>NC_064247.1:72955000-78363440 GCF_003254725.2 Canis lupus dingo
ACAGTTTATGAAATACCGTATTTATGTTACTCTATTTTATCATACAATATTATTTATGAAACATTTATTTAACGTATTTTGTATTTTATCACCTTACATTTTAACTGGTTAATGAAAGAGACTTTTCAGTCCACCTGCATTACCCCATTCATGTTTCCCAGCTCTTCTGCAGCCCATTTGCCACCAGTTGGATGGTTTTGAGAAATGGGGAGCTCTATTCATTTCGTCAGGTCACGGGCAGATAGACAAAAACAAAAACAGTCTTCACATTAGTCCCGCACAAAAATGATCATTGGACATAATTAAGCAGCGATGTGCACTGCTGTGGACATTTAAAGACAATCCTTCCAATTGTCTTTTCTCCTCAACAAGCCCTGCTCACTCAAGTGTTCAGGTACTCAGTTACATTCAAGGCAGACTAATTCACTTATCCTCAACAAGTGGGCTATTGATTTTTGCCTCTTTTCAGAACAGCTTAGGGCTTTCTGAACGACAATAGCGTCCCCTATTTAAAAAAAAAAAAATCCTGCCATTCTGGGGAAATGCCCTTTCACTCCGCATGGCCAGCCACACTGCATGTTGGCCTGGAACTGTTCCCATATTCACCTCAGAGTCACTAATTCTCATCGCCCCCTTTCACCTTGCTCCAGCAGAACCTGGCACATTTCTTGCCTTTTCAAGCGGGGAGGTCAACAGGATCTGCTTTTGTTCAGTATGGGCTCCTATGATGGGCACAAGAAATTCCCCGACGAGTTGGGGCAAGGCATCAGCACCCTTTATTTTCTGTCTTTTGTGGTGATCGACTTGCGAAAACCACATAGCCTCACATTCAAGTTTTCCAAAAGGCAAAAAAGTGTAAGTCCCAAGCAAATCTCTCATGTGGACTTTCACATTTATGGTGAATACCACCCTTTACATAAAAGTAAAGCAATACAACACAACAAAACAAAACAAAAAGGTAGACTTTGACACAAAACTTTAAATGCACCAAACTCTTAAAGTACTGAATTTAAAAAAGAGGGGACTACAATGAAAGCCAATTTTGGTTGAAAAGAATGATCTGTTTTTAATGCTAATTATGTTACATTTGAGTAACAGCCCAGCAGTAAATTGTGACTTCCTTAAGGAAGGCATGATGATGAGTAGTGAACTATTACTTTGATAGCCATAAATTCTAAAGTGAACAATGTCCTTAGTTTTTTTTTTGTCTTTTTTTTTGTTTGTTTGTTTGTTTTTTGGTGTGGGGGCGTGTATTTATTTACTTTTTTTTATTTTTTTAAAGATTTTATTTATTCATTTATGAGAGACACACAGAGAGAGGCAGAGACACAGGCAGAGGAAGAAGCAGGATCCCCATAGGGAGCCCGCAGGACTCTATCCCAGGACCCTGAGATCATGACCTGAGCCAAAGGCCGAGGCTCAACTACTGAGCCACCCAGGTGCCCCAAGGGGGTAGGGTTTCATACCCCTCCAAATAGACTGTGTCTTCCAACTAGGATACATTTGGATAATAGGCATCGGAGTAGCTACAGTAGGAGGAAATAAAGCCGCCCATCCAATTCAGAATTTATTAGACATGTTCCTATTTCAGCTACATCCTCCACTCAGAGGCATCTGAACTTGCATGCGAGTTAGGGGATCAAATATGGGTGCTGGAAAAAGAGAAACACACACACTCTACCAGAAGGAGCGTTCAATTTAACCACTGAGTGCCTCAACCTTGTTCCATCAGGACCTCTTCCTGTCTCTTTGATGGAAGAACAAAGATAGCTGCTTATTTGCATCAGCTGTAAACACTCATGAATGCTGCAAAGGACTGTGACTCCAAGCACAAGTGGCTGGAGTTGTAATTCTGGATAGTGCTGAGTCTTTAAATAATGAAACTTAAAATCTGGGGTTCTTAATGAGGTTGCTCTAAAAATGGGCATTGGGCAATTTGGAAACTCCGGGCACAGTTTTGAGTCATCGGTTAGCACAATGGTTAATAGAAAACTGGCTATCTCTTTTTTGCAAGGGCCAAGGGAAAAGGGGCGCAGCGGGGGGAGGAGGGGGCTGTCTGGAATGGTCTTGCCTCCCCTTGCTGAGAATGGAAAAGCGAGGACTCCTTTGGCAAGAGCTCTGCCTTTGTGTTCTGCACCTGGAGAATTTTTTTTTCTTCTTCAGGCTAAGAAGTCAAATCACCAAGTATTGATTACTTACAGCCTGTCTGAGTACGGCACACCTTGATGGAGACAGTAGGAAGCAAGAGTCTGGAGAGACAGGGCTAACATTTACAAAAATAGTTGGGGGGAACAAGGGAGTATCAAGTGTCATCAAGTGGCAAGCTTAGAGGATACAGATACATCAGACACTCCCAGACTTTTAGAGTTAAGTTCTAGCAAGATTAAAGAGGAAAAAAAGAAAAAAGAAAAAAAGGGACTGCTAACAGAAACTTCTCAATTTTTCATTTTGCCAGCTAAAGACTTTAAAAAGAAAACAAAGAGAAAGACCATTTTCAAAAAGGAAAAAAGAAAAAAAAAAAAAGGAAGGAAAAAGTAACTACCATTTTCTGTCATCTGTTTTTAAAGGAAAAGACATTTAACATTAAAAAAAAAAGTGGGTGAAAGATACAATTCTAAAATAAATGACAGTTTAAAAAACAGATATGACGGGCTTAATGAGAAATTCACTACTTTGTCTATATTTTTCTCCCTTTCAAACAGCCTGGGGAGAATTTTCTCACAGATGGGCTTTAGGGATCTTGACAGATGATGATTGTCTTCGGCTCATCCTTGTACCGTATCTCGGCACCATCTTGGCACACACAATCTCCATGAATATTTGCTGAATAAATGAGGGGCCATATTTATAAATGAACATCTGCTGAGGAAAGCATTCATGTGTGCGGGGAGTTGGGGATAAAAGGACAGGATGGCGGACCACGAAATGCGTCGGCGTGGCGGAGAAAATAAGGAAGGGCATCCCCAGGAGATACAACATCTGGAGTACATGGGAAGCAAATGTGTTGGGCTCATCCAAACGCAGAAGAGCTCCTCAAGAGTGGTTAGCATCTTCCAAATGCAGGTTCTGATTTTTGAGGTTGTCCACTGAGATTCAACTAGGAAGAGAGTGGTCACTCAGTATCTCTATCCCAACCCCACTGGGTCCAAGCAGTGAAGCAACAAAGTGGTGTTAAGAGAAAATATTCATAGGACACCTGGGTGGTTCAGCAGTCGAGTGTCTGCTTTAGGCTCAGGGCATGATCCCAGGGTCCCAGGATCGAGTCCCACATCGGGCTCCCTGCAAGGAGCCTGCTTCTCCCTCTGCCGGTGTCTCTGTCTCTCTCTCTCTGTGTCTCTCTGAATAAACAAATATAATCTTTAAAAAGAGAGAGAGAGAGAAAATATTCATGACACTCTTTAAAAATGGTAAGGCAAACGTAGTTCAGGGGGATGACCTCAACTGGTATGTGGACTGCTGCAATGGGGTTTGTAGCAGGAAAGAGACCTTAGACTCAACTCCAAACACAATAAGGCAAAGCAAGGATTTTGCAGCTCAGGAGCAGGGTGGGGAGAGTCAAAGGAATATCACTAAGAGGGTAAGGCAGTTCTTGCTAACTGATCTCATGGGATTCTCGCTGGAGGCAGGGCAGGCTGATGAGATAGTGCTTGGAGGACAGTGGGCAATGAGGAGGATGATCAGATACTAAGAATGGGGGATTCTTGCTAAAACTGGGCCATGCCAAGAAAGTACACAGAAGCCCAGAAGTCAAGGCCTAGTTGGGAAGAAGATTCCAAGGAGCCTGACTGAGGCTTGGTCAAGGAGACGCTCTTTGTCAGTGATCTCTTTGAACTCCATCTGAGAAGTTCTGCTTGATTTTTAATGTATATGATTTCCTGTGTGCACTCTCTGGGCACTAGTTCCTGCCTATCAGAGTGGGATCTCTTGTGATGCAGGTTAGGCTAGGAAGAAGGTAGGCCTCGGGGGTCAGAGATGTCTGAGCAGTGACTTAAGCTCTGAGCTTCAGATGCCTCATCTGTGTGACACTGATAATATGGCTTGGAGAAGATGATGGTCATCAAACACATAGCATGAAGCCTGGCCCTGGAGGGGGACTTGATGTATAGCAACTGAAAAAGGAAAAAGAAAAAATCTCACTGCATTTATTGCTCCAACTCAACGCTGTTCACCATCTCCAAAAACGTGCTGGAGACTGGAGAGACAAAGAGAATTAAGTCTTGATGAATTCAAGAACACAGGGAGGTTCTAATCATGGAGATGGGGGAGGAATGAAGATGAATCCCAGAGTGACAAGTGAAGAGACCAGGCTGCAGAGATTCAGGCGCCAGGATTAACACCCAGCACACTATGGACTGGTGTGTGTGTGTGTGTGTGGGTGTGTGTGTGTGTGTCGGGGGGCGGGGGTGCTCAGTGTCTCTTAACCTCAGTCTTCACATCTGTGAAACGGGGGTAACAAGAGTATCTACTCCTAATGGGCTTAAATGAGTATCCTACAAGAGAAACCATGTAAACCACTTCTCATAGTGCCTGGCAAAAGAAAAATCTATGCTTTGTCATTACTGTCACTATCACTATCATGACGATTATCAGAACAGAATTCTGCTTGAAAAATGTGGCAGGAAGATATCATTTTATCTTCCGCGTGCAAGAGAGTGATGCCATTACCGCGATGCCTTCCGCTGTGTAACCAATAAGATCTATCCAGAAGGTAACTTGAGAGTAAAATATGAATGGGAAAATACTAAGGAAACAGGTAACTCCCACAGTCCTCTGCACTCTGACAAAAGAGTGATTCTGTTAGTGTGATTAGTTCAAAACAGTGTATTAAGCCCAATGGAATCATTTTAAAATAAGACTCTAATTTCGGAAACCTAAGGAAGTCTGCATTTTAATAAGATATTTCATTGTATCCCAAATACAAAACCATTGTTTGCCTGACTCTATAATTTATTGTTAGACAGACACTGCGCTATTACTATAGCAAAATGAAACACGCAATGATTCCACTAATAAAACAATTGGATCATAAGGCAAAGCACAGCTCGGCGGTTTGCACAGAGCAGAATACCCCTGGGTAGAGATCTGCATAGTCTAATATTCCCAGTTGAAATTTCACCTTTCTCTACTCTTCCACGGAGAAAATCATTGAAATAGCCTGCTAACAATACCATTACTGTCTCCCTAACTTAATCCTTTGTTCCTTCCAAAGAAAAGACCGCTGCTGATTATGAATATTCCACTCCACAATTTCCATCAATTAATATACTACCGTGTTCTTATTATGGTATTAATAGCTTCTTGATTTACATTAGAAAGTATATATTTTACACCACAGGTAAAACCATTTCTTCCCCTTTAGCGGAAAGTGCTTATATAAAAAGAACTTACAATTTGGAAAATGGATGTGGGGGGCGTGGAAAATTGCTGAGAAAGAATACATTCTATTATTGCTCCTGGGTTTTCTCCTCTCTGCTGGGGAACTCCTATTCCCTGGTCCAGGAGGGCAGGACAGCTGAGCTGGTGTTGCTCCCTGGGGTCTGCTTCCATCTGCCCATGGAATGCAGAGTTTATAACCTTTCACAAAAACCCAAAGAGTCAACGAGGGGCCCAGGCTCTTCTGGGTGAATAAAATGAAATCAGGTGGCAAAGAAGAAGAAAGGGATCTTGGTGATACAGAAAGAGTTCTGTTTAAGAGAGAGGGCAACTTGGACCGGTCTCTCCATCCTTGCTGTAGGTGTTGGTGTAGGGAACCACCTGACCCTGGCTGTCCCATCCCCGGAGCTAGGCTAGGTGCCTTAAGTGTAAAAGCAGGGTTTTCATGTCCATTTCCCAGATACTCCGTGGAAACCCAGTGAGGGCGTGTGTGCACAATGCTTCTCATGGTGGTGGATGGGTGCGAAAGGCTCTGGAAGAAAGGGTAGTGATTTGCCTTCTTCCCAAGTGTGTCTAAATGTGTGTCCTTCTTTCCACAGATATCCCTGCAAAGACTGAGATGGCCATGGGGGTTGGCTTGCAGGCTCCTCCCAGCCACCTTGGGGAGAAGCTTCTAGACCCGAGTCATCCCTATGATGATCTCTGAATCCATTCTAGACCTCTGGTTTAGAGAGCCGAACACTATCAAGATGGCTGTTCAGAAGAGTTGAGTTCTAGAACTCTCTCAGTGACCTGAGTTCAGAGTTCATGTTTTTAATGCCCCATTGTCCTGTTGTAATTTTAGGGTGTTTTCATCAGCCACAGAGGTTTACCAATGAATCTTGAAAACTCTAATGAGAGAGCTGCCACTGGCCACTTCACCCCCTGGACTATGGCACCACAAAACAAGGAAGTTGGCACCAATGGTGAGTCACACGGGCATCCTGCACCCAGTTTCCATTCCTCAGGCACAGAGGATTAACCTGTGTGTGGAGGGTTAAAGACAAAAGTGAACTGGCTGCCGACAATGAAAAATGGAGAAACTCCATGTAAACACCCTGAGTCCCTGCTTCTTTTTAAAAATCACCTTAGCAAGAAAGGGCTAAAGATATACTCTTATATTGGAGCCTCCACTTGGCCCACTTCTCTTAGCCACAGGAACCTACAGGGCACCCGCACAGCACCTCTGGGTCCTAACACACTATGGTTTGGCCACTGTCACATAGAGGGCAGTTATCCTCGTCTAAGACAGACCCAGCCCCAGAGCATGTCTGCAAGATCTAGAGAGTGGGTCACCTTATAAAGATTCTCTTCAGCATCCCTGGGTCACACGGGGCTCCACTTCTGCTCCCCCCATGGCCTGCACATTCCACTTTGCAAACCTAAGGTGTCCGGGGACGCGCCCTTGCACACCTAATTCTTCAGGTGCTGCTCAGAGACTGGGGAGTATATGATGATTGACAGGGTTGGATTTTGCTGTATTTCTCATAAAACTGTGTCAGTAACGATTAAATGGCAAGGACTCAAAAAGAGATGGATGTACTCCCCCCTCCCATGCCGTGTCCACACACAACCAGAGCTGTCCGTGGGGCCAGCTTAGTCAAAAACACCAGTCACAGGGGCTCTGTGATTGAAGTGACAGGCTGATTCCCCAGCCATGGAAGGCAGCCTTGGGCTATGGCTGGGGGCAGAGCAGCTGGCCCTTTGGTTTCCTGCCCATTTAAAGCACTTTGCAGAGTCTCCTGCTCAAGGTAGAGATTCAGTTCAATGTCTGTGGATTGATTGATTAATTTAAAGCCCCTGAGAGATCCCGTAGGTTCACAGATAAAGCTAGATGAGCTGAGAATTTTCCTGTCTTCCTCAAAAGGAAAATGTTCAAGAAGCAGCCTCCTAATTGGAGATGATTTACATTTCTATCTTGATGTCAGAACCAGAGGAGTGGACGAGAGCCTCCACCAGCAACCACTAGAGTCCAGCCCCAGCAGCTAGAGGGCCCAGGTTCTTGCCTGACACATTCGAGACATGGACCTGCTTCCGGAGCCACAAAGTGGGGTGTGGTTTAGATGTAGGGGGCTAACCAAGTCTTGGCCTCGATGCTGACTCTGTCTGAGCAAGTCACTGAAACTTCCTGTGCCCCGTTATCCCCACTGAGAAACGGGGACTTGAGTGAGCTACTAATGTCAAAGGCTAAGTACAACGTCCGGCGCGGAACAAATGCTCGCTCAAAGGTACCTTTAATTAAGGAGGTAACTGTGACTACATCAGTTATGAGCTCACCAAACACAGAAGCTGAGACTCCAGGGGCCGCTCAAACTCAGATGAGAGTGCCCCCAGTACCCTTTCAGGGTGCTTCACAGCCACTTGGATATTCACACCTTTTGCATTTTAGTGGACGGGCACCCCACATCATCTGGCATGGTCATTCCGGAGGGAGATTCCCTTCCAAAACGTGTGCTGCCAATCGCCACAAAACAAACCAAATCAGGAGACACTCTGGGGTCTCAGACATTCTCTACTCAAGAGTTGGCCTGGTTAAGGCACCCATGGGTCCTCAAAGTCTCTCCCCTCAAAGTCTCTCCAGTGTGAGAGATCTCTGGCTATTTACTGAATTGTATCAAAGCCAAATGAACCAAAATGCACAGGGTTTGGCGAGGGACAGGGGGTGGGATGTCAAGTTAATAACACTTTATAAATTCAATTTGCATTCCTCTCTCGATTTTAAGCCAATCTACATGAGCTTTCCAAAATAAGCAGTCATTTGAAATCCTCCCACGTGATAGACGGGCTTACACATTTTAAAACACCGTCCCTTTAACAAACCAAACGGCACAATGTGGTTTTAACTGGTTCTAGAATATTCTGATAGTGAAATATTTTCTGTTTCTGGGCCAGAACTGGTCATTTCTTCTTGAGAATATGATGTTTGAAAATCAGTTCCTCCTATTATAGATTTCTCCCTCAGCTTGTAGAAAATCCATGATTCCCTAAACATTGGTCTTTGAAAGCACATTGACTAAAATCTTCATGCTTAATTCATGAAGCGCAGTCTGGAGATTAGTGGAGCTGGACATAGACCAGGAATACTTTATCATATTCTAATAAGCAGAGGCTGAAAATTGCATTTCTAAAGCTACAGTATTAAAGGGCATACCGCAAAACATGACCCAAACATAACTCAGTAGTTTTACAGTGTCTGAAAAGGCTTTGATATGATAAAGTATGCTGACGAGAGGAATAAACACAGCTAGAAATTTCTGAATTTAAAAAGGTAAAGGGGGGGGCTCGGCAAACATTCACTATATTCATGGAAAAATGTATATTATAAACTCATATACTGTGATTCCTATTAAACACGTATTGACTATTGAGTCATGCTATGGAAGATCACTAGAGCACCACAATTTAGGGGTTTGGAAGGCACAAAAGCATGAGAAATGAAAGAAAATAAATAAAGCAAGCCTAATGAGGTTAATTTAAAGGTTTCCAGGAAAATCTAAGTGCTGGCTTTTCAACCTTTCTTAAAACAGGGCACCAGTGCTGTTTCTGAAAGCCGAAAGAAGCAAATGCTTAAGGCGGGGGTGGGGATGGTGCAACTGCTTCATGGTAAATCAGGGACACTGCTCTGAAAATGGTGCAGGATAAAAGCCCTCCCTCACGCAGGCAAAACTTGTCTGCAAAATGACGGCAATGTGTACAAAGCAAGCATAGAATCCAAAGTATAATCAGTAGTGCACGTGGCACCGAGTACAGTGCCTGGCACACGGCAGGCACCAAGAAGCATCTGTTTAATCGACTGACTGGTTAGTTGATGCGTAAGGGAGAAGGAAAGCTCTGGAAACAGGCCCCACGCGAGCCACAGGGACTCAAGGAGACCGCTGGATCTACTCTACCGAGTGCTCGCTGAGCTGTTTTCTCTTTATAAAAAAGTCAGGCACTGATTAAAATAGACACAGCACTAGGTCAGGAGCAGTTTTCACAAAGTAGCTTCCAGACTTGAAGCACCTGGACTCGCTGGCAGCTCTGGAATTTCTATGCAGGAGAAGGTAGAGGCCAGCAGTCAGATTGGAAGAAAAGGGAGGTGGTTAGCATAGCTGACGTATGGGTATTACTTAAATTGCATGCTTATTAGGAAAAACTTGGCAGGGGTGCTTTGGAGATTTGGCCGATGTGGGGTGTGTGATCCCCACCCCTCAAAGTCAGCCCTCATCGCTGCTGAGATCAGAGCGGAAAGATCAGAGTGGCCGACACCCTGCTGATTTTTATGATTTTCTTTTAACGGGTGGGCATTCACCATGCTTAATGAAGCAGGGCTCATCCTCTTACTTTCTACCAGGTTCTGTTTACCTTCCAACCACATCTTTTCACTGGCCTCCAGTGGCACAGAGCACGCTTCCCCCCAGACGGGTCCTGACGCCAGTCACCTTGGAGTACACACGCTAGCAGTTCTGCTGGTCTGGCCCTCATCCTCTTCAGCTGGCCGTCCCTGCTCACCCCTCACGTCCCTCTCGGCTTTATTCTTGGAAGCCACCTTAGCACCCCCGATGTCCCTGCCCTGGGCTGGACTAGCTCGTCCTGCTGTTTGTTTCCACAAGGCCCCCGCATCTTCCTCACCATAAGCCCAATGACACTGTAATTACTGCTCACCTCCCCTAGCAGAGCATCAACTCTTGAAGGGCCAGCATCTTGGGGCACCTGGGTGGCTCAGTGGTTGAGTGTCTGCCTTTGCTTGGGGCATGATTTGGGGGATCCTGGGATCGAGTCCTGTATCAGGCTCTCTGTGAGGAGTCTGCTACCTCTGCCTATGTCTCTGCCTCTTTCTCGCTGTGTCTCTCATGAATAAATAAAATCTTTAAAAAGGGCCAGCATTTTGACAGGCACCCCACTGCATTCCCAGGCCTAGCACAGAACCTGGAAAGGTAGGATCTCCAAATATATTGACCACATGAGACGAATGAACAAATGATGGTGGTGAGTCCCAAATACCCAACTCCAAAGGGACACTCCAAACATCACCTTTTATTTCACTTTCAAATTAAAAAAATAATAATAAAGCCTATTGTGTCTAGTATGTGTGTATGTCAGGTATCATTATAGAAAATTGAAGATGAAAAATGACCAGAAAGAAGAAAGAATGAAAAACTAACCAAATTACCACCATTTTGTCTTTTTCTCACCTTGAGTATATTTTACCCCCATGGAACACAAAGGTTCTTTCCTACAGAACCAGCTATGATGAGCCATTCCAACGCCTTTCTGAATACAGTTCACGCATCAAGGCATCCTCACTGGCTGACCAAGAGGCAGGCAGCCTGGCCTGCTCTATCTTGAGTACATCATTTACCCCTGATAGGTAATGGGGCCAGGGGACAGAGCCCAAGGATCACCGTGGAGAGATTCAGCCTTGCACAAAACCACTGGCAATCATGAGTATGGGTGTTCGTTGCAAAGGCATGGCATGGCCTTGAGCAACACATGGTCCCAACCAAAACTGCACATCATGCGCTGGAGGGAGATGGGAGCCATGCAGCTGCCAGCTGTGGGGATGAAAAGAAAGAGAGGACTCTCAGATGTGAGCCAGGAGCAATGGATCATCGTCCCAGTTTCAGGAAAGAAGAAAGGAAGCATTTCCAGTTGCTGTTGTCCTTCGGCTTCCCTTGTCTCACCACTACTGGACCTTCTGCTGGGAGTAAGATGTCTAATTCCAAATCTATGTCTTCAGCAGCTGCTGCAATGAAGTATGGCTCTGCCCATCCTTAGTGGCTGCTGTTGCAAGGCCTGCTGCAATGTCTTCTCCTGTAATTACCACTGTTGGAGCAGGCCAGTGTGCACCACTGCCTCTAGCCAGGCCATCCCCCCGCCCCCGAATCCCCCCAACAGAGTGCTCTTCCCCCAAACAACTCTGGTTCCCTGGGCCAGCTCTCCTTTCCAGAGAGCAAGAATGAAACTTCCAACGGTTAGGATGGGGTTATTGCAAAAGGAAACAACTACTTCCCTGAGAGACCAGCCCTCCTTGTTCCCTTAATTATAATTCTTTACTTGCAGTATGCGTCAGCTACTATTTAAATAAACAATGAGGGGTTTCAAACAGAGAAACTATGAAAATGAAATTGCTTTAATTTACATCCCAAGGGGCTGAAGCTGTAGAGTTTCCTGAATGCCAAATAAATAAATAAAAACTTAAGTAAGTGTCAAGTTGGAAGTGGCCTATGAGTTATAAAATGAGACCAAGGAGCCAGGTGTGGCCCAGGACAACTTACTGGGTGGTAAGCTCCATGTGTGATGGCCCAGGTTCCTTTCTGTACTCTATGGAATACAGAATTGTGCCAGGAATATCAGCCCCTTCTGGAAGGGAGGTGGGAATGCCATGGTTTATATGATCTGAAAATGATGAGTCCTGGCAAACCCACGAGTGAGACTGTCCTTACAGGTTTTGGACTGTGGTGGGGTGGGCAGGGTAAGCTGTGTTCCGGCAGGCACAAACAAGCCAAAAATCAACAAGAGAATGTTGGGGTCCATCCTTAGCCCTCTCTGTCAAGAGTCTGGGAACATGAAGAGAGGTCAGATCTTGACTTGGGTTCTGCTGCTACAGAAGATGGCTGAAAATAGGAGTCCAGGGAAATCTCAGGGATTGACTTTACAGTGCCGCATGGTGTGTTATGACTTGATGTCTGCATGTCTGCACATGGGTTTGCTTCCTATATGGGGTTAAAAAGGCCCGAAGGATTCCAGGAGATGATGCTGAGGACAGGTTAAAGGATAGGCATTAATAAGGCAGGGAGGCAGGGGAAAGGGAAGTTGGTAAGAGGCTTTATAATGCCCTTGTGCTGGGGACGTGCTAAAAGTCTTTTTATCGCTGTTGTTGTTGTTGTTGCTGCTGTTGTTGTTGCAATAGGCAGCTTCCTGGGAAGATGCTGCCAAGTAGGGCCATTGGGTTTGCTGTGTGGGGTCAGGGCATGCAAATAACTTCCTTGCCGGTCCTAAGTGGAAAAGTCCATGGAAGGCCTTGGGAGTGTGCTGGTTTTGTGTATGCTCAGTCTTTGATCGGGTATGGTGGCTGGGAGAGGGCACCTGTGATTGGTCAGATCCAGGTCACGTGCCCATCCTTGCAGCTGGGGGTTATAGTGGCTATTTTGAGATCAACAGTCCCATCTCCACCAGAAGAGTGAGCTAGGTACTTCCCAAAGGAAAATGGGGCACTGTGATTAGTTCAAATGCGATGGGGAAAAAAATACTGGGCAGACACAACAATAAAAACTCAGGCTAATGCCCTGTGATCTTTGAAAGAATGGGGATACAGTAGGAGGGAGAAGATAGGATGGGGCCATGTTCCCTAATGCCTCAGTCCACTTGGGCTGCTGTAACAGAGCACCATAGCCTCAGTGGCTGATAAACAACTGAAATAAATATATTTGATCTCACAGTTCTGGAGGTGAGCCAGGTTCACACTTGCTGGTTTTTGCTGTGACTTCACAGGATGGAAGGTGCGAGGGAGTTCCATGGGGTATCTTTCATAAGAGAAAGCTGCACCCTCACAATCTAACCACCAGGCAACGGCCCTACCTCCTATTAACATCGCACTGGGGATTGGGTGTCAACCTATGGATTTTAGGTGGGCACCAACATTCATCTACAGCACTGATATGGCGGAAGCTGCCGGTGCATCCCAAGTATTTATTTTCCCTTCTGCGTTGGCTCCAGAGCTTCTCCATTTCCTCAGGCACACTGGAGCCAGGAGTAAAGGCTGCATTTCCTATGTCCCCTTGCAGCTGTCTGTTTAGCAGAGTGACTAAATCATGAGAAGCAAGCAGAAGTTTCTGGTGGGGCTCTCTGAGGGCTCCTTGAAAGGGAAGAAGTCTCCATTCCACCTTTTCTCCATTGTGTTGCCTGTTCATTCTGGACCAGGGGGTCATAGTGAAGACGGAGGCAGCAGTGTTACAAAGCCAAGAGGAGGAGACTGGTTCCCCAGTGATGTTGTGGAGTGGCTACACCCATGCTGGAGTATTCATTTCTGGTTTTCCTTTTTTTTTTTTTCTTTTTTTTTTCTTTTCTTTTCTTTCTTTCTTTCTTTCTTTCTTTCTTTCTTTCTTTCTTTCTTTCTTTCTTTTTTGTGAACACATGGTAGGCATTTATTAAAATGTAGTAACAAACAGATTTCATATTTTGTCTCCTAAAGTCTCCTAGTGGCATCATCCCCCTTCTGGAGATGGAGAAACCGAGCCTGAAATGTAAGGAAACTTGTCAAGGACCACATGAAGAGTCAGCAGAAGAGAAGACCAGCTTCAAGTTCCATCCATTTGACTCCAAAGCTCATGCAGCTGTCCATTCCTCAGAATCCTCACCTCTGAAATCTTTGACAGTAATATTTATCCCTTGATATCATTATAAAATAAGAGTACCTGCAAAGCATTTAGGACACTGCCTGGCACCTAATAAACACTTAAAAATAATAATGGCTAATATTTGAGTATTTACCACTTTGTGGGGTGAGTATAATTATCGTTCCCACTTTGCATATATGAAAAATGAGCCACCGAAGTGGTTAGAAAACTTGCTTAAGATCATGAAGTAAGAAAGTGGATGAGCCTGGATTCAAATCTAAGCAATATGACTCCAGAACCCATATTCTTAAGCACAGCGTTATGCTACTACTTTGTGCTAGCTACGGTGATTATTTGTGCCACAAATGTTCATCCCCAAAGATGAAAAAGGACTACAGAAGTATGGGATCTCCTCGTTTACCACCCCTGCATCCTCTCTGACCACTTATAATGTGCATCAACTTGAACTTCCCCACAGAAAAATTCTAAGTTTATAAGGGGCCAATGTGCTTATTAACTATCCTATCCCTGCATTGCATAGTGCATGGGTTTAATTATAGGCTCATGGTTTAGGAAGAGGACTTTTCATTCAAAGTATTAATCTCCTGAGAAAGCAAAGGAGAAACATGATAAAACTATATCTGGAAATAAAAAAAAAAAAAGGGAGACAAAAAGAGGGAAACAATGCAGAACAGAACCTTCTGAGGATGGGGGAGGGGCAGAATTAAAGTACACTTTTTGTTCCTTTACAATCTTTCTGGTTTTCTTTTGTGTGAAAGAATTTACCACCCTGGTTGGGTCCTTGTTACCAGCAGCCAAAGGCAGTTCCTAACTCACACGGCTGGGCTCCAGTCCAGGCCCGTCAGGATTCTCCAGGCCTGGCTTCTCGGCTCTAGCTGGCGGCCAAGAAGAGCTCCACTGTTGCTTCTTCATCCTTCCTACATTAACCACCAGAGTCTCTGAGAATCCGGGGGCTACAGAAACAATGCCCTGTCCTCACTACGGAAACACTGCCCTTCTTACAGCATTTATAATCTGCCTGCATGCCTATATCCTTACGGCTCTCATTTAACTAACAAACTCTCAAGAAACTGCAATTAGCGCGGTATCATTAAGTGACTGCTTTATTGTGCATTTGATATCATGCAATCCTTCCCCAAATACCGCAGCTCTCCATGCAACATATATGTTTTCTATTCGGCGAATTACAACCTGACCTCCAGATACGGTCAAAAAAAGAAAAAAAGAGGAACAAAAATAACACGCCTATTTTGCAAGAAGCTTCCATGTCTTCCAGACCTCTTCACATACCGTGGTGTGCTTTATGTTCACATATGTACATCATATATTGTAATACGAAATGGATATTGACTGTAGCTGAGGTGAATATCCACATGTATTGACCTCAGAGGTAAATATTGACTGAGACAAAGGTAAAATCGATGCTTACCTTGAGGGATAATAAATCTGGATATCTATTGAAATAAGAAGTCAATAGGCACATTGTTACAAACACTCATGGTTATAGTCGCTTGAGCACATTTGTACAGTGAGTGGTCCCTGATTGTTTTCTAGAAAACCAGGGGCAGTGGTAGAAGTTCACAGAGGCTGTACTGACTGACTTTTCACCAACTAGCATCTGCGAGGTAAATAACCCCACCTGGCCTGGCAAAGGAAGGAGTCTGGCCTCCATCTTCAAGAAAGCAGTTACTGAATTAGGCGTTGATACTGGTGACTTCAGTTGTGTTTTCTCCATAGCAGAAAAGACTGCCATGGTTATCCGCATTTTATAGCTTGGTAAACTGAGGCTCAAGGAACTAAAGAAACTCATCTGAGATCACAAAGATGATAAACGGTGGCACCCTGAAATCAAAACCCAATCGCCTTGTGTTGAGTCGTTATTTTTCTAGCACATCACAGTCTCTTGATAAGAACTACGGGATGAGGACTCGAGATGGAAGAGATACATGACAGGGAAGGGTGAATGCAAAAGACTGGAGGGGGTGACAAAAGGTCTCTTTCCTGCAGATGGGCCTTATAACTTCTCTGCAACAGCGGCCAAGACATCTCGAAGAGCCCACTTCCCATTATTGCTGTCAAACATCATCACTATCACAGCTACATTTTGGCAAACTGTGCCCCTGTGCCAGGTACTGTGTGAAGTATCTGATCTTGATGAACTCTCATATCCCTCTACGGTCATGTCGCAGATACTTGGTTATGTATCCCCCATGTCCCCTTGATGACCAAGCCCTCTCCACCACGTGACTGCAACCGGGCTATGAATCTTCAGTGGCTTAAGCTCCCAATCAGGGTCGTTCCAAAGGCTCCACTAGTGACTCTCCATATATAGGAGTTTTATACAATTCGGGCCAATGAGATGTCAGCAAAAGTCTCTTGAGGGGCTCTGGGGCAAATTTCCCTTGTTCCTGAGAGACATAGGAGGTATCTTTGTCCTCCAGTGCTATGCTCTCTGGTTATGTCTGGAATTGCTGAAGCCATATTGAAAATGTGAGGGAGACTCTAAGAGGGAAAAGCTGATAAAGAATTTCAGGGAGGGGGATCCCTGGGTGGCGCAGCGGTTGAGTGTTTGCCTTCGGCTCAGGGCATGATCCCTGGGTCTAGGATAGGGTCCCACAATGGGCTCTTTGTGGGGAGCCTACTTCTCCCTTTGCCTATGTGGTCTCTGCATCTCTCTCTGTGTCTCTCATGAATAAATAAATAAAATTAAAAAAAAAAAAAAAGAATCTGAGGGAAGTAGAGCCAAATCGTGGCATGTCACACTGTGACTGCCCTGCTTCTGGACTTTAGATTAGGTGGGGTAACTATTGAAATCACTGCAAGTTGAGTTTCCCACTATATGCAACCCTAAGCACCTTAGTTGATACAAGTAGGTGTCATCTTATCCTCCCTTTATACACAGAGAACCTTGGGCTTAGGAATGTTAAGTATTACACGTGGCAATTAAGACTATCTAAGCCAGTCTTGAGTTCTTAACTGCTCCTCTGCAACCCAGGCATGGCTCCCCTTTGAGGCTTACACCATAATCTACTGGAAATCAGATCTGCAATGAAATCCACTAGAACTGGCATCAATCCCCTTGCCACTCCTTTAAGTATGCACCATATGAGATGAGACTCTCAATGCTTAACTGAATTGCAAGACATTTCTCTCTGCTCTAACATATAAATTGCAGGTCAGCTTGGTCATGTTTCCTCAATACCTACCTAGCACTGCAATTTATCACATGGCTTCTGCTCAGCCAATACACTGTGTGCTTTCCAATGCTCCTTGTCCAACCTATTCTTTGCCCTCATCCCTCCCTCGCTTCAAATAAGAAAATCCCATTTATAATTTAGTGAGCAGCAAAAATAGTAGTAGGCCTAGACTGTTTCCTCCACCCTCTTGACCATTACCACCATACTGGATCTGTCTTCCATACCAGTAAAACAGCTCGATGGACCTTTTATAAGAGGATTCAACACACCGGATTCCTTCATAGCTCTCAATTTAATGTCTAGTGTCTACTGGGCATTGTTAGCTTTTTCTATAAGCATTTTTCTCTAAAAAGGCAAGTATTATATTTCATCTTAATTCTGTAATCCTGGGTCCTATCACAGTACCTGACACACAGAAAAAGCACAGAATTCACCTATAATCAGACTTCAGGTAGTAAGAGAGGTCATGTATAGTGAAACCTTAGAAAATTCCAGCAAATACCAACTTCCTATGGGACGACTTCTTACTCTAGAGTTTTCTATCTTTTCTCACCTTCCAGCTAAGAAACAACACTGTGATTAATGCCCATATTTCTTATTCTACATAAAGAAAAAAATAAAACAAGCCAGCAGACAGGTTATGAAACAGTTAAACCAGGGGAAGCCAAAAGAAAGTGAAGAGTCACACACTCTAAGTTCCATTTTTACCCTTACAGGTCTGTATTTTTATAGGAAATCAGGGCACTTTATCATCCAATTATTGGTTATCTTTATGCTGTACAAACCCGTGCTAAGCAGCTGCCTCTCTGCTTGTAGCTTCTTTGCAGTGTTCAGGGGCCTTAGTTGGGAGGGAGTGCGGGAGGAACCACAGAATCCAATCCATTGAGGGGCCCAACAGAGCAAAAAAGGCAAAAAGGCAAAAAGGCAAAAAAAAAAAAAAAAAGAAAGGAGAGAGTTTGTCCTCTCTTATTGAGCCGGAACACCCGTCTTCTCCTGTCCTCAGACATCAGAGCTCCTCGTCCTCATGCCTCTAGCTTCAGACTTACCCCATCATCCCTCCTGGTTCTCAAGCCTCTGGACTCAGACCAAAGACTGAATCATACCAGTTTCTCTTGTTTCTTCAGCTTGCAGAGGGCAGACAATGGGACTTTTCAGCCTCCATAACTACAGGTGTCAATCCCTGTTCTATTTATCTATCATCTATCTATCCACCTATCTATATCTTATTGATTGTTTCTCTGGAGAACCCTAATACCACTGACTGGGTCGAGGAAATAAATATCTCAATATGGTGGCAATGGTCCCAGAGACAGGCACTGATAAATGGCTACTAAACAGTACAGATGGGAGACAGAGGGACTAGTCATGTCTTCCTGAGAAGGCCAAGGTTCTCCTCATCCTTCTCCTCCACCACCATTATCACCATTACTAGTACTTCCAGGAAACCTGCACTTCCCTGCAAGGACCATTCCAGATTTCTCTCTATCCCCAGCATCTTGTCTGGTACATAGGAGGTGCTCAATCAGTTGATGTTAAATGAATAGCAAAAAGCATTAAGTGGCACCCAGGATACCTCAGCAGGAATGAACACTGGACAGTGGCTCAGCAGACAGACTGACCTCAACCTTCTCTGTACCTCTACATCCTCATCTAGAAAAAAATGAACTGATGCTGCAACTGGCTTTGGATATTTCAAGATTCTAGTGATGAGAATCTCTCTCCTGCTCATGATCTGCTTCAAGCAAGTTGTGAGGCCATTTCCCAAATCAGTTTCAGAGTGTAAGAAAGGATGGATTTTGCTGCTGGGCACAAATTTCCTGAGAGCAAGGCTCGTTTGGGTACAGAGTAGCCCCATCCCATCCTCCAGGATGTCAACTAAGCGTTTTACCAATGGCAGCCTCAGGAAATCAGGCAGTTAATTTAATGCAGTGGCACGAATCTTCATGATCTGCACCTAAAAACTATGAGTCAGGTCTCCCTCTGGCCAAATGCCACAACCTGCTTGAGTCTGGGGCTACTGTCACCTGAACAGTATTTAAAGGCTTCAGCAGGAGCAATTGAGCCACCAGGGAAATCTTCACCACTTACCTCACCAATATAGGCCCTCCCTGCACCTGTGCCAGGCTACCAGTAGCAAAGGAGAAGTGCAATCGTGGCCACACGGAGTGGACACGCAATGCTGAATGTAACTGCGGGTCATATTAGTATTTTATCTAATTACAACTACAAGAGAAGAGGTGAAGTCCCTTGTCAACACCGATCCTTTCTAAGATTGAGGCCCGCTTGATTTACATAGCCACCAGTAAACACACCAAAAGAGGAGGTTCCTTAAGAGACCTAATGCTTCCTGGCAGCAATGAATTGGCATTCATTGGGCCACTCTGCATCTTTACCAGGAAGAAGTCTGGGCACAAGGATATAGAACAGTTCAAGACTGCACTGGCTAACCAGTGGACATTTGTCTGCAGCTCCACAAAAACAAGACATCGGCCACAATCAAGCACCTCTCTGGGTTACTTAGCTCCTTTACTCCCCACACCAATGCGTCAGAATGCCCCATGGGTTCAACACCAAAGAAGATGACATTTCTTCTGATCAACATCTCTGTTTACGGTAATCAGGGGAGGGCAATGAGCTAGTCTCAGGATGCCAAGTGATCGCTTGTTTTCAGGATAATCAATAAGACACTTATCTTGAAAGATTCATGCGAGTTTGGAATCCATTATGAATGGGATGATTATAAAAGTCTGACAGAAGGTTGCTGGATTTTTAAAAAATTCTTCATCAGACAGCCTCCATTTCATTGGTTTCTTGAAATGTTATATAGATTTTAAAAAGAATACACACTGTATTATGCCATCATGAAATAGCTAGATTCACTCATGAATTAATAGGGATTTTCAAATTCAGATGCTATAGAAGCTTGGGATAATACTTTTTAGTCATAAAAAAGGGAGGAGGGGTTCCCCATCGAGGGTATAAAGGGATGCAATGTCACATATAATAAAAATGGCATGAATTTCAGACTCACAAACCTGAGTCTGAAAGAGAGGCCCTACCAGTTATAGATAGATGATCCTGGGCATATTACTTAACCTTTCAAAACTGAAATTTCCCCTACATCAAAGAGATTATATTGGCACCTCTATTCTAGGATTGTGGTAAAGATGAAATGAAATTATCCGCATGAAAGGTTTACCACAGTCCCAAACATACAAAAGGTGCTCAATAAATGTTCGTTATTCCTAATGTTAAACGTCTGACCTTGTCACCTTGAGCAAGTTACTTCATCTTTCAGAGTCGCTATTTTTTTCATTTTTAAAGTGGGAATAATAAGTATGTTGCAGCATGGTTGGGAATTAAATCAGATTGTGGGCAGAGTAGCATCTAATACTTACCTGGCACATAGTAGGTACTAAAAACGATAAATAATCGTATGGGAAAAATGACAGTAGATGAAGAGATACATAGAATCAGATGAAGAAGGGGCCTGAGCGCAGGAGTTTCTGCCCCTGTGGAGTAGGGTGGGCCACTCTCCAGGCTCATGGATATCTTTACCCACCCAGAAGCTCTCCGAACCCCATACTTTAGAGCTTTTTATGGAGATTTCATTGTGTAGACACGATGGACTATTAACTAACTCACTTTCCTAAATCTTCTCTCTCTCCGTCCAGAGAATGGGAGGTGGGGGTGAAAGTTCCAAGCCTCTACCCACAACTTAGACTTTTGGGTGACTAGTCCCTATCCGGGGTCCTGCCACCAATTGCTTCACTAGGACAAGAGACACACATATCACCCAGGAAATAGCAAGGGTTTTAGGAGCTCTGTGTCAGGAATCAAGGCCAAAGGCCAAATATTAGCAGGAGCCAGAGGTAGAGGCCAATATATGTATCTCTTATCATGTCACAATAGTATTTAACAAGAAAAACAAAATTAAAAGAGAACTAAGAAATCTATTCTTACCTCTCCCTTTTACAAATAAGGAAACTGAGGCTCAGAGAATCTCATCTTGTGTCAGGTTACCTGGAGCAATTATTTCATAGATGGGACTAGAACCAAATCTTTTGAGAGTAAGGAAAACCTGCAGCCTAGATGGGAAGACAGGACAAGAGGCTCCAGAAGGTGAGCCATAATGCAGAGACAGTGGAATCGACCAAGCTCTATCATAACCGGAAATCTGGCTCGGTTTGGGGGATAGAAGGAGAGAGAAAGGAACCAGGCCTCTAGGGAGGAAGCCAAGGCTGAGCTAGGCAAAAAGGGAGTTGGTGGTATGAAGTGACTTTGAAGACGGTGCTAGTTAAGTCAAGGAGTTATGGCAGGATCACCATGGCAAAGAGAAGGGAATAAATTATATAGGAAACAAGACCCTTCTGGGGGCCCAGGGCTCATCTGACTTAATGCCAAGTGCCCCAGCAAAAGACTAGCCGGGAGACAATCAGTGGATCCAGCCTTGGGGAGCTGGTCCAGGGCTGCATGAATAAGCCCCATAACTAAAAAGCTGATTCCCAAAGAGACAGAAAGCTAAGGAATCCCCAAGATCCTGGCCGGCAGCTGCAGCAATGGTCTCCATTCAGCTTAGGATCCTGCTGCCAAGGCTTGGTGTCCTCTTGGCCCTAAATAGATCAGCATTTGGCCTGAGCTTGCAGATGACTTTTTACAGGCCACACCATTTAAGCTGTCCCTGTGACCAGAAATAGCCCGGGGGTGGTCAGAACCACAACATTATAAATCGGATGCTATATTTAGCTCATGTGGACATGGCTCAAGAATTTCTTCGTAAGTTTGGTTTTTGAGTGATGGATCCATAATGCCTTTGAATAGGCCTCAGCAAAATCCAGAAGTAGGCCACATGGTTATCTCAGCCTTCCTCCACCTTCACCACCTGACCCTCAAGCACCTACTTTATGCTTTGACTGGAGCGGGAGAAAAACTCTTTCAAATAATGGAAAATTCTCACAAATTATTTCTTTTGAGGTATTGCTTACATGCACTGAAGGCACAGACATTAAATACACACCTCGATGAGCTTTTACATGTGTCCACATCCGTAGAGTAGTATCATCAGAACAATATATGGAACACTTCCAGCACGCAAGAAGGTGCCCTCTAACCCCTTCAAGAACACTGCCTCTTACAGGTAAACCACTCTTGTGTCTTCTCTCGCATAGAGAAGTCTTGCCTGCTTTTGACCTTTACATAAATGGAATCATAGTGTGTACTCTGGCTTCTTTCACTCAACTCTCAGCCTGACTTTTCAGACTCTAGAGTATTATGTATTATAATATACACAAAAATAGCAGCTCTGCTTGCTTGTCTTGGGCATCCATTGTGTGCCAGGGTCCGAGAAGTGTTCGTCTTTAATTCTCACTGCAAGCTTGGCAGATGGGCATTATTATTTCAGTTTTACTGATGGGAAAATGTAAGCAGAGAGGGATTAAGTGACTCTGTACTGAGGCAAAATCCTGAAGTTAGAAATTAACATTTTGGGATCATGGATTCAAGAGTTCAGTGTCCAAATTCTGTATTTGTTCCTCTCGGCCAATTTGCTTTTAATTCTTGACTCAGGGTTGGGAATAACTCACATAAAGCCCTTCTTAACGTGCCTGCCACACTATGTGGTGATAAATATTAGCTGTGGTGATGAGGAACAAAGGGATAATGATAATCGGGCCTTGTGTTAATGTTGGGGAAGCAGAAAGGGACAAGACATAGTCCTGGGCCTCATGGATCTTACACTGTGAAAGACATACAGTGAACACATAAATAAGTTTATAATGATAACTTCTGATTATGAAGGGAAGGGATGGGTAGCTTCAGACCACAGTGAATGGTGAAGGTTAGGCAACATGCCCACAGTAGCATTTTTCTTCTCAAACTGCTGGAGAACAGGAAGGTTCGGACCTTCAGCAATGTCACAGAGCAGTTATTGAAGAAGCCTAAAATATCCCCCCCTCCCCCATAGGTATGCAACACTAACCAGCTTTGCTCTGATAAAGCTCTTCACCTGAGAGGCTCAATTACATCTGCAGGTGGACGCTTTGGAGAGAGCATTTAAAAGGCAGCATCGTCCTTGACTCTTGATTCTGCATGTCGAAAGCACTTAACTCAAAAACCTCAGGATTACCACCACCACATCAGGGCATCTGCTCCTGGACTAGACCACCCACTGCCTGATGCTCTGACACTGAAGGCGTTCACGTGATCATTATGTTATCATTGACTCAGTTACAGCTTGGGAAGATGAGCACGGGATGCTGGTATTTCTAGGCCTCCTTTCAAGGAATGACAGCCAAGTGCATTTCCCCACAAAACCTACAATCCATATTCCATTTTGTGACCTGGGATTCTGCTTCAGAGAAAATGAAAACGAAACTCCTCTTAATGGATTCACTGTGATTTTCAATCCCTTTGATGATGCTGGGGTGGCGTCTCACCTTACACTCATTAGGGCAAGATTCTAGAGTTGGTGCATAAAGCAAATCTGAATATTGTCAGAATTACTCTTGAAATGTCATAATTTCCTCTGGCTGACTTAGGAGGACCAAGAGAGCCAATTGTTGCTACAGCACAGGCATGCCCCCTGCCTTTGGATGAACCACCAGGTAAAACAACTGCCTGGGTTTACAGACCAGGTTATTATTATAGAACACACAGCTTTAGACACTTCTCATTACAGGATGCTCCAACCCAAGGCACTCACAGGGACAAAGACTTCAAGAACAAAAGATTCCCATCGTTTTTGAGCCCTTGCTCAGTGCAGGGAATGGAGAAAATCACTGTAGGATGTGAATCTCTGCTCATTTTGCCTAAAGTTGGCCGTAAGTAGGTTAAGTGTGTACTGGATGGTATGCACTGCACCCTGCTAGGACTGTGACATCTCAATGGCAATGTCCTCCTCTTCATCATCTCCATATTTTCAGAACTGGTATAGTAGGTTGCATAGTAGGTTCCCACTGGGCATCAGCGGAATGACCACTCATAACTGACCTACCAAATAAAGGGTTGCCAGGACGTTTTGCAAGTAGGGGCTGAAGGATCCACAGGTGGAAGTAGCAGGGAGCCTGAGTTTGGCTCAACTGGATGAAGACATTTCCAACAACTACAGCTTTGCATAATAATAAGTTTACTATTAAGTAAAAATCATTAATCATCTATTAGAAATGGAGCAGAGATACACGTATCAGCTAAAATTGGACTAATCAACAACCAATGGACTAAGGACATTTTTGTGAAGTTGTCACTGGTCAATAAAGAACCAGAAACATAAGGATTGCACATAGTTTTTCATAAACCTATCCAAATTTTTAAACTGTCCTTACACCCAAGACAACTTTGGCAAGCCAATCAATGTCAGGTTATAGGAAGAATACAATTCTTGACAAAATAAATCTCAACACACAAACAAGCACTGATACTCTGTATTTGTAAGGGGTATGCATGATACCACATTTTCATTTATGTTAAAATAAAGATCTTTATCTACATCCAACAGTAACCTCAAATGACAAGTGTAACATATAACCCAAGAGCAATTGCTATCAAAAGTATAGATCTCACTTTATTTTTACCTTCACCTGACATAGTTTGGCCGTGTATTGACCACTTAGGAACATTCTTCTGGCCATAAATCCAATCAATAATTCACTCGTGCAGAACATATAACTGCACATTTTCTGCTCATATAACCCGTTGATAATGAGTGCCGATTATAGAATCGAGAAACCAAAGGTGTTCATGCACCCAGCGATCCTTCTCAGAGGACTAATCTGAAAATGATCCTTGCCTTGCCTACAAATGAAATATTTAAAACAATGTTTTGATGCCACGAGTTATACCTGACATATTTGTCGATTTTCACAGACGCTGGGAGTGATTAGATTTGGGGGTCAGTTACTTTAAGGTCACCTGGAGACCACACATTTTAATTTCAAATAGAGGATGACAAACTTGATAAGCAAAACTTTATAAAATAAAAGGATATGAAATCAACTTACACTACTAGTTGGTATGGGGAAAACTTTTGTATTAAGTCCTGTCATCTGAAGGTAGGGGACCTGGTGTTACAAGAGATAATTTTCCTGACAAATAACCTTGATAAGTTAAGGCACCTAGAAAATGTACTGTTATAAAGAACTCCAAACGCTGGGCAGCATTTATTCCCAGTGAGGAGAGGACAGAGGCCAAAAAGACATGGGTGTCCTGTCTCAAGGCATTTATTGGCGAGGAATATATTCTAAGGGGTTCACAATAAATCTAGAGAGATCATCACCATGAATATGTGGGATGGCAAGACTAACAGGCGGGCGACCACAACCACAGAGGGTTAAACTATAAAGACAATGAGACGGACTAGAAGTGCTTTAAAACTCAATTAAAATAAAACCAGTTCCTGTTAGTTTTTCCAATCCAGATTTAAGACTCATTCTGTATTATCTATTCATATGAAAAAGGGTACAGCAATTGAATTTTGAATTATGCTAACCCATTTTCTCAGCTATAGAAAACGTTGGCTTCCAGCCCAATGAATACAATAGCCACATGCTCAAGACCCTTAATTATCTAATTAATGTGGTGTCATTTTAGCAATTAGTTCAAATGACCATATGTAACTTTTTTTCTTTATAAGATCAGAATAGCAAATATTTTTTAAATACTTGTCCTGACCATATCCTGTGCATTAAGGATATACAATAGCAATTAAAAACAGAAAATGGACAAGAAAGCTTTTAAAGAATAATAAAAAAAAAAACACAAAACTAAATGTAATATGGGCAGTAGCTGATTTTCATATGATTAAACTCATCTAATATGTTAACAGATATCCTTTCGACATCTACTACATGAGACTCATGCCCAGGAATGACCACCTGGGTTGGCAGGTATCGCCATAGGAAACGACAAGGCATCTCTGGGGTGGTGTTAGAGAAGAATTCACTCTAAGAGAGGCCCTAATAATGGTATTATAAGGTGAATACTTATTAGAAAAACTCTTTGCAGAAGACTCCTCTTGCTCCCCGTTTTCTCCCCACTACTACTATGGAGGTGAACTTTAAATTCTTCAAATATTCTGCACACCAGATAATGTCACAGGTTGCTTCTATAATTCACTAACACCAGGGCTTTTGGATTATAAAGCTATTATTGTAGAAAAGTGTGCTGATGTTCAAGAAATTATTTCTGTGCCATTTGTGTGGGCCTTACATTTGGTCATTTGTCTGTGATAGGGCCACTGGCCACCATCTTGGTCATTTATCAGGATTCCCTGTTTCTGATTGTCCAGCCAGGTTCTGAGGAGGTGTTTATCTGAGACCACAAAGCCAATCAGTCTGTAATTGGCAATCAGCACCAAATGGAATTCTTTGGTGGCAAAGAAAACAGTAATTATGGATTTAAAGAGCTTGCCTGCCTGCTGGGGAGAGCAAGCACACACGCTCCAAAGAACAAACTTTTGGAAGCCATTGTGACTTAAACTGGGCATTATTTGGAGGAGTCCTTCACAAGGCCTGAAGTTTGAATACAGAGAACTGACGTCCAGGGTTTGGCATGAAATGATGGCAATTTCCTTGAGTTTCAGGGAGGCTTCACGGCAGTCTAATTTCAAGTAGAAGAGAAACATACATTTTTGGGGGGAGTATTATTATGTTCCAGATATCACTGTTTAAGGGCTTTAAGTTCATTTCTCACAACTATCTTGCAAGGTAGATGGTATTTGTTTTCTAAAGAGGTGGAAACTCAGGTATTTTTCACCCTATTGTTCCATCCATAATGTGGTAGAAAGAGAGGATCTCCCAGACCACATGGACTCTCAAATTCTACATGCCCAGGCTCAGGAGTTGCCTGACTAAAAGCTTCCTCCTCTAAAATGGAATGCTACCTCCCTGTTCCCACCATGGCACATCATTGCACCTGTCTTGAGGCCTTTCTCTGTAGCCAGAACCATCCCCTGCTCCTGCCTACTGCCTGGTTTGTGTTCGATGAAGAGTAAATACTTGCACTGCTCTGAAGATCCCATGCTCTTCCCTTCCTCTGATCCTCCTGTTCCGGGGACCCTTCTTTACTTTGCCTGCTTGCTGAACTCCGCTCATCCTTCAACTTAGGGGAGATAGCACCTCATCCTTGGAACTAGCCTCACTTCCCTCTCCTCCTTCTTCTATACCTGAAACATATTTCTGTCATACTTCTGCCATTTATTTAAGTATCTACCTCCTTGACTAAGCTGTGAGTTTCTTAAGAGTAAAGCAAAAACTGCCCTTTTATTCCTAGAGCAGGAATACAGTAACATCCATAGAGCAGGAGCTTCACAATTACTGCTGAATCATTAAATGGATTTTTAACAGCTCTAAAAAATAGGAACAGAAAGAAAAATAGGACTGAGAAGGGAAGAGAAAACATGGGGTGGCTAACAAGATGAAAAAAAAAAGAAACTGAAAGTATGAAAAAAACAAAAACAAACAAACAAAAAAAACAAAATGCATAAGAGGTATGATGCGACCTTATTATTATTCTTCTTTTGTGGTGTAGGTTTCTGAAAAGTAGGACATACCCTAAGCAATATTAACAATCAACAGCTATCACAACATTACAAATGATATTCATTTATGGAGATGTACCCTCATCATTAAACCGGTTCACAAACAAGCATTTTGCAACTGATAACACATGTTCCAGGTGTCAGAGATGCAATTCTGGGAGCCACACAGAAAGCCAGGCTTTCAGAAAGCCATAGGGTTGTATTCATTTTCATTTATTTATAATGTGCATGTACCATATTGATCTTTTTCTAAATGACCCATAGCTAGAAATGAATTTCTTTTGCA
Organism: Canis lupus dingo; assembly: GCF_003254725.2. Classification (NCBI taxonomy): domain Eukaryota; kingdom Metazoa; phylum Chordata; class Mammalia; order Carnivora; family Canidae; genus Canis; species Canis lupus. The sequence goes on from NC_064247.1 coordinate 72,982,766, forward strand.
CTGCTCACAACAACTACACATCTGTCTTTCTGCCTATCTATCCATCCATCTGATCTATATATTTGGATTTGGTGTTGTATATATACACCAGATCATTGAATGATAAAAGACCAGTCCAATGGTATGAGATTATTTTCAATTGGCAAGAAGGTAGAAAGCATCAACCAGCTCAGCTGTCCTGTGTTAAGGTCAGATGGTATCCAAGTACTTTCTGAAGCAGGTGGTCGAAACGATGTGTACTCAACCATATTATAAAGTATCTAGACAAATAAGGGCCATAGAAATTTTTCCATCAAAATTTGTATCCACATGACAAATGTTCTTGTGAAAATATTAATTAGCAAGTTTTGGTTGTCTGAAAGAACTGTGGCCATGAGGGTACAATTGATAGACAGCAAGAACCATATTTGAATACATCCTGTCAAAGTAAAATCCCAAAACTGAATTACCAATGGCACAAGCCCAAACAAGGTCGCCTATGCATGTGCTAAATTGAAAGTCATACCATTGACACTTCCTAGCAACAGATTCTTCACAAAGGGGCAGCTTCTCCAAGACTGCTCAGATGATGCGGTCAAAGAGAGTGCCAGCACACAGCATTCCAGAGCTATTAGTTGGGGATGAGCCAAAACATCATGATGGAGGTGCAAAGGATAGACGTGGGTACAACCATAGCCATTTAAATGATTTAGTAACTGAAGCCCAGAAAGGTTAAGTAAATTATCCAAGGTCACAAAGCTGGGAAGTATGAGTTTGGACTTGAACTCTAGCTGGTCTGGCTCCAAAGTTGAAAATCGTACCCAGCGCTTTTTACTGAAATCTGGGGTTGGATAAAAGGTGAGCCAGCTAAATGATGAACCGGGGGCCTGGGCCCCTTACTCATGCAAGGTAAAGAACAAATGCAAATGCCAGATGTGCTATTCTAAAGGAGACTAAAATCTGAACAAGCTACTCAGACATTTTTATTTAATTTTATAAAAATATACTTTATACTTAAAATATACATATATAAACCTAAACATATTTTATATATATATATATATATATATATATATATATATATAATATACATATCCTATAAATCCCAAAGACTAGACAGAAAGTCTGTCCAGCCAATACTCACTTTACATCCTCACACCACCCTGGAAGGTGTGAAATTCCCCAACTGAAATGGAGCTTGACCACGTAACTGGCTTTGGCCAACAACAAAAATGCCTAGCCCCGACAAAGGCATTGGGAGCTACCAATTTCCACCATGGGAAGTATGTGCCCTAACCCGCCAGGGGCAGCTCGAGCTCCAGAAGACTGGTGGAGCCAGGCCACCATGGGCAACCTATAGACCTGATAATCACTCCATTCTAGGGTGGTTTGTTATGCAGCAATAACACCCACATAATGGGTGGAAACGGGATGAAAAACACAATAGTCAAGCCATGTAAGAGTGAACTGATAGTAGTGTGTATAGGGTGGTCTAGAGGGACTAACTATAGAAGGATTCTTCAGAAAGGATTAATACCCAAACCAGCGTTTTTATGCAGTCCCTGATCTCATGGCTGTGTGGCTTCAGTACATGATCTGAATGGGCCTGGCATGGAAAGACATCTGCCTCCGGAAGAATGAATGGTACTAGTGCCTTTGATGAACGGAAAACGTGCAAAAGGAAAACACAGAAATCATGCCGTAGCTCTATTCTCAACTGACGCCATGTCTTTGGGAGGAGCACTTCAATGGCTGGGTGTACTGTTTAGACAAAAGAAAGAAAACTGGACCTTTTGTGAGTTCTGGAAAACCATGAAAGCATTATTTGTTGCAGAAAAGTTGGGGAAACATAGAAGTGGAATGGAGGCCATTTAAAAGATTCCTCAAGATTATGGCGATTACTTCTTCCCTTTCAAATGCAGAGTATATTGAAGTTTCTTTTAAAAATTCATACAGGAGAATCATTCTATGCAACTATAAGAGGGAAACTGTCAGACAACATTCCCAATTCAATATTATATTGTGCTTCAAGAAAAGATTTCCATATATTCTAGATTAAAAAAAGCCTCATAAATAAATGATAATCCAGTGCATGCTCTGAAAAATGAAAAAATAATTTTGTGTTTGCATTTTACTCCACAGAGTAAAATTTAATCTCTCTTTTAATATAGCATGTTTTATATAAAGAGGTAAAAAGATGTAACCTTATGAAAATTGATTTTTTACATGCTTAAAAATGTCCCTTGCAGTATTTATCTAGGCATTTTTCATCTGTGAGTATAGAGGCATCACATACTGATAACTTCACCCAGTGGGGTTAAAAGTAAATGGAGTTATTGCAATATGATTTAATAAAATTTTTCTTTATGTTGTTAAAGAATAATCAAAACCAGGCGATGGCTTTATCAGTGTGTAGTCCACTATTCAGGTTTTGCTTCCAAAATGGCACCATGATGTATAAGCGCATGGTAGGTGCTTTACTAAATATTTGTCGAATTCATGACTTAGGAAGGAATGGAGAAACTAAATGCCCCGCTCCAAAGCAAAGCTGATATCCCAGGAACTTAGAAGGAACGAAAATAGGACATTTGGATCTTGTCATCAATGCTTGGCTTTCTGATCATTCCTCAATGGCTCTAGAGAATACTGGAATAGGAGATTGACACCACACCCTTGGGACATTTGACATAATGAAGGCAAGCATTTTGCAGTCTATTGTCCTCAAAACAAATATTTTCTAGCCACTTATTATGATCAGTATTTGAGAAATCCTAATCTTTAGGTGTCTGACAACTGCTACTTGAAAAGAAAAATAAAACAATTTGTTTTATTTGGACTACTGTCATCTTCAAGGGTGGAACCAGCCCAGAGGCGATTTCTCACCTCTGCTGAAAGAGGCTTCAGGATCACAATTAGCACATGCAAAGTATTCCTTCCAAATTACCCTTCTTTGGGGCTCCTGGGTGGCTCAGTAGGTTAAGCATCTGCCTTCGGCTCAGATCATGATCCCGGGGTCCTGGGATCCAGCCCCCTGTGGGGTTCCCTGCTCGGTGAAGAGTCTTCTCCTTCTCCTTCTGTCACTCCCCCCATTCTCTCTCTCTCTCTCTCTCTCTCTCTCTCAAATAGAGAGATTTATTTTGCAAATAAATCTTGAAAGACAATCTTCCTTCTTTAACTTGAAGGCTAGAAATGGCAGCTTTTGAAGGCAGATCTTCTGGCCTTTATACTCTCCAAGTCTTCCTGCTGCTCCCAGCTTAAAATGGGATGCAGTTTTAGAGGCATCACAGACATTAACTGGCAGCAGAGAAGGCACCTCAGGTTGGGGTGGATAGACTCTAAGGAGTCCCCACAGAATCCCCGCCTCCTGGTGTTTACTTCTTTGGATAACTCTCTCCCTTTGAGTGTGGGCAGGTCCTGTGAGGTGCTTCTAAGGCACTAAAAGGTGATGGGATATTACTCTTGTGGCTACATTATGTTAATAAGAACCTGTCCTACTGGCCAACTTGTTCTAGACTCTCTTTGCTGGCTCGAAGAAGTAGGCTGCCATATTGAGAAAGCCCATGTGGAACTGTAGGGTGACTTCCAGGAGCTGAGGGTAACCACTAGTTGTAGAGAGGACCTCCAGCCACAACCAATAGTCAGCAAGAAGCCCTAAGACAACCCATTATAAGAAGATGAAGTGTGCTGTAGTCAGTCTTTGTGACCTCAGAGGTGGGGAGGTGATTTTGGAAGCCAATTCTTCCCCAGTTGGGCTTCTATATGAGAACACAGCCTGGCTGTCACCGTGACTGTGGCCTTGTAAGACTCTAGGCAGAAAACCTGGCTAAGACATGCCGAGACGCCTGACGCCAAAAAGCTATGGAATAATAAACATGTGTTACATTAAGCTGCAAAACTCGTGTTCATCTGTGAACCAAGAATAATAAATGATGCACAAGTAGAGAACCTGGAATGTGTACAAGAATGAGCAGATGATGTTGGAAGGACAGGAAGCAGATGAGCCTGACAAAAGCCATGGGGTAATGGCTCACTGCTGTGTCCTACTACCCGGTCTGGTGGCTGACCAGAGAATTATGAATAAGAAAATATATTGAAATAATGAAAAAATTCATGAGGCAGAGAAAACAAGGTTAAAAGAATTGATAGGCTGTGGAGTGTAGGTTCAGTCCTAGGGGCAAGGGGAGCCACTGAATGTTTTTGAACAGATGAGTGGCATGGTAAAGACTGTGTTTTTGAAAACCATGTCTGATATATAGGATAGAATGGAGTATGGAGAAATTGTCACGTGGGGCAATATCACTCTCCCATTTTTGCATCAGGCAAGATCTCACAGTGGGTCAGGGCTAAGAAGTAGAAAAAACAAATGAGCCAAGCATCTGACATCTGATTCAGTTTCAAGGTACCAGAGTATTTTTAATCTTTCAATAGTATGAAATGTGTATCCATAATAAAAGAGTTCATGTAAGTAATTTACGTACATTTTAAACAGTGGTAAATAGAATGACTACCTCTCTACCTATTGCTCAACTTAAGAAATGGAACTTTGCAAGACATCCCCCAGGTGCTCCCTCCCCGCGAATCATTATTCTCCCTTCTTCTCTGCCCCACCCACCTGACTCCATAACAGAGGAAGCACCAGCTCATATTTTGTGTTTCTCATTCACTTGCCTTTCTTTACAGTGTGAGGCACATATTCTCATACCCTCAAACAATCTGTTTAGTTTAACCTATATTTTGGACTTTAAATAAGTTGAATAATACTATGTATATAATCTATCTAACTGTTTTTTAAATTTCACATTGTGTTTTCAAGATTCCTCTACATTGATTCAGGTTAAGGGAATTCATTCATTCATTTTCACTGCTAACTAGTATTCCGCTCTATGAATATATAGTACCGCCTTTTGTTTCTCCCATTTTATTATGGTTGTTCTTTGGAGCATTCTCCGTTTCTTGCTATCGTAAATAGTGTGCCAGAGTCATTCTCGAACTTTTTCTAGCCCTCAAGAGTTTCTCAAAGACATGTCCGTAGGAATGGAACTGTATAGCCCACGTATGACTTTATTGGGTAATGCCAAAATATTTTCCGAAATGGCTTTACTGATTTATACTCTGACCAGTGATGTATGAAATTTCCTATCACCCCATATCCTTGCCAATACTTGGTATTGCCAGAGTACTTAATTTTTTTTCAATCTGATGAGTGTAAGTAATTTTTTTCATTTTTGTATTCATTGCAATATCTGCTTACTGATGAGTTTGAGTATGTCTTCAATAACATGATACTACTCTTAGGACACTCAGATTTATAAGACAGTTATTGCCCTTTAAAATCTATATATGGAGTCACCAAAATAAGACATAAGTCAATGAAAAGTTTTTAGTGACATCAAAGCATAATGTATCCAATGAATACATACATATATACATTATATATGTATACATACAATATATACATTGTGTATATATATATATATATATATATATATATACACACACACACACACACACACACACACTTTACTGGGAAATTTCGGTCATATGATTAATCTTGCCTCTCCCCTGACAGTCTCGTGGGATTATGACCTTGAACAAGTCATTTACCTTTCTAAGCCACAACTGGCACTTAAAAAGCCATCTAATCCACACTTTAAAACAAAACAAAACAAAACACTGACACACAAAGAGAAAAATCACCTGTGTTTCCAACACTTAGAAGCTGCCACTGCCCCTTTCTCCCCCAGTGGGTGTTCAAAAATGGATGATTCCCTTTTACTTTGAATATATCCAGCTATCCCAATGCACCGAAGACACAAAGAAAGATCAATATTTCACTTCAAGCACAGACCTCAATTCTAAATTTAAAAATCACAGGGCACATGAACGAACCCTCTGGTCAATGCTATCTCTTCAATGATGCACAGTGGCTTGACAGGGCACATTTTCCGTCTCGGTTCCTTCTGCCCGAAACACTTTTCCTCTGGTTCTTTCCATCACTGGCTCCTTCTCATCTCTGAAGCCTCGACCTCAATGCCATCTAGCCATCCTTTCTAGAGGCAGCCCCCCTCCATTCCTGACCTTCCTTTCTCAGACACACTATGCTTCCTTGCTTCTGAACGTGCATCACGACCAGAATATATTTTATCCAGTCATTTCCTGTTTCTTGACTGCCACCCCCTCCTTGGAATGTAAACTTTGTGAGGGGAGGCACCTGGCTTGCCTTGAGGGTTCACCTTTGTGTCCTTGGCACCATAATTAGGACCTGGCATCTCGGGGGGGTAAATTAATTATTGCAATAGTTCATCTACTCAAAAGAACTTTGTGGAGGAACTGGAGACTTCTATGTGGATCTGTACGTATATAAAACACTTGCAACCGAGGCTTCTGTCCCGGCAGACTTCAATTCCACCTCACTAGCTTCTCCCTGAGTTCACTTGCAAAGTTCAATTTCTAGAAAGTCAAACAGGACCCCAAGCCTTTCCTACATTCCTTCCTATTCCTCCTTTATCATAAGCATCCAGTGAAGATGTTGTATGAAAATTAATCAACAAAAGGCTGTATTTTCTTTATCTTTATGCCCTCGACTGATAGTTTTAATCTGGCCAATAACTACTCTACTGCAAGCTCTTAAGGATGGAAAGTATCCCACCATATTTGAAATTCAGAAAGAAAGCTCAAAGAGTCCCATGTGATAAAAGGTACTGATGGATATTTATGATCAAGGAAGATGATCAGCTAGAAGCAGTGGCTTGCCGATGGGGTTGCATTGTACTACGAATGTGGTTTATTACTAGCTCCCAAAGATATGCCCTCTCTTTGGTCAATAAGAAGGGGATAAAAGGTTCAAGATAAGGAAGAAGCACTTTATAAATGAAAACGTTCACTAATGAAATTAGTATCGTTATTGCAGAAGTGCTAATTTTCCTGCTCACTGAGAGTTTAATAAAAATGTTATGTCTACTCTATAACTGTGATTAATCAGTGCGGTATTGAGAAGTGCAGGGATTCTTTTCAACAAGGCAATTTTCAAAATTTGAAAAGGTGTAAATTTCATGCAAATTGCTTCATAATCATATATGTACAAAACGGAGCTGACAAATTGCAGTTGGGAAAGAAATCATTAACATTGAACATTTTTTTTCTTTTTTTTTTTCCTTTTTTCCAACTGCTCTTTAAAAGGTATTATCGCAAATGAGAAGGTAAGACCCACTGTAAAGCATATAGGTGAATGTCAGCAAAGTGGTAATCATTTTAAGCAATCTTAAATGTGGATGTCGAATTTGGACAGTGATATGAAATAGGAGGCTTAAAAAAAACAAAAATAATGTTTTAATGCAATAAAAATGCACCCGCTTGTTTTAATCACATTACAGAGAGACAGTGAAGTGTTCTTCAGACTCTTTGGTGGGCAACAGTACTTTTTTGTTAAGTAAAGTCACATTTCCCCTCACATGATTCCTTTTTTAAAAAGTCCCAAGACCTCTTGCAATTTTAAATAATAGTTTGCAAACTTGAGGGTTCCTAAGACAGATCAAGTGGCCTATTTGTAACCCTGCCTGCAGCCCCGCCCCCGCTCCCCCAAACCCCCATCCCAGTGATGCTCATCTGGGTTGTGCTCCCCTCTTACCCAATGAACAAGCCTGAGAAGCTGACACAGGATGTGTCCCATCTCATTGTGCCTGGAGTCTGCAACAAGCACTGTCTGGGCAAATCCATAGCAGGTTATTCATCTGTTTACATAGCTAAAGGGAGGATAATAAGACCTCAAGTGTAAGTACAGCAGCGTTCAGATTATTAGATGTTTCGATTGATGGCCCTGAAAACTGGTAAGACATAAGCAGAAAACAAACCTGAGAATATACTTGCAGACACCAGTATGAATATTGTGGCATGCAACTAACAGCTGGTTGCTTTTAGAGTTTCAGAGTTTGGAAGCTTCTTCTTATTTTTTTAATATATAACTTAGAAAGCAGTGGTTAGCAATTTCTGGGTAATAACTCACAGTGATTCTAAATGGTCTAAGTATTGCCACAGTTCCTTGCATTGGGCGAATTTTTCTTTTTCTTTTTCCTTTTTTTTTTTTTTTTCCCCAAGCAGGCATTTGGAGGGACCCTGTAATGAGAAGTAGAAACCATTTCCCTCCCTCATCTTCATCCCATAGCTCATACATTTTCTAAAATTATGGCCCTACTCAAGGCAGTTATTATGCACAGTCAATGTTCTTCAGAAGAGTTTTTCAGAGGATGATTTTTGGTTAAAGTGGCATATTTTAGAGCCATCTGGTCACATGCATTAATGCACACTTTCAGATTCCACGCGGATTTTTACGACAGCATTCTTCTGCCCTAAGTGTCTCTCCCATGCACTGCTTGTAAATAAGACAAAGACTCCTGCCGCCTTCAATCCTCTGAGCACTGAACAGTGGCTCTGGGTTTAACATGGCAACACATTTTCCATTATATGCTAAGATTAATAAACCTCGCAGAGCCCCGGACGAGCCACTGGAAAACAGGGCAGTGAGGTGCTTGTTTCTATTCCATTAGACACGGGATGAGCCGCAGGCGTGCCACACTCTGTCACTCCAGCCGGGTAATGGGCCTTGGGAGAGACCACCCACTGGAGGCTTCGCTGAACTTTCTCCTTTTCTTTCCCCTGACTCAGCCACACAGGCGGGTGGGCCAGGTGGAAGTTTCCATGGTTGGGGGGCGGGGGAAGGCCTGGTTGGTTCTCCTTTGTCCTAGTTTTGCAGCAAAGGCCACTCTCTGAACATATATCAGCCTGGGACGGTGGGGAGCAGGGCTGAGCTTGGCGCCTTTCAGAACAAAACAAACCCTGCTTCTTGGCAGTGGAAGAGGACACGCTCTGGGAGCCAGCACAGCCTCGTGAAAGGGTCAGGGGATGGGGGACCCAAAGTGAGTCCCTGCCAATCATACCCTCACCGAGGCGGGGCTTGAGATAATCCTCCCGCCTCTCTGAGCCTCAGTTTCTTCATCTGAAACCAGGGATGACGAGCACACCTACCTCTACCCCATAAATGAATAATGAATGTATAATGTTAGCCTGATGCCTGGCACACAACAAATGTGAGCTTCTGCTATGATAGCCCTAGTAGTTGCTATGATTTTAAAACCTAATACAATCACCGTCAGTCGCTTTACTACTACCATTCAGAGAAGTGTCCTTCTGATCTTTAATCCCTTCAACTGGAAGCTGAAGACACGCATCACCCCTCAGATTGAAAAATAAAGCACAGAAAAGCAATCTGCACATTCCTACTCTGCCATTAGTGCTCAATTAACTATTTGTTTCCATCTCTGAGACAGGAATTTTGGAGGGGGAGTAAAACCCATGTGGGGACCACCAGAACTCCCCAACTTGCTAACTGCACTATTGGCTGTTGAAAACCACACCCTAAGATGTGTGTGCTTGTGGGGGTGATGCAGCGGTGAGGCTGGGGGGCTGGAAACTATGACTTCTGGCAGCTGCCTAGCCCTCACATCCCCCCGTGGGTTTGCAGTGACAGAGCCGTGGTGCGGATGGTTTCGCGTGGTCCTCAGAACCATCCTGCGATGGGAATATTATCAGGCCCTGTATTTTACATACAAGGCCACAGAAGGCCAGCGAGGAGAAGCCACAGCCCCAAGACGATGCAGCTGGATCTTGGCAGACATAGGCAAGCCACAGGGCTCTCTCCTGGTTCTGACACCATGGCTTCTCCGCCACACGTGCTATGTTCTGTGAGAGTCGTGTGCCCTCCAAATTCCTATGTTGAAGCCCTAAGCCCAACTGTGATGGTACGAGGAGGTGTGGCCTTTGAGGGGTGATCTGGCTTACATGAGGTCACGAGTGTGGAGCCCCTGTGATGCAATTCATGTCCTTGGGGCAAGGCGGGGAGGCCTGAGCTCTTCCTCCCTCCTCCAGGTGAGGACACAGCAAGAAGACGGCCATTTGGGACCTGGACTTGGACTCTCACCAGACATCAAATCTGCCGCCAGCTTGCTCTTAGACTTCCCAGCTTCCAGAATATAAGAAGAAAGTGCCTGAGGAGCCTGGGTGGCTCAGTCTGTTAAGTATCTGCCTTTTGTTCGGGCTGTGATCCCAGGGTCCTGGGATCCTGCCTCGCATTGGGCTCCCTGCTCAGTGAGGAGTTTGCTTGTCCCTCTCCCTCTGCCCCTCCCCCTGCTTGTGCTTATCACTCACTTTTCTCTCTGTCTCTCAAATAAATAAATAAATAAATAAATAAATAAATAAATAAATAAATAAATAAATAATCTAAAAAAGAAAGTGTCTGTTCTTTGAACCACCAACCGTACCGTTTTGCTATGGTAGCGTGGGCAGGCCAAGATGATAGCGGATGTATAAATTTCTGTCCAATGAATGCTGGTTGGCTGAGAAGGTAATGGTCTCACCCACACTTTGGTGCCGTACAATGGGCCTCAGGACAATTTATGAGGGAGACCCCAATCTCTTTATCAAACCCTCCATTTGACAAAGCTCATGTTTCCACTTCCCCAAATAGACTATAGGCTATTGCTGCCTTTGCTTTATGGATGAGGGAAACTGAGGCCCAGAATTAGCCATTGTGGTAGACAGAATAACATTCCACCCACAAGAGATGTCTATGTCCTAATCCTCAGAATCTGTGAGTATGTCACCCTACCTGGCAAGAGGGATTTTATGGATGTGATTAAGTCAAGGATTTTGCGATGGCAGGATTATCCTGGATTATCTGGGTGTGCCCCATGTAATCACAAGAATCCTCAGAAAGAGGCAAGAAGGTCAGAAGAGGGAAGGCAATGTGATGAGGGAAGCAGTCAGTGAAGGAGCAGGATGATGCCGCGGTGCCATCCTTGAAGATGGAATCGGGGTGGGGGTGGAGGTGGCATAAGCCAAGGAATGCAAGAAGTCTGTAGGAGCTTAAAATGCCAGGAAATGGAGTCTCCTCCCCTAGAGGCTCAGAAGGAACTAGCCCTGCTAATACCTTGACCCAGTGAGACGGATTTGGGACTTACAATCCCCAAAACTATAAGAAAATAAATGTGTGTTGTTTTAAGCCCCTATGTTTTTGATAATTTGTTGCAGGAGCAAGAGGAAACTGAGACAGCGATGGAGCCAGAATTTAAACCCAGCACCGCTTGCGGGCTCCAGAGTCTATTAGGGTCCCACTCTACATGCTGCCTCTGAGGAATGAATGAAAAGACAAGGCAACGCTCCCTCCATTTAGAGTTGGTGGGAAGAGAACAATGCAAGAACCTGCCTGTATTCCTCTCTCAGGTCCCAGAGATGGAACGACTTCACGGCGTATGTGTTTTTCTTTTTCTTTTGTTTTGTTTTGATCTCAGTCTGCCTTGTGAAAAAGAAAGGGCAAGCTAAGATATTCCACATAAATACATACTGTACAGAAACAATAAGGAAAAGGTGAAAGAGTGAGGGGAGGAAGGAATAAAAAGAGAGAAAGAGAAAGAGGAGGAAAAGTAGATACAGAAATCAGGCAAAAGGAAGGGGGGAAGTTAGCTCCCAAAGAGGTACTATATGGTACTATGACTTTGCTGAAGGTGGGGAAAGTACGCTAAAATTTGGCTTTGAGCTTCCTGGTGGCCAGAGCAAAGAAGGAAATGCTATGAGATATGATATTGACATTTAAAAAGAAATTGGTTGCTTTGGATAAATATACCTTTTCTTGTCGTGAGAACTCAGAGGAAGATCTCCCTCGAGCATTCGACGTCTTAACACCTACTCTCTATCCCTCCCCTTAGGCCCTCCGACCTAATCCTTGTGAGGATTTTCAATGATCCTCAACTTCTTGCCATGCTTCCTGAGACAGAAAACTGCTGATGCTGGGCATCAGCAACTAATTATCTCCTCTCACATACCAGGTCCACCCCTGAGGAAAGGGCAAACTACTAGTTATCTTGCACCTTTCCAATAGCTTGTGAAGAGTCCGATTCATAAGAATTGTCACTGCTAATTTTTATTCTTATTAATTTTGGGGGAAAAATCCCCAAAACTAGTGGCTAAAAACAACAGTTACTTATTTTTAGCCCACGATTCAGTGGGTCAGCAGTTTGGGTGGGGCTCAGCTGGGCAGGTGCCCTGTGTCAGCCAGGCAGCTCTGTCCCTAGGGTGTGGCTGGCTCTCGGTTGGCACAGGGTGACCACATGGCTGCACATCCCTCTTCACCCAGCAGGCAAGCCCAGGCTTGTTGGCACCCAGATGCAGAAGCTTCCAGGAGGAGCAAGTGGGTAAGTAGCCACACAGAGGCCCTTTTTAAGCCTCTGCTTGTGTCCTGCTCCAGCATACCCCACCATCCAAGCAAGTTCCATGAGGCATGCTGATTCGAGGCATGGAGAAAGTGCCCCTGCCTTTGGAGGGGGCGTCTAGGGCATCACAACACAAGGGAGATGGAAGACTCGGTGGTTGTGTCTATCATCTGCCACAGGCATTAAGTGTTGGCCTTTGTGGATGTAATATCTGCCAAGCAGACACACCGAGAGAGTTCCCAATACCAAGGGATATCACTGAATCCCAACACTCATCGGTTCACCTGGATGACTTATGATAGTTTAACCCAAAGGCAAGTGGGCAGAGGAGAGGTGGCCTCCTAAAAGTCATTTGGTTCTGAAACATTCTTTCTCCTATGCAAAAATAATCAATGCAAGCGTGCACATCTGTGTGTGTGTGTGTGCATCCTAGATACAGAGTATCTTCGAACTGGCTCTTCAACTGGGAATGGTTCAAGTTTTTGGCATTAGAACTTGGCAGTTCTGTCCCTGAACCGCCCCGCATTGCCCTGAGACTGCGATTGCTTCCACGGTATTTGGCGCCTTATAAATAAATAAATAAATAAATAAATAAATAAATAAATAAATAAATAAATAAAAAAGAAAGAAAGAAAGAACGTTTCAGAAGGGCAGCACTTACCCAATTCTCGGGAAAATAGACTGAAAGGGAAGTATTGTCAGAATGTTTTGCAATTGCCATTTTCAGCAATATAAATTATGATTTATTTTCCCACGTAATCACCTTGATTGCAGACATCCTTTTGGAGAAATCGCGCTGCTCTTGGTTAGCTTTTTAAAGCCTCACAAGACAACTTTCAAACCTGATTAGTATGTATGATGGGAAATCAGATACATTATATTTAGCTTGAAGTGCAGAGCGCTGTGGGTGCAAAGAGAGAAAGATGAGGGGAGGGATGGGGAAAAAGAAAAAAGAAAAAAAAAAGAACATCTGTAATCCTTTTCAGAGCAATCTGTGCCGGCACGCACCAGGGTACAGAGCGGGGCTGTTGAGTTTGCTCGTGGTGTCCTCATGTCATTAACCGATTGTGTGTCAGCAACTTGTCTGCAGCTCCCGGGCTTCGTGATGTGATCACCACATGCAAGACAGACGCAGGCTCTCCTGTTCTGACACTTAAGAGCCACCACTTCCATCAGCGTGGTCTTCCCTGTGTCGAAGACTGCGGCACGTGGCGTGCACACTTACACCCCTTGGAGTGGAACTATCAGCTCATCAGCAGGCACAGGGGCCCCAAGGGAAGGCGCCTCCCGCTCAGCCTCGCTATCTGGCCCCCAGCTGCCGGGCCTCTCCAGCGCTGATGGATGTGTGTGATGTGTCCCCAGGGCAAATGGGTCAGCAGCCTCACGAGCCTCGGGTCCAGCTAGGACAAGGTGGCACTGGCACAAACCCAGGGGGTGTGACTTCCTACCTAGATGCCTTAGGTGTGGGGCTTCCCTAGTCCTGGCCCTAGTAGACACACACATCCCAGGGTGTGAACATGACCGGGAACTAATAATTCAAACGCTAGTTCTTATATCACTAAATGTGGCTGTCTCAGGGAACAGAACACAGAATTCGTGTGGGTTTTGAGATAAAGTGAGATTTCAGAGGAATTTTGTATGTGAAGCAGGAGACTGAGGGAACGCTCCCAGGCGCTCCCAGGCTCTCCCAGGCCTGAATTCTCATTCTGCACAGAAGAACTTGAGAAGTCTGTGATGTCTAGAGTGCCTGGATCAGATCTAGGGTTTGCCGTCTAATCTGATTTGAAACTCTATCTAGAGAAGGGAGGGACATGTGCAGAGTGCCTACTGTATGCCTGAAATGGGCTAATGACTGAACATCCCTTTACTGCTGCTTTTAATCATTTGATGATTTGAATATTAATCAATTGGAGGTGGGGACATCGAGGCACGGGGAACATCATGAGTTGAACCAGGTTATACAAGAGATCAAACTTTTCTGACTCAGCCTTGTTGATAACTAAAGACCCTGAGCCAGAGAACCCCTGTCTCCGAGCTCTTTTCTGGCAAAAGCACATGCATGGCTCACAAGGGAAGGTGCAACCATCCCGATCAAATCTGATTCTGCCCCGGAGGCTCTACCTACCTAAGCTTCCTTTCTCCGTGTTTTATATCTTCCTCGAGTACTCCCTTTGTCTTAGGTGACACTTTCTGTATCTAAAAAAGTCCCTGAAAAGATGTAGGCTTTGTTTTCAGTTATTAAAACATAAAAAGTGGCTTTGGTCCACAGAATCCTATGCGGTGGCCCACGAAGTGCCTGGGCCCTGGTGCACACCTGACCTTTTTCAGCTGCTCCATCAATCACTCATCTAGGTCCCATTGGGGAGTGATTTTTTTATGCATGTTCATTAAGCCTCCAAATCAGTTCACCTTAAGATAAGGAGACTATCTTAATCATAACGTGGGCCTTCTAAATATGGGTCTAGATGTCAGATTCAGAAGAAGAGAAATTCCAAGCATGGAGACGATTCAGTGCACAAGACAGCTTCTGTTGGTGACCCTGGGGAGGGAGGGGGCCACAGGGCAAGGAATGTGGGTGTCCTCTAGGAGATGGGAGTGGCCAGCAGGTGACAGAGAGGAAGCCGCTTAAGGCCTGGGTCTCACACTGCACGTAACTGAATTCTGACCACAACCAGAATGAGCTTAGGAGTGGATTCCAGGCCCTCCAGAACAGAACAGAGTTCCAACTGACGCCTGAAAGTTGTCCTTGTGAGACCCTGAGTGTAAAAACTATTACACTGTGTCCAGACTCCTGACCTACAGAACCGTGAGCTGATGTGTGTGGTTTTGAGTGCTAAGTTTGGGATAATTTGTTATGCAACAATAGGAAACAAATACAGCAGCATACTACAGTCCAACTTTAAAATACAAACCTTCTTCCATTTACTTCTTTGCCTTTCATAGTCACTATACTTGCAGAGGGTAAAGTTCTTAGCACCTCAGGTATAGCAGCTTTAATTTTTTTTATTAATTACTAAAGAATTCATCCCAAAGTAATCCTTATTGGTAGTATTGCTTATGGTAGTAATATAATGCTGTTGCCAGTGAATCTAGATCCGCAACTATTGGAATGATTTTCCTATGCCATGTCTCACACAATGTTAAGGAAGAAAACTTTCAGACCAAATGGAGCTCAGAAATTTTTTTCTACAAAGGTACCTGTTTAATTGGCACCAACTTATTCTAAGCTACATGAAGAAAAGCCCTACCACAAATATTTTTTTGTATCAAATGTCATCTAATATAATCTTCTGAACTGCATGGGAAGAAGAAGAAGAGGAGGAGGAGGAGGAGGAAGGAGGAGGAGGAGGGAGAAGGAGGAGGAGGAGGGAGAAGGAGGAGGAAGGAGGAGGAGGAGGAAGGAGGAGGAGGAGGAAGAAGGAGGAGACATAAGAAGGAGGAGGAAGGTGGAGGAGGAAGGAGGAGGGGGAGGAAGGAGGAGGAGGAAAGAGGAGGAGGAAGGAGGAGGAGGAAGAAGGAGGAGGAGGAGAAGAAGAAGAAGAGGAGGAGGAGGAAGAAGGAGGAGGAGGAGGAGGAGGAGGAGAAGAAGAAGAAGAAGAAGAAGAAGAAGAAGAAGAAGAAGAAGAAGAAGAAGAAGAAGAAGAAGAAGAAGAAGAAGAGAGGAGGAGGAGGAGGAGGAGGAGGAGGAGGAGGAGGCGGCAGCGGCGGCGGCAGTAGCGGCAACGGCTTGGTTGAGTTTCTTCTTATAACCAAAATTACACACAAAAAAGATGAGGACCCGTCAATGTCATTAATTTCTCTGAAGCATTCATTCTAATGGCAAACTCCCGAGACCTCGGCTATTGTAGACAAAATCGAAAAATGTAGATTCAGGAGGAAGCTGTAGAGCTGGGCTTTCTGCAACAGATTGTAAGCCAAGTCATAAATTGCTAAATAAAGGGGGAAAAAAGGGTGGAAGTTGTGGTTTTGTGCCTGTACACTTGGGGTCTGAAAGATAAATGGGCAGAGGGTTTTCCTGTCCATTTCTGCTATACATTCACACGATTAAAGTCATTAGTTAGAACATGCTACCAAGAAGCTACAGTGAGGACGGGGTTTCCCTTAAGGAAGAGGATTAAAAAGAAGAAAAAGAAAGGCAAAGAAAATCCACATGGAATACATAAAAATATATGCACACTAAAAACCAAGCCAGTGGATGTTTGCTAATAGTGCTGCTTTAAAGTCATATGCTGCACTCAGAGCCTCTGCTCTCGGCATGCTTTTTTTTTTTTTCCCCCCCGCATGCTTTAATAAGAGACTGTATTACCAAGGTGATACGGGTGATGCTTGGGGGAAGGGGGAAGGGAGTGAAGTTATTCTCATAAATTTGAGCAGAGCTCAAATAAGGCCTATTTCCCCACTCCCCACAGTAGAATGTCCATCTATTTGCCCCCCTACACTCGATCAGTAGCCATGTCTAATTTCCACATACCTTCATTGGCTTTGGCCTCCACAATGTCTGGCCTGGACTCTTCCAAGAGCCCACCTGCTGCCAGTCCTGCCCCTTATCCTTCTCACTCAAGCTGGAGTGCACACTCGGTCCCCTTATTATGTGCAGGATACCACAATATCCATAAACCTTCCAAACGCTTTCAATTGCCATGAAGCTAAGACCCATAATCTCACTGGGACTCCCAAGGCATTTGGGGACATTAGCCTTGTTCACCCATCTAATCTTGTTGTCCCTTTCCCATGCTTGGCTCCAGCCAGCCACATCCATGTGTCCTCTCCTTCAGAGGCCAGATTTTGTCTGGATGCCCAGGATGTGATCATGGGCAACAAAGTTCTTGTTGTTAGGGGGATGACAGTCTGGAGTGGCCGGCAGAGTAGTAAGCAGCCACGGTACAATCTGTGGTTGCAGAGGATATTATGAGAACAATGGAATACCCAACCCGCACTTAAAGTTTGTGGGGAGAGGGGGTTTAGTGTTCAAGCAGGCCTTCTGAAAGAGTCAAAGTTACTTTGGAAAAGGGAAAAAAGAACACTCCAGGTAGAGGGATCTATATAAGTAAGGCTGGGCCTTTCAGAGCACCATCAGCCCCGAGACCAGGGAACCAAGACAGTGGTCAGCTCAATGAATCAGAAGTGTGGTGTCAGGGAGGCCTGTGAGAGGGTCCCATGATAGCCAGGGTGCGAATGGACGAGCTCATGAATCAGTGTCGTTGCCATACAGGGTTACAGACTCCAACTCCTGGGAGGTCAGGCAGTTTCTATGAGTGAAGGAGGCCTGATAGGTACTATGGAAAGCCAATGGGCATATATCCCAGCTAGCGAGGGGCAGCCCTGCTCAAGTCCAGCCTGCTGGTCCCACTGAGAAGCAGGCAAATGATGCCAGCTCTGCTTTTTCAAGAGAAGCAGGAAATCTGTCGCAATGTAAAGTCTCTTGATTTGGAAAATGTTGGCAACTACCTTATTTCATGAAGGAAACAAAAACCCAGCAGTCCCAACAAAAAACATCTGCAAGCCACATAATTGGCAACTTTGGAGATGGGAGCTGGAAATGGGGTTGGAGTGTCCAAGTGCTAGGAGATTCCCTTGCTTTTTTATCAGAAAGCAAAAGTGTGTAGAATAAAAAGCGGATCCGTGGGGAGACAGCACCATGTAGGGGCTGGAGCTGCTCAGGGGGCTAGAAGAAAGGCCAGATCTTCAGAATCACTCCCCTTGCCCACCAGCCTTTAGTTCACTGAGTCAACAAATACTCACTGAGGACCCACCACGCACCAGGCGCTCTTCCAGACTCGGAAAATACCAGCAGTAGGCAACACAGACAAAATCTTGGACCAAAAGAAATGAACACTCATGTCCTCTTCTTGGGGAAATGGAAAAAAAGGGGGGGGGGGACAGTTTTCAGTGGATCTAGCAAAGGCTCCCATAGAAACAAATTCACCCCTCCCAGCTTCAGTCTTAATCCCTTTCTTTGAAAATCATATAGGATATATGTAACCTCAAAGTGGAAGAGGCCCTGGAGGCTGGGCTGCAGCATTCTGGAACTGAAAAGGGCTTTGCCTCCTAAGGCAACCTCTGCTGGGTCCCCGGGATCTAGAATAGTGTGTGTACATCAGCCAGCTCTCAACAAACATGTGAATACATCGGACAATCTGGAGCTCAGAAGTAGCACTGAAATCCCAGAAAAAAAAAAAGAATCACTTGAGTTAGAATTGGGTTTTGCACACTAAAAGTATCTGTCTTTTGCTTCCAGATCTCTGTTTGATGGTAGAGAGGTAGGATGGGATCTTGAGGTGGAGCATGACTACGTCCTTTATTTGGTTAAGATTAGGCATTCAGGCAGAAGTCAAAATCTAGCAAGCCTTCTCAAAATACTAGGGTAAAAGGAGTACTGGGACTTCTGACAGTCTTTTTCCATATTTCCATCACTTAGGACAATTCCCTTCCTTTTCTGACTTTACTGTAATGTGTTTCAAACTTTGTTTGCCAATTCCAGGGAAAACAAATAAAAATCGGTGTCATGCAAAACAGTACTTATGTGAGTTTAGTTGACATCCTTTCCAAACGTGTGGTGGGTGGTGGTGACCCACCCTGTGTCACTGTGAATATCCATTCATTCCAGGTACCCTTTCGGACACTTTATGATCATACCCTCACACCAGTGTAGTTCCAATCGCCCCCGAGATAAATGAATCACCTCGGAGATGGGAACAGACTGTTCCATCATAGAAATTCCCCAAGCGTTCCTGGTGCTCTGACCCCACAAGAAGTCCACTCTCCACAAGTCTCGATAAGATCCCCTCTGCCTCACTTGAACCGGAGCCTGACAGCAAAGCCATATGTTACCAAGAGCTGATCGCCTCCTTATCTCCTGTTGGGTCTTTTTTCCCTTTCTTTCTTTTTAAAGAAGGAAGAGGAAAAGTACCCTGTTTATTTCCAAACTCCCCTGCATCTGATTTGCAATAGGCTGGCATTTGCTGTTAAAGCAGAAAATTATAAGGAGGGCCTAATTGACCCTCCTGTGTCTTTGAAAAAGCCTGTCTGTGGTCTCTAATTGACCCTCTAGGTACCTACGGAACAATGAATGAATCTTCAGGAAATAATGGAGGGCGATGATTAATAGCCCAGGTCTGGCTGGACCTCTGCCTCTCGAAGCTCTTCTCTCTGCACTTTGCTTCCTCCCTTCAGGACACTCGAGTCCCCGGATTTCATAAGCAGCGATTTATTATTATCGCTGAATAATAAATACCCTGCAGTCGACACTTTAAAAAATCGGACACCTCACGATTCTGCAGAGATTGGGATAACATTTATTTAAGCTGGCATTCTCATTTTTCTCCTTGGCAATGCTCGGAAGAGTCTTCCTCTGGTATTTGTAGGCAATGTCAGAACAGGAGGCTTCTCTGAAGTTTCTAGTAGAATTACTCCAAATGTAAAGTCCCTTGAAATTGTGAGATTCTTTTTTTTTTTTTTTTTCCTATTCCAAAGAGTGAATGTGCCCCAGTCTGCCTAGTTCAGGTGAAGATAAAGGCCCTTAAGAAGTGAAGGGAATGATGACGAGGATGACGTTGATAATGATAATACTGGCAGGAAGAAGTGACATTCCTTCAGTGTACAGTATGTAACAGCCTCTCCTACGCATTATCTTGAGGGCTGCTCACGGAAGCCCTGAGATGTAGACAGTGCTATTATCCCCATTACTCAGATGAACAAGCTGAGGTACAGAGAGAAAAAGTAATTTCTCCAAAGTTACAAGGTCCAAAGCTCCAGTTCTGTGTGCTTCACAATTCAATAATAATTGCACCAAATGAACAATATTAAGAAAAAAAAAACATGCTCTGACATATGGGTAAGACGATAAAAGGGAATGTCTTCCCTTCCTTTTAGCTTGGCTTAAAAATACTTCCTTTCTCCAGACAGGGTTGGAAAGTATATTTAAATTTAGAAATTTAGAAATAAGCATGTCTCCAGAGGATTGTAAAAAAAACAGAGGTTTTTTTTTTTTATTTTTTTGCACTTTTATAGCATTAACTATGCTTATAATTAAAAATTATTAAAAAGGAAGGAGAGAAGGAAGGAAAAAAGTAAGGGGGTACTGGGGGAGAGAAGGACAGAGGGAGGATGGAAAGAGAGAAGAAACTAAGCCACTAAAAATGCTCCTTCCAAATTCTCCTTCACTCCTGCTGATGTCTCTACCTTCCCCAGAACCTTCGATGGCAAGGGAGCCACAAGCTGTCAGCCAGGCCCTGCTGGGTGCTCTGGGCCCCTTTTCTTCTGAGTCAGTGCTTTGTGGGAGAACAGGCTGCCTACACAGCAAAATTAATGCTTGGGTAAGGATTACAAATTCCGCACAAGCCACGGATGCTCTCCTGCATTAGGTCCCACCTCTGTCATCACAATGCCCAGGGCCACCACTCAGAGTCCTAGGCTTTGGGTGGGCCGTGGGTTTCTGGGAGCCATCAAATCCAGGAGTCACTTCTGGGAGTAACTAAAAAACAGCAAAGACAAGAGTGGAATAGTCCAATCCGTGTGCAATGAATGGAGGTCTTCCCCAGGTGTCCCAGACAGTCCCATTCAATGCTATGGTTTTAAGGACAAACAAGATAGTCCGGGATCTTTGGTCCAAAGTCAGACCCCTCCCAGGGTTACTCGATTCCTAGAGACAGAGAAGAACTCATGGGTCAACTTGCCTTTCGATCGTAAACCAGCCTCTCCAGAGCCCACACCCCCACCACCTCTACTATGTGGCTCCCACGTTCTGGGCCACTATCCACCTGCCCTGATCATCCCGTGGCCAGGTACCAGGCAACTAGGGAGAGCCCCTCCGCCCCAGAACCCATCGAAATGATGTAAACTAGTCAAGCTTAAGTCTGCTTGATTGCCCCTCCCTGGTCCTTTTGGCAGAAACCACACTAAAGGCTCCTGCCCACAGAGTCCTCTCTCTGCCTCCTCAGCACCCCTGGAGCTGCCCTATATGACTCCATGACATGGTGTGTCCCTTTTCTCTTAGTATCTGGGAGTACCACAAACCATCTTTCTGATGACAGTGGTCTCCTGATCTCGACACCTGGGTAATAAGAAAGCCCATCAAAACAGGGAGGGAAGGAGAGAAGCAAGGAAAAGAACTGAAGAAGGAAGAAAGAATGGATGAATAAGGATCTCAAAATCTGCCGTTCTTTTTAAAGACGAACAACTAAGAGAGCTGCAGCAGAAACTTCTGGGGGACATGCACAGCGGAGACACGGGTAGAAGCTATGTGTGTGGCTGATCCACCCGTGGTAGACTACGTGTTCAGTGCTCCTCTGACCACAGCCACGTTGCTCAGGAAACCAGCAGAGAAGTTCACTTCCTTGTACGACTGACAGTAAGCATCCAATGTGCAGCCAGATTACAAAATGTTATCAGACTATAAATAGACCCATACAAGTCCCTTTTAAAGAACTCTTGGTGCTTTTATTCATTAAGATTCAGATGCTATGGAGGGTGCAGATGCGCCTTCTCCTCCTGGATCCCAAATAAAACACCCTGTATGGTAGCAGATGGCTTTGTATAAATCACATGATAGTTTACAGGGTAAGATGACTTCATCAGAACAGTATCACAGTATAATCTTTTTTTGGGGGGGGGCACACAGGGTAAGGAAAATCTGGCTTTAACTGGAGGTCACACTTCCATGTGAAATTTTGGGTCCATTTAAGGAGTGCCTTGATCAGTGGGTCACCCCACCAGTGACCCTTCTTTCATCATCCTTCCAGAGGGAGCCCTGGGGAATGGGTAAGAAAGTATGTCAGGAAGCCAAGGATGGCTAGGCCCCCACTAGGAGCTTGTTCTAGCAACACAGCCAGGAGCCCTCTCTCACTCAGTCCTCACAGCCTCACAGTGTTTGCTGCCTCGTGTGGAAGGAGGGAGTTTTGCCCTGGAAATCATACAACTGACATAACACGTGTTTGAGCACCTATCCCTGGCCCGGGAAAGATGAAACTGGTTTCCATCGACTTTGATCTTGAGTGTAAAATGGAGAGCAATCATGTTGGTCTAGCAGAAGGAGACCGAGCCTGCTCTGTTATGGACGCTGCACGGGAGGATGGAGCGCTAGGTGCTTCTGGGCCCCTGGCAACCCGAGCAGTGGTGGCTGGAAATGCCTGCTTCCCCAGGATGGTATTCACCACCCAAAGCAGAGCTGAGAGGAGCAAACAGCTAGCATGTGCATTCATCTAGCTTTGGGGAACTCCCTTCCTCGGAAAGAGTGACAAGAACAGAACAGACCACCCTAGCCCTGCCGTCCTGGAACATTCTAGCATTTACAACAACAAAATGGATGTCCCTGTTTCTAAGAAAGCAGGGAGACAGTCTCCCAGTTCCTTACTACACTGGGTCAATATTTAGGGTTAACATTATAAATATATACAAAGAAATATAAGTTCACATGACCACTAGCCCTCTTTGGAAAATTCAGTCCATGATACGCAAATGTTTAAAAGACAAGCCACCTAAGTAACACCCAGGGAAAAGACTGGGGTTTCTGTTTTCCTTAGGTTTCTTCCAAAATCAATAGCATGATTCCTTAATGCCTGCATCATGGAATATATTGTCTGTTACTCAAAAGCATAAGTATGCAGGATCTGTCCTCGAAAGACTTTACAACACACCCTTATAAGAGATTCATCAATTAACCCTGAGCCTCCAGCCAAGGAGGAGGCACATCATCTCTCCTCTGTTCCTTTCTTTTCTTTATCCTTTAAAAAAAAAAAAAGAAAGAAAGAAAGAAAGAAAAAAAGAAGTCAGTCTTCAATTTTTTGTTCCAAATCCTTACTCCAAACTCTTGATTTCTTTCCCCAGTTGCCCGAGTATGGAAAGTATCATGTCCACGCTGGCTCCAGCCAACCATTCCAGTTTTGTCGCCTTTCCCCAAGGAGCCAGGAAGTAAGATGTTCCACGAGAAGTGTCATGGTTAACGAGAAATCCCAAAGCAAGGACTTTTTGTTATGTCAGGAAGAAATGAAAATTCAAAAGACAAGCACTCATCCAAGATCGAAAATAGCATGTTCTTAAACCACAAAAATCAAACAAAAATGATTTTTGAAATTGCATCTCGCAAACACATGCTCAAGGGGCCAGCAAGCTATGACCCACAGGCCAAATCCAGTCCACCACCCATTTTTGTAAATAAAATTTTACTGACTCACATCCGTGTCTACTTGTTTACATATATCTATGGCTGTTTCTACTATACTTCACAGTTTGACAGTTGTGAAAGATAGCTTCCAGGCCACAGAGCCAAAAATATTTACTAAGTGGCCCTTTATAGACAAAGTTTGCAGACCCTCTTCTAGACCAAAAATTAGTTTCTATGACCCTCAAATCCTTGAGCTCACTTTGTCACTTTTTGGTTTTAAATAAAATGATCAAATAAGGGCATTTTAATGACAGCATTAATGAATTATTACTTTGGGGTTAGGAAAGGAGAGAAAGTCAAAGAACTTTTAAAGATTCACAACCATTCTTTTTGAAATAAAAATTAGATATATACCAGGTAACTGACTTCAACCACAAATATTTCTTGAACATGCTCCACGTAGCCGGTGTTTTTAATATGGGTTTTTCCCTTGACTGTGAGGAAAGAAACATTTCTGTTTTTCCTTGCTTTTTTCCCCCTTCTTTTCTTTCTTTCCTTCACCCACCCCACCTACCCCCACATCCACTATGCCCTTGTTTACTTTGCCTGGTCAAATGGAACAGCTTTAAAGAGTCCCCATCTCAAAAAACAAAACAAAACAAAACAAAAAAAACAAACAAAAAACGGGTCCCCATCTCTAATAGGTGTCCTACCTGACAAGGGTTATGCATATATACGTTGTAGGTGTTTGGATCACTGGGTCATCTAAGAAGTGCATTTTACCCCTAGGCTTGATATCCAAACTGTAGGATTGAGTCATTTAGAATGTACTCGATTCCTATAATATGTAGTGATTTTGTTTGTGTTGTTTGGTTTTATTTCCTTGCCCAGAATGATTTCCATTAGCTGGCTTGCAGATTAGCCACCCGGTCTCCCGACAAGAGTTCTTCGATCAAATGGTCTGGAGTGCCCCATGTCTTGCTGCTGCTGCCAAGGGACTGATTTAAGAGATGGACAAAAAGTAGACACAGAGAAGTCCAGATAGTGTGATTAATGGTCGATCCAACTTTCTCTGAACCGCATATCATGACTTAATGGGAAACCCTGAAGAGATTAAAGGGGGGAATTACATTACCATGAATAAAATAAAAAAGTGATATTCTGTCTAAAAAGCTTTTGAGTGCAAGTGACTCGAACAAATATATTAACAGAGCTTACAGCAGATTCAATCAGGTTGAACGTTCCCCAGAATTTATTTTGGACTAAGCTTTATATATCTGAGATGTGAAGAATGAATCTATTCGGGACTGGCAGGAAAGCTATTAATATGCAGATTTTAATTCTGCCTTAGATTCTGTAGCGGTTCTATTGTCCCTCCCTTACTACTGGCAACCTCTCCCCATTACAGATGTAGTACACCTCCAAAAATCTCAATGCCCCAATTATGCTGTAGCGAGCTAAGATTTATTTTCCTCACTTTATTCTAACATCCAAAAATCAGTCCAAATGTGTATTATCAAGACACCGATAAAGTTATTATGTTCAAAAGTATGAGTTATGTCACTCCAATCCATCCATCTGTTGGAAACTCCAACTCAGGGGAGTATTTGGGGGGCAAAACTTTGCAGTTAAGATAGAAATCTGCTGCACAAAAACTAGGTACACATTAAGTTACAATTAAGCCATGATGTTCATGAGGTTACGGTGTATGACCGGTTAACGGGCTGCAACCAAAAGGCAAATATTGAAATGAAGGCGTTTATTTTCGAACCAACAAACCTGAACAGAACCATTACAATAAGTACTATTAGCATTCCAGTTATTGGGCAAAATAATTTCATCTCTAAAATTAATTAAATATATTGGAATGACCTGGGATCATTTCTGTGGCAAGCGGACAGAACAGCACTGCATGAAAGGCAAACTCATTTACAGTCAACTGGCCCATCAATTTCTTGACAGATTATGTTTTAAGTTGATGGGAAGTGAAAGTTAAAAATATGATTCACCCAATAAGGCAGTGATGTGCTCCAAAGGAGTTTGCAAAGCAATTTTTTAAATACACTCTTTTATTATTACTTTTTTTTTTTTTTAATTTAGGGAAAGAACACCTTTGGGTTGAGATACAAACTATGTTGAAAAGTTCGTCACTTAGAAAACTCTGATTCTGTCTTGAGTTGTATTTTATTTTTCTAAGCAATCTGGATTTTTTGGTAAAGAAGAGTAATAATGTGTATGACAAGTAGAACGGAATGAGTGAGGTCCAAGGGCTTTGGCCAGGTTTTTGAAGAGAATCAGCAGCAGAGTCTTGGCTCAAATCAGGTCTGCAATCCAAGCCCTTCTGGATCACCTAACAAATGAGAAGTGCAAGTGTCTAAAGCACTGATCACGTGATTGGTAGGCACCAGGAGTGCTAGTGACTGTACCTCGAGAACATATGCACTGCAGCGTCGTCTGAACCTGGTGTTTGAGTGTCTATGCCATCACTTACAAGCTGTGTGACCTTAGAAGTGTATCTAGTCCCTCGGTCCCTCACTTTGTCCATCTGTCAAATGGGTATACTCATGTGTCCCCTTCAGTAGGACTGTTGTATTAAATTGAAAAAACAGATACACACAAAGTGCTTACTCTAGTTTCCCCAATGTAATGGCCCAGAAAAGGTTACTTTCATCTGACCTCACCCGCCATGGGTTGGATCTAGCAGACATTCCAACAGGTCTGGTAGTACTCAACCTTTCTAGGTTTTTCTAAGTAACATGTCAACAGCTTGTCTCCTTAGATTGGGTTTCTGGGCCACTGCACCATAAGAACAGGAGTGTTTGTTGAATATACAGGTTCCTGGACCCCAGCCAGAATGTATTAAAATTGCAGGGGAGGGGGCTCCGGGGAATGGATATGTTTAAAATAAATTCCCAACTGAATCTTGGAGACCCAGAATTTTTGAGAATTTCTTATTTCAACAAACAGGATGCAAACATGGAATCATAAACTATCACTTCTTGAGCAAATTAACCACCATTCCACAGCATTAAATATGATTACAAAAGGATGCAACGATGGATCCAATGTTCTTTTGACGATCCTTTGCCCTTGTTTCCCAGGTATGTGCTATGCAGGCTGCCTTTCAGTTCTTAGAACTGCCCATAATAGGACCAGGCTTTAATGTCCCAGTCACACCTACTGTTGGGATTTCCTCCTCATCCCAAGCCCTCCTTTACCTGCCTAAACTCCTTTCTCCCTTTTGCAACCTCAGTTCCAAACTCATCTCATTATGAAAACCTTCTCCATCCCCTAGACAAAGTTAGAGTCACCTGTTCTAAGCTGCTCTAGGACCTTACACTCCTGGTCACAGCACTAATCCTCTTGTGATTATTAAATTCAGTGAATTTTTTTTCTCTCTCTCTTTTTTTTTAAGACTATCTTCTCTTCCCTGGAAACTGATGGAAGGTGGGGACTGCTTCTTCCTTATTCACCAAAGCATTCCTCTTGGCCAGCATGGGGATGGTATGGACTGAACCATGTCCCTCCCAAATTCAGACATTTAAGTTCTAAACCTAATAGAGAGAGGACTTTTAAAGAGGCAATTAAGGTTAAATTAATCATGAAGGTGGATCTCTAAGCCAGTATGACTGGTATCCTTGTAAGCAAAGGAAGAGACACTAGGGACGTGCCCGAAAGACAGAGGGATCACAACGTGAAGACACAGAGAGAAGGCAACCATCTGCAAGCTAAGGAGGGAGGTCTCAGGAAAAACCAGCTCTGCCACCACCTTGATCTTGGACTTCCAGCTTCCCTCCCAGACAGTGAGGAAACAAGCTCCTATTGTTTAAACCATCCAATCTGTGGTGTTCTGTTGTGGCAGCCCTAGAAAACTAATACATAGCCTGTTCCAGGGTAGGGGCTCAGAAGCTGTTCCATGGCCAACCACGACCATGAGGCATCACTGGCTTCTCTCCACTCTCCCCTGCATCTGGGGAAATGAGACTATTGACAAATGGGTTAAACGAAACAATCTGAAGATGTCCCATGAGCAGAAGGCCATGATGGTCCTGCAGGTAGTTGATTCCTGGAAGCAGAGCTTGGAACCAACACAGTATCCCTGAGCTGGGACCTGGACCATCACTCAGTGCAAACAGCTCTCCTGTAAAACTTCTAACTCTGGCAAATGGCCCCGACCTGGCCAGAATGCTGCTGGGAGGAAGGAGGTCACCACCTAATCAAACCAACCTCTGGAGTCATAGGGAGCTAAGCCTCAGCTGTCTCAGGGAACCAGCACATGCTGGTAATTTGTGGCTACCTGCTTAGGAAGAGAATACTTAGTGTGAGAGTGGAAAATTAATTTAGTTTGTTGTCTTATTCTAGAAATAGCCTCATTTTTAATAACCTCATGAAACCCATTCTGCACTGCAGTGAGCTAGAAAATGGCTCAGAGTTCTGGCTCAAGTACAGCTCTGCCACTTAAAGGCTCTGTGACTGTGGCAGTGATTTAATTCAGCCGGCCACGGCTTCCTCATCGGCAAATGAGCAACCATTTACTTAGTAAAACAGACACGATGACTACTCGGTAAGGTGGTTGAAAAGTTAAACCAGATACGGGATGCAAAGTGCTCAGTATGGTGCTCTCAGTAGACCATAACTATGATTTTATCATCATTAAGGAGTCAAATTTTGTTATTAATAATTAATATAACAAATGTTAGCAATCACTGAGAGACGTCCACTGTTTAACAAATATAACCAGAGAGAATACTAGTATCTGTTCTCTGTTTCCTTACCAGAATATTTGCTCTCAAAAATCAATTTTTCATTCAATGGAAAGAGCTGGTGCTAGATATTGGTCAAAATATGCCAGTCAATTAACTCACAGATATTTTAAAAGTTGGAAATACGGGATTCTGCTCGGAGATGCTTTTTCTCACTGTAGTAACCTCCAAGCCCTACAACTGGAGGCTTTGAAAGTGACGAATGTAAGTCTAGGTAGGGATTATCTTTCATCACAGTGCTCTAATAATAATCTCTGCTTTGACAAGAAATTTATGGCAGGCTGTTGAACGTTAGTTTATTGATGATTAAAGTATCAACTGTCCTTGATACAAATAAACAGGGTTTCTGAATCATAAGCAGTGAGACAGGGCACCCACCGGAGCCCTGGGGGCTGTGCAATTTATGGGTATTCAATTCTCATCAATGTATTGTCAGTATATCCAAGGCATCTGACAGGTTCCTGTTTTGAGGATGAATGCTCATTCCACAACCCAAGGAGCACAAAAGGTAAGGTCTCAGCCTTATAGGTTTGAAACCTGCATTATCCCCACGGATTTGACACTGGGAACTGCCCTGGGCCCTGGGTGGTTCTATTCCCCATCTTTCAGGATTCGGTGTGTTTAATATAGTATTAAGGACAGGATCTGGCAACTGTTGAAAAGTTTCCATGACTGGGTCCAGGCCTCTGTTGAAGGTACTGGGTGGGAAGTTCCAATGACCAAGCAATGTCCCTCAGAGTTCGTGCTGAAGGAGGGCGGTTCTAACAGGGCGTTCGCACACAGGACTTGGTTGCCAACACGGATGCCACAGAGGACTCCAGGCAGACGCTGTTGCCTGTCTGCTCAACAGCCGTTATTCCTCTCTTCATCCTTGATGACAGACCTCCAGCCCCTCCCAGCGCTGAACCAAAAAACAATTCCTGATGTGTGGGACAGTCATGGCGGCCTCATTTCCTTTGGTGAGACACAGACGGGTGTGTGATGCCACGCTGGCCAATGCCTCATGACAGGGGTTCTAGTGGCAGAGCCATCTGGAAAGGTGTTCTTCCCTTTCCAAAGCATACATGAGACAGGCACATTCTTATCTCTTGCTGTCCCTGCTCATTATTATCTGCAAGTGATTCCCGGGACTTGGCAACCATTTTGTGACTGTGAGGTGAGCCTGCCTTGAGAACAAGCCAGTGTGCTGGCGAAAGCAGAGCGGAAAGTCAGAGCTAACCTAGGTGCCTGATAATATTTTTAAGGCCTTGTATTAACCAAATCTGAAACTGCAGATTTCTTTTGACGTGAGATAAAATATTTTGCTGCTGCTGTTGTTCAAGCTCCTTTTAATGGAGTTTTTCTATTACTCCCAGCCAAAAGCTCCTTTTCTTAAAACGACTCTATCTTTCCTCCAGTGTTTGAAAATATTCCCCATCATTAGCCCTAGTAGCTTAAATTACACAGAATGCTTGTTTTCTTTTTTATAAAGATTGATTTAGTTATTTAAGAAAGAAAGAGAGAGCATGAGAGTGAGAGTATGTGGGGGAGGGGTACAGGGCAAGAGGGGGAGGGAGAGAGAGAGAGAGAGAGAGACAGAAAATCTCAAGCAGACTCTGTGCTGACCACAGAGCCCCACACAGAGCTCCATCTCACAACCCATGAGACCATGACCTAAGCTGAAACCAAGAATTGTACATTTAACTGACTGAGCCATCCAGGTGCCCCAAATATTCACTTTCTTTTTTTAAAAAATATTTTATTCATTTATTCATGAGAGAGAGAGAGAGAGAGAGAGAGAGGCAGAGACACAGGCAGAGGGAGAAGCAGGCTCCATGCAGGGAGCCCAACATGAGACTCAATCCCGGGTCTCCAGGATCACACCCTGGACTGAAGGCGGCACTAAACTGCTGAGCCACCCGGGCTGCCCAAATATTCACTTTCTAAAGGGAAGACACCCATGTGAATAAGTATCAGGAATAGACATCTTAATTTAACTTGGTTACATTTGAAAGTTTTCTTCTTATCTAAGATCAGAGGGGCAGAGTGATGAGAGAGAGAGAGAGAGAGAGAGAGAAGAATGGCAAACTGGGAGCTTAGGATACCTTCAGAAGCATGGGCTAGGTAGGTGCAATGGCACAGGACTTAGAAATTGCACAATTAAATTTCTGGGAGGAATCCAAAATATAAAAGAAAGTTGTACAATGTCTTTGATATCTATAGAGATGAAAGATAAACTTCCCCTAGCTTAATCTCTCTCTGTGGGTAGATATCTGGGGATATTCTGTGATAGGGGTGGGAGAGGTTCATTGAGAGCCCCTTGAGAAAAGGGGCTGGGCAGCCAAGTGGGTGACAGCTCTCCATATGAGTAACAAGAAGATTCTTGTGAGAGGCATAGCAGGAGATAATGGAAAATATTCATTCCCCCCTTTGCCTTCATATCAGGAGGCTGATGATACAGTGAGTTAATGGCCTCAGGTAAACAAGACGAAGCACCTGTATCTCCCAGCCTCCCTTGCAGCTAGATGTAGCCATGCGACCCAGTCCTGGCCCATGGGATGGTGGTGAGTACTGAGCGGCACCTCTGGGAAAGTCCTTCGAGGGAGGTGATTCAGCTGGAAGGTTCACCCCTTCTTCTGACTCCCCCTTCCTTCTGCTTTCTGTGGCTTAGACCTCAAAAAGAACACAGCAGAAGGGGTTCTAAGAGCCATTTTTGGATCAAGAGGTGAATTTCCAGGGATAGAAGCCAAATGGCTGAGAATTGTGGAAGAGGAAAATAAGAATCTTCAATGACTTGACAGAACCATCAGGTCAGTCCTGGACCAGCTCCCTAGCCATGGACTTCTTTTAAGTGGAAAGATAAACCCTCACATGTTTAAGTCAATAATGGTTGGGATTTTCTGTTTTATGCAGGTGAACCAACCACAAGCTGGAAAAGTGGCATTTTTGCCAAGTGAGATGTCTGAAGCTTTCATTTGACTTCAACATCGGCGATCACACTGACTTAAAATTGCTATAGCATGTCTGTAGACACATTAACTCTCGTTCTTCTGCTTAAAGTCTGTGAAGTCCAGGTTCAAATGCTTCTATTACATTAAGGGGAACTTGCAACGTGCAAGACCTAGGAAAAGTTATACTGAGCCAGACCCCACTGATCAACCAACCACAGTTTTCCCACCCATGGCAACGAGAAATCCTTTGTGGGCAGACATATTCTTCCTCCTTGAACCCACCTCCAGAGATCTGGAACATACAATTATTCCTCCATAAACTTATCACTGATCTATCTATCTGACTTTTACTCAAAGCTGGTTTTTCACATATGCCTTTGAAGTATGAGTTTCTTTATTTTTTTTTAAATATTTTATTTATTTATTCATGAGAGACATAGAGAGAGAGGCAGAGACACAGGCAGAGGGAGAAGCAGGCTCCATGCAGGGAGCCCGATGTGGGACCCGTTCCTGGGACTCCGGCATCACGCCCTGAGCCAAAAGCAGACACTCAACCGCTGAGTCACCCAGGCATCCCGAAGTATGAGTTTCTTAAGCTCACTATTCCCTGCATATGGTGGCGCTTCCTTCAATAAGCCTGTCTTTCGCTCTGTTTCTAAGTTCGATGGTATCAAAAAAGTATAGTCCCTTAATTCTTTTCTTTGTAGGTGAAAGGTGCATCATTTTGGTAAAGACTTAAGAAGAGTGTGGACACACACCTTTTTTCTTCTACTTTGAGGCCCATGGGGACATTATACATTTCCTCCCTCTGCATGGTCACATGATTATTTCTGACCAATAGGCCGCTGACTGGAAATGGCATTTGACATTCCAAACCAAAGCATACCATCGCTGTCCAGACTGACTCCAGCAGTGAACAAGAAGACCGCATGTACTGGATGGTATCTGTGAGACAATAGAGACAACATCTACCTCGGTCCCTGAGGGGCTGTGTGTGCAGGGACCTGCCAACCCACATTGAGCATCTACTCTGAGCAAGAGATAACAACGCACTCTGTGTTAAGGAGCCTCCCTTCCACATTCCCCATCCTACACACGAGCATCACTCACATACACTTTCATACTAAGAAAGAAAAAACTTACTCTTTTGCTTCTACTATCTTCCTATCATTTCACTATTGGTTCTGGCTACAGAAAATGATTGGACTAATGTCCTCAGGGATCAGATGGTGATGACTCCCAGGGCCCTCATCTGGGTTCTAACAGAGAGTCCCATCTCGATTTTCCCTGTATTAAGAAAGAAAGACAGAAAATGAAAGCATTTGGAGCTTATTATCTTTGCTTCTTGCAGAAACACTGTCACGGAATTATCATCCAGGGTTATGTTGGTTTAGGGGGCTGCCTTAAGAACCATCTATTTGAAATGCATTTCTGTGTCCTTTATAAAATCACAGTGGACTGTGACTTTGCTCACTGGATCATCCAAGGCCTCACACGTGGGTCTGTGAAGAAGGTACTTGTTGAAGGTCAACTGCAGAGAAAGCATTCACCTCTGTAGATTGGCTGGTGCTATGTGGTTGGCATTCTCTGACAGTCATGGGTGCTGTGGTTTGCTTCCGGCCTTACCTGTCAGCAATCTGGAACCAAATTCAAGACCAAGCCAGGAAACAGGCTTACTGTAGTTTCCAGCAATGTCCACCCTGCCTTCTTCAGACTGTCCCTCTTTTTTCTCCTAATTTTCAGACTAGACATGATACTGTATGTTTTTCAGCTAGAGGAACGCAGTCCTTCATCTCATACAAAGTCAGGAGTACCATGGCCCCATACACAGGAAGATAACACCCGCACACCATTGTGTTGGGTTGTCTAGCCGGTATATTTATAGAAGGTCCAAGATGCAATGACATAGGGGATTCCAGCTAGCTGACATTTCATGCCCGAAATGTTTGGTGCCAAAGGAAATGGGAGTTCTCCTGGGGAAGCATCTTTTGAGAAAAATTATGAAAATTAGATCCAGGTGGATAGCTGGGGTCTGTCATGCTTTTTCTATTCTCTGTTTAGAAAGGCCCTCTGGTAATGGCTTCAAGCAAGATGCCAGTCCATGAGCACGGTCCTTGACCAAGTCTTTGAAACAAAACAATACAAAACAAAATTTTAACTACTTTTCATATTACAAAAGCAACACATTTGGGCAGCCCAGGTGGCTCAGCAGTTTAGTGCCACCTTCAGCCCAGGGTGTGATCCTGGAGACCCGGGATCGAGTCCCACGTCGGGCTCCCTGCATGGAGTCTGCTTCTCTCTGTCTGTCTCTGCCTCTCTCTCTCTCTGTGTCTCTCATGAATAAATAAATAAAATCTTAAAATAAAAGCAACACATTTCTCTTCACAAAAGAAGAGAAATCAGAGAAGAAGGGAAGGAAAAAGAGGAAATGATAAGAAGTAAGACCCATTGCACCTTCCGAGCTCCTAGATGTATGCCTAATTCTCTGACCATTACAAGGAGGCAGGCCCAATCACAGCTGTAACATTACACATAAGGACTTCGAGGTGTACCAGTGCGAACTTGCATATCCAGTGTCCCAGCTCTCAGCCAGTCAGTTGCGAGCCAGAATTTGAATCCACAGCTACATGACAAAGTTCATTGCCTTCACAGTGAATGACTAATGACACCTCTGTAGCCAGCCCATGGTGAGTAACTCAATGTGTTTCTTTTAGAGTTTTCTGTGTGTGCCTATGCATGTATGTATACAATAAAAGTAGATGCATATAGTACATGCAGTTTTATAAACAGCTTGTCATGCTTGAATCCTCAAAATACGTTGAGTTCTCTGCATATTTTCAAAGGCCTCTGGAAGTCTGAATTAATTATAGCTCCTCACCACCACCACCCAACTCAGCAGACCATGACCAACTGTGTGTGAGTGGTGGGTGTAATTCTCATACAGATCTCCCCTGGATAATATAGGTAGGAGCTCATGAAAACTCATAGAAACTCACTGCTCAGGAAGGGAATAACAGTCAGAAGCCCAGACGGTGGCCACTCTCCACAGATGTGGATGGAGACACACTGCACGGTCCGAGGCCTGCAGTCAACATAAGCATTAATGAACACTTGGCAAATGATATTTTATTTGTAGGTCAAAACCAAAGCCAATTCCTTCCTTCTTTTACCCCAAATTAGTGGATCTCGTGAACATCAATTATACCCATAAGCACGGAATGATGTATTTACAACCAGCAAGTACATTTGACCATTACACATGACACATATGTGCAAGAACCTGAGTCCAAGCAACATGACCATGCTTGGAACCAGAGCTCAGAATCAAGATTGGGCATACACAAATAAATGATCACCTTTAATTACCGATATTTAAAATAACTTGGGGGCAGACCTAGAGGGAGCACAAGTTGTTTAAGTGTCTAATTCTTGGCTTTGGCTCAGGTTATAGGTCCTGAGATCAAGCCCTGGGTTGTGCTCCCTGCTCAGCAGGGAGTCTGTTTGAGATTCTCTCTCCTTCTCCCTCAGCCCCTCCCGCTCCTGTTCTCTCTTTCTCTCTCAAATAAATACAAAATTAAAAAAAAAATAAACATAAATAAAATTAAATTTAAAAACACTTGGGTTCATAATTGTGTTTTGCTGTTGTTCTTTGCTATGGGACATTAATCATGCACAGGGTTCTACAGTTACTGCTTGTTTTCCCCCTACCACAGCTAAATGGACAAATGCAACACTCCCTTAGACAGATGTGGTGACCATAGATCAGAAGCCAGAGAAACTGTGTTGGTGGAAAAAGAAAGGACAGTTGATTCTACTTCTGAGATTGGTGTGCGGCTTACGCCAAGAGCGTGTGTGGTATGTGTGGGTTTGCGTGTGTGCGTGTGCACGTGCAGTATGTTGTAAGTGGGAGCCGCAAACTCCGGGAACTGGGAAATACCCATGTTTCAATGTAGTGTAGTGTTATAAATTTATATTGGATCTGATCCTATCTATGAAGAGAGAGTAAATTGCTCAACAGAGGTGCATTAATAGCAAGATAAAGAAAACGAACGCATTCCAGCATCAAGTATAAATGCTCAGGGGGCCATCGCCTGTGTTAGATTATCTATTGCACTTCACCTCAACATTAGCATTAGTAATTACCAGCTGCCTCTCTTTAGAGGGAATACATGCTTTGGTGGAAGTGCAGAAATTTCATTTCCCGGGGAGCCACTACCACTATAATTTGTACAGATACCGCATTTGCAAATCTGTCCATATGTGGAAGAGAGTTTAGAAATTTGAAATAATCCATCTGTGTGCACCCTAAAATATAACGTCTTCGGACCTGAAGTCCTACTTCTGTCAACAAGAATTAACTAAATATTTTGCATTTACTCTGTGCTCCGTTCTCATCAATGCAGAATTGTTTCCCGGAAGAGAAATACACTCTTAAAAATTCTACTGTAACTTCTCCGCCTAAATAATGCTCTAAGTTTTCTAGAACTACAATCAGTTCTGTGACAAGTGTGTCTACCACATGCCAAGCAGAGAGGCAGAGCACTGGGTATTTTCACCAGTTATTTCATTTCAGCCTCACAAAAAAACCCTTAGGAGCTGAACAATGCTCACCGAGGCTCAGAAATGAGTCACCACGTCATAGAGCCACTGTGGCTTCGTCTGTGCACCTAGTTACGCATCCAAACACCACCGTTCAGTTCAGTGCATATTTATGGAGCACACACTATGTGTCCCGCACTGAGAAGCTCCAGGAAAAACAACGAAACCGTTTGTACAGGATGTGGTTAAGTGACAAAGGTAGACATGAGTTATGAGGGGTACGAGTTCCTTAAATATTACGCAACACAAAATGATCATTCCTGTTTCAAGATGCTTCTGTGGTCTCCAAATTGCCTCCTTACCAGGGCTTCCCTTCCCCACTCACCCCCCAGTTGTGAGAGGGCATAGCTTTACTTGCCGTCCAAAGCGACTATTCCAGGTAATAGAAGAAATTGCAACAGAAGAAACATATAAACAAGATAAGTTTTCAAATGCATCTCTCAGGTACTATTCAGGACAAAATGAACAGAAATAAACAATCCTCCAATATCAGGTGACATATTTTATACTTTTCCGCCCTGCGTTTTAGGAAGGTAGCAGAAAGAAAAACGCTCCTAAATCAGGGTTTCAGAATCAGATGCTGGTATTAGAAATAAGATTAACCCGGTCCCTTAACAATCAAATTTATGACTAGTAAAGGGTTATGAAAAATTCTATCTCGATGTCAAACGTAGGAAACACAGTCTTTGGAGGCATATAATGATAAACTGCAGCTCGAGCAATAAGCTTGGTGGAGGGAATGAGCGGTTCAAGAGTTCAGAACGTGTGCGCTGGAAAGGTGTTCAGTTAAAGAGAAGGGCTGGCTCCAGACAAAGGCACGGAAAGGTCATCCTCGGAGTCACTCCATCTTCATTACAATGGGCAAGCCTGTGGCCACAGTGCACATGGCTCGACTTGCACACTGCACTCAGGTTTAAGACTCGCTGGGACATTAAAATATGAAACAAAAGTAAACATGTTGTGTCCTGGCGGCAGCACCCTGACACTGCCATCTGGGCTTCCCAGCGCAGCCCCAGCCATCCTAAACAAATGCCATAGGAGCGGTCCCCCCTACCCCACACCCCATGCCTGCCTTTTTTTTCTCTTCTCTTCTTCTTCCTTTTTTTTTTTTTGGGTGTGAGTGATAGATTAATTAAAGATTACAATCTATCTTCTTCAGAAGGCCAGAGAATTGGACTTGCAATCAGCAACTTAATTTTCTTTCAGGTAACTGCCAAACTTAAAGTAGTCCTCCCAAATAAAATTATGTCCCCTCATCTGTGCTGCTCGAGATTCCGTGTCCTCATAAGATGATGTGTCCTGTAAGTCAATCCCCATCTTTCAGTTTTCAGGAATTGGGGGAAAGGTGAATTTCATTTACTGATTCTCAGCAGGCTCCTGAGAGATAGCGGGGCTGTTGTAATGGGAAAGGAAGCCCTAACTGGCGCCTGGGAGAACTTTCCTCGGAAGGCCAAAGCCCAGGGCTTTCCATTCTGGACGCCACCCGCGGGCCGGACGGGTGTCACCTCCGACAGAACCAGCTGCCCTCAAGCAGCCTCCTCCCCACTCAGCAGGCAGCCTTGAGTGCCCCTTGCCCCCACACCCGGTGCCAGTGGGGACCCTGATTCCAACCCCAGGTCCCAAACAGCTGGGACCACAGCATGACTAAACTCCCCGCCCTGGCTTGTGTCTGAGGATGGGTTTTAACAATGTACATGAATTTCCAGGTGCAAGTGACAGGTTTTTCCACCAGCAAGAGAAAAGGTAGATCACACAAGGGGGAGGAGGAGGAGGAAAACGACTATAATTTGCTGAGCTCAAAGGCAGTAGGTATAGCAGTTAGGAGCTCAGCATCCACAGCCAGCGAGAAAGCCAGCCGTATCTTAGGTCAGGTTACAGCGTCTAAACCTCCATCCACCCACCTGGAAACGTGCAGCATTTAGCACCGGGGGTTTGGGGATTAAGGATGAAGTTAGCTGAAAGATGGATAGATAGACGGTGAATGCAGGGAGGGACAGCTGGATGGACGGGGTGCCAGAAGGACGGATGAGTGAAGGGAAGGAAAGAAGGAAAGAAGAGAGGACAGGCATGGACACAGATGTTTAAAAGACCTGGCCTGCAGCCAGTACGTAGCCAGTGCTCACTAAAAGGCTTCTGTTGGTACACTGAGCACTCTGACAAGACTACAGAGACATGGAAATTAAGAGAAAAAATAATCCACCTAAGCTAGAGGCCAGTCACCTCCTCCCCCGCATCATCTGTTATCACCCTCCTCTCCTCTCCCTTCCCCATCCTGGTCATGGACCTCAGGAGTCACACTGCAGCAGCCTAGGCAGGCACGACCCTGGTGTGGCTGGGGCGGCATTGAGAAAGTTCGAATTGGACAGTCCTCGGCCACTGTCTGTGCCATGACGTGTACTGGCAGCTGGAAGTTGTTGGAAGGGAAAAGA
Organism: Canis lupus dingo; assembly: GCF_003254725.2. NCBI lineage: Eukaryota > Metazoa > Chordata > Mammalia > Carnivora > Canidae > Canis > Canis lupus. The sequence continues at coordinate 73,020,827 of NC_064247.1, forward strand.
ATCAGAGCAAGCCCGAAGCAGGGAGTTCACGCACGGCTCAGTGGGCAAAGCTGCATTCAAGGGTCACCTGGGCAGCCAATTCCTCAAATGACAAAAGGCTGCAATCTCTCAGACCAGACGGCAACATGGGTCCACTGGGGGGCAGCTTCTGTCCCTTGGGGGCTGATCATCTTCACTCTGGAAGGATTCAGTCATCATGAACTCATTTGGTTGTAAACCTCAGACCCTAAAGTTGACTGTCAAGGAAAACATGCAGTTCCATGGTGGATAAGATTCTTACACTAAAAACTTAGATGGACAGAAGGGAGAATGGTGCCACATCGTACCCAATGACATTTCTAAGTGCGGCATATGCCCTGGGAGCATATGCCCTGGGAGCAAACACAGTCTAAAATCAACATTTGGATCCTGTAGGATGTGTTTTAAACTTTACAATAGGGGCATGTGGGTGGCTCAGTGGTTGAGTGTCTGCCTTTGGCCAGGGCGTGATCCCAGGGTCCTGGAATCGAGTTACACATCAAGCTCCTCGCAGGGAGCCTGCTTCTCCCTCTGCCTGTGTCTCTGCCCCTCTCCCTGTGTCGCTCATGAATAAATAAAATCTTTATTTTATTTTTTAAAGATTTTATTTATTTATTCATGACAGACACACACACACACAGAGAGAGAGAGAGAGAGAGAGACAGAGAGAGAGGCAGTGACACAGGCAGAGGGAGAAGCAGGCTCCATGCAGGGAGCCCGATGTGGGACTCGATCCCTGGTCTCCAGGATCGCGCCCTGGGCCAAAGGCAGGTGCTAAACCACTGCGCCACCCAGGGATCCCCTAAATAAAATCTTTAAAAAAAATAAACTTCACAATAATAAGCTAGCCAGCATCTAATGGATGCCTGGTGTACACGAGGCACAGTGGTAACAAGCACTAGCTCTAAACTTCCAAGCGACTTCATCACGACATCGTTGCCACTGTTGGCATGATAGGTACTGAGATATTGAAGGCTGCACCTACTGGATGCTTAGTGCTCACCAAGTGCTGTGCAAGGCCCTCTATTTGCAGGACTTCCCAACCCACTCTCTACTGATCATCCCCACCTTACAAGCAAGGAAACTGAGTCCCAAGAAGCCTAAATTCCTTGCTTGAGGTCATGCCTCTGGGAACTGATAGAGATAGACTCCCTCCAGCTCACATCTGATCCTGTCCTTCCCCTGCCATGGCTGCCAAAGGAAACAACAGCACGCCAGAATTTCCGAAGGCATGTTGTAACGAAGTCCATATTGAACAGGAATCAGAAGATGCCATCGGGGTAGGCCTTCTCTTCAAAAGTGATTCAAAGGTCCAGGCATCAGAGCTGAGTGCAGTCTCATACTGAGGGCCCGCTAAGGCCTCCCTGCCCTCAGCTTCAAGGCGGGGTGGGGGCATGGTGTATGTGAAAAATTCAGTCCTGCGTACTGCATTACTGTCCTGACTCCTGATTGGAGAAATGGAGTCTACAGTTACCTTCCAAACAATAAAAGTGAGCAGTTGGAGCTGCAGGAGGAGATGAAGACAGATAAAGCAGGGAGTGATTCCATCCATCTCCTGGACTCAGAACGGGGGCTGTGGGGGACTTGGTTCCCATCACTGATCACTCAGACTTGGACGGCAGATGCAGAATTAGTGGGTGATGTTATCACCCTGAACAGACTCTGTCTGTAGCCTCTGCTCCGGACAAGCTCTCAACGCAGGAGAGACAGAGAATGAGACATAAACTAGCTTTGCAACTTCTCCTAGTTGACATGAGCTTGGGGGTGTCTGTCTACAGTCACAGTATAAAACACTACTGCAGGGCATTCTCCCAAACACATGCTTTTGAGATAATCACTATTTTTTTTTTTTAGATTTTATTTATTTATTTTATTGAGAGACAGAAAGAGAGAGAGCAGAAGGAGGGACAGAGGGAAATAGAGAATCTCAAGCAGACCCTCCACTGAGCAGGCGAACCTGATTCGGGGCTCCAATTCATGACCCTGAGATCATGACCTAAGCCAAAACCAACAGTCAGACACTTAACCAATTGAGCCACTGGGGCGCCCCTGAGATAATCACTATTTGGACCAAAGGGTAGAGACAACTGGCCTCCACATAGTGGAGTGGTCACTTCCTTCAAAGATTCCAGGATGCTTTTTTTTTTTCTCCTGCCATTGGTCATGTCCTCTTTCACCCTTGGGACCAATCATCCCAAAACTCTCATTTTCAAAATTATGTTTTTTTTTTTTAATGGTAGAAATTAGATGCTGTGGACATCTTAATCAAAAATGAGTTTCCTAGGAATTATAATCATTGCCTTTCATCATAAGTCTCTTGATGGCTTTTTTTTTTTTTTTAAAGATTTTTATTTATTTATTCATGAGAGACACAAAGAGAGAGAGGCAGAGACACAGGCAGAGGGAGAAACAGGCTCCATGCAGGGAGCCTGACGCAGGACTCGATCCCGGGTTTCGAGGATCACACCCTGGGCTGCAGGCAGCGCTAAACCGCTGAGCCACCCAGGCTGCCCATATTTTAAAGCAAGTCCCAGACACACGTCATTTCTTTCTCTCTCTCTTTTTAAAGATTTTATTTATTTACTCATGAGAGACACAGAGAGAGAGGCAGAAAGACGCGGGGAGAGGGAGAAGCAGGCTCCATGCAGGGAGCTCAGCATGGGACTCAATCCCAGGACTCCAAGATCAGGCCCTGGGCCGAAGGCGGCGCTAAACTGCTGAGCAACCCGGGCTCCCCTCTTGATGGCTTTCAATTGGTTAGATCAATGAACCCTCAGGATTTAAAAAACACAAGCAGGATTTACAATAACAAAGAACAGCTAGCATTTATTGAGCACCTGTGTTGTGCCAGGTGCTGTGTAAGCCAATTTGTTCTGATCGGTTGACTTAATCCTGAGGATTTTTCATTTTCGATACTGGAGGAGCCTCAGAGAGGGGAAAGCCTCCTGCCCAAGTCTACACAGCCAATACCTCTAAGATATCCACACTGCAGATAAAAAACAGCCAGGTAATTCTAAATTTATTTTCTTTTTTTTTTTTTTTTTTTTGTTGGTCTACATTTCTTTTTAACTCAGGGATTCAACGATCATAATATTCATCTTTCCCAGTATGACTTGAATTATAACACTGGCTTACCTCCATCTTTCTAAGAACTCTCTTAAGCATTCACCTTTTAAATTTTGGCAAATACTTATAGAGTTACTATTTTGTGTTTGGCCTTATACTGGGAGTCCAAGTGTTATTAACAAGATTGATCCATACCTTCCCTTGTGGGCTCCTGGAGAAGACAGACATGTAGACAAACATGATGATCGAGTGTGCTAAGAGTGATGGGCTCTAGAAGGTTCTGAAGGAACATTCAGGAGCAGCAGAGGAATAACATTTAAGCTAAGACCCAAGGACCAGGTGGAGTTAGGCCTGGGGATAATATGGACAAAGGGCAACTTCCGAGCAGTAGAAGAATTGCAGGTCTGCCACTCTGGAGGACTCATGATTATACCTCAAGGCCTCTCCCACTACAAGCCTTTCAAACACTCAAGCTCACCTTGGAAAGTCTGTTAGAAAATGTATTTGCTGACAAATACCCACCATTTGCTTCAACGTGGATGGAACTGGAGGGTATTATGCTGAGTGAAGTAAGCCAGTCGGAGAAGGACAAACATTATATGTTCTCATTCATTTGGGGAATATAAATAATAGTGAAAGGGAATATAAGGGAAGGGGGAAGAAATGTGTGGGAAATATCAGAAAGGGAGACAGAACGTAAAGACTGCTAACTCTGGGAAACGAACTAGGGGTGGTGGAAGGGGAGGAGGGCGGGGGGTGGGAGTGAATGGGTGACGGGCACTGGGGGTTATTCTGTATGTTAGTAAATTGAACACCAATAAAAAATAAATTAAAAAAAAAAAAAAGAAAATGTATTTGCTGTGCTACTGATTCATTTGGAATGCCAGTTGCCAATGTGTGTGATGAGGGCAGACCCCTCTTTCAAAAGAAGGTAAGGACCAAATGTTGGGTCACTAGCAATCACTTCCCAGTCACTGGGGCCACTCAATCCAGAACCGCTTCACCCATGGCCCAGAAACTTATGCTCACCAACCCCAAGAAACCAAAAGTCTGCCAGAGAAAAGGCAGCCTTCATATTAGTCCCTCTCCCTGGCTTGTTTTCCATGCAGAGTAGATGGGATAATGACAATCGGTTTTGAGTCCAAACCATGTGGTTCAGGTATTCTGCTTCCTGGTGCTCTTGTCTGTTTTGAAGATAAATTTTTAGAATATAAAAAGGGATGGGTGGATTCTCTGTGAGTAAAGCAAACGTCTGATCAATGTCAGGAGAGTAGGGACCTGAAGTTATAACCTCTGGCAAGAACTGCCAGTGCGGATATTCTGTTGCCAAATATGAGCAGAGCTCCTGAGCATTTGGCAACCAAATGAACAGAGGGACAATTAATATCCTCTTAAGAAAATTAAACAGGCTAAGCCAGGATATGCACTGGTATCGATTGCCCACTCATTTCTGCATGGAGGTGTCTAAATGGAATCCCACTGGTTTTCCAAAGTTATATTTAAGAGAGCAATCCCTCCCAAATTCAGCATGGCCACAGAATCATCTGGTGAGATTTGAAAACATAGACTGCGGAATCCCAACTCCAGAGATTGTGATTGAAAAGAACCAGAGTGGAATGGAGAAATCTGCATTTCTTACAATCACCTCCACAGGATTATGACTCTGATGTAGATCCAAGTTTAACAGACATTGCCAGAGTTCAAGGTCATTTTCTTTGGAAGGGTTGGGGATTTTGACTGATAATCTCTGCACTTTTAAGTATTCTTCTGATTAGCATGTATTAATTTGAATACATTTGCAAGCACATTTTTTTTTAAGTGTTTACTGTATACAGCCACATTTTGTTGTACTGTACTGGGCACTTCACACTTCCCAAGACTACCTTCACAAACCAAATAACCTTAAGAAGCTTCTCTGGATAGGCTGGCCAAAAAAACTTCCAGCATTCCTCGACTGACCACTAACACAGGTCTGGCCTATCGTTATCTACGGTAACTTCTATAAAACATTCTCTCCACTCTTGATGTGGGGCCCGAGTGGCTGATAGATCAATAAATTGTTTCAGCCACACTTCATTCGCTTGAGGAAAGGACAGTGTTTTGAAAACATAAAAACGTGTAAAAGTAAAATCAGGGACCAGGAGGGCTACACAACGTCCTTCCGCAATCGGCTACTAAACATTTACGCATATTCCGCTGGTAATTTTGTCCAAAGGAACACCTACCTGTGTGTGGAAATCTAAACTTAAATCCATTACTTGATTTTGCCAGGAGTGTTCATCAGAGCACAGAGGCCTGGACAATACCAGACCGACAAAGTTACTTTAATTGGCAGGTTTAAACAGTTTGTCTCTGATTATCCAACCTCATCCATTTGGGAAAAATTAGAAGAACTGGTAGCAAAATACAAACAATAATTTTGGGGGTAAGATAATGAGGTACCAGATAAGGCAGAAATATTAATAATCACATTTTATTGTATAATTGTTTTAAACAAACAGGCTGCAGAATTTAAACAACAGAACCATCCCGACCTAAGGGAGGTCTGTTAAAGGGCTTCCCTCTCTTCCTTCTCATTGTAAGGAAAAATAAAAAGAAAAACACTCATGAAATTATCCATCTCTGAGAGTGATAATGCTGGCCTTGCTTTTGCTGTCCCTCAAGGCGAATTCTCAGAATTGCTGAATGTCCAAGTTTACATTTAGGCTGGGAAGCCAAATTGAGATTTTTGTTTTACTTTGCCTAATTTCTGGCTATCAGCATTGTGAGAATCTAGGAAGTTTCTCTACCAAACATATGCCAAGACTCATAAGATATAAACAATTCTCAAGAACCACGCCAAATTGAAATGCAATCAGCATTAATGAAATGGAGACAATTAATTGCCAGATGATTAAAACTGTGCACTTGTTTGGAACTGCAGTTCCAAACGTGGATCCTGAGTGTCATGTCTCTGAGCCTGTTTCCTTACCTGTCAAATTGAACATAACCTACCTCTTGGGGGTGTGTAGATTAAATGAGATAGTGTGCTGTAAAACATTTAGCACAGCTACTAGCATATTATAAGTACTCTATAATATTAAAAGTTATCATTATCACTATCTGGATCAGCAGCAGGGTGCAGAGCTCATCAAGCTGAATTTCACAGGATAAAGAGTTTCAGATAGCAACATGGCAACAGCCACAAAACTCTTAAGAGAGTGAGATTCCTAAAGTTACGATTAGCATCTCATGTTGGTTTTGCTTTGACCCATGCCTAGGGGGTCACAGAATGGTATTTAAGAATAACTGGTGGCCTTTATAATCCTGGGTATTTTATAATATACATTTAAAACCGTTCTGAGAAGACCTCATCAGACTGCCACAAAACAACAACAAAATACCAAAATACCAAAACTAAACAAACCAAAACCAAGCAAACAGAATATAAAATGAAACAAAACCAAAACATACCTAAGATCCCTGCCAAATAGTTCAACAGGCGTCCTCACCTCTATGAGGCTATGTTAGCATGCGTTTGATGAGGAGTCACTTGCTGTCACTGATTTTTATTAAAGCTCATAATGACAGAAAGACCTTTCCTGAGCAGCTGACTCCTCATCCATGATAGGAGGAAGCTGGGAGTTTCAGACACCATCTCCTCCCTGGGTCGTCTGGCTTCTACTGCTTCCTCACGCGCACCAGGAAGAACCAACCAGTCGCTGAAACACGCAGAGGCCTTTTCATCTTCCTCAAACCCCTAACTAAAGTTCACTTTCACAAGCCAAATTTAAAAATCAATTAATAAATTACAACTGCCAAAGAATGTTAAAAAGCCCATAGGCACCTAAGAAGTGCTTAGAAGAAACAACAAAGCATTAAGCCCGAGATAAATGGGTTTGCTGTGTGTTTACTGTAATGTTGACTTAGTATCCCAAAGCAAAAATTCTCTTACCTCCACTTACCGCTACTTTGTATGATAATAGCAGCATTAATTTTAAAATGATCATGAATCAATCATGAAATCTGACTCTTGTTTTTACTGGCAACAAAATACTCTAATTAGCACCTTGAATAAGAACGCTTTCTAGGTAGGCATGGGTGAGAGCAATCCTTTGCTGTTAATTCTTTGCTAATTACGCCTAGTAAACTAGGTTGAAATGGCAGTAAGCTGCATTAATATCTCCACCTCTCCCAGTCCCATGACATCACCACCTTGAATCTTTCCTGATGAAACACAGTGGACTTTCTCAACCTTGGCACTACTGGCCTTTTGTGGTGGGGGCTGCCCTGTGAGTTGCTGAATGTTCAGCTGCATCCCTGGCCTCCACCCAGGGCACCTTCCCTCCAGCGCCCCCCAGCCCCAGGCCACAACCACAGAGGTCTCCACACATTGCCAAATGTCCTCTGGTAAGCAAAACCACCCTTGATGGAGAGCCAGTGCACGAAGGAATAAGCTCTGCATTGGGTTATTACAAAGATCAAATGTACTAACTTATTTTTTAAAGGCCCAGCATGCTGACAGGTGCACAGTGGGACTGGCACGCACACAAGCACAGTAACCATCGCCCAGTCTAAAGGATACCAACCTAATGGAGAGGACACTTCTGGCACCAATTTGACTCAACTCAATCCTCAGTCTCTGCAGACTCTCAACCCTACAGAACAGGTTTTTTTTTTTCCTAAATCAACTTTGTCGAAGTATAATTTACATATAATAAGCTGCATCCATTTAAAGTGTATACTCTTCATGTGTTTTGACAAATGTCTACACCTGAACCTCACCAAGAGCAGGAGGGGTTCATGTTTTGATTTGCTTCAAGCTCATTTTGAAATAAGAATAGGCCAAGAATAGGCCATATTATATTCTTTACCAAAAGCTTTTTCATTAAATTCACAAGTTTGTGACTTGGGCTTCTTGAAGCCGTAACGTGGAAATATTCTTGATCAGTACTGTAAGGGAGTGAGCCTTCCTGGGATCTAGGGCCAGGGCAGTGACACAGGGCACCACACTTGGTAAGTTCAGCCCTTGCCATTCACTATACTGTAATGTTTAGAACTTTCTTTTTTTTTTTTTTTAAGATTTTATTTATTTATTCATGAGACACACACACACACAGAAAGAGAGAGAGGCAGAGACAGATAAAGAGGCAGAGGGAGAAGCAGGCTCCATGCAGGGAGCCCGATGTGGGACTCGATCCCCAGGACCCCGGAATTATGCCCTGAGCTGAAGGCAGACACTCAACCACTGAGCCACCCAGATGCCCCTATTTATAACTTTCTACCTGAATTTGTGCTTTGTAAGTGAAGTGAAGTGAAGTTTGGTGGAACAATGGAGTGTGTACTGGGGGGCTGGGAGTCTTGGCTCAGCAACATCGCCAACTCCTAACACTCCCAACTTAGTAGGGATTCTCAGCCACCAGCTCTCTGCCCACTTTGGGCTAGGTCAGCCCTTCCCTCCCAGCCCCTACCTGGAGACCACTGTCACCCCCAACCCAGCATCCTCGGCAGGGACACCCGCATCCCCTCACTGCCCTGAACTCCTGGTCGAGGCCAAGGCATGGATGTGGGAATGGTCAGAGGTCATGGAAGCCTGCAGCCTTCCCTAGCCCTGGGCTGGCAGGACTATAGTGTCCTGGGCTGGTGACTGGAGAAACAGACTCTCGTTCACCCTAATCCAGTTCCTCCGTATGTCCCACAGGGGAGGCTGTGATCCTTTGGGGTATATCTGTCCACCCAAGATTGGAGTGGCGAGCCCAGGGAAAGGGGAGGTTAACTTCCCTGTCCTTTGTTGGAACCTCACATTTTCATTTTGCATTGTGGTTGGCATATTATATACTCTTGAGGGGACCTTTCCTCTTTCAACATGTACCTCGGGGAGTCACTTGCACTGGAGCCCCTGCATCGCTGTCCTTACAACAGTCAGAGGAAAGATGGCTCAGTGCCCCCATGCTCCTGGTGGAAGGATCCAGAACCTCCAGCACCCTCCCAACCATCCTATCAGCAGGGTCCTGAAGCAATTAGCAGGAGCCCTTCTCAGCCCCACCCTGAGCTCTTGCTCCTGTTTCTCTTTCCCTCCACCCCCACCACCTTCCAGGATTGGAGTGAAGCCCTTCCTCTAGGTGCTCTGATCCCACTCCTCTGTTCCAGCCCTGGAAAAATAGGTGAAGGACCAGGGCTGTGGATGTACCAAAACACTGTTGTGGGAGCTCTTTTGTCAAAATTACAAAAGCCAGAGTGGTTTACTGGATGTCAGAGGCAGATCAGATGATACATGTGTTTTACGACCATAAAATATAATGTTCCAATCAAACGATAAATCATGCTTATGCAGTTTTTATATCTCCATTTGAAAGGCAAAGAATTGTACTTTTTGCCTCAGATCTTTTTCTTAAAGTGGTGCTCATCCTCCTGAAAATTCTGGCAAGCGTCAAACCAGGACACCCTGTGTCAGAGTCAACACAACTGCAGACAAATTGGGAGAGAAGCAAAGAAAGGAGTTGTGAGATGTAGCATCTGCTGCTCGTGATGGGTTCCAGGCAGTGCAAGGCCCTCTCCAGCACACCACTGCCCTCACTCCCCTCCTTGGGTCCCAGGGGTGGAAAAAATATGGGTGGCTCACTCGGTTACATATCCGACTCTTGATTTCAGCTCAGGTCATGATCTCAAGGTCCTGGGATGGAGCCCCATGTGCTCAGCAGGAAGTCGGCTTGAAGCGCTCTCTCCCTCCTTTCCTACCCCCTCTGCTGCCCTTCCCCTCTAAATTAAATAAATAAATCTTTTTTAAAAAGAGAGAGAGAAAACATGTTGGCATTCTCTTCATCAGTGACCCCTAGAAAATGTGCTGGAGGCTGTAAGATCATTTTTTGCTCAATTTACTCTGTAAAATAGGGACGACAAGAACTATTTCTTGCAGGTAAATATTTTCTATTTGGTTTTATTTAAAAAAATTTATTGTCAAAAGAAATTAAATAATCCATGTATTTTAACCTCCATTAATATATGTTAAATATTATTTATTAAAATGCTAATAACTAATTAGTTAAGAGACAAATGTAGAATCAATAAAATGTTACTAATTCAGTTGGATTATAATGAAGTGAGATTAAGAAGGAAATGTCTGGTGGAAAATCTTTTTTTTTTAAGATTTTTTATTTATTTATTCATGAGAGACAGAGAGAGACAGAGAGAGAGAGAAAGAGAGAGAGGCAGAGACACAGGCAGAGGGAGAAGCAGGCTCCATGCAGGTAGCCCGACGTGGGACTCGATCCCGGGACTCCAGGATCAGGCCCTGGGCTGAAGGCGGTGTTAAACTGCTGAGCCACCCAGGCTGCCCTGGAAAATCATTTTGAACAACAATGAAAAAACAGCGGCACACATGGCTGCATTATCCATAATGTCTGGGTTCCCATGGCAGGTGTATTATGACAATTTCCCTTAAAAATCAACAATAACAGTACCTAAGCAATAAAAGAATGGTAACTTTATAAAAAGAAGGAAGCACAAGGAAGGGAATCAACTCAAATGCATCAGAGATTTACAAAGTGAGGTTTACAGGCTAAAACACGGTTCACATTATTTGATGTTGACTTGATAACCACACAAATTGGAATTGCCACAATTTAATGAAAGTTCCCGTGTGAAACACAAGAAATACAAACCTAAGTGAATTGTGTTTGAGGATGGTAGCAAATGTTAATAAAATACTGAAGGAAAGGATAAAAAAAAAAAAATGCCACTGGTATTTCTTAAAGTGGTGCTGGGTTCCTACCCTAAAGCTCGGGCTCCTGGCCGTATTCTGGGCCTGTCCTGAGAGCCCAGCCTCCTGCACAGAGCGTGTGCACAGCTGTTTCCTGATGCCCCCAGGGTCACGTTCTCATAAATCAGACGTCCCGCGCTGGACATCACGTATGGAGGGACACGTCACGTCTTTCTACAAGGAAGACTGGCTATGATGTGCTAAAATTGTTTCCATTTACTGGAGGCCACCACATTATGAAAAACAGAAAGTCTTTTCACCCATGATGAAGAAAAATAATTATGGAAGAATAACTCTTCTTTTCTTTCTCTATTTAGATCGTCCAGTGGGAATTAAAATACCACCACCCGGATGCAGAATACACGCGTTTAAAATGCACAAGGACAGACTAGAGTTGCTACTGAGCCGGTGACCTTCAGCTCCCCAAACATTTATGATTCGGTAATTACCGGATGGTATTATTACTGATGGCTACACTACTTCCTCTCTCTTAGAGCCCTTTGAATACAGGGGGGTGAGTGGAATTCTCAGCATTTGCTGGCCGCTACGGTGTATCCAGTCTGAAGACTCCCAAAACGAGCAGTTTACACCCTTTGGTTTAGATATGTGGCTTTAAATGTAGGCAGTAATTATTGCCGGTATTATTACTACAGTCCATACTACAGTCCATAAATACAGACCGGCAAGCCACTGCTCAAAAAAGGATGTCGTGCTCGATTTTTGCTCATGCCAGTGTTAGATTTTAACCCTATCAGATATTCGATTCAGATACCTGACTTTATTATCCTGAGCTCTTCAGTTGTAACCTTGCCTGTACTTTTTACCAAAGCTAGCAGGAGCATCTCATCTGCTCAATTACTTATTAGTGTTGCTATAGAATACCATTTCCTCTTGCGGCTGATAAAATATTAATCAAAAACAGGAACTGAGCGATTTCCCAGTGTAGATGTCTTCTAATGGTAATACAGGGAGTCAAAGAGAGATCTGGAGGTCATATAATAGCTTCTGAAGAAAGCAAAGAGGAGTGACATCGGCGTGGAGGGAGAGATTGCCGGCAGAGCCCAGGGGCTGGGTGAGTTATTGCCATTCCACCCACAAGTAAACTTCCAGAAACGTGAATGCCGGGGACTGGTGAGGAGATACCAGGTCTACGAGACACTCGAAGAGTAAGGGTTTTGTTTTTCTGTAATACGGAGCGTGCCTTCAATTAGCCAAAATAGTATCTTGATTTAACCAGAATTGTGCTGTTGCCTTTGTCCCAACCCTCATCTGCCAACTCCTTCTAGGTCTCGTGAATCTCCCTTCCGCCCCGCCAAGGAGAGCATGCCAAGCATGGCTGAATCTTAGACCAGTTTCTGAACCTTGAAAAATGCCTTCTCTCTTCCCTTCCCCTGTGCAGTCCTGTCTGTGCGGAAAGGACTCCGGCTTCAGACGCACACGGCCATGGTCTGTAGCCAGCCCTGCTGCTCACTACAAGGGGGTGCCCTGGCAAAGTCCTTAACCACTCTGCACCTCAGGCTCCTGAAAATGTGCACAATCTGTCCGTAGTCTCAAATGCTCGCTTTCCCCATCTCTGGTACCAAGACTACATGCACATAAATAACAGACAAATAGCCACATACCCTAACAAACTAAACAACACACACATGCACATCACTGTTCCTAGATGTGAAATTAGGAGTAAATTGCATTTTCATGTTTATTATATTTTAAAAAGAGAGGGTTTTTTTCCTTAAAGCACTGACTAAATACTACCTAATACTTTGAGAAGAACTCTTTAAAACTAGTAAAGACAAAAAAAAAAAAAAACACATTTGAAAAGGTTGGCATCTTACTTAGCACCAGCAAACTAATCTGAAAACAAGATGATGAGTCCCATTCTTTGGGTTAATACTTATTCAGAACTTGTGTTACATATATTAACATATTTAATTTATTAACTTGCATGACAGCCCTGTGATACAAGTAGAACTCAGCCCATTTTTTTTTTTTTAAAGGAGGAGGCCTAAACACTTGGTGATTCACCTCATTTTACTCAGACGGTAGACAGCAGTGCCAGAACGTGAACTTGTGCCATGCCTTGTAAAGAGCGCTGCCTCTCCCACACTCCTCCATCCTCGTACCTTCCTGGCGTATTCCTGTCACCACCCAGCCCTCTCCATGAGAAAGTTCCATTCTACAAAAATACGAGCACAGGTAAGCTAGCTACTTTCTAATACCATGTGCAAAATATGTATATATAACTGGTGGGGTTTCCACCTGCTTCTTCATCCTCAAATATTGGAATCCAAAGACTTCCAGACATTAAAATCAATTAATACTGTGATATGCTGGTCAAATGACTCTTTTTAATGTGTGTTCTCTTAATTACCATCCACTTTTACATCTAAAAAAATTGCTCTAAGTTGACTGTTTCTATCAAGATTTTGGCTCTCTTCAGCACAATCCATCAGACTGATAAAAATCCATTTTATAAATGTAAAATCTGGCCCAGCAATGCCACACCTGGGAATCTGTCCCACAGAAATAAAAGCAATAGTCTGACATATGAACAAAGATGCTTATTGTCTCCTTATTTGAGCCCAGGCAAGAACCCTTGGAATCCCAAGGAGTGCCCTTTAACACAGTCAATATGTAGAAGAACTGCATGAATCCTGGTATGTCCTCATCATGGAATATCGTGCTATAGTTGTACGAGAAAAGAAAGATACAGAACAGTGTGCAAAGAAGTATATTCCATGTGTCAACAAACAAAACTACCAAAAAGAAGACATCTCAAAAGTTCCCAAATACGTATCTGTGTATGTATCCATATGAGGAAAACAGATAAGATCCGAGCATAAGAAATCTGGAAGACACATATGCAAATGCTAACACATGTTTTACCTTACCTAGTGGAGGAAGGGATTGGAGTAAAGGCAAAAAATGATAACAATGACTGTCTTAAGGTTGAATATTAGCAGACAGAAGCACTTACTCCCAAAAATAAGAAAGAGCAGTAACAGAGTTGTGTAGATCTCCCAATACTCTAGGTTTACTGGAGCTTAAAACTTTTAATCTTTACAATTTGGTGAGGTCAGCTATAATGTGATTCCCATTATATAGATGAGACAATAGAGGCACAAGAGCCACTCAGCTAATAAGCAGAGCTGGGCAGGCCCGCAGCAAAGACTACATTCATATCTATAATCTAACTGATGAGATTTCAGTGGAAAGACAACTAAACAAGAAATTAGAATTAATCCATTTGCTGAATGGTGAGAAACACAGCAGACAGTGATTGCCCTGTCATCTGATGCTCTGCACGGCACAAGCCACCTTTTCCTGCCCTGTGGAAGGGCGAAGGTAGGGATCACAGGGCACAAATCAGGACAGAGGTGTCCGCTGTATGCAGTGAAACTGGAGATGCTCTCCATCGCCACTGTACTAAGGGAAGTCCTGCCTTGAAGCGGAATCCTTGCTGAGCTTGCAAGATGGACACCTCTCTGGAGGTGGGGACACGCTCATCTCTCGACACCAGCCAGTGGGGATCTGTTTCCACTCCTCTGCCAAGTGTCCCCTGCCAGGGCAGGGACTTTGCCAGGTGTAGCCGGCTACTGTTCCCCTAGGGGCCTGACATGGTGCCCAGTATATACTGGCCATTCAGTCAATATTTCTTAGATGAATGAAAGCTAGGTGCTCAGTAAACATGTGTCGCTAATTCTAAAGTGATGCTTCCACTGTGTAAAAAATGGAAAAATTACTCCTAACGGACTGGGTTTTATATACAGATAACACGAATCATAGTAACGACAGCAAAAACAGCATTGCCAACTGATCATATATTGAGCCCCTGTGTAACAGGCGCTTGCTAGACCCTGTATGTGTATTGCATGTGAATCTTACAAGAATATTGGAAAGTATATATTATTATCTGTTCCCAGGCAACCTGAGGAAAGTCTAATTACCTGGCTCCAAGGCATACAGCTAGTAAGGAAGGCACCGGGATTCAAACTCCAGACCCATCTTTCCCTTTTCACTCAATCTCCATGCTCTGCACACGTATGCTCTCACTCACTAACAAAGTGAAGACTAAATAATAAGGTATCCTAGCCACTTCATTTAAAGTTAGACGTTCAGGGGCACCTGGGTGGCTCAGTCAGGCAAGGGTCTGCCTTCAGCTCAGGTCATGATCCAGGGGTCCTGGAACCAAGCCCATGTGGGGCTTACTGCTCAGCGGAGAGTCTGCTTCTCCCTCTCCCTCTGCTGCTCCCTCTGCTTGTGCTCTCTCTGTTTCTCAGATAAATAGATAAAATCTTGTAAAAAAAAAAAAAAGTTAGGCATTCAGAACAAGAAGCAAAAAAAAAAAAAAAAAAAAAAAAAAGCTATACAACATTGTTCTTAATCCAAAGTAAAGCAAACCCCAAGCAAATCAAGCAGAACCATAAGGTGCCTTGTGTTTGCCGTTTAACACCTGTTATATGTGCTCAGTGCACAGGCTTGTCCAGCCACACCACCTCCACTTCCAACAGACAAGAATCACACAGAGCACTGAGGACGCTTGACAGATGTGTTAATGCAGGGGGATATTTCAGTTTCCATCCTCTTTGGACCACAGCATGACAGTTACAGAATTCAAATCCATTTGTATCCCTCGTTGAATCCCACATAATTCAGCAGACATTCATTACGATGACATAATGATATCACACAGCCATAAATACATATGCTAAGAGTCGAACAAGACATTCATATTTAAACATAGCTGGAAATAATTTCAATTCTGGCGATTTTCTATTGCTCATTCTATTACTTTTCTGTGGATGCTTAAAATGTTAAAATATAGTAGGAAGCCAAGAATACAAGAATAATGGTGTGTGTGTGTGTGTGTGTGATAGCTTCTAGTTTAGCAAGTAAAGGAATTTGGGTATCAAGTTACATCTGATAAATATTTTGTTTGAGGAAAAGGTAATTTAATAATAGATGAGAAGCTCCTTGATATGTCAATTTCAGAAGAATCACTCATGCTGCTATAAATGCAGTCCAAGATTTTAATATTCTGAGATCTCTGCTTCAGACTTGAAGGATGGTTGCCCTGATTTCATAAATAAGAAACGTAGGTAAGACTTTTTCATAAAACTTTTAACAATACATAAAGCAAACAAATAACGCAATTAAAATTAAAACCACTTGAAATTCACCTTTCCTAAAGAGGAGTGAAAATAATTTCTCAGAAATCAGACCCATGCCTCCAGAAACGGACGAGCAGATAACTCAGATGACATAACACCAATAATGACAATGTTAATCTTGATCTTTTCCTGATAGTTCTCAACTGCAGACAGAGGAACACAGTTTGTCTTCAGCCTCGATGATGTATCCATTAACAGCTCTCTTCCCAGAGCATTCAGACACCTTGCAACGGATTTTTGAATTATTTAAATGGAAGTAGCATTAGAAAACCCTCATGTTTAAATTATGCTAAATAAGTATTCTTTCAGCTGGACTTTTGCCTGTGCAAAAAAATATATATTCTGCAGGCATGGAGGAAGGGCACGAAGGAATCTGAGGAGGTGACACATGGAGACAGCATAACGGAGAATGATGTTTGGGGAACACGAGTGCACATACGAGCCAAGCGTGCAGGACAGTCTCCATATCCGGACATTCTAGAGGGAATTGAAGTTTGTACATTTACAAAGATGATGTCAATTTTCTAAAATGCTTCCAAATGTCAGAAAACTATGAACATGAGAATGTAAAATAGAAGGAAGTCCAGTTGCAATAAATCATGGACTATCCACACTACGGAATATTATGCAGCTATTAGAAGAAATGAGTTAGCTCTTTATCTACTGACCTGGAGGGACGTCCATGATGTATTGGTCAGGGAGATAAGCAAGGGGCAGTGAGCAGTGCATACACAGGGAAGCATTCTTGCAAAGGCAAATAGAAAACTTGTCCTATGTTTGCCATAGATGTCCCTTTAAGGATGGAAGAGCTTAGAGAAAGAGGTCAGAGGCCCTGGTGGGGTGTCCACCTTGGTCAGTGGGCTGTGGGGACAGCTTGGGGAATGCAGAAAGAAAGGGGGATGTCACGAACTTTATTCATTTGCATGGATTCATTGCTTACCACATTCAATCATTTAATCTGTATCATTTAATTTGTAAAAAAAAAATAAATAAAAGAGGTGGGGTAGGGAAGGAGGAAGGAAGGTAGAGATCTGGGGAGAGAGAGGGGGGAGGAAAGAGAGAGAAACCTATCAACAAAAAATTGCCTAATTTCCTGCTGGCCAAAGATAGCTCACCATCGGGAATCTTTTTACTTTGCTGAGATGCTAATATTGGAATTTTCTTTTCTTTTCTTCTATTTTCCTTTGCTTTCTCTTCTTCTCTTTTCTTTTTCTAAAGTGAATGTGCTGACTTACTTGGAAGAGGACTCTCTCCCCTCTGCAAAGCCACCTTGACAGAAGAATCTAGTGCTACACAGCTGAGCATGCAGGCTTGATGTGGCACAAAGAGCCTGGCAGGTGTGCAGGCAGGTGGTAGAGGGAGATGGGTGGCGAGGTAGGGAGACACCATGATACGAAGCCTTGCATTTCGCCTGAGCACTGCGGGGTCTGGCCAGAGATAAGTGTAGGGAGCCCGCATGGTGTCAACAGTGTCTTCTTCAGGGGAAGTCCACAGGCCATGTGCAACTCACCATCCTTCCCCAGGGGTACTTCCAGGGAAGTGAATGACAGGTCAAATAAATGATTAAGATACAGATACAGATATAAAAAGAACTGGTGTTTAATGTCAGTGTTGCTTTCAGTTGCAACTATAATTGCATTTAATTCAATAAGTGTTTATTGAGCTCCTACTATTGTACCTACCCTTACGCTTTTTTTTTTTTTTGTTGTTATGATAGTCACAGAGAGAGAGTGAGAGAGAGGCAGAGACACAGGCAGAGGGAGAAGCAGACTCCATGCGCCGGGAGCCCGATGTGGGATTCGATCCCGGGTCTCCAGGATCGTGCCCCGAGCCAAAGGCAGGCGCTAAACCGCTGCGCCACCCAGGGATCCCTACCCTTACGCTTTTAATGAAATTATGACATCTTAAACTTCCCACACAATTTGAGGGGCTTCCTTTCTAATTATACAAGTGACAAATTCATTTCATGAAGTGGTCAACTACAAGAAAATATATGTATTTTTTTAAATGACAAAATTGCCTCTAAGTTCCCAAACACAGATGATGGCCACCTTGCAGTGTGCTGGATTTCCAGGCCCAGCACACTGAGTGGCACGAAATCGATATCTCATCAATATTTGTCGGGAGAAGAGAGGCGGGCATGCAGCAAACCTTCAGTGATATTATTTCGGTAAATCCATTTTTTGTGCCCGTATTTTTATATAACAAAGAAACCAACCTGTACGTGTTGTTTTTCAAACCACTCATTCCACTTAATGATATACAACCAGCTTTTTTGCCAACAGGAAATGCAGAGAACGCTGGCCCTCTGGCTGCGGGGACAGGCACCTGGCGCAGGTGCTCTCTGGCAGGGAGGGTGTCAGCAGTGCCGAGAGCCCGGAGGGACACGGTGATGCCTTCTCTAAACTCACCAGGGCGGCCAGGAGCAGATTAGCATCATGTCAGCCTCACCACCGTTTAGCTCAGTGCACTGCTCTTTACCTCCACACATGGGGAGAACTAGTGAACACACGCCAAGGAAAAACACTGCCCAGGTTTGGTAGTGAACTCACAAGCTGCTTCCAAGCAGTTGCACACACATGCTCAACTGCAGCTGTTGTACATAATTAATGCGCTAATTATACATAATTATCTAATTACTAAAGGAGAGAGTCAAAGCAAGTGTAGTAGTAAAGCTATGGAAACCCGTTCCTTTCAGAATACTTGAAAATATAGACTAGCTTGCTATTTCTGAAAGGTATATTCGTTTTTGTCTGATACTTGAAAACAGAGAGCAGTCTTTGTAAATGCTTTAGTGACATTACGGATTGGATGATCCTGAGTCATTCCATTAATGGAATTTTTTAAAATATACATATATATTATAGGGAGATATATGTGCCATATGATTCATCTTCATAATACTGTGTGAACTGAGACTCACCACAGACTCCTGTGTGTAAAGTAAGTTTTCCAATGAATGTTCCAAAGTAGGCTGGTCCCAAAAAATGATCTTAGGGGAAAGAAAAAGAAAAGTGGAAGCTAAGTGGTAATTTGTTTGGGGAAAAAAAAAATTCATGTATTCCCCTGCGTGTTCCATTTAAGGCTGTCCCATGAAATACAAAATAAAAAGGGGGGTGACAAGTGGTCATGATGCAAGTTTGGAAAATACTATTTTCCCTTCTTAGAGAGGTATCAAAACATTTGCATTTAAAAGGCTCTGATAAGTACTGCATTTCTGAAATAGTTTTGACCACAGAATCCTTTTTTCACTCCCTCTGGGTAGCTATAAACATCAGAGGAATTGAAAGACAATCTGAGTGCAAGTCCCGGCTATACTATTTTATTACCTCTGCTGGATCACTAATTCACCATATAGTGAAACTTTATGTTGAATTTGAACCAAAGTCTCTGCCCGAAGGAACAACCTCTAAGATATATTTGAGAATCTAAAACAAACTCTTCGATGAACCTCAAAGCAGCATTATTTTCTATTGATCGCTTCTCTCAGAAATATACTTATTATGGCTGAAAATGCTCTATCTTGACATTTAGGTGCTATGACCAAACAATTAAATCTTTTATCAAATGCTACCCACAGTATTTCTTGAGAATGTTAAAGGAGCCACAAATTAATTCCACATTGGAAAAGAACAGCCTCCTACTTACAGAGAAGATATAAATTAGCATCTCTGGAACATATGTTATTTTATTAACTTGTTCATTCCTATTCTTCCTCCTTCCAAAAATCAACTGGGGCATCCTTCTCGTTTTTTGTGTCTTTTTTGTTTCTAACGCCATCATCAAAATTCACTGGGCCTTGACAAATGGGTGAAAACACACACCAGTTGGATCCTCCGAAGGCACATCTTCATTACTTTTATTATTTAACTTTAACTTTTAATCTTGGGCCATAAAAACTGTCCTAATAAAAGATCCATAAATATCTCCTGAATGTGCAAAGGAGCGACTTTGATGACCTGAGAGCATATGCTGGCTCTTTCTGCTGATGGGCCTTCGTACTTGTGACTGCCTGAGATCTAACACTGAGCAAGATGCAGATCTAGACTCTTCCAGCAAGTGATTCCAAATGGACAGTTGTGTCAGGAGGCGAAGGGAACTGCTTCTGTTTTAGTTTTAAAATTTCGCTTTCGTAGGAATGATACAATATCCTTCATTTATTTTCAAGCTAGTTGGGGCAGATAATCCCAATGCTAGTTTAGTGTTTCAAAAATTAATTATATGCCACACACACAATAGTGACATGATGGCCTGGGATGTGGGTCTTACGGATGTCCCACCTAGAAATATCTTCTCGCCAGGGCTTGCTTTGCACATTGCAGAGGACTCAACATGCATCTGCTATATGAATGAAAGAATGCACTCTCTTTGAGTATTGCTCTTTTAAATCCCATTTCTAATCATGCTTTGAATTCTAAAGTAAATACAATTAATTGCCAAATAAATAATTTCAGATCATGAAATGGGTTTTTCTGAACAGGTTTAATTCAACTGAACAACACATTTTTTAAATTAAAAACACTCAAAACTCAACGTTATTTTTCCCTCAAACCTTTTTCAAATTAAATTCTGAAAACAAATATACTTTTAAAATTATATTATCATCACAGTGCATTTCTGCATGAACAATACATAAGGATAATGGCTTTTATAATGTGATGCATAAATGCAAGTTTACAGGAACCAGCAATTTATTATGTTAAATATTGGGATTTTTTTCTCACTTATATGGCTGTTCTTCCCCCTTTTCTGTAATACGCTATTCTGAGGAAACACTATAAGGCCGTGATAGTTGATTACACTATCTTGATTACCATTATTTTTCTAGCTTTCTTAAATTAGATGCAAGTAGCATTTCTAAGTTTAGAATATTGGATAGAATACCCTGTGTTTGAAGCCAGTGTTTCTAAAACTCTTTACATTTTGTGCCCAGCAAATTTTTATGCAACTTCTTTTCATATGCAAAGTGGATCTATGCAATCCTATCTTACACATTGAGCGGAGAAGAATGTGTCAAGAGAAGTAGCTGTGTGTTTTAGCACTAAACGAATAATCTGTCATAAACAGCATGCTGTATTTAATATTCAGATCAAGACATTTCTGTCTCATTCTAGCAGACCCTCCTGACAAAAGCCATCCCACGTCTGCCAGGAGTATCGAGTCCAGCTGAGGACAAATTTCAAGATGAACCTGAAATCAATTTGCCATCAAATTTTCATGCCTCTCCCAGACTATCTGTGGCATTTTAATTACAAGCACCCTAGGCGGGGGGTACTACAGATATTGACACTTTGCTCCTACAATAAACTTTATTGGCAACCCCTGTCTGAATGCAGTACTCAACTAGAATAACAAGAAATGTATCAGGGTACGCAAGTGGGAGAAACTGTGATCACCCTGAAGCCATTTCCTCAATGGGTCCGGGCACCTTTTAGGCCACAAGCCTGGGAGGCGGAATGTGTGGCTCTCGGAAGTACAAATGACCTTCAAATTCAACATACCTGCAGTGTCTCTGAGTTTTGCAAGGTCCCTGGGTCCTTCCGCATAGCACCCCACGTGCCATCTTCTTTCCTGTCTGCATTCAGGCGGGTATTTCTGGTGCATATTATTTCAGGAGCTCCCAAAACGTTTCAAATCCTTGTTGAAAGGTCAGGGTGTCTAGGCAGAAGGCGTCGCTGTACACTATGCTAAAAAGCTTGATTTAAGGGGACAGGCACAGCCCCTGACTGTATTTGGAGACAATGCTTGTGTTGGGAGTAGGTGTGAGGATGACCAGCCATCTCTACGTGAATGAGCACCATCCCCTGCCTCCTCCTGAATTTTGTACAGGCTGCAGTAAGAGCCATAAATATCAAAATAAAGGGGAGCACCTACAATTTGCTAGCCATGAAATATCTCTGCTCCCTGATATTGACATCCTGGGACTACGGGCAGCCGTTTTAACCAGGCACGCTGAGCAGCCCATTATGCAGGGTGACTCTGCCGTCGGACCCAGCGCGCTGGCGCACATCGTCTTGCTCCCTCCGATGGTGACAGGGAGGCAGACAACGCCAACGGTCACTACCATCTTGGCAGCTCTGTGCCAGGCACCAGGGCAGGCACGTCTGTACGTGCCATCTCAACGACTCCTCGCACGTTCTCAAAAGTGACCAGCGGACCGAAACCAATCAGTATACTGGTACACTGGTAAATGCTTAATGACCAGCTCTCTGAAATATGGAGGCAAGACTATAAATACACGTGCATTTATTTATTATAACGTTTACTGTCATAAAGGATGTTAGTGCCAAACCTGCAAGTAAAAATATGCAATATTCTTTATTACAAATGCCACAGAGA
Source organism: Canis lupus dingo (assembly GCF_003254725.2). Taxonomy (NCBI): domain Eukaryota; kingdom Metazoa; phylum Chordata; class Mammalia; order Carnivora; family Canidae; genus Canis; species Canis lupus. The sequence continues at coordinate 73,043,159 of NC_064247.1, forward strand.
TAACTGATTATCACCCAATGCTTTCATGGTTTTGGCCAAACTCTTGTATCCACAGACAAGTGGACGAGTGGTGAGGTGAGGTCTGAAATAAATACTGGTTGATATTTTTAAGTTAACCAGTAAGATGAAAGGGAAACAAGAGGGTCATATCTTGGAACTGTACTCATTCTGTAAGAGCATCTAGCAACTTCTTTGCTGAACTGCATGACAGGTTTTTTTTTTTTTTTTAATATACAGGAGGAATATGTCCTCACTTAAAAAATAATATGCATCATGTGATGACTACAGACATGGTACTCTTAAAATGCATTATTAACATCACTATTACTTTCTCAAGCCAAGACAATCTGAACGAAACGGTGAAGCCTTGATTTGTAGTTTTTGCCCATTTCTGTGGTGTAAATACTCCTGACCACAGCTGCTTTCCAGCTACCCAGGGGAAGTCACTGAATGTAGGGCTCGGCGGTGAGTCATGCAGGTGCATTCCATTCTAGAGCATCCCCACTATATACAACAGATCTCAATACCTCAAGAGCATAGGTAGAGTCAAAGGTAGCAAAATGACAAAGAAATATTAAGCTCTGAGTATTTACTAACTTTTGAATGTGATTTATTTAATGGTAAGTTTATATAATTTAAGGTCTAATAATATCTGTGTTTAACACTCGGGTCATGAAATTCTTGCAGTGTGCAAGAATTGCACTGGGTCGACAGGAGGGGAGGGTTTCACTGCACACTGGAAATGGTACCAACTGGGCACAAGCATGCAGGCATGAACACACATTTGCACACACAAACACACGCGCACACCTTGTCAGAAGAGATCCTGCTGGCAAAAGCCTCTTGCTGCTCTGTTAGAGAGGGAGACACTTTTGAACACAGTCAAGAGATCCATGATCGAGATGTAACAGCAGCAGATAATTAAATATCTGTGTTCCTGAAAGGCGGGTAGGTCTGACAGAGACAAAGGAGATCGTGGGAATGGCATTCGCCCCTCCCGACCGACCAGGAAACCACAGCGTGGAGACCAGCCTTGCACACAGAGGTGCACAGCAGCTGCAGCGCAGCGCAGCGCGACCTGCACCTGCACCTGCCCGCTCGCTCCCTTCCAGCATCCGTGCTCTGCGCTTTCTTCCTCCTTCACCGGGACCGTCTATGCTCCTATGACACGGAGGGCCTGGCCAGCTTTTCAGCACTTATGAGAGATGAGCAACATTATTATGCTCGGAATCGCGTTTCTGAGGCAGAAAACTGATTGGAGATGTAAAAGCGAGGGTGGGTGCCGAGCCTGGAAAGCAAACAGACACCCTGATGTCGAGGCAAAGTTAGCCAACCCTGCTCCACAGAGCAATTAGCTGCAACCTGCAGTTAGAAAGCCCTGTCACTTTGTTTTGCATCTAAACAGGTGAGACCTCAGAGGGTCCCCCCCCCCCCACCTTATTAAGCGAGGTGAGGCGCTGGGACATGCGGCGGAGGCAGCTCAGCACCCTGGGCATCGGGGAGCAGCATCAGCAGCCGACAGAGCAGCCAGGCGGTGCTTCCCCCCTACAGCATTATAATTCAAACATGTCCCAAACAGTAGTGTGCATATATCAGGGAGCGCGATGCTGATTTGGCTGGAGGCAGCACCAAGACATTTCTCAGAGGGTGCAGGGGGTGGGGGTGGGACGTGGGTGACATTGATGTTGTGTGCTGCTTCCTCAAGGATAAGATACCTAATACGACATGCTGTGGGCTGCTCTGCGTGTATTTTCAAAACATAAGAACACAGACGGCTTTTTATGGACAAACCGGACTAGAAGTATTCCAAAGTGTTCCCTGGAAATGCCAGAGCTGTAAAATATCTGTGAGATATAAAATAGAATATCCCATCACTTGTCAGTAACACAGTTTGTTTGTTTCCTTTTTTTCCTTTTTATTTCTTATCCCTGAGAGTCGGTTGCTTAAACATTGATGCTTCCCGGCACGATTTCCATTTTGAATGTGGAATCTATGGTGCTTGGCCAGAAAAAAAGAAAAAAAGAAAAGAAAAGAAAAAAATTTATATATATATATGTATACATATATATATATATATATATTACTGTTAATCTTGTCTTTAAAAAGAGAGTCAACACACAGACATCACTCATGTTCTCTCTCGTCCATATATGTAGACTGATTCTGACTCTTCCTTTGCTCCCTGTTGGGTGGATATAAGACCACCACCAACGGCAATCACTTTATTCAAGATAATGTTGTCCTTGCTAGGAAGATCTTGCTTCTCTAGTGTTTACAAGAACAGCACAAGCTGGAAGGCACTTGGACCTAAGGTAGTGGGGTTTAGCATAACACAGGCCCTGGGGAACTAATATTAGCCAACACAGAACCTCAAACCAGGGCTGACACTCTAGCGGCCTTTCTGCGTGGTCAGTGCCGCATCCCCGGGTCCAGGCACGAGGCGGGTAAAGGGAAGGGACATGTGCCTTCTCGCTGGCTCCGCAGCATTTGGGTGGGTGGACGCACGTTCGGAGACTCTGGATGAATCTTCTAGGGGTGGAGGGAAAGGAAGGAGGATGCTCAGACTCTCTGTTTTCCTTTTTAACTCTCTTTCTTGGGATAAAATGGAATGGTAGAGGCATACAAGCGCTACTCTTCATTTTCTAGAGTGCCTAAGTCACTGACCAGATTCGTTCTGAGGCAAGAGCGATATAGAATGTTAGCGTGTGCCAAGAACGCGTTCGGGCACGGGGCCAGCAGAACGCGGCCTGTCTGTCTCCAGGGAGAGCGGGGAGGCCAAGTTATGTTTGGAGGGATGCCTCCTGTCCCTGGTGCAGTTTTTCGGTGTCCACCAAAGCCACTCCTCCATAGCTTGAGGCCTGTCACCTCCCTCTCCGGGCAGACCCTGCTGGGCCAGGCGACTATCTTTTGGGCGCAGACCAACCCGATACCCAGCAGAAGGCCCAGCAGCGGAGGGGGGTCTGACCGGACATGGCGTGCCCTCCCTCTGGATCATTTCTCTCCTCTGGAGCCCAGCCAAGGAAATGCGGGTTGCTGAGCCAATCCCCTGCTTCTCCCTCCAAATCACATTGCTCATGATTAGGGAGCGAAAGGCTGAATCTTCCTCCACGGCCCTGGAGTCCTCTCCACCCACTCTCTATACAAAATCAGTTCATCTGGGTAATTTTTAAAGCATAGCACTTGGGCCAGCTGGAACTAGCTGCCTCTTCCTGGCCAAATGCTTGGGGTTTCTTCCAGCCTCGAGCCTATGTGCTCCGTGTGCTAGCAAGCGCCCCGAGATACGGCCAGGACTGGGAGCGAGGGGTTTGCTAACCAGACTTTCCAGCAATTTCCCAAGTTTGGAGCAAGCGGAAAGCCTCATTCGTTGGTGAAGTTGCCTGGCCCCAAGAGGCAGGTCACTGAGCCCTGCAGCCCGGCATTCCAATCCTCTAAAACCAGGGAGGATCTGGGTATCCGGCGTTGGACCAGGCTCTCCGGCTGCACCGGCCCAATCTGTGTCCTATGCCTTAAAAAAGTAAGATGGTTTTCATGGGGAAACGGATCTGCTTTATTTGCTTTGGTCTCTTCCAGCTCAGAAGTGACCTGAGCACTGCTGAGAGGGCCTGGGGGACCCTGGCTTTATCCTAGAAACTAGGCTAGTTAAATAAGGCATTGTCAAGCCAGGAGCTGCCTTGGACTCTTGGCAAGTGTGTTAACTCAGTATGAAATAATATAAACAGAAAAGAACAATATTCCCTGTTTTCTCACTCCAGGCATATTAGGGGCTGGGGCTCAGTATTCATTTGGGATGGGCCAAAGGCTTTCAAAAGTAAGTTCTGTGTATTTCAAAGATCTTTAGCTTTGAAGATCTAAGGAGGCAGGGGGACTGCCTGGTGTGAGGGTTCCAAACGGTACCTATTGTGCTCTGGGGGCTCAGAAAAATTCAGCAACGATAACAGTCCTTAGTGAAGAGAAAGAATTGCATAAAATACAGCATTTATCTCCTTTCGGGCACAAAAACATATACACAAGCATATACAAAGCTGCATAACATTTACACATTCTTCTTCTGGGGGCCTCTGCAAATCTTCCCGGTCGTTATTCATATTAATGAATGTGTGTCTGGTTTCCAAACTGCTCAGCTTACGAAGTCGAGTCGAGATGTTCTAGAAAGTAAATAAGCCAGCTGTGCCCGCCACGGAGGACCCCGAGCAGGAGCGTGCAGGCCCGAGGACACGGAGGCTCCCCGCGCCCGGGCCCCCGACCCGCCTCGCCTCGGCGCTTTGCAAATCCGAATTCGTTCTTCCAGTCTCCCCGGTTCACAGAGGTGGCTTGAGCATGAACCGAGTCGTATTTCAAAACTTCTGGGCACAGCACAGAAAGGGAAAAAGACAAGACAGTGGAACCAGCCCACGGTCACTGCCACCCCCACTTTAGGGAGCAGCCAGTCCTTGGGGGATTCACCACCAGCAAGGCAGACGGTGCTCCCCGTGCCACGTGAACTGGGAAGAAAAGTGCAAGAGGAAACTGGATAGCGCTCGAAAATGTGTACGGAGAGTCTTAAAAATGTGACACGGAGAATGCATTCCAGGAAAACGACCACCTTGCTGATAACTGTTGGTTCATAAAATCATTTAATTTACTTACGTGAATTGTAGAGAGCACCTTTCTCATAGGATTTTCTTTAAGAAAAACAATCTTCTTCAGTTCACTGTTCCTAAACTTCCTCCCACCCCCCTTCAGGGATACTTTATTCTCTAGACTTGCCAAAGAGCTGTTTCCTAATACATCCTAGAGAATATATGATTTCATTTTTCCACAGATGCATTTCTATACACCTGGTATTTCAGTTATTTATTAACCATGCCTAGTTCTGTGGTTTCTCGCTTTATATCTTTAAAGTCATTAAAACTTAATAGGGGAATTAATCATAAAAGAAATCTATCAAACACAGTTGCCAAGCACTTTTTTTTTTCTGACTGACATCTTTAAAATGTATTTGAATGTTATTTATTTCATCACACCCAGGGAATAAAAAAAAAAATAACTTGCAGCTTCCAAGTTCAGAGAAAGCATAAAAATGTGATTTACTATTTATTGTACAGTTAGGCACATGCATATTATATACTGCATGTTAATCTTCAGCGGGCTAAGTTTAGCAAATTTGACAACGCTACTGTTTGCTAGTGAGGAAAAAGAATCGACATCTGTTCTCTTCCAGATATGATTTCTTCCTGGAAGGAATCAGAAATACGCCCAGGCCTTCTATTTTCTGGGTAAACTGATAGAATGCAGGCTGTTTAAATGGACAGTCAAGCCACAATGCCCCCTGGTGGCGAAATGATGCATAAACATTTGTAAGCCTTTGCACCTCCTGGAGTATTTTTGAGAGAGATGGGATTTGTAAGGATGTAGAAATTTTTTAGTTTTACCAATGCAAATGCAAAGAATATGGTCCTCTGCCGGTGTTTTAAGTAAAAAAAAATAGCCACTTTGCTGCTAGGGAAATTAGAGGCACATTTAGTATATTTAAACCACATTGATCAAAGTGTTTTTTTATGATAAGGGATTATATTTTAATTTCACACTGAAGAATTGGAGTATTGGAGGGAAAAAAAATGGAATTGCAGCATACGTACTTTTTAAGCTAAATTTACAAGAGTGGAACCGTCAGCAGATACTCACAGGTGGACCTACTGGTCTGTTAGCCTATTGTCACTTGAGTTAAGATGGAATGACAGCAGATTCCAGATTTTACCAGGGGACTAAAGACTCCATCTTCCCATCATGCTCTCAGCATGCACCTCTGATAAGCAGCTTAGAGGGAATTTCCTCGGGTCAGACATAAATAGTGATTCTCGGGTTCCCTTAATCCAGACACACATCGCTTGTGAGTTAGGCCTCATAAATCTCAAAAACGGTCAGCAACACATGAAAGGCAACGTTGTCAGGAGGCTGGAACACACCAAATGGGAACGTGTGAAATGTGGACTCATTAATCATACAAACAATACTGACGCCTTGCACTAATCAAGGCAAGCAGCACCCTCCTTTCTCAGAAAGCAGCTCATTTTACCTCTTGCTGTCTCTGGAAGCAGGGAGGCCCAGGACAGGGACTGTCACTGCATTCCCTCATCACCTGAGAAGCTGAGCCATACAGCAGGTACTGAGTGAAAAGTCACCCAAGTACCCTGGTCCCCTCACCCAGCTACCCGCTCAGGTTTTGCTTTTGCTCATGACTTGTTTTGAATGCAAAACATTTCAAGATGCGTCCCTGATGTCGTAGAAGATGCCACCAAGACATGCCATGAAAGGATACTGTACTATCCTGCAGCTCAGGAACACACGTGCTCACAGCAGAAAGCAGAAAGACCCCAAATGTTCGTCAACTCATGAACAGGTACCTAAAATGTGGTATATCCATACAACGGAATAGTATTCAGTTATAAAAAGAAACAAAGTGCTTATGTAGGCTATAGTGGGGAAAAACCTTGAAAACATTGGGCAACATGAAAGAAGTATCACACAGTGTATGATTCCACGTAGACAAATGTCCAGAAGAGGCAAATCCATAGAGACAGAAAGTAGACTTACGGTTGCCTGGGACTGAAGGAGGGAACAATCAGGATGATGGTGAAGGGGTGCAGAGGATCTTCTTACTAATAAAATGTTCTAAAATTGATTGTGGCGATAGATGTACAACTCTGAATATATTAAAAAACAGTGAACTGTATACTTTATTTTTTTTGAACTGTACTTGAAATGGATAAATTGTATGTGTGCTGCATTATATATCAATAAAGCTCTTTTTAAGAAAAGGATACTGGAAGGCAAGGGGCAGATAGGCCCCACAAAGCTCCAATGCACATAAGTGTCCCCGTGTGAAGGAAGAAAAGGACGGTATGTAGAGGGAATACTGTCAGATTCCAGAAAAGCACACTAGAACTCAAGCTGGGATCTCAATCTCCCTTTAGCAAAGGGGGAAGATTCGACCCAACCGCACAATCCCAGAAACGTTCCCCAGAAACTCCAGAAGGAAATAGCTTTCCCCGGATCCCAAAATCTGATGATGGGGCACTTTGGATTACAAGAGTTTGCAGCCCTCACTGCCTCTCCCCATCCCCCAAAAAACCCCAACACCCTTACCCACCAGAGATCTGGATTTAATTACCCTGAGGCATCACTATGTCTGAAGAATTTCCCAGGTGATTCTAATGCACAGCCAAAGCTGAGGACCACTGGTTAGGGGCCAGCCAGCAAAAAAGCCCGAGTCCACCAAGATGAGAAAACTGGGAAGTCTGCTTTCCCTTTCTTCCCATTCCCCCATGTTTGCATCTAAAACCCCATAATGCATCTATGAGTGGCCCCAGCAGGTGGGACATGGGCATCTTGGACAATTTTCGCAAATAACACCAAAGTGTTTACACAAACAAAGGCATCTGAGCCAACTTGTCTGTTTTTCTTTGTTTTGTTTTTTGTTTTTTCGTCTTTTTTTTTTTTTTTACAACAGGCAGGCACTGTTCCAAGAAACATTTCATGATACCAAACCCAAAACCGAAAACTAAAAAAAAAAAAAAAAAAAAAAAAGACCCAAAGTCTGTGGTAGGGGAGAGCGTTTATGTTCAAAGTTCAGAATTGTGTGGGCATTAACCGAGAACCTCGATCACTAAAACTCAACTGACCCTGTGTCTCACCCAACATTCCTCACTGTTGAGTGCCTAAGGATAAAAGCCCTCCCCACCCCCTACCCCCCTCCATCCCAGCAAGGCTACGCATATTTCCCTGGCTGGGTTTTAATCCAAGCTAAACATCAGTAAACCTGAGTGCGGTACCTGCATCACTCACTGCCCAGAGAAAGAAACACTCTGGCTTTGAATTCTCTCTTTTGGAACTACTTTGAGCCAGAAAATATCGACCCCTCGCAGGCCTAGCACACGCGTTGCTGTACATGCTCTCTCTCTGGGTCTGTACTGATCAATGGCAATTTTGGAAAACATTGCCTGAATAATTCATCGTAGAAAAAAGCTTTTGGATTAAATGATATTACTGGGGCTTCCAGCACAAACATACATGTGTTCCCGAAAAGCTAGTCCAGCTGGAAGGCTCTGTTCAGAAATAATCAAGATGACACCCAGGCTGAGCACCCTCCCCCCCATTTTGTAAATTGCAACGAGTCATCTACCCACCCCCAGTCACACAAAAATGCTCAGGTGTCTCAGCCAGGTGTTCCAACAGCATGTGCCTGGCACATCTTGCCACGATTTGCTCGATGTGGTGAAAGGCTACCATGGTCGACTCGGTGAGGCAGGATACGGTGTGTTTAAAAAAAAATACAGATGAAGGGAGAAAGAAGTACAGAAAGGATGGGTGTGTTTTGTGCAGAGTATGACTGAATAGCAATGGGGACGATTTAATTTAATCTTGGCAACTGGAATGCAGACTTAACACCCACAGTAAATGCCAAGCAATCCATACACTTTTTTTTAAAGACCCGTCTTTCCCCTACTGCACACACAATCATGCAAACAATCAGTACTACCCTGCCTCGAAGCAGTAGCATACCCAGGCTGACAAAACTCTGCACTGAGAAGTCCCCGTTGGTCCAAAGTAGGCTCCTACCCTGGCATCACACGATAAAACCCTCAACGTGTGCGCATCCCCATCCCTGCCTGCTTTTCTGGTTCCTTGTTTTGTTTTGGTTTTCTTTCCCTGGGGGCAGAAACCAGGTTTTGACCCACATCCTCCCCAACCACCCCTCTGCCTCCTTTCTAAAGGACTCAAAGCAGAGAGGCCTCAAAATGGTAAGGACCATTTGGTACTACTTAATCCTAGTTAGCCAAAAGCAAGAACGCCTATTTATAGCACATAAAGATGGAATGTAAGGGAGGGGCCCCCATGGCATGAAATTCAAGTTCTCAACATCCAGAGACAAAGGGACCCACACTGCCTTGACCTGACTTTTTTCACTAGTTCATTCCAAGTGATGTAGTTTACGTTGGCTGGTGTCAAGCCCTGTGCTTGGAGACTGGAGCCACGGATAAAATAGATAAATAAATAAAATAAAACCCAGGGCAGCCCCGGTGGCTCAGCGGTTTAGCGCCGCCTGCAGCCCAGGGTGTGATCCTGGAGACCCTGGATCGAGTCCCACGTCAGGCTCCCTGAATGAAGCCTGCTTCTCCCTCTGCCTGTCTCTGCCCCTCTCTCTCTCTCCTCTGTGCATTCTCATGAATAAATAAATAAAAGCTTTAAAAAAATTAAAATAAAATAATAAAATAAAATAAAATAAAATAAAATAAAATAAAATAAAATAAAACCCAGCTCTTACTCTTGAAGAGGAGAAGCCTGCTGCGGGGGAAGAAAGTCAAATGCACAGTGAGGAGTAGTGCATGGATGACAGTCACCGGCGAAGGAGCTCTCGGCCACCAGCCATGGAGCCCTTCTGTAAGCTAGCATCAAGGCAGCGCAGCGCTGTGTGACCTGCAGTTTCTGCTGGTTCCCAAACTCATAGGAAATCCCTAGGAGTCCCCTCCCCATCCCCTCCGCACCCCGGTCATTTAGAAAGGTTGAGGAAGGTGTGAAGTGAAGACTATTCCAAAGGGGCTGGGAGACAGCCAGGGGGTTCTCCAGGAGCCAAGCCCATCCAGGGAGATGCGCTGCCCCCCATTAGGAACAAGGGGAGATGGAAAATCGAGTCTGGCTCATTGGCTCCCCAAGCAGAGCGATCCCAATGAGTCTCACCTCCCAGACCAGATGCCCTGAACTAGAGAGACAAGGACTCTTGCTATTTTTCACAGAGAAGGAGAAAAGCCCAGATGGTTTTCATACTTAGTAAAATTCGGTTTTAATCAAACTTGGTTAAGTTAATTATTGACTCAACGAGGATGAAACAAGAATAAAATCATTTTTGCCTTAAGCCAAACTATTAAGAAGTCTCATATAGTTAATAGACTAAAAGTCCTCTGAATCTTTCCTTTAGCCTTTGTAATATTCGGTCTTAACTCCATCATTATTGTGCTTATCTCTCAATGCCAGTGAAGGGGATGCAGCTGGGGAAGCTGCGTGTCTATTTGAGGGAAAGAGGATGTGGGACTGTCGTAAACAAATGCCACTGTGTTTTTTGGTTTTGTTGTTGTTGTTGTTGTTGTTGTTTTGCAGAATCAATAAAGCAACATAACATCCCTTGTGAACTTTTCTTACCGTGAAGACTTCCCCATTTTGGGGAGGTTACTAATTTTCCTTTAGGCCAGAGGTGGTCAGTCCTCTCTACGCCTCTGCCCCATTCCCTGCCCCAGCGAAAGCATCATAGGGAGTCCCTCCCAGTGCGGAGGCTTTTCTTCTATCGTAGACTTTCTGTGCGTTGCACATGAGCATCTGGAGGAGCGGGCCCTCCTGCCCATCTTGCCCCGAGGTGGGGCAAAGACGGGCCTCCCCCAGGCTGCACCCTATAAGCTCCAAAAGCAGAAGGGCTGGCCCCATGAGTGACAGAGTGGCGTTCACAAAGTAGTAAGGATAAACCACAAAGTACAGGAAAGGAAGCCCATCCCGTATACTGTATCCTGACAACCCCTTTATGTTGACAACCTTGACAATTTCCTAAAAATATCAAATTCCTTGAAAAATAGGTTTCTCCTTAGTGTTAGCACCTCTAGTATATAGTCTGGCTTTTATTTCTTTTTAGGGCAGGAGGTCGAGGGGAAGGCGAAGGCACATAAAACAAAAAAACAGTCTCTGGTGAAAATCAGCTAAGGGTAACATCTCTGGATCCAGCCACTGTCCCCATAACGTGATGCCGAGTGTTCACACCGTGGGACTCTCTCTCATCATGAAAAATGCTTAGATCCAATCACACAAGTATTTATTAAACATACAGTAAGGTGTGTGTGTGTGGGGGGGCAATATAAACATACTGTTCCTGTTCACAAACCGATCAGCCTAACACTCATTTACTATTTCAGCAATCACTGCCATTGGTGTAACCCCCAAACAGACCCACAGCCGGAAATTATTTGGCTCCATGAGCTTATGAACTCAGACCTGAGAACCAGTGGCCTCCGCCCAAGGTTTCTCCCAATGGCCAGGAGCTGCGGTATGGCATTGCCGGTGGCGGATTCCTGCCTTGGTCATTACCCAGAACTAGCCATGGATCCTAAGCACCCTGGTGGGGATGCTGATCGTGAGGAAGGCTGTATATTTGTGGAGTCAGGGTCTATGAGGGAAACCTCTGAACCTGTCACTCAGTTTTGTTATGGCCCTAAAACTACCCTAAAAGATAAAGTCTCATACAAAAAATGAAAAAAATAAAATCTCAGGAAAGAACACATCTGAATAATGTTGAAAGAAGACCTGTCATCAGAGCAAAAGATGGGCTTTTTCTTGTGGATCTTCAGGGAGTGACTTAGTCCAGCTCCTCCAAGTGCACATTTCTCCAAGGCCCCCAGTCAGCCACACTCCGAGCCTGATGGCAGGGTTGGCCATCGCTGTATGCCAGGGCGAGAGGCTGACACGCAGGGAGCTTCTGGCCTTAGCACCTGATACCCCCACAGCACCCCGCACACTCACTCCTGACCACACCGTCTTCCAAAGTTCGCTATCAACATCATTCTTGACAAAGCTCAGCCCCTTTGATTTCTGAGTCCTTAAACATCTTCCTTCTTGGTGGATTGACAGAGCCAGGAGGGAGACAGCTGGTGAGCGAGGGCATCTGTGGTCAGCAGCAACTTCTCTCCTTCCCTGAAGATAGCCCAGAGAAAGGTGTGGTGGGATGGCTAGGGTGAAATCTCCACGGCTCGGGGCTGAGCTCCCTAGCCCACCAGGGATAACCACCACAATCCCACAGTGTGAGATGAAAGCTACTGTTTTGACCTGACATAGCGAGGTGTCAGCAACATGGTCCAAAGAGGCCTCTGTTAGTAGAAAACCGGAGACTTGGGGTATGTAGAGCAAGTCCTCACCTTTAGTGTTCAGGAGGGAGCAAGATGGGCAAACCCACTTGCCACAACACACTCCTGGAAATCCAATGTCTTGGAAGGGTACAGACGTCTCTCACATTATGAGAGTGGCCAGGGATTAGCCTAGACCCATAGAATGCCAACTTCCTGCTAATAGACATGATTCACCTCTTAAATGTCACTTGTAACTCATCATAGACATGAAATTCCCCACTAGGTGTTGCATATCAAAAGACATCTTGGTATATGCTTTGCCATCTTGACACTTGTACATAACTTCAAAAAGCCATGACACCAATGATGACTACAAACGTGCTTTTTCATTTGTTTGTTTGTTTGTTTGGTTTGGTTTGGTTTTTGTTTTAAGTAACAGGGAAATGAAAAATGAATTGGTGAGGGGATTCCTCCCTTCTGAGGAGAGGCATCATGTTTCAAGTAGTCAGAAGGGGTGAAGGGTGGATGGGACTAGCATAAGGACTCTGGGAATCTGCAGAAAAACAAGATGGGGAAGAGGGGGTGCAGGTGATGACCAGGGAAGCTGAATGACACCATGTGGAAAAGAGTCCAAAAGAAGTATGAGCTCTAGTTGGCCAAAAATCATGAGAGACAAAATGAAAATCCATAATTCAGCTTAAGTCACACCCCATCAGGGGTTTAGAAGAGTTTGTGGTTTCCCATTTAACCCTTCCTCTCCTGGGGTTTCTGAGAACTAGAAATGCTTATCGATTATAATTCTTTAACTACAAAGTAATTTGAAATTATAAAAGTAATCCGTGTTCATTAAAAAAAAAAAACTGAATACAGATTGGTCTACAGTAAACCATGATCATTTTCCTATGGCTTCCTACCCAAACCCGCTCCCCGGGGGGATAAAACCTGATCAACAGTCTGCTGCACATCTTTCCAGACCTTTTCCTGTGTGTGCACAGAAGCATATTTAAAAAATGATTTTTAATTAAAAACAATACAAATCAATGAAACATCTCTACTTTGCAGTATGTCATGTCCAAGAGGCCTGACCTCCTGGGCTCAGCCGCGGAATAAGACACCTCCATCCATGTGATGGTGGTGAACTGAGTCGGGGCAAAGTATCTAAGGAGGAAGTAACAAGCCTCTCTAAGGACAGGCCTAAAACCCTCAGAATCGGCTGTCACCGTGCAATGGACATCAGCCTCTCATCAATTGACAGGCCTTCCTCCGGCTATAGGATCCTGACTGTAATTACAGGAAAGGCCAGGCCATAAAGATGGGGGGAGGAGCTAATTGATGAAAAGTTCAATGTGCTGACTCAAGGACCTATGGCCAAGCCTTCGGTTTCTTTTCCTCAAAAAGCCACTGATGTACAGCCCATTAAGCCAGGACCATGCAAACCCAGGAGATGAGGTATTTCCAAGCAAAGCACACGTGTGAGGCTCACATGCAAGACTCCTGGCCTTTGCTATAGAGAGGACTTTAGAGTGCTTCTGCCCAACAAAGGAATTTTCAAGAGGCACAACAGTGATTTGTTGCTGGCTTTGTTTTCTGTTGTGTGCTTATTGCTTTGTGTTCGTTTCATGTTTATTTATCAACCCATAAAAACGCAGAATGGAAAGACATGGCCATGAGTTTCAGACCTCCCCTCAGCCTCTGGTTCCCAACTTTGCTGCCTTCCAGCCTCAGCATAGAAGCCTGGAATCCAGGCCCTTCCAGGCTCAGCAAGGAAGTGTGCCATTCATCCACACAAATGGAGAGGAGATTAGAGATGGCCACTTACCATGCAGTGGGAAGAATGCAGGCTTTATAGGGTTAGACAACTATCTCAGCTGCAGGCTCTTGGCCTGTTTGCTGACCTATGTGCCTCCATGTTCTCATATCAAAAGTGGGGATAGGATCCTGTCAAGGAGTTAATTTATGTGAAGTGCCCAGAAAAGGTGTCATGTATTATACACATACATACATACCAGTATGTGGCTAGCGCTACCGAAGTATTAGCTGTATTTATTGTGTGGTTTTCATTGTCATGTCATTAACAAGAATTTGTAAAACACATGATTCTCTTTAAACATCCCAAAGATATTTTACAAATAAGCCAACTCACACTGTGGCAAGAATGACCTGATGCAATTACGCTCTGTGCTATAAAAGGAAATAATGAACACACTCCTCAATTAGCCACCACAGTGGACATAGCTTGATGCAACATATATGTTCCTGAAACTTTGTGTGCATAAACCAAATTATACTTCCAATGAACTAGGTAAGCTTGCCATTGCAAAGGATCTTGCAAGGAATCCCGACTGTTCCAGGGAAGCTTCTTGACCAGAACAATGCTAGCCACCTTTCTCAATATGCAAATGCTTAACAATGGACATTTTTTTTATGGTTGGAGAGGAGTATTAGGCCTGGGAAGACAAGGGAAATAGGCAACATATATTACCCCATTAGGGGGGGATCCCTGGGTGGCGCAGCGGTTTGGCGCCTGCCTTTGGCCCAGGGCGCGATCCTGGAGACCCGGGATCGAATCCCACGTCGGGCTCCCGGTGCATGGAGCCTGCTTCTCCCTCTGCCTATGTCTCTGCCTCTCTCTCTCTCTGTGACTATCATAAATAAATAAAAATTAAAAAAAAAAAGATTTATTACCCCATTAGGTAACTGGCTCAAAGTTTTTCAGACTTCTTTCAGAAGGCAGGCCAAGTTCTGACAGGAAAACATCACTGGGAATCAGATTCCCAAAGGTATGACCATTGCACAGGGTGGGCCAGTCTGTACTCTGCAAGAAGAACTATGATGCTTTTATCAAAGTATCACTTTGCTAGGATAGTAGATAAGAAGTACCTCCCACACTGACTCCATGCGATTAGTAATGGTTACTTAGAGCAGTGTGGTGAGCAGGATTGATTAGTGATGTCTGTCACGGGTACAGGACTTGGGATGCCAACGCATGCACATGGCATACTCACCACTCCCGTACTCACAGTGCACAATTATTCAATATATGAGGGATAAAGTTCCCGGTTATTTGTCAAAAGGCTACAAACTGAGGGAAAAACACATTTTGATATGATGATGCATATTCTCTCAGAACCAATTACTTCCTGAATTAAAACTCTGTAACTTACTGCAAATTATTCAGGGCACAAAGCACCACAATAAGATTTCCCTAAGCCAATATATAAAGAAAATTTCAACATAAATCCAGTCTCACTTGGGAAGTAATAAGGAAATACGAATTCTGTAAACACTTCCAGTAACAGATCTTGGGCTGTGACCCTGAGGTCAAAGGTCAGAGCCCATCTCTTGCTTACCCTCAAGGTTCTGGAGGTAGCAAAGGACTCTTACATTATACAAACTCAACCCAACATGGATTGGAATATATTTGATTCCAACACACTGTGAGGTGGGTTTTATATACAATGACTAACATGAGGTGAGCGAGTTCTAGGAATGGGCTTAATTGTTAAAGAGTTACTGAGGTGGTCCCTCCAATGGACCATCAGGGTCAACTTGCCCAATGACTTGTGAATAAAAAAGAAACAGGAAATAAATGACTCAATATGAAGACACACACATTCACACACACCTTCAGAAGACACTTTTCCTTCACGACGTATGGCTGATCATAGGTGTCTCTCTCCATTTCTACTGGCCTTGTGCTCAAGCCCTCCCATTCTGTGCTTTAGGGAAGTATCACCCGCTACACTCAGATGTTCCAGTTGTGAGAAGAAAGCCAGGTGATAGTGTTACCCAGCAGCAGGTGGGCTGCATCTCAGTGAAAGGTGGAAAGGAAGCACAATGGCTGGGGTGGTGGTGCTTGGCTCTCCAGAGGCATCTGGTGCTCCACCCCTTCCTCAAATGACTGTTATTCAAAATAGCTTCATATGCTTACATCTTCTCCTGGGGTTTCAAATTCAGCTCTCATCTTCCAGCTTGCAAATAAAGAAACTCCAGGTGTGAGTCAGCGATTCCGAGTTTGATTGGATTTTGTAATCACTCCCACACACATGCAATGTGCTCTCTTATACTTCACTGAAAACAAGGCACTGAGCACCATTAGATCTTAAACACAGATCGACACGAAGGAAGGGAGACAATTAAACTCAACTACTGTTCACTGAGGGTGCCTGGCCAGGGTCAGAAATGGAATAAAGCACGATCCTTTTTGCCTAAGGAGTGAGGCATGCAGTGGGAAAGATGACTGACCTGAAAAATCATGGCAGGGAAGTACCCACAGTATCAGGGCAGCACCAGGGAGGGGGTAACCAGTTGTCTAGGTGAGTGAAGATCTGGGAAGGCTTTATGGAAGATATGATGCCAAGAACTGGGTTGTGAAAGATGAACAGGAGAGTTTGCCAACAGACAGGGAGGGGGAGACTGGGGTGAGGGCACAGCTAGGCACCAATGATCCAGTCTGAGCATAGCTCAGTTTGGCTGATGCACCAAGTTGACCAGTGGAGGGCAGGGGAAAGAAAGGGGGCTGGAGCAGGTGCCTCGGGCCGCATAAGGGATTTGTGAACCAAGCCTTGGAGTTCACAATGACTCTCGCATGGGCTCCTATAGTAAGTCAGGGCAGTAGGGCAAATGGTGCTGGGGAAAGGCTCTGAGCCACTGAATTCACTGAGCAACTGAGTGCTCACATTGGGGAAGAGAAATAGAAGGTTACTTTGGAAAGGGAATGCCCATACTTGAGGAGTCATCAGAGTTTGTGGCAGGATATGGAACCGAGGGAAAAATGGTTGGATGCCCCAGTGGCTGCTTTCCAATTCAAAGACATCTGAACAATTAGAAGGACTTTCATTTGATTTGGCCTCTACACAATGTCAAAAGGCCCTGTGTTGTTTCTCCTCTGCCCATGATAAGCCAGAAGTCTGAAATTAGTCCAATGTTGGAAAGAACCAAGTGTTCAAGGTCCTCTTGTGGAGAGTGTGAATCAATTTATAAGCACAACAGCAATGAGCACAAGACAATTCCACCAGTTCTGAGTGCCATCAGAGCCCGATGCGATTACCGAAGACGAAGGGAACCACACAAATACAGGCACCTTAATATTAGACTGGGTCGCTTTAAAATAGACTAATGAGACCTGAACATTAGTATAATGCCAAGTTATTACCATGTCACACACTATCAAGTACTTTCGGCACGCTTCTATTCATTCACGGCTGATGATCATCGGGACCATGTATTATCACCTATCTATTTACCTTGTGTGCCCTTGATAAGGAAAAGTCAACCCCAAATAAAAGCAAACCCACATTGCAACCAAGAAAAAAAATTTTTTCCCAATCTGAACAAATCGTTTAGTGTAAAAATAAACAGAACTAGAAATTGTCTCTAATAAACTAATATTAGTCTCCCCAGAGGGTTAATTATGTCGCTCTGTATTTTAAGAAGAATGTAAATTGCCAGTTTCAACAGATGTTCTTTTAAAAGAATTGGTTATCTGGGAAATGATGGGTCTTTGTTAGAGCTTACCCCAGCGGAATATAAACATTAAAATCATCCGACTATCTGTCAGTCCCCTCCTCCCCCAACAACTGCTACCCACTCCAATGATACACCCTTTGGTTATCAGTAGCTTTAGTGACGAGTGCTCCAGCCAGAACCATGGTCTCAGATAGCAGACAACCTGTTCCAAGGATTTCCGAACTCCCCTTTGACATCGTGAAGACCCCAGAGCAGCACCTTCTCACCCTCCACTTCGGATGCTCCACTTTGGATGCTCCACTTTCGGTGCTCAGCCCATGGTCATTTCCATCTGATTCTTTTGCCCTGGAGAACAGGGCTCTGAGCTCAGGAAGAACTTTCTGGAAATATTAGTCCTGCCTGGATTTAGTTTAGATATTCAACCATGTAACGCACACGTTACACACATGCATGCATACACACTTGAAAAGTTCTTCCAAGGGAGGAATGAAACTTGGAGCATTACTGGAGAAGTGGTTAGAAGAGCTCAGAAACTTCCCTACTGCTCTCTCTCAAACGGCACTGAAATGTGTCTTATCAGGTTCACAGAGTGAGGGCTCCAGCTTGGGTATCTGGCCAACTGAAGAAAGAAAACACGCACCCGGCCAACGTGTATGACTGCCAACTTCACCTGACCTCATTTCATTATCATCCTGGTTAGACTCACTTCCTAGATAGGGAAACTGAGGCTGGGCAAGATTAATGACTCCTAGGAAAACTTAACAGAATGTGCTTTCACTATTGATCCGCTAGTAACAAGCATGAAATCTCGTTTCAACCAGAAAGGTAACTGTCTCTGAAAGGGCCTGCCCATGGTAGGACTTAGGCACTCTGAAAAGACCAGGAGGTTTTGGGTCCTACTGGCAGGAGGGGTCAAGGCAGCCTAGTGTCATTGAGGGAATGCCCCAGTGAGAGTGAGACCAAACGACCAGCAGCAGTGAGGGGCTCACCCAAGGCCTCCTATGGAAAACAGCTGAGAAATATGCTGAATGTTCATTCTTTCATCTGATCGCTCAGATACTCTGCCACGGAGACATCGTTATGTCCATTTAACAGGTAAGGAAACGAACACTCAAAAAGATGAAATCAATCACTCCAGGGTCACCCCTGTCCCAAGTGCCCACAGAGAACATTCCAGCGTTTCCTTGACTCATGGCTTGCCCTATTGCACCACACTCACTGTATCAGATGATGTCAGAGGAGTACAGAATTCTCACGCCTCCCCCGCAGCAGCTCCAGAGGCTCTCGGATCAGCTACCCGAGAACCCAGGTGCAAGGCAGGGTGGTGAGGAATGGATCCCGTCATGTTCAGACATCATCCTAGCACACCCAGCTGGAAAACCTGAAAGCCCTATGTCTGCAGAGGAAAACCCAGGAAAAGCTCAATGTCAGCCCTCTTGGGGTGGAAAAAGGGCTTGGGTTCCCCACTGTGTAGGTTAAACATGGTGTGATTCCGGGACCAGCTTTCAGCTAGAGTAGGATATGAATGGTGCCACCAGAATCCGGCTCCCAAAACTTGCTACACTCCTGGGAGAGAGCTTGGAGGATCCACAAAGCAATCCCGAAACTCATTCTGCATGAACTGCTGAGATATCAGGATATCAGGATAAGGAGTATTCTCTGAAAAGACTCGTTTCCCATATCCTCTCCATCCTCAGCCAAAGGCGGTGGGGAGCTGCATGAGGCCCACTCCCCAGGCCGCAGAGAGAGAGTTGCGTACTCCAGGGCTCAGACACCAGTCTGTGACCATAGCAAGCAGCAGTCTGGGAAGGAAAAGGCCCAGGTCCACCCACCCTGCAGGGCCCTTTTCTGATAATGTCCGTACTTCTGCTGGAGCCTGAGGGACGTGGGCTAGTGATGCCTGGGTCACTAGCTTTTCTCCCTCCAACCTAGTACCCCTGCACAGAAGTTGATTGGGTGATACAAAGCTATTTTATTCCCAATTCTAGTTGTTTTAGGGGCTAGAGGTTCTTGGAAACCAGAGGGAGAGAGGGTTAAATGTAATGAGACAATCTCTATTTTTCCTTTCCTGTACATTCTAAATACTTAAGAACAGTGGCTCTAGAATGTGTGTTTTGCACCCCTCTCCTCAGAGGCAATTTGGCAATATCTGGAGACATTTTTGATTATCCCTCCTTGTACAGAGGGCTTGCTCCTAGAATCTGATGAATAGAGGCCTGGGATACTGCTAAACATCCAAATCACGCACAGAACAGAACCCCACAACAAAGAATGACCTGGCACTGGATGTCAACAGTGCCGAGGCTGAGAAGGTGCCCAGTCTTACCAGGAGCTTCTGCAGGAAGCCTCAGTGAGAGAACAGGCTAGCCATGACTTTGAGTTTTCCAAAACCTGAGTGAATGGTGGTCCTGATGTTATAATGCCATGCAAAGATGTCACATTAATAAGTGACTCCCTTCAAACGTGTGGGCAGGTCCTTAATAGATCTCATTAGTTCGGATTAGTAGATGGGATGCGGAGTTGTGCAAACAATTCCCAGAGGCTCAGCTCTGCTGACGCCTCTGTTTTTCAGGGGGGGAAATAACCACATCCTTGCTTTAGTCATTCAGGGAAACCTAGCACCTGTCTATATCAACATGTTCGGGATGAAAAAAAAAAAAAAAAACCCACAACCTGGAAAAAAAAGAGATAAATTATTTATCCAGCATAAATATTAAAGAAAATTGCAAAACATAGTCTGGTGTCACCATGCTGTTGTTACAGAATCATCTCGTTATAGCTTCTGGCAAAATACTGTTGTCCTTAATATCAGTACAACAGAATCGTCTGGGATGTACCAGTCAGGGTACATGTGTCTGCTTGCTGTCGAGGACACTTAGCAGCATGCCAACGGCTCGTCACACCCCAGCAGAAAATGGTGCGGGGATGCCCTGTTAGGAATGCGCCTGAATTAGGAATAGATCATGAACTCCATCCGAACCCAGGATGCAATTTAAAGCTGGCAGTCAGTCAAACACACGGTGCTGCGCTGCAGCCGGATCTAACCGACTCCAGAGAGCCAACTGCTAAATCTCCAGGAATTTTATGAACTGGCTGTTGGACACACCCACTGTTAAACATTAAATTACAGAAACTCACGATTAAATAAGCTATATTTTAAAACACACACACACACACAGGCAAGAAATACTCAAAACTCACTACTTCTGAGTAATTACAGTGTACTTGGCTATTTAGCTATGCTCTTGAGGTTGTGCCTATTGGGTCTGCAGAGTGAAAGTACCTAGAAATAGTATATACCGCTGACATGGGAGTATGCACCCCCGTGTTGTCTAGCTTGTTGCTGGCCCTGGCGTATTTACACCGCGGTAATCAGCAAGCGCTGAAACACAGCGGCTGCGGCCCTCCCGAGAGCCGGTTGTTCACGGCCTGCTGGCACACCATCACATGCCCCCTCGCCCCCACCCAGACGTGAGGTATGTGGTAGCAGCATTCACAAAGGGATCTTGTTTTCCAGTAAAGCGTCTCTTGTTCAAAGTTTAGCAAGCTGTTTACAGCGGGCTACACGGGCTCCTAGGTAACCAAGAAGTTTAATAAATCTGTATGATGATAATTAAACACTGTAAATAATTTATCTGCTGAAGCTTCCTGGCTGGCCCGTTCTGCCTTTGTAGAAAAGTGATCCATGCTGACATTCTGAATAAGGTTGGCAAAATAAGTGCAGTGAGGAGTGGCGGTGGAAAGTAGGTTTGCTCTCAATAATGTATGAAGCCCCATGCTGGGGAGAGGGGGCCTCGGAAAAGCGGCTCCGTGGCAATCTGTTCTTTCATCTGGAGCCGGCTTCCAGGCGGAGGTGCTGCCCCACATCAGAAGCACAATTGCTCGCTTGTGAGCAGATGTCCTTCACGCACTGGGCAGCGCTCTTTCAACACAGCTGAACAAATGCACGCCGCAAGACAGGCCCCCCTCACCATTACCGAAAGAACACTGTATATATTAATTTAGCAGGTTGTTGAATAACGCTTGGAAGGGGGATTTATGAAGTAGAAAAATCATGCGGTGAGGCAAAATGACTCTCCAACCAAATGGGAGGAAGAAAGGGGCTTCGGCTTCCAGGCAGGGTGAAGTGGAGAGCGTCTAACAGAATCCCAGCCCCAAAGAGACACCCGGGCCTGGGCTACCCCAGGAGTCAGGCATGGCCCAGGTGGGCAGGCCCCATGCAAAGCCGCCCTTTCCCATCCACTCCCCACGAGGCTGTTCTTAACAGAAAATGCAGTCTGGTTACAGCGGGCAGCTCGGAGAGGCTTTCGTGGGGGGACACGGGGGACGGGAACTCTGCACGGGCTGCTCAAGTTTGCTCCGAGCCTACAAGTGCTCTGAACAATACAATTCCTTTTTTAAAAAGTGCGTGTAGCCCTGGGCCTGTGTTCAGCTGACTTGTTTCCTTTCTGCTTGGGCGCCCGCATGGGGTCCTCCCACCATCGCCCCAGCTTACTCTGGGGGGCACCCTGGGGTCCCAGGTGACCCCACTCAGGCCCCCTTGCACGTCTGTCAGCCTCCCCAGGGGGCAGAGCAGAGCACAGGGGCACGAGCGGTGCAAGCGGACACCCTGAAAGGCCAGCGGCAAGACGACCCCCAGGAGGCGGCTCTCAGAACACTGGAGGCAGTGGGTCACCCCTTCAGATTCTCCTCCCTCCGCCCCCATCCATCTTCCAGAACCGTGACACCAGGACAGCTTCGGCAAACTCCATCGTTTCTCCGAGGCTGACAGAATTTGGTCCTCTTCCTAGATGTCATTTTTTGGGGAAAAACTATCTATTTTACCTAAGGAAGGTAAAAGTAGCAACCTGCTGAGCGAGCCCAACCTTTAAAGCCCTGCCTCCACTTCTACACACAAATACTATTGTTTTCCACCTTGATAATTATGAAATTGTGGTGTAAAACCCAACTTCTGCTTAAGTATGCGTGATTATTAGAGTACAAGTCAATTGTGGATAACACGCAGATATAAATGCAGCTAATAAGTCTTACTGTAATGATTAATCAATTTATGAATACATTATTTAAACTAATAGCTCAGGTAGGGTATCTTAAACAAGTTACAGAGTACATCGACCAATTCAAATACCAGCTGCAGGATCAATAGCAAACTGTAAGTAAACTCTAGGGAATAGGTATACTTGCAAAAAAAAAAAAGAAAGAAAGAAATCTGTGAACAAAAGAGTCTTGGATGAAGGAAATCTACAACAATTTCAATTTTTAAGACAGATGCAGAGCATTTTATTATATGTCAAAGCTTAAAGGCAAAGGTAAAAAAGTGTATTACTACAAATTTACTCCTTTTTCAACATATGTAATCATAATTGAGGGCAGCTCATAAAAAGATATGTTTACACAAACTTTTGCATACATTTGCAGACAGAATTCATGAAAGTTAATTCTGATTCCTTATAAAAATCATACATTAGGTTCATTTCATTGAACAGTGGCATACTTATTTATTTATCTACAGATATTCCTTTCACAGAAAAATACATACATACACACACACACACACACACACATATATACACACACACACATACACACACACACATATCTAAAAGGTAAGAGTAGCAATTTTCCTGAAAAAGGCCCACGTTCCAACTGAGACACCAGGGCACACCTGCTCTGTTAGAGCCGCAGAGGTCCCCCCGCTGGGAACCACAAGGGAGTTTTTGTGAGCCACACAAACCGTAGAGTTTGCACTCCCTCCCTTCCCCATTTTTTTTTCTTGTTGTTGTTGTTTAATTAAGACTAATTAATGTGAGTTTAATAAATAAACCAAAAGGGCCTTGATTTCCAAAGGTGTGATATTTTATCACAGTTACAAGTGATGCTGCATTTTAAAAAATTAATTAGTTATCTTGTGAGACCGGCCACACATTATTGAGTAACTAACGGCGGCTAAGTGAAACAGATGAAATATTGGTAAGCGATGCAGCCCACAGTATAAGTATGTGAAGAAGGTCAGAGGTTAATCCCTATTGATTTTCCAAGTCTGCGTACAGCACCGCTGGGAAAGGCCGGTTCTGTTGGCAATCAGCTAGCACAAATACATTATAAATCTTACTGTCCGCCTTCACTGATCAGCGCCACTTACTTCCTTCACTAAAGACCATTAAGAAACTACTGGAAAGAAAAAAATATCTACCCAGATGCAGGTAAAAAGGAAAGCATTTTCAAAGTCTCCCATGCCAGAGAATGCTCTACAGATGGAGAACGTCCCCCTGAAAGCCAAGGCGCACTTCCTGGGGGCTGGCTGGTCTCTCCCAGAGAAGGGGACACGCTGATACACGGCGCATCTTTCATATGACACCAACACCAAATCACGCACGTGAGAGCGGCTTTCACACTTGAGTGTCTGGAAGCGGCAGAATAAAAGGGAAGAATGAGACACTCACCAACATCCACAGAGGCACTTCCATCTTGGTTTTATGTAATTTTGGCCTTGGCACAACCTTGATGTTAACCCAGAGTAAGCTTCAGTGCCCCTCACATTTGCGGGCTCCTCCCCAAATTCCCTACCAAATGTTTTACCTTTTCCTAAAGTGGTCCCCCTGATGTGCATAGCTCTAGCTCCCACAGACTGGGTGCTCACCTCCAAACCACTTCCAGGAACATGTATGGGTGCCCCTAGCTTCTTCATGCCTTTCTCTTCACAGAGGGTGCCATGTACCTCCTTGGGCCTGACACTCTTGCTGAGCACAACAAAACAGAAGAGTAAGACTGGGTCCCTCTTCGAAAAACCAAACACATGCTCTTCGTCAGACCATCGACTCTCACACAGCATGATCCTGGAAAATAGTCTTGGTGCTAAGAGGCACTTTGTCACCAGCTGTGTGACACTGAGCTAATTACTTAACCTCTCTGAGCCTCAGTTTCTTCGCCGTTAGAAGTCCAGGTAATAATAGTAGCCACACCAAAGAGTGGTCAGGAGATGAGAAATCACACGTAAAATACTTAGCACAGGACCTAATAAGCATTTGGTAAATACTGGTTAATTAAAAAAAGAAGAATTGTGGAGCTATTCGACACTGGAAAAACCAAGTGACCTCTTTCACCTCTGCTTCACTAACAGGGATTGCAGAATTATGATGTAAAAAAATACGGTGCCATCTGTTCCACCATACCATCCAAACAGACGTGTCCTATCCACCTACTTCTCAGAGTGGGTATCGCAGTAACAAGCAGGTTCTAAGTTATTATTCTTGAGACATGGATTTGTTTTTAAAGCTCTCAAAAAGGCATATGAGAACAGACATGTACATGTTGGTAGGTCAGTATCAACCATGGATACAGAGGGAGTTAAGAAATCTTGAGGCAAGCAAGGGTTTCCTTTTGGCTCAGAAATTATAGATTTTATTTTAAAGTGCTAGCACCAGAAAGATGAATAAGAAAGGTTCATAGATACACATTATTTCTGCATGGTTTTTACAAACACAGCTCTCCTATCACCTTCACCTCCCCCCCACACACACACACTTTCTTTCTCCCCCTCTTTCTCTGTCTCTCTCACACACACAAACACACATACATGTACGCTTCCCCTGCCCTGAGCAAAAGATTTGGCATGCTTGGAAAAGTTCTGGGTAATATTTCCAGAATGCAAGGAAAACTTCTATCTTTGCAATTTTCCAGACTTCTGTCAAGTAGGCTCAGTGCAATTATGTACCAGCATCAGAATGTATCTGAAAAAAAGTTTGGATACCTTCAAATTAAGGAGTGGAAAGTGGGGAGAGCTCTCCCACAGTTAATGATAAACAAAGGCACAACCAGCAAAGTTCTCATCAAAAGTTCAGTCTCTAAGCCATGACTCTTTGTTTCAATCAATGACTTTTTTCCCTCTTACAAAATACCTTCATTTCATGATTTTCAACTCTATTAAAAGGGTGTTCTTCCAGTGGGCAGAAGATAAACAGCAGGACCCAAATGAACAGTGAAAACCGAGACAGGCAGAGAGCACACAGTCTGCTTAAAACCTTAAAGATTCCCGACTGTTTTAATTGTGCACCTTTACCAGTAGGAAAAACTCAAGACAGATACTTCAGTATATGTCTGTGGTGTTTATTTATACATTATAAACTTGTATTCTTCTAATTAGCTACAATCACCAGGCATAATCCACGTCGAGAATTACCTTCATCATTAAAAATAAAAATAGTGCGTGCAATTGTACAACTCTTTGTGCTAATTTAGATTTTTGGATATTTCATTGATTTCTTCTAAGATCTGATCAAATCTCCATTGTGTTTGCCTAGTAACAGATGAAGGGCTCATATTAGGAGGAGCTGAACTACCAGTGACACCTTTTTATTTATTTATTTTTTACTTTTTTTTACTGCTTGCTTATATTTGCATTATAAATATTGTCTTCAAACATGGGTCTCTTTGCAGAAATCTTTTTAAGGCTTTTGCTCATTTTGCGACGGATGCTTTAGCTCAAACCAGATAATCTAATGTCTCAATCCATTTAACTGAGCTCACATGGGGAAACCATGATGCATTTTCCAATGCTGAAAGCCCAGGAGGAGCAGAGGCTCTGCTATGACCTCATGCCTAGGAAAACACCCAGCCTTACTTCGGGATGCTTTGCATTCGGCTCCTCACTATTGGAAGGCTGGGGAGGGCACCCACGTCAACATGTCTCTACAATTTTCTTAAAGATTAATCTCCTTAATTGAGAGCCTATATCATGAGGCAGTTAAGAGGAAGGACCAGGAGCTGGACCGCCTGAGTTGGAATCTAAGTTTTGCCACCTTGTTGCTCAGTGTGCCTGTGTCCTCATCTGTAAAATACGGATGAGAGTACTCATCCTACTCCATAGGAGATGAGAAAGGATGATATATGTGAATATATGTGAGTATGCACAGACCCCTTAAAACAGTAGTACCCACCACCTGGTAAATGCATGGAGACATTTAATAACACGGGGAGGAATTTAATGGATAAACAGACGTTGTAATATTTTTCTTTGGAACCGTAATGGGTCATTCTTCACACTTTGGAGACTTCTGCTTTAGAGCAGCACTACCCAATAGAGGGCTCTCCTGTGACAGAAAAGTACTCCATGTCGGTACTACCAAATATGGCCACCACTGACCACGTGTGGCTACTGAGCATCTGAAATATGGCTAGCTGTGGCTGAGCAACTGAATTTTTATACCAATTAATCAATTTTCATTTAAATTGCCAGGTGGGGCTAGGGGCTATCATATTGGACAAAGAAACTCCAGAAGATTGACTATTCTGATACCCTAATATGATGCAGCTCAATCCTGTAATCCATCAGTTGCCTCAGAAAAAAATACGGCTTCTTGGATGAGATTAAGCAATCCTGCTTCTGGGCTCTGAGGCCAAGAGAACCATCACTTTTATCCTCTCAGGTCTCTTAGATGCCTCATTTGCTTTGTCATTGGCTGTACTGTCTTCAGGAAGGGGCAGTGATTAGGGGCACTGTTGGGTCCACATCATTAGAGGCCTCTTATTTGTGCTGGTTGGGCTTTTCCTAACTCAGCCTGACTTTCGTTCCTGGTGTGGAACTCTGAATCCTGCCTGTGGCCACTGTCCAGGCTCTCAGGCCAGATACTTACACCACTTTTTTAGGTACACTGGCCCCTGTACTCAACTTGCTGATGACTGCCCACATTCTACAGATGGTCCTCTGTGTCAACCCTTCCTATGACAACGGCCACCCAATTCTCAGGAGGCAACCAGACCAATGTCAATCAATTCTAGGGAAAAGGACATGCCACCTCCATTTTTACTAGGTAAAGTATCTTCTTTTATACTGTCATACCACAAAGCAGTGTTTCTCTACAGTAATGTTAGTTACATAAAGTCCAAATAAATTAGAGATATAAGTAAAAAAAGCTTTCAACATTATAATGAATGTTATAGCCCAAGGCTGAGTAAGCCCAAGGCTGAGGTGGGTCTCTGTTTCTCTTTGTTAAATTTATTCACATATGCCTTTGTCTTCCCCACTAGATGAGATTCTTGAAGGCAATGACTGATCCAAATTCAAATTCATATCCCTAATGTCTTAAGTAGTGCCTGACCATTAGCAGGTACTCAATATATATCGGATAGGTGGATGGATGGATGGATGGATGGATGGTAGAAGATGAATGGATGGATGAATGGATGGATGGATGGGTAGATGGTAGATGTATGGATAGTAGATGTACGGTAGATGGATGATAGATGGATGGATAGTAAATGGATGGATAGTGGGTGGGTAGATGGATGGATGCATGCATGGACGGATGAATGGATGGTGATGGTGATGGTGGGATGGATGGAACTGTGTAGTGCTGAATCGTATGTCAGTTCCAACAGAGAGAAAAGAAACAATTCAAATACTTAGCCCTTCTTACCAAGATTTGTTTTTTCTTTTCTTTTTCAAATACTCTTACCTTACTGGAAACAGAGCATTGCTAAATCCTACTTATGCTTCAGGAAGGCTGGATACCCATGTTTGTGGCTCCTACAGCCATGGAATTTATGCTCCATTGATCATAGCAGGCTAGTAACTTCTACAGAATGACAAAATGAAAGGAAAAGAAGAGGCCATGATGGAAACATCTAAACCAAATGAAATACTGAAAATAAGTTACTGACATTACATTATAGATTCACCTTACTCAGAAAGGACTTGTCCAAGGGAAGGAGAGAAAGAAACACACCTCACTGCCAGAACCAGCTGTCTAGTTTGAACTGGTAGGTTGCTGAGCACACATGAACACACATGCATATTCATAGGTACCACAGGAAACAGAGCACCTTTGGAACCACCATTAACACTCTCTCTGGCCAGGGGTGCAGCGAACCAGTAACTCAACAGCCCCCTTGTGGCCTGGAAGAATTAATGCAGCTTCCAAAGGTATGAAGGCTGTTCTTGGGGTGGAGTGGGACAAGGGGAGGGAGCACGGAGCCCTATGACAGGAGGGAGATACCACCTGAACCATCTGTAAAGATGTTCCACTCTACCCTGTTTTGTGAAGGGAGGGCAGCGCTTTTTCCTTCTAGAGTCTGAGAAGGAACCCCAGTAAATACGCCTATTCAAACTAACACGTGCTTAAAGAAGAAACAGATCAAATGAGCTCAGTATTCCCATTTAAAAATATCATTTAAGGGAATTTTAAGCTGTCTGTGAAGATGGATACACTGTGTTTGTTTTCTACATTAATGAGCTATAAAAAGAATGGAATAGGCCATAAATACAGTATTTTGTAACAGCCTTTACTAAAAATGCTACTACTTGTGTTTATCATTTATATCCTTGTATACAACCTCAAAATTGATTACACTTTAAACCGTACATAACTTGCTGTGTTTTTCATTTTGTGCTATACTACAAACATTTTTATAACTCAGTTAATATATTCCATATTTTGTGTTCTTATTGATTATGAATATTTCTTTAGGGGATTTTATTGCTTTTAAAATAACAAATGTTAGGTATTAAAAAATAGAAAAACCTATTGCAGCCTTTATATTTTTCTTTCCCCTGGTAATTCTAATACATACATTTTAGCACAAACATAACCAGAATATCTTTCTCTGTATCTTTTATACTACCCCACACTAAAATTAAAAATCTCCTAATATAGTGCATAGTAAAAGAATCAGATTTTTCAAAGGAAACCCACCATTTAATGTGTTGGACTTGAATTCATAATCTTTTCCTTCTACAATTAAAAAATTAAAGTGCCAAAAGATTATCCGCACGTAACATGATGGTTTTACATCAAGTATATATTATCTTTACTAATTGCCATTTCCGTTTATAGGCTGAAATATGATTTATATATATGATATGATTTCACTATTAATTATCAAATTGAAAAAAATAAAATCTCACATTATAAATTCTCTCCTGGAAATTAGTTTTATTATTTTTTCCATAATCCTATCACACAAGCTATAAGTGCACTGCGGCATGAACACTTTAATTTTTCCAGTTAGTTTTAAGCAAGCCCAGAGGTGAGGTTTAATAAGGATCAATGGCACTTTATCTGGGACAGGGCCTCTTCACAGCATGCAAATTACACAGTAACACTTAAAAAAAGAAATAGATTTAATTAAAAAAAAAAAGTAGAACCACAGGCTCTGGAAATTCAATTAAAGGATTTATGCAAAGGTTTGCTAGGTTTTTATATGCAGTTACTGCTTACATAATGAGCTTTTCATATTAAAAATCAATAGGTAATCTAGACTAGAAGATCATCCCCTTAAATACATTTTTGAAATCAATTTGAAAAATAGTCCATCAACTGCTTGTGACTACTCTTGCTGCTTCGATTACACTAAAAGCAATATTTAGATTGTAAGACGTGCTATGGAATATCTATGCTTGGATATTGCTTTCAAGGGCTCTTATACTTTTGAGAGCCTAAGATGATCACCTGGTAATTCAAGATTGTGTTAAATGTATAAATAATTTATTTAATTACCAGAAAAAGCCTACAGACACAACCCTGTGGTATTTATAATGGTTAAGTGAAAGGAAAACAAGAGAAGAAAAGAAGGATGTGAAGGAAGAAGGGAGACAAGGAAGGAAAGGAGAGACAGAAGCAGGGAAATAGTGGGGAGCCAGGAGGGAGAAAGAGAGAGGGAGAAGGAAGAGAAAGGAACACAACAACCTCTTCTGAATTAGTCCTTTTGCTATCTCAATCGCCTATTGTGTGTTGGCTACTTAGCACTTGGAGATATGCATTTCACTTTAAAACTCATTTAGACCTTCAACTAAGGAAGCAATTAGCTAACTCTAACTTAAGCGGACTTTCTATCCTCTGTGATAATGGAGGACAGGTCATGAAATGAAATGAAAGCCAACAGTCCAATTCTGCCCAGCAAGTCCCCAATCCCTCCCTCCCAGCCACGATGTCACTGGACATGGCAGCAATTAGAACACGTGAGACAGGTTTCCAGGGGCCCTTCCCGGCAAGCTGGAAAAGGATGCTCGTGGACAGAAAAGGAACTTTCATGTCATCAAAACGAAAAACACGGCTCAAGTTATCCCTATCCGAAGTCAGTCTGGTAAAAACAGGCCGAAACTTTACAAAGGACTCACGTTTACAACAAAACGACTCTTTAGTCTCTTCTGCAAGACTCTGGGAAGAAATAAGCAATGTATTCACAACACCACATTTATACATCCAACAAAAGCTCCTGTCTCAGGAAAGGTGAAGCTGACACAGCCAACCCGGGTGATGGAGGAATCCATCCACAGAACGACGATGCCCCTGTGCTTGGCATGCAAGGTGGAGAAGATGAAGACAAAGGCGAGCATGAGACGGGGAAGCAGCCCCTGACCTCTAAGCTTCTGGTGCTGGGCACTGGGTGTTTTCCATGCACAGTCCCACCACAGCCTACTATGAGCCTGCCTTTCTCTGCAATGTGCCTACCTCTCCATGCTGAGAGAGACTTTAAAGCCCAAGCACCAAGCATCAGCTTTATCAACCCTACATTCACGTACCTGGCAAGTACTTGTAGAATGCCTAGCATGTGTGAGGCACTGCCAGTTGCCAGTGGCTACAAAGACAAATCCAACAGATCCTGCATGCTTACACAGATTAAATATTTCTGTGCATACAAAGTATTCCCGTTAAAAAAGCTACATTTATAAGAAAGAAATAAGAAGCAAAGCACTGGAAAATAAGGCATATCTTCAAAACATTATGCTACGTGAAAGAACCCAGTCAGCAAGAACCACGTATTGCATGACCCCATTTATATGAAATGTCCAGGATAGGCAAATCTACAGAGACAGGGATTAGATTAGTGGTGGCCTAAGGCTGGAGGATGGAGTAGGATATTGGGAGGTGACAGCTAGGAGGTACAGGCTTTCTTTTTGGGGTAATAAAAATGTCCTAAAATTGATCGCATTGATGGCTGTGCAACTCAGTGCATATACTACAAGCCATTAGGTTGTACACTTTAAATGAGTGATTGTTTGGTATGTGAATTATATCTCAATAAGGCCATCATTTAAAAAATAAGGTGCAGTTATGGATTGCAGTCTGCATAGTACTAGCTTTAAGGAAAGCAAACAAGAAAATCTGAAAATTAAGGAACCAGGTTGAAAATATATATGGAAAAAAAATATATATATATATACTTATTTCCTACCCCATGCCATTCTGACAAATAAAACATCTTGAGTGTTCTCCAGAATATCTTCTGTGCCCATCAGTTTATAGCATGCATCAGGGTAAGATGTACAAACATAACGTATTGGCTCCCTATAGAAAGGAGCTGAAGTCAAAATAAGTAGAACCTTCTATTGCATGAAATGAAAGCATCAGTGTAAAATGTCCCAGGTTAGTATGATCAAAATGTCAAATATGAAACCGTTTGTAGCAATGTGAGAGGTGTTAGTAATGGAAGTTTGAACAATGTTAACACTTAAAATTTCAGCAGAACCATTTGGATCCATAAATGTATAAAAGTCATTTTACAGTGTGCTTTACAGTCACGAGCAAGAGCTGTTATAAAAGAAGACGCCCTCAATGTCACTTCATTTTCTTTTATTCTTATTATCACATTTAAATCTCTCTGTGAAAGTGGTCTTGATAGGTAACTTTATTACACATTTCAAGACTATTCATTCTGAACAGAACTTCCTCTGAGGAATTAACAGATAAAGAGAGACCACTTTCCCCTCATCATCCCTAAATTATCCTGCAACTGCAGAAGAGTGGAGCAGCAGCCCACATGTTATGAGGACTTGGTCAGCTATGCCACACGATGATGGCTCACTGATCTTAGAGGTGACTCTCTGTGGCCTGCGGAGAACGGCTGGTTGGTTGCAATGGTGCTTAGCTAACACGTTGCCATTGAACTTGCAGAGACCTGGGAGTAAAGAGTGGGGTGGGTAGGGAAAGTCAGGGGTGAGAGAAGAACTCCAAAAAGTAGCCCTGAGATCTGTATCAGCATTGAGAGCAGGAACACAGTCCGACCTTTCCTCATTTCATTGGGAGAGAAGGGACCAAAATCTCTCCTTAACTGCCACTACTCACAAGTAAATATATCACTTAAACTAGGTGTTGGCAAATTTGTCTGGAAAGGGACAGTTAGTAAATATTTTCAGCTTTGTGGATCACATGTTATCTGTTTATAAGGTTACGGCAGCCACAGACAATGCATAAGTGGATAAGCAAGCCTGTCTTCTGATAAAATGTTATCTATGGACAATCAAATTCAAATTTCATATAGTTTTCATGTATCACGAAGTATTAATTTTTTTTCTTTTAATAGTTTTCAGCCTTTTAAAAATATAAAAAGAACTCTCAGCTTACAGGTTACACAAAACCAGGCAGCGGGACAGATTTGGCCCAAGGCCCTAGTTTGCTGTCTCCTGTGCTAAACCACAGGCTAGCCAGGAAGGAGGTGGACCAGTAATCCACTTTCATTTGGGATGCATTTAGCCAATATACTGATAACAAAATGGTATGACTGTCTTCAATCTAGCAAAACCTGATGGCCTATGTTTCAAGTTGCATGCACTTTGCAGAAGAGCAAGATAACTTAGTTTCAACTAACAAAAATTCACAGTCTAAACTAAGTTTTTTCCTTATGAAACAATTATCAAGGCCCCCAAAGTTTTCCATTATTTAAAAATAGACAAAGGCCATTTTTAAACTGAGAGCTTTGAACTGTTCGGTACTGGAGACACAATGGCCTTGGTTTATGAGCTATGAGGCTGACCACGTGCCCTCTGGCCCTGCTTAGTAATTCCATTGTTGATGCAGCCAGCTATAGGAACATAACAGCAGCCAATCCTTTGTAGTGGTGCTTCTACATGGTTGGGGCTTTAATTTGAAATATACACAGTGGCTGATTTTACAGTGTGACTTTTCCCTCTTTCAACTTTGATTTTTCATCAGCCTTTAACCACTGCAGACATAGGTGCCTAAGAAAAACAGGTGTACAGGTTGGCATCAAAATAACTAATTGGAATGATCAAAGGACAGGATTTACTGAATAAAGCAGAGAGTCTACATTCTATTATATTTCTGAAGAAGCACACCCATAGTATATAAAGTATGTGTAGAGTCAAAAACTGATAACTGTTATCTGAAATAGTTTTCATGAGTGGGGTGGGGGGAATACTGCGATCTGATGTATTACAGAGCTCTAAAAGTTTATTTCCTAAGTCAGACATCTATCACATGATGATGTTTACACAATTCCTTGGCATGGAAAATCACAGTAGTAGTGATTGTAATATTGTTCCTAATAGTATTTTTTTTACTTAAGAGTGACAGAAACTGTAGCCTGGTTCAGGTCAAATGATGCTCAGGTACTAGCACCTATAGATTTTCATCTTCTAACCAATATGGCCCACATACAGATCTTTAAATACCATTAGGCAATTACCATAACATATATGTGTCTCAGTACAAAGTTACAGAGGAAAGGGGGTGATGATAATAAGAAAGCCAAGAAGTTCAAACATCACTTCAGCGACTTCACACCCGATGCAAAGTCCTGAGATCATATCCAACATCACCACAACAGAACTGCGCTGCTAAGAAAAATCGGAATGGCAAAGGAAGCCTTCCTGTGTTAAAACTTGTCACTTTCTAGAAACACTGCACTGGAGTATTTCCCACGTGAAGCAGAACACAATGCGTATTTGGCATCTCTTCAAGCAGACAAACGGGGCGAGGGATGACTTGCATTCCCAAAGAATTCTCACCCCTGAGGATTACCCAGAATCTTTCTTAAACCTGTATCCCCTACTCATAGTGGTATGTTTATCAGTGGTTGATTGGCAGGAGTCGGAGAGAAACAGATCCTGGATGAAGACACTTGCCTGACTGTTAGACAGCTGCTGACTCCAGGCTGTGGTCCTATGTGATAAAGGCCATTCCTGTCACCTCTCCCTCCTGTTTGTGGCTTCATGACAACAAGGAAGCGGCTGTGCCTGTCAGTGTCAAATCTACACTGCACATGGCAAGAAAGGGGGAGAAAAACCACCCACAGCTCTGCCTTTTCATCTAAGAGCAGAAAGTTTCCAAGAAGGCTGGGGCTGATTTCTGCTTGGACTTGTTGGCCACAACTGTCCCGCAGCCACCCTCAGTTGCTAGGGAGGCTGTGGAGGTGAGCAAGACACCTTGCCGATCTCCCCAGTGGGAGTCAACAGTGGCAGTTGGCACACTGGACAGTAAGGATGGGTTCTTGCTTCCCGAAGAGCCCAAGACAGTGGAGGGCAGGGAGCATACGGTCCATTTATCTCTGGCTATCTCCAGAGTCATCCACATGAAGAACTTTGGGGAGGAGAAAAAAAAAAAAAAAAAGAACTGAGAAGCCAAAGTTTGAGAAATCAAACAATCAGCCAGGGCAAAGATCTGCTGTCTGTTTACCCAACCCGTTTCCTCTTCTTCCTGAGCACACAGCGTGACTACACGCCCTGGCCTCTTACGTTTCACAGATATGCCCCACTCCCAGGCCCTGTCCTTGGAGTACCCCCCACATGGGACAGCCACGTTCCAGCCTCTTCCACCAGCTTGCTGCACATGACCAATGCAGCCTTGGAAGCCGGGTGTGGAGGATGATGAACCATAAGAGGGAAAGAGCTTGGGTCCCTGAGTCAGCACCTGGGGGAGAAGTGCCTGCTAATCCAAAACAGTCACTTTGGACCTTATATAAAATCAATAAAGTTGACCATGTTTGAGCCACTGTATACATGTAAGCAGCTAGTGTTACCCTTAATAATACATCAGTCTGAGGCATATCCATCTGCTCCAGTCCCTGAGTGTTTCCCTCACATCTCTTTGGTTCTCATCCCAGGCTCCGCACACAGGCTTGTTTTAGAGCATCTCTAACTGTCACCCGGTGCCACCTCACCCCGGCTGCTGCGGCACACTCCTCTAAGGGGATGGTCTCCTCAGGAAAGCACACCTCCAGACATTTCTGCAATCCAGGCGTGAGACAGCACACAAGCCGACGCTGTGCTAGGTACTCGGAGGTGTCCCGGCAGCCTGCTAAGCTTTTTTAAAGTTCAGTTTCTTGCATCTTTTAACTAGGCCCCTTTTATCAAAAATCCCTTCTGCACACTCCATGATAGGCTTCCAGGGAATGTCTAGCTTGACACTGAATGGGTGATTTGTGACACGATCATCGTGCTGCATTGTGGAACTCTGTCCTCTCAATTTCTGAACCCTGGTCCCTTTGCTGTTCACTTTGTATTTGCCTTCAGCCCTCCTCCAGGTGCTATTGTGAGGAGATGCATTTAGTGGCTTAAGAGTTTGGCTTTTATAAGTTACTCTGAGCCATATTTCCCTTGTTCTCCTGCTCCTAGATGGAAAACAAATTGCATAAGGGAAATGGCTTTATAGTACCAGTCCTTAAATATTTTACAGGCAGAAATCTTGGTGGGTGGTTTGGAGGCTCAATTACCCTTCTCAGTAGAGGGTATAAATATCCCTAAGGGTTTACATAACAAACCCGCGGCGACTCCATGCCACTTAAAACTCTTAGTATTTACACCGGCCTCTGAAACCCATGACTCAGTGGTACTTGAGGATTTGAAAAAAAGGAAGGCCAGCAGGATGGCACAGGTGTTAAAACAGAATCAATCTACCCACGGGTCCATCTACTGAGAGACACAATAAAGACACATAAGCCGTCGGATTATTAGGTGTAAGACATCACAATATTGAAAGTTACTCTCTTAAATAGACCTCTTTTTTTTATTGTTGTTAGGGGTAAACAGGAGGTACCCCTGTTTACTTCTCATTTACCTCCTGTTAAATGAGAAGTCTTTGCAAGTGTTAGCTACTCAGAAGAAACCAGAGCAGATCTGCCATGATACAGAATTGGGTGGCTGCGGGTTGCTGCTGAGACCAACAAGGATTATAACTGCACCGGGCTCTGTCTCATTGGATTCATCCACAACCTCTGGAGGTAAGCACTGTTATCCCCACTTTATAGATGTGAATATAGAGGCTCAGACAGGCTCAGCCCTGGGTCTGTGAGCTAGTACAGAGGAGACACAGAATTTGTACCCAGGTCTGTTTTTTCCCTGTGTTTTTTCCACTTTAAGATCCTCTGTCAGGCAAGAGGGTCACTGATGTCTACATGGAAGAGCAGCCTGGCATCCCTTTTAATAGGAGCCAAGAAGGCACCTTGTGATGGCTCCTCTAGGACCTGCATTCTGTGGGATATGATATGTGGACACAAAAGGATGGATCCTGAAATGGAGTTTGAACTCTGATGGGTGGTACTCCCATGCACAGTTCTCTCTTTTGCTATTAATATAGAAAAAAAGAGTAAGACAGCCATTATGATCGGCCAGCAGTGGTGGAGTCTCTGAGTTTGGAGAGCCCAGCATTAAGCTCCCTATGGAGTTAAAACAAAACAAGACCAAAAAACAGCAGTCCAGAAGAGCATTTCTAAGCTTAAGGAGCAGATCTGTTCTGCAGAGAAAAGAAGCAGAACATGTGAGAGGTAGAAAGCCACAGAAAAGTAAAGATCCAGTGCAAAAAGGAATCCATGGGTACCCAGAGGCTGGGACAATTGGGACAGACTTTCTGAAGAAATCAGATCTGATGGGTGGCTCAGAAGGGAGTGGGGGAGAATGGACAGAAGACATGAATAGATAACTCTTCCCAAATCGTCAAGTCCTAAACAAGTGTTGGAAACAAACCCAAAGAGAAGATGAAGGCAACAGTGGAAAAAGCTGGGGTGCCCAATGTCACTGGATCTGGAGTCATTGTACATCCAGAAAGACAGGGCACCTGGAACGTCCCAATATGGCTCACAGAGTTTATACTAAGTATGTTCTTCTAAATTCTGGGAAGGGATGGAAAAAAGTTTCAGTGCTATGTCTGTTCCAAGCTTTTATCAGCACTAATACTAGTCCCCTTTTCCCTTAGAATTCTGAACAGAGGGAAAACAGACATTAATTAAGCAAAGCTTTATCTCTTTCTACTCTAATGAAAGCCAAGTTACAGTATATTTTTCCCCAAGATTTTTCTCCACTTAATGAAGACATTATCCCCGAGTTTTCAAAGTCACTTTACAAAAGAGCATTCAACAGACATTAAAGTCAGTTTAAACTAAAAAGTCTTTTTGAAGTCAATAAACAATAAAAGAACAATGAAAAGGGAGCTTTTGATGGTGCCTTAGTCTAAAGTCTTTAATTTCTGTTTTAATCTACACGATGCGTAAGTCTTGTATTCAAATATTCCTCACCTCTAGAATACAGTAAGCTTGAAGCAAATGTTGTGTCACGTATGTGTATATATGTGTCTATGTAAATACACCACACACATGCGCATACATACATACCTCATTAACATGGATGGAGGGCGGCAGGAAGTTCTCCACTAGAAAGGGAAGTTTTACAAGTTTTAAAATTATTTCCATGCTACCGCTTTGAAAATTAAAAAAAAAAAAAAAGAAGAAGAAGAAAATGGAATCTTTGGCTTTGAAATTTCATGACAAGATCAAAGACTATAATGCACATAGATTTTTCAAGGAATACATTATTAATAACAGAAGCAAACACATAACTCATCAATAGCATGGTCAAGAAATGATAAGGTAAGTACATGGTTCCGAGGCTCCCGTGCATAACCCCGCGCAGGGCAGGGACCTGGGCTCCCTCCCTGAGATCTGTGCACCGGGGCGTTGCACACACCCCAAGCACTTCCTGCCTGGTGCTGTAATGGTGGGACTGTTCAGGGCAGACAGAAGAAAAGGGGGAGAAAAAAAAAAACAAACAGTTTAATTAGCCCCATGTGACAAGATGCCTTTCGTATGTGCTACCCTATTTTTTTCTATTCAGGTGAAACTTAGGTATGATAACATTTACCATTTTAAAGTGTACAATTCAGTGACAGTACATTTACAACGTTGTGCAACCACCACCTCTATCCAGCTTCAGAACATTTTCATCACCCCAGAAGGGAACCCTGGACCCCGGGAGCAGTCAAGTCCCTGCATCCCGACCCTGACAACCACCCTTCTGCATTCTGTCTCTGGATTTGCCTGTTTGGATATTTTATATAAATGGAATCATACAAGAGGTGACCTTTGGTGCCTAATGCACTAGACCCTTTCATTTAAAAAATAAATAACGGCCATAAATGCAACTCTGATCCTAAAGACCAGTTCCTCAAAAAGAAAAGAAAAAAAAAAACAGGAAACACAGAATACTTTTAAAAATATAAATTGATTACACTACTGGCGCCCTCTGATGATGAATATTATTTACCAAAGAGCTTTTAGAAGGGGGAACTTATTACCAAAACAGGTTGTACAAGTAGAAAATATTAATACATTCCTGAGAAGCATGCTAAATTAAGAGATTATAGGTCCATACAGTTATTAGTGAAAATGCACATTATTCAGGGATATTGTCCCAACCATTGAGCGTGGGTCATTGGCTAAAACAGATGAATCTTTACCAAATTTTCCCTCAGGGCCACTTAGGGAAAAGGCAGGATAGGCTGAGTGGTCTGTAGGTCTAGGACAGTAGGATTTCCAACCCAGATTATTCACCCACTTTAGAAGTGAGAATTTTTATAATTCTATTTCTCCTTTCCCTGGTTTCCTTATTGAAGGTCCAATAACATGTTCCCAAATCAGAATGGAGGGCACAGTGTCCCTATGTCCCACAAAGGGCCTGAATGGGGACCTGTACAGAAATGAAAGGGAGGGAGTAGCCCTTGCCAGACCTCTAGGAAATGAGGCCTCTCCAGGGAGATTGGGATGGGGGCATAGTGAAATGGGGCAGTACTGCCCTATTTACAAAGAGAGGGGGAAATGCAGACAGATCTGGGTTTGAATCTTGCTTTTGCTTCTGCCATGGCCTCTAAAACACAACTTTATCATCTAGAAAATGGACATGGCCATCAAAATTAAAATGAGATATGGGCATCGAGTAGGCACTCAATAAATTCTAGCCACTTG
The DNA here is from genome assembly GCF_003254725.2 of Canis lupus dingo. Lineage (NCBI taxonomy): Eukaryota > Metazoa > Chordata > Mammalia > Carnivora > Canidae > Canis > Canis lupus. The sequence goes on from NC_064247.1 coordinate 73,082,455, forward strand.
GCACTGTTGTTCCTATGCACTCTTGGTCATGGTGCTCAGTGCGGACTGTAAGATCATGGGCATGGACATTGCACTATGCTTTCCTCTTTCCCTCATTCCTCTCTCCCTTCCTTCTTTCCTTCCTTCCTTTCAATGCCATTTAGTGCTGGATACGCCAGTGAAGCTAAGCAGAGATTCTATAAGGATTCCCTATGCCACCTCTGTCCCAGACGGGGCGGTGAGAGCCGTTCCCAGGCCCTGACCAGTGCTCTGACGCCGGTGTGCTCTGATCAGCTTCGTCTACTCCACGACAGGTTCTGATCTTCCGAGCAAACAGCTGAGATTTCAATTCTATGGGACGGGGAGCATGGCAGCTCCAGCACCATTACACACAGGACATAACTGTGCTGAGGTCCAAAGGTCCTCAGTGGGAAATCAGGGAGTTCCACTCAACCTTTTCTTATCATCCAGTTGACTGTCTGCAAACAGGGCCCCATTATAAAACACTCCTTTAAACTCTTTACTTGAGCATAAACCTTAACTAACCTAACACATGGCCGCCCTGGGGCGAAATAAGCGTGAGAACTGGCCGAGTTTTATGGGTCAGGGTGAGAACTGCATAACAAGATTCTACAACCGCAGAATCAAACAAGATTTGCTGAGAACCTACTATGTACCAGGTTAATAAAATGTGTCCTGGCCCTTTATCTCCTTAGCCCTTCTCATTGTTGGCTCCTAGGCATCCTGCCAAGCCTTACCCCACTCAAAACAAAACAAATGACCAGTCACCTATATTTATGAATAGTGACAGCTGCTCAGTATGTCTGGACAATGTTGGGTAGCTTCTTCTTTTATGAATTTAAAGAACAATTACGCTGCAGAGCAGAGAGGAATCTCCAGTCATGTGTAAATCTGCTGTTAGACACCTTGTTTTTCAACGGTTATCCTTTTTAGCCAGCCTGGCATTTCATCAAGCATCATAGAGGCATTTCCTCAATTAGGCTTTCCCACGGATGGACACCGCCTCCCCATACCTGCCAGGGCACCCCACTCATGTGCACTGCACTTGAGATACCCACTGCATTCTAAAAAGCAGGCCAGCCTCAAACGCAAGATTCCTCAGTGCCGCTTATTCTTTTCTTTCATGTTTTCCTTCTGGCACGGCGAGACCAAATCTGTTGCTGTGAACGCAGAATTGCAGTGGGATATGGATTTGACACGAAGCAAATACCTCCCCTTGGCAAAGGCAAATAAAACAAAAGTTCAACGCGCCTCAAAGCCAGGGTGCATAAATGTCACTGCGCCTGCAAAGAGGGGCGATCAGAGGACACTTATGAAATCACGGTTCTCCCGGGGTGGTGGGGAAAGGTTACCCCGTTGTGCTCCGACGAGGGTTGAGGGGGTGGGGGTGGGGGGTGCCCAGGAGACACAGCGGGGACCACGGGGCGGGACCCCGGGAAGCGGCGCAGCTCGGATGCTCTCCGCGAGCACGCCTGGCGCACCCGCCGCCGCCCAGCTTCTCGGAGCTAATCAAGGGAAACGTAACTAGTCCAGGCAGCGGGACGAGTTTACAGCAACTGACAGTAACTATAACATACGCCAGTTTGTATTAAGATGTTATTGCACCTTACCAGTTCTAATCACCAATTATGACTCTATTACTCCTGCTTGGCAGTTCATCTGCTCCTGCCTCCGCTAAGGGCGACTTGGAGACGGACCTCTGATCTCCCCGGTTCCACTTCAGTGGGCACTCAGCACGGCGGCTGTCATCTGCAGACACTGAAGAGGTAAGGCATTGCTTTTGCTGAGATAACTGTACCTGACCTTACAACAATTTACTAAGGAAATACCTGCTTAATAGCAGTGTGAGTGCAGTTTCCTTTATGCTCACAACGGCACTGCAAATTAGCGACAACAGGATAAATCTATGGCCGGCTCACTAGACACTTCATTAAATCACTGTTCTCTTGCCTTGTAGCGCGCTAATAGAATCACAGCCCTCGTTAGCTACTGAATAAAAGATCAATCACAGACTTTGAAAGCTCTTGCTACCAGCTTCCAGAGGAAACAAGGAAAGGAAAAAAAAAAAAGGAGAGCGAGAGAGGGAGAGAGAGAGAGAGCGAGCAAGAGAGATATTTAGGATCATCGCTGAGATTCTGAATGGCCTCGCTGCAAGTTGCTTAAATTACCTTTTCCACGACTGACTCCAACTGCAATACTCAAAGGAACTTGTTAAGCCTGCTTTCAAGAGCAGCACTCTAATATATGACTGCTAGACCCTGGTCAAAAGTTCATAATGTGCATATGTAAAAAGGTACTAAATTGCCTGAGGGCTAAAACCAGAGGAGTTTAATTGTAGCAAAATGCTGAAAATGGTCTGTTGAGGGTCCTTCTATTGGGATACTGCTGGGTCTGGCTGATTGAAGTATAGAACATAAAAGCCTTGCAACAATATTTCCTTAAATGCTGGGGAAACTGCCAGCCGTTGGTATTGCATGAATGTTGTGGTTGAAGAAAAACATTTTCCTCCCCTAAAATAAATAGAGTATTAAGAACTGCTCCAGCCCATAATTCTAAAGCATGACGGAAAAAGGGAGGGCTCAATGATAATAAATAAGTATAATTCATAGGGCATGTCCAATCTCCTCCAAGTGTATTTTTACATGGGGCACAGTGAAGGTATTCAGGCATGACCTGCAAGGGTTTTGGGGGCGGCAATTGGCTCTGATTTTGAAAACAGCTTTGCGCTGCTCCTGGCTGCCTTGCTGGTCTCTGGGTTAGACGTACCCAAGTGGGGAACCTTGCAAAAGGCCCCGTTTGGCTTGTCTTTATTTCTTCTTTCATTAAATCAGATCTCGAGTTCCAGCTACCCACACATTTGGCTTGTGTGGATGGGGTTTCTCAACCCAGAATTCCCTACCTTCTCCAGGTACACTCCCACATTTTCCCCCTTTCTGGCCTTCCTAATTAGTTCCTCATTTGGATAAGTGACAATATGAGTTCAGCACATGATGACTCAGATGCTAGGAGGGCCTATGTTAAATATAGGACACCCAGGAGAAGCTAGAATTTGCTAGGTGGGCTCTTGGATTTATTACGAGTGTGTGTGAAAGGTACAGTTTTCATGGATAGTGAAATGCCCATGTGCCATTTTAATCAGGTTTTAAAATATATATCAAACATGGAATTCCACACATTATGTTGTTGCACCAAACTCACATGAGGGCAACAGATTAATGACTGGATGGTCTGACAAATACCAACACCACACCAGTGAAGCTCGAAACTTGAGCCGCAGCATGAGTTACATCTGTGCCTAGAATTTGACAAATGTGATTAGCAATATTCATATCCTCAGTGATATCTGCAATCAGCATTATTCTCCAAGAAAATTACTTTGCAAACTTGCAGGGTGATGCAAGTGATATTTCCTAATATGAAAGAGCAGACCAAAAACTCAAAGCACCCATTTAATATTGGATATTGCATTGCTCAAGGACCCCTCCACCTCATAGGTCCAACCCTCAAAGGTCACCTGGATCGATTCAGAATACACAGCCTTTCATACTCTAAAAGGGGTCAAATCTACTCTCTAGTTCTTCAAAGGCAAGGACGTAGCGGGTCATTGGACGTGCCCGCCATATGCTGTGCTAGTTTTTTTCCTCTAGCAAAGTGCAAATCCGAGTTATTCAGACCTATGTTCTACACAAGGAGCAGGGAATTTCCCAATAGTTAGTCCGCACAACCTCTGGTCTGTTCTCCATAAGCGCTGGAGAAATCTGTGCCCCTGAAGCACTAATATTTGAGGAGGAAAGAAGAGCAAGGTGGGCTCTTGAGCAGTAAACAACTAAGAAGATGATACAGCACAAGCTGCCTCCACAGCCTTCAGGAATGTCAGGACTGGACCCATCCTTACCATGTGCCACTGTCTCATTCCCGAGCATAGGTTCCCAAACCACAGAGGAGCAGCTCAGCTCCTCTGGCAGCAATGCCATGCTTCATCCATGGTGCAGGTCCCAGAAACCACACTCAGCCCTGGGGTTATGGCTGGAGCCTGCAGAAGCCTTGGTATGCTCTAGGGTACATCTCGGGGAAGCAGTGAGATGCAGTGGGGAGGGCACCCACATCAGATGCTCAGCTCTGCCCCTTACTGGCCCTATGACTGAGGCAAGGTACGCAAGGCCTCTGCTTCCTCATCTCTAAAATGGGCATGATAGCCTATAATTCAAAGGGTCCTGTGGGAGGTAAAGTAATTGGAATGACCTATAAACCACACCTGGCCCATTGCCTGGCACTTAGCAAAATGCTTCTTCTACCCTCTTGTCCCTCCCATGTAATCCTGAAAACAATCTAAGGGGGGCTCAAATGAGAATACTATAGATAGGACCGTCCTAAAATATATGGCTGCAGATTTCAATATGATTGCAATGAAAAACACTGTGGACTCTCTGGGGATCACTGTGTTCCAAGAAGGACTTTATCTGATATGGTCGCCCACACTTAAGTGGCAGCTCAAATATGTGAACAGACGAGACTTATTATAAGCTGAGTGTGCATTTAGATACACGCTTTTAAGCTGATCACCCAGAATCCACAGAAAAGTGCGAACCTGATATTCGTGACTCCTTGCTTCCATCCTCAGCCAGCTTCTTAAAGATAAACCCAAGACTGGGAAGGCTACCTTGGGAATTTGTGGGCCGCTTTCACTTTCCCAGGTTAGTAACTGACGCGGCATTTCCATTTCCGTTTGCTCCAAGTGCACCCCATCCGCACTCCCATCCCCGCCTCCCATGTGAAAAGAAAATAATTCAAACAAAATGTCACAATGAATGTGCAAAGGCACCGCAGAGAGGCCAAAGTTACAGGGTCAGAGTGACATCCAGGAGAATGATGGCACTTGGTTTAAATCTCACTGAAAATGCTATCGTTTTCAGTAAAAGTGTGTGCTAAAATATCCTAAAAATAATAATAATAAACTATCCCTGATTTTAAAACCATCAGCAAAATCCCTGTCACCCACAGATGGAGCTGCTGTGTAGACTGGGTTTTATAGACACTAGAGAAACACAGCCTGCTGCAGGGTTACCTTCCTGGGAAGCCACACAGCCTGACTTTATGAATATTCTGTGTCATTTCCATACTCGGGGGTCCCTGTGTTTAACTCATCGCGTGAGCCTGGTGTCCTACAAGCCAGTGGTTTCCAGCTGAGCAAGTTAAGGCAGCAACTACACTTGATTAATTCAGAGAGAGAGAGGAGAGAAATCCAAAGTGTATATTTAGTACTTTTCCAGGAGAAAATTACTTTGGATTTGCATAAAGAGAAACAATTAGGTATTTCTCTTTCAAAATACTTTTTAAAAATTTGGCTTTCTTGAATATCCTGGACCGTAAATATCTACGAAACTATGTGTACAGGGCAGAGAGATGTCTAGTATGATGCAGAACCTACCTATGAAATTCCAACCTCTACCACCCCCCCCACCCCAACACAGATCCCTATAGGGCTTTAGTACCAACCATAATTAGAGGCACAGGAGTTGTGGCTTTTTGTCCTAAATAGCCAGAAATTACTGAAACTTTCAAAGTGAAATAGCTTCTAGAACTTAACAGTGACGATCTCTATAGGCATCAAAGCCACACCCAAGTTACTACGCAGCTAAATTTGGGGTCAAATAATTAACAAGAAAGGCAAAATCAGGGTAAGCCAATCAAAGACGATTCCGAGATATTCTGAAATTGGTTTAGAGAAGCCCTGCTGTGAACTAATAGGACTGGGAGAGCCATTCACTATTCTGTTATGTACTATGTATTGGGACTCTAAAGTTGAAATCTTGCAATTTTTCATTTGTAACATCAAGAAGGCCTTCGGCACGGGGAGGGGGGTGTCGAATCTGGCTGGCTCAGTTAGAAGAACATGGGACTCAAGCCCCATGTTGGTAGAGATTACTAAAAAAAAAAAAAAAACCAAAGGGCTTAACTCCCAAGCCACTTTCGAAATATCCAGTTAGGCAAGAAATATGCATCCATTCAAAATACTGGAAATGCCACGTCAGTTAAAATGTGAAATAGGTGAGAGTCTCATAGTGCCGTGAATACTCTGTCAGCATGAACTTGAAACGGTCTTCACATTTCAGAGCTCGGTTTCTTGATCTCTAAACTAACGGGATCGGCCTATATAATCTCCAGGGCTACGTCAGGACTGTGGCCACTTGAGACTACCAAAGGGAGCCTTAGTTCATCCAACTATGCCAGGTGCTTGTGGATCAGTTCTTCCAAAGTCATCTGCTGGCCTCCACTTAGAAACTGCAATCCATTAGTTTACTAATATTATCCCTCTACGTTATAATTAATAGTAGCAACTAGCCTGGGAAAACTTCAAGCAGTCCTGTAAGTGAAGTCAATTAAATACCCAGATGACACGGGGAATGGAAATTGTTGGAAATAAAGGGTTTTATTTCTTCCCCTGGCCCAAGGAGGATGTACTAATCATTCTGTTGTTTTGCCCCCTAGCCACACACAAGTAAAATGTAGCGCCACCTATCAGCAGCTTCCAGGACTCGCATGACTTTATAGATGGATTCCTGTGTGTGTGTACACTTTCAAATGTCAGATTGTCTTCCTTGTATATTAATGCAAAAAAATAAGGTAACATATTCTGTTTATTTTCCAAATGTTGCATAATAATATAATTTAAAATTTATATATATAATATATATACAGGATGAAATTAATAAACATTTAGGTCAAACAATGCTGTATCAACAAAACAAAACGATCCATTGACAGGGAATGGGGAAAGGTAGAGGATAAACACTGAGACAGTCTGCAGGCCAAGTTCAACCAGAGCAAGCTGAGCACCCTTCATCCCCGGGGGGATTCCTAAGTTTCCTCATCTGACCTTCAGGTGACCTCCTGCATGGAGAGTCAAGAAAGTTCCCGGGTCCAGCAGAAGCTGCTAGGGTCACGTTTCTTTTATACATACCTTCTGTGATCCTCATGAATATTGTAAAAGCAGAGAGTCTCATATAGGAAGGGCTACTACAATTTCCCAAAAGAAAGCTTAGCATGGGGTGCGGCCAGGGGGGTGGAGGGTGGGGGTGGAGAAATAATTGTTAATTTAAAAGAAAGAAAGAAAAAAGGAGTTTTTGTATTTCTAGCCACTACCTTTGGTTGAATTCACCTTTACTCGCTCAGGACAAATGTGTAAGTCATGAAGTGACACCTGCACAGTGAAGCTCTGTACGCTAAGACCTGTAATTAGTCATTACTTTGAAAGAACCAAGAGAGCAAGTAGCAAATCTGGACTGAATGAGACAAATTTTTGCTCTTTTATTCAAAGTGGTGAAATGGCATATCTGCAAGAGAGCTTTTGCTACTCCCGGATAATCCTGCTTCAGAAGAGCCGTCATCTGAGAACTGAGGAAGGCCTTGGAAAGGCCTCTAATGAGTACAGCAGTAACTGAAATGAACAAAAAGGAAGCAGACAGACACACACACCATCGCAGAGAACACTACCAGTCAGTCTGAACATATGCCAACTCCCCTAAGTGTGCAGCAGATTAGAATCGTAGGATGGGCACACACGGCATGACATTTCAACATCGAATAAACCATCCTGCCAGTGGCATTGCTTAAGAAAACGCTTGCAGAAATGTTGCCAGCCCACAAGGGGATGTGCATCTTCTCTGTTCATAATGCAAACAGCTCTTTATAAGGATGATCAGTCAATGCTCTGTGTGCTAATTTGATAGCTCCGTCATCAGATGGCATTGCAAATTTCATTACGTATTTTAAATCATGTTAACATGGTTTGTTAATGTTGGTATTCACTAAAAGGCCACAGCTATTTAAATAATGAATAGGCATGATAATTTTTATACATATTATGGAAGTGACACATGTGGATATTCTAAATACTCTTTTCTTAGAATCTGTCCTACATCATTCATTAGGTGTCATCACTAAAAAGATATATCAAGATGTTTCTGAGACACCACAGATTCACAATTCTAATAGTTATTTATAGAGATAAACAACATACCTATCTGAAGGAAAAATACTTTGAATTATGTTAAAATACAGTCCCATGTCACCTTTATCCGGTATCCCTAAGGCAAGAATTTAACGCTACTGCTTTAGAAAAGAGAAGACAAGACAGTATTTCGTTACGCACTAAACAAAACTTAAATGTCAGATATCTTCCTTTACTTGTTTGTTTGTGCATGCGTGCACATGTGGGCATATCAACAAATCCATCCACAAATGTATATACCCCCTATATATTCCTGCCCCTCTATCTCCCATGTTCAGTGAATGGATCAAAAGCTCTTTCTCCTTCTACTTCTGCAACATTTATCTCCTGGCCCCTAATACAACTTCACAAAATTTCCAAAAGGCCAACTCTTTCAGCCTACCTATTGGTCTCTATGCTAAAAAAACCCTCTTCTCCCCAACTCACTTTCTTGCTGCCATAAAAATGGTCTCTCCAAACCCCAGACACAACCCGGAGCCAAGGGTTTGGAGATTGAGTGCTTGAGTCCATTGGAAATAGCTCGAATCTCCACAATACTGCCTACTAGTTAAATGGCCTCGAGCAGGGTATTTATCCTGAAAAGTTTCCTCAGTAATAACATGGAATACTACTCTTAATGTGAGAAATATAAGGTGCACAGCACAAACTGTGGAAGACAGCAACCGTTCAATAATTTTATGTCATTCCCCTCATCACTATTATCTTATTGCCACCATCATGAATCTTATTAGGAGATTATAAGATCCCAAATCCTCAACTAGGCCCTCAGTGGCCTTTTTTTTGCCTTCACTTCTTGCACGGCTCATCACAAGTCCATGTGCATTAATGGACCCTTTGCTATAACAGTGACAATATTTTAATTTAAAATTAGAAATTTTCTCGTGATTATCTGCATTAATTTTGATTTTTTTAAATATTGCATTAAATATTGTTTATCTTGATTGCTGAGTTTTTCTCAGCACATCCTTAATATTGTCACTAGTCTTGGCCCCACCACTGCTGCAGAGTCTACCTGAAATATTCCGTTTGTTTACATGTTCACCTCCCACATATCCTTCAAGGCTCTGTAAGAATGTCATCTCCATTCCGCAATTTTATGTGACTACTCTTTTATCAACCCCCAAAGGAGAAACACTATAGGACCAGTGGTGCCCATGTCTCCTCACCCCAACGTTCTTGACATCTCTTCCCTGTTTAACATAAGTGCCCATAGGCCAAGGATAAAGAGTTGCTCACTTTTGCATTTTCTAACCCCCAAGGCAGCACATGAGGCACTCAATGAACATTTGTCAGGTGGGAGCAGATCAAATAGTTCTAGAGTGGCAATTTTTGAAGGACAGATTGCTATTTAGTGGGTGGTAAAACTGGGTCACAATCAGCACTTTAAAAAATGAAATACAACCAAGATGAAAACAATAGACAACACTGCTCATAGCTAGGAGGACTGTTCCATAAAATGTTTGTTTCAAACACACATACACACACACACACACACACGATTCACAAAGATACACATAAGTGCATAAGCTTAAGGAACCATGTGTTGGGGTGTGACATAGAACACTTTGGTGGTAATCAAAAAGTTTGGGGACGCCTGGGTGTCTCAGTGGTTGAGTCTTCCTTTGCCTCAGGGCGTGAACCCGGGTCCTAGGATTGAGTCTCGCATCAGGCTCCCCGCAGGGACCTGCTTCTCCTTCTACCTATGTCTCTGCCTTTCTCTCTGTGTCACTCATGAATAAATAAAATCTTTTAAAAAAGAGAGAGAGAGAGTTTGAAATATACTGTTCTGGACCAACAATAGGACGTCTTGACTCATCCTTTACTACCTGCTCGACCACAACAATAGAAAGGGTAAGCGGTTCAAAGTTTTTCAACTCTTTGGAAGTTTGTAAAAGAATCAGATTAACAACATCCTCAGAGATCAACCCTGGGTAACTGAGAAACCCTAGGATATCGGAAAAGACTGGCAGAGGAATTTCTTCGGTATTAGCTAAGAAATGAATCCTGGTCTTTCATCAAATAAATAACACATATTTTTGGCAGAAATAACCATCACAGAAACTTGGTGACCAAAATTGCACATGGTAAAACTGAGATTCACCCAACCTAAAAGTGTGGTTTGGTTGGAGTAACCGATTCAAAGGAAAGCTCATGAGATAAAAGCTGTAAAATTTGGTGTGCACAGAAAATAGTGACGAAATCTTCACTGTACAATATATTTGGGGAAGGGAAAAAGGTCCTGCTCAAAAGAATTTCAGTAAAATAAATTTTTTAAAGAACAGCTTAACTATCTTTGTATCAAGTTTAAAAACTTGATCAAGGTATTTAATTGACTTAATGGAATTCACCCTGTATTAGACTCCCATGAAAGAAATTGATCAGTGTTAACATAGTTCTGATTAAAATGTTTTATTCATAAACAGAGTTTTAAAAAAAAGCTTCGATCAAAAGAGCAGGCTGAAATAGCTGGTTTTATCTTCCCTTATCCCCAAGCAGACCTTTTCAGGGTGCATGCCTATCTACGTGATGTAACGAACCCATTCATTGAGTACTTATTGTCTGCAAGTGTCCATGTACACTGGGATTGCTAGCTCTTGTCATCTTTATAAACCATTTTATATGAATTAAATATAAAATAAATAATTTTTTCACAAAGATCTATTAAAGATATAAATAGCTAACTGGAAAACAATAATGGGCATAGAAGAAAAAGAGTAGTTGAGAAATAGAAAAAGACCAAAAAAGAAGTAAATATATGCTTATTAGGTCCTTGAAGAATTGTGATTATATGCATACACATATATGAACACAGGCATATCTAATTAAAAGGTTTACTCTCTGGGCACCTGGAGTATTGCGTGACAGCAAACAGTATCTAGTATCATGTTAATCACATGAGGACAAAAAAGTGGAAACAGAAGTGAAAGCTTCCCAAAATCCCAAAGATAGGATGGTCTTATTAAAAAATCCATTTTGTCAAAAGGTGTTGCATCGTCTCTTGCGTTGGGTGTGGATGACTCAGAAATATGCCTCAAAGTGCAGACCAAGATAAAGTTGCCTTTGGTCTGATGTTATTAACAGATTTAAGGGGATATGCCTGTACTTCAACCTAAATCGCTTCATTAATTCATATTTGACCTGCTTCCAAAATTGGGATTTAAGGTGGCTAAAAAAGAAAGAAAAAGCATAGAATAAGGGGAACAAAATGTAGAGCCGCTAAAAACCAGAGGAAGTCGACATGTTCACCATTAGCATAAATATGGTTTGAAGTCACAAAATTGGACCAGAGCTCCAGCAATATGTTATTATTTCATTACCAAGCGGAAGATATAATGGTAGTTCCTTGGGGGTTCTCCTTGGGAATCAGAGTGAGAGGGCATTTCTAACATGCAGAGGCAGAGCTTCACATGTTTTATGGTCAAATAATAGACAACATCCCCGACAAGAGCTTCTTGTGTAGCCTTAGAAATCAGTAAGACCTCTTCCTCCATTTCAAAAGAAAAAAGAAACTTGAGGTCCAGAGATGTGGTGTGATTTATCCATGATTATAGAGGTTCCCATCAAGAAGGGTGGAAACTGGGTGCCTGGTGTCTCTGCCGTCAAAGCCCAGGCATGGCCTCTGTACTAGCATCATGATACATTCTTCTTCCAAGAAACACATGCACATGCTCTTCTCCTATCCACCTAATACTGTTGGCTGTGGACAGCAGGAAATAAAGGAGTGGACACATAAAAGGTACTTAGAACAGGTGAATCCTGATAAAGGTGAGCTATGGTTTTTGTTGTTATTGGGCTTTGTCCCCTAGGCTCATAGAACACACACTCATTTGAGGAAAACTCACAGTGAATCGCCCATACTATAATGAATACATTTCAAATCTTAACATTGCATTGTAACATAGAGGCATATCAGTGGTAGAGATGGCAAAGGTCAGCTTAATTTATTTTCTTTTTTATTTTTTTAATTTGGCTTTGGATGAAAAAGGCCTCCACCCTGGATTTAAATACGAATCCCACAGAGCCTTGAGCCTGGCAGTGAGACAAAAATGACACTGAAAGTTGTGGTACTCCAGCTTAAGATTGAGAGGAAAGCAAACTACAACAGAGAAAAGACCCAGGTCCAGGATAAAGGAATTTGGTATGTTCCCCGACGTTTAATGCACAAGAAATACGCCAGCTCGGTCCTAATGGTTTTAACAGAGAACAAAAGGAGAAGAAATCTATATTATTTTCATGACTGGATACATTCCAGAATCTAATTCTTTTGAAATACGTTATATGTCTTTTCTTTTCTTTTTTTTTTCTTTTAAACATCTTCTTAATGCCTTCTTTATAGGAAATGTGCTCAGAGTTAACCCTGAGATTTTGAACACACTAATTTCATTATGTGGTCTTTTATGGTTATACAGTCAACAAAGAGACAAACGACACATAGCACACACAAAAGCCAACAAGACATGTTATGCTCCCAGGAGGAAAAACAGACTTATTGCATTCACCTGCCGAGGAATATTAAAATATCAAAAATAATTTTTAAGTTCCCAGATTTTACAGTTTTTTTTTCTCTTCTAAAGAGTGAGAATACTAAGAAAACATTATGCAGGTCTCAGTAGTTGATATACAGTATTTTTTTTGGATCTGGCGAATATACTTTTTATAACTTTTCTGTGAAAGGAGGGACCTTCTAGCTCAGATTACTTGGACACTCTTACTGTTTATTCTTCCCTTTTTTGAGCAGTCAGAAGAGATTTCTCTCAGTACTTCAAATAAATAAGATATCCAGCTGAACAAACACCATACATTCCCGTGGATTACTTTGGCTTCTTAAAGAATATTTCACTTTCTTTTTTCGAAATGTAAATGATTAAAGAGACCTCATCATATGAAAACTCAAAGATGAAATGTTTCAAGTGGTGCAGATTCTATACAAGGTGGTATGTGGAGAAACAAAAGCCCCAGCTCAGTGAAAAAGCTTGGTATTTCACAGGGGAAATTAGAATATTCCTAAATAAGATACTTTATTTATTATACATTTTAAAGGAGAGGTTTTACAACATGAACACATTCAAGATCAATGTGTTCAACATTTAAAATCAATCTCTATAATATTTTCTGAAAACAGTAAAATAAAACTGTTTTCCTCCTTACATTCCTACTAAAAAAAAAAAAAAAAAAAAAAAAAAAATCCAAAACCCAAACAAGAAATCCTGAAGACTATATACATAGTCTGGAATAAGAATAATATTCTACATGGGTTTGGAAATGACTGCTGAGCCTTATCTAGCTTTATGGCTTAAAATAATAAATAAATAAATATAAAATAAGTCCAGGGTCTTTGGCCAATTTTTGAAACTCAAACAAAACTCGGCAATTCGTGTTTCTTTAGAAAGAAAATTTGGGCCATCGATTAACATGGTCCCCTCTACTAAAGCAGCAAGAAAATAAATATTTGACTTTAGGAAACATAATCCACACGTTACTTTATTCTTTTCATAAGCTTTCTTATTAAAGGTCTAAATCTTATCTCCCATCATGAGGGAGAAATGCATAAATATATAAGAAAACAAAAATGGGTACATTTAGTACCGCTCTCAGCCCAGAAAGAGAGAAAAAGACAGGAACACAGAAAGAACTCAAACTGGAGAACAGCAAGGCAAAAACATCAACGTGTGGTTAACACACGCGATGGCATGAGGCCAAAAAATATCAAAGTCTGTGAGTACATCTCCCACCATATAAGCCTCTCAAAAGGCAATGGAAAAAAAACCAACGAAACTAAACTTGGAATGTGCTCCCTGCCTCCCAGTCTCCGGCCACTGTGACATCCTCCCCCTGTGAATGTGGGTCACACCCAGTGACTCACTACTAGCAAACAGAATGGGCAAAAGTAGCAAGATGTCACTTCCATGGTCAAGTGGCAAAGGGCTGTCCCTTCACACTGCTGGTAGGCTATCTCCTCCCTGGCTTCCATACTCTGATAAAGCAAGCTGCCACACTGGGGAGGCCCATGCAGTGAGGGGAACCAGAGAGGAACCAAAGTGCCCAATCCATTAGGTCACGGGGAGCTGAATCCTGCCAACAAGCACATGACCTTAGAAGTGGACCCTTCTCCAGCTGAGCCTTGCTTGAGATGCATACAGCCCAGCTCGTGTTGCGAGTACAGCCTGGGAGCTGACCAGAAGCAGAGGGCCCAGGGAAGCCATGCCCGGGGATCCAGACCTACAGAAATTGGAACGTAAGTAGATGGGGTGTCATATTTATAAAAGGGCATAGGCTGAAATAGGTGCTTGAGAGAAGAAAAGAAATTCTTTATGCCAGGTCAGCATACACCTGATTCAAACCCTGAATCCCTTCATTCAGCTTCCCTCTGCTCTGGCGAGTCTAAAATACCCCTTCCTTAGTCAGTGGTGATAGTTGATGGTGGTGCGTTTGTTTTTCATGGTTTCAGAATTAAAAGTATGAATCAACATTAGTATACCTTTCTTATTTCATTTTAAATCATACTGTTCTCTAAAATCCATAACCCATGGGACAACTGATTTGGTCAACGGACTCAATTTACAGAGGCCTAGAGAGGATGAGCGACTTGCTCAGAGACACACAATGGTTTGACTACAGCAAACCCTAAAATTAAATTCAGTGAGACAAGACATAAAGGTGTAAACTAGGGGTCTGGAGCCTGGCACTGAGTAACTTTGCACATGACATGAAAACTTCAACTCATTTTCAACATGTTTGTTTCTTAGTGTCATAAGAAGGGGTGGGGGCTGGGATGCCTGGGTGACTCAGTGGGTTGAGTGCCTCCCTTAGGCCCAGGGCATGATCCTCCCAGGATCGAGTCCCACATCGGGTTCCCTGCAGGGAGCCTGCTTCTCCCTCTGCTTGTGTCTCTGCCTCTCTCTGTGTCTCTCATGAATAAATAAATAAAATCTTACTAAAAAAAAAAAAAAAAGAAGAAGAAGAAGAAGAAGAAGAAGGGGCAGGGGCAGGTGTGGGTTTCAGTTTCTGAACAACCCAGGTTGCCAGATTCATGTCCTCTTTATTACTGCTAAACACACACATCACTGCCCACCTTGTGAGGGACGACCAAGGTGTCTGATGACTTATGCAAACATCACTGTCCGCAGAAGACACAGTGCAGTGGCAATGCAAGTGCCTGGCATCTGTCTCCTCGCGCTGGTCTCCAATGCCTACGCGGCGCTCCTGCCAAAAACCACTGGAAAGAAGCATGAAATTGGAGAAAAGGAAACTGAGAGGATAGGATCAAAAGCGGCACCAAGGACTTAAAAGCAATAAAAGAGCTAGCACGGGAGTGGGGACGAGGCCGCACATGACCAAAACGCCAGCAGGAACACAGGAGAAAGGAAGGCGAGGAAGATAAAACTAAGGGGATTTCAAATCTTGGCTAAATGTTCATTAAATAATTTGTCACACATATTAAGGCCAGATAGTCACTTTTTACCCTCTCGGGTGCTCATTCAGGAACAAAGGCCTAAACAGACTTAAAACGCTGAAAAGCAAGGCAGGGAAAATGCCACGATGAGAGGCTACAGACTCATGGAGCCACATGTATTTCGCTTCCCTTTGTCTTTAACAAGAAAGGGCCGATCTTCCCTTAAAGCTAAGGTGTACATGGTAGCTTCAAACAGACAGTCGGGGAGCACCTGAGTGGCTCTGTCGGTTGGGCATCCAACTCTTGATTTGGGCTTGGGTCACGATCTTGGGGTTGTTGGGTCCAGCCCCGAGTCGGGCTGGGCACTCAGTGCGGAGTCTGCTTGAGATTCTCTCTCTCTCTCTCTCTCTCTCTCTCTCCTTCTGCTCTTCCCACAACTCCTGTGTGCTGTCTCTCAAACACAAAAAAATAAAATCCTCTAAATAAATAAATAAAATAAAATATTAGTTTAAAAAAAAAACAAAAAACAAGGGAAAAACACAGACAGCCAGGAGCCTGCATTGTGCCCCATGGAAACCCGCTGAGTCGTAGCTGCTATTCTGCACGTTACTTGGGCTGGTGTGTGGTGTCTCTATGCTCAATGGTTGCAAGAGACCTTCAGTGACAGATCCAGAGCCATCACTGGGAGAACGGGCATTGACTCATTGGGAAGAGAAGCAACCTCTTGCTGGCCTGAAAACATAATGATGACAGTAGCAATGACAAAAACAGCCACAGTAGTAAATATTTATTGAGCACCTAGCATGTTCTGCATGCTATATACTCATGATCTTTAATTCTCAAGACGTGTCAGTAATAACAGTAATACCAGTTAATGTTTGTTGAGCATCAAGCCCATTCTAGATGCTATGCATTCCTCAGCTCCTTTAATTCTCAACACAAGCCCATGAGGTAGGTATAACATCCCAGTATGACACATGAATACTAACCGGGTTATGAAATGTGCCCCGGAGGTAGCATGGGATGGAGCCTGCCCTGTCTTCCCTGAGCCTTGTGGTTCTCTCCTTACAGTTTTCCCCCATATGCACTCCCCTAGCAGATCCCTTATTAGATATTTGCTCAGGAGTCTGAGAGGGCCTGGGTTCTGGTCCCAGTTCTCCTCTGTACTAGCTGTGGGATGCCAGCCGGGCCCTGGGCCTCATCCGCTTCCTCATCTGCACATTCTGAACTGCAGTGCCCTGCCCACCTCAGACGAGTGATAAGGGATGCCTTAACGGCTGTCATTCATTAAGCACCTAATCGCCTTTCATTTATTCATTTACAAATATTTACTGAGCATTTACTTTATGGACCAGGGATACAGTAACGTTAATGCAAAAACAGGACTTTCAAGAGGGGGAGAAAAGCATTACATACAAAAACCACACACATTATTTTTTCTAAGCTGTGTCTGTGTTCAGTATCATGGAGGAGAAATTCTGGGATTCCTTCCTTCGTTCATTCGACATGTGTTTATGGGGTGCTATTACGCGCCAGATGGTACCAGGAGCATCAGCTCTTAGGAGAGCATATAAAGGAGGGTCCAGTCCAGATTTTGATCTGATGCTTCCTTGGTGTGTAATGTTTGGATTGGGTCTTGAAGGATGTGTAAAAAATAACTAAAAGTGGAGGGAAAGAAGGGTTTTAGGCTAAAGGACAATATGCTTACCATTGTGGAGAAGGAAGGAGAATGGGGCTGCAAGTAGCTTGAATTCAGTGAAGCTGGTTTCATGGAAGGGGACCAGACAATGCCCGGTGCCTTCCATTCAATTCTAAATTGCTTTCACAATGACCCCATAAAATAGACAACATTCCCACTTGACAGATGAGAGAACTGTATGCATGCTTATTCAATAGAGTCTGCTCAAAAGCCACTACCCCACCCTTTTCCCTTGCCACCAGATCACACTACCCACCCATGAGATACAAAATGCCAGAAATGCACTTTCCCAACCTCCCTTGCACTTAGGGAATGGACAAGGGACTCAATCCCAGCCAGTGGGATCTGAAGCAAAGTGGGCTACAGAGTACGGTTCTGAGACAGGATGTTCTCTTCCTTGATAAAGAAGGGAAATATGCAAGGAGGCGGGTCCCATCCCTCCCATCCTACCTTTAGACCTCATCACAGAGGATGCAATCAACGGTTGGCACTACTGCAGCCACCTTATAAGCATGAGGGAAAAGCTAAGACAATCACCAAGGAACTGTCTTTACAGCAGCCAAACATACCCCTGGCAGCACCTGGGTTTCTGGATATATGAGAAAAACAAACCTCTATTATTCCAAACACTTTTAACTGTATGTTAATAACTCACAGCCCAAAACATGAAAACGGACATAGAATAATGAGCCTCACAGAGACGGAAGCATTTCAAAATTCTATAACTAAAAAAGGTAGAAATGTTGAGTTTTGAATACAGGCCTAATGATCCTAGATCCTTTGCTCTTTTTCAGTTTGCCATATCCCTTGGACTCTGAATTGAGCAAACACTGTTAATTTTAAAGCTCTGGACAGAATCAGAGGTGACTAATAAAACCAATGCCAAAGATAATCCTGGAAAGTAAGAAGAACGTGTAAGGTAGCAGGGATGTGACCTAGGCAGGAAAAGTATGGCCACCAGGTCCTCCTGTGGGGTTCTGCAGGAAAGGTCAAGTGCAACCCAACCACAGTGGGGTCTTAGAAGTCTCGTCTTCTCACATATCTGGACTGGCAAGAGCAGGGCAGCCAGAGAATTCAACCCTCACTCGGGAGTCCCAAAATATTTAGATTAGTGAAGAATATGCTGAAATTTATACACTGAAAACTGTGTCTCCTCCTCCCAACACAGAAAAAGGAAAAAGGCCCCTGCGTTCTGCTCCAGTAAAGACTCGAACGGGGGTTTTGTCCTTGATAGTATCTAGAGTGTAGTCAGCTGCAGGTATTTAAAGGTGGCGGTGGGGAGAAGTATTTTTCTAAAACACTAATTTAAAGAACAAATCAACATCTATTATCTCCTTCATTATGTTTTAAATTATACAACTATAAATCACCCTGCAGCGGGTTATTCAAGGGCAGAATTACTCAGCTTGGCTTTCGCGAAGGTTAGAAGAATGACATCTTGTGCTTTTTTTCTAGTTATAATTTATAACTTTGCAACAGAACCGGCGTTGCAGGTCCATCCATTAGCAGAGTAGCTGCACATCTGTTAAAACTCAACACAACGACTGGCTTTACACGGCTGCAGGAAACATAATTCAATCATTCCAGAAGTTCTACAAACTCAAGCCGTTTTTTAATGTAAAATGATTTGAAAACGCAGTTCCCTAAAACATCTGCTAAGCTCTTGCTACCCTAACACATGATATTCTTTCTACTGTTACCTGCCAACATAAATATTTGGTCGCACAAAACACCCTAAGAGGCCACGTGACAGCGTTCGGCTTCAAATTTACATACCGATCCGCAAAGGGCTGGCTTGGACCTAGGAATGCTAGCTCAGATGTTGTTTACCAGAACTGAAAGTTTGGGGGGGCTGGGGGGGGATGGAGGAGGCTGAGGGTTAAGTTCATGAAGGTACTTTCAAACATCTGAAAAAGGAAACCTAACCGCACCAGGAGAGATATACACGGTGGGGGCCGCTGTGGTGCCTCTGACACAGCAAGTGCACTTGGGAGGAGACGCTGAAGGGTCTGCAGGCAGGTATGACACTCTCCTGGGCAAACTGGGTACGATCTCTGTGCTTTTTAAGCACAAAAGGAGGGCAATAGTTCTAATATTTGAACTAAC
The DNA here is from genome assembly GCF_003254725.2 of Canis lupus dingo. Classification (NCBI taxonomy): domain Eukaryota; kingdom Metazoa; phylum Chordata; class Mammalia; order Carnivora; family Canidae; genus Canis; species Canis lupus. The sequence goes on from NC_064247.1 coordinate 73,101,664, forward strand.
ACAGCAGAACCGCTGTGAGGAATAAAGAAGGCATCTACACCGAGGCATAAAGCATCACGATGTCTAGCCTCATGCACCAAGTCGCACCATGCCTGGGGGTACGGCAGGAATCTAAAGGCCCCACACATAGCAACAATCACCAGTACCCAAAATTACCCTTGAAAATCTCGACTATCACCAGATCTGGTTTTGTGAATTAAGTTACTTGGAGAAATACCTATGTATGGATACTTTATATATATTTATGATGTATATTCAAATATACATAGGCAAAATGTAATTTTTTGAGTATTTTAATAGCATAAAAGAAAGTAGAAAGACATGATAGATGTGACTTCACTAACGGAAAGCTCCCACCAAACTTTAGTTTCCCTTAAGATATTTCAAAAGCAGCTAAAGAATTCTGCGTATTTTTTAAACAGTATTTAAGGACAGTCTTATTCTTGGGGTGTCGGGCTGGCTGGTTTCGTAGGTAGAGCATGCAACTCTTGATCTCAGGATTGTGAGTTCAAGCACAACATTGAGGGTAAAGCTTACTTTTAAGAAATCCTATTCCCATTTGTATGTATTGTTTTATTTTTGCATAAATCAGAGGGAAGGGAGACAAACGCTTCCCCCGCAGACTCCTCATCCACCTGTCCTGACCTCCAGACCTCAAGGGGATGAGGTGCCAAAGACACAGATTTACCAGTAGGGATCGCTGTGCTAAGATTAATCCCTGTGAATTTCTCATTAGTGATTATTATACTGCAGGCGGCCAAAATGGAAAAATTAATTAATTTCAAAGTGATAATGCATTTACAGCAACAATTAGAAATGTATAACTGTAAAAGGGCAACATTTAAAAGACAGATTACATTTAATAAAGTTGCACAAGAACATCCAATTGTAAAATTACTGATCTGCAACAATATTCCTTAAAGAGGCACTTAAAATAGCCTGACTCCATGAAGGGTGACCTAATTACTGTAACTAAAATCACCGTAGTCACAGCAAGTCACAGCAAATAAAACAGGGACATTGATATTAGAATACTGTTGTTTAATACTTCAGGGAGCCAGCTCTGGTGGAGAAGCAAAAGCAGAGCCTCCAAGCTCAAGGCTGGGCTGTGCTGCTTTATTCCTTGACCTTGTGCAATGGGATGTGTACTCCACAACACTCATGTCAAGGGAGACACTTCTGGAGTAAAACACGGATGGAGCCATGATGCACAGACAGCCACTGGTCATGAGGACACTGTATACATGCTAAGCTTCTTCATGAGCATTTAGGAAGCCAGCTTTCACATGGGGTGAGAATGGAATGCAACTATATAGCTTATGTCCAAAAATAAATTTGTGTTAAAAAGGCAGAAGTGCAGGGCACTGGGTGGCTCAGTCGGTTAAGCATCTGCCTTTGCTCTGGTTGTGATCCTGGGGTCCTGGGATCAAGCCTCACATCAGGATCCCTGATCAGCAGGGAGTCTGCTTCTCCCTCTCCCTCTGCCTGGGGCTCCCCCTGCTTGTATTCTCTCTCTGTCAAGTAGACACATTATTTAAAAAAAAAAAAAAAAAGTAGAAGTGCATCTCTGTCCATGAGACAAGTATCTTATCATGATGGAAGCAATGTCAAGCCACGTACAGAAGGATAAAACACCAGATCGACTTTCCCAGTAAGCCCAGTCTGTCCCACCAGTGACATAGACTCATCCCAGGTTCCAGGTCATGCTCATGCCTCTCCCACATATGCAGAGTCCAAAATGTTTATGAACTAGAAATGACTGTCTATGAGCTTGACAAGTTGGTTCCATTCCACCGTTTTATAAACCAAATCATAGAACGCTGATGGCTAGGAATACCACCAAATACCTAAGTATATGAAGATATTATTAGAAATTTCCTACAAGTCTAAACCTACGTACATATTTCACAGTCTTCATAATCTATATGCTTATCTAAAAAAGTGCATGTGTGGCTGATAAAAGATGCTGTTTTTTAGTTACCTGGGGACAAGGACATGGAAAGTTCATTCTACTATGGCTTCCTGGAGGACCAGAAGTACAGGCTGAAGACCAGGCTCTCTTCATCTGGACACCCTTCCTACTTTGTCAATAACCTTCTCTTTGGGCCTCTGGGGACAGAGACAGAGGTCCATCCAAATACCACCGCCAGACTCCCAGTTTACAGACTCCTTTAGTTGTGACCCTTATATGCAACACAAAAAAATGACATTTGGGAGAATAATCCTCTCCAAAGGTACTATAACGACAAGAATAACAACCACCATAATAGGAATACTACACATCTCCTACACAGACACCATGCTCAGCACATTATTTAACTGTGCCTTCCAATCTGGCAACCATTAGGTACATGCAACTATTTAAAGTCTAAATGAATTATAAATATAAATTAATTAAAGTAAAATCAAATTTAAAATTCAGTTTCCTAGTGTATTAGCCACTTTTCAAGGGCTCCATAGTCATATATGGTAGGTAGATCCCATGCTGGTAAGTCAGATTAAAGTCTCAACAGAAATTCTATACTCATTATTATAAATGTCATATCCGTTATGGTCAATCCCCACATCAACCATACCACAATGTTAGTTGTGAGGAATCAGGCTAGGACTGGTTAAGTGCCTTACCGTTGTACGTGGGAACAACCACTAGAGGAGACAAACTGTAATCAGAGGCATAGGATCATTCCCCCAGGATAATGAGTTCACCTTGTGATACTTGTAGGGGTCAAAATGTGTTTGGGCCTTTCTGAGGGTTAGATATTAAGTTAGTTAACTGGAATTGTACTAGAATGCACTATTTCACAGTGTTTTTAGAGCCCTCTGGTTTCGAAAAATACCATACCGAATATATCGTGTAAAATAGGCATTGTTCACTTAAAAGACTTTCTATTAAAATGTTTCATGGAAGAAGTTTCTAGATATGGCTGTTATACAACCATTAAAAATGTAAAAACTTCCTTTGTGAACCTTTCCAAATCTAACCACAGAAGTGTGATTCATCCCAAAGGATTCACCTTTGGGAGGTAAAGGATAAAATGCACTTCCAACCAACAAAAGATTCTCCAGGTGAGATTAGAACATCAACTATAAGATTCTCAGTGGAAACAAAGGAATCACATCTGATAATTCAGTGGTCACAAATCCATGTTTTTCACCTGCTGACCTGAAACACCATTATCAAATACCATGCTTTCTGCATAAGACTAATAAAACAATTGCATCAAAAGAAAGCAAACCATTTCCATCAAAACTTCCAGCTATTCTTAATGCAATACTTCAAAGCACATCTACTATCCAGCCCTCCAAGACGCCTTTAGAGAAACAAATGCATTCTAAGTCAATCAAGGTGCATCTGAGAGCCCTTTCTGATGGCTTTGACAGGTCTGAGGATGCGACCGTCAAGACCAGATCCATCACTACAAGAGACAAGAAGCTGAAGAAAATGCACATGTCCATAATGGCACACTGAAGGTGTCTGCGGCAACAGAATCCATTTACTTACCATGGACTTGGTGAATGGCCGGGCCAAGGTAAACAGCAGCGTGTACACCCACCAGTTGCGATGAATGGAGGAGTACATCATGTTTCCAGGATGCACAGCGTTCGATGTGACCCCACGAGGTGACAGGCGGCGGTGGAGCTCGTTGGAGAAGAGAATATTGCAGAGCTTGGACCGGTTGTAAGCCAGCATGGCCCAATAGTCACTTTTAGATGGAGAAAGGCGGCTGAAGTCCAGTTTTCCCGAGGAATCATTAATATCTGTGAATCTTAAAAAAAAAAAAAAAAAAGACATAGGATGTGAAGCAGCCAATCTCTGACTTCTGATAATAGCATCTTTTTTTATTATTAGAAATCTGAGGAAACCACACAGAGACAACTGAGAACACAATTGTGCAAACATAGGAACAGTCTCCCCTAGAAACTGACAATAGTGATTTAACACTATAAACCAACTGAGTCCAAAGACAGAGTAAATAAAGGCCCAAACTCAGAAATGGGGCAATCTTAACACGCTTGAACTCCCTCCTGCCTCTAACACTGATTTTTTTAAAACCTTCAACAGGAAGTTCAAGGATAATTAAATTAAATGGAAAAGCATCTTAAATAAAGGGCTGCTGCTTTTGGAAGCAGAAAGATATCACATTCCTAACCTTTGACGGGGTTTTCCTGGGTTGTTTTAGCCAACGCATGAGTCCTGTATATTTTCATTTTAGCATCCAAGTAAATATAGATGAGACTTGCTGCCCCCAAGACTCTTTTCCAGATTAAAAATTAATGATTATAAAGGGGTTATAACCTTGGTGAGGTGCCATCAATAGTCTTATACGTTTAAAAGATAAATGTAAACAAAGCCAAAATGAGTTCTGGCAGAGTCTACTGTTTTTAAGTATACCCATGGCATGGATACACACAAATCAAACTAAGTAGTTGATGTTTTATAATTGGGTCTGACGGAGTCATTAAACACCAGCTGTTTGGTTCTTTCCATTTTTTCTTTTTCTTTCTTTTTTTTTCTTTCTTCCTTTCTTAGGTAACAAAGTAATGACTGCCCTAAAAGAAAAAAGAAGGATTGTAACAAAAGGGATTTTCTAGATGATGATGGTTAAGGACCCCTAAACATTTCCTTCACTAAATTAAGTCTGGGCATTTGCACCAAGTAATAAGGAAACATAAGGAGAGTACTCTGGGTAACTGCTATGGAAATAGAAGCAAAAGGCAAAATGAAAATTGTGGAATACTCTGGTTGTTCCTTAATATAAGCAGCTCAGGTTGAGCTATGACCAAGGAAAAGCATCACAGGGATAGATGAAATTCATGTTTTAATGGAAATTAAATATCCCTTCTGCAAGACTCAGTGACATCCAATTTCTGGTGTTAAATGACATTGCTGCTCTAAAGTCATCAACAAAGCCGATGGCCAGAAATGTTATCATGGATACAGCACCAAGACCTTGAAACTAATTGTTGGCTGCCTGTCTCCAAGTCCCCAAACCACAGGAAGGGCCCAGACTTCTGAGCTTAATCATCTAAAGCAGTAGAACTTAGCGGGAAATTTGAAAATTTATGGGGGCCTTGTTCTGGTTGTTATAATGATTGCCGGCAGGAGCCGGGGATGGTAGATGTCCTGCAATGCAGACAGAGTCTTGCTCAGTGAAGATTGGTCCACTGGACATTCACACAGATGAAAAGCCTGTCTGTAATTATCTGAGCCTAGAGCCTGGCTGTGTTTTACATATATACACAGTTTTAACATCCACTGCATTTCCAAGAGTGTAGTATAACAACCATGCAAATGAAGAATGAATGCATGTTCAGATTTCGTGGGGTTTTGGGGGAGGTGAGGCTTGATTCCATGCTGGTAGTATTTGAGTCTGCACTGCCACACACCTGTTAACAGTCTGCATTTGTGAGTATCCCAATGGAGGTGATTTATCCATAGGCATGCACATCTGATTACTTACCTTTCCTGTAGTCCTGCTCGAGGAAGAAAACATGCTATTTTGTCTCACATTTATTTTTTCTTCCCATTACAGTTAAGCTAGCATATTGAATTAAAATACACTTATGCAGTGAAGTTATATCGTTTTTCAACTTTATTTCAACGTAGTAACAAGTACTACAGAAAGAGACTGTTGAGAACCTAATGATCCAAGGTATGGGCCATGTCTTGGAAATTCTACCTATGAGTAGAAAGAAGGATCAAGGATCTAGACAGCATCTAAATAGTGTGGCATAAAAATAACATCGTTCTCTCATTCTTCACTCTTCTTCCATCATTGTTGTTGGAAACCATTTTGGCATATCTGTTTAGCCCAACCCAATTTGAGTGCCATTTCTTCCAGGAAACTCCCCCAACTGCTTGTTGTCACAATGATTTCTTAGGTGGCAATGGGGGACAGACTGAAAGGAGCCATGCAAAGTAGACTGAAACATGTTTCCATGGAAAGTAGGTTCCCACTCACCAGGACCCAGGCCATGCATGATATTCCTAGTGTTCAATAACCTCGCACCACCCCCCTTGAACATCAGTAACAAAGCAAGTCATGCCATCTTTGCATTTTACCTGCACATTGTGCCTCTGTCCTTACCATGCCAGACTGCAAGCCATTTATTTACCTGCTTGCAACTCTGGACTGTGAATTCTTGGAAGGTAGACAGTAAGCCTCTTGCATATTGCCTACCACAATGCCTGACACATAGTGGGGACTAAATATAGGATTAGAGAATTAAATTTTGATCATGGGTTGAGAATTCCAAACTAAGGGCCAAGTTTCCTTGTTCCAATGGGAAAATCTAGCATTAGCTTCAGGTCCTCTATGTTCTTTATCAATATTTGCACATGGCACTTCTAAAGTTTAGAATGAATTCCCTGTTTTGGTTTTTAAGGACAACACAGAAGTATCTCATGACTGCAGAACACTAGAGAGGGTAAGAGGGGGAAAGGAAATCATTCCTAATCCTTCATCTAGAAACAAGATAAAACATAGACACACACACACACACACACACACACACACACACACTATGATGACCATATGAAACCAAGTTGAAGGAAGTTCTTAGGACAGAGAAGCACAGCTACTAAATGGCAGGCCCACTCTTGGCAAGCAGCCCCCCTCCGTAAGTGAACCCCTGATTTCCTGCCCTGCTGATCTCCTGAACAGCAGGCTCATTTTGAAGGCCTGATTAGCTTGTATTGACAGTCCTCCAGGAAGCGGGAAGGGTGGGCAAGCTTTCTGATCCCTCAGAACCAGGACAGGCTTCCTGAAAAACGACCATATTCACCTCTCAGCTCAAGAGGCAATAAAACAACTCTTCAAAGGCTGCCGACTCTGTTTTCAAGTTGAAAAATTGACAAAACCACACAATAATGTCTTAATAGAATTATCCTCCTACCCATACAGTAAAATGTTAACATTTGCTCTCTGGACATTAACATTTGCTGTTTGTGGGAACCTCTATCTTGTATTTCTATATATACTGCTCCTTTATTTTTTTTTTAACTGAGGATTTTTAAATTACCAAACAAAAATAATTAGTCTGGATTCTATGTAGACAAAAGCTGGTATGTTCAAAGAATAAGACTGAATTTGCATCAAAAGTTATGTGTGTGTGTGTGTGTGTTTGTGTGTAGCAACTTGGCACTCAACACAGCTGCAGCCATTCAGAGTTGTTCAGCCAGCCCTCTGCTCACTCTTTTCATTCTATTTTAATTGTTATCTGAAAATTTTTCACAGCAAGGAAGGCGAGTTCTCATTTTAATATGATGTATTTTGGGTATGTAGAAACTCCATTCACTTGCTCAGACTCCAGATAAGTAAGTAAAATACAGTGAAGACACAGGGAGGCTAATAAATATTTTGCCCGGGGGCAGTCTGGTATAATATTTTCTGCAAACATAGGACTTTATTTTTCCCCTAACAGGGGGTCTTGACTCCAACGAAGAGACTCCGCCAAGGTTTATGGAGGTAATTAGATATCAACACTTCCATTTTACAACATGGTTTAGGGCTCTGGGTCCTTGAGCAGCGAGTAAGTGCTTTCCCAGGACTATGCACCCAGTATTCACACTGTCTCTTGGGCACCACAGGAGGATAACACAAGTGTAAAAAACACACCAGTGTGGGGGAATTAGCATTTTGTAAAAATACCCCTTCACATGTGCAAAGGCCGACCGGAAAGCAGAAAAAACCAGTGCCAATCACCAGACCGGAGTGGGCCTGATAACCATTTCAGGAAGTCCTGGTCTATAAACTAAAATGGATCTAATTCAGGAGATCAGGGCTCTTCCTTCCAATTCATCTGTTACATGAAATTAAGATTCAGATCTCCAAGGTAGGCTCGAATTATGCGGCAGTTAAGAAGAGAACAAAGACGTCACATGAAATACCATTTGAGATACAGATTTACAAAGGGAAGCAAGCAGCTGACAATTCAACATAATCTCCCATTAAATACCAACTCATTTAAACATATCCCGTGGTGCCCTCCACATCTGGCAAACGATCGGGGCTGGCAGATTTATTTCCGGAGCTCGCTCTCCCGCGCCGGCCCCCACAGTGGCCTCCCTCGCTCCTGAGCAGGGCCACTCCACTTATTTTTTTTTTTTCCCTCACAAACCTGGTGTGATTTGCAAAGATAAGGATGTCCAGATTTTGTTACCACCTAATTACTAGATGTTTCGTGTCTTTTAACACGGGGGAGGATTATTACGGGCATTTCCCTTTCATTTCAGCCATCATAAATTTAAAATGGTAAAAGTAAATCTATCTGCAATGTGTCACTTATACCATAAGCCCCTGTGTTTGGGAGTGATAAAGGGTTCAGGCTAACCCTTGGCTGGTCTCTCTCTTCCAAGTCCCAGGGGTTACATTTTATGGAAGCATGATTAAAAAAATAAGCTTCATTCTGGGTCACTAAAACATTTCAGGACTTAAGACGGAGAAGAAGGGAAAAAATAGGTCCTTGCACATTATTTTTTTTCCAGCTACTTTGCTGAGAGTGAAAGCTCCCAACCACACCAGGAAAATCTCCCTAACATGCATTAAATCTAGCCTCACCAGGGAAGCCCTTTGTCTTCTCTGACTACTTCTCTTTAGACAAATAGTTGTTTATCCAGCTCCAGAAACAAATATGCTGAAAATACGATGAAATTTTCAAATGCCTTTTTAGTCAATTGGATATTCTCCTAATGGTAATAGAAGAGAAGTGCCATCTGATGTTTTAATTGAAATTTTAACCAAAAGAGGCATGGCCAGATTTCTAATATGTTCTAACTACAGTACTTCCCTTTCTACAATTACACAGCTAATGTCTGCATTGAATTCCCTAATTTCTCATTATAAAACAATTGGATTTCATCTCGCAGTCTTTAATTGCATTGTTTCTCCTGCTAGAATAACTGCACATTCTTCTTGGTGAGGTGTTGAAGTTGTTGAATGACAAATCGATAAAGGTCAAGCATTCAGATTTAATCAATTATTATTCCATCTCGAAGCAAAATCAATGAGGGGCTTGAAGTATAGTTGTAGAAACCATCCGCACTGTTGTAGACAAAAACCCCCAAATAATCCTCCACAATCTCAAAAAAGAGAGAGACCTCGGAACAATTCAAGAAGCCAGGTTGAATATATACCTACACTTTCCAGAGCAGCATTACTGAAAAAGCATTTTCAGAACCAGGAGCCTTGGAGAGATATTGGATGGCACAAGAAAGGGGCCATGTGAAACATCAGATTCTCACCTACCTATGGGACTCGGAGGAGACCACAACTACTCGGGCAGGAGCTGAGCGGCACAAGACATCCTGAAGGAGCTGGACAAGGTAGAAGTGCCCCAGGTGATTCACCTGGAAGGTGGTCTCCAGGCCATCTTTTGTGAGGCTCCAGGGTAGGGCAAAAGCCGCTGCATTGCACACAAGCACATGAAGAGATCTGAAAAACAAAACATCCAATGCTGTGCAGACACAAACACCCTAAAACCAAGGATAACCTGGGCTCTGACAGGAACAACCAACTCTTCACTGTCTTCAAGATTCATCAGTTGGAAATGGGATGTGACACCACAAAGCCATTCTGCTGGGGAATGGCTTAGACTGTGAGTGGGCAGCAGGCACCAGGAGGTCCCCAGGATACAGGACTTCCAGTGCTAAAATCAGGACCGTCCCGGGAAAATTGGTCACCCTGGATGGAACCCAGATTCTAAAATCTAATTTTATCTATGCATCTCAGTTTATCCAACTCTTATCTTCATCACCTATAAAATCAAAATAACCCTTAAAGTAGATTAAGAAAAAAAAAAGAGAGAAAATAGGCTGTATAAAGACCAATACAGGAATCAGGTTCAAAGTAAACATATCAAGGGGGAAATAGTCTGTTTAAAGAGACAGGGACACATTGTTTGAATATATTCCCTCCAGAGGTCAAATTACAACTACGCTTTAGAAACAAGCAAGCCCAGGGATGGGTAAGTGGAGATTTATTATAATATTTTCTTCTCTTTTGTATGTATTTAATTTGTGTCATAATAAAATCTTAAAAAATAAATCTTTCATGTGAATCAAAATCCTAAATCCTCATAAACAAATGGCACTTGTGGGAAATCATCCTAAGGTACTAATAAGAATTGTAAAAAGGGAAAAATCCAAGGCTATCCACAGTGTTTGTAATTATGATATAAAAGCAAAACATTACAAAATAAACAAAATATAAAACTGGGGAAATCATTAAATGAATCTGAATATATGCAATAGAATACTATGCAGTCATTAAAATGATACATTTTTTTTTACTGTAAAACATGCATGTTATAGAACAAAATATATAATCTTGTATGAGTATACAAATGCACACAAAATATTAATGAAGTGTACTCAAAAATGTAAATTCTAGGGCAGCCCGGGTGGCTTGGCGCTTTAGCGCTGCCTTCAGCCCAGGGCCTGATCCTGGAGACCCAGGATTGAGTCCCACGTCAAGCTCCCTGCATGGAACCTGCTTCTCCCTCTACCTGTGTCTCTTTTTCTCTCTTTCTCTCTCTCTCTCTGTCTCTCATGAATAAATAAATAAAATATTTTTTAAATGTAAATTCTAGTTGTTATAGGGGTGGGTGGAACCCCTTTAATTATCTTCTTTGTGAGTTTTTATTTTAATGAAATGCAAGTTGTATGTATTTTTTTCTTTTGTCACTTGTGCTTTGAGAGTCATATCTAAGAAACCATTGCCTAACCCAACAGCACTGAGATAGACTTCTATTTTTTCCTCTGAGAGTTTGTTTTAGCTCCTACATTTAGATCTATGATCCATTGTAAGTTAAAACAGAAGCAAGGTGAATGCAAGAGATCTAACTTCATTCTTTGGCATACAGGTATTCCAATTGTTGCACTTTTGTTTGTTAGAAAGGCTATGATTCCACCCATTAACTAGTCCTAGCACCTTTGATGAAAATCAACTGACCAAATTTAAGAGTGCATTTTGGGACTCTCAATTCTATTCCATTATTATAGTAGTACTATAGTCTTTACTACTAAAGCTTTGCAGAAAACTTTTAAATTGGGAAGTGACACTGAAAGAACAACACTATTCTTTCTCAAGCTTGGGTTGGCTAGTCAGGAGCCTTGCATGCACACATAAAGTTTAGAGTCAGCTTTCAATTTCTGCAAAAAAAAAAAAAAAAAAACCAATAGCAATTTTGATGAAATTTACATTAAAACTACAGATCAGGAGCACCTGGGTGCCCAGGCAGTTAAGCATCTGTCTTCAGCTCAGGTCATGATCCCAGGGTCCTGGGACGGAGCCCAGGGTCAGGCACCCTGCTCAGCAGGTAGTCTGCTACTCCCTCTCCTTCTGCCCCTCCCCCAGCTTGCTCTCTCTCTCAATTGAATAAATAAAATCTTTTTTTAAAAATTGCAGATCAATTTTGAGAATAGTGTCTCATTAACAATATTAAGTCTCTTGATCCATGAACATGGGATATCTTTATCAGGTGGAGGAAATGCCCTTCTAATCCAAGTTTGTTGAGTGTTTTTATTACAAATGGGTGTTGGAATTTTTCAAATGTTCTTTCTGTAACCAATGACCTATCCGTTATTTTACTGATATGGTAGATTACACCAACCTTCTTGAATAAATCACACCTTGTCATGGTGCCTAATCCTTTTTATACAGTGCTCCATTTGGCTTGCCAATATGTTGTTGAAGATTTATACATCTATATTCATAAGTGACACTAGTCTATAATCTTCTTGTGATATCTTTATCTGGTTTTCAAATCAGAGTAATACTGGCCTTATACAGTGAGTTTAGAGGTTTTCCTTCCCTTTTTTTTTTTAAAGATTTTATTTATTTATTCATGAGAGACACAGAGAGAGAGAGGCAGAGAAATAGGCAGAGGGAGAAGCAGGCTCCATGCAGGAAGCCCAACATGGAACTCAATCCCAAGTCTCCAGGATCAGGCCCTGGGCTGAAGGCAGATGCTCAATCGCTGAGCCACCCGGGCATCCAGAGAGGTTTTCCTTCTTATTCCATTTTTTTCCTAGAGTTTGCAAAGAATTGATATTAGTTCACTAATTATTCATAATATTAATGATATTATTAATGATCTCAATGATACTAATTTCATTAAGAATTGATAAAAAATGCTGGTAGAAAGCATGAATTAATTTATCACTAGAGGAAAAAAAATTAATTCACTGTTTTAAAAAGTATTTATGTAAATCTCATCGCCAATAGGCAATCTAAGTCTCACTGAGAAACTGTCTTATTTATTCTATTTTCTGAGATAGCTCCAATCCATCAACTATCTAAGATCTAAAAGTGGTAATGTGGCTGGGGTCAGCTGTGTTTGACTGAGATCACTTTTTTTCCACTTATGGTGCCCAGAGTTGTCAACGCACAGCACTCCAACAGTCCAGTCACTCTCTGAAGAGGTGGACAAGAAAATGCTTTGAGGCATCTGGTCTACCTACAACATTCATCAGAGCCTTTTTCAAGCCAAAACAGAATCTACTTATTTCTAACAAAAATGACCCATATTTTGTAGTAAGCCAAGACTGCTGGAAAAAACTTTGAGAGAGAAAGGGGAAAATGGGTCAAGTGAATATATATGTGAGCACCTTTCAGTTTCATCTCAAATATTTGGTTCCCTTTTTCAGAGTTTTTCTTCCCTTCCTTCCTTCCTTCCTTCCTTCCTTCCTTCCTTCCTTCCTCCCTCCCTCCCTCTCTCCCTCCCCCCCCCTTCCTTCCTTTATTTATTTTCTTTATTTTCTTCTTTGTTCCTTTGAGTGCTAAATGGGAGTTAGGCACTTATTAATAGCTTCGAATACCTAAGAACTTTAGGTGATATGTATTATTATCAACATCTTACAAACAGGAAAATGAGAAATTAGAAACAAACATCCTATGGTCCAAATAAGAATCAGAAACAACAAAAAAAGTGAATAAGGGAGTAAGAACAAAACAAAATAAAATATGACGAAAAGATTAGGTGACTTCAAAGCTACTGCACAATACCTTCTTTCTTAGATAAGCTCTCTTAAATGGATAGAATCAAGTGTTAAGAGAAATTCTAGTTCAGTCACGTTATGATACTTACTGACTTGTGCCAGTTGGTTAACATCTATAATCCTGTTTTTTCTCCCTACAAACTTACAACTGAAGCATACACATCTCTCAAAGTTGTGATGAATAAAATCCAAGTATTTTGCAAGATACATGCCAGGTTAAATCATTGTTTCTTCCTTGTCTCTATACCCTTCCCTTCTATCCACAGGAGAAAATAAAATTCTTCAAAGTTGATTTCTGCATTGTTTCCATGTGGTTAGGACACGCCTGGGTATTCAGAATTTTGACACCACACCTATTGATAACAACATGGCCTCCTCTAGCTACCTTTATTCTTGCCTGTACATTTTCTCAAGGAAATGCAAAACACATCAAGAAACTTGCTACCAAAGACCTCAGCCTGGAGGCATGAATCCACAGAGGACATGGGAAATCCTCTTCTCTTTCACCAAATTTTAATACCCTTCATTAATGTTAATTGCACAACACCAGAGGCAAAATATGTACCCTGTACCTAAAACTTGTCACCTTCATTAATTAAAAACAGGCTTATTGAATATGAAACTATAAAGTGCTAGACTTTTTTTTTCTAATTGTAAAGACACTTAATTGGCTTGTACAAAAGGAAAAGAATTTCTTTTGCCTCACTTTAATGAGGTTTTTATTATTCAAATGGCACATTTTGCTCAGTTTTGACTAAAAGCCATTACAATTCAAAAGGCTCTGAGATGATGAATATTTACAGAATATCAAAAGGAAAGTTCAAACTATAAAGATAGAATGGAAACAAAAATAGTATCATTCCCATTCCAAAGCTGATGCTGTTAGTCAGCACTCTCTGGGCCTGATTTGTTTTCTTTTTTGGTGAATTCTGGTCTGTGAGGGGTCAGTGAGGACAGGGGAGGTCTTCAATGTACAGAAGATCCCTATGAAAGGAGGTGTGCTGCTTCTCTGAGGTTCTAATCTACCAGGAATGAGAACCCCTGCCTCTCTGTCAAGGGGACGCTGGCTTTCTCTGGGCCTCCTGTGGATGATACTCCCTCATGGGATGAGCACTCCCATCCACTAGGGTGAACAGATTCCTTTGAGCCAGAGAACAACTGCTCAATAGTAAGGAGAGTGGTGATACTGTTATTTAGAAGTGGGTAGTGCTCCTGGTCATCCATGAGCAATGATGGACCAAGCTTTGGAGCCACAGTAGCCTTTTTTTTTAATAATAAATTTATTTTTTATTGGTGTTCAATTTGCCAACATACAGAATAACACCCAGTGCTCAACCTGTCAAGTGCCCCTCTCAGTGCCCGTCACCCACTCACCCTCACCCCCCGCCCTCCTCCCCTTCTACCACCCCTAGTTCGTTTCCCAGAGTTAGGAGTCTTTATGTTCTGTCTCCCTTTCTGATATTTCCCACACATTTCTTCTCCCTTCCCTTATATTCCCTTTCACTATTATTTATATTCCCCAAATGAATGAGAACATATAATGTTTGTCCTTCTCCGATTGACTTACTTCACTCAGCATAATACCCTCCAGTTCCATCCACGTTGAAGCAAATGGTGGGTATTTGTCATTTCTAATGGCTGAGGAATATTCCATTGTATACATAAACCACATCTTCTTTATCCATTCAGCTTTCGATGGACACCGAGGCTCCTTCCACAGTTTGGCTATTGTGGACATTGCTGCTAGAAACATCGGGATGCAGGTGTCCCGGCGTTTCATTGCATCTGAATCTTTAGGGTAAATCCCCAACAGTGCAATTGCTGGGTCGTAGGGCAGGTCTATTTTTAACTCTTTGAGGAACCTCCACACAGTTTTCCAGAGTGGCTGCACCAGTTCACATTCCCACCAACAGTGTAAGAGGGTTTCCCCTTTCTCCACATCCTCTCCAACATTTGTGGTTTCCTGCCTTGTTAATTTTCCCCATTCTCACTGGTGTGAGGTGGTATCTCATTGTGGCTTTGATTTGTATTTCCCTAATGGAGCCACAGTAGCCTTAAGTGATACTTTGTACTGAAAAAGTGCCGGATGGTAGTATTTAACAGAAGGCAATCCTAGTGCAAAGGCTCTCACTAACTAGTTTTCAGATAGCGGATCTCTAAGTTTTCCTCTCACTCTCCCTCATTTTGGGGTTTTGTTTTGTTTTGTTTTTTTCCCCAGGTATAACTGACATACCACACTATATTGCTTTCAGGTGTACAACTCTTCAAGCACCCCACCCGTTGACTATACCCTCTTTCTTTCTGGCCTTTCCAGTAGCTCCTTTTCCACTGGCTCATTCTTGCTGCCTTCAGGGTAATCAGATTTTTTTGACCATTGAAGAAGGGAAATCGGTAAAGAAAGAAAGTGGAGAAAAGAAACTGAAAGGAAGGACAGACAGTAGAACACTGGAAAGAGAAAAATATCTACTTGATGTTGGGGTTCTTTCACTGGCACTAGCCTCTCCCTTCCCATTTGTGGGCTATAGTTTTGAATTGAAATATTTGTCTCCATTCATAATCTCTTTTCCTTGTCCCAAACCAATTTCTTACCACCAAGCTGCCTGAATTCTTTCCCATCATCATCTAGAATCTCTCAAAGCCACCTGGAGAGTGATGGCTTCCCAATCAAGAAACCCAACCTCCCCTCTGTTGAAACCAGACTTCTCTGTCGCAGTAGACCTCCTCCTAATATTGCCCCTTCCTCATCTTCTGTCTCCCAGCAAGGGACTCAAACAACACATCTATAAAGATGAACTTCACACCCACAGCTCCAGCTCTCATATTCCTCTCAGGTCCTAGAATCTCATTCATACCTACCCCAAATCTAAACTCTTCATCTTCTCTCCTCAAGTCCTTTCCCTTCCTGATGTCCTTATTTCTAGTGGGTGATGATACTCTCTAACTGGTCCCCTGATTAGTAACACTTCAGAAACATTTGCTAGTCCATCTTTTCCTTTAGTCTCTACAACTAGTCAATATCAACATCTCTAGAATCTTCAGAGACTATTAATATTTTTCCAGTCCTCTACATTTCAGATGGAATGAGCATTAAGATGTTCTGTCTAGATCTCAATTATGGGTCCAGTGTACCAATTCACAACTGCTGAAAGCAAACACGTCCAGATAATTGTCTTTGACTGATGGGTACCATCACCTCTGGAAAGTCATGCCCCATACCTAGTTGCTCTGATAACAAGTCATGCACCACACCTAGTCACTCTGATGACAGCTCTGGTACAAGTCCTTCTCCAGGAACCTGTGGGATCAGACTGAAGCTAGTATCCTATTGAACACCATCTGTTTCCCTTCCTGCCTTCTTCTGAGGATACTCTCCAGTAAATCATTAATAAGTACATCCCTGGGCAGCCTGGGTGGCTCAGCGGTTTAGCGCAACCTTTTTGGCCTAGAGCCTGATCCTGGAGACCTGGGATCGAGTCCCACATTGGGTTCTCTGCAGGGAGCCTGCTTCTCCCTCTGCCTGTGTCTCTGCCTCCTTCTCTCTCTCTGTGTGTCTTTCATGAATAAATATATACAATTAAAAAAAAAATAAGTACATCCCTATTCCAGGCTTGATTTCTAGGGAACCTGAGCTAAAACAACTACCAGCATTCCATACCCTGCTGCCTTTAGTTCTGGCACCTACAACAGTCCAGACCTGGTCTCGCTGCCTCTACTTTCTCCCTTATTTGACCTATCATTAACACATTAACACCAAAACACATTCTAAGAGTCTAAAATAAAAATTGATAAAGATATTTAAAAATTTATAAAAGTAATCACAAATGATCAGTACAAGATTTATCATGTTAAAATCCTCTGGTAGCAATAATTAAGATATTTTTACCAATGAAATTAGCAGATTTATTTATACTATTATTATATTGTTATTATGTTATATAAAGCTGATAGGTATATATATTCCTACACCCTGAATACGTGATGTTTGAAGCCAGTACATCTGTGGTAATTTATTACAACAGCAACAGAAAACAAACAGAGTCAGGTAATGAACATTTGCTCTTTTAAGTCACTAAGTTTTGGGAGTAATTTAACAGCAACAGATAACTAATACATGCATCATGCTATGTGAAAGAAACCTAACTCAAGAAGCTACATATGGAACACTTGTGTTTATATAACATTCTGGAAAAGGCAAAACTCCAGAAACAGGAAAAAAAAATCAATTGTTGCCAGGGGCTGGGTGTAGAGGTGGGAATTACTATAAAGACGCACAGGGGAAATTTAGGGGGTAAGTGAACAGCTCTAAATCTTGATTGTGGTGACTCCGCAACTATGGGTTTGTCAGAACTTACAGAACTCTATTATTAAAAGGGTGAATTTTACTATATGTAAAAAGCAACTTAAAAAAATGTAGAGACACAACAGTGCCTCGTGTGCTACTAATGGCCCTACTCACACCCCCAGGATGAGTAACTGAAGCATCTGTGTGCTGACCACACCTAGTGGGATGACAGCAGTTGAGCGTATTCATCTCTGCGTCTTGGGACCAACTTGCCAAGCACCTTGAACCTGACAGGTGGCTAATACAAAACTGTTACCTGGCTGAAGTCAAGTAAATATGTATGGACTATTTACAATGCGCCTTGTCCTGGGTACCAGGAAACTACTGAGAAGAAAAATGTTAAAATCTACTTGCCGAGAGTACAGGTCAACATAACAGTGTAAAGACTATAGAATACTCGGCTCATGTATACAGTGCTCACCCACGCTGACTGCCCCCTGTCCTTTTAAGAGCCAGCTCAAACCCCAAACCCCCCATGGAACCTTCCTAAACCACCCCACACATAAGAATGGCTCCTCCTCTGAATTTGTAGAGCATTTAGTATCTGTGTGATTTCTGAAGCAACTCCTGAACCTCATCTTGGTGAGACGCCCTGGAAGTTCTGACCAACCACAAAAACTTTCTTACGAAATTTTATGTTCTCCTTATAAGTGTTGTAACAGCAGGGGTGCAGGTCCACATTGGCGTCATCCTATAAAACTGGGCAACACTTTGCTCACAGAGAATGTTCAATAAGCACCTACTTGAACACACGGGTCTAGTAAACATGAACTGAAAGAGAGGATCACACTTGTTCCTTCCTTGGGACATTCATATGATGTCAGTGCGAGGACACATTGTTGGTAATCTTTGAATATTCTATTTTAATAATCATAGCAACCCACAAGGTAGACAGATGGTTACCATTTCAGAGGAAAAACTAAGGTTCAAAATGTTTCTTGCCAAGTAGCTGAAGAAGCCAGAATGGAAATCTAGGACTACCTGCCACCAAAATGTTTTCTTAGTCAGGAACACACACTATCCTTCCAACCGAGGAATAGGAAGGCTTGCTGTGTGGAGCCACGAGGTTGAACATAGGTAGTGGGCTATCTGAATGGCACCCACAGCCTAGTGAGGTACACACCCCGAACATCTACAAGCAGCAGTGCTTTGATATGATGTTAAGAAATTAAACTTGAATAAAATGCCAGAAATTCAGCCTATCTCCAACTGGGCACTCACCCATGATGATGTCATGCATGCATATTTCTGGACAGTAGAGAAATTAATGATGCTGATATCATACCACTTTCTGATCCTGGCTCATACACTGACATACAGTACTTTCCTGCCTCACTCTACTTGTCCGCTTAGATGGACCTAAAAGGGTCCCTCACTCTGTCCCAGCTGCCCCTTCTACAGGTCACAACCCACCCTTTCTCCCAAGGACTACTCAGGAGACCCTTCTTTACTTGAAGAAGCCTTACTCCTCATCAGGAAGATAAGCACTATCTCCCTCTTCTGCAGTTCTTAGACACCTTCCTTGGACCTTTTACAAGGTTAACAACAATGTGATTGACAGAAAGACAGACATAACCAAAGGACACAAGACCCTTCGTCCTATGACCACTAGACAAATGCATGGGGCAGGAGATCCAGCTGTTTCCCAAGTTCCCTGACCCACAATCCCCCACTAAGGCTCTAAGCCCCTACTGACACCAACCCCTGGAGGGCCAGGATGACATCTGTTTGCTCCACAAACATCCATTGCCATTCTCAACCCTGCCAACTGTTTTGAATGCTCATCAGTAACTGGCAACAACCCAACCCTAGCACATCCTGAGAGTTTACTGTAAACAAAACATCAGCTTCTGAGCTGTAGCATCTCCCAGGAGGTTTGGTCTTCAATTCTGGCTGGGGTGTGTCCATTCCTAAATGCTTAATTCTTTGTGGCTCAATCTGTCTGTTACCTTTGCCAGTAGACTACAATCAATGACCATAGGAAAGAGTCTTTGTTTGCCTAGCCTTTGTTTGCATGCAGTAAGAAGTAAGCCTTTTGTACATCAGGAATGAATGAATGAATGAATGAGTGAATGAATGAATGAATACACTGAATCAATGCTATTTTCCCAGTGGCATCTGGTTTATAAATCACATTCTATAGTCATGTCTTACAATATATTATTGCCTAAAATATGGCAAAAGAAGGAGGGGGAGGAGAAGAAGGAGGGGGAGAAGTGGATTTAGTTCTAGCTGATCCATGAAGACAGAGTTATTTATGCTTTGAAGACAACACCAGTCCCTTATGATCTAAGTAACCTAAGAACCAGATACATAACGTCAAACCTGAAGACTGAGAAGGTGCTTCGAAAGAGTCTATGAAGAGCAGTAGCAACCATCATGCGGTTGAATTACACTGAGGATTTGTAAACTGAATCATAACATGCTCCAAAAAACGAGACAGACCTTTACAGGCTAAATAAACACCCTGTGGAACATTAACACAGTTGTGGCTTTTGGGGATTCCATCTCAGACACAGTAAAAGAATGAACTAAGTGTAATGTTATGTAAAGGGAAATACTTTTCAATTCCTCCTTGAAACAGACTGTCACACCATCTGGGGCATTTCTCTAGTGAGCTGCGGGAATTAGTACTATATGGAAATACTCTGAAATTCAATAGAAAGGGCCTAAGGACCCAAAGTCCCAAAAGCAACTGTTTCTCAGACTTACTAAGTGTTAGGTTTTCTTTTTCTTCCAGCAAAGAAAGAGGAAAAAATTACTGTAGAATTCCAACGTGGATCTCTACTTAAATCGCTAGGGTTGGGTTACTTTGAACTCATGGATGGCAGCATAAACTGGAACACAGCCATCCTCTCATACAGCTCACCTCAAGCCCAGCGAAGGTTCTAGACTCTCCAACAGCCCACCTAGACCTCAACTGCCCAAGATGCAGTGTGCACACCAACAGTAAAAGTCAAGAGGACTTTAGGTGGTATACAGAAAAACTTTTAAACAATGTTTATTTATGGTAACATACTGGAAAAAATATATAATTAGCTGCTCAAATTCACAATGACAACAATTAAAGGGAGGGACAGTACCCACCTTGTTTGCTAGTCATGAAAATTAGAGAAAAATGTAAAATGCTTAACATCAGCTGAGAGATGATACCTAAAACAGGCTATTTTTTCCTTGGCTGCCTATTTCCTAGACTTGGCTACACTTTGGGGACATGACACCTATCAATAATTCAGAGATATAGGGATGCCTGGTGGCTCAGTGGTTGTGCATCTGCCTTTAGCTCAGGGCCTGATCCCAATCCCAGAACCGAGTCCCACGTTGGGCTCCCTGCATGGGGCCTGCCTCTCTCTCTGCCTGTGTCTCTGCCTCTCTCTGTGTGTCTCTCATGAAGAAATAAAAAGTCTTAAAAAATAAAAATAAATAAAATAATAATTCAGAGACCTAACACATATATATAATTATCTCCCATATTTATAAAATACCTATACATGGCTTCTCATGTTCTTACCCTATATCTCTTGGTGGGGGGGGAGTAAGAGCCTCAATAAATATGCAAGGAAATCAAGCAAATAAAACAAGAGAAATAGGAACACATAAAAATCAATGTCAGTTTAGATGGTCAGTGACTGTCTAGCTGTGCTTCTAAAATTTGAAGGATCCACATGTTTTATGAATTTAAGGACACCATCGAAATTAACATAATAATTAACCCAGAGTGGATTCTGCTGTTAAGATAACCCAGCTACACCTTTTTTTTTCTAAGTTGAAATAAAGAAAATAATCCAAACCAATCAGCAGGAATACAGCAGAGCACTGGCTGTATCCCAGGAGACCACCACGAATTTTTCATTTCATGCACCATTTACAACTTCTTATAGTGAATTCCAGACCATCAGTACATACACTTAACAGAAAATAGAAACACTCTTGTTTTTGTTGTTTCCTTAAATTTTTGCCATATGTCCATTACCTTGATTATATTTCCCATCCTATCATATACAGGCCCAGCAGCAAAATCTCAACCTCACTGATTCTAAATGGGGCAAGATATACAAAAGGAAAAATACCGATATCTTTTTCCAAGGGACTTTCTAGGAAAAAAAAAAAAAAAGCATCAATTTTATAATTATGCCACCAATAGCCCTTAATCCACATGACATGATATCTCAAACGCAGATCTGACCCTTTGGTGTTATAGGTCCATATGTCTGCAAGTTTCGCTCCTGCCCTTTGCAGTCAGTACCTTTATTGCCTTGTGTTCTGGCTCCCTGGGAATATTTAATAAAATGGACAATCAATGATAAGCATGATAAGGATGGAAGAGTGGGAATGGTAACAATAAATTCAACCACACTCACAACCCAGTAACTTCACTAAACATAGCTCCCACAGATCAAGAAAATGCAAATGAACCAGAGTCTTTCTTGGCAAATTCCCATTTGTTCATCTGACAAATGAATGATGGTCATGTCCTACAGAAATTCACTCGTGACATGAAAGAAGTCTTGGGAGGCCAAACTGGAGTTTAATAAACTCCACAAGAGAACGCAGAGAATGTGAATATTATTCATACAAATGCGGGAAGGGAAGAAGCTGGCAGACTGGGAGGGCTGGGGCCAGCATTATTTAGAGAAGAGGGAGCTGGTTATTTTCTCTGTGATGCTCAGTTTTCTCAGACACAAAAAGGAGTAAGTCACGACAGTGGACTAGAAACCCTGGAAGGGCTGAGTGTGTCTCTAAAGTCACCACGGTGCTCCCACACCCAGCACCATGTCTAAGATGCAACAGAAGTTTGTTGAATTACTGAATGCCTGAAAATCAAGTAAGATCGTGCTGGTGACAGCTCTCTGCATCCTTGCTTGCACAACTCAAGCATTGCATGCATACAGTCAGTATTTGGTTTTAACCCACAGAGCCTCTCTCTGTGTCAGCTTCATCCACAATGCAGTCATTATGTGCCACTTGCCTATTTTTTGTCAAATTTAAGGACCACTTGTATTCACTTAAAAAAAAATGCACGGAAACCAAATCGTGTATTTCACAGTCTTGTCCTTTGCACAAACAACACCTGTAGGATTGCCGCTCTGGTTTTAGTTTTTAAAAATTAGTATGTGTTAAGTTAAATAGACTATTTAACTGTGTCCATCTTATACATAAGCAGCAACAGGAGAACATGGGAAAC
The DNA here is from genome assembly GCF_003254725.2 of Canis lupus dingo. Lineage (NCBI taxonomy): Eukaryota > Metazoa > Chordata > Mammalia > Carnivora > Canidae > Canis > Canis lupus. The sequence goes on from NC_064247.1 coordinate 73,124,191, forward strand.
TGTTCTATATGGCTCACAGAGCTCCTGCAATTTGGCTGCCCAGCAGTGGGAGTAATTAAATGAATAGTGCATGTGGCCTTAGAAAACAAATCCATTACAAAGAAATCAGAATTATCCAGGACACTTGAGTGAAGGACTGGAGCCGGCAGTAAATTATTTGGCAATGCCTACTAAGAACACATTTACCCTAACAACTGAAAACAGTATCTTCTCTCTTTGACTATGATTTCCTTGTGTGTACGTGTGTGTGGCGGGGGGGGGGGGGGGCGTCCTATATCCATACGAAGCATATATCCTGTACCAAGTACAGGGCCCTGCTCGTAGAGGATTCCTGCCATTTGTCGACAAGGTTAAAATAATACCTGGGGATCTTCTCTAAGTAAAATGCATCCCTCCAAGCATTCTACTCTGTTGACATGTAGGTAACATAAAGTCAATGAAGAAATAACTCACCTTTCCGAAGACAAATTAGCATTCCTTCAAATTAAAATTATATTTTGTGGCCATAAAGCAATATTAAGTATTACAAGCCATTATTTATAAATTTCTGCAATACCAACCTGCTATATAAATTCTGTTAAAAAGATCTTGGGAACATTCATTTTTAAATATATTTGTAGAATAGCTGTCTAAGTACCAGATGATGATTTCATTACCATGATGCAAAAGGGCTTATTTAAAATATACCTTCTATGGTCACAGCAAAGGGAGAGGGTTTTAATGTGGGTGGCAGAGGTGAACTTACATGGACAACAACAACAAAATTAGTTGGGGAATGTGCTTAAGTGCATGGTCAAGTTACTCAAACAATAAAACATCTCATGCATTTTGTACATTCCCTTGCCAATGAGGACTCTTGCCTCTGTTTTGCCTAGAGATATATGGAGCTGTAATCGAGTTCAGAAAGCCCCTGACAGCTGTGTGCTGCCATTCAGACCTGAAAGATTCCATGTTATGATAAAAATTAATGTACTCTGACATCCTCTGGGACTCCCTGGGCCCTGGGAATAGCTAATGAAGAAATACAACCTTGCCAGAGAACAGCATGCAGCTCTGGAGTTAAGGATTAATTCAGACGTGGTAGCAGTGTGGCCCCTCTGTCATCAACCATAAAGCAACTAGACCCCAATGCCAAAGCGAGTCAGCCATGATTGGTCAGAATTATTTCCTGGGTCAGAACAGGTCAAACAAACAAAAAGCTTTACAAAATAATTGAGCCCAACTTGGAGGTAGCCTGTCACTCCAGGCAAATGGCTCTCTTTTTAAACCAAAAAAGGGTAACTGCAACATCTGGTATCTCTTATTGGCTATGACCATGGACTTGAAAACTTCTCCCCAGGAGACGTGCTTCCCAGGTGATTAGAAGACCACTGGGCATGTCCTTCAAGAGGGGTTCAGAAAGGGTCTTGATGTTGAGTGTGGGAGAAATACTGGTCCCCAGAGACTTGTTTCACTGTCCCCACCAACCTACCATCCAACATCTTCAACCCCCAAGGATAATGATTGCCCCCAAGAAAGCAAGGCACTGGGAGTAATGTTCACAGCAGCATTATTCATAAGAGCCAAAAAGTGGAAATAAGCCCAATGTCCACCAACTGATGCATGGATACACAAAATGTGGTCTACTTGTATAAGAGAATATTATTCAGCCATAAAAATCAGTGAAATGTTGATCATGCTATGACATGCATGGATTAAACTTGAAAACATTATATGAAGTGAAAGAAGACAGTCACAAAAGATGACATGTTGCATGATCCCATCGACCCAGAATGTCCAGAAGAGGCAAATCAGTAGAGACAGAAAAATTAGCTGTTGCCTAGGGTTGGAGCAGCAGGGGTGGAGGGAAACGACTACTCATGGGCATAGGCATGGTTTCTGTTTGAAGTGATGAAAACATTCTGGAATTATTAGTCATGGTTGTATAACTCAGTAGGCAGGATAAGAACTACTAAATTGTACACTTTAAAATGGCAAATGTTATGATATACAGATTATATCTCAATTACAAAAAACTCCCTGGGTTCTGAGCAACCTACCCTGACACTTCTCAGAATGAGTTAGGTAGCCTCCAGCCGGGCTCCTTTTCCCGCTGATGGGGGCAGCTCTGGCGAACAGCTCTCCGGACCCTGTCCACCTTATCCTCACACTTCCACCGTGAACAGAAAATGAGATTAAAGTAAGATATAGCAAGTTCAATGAAAATAAGGCTGTGTGGTTGTTGTTTTTTTTTGGGGGGGTGTTCTTTTTTTTTTTTTGACAATTTCTAGGTTACACAGAGCTACATGGTTTAAGTTTGTGACATTATTTCAGCCTACTATTAGAATTTTAACATGTCTGGATGAATTTACTTCTGACAATTAAATTTTAGCCATTTTTTTTAAAGATTTGGTTGAAATTTTTACTTTTTTTTCTTCCTTTGACATATCAGTCCCTAAATTTTCTACAACCTATGGCATTATTTTTGCTAATTTATGATCTCCACTAAATGATTACAGAAAACTTTTACTAGAAAAACATATACTAGAAAAAAATTTTTTCAAAAATACTTGAAATGTGTATTTAAACATATACATATTTATTGTCTTTCCTATAGAGTGCCTATTGTTATAATGAAAGTCAAAAAAAAAAAAAAAAAAAGAACAGAAACCAGAAGGTGATATTCTAAAAAACGTGAAGAGTGATATTAATCAAGGGGTAGTAGTAGTATATTCATGGATGGAAATTTGCCATGCCTTAGATTTGCTTTAAAATAATCTAGCAAGAAAGGGGCTTCAGATTGAGCAAAATTGACCATATGTTGGTAATTATAAAAGCTAGGTAAAAGGCTTGGGAAGGTCCATTATACCTCTTTTCTCTCTTGTGTGTATTTGAAAATCTCCATAGTAAAAAAGTTTCAAGAAATACAGATTAATGGAAAGTAGGAAAATGGGCACTTTTCATTTTCATATTTATGCTTTTCCACATTTTTCAAATGTTCTACAATGGGTATGCACCACTTTTGTTATGAGGAAACTTGTATAGAATAACATTATTTATACATAATATTAAAATAAATAGGTTTAGTATCTGCCTGAAAAATCATAAAAGCAGTTAAGCCTTTAGAATTAGGCCTATGTAAACACTCAAACCGCCCCCCTGCCCCAGGAAGACACACACAATAGAAAAGGCAGGATGGGTAGCCACAGCTGGCTGCCTGGGCAGGAAGGGATTGGAGAGCAAAGCCACCCTTCTCCCAGTCATAGAGTTGAGTGAGCAGCAAAAAACAAAAAACAAAACCCTGGTGCAAAACTCCACTAAGCCTGGAACTCTCACAGGATGGGAAAGAGGGGGAAAAAGCCCTATTTGCTCTAAGACACATGGGGACTAAATAGAGCTGGGAAGCCTGGGATTGAAATCTACTTTGGTATCAGGGTCTTTAAAAGTCATAGTTAATTCTTGTGTAAAATCAATGGGAAGCCCTCCCTGTAATCGAGTGATCGAGTGGCAAGTCCTGCTTTACGTGTCTAAGCAAAGCTGAGTCAGAGGAAATTTCTGAAAAATTAGCAGAGTCGCATACCAGAGCTGTGCTTCTACTTTCTACGAAACCAAAGGAGGAGCCTGGGACCCCACCATCTAAGACAAGGAATAGGCTAGGAATCAATGATAGTGATAGAGCTGGGGGACAGTTAGTCCTTTCTGACTCCTACTCCAGTGCTCTGTCCACTTCCTTACTGCTCAGCCCCAAGCAGCTCTGCCCAAGCTTCCTCACCAATGAAGGAAAACCTAGGATGTCTCTTCCGAGCCCACCAGCAAGTAAGTGGTTTCTCCTCCCCATGATGGCAATGGGCTCAGATGGCCTGAACAAGCAACTGGAAAAAGAATTACAGCGACTAATGAATAGAAACCTTCCATTTTATAATAGATATTTGACCGTAATTAAGTAAATGCAAGTTTCACAAATAACATTTTAGATCTTAATAGCATTGCCTAGTGTGTGGGGAAGAAATGAGAAAAAGTGACATGTAACCTCTCTGGAGAGTGATTTTGTTTCATACATCAGCAGTATTAAAAGTTATTCCTATGCTTTGATCCCGAAACTCTCCTTGTAAGAACTGATCCTAAGAAAACAAGAGATCCAAAAGGAGGTCTGTGCAGGACCTTGTCATAGTACTTACAATAGCAACAACAAAATTAGAGGCAACCTAGCACCCAACAATTCAAGATTAGCTAAATAAGTTTACTTATATTCAATGCATTCCTTTTGTAAAGCCTTTAAAATTGAAGTTATAGAAATATGTCTCATGACATAAAAAAATGCCCATCATGTTCTTAGAGTGAAAGAAAAACAGATTATAAGAGAATATATGTAACATAACCACTTCCCATCCACTAGGGTGGCCACAATAAGAAAGATGGCTTTTTTGTTAAAGATTTTATTTGTTTATTTGAGAGAGAGAGTGCACGGGAGAGAGAACACACAGGGGAAGTGGCAGAGGGAGAGGGAGAAGCAGGCTCCCTGCTGAGCAAGGAGTTCCATGTGGGACTCGATCCCTGGACCCTAAGATCATGATCTGAGCAGAAGGCAGGCGCCTAACCAACTGAGCCACTCAGGCATCTCAAAAAAAAAAAAATGGCTTTAATTTAATAAGAAAAATAACACTAACAAGTGTTGGTGAGGTTGTGTAGAATCAGGAACTCCTACACACTGCAGGGAGGAATGTATGATGGTGCAGCAGCCACGGGCAAGTCTGACAGCTCCTCAGAAAATTAAACATTAAGTCACCACCTGACCTCATAACTCCACTTCTACGCATATACCCAAGAGAAATGACAAAATGCATCTACACGAAAACTCTGTACATGAATGTTCATAAAAGCATTATTCTTAACAGCCCCAAAGTATAAACGGCCCAAATGTTGATGAAGTGATCAAGGGGTAAAGCAAGTATTATACCAATACAATGGAATCTTAGTCAGCACTAAGAAAGAATGGGGTGTCAACACATGTTGAACATGCATAAATCTTGAAAACATTATGCTAAGTGAACGAAGCCAGACACGAAAGGCCACAAATCCAGAGACAGAAAGTAGATTAGTGGCTGCCGGGGAGGTGCTGGGAGTGGGGAGGAACTGAGGAGTGATGGCTAATGGGTAACGGGTTTCTTTTTAGGATGATGAAAATGTTCTGGAATTCAAGAGTGCTAATGGCTGAACAACCTGGTCAATGTACTAAAAACCAATGGACTGAACTCTTTAAAGCGGCGAATTTTGTGATATGTGAATTATATCTCAATAAAAAGACGAATAAAGAATATATATAAACAGGCTTTTGCTTTTTAAGACTCTATGAACATAGAATAAAAATGATTACATCCAACTGTCAATGTGGATTGTCTAGGATGGCAAAATTATGGTCAACTTGTGCTTTATTCTGGATGTTTCCCTATAATTTAGAAAATTTCCCATATGACTTATATAGTGCTTTTAAAATCTACAGAAACAAAAACAAAAACACACACAAAAAAGAGTGGTATTTTAAAAGAAAAGGTTACCACCGTATCCTGTGTGTGGAACGCCCTTTCCAGAAAAGCATTATGGTCACATTCAGGGATAGGGGTCGACCATCCAGGGGTCTTAGCACTGCATTGTCGGAGCAGTTACATAAAACACAGAACATACATACAATACAGGACCTGGGAGGAAGAAGGGCCACCTTCACCAACCTCAAACCTCAAACCCAGGCATCATCTATCAAACCCCTATCATAAAGGGGGTACATCACACGGGCCAGGCGTCCGCCCTAGCCCCTGGCTTCCCGACTCTGAGCTCCAAGGGCCTCCCTGCAGGGGCCCCACCTCCCCAGATACACCCTTGACATAGAAACACTATGGCTCTTCATCCTCAGAATGAAGCTCATCCTCAGGCTCAGCTCTGAGCCTCCCTCACACTCCATTTCACAGATGAGGACGCTGAGGGTCTGAGAAGCAGAATAACTTGCTCAGAGGCCTAGGCTGTCGAGACAGGATTTGAACCCGAGCCAGTCTGACACCTCACTAAGGGTGGCCTGTTAGAGACCTCTGTCAACGCTCGGAGCTATGTTAGGGGAGGGGGTGACAGCAGAAGGGGTGAAGCGATTATCCCTGCAGAAAAAAAGTAACCAAGACTCCAGACTCAGTTGTTAGGTGGGCAGTGCTCAGTGCCCCACAACACACGGCACCTTGCGAGAACCACCCAGGGAGCTTCTAAAAGTCCAAATGCCCAAGAGTGTGTCCCAGACGTGGTGCAATCAGAATGCAAGGAGCAGCCAAACACCAGCATTTTTTAACAGCCCCACTGAGAACCAGGGTGACAGTCCCCAGGGAGTTTGGAGATCTGATGTGGGAAACTGAAACACCCCTGTCCTTTAAGGTGGGAGACATTTTGCCCAGATCCACTTCCCAAAGCTACATCATTTGTCAACTTTCCCACTCCTTAGACTTCTCAAGTCAACCAGAAACCTTTTCTTCTTTCTGCTTTGGGTTATCAATTATTGCATAATGTCGGCTAAAATATCTATTTGATTACGAGCCGGTGACTGAACTACAACAGCAGCAGAAGCTCTTAAAAGGCAAAATAAGAACTTTGACGCTAATTGAGAGGATCCATTTAAATTTTTCCTGAATGACAAGGTATTGGGTAGATTTTTACGAAATGAAGAAAACAAAGGACTCACAATATTAAAAACACAGTGCAGTGACAAGTAGTTCAGCTGAAAATATAATCTTCCTTGGGGATTTTCAGCAGGCTGCCACAGTGTAGCTCCGCTGATTTATTTCAAATGTACAATTCAAGTTTTTAGGCTGACAAGAATTAGCTTCTCGACAACGTACTGAGGAAAAGAGACGGTTCCCGTGTTATTAAAATGTGATTTCGGTGTGGTTTAAAGCACAAGTCCCCAACATGTCAATTATGTAAAAGGAGCATTCCAACATGACAATGGGGGTGGTTGGAAAGTACAAGGAGAAAAACCGAGCTGGATTCATGCGCCAAGATGGGACATGAAATTCTCAACCACAGACACTGAAATGCTCTTCTCAAGTCTTACATAAACCAGAGCTCTCTGAGAGTAATCACAGGCTTGCTGCGTCGATGACTAGAGGGGTGGTCTCAGCATGGGTGAAAGAACAGGCCTTGCAGAGCTCAGAGGGGTCAGTCCTTGTCCATGCCAAGTGATGCCAGGCTAGCTTGGCCACGTTGTTTGTGCCACACCAGGGAAGCTCTGGCTCCTAACAGGCAAATGCGTCCTTGGGTTTCCTAGAGGGAATTTTTATGTTTTTTTTGTTTGTTTGTTTGTTTGTTTTGTGGTTTTTGGGGGTTTTTTTTGCCTGAAATAACTGTATATATGATTACTTTAAAATTTTAAAATTTGTTTCCCAAGATCTTTAAACATATGACGTCTATACCACCTGTGGAAGTATCAGTTCAGGAACTGTGAATGGCTTGGGAATCAGCACATTAAAAGCAAAGTTCAGGTCACCAAATGAAATTATATGTTTCTGGTTTTGTTCTTCCTTCCTCCCTCTCATCCACTCACCCAACCACCTACCCCATCCATCCACTTCCATGAGCTCATTATAAGGTGGTATATGTAATAATTGCAAAGGATGATGGTAATGATAACAACAATGATGATATAGCTAAAATTTATTAGGTATCAGGTACCATATTTATAAACATCATGTTATTTAATCTTCTCAACCACCCACGATGGTATTACCATGATTTCCCACTATTACTGATGAAGAAACTTAAGATCAGAGGGATTAAGGAATTTGCTAACATCCTCAAGTAAGTAACATATGGAACAGAGATCCAGAGCTAAGACAAAGATGAAGTAGCCAAGGTTGCTGCCTCTGTGGGGCTCAGCCTAACGAAGAAAAATCAATATAGAAAAAAGAATCCCCAAAGTATTCAAGCATAATGATTGGATATGTTGTCAACAAAGTGACTTGTCAATTCAACCATGGAGAGTGGAGTGCAGAGGAGGGAATATGGAGGCTCTCTAGAGGATGTGACGAAGTCATCCAGTGAGCAGGTGGTAGACAGGCAAGAGGAGAGTAGCATGAGTCAGGAGCACAGGCCCAGAATCGGAAGGCAGAGCCTCTAAGCGTGTCTTTGAGCAGGGTGGAGAGACATGGGGCTGGGAGAACACAACCATAAATGAAGGTGGAAGGGCCAGACTTCAGAAGAGTTGCGGGGGGTGGGGGAGGGGGGTCACATCAGTAGATGCAGCCTTTGCAGTTCAGATGGCAAGACACCACCAAAAGTTTTTTCCACAGGACAGTGTCAGGGCTGGGTCTGTGTTTGAGAGTGATCAGTGGGGCAGTTCAGATGCATAAATAGCAAAAGGACCCTCTGGTCTTCTTCTGTCTCCTGATCGGCATCATTACGAAGACAAGTAGGAAGTTAAGAGGAAATGAACACTGACGTTTGGAGTAAATGTGCAAGGACAATTGCAAACGAGAATAAATAGTTGCCATTTCTTCTTAAACTCACTCCACAGAGAGACACCTTCTACATATTCGGTAGAAAAGTCTGAGTTCTTTAACTGAGGGGAGGAGCCTCTCTTCCACTGGGTTTGTTTAACCTCCTTTCCACATATTTCAGCAAAACAATTTCCTCTTGGTGATAGAAAATTGGCTGGAAGGAGCATCTCCTTCAACCTTGAAGTGACCTTAATAATTGTCCCACTAGGCAGGGGTTGTCATCCATCCTATTAATGGGACAAATTGCCTTCGGAGGCAATGTGTCCTACATGATGCATTTCCCAAATGAGACAGATCTTTCTGATTCTGCAAACTACTGTCTAAGCTGAGCTTAGTGGCAATAAAAATTTTTGGACCAAGTTCTAGCCTTACTACTTACTTGCTAGCATGACCTTAGTCAAGGTCCTCAATCTCTTTAAGCCTCAATACCTTGATCTATGAAATGTGGCTGATCATTGCATTAGGCTGAACCATAAGACACTGCCATTCTTCTACCATTTTTGACCTATCCTCTGAGTCCTAGTGAGGATAAAATGAGATGACATATAAGTGCTTAACTGTGCTTGACACATAATAAATAGGTGATAAATATGAGCAATTACTCTCATCATCAGCATTATATGGTTCCAAACCCCAATTAGGACTTCAGTGTCTTCATTATTTAAAAAAAACTTAGTTGTCTTAGTTGACCTGCTTTTCATATGGTGGTATTTCCAAACCTCAGCACAGCACGCTGTTCTTCTCAAACTCTTATCTCTTTTCCCAGCCTCTAAATATCAAAGAATATTGCTGAGTATCTGCAGAAAGTTGAAATTAACCAAGCATACAAATGTTGGCTATTTACACCTACATATCTTGACCAGGCCTAACATAATCCATTTTCTAAGAAAAATGTCATGTATTTCTCATAATGACAAGGTGCTCTTAAATGAGTTATATTTCAAGAGATAATGAGTTCAAATCCAAGGATTAGCAAGCCACAAATCCCAGACCGAATCTCAACTCCAACTTTTCCTGTTTTTGAAAATAAGGTTTTATTGGAACAGAGAAACACCCAATCATTTACAAGTTCTCAATGGCTACTTCTGAATTACAAAGGTCTCACTCAACAATCAAGATGCACTCAACACTAGTTGCTACAGAGACCATCTGGCTCATAAAGGCAAAAATATCTATATCTATATATTTATATCTATATATCTATATATCTTTATCTATATCTATATCTATATCTGTATCTATCTATATCCCTATATATGTACCCAATTCTTTATGGAAAAACTTTGCTGACTTGTACTCTAGTCCAGTGATTTAAATGGTCATTGTTGAACACCAGTAATAAAATTAATATTATTTGCTAGAGTTAAAAGACATACATGGGTTATATATACATTGGTGGGATGGCGAGTGTAGTAGGAGGAAGCAGCCACAGAGTAATTGTATCTGTCCTCCAAAGCTAGGTTTTTATTCTTCCTGGAAGGGAAGTTTTTTTTGTGTCTTCAATTAACATACATCACTTTGATGTCATGAAACACGATAGTGATGGCTGAACCGAGAATTCTGTTGGGAAATCAAAACTGTTTATTTTGCAAACATCATTGTGGTTAATTCGAACACAGTTTCATGTATTCTTTAGCTGTGATGACTTTTAATGATGGCAAAAGGTTCACTGAATTTTTTTCTGACAAATTTAATTGCAACGTGGCCCCTAATTAATGTAATAAATATTCTTCTCCACTAAGGATATGTTTTTGAAGATAGACATCATGGAAAGCTATCAAAAAATCCGCAAGCTTCATGACTATTCTAAGAGAGAAATAGGCATGGGAGAAGAGAGATGGCAAATGGTTTACTGCTAGTGTCTGGCCCAGTTCCTGGCACCATTGTAAGCATTGAATAAATAATGAAGTAAGGGGAAAAATGAAAAACTACACAGAAAAGGAGTGGAGCAGAAGTCAGATGAGATGAGGTACTTTGGTGACCAAAACACATAGACTAATTATTTTCAGTGTATGCCACTAAACCTTCCCAATGTACCTGTATATTCAAAGCAGGATGCTCTTATGGCAACCTTAATCATCCGGGGAAAAAAAAAAAAAAAAGGCAAAAGCCAAGGGAAACAGACGTAGCAATAGCAAAGAAAATCAAGTCTAGCCATTTACTCTGAAAGGGAATTGCAAAGCATCACAATCAAATCAAGAGCTTTGTAAAGAGTCACAAAGAGCAGGGGGGGAAATACTCAGTAGAGTAAGAAGTACTCTGAGATCCTCACTGGAGCATCACCATAGTGACGATCATTTCTGCTTGGCTCTTGTGATGCTTCTAGCATGTGGGCAACATGAACCTCATTTTCACTCTGCACTTGGTTGCCAGGAATCTCAAAGCTCATTCTTAGGTCCAATGTTTAAGGATAGTGAAAGTCCTTATAAGATCCATACTTCCACTAGGACCACATCTTATTAGTCTACTTCATCCCCTTTCCCTACTTAAGTTTACATCTTATTCTTATTTTATCATACTGTATGTATTCTTAAAAACATCTTAGATCATTTTAGATCAAGATAAGAAAAACACATGTTAATAATAGTCATAGGCACAGTACACTGGTTATTCCATGCATGATGGCGCTCCTCTTCAAAACCATTTAAAAAAATGTATGTGATAATCTAGCTTTACACACATTTGGAAAGTGAGGCACAGAGATGCCAATAGTTTGCCCAAGGCCACAGTTAGTGAGGTAGCAGAGCTGGGATTTAAATCTAAGTTCAATTGGGCCACACCAGGGGCTGGCTCTATGGCCCTAGTGCAAATCCAGCTCATCTCCTCTAGTTCTAAATAAAATTTTATTGGACATGGTCACGTTCATCTACTCAAATCCTGTCCATGGCTGCTTTCATGCTACAAAGGCAGAGCTGAGTAATTGCAACAAGGATCTTATGGCCTGGAAAGTCTAAAATATTTATTTTGTTGGTTTGCAGGTTTGTTGAATCCTGAATTACACCATACTACCCTGCGTTAGTATTTTTGTTTAATAAGAAATGAAGTATATTAAATGTTTCTGAAATTTTTAAAACGAATTATATTAAAAGATGCCTAAAGAATTAAATTTCAGGGCAGCCCAGGTGGCTCTGCGGTTTAGCACTGCCTTCAGCCCAGGCCCTGATCTTGGAGACCCAGGATCTAGTTCCATGTCGGGCTCCCTGCATGGAGCCTGCTTCTCCCTCTGCCTCTGGTGCTCTCTCTCTCTCTCTCTGTGTCTCTCATAAATAAATAAATAAATAAATAAATAAATAAATAAATAAATAAATAAATAAAATCTTTTTTAAAAAAGGAATTACATTTCAGAGACAAGAAATTTACTTATGAAGGAAATGTTCTTCCCTGGTATTTCTAAATATATTAACTGTTTTACAATATAATCTTTTGATATGCTAACATGGAAAATATATGGGATGGGGAAAAATTAACTTGTACACTTCTTAAACTTTTCCCTAAAAAATTATAATTAAGATCTTGATTTAGAGAGTTCATTACAGCTAAAATATGCCTCTCCTTTTCTTTTTTCTTTTAGATTTCATACTGGGTAGAAAAGCAAAGCAATATGATCCTTTGCTAGGCAAACCAGAAATGGATTTCTCATGTAGAGCAAAGAGTAATGCAGATATGTTGGCTAAAACATTATTCTTAAAATTGAGCTGAGAAGAAAAAGAAAGATTAAGCTGTAATTTACACATCGGTCTTCAGGGTAATTTATCCCTCAAAATGTAGAATTTATTTATAATTTATGGCCCACCCACTTCCATAGAAGGATTTGCAAAAGTAAAATTTGGAATAAGGATCCAAGAATATTATATCTGGGATTAGTAGATTCAAGTTCTGAGAGTAATTTAGTAAAAAGTAAAAATAAATAGCTTTGTTAAAGACTATCCCCTTCAAATGTTTAAAAAATAAAGAAAGCATTCTTAGCATTTTTTTAAAAACATCACTATTCTATATTATTTTCTAAATGAAACAAAGTCTAATTTCCTTAAATTATACTGGAGACAGAAAGTTGAGAAGGCAAAGTAAAAATCCATCATCAAAAATGAAGTTCTAGAAACCATCAGAATTGTATATATTATTTTAATATGAACTATCGATTTCAATTAATTTCTAGAACAAATCAAAGCCCTCGGTCAACATTGTAAGAGCTGATTGGTACCTGGGATCCAAGCCAAGAGTTTCCCATAGTATGTTCCATTACCAATTTTCAGAACTCCAGGATTGGAATCCAGGTGTTCATTATTTCAGGACTATCTGGAATTCAAATTTTTTTAAAGATTTATTTATTTATTCATGATAGACATGGGGGGGGGCAGCAGAGACACAGGAGGAGGGAGAAACAGGCTCCATGGCGGAAGCCCGACATGGGACTCGATCCCGGGACTCTAGGATCGCATCCCGGGCCAAAGGCGGGCACTAAACCGCTGAGCCACCCAGGGATCCCCTGGAACTCAAATTTTTAATATCTTCTGAAAAAGAAAAAATATCTACAGAGCTTCTAGTTCTAATAGCTGTCAAACTGTTTCAGGCCCTGTTCAAAATATGCACTGTTCAGTAAACTAAACAGCTAGAAACTAGAAATGAAAATGTACAAAAGTGCCACAAACAACAGAGTATTGGTGAAGAGCCTGTTGCATAAAATGCCAGTATTTGGTCTGAATGATTAGTAAAGATCCCAGCTCTCCATACTCTGATGGATGCCTCCGCCTGTCAGGCAGTGTAGAGCCTGGATGTTTTTCAGGATTGCAGTTTAAAGAAAATTTCCTTCAAAATTCAGTTTGGTTGGGACTTACCACAGGCTTTGGCTTGGAACTTTCCAGTAATGCCCAACATAATTCGACCTGAGACACACTGACCGACCGCTACCACCAACTCTGGGGAGAACTGTCTGGAAGCGGGCAAAGGATTCCTGGCCTGACCACCCAGAAGAGTGAGAGGAGAATAGCAGAATGAATGGATGCAAGTTGAGATGTGCAGAGGTACGGAGCAGTCAGGGAGTGCTGAGCCCCCGAAAACTGGCACGGGCAAGCAGCCACATGTGTCTTCTCCATAGCAGACTACGTTACCACCTATGCAGCAATCTTGCCCAAGAATTAAACGGGTATGGGACCAAGCCTCTAGAGTTAGCTACACTTCACAAGAAACTGAGGAGACAAAAGAACAAAAGAACATGTTCAACAACACCACAGGGATGCAGTTACTGAAGTATAGGATACAGAAAACTCTAGAAGGCAACCCTGTCACTTCAACAAGTTGCATTAATTACAAAAAAAAAAAATTTTTTTTTGAGGGGAAACCTACAGATTAAAGTGTATTCATTGTGTTTGAACAAACAACTGATTTAGACAAAACTGGATGAGAGCATGGAAACATGTCTTGTTTTTAATGGCGTGAAGCTGCTAGATTTTGGAGCAACTTGTTGCTCAGATACATCCCAGTACAGGAATCTGTGCTGAAACGTGGGACCGAAGTGTGAGACACAGCAAGAAGAGTTGTTCTCGATTCAGACACACTCGGGTTCAAACTGCAGATCCACCGCTGGCTAAAATTGGAAAAGCGATTTAGCCTCTCTGCGAAAGGCTGGAGCTTTTCAATTTGTAAACTAGAGATAAAAATGACTAATGCCTAGGGTTGCTGTAAGAAATTCAAGAGAGAATACCCGTATAAGTACTGAGCACCTTGCCTTGCACAGAATAAACAGCAAGCTGGCTGGCAGCTATTATTTTTTATAATCATTATTAGCAGCAGTGCTCATTCTAAAATAGCCTCCCACCCACCACCTCCTCCCCTGCCCAGAAAAAAGAAGATATCCCAGAATAGGCTAAACGCCCATGTCCTCCTGGTGGAAGGCAGATGGAGGGTGGGTCTGCATCACGACTGGCTGCCCCTTCAGCAGGGTTTGCACTTAGCATCTGTTTCTACCGTTCTCTGTGTTGGGCTACACAATCCGCCACCTCTCCTGGCACAAGGGAAGTGTGCATGAGCTGGAGCACAGACGTGGGGAATACACACAGGAGTGAGGAGCCTGACAGGACTTCTGGTGTACTCACAGGCTTCAAAATGGAATAGTAAATGGGAGTGTCCACATGGAATTTCAATGTGAGGGGTTTTTCCTCTCCTCAGTCCAACAGCACAAAAGGAGCCTGGTTCTGAACTGGCAGGCTTTCTTTCATTTGTCATTATGTTTTACACACAAGGAAATTTTCATGTCTGAAGATGGGAGGTGATGAGAAGCAGGAGGCTACACGTGGTTTTTGGCAGCCCAGCCACCTGCACTTAAATTCACTTCTGACAGTGCTCAGAATCTAAAGACCTGTAAGTACTAAACTGTCATCTGCCTATCCAGGAGAGATTTCACTTTGGCAGTATTTCAAAAGTAAAATCGCTCACTTTTTTATGCATATTTTCGCCACCACAATATTTCTCTAAGCCGTGTAAAAGGCTGGATCTCGAGAGACATATAAAAAGAGGTTTGTGGTACAGGGTTTTTTGCTAAAAGGGAAATCGCCTTTGTTTCTAAACCTAGAAGTACAAAAATTCAGTCATTTGCTAAAATCTAGGATTAGGGCAAAACGGGTGATAGCTTTCTCCAAGAGTTTGAGGTTGATGATTACAAAAGGCAGTTGAATTTGATGATTTCTGAACTACTTTCCCTAACGGTCCTGTTACGACTTGGAAGACAGTCCTATTATGTAACAGTTGGCTCTCCTTGGCCATACTGCTGCTTCCAGTGCGGCCTGACAAAGGAGCTGGGGGAAGCATAGAGAGAGGCAGCACTGTGTCAGGGAGAGCGTGATAGTCAGAAGTGGATGCAAGTCCCACAGCGGCTCCCAGTCTGCCAAGTGACCCTGCAAGGGTCACTCACTGTCTCCGATCTCAGTTCCCACTGCATTTCAAGTGAAAGATGGGGCCTTGTGGTGGATGAGCAGGAGGCCTGAAGGGACTATAGCAGAGGCTCTGGGCTACCCACTCCCCAGCCCACTTCCCGGCTGGGAGCCCTCAGATAACCACCTTTTCCCTTCCAGTCTTGCTCTCCTCATCTGTATAACCGAATAAGAAATAGCAGTAAATCAGAAAATGCACACAAAAGGTTCTCAGTGCATGGCGCATAATAAGCACTGGATAAATGAACTGCTACTGCTCATTGCTGCTATTACTATTATTATTACTATTTTTCCAAATAACCACAAAACAGTAGGTTGAGGAGTCAGCTCTGAGCAATAAAACTGCTTGCTGGCCTCTGAGATTATGGCTTCATGTCCAAGGGGAAGTAGGCTTCCAGTGGCCACTACTCTTCCCAGAGCCCAGAAGAGGGGCTGGGGCTTTGGAGGCACTCACTGAATGTGTGTTAAGTTAATGAGCAAGTGGATAAATGAGCGATGAAGTTATATACAAGCAAATGTCTTCCAAGCTATTGCTGTACTCTGATCTGACCTTGCCTGGGAGCTCTGGAAAGGGCTGGCAGCCACCAGCTGGCAAACACTGTGGAGAACACACACAGCAGGCTCATCCAGGTCTGTAGGCTCACCCGGGACATGACCCACTTGTTCTGTGAGTACGGGGCCTGCATTTACAGGGAGGGTGCAACTGCACTCAAGACTCTGACTCTAGATTTCAAACTCAAGGACTCAGCTCACTTGCTTGCTCCAGAAAAGGCTTTAGAGAGCAGACTTGTTGACAGTGTTCAAGAGCAGAGTGAGAAACTGAGGCAGATTCAAGAGAGACTGGACACTGGTCAGCACTGCGGGCACAGATCTACATAGTACCTTCTGAATATCTGGTTTAAATACCTCCCCATATATCCGTCATCTGCTTGGAGAACTATAAAACCAATGCTCCCAACACAGCCTAACCCGAAGACAACTCGTCATTTATCAGCATTCTCCCAAATTCAGTCATTCTGATGCCACTTCTGGAACTATCTTATCCTTGGCACCACCTGTACTGTTATTAACTTAATCCTCATGTTTAAATCAATTCACTGAAAAAAAAATTAAATGCAGTTATTTTTTTAAATGAAATTTAAACTACTACGTTAAATGAGAAACCAGTATTGCTTGCCCTCAATATGAGGGAACCATAAAAATAAACACTTGGAAACAAAATATTGTAATTAAAATGGAGCTAGCCACCACTGCTTGCTCCAGCTCCAGGTCTGAGGTCTGCTCTCTCTCTGTTAGGAAAGGAGGTTGGCATGTGATGGCATAAACACTTGCCAGGCCCTAGCTAAGGCTTCCTCCTTCGGGCATTCTGAAAAACAAAAAAGAAGGAAAGAAAAGAGTAACCTTCTCACAATATGAGTCCATGTTTTGGAACCACATTCATACACCGCATAAAATGGTTGCAGACGTAGAAACAGTAGAACCTTCTCCTGTCTGATTCTCGGCCTCCTTGAAGGACTGGATTAGTAAGGCTACTTGTTCTGGATGCAATTAAAATGCTTTTCCTCGATTCTAAGATGCACGGCAAACACATCGGTGATCAGGACACATCCTACAATCAGCTGGCTTTTATTAGCTATTTTTATTAGTGTTTGAATAGTGTCTTTCCTTTTTTATTGGGGGAGCTGTTATTAGATTGATGACACATCTCATAATGAGGGTGACTCAAGAAGTCAAAAAAATACGGTACACCTTAACAGGGCCAATATAAATGAGCCTGCTGTTTGGACGTCAGGACAACACAACAGCCTTGCATTGGTGTTTTCCCAATTGTGTTCATCTGATAAAGACATTACAATAGCAAGATATTATGATCTATAACCCTCCACTGGAACACTCACACATTCTTGGCCTTGAACGCTTGAGCAAAATGCTGCACGCTACGGAGCAGAGCGAGGTCCAGGGTCATTGCTTCTACCTTGGCTTTGTGCTGGAATGAGAGAAAATAAAAAGAAATGATAAATAACAGCAAGTTTAGTTCATGGTATCAAGTTACAGTAAATGTGTTATGGAACATGTCGGAATTCCCCTGTTTAATATTAGACGCCCAGAGAGAATATAAATCATTGGAATGAATGGAAGAACAGGGCTTTTACTGCCAAGTTTGGGAGGATGTGAGGCTGGGAATCTGCTAAAACCACAGGCTGGGGGTTGTGCTGTTTCACTCAGTGCACAGAGGATCCAAAGGGTCTTCAGGCTGAAGCATCTCCTCTCAATCTGTGTCCTAAAATAAAAACTCTAAAAATAAGGGAATGCCAGGACAAAGCCTGGCTCGTGTAAAAATTCAGTAGATGATATTTTAATCTCAAAAGCTGCCATGCAGGTTCTGAAATGATTCCATTGAGCCTGCATCAAAAATTAAAGATGATTCATTTAGAGAAAGTACAAAGCAGGCAAAACTCATTTATTCCAATGGACCCCGAGTGACCTAGATCCCACAAAGGAGCTCTGGTTTCACAACCCAGAAAACCCTCCAGATAGGTGGGGTACATGTAGATGATGACAATAACTACAGTCTGTTCCAGGCTGACCGTGGCCTGGGTACTTCCATGCACCAGCTCGTTTCCTCCCCATAACAACTGAATGGGTTATACTTCCCCTATTTTACATGTGGCCTCATTAAAGATCACAGAACTAAGAAGTGTCAAGGGTGAGGATTCAGTATGCCTGACACAAAAGCCCACATTCCCTTCTTGACAGAACCTGGAAGGCCAAGGGCATCAGGATTTGAAGCAATCATGTTCCACTGGAGAGTATCCTAGCATAATTCTGGAAAGATCAGGGTTACCGTCCAACTTGTTCTGTGTTTATGGGGCACCCCCAGTTTTTAAGTCTGGCTGGGCTGCAGGGTATGTAATTAAATACGATCACTTCTTAGACCCATTTCCTCCAAAGGACGGACAGCCAAGAATGCCAGGGCCACTGCCTGTTCAGGTGAGGAAAGTCCCAGCGAGCAAACGGCAAGGCTGGGAATTCTCATCTAGACTGTGATGTTACAGTGAGAATGCAGAGATGAACGTGGTACCTCTAATGCTATGAAGGAGATGCAAACAGCACTGCCATGCACATGCTCCATTCAACTGTCTTACTTGGGGGAGGGGTCCCACAAACTATGCTGAGATGCTTAGTCTTAGCATCCTGGGCTGTAACCCAAGTCCCAAGCCGTGAACAATAAGCATTAGCCAGAGGCAGCAGGGAGGCCAACTGACCTTGGCCATTGCACATTCTGAGCCTCATTTGTAAAAGGCGAATATTATCTCCTCACAGACTTGTGAGAATGGGTGTAAAGTACCTAACATCCAGCCTGGAAGAGAGAACTTCACTAGAAGGAGATAAGATGTCTACTGTGCCCAATTCTTTCAGGTCTGCAGCGAACTGTATTTGGGTGGGCTACAGCGCAGTATAATGGATGGAATGATGTTAATGAAGAGTGCATCAGACCAGCTTGCTGTTAGATCCTGAAGGATCCAGGGTATGTCTCCTAAAGAGCTCAGTTTTAGGGAAAGGGATGTAAGGTGACTAAATGACTGCCCCAAGCCCCAATAGCATATGGATGTTGTGAAGGCAGGGTGGCCAGTGTAGATTGAAGGTCCTTGAGTAACAGTGGCAGGGGCACAAATGTGCCAATTTTGGAAGGAGGAGGAGAAGCATTTAACCTGAGCCAGGAATGTGCTAACACATGGGTTTTGTTATGAGTTTCCTAAGACCAGAGAAGAACAAAGGTGGAGGATCCAGAATGACTTGAGGTCATACCCCTTGTCTTATAGAGAAAGACACCACTGATGGCAAAAACGAATGCCCTTGAGTGAGATTGTACTGTGTAGAGAGCTTGGGCCTCCAGACCAGGAGATAAATGCCACTCACCTCCTGTCTGCATGGCTGATTAACTGTCCCATGACTAAAATCTCTTCAGAGTACCGAGCCTGTCAATGGCTAACTTGTATTCCTCATAGATTCTTATGCCTCATAAATGCTTCACTACCCAGTTTGACATTAAGAGTTAGCAAATAAAGTGGCTTTTTACCCTCATCCTACCTGCTCTGGCCTCAGCCTTACTTCACTTAGGGCATGATGCTGACTGCTGCACACAGACTCTTACAGAACTTTGAGTGTATCACAAGAGGAAACCCAAATACTCATTGTATTGGGGAAAATGGTGAAGACATCATTCCTCTCAGCCAAACCCCTTAGGGACTCCCTAAGGGATATGCAGCCTATGTATCATAAAAATGCATATACATATTTCCCTCATGAAATGGTAAGAACATTCCTAGATGGTGACCCCAAAGCAATCTCCCAAAGAAAACGATGGCTCAGCCAAGTGGGCCACTATAACCTTCTGTATGCATAACTTACACTGGTCCTTCCCCTTCACTTTAAAATAAGGTACAGAGCTGCCACTACCAATGAGAACAAAATCAGAACATACACATCTAGAGGGAACAAGGGGTCACAAGCCACCAAGTAGTTCAACAGACTAATCCACAGGCTGTGGGTTACTAGGCTCCTGGGGACAGTGATTCAAGTCTACACACTATTACTCAGGTAATTCTCTTGCCCCCGGCATCAGGTTTCCTGTTTCTGCTACTGACCCTGAGAAATGCAGAGAAATTGAGTGCAATCTGGTAAGTTCAGGGAAGGAAAAAAAAAAAAAAAAAAAAACACCACTTTTAGAATCAGGGAGGGTGGATGTGTTTGTGTGCATTTTGGGGGCCAGGAGGAAGGGTTGCTTTTCTGATTGTCTAACAAACCTGACAGCATTATAGAACTATTTATCGCAAGATGTGCCCTAAACGAGGATGCAGTGGCTGAGGCACTGCAAACAGAACCCATTTCTGAGGGATAAACTGCTGAGGGCTAGGTTGAGGCAAGAGGCTCTATCTGCCAGTGTGATCTTTCCTGCCACATCTGGCCAGGAACCTGGAACTGACCACAATACACTTCCCTGGTTTTAACTCACCAACTTTCTGTTGTTGTTAACTTCAATTTGGAACTAATTATGGACTCACAAGAAGTGGCAAAAATAGCACCAAGAGTGCCCATACACCTGCCTCCCAGCACCACCAATGGTGACATCTTATCCATGTCTATAGGACATTATCAGAACCAGAAAATCAACAGTGGTGCAAACACAGCTCATTAAACCACAGACTTACCTGAGCTTCACCATTTTGGGGATACACTCATTTTCTTTTATTTGGAATATATTTGTGTATAATTCTATGACATTTTATTCTATTCATTTTATTCAAGATACATATAACAATCACCACATGCAAGATACAGACTGTTCCACCACCACTAAAGAACTGGTGGGTTTTTTTAAATTAAGATATGTTAAATTAGCATTTGCCATCTACAACATGAGAAGTCCAGGCCTTGTTTGGGCAGGGTCTGCTCTTTGGATTGGCAAAACAAGCACATTTACAAAGTCCCAAACCCCTTTGTAGCTTACAATGGGCAATAAGATACCATCCAAATTCATTAGTATGACTCACTCAACTGCCTCCATACCAATCAGGAGGAGGCACTTCAGTATCCTTACTGAACAGCTCCCAAAGCTCAATGTCTTAAAACAATCAAGGATTACTACTTGCTCACACTTCATGCCCATCTCAGGTCAGTTAGACCGTGTTCGCCGTGGCTAGCCAGGGTCCCAGGCAGATGGGGCCTCCACCTTCTGTAATATCACTAGCCTTTAATGTGAAGACGAGAATGTTGACACACTGCACATAAGTGGATCTCAAGGCCCCACCCTGCAGTACAGATGTTGCTTCTGATCACATTTTGTTGGCAGAGCAAGTCATGTGGTTATGCTTAGCTTAGGAAGGTACAACCCTCCATGTACTCAAAAATACAAATGGAAATACATATATATATATATATACATATATATATATATGTATATGTATATATATAAATGGTAATGACTAACACCCAGTCCATGACTTTGCCCTTTCCAGAGTTATTTCAGGCTACTTCCTATTTTACACGTTCATTAATTACAGAAAAATTCAGAAAAGACAGATGAATAAGGACAAACAAAAGGCATCTACAATTCCACTAACTCCAAAATAAACTGTTAACCTTCCATATGTCCCTCCCTTCTCCTTTGCCATCTAGATAGACAGATCTATCTACCCATCCATCCATCCATCCATCCACCTACCCACCTTTGTTTAACAGGAAGAACTTCATACCAAGAGCTTTGAATCTTAAAATGCTATAAAATGCCTCTCTCAACCCTTCCCCAAATCCTCACTCTTCTCTCTAATCACACCAGTATACAATCTTCTCATCTCAGGCAGAATAAGAATGTAAATTTATTTTAAATTATGTATACAGATGCTGGTACCCATCATTTTAAGACAGAACTGCACAGGTGGCATCCCACACATGAAGCATCAGGCAACTTCTAAGTAGCTGAGAAGCCCACCTGCTCCCGACACCCCGGGCTCAGCCAGAAAAGCATAGTAATTAAGCAACCCACATGCTCTTCCTCCATTTCCCTGGGATCCGGGGACACTTGCTGGTGACACAATTCACGGACACCCTCAATAGGCCAAGTCTTCTTGGACTTTATTAAGTTCCAAAATCTGCCTGAGTGATTCAAGAGTCTGTAAATGCCAAACCAAAAGGACTGCTCATTATATGAGTTGTTGTCATTAAATGAGTGATCTCTCATATCATTTTATGACTACAAACTAGCCAAGTGTGACTCAGATGTGATACCGCCTGAAACCAAAAGAACCATATGGGGATCATGCGGTATTTAAACGAAGAAGTGGGGAAATGTTGTCATCCACAGCAGAGACAGCAGAGCCAGGCTGACCTGGAAGCCACAGCCCCGTGTGGTCACAGCCTTGGCAGCATTGACTTTAGGGCAGCTATATGGATGCTCTCGGCCTCAGCTGCCTCAATGGAAAATGGGCATTGGCCTTGTATGGTTGGGGTAAAGATGAGATATCCTGTATATAAGCCCTGGGGCACTTAAAGAATGACTATTATAATCATTACTCGGAAAGCCACTGCTAAAACATGATACTCCTTATTTTTCAATAATAAAGCATATTAGTAATTGTGGTCTCCCTTCATTATTTCATAAAATTAACATAAGTAACTCAGAGAAAGTATAAATAGCAATTCAGCAAAGGAGGTGATATCTGACTCCAAAGCAGGAAGAAGGGGGCTTGCTGAATCCCCCCGAGGCCATGTAATCCAGTTTCCAAATTCAATGAGTGGTTTGAACCTAAAAGATATTGGTAAAGGCCATAGACTCAAGCTGTATTGTCTGGGTCAGCACTGACCAGATGGGCAAGTTACATCTCTCATTTGTACATTCCGCTTTTCCTTCTATAAAACAGAAATCCTGGTAGCACCTGCCTTACCAGGAAGTGAGGTGATCTGTGTAAAGCACTTGGAATAGTGCCTGACTACTTGACAAGTATTCTGTAACTGTTAGCAATGAATATCCTTATTGTGATTATTTTTGTTGTCATTCATACCTTGTTAGCACCATCACCACCACCATCACCATCATCACCACCATCACCACCACCACCACCACCACCACCACCACCATCAGCATCATCACCATTACCACCACCACCATCATCATCATTATCATCACCATCATCACCACCATCATCATCATCATCATCATCATCATCATCATCATCGGCGGCAGCATGGAATCACTTCACTCGTCACTGCAAGGGCTGAATGGGACATAACCGGCCAACAGGAATGATCATAGAAGGTTGGCCATGAGTCCTTGCCGCATAGTACCTTTTATTCCTACCAATCCCCAACCCAATGGGGGCAGCTGTCACCCACCATTTTATAGATGTAGAAACTGAAGTTCTGAAAGCTCTTACACAACTTCACCCAGATAACAGTGGCAGAGCCAACGTTCACCCTAAGCCATGATTTTATCACTCTTCCATGCTCCAAAATGCCTACAAAAACTTCCTGTTCTCTCCCCCTCAACTCTTTTGCCCCCCAGAGGCCCTCACATCAAGGCCAACCCCAGGAAACCCACTAGGTCTATCAGTGCCTTATAAAGAAGCAGCATACTGTCCTGCTGTTGGTCAACCATAAGAGAGACAATATTTACAAGTGTGAATTCATTCACTAATTCTGCCTCTAAAGGTAAATATATATATATATATTCCATAGCTTCTATTTCCTTTACTTATTTTCTTCTTCCCCATATCATTGCATCACTCATAATCTGCTTATCATCAGTGGAAGAACAAAAAAGATAACATCTCATGGCAATAGGCCTTTAGAAGACTGTATTTTTGTAACTAATTCAAGTGGCCAACCATACTTCAAAAACAAACTTTCACTTGAAAATCATCATTAATTATACACTGCCTGTGAATTAGCTGGGAGTGTATCGATGCGTTCGCCACACAATCTGATTTCTCCCTGTAACGAACCCAAAGCATTTGGTGTGGGAACCAAGAGCTGTTGGGCGTTATGTGTCATGCTCAATTAATCAAGTAAGTATACTTCAAATCTAGTATGTGACCCTTGCTTCCTCCACTCACCTTGACCACACTCACACTTTTGACCCAATCCTAGAGCAGGAGCTCTAGTGAGAAGAGCTCTTCATTTTGTGTTGAAAGCATCATCTCTGAGTTGGTCAAAAAGAAGAGTACACAATACAGTTGGAGGTTGGGAAGATGGAAAAACCCAGATACACTGAGCAAGTGCAGGGAGCCCAGCCTCCAGCATGCCCAGAGGAAATTCTCCTTCAGCAGTAGGGGCTCATCCCATGCAATGGCAGATACAAGATTTACTGTTTAAGGGCAATGAGCTATTGTATATCCTAACTTGAAGGTGCCAATCTAGGAGGATTTGATGGGTGTGCACCTACACCTCTCTAACACTGATAGAAGAATTCATTTCTGTGCTTCTCTAAAAAAAGTTCTCATTTACATACATTTATTAATTATAAAAGCTGAAAAAAATAAGGAGCACCTATGATATGCCTGGCATTTATTTTTCACTTAAGAGTAATGTGAAAAATCTTTTGAAGTGTAATCATTTCCCCCATTTTATAGACTAGAAAACAGAGGCTGATAAAAGTTTAAAGTAGCATGGCTAGTGAGACACAGACCCAGGTTTCCAACTGAGATGTGGCCAGCTCCCGAACTCTTATCTTTGCTGGATAGCACACTACGCTGTACCCCTGTCGTCATATTCTTCAACATATATAACACCAAGAAGCTATAAAGAAATTAACATCATCTATATATTCTTATTTGTGTCTATTTTATATCATATTTATTTTATACGCTTAGAATTTACAAGAGAAGCCTATTGCTGAAGGAGAAAATGTAACTAAGGCAATAATCTACATTCAGAGCTTATTGCTAATGGCATCCTGCAAATTCTAATCCAATGGGCCTTAATTGCATTATGCTGATGTCTCTCACCCTTCCACTTTACATACTCTCAGTCCTGATTTTATGTTCTGAAACCTTAAATAGGACTTGTCACATTTACAACAGCAACAGACACTGGCGCTGAGCATAATATTGACATGACATTATTCACTGAACTACAATGCGGACCTAACTAAACTGGTTTAATAATTCATCAATATCCTATGTGGGACTTCAGAGCACTAATTTCTCCAGTATAATTTAAGTGATGTTAGTGGTGGCAACAAATGGCAATCTCCTCACTGAGGAGCGCAAAAGTGGATGGATTCTCATATCTACTTTCGGCTCTGGTACCTTTCCATCAAACAACCCACACCAGATCATGAGTAAATTGACAGGGAATTTGCCCAATCTTGGCCGAGCCTAAACATCAAAAGTATGCACTGGTAAATGCTCTTCCTGATAGGGCATCCCAGAGAAAAAGAGAGTCTCAGAGTCTCTCTTCTGGCTCTAAACATTTCATTGGTCTGCATACCACTATGCATTTAACAAGAAAAATACTCTTAGAGAAGGTTCTATGTCTCCAAGTAGGGAACAAAACCAAAACAAATCCTAAGCAAAGCCCAAGAGTTTTTGTAAAGTCTTGAGGGATACGGACTGAATTTGTCATTTCTAACCTTTAGATCAACCCTCAGCATCAACTCCTACTCCAGGGTCCCCATGAGCACGGCCTAACCCTTCCCTCCCCTCCCTTGCAAAATACACAAACAGCCCTAATAACAAAATCATGACAACTCTTTCTTCATTATATACAGGTCAAAAATTTTGCCTTGTGTTGCTGGAACTCAATTTATAAAATAACTGTATCAATATCTATAGGTAATTGTGAGGCTGATTCAAGGAGAAATTGCACTGGGTAACAGCTTATTTAATCTGGTGTATGAGTTACATGCCACGTAAAGCAAAACTATTAAAAATGCTTAGACAGTAATTGGCAATATTTTGCACTCTGGATAAAAAATGCTTATCTTGCCAGAAACTAACAAGAGAGTGAAAATATTCGAAAACCTTCCAATTTCCCTCTATGCAATGCATTCACTTTGCAGCTTAAAAACAGTTTAAGGAAGGACAGCGGATGGCACAGGAGTTTGGCAGTCAACATGATTGTGCATTTATGCCTTGCTATTGAAGAAAGAGCCTTTTTTCATAGTGAATTTTTCATTCTAATGTAAGTGATGATTTACGTTAACTATAGGTAAAGCATGGTTACATTTTCCTGAAGGATTGCAGGCAAGTAAAGAGTACTACAATAAGTTGAAGCATAAAAGCTTTCTCTGTCATAATATTTAT
Source organism: Canis lupus dingo (assembly GCF_003254725.2). Taxonomy (NCBI): domain Eukaryota; kingdom Metazoa; phylum Chordata; class Mammalia; order Carnivora; family Canidae; genus Canis; species Canis lupus. Next base: position 73,150,426 of record NC_064247.1, read on the forward strand.
TATAATGGCATATAAAATAGCTGAAATAAATAATAGATGACTAAAGGTAAATTCATATGATAAAGAATCCTTCAGCAGACACCATTACTTTTGACTGCTCTAGTTTTATACACAGTTGAAGACTCTTAATAAACAGGCCCTATATCTTATGTAAGTACTGGAAACATCAAAGATGTGCTTAAAAGGCAACATACTGGACATGAGCTAATTTACTGTATAATTATATTCTTAACAGGAACAGTATATATATTTTGAATGTTTAATAGCTGTGTTCTTCATGAAACTTGTTAAGCATCGGAACCCCCTCTTTTGGGGAAGTCACAGATAGAAGTATCAGTGCACTCCCCCCTCATTTCACAAAGAGATGCAGAGTAGAAAACACAGAGATCTGGCGCCCATTGATTACCTGGTGGCAAGCCAAGAATGCTTAGTTGAATATAAAGAGAAAAGTAAGATTTCTCTGCTATGGTTTAGAGGATTCTGAATTCCTCACAAAGGACTCATGAAGTTCGGAGAACCTCAGATGGAGAGAAGTGATTGTAAATAGAATCTTTCGTATGGAGAATACCACACATGGATTGGACAGCATCTCTCTCAAGGGTTCTCAAGCAGAAGCACTCTACTTCTGAAGGGACATCTGGCAAGTCTGCAGAAGTTCTGGTTGCCACAGCTTGTTGGAGGGGTGTACCGGCATCTAACAGTAGAGGTTAGCAATCCTACTAGACATCCTACAACAAATAGGTAGTACCCTGACAACCGGCCCCAGATGTCAACAGTGCCAACTTGTACGTGTGAGTTTGGTGAGAGGATCTCTGACCCAGGCTAAGTAGTCAGTCTTCAGCTACTTAAATGTATCATGGGTTGTAAAAATCAAACTGGCTCCCTGGTGAAAGTACAAATAATGCACAAGTGATTTTATGAAGTGAAAACAATTCCCAAATCCCACTACTCAAAGATAATGAGAATGACAGCGTGACACAAATCCTTCCCGAATATAATTTCTACACATACAAAAACATGGCGCAACAATGTTTTCCTACAAACACAGTATTGTAGCTTACATGTTATTTTATAGTATTGTTTTTCCCAACTAATACATAATCTGATGTATCTTAATAGAACTCTACTCCCACCTATTCCAACCAGTATGTTTAGGTCATTGAAGGGGCTGCTCAATCATTTATTAAAAACTGATCCCCTTAGGAGAACACAGCCCTCCACAACCTTCACTAGCTTTGGGAACTTACTGCTTAAATTCCCAGTGTCTAACCTTCCCTGTCTATAAGAAAAGAAATCATAGAAGACTGTCCTCCTCAGGGTTGCTGTGAGGATTCAGGGAGATAGGAGCCATGAAAAGCACATTATATTATACGGATGCTCTGGGAGTGTTAACCATTGCTTTTATTGTAATTAATATTATTTTATATTCTTTCCAGTTTCTTGTTACTGAAAGCAATGATGCAATACCTGTACTTCACAATATCTGAAGAGTTTCTATAGGAGAAAATTCCTGGAAGTAGAATTGCTAGATCAAGAGATGTCCACATCTTAAATCTTGATTGATTTTGCTGGGTGTCCTCCAAAAAGGTTCTAACAATTGCCATTCCCAAGAATGCTGAGGGAGACCATGAAAGAAAACCCAAACAACCAATAATTCACATTGACATTTATAGTAAATTAAAATGCAAAGTTTTATAATTCGGTCTCAAATACCTGATACCCAGCAAGTGTCACAGAGCAGGTTTTTGAGACAGGATTTAATTGAGGAAACGAATGAAAAACGTACCACCAAACTTAGGACAAATTCAGAAGGAGAGATAAAACTAGGCTAATGATATTAGCAGCAATGGCTTTCCATAAGCCATTTGGGAAGCCGGGCATTTCTCCTGCTGCTTCATGCTGGCAGGCTTGGCCATAATGCTGGATGATGGAGATGAACTTGATATGCAAAGCATGCGGTAAACACGGAACAGCATTATCAAAGCTGAGAAGTGACCATGGTGGTTATTTTTAGTTTATGGATGAATCCAAAGGGAGAAACCTTTCAAAAGTTCTACAAAAACAAGGCAAAGTATTCAACAAATAATATGGAAAAGATAACACACACATACACACACACCTCAGAGAAAAATGAGGCGGCATGTGTCTAAGCAGCCTCTTCTAGGTTCCAACCAAAACACCCATAAAGGCAGAAACAGATGAGGACACACACAAAAGAAAGGTCACAGTCAAGTGATCCCCAAATGCTGGGCATCTTTTACATGAGCTGCAAAACCAAATAAATTATGTTTAAAAAGGGGTTGGAGACAGAACTGAAACAACAATAACAAGGAAGGTATTTTTTATAGAAGGGAGATTTCACTGAGTCATTAAATCATGTATGGTTTAGTTAACATGAGAGATATAAATAACTTTACACTTTGTAAGAGAAAATTTAGGTATGTATATAGAAATTGCCAGAGTGACTCTGAGAGAGAGCAAGACAGAAGAGGAAACAGAGAATGAAGGAGAGAGTGAAGGAAGGAAGGGGAGAAGGACAGAAGGAAGAGCTTTTAGCTTCTAAACGAGCAGCAGGCGAGGGATATATGGGATACATGAGATATAAAGAAACTGGATCAATCCAAAAAAGTATCCAAAAAGAAAAAAAAAGTATCCCAAAATAATTAAATTTAATAATAAAGGAAAACACTTGGTAGAGAGGAAACACGAAATAAAATTCAGAAATGAGTATTAATATAACCATACTCATGAGAAATATAAATGTACTTAAATTTACATATTAAAAGGCAGAAGCCAAAAGACTAGATTCTAAAAATCACCTCCAGGTTGTATATATGGAAAGAGAGACTAGAATCCCTCAAAATAGTTCTCCCCTTTCTACAGTGTGGGGTTTGCAGAGAAAGGAGTAGAGCCAGAAAGTACATTTCCCAGTGCACATGGAGGTGGGTGGAGCATCCAGGCTTCTACCAAAGGCCTGTAAATAGGATGTGTAACTCCAGGGCTGTTCCTCTTATGAATTAGGCGGCGAGTATTTTCATTCTCCTTCCTTATGATGAATGTAGATTATACTATTTTCCTAGGGCCAGAGGGGCCCCAGGTGAAGAAAGCTGGAATATTTATTCACCAAATGAACAACAGCCACCTGTTGATCAGGGACATCCATGTGGATCTGTGTCATACACTGGAAATCACTTGGTAAAACTGTTTTCTGTCTACCCCTTGAAAGGCCAATCAAGTACCTGCCAAGCCAGAAGCTCAAGAGAAAAGCCAAAGGTCAGTGTGTAGGGGCTTCTTCATGCTGCTTCAATGGAGACATTACAAGAAAGACGTGTGCTAAGGGAAGAAGAATCCTCCAGCTGACAGCAATGAAATCAGGCACATCAGAGAGTTGAAAAAAAAAAATTGATCCTAAAGCCCAAATAGCGTAAAATAAGCCTGAAAAAGTCTTTGAGAGACAATAGCCATTATGACTTCTGAATTAATTTAAAAAAATTCAGCCCAGTAGGGTATATCAGGTTAGTGATAACTGCTTTTCCACTGAAGCCGGTTACTCTGGATAGTTTCATGCTCTTGAGGAGAGATAGAGAGAGAGAGAGAGAGAGAGAGAGAGAGAGAGAGAGAGAGAGAGGTGGGCCAGTGAGGGCTTGTCGGACAGCTGAACCAGGACAGCTTCAGGAAATAAAGTCCAAGCAGAAGCCAAGGGAAGGGAAGCCCATGAAGAGTGTCAGAGTGAGGCCAACACCTGCATACAGAGCCAAAGCAGTGGACGGATGTCCTGTCCCCTCAGTGCACAAAGCATGCAGGTTTGGGCATCGGCACATGGCCACAGTCACATCTGACTTGCTCTGTGGTCTCCTCTCTCATAGCCAAATGGGACGAATGAATCACATTGGCCAATTCTGTTAAAAGCCAGCTAAGTTACAGACTGCATGTTTTCAAAAGAGCATCTCAGACAGCATTAGAGTGGGGAGGGGGAGGGAGGGGGACACCACCTTATAAATGTCCATTAGAAGCCACTTTGGAATGGCGTGCATGCTAAAGCAGCCTGGCCATACCACACGCTCTCCCTGCCTCTTCAATATTTATAAGCGGCATCTTCCCCTTTCCCTTTGGCTTGACGATACACATGTTCCCTACAGGCAGGGCTTCCACCGCTGCAGCGTGATGGGATGACCCAGAGTTTCACCTCTGTAAAGGGAGGCCCTGGTCCATTTACTCTTTTTTTCCTAAATGCAAGCACTGGCTTTATGAAGCTGTACTCCTTTCTGGGATGCCGGGCCTGCCTTGCAACCCTCAGGAGGACCTGGGGGTTTTATGGCTGAGGGTCATACTTTCCAGTTAAGCCAAGTGTCAACTGTCATCACATGTGTCAAACCTTAAGACATCTTTCCCCTGCATAAATGTACAAAATCTGTTCCATGAGGCAAACATTCACTGTGAACTAAACGCTTTTGAGGACCAACTCTCTGGCAGATACCATACAGGGAAGAGACGATAATAGATTTTCCCACATTTTACCCCGTGGAACCCTTTTTTTTTTTTTTTTTTTTTTACTTTCTTAATAACATTTTATTTTCTTTTTTTTTTTATTTAGAATTTTTTTAATTTATTTTTTATTGGTGTTCAATTTACTAACATACAGAATAACCCCCCAAGGTCGACCTATTTTATAAATAAAAGAAAGGCTATGAAATCATGAAAAATCTGATCAAAAATCATTTAATTAGTAGCTGGCAGAACTGGGATTTCAGTTTTCCCTCCACTCTGATAAGCCAATTCTCTTTACAAGATACTAATATTGTCTTGGCATCAGAACTTCCCAACTCTGAAATTATCCCTGAGTCCAGAAGAGTTTGGTGTGGCCAAACATACCACTACTAAGAATGTTGTTCCTTCTATGAACCTGAAATCTTTTACACTCTTATGTTTAACTTTGCCCATTAAAATTTTAACTTTATGATGAAAAAAACAGCTAACTTCAACCTCTCCCCCTATTCCCTTTCCCCAGGCTTTGGCTTAACCAAGTTTGATAACTAAGTCTTGTGTAATTTCAATTGTTTCCATATGTGGAAAATATGATACTAATTAAACCACCTGCTCATTCTGATCTCATAGAACAGATTTTTCTTTCCAAATGGACTTAAGTCCTCTAGAACAGGGGTCAGCAAAGTTTTTCTTGAATGGGCCAGATAGTAAGTATTCCAGGTTTTGTGGGCCATATAAACTACTCTGCTTTTGGAGCATGACAACAAAAACCGCCAGAGATAATGTAAATCAATGGGCATGGCCACATTCCGATAAAACTTGACTTACAAAAACAGGCATTGGGCTGGATTTCCTCCCAGAAGAGCACAGTTTGCTAACCTCCATTTTAGAACACAATCAAGAAAATTGGGTGGGCTTCCTGAAGTCTGACAGCCTTGAAATTGTTATGACTTATAGATTCCAATAAATGAAAGAGAAAAAAGGAGAACACCAAATGCGTATCTTCAAGTGTGTGTTGTTTATCACATAGAACATTGGATAGAGAGAACACACAGCATAAGGAGCCCCAAATTGTGTAGAATTAAGGATGGCCAGTGAGCATCTGCTAACACTTCCTTGTGACTCATGTCTAGTATTAAATGATCTAAATTTCAGAAACATTACACTTTGTAATAAATATCAGCACTAAATGGTTCCCACAATTCTACATGTCTACTGGCACCTTTTTGAACTATGTTTTAGAATCTCTAGAAGCTTATAAAAACCAGTCAAAAATTGAAATTGTGGTTTTCTAGACATTTTCTAAGCATGCAAATTCTTAGGCATTTGGTGACGGAAGAATTGACGTTTTTTTTCCCCCACTGGGTTCTATGTGCCCAGATCTGCTAAAAATTCTCTCTAGAAACCTAACAAAAAGCACCAAATCACAAGCCTCATCTTGCACACTGGGTATGTGGCATGATATTTCTGTCCTCTTCATATGCATTTGTATTTCAGAAAAACAAAAACAGAACAGCAGCAACAACAACAAAACAATGTTTCTATTAATGAAAAGAAAGCTACACGCTTTTTTCTTCATTGGAGAGAAGAGAGGTGCAAACGTAGACAGACACGGGCTACGTGGGTTGGGGGGCACCGGGCTGAGATGGGCAGAAAAGTACACCCACAAAAACAAAACAATGAACACATGAAATAAAGAGACTGCTCACAAAAAGAGTTGCTAATGAGGCCATTTCTTCGATGTCCTAGAATTTTTCTAATCCAAATGATACCAGGAGATTAAGGGTGATTGATAGAATATAGTCATTTCATAAAGGAAGAAGAATTAAAGTCATATTATTAGTCAGGAGAATCCATGCCCTCTGCTAGGGACAGCAAGGATGGTCCCTCCAGCAGGTCTCTGAATCATCTGGCCATGGGTGAGGGTTTGGTTCCCTCAGCCTTGCCAGAACTTAGTACCAAGCTCTGGTGAGGACCAATTTCTTACAGGAAGGATGCTCTCTGGGCCAAGAACCTACCAAGCACTTGATTTACAAGGATATAAATATTTCAAAATAAATACAAACTCCTCTAACTAACAGGAAAAGATGTAAAAGAGGCAGTAACATAACCAGCAACTGGCTCAGTGCGCTGGGATCCTCCAAGTGACACCCAGTTGCATAGACTGCAGCACGCCAGCAATCATGCTGACAGTGACGAAGGATGGTAGAGCCACACCAGCTACTCTGGCCACCTTCCCAGCCCAGCACTTTGCATCCACACAGATTTCCTTCTTCATCCTCAGCACCTTTAAGAAGGTGCTATTAACATCTTTATGCTGGAAGTGAGAAAATGAAAATTAAATAACTTGAGGTCATAAAATCAGACGAAGGGAGGATATAAACCAGGTCTAACTGACCTCAAATCATCTGCCACTCCCCACCCACAGTACACACAATTACTGTGACCATGACCATGAACAGGAGAGGGAAGGGTGCAGGCTATCAGAATCCTTGCAAATGATGAAATTCCAGGTACCTAAGCAGAATGGGAGAAGGATAAGAACACTCAGGAAGAGTCCAGAAAGACTACATGTGCAGAAAAAAAATGCATAGAAAACACCCCGTTCCCCTCTCTCCCAAGATCCATAATCATATGCTGCACTATTCCCTGCAAGTGCAGACATACACAGGGTAGCACATTAATCCTTCAAACACTAACAGATGCTGGCAGGGATTTAGACTGGAATGTATTTACAAAGTGACAAATTATGTTCTGTATTATATAGAGAGAGAAAGAGCACCCACAAACGGGCTGATAAATGTCAGCTGCAGTCATGACAAACGGTTTATTTTTATTATACTGTAACCACAAATGTTTTTTTTTCTTGTTTTTTTTTTTTTTCAGGGAGTCCCAAAGATTTATTTGTTGCAGGGAAAAAACAAGATTATATATGACACAAAGTAATAACTGTAAGATCACTGATATTCCGGGCACTCTGCCCTCCTGGAAGGCTACAGCCAAGCAGAACAGTGCTACTAAAAATGCTACCTTCTCTGAAGCACAGTAAATGGTTAATAAATCAGAACCGATACAATGCCTTGTAATTAGATATAGCCTTAGTTCACAGACCAGCCAATTGATAGACAATATCCAATTCCCCCTTTACTGGCTATCAGGAGGGTAGAGTAACTATTAAAATAAATTTAATGGCTGTGACAGGTAAGAAAATATACCAGAAGCTAAAATGTAATCAGTATATCCAAACCCAAAATAAAATTATAGTCTTTGCTACAAACAGGGTCCCTGGAAAGGAGGCTTATGGACAGAGAGCGACATCCACAGGCCAGTAAGGGCAAGGTCACTAACTCCAAAGGAATGTTCAACCTTGAAAACAAGATGGGGTGGGGGGGGGGGGGGATTTGGCCTGGGGCCAAGAGAAAATGTAAGCATTTATTATTAAGAAACCATTCGGAAGAATTCCTTTGAGCCACTCGGTCAGTCAGATATTGGCGGTAGTGACAGGCATTGTTGAGCAAGCACCATGGCAAGATGGCGGAAAGGTGGCTGGAATGCACACCCCTGGCTTCTCGCCTGGGCTCTCCCCTGACCCCATATGTGACCTTGGTTAAGAGGTGATGATAACAGGAGGGCCAGCAGAAGAAAGGAACAGCAGTGGTCAAGTAGGTTCACTAGAAAGAGGGACATTTTCTCTTTTGGGACTCTCAGGTGTGTATTTCTTGTGAAATCACTGCAAATTAAAACTCCCTATACTTGCATGCTCTAAAAGCAAGATTTTAGAAAAACATGACAGGATTACATAAATACATTATAAATACGTTTAAATCCACAGATTGCATAAAAGGGTGAAGAAGCACATGTGCGTGTGTGTGCGTGCATGCGCGTGCACACACACACACACATACACACCAATCAGTGATTACTGCACAGAAAGGTTCTTTTGGTTTTTTTTTTCCCTGATAATAAATAATAAATAAATAAAAGAGATTTTTATGGTGGGGAGTAGGTGGGGGAGCAGTATCATCAGAACAGGAAGGAAATTTTGTCCCTGTACCTGTCCCACTTGCTAGGAAAGAAGGAGTCTGTGGAAAATACACAGAGAGAGTCCCTGAGGACATGGCACCAGTCCTGACTCTGACACTTTCTTTATGTGTTTTGACCTCTCGGGACACTGGAACCTCTCCTCCACAGTAAGATTGGGGGAAAGTTAGATAAGGTTATGCTTATAGTGTATATGGCCCAGCACCTGCTTGGCACATGAAGTTCTTGAACTATGTTGCTTCCTGGAAGCCCCTGAAAGGTCCTTCCAATCCTGAAAGAAATAAGTGCCTTTCCTTTAAGTACCATGTCAACGTCTTCTTTCTCTATCCTGCTTCATATCCCTATCACGACTTTCCTGTGTCTTCTCCTTTGTCATTTCTGAAGGTGAGGGACAAGACACAAATTCCGCACCAAGCATGGTCCCATGAATCTCCTTCTGTGCCCTAGGCCAATGTGTCCCAAATATCTGTTTTCATTAGCCTCTGGCGTTATGAAATGAAAAATAGGGAGCTGGGAGGAATTCAGTGAGAAGAGAAATTCACTCAATTAAAATAGCAGCCCATCACAGAAGCCAACCAGAAGAAGCTCCTATTGTCTAAAGCTGGAACAATTTAGCAACAAAATAAATAATGCTAATACTAGATTATAAACCATACAATAAAATATATACTCATGAGTCTACACTAATATAAATAAAATAATTGACTCAATAAACAGAGGAGAAGGGGTAGCTCTTACTTCAAGAGAATTCCACTTTAATAAGTGGAAAAAACATGAGGTAAATACAAAACCACCATTAGGCAAACATCACAATTATTGTTGATGAGATTTACTCACAGATGTGAAAGGTCAGCATGTCAATGTTTAAGGAGAAAAAGACATTAACACAGAGTATCTCCCACCAAATATTTTTGAATTATGAAGAAAAAACTAGTAACATTACTAGTTACTAGTAACTCAGCAGATAACAACCTTAACCACATGATCAAGGTTACTTCACTGTGAGCATCACCAGTGATAAGACTATCAATATTATGGACCCTGATGCAAAGCACTGAGAACACAAGATTCCTTCTATGATAGCCTTGCTGAAATATGTTCAATCTCATTATGAGAAAAAAGTCAGACACACAAAATTCTCAAGATCAGGAAGGATGGTGGAAGGAATAAGAAACTGTCAAAGCTTGAAGGCAACTGAGGGGATGCAACAACTAAAGATAATGTGGAATCCTTGACCAGATCCTGAAATTTAAATAAGCTACTGGGGAAAATGGGTGCAATTTTGGTGGGGTCCTACAGCTGATAACACGGACCAATGTCAATTTCCTGGTTTTGAAAGTTCTGTTATAGTTAGATAAACTGCCAAAATTAGAGGAAGTGAACTCTCTGTACCATTTTTATAACTAGTATGCGAGTCAAAATTAGTCCAAAATAAAATGTTAACGAAATTTTTAAAAAGTTAAAGATATGAAATATGCCTTTAGAGTAGGCATACAACCTCACAAAGTTTGGTGTTAAAATGTCCTTTTTTAATAAAGTAATGTTGATTGTTGATAAAAGCATATTGTTACAACTTGCTGCTTTTTTTGGTTGCTGTTTTTACTGTCCTTTAGGAAAAAATAATTAAATTTTACTGACCTTTAGGGAAAAAAATAAACAATCCTTTGGTGAGCCCAAGTTCACATTCTCATTTTTTTCTTCTTCTGAAAAGGTTTATTGGATCCTTAAATTCAAACTTCTGGGAACTATTAATCAAGCTCATTTAAAATTACTTACTAATGATTGAATGCTGCAGCAATGGAGGTTCACAAAATGAGCACTGTCACCCTCACAGAGTACTACCAATAACCCAATGACAAAATTAAGTCCTTATGTTCTTGCAGAGTCAAACCAAAATCAAGCTCATGGTCACTTCCTCCAAGAAGTCACCCCTGACCACCTCAGGTAGAGTATGGCCTCATGCTACAGACTCCCACAGTTTGCTGTGGGAAGCATGGACGAAGGAACCAAGTGAGAAGCCTTGGCTTCTTCACGTGTTTCTCAGACCAACTTATGAGCTTTTTTTTTTTTTTTACAGAGAACTTATGAGCTTCTTAAAATGATGGCCACTCACAGGGTGCCTAGCTGGCTCTGTTGACTAAGTGTCTGATCCTTGATTTCAACTCAGGTCAAGGTCTCAGGGTCATAAGTTCCAGCCCTACTTTGAGCTCTGCGGTCAGCCAGAGTCTGCTTGTCCCTTTGCCTCTGCCCTTAACCCTGCTCCTATGCACACTCTCACTCAAATAAATAAAAATCAAAGAAAAGAAAGGAAGGAAAGGAGGAGGAAAGAAGAAGGAAAGGAAAGGAAGGAAGAAAGGAAGGAAGGAATCAATCAATCAATCGATCAATCAGGACCTCTCACATACATCTCCGTCTCCATCTACTAAGAGGTTGGGTCTCCACCATCACCAGTGACAACTCAAGTTATTAAAAATATTTTTTATATACAACTTCTCTAGGTTTTGAGATGTTTAACACAAGTTAAATATATTTGTAAAATCCTCCTTCAATGTATAAGCTATGAAACGCTGAGAAACTCACAATCTAAGTCATTTTAAGTCTATCTTTCAGCTCCGAGGTGGATTTAAAACAAACAAGCAAAAAGTTGTTTCATTTATTTCCTAAATACCAACTATCGATCTCTTATGTTTCCTAAGCACTCTCATTATAGCAGTTTTGGGGCTCTAGTGATTGGTGCTTTAATAAGGATTAAGCACAGGAAAAAAACTTAATGTGCATACCCTACGTTACAGATGAGCCAGAGAGCTTTAAAGGACTGTAATGTAAGATGTGAAAACTTTTTGTTCAACTTTGAGATTTTTGAAGTTGAGAAGGATATTGGGACAAACTAAGGGGCAAGCCAGCCCCTCCCTTTCCATCATCAATGAAACGAAGATAAATGCTCAGTCAGCGAGTAATACAAATCATTATAAAATGATAACCTCATAGTGATGCTGAAGGTGTGGGAAAACAGACCCTCACACACCACTGCAAAAAGAGTATATGCATCAGAACAACCTTTCTGAAGAAGGATGATCAATTTGCATTTAAAAGCTTCACTTAGGCCAGGTAAATCAGCAGCATTGCTCATGGCTGCAAGAAATTGAAAAGAGCATCTGTGCCCAGCAATAAGGGATTCATTTAATAAGTGATGAAGGTATAATGTGGAGTTACTAGAATCACACTGCCAGAGCATAGTCATCGACAGGGAAAGATGGCCAAAATGTTAGGTTAAAAAAAAAAAATCAAATTAGAGAATGATTGCCATTTTAAGAAAAATAGGTAAACATATTTGAATTTTTAAAAGACCAAAAGATACATGCAAAATTAATAATGATTGCTTCTGAGACTCAGAAGTACTTCTTTCTCCTTATTTATGTACATGTAACTATAATTGTGAAATTTATAAAAGTAACTACATTACATTACTTTTCAATCAGGAAAAAAAATGTACTAGCAGAGTCCCAATGTGATTAAGTAAGTATATATTATATGTGAAGATATAATATACATGAATGAATTTACTACTGGCATAGGTTGTTTGTTTTTTTTTGTTTTTTTTGTTTGTTTGTTTTGTTTTGTTTTTTTTTCTGGAAGGACCTGCAATAGGTCATCTTTCAGTAGAAGACTGATGTTGAATGAATGCTGGAAAGAGACGAGTCAGATTTTTCTGTACTATTTAAAATTTTCTCCTATGCACAATTTTTTGTAAATAAAGACGTAGTTAAGAAAGATAAGGGAAAGAAAGATAAGGGAAAGAAAGATAAGGGAGGTTGCCTTGTGTGCAGTAGTACATGCACATGCACTGTGTCCAGCCTTCATGCATAACTCAGACCCTCAAGAAAACAAATGCCCAAGTGTGTGAGGGATAAGCAGGAAAAAGCACTGACCCCAGGATAAGTGCTGCCCATTCTTAGGTGAGAAACCACCAAGCTCAAATCTGAGTTCTGCCCTTAGCTAGCTGTGTGATGCTGGATAATTCACCAAGCTTTCTGAGACCCAGTAGTGTAGGGTTATCATATATATCCGGCAGAAGTTCTATGAGCATTAAGTTAAATAATGAGTATAAAGCATCTAGCACTGTGCCTGGGTGGAGAGGCAATCAGTAATCAGAGCTAACATTGGCAATTATAATAATCATAACACCAATAATTCATAATATCTCCAACCCCACAGAGCTGTGTGGAATATGAAGGATAACATGCTGGAAAAGCTTAGCATAGAATAAATAGTCCATAAATGTGTTCCAGGCCACATGTCTTTTTCTGATTATGCTGAATTCTATCCCCCAAATCGAGGTTCTGGTAACATCACAAAAAGTGTTTCAGAGGGGTTACGGGTTGAAGGCACCAAGACATGCTCTTATATAGATGGACTTAGCTAAATAAAATACAATTGCTAATGGGAAGAAAGTTAGCTCTCCAGGATAGGGGCAAGATGGCTCATGTAGGCCTCCCACAGTGATATATGTGTACATGTAAATGCATGGGTGTGTGTGCTGTGAAGTGGGATGGCTGTGGTCTTCCCTAGGTCAGCTCTCAGCAGAATCCAGCATTGAGTCTCTACCGGTGGCATCCATGTTATTTATCATTACAATACCATCCACAGGATCCAACTATTAAGCCAAGAGCTTCCTGCTGTAGGCACTATTGTTAGACATCAAGGACTTTTGCCATGATTGAATCTAGGGGCCACTGAAGCCATATCTTCATCAAAAGAGAAAAAGCAAAATCTTTCACCAGTGTCCCGTGACCAGTACTTCTCCCTTGGCCTTCAGAAACCAATCCCATATCTCCATAATCAGGTTTCAGAAAATGTGAATGGAACTGAGACAAGGATGTTCATGGCCACAAACAGGCAGGCTTCCTATAAAAATCGGCCACCTAATCTCCAGCTGGGCCAAGTGCCCAACCCATGTTACCTAGCCGGCATGGGAACTTGTGTTGTCCACATGATAGTCTTTCAAAGAGCACCTCTTTGTCCTGCTGCTTTGCCCCTGTTTCTGCGTCATTCAGAGCACTGGACATTTAGGGTAAGGAGAAAGGAGACCTACAATAAGCCAGAGACACACAATGCTTCTTCTCACCCTGACGGGTGACAGATTCTCCCACATGCCCACAGATCTATGAGAAAATAAAAATTTTCATAATGGAACTTTTAATTTTCACTACTTAAATGGGTTTTACTCTGACTTTAAGCAAAATGTTATTTGAACACAAAACATAAAGCAACATACACTAGAAAAATATGTACACATATATGTGTATTATATACATACACACAGGTATACACACATACTTATGCACATATATGCACATACACACACACAGGAACAATGAATAAGGAAAAACCATTGCCTAATTGTTGAAGCAGGATGATTGGCATATAGGGGCTCATTACTATATTATCCTCCTTCCTTGTGAATATATTTGTAATTTCCATAACCAAAAGGTCGTGGTTTTTTTTCCTTTAAGACAGGTTATATAGTAAAATACAAGAACATGAAAAATGAAAAACATAAATGAAATAGAACTAGAAGGGAACACATTAATAATTACAAAAACATTTAAATAGTTTACATAATTTAAATAAGAACATTCTTACACTGAGTCAAAAAATGAAACCCAAATATTTATCAGTAAAGATATAACAATAAATAATTCAGAAAGATTAAGAATAAAATGCAATAAAAAGCACAAACAGTGACTTGCTGAGTATTTTTAAACACATGAAAAATAATGGTCTCTTCAAAAAAAGGAAATGTTTTCCAGTTGTAATTGCTGGTTTATACAGTTTTTCAATACATCATCAAAACCAGCAACAAAATTAAACTGCAATAATGAGCAGATTAACCAGGCTTCATAGCCATTAATGAAATAAAGTGCCTGATTCCCTCTCGAAAGTCATTTGGCAATATGTGCCAACTCTATGGGTTTCAGTTAAATAGTTGCATACCTATGCACCTGACCAAAAAAGAAAAAAAAAAAAATCAGCCGACATTCCATCTTATCCCTATGCCAAGCAAAAAGAGATGAGACCCTTTATTTCTGGTGGGGGTGGGGTGGGCACTAGCAACGTTTGCAAACAGATGTTTACAAACAGAAGGTAACTGATAAAAACCCAAACACAATGCTGCATTGTCTTCCGTGATTCACAGATGAACCCATTGGAACCACTGCAAAAAGCCTTCCTGGAAAACATCCAGAAATTAAAAGGTGCAAACAAGCTGCCTAATACCCTTGCGTAGACTGAATTCTTATGAAGAAAATAAAGTTTATTGTCTGGAAAGAGAGAAAGCATGAGGAAAGCACTAAAGCAATGGAGGTGAACAATTAGACAGATGTTCACTTAAGGAAATAAAGAGAAGAGAAGAAGCCATCACCGAGGAATGCTACGAGAATCCTGACAAGTCGGCACCACATCAAGGGCACGGGTAAAGTGAAAGCCATCGAAGCCGTGCAACTTCCCGCTAACTGCTGACCTTACAGAAGTGGCCGGCAGGTAAGGAAGGTGGCTCTGAGCAAAGGCAAATCACACGCCTCTTTTAATAAGTCCTTAAGTTCTTCTCAGACATGAGCTGCAGACTGTAATTCATGAACATGAATGCTGTATTTCTTATTCTTAATAATATCCCCCTTCCCATAAAAGCCAAAATAATAATAATTTTATATGCCCATGTCTTTGCACATTGGTAAATGCCCCTTTTATACCTACAATGAATGAAGTGCAAACTCTTTCAGAAAGGCACTGGACGGCTGCTGTTTCTGCCCTGATGGCCCCAGCAGGAGGGAGAGGGATAGAAAGATGACTACTGATTGAAAGACTCATCATAGTGTCAGGGCTGCTAGGTGATTTATCCTCATGGATTAATGGACTGCATCTCCCTCTTCCTTGGACCTTTGGAGGCTCTCAGGGACTCTTCCACCCACGTGAAGGATCTACTCACACATGGCCAAATATCTTATGGCCAAGATATTTGGATGGTGTTTTACCCTTTGATTTACCTGATTTTCTGAATTCTTTTCTCTTCTGATTTTATACATGGATCCTACATAAGCCTTCTCAAATCCTCTTTGCAAAGGCACAATGAAGTCTGCCAGGATAGATGATATGACAGAAAGATGGAAAAAGGAACAATCAACTCAGGGGCTGGCAGGCTGGTTGGCTGGATAGGTTGACCACAGACATACAAAAGAAGGGAAAATAGGCTTCATTTCACTTAACCCTCACACAAAAATCTTGGACGGTGTTATTAGTTTACTAAAGAAGAGGTGGAAATAAATTATCCATTCCATTTAACTTCTAAGACTGCTTTTCTTTTTTTCTTTAGACTGCTTTTCAATTAAGTGAAGGAAGCCAAAAAAAAAAAAAACTGATCTTTAAATAATAAAATAAACTAAAAGCTACTGTTATAATTGATCTCTTTTGTACACTCTTGTCCAACTCCTTTATGGGGTGGACACTCAACCACCAACCAATCCAAACAGATCTATTTACTCTGCTAGGCACCAGGAGGATACAAAAGAAATCTAAGATCCAGGCATCCTTTAAGGGGCATGTGCATCATGGGTACTGTGGTATGCAGGATAATGCCCCCAACCAAAGATGCCCAAGTCCTAACCCTTGGAATCTATGAATATTTTAGGTTAATGGCAAAATAACTAAGGCTGCAGATGGAATTAAATTTGCTACTTAGCCAACTTTACAATAGAGATTTCCCTGGATTATCACAGTAGGCTCAATGTAATCACAGGGGTCCTTAAAAACAGGAGGGAGAAGAGAGAGAACAAGAGAGGAGGCAGTCTGAGAAGGATGTGACTAGCCACTACTGACGTTGAAGACACAGGAAGAGGCCAGGAGCCAACGAATGTGGTCAGCCTCTATATGCCAGAAAAGGCAAAGATGTGGGTTCTCCCCTTGAGCCTGCAGAGAAGCATGCAGATCCACCAACACATAGGTTTTAGCTCACTGAGATCCATTCTGACTTCTGGCCTCCAAACCTATAGCATAATAATTCTGTGTTGCTTCAAGCCATTGTGAAAATTTAGTCTAACAGAAATAGGAAAGGAATACAGTTATACATTTTTAAAGAGAGATGTCACATTGCCAATCCAAATTCCTGGCTCTTCATGAAAAATTATGACAGAGAGAGCAACACCCGGCCCACATGCTCATGGTTTGACAATCAGACATGAGTCGGTTGAGTCGCCACCGTCCTTGAGATAACCAGTCTGGTCCGCCACCATCCCCACGGCTCTCTGTTGCCTCCCAGACTCCAATGCTGCAGCTCAGGATGAGCTGATCCATCAGATATTTGAGTTTTGCACCCTTGGTCTAAGTTTTAGGAGATTAAAAACCAACAAAGACAGGCACACATTAGCAGGGCTAATATTCACCAGGTGCACACAGGATAGAGCCCTTATCTGTTCTGATTTGTCAGGACCCATGCAATAGAAGTCTGAGATATTTTGAGTAGAAGCAGACGCAGGATGCTTCTTGACACATGCCTGCTTCTTCAGGCATTTTTGAAATGGACATGCCTCTCAACCTCGCCTACTAGCATATATAATATCCCCCTCATGAGCCAGGCACAGTTTCATGGCCACAGTTTTGGCTAAACTGATGCAGCCAGGCATCCCGCAGCTTCTTACATTTCCACAACAGCTTGTTTCCCCAGAATTATTCTCCAAAATCTGGAGGCACAAAAATGTGAAGGGTCTAAAGAAACCATTTATGGGGCTGTCACTCAGACCTCTCTGTGTTGTTGTAATCAGGGAGGTGAATCACTCCTCTTCACTCCTTTTCCCTTGGTGCGGGGACCCCATCAATGGAAACCCTGGGGTGACTGAACCATATCTCTAGGGTGCCTAGAGAGGCCTAAAGGCTCACTTCACAGTATTCAAAAACATGAACACTTGAAAGGGGCAGCTGTCACCTCAAGTACCAGCTGAGCCTCCAGGGTTTCGTGGGACCAATGTCTTCCTTTCCTTTGTGGAACCAAGTAAATTCAATAGAAATTGCTCCAAATGGCCTGAAGAGCCTTCAGAATTGAAAAGAAGAAGAAAACTCAGGGACTCATTGGCCTCAGTCCATACTTTGGTTTATAAAACAAAATGGGCCTAACTTGCAACAGAGATGGAAGTCATTGAGAATGAAGGAAGAGCATCCACAGAGAGAGAGCAGAGGCAATCCCAAATATTAGCAAATTCTCAATCACTCATTGTTCAACGAGCATATAATGTCTTCTTAACCTATAGAAAATGAGTTCACCATCATGTCATATCTTCCATCAAATGATTTCTAAACCACACATTCCTGAACACTGGCCAGAAGAGGTTAGCAGGTGCCTTCCCACCAAATTTGGAAAAAAAAAAAAAATGTGCTCTGATAAAATTACAAATAATACACCCACTCGAGAGAGACGAGTGTGTAGTCTAGTAAATCATAAGTTCTAAAAAGCCGTATAGTGAAGCAACAGTTTTAACTCTGCTCTACATAGTTTTGCCTTAACTCATCCAATGGTAGAACTCATTTTTCAAATAGCATTGTTCTGTAAAATCAAAGCCCTCTCCTCACTTTCTATGCTAAAAGTTTAAACAGTCATTTGTGTTTATGTGAATTCTCCACCCTATGTTTTTGTGGGTTTCTTTCCTGAACATTCTCAATATTTTCCCTGTAGCAGTAATATGTATACTAATAATAATGAGACTTCTAGTAATAATAATAATAGCGTTACTATACTACTGGTGTACTAAATCAGAGTTAATAATTTTATCATCATTTCAAAGAAGAGAACTCTCAGGCACAAGAATATAAAAGGAAGCTCACCCCATTAGTGAAGTGGCTAAGTTGGGACTGGACCAGAGGCAGTGCCTCTGCCAAGACCAGCCTCTATCCACCATGTGATTCAGTCCATTCAAGGATGCCAGGCCAGGTGCATTCTCAAAGGATACCCAAGTTCCCAAACTATGGTTCACCAACAAGAGCGTGTACCACAGCAGATTTCTGGATTCCAATCACAAAGATTCTAATTTAGAAACTAAGGGATGGTCAGAACCCTTAGAATCTTGTACTTTTTTTTTTTTTTTTTTTTTGCTGGTAATAATTCTGAAGCAGAGGAGCATATCTGAAAGCTCCTGGCATTTACTTCCTGGCATTGTACTATACAAGAATGAAGGGGGAATTATTAGAGGGTTGACCCTATAGAATACTTCAAAAAAAATTTTTTTAACCATTCACCCTCAATAAACCACATGAAAAGTTGCTACATGTGATCAGCTATCAGGGAAATTCAAACCAAAATCACAATTTGATACCGCTTCATACAATGAAAAAGACACAAACAAGTGTTGGTGAGGATGTGGAGACACTGGAACCCTCATGCATGGCTGGTGGGGATGTAAAATGGTGCAGCTGCGGAAAATGGTCTGGCAGTTTTCCAAATGGCCAGACACAGAGTTATATGTGGTCCAGCAACTGCACTCCTAGGTTTTATACCCAAAAGAAAGAAAAGTACATGTCCATACAAAAATATAATGTGTCAGCATTACTCATACTGGCCACAAAGTGAAAACGAAATTAAAGTGCATGAACTGAATGGATAAACGCAATATGGTATGCCCATACAATGGAACCACATTTAACAATTAAAAAAAATGCTACAACAAGGATGAATCCTGAAACTATTCCGCTATGTGAAAAAGGCTGTATACCATGTGACTTCACTTATACAAAAAGTTCAGAATAGGCAAACCTACAGAGAGGGCTGCTTAGGGCTGAGGTGAAAGAAAAAGAGGAAGCTGGGGGGAGGTATCATATGGGGTTTCTTTGGGGGATAATGAAAATGCACAATCTAAAAATGATTGTGCATATGGTTGTACAACTCTGAATACACTAAAAGGCACCAAATTGCATACTTTAAACGGGTGAAGTGTACAGTATGTAGATTATATCTCAATAAACTAGTTTGTAAAATAATGCACCAACATCTGCACTTCAAGAATTCTCAATAACAAATCATTTGGGACAAACCTCACAGCTGCTGGAAACATATCAGGTGATAGCTAGGACTCTGATGAGATTGTGGAGTGGGAAAATTATGGGATATGCATATGAAAGACTATTGCCTCACCACTTAGGAGCGTGCTAAGAAAGAAGATTTATTGGCATGGAAAAATGTTTGCAACTTATCACTAAATTCAATAAAAAGCAGGCTATAAAAAATACATCGTGCAATCTTATTTGGCTTAAAAGTGTGCATAAGCAGGCATATATATTATGTGAGTATTTATATAATACATAGAATAGTAGAAAACTCACTTCTGTGACACAGACCAAAATGATAATAATGGTTATTTCTGGGCAGGAGACTGAGTCCAGAAAAAAAATTTATATGGTTCAAACCTGGGATTCATTGTTTTCCAATCACTGGGCTTACTAGAATTATTTCTATACCATATCTATTACCCCTGGGCATTACTATTTCATCCATGACATCTGCATATCAAGCATAATTTCAGTCACTAGAAGCAACTGCAAATTTGGGTTGGCTGATGGAAAATCTGTGAAGGGTGAAGAAATGTCAGTAGTGCATGCCACCCCAGGACAAAGAGAGGGCAAGATCTGGCAAGATGGTGAAGGAGCCTACAAAGCCCTGAGGGCCATATCAGGACAATGAATGCAGTGTGACCACCAGATCAGCTGGCCATGGACTCGAGGGGTGGGGGGGATGAATGAGATAGGAATATAGATGCCTCCTGAAAACTATCACATCCCCATGTAAATTTTAGGCAATGGTATCTTCCATAGCTTCATCTCTAGCTGTAATAGTATGTCCCCCCAAATACATATGACAAAGTCCTAACCATCACTACCTCAGAATGTGACTATACTTGGAGGTTGGGCCTTTAAAGAAATGATTAAGTTAAAATGAGCCCACTAAGGTGTGGCTACTCCAAACTGACTGGATCCTTTTAAGAAGAGGAAGTTGGGACACAGAGAGACATCAGAGACGGGCACACAGAGGAAAGACCATGTGGAGACACAGCAGGGAAGTGTCTGTCTACAAGTCAAGCAGAGAGGCCTCAGAAGAAACCAAACCTGCTAACAGCTTGCTCTTGGACTTCTAGCTTCTAGAACGGAGACAATAAATCTCTGTTGCTTAAGCCACTTGGCCTGCAGGACTTTGTTACAGCGCTTTTGAAAACCAAAATGCCAACCTCAACCTACACCATGACCCAGACCCAGCCTTCCTCTTTCCGCTTCTGCTGCTTCTCACGGTCTGATTTCTAACCCTCTACTAACTCATTAAGTAGCTCCATTAACCCATTATCCACAACACATGCTCACATGCACACCATATACAAACCTCTCTTTTGCTTTTAGATTTGGGTCATGAACCCCTGACCCTCTTTGCAGATTCTCCAATTTGACATTAATGTATCACTGGGTTAATTGACCTCCGTGAACCTTCTCGAATGCCCTTCCTATTGCCAACAACCTGTCCTCTCACCCCACCACCTGCATCTTCTGTTAGGATGACTCTTTGCCACCATCCTTTCCTGGATATAAGTGACATTACAGGCTGCTCCAGCTGCAGGAGATCTTTCAGAGTCAGGCTTGTCTACTTAGTATCCCCCTCAGTATGGGCATAATACATGAGGTCTCTTGGGCTCGTGCCTTGCTAAGATGAAACACAGCTATGACGTGGAAGCAAAGACATTTTCAAGCAATCTCTAGACCTTAGGGGCTTCAGCTTTGCTCCCATTGCAGAGACATAATAATAGAACAATTTCCAAGTCTGAGTGAAACTAGACTTGAGCTTTGTGGGTTAGGGCATGAAAGCAGAAAGGCATATTTTTTAAATAGAAAGTTTTATATTCCTTTGAAACTTGGACATGATTTTAAGAGAGTCTTATTCTTGTCCTTTCGGGTAAGCTTTCACACTGTTCAATGGAATGAGACCATAATCCATATTGTTTTATGGGGAATCCGCTTTTAAGATATGTACAACATTTAAGGAACATTAAGGAAAGGTAGAAACTGAATTCCTTCCAGAAAAGCTTTAACAAGAGATAAGAAAAAAAGGCCATAGGTTAGAAATATTTCCAAAATGATAATCAGAAATTGCCAGGCCAACTGTTTAGTAGCCTCGTGAACTGCAGCATGAATTATTTTTGTAGACCTTTAATAAGATAGTAATGCAATTAATTTCCAAGGAAGATAAAAGCAAAGCACATTTTTTGCAATCTGGAGAATACAAGTTCATTTACTCATTAGATGAATATTTACCCAGTGTCTACTTAGCTTGGCACTGGGAAGGATAGAGAGATACATAGCCCTGAGTAGCTTATGAGTATGGAGGAGGTGGGAGGAGGTAGAGGAGGTGTGGGCAAGGATAATATGATGACATTGGGGAGGGGGTTGTTGGTGACAGGGTGAAAAGACAGCTTTGTGACCTTGCAGAAGATACGTGCAGGTGTGAATAATCTGGGAGTAACAAACTAGATACAAATATCCAGAAACAGGCACTATCAATATGGGACTCAGAATGATGTTTGAAATTTTTGGAGTGGGAATGATCTCGAGGGTAAAGAGTACAGACAGAGAAAAGGTCAAAAGCAGAATCATGAAGGACACTGAATTTAAATGGTCGAAGAAGAAAAAGAGCCAGCAGTGAGCGGGTGGGAATGATTAAAAAGGCAAGTGCTAGCAGTTGAAGCTTGATTAAGGAGATGGTAGCAAACTGTGCAAAACACTAAAAACCACTCAATGGGTGAATCGTATGATATGTGAATTATATCTCAATAAAGTTGTTGCCCCCACCAAAAAAAGAGAAAAAGAAGATATGGCCAATGAGCATATTTTTGGTGTTCACCATCACTAGTCATCATTAGTGAGTCATTATACAAAACAAATTAAAACCACAATATACCACTACATACTCAAATAGAAAACTAACAAGACCGATAATATCAAGTATTTCTCAGAACACAGAAGAACTGGAATTGGTCAAGAACGCGAAATGGTCCAACACACTGTGGAAAGGCTTGCCAGTCTCTGAAATGTTAAATGTAGTCCTACTATTGACTACCTTGCCCTACTCCAGGGAATTATCCCAAAAGAACTGATGGCATATGTCTGCATGAAGATGTGTGTGTGTGTATGTGTGTGCACGTGTGTGTGAATATTCACAGTGGCTTTATTCAAATTCATATCCATGTACAATAGCTGAATATTGGAAACAACCCAAATGTCTATCAATAGGTAATTAGATAAACAAAATATGAGGCATTCAAACAATGACATACTACTTAGCCTTGAAAAAAATGAGCTACCAATAATACAACAACATGAGTGAGTCAAAAAACTCATAATGTAGGTGAAAGAAGCCAGATACAGCATACATACTATATGATTTAATTTATAAAGAATTCTAGGAAACACAAATTAATCAATAGGACAGAAAACAGGTGATTTCCTAGAGCCACACTGGACTATAAAGTGGCATGGAGGGGCGCCTGAGTAGCTCAGTCAGTTAAGCATCTGCCTTCAGCTCAGGTCATGGTCTCAAGGTCCTGGGATTGGACCTACATTGAGTTCCCTGCTCAGCGAGGAGTTTACTTCTCCCTCTGTCCCTCCCCCTGCTCGTGTTCTCTCTCTTTCTCTCTCTAATAAGTAAATAAAATCTTTAAAAAAAAAATTATCAGAGTGACATCCAAATGGCCCAATATGCTTTCAGAATAAATAAAAACATTATTAATGGATACCTTTACTCAGTGCATTCCTGTATCACCAACTATATAAGGGATGTCTATAAATTATCTCACTTAATTCTAGCAATACCATAAAGTTAAAATCTCCCATTTACTGTTGAGGAATAACATGTCCAAAGGGTGGCTTACTTGAGTTGCCATAGAAGTTCTGGGGCTCTGAAGTCAACACTGTAGGCTCCAACTCCCTGCTTTTCAACTAGTTGACTGCTATGACAGCAATGTGAGTAGAGTGATGCGAAACTTTTATGAGGGTACTATATGCAAGGCAATCTCCTAAGTACTCCAGATACATTACACATATACCTTCCACAACCACCTTGTGAGGTGAAACTATTATTAATCCCCTTTGCCACTTGGGGAAACAGGAGCTCCAAGAAGATAAGTGACTTTCCAGAGATCCCACACTAGGAACTAACAAGGTCAAGACTACAACACAAGCAGTCTGACCGCAGAGCCTATATTCATCAAATCAACATCACAGAGGTCTTAAGAAGTTTTCTTTTGGGGTCCAACATTAGTTTGAATTTGATGTGCTTCATTTCATTATAAATAAGAAAAAAGTATGGAAAAGTAAAGCTTTATCAGATTGGAAAATCAGGTGAGATGGGAAGCTGGGATGGAATCCTTTTCACTCACTGCTTTTCAAATGAGTACAAAGAGCAGGTATGTGCCCAGAAAATAGGTGCTCATTAAAAAGTGGGATCCCCTCCATGCAGCCTGCATCTATGGAAACAGGGTAGTAGCAGCCCATCCTCTGCTGATTCGCAATATAGTGTCAGAGATTCCTAAAAATGGTAAAGCCAACAGGTGTTCAGGTGGGTGGTATTTTCTGTGTTCATTTGAATAAAGCTCACTAAACGTTCAATCATTTAGGCATAAACATAAAAGAACAAGTTCATTTTGGTAATCCAATCATCCATGCTAGAAATTACTCAAAAATAGACTTCATGAGCTAAGTTTATATGGTATATTTCTTTAAGAAAGTTCCTTTCGATAAAAAAAAAACCTACAAAATTATTAAATGCAGGTTTTAGAAAAATTAAGCTGGGAGTCCTATCACTTACTAGACCACAAAGAAATACTCATCCCCAGAAGTCCTCCAAGCCCAGCATATTTATTCATCATCCTGTCAAAATACTGCCATTCATTCATAAATACAAGCCAGTCTTGCCTGCACCTGGCGGAGGATTCTGTTCAGCCTGATGAAACGCACTAATTACACATCTTCTCCCTCTGCCCTTAGGACAATCCACTTGACAGTGGTGAGGAAGAGTAATGATAGAGTTCCAAAAAATTTCTTGATAGTGGAGAAAAAAAAGGTGGGGTGACATGGGAGGAAGAGGCATGCATGAGGGGGAGAAAAAGAATAAGTGAGAAGGAAGGCAAACAGAGAGGAAAAAAAGCATAGAACTGGATGTAGACTTCTCTGCTCAAACCAACACGGTCAACATGGTCACCATGATCACCATCATCATCATTCTTAGCAAAAGGAAAACTTTCTAAAGCCAAAATGAGTGCCATACCAATATTAACGCAGCTTCCTGGCATACAGTTTACAACAAAACACTCCTTTCTCCACCAGTATGTTTTTACCAAAGGGACATAGCTCTTTGGTCTTAAACCTTGGGAGACAAAGGTTATATTCTGCCTAAATGACCAATAAATAGGCCCTTGGCTAGGTGCATAGCCACACACAAATTCAGTAAAACCCTGTCCAGGAAGCCATGTTTCCACGTCCCTGTCCCTTTAAAGATCTGCTTCCCTTCAGTACCTGCACTAGATTTGCCATTATGAAAACTCAAGGGGGCTGCACCCAAAAGCATTAAGACCCCGCTCAGGTCACTGCTTTATACAATGAGATGCGAGGAATCTGAAAACAAGGGATATACATCATCGAGTCCCACCAAAAATGGTGCCTGTTGACAGCGGGCCGTCAGTGATTGATTGAGAATTAATATGGAAATGGAAGTTTAAGAAAAATGAGGACCTGTGCCCCGACCGTTTAATGTGCCTAGAAGCAAGTATCCAAGGGAAGTGGCTGTGGATTATGAATTAGTTTACTCAATCAACAAGGCATCATGGGTGACAAGCAACTTGATGAAAGCTAAGGACACACACTAACAGGATCCTCCACACTGAACATGCCCTGAGGGCACAAAGAGGACACCCAGGTGGCACACAGAGCCATGGTGCGATTTCCCAACCCTGGCACCCCTCTGTTGTCACAGGAGGCTCAAGTTGAAAAGGAAATGGCAAAAACAAGACAACATGACAGTTGGAGTGTTGCTTGGCCTATTGGATAGCCAAGATTTGTGTCAAAGGAGCAGGAGTAGATTAGGCATTCTGAAAAGGTTTTCATATGTGCCAAAGCACCTTTCCTGCAATCTGCAAGCCCCTGATCCAAGGTGAATTTATAGATCCTGGAGCACCACGGGGCTTACCTGGATCAACACTACAGGAAAAAGGGTGCTCCACTGCTACTCTGACATCTCTATGTCAATGGCAGAATAGCAGTGGATCAAGGGCAACCTGGTGACTTGTTTTCAGAAATCCATTCAAACATCCAAGAATATGAAGTGATGGTGCTAGCCCTTGAGTGGAAATACATTCAATTAACGCAATAAAAAGCAAAAAACAAAAACTTGGTTGCTGGAAAGCAAGTGGACAACTAGTAAGTGATTTAACAGACAAGACAGCTGAGTCTTAAGCTATGGGAACAGCCAAGAAGTAATGCAATTCATAGCACAGAACCACCAAAGGCTCAGAAGCTGGTGGAAGTTGGTACTTCTGCAAGTGGAAAGTGTCCACCCTCAGCCAAGCCAGGGATTTGTCACTTCCTAACCCCAGAGGAAATACAGGTTTATTCTCTGAAAAGAACACTGAGGACAGTGGTACTATCCTGAAAACAGAGATAAGGTAAATGCTTATGTACTGAATGCTGAGACTCAGCCTCTTCTCTCACTTGGCTCCCAGAACTCTGGCAGCCAAAACTATAGTCTCCCCAAACAGAGTACTAGGAAATTCTCTAGGCAATTCAACAGGCTAACAGGAAGAATCTAAAGATTCAAACACAGTGATTTATCCAACAAAGAGTCTAGGCAGATCACCCATCAATGGGATCCATAGTTAATTAGCTCTTCCCATGTGCTTAGAGTTGCCAACAATTTTTTGGTCCTACTCTTAAGTACAAATAGACATACAAAAACAGGACACCAAGGGAAATTTTATCATCACAGTGACAAAAAAAATTAAAAAATCAATTTTGAGACAGAAGCTATACAGAGAGAAGAAAACCAAAAGCAATTAATATCAGATGTAAGAGAGTAAGTTTTGCCCATGAAACAAGAAGAGAATGCTATTAAACACAGGGTATTTTAGGAAAATCAACCAAACATACAAAAAAAATGTTTAGAAACTTAAAAAAAAAAACCTAGGAGAAGTGAAAAACTCATGGAAAAGCTAGAAGAAATCTCCTACAAAGTAGTACCAAAGGCAAGACTGAAATATAGCAGAGAAAATTTAATATAAAACAGTCTGTGAGGTCAAAGTCCTGAACAACAAAAGCTCTTTAAAAAGAAAACAGCAAGGGGCACCTGGGTGGCTTGGTTGGTTAAGCATCTGGCTCAGGTCTTAATCTCAAAGTCCTGAGATAGAGCCCCAGAAAGGCTCCACACTTGGCAAGGAGCCTGCTTAAGATTCTCCCTCTCCTTCTGCCCCTCCTCCCACACTTGCATGCCTGCAACAAAAGAGAAAGAGAGAGAGAAAACAGTAAAAAAAAAAAAAAGGAGATGGTGCAGTGGGGAGAAATCATCAATGAAACATTTAAAGAAAATTTCATACAACTAAAGGGCATGTGTTTTAAGATTAAAATGTTCCACTGAGTGCACAGTACAAGGAACAAAAACAGACTCATGTCACAGCATATTATGTAAAATTGAAAACATTGGGATGCCTGGGTGGCTCAGTGGTTGAGCGTCTGCCTTTGGCTCAGGGTGTGATCCAAGGATCTAGGATAGAGTCCTGCATCAGGCTCCCTGCATGGAGCTTGCTTCTCCCTCTGCCTGTGTCTCTGCCTCTCTCTCTCTGTGTCTCTCTCATGATTAATAAATAAAATCTAAATAAATAAATAAATAAATAAATAATTGAAAAACAGTGAGGACAGAGACAGCATCATTTTCCAGGCTTTTATTTCCTATTTAGAGAATAGCAAAGGGTGGTAGATAATGACTTTCTCAATACTTTCAAAAGGGAAACATGGAGAAATAAAAAAGATTGAAGATGAAATGGTTTTATACTTTCCAAGAGTAACACTAAAAGCTACAAATCATTAGAGTAATGTCTTAAAACCCAGAAGAAATATTGATTCTAAATCTATGATTCAATACCTAGCTAAACAGCAAAATGAAGGTGGCAAATAAAAACCTTTTGAATCAAAAAAGGCTTCAAAAATATACGTATGTATATATCTTATCCCCCTTTTTCAGAAAGCTACTGGAGGATGTACTCCTACAAAACAATAAGCAAATTAAAACAGAAGATGTGAAAGAGGAGCTCAAGCTCAGGACAAAGGTGAATGGATTTTCCAAGTTCTATAATGTAAAGTTCTAATTAGAACTACAATAAAGCATTCTTGTGCACCAGCTGTAGAGCACAACCAGCGCAAATTGTTGGTTAGAAGATTCTAGGAGAGATTGTTTTCCAACATGAAAATGATGGAATACTTGACATGTTCTGAACTTTTCAAAAAGAGATTTATGCAGTCAGATGAAAATCACAGGTTGAACTGCTGACACATAAATAAATAACTAAGCAAAAGAGAACATAAGTATTAACTCCAGGGAAAAGATTGTGTAGGAAAGAAAACATAATCTTGGCTTGCTATTTGGCTTCACCGTGAATATACTTGCATATTCACGACAAAGTAAATACTAAATTGTCTGCTTAAAAAAATCATGACAGAACTTTAGTGAAAGGCTGCAGAAGGCAAAAGATGCAACTTGATTCAAAGGTGTAAGGATGAAGGAAAGCCACAGTTTTCTTTTTTGTTGCTGGAAAGCCTACAGGCAATGTCTAAAACTAGAAAATTAAGAAGTACCCACAGAAGTGCAGTTAAAGCTATACATAGAAAAACCAAATGAAACCATGAAAGACCAAGGAAGAGCTGAAGAGACAGAGTTAAAGTCTTTAAGGAATGCTTTAATTTATTATATAAAAGCCTAGTAGAATTTATTTGATTGTAAATTACGTGCATATATAATTTTTACAAGAAGAAGAAGGAAATAATGAAGGGAGCAGAAAAATAGAGTAAAATGAGAAAAAATGAAAAACAAAAAGGCAAAAAAGGGAAGGAATGAGAGAAAAAAACAAAAACAGTGGGAAACTTTAAGTCTATAGGCAATCACACATTAGGCTTGGATTATGACAGAATCAATCTGAACTTCTAAACCTTTCTGTTTTCTAGAATAGACTCATGAAAGATTACAAGGGCATTATTGCCCTATGTCCAACTCAAGGAAAATATTTTCTGGGGGAAAGGGGAATTAAAAAAAATAATTCTCTTCAATGAAAGATTCTCTGGTTCTTTGTAGAAATTGCAGAAGGTCTCTATAAGAATATTCTATAGGAATATTTTATATGTTCTTAAATTCTTTTAAGGTAATAATAAAAAAAAAACAATTTAAAATAAAGCCATCTTATCCCCCACAGGGTAAAAAAACACAACACAATTTTGCAGTGATAAAACTGCTATTTTTTATGACTGGAGAAAACAACTCTGTCTCCATGGATGAAGCAAATGATCCAAACTCTGAGGAGCTAGAAATCCATAAGGGCATTGGTGTATATCACCATCACTATCTGCTCACCAGGCAGTGTTAGGCAAGCAACAGAAATTTGGTTTTTCTGTAAGATTATAAATTTGTGTGTTTTTTTTATTCACAAAAGTAAATTATTTAACATTTTGTTTACATAGAAGAATTAAACCATGGGTACGTTCTGTGAATTCAAAACATAAGACCTAAGTTATTAGCCATCCCTCCTTTCTAGAAAGCTTTGGTATCTTTCATTTTGGATAAAAACAATTTATGTATGTTTAAAATGAAAAAACAAAAACAAAAAACACTGCCACCCTCATCATTGGTTGCTGGGTGACTTGATGTAACTAGCATCTGGCAAGCTCTCTCTTTGAGGGAGACCCTGGCAAGAAGCAGAAGGGTGGAAAGAGAGGGTGGTCCATGTACAGAGGAAGCACTTCTATTCCAATTCCACTTTAAGAACCTGAGATTGGTGACATGGGCCTCTGCTCCTTACCTATGAAATGAAGGAAGGGGAAGATGGTAGCCAAGAAACTCTAACTTCAGGTTTCAATTACAAGTGCTAGAGGCACCCTGAAGTATATGGATGCCTTGTATTGAGCATTGAGACCCTCTGGCCTATGGTCTTAATTCTCAAAGGGACTTCACTAGGGAAAATGGTAACATGAATAGATGGAGATTTTTTTGGATTTATTTATTTGCTTTAGAGAGAGCGAGAACTGGTGAGTGGGGGTGGGGGGAGACAAGAGGGAAAGAGAGAGGGGGAATCCTCAAGCTGACTCCTGGCTGAGCATGGAGCCCAATGTAAAGCTTGATCTCACGACCCTAAGATTATGACCAAAACCAAGAGTCAGATGCTTAATTGACTGAGCCACCCAGGTGCCCCAACATGAATAGATTGGAGCTTTTAAAAACACTTTTGGGGAGATTTTTAGGACAATAAAACTATACTGTATGAAACTGTAGTGCTAGAGAATCAGCCTCTGTGCAAGACCATGGAATGTACCACACTAACAGTGAACCTTAATGTAAACTATGGACTATAGTTAATAGTGTATCAATGCTGTTTTATGAGTTATAACAAATGTCCCACATAATGTCAAATGTTAATAATAGGGGAAATACTGTGTTTGTGTTTGAGGGGGAGTGTCAGGTGGGTATATGGAACTCAATATACTACCTGTTTAATTATTCTGTAAATCTAATATTTTAGTAAAAAAGTCCTCCAACATAGTCTCTATAGGATTTCTATAGCCCCCCCAACCTTATTAACATAATAGACTTGATAAAAGATAAAGTCTTACACACACTATCAATTGGCTGCCTATCACAAACATGTTTTCTTTGAATTGCAGGATTGTTGGTTTTGTTTTGTTTTTTTTTTAAAGAACTAGTTGTCAATAATTAAAAGTCAGGAAATACCATTTATAAGAGCCAGTCTGGGACGCCTGGGTGGCTCAGTGGTTGAGCGCCTGCTTTCGGCTCAGGGCGTGATCCTGGAGTCCTGGGATCGAATCCCATATCAGGCTCCCTGTGAGGAGTCTGATCCTCCCTCTGCCTGTGTCTCTGCCTCTCATTCTCTGTGTGTCTCTCATGAGTAAATACATAAAATCTTTTAAATAACATTTAAAAAAACAAAAGAGTCAGACTTTTTTAGTCTCTAGTTAAAAAAAAATTCAGAAATCATTCCCTCATACAAATAGGTTGCTGGAGCTGAGTGGCCCTTACCTCTCAAATCCTAGTTTAACAAGGTCCTCACCACTCTCCAATGTCTTCCATAAGTTCCCTTTGATCACCATGTTACCTGCCTGGCAACTGCAAGCTATGCATTTCACTTGCCAGAACAAACAGCATCCACTTCACATGGATTCCCTTTCGAAATCAAATTCTTGGGCTTCATCTCAGTCCTACAGAATGTGAACTTCAGGCTCTCAAACATGAGCATTTATGAGAATCCCCTGGAGGAGTTGTTACAACTCAGATCACAGGGCTTCCCCACTGTTTCACCCCTCTTCCTACCCTCCACCAAACACTAGCTTCTGATTCTGTAGATCTGAGACAAGGCCTGAAAATTTCTATTTCTAACAAGCTACCAGGTGATGCTGATGTCATGGGTCTAAGGACTCCATGGAGAACTTCTGGTCCCATCTTTAGGTATCTTATAATAAAAGCCCACCTCAACCTCAACTTCAGCTTCTTTTTCTTAAAAAAACAAACAAACAAAAAAAAGTTGGCCTCTCCTCAGTGTAATTTTCTTGATCTTGTTTGATATGATTATGAATTTTTTTTTTTGGAGGGATTTTCCATTTTCCTGGTAGATGGTTTTTGTTCTTTGGAAATTTCTCCCATATGGGTGAGCATTTTGTGTAGTTAGCTATTTAAAAACAATGTGGCTTTTTCTCTGTGGAAACTGGGTCGTTTAAATTAATTCTTGGATTTATAATACATATAATTAGTTCCAAACAATATACAACACTATGCTCTGTTTGGGAATATCTTGATTACATAAATGTGAAAATAATTGAACAGAATGATGGTGAGAAAAACAGCATAAAAGAATCCCCCATTTCTGATATTTTTTGCCATTAGACTACAAATTGTATGACACCTAACCAAAAGTGCTTGCTGTATTTTTGATGGTTCACCCATAGCTCAGAGTAAAGTCTGAACTATTTGTTGTTCGCTGTTGTTATATTCTGTTCCAAGGTTCATAATTTGAAAATCGACTTTGGGGACTTTTTGCTCGGTCTATTAAAATGATTCATGTTGCATTCAACATAAATTGTGCATTCACAGAGGAGGGTGAGAGCCCGTATTCACAGCATAATAACTAAAGTGAATTTTGTACGAGCTGCAGTTTGTGGCAGCGATGTGGTATCATTTGTCTTAATTTTTCTTTGGCATTACATTAGGCGAGTGCATTTACATTTCCAGGTATGGCTAACCACTTTAAAAACTTTGTTTTTACAGCGTGAGTAAAGGGGGAATCAAATCTGCATGTTTATGTGATGTAACATCAAATAATGCCGTTTTACTGTCTGGAGTACGTGGGGATTTACATTCCATTTACCTGACTTCACAAAGGGAACTCAGGCTGATATGCAAAGTACATGAAATATTTACCACCAGTGGATCACGGGAAGCTTCTAAGAGAAAAAGAGGGGGAGGAGATAATATCTTTCTGCTACTGCTGTGTTTTTCTTTCAATAGTACAGTAACTAATTTCTTAAGTAGATTAGCTGTTTAAAATTCAAATGCCTCTCAAATAAAACCAAACTCCAAATAACTTAAACCAGAAGTTTGGGTCACGTTTGCAGAACAAGTAAACATCTGAAACTTGAATGTGTGTATATGTAGCTGACATCAATACATATATACACACACACACACAAACATATATGCCTCCTGCTCATGAAATATTTATTTATACTGGAGAACTGAGATGGAATATTCCTACATTTCCATTACTGTCACTTAAGATGCATATATGTTTGTATATGTACTCATATTTTTATCACAAGAATTCTATAAATGTGATATACTGAATTCATTATTTCAGTTTGATGTAAAAATAATACATCTTAAATTCTATCATGTATATTTTTTAACAGTCAAACTAAGTGTCATACCAGAGGAGATTATGCTTTCTAAACTGCAGGATTATAATGCTCAGTAATAAGGTCATTTTTTTTAACATGATGAAATTTTGAAAATGTAACACCTATACAAAATACGGTATTTTTCCCACGCTGCTCAGAATGTCCAAATGGAAAAACTTCGGTTGAAATTTTTTTTTTCTGTACTTCTACACAAAGGTTACAAGCAAAACGACATGGTTTCTGAGGATATGGTTAAAAGCATGGACAATGGAGACAAGCCTGGGTTCGCATTCAGACTTCTACATTCTCTGAACATCACTCTCTTCGTCTGTAAAATGGGGATGATAACATTCCGGAATTACATAACCCACGAGAATAATGTTCATCAAATTCTGAATGCATAGAGCAAAAGAAGAACTCCATGAATTAATGCCAGTGATGCTCATCAATCACAATGATCGCCATTATTATTAAAACCATAATGAAGGGGATAATTTGGGCAACTGTGGAATCATCATATCTGATCATAATGACATAGAAGAAAAGCAACAGCTCATTAGCCACCAAAAAAATTAGTTTATCAGCCCATTTAATTGAACTATGTAAATACTTAGGATAGACGAATGCACGTGCTTTTACTTGAGTGAACAGAGTGGACCCAAATCTGATGAGCTCTCAGCATTGCTCTAATACCCCTCCTTTAGCTTGTTGGCTCACTAAACTCATTAAGCCCCCACACAGCACAGGCTACTCTACCCCAGGCAGCAAAGAAGAAAACACCTGCCCTTGGCTTTTAGGAATTTGCAATCTATTGGGATGTTTCTTCAACATTAACTCTCCCAAGAATTACCTGGGGAGGATTTTAGAAATGCAGAATCAGATATTCTAAAACAGTAGGTCCACCTGGAGCCTGGGGGTCTATTTCACTAATGAATTGCCCAGGCTCTCTGGAAAAAGAGATGGCAAGCACGGTTCATGGTGGGGGAAAGATACAAGCCAGGATGGAGGCAGGTACAAAGCAGGGTAGGGACCCAGAAGACCCAAATCTAAGTTGGCCTTAGGGGACTCAAGGAAGGCTTCTCAGAGGAAATGCTTTTGAGCTAAGCCTGGACAAATAAAAGTCCAACTCCCCTACAGTACTGATGGCATTCCAAACCCTCTTCTTCCACTCTAACATAGTGCTGAAGGCAAAGCTTTGGAATCAGAATATCTACTGCAAATTCTAGCTCCACTCCCTCACTTTTAGTAAATTATGTAACCTCTCTTAAGTTTTAGTATTCTGTGAGGGGTGCCTGGGTGGCTCAGTCGGCTAGGTGTCTGCCTTCAGCTCAGATTGTGATCTTGGGGTCCTGGGATCAAGCCCTGTGTCAGGCTCCCGCTTGCCGGGGAGTCTGCTTGTCCTTCTCCCCCTGCCCTTTCCCCTGCTCGTGTTCTCACTCTTTCTTTCAAACAAAAATCTTTAAAAAAAAAAAAATCTTAGTTTCTGTGCTTGTAAAAAGGAGATGATTATAGTAGATATCTCAAAGTTTGCTGGAAAGATAAGGCAATGTATGCACAAGGCTAGCACAATAGGCAGTTTATAAAATTCCACTAGTATGAACAAACCAAAGTCCATGAAATGAGGGGCGTTTATGGATAAGTATAACAAGAATCCTAAAACTTACTCCATTGCCATAGGTCTGTGTTATATAGACAGTCATTTTATGCCCAATGCTCATGAATCGGGTGCAAAAATCAGGGATACGCATGCCATTTCCATTTTACACCAAGCAGTCACAGGGCTCTGTCTGCATGTGTCCAGCCCACTCATGTCTGTTTTTGTATATAGAAGTCAAAAAGAGCGAGCAATAACTGGCTATATAATGAAGTCAGTCTCCAAGGAATCTCACCTACATGTAAACTAGAAAAAAAGGACAGTGTAAGGAGACTCTGTATAATACTATATAACTTTATATAGTAAAGCTTTATTACCTGGTTATCCAACCGTTTTATTTGGAGGGAGAGGGTTTATAAGTCTACAAAAGGCCTACAAATAACAAAAAATTATGTTGATATTACCTTCACCTTTAACTAGAGTTTGGGGAACTGATAAGACTTCCAGCTAAACACTTCATTTAATAACAAATGCCAAGAAACTCATATATAAATAAGAAAATACTTTTTGTGGTGCTTTCTGCAACTGAAAAATATATTTTTAAAAGATTTTATTTATTTATTCATGAGAGAGAGAGAGAGAGAGGCAGAGACACAGGCAGAGGGAGAAGCAGGCTCCACACAGGGAGCCCGACGTGGGACTTGATCCCCGGACTCCAGGATCACACCCTAGGCCCAAGGCAGGCGCTAAATCGCTGAGCCACCCAGGGATCCCCTGAAAAATATTTTAATTGTAGTAAAAAGCCTTTCCAAATTTTGGACACAAATCTAAGTCAAAAATATTCAGGAACTGTAGGTGTTAACAATAATACAGAGTGTGAAAAAAATCTATATTTTAATCTTTTGGGGGGCAGAAACAAATTATCTTATTTACTACATGAATGGTTTCCTCAATTTAACGCCAATCTTTAGCATCAACTTCCACCTGTCTGAATAAACAAGCTGCACAAGAAAAGACTAGATTATTTATATTATGAGGTACTGTTTAAAAATAGAGAGATTACTTTACTTATATTGAAAATAAGAATAACATGCATATCATCTGGGCTTACAAAAACCTCATTTTATTTTCTTCTGTTTCCGAGAGGAAGTTTGAGGAGTATACATGAAGTAGTAAATTAAATTCCTCTTTGAAGGTAAGGGAAAGGAGGAAGGAGAATCTTTTTAAGTTTTACTGACATGTTTAGAAAAACGCACCCACATATGGTGTGTGCAAAGGCTGCTTCAAGTCTGTTTCACACTTGGTAACTGGAATGGAACGTTTTATTGATAGTGAAATTTTCTTTCTAGACACATTAATCCAGCATATTTTATATAGCGCTTTGGCTTGTGTCGAATCAGATACTGTTTTTCTTTTTTTCAATTTGTGGTAAAATATGCACAACATAAAATTTACCATTTTAACCATTTTAAGTGTATAGGTCGGGGTATTAAGTGCATTCATATAGTTATTGGGTTTTATTAAGTTAAAACAGCAATGGTAAATACAAACATTTGTTATTAAGTGGCAATTTCAATTTTTAAGGAATGTTTTCAAATGCCATTTACGCTTCAAGGATAAAAATCTATAGAGACTGACATTAGAGGGAGGAAAAAAGATACTTCACTTTTCCTGTCTGGGCTTCATTGATGGGAAACAGTATAGGGCTCTACCCCGTGACTGTCTCCTGTTCCTGCACATGAATTCAGGAAACTGCTTCTGCCTTACAGAGGCTACACTTGAGGACATTGCCAAATGCCACAGAATTCATCCGAGGACCTGCGCCTTAGCCTCATGTGTCACCGTCACATGCTCATCTGAGGACTGCAGAGATAGGTAACACTTGCCACAAAGCCCCAAGAACTATTTTTGTTGCTATTAGGCCTTCTGCGGAGAGGGCTGACAGATGCTGGACCATCACTCTGTCCAGAACCCGCAAGGCGGGAGACTGTTCTAGGAAACAACACCTTTTTTCATCCTTTTATCACGTCCTATTTCTTTCAGAGAGCCATCCTCCAAACATCCACAGGGGAGAACTGGCTGGACTCCAGTAGCCAGAGGAGCACACTCCACCATCTCCAGGAAACCAGAACCAAATGCTCAGTCTACTGATGCCCCGAGGTTGCAATTTCGCCTTAACTATTTCTGATGATGATTAAAAATACATCGGGGAAGGTCACCTGCCCTGAGACTAGGAAGAGGTGCTTGCAGCATGGAAATGGTCTCACTTGCCTTCAGGGGCATTTTTCAGCAGAAGGCCCGGACTGGCTGGCAGTGCTCCCCGGTCAACCTGTCCTATCAGTACTGCTTTCTCTTTCTTACTAGGACCTAACTTCCTAACTTCCTCACCTGATCTTATTTCTGTATCTTCTCTTTAGCACTGAGCACAGCAGGCCTCCAGTAAATATCTGTTGTTTGAGGGAAGGCCTAACCCTTTAAATGCTCAGATAGGATTATTTCTACCATCATCACTTTCATCTCATTTGCCACTGATCTGTAGAAAAGGGAAAATTAAACAACTTGCCCAAGGCCACACAGATAGAGATCTGTATTTCTCCATCCCCAAACCCATGTGTTGAAGGATTGTGAGTTTCCTTTTTAAGAAGCCTAAAAGAGTTCATTGACTGCATACCATGAAGCACCCTAGCAGAGCCTGGACCCACACCCAGACACCAAATACACTAATATTAGTGCAGCAAAATATATCACTAGTCATATAAGATAGATATCTGAGATACATGAAGATTATAAACAAGCAGCCGATAGCCACACTCAAGTTTTGCTGCCACTTGAGTCTGCCACCAACACAAGGAACGTTTTTTATTCACTTGTTTTTAAAAGTTTTGGATTTTTGAATCACAGGTAAGGGAGTGAGGACCTATGGAAATCAGGACTCATTCAAATGGGCTCTTTCCTGACCTCTTGCTCTTTTAAAGCTGCTAAGAGCTTTGCTGAAGCCCAAAAACTTTGCAGAGAATCACTTTAGGTTAAATAATATAGGCACAGTCGAGGATCTGAAAAAGACTTTAGCTATTTGCTTGCAGAAGAAAAGTATCCCCACTGGACAGACCAGAAAATACTCTTTAAGTAAAGAAAACACAAGTCTGTGGCGGCTCCATGTCACGCCCAAAGACAGGTCTCCCAGTGGGAGTTTTGGTGGAGGGCACAGTGGTTCTCTGAGTGATGGAAAGAGATGGGCCATGATTCTATACTTGCTGAGTGCTCTACATTCGGCAAGTGTGCCTGAGCTTCATTCTCACTGAAGCCTTGTGCTCTGCCTTGTGGATTGTGTCCTCTCCCTGGACCCTGGGTAGCTGGTGATCTGAGAGCCCAGGGAAGATACTCCAGACCCATTACTGGGGAGGTGCAGAATGGGATGGGAAGTGAACAGGCCTTGAAAGCCTCCATACTTCGCACCCCCATCTGGACTTTTAGGGACACCAGTACAAACAAATC
This sequence comes from Canis lupus dingo, assembly GCF_003254725.2. Classification (NCBI taxonomy): domain Eukaryota; kingdom Metazoa; phylum Chordata; class Mammalia; order Carnivora; family Canidae; genus Canis; species Canis lupus. The sequence continues at coordinate 73,188,266 of NC_064247.1, forward strand.
AAGCCAGCCTGTCATATGATGACAGAGTGATTTCTTTCCCAGTGTGACATATTCATTTATCATCTTTCATAAGACAGACCTGGACTATAATTTAGTCCCATTGCTAGTGCTTAAATGAACTCCAGGTTTGAATGGGCTTTCAGAGATTCTTCAACATGGGTTCGCTGAGGGGCTCAAATGTTAAGAGGTCAAGATAGGAGCCCAGAGTGGAGGCTCAGTGGGGAGGGGCAGTGCCTAGCACTGTGCCAAGGATCCAAGACGCCAAAGACGACCATTGATTGATGGTGTTGATGATAATGAGCCCTCGGGAACCATAAGAAAAAGCAGCAAAAGAAATTTGGTTGGAGATGTAGGATTTTTAGATGTATTTGTCATCTCCATAGTGGGAAAGTTACATTCAATATTCAAACAGAATATAACCTAAAAAGCTTCAGAAATTGTCTTTATCGAGAAAGACATTTTAAAAATAAAACAAATATGCTTTTGACTGTGGTAAATGATGCAGTTGTAAATGCTGGGGTAATTGCAATGAAAGTTATATCTACATTTTAAGTCAACTGTACCTTTAAATGTCTAAATGAAGTAGTTAAGCCCATGTCAGTAGCAAGCAAGAATATAAAAATCTGTTGGTATTAATGATAAAACAAAACATAAATCATGAATGAAACATGTGCTGTATGCCAGACACTGAGCCTTATGTTCTTTTTCAGTAATATGACAACCTTGCCAGAGATTTTGAGGTTACGAGGAAAATAAAACAAAACAAATGAGGTCAGAGGGGTTAAGTAACTTGTCCAAAGATACACAGCAAGCGGCAGTGAGGCTAGGATTTAAATATTCATATTCTTTCACTAAGCCAAGCTTCCTCTTATGTGATAAGAACATCAAGTGCCAATGTCTCCAAGGGGATGACTGCAACAAGGCGTTTTCATAGAAAGCTGTGATGGGGTGGCAGAGAATAACAAGGAAACGGAGAATGCCAAATTGGCATCCTATGTACAACCTTCATTGTAAGTTTCCACAACTGAACATATGCATACTTCACATAAAACAAAAAGCACCATCGGCTGCATTTTGCTCGTCTGTTAGGACTCCACTGTTGAGATTCCCCCATCATGGTGGAGCTGTGTGGTCTCAGTAGCTGTGCCCCCCAGCACAATGAAAGAAGGATGGAGCATTCCAATACAGTATGAGTAGGGCCACAGACTTCCAGGGGGACCCAAAGTTCAGAGGCCAGTGGGGACCGGAATCCCACCTCCCCACTTCTTAGCTATGTCACTCTGAGCATCTCTCTGCATCCTGGTGTCCTCACCTGTAAAAAGGACACTGGCACCTTGTGGGGGCTTAGAGAGTGAAATGACATCATGTGGGCCAAGGGCCCATAGGAAGCAAGCAATGCGGCACGCTTAATTTGATTAATTCTATTTTCTTATCCTCCTCATCATCCAGAGCTAGCGATGAGTGTTCGAGTTAAGGCACAAAATCAAACCAACTTCTAACTCCTAAACCTTCTATTCCAGGGCAACAGACTTGCTTCTTTGCCTGAAAGGCTAATATATCAACAGTCACTGAGGTTACAGTCCCATGAAAAACACAGGGTGACAAAAGCCCCTTGCAGCAATCTTCAAGAAGGAGAAATAAATTAATCAAGCTGCCAAACGGAGAAGGCCGGGTTGACCTCCTTCTGATCTCATTACTTCTCTATTACCCTTTTGAAAAACATCCTCTTACAGAGATCACTAATTGAAGATTATGTGGAGGGAAACCGCACCTCTCCATCACCGTGGTAACTTTGCCTCATTTGTCATTCTAATAATTCACTTCTTTTCTTTTCTGAAGAGACAGAGACACTAATGGACTATCATCAGTTAAAAAGGCAATTTTTCCATTTAATTGCACTCATTAAATACTGCAATAGAACAATTGGAAAAGCAATATTCTCAATATTTAATCATAGTATAGGAATAATGAAACATTGCTTCAAAATAAATCCCGGAATATTTATAAAGTTGTAAAAGAGCTGTTTTAACAACACCTGTGATCAGAGGCAACATATTTAAAATTAGACATGTGATTTTTCATTTCTCCTGATGAGAGCCAGTGCACAGCCACACTGAGAAGGCAGGGCTTCGGGCGGGCTGGTTAGCCTGGAAGGTTTCCTGGCCGCCGCAATCCTAGACCAGCAAATCACTTGCAGTCTGTGACAGAGACTTGAAGGTCTTTACTCAAACCAGCCTTTCAGGCAAGCTTGGCCAAGAAATCCAAAGAATGGGCCTCTAGGTCCTAGAGCAGGTCTTGCCCTGCAGGTTTACTTAGAGCAAAGAGTAGTCACCAGTGTCAAATTTTTAATGGCTTTATTGAGATGTAATTCACAGGCCATACAATTCACCTATTTGAAGTGTATCATTCAATGGTTTTGGGTACATTCACAGTTGTGCATCCATGACAGTCAATTTTAACACATTTTCATCACTTCTAGATGTTATCCTCTTCTTCCCCACCCCACCCCTGCCCAGCCTTAGGCAACACTAATGCACTTTGTGTCTCCATAGATTTCCCTGCTCCGGACACTTCTCATAAAAGGAATCACAGAATATGTGGTCTTGCATGACTAACTTCTCTCATTTAGCATGAGGTTTTCAAGGTTCATCTGTGATGTTGCATGATCAGTGCTTCATTTCCTTTTACAACTCTATCATATTCCATTGGATGGATAGACCACAATTAATTCAACCATTTGTTCACTGATGGATTTGGGGGTTGTTTCCAACTTTTGACTGTGGTAGATGATGCAGTTGTAAATGCTGGGGTACAAGTTTTCATGTTTGTCTTCATTTTTCTTGGCCATAGATCCAGGAGTATAATTGCTAGGTCATATGGTGACTCTCTTCTAATCATTTAAGGAGCTGCTGAACTGACTTCCAGAGTGGCTGCACCATTTACCCTCCCATCAGCAGTGTATGGGGTTTTCTCTTTCTCCACAACCCCCGCCAACACTTGTGATTATCTGACTGTTCACTTTCACATTTTAACAGAGAGGTGGGCAGTATCCAGGACCAGGGAGATACAGAGGCAGCCCAGCTCACTGCAAACAGAAAAGCCCAGTTCCCCAGATTGTGGGAGGCTGCAGGACCTAGGTGGGAAGAGCCTGGGTTTGGGAGTCAGGGAGACAAAAGCTCAATCCCAGCCCTGCCACTTTCCAGGTTATAGCTGTGAGCAAGTCCCCTAAACTAGCTGACCTTTGAGTCCTCTTGTCTGTAACACAGAGGACAAAGCTTCATAGGATTGTGGGAATGTTGAAGGAGCAAAATATATCAGAGAGTGCCTAGTGATTGCCTAGCATCCAGCCGCATTTCCATAAAGCAGTATCCATGATTATTAAAATTACTGGATGCAGCCTCAACACCCATCCTTGCCATCCCAAGCCAGCCAGCCAGCCAGCCAGCCAGCAGTCATGCCTCAATACTTCTTGTGTATTCAGACCACAATGTATCACAACTTTGGGCAGGCCTCTGATCCTTAGGACTGCACACACTGGACGCCTATCCAGCCATGGGCCTAATAACCTCAATAATCAATACAATATGTGGAGAAGGAAAACCACATATACACAAAAGCGACCAGGAACGTGCAATCTCATTTATCAAAGAATACTTGGAACAAAGACATGTCTTCCCGATTCCCAAGAGAAAGATTAGAGAACCCAGTCTCCCTTCTTTCATTCTGTGCATGAGAAGGCAGGTCTGCAGGCTCACAGCCAAGTGCTGGGCATGACCCACTTTGAGAGCAGGCAGTCCTTTCTTAGACAGCCCCCTTTTCTTTTCACTGACTGAGGTATTCAAACTCAGTGCCCTATTAGCTTAAACCAAGCTCAGAGAAGAAGGCAGAAAAGCCGAAGCTATTGCATCTTCTGATAATCCTGGACTCATGTGCATACTGACTGTCTCCCTGTTATTAAAAGAAGATTCTAAGAGGGATAAGGAGCTGTGGACAAGGACTGTTTTATTATTTAATGTGTAAACAGCATATAGCACAGCATCTGGCACACAGTAGCTGTTCAATAAGTATGTGCTGAATGAGTAAATGCATGAGTGAATAAAAGAATCTGTACCATGAGTAATGCCCTGGAACCACTTGGATGCCCCCTTCAACTGATGCTATAATTTTCATCAATGCATAGCAAGCAACTTAAATCCAAGGGAAAAAAAGGTCATGCTCTAAGCTTCAAGACAAATCCCACAGCCTCTTCTGTCTATTCGATGGATGGCCATACCCAAGACTCTCCCGAGGACCCCCTTAATTCTTAAATCTACCTTGTCAATTATCTTCTATGACTTCTTTATAGCAAACTTCATTCTACTACCCAAATCCAACCCATTATCAGTTTTCATATGGTTTGTGAGCTCAGAATGGCTTTAATATTTGTAAACTGTTGGAAACAGATCAAAAGTAGAATATTCAGTGACATGTCAACATTATATGAAATTCAAATCTCAGTATCCATATATAAAGGTTTTTCTAGTGTTATTTATTTATTGCAACACCATTCTACCCATTCATTTACATGCTGTCTGTGGCTACTTTTGTGCTAAAAGGCAGAGTTGAATGGTTCTAATAGAAACACTACTACAAAGCCTAAAATACTGTCTGTCCCATTATGGGAAAAGTTTGCTGACACCCATTCCATATGCCAACTTTATGTACATTGATAAAAGCACAGTAATTGTTAGCGACAGTGTCATCCAGTGTCAAAGGGTTAATTCAGAAGATTTACTTAGATCTACCTGGATTTGAACCCTGCCTCCAACACTCATTCACTGTCTGATGCTACAGGCAAGTGATTTAACCTGTCCAAATCCCCATTTTCCCCACCAAAAGTGGGGCGAATGATATCTATGTCACTAGGATGCTGCGAAGTTTAAAGAGTAAAAACATCTGGCATAGATCTTGACTATAGTAAGCACTCACTAAACGTGCGCCATCATGCTTACACACTATTACTTTAAAAGAGAAACTCTAGGAAAGTAGAGCAAAGCATGAGGTTACAAACAGAGTCAAAGACAAAATGTCATGCCCCCATCCCTCCCTGCAGTGCTGGCTAATACACAGAAGGTTTGGAAGACATTAAAAACAACAGAACAACAAACTATATAATCAGCGTATAACCAAATCCAGATGGATCTGGCTCATTTGCTAGTTTGCACTGTTTGTCCTTGTCTCCCCCACAAACCCTGTCCCACTGGCAGGGCAAGTGAGAAGCAAATACACAATCATCCCATTTATATACAACAAAATTGAAACCATTTGGCTTTTTGTAAAGTTTGGAGCTAAATGTTTAGGCAAGACATTTGGGTTTGTCCATTCAAGCTGCTGTTTTGATGCACTAATCTGAATTTGTGTTCTATCCACAACCTGCTTTTGTGGGTCTGTCACTTGCAATATGTTTAACAGACGCTCAAAAGTGAAATCCATTTGCATCTATTTGGTATGAAGAATTAATGTCCCCAAACATCATCAGAATCAGATACCTCCCCAGCTACCACTGTCCCACCTTTGAATATTTAGGACTAAGCTGCAGAGTGGGAAATGGCTGAGAGTCCACTCCACGTGAGTGCCGAAGCTAAGACTCTGGGCATGCGTCTTGACTGCTCTACCACACAACTCCCTCTCATTTACTTTTCCATGTGCTCTGGTGTACTGCTTGGGAAAATGACAGAGTAATAAGATAACACATACAAAAAAAAAAAAATAAGATAACACATACATTCAAGTCCCACGTGTTTATCACTGTTAGGACATCCTTTTAAGGACTGCACATTCGGTCCTGCAGGCCCAGAGACATCAGACAAGGACTCCTGTGCCGGACTATAAATAGGTAATTATTTCACATTTCATAAGCCTTCCAATGATGTTATTCTACTCCAGCCTTCAGTGAATATTTTAAAAAACATATAACTGTGAGCCTTTGCTTAGGCTTCAGCAACAGAAAATTGTGAGGGGCAAAGGGGAAGGGTAGGTGCTACTCAGTATGCTCCAGACAAGATGCATTTTTAATCAAAACTTATAAATTGCTATTTACACTAGGAATTTCAGGTACCAAACTTTTTCTTGACTTTGAAAAACACTAAAATATTTAGGTAATATGCAGGTTTTAGCAGGGCCGAATGTCAGCATTCTTATATTCCATTTGTGAAGTTATTGGTTAAGATGTGAATACATTATAAATAGAGTAACGCTGCAAACAACTTAGACTCTGATAGTAAATGAGACAATTAACCTAAAATCTTTGCATTCTGGCACTCACAGCAGGACAACGGCTTCAGAAAACATGAAGTTGTTTCTGTTTTCTGCAATCAAATCATGGCTTCAAACAAAGACATATACCCTTTTTTAGTACATATGGGATGACATCAGAATTTTCTAAGAATACGATTTCTTTCTTCTGTTAGACAAGGTATACCATCTTCTGCAAAACATCTGGATCATTTGTCAATAACCAAGAGAACCAGATGGTTAGAATCATCTAGGATACCTAAAAACATCTGGATATTTCATTCTCCATCCAGATGTCTGGCTTCCCTGAGGTATAGCCTATCTTTGGTTGAATAACTCCAAAAAGTGTTTGGCCAAAAGGTAAGTTCCCTTCATCAATTCCTCTCTGGTTAATTATGTTTGGCAAAAGAAGTCTACATCCTTTGAGAAATAAAGCTTTTATTAGAATTTATCTCATCGGTATGATTTAGCTAAACTATTTCAGGAATAAGCTGGGAAACAGAGGTACAAGTGCAAAGTAGACCCACTGTGCGACACAGATTCTGCCATGTTAGAGGGCCCACTGGAAGCTCAAAGAAGTATACCTACCCTCAGATACCAAATCAGAACCAGACTTTAGCATGACAGCTCTTCCACTCAAAGCTCCAGGTGCAATTTCAATTGTACATCTCCAATACTGTCGTTTGTTCGTTGAGTCCACAAAGATTTAATTGGCTCCTACTGTCTGCATAGTCATAAACACCAGGCTGAGCAAGTACTGCTAAGACAGGTACAGGTGCTGCCCTCAGCTTCCAAGCTAGTTGGGGAGACAAAGATTAAACAAACTGTCTCACCCAAATAAATACGCTATTATCTACATAGAGTGCTATGTAATAAAGAATATAGTTAGAGATCATCCCAGGAGGGGGGTCTGACTGACATCTGAGGGTCGGGGGGGGATTATCTGAGTCTGGAAATATGAGGCTTTAGCGGAGTGCATCTGTGCCAGAGTGGAAACAAGATGCCTGACAAAGGAATAGAGCTTTGCTTCCTTGTGGAATATGGAATGGAAGGAAGGCTAGAGGTGGAGGGTGGTGGGTGGGACTCCAAAGGGAGATGTCCGTGTTGCCAGAGCAGTCCTGTGTTCTAACTGTGGTGGTGGTTACACGAACCCACACCTGGTAAAATGGTATGGAACTTAAGTTCATTTTCCACCACTGTGTGACAAAGCACCAAAACCTTCCTGCCTTAAAATAATGCAAATTTATGATCTTACAGTTCCATGCCTCAAAGGTCCACCATGGATGTCAGTGGGCCACGATAAGGATGTCAGCAGCGTGCATGACTTCCTGGTGTCTCTAAGGAGAGGATCCATGTCATCTGCTCTTACAACTTCAATAGGCTGTTCATTTTCCAGGGCTCTTGGTCCCCTCTTTCCATCTTCAAAGCCAGCAGCGTCTGGCTTACTCCTTCTCAGACTGCCTTCTCTCCTGGTGTTCATCTAATTCCCCCTCCCACTTCTAATACCCCTGCAATTACACTGTGCCCACCCAGATAATCCTGGATGGCCTCTCTATTTTAAATTCAGCTGATTAGTAATCTAAATTTCATTCATAACCCTAATTCCTCCTTCCCATGCAACATAGCATACTCTTAGGTTCCAGGGATTACAACGTAAACAGCTTTGGATAACCATGATTCTGCCTACAACAGAACTCTACCCTCACGCTGTACCAATGTCAGGTTCCCTGTTTTGATACTTTACTATGGTTACATGAGATGCAACCATTGTAGAAAACAGGCAAAGAGTACCTGGATCCTCTCTAGGCTATTTTCAGGATCTGCCTGCAAATCTGTAGTTATATCAAAATACAAAATCAAACACATTTTTTAAAGATTTTATTTATTTATTCATGAGAGACACAGAGAAAGAGGCAGAAACATAGGCAGAGGGAGAAACAGGGTCCCTAGGGGGAGCCCGATGTGGGACTTGATCCCAGGGCCCCAGGAACACACCCTGAGCCAAAGGCAGACACTCAACCACCGATAAACCCAGGTGTCCCTCAAACAAACACATTTTTTATTGGAGTTCAATTTGCCAACATATAGCATAATACCCAGTGCTCATCCTGCCAAGTGCCCCCCTCAATGCCCATCACCCAGTCACCCCAACCTCCCGCCCACCTCCCTTTCTTACAAGACATGTAACACACGTCAAAGCACCTGGTATTTATTATCCTGTCTAATCCCCACAACAAATTGACAAGGTGGGTACTATTCTCTGTTGAGAGATGAGGAAACAGAAGCAAGGATAGGCTTTATTAATTTACCCAAGGACATCTAAATCCAAATAGGGTATCTCTAAAGGTTGTATCTTAACTTCGGTTTACATGTTAAGGACTCAAAAACAGTTTTTTTTAAAGATTCATGTATTTATTTTAGATAGATCGAGCCAGTAGGAGAGGGGAAGAGAGAGAGAGAGAGAACCTCAAGCAGACTCCCCACTGACCACAGAGCTCAACACAGGGCTCGATCCCACAACCCTGAGATCATGACCTGAGCCAAAACCAAGAGTCAGATGCTCAACCAACTGAGCCACCCAGGAGTCCCTATGGACTCAGATTTTAATTAAGGAGCCAAATAAACCATCTATCAAAAAGTAGAAGGCGGGCAGCCCCACTGGCACAGCGGTTTAGCACCTCCTGCAGCCCGGGGTGTGATCCTGGAGACCCGAGATCGAGTCCCGCGTCGGGCTCCCTGCATGGAGCCTGCTTCTCTCTCAGCCTGTGTCTCTGCCTCCCTCTCTCTCAATCTGAATAAATAAATAAATAAATAAAAATCTTAAAAAAAAAGTAGAAGGCAAATTGATGAGAATTGTTATCACTTTAAAAGGAAAAAAAAGGCCTTAGAAGACAATGACCCTACATAGACCTTAATTGGCCCTTTTCAGGGGCTAAATGCTGAGTTTTCTCAGAAAAACTCCGAAATAGCTCTTTTCACCTCTAAAAAGACAACTGAGTTGTAGAAAAGGTAAATATTGTAAATAGAATGGTCATTCACTATGCTTACATTTTTTCATTCACACTGCTTACAAATTTAGGGGGCAGTATATTATGTGTATATTACCTGCCTCCCTTCCCTCTTCCAATTCCAAAGATACAAAAATAAATGGGACTGTCCACTTTAATTCTTCACTTCTGAAAGGCACCTCCATGGATGCACAGCACAAAGCATCTTTTGCTCATCCCAACCCTTTCGTGGTTTTCAGATTACGGGAACAGACAGTTAACCATGACCACGTCCAAAAGATAGACAACCAGACTCTCTCCTGAGCTGAGTCACACAAGGAAGGGGATTAGAGCTGAGTTATCCCTAGGGCAATAGCATGAAAAAACTATTCCATGAGTTCCTAGTCCTGGTCACCATGGCATCCCAAATCCAAAGACAAAAGCCACATACCTAAAAGGCAGCCTGGAGTATATCAAAGTGCTGATGTACCAATCTGGGCTGCCCCTCTGCGGAAAATAAGCCACAGTGTGGCTTTCTGTTACACACAACCAAGTTATATTACATATAGTCTTGTGTTTTTCTTCTCCTGAAACTGTTCAGTCTTCTCTGTTGCTTGCAACCAAAGAACCCTAAAGTATGCAACTCCTCCACCCGTAATAGCAGGAAATCCCCCTGTATTATTATGCCCTCCCCTCTGGTCTCTCTACTCCCTTTTTCATCAAAACTAAAATTCTCTGAGAAAGTCAAACACAGGTACAATAAATAAATAAATTAATTAATTAATTAATTCATTCATTCATTCATTCATTCATTCATTCCTCCCAAGCCCAGGTCTCCTAAAGGATTCTGTAGCTGCTTCTGGGTGCAACAGGCACTCAATTATTAGCCCCACTAGGAAGTAGGGATCAAGTTCATGTCATCCTCTAACTTTGAATTTGAGGGACAAAATGGCTTTAACACAAAAGGGAAAGTGACTCACATCCCCTTGGTGTTTTCTAAAGGGATATTGTTAGAACCAATTTCTACTCCTGGATCTTTTGTGCTCCGGGGTAGAAGCAGGCAGCGGTCCAAACACTGTGTAACCTTTTCAGCAGCCATAAGGAAAAAGTCACTACCACTTTGCTTTTTATACTGAGGCTGAAGAAAGTACACGCAAAGCCAATGCACGAGGGGATTAGCAATGTCTTCCAAAGAAGAAACAGAGAATGTTTATGGGGAGTGAAAATGAATGATAATAGTCTCACTGTCCACTCTCATTTCCTAGTGGTTCAACCAAGTCCCTGGATGTCATAAACACTGAAGGGGGAATAAAAAGCTCTAATAAATCAAGGTGAGGACGTCACAAAGGGAGTCGATGGTGAGGCACACCTGCTGAGTAGCTAACTCTCTGGACAATGAGTCAGCAAGCAGAGAGCAGGCTTTCAGAACCCACACGTGGGCAGCCTCCAAGCACAGGGAACATGGATTCCTCTCACTTCTCACAAGTACATGTGCATGTGTGCACACACACACACACACACGCACATATACACACCCTCCCACCTTCTCTCATTCTGCAAAGGGAAAAAATGCACCCAGCTCAGCCGTGTTGTTTCCTACCGTCCTAGCCAAGACTTCCCCATGCTTCCCCAGGGTTTCTCCACCAAGTACTACTGACATTTGATGTCAGGTAACTATTTGTGTGGAGTCTGTCCTGCACGTTACAGGATGTTTAGCAGAATCCCTGGCCTCTATCTACTAGATGCCAGTAGCACCTCTCCATCACACTATAATAAAGAAATCCCCAGATATTGTCAAATGTTGCCCTGAAAGGCAAAATTGCCCCCTAGGGAAGAAAAAACTGGTTTACCTGAAATCTCTGTGTCTGTGTGTGTATGTGTGTGTGTGTGCATGCATGTGTTTACCCAAAACACCATCCATGCTCAAGCGTCTACAGCTGTTTACCCCATCCTTCACTTGACAAACTCCTATTCATCCTTCCAGATTTAGCCTCAAAATGACTTCCTCCCAAAGTCTTCCCTGACTCCCCCATTCATTTCTTCACATGCCCCCAGGCTTCTGGACTACTGGGAGCCTCATCCCACCCCTGGTCTACCCATTTGCCAGTCCTCCTCTCTAGATTCTAACCTCCTTACAAATAGGAAACAAATTTATTTCATCTTTATATCCCCAGTGCTTAGCAGTGTGCCTGGCTCATAGTAGATATTCAGTAAAAACTTGGAGAAGTGAATAATGAGTGAACAAAGAGACATAGGGAAGCTTCAGCAGGAGACACATCACAGAATACAGAGCTGGTTTCCGGTAGCATCATTCCATAACTTTCAAATTAGCATGGAAGAAAGAACATTACAGCCAGGAGGCTGCTACCTGTGATGGAATGCCACAGAAAAGGACTTACGTCATCATCACCATGTGACAGGCACAGACTTATAACCCTGGATAAAGCAGCGAAGAAGGCAGTACAGGAGTTTAAAAAGCCCCATTTTCCAGATGAGCAAATTGAGACTCAGAACGGTTAAATACTTTGCCTAAGGCCACACTCTGGTGAAATGAGAGCTGACAGGCTCAAGTCCAAAGTTGTCTGTCCTGACCATCAGTCAGGGCAATGAAATAGCCCTTAGGTGAGAGCTGATCACACTAACAGAGCTGGGAAATAGTTTAAGCAGAAGGCTATGCCGATAAGAGTGTGAGGAGCGGCACTCTCACTCAATGCTGGGGTGTGGGGGTGGAGTGGGGAAGAATGGCCACAATCCTCTTGGAAAGGAATTTGACAGAGTATCAAAAGACCCTGTGATGGTCCAACCTTTGAACTAGCTACTCCACTTCAGGGAATTTAACCTAACAAAACTGTCTAAGATTAGGGGGAGAGGGGTCAGGACGGCAGGGGTAGCTCAGTGCACAGATATAGCCACTGTTCACCTCAGTGCCACTTACCACAGCAACAAAGAAAAACAAAAACAAAAGTAGAAACTTCTAAATATTCAAAAATAGGAAAAATGGTTAAATAAATACAAATCCACTCCCTTAAACAAAATGTTGCTATTAAATACAGTGTTAACAGTGTGTGTATTAGGAGGACGTGAAAACAGGGGGAAATACCTACTTAGAAGTTACATGAAAACATAGGATTTGAACTTTTATAAATGCAATCATATATAAGTTAATTTGTAAATTGCATGAACTGAGTAAATTATAACATATTCACATAACGGAATACTCTCCAGCTATGACAATGAACGATCTACAACTGTATGCAACATTAAACAAAAATCTCAGAAAAGTATTACTGAAACAAGGAAGCCAGACACAGAAGAGTACCTACTATATGCCTGCATTTGTATAAAGGTATTCCATTTGTATAAGGTCAAAGACAGACAAACTATTCTTTGCTATCCGAAGTCAGGACAGTGGATATCTTTCCTTGGTGGGGTCTTGGCGATAATGGCAAAATGAGGGCAGAAGGAGGCTCCTGCCTTATGTTTTCTTTCTTTATTCAGTTACTGATTACTTGGGTATGCTGAGTTTATTTAAGTTTATCCAGCAGCAAGTATATATTATGCACTTTTATGCATGTGGGTTGTATTTCCATAGAGTTTTAAAACCACAGTCACAATTCCATGAAAACAGGAAGCTGCCTCTGAGAGTTAGGAAAAAGTAAATCACCACATGAATGGTGGTTGTCTTTAGATGGTGGGGCCATGGCAATTGTCTTGTCATACTTCCACTTCTGCATATTTTCCAGATAATTCAATAATAAGCAGTTTTATGAGGGAAGGAAAAGTAAGCAGAGTAAGCAGTACTTAAAACAAACAAAACACTGTACAGGATTGCATGAGCGTACTAACACTGCTGGAAGACACGTGTGTATGTGTGTACATGTGAGATGCATGTGTGTGTATAAGTGTGTTGCATGTGACATTATGTATTTGTGTATGTGTGTTTTGCTCTTACCAAGAGAAGCATTAGCAGTCAGGAGGAAGGGCATCGTTCTAAATCCCACAAGAGCAAAACAAGAATTCTCTCTCATTAGCAAGGCTGTACCAATTAACTACAGAGAGAGAGAGACTTTAAAATCTTGTGAGAATCACTAAAGAAACACTGAAAGATATATTCACAGTAAAACATCTGAGAGTACATATGCCAAAATACTGTGGGTAGGTATTTTGGGTGATTTTTGGCTTTCTTCTTATCTGTAGTTCTTTTAAGTAACGGAAAGGTACATATTATGTTTACTTGAGCTATTCATCTGAAAATGGGCTAATAAGAAAAAACTGAGTAATTGCAGGGATTAACAAGCCTTAAATAGTGTAAGCTATACTGAGTGATATAGCATACTTAATAAGTGATTTCCTCCCCCTCCTCTTCCTCCTTCATATAATTATTTTACTTTGTGTAAAATTTAGTATTATATAAAACCTTGAAGAATATTAGGTGAAAGTTTTCTCTTCCTAAAAACAACGATTCTACTCATGTCAACATCTCTATTCCAGTGATTTTTACATACTAAATTTCAAAGAAAGGTAGCTATTTTAGGGAAAGTTCTATTTTTGCCTCATGTTTTATACTCTCTTATGTAAGAGATAAGAGAAAAGGGGGGAAGTGAGACATAAGGAGAAAGATGTAGAGATGGGGGGATAAAGAGATGGAGGAATGGATGGATGGATGGATGGATGGATGGGAAGGAGTGGATGGGTAGATGGGTGGATAGGTGGCTGGCTGGCTGGATGGATGGATGGATAGATAGGTGAGTGGGTAGATGGACAGATGGATAGACAGGTAGGTGAGTGGATGGGTGGATGGGTGGGTAGGTGGGTAGATGGATGAATACATAAAGGTAGGAATGAAATGTCCAGGAATGGTCAACACATTCAAATGAAAGAGATGCTCTCTGTGATAGATGCCAGAAAGAACCCCCATCCTATGCCTGAACTGACTTCCCTGAGGGTCCCCAGCTGATCATGAAAGTGAGAAGAAGCTGCCAGAAGAAACTGAGGGGATGCCTAATAAGAACATAAGCACTACAGCAGAGACGGCCTTTATCACTGGAGTCAGGAACAGGTGGCAGGAGGAGAAAAGCTGCAGGAGTCCTGCCTGTCTCAGTACTTTTCTCAAAGTGGTAAAGAGGAACTTCCTTATCTGCTAAAGAGGAACTGCAGATGGAATTAGGACTGCTAATCAGCTGACCTTGAGAAAGGGAGATTGTCCCTCATATCTGGATGGGCCCAATATAATCACAAGGCACAAGAGGAGAAGGCGCAGAAGAGATAGAACCAGGGGGATAGACCTCTGAAAACGATTCGGCCCAAGGCTGCTTGCTTGTAGACAGAGAAAGGGGCCAGCAAACCAAGGAATGTGGACAGTCTCTTCAGTTAGAAATGCAAGGAATGGGATTTTCCCCCTGGAGCATCCAAAAAGAATGGAGCCTGCCAATACCTTGATTCTGGCCTAGTAAGACCTGCACTGGACTTCTGACCTCCAGAGCTATAAGGTAATAAATCTGTGCTATTTTAACTCACTAAATTTGAGGTAATTTGTGATGGCAGCCATAGAAAACGAATACCCCAGGCTACTTTAAAAAACAATTTTTATTACATAAGCAACACATGAACACATTTCCCCCTTAAAAAAAATTTAAGCATCTGAACAAGGCTGATCCCCCCAACCCAAACCACCCTGCCGCCTTCTCTGCACTGATCCCACTCCCCATCCCTCCTAGAGAAAACCACTAGAATAAGTTGGGTGTGCACTGTCTCGGCGTCCTGGTCACACTGCACACCGATTCTTGCAGCATGCCCGGTCATGAAACAGTTAACACCCATCTCCCCTGAAAGGAAAACAGCCCACAAGCCCAAAGACCACACAGGGATCAGTCTGCCTGTGCTCTTGAGGGTAAAGGATGTGACCATATGAGTACCTTTTGCATACCTTCTGCCTCTCATCCAGTTGTAAATCCTCTATTCTGGTGCTTATGGCAGGATCTGAGTTCCCCAAGACTCAACCTGCTGAATATTCATTGTTTAGAAGATCAGGAAAAGAATTTGTTTATACACACTGGGCCTTGTATTTACCAAAAATCTAGCCTAACACATACAAGGAACATGATCAATAGCAAAACAACCCGTCCAATCATGGCTTTGTTACCAAGAGATAATGAATGTCTACAAAGCTGCCAGAAATTGCTCAAACCACACCCTCTCCTTA
Organism: Canis lupus dingo; assembly: GCF_003254725.2. Taxonomy (NCBI): domain Eukaryota; kingdom Metazoa; phylum Chordata; class Mammalia; order Carnivora; family Canidae; genus Canis; species Canis lupus. The sequence goes on from NC_064247.1 coordinate 73,203,728, forward strand.
TTTTTTCTTTCCACCCTCGGGATGTCTGGTATTTTTCACAAGTCTTGTGTCTGCTCCCCAAGTCTTCTGGGAGACTGCTCACAAATCACAAATTAAGTCAGATTTTTAAAACCCCCCAGGCCTTTGAAATTCCTGAAGCCACATGCAGGTGGCTGGCACTTACACACACTTGATGACCTTTCTCAGTGGCTAGGTCCTGTGTGTCCCCTCTGATGCCACACCTGGCTCTTGTTCACAGTGCCAACAAGTATGCCCCTGCCCTTAGAGGTAGCTCCAGGTCTCCACCAGTGAGGATCATTACTATCTGAAATTTACCTGGCTTCTCTCAGGAAGGGAGTAGGAAAGGGCTGAGATAGACATCAAGAGCTTGCAAGGTTAGAAGGACTCTCTTCTCACCAGCCTTGCCCTCGCTGGTAGAAGCCAAGTCCCAAGAGCAAGGTTAAGGCACGAAAATCCTCCCTCCCAGAGAGGTGCCTATGCACTGAGATGACTGTGCAGGGACTGGCATGTAGTGTGTACCCCACATGTTTGGGGCTGGGGGTAAAGCATTATGATGACCAGGTCTAGTTATCAGCTATGAGGGAAGTCCTTTTGATATACAACCAAAGCGATCAATCTGTGATTTGGCCTCACTCTTATAAGAACAAAGGACTTCCACAAGGAGTATAATCAGCACATGTTTGTTATTCAGCAAAAAATAAATTCCTTTGATCAACAAGTATTATATGTACTAGTATGCACAGGTGTGAGTGTGTGGCAAATATGTGTCACATGGTGTGATACAGAACCAAGGTGGACACTTTTCTAGAAAAGCCACCATTAAAAAAAAAAAAAAGAAAGAAAGAAAAGCCACCATTATCATGGGTTCTATGTATAGCTGAAGGAAATTCATACATAGAAGGCAACATAGTGAATGAATGTTCTTATAGAAAATGCTGTATAACTTTAATAGCTGTGATGGCAAAAAAAAAAATGTGGGCTCAACATGGTGGGAAAAGGAAGTGGCTATGGGTGATGATGGTGATGATGGAAGAAGAGAAGGAAAAGGAGGAAGGACAGGGGGAGGGGTAGGTGGGGGGGCAATAATGATGACCATGAGGATCACAGCTGGGATAGTCACTGATGACTTCTACTGCCAGACATCGCCCTAAGCACTACACACATTTGACCTAACTTAATCCTTCTAATAATCCTACCATAGGTTCCATTACTAGCCCCATGCTATAGACTGTAACACTCAGTTTGAGAAGCGTTAAGCACATGTCATGGTCCAAGCAATGGAGCAAGACTCAAACCCATATTAGAATCTGGGACCACTGAGGTAGAAACTGCTGGGTGCTCCTCTCATCTCATTCTCTCCATCCACTCTATGAACAGCACTGGGTAGCCAGCACTCAGTCAAAGACAATCACGTCTCCAGACTCCCTTGCAGCTACAGGTAACCATGTGACCTGGCTCTGGCCATTGACCTGCCAGAGGAATTCATGCAGTGAGCTGGCGTGTATCTCTTGCCCTTCACTCTCCCCTTCTTCTTGCCTGGAAAACAGATGTGACACTTCAAGGTTGGGCAGCCACATGCTAAGGATGGCTTAGGGCAAAGACCAAGACAGCTGCAGCCCGTAATGGCCTCATGGACCCAGGCTGCTAACTGGACTGTCTGCCTCCAAGTCTCTTGTGATGAGAGAAACATTAAGGTGTGGTGGGAAAATCTGGCATCTGAGTCAAGTTCCCACTGATGCAGGCACTGTGTGAAAGTGAATCCCAGGTAGTGCAGGTTCCACGCCAATGTCCTTCCTTCATCGGCTGCCATAGCCTAAGACATGAGGAGTTGGAAATGAGTTGTGAAAGAGAGAATATCTGAAAATCCAAAAGGAAGACGAGAGGGCCAGTCAAAGATGCACCATGCAAGTGAGGTCCACCAGGGATCGTTATAAGAAGTGAGGTCCACTGAGGATTGTGGGAAGAAGTAAGGTCCTCCCAGGATTGTAGGAAGAAGTGGGGCCCACCAAGGATTGTGGGAGGAAGAGGGGTCTAGCGGAGATTATGGGAAGTGGAGCCTAGTGGGGAACTGTGGGAAGAAGTAGGGTCCACCAAGGATTGTGGGAAGAAGTGGGGTCCAGTGGGGATTGTGGGAAGAAGTGAGGTCCAGCAAGAACTGTGGGAAGAAGTGAGGTCCAGTGGGGATTATGGGAAGAAGTGGGGTCCAGTGGGGATTGTGGGAGGGAGTGGGGTCCAGTGGGGATTGTAGGAAGAAGTGGGGTCCAGCGGGGATTGTGGGAAGAAGTCAGGTCCAGTGGGGATTATGGGAGGTGGGGTCCACCAAGGATTGTGGGAAGAAGTGGGGGCCAATGGGGACTTAGGGAGGAAGTAGGGTCCAGCGGGGATTGTGGGAAGAAGTAGGGTCCAGTGGAGACTGTGGGAAGAAGTGGGGTTCACAGAGGATTGTGGGAAGAAATTTGAGCTAGAGTAAAAACTATACCCTTCTGGCCACAAATGGAGGAAAGGCCAACAACACACTGAAATAACATTATAGACACTATAAATAGTTGAGAGGGAGTCTGTCTTTGGGAAGAGTGCCCCAATGAACTCTAAGGTAACCTTGCAGACTTCTGTGGGTGCCCCAAGGCAGGATTCTGAAATAGTTATTGCCCTAGGGGAAAGAAAACCTTCTGCAGAACCCTGATAGCCTGAGCAGCCATCACATACCAACCAATGGAGCCATAGATGGAAAGAGCAGGACTCACCCTTCTAGAATCTTCTACCATAAAATGCCCAGAGATATAATGCATCTTATTATTCCATAATGCATTTCCCCATGTGCTTTCTAACTCATGTTTTCTTTTTGTCATCTGCTCTGTTTTTGGATGAAGGAAAAAGAAAGAAATCATTGATTCGTTCATTACAAATGTACATAAGCTACAAAAGACATGAATTACTAACAGGTAATTTCTTTGGAAGACTTAGGTAGTGACACACAGATGCTTCTCTACACAGTTTCTCTGTGGGCGAGAATCTATATATAAACACAGCAGGAACCAACTGTGGGGTGTACCACTAGCAAAAGTGGATTGGCCATGTGAAGGACATCTGTGTTAGGACCTGTTCCCAATCAAAGCAAAGTAATTCTTCTTGGTGGTCCGACCACTTAACTTAAACAAAAAGGACTGAGCCAACTTTCATCAATGAGCCTTTCTTCTAACAGGATAAAAAGAAAATAAAAAATGAGAGTTGGCTACTGGTTATGGCGATGATGTGCCACAAGGTTAATAATGATGGGTTTCAGGTCACTGGCAATTTCTCATTTCAAACTAACTTAAACCACCGACCCTCAAGAGCTGACTGTTTAATGTGGGCTACATGGCATTCGCAGTCCTTTTCGGACACCCAAGCAGTGGGTGAGTGACACCCACCATATCATTACTGAAAACAAGAGAGGAGCTCTTCATCCTTGAAATTAAAAAGGGCCCCTAAATTCAATCTCCATGGAGGAAGACCCGTAGACTTGTTCAGTTCCACAATGACTGGAACTTGAATGGGCTACTGACTGTCAATTCATGGAAACTGGGCTCTATCTTCAGAGGGAACAGGGAGGAAAAAATTCTAAATTTCCCTGCAATGATTCAGAAAACTCCTCAGCTTTTTCCTCCGTGTCATCGGTCACATCTTCTCAGATGCCCACTTTACTTCTAAATAGCCAAGGACTCATCTAGAGGCTATATACATGGCTTTTTCTTCCTGGTATTATGAGAGCAATGTGGAGAGAGAAAATGAATGGGAAAAGCTACTTCAACAGAAAAGGGGGAAGAGATAGGGAGTGGTAGAGATGATGGAAAACTAGAAACCACATGACCTGGTACCTTAACTCAGCTCTAGCCAACTGTTGTTTCTACTTCCAATCTTCAAATCCAAAGAGAAAACCAGATTTTTATATGAAATCTCTCAATTTGTACATGTGTCTTAGCAATTTTTAAAAGTCATTGTGTGAGGAAAACAAAATATGTCTGCTCGTAAGCAATGTCTGTTGTTGCAGAGGAACATCTCAATGGGTTTTCTTCTCTGGAAGTCACACCCAAAGCTATGGCTTATTCCTGGGCTGAGCTAAGGAAAGGGTGAAAAGAGAAGAGGTGAGAAGAAAAGTCAGGGAGCTGAAGGTTAGTCCTAAGACTTAGAGTCTTGTAAGTGATATATTTGCCTGTCAAATTCACGACCCCAGGAGGATGATAAACACACTCAGAAACCTCATCTAATTTTAGAATGTTACTCTGATGCATGAACCGAACTTATAGGCATATCCGTCCCCTCTGTGTGACATAGGCTATGCCAACCCCCTTCCCCCATAAAGGATGGGGACGAAGGGCTCAGTTCTACCCTACCGCATGGCAAATGTGAGGCAGGAGGTGCGTCTGTCCCCGGGGCCTCCGTGTTCCCCAGATGAGCCGTCAGTGACAGGAGGCAGCCCTGATCTCCACTTCTTGTCTCTCTTGCACTCTATTTATGGGCAAGTAGCCCTGAGGTCTTGCAGGGTTTGATTTCTTAACTTGAGATCTGAATCTTTCTTTCCACAACTTTTTTTTTTTTTTTTTTTTTTTGTCTTACTGGCTGTAGCACAGAGCCCTGGGAGCCTTATTCTGCTTGAGATGAATATGGCGCTCTCCCACAATTCTAATTAACAGATTTTTTTTTTCACTCTCCTCTCAAGATTCCCCAAAGGAAATCCTTCTCAAAGCCAATGTTAGCTGGGCTGGAAGTCAAAACCAGATTTACAAAGGTATAACAAAATGTACAGCAAATTAAGTTTCCTTGATGACATAAAAGTACCAAAAAATAAAGAAAAGCTTTACTGGCTTTAAAAGGAAATCGGCAGCATACACAGTATCCAGACAGGAACCTTCCCTTTGACCCCAATTCCTCCCAAAAACTCTATTTAAAACAGCCAAGAAAGATGTAATACCAAATGTCATGTTGTGAACCCTGATTGACTGCAACCTGATTGAGAACAAAAACCTGTGAAAGACATTTTGAGGATAACTGGGTAAATATGGCTATGGACTATGTATTATTTTTTTTAAGATTTTATTTATTTATTCATGAGAGACACACAGAGAGAGAGAGAGAGAGAGAGGCAGAGACAGAGGCAGAGAGAGAAGCAGAGCGAGAAGCAGGCTCCATGTAGGGAGCCCGACACAGGACTCGATCCCAGGTCTCTAGGATCAGGCCTTGGGCTGAAGGCAGCACTAAACCGCTGAGCCACCCGGGCTGCCCAAGGACTGTGTATTATTTTATGTTAGCAAATTACTGTCAGTTTTATAAACATGATAACAGTGATATGCATAAAAATGCCTTAAGTTTTAAAAAATGCCTGGCAAAGTACTTTATGGTAAAATGTGTCAACATCTGCAACTTATATATAAGGATGGATGCATCAATGGATGGAGGAGTGGGTGGGCAGGTAGATGGATGAATGGATAGAAAGACAGATGGACTGACAAAACATGGTGAAATATTAATAACTGTTGAATCTAAGTGGTGGGCATATACCCAGGCTATTCACTATACTATTACGTATTGTTTTTAAAGATTTTAGTTATTTATTTTATTTTAGAGAAACTGAGCATGTGAGTGCAAGCAGAGGCAGAGGGAGGAGAAGAGGGAGAGAGAGAGAATTCCAAGCAGACTCTATGCTGAGTGTGGAACCCAGCTCAGGGCTCCACCTCACAGCCTTTAAATTATGACCTGAGCCAAAACCAAGAGTTGAATGCTTAACCAACTGAGCCACTCAGGTGGCTATATACTATTACATTATAGTTTAAATTTTCTGTATGATTAATAATTTTTGTAACAAAAAAGTTTTAAAAGCTGTTATTTTCAGAAATTCAGTGTTTCAATTAACTTTTCTAAAAAACATCTTTTAAAAGCATGTCATACAAAGAAGTCCCCATGTGGAAAGTACGGATACTGTGGGATACTATAGAAGAGATCTGACTACCAAGATCTCTAGCCTGAAAGCTTTTTTCAGAACACCCTGAAAACACTAGACCTTCATCTAACTGGTAAGGAAACCGAGGTTCAGTGACTCCCCCCAATCACACAGCAAGCTAGTGGCAGATGAAGAGACCTGATGCATCTCAAGGTTCCTCTCTACAATGTGGTACACCATTGAGCTGACTGGTCTTGCCCAAGTCATGGTCAATTTTCAGAAGGGTAAAGGATCCCTTAACAATTGACCTCATCATTCATCCTTCGTTCTTTGGAAATGATTTTCCTCAGAGGCACATAATTTAAATAAGCATTCTCCTCTTTCCCAATTACCCAATAAACTTTTTTTAAAAAAGACTGATTGATTTTTGAAAGAGAGGGAGCTGGCACGCGTGGACACAAATGGGGGGAAGGGCAGGGGAGAGAGAGAATCTTTAAGCAGACTCCCTGCTGAGTGTGGAGACTGACATGGGGCTCAGCCTCACTACCCTGAGATCATGATCTAAACTGAATCCAATAGTCAGACACTTAATGGACTGAGCCAACCAGGCGCCCCGTTCACCCAATAAACTCCTTATCACACTTACTATAAAGGGCATTATTCTGGGCACTTGGGAAAATGTATTTCTGCAGCATGGGGCCCCTGCCCTAGAAACGCTAACACCCTACAAGTTATGTGCTGGTATAAAGGACAAATTCTTAAGAGCTGCCCCCCAAAAGGGTCAACTTCTAAAAATGGTTTCCAATCATTATATCTCAGTGACAGGAGAAAAAATGTTATCTTGATAGTAAAGGATTTAAATTTATTGCATGGCTGAAAATGGTTAGTGAAGTGAAATGATAAAGTAATGAATCATTTCCTAAAAAAAAAGTTGAGCTGTTAGTAAGGCCACTGCATGAAGAACTATTTAGAGATGTCAGAAGAAAGAAAAAAAAAAGAAAGAAAGTTATGAAGCCTGCCCAGGAAATTACTCCTAAATGTATATACTTTCTAGATTAAATTACTTTTTCAAAAGAAAAGAAAACCAAACAGACTTCGTGATTACTGCTGGAATAAATGAAGCTGTCTCCTAGTTTCTATTGGGTTCCTCCTGGTTTCAGCACTGGCCTTCATCACTAACTTAATCTGTGCTTCTCACAGCTGCCCTCAGAAGCAAGCCCCCGCAGATAAGCCCACCCTGGCCAGGCCTTTGAGACTTCTCTCTCTCCCGGGTTCTGGAGACCATTCCTCCCTGATCTCACCACACAGCAGTTGGGACAACTTGACCCAAAACCTTCGTGCAAGTTCTTAGACAGCAACACCGATGACCTATTTGATAAGAACTGGGATTTCCAGCCACAGCTCAACAAACAGGGGAAAAAAACCAGGGCACCATAAACTGATTCCGTGTGTTGGTTTGTACTTTCACGCCCCATTCGTTCTTCTTGGTTGTTTTTTTACTAATAAATGTAGGCAATAGGACTCAATATTGCCCAGGCATCCGAGAACGTAGGTCTACTTAACACTCTGAGGGGGAGCAGATGCCAGGTGCCATGGAGGATGAGCTCACCCCTGGGTGACAGAACAAGAAGGTGGCTTTCACTTTCAATCAACTGTGCCGAGTAACACAGCCATTCCGTGCCATCCACTGAGCGTTACCTCAGCATTTCAAAATCCTCCAGAAAAGAGGCTGACAGTTATTTTTCTGGGTTCTGGGGACCCTGATAAAGATGTGGCTCCATCCACCCCAGATCTTCGAGGCTCACTAACCTAATCTCAGAACATTCTCCCAAATATCTCCGGGGCTCCTAGCAAAGAGGTATGCCGGCTACAACAAAGCTCATCTTTTCTGGTATAAATCTTTATTAAAAGAAAGAAGAGATGGAAGTACGGGAGGAAGAGAAAGGACAAGACAGGTAAGAAGAATAGTTGCTCCAAGTGTAGTAGCAGTAGAGGCTGACGTTCATGGACTACTCACTATGTCCCAGAGACAGCGCCCAACAATTTAGAGGCACCCCTTTGTTCGATTCTCACAATCCAGAAGGCAGAGACTGCTACCAATCCCATTTTATTGGTGGGAAAACTGAGCTGCAGAAACTAATTCCTCCAGATAACACCAACAGTAAGGCTAGGATTCAAACATACATCAAACTAAATCTGGAAGTACTAAGGGCGCCTACGTGGCTCAGATGGTTAAGTGTCTGCCTTCGGCTCAGGTCATGATCTCCAGGTCCTGGGCTCAAGCCCCACACTGGGCTCCCAGCTCAGCAGGGAGTCTGCTTCTCCCTCTTCATCTGCCTCTCCCTCTGCATGTGTTTGTTCTCTCTTTCTCTCTCTCTCAAATGAGTAAGTAAAAAATCTTTAAAAACCTTTTTTTTAAATCTGGAAATCCTGGAGTCTTATCTGCTCTGCCACAGGTGACCTTCCATGATGCTCTCTTGAGGAAAGACCTCCTCTCATGTTTTAGCTCAGCATCTTGCCTAGGCATTATTATGGCCCAACTCTGTAAACCACTGTGATCAGCCAGGATAGGAAGCATGGCTCCTTCTCCAGAAGTACCACAAGGTCTCCTTGTACCTTATTTGAGGACTTTAAAGCAATGATCTTATGCCTCCTACTGGATTTAAGAACAGGTGCCAGGACTTTTGTACTCTCCTGTGCATAGGAGCCCAGATTATGGATTGAAAACTAATGCCACACTGCACCAGCCCAATAGCCCATCACTGACAGAGGTATCAAGCCCTGTTTTGTGGAAGGGCTAAACTTTTTCAGTAGCTAAAAATAAAAAGAAAATTGTATTTGTTCCATAAACATTTATTCAGTCCATAATATGCTGGAGTTCCTTAGACTCCCACAGTCTACTTGAAATTGTCAGATTGCCTCTTAGGAGGAAACTAAATGGCATATCTTTTTGGCATCAGATGGAAATCACTTCTTAATAGAGTTCTACAAACGACAGCCTTAAGGTGCTTCTTCCAATCTCTGCACCTGAAGTCATGGGGGATGCTGTTGCAAGGCTCCCTACGCAATGCCATAATTACCAGAAAATGGAAAAATCCAAGAAACACAGGGGCCGTGGAGCAGGGTTCAGGGACTGAGGGCAACTGTTGATCCATGCAAAGATCAAAGCTGTGTAGAAACCATTCGCGGGTTTACACAGCTGCATGCTCCGTGAGAGAGCCGTAAAACAAACACAATCTGGATGGGAGGGAAAGGTCTGTGATTGGGAGCGTGTGGGTGTCAATGACTCCCTAGGACAGCAAATGAACCAGGAGGCCAAAGAGCCACCTCACTCTGGATCTAGAAAAAGAACTTGTACTCTTTTCCAATCCAGGACATATTTTTATTGGGCCAAAAAATTTTTACCCATTCAGCCTTCTAAAACATAATAAGAAAGAGGGAAGAGAATCATTAGCAAATATGCAAAAAAGTTCTTGAGTTTAATAAACACCACCATCAAAAAAAAAAAAAAAGTGAATTGGTCAAACCTTAATAACCTGGGGATGAGAAACTCCCTGCTCCAGCTTATCTTGTTTAGTTGCTGTATACAACATCTGAATGAGACCCAGAGCTCTCGAAACTCCTTTAGGTGCATAAATTCCTAAACTAAATAATAACAAAGCCATATGTTACCGTGTTTTTAGATATGAATTGCTGTACAATGCACAAACACAACAGCAGCTCCCTGCTATCATTTGGATTCATTAAAAATAAAATCATCTCATAAGCCTGCAAAGTTGAATTTTATTTTTTATTTTTTTGCACTACAAAACTTTCATATTTCCCCTGTGTACAGAAGTATAATTTCTTTACGTGGTTGTTCTCAATGTCCTGAACTTGATATACATGTAATATTGGGAAATGAAAATAATATATATAATATGTGAATTCCTCATTTTGTGTATTAGAAAACAATATGTTTTGCTCATTAAAGGCGCCAATATAAATGCTATAAACCATGAAATTACCTTTGAGCCCTTCCTGAAATAACCAGTTCACAAACAAATGATCCATGCAAAAAAGGCAAGGGGAGATTACAATAATAAGACTAAGTTACATTTTCATTTCAGGATTTTTTTTTAATGTAGAAAAGTATTGTTACTGCAAAACCAACATCTACGGCAGGTACATCCAGTTTATATAGAAAACACTTGAACCAATTAAGGTTGAACAAAGTAAGTTCAAAGAAGGGCTTTTCGTATTTTCCAAATGTGATGCTGAACTCCTATTTACAATATATTATCTCAATAAAAGAACCTTACTCTTGGCTTTCCCACTTCACAGGGCTGATTTAAAAGCAATGACCGCAAAAGCAGCTTACTAAAATAACTCTAATGGTTCTCATACTCAGAAAGTAAGATTCTACCCCACTGATGACTGACAGGGGTTAGACGTTGTCCATGGTAGGAATCTTCTCCCATGAGTCAATATTCTGAAGCTGAAATTAGCAGAGCCCTTACTCCAATGTGTTCCCCAAACAAGCATCACCATCATCTGGGAAACTGCTAGGCAGCATGCAGATCCCTGGGCCCACAACATGCACATGAGAAAATGCTCTGCATCACTGGCCATCAGGGAAATACAAATCAAAACCACGATGAGATACCACCTCACACCAGTGAGAATGGGGAAAATTAACAAGGCAGGAAACAACAAATGTTGGAGAGGATGTGGAGAAAAGGGAACCCTCATACACTGTTGGTGGGAATGTGAACTGGTGCAGCCACTCTGGAAAACTGTGTGGAGGTTCCTCAAACAGTTAAAAATATACCTGCCCTACGACCCAGCAATTGCACTATTGGGGATTTACCCCAAAGATACAAATGCAATGAAACGCCGGGACACCTGCACCCCGATGTTTATAGCAGCAATGGCCACGATAGCCAAACTGTGGAAGGAGCCTCGGTGTCCAACGAAAGATGAATGGATAAAGAAGATGTGGTTTATGTATACAATGGAATATTACTCAGCTATTAGAAATGACAAATACCCACCATTTGCTTCAACGTGGATGGAACTGGAGGGTATTATGCTGAGTGAAGTAAGTCAGTCGGAGAAGGACAAACATTATATGTTCTCATTCATTTAGGGAATATAAATAATAGTGAAAGGGAATATAAGGGAAGGGGGAAGAAATGTGTGGGAAATATCAGAAAGGGAGACAGAACGTAAAGACTGCTAACTCTGGGAAACGAACTAGGGGTGGTGGAAGGGGAGGAGGGCGGGGGGTGGGAGTGAATGGGTGACGGGCACTGGGTGTTATTCTGTATGTTAGTAAATTGAACACCAATTAAAAAAAAAAAAAAAAAAGATCCCTGGGCCCAACTTCAGACGAAATCAGCAACTCTGTAGGTGAAGCCCCATGATGCATGCACCTTCTAGGGGATCCTGTAGTGTGTTCAAGTTTGAGAACCAATGTCTCAGTCTGGTAAGGTCACTAACCCAAGCTTAAGATAATGATGTCATCTCCTCTCAGGTCCGGCATATGGTCTTCAGCCCTTCCGTCAAGCTGCTCTTCACTCTCCAATGGCCTATCCCTCCCTATCCCCAAAACAACATCCAGGCCAGTTGATTTGCACGTTTCTGTTTGACTAATTAATCCTTGCCACTTCCTCCACTCTAGCATATGGCAGCTGTGAAGCTGTAGGTGATACATCTCTTGCCACAATAACATGGGACTCTTGAACTTCCTCCAGGTCCTAACCACTGTCCTGTGGTAGCCCCAAAGATACCCTGAAACAGGCCAGGATGAGTACATCCTGGGCAGGCAATGGTCTAAGCTTCTGAGCAAGGGCCACCAGGGGATCTTAGAGCCTTTCTGTGTGAGCCCCAAGTAGAAAGTTACCTGTCTCCCTTTGGCCAGGGACTGACTCATTCATTTATTGTTCACTTAATTAGAGAGTCATTCACATAATCATGAAACAAACAATGATCAATCTCTCATTTCCCTTTTTTTTTTTTTTTTTTGATTCATGGGAACACAAAGCTGCATTAGATCATTCCAACCTTCTCAGGATACATAGTCTAGTAGGGAACACAACATAGTATACAGATAGACGAGCATAATTCAGTGAGGTAAGTATAAAACAGAAATCTACATATGGAACATAGGGAATGAATGATTGAAGAACAATTTTTGTGGCAGGAGGGAGTCAGTCAGACACATCCAGAACTCAAATTTATGAAACAAGTAGAAAACAGGGGTTAGAGAAGGAAGATGGGTGGGTTCCAGGCAGTGGCAGACCATAAACAGCCACCCTAATGAGTGTATGGAACTTCCTAATTGCAGGCCCTTGAAGGCAAGAAGTCTGACTCAGTGACTATGTCCCTAACCTGCTGGGCTTGGCACAGAGATGCTGAGTAAATTCCAGACAAGACTAAACTGGACGAATGGTAGGGAGCTCGTCAGAGGAAATCAACTTCTACAGCAGGAAGAAGACATGTGGCTCTGTTTGAGTGATCAAGACAAGGAGAAAGGGAAGCTGACCTACCTAAGGATCAGCAGCAGGGGAACAGACATGTGGAAGACAACTTCAGTGAGGACTGTGTGCACAGCCTGGTTGCTACATGTGAATGGATCCCTAGGAAGGTCATGAATCACCTTTTAGGAGAGTATGAATGACAACAAAGGCTCTTTTGTGCTTGGATAAGATCCAGAATTGACCAGACCATAGTGGAGCCCAGAGTACCCGGTTAAGGGCTTCCATTCTGTGACCTATTTGATAATTCTCACACCAATGTGGGATGGGGAAGAAGGTCCAACTGTCCTAGTTGTGCTTAGAGAAAGGGACAACTGACCCAGAGATCCTAGAACTACTATAAGGCAGAGGAAAAAGAGAAAAGAAGAGAGAACACACAACCGAAAAAAATGGTGCTACTGAGCTGTCCCAGAACGTACATGAGGGAGGAGGGGACCCTCTCTCTACAATTCTGCTTCTAAAGAAGCCCGGACTCAGTTACAGGAGTGGCAAGAGAGGAAGCAAGAGGACAAATCTTTCCTGCCTCCTGAATATACACCACATAGCTCCTAGGGTCATTTGCAGTGTCCTCCTTTTGAATCCTTATGGCAACATTAAGAGGTGGGTGTGATATCCCCATCTTCCTACTGAGCTAACCCGTGGCTCAAAGAGATGAGGTCACTTGCCCGAAGCTACACAGCTAGTGAGTGTAGGATGCAACGTTTATGCTCCGGTCTGACTCCAAAGTCTGGGGTGAACCCACCCATGTCAGGCCCAAGAAAGGCTCAGATACATCAGAGGCTGAAGAGGCTGCCAGGCCAGGATCAGGTGACCAGCAAGAAATGGTGACTTTCAAGGGTGTCCACACGATGGGGGTGGGGTAGGGTGAGGATGCCTTCATGAGGTTCTAGAATTTTCTACCTTCTTGGCAGAACATCTCTGGCCTGCATCACTGGCCTGAGAATTCTGAATTACAATCCTCTCCATTCTAACTCATCCCTGAAAACCTTACAAAGTATTCTGACAAAGTGCACGTTCAGCTCTACAACCAAGGTCTGTTTGAATCCACTTGGCTCTTCTATGAATCCCTCCAAATGCTTGAGGGTAAGGGCAGCACATTTCAACTTAATGGAATTTCCTGCCATATTCTGCAGTGCCAGAATTGCTCCAACATATAAATAAATTTGAGAAGAACTTTTTTCTTTCTTTTTTAAATGATACAGAACATAATATTTTCAGCAAATCCTAATTTAAAGAATTCTAAGTCCAAAAGATAATTATTTGTACCATATAAATACTGCATGTGGGTGTAATATGGATGGCATGCAGAGCCATAAAAAAATACTTGGCTCTGTTATTTTCTTAAAATTGCTGTGTTGTTGCCATTTTTATTGGGTTAATTAAAAGACCATAAAAATCAATTCAAACATGTTTGGAAACAGATTTGCAAATTTTATAAACTGCGTTCAGTTGGTTAGGCCAAAGATAAGACAATAACAGACATCTCTGTATGCACAGCTTTGGCGTAGCCATTCATGCATTCATCCTTTTCATTCATTCATTCATTCATTCATTCATTCATTCATTCATTCATCCAACCCAAATCCCCTACTCTGGCCCCAGCACTAAAACCGATATGGCACCTGTTCTCACAGCACCTTTATTCTGCTGGGAGACAGAAACTGAAGGACATCATTTAGAGGAGGGGTGGCCAACTTTTTCTATAAAGGGCCAGAAAGTAAATATTTTCAGCTTTGAGGGCCATGATGTCTCTCCAACTGAACCATGCCCTGAGAGCAGGAAAGCAGCCATCAACAGTAACTTAAACAGATGAGCGTAGGGTGTTTCAGTAAAATTTTACGTAATAGACATTATAAATTGAATTTCATATATTTTTTGTGTCACAAAACATTGTATTTCTTTGGGTTCTTTTCTTTAATCATTTAAAAATGAAGACCATCCTCAGGCCATGTGAAACCAGAGGGCTCGCGGACACTGATTTATACTGTTACACAGGGAAAGATACCACGGTATGGCTGAGCCAGTAGCCACAAAGAAGATGCTGGGATTCTCAGCTGCTAAGTCCAGGGGGCTACCAGTCTACTATGTCAATCCTAACAGCCTGGCTAAAGGGTAGAAAAGAGAAACTCTCTCCCTCAGCTGGTGGCCATCAGACCTCTCTGCTCATTTCAAAGATGGCTTTCTGCCCAGTTCCAAGCAGTGGTCTTTGGTGACTCTCCCGGCTCCCTGGTGGCCTTGGCAATTTGCTCCAAACTTGATAAAGTGCTAATTTTGCTTTTTACAGCCGTTGTGTAACTTTGATAAAAAGCCAAGCCAACCCTTTTTGAAAATCTGAAGAAACGTTAGCCCACAGATTGAAACCTGGGGATCCCAGTTACAACCAGACGGCAATTTTCATGGTCAACTTCTAAAACTGTCCAAACAGCGGTCTCAGACGGAAATAATGAGAAGCCTCTATGCTATTCCCAGGTTCCTTATCCTGCCTCAATTGCTGAATGTCAGCCCCAGACAGCTCAGTTATAATGACAGAAACATAACGTAGTTCATGCAAGTGGCCTTCAGTGGGCAAATGTTCAAGCACATTAAGGTTTTAATATAATTATAATTATAGAACATGTTCAACCAATTAACCACAAATATGCTGTTTATCTGAAAGGCTGCCAACACTGTGAACTGCAGTCAAAATAACATTAGGCTGTGGTCCTTAAGCAAAGAATACACACTGAATCAAAAGAGAGATCAGAAGGAAAAGGCCAAAATAAATATTTTATCTGATATTTTATGAATATCTCCTCAAATGCCAGATTAAAATATGTCATCTCAACTTCCCATATATTTACTTGATGAAATCAGATTAAGTGAGTTCATGACACTGTTGAAAAACATCATAAACCAGAGAGAGAAGGAGAGGGAGAAGAAGAGAGAGAGAAAGAGAGAGAAGCATACTTTCTAAATCTTGGCAGTCAAGCTCCCCTAAAGCTAGTGTAAGTATAATGTAAATTTAAAAAAGGCAACTAGGACAAGTCATATTTTTAAAGCATTCAGAAACCTCTCCTTGCTCCTTAGGTCTTTCTCAGCTACAGCCTACAGGAGTTTAAGCAAAATTAAACTTTGCCTTAGCAACTGAAGAAGACAAGCCTTCTCCTAACTTTCCTCTGAGAAAGAATTAAAAAAAAAAAAAAATCTAGTTGTACAATTTGTATATACACGATTTGTACTGCTGTAAAAGCATATTTTCAAAAGTGCTCCCTAAATAATTAAGCTGCTCCTTTTACCATACTTCCTATATTACAGAAGTCATTCTCCCACCAAGAATCAATAAGTCATTCCTCACGGCAGTCATTTTTCTCCATTTAACGGAACGGGCTAAAGTCCGACACTGCAAGTTACATTACCTTTGAATTATGTGTGTAATTTAAAATTCAAAGTACTACACTAAGGAGCTTTTTAGACTGACCACTCTACACTCTCCTCATAAATACGGCCCCTTGCAGACCCTTGTGACGGATTTACGGAACAACAGGAGTTTGAAACAGTGAGGCCTCGGGCCCTCCGGGAAGGCGGCTCTCGGGAACAAGGCCACAGGCCCAGTCCTCCCTGGAGGAGGCGCGGGCACACTGTCACCCATCAGTCACTGGGAAACGACTCCGGGCTCTGCGATTCCAAAGCATCTTCACTTTAATTACAAATAAGCACGTGGGCAGATATTGACGGGTGCGTCTGGAGAGCGCTCCCTAAGTAAAGGCTGCCAGGATGATTTTTTTGTTTTTTTTTTTTTTTTTTTTGGGTTTGAACAAACCCACGTTGGCCCGATAAGATTTTAAATGTAGAAACCCCAAACGGGCATGTACTGGAAGAAACTCTTCTTCGTCAGTTAGACACATCACGGGGGGGCGGGGGGGAGGAGGCACAGAGAGATCAGTAAATGAAAATGCGTGTGAGTGCATATGCACAGAATTAATAAAAGTGACTTGAAAGGCTTGTAACTGAATTCGTGGGCTGATACGCTTCTGACTGTAAATAAAATACAATCACTTCAGGAAAATAAAAGTAAAGCCCAGGATTGAAAATCTCGGTGAATATTCTCAGACTTGTGACCGGCTGACTCACACTGCAGGCTGGCAAAACTTCAAAAACACCTGTGACCTAAAGAGCATTTCTCTCCGGCCGTAGTGCAGATTATCTCCTTCCACGTACTTCCTCAAAAGAACCAGGAACCCCACCGCCCACTGGTATGAAAGAAGAGGAGACTTTCCAACATTGTGTTTTTGGATATCGGTTATTTAGAAAACACGACAATAGGTTTGATTTGAGAATTGGGATGTACTTATAAACTGAAACCTCTTGTGTTTCCCTTTGTTCATGAAGCGACTGACGTACCTTTATGGGAATCTGGGGGTTTCCCTGTCTTCTTCAACCTGGGGAAAAGTGGAACCCATTCTTCAGGAAGGCCCTACCTTGGATCCCTACAGAGGAAGGTTTCTCAGGCCATTTCATCATTAAAAGCTGCTGCCCTATTCTTTCATTCCCACTGCCCAGTAGCCTAACAACCTTTTTTTGGCTTTTTTTCCTTTTTTTTTTTTCCATTAGTAAGTAATTCTGATAACTGTACACTTTTCCTGATGTGGAACAATCTTAGACCACTGGAGCCTTACTAAATCACTCCAGGACATGCCTTCGTTGGGTCATCAAAAATCAACTTTCCTGCCTAGGTTTTATTCTTGCCAATTTAGCATTCCCAAGACAAATCACTTACAAATGCCTCAAAAAAAAAAAAAAATCATTAGCTCTCATTTATTCAGCTTTAAGATCAGCATGGCCTCAAGCGCAGGAAGAAACAGACTGGCAAAGTTACGCTGCCAGCACCAGGTAAAGCTCTCCCTTCCAGCGCTCTGTGCTCCCTGCAAGACCTCATCCCGAGCCGCCTTCCACTGCCTTTCAGCCAGGACCCTCGCTCGCTCGCTCTCTCCCAGCTGCCGTGGCGCCTTGTGTTAACTGAGAATTTGTGAGAAAAGCAGAACCTTCCCGCTGGGTGTTAGTTTTGCATGGCAACACTCAACAATCTCAAATTGTGAGACCCCCAAGGATAATTTTTTTTCTTCTTATATTTGTTTGGATTTCTTCCCACTTGAAAAATGTGGCAACCTCCACCCAACTGATGGATACTCACTGGTAAAATACTAGATCTGAGCGACTGTGCACTGATACAGCCTATAAATTACAGTCCAACGGGGTTCATTCAAATAAAAGGAAATTTCATCTAAGGAAACTGATATTTTGGGAATTCTCTCTCCCTGAAGGATTACATCTAGGGAAGTAAACTTATAAAGGGAGCTGTTGCAAATGTCAGGCATCTCTAGGACATAGAGGGTCAGTATGACTGTTCTGGCAATAATATCATGTAGAAGGATGCATTCCTAATGAAAGATGGACAGGAAATACATTCTCCTTTAATAAAAATATATATTTAACTAAATATATATTTAATATATTAATATATATTAAATATATATATATGGCACTGTGAACAGGTTTGTTGTTTCCAAATACATATTAAAATGACAACCACAACCATAGTTCCACAAGAAAAATCAAATCAACCTAGATCTAATTGCTATGGGCTAACACTACTTTTATTGCCTTAAAGCACTGGCCCTCATCAGAGCCTCTCAAACACTTCCTTCAGCCATTCATTCTATGACTTGGTAAAAAAATTGCATACATGTATGTGCTGCTAGGAGAAAAAGGGAAACTCAAATAATTCGATGCACTGTCTCCTGCCAACTGACCAAATATTGTTCAGGTTTTACCTGCCATATTAAATAAAAATTTAGACGTATTTCCTTTTTTTTTTTTTTTTCATTAAAAAACCCAGGCTGTAATTAGAGGCAACCTATACGAAGTGTCTTGAATGTAGCAGGCTTTCAAAAAATTATTGCCTCAACTGCACAGAAAAAAAATATTCACTAGAAATGGCTGAATGACAAAGGAAAAAAGTTAGTTAAATCTTAGAGAAATGTGTTCCTGAAGGGTATCTCCAAAACTGCTTGACTATAAAAATTTCCTTTTGGATGACATAATGAACCTGATAGAAACAGCTTCAGATTCAGACCAAACTTGGGAAAAATAGGCTGTGCCCCTTTTTTTGGACTCTTTAAAAATATGCTGTCAAGGGGGCACCAGGCTGGCTCAAATTGATAGAGCATGTGATTCTTGATCTCAGGGTCATGAATATGATCCTCACATTGGGTGTGGAGCCTAGTTAAAAAATAAAACAGAAATAGGGCACCTGGGTGGCTCAGTTGGTCAAGCGTCTGACTCTTGATTTGGGCTCTGGTTATGATCTCATGGCTGCGAGATCGAACCCTTGCTGGGCTCTGTGATGGGTGTGGAGGCTCCTTGGGCTTCTCTCTGTCCCTCTCCCTCAGCCCTTCCTTGCCTCTCTAAAAAAAACAAAAATAAATAAATAAACATTTTTAAAAAATAAATTCTTAAAAATATGCCATCACTGTAACACTTCTTTTCATGCCTTTTACAGATAATTACTACCTAATCACCATTAAAATAAATATAAAAAAGGATTAGAAACCCAGTTCAGTGAAATTGTCAAAAACACCTATCAAAAATGTCTTACCTTTCTTCAAAGATTTGACTTATTAACTCAAAATCAGAGGAGATGGCCCTCCTGGCCTGGTCTCTGCTTTGACCCCCGTATTTTGACTGAGTCAGTCCCTGGTTAAGCCACTGGAAACAGAGCCCACATCAAGCCCTTAAAACACTATAGACGCAGAGAGAGAAAGCAGCAATCTTGTGTGACATCTAAGAGATGACAGCACATACTATTGCTTTGTTAAATGGTGACAGTTCCTTCTGAACTGAGTCTCTTTCTAGATCACTGGGTCAAAGTTATGGATCCTGTTTATAACTCCAGAAGAGAGAATTTTTTTATTGACCAAGACAAAGGGCTCAAAGTGAGCTTAATATCTGGTTAAAGATCATGCTTTAACCACTTGAACTAACAGTTGCTTTCAACAGACATCAAGATTTAAGGAGAGTCCGATACGGCTTAGGTAATGAGAAATTATTCCGTTTCAAAAGAGAAAGAAAAAAAAAAAAAAAAAAACAGAAGAGCTAAACTGTCTAAAGCATCCAGCCTACTTGGCCAAATTGGAGAATTTTGTTTTATTTTTCCTTAAGAGTGCACTGCCAGTTCCCACGTGTTTTCAAAATTTCATGTGGTTTTGAATGCCAAGGTCAGGCCTACTGTATGTTGTCCAGGGATATCACCCGATAGCTGACTCTCACCCAGTGACCAGAATGACAAGGTGGAGCATGACCCCAGTGGGGCAGTGACATAAGAGGATAAGTGTCCAGCCTGACAAAGAGAAAATAAAACAGACTTTCTAACTTGAAAAAAAAAAAAAAATCAGGAGTAGGTTTTTTGTTTTCCCCTAAATAAAGGAGAAATTAACTATGAATATCTCAGGTGGTCATGAAATTAATATGCCTTTAGGATAACAGTAGAAACAGCTTAAATTTTCTTCAATGACACTTACATAGTCATATTTATGGTGGTCTCATTGGTATGGAGTGTGTAATTAATAAGAAGCTGTTCACTGACTCATTTTTTTTTATTTTGCTGTTCCTCTTATATTTTTAAAAGTCTGCCCAAATGTATTGCTTATAAATCATACCAAACACACATCAGTTAAAACCGCAGTTATATTTTCTTTTCAGTAGGAGAAAAAAAAAATCAAGTTCTAGAATCCAACTTTCACGTTTTACTTAATTAAGAACAAAGATATAATGCGTTATTTTTCTGTACCCACAAGAGACAGGCAGACTGCAATTTTTATTGCATGTTAAGTTTTCACTGGATCACAATATTATTAAGCTTTAAATCAGAGGATTGGTTCCTTCAGCTAAGTCTAACAATACTAGAAAGTAAAAGAAAAAAAAAAAAAACCTCATCTGGGGCTGTAATATTTGCTGAAAAAAATCTACTTCAAAACATTAATCAAATTTTTCGCCTACTGGGCAACCATATGGTATAGCAGCATGTGAATCTCACAAACTTGCTGATCTCCTGTAACTGGGTGCAATTAATTACGCTGGCTGCATCCATCTCTTGGATTTTCGCCTTGTGAAAAAAAGTATTTATTGCAACAGCTTTTACAAAACAAGGGAATGAAAATCACAATTGATTAATGAGCTGAATGGAAATATTTCCGTTAGCAGATTTTTAAAATGAATAAGGATTAATACCATGGGTAGAAATGAACACACGTCGAGATCTCCTTCTACTTTTTGGGCCCCCAAAAAGGTGGCAGGAGAGTGGGTAAGTGAAGCCGCTGAGAAGTGTAACATGCATAATTCACTAGCAGGCTTTGGATCGCAAGTAATAAAGCCTTAAACTAGTGAAGTAATAAAGAGGTTGGCTTTACAAGATACTATCCTGGGAGACAAAAAGCTTGTTCTTTGATTTGAAAACACAGATATTAAATACTCAGTGGGTGAGGAACATCACAGGCCTGACAAAGACAGGAAGGGAAAGTGGCCCTTAGAAAAAAGCAATAGACTTTGTCCTTAGCTATTTAGATCCAAAGATTGCCGCCCATATGGTCCGATTATTGTTTTAAGACCCCTCCATAAAACTGAGCATCTGAGAACACGGAAGGAGGGTAACATTGTCCTTACCTGCTGGCTAAAGGTACAAAACAATGCATAATGGCAGCATCGGTCTCCATGGGTATGTGGCCCTCATGTGTCTACCTTTTCCTAAGCCGTCAGAACTCTTTCTGGTGCTAAACCATGATTCCTGCCTTCCAGGAGCTGGCGGCTTGACAGGCATGGGGTCAAATCCTTCCCTCCATGGGAAGTCACAGGAGGCTGGACTCCAGGGCTACAGGGCCCCCAGATGAGCAGCAGTTTGAAAATCTATCTCTTCCTAGAACTGCTCTCTGGGCTTAGGACCACCCAAGCCAGCCAAACATCAATGACATTTTCTTCAAAGCATCCTTATTTCAGGACAATCAGGTCCCTTTTCTCTAAACAAATAGCAGAAGAGCCCAGTCCCAATATTTGCCATTTGTTAAATACTTATCTGGAGAAAACAGAGCAAATGCTAGCCATAAGGGGAAGGAATATATAAGTTGGGAGAGATCAAATATTGTAACACTTTCATAACTGGTAAAGGAAAAAGCTGCAAAGGATGAGCTTTGTAATTCAACTGTTATGTCAACCTTTTTCTTTATGTGTCTACTGTATTTAAACACCTACCAGGAAATTCTACAAAGGGCTTATTAAAGAGAATTTATTATAATTTCACTAATGCCTACATGACATGTGTGGCCAATATATTTGTTTATGGACAATTGCCTGAAAAATTAGAGTACTCAGGAAAAGAGGAATGGATTTTTATAAAACAAAGGATAAGTGATATTTTTAAGTGACATTATTTTATCTCAAACAACTTATTTCAAATATGGTCCATATTTATGTTAACATGTAAGTTTAGAAATTTTGAGTCACTGGAGAAAAAAAATTGTGCACTTCAAAGTAGCAAGCAGATCTAGGTGGATAAGAGATTCCAAAGGCCACCATCCAGGGATCTGAATAGACAACTTTCTCATTAAAATCATTCCAGTCGAGAATCAAAAACACTTTATAATCAAGTCATTGTTTTGAAGAAACCATCATTCGGTTAAAAGTAGGAGGAGGTTACCAAGAGACTGCTTGGCTTGAATTGTTAAAAAAAAGAAAAAAGAAAAAAAGAAATTAAAAAAAAAAAAAGATCTAATGGGAACTGAGTGGTCCAACTCCTTAAACCAGTGACCCTACAAGGTACACCACTCCCCACTACCACCCCTCAGACGATCTCTAACACCTCCTACGTGCAATGGTTGTTGGCTTAAAAGTTTAAAGAGCTAACAAAATGTTTTAACGAGATACAAATCTCAGAGATCATTAATCAATATGTTCAATGTTATTTGTGATAATTCATCATGACATGATATTAATGGGTTACTGTACCCTTCAGAGGTGAGATTAATGCAAATGAGCCGCCACAATTAACTTTACTGCTCCCAACTCACAGGAATGGACAGATGATTATAAATGACAACTATATGTCAATTACAATATCCAATAAAGTGAAGCTTAGAGAACAATCCATCTCCTTTTATTGCTCTTCCTTGACGTAGCTGAATTTAGCTCAACCCACTGTTGTCACAATGTAGCCATTGTTTGGGGGAGGGGTAAGGGGTTTTTCTATTCTTTTTTTTTTTTTTTAATTTTTTAGTATCTTAAAAAGTGCTTCAAAAATGCCCATGTAAATACATATTCCAAAGGAGAAGAGCCACAGGAAACCGAGAATAAATGCACATTCATTCTATGTGAGTTAAAGAAAATTGTATCCATTTTCAAATTGTAGCAGCAAGGCCAGCAAGGAAACAACCTACCCAGCTGTGTATAATATATTTACTCAATTAAAAAAGGAAGACATTAGCACAGCATCCTGAGAAGGCTTGAGTTTCACTAAACAAAAGTTATTAGAGGATCACTCTGTTGAAATAACCAGGTCGGAAAGTGGAAAAGCAGGTATGAGGCCAATGGCAGAGAGAGAGGTTTAAACTTAAAGTGTAGACCTCACTTGTGGTGTCCGCTGATACCTGGGTAAAGACCCTGCCTTCAGACTCTTTTGATGTCAAAACCCTTCTTCTTTCCATGGGTGGAGTGCACTCTGAGGGAAGTCTCTATTGCAGACAGTGTATCCTAGGGGTGCCTCCTAGCCGCGGTTCCCCTTACTGGACAAGTGCACCCAGTGGCTTTTGAGTGTTGGCTGATAACCCACAGCTACCCCTCTCGGCCTCACCTGCAAGGCTATGCCCACAAAGCCTCCTTCCCTTGTAGATGTTGGCTCATCACTGAATGCCAGCCAGTCACACCCTTGTCTCAAGCAGGATCCATCCACTCTGCAGGACTATTCATATTCCAGAGCTTCCCAGAGGATCAGGCTAAAGCTGGTCACATCTGCGCTGACCATGATCCATGCTCTATGCCATTTTCCTCCCTTCACTTCTCCTGAAAACACAACCTCCCAGATCAACTTAAACAAGAAAGCTGCCTTGGGCTCTGCTTCCAGGGGACAAAACTTGCAGAGCAATTTACAGAGACCTGTTCTTTGCCAGTCGTTGATAAGAAACTATCCAACATGCTCCTTTTTGAAGCTACACCCAGAAAGGATTTCTTCCTTATTTCCAGAAATATCTGAAAGTAAAATTACAATGTAAAACTGTAAAAGGTTCACATGGATTGTAGAACAGTGGGTAGCTCTGTCTATCCAGGATGTATTCCCATGTCCTCTCTGCTGCCAAGATGGAGCTTATTTCTTCACGAGGGAACCGGGCCTCCTGGATTCCCATGAGGGTCAAGGTGTGGGATTCCAATCTAGACTAATTTAAAACCTCATCCTGTGGGCCATTGGTGATTCAGGGGTAGTTCCTGCCTCAAAGCCAAGCTAATTCTGTTCCCCTGGCTTCTGTGCCAGGGATAGTGGGGGAAATGGCTCGTTGGTGCCATTGCTGGTTAAGCTGGAAAAGGGTTAGTCTATCAGCAGTCATCTTGATCCCCACTCAGAAAGAATATTCTCTTTGAAGAATATAATTTTTAAAAAAACCAAAATCAAAGAGGTTAGAGATGAGGCCTAGATGACGTATTTAAGCTCAGGGACAAGCTAGACTCTAAACCAGGGGCTGGCAAATAGACCACTGAACCAAATCTGGACCTCAGCCTCACATTTTCATATAGCCAGGGTCTAAAAATACATGTTTAAGTGGTGGAAGAAAGAAAGCAAGAAAAATATGTTTTAACACATGAAATATTATACGAAATTCAAGTCAGACTCCATAAATAAAGTTTTATTGGAGCATAGCCACACCCGGCGGCTTACCTGTTGTCTGTGGGGCTTTCCTTGCTACAAAGGATGAGGTGAGTGGTGGTAACACAGACTGCATGGCCCATAGAGCCAAAAATATTTATTATCTGTCTTATTACACAGAGAATTCTGCTGACCCTTGCATAAAACTTTGCATTCATGAGCCGATAATGACCCTTCCCGCGTAAGCTACTTTGAATTCGGACTCTTTCGTGTACAAGGGGAACATACTTATTAATTAACTGAAGAATCTATTCTTAGCCCTTCCCTCAAATCCATCCAGTCTGTTGGGATCCTAAAGATAAAGAATCAATATAGAGACCAACAGATTGGTTGTTTCTTACCTCATCTTTAGAAGTTACTGTATTTTTTTGCTGAATGTCACCAATTGTTGAGATGTTCACCTTAAAACATGCAAAACACATAATATCAACTGTTCCAACCAATATGAAATTCTAAGCCAAACACTGAAACATAAAGTAGATTAAAAGTGGGGAAATAAACTTTTTTTTTTCAATATACCTGAGGAATATATTGAATTTGAGAGGAAATCCCACCATGGCCAAAGTGTTCTCCCCACTGGGGAAAGCCTGACATAGTCAGCTGTAACGGGCTGGAACATTCTAGTCTCGGCTCAAGAAACTCAGGTGCCTGGTGAAAACACAGTGTGACTTTGCTGACTTTTACAGATTATCGCCAAGAGGGGAAATGGAGTCATTCCCTTCATTTTTGGTTTCCTGTGTTCCATCAGGAGATAGCTGCAGGTTTAAGTTTCTCTTCCCTTTTCCCTGCATGCTCACCTTTGTCTCAGGATGGGAGCTGTGATCATCATGAAAACAGATTCATGCTGTCTCCCTTGATCCCTTGATCCATTAGCTTAGGCTTGTCAGGAAAAGTTAGCAAAAAAGGGCCAACCTATTTTCTTTTGTGAGGACTCGAGGGTATCTCACTTTTATTTTAAGATATGAAGACAACTTTTGTTTCTTACTGTAACCAATCTGCTACACTAGATTCTAATAGCTCTATTACATTTTCCATACATTCTCCTGGCATGGGGTATAAGCGGGCAAGACAGCATTGGATAAATCACGGCCGGCAGCAAAGACATTTTCTCTAGGGAATGAAGCCTCCCATTTAGCATCTTAACTCACTCCCTTTTTTTGGCAACACCCTGTCACAAATGAGTCTCTCAAACTGAAGAAATTGAAATTGATTTCTTAGGGTAATAATTAACCTCAGAAAATAACTATGAAAGGTTGCTTATTAATTATTTTTTGCAATATACTTTGGGAATATTTCTTTTTTTCATAAAAAAGATGAAGACAAAAGTAGACACATTTTATGATCATATAAAATATTATTGGATTCGTATTTCATAGGGGAATGAAACTCACTTAATTTGCAAAATGCTCAGTAGGAGAGGGAAGGATTCCCCCCACCCCACACATACACAGCTTTCTCGAGACCCTTAAATACATCTTTTAAAAACAACACAATTCTTCTGTCCCTGATTTCTGAACACATAACTGCAGCAGAGTTTTTAATACATCATTGCTATTTAAGTCGCTTTCTGCTTATTCAAAAAGAGTCTTTTTCATCAGAAGAGCAGTGTACAGGGAACTCTGGTGATACCCCTGTTCTTCCTTGAGAGTAGAAGGAGCTGTCACTCAAACTTGTTACTCTCCCAAGTAATGAAAAGACAGGGGAACCAGCAGCCCTCACATGATGCTACAGAGATAGGCTTATGTCTTGCAAGCAATTTAATACACATACACACACCCTGAAATGGCAAGACAACTCTTTCCTCCTTTAGTCACCTGAAACGTCTTCCGAGGTAATCACAAACAAACAAGGTGCAAGTTAAATCACATAATAGACACTGCTCCCGATCCTACATGTCTATCGGATCACGAAGGGAAAGCTCGAAACATTAACAGACTAAGAAATGCCCCCCAAAAGGAAATGGAAGAGGTAAGTAAGATTATTCAAGGTGTTTTATTTTTCCCTTCCTTTAGTGGCTGAAAACATTTTATTCTGTTCTGTTCTGATGGAGGGGGCATTCTGTTTTCTTTAAGAGACAAACATACAAAAAAAAAAAAAAAACAATTGTGCGGAATCGAGTTGTGTGAACACCAAGAAACTGTTTCTTGAAGCATTCCAAATATACGTTTTTGCTAATTAATTAACAAATTCAAGCTGGTTAAATGAAACCTTCTTCCAACACCTCCTATTTAATTGCAGTTTGGCACCAACAAATATATATCAAAATTATAGTATTTCCCCTGACAGGAAGCTCCTTCCTTCCACGCACTATTATGACTCTCTGCAGAGTAAGCCAGAATTGCTGACAACCCTTGAACACTGCTACAACAATATTACTATACTTGGCAAAGAAGTGCCCTTGCGGCAAGAGAAAAGCTGTAATTTTGACTGTCACTTCACATTACACTAGATATTATTTCACTGTATACACATGCACACACTCACAAACTCTTAATAGACTACAGTTTTCGCGCTGCCTGCCTTTCCAATATAAATGGCAATATAATACCAGCACACCGCCAATGGGATCCCGGCGAGAAACAAATGTTTTGCATTATGGAAACATCGTTGGAGGATGCCTTTTGAGGCATATTTCATTCCTTTGTCCCCTACTCATGCCGCTTAGACTCCAGCATCAACTCCATAAGCTAATTGCTTTGATTATCCAAAGAATTTCACTTTTTCTTTAACCCCTGTAGAGGACAAGGTTATCATTAACGAAATCCAGGCTTGAAAATGCCTATGATATGTGGCCAAGGTGGCACCACGTGATTCTTAATATGTTGGACCCTCTTCAAGTCTGATTTGGAGAAATTCCAGATTTCCAAATGTATCCTTCCCATGCATTTATTCTGCTCTTCTGTTGGCAAGGAGGAGGTTGGGAAGCGGCAGTGGCCACTAGCCGTGTCCCTGCTAAGCCAAACTGGCACACACAGAACAGCCCCACAAATCCCACACAATCTACACACTGTCCCCACCAGAGAGCAGAGCCTGTCTCTGCAGACAACTGAATGCAACATATGCTTCCTCCTTACTAAGCTCACACTGAAGCAGATTGGGCCAGCTTCCCCACTGTGCTCTCTCTCCACCCCCAGCTTTGATTTACAAGATGGTATGTGAGTATCTCCTCTATTTGTCCAGGGCAAGGAATTCTGTGATGTCAGTAAAGCTCCGAGTGAAGAACTCCCCAGGATCCAGAGCAGAGGTCAGGAGGATTGAACACATAGGTGTAAGAATCTGCCACTTGCCCCCAGGAGAGACACTGGATCTGGCGGCAGGAGAGCGGGCATGGACCTGTCCTCAGCTCTTAGTAAGGAGTCAGTCGGAGTCTCACACACACCTGGTAGGAGAGCCACAGAGTGCTGTCCAACGAGGAGACAGGAGCTTCATTTTCTACTTAATCTCTACCATCTGTCCCCACCTCACTTTTTTTTTTCTTTTCTACCTTCAAATCGGTCTCTCAAAATATTTAAAGAAGATTTAAACTCATCTCACTGAATCAAGGGGAAGCAACAGCAAACTCTTTGCCCTCCATTAAGAGAACGCATCCGAAACTTCTGTGTCTGCTGACCACACCGAATTTAACAAGATTCGCAAATGAACTAGAGTAAGTTTCCCACAGTGACACATTAATAATAAGTTCCTTATCCCATCTATCCCAAGCCATGAATATGTAATGTTATAAAATGAGTCCTTTTCACACAACAGAACCTCAGACGTGAATAAATAAAAACTATCCATCACAAGCCTGTGAAAAATTAATGAGAGTTCGGAGACACGAGGAAGAATGGGGACCAAGGAGAGATGGCCCAGTTCATAAAAGCCTCCCTAACTTTCGGATGGTAAATATGCTTGCCCCCGCCCCTCACACACCGCCAGGTGAGGATGTAGGATGGTGACGATACTCCCCATCCTCTGGGGTCCTCTCACCATCTGGAGGGGGCAAGTCCAGCACTCCACCACTGAGATCAGGGCCACACGCACTCGACTTCCAGTATTCTAACCATGATCCCAACTGTGGCGGCAGGGCCTAGGCTTCCTTATTTAATTATTTGTAGTTCATGACCAACCTGTTTCCAGAAGGATTTGATGCTGCTTACAGCCATTAGGAGAATTGGAAAGGAGCTGGCTGCTATAGATAGAGCTAAACATCAGGAGACTGAAAAAGTCCTGATTTGTCCATCTTTCCTCCAGGTCGCTAAGGACGCATGGCATGCGTGATTAAGTAGCACTTGTCACTGGTCACTTCTCACTGGCAGTGTGCTCTAGGCCAGGCCTGTTCTGGTGCTATGCACAGATGAGTTCGAAATCTCTCTGTCTTGCTCCATTTGACAGATGGGGAGACTGGGTCTGGATGAGTGAACTAAACTGCCCTGAAGTATGAGAGCCAGTGGGGATCAGAGCCAAATAAGGGGGGTACCCAACTGGGCTACTCATTACCACTCACACGATGGGGTGTACTGATATCACCATCATAACTTCCAATACCCATTAAAGGACCTTTGATGATCAAAAACCAGGGATGGGAACACCTTTTTCACTGGATTATCCTGGGATGGGAAGCTGTATTAAGAGATAATCACCATAAGAAAGATTCCAAAATGAGCTAATCGGGGCAATCCTGTGGACCCCACCAAGCACTGTTCTTTCACCTTCCCCTCCAAGAAGACAAAGCAAAGTATGTGGTTATCACTGGCATTACTTGGAGCACACCATGCTGTTTTGTTTTTAACACCATGCTTTTTGCCTGGGCAATTCCCTCACCAGTCTCTTCCCCTGCTTAAATCACTCATCCTTAGAGATGAGGTTTAGAGGTTTAGACCTCTAGTGTGGCAAAAGAGGTCCTCCTCCATTCAACCAAAGGATTCAACAAACTCCTCCAGGGAAGCCAGAGGCTGAGGGTGACGCATATGGGCCAGCCGGGTAATGTCAATGAGGAAGAATGTGACATCACAGGGATAGGTGGGAGGGAGCTGACCTGGGGCACACATACCCTGTCCATCCAACCAGGACAGCCACTGTGCTGAGCGAGCCAAGGGCTGCTGCTGCAGAACATGGGGTTAGGGTTCCCAGATCTGCCAGGTTTTTTTTTTTTGTTTTTTTTTTTTTTAGAGAAATCAAGAATCGAGTTTTGGGTAAGCTTTCTCCATTTCAGAAAAGGAAGTGTAAGGGCCGAATAAAACATGTTTACAGGTTGGGTTCAACTATGGTATAGATATATTATCATATCTTATTTTAATGCTCTAAGTCCCTTAGGGAACACTGTGTGAGCCACACCTAGGAAAGGGCCTGCCACATGAGGGGCGCTCACTGCTTGCCAAACTACATTGGTTCACATGATGACTCACAACTGATAAACCAGAAGCATAGGAAATTTATAAAACCAAAGACAGGCCAGGAAAGGGGAAAGGTTGTCTGACTACTGTTGAGAATTTTACTTTTAATCATGGCAGCCAATAAGTACAGGGTATACTTCCGTGAAAGGCTGTTTTGGGAATCCACCAGGCCACTAAGGGAAAAGGAATTTTTTTTTAAGATTTTATTTATTTTTTCATGAGAGACAGAGAGAGAGAGAGAGAGAGAGGCAGAGACATAGGCAGAGGGAGAACCAGGCTTCCTGCGGGGAGCCCGATGCAGGACTTGATCCCAGGACCCTGAGATCACGACCTGAGCCTAAGGCAGATGCTCAACCACTGAGCCACCCAGGCATCCTGGAAAAATGAATTTTTATTTGTCTACCCAAAAGAGAATTCCCAAGATGGAGCCAGGTCCAGAGCAGAATCGCTCCAGTGGTCCTGGGGCCCCGACCCAGGGAAGGAAAACAGCAATGAGCAGGTCAAACAAGAGGAAGGAAGTCATCAGGCTGAGAGCTCAGCAGTTAAAAATCCAAGGTCTAATACACCAGGAAGGACATAGAACCGGAAGCCAAAACAGAGGACAAAGCTGGAAAGTGATCACTCCCTTGTCCCTGAGGCACAGGGACTCAACACTCTTATTCTGATCAGCAACACCACATATCTGATGGAGTAAGATCTACTCCTACCAAAGTCCTACAGGGCACAGGGACGCAGAAAGGGGACAGGTCAAGGAAAATATGAACCATGTCCTATATGAGTTATTAAATAATAGGAACTATGTAAGTTACAAAATTTACAAAAAGAGGGGAAGCCAACATGAATTCTGACTTCAAGGGAGTTTACAAACCAGTACGGAAATCAAGATGAGTTCAGAAAATACTATAAGACACTTCTTGAAGTGATAAATGCACCAAAGACAGAAAAAGTGTTTGGAAAGTAGGAGGGGCAATGATTAATCCAAGCAGGTACAATCTTGGAACACAATGGGTTTCAAAGTGTGGGTAGGAGTTAGACATGAACAAACAGAAGGATGGTGGTAGGAGGGGTAAAAACAGCAAGTCTGTTCCCAGCAGAAGGAACAGTAGTAAAGGAACAGAAGCATGAAGTGCTCAGGGAGACCAGGATTGATTCCAGTTCAGCTGAAATACAGGGCACAGTGGGAGAGTTTGTTGGGGTGTTTGGAATGAATCTGTAATTTGAAAATAACTAAGCAACTTTCACGGCAAGCAGATCACCCCAGTCAAATATGGGGTTCTGAAGGCCAAGTCTGCCAATATAATCACACCAGGTCAAACTCCATTCTGTCCATGCCCGAGTGTCAGATCTAAATACATCTGCCTACTTATCACTTCCACTTGGATGCCCCTTGGGAGCCTTGAATTCCACACTGAATTCCACACTTGAATTCCACACTGGACTCCGCTTGTTCTCAGCACATCCACTCCTTCTCTCATATCCCACATCATGTATAGCTACGCCAGGCACCCCATAGTCTGCTGCAGACTAGCCGTTGTCCTTCCTTCTCTACAGGCCTCGCCTATCATCTCCTTCCAGTTGTGGGCTCAACTGTGCTGACTTCACCTCCCTCCTACCTCTCAAACCTGTCTACTCCACCCTGGACTCACTGCAACGACATTTGTTCAGAAAGTGCCCGCTTCTTGCCTGGGTAACCTGAATCATCCCCCAGCACACCTCTCCACCCTCATTCCTCATGCAGCTGCCAGAAACGGATGCAGGCAAGGCAGGTCTAATAATTTCACGAGTCTACTCTAAATTCCTTCTATAACTTTTATGGATGCAGTAAATGTTTACTGAATGAATGAGTTCTCTGAATACATGCTATTCTCTGTCTAGCCCAGTGGAGGTCAGGCTCACATGGAAATGCACTTTTGTGCAAAGCTGGACAATGCACAAAGTGGGTTAGTCTGAATTCCATAACACCCTTAAACACTGGTCACTTGGGAGAAACTTGGGAGGGGTAGTATTATGGGGAATAAGGTGGGAGAAGCTGACTGGGACCAATTCAGGGAAGAGTTAGAGGCCAGATAGTTTGCACTTGACCATTACCCAAGGGAACCTCATTAGTAGTTTTTTGTTTTCTTTTGCTTTGTTTTGTTGCATGGATACAACCAGATCTCTACTACAGGAAGGTAAAGGGCAGCATGAGAGGGATGGATTTCAGAGGGGATCCTGGGAGGTAGAGAGAAAATTCAAACATTCTATCACTGACGAAAGTGAAACACAATGCCCAGAATTAGAACAGAAATGAAGGGGAGGTGCATGAAAGACATTACCAAGGAGAAAACATCTACAATCAATGACCATCTACTGGGTGCCTCTGAATTTGAGTTGGAGCCCTGATGACAAACACTCAACTGTTTGATATACCTGCTGTTGAGGACATCACCTTCTGGAGGTAGAAGGCATAAACATAAATCATGCTGCCATATTTCTCACTGATCCGATCTAATTGCAAACTGGTACACAGTGTAGTGAAGAAAAACAGCATTATCCCTATGGTACTTAAGTATCATTACTGCAGTTGCCATTATGAACAACTGCAATGTTCTGGACATTTCCCATCACCTATTTAAGGTGGTTGGTGCTTTACATGACCATGTCATTTAATATTCAGAAAGTTTGGACTTACTCTGCAGGCAATGAGGTGGATGCTATTCTTACCCACTGTGATGGATTAAAGATGGCTGCAAATTCTTTGACACGTCCACCTCAGAAAGTCATATACGTCTGTTTTCCAATTCAAGTGGGCTTTATGGCTGCTTTGACCACACAAGTAATATCATGTCAATCTCTAGTCCAAGGCCTTAAGAAACTAGCAGCTTCCAAATGTCCTTTAGAATATTTTCTCTGGAAGCCTAAACCACAACCTAAGAAATTTATCTCTGCTAAGACTGCCATGTTGGAAAGGTTGTGTGTAGGTGCACTAGGCAATAGTCCCACTTGGGCCCAGCATCCTAATCATCCCCACGAAGGTGCCACACATATGAGTGATCATCCCAGGCCAGATGAATGCCAGTCCATCTTACCCATCAACAGAGTACCAGTGAATGACCTCATTGTTGCCACAAGGATTACAAGACTCATCCAGCTGAGCCCTGCCTCAATTCCTAATTTATAGAAATCCCCAGATAAAAAGAAATAGTTGTTGTTTTAAGCTTCAAAGTTTGGGGTAGCTTATTATGTAGAAATAAATAAACTGGAATACTCTTCTTTTACAGATAAGCTACCTCCAAAAGGTTGACTGACTTACCTATGGTCTCCTGGCTGGGAAGCTATGCACAGCCTGGATGAGAGCCTCACTCTGCCTGACCTAGATATGTACAATGCTTATTACATAATCGCTGAAAAAAATAAAGCCAGAGAAGAGCAGTGGTAACAAAATTCCCCAAGCTCTTTGGATTACATGCTCACAAAATGCCTTATCAGTCCTTCCATAATTAACATGGTAGATATGGTTAAGACTAGATGAACCTAAGCCACTTCCCTACTCTAACCTGCTCCTGTATCTCCAGGAAGAGCCTCACATGACTGTTTTCACTGCTGGAAAGACTAAGTCCCATAATGACCAAGAAGCAAAGGTAAATCTGAGGACAAGAGACAATCACTCATCTCAAAGCCTCTCCTCATTGGGTCAAACAAACACTGAACTACCATCAACCTGAAAACAAGAAAAGGGACATTTCTGTTAGCATAGAAAACAAGAAAAGGGGACATTTAATTGAATTACTGCATGGGCTCTCTGCCTACATCTAGATTTTGAAGACTTAAGAACTGTAAAATTCCATGACTGGCTCCCAGAACCTTTCAAAACTTCCAATAATATTCAAATGCCAAAGCAACCTGGGATAAATATAGGCATAAATAAGGGCATGCTTCTAGGATGTAACAATGTGAAACTTCAGCAGATTGTGGTTTCAATGAACGAGATGCTAGAAGCAAGAGTGAGTTTACATGGGCTTGTAATTTCCTCTGACAAGATACATGCACTCATTCCTTCGACCTAAGCAAAACTCCCAAGACTAAAACAGATTTGAAAGTCAGGTGGATAAGAAGACCATCTGGGATGGGATAACACGTAAAATCATCAAAAGTATTTTTTTTAAATAGGATTCAAAATGATATAGAATAGCATCTATAAGAACAGACATGTTCTTGGTTACCTGGAAAATGGAATTGAAAGTAATTAGCTTAATATTGGTGTACTTCTAGAGTCCTATAAGTGAAAATAAAAATCTTCACTTGATACCAGATTACTCCAGATTAAACAAACAACAAGAAAGTTGAAACCATTGAAGACTGATTGAACTGTAAGATGACAGGGCCTTTCAGATGAACTGTTTCACCCAAACCAAAACAAGGGATTTGAGAATGAATCTGTTTAAGTTTCAAAACAAAAAAGGATTTCTACCTTTTCAGTTCTGGCTCTTTCATGACCGGTCGAGGAGTATGGAGCACTTTAAGATTTCTCTTTGGTTGATTTTTATGCCCCATTTTGGCAGATACATCATCCTTAAAGGGGCCAAGGTATCTAAAGACCAGACAAATGTCCAGAAAAATACACAGGCCCATCAACATAAAGGAAATGATTTATAACCAACATGAAGTATTAATTTTAAAAAGCTATGAAGTATTCCAGCTAGTCACTTTGAAAATGGGCCAAAATAATGGCTACATTTACGATAGAATAAGCTGTAAAAAAGAATATCAGCTTTGAGGCCAGATGGACTTGGGTTTGAATCTCAGGACCAATGCTTATGGTGACACAACTTTGAATAAGACTTGAAACTCATAGGAGTTTCCATTTCTTCATCTGCAAAAGGGAAGCCCACTACAGAGCGCTAAGAGAACATGGGAGGGCACCTAAGAGGTACATGTAAAAACTCAATGTTTTGAGTACCCATCTTAGTGAGGCAATATAGTGTTAAGACATGGGCTTCAGAGCCTGGCAGTGCGGGTTCTAAAAAATTATCTCTACCATTACCTGCTGTATGACCTGGGCAAGTTAACCAGTCTCTCAGCATCTCCTTTCCTCTCTGACAGTAATAAAGGTACTCTTGTACTCACCTGCATGGAGGTAATGGTAGCATGTACCTCAAGGGACAGCTGTGAGAGTGAAGGGCACTAGTGTGTATAAAGTGCATATAATTAACAGTATTTCAGTGTTTGCTGTTATTTTTTTATAGATTTTATTTATGTATTCATGAGAGACACAGAGAGAGAGAGAGAGAAGGGCAGAGAAACAGGCAGAGGGAGAAGCAGGCTCCATGCAAGGAACCCAATGCAAGACTTGATCCCAGGACCCCAGGACCACACCCTGGGCCGAAGGCAGACACTTAACTGCTGAGCCAGCCAGGCATCCCAGTGTTTGCTGTTATTAATGTTAGACCTACTATGTATCAGATACCATACTAACAGCTTTCTCTGTATCAAGGGTCAGCAAATTTTTCTTGTAAAGGGCCAGTGAATACTTCAGTAAATATTTCAGTCTTTAGGAACATATATAGTCTCTGTCACATAGTCTTTGGTTGGTTTTTTTATGGGTCACAAAAAATACAAAAATATGGGCTAGATTAAGCAAGCAGGCCATAGTTTGTTCATACCTAGCTCTTTATAATCTCTGTTACTGGTAATTTTCAAACTGCGAAGGATCTAAGATTTCACCCTACGTGGAAGCTAAGGAGCTAGCTGCCGAATTTTGAGAGCTAGCAGAAGATATGAGACTCCAGGGTCAGACACAAAGTACTGTTGTGAGCAACATGCTCACAACATTGCAAACAGTGCAAAGTTCATTTTTGCATCAGCACCCACCACCTCTGCCCCCAGTCCCACAAGGTGATGGGTGAGCTTAACAGCGCAGATGGATGTTGTGCCCTCCTTAGTAGGTTTGAGTCACAGCTAAGAAACATCAAGGAATCCAAATCTTTTATCAAGCAAATCAGTCTAAATTTTCTCCTTGAGAAAAATTTTCTCCTTTATCATACTGGACAGTAAACAACCCTCCCCTATGCTCCCATAGGAAACACTATCTTTACCTTCCCATGTTCTTTGCCCTACAGAATTCCTTGAAACCCCTTGCATATTCCAATATGTGCAAAACCAGGAGAGACCAGAAGCACCGGGGTGGCTCAGGCAGTTGAGTGTCTGACTCTTGATTTCAGCTCAGGTCATGATCTTGGGGTCATGAGATCAAGCCTCACATCAGGTTCTGTGCTAAGTGTGGAGTTGGCTTGAGATTCTCTCTCTCCTTCTCCCTCTGCTGCTCCCCCTGCTTGGCCTCCCTAAACACAAACAAACAAGCAAAATATTAAAATAAAAACACAAACAAAAAACTAGGAGATACCAGGGGAACACTGTCTCCCAACAAGAAGAAGCCAAAGCTAACTCTACCTTAATCTGAGGATCCTTTCTATGAACTAATCAAGCAGATTTGGATATTTTTAAAAGTCCCCATAAAAAGGAAGTTGGCAATTTCAAAGCTCAAGCCACACCAAGACTAACAGATCTGTGACATCATACACATCATTTTCTGCTGAAAAAGTGCCTTTAGTTAGAAACAGAAACCAATTTGTAAATGTGAATTAAATGCATATTCCACAGGAAAAAAAAATCTGGTGAAAGGGAAAAAAAATTTCTTACGTGTAGATATAAATGTTTCCTGACAGACATAAATGAAAACTAATACGGTGACATTTTTCAAATTAGCCATTGGAAAACATGGTGTGTGCGTGTGTGTGTGCGCGCATGTGCGTGCACGTGTGTGTGCTTTAAACAGCCTAAGCATTTTTCAGTTATGTTGGTCTAGGAAAGTATTTATGAAAAGGATAATAAATAATTAATTCTACTGGCTAGAAGCTGCAACTCCTTTCTGCTTCGACAATATACATTGAAATGCTGTTTAAATTATCGGAGCAAATTGATTCAAAAGGCTTCCATTAGTGAGCTGGCAAACAGGTTTGAAGCTGGCTAATAAATTTTAGATAAAGATATAGCCTTTGATGAGGATGGCAACGCCAGAGTGCTGATCTCCAAGTCACCAGTTTGTTAAATTAGTGGCTAAAGTCTAGATTTCTCCCTGTCTCATAACTCACTGTGTTAAGCATCGGCAGAGTCAAAGCGGAGTGCCTGCTGTGTGTGCAGCGGCTGCTTATAGGGCTGGGAATAACATATGATCCAGCTTTTCTTTAGTGTCCCTTTCTGAGTCTGTTCTATCAGGTTTTCCAGTACATTAATCAAGGATAATTAGGCCCACCTGTGACATAAAAATTTCCACCTATGATATGCCTTGAAGCATAAAGTCATGTCTGAGATAATGATTAAGGAAACTCCTTAATCAAAATCAAGAAAATGTACACGATGCTCTTAATTCCATTTGGACACATGTCCTTTTAGCTGGCTGCGACCTGTTGGTCTAGGTTATGGAATATTATGCAGCTATTAAAAAGCGTAAGTTAAAGCTATATTTACTGGCTGGAAGGTAGACCTCATATACTATCTAGAGATGGTGAAGTATGCACCCACTTATGTTAAAGAAAGAGAATGAAATCTTTTGTGTGCATATTACACATTTTAACATGAATAAAAATGTGCAAGAATACACCAGCTATTAACTGTGGTTATCAGCAGAGGGGATAAGATCAAAGGGAGGAGTAAGGAGTAAAAGGGAGGAACTTAAGTCCCCCTTTATACAGCTCTATAATTAAAAAAAAAAAACTGTTCAAATAAGCATGCATTTCTTTTATGACTTAAAAAGATCTAATACCAAAGAAACAAAATTAAAAAATAGGGAAGCTGTTTATTCTCTTAATTTATTTCTACCTGGCACCTTTGGGGAAGCTTCTCAAGGGCTGATCCATCTTTCTATCCATCCTCCCTTCCATGTAACCAATCAACCAGTCCTTGGAAATGGTGGGCTAGGAGTATACAGTTTGGCAGTCAGGCCTGGAAGGAAATTCTGGCTCCACTGGCTTGCTCCCCCTGTGGTTTTGGGCCATGCTCTTCATTTCTTCTAAAACCAATGCAAGAGCAACAGTGAGAGAATGCAGCAGGATCTCAGTATGGCTACTTCTGAGCCGAATAAGCCATTCATGGCTGTCAGGGTGAACCAGGTTAGTAACACTGAAACACATGATAGGGAACTGACTACAAAGGAATTCAAATTTATACAGTCTCAACTTTGTCCCACTTCCAATGCTGGGTGCAGGAGTGAAGACCTCTTTGCTTTTTCTTTAAGGAGTACCATATTTCCTTGGCTTCGTTACGTAAAGGCATTTGTGATATGCAGCTTTTGTGTGGTATTCCAGTCTCAGCCCTACCCTGGAAAGGCAGAAATTACAGATGAAAATCCCAGAGAGCTTCTCCTGACCGTGTGGGGATCTGAAGCAACCCAGTAGGATGAAGATCTCTGGGGATCAGTCTCTGGAAGAGAACATGCCAGCAGGTCTGCTACTCATTTTCAAGGGCCCGACCCACACCCAGTGTCCACACATTCCTCAGGGGCTCAGACTCACAAGGCCCTACAAATGCTGCCCCTGGCCAGGCAGAGACCGTGCATTCCCATCCAACTGTCTTCAGGAAGGCTCGTCAAAGTTACTGACACTTAACACTCCCTTTCAAATTTTAATGGGCTACAAAATAAAATACCCAGATTGTGCAAACGGAGAAAATGAAGTGAAAAGTTAGAGTTATCCATTTTTAATTAAGTTCTTAATTATATAACAACAAAACAAGCAATTAATTTCCACATGGCTACATTAACTATTCGAGGCTTAAGTGAGGCAGAACAACTAAAAAGTATGTTTTCCTCTGGCTTAGATAAACATAAGATACAAAATTTCATGTGTGTGCATGAGTGGGAGGTGGGGGAGAGACGAGAGATGGAAGGATGAAGGGAAGTAATAACTTGCATTTATCCAGCACTTACTGTGTTCCAAGTGATGCTCAAAGCAACGTGTCTAACTACCTTTGATCTTCCCCCAGTTAATCCTCACACAACCCAAGGTGGTGGGTACTCTGTCCCTTCCACGTGACTGAGGAGGAATCTGGGGAAGAGGCAAATCAAGGAGCTCGCCCAGGGGATCCCTGGGTGGTGCAGCGGTTTGGCACCTGCCTTTGGCCCAGGGCGTGATCCTGGAGACCCGGGATCGAATCCCACGTCGGGCTCCCGGTGCATGGAGCCTGCTTCTCCCTCTGCCTATGTCTCTGCCTCTCTCTCTCGCTCTCTCTCTGTGACTATCATAAATAAATAAAAATTTAAAAAAAAAAAAAAAAAAAAAGGAGCTCGCCCAAGTTACTGCAAACCAGCCAAGGCAGAGCCGAGACCGGACTCACGGTCTGGCTCCAACAGCCTTCTGGGGAGTGCTACGCTAGCCTGTCTTCACAGAAAAGCACCAGGGAAGGAGAAGGACAAAGGCAGACTGGGATGCTACAGGAGGGGCCACCAAACTTTGTGCAAAGAGCCAGACAGTAGATACTTTATGGGCTTTAAGGGCCGCATGGTGTTGGCCCCAACCACTTGACTACGCCGTCCGTCATGGTGCAAAGACAGCCACAGACAATGCGTAAGCAAAGGACTGTGGGGCTGTGTTCTAATAAAACTTTATTTACAAATACTGAAATTCGATTTTCATATAATTTTCACATGTCATAAAACATTCTTCTTCTTTTGGTTTTGTTTTCTTTCCTCAAACATATAAAAATGTAATGCCATTCTTAACCTATGGGCTGTATAAAAATATAAGGCAGGCCAGATCTGGTCCACGAGCCACTGTCTGCGGGCCCCTTCCATTAATGGGCGCACAATGCAGGAAGATGTGCTCACTTAGGCTTTAACATCAGACAGGCCCACGGCTGAGTTCTGTTACCTTGGGTAAGTTCCTTAACAGCCCTACACCCCGCGTTTCCACATCCGTAAAATGGGGACAACAACTTCTACTGTATCATTTGGTTTTGAGAAATAAAACTGCACATAAAGTGGGGCTGGCATCGTGCTGGATACAGGACAGGTGATTGGTTTGGGTATCCATTCACTCAACGAAGCTCTTATTGAGTTCCTATTTTTCACCAGGGACTTAGATAATAATTTCCTAGGCACAGGGGAGGCAGCTGTGAAAAAAAAAAAAAAAAAACAGACAAGGGTTTCTGCCCTCGCAGAGCTGCCATTCCAGTGCCAAGTTCTCCAATATAGAAGCGACCCAACTCTTCACCATGGATGGGCCTGGCCCACTGAAGGATGAGTCAAGACTCTGGGGTGTTGTTCTGTGGTCAATCAATTCTCGCACGTCACCATCTGCAATGCAGCAAGGAGTCTCAGGTATGGGAGGGCACAAGGATGGATACTACATGGATGCCAAAGAACTCTCACTACTTTGAGAAATATGCCAGCAATTATGCTCCCTTGGGATCCTGTTTGTATGAATAAGAGAAGCAATTAATGACAAGAGCGGAAGAAGAGCCAGAGCTAACTACACACGCTTTCAAGACAGAACACCACAAACGTGATCTGTGCCCTGGCTGAGAGCATCTCTTCACGTGTTCCAAGCCCCAGTTAGCCTCACGCCTAAGAGACTCACAGGGGTTTCTCCTCCTATCCTGAAAAGATGGGGATAATATGGGAGAAAATAGAGAAGGCTGTCATCTCCTAAGCAGGTGCAGGAAGGCATAATTTCCCCAAACATATAAGAATAAAACTTCTTAACTCATCCCTCAACACCCTGATGCAGTGGCCTGAAATAGCCTTTCAGACCGGTCACTAGGAGAAAAGTTGGCTTGTGGGCTATAACTCACCTTCTCCCAAGTGGGTCCCCGGGGCCCTCTGTGGTGACGAGTAAATTAATGCCAAATGTCACTTCAGAATGATCAAAACCCAAGAAGTGACCTCCGTTATGGCATTCACAGATACACGTAGGGCAGAAGGCCAGAAACAAGCCATCCAGAGAAAAATGTATATTTCACCGCTCCACAGCAAAAAGGTATCACAGCCAAACACGCACTTCTCTGCTGCATTAAGGGAAAAATCGTGAGATGGCAAGCAGGCTGGGTTTTTAAAGGATGAAATACAGCAGGGCTATTTCCATGCTGCCAGGCCAGAGAGCATGCTGGCAAGTCCGTCCCTTGGGAGAGGTTTCTAGAGCCTGGGAGTTGGCCTTATTGGAGGTGGGTGGGCAGGGGGAAGCTGACATCCTTTCTACTTACTCCAGGTAAGTGGCAGATAATCCCAGGGGGGGTCCTGGCTCAGGCTTTTTCATCAGTAATTACAAAGCTGAAAATCATGATCTACCTTTGAGTGGAACAAAATGGGCCAGTGGTCCTTTCTCTTTTTCTCTCTGTTTCAAGCCCCTACCACCAAATCTCTGCACAGCCATAAAAACCTCACCTTAAGTAACAAATTGGCTGGAGCCAACAGGATTCATTAGAAGGCATTTAATTACTGCAGGGCTATAATGGACATCTGCTGTTTTTACCTGTTCTGTGTCCATATCCCCTTTCTTCTGACAACAGCTTCTCTAATCACCTCAGGGCAACCCCCTCTCTCCCCACACACCTCTGGGGGTCCTGACCCCACCTGCTGAATCAAGATATGAGCACATGACCAGTCTGGACCAATCAGAAGTGATCACCAGGAGGGGTTCAGAGACGGCACGTGACTCGGGTGGGCGCAATGGAGTGAAGGCCAGGGCGTTGACTGGATCCACAGGGGAGAGAGAATCACTATTATCTGAGAGAATGGACTGAGAGAAAAGCGTGCAAGCCCCTAATTGCTGGCTTGCTACAGCATAGAGAATGGCTGCCCAAGGAAGGCCAGCATGAAGAGTCAAGGGATGGAGAGGGATGAAACCTTGCACAGTCAAGCTTCTGGAGCCGGCCAAGCTAAATATTATTTGTGGTGATTACCTGAGGGTTTTTCAGAAGCCCTCACAGAATAATGCAAATAGCTTCCCAGGGTACTACAAAAATGGCATCAACGCCTACATTTATGACTATCAGAGCAAGGCCATCTATAAACAACTTTCCTCCCAGCCTGTCACCTCCCTGTATCCCAGAGTGGAGTGTCGTTGACGGCCCAAGCCTTAGTAGTCCCAGGAGCTATTAATCACAGACCATCGGGATCCCTGGGTGGCACAGCGGTTTGGCGTCTGCCTTTGGCCCAGGGCGCGATCCTGGAGACCCGGGATCGAATCCCACGTCGGGCTCTCGGTGCATGGAGCCTGCTTCTCCCTCTGCCAGTGTCTCTGCCTCTCTCTCTCTCTCTCTCTCTCTGTGACTATCATAAATAAATTTAAAAAAAAAATCACAGACCATCTAATGCAGGGGATGTCTTTGATTCCCCAATTCCCTGTCCCTTCCCCTTTGGCCCTCTCTTAACATTTTCATGCCATGAGCCTTTGGTTAAGGGGGATTTATGCTTATTTGCCAGATAGGAAGCATCTTCAAGAGATGGCTGACATCCAGAGACAGCCAACAGAATGACTGAATCTGTCTCTATTATCGTCTATGAATCCCCAGGATATAGGGTAGGAGCTGCCATATAGTTGGGTCCTCAATAAACTTTACTGAATAAATAAATAAGCAAAGAGATCTCTTCAAATAAATGAAAGATACCTTGGGTGTAAAGGTGGTCTTCTACAGCTCTGAGTCCTCCAACAGGGCTAGGCAGGATACTCTATACCTATCAGATACTCAAAATACATTTGTTGAATGAAGGCAGATGCTCTACCACCAATTAAAAGCACTTCCAGGTTCATTATAAACAACTGGTACTGTTCGTGATTTATAAGGGGAAAAGGGAGAAGGTAGTATGTATATTCCCTATTTCTCAATTTCTTAAAGGCCTAGGCAGCTATGATGAGGTCTTGGGCTCTACTGAGCCTTCCATTTGCATTATTGATCTAAAATATAACTTACACAGGCAAATTCTGAATGCAAATTATCAGAATTGGTGAAGAAAAACATGAGGAGTTACAACTGTAGGTCTACCAGACCGTCCACTACGTCGTTGCAAAGCTGAAACTGTAACTGCATATATGTGTTAGAAGTCGTGGCATTGCTACTGTGGCCTCAGACAGAGATCTGAGAACTGGAGCTTCCACAGGGTCCCTTACTCCCCAGCATGTAGATTCAATCACAGATTTTTCTACTCAGAAGGCCCAGTGATCACAATTATGTATGTCAAAATACATACCCAGTGTAACTCAAATCAAAGAGGGACAGAATCACTGCAAAAGGGGAATAGAATTTGGGTGACTTTCCCATCGTTCTGTTTTTTCACCCATTTATGACGACATCTTGTAAACATCAAGCACTCTCTCCCACATCGGCCACCAATCACTGGGTGCTGAGTCTCCTGGGAGGCTTTACTGATGGGGCAATAAGTAAAGGCAGCAATTTTACATGAGCTAGACTTTAAAAGAGAAGTTAGAGGTCCAGCCGTAAAGGTCACAACAAACAGAGGCACTTGAGCCAACCTGATAATGTGGACAGCCTACAAGTGTAGACATGAGAATCAGAAAAAGAGCTCACATTGGGTTTACCAAGCGTGCCAGCACCTGGCTAGACTCCCGAGACAGAGAAGGTAACCAAGAACTTCCTAACTGAGCCATCCTCATGCATAAACCTTAAGGGCTGGGATCTCCACAGCTACTTTTGCTGCCTGAGGTACAGGAGAAGGTAAGAGACCATGCTCATGAAGACCAGAAAGGAACTACTCAGGTAGAGCTATGGGCCAAAGCAGGCCCAAAAGACTACAAAAGGGCAAAAAATATGCCACTTCTGTTGATACCATATGGATGCACTGGGAATGTGATAGTGCTGCTAAAAGAGCGGCCACCATCTTCCCAGTACATTCTGACTCCCAAGAAATGATTCAATACAAACCTCACTTCAAATTCTAGGCTGTTATAACTTCTCTGATTCTTAATATCCTTTCCTGGAAAACTGAGACAATCCTACTCATCTCATAGGAATGCCAGAATGAATAAGTGAGAATCTGTGTAGAGCAACTAGAACAGCATCAGCACCCAACAGACATAAAATAAGCGGTATCGTCCATCATCATCATCAAGTTACTCAGCTCAAGGTGAAGGCTGACTATCACACCATTAACATGTCATAAATTCCTAATAAAATACAGCCATGTTATCTCAGAAACGAATAACTCTATCTCTGCAATACACAGATACTCAAGAGCCCCAAGAATCTGTATTAAAAATTTCCCCTCGGGGGGAGGAGCAAGATGGCGGAAGAGTAGGGTCTCCAAATCACCTGTCTCCACCAAACTACCTAGAAAACCTTCAAATTATCCTGAAAATCTATGAATTCGGCCTGAGATTTAAAGAGAGACCAGCTGGAATGCAACAGTGAGAAGAGTTCGCGCTTCTATCAAGGTAGGAAGACGGGGAAAAAGAAATAAAGAAACAAAGGCCTCCAAGGGGGAGGGGCCCCGCGAGGAGCCGGGCTGAGGCCGGGGCGAGTGTCCCCAGGACAGGGGAGCCCCGTCCCGGAGGAGCAGGAGCTGCACCGACCTTCCCGGGCGGAAAGGGGCTCGCAGGGAGCTGGAGCAGGACCCAGGAGGGCGGGGATGCCCT
This sequence comes from Canis lupus dingo, assembly GCF_003254725.2. Classification (NCBI taxonomy): domain Eukaryota; kingdom Metazoa; phylum Chordata; class Mammalia; order Carnivora; family Canidae; genus Canis; species Canis lupus. The sequence goes on from NC_064247.1 coordinate 73,248,097, forward strand.
CGGGCTCCCGGGGACAGTAACAGCAACTGCGCACCCAGGAGAGTGCGCCGAGCTCCCTAAGGGCTGCAGCGCGCACGGCGGGACCCGGCGGGACCCGGAGCAGCTGAAGGGGCTCGGGCGGCGGCTCCGCGGAGGGGGCTGCGCGGCCCCGGGAGCAGCTCGGAGGGGCTCGGGCAGAGGAAGAGGCTCCGTGCGGAGGGGGCTGCGCGGTTCCAGGAGCAGCTCGGAGGGGCTCGGGCGGCGGCTCCGCGGAGGGGGCTGCGGCCCGGGAGCGCGAATCCACCAGCGCAGGCTCCGGAGCACAGGGCGCCGGGACAGCCCAGGATCCCGCCTGCCCCGGGACAGGCAGAGGCCGGGAGGGCCCAGGACAGCGAGGACGCTCCTGCCCCAGCTGAGCACATCAGCGGCCCCGCCCCGGAGCCTCCAGGCCCTGCAGACAGAGAGCTCCGGAGTTCCTGCGGGGGCTGAATCCAGGGCCCCAGAGCTGCCCCGCCACTGGGGCTGTTCCTCCTGCGGCCTCACGGGGTAAACAACCCCCACTGAGCCCTGCACCAGGCAGGGGGCACAGCAGCTCCCCCAACTGCTAACACCTGAAAATCAGCACAACAGGCCCCTCCCCCAGAACACCAGCTAGACTGACAACTTCCAGGAGAAGCCAAGGGACTTAAAGTACACAGAATCAGAAGATACTCCCCGGTGGTTCTTTTTTTGTTTGTTTGTTTTTGTTTTTGTTTTTGTTTTGTTTTGCTTTTTGATTTGTTTCCTTCCCCCACCCCTTTTTTTCTCCTTTCTTTTTCTTTCTCTTTTTCTTCTTCTTTTTTTTTTTTTTTTTTCGTTTTTGTTTTTTTCTTTTTCTTCCCTTTTTTTTTCTCTTTCTCTTTTCTTTCCTTCTTTCTCTCCTCTCTTTTTCTCTTTTTCCCAATACAACTTGCTTTTGGCCACTCTGCACTGAGCAAAATGACTAGAAGGAAAACATCACCTCAAAAGAAAGAATCAGAAACAGTCCTCTCTCCCACAGAGTTACAAAATCTGGATTACAATTCAATGTCAGAAAGCCAATTCAGAAGCACTATTATACAGCTACTGGTGGCTCTAGAAAAAAGTATAAAGGACTCAAGAGACTTCATGACTGCAGAATTTAGAGCTAATCAGGCAGAAATTAAAAATCAATTGAATGAGATGCAATCCAAACTAGAAGTCCTGACGACGAGGGTTAACGAGGTGGAAGAACGAGTGAGTGACCTAGAAGACAAGTTGATAGCAAAGAGGGAAACTGAGGAAAAAAGAGACAAACAATTAAAAGACCATGAAGATAGATTAAGGGAAATAAACGACAGCCTGAGGAAGAAAAACCTACGTTTAATTGGGGTTCCCGAGGGCGCCGAAAGGGACAGAGGGCCAGAATATGTATTTGAACAAATTCTAGCTGAAAACTTTCCTAATCTGGGAAGGGAAACAGGCATTCAGATCCAGGAAATAGAGAGATCCCCCCCTAAAATCAATAAAAACCGTTCAACACCTCGACATTTAATTGTGAAGCTTGCAAATTCCAAAGATAAAGAGAAGATCCTTAAAGCAGCAAGAGACAAGAAATCCCTGACTTTTATGGGGAGGAGTATTAGGGTAACAGCAGACCTCTCCACAGAGACCTGGCAGGCCAGAAAGGGCTGGCAGGATATATTCAGGGTCCTAAATGAGAAGAACATGCAACCAAGAATACTTTATCCAGCAAGGCTCTCATTCAAAATGGAAGGAGAGATAAAGAGCTTCCAAGACAGGCAGCAACTAAAAGAATATGTGACCTCCAAACCAGCTCTGCAAGAAATTTTAAGGGGGCCTCTTAAAATTCCCCTTTAAGAAGAAGTTCAGTGGAACAGTCCACAAAAACAAAGACTGAATAGATATCATGATGACACTAAACTCATATCTCTCAATAGTAACTCTGAATGTGAACGGGCTTAATGACCCCATCAAAAGGCGCAGGGTTTCAGACTGGATAAAAAAGCAGGACCCATCTATTTGCTGTCTACAAGAGACTCATTTTAGACAGAAGGACACCTACAGCCTGAAAATAAAAGGTTGGAGAACCATTTACCATTCGAATGGTCCTCAAAAGAAAGCAGGGGTAGCCATCCTTATATCAGATAAACTAAAATTTACCCCAAAGACTGTAGTGAGAGATGAAGAGGGACACTATATCATACTTAAAGGATCTATTCAACAAGAAGACCTAACAATCCTCAATATATATGCTCCGAATGTGGGAGCTGCCAAATATATAAATCAATTATTAACCAAAGTGAAGAAATACTTAGATAATAATACACTTATACTTGGTGACTTCAATCTAGCTCTTTCTATACTCGATAGGTCTTCTAAGCAAAACATCTCCAAAGAAACGAGAGCTTTAAATGATACACTGGACCAGATGGATTTCACAGATATCTACAGAACTTTACATCCAAACTCAACTGAATACACATTCTTCTCAAGCGCACATGGAACTTTCTCCAGAATAGACCACATATTGGGTCACAAATCGGGTCTGAACCGATACCAAAAGATTGGGATTGTCCCCTGCATATTCTCGGACCATAATGCCTTGAAATTAGAACTAAATCACAACAAGAAGTTTGGAAGGACCTCAAACACATGGAGGTTAAGGACCATCCTGCTAAAAGATAAAAGGGTCAACCAGGAAATTAAGGAAGAATTAAAAAGATTCATGGAAACTAATGAGAATGAAGATACAACCGTTCAAAATCTTTGGGATGCAGCAAAAGCAGTCCTAAGGGGGAAATACATTGCAATACAAGCATCCATTCAAAAACTGGAAAGAACTCAAATACAAAAGCTAACCTTACACATAAAGGAGCTAGAGAAAAAACAGCAAATAGATCCTACACCCAAGAGAAGAAGGGAGTTAATAAAGATTCGAGCAGAACTCAACGAAATCGAGACCAGAAGAACTGTGGAACAGATCAACAGAACCAGGAGTTGGTTCTTTGAAAGAATTAATAAGATAGATAAACCATTAGCCAGCCTTATTAAAAAGAAGAGAGAGAAGACTCAAATTAATAAAATCATGAATGAGAAAGGAGAGATCACTACCAACACCAAGGAAATACAAACGATTTTAAAAACATATTATGAACAGCTATACGCCAATAAATTAGGCAATCTAGAAGAAATGGACGCATTCCTGGAAAGCCACAAACTACCAAAACTGGAACAGGAAGAAATAGAAAACCTGAACAGGCCAATAACCAGGGAGGAAATTGAAGCAGTCATCAAAAACCTCCCAAGACACAAGAGTCCAGGGCCAGATGGCTTCCCAGGAGAATTTTATCAAACGTTTAAAGAAGAAATCATACCTATTCTCCTAAAGCTGTTTGGAAAGATAGAAAGAGATGGAGTACTTCCAAATTCGTTCTATGAAGCCAGCATCACCTTAATTCCAAAGCCAGACAAAGACCCCGCCAAAAAGGAGAATTACAGACCAATATCCCTGATGAACATGGATGCAAAAATTCTCAACAAGATACTGGCCAATAGGATCCAACAATACATTAAGAAAATTATTCACCATGACCAAGTAGGATTTATCCCTGGGACACAAGGCTGGTTCAACACCCGTAAAACAATCAATGTGATTCATCATATCAGCAAGAGAAAAACCAAGAACCATATGATCCTCTCATTGGATGCAGAGAAAGCATTTGACAAAATACAGCATCCATTCCTGATCAAAACTCTTCAGAGTGTAGGGATAGAGGGAACATTCCTCGACATCTTAAAAGCCATCTATGAAAAGCCTACAGCAAATATCATTCTCAATGGGGAAGCACTGGGAGCCTTTCCCCTAAGATCAGGAACAAGACAGGGATGTCCACTCTCACCACTGCTATTCAACATAGTACTGGAAGTCCTAGCCTCAGCAATCAGACAACAAAAAGACATTAAAGGCATTCAAATTGGCAAAGAAGAAGTCAAACTCTCCCTCTTCGCCGATGACATGATACTCTACATAGAAAACCCAAAAGTCTCCACCCCAAGATTGCTAGAACTCATACAGCAATTCGGTAGCGTGGCAGGATACAAAATCAATGCCCAGAAGTCAGTGGCATTTCTATACACTAACAATGAGACTGAAGAAAGAGAAATTAAGGAGTCAATCCCATTTACAATTGCACCCAAAAGCATAAGATACCTAGGAATAAACCTCACCAAAGATGTAAAGGATCTATACCCTCAAAACTATAGAACACTTCTGAAAGAAATTGAGGAAGACACAAAGAGATGGAAAAATATTCCATGCTCATGGATTGGCAGAATTAATATTGTGAAAATGTCAATGTTACCCAGGGCAATATACACGTTTAATGCAATCCCTATCAAAATACCATGGACTTTCTTCAGAGAGTTAGAACAAATTATTTTAAGATTTGTGTGGAATCAGAAAAGACCCCGAATAGCCAGGGGAATTTTAAAAAAGAAAACCATATCTGGGGGCATCACAATGCCAGATTTCAGGTTGTACTACAAAGCTGTGGTCATCAAGACAGTGTGGTACTGGCACAAAAACAGACACATAGATCAGTGGAACAGAATAGAGAATCCAGAAGTGGACCCTGAACTTTATGGGCAACTAATATTCGATAAAGGAGGAAAGACTATCCATTGGAAGAAAGACAGTCTCTTCAATAAATGGTGCTGGGAAAATTGGACATCCACATGCAGAAGAATGAAACTAGACCACTCTCTTTCACCATACACAAAGCTAAACTCAAAATGGATGAAAGATCTAAATGTGAGACAAGATTCCATCAAAATCCTAGAGAAGAACACAGGCAACACCCTTTTTGAACTCGGCCATAGTAACTTCTTGCAAGATACATCCACAAAGGCAAAGAAACAAAAGCAAAAATGAACTATTGGGACTTCATCAAGATAAGAAGCTTTTGCACAGCAAAGGATACAGTCAACAAAACTCAAAGACAACCTACAGAATGGGAGAAGATATTTGCAAATGACATATCAGATAAAGGGCTAGTTTCCAAGATCTATAAAGAACTTCTTAAACTCAACACCAAAGAAACAAACAATCCAATCATGAAATGGGCAAAAGACATGAACAGAAATCTCACAGAGGAAGACATAGACATGGCCAACATGCATATGAGAAAATGCTCTGCATCACTTGCCATCAGGGAAATACAAATCAAAACTACAATGAGATACCACCTCACACCAGTGAGAATGGGGAAAATTAACAAGGCAGGAAACAACAAATGTTGGAGAGGATGCGGAGAAAAGGGAACCCTCTTACACTGTTGGTGGGAATGTGAACTGGTGCAGCCACTCTGGAAAACTGTGTGGAGGTTCCTCAAACAGTTAAAAATATACCTGCCCTACGACCCAGCAATTGCACTGTTGGGGATTTACCCCAAAGATACAAATGCAATGAAACGCCGGGACACCTGCACCCCGATGTTTCTAGCAGCAATGGCCACTATAGCCAAACTGTGGAAGGAGCCTCGGTGTCCAACGAAAGATGAATGGATAAAGAAGATGTGGTTTATGTATACAATGGAATATTACTCAGCTATTAGAAATGACAAATACCCACCATTTGCTTCAACGTGGATGGAACTGGAGGGTATTATGCTGAGTGAAGTAAGTCAGTCGGAGAAGGACAAACATTATATGTTCTCATTCATTTGGGGAATATAAATAATAGTGAAAGGGAAAATAAGGGAAGGGAGAAGAAATGTGTGGGAAATATCAGAAAGGGAGACAGAACGTAAAGACTGCTAACTCTGGGAAATGAACTAGGGGTGGTAGAAGGGGAGGAGGGCGGGGGGTGGGAGTGAATGGGTGACGGGCACTGGGTGTTATTCTGTATGTTAGTAAATTGAACACCAATAAAAATAAATAAAAAAAAAAAAAAAAAAAAAAAAAAAAAAAGAATAAAAAAAAAAAAAAAAAAAAAAAAAAAAAAAAAAAAAAAAAAAAAAAATAAAAATTTCCCCTCTTTTGGCAATACTTCCTTAGACTCTGTATTTTTCACAACCAGATGCTATTTCCAGAATATGTCCTTGGGAGCTTTCAGCATTAAAAAGAGAAAAAAAAAAGGAAAAGAAGCTTGGTTAAGTCCTATAGTCCATCCTGAGGTTTCAAGTGAGTTTATTTTTAATTATGTCTCCTTGGAAACAAATGGTGCAATGTCATCAAGGCAAGATCTCACTCTAACTAATCTCAAAGACTCTGTGCTATATGAAGGATGCTAAGAAAGCCTCAGTCTAATGCAGCTCTTATGCCATAGACATGAAAAAGTAAAAACAGGATTGACCTAAAGGTATTCCTCTGGGTGGACAACTGTAAATGCAGAGAGTAGAGAGTCAGTTTTCAGGCATGACTCCAAATAGAACATGACTCTTTTAGACAAGAACAGTTTAAATGGCCTTCCTCTTGCCTCAGTATGGCATAACCACTGCTGGTTAGAGCATCCTGTGCAAAGAATCCAGTGAACCTGGGACTGACTCAGCGCATACATAAAGCAGGGGCCTGACTTTATATATGATGGGGATGTAACTGGATAAGTAGAGGCTGCAAATCATCCCTGGATGACAATAAGGGATCAGAAAAAGATATACCAGCAATCCCAGCTTAGGTGGTATGGAAGAAGGAATTCATGGGGCTCTTGAAAAAGGTTCAATAGAATCAGCCAGACAAGGAAACTCAGGGAAGACCCTAAAGAGTATTCTTAGCCACAATAAGGCACTCATCTGCTTTCTTCATTCAGAGAAGTTAAAACTTATCAAAACCCAGTGTATCATTTATAGTAGCTATGAACATGTATGATTAACTATGGCAGGATTCCATTCCAAAATGGAGGTCCCTATTGCTCCTTTTGTTGTCTTAAGGTGAAGAACTCTATTAGGTACTATAGGCAAAATATTAGGACCCAGTAGGTACTCACCCTTAAAAAATGTGAGAGGTCTTTCTTACTGAGACTCATTCCTCTCTCAGCTACATATTACACAGACCTACAGCAAATGAAAAATGTTCCCACAGAAGGAATCCAAAGTGATAGGCCAAGGCTGAGCCACTGATAAGACAAAATGTGCAGAAAGCCACAGTTTAGTCAATAGGACATAGGGTATATTACCACGTGAACTCAGATGATTGACAGTCCCGCTTTCTAATGCTCATTGTTTATGTACTAATAACATTACTAGCTATTTTAGAAGGCATTATCTGCCAGGTAGACTTCTAATAGCTATTTAAAGAAAACATGCACATTGTGTTCATTTCAATCATCATGGATATTCAATCATCATGGATATAAAACACAATTTGGATAGAAAAAAAGTTATACTTCCCCAACAATTCCCAGTGAGAGATGCAGTATTTCTGATCCAGAACACAGAAGATGGTAGCAAATCTCTTTTCATGGCTGTAGCATAAAGTCAACTCAGATATAAAACCCTAAGTGATCACTTTGAGAGGATAATTTATATGAATTGCACATGATATATGCCCTATAATACCTAAACTGAATATGGATATAGCAATGGACAGCAATCACTATGAACAATATGCCTTTATCACTTTCCTTCTGAAATAGTTTTAATCTAAATGAAATAAAGCAGTGTGAAGTACAACCACAGCGGGATACAGAAGAGAGTATTAAATGCTCCTAGGAAACGTCCCAATTTTAATTAGGGTGCCAATAAAATTAAATTTTCCCAATTTCTTATCCTTGTCAACCCACCAAAAATGCCAGACTTGCTATCTTTAATGTAATGCACTGAGTCATGAAGCTAAATACTCATTTGTTTATGTGCATATTGTCTACCAGGATCCAGTCCTATCTGGGTCAAAAAAGAGGTCAGCTGCCTCCAGGAAATTTAAGGTTGTAAAAATCTCAAATTAGGAACATGGTACATTTTGGAAACATTATCATTATCTTTGAAATAACTGAGCAAAATCAGTTGGCCCATTTATAAGTGAATAAATAGAAACTGAAATAAAATTGGTGAGCCCATAGTGATTGATGCAACCTATTAACAAAGCTTTTGTGTGAAATCTAAATTTTTATTTTATCACCACTTACCAAGACACTAATCATAGGAGGAAAAGGGACGGTCCAGTATTACTTAAAAAAAATAAAGTGTCCTCCAATTAGTCTAAAACTGATATGGTTAAACTACAGCTTTCAAATTATTTTAATTAATATGTTACTCTCATAATCATTTGAGTAATGACTCCACATAATACTATTAGATAACTGGACCCAAGTGGACAATTCCCTATTCAAACAAACAAAAATCCCTATTCAAAAATAAAAATAAAAAAAAAAAGCAAAAGAAGTCATTAATCCCCCTCGAAAAGTTCACATTCCTAAAATAGAAGTACAAAGTTTTCCTCAAGCTGATCCCAACTCACTTTCTAGTTTTCTCCACATCCCTTGGAACACAAGCTCCATGACAGGGGGTCTTTGTTTCATTCACGGTGCCTAAAACTGTGCCTAGCAACACTTGAGTGTCATGACTGGCTGGATGACTGAATGGGTGCCTGAATACAGTACCGCCCTGAGACCTACGGGAGATGGACACTGTCCTATGTCCCAACCTTTAGAAAGCACTGTGTTATCAACTCCCGACAAAATACATTTACTGGAAAACGCACTGGTGTCTCCGTTACTTGAGATCTGCCCCTGAACGCTTGTGTAGTAGGACATGTCACCCTAAACATCCACTCCGGTGTCTGCCACTGGTCAGGCCCCAGGAAATCACTGCTCCACATCTCTCTTACCCTCCATCTTTGAAACAAAAGACCACTGTATCTGAATGCCCTTGTGGTTTGTGGTGTGCTGCTCCCAAGTTCAAGAATAGAAAATGCTTCTGGGTATCAAGAGTATTTGAGTCTTACAAGCTTTTAGATAACAGAAAAGACAAATTAATTAACTTGTCAAATCCTTTTTCTCAGATAGCCTGAATTGGAAAGATTCTTGTATAATAAAATATTATGTCCCAGAAGTACAAAGTATCAGTTTTCTTGTGTTCCAATTACTGATGTGAGAGATCCTTACAGATTGGCAGACATTCACGAGTATAGGTAGGAGCTAATATTAAGGCATCTCTATCACTCAAGTGTGTATATTTGCACTACTCAATGTAACATGCATGAAGTATGATATCAGTTCTCTTCATTGGCCACTAGATAGATAATGAATGCTAGAATTTCTAATTTTTTTATCTTTATTAAAATATGTGGTTTAATTTTTAAATTAAACTTTAAGTTTAAATAATTTTATGTCTTAAGAGTCATTGTTTGAAAAAAGTATTTTACAAATCGATAAAAATGTTGATAATCTTTCATTATGTAGTTTTCATCAGGTATTTTTAAAAAGAAACAACATGAAACAATATGAAAGAAAAGATATTTAAAAATATCTGCTGAAAACTTTTAAAAAGAAACAATATGAAAGTATATAACCATAATTTAAAATTTTCAACTTCTGAGGATCCCTGGGTGGCTCAGCGGTTTGGCGCCTGCCTTTGTCCCAGGGCGTGATCCTGGAGACCCAGGATCGAGTCCCGCGTCGGACTCCCAGCATGGAGCCTGCTTCTCCCTCCTCCTGTGTCTCTGCCTCTTTCTCTCTCTCTCTCTCTCTGTGTCTATCATAAATAAAAATAAATAAATAAATCTTTAAAAAAATAAAATTTTCAGCTTCTTACATTTGCTTTAGTTTACATTTTTGTGAACTGCATAGTATTTTATGCTTTGGAGCATCATAATTTAACTCAATTGTTAAATATTTTAAGTGGCTCTTTTTTTTCTTCATTGTATAAATAATACGGGCATAAACATCACTGTGCATAAATTGTGGATATATCTTTAAGCAATTCCTTTAAGATATTTTTCTACTATGAAAACCTAGGTGAAAAACATTTTTAAAACTTTCGATAGATACTTCTAGATTAAACCTGAGAACGAAGATGAGAAATTATACTTCCTGCCCACAATGTTTGAGAATGGCCACTTCTGCACTACTCCAAAACAGTTTTAACCTCCGTTAATTTGACATGTGTAAAAGCTGAATGCAGTTTCTATTCTAAGTTGTTTCTTCCTTGCTAATACACCTGAATGTTTTCCAAATATTTATTGGTCATTCGAATGACATTTTAGACTTTTGCCAATTGTCCTACCATTTCTTTTTTTAATTTTAGCTTGTTGATTTGTTGGAGCTGTTTATTTATTAAGCAGATGAAATATCTGAATAGACAGCTAAAAAAATCCTATTACTAACTCAAATATGTACTTATAAAAATTATTCAGAATTGTGTTTCTTTTATTAACGTGGTGCTAAATTACTTTATGAGTTCTTAAAGATTCTTATTTTTGGCACGTTTGAGGTACGGAATGAGCAGTTCCCTGCTTCCATCTGTGAACACCAGTATTTGCACGCCAAACACAAGTTTAAAGGAGACAGGGAAGTGAACTCTGTAAAGTGGAGATTTGTAGAGTGTGATAATGAGGCAAGTCGTTATGTTCTAACTGGTCTTAACTGTTCCATAAATGTTTCCTTTACCCTGTAAACTTTAAGGTCAAGATAATATGAGGAGCACTTAAAGCAAAGAAAAGCCATGTGGGCCTTGGCTAGGGAACACGCATGCCGCTTGGGGGGTGTGGGGGGGTGGAATCTGGAATACTCTTTAATGGCCGTATGAACACATAAAAAATATTTTTTCTTCTCTAGCAGTACTGCCAAACTGAAACAAAGAACAACTGGGCTGCATCACTCACCTTCGAGGAAGTTCCTAGGAATGCCACAGGAGTCACAAACCCCGAAAGAGGGTTTGTTTTGTTCTCCAAAGCAGAGCAGAGCCCTGGCAAACACACTAGGAACACACAATAGGCTGTAGAATCTGAGGGATAATCTAGCTTTCTGAAGAGCAAGATCATCTCTGCGGGCATTTGGTTTCACACCATCTATGATATGTTAATACCCAAAAAGTACATGTCATTATTAAATCTCCCAGCAAAACTATATTTAGATTATCTAGCCTATTTTGTAATCCTTTTTTAATCCCAGAAAATGAAGAGCTAGCAATATATGATAGAATTTACTGGTACTTTAAATTACCAGTAGAATTGCTCCTTATAGCCATTAATGCTGTGATACAATTGGTTTCCTTTTTGTAAAAATGGCTAATATATATATTTTTTGCATTTCCTTCAAACCTCATTAGTGAAGTCGATGGATTATTGGCTACTGTCTGAAACATCTTAAATGTCACAAGCCATGCCTCTGAAATAAAATATTTTTAATTATATGGAAGGTATCTTAATAAACGGGCAAGTCAGGATTTATAATTCACACAATTAAGTGTTTCCTGTGGCAGAATTGTTAGACAATATGACCTAGATTTATACGTGGCTCTTTTTCTAGGAAACAAAGTTTGGGATCTTTTGTATACATTTTTTAGGCCAATAAAAAAAAAAAAAACAGTAGAAATATATTCAGTTCCTGTTTCGAAGAAGAAAAAAAAAATCCTATGGCACAGAATGGTTATTTGTCCCACGTCACACAGCTGGTGAGGGGTTGAAAGAACCAGAATCTACGTCTTAGAACCCCAAGCATTGCAAAAGCTGTCAAATCACTTTTCCATTCCAAGCAGCAGAGCATGTGTGATAACTGTTCTAAATCTTTCCAAAAGAATGAAGAAGCTGTGATCTAATTACAAAGTCTCGCAATGAACAAGGAATGGGGGGCGAGAGGAAACCTCTCTGGCCCGACTTTGTTCTGTTCCTTAGTTTTAATTGTGTGGTTGCAGGGGGCTGGGGAGAGTAAACAGCGGTGCTTCCCACTGGGTTCCCTGCAGGTTCTCCCTCCAGGAGTGAGATTCTGTCCATGATTTATATGGTTGGAGACATACAGGAAGAGTCTTGTCACTCAATACCCCCCTTCCCTCTCTGGCTCCGAGGAGCCTGCAATGCCTCACAGGAGCCTGTAACTGTCAAACGGCATTCCCCAAATCCATCAATACTGCCTGCTGCCATATAAATACCCTGCTGCTCTACAGGTTGCAAATATTTCAATCATTCTACAGACCTGCAGCAGCATCTAAGCAGACGTGAGAGAAACTCATGAAATCTGATGGCTTTATTTACTCTTCCAACGTAAGAGAAACACACACGCCTAAAACCTTCACTTTCCAAATGTTTACTGGGAGATTAGAAAAACAACAGATGACAGCCAGTGTGTCAGCCTAGAAGAATCACAAAAATCCTTCTTTAAACAATCTAGCAACCAGATGAAGACTCCAGGCCAGGAGCCCCTGTGTGTGTTTAAGAAGTTCATGGGGCTGACATTCCTTTCGATTGTAAAGAAATAGACATGGTCTCAAGTCCAAAGCCAAAAGTGCAAGGAAGTGAGGATTTCCTTGGCCTCACCTGAAGCAAATGTTATCTAGATCTGATTCTTCAAATCAAACCCCAGGAGACCAGGGCTGCATGTTATGGTTGTTCAGTTGGTAGACTGAACAATTCAATGGGCCGCCATTTACATAGATGGTAATGTAAATGGAGTCTTGTACTGGTATACAATCACATATAAGAGCCTACAAGGTTGCAGAGATGGGTATCTGGGCCAGTCTACCACTCACTAGGATCCTGCTCTGTTTTCTATTCATATTTGTGAATGAACTCATCAATCATTAATTCATTCAACAAATACTAACTGAATGCAAATGAAATGTGAATCTCATTCAAACCTGCAAAGACTTTTTGGGTAGACACTGTTCTTCCCATTTAGCAAATAATAACACTGAGGCTGAAAGATGTTAGTTGTTTGGAGGCAGGGGTCACAAAGCTGTGTTTTCTGAGCCTGTATCCAATATACTTCTCTCCTGGATAGAGCTGCTCAGTTCATTAAAGTAAAAGGTTCCTTTCTCAGCAATGTTTTTTTTTTAAGCAATGACTTTAAGAGTCAAGTTCCTGGGGGCACCTGGGTGGCACAATTGGTTAAGTGTCTGACTTTGGCTCAGGTCATGATCTCAGGGTCCTGGAATGGAGCCCCGCATTGGGTTTCCCATTTAGTGAAGAGTCTGCTTAGGATTCTCTCTCTGCCTCTTCCTCTGCCTCTCTCCTCTCCAAATAAATAAATAAAATCTTTATTAAAAAAAAAAAGAGTCAAGTTCTTGGGCAGTAGAGGCAGGAAAGCAGGATCTGGGAGGATTCAGTGAGGTGTTTGAGGACCAGTAGGCTTGGACACCAGTGCTGGAGGCTAACGGCAACGGCAATTTTGGTCTCTTGCTCACCTGGCTTAGAGCAGGTGTGGAGGTGGACAGGCCCCAGGATTGGGAGTCAGAAGAACTGTGCTCACATCTTGATATTCATGGCCATGAATATGCTACTAATTTTTCTGAGCTTTAATTTCTTCATCTATAAAATGGGAATAACCTCAGAGACCTTTTGAGGAATAAACATGATTATAGATTTATAAGGACTAGAAAAATGTCTGGCTGTCAAGGATGTTCAATAAACTGTAGGAATTGTTATTATTCACAGTTCTGGGATGTGTGATTCTTGGCTGGGTCTCCAGCATCTCAAGGGTATACATTTTCCTAAGTGGGGTATGTGTACAGGAAGACTTTGCTCTTCTTTTGTGCCTACTTCCCCCAAAAAGACATTAGGAGAGTAATTGTGACCCCACTCAGGAATATGATCTCTCACTCTCTCCCTTCTACTCAAGCAGTAAAGAGAGAGAGAGAGAGAGAGAGAGAGAGAGAGAGAAGTAATCGAAAAAGTTAATTTATCTGAAAGAACTGATATTTTTCTCTTTCCACAATATAGTTTCTAAGTGACTTCCAAGTTTTTAGATCCTTTAAGTTTATTCTTTGAAGTTTCTTTTTCCCGCTTCTAAGAGGTAGCTGTCCCTGCCCACTGTTTTGGAAGTAAGGAAACCTGGAGACCTTTCTATAGGCTCATAAAGACAGCGTGCCAGAAACAAGAAGGCCTGGCAGGGAGCGAGGGAGGTGGGGACTGAACGTGCCAAGACAGTTACACCCTTATTGGTTATGGCAAATGTTAAACAGGCTAGAAAATCAGAGGCCCTGGAAAAGACTTGTAAAAATAACAACATGAGAGGTTACTGTAAAGGCAAGGAACATGACAGGGGAGGCTGTGGGTGGCATGTGAAACATGTCGGAGACCGTGCCGGAGACACGTCCTGAGCTGTCCTTGCAAAGTGACGCCTCTTTGGAGATTCCTCCAGTGACCCCCATAATGGACAGGCCAAGGTGTGGCCCTGCCCATGGGCATATGGAGTGTTTTCAATTCCCTAACTGGAACTGAGAAAGGAGGAGCACAAGTCACAGACTGTTCCCGATGCTTTCCAAGAGGGCTCTGAGAGGGGTAAGTTGGAGAGCTGCCTGAAACAAATGTCTGAGTGATGGAGTAGAAGTGGCAAGTCTCTGTGCAAGACTAAATGGATTTTTTTTTAAATGTTCCAGATAATTCTTTATGGAATATGAGAAGGAAAAAAAAAAAAAAAAACCTAAAGAGACCATCACACAGAGATCCCTCACAAATGACCCTACCTAAATGAGGAGAGTAGACCAGATGTCCTGAGGATATGGCTGGGTGAAGTTCATTCTTACTTAGGGTCTTGAGTAGCTCTGGGAGCCACTGAGGGCAGAGCTAGAAAGCCAGCTTCTAGCTCTGGCACACTGTGCACAGTGAAAGCACACTCCTAATTTTACCACCTTAGCTTTCTCATTCCTGGGTCACTATTACATAACTCTTGCAATTAGTCTCTTGGGTTTTATTTCTTAAATTCCATTTTAGTGAAAGTAATGTTATTCATTCTACTACTCTCTGATTATTTAAAACTAAAATGAAGTTTTATGTTTATGAAGTGAAATATCGCATTTCCCTGGCTCTTAAGAAATCTATATTAGATTAACTTGAATCAATCACCGATCCAACAAATGCTCACGTGTCCATGAAGTCACGGTGCCCATGAGTCAGGAGAAGGAGATGCTCCACGGGAAGCACAAAAATTATGAAACTAGTACATAATGGTGTCTTTCATGATCCCGGCTCTCCCACTTACTTAACCCTGTGATCTTGGACAGAGTACTTAACTCCTTAGTGCCCCAGGCTCATCAACTATAATAACATCTATAGCATTCACGTAAAGACTGGAAAAAAAAAAAAAAAACATGCAAAACAGGACACGGTCTGGCAAAACCAGAGTTAATCGGTAACATGCATGTTTATGTTGAGGATGATTATCATTACTTTCATTAATGAATCACTGGTCTCTGACACACTAACAATGTTACGTGTTGGAAAGACTATGTATGATCTTGGGAGTGTGACCTTCAGCAAATTACTGAATCCATCTGAACCTCAGTTTTCCGTCTTCTGAGAAATACAGAGAATAACAGAGATCTCGTGGGGATTCAAGGACTCAAGAAAGTAGATGCCAAATTTGTCTTTGCTCTCTTGCAAAATAGAGCTGGAAAATTTGAACAATTATTCTGATCTAAACAGAGAGTAGGGTCCGACATTTATAAAGGGCCTACGTAAATAGATGATATTACTGCCACTATTTGCGTTTCTCCCAGCCCCTATGCTGAATAATCAATAATAAATGTTGTTTAAACAAATGGTGTAATTTTCCAATCTGTGTTGTTCTAAACCGACCTTTGCTCCTCATTGCCATTTGTAATGCATGCATAATTCATTGATGAAGCAGAAGGAGAAACAAGGATGTTGGTCTAAGTGGCCCTTTTTGGGTTGTTTTTGATGATTTGTTATAACCCCATAAATAAAACAAAACTTGTCACTGTAAATACGTATTATGTTATCTAGAGGTATATTTAGTGGGTAAAATAATAAAAACTAGCCTGCCTGTCCTGGAAATCTCAAGGTATAATTAATTGCTGGTAAAATTTATTCTAGAACTTAAGAGCTCTAAAGTAGAAGGAAAAATAAAGGCCACTGTCAACACAAACGCTAAAAAGAAATACCTAAAGGGCAGAGCCATTTGCCATTTGCAGGAAGTGTTTGCTAGCATACTTGTCTGGGAGGCAAAAAGGTAGATTCACATGGTGGAGATACATGTGTATGCATATAGACACATTTACTTTTAATAAATCATAACTCAAGGGATTGGCAAGGCTAACATGTCAACTTCAACTCCTGTCTGTTATTAGTTCTCTCACACACACACCTCCACATGGACAGAAATATGCATACGAAAAGGTGTGTGCATATACATATGTAAACACTCACACACACACCTACACATGTAATTTTTAATAAAGCATAGATCAAAAGGCCTTCAGAGCTAGCTCCAGTCAGTCAGCTGTAACCCCAGTCTGCTGTTTGTTCACCCACACACACTCACTATGCAATAAACCCTTTCAATATGGGAGACAAGAGCAAGATGCCCCTCTGTCCCCAAAGGGCACCTCTGTGTGCTCCCTCAGATCATAGCTGATGACATGTCAATGAAACGGTGCTTGCTCTGGTCCCGGAGATCAAAATGAGGGCTTAACCTGCAATTTACTCTACAAGTCCCATGACACTTGCCAGATCTGAAGACTTCATTCTAATCTTCCCTGCTAAAAAAATAATCAAATACTCCAGCAAAGATGTATTGACAACTCTTAATTAACCATGCTAATGGGGGTAAGAAAGAACATGGATAAATGAAATCCACACATAACCTAAAACCTTTATTTGGCCATTAATTTCCAACTTCTCCTTCACTAAACCTTTCAGGGAGGTGGGTATCAGTACTTGCTTTAATGACAGAATTATACAATGTCTACGTCTGGACACTGCCAGCCATTCGTTGAACAAGCTAACAAGCATGGAAGCAGCCCAGGGCACCACAAAAGGTACTGGGGTTTGCTGGTAATGTTTTCGTATCCTTTTGGATACAAGTCAATATATTTTAGACTGCTTTTATAATGAGGTTAGCTGGAATAGTTTTGTAGCAATAGAGGTTGTCCTGCTAGAGATGTTCTTGTTCCTTACCTATCATTGTTGCTACTCAAACAGATGAAAGCAAAGCAGCAGAACCCGGGTAGCTCAGGTGGTTCCCCACATCACACTCCACACTCGGAGAGGAGTCTGCTGGAGATTCTCTCTCTCTCTTTCCCTCTGCCCCTCCCCCTGCTCGTTCTCTCTCTCTCTCTCTCTCTCTCTCTCTCTCTCTCTCTCATAAACAAATCTTTAAGAAAAAATAAAAGGGGGAAAGGAGAGAGGAGGCATAGGGAGAGGGGCTAGCACACGTGCAAAGTCAAACGGTTATTGTTTTGAAACGAGCAGCTGATTGCAATGGAAAAATCTGCAGAAAGGGCAAAAGCTGATGCCTCCGAATGGACCAACAAGAAGGGAAAATGATGGAGGTGAGGTTTCCCTCCGGGAAAACCTGAGCTCACATTTATAGAGCACCTCCTCTGTGTCAGGCCCCCTGTACATCGACTATGATGAGCACCATGAAATGAGATGTAAGAAGGAACCTCGGCAAGGAACAAAAGTGGGCTTCCTCCTCCTTCTTCAAACATCTGGCACAGCCACACCAGATGGCAGGAACTGGGGCTGAGGAGCTGAGATCCTCCCAACATCTGTGCCTCAGCTGCCTCAAATGGTCATTTCTACTCTGCCATCCTGCCTGGTGCAGCAGAGACTCCCAGCAAGCAATCCTCCTGATACCAGTAATTTGTATCTGCCTGGACCACCAACTGGCCAGGCACATTACAAGGACCATCTCAGTTCACCTTGCCAACAAACCATCCGTTATCATCCCTATATTACATAGGAAGAGGGAGAAGCACAAAGGAACTTAAGCCACGTGCCCAGAGTTACGCAGCTAGGCAAGAGCAGGGCTGGGAATCAAACTCAGGCCATCAAGCTCCAGAACCAAGCTCTTACCCATAACACTGGCATTTCTGGAGCTCTCTAATGTGCCAGACAGATAATGTGCTCAATGTTCAGAGTGTGATTTCTCATTTAATCCCCTCATGGCCCCATGAGTTAGAGATTACTGCTGTTTTACAAATGAGGAAACTGATCTTGGAGAGAGAGGGGCAGTAAATTGCCAAGGTCACAGAGCCAGGGAGTGGGGGTGTTTCGCTCAAGGCCAGGTCTGCTTCTCCAGGTGAAGGTAATGATTCAGAACACAGGTCTGGAGTGGGTTTGAATCACTCTGTGTACAGCTGCTCCCCAGGGACCTGGCCTCAGCCCTCTGATTACTGTAGGACTTTATTACTTTCTGAATTCCCTTTGCTTATCTCACTCACCCCCTCCTCCCATTTTCCCCTTCTGGTGCCCTCTCTCCCTATCAAGGCTCCCAACCCCCACCCGCAGCCATCTCATCTCTGCTGTAAAATGTTTGTGAAATGTTCACCCTTCAAAAGCTGCATGCTGATTTGCAGTTTGCAATTCTTAGGAATAAAGGGACTCTACCAATACAAATAATCAAGTCCCAAACGTTAAAACGATCATTTCGGTTCACCTAAGTTTATACAAAAACATTTTCCATGGTCTGATGTCCTGAGTGTGCAGGAGTGTAGGAGTCCAGGTGGTCGCAGTGAGGACCAAAGAGCATCCCTAAAACAGTGAGGTGATCCAGGAACTGACCCAAGGCCCAGAGGCAGGGGTGAAGAGACAGAGGGGACCTGTAGGCATGAATTTTAAACAGAGGGTTCACAGGACCTAACGCCAGGAGGGCAATGCAGAATGAGAGATTGAGCAGAGCTAACAGACCTGAGGGGATTGTAGTGGGAATGTGGGTGGCACTGTTACCCACTATCCCCCGCATTCATGCATTACCTCCTCCTGTTAAACCATAACCTCCTTTAGGACTGGGACCTCATCCCAGGGTCTCTAGTGGCACCTTTTGCACTCAGGGCAGGAAAAGGGGGTAGTGGGTGATGGGGAGATCGGTCTACTCAGGGTGCAAGCAATAAATGGGTACACTGTCCACAGAGAATTTCAAAGCAGTAATAAAACTGAACAAAGTCCAAACACTTTTTATCATCACCATGGTCAGCAATTCTAAACAGAGAAAACACAGCCCTCCCCATGGAGGGCCCTCATCCATCACCCCCCCACACACCACCCGGTTGGCACCCCATGGCTTTGCACACTGCATTCACTTAACAAATACTCTTGGAAAGACTGAACTTAATTAAAGGGGTTTGGGAAAGGGCAGAAATTTTGTTGACTTCTGGGCACAAAACATGTAAACTGACTGACACTGAGATATACAAAATAGATCTTTCAAGAAAAACCATGCCACTCTTTCTTGTGTGCAGTAACAACACATCCTCCCTACAACACTCCACCAGCACTGCCGTCCTGGGGCTACAGAGATCACTCCCAGGGTCCTAGGATTTATTTCCCTTACTCCGGAGCCCAGGACAGATAATGAATCCCCCTCGTCAGCTGATCAATTGCTGGCACCTCCAGACTGGCATCCGGCACTCCCCCCTCCACCACCCTCAGAACAAGGTTAAAAGAACGGACTCCTGAACGATGGTCAGAGGGGAACAGAACAGGCTTAGGAAGAGGAAGCCGAAAATATTAAGAAATCAACATCAGCATTTAAAAGCAAAGCCCTTTCCACACCACAGAAGACGCTCCGCAATTCATCTTGTTCCCTGACTCTGCTTCACCAACTTGATGGAAGATGGTTTAACTGACATAAAAACCAGCTATACATGAATAGCAATGATTGATGGAGCCATTCCAAGCAACAGCCAAAAAAATGGCACTAAAAGATGCCTCAGGGTTCCTGTTAACTGTTTTATGAGGGGACCAATACTTTTTTCTTCTCTTGTTTAAGGAATAAATTAACAGAACAAGTACTTTTAAAAAACAGCGCATTGTTATACAGAGGGGGGACAAGTAGAAGGCCGGCTGGAATGTTGGTACATGTGTGACGGGCAGTCAGGATGGGGAGAACTGTGCTATAGGAAGCTTTCGCTGTACACTGCTGCTTGGTTTCAGGGTCCATGATTGGACTGGGTTTTATTTAATTCCATGTAATAATAAACTGTTGTATAAAGTAGTCTTACAGTACAAACACAATGTCTCAGGGGCAACAGAGCAAAAATCCAGTCTTCGATGGAAGTCTTAAAAAGAAAGCAGAGATGCTCCAAAAGAACCCTGATAAAGAGGGAAACTGGGGGAGAGCATTTGCTAAAAAAGTTAGGAAGGGCAGACTTGTAGGACTTGTGGTGAAAGTGCAGCTTCTTTCAATTCAGGGAGAACCATCTGTTTCAATATGGTGTCCTCGTCTTCGGGATGGTTCTTAAAAAGGAACAGAAAAGAGCAGAGGTTTCAAGAGTGTTGGCATTTCACATTTTTCTTCTCCTTTCTGGAGCACAGAGAGCCTTTTACCGGCCTTTCTCCCTTCTTATTTTGAAGAAGGTTAATTATGACCTGGGAGCATCATCAGCATCCTGGCACTTGAGACTCAGCCATTGTCGAAGAAGACTATTGTCGTCGCTGCGCTGCAAGAAGTAACTTGAGAAGCATCCAAATTTGGAACTCCTTTTCAGAAGCCTCGGGATCAGTTCCATGTTCTGGCATTGTATGGGATGACAGAGACCCACCCAGTTCTCCGAGGTCTTTGAAGATGCACACGAAAGTGAAGCATAAAATTCACTTGACTTTTCCAATAAAATAAACTGCATTTTGGCCCATCTAGGATAAGCCCTTCCCTGAACAATGCAAATCAACACAGCCACGTATTGCTGTCCTCGTCCTGGCTCTCCAGGCAAGCCCAAGGTACACAAACCAATTACGTGGTGGGTTTCTGGCCCAAGTTAATACATAGCAGGAGTTCTTAGTGTTTGTAAGTTTGACCTAGAAATTCTACTACCGGCAAATCGATCCCATAGAAATAGTCTTAACTGGGGAGTACTTTACAATCAAAGATGTTCAGGGCCTTGTAAATGGCAAGAGTTAGTAACAACCTAAAACTCCAGTCACCAGGAGATCGATGAAGTGAAAATCACAGTTCATCTAGTCAGTGGACTGTCATGCAGTCATTCAATACACTGCTTAGAAGAGTCTAGAAAAAACAGGAAGAACTGAAATCTTTTAAGTCCAGAAAGAAACTACGACCTACAGAGAAACTACTGTCTACATAGCATGTGTAACCACTATGCAAAAAAACATTGCCTCTAGATTTGTCTTTGAATTCAGGTAACGGAGTTAATTTAGAAGGAGGCAGTAAGGGAAGCTCCCTCAAGTGTATATGCTGCAGGTAAAACCAAACAAAATACAACAGAACAACCTGTACATTCCGAAGTGCTCGAGAATTTTGTGCCAAAGTGCTAGTGGTGAAGATGGGTGAATTTTATTTCTCTAACAGTTGTGTACTTTCCACTATTTTTTTAAATGTATTTATTTATTTGAGAGAGAGAGAGCCTGAGCAGGGGGAGGAGCAGAGGGAGAGGGAGACGAAGAATCCTGAAGCAAACTCCCCGCTAAGCAGGGAGCCTGACACAGGCTCAATCCCAGAACTCCTAGATCATGACCTAATCCAAAATCAAGAGTCACTTGCTCAACCAACTGAGCAACCCAGGTGCCCCTACTTTCCACTTTTTTAATGAGCATGTTCTTATTTTATATGGAGAATCACTAATTTTTTTAAAGATTTTATTTATTTATTCATGAGAGACGGACACAGAGAGAGAGAGAGAGAGAGGCAGAGACACAGGCAGAGGGAGAAGCAGGCTCCATGCAGGGAGCCCGATATGGGACTCGATCCCGGGTCTCCAGGATCAGGCCCTGGGCTGAAGGCAGGCACCAAATCGCTAAGCCACCTAGGGATCCCTGGGAATCACTAATTTTAAGAAAAATTAAACTCAGGAGAAAAAAAAAAGCTGCTTCTTTTTGCTCCGGTGAGAGTGGATGACACAAGGCCTGTGTGTTTTGGTAGCACCTGCCTCGCTACACGGTCGCGCCTATCTCCAAGCCGACGCGCCTCCTCTGTCCTGAAACCGCGCCAGGATGTCAAGCCCTGAAAAAAAGCCTGAGGGCCCATCAGGAAGGCCTGGGTTTCTTCTGGGATTTCCCTGCTGACTATGATCATCACCCTTAACCCTGCCCAGAGACAGTGGATCTACTGCCCATCAGAGGCCATGGGACTGGAAAGAGGAACAGGAAGATCAGGGGAGAGTGCAGTGTGGGGTCTCACGCCAGGCAATCCTGGTCCTGACACAGCTGCCCAGCAATGCGGGCCCAGTCGCACTCCCAAGCCTCTTGGAGTCCCAAATTCCTCACCTCCAACAGGAGAAATAATAGACTGTAAGGAGGTTTAAATGAGGCAATACATGAAATGCGCCTTATGCGGCCATTTCTCATCCTCCAGGACCCCTGCTAATAAGAACTGCCTACTTACATGCCCGCACTTTACGTGCACTTTCTCCTATAACCTTCAAGGATTATTTTCTTTAATCTCCACAGGGAAGACGCTGGGATTATCCCATCACCCATGAGAACCCCAAGGTTGCCTGCCCACCACTGCGCGGGCAGAAGCAGAAGCGGGAGAGCCAGGACTGACATCCAGAGCAGGTGTCCAACCTCCCTAGAGATCTTACACCTCTTGCTCAGACAAAATGAGGTGCTTTCTGAGGAGCAACTGACACAGGAAATCACACAGTGTAGGTGGGGTCCAGAACAAGGGCCCCTAAATCCACAGGGCAGGAGAGCATCCTGTGGTCACCCTGAAATGAAGGACGGGAGTGTGTGTGTGTGTGTGTGTGTGTGTGTGTGTGTGTGTGTGTGATTAGGCTGAGGCAAGGGCAGTGGAGGAGTTCAATTTCACTTACCCCCCACCAAGGACCTGTCTCTGCTCCTACTGTGTCCTGCGTCCCCACTACCAGGGGGCCCACAGACCGGAGAAGAGTGGAGGAAGATAGGGGGCACTCAGGATGTCACCCTGTCCGCCCCCCACCCTTCCATGAACCTCCTCGAACCCTGGCTCCGCGTCTCCCTCGCTCAAGGATTTATGTCTCATTTTCAATGGAATGTTACATTTGGTCAGAGCACGGAGAAAACTTCTCATTATAAACTAGGAAATGTGTGGAAAGAGAATTATTTACCCAAGGCAGCGCTCAATCAGTGTTGCCCGAATATTTATTTAGCCCACACACAGAGAAGTTGTGCTAATGTTTGCCAAAGAATGTAGCTTTATAAAGTAACTGGGTCAGAAAAAGACAGCCTATCATTTTACAAATAACTTTAAAATTGCTCAAGTTAAATGGCCGGCTCTCTCAGGTTTGTCTTTTCAAAATGCTGCAGAAACAATATCCAGAATTATGTCTCATAAAATACAGGTATTACAAAGTGGCTGTTTAGCCCATTAGAGAAAACGTAGAGTGAAATCTGAATTATTTCTACCCGAGGCAGAAGCAGACAGAGTTACCAAAATTATGTTAGGCCAACGTCGCAATTCTTCATGTCTGGGGGGCAGTGAGGCTGGTGGCTCCTGCACCAAAACTCTATTAGGTGGACGGTATTTTTCAGGCAACAGTGACAGGAACTCCATTTCTCAGCCCCAAACCTCGTGTGGCTAACGGGGAATTCACCCAAAATGTGTGCTTGTGGTTTATCAGGGGCATTCGTCTGCCTCAAAAGACCCAGGAGGGAGCGGGCTGGGGGTGACCCAGCCTGAGAGGACGGCTTTGGGCAGCTTGCTTCGCGGATCCGCAGGCGAGGCCGGCAGCCTGCACCCTGGAAGAAGTGGGCGACTCCGAGCAGGGATGTCCTAACCATCCCCAACAGTAATAATGCCCACGATGGCAATGACGATCAGGGCTGCAACACAGGGGAGGCCCATGGGCCCTCGTGATAACGGCGGAGGGTGGAGGGGAAGGAAGGGATGAGGCAGAGACGGGGAAAGAAAAGGCACAACCACAACGATGTTAGCAACTGACATTTACTGAGCACTTACGAGGCGCAGAAACTGTGCGAGGTGTGGAGCACGTAAAGCTCACCCAATCTACTGAAACCGTCTGGTAAACAGCACTGGTAGTTTCGCTGTAACGTCTGTAGGTCACATGTCTTCATCAGTCCACTGGAGACACTGCTGGCCCCCCAAAAGGCTGGTGTTGGGCAAATGTGGTGACCCTGAACCATGAGGCTGTGGTGGTAAGCAGGCACAACTAAGCTGGTCACATACCCAGCAAGACGGGTGTCACTTGGGTCAGTAGACCCTAAATTACAAGTTTCCAGCTTGAAACTAAGGGGTGCATGGCCTAATCCTCACCTATTCTTAGTGTCTCCGTGACCCATGGCTCTTTGTGCAAGTTCTGGAGAGTGGCCACATGGGCTCATTAGAACTCTACTGTCTTCTGACGAAATCGGGAGCTTCTTGACAGCCCTGTTTTATAGATCCTGTACCTGCAATGCCCAGTTCAGCCTGTCCCTGGTAGAGGCTCAGCAAACATTTACTTATGAATAAACAAGGGAAGGTCCTGAGCTCTCTACTCTGGGACGACAGTGGTGAGGGCAAGAGGCTGCTCAGACTACTAGAGCAGATCAGGTGCAAAGGCTAAATGAACTTCCTTGGGGAAATGAGGTATCTTAGTTCCCTGGCATTGCCATAACAGATTATGACAAATGGGGTATCTTAAAGCGTCAGAAATGTACTCTCTTCTGGTTCAGGAGGCAAGAAGTTCGACATCATGGTGTTGGAAAGGTTGGTTCCTTCTGGAGGCTCTGAGGAGGAAACCATGCCATGCCTCTCTCCCAGTCAGGGGTGGTTGATGGCTCAGAGAGGTCATCCTACTGTCCAGAGTCCACAATGTGGGGAAACAATGCAAATCTATAGGCCTTGGTGGCAAAGGCGCAACAGCGGGCCGCCCCATCTGGCATGCTTCCATAATTCAGAAACTGTCCATGTGATGAAGGTAATTGGATGCATAGACTGTGTATCATGAAACAGCCCCAGTAGGGTTTAGGGTAACATCCTGTAACAAACACATTTCTATTTCTATAGGGAAAATGGGATTATTCACAATAGAGTGGAAAAATAGGGACACGAAATCAGCTAAAGTCAGGTTTTACCACCCAAAGACTTCGCTGTAAATTTACAAAAAAAAAAGAAAACTTATTTGTTTTTCAGAGCTTTTTGGATTTTAGAGCAAAACGGGGATTGCAGATGGGTATTTACAAGCCTGAATGTAGGCACTTTCTTAATGAACCTGCCTAAACCCCAAGAGGGCAGGTGTGGTGTAAGCTTGACTCCCAGAAGGCTCAGACCACCATCCTACTCCAAACACCTCCATCTTATACCTACTTTGTAAAGCAGGCTTCCCGCAAAGGGGTTAGTTTGATGAAAGATTTTGAAAGCTACAAAACAGACTGAAAATCACTGTTCTCTATCAAAGGGGGTAGCAAATTTTTAGTTTTATTTTTTGTAAAGGGCCAGATAGTAAATATTTTAGGCTTTGTGGGCCAAGAGGCAAAAACAAAGGATAGTATGGAGGAACTCAAACAATAAGAGAGACAACAGCTCTCCACATAATTTTATTGATGAAATTTAAAATTCTACTTACGGGCACTTGAAATATAAATTCTGTATAATTTTCATGTGTCATGAATAATAATATTCTCCTCTTGCTTTTTTCTAGTCATTTAAAAACAAATGAAAAAGAGAAAAAACTATTCTTAGCTTGAAGGCCATACCCAAACAGGCACAGGATGTATTTGGTCCAAGGGCAGGGAAGAGTTTGTGACCCCTGCTCTAGGTCACTCCTGGTCAAGCAGTGTCCAGTCCTAGAGTGAGGCCCACTGGTGGCCCTCCCCCACAATGTGACCACATGAAACCCCTTGGCTGGATCAAATCGATACAGGCCTAGCAGCTCCTAAAACAAGACCTCTCTTGCCTCTGACTTACCAGTCATTCTGGAGAAAACTGCTTTTTAAAACCCAAATACCAAATATGATATGAGCCATAACTTGGCAAAGTTATTTTCCTTCAACGAACACTCCTTTTCAAAAAATTATATATATATATATAAAGGCCAAATGCAATGTTTTTGCTCTCTTGGGGTCATGGTATGGCAGGTTAGCTATAATCTTATTTACATCATGTTCAATGGCTTCCACAATTAATCTGAATGCTATTTATAAAATGAACATAAGTCGGCCAGACTTCAAACACTCCTAGCAGCCTCTGAAGGCTTACCGTGAGTTTACTAAGCCAGGCAGGGACACAGACATCACCACTGAGGGACAATCCATCCATTCCCAGGCTGCAGGACCCCCGTCTGATGTCCACTATGAAACTGAGCGCATGTGAATTACTAAGTCTGGGCACACTTTTGATATATTGGTTTTGGGTTATACTACTGACTTATCCTACTTGGGCCAAGAACACGGAGTAACAGATGAGACAAACCCTGAATTAAAACGTGCAGTCCTGCCTCAAGAAGAGTTGGAAATAATTACAGAGAAAGCACATGTGAGTGAACTACTTCAAGGCAAATCCAGTGTTTAAAATGGCAATGCGGAAGGTGTTCCCGGACATGGAAAGGGAAAAACCACAAAATGACCTTTAAAGCTGTGAATGAGTCTGCCCAAAAATTAAGGGCAGCAGACAACCTGAAAAAGCAAAAGCTTCAAAGGAACACCTATTTATTCTCCAGTGGCCTCGGATCCAGAATCATCTCCCACCTTCCTTTGTAAATCAGCTTATAAGGAGGTTATGAACAAAAGAGCATTTGTTGAGATCCTACTCTGAGCTTATTGAGCCCATCATTTCATCAAACATTTTAAAAACCATGCTAAAAAGCTATGTTATCCCCATATGACGAAACAGAAAACTAGAGGCATAGGATTTTAATTAACTTGCCCAAGTTGCAAGGTTAGCTGATGTCAGGTCTGAGGCTCAAAACCTGTGCTCTATACAGTAGTGTATTACACAACTATAGCCCATAGGCCAACTCTGGCCAACTGCCTGTTTCTCTAAATAAAGTTTTATTGGAACACAGCCATTCATTTATGTATTGTCTGTGGCTACTTCATGCTCCAACCGTAGTACACGGAGTATAGTTGATGCTTCAACAATGTGGGTTAGGGGTGCCATCCCCTACACAGTTCAAAATCCACATATGACTTTTGACTCCCCCAAAACTTGGCTACTAATAGCGTACTGTTGAACAGAAGCCTCACCAATAACATACTCAATTAACACATATTTGTATATTTTATCATATATTGTATTCTTATAATAAAGTAAGCCAAAGAAAAGAAAATGTTATTAAGAAAACGATAAGGAAGGGCGCCTGGGTGGCTCAGTTAGTTGAGCATCTGCCTTTGACTCAGGTTGTGATCCCAGGGTCCTAGGATCAACTCCCGCATCGCGCTTCACACTTCATGGGGAGCCTGCTTTTCCTTCTGTCTCTGCCTCTCTCTCAATCTGTCAATAAAATCTTAAAAAAAAAAAAAAAAGCATAAGGAAGAAAAAATACATTTATAATACTATCCTATAAAAAAATAGTGTATAAGTGGACCTGCACGGTTCAAACTCATGCAGGTCATGGGTCAACTGTAGTTGTGACAGACTGCACAGCCTGCAAAGCTGAACATATTTACTGTCCACCCCTCCAGAGAGAAAGGTCATGTTCTTGTTTCCTGCAGGAACCTATCTTACAGCCCTCTTCTGAGGAACACCTCCACTCACAGGCCCCCGATGAGGCTGCATGCCTGGACAGCCCTTGGAGATGGGTGGATCTCCAGGATCCCCTTCTCCCACCAGCATCTCCAGCATGATGTCTGCACAATGGGAACACCCATGATGTGAGAGGTGGCCTGGCTTGAGTGCTTTGTCTAAAAGGCACAATGGTAACTGCACAGAACCAATAAGGTTCACTGCCTTGGAGGGTTGGAAGAGGGCAGCTGAGAGTAAGGGGCAGAAGCGAAAAGGTGTGAGAAGGGAAAGCAGAGACTGCAAGAGGAGCTGAGACACACTGATGGACCAGAGAAACTGGAGACAAGGTCAGGAGCCCCTGTTGTACCACAGACTGGTCTGCAGGCTTCTCCCAGTCTAAAGGCAGGGATTGCGCTCCTCATCCTTAACCAAGAGCATCTGGCACGCACCTCCTCCTCTCCAGGCCATGAGGAGATCAGAAGAGCTAGCCAGGCAGGCTTATTTTTCACTATACCAGCAGTTTGGTGTAGTGATGCACCCTCCCCAAAAACAAACCTGAAAGAAAGCAAAGAACATAGACCATGACCGAGAAACATGAACAGATTCTGAAGGATTGAGCTACTTAAGGAAAGGAGGCATGACATGACCCTTTCCCCACCAAAAAAATAATAAATATTTCATAATAATGTAAATAAAATTCTTAGTTATTCATGACATTTTCCTCCATTACCATCACCAATATTAGTATATGCATGTGTGTTTGTGTATTTTTTCTCATTTTAAAGCCAGTATGTAAGGGGTGGTGGTCTCTTCTCCTCTCCCCCTTCTCTCTCTCTCTCTCTTTTTTTTTTAAGATTTTATTTATTTATTCATGAGAATACACAGAGAGGAGAGAGAGAGAAGCTTAGACACAGGCAGAGGGAGAAGCAGGCTCCATGCAGGGAGCCCGACGTGGGACTTGATCCGGGGTCTCCAGGATCATGCCCTGGGCTGAAGGTGGCGCTAAACCACTGAACCCCCCAGGCTGCCCTCCCCCTTCTCTTGATGGAAGGACCCACTGTTGTTTGTGAGTTTTCAAGGCAATCCAGTAAGAAATTGGAAGTTGGGTTTCTATCCTATTCCCCTTTTTTTTAAAAAAAGGAAAATCTTTATCCAAGATTCTACTGTATCAACTTAATCAAGTTTTTTAAAGTTAAATTTGATTTTCAAATCCCTTAGGTGATGAGACGCGTGGGTTTTTATCATTTTACTTATATAGACTTGCGGTTGCTTTTTTTTTTTTTTTAACTTTTTTTCTCCAAATCAATCCAACAGAAAGTGAATTGTGGTCAATGCATAATAAAAATCAGAGTGACTCTTAGGAAAATTATTAGCATTTTGAAGTGATGGTTTCCTACTTCTTCAAATTCAAAAAAATAGCTTAGCAAGCCCAGGACTTCCTGAAATACTGGAGTTCTAGACTGCTCTTTTTCAATGCTTTCAAAACTCAAAGGGCACAGTGCAATAGAAATCCGGCTATTGAATAATGGGTAAACCCTGCAGAGATGTACAAAAACACGGCTGCTTGAGCCAGTGCCTTGGTGAAAGGCCTGGAGCCCACCCCTGCACACATGAACTTCTCATGACCCTCAAGTATACTCATGTGATATATCGCAAATACCATAAAGCAGATTTGTAATTACAGAGAGCAACTGATTTTAAAAAGCCTCTATCGAAATGAGTGCTCATAAAAATATAATAACCCAGACCAGAGAATTCAAGGATTAGAGCATTTTGAACATTATACTTCAAATTTACAAAGGCTGTGTATTAGTTAGCATTCACAAAGGTTAAAAAAAAATGGAATAGCTGTGTACATGGTGACTTCATTATAAAATCTAGATATAAAACAAAGAATATGAAACCACTCCCACCCCATGTTCAGGGCTAAAACCAGTTAAGTTCCCCTAATGTAATTAAAAAGCTGGTCCTGTGATCCATCCTCCTATTTGCAGATTTCAAAGTTAGGGAACATAGCATCTGTGGGAAAACCAAGAGGAGTACTCATTACATAGATGCCTCCAGGGCCAAGCCCTGGGGATGCCTTTTCCCAGTGGAAGGAATCAGCAGAGTCCAAGGAGAAGAAAATGTCCGCAGATTTTGTTGAGATTGAAGGTATATCCTGGAGTGAAAACTGAATCATCAAAGGAAAATATTTCAAATTTTTGGGTAAGCTGAAATGGGGCGTCTATCATGGAATCCATTCATGGAGAGAGAAGCCACACATTGTCTGATACAGGTCACCACAGCATATTAAAAACATCCTCCATCCAGCTGTTATGATAGGGAAAGATGTATCTTGAACAGAGTTAAATAAATCCCCGTAAGAATGGAATGTCAGCTAAGCATGTTGGCCATTAACAGTGTCTTAAGAACATTTCAGTTATGTGGAAATACGAGAAAAACGTAACTGTAGTGTTTGGCTTTGAACCTGAACTGGTTTCAGCTGAAGTGACCACTTCCAGCCAAAATGAATGAATATTTCTTTCTTGGCCTTCTTCCCACAAATCTCTAAAAGATAATAGTGCTGAATGAAGACAAGTCCTTTAGAAACAAACAGACACAGATACTCATTCCTTTTGAATCTCTAGATAAATGAGAGTAAGAATCCTGAGAAGCAGTTTACATTTCTCGAATGAGTTTCATACATCTCACTGAATCTTCAAAAGAGCCTTCCTTAGGAAAAAGTAGATTCGAATTTAAAACAATTTTATTTCTCTCATTAAAAAAAAAAAAGGGATCCCTGGGTGGCGTAGCGGTTTGGCGCCTGCCTTTGGCCCAGGGCGCGATCCTGGAGACCCGGGATCGAATCCCACGTCGGGCTCCCTGCATGGAGCCTGCTTCTCCCTCTGCCTATGTCTCTGCCTCTCTCTCTCTCTGTGTGACTGTCATGAATAAATAAATAAAATCTTTAAAAAAAAAAAAAAAAAAGGGGATCCCTGGGTGGCGTAGCGGTTTGGCGCCTGCCTTTGGCCCAGGGCGCGATCCTGGAGACCCGGGATCGAATCCCACATCAGGCTCCCGGTGCATGGAGCCTGCTTCTCCCTCTGCCTGTGTCTCTGCCTCTCTCTCTCTCTCTCTGTGACTATCATAAATAAATAAATAAAAAAAAATTAAAAAAAAAAAATCAGCCCCTTGAGGGAATCTCTAAGTTTCTCAGGTTTCAAAATCTGATTTTCTTTATCATGCCCCAAATCTGTCTGAACAAGAATTTCTGCCCAACAGTGAGCTCCCCTTTCATGACATCCGTATCTACCAAGATTCACTTCTACGGACCTCTGCAAATCCCTAGTTGTGAATCCCTAACTGAAGCTCGTGCAAGCAAGTTCAAGACTGGAGGGAGTGCCTGATGAGTTGCAACCAAGCAAGGGATGGGAGTGGAGGTAAGGGCACGATGTCATGTATATTTATCGGTTTCGGATAACTGAGACCCCACAGCTACTCTCTTTACCCATCCCCACTGCTGTAAGTTAATGAATAGACAAACACGTCCGTTTCTGACTGCAATCACCCTGGCACTACTTCTCGCTAGTGAAGAACTGAAATTCTTCAATAGCTAAGTTTTCCTACTCAGGATCTTCAGGAAAGTCATTTTTGAGGACATGGGTGAAATACTGCATTCTTTAAAAAAAAAAAAAGGTTATACTTATTTTCATTTTCTATCATCTGATATGTTACATACTGTGTAAGTTTCTTATCCTAATAGAATATAACAGACTTCACCTTATTCACAGGTGTGTCCTAACCCATACCAGGCACTCAACTAAGACTTATTGAACAATTGAATTGAACAATATGGAATACACTGGATTCCATTTTGTGTAGAAAAAGAAAATCAAAGTTTAGGCCTCTTAAAATATTGACATGCATTGCAGAATTTACTGTACAGGCAAACTTGAAGAGAAGTCCAATGAGAAGAACTTCTAAACAATGGCAACACAATCAAGATAGGCCCCATTCCAATCCTGTATTTCTCTGAATCAGCTACTCCTTAGGTACACATATTGCTCCGCTCAGCCAATGGCAATTCCAGGAGAGAGGCAATTGATAATAATTATGTTTTCTGCCTTCTCTTGGGTTATGAATTTATCATGATGCAAAAGTTGAGCTACTCTGATGCCACGTTAACAATGATAAACACCATAAAGACAAAAAAGAAACTAAATTTAAGCATTTAGATTCTGCAGGGGAGTTTATTAAACGGATTAACTAAGGAAAGGCAAAGCCACGCAATTATGGAAAACAGGTAGCAGCACTCCTGGCTGGCTATTTTTGATGGCCACCTGAGAACAGATTTCAAATGCCCTCATTTCTGCAGGTACATTATCTTGTGTTTTATTGTTATTCACAGCTGCAAGTTGATTAATTTGTATTCAGAAATTCTAAGTGGCAAATGTGCAACGCATAGTAATATACATTTTCTTTATGGACACAGTGAAAATGCCTAAGCCACATCTCATGTGTAACTCTTGCTCAACCAGTGAGCAAAATGCATAAAAGAGTTTTACGAAAAGCTTTGAAAGAGTTGGATTTGAAAGGAAATCTGCCAGAAGAAGCCCCTCTCCCCACCCATTCTCTTAAAAAACAACAAAAAACACACATACACACACAAAACAACAGCAACAACAAAAACCTAAGTCTGAAGGAAAATCAAACAAAGAGAATAGTTGGGTAATGTCTGGCTGCCAGAATCATCAATGTTGTCAGTTCATATTCTTGTCTCCTGCTCTCTAGGCATTTCTAATAAAACCCAGAAACACCAGTGATGAGTCGCACCAACGGACCTGTGCACCACAGTCAAAGCTTAAATAAGAGGTAATGGTATTTGTTAAATCCATTGCCTAAATGCAATCATGGTAGGTTCTTAAGAATACCGAACTATCTCTCCGTTTTCTGCACTAAGGAGATAAGGAGTGGCGTGGATAACCAAAATGGGTGGAAAATATATAATCACTGGTTTGGTAACACATATCCTGATCCGTCCCTCTCCTCCATCAGCCCCCTAGTCTATGCCCCTCACTGATTTATTTTCCCAATCATGTTTCCCCTGTTTAAAGTGAGTTTACATTCCCTTTCACACTGAACCTCAGAAGTAGATCTGAGACCTTGCTTCCTAGCTGGAGAAAACACCTTTCCCATTTGAAGCCTTTGCAAATTATCCATGGCTTTGACAACAGGTACTCAGCAGTTGACAATATTCTCATTGGAAAGTTTCATCAACCACCTAAGGTCACTTAAGATGCAATTAAAGTGCTATATTGCTGGGTAAACATACTCATCAATATTATTCAAATGCAATTTTTACTTTTTCATAATTTCCAACGTTTAAAACTCCTAACTGCCATGGACACGGCCCAAAGAATGTATCTGTCAAATACTCGCATACATTAGTTTGTGTTGTTTTCCACCCAAGACACCACAAACACAGCTAAACTCCTGAATCCAGGCTTTTGCAAGGTCACTAGAGCACCTCAGACATGACTGTAGACACTCCCACTATTTGTCACTCTTTAATTCAAACATTTCCCCAAACTTTCCTGGGCAGCATATATTAGATGGATTAGAAAATACCAAACTGTAAACGAGGAAAGAGACATCCGAGAAGGTTCTCTCGGGAGAAAGAACAATGCATGAGCTAGTAGAATTCATGAGGAAGGGTGGTACTGAGGGAGGCACTCTGGAAAAGGCTTCGCTAAAGGAATTCCATGTGGTCTGGATGTTTATGGCTTAAATGAGCTACCGACACTGAAACAGCCCACTTAATTAACCCAAAAACAAAAAGTATGGGCTGGGAATCTGAGACCTACAGAAACTCCAGAAACAGAAATTACTTCTTCCTCACGCTAATCACTCCAGGTCCTATAAATACACATAAGGTCACCAACAGTCCACATCATTATTTTTCAAAAATTATTACAGAAGAAACTAAACTTCTAAAGGGCCAGATATAGGTTAAATCATAAAACAGTGATGAAGAAAGTGAAGGTCTTTTCCAGAGTTCAAAAGAACAGGAAAATTTTAACTTGAGTTAAAAGGTTATTTGATCAAGAATCAGGAATTCAAGGTTCCAAGGGGGAAAAAAAAAAAAAAAAGATTTATTTCTTCAAAAAATATTTATGGAGTTTTGCTGAGTATCCACACTATGATCCCTAGCTTTATTTTTGCAACAGAGAATTAATATTTGCCCTTATTGGTATGTTAAACTCAACCGATAGGAACAGTTAAGTAGACATATGATCACATGTTGGATAGATCCCACAGACAGCACTATACACATGGGAATGCTGGTATTATTTTATTGAGTCAAATGACAAGCTCCTTAGCACAAACCAGCCCTGGCATAATTCGAAATGACAAATAATCTAAGATATAAGAATAAAAATGAGTAGACATCAGGTGACCAAGGAGAGTGCTGTTAGATCCAACTTTTTATATAAGCACCACAAAGGACTCCAAACACTTAAGTTGAGATTGACACTTAAATTGGAACAGAAAGCCACCAGAGCCCTACCCTGGCAGAGCATTTCCACAACTCCAAAAGGGAGAAGAGAATACGAAATGATCTTCCAGCTGACACTGAAATGATGAAAGATGAAATCTCAACATTTGTCAAATAATGCCATTCACCAAAAGGCTCAAATTTTAAAAGCCTAAAATATACATATTTAAGTCATTTGAAATCCTATTTCATCTAGGAGAATGTGATTCCTAGTCATGAATCAGATGCCAATTGAGGTGGGGGGGGGGTGATAATGCATCTGGTCCTTCTTCCTCATAGATGCCTCTTTCCCATCCACTGAAGACGAAGTAGCAAGGGCAACAGAACACCTTAGACTTCGCGATGACCTTCTTGTGTCCTGCAACCAGCACTTGCTCTCCCCTAAAAGGCTGGAGGAGATGGGTCCCCGGAGTGGGAAGAAGCATCAAGGCATTTGTGATGTCCTCCAGCTCCCTAGAATGGTATTCCTTCCCAGCCCACTCTCCCCATGGCCCAGGCTGATGTTATTTGATTACCATAACTCTATTGGCCAGAGAGATGGTCCATAGGCCATGTTGGTATGGTGTCCTGGTGACATCTGGTGGTGAAATAGAATATAAATAAGCCTAAAATTCCACCCATGGCTGCATTCGGGCTAACTAGAAACCTAATTTCACCTTTGTTTTTCTACCTAAGTTACTTCTGACTTTACCCATCCTTCTCTGAAGAGGAGCATCTTCTTGCCAGTAAACAAGAGGCATATACTGGGGTCTAGGGAACACATACATTTAATCACACATCAAAGAAAACACTTCCCAGAAGTGATCATATACAAGACAGCAGCAACTTTCATTAGAGGAATGATAGGTATTTTCAAAGAGATAAAGATTCTGTCTCCCATTGGTCACCATCTATCCCACTGGACAAATAAAAAGGTAGCAGTACGGAACTATGGCAAGAAGGTGAAAGCGGCCAGGTAACACGTGTCTAGTTTCCCAGACTTCTTAAAGAAAGCATGGGTTAAGATGATAAAACCTCTTGAATTTCTATGAATAGCTATTCAATTGTGAGTAACTAAATAGTGTTAAAGTATGTTTTACCACATCTTTCACCACAAAAGGTTAACTTAGGGTGTTTCTCTATCTGGGGTTAAAAATGAATCTTCTGGAGAAGATTCCACAAATAAAATGATTCCATAGTAATATTAAGAACCCACTTGGCTCTGACTGCAAACAGAGATGAAAAATATTACGTAGCACTGAGGATGCTAACAAGAAGGTAAACCATCTATATTGTGAACTGAAGAAGTACAGAAGAAGGGTATGTAGATGCTGACATAAATACCTCTCAGTGTCCAAAGTAATTTCTTTTTAAACATTTAGGAAGGCAAGAGGTGCATATAATGGAAGGGATATGAATCTGTCTATATGAAATCCTTATGTCCGGGAACAGCTCTTAACAGATTGACCTGGTCAGTGGAAATGCATTTCCTCATATGACAAACTGAACGTGTACCTTTGATAAGTGTGCCCATCAGCAGGAACCACAACACAGCCATGCCTGGCCTTTTATTACCTATTCAGTGTGACAATAAATGAGACACATTTGTTACCTAGTATTGCCTAGAAGAGTGGCACAGCAGTGAGGACTGAGCTACACAAGAAAATGTCATGGAATACAAAATAAAATTTTGAAGCATTTTTATTCTAGTATTTTCTAAGCAATGCCTAGGAAAAATCATTATTAAGGTTTCTCTGGCATAATGTGTATCCCTGAGGATGTGGCAATTTTAAAGGTAAGATCTGGGATTCCCAGGTGGCTTAGCAGTTTAGTGCCGCCTTCAGCCCAGGGTGTGATCCTGGAGTCCTGGGATCAAGTCCCACATCAGGCTCCCTGCATGGAGCCTGCTTCTCTTTCTTTCTTTCTCTCTCTCTCTCTCTCTCTCTCTCTCTCTCTCTCTCTCCTCTTTCTCAAATAAATCAATAAAATCTTTTAAAAAAATAAATAAAGGTAAGATCTGGAAACTCGAAATATTAGGGAGCCTTCTCTTATATGGCTGGAAGTGTCAGGCTTGGTGTCTTTTCCAAACCAAATTAAACCTAAACTCAAATTCCAGGTAGGTGAAAAAAAAAAAAATTCCAGGTAAGTGGAATTAGAGCATTTTTCCCCATGGGGCTCATGTCTGAGAATCTAAGATTATCCCTTGCCCACCCTCATTCCACTAATGTCTTAAGGATACCCAGATGTTGCTGAGGAATAGGTAACTAAGCAGTATATGTCTTCATTCTCAAAGGGAGCCAAAATGCCAAGTTCTTATTTTGTTGTTTAGATGCAGAAGTCACAGTAAAAGGAGTCACAGTTCCAAAACTATTTCTTAAAGTCTTGGGTGGGAAAAAAAACAATTATATATTTAGATGTAATACCGAAGTGAGTCAAGTTATAAAAAATGGAAAATACTGTCTATTTCAAAGAGACATATTGGTTGGAAGCTGAAAAACAAAATGTACCCCCCCCCCAAAAAAAAAAAAGGATTCCAGGATTTTACATGTCAACTTAGTACTTTGTGAATTAATACAGAATAATTGCACTGGAGTATAGTTTTCTTAATCAGCCCAGGTGTATTTACTGGGGAAGGAATAAATTATTCCAATAACTGGTGTTAGGACAATGACTAATCATCTGGGGAAAAGAAACCAGATCCTTACCCCATTTCTCATGGGAAAATAAAATAAAATAAAATAAAATAAAAATAAATAAATAAACCCACCAAACCTCTCCCCAATGAATTTAATGATTTTAAAGTCAAATACAGATAGGAACATTTAGCCAGGAAAACAGACAGGAGAATAGAATGTTACAGTGAAGAAGGGCTTTTAAAGCATAACAACAAAGAGCAAAGACAACAGAGACCAGGCTGATCAATTTAACTACATTAAAATTAACCATAAATTTCTAAGACCAAAAAAAAAAAAAAAAAAAAAAAAAAAGGCAGAGATCCTGAAGAAATATCTATGATATATATAACAAAGGGTTACTATCCTGACCTGAACACACAAAAATTCTTATCAGTTCATAGACATAAAGGCACAGTGATAGAAATCAATGGACATGAATAGACCATTTCAAAAGAAGGCATTGTTGTTAAGTACATATATATAAAAATATTTATGTAGCTTCACTAATTCAAGGTAATGCACAGCAGAAAAAAAGCATGCCAAGGTTCAATCTGGCTTTCAAAAACAATAGTGAAAATATAAGCGAGTAATCTCTCAATCTTCCCAGAAGACAATTTAGCAATTTATCTCGAAGCCCACTCCTCCTCTTGTCACCAGCCCTATCCAGGCATACTCTGAAATCATTCACTGATGTGTGTGCTACAAAGACATTCACTGCAATTCCATTTACAATCAAGAAAAATTGTGAATAATTGTATGTCCAACAATAGGGGATATCAGTTAAGTAAATGATAATCCACCCATACGTTAGGGCACTGAGCAGCTACTAAAAATGATGCTGCGGAACAACTGTATAGCACAGAAACAGTGTTAAGTGGGAAAGTGCAGTTTTCAGGACAATTCTATTTTTTTAATCTGAGTATTTTTAAACTTTTTACAAGCAATATATGTTTTTGATATAAGAAACTAAAGATGGTTATTTTTGGTTATTTCACCAAAAATAATAACTTGATCCACTTAATAGGAAA
Source organism: Canis lupus dingo (assembly GCF_003254725.2). Taxonomy (NCBI): domain Eukaryota; kingdom Metazoa; phylum Chordata; class Mammalia; order Carnivora; family Canidae; genus Canis; species Canis lupus. Next base: position 73,286,020 of record NC_064247.1, read on the forward strand.
GGAAAAATAATGCAGATGTAGCCTCTGGTCCCTTCCTTTCCACTGAAAGATCATGGGAGCCTCGGCAGTCATTTAGTCTGTTTGGGCCTCAGTTTCTGCATGTGTAAAACAGGAATAACGACCCCTTCCATATCTCAGATGTACAGAGAAGCCTAATAACCTGATTACATGAATATATTCTCTCTAGATGCATAAAAGTCTATTTTGCTGTGTTGTTGTTTTGGAAATGCTGTTATCATACCAACAATGTGAAAAAAAAAAGCTGCTCAATTCTATTTAACAAATGTGCCCACCTAGTTGGGCTGAAATGCCTTCCTGCAGTCTCTCTGCAAGTGAATTCAAACACCCTCTCCTTCTAGCAGCCCCGCCCAGCTGCAGGGAAGGCTTCCTCTTTCTGTTTCCCATGACATCTGCTCTGCATTGCCAGGTCCCTCAGACCATTTCCATGTTTTCTGTGGCATCATTTCATGGTCTGCCTCTCCTCATCTTGAGACATCCCTCACTCTGCCTGCCCCACCTTCCACAGGTTAAGAACCCCAGCATGCCTGACATGGGCCACATCAATCTCTTGGGGACCAGCCAAGCTTGAAAAGTACAAAAAAAGGCACATTCCACACAGGTACAGGGGTTCTCAGCCTTGCCACTACTGACTTGTGGGAGCTGGGCAATTCTTTCCTGGGGCCCGTCCTATGCATTGTAGGATGCTTAGCAGCATTCCTGGCCTGAACTCACGAGATGCCAATAACAACTCATTCCCTCCCTTCCCCAAAGAGACACGACAACGAAGACATCTCCAGACATTGCCAAATGCCCCCAGAGTGATAAGGGGGCAGACTGCACACAGTAAGAATGGCACTATTTTCTTATTACTAATGGGCATGTCCTCTAAGCAGCAGACACGGAGATCAAATAAATGATCATTTCAAGCACGGTGCCTTGACAAGAGAGTCCATGCGAGCGCCTCAACCAGTCTCCTGAGACTGAACGATGGCTGACAGGGAGGGCACTGTTCTCTTCCCTCCTCAGGTTCTTTCTCAGCCTTGAGCAAAAGGAAGGGGACAGCCCCCCTGAACCCAGAGCCTATTTGCGTCTCCTCTGAGAGCATGTTCTGGAAGCACTACGAAGCGAGCGTGAAGATCTTTTGTGAGATTACTTATCTCAAGCGCGTGTCACTTTTTCAGCACCATAAAACTGAAATACTTGAAATAGATGTCACTACATTTGTCATGAACTGACATGGCCAATTAATATTACAAATTCACCATGGAGAAACGCTTCCAGCTCCCAAGGTATAAACTGCTGAACATCACAATTTCATCTTGTAACAATGGGCCAACCTCGCCAGGGCTATAAATACGACGAAGTTGATTAAATGGTAAAGAGCACTGTTCACTGGGAGTCGCTTTCCAGGGTTGACACTTGCACCGCACCTAAAGTTAACAGGTGCCACCAGTGTCTTGGCTGAAAAAATATACTTTTTCTCTCTTTCTTCGGGAAAAAGTTGACTGCTGCGTACCATGTCATTCTTCTCCCCACAGCTAGCAGGTGGCATGCTCATTATGTGGCATGAAAGATTCTGGACACAGTTGTCCCAAGTTGTGGTGCCATTTAGCTGGTTGGTCTTTTTCTCTTTTTTTTTTTTTTTTCTTTTCCTTTCTTCTCTTCCTATCATCCTTTCTTTCCTTCCTTCTTTCCTTTCTTATGTAATTAAGTGGTGCCATAGCCAAACTCTTCCTCCTAATGAGGCCCAGGTGGGCTTTTGACCCTGAGACAGACATGTTGGAAATGAACTGGAAACAGCAACTGGCCTCCCCTTACCTTCTCAGGAGCCTGCTTCGCCCCCTGGGAGTGGACCATCTTAGCGCTCAAGCAGAAAAACACCATTGTTCCCAGTCACACAGTGATTACTGGGTGATTTTCAAACACTCCACTCACCACTACAAAGAGCGGGCATTTGACATGAACTCTACAGGGTATTTAGGGGCTGAAAAGCCTTGACTTTCCTTTCTTGGTGGAAGTTTTAAGTTCCAGTCCTGTGGCTTACTTCTTTACATTGTTGGTTTGGAAGACAGAGAGAGTGTAAGGGAAGAGATTATGTATTAAGGAAAATAAGTAGTGGCCAATAAATTACCCAAACAGAATAAACAAAGTCGACTCTGGAAATAAGGTTTTGGAAGAAGGTGAGACCTATATGCATGAGCGTATGAAATGAGAGAGAAATGTGTCAAAAACAAATTACAAATCTTCCAAATACAGGATTACACATGAATGAATGGTAATAATCACACATCACTCAAACTCAGTGTGTGTATTATGTCCTGCATTTCATCAAACAGAGTTAGCTCTTGGGTCATTAATTAGCAACCTCGGTTCTAGATACCAGAATCTGAGAAAGGCTATATAGCATGCTGGTCCTGCCTCGGTACTGTGATTCATTTCCTTATCCACTTCTCTTTTTCGTCCATTTTGCAAAAAAAGAAAGAAAAAAAAAGCCTTCTGAAGAAAAAGAAGACTTTTCCTTTCAAAAGAATACTCATGAGTCTTTGCTCACAGAGTTCACCATTAATGGAAGTAGGAGACGGCTTTCTTCAAAGCACATTTAATTAAAGTAATTTACTAACTCCTTTATGTCTAACACACACACACACACAATACTATAAGAAGTTTTATGTATTTATACTGTACTTTTTTTCCCTTATTTTTATTCTCTCAATAATGGACTCTTCCTGTTTTAGAAAGCAGAACCACTCCATACAAAGAACAGTTTACTCAAATACAAATAGAAATTATAGAAAATATAAAAATCCCAGTAAACCCTTTAATCTCTAACTTTCCAAGCAGGTGAATTAATATAGAGGACATTCGAGATTTATTTTCTTTAAGCTCCAACAGTGAAGAGTGTTTCAAAGTCATTCTCAAAGCTCTGGAGATTTTAAAAATCCAAATGAACCAAGCTTAACTCTGTGGTGTGATATATAATAAAATCTACTCCAGGATTCACCTACTTAAAGATATACGGTACATTTGGATAAGAGAAAAAGAAATAAGAGAATCTAAACATATACGGATCTAACGATTAAAATTTTTGAATAAAGGTTTTTTTCTTTAAGTGATAAACACAAGCTTCTCAGCGGGTATTTTGTACCTTGATTTTTCCAAAAAGAAATTATTGTAGCAAATGCTACACGAAGGGAGGAAGCTACGAGCACGTTTCCCAACCAAAACAAGGTCCCTACCCTGTAACTGTGGGCACCTCAACATCATACTATAGCTGAGAATTGCCCTTGGAGTCCTTTCACTCTTCTTGGTTTGAGTCACTCCACCACCTGTAAATTGCTTTTCATGTCAAAGAGAGTGTAAATGGTCTTATCCTTAAATTTCTTGTCTTACATGAGAAAACATTAAGCATATTTCAAATAAAAATTTACAATTATCAACAGGCGTGTGAAAGATTAAATACCCAAGCTAAGACAGCTAAGTTAAAAAAAATAAATAAGAAGGTGATAAAATGGAACAGAGAATTTTGATTTTCTCTTTATAATCTGAAAATATCACTGGAGACTGTGGAGGAAGCCAAGGAACAGTCAGAATGCCTTTGGGGAATACTTAGGAAAAGTCATTTCAGTCATACAGTTATGATCGAAAGGAACATTTGTTAGATAATTGTTATTCACACTAGTAATTACCCAAACTGAATAAACAAAGTCAGCTTTGAAACTCAAATTATGGAGGAAGGTGAGGACTCCATGCTTGACTGTATAAAATCAGAATGATACTAGTTAATGTTATTCTTTTGCTTAATTGGAAACATACTCGATATAACCAGCCTTGCAATCACATGAAATTCACCCACATTGTATATGAGGCTCAAGAAATGGAACCCAAAACCCAAGAAATGGAACCCCCAAGAAATGGAACTCCAAACTCAGGAACACATCAAACAAAATTCCAACACATTCTAGACACCATTGATCGGATAAAGAATTTGAGTGAGTGCCCTGAATAACATGCATTAGCAATCATGGGGCATTACTTTACATACCATAGAAAGAGAAGTCATTTTAAATTACTTTTGAATTTATCAAAATACAATTGATAGAGTAATTACACTGATGATTCCTGAAACATTTTTAAAAACACTATTACTTCTTAAGATACAGTTCGTACACAATACAATTCACCCATTTCAATCGTACAATTCTGTGGGTTTTTGTGTATTCAGTTATGCAACCATCACCACGGTCAAGAAAAGAGAAGAGAAAGAAAGGGAAGGAATAGGGAGAGAAAGAAGGAAAGGAGGAGCAAGAGACTTAGAGGCACATCATCTACGGCGCATTCTCATGATGTTTGTCGCTGTAGGATTCTCCACTCTTTTCCAAGGTGACAGAGCGCCAGTTGCCTGGTTGCCAAATAAACTCTCTCACCAAATAAAGCAAGAGAGAAAGCAAAAGAAAACTGTTCATTCGCAAAACTGAGACTCACCGAGTTAAAAAATTAAGTTGTACAGATCAGAAATGTAATCATAGGAGACAAGCTCTGAGAGTTTTTCAATCACTGTGGGGCTGCATCAATTTAAAGTCATGTTACATTAAAGAGAAAAACGTCTGGGAGAGTCCCCCCGTGTCACTTTAGATTAGATTTGTTGTTGTTATCAGGCTGTGCATTTTGTCGGCCTTATTTTACATTTTAAAGATATTGCTTAATGCCCATAAATAAGAAACATATAACCTATGACTTGTTCTCGTTTGCCCAGAGATTAGCAGGCAGCACAAATTAACATGAAGAGTGAAACACAGTGTTCATCTAGATTCATATTAACATATTAACTAACTTCCTCAGAGCAATCAAACAGAAGGCAACTTCAAATCCAGCGACTTTTGTTTTTTTTTTTTTTTTAACTCTACTCCACTTAATTTAAAAGTTACACAAAAATCAATTTGTGGTCTGTCTCCCTTCACCTATTCCACCATGTAGGAGGGAAGTGGAAAATTCTATCCGGTTTGTCTCAGCATCTCGTCAAGTGCTACTTCCTTTAGCTCACCAAGATCTTGTTAAATTGCACACGAGTTTAGTTCTGGGCTCCAAGGATCTCTAAACATCAAGTTGCATAAAGGTGACACTTCACCAATTTAAGTGATAAGTTTTCAAATTGTGAAGCGCCTAATTGCAACAATAAATTCACCTGGCTTTCCTCTCTGACCAGACATCCGTATCTTTAACAAACAAAAGTGGCAGTTTAAAAACAATTAGACTCAAAAACTCTAATGAATAAAAATCACTGTTTCTATAGTGAGTATATAAACCTGGATGTGCTTCTACATGGCATGGCACACAGGCTAAAGGCTTCAGGAGCCAGGAAAGGGCCTGCCTCTGAAAGTCACGCCCCTAGACATCAGACATCTAGAGAAAACGTTAAATCCTCATCGTGACAGGCAAAAATGCAGTGACTTTATCATTATAGTGTGTTTTCCTTAGAGGAAGGAGAGTGCTCTTCATATTGTTTGACCACAGAATTCGATAAAAGACTGCTTCCTCCCCATACAGTCCAATCATAACACCCACCAACAAACCACCTCTTAATGACAAGGGCACTGAGAAAAAAAAAGGAGGGACAAAGTCCACAAAAAATTGAGACGGATGAATAGGGTTGGGCCTTTGCTTTCCGTGGAAGAGGAGGCTGGTGCTGAATATTACAGGAAACTGGCATGTGAGTTTCCAAACTGGCTCTGAGTTGCCAAGGGCATGTCATCCAGAAGGATCTTTGAGGGTCATTTGACTGCACTCTATTTCCCGCTTACATGCTGACTTCGGAACCTGACCTCTGCAGAAGACGAGTCTCCACGGTCTCCATAGCATACAGAATTATTTATCCCTGTACCCCTATATATTAAACACCCTTTCCCGGTAGGTGAAATAACTGTTTGCTGAGTGAATGGATGAATCTTATGTTGAACGTTACTAGCATGTGCAAAACACTTCATGTGACACCTGGCACGTAATAACTTTCAATAAGAGATTTCTCTGCTGAACTCCTGGTAAGCTTTTTGGTGCCTCTTAAGGTCAGAAGCTCAGAACCTGGCAGAAAAGTCTGGTAAGGCTCTGATCTCATCAGGTGGATCATGCTCAGCACAGCAGGGATTTGCAAATAGCAGTGTTCTGTCTTTAATAGTAAATTAGCCCATGCAATTATTTGGGATCCTTTACTTTCTACTGCTCAAACAAAAGCAATTTCCTCCTTGCCCTCCATGCTCTTCTTGTACCTTTACCATTTTTTTCACCACGGTTGTACCTACATACAGTTGTACCTATTTCTACCAGCCAGAAAGCAGGACCAACCTATTATCCTCCCTTTGGGCACTAAGCCATTCCATACATCCTGAGAGGAAGGCCAGGAAGTTAGGAAGGAAGTGCTGAATTTTATTACTGTGTATGTAGGGCAATGTGCTAACATTGTGTGGGAGACAGAACAATGCCACTCCCTCTCTCAAAGGTGCCCAGGTCCTAATGCCCAGAACCTGTGAACAAACTTAGGTCACATGGCAAAGAGGAATTCAGGTTGCAAATGAAATGAGATTGCTAATCAGCTGAACCTTAAACAGGGATAATGCCGTGGGTTACCCAGGTGGCCCCAAGGATCAAAAGTGTGGGGGCCTTAAAGACAGGGAACAAGACCACCCCTGGAGCCTCCAGAAGGGAACCCACATCAGACTTCAATCCTACAAACCTGTGAGGTAAGAAGTGGGTGTTGTAGAACCACTACATTTGTAGTCATTTGTAACAGCAGCAAGAAGAAACTAATACTTCTGGATACAGTGAGCATAACTCCTGTCAACCCACCAGTGATCTGATTCACAAATATCCCAGCAAAGTGTCGATCTGCTTTAAATAATTAAGCCAGACTTCAGGGGTCACAAAGACAAAAAAGAAATTTTGTATTTGTTATCAGTATTACTATGGTTTCCTTATGATTTGTGCTTTTCAGCTGTTCATATTTAACAGACCAGAATCAGAAATCTCTTAAGATGGAATGGCCCACATAGGTCACTTGCCAAGGCAGGCAGTGTGCTTCCTGGAGAGGGCAATAGATAGCCACATGCTCCTGATACTGCTATGCCTTTTACTAGCTATCCTATCTTAAACCAGTTAACCTGAGCCCCGGTTTGCTCTGTTGTAAAATGGAAATAACAATAGTTCTAACACCTCAAGGATGATCATTAGGGTGTAAAAAGATAGGACACTTATGCATACAGTGCTCAACTCAGCACCTGACACATAGTGTTTGAAACTAGCAAGAAACAGCATGGGACTTAAGTGATTTGCCAAAGAGCAGAGTTACATGGCAAAGATAGAAATACGATGCAGTCTCCCTTCCCCGGCTAATGATACTCCCCTACAATACCCTGTGTCTGATACAGAACCTTTCATTGACTCAAATCAGTGGATTTGAGCCCACATTGGCTTAAATATCAAGGACAATCCTCTTAATTTAACCCCATTCTTATACAGGTCTCTATAAAGCCATTTGAATATAATTAAGTAGCAAACACTGTCACACCAACAGGACTAAAATATACCAAGCCGAGACACAGATTCCAGCCTAGCTCCAACTGTTTAAACTGGACAAAAAAGAATATGTATTCATTGACTGTTGACATTCAACCCATTTTCACGAAGATAAGGTGGTTCATTAGCAAACAGACATAAAATCAAACTATGAAACCTACGAAGGCCAAAGTGCATACAGAAGAGCGGAGCATCACGGTCACAAAGAAACCAAGAGCTAGCCTGGCACTCCATAGGTTTAGCAAGCCCAGCAGGGGCTTTAGGCATGAATGACAGGACAGACGAGCAGTATGGGAGATACGCTGTCATTCAGAGGAAGGCACCCTCCCAGGGGGGGCGAACACCAGAAAGGCTTCAGGGGAGGTCAGACGTGAATAGAGACATAACACTAATGGCAGCAATGCTGAGGGCCAGGCCCTGTGCTCGGTAACTTATAGGGTTTGTCATCCAACCCTCACACAAACCCTCATTGGTGGGGACAATTATAAACCGCGTTTTACAGATGAGGAAACTGAAGTTCAAAGAGGTTTGGCACTTGTCCAAAGGTCACACAGGAACTAGAGGGGATCCTTCTGAGTAACCCTGAAAGTACTGATAACTCCTGGCAAGAGGAACAGCAGGGACTATGTGGAATGAGCCTGTGGCAGGGGCGGGGATCCTGAGACCTGAGGGGCAGGGAGGTCAGTCTGAAATGTGGGACCCACATGGCACCAGCCATGAGCCCAGCTGTATAGTCACAGCACAGGTGGCTGGGGGACAAGGTGCTTCTGCCCCAGAACACTGTTTGGACCTCCTTTCAGTGCTCTGAAGAGCCGAGACAGCCCTACCAGGGAGGCGCACAGCGGAGCGTGACATGTTGATCAGCTCCTGCTCTGCAGCAGGGCCTGTCCCCTCACACCCCGGACAGGTCTCAGACAGCCTCCTGAAACTGCCCTGGGGGCCCCAGAGGCCCTGAGGTCTCCAGAGCTTGTCACTCAGGCACCGAATACACTTAGTCTAATTGGATATTATTCCTTCTTTATGAAGCCAAGCAGGTTGTTACCCAGTTCCCTGGGTAAGACACTTGCAGCTTCATTTTGCAATTACATCTCCCTGGTATTTGTCATGGCACAGAAGTGAAATCTCTGTGTCGCTGGTCTCCGATGTCATCTTTTCCTTCTGTTTAAAACGTAGGTGCTATGCCAGGTCTTTTTAAATCTGTAAGTGCTTTTCCATCCTCTAAAAAAAAAAAAAAAAAAAAATCCTGCAATATCTGACCAATTATTTTCTTACCCACATTAAAAATAGATGCCATTTCCACTGCCACTGTGGCAATTATTAAAACTGCTAACAGTTCTTGCTAACAGAACTCCTGGTTCTTTAATTCTTTGGGGCACACAGTAGGCTTGCACGGCCCTGTCCTTTAGAAGTTAGGCATAGCTTTGGACTTGTGTGGGCCAATGAGCTGTGGGAGAAATAACACTTCTGGGTGGAAGCTTTAAAGGCCAGGCACTGATTTGCCATGTCCCATTCTCTATACTGCAAATAACAGAGGCATGTGTAGGAGATGGTGCCCGGTCAGTGATTTTACTGAGCAGAACACCTCCCCTTCCCATTTCTCATGAGTGAGAATAAATTCATTGTTTACTGAGTCATGGAGATCTGGGGATATTTGTTACTGCAGCACAACCTAATGCATCCTGACTGGTAAAAACCATTATAACCAGTTCAAAGTCCTGTCTTGATGTTCTATCTCCTCGTCACAAAGTTGGCTTTCCTTTTGTCTCCAGCAGTATGGGATCACTCATGAGCTATCAAGGGCGGGTTCGGCAGCCCGCCTAGATTGTGATGACCATCCTACATACCACATCCTTTTTGGCTCCTCCCTCTCTGTGCAACACATTCTCTTCCTTGGACCTAATTCAGATTCACAGAGCAAGAAAATAGACCCTGGTTTCCCTCCCTACCTGGTCCTGAAAGGTGTTGGAGTCACCAACATTTTAATTACAAAACACAAATCTAGGCACAACCAGCCTATTAGTCCTCAGAAGGTTTTCTAGAACCCAAAGCGAGGCACACATATGGTCAAAGAAGGGGTCATTCCTCTGTTCCCCTGGCAAATTGCCATGATTCTTGGGGCCTGAGTCCTTTCTGAATGCCTTAGCATCATTTCCTCTGAAGTTGTCCCACCAACCTAGATTGGTCAACCTCTACCTTCAGAGAAGCATCTCCTGTTCCTACTCCTTCCGTAACAGAAGCTAGTGGCCAAAGAAACAGAACGCTGAAATATTGTCAGCCACACCGCTGCTGAGGTCAGATGCTACTCTCTGAAATCAGGCTGCGATCTCTGCCGAGCGCCTTACGGAGAAGGGCAGTTCCTAGCACTGTATCACAAGCAGGGTGCTCACCTGCTAGCTACCTTCAGACACCCTTTCCAAATACCCAAAAATAAGAGAATATGATCAAACAAATAGAATTACCATGATGACGGGCTAGAGACCTAAAATGCATGATCTCTTATGTTCACAGCAAACTAAAGCTCAGCGGTGTGAAATGGCAGAGCCTGGATTTGAAGCACATTCTTCTTCTTTCGGGCTCATTTTCCTCCCACTCCACCAAACTTCCATCCCTCATGACTTTTTTTTTTTCTTTTTTGGTATTTTTTGTATTATTCTTCATGCCAGGAAGATCCTCTCCCATCATACCCATTCTGAAAAGTCTTATTCTCCCAAGTTATCCACACTCACCCCGAACCCCTCCTTCTGGAACCTCTTTTCCACAGTGTTATGTCTTATCTGTTCAGGCTGCTACAACAAAATATCATAGACTGGGGAGCTTAAATTACACACATGTATTTCTCAAAGCTCTGGAGTCTAGAAGTCCAAGATCAAGGTATCAGCAGACTCATTCCTGGTGAGAGCTCTCTTCTAGGCTTGCAGACAACCACCTCACCGTGTGCTCATATGCTTTTGTGCTTGGTGCATGCCTGCAGGGGAGGAGATCTCACTCTCTTCCTCTTCTTCTAAGGGCACTATTCACATCACAAGAGACTCCCTCTCATGACCTCATAGAACTGTAATCACCTCCCAAAGGTCCCATCCCCCCATATCATCACACTGGAGCTCAAGCTTCAGCATATGAATCCAGAGGGCACACAAACATTCAGTCCGTAACAATCGGCAACAGAATTGGTGCCTTAACTGTAGGCACACAGTCTAGCTGCCTATTTTTTCTAATTTTCCAAGGTGCCACTCTTTTGCTTCATAATACAGGTCTTGACAATGCACCAGCAGCAATAGCGACTGCCAACATCCACGGGCACTTTTAGATGCAGGGACTTTATTATAAAGTTCACACCTGCGATCTCCTATCTGCAGGGCTCTCTCCTGCACTCCACACGTGTCCCTCTCTGCCTCAATGTCAGCTCACCAATGAAGCCTTCCCCAAAAACCCTAACAAAAGTAGTGCTTGGCACACAGTAGGTGCACAACACATATCTCATGAGTGAATGAACGAATGGAAGGATGGAAAACACCCTTCAAAGGCAAGCCTGTGGACTCCTTATGATGTGTGAGTTGTATGTGATGGCCATGAGAAGACCCAGCTGGTTCTGCCATCAGCTTCCTGAGAAGTAACACCCACCCCAGACTCATGGGAGATGGATAGCACCGGAACTGAGCCCCGGATGACCCATCCTGTGCCACGGAGCTGGGTCAGGGCCAGAATCAGAACCAAAAATAAATGGCCTCCAGCTCTCTAGCCTTTCAGTAGGAATATCTGAAGTATCTTTAATCAAACTTTAGAGGCTCAAATTGCCCACAATTCTAGAAATGCCTCCAGTTACTATGGATTTATCAGTGAAGAGAATGAAATAAAGAAAATTTGTTTCATAGTTAAAGCCAAGGCCACTTTATCCCAGATGTACTTAAATCACTTAGCTCTTAACAGAATCTTTAACTATAAATATACTAAATTTGGTAGTAGGATAGATTAACTACAAAAGGAAATTAACACTGCCTCAGAGAATGGAGATAACATATTAAAGCCACTGATAGGCTACTTCTGAGAATTATAACTGGGTAGACCTAACATTTTTAAATGGATATTAGAGATGATGAAATAGTACGCGGCCACCCTCCGAAATGCAATTGAATTTACATTGATTAAGGCAGAGGGAGAAAATCTAGTATTAGAGAAGGCCTTACATTAAAAACTTTAAACAAGCCCCAAAATGATTCCTTAGGAAATAGGTTTTGGTGACTAAATGGTGTGTCATTAGTCCTCCAGCTAGAAACTGCAGTAGTTAGTTCCATTATGAACATGTGTGTGCAGGATTTCATCTATGGGTACATTAACACTTGGCTTCCAAAGAGACCAGCAGTGACAAACCAAGTTTGCAGGGCTCTGTCATTAGCTCTGTTTGCATTCTCCAAAGCAAACCGCCAGTCTCATGATGCACTACATTAAAAATCCTATGTGGTATCGAATGCCTGAAGCTGATGCTTCCCCGTTAAATACAGCACAGCTCAATTAACGGCTCTTCAATATACAATTTAATTTTTCTTTCATCTTGATCCACAGCCTGGCTCAAAATGAGGAATGCTAGAATAGATGTACTTTGAATATTGAAGCAAGTCTTTATAAATAAACCTATCACACTTGTAATGATTTCTGTCATAACATGACAAAAGAGATGAAGCTCAGCGTCTGGCACTTCTACTCACACGTCATTTTTCCAACATCACCAGAACCTACAATTTTTTTTTCTTGGCTTTTCCCTAACGTTTTTTTCCAGTTATCCCTGAATGGCATTCTGCTGTTTGAGAAAAGTTTATCCTTTTTTTTTTCCTTCCCTGTGTGACAATTCTTCAGAAGGAACAAAGAAAATTACTATTCTGTTACTTACATGTAAGGTAAGGAATGTAACTTATAAATGAATTATGAAGGTCTTACCCTTGGAAAGACATACATATTTCATCATAAATGTGATCCATAACGTTTATTCCACATACAGTATTTATATTTACACATGATTATTCAAGGTTTCTTTTAATCTCACCAAGCTCATACTTTCATAAGCAAATCAAACATTCTCCTTTAACCTATAAGGCACAAAATAGAATGTACAAAAGGTGCTCCCAATTGACCCTGCAACACATACTCTCTCCCTGGATGGAAGGTATTATATTTACAAAGAACGCTGTGAATCCAGTGATTTCTCAAAGGTATATGATGCCGTGTTCAAACAGCTCCATGTGCTTGCTGTTGGTCAAAGCAGCAGCTGTTTCACTTTGGACCAGAGACCATTTCTTCTGTTTAAACATATTCATAAAAACAGATGTGACAATGCTTCATGCCTTAAGTAGCAGCAGAGTAGCAGTGACTTGGATTTCTCACAGTCTTTTTGAGCTGGTTGGGAAAAGAACAGGGCCCTCCCTCTACAAGTAAATGAAGTATCAGGGGAGACAGGCTAAAACTCCAATCTCTATCTGATCAAATCATTCCAACTGCTCTTTTTTAGGCCATAAGAGAAGGTTTCTTGCCAAGCTGGGTAACGTCATAATCACGTCACAATGACAAAACATTTATTTAAAATTTACTGGTTTTATCCCAGGGTATTTTTCATGTTATAATTTAAAACCTACTTTTAAAATTTTAAATACATTTCAGATTTTTCAACTCATTCAATGCCTATTTAAGCATAAAATAGAAATTACACATAAATATGTGTGTGTGTGCAGCCAAAAGAAAAAGCATTCAAAACAGGAACTGACAAAGCTATCCATAGTTTAAACATCTTCCTTCCATTCTTACCTTTCTTTGCCCAATACTGTACAGCTTATATAATTTAGAGGGAACTATGTGGGAAAAAAAAAAGGGCTGTAAGAGACTTTTTAATTGTCAGAGATAGAGCACTTAGAATTTATAGTAATTAACTAGTCATTATTTCAAATAAGAACATTAATTGGTATGTTCAGAAAATCTGCAGCATTGCAAAATTTAAAATAAACATTACAAAGATATCATTTACAACTAATCTATATTTACCATTGAAGTGAGCTTCAAACTATATTTCTTTCTATTATGCTTTTATTGGCTACAGCACACAGCAAATGGGGTGTGTTATGTGCAGCTTCCTAAACACCTAAATTTATAAAACCCAATTACATAAATTAATTAGGAATGAACCATACATTTATGCCTTTGTTTGCAACTGCAACATATTAAACATGACAAAGTTAATAAGTAGACCCTAAAAGAAAAAATAGTGCCATGTATTCATTTTCCATAACAAATTTTTATGAGATTTAATTTGACTTGTCTAGTCCTAAGGGTCATGATTCTTAATAAATATGCAGTTTCTTGCCATTTCATATATATGTAAGGGTATGTTTTTATGGTTCCTAAAGGACCAAGAATGTATAAATTCAAGAGCATTTATTTCCAGTTCGAGAGAAAGAAGGGCAAAGAATCACTCAAATGTTATTTCTATCTTGCTCATCTACCAAAGACAGCATTTTGGTAACCAGAGCAGTACACACACAAAATTAAGTGATTTGCCATCACCTAGCTTATCACAGGATACATCCATTAAAATAAGTTTAGTCTTAGCTCCAAGGGGGAATAAAGCATTGATAGGAGTTGAAGGCCATCAGAAGAACGTGGCTGGAAAGAGAATACAATTTTTTAATGCAAAAAATCAGAACCCCAAAAATGTGCAATATATTTTCAAAAATCAAATAATCCTACATCATTCTTGAATGGTATTTTCCTGCATGGAAAATGCTGAAAGAAAATGGTATGATTTTTTTTTTTAATGTAAAAGGAAAAAAGTCTGGAATGAAGATAATCTCTCCCCTTGCCCCCAGTCAACCCATATTCCTAAGAGAATCATTCATACGTGCCCACATGATTCTCAGGTTCAGAAACGCAAGCTGGCAGGAGTGTGTGTTTGAGTGCATGCTTTTGACCTGCTTAAGTCTTGGTTAGAGGAAGAGTAGTGACTTCATGAAAAGCCTGTTCCAGGCCTCTGTTCCATCACAGCCCCTGGCAAACATGAAATTCTTCAAGTCACAGACCACCTTGGCAAGTCAGATGATGCCCCGTGGTTCCCTGCCCAACCTGTTCTTGATGGCTGGAATAAGAGGGATCTCTCAGCAGAATAGATGAGAATGCAGAGCTCCTCCTATCACCATAGGAGGTGAGGCACAGTCTATCTTAAAAGGGCCTGACTTCACCTTCATAAGGCAACATCCTCTCCAAGGACCCTGTGGATGCGAAACCGTGAACAGAGGAAGCAGCTTCCAGGCTCATCAAGCCTCAGACCCCTTGATGGCTTGACCCTTCCATCAAGCCTCAGACCCCACTGCTCCATGTGGCTTCCCTACAGGTGCCTCCAGCTCAACAGGACCCACACGCACTCATTTCTCTTCCTCCTTCTCCTCCTGCATGCTAGCTTTCAGTGAATAGTGCAACAACCTAAGCACCACCTGGACACAGCTAGAACTCTTCCACCCCCCTTCGGCCATCCCAGCGCCCACCTCAGTGTCTACTCCTTCAGCTACCTCTCTCCAAGTCAGCTTCCCCTCTCCATCCCCACTGCCGGTGCCTCCCCAGCCTCTCACATCTCCTTCTGTGATAACTGCAAGACTCCGTTACCAACCTTAGCAGGCTAGGCTCCAAATGCTGCGAGGCTTCCCGAATGCTCACTGGAGCAAGGACAAAGCTTGCTTAATTACTGACTGCTGTATACCTCACCCCCATTATAAAACTCACACTCCCCAGCAAGCTATTAAGGCTTTTTGTGATATTCCCTCTCTTTCCTATTCATCTTCCTCTCCTGCCACACATTCATTGTCTGCCTATAGCCCAGCTCTCCTGAAAAACCATGGACCTCCCAAATGTGCTTCTACACCTTCAGTCTCCAGACCACTGCCCACAGGATATTGTCAGATTGCAATGCCTTTTTTTTTTGCTTCTCTTCTCTTTGCTAACTCCTAGTAATTCTTCAAAACTCATCTCTTCTACCACACCTTCTCTGACTCCCTCTCCCACTGATTGACTTAGATATTATGGTGGTGCTCAAATAGGTCTACAAATTCTTTGACAACCCTCCCCTCTAGAGGTAGAGTCTAACTCTGCTCTCTGCGGGGTGGACTGGATGAAGTGATCCACTTCTAATGAACTGACTGTGGCAGAAGGGAAAATGAGTGACTACTGAGAAGGGGGCATACACAGTACTGTGGTTTCTACCCCACACTCTCATTCCTGGATCACTTGCTCTGGAAGAATTATAAGGACTCTCCAGCAGCCCTATGCAGAGGTCCCTGTGGTCTCCAGCCAAGAGCTATGTAGGTGCACCATCTGGGATGTGGATCCTCTAGCCCCAGTCGAATCTTCAGATGACATCTTTAAAAAAAAAAAAAAAAAAAAGACTGATTTATTTTTCTAGAGAGAGAGAGCAAGCATGGTAGGGCGGGAACAGAGAGAGATGAGAGAGGAACTCAGACTCCACAGTGAGTGCGGAGCCCAATGCAGGGCTCATTCTCACAACCCTGAGATCACGACCCGAGATGAAACCAAGAATCAGATGCTTAAACAACTGTGCCACCCAAGTGCCCCTTCAAATGACATCTTGATGACAACCTCATAAGAGAGCCTGTGCCAGAACCACCTAGAAAAAGCCACCCTCCAATTCCTGACCCACAGAAACTCTGAGAGACAATAAATGTTGACTTTGAGTGTAACTTTTTAGATAATCTGTTATGCAGCAAAATAACGAATACAGATAGGTACTCTTCCAGTATGCTTCCACAACACCCTGCATCTCCCTCTGTATCTCTAGTACTTGGCACAGTTCATGGTACATTGTTGGCACTACAGACACTTGAGTAATATATGGCAGATGGCTGAATGAACAGATCTGTGAACAAATGAAGCAGCACCATGAGAACTACAGATAATACACATAAGATAGTCTCACACCAGTTATATGGATGCTATACTATGATGTCATGGTAAGATAATCATTTACACTCAACATTTATTCATTTTAGAAAGAAGAATAGAGGCACTGCCATGTATCCATAATATTTCAAGGGGCTAGACCATATATCTTCTTAGAAATCATTGTTCTAAGGGAACATTGTTCTAAGGAAATCATTGTTCTCATATATATTTACGAGAGATAATTCATATACCATGTAATTTTTCCACCCAAAATGTAAAATTCAATGGTTTTTAATTTATTCACTGAATTGTACAAATATCACATTCAGTTTGGAGGCATTTTCATGACCCCCAAAATAAATGAATAAATAATTTTTATCATCTTCAATGAAAAAAGTACAAATTTAAATAAGATTCTATCCCCTAAGTGGTATAGTCAGTTAACCATCTAACTCTTGGTTTTGACTCAGGTCATGATCTCATGAATCATGGCAACAAGCCCCACATTTAGTGGGGAGTCTGCTTGAATATTATCTCCCTCTGCCCCACCCTTCACTTGCACATGCTCTTTCTCTCTATCCCTCTCTCTCAAATAAATAATAAATAATTTTTTTAAAAAAAATAAGATTCTAGTTTAAACCTGTTGAAGTGCCCAAATAAAAGGCAAGTGGATAATATTTAGTGTTGGCCAAGCTGTAACGGTACAAACTTTCTTAAGTAATGCTGCTGAAAAAGCTACTTGATCCAATTCTCAAAGTATTAGGCAATATGTATCAGGAATATAAAAACTATGCACACCCTTTAGAACAAATAAGTTCTAAGATTCTATTCCATGGAAGTAACCAAATATGTAATGATTTATATAAAAAAAAGGCCACCAAAGCGTCATAGTTAAAAATGGGAAAATAACATAAATATCTAACATGAATAAATAAATAAATTATGGTTTGTCTATGGGCCAGAACATGTCCATGTGGGTATTTATGAGTACCATGTTTTAAAAATTTTTAATGACATGGAAAAAATGCTCACAAAATAGTTAAGTGATATAAATACGAAATAGACATTATCAGTAGGCAAAGTAGAATTAATATCAAGTCCCTCATTTGTTAAGCTTATGGCCCCAGGAAAATTACTTAATCCTTCCATACCTCAGTTTCTTCAAATACAACTTGAAGATAATAAGGAATCTATTTCAAAGATGCACTAAAAGATTAAACTTGGTAATCCATACAAAAACTGCAATGTTCAACAGCTGGAAGTGGAAGGTATTATTAGCTATTATCACTATCTTAGCTTTGCAACACAAAAAAGGTTCAAGGGTCTGAAACCCTGTTCTGCCACTTAGCTGTGTGACCTCAGACATATTCCTTAAATACTCAGAGTTTTGCCTGACTTATCTAAGAAGACAGTGATATTTGTCATATCTCCAAAACATACTTTTGAAGGTGAGTGAAGTCTAGGAATACAGCAGGTGCTCAATAGTGACTCTTGGACTATATACACTACATCCACATAAAGAGTTCACCAAATTATTCCTCAGTCTTTGACCACAAGTAATACAGAAAGAAGATGACATTCTAATCTTTTTACTGAAACTTAGAAGGTCAGAATACTTAAGCTTCCCAGACCTCCTGAGAAGAGTTATAACCAGCATCTACTCTGTAAAGTCTCTCAGGCTTACACATCCCATCTCTTTAAGGTAAACACCAGAATGGGGCCAACATTCAGTGTTCCTAATTTCAGAAGCCCTAAAATACCAAGGTATTTTGTCTTTTCTTTTTCCCCTCTTCTTCTTTGCTTCTTCCTTTCTAATTGTTGTTTTGTTTCATTATTCAAACAAGTAGGGCAGCCCCGGTGGCCCAGTGGTTTAGCTCCACCTTCAGCCTGGGGTGTGATCCTGAAGACCCAGGATCAAGTCCCACATCGGGCTCCCTGCATGGAGCCTGCTTCTCCCTCTGTCTGTGTCTCTGCCTCTCTCCCTCTCTGTGCCTCTCATGAATAAATAAAAAAAAAATCTTTAAAAAAAAAAAAAAAACAAGTAAAATACTTCATGCTGCTGGTGACTACAAAGAAAAAATAAAGTTTATTTTTCAATGACAGGCTCATTTCCAGTTACTGATCTTCCATTTTGGATGGACATTCCACTGCTACTCCTAGCACATTAAGATTTTTAGTCTCAGTATCCCTACTGGAACTAAACAACCGATTTGACAGAGGTGTCATATGGGCTTCAAATTATTGGTAATTTTTTCCTGTAATATTCTACTGAGAAGGATTCAGAGACTATTGCCACACTCAGCAGAAGAGAACCATGACCGAAAGTGGGATCTACCACAGACATGGGAGAGGTGAATTATGGCATCGTCAGACTGGGCAACAATTGACAGGAGCTGCTGCTTAATGAAATCTACACAAATAACACCTGTATCAAAAAGAAAAATTGTTCACATTACTAAGAATCCATCTGTTTTTAAATTCAAACTTCCAGGTATCATTTTCTTAGCATGGACACACACCTAGATCAGCCACACAGACTCCAAACATCAGAGTCCCTTCTTCAGCCCTCTCTACTTTGGCCTCAACACCCAATCAGTTGTCTGGTTCTGTAGATCATTTTCTCTAGTCTTGTCTGTCTCTCACTGTAGCCTCCTCACTAGATCCATGCTTACAGCATTCACCTCCAGTATGGTGCCAGAGGAATCTCTCAGGTATGCCACTTAAAAGCCCTATATTGTTCCACATTCCCTAGCATAAAAATTCCAACTCCTTAGCCTAATATTCTAGACCCTACAAAGATTTCATCTCATTTCTTTTCTATTACCATGAAAATTATCTGTTGACATGTTCACTGCAATGGTGAAACTTAAAATACTAGCAATTCAATGGATGGATGGATGGATGGATGGACAGATGGAGGGAATAATGAATGGCTGATGGGATGGATGGGTGGGAAGATGGATGCATAGATGGAGCCTTCCCATCCTACTCTGTTGTTTCATGTAATTTTTTCTATTTGTCTGCCTACCTCCCAGCTGTTTTCAATCATATCCTTCTAGGCCCAACTTTTCCACAAAGCCTTCCTTCACCCCATCTTCCATTGCTCCCTGAAAAAGCCCCATCTGTGTTCTGAACTTCCATAGTTTTTATGTCATTTATTCTGTCTCCCTCATCATAGAGTTCTTTTATAAGTTCCCTGCCTCCTAGATTTAATTTCCTGGCATTAGGCACCAGCTTCATTGCCTCTACGGCACTTAGGACAGTGTCCTTAACAAAACAGCTCATTGATTAATAATTATTAATGAACTGGTTGAATATTCAAAGTAACTTTTGGCAGGATCCCTGTGTGGCTCAGCGGTTTAGCGCCTGCCATTGGCTCAGGGCATGATCCTGGAGTCCCAGGATCGAGTTCCACATCGGGCTCCCTGCATGGAGCCTGCTTCTCCCTCTGCTGCTGTCTCTGCCTCTCTCTCTTTCTGTGGGTGTCTCTCATGAATGAATGAATGAATGAATGAATGAATGAATGAATGAATAAATAAATAAATAAATAAATAAATAAATAAATAAATAAATAAATAAATAAATAAAATAGCTTCTGGTTTTATTTTTCACTCCTAAAAGACAACAATCTGGAATTTAAATGTTCTATGATTTTAAAAATTAGCAGTCTAAATGTACCTAATGGCAAGGAGGTATAACATAAGCACCAACAGGGTCTAGCTTTGCTTTTACACTGGACTTGCTGTGCAATCTGAAGCAAGTCTCTTCTCTTGTCCCTGCATACTCCTCACCCAAACAGTATCCAGGTATAAGAGCAGGCAATCTTTAGGGCCTTTCTACCTCCCCAATCCACAGTGCCAAAATTCAGATGAGAAGAGGAATGAAAATTGATGATCCTGACCTAGGCAGCCACTGTGAGTTTAACATTGCACTGGCTGACATTACAGTTTGAAAGAACAAAAGCGTCGAAGGGTCTGTCCACAGGTGGTAATAATAATTTTTCACACCTGTGTCCCCTCCAGATGGGATGCCAACTCCAGTAGCTGTGAAAGAAGTACTCTTTCTACAGGTAGCATGACTGTCCTGCTTCCCAGCTGACTACACCTTCCTTAGTCACCCATCATCCCTCTCACTATTCCTGTCCAGGAGTTGAGGTGGTGGCAGACACGTGTCCATGGCAACGCTGTCATTACCAAAGAGAGCACAGATTATGAATTTGCTACCTTCTAACTCCCCACAACTGGGGAGAATTCAAGGCAGCAAGCTTTCACAATCACCATTAACTCATGCCCACTCTGAAAAGCCATGTTTATGACTTATTCCAGACACGATTTCCTTCATGTGATGATGATAATGGGCAAGGCAGGAGAGCAAATGTAAAAATTCTGCCACTACCACATCACAGGAGAAAATGGTAAGACTATGCCATGCCCAAGACCTTGGTGATCCTGATGTCTTATCCATCCCGTAGCCCCCTCCCTTTCCCATCAATGTTTATTCTCTTGCCTGCCTACAAATTCCCCCTAGTTACTCTCCCAACCTGTGGTGGGACGAACGAAAGTTAAAGCCAGAATCTCTCATCATGCTTTCATCTCGTAGACTGAGGCATGGTCTTCTTGTCAACTAAAAAAAGTTTGCCTAATTCAATTACTGAATATATTATATCTCTGCTAAGAGAATAAGTATGGGGCACCTAGGTGACTCAGTCAGTTAAGTGTCTGCCTTTGGCTCAGGTCATAATCCCAGGTCCTGGAATTGAGCCCCGCGTCAGGCTCCCTGCTGAGCAGAGTCTGCTTCTCCCCCTCCCTCTGCCCTGCCCCCTGCTTAGGCGCTTGTACTCTCAATCTCTCATAAATGAATGAATGAATGAGTGAATGAATGAATAAATAAATAGAAAAATAAGTATAGAACATTCCCCCCAACATACACAGAATTTTGCTTTTTCCTTTTTTTTTTTAAGATTTTATTTATTTATTCGTGATAGACAGAGAGAGAGAGAGGGAGAGAGGCAGACACAGGCAGAGGGATAAACGGGCTTCATGCCGGAAGCCTGACGTGGGACTCGATTCCAGGACTCCAGGATCACGCCCTGGGCCAAAGGCAGGCACCAAACCACTGAGCCACCCAGGGATCCCCTGCTTTTTCCTTTTTAAGCTTCTATCCAAATACATCCAGAACATTGTTATTATACAACCCAACAAATTTCCCTTCTCTATTAAAATACATTTCCCTTCTGACTGAATCTACCCCTCAATACTCTTCCTTAACATTCATTCACCCCACAACAAGTGTTTCACAGTTTGACAAATGCATTCTCCCATCATCTCCTTTGGGACCTTCTACTGTAGTGAAGGGTGGGCAGGGCAGAGGTGATGGTCCTGATTTTTTCAGAGGACCCAAGGAAGCACACTGAAGATAAGTGAACTGTGCAAGAGTCTGTGGTTTCTCACCTGTCTCCAGGGCTCTTTTTTCCCCACCATGCAGCCTTTATGGCCTCCACTTGGTCTCCTCTTTCCAAAGACACTACTTCAAGAAAGCAGAGAGGTAGGAATGTAGTTCCATTATTTTACTTTCCCACCAGGAAACAATGCTGATGGGCCTAATTCTACTCCTCTTGCTTCTACACATGGCAGATAGCAGCCTGTGCATGCACTTGTTCCCTAGAAATATGTTTTATTCTGTTTTAAACTATTCCAGGGTGCTGCCTGGGTGGCTCCATCAGTTAAGCCTCTGCCTTTAGGTCAGGTCATGATCTCTGCATCCTGGGACAGAGTCCTGCATGAGGCTCCCTGCTCAGTGGGGAGCCTGCTTCTCCCAATTTCTCTCTCCCTCCTCCCTGCTCATATTCTCTCTCTCAAATAAATAAATAAAATCTTCAAAAAATAAATAAACTATTCCAGGAATTTAGAGGTAAACACAAATTTCTTCGTGGAGCTTCCATACAAAAATGAAATACCAGAAAAGCAAGTAAACTAATATATAGCAAATATAATGAGAGGTTGGACCATCATTTTTTAAAGAGAACATAATACAGAATAGATATTTGAGAGGCAGGGTACCATTTTAGATAAGATACAAATATTTATTGACAGATGGATCAGTTCCTGGTACTCCAGTCAAATAATTCTTTTTTTCCAGTGAAGGTTTATTTTTAAAATATTGAAAGCCAAAATATATATGATTATTAAAATGTTCCCCATCCAGAAAGTTGATCTGATAAGCAGATCCATGACTAATTTAATGAATTTCATGCTTATAACCAAAGTCAAGATCACTTCTTTGATATTTAGTTCTTAAAAACTTGACAAACTTAGCCATATTCCAACATCTAAACTCAAGATGGCCAAAGCTCAGATCTACTGAGCTTAAGAAATATGACCAGCTATATCCCTAGAAAGGGAAGGGAACAGAAGGAAGAGGCATGATCTGGAGAACAATCCTTCATTCACACCAGAGGCCTCAATGGCACATGGCTATGGAGCATGACACCAGGACCAACTACTCCTCTAAGCCAACTCTCTGAGCCCAGGCTAGAAAGGAAGATGGGGCCCCATTGTGCCCAAAACATGCCCAGTCTGCCCAACCAACTAGGTTTTGAGGGAATCCAGGAGCCAAGTCAAAAGTAGTCCCTTACCAAGTTTTCAGCCAGACTGCCAAACCAGGATAGCTAGCCAAAGTTTAGGAAATCAAAGAGAAGGTCAGGAGAGAACAGCTTAAAAAGTAGAAATAAATCAAAAAAGCTAAAGAATAAATGGAAAAGAATACTCGGTGAATAAGGTGAAGAGGAGGTACAGATGAACTTATTAATATTGACTCAGAAATAATTCTATGTGGGACTGCCTGCGTGGCTCAGTTGGTTGAGTTTTCAACTCTTGGTTTCAGCTCAGGTCATGATCTCAGGGTCCTGGGATGGAGCCCTGGGTCAAGTTCTGCCCTCAAAGGGGGATCTGCCTGAGATTCTCTTCCTCTCCCTTCCTCTGCCCCTTTCCAACTTGCTCATTCTCTCTTTCTCTCTCTCTCTCTCAAATAAATCAATCTACAAAAAAAAAAAAAAAGGAAATAATTCCACATGCAGAGCTTGGCACACATGGCTAGCCTAGGACCTGTCCCAAAGGAACCAAAAATCATGTTAGAAAACTATTAATGGGGGTGCCTGGGTGGGTCAGTCATTTGAGTGATGAACTCTTGATTTTGGCTCAGGTCATGATCTCAGGATCCTGGGATTGAGCCCCATGTCCAGCTCCAGGTTCAGCGGGTAATCTGCTTGAGGATTCTCTCTCCCTCTTCCTCTTCCCCTTCCCCTACTCACATGCATGCACACACTCTCTCTCTAAATTATACAAATAAATCTTTAAAAAAAAAAAAGAAGAGGAAGAAAGAAAGAAAGAAAGAAAGAAAGAAAGAAAGAAAGAAGAACGAACGAACGAACTAACTATTAATGTCTACTTTTCCCTTGTATTTCCTTCCAGGCTGTTATTTATATAAGACTGCTTTGACCTAGCCGAACACTTCTCATCATATCTCTTAGCTATTAACACTTTGGACTTTGAGTACAGTCTTAAAATCAAACTCAGATCACTAGTATGTTATCATGCCTTCTCATGCTTTCAATATTCTTGTAAACTTTGTACCTTTTTGTTATGCCCTCAATCTTGCCCACATTCCCCACGTAATGATGCTATATTAATTTTCCTTCTAGAAAAAAATTGTCTTAATAGACAAGCATTTTGTTCTTAGTTGAAATCTGTTCCCTACTTTAGTGGTTGCAGAAGAAAAGAAATATGCTGCCAGATTAGTGGGCATATGTTTACACCTTATGATGATAACATTTTTTGAGGGTGTTTCCCAATAGTACAGTCCCCTCTGTACAGAGTGATCAGTGGGGGCATAATCAAAAACCAGGAGCGATCGTACTGTTTTCAGACCAATGCTCCCTCTAACTGCTTCAGTGAGAGTGAAGAATTATGATCTCCATTTGGAAGGCAGAGGTAAATGTTTGCCTTTTAATCGTAAGCTTTTCTTCTGTTTGCAGTCCGCTGTGCACTCAGATCTGCTCACAAATAAAAATGGAATGAATTTTTAATAGCCTGAATTGAATTTGGGAGCGATGCCTGTTTTCCCCTCCAGTGCTGTGGATCATGGGTGCACACATGCAAAGTACTCCCACCCAGAGCAGGCATGCAAGAGCAGAGAAGGCTGGTCCAAGATGGAGCATGGTGATGCTTTATGTAAACAGGCAGGCTCACCTTGGGCAGAAGCCACCACACTCTAAAATTAATCCAGCCCTTACAGATTACAAAACTTCCCTCTGGCTTTGAACAGTGAAGTTGGATCTCCCAGTACATGGATGAACTGTGAATAAACATCAAGTGAGGGCAAACCTCATGCAGTCACCTACAAAGCCAAGTGCCCCTGGAACATGAGCACAGTAATAAGGATGACAATAATAAAATGTTTGTGACAATCTAGGACACAATGAATACTTTGCTAAGACTTCAGAAGTACTACCTCGGGCCCTCACAACAGCTCTACAAAGCAGATACTAAAACCATATTTTATTCCCTCAGTGGGAAACTGAGGCCAAGAGAGACCAAGTGCCTGGACCAAGCCTTTCTTTTTATTTATTTTTTCTTTCTCTTCTTCCTTCTGTCCTCTCTTTGCTACTGTTGCAAGCACAAATACTGCAACCATATAGAAAAATCAATTAAAGACATGCCAGCCAGGTGAAAGGAATGAAACCAAACCCAGCTAATTTAGCAGTGACCCAAATAAAACAGAACAGTAGGAACTGGAAAGCTGAAGCTTAATTTTTAAATGCCTACTATGTGTAGAGGGGAACAGAGTCAGAGGCCAAGGCCATGATCAGCAAATACTGCTGTTCTACCATTGACTCAAAGTCTAGCCTTAGAAATCTGCTGGAGACATTCAAAGGAAAATATTCTAAGAAATGCATTATTTATTTCCTACCTTGCTGTCCCAATAGGCTTAAAAAGAAAATCAGGTTGTACTCTGGCTATCAGGTCACTGGACTTCTCAATCCACTACTTTCACAGGTCCATAAATAATTATTTTTCCTACTTGGAATGGCTTTTTTTATGTATAGTAGTGGTTTCCCTCCTGCCATTGATCATTCCATCCAACAGGCTGCTCAGTCTGTCACTGACTCATTTATGATGAAATCTACATACATAAATGCCATCAGCTGCTTGATTCAAACAAGAGAGATCTTTTGAGTCTGGAAATGAGCCCAGGCAAGACACTCCCAGATGTAACTTGGGGTAGAAAGGGGTTCGGGGGACGGAGGGGGGAAGGCGGGGTGAAAGGTGTACATGAATCAGACATTTAAATAAAAGACCACATCCTCGGGTTCAAAAACATCAGGTGAACTGACAGTAAGCCAATTCAGAATCTGCACTCCTCATGGCTTTAATGAACTAAGGGCAGGCCAGTATGATAGCCACTGGCAGAGGACATAAAAGGAGAACCCCTGTGGACATTAGGTTCATTGTCCAAGGGTCATGACACAGGAACCCTAGAAAAAGAGATATAATAGAGTCACATTAACTGGCCCTTAGGTAAGAAATATTTATATGACCATAAGGATGTGAATATGTATTGTTTCCCATCTTTCAAAATTAATCTATAGATATGCACATAGGTTTAATTATGGTTATAGTATGAAAAGTAAATGTTGTTATCCATGACAATACAGAAGTATAAATAGCAGGAGTTAGGGGGTGAAGAGGAAAAGGAAAGGTAGAAGGATTGGTAGGGGGCACTAGCAGGCTCACCTAATAAGGAACAGAGTCAATCAAGAACAGTTCCAGAATAGAAAACACACATAAACATATAATATACACACACATCATAGATGCATGCACACACATGTATATAATGTACAGAATGTATAATATAAATATATAATATACAAATTTGACATTACAAACATAATGGGAGGAAGGAGATACAACCATTAAAGGTGGTATATGTGAGCTGAATCCATATCCATAAAGCAAAAATCATTAGCAAGCCCCTGAAATTGATAGATCAAGAAATAGCAGTTTAAGCATATAATTAGAACATAGGACGGAGCCACTGGAAGCATCAAATGTGGTTGCCTTTGTTCATCCGGTAAGGCAGCATCCAGAAAATCATGGGGTACAGAATCCATTCTCTACATATCTGTTGAATGAATGAATAGTGGGCAAAAGCACAGGCCGAGAAAGGTAGGGAAGAGGCTGCTGCTGGCTATTGTTAAGTCCTTCAGAACTACTTGATCCTTCCTCTAATGATGGCAAGTACTGCCTTTCTTGTGTGTGCACCCCCTCGAGGCAGGGGTTTTGGTTTGGTATTTGGAGTTTGGGTTTTAGTTTAATTGCTCTGGCCTGAACCTGGTTCACAGGTTCTGGAGAGGTGACCTTCTTTAAAAGTGAGAATTCCCTGCATTAAAATGCAAGAAGTAGGTCTCAAAGTAGCTGCACTACCAGGTTAGCCTGTACTGAGTCCTCCAGATGCACCTGCCCCAGGAGGGAGGAGGCAGGCTGGGGATAAAGGGCTGGATTGCTAGCACCTGCAGAAATCAGAATGGCTTACCAAGTGCTGCAAGGGGACAGAAGCAGCTTTTTGGTTAATAACTACAGTTTTAGGCAAAGGAGTGAAAATTGCCATCTGTTCCACAATTACCACACACTTGCTGTTTATTAAAAAGAGGAAGAGGAAGAGGAAGGAGGAGAAGGAGGAGGAGGAGGAGGAGGAGGGGAGGAGGAGGGGGAGGAGGAGGAGGAGGAGGAGGAGGAGAAGGAGGAGGAGGAGGAGGAGGAGGAGGAGGAGGGGGAGGAGGAGGAGGAGGAGGAGGAGAAGGAGGAGGAGGAGGAGGAGGAGGAGGAGGAGGGGAGGGGGAGGAGGAGGAGGAGGAGGAGGAGGAGGGGGAGGAGGAGGAGTAGGAGGGGGAGGAGGAGGAGGAGGAGGAGGGGGAGGAGGAGGAGGAGGAGGAGAAGAAGGAGAATAAGGAGAAGAAAGAAGAAGAGATTAAATTAAAAAGAAATAATAACTAGTATGGGGGAAGGAAGGAGGAGTCTATGACCTTGTCAGTTTGCTAGGTTTAGTGAAAACACCGTGGCTCTGTTTTCAAATTCTACTTCTGCCAAGCACTCAGCAGTACAGCCTCAGGCAAGCTGCTCACCTCCTCTCACTGATTTTTCCCTCACTTGTCAGCTGGGGACACTGATGTCCATTTCATGGTGTTACAAGAGGATCAAATTAGATAATGTCTGTAAACATAGGGCATGTGATAAAGACTTAAAATTCCCCTTCTTCCCCTCTCTCCTTTCATGAATGCTAGAAGAATACATAGCTCTCTACCACAGAACGAGTTTATTCATAGACACTTCCTAAAATGATGGGACAAATGTTTCATGGTAATGTTTATTAAACTCAGATTCAAATTAACTTCAAAGCACGTGGAAAGCATTCATTAAATCCAAAAGATATTTTGATGTAAAATTTTTAAAACACACAAAATACAGAGCTCAGTCACTAATTAGCTGATTTAAAAAAAAAAAAAAAAGCCTGTATCATTTATATAATACCTGATGTGAAATGGGGCTAATTCAATCACTATTCACGGTGTCAACCTCCCAGTGTGTTTATACTGAAGATCTCAGTATCCTTTCTCAGTATCCTTTCTATAAAAAGGAGAGGAAATCACTGATCAAGAGGTTCTCAAGAATGAGGAGTAACCGAGGTCAAGTGCCTGCTACCATGCCCGGCACAGGGCTGGCCCTCCACTCACGCTTCTATATCTTCCATGTGGGAAGGATTCCACTAGGGTAACAAGGAGATCAGAATCGTGTTTTGCCCTCACTTAAAATGCTCAACCCAGGCAGCAGTCAGTGGGGGTGATAAAATTGCCTCATGGATCTTACCATGACTTTTGTCCAAAATGATCAGAGAGTACATTAAATCATTAGCAGAAACTTTGCTGCCTGCTGATTTTACAATGCAGGCAATGAAATTCATTGCAGAAGCAAAATAGGGCCAATAATATAATTACGGCGCTCTGCCTATGCAGTCAGAGCTAATGCTATTATTTGACATTGCAAGGCTGTGTTTTCTCCCCAGAGTCTCGGTGCAGACAAGGTTCGCTCTAATTGGTTCCAAAGCACAACCTCTCCCCACTACAATCTTTCCTCAGGACCAGTAATGTTAATTTCCACACGACTGTAAATAGTATTTGCAAACAATACAAACATGGTAATAAGAGGCTAGGTGGGTAATTAATGTGGTTACAAAGTAGCTTATTTGCATTTTTATTTAAAAACGGCCTTCTTTAAAAAGCAGCTCAGATTTCTCTTTGCAAAAGGAGCCTTGGTTAAAGAGTACAACAGTAATTACTCTCTTTAGGGGTTCCTTTATATGTCCTTCAGGGAATTAGAATGAAAAGATAAGCAGAATTATAAAGGAAATCATGTAAAATATGAAATGTACTATAAACACTTAGTAGTGTATTTACCATAAGCTAGGCCTACCTTTTTCATTAATGGAATATTTTAACCAGCTTATAATACAGTCAAATTAATTGTAGATATGGCTAAAAGGTACAATCATCTAGTTAAACTTTTTTTTTTAAGATACAGTATTATAAGACTTTCTTTGCCCTCACAATAAATTCCACATGATCTTCTGCCAAAAAGTGCCCTGAATAGGGCAAAGGTGACCATGTGAGATAGAACACAGATGTGTGTTCCTCTCTAACAAAAGGAAACTGGAATGTGAGAGCAATAGTTACTTCTGTCTTTTCTTAGTTTACATCTTACATTCCTGGACGTAAGTCATAGGAAGTGAGGAAACAAATTCAAAAGCTAATTTGGAATGGAATTCACTTTTTCTCACATCTTTCCCAAATGTAACATCTAGAAATGGAAATTTCTAGAAGATGGCCAGTGGTAAGGACCATTCAGCAGCTAAAATATCTGAATTCATCTGGAGGCCATTTGGCCATCCCCTATGAACCAGTGAGAGAGGAACCAGGAGCCGGGTCACAGAGGTGATTAGTCACATCTCTATTTCTCAAGGAGTTCAGGCATTCTTTGGTAAAACTGACATGGAGGAACCTGTCAGGTTTAATAAACCTGTCAGGTAAGTTCAAGTCAGTTTGCAGGTACTGGGAAAAGATTCCCACTGGGCTTAATGCTCATGGAGCAGAAAGAGGCTAAGGGTCTGAACAGCAGAAGAGTAGAGGTCTGCAGGGAGAACTGCCAGCACATACCAAGGTACTGGGGCACAGAATAGCTTGATGAGTCTGGGGACTTGGATGAGGGAATATCCAAAAGGATCTTAGTTAGAATAACATAGAAAAAAATATAAGTGCAAATTTCAACCAAGTTAACAACTCCGATTCACTTATTCCATCAACAAACATTTATTAAATAGGGCCTACTATTCCCAAAAATCTGTTCTACAGGAGAATGCATGTTTTATTGGGGGAAGGCAGTCAAGAAGCAATAAATATAACACAAGAGAAGATTAAATAAAATGTTAGCACATTATAAGTGCTAAGAATAAAAGAGAAGGGAGTTTAAAAGGCTCAGAAGTAAGGATAGAAGCAGGCAGGAGTAGCACTCATGGAACAGCGGACTGGGAGGATGAGCGAGGGCAAATATTTTTAAGAGAAGCCAGAAATTTGGAATCTTAAGTGATGTCTTTGTTTTTAATTAAAAAGCAAACATGTCACCCACAGAACAACTATAGTAAACCTGTCTGCAGAAAACCAAGGTAACAAAGCTTGTGGCCTTGAAAGGGGCTGCATGTTGGTTTTTAAAAGTAAATATTAAAAAGGTGTATCTTCACTCTAACTCAACCCTCAAAAAATTACAACAATAACAACAACAAAAAAACAAATTATTTTTGGCTAAGACTGCCTTTCCTCATTTTAGCAACTGTATTCATGCAAATCCTATGTAATACTGATACTGTTTCACTCCCAAGTCTTACAAGTCCCTAAACATTCAAAACATATTTTTCATAGGATGTATCATGGTGCTGCAATGAAAGAAGACCAGATCTAAATAAGACTGGCTATTTGGTGTTGTTTTGGAAACCGTCACGGAGTGAAATTTATTTATACTTCAGACAGAATTCAAAGGCTGTAATAATGTTTTAAATATGATTTCAAAATACTTGAGAAAGACAGAAAAGCAATGAAGTGGAAGAGGAGGATAATAAGTTTATGACATCCAAGTAAATATATTTAGAAAACTGGGTCATTTATACCAGAACTGCAATCTTTTCTGTTAAAATATGCAAACGACAGTATGAAAAATGGTTTGTGATTTTAAAGAAATATAGCACTACAAATGTCAGTGTGAGGGAACTCAATAACACTTAATGAAACTTTGGATTTCAAATTAATTACTGATTGACTAAGGCATCTAGAGGGAAAACAGCCTCGATTAGAGAAGTCTGGGATAGGCCGTAAATCTGGATGCCTCTTTAGAGGACTCTGAGCTGGTATTTCCTACTTGTGCCATTACGGCTAGGTTAATGGGATGCTGGTCACTGCAAAGACCACTGGTTTCATTCTCAGACATGAGACTAGTCAATATTTTCCTGACTCTTTCAGATCGACTGACTGGCCAGCCAGCCGGCTTACCTGCCTGCCTTCCCTCCTTCCTTACTTTCTCCCTTTCCTCCTTCCTTCCTCCCTCCCTCCCTCTCTTCCTCTCCTTCTGCCTCCCTCCTATCCTTCCTTTTTTCCCTGTGTGTATTTATGGTTTTACCTATTTAAAGAATTCAAAATAAAAGGTTAAACAACCTGTGAGGCAGTATTTTAGGAAAGATAAATGGTACCAGTATTAAGAAAACCATATTTGGTATACTGTATTACAGATTCACAATTAGTATTCCCTCCTTGCCTTTGCTATGCTTTCCTGTAGGTCAAGTATACCTTCTCATCCCACTGATGTCAGTTTTGGTCATGAGACTGGATATGGCTATTGGAATATGAGCAGACATAAGGTACATCAAGGTCTGAACAAAAGTCCATGAGCTTTGCCCTTCGTCATGAGAACAGCATGCCCCTAGTGACTTCTCCCGCAGCGTTAGGTCCTGGAATGAGAAGTCATGAGAAAGAGGCCAGGAAAGCCCAGCTAAGACAGCAGAACCATGGCCAACCTCAGCCCTCATGTGTCATAAGCAAAGAAATACACATTTGTTTTTGTCAGCCCTTGAAAATTTGGAATTGCTTATTACAGCAGCAAAGGTTGACTCATACACTTCCCTTGCCAGTTGGATTTCCACCACATGATTCAAATCATACTGGTGCTCTTTACATAAGTCACAGAATTCATTATATTCAACTATAGCAGCACTAGGTCCATAATAAATTCTCATCTAATGATAAAAGCTTTTTTTTAATAGTTATTGCCACAACATGGGCAAGGAAGAGAACACGTCAACAGCTATCTATATTGAGCTGTAGAGAAACAATCACTGGTTGCAAACAACAAGAAACCAGTAACATTACAAAATGTTTACAGTATGTCAGGCACTGTTCTAAGTTGTTATGAATACTCACTACTTCCTCCCCCAGGGACATGGGGCTTAATTTTATTCTCCTTTTATATATGAAAAAACAAAAACAGGTTAACTAACTTGCTGTGAAAAATAAATACATAGCCTCATCTTTGTTAACCTCCAGATAATTGTGGGTTATTCCTCATCAAATTGGTGTTCTGTGTCATACTTTCAATATAACCAAAGCAAATTCATTAAAAATATTCAAAGCACAAACGTTCCATCATTCCTCAGGTAAGCTGCTCCTGTGGTCAAATATCATGTAAATTCTGAGAACCACTCCAGTCATTATTCCAATTCATTTTTCCACACAGCTGCACTTTCCAGCTTTCCTTATACTACCCTGAAATGCCATTCTCATATCCTGCCTCAGAATGGCATCCCTTCCAAGGATCAAGAACTCGCCTTGCTGTAAATCCCCCACAACCTGCCCCATGTAGGAAATCCACGTTAATTCCATCAAACTGTAGCTATAAAAACAACAATCATGTACAGGGGGGAAAAGGAGCAATCGAAAGGAATAAAATGGAATTAACATATTTATATAGGATGTTATATATAATGTGTACAAAACAGGTTTCCAAGGTTTTTAAAAAGAAAATTTCTAAAATACTGAGAACACATGACATATTTTTGGAGCATTTTGTTGAAAGCCCAAAGAGATATATTAGAAACTTATTATTCTGCTATTTTCCATTGGCAGTTTATTTTTCTACCTTCTCTACCTGTAACCAGAGGAAGATAATTCAAGCCAGTCAGTTCAACTCAATAGCACAGTCCAAGTGGTAAGGGGGCCTATCTGCCGGCTTGCACTGTGTACACCAGGCTGTGTCCCAGCTGGTGAGGGGCTGTGTGCCATGGGATGGAGGGGCACCTTTCCTAATTCTTACCAAAGGTCCCATGTGGCTAGTGGCACTAGTCTTGATAGGTGATGATCCTGTGGTCCAGCAGCACCATCTTGCCTCATCTAGTCCTCATCACAGGGGTTCGGAAGGGAGCACATAAAACATGTTTCCTTCCAATTTCACCTTTTTAAAGGGAGTAGTGGGGCACCTGGGTGGCTCAATGGTTGAGCATCTGCCTTTGGCTCAGGTCGTGATACCAGGGTCCTAGGATCGACCCACATCAGGCTCCCCACAGGGAGCCTGCTTCTCCCTCTGCCTATGTCTCTGCCTCTCTGTGTCTCTCATGAATAATAAATAAAATCTTTAAAAAATAAAAATAAAAGGGAGTAGAAAATGAAGCAAGTAAACCCAAAGATGGTACTCAACTTTAGTGTTTGGACATTTAAGACCAGAGACTCCAGACTCAAGTAAAGCCCCTTGACAAAGCCATGTAATTATCAGATTCCTGATAGCCTGGGTTGCAAGTCAACACCAAGTGGAGTTTGGAGTGACAACACAGAGAGAACTAAAGTATAACAACCTGTGACACAGAAGGCGCTGTGTCCAGAACTCCCCATCCTTAACATCATCATTTCACAATCCATGAAGTGTCATTCAGAAATTAATTACCTGACTCAGGTTGGGTATCCACTTAGAAGCTGAGCTAGGATTCAAACCAAGTGGTTGTGATCCAGATTCAATATGATTTCCCCGTGTGACTACAGGCAGCCACTGAAAAGATACGGGACCTGAACCAAACTGCTCTAAATGGGGCCCAACTCCTCCTCCTACCATATTTGTAGAAGAGAATAAATGCACATGAGCTACAGCAAGCAGGGGTTACAAGGGAGAGAGACTGAGGGTAAGAGACCTACCAGGCATGGTCCTTGGATGGCAAAGAGTAACCAGGTGGACTAGACAGGAGTGATTTGGTTGCAAGTGACAGAAGCCCAGCCAATACTAGCTCACACAAAGTGGCGTTTATCAGCTCCATAATATGACAAGGGCAGGGGTGAAGAAAAGTATTTTTTTTTTCTCTCCCATTTCAGCTTGCCTTCAACCCTTCTTACTCAGTCTCCTTATAGCAGGAAACATGGCTGCTAGCAGCCCATATGAACACCCTTCTAACTCCCAGTACCTCAGAAAAGAGAGCGTCTTCTCCACTGACTACTGACTAGTCTGGCTTAAGCCAAGTGCTCATCTTGGCACAAACTACTTTGGTGTGATGGACCATAACTGGACCAAACTAGGTCGTGCAGAATGCTACCAACACCTTCATTTCCTCAGTCCCCTTCATTTCCACAGATGGAGCTGTTACCAATGAGGGTGGGAGGACATGTAAAACAAGACCACAGCTGCAGTGGGAAGCCTTGGGGGGTGGGGAGGGTGCTGCTAAAGAAAGGTAAGAGAGTTTATTTAGTTGTTATGATTACATCAGCCACTGGCTTTCCCACTAATTCCTCGATCTCTCAAACCCGTCTCAAAAAATAGACTTAAGCGCTATTGTCTCAATTTTATACTCTCTGTGTATAGCTCTACTTATGACCTTCTTCACACGGCTGTGAAAATCGACAATGAGCAGCATCGTAGCAAAGACACACATGCTTTCCTCATGAATTTGCACTGACAAAGAAGAGGATGGAGACGGGGAACCTTCTGCTACATCATCAGAACTACCGATCAGCAGTGGTAAAGAGTAAAGCCAGAGGCACAGGTTCCCAGGAAGCCTCCCCAGTGAGCCCCCGAAGACTTTCCCATGAACTTGCCACAACCTGCCTCTGGAATCTACCTATTCCTGGCCTATGAACCCAAGTGCCCTCCTGTTTTTAGCATAACTCAGCTCCAAACCTCCCTACTGAGTTCCATCCTGCAGATGAGTTGCTCCCTCTTCAGCCACAGCTTGAGTCAAACTCAAGGTTCAATAGGAATATCAGGAACTCTGGTACTGACCTCACCTCTGCCTGCCACTCCAAATTCTTCCCACCGCCTCACCTTGCTCTCCTTCTCTGACACTCTGCACCTTCCTCCCATCCCTCCAAAGTAGTTTTATAGCAAGATCTAATCTAATCTTCATGGTTAGCCAAGCATGGAATCAAAACAGAAGATGTGCCACACTTCATCAAATGTAGGTTCCATTTTCTCCAATGGCCCCAAGAAAAATAATTCATATGATCTCAAAAGACATGTCTCCCCACCACATACACATACGCACCCAATATCCATTAGGGATCTCAAAATCCATAGATCTTTTGATACTCTTATGCAAGCCAATGACTTTTCAGCCTGGACCACAGACATCCAGCCTGAACCTGGATCACAGTTTAGTACCCTCTCTATAAAGTATTACTGTTAATTTTTTCTCAGCTTAGCTCCTTAAAATTTCCAAATAATATTCCTACTATTCTGGGATTTTTCAAATATGACCCTATTACTCCAATCTCTAGCCTTAAAACTTTATTTTTCCCAACTGAGGTGAGCAAACTAGTTTTCTACATTTGGATAAAAGCTCTTCTCACCACTTTCTTCACTTTAGCTGTATCGATTTAACATTCATTGACAAGTAATAAATTCCATGGAAAATAGCTAGTTGGAAAACCTTAGAAAGTACCTTTTAATCAACCGAATAAGAAACTAAACACTCCCAAGTTCTCATAACCCTGGTGAGGAATTACAATGAATGAAGAGATGTTATATTAATTAAACTCTTGGAATGCATCCATAATGCTTAATGGAAATGGAAGCCCTACGAGGTCTGAAGTGCCCGGGAAACACCCATCCCTGAAATCTGCTCACATCCACCAAAGAAGCTGTTCAAATCCAATCATTTACATCGTACCAAAATAAGGAATTACAGAGGAAAAAATGAAATCAGAAGGGAAACAACAAAAATCCATCTAGCTTATGTACACTTATTCATTTTCTGATTTGGTTCTACATTACCCATTACGATTATTCAGAGTTTCCTTCAACCTCTAAGAAGAAAGTGACTGAGTCTGCTGATTTCAAGTGCATTCATTCACTCAATCACTCATTCAACAAACAGGTGAAAGGACCTGAAATGCAAGCATTCACTGAGTACCCACATGTGCCCAGTCCCACGCTTAGAGGCTTTA
Source organism: Canis lupus dingo (assembly GCF_003254725.2). Lineage (NCBI taxonomy): Eukaryota > Metazoa > Chordata > Mammalia > Carnivora > Canidae > Canis > Canis lupus. The sequence continues at coordinate 73,322,081 of NC_064247.1, forward strand.
CCTAGTTTTATTACAATTACACGATAATCATGTGGACAAAAATTCAGCTAAGTGAATGTCACTAGTGTGCCCCAAACTACACCAAATGCTAGATGTTCAAGTATCAACACAATGAATCATATGATAAACATCCCTTAGTCTCTTTGACACATGTGGAGCCTGAGGCTCAGAGAAATTAGATTTTTGTCCATCATCATGAGACTCTTATGGCCACTAATTGTATGTTCAAAACTACTTTTTGTTAGTTTAAGATTTCCAGAGTCACAACAGATCCTAAAGTGGAAAACAAGCATTGCAGATAAGATCCCATCCTTGGGCCAGGTGGGAAAACATACTCCTGGATTAATAAAATATAAAACATGCCATGTTGATGTATCACCCATAGAACTGGTATACATAATCCTGTTGTTTAGGCAAAGTGAAACCAAGGAATACTGTGTCTGCATCTAGACAATATGTATAAAAATGATGTGGGAAAACAGAAAGGGCCATAGAGGAGATTTACTACATAACGCTCTAATCCCTGGGTTGTTTAGCCTGGAGAAAATGCAGATGGGTACTTCTCCATGGCCTCCTAGCATGTTAAAAATTATGATACACTGTCCTCCACCTGAACAAGAAGTGGATACAAGTCCTAGGACACAAATACCCATATCAAGAAAGACTACTTTAAATATCCATAGAGACAAAAACCTAGTTAACCTTGTCATTTAAAAAAGCTTTCCAATGCAAACACACACACACACACACGCACACACACACATATCACAAAAAACTCACAACTATTTCCAAAGTTTCCAAATATAAACTTCTGAGGCTCTTCCCAAAACAAAACAAAACAGAAGCCCAACAACTAAAAAGCAACACCGTAATTGTGGGAATTAGATCCAGCAAATTTCATAGAACATCTGGCCTGTACAGATCACACAAAATGTCTCTTGAGGGGAATGGCATTCCTTTCTCCTTGAAAACCTGGTAAGAAAATAACCACCTTCTAATGCGATTTCAGCCACTCTCACCCTGGTTATGGAGATATAAAGAAAGGGCAAGTGACGTTAATTCCTGAAGCCAGGCAAAGAGATCCAGTGCTATTCTCTGTCTTTGGCAGGTCAAGGCACCCATTTCTATTATGCCTTCTGATCAAACTATCTCTTCAAAGACCATGGGTTCCCTGAGTGCAGGCGTTTCTTCTGTCTGCCCAGCACCTCCTGCCAAGCTTGGCATTAACTCAGCCATGTGTTAAGGGTGGGATAAGCAAGCAAATGAACAGACCTAGGAGCAAAGAGCACCTTTTGCTACTAAACTGCCTATAAGCTTTACCCTCAATAACAGCCCTGGTTAAGAAGTAACTCAAAGAATAAAAATGAAAGGTGTTTCTTTGGAGTGATAGAATAGGTCCGTATCTTTTTTTTTTTTTTAAGATTTTATTTATTTATTCATGAGAGGCACAGAGACAGAGAGAGAGGCAGAGGGAGAAGCAGACTCCATGCAGGGAGCCCCACGTGGGCACTCGATCCTGGGTCTCCAGGATCATGCCCTGGACTGAAGGCAGCGCTAAACCACTGAGCCACCCGGGCTGCCCAATAGGTCCGTATCTTGATGGTGGGTGGTGGTTACACAAATTTGTATGCATTATTATATACACTGGATAACATTTCATAGAACTTCAGACACACACACACAAACTAGTACATGTCAGAATAAAATCTGCAATTTATAGTACTGTACCAATGTCCGTTTCCCAGATGTGATGTGATCACTGCACTAGGGCTGTATCAGATGTTACTACTTGGGGAAGCTGGGTGACAGACAACTGGAAATTCTTTGTACTAGTCTTTGCAATTTCATGAGAGTCCAAAATTATTTTGAATTAAAAGGTTTTTCTGGAAAGACTGATGGAAGTAGGAAATGCCAACAGGTCAAAGGATATAAATTGCCAGGTTAAACAGAGTTCTAGCAATTAGCGATTTGTGAGAAAAGACAGAAGATTGTACTTTTTTTTTCTACCCGATGCTTGCCCTTTAGATCAGCACTGTTCATTAGAAATAATGCAAGCTGCACGTGTAATTTGAATTTTCTAGCAGCCATATCCAAAAAAAAAGGTAAAAAGAAACAGATGAAATTAACTCTAATAATGTCTTGTTTAACCTAGTATGTCTAAAACATCATTTCACCATGGAAGCAATAGAAGAAATCTTTAAGTATTTTACATTTTTTTTAATACTAACGTCTTCAAAATCTGATAGGTCTTTTATTATACACTTACAAATCATTTTAATCTGGGCCAGGCACATTTCAAGCACTCAACTGCTACACACGGCCAGTGGCTACCATAAGGAATAGCTTGGCTCTAGATTCCACCTTTAGTTGCCATTAAATATCACTTGGACTGTTTTAGAGGTACCTGGGTGGTTAAATCAGTTGAGCATCCAACTCTTGATTTCTGGATCAGGACATGATCTCAGGGATGTGCGATGGAGCTCCAAGTCCCGCTCTGTGCTCAGCACAAAGTCTACTTGAATTTCTCTCTTATTCTGCCTCTCCCCCCACCTCTCTCTCCCCAAAATAAATAAATAAATCTTTAAAAAAAATAATAAAAGTAACTTGGACTGTTTTCATAAATTAGGTTCTTTATTTCCTTTGAACAAATTATCTCCAGCGTTTCAGGCCTACTGCCTCGTGGCAGTATACACCACTTGAGGGTGATATATCTTGAAGGAGTGCAATCTATTGAGGAAGGAAGGAAGGAAGTGAGGGAGGGAGGGAGGGAGGGAAGGAGGAAGGAAGGAGGGAGGGAGGGAGGGAGGGAGGGAGGGAGGAAGGAAGGAAGGAAGGAAGGAAGGAAGGAAGGAAGGAAGGAAGGAAGGAAGGAAGGAAGGAAGGAAGGAAGGAAGGAAAGGTTAGCAAGCCAAAATCACAGCTCACCCTGAAGAAGTTTTGTGACCTTAAAATTTGGGGGGTAGGCAGGGGCAAGGGGGAGAGTTGTGGATCCTTTCTATCCAGATCATCATGAAATGAAAATAGAGTCTCATTAATTTTAAATAGTTTGATTATGGCCCACAGGAGGGTCTTTGATGCCTCTCCCATTCCCTTCTGGTTCAAAGTTGTCTCAAACACGGCATGTCAATTAAATAACTACAGAAAGGTTTGAAGCAATCATGGGAGTCCTTAGGGCTGCCCTCTGATGTTCTAGTTCCCCACCTCCTTCTGCACCCATGGTGGATGTGCACCGTCCTGCATCTAGAAGCTAAATGTGGTCATGAGACCCGCTTTGGCCAACAGAACAGACCAGATATGGCAGTGTCACTTCTGAGCATAAGCATGATGAGCAGGGCACAGGGTCAGCATGCCTTTCTCTTCCTCTGTCACAACATCCAGCACTGTAGGCTGCTCTGCCAATCCCTGGCCGAGTGAGCTCCCCATCTAACAGCCACCCAAGCAACTCATGATGGAAAGAGAGTTGGAGCCAGAAATAAACCTTTGTTCTTTTAAGCCCCGGAGACTTTGAGGTTGTTTGTTATTACAGCATAGTGTAGCCTGTCCTAACACATAATTCAATTGTTGACTCCATGCATGTGACATCAACAATTCCATCCAGGGTGTCTCCCTGAATATTAGGGCTTATCACATCTGCTATATAACCCAGGCTTGGTTTTACAGTGGTTTCATTACCAACCATAAAAACTGTAACAGTGGAACTGTATAAACAAACCGAACAGTGTTTTTACTGTAAAACATGAATGTAATATAAATATTTGTCTTTGCCTTCTCTCAGCATCTGTAATGAGAGCAGAAAATTCATGCCATATGTTTATAGCATGAAGAAGGGAAAAAAGAGATCTCAACGATTCATCATGTGGGTGCCAGCTGAGCTGTTTAATATTTGTAATTCATCCATTTTCTTTCAGATATAAATCCTCCACAAATCATAAAACCCTTATGACTGTAAGTTACCAAATTCATGACTATTTCTACAGGAGAGGTCCTTGCTAGGGAGAAGGTGAACGCCGTGCCATGAGGTCAGTTTCTGTGACAAGATGAGAAACGACACGGTGAGTCACTGCATTAGACCGTGGCCTCTCCCAGCCAGCCTCAACGAAATTTGAATATGAAACCACTTCTCTGAAGACTTCAAAAAACCTATCCTACCTCTAGCTGGAAGTGCATCTGAACATTTGGGGTCCTGACAGTTCCTCCTTTTTGCAATCCTCACAGGGAGAGGCGCTGAGCATGTGAAGTGGCTTCTGCCATCTGTAGGATCTTCCGATCTTGTGGGAGGAGGTATTACTGCCACCACCAAGGTCTGTGCCAGGCACAGAATCCAGCCCTTCACACAGGGAGCAATGGGGGGATGTTTTTATTTCAGAGCCGTGATGGAATCCTTGATGTGAAGTTGCTGAAGCCTGCCCAAAGTGTTTGCACAGCCTTTTAGCATACAAGCCGAGAGGCACAGAGAATGATTCAATTTTCTCCAAATTGGCTCATGGACCAGAGGTTTCTGGAAACTGTCACTGTCCTACAAAATCCAATACCACAGAGAGGAAGCTTTGTTGAGTGCAAAGCAAATCTACCCAGTCATTCTGGCACTCAGGAGGCTGGCCCCTCGTGGGCACAAGAGATGCATGGGGGTAGTGGGGAGGGAAAGGGGAAAGGTAGGAATGCCTTAATGGGTTAGAACCCAAGGCATGGAGAGGCGACATTCAGAAGCTCTCCACATGGTGAGTGCCACTTGGGCACCAGTTACTGAGCATGGGCCGTGAGCCAGGCACTGTTCTCTCACTAAATCCTGACAAGCCTCCTAGCACTCAGGGATGCAATATTCCCATTTTTCCATAGTTAGATCAAGAGGTACAAGGAAGAGCACCTTGACTGAGATCACACACTGCCAGGGAACAACAGAGCCAGGATTCCTGCCGAAGCTAGACTGATGCCAAAATCTGTGCTTGTAACCACTAACTGGATGGCTAGAGTCAAAGAAAAGCCTCCATCCTTCTAACCAACCTGTCCTACACCATCCAAAAGTGGATGAGAAACACAGGCCTCGCATCTGCTCCTGCCCAAGGGTTTCTGAGCTCATACCATAAACCAAGTCTGGTTCTCCTCCCTACCCACCGTCATACACACAAACCTACTAGAGTATTTATATTATTATTACTATTATTAATTTACATGTCTGTCAACACATCTATACTCCTTGAGGACAAAGACACTGTCTTCTGTATATACCTATGCTCAGAGTCTAGTGGGATGCCTAGCATATGATGAGGTGTCAACACACATTTGTTGCTTAGGTAGGAGACCACTGGCAAAAAATTGATGCATAACCAAAGCATAGACTATAAGCTCCAGTAGGCAGGAACCTTTGCTTTTTCAGTCACTACCACATCACTCGTCCTTAGCGCAGCATCTGACTCAGAGGAAGGGGCTGCCAACTATTTGCCAAAGGAAGAGAGGGAGGGTGGGCAGTGGAGAGGGAAGAGCAGTCCGGGAAAGCTTTGCAGGAAGGATGCCCACGGAAAGGACTTGCAGGATATGGAGGTACTGGTTAGGATGAGCAGGCTTGGCTGCGGTCCTTTCCAGGTACAAGAAACATTCTAGGCTGAGATGCAGAGACACTGGGAGGTTGGGAGGAGCAGTGAGTCTGAGACAGTGAGACAAGGTAGAGAATGGTAAGAGATGAACCTGAACAGGCTGGCAGGGACCACACCACACAAGGGCTCCCCAAATATCTTTTTTATCCTTGCTAGCACTTGTAAGAGTACACACTAGGCACCCAGGTACCCTTCTAAGTACCCAGGTCACCTGCTTCGTAAATGGCAGAAATAGGACTCAAACTCAGGTACACAGGATCTCAAGTCTGTTGCCTATACCCTCGTAATATATCTTACAGATCAATCCTTTGGCCTGATGAAGTAAGCGAGTTCTAGCAGCCCCCTGCAAGCAGGTGCCAAGGTGCTGAGCAGTGACCCATTGATACTAAAGGAAACCTTTCCAACAGCCATCATGTTGGTCAGGTGAGCCATTTACTCCTCTTAAATAAAGTCTTTATATGCCTCCGGTTTGCCCACTTATAAATTTAAGATATATACTATCTTTTTAAGAAATCTATATTTAATTATACAGCATCAGTGAAATGTCACTTGGGGAACGAAAATCTACCATAAATGAATGCATCCAATAGAAAAAGCTGTAATTTAAAATAAATTACTGTGCTAGTCAGAAAAAAAATTTACTCTCTTCATAGAAAAAAAAAATTACTATTTGATATTAGGTGGTCCTACTCAATTAGAAAACAGCATCAATAGCAAAGAACCAAATAACCACCCTAAATTCTTCCTCTCTTGGAGCAGGTTTCACTGTCGAGCCCAAACCAGGAAGTATGTGCAACAGCGCTGGCCTGAGCTTCATTAAGGCTTAAAGTCAATTAAGCCACGAATTGGAACAATCATTCCTCCTTTGCAAAGTATTGATATTTTTTTTTCCTGGCTGCTTTAGGGCTTTTCTAGCACTCACGAGGAGATTTATGTTAGACAATTTCTTTCTGATTAAAACAAATCATAGCTCAACAATTCTAATTTCCTCCTTCCTAAGCAAGAAATGATCAGAGAATGCTGAAAACAGTGATCAAACCCATCGTGCGGAGGCCAGCACTTAGAAGCTTGGCAAAAACACTCCTGAGACGTGTTTTCTCCATCTCTCTTTGCGCTTTCATCTCTATCCCTCCTTTCGGTGTCCATCTCGTGTTTGTCTATCTGTCTGTCTCTGTATGTCTATTCCCCAGGCTCCCTGATATCTCCCTCCCTCTGTCTCTGTTTCTCTCTGCTTCATTCTCTTTCAGTATACATGTACCTTGATAAGCTTCTGGACAATTACTTATTAGCTTAAAGGGGCATTAGAAGCAAAGCCAACCTAAGCTGGTTTTCTGACCTAAGTAATAGGGAATGAGAAGGTTCCTCTCTTTACTTCCAAAAGTGCAGCATCACCATAGGCCTTTTCATTTACAAGCAGTTACTGATTTCTGATCCGCCTTCTCTCCCTCGATAACACAGAGCCTTAAGGAGAGACCAGAAGTCTCCTGGATCCATGTGCTAGCCTTTCACACAATGTCCTCTACCCTCAGAGCTGACCTCTCTTTGTCAATGATCCATTTGCCTGTGCTTCAAAATTGAGTTGATTTAGGAATCCTGTCTTCATTGCAGCTAACTCCCACCACTCCAGAATGGCTGAAGAAGCTGACTGACTGAAATTTCCCAAATTGGGATCCGCAATTTTCAAAGAACTGGAATTGCCAGATGCTTGACACAATGTCCCATAAGCAATGACTCCTTCTTTAACTAGCTAGAAGGCAGCTGAAGGATGGGCGGTGGGGGGAGGGGGGCAGAGAGGCACCACAGGAGCATCAATGTGAAAAATCAATTTACATAGCTCAATACTTGAGAAAAATAATCTGGGTGCTCATACCTTCCGCTGGTCTGGTCTCCAAAAAACGAACCAACCAAACCGTCCCTTCCCACAGTGACAGGATGCTGCTGGTTGGGTTATAACGAGCAAGGCCCAATTTTCAACCTGGTTGCAACCCAGTCATTCATTCCACAAATAAGTCTGAATCCCTCCTATTGACCAGGCACTAGCCTACACACTGGGGCAATAAAAGAATAAAACAGGCAAGGCTCCTGCCTTCCTACAGCATTTCATCTCTGCTGCTTGTATGCTGTGTGACTTTGGACAAGGTCCTAAACTTCTCTGTGCTTCATATCTTCTTCTAAAAACAGGACTCATACTATTAGCGATCCAATAGGGTTGCTATAAAGATGAGCCGAATTAAGGAATTTAAGTGTTTTACACAGTGACTGGCACACTAGTGCTACTAGCTACCATTATCACTATTTTTATTATCATAAAAATAAGGAGGAGAATCAAGCAAACCATCCAATTGGGCATTAAGTGTTGGGTCCTTACATTCCCGTCTTACATAAAATTTTCTGCTCTTCTTAAAAACCCATATATACATTTTTTCACAATAGGTAAGTGGACAGCATGATAATATGTCTCAAAAGGAGGCATAATTGGCTAAGTAACATTGTACAGGTCAGTCACCCTCTCTGGACCTGTTTTCCCATCTGTCAAGGAGTTAAACTGTCCTCAGAAAGTCCTTTCCAATCCTAAATTCTACCATTCTATAACCACAGTATACCCAACTGTGATCTGTTGATTCATAATTGCCCCTAAAAAAACAAAGAGCATCACTAATTCACATCTGAATTTCTTATCATGTTATTCTTGCATAACACGGTTCACATCTTTGCTGTATCCCCTAAAAGTAATGGCTAGAAGAATCACACAAAACCCAGTGGGTCATACGTGACCACAAAGAACTTTATTTTTAACAGAATGTAGAATTAGCTCTGCTCTTCTTTGATGCATCCCCAAAACCATCTGTGTTGGCAGGTCTGCAAGGATGCCATAATCAGCGGCGCAAGCCTGTGATACAGCTAAGATCACTGACATCACTGCCAAGTGCCCCAGCATTTCCACCAGTAATGCAAATTTACCCAGAGCTGAAAATAAACTTTTAACTAGCTCTCAGTTCTCCACATGTATAGTCCAGGCAAGCTGTGAACCATCCCAAACAAATGCAATTATAAAATGACCACTACTGATTTCTAAATGGCATTCTGGACAGATCTGCCTTGTGAAAGGGTCTGGCTCAGTCTAACATTGAAATGTACTGCTACTCCTCAAATATCCATCAGTATCAATAAGAGAGGGGACCAGAAGGTTGCAGACGGTGGAACAAATAATATGCAAGGAAGGGTCTCTGAAATGAAAACTTAGCAGACTGCTTGACAACAGATCTGGAGTCATATTTGCAACTGTCCAGAAAACAGGGACAGTCTTGGGTAGGGGGCTGGCCGAGTCTTTCTGAGAGTGGCATCGGCATCTTGAAAGGAAAAGTGCTAACAGGAGACAATCGAGAACTACAGGGACAATGGCCAGAATGAGGCTCAAACTGGCCCCGTCAGAAGCCCGACCTGCCCCTTCCGCACTGAGTCTAGCAAGGCCAGCCACTCAGGGGTGACCTTCACTTAGGGGTGGATTCTTGGAATAATTAGGGTTCTCAGACTTGACAGTTTCTTTCCTTGCTTATTCTTACTCTCCCAGCATAATTATTATGAGCCTCTCCTTTGGCTCTCAGCATTTCCCGATTGGAACAATGAATTGTCTGAACACCCTACTTCTGAGAGAGGGTTACAGATAAGTAAACATGTTTCTATTTTCATAGAGTTTCTAAGAGTGAGAACCATGTTCCCCCCAAATTTGTTGAAGGTTCTCAGAGCAGGAGACATTGGAAGGAGTGATTATTTTTATCCTTTGGGACTTGGTAGTTGGATTTAAAAGCAGTCTTTGAATGTCAGGAAATAAGCAAGTACAGTGAGCATCACTCTCATCTTTTGCAGCTCATGGCTGCCACTCGAACCCTGCTGACCCGAGGCATGGCTAACACCGTCTCCGGCCTCAATGCTCCCCTCTCTATTTCATTCTGAGCATCCAACTTTCTGCATCATCATGTGTAGACCTGCATCATGCCCACTTGGATCTTTCAATGGCTGTCAGGACTGAGAGAATAAAGCCCATTCTCCTAGTAGAACAGAATCCAACGTCTTGAACAATCTGGCTTCAAATGGCAACTTCCGGCCTCTTCTCCAACACTACATCCAAACCTGACTATTCCCCCTTCCTTCTGCTCATGCTCTTCCTTACAATGGAATGCACCCCCATCATCTCAGCTGACTACAGCCTGCCAATAGCTCCTTCTTCAAGGATCCTGCTTTGAAGCCCCTGGGGAAAGCATCTTTCATGAATCCTAAAAGTACCACTCTTACCATGCTCACTGGGTACTATAACCTATGTCAGTAGCCAGCGAGCATAGTGATGACAATATTCTAAACTGTTTTTTTAACACCCACTATACCAAGGACATAAAGATATTTAATAAATATTTGTACCATTAAAAAAAATAGTGTGAAAATCTGTAGGCTAATTAGCAAACTGGGTTGTGAGAACATCTAATTTTTGTAAGCAGAGATAAAAATCTGCCCTGCCCTTTTATAATTAAAAAAAAAAAAAGCAATCAATCAATCAATCAAACAGCCTGAGAATTATAGAGGGGTGTTTCTCAACTTTTATATGAATCAGAGTCTCCTGGAGGGATTCCAAAACACAGACTGCTAGGCCCCACATCCAGACATTCTAATCCCTTAGGTATTGGGGTGGGGCCCAAGAATTTGCATTTTATTTTTTTTTTAATTTTTATTTATTTATGATAGTCACACAGAGAGAAAGAGAGAGAGGCAGAGACACAGGCAGAGGGAGAAGCAGGCTCCACGCACCAGGAGCCCGATGTGGGATTCGATCCCGGGTCTCTAGGATCGCGCCCTGGGCCAAAGGCAGGCGCCAAACCGCTGCGCCACCCAGGGATCCCAAGAATTTGCATTTTAAACAAATTCAGTGGTGACACTGCAGCTGAGGAGCTCTGGGTCAGAAGGGGTTTGAGTGGCACTGTGGAAGTTTCTGCAGCATTGGAAACCACCGGGATTAATGAAATGAAATGAAACGCTACTGAGACCATTACAGATGTGTTCTCTCCCTTCCTTAAAAATAGCACCCTCCCACCCAACCCCCTTCATTTTTGTCTTCATATTGCTTACAATTTGATGTAGATTTTAAGCGTCCTGTAATTCATCAACTAATTCTCTCCTGGCTACACATTCCAAGTAATTAAAGTTCAGTAATAACTTACTCTTTCTGCTCCAGCACCTGCATTTCATTTGTTTATTTTCCCAGAGTCATAAATCTGAAAGGCTGTCAAAGTGCCACAATATTAGTGCAATAATCAAAGTTAATTAGTCCCTCTCAATAAACAACAACAAAGCCATTACAAAGATGCATTGAAGTTTCTCCCAGCTACCCAGTTTACAGATCACATTGTAGTTGGAACAATTAGACTCTGAGAATTGCTGGGTAAATGAGCGCAGTGTTCTTTAGTCATTTAAAAGGAGACCGTGCTCTTCATTCACACTGATTCATTAACTCCAGGGAAGGCAAAGCGAGCCTGGGCTCCGCATCTGCGCCCGCTGAAGGATGCCGGAACAGACGGAGCTCTCCCCAGCTGCCAAGCCTTACCAGGCGCATCCCAGACTCCAATAATGAAAGAGGACAGAGGTTGCAGAGTGAGGAGAGGGGCCAGCCTGACCGCCAACTTTTAGTAACCCGATGTCTTCAATAACTTTTGATTTATTATTTAGGGAATTTGAGAGATGGGGTTACCAGGCAGATTCTGATGAGAAGGCAGCCTAGGGAAACTCAGAGGGCAGGACCAGAGCCGGTGGATAGGATACACTCAGAGGAAGATGCTGCCTTCAATATAAGAGAGAACAGTGTAATTGAGAGGGGCTGCCAAGGGAGGGAGGAGCTTACATATCACTGGAAGAGTACAAGCCATAGCTGGAGGAGCTCTGCTCGGGGATGCTGTGTACGTGGTCTGCACAACTCAAAGGGTCAAACGAGGTGACTTGGACAGTTGACACCTCCATAAAAAAAATGAAGGTTCCTTGCTTTTGGAAGCAATGACTGGGTGAGTGTTCATGTCTTGTCCTCTGAATTCATTCATTGTCCAGTTCCTCTCCAGAGATCCTTCTCCCCTTGAAGCCATGACTCCTGTGCACATTACCCATTGCTATGCATCATATTTCCCCCAAAGCGCAGTGGCTTAAAACGATTAAGTATTTCTACCTCACCAAGTTTCTACAGGTCAGGAATCCTAAGTGAGTCTGACTCAAGATCTTTCATGAGGTCACTGTCAACTGACAGCCGGAAGTCCCCTGCAGGCTTGAGGAGGCAGGAGGACCCCAAGAAGGCTCATTCCCAAGGCTTTCAGCAGGAGGCTTGGGTTCCTCGTCATGTGGGCCTGTCCACAGGGATGCATGAGTGTCTTCACAACATGGCCACTGGCCTCCTCAGAGGGAATAATCCAGGACAGCAAGCAAGGAGGAAGCTGCATGCCTTTATGACCCTCCCTGGGGGTCCTACTCCCTCATTTCTGCCATGTGCTACTTATTAAGTTTATCACTAAGTACAGCCCACATTCAAGGGGAGGAAAATCAGGCTCCACCTCCTAAGAAGAGGGTATCAAAGAATGGATGGACAGATCATAAAACCAACATGGATACTTGTGAGGCTTCCTTTTTTAGGATCTCTAAAAGTGAGTCACATCCGCACCCCAGGGTGACTAAGTGGCAGGGACGAGTATCCAATGAATGCCCTGGGGTCACAGTTTTTCTCCACTTCTCTCCCGCAGCAACCCCAAGCTCTGCAAAAGGGCAGCCAGCTCCATACCATCGGCATCTGGGGTGTAGACCACCACCTCGCCACCCCCTGGGGATGGAAGGAAACCATCCATCATTACTTCATCTGAATATTAACTGACACAATGATGAGAAGATGAAAACAGGCTTGCTATGTCCTAATACTCTGATCATTTATTGTAAAAAAAAAAAAAAAAATCATTTTCCAAAAAAGATTTCTGATATATTTGTCGAATTTAGGGATGTGATGAACAAGTCAGCCTCTCCTGAAGCTACCATTTCTTGAGTCTTTACTACATGCCACATTCTGTACAAAAGAGCATGTGCCTTCTGAGACCCCAAGTGGCTCATTGAACCCAGAACATTTTATTCACTATGTCATCGGCTTATTATAAAACAATGTCACTCAAGAACAGCCAGATAGAAAAGATGCAGAGGGCAAGGTGTGTGAGAAAGGGCACAAGCTTCTGTGCCCTCTCCAGGGGCACCACTCTCCAGGATCTCCATGCATTCACCAACCCAGGAGCTTCATGAACCCTCTCCTTTTTGGGTTTTTACAGAGGCTTCATTACATAGGCATGATTAAGTCATTGGCCACTGATGACTGAACTTCATCTCCAGCACCTCTCCCCTCCCCAAAGGTCAGGGTGTGGAACTGGAAGTTCTAACCTTCTAATCACACAGTGGGCTCCACGGAAAATCAGCCCCCATCCTGGCTGGGGTTCAAAACTCACCTCATTAATATAACAGAAGACACCCTCCAGGGCTCTCACCACTTAGGAAAGTCCAAGGCTTTTGGGAGCTCTGTGCCAGAAACAAGGAGGAAGACCAAATGTATGTTTCTTATCACACATCACAAGATCACTATATGTGTTATTTTACTTCATCCTCACCATGAGGGAGAACAATTATTAGCACCATTCTGCATGTAAAAAAGCCATGGTTCAGGGATGCCTGGGTGGCTCAGTGGTTGAGCATCTGCCTTCGGCTCAGGATATGGTCCCGGAGTCCTAGGATCGAGTCCCATATCGGGCTCCCTGCATGAAGCCTGCTTCTCCCTCTGCCTGTGTCTCTGCCTCTCTCTCACTCTGTGTCTCTCATGAATAAATAAATAAAAACTTAAAAAAAAAATCCACGGTTCAAAGACATAACCAAATTTGCCCAAGGATACCCAGTGAGCATGTGTTCAAACGAGGATACAATCCCGAGTCAGAATGACTTCCAAAGCTGAGGTTCCCTTTACTCCACTGGGCTGCCTCCCTATAAATTAAAAATTAGTCTATTTTAAATATACATTTGAAATAAACCCTAACCTATTACAGTGTGTGCTGCCCCATTCTGAGACTGGCTGCCTCATCTGCACTGTATCTCTGCATTTGTCCTTGTGTAGGAGGTTTTACCATCTCTTCTCTGTTCAATCTAACACCTGCAATATCTGAGACTCTCTGTAAATGCCCCATAATAAATTTGAAAAACAGTCCCTAGCATGTTTTTTCTCTCTTAAGTAATGGAGCCTAAATGCCTAGTGGCCAGAAGCAGGCCTTAGAGCCATTAGCTGAGCACCATCTCAAGAGGAGATCCGTCCCTTCAAACTATGTCAAAATTGCTTAATAAGAACTCAGGGGACCCCGTATTAATGAAAGGATGCATCTGCTTTGGGTTTCACATGATTGGGAGTGATGGTTTGGAGCCAGCCACCTATGCTTGACTTCCACTCTTTAAAACTCCACAGTTAATCACAGCCCTTGTTATACAAAGGTTACAATGGATATAAAGTTTGAAAGATTTAATTCAAGACTGCGAGCGGTGGCCAGGGGAAAAAAAAGAATGTGGAAGGAAGACACAGAGACAATGATCAAAGAACAATGAATAGCACCCAAGACTATGTCAATGCGAAATGTTCAGAATGAGAAATGAACTGGAAAACTTGAAGGACAGGACCGGGCACAAGTCTGAGGCAATCTGCAAAGAGAGAAAACTCAGAATATTTTAGCAACAATTATGTCAATGAGGGGGATGCATAATTTATTATCTGATAAAGAATCTTTCCTGAGTTTTTGACAAGAAAGGTCAAATAAGCAACGCAAGTAGAACAGTAAACACTATAAACACTGCTTGAAGTGGAAGTCTGGGAAGGAGAGCAAATTTGGTGAGGCGAGGTTCATCAGATCCATCAGATTACCAAAAGGGACCCTGGAAGCTCTCTTTCCTGGGGAAGCACAGGTTATCATTATCAGGAACAGAGAAATATTCACACATAAACTTGCAAACCTCTATGAATTCAATCTTTGGCTAAGACTTTAAAAAAGTGAGGCCAGTCTTTTTACAGAACATATACCAGGAATTTTGGATTAAGTGACAAGATGGCTTTGGCGTCAGGCAAATACGGCTTCGTACCCAGGATCCACTTCACAGCTCCCAGCTAGGTGAGCTTAGACAAGCCTTTTCACCCTGGCTAGCGTCCAATGCCTCATTTGCAAAGTGGGTTTAACACATAACATAGATATTTCATTGCTAAATGCTAAGCATTGTGCCTTGTAGAGAGACAAATATGAATACACAACCCTGTAGGCAGGGAATGATAATAACGTGACATTTTGAAAATGGAAGTGTCCTAAGGGAGAACTCTAAAACTTTACCTTCACCTTTGTGTGTGTGTGCGTATGCTTATTGATTTAAGCAAGTGGTTTATATAGTTCTTGCTGGTTCGCAGACTTATTTATATCATACTTTATTTATTGAAAATCCAATACTACACATAAAAACAATTTTTAAAGCAAAGAAATGAGGAACCAATCTAGAAGCTGATTTAAGATGAATTTTTCCCAATAATCTTCAACTATTCATAATATTAATAGTCTTTATATTTTTCGTTTAGCTAAAGATCATTCAAAACAATGGGGATGAGCCCTATAACTTGTGATGCTTTGAATGATGATCATCTTTCCTGAGCCAGGTCACCAGATTAGACAGGCATCAAGAGCTGTTTGCCTCCTCCACAACATGCACGTACTGCATAAGAGAAGGCATCACACCTAAGGTCTGTGAAGTCAAATTAAGGATTTAAGCTTTTATTCTCAGAGGGGAAATTACAAACTCCAAAGCTATACCAGATCATAAAGTCACTGAGTACAATTTGAGGGAGCCTAACAGTAGCTGGATTCTTCCAGTGGTCCTCAAAAGTGCAAGCCACTTATTGCTTGGCATCCTGCCCCATCACTCTTAATATCGTGTCATGAAAACATAGGGTGCTGGTATCTATTAAAAGCACAGCAAAGTATCAAACCCATGTGCCAAATACACTGGTTGGTACCAAGTCCTCCTTATCTGCAAATACTACTAAAACCATTATTTCCGATACTTACCTGCAGGGCTGCAATATGACATGACACCATCAGCTTTCTACATGCCTTCCCTCCAATGAGATAAACAGCCCCAGTATCAAGTCTATCGAAGATGGCAATAATTATGACACTTCAGTCCAGCCAGCATCAAACTGTGTGGTTACAATCAACCAGGCATGCGCTCTCCCTAACACATGCATATCCCATTACCTCTGACTAATAAATCTTTTCTTTTTACCCCTCATCTCTCTGCTTTTTCAATAACCATTTTGGTATAAGCCATCGCTAGCTGTTCCTGATGACTGATCCCTTAATCATCTTTCCTAAATATATGCAAAGTGTATTTCTTTGTAAATACAAAAGAAAAAGCAATCTCATAAATAATTAAGATGGCTTTTCAAATGACAGTTGAGTGCTAATATGAGCTCCACTGGAAAATACTAATCAACAAACTAAATACACATCTAATAAAATGTAGGAGTCCAGATACAGGAAGACAGAGAAAGAATTCATTGCAACTCCATTTGAATCATGCTGATAAACATCCTCCCTACAGCTCCTCTTGTAGCCAGTTGGAGAGGTTAAGAAGAGTAAGCATCATTTGTACCTTCATGTATGAATAAGAAATTATTATTGTTGTTATTAATAGCAGCAAATAAAATGTAATTGACTACTCAATCTACCCCCAGCAATGTGTTAAATACTACACATGCATATGGTCAGTGCATTTAATACTCACACTTATGTCTCCCGACATAGATATTATTATTTGGATTTTACAGATAAAGAAACCATGGCTGGAGAAGAAACTCACCCAAGATCATAGGGTATATATGCTTCTAAGGTTTGCCACTATAACACAGCATATTTTATAGCAATGGTAGTCAGCTGGAGATGATTTGCCCTACGAAGGGACACTGGCCCAGGAGGCATCCCGAGGACCACCCAGCCTGCCTTCTCTAGATCTCTTGGGAGTCTTGGTTAAATTACTCATGAGAAAACAAGAGCAGCTGAGCTGGATCCCTATTGCATTCTCCTGGCCAAATGCATGTCATCCTAACCAGTCTAGAAGACCTGAAGTCTAGGCGAAATAAAAACACAAGTTAGAAAAGCATGGGCTTGAAGTCTTCCTTGGGGACCAAAGCTTCTCACCAAACTAAACATAGTTGAGTCACTCCTCCCTTATGATAGGGGAACAGGTCCAAGCTACATTCTGAGGAATTAGGAGTGGGTCACATAATAACTCCAAGGGAAGGCTATTAGCCCCTCTTCCCAGGCCAGGCCACTTCTGCCCACCTCACTGGTCATCTCCATCTCCAGTAGATGCTAGAGCTTCAGAACATTCACTGGGCCCTGTTTCACTAATGGACAGCCTCTATGTGTGAACTCTCTTACAGGATAAGCAACTGAGTAAGGGCCTGGCACACATGAAGCAGGCTGTCCTGCCCCACTCTTTTGATCCCCCAGCAACTCTAGCCATGACCCCACCCCTTTTTCTCCTGCACACAACTGGTAGGTAAGCGGGTGACCTCAGGCCCAGCTGCTTTAGCTCTATTCAACCTGCTTCCTCCCCAGGCCCAGAAGCTTTAGTTCCCAAGTTTTAAAAATCTAAAATTCAGGAATGGTAATAAGGTGAGAGAAGAGAGAGGAAGTAGGGGAGGCCCCACTTAGAATCTTTAAGGTGCTCCACATTGGGCTGCTGGAGTCTGGTTGGGGCTGTTTATAAAGTGCATTTTGACACCTGATCAACTATTGTTCTTTGCATATAACCCCCCAAAGAGGTCATTAGATTTCAGGATGGAGAGTGGGATGGGCCATACTTCCATAAACATGGCAACACAGCACAGCAGGGATTCAGACACATCTATCAGTGTCCTAAACGTAGAGAACTCACATGGAATCTTAGCATACAGACAGTGCTGCTACATAAAACAGAAGCCACTCTATCCTGAAAACAGGAAAGTAAACTTCCTGCTCAGCCAGCCATATCGGCTCCTTGGAATACCTAGGAAAAAATTAGGTGCTTGTCTTAGAGTGAGGGGACACTAGTCCATAATCCACTTAAGAATGTGAAGGGATAGATCACATCCTCCTACCAAGGACCCCTTAACAACACAGGCACTGAACCCCAGTTCCAGAGATCCTTTATTTAAATATGAATGGGGAATGATGGGCCTCCCTACCCTCCCTCCTTTCTAAATTATGCTAAATGGATTGGCCTTTTAAGAGGGTGGTTTACTTCTCTACTGTCCACGTTATCTAATTTTAATTGTTTTCAATTCTTATTACTAACTTTCAAGCATCCAAAACATCTCAGCAGGAGGGCATTTTCCCATGAAATAATTATTAGTAGTTGTAATTTCATATAGGCTCTTAATATAATTCCATATGGAATGTGTTTTCATTTAATAAGTTATATTTTACTAAATAGCCAGAGCCCCCCAAAAGTGGTTTGAGAACTCTATAAAGGATGTCTTCAATGAAAAGGGACTGCTTAAGACAATGAGGTAAATCAGTGTTGCTTCCCATGAGAAATTAGGGTTAATCCTGAAATTAATCCCTCAAATAGCATCTAGCAATTCTGAACACAAAGCCTGAAAGGTCGGGGGATCCCTGGGTGGCGCAGCGGTTTGGCGCCTGCCTTTGGCCCAGGGCGTGATCCTGGAGACCCGGGATCGAGTCCCACGTCGGGCTCCCGGTGCATGGAGCCTGCTTCTCCCTCTGCCTGTGTCTCTGCCTCTCTCTCTCACTGTGTGCCTATCATAAATAAATCAAAAAAAAATTTAAAAAAAAAAAAAAAAAAAAAAAAAAAAAAAAAAGCCTGAAAGGTAATAAACATGCATGATGCCAAATGTGGTAGAAAAGCTGGGCCATGAAGTAGACAGACTTTGGGTTTGAAGACCAGATTGACCAACTGTGCCAGGAGCCTGCCTCTACACTCATCAGCTGTGTGTCTCTGGGAGGGTCCCTTCACCCTTCTGAGCCGCCATTGGCTCTTATGTAAAATGGAGAAAACCAGGCTCTTGCATCTCCTGAAGAGGGATATAAAGTGCCTCACCTGGCACTTTATATGGGACTCTCTATAAAGGATGGTTGTTAGATGCCCTATGGTAAGCATAGAATCATGTCCCACTGGCTTAGAGGCAGACATCAATGTTCTGGAACACGGCAATTCTAGAATGTGCCATGGAGGCAGGAACAGAAAGACCAGGCAGGGAAGAACACGTTGGGGAAGGCGGCATGAACTCCATCTCCAGAGCCAAGCTGAGAATGCCCACAGAGCCCTGGCACATACAAGCCAATGCTGAGCCAAACAGCCCACAGACTTCTGAGTGAGCTTTTGCTGCAACAAAAAACTTTGGATCATTTCGAGAGCTTCCCGTGAGGCGCCAATATGCTGCAGTACCTTCCCAGCTCTGCTACTGATAGGATTCATACCAGATAAAGTATGAACACGCTCAAGCTGGCTAGCAGCTGGAAAAACTGGAGTCAATCAAATTGACCTTGAGAAACACAAGAAGGTGGCATTTAATGATGTGCCAGATCGAGTCCCTGCCCAGAGAGGAGGTAAGCAAGGGCCTGAAGGAAGCCAGCCCAGCACGCACCAAGGGTGGGGTGGCGAGGGGAGCTCCAGGTGGATCACGGAGGCAGGTTCACACACACTGGGCACTACGGTAATAGAGCACTGACACGAAATGGCTTTCGGTGCTATATTTGAGCTTCCATAATCATAGTCTAGGGGGAATGAGGAAATGGTGTAATGATACTCGCAGACAACTAGCAGACAGATGAGAGATGATAAAGAGGTTAAGTTTACAACTTACAAAATTTGATTTAAATGTTGGAAACAGCATGTGAGTATTAGTTTTGGTTTTCTTCCCATTTCCTTTACTTATGTGTCGGACAGTGAATATTTTGGGGGTAACTCTTTCTCTGAGAGCAGCACTGTTTGCCGGTCGACCTCAGGTTACTGATATTACAAAACGAAAGCAGGCAATGATGCATTCTGTCATCAGAAACGGACGCCCAGAGACCCAATTATGGCTTACGACGCAAGGAAGAAAAACTAAATGGTGGATCTTTACACTCATACCAGTCAACCTTCTTTGTCAGAGGTGAGAAACCTGAGACACAAAACAGATTTGAAGGCTCTTGCCAAGGCCCCACAGGCAAGTAGGGAACACCCAGGATTTGCTGCCTCTCTTCATCAAACAACAGTTATAATGGGTTAAACACAGATGTATCTATGCTCAGACACAAGAAGATAATTATTTTTAAGATTTTTTTTTTTTTTTTTTGACAGAGTGAGAGCACAGCAGGCAAAAGGAGAGGGAGAAGAAGCAGGCGCCCAGATGAGCAAGGAGCCTGACTCAGTGCTCCATCCCAGCACCCTGGGATCATGACCTGAGCTGAAAGCAGATGCTTAACTGACTGAGCCACCCAGGTGTCCCATGAAGAGAATTTTTAAAATGCATAAACATTGGTGCTTTAATATTACCTTGCAAGACAGGTTAAAATATTCATATCATTATACAATACAGTTCTTACAGTATCACTAGGGCCACTGAATTTCATTTTTTTCCAGTTTAAAATCAAATGGCAAAACGTTATAGGTTAGACACCATTCGTTGCTAAACAATAGTACTCTTCCACTTTGACAATGGGGACAGAAACCACTACGACTCCACTAGATAACAACTGGGAACTGCAACCAAAATTTTAAATACAAATGCCTTTTGAATCAATGAGTCCACTATTAAGATTGTGCCCTATGTCACTCACAGAAGCACATATGAAGAATGCTCATTGCAGCACAGTTTAGACCCAATTTTGGGTGAAAATACAGGAGACTGAACTTTAAGAGAGCATCACTTGGAATAGCAAAACCGGACAAACAATCTAAAAGTCCAGCAAAAGGAAAGCTGCTCAGATAAATTAGAGCACAAGCACACAATGGAGATTATATAGCAGTTAAAAACAAGGTGGACCTATATGCACTGATAATAAAAGATCTCCTAATGGTATAAAGTGAAAAAAATCAAAGTTTGTAACGGCATGTGCATATTTGCCAGTATATACAAGAAATGGTAAATATTTCTCTTCCAAAAGGACTGAGAGGGACTTTCACTATTTGATACCTTCCCAGTGCTGCATGAAGATTCAGACAATATGCACGTTACCATCTGTTCACCTGTACATCTCTAAAGGTGATTATATCACCTAATATAGACTATTACTTAACTGTAGAGTTACAGAGATGCTCAGAGCATCAGAGCATGCTCAGAGAAAAAAAAATGGGCCCTGTATTTTTTTTAATGTAACTCAAAACTAAAGGATCCAGAGAACTTAAAACAATTGAAATACACTAAATTTGAAATATTTCATTTAAAATATACTGTAAAAAAAGCAGAAACAAATCTTCCTTTACTTAACTTTGATAACTTTTCAGCCTAGAACATCAGATGTTCTCCTAAAGTAACCATGGTCTGTTTCTTCCAATGGCAAGAAATCTTCCACAGCGTTCAGAAAACCAAGACATCTTCTTAAAAAAAAAAAAAAAAGTGGAGTACCTGGGTGGCATAGTCTGTTGAGCATTCAACTTTTTGCTTCAGCTCAAATTGTGATCTCAGGGTCATGAGATGGAGCTGGGCATCATTGAACTCTGCATTCAATGCAGAGTCTGCTTTGGATTCTCTATCCCTTGCTCTGCCCCTCCTGCTCTTGCTTTCTCTCTCTTTCAAATAAATAAATCTTTTTTTAAAAAAGAAAAATAAAAGGAGAGAGAAGAAAAGAAAAAGAAAACAAAGACAGCCTTGGGAAGGATCATCCCACCCCCTTTATGTTCTGCTCCCAGCTTCGCAAGTATCTCCTCCTTCTCTTCCCCCTCCTCCTCCCAGGGCCGCACACAGGCCATTCCCCTTGCCCAAGTGGACCTTACCCTCTTTCTTTCTCCACTTCTCCAGGTCTTTCCTGAGATCTGGAAATACTGAGATCAGCTCAGTCGCTTTCTTCTCAGAGACTCCAAATGTCCCCCACCTAGAGGCCTTATTCATCATTTTGGAGTACTCATACTTCCTAATACCTAGTATCATTATTTCACATTTGCATTGATGTTTATGTGTCTTTGGTTAAATCTGATTTCCACTCTGGGCTGAAAGCTGTACAGAGACAGTGTAGTAGCCCCCAGAACCCAGGACAGGGTACACATCCTAAACCTGAATAAATGACAAATGAATAAATGAACACAGTCTATGCTTCACACTAAAGCCCAGTGATCATGCTACAAAAGTGATCACCCTGTGCTACTCTGACTCAAACTCTCCGCTGTCTTTTTTCTTACTGGCTCTAAGGCCCTAGTGACACCCCACAGCACCTCTGTCACCTCCTCCCCTGCCACCTGGCTCCAGCCACACTAGCCTCCCTGCCAAGCCTGAATCCTCCAAGCACACTCCTCCTTCTGAGCCTTGGCACATGCTGTTCCCACCGCTTACAACACATGTCCCTCCTTTACTTAATTCAAGTCTCATGTCAAATGTCACCACGTCAGAGGCTTCTCTGCTAAGGATCCAAACCAAAATGGCCCACGCTCTAACTCTTCATCCCTCGCTCTGCTTTCCTGTGTTTCATGTGTTTAAAACAACCTGGCAGTATGCTGAATATTAAACTGAATTATCCCTTATGGTCTGTTTCTCCTTACCTAGAAAGTAAGCCCAAGGGAGGGCAGGGGTTTTGTTCTGACTAATATGCTATATCCTTAGCCTCATGAGGACTGCGAACCCTCAATAAATGTTTATGCACAGACGTCTCAATATGAAAATCCACACAGAGAGAGAAAAGTGAAAAGTAAAAAACAGACACAGGGTTAAAGCGCACCCTCTCCTAACCTTAAAAACCATAAGCATAACAAAGTCTTAGCTGCATATGCGGGCATTAACCACATTTTATTTTTCTTAATAAATGAGCCGAATGAGTAAACATTCTCAAACCTCTGAATAATAAAGCAGATGACATTGACAATGAACCATAAACAAACGTGTGGATAATAACAGTCTTGCTTGTCCTTTCATTCATAAAATAAACAAAGTGAATATGACTTTAAAAATAAAGAAAACATTATTCCAAGAGCAATAAACTTTATGCACTGTACTAAAACCTCCATGTGTTTATCCCAGCGTGTGTATTTGACAATTAAAAAAAAAGGGGGGGGTCAAGGACTTGCTTACCCATTCTCCTAAAATCTGTGACACAGCTTCATTGGCCCTTGTCATATTCCTACAGGCGAGGATCACATGTGCACCATGGAGGGCAAAAGACTTGGCAGTTTCAAACCCTATGGTTTAAAGGAAAGTCAACATTAGAAAACACAAATGCAAAACATTGACTCAGCTGAATGTCCTTTATTGAGCACCGTGCACATTACCATAGTAGCTCTCAGCCAGCGGCAATCTGTCCCCTGGTAGACAGTTGCAAATATCCAGAGACATTTTCAGTGGTCACAATTGAGGACAGGGTGCTATTGGCATCTCATGGGTAAAGTCCAGGGATGCTACAAAATATACTACAAAGCACAAGACAGCCCCCACCACAAAGAACCATCTGGCCTAAAGTGTCAACACTGCTGAGGTTGAGAAAACCGATCCCAGGAATACAGCTATTCCCAAGGTGTAGGATAAACCACAGGAGAACTACAGCACAGCGCACCATATAACAACCACTTAATATGAGCAGATCCTGCACTAAATATAAAGAGTAAGGATATATAAAGACTCAGACGTGGTCACTGCCCTCAAGGAGTTCACAGTCTAATAAGAAAAAACAGACCTGAAAAAGAAAACAAACATACAACATTTTTATTATATGTTCTGGATGGGATACTCTGTGTCGTGCTATATGCATGCAACAATGGCAGCCTGGGGTTCTCCCAATGGAGAACAGTTAGAAGAGCTGGACAAAACAACACACATACACACACACATGCACGTACACACGCACACATGTGCATGCACACATCCTTGAAAGCATCAATCAGAGGGACACCATGAGTGAGGATCCGGGACCTGGAAAAGCGGAAAAGCTAAAAAAGGTGAGCCAGCTTTGGTGCTCCAGTGAAAAGTATGCCCAGTGAAAAGTATTCTTCAAAAGTGAAGGTAAACATTTTTTTTAAACACAAAGCAAACTAAAAGCTGAGAGGCTATGTCACCAGCTATGGCCATATCCATATACTAGAGGAGACATTCAGGACACTCTTCAAGCAGGAGGAAAATGACCCTAGAAATCTGGAGGTGGAGAAAGTAACAAAGAGTAACATAAAAGGCAAGTTTATGGAAAAATCTAAATGATAACAGTAACACATAACCTAGGAAAAAATCTATATAAAGAAAAGCCTCAAAATGAGAACTCTGGATCCATGTTTTCAATAGACAAGCTACCAAACATGTAAGAAAATTAAAACACTTATCTTCCAAAAATTATTCCACATAATTGAAAAAGAAGAAAAACTCCACTATTTTGGTTTTTAGATTTTATTTACTTATTTGAGAGAGAACGAGCAAGCGAGCACAAGGGGGGGAGGGGCTAAGGGAGAGGGAGAAGCAGACTCCCCACTGAGCAGAGAGCTCAACACAGGGCTCAATCCCAGGACCCTGGAATGATGACCTGAGCTAAAGGCAGACTCCCAACTAACTGAGCCACCCAGGCGCCCCCCAAAACTCAACTATTTTATAAGCCTCAAACTCTAAGGTCATTAAGGAAGTGTGAATAATAATGAAATACTATTACATACCTAACACTATGATGGCTAAAATTTAAAAAAAAAAAAATTTAAGTATATGTTGGCAAAGACGTAGAACAACTAGAACTCTTATAAAGTCTAATTCCAGAGCCTGATCCCTACACCACTGCTCTAACCATAAAACAGTATGTCTTATAAGCTGTGTGGAAAGACCACACTGAGTACAGCACAATGACAAAGGAATCAATTCTACTAGAGGGAGCAACATTGTAATTCAGCCAAAGCCATGTCAAATGACCACAGACTATTGTTTCCTAGACACTGTTAATATATATGAAAAATCAGAGTTCCATTCTCATATTGAGGTTGCGATGTGAAAGAGTCCAGCAAAATTCATTCATTCATATCTTCTATATATCTAATCTTCATGGAGGCCAGTCTATTTATATAAACTAGCTTTCAGGGGAAGCCAGCACTGCATAGTGGAAAACTCAGACTCAGGAGTTAACACACTGATGTTGACCCCTGCTCTGGCTATTTATAAGCTCTGGGCTATGCCTTTAACCCATCAGAAACTGAGAGATCATTTCTTAAAATGAGGAGTAAGATAGTAAACTTACACTAAGAGCCTAACATAACAATTGTAGGTAGAAAACAAGTGTTAAATCCCATTCTTTCCAAAATCTTTGGTATAAAGCCTGGGTCTCCTCTCTGATTTGTATGACTTATCAAATACAGCCCAGTCATTATGACCAAAAAATTAACATTTTCTCCTCAACCTGCTCCCAGCAGCAACCCAAGAGCTAAGTGGCTTTAACATCAACCAGAACTTAAGCGAAATTAGCTACAAGACCCACTTTTCCATTTGTGTGACTACTGTCTCCAGAACACACGTGAACTCCACTGTTGGGATAACTTGAGTTATTTTTCAGGCTATGCCAAGTTTTACATCCCAAGATATTCACTTATCATTATCTAAGGACAATATCCTATACCTGAATTTGATGCTAACATGGTGCCCAAAGGATTTCAAATCTGAAATATTTAACATATACATCTGTTTGCAACCTCCTTGGTGTATCTAGTGAAAGCTGTTCGTTGAAGCCATAACTTAGAGCCATTGAGATAAGAAGACAATAATCTGAAATTTACTAATTTTGATCCATGATGCCAATTTTACCACTTACCACTAGTGGCAAAAGGCACCTACATCATTGGAAGAAAGAGAAAGAAGTAAAACACCAGGTTTTGTAGCCCAGCTGTTCCAAAACTGGATAGGGGCATGCATAGGACGAAATCTTGCTGACTGATATGCTACATCCATCAGACTAATGAAATGCTGACAGCCATATGGAGGGAACAGGAAGTGGCCAAAAATGACTTCACCTGCACTCCTAGGACTTTACACACCCAGAAGATCTTGTTGAAATCATGGACTCTGAATCCCTGTGAAATGTCCAGGTTGGAGCAATTATCAGGAATATTTTTCATCACATTTTCATCAGAGAGTATAAAAAGAAAAAAAATAATAAAGTCGGGAAAGATGGTGGACACAAAGCTTGGTCATTCGTCAGTCTTTTTGAGGGACTGAGAGGACATCAAAATGACCCAGGGTCAGGTCAACCCCAGGGCTCTATTTATTGGATTTACCTGTTTAACTATAAACTCCTTAGAATCTGTCCCTTTTTGATCCCTGTATCCCATGGGACTCACACCCAGGAGGATGCAAGACATATCTGCCAAAGGAACAAATGGTTCTTACAGGTTGCTAACAGGCTACAATTCTCGACTATTACAAACAATACAAGTTGTTTCAAACAATATTGATGGTCCTCTGACTTCATTTTTTTTACAATGAATAAATTTTAAAATCCTGCAAAAACAGGGTTCACTGTGATTTTAAATGACACTACCTAGAAATCTATGGGGAAAGAGCACGCCCATTTCCTATCAAAATTTATTTTCCCAAACAAACCTGTTTAAGTCACGCTATCTCAGTTGACAAAATGACCTACGGCAAAGGACTTTTTATTACGAAAAGGCACACACCTGATGTGATGACAGCAACAGGTTGCAGCCACAAGTCTGCACCCTCTCTATTTCACAGAATACCTGCCTGTGGTTACCGTCCAGCCATTTACCGGAGTCGTGTAAAATTACCCTCTGGCTCCTTATCTGAGCAATGCGTTACACATTGCTGGTCTCCTTTTAAAAGCTGCAAGAGACAGCTCCATTTTCTTATCCTTTACAAGTGCCCTTGGAGCCGAAACAAAAGCATGGATATTTCAAAAGATGAAGGTTTAACAAGAAAGGACAATAACACTCCTATAATAAACCATATCTCTAGAGTGTAGAGTTCTATGAAAAAAGAGAGAGAGAAAGAGAGGAAGAAAGAAAGAGAAAGAAAAGTTTAATAATGCTACCTACTGCTAAAGTCTGGGAAAAGCTCATGAGAATAGCATCCCTCGCGCTCCTAATACTGCATCTGATGACCAGTTTAATTAGCTAAAAGTAGTAGCGCTGAGCCAATTTTGCACAGTGCCAAAGTTTGTGCAAAATAATGAAGGCAATGGTTTACTAAATTTAATAACCTGATTCATCTTATAAAAAATTAACTTTATGACAATGTTTAAATTGAACCGGCTTAACTGCATGGAGGTGGCAAGTGTGTTCAGAAGAATATTTAAAGCAAATAATATAAAGAAAATAAAAGACGACATTTTAAAACAACAGGCAGCATCCGCTTTCTAGCACTTGTTACATCTCATCCAATCAGGAAGATTAAGTGGCCATGAAGGTTTAATATCTTGCTGTATAGGGTTTCAAGCTTTGCATACAAACATTAAGGTTCCATAAAAGGGAAAACATATCCCCCCCAAAAAAATTATTAAATATCCACTTTTCTCACACTCGTTTTCATTCTCTAGAATGGGGGTTACAAACTGGTGATCACAGGACAAGTCAAACCCATGGCCTGTTTTGTTTAGCTCCAACATTGTTTCCCTCGCTCCTCCTCTCCTTTCCTTTCCTTCTTCCTTCCCTCTTCTACTTCCCACCCTCTCTTCCTCCCTTCTTTACTAATGTGAATTAGTTACCAGCATTAAAAAACCCAGAAGATTATGCATCTGAGGGCCAATGTCCAACATCTCTGAAAAAGCCTACGACTGGACCACACTGGGCCCCCATCCCCCTGCCCATCACAAGCTTGAGATGGGGTCTGTACCCTCCTGTTGGCCATGGTCACCACCCACACCACTGACTTCACCTGCCAGACCACTACAGGCATCTGATGCTCAGACGCACATTATACAAGTAAGATTCATGCTAGAGGGGTACCTGAGTGGCTCAGTGGGTCAAGCATCTGCCTTTGGCCCAGGTCATGATCCTGGGGTCCTAGGATGCAGCCCCATGTTGTGCTCCCTGCTCAGCGGGGAGTCTGCTTCTCCCTTTTCCTCTCCCTATGCCCCTCCCCCAGCCCATGCTCATTCTCTCTCAAATGAATAAAATCTTAAAAAAAAAAAATTCATATAGTGTGTCCTTCTCCGCTGAGCACTGGGTGTCATATGCTATTATGTTGGCAAATCGAACACCAATAAAAAAAAAAAAAATACCAAAAAAAAAAAAAAATCCATGCTAGAGACAATGCCCAAACCTTGCCACAAAACTGCCTCAATTAGTTTTCACACCCAAATGGTCACACCTCAAAGAATGTTTCATGCTGACTACTCAAGATTTGACTTGAACCCTGTCGAGTCCCACTCTGTCAAGCATGAGAAGATCAGGACACCAGCCACCCTCTGGAAGACCTGGCAGCAGGACTCCGCCTTGCACAGGAAATGCATGGTGACAACTCAGGAACCTGCAGGAATTGAATATGTGGTACAAGGTTCATGACCCACCTTCTTGGCATTCCCCAAATGCCACTGAGAGGTAGCAGAAACTCTGGGTGAGAACTATGCTGGAACCAGAGGACGTAAAAAAGAAAGGACGGGTGCATGGCAAGACAAGATCATGGACTGGTGAGGGCCTCATGTGAAGGAAGAATAGGGAACTAGATGGGAGATGAAAGCCTGTCCAGCAAGCAGAAAGTAGGGGACCCTGGTGAGGGGCAGGGAATGGCCCTATGAGCAATAACAATTAGCATCAGTATTTTAATTATGATTCTATCCATTTAAGATATCTCAGGTGGTCATGCAGAAGGTGGGTGAGCTTGAGACACTAAAGCCCTGTGACCAGCCAGGAGGGCATGAGGTACCCTCTGAGGCTGAAGAGCTAAGAGAAAAATGAGAAAATGATTTGGGAAGCAAACATCTCCAAAGCCTGAAGACAGCCTGAATCCAAGTCTGAGGGGGCACCCCAAGTCTCCAAAGATGCCAGCTGGGCCATGCGAGAGACTGGCCACTGGGTGACTAACCCAGGCAGTGACTATAGAGGAGGACCGGGATTGTGTGTGGTGGTGGAGGGGGCAGACGGAGCAGGTGACCACTCCCAGTGAGACTCACTGGCAGGACATACAGGTGGTGAGGCACAGAATCACAGATTCCTCAGGCACAACGGACATCAGATGGGAACCCCAGTCCCCACAAAGCTCCCAGTCAAGTAGGAGCTAGGAACAAGGCCAGTTCTTTCCCTGGTGCTAGGAAGGCTCCTTCTGGTTTAAGTTTTTTAATTTTCTCCATATTGTGGATTTACTTGGGCAGTGTCCCCATTTACTGTAAATTATGGTTTTAATTATCATTTTTATTAAGATGCCCAAAGGAGCTGGGGCTTACAATACCCGTAATTTCTAATGGGTTGTTATTATTAATTTATAATTGAGAAACACTGGAGACAAATGTTACTTGTAACTGCACACAATTAAAAGGCCAGAAAGATGGTGATCTCCACCCCCCAACACGCCACTGAAGCAATCTTGAACAAATCAACAAGTTGCAGAATATCCCAGCACCAGCCAACTCCCCTTGCCCAGGTGCACAACAAGAGGAGAAGCCTACTGTCTTTCATCCTGAATTACATTTGAGGAAAATTCAAATTCAAACACAGTAGTTTGCACATTACCAAACCACTGCTTTCAGCACCTCCATGTCGTCCCTGTAAGCACAAGGACCATACTTCCCAACCCCATCTGATTCATGTAAATGAAGTAATGGTGATCAAGTTACGGTGACCCTGACTCTGAAATCAAACCCTCTGAGGGGATCTCAGATGAAGTTCTAGGAGACGCACTGACCACTGCTGCAAGGCTGAAGCCACAGGTACAGGGACCAAATGACCCACACCCCTGTTTCTATGGCTACCTGAACTGCTTAAAATCATGTTACCCTTCACACACCATTTTAATTGCAAAGTTCTGAGTTCCAAAGTCAGAAATCATAACTCTCTCTACCTTAACTGCAATTGCCAGCTCTCAATAAATTACAAGACTATGCAGGCCTCTCCAGAGGAATATAAGTCATAACTAGTCCTGCTTTTAAATGTGTGTTATACACAGCTGGCAACAAGTCCCACACAGGGGTTCCTAAATACCCTTCGTAACATAAATAGGCCTCGAATATAAATATTTACCACGGAAAGACACCAATTCGAGAGATGGGGATACGGAAGCAGGAAATGGCCGGTTCACATGGGGTATCTTTTTGATATATCTCCAGGCTGCATTTAAGTGTTCAGGGCAGTATAACGCTGAGCCCAGAACTTTTCTAAAACTATAGAATAAGTTCCAAGTGACTGACGGGGATTGACGAGAGGCAAGACTGACCCCAGGCAGCCTACTTGTGCTGCCACTGGGCTGGCCTAAATGACGTCTCATCTGACCTGCCAGTGACAATCATCCAATTCCCACACAGGGAGAAAAGTGTCCAAAGATATTACAACGAACATGGTCCTAGGCAGCCCTAGTGAAGATAGACTTTGTAAGGGCAATTAAACTGAACAGGATCCATGCAGGTCAGGGTATGGGGGGAACCAGGCAACCAGGTATATGAATGGTGCGGGGAGCAGGGGAGTGGGATGCAAAACAACTCAACATGTTTGGGGCAATTGGGCTATCTCGATCAAAGTGTACATGGACATGCCCTTTCACCCAGTTACTCCATATCCAGAAATGTGTCCTACAAATACACTTGCCCACATGAGTAGACATTCAAGAGGGATGTTTGACAAGCATTGCTTCCAACAGCCAAATAGGAACCCATCTCAATGTCCCATCAATCATGTTAAATAAATCACATGGCATGCACAGAACAAAGTACTGTGCTGTAGTCAAAGAGAACCAGGTGAAATGAGATGGAGAGACAAGAAAACATCTCCTGTTATACTATGAAGACAAAAAAAAAAAATCAAAGTGCAGAACGGCATGCATGTGTGTCCATCTATGCACTAACACTGACCTCCTGGGCACATGAGCTATGGGTCAGGAGCTGAGAGACTCATTTGTATTTGCCCACATGGATGCTATTTCTATTTTTAACACAAGCATGTATTACACCTGTAAGACACTACATGTAAATGACAACGTATCAAACTGATCATTTATAGGCCTTTACAAATTTTAACACAGAAAGATCAAGGCAAGTGAGAAAGGAAAGAGAATATGCCTACCGTATTTTCTGAGCTTTCAAGAAAGAAGGGGAGGAGGACGTGGGAGCACCACTACGTACCGGGCGCCATGCCAGGGGCTCCAGGAAATACATTATATAATTCTGAGATGCTCTTCACAGCACTGCTGCGACGTGTCACTGTCACCATTGCATCACGAAGAAACCAACAGGCCGAGAGGTTCTGGCACTCATAAGATCAAAGGGCAAAACGGGAGATGTGGTGGGCTGAGTCCAGGGCAGGTGAGTTCAAAGGCACAAACTTGCAGGAGCCCCTTGAAGGCAGGAAAAACCCAACTGGGAACATCACTCACCTGCCCAAGTGTCTGCTGGCTATACCTTGTTCTGATATATACCGTCTCTTATGATATGTGTTAACATTTTTTGGTCTGTGTATGACTTAAGCCAAACCTTATTGAGCTGTCATCCTTCTGAAAAAGAGATGGTCCCCACGCCACGGGCTTCAGTGCCGACAGCCTACCAACAACGCCCATTTCTTTTCTGTCATCTTGTCAAGGCAAAGGACTGAGGCCTCTTCAGCTACTTGATTACATAAACGTACTTACTTAATGGAATCTGTCCCCAAACTGTGATGCATTATCAAATTACCTTCTCTCTTATTTAATATTTCATCACAGGGCTCAGAATTAACACCATCCTTTGCTTTCACAAATACTTCTCTGTGGAAGGCCTACTGGGCGGGATAACTAATCCGCAGAAATAACGTTTCTCTTCACATTCTCCAAGGTCAACAACATACAAGTACGGACTTAATTGAACCCTGCCTCTACGCTTTCAACCAGTAAGCCTTTTTACAAGGGACGGTCTTAACACCTTAGCCATTACAAGGTACGCTCGAGGTTTTTCTTTCGTTTCTGAAAGGCTGCAGTGCCAAAGTTTAGAGAACGGTCTTTATGAAGGCCAAAGACAAAGATGTCCCCACTGATTCAAGAAGAAGGTGATGCCACACTGGATTTTTTTTTAACAAAGCATACTGGTACATTTATAAACACAGGTCAGATACCTAGGAAGACAAATAAAATAGGATGAAATAGAAGAAACAAAAAAAACAAAGGCTTTCCAGTAAAAGAAAAAAAAAAGTCCAGCTTAAGGGACATATTAACCACTATGTCTTTTCCAAGGTTCTCGAGGAGATATAGCTTCTTTCACTTGCTGGCACTAATATAGGAAAGAACATGACAGCTCTAGAATCTCAAACCCAGGACATGTGCTTTCCGGCCCACGTGCATGCTCTTTGGAGGGCAATACTTTTTGTTTATAACAAATCACACACACACACACACACACTCACTCCCATGGTGTACCTCTTTAATTCCACACGCACAGCAGTATTGCTAACAGAACCAAAGTGTCTCTGCTGTTTGCAAGTGGAAAGGTCTACCCTGAAGTTTGGCCTTTTTTCACTTTGATGGATTAATTTATAGCCACTTCAAGAGGAGAGAACCCAACCCTGAATCTGCAAGCACACCGTATTATGTTACTGAGCAGCTCATTGTTTTCACAGCTGGGCCAGGATTTCCTTTCCTCCGTCACTGTGCAGTCTGCTCAAGACAGGCTTCTTTATGATGCAGAGCAAACAAGGGAGGCCGCTGGGGTCTTGCACCGCACTTGTCCAGAAAAAGACCCCTTTCTTTTACTTTCTCAGCAACCAATGGGGCCAGGACCAGCCTATCTCCCAAGGCATTTTCCACTCCTGTCAATTAAGAAGTGGTGAGGAAGGAATTGTTTGAAAAAAAAGAAAAAAGAAAGAAAGGAAAACAAGAAAAAAAAAAAAAAAAAAAACCTTCCCCATTCCATTGAGAACTTCCAGAATGAAAAGCCTGCTCCGGCCTGCATCTTCAGTGTGAGCCATATAACCAGCTTCCAAATTCAAGCCCCCACTCTTTTTTTTTATTTTTTTTAATTTCAGATTGACCTTGGCACTCACCTTCTAAAGACTGGCATATTACTTTGCCTCTTTGAAAAGATTAAAGTCTTTATGCTCCCAAAGTCATGTGGAGGTGCTCGGAACACCACGCTGGGAAAATTCAGCACTTTTTTGAGGCTCACTTTAGAAGTGTCCAAATTGACTTTCATTCTCCACTGCCTATAACTTTTTAAGATGCAACTTCTCGGAAGTATGACTGAGGCTCCATTGTCAAAGCTAGCTGCAGTGGGAGACAAGCCTGCTAACTCTGCTCTTTGGGTCCACCGCAGCCTGCCCTAGAGTCAGACACCTCCAATTCCTTCTCATGCGGAAACAAAACCAGGAGCTGGACGTTTACTGTGATGGGTTAGGGAGCAATTATTAAAATTTGCTCAAAAGGAAAAATAAGGAGACACAGTGTACAGCACCTTAGAGTAAGCTGAATTTAATGCAAAAACACACCTAATGACAGGATAACCCTTACCTTGTAGTCATTAAGGAAAAAGCACCTCAGGTGATCTATGTTACCCAGCCCATCCCTAACTATTAATATAAGTGCTTTTCTATTTTTTACACAATCTAACAGGGGCTTGGCTGTGAGTGTATGTGCTGTTTCTTTGCTTTTTGAAAACACACATGCTGATACTATTTCATTTCAACTTGAGAAAAAAAAAACATTTTTCTTTAAACTAGTTGCTTCTAGTGAGTCCTCCTGCAATAGTCAAACAGTCCACAGCCGTCCTGCATGGAAGGCAGGGGCAACATTGGGCTTTCGGAAGAGGAAGTACAAAACTCTTCACCTTCTTGCACAAGCCAGGCTGCACACGGCAAAGCACAAGCAATCATTACTAGTTTCACACTTACCTTTCCGATAACACACTCGGTGATTACAGTACCTGGATCCCCAAGGGACACACAACTTGTAAAAGAAACTTTCCATTTCTCTGCCACTTCTTAAACTGAAATCTGCTTCAAAAAAAATCAGTCTCACAAGGGGGAGAGGGGAAGGGTTTTTTTTTAGTTTTTAGCTTGATAGCACTCTGTTTTGGAATATCATGATGAGGGATTGGTAAAACACACCAATTTTAAAATCTATACCTCTCAGTAAATGTGTAATCTAACCATCAGCTGTGATCAAGCACCTGCTTGGCGTGAATGTCAGAGATGCGCAGGGCGCCTTCCAGCTCAGGCTGATTTTGCCTGACTCCTGGAGATGCAGCCAGCTCTAAGTGCGTGTTTGGCTCCCCTCTTGCCACTGCTGCCTCTGGGCCAAGAGGGTCCCAGTAGGAGCCCCCACATAGGTAATATGCAAGATTAGGGATTAGGCTTAACTTCATTTCAAAAAAGGAGAGAGAATGCTCTGAGTTAAGACATGCAGGCTCTAACAGAGGACTCTGGCTTGCACAGAGCTTCTGTGCAAATTGAGTGCCCGGAGGGGTCTGGGTTCCCAGCAGTGGGAGCCTATGCAACTGGGCAGCAGCCATGAAAGACTCCAACGGAGATCTGCCTTCCTAGGATAGATAGCTGGAGGAAGCATGTGCAACTAGACTTTTTATTTGGCTCAAACATTCAAGCTGCCCCTCAAGCATATAACAGTTTAGGGGATCTATTAAGACAAGGTGTACTAGAGTTTCTTCCGGGATTTGAGACCGATAAAGGAAATATGAAATCAAAGAATTTCTTGGAGAAAAAACAGATCAGGAGATTTGTCAGTTGTTATGGACTGAACAGTGTCCACTTAAAATTCCTATTTTGAGCCCTAAGGCCTGATGTGACCATATTGGAGACAGGGGTCAGTAAGGAAGTGGTTGCGGTTAAATGAGGTCAGAAGGGTGGGGCTCTAATCGAATAGGACCAGGGCTCTTACAGAGATGTGTGCACACAGACCATGTGAGGACAGAGCAAGGAGGAGGCATCTGTAAGGCAAGCAGAGAGCCCTCAGGACAAACCAACCCTGCCAACACCTTGATCTCAGACTTCCAGCCTCCAGAATCAGGAGAAATACATTTCTGTCAATTAATTCCTAGCCTGTGATATTTTGTTACAGCAACCAGGATGGACTAATAACTAGATCAGGTTGTTCTAAAAGGAGAAAAGGCAATAAATCCTAAGCCTTCTGACCTCAACCACTGGGAATAAGATGAAAGAATTTATGAGATCCCTAAATGAGGCGAGTAAGTGGGGTGGAACAGATGAGACTTCTATCAGAAACCTAACTTCTCTTTGGGGTTTCCCTTGAGAAAATTGAAAAACATATCTACAAACAAAAGAGATATCTAAATCCTTGCTCCTCAAAGAAGGGGACCCTGACCAGCAGCACCATCACCTGGGAACTCAGAAATCCACACTCTCGGGCCCACCCCACAGCTGCTGAAGCAAAGAGCTGGGCAGGTGTTGGGCTCAGTGATCTGTGTTCTAATGAGCCCTTCAGGACACTCAGATTCTTGTTCAAGGTTAAGAAACTCTGGTCTTTTGAAGGCCCAGAACTCACCTTCTCTAACAACACATGCTGTCTAGAGCTTCACAGGTACACACTACTTTAACCCTCAATATCGCTGCCTGATGCTACCATTCCTACTGTGCAGATAAGAAAATTGAGGCTCAGAAAAGCCAAGGTCAAACAGCTAAGTGGAAGGCTTAAGATTGGATCAAAAAAAAGACTGGATCCTAGGGCCTGATACCTTCTCTAAAGCCCCCTGCAGCTTCCTCCCTGGCAAAGTGAGTCCACGCTCCCTCTGAACATTAATTCCCCCCTCACCAAGAATTTCAATCACCATCCTGTTCTGGTTATTCCTTGGGGTTAGACAGACTGGAGTTAGGATCCTGCCTCTGCCACTTTCTTGTAACCATTTAAGCCTTGAGAAGGATGCTGAATATTCTGGGTTGAATATTGTCCCCCTCACCTCAAAATTTACATGTTGAAGTTCTAAGCCTCAGGATCTCAGAGTGTGACCTTATTTGGACATGGGGTTTTTGCAGAGGTAATCAAGTTAAAGTGAGATCATTGGGATGGGCCCTAAAACTTTGGACTCAGCACGCATACAGGGAGAACATCATGTGAGCATGAAGAGGAGAATACACAAGCCAGGAGAGCCCTGGAACAGACCCTTCACTCACAGCCCGCAGAAAGAGAAAACTCTCCTGACACCTTGAATTTGGACTCCTAACCTCCAGAACTGTAAGGCAATAAATTTCTGTGGTTTAAGCCCTAGTCTGTGGTATAGCAACCCCAGGAAACTAATATACTTAACTTCTATGAGCCTCAGTTTCTTCATCTGTAAAAGGGGAATATTAAGAAGTACTCCTTGAGGGTTGCAGGAATATCAAATGAGATAGCTATGCAGAGTTCTTGGCAAGTTGCAAGCTCTTAAATACATTAGGCCTATCATTAATACAACATTAGCTAAAGTGCCCTCCATATGATTTATATCTCAAATTTCCCTATAAAAACCTAGCAATCTGTACAGGAGACTAAATAGGATAAATGATTCCTGGCCTCTGTAGTACCTATTCAACAATTAATCACTGGTACCCCAAATTCTTTAAAAAAAAAAAAAAAAGCATTTAGAACAGTATATTATAAACACCCGCATACAGCAGAGAAACTTAACATGAAAATCAGTGGTTGCCAGGAACAAGGGGCATGGGGGTGGGGGGAATAACAAATTGCCTGGGGCAAAGAAGCAAAAGGAACATTTCTGTGGAGGTGTAAATGTTCTATATCTTAACTAGTGGTAGGTTACCAAAGTGTACACATTTGTCAAAAGCCACATGTAAATTAAAATGTATGAGCTTTGTTATGTGAAACTTCCACTTCAAAAGGTTGATTTTTTTTAAGTGAATGTTTATGCCCATATTAAGAAAGAAAGAAAAAAAAAGCTGATCTAGCAGGAATGTAGAGTGAGCTGGTTACTTAAGTGAACATTCAAATGTTAGCTCTGAGCTTCCTGGCAACCAAGGCAAAGATAGGAAATAGAATTATTTATAATGCTCTCCTTATTAAATGAGAAAACACATACAAAGGTTTTAGGAGAGATGAGCTTTGTTTGCTTAACAACTCTCAGATTTTGTCAGAAGAATCCTTATATGAGAAATATGTGTTAATAGAATAAACCTGTGGTTTGCAAACTTTTTCTGTGAAGGGTACAATAGCCAATGTTTTAGACTTTGCAAACCATATAGTCGTAAGTCACCACTACTCAATTCTGCTATATTAAAATAACATGAAAGCAACCATAGACAATATGTATATGAGTGGGCATCACTGTGTTCCAATAAAACTGTATTTATAAAAATAGGCAAAGAGGGCTGGATTTGATCCATGCAACATAGTTTGCTGACCCCTGGAAGAGACAATGCACTTTCAAATCTAAGCCAAACGAGAACAAAGAATGGAAGGACATGAAGGCAACTTCAACCTATAAATTTTCTAGAACCCATGTGGATAACAATCACAGAAAATGTAATTTTAGATAGTTTATGAGATTCTCTGAAAGTATCTGTTAAAGAGTATCTCATTAAGACAAATATAAAACAAATTTTTTAAGTATTCAATTTGCATCGAAATCTTATTATACTGCTTCACTCTGAATTTCATTCAAATTCAACTTACTATAACTGCATTGGCTTTTCACTGCAGTGTTGGATATTTAACTATAAACTACATCCTGCCGCTCCCTTTGTGTGTAAAATTGACAAATGTGTTGTTTTTGGATTCCAGAATTCTGGGGAAAGCCAACTTAAATGAATTAAGATGACTAATGTGTTGATTCTGTTTCCAATCCAACAAAATGTTAATGTAAGAACCATGTCATATGATGCTATGTGTTTTAGTTCAAATTTAACATCAAATATTGAATAAGGCAGTTTCTAAGTAAATTACTAAGCTAAAAATATTCCTTCTGCGTAGCAAGAACTCCATCTTGTTTAAAATAAATGGAAATTTGAACATCTTCGCTCAGATCAGCCTAAATAAGAAATTAGAAAAATGCAAACCTCCATTATAGTCAACAGTATTGATTCCGTCTTTCTGGAGAAAGTAGCACAATATTGTATATATCAAAGGATTCATTTAAATTGTGACTTCAAGGTTCTACATGGAACAAACAGGCAAAAACTGTGCTCTTCCAGTGTGCCAGGTGAGTAATCACCAAGGCACCATGAATACAGTCATGAGACTGACAACCCAGGTGTCTTCCAACATCCAGCTACTACGGGGTACCTGGCATTCCTAGTTGTTTTGCAGCATGAGAATGTTTATACAAATGTTTTCATTGCATTTACTTAACACTTGGCGGAGGAACTCCTGTGGCTATAACACACTGCCACACAGTTTTGTTTTAAGTAAACTAACATTAGTTTTTCGTCACATAATATTTGAGTAATTTCTATATCCACAGAAGCAGTAACTGTGACACTTTTAAAAGCTGTTGGAAGTATTGCAACGCCTGAATGTAATTCCATAAATGTTTGCCACGTAACTTCCATGAATAAGACACTAAATGTCAGGTCTTAGATAGTCTGCTAATTCTAATGCCAAATCTTTCTGATTTCCTTAATTATACCTATTGACCACAAAAGAGGAATTTTAATAATTGTGAAAATCAAATCTATGAAGAGATTATTTTAAAAGAGAAATCAATAATTAGGGGGTCCCATCTTTCAAAAAAAAAAAAGAAATTTAAAATTTTATAAGGAAGAATTTAGAAATCCAGTCTCTAGAAATGGAAACTACATAGAATATATGTATTTTGCCCCTAGGTTTTAGATTCAACTATGACAGCCTGTCAGTAACTGAAATTTTTTTCATTACCTGACAGTTACTTAGGAAATTTCCATTGTTTAGCACAGGATAATTCTGAAGTCAATAATTCTTTGTTAATTACGCGCTGATAAATTTCTATCAGAAAAGTAACCATTACAAAAAAGAAAGAAAAGGAAAAAAAGTTACCATTACCATAAAAAGAACAAAAACATCTCTAGGCATATTTTTAGTTCTATTCAATTCGATGACTTTTTTAATGAGTAAAAGGACTCTCCAAAGCAAGTTTCTATTTAACTGCTACTAATGATTCTAGTTCCTTAAAAGTATCAGGATTTCTTAATTCAGTGTTCATTTCTTCCCCCTCAAAATCGCACACAAGTGCCCAGCTACAAATATATTTATTTTTCCCCTGTGGGAAGGGGCCAGAGGTTCCAGGACATTCTCAAAGGAGTACAGAGGCCTAGAATTTAACTTTTTTTTTTTTTTTTTAAGAAGAAAGCTATGAAAACATTTTGTTTGTTCCTCTGAAGGGTAAACAGAAAGAGTATCATGTACTTGACCAAACAGAAAGAGTCCCAGAACAAGTCCATCTGTGCAATCATCCCCTTGTCCCCTAGCATCAGGAAAGGACCTTAACTATTATGACCTAAAATTGCCTCTGCAGCATCCTCAATAAGCAGCTGCCTGGCCGGTGCTTACACACCTTTGTGGCCGAAACTCATCTGCCCCAGGCAGCCTGTTCTGTCACTGGAAAGCAAGCATCCCCCAGTTAGTTCCTAATGGGTGATAAAAACAAGACAAAAGAGCAACTACTTCTGAAAATCAGTCACCATAAGAAAGCAAACTCCATGGGGGCAGGGGCTCGGAAGCAGGTTGTATATTGTGCTCACAGCAGTATCCCCAGACCCTAGAACAGAGATAGGTACACAGTAGGCACTCGGTAAGTAACTGTTAAAGGAATTGTTGTTGAAGGTCTGCTATGCACTGGGCAGCATCAATACTAGATGCCTTTTATAGCACGGTTCTTAAGGGGTTGAACTGTGTGTCATTCCAAGAAATGTACATTGAAGTCCTGACCCCCAGAATCTCAGAATGTGACCTTATTTGGAAAAGGGGCCTTTCCAGAAGGTAATCAAGTCAAAATTTGATCATTAGTGTGGGTGCTAGTCCAATATGACTGGTGCCCCTGTAAGAAGGGGAACTTGGACAGGGAAACAGACATGCACAGAGTGGAAATGTGAAGGGATACAAGGAACATGCCAGGGGAGCAGGAAAAAGACACTGGAATTGTGCTGCCAGGGCCAAGAACCACCCCCAGGCAGCTAGAAGCCAGAAGAGGCGAGGAAGGATCCTCCCCTACAAGTTTCAGGGGGAACAAGGCCCTGCTCACACCTGGACCTTACACTTCCAACCTCCAGAACCTGGAAACAAGGAACTCAGGCTGCTACTGAAGCCACCCAGTTTGTGGCACTTTGTTATGGCAGCCTTAGAAAACTAAGACAACAGAGAAGTCATCACAATGTGGGCCTGATCAATATCCCTAACAGAGAGCCTGCTAGCCTTTGGGGGGACCATGTGGTAGGGCAGTGCTTATCAGAGCAGGAGAGATCCAGTAATAGTGCAAGGGGGGACTGTACTGGACCCTTCCTGACACTCCCAAGTATCCCAGTCCAACATGACTCCAGCCCCTGTGACAACCACCAGCTCACATCAGGCGGTGGACAGACCCACCCGGGCTGCAGTGTTGGGTTTCCCTGACACTGTGGTATGGGTGCCGGTAGAAACCAACTTGGGATTCATCCATGTGCAACCGGCAATGCTAAGGTATTAATACCTGCAGAGGTACCCTTGTCTGATGGGGGTGGGAGCCAATGGGACAAATGTTTTCCCCCTTCATTCTGTAAGCAGACAGTTCCGAGATGCATTTTATAAGGCTCCTCTGAGTGTTCCATGGAACTGAATGCTTTGCCGAGAGCATTGCTCAACTTATAACACACCCTTTCACTGCCTCTCCCTTCTTCCTTGTATAATCCTCTCATCCTTCATCATGCTCTCCAAAATCACATCCCTAATCATCTACAGATAAACCCTGTCTCAGGTTCTGCTTTTTGGGGGAACCCAAGCTAAAATTTAAAAAAAAAAAAAAGAAAGAAAAGAAAAGAACTATTAAAACATTTGCAATACAGAAAACTTAGTAGTTTTTATAAAATGAATCAACGGAAAAGCCCCCAATGAATGCTGCTTCCTTGCAGAATACTGTCCATTGGTTCCAGTTCTGTCCCTGGAAGTATCAAGCCAGGTTTCTCTCTCTCTCCTGGATAGCTATTGCAAGAACTAACTTACATAGACATTTCCCTCCACCCATTAACTAATAGGTGCTCTTGCAACATGCTTTGATGACTTTGTGAGCCCTTAGTTTGTCCGTGCTCTGACCAGAAGTGAACACGATATTCTAGATGTGGTCTGATCACTGGGACTGTGTACCTTTCTTTACAACACACCATGGAAGTTTCATCCAACCACAGGTATAAACAGGTTGTCTACAGCAGAGCCTTTCTTTTTGCAAATGTTAAGGGTTGCAAGAAACGTTGCACGGTAGAAACTTCTCGGAGCAGCTGTATGTAATAGAGATGCCAAATGATGATTGCTGTTCGGAAGACCCGTTTTCAACATGTGCTCCCCTTTCACATCAGTGGAGTGGTACATTAACCACTTTACTCTTGCTCTCCCGCAGCGTGGAGCACGTGGTTTTCGCAAGCTTGATTACAGTCTATGGCAGTTGGGTGATTACTACTGAAGTTAGGCAGACGCCTGCTGGCATCTCAGAGTGGGATCTCCCCGAATGTGTTTTATTATTGTACAGGAAAAAAAAATAAACAATTTTGAAAACAACTCAATCTAGAGATATGGATTCTTACCATATCTTTATTTCTGGGGAAAGGTCAATTAAATCCAGAGACATGTATTCTTGTTTTTTTCCTTTTCCCACCACATTGCAAGATGGGACGACGAACACCCGTAAGGAATTTACACTGGGAACCCACTGAAAGGTAAGTACCAGATTCAGTCTCTCATCTTCCTCTTCCCTTTTGTTTTCATATCCCTATTTTGAGCTAACCATATCATACACATCTTTACTGCTAAACTGAGTTCTAATTAAGCATTATAAAGAATAAAACAAATTAGCTGCATGTTATAAACATCCGTTAGCAAGTATAATAGCATGGTTCTTAATATGAGAAGTAAATTTAATAAAATTTAAAAGAAATATTTCATCGAAGACAGAATAATTAAAAGGCATACTGTGCTGTCAGCAAAACTGGGTTGGCTCCTGCAGTATCATCAGAGGGAGTGGTGCTGCTGTGCAATTTTGCAATTTTTCTACAGTGCAACCATTGGCTCTCCTGAAGATGGCGGAGCCAGTCACTCAAATGGCCATCCAAGAAACCATCTTCTGGACAGCTTCCGTCCCTTCCATTTAGAAAGCTGATTCGTTCAAAAGAATTCCCACTTCCCTTGAATGAACCATCCCTGTGCCCCCTTGCCTGCTTTTCACGTCCCCCTGTGTTGCTTGTGAGGCTCACACATTCTAGAAAAGGTTTAAATGGATGTGGGAAAAAACAGGCCTGCTTCACTCTCTCTGTTCTGTCACATTCTGTTTCATTCAAGTGAACATCTTAAATCAGATCCTTTTTACCTCTTTTAAGAAAAACTTAATTTCTCTATGTTGGCATACATATGAAATTATTCATGATAAAATCTTTTTAAAAAATAAATGTGAGACTTAATCCCAGAAACAAAACAATAGATAAGACAACTCATAGTGAGCAACACAAGATGACAGACATCATGTCACACTGGATACTTTCATTTCATCTCACTGGATTCTCCAACTCTGAGAAGCCAGCATCATGGTGCCCACTTTGCACATGAGGAAACAAAAAACAGAGACTCGGGGGTTAAGTATATAGTCCAAGTACCCAGAGTTAGCAATTTGGAAAGTAACAGAGGTTTAAAAAAAGAACGAACACTATGTCTAGTTATCCAAGAAAAGACGGAGGGCTCAAAATCTAAAAGAAAAACAGACAGTGGATTCTGGACACACATCAATGTTGGAGTCTAATCTTCTAAGGTTTAATAATTTTAACCATCTTAGTTTTTTATCGTTGGAGGGAAAGTGAGGGAGGTAGCGTTCCCATTTCAGATATGCCTTTCTGGATGAAGGGACTTCCATTTGTGTTAACACCCCAGGCCTCTCCGTCTTGCCATCACTTACGCCTGTCCATGGAAGGCAATGTACCTCGTGTGGTTAGGAAACATGAGAACTGGACCCACGCAGCACTGCCTTCCTCATTTATAGATATCACACACCCTGCCCTGCTGCAAAGGTGGGCCCTGCCCTCACAGAAGCTCTGACGGCATCCAGTACTGACCCATCACCCCATCTCATTCTAGCATTTAGGATTAGAAAGCCCACTGGCCCACACATATAAACCATATTCTTCAGCATCCACTGGACCAGTCATTAAGGTGATACTTTAGTCTTCCGTTTGCCTTATTGTTTGCCCTATTTCTCTATACCTTCAGAACTTGGGAAGGAGAAAGTATGCAATGTGCTGGGCCCTTCAAACCTCAACACTTCTTTAGGGGCTAACAGACCAATCTGAGCTCAGACTTCTGTTTTTGGAGTAAAAAGATCTATGTTCCTCAAGTCTCTGTAATTTAAGAAGAATGTGGCTACACATTTCAAAACAGTTTAGAACTTAATAAACAGATGTGATATAACAGCACATCAATCGGCTTTGTCCCCTAGACCCAAGAGCATTCACAAGTCACATGATTGAGACTAGTCCTCATAAGGTCTAAAAGGAGGGACATGTGAGGGGTGAACACCAAAGTACACATCAGGAAACAAGATCCTGTGTCCCGGGAGTCCAATAAGCCTATTATAAATTTGAATCTATACCATAAGAGAATACTTTTTTCTCAGCTATAATGTTATTCTTTGTTTCACTGTATCACTATAATTTTTAAAAAGCATAGGCATATCATGAAATCCCATGCTTTGTAAAAGATTCCATTATAAGAGTAATCATTATTGAACCTTTTAGCCCAGACGTAATTTCTTACATGTTACAACAAGTTTGGCACGCATTGTGAATTTCAGCCAAGGTTGATAAAGTTCAATAACTTGGCTAACCAACCATGTGTACTACTCATTATAGAAGTAATAAATAGATTCATCAAAATGGACATGAAAAAGCCATAAGAAAATCGGATGCCATTTCCAGCCTGCCTCATAAAAGCACCTCTTGGA
Source organism: Canis lupus dingo (assembly GCF_003254725.2). Taxonomy (NCBI): domain Eukaryota; kingdom Metazoa; phylum Chordata; class Mammalia; order Carnivora; family Canidae; genus Canis; species Canis lupus. The sequence goes on from NC_064247.1 coordinate 73,366,125, forward strand.
CTTTAATATAATTTTATATACAGTTATCACAGCTACCCATCATTCAATACCAGGCGTATATAAAACAATCATCCACCCACATTTGCATGCTGAATAAATTCCAGTTACACAGGTGAATTCTCTATTCTACAGATCTCAATAGTCACATAAATGCACATATTGCTTATATGTTCAACTTCTAAAAGAATTCACATCAAGTAGAAAAGAAAATCTCATTTTCCTTCAGATTATCTTTTTGGGACAGTTTTAGCAGAAATGCTTTTTTTTTAAGTAATACTTTTGGTCTAATTATTCTTTTAGCTTTCAGTTTTCTTTAACTTTTGATAACTGAAACATCTAGCAACAAGAAAGCCTGATTCAGACCAATGTCATCACTGGAAGAAAGAAGTCTCCGTTTACGGAACCAAAGACTCCCCAGTGATCAAATAAACAGAACTCAACAGAGCTGGCTTCCAATATCTGAACACAATTAACAAAGTTTCCTTGAGTGGGATAATAACTCTTTTGAGTGACAGCACAGCTGAAATATCCAAATCTCCCTACTGTGTGTCTCTGTTATGCTTCTACAAGAAACTCAAACACTACTTCTTGAAGGAAGCTAGAAGCCTACCCTTCTCAGAAAGGAATCTTCCTCTACATCTGGTCAACCACCATCTGGTGGAGCTGGCTAACATCATGCTCCAAACCAAACGTTAAAAGTCATGTTGCACACTTCGAACACCGTCTTGTACTTGTTCACACTCTGCTGGGTAAAGAACTATTCCTGAATTGTCACATTGGGTGAGCCTCCCTCCGTGCCAGGAGGGGAAGCCAGAGGGGTACAGTCTGCACCCTCTATTTCTCAGCAAGGCCGGAATACAGTGGGAGACAGGTTTGTCTACATGGCAGGGTCTGCTCTGTTACAGCATGTGGATTTTTCAGTGTGCAGACAACATCTTTTCTGCCTCACTTCTGCTCTCTGCCATTCTTGCTGTGCCATCAGCACCACAAGTCACCAGAAACTTCCTCTTGCTTCAATATAATGCTTTCTTCTGGATTTTCTCTCTTGTATAAGTCCTCACAGTGGGATCACTGCATGATAATATTATAAATATCCTCATACTCTCCTGGTTCTTTTCACAACTACCATGGAAAAAAAGCACAATCAAGCTTTCTAAAACCAAGTTATAGTCTTAACAGCAAGGAAAATCTTCCTTGTATTAATTACAAATAGCACTTAGATCATCACAACTTTAGCCAAATGATGTCAATTTTTAACTCAGCATAACCAGGACGCTCTAACAGTGGAGTACTTTAGTTTCTCAAGAAGTTCACAACTGTCAAATTCTTCCAGGAGCTTATATGCCATAATGACAGATACTGATGTACAGAAATATTGAAGTAAAACACGAAAGTAAACAGAGAATGAAGAGGTGAGCCGGAGATATGCTGTGAATAACAGAAGCAATGAAAAAGAGCTGAAAGGAGCTAAGGAAAGAGGTGTTCAACATCTCCCAAGAGGCTTAGGAAACGCATCACATGCAGCAGGCATTACACGCACCGCCTACACACAAAACAGTCTCTGTCATGTCCCTACTAGTAGCTGCTGTGATGCCCAGCATGAAAAATCTGGTGAAGTTTATGAAGATTTCTGATAGCTACCCAGAAAAGCTACCGGTAATAGCAGATAGTTGCCTATCACAGGCTTACAACAAAGCCAGGACGTCTGCCAGCATATGGACTCTGAGATCCAATACTAGTATTTAAGCAAAGACATAGTCAACATGAACAACATTTGCTGCTTTCTTATCACAAGACTTAACTCTCCCCAACAAGCGTGCACGCACGCGTACATGCTGCACCATACAACACAAAGCCATTCTTGCAGGAAATGGTTAAGGAATGTCTAAGAAAATACACATGGCTCCCTAACACCTGTGTAAGATCCACAAAATCTGTTAGGGAGATGGAAGTATTTTACCATCCACTTGGAATCCCTTATTTCTAAATGTGACAAGTCCGTAGTGTTTTGTTGCCTTCCCAGCTCAGCTCAGCCTTCAAGTGCATCTACTGCTTTTGCAAGCTGGCGTCCCTATGGTTAGCCTCTTGAGACGTGTAGTCTAGAAGCTTCAGCAGTTCCATCTTTATGTTCATTTAAAGCCATCAGATTTGTTCTTCAGGGGTAAGTCTGAAATTGTTTCACCTTCAGGTACTTCTCTATGACCAGTTTCAACAGAACGTGTGATATTTAAAGAAAGTATCTTTTGAACATTAAACACGATTAAATTCTTCATCCCAAACAAGACCAGCTTTATAATAACTAAAACTTGCAACCTCAAAGTCACCCCATAAAGAATGAGTGTGCCATCCTAAAATTTAAAAACTCTAGAGTTTTGCTAACTTTTTTTAAAAGAAATTTTGTTTGAGAAAGAGAGAGAACATGCTCACACACAAGCATGAGGAGGGAAGGAGGGAGGGAGTGGGATAGGGAGAAGCACACTCCCTGCTGAACAGGGACCCTAATGCAGGCCTTGTTCCCAGGACCCCAGGATCATGACCTGAGCTAAAGGCAGATGCTCAACCACTGAGTCACCCAGGGGTTCCAGTTTAGCTAACTTTTAAGTTTTACATAATAGGTAATTAAAAAAAAAAAAAAAAAAAAAGCTTGCTGGGAGTTCATGGATCCAAATATTATCCAAAAACGTGACCACTGTCTCTGGAGCCTTGACAGAATGTAAAATGCTATGTTTAAGCTATGATTTTCTACCTAATGTTCAAATACTGTGCTCTGCAGCCTCTACCATTCAAGGAGCTGGAAGATGGAACGGAGTAAAGAAGAATTATGGCAATTATAAAACCTCACTGGTACACATGGTCAGGTTAATAACCAGCATTAGCAGAGCTCAGCTACACCATCAGCAACTTGGGGAACAGAGAGCCTGGAGCTCCAGAGCTAAGGCAAAAACACTGGGCACAGCGTAGGAGCGAGCCAGAGAGACAGACCTGGAGAAGCAATCCGTCCATAAAACAAAACGAGTAAGCATGCCACTCAAACCAACTGCTAGACTATCTGAGCAGTTAACGACTGCTTTAGACTTTAAAGCATAGACATCAAAAGACACAGGATAAGCTTTAAAAACAATCATAGGAGAGCTGCATGCTTACTACCACAAGGCAAGCAACGAAACTGTGATTAATGTAAATTACAGAATAAGCAATTACACCTGACCACAAATCCACAGACTGTTCTTTGAGTTTAAAGCGGCTTTTTGCTCACCCTGTGCGTACTGCAGGTTTGGCTTTCTTTTCTGGTTGCTCGGAAGATGCAAAAGTGGGAACGAAGCTTAAGAAAAATCAGAGACTGATGGTAAGACTTTGTTTAGTAGAGATAGCAAAAGTTCTTAATTTACAGCAGCTTTGGTGATCATTTGCAGATGTCTTCCAGAGAATTAAAAGAAAAAAAGGCTTTAGTATCTCTACTTTTAAATACAGATACAGAAATACAGAAATAATTAGGAGCTACCAAGAGTCAAACACATGCCTACAGGGAAATGTGTGGTTAAAACAAACAAACAAACAAACAATTATACCATAAAGGAATGTTAAATGCTCTCTAGAAGCACAGAGATCAAGCCATTAGTATTTTGGTTAGTTTCTGGTCCCTTGGGGACCGGTTCTACACTGAAGAGTTGGCACCTAGTACTACTCAGTAGTGTTGTTGACTGCACAAAGGCTTGATCAAAGGGCGTTTCTGTGGCTATGAGCCAGCCAGTCCACTCTCCATGCAGCCCTCATCACAGACCCTAAACCAGGTTCTAGGCTCAAGAATCCACAAGAACCAGGCAGGTTCTGGACACTAATCACATAAAATAGTCTTGGCTAGTTGCAGGGAGATGGACTGCTGGGGTAAAGATAAAGATGTCTCAGCCTCAGAGCAATTCTGCTGGGTGGGCATAGGACCCCAGTGTTGTCAGTTCTTCTGATTTTTTGAGAGTTAGAAATCAGGATTACTTTTCAGTAAAATATCCTGATTTTAATATGTTGACAAGTAATCTAAGACAAAACCAAACAAAAAATATTACAGACTATTGTTATCTCTGTCCTGGTTGGGAGGCTCTACACTTAACTACATGGTCCCCACCTAGAGGAACGAGCAGGCATAAAAATGTCCCCCTCCCTTCATCGCTATCACATGATACTGAGTTACGCAGTGGCAATACACGGAAAGCCCTGGACATTTATACACCACCCCACTTCAGACAAGCTCAAACCGGAGAAAATGAGGTATCACAGAGTTGCTCCCAAACTTAACAGCATTAGGCCCAACAGACCAGACTTTTTTCTAGAAAAAAATCACTCAGCCCAAAGAACCATTTAGGTAAAAAAATAATAATAATTAAAAGAACCATTTAGGTAGGGAAGAGGTGGAGTGAGAACAGAAGTTTTTGATGCCGACATTGAAAGAGGGCAGACTGAATAATGGTCCCCCAAAGATGCCCAAGTCCTCCTAATCCCTGGAACCTGGGAATGTTACCTTATATGGCAAAAGGGACTGCAGAGGGATGGCCTGGGTGGCTCAGTGGTTAAGCGCCTGCCTTCGGCCCAGGGCGTGATCCTGGAGTCCTGGGATGGAGTCCCAGGATCGAGTCCTGTGTCGGGTTCCCTGCGTGGAGCCTGCTCCTCCCTCTGCCTGTGTCTCTCATGAATAAGTAAATAAAATCTTTAAAAAAAAAAAAAAAAAAAAGGTTGGGGGGAAACTGTAGATGTGGTTTAAGACAAGGGCCCTGAGATGGCAGGTCACCCTGGATCATCTAGGTGGGCCCCATGAAATCAAAAGCGTCACTGTAAGAGGGAGATTGGACTTCACAAGAGGTGGTGATGTGATGTGGAAGCAGAAAGTGGGATGACACAGACAGAAGGAGGAGGAAATGACCACCCACCAAGGAACATGGTCGGTCATGTGAAGCTTTATAAAAGGCAAGGAAATAAGGATTCCCACCCCCCACCCTCCCACCCCCCCACCCCCGGAGCCTGTGAAGGAGCCAGCCCTGCTAACACCAAGTTCAAGCCCGGCGAAATGGATTTCAGACTTCTCAGCTCCAGAACCATAGGTGAACAAATGCGTATTGTTTCATTAAAGGAAATATGTATGGAACATACAACTGACCAGCACACACATGTGCACTCAGGAGAGTCTGAGAGTCCCACGACAGAAATGTGCAAACACTACCAGTGTTCCTTTCTTAAGTCCCTCTTCGATGAGGCCAACAGGCAATGGAAGCCAACCACCGAGCAAAGCAGGAACTCAATAGGTAAATGCCCAGAAACCAACAGCTCCCAAGTCATCTTTTCGTGCTGAAAGGATGGTATCCCTTGCCAAAAATCTGACTCCGCTCTCTGAGATGTTTCCCCGTATGGATCTGTTACAGTGCTCTCTACCTTGTCAAACACTCAATCTGGTAACTGTACATGAACGAGGAATTGGAACTTCCTTCACTAATAGATAAAGTTGTAATGGCATTGTTTTCTTTCTTTTCTTTTTTTTTTTTTTTTTGGTAATGCATTTGGAATGCAATGACAATCTTTCAGCTAATAGAAGCTTCTCGAACCCAGCTGCTGAATTCAGAAGCCACAGCCGCCATACTGTACAACACAGCCATGCAGAAAACCTTAAGGCAGTCAGAAGACAAATCGAAAGATGCAAAAAAGTTTTGAGATTTCATCCTCCTTACAGGCATCGGTGGCTGACACAGCAGAGTCTCTCCATTTGAAAGAGATTGATTATTTTCATTCTTTTCATTCATGTGATCACCAGGAAAACCAAGTTTCCAGAATCAAGATGTTGCTGGCAATTTTGTTGATGTCATGCGGGCAAACAGCACCCGGCTCACTCTTCCCACATCCATCTGCGTTAGCTCTGCGTTGTGAGCAGAGAGAAGGGGCCCTGAACAGCTGAAACTTTAGGGAACCAGGAAGGAAATGTTATTGTCCCACAGCTGACAACGTCTCCACCTATGAAAGATGCCCCAACACAACTACAACCCGTGGCCATTCTGCCTCTGCTGTGCATCCCGTTACCCTGGATTTCTGAGTGTCTAGCTAGAGTCACAGCCCAGCCTGCCAACTCTGGAGTGGATGGGATCTGCTAACCTTTCCTAGTCCTCACCACCAAATCGACCATGCAGTACACAGCAAAGTTACTTGAAATCAGGTTACCTTTCTGAACTCTGGGGGAGATACTTGGTAGAAACTCAGCATATCCTAACAATAACAAATCCAAGAGATCCTATTTTATTCCATCCATTAAGGAATTAAATTACTTGCTTCTTCCTGCCTCCACCTTCCTCCAAACCTAAAGCCTCCTCCTCCTCCTCCTGAAAGCTTCTCTTTTCTGACAACCATTAGGTTTCTTTTTCCACAACTGTGAGCAACCACATAATCGTATGGTACTCTTCACGACTGCATTTGCATGTTGTCTTTTATCTGATCTTTACAAAGTAGGTGACAGAAAATATTATTCCCTTGATTTTACAAATGAGGAGAGTAAGGCTCAAAATACTTAAGTGACTTGCCTTATGTCAGGTAAGTTTATGACCACCTGTCTCACGGGCCAGTTCTCACCCTGACATGTCCCCAGGAGTCTCCAATAAAACCTATCATTCCCATTTAAGTGAAAATTCAATTCAAATGCTGATACAGTGTCTGATATGAACCAGTAAATGGGATGGCAAAGTTGGGACATTTATGCAGAATATACCAGGCAGTCCTAGAAACCGTCGTAAGCTCTAGAGAACAAGTGCTCTCAAGCTATGCTCTCCTGATAAAGACGTTACCATGATGCATTCGTTTCAGGTTTAATGGTGTTCCTTGCTTTTCGCTGCCAAGCTTAATAGATTGTTTTTTCTTCCTTCGCTGCAACAAAAATAATCTTGTCCTTTCTCTCTCTCTCAATACTTTTTTCCTGGATGAAGCTACTATCTGACCTCCAACCAAAAAATACCTAAAATGTTCCTTTCACACCAAAGACAAGTCAATGTCTAAACCAGTTATTTAGAAAGGTCATTTTAGGACAAACTCACAGATACCACAGCAGCCTTTTGAGGATCCAAGAACCAGGAAGCTAGGAAAATACCAAACTAATTTCAGTAACTTGATCGCCCTGTCTCCCATTCCCAAAATGCCTGCAGTTTATTAAGTGCCTGCAATGTCGAGCAGGCAATTCCCTGGGCACTCTGGAGTTCCCATCTTTAAAAACTTTGCAAAACAGGAATATCAGCTGTGTTTTATAGATGTAGAGCAAGAGTTCAGAGAAGGGAAGTAACTTGCCCCAAGACACTCAGATGGGACACGGTAAGGCCAGGTTTTGAAACTAGGTCACGTCTGCTTCCCGAGCCAGGATTTCTTCTCATGCACCCTGCTGCCTCTCCAGATAGAAACTCGCTACCTATCAAGCTTCCCCTGCCTGTCAGCAGAGCTATTTTCAGCAGTGGTACAATTTCACCACGCGGGAGCCAGGCTCATCAAATGAGATAATGCACAGAAAAGCTCTGAAGAGACGTAACTGTCGTTAATAGAAGATCTGGGGGAAATCTGCAAAAACCAAAAGAACCAAATGTTGCCCGTGCTGCTACCTTGGGACTCAATCACCCTGGTCAGTGGCCAACTGGTGAGTATTCTGGGGTGCACTCCCTCCTTGGATGCAGGTATTAAGCAGCAGTGCCCACGATGTGAGACATAGCTGGTGTCACAGATAAGACATATGCTTAAAAGTTTTTAGTGAAGCAAATGGGAGTTAGGCCAACTTCTTCCTCATGATTTCCCTCTTGATTACAAGATTGAATGTATACTTAAAGTAACAGACACTTTGAGATAAATTAACTTCTAAGAGAAAGGGACATTCTGAAGATTAAATTATACCCCATGAATGAAGCAATCAATTAACGATCAATACATACCCAATAGTTACGAATATAAGATGAAAACGTAACTCATAAAAGAATAAATATAAATGGCCAAATGAGGAGCTGATCGATCTTACTAATAATCAGAGACATGCAAATGTAAGTGACACTTCAGAGAAAGAAAAGCTCATCTCCAAGGTTGGCAAGAATGCAGGGCAAACGCGTATTCAAATTAGTACAAGTTTCCAAGGGGTGTGGTTTGATGAAAAACAGATCAAGATATTAAGGTTAGGGGACAAATCCCTTGATTCAGCAATTCCACTTCCAGAAAATAAAACTATAAAATAGACATGGATGGGTACAAACATTTAATCACAAAATGCTTCTCTCCACTCGACAGCCATCACAAAAAGCTGAAATTCACCCAAATGTGCCACAGCGGGAAAACGGTAAGAACCACATTGAGAAAATACCACGCAACTTCTTAAGATGTTGTCAATATGTAACGGCAGGGAAAGGCGGTCACGTTCCACAGTTAAACAGAAAAATCACAGGCGGAGGGAAGGGAAAAATGCTCAGAATCCTACGTGCTAAATATTAACATTTATGTCGGCCGTTAAGAATTTGGGGTGATTTTTTTTTCTTATCTGCATCTTTTTATTTTTACTTAACTGCACATTCTAAGTGTTTCATAAGGAATTTATACCAATAACAAATAACTTTAAATTACTTAAATGTGAAGGCATGTAAAGCTAATCTAGCCTAACACCTGGCATATATAGAAGCTTGACAAACGCCAGCTCCCGTTCCCCCATAATCCTTCCCCAACACCAAAGAGGGATTCGGCAGAGAAGCCGTCAGCGTACTAACCCACGACTGAGCAGCAGACACCATGTGTGCCTCAATCCTCCCTGCAGACACCACTCCCGGCACACAGCCTGCCACAGACCGAGCGTGAAAGCCTGGTTAAAATAAATTTGTCGATTTCGGACTGGATGAGCTGCTTGGGAAGAGCTTAGTCAGGACCTGTGCCCTGTTCCTTGGGGCAAGAAGGCACCAAGCAGAATGCAGAGGCCCAGAAACGGGGTCCAACGTTCTCCGCTCTAGCCCTGCAACCCACACCTCAAGAGCTGTGTGATCTCAGGCAAGTTACTTCACCTCTCTGTGCTTTCATTCTGACTCGATTTCAAGGTAGCTGTGAACACTGGGGTGGGAATTAAATAAGGCACGTGTGGAATCTTTGTAGAATGAATTCTAAAGAGCTACCAATATGAAACAACATGACAGTGATCAATAAACACTAGTCTGGAATAATTAAGTACATTTTACAGGTAAGAGTAAAAACAAAAAAAAATATATTTTATTAGTTTTCACTTCCATTTCCATACGACTACACAAGAAACTGCTTTGATTCTGATTTTGTTCCTCTTCTCAAGAGATAATTCGTTCACAGGAAAGGCCTAACTCTATCCACCTTGCTAGTCTCTCCTCAACCCTAAAGAAATATTAAAAGCACTGGAATAGGAGCTTCCTTACCGCCGTCCCCTCCATATCACGCACACACCCTCTCCTGTTCTCGACTGCGTGAGCAGTCTTAGATCTTCTCTGAGTCCAGTGAGGAAACCCCAATTTGCTCTCAGAGACAGCACGATGGGAATATGGCTTATAACAAGAATCCAGAACACCAAGCAGCACTGCCTAATGAACAACTAACTCAAGATTTGGAACAATCAGATTCCAACCATGTAAAGCAACTCATTAAACAGGAGGACACTTCCTCCTTAACTCACTTAGTTGGGCTTGTATAGATAAAGACTGGCCCTTCATGAAATGTGGTGTTCTCTACTAAACCAAAAGAAGATCATAAATTTAGGCAAGAAACTCCTGCTTTTGGAATTTTGATGCATCTACCAAAGACCTCATTCAAGAGAGTTTTGCAAGAAGGCCCTACTCGTGACCCCTAACCATTATTCTGGAAAAGGCAGAGGATGTGAGTCTTAACAGTTTGTATACAGGCTGCAGTAAAGGACATGGGCCACGTCCTACTGAAAAGCGAGGGTCCAGGGGTGGTCTAACTGCCAGCATACCTTTTATTATAAAATCTGTAATAATTCCAAGGATAACCACCTAGTTTCAACAATTTTTATTTGACAAACAAGGGACACATCTGTATACGAATGACCAAGATATCTTTACTCTGGTGAAATCGTTTTGCAATGTTACAAGTATATTTGACAATGCTTTCAGTGCTCTTTCACTTTCAGGAGACAAAAAGTAAGCTGCTGAGCAAAAGGATAATATAAATAAAAGTATGTAACGTAGCGTATTCATTCCGTCCCCACTTAAAATTTGAAAATAAGCAGTTTCATAAAGCCAGAAGTGTTTCCTTTCCTGGGCCAAATCTCTGTTTGAGAGCTGAAGCATGCAATTAATGGGTTGCCTCAAACTTTAGAGAGCCAAAATAAAAATCACACTCCTTAAGATCTTGTATGCACAGAGCGCTGGTTACTTGCTTTATGTTAAGTATTTGGTTTCATATGGCCTCTCTGATTTAAGAAATACACACGGAGTCCAAAAGGACACGTTTCCTTTTAGTACAAAAACATACATTAATAAACAGTCTAATTACAAATAAATTATATAACACTGGGTGAGGCTAGGGTGGGAGGCGCAAGGAAACTCTATATTCTTAGAAAAAAATTCCAAGATCACCATGGCATTCTAAATGAACCTTAAACAGACACATTAATATTTAAATATTACAATTTCCACTTAGGGAAAGAAAAAAAAAAAACATTATTGATAGGCCAGCACACTCAAAACCAATAATGTCACGAAAACACATGCCCTTGTATAATTTGGCAGAACAAGCTGCTCCCTGAATACAATGGACCTTTTTATTAAATGGATCTCTTCATCCTTGGCATTTTATACAAAAAACAAAACCAAAAAAAAAAAGAGAGAGAGAGAAGAGGAAAAAGAAACAAACATGACACTAGTAACGGTCTTCAGCTTAAACTCTTTCACCGAGAAGTACAAGGCCTGAAAGACATGTTAGGAAAGTAAAAGGCATTATTTAACAAAAATGAAAGCAAGACCAGCTGAGGAAGAAAACTATACTGGGACACCAGGGCTTTTGTTCGACTCTATCGCGGAGCAACAGAGCCCCCTAGTGGACGGAAGGTGGAACTGGAGGAAGACCCTCTTCTGGGCTGACTTCAGGGACCCTCGCTGTGTCTGTCAACTAGTAAGGAGAACCGAGAGAGAACGCTTACTTAAGTTGGGTATTCTGTGAAATAACTTCCAATTTTTCAGACTTTGTAAAAACGCTTGGCATCTCAAATCAGGGTAGAAGTCTTATCTTTTAAATATTTGCTTTAAATGATCTTGAGCTTCTGTCCATGAACCCCTACCCTCTCTTGTTGTGCTGGCCACTCAAATAAAGACCTTAGCCGACATGCAAGTGTAAAATTCAACTCTTCTCGTATGACAAAAAGTTTGACATCTAATCAGGCACACACATATGGCGTACATGATCTGTGTCATTATGTATATAGTTATTCATGCATAATGTTTTTAGTGAGTATCAATGATGAGGTGAAGCTCATTAGGATATTTCAGTCAGTCTCTTCCTTTAGGTATATAGCTTCTCTGATACTCTTAAGGTTTCCAGTATACACCCAACTCCATGTCCACTGAGCTAGATCATGTGATCGCCATGGATATTCAATGTCTAAGAATATTTAACTGCAAAATGGTTTATTCATAAGGCACTAATTCTCAATTTTATGTAATATCATTAAAGGACTTTTTCCAGTACTGTCAAAAATCTCAATAGCAAAATAACTTTAAAATCTCTGTACTTATAATATGTGGATATATTTTAGCACAAATGTTCTGGGATTTTTGGTTTTTCTAAGTTTTATTTATTTTGGAGAGAGAACGAGTGAGCTCGGGAAGGGGTAAAGGCAGAGGGAGAGAAAAAAATCTCCAGCAGACTCCTCACTGAGCAGAGTTCAACATGCAGTTCGATCCCAGGACCCCGAAATCATGACCTGAGCCGAAACCTAGAGTCAGCCACTCAACAGACTGAGCCACCAAGGTCACAAATATTTTTAATTTTTAATTTAATATACTCTCAAAAGGTTTTTTTTTTTAATTTTTATTTATTTATGATAGTCACACAGAGAGAGAGAGAGAGAGAGGCAGAGACACAGAGGGAGAAGCAGGCTCCATGCACCAGGAGCCCGACGTGGGACTCGATCCCAGGTCTCCAGGATCGTGCCCTGGGCCAAAGGCAGGTGCCAAACCGCTGCGCCACCCAGGGATCCCAAAAGGTTATTTAGATTGAGAAATTTTCCCTCTACAAAGCACCAGGTTCCTAAAAAGAAGATAAATGCCAAGATCCCACTATTTTGAGTCTTGTTGATAACTAGAAAGGAAATTGTTGTCAGGCATCAGGATCCCAAGTGTACTGATCCCATATGAGTAGGTTTTGACCAAGAAAATGACTGTAGGTTAGTCTATGGCCTTGGATTTATGGGATCTTTTGGAATAATGGGGGAGGGGGGAAAAAAAAGAAGTCATTGCATGATTTAGGATAGAAGGCAAAATTTAATAACACTAGGTGTGGAAAAGAGAGCGAAGAACTGAAGGTATAAAGGAAGCTAGGCCAGTCCCTAATCTTGAAGTGTGGGTTTAAAATCTTAAGAATGAATACATAAAGAAAAGCACTCTTCCTGTATTATGGTAGAAATGGTAGACTTTACACCAGAAGTGAATTTGTCATGTTGGTAATTAGGATAAAAAAACATGGCAACTATGCTCCACACTATAATTTCAACACATGATTTAGGAAAAAGACCCCAAGCTTTAAAAAAATGGGCTCTCAAAGCCAAAACAAACAATTTCAACATTCTACTATCATTTTGGGATTCCTACATGGAAATGTGATACTTTCATTTTGTTTCAAGGTGAACAAATTTAGGGGTGACTGTCGTAGTCTGAGCAGGTACATTTAATATCTCAAAATATATCAATTTTGATATTTAAGTAAATGTACACAATTAGGATCCATGTAATAAAACTTAGGGAGGTGATTACATTACATAAATATCCAAAAATGAAGTGTTAGTCTTAAAATACATTTTACTGGCAAAGACAAAAGTGGTCAGCTTGTATTTGTTAAAGGGAAAAAAGTTTTATTCCTGGTAATGGGTCCTCTGGCTCAAAAATCGAAACCAGACCAGGCTATCCTTGATCTAAAGGCACAACATTTGATGCAGCCCCGTGTTAAAAAGGTTTAAAAGGTCAAAGGAATTTTTCATCCTGAATAAACCCTAGAAGGGACTTAACAAATTTTAACCACTGGTGGTTTAAGACTGCAAGGAGAAAGCTTTATCATCATTGCCCATAAACATTACACTGAAAATATTTAATTTGCTCATATTTGTTACTAGCTTTTTTCCTAAGACTTTTATTTTTAAGTAATTTCTACACCCAATTTGGGGCACAAACCCATGACCTCAAGATCAAGTCACATGCTCTATCAACTGAGCCAGCCAGGTGCCCCCTGTTACTAGTTTTTAAATAGACATTTGAAAAAACCTGGATTTTACTCCTTAAATGTGATGATGATTCTGTCTGCCTGCTACAACAGACTACATGAGTGCCAACAAAAGCCCCTGCTAACAGGAGACCATCAACAGGGTGGGTGCTGTCCTACATTTAGGCACATTCAATTAACCCCTCATTAAAAGAATCCTGCCTTTGATGAGCACGTCAGCCCCCAGGTTCAAGGCGGCAGCACTTTATACTGAACTATTTATACGCAGAGACAAATCAGCTCAATTGACAAGCTGAGTCTAGAAAAGCAGCTATGGCATCCTCTGTGAAGGGAAATGCCCTCGCCTAAAACATTCCCTCTCCAGAGACTTCCCGGTAAGGTTTGTATGTAATGACCACCCTTAAATGGTTGAAACCGTGTCCACTTATTTTTACCAAATTGGAGCCATCGAGCAAGCCACTAAGTCCAGTGAGTCGGGACACAGCTGCCCCTTCCAGCTCAGCGCTATGCTGAGAAATCATTTCTCAATTTCTATGAAGAGAAATCAGTTCCTCCCTCGTCTCTACTGGTTAGCGGTCAGGGCTGTGGGGTTCCAGGCCTCGTGATTTGCTAGTAGAAGCTTTGGGTGAAGAGATGACTTCCCCCTGGACAGAGATGCTGATCTCCACAGAGAGAGGTCCAAGCTACAGCTCTCAATCTACAAAGTCTTCAGGTTCAGAACGCTGGTTGAACAAAGGTCAAGGAGAGAAGAGTGTTAGTTTCTGAGGAGGTGACATCTGAGTGCTCATAGCTCCCTAAAAAGGTGGAATGGGCTGAAGCAAGGAGTATAAGACATTGGTGGGATATCCCCAACAGTGACACAAAGTATGCCACCAAAATCTTCCTGCGGCCCAGGGCATCAAATTGATCTAAATTTTATCTAAATTGTGGCTACTATATAGAATGTTGGGGTAATCCTACTTTGAAAGGGATTACATTGCCTAATGCAGGGGCTGGCAAATGTTCTCTGTGAAGAGACCGATAGTAAATATTTTAGGCTTTGCAGGCCATATGGCCTCTACTGTAATTACTCAATTTTGCTGAAAGCAAGAAAACCACCACAAAAAAAAAAAAGGAAATAAATGGGCGTGGCCATGTTCCAATAAAACTTTAGTTACAAAATCAGACAGCAGTCAGATTTAGTTCATGAGCCACAGTCCGCCAACCCACAATCTAGACAGCTGAACCCAATCAACACCTAGCTACAGACTGTGTAAAAACGACTTCATGAACTCATAATGCTTTATTCTGACATCTCCTCAGAATCCTTGTATCTTCCAGAATCACCCTGATATTTCTGTGCTGAATTTAGTGGGAATCCCTCTAAATGCTATATATATATATATATATATATATATATATATATATATTTAGTACTATAATGTACTAAAAATTCTAATGACAGCTCCACATCACTTACAGCCAGAGGAGGAAGACAATAACACAAAATCTGCTCAGAGACCCTTCAAAGGGGGCAGTATCCTAGTGCAACACTGAAGCTCATCAAGGAATGTTGTCCCCTCTTAGCACCTGATCATCCCCTCCCACCACAGAGAGCCTCTCCGATAGCAATTCCAACCAAGCAATGCCTGTGAAGAATTTAAAAAATAAAAAATAAATCACTGGAAATACCACATTAGTAAATCAGGTTTTGCAAAGTAAATGAGGTTACCTACATTTCTTGTCTCAGGGCCACCACTCTCAGCATACTAGTATGCTTTGTTCCAGCCCACTCTACGTCAAAGAGAACAGACGCCCACAAGGCTAACAGCCGGACAGCTAATACACAGAAAACAGGCTCCCTTGAGTGGCAAAGGGAGAGTGAACACCAACACCATTAAAGCTGATAGAAGATGACTCCTGAATGCCCAGAAGTCTTGGAAAAGAAGATGCCCAATTCACTCCGCATTCAGTTATTTCACTTGAAATGGGCAGAAAACTGGTGATAGCAATTTATAAATCGACATGTTTCACAGTGCAGGAGAAGGAAGGACTTTATCTAGGAGCCACAGCCTACTCGAGCAAGGGCACTTTCAAAGCAGCCCCAGCGGATACAAAAAACGAACTTACTTACAACGAAAAGCCTTATGCCTATCTGCCTCTCTTCAGCTCCTGAAACCACTGCTGCAAAGTGACTTGTGAGGATTTGATTGCTTGGAATTTCCAATGCGATACTATTTCAAAAATTAAAAATAAAAATCTTTAGCACCCACCTAGGCCAATGCTTCCCACAAGTAGAGAAGGGAGGGGGTGAGCTAGCAGCACTAAAGGCAGTTTCTGGGGGAAAGCTGGCGCTGAGGAAGAAGTGTGGGTTTTGAACAGAAAGAGCTGGTCGCCCCAAGACCTGCCCAACACTCCTTCCACTCAAAGCTTTACAATCTGCCACCCTATCCACTGGACCATAGAAACCTGCCTGTGGCGTCCGCAAAGTCTATCGTGGACATCAGAAAGGAAAGGTCTTTGAGAGGAAGTGGGAGCACTGAAGGGTTTCATGTCCATTCTATTCAACACACTTATTCTCAATGCCGAATCCCCTCCGTTGATGATTAAAGATCCAACGAAACAGAGCTCCTCGTGTACTCTGAACCAACTCAACTAGTCCTGGATCATAATTCATTAAGTCAGATGCTGCAAATCTCTGACAGAGCATTAGGATCATCTAAAGGGCTGCTACCCAATGTCAGAGAGAACAAAGTTTGAGCTTATGCAGAAAATAACTGATAGTCCAGTATCTTACTAATAAAGGAAAAACCTGTCTTGCCAAAATATTAAAGGAATGAGATCTTTTAATTTTCCGGTTAACTGAGTGTTACATAAAAAGAAATATTTTACTTAAGTCCTTAAGCATTTATTTTTCCTTAATTATTCTACACTGTATTGGTCCACACCCTCATATAAGAGTAGTCAATGCCATCAACACAACACATTGTTTCTTGGGTGACTGAGGATCCAGCTGTTATTCTTAACACAGCATCGTCAGTTTTGATATCGATGAGGATTATATAGAATCCACCCCAATACAGAAGTTCAGAAAAATTGGACTGAACATGTTCTGAGCCCAGGAGGAGCTCTAAGAGTTGATTTTAAATAAATCCCTTTCAATTTTTCAAAAATTCCATTTCCCTCCCTGCCTTCATGGACAAGTACAGTCATGAGTTCTGCTCTGGGACTACTGCTTGTCAAACCGTAGACCCTCTGCTATGGAATATATTTTCACCTCCTGTTCTTCCCCTGATAATGCCGGGAAGGTTTCTGGAGGTTCGAGAAGGATAGAGAGAGGAGACAGCGGAGGAGATGCACAGAGGAGTGAGGAGACAAAGCTTAGGAAAGAGAAGGCCAACAGGAGGGACGGTCGGGGAACTGGGAGGGGTCAGAGGGCAGAGAGAACTTGCCAGAAAACAGCCCCATGTAATTCTGCGTTTTGTCTGTATAAATTCCCCTGAAAATGCAAATCATTACTCAGAGCAGTCTGGTTCTTACAGGTATGTATGCTGACATCAGCAGATCAAAACAAAGTAAGAATAAAATCACATGGAAAGCTCTCATACAAGCATCTGCTTTGCCGCTGTTGCTTCTGGCAGCCCTGGACGTTGAAGGAAGGACACCCCCTGAAGCCATCAACTTGTGACAGTCACTGCAGTTAAATGCTGGCAGTTAAGAGGATTAATCAAGAGGTTACTAATTCCCCAACTTTACAGAGAAACAAGATCCTGTTCCCAAAGGAAAATGATACTGTCAGTGACCAGCTGAAACCTGCAGTATCCTTTGTTCCAAAGTCATGATAGGTTTTTGCTCCCAATATTCCATTAATCAATTTGGGTTTCAATACCCCAGGTAATTGAAATGTGTCCATACACCACACAGCTAAGCTGGAAACGCTTAGAGGGAACCTGTCATCTCTAACCCTTGAAAATACCCAAACAGCCAGAGTCTTTTGCTGAGTGTCTAGCTCTCAGAGAACTCAAGGTCAGCCCCTCCAGAGCTTTCTACAACAGTGGGATTTAAAAAGAGCCCAGGATCTTAACAAAACGATAGCAGGAGAGGCTATAAATACATCTTTAAATTAGAGAATTGCTCTCAAAGATTTTGTTGTTCAAATTTAAGTGGATTTCATTATAGCAGGTGACAAAAAGTAACAATGATGACTCTAAGTGATGGCTTACCTATTCCTGAATTAGCTCCGGTGACCACAACCACTTTGCCAGTGAAGTCCCGGCCCTGAAGGATCTCCATGGCGGTGGTGCCACCATCATACCTCTGCCTGCTGGTGGGCTTTGTAGGGTTATCATCCACCGTAAATGCCAGTCTTGGGTCCAAATAGGTGGTTCTTTTATTTATATGGCTGCAAACAAAAAAAAAAAAAAAAAAGGAGAAAGCAGTGAGCCCAGGCATTTATAAAGATAAGGTCATCTTAGAGTTTAGGCTAGGCAAACCTCATTTTTCAGGTACTAAAAAAGGTTTCTTCTTAACCCCAGAAAGAACTGGCATCCATTTAAGTCTATCTTCTGGCCTCCAGAAGGATTACATTCCTGCCTGGAAAGATAGTCATCAAATCCTTTTCTTCAGAACTGCCTGCTGTAAAATGCACTGTGGCATACAAAAAACACTGCCTTGTATCCTGAGATCTCAAAAAAGCGAAGCAGCTTTGGGATTTTATTTTTTTTAATTCATGTAAATATGGCTGTAAGATCTATCAGCCACTCTTCTCAGTAGATTTCAGTGAAATCTCTGAACCCTGTGCAAGGGCATAAGAAAACTGGTAGGAGGTAGAAAACTCAAAATGATAAAAAATCTGAACATTCTGAAACTCTGATGATTTTAAGACCATATTCTTATCTCCTCCAAGCACTGTAGTTTTGATCGGGAATTGATCTAAGTCTTGTAGAAATAAAATTAAAATATATTGGTACATATGGATTAATAGGTTACTACTATGTAACAGAATTTTTTTACATTGTAAATGCACTCTTGAAATCTGAGGCAAAAGACCTCAAAAATATCTTAAAAACCAAAAAAAAAAAAAAAAGAAAAAAAAAATCTTAAAAACCATTAAGAATTAACTCTCCAGAAGTAAACAGATGACATTTTGTGATTTAAAGGTGTTTTTTTGTAATGTGTGTTGCTTAATAGTTTAAAATCTGTACTTATCACTTAGAAATACAAAGACACAAGAAGAATACGACTTTCATTTTACTTATAACCGGAGCTGCTGGAGAAGTATGTTGACGTGCCCGATGCGAGACACCACAGCAGTGCTGCGGAGCAGCCAGCTCGCACCGGCGTGCCCGGGTGCATGTGCACACCTCCCCTGGCTCCTCACTGACATCCCCTTGGTAGCCTGAAAGAAGCCACGGTGAAAGTATGTGCACCATGGAGAGAGACCTGGGCTCCCCGCCAGAGCTGGTGGTGGACCACTGACCAGGCCCACCACTGTAACAGGCTCAGGGGGGAGAGGCCGAAGAGTTACACAGGAACTTAACATCAATGCCCAGTAGGTAACTTGATAAATTACAGTATATCTGTACAAAATAATACTCCACAGGCCATTCAACATCAGTGTCTTGAGAAATATATACATAAGAAAATGCTCACAAGACATTGTGTGGAGAAAGACAGAGTCCTACACAGTTCACACAGTGCACTCCCTATTTTTCTTTAAAGAAAGCAGATTTACAGAATACAAAAATTATTAAATATATATATATATACCACTTTTTTCTATATTCAAGGTATACTACTTTTACAATTAAAAATTCCCATTGAAAAGCAAAATGAGAATAGTTTCTATATAGACACTTACTCAACAAAAAAAACTTGTCCATTCTCATCAGTTTCTTGTTCCCATCCATAGGGCAAATCTGAAACACAGAAGACTGGCAGGTGTACATGCAGCAGGTGGGGTGAATGGACGCCCAGGCCCCAGGTCAGGAGGCATCATGCCTTCCAAGCCCCACCCCAAAGCCTAGCCCACTGAGCAGCAGCCAGACTGGGCCAGTTCAGGCCATGTGTACCGACCGTGACTGTCACAAAAAGCACAATCGGGATCCCTGGGTGGCGCAGCGGTTTGGCGCCTGCCTTTGGCCCAGGGCGCGATCCTGGAGACCCGGGATCGAATCCCACATCAGGCTCCCGGTGCATGGAGCCTGCTTCTCCCTCTGCCTATGTCTCTGCCTCTCTCTCTCTCTGTGTGACTATCATGAATAAAAAATTAAAAAAAAAAAAAAGCACAATCACCATCACCACTCCACCCCACTCTCAAGGCCTCCCTCCTGCTACATCCCATGAGCTCCTCCACATGAAAGCCTGATTCCTTGATGGCTCCCTCCTAGAGAACCTTCAAGGAATGACAGAGCGGCCTGTCACCTGATTGTGACACATCTGCCATCTAATAATTAATGCTTTAAATGCAAGGTTCTTTGCTTTATGACAATAGCACACAAACCTCCTGCTATTCGTTTTCTTTTTCCAGTTTTTGGATGTTCCCACTGGGTCTTCTCCTCAGCGTGACTGTTGAAGGGGGGAAAATAAAGTTAAAAATACACAAATAGAAAGTGAAGGTTACACTTCTAAAAATTAATCAACTGCATTAAGTTTGTTCCCCTCCCAAAAAACACTGTCTCCCAAGAGTAGTAAAGCCAGAGATCAGAAAAGAAATATTCAGAACATAAATGCTACTGTCTACATCAGGTCAAATTCCCTAGGTGGGAAGGAGAAGCAGCCCAAGGAAATCTCCTGAAAACCTGTCTTTGTGAGCAGGCCGTGGAGGATGAGAAAGAGAAATGGGCCGGAACCCCAATTGTGGGTTAGGAAACTCAATGAATCACTCAGAATATCTAGAAGTGTACTGTATTTATTTTAGTTTACTCCAAGATAGATGAACTACAGTCTAATTTACAACGCTGATATTTAGATGCCATTTAAATATTAATTATGAATATTTATTTTTTCCAGAGATACAATTTTGAAGCGTTTTAATCACCAACTCCTAATTGTTCCCAAGAGGTATTTAAGAATGTAGTAGGGTAGCCCCATAGGTTACCTAACTACATACCTAGCCAAGTTACTCAACTTCAGAGCCTCAATTTACCTATCTGCAAAATGGAAATAATCCTAGAACTGATCTCTCAAGGAAACGCTATGAAGGTAAGGCTTATAAAGGGCTGAATACAGTACCTGGTATATAAAAAACTCTCAAAAGTGCTACCTATTATTTTAAACAAATATACAAACCAGTCTCATTTCTGTGGCAATTTTAGCATTTTAACTAATAGCACACCAAGTTATAATTAAAATCGTGAGCCAATAACAGACTAGAGACACCCATCAAAAGGTGATAAAATATCAAGAAAAACATAAAATTACTTAATCAGAGAAGCAGCTGCATGTTGCAAGAGGCATTCAAAGGGGAGGCTGGATTTCCTAAAAGTTCATACTCATACCAAAGTAGAAGATGATAATTAATCATTGACATCTAGATGATAAAATTTGAATATGCCTTCCCTACCAATTACTTTTTAAAGAAAAAATATAGAGAGCATGAATCTGCTGTAAAATTTTACAAGTTTTACAAGGTTTTTGGAAGCCTGCTGGCTTCAGGTCTGATTTTTGCAAACTCTCAGTGGCCAGTGCAGGGGTTCTGTGAACACTGGACTCAGGAGGCCAACGCTTCGGGCTCCTACACGCCTGTGATCAGTGAGCCAGTCTCCCTGGCCCCACAACCCCCTCACAGGGCTGCTGGAAAGATAAGGGACACCCTATTTGTGACAGTGATTGGCAAAAAGTTAAGTCACCATACAAATGCAGGGTTATCAGTAACAAGGACCAGTGTCTATTGTACACTGACCACCATGAAATCCTACTTGCAGAGGGGGAGAGCCTGAGTCCCCGGAAAGGAGACTGCCCCCCCTTGCAAACTGAAGGAGCATCGAGCAAAGCAGACGCTAGCAACAGCATACCCGGCTCCTGCTCTTTGCTTTGCTCCACATGCCTTCTTCAAGAAAGTTTACAGGCGTGATTATGTTTTCTTCTGCCCAATTTTAAGAGTTTTCATTCCATAGGCAGGCATCAAACGAGCTTTGAGCTGAGCTCTAAAGAGACCTGCCCTCAAGAACCCACAAAGCGCCCCGTGCGTGTAACGCTGACCCCTGTGCAGCAGCCCTGCGTCTAGCTGAACCCTGACACCCAGCCCCATGCCTGGCCCAAGGAGCTGCCTAAGTGCAATTAGGCGGGATGAATAATTGCCTTCAGAAGTTGGGAAATATACTCAGAACAATTTTTTTCTACCCTGAAAGAATTAAAAAAAAAAAAAAAAAGTCACCCCCATGTTTCTGACTTTGACAAAAAATGCCTAAGCCAGGCTTTCTTAGCGCTGGCGACCCTGACAGTCAAGCCAGATCGCTGTCTGCTCTGGGGGCTGTCCTGTGCACTGCAGGACGAGGAGCTGCATCCTCAGTCTCTACCTACTAGATGCCAATATGCCAGAGGGGTGACAGCAGAACCCAGACATTGCCAACTGTTCTGTGAAGGACACAGTGCCCCTGGGGGAGGATCCGAGGCCTGACACAAGAGAAAAAAACATCCTTTGGTAGTGAGGACTTCCGAGCCCAAATGCTCGTGACTTCTGGCTCTCCTGCTCACCAGCCATCTGCCCTTGAAGAGGTGTTCAACCTCCACATCTGTAAAATGGGGATAAGAGCAGCATCTGCTCCTTGGGGTTCCTGAGGACTGAATGAGTTAACACATGCGAAGAACTAAGAACTGTGCCTTTCACATGAAAGTATTAAACACTTACATATAAAACTTAATTAAAAAGTGTTCCTAATTGTAACCTAAAATGACTTCTTAATGAACAGAAAATCACGACACATGTCCCCAAAGTGTTATCTTCCTCTCCTTTAAACAGAAGCCTTCTTCTATTTTTTCTTCTTCAATAAGCTTTTTGTCATTTAAGGAGATAATTAACAGTGATCTTAATTTAAACCAAAAGGATCAAAATTAAATTCATACCCACATTACATGGATATCACTCTCAAGTATGCTATTCTAGAAATCTGGTCTTGAAATACAGTTAGTTAACTTGGAGACAGCTGACTGTGAGGAAGGCCAACCCTGTAGACGAGGGAACTCTCTCCTGACCAGGCAAGGCCAGCTGTCCCCCTGGCTGCCAAGGGGCCCCGGCCTAAGGAAAGGGCGCTGAGGGCCCAGGAAGGCCCAGTTGACCACAGTGACAGCCCCCGGCACTGAGACCTGGTCCTTCCATCACCACCTCCTGGCTTGGGCAGAGGGGAAAGGCCCGCCAGCTCTCTCTGGGCCAGGTCTCCCTCAGTGGCAGATGTCCTCCCCTTGAAAGCCCAGTCTGGTCGGCCCTGGAGCCCTATGACATGTGTGTCTTTGAGGTCTGAGTGCTCTGTGGGGCACATGAGAAAACATGAAGCCAACAGGAGAGGGGCAAAGATGAGTCGGGGAGGAGGGTCTCATCGGGAGCTACAGCCTCTGTTCTTGGGGAAAGCCTTGCTGCAGTTGAGAGGAAGACCATTAAAAAACATGAACTACTCAAAGAGCAGTCTTCTTTTAGCTCCCAAACCCCAAGAGAGGACAAGTGACCCTTCCAGAGTTAAGAGAAAAGAAGGACCAGGATGCTTGCAAGTCAGGACAGAACAAGGAGGCCTGCTGGGAATCTAGGGTTAGGACTGGTCAGAGGCATCCTTCCACCTGGAGAGCTAAAGAACAGAGGGCTAGGGGGACTGGAGAGAGGGACCCCCAGCTGGGGCTCAGCCACACCTTGTCACTACATTCAGCATAAAAAGGGGGCCAGACAGGCCACTGTGAGACCCAACACTGGGGAGGGCTGGGAGGAAAGCCTTTTCAGGGACTATATATGCACCAATGAATCCCCTGAAAGCTCTCGGAGGAGCTGGCTGGGATGTGCAGATCGTAGTAAAAGAAGAGCCCAGACACTGGGCACCATCAAGGAAGGAAGCAGATGGGAAAGGCCACCCAACATAAGGTTGGGTGCAGAGGGAAAGGCGAACCTGAAAGGAAGCCAGGGAGCCTAGGGTAAGTGGCCAGAATGAAGGTGACCCCCCACATAGAGCAAGAGGCAGAGGAGGGCTCTAACAGCCCATATGCCAGTCCTGTGCACCTTTGCATTCCCGGGCTTAGCATGCCATCTGCTCAGTGAGGCCCAAGGAACCCTTTACCGGATGAACTGATTCACTCATCCCACATGGACTTATTTTATGTCTCCAAGGTGCTAAGCACAGGGGACTCAGAGGGTAACAAGAAAAGGTCCCTGCCCTCATGAAGCTTACAATCTGGGGAAGGAAGATAGAGTGCAAACGAGAAGAATATGGCTAAGATGATTGTAGACAAGCCCAAGTACCACGACTCAGGTAAGATGCTGGGAGGAGGGGGCAGGGACAAGGGAAGGTCTCTGGGAGGTGGTATTTAAAGCTCTGGGGGATGACAAAGCCCTTCCCGCAGCTCTTCAGGAAGAGGGAACGGCGAGTGCACGCGCTCAGAAGCTGCCTGGAGCCCTACAACAGCCTGATGGCTCCCTGCCGTAGCCTTGCCCCTATTCTCCAGGGCCAGAAGCCACCTCTCAAGAGACATAAATCCAATGGCACTCCCTGGCTCCAAGCCTTCAGTGGACCCCCGGGTCCTGGTGATGGAGCCCCAGCTGTCCCATGAGGCACAGAAGGGCTGCCTCAATCATCGCATCCCTGCACCAGCACCTGGGCCATAGAGAAGCCTCCTCCTGGGCTGCCCTCCTGGCCCTGAATATGCCCACTTCGACTTGTGCTGAGGCACAGCTCAGGTGCCAACTCTCCCCACTCACCTGAGGTGCCCCCATCTACCCACACATGCCTCGTGCTAGCAGGCTGCTGCTCACTATACACACCCTACACCAGAACAAGCCGTGTGTCACTCTGCCCTGTAAGACTGGGTGACAAATGGGTCTTATTTATCTCAGTACAACCAGTGCTCAGCTAAGAGCCTGGCACGTGATAAAACCTCAATGTGTCTTGAACGAACAAACTCACCAAGGTCTTTCTTTTCTCTTTCCCTTTTTTTTTTCTGGTTTTGTTTCTACCAAGCAACCAAAGACAGTGGTGGCTCACATAACACCGGGCAGATAAGAATCTCCTGGGAAGATTTTACAACATATCAGTGGAGGCGGGGAGGCCCCAAACCGGTTAAATGAGAATCTGTGGAGGAGGAACCAAGGAAAAGCTCTTGCCTAAGTCTTCCAGATGTTGGAAATCACTGATTTACACCCGTGTTTCTCAAAGCCAAGGGATAGCCTGCCTTATGGGGAAAGCCTATAAAACAGATCCCCCACGCTGGGTGTCTGCTGCATGGGTGGGTGGGGGGGGGGGTGTCTCTGAAATCTGTATTTTTCGGTCCACGGACAGGTGATTCTAATACTCAGGCTGAGGCGGTGCTGTCGCAGCTGCAGAGAGAGCAGGAAAAGCGAAGTCACTGAGCAGAGCATACTTATAAGATCTGGGCTACGTGTTCTACGTGCAGTGCCTGAATTAAAGTTCTATCAACCCATTTTACAGGTGGGGAGGGGGAAAA
This sequence comes from Canis lupus dingo, assembly GCF_003254725.2. Taxonomy (NCBI): domain Eukaryota; kingdom Metazoa; phylum Chordata; class Mammalia; order Carnivora; family Canidae; genus Canis; species Canis lupus. Next base: position 73,391,190 of record NC_064247.1, read on the forward strand.
AAAAAACAACAACAAAAAACAAAAAACGGTGACTGGGTTCTTTCATGGGCCCAAAGTAGCACAACACGGGAAGGGAGAACGGGTGCACTGGGGTTTCCAAAACTTTGCGGGACACCATCGGGAGTTCTAGTATATACACACACACGAGTCTATGTGCGTGTCCATAGCTGCAGCAGGACATTTATTTAGACACACGTACTTCTAGCTCCCCTCCCGCCAGGCCCCCGAGGAAGGAGCTGGCATCAGCGGTGGTTTTCCTGCGCGAGGGAGTGAGGCCTGCGGGCCGCCAGGGCGCCGTGCAGCGCCGCCTCCTGGGCAGCAGAGGGCGCTCCTGGGAGCCGCCAGGTGCCCCCCGCGGGACCCGGCGCGCTCGGGGCCGCCCCGCCCCGCCCCGCCCCGCCCCGGGACCCCGGCGGCCTCCCGGGGAGGCTCCTCCGCCCCCCCGGCCCTCCCCGCGCAGGCGGCGTCCCCGGCGGCGGGGTCCCTCCAGGGGCGGCCCCCCTGCGGCCCCTTACTTGGCATAGTAAACCCAGCCGTCCTTGGTGGTTCTCTGCTCCCAGCCCGGGGGCAGCTCGTCCTCGCTGTCCGTGTCGTCCAGACCCGCGTAGCGCAGGGCTGCCATGGCGCCGGGGCGGCCGCGGGTGCCCGGTCTCCGCGCCCAGGAACTCACTCACTCCCGCTCCAACCGAGCGCCGCGCGCCGCGGGACCCGCACGCTCGCGCCTGCGCACTGCGCCGCCCCGAGCCGCTCGGACAACCCGGGAGCCAGAATCCGTCCTCCGCGGTTTGGCAGCCGCCGGCGTGAGAGGGGCGGGGCCTCGGGAGAACGGCGGCGCGAGTACGGGAGAGGCGGCGCGCCGGCGCTCGGGTGGAGGTAAAAGCCGGCGGGCGCCCCGCGGGGGAGTCAGGGGCTGGAGCGGAGCTTCGGGGAAGGGGCGTGGGCCTCCAGTCGCGGTCCGGGACTCCGCCCGTTGCTGAGCGACCCGTAATTACTTCCGCGTCGTTCTGACCAATCCTGCGGGGGCTCCTGCCAGCGAGCATCCTGGGAAATGTAGGCCAGGCCCCGCAGGAGAGGGCTGCGGAGCGAACGAGGGATGCCCAGGCTGGTCCGCTGGGCTCTGACCTCTCGTCTCCTAGGACCTTAGGAAGACTGAGACCTCCGCGAGCCTCCCATCCCCCGCCTGGCGGACACACTTTGTAGCCCACGTAACCATGACGCTATAAAACGTGGTTGGGTTTAAAAAAAAAAAAAAAATGCAAATTCCCACCCCGGTTTGGAGAAGATGCTCCCGGCCCCAGCGGGATTCTGTGGATGCGTAAAGGACCAACGTTTATAGACCGCTTAATTCTGGGCCAAGAATTCAGAAACGTATCTCTTTCCTGTACTCGGACCCGACCCCCCCTTCCCCCTCCCCGTGAGGAGGGCACAGAAGAAGAAGAGCCGGGAAATCGGGAAATAACTGGCAGTTGAGACAGCGTTACTAATTCCACAGCTATTTGTGACTCCTGAACGGAGGACACGAAACCACATCTTGTGCTTCTTTCTATCACTAGCACTTAGTAAAATACCTAGACCTGCAAGTTTATTGATCGAAATGCATCAATGAATCAATGTGATTCCATAGATCTGGTCTTCTTGTAAGTCAACCTCGTTTAAAAACAAATTCCCAATCTACAACGTGCACGCTCTCAGGTCTTCCTGGAGCACCTACAAGTATTCTATCAATGTCCTGGGTCAAAAACTGGAAGCATATCTTTACCTTGGCCTTGCCTAAGTGGTTTTGCAGAACATTCCCACATTGAACCTTGCTCCCCAACTCAGCATGACAGGGAAGTCTGCTGACCAGGATTCCCATGGTCTAGGTCTCGGAAAAACACAAGCATCCATCACAAAAAAAAAAAAAAAAAATCATATTTTTGAAATTTATTTATTTTTAAAATTACATATTTTAATTAATTGATTGATTGATTAATTTAATTAATTAATTAAAATTACATATTTAAACAGGTGGGGGCCGGGGAGGCAGGAAGCTGTGTTGCCTCTTGTCTTCAAGTTCTGATTTTGATATTGCTTTGGGATTCCTGCTCTGCATGCTTTTTAGGGAAGTGAAAGACTTACTATCCTTTGAAGGGGACCAACCAAAAGCTAAGCTATATTTTAGTTTTAACACATCTACTATCACATCTCAGACCTACCAAAACATCACTCTCCAACCTGTATGCATTTAAATAATTTATTAATATGCTGCTCCTCTGCTGACTCCAGTTTAACCCCTTGTCTCTGTCATTCAATCCAATTTATTCCTTTGAAATAGAGATTAGGTCACAATGACCCCAAATGATGGGGAAAGGAATAAATGGAATCAAACTGATTAGTCTTGTCTCTCCAGTAATAATATGTAGCTCTGTTCAAGAACTGACTGCTTAGATTTATCCAGAGGTAAATCTGGCTCTCACCAGAGCCTCAAGGGGCACCTGTTGCCTATGACTCGGCATCAGGGCACAGGTAGTGATATAGTATGGTGTCTTTCCCAAAACTTGGTATTGGTCCCCTTAGTAAAATTCTCAACTTCTAGGTCAACCCTCTGCTCTGCTCTTCCTACCACTTAAAATACGCCCTCAAGGTTTCTCCTGCCATGAACATCAGGGTTTCTCAGTATCAGCACTACTGACATTTGGGCTCAGATAACTCTTTATTGTGGGAAGAGTTGTCCTGAACATTGTAGGATATTTAGCAGCATCTCTGGCCTCTAACCTGCTAGATGGTAATGGTGTCCCCCTCCCCCAAGCTGTAACAACAAACAAGTCTCCAGGCTGTTGCCAATGTGCCCCTGGTGCAGAACAGTAGGCCAAAAAAAAAAAAAAAAAAACCTACTAACTCATAAATTAAATGCTGAGATTTATTTAGGATAAAGGAATCTCACGCCAGGAAGGCCAGAGATTTACATGGTAGTATTCAGACCCTGCTGGTTCAGATTGCCAGTTCTCTAGCACTCTCTGAGGGCACCTGTTTTTTCACTTCCTTGCCCCTCCAGAGTTGAGACACATGGGCTGACAGAAGTCTGGTTGAGTGGCCCAGACACCAATAATGGTCCCAGATGTTTATGAGGGCCTAATTTTATTACTCTCTTCCTGCTTTTTATCTGTGACTTCTATCAGAAGGTTAAAGGAGTAAGACATACAGACATTTGAGGACTTATGAGAGTAGGCATGCCAGATTTTAGGATTTCCAGTCTTTGGGCTCCATTCAAACTGATATTGTCTTAGTCAAACTTATTTGATTGCAAGCAACAGAGACTTACCAAAAAGTTTATGTCCAGGGTGCACATGAGCTAAATTAGAATGTTATCAGGGCCTGGGGGAACTCTCCTAGATTTCATGGTCTCTTGCTCCCTGCTCTCAGCTCACATTCTCCTGCTCTCTCTATACTGGCTTCCTCTCTGCACTGACAGTTCTGTGCCCCCTGAGCTTGAGTTTACACACGGCTTTGACTTTGGTCTTACAAGGATCTAGAAGAGGGTGAGCTCTACTTAGTGCATAAGATTATCACAGGTTTGAGGACACTTATGTTCGGGAATAAGCCAAGATCCTCAAGAAAGCCTAAAGAATAGTTTGCTTTTGTAAAGCCAACTAAATCACATTGGTAGGTAGTGAGGAGATTTAAAAAAAAAAAAAAAAATCAGTGTGTGGTTATACTACTGCACACCAGATGGCCCTATGTGCCCACAATTTAAAAGACTAAAGACCATTCTAGACAAGGCTTCTACATTTGAACTGTCTTTTCTCTTTGAGCAACCATTTATGCAGTGAGTGATGATTTATAAACACATATTGATGAGTCATTGCTAAAAGCAATTTGGCATTATTCACGCCATGAACATAAGCTTTAATGGAACATTCCTGGGGCCACTGTTCTTTTCGTTTCTATTATTACTGTGATGATGGTCATTGGCCGCCCCCTCGCACACACAAAAATACCCCAACAATTCTGCAAACCTGCATTAACAGAAGTCACCATTCTTTGGGAAATGAAACTTCATGTTTTGGTGCCAGAGGCCTGGGAAGATTCCTGACTCATCTGACAAACGTCTCATGGAAGGTAATCAATTAAGGAAGGAAGAATACTAAACGGGATTCCAAGGGAAAACTGTCTCCTGGTCAATGTGGCCTTACATAGGAAGGTGTGTTCGGATTTCACTTATTCATTCAAACATTCAAAGAGTGAGAAAAAATTGTGCCACGTGTCTGAGAAAAAAACAAACAAACAAGAAAAATGAGACACCCCTTGCATTCAGAAATCAGTCAATTAGGATAAAACCTACAGACACACAAAATACTATGGTTTGAGGGTTTTAAGAGAAGCGTGAACCAAGATGTACAGGTACACAAAGACAAGGGTGAGCTTCAGTGATAGGGTTTCCTGTAATTATCTTTGGAACCAAACTCAGCTCATGTCACAATGACCAAGTCACTTAACTTTCCTCATTCTGTTTCCTTATTCCTTGTTTTTACAGATGAAGAAACTAGGGCACACAGAATTTAAGTAACTTGCCCATGGTCACTCAGTGAGCAAGAGCCAGCAGGCACTGAGATTAGAATACAGACAAAAGGACTAGCCCCAAACTCATCTCTCAACCAATATCCCCCTGTGCTGTCTTTCCAGAACAGAAAGTCCCCAATACCGGTCCTCAGATAGATGCCCACGGGTTTTTACTCCTCCACAAGAAAATTAGAAAAATAAGGTAAAAGAAGTGAATTGTTTATAAAGCTAAATATATTTTAAAGTACTGTCTTTTTATTCTCTATGATACTGTGTCTGTTCTACTTTTATTCATTTTCTGGTGATCTACTTTATTTCTTTTGCCCCAATATGTTTTATTATAACATTTTTAAAAAGATTTTATTTATTCATTCATAAGAGACATAGACAGAGGCAGAGACATAGGCAGAGGGAGAAGCAGGCTCCCTGCAAGGAGCCTGATGCAGGACTCAATTCCAGGATCCAGGGATCATGACCTGAGCCAAAGGCAGATTCTTGGCCACTGAGCCACCCAGGTGCCCCATATTATGACATTTTTCAAACATTGAGAAAAGTTGAGACAAGTAAAATGAATGTCCATATTACCACCCCCAACACATACACACCTAGATAGATATAGCAATTGTTAACCTCCTGTCATATTTGCTTTATTTTTTTAATCTTATTTACTTATTTATTAGAGAGAGAGAGAGAGAGAGAGAGAAAGAAAGAACGGGCAGAGGGAGTGGCAGAGGGAGAGGTAGAAGCAGGCTCCCCACTGAGCAGGGAGCCTGAGAGAAGTGTGCCTGCATCCCAGAACTCTGGTATCCTGACTGGAGCCAAAGGCAGATGCTTAACCAACCAAGCCACCCAGGCACCACCACATTTGCTTTAAAGAGAGAGAATTTGATTCCCTGAAGCATTAGGGGAGAGTGATTTTGTTTTATTACAAGAGTCCTCGGGACTAAGTAATAAGGCTCATTTCCTTCTAAGCCATAGGCAGGCACTCTCCCCTGGAGAGCACATTTCTATTGCAGTGACATCTTCAAATCAGACCCTCACATTTGGAAATTTCACTTGTTTAATTTACATATAAAGGCCTCAAATTTCAAGTAGCTTTACTAATATAACTGCTAACTTGACATACCATTCTCAAAATTCTATTTCAGCCTAGCTTCATTCCTTGCTACTTTCTGCCCCACAGGGAGAAGAATTACCCTCCAGGGAGGCGGCCAGGTTGCCCATCATCACTTGAAAATTGTGGTGATGAGTCCATTCTGTTTAAAGTCTTCCACCACCTGCTTAGAGTGTCTTATTTTGACAGCCAAAGTTTCCAAGATGTCACTCTGATCTATAGCTGTTGCAATCTTGCAAATGAATTCTTCCAAAGATTCCAGGCCCTGAAGCCCAAGATTCAGCCCAGATCCTGCCAGACATCCACATGTAAATGTACCAGGGGAAGGGGACATAAAGAAAAGGAAAGAAACAAAGAAAAAAAGATAATGACTCCAAAGCAGTCAGCACAGGGCCTGGCACAAGGCAAGCTGTTAACCTAAAATATTGTATCACAGGATGTCAGCTATTGTCATTGTTGTGTTGGGTGCTTAGAAGTGGACTTTAAGAATTTTGGAATTCAACCATGAAGCACAACTCTGATTTCAGATCTGACCTTAAACATATGCATAATTATATGAAGGTTTTTACCAGCATTATCACATACGCCGTTGTGACAAACACGTAGAGGTGGGTATCATTAGCCCCACTCTACACAAGAGATCAAAACTAAGGTTCAGATTAGCAAACAGAGCACAGACTTGGCCACAGAGCAGAGACGATGCCCCGGTCTCTCAGGTCTAAAGTCTGTATTATATTCTTAACCACTTTGCTCTATTGCCTCCCGTGTTTTGCACAGGAAATCTGAACTCGTCAACACAATGAACTGTGTTTATGTGCACTTGTGGGATCCTCCAGCACATGTGTGGTAAGTTCTTTTAGGAAGAAAAGAGTAACACACTCTCCTTGACATTCCTAGCACTGCCTGTCACCCTCTCCCACCACTTCTCTGTAAAGCCTGTCTACTGTCTGCAGTGGGCACCTTCGTCAGAACCGGCTATTTAAAATAAAAATCTAAACTACCACTCCCTTACATGAAAATGATTTCCTGAGGATTTAAAATTAGCTGGTGGTGGCTTCCAGGGTAGAGAACATTTCAGAGTAGTTGCAGTGAGTAAATGAGAGGAAGGCTTTCACTGTATCCACTTTGAATTCTGTAATTTGTGCCTGGATTATGTAGTCTCAAAAAATAATCTTCAACTTAATGCATGAATAAATACATAAATAAGATAAACATTTTCTTGGATCCCCTCTCCCCAGCCTTTTCACTACCATACTGTATCTAGTGCAAGTTCTATAGCCTAAACTTTTCCCTGTTTCCATTCACAGCTCATCTACCTCCGTCCCCTTCTTGGACTTGAGGCTATTAGTAATACACATGCACGGAAGCCTGCCCCTTGTCTCCGGTGTTCTCTGCCTCCAATGCCCTTCCTGCCTTCAACCACATGATTGCTACTCTCCTTCTTCACTAGCCTTCCTGTGTGTGTTACAGACCTGTTTGACATCTTTGGTTCTTTCCCAGAATAATCTCTTCAGGTGTATAAAATAAAATACATGGAATCATAAAGGCAAGTATATTGAAATACAATTATGAAAATATTAATAAAAATATAATAAAATAATACCTGTACCTCATTAATATGCATTCAATATCAAAATGTGCTGGTAGGTCTATCAATCACCATAGTTTTAAAACACTGATTAGAATAAACAATTTTCCTCCATCCAAGGTCACAGACTCCTTGAGGTCTGTCCATCCCAGGTTACAGAATTCTTGTTCCCGATTTAGCTGTTCCAGGGGCAACCTCTCCCAGAGAGTCTTCCCTGAATTCCCAACAGAGCTGATGGCTGCAGTAGCCAGCCTCCAAGATGACCCAGGGATTTCTGCCGCCTGGTATTCTTGCTCTCACATAATCCCCTCCCACACGAAAGAGGGCTGCCTGTGTAATGTGCAGGATATCATGGAAAGGACAATATGACTTGCAAGCCCTCATCATAAAAGATATTGTGGCTTCCTCCTTGTTCTCCCTTGGTTCACTCGCTCTGGGGACACCAGCCATGTGACATGAGGGTAAAGAACTGCAGTCTCCTGCCAGTAGCCAGTAAGACCTTGCTTGCCGTGAGCAAACCATCCTAAAAGTAGGTCCCTGGCCCTGATCAAACCTTCCGGTACCTGAAGTCCTGACAGACACTTTGCTATAACTGCATAAGAAACCCTGAGCCAGAACCAACCTGCTAAGCCTTTCCTGAAATCCTGACCCACAGAGTACTGCATGAGATAATAAATATTCATTGTCAGTTTAAGTTCAGGGTCATTGGTTAAGCAGCCGAAACTACTATAATTAATACACTTTCCTTTTGTCTTCACATAGTTAGAATCACATATTTCTCTCCATGTAGCATTCAGTATGTAACATTGAAGTTGTTGGGTGATGTCTGTACCCAGCTCTGCTCATCCCAGAGTCCTTAGCATCCAGTATGCAGAGTCCAGCAGAGACTTTTGCCCACAGAGACATTAGTCAAAGCTTATGAACATTGAAGGATTGGAAGCCACTATTTTGCCACTTCCATATCTCAACACAAGGGTAACTGCATTCGGCCTCAGTTTCTCCCTCAGGAAAATGGGGCATAATGTCAATGCCTGCCTCTTGGGGGTGAGTTCATGCACATAATGAGGTTTCCTTCGATGATTATTGCTATTATTAATTATTAACAAGTTGTTGTGGGGTCCCTGAACATTAGTTTTTTCCATCTAATGGGGCTAATAGTCCCTGCTGCATAATAAGAGCTAACTAACATGCGTCGAACACCTACTATGTTCCAGGTACTGGCCTTGGCACTTACTAGGAATTATGTCATTCTACAGCCTCCCGATGAGGTAGGCACAGCTATCAGCCCCACTTTACAGGTGAGAAGATGGGCTTAGGGAGGTAGACGTGGCTTCCAAATCAGAGAAGTGGCAGCGCCACACTAGACCCTAGTTTTCTCTGACTCTTTGCCATGGCAACGTATACGTCACAGGCTCCAAAAGAAGTCACAGCTGTGACCTTGCAGACTGTTAAATCCCATTTTCAAACAGAGGATCCTTACTGCTCTTTGCCACTGTGCTGCACTCCTGGGCCCACCAGAAGGGTAAAGGGATGAAGGGAGACTGGAGTCTGGGAGGTTACTTCTGCTGCTTGGGTTTATCTACAGTACCTCATTTCATGCCTCCAGTCTCCACCTCCTCCAGTACGCTGACAAGCACACCCAGGCTAGGGACATAAAAATCACACAGCTGTGGTGAGCCCCATCGCTGTTCCGGGAGCTGGCACTCCTAAGAGGTGCTTAGCACAGGGAAGCCTGGGTGGCTCAGCAGTTTAGTGCCTGCCTGAGGCCTGGGATCAAGTTCCACATAGGGCTCCCTGTGTGGAGCCTGCTTCTCCCTCTGCCTCTCTCTCTCTCTCTCTCTCTCTCTCTCTCTCCCTCTCTCTCTATCTATCTCTATCATGAATAAATAAATAAAATCTTTAAAAAAAAAAAAAAGAGGTGCTTAGCACAAGGCTAGGTGTTTCAGACTCCAAAGGTGAATAAATTTCAGGCACTACATCTGTTTAATACATGTCACTTCACTAGGCCCCGATTAATCACAAAGATAGACACTCAGATGGCTTATTAAAACTGGATAACACCTCCCCTAATAGAGACAGGTACCCTGAATGAAAGATATGTGATTAAAAAAAAAAAACAAAAAAGCAAAACCTGTAACAGAAGTGTCTTTAAAGTGGAAGCCACTATTTTGCCACTTCCATATCTCACAGACCACTTTCTTTAAAGTGTAGTCGTGCCTGTTGCACCTGCTTGTCCTCCATACCTGCCAGCTAGAAAATGAATGAGATGTCTGGAGCTCAAGCAGCCTTCTTAGACCATGAAGTGAGGTTACACTCAGGGAAGTGATGAAAGCCACAAAGAGGCTAGGCCCCTGACAATGGTATACAACTCTTATGCCTACTCTTAACTCTCAATTCCATACTTATATGACAGAAATAAGCCACATGTATTTAAACCACTATTATGTTGGGCCACTTGACCCAAACCTAACTCAAGTAGTTCAACCACAATGCTATTTTTGCTTCCTACATTCTAGAATGTCCTTTTTATAATCTACTCTCCTGCTTCTTTTGTCCTTAAATATTCAATTGCCAAAACAAAATAAAAGTATGGCTTTTCATCATTTCAATGAGCTTTCCAGAGAAAGTGGCTATAAATATATGTGTCTAATCTACTGTCTGGAATCAAAGTTTGCCCTCATGATATTTTTAAGAAAATTGAACAGTATAATGAATAGGAAATTCCCAGTGCAATACCTAACCCAGGGCAAACACTCAATAAATGACCACAATTATTGTGTCTCATTATCATTGTTACCATTGTTACTTCAAATGCTTTCTCTGGTGCTCATATCTAAAGGCCACAATAAATGCAAATTGAAAAACAAAAAGCCCCATGCCATGCATATATTTTGTAGCTGTGCTAATCTAAATCAACACACATTTATTGATTATTTTTTCATAAATCAAGAGAATATTTGTAGTGACGGGGAAATTTAAACAGCCTGATTTAGCTCCCCTAGGCACTACAGCGTATTTTGTTGAGTTAGCAGAAATAAAATGGATCACATACAAAAAAGCCATTCCCCTGCCACCCTATTTCCTCCTGGGCTATATACTTGGAACCACGATTGAATTCTTAAAAGAAGGTTCAGGAAGAGATGTGCCAGGTTTGTTCCTCAGCACTGTGTGTGTGTGTGTGTGTGTGTGTGTGTGTGTGTAGTTGAGGAAGTGCTGGGGACAGTGAGGGTGCTGTGATTCCTGGGTCTGATAGAACTGCACTTGAACCCTCATTTGACCTCCTATTTCCAGCGGGTGCTTGGGTAAAAATCTGAACTTCATGCTCCATTTCTTCAGCTGAAAATATAAGGATAATTTATTTCCTTCCTCTTTCAAACTCCAAATTTCTGGTTTGTTTGTTTGTTTGTTTTTTTAAAGTTCTAATCATTTCATCTTCACCTTTCTCTTTGTCCTAGTGCTTTCCACTTTTAGCAACCGCTAAAACTAGCCCTACAACCTGGCCTGGGCAGCATGATGGGTGCTTAGCACCTGTGTGCAAGTCCTGCTCTGCCACTAGTTGGGTAATTGCATTAGACCTCAGTTTCTCCATCCCCAAAATACAGGTAATATTAATGCCCACCTCTTGGGAGGGGCAGGGAAAGATTACATGAGGTAATGCCGGCAAATGCTTAGAACAGAGATTGATTCATGGTACAAGTGAAATATATGTGTGTAAATAATACAATGTTGCAGGCACTGTGCTGAAAACTTCATGTGGATTATTTATCACAAAACCCCTATGAGAACAATGCTATTATTTTCCCTACATTGCCAGTGAGGTAGGAACAGGTTAGTAACTTTCCTAATTTATCTGTAGAGTATAAATGGTGGAACCCAGGTTTGAAATAAGGACATCCACCCCAACAATCACTGTCTTGTCCACTACTCTATAGCACAAATCTGAATCAACTGTGGTGCTAAAAGGTAATTAACTCAGTTGTTGAACTTTCTTCATTTTTTTGCATCAATTTAAAAAAATATTAAGAAATTACTATGGTTGTTTCCTGTGCCAAGCATAGAAAATAGTGGCCAGTATTATTCAGCTCCTACTAAACACTTTAGACATTAACCCATTGAATCTCACAACACCCCTATAACGATTAATATTCCTATTACACAGATGTGAAACAGAGGCTGAGAGAGGTTGGATATGAAGTAGTAGCAAGTGGCAGAGATCTGGTACCCCAATTCTTATCATGACGTCATACTGCCTCTGAAGACATGGTCCCAGCCCTTAAGGAACTTAGAATCTGCCCAGGAAGATAGCCCCTTGCACCTGCTTGTCCTGCTCATGTCTCTGCTCCCTCACCTCCCCCTACCACATTCTTTCTAAACAAATACTCAGAAACTGCCCTGCATGGAGGCTTACCTGTGTCAAAATTGAGTACTGAGCTGCTTCCCCCTCCACCATGACTACCCTGCCCTCACCCTGGTTGTAGGCTGTGGTGGCCCGCCTGTGGGACAGCATGATCTTAAACAGCCTTGCTGCACTGCACTCGAGACATCGCAGCATCCCTCACTTGAGGCTCAATGTCCATCTTGTAGGCATTGAATGCTTAGTGGAAGATGATCTTCATTATCTACAAGGAGACGGTAAGAGACTTGAGAGCCTGGGTCTCTGCTTCAGGAAACCCATCATCTGGGCTCATCTGTGTTTCTCACCATGATTTTATCAACAAGCCAGGAGACTAACAGAATTTCTCACAATTAGTGCTGGTGGAGGATGGGAATGATAGTTAAAGAGTTGTCTAAAATTTTGTTTGTGAATAAAGAAAATAATTAGGTACAATCCATACTTGGTTCTTAGGCTAAGGCCAGAAAAAAATTACAATTCTATTTTGATCAACCTCTCAATGAAATTTAGCATTTCCTTCCATTGGGAAAGGAGTCATAGTAGTACTCATGACTTTGTTTCCAATAAAAATGCTGGGTGTTTTTAAGTGACATTATAGTTGTTGCAGAAATCTCAAGCATTGTTTTCACATATCAACTTTTCTGAAATTAACCAAATTATTAGAATTTATTTATCACTAGATCTTATATCATGCATTTTTAAAGAAGTACATATATTCTACTCATGCATTTTTTGGAAGCATTTTGATAACTGTATTTTAATTCTATCATTTTCTTTGTTATCTCATGTACTTTATCTTAGGCATTTTTAAAAACAGAATCCTGAGGAAGCTCCTGTAGTTTTCTCAGGCTGAGAAAGTACTCCATGGTGCAAAAGAAGCTCAGATTTTATACGAATTTATGTAAGTAGTTTGTTTCTGACATTTCTTCCTATAAAAGAATCATCCTATGAAGTTTGTACTTTTTCTATCCTCATTATTGAGATGTGCTGAAACACTGAGAGAAAGCAGGTCTTCAAAGATCACACAGTATGTAGCAGAACGTGCCTCTGAAATCAGGCCTCAACTCTTAAACATAGTGTTAAATGGCCTCTTAAGTTGTGTTCCCTATCCTTAAGGAATTTATAATCTGTTGAGACAGATTTGTTCTACCTGCTTTACCTCCTCCTGCATGCAACTCCATTTCCTTCCCTACTTCAATCCTGAGAAAGTTTCCCTGTTCCCACATCACACAAAAAATAAACGTAGATGTGTTTTCATTAATTGCAGATAGTAAAAAAAAAAAAATGCAGATAGTATATTGAGAATGGTTTAATCGAAAACATTCTTCAGCAGACCCTAGATGAAGAGGGCACCTAAGTTAACTTGTCCTATCTATGGATTAATTTGGCCCAGAATTTTAAAGATTGCATGAATTAGCTGGGAGATATGCTGCACATGCCCATTAAATTTTGGGGTGACTGATTTGAGAAATTTTCTCCTGTAGACACCAATACACATTATTCCAGGAGGGAAAAAAAAAAACTCCTCCACACCCAAGAAAGAACCGTCTCTGTGTTATAGCACCAAGAGCCAAAAAAAGCAAGAACGGAAATAAAAGGAACTGAGGAATGACCTGAAAATCATCTACAAGGGATATTGGCCTCAGAGACAGTGTCTTCTGTTAGCAAGTAAAAGGAACTCCCAAGGTGAAGCATTTTTACAGGTGCATTGGTATTCATGCTAGTACAGACTCTGAGATACCTACTAACAGCTATTCCCCTCCTCCATGCTAAGAAAACCCTTGTTTATCTGGCAGCAATGTGCACCACCCCAGGACGTAGACCTGCATCATCCAAGTTAGTCAAAGCAACCCATTCTCTTTGCTAGCGATTGATTGGTAGATAAGCACATAACCCAGTTCTGGTCAATGAGATACTACGGAAAGTCTTCTGAGAGTTTCTGGAAAGGTTTTTCCTCTTGGAAAAAGAGAGCTTACATCCTACTTGGAACTCTGTGGCATAAAGACATGGTATGTGGAATTAAGGCAGCATGGCAGATACCATTTGGACACTAGAGCTAGCAGGAAAGAAGAACAGAAGAGCTTATGGTCTTAGATGACATAGCTAAGTCACAGTACTTGTCTTCTAGTTGGGGCCACTTGTGACAGCTACACAATTTCTAACAGCCAAGTGCACCCAAATAGGTATGCACACTTGCTTCCCTAATGGAACCCAAGATGGCCTGGAGAGACAGGTCTTTTAATGCATGTGGTCTACCTCTCCATTTTGGTAGCCAAACACCTCACACATCATACATGGGTTTCAACAGGCCTTGGAAGAGCATGCCAGTCCTGAACAGCAAGCACACCAGAGTGAAGCATAACCCATTTTGGCCGTATGTGGCCAGCTGGAATAAGCATTTAGTCTCTGACACCACTGATGCTCTAGATCTCTTTCAACTGTCTAGAGTAACCAGGATCTATTTTTTTGTGGCCACCAGTAAGTCAAGAACTGTTTCTCCTATTGTAGCCTTCTTTGGGATCAACTGTAAGTCGTAGTATGAGGATGATCTAGGACGTGTACTAGGATGAGTACTAGGATGTACTAGGATGAGGAGCAAATGGAGAGGACTGAAATCTTAAGCATGGCCCATGTTGGCTGGCATGATCTGGCCCCTCTGGCTTGCCTCTCTCCAAACCCAGGTGCTTCTCCTCCAATACTTTCTCTTTGCCCTAAAACCACAGTGCTTTATGGCACCTAAATGCCTTCATACATGCTGTTCTCTCTGACCAAATTGTCCCCCTTTCCTCTTGGCCTTAGTTTAGACCTGAGACTAGTCCCTCAAAGCTCCACACAAATAAAGGTTTCTCTAAGAAGCCTTCCCAGCCCTCCAGAATTTGTTCTAGATCTAGTTCATTTAATACCCAATATGTCTCTTGATGGTACTTACCTTTATTTTTGGTGTGATATATATATATATACTTTATATATACTTTATATATATATAAAGGGAGTTATTACTTTAAAGTCTGTTACACCCAACAGAATGTTAATGATATTAGGCAGGGACCGTGCCTTAGTCATCCTGGTATCCCTAGAGCTTCGCATGGAACCTGACACATAACAGGTGCTCAGTAAATACCTGCTGAGCAAATGACTGCTCTCCAAAGAGAAGTTAAAATGGTGCAGACACTCTGTCACCTAGGATGCTCTCAGATGCAATTAATGAATCACAACTAGAAGCTGCTTATACAGTTAGGGCAAAAATATCTCTGGTAATCAGAAGCCCTGATTTAGAGTGTTTTCAGGGCTGGTAATTTAAGGATCTGTGTTCTTTTTATCTTTTCATTCTGCTGTTCCCTTCAGGGCATTGGCTTCTCTTTTTGCACTGGCTCCATTCATGGTTTTGAGTTTGCTGCCACAGTTCTAAAGTGACAAGATAATATGCAAAGGCAGAAAAAGGAAACATTCCTTTCTTGTGCCCCCATTTGAGAATGAGGGAAATCTTCTAGGACACCCCTCCCTGGCCAGAATTGTGGCCACATGCCCATTCTTGAATTGACCATTGAATGGCAAGGGGGATGGCATTCTGATTATTGAGTTAGACCAAAGGAGACTCACTCTGAGGCCAGGGTGGAAACCCAACTTCATCGATTCCATAAACACAATCATGACTATATCAGCAAGGACAAAGCTGAGTATGTGTGCCTGTGTGGTGCTGATGCTCAGAGTGAGGAGAAGAGAAGTTTTATGGGCATCCAAGAATCTCTGCCACCCACCTTCATGGTGCATTCACAGGAGAACATTCATTAAAAGAAATACTGACAATAAAATACAGGGTATAGCCAAGGGCGAAAAGTATAATTCCAAAGGAAAAAAAATCACAATTTGAAGATGCTCAGTAATGAATTCAGCACTTATAAAATACCCTTTAAGCATCTCTCCCTTATTAGCATTAGCTTCTAATTTATCCCTGCCCACCATTTATATCTTTTCGGCTAATCTGACTGATAGTCAACTGTACTAAACTTCTAACAATATAAGGCAAACACAATCAATAGAAATCAGTTTAAAGCAGAAGTCCAGATCTCTCCAAAAGTGTGAGCTTTCATGAAATCCATGCAGGTTATTGCAGAAATCTGCTTCAAGTGCAAGCAAAAGAAGCCACAAGAGCACACTGGTTAACAATGGAGTTGAATAAAGAATTATGAGCAATATATATATATATATATATATATATGATTAAAGGGCTAAAAAAAGGCTACTGATAAAAATTCATGAAGTTCTTGAATATTGTCCTTATCAGTAAAACCTTCTTTATGTTCCTAATATGCAAGTCAGTTGTGAAGGGCAAGGTCTAAAACGCAATCATATAATTTTGCAGGAAAACTAACCATCCCTTCCCCCCAAAATGAACATCTGACTCATTTTTCACTCTAAAATTCTGCAGAGTTGCTATTATGGCCTACATTTGGACAAATATCAAGTAAAATGAACTCACTCTCATAATTTATAGCTACAGTTTGCCTCCATTGATAACACAGTCTTGGTTACCTCTCAACAGAGCTTAAGAGAGCAAATGATCTTAGAATACTTAGGGCCTTCAGCATGCTAAAATGATGATTGTGGAGATTCTGTAAAATCATTATTTTTGATATGATGCTAAATGTAAAGACATGGGGCACCACAGACTATCCAAGATAACTGTAACCATGTAAAAATATTTTATATATTTGGGTCAGAACTGAGGCAAAAATAAAAGTGGGCACATATAGGGGAATTAAAGCTAATTCCTTTTCTCCCCCTTTCCTTTTCCCCTCAAATATATTTCTAAATAATTTTTTTGGTTAACAATAAGCCCAGGAAAATAATTCAATATGCTTTTGAGCTATTTCATCTAGCATTGTAGTAGTATTGTGTATTGATTAGGGACAGCCCTGACTTATGCTCCCAGGGCATGAAAAGCAACCTCTAAGATACCCCCAGAGCCACCCCATCTCCTGGCATTCACACCCTTGAGTTATAGGGGCCCTTGAATGTGGACTCAATTGATCAACTCTCTTCTAAAGAATACAATATGACACAAGACATGGACGCTCTCTTCCAAAAGTAGGTCATTAAAGACTGTGGCTTCCAATCTTGGGTGTTCGGCCTCTCACCTCTTGCTCACTCACGCTGAGGGAAGCCATGTACTGAGCTTCCTTATAGAGAGCCAGAAGGCAAAGATCTGATGTCTCCTGCCAAGAGCCTCATAAGACAGAAGGATACACACCCACATGCACACACCCCCACACCCCCACAGGCACACACACACATACACACACACACACACACACAAGGGCCCCAGTTAAGTCTAGAGATGAGGGCAGACCTGACCAACACTTTCTCTACAGACTTAGGAGAGACACTAAACCAGAGGGAACTAGCTAAGCCACACCTAGATTCCTGACCCAGAGACACTGAGACATCAATGTTGTACTCACCAATATTGTGCCTGGAAACATTTTTTTTTTTTAATCTCTGGGAACAGAGTTACAAAACTGCTTTTTAGAAACCAATAAATGTCATGTACATATTTTATATAATAGCAGTATTAATGGCAATATTTATTTGAAAATAAAAAGCACATAAAGTGAAGTTTAAAGTACTCTAGAGTTTCTTAGACAATGAAAAACAAAGACTTCCCTACCTTGCTCTCCCTGTGCTTACTGAAGGGCTGAATGCATGCTGGAGAAATCTAACAACACTGGAATCAGAAACTGGACATGCCAAAGCCATATATCAGTGGCAGAAGGTTCCATAGATTTTCAGGTGGAAACCTGGCTATTTGACAGCCTGAGGTGAGCTTGGGGCTTCCTTTGCTGCAGAGGTGATCTCAATCCCATAAGCAGAGAGATCCAAGTAGAGGTTGTGGGCTCAGATTTCTGGTGCAGGCACCTGGAGGGAGAAGCAGGTTAGGGAAATTATAGAGAAAAACAATGATAACAACAGGGCTTTCTGGCTGATTCTGACCACAGGTCTGGCATGGATTGACGCATATGGTTATTGCTTATTATTTCAACAAGCACTGGCTGTGGGCCCAGTATGTGCTAGACATAGCATTGGGTTCTGTGTATACCAAGATACCGTAAATCTAGGCCCCAAATCAGGGTTAGTGGTATGGTATAACAAAGTGGGTTAAGAAAAAAAAAAAAAAAACCAAAGTGGGTTAAGAGTCAAGGTATGTCTGGGCTCAAATTCTGACTGCTTCTACCAACTGTGTTATCTTATGTGTTCATTTGCTAGGGCTGCCATAACAACATACAACAGACTGGGTGGCTTAAACAATAAAAATTTACTTTCTCATAATTCGAGTGCATAGAAGTCTAAGATCAAGGCACTGGCAGGATTGGTTTCTACTGAGGCCTCTCTCCTTGGCTTGCAGATGGCCACCTTCTCACTGTGTCCTTACATGATTGCCTCCTAGTCTGCATGTCTTGTGTCTTAATCTCTTATTTTTATAAAGATATCAGTACTACTGGATTAGACCACACATAGGACTCATTTTTTAAAAAAGGTTTATTTATTTGAGAGAGAGAGTGAGCAAGAGAGAGAGCACACGAGCAGGGACAGAAGCAGAGGGAGAAGCAGACTCCTCACTGAGCAGGGAGCCCAACATGGGGCTCAATTCCAAGACCCTGGGATCATGACCTGAGCTGAAGGCAGACACTTAACTGACTGAGTCACCCAGGTGCCCCTAGGACTCTTTTATTTTAATTACCTCTCTAAAGACTCTCTCCAAATACAGTTACATTCCAAGGTACTAGGAGTTCGGACTTCAACCTATGAATTTGGGGGGAAGAGGACATACAATTCAGCCCAGCTGCTGAATCGCTCAACTGCTCTATGTTGAAGAAGTCAAAGATTGTCTAGTACTAACAATCAACTCCTACTGAAAAAAAGAGTAATCTCACCACTAATCCAGCAGGGAGAGAAGACACACATAAATAACTGCAAAATTCACAGGAAACATTTTCTCTCAAGACCATGTAGCAGCTATAGAATGCCATATGATTGTGAACCATTGCTTTGGGGGCTGGAAGATATAGTATCTATCTTCCTATGCCCACTTCTCAGAGCAGTACCTAAAAATAGTAAGTACTCAACAAAGGCTCAATGAGTGAATGATCACATGGTTATACATATACTTAAATATAGTACAGGTATCTGGGTAATAATCAACAACTCTCATGGTCCTTGAATATAACCTAGTTATTTAAATGCTTGTTTTCACAATGTTAAAATTGAACAGATTTCTTGCCCAAAATTGTACCAGTTACTGTGTCTCTTCCAATTTTTTTTTTTAAATCTGTGGGTGTATGTTTAACCCACCAGTTAGCAGATACTTGTTCTGTCTGAGGAACTAATAAAGTCAGGAGTTTTCTTATTATTATTCTATACTATCTTTGGTGGGAAAAAAATGAGCCTTTGGTGATAGCACCAGATTGAATTTGGGATGTGAGCAACATAACTCTTCATAAACAGATGAGCCAGTTAGCAGAATGTGACTCATGCCATCTCCTATGTTACTCCAGCACTTCTTAGACTCTAATGAGTATCAAAATCACTCAGAGGTCTCATTAAAACACAGATTGCTGGGATCCACTCTCCACAGTATCTGGTTCTGGGGCTCTGGAGTGGGCATGTCAACTAGTTTTTGGTCATGCCAATGCTGCTTGTCTAGGGAGCATACTGTGAGAGCCAAGGAACTACACCAAAGTTTCTCAGCCCCAACACTATTGACATGGGGCCCAAATAATCCTTGGGAGTATGGCTGGTACCTTCTTCTTCTTCTTTTTTTTTTAAGATTTTATTTATTTATTCATGAGAGACATACAGAGAGAAAGACACAGAGACACAGGCAGAGGGGGAAGCAGGCTCCATGCAGGGAGCCTGACATGGGACTCGATCCCAGGCCTCCAGGATCACACCCCAGGCTGAAGGCGGCGCTAAACTTCTGAGCCACCCAGGCTGCCCCGGCTGGTGCCTTCTGTGCATCATAGGATATTTAGTAAATACCCGTGGCTTCTATGCCCTTAGTACTATAGCACATTCTCCTCCTAGTGTGATACCCAAAAACGTCTCCAGACATTACCAAATGTACCCAGGGTACAATCACCCCCAGTTAAGAACCACTGCTCTATAGCATTTTCTTCTACTGTTTGACTTTCAGATTCAATTGCTAATACATATTTCCATCCAGGGCTGGAGAGATGAAGTTTTAACGATGAAAGCTAATATTCATTCAATAGGTAATAGACACTATGTATTGGCCGTGAATTCTGCATATATTAACCAAGCAAATTATTACAATAAACATTGAAGTAGGTCTAAGGTCAGTGACATTTTACATTTGAAGGAACAGACACAGTGCAATAAGGTAAACTATATTGTGTAACCACATGGATCAGGAACTGATTGTACTGTACGTGTAAAAGCCTCTGGGGAGATTTAAGATGGGGAAACTAAGTCTGGTTTCTGGACTAAGGCTTAGAGAAACTGAGGAAACTGTCTGGGTTGCCTATCCAGGAAGAGGTGGAGCCAATCTGGCTCTAGAAACCTGTTCTCCACCTTCGCATACTTTTTTTGTTCCACCTTACCCGACTCTGGGGGAAAAACAGGTGAGATCAAAAGCTGAATAAAACTGTTAATAAGGATTTAGGTTTGCTCTAAATTTCAGTCACCCATGGTAACCTTGAGTCCCTTCAAAACTTGTTAAAAGAGGGGAATCCCTGGGTGGCTCACCAGTTGAGCATCTGGCTTTGGCTCAGGGCATGATCCCGGGGTCCCGGGATTGAGTCCCACATTGGGCTCCTTGTGGGAAGCCTGCTTTTCCCTCTGCTTGTGTCTCTGCCTCTCTCTCTCTCTCTCTCTCTCTCTCTTTCATAAGTAAATAAATAAAATTTTTTTAAAGACTTGATAAAAGAGAAATTATTGGTCAAAACACAAGTCTGCAGAAAGACACTCCTTAGTTGGAAGGAGTTCTTGTTGTCAGATTCCTAGAGACTTTTTTCTGAAACAAATAAATATTCATACAGTATTACTAACTCAAGTCTAAAGTTTATTCCTATTTACTCAAATACCCTCCAATGTCCTTTCTTCGTCTTGTGCGCTCATTGAGGACACCACTTTCTATTTAGTTGTCATGTCTTCTTAGGTCCCCTAGACTGTGACTTTCTTTGCTTTTTTTTTTTAAGGTTTTATTTATTTATTCATGAGAGACAAACACAGAGAGAGGCAGAGACATAGGCAGAGGGAGAAGCCCGTACCCCAAAGGGAGCCCAATGCGGGACTGGGTCCCAGGACTCCGGGATCATGACCTGAGCCAAAGGCAGATGCTCAACCACTGAGCCACCCAGGTGTCTCAAATTTCCTTGCTTTTAATGACCTTGACCATTTTGAGGAACGCTAATCAATTATTCTGTCGAATGTCCCTTGATTGAGATTTCTCTGATATCTTTCTCATATTAGTTCGGGGTAGTAGGTGTTTGGGGGAAAGGCCACAGATCTAAAGTGTCATTCTCATCATGTCATCTCCAGGGTACCTCCCACCATCATGACTTACTGCTCTTGATGTTGACACTAATCTCCTGGCTGAGATCCTGTCAGGTTTCTCCATTGTAGTTGCTCTTCCCTCCCTGCTTAGTCCTTTCCGTACCATTGTCTCTGGAAGAAAGTCACTGTGAGCAGCATATACCTAAGGGGTTGGAGAGATGCTCCACCTTGAGGGTGGAATACATACAGACATTATCTGGAATCACTCTGGATATTTTTAAATATTCTTCTAGTTTCCTTTCCAGTTTCTTGCACATAATAAAGGTTTATGAAATGTATCTGAGTGAAAGAATAAGAAAAAATTATTAGAACTAGCATTTTGTTCCACTTATTCTCCTGAACCAACAATTTATGAGAACTTTTTCTCTGAACTCTGGATGCCTTGTAAGTCTGTAAGACTTCAAGGGCAGAAACCAGGCTTACCCATCTTTTGCAAGGATCTGAAAAACTGAAAATTTGAGTCTGTCAAAGTTTTAAAATTTGTATTTTTTTCTTCCTGCATCTCAACCCAAATTTGATCAGTAATTAATTTTCTGGCTTTGAAGTTGTACCATGTTATGTAAGATACTGCCATGGTGGATACTGGGTGGCAGTTACATGGCAGGAGAGGGTATTGCAATTGGGGCGGGGAGTCTAAAAATATTGATAATGAAAACAAAGTTGAGAAACACTGCTCTCAGGTGTTGTTCAGTGGATAATAAGAGGATCACTCTGAGAGCTTGGGTAGAATGCATTGCTAAAAGACATGTCCATGGAAAACCAGGGATCTGGTCCTGTTTGCCCATTTAAGAGATGAAGAGATTGAGACCAAAAAAAAAAAAGATGTGAGTTGACCCTTGGGCCCTTTAGTGAATTTGTGGCAGACCCAGTACAAGAAACAGGAGCTTATCATTCCTTCCACTTATGTAAGGAGAGCATTTACCAGATGGCTGTTGTGCACCTACCTGCTTTCCTGGTCATGCTGCCAACATTGATTAGAAATACGCCTGCACCAGCCCAATTTGGCAAAAAGAAGAATCCAACATGGCTCAGAGCTTGTGGCCAATTTCTGAGGGACTTCGAGTCTCATGATTTAGCTAAGAATTCATTAAATGTTTAAGTGTTTTTTGAGCAGAAAGAAGGCTCTGAAAAGTTTGAGGTATGCAAGGACTTGCTTTAAGAGACATTTTTATAGAACTATTCATAAAAGAGTAATCTTCCTTATACTCTGAAATCATGTAGAACAGAATTTTAAAACGTAGTTACACCTGTTGAAAACCTATTACATTGATGTGATTACCAATGGTCTTTGGAAGTTCTAAGTATGCATTTACAGGATCTGCTAACTGGAATGAAGACAATCATTAAGAATAACCAATTACCTCTTTTACTCGTCGAATTACAACTGCTATGCTAATAAACTCAAATAGCGAGCCATTAAAAGATTGTTATCTTTTTTCTTTCTTTCTTTGCCAATGTACGAATCATGCAATAGAGCAAACAGACATATAAGGACGGTGGGGAGAAAACCGAAATTCAGTAAATACACAGAATTATAACTGAGTAAGCGGTACCTTATGACAAACATGCAGCATGTTCAATTAAATTAAATACAAGTGGAGGAAGCCCAGACATCCTTCAGCAATAATCAGAATAGCAAAAGGCAGTCATCAGGGCTTATGTGCAGGTCTGAGTTTGGCCAGGTAGAGTCTACAGGTCACGTCTACAGCTGTCTGTTTGTATTAAGTATTTTGCTGGAACCCAGCCCCACCCATTGTTGACATATTGCCTGTGGCGGCTTTAGCACTACAAAGTCTTTTGGAAGGAGATAGGAGCCTCCTTTGCTAGAGAAAGAGAATGTAATCAGATCCTTTGTGATTTGAGAATTTAAAAAGAAAAAGCTGCCCAGTTCCAAAGTGTGCATCCACAGGGAAATGCAGAGAGGGTGGGATCCCACTTGAAGCTGCTGGGACACTGGAACCAGTCTGGCTGGGGGTGGGGGTAAGGCAGACTGCTCAGTTGGGAATACCGAATGAATTAAGCACTGAAAGGACAACTTGGGTGTGCTCAGAGATGCTCAGTGCTAGAAGAGAAGGTCTGTGCTCCCTGGAGGGGCCCCTGCTGGGGTCAGCAGGTCTGCTCAGTCTCACTCTCTAGCAGATGAGAAGCCCCCTCCATCTGGCTGGCTCTGCTCACAACCTGAGCCACAGCAACCTCAGGACCAGTAGGAAATGGGAGAAGAACCAGGCCCAATTCTCCTCTGTTTGGGGTTGTACACATTAAGGAATCACTTTCTGTTCTAGAGATGAAGCTAAAAATAGTCTTTCCCCTGTAAAATGAGGGAAGCCCAGAGAACTCAGATTTGTGTGGTCAAACACATGAAGTCCTGAATGCCACCTCTCATCTTCTGGAGAACCAGAGGGAAGAAAGGGAGGCTCCTCAGCCAAAGAGGAGAGGTGAAGGCTCTTTCAGTTCCAGAGACTGTGTACCCAGGAAGAGAGGGAAGGGCTGAGCTGCTGTGTGCAGGCTTCTGTTTTTTTTTTTTTTTTTTCCAACCACCAGCCAACTCTCCAACACCCTGTGGGTGCCCAATCATTCCACTCAATTCTGATACTAGCCTTCCAGAATTCACATAGACTCCACAGCTCAAGGGCTCAGTTGGACTGACCCATTGAACTGACCCCACTTGGGACATCAGCCACAAACAGGGCGCCCAAGCTATCCACGCTTGTCCTGACCCCTAACCTCCTCTAAGGTTTGTGGTAATGACTCACAGAATTCTGGAAAACACTTTACTGATGGTTACCAGTGTTAAATTAATCGAACAAAGAGGCAATACACTGACGTGCCCTGTATAGCCTAGGCGGCTTGAGATAAACACACCAAAAACCAAACCAGTAACTTGCCTCAATGTTAGGAAATCACAATACTAAGGACAGCCAATCACAAACAGCCAGCGAGGTTTTAAACTGCAGTCAGTCGGGGCACCTGGGTGGCTCAGTGGTTGGGTGTCTGCCTTTGGCTCAGGTTGTGATCCTGGGTCCTGATCAAGTCCCACATCGGGCTCCCCTGCGGGGGAGGGGGGTGCTTCTCTCTCTGCCTCTATGTCTCTCATGAATAAACAAATAAAATCTTAAATAAATAAATAAACTTAGCCAATCAGTAATAGCCTTACTTTGCTTCCACCTTTGCTCTACAAAAGCCTCCCCTGAGCTCCTATTGGAGTGCTTCTAAGCATACGTGGTTTGGTGCTGCCCTTCAAATCAGTTTTGCTCAAATAAATTCTTAAAATTGTTAATGTGCCTGAGTTTATCTTTCAGTAGTTCTGGTGTCAGAGAGGGAACCTGAGGAAACTCCTGACATCCCCCAGGAGCTGCAGCAACCAGGCGAAGGTACCTGCTGGGTCCCTTGGGCTCACTGCTCTGGAGATGGTGGGCATGTCCTACCAGGATCCCTTTCAGACTATTTGAGTTTTTTGTTTTTTTTTTTTCCAGAAGGTCCACAAACTGGCCAGTCAGACTGGGTCTGACTCAGAAGCTGGGTAGGTCTGGTGTCAGACTGGTTCTGACTTAGAAACCAGATGCATCCGGGGTCAGACTGGTTTCAGGGTCGAACTGGTTCTGGTTAGAAACTGGACTGGATCTGGAGTCAGGCTGGTTCCAGCAACCCTTGGTGGACTGCGTCCGTGTGAGTCCTCAGGTCATAAAATTTTGTTTTAAGATTAACCTGTTAATCTTGCCAAAGACAATCTTGAATTACAAGTAGCCACAATGGAGAGAACTTTAAACCGAGATAAGCTTAGCCATTTATAAAGCGCCGTAGAGAAAAAGGAGTCTCGATCAGGCGTTCACTATGAAGGAGAGAGGAAATTATTTTGTCCTCCTCTGTAGTTTCTGGTGACCAGGATGAGATCTGATGGGCACCCCCCACACTTTGGAGTTTCCCGGCAGTGTCCTTGGAAAACTAGCAGAGGATGGCAAAGGGTAAGAATTCTTACCAAAAACCCAAATACCAGATCTTTATCCAGGGTGCCTGGTCAAGGAAGGAAGGTTAGGAATTCATGTTGTCTCTTCCTTTCCAAATTCCGGTTGGCAGGGGAAAAAAAAAATTGGTTATCAATCCTTTCCGTCTCTAGGACAGCTGTTGCTATCTTGTTTGTCTCATTTTGTGTCTGGTTCTACCAACTGTTGCCAGCTCTCCAGGGGATTGTCTCAGTCGTTCTTTTGATTTTCTTTGGGAGTGACTCTGGGTCTTGGGAGGGCAGTATTCTTTGCACCTTTTGGGGGTAATCTCCTCTTAGATCCTTTGGGGGTCTTCTCTTGTACCTTCTCTTGTTGCTCATTACTGCCAGGAATATTTACTGTTTATCCCAGGTGAAATGGACAATATATTCAAAAGGATTTTTTTTTTTTTTTTTGAGTAGCTCTGTGGTCAGAAGTTAGCCAAATCGGAAGCTGATATTCAGAGCTTAGAGGAACTTTTTTTAAAGGCCTTTTCCCCTAAGTGAAAATGAAACTATGTACCCAGAGGGAAGGAAAAGCATCCTAAACCCTTTCTTTGTGGAAGGATTTACTGAGACATTCCAAAGAAATATAGTTCTAAATCTAGAATTTAGGATTTTTTACAAGTTTTTTTAAATTAATTTTTATTTATTTATGTGTATATGTAAGCTCTACACCCATCATGAGGCTTGAACTCATGACCCCAAGATCATGAATCACATGCTCCACCAACTGAGCCAGCCAGGTATCCCTAGAACAAGGGATTATTTGATTTCACCTTACTTGAAGAACTTCTCTTTGATATAAAGCAAATGGAAGATAATCTAGTTGGATGGGTAGGTCAGTATCTTGATAGGATATCATTCAGGTTGCGACCCAGTGCTTTGAGGAATTAAAACTAACTGTGCTTGTCTTACAAATCAAGTCTTTACAAGACAGAAATGTGGGTATAAACAATTTAAAGCCCACCTATCCTTTTTACCAACCCCAAATCTCCCCCATTTCATCTCAAAAGTCTTGCAGATACTGTAAAAGATTTGAATTTAGAAAATAAAAACCCTTTATGGAGAGAATTTTATCTTTTCTCTGTGCCTTTGAGATGTCGGGGTTGTACCTGGTCTCCAGGAACCCAGAGCCAGCTCTTGAAATGCAAACTTCAGGGAGGTAATTCTTGTCAGGAAAAAAAAAACAAAAAGAAAAACCAACACCAACGAAAACCCTGTTTGGGAAATACGATGGATGAAAAACCTTAAAAGTTTTTCCCACAATTATTAGTAAAAGCTTTAGCCATCTGAGCAGGTAACCTTAATTTACTTAATCTGCCAGAAACACAATGTGCATCCAAATGTTTTATAAACTAGTGAGTTTTCATTACTGTACTTATATGTTGGCTAAAATTTTAAAACGAAAGCGCTAAGATCTTTGAGTCTGTATACATTTTTGTATATATATATATATATAATAGATATGTGTTATTTTGTATATATATATAATAGATATATGTTACTTTTGCATATATATGTATATATATATAATAGATATGTGTTATTTTTCTGCCCCTGTATGGTATTACCAAAATTGATTTGTAAAGAGCTCTATTACATTGGCTTAAAGACAAATAAGCATTTTTGTAAATTAAGTATCCTCTCAGAAATACAGAAGTGAACCCAAATGTTTTTCAACTTCATGTAATCTAGAATAATCAGAAAAAAAAACCTATTTAAATTTGTTCATTTAATTAAAACAGGCATATCTTTAGAGTTATCAGCATTGAAATAATACTTTTATTCCATCTAGTTTAGTGAAAGTCACACTATCTCTGTTATAAAATTTATCAGCATAAAAGATAAGATGATGGCTAGCTGTTTAATGTCTCATGAAATTTTTATGAGAAATCTAAGAATAGTTGTTAAGAACAAGTAAATAGATATAAGATAAAAGTTCATAAATAAACCTTTCAACAGTAATGGGACTTTATGGTATGTCTACATAAAAATAGTTTCCAAATTTTTTTGGTAACTTGAAACCTTAAAGTTGTACTGAGATGAGTTAAATGGTAGATATTTATTAAATGTCTAGATCATTTCCCAGAAAGATAAAACGCTGAAACATTAATTACTGAACATAGGTTTATCTATCTTGGGCCTTCTTTTACAGCAGAACTAAAGATACTTGGGCCTAGTAGTAAATATGTTTTGTGCCACATAGAAAAATTTAATAGGAGTAAGAATATATTCCTAGAGATTGTGAAATGTATTTATAATGTTGTCAGTCCACAGAATGCTAGTGTAACGGTCCAGCATTGCTTATTTCTTAATTTTCACCAGGAATTAAAGATTCTAAGGGCAAAGAATTCTAATCAATATATGTAATTAAAACTACTTAGAAATAATAAAGATGAAAGGAAACAACTATGTACAAAAAATATGTAAGGAAAGTAGATTGAGTGAGTGTTCCAGAACGAGAAATGAATATGAAAAAGTTGTAGAAGGTTTATGGAAAAGGAGTCTTGGAAACAGAATTTCATGTTTGGCCACACTGACTAAAATGGGAAAGGGTTTGTTTAAGTTTTTAAAGAATGAGTTTTAATTATCAAAAATATACTTGTGCAAAATTAGAATTTGGTTTTCTCTCTATTAAAAGGACAAAGCTGTCTTGGACTATTGGTCTGTACTTGGTAAGAGATTGTGAAAGGTTTTGGGGTTTTTTTGGGGGGGTTGTTTTGTTTTGTTTTTACCTTTTGGGTAACCTACCTGGAAAGCAAAGATGTGTGTTACCAAAATAGTTTACTCTGCTTCACATTGTCTTTATCAGCTCTTTGATTACATAAGAAAATCCAGTCTTGGTGCAGGTGGGTGGTTCAGTCTGTTAAGCCTCCACCTCTTGATTCCAGGTCAGGTCATGATCTCAGGTTGTGAGATCGAGCCCCACGTTGTACTCATCACTCAGCACAGAGTCTGCTTGAGACTGTCTCTCTCCCGTCCCTCTGCGCCTCCCCACACTCGCACGTACACATGCTTGTGTGTGCTCTCTTTCTCATACATGCATACATACATACATACATACATACATAAACTCTTCTAAAAAAGAAAACCCAATCTTCTCAATATTAAAAAGTTAAATTTTGTTCACAAGTGTGTAACCTTCTATATTTGCCTTTAAAATCCTCTATTGTCATATTGGTGAAATAAATAAACATTAAATGTTAGTGATCTGAGATCCATCCTATATGGCTGATATTCACATCTTTTACATTCTGGCAACGTCCCCAAATCAAATTCAAAATGGAGTATTTTTAACCTCAAAGTAACTTTGAGATTTGAGGGTCTCTGGACAAATCTTATAGAATTTGTCTCTCATCTTGTAAAAGAAAGATGTTTAAAAATCTGGTGTATAAATTGTAAGGGAAGCATTGTCAAATAAGAAGTGATGATAAACATTCTTAGGTTATATGTGAATGGATATATGTTAGTAATGTACATATCCCAGAAAGGTTTAAAGTTTCTAGAAATTTGTCAATACTCTCATTGTTCAATTATCCTAAATTATTTGTATGCCACAAAACTAATGACATTTCCTTATCAAATGTCCTCTCATCAGATCTTTAAACCATTGCCATGGGGTTTTTTTGTTTGTTTGTTTGTTTGTTTTTAGTTTTTTTGTCAGGTACAGTTAATTTTTTGGTGCTTTGCAAAGGTACTTCATCTTCAGAGCATTTCACGGAGAGGATTCTGATCAGCACTCAAGCATATAGGTTTCTGAGAACTTTAAGACCCAAAACTGAACTGGGTAAGAATTTTCAGAATGAATGGAAAAACTGGGTTCAAGCAGAATAAGAACTAATAAGATGGGATTGAATGAACTGAGGAGGATGCTTATCACTCTTTTACAAGTTTTTCTTTGAAACATTGCTGGCTTCTTAATATTTTATTTTTCTAGAGAACAAAGGAAGTATAGTTACTAAGGTGCTTTTTGTGATGACTGAGACATCCAAACATGGTCTCAAGGACTTCTAAAGATTTTTTTTAACATTTTATTTATTTATAAGAGACACACAGAGAGAGGCAGAGACACAGGCAGAGGGAGAAGCAGGCTCCATGCAGGGAGCCCGACGTGGGACTCGAGCCCGGGTCTTCAGGATCAGGCCCTGGGCTGAAGGCGGCGCTAAACCACTGAGCCACCTGGGCTGCCCAGGACTTCTATTAAACCAAATTTGGAAGCTAGATTGACATCCCCCAACATCCTTGGGCTATTTAAATTCCCATGGTTCTTTGACACTTGTAAGGTTGGAAAAATGAGGCTTCAAGCAGGAGATGTTGGGATAAGGCAGGTTGGCCCAAGTAATTTTTACGGTGAAAGATTGGCTCTTTTTATCCTGGTTATGAATGGCAGACATGCCTGCATCTCTCGGTTTGGACCACTCTGGTTAATGCCCAATGTGTCTAAGATAACTGATCAGTTCTTGGAATAGTAGGTAATGGAATCTCTGACCAATTTTGTTTGGGATGATCCATGTTTTGCCCGAAGATTGAGCAGTCTGGGTTGACGCCAAGTCATGTTCATTGTATCCTTAGCACAAATTGATTAGAGAAGTCTACAGTAACTAACACCCACCATCACCACCACCACCACCCCCATGCTGATGACTCAGCCTGTGGAGTTGCCATTGTGCAGTTAGGTGGGAAAATCAGCTGGGCAGATATCCTGGAAACCACAACCACCCAGTTGGGTGCTTTTTGTAAATAGCCTGCCAGAGGCAGAATAGGCTTGCCTGTAGGCAATAAATGAGCTAATAATCAACTTGTTGGCTTAGAATGGAATAAGTGGGAAAAACAATGTGAAAGATCCTCCAGTCTCTGGTCCAGTCTTGTGATGGTGACATTAGCTCCATAAGCATTGCAGGATTCCACCATGTAATCTGGACTGAGCCCCAGCACAGAGCAGGTCTCCCCATGGGAGCCTATCAGCCACCACAATGATTTTGGGCCAGTCTGGCACCACCACCTTCCTTACAGTTATCTGTAAACTGAGACACAAAGATGGGATGATGACGAACAGAGCACACACTGACAGGTATAATGACGTGGATGTTTTCTGTCGATGAATGAGGCAGTGACAAGCAAACAGATATGGCTATTCTCTTTGTTGCTGCTACTATCATTAACAATTTTATTAGTCACGATAATTTTATTAACTCTTAGAATTATCATTGTAGTTTAGTAACTATTTACTATCCTAAGCATGCGCTAAGAGTTTTATATGACGCTTGCATTCAGCCTCAACAATTCTATGAGGTGGGTATTATTATTAGGCCCATTTTATAGATGAGAAAAATGAGGGTTGGAGAAGTGAAGTAATAGTCTGATATCCAAGAGCTAATTGGGTCCTAACTGAACATATGTCTCCTATCTTAAAGCCATGTTTTTTTTGTTGTTGTTGTTGTTTTTGTTTTGTTTTTTGCCACTGCTTTAGTAGGTGCTAGAGATGCAGAAAGGAATAAACACAGTGTCCACTCTCAAGCCTAGAATGTTAGATGACTAATTGGCAGAAACAAGTATCAGAGTAGAATGTAATATTTTGCCCATTTTAATGTTGGATTGGCTTTTTATGATTGAATCATAAAGGGCTATATGTAGATCCTAGATACAAATCAGATATGTCATTTGTTATCCCATTCTGTTGATTGCTTTTGATTTTTTTTTTTTTTGGTGGTGTCCTTTGAAGCACAGACATTTTGATTTTGATGAAGTGTGATTTGTCACTTTTTATCTTTTGTTGCTTGAGCCATTCCCTGATGCAGAGTCACAAAAACTTACACCTACAATTTCTTCTAAGAGTGTTATAGTTTTAGCTCTTACATTTAGATATTGGATCCTTTTGACTTGATTTTGGTATATTATATGAGGGAACTTCCAAACTGAGTCTAATGCATATAGCTATCCAGTTGTCCCAGCATCATTTATTGAAAAGATTATTTTCCCCATTAAATGATCTTGGTCGTCTTCTCAAAAATCAATTGCCCATAAACATATAAGTATATTGTTAGACTTTCAATTTTATTCCATTGATCTATGTCTATCTATGTCTATCTATGTCTATCTATGTCTATACTATCTATGCTAGTATCACACTGGCTTGATTATTCTAGCTTTGTAGTAGCTTTCAAAGTTGGGATATAGAGACGCCTGGGTGACTCAGTGGTTGAGCATCTGGCTTTGGCTCAGGGCATGATCCCAGAGTCTTGGGATCAAGTCCCACATTGGGCTCCTTGCATAGAGCCTGCTTCTCCCTCTGCCTGTGTCTCTGCCTCTCTCATGAAAAAATAAATAAAATCTTAAAAAGAAGAAAAAGAAGTTATGTGGTATGTGAGTTCTCCAATTTTTTTTTCCTTTTCCAGATTGTTTTGTCTCTTCCAGTTCCGTGCATTTCCACATAAATTTTAGGATCAGCTTGTCAATTTCTATGTCTTATGTCTTTTTTTCTTCTGCCAAGAAGCCAGCTTGGATTTTGATCTTGATAGCATTGATTCTCTGGATCAATTTGTGGATTTTTGAAAGGCCTTACTGTGTCAAATCCTGTGCTAAGCATTTTACTGTCATTTTATCACTATATCCTTAAAGAACTTAACATAGGTGCAATTACCATGCTCATTTTACTTATGAAAACAGTGAGACTTTTAGAGTATCAGAAGTCAGGTTTCTTGAGAAATACATTCAGAGACAAGATTTTCATGCAGCAGGTTTATTGGGGAGTATCCTCAGGATTAACATCTGGAGGGCAGGAGGGGAGCTAGTTGGAGAGAATAGTTGAAATGGGGTGTTAGTTGGAGAGAATAGTTGAAATGGGGTGCAGTTACAACAGAGGTCTCAGCTGACCCCATGGGAAGAGCAAGGGCCCAGAATAAGACAAGGGGCCTGGTCTTTGCCTCTCATCATCAATGTAGGCTGCCCCAGGAGAGGCATAGCTTTGGGTGAAACATCTCCCTCCAGTCAAGGGCAATTCATCAGGAGAGACTCATCTGGAGCAAACAGGAGTAAACACTTCCAGAAGCTAGGAGAATGAGTACCTGCATCTTGGAAGGTGGATGTGGAATGCCCCACAGCATCTACTGTAAGGCAGTTATCACTCTTCCTAGATCATGCAAAGAAAATGGCAAATGGTAGCATCTGAGCCCTGTCAGGCTCCGCACTCTTAACCCTAACAACTAAATTTACTCTTTTGCATAGGTTCAGTTAGCGTTGGGATTATCCAAAACATCTCTTGCTGTGGCTGAATGTATATGTGCCCGCCCCCCTCCCAATTCATATGTTGAAGTAATAACTTCCAAGGTGATGGTATTAGGAGCATAGGGCCTTGGGGAGGTAATTGAATCATGAGGTAATTGAATCATGAGGCCTTCATGAAAGTGATTAGTGTACAAAAGAGACCCCAGAGTTCTCTAGCCCCTTCCATTATATGAGGTCAGCAATCTATAGTCCGGAAGAGGGCTGTCACCAGAACCTGACCATGCTGGTACTCTGATCTTGGACTTCTAGCCTCCAAAACTGTAAGCAATTTATCTATGCTGTTTATAAGCCATTCAGTCTATGGTTTTTTGTTACAGCAGCTCAAATGGGCTAACATCCCTGAATTACATTCTCAGCTACACTTGATCCCAACGTTGAACTTATAACTTTTGAAGTGTCTTAGTTTAAGGGCTTGGGGATGAAATCTTACACTGGGGTCTCAAGACTCGAGTTTTAGACATGAATTCTGTGAAATGTAGCTTAAGCTTCCCCTTGTTAACTCTGCTTAGTGATGAAGTGTGAATGCTGTCTTGGTGGTCTGGGCTTACAGAGGGAGAGTCTTTCTGATGGCCATCTCTGGCTCCTCAGCTCACCTCACTTCCAGAAGAGGAGTCCATAAACACTCTCTTTTCCAGCAGTTGATCTGTGAAACACAAGGATTCTCTTGAGCAATTTAATAAGGACTCATCTTTCCTTGACTGTCAGCATGGCAAGCCTACAGATCTTGTACTCTGGAAGTACAAAAGTTGCTTTTGAGGGTACAGATGAGTCTCCACAATCAATGCAGTTTAACCATTTGCTCATGTTTTTCCAGAAGTCCATAATGAGTTGACAAATGGCTATAGAATTTAGACTTAGAGTTTCAGTGGATTGAAATAGAGGATTCTAAACTGGAGCTTACAAGGCCCTTGAAGCTGGGTGCCATGTGGATGGCATATGTGTATACATGCATTTTATGGGAAGAAAGCTCAAGCTTCCTTGATGGACTAAATAACCCCTCATACAATACGGGGACCATTGGTTTAAAAAAAAAACCCAAACTATCTTTTTTTTCTCTTTTTTATCACTCATATATCTACTTCTTGATTTTTTCGGTCTTGCTGAAAATTAGTCTTGGGTTGATAGTCTGGAACTCTAGTATATCAATCATATGGGTAACAAAATGGAAAATCACAATCCATCACAGCACCATGCATCTGTCCATTAAACCATACACGGGTGGCCCAACTCTGGTCTTTTCTCTTCCTCTGAGAGTTGGACATTGTGCTGGCATTGTGCTTTTGCCTTGTTTTAAAATATCTGTTCATGTTTTAAATTTATCCTGCAAATATTTCTATATTAGACCATACTATGTGCAAAGTCTACATAGTGTATAAAAATATAAATTACTGTAATCTCAATAGGCCCTCAGGCTGTTTAAGACTTAAAAGGAGGGAGAAGTTAATATCTATTGAACATTTTTATTTTATCAAGCTCCTAGAAGCATATATTATCCTATTTGCATCTCAACAATCTGAGATTGCTATTGCCCATTACCTCAACTGACATTTTTTTTTTTTAAACCAGAAGACTAGAGGGTCCTGGTAGTCCAGTAGGTTAAGCATCTGCCTTCAGCTGAGGTCCTGATCCCAGGGTACTGGGATCCAACCCCCTGCTCAGCAAGGAGCCTGCTTTTCCCTCCGCCTCTCTCTCCCCACTTGCGCTCTCTTTCACTCAAATAAAATCTTTTTAAAAACCCCAGAAGACTAAGGCTCAAGAATTTGGAGAATTTATCCTTGTTCACACAGAAAAATAAATGCTGAAGTATTTTTAATGGGCGCACTTGTTCTTGTCTATACAATGGGGCTCTTTCTCATTCCTCTCTTACAGGATTCTCAGTGGGTGATCAAGGAAGACCCCAGTACTTCCTTTTAACTTTAAGCATAGGATACTGAGGACTGTTTCTATCCCAGTGAGAGCAATAGCAAAGGAGGATGAGGGAGAGAAAGAAGAGGTGAAAGAAGGATTCCTCACTTTCCCCTTTCTCCCACCCCATTTATTTGATAGGAAAGGTCAACTTTAAGTAGCATGGCATAACTTTCAGAGTTGAAGGGTCTGGGAAGAATATCCTAGTTAGGCTTCCTTATTTTTCTGGGAGGGAAACAGAAGCTGGGGGAAAGGGACTATCATTGCCATTCAAATGATTTAATAGTTAAAGTATTCCATCCCCATCGTCTTCTCAGCCTACCTTCCCGTGATGATGTATGTCCAAAGGATATTTCTGCCCATGCTGCCTCTGTAGTGCTAGATTTTCAAGGCTAATACTATGATTGTATAATTATTTACTGTGTAATAACACACAGCTATGTTTGTGGGAATAAAATGACTACCTTCTGCATATGTTTCCATTTATTGGATTATACTAGAAGCACCCCAAAGGTGCATGGTATAGATAGGGAGACCTCAGAAGAGGGCTACCCCATAATTCAGTGTCAAGAAACAAACCAGTCCTAATTAAATACTTACCTTGTGTTAAGCACAGTACTTGACACAGCCACACATCTCATTCCATTTAATCATCAATAATAATCCTTTGAGTTTGGTACAAGTATATCTAATTTTTAGTGGAGGACACTGAGTATCTGAAAAGTTTAGAAATGTCTGATTTCTGATTTCACCTGGTAATTAGTCATTGGTGAAGCCTATATATAAATTCATGTTGACTAATTTCTAGTTTTTTCTTCTACATCAGACTACCTTTCAGTGCTTGTCACAGCAGGTGAGCACATAGGATTTGGGATCTGAGCATGTGGCTATAGAGGAGTTGAGAATGCTTTTCAGGGGACTGGTTTTTATTTTGGCCCCATTAGGGAAACTAGCAGACACTCAAGGTGGAGTATGAGAGGGCGGGACGATGGGGGTCATATTCTCTATAGTTGGGAAAATATGCTTACAATGGGATGACAGGAATAAAGAACAAGAAGAGCTAACATCATTGGATACTTATAGATATCTGCTAAGGAACCCATGGACATTGATTCAATTCTCATAATGACCCATAGAGTCAGATACAGATCTACAGATGAGAAAATGAGCCTTGCCCCAGTTAGCTAAGTGAGTTTTTTAGTTAACTAGAAGTTAGGAACCTTACTTTGTACACAGGTCTGGCTGACCTCAGAACCTTAATTACTCTGTTGCATTGCATCTAATATCAAGAGTGATTATTCATTCATTCTGTACCCAACAACTACTAAAGCTCAGAAATCATTTATTTCTGGGCAGTTCACTAAGTAAGTTTTATTGCCTAATGTCAGATCTCTTTTATTTAGAGAGCTGTCAATGTGAGATAACTTCTCTCTTTAGTTTGTTGGTAGTTATTCATTCATTGGGGCCGCTTTAATTTTAATTACTTGTTTGACCTTTGACCGCTATAAAGCTCATCTGATTAAAAAATATTTTCTTGACAGAGAAAATTGCCAACAAATACTAAAATCACTAGGTCAACCAAGCCAGACATCCTTGAATAAATAACCACAGAGCTTATAAAATGTTTGCCTATGCCCTTGACATCTGTAAAAAGACATTTATGACTCCAGCACAATCTTTGCTATCATCAGGTTATTGCTAACATACCAATCTTAACTTGACCATCAGTTTGATTTTTCCACTGGCAAGAATAGCTTAAGTTTTTCGCATTTTTGGCATAAACGTTACTATACAGCTCTCACTCCAATTAAGACACACACATACACACACACCCGTATGTATACTTTCTCATCGAAATAGGCTGACACAATATAAACACTGAGTACTCTAAAATACAGAAAGGCAGAAACTTTCTATATTGCTAGGGAGACGGGGCTTCAAAGATAGCAAAAGAATGTAAATTAAGTATAAAAGTGGATTTTTTCCTCTTTGTTGGAAATTGGAGAAGTCTAATGAGTTGAAGAGTCTTTATTTGCTGAGTGTCCTGCTTGGAAGACGCTTGTAATTAGGGTCAATTTCTTTGGTAATTTTTGGATTCAGGGAAAAACTCTTGGATTTTTAAGTGTTCCATCATATGTTCTTAAATCTTTTGATTGGGCTCTTATTCTTTTGTGCTAGTGTACAGATGTCTAGGCAGAAGTAACTTGGTGAAAAATATTTGAAAGGAAGGAAGTATAGGTATGATATTTTGTTTCTGGTCAGAATTTTCCTATAAAATTTGTATATGTGAAGACTGTTTTTGCTCCACGATTCTGAGATTGAGTCTCCACAGTCACAACCTCCCTATATTGTAACCTGGGATGAAAGCTGGTCTCTGGCTACTGGATCTGTGTTACTGGCAAGTGAAAAAGTTCTTAAGACTTGGTCTCTGCTTCACATGGTTATTTTTCTTTTTCTTCACCTAGCCCCTTTCTTTGAATTGGTAGATGTACTCTAGCTGTAAAAATATGTCTGTTTTTTTCAATAAAGTGGGCTGTAACTTAAGTCAATGGAAATCTTAGTTACTGAAATATTAAGCTTTCAAGTGAGTCTATGGTCTTTACTGTACATATTTGACAAGCACAAAAATATCAAAACAAGTTGGTTCATTAAGTCCACTTACGTACATAAAACATTTTCCTCAATTTAAAAATAATATATATGTTCATCTTAGAAATTATATAAAATAGGGAAAACACAAAGAAGAAAATAAAATTCACCCGTAAAATCCTATCATCCAGAAACAACAGTTTATTAACAATTGAATGCATTCCTTTTCAATCTTGTGTGTTTACTAATGACTGCCTGTCTAAAAATACACAGCAGTATCTGCTTTATTGTAAACTTAATAAGTATTTGTTGTATGTGAGCAAGATGATTTATGTGACCAAGGTCTGTTTTGTTTTTGATTACTGTGAATGGTCTGTCAGTTACAGCTATAAACAACATTAATCTGTTGTAAATTATTCCTGCTTGGTACTTGATTTCCTTTGGGTGTTTGACCTTGAGAGCCTGCTCTCTAGACTTATCTACATAAATATGAAAGTCTATGTGAAAAGTACTAATAAATTAATGAGATAATATAGCCACAGGTTAATGTTAATTTTGATCTTAATCTGTAGTATGCCCCCAGAAGTGAGTGGCAGCATGGGGTGTTAGACTGCTGACCTTGAAGCCATGCAGATGTGGACTCTAATCCTGACTGCAATTTTCACCCTACATGTCCTAAACAAATTAATCTCTTTGAGCCTTAATTTCCCCATTGCTAAAATGAGAGTAAAAATCCACATCATATGATTCTTGTGAGATGAAAATATATACAAAGAGGAAAAAAATCACTAAATAATTTTGAATTAACCCATAATGGGACTCAGAAAATTCTTTTTAAAAACCATAACTTGGGGGAAAAAAAAAAAGAACAAGACTTGGGATCCCTGAGTGGGCTCAGTGGTTGAGTGTCTGCTTTTGGCTCAGGGTGTGATTCTGGTCCAGGGATCAAGTCCTGTATCCGGCTCCCTGCAAGGAGCCTGCTTCTCCCTCTGCCTATGTCTGTGCCTCTCTCTGTTGTCTCTTATGAATAAATAAATAAAATCTTTAAAAAATAAAAATAAATAAAACTTATGGCTTATCATGCCATGTAAGTCTTTATAAGTCAGAGAGTCATAGTGTTATAAGGCTATACAGTAGCCTAGGCTTTTATTTATTATTTATTTATTTATTTATTTATTTAATTTTATTTTTTAGCCTAGGCTTTTTTCCCCCCAAATGAATCCATGCTAAAAGACGACAAAATTAAAATAGAGTGTTCACTCTTCAAAGAAAAACTGCAGGGCTGATGGGCTGGCTAAAATCTACACCTTGGAAAATCACTGTCATTTTAATTTTCTTCTCCTTGTTCTTTGAGTACTCAGGAAATTTCTTTTCTCGGAGCCACGTGATATTTGATTTTTGTGCAGTTGCTTCTAAAAAGATGAGGGCTTTCTCTCCAGTTTCTAGGTATTGGTTTGCAGCTGGAGGTAATTTTCATTTTCTAAGCCTCTCCTATAAGCAACAGATTGCGACTTGAACCATCTCATAAAATTGTTACAAAAACTTTAATGAAGTAGTATTGTTCCACTTCCTAGATATTCTCAAATGTTACCTGCATTTTACAGCCGAGGAAGTCCATTGCTTTCTCTCTGTCAAAAAAAAAAAAAAAAAAAAGCTGGTTTGAGAACTAGCTTTGCCATTACAAGGCAGAGAGAGAAGACAGTCAAGTCCGTGAGTTGTCTCTGGCCCCCCTGGCCAGCCGGTGTTGGGGGTAGAGAGGCTAAGTCAGGGGCGATGTATCTCCCAGGCTCGCCTCACCTTGGTGCCCAGGAGAGGCGGAAGCCAGGCCGCTGCCCCTTCCTCCCCAGGAGGCTGAGCAGGTGCTCCTGGAAGGCGCCGACCCTGGTGAAAAACTGGCCTTTGCGCCCGCAGCCCTGCGCATGGTGGAAGTCCTCTCCCAGCGGCCGGAGCAAGCGGACGCTGCCGGGGCCCAGCGCGACCTGGACGGGCGCCCCAGCCCCGGGCCCCGCGCGCACGCGCCCTGCGCCGTCAGCTTCAGCACCGGCGGCAGCGGACAGCGCCCCGCGCCCCGCCCGCCGCTCCCGCCCCGCGCCCGCCACCCGCACAGCCGCGCAGGCGCGCCGCCGCCGAAGCCCGTCCGCGGCCTCCGTGACCGCAGCGTGCCCCGCGCAGCGCTCGGGCCCTGGGGTCCCCGCACCCGTCGCCCGCGCCTTCTGGGCCAAGCCGGCCCCTGCTGCAGCCGCCCCCTGGACAGGGCCCCACCCCCTGGCCTCTCTCGGGGAGTCAATCCCATTTACAATTGCACCCACAAGCATGAGATACCTAGGAATAAACCTAAGCAAAGAGGTAAAGGATCTACACCCTAAAAACTACAGAACACTTCTGAAAGAAATTGAGGAAGACACAAAGGGATGGAAAAATACTATTTCCCAACACGGAAATAGTTCCAGAAGTGGTTGGGGCTAAGTGTACCCCTTCATCCTCGGGCTCGGGGCTCTATCTCCCTTGGAGGCTGTCCTTTTGATGTCACTTCTTTAGCCCCTGCTGTATTTCACAGTACGGTTGTCGTCGTTTCTAATTATGTTCTTTTTTAAAAAATAGATTTTATTTATTCATGAGAGACATAGAGAGAGAGAGAGGCAGAGACACAGGCAGAGGGAGAAGCAGGCTCCAGGCAGGCAGCCCGACGTGGGACTCGATCCAGGGTCTCCAGGATCACGCCCCGGGCTGAAGGCGGGACTAAACCGCCTGAGCCACGAGCCACGGGGGCTGCCCTGTAATTATGCTCTTTTGAGAACTTTTCATATAATGCTGGTCGCCTATCTGTGTTTGTTCTTCACTATAGGCCCAGTTCTTAGCACGACGTGCCATTTGTGGAACCCAAATGAATATGCCTAATGTGATAATAATGTTACCTGCCCTGTGAGACTTCTTCCAAGTGCCCCTCTCTGTATCGCGATCTGGTGTTTTGTCTGTTTTGGGTTTGTTTTTGCTCAGTAATTAATATTCGTCAAATGAACTATTACCAAAAAGTGAACTGTTTTATTTTTTAATCCCAACACTTTTATGGAGATAACTATTATGAATATTATGAACCTCTTACATTACTGTTTTACTCTTCATCAACTTATTTACGGGTCGGTATTCAGTGAGGTGAGATGACTTCCAGGTCACAGAGCTAGTGAACACGCAGATGCTGGTATTTAAACCGGGGACTGACTGACTCCAAAGTTAGTGCATATACATAGTACTAGAAGTCCTGGCCTCAGCAATAGGCAACAAAAAGAAATAAAAGGCATTCAAATGGGCAAAGAAGAAGTCAAACTTTTCCTCTTTGCAGATGACATGATACCGTATATAGAAAACCCAAAAGACTCCACCTCAAGATTGCTAGAAATCATACAGCAATTTGGCAGCGTGGCAGGATACAAAATCAATGCCCAGAAGTCAGTGGCATTTCTATACACTTACAATGAGACTGAAGAAAGAGAAATTAAGGAGTCAATCCCATTTACAATTGCACCCACAAGCATAAGACACCTAGGAATAAACCTAAGCAAAGAGGTAAAGGATCTACACCCTAAAAACTACAGAACCCTTCTGAAAGCAATTGAGGAAGACACAAAGAGATGGAAAAATATTGCATGCTCATGGATTGGAAGAATTAATATTGTGAAAATGTCAATATTTTTACTTTGGTTATTAATTGATTGATATACTTGGCAGCTCCCACATTAGGGGCATAAATATTCGTGATTGTTAGGTCCTCTTGTTGGGTAGATCCTTTAAATATGATATAGTGTCCCTCTTCCTCTCTTACTACAGTTTTTGGGATCAACTTTAATTTATCTGATATAAGGATGGCTACCCCTGCTTTCTTTTGAAGACCATTTGAATGGTAAATAGTTCTCCACCCTTTCATTTGCAGGCTGTAGGTGTCCTTATGTCTAAAATGAGTCTCTTGTAGACAGAAAATAGATGGGTCCTGCTTTTTTATCCAGTCTGAAACCCTGCGTCTTTTGATGGGATCATTAAACCCATTCGTGTTCAGAGTTACTATTGAAAGATATGAATTTAGTGTCATCATAATACCTATTCAGTCCCTGTTTTTGTGGATTATTTCTTTGGATTTCTTCTTTCTTTTACAGAGTCCCCCTTAATATTTCTTGCAGAGCTGGTTTGGAGGTCACATATTCTTTCAGTTTCTGCCTATCTTGGAAGCTCTTTATTTCTCCCTATTCTGAATGAGACCCTTGCTGGATAAAGTATTCTTGGCTGCATGTTCTTCTCATTTAGGACCCTGAATATATCTTGCCAGCCCTTTCTGGCCTGCCAAGTCTCTGTGGAGAGGTCTGCTGTTAATCTAATACTTCTCCCCATATAAGTTAGGGATCTCTTGTCACTTGCTGCTTTAAGGATTTTCTCTTTATCTTTGGAATTTGCAAGTTTCACTATTAAATGTCGAGGTGTTGAACAGTTTTTATTCATCTCAGCGGGGGATCTTTCTATCTCCTGGATCTGAATGCCTGTTTCCCTCCCCAAGTTAGGGAAGTTCTCAGCTATGATTTGTTCAAATACACTTCCTGGTCCTCTCTCCCTTTCAACACCCTCTGGAACCCCAATTAAGCGTAGATTTTTCCTTCTGAGGCTGTCATTTATTTCCGGCCTGATTAGATCTAAATTCTGCAGTCATGAAGTCTCTTGAATCCTTTATGCTTTTCTCTAGAGCCACCAGTAGCTTTATAATTGTGCTTCTGAACTGGCTTTCTGACGTCGAATTGTAATCCAAATTCTGTAACTCTGTGGCAGAGAGTACGGTTTCTGGTTCTTTCTTTTGTGGTGAGTTCTTCTTTCTAGTCATGTTGCTCAGTGCAGAGTGGCTAAACACGAGTTGTACTGGAAAAAGGAAGAAAAAAAAAAGAAAAAACAACAACAAAAAAACAAGGAATGGTACCCTCTGGTTCTATATAGTGTAAATCCCTCGACTTCCCCTGGAGCTTTCCAGCGCTGCTCAGTCAAGAAACTGCTCTTCCACTGGGTGTTATTCTGTACGTTGACCAATTGAACACCAATAAAAAATAAATTTATAAAAAAAAAAAGAACCTGCTCTTCCCCTGACCTTCCAGCTGGTCTTCTGGGGGAGGAGCCTGCTGCGCTGACTCTCAGGTGTGTGCACCTGGGGGAGCCCCCCTCCCCCCGCCAGGTGCCGGGCTCAGTGGGAGCTGTGGACCCCGTGAGGCCTCTGTCCCCTGGGGCCCCGCTCCTCCCCGGCGCAGGGTGGCACCAGGAGGAACAACCCCACTGGCGGCGGCCGGGTCTCCAGCCCTGGAGTCAGCTCCCGGTAACCACCGCAGCTCCCAGTCCGCACCGGCCTAGGTGTGCCCGGGGCGGGGGGCGCTGACCTGCGCAGCTCGGGGGCGCCCGGGGCAGGAGCGTCCTCACTGTCCTGGGCCCTCCCCGCCTCCGCCCGTCCCGGGGGAGTGCAGAATCCGGGGCTGTGTCCCCTGCGCTCCGGGGCTCCGGGGCCTGCGCGGCTGGAATCCACTCCCGGGGCCATGCAGCCCCCACCCCCACCCCCCGCGCGGAGCCCCCGCCTGAGCTGCTCCCCTGGCCCCGCGGGTGCTCCGGCCCTTCACCACACTCTCCCTGGTGCCCCTCCCCTGCTAGTGACCCCGGGAGCCTCGGGGCCCCACCGCCCCTCCTGGGATCCTGCCCCAGTTCCCTGCGAGCGCCTTTCCTTCCGGGAGGAATCCGGGTGGATTTTTATAGTTCCTGCTTCTCCGGGTCGGGGCTTTCCTGTCCTGGAGGCTCTTGCCTCCAGGCGTTAGCCCGACTCCTCGCGGGGGCCCCTTCCCCACTGGATTCTTATGTATGTATGTATGTATGTATGTATGTGTGTAAATAGGTAGGTATTTTTCTGTCTTCCTACCTTGTTAGAAGCACAAACTCTTCTCTCTGTAGCGTGCCAGCTGTTCTCTCTTTAAATCTCAGGCTGAATTTCAG
The DNA here is from genome assembly GCF_003254725.2 of Canis lupus dingo. Lineage (NCBI taxonomy): Eukaryota > Metazoa > Chordata > Mammalia > Carnivora > Canidae > Canis > Canis lupus. Next base: position 73,434,160 of record NC_064247.1, read on the forward strand.
GATGATTTGAAAGTTATCTAGGTAAGTCGGTGGGGACAGGTGACTTGGGGACCCTACTCTTCTGTCATCTTGCCCTGCCCCCATTTATTTTTTTTAAGATTTTATTTATTTATTTTTTAAGATTTTATTTATTTATTTTTTAAGATTTTATTTATTCATTCATGAGAGACACAGAGAGAGAGAGAGAGGAGAGAGAGAGAAGCAGAGATACAGGCAGAGGGAGAAGCAGGCTCCATGCAGAGAGCCTGACGTAGGATTTGATCCCAGGTCTCCAGGATCACACCCTGGGCTGAAGGCAGGTGCCAAACTGCTGAGCCACTTGGGCTGCCCAAGATTTTTCTTTTTAATGATAGTCACAGAGAGAGAGAGAGAGAGAGAGGCAGAGACACAGGCAGAGGGAGAAGCAGGCTCCATGCACCGGGAGCCCGATGTGGGATTCCATCCCGGGTCTCCAGAATCGTGCCCTGGGCCAAAGGCAGGCGCCAAACTGCTGCGCCACCCAGGACCCCTGCCCAAGATTTTATTTATTTATTCATGAGAAACAAAAAGAGAGAGGCAGAGACAGAGGCAGAGGGAGAAGCAAGCTCCCTGTGGGAAGCCCAATTAGAGACTTGATCCCAGGACCCCAGGATCATGACTGGAGCCAAAGGCAGACACTCAACCTCTGAGCCACCCAGACGCCCCATACAATCCTTTTAGAAAGCAGCTTAGCACCAAATTGCAAAGTGCTTAAGTTATTCGTACACTTTGATTCAATAATTCCACTCTGGAAATCTCTCTTAATGGGGGAGGAAAATCCAAAGTCAAAAAGAAAAAAAAAATCACCACAAAGATGTTCATACAGCATTGTTTAGAACAAGAAAAATTAAAGCAAAATTTCCATTTATTAAATAAATATAAAACATTTATATTTAGTTAAGTTTCAACTATAAATGTATTTGAAAAATTGCAGTCGCATATGTGCTTAAAGAATAACACATTGAAATATTATAGAACCATGAAAAGAATATTATGAAAAAGTAGGAAAATGATTTTTATAAGTAAAATAAAGCAGGATATAGCATTGGCTAGTGAAGTATCCTCTACAACTTTGTATGGGTATTGGTAGAATCAGATACTGCTGGATATATATGCTCAATAAATATTAATTGGCTAAATAAATGAAAAAGTCTGAGATAAAAGATAATTTATAAAATGTCTTTTCTATATTTCAATCTTTTTTCCTATGATGAGGTGTTTTATTTTTATAATGCAACAAAACTATAAAGGTTCCATGTCTAGGATATTTGCTTTCTCATAAATTGTATTTGCAAATTTTACCTCACTGTCCTGGAATGCTCTATCATTCCTACTGATAGATGAGGAGTGGGGGGCCCCAAAATTTATTCTTACCTGGAGTCCCGTATGTCTTAAGTATGGAATCTGGGTCTTTTGACTCTAAGTCACATGACCTTATCTGACTTCGAACTAGGCTACCATGTTCTAGGCTCTGCATTCGAAGACAGAAAACTGAATTCTAGTCCCTGCCCTGTCCATGGCTTGCTGGGTGGTTTGCAGTAACTCACTTCTCTCAGGGTCTCTCTTTCTTGGATTTTTGCCTTGTTGATTGTAAGATGGCTTTCTTTTCTAGTCTGTCTCTCAATGGAGAGAGAGCTGTATCAGAAAGGGTTGATCATGTCTAATATTGCTCTCTCTAGTCACTCCATCTTTTGTCTCCCTGTTTTATTTTCTTCTGTTACTATTTTTATTATGCCATTTCATTATGCCATTTTGTCATGTCAGTCTTTCCACATTTTTTATATCATTTTCAGAAATGACTTTGTTTTGTTTTTTTGCATGTTTGTTCTGTTTTGACAAGCTAGGGACACCTGGGGGGCTCAGCAGTTGAGCATCAGCCTCCAGCCCAGGGTGTGATCCTGGAGTCCTGGGATCGAGTCCCACATTGGGCTCCCTGCATGGAGCTTGCTTCTCCCTCTGCCTATGTCTCTGCCTCTCTGTGTCTCTCATGAATAAATAAATAAAATCTTTAAAAAAATGTTTTGCCTATCTAGATGTAAACTCTGTGAGATCATAACCTAGCCTATCCTGGCTGATATGGCAATAAAAACTAGCCCAAATGGAAAAGATAACTTGTCTTGTGTAGCTTGAAGGGATTGAAATAGCTCATAGAATTTACAGAAGCAGAAACCAGGACTTTAGAAATGACAAAGTCCTCACTGTGTGAACATACACACCTTCATGCGCTTGTTTCCTCTACTCTTCCCCTTCTCATCATTTCTCATTACTGCTTATCTTTGCTTTCCTTCATTCTGCATGTTGCATCCAACTGGAAGGGAAGAGTCCTGCCAGAAGCCCTAAATTGACTTTGCCCCAATTTAACATTTCCAACAGAAAGAGTCTCATTGCCCCCATGTCAGAGGGCAGCCCCTGGAAAAGATTCTAATTGCTTTGCTGGGGCTCTGTATGCTTCTTTGAACCAATCACACTAGGAGTAGAATTGTCAGCTGTGCTTGCTCATATGTGTGCATGTGTTTTTGTTTTTGTTTTTGTTTTTCATCATTAGCATAAATTCAATTTGGTGTTTCTGTGCAAAAACTTATTTAAATCACCGACCATTTTATGGTGTTCAATTTAGGCAAAACTACATAGTAGTAAACTATAGTCCACTTACTTCCATATATAAATAGAGGTACTAATATTTTCTTCTTAGACTCCAATGAGTAGTCAGTCTTGCTCTCTTCCTATGTGCCATGTTGTTATATCCTTGAGTTTAGGAACCATAATTCACTTTTCTGTCTCTCCAATATTACCTAGCGAAGTACTTTATAGTTAGTAGCTATCCTCTGAATTTCTGACATTAGATTAAATGAGCTAATTGACTAGCTGAATTTGTAGGCTTCTTCATTCATTACATGTGTTTTATTTGGTGAGAATATGATTAGGTTTCACTACTCTGAAAGCAGGAAAGACTATAATTCTCTTTATTTTTAGTTTAAGAAATGCTATTCAGCAGTGCTAGGGAAGAGAAAGAAATCATTGATCATTGCAGTAAGTCTTCCTTCACATCATGAATTCCAGCCTCTCTTATTGATATTTCCTTTAACTAATTGATTTTTACCTTGTACCTCATTTAATGATATGGATAGCGGCATCTGTGGTAGGTAGAAAAATTGCTCTCAGTATTATTCTTCATTCAGATGAACTGCAGGTCTTACCTTTGACATTTGAGTTAAAGAAAAGTAAACTTGCAGGAGTCCATCTGAGACTGTCTCTGGGCAAGTAACTAAAGCTTTAGGCTCTTGCTCTCAGATCATGGTGTGTGATCTCGTACTCTTGGTTTCAACTGTAAGCTTTTAGAAATCCAGAATCTAGGGCCTCAGCCCAGACCCTCAGGATCTGCAATTTAACAAGTTTCCCAGATGATTTGTAAGCACAAGAAAGTTTGAGAAGCACTGCTCTATAGATTAAAATCAGCTTCCTGGAAGGCTTGTAGGACTTTAACCATTGGGCTTGGCTTATAATTGATATGTTCGGGAAGCCAAGTGTTTACCCTAGGGATGACAATGTTGGTAAATGTTGATGTTCTCGTACCATGAGCTTGTGAGAGACATTACTAATTGCTTAGGGCACTATTTCCACCAAGCTTCAGGATGTTTGTCTACATTCTGTGCCTAGTCTGGTAACTTTCATGGAGACAGAAAAATTGGCCTAAGATGGGACACCTGGGTGGCTCAGTAGTTGAGCACCTGCCTTTGGTTCAGGGCATGAGCCCACGGTCCTGGGATTGAGTCCCACATTGAGCTCCCTGCATGGAGCCTGCTTCTCCCTCTGCCTATGTCTCTGCCTCTCTCTGTGTCTCTCATGAATAAATAAATAAAATCTTAAAAAAAAAAAAGAAAAATTGACCTAAGAGTTAAGACCTATTTATTAATCTTGCCTGAAGATCAATTGTTTGCAAAATAGTATCCAAAAGGCAAAATAGACTAAAGGGAAATCTAGGTTATTGAATCTTGTGGGTATGGTTTTTGGATAATTTGTTGGCCAAATAATAAAGTCGAGGTCATGAGTTCGGCTCTGGGCAAACCAGATAATTTCTTAATCTACTCTTTCCAGTTTGCTCTGTCTCCCATCCATCTGCTCTTCCTCATGCTAATCTCGTGATTTCCCCTCACTAACCTTCATCTGTTCTTTTGAATTAAGCTTATTTTGATCTTTCTGGTTGGAGTACTCGGAAGAAGGATCATCTTAGCTATATGCCCCATCTCCTGGAGACCCAAACTCTGACACAGACTTGTATGAACCCTGGTTGTCTTTATTTACCCTTTTGAAACAACCTCAGACTGAATGCCTTACCAAGGTCAGCTGTTTGCCCAAAATGTTATCCCAACTGACAGAAACTGGGAGAATGGATTAGAGTCCACTTCCATTGCCTACTTGAACAGCCTTGACATTGTCACAGTTCTTCCATAGTTGCCAAAGAAGTAGGATCTGAGTCAACTTTTTGGGTTCTGGACACAATTCCACTACTTCCTGGAGTGTGATATGGGACAAGTTAGTATCTCTCTTTTCTCAGTTTGTTCTTCTTTCTATGAAATGAAATAATTCTAGAGCCTAATACCCAGGTTTGTTTTAGAGATTAATGAGAATTATATAAAATTTGGCACAATACCTGGAGTATGATGAGATTTTACTACCATCAATGTCTATTAATTTCATTATTGTCATAATCTTTGTGGGGAATTCTACTGTGTTGGAATAGGGGATGGGTCAGGGCCTACCAAAAACAACTGTAGGTACAACTTTCTTTTTAATATTCTCCTCCTCTCTTCAGACTACCTCTTTATTGTCACATAAAATTATTCTCCTAAGATATCTAAATCACCAGTTTGATCAGATCTAGGGTATTTCCTCCCCTCAAATTGTGCCAAGTTTGATATAAACTAACGTAGTTTGAATAACTAATCAACATCCAAATACATCCACGTCGATCAGAACTCAGGCTTTATTATTGTGCAGTGAAAAAAACTAAAACTTAATTCCAAGCACATGTAATTCGAGTTTGCAAAGAAAGATATTGTTCATAAAACTTATTCAATATTTAAAGAAGAAAATGACATTTATTTGAAGAACAGAATATACTTAGAATTCCTGGCTTCTAAAAAGCCCATTTCCCCTATGCCTAAGCTTTGTAATTTCATGTTAGGCAATAAAGTTATTTTATACAATCTAGTTAAACTATTTAATGGAAATAGCATTTGACAGAATAAAATATTGCATAGATGTATGACTCCAAAATAATATTATTTAAATCCAATGTTCAACCTCCAAAGGTAGATTGCCCCTAATAGACTTCAATATATGCTTGTTTACACATATATAAGTACATAAAGTATGTAAAGGAAACTGACATATATAATATCAACCCTCAATTTCATCTAGGAGGATAAGGATACTAAAGCAAGGGAAAAGTAAACATATTTTTTTCCTACTTTATTTTCCCATACAGTTTGCTTTAGTGTTACCTATTCAAGTCAGAAATAGTCATGTAATTCTGGGACTACAAATTGACCAAATATCCTGTTTTATCATTCCCTTTCAGGACTGGACCGGGCATTTTCAAAATCAGGGTGTGTATATGGTGGAGGAAGAGGGTCATGAAGAAAACAAAGTTAAATCAGAACATTTCTGAGATATCCATGTTCTGATGTGGCAGACAGGATGCAGGTCCCACCAGGGGATGCAATGACTCAGAAAGGTTTATGGGCTAGCAAAATGCTATGACTGGGTTGGAACAGATTGGGCATCAGACTAAGAGGTTTCTAGGTTATATTGCTCCCAGAATTTCTGATTTAGAGAATGCTCATCAATCAAATATAAACTTCCAAGAGAAAATCTTCCAGGTAGCTGTTGTGTTTTTAACAGACCTGGTTTCTGTACAAAGGAGAGGGCCTAGGAAAGTGGGAAGGATTAGATAGCCCATTTTGCAGAAGCCACATTAACATTGTGCACATAGCTGGATCATTATTTCTGACCTCCTATACTCCAAAGAGAGCAAAATCACAGTGAAATGTGGTAGCAAAATTGGCTGACTCGTGTTTACCTGTGGACACAAAAGAAGCCCATGTGACAATTCTGACTTACTCTTGTGAACCATCAGCCTGTAAATCGTGATCAATCTTGCATTTTTGAGAAGGGTCTATTAAGGGATAATAAATTCACATATGTACCTCTTGGTGCTACGACAGACCTCATCACTCCATTTGCCCTGAGCTGACTGGGAGAACAGGGCACAGTTTTCACGCTTACCGCCATTAGGCTGTGCGTGGTCCCAGTTGAGGAAGGAGATGGTGACTCCATGGACATCAACAAACTTGCCCTCTGTGACCATGTCATTGATGCCCAGCCAAAAGTCATTGACACCTGGCAGGCTTCTTTTACCATAGTCTCGGAGGGCATTGATTTCGTCAGAGTTTCTGGGGATAACCAAGGTTCCTCCCTTGGAGATGCAGTCTTCATTGGCTTCATGGAAGTGCTTCAAACCTTCTGAAGCAAGGTAGCATTTCTTGTGAACTTTTGTGCCTCGGAGACAGACTGTAAAGATGTGAAATTTGGTATATTAATGTTTTTTTAGTATTATACATCCAGGATTGGACTTGGAAAATAGTAGTTAATATTACTATTAATTATAGTGATGTGTGATCATAATTATAAATTAACATTTATTGGAGATTTTGTATGTGTCAGACCTTGTGCCAAGCACTTTATAATAATGAACTAATGTAATAATCACAATAATCCCATAAAGTGAGATTTTATTTCTCTCACCTTTACATATCAGGATATTGAGGCCTAATAGAAGTTGTTACTTATAACGACTTTGTGTGTAAAAATGCAACTTATGTAGCATATAAGATCATAACTACATGAACTCAGGTCTGTCCCACCCTCAAGGCATTTTTAGTTTCATGCTGCTTTGATATACACATGCTTGTTTCTTTGTGTAGCTCTATTGTATGCTGCTTTCTTTGGAACTTTTGGAACTAAAGTATTAGTATTTCATAATTATTTAAGAAAACAAACAAAAACAAGAGTCTGAATTGACATATGGAAATAAAGTGGTTTTATTATGCAGGTAACTCAGCCCTGGTAATATTGTTTAGGTTATTCAGGATAAACCAAACATAAAGATAGTTTTAGGGCAAAGTCTGGAGAACCAGACTCTGACATTTACTAGGTGTGTAATTGTTGGAGAAAATACTTATTTATTTATGCCTCCGTTTTCTCATCTATAAAATGAGGATAATCATAATGGTACCTATCTCATAAATTGTTGGAGGACTAATGTTTTAATGTTTGTAATGTATTTAAAGTGCCCAGCTGTGGGCAAGGCATTAATAAAACTCTTTTGCCTTCCTCATGGGCATTTAATCTTCCTTTGGCTTTTGTATTCTCTTCCTGGAAACCTGATAAATGGAATATGTCACCAGTATGACTAGGCAAAGTTGCTTGTGGTAAAAATGACCTTGAACTGGTAACACAAAGCTGGCCTGGGAGTTATAAATCCTTGATGGAAAGCCATAACTTTAGTCTTCCCTAAAAGCAGTAACTCTTATAATTGGACAGGTCTCTCGCAGGACCCTTGAAGTTCTGCTTTTGGAGTTGCTATGTGAGGTGTTGGATCCTGGAGGTATAACTCTTGTGAGCAAGGGCTATTCTTGAACCCACCCAGTGTGGCTCTCTTTTCCTTAGCCCGTGGGAGCCAAGGAGGGTAACTCCTGGAAGACAGGTGTATAGCTGCATAGGCTGTTGGGAGCTCTACTCCTTTGTAAAGAGGAATGCCAAGCTGTGCTTCTAACCAATGGCTTTCCATTTGCATCTGGTCCTCCATGTGGTCAGACTGAGTCCTGTGATCCCGTGTTTAGTTGAACCTCAGCAGATCTCCCAGTGGGCACTTAGTAAACATCTAATGAATGCTAAGTATCTTCACCAATGAATATTTGCTTCAATTCTGTTTCATTGACTATTAGAGAAGAGTTATGGACAAACTTTTAAAATGCATTATTCAGATGCCTATTTTTATTTCTATACCACCTATATATAGGAGAAGGGAGTGGAAAATCAAGCTGATTTCCCAAAACAATTGTCTCCCCAGCTTTTGGATCCTTTCTCCTGGATACCTCTCTGGCTTGTCAATCTCTCTCTTTTTGTAAAGATTCATTCGTTTGTTTGTTTGTTTGTTTGTTTGTTTGAGGTGGGGAGGGGCAGAGGGAAAGGAAGAGAGAAAACCTTGTGCATACTCTGCTGACTGAGTGTGGAGCCCAATGCGGATGTCATGACTGTGAGCTCATGACCTGAGCCGAAACCAAGGGTCAGGTTCTTAACCAACTGGGCAACCCAGGTATCCTCGGTTTGAAAATGTCTCTTTTAAAGAGTGTCACTTAGAACTTGACATGTATTGTGGGTATAGTTTGAATTGCTGGAAAATCATGATTTCTTTTCCTCTGTCTTTTGAGACAAAGTCCTGATACGTTGGGTCTTACCTGTCTGTAGGGCTTGCATTTCCTTCAGGGCATTGACTTCTCTCCAGAGCTTTTCAACTTGAGTCTTCAGGTCTCCATCCTTTTCTGGGGATATTTTAGGGTGGGGTAGGGTAGGAGGAATGGAAAGCATGATTAAAATAAGATAAAAATAAAATAAAGTTTTGGAACCCAGAATCTAAGCTGACAATCTAAGGTGAGGGTGGTTTTCATGAAACTGGGCCAAGTGTACATGGAAATTAATGCATGAAAGTAAGTTGGTCAAGAAGATTCATAAGAAGTTGGTCGTGGTAATTGTACTAAATGGTCCTTCTCTGAGACAGGGCTGCTATACCTCTCCAGCCCCATTTTGTGGGACTCTCCCCCTATCAGGCATCAGACTTGTTGACTTTCAGAGCATCTTAGAGCGAGGTATGTCATCTTGGGATCCACTCTTTTGGGTTCCTCCTGCCTGGAACACTCTTGCTCCAGTTCTTGTCCATCTCCTCACTGAGCTGAAATATCTTTTCTAAAACTCTTCTATGGTGATTGTCTCTATATTAGCATCTGTCTGACTGATCTCTTCCTTTGAGCCTTTACTTTTCTTGGGAGAACTTTTCTCTATAATTATTTTTACTTAATTCGATGTGTCTTACTGTCCATAGTGCTCCTGATGATTAACACAATGCTTGATGTATAATAGCTGTTCATAGTTGAATGAATAAACAAGATTCTAGGACTGATGGGGACTGTTTTAGAAATTGACAGTTTGAACTCTTCAAAGGCAAGAATTATAATAAACCATAATAAATGACAAAAAATATTAAAAGCCATCATGCACTGTGTAGTAGGGGCTTAATTCTTTCAATATTCCTGTGAAATAGACACTCTCACTATCCTCAGTTCATAGAAGAAATAGAGGCACAGGAAGCTGAATTAACCTGCCTTAGGCCCGCCAGCTCATAAGGTGTGGTCGGGATTTGAATCTCTTTTACTCCAATTCTGTGCTTTCATATCCTTCTGATCTGCTCCTGCAAAGTAATTGCCTGATCCCAAGCACATGGCCTTGGACAGAGAAGATGCTTAAAGTTTGGTATGGTTTGTCCCCATCTGCCTCATTATCTATTTGCCTTATGGGGAATCTGTGTTCTGCTCTGGATTTTTCAGCACGATACTAAATCCACAGATGTTGATTCATCATCCTCTTAAACATGTGATTTGCAAGCCAGGTGTTTCCACATTGGGTTAGGAATGCCTTCTGCTGTATCCAGGGGTGGACCCCACCTCTTGTTTCACTTGATAATGCACATCAATTTTGTTTTTTTTTTTAATTTATTTTTTATTGGTGTTCAATTTACTAACATACAGAATAACACCCAGTGCCCGTCACCCCAATTTTGAAAGCATCCAATAGCTCAGCTCAGAAATATAATAACCCAAGAATTTCCTCAAAGAGACCATTCAACCCAGAATAAATATAAGGGCACATTCAGAATGGAAAACCATCAACTGTTGGAGGCCTGGTTCACAAAGACCACTAAAGACTTGCTTCCAAGTTTCAAGTTGTCAGCCATACCAATGTCATCCCCCTTCCCTCTCAGCTTCCTGCTCCATTCTGTATAAATATGCGGCCTCTACAGGGAAGCTGTAAGTATTGTAATTACCATGAAGACATGAATAATATTAGGCTCCTGGGAGATCATTATGGAAATCATTATCCAGGTGGCTTGGCTTCTGCTTCTAACCTTTGTGACAAATGTGGATGTGCTTTGTCTACAATGAATACAGGGAATAACTACTTCAATGTAAAAATTAAATTGTATTCATTTGTGCAACACGTAGTTTGTTGAGACCTATGAATTAAAGGCCAGGGAAATTTTGTTTTTGAGCTAAGTCACCCAATTAACATTTTGAGTAAAAGACCAAAAAACTCCCTTTCATTTTATTATTGTTTTTCTCCAAAAGTAGTTTCGGTATAGAAATACAAAAAAATTCCTGGAAAATCACCAGTAGATATATGAAATATACCTTCAACCTCATTGACAACCAAAGAAGTGTCAACCTTTTTAGCAATTAAAGAAATACAAATTAAGAGAGATATTTTGTTTTTTGGTTACCTTGACAGAGCTTAAGCTGATGATTCAATGTTAAGTTGTCAAGGTATGTGGGAATGGTCACTCTCATACACTGAAGATGGGAGCAACGTGGGTTGATGCTATTATTTTGGGAAACAGTTGGAAAATGTGTTGAACATGCAGTTTTCTAGAGGTGTATCATAACACCCTTCCTCGTATGGGGTCAGTATAGGTACACAAAGCAGTTCACTGAGGCATTGGATCAAAAAAGATAGATTAGAAGCCACACAGAAGTTCATCAAGAGAGAATAGATAACATGAATCATGACACATCTATGCAGTGGAATATCATAGGGTCATTAAAAGGACTGATATATCCCTTACACTGATAGTTATCCAAGATTCAATAGATGAGATAAATGAATAGCCAATTCTTATTCGGTTAAAAACAGGTTTTAATTGTGCATTAGAAAAACTCTGGGAATATTATTTCCCAATAGGTAATAGTGAGTAATTTTGTGAAGAGGGCTGGGAGAGAAAAAATGGCTTTCACTTTTTTTTTTTTGGCTTTCACTTTTGATTTCATAAATTCTCAGGTGCTTAAAATGTTTTAAAAGCGTGTGCGTTAGTGGGGAGAGAAGCGTTTGGTAAGTTTAGGCTTATTGCTTCCCTTACAGCTGTAGAATCTACTTTCTTGGACCTAATAGCGGAGACTCACAGAAATTCCCTTGGGAGGATGATGTTGAAGAGGTATGCCCCGTCAGCTAAAAAGCAAAAAGGGAAAAGCATGTGTGCACACTTGCGTGTGGTTGGGGGTGGCGTTGGGGAGCTCTTGGTGACCTGAACTGAATGACTTCAGAAACATGCCCACAGCATACACACATCTCCTCTTCACATCCCTCCCCACATCCCTACTGGGTGGTCACCGCTTTGCCTCTACCTCCCAGAGCTGAAGAAATGCTAGCAGTAAAAATAGACCACATCACACGGTATCTTCCCTGCCCTCATCTTCACCAATATAGTTTATCACTCACAAGAAGTATTTTAATCTTCTATTTAAAAGAGGTAACGCGAATGTTTAATATTTTATAAAGGAAAAAGATGCCACTGAAGAAACTTCGCATCAGATCTAAATCATAGAAATAAATGCCCCCTTTTCAGGGCACTTCATTATATTCAAAACATGACACACCAAGAGAAGCCTCCTTTTTACCCACCAGCCATCCACACTGTGTCAAGTCCAGGCTTGCACTTTGTTGGTATGTTTATATGTTTTATTACTAATGAAATAAAATTGATAAGGAAATAGTATCATATATATTGACCTTGAAATACTCTGGTAAGAAAATGAAAATGACTCAGAGGATAAGATAAAACATCACTCTGTCTCTCTTGATGCTTTTTCCCTCTTGCTATGGTTTCAGCATATTCCAAATAAATTGCTATCATCTTTGTTCTTTGCAAGGTTTGTTTTTTTCTTTTTTTCTCTCTCTCTTTTTTTTTTTAAAGATTTTATTTACTGATTCATGAGAGACACAGAGAGAGGCAGAGACATAGGCAGAGGGAGAAGCAGGCTCCCTGCGGAAAACCCAATATGGGACTCAGTCCCAGGACCCTGGGATCAAAGCCTGAGTCAAAGGCAGACGCTCAACCCCTGAGCCACCCAGGTGCCCCCCCTTAAAGATATACTTATTTATTTGAAGGAGAGAGAGTGGGCAGGGGAAGGGGCAGAGGGAGAGAGAATCCCCAAGCTGACTCCCTGCTGAGCATGGAGCCCACAGGGCTCGATCTCAAGACCCTGGGATCATGACCTGAGCCAAAACCAAGAGTTGGTTGTTTAACTGACCGAGCCACCCAGGTACCCCTGTTTTTTCCTTTTTTTGTCTGTTAACCCAGTTCAACCCACTCAGATTTGAGGATTGCTTAGAGATTCAGTATTGCATTAAAATGTTTTCGAACACTATGTAACTTTGCATGTTGAAATATTTTTAAGTTTAAAAAGAGGTTCAGTTTCTCTCCAACATGAAAAAGCTTAAACATGCAGTATAGACTGTCCTTATATTGTCAGAAGTGTGAAAATACACCTACATGATAACCAGTGACAAAATGGTCTATATCTTTGACTACACATTTAATAAGATTATAGTTATCTTAGAAATATATTTGAACAGTTATACTATGTATAGAAATGAAACAGTATATTTTAATTATCAGTCTATTCCACTTGATCCCTTGCTCATAAAAACCAGATATCCACATATCCAGGATATCCACATATCCCTCTGAAGAGCATTCTGCGTGGCAAAGCTTACTTGACAAAGGCTATGCAATACAAAACCATTTTCTATTAAGAAAAAGGCCTGCCACATGATTCCTTTAAATATCAAACTGTTCCAGAGAATTAAAAGGCCATTCTGTCCCCTGGGTTGCCATATCCGCACGGTGGCATGGTACTATCACCAGAGATAGTTCTCCTGGAGAAGTTGGGAAATGAACATTGCCCAGTCCCTCCCCACACTGGGCAAGCCTAGAATTTTGCTGGGCTGAAAAGCCCCGTTACCTTTCACTCGGCGTTTGCTGTGCTTCCTGGCTTTAAATTTGGATGTGTGGCTGGTGGTCTGGTCCAGGAGTAAGGTGATAACCAGGAGGTAAATTACAAGTCCATTCTTTGCCATGGCTCCTGGGCAAGTCTGATGACCACCTTGCCAGCTCCTGTGAAGTAGCTAAGAGGCAAGAAGACTGCACAGCCACATCTTGCTCTGGAGAGCCTGGGCCAGCTTTATAAAAGTGCGTGTGAAGGTTGGCTGGAATCCTGCTGACGAAATGTTTGAATTCCTCGGCTGGCCGCAGCATAAGGTGGCCCCTTGTTCTTGTCTCATGTTAGACTTTTTTAGTTTTTAATGTTCCTGTTACATTTTCTACTTGACTCGCTTTTTAGAGCGTATCAGAGTTAACTATGGGATTAAGGGTTTTGCCTGCTTTCTTCTCCTCCTTCTTTGTCTTCCTTTTTTTTTAATTTAAAGGGCAGAAAGTTTGGAGTAGCTCTGTGAAGACCCCAATATTTAAGCCCTTGATTTGGAGCTCTGCAGTTCTTTTAATGTTCTGGGAAATTCAATTCCTTTTTCGGGGCGAATAAATAAATAAAGCACACCCCAAAAAACTAGGAAAGCTACTGCATATGCGTGTGTATATGTGATGCCAGAGTTATACACACATTCCTGTGTCTACACAGCTCAAGTGGAACTTGGGAATGGTTTGCTCACAGTGAGTAACAGGGTTGGCCAAAGTAGATAGTCCATGATAAAGCAGAAGGCTTTCTAATAAGATTTTGTGGATTCATCAAGAATTACAGTTTTGGGAAACACACTTTAGAATGAAAAGAAATTGAGATGGTGAATTATTTCTGTAAGGATAATGTAAAATATCAACTATAGCTGTTTTGCAAATCCCCATCACCCAATGCTTTCTGCCTTGAAATTACCCTACTTAAAAAATACTTTCAAAGGGAGTATAGAAATAAGAGAATAATAGAGTGAAAGATATGGTTTAATTATTCTTACCTTAACAATGGGCTTTTTAGGACAAGTATTAGGAACCAGACCGACTTTTGAATCAAAAGCAAGGGACTTCCCTTATCTTTCATTTTCTTTTTGAGACAACATAGGAAGAACCAAGGGTTGATTGATTCCTTCTGGATCTTAGGAGAAAACTACCGTCTAATCTATCTTCATTGCCTTCCAGTGAAAGCCTCTTTGTACCCTACCCACGTATTAACACCAAAGTAAGCCCGCGATAGAGAAAAGCCTGACATAATTTAGCAATGTAAGTGTGGAATAAAGAGTAAAGATTTTACTTATAAAGCAGACTCCTTGTACTGATTTGGGCATTCTATGAACAGGCACTTGACAGCATTGTGGAAGCCAGCTGTGTTCAGGTTCTAATTTCACCTATTTATCAGCTGTGTGATCTTGGGTAAGTCACTGAACCTGTTCTCACACGGAGCTAGGAATGCCTACTGTTGGAAAGATTAGATGAGATAATGCTACAAGCTCTTAGCACAATACCCAGTGCTTAATGATAATAATAGTAATAACCTCTGTGACATTCTTACCATTAATTATAATAGTATGTGCAACTCATGGAATACCAGATCTCTTTGGTATTCTAAAATACTCCATGATTTGTATTCTCTCCATTTATAGACTGGATTGTATTGAGTAAGTATTCTCTCCATTTATAGATGATTGAATCTGAACCTCAGGAAAGTTAAGTGGACTTGTTCATCCGTCAGACTCCAGGGGAATTGCAGTAGAATTTAAAACCTAGTTTTGATTGACCCTGGAAGATCTCTCCTTTGACCTGGCCTGTGAAAACTATGCTTTGATATGCATGTGGAAAAGGATCAATGCTTTACAACTGATCTTATGATTGATTGAAAATACTTCTTGCCAGCTTCTCAAATCCTTTACTCTGAGAAGAGATTTTTGAGGTACAGAATAGCTGTGGAAAGCTAATGATTTCTCTTGGATCTTTGATCTATGCTATATTCAAACTAGATTTGTAAGAAAAGGCTGCCTTTTTCTTCAAAATAAATCTATATTGTTTTAGGCTCTTATTCCTTTCCAGGAAGCCTCTGACGCTTTTTTGGATTTGTTTTCTTTTAGCCAGATTTCAAAGCCTATGCTTTCTTCGTTTTAAATTAATACTTTATTTTTTTAAGAACAGTTTTAGATTTATAGAAAAATTGAGCAGAAAGTAGAGAGAGCCTGCCCTACCCCCTCCCCAGTTTCTCTTATTATTAACATCTTATTATTATTAACATCTCTTATTATTAACATCAAAAAAACAAAAGCCAAAGAAAAAAACACAAAATCTTGTATTTGTGTGGTGTATTTGTTATAATTGATGAATGAATATCGATCTATTACTATCAGTTAAACCCTATAGTTTATATTGGGGTTCACTATTTGTGTTGTACAGCTCCATGGGTCTTGGAAAATAAATGTATAATGTCATGTATCGACCATTACAGTAGCATCCAGAAGAGTTCTACTGAAGCCCACACTTTTTGCTCTAATTAAATATTTGAGGATTCATTTCTTCCCTAGCTGTACTGCCAGGACTCTCTCAGGGGCTGCTCTAATCTCCAATTCTCTCTCCCCAGATGATCTTAATCCTTCTTGTGACTTCCAATTCTCTGTCTGGGACTCTCACATTTACCTATCAATTTGATCTCCTCCTTCAGATTGACAGTTCCAGTGGCCCATGTGACCTTTCCAGTTGGATGTCTCAGACATTTCAAACTTGTGAAGGTTGAAGTTAAATTCTGGGTTCTACCCCCATTAACATCCCATGGATTTTTAAAAGTCTGTTTTTCCTGACTCTTCTCCAGCACAATTCATGTCCCCAAACCACTCAGGGGGCCATTTCTGAAAACTTGGAAGAATATTTGTGCCTTGCCACGCCACCCCCCTCAATTTTTTGTCTGCAACACCCTTCCCTGTGTCCTTGTCAGCAGCAATGCTGTGGTTTCCACCACCACATGGGTGCTTCCTCTTTTCTGTCATCATCTCATCTGACATCACCAATAGCTTTTGTCCTGGCCCAGCTCAGCCACTCTGCCCCTACCCAACTGAGGGAATGCTCCACACGTCACTGATGGGATGTCACTCTCAGATTTAAAACCTTCCAAATCCTTCCATTGTACCTATGATGAAAACCAGACTTCTTACTTTGGTTTCCTAGGACCTCCTACCTGGTGAGATCCACCTGGTTCTTCCTTTGTGGAGATCTTTTGCCAATTTTGAGCTGTATTTTGTTCTGTCTTTCCATACCCATGGTGCTTTTCCACACACTTTTTCCCTGTCACTATACCACCATCCCTTCCCAAACTTGACCTCTTGGTGTGAGTCCAAATTAGTGCTACTTTGTAGATGACTGACTCTTTCTTGTCCTCCAGATTTGAACTTGAAGATCGCCTTCTCAGACATAGCTTCTCTATCTGCATAATGTAGCAAGGACCTACTCTGTTTTCTCTAAGAAAGTACCTTGCTTCCTTTATAGCACTTCTCATAGTGGGTACTCATTTAAAAAATGTATTTACTTGGTTTACTGGTTAGATGTCAGGCTGTTCGGCTAGGCTGAAAGCTCCCAGAGGGCAGGAGCTGTGCTGGGTTAGCTCCACTATGCATGCAGTACAGTGTCTGCTCAATAACTCTTAACTAATGTGTAGCAGGATGGTTTTGCTTTTGCTTCCCTCCTTTTCGACCTCTGCTCTGAGACTCCGGCAACAAGGCACTTGACCAAGGAAATAGCAACTCAACTCTTGGAAGAGTAAAGAGACAGACTCACTTGGCATAATAACACTTGGAGTCATGCTAGGAAACCATCCCACTCAGCACTGGGGAGACTCTGGTTGGCTTGCAGGTGCTTGGCCCTGAGACCAGACAGGGCTGGGAGCTTTCCCTTAACTTCTCTTCCTCCTGCTGAGATTCCAAGTTCAGTTCATCTTCCTTTAGGGAAAACCACTGGAAACTAAATGCCTGCAGGATTGGCTGGAAGAAGATGAAAAAGAGTTGGATCTGAGGATATTCTTAAGGTAAGGTTTTTGTCCTTGTCCCAAAGCTGATTGACATCAGACATGGCCTCCACCCCCAAAACCCCAATAGGAATAGGATGGGGAAAATGGTAATAATCTGGGAAAAGAGCACATCAAGAACTACACATACATCAAAGATAATGGGGGGCGGGTGTCCCTGAACCCACCTTGTTCTCGGGGAAGCCAGGCCTCACTCAGTTTTCTTGGAGGCTGAACAATCCCTTTTTTGTGGAGCAGGATGATGTCACCAGCTTGTCTCCTGGGCTGGACCAGGGCTTGTGAAAGGGCTATTTAAGAAGAAGTGCACATTTATAGCCAGGGAATAGGAACCATAAAAATATTGCCGTTAGGTGGAAAGCCTTTCGGCGAGGATTTACAAACTGTCACTAGAGTTTAAATTTCCTTAATAAATTGCTGTTTACAGCACATCTCCTGACCACCCTGTGTAATTGATGTGTTTATTCCACTGGTTGCTATTTTAAAGTTGCTCTAAGCTGCTGTTTTCCAGAGTGTCTAACAAACAAGTCCATCGTCCTACTTGCTGTTTGTTAGTACTCAAGGCTGAAATCTTTGAAGGCTGTGTTCAGAGGTTCAAGCACAGCATTTAGGGAAAGTGACAGGGCTGAAGTTGGATATAACAGAGGTGAGGTTGAAATGCTTGAAGGAAAGATTGGTTATGGTGTATGTGTAAGTTGTCTTGTTTTTACTTAGGGCTTTTACTTGTAGGTGTGACGGGGAAAGTGTCAGGAAATTTGAAGAGAAAACTGAAGACAGGGTTTAGGAATAAGGTTCAAAGACCCTGCTAACATGAGGCAACATTGGATATACATAAAGAGCCAAGGACTCCAATAGTTTGGGATTAAAATTTCAGCTCTGTTACTTTTTAGTTGTGTGATGTGGTCAGATTTTGTCCTTTCTCCTAACTGGCTTCCTGATCTGTCTTAGAGAATACTGAGAAAACTAGAGCATGTGTATAAAACACGCAAGCCACGTCTTGTCACTGTAGGGGATCCATCCAGGGAGCCTAGGCTTCCCTAATAACCATCAGATAGATGCAACAGGTATCTCCGTAAGGTCCTCAGATTCATCCTTGCCCTTACCTCAACCCCATAGATTTGGTTCCATTTGCACCCACAATGAAAATACTTTATCGTAAAACTTGTCAATATTTTATGATTATTTTATATATTTGTATCTCTCACATCTTTTTGCCTTGGGATGGATCTTGCCAAGATTCTCTGCTGATTTCCTAGACCAACACTGTCCAGTAGAACTGCTCAGTGGCCACATGTGACTAAGAGCTGCCATATTAGCACAATTTTAGTGCCTCACAAAATGACTAATACATAGACATTTAATAAATGTCTATTATGTGAAATGGTCCAACCAAGAGGATTTGGAGTAAAGAGAGTGGTGATTTAGATTCAATTAATCTCATCGTGACTATTGTGCTAGGATTTTTTTTTGTAGTGTAAATCCTATAAGGAAAGCATTATTCTAGGGATAGAAGGTGGACTTACCCTTAGGGAGTAATGTGACCTTTCTTAGAATCTTCAGCTTCTAAGTATTAGTCAAACTTGGTCTCCTTAAGGGACACCTGGGTGGCTTAGTCAGTTAAGTGTCTGCCTTTGGCTCAGATCATGATCCTAGGGTCCTGAGATTGAGCCCCTGCATTGGGCTCCCGGCTCAGCCTGGAGTCTGCTTCTTCCTCTCTTTCCTCTGTCCCTCCAGCCCCCTGCTGCTCATGCTCTCTCACTATCTCTCAAATAAATAAAATCTTTAAAACAAAAACCAAAAACCAAAAAGCTTCATCTCCTCAGTTGAGGGGAGGACCCAGCTGGTGGTGAAGGGGATTTGGGGCTTTTGTAGGCTTACCTAGGAAGTCAGAATGAGATTTTTTTTGTAAAGTCAGAGTAGTGGAATTAGAACAATGGAGTCCCAGATTTAGGAGAGACAAATCTCCACTTTGAACACTTCTCATGATGGAAAATTCACTACCCAGTAAGGCAGCCAATTTTGCTAACCTCTCCCTGAGTTTCTTGGGTTTTGCTCTAGGCCTGTGGTAGCTACTTCTCTGAGCTAGTTTCTAGTGTATGATCTCATCTTGAACCAGCTCCCTCTCCTCTTCTGGGACCAATTTTTCTTCTGGCTCCATTCCATTCTCCCTTCTTGTGGGCCCTCTCAGACAGTGGCTAAACCAGTGCATCCTTGGCCCTGAAAAGCCAGACACCTCACTGAAGTCCTCACTTCCCATAGCAACACAAAGTAGTGGAAAGTGCACAAATGACATCATATGGACCCAGGGTTGAATTGTGGCTCTCTCACTTACCAATTAGGTGATTGGGGCTAGCTCACTAATCTCTCTGAGCCTCTCAGTCCTATAAGTTGTTGGTCATAATAACTGTATGCCACCATTATTGGGAGAATTAAAAAGATTCTCTGAAAACAATCAATATACTGGCTGATACAGAAGAGATATTTCATATGAGCACTTTCTATTGATAAATTAGTTATTATTATAACCATCATCATTATAATAATGTCCTAGCTCTTACTGACTTCACTCTGAAGTCATTCCTCTGCAGCCATCCAATCTGCCCCCTTATTGTTATCTCTCTACCCCCTCCAAGCACCCAATATAGTGAACAGTTCATTTTTTAAAGAAAGCAAACATTCCATTGGTCTGTTTTTCCTAGGTGTACTAACGTTTCAAATTTATTGTGAGTTTTGCCTGGCCCTGCTGCCAAGATGGTCCAAGAATACAAATAAGTCAGTATTCACCTCCCTTCTTCTGGGAGCAAGAGCAGCCCTCAGTGGAAAACCTTTATAATTCCTCTCTGTAGGCCTCCCAAGGTTAGGACCTGGTGAAAACAGTCTTCAAGCTTCAGGTAACAACAGTGCGGTCCTTGTTCTTCCTTAGAATCCAGAGGCTTGCAGACTCTCTCTGTTTAGAGCAAGATGACTGCAGATTGTAGAGTGAACCATTGAGAAAACCTGCTTTTCTGGATATTAACTAAGTTTCCAACTTTTAAGTCCATGACCATTTCACCAGTGGAAATTTAATGATATAACTAAAGCCATCTTGTGTTTCCCTTGAGCTGGCTCAATTACATAGTCAAGCTATTTCATTTGGTTTAAATGGCATAAAGAGGGATTGCCTTATAGTCATCTCCCCAGAAAGTGCCTCCTGAGGCTGAAACCCTGAAGAAATTGTCCTTGATGGGCATACCAAGGAAATTGTGTCCATGATATCTGCTTCTTATAAAGAGTAGGAAAAGTAGCCAAATAGTTAGATGAATTGTATGTACAAGGCATTACTTATATTTCTTTGTAATCTAAGATAAATGAAGAGATAGAGGAAGAGAAGCATAAGATGGAGAGGATGGAGGAATTGAGACAAGTTTGGTATTCGACAAATCAATCTTAAACTTTTCATGGGACACTGCTGGATTTGTCTAGTTGATGATAGGAAATAATGATTGGACACTAGAATGAAGTTAAAAAAAAGAGTTCTTCGAGAAAAATCAATAATTTGTTAATAGCGAATCAATGATACATTAACAGTGGGAAACTGATGATGGGTCTGAAGCCAGGACTCTCCTACGGGGAAAGAGGAGGATCAGAGACAAATCCATGGGGTCCCAGATACTTAACGGGTGGGTAGAGACAGGGAAAGGAGTCAGTGGTCAGAAAAGCTAAAGAAAAGCTGTGTTTCCCTTCATTGATTCCACATTTTTTGAACCTGAAGTGAAGGTTCCTGGGGAGGAGAGTGGAGACAGAACTGGCAAATATGTCAAAGAAGTAAAACAGGAAAACGACTAAAATAAACATTGGTCTTGAGAGTTAGAAAAAGGACTCTAGGCAATTTTTGTAAGGCATAAATCACGGAAACTAGATTGCAGTGAGGAAAATACTAAGTAGAGATTTAAAAGTTAATTTATTTAGTAGAGTTTTTTTTAGGTTCACAGCAAAATTGAACTGAAGATGCAGAGATTTCCAGTATGCCCCAGCCCCCTGCATGTATGTCCCTGCTCGTTTTGTCAGGGGCAGGAGAGTAGGTGGTGTATGGTGCAAAGGGGGAGCACCTCTGTCCCTCCACAGTCTCCTGCCTGATCCCTGCTTCTACCCCATCCTCTATGCAGACCTGGCTCTAGACCCACAATCTCGCGTATCTGTCACTCTCAGTGCAGGAATGTGCCGGCCACGAGACCACACACATCCATGCCCACAGGCCGGTGGGCAGAAGGTGTGCCCACCACAAGCTCTCTGTGGAAATGGCAGGGGTGGGGGTGGTGGTTAAGGCTGAGGACTCTGAAGAGAGACCACCTTGGTTTGAATTCTGTCTTTATGACTTCTCAGCTGTGTGTCCCTGCTACAGTATCTCCTATCTCATAGGAAGAGAAGGTGCAATAATGGCACCCACCTGCTAGGTAGAGATGAAGTTAGTGAATGCCCATAACACACTGGCAACGATGTCGGTTCAATAGCAAATGCTGGCAACACCCATTAAATAGATGGAAATGTTGAGTGGTTCTAACTCTGGGGTGAAATTTTTGTCCATCACGGTGGGACTAATTGTCCATTTGGTGAATTGTCCTACAGCCTCTACTGGGAAGCTGGCCTCCTGATTCTTAATATAGGAGGGCAGTAGGCGGATGGCTGATGGCTCACAGGATCCCAGCTCTCTGCACCATATAGAGGCGTCGGATGGGTCTGCAATAGCCACAGGTTTGCACCTGGTACTCTGCCAACAATCCAAGTTCTCACACACTGTTTTAATGGATACATAACATGTGCCTTACTTTACTAAACTTCCTCCAGTTGTTTAATTTCCAGTTTTGCCTTTATTATAAATGATGGTGAGATCTACATCTTTGTGTGTTAATTCTTTTTCTGTACTCAAGATTATTTTCTTAGGACACTTTAGTCTATAAATGGATTTCCTGAAAGGCAGCATAGTCTAAAGGTTGACAACACAGATTGGAGTGTGGATTGCTTGAGATCAAATGTCGACTATGCCGCCAGCAGTTGAGTTTTCTCAGCTCTCCCACGTCTTGGTTTCCCCTATCTATAAAAGAGGGGACAACAGTAGTATTTAAATTATAAGCTTGCTGTGGGACTTAAATTAATTCTTGTAAAGCACTTGCTTAAAGCAACAGTTAGCCTGCAGTAAGCATTAGTAATATTTAATGTTACTGAGCCAAAGGGAATGAATATTTTAAGATTCTTGATACATATTGCTAATTATATTTGATGGGAAGGAGGAGAAGGCCTTAGCTTGTCTACTTCCCAGGAGGAGGGAGCAGTGATGGGCCAGGAGGAATAAAGGAGAGTCCGTTTTAGGACACAGGTTAGATCACATGGCCTGGCAGGCAGGGTCATTGATTCTTTTTTTTTTTTTAATTTTTTTAAAATTTTATTTATGATAGTCACACAGAGAGAGAGAGAGAGGCAGAGACATAGGCAGAGGGAGAAGCAGGCTCCATGCACCGGGAGCCCGACGTGGGATTTGATCCCGGGTCTCCAGGATCGCGCCCAGGGCCAAAGGCAGGCGCTAAACCACTGCGCCACCCAGGGATCCCTAGGGTCATTGATTCTTAAAAGGGTTCCACATGGGAATGGCTAGCTCTTTCTCTTTGCTTCTTCCCATGAACATTTCTTCCTATCTCTTTCTTCTCTGTAATATGCAATTGGATGGATGGTGTTAAGGTCCTCAGATGTGGGTCTGGGCTAAGAAAGATACAGACGTTCCTAATTTGGGGCAAGGTTCTGTGTTCTAGTTCAGTATACTGTGGAGTGCTCTGAAGTGGATGTTGAGACACAAGCTCTGTGCTGGCCAAATCAGTCCTTGTGTCCGTTCACCACTGTCCTTCATGCATGAAGGAGGAGGGTTGGGTGGGCCAAGGCAGGATTCAGGTATTTATGTGCTCACTGACCATAATATCATCTAATAAGGCCCCAAATGCCATCATTGCACATAACTATTTAAAATGAATGTGCCCATTTTCCCACCAGGAAAAAAAGTATGTAAGAAGCAGATTTCTATGTTATATCCTTTCTTAGAGATGTGGAGAAGACCCTCAGGTTAGGGAGGAAGATGGTGGCTTACTGGAGAGCCGTGTTGGTGTCCTGAAAGCACTGCTCTTTTTCTCAGAGCCTTTAGGGCTTTAGAATAGGAACCAGTTTTTCTTTGCTTTCAGGAAACCAGTAGCACATCCATTTTGAATGTCTGGTAAACAGTGAAGGAGTCAGTGTTTTATGAGTATCTACTTTTCATCTCAGGAGATTTTTTTCAGCTTTTGCTTTCCCCCGATGAACAGAGAGGGGCCATCCAATTTGCATTGGATGCTGGTTTTTGCCAAAGGCTTCCTTCCAGTAGAAACCAGACAGGAAATATTCCCAGAGCCTGGTTTTTTGGGTGTGGAGACAGCAAGTCCAGGAGACAGGCTGATGTCTCTGAAAGACCCACATTCACCACGCCCGCTTCCTTCTATAATTTATTTCTGCCCAAGGAGACTAGGCCACCCTCCAAAATATATACCAGATAACTGGGATTGCAATTGAAAAACCCACTACTTGCCTTGAGTATGCCTTGTTGGAAATAAAGGAGCAAACAGTCCTGGCTTGTGTCTGATGACAGTTTAGGAGTAAGTAAAATAATTATTTCTATAACCAAAAATTGAAAGAGGACTACTCAAGGGGGATTAATATATCGGACTTCTAAGCCATCATTAAAATTCTGCCAAAAAGGATATGGAGCAACATGGAAAATGCCCATAATATATTTCTAAGGGAAAAGAGCAGTTTTAAACCAGAACTTATGGGGTGGACAGTAATAGGTAGACAGAGTGTGAATGAGGGCGTGTATATGTAAATAGAGATAGGTGAAAATACTAATTATGGTTACTTTTGGGTGTTGAGATTATGGCGGGGTTTTTTCCTCTGATTTTCTAAGCTTTTATAAGTGTAAAACATATATTTAAATACAAACATTTTATTGAAGTATAACATATGCACAGAAATGTGCCCAAGTTGCAAAATACAACTTTCTGATTCTTCATAAAATTTAAATCTGGCCCTCCTACTAGTACCTAGATAAAGCAAACAGAAGGTTCCCGACACCCGCCCCCCACCCCCAGAAACTTCTTGAGCCCTGTCCAAGTCACTGTTCCTTAAAAGATAAACCACTGCAGTGGCGTTGAACGATGTCAACCTCGCCCAGTTCAGCTGTTTCCCAGAATTCTCTTCCCTGTATATTTTGGGTTATAGTGAGGCATCAGATTCCCCTGCAGATACACGCAGCATCGAGGTAGGAGGCAATGAGAGATTGATCAGGATTTGGCATGTGTTTGAGGGTTCTAACTCATTTTCCCTCTCTTTCACTTTACTCCCATCTTCCCCTTTCCTATGGCCAGCCCTATGGACCTTAGGCCTGAAGACTACAGTCTTACAGAGACCATTTAACTAGCTTGCACTATTGAATAAGGTCAAATCCCTGCAGTAATCCCTTTATTTATTTTTTTAAGATTTTATTTATTTGAAAGAGAGCACAAATGGGGAAGGACAGAGGGAGAGGGAGAAGCAGACTCCTCACTGAACAGGGAGACCCATGCGAGACTTGATCCTAGGACCCTCGGATCATGACCTGAGCCAAAGGCAGATGCTTAACTGACTGAGCCAACCAGGTGCCCCCCTGAAGTGGTCCCTTTAATATGTGGGTGTGTACGTAAATGTGTGCATCTTGTAATGGCTTTGCTTCTCGGGTAGAACCCTGTCTGATAAAACAGAATTATAGGCAGATGATGGCCAGTCTTCAGGATGGCTCCCAATGAATAGTCCTCACTTCTTGGGACTACAGTCCCCTCTTATGAGCAACACTGAACTGTGTCACTAGTAAGATGTTCTGGAAATGGCAGTATGGGACTTTCAAGATTACATCATAAAACACATTGCAAATTCCTGACCCACAGAAACTATGCAAGATAGTAAACGTTAATTGTTATTTTGAGTCGCTAACTTTTGGGGTAATTTGTTACACATGGTAATTCCATTAGACCCATGGAATTCTGAGTAAGCGAAATAGCTATTATTTTAGGTCCATAAGTTTGGGGTGGTTTGTTGCCCACAACAGATGTAAAAATCCTTTCTAAAACCCTGACAGTCTGCACCTTGCACAAAAGGTGCTTTTTTTTTTTTTCTTATATAATAAAAAAATCTAGAGGGAGATTGTTCCAGTGTGGGCTCAGTGGCTCACTACTGGGCATGGGTTCAGCATCTTCCCAATCCTCTGGGCCTTCTCCTCAGTTATAAGATGGCTACAATAACTTCAAACATCACATCTTCATAGCATCACTTTGAAAGCAGAGATCGGATTTGTGGGATGGAAAGAATCCTCACATGCCCCCCTTTAATCACAG
The DNA here is from genome assembly GCF_003254725.2 of Canis lupus dingo. Taxonomy (NCBI): domain Eukaryota; kingdom Metazoa; phylum Chordata; class Mammalia; order Carnivora; family Canidae; genus Canis; species Canis lupus. The sequence goes on from NC_064247.1 coordinate 73,459,766, forward strand.
GAGGAAACTCGCTCTCAGATGTTCCCTAGCAGATTTCCTCTAAATGTGTCATTGGCCTGAGTTGGGCCACAGGGTCATCCCAAGAGGTAGGCCCATTTTCTCTGACATGAAGGGCACACTACAAGATCCCTCTTTTTTTCCATGGGAGACACACACAGAGACAGAGACACAGGCAGAGGGAGAAGCAGGCTCCCTACAGGGAGCCGGATTTGGGACTCAATCCCTGGACCTCAGGGTCACTACCTGAGCCAAAGGCAGACACTCAACCACTGAGGCTCCCAGGTGCCCATACTACCAGATTCTTGAATAAAACAGGGTTCTGTCAGCAAGGAAGAGTGTGGAAAGACAGCCAGTAGGGTTTGCCACAAAATCTTTACCTGACAAAATCCCGCTTATCTTTCAGATCCCTGTCTCTTTATAAGGACTACTTCTGTTAAGTCAGAGCTTTCTTTTAAACTCCTGGGGAGGAAGTTGTATGTTGAGTTCTTTCTCTTTGGAACACCAATCACTGTAATCTGGGTAGTTCGTTATTTAACGATGTCTATATCTCTTGCTATACTATACATCTCATAATTCAGGCCTAAGGATACAGGATCAGGCACATGGGACTCCAGGAAGTCCCTCTCCTTCCCTGATCTGGCTCGCTCATTCAATTTTTTCCTGATCAATAGAAACCATTGTAAGCAGTAAACTTTTCAGTGTTCCACTGACTGTTATTTGTAAATCTGTCCCAGGAATGTTCAATTGACTTGTTCAGCATAACTGTTTAATAAAGCAAGATTCTTGGATGTTTAGCAATTAGAATGTTCCACTGTGAATGAGTAGTCCCATGACAGGGAAATTGGATTTCTCCTTTACTTTGTATAACTGACAAGGCTTGATTAAATATTAATCAGACTCTCCTGGAAACAGGCTCTGAGTTTAGCGATATAATTGTAGCTCATATTCATAACTTAGGATTCATGCTCCTTACTGCTTCCTCTGGAATAATAATGCCATCCCCCACCAAGGCTTGTCGAGTTGATGAGAATAAATAGAGAGGGAGATGGGTCATGTGTCAGACCTGGTTTGCTGGATTGTGAATGGGAAGGCCATTGGTTAGTTTTTACAGGAATATGGCCCCTGTCTGCATCCTTCTTTCAGGTTTGTCCATTTATTAATATTGATCGGGTTCTGCAATGTGCCAGGAAGTGTTCTAGGTGAAAAGATACAACAGTAAACCACACAGACAAAAATCTCTGCCCACATAAAGCTTAAATTCTAATGTTTCCTGACATCTACACTTTTGAGAACTATTACGTGTATTCTCAATTAATGCTCACCTGTGAGATACAATTTCTTATTCCTCCATGATGGACATAAACAGATTTTTTTCTGCCCATATGTTTTTCTTCTCTTGGTTATAAAATCTCTGCTGTAAGGAACAAATTCTGCTTTAGGTAGAGATGAACAGCTCCCATTTCAGGGCTCCAGAGGTAGACCAGTAAACCAGATTTGACTAACCAGAAAATCTTATCTCCAGGCCAGTCATGCCAAGCCAGGCCAGAGTCCTCTCTGGGGCATAAACATCAGAACCATCAGCAAGACTCAATTTTTCCCCTGTTGAGACTACTGAGGAAGTAGTTACTGGCAGACAAAGATTCACATGCTACTCTTTACCCATCTGGACATATCTAATGCACACACACATGTGTGAGAGAGAGTGAACCAGTCTACCAACATCTTTGGAAGTTCTGGATTTAGTTGTTATAATTTTAAATATCTTACAGAACCAACCTGGCTGTTTGTTTCTTCAATTTCCCTCTTTCCTCTCTTATCTCTCTGTTTTTTGCCAAATATTTATTGAATACAGTTTTAGTTTCATATTGCTGTCTAATATATTACCACAAACTTAGAGTCCTGTTTATTACAAACATAAGTTTATCTTCTGAGTCTTATTGGGTCAAGACAAGGGTCAGGGCTTAGCCAGTCCTCTGCTCAGAGACTTCTATCAAGGCATCAGCTGGGCTGTGTTCTCATCCGGAAGCTTGCTTGGGGAAGCATCTCTTCCTCATTCACTCAGGCTTTTGGCACCATTTACTTCCTTGGATCTGTATGACTGAGGCCCTGTTTTAGTGCTGTTAGCCACAGGCTACTCTCAGTCCTCAAGGCCACCCATGGCTCTTAGCTATGTGGCCGTTCACAAGCCTACCCATGACATAGTAACTCACTTCCTCAAAGCCAGCAAAGGCTCTAGTTTGCTAAGATGGAATTGTATACAATGTAACCTAATCTAGGGAGTACCGTCATCACAGTTGCCATATCCCATTGATTAGAAACAAGTCACAAGTTCCACCTCCATTTAAGGGGATGGAATTATGTGTGATTCACTGGGAGTCACCAGTAAGTTTGTCTGCTATGGGAACCTACTTTATGTACCGGGCATCACACCAGGGAATACCAAAGTGCAAAAGAGATATGGCTCCTGCTGTCTTGGAGCTTACATTTTTGTAAATTTGGATCTTGTAAATTATATAAGCCAATGCAATGCTGCCTCTTCCCCAGTTTTGTTTTGTTTTTCCCTCTAGGCTAGTTTGAGTTCTTGGCAGCAGAAAGAATCCCGATACAACTCCATTTTGTAGATGGGACAAATATGTAGGTTGTAGGAATTGAGGATCCTATCCTAGGGCTCTTTCCATGGGCCCCTAGTCACGGAATGGGTAAGACTTTGGAGTGAAATGTGGGGGTTATTTATGTCTTGGTTCCACTGTTTACAGGATCTCTAACCTTAGACACTTCGCCTTTTTGAGCACCAGCCTTTTGGTCTCTGAAATGAGCATAGTACCTATCCACTATAGGCCTATTCTGTATGGTTCCTCTGTGACAATGTTCTGAGAACAGCGCAGACCTAGGCAGATATTGCTCAGGTACTTGGAGACCAGAAACAAGATCATATCACTATGGAATATTTCTGGACCAGCTGGTGGCTTACCTGGATCTTCCCAAAGGACACATCTTGAGAGGAAGGACTCTGCATCTTTGCTTCTCCAGTTCTTGACACACAGAATGTGCTAAATGAATGCTGGTTGGTCCTTCCAGGATCCTATGTGTGCTTTCATCAATGCATTTATGGGACATGGAATAATGGCCCCTCACAAATGCCTATACTTTGATCCCTGGAACCTGTATATGGCAGAAGGGACTCTCCAGATAACTCAAGGGTCTTTAGATGGGGAAATTGTTCTGGATTATCTGGGTAGCCAGTGTAATCACAGGGTCTTCATAAAGAGAGAAGCAGAAGGGTCAGAGGTAGAGGGAAGGAGATGTGGTAACAGAAGCAGAGTTTGGAGTGATTCCGTAGCTGGGAGGGACCACAAGCTAAGGAACATGGCAGCCTATAGAAGTTGAGAAAGATAAGGAACAGATTCTTTTCTAGAGTTTCCAGAGGAATTTGGTCCTGCTGATACCTTGATGTTGGCCAGTAACACTCGTTTCTGAACTTCTGACCTGTAGAACTATAAAATAATAAATTTGCATTGTTTTAAGTTGCTAAGCTTGTGCTAATTTTTAATGGAAGTAATTCGAAACTAATATAGTACTAATCTGATAACAGTATTGTTTTGTATGTGTGGCCGTATTGTGTGCAGGAACCGACTAGTATCAGCACATCAGAACCAGTGTGTAAGTATTTGGGAATTTTGCAAGCTCTTTGTCAAACTTGTGATAGCATGGAATTAACCATGTTGGAATTATTTACACAAATCAGCAGCTATAAATTATAACTTAAAAAATTCTGGAGAGCTAGTTTGCCAGCATACTCGCTCTGAGTGGGTGTCTGTGTGTTATGGGGAGCGGGGGGGGGGGTGGGCAATTGGGTCTAAGTGGAGATATATGTGATATATGGTGATTCCAGAGAATACCAAGGCCCTTGAAGGCAGGACGCATGTCTTGCTAATTCTAAAGCTGTTCCTCCCCTATGCTTTATACATTGCACATCCCCAAAATATTTATTAAATAGACATTTATCTTTTAATATGTTATACTTTAATGACTGGCCCACATGAGATCAGTCCTTCAGTCTTGGCCTCTTGCATTACTATTGTCCAACCAACCATCCGACCAGGGGCACAATAGCAGAAAACTATGGGATTTGAAACCGATGAGAATCTGAATTTGAGACACTTCCTTGTCACTGGTCAGTTATGGGACCCTGAGGGAGTAGCCTTTGTGAAGTCCAAGTTCCTTATCAGCATGATGGAAATTATGCTTGCACACTATCCTGTGAAGGTCAAACACAATAATGGATATGTTTGTGGAGGGAGTTTGTAAGCTCTAACATGCCATATAGAGGTCACTAACACATTGAAACCTGGGCAAGAGCCTCAGGATGTAAAACTGATTTCCAACTTAATGTGTGTGTGTATGAGAGAGAGAGACAGAGACAGAGACAGAGAGAGAGAGAGAGAGAGAGAGAGAAAGCAAGAGAGAGAGAGAACACATAAGAAATAAAGATCTATAGAGTTTTTAAAAATATATTTACTGGGAGGGAGCCCATCTGAGGCTTTCTGAATATGAAGCTTTGGGAGTGGGCCTCTCCTGAAATAGACGGGTGTATTTTCAGAAAAACCCCATGGGTGATTCTAGTTTACACCCCCTGTTGCATGGAGGAAAGAGTGTTTGGGGTGATTTTTCAGAGGAAGCTGCACCATTGGGAATGACTTGACTTAATGAAGTGACTGGTAGCATTACTACCAGTGAATAAAAGTCTTATTTACCTTCAGAGTCCTGCGAAGTGCCTGACAATACCATAGGCGCTTGACAAAGGTCTGTTGGATCAGGGAATGAGAAATGATGGGAGGTAAAGATAAATTAGCAGCGTGCCTTTGACTGACCACTAGGTGGTAGGAGCATCGCGCTAAGTCCAAGCTCAGGTATCTCACTGCCTTGGGATGAAGATGGTTGACCAGGCCTTCCTTGGGGCCTTGAATATCTTTCTAGAATAAGGTTTGCATGGGAGTGTTCGGGGGCGGGGGTGTGTGTGCAGGGAGCCAGGAGGCCTTCACAAAAAGCCTCACGCTAAGACTACAAATTCACGAAAAGGCCTCACAGACAAATGGATTTATTTCCGTTGTTGTAAAAATACAGAGAGAGGATGGAAAAAAAATTTTCATGCTATTATGGATCTGTGCATTTTTTAAACTTAACATTTCTTAAATTCCTTAAATGTATAGATAATCTCAAAAACATAAGTAGGCAAGTTCTCCCCACTTCCCTGCTTCCCCCATTACACATTCACCAGTCCTGCACGCTTTCTCACAGAGCCAGGTATGGGACAGGGCCTGCTCATGGAAGGGGTGGTGGGCTGTAAATCGGAATCCCAGGAAGCGCTTTAGTCTGCGGTCACCCTGGCTATGAACTAGCTGCCTGTGATTCTCATGTACAACCCACGTGTGAGAACCACTCTGCTGGGCTTTCTCAGGAGGCTTCCTGAGATTCTCATGGGCCCTTTCGGAGGTCCAAGGATGCTCCAGCCACCTCCAGCTTCACATACATACATACACGCACAAACATGCAGACAAATGAAGACATATGCACATACACAGGTTGGTTTTTTTTTTTTTTTTTTTTTGGATTATATGCACCATGGCCCGTGGTCTTTTCACAAATTCACACATTATGAGAGTAATTAACACAGGAAACAGAAATCCTCTGTAATGTTGTAGATTAGAGCAAGTTAGAATGTTAGTAGTTGATATTTTACTGCCTTCACTCTTGACCCCTCCCCACTTTTAGGCAGAAGAATAAAGTCGTTTTCTTTTTCCTCCAGAAAAGCTTAATCAAAGCAAATAGGATGCCTAACCCTGAAAGACAGACTTTCAGAGATGTGCAACAGCCGTCTCTGCTGCAGGTAGAGGGACCTCATTATCGCAATAGTGTATGTTCCTGAGAAACACACTGGAGTCCGAGTTCAAGGGCATCTTCTGGGACACATTTTTTTTGCTGTATAGTGAGGCTTAGAGTTTGTGAGATACACACATGTCATTGTGCTCTTTTGAGATTTCCTTCCCTCCCTGACACCGCGGCTGTCAGCTATGCCCATAAATTGGTGGTGTTTGAACCCTTCCTTGTGCCAAGCACAGGACTAAGTGCTATGTCTGTGATCTCATTTCATTCTATGGCAACTCTACTGGCTGGCAGCTGTTAGCATCCTCATTCTATGTATAAGGAAAGTGATTATGGTTACATGAGGTGATGACAGGACTGGTCTGTGGGCCCATAGGTAGTAAAGTAGTGATGGCACCAGGATTTCTGAAATCCATGTAGTCTAACTTTAGAGCCACACCCCTTAGTTACTACATTATTAATGGTGCCATCCAACTGTTTGCAATGCCAGCCCAAGAGATTCCTTGTAGGCATTTGCTGTTTTTCTTAAGAGAGAATCAACCATGCTTTACTCATTGTCTAGGATTTCCCACTAATTCTCTCCACAATAGTGCAAGGTGGGTGCTCTTCCATTTTGCAGAAAAGAACTGGTAGTTGGAGAGTATGATAGGCACCGTTCTTAGTGATGATTCCTCCAAACCCTCCCCCTATGATTCCCTCCCTAGGGTCCATGCCCTTGTATAATCTCCTCTCCTTGAATGTGTGAAGAACTTGTAATTCCCTCTCAATTAATATAGGATACAACAGAGGTGAAAGGATTTTGCAGATATATTGGAGTCCTTGAGCAGTTGATTTAGAGCTAATAGAGAGATTATTCTGAGTGGGCCTTGCTTAATCAGGTGGGCTGATGAAAGAGGGTCCAAGCCTTCCATCAAGCTAGAAATATTGTTCTACTGACCTGGAAGGTTTATGTTGCCATGTTGTGAGAAGGCATGTGAGCACGTGTGAGCATCGAAAGGGCCCTGGGATCCAGAAGGGAATACACATTTCTGATAACCTTGATTACAACCCTGTGAGACAAGTGAAGGACCCATCTAAGTAATGTCCAGATTCCTTATCCATGGAAACGATGAAATAATAACTGTATTGTTTAAAGTCTCCAAATTTGTGGTGATTTATTATGCAGCTTCCCTGTCTTACACACCAGACCCAGTACTGCAGGATCAGCCTACAGGATCTTTATAATAATTGCCTCTGGGATTCTTTGGCATCTTTCTAGAATTCATACACCACCACTTTTCCACCCCTAAAAAGTTCTGAAATGATTGGGCATGCAGATTTTAGTGAAAGATCCCAGAAGACCCAGGTCCTACCTATATTGTCCAGCCCTGTGGCCTAATAGTTAAGTCACACATCTTCAAAGCCAGAGGTGGTGGTTTGGAAACCACTATATTTGTGGTTTCCAGAATTAGCAAATAAAAATACAAGATGGATACCCAGTTGCATTTGAATTTCAGATACACAGCAAACGCTATTTTAGTGTAAGTCTGTCTTGTGTAATATTTGGGACATTCTTTTTTTTTTTTTTTTTTTTAATTTTTATTTATTTATTTATTTATTTATTTATTTATTTATTTATTTATGATAGTCACACAGAGAGAGAGAGGCAGAGACACAGGCAGAGGGAGAAGCAGGCTCCATGCACCGGGAGCCCGATGTGGGATTCGATCCCGGGTCTCCAGGATCGCGCCCGGGGCCAAAGGCAGGCGCCAAACCGCTGCGCCACCCAGGGATCCCCTATTTGGGACATTCTTATATTAAAAAGTTATTTGTGTCTGAAATTCAACTTTAAGTAGGCATCCTGTATTTCAGCTGGCAACCCACCAGCGAGCTTCCTCTTTATCTAATCCCATGAGGCAGCACAGCTTAGTGGTTGATGAGGGCTGAACACATGGATTCTAGAAGCAAACCTGAGTCTGAATCCTGTCACCACACAGCTGGCTGTGGAATCAGGGCAAGTTACTTAACTTCTTCATCTGTAAAACGAAAGCATATAGTGAGAAAATGAGATGAAATAAACCCTGCAGAGTGCTTTTTGGGGTTCTGTCTTGATAAGTGATACATAAATTTTGGTGGGGATGATGCTGGAATCCCTAAGGATGTCCTAACAACGACAGCAAAATACTCCGTGGGCATGGCTGTGGTTTCTTCCCTAGCACTCTTGGGCACCGCTAAAATTGAGCCCTTTCAAAGTACTGGAATTATGGGGGGGGGCCTTTGGGGGATTCTATTTTGATATTGGGACTACAGATGCTTGGCAGTGAGTGACGAGCTATAGATGCGGCTGACAGATGGTTTCTCTTTACATCTGAGTTTCCTGGTGTGGAGGAAACAAAACTTCTGTGGATGATTCATTGTTGAAGCTGGCCTTAGCCAGCATTTAAATAGAAACGGCTGGCTGAAGAAAACATTGTCACCACCCAGAAGTGAGATCTGTTTCAAAACTGTGGTGTGCGAAGTGCATTTCTTAGAGACAAACCAGGGTATTAAATTATATGCACTGGCATGTCTTCTCAAGAGGAGGCAATTTTAATATGATAAAATGATGTTGGTATGTCTTTTAAAATCTTTCCCAAACTCACTTATCTCTTTTTTTTATTAACAAGAAACTGACCTGAAGCCCAGAGACTCTAGTAGGCACTAGTTTTTAACCAGACTCTAATAATGCATTATATTAGTTTTTAAAAGTTATTTTATTTATTTATTCATGAGAGACTCAGAGAAAGAGGCAGAGACACAGGCGGAGGGAGAAGCAGGCTCCCCTCTGGGGAGTCGGATTCGGGACTCGATCCTGTGACCCCAGGATCACGACCTGAGCGTAAGGCAGACACTCAACCACTGAATCACCCAGGTGCCCCATATTAGTTTTTTTAAAGTGTTCTTTTGGTAATTTTTAATTTTGACAAAATTTCCAATAAACAGGAAAGATGCAAAAAAGAGTGTAAGGAACTCCTTTATACCCTCCACCTACTGATTACCTTTTGCCCAATTTGCTATGTAATTCTCTCTCTCTCTCTTTCCCTTTTTTCTCTTTCTCTCCCTTGCTTCTCTCTGTTTCCCTCCTCCTCCTCTTACTCTTTCTATATGTTTTTTAAACCACTTGAGTGAATTTTGGATAATTATTCCCCTTTATACCTAAAGTACTGACGTATGTATTTCCTAAGAAACGGGACTTTATCTTAATGATCAAAATCAGGTCATATCCTGTTGATACAGTGCTCTTACATAATTTGCAGTTCATAGTCAATTCCATCAGCTGTCCCGGTAAAGTTCTTTATAATACCCTCCCTCCACCGCCACCCCAGTCCAAAATTCTACTCAGGATAGCCTATTCCTTTAGTTGTCCTGTTTCTTATCTCTTCAGTAGTTTGTAATAGCTTTTCAGCCTTCCTTTAGCTCTATTGATCTGGCCATTTTTGGAGAGTATAGTCCCTTTTCTTTTTGTTTGTTTATTAGAACATTCCTCAGTTTGGGTTTGTCAGGCATTTCCTCGTGAATAAATTCAGTCATGCACATTCTAGCAGGAATGTTACTGAAGTAATATCCTGTCCTTCTCAGTGCATTTTATCAGGAAGCATATAATGTAAGTTTGTCCATATTAGTGATATTGCCTTTGACCACTTGGTTAACACATTGCCTGTCAGATCTCTCAACTATAAAATTATCATTTTTCACTTTGTAATTGATATGTGATTTGTGGGGAACTAGTTTGAGACTAGGTGAATAACCTGTTTGTAATCAAAATTTTAAGCAACTGGTTGATTTTTTAACATTTCCTTTGTATTTATTTGTGGGCATTCAACTGTAATTATCATTTAATAGTAGACTCTTAGATTTTTAGATTTTAGTCATGGTTCATAATCCATGACTACCATTATTTATTTTGATGCTCGAATCATCCCATATTCGGGCAGTAGGAATCCCTAACCTACCTTCATTGTATTAATGTTTACGATTACTTTCTCTTCATGGTAAATGATAATTATTTTCCATTTATAGTAGCAATGGAATTTTTTGAAATTTATGTTTAAAAGTGAGTTTATTTAAAGAAAAATATTATTATAATTAATTATATAATATTAATGATATAATAATATATGCACATACATAAAATATTAAGAAAAATATTAGTGATACTTGGGGCCCAAGTATGACAAAAATCACAAAAATGTTGGTATGCAAATAACAGAAATTTGGGAAACACTGCTCTTATATTGTAGTTGGGTTGGCTCTATTTTTTTGTATTTCAAATATTTGACCATTGTGTCCCAATTAAAAACTTGGAATGTTTCCAAAGTGCTTCTGTTTTAACATGCACACTTTGTCTCTTACACTGCCTCTTTTCCTTGTTGTGCAATAATAATCCTTTGTCAGGCTTTATGTCCTGACCTTCCTTTGAGAAATGTAGAATACAGCCGGGAAAATAAACCCTCCCCATTACAACCTCACCAAGTTTTTCTTTTTTTGTTTTTTTCTTTTCCTTTTTTTTAAGACTTTATTTATTTATTCATGAGAGACACAGAAAGAGAGAGGCAGAGACACAACAGGCAGAGGGAGAAGCAGGCTCCATGCAGAGAGCCTGACGTGGGACTTGATCCCGGTACTCCAGGATTACACCCTGAGCCAAAGGCAGGTGCGCTTAACTGCTGAGCCACCCAGGCGTCCCCTCACCAAGGTTTTCAAGGCTCAGTTCAAAGACCCCCTTTTAATCAGGTAGGGCTCTTTATGCATGCAATAAAAATTAGGTCTGGCTTACTTAAGCTATACATACAGGATTGCCCACAGAATCTAAGACAAGTCTGAAGATCTAGACTGGGGGAAAATAGAAACATGATATCTTTGGGGATCTGGGTAGCAGGGAATCATGGGGAGGCTCTTTAGGGTACCACCATTGGGATTATGCACTCCGTTCATTTTCCTGTGTTTGCATCCCTCTTCTTAAACTTCATATTACTAGGAAAACATCCATTTGGGCTTTCCCCGGGTCATGAGTCCCATTTGGTAGAGAAGGGAAGGGCACCTTGACTTACCAGACCCTTGAAACAACATACAAAGCAGGGTCATTCCCCAAAGGAAAATCAGGCACAATTGACAAAACACCTCAAAATCACAAGTAGTTTTTATGTACCAGGCACTCAGTTAAAAATTCAACATCTGTATTGACTGATTTAATATAAACCACAACCTGATAACATTTTAATGCTGTCATTCCCTCCCCCCCTTTTTTTTGTCATTCCCCTTTTACAGAGGATACAACAAAGTAAGAGATTAAGCACATCATGTGTTCAAGGTCATATAGCCGGTAACTTTTAAGAGTCCCAAACCTAGTGATCTATGGAGTCCCTGCTTTGACCACTGAGCTGTAGGTAAAGTGCAGTCAGTACTTAGCAGAAGTCTAGTGCCCACCCTCTTCCGTTCCATAGAGACTTAACTCTTGTACAAATATCACATCTACCAATTTTGCATCCTAGAGCTGTATGCATCTCTCCCTTTTACACTGCTAGCCTTCTCTGCGTGATTGGGTCCCTGTCTCACTCTGTCTTCTGGACAGTGGGCTCCTTACCAGCAGTGCCAGGCTGTATATAGCTCTGAATCCTTAACAGCGCATAAAACAGGGCCATGCACATAGCAAAAGCTGAGTAAATATTTGTAGACTTGAATTGAGTCTCCTTAGTAATATTTCCCTTAGCTTAGATAATAGTAATATTTCCCTTAGCTTAGATAGATAATAGATACGTAATACATACTTACATGTAGATAGAAAGACAGGTCGCTCCTGATTGAGAATGGGAGCTTTTAATACCCTCTTAATTCATCTAGTTAACAATAAAATACTTTGTGTCAAAATGATGTACAGTGACTTCCTGTCTTGCTAGTTGATTAATCTCAAAAGATTATTGGGATATCCAGACTTCTGCCCTCAAACAGACAATCAGCCCCACTCTTAATATCACCAGTCTGAGCTTAGGCTCAGTAAATAGGTATTTATGCTTATTTTTGCAAAGGATTGGTTGTTTTTGCAAAGAGATCAAGAGATCAAGTATGTTGTGATGTGTGTGTTAGTCTGACTCCCTGCTTCCCAGCACAAGCTTTTTAATTCATCAGGCTGTTGGGCCCCCTCCTGCTGGCTTTGGATAGAATTCTCTGGAGTCAGAAAAACAGCAATAATCCTTTCTTGCTCCCTGGGTAGGCTTTTGAAAAACTGAGAAGGTCTGGCCCCAGAAGTCATTTTAATTGACACTGGCTTGGCTTTTGAATAATTTTTTTTTCCAATTTGTTAAGTGGTATTGTGTGTTTTCAGTGACTCGGGCATTAGAGAGTGCTTAGCTTGATTTCTGGGCCCAAATTCTGGAAACTCAGTTGCTCTGTGTAGTGTTGGGCATTTTACTTAACTTTTCTCAACTTTACTTTGTCATCAGTAAAATAGGAATAATATCACTTACTTTATAAGGTTGTTGTATTTGGAAAATTAATACATCAAAAATGCTGTTTTCTCCCAAAGTAGCCCCCAAGATAAGGACTTGGGTGCAGGTCATTTATTTAGAAGGTGATATCAAGAAGCAAGAATTGAACCTTTGAGATCCTGTGTAGAACATGCCCCAGAATCATGACAGCAGAGGGAATGTGGGCATTTATCCACTGGCTCCCACCCTCTGCTTCCGTGATTGGTTTAGGATAGATGCGTGACCCAGGCCGGAGGAATCAGAGCCTTCTCAAGAGCTCCTTGATTCTCAGCAGAGCTAGTAGATTGGAAGTTTTAGGGGTGCTAAGTTAGAAGTGCTGGGCCCCATCTTCCCCAGCTGAGTAAACATGGCCAGGTCACCTAACCTGTCAGAAAGGTGGTGTGCTTATCTGAAAGCAGGATTGATGCCTTCTATCCAAGGAATTGTTTTGATTCCGCAAGAATATACGTAAAATGCTTGGCAGAAGCAAATCCTCAGTTAAATATTAGTTTTGTTTTTGTGGTTTGCCTTGATCTGATTCCATTTTGTGGAAATCTCTGAACGCTAAGCTGGGACAGTTTTTTGAAAGCGATTCCCATCTTTATGCATGTGAGTGTTTGTGAGCATGCCATGTGGGTCCTCTGTTAGTTTTGACACCCAGCTCTGATAGGTGGCGATTTACGTTCTGGGGACTTCCCATGGACAAGCGTCCCCCAGTCCTCAGGAGAAGCTGCATCAACAGCCCCTCGTGGTCTTACCACTCCAGAAAGAAAGATGTGTCCTTCTGTTCCCACTCATGCTAGATTGGTAGCTACCTTAATTCATGAGCAAATAGACAACGGGTCGGCCTTGGGGGACAAACCAGAGAACCACTATGTACCAGGAGGACATTGTACCACTATGTCCTCCCTCCCAGTCTGTTCTGCCTCCCCAAACTAGACCAAGTAAAATGGTGATATTTATTTTTGGAAGATTTTCTATTGTTTTCTCTTACTTGAGAAGATTCTCCAATAATCCCTTGATTAGTCTCTATGCTTTTAGTAAAAATCCAGAACTCTGGAAGGGACCTTTGTGGCTTTCTATAATCCAATCTAGTCCATCTTTTGTCTCTCCTCTCAATACACACAATAGCTAAAAGGGCCATTCTGTGAACCTACCCCACTGATGTGCCCAAAGATAGTTTTTTCTCCTGGACAACTCTCTTCACCTGCTCTTGATGGACATTATTCAACAATTACAGCACTCTTTACCACTCTGCCCACATAATTTCTCAGTACCAAGGCAGGCTTTCCAAATAAGCTGCCATTTCCAGAAGAGATATAATTTATTTGTTATTTCATCATTAGATTGTAAGCTTTTGGATGGCAGAGGCTATGTATTTCTTATTTTTCCTAAGACATTAAAAATATTGTGTTGGGAAGATGCTAAGTATTTGATTGATGTTTGTCAAATGAATGAAAAACCTTGTTTGAAAGCATTTACCATCTGGTTTCCAGACTGGAACTTGTGGGTCGTGGTTTCAATCTGCTCACACATACACAGTTAAATTTGATCTTCATAACAATTCGAGGCCATAGACAATATGATTATTCCCATTTTAGTAGGGGAAGGCTCAAATGCCAAGGAATTTGCCCAGATTTGATCCCCAATTTGCAAGATTCCAAGTCTTATGCTCTTAATCACAGCACATGTGGGTACATATGCTTGTGGTGTATTGAGGTTGCAGTTGCTCCTGTCTGAGTCATTCTTTCGTTTGGTGTTTGGGTGCCAATTTGAATAACTCATGGGACATATTTCCCAGCATCTTTGCTTGGCTGATAATGGGAGCTGTGCTCATTATGCAAAAACACTTATGTCTTAGACAATCCAGGCTGCTGTAACAAAGTGTTGTAGACTGGGTGGCTTCTGAACAATGGAAATATATTTCTTATTGTTTGGAGGCTGGAAGTCTGAAATCAGCCTGCCAGCATGGTCAAGCTCTTGAGAAAGCCCTTTTCTGGTTGCAGACTGCCAATATCTTTGTATCCACACACGACGGGTGTGTGTGTGTGTGTTTGGGGAGGGAGGGGACAGACACTGTCCTGGCTTTCCTAATGGCAGTAATCTCATTCATGAGGGCTCCACCCTCATGACCTCACCTATTCCTGATTACCTTCTGAAAACTCACCTCCTGATATCATCCCATGGGAGAAGAGAATTGCAACATAAGAATTTTGGAGTGTCACAAATATTCAGTCCATAACAACTATTTTTCTTCCACAATCAAATCTAGAAATGAGGGGCACCTGGGTGGCTCAGCAGTTGAGCATCTGCCTTTGGCTCAGGTTGTGATCTCGGGGTCTGGAGATCGAGTCCTGTGTAGGGCTGCCTTCGAAGAGCCTGCTTCTCTCTCTGTCTATGTCTATGTCTCTGCCTCTCTCTCGGTGTCTCTCATGAATAAATAAATAAAATCTTTTTAAAAACCCACACAAATCTAGAGGTGAAATAATGAGATCTATGTATTTTCTATTGTTAAAAAAAAAAGGAAGCTACTATTTCCCAAGTATCCCATTTTTCCCTGCACTAGCAAATGGGAAAAGAAGCCAATGTTGATGCTTACTATGTACCAGGCACTATGCCATGTGCATTAAGTACATTATTCCCATGAACAACAGCCACTCATCTTAAAAGTCCTCACTCAAAAAAAAAAAAGTCCTCACTCAAGCATCACTTCCTCTGTGTACACTTGCCTTGACACCCTCTTTTATCATAGAGTTGACCCCTCTCTACTTTGTGCTCCCACTTGCCCCCCTAACATTGTCTCTTTGAAGCTATGTTGCATATATCGGTGTCCATTTCTGCCCATTCTCTAGACCTGTCTGTCAAAATGGAAGCCTAGTCACAAGTGCTACTGAGCATTTGAAATGTGTTCAGTCCAAATTGAGATGTGCCGTATTAAAATACACACGAGACTTTGAAATCTTAGTGTGAAAATTGGAATGTAAAATATCTCATTAATAATCTTTATATTGACTGCATGTTGAAGTGATAACATTCTGTATATTGGGTTAAATAAAATATTAAAATGATTTTTTTTTACTTTTTAAAATTTGTTAGAAAATTTAACCAAATGTGTGGCTCATATTCATATTTTTATTGTATAGCATGGTTTTAGACTGAATTTCTCAAGGAAAGGTCTGTGTCTTCTTTTTTTTTCTATTTCTAGGACCTGGAATAAGGTCCTATGCCCCGTAAATGTGCATTAAAAATCTGTTGAATAAATGTGTCTTCATTTAACATACAGCCCCAGATCTTCTGGCCCCAGTGATGAGACCTGAAATTTGCAGGAAGACCCCAATGAAGGAACTCATCACAGTGAAGGTTAGGTGGGGGGCAGGCATTTTGGCTGTCTCTGCGCAGAAACCATATTCTTCAAGTCAAGAGACCAGTTAACGAAACAAATGCAAAACAGAAAGAGTGGTATGAGCTAATGGGATAGCTGGAGTGGGGAAGTAGTTAGTAAGCCTGGAGTATGGCTAGTGGAAAGCCTCAACAGCTTCCCCCTTTGACTTCCAAAGAAAGAGCAAATTCCCTGGAAGAGTCACAGTAGGAGCTTTGGGAACTTAGCTGTTCTGAATTCCCTTACTGCTCCCATATATCCTAATGTCTTCTTGTGGCAATTCATCTGAGGGCACTGTCTGGTGCATGGTTCGCACAAGGTGATGGTCAAGTGCGTCAGGGAATCAACACACTTGTTAGAAGCAGCTTTCTACCAATGATACATTGGAATTGATGGACATGCGACAACTTCTTTACCTTTCAAATGAAACAACTATAGGGGCTGTTTACCTCTCCCACAGTGGTAACTTGTTCATCAACATAACCTGAACTGGCTTCTTCTCTATCCCTCTTTTCCCCAGCTGTGCTTCTTGGGAATACCTCCCAAGACTGCTGACACTCAAGTCCTTGTTCTGACACTCAGTGTCTGATTCTGGAGGATCTGAAGCAGGGCAGGGGGTATGAGGTACTTGATGTCTAAGTGGGACCACATTTAGGCTCATCTCCTATTGCTCATCACACTGAACCCCACATTCACTCTTGGTAATCACCTCCATGCCCAAACTTTCATGCCACAAGAACACCACACATCCTGTTCCTTTCCACAGAAATCCAAGATTATCAACTTGACATTCAAAGGCCTCCACATGTGGTACTGACTTCCCATCCTGCCTTCTTCCTTTTCCACTCCATCCCCATGTGTATATTTCAGCTACACTGTTCTACTCTCCACTCCTCGCTATGCCCTTCAGATGTTCTCACCTCCTGGCTTCTACACAAATGTTTGCCTATGGCCCCAAATGGCTTTTTTTTTTTTTTTTAAAGACTATTTATTCATGAGAGACACAGAGGGAGAGGCAGAGACATAGGCAGAGGGAGAAGCAGGCTCCATGCAGGGAGCCTGATGTGGGACTCGATCCCAGGACCTCAGGATCGTAACCTGAGCTGAAGGCAGATGCTCAACCACTGAGCCACCCTGGTGCCCAGCCCCAAATAGCTTTTGAAAGATTTACCTCCATTACCACCCAAAGCTCATTCACACTGCTGAAAAGAATTTTGTTTCCAACTGCTTCACTTCTTCCCCATTCTCAGAGTGGTGCTGGGCTGTGTTTAAATGTGACGGTGTACCAACACTGGCTAAGTGAGACCATAAGATTTATGTGGGATACATGAACATTAAATTAGAATATGTAAGAAAATCCTTTGTAGAAGGAATTTCACTGACAATGTGAGTAATATTTCTACCTTGCAAATTCAGGTTTATGTATGTGGCTTTTTATTAATATGGGGCTTAGCTCTATTTTTTTGGCTTCCTGCTGAGAATATGGTAAACACAGTGAAGCCTCCCTAATCACAAATTCCTCCTTCATGAAATCTTAGCCTTGGGGATTTACTTTTGTGTATCTCTTTGATAACCTTGAGGATCATGAAAATGAAATGGTTGAGATGTGTGAGGTGTTTCTTTTGTTTTTGTTTTTTGAGAGTAAGATGTGTGAGTTTTAAAATCAGCACCTCACTGAACACTGGGATGGAGCCAGAAAAAAAAAAAAAGCTTCTTAATATGCATAGTATTTGCTATACAGCAAAACAAATTTACAAACATATCCTTGAAATCAGAGGAAACGGAATACCTGAAGAGTTTCTAGGGAACAAGGGATGGTAATTTGAGATGCATCATATTTCAGCCTATTTAAGCCAAGAAGCACGTTAAGGTGGTTAAGAGCATGGGTTCTAGCTTGGCTCAAAATCCTGGCCCCATCACTTACGAACTGTGGGATCTTGGCCAAGTGCAAAACCTTAATCTTCATTCGTGTCACCTATAAAATGGGTGTAATGATAAACCCTGCCTCTAGGGCTGTTGGGAAGGTAGGAAAGTTACTGTATACAGTATTTAACTTTAGTTTATATATATATATATATATATATATATATATATACAGCTCTCTTAACAGCATATTGTAGGTGCCTTATAAGTGCCATTATAATTATTGCCATTATTATTATACGATGTCTTCAATAGTCCTTTTATTTAGTGGTTATACTTTCTTGCTTGAGGGAACTTGAATATTTTTTTAAAGGCTTCTCTCATCCTGACTCCTATTTCCTTTACACAGTCTTTAGTTTCTCATTTGAGAATTCTTCTATCACAAATTTTTAATTTTTTTCTTTTTTAGTCACCCACTCCTTGCATTTTTAATAGTGGGGCTGCTTTTCCAACAACTATTTATGTGGAGTCACCAATGCCAGGCGAGGTTATGCTATGCTGAATACTTTATTTATATATTTTATGTAAACATAATTTGCTTTGTAGGCACAATGTAACAAAAGCTCTAAAGCCACAAATACATTAGACAATGTTTCAGTTCACTCCAATCAAGTTTAAATGACAGAGAAGCCTTCACAGTTCCTTTAAGGCAAACTGAGACTTTCTTACACTTCCTTCAGAAAACCAATCACGTGACAGAAAGAAGGTGCTTAAAACGAGAGTGCATTAAATGGCTAATTTTGGCATTATCTTTCTCCTGTTCTTCGCAGCATAGCTTGACCTTGATAGTCAAACTCTAGTTTTCTCTTTTCACGCTGTATTCTGAAGAGACAAAAGGGTTTTCTTTAACCAACTGCCATAATTTGTGACGACTATTGATTTTGCTAGTTGAAAAACAGATTTGGGGAAGCATGATTTTCTTTAATGCCTCTCCTCCGGATAGAACAAAGGCCATTTGGATTCTGCACGTAGAGTTCCCACTCCCTTGGCAGAGGACAGCTCTGATATGGCCAGTGGCTCTTTGTTACCCCAGCCCTAGAAAATGCCATTCTGTCCAGCTCACCAGGAATGTCACTTGGGTTGTGGTTCTCCTTAAAACCTCATTGTCAACTTGGTTATGGGAGAAACATGACCAATAATACAGCATTTAGCAAAAGTGTTGGGGGGAGGTGGGGATAAACCTCCTCTTTCTGAATGGCCCAGAAATGAAATATTGGTGAGCCCTGGGGTACGAACAAAAGATGATGTGAGTGTCTTTTTCTGATACTCTCATCTCTCTGCTCATCAGATGGCAGCACCTCTTTCTTGTCTTCATATTTTACAAGTACATTCACAATGAGGAGAAACTCCTGTCAGATAAATATTTGGCATAAATAAGTCATCATCACAAGCTCAGGGTAGGAAAAAAGAACATGATTAATGAGGTGACATTTGTTACAAAAGGACTTTGGAAATAGAAAGGTAATTGCTGGAATGCATTCATTCCCATTGTTTGGGGAAAGAGTTGGGTCTACCCTAAGGCTCACTGGTGGAGAGATGGGGCAATCAGGGAGCCCTCCAAGGTCTTTTAGAAGGCAAAGTGACTTGGGGTGCTAATCATGTGGGCTCCTTGTGTCTCCAGCTTGGTTTGTGAGTGAAGGAGTCACTCTTTGAGCCATAAGGAGTGGGAGGAGGGAATGAGGAGTGCTCTTGTGGAGACATCGAGCCTCTCCTTCATCCTCCAGGGGAACTGTTCACCTCAAGACATGTCAAGTATTGGTGGGGCAGGTGTGGGGTTTCTTAAGAGTTTAGGAGCTGGAAAATTCGACAAGGGTATACAATCAAGTAGTTTGGTCCCTGATTTCCAAAAAGCAGGGGCTTGCAAAGAGTCTGCACCATAATTTTATATTTTAGAGGAGAGGAACTGCACATTTGGCATCAGATACTGAACATCAACCGGTTTGTATCGCTAGAGTTTGTTACATGTCAGAACATGCTTTGGCAAGAAAAGAGATACTCATTGAATATTTTTCCCAAATATGGTCTACAGGGGAGGTCTTCCTTGGGGATCCTTGGTAAAGGTAGCTGCTCACTACCTGGAAATGAAAAGAGCAAAATCAGTAATGCCCATGGCAAGTGTGCAAACGTAGGCAAATCTCAGTAATGACTTCTGAAATAGTCCCACACATGTGGAGTTTTCCTAAAATTAAAAGAAAATATATATGGTGGGGAAAGATTTTGCTCATGAGACCTGGTTTCAGAGGAGAAATCTCTGTGGCTGATCCTCAAACTCATGCTATTGACCCATCTTCTATCCTGAGAAATCCATTATCTACTTTCCAGTAATGATGATTAAGAACCAGTGAAGGGATCAAGCATTGGAGGCTGCGAGGAGAGTGGTTTAATCTTTTGACCATTAAAAAACTAAATGAATGTAAGGAAGTTGCCTCTTAAATGGGGAGAAGGAAAGTACTATTTGGAGAGATCCTACACATATGGGTTCATAAAAGCACCTCCTGGCCTACCCTCGTTCTGCCAGCCACATTGGCAAGTGCTCTTGTCAGAATCATGGGTGGCTGGCAGCAAAAAGTGTCATTGGCCTGAAGAATTCTACAATCTGGACAGTGCTTTTATGATAACACCTTTTAATCCACACTTGTCTTTGCCCATGACTGGTCTCGTAGGCATTGGGCCTGTGGGCTTGTATTAATTTGCAAGGCTGTTCTAGAACTGTTCAAGAAGGACCCAAAGATGTATAGTTTTGAAGTAGGAGAGAGTGTAATACACAGATGGGGGAGGGACATAATACTGCATGGAATGGGATTGGCACTTAATGTCAAAAACAACAGTGATCAACAGCTTTTTAGCTCAGCTGACTGCAGACAAACACAACACACAGTGGACTACAGCATTTGTTCACTGGGGCACAGAAGAGCTTTCTCAACAGGCTCCTCTTGTTCCAAACCATCCTTCACATTTTCCTGTCTGGGTCCTGGGTTACTGGATAAAGGGCATCCGCTCCTTGTTCTCGCTGTCACCCTCGTGGTCCTCCTCCTCTTCTCCCGCCTCACTGGTCTCTGTGCTGTCATTGGCCATCTACAATTCAACAGAGGATGTGTTAGAGGGTCTGCAGTCTGTCTCTTACTTTCTTCATATCTGAGGACGCCCCTTGGGAAGGACTTCTTTGAGAGCTCAGAGTTAGGGTTGCTTTCTTCCCCAGGAAGGCAGTGTGCTGCTAGCCATCTTCTGTTGGGTGTCCTAAGAAGCAGACTCTGAGATAAGGATTTGAATGCAAACATTTGGAGTTTGGGAGATGATTCCAGGAAGCACAGGTAGGGAGGGAGGAGATGGGACAGAAAAGGCAAGGAAGTCAGGACAGGATGTGTTAATAAGTAGGCTCCTACTGTGGGCACCTGGGGCTCAGTCCTGCTGGGGACCACTGGGAGCCAATGAGGGACACACCTCATAGTTGCCCTACTTGAGGGAGAAGAAGCCAGGGAATGGCTAAGGTGGGTCATCTCCCTGTCATCTCTGGCCAGTTCTAGACATGCTGGCCCAACATGCTCCTGCCACTAGAGGTTCTCAGGCAGAGGGGTCAGCACTGGGGGAACATGGGTGGGCAGAGAGAGCATACCCTGCACAGACTGGCCAGGGTTTAAGTCCTGGTGCTGTCAGTTACTAAGCCGGAAAAACAATGCTAACAAATGCATGTTTGTCTACTTTGCGGTCTACGCCCTTCGCTTGGAAGTTGTTTCTGTGAAGACGTGGAGTTTGATTCTACCCAAAGCCTCAGAAAAGCCCTCCTTAGATTCAGGAACAAGGCCCTTGGCATATGCCAAAGCAGGCTCTGAGCTCTTACACTCAAAGGTGGGTTTTTCAGCTCCTGCTCTGATGAAAATCCCTTGTGGTCAAACAGGCCTTCCTAAATCCCAAGGGTCCCAGTAGGACCTCACGTGTTATGGATACAGACAGGAAGCTGATGTCAACTATCCTGCTTAAAAGCAACACACTGTCCAGGATGGTCCTAGATCTCTTCTACAGACAGGGTAAAATAGAGCTGGTTATTTGTTTTAAGAACAACACAGGTGCAAGAAGACCTGTGACCCAGCCCCCTTCCCCTAGTCTCACCCCCTCATCTGCTTTCAGACATTTGCTGGCACAGTCCTGGAACTTAGTAAGCACTCACTGAACAATGTCCCTATTGTTATAAGTCACTTGCACTTTGTAAAATGCCTCCTCATGAAGCCATCCTTCATTGAGTGAGATGACCATCACTCCCAAACTACCTAATGGTTACAAAAGCCAAGGAAACACTTAAAAAAAAAAAAAAAAAAAAAAAAAAAAAAAAAAAAAAAAAAAAACCACACGTGGTAAAACATGCAAAGATTTAAAGATTTTAGTTCTTTCTGTTTTACAAACGTCTGATGCAGATTTGAGACTAAACAGGTGAGAAAGCAAACAAAAGACTCTTCCTAAATATGTTCTTGGTTAAGCCTTCCCTAGGATTTAGTATGAATTCCTGTGTATCATTCTACCCGACTTGTGAGAATTTACCAATCTCCAGTTTACAGGCAGGGGTACGAAGATGGAGTAGCAGAATGACTGCCCAGGGTCACCCACAGGAGCTCAGAGCTGGGCTTCAGGTGGAGGAAGTCTGAGGGCGCTCTGTGTGTAGACCACCCACCCACCACATTGCCCCCTGTCCTGGACCAGTGGCCACTGCAAGGGGGCTGGGTGAGCGTGACATGCTTCATGCCTGATGGGTTCCATGGGTGTAAGGGTATCATCCTGATGAAAGGAGACGAAAATCAATGCAATCATCAGGAGGCATCTCGGAGGCAGGTGGCATCCTCCTCCGAGTACTGAGTGTGAGTTTATTAGATTTTACCAGGAATTCCTCCCACTTGTGGCAGCAAAGAGACGGCCCTTGTAACCGACACGGGTCGATTATCCGCTCCTTTCCTGACTGCCCTCTGATTGCTCCTCAAATGCTCTCATGGGCACCTTCCTTGCCCTTTCAGCGTGCGTCCCAGCTTTGTGACTAATGGCTCATTTGCAGAATCAGTTGGTTAGGCTGGTCGAGAACTGCGGGCTTTCCCTCTACCTACCCTGTACCTGCCCCGGCAGGCCCTCTTCTGCTGAACTGAACGGATCCGTCGGCTTTTGACTCACCAGTGGAGTCGGGGTCTTCTCCACATCCAGAATTAATTTGCCGATGTTCCCCCGGTCATGGATCCGCTGCATGGCCTCCTTCACCTGAGAGGAGAAAAGCAGAAGCGCTGGGTGGGGGAGAAGCGCCCAGGTGGAGGAGCCGCCACTCGCCGCCCGCCTGGGGGGCTGTGGCTCAAGGTTAGCCGCCAAGCCGCGCTGGAGGGGGGCCAGGGTGCGAAGACATTCCGGTTGTGTCACTCACGCACACTGAGCTTGTGCAAGCAGCTCAGTCTTCTGGGTCTAAAAAATGAAACTGGTAGTTCCTGAAATAAGACAAAATTTTCTTAAAAATAAAGGTGGGGGGGGGGCACCCCGGGTGGCTCAGAGGTTGAGCGCCTGCCTTTGGCTCAGGGTGTGATCCTGAAGGCCCAGGATCGAGTCCCGCGTCGGGCTCCCTGCATGGAGCCTGCTTCTCCCTCTGCCTGTGTCTCGGTCTCTCTTTCTCTGTTGTCTCATGAATAAATAAATAAAATCTTAAAAAAAAAAAAAAAGGTGGGGGGTGGTGGAGAGGAGAGGACTGTGTAGTTCTAAAAGACAGAGGACACATCAGCCAGAGTAAATTTTGACCAGCAAAATCATTTTTTTTCAAAGTCACTTGTGATCCTGCTTACCAAAATGTTATATAACTCTGATTCATAGTTTTAACTAAAATAACCCATTGCCTAGGCTAACCCATATTCAGGAAAATTCCCTTCAGTTAGTCCTGGTTATTGGGTGGAAATTTTGTTTCCACCAAAGTAGAGATTTTTCCAGAATTAGTAGTCTACCCAGAAAAGAAGGCCTAGATTCCTTTTCATATGATAGGGGCCTGTCAGACCAAGCCCCTCTAAAAAAAAAGGCAACGTGTGCCCTCATCTGATTGATGCTTTAGCCTTTCACTCCGTGGCTGTGAGGAAAATGGACTTGGAGGGGGTGCTGTGCGGGTAAAATGAGATAAGGAAAGGGCCACACTACCCAGTGCTGGGCATGAATAGGTCCTCCACATCTCCTACTGCAACTTTTTTCTTTTAAAGATTGTATTTATGAGGGATCCCTGGGTGGCGCAGCGGTTTGGCGCCTGCCTTTGGCCCAGGGCGCGATCCTGGAGACCCGGGATCGAATCCCACGTCGGGCTCCCGGTGCATGGAGCCTGCTTCTCCCTCTGCCTGTGTCTCTGCCTCTCTCTCTCTCTCTGCGACTATCATGAATAAATAAATAAAATCTTTAAAAAAAAAATAAAAAAAAATAAAGATTTTATTTATGCATTCATGGGAGACACAGACAGAGAGGCAGAGACACAGGCAGAGGGAGAAGCAGGCTCCCTACTGGGAGCCCGATGTGGGACTTGATCCCAGGACCCCAGGATCACACTCAACCACTGAGCCACCCAAGTGTCTCTCTCTCAGTGAAATCTAAATGGAAATACAGCATCTCTTGATTAAACAACAAAACAAAACAAAAACAAATAAACAAACAAAAAAAACAAAGCTACAAGAGATCTAGCCTAAATATTTTTCCTACAGTCTCAGATTTTTAAATATTTTTGTTCACTCATTCAGTCCACAAAGTATTCTGTAAATGTCCTCATAAGCTAGATGCCATGTTTTGTTTTTTGTTTTTAATTTTAAGTAAGCTATGATGTCTGTCTTTGAGGAACTCAAACTGGGGCTGATGGAGTAGCGTTTGCTTAAAACCCCAAAGCTGTCTTCTCATTTGGATAACAACTTGACAGAGCCATTTAAATGTGCATACTCTAATTGCTTTTCTGGGACTTATCCTAAAGACATAATTCAAATTGTTGGGGAAAAAAAAAAACCTTAATCACACAAAAGACACTCAATCACAGCATTGCTTTTAATGGCAAAACACCGAAGCAACTTATGTATCACAGAATAAGGGAATGGTTAAGTAAACCATGGCTCTTACATTTATCTATGAAATGGAAATATTTTGTTGCTATTAAGCTGCTAATTATAAAGAATGTACAGCAGGATTAAAAGCCTTTATAATATTGCTAACTGAAAATTGAGATGCATATTTTTATTTATATCCCCATAAAAACATGGACATCCTAAAATAACTAGAAAGGGATTTGGATATATGATAAAGCATCAGGTAGGGGAAATAAATGCCTTTTAACTCCAAACATTGCTATTTGGTAACATGTTATCAAATTCAAATCAGTACTTAATATAAGTTAAATGCATATTTAAATATAGTCTTTGGAAAACCTAGCATTGGTTAGAATCAGCCTTTTTTATAGACTGAACTGTCATATGATTGTTAAATTTCCTGACCCTAATACATATGCCAATAGATTTATTTCTGTGGTGAACATTGCTTTTCAAGATGCTGTCATGTCTGGTCATAACCAGAATTTATTTACTGAGAAATTAAAAATTTGGCAGACAGCTTCCACAATGGCTCCCCCCCATCCTTTCCTCCTGACGCTTACCCTCCCGTGTAATCTCCCTCCCTTGAGTGTGGGCTGGACCTCCTGACTTGCTTCTGACCAGTAGAATATAACAAAAGTGATGGGATGTCACCTCTAAGATTAGGTTATAAAAGACTGATTTCTGCCTGTTAGTCTCTTTCTCTGACTCTTCCTGCCTTCTTCCTCTGATGATAAAAGCTGCCATGTTGTGAGCTGCCCTGGAGAGGCCCACATGGCAAGGAACTAAGAAAGACCTCCAGCCACCAGCCAGTGAGGAGCCATTACCCTTAATCCAAAAGCCCATGAGGAACTAGATTCTGTCAACAACCAATGGGAGAGCTCAGAAGCAGACCCTTCCCCAGTGAAGCCCAGAAATGAGACCTTATCCCTAGCTGATACCTTGATTGAAGCCTTGGGAAATCCTAAACCAAAGGACCCAGGGAGCCCATGCCCAGGTTCCTCACCCACATAAAATGAGGTCACAAATATTATTTTTGGCCACCAAGTTTTGGGGATAATTTGTTATGCAGCAAGAGATAACTAACCTTCTTATCTTTCATATACAATTCTTACCCTGCGAGACCTATATTATACCCATTTTACAGGTAAGTACCTTGATGCCCAAAGATATAAGCAATTTGTCCAAAGATGATAATGGCTATCAGTGACAGAATTGTGATTCAAACGCAGGTTTGTGAAGACTTCAAAACTGATGTTTTTTCCAAGTTCCACGCAGACTGTGTTTCATTTAATTCTCAAAGGCAGAGGAAGGTGGTAGGTAAAGTCTCACATAATGACTTCCCAGAATTCAGTTGTTTATTACCCTGGCAAGTCATTAAGCACCTGGAAACTCCTTGGAGATCCAGAACAATTTTTGTGTTGCATCTCCAACTAGACAGAGCCCAGGGAAACTGAAAAGCTGTTTTCCTACCAGTTAAAGCTTATTGTGATGTTACAAAAAAGCCCCCTGAAGGGCTGACTCTAATCTGCATATTTTGGGGGACATTTCTTCTTTGAAATAAACTGACTCCTTGAAGTTCCTTTGGCGGGGGGCGGGTAGAGAAAAAGGTAGGAGTCTTTCCAAGAGGTGACTGAAGTAGTCTGATCCCCAGCCATGCTGTCTGAGTTTATATCCTCTTAGGCTGCTCTTGGAGACATGCAAGAGACCTTTTGAGGACAGCTTAGAAAGAAAGAAATGACCAGTTTTTGATCAATTCTTTATCAGGTACAGTATGAAGCGTTTTACATACATTCCTTCTTTTTATCTGCACAACCCAGCTTCATAGACGAGAGACCTAAAAGGTGAGAAATCTAAGGAATCTGTCCCAGGTCACCATCTGAAAGGTGACCCAGGAACCACCTGGGAACCAAGAGAGCGGGTTCCCCTTTCCCAGAGTTCAGACAAAATTCAGGACAGGCAGGGCTCTGCTGTCCACACTCCAGAACTGCCCTCCAGGAAATCCATGGCAAGGTCAAGAGACTTTGCTCCTAAATTACCAGTTTATAAGCTGAAGGACCTCAGTAGGTGACAGTGACCAAAAGGTGGTGGCAACAACCTCCAGAAAGCTACTGGTTGTCTCTTTGGCTAGCAGTTTTCGATACAGTACGCTTCTGCTTAAAACTCTCTCCCTTAGGACTCAGGAAAAGCTTGGTAGACCTGCATTGCCTCACACAGTAGCCACAAGTCACATGTGGCACTGGGCACTAGAAACGAGGCCAGCACAGACTTCAGCGCACTGTTGGTGTAAACCACCTGGCCAACTTCAAAGACTTAAGACAGAACAGACACTGTGACATCGATCACATGTTGCAACGATCGTGTGTTAAATATTCCGGGCTAAGTAAGACATACTACTAAAGCTAGTTTTGCTCACATTTTTCTTTTCTGATGTGGCTACTACAAAACTGAAAGCTTCACGTGTGGCTCGCGTTGTACTTCTGCTGGACAGCCCTGGACTTGATCTTCAGGAGCTGCTGCCTGTTGCTCTTTCCGGCTTCCCTCTTTTCCTCTTACACCGCCCTCACTCCTGCTGCTGGAGATTTATCTGAAGTTCACTGGGTTTCTCATCTTTGTGCCTCTGTATGGATTGAGTTCCTTCCTGGAGTCCTGGAGCTAACTCACATCTGTCCTGTGGCTGGTTTAGATGTGAACCCTTCTAAAGCTGCTCTGCACCCCCGCCCCTGCCCCTTGAAATTGGGGCCGAGTCTCCTTTGAGCTCCCTTCACAACCTGGGCCAGCTAGTAATGTCACCCTTGCCCTCGGCTTAGAACTTGGCCCCTCTTCTCTACAGTACAATTCTCTAGACCAGTGCCGTGCAGCAGAAATAGGAAATGAGCTATAGAAGTACTAAAATTTCTCTAGTAACTCACACTAACAAATATGAAAAGAAACTGGTGAAATTACTTTTAATAATGTATTTTCTTTAACCAAATCTATCCAAAATATTATCACTTAAGTATATGCCCCATATAATAACGTCTTAATGAGTATCTTATATTCCTTTATTTCCCCTTTTGTACTACGTGTTTGGAATCCAGGGTGTGTTTTACATTTACAACATGTTTCAACTTTGGAGAGCGCAGCTTCAGATGGTGGGACAGGGCAAAGGGACCCCAGGGCACAGGAGTATTTAGCATATGATAGCCTCCAGAATGAATGAATGAATGAATGAACAAGCAGGTATGTGGAGAGAGCGAGATGCCACATGGCTGAGCCACACGGGAGGTTTCTGTTTCATGTAACCCATATGCCTCTTGGTGGCCTCCTCAGTGCTGCCTGCCTGGGTGGCCCAATGGATTCTGTTTGTAATCAGGGCCATGGTCCCTTCACATTCAGTTTGAGATGCCACTGCCAGCTGTGTGGCTGGCCAGATCTGGTGTTAGCAGCTGGATTTTCCAGGGCGAAGGATTCTGGGCATACTCAGACTGTCCCAGCCAGAGCTGGTATCCCATCCAGACAGTGGGAGGAAATTTGAGTCATCTCATTAAAACATCTCAAGATGCCAAGATCCTGCACACAGAGGCTACGTGAGCTTTTCCTTGGTACCATCCCAAGTGAATGGCATAGGAGGCAGTGAGATCATCACTGAGTCCCAGGCTCTGCTTTAACTCAGCAATGTCATTCCAGCAAGTTACATCATCTCTACTCTTCACCTTCTTAATGTATTAAATGATATTAGCTATTCTATCCATTTATTCATGCAGTCAGTCACTCATTCAACAGTGCCAAAGCCTTACTTGGGAGCTGTGTATAAAGTAATGGATGAAACAGATATGCTTTCTCTGTGCCGAGGTACTCAATGCAGAGGTACACAGTGCCTTTTTTTGCTTATTAGATAGGCTAGTCATAATAAAAAGAATCTCACAACTAAAAAATGTGTTCTTGATTTGTTTAGTTAGCCCCCACAGATTGCAACCCATCAGAGCTGATCCTTTACCATGGGTTCATGCTCCAGCAAAGTCCACTGGCATTCAAAGTGGTATTCAAGCATGACCTACGGGGGAAATGTAATTGATTCAGACCATGTTTGCAGAGGAACAGTAGTTAACGGTCATTCCTATTTCTGTCTGCAGTAGAACTAGGAGTTGCGGCTTCTGGAAGCCTAGGAAGATAACGGTGAGTAAACACCTATAAGATTCCCTGCTGTCATGAAGTTCATGGTCTTATGGGAGACATATGCAATCAAAGAATGATTCGAATAAATGTAAGATTGCTGCTCGATAATTCTAAAATGGTGTTAAAAGAAGGTGGGTAGGGAATTTGATCTGGTTGGGAAGATCAGGGTGGGCATCCCTGAAGAAATGGTAACTGAGCTGGGATTTAAAGGATGAGTAGGGAGTAACTAAGACAAAAAAGGAGACGGACCATTCCAAGTGGAAGGAGCAGAATGTGAAAAGAGAGACTGAAAAGAAACCAGTGGGCATGAGGATGAACAGCAAATGTGAATATAGGGCAAGGTGCTGGCAAGTTTGGTTAGGGCCTTTGGTATTATATTTCAAAGAGTTTCCAAGGATGCGGTGGCCACACTGACCATACAAATCTAGAATATCTCTCTACCTCCAGTTACTCACTGAGTAGTCAGTTTTTCACACTTGAGTAATGAGAGTTAACAATGCTCAATCTTTGTTGGGATCTCATTTAATGTTTCAAGGCATTCAATTTCCTTTTGAATGGCGTGAAAGACACAAAGTCATTAGGGTATAAATGATACCACTTAATAATCAAAGCATTTGGCCTGTGCTATGAATAATAATAAGCCTAGTCACCTAAAATAGGAAAAAAATTAAGATGGGTTATTCCATGGATCACTGTGCCTATTAGGTGATAAATTAAAAGGTTTGAAAAGGAAGAAATGAGTAATACTATAATTAAGTAGCACATCTACCAATGTCATCTATGGAAGATTACTCACATTAACAACAGCCATCTTTGGGATGGCTTAAAATACAAAGTGGGTGTTGAAAAAACACATTCGTTGCAAGTGGACTTGGAATCCGGAATTTCTGTGTTCTATCAAGTAGCTCCAGGAGTCTAAAGTGAGTGAGCTCCCAGATTTTGACCTAGATGAAAGAGTGACCAAAAAGGTAAAATGCCAGGGACCATGGATTAACCTACTTGGGAAAACAGAAGATTCAAACAGTCAACTGCTTTTTGGGGCTAGTTGCACATG
The DNA here is from genome assembly GCF_003254725.2 of Canis lupus dingo. Lineage (NCBI taxonomy): Eukaryota > Metazoa > Chordata > Mammalia > Carnivora > Canidae > Canis > Canis lupus. The sequence goes on from NC_064247.1 coordinate 73,489,706, forward strand.
GGGTCGTTGCAATAATACAGAGTCTGGACTAGGGTGGAAAAGGGGAGGTGACAAGGGTGCAAAATTTAAGGATGCACCCATTCTCAGGGTCATGCAGGGGCTGGGTTGGCACCTGAGAGGAAGCCCCTCTTACCTTTTAATCCTTGTTACCTGCCTGGCTCCATCCTAGTTCTACTCCTAAAGGAGTTTCTTTAAGAAGAGAAACATTAAGTAGCTTTTAGAAGCATCTGTTTGGCCAGTGGACAGAAAATGGAAGTGCTCCAAAAGGATTTTTCAAGAGGCCATTAGTAGGGAACACTTGTATAAAAGAGGTAAGGAACATTCTGAGTAGGAGGAAGAAGGAAGGGAGAAAACAAGATGGTGGAATCTGGCTGGAGTAACTGGTCCTTCGTCCTTCATGGGTACGTGGACGACACTGACTCTTTTGACCAAATATATATTGTGGTCACGAGGGGTTCAATGAATTGAACCAAAAGCCAGGATATTCTGTAGAAATCTGCAATTAATAATTGAGCCAAACTATATATTTTTATCCCTATTGTATTTTGAACTAAAGCAAAAGAGGAAAACAATCTTATGAATTCTCTCCACTGTTTTATCTCATTTAACCATGTTTCCCAGTGTTGGATTTGGATGGTTGGATAGAATTGAAGTGGACACTCAGTGGACTCTTATTCCAACATGAGAGTGAGGTTTCTGGGGAGGAAAAAGGTGCAGAAGATGATTCCTGCTCCCTGCAGAAAAATATCTGTTGTACAGTCCGTAAGAGGGACATTTGAAATGTGACAGGGCATAAAAGAGGAAGCAGTTGGGGTTAGGACAAGGATGAAAACCAAGGAAGTAGCTCTTAGTCTGAGACTCATAGGTTGAGTAGAATAGCCAATAGAAGGACACTCAGCCAATAGAAGGACATACACCTAATCCATAGGAGTATTGCTCAACTCAGAGAATGAGTCACTGATGGCCACAAGCACGTGGAGGGTGACTCTCATATCACTACGCAACTAGGTCCAGAGGTCCATACATTGTGTTAGGAGAAGGCAAGAGTGCCAAGGAAAGAGCTGCATCTAAAAATCAGGTAAATGTAGAGGACAGGAGGGCAGAGGCAGCACCTCCATGGGGTGGAAGTGGGCGTTGTTCGTCATCATCACAGCGGCTGACATAGGACGAACACTCAGCAGGTGCTGTCACCGAGCAAAGCACCTTATAGGCATGACCTCATTTCATTGCATCAACCCGGTGAGGTAAGCGGGGGTTTGTTGGACTGTCAGTCAGAAGTACATAAAAAATTCTCCAGTTTCTTCTGGAGTCCCCATTGCTCTTGGAGGACAGCTGAGATGAAACTGAGGTTTAGTGAGGAGAAGTGGCTTGCCCAAGGTGAAACAGTGGAATACGGAAGAGCCGGGCTTCCAACTGAACCCGGTGTAACTCCAGGGCTTAATGCACGGTTGCAAGGTATGCAAGCGTGGGATGCTGCAGGAAACAGGAGGGAAGGCTCTGGGGCCCGGGGCCCTGCACTGTAGGACCAGTAATGTGTTACTTCCTCTGTACTTTGGTATACGCCTTACTGGTTTCTTGGTTATGACACTTACTCCCTTCCCTCTTGAAGAGTTTCTCAACTGAGGTACTATTGACATTCTGCACCAGAGAATTCTCAGTTGGGAGGGGCTGTCCTGTGCATTACAAGGTGTTCAGCAGCATCTCTGGCCTGTACTCATTCAATGCCAGTAGCACTTCCAAGTTTGACACGTAAAAATATTTCTAGCTATTGCCAAGTGTCCCCTGGAGGGCAAAATCGCCTCCAGTTGAGACCTGTAGTATTATGGGAGCATATTCCCCATTATCCCCTCTCCACCCCTCCCACTGGTCTGTGGGCTCAAGGGCAGGCGGTTGCCACACCTCAGTACTCACATGTCACCTTGGACAGGGACTTGCCCACAGGATCCTGGGTTCTGCTCTATTCCTAGGACTAGGAAGAGTGTGTAGTACATAGCAGGTGCTCAATAACAGAAGAACACAAGATGGCCTATGATCTCAAAATGCTCATTGGTTATATTAGGTTCTCTCAAAGTGTGGACTGAAGGCTGCCTGCACCAGAATCACAAAGCATGGCTTTTAAAGTGGTGTTTTGGCCTCGCCGTACACCTGTTTGTGGAGCCTGTGGAGATACTTCACTTTAGGTGATTCAGGGCTCTTAAGTTTCAGACCCTTGAACTTCACTGGTTCTTCATTTAACAAATATTGACTGCCGACTATAAATCAGGCACTGTGCTTGGCTAACTCATGGCAAGGAACAGGAAAGACAAGGCCCCTGCTCGGCTAAGATCGCTCTTAGAGAATGAGCTTCTATTCCCTTTTCTCATATCTGGGTAGAGCCTAGTTTAACACTTGGCTTATATATCATTGCATGTTAGAATGTGGCAGAGAGCCACAGCTGCAGCCCCTCCCATTCGGGGCTATAGGGGAAGTAATCAGATGTCAGCTTTGGTTTTGCACCCTTGTGTAGACCTCAAACAACCTGATTTCTGCTCAGTGCATCAAGAAACCTTCAGGATATTGTCTTATGATTAATTATACCCATTCACTGGCTCTGTGTGGCCCCTCAAAGGACCCAGCAGCTGAGTTTCATGCACTCATGGTTGGAAGGGATGATGTCTGTGGTGGTGGGGGTCATAGGATGTGTGTGTATCAGTTAGAGTCAGTGAGTTATTGAGCAGTTCACAACCTGTGGTACAATGCGCCAGATCTTACTGTGACATGAGCAAAAAAATCAGAAGCAGAGTTGCATGCTGGAAATGCAGTGGGAAGGCTTGTTTCATTTTGAGGAAGGAAAGTGGGATCTAGTGTGACCCAATGGCTGGTAGAGACATACATCCTTGAATTAAGAAATGCAAATCAGTGCTCTGCAAGGTGAAAAAAAATGTCCAGAAATAAAAATTGTATTTAGCTATAAATACAACCAAGTAAATAATTGTTTGCATATAGACAGGAATCTGGTAGTAATACCTTGAATAATCATACCCAGTCTACCGCTAAACCATTCTTTTCATTAAAAAAATTATGAACACGTGGTAAAGTTTGGGTAATAGTTTTGTAGGGCTGCAGAAACAACATACATCAAACTGGGTGACTTAATAGCAATTTCTCACACGGTTCTGGAGGTTAGAAGTTCAAAATCAAGGTTTGATTGGTTCTCAGCTGCCGTAATTTAGAGGAGACATGTCCCTTTATCCATTATTTAATTACCAGTGATAAACAATTCCTATAGCAGAGGCAGAATAAACTATTTTTTCCTTATATTTACCGGTAGCAACAGCTTTTCAAGAGAAGCAAAATGAAAGAAGGAGGATAAATCCGTATGAGTAAAACATCCACTACTTTAATAGTTAATATTCCTTATTTGATATTTAAAGGCTAAAAAACTAGAGAAAGATATTCATTGGGAATAGAATAGTTATGAGAATTGCAGGATATCTCTGTATCTTACTGACATGATAAGGAGAGTAGGTAATTGTATATTCAGTGTGATCACATGTATATAAAATACATATTAATGTAAATAATAATAGGTTGTATCAACCTAACAACCCTGGCGACATCTGAGTGGTAAGGACATGGCTAGTTTTCATTCCCCTCATTATCTGTGTTTTAAATTTTTATTCATTCATTCATTCATTCATTCATTCATTCCACTTTATTGAAGTATAACTGACATGTAAAAAGCTGTATATAATTGATGATTACAGCTTGATGAGTTTGGGGATAAGTGTACACCTGCGAAACCATCACCACCATCAAAGCCATAAACATACCCATACCCATCACCTCCCAAAGCTTCCTCCTGTTCTCTTCATTATAATAATTATGTTTTAGTCATATTTTATGAGAAGAGCACTTAATGTAAGATCTACCCTCTTAGCAAATGTGAAGTGTACAATACATACAGTGTTGTTAGCTGTCGGCACTATGCTATATAGTAGATCTCCCGCACGTATTTATCTTGTATAACTGAAATTTGACTTTGCCTTTGACTACTGCCTCTACAGTCCTCCCTCCGCCAGTCCCTGGCAACCACTGTTCTATTCTCTGCTTCTGTAAGTGAGACTAGTTTAGATTCCACATATAAGTGAGATATTTTTTTCTGTGTTTGTAAAAATGTCCACAATGAGCCTGTATTCATTGTAGAGTATAAGCGATGGTGAGTATACTCTCTAGGTCCATCTGTGTTGTTGCAAATGGCAAGATTTCATTTTTTTTTTATGGCTGAGTTATATGTGTATGTATATATATGCCACATCCTCTTAATTCATCCGTCTACGGATGGACACAGGTTGCTTCCATATCTTGGTTATTGAAAATAACGTTGAAATAAACATAGGGTGCACATATCTTTTTGAATTAGTGTTTTTATTTTCTTTGAGTAAATACTCTGTAGTGGAATTACTGGATCATATGGTAATTCTATTTTTAATTTTTTTTTTTGAGGAACCCACAGGGTATAATGCTAAGTAAATCAGTCAGTCAGGGAAAGACAAATACCATATGATTTCACTCGTATGTGGAATTTAAGAAACAAAACAAAGAAAGAAAGAAAAAGACAAACCAAAAAGCCAGACTTTTAAATACAGAGAACAAGCTCGTGGCTGCCAGGGGCGGGGGGGGGGGGGGGGGGGGGGGGTAGGGAAAACAGGTGATGGGGATTAAGAGTAGACTTATCTTGATGAGCACTGAGAAATGTATAGAATTGTGGAATCATTATATTGTACACCTGAAACTAATATAACACTATGTTAACTATACTTGAATAAGACAAATAAAAGAAATAATCCCACTTAAAATAAAAGTGATGGTGAGTAAAGCAGCAGCTCCACTTGGATCATCCCAGTAGTGAATGGAGGTTACAGAGCAGAGGCAGAGGGAAGCTTATTGGGGGGGGGTATGGAAATCTGGAGCCTTTCATGGAGATGTGCAAGTGAATCCAAAGTAAATGAACCAGCAGCCACATGAGAGCATGTGCTAGCACAATCAGTGTCTCTTTGAGGATGCCCCATCCATGCTGCCCAAGAGGACACTCATTATTTTCCACCTGACTCTCTCCAGGCCACCAGAATCGAAACTCAACCTTTAACTCCAGAAGGTGCCACCCCTGTGGCAGCCAGTCAGTGGGAGGTCTTTGCTTTCATCTCTTTATGTATGTTGTCTCCCCACCTCAAGTCCCCCATCCTGGAGGGTGATTTTCCCAGCCTCCTATCTGGTCCCAGGCTCCAGTTTTTCCACATTCCAGTCTGTCCTCATTCTGCTGCCAGAGCCATGATTGCTGATGGATACTGTTGTTTGTCTTTCATGCCCCAGATGCTAGGACTGTGCCGTAAATTCAATAATGATTGTGATAATAATCATAATTTTTAATGGCTATTCTTGACCACTTAGCACATGACCTAGGCACATGTTAAATAAGCACCAAGTGTTTTTCATGGACTATTCCATTTGCTCCTCATTATAAGCCTGTGAGGGATGTATCATCATTACTCTCATTTTACATCTATAGAAAATGAGGATCAGGGAGGTTAATTAACCTGCCTGAGGTCACAGACACAGTAGCTAGAAGAGCAAGGATTTCTAACCTAGATTGTTTATGAAATATAGACAAATGAAACTATTATGTCTGGAATTGCCTTAAAACACTCCAGATAAACAGTGGCGTGGGGTGGGGGCAACAGAGAAAACAAAACTGACCAAACGTTAATCATTGTAGAAGCTGGGTTGATGGGTGTGTAGTTGGGGGAGGGCAGTTAGTGTTGTTGCTAATTTTGAATACGTTTGGAATTTGGCAAAAAGCTTATAAATATGAACTTTGAGCATTGCTCCCCTAACAGCAACCACAACAACAACTGCAGCACCCAAATGCTCAACTGTTACACCATCATTAGGAACCCAGTATATATTTGATGATGACATTACAACTGAGGGCTTTGGGTTCCTTAGAAATTTGGTGCTAGAGAAGTTCGAGGTGTTGATATTTCCCCATAGAGAAGAATGTACCCTTTCAACCAGATAGCCCAGCTATGAGAAGGTAACAACTTCCAGTACTGACCACATGCCAGGCTGCATTAGGGGGGATGATGCACGTAGCCCCTACCCTCCACGAGCCCAGGGCTGCCGACAGGGGAGGCCACGGGAACACTCAATTCCAGGAGAGTGTGGGAAGAGCTATATTGTGGGAATTAATGAAGAGGCGTTGGAGCCAGGAGATGAAATGACTCAGTTTAGAGAAAAATGGCATTTGTGTTGGGTTTTTAAGGATAGGGAGGCGTCTTCCGGGAAGAGGAAATGCGTGTACTTGAGGCAAGAACAGAGTGCTGGGAGGGAATTTATGACTCATTCAGGGAACTGAGTTTAAGTGAGGGGGACACTGCGTGCTGAGTTTTGATGGTTGGGCTCTCTCGTGGGTACAGGGAATGGGGCAGGGAGTGGGAGAGGCCTTCACCTGGATGCAATCGGAGGTGTACCCTGGCAGGTGGGGCACTGGACAAGGAGAGACTGGAAACCAGTGAGATCCGGGACTTAGGGATGCTGCGGACATGGAACTGCCAAGATGGCAGTGGGATGTCGAGATATGTTGTTAAATCCCACTTCTCCTTTAAGACCATTTCAGGCTATTTCCAGAAGCCATACAATTCCCCAAAGCCTAGAAAGATCCTCTAAAATGTCCTATGTTTTGAAAGATTCTCCATCAAGTGGAGATGAGATCTGAGGTAATCTGATTTATCTTCATCCATTTTAATTAGCTTTGCAAACAGATGACCTTGCTAGCCCTGGGACCTTCCTTATGTCAGAGTCTGTGACGCTGAAGTCTAATTTCTAATTATCTGTGCCCATTTGCCGAGGCTCAGAGGAGTACTGGGGGGGCTAGCCTCTTCTTTCCTGCCTCTCTCTCTCTCTCTCTCGCTTGTCTGTCAGCTTTTTTTCCTCTAAGCACCAAGGAATAGCTATTAGCCTTGAGATGGGGTTGCCATGGCAACGAGAAGGCAAACAGACTCAGTGTGGGGGGGAGGAAGTAGGAAGATGAGGGAGTTGTCATCCAGCAACTTTCCATTCCTGGTCAGGGGTCCCCTGCCTCAGCCAACTTGTTGGCATATAGGGGACAGAGTGGCTGAGTCACTCTTGCTCCAAAGTGGGGTTCAGTGACTGTGTGGTCAAACTGGACTGATCTCTAAGGGATGGCTTTTGGACAAGAGTCAGATCCTCTCCGTTCTTTGGGGGATGGTGGATCTGGGAAGGTCCCCATAACAGACAAAGGGTTTGGTAGTAGCTGGAGAAGCAGATGGCAATTCACCTACACTAATAAGACACTGAGGTCCAGTACTGTAGGAAATGTTTGTAGGGTCTTTAAAAAAGTCCTTAAAACACCTTGCAAAGCCTTTAAATTTCCCTGACTTAGTAATTCCACTTTGGGGAATACAGTCCAAGGAAGTAATCCTACAAATGGAATAATAATAGAAAAAAAATATCCAAAATGTTTGTTACAGCTCTAAAAATAAAAATGAAATCTAGATGTCCAGAAACAGGGAACAGTTGAGTAAACTCTGACATGTTAATTTGTTGGCATATTATGTGACCATGATAGTTTAACATGCTTAATAAGAGTCTCTGAGAGGCGAAAAAAAAATCAGTCTGCCAAGTTTTTAAAGCAGTGTGATTATGATTGCTAAAAAAAAAAAAATGTCACATCCCTGAGCCAAAGAAAAGCAAAGCCAACCCCCCAAATATGAAAATATCAGAAGAAAAAAGGAAAAAAGTACAATTGACCCTTGAAAACAGCAAGGTTAGAGCACCAACCCCACCCCCCAGGCCCCACAGACAATTGAAAATCCAAGTATAACTTTGGACTCCCCCAAAACTTAACTGCTAATAACCTACTGTTGACCGAAAGCCTTACCAATAACACAGTCGATTAACACATATTTCATACAACACATATTGTGTGTTTCATATACTGTGTTCTTACAAAGGGGTAAGGCAGAGAAAAGAAAATCAAAGGGAAGAGAAAATGCATTTATAGTCCTGTATTATAAACAATCCGCGTGTAAGTGGACCTGCACAGTTCAAACCCATGTTGTTCAAGGATCAACTGTATTCACAAGGGTTTTTATTGGGTGACGTGGCTACAGATGGGTTTTTTTCTTATATTTTCTCTTTCTTTAAAGGGGCAATTTTTTTTTTTTTTTTTTTTTTTTTTTTTAGGTTTAAAAATCTCCTCAAGCCTTCATTTGTTCATGGTAAAGGGGCATATTTTTAATGTCTCCACTGAGTATGTGTTATTTTTCCAGCTGGAAGGAAATTTTTAAAATTTCTACAATCTGGAATTGGCCATGTTTTCAAGGAATGAGCTGATAGGCTTAGCAAGTACAGGTGCCACAGGCCCCTTACTATATACTTGTTTTCAGGCCCTTCTATTGTCAAAGCACTTTTAGGCATTGTGGGACCTAAAAGACCAGGTGACACAGCAGTTTTGCCCCATGGATATGACGGACTAGGTCTGTTAGCTTCTGCATGGTTCTGTCACTGAGCATTCAGAACAGACTCCGACTCACCCCAGACAATCTGTACGAACACACAGCAGACAGTCCTGTGTACAATACGGAATCTGTAATTAGCCTCATCATTTCTCATTACTTGGGATTCCATGCAGATTTTAAAGAAATTATCCCTTGGATGAAGAAGGGTTGGGAGAGCGTTCAGTGAATCTCTGCGTGTGTGCAGGTGGAATTATGCAAAACCTGCCCCCGTGAAGGTCCCATCTGCCTGGGTTGTTTTCCTTTACCACTGCTCATCGGTCTGCAAAGTCCTGGCACAAAAAAGAGGCAGGTATACCTGCCTTTCAGCCACCCACAGCTGTTTAAGAAACTGAAATAGATCCAGAATAATAATGTGGACAAAAATAGCTATTTGAGCTCTGATTATGTTAGGCAATATAATAGTAAAAGTAATGATGATAACGGTTATGTTTTCTGACTACTTAAAACATGCCAGCAGTGACCGGCTGATGGGTTTAGAGGCATCACCTCCCTTACTTTTCACATCAGTTCTGTATATGCAGGTGCATTGTTTCTACTTTACATGAGGGAATCAAGAATCCTAGAGCTTCCTATGCTCAAGGTCACACAGCTGAAAAAGTGGAACAGCGAGGATTTGAAGAGGGGAACCAAGGTATTTAAAATATACTTTAAAAAAGTCTACTTTAACATCACCATTAAGGAAGTCACTTAGTGCTTCCAATGGGATCCCTGGGTGGCGCAGCGGTTTGGCGCCTACCTTTGGCCCAGGGCGCGATCCTGGAGACCCCGGATCGAATCCCACGTCAGGCTCCCGGTGCATGGAGCCTGCTTCTCCCTCTGCCTATGTCTCTGCCTCTCTCTCTCTCTCTCTCTCTATGTGACTATCATAAATAAATAAAATTAAAAAAAAAATTTAAAAAAAAAAAAAAAAAAAAAAAAAAAAAAGGAAGTCACTTAGTGCTTCCAAAAACGTCTGAGAAGCTTGGAGCATCATTGCAGTTTCTAAGGATGAGAACCCTGAAGCTGAGAGAGGTTGAGTGACTCTCCCAACATCGTGCAGCTGGCAGGCAGCAGAGCTACGATCCAAACCCAGGTAGTGTGTGTGTGTGTGTGTGTGACCCTAGAGCCTACTTCCGTCTCCCTCCTACAGTGCAGTGGCCCTGTCACCTGGCAGGGGCAAATATTCCTAACACTCTGCATTGAGCCCAGGGCAGGGCAGATGCTTAACAAGATTTGTTGAAAGCCTGATTAAATGACATACAGAGGCTGAGAAACTCTAAGCAAGACAGACAGTGAGAGTTCCAGGTGCATCCATCCATCCCAAACGTAATAGTCAACCAACCAAACCAAAGCGTCTTTGAATCAACATCAAGAGTGTTGCACACCAAGTATCAGGGTGTTCATCCATACCTTATGACTGAAGAGGTAAAAAAAAAATCATGCTCTAAGTGACTGGTTTTGCTGTCCTGGAAACTAGGTGCTGCTCCATGGGGCTGCCTTGCTGGGAGGTGCCTTGGAGTGTCATATGGGAGGCAGTCACCAGGAGCAAATGAAGTGAGAGCCATTGTGGAAAGATGAGGAAAGTGCCACTGCAGTCCCAAGATGGTCCCTAACTCCACCAGCAGAGTATGAGACGTAGTTACAATTCACGGAGGCTATGCCATTCCTTCTCAGCATGGGAACTCCAGAGATGCTTCCAGTATCCCAATAGAACAAACACATCTTCCACAGTGACCCAGCTCACTAGCTCTTTAGATAGGTTCTGCAGCCTCGACACCGGTGGCATCATGGGGTGGATGATTCTTTGTGGTGGGGAGCTATCCTGTGTATTGTGGGATGTTTAGACCATCCCTGGCCTCTATATGCCAGTAGCAGTGGGTGAGCAGTAAGTGCCAGTCTCCCCCAGTTGCGAGAACCAAAAACGCTTCCAGACATTGCCAACTACCCCCTGGAGAACAGACTCTCTCCCAGTTGAGAACCACTGCCTAAGAGGTAGGCATTAGAAATTGCAAGCTGCAGGGGAGGACAGGTCTGTGGCCAAGCATCATGCAGCCAAGTATAGGTGGAGTTAACTCTGAAGTTGTATCATCTTTAAACAGTGCCCCTTTTCCTTGGTACTGCATTCGTGGGAGGTAAATAGGGATGAGGATCCTAACAGCATTCTGATAGCTACCACTGCTATGGGAGAGCCATGTGTTCTGTGCTTCTAGACACATGATGACGCCTTGAAGTTAAATGACTTGCCAGGGACCACACAGCTAGTGAGTGGCAGGTCTGTGGATTCAAACCATGGTGCTGCAGTGTCTACATGTATATGACCGTGGGGCCTCCCTTAACCTGATCCTCCTAGGTTGTGAGTGTCACTAATTGGAGGAGAGACAGAGAGAGCTGTTCCCTCAAAGTATCTCCCCTTCAAAGGTTCCACTCTCACCACTGCCATTACCACTCCAACCTGTGGAGGGCGCTGCTGTCCTTCCCTGTCTGGCCCGAGTGTGCCATTGCAATTTTTACTTACTGAATGAGTTGAAAATTGGTTATAACATGTAACTAAGGCTTAACCAAAGGCTCTGACTTTACCCCTTCCAATAATTTACTCATCTCTGGATGAAGACCATGGCATCTTCTCTTAGTCTCAGGATAACCCGGCAGTGATAAAGAACAAAGAACGCCAAGGAAGAAATCAGCAGTGAGAGGTAAAAGGGACTAGCCTGAGGACACACAGCTACCCAGTGACCAAGTTTGGATTAAGATCCTAGTCTGTATGACTTGGCAATCCCGGCTCATTCCACTATTCTTGGAGGACTGCAGTCAATGTGGATGCTGAAAATCTCGTCCAGCACACTTAGGGACTCACAAGCAAGCCACGATCACTCTTTCATGAGAGGCAACAGCAAGAAAGAGGGAAAGGTGGCTGAGTTGGGTTCTCAGAAGACCACCAGTGGAGTATGGTTTCGATGCTTTAGAGGAATCTTGACTTTTTGCCAGTTGCTTCATTTTCATGCCTCTGGTTTTTCTTTGGAAATAGGACTGGGGGCAGGTTCTATCCGACTTGCAGGTACCAGTGTTTAAGAACCGCCCCCACCTGCACATCTCATGGATCATCTGGAGAATTGAGATCGCCTCCAGAACTGAGAGAGCCACAGCAACCTTTCTAGAAATGACTGCATTTGAGGAGGCTCAGACAAGCTGCCAGGGGTGTGGCCACCTGCCACAGTGTCACACACCGGTTTGCAGAGAGTCTGGCCTCAGACCACCTGCTCTGCGTCCATGCAGCCTCTAGCCCATCCTCGCTTCTGAGAGCTTGTCTCCAAGACAGTGCACCTGGGCAAATGACAGACACCCCAACACCACCAAAGTTGACCCATGTGATCTATTCACTCAACAAACATCTACAGGGATATACCACCTCCTCCCTGGCTTAGGAGCTCACTATCAGGGACCAGGGAGGGCCAAACAGCACACTTACATCCAGAATAGAGGGGTCTACTTTGGGAGGATGAAGCAAGCACTGTGACATCCCAAAAGATGGTCCCTAACTCTGCATGGGACTGTGAGGTTTAGTTACAATTCCCAGAGGTGTAGCTGGATGGAAATCCAAGGAATCCCTCTAGTCCTCTAGTATAATATGCCTTCTGGAGTGACCCAGTTCAGTAAATCCTGCCAATAGCTTCAGGAGGTCAAGTGGCCTCCTCTACTGCCCTTCTGCTCTGTACCTTGACAAGGAAATTTAGCCTGAATTCAGTGTGTCTGGGCTTGTGCTGGGTCATGGGGCAGAGCTAGCTCAGGGGAGACAGTAACACTGGAGCTCCAATCCCAGCCTCATCACTCCCAAATGGGGTGACCTTCAATAGGTCACTCAACCTCCCAGAATCTCACTTTTGTCATCTACAAAATGGCATAACAACACCCACTCCATGGAATGGTAATAAGGATAAATGAAAGAGGATCCTGGGTGGCACAGTTGATTAAGTGTTCAACTCTTAGTTTTGGCTCAGGTCATGATCTCAGGGTGATAGGATCAAGTCCCACACCAGGCTCCATGCTCAGCAGAGAGTCTGCTTGAGATTCTCTCTCCCTCTGCCTCTGCCCTCCCCCACTGATGTGTGTGCACATGCATGCACATTCTTTCTCTTTCTCAAATCATCTTAAAAAAAAAAAAGATACAATGAGAGAAGAGGGTAAAGCCATAAACAGAAAGCCAGGCATATAGCAGGAACTCAATAAACAATGGGTCTTCTCTTCCTCTTTACCCTAGTGGAAGAGGATATTCAATGTCATGGTCAGGGTGAAAGTGAGCTCTACCAGCAGGATGTTGACTGGGACTGTCAGGGGGCTGAATGAGTCCCTTATGAAGTACCAGGTGGATTAAATGTTTTTCTTTCATTTTTCTTACTTGCATGCTGTGTAGATGGGCTTGGGTCAGAAGATGTGCATCATGAGAGATAAGGCAAGAAGGGCAAGATGGGCAGAGCTTCAGATGCCACAAAGGGTGTTTTGAGCCTCAAGTGGTAGAAGAAAGGGAGCTACGCTCCTCATGCCGGGGGCTGATGCATCTGAAGGGATGCATGAGGATAAGGCACCGAGGGCAGCGACGTCTGCTCCAGGGGTAGAGAAGGATGCTTGTGCTGACTCAGACCTGGTTCAAACCCCAACTCCATCACCTACAAGCCACATGGCCCTGGGCATGTCTTGTAACCTCTCTGTCCCAAAGTAGTTGCTTCTGCAAAATGGGAAATTATTTTTAGCAACTACAGTTTTGGGGATTTGCATGAGATGTCAAGGAAACATGCCCTGTGTGGTGCCTCGCAGCATAATCTGAAACCTATATGATACATGGTGTTTAAATCCAATGGTGTGCTGGGAGCCAGCTCCTACTGGTTCATGAAAACTGTGCACGTTTCTTCCCAGTTCTGAATCCAGTGATGTCATGTCGGTTGCTTGAAATCAGCCATGGTAGGAATATTTACACCAGAAAAATTGGCACCTGCAAATCAGCATATGACAGCACACCACTGCCTGAGTCTAAATCTATTTGATTTAGATGAATGGGAGCAGGAGATACCAAAGGTAGAAAATAATTACAAATGCAACCAAGCTGCCTCCAGGCCCTTCTGCCCCCAGAGAGGCTTGCAAGCATACCCCATGGAGGCGGGGTGTCATCTTCTGGAGATTCCCAGATGCAATTGACTTCTGCTTCATCCACATACCTCCTAAGGATCAGTAGCACATTTAGTAACATGCTTAAAAGAAAACTCTGAGGGCCGCCTGGGTGGCCCTGTCAGTTAAGCATCCTCCTCTTGTTTTTGGCTCAGGTCATGATCTCAGTGACCTGGGATTGAGCCCCAGCATCATTGGGCTCCATGCTCGGAGAAGATTCTGCTGGGGATTCACTCTTCCTCTCCTTCTGCCCCTCCCACTCATGTTCTCTCTCTTTAAGTACATAAATCTTTAAAAAAAAAAAAAAACCCCACCAAACTGCTGTGCTGCATAAATGAAAAACATAAGAATCATTTACTATAAAAAGCTAAGCATAGTAAGTAAAATAAGATGCAACAATTTTATTACATCCTAGCTTGATACCACTGCCTGCCTAAAGACTTAAACCTGAGGCCCACTCCCTCTTTGTAAAAGAGGGAGAGGAGCAAGTGTTCTAGAGGTGTTAAAGCACACTAGCTCCCCCGCTGGGATTTTACTCTTTGCAGAGAGGATTAAGGTGGAAACCCAAAGGACATACCTTTCTCAACGGGTGTTTCAACCCTGAGGCTATTACATGTTCAAACCCTACACCGTGCCATTGCACGTAAGCAGATGAAACACTGTATTAGATGTTATTAAAAGATCTGAAAGCAGGAGGAAAGCCATTTAAAAACATTTATGCAGGGATGTATCATTGAGCTGAATGCAAAAATTCTCATTAACCTTAAAACCAAGTCAATGGTGTGTTGGACTTGCTCAGGAGAATTAATGGTTAAATTCTCCGGATTTTCAGCAAGTCAGTAGACAGCATGTTGGCCGCTTTAAAACCACAATGGTGGGAATCTTTACATCATGAATACTAGCAAGTGCTACAAATAAATCAGAGCTTCCCATACCCCTAAAATCCCATTGTTGAAACATTCCCGAGCATTCCTCCAGCTAAAGCTTTCCATGCCATTTTGAACTTGTAAAGGGGTTTCTTCATTAGGCTTAGAGTTCTGGGGACATCCCTTCCCTTCCTCCTGCCTTGGAGACTCGGTGTGGAACAATCTGAGATGTACTGAATAACTTCTTTAAGTGTGATGACCTCATTTCCATTATTGCATCTTAAAGAAGAGTGATAGAAACCGCCGCTGAGAAATCGGCCGTAATTGATTATTGTGTATAAAGCACACTGACAATCCTTCTTTCCAACACGCACTCTTTAATGAGCTCTTTTAGTGCTGGCTCTGCTAACTGCTGGAATTGATAACGCCCTGGAAACTCAGTGTCTGAGGGTATAATGGCTGTTAGGGAGCTACAACAAAAACAAACTATAAGACAATAAATTGAGTGCGTGGATTTTTCACCCTTTGTATTCCCTCGTGTCACCACTGTCTGTTTCATTCCAAGCCTCTCTGTGTATCTTTTTGGCCCAAAATCCCAAACCCTTTGGTCTTCACTAACCCAGGAAGAGAGAGACCACACCCAGGTTACCTGACAAGGAAAGGGTGGGGCTTTATCAGTGTGCTGGTTAAGTGGGTAACCAAACATTTGTTTTGGATCTGGTGTGTGTGTGGCGGGGAATCTGATGTGTGGCACTTGCTGATTACTGCGACCACAGCCAAAGTTAAGCTACATTATAATGTCACTGATGCATAGTTGGAAAGAGGTGCATTGTAAGGGGCTCTCAGGAGCTGGTGCATGGTGGCGCCAGCACACTCCTGAGTGTGGCTTAAGTGAATTTGCAGTCCTTCTAGCATTTCAGAGAACTAACAAGTGCTCAGTTCTGCAGAGAGGTGTGGACAGGTACTTCCCCAGTTTGGAAAGGCGGTGACAAATTCCAGTCAGCAATGGAAGGGTTGGCCTCCTGTCCTCTGTGGGTGGGTGGAGTCCATGGGGACCGGAAGGGGGCAGCAAAGCGCTTGCAGGGGAAGAAGCTGCTGGGGGGGGGGGGGGGGGGGGGGAAGAGGCGGTCCAGGGCTAAGCAGTGCCGATGGGTGCAGGTGGAGAGGCCCGAAGCCTCATTCCAGGAGCGGAGAAAGGATTCTGGGACACATCCGAGCCAGTACACCCCTTCTCTCCCAACCCTGCTCTCACATTTCCACTTTATCCTTCTATTTTCTTAGCTTCTATTACCTTCTGATACAGAGTGAAAAGCTATTTATTTATTCATTATGTTTATTATTTTCCTCCCCAACCCCCATCCAGAAGAATGTAAGCCCTAGAGATTTTTTATTTTTTTGTTCCGTTTATAAGCGTAGCTCAAGTGCCTAAAACACAGCTTGGAAAGTAGTTGGAATTCAATAAATAATCTGTTAATTCGGATCCAGTAGGCAAACACAAGAGCTTAGAGCAGAGGTTCCTGACTTGTGATGGGAATTAGGGTCAGCAGGGGATTCTGATAAAATGGAAGACTCTGGTCCCCTTTCCAATAACCTCTGGTTTGCTGGGTCAGAGGGGAGGCTCGGGATTCGCTCCACGTGGGTCCACACTGAAACGCAGTCTCTGTACTCAGAGGGAGTAACTACAAGTGGCTACAGCTCATAGGAGGAAGGGATCTGCCCTGCATGTTCTCAGCACCCCCTTCACGGGTGGTGGCAGGCAACTGAGTGGACCTGTCAGAGGACGCCTGGTCGGGGAGGCATGACCCAAGCAGTGGTCTTCTCTCTGGGTAAGTTCAGAACCATTTTAATTAACTGTGGCTCTTCTAGTGCCAGCACCAGCATCAACAGACGTGGAGGTGAAATAACCATTTTACCTGTTCAGAACGATGCTTTTTATTTTCAGAATTGCGCATTTTCCCAGTTCCTAAATCTTTCATGACTTAGCATCTTCCTTCAAAGACCATGGTCCTATCTCAAGTCTTGGGAACGTTTTCTTGTTAACTCTCTTAAAACCTCTGGCTTAACAGCCTGTTTTGAATCCTCACCTCCTAGGGGCATCACAGCTGGTTGCAGGCTTGCTGGTCTTCTCCTCTATGTAACTCTACAGATGCAACTGGCCTTGTCCACAGGCTTTTCCCCTGGTCTCAGAACTTTGCTCCTTCTCTTTGCTGTTGGCTTTTTCATGAAGGTGGGAGGCAAGTGCATTGCGGCAGAAAAAACTTCCTGCGTGGTGATTTGAGAAAATTCGGTGCCTTTCACCGAATTGAACTTAGTGATCCTGGGCAAGTCATGAAACTGCTCTGAGCCTTAGTTTCTTCTGCTCTAAAATAGGACACATACTGCTTCAGAGGTTTAGGCAGAGGAAATATGGCTACAGAAGTACAAGAACCCTTTGACCTTCGGTGTCAGTATATTAAGATAACTAGGCTCTCACTGTACCTACCAGGCCTTTCCCCAATCAGCCTAAGGAACCAAACAGCCTAAGCATGCCTCCCCCTTTCTTCCTACCTGCTCTCCTTTCACCCAGGCACATGTCACCAATTCTTGGAAGAGAAAACTCAGGGGGTGTGGAGGATGAGAGGCAGGATGCTCTGGAGAATGAAATGAATATTTATTAGGCATCTACTATGTTTAGACAGTGCTGGGCACTTTACATACATCAGAATGCTTAAACAGGCCTCACACAGGTGTGATTCCATCAGTCTGATGGATGGAAACCTGAAGCTCAGAGCTTGGACATCTTGCCCATGGTCTCCCGGATAATTTGCGCCAGACTCTGGTCAGCGTAACTTCGCCACCAGTACTGATTATACCAAGCAGTTCCGTGTCCTGCAAGGGCTGTAGACAAAATCCTAGGAGTCTGAACCTCTTTCTCCCATTAGAACTTCCTGTTCTGATCTTCATTTGCTCCCTCCCTCTTTGGAGACAGCCTCTCTCTGTCTCTCTCTGAGATTTAGGGTAAGGGCAGGATCTTCTCATAAACATCACTGAATGGGCAGTGGAGGGAGTACTGGGCACAAGGTTCCCGCTGACTGGAAATATTTAAAAACTTTCTGGTGCCCCCAAGAGGCTGCTCACCTCCGATTTCCCTAGGAGTTGCAATTCTGTAGAATATCCGTTCCGCTACCCGCACTGCCAATTTATTTCATTATCTATAATGAGCAGTAATGACATTTCTTAATTGCACTCCATAAAAGTCTCAGTTATCACTTTAGAATTATATCAGATTCGGTGAAGAGACGTCTCCTACAACTGAAAAAAAAAAATTCACTCTTCAAATAAGTCTGTCATAATTTTTTTCAGAGATGTCTTATATCCTGTGAGTCATTTGTGCTGGTTTCATTGGAAAGTCAAGAGTCAAGTGGAGTAGGCTACATTCAGTGGGGCTACAGTAAGAGAGAGGAAGACTGTCTAAGGAAACATTCTGGGGGTCTATAGGCAACAGAGTATTGTGAGGATACTCAAAAATGAAGGCTAGATGAGGGTCCCTTTGAGAGGTCACATGAAAGATGGGTCCATTATGCTGCACTGAAATGGCTACACAGCCTGCAGAGTTCATCCATGACATGTAGCCCTTCCTCTTGCTCATCCTTACCCTTCTGTCATCTCTTGCAGGACCTGCCATAAATGGACACCTCCTGCTTGTCTTTGAAACCCTGTGCTACCACACTATTAATTTCGCTTCTGTTTTCCACTTGAACAATAAAGCCATCTGTCTCCCTCTGTCTTGTCTGCTCTAATTCCTAGGTTTCTGTGGTGGCCATTGTTTCATGTTTTACAGTTTTCAAAGCACTGTTCCGCATACCCCTGTATTAGTTTCCTCTTGTTACCACAACCTTAGTGGCTTAAAATGACACAAACCTATTTCTGGAGGTCAGAAGCTCCAAAATGACTTTCATTGGGCTAAAATGAGGATGTGAGCACCTCATTTTCTGTTTCTTTGGATTCTGGCTATGTCCTTTGGCTCATGGCCCCTTCGTCCTCCTCCATAGCCAGCAGCATCCTCAAATCCCTCCCTGACTCTGACCCTCCTGCTTCTTCTTATAAGGACCCTTGGGGTGACATTGAGCCCACCTGCCTAATCCAAGCAAACATCCCCACCTTGGGACCCTTAACTTAATCACATCTAGAGATCTTTCATTTTGTCCTGTAGAATAACATATTCACCGTTTCCAGAGATTGGAGCATGGACATGTTCGGGGGGCACTCTTCTACTTAACCACACCCACATCCTGAATAGCAAGTGGTACATGTAGGAGTTTAATAAATAAGTCCATGAATGAATGGATTTCTAATTTAGTCCTCAAAATAGCCCTGTAAGGTACATATAGCATCTAGAGTCAGACAGCTATGGGTTTGGTCCTGGCTTTATTACATAATACCTGAAGGACCTTGGGCAAGCTACATTCTGAGCTAGTTTCCCCCAGTTGAAAATTGGAACTAAGGTGAATTGCAAGTTGACTCAAATTAAATAGATTAATGAAACTGTTAAAACGTGATACTTGAAGTATTCTATCGCATTAATCTCCTTTTCTTCTCTTGGCCATTGAAATTAGGTACTTGAGGGTTTGAGGTAGAAACACGGGTGCTGCCCAGATCTGGTCCTCTCCTTCCTGGACACTCGGGAGAACTACATTTCCCAGCCTCGTTAGAGTGAGCCAGGACCATGTGACTGGTTTTAGCCAATGAGACTGGTGTGAGAGAATTGTCCCACTGCATTGTCCCTCAGTGCGCACTTCTAGCATGCTTCAGACAACATTCTCTTCTGTGCTCTCTCAGCAATCCTGGTTCAGAAAGACCCCTTTTGTTTTTCTTCCCCCCCTTTGGATTTCTGTGAATTCATGGAGGCAAACAAGAATGTAGGTTGGTGGGCAGAACAGAGAGAAAGAGCAGCCTGGGCTCTGTGGCTGGCATAAATAGTGCATGGTGATATCTCACAGATTGCTTCGTTGGTAGGAGGTGGTATTCTTTTCCCCAAACGTGCTGCATCTCTACTGTGGATTCGAAGTAGGGAAGCACCATCCTGTCTTTCCCCCAGGTTTGAACTATTCCATTGCCAAGATCTGACAGTCTGATGGCAGAGACATAGATAGCTATATGTCTGTAAAGAAGGTAGTTTCCCAAACTGTGCTCCATGGGACACTTGTGCCTCAGGAACCTTTAAGTGAACTACAAAGGAAGAGTTTCCACAGTCCAAAGTAGGACAGTGTAATAGAACCTGTTAACAAGAAGTCCTGCACCAAGAAGGAAATCTGCTGAACTTTCTTTAACCTGGCACTTCTTAAACATACCCTAGTTCAAGCTTAAAAGATGCATTTCCTGCATGTCCTCTCCCCACCTTGCAACAAAAGAATAAGAATCCAAAGATCACCCTGCACTAAATGTCCTGGTATGGATGGGTGAATGAAAACCTGAGGCAAAATAATACTGGATGACTTCCTTAGAGGAAAAATGGATAGCCGAAAAATAGCCCAGTAAAGATACTTTTTTTTTTTTTTTTTTAACATTAGTTCAGAAGTTTTCTTATCAAAATAGCAAGTTAAAGGCCACATTCTGCTTAGGTATAGAATTTGAGTTTTCTCCCTAACATTTTGAACTTAATTGATTACTACTAAGCTGCCGTGTGCCAACATTCACTAAGGCCCATACATTTCTGTAAGCTATATAATGTTCATATCCCCTCATGGGTTTGCAAGGAATTACGACATATTCCGATTTTATGGTTTCCAACTAGATTCCACTATACAACATTCTGTACTTACATGTATATGGGGTTTTTCCCCTCTATAGTATCACTTCCTAAAAAGTGATGAAAAGTACTATTTTGCACAAAAATGAAATTGGGATAGATCTCATAAAATCAATGAATTTTGTACACCAGCAAATATAGTATTTGACCCCAGAACCTTTACTCCCTTCCCTGATCTACCTTTTAAGATCTCGCAGGCCTTACTCTTTCAGGAACACATGCGGGAAAATCTGATGTAAAAATGATTTCTAAGTAGATTGCTACTGTTTGTTTCCCAGAGATAAAATCTGTGATCTGGGCCAGGTTGTTTTACCTCTCTGGCCCTAAGTTTCCTTATCTCTATAGGTAGGTAGATAGTAGATTAGGTAGGTATATATAGCTGGGTAGGTTAGGTAGGTAGATAAGTAGGTACAGTAGGTAGGTAGGTAGGTAGCTTAAGTAGGTAAACAAGTAGGTAGGTAGGTAAAAGAAGCTATTGAACATTTCACTTCCAATATTGTCATTTTGTGTGTGCTGATGTAGTCTTGAATGAACTAAGCTGCTTAATGCCCACTCACCCCCCTTCAACAGAAGAATGTTCTTCTGAGGCAATAATTCTGATTTGGAAAGTAGTCTAATAAAAAGATTAAGCTCTTAGCCTCTGGAGTAGAATGACTTCGGTTTGAATTTCAATTCTACTACCGACTGGCTGTGTGCTTCTGAGCAAGTGACCTTTTTTTTTTTTTTTTTTTAGCCTCATCTGCAAAATGAAGTAATACTTTATCCACCTCTAGAATTGTGAAGTTTAAATGAGATAAAATTTAAAATACTTAGTACAGAGCCTGGAACATCACAAGCACTCAAGAAACAAGGCTGAATATTATGTCTTAAGGTTGGGTCAGGGTCAAGCTGAAGAGAATAAAGTGTCAGAGACCAGCCCACCTTTTTTCACCTAAAGGACAAACGCACTGGCTGGAGAGAGAACATATATCTTCATGTTCCCTTGGATAACTCTGCAATATCAGGATAGGCCAAGAGGAGATGTACATCTCCTATGAATAAGAACAAAGGATTTTCTTAGCAGTCAAGACTTTCAGTGTTCTGGGATTAATATTGTCCAAGCACTAAAGGGTGATCCATGCCATACAAGGCCCATGCATGGGGTTTTACTGGGTGTCAGGGAATTCACTCTGTGATGTAAATTGAAGCAAGAAGAGCCCCGAGACCCATCTAGAATACTGGATCAGGATTAGGGGTGTGCAATTGAGTATGATTCAATGAGGTGTCATCTATATGACACCAATCTCCCACCCCCACCCCTGGAACCTGTCTCACATGCTGTGACAATCATTCAAAGCATAATGTTATCCTGAAACCAATACTACACTATATGTTAACTAACTTGAATTTAAATAAAAACAAAGGCCAATGTCCGACTAAACTTCTGCTTGTCCTCCTCAGTGTGGTGAGACACAGGACCGATGGATGGGAGTAGGGGACGGTGGCCACTACACAGAAAACTGCCGAGCAGTGTACCCTAAAGAACACTAGGTAGTGGTAACAGTGAAGAAAACCCAATGGCTGCCACTGGGGCCACGCATGGCTAACAAACTCAGAGTATGGGCTGGGGTGGAATCTGGGTTTCATTCCACAAATGATAAGAAATATGGCCCCACGATAGATGTTGGTGATTCATTTTAGGAAGATGGAATATGGGCTGGGGATGTTGGTGGGAAGTGTTGGTGGCTCATTCCAAG
Source organism: Canis lupus dingo (assembly GCF_003254725.2). Lineage (NCBI taxonomy): Eukaryota > Metazoa > Chordata > Mammalia > Carnivora > Canidae > Canis > Canis lupus. The sequence continues at coordinate 73,511,811 of NC_064247.1, forward strand.
AAGGACAAGATGTGGGTTGGAGAAGGGGCTATATTGGTGGTTCATTCCAAAACAGATGGGGGCCATGGGTGTGGTTTAGAGGTTCATCTGGAAATACAGTGCTATTTCTAGGAAGGCATGCAGGAAGCAGAGTGTATTATGTTGGATAGGATGGTGGCCTGGGGGGATGGGCATTTCAGAATCATTCTGCTGGCTTCAAATCCCAGTTCTATCATTTACCAGTAGGGTCTCCTCAGACAATTTGCTTAACCTCTAAGTGTTTCCTCAACTGTAAAATAAGGGTAATTATAGCACCTCCCTCATATCACTTTATGAGTATGAAGCACTTATTAAGGGTGAGGGTGGCCTTTGCTTCATTCTGTGAGAGTCTTCATTCCACCACAGAATTCCCGTTTGATTCCCTGTCTCCCTCTCCATTCCGGAAATGTCACTGGTTTGAGATATGTTGACTACTTGGGAAAATGGGGCTGTTTGCTTCCATTTCAAATTTACTTTTATATTTTAAATGTTCTCTGGAACATATCCATGATTTGCTAGAGCTGAGAATTGCCACTAAGGCTTTATTTATGAAGTATTAAACACTAAAAGAAATTCAGCATGTCTCAAAACTCCTTAGGGAATAATACAAATATATGTTCTTAAAAACACACACAGAGAGCTTGTGTAATTCCTGTTCCCACCAGTGTAGAAAAATATTGCTGGTCTTTCCCTTACTAGTGATCTCTGCTTGGAAGAGAATGTCCCACTGTTCAGGTGGCATGGAGCCAAGTGCTAATTATTGAAGAGGGGGCGGGGGATTTCTGGAGACAAAGAAAGATGTCATAATCCATCCATCTAGAGAATTCAGCGCTCAAATAAAGGGCATTCAAAGTACATCAATACCATGCAGCATTAAAATAACAGCTTTCTGTTGCAGTAACCTGGAAATTTTCAAATACTCTTTAAAAAAATTTTTTTACTTGTCTGATTCTATCAATGTAAGATATTTTGCACATTTGTTTTTACAACTGATTTTAGTAAGTCATTATGAGGATGAATATGAAACAAGTTATTTCAGAAGGGATTCTTTCAAATCTTATTCCCCTGATCATAGCTACTTCTTTAAATGTCACCATAGTGGTGAGAGTGAGGTACAAATGCTTTAAGGAGGAAAGGTTGCACATAACACCCAAGGGAGAGATTTCCATGACACCAATTAACGGGACATTTGGATATGACTTTTGTCTCACATGTAATGTAATGTTATAAAGAGTCTCAACATTTGATGATGAAGTTTTATAAGCTGAGACACAACCTCTTTCCATCCCTAAGTCCTCCCCCATTCATGTGGAATAATAGTGAGAGCCAAATAATCAGTTAGCAATAGTAGAATTAATGAACAGTCTTTACAAGTACTGGGTATGGAGCTAAGTGATTACATAATTTTTCTCATTTAGAGTTATCCACATACACATTTGTCAGAAAGGAATGGTGTCTAGAGAGATTATGGCTTCCCTGGTACCTTATGGGTAGCTAATGGTCCACAGCTGGGTGGGGATGTCCTCACAAAGATTTCACAAAGGGAAGCCAGCTCTGGGGTCTTTGATGGGATTCAACTACATGAAAACTCCCTCGTCAATAAGTCCTGCTATGAAAACGTTCCACGTGAGCCAGCAGACACCAACAGAAGAACTGCTTTATTATCTCTCTGATATCGCAGAGAGGAGGCATCTCATTGGAAAGAACAAGGATCAAACCAGAGGCCAAATGACACTTGATTTCCACACACAAGAGAAAGGGGAGTTAGAATCAGGAATGCTAATTACAAGAACTTGAATTTTGAAGTTCAAAAAATTGCCACAGCAATTTTATTTTCTGAACTACAAGTCAGGGCAGATGGCAGGATGTGAATCAATGGGTGTATCTAGAGTGACCACAGGGACACAGCAGTTGTTTGACCTTCATCAGGTCATCCCTGATGTATTGTTATTTAAGCTTGCCAAGCCTCAGTTCCTCCATCTGTAAATTAGGGACAATAGCAGTACTCACTGTATGCAAAGCCCTCCTGTGTGCTGGGTTCTATGTTCTCAATAAGTAGCTAATGATTATTATATTGTATTGCATACTCCTAGTGGGATAGATGACTATGTGAATGTGTAATTGTCATTAAAAATCTGGAGGAAGGGATAGCCATGATCGAGTGATCCGAGGAGCTGGAGTCCTTCCTAGGTCACAAGTCGGGGTAGAAGTGCCCCCCACAAAGGGAGACTGCAAGAGGGATTGCAATTCTGAGCTGAAAACAAAGGCTCAGTTAGAGCTGTGGGTCAGGAAGCTGCACAGTCAAGAAAGCCATTGGGCCTGGCGGTGGGGTTGGGAGGACTGTGAGCCAAGTTTATTTTGTATTCCGAGATACTTTAAAAAAATAAATAACTGCACATACTTAATCAACTACCACATTTTTGAGTGTTCTCTTTTTTCCCCATTATTCTTTAATGATGGATCATTGGCAGGAAAGAATCAAATGGACATGAACCATTGATCATCAAAGGACCAAATAAAGCATCTAGTCAATTTCATGGTCAAGGACTTTCAAAACAAGAAAAGGTAGTGGGGGGGATTAAAGAAAGATGATGCTTCCAGATTTTTATGTTGTTTTAAAGATTTCTCAAAGGGCACCATCTTGTGATCCAGCAATGACTCCCAAGTCCACGATCTATAATAATCTCAATTTCCTCTAGCCTCTCCTCTAGACTTTATATCATTCACAGTGCTGGGGGAAAGCAAAATTGATTTTAGGAAGGGAAACCGTGAAAATGCTTTGGGTTAGTCTCCTCTCCTGCTGAGTTTCTTTATTAGGAACAGAGAAAACACTGGAACCCGGGAAGCTGAAAGTGTCCTTTTTTCTTATATTAGCTGGGGCATGAGGAAAGCAGCATTTACTGAATGAACACCTTTCATATATGGACACTTTTCATTCGTCTCAACAACTCTTTACATTTAGGGGTATGAACTCAATTTTATAACCAGGGTGAAGCTCCAGCAACTGAAGTCCAAATAGAGACTATTTGGTAAAACTGGGCTCAAATTCACACCTGTCAGATTCAAATAACTATGAGGGCAGACAGTGCTGTAACCAGGACAAGAGTAAGATGAGATTTAAGGGGGGGAGGGTGTTCACTCACAAGATTGTACATGAATCTGAGAGTGAGCAATTCCTCACATTTTGCACTGAGTGCCTCCTCTGTCCTAGCCTTGTCCATCCATGCGACTGTCAGGATTCGTTATTGGTGGTGGGGAGACGGGTAAGTGGGCTCCTAACTTTAGGGGCCTTCTATGAACTGGACAGTCTGCCAGGAGCTTTATGTAAAGAACCACTATCTTCTGAAAAGCCTTGAGAGACGGTATATTTACCTTCCATGTGCCCATAATTAGGTAGAAACAATTTTCTAAACCAGAATTTCTCTTCTTGAGAGGCCCATATACTTGGCAGGAAATCCTTTTAATAAAGAGAAAAGGGACAGAGAATGAGCTGGCATGTTCCCTGCCCTGGGGCTTAGGTATTTGCTGATAGCAAGTCTAAGAAAAGAAGAAATTACTCTGCCAGACAGAGGGAAAAAGAATTTGAAGGTCTTAGGAGACAGGGTTGAGGGAAGATGGAAAGAGGAGGGAGTGAGTGGCAATTTAAAGAAGGCTGAGGACTCATGAACCTTGATGTGACCCCTCCCCACACCCTCATATGTTCTTAAGTCTTGAGCAGATTTGACTAAAGCTCAGTGTGCTGGACATGTGTGGCGGTGTTGGTGGGGTGGGGTCGGGAGGGGTGTGTTATGCAGTGATGGTGCTGAATTGATGCCAGGATGGCTCCCGGTGAAACAGAGACCCTGCCACAATCATGGGAAGACCACCAGATCACAACAGAGCAAATCCTGGAGAGTATCAGACTTTTGCAGACCGTGGGAATCGCTGGGCATATGAGCCAATACTGTTTTTTAAGGGGAAAGGAGGTCCCCAGAAGGCATCTGTATATTAGGTACAATGGAGAAGATGAGGTTTGGAGATCTTGAGTCTTCTGCTCATTGGCTTACAGCTGGAAAGAGTGGGGGTCCAACCTCTGGTGTGTCTAGGTTCAGAGTTGCATGAACCTCGTCCTCATGTGTGCTGGAGGGAGAGAAGGTGGGAAGGCAGGTCCCAAACTATGAGGGAGACATTAAGGCTTGTGGAAAGAGGCCTAACTCGACAAATACATCCCCTACACACCAGTTTGTGGCCACTAAGCTCTGAATAGCTCTCTGATGGTTTTCTCAGCAGCCATTTGTTTTCGTGGAACGCACTTTGTTTTCAGAAGCTGCATCTATCAACTCAAGTAGGAAATTTAAGCAAGGAGGGGTATTGGGAGATGTCCTCGCATTTTATGGCTTGGAAAACCAAGGCCCAGAGGAGAAAGTCCAGTGACCATACAGGAGGCTGGCTTCTGAAAAATGCCAAAGGGATTCTACAGAAGCCCAAACGAGAGCAGAAAAGGTCTTTTGAGTGAGGAGGTCTGCTTGATTTTGTTAAAATCAATCCTTCCTGGGGCAAGGATCTGAAGACCTGATTCTGAGTCTGAGGTTGCTCCTTTTAATGGACGGCCTGTACCCAGTCCCTGGTTACTTACTTGCTGGCTGATAAACTCCCAGCTGCCCCTCCTGCTGAACTACTCTCTAGAAGCTGAGGTGTGTGTGTATTGGGCTGGAGGGAGGGGGATCTTCAAGTTATGAGGTCAGCTGCTGGGGGAGAGCATCATGAATTGCAGAAATTTCCAAACCCCGGCCCTGTGGCAAGAGGCTACCAGGCCTAGTGCCGTGGTTCTCAAGATTTAGTGCATGTAAAGTTCAATTAGGATTCTGAATTAGAAGCTCTGGGTTGGGGCCCTGGAACCCACATTACAGAGCTCCCAGGGAATCCAGCTCGGGTGCTTCACAGACTGCGCTCTCAGGGGTACTGATCCAGAGCAAATCACATGGGTTGGGAAGCCCCACAAAGCTGGGTTGAAATCCTGGCTCTCCCTACTAGTAGCTCCTTGGCTGTGGGGAAGGAGCTTTGTCCTTTGTGCTTATTAAGCTGCTGCTGCTTTTTTGGATCTAAATGGAATTCTAAACTGAATTAAAAGAATTTCTATAACATCAAGACAAAAGGGTGCTGATTGTCCTTAAGCTTCTTCATGAATCACATGGAAAGGGTTTTAGGGGTATGAAAGTTTAATAAGAATTTCCAAAAAGTGCCTAACACAGTGCCGCATATAGTAGGAGCTTTATAAATGTTTGCACCCATCTCCCCCTCTGCCCGTCTTTGAGAGGTTGCTTGCTTTCCCGCTTCTCCCCCACCATAAGCTCCCACCTCTGCTGTCACTGCCAAACCACCTCTCTTCCCAGCTGCGACAAGCCACCAGCAGCTGCCTTTTCCTCATAAGGAATTAATCTCCATTCACTGTGAGGCCAAGGCAGAAAAAGAACCTTCCCTTGCAACCATTAATAAGCAGTGCATTTCTCACAATGGCTCAGGCTTCCTTTGTCTGTTCAGTTGAAACATGTCTAGCTTGGCTGCCTTGATGGAACAGGCCCTGGTAATTACTGTACTTTTGTGGCTCTGAAACACTCAGCTTGAACACTGTGCCTTTTAATTCCAAGACCCAATAAGAGCTGCATGCATTTCATGTACATATGCGTGTACAGACACACAGATATGCACGCAGTTATTCTTCATTTTCCAAATACAGTGTCCCACATGCTTTGAGTTTTCCAGATTGTAATGACTTGTCTCAATAGGTGCTAATCTGAAAAAAAAAAAAGTTTTCCTGAAGTGTACACAATTCCCTGTTATTTATTGAAGAGGCATTTGAAATGGCTTAGATACATATGCCCCCAAAGTCTCAAATAAGGACAGAGGGAAAATGTTAATAGAGACATAAAGTTAGGGGTGGGAGGAGCAGACAAAATGCCTACAAAAGGCCCTACAAGTTTATGGGAGAACCCACATCTGGCTCCCACAACCAGAGCATAGAGGATTTGCAGTCTCCAGCAGATCAGAGACAACCCGTTTCTTAAGAGAAACACTGTTCCTCCTCCCCCTGGATGTTTTTTCCCCACGGGTCCTCATCAAGGGGAACGGAACCCCTGACATGGTTAAAGTTCTGCAAACACCCCCATGAGATACATAGCGAGTCTCATCTTATTGCAGCGTCTCTCAGGGGAGAACAGGAAAATGTCAGCACACCACTCAGTAAAAGCAGTTCCATGAGGAGTCAGACCAATAAGGCCTTGATTTACAGTGTTCTTGGGCTCTCACTTGCTTCAACTAGGAAACCGTCAGAAGCCTGTCAGCACTCGCTTCCCAGGTCCCAAGACAGTCCTATCACCTTTCAGTAAGAGCCCTTCTAGCTAACATGAGATTTGGCCTCCGAATCCTTCCCAACACAGATTTCCAGGTAGCCCCTGGCAACCCACTGAAATTGGTATGTGAGAGAAAACTTATCTGCCACTGCTACTCATCTAGAAGAATGGATGTTCGTGTTAACTTCTAATGGATTCGTTATATTGTGTGTGTATACACTCTACATGCACACACACTGGATACGCTTATAGAGTGCATATTCATATACAGAGGCATATTACGTATACATATATACTTAGTCTTCTGATCATTAGGTAACATCTTGAACTATAATCCAGTGGGGTTTTTCAAGTGCTAATGTGCTCACAGAGTTATTTTGTTCCTGCTATAAATGGCAGCTGTGTTTTGCTGAGACCTGTGGACGGCTTTGTGGAGGTCTATTCTGCTTTTTCCTCCCCTGTTGCTGGGCTACTGGCTGTCATACTCCTCTCCACAACTTGTGAGTGGACCTGCCTCTGTCAGTTTCCTCCACCTTTTATTTTTTTTATTTTTAATTTTCTTTAAAGATTTTATTTATTCATGAGACACACACACATACACACACAGAAAGAGAGAGAGAGAGAGAAAGAGAGAGGCAGAGACACAGGCAGAGAGAGAAGCAGGCTCCATGCAGGGAGCCCGACATGGGACTTGATCCCAGGGCTCCAGGATCACAAGGATCACGCCCTGGGCTGAAGGCAGCACTAAACCGCTGAGCCACCCGGGCTGCCCTTCCTCCACCTTTTAAAACTTCATATCCCAAAGCAGCCAAGATCTGCAGTGGTTAGAACTGTGTGAAAAGTACAAGTCCCCAGGTGCTGAACTAGGTCACAACTGAGTAGGCTTAGGCTTTCAGCACCTCTTTAAAGTTCCAACAGTGAGGTCTTTCCCTCTCTTCTGGAATTATGACGTGTCTGGGTAAGGTTTGCAGTTTAGGTAAATGAGAAGTGTTGAACCTGTCCTAATAAGTCCAGGTATTTCTTGCTTTCTGAAGTCCTGCTCTTGGGATCCCTGGGTGGTGCAGCAGGTTAGTGCCTGCCTTTGGCCCAGGGTGCGATCCTGGAGACCCGGGATCGAATCCCACATCGGGCTCTCATTGCATGGAGCCTGCTTCTCCCTCTGTCTGTGTCTCTGCCTCTCTCTCTCTCTGTCTCTCTCTCTGTGACTATCATTAATAAATAAAAATTAAAAAAAAATGAAGTCCTGCTCTTTGAATCCAAGAACAAGGAGATTTAGACAGAAAAGGATATTTTCTCATTTCTTGCCCTTTCTCTGTTGTCTCTATTTCATATACAGATGCACTTTCAGTCCTGCTCCATGAGATCCCGTTTAAAGAAATGGGGTCTGAGAAGACAGCTCAAACTGACTCAACCATCCTTGCAAAGTCCCACATCCTCCTCACCCTACCCAGCCCCGTGGAGCTGGAGAGGCAGCAGGGGTGGGGGGCTCTCCCATTCTGCATATTTCCACCTCTAATTAATTTTAAATAGGCTGCCTGGCAGTGTTGTTGCTGAACACTTCACATTCCAGCTCCTGACTCTATTTCTGTTAATTGGAGAATGTTTTATTTCAACTAATCAGCCCAGCATCCTTTCCAATCAAAACAGCATTCTGGTCTAGGTACAACACCCATCACCAAAGGGCCAATCAGATTTGCAAATTGGGAAGCACCAGTGACTTTCTATCCCCCACTCCTGACACCCAGGTTGCAGACAACACACACACACACACACACACACACACACACACACACCTGGAAATTCTCAAGGGACTTGTATCCTTTCTCTAGTCTAGTGGCTGGCTGGTTTCAACCCTTCCACTTCCCCACGGGCACAGTTTCTACTGTGAAAGGTGATATTGATGCCTCAGCATTGTTTATCAAACCAAGACTCTTGTGAATAAATAAGAAGCTAGATAGGAAAGAATGATGGACAATGCCTGCTTCCCGAGCAATTTAATTTTAACTAACAAGCAAGCTAACCTAATGAGAGAAAGAACGCACTATTCACTGAGCAGTTACTGGGAGCCTATCCTGGGCCAGGTATTGTGTTATACATTCCGAACCCTGAGATGATAAAGCAAGTTTCCTGCTGCCAAGGAGCTCAGAGTTGGATGGATTTGCCATGAAAGGCAAAGTAAGAATTATGTAGAGTGTAATAAGAGATAGGGCAGAGGAAACCCATGGGTCTTGGGAGCATGGTGGTGAGAGTGGTTGGCTCTACATGGGGAGCAAAGAAGGCTCTCTGGAGGAAATGTTTGGTTTGACTATAAAAGAATTCTTGATAGGACAGGGTTTTTTTTTTTTTTTTTATTCTTGTGACCTTCTTTTCCACCCTTCCTCATCCATAGTGTCTGTGTTGGAGGGAGGTTGCCTCTGGATAGAAGAGTAGAAAGAAATAGTTTACTTAAAAAGTAATATATTGAAGTTATATTATGGGAGGGGGGTGTCAACAAGGTCACCAAGAAGAGAAACGTGTTTGACTTGTAGATGCCCCTTTTGTAGAGTGTAAAAGGCAATATGCCTCTTTGACTACACAGCAGGATGGAAATTGGGATGATACCCATGTGTGCTACTCCAGGATGAAGCCAGGGCCCTGTGGAGTGTCAGGGATGAGGAAGGGCCCAGGAGGCTGTGGGGAAGGAGGGAAGACAAGGAACCCTGAAAGCTCATACCAAAGAGAGTATGGACTGAAAACTTAAGAAACCTTGTTCACTGCCCCACGAGATGCATACTCATGATCCCCTTTGGAGGGCTGACATATCTCCCTTCCATTTTAAGACTGTATTTTCAGGGATGGGGCTGGATATTGAGAAACAGTCAGAAGAGATTTTTCCATCCCTCCTACAACTCAGGCACATCAAGTGCATTGTGAGTAGTACCTACACTCCCAGCAGACATTTGCTGGCCACAAGGAAAGCAGGAGTCAATGGGACAGGAAGCAAGGAGACAAGTGGCCAGAGAAGAAGCCTAACAGAGAAAACAGTGAGTGGGCTTATAGCAAGTAGCCATAAGCTACTTTCTCCCTTTTCTATGGGAGAAAAGACTAAATTCAAGAGAAATGCAGAAGAAAGAATGGATAAAATATGTGTCTGTGGAGGAGAGGGTTTTGCCATGGCCGCCTGTGTGGATGATAGTACCGTTAATTGGGATATAATGAGAACAACATATCCAAATGTCTCCATCAGTAACTAGCTTACTGGGCTCACTGTATCATCTTTTCCTAGCCTCTGAGACAACACAGAATAAACAGCTTGCTGGGCCAGCTGGTGTAGGGTCAGTGAGAGAACCTTTCAGTTTCCTGAGCCAATTAGTAAATTCCTTAATGCCTTTGCTTTGCATCCCCACAGCTCCCCATTCACACACTTACTGGACCATGAAATTCTTCAAAATGTGTCTTTTTGATGGAAGAGATTCAGGCTTATGTCTCTTCTCCTCATTTCCTTGTCTAGGTGGATGTCCTATAATTTATTGTTTCCTAAGATGATGGGAAGGGGCTGCCTACATCTGGAGGGTCTTATAGATCGAGAAATTCAGTGTCTGACTTGGGTGATTTCCATTCCTGGGGCTCCCATGAAGATGGGGAAGTCTGGGAATTCAGGATCCTCCCAACCTGTGTCTCCCACTCAAAGGCAAAACAAATCATATACCTTCCTCATTACTCTTTAACATATTTCAAGAAATTTACTTGGCAGTATAGTAGAGGGACCCTTAGGTTAGAAAACAAGAACCAAATCTCTGCTCCCCCCATACCAGTCTTGTAGAGCCTTGGTTTTCTCTCAGTAGCTATGTAAACTGCCTATTAATGGAAGCTGCAAATACTGCAAAACATGAAGAAAACGTGGTTAGTTCTCTAGCTGGATTGAAAAGTGCCTTCCTAAATGCAGTGATTTCAAGCTGAACAGGGATCTTTGGGACTACATTAGGATGAATTTAATGATCTCAGTTAATTTGCAATGGGACCTGAAAATCCCTTTAGCAGTTTCTTTTTACCCAATATTAGAGGAGGTAGGGTTATAGGAACTACTTTAATAAAAGGTATTATCACTGACATTACAAAGCGTAGATATGCCTTTGCACATAATAGGCATATCTTAGAGCTCAACATGCCTTAACCTTCCCTTTCTTGTCTCTTCTAACTTTTCTCCCCTTCTGATTCCACCTCCCATCTCTCTTCGTAATACTTACTGAGAAGATGAGCCTAGACTTCCTCTAATCTCTTCCTTTCTTTTCTTTTCATCATCTATCCAAATTGGCCCTCCATTAATGAAGTGAGACTTCCAAGGTGATTCTGAGAATCTAGGTAACATTTCAGAGGCTCTGTTAGGCCAAGAAGACAAATCACTGAAGAATATCTCTTATCTTAATCCTTCAAATGCTGGCAGATGAATCATAAACTTTGATTCACTGAAGTAATACACAGAGATGACTTTTATTTTATTATTATTATTACTTTTTAAAATCAAAGCAATGTGTGTTAGAGCTCCTGGCTGGCCTGGCTATTACTCTGAGGATGACTAATGTCACCATGAGAGCAATCATCACTAATCAGAGGGCACTCTTTGCACAGGATGTTGACAACAAAGTGGAGAAAGGACAGAGGTTGCTTTGAAGATGTGCCTGCCTTTCAAAAAAGGAAAGAATTCAATATGTCATAAGAAGGATCCCCTTAGGAGGAAGTTAAAAAAAGAAACTCTGCTATAGATTCCTTTAAAAACCTTTCTTTCTTTGATATTTCTACAGTTGATAAAATAACAAAATAGCAATTTAGAAACCATCCTCACATTTATATGTATATATTCTTTATCCTCAAACCAATCTTATGGGAGCACAGTAATATTCCCATTTTATAGACAAGGAAGAGACAAGGACCTCCTGAGTTTCATAGTCCTGTAGCTAGTAAGTGGCACAGGTGGGACTTGAACTTTAATCTTCTGAACCCAAGCCCCTGGTACCTTCTTCTGTACAATGTTGTAGGGATCCTATCATAGGAGAAGTTCCTGTGGAGGCAGCATTTCCAAGGATACTTCTTTGCTCAAGAACATGCTCACGTGAATCTCTACTGTTGAATTCACTAAACCCAAAATTAATGGGTATAGCAGACGCTCATCCTCGCTGATCCCAGAGCGCTGCTCACCCATTTCTTTGCCCAAAGGCTTCCTCTTGCTGATGCTACCAACACAGCAGGCCAGAAGTGTAAAAATATTAATGTTCCTCATCCTTGGAGCATCTGTCAGAAGTTGATACTTAAGTGTTCTGGTTCCCCTCATCCCTCAGGTGGGATTACTCTGAGATGGGACTTTTGTGGAGCCTCCTATCTCCTCCGTCAGATTAACCTCCATTACCCACAGGGGTAGTTGGTTTGCTAAAGCACCTTGCAATGATTGCCTTTCTTTTCCTATTCTTTCCTACTTCTCCCAGGATTTGCTGGATCCTAAATAAGTATCTTGTACTTAGATCCCTGCTTCTGCCTTCTAAGATCCTTTGGTCCCATCTCATCTTTCCCACCCCTACTTACCATTAGTTCTCCATTCATTCATGCAACCCTATAGGCTTAGTCTTGGAGCACAATCAGTCCTAAATGCCAATGATATGTTCTCCTGCCTCTAAGCTTGTGCTTACTCTGTTTTTACTCAACCTTGGCACTGTCATATTCTATGCTTTCTTTAACATTCTACTCCTGTCCATCTCCTCTGTGAGGTCTTCACTGATGATCCCCATATGGGTCCCTTCCACCTACTTACCAGGTCTTCTGCATTATTTCCCCACAGTAAACAATATACTCTTTTGTCATGTTTCTTTGTCCCCTAATTCTTCTTTCATCCATAGCATTTGTTTTCCCAAAAATAGACTTTAAGTTCCTATATATTAGGATCATGTGCACAGCCAGCAGTATGCTGGTAAATGTTTAACAACTGACTCTCTGGGAAAAAAAAAATATATGCATATACTGACATATATACATTTACTAGAATTTTACTGACATGGAGAATAGATAGTCCACAATTTACGATTGATAATAAGACACACTCTACTCTTTATTTTAAAGCCCATATGAGTCAACTGACTCGTTTTCACAGAATGCTTTTGCTGATTTTTGCAGAACTGTTCTATCTGTAACCAACCGATGGTCACAATTCAATCATGACTTGACAAATTGAGTTGCATGCCCAATAGATTCGGTGTTATTGACCCTGATATATGATTGATACCTGATCTACTGTTAAGCTATTTCTCACCTCCATCCAGATTTAACTCAATAAACTGTCACGTCTTTCAGCTTCAGCACCAGATGTGACATATTTTCAAATTTAATCTGCAGTATTCACATTTTCTGCCTTACTTTCTTAAGTTTATGCAATCAACGGCAACAAAAAATCAAGCCCTGGTTTCCATGGTGTAAATACTCCCACTGTAGCTGATCTTCAAGCTACCCAAGTGATGTCACTGCATGTAGAGTCATGAAGCACCATTATATAGTACTTTACCCATGCAGATAAAATAAGTAACCTCAAGAGCACAGAGAGTGAAATATAAAATAGTTAAGAACTCGTGAGTTTTAAGTATATATTATCTTTTCTTACAACATAGTTTTTTAAATTATAAGTTTATATACTTTGATATTTAATAAAATAGTTTTGTTGAATGACTGGCTCACAAAATTCCTGAGTATCTAACAATAGGCTCTTGTGAGCTGGTATGAGCCAGCTCCGGCACACCACTGCATCTATTTTGTAATTCAGAGTGTCTAGCACAGTTCTGGGCTGCAGTAAAAGCTCTCTGAATACTTGCTGTGTGAATGAGCAGCTTTAGTTTTCAAAAGGGCAGAAGACCAAAGAACTTGAAAAAATAAGGCAGCCCTCAGTAAATGTTGTTGACCAACTGCTCAGGGCACCAAGCCAGAGGATGAGAGGGTCGGTCCTTGCTCTGATAGTGGGGAATAAGGTCAAGTAATAGAAGCTGCTGATTGACCTCTTTGTTACTTCCTTATTATAAACAAGGATTTTGGCCAATTAGCATTTGGATTCCCCTTTTCTCTCCTCAACTGAGACATGGAGCTAACCAAAGATACTGTATGTCTAAGGTTGGGATTATGTTTCTCATTGTCAGTTAAAAACTGGCATTCTGGTTGAGACATTGGCCTTATTGGGTGGTGCAGGCTGGTGTAGATACTGGCTGGTCACTACTGCAAACCAGTTGGGCAGCCTTCTTCTGCAGGATGATAGTCGATGTTCACATGTCATGATTATAAGCAAGGCTCTGGAGTCAGTCTATTTGGGTTCAGATGCCCATTACTAGCAATGTGACCTCGGGAAACGTATTGAATCTCCCCAAGACATTGCTTCATCGTCTATAAAATGGGGATCATGATTGCGTCTTACTCACTTGTTGTCAGGGTTCAAGGTGAAACTGAACATAAAGCTCTTAACACGATGCCTGGCATGCAGTATGTGCCCAAATAATGCACGATGCTCATGCTGATGCCAATGTCAGTGATGTGCTAGTGCCTTTGGGCAATGATCATCTAACTGGTATTAATAAGGTTTCTTTAATGCAGACTTCTCCAATCCTTAAGATGTCACATGCCAAGTGATACTATATGCCAAATTTCCCAAACCGCTGGTATTCATGCTTGTGAAACATGCCCTGAGAAGTCCATTTTTAGCTCTATCTGGAACTCTTTGAAACTTCCCTTCAGGAGAAAAGAGCAGGTGCTGCTTCTCAACTTTTCATTTTCCTTCCTTTGAAGTGGAAATGTTATTTGTGCCTGTTTGTCAGATACCGGGGCCTTCGTTAGAGCTCCAGGGAATTGAGAGGAGCTTCAGGCATCCCAGTTTTCCATGTGGGAAAATGTATATATTTACAAACAATATTCAAGTCTAATTAAATTTCACCCTGTTGGTCATTCTTGTTTCCCAAGAGATCAGAAGAGGAGTCTCCTAAGACTGTCCTCTCTAGCAGTTTGGCTATAGTATTTTCAACTATATTCTTCCAAGAGCCTGAGGTGTCCCTGAGCAGCTCTCAGGAGGAAGGTGGGGAGGGGTTGCTGGCGGGATGGGGTCAATAGGCTGAGGCAGTATGCAGGCATGGACAGATTTAGCATCCCAGTGATGCAGGTTCAAATCCTGTCTCCTCCACCAAGTAGATGTGCAGTGTTGGACAAGTTCTGAATCTCTGTCTCCCTGCCAAGGTTGGACTGGTTGTGAGTAGGTTGCAAAGATCACAGGTAGACTGCCTGGCACCTAATAGCTCAAGAAGTCTTTATAATCCTTAATGCCGAGAAGCGAGGCAAAGAAGTGCAAGAGGAGGCAAGGATTAGAGGAAACATACAATTTTTTTGAGAAAGAACTGCCTTCACATTTTTTAAAATTAATTAAAATTAAACTAATTTTTAAAACCCTCTTTAGAAACAAGAGATTGTCTTCTCTTTCATGTTTGTGTGATCCTTGGCAAGTTACTTTCTTCCTCTGTGTCTCATTTTCTTTCCTCTGAAATAGGGATAAATAATACTACTACTTCCTATGGTTATGGTGAGGGTCAAATGAAATTAAATAGTGCATTTAAAGTGTTTAAGACAGTGCCCAGGGCAGCCCCGGTGGCACAGCGGTTTAGCGCCGCCTGCAGCCCGAGGTGTAATCCTGGAGACCCGGGATCAAGTCCCACATCGGGCTCCCGGTGCATGGAGCCTGCTTCTCTCTCTGCCTGTGTCTCTGCCTCTCTTTCGCTCTCTCTTAATAAATAAATAAATAAATAATAAATAAATAAATAAATAAATCTTTAAAAAAAAAAAAAAAAAAGACCGTTCCCAGTTCATTGCAAGTATTCGATGTGTGTTTTGTATTTTTATTATTATTATAGTATTGTTATTAGTATCATCCTTTCCCCACACCTTCCTGTTGCCTCTTCTCTCAGTTCTCTCCTTGTCTTGTTTTTTGGTTGTTTTTAAGATTTTATTTATTTATTCATGAGAGACACAGAGGCAGAGACATAGATAGAGGGAGAAGCAGGCTCCCTGAGAGGAGCCTGATGTAGGACTCAATCCCAGAACCCTGGGATCACGACCTGAGCCAGAGGCAGACACTCAACCACTAAGCCACCCAGGAGCCCCTCCTTGTCTTATTTGAAGTCACTAAAAGATCATCACTACTAGGTGATGGCTGCCTAACCCTTCTGCGCATCCCACAAGTGTTCTCGCCTTCTGAGCTTGGATAGATGCTATTATCTGGGGCTTCACTTGAGAGCTAATCATGGAGAGCCTTAGGATGGCTTTTTTATTGTTGTCTGAGCTGTTATTCAATCTTTCTTTGCTACTCTCTGCTTCTGTTACCATTCTCCCTAAACAGGTACAAAATAAGAGTTAGAGGCCCTCTCTCTAATCACTGATGCTGAGAAACACAGCTGGGCTTTTGCTCTTCCCAGACCCAACGTACCCTGCTCAGGGCAAACACAATGCACAGCACAACTCAGTACTCTTTCCTGGGGTAGGGAAGAAGAGAACTAATATTCATGAGGTTTCAGGCACTGAACTGTAAGTTCGGTGTTGGGAATATAAAACTCAGCACAGTGTCTGCCCCTGCCTTTAGGAAGCTCACAGTTTGGTGGAGACTATGGATGGTGGAAAGACAGTATATCTCAGTGTTGGAAGTACAGGGTGCCGGGGAGCCCACAGGACAGACTTGAGCTGAGAAAAGTCCAGCAGGGAGTGGGGAGTATCCAAGAAATGCCAGGTAAACAGAAGCCTAAAGACTTACGCAGGGCAGCCTGGGTGGCTCAGCGATTTAGCACCGCCTTCAGTCCAGGGCGCGATCCTGGAGATCCGGGATCGAGTCCCATGTCGGGCTCCCTGCATGGAGCCTGCTTCTCCCTCTGCCTGAGTCTCTGCCTCTCTCTCTGTGTGTCTCTCATGAATAAATAAATAAAATCTTATTTAAAAAAATCATGCAGAAATGGACCTGAGGCAGGCCTGAAGCCTGGATACTGATTTTTAAAAAAATATTTTTATTTATTTCAGAGAGAGGGAGAGCAGGAGTGGAGAAAGGAACAGAGGGAGGGGGGAAGGAGACTCCCCACCGAGCAGGGAGCCCAATGGGGGGCTCGATGCCAGGACCCCGGGACTATGACCTGAGCCAAAGGTAGATGCCTAACTGACTGAGCTACCCAGGTACCCCCAGATATTGATTTTTTTAATAGTCTCACAGTAAAGATTCTGGAATGTTCTGAGATTGTTTCCGCCTGTGTTATATGGCACCGGTGGTCAAGCAGGCACATAGCCAGGTTTGCTCACACAGGAGGCTAGCAAGAGTGAGCTCTGTGCCTGGTGGAATGCGTCCTCCAAGTGACCGGACTGTCAATCAAGCCCTGGAGCCCGGGGCCGAGGCATGTGTACCCGGGAAGCTAGCTCCCGCAGTCGGTTATGTGCGCCTCTTCTCAACTGCACATTCAGTGACGTCCTATTGATCACCTGGTCATGGTAGGAGTGCTTACGCCACCGACACTGGCAAGTGCGACACATCAAGGCTTTCTTCTCCAGGCCCAGTTGCTGAAGCACTTACTACCATAACCACTGTGTGCACCTCCTGTTGAGAACTTTCTGTGCTACCCCTCGCAAGGTGTATCCCCCTTGAAGCGTCTGCATCTTATTTCACTAAAGAAACTTTATCGTATCAGACCCCTCCTACTTAGCCCTTCATATCTTCTGGCTTCCCTTCCTACTCTAGCTGCTGCCGCTGGAACCATAGAGGTGCTGAGCAACTTTGTGCAGTGCTTCAGTCCTGCTCACACCTGTGCCTCACCCTGAGGGGTCCCTGACGTGGAAGTGGGGGACATGCACGCACAGCCCCGTGGCACCCCCTTTGCTAATGGGGCCTGACGTTCAGTGATCACACCTCCCCTCGGGTGTCCTAGGAAAGCAGTTCCGAGACACGTTTCCTAAGTGTCCCCAGGAATCGAACACTCTAGCTGTATTTACTCATACAATCTACCCACGACCAGTCTGACTTTGGCAGCTAAAGAGACGAGGGCTCAGAGTGACTCAGTCACTTGTCAGAGATGGTGCATCTGCTCGGGAGGAGACTGAATTTGGACCCGCATCATTGGGACTCTGAGGCTGTCCATACCTGCATACTGCCTCTGCCCATCAACCCGGTCCTGCCTGCTTCCCCTCCTCTCCTCCTCCTGATGCGGCTCGTATGGGATCACCTTGGTCTCGGAAGAGTGTGGTTGGAAACCACTTCCCAACGCACTGGCTGCTTTGATAACACATCCTTTCTTCGGTTCCTGAATGTTCGCCTCCCTCACTTCTCTCTCCTCCTTATCACTTCCCACATAAATGTTTGCACACAAGCCTGAACGCTAGGCTCTGCCTTGAGGGGATCCCAGCCTAAGACATGTTCTGACTGTACCAACCAACACCTCGCATGTGACCCACCTGTTGTGATAACCACAGTGATAAGTAGGAAGTGGCCCAAGACGGAGAACCAGATCAAGGGCCACCTTGAAGCCTTGCCTCGCTTCCCTACCCCTGGTCATACTGTGCTCCCCACAGAACCACCCTGTTCTAGAATGGATGGATTTACACACCAGACCGCTCTCCTTCCACACTCGAGGCATTAAGGCAGTAGGCACGCTGCTTTTCTCACAGCATTCCCTGGCACAGAGTAGGTATCAGGAAAATTTCTGAAGAGCGAATAAAGAAGGCACTTTTTAAAAAGTTTACTGTTCGGCACATCTGAGAAGAGCCTGTTGGTCCAACACTCACTGCCCAGTGGAAGATGGAAACAAGAAGTCCCGCTGTGTGCCAAGGCCATCCCCAAATGGCAGAGATGGATGGTGAGAGGAAACACCAACAACTGGCAAGGAAATGTAAAAAATTAAGCCTATAGCAAACATGAGCCCTGACAAAATGCTTGGAATGTCAATGAGAGAAGCAGTGGCCACTGCTCCTAACTATTTTTAATGACTTTTTTTTTTTTTTTCCCAACCCTGCAAGTCTGGGATAAGCTCATAAACGCTTTAGGGGAAGCACAGACATTGGTGATGAAAGCGACAGAGTGAGTCATATTTGCAGAGCATTGAGGGAAGATCCTGTAACACAACAAACCTAAATTGCATCTAATGACATAAACAGAGAATAGCGATGCAGGGAAACCTGCCAACCGGGAAAACAGACCAAAGGAAGTCAACTTGGAAATAACAGGATGGCCGAAGACACTGGGAACCACTGGGAAACCAGAAGCAGGAAAGCGATGAAAATTGATCTGAACAGAAAGATGATCTCCGTGGGGGCAGCAGGGACTCTTCCGTATTTGCTCTCAGAAGCTTGCCTCCGGGGAAGATCTAAAGAAACCTCCAAAATTTTAAACTCAAGAAATAAAGGTGGAATCTTGGCAAAGGGAAGGAGGGCAGTAAGAATAATATCAGCTGTCTCCTCTCAGCGATTGCTTTTTCTTCTTGATTCTGCCTCAAATTCTTTTTTTTTCCTTTTTTTTTTTTTAATTCTTTTTTTCCTTAAAGATAACGAAGCCATGGCAAGACATTGACTCTTACCTTTCTTTCTCTTAGCCATAGGAAAATTATTTCAAGATCTGGAGCACCGAAACATTCCATTGTCTCTGCAGGCTGCCCACCAGGGACATGCAAATAAAGCCCGGGTCCTGGACAGGTAGGAGGCTTTCGTAACCAGGTAACCATTCAGGCAGAGCTGAATTCCTTCTGTTTGCCAGCAGGCTTCCTTGTGAACCTCTCCCATTATTCAGCTTGCAACACTATAGTTTAATTGTCTGTTGACACGTCTGCTTTACCACCAGCTGGTATTCTCCTCAAGGACCCTTTGCTTTTCTGCCTCTCCAGCGCCCAGCTCTGGGCTTGGGAGATAGCAGGTGCTCAGTAAAGGCAAGTTGGGTTACAAATGAATGAAGGATTACTCCATGCAACTACAGGGAATTGAAGAAAGCATTTTCTTAAATAAAAAGTGGGTCAGGGAAAGAATCCCTGAGTCTCCCGAGCAATATTGAAAGCACGCTTATTTACCTGAAACCCTTGTATTAGAAAAGGATTGATCTAAATGTCTCTAGGGAATCAAGGAGGTGCTTGTGGACTGAATGTTTGTGGCCTCCCCTCCCCCCCCAAAAAATTTGTATGTTAAAACCCTAACCCCCGATGGGCCAAAGCAAATACCTCCTCCATTTTTAAGGGATACTTTGTCCCTCCTTAAGCAAGCATCAAACACACTCCTAATTTGCTCACACAGGCTCATGAGCACATCTGGGGCACTTAGGACCACAGTTTTGTGGGCAGGGGCAGCAGATGTATAGGAACAAAGCCAGGAATGGGCTACATTAAAACAATAGCAGTCATTTTGCTTAGGGTTGCACAACTGAGTGATCTCTTCTCTTTTGTTTTCTAAATGCTGTCTACTGTGATTATATGATATTTATATAACTTATTCTTTTAATTGCAAGGAAAAAGTTATTCTGAGGAAAAGGCAATATAATCAGCAACGCACGCACACAGATGCACAAACACATACTCACAAACATACATAAGCTCCAGAACAAGAAACCTAGCTTGGATTCCTGGTTCTGCTACCTCGTACACATTATCTTGCCCAGTCCCTCTTTTGAAAATTCTCTATGATGGGCATTGTGTCATCTGTCCTGCCTATCACTGTGGGTCTTGATGCCCAAAAGGCCAGTAAAATGCTGTGCAAAGAGAAGGTGCAGGGCAGGGTGCAGCCTCTCCGAACTGTCACCTCTATACTTCCCAGCACAGCTTTGCATTCAGGGGTTTGGATGATAAAAGCCATCGTGTGGAGTACATCCAAGTGCCGAGCAATAGAAATGCAATAACATTAGCCCCAACTAGCTCATAATTTGTAGCCACTGGTGCAAGACAGGGAAGGGAAGTAGCGAGCTCAAGTACCAGCCTTGAAGTCAAGGTAATCTGTGCTGCCATTAGAGTCCTGTGTCTTGGAGGAAGCATCAGCTTGCCTGGCCTCAGCTTGCCTGGCCTCAGTCTTGTCATCTGAACCGTGGACATAACCATGCCACCTACAAAAGATCGGGGTGAGCATCATGTGGCCAACAGCTAAATCATCATGTCCCCATCCTCACATGTCCCCAACCCGAGGGTTTGTTGAGCAAATTCGCCGAATGATAATGTGTGTATGTGCTAGGGAAGCCATAAAAATGACACACATTTGGGAAGAGATATGGCAAGAAAGAAACTAGAGTTGTGTTAAGCACCCACTCTGCGGCATTTCCATACAGCATGCAGTCTACAGCTTACACATGGCTTGTAACAGACTTTAAAACTGGCAGGAAGAGCAAGGGTTATCAGCCCATTTTTACGGAACCAGGAAACTGAGGCTTGCAATTCAAAGTCACCCGTTTGCAATCACTGAAGTTAGGGAAGAATGAACCAAGGTCTTGAAAGACCAGTCTTCTTCCCCTGAACCAAGTGCCCTCCAATCAGGAAGACTGGGCAAGCAGGGTGAAGAAGGGCCTGGGACACCCCTAGGAGTCACCCCTACTCCTGAAGGGGCCAAGCTGTGGCCATGAGCACGGATTCAGGAGAGAGCCAGCTTGAGAGTTGAGTTTTGGCTTTAGCACTTTTGTCTGTATGACCTTATCCAAGCCACTAACCCCTCTCAATGTCATCTGGACAGTGGGGAAATAATAGTTCCTTACAGCACTCAGGATTGCTGTGAGTCTAGATGAGCCGGTGCATGCAAAATGCCCAGGACGATGCCTGGCTCAGGCTAAATGTCAAACTTGAGCCACCATTGTTACTTTGTCGCTTGCCCAGGGCTCCAGAGGCAGCTGCTCACTTGGAGTTTATTAAATGACTAACCAGAGCATGGCACTTTCCTGGCAGCACCACCTCAAACAAGCTAACGGTTTAGTAATCAGAGCCTAGATGGTTGGAGGATCAGAGGATCCAAACACCAGCATGTGTTTATCATTTGTGCTGCTTAGAGCTTCTGTTCCAGAAAGCAGCTCCCACAGATGCCTTTGGAAATGAGTAAAAACAAAGGCAAGAGCAACGGTAAAGCCTGTTCACGTCATGGTGGTGGCAAACCAGAGAGGGGCCAGCTCTGGGAGGATGAATTATAAGAGACAGGCAGGGCCATACCCTATCCATGCATCCCCAGGTGATAACACAGCTGACTTTTATAGGGTGCCTGGACATGCCCCACAACCTTGCCCTGTACCACCCATGGCATTTGCACAACAACCCCATAGAGGAGGCACCGCTACTATCTCCACTTCACAGATGACCAAAGGGAGCCTAGAGTCCTTTCCCAAAGACTCACATCTGTAGCCAGTGGAAGGAGGACTTGGCCCTGTTTGGGAGCCTACTCTTAGGCAAAAATTTGTCTCTTCAGCCCTTTACGTTTCACAAAACATTTTCTCATTTTGAGTGTATCTGACTTACCATCTGTTGTGTCTTGAATTGCGCTCCCAGGCCCTCATAGAAAATTCATATGTTGAAGTCCTCACTCCCAGGACCTCAGAATGTGACTGTACTTGGAAAGAGGGTCTTTGCAGATGTAACTAGTTAAGACGTTGGAGTAGAGGGAGCCTTATTCCAACAACTGCTGTGCTTCTAAGAAGGGGAGATTTGGAGACAGACTGTCACATAGAGAGCGCCCCATGTGAACACAAAGGCAGACATGTGGTGATATGTCTACAAGCCAAGGAACAACCAAGGATGCTGGTGAACCACCAGAAGCTGGGGGAGGGGCTGGAACAGATTCTTTCTCACAGCCTTCAGAAGGACCCAACCCTACTGACACCTTGATCTGGAACTTCTGGGCTCCAGACCTGTGAGACAATATATTTCTGTTGTTTCAAGCCATTCAGCCTGTGGTCCTTGGTTCCAGCAGCCCATTTTCAATGGAGGAAAGGGATGCTGAGGGAGGAAAATGCCTCCAGCAGGTGGAAGTAGAGGCAACATCCACAGCACGCCTACCTGCCGACGAGCAACCTTTCTTTGCACATTCTCTGATTTAAATGTGTGCTCTAGTGGTTCAAACGATCTTGGTCTGCCAGATCTTCGTTATCTGCTTCTAGTGAATAGTTCAGAATCTGTGATTAACACATCAGTACAATACCTCGGAAAATATTTGAAAACAGTCCTTCTGGTGTTAGCCTTGCAAATGAGACCTATAAACTGATTGCTCCATCGACTTGGAAAGCAAACAGAAGCAACCAGACATTTCTAGCCTCAGAAGCAGCAGAATTTTGTCTAGGTCTTTTAAAAACACAGTCAAAAGCAGCCTGCATCGACTCTATCCCTGGCTTACAAGAAACTCCAGTTTTGTGATATATTTTCAGCCAAACGATAGGCTTGGAGGCGAAAGCAATCATTTTCTTCATCACAGAAATGTATTCATTGCTGAGCTCCCAGAAGGAGTACTTAGCTGTGAATAAACCTAATCCCGCATCCTGCTGTGGTCTCTGGTGGAGACGAAATTGGTTAGAGCCTGGATGGTTAGACGCTGCACCAGGCTGATGGGCACACCTGCCCTGAGGCCCTAGAAATCTTCAGCATGGCGCACCCTGTGTTCTCCTTGCTTGATATTTTGCCTGAGAGTCTCTGGCCCCAAAGATCTCAGCTCTGTGGGGGATACATTTACGTCACACTGCAAGAGTAATAGCTAGTGAGCACTTAATATTTGTCAGGTATTAGGTCATTTAATTCCTCCAATTAGAAACTGGTAGAATATACCATTTTCTCCATGTATCTTTTTTTTCCCCTTTTCCCCATTTTTTCATAGGTAGCTGTCCATTAACATGTTGATGAAGGAGGCAAGCCCAGGGAACCCAAAATCAGAGGTTCCTCTCTTGGATTTGGGCATCATGGCAAGACCATGGGATGTTGAGGATGCTTTTGCAGAAGAGCCAACACCATCCCTGAATCTTGAAAGGGGAGCAGGGACGTCATAGGCTAAGGATGAGGGAAGGGCATGATAAGCAGAAATAACAGAAAAGCATGAAGACAGGCAAGGGGGCAATAGAGACCCAGGTTCTTGAAGAACCACACAGTCCAGTTGGCAGGAGTGAGGATGGCACACTGGGTGGGGGTGGGAGCTTGCACGTGCTCCGTTTCCCCATCCTCCTCTCAAGGTCTCCCTCTTGGCATCCCCATCACTTCATGCTCAGCCAGATGCACCTTCTCCCTGTGCTTGGATGTGCCAGCCACCTCCTCTCTCTCAACGTCCAGGCCTGGGCCTGGGCTATAGCACATGTCTTGGTCACCCCTCCAGCTCTCTCCCTTGGGTTTTATGTCCTGCTTAGGTAACCGTCTGGCTGTTCACTTCTGCTACCTGGCTGCTACCTGAGTGTGGACCCACCGCTTCCCACTTATAAGTGTGTTTTCAAAGCCCGGCCTCTGTGTTTGCTGAATAGATGTTGTCTTAATTCCCAATTGCTGGGGCAGCCCCGGTGGCGCAGCGGTTTAGTGCCGCCTGCAGCCCGGGGTGTGATCCTGGAGACAATGGATCGAGTCCCACGTCAGGCTCTCTGCATGGAGCCTGCTTCTCCCTCTGCCTGTGTCTCTGCCTCTCATTCTCTCTCTGTGTCTCTATGAATAAGTAAATAAAATCTTAAAAAAAAAAAAATTCCCAATTGCTGCTGTCACAACCCCCACCCCCACCCCAAACTCAGTAGCTTAACAATACAAATTTATTCTCTTACAGTTCTGTAGGTCAGAAGCCCGAAATGGGTCTCTGCATTAAAATCTGGGAGTCCAGTGAGAATGGGGAAAATTAACAAGGCAGGAAACCACAAATGTTGGAGAGGATGTGGAGAAAGGGGAATCCTCTTGCACTGTGGGTGGGAATGTGAACTAGTGCAGCCACTCTGGAAAACTGTGTGTGTGAAGGTTCCTCAAAGAGTTAAAAATAGACCTGCCCTACGACCCAGCAATTGCACTGCTGGGGATTCACCCCAAAGATACAGATGCAATGAAATGCCGGAACACCTGCACCCCAATGTTTATAGTAGCAATGTTCACAATAGCCAAACTGTGGAAGGAGCCTCGGTGTCCATCGAAAGATGATGGATAAAGAAGATGTGGTTTATGTATACAATGGAATATTCCTCAGCCATTAGAAACGACAAATACGCACCATTTGCTTCGATGTGGATGGAACTGGAGGGTATTATGCTGAGTGAAGTAAGTCAGTCGGAGAAGGACAAACATTATATGTTCTCATTCATTTGGGGAATATAAATAATAGTGAAAGGGAATATAAGGGAAGGGAGAAGAAATGTGTGGGAAATATCAGAAAGGGAGACAGAACATAGAAGACTCCTAACTCTGGGAAACGAACTAGGGGTGGTGGAAGGGGAGGAGGGCAGGGGGTGGGGGTGAATGGGTGACGGGCACTGAGGGGGGCACTTGACGGGATGAGCACTGGGTGTTATTCTATATGTTGGCAAATGGAACACCAATAAAAAATAAATTAAAAAAAATTAAAAAATAAAGAAGCCAGAGAAGAACAATTTTATATTTCAAAAAAATAATAAAATAAAATAAAATAAAATAAAATAAAATAAAATAAAATAAAATAAAATAAAATAAAATAAAATAAATAAAATAATCTGGGTGTCTTCAGGACTGGTTCCTTCTGGAGGAGAATCAACCTCCTTGCCGTGTCTGGTTTCTGGAGGTGCCTGCATGCCTTGGCTCATAGCACCACATCATGTCATGTCTTTCCCTCAGCTTCCTTTGTCACATCACCTTTTCTGACTCCGGCTCTCTTGTCTCCCTTTTACAAGGACTCCTGTGATTATGATCACCACACAAATAATCTATAGTAATCTCCTTCCCTCAAAATCCTTAAACACATTTACCAGGTCTCTTTTGCCACATAAGGTAACATCTTCAAAGACTTTGGGGATTAGGAAGTGGACATCTGGGCAGCCCGGGTGGCTTAGCCAGTGGTTTAGCGCCGCCTTCAGCCCAGGGCCGGATCCTGGAGATCCAGGATCGAGTCCCGCGTCAGGCTCCCTGCATGTAGCCTGCTTCTTCCTCTGCCTGTGTCTCTGCCTCTCTCTCTCTCTCATTCTGTGTCTCTCAAGAATAAATAAATAAAATCTTAAAAAAAAAAAAGGAAGTGGACGTCTTGTGTGGCTGTTATTCTGCCGGAGCTGTGACTAGCCGGAGCTGTGTCTCAATTTGCTGATGTGTTGGGTAGCTCTGAGCAGGATTGAGGGCAGGTGCATGGGAGGGCTTGTGGGCAGGATGGTCCTGGGATGTTTGAGCTGCAGAAAATACCTGTGACTGGGGCATGCAGGGAGACTGTGCGTGGAAATGGAAATTGAGATTGTGTGTGCGCGCATGTGTGGGGCAGGACTGATTGAATTGAAAAATCTAAGATTCTACTTGAGAGGAAGGGGAACATGAGGCAAAGGAAGAATGAAGTTTAGGGACACAAAGCAGACATAGCAGTCGCTTCTGGAGACTCGGTTTCCTTATCTGGAAACTAGAGGAAGGGACCAAGATACATGGATGGTTTCACAAGGTCATGCAGATAGGATTCTCTAAGGATAGGGGCCAGGGATCTGGACTTCCCAAGCTGTACCTCCTCCCATCTCTCCCATTCCCAATTCTATGCAACCCCCCACAATATAACAGCCTTACTGAGATATCATTTGCAAACCATACTGCATGATGCATGATAATGCATATAATGTATTATGCATATAATGCAATGGTCTTTAATATACTCATAGAGTTGTGCAACCACTACCACCAGTAATTTTCGAACATTTTCATCCTCCAAACAGAAGCACCATACCACTTAGAGGTACCTTTTCATTTCCCCCCCAAATCCTCCAGCCCTAGGCAACCACTAGTCTACTTTCTAAACAGCCCTACCCTGGAGCCTGTTCCTCCTGGCTATTCTCAGAGCTTTTGTTCCACTCAATGTGGAATGGGAGGCTTATGCTGGCTGTCAGCCTGTCTTACCCACACGTTCCCTTCCTGACCCTCTGCATCCAGACTTCTGCTCTCATCATCCTACAGAGAGGGCTTTCTGAAAGGTCAGCATGACCCAGAGTCAAATCCAAAGGCTTTTCCTCTATGTGCTTCCTGACTTGTCAGCAGCAGCCGACACTAATGACCTGTCAGACCGTGGTGGTCCCCATGCCACCGCCGTCTATGGACACCTCATCTTTTGCCTGCTGTCGTGAAGGCTGGGGGATTCTGGGTCTCAGGCCTTAGCCCTCTTCCCTCTGCAGCAAAGAAGTGACACGGACTCGAGAACTGATCTGTCTTGGTGTGATTGCCATCGTGGACACATACCAGCCGTGTGACCTGGGGCACCTTACTTCATCACTAATCCCATTTCCTTACTCGTGCCACAGTGATAATAACACTACCCACCCCTCGAGGTTATTGTGGGGATGAAATGAGTTAATTAATGGAAAGTGCTTGGCACATGTAGACAGGCGATGCCAAGTGTTTGCTAATGTGATTATTTTGCTTATTCTTTTGTTCAGTGAGTTTAATCATTGCCATTTTTTCAATAACTTCTCTGCATCAGACTTCACTGGGCTTCAAATTTTCATTAAATTCAACATAAGCAGGAGATTTGGACAAGTATAGCTTCCCAAAAGCCTCACATTTGTAACCTGGAGGATGGGGATAATAGCAGCTGGGTCTCAGGGCTTGGGGCAGTCCAAATGATTTAATACATGCAGAACACTTAACAAAGTCCAGCACACAGTGAATCCTCTGGAAATGGCAGCAGTAGCCGCAGCAGTAGTCACAGCACCAGTCAGGACCCTCCTCTTGCATCTCCATGTGATTGGGGGTTTGAATTGTGGACATCTCCACCTGCATGTTCTCTCATCCCCTTCAACCAAACTCATAACTAAGTTCATCAGATTTTTTTCATGGTAGTATTTACCACTGCTGAGTAAAAATGGTGTTTTCCAGCACCCCACTCCTCGTCTCCTAGGTAATAAGACCCTTGGTCATCTCTGACTCTTGCTTCTCTTTTCTCTTTTATTTTCAATTTCCATCCCTTCCAGTGACCCCGACTCACTTATTCTCTCCCATTCCGCTGCCCTCACTTTTGCCTGGGGCTCACCTACCTGTATTTCAAAATCTGCAGTGACTTCCGGGCCAGACCAGCTGCCCCCAATCCATCCTCCAAACCAATGCACCCATGATACAGCACACATTGCCTGCTTTGGGATGATGTCTTTAAAATACCCTCCCTACCCCCAAGTGTGTCTCGAAAGGAGCTTCTAAATCTTTAAAGACAGTCCATGCAGCCAGCTGCCAGCTGCCATAATTAAGTGGAATTTTTCATGGTTTCTCCTTGAATCTTTGCCTCCTTAGCTTGAGTTTAGACAACTGTTTCCGATGCCTGGCTTCATCTTCTGTGAACTTCCCAGTCTGGTGTTGGAGTCGAAGCCTGCCATTCTTTTACACTGACAATCACACTCCCACCCGATCTGGTCTCTTGGGTCATTCCACCTTTGCTTGCTGGTTTCAACATTAAACTGTCTCTTACCAAGTTACCCTCCTGCTCCAGGACAGATAAGTGTCCCTATCAAGCTCAGCATTGTATTTTTTTTTTCCTTCATTAATTCTTTTAGGCAGACCTATATCTCTGTATAGGTTTTGTGATAGCTTTGTGATGGCATAGGATGAAAGACACACATGTAATTAAACCATGACTATTAACAAGAAGGGGAAAATGCAGGGAAAATATAATGAGGGCTTAGGGGCACTTAAATAAATGACTACATTTGGATAGCAAAGAGAGATACACAAGGAAGGGCATAATTAATATAATTTGCTAAAAGGTAATCATGCCAGATTGCTAGGGAGGAAAATTTTTTCCTACTTTCAAACAGAAGGATGACATCATCTCAAAGATCAGCTCCAGCAGGATTTCTGTAATGACAGGCACGTTCTTCTATCTCTGCATGGTCTAATACGGTAACCACCAGCCATGTGTGGCTATTGACCACTTGAAATGCACCTAGTACCCCTAAGGAACGGAATCTAATTTGACTTAATTAACTTACATTTAAATAGCCACATGTGGCTAGTGGTATCAAACTGCAGAGTGCAAACACAGACGACTATGTAAATAATATTGTAAAATGCTACAGACAGTGCCTTTAATAGAAGATTTTGAAACTGCCAAGATCTCCATGCAACCCTGTATCATTTTCCTGGGGCTGCCATAATAAAATAACATAGACTGGCGGCTTAAACAGAGACTTATTTTCTCACAATTCTGGAGGCTGGGAGTCCCCGATGAAGGTGCCGACAGGGGTGGTTATACTCTGGGGCCTCTCTCCTGCCCCTGCAGATGGCCATCTTCTCATCATGTCTTGACATGGTCTCTCCATATGTCCTAATCTTCTGCTCTTAGAAGGGTACCAGTCAGACTGGATTAGGGCCCACCCCAAGGCCTCATTTTAACTTAATTAATTCTTTAAAGGCCCTATCTCTAAATATAATTCCATTCTGAAGTACTGAAATTAGAGCTTCCACATATGAATGTGTAAGGGTATGCAATTCGGCTCATAAGAGAGTAGACCCTGTGCTACAAAATGGCAGATGGGAAAGGCATTTTTAATTAGAGGTCACACCTACATATTCCAGGTGTATCATACTAGTGTCCCACTTGGGACCAGGATGGGCTTCTAGGAATTGAAAGGATCAGATGGTACCATGCTCCTCAGACCATGCTCTCCAAGAGCGATCACCTCACCTAGAACATCAGTCCTACTTCTCTGCTTGGCAGTGAAGGCCTCCAGGATGTGACTCCATGACCAAACCTACCTTCCTCTCCTCCTTAGGCAACCACTTCTGCTGTGTTTCACTCAGACCTCTCACCCCACCTACCCCCTACTCTTGCTTTGGAGATTTTTCACTGTCCCTCCTGCTTAGAATGCCTTGTTTTTGTCTTTTTTTTTTTTAAGATTTTATTTATTGTCTGAGAGAGAGAGCAGGAGTACAAGAAGGGGGAGGTAGAGGGAGAAGAAGACTCTCCGCTGAGCAGGGAGGCTGACTTGGGACTCAGTCCCAGGACCCTGGGATCATGACCTGAGCCACCCAGGTGCCCCTGAAAGCCTTGTTTTTTTAACCCAACATCATCCAAGGAATTTGTATCCTTCTGATCTCAACTAAGCCCCATCTCATTTTTGGAGCCACTTCTGAGCATTCATTCTTACTTAACAGTAGTCTCTCTAGTTTTTAACCCCACGACTGACACCTCAGTGTTGTCTCAGAAACTAAGTCACAAACCTAAGGATCAGGGAATCCTAAAATAGTACTAGCACACAGTAGGTCTCAATAAAGTCACTCCTGCTGGTTGACAAATACAAGTATTTTTCATTTCCACGTCTGAATTGTTGGGAAAGATGAGCTTTTCTCTGACTTAATGTATAGCTACACATTTAATATCTAGAGGCAAACCTGAAGCCGGAGTGTATCTCTGCCTCAAGTATTAAATTTACAATAAAGTCAAAGACAGATGGCTAAAAAAGAAACACTAAATTGTTTCTGAAATTATTAAATCTTCTAGTCTGAGGGCTCAGAGAGCCCAAGAAAATTTTCTTTTAATCCCTATGGGCTTTATATTCCATTGATGAAGTTACAGAGCTGGCCTGAAAAGCAATTTTGTGAAATCGTTTACCAAAGGGGAGGGGAAAAATCATTACAGTCATCCTTCTGAGGTTCGCAAGTAATAAGCAGGCTCTATTCTCCTCAAGCCCAGAAGAGCCGCGTGGGCTTGATAAATAACCGAGTCTGTCCCAACTGCAGCTCTAAACAGATGTCTGTAAATATTGTAGAAAAGAACCCCCAGAAAGTCGGTGGGTGTTACTGATGAGTGACTGTAGATGTTTTTGTTGGCAAACAGGCAACATCCTCTGTGGATGACTAGCCTGCTACAGGAAATTGTAATTCCTTTGTTATCCTAGTCACTATCTTAACCAATATGGCTTCTTTTAAAGCAGTGTTTCTCAACTAATGGATGCTTTGCCCTTCTTCCTATCCCATCTGGGGGACATTTGACAATGTCTAGTGGTATTTTTTATTGTCAAATAAAAAATGCTGGCAGGGAGGGGTGCTGCTGGCATCAAGTGGGCAGAAACCACTTGATGCTTTAGATGCTGCTAAACATCCTACAATGCATAGGGCAACCCCTACCCCCAGCAAAGGATGATTTGGCCAAAATGTCAATTGGGCCCAAGTCATCTTAAATAATACCTTGTTTTTGTATGTCTTGTGCATTCATTCAACAGACATTTATTGTTGAACGGAGACAATACCCAGGTAGTCCTATTTCTGTGTATTGCTGGATTCATCAATTCACTCATATAATGCGTGTTTATTGAGCATTGACTCCATGCCAGGCACTGGGATGTTGGAATGGCACAGTCGGGGTTCCTCATCTGAGGTTTATTTCCTAGTGGAGGGAGACTAGAGTCTCCACAAGCCAACAGACCAACTAGATAATTTCAACTAATGGTAAATACAATGTAGATTGTGGAACAGGGTAAAAAGGGGGAGAATACCTGGGTGGGTGGTTGTGCAGGAAGCCACTTTGAGGAGGGGCTTTGGGAAGGCCTCTTTCTATAGGTCTCATTGAAGTTGATAGACGAATTGGTAGAAGGAAGCAGCTCTGTGAAAATCTGGAGAAGGAGTGTCCAAAATACCCCTATTCACACAGGTTTGGGTAGTTTCAGGACCAGGGACACGCGAGCCACTGAAACTCAGAGGGAGGAGGTGAGGTGGACAGTGTAAAGATGGTAAGTGGGGCAGGAGTTGTACAGTCCAGGACAGAATTCAGACTGTATCTCAGGTGCAGTGGGAAGTCATGGCGGGAGTTTAAGCAGGGTGGACGTGTCTGGGTTAGGTAGTGAGAAGTCCACTTGGGCTGCTGGGTGGAGAATGCGCTGTAGAGGGGCAAGATGGAAGCGAGGAGCCAGTCAGGAGCTCACTGCAGGAGGGAGGCCAGCTCAGGCCACAGTGCCATGAGTAGAAAGGAGAGCAGGTGGGTATATTTGGGAAGCATTTGGAATAAAGTTCCTGGACTTGCCTGGATAGGACCCATTACTCAGTCCATTGCCAACTGCCAGCCTGAGCTACCCATCTCTGGTCAGTGCGCATCCTGAGAGCCTTTGCTCTGCATCCTCGGCTTAGCCCACCCTGTTAACTCCCACCTGCACAGGAGTTCCACAGTCCCCCTGCCTTACATGAGCAGATCTTCCCTAATAAAAGCCGGGTTTACGTTGGTGACCCCCTCATTCCTTGATCAGGTTGAGAGCTTTCCTGGATATCAGACTTCTACAGCTGGAGCCTGGGATGCAGCCTTAAAATTTTTGCTTCTTCCTTGGTGGATAATACCCTTGGGGGTCCCAAATGTGGCAGCTTTTGATCATGACCTGTTAGCAGCCTCCCATGGGACTTAGACTAAAATCCAGATTTCTATCCAGCCCCTGCTCACCTAGGCAGGCACTCCTTTAAACAAATTTTTTTTAATTTAAATTCAATTTAATGAACATATACTGTATTACTAGTTTCAGGGGTAGAATTCCGTAATTCATTAGTTTCATACAACACCCAGTACTCATTACATCAAGACCCCTCCTTAATGCCCATCCCCCAGTTACCCATTCCCCTACCAACCTCCCCTCCAGCAGTCCTCGGTTTGTTCTTTAGAGTTAAGAGTCTCTTATGGCTTATCTTCCTCTCCGATTTCCTCTTATTTTATATTTCCTTCCCTTCCCTTATGTTCATGTTTTGTTTCTTAAACTCCACATACGAGTCAAATCATACATTTGTCTTTTTTCTGACTTATTTCACTTAATGTAACACCATCTAGTTCCATCCATGTCATTGCAAAGAGCAAGATTTCATTCTTTTTGATGGCTGAGTAATATTCCAGTGTGTGTGTGTGTGTGTGTGTGTGTGTGTGTGTTTATATACCGCCCCCCCACCATGTCTTTATCCATTCATCTGTTGATGGACATCTGGGCTCTTCCCATAGTTTGGCTATTATAGACATTGCTCCTATAAACATTGGGGTGCATGTGCCCTTTCGAATCACTATATTTGTGTCCTTTGGATAAATACCATTTTCACATTTGCTCACACCAACCTGTTGAAAGGGGCCACATAATCCATCCCTCTAATCCTTGTCCTTTTACTTTTGTGGGCCTCTGCCTTGCAGGGGCACTTTTTTTGTAGCTTTCTGCCTCTTTCATGTCCCAGCACAAATGATACCTAACATTTTTTGTCTGAAGTCACTCAACAGCATGTATTTCCAGTGAGTACAATACGGCCCCTCAAAGGGATGGAAATTGATTCTTGGAAGATGAAAAAAATCTTACTCTTCTAATCTGTAAAGCACAGATATACATGCAGGACATAAACAGCAGGGCAGCTAGCTAGATGATAGGTAGGTAGCTAAATTGATACAGAGGGATGGATGGTATACCCATGGTATTAGAATATCATAGAGGGGCTTCAGCAGGAAAAGAAGTTTAAAAAGTCTCCTGAGAGGGCAGATAATAAGGAAAAAGAGGTTGA
This sequence comes from Canis lupus dingo, assembly GCF_003254725.2. Classification (NCBI taxonomy): domain Eukaryota; kingdom Metazoa; phylum Chordata; class Mammalia; order Carnivora; family Canidae; genus Canis; species Canis lupus. Next base: position 73,544,770 of record NC_064247.1, read on the forward strand.
AAATCAATGGTCTAGGGAGACCATCTCCCTGTTCCACTTACTTGCCAACATATACCCTAATTTAAATTTTTTCAGGAACTTCGGAAAATTGACAAATACCTTGCTTATTTTTGTCTCCTTCCCAGTATTTTCTGGGCTTCCCCCATCCCTCTAAATGTAAGCTCCATGAAACCCAGGTATCTTGGCTGTCTGGTCACCACTATGTCTCCAGCATGTGCACAGTGCTGGGTATACAGTAATTATTCAATACATATTTGTGACCAAGGAATACCATTGTGACCAAGGAATGATTTCAAATACTAGAATAAGGACTCACCAGGCCAATTGGACCCCTTCTGGATTTCATCTCTTACTTAAATGCTTCCAGATTTGTTGGGTCCTTCGGAACATTGAGTTTAAGTATAAGCCCCCTTCTTTGTCCCATAGTCAAGTTCATCTCTTAGCCCTGGTCTTGACTACCTCCAGTTTTCTCTCCTCTCTGACCACTGAGAACCAGTAACCATGTAGTCCAGCCCTCCTCGATGCCACTGAGATACCACAGTGAATATGGAACAGATGTCTGACTCGGTAAATTAAAAACATTTTTGAGGAAAGCATAACAGTAGGCTAACCATCTTGGAAATTACAAAGCAAAGGAATGCACGATTATTGGGTTTAACAAGAAGCCGAATCACAGTGAACATCTGCAAAAGAAAAAAGACTGGAAGGACGCAAACCAAAATGTCAGCTATGTTATCTCTGGAATGTAGACTTGCAGTTTATTTTCTCCTTATGCTTCTGTTCTTAATTTAGGACTTTCCTACAATAAGCATGTATTTCTTTTATTAGAAGACACAAGGGTTTTATTGGTTGGTTTTTTTTAAAGACCATCCAGGATACTGCAGTATCAGAGAGGCATATATAGGCGCACCCCTGGTCCGTGCATCTAAGACCAGTTCTACTTGATTACATGCGGACCCCCACAAAGCTTTTTGTAGGGCGATTTCTGTGCTTAGGGGAGCCATTTGATCTCAGCTAACCTAGTTCATTAGGCAAATAGCACCAGCTTTATTGCCAGGACAACACGTACTATCCATTCCACAGCACATTATGTTTGTTAGCTTTTTCAGGGATGTGTGTGACTCCCAAAAGTACAAAAAATTTCTTGTATTGTAAGGCACTCACCCATGCAAAATGCAAAGACGAAACAAACACAAAACACATTCCCATATTTTTTAAGATATTTCTCAGGGGCTTCATGGCTCCCAGAAGCCAAAGGTCTGACTTAGGAAGATTTCCCACTGAAATGTCTCTTGAAACCTAGGCTGTACCTCTTTATTTTCTCCTAGCAGGTAGCCACCAAGACTGGCCACCCATATGCCCAGAACTTCCCTGGTCCTGGAAGATTTTCTAGACCCTGCCTCCTCCTAACACATCCTACCTGCACCAATGCAGACAGTTCATGCTTCAATATCCTTAAAGATTCATTAGGGATTCTTGATTTTTTCATGGTCAAAGGAACACTTTCAAATGCTAGAACTTTTGGTAGATCAATTAATACACTCAGATGAATACTAGATCCAACAATTCATTAATAATTACAATGCCCATTGTGACAGCTAATAGCATCTCGTCTCCAGGGGTCTCCAAGCATTGAGGTTTAGCACACAAAATATATCAGCTCTGAGTCATTGTCTGACCCCACCTTAATGTCATATGCCCACAAGGTGATATCATAAATGATGCTGCAGTAATATTCATGCCCTCTAAGAACCCAGGTGGATCGTCCACACCCATGAAAACCTGGTGGCCTGAGAAGGGGTCATAGTACAAGTGGTAGTTTGAGGCACAAAGTTTGAAAATCACTATGGAACTGAGAATATTTCTCATATCCAAAGCACGATTCTAGAGGACAACAACTTTTAGGACTCTCATTTAAAATGAACCAGCCCGGAGAATAATATTCGAATAAAAGACTGTATCTGGCTGCCCAGATCTTCTTGGAGTAAAAAGAGATTATTTGCTGGGGGTGGTGACATCATTCTTACCTCCTCTAGGGCCCAAAGGGAGTCTACCACAGGCTTGATCTTCTTCTGGTTGTAGAGCCCAATGAGTTTGTCCACCACTCCTCGAATGAGGCCTGCACGGCCCTGTTTGAAGAGCAGATTTAGGAGGGAAAATCCTGCGATGACTTTGTTCTCTTCATAGAGCTTGATGGGGTTCACCTTCTCGACCTGCCACCACTGGAGGGAGAGCAGGTGTCAGTTAGAGGGAGCCCAAGCCAGCCCTGTCCACAGCACTGCAGGCAGAGGAGGGGGCTGCTATAGTGGGGTGGGTTCCAGCTGGCCCAGGGGTGGTCCTTGTTGGGGTATTTTTTTAAAGCAGCTATTTAGCTGGCAGAGCTATAAGTGCCTGGTGATGCTCATGAGCAAAGCACGAGCTCTAGGTGGAAGTGAGAAACAGACTTCCTGAAAACAGCTACTAGGACACATGTCATGGGACCATTGAGGCGTGGGGCTGGGACTGTTAGCTCTGGAGCCAAATCCTGGCTCTCACTTGTGCTCTCTCTTCTTCTGTGTGTTTCATATCCCTTGGCTACGGATAGTGGCTGGGTATTTCCTCAGGTTTCTGGGAGAATTTAGCGTATGAATGGTGATGGCAGTGACCTGGTGGGGGCAGGAGCAGGGTGGCAGAGAAGTCCACCAAGTGTGGTGGGGACTCAGTGGGATGATGATTTAGCCACAAGAGCAGCTTTCCTAGGGGGGATGATGGCACAGCTGGAGAAGTGGGTGGGAATCCACGAGGAAAAGAGCGAGGGAACATAATATAGGCAGAAGGAACAGCATGATGTGGCGGCGAAGCCATAGCATTGGGACTAAGCCAGAGGTTCTTATCTGAGGTAAGTTTTACTTCCCATGGGACAGGTGATAACATTTGAGGACGTTTTTGTTGTGGTGACTGGAAGGCAGAGGAATCTACTCCATCTATTGGGTAGAAGCCAGGGGATGCTGGTAAACATCCTATAGTACACAGGACCAGAATTTAGAAACCCCAAGTTCCAATTTCTAGAGGGCTCTAGAAGGGAAATGTGATGGGCACTTAGGAACATTGGTAATGTTTATATTATTGGTGTGTTTATTTACACCGTGTCTCTTTCCTGAATTGTGGGAGCTCACAAAAGATTTTGATTTTTTTTTTTAAGTGGGAAAATCATATGGTCAGGAAAATCAGTGTGAGAAAAACAAGTCAAAAGCAAGGATAAGATTCATGCACAAAATTTTTTACTAATGCACATTCCCTGAGGGCCCGGAGGCCAGCTCCAAGAGACACATGTATTTGGCCATGGACTGGCTTCCCATAAAAACCAAGTAGAGAAATGATTAATGACTCGTTTCATGGTGCATCTGCGGTGTCTCAGTAAATGTTTGTGAAACGGATGCTTGCTAAATCTGCAATTCCTGCATAGTTGTGGTTAAGTGAGTTCTAGAGCCAAGTGTCTGGTTTTAAATCCCAGTTCTGCCACTTAGTAGCTGTGCAATTTTAAGCGAGTCACTTAACCTCTCTAGGCTGTGTTTCCCTACTGCACCTCATGGGGTCATCATGAGGATTAAATGTGTTAATATACAGAAAGCTCTTGGAACAGTGTCTGACCCAGAGTAGGTTTTCTATAAATATAAAATATTTCCCTTATCTTTGACTTAGTGAGTAGGAGCTCTGAAATTGGAGTCAGATTGCTCTCTAAGTGCTAACCACTGTTAACCATTGCTATAGTCTAAAAGCAAATAGCATATTTGATAAAGAGTGAGTACAAGCTCTGCAAGAGCTTTAAGGTGGAACATAATTAGGATATCTGAGAAATTCTTGTATAGTTCTAAGTATGGCTTTAATTTCTAAGCCTTTCTTCAATAGGTAGAAGAAAATTCCTTTCTAGAACCTTCTAGAACAATGTCATCATTCCACTCCTTAGCATGCCCTATCTTCATTTTGCTTCTAAATGACCAACTAACATTGGACCAGGTCTCTGAAAGGAAATAGTCTTTGTTCTTGACCTCCAACTATATAGCATTCTTGTAATCGGCACCCCTGTTTCAGGCAGGAGAATCTCAACCTCCATCCTGGCCATGTTTCTATGAGTGCTGTCATTGAACCTGGGCACACTGCAATTATTTCATTAACACTGTGTGTTGTGATTGTGCGTTGAGGGGAGAAAGGGAAAACACTTCTTACAATTGCATGTAATTTGGGATCAATCTGGTTACCCACAGCAGGCTGTCAGCATCACGTTAATTACAGCCACAGCAACAAAACAGCTGTGAGTGGCACAAAGCCTATCTTCAGGGGACTTGCTCCAGACAGCATCCTTCATTACATGCCATTCTTGCTCCCTTACAGATTCTTTTGTTGCAATGATCTTGACCTAAACTCTGAAGTTTAAGGGCAAAAACAGGCCCTTAATTCTACTGTAACAGGGCAGGCAGTACTAATAATTCGAGAATCAGGGAATGTTTAAGGGTAAAGCCAGCCAATGCTGGCACTTAGGGGGCATATGAATGCCCCATAGTGCCACACGTAGAATGATTTCTATGGCTTTCCCTGGCCACCTATGCAAAATGCCTCCACCCCATCCTGCATCTTCTTTTTAATCCTTTTCAGAGTTCTTATGACCACTTAGAATAATCATCTTATTAATATGTCTTTCTTATTTCAGTTTGTCTCCCTCATTAGAATGTAAGAGTCACAAGGGGCTAAAATGTGCCCATCTCATTCACTGCAATCCCCTGGTGTCTTGCACACATGGCAGGTGCTCAGAAGATGCTTGTAAAGCAAATGAACCAATGAGTGCTGCACTGGCTGCTAAGGCAGTTGAGAGGATAGGATACAAGAGCAAACTCTCTCATAAGAAGTAGCAATTCTCTATTGAGGGGGCATGGCTAAAAACTGAAGTTCTAGCCCAAATGAGCTTAATTCTAGCAAGTGTTGTTCTAGGTAGGAATAGCGAATACCCAGGGATGTGGTTTCTCAATCGCAAAGTAAACACTGCATTCAGAGCATGATTATTTAAGCTAGTGGTTCACAAATTTGCCTATGTCTAAAATCACCCTGGGGACTCACTAAAATTGTGGGATCCCATTTGTATCTCCAGCTCAGTAGAATGGAGATACGGAGAAATCTTAAGTACCCCCAGAGGACCTGGTCAAAAGAGGCCACACTCACAGTTGGTTTCTCCATGAAGCAAATAAAATGCACTAATGTAAGTTTATTTTTAAGCAATGATGAAAAACACAAGAACTTAAACAATCTTGGCTGAAATCAAAATGCTTTTGTGATTTTCTCAAACGTTCCCACCTCTCCACTTCATTTAGACAAAGCAGCCGAAGTATATACACAGTCTTGCCCGTGTGTAGTGTGCAAGGCAGGAATACACAGGCTTTATTGAAAATGAATGATGCAGATGAAGAACAAACAAGATTTAGGTGCTTAGTCAATGTCTTTAGTTGGAAGAGCTCACAACATGCAAGTCACTGCATTACCACAGTACATTTGACACGTATGGATACTTACTGATTTTGCAAAGCTAAAGAAGCTCTTGGTCTCTCCAGTCACCATGTTGGATGAACCTGTAAATGGAGGATTCCCAAATCAAGCTATTGCTAATGAAAACCAACATCTCTTGCTATACATGGAAGAATGGCAGTTGTTTGGTCCAAAACTGCCCAACTCAGCCTTGGAAAAATGAGGGAAATGGAGGGAGTGATGACATCAAGTTGACTTAATTTTAGCCAAGTTTCCCTGGATCAAAGAGAAAGTAGTATTTCTCAAGGTGACCACGTCATTATTTTGGAAAATTGGGCATGTAGCAAAAATGTGATTTACATTCTAATACAATGATGAATTGCTTAAAATATTGGTTCTGTTCTTCAAGATTGGGAAGTGAAATTCTATGTGAGCCTAATTCATGGTTTGAATTTGATTTCTTAACAAGTAAGGAGCTTGGGGCTCTGATATGGGCTGGACACTTAAGTGGCAGGGAGAGATGCGACTGCACTAGAATTTAGATGAATGAAAAAATGGCGTACAGGAGAGCAGGTGTGGGTGAAAATAGGTTCAGGAGCCAGGGAAGTGATATGATGAACATACTAACTCCAAAGATATCTGAGCAGAGAGGTCAAAACCACTTGAGACAAATAGTGTGAGAAACCGAGCTTTGCTAATGGAAACAAATAACATTCAGAAAGAAGATGGGAAATGGTGTTAGGAAGATTTCCCAAGATTCTCTTTCAGAGAGAAAAGACTCCCTTGTGTGGTTCTTAGGAATGTGGAGGGGATGACAGAGCTCTTAACAAATCAGATGCCATATCGGTGCCTTTTCGGTGACTTTCCTGCCTTGTCCCCAGAGATTGGGAATAAGCCCTTAGAGAACCATTACTTAATGAAAAAACAATGTACATTTTAAACTTCATTGTTTGGCCTGGGTAGACTAGTTAGTTAATCGCTGGCCTGCTTTTATGGGGTGACTACCACCAAGCATCATGGTACCAGGCTTTGGTTCCTTAGTAATCAGTGTAATCAGTTAGATACTTGCAAGGTGATAAAATTGTACTCTGCCAAATGCATCATGGAAGTGGGGCAAAAACAGAACTGGTGAATAAGTAAGAAAGAATAAATTGGCCATCGAACATTTGACTCCCAGGTTAGTTCTATCCAATATCCCCCATTGTGCACTGACACAGCTTCTGTTATCAACAGTAATAGTTAAAGAATTATGAACCCACTTGTAAGGACTTTCAGATACTATTGAAGATACCAGAACACTCCAGCAACGGGAGGCTTATTCCCTCTCTTTCTGTCATAATAACAATGACAAAAAGATGCTTGAATATTTATATCTTTCAAATATCTCTTTTATAAGTTTCTCAGGGAATAGCAGGGAAATGAAATTTTTTTTTCTGAGTTATACAGAGCTAAGTCTCAATCTTCTATGGGATCTATGGAACAGAACTGCCAAAAATCTCAAATGTTGGCTAACCCCAGTATCATTTGGCTTTGTAATATGATATCTGGCTTCAGATAGGCTTTTTTGACTTTGTAGAGAGACTAATGTTTAAATTAGTTTACAAGCATATTACAGAAGAGAGGAAGAAGATGAGGAGGCGGCTCTGAAGTCTTCTGCTTGAGAAAATCTCCCAGATATCTTTGATAAATCCCTCAGACTTAAGAGCATACCGGGGGCTGCAAAAGAGCATACCGGGAGCATACTGGTGTGCTTTAACCACCCAGAGCTTCTTTGTGATTTGGGACATACAGGGGTAGTTTCAAATTTGAGAGTTGTATTTTGCAACATCATCTCCACTAGGGAAGAATGGCCCTAAAACCTGCATATCCTAGCCACCCTTCCCATCCTATTGTGGGTCCTTCATTCCTCCATTTTTAAAATTTCCTTTGAAGCCATTAATATTTCCCACCTGTGCCACCTTCTGTGGGCCAAATCAATGACTGCACTGGCTTGGTCTTTACCCCTTTTGGAATGAGAAGTATTCACAGGGGTAATAGGGCAGTAGACACATATGTTACTTTTATTTATTTTTTTTTTAAACCTTAATGTTTTTGTTTTCTTTTTATTTATGATAGTCACAGAGAGAGAGAGAGAGGCAGAGACACAGGCCGAGGGAGAAGCAGGCTCCATGCACCGGAAGCCCGACGTGGGATTCGATCCCGGGTCTCCAGGATCGCGCCCTGGGCCAAAGGCAGGCGCCAAACCGCTGCGCCACCCAGGGATCCCCATATGTTACTTTTATAATTGAAAATAACTAATGGCAATAGCAGTATTATGGAAAACACTAAAAAATTAAGCCCTCCCAGGGCTCCTGGGTGGCTCAGTTGGTTGAGTGTCTGACTCCTGATTTTGGCTCAGGTCATGATCTCATGGGTTGTGAGATCAAGCCTCATGCTGGGCTCTGTGCTCAGCGAGGAGTCTACTTGAAGGTTCTCTCCCTCTGCCCCCCTCTCTCTCAAATAAATCTTAAAAAAATTAAGCCCTTTCAATCTCATTACCCCAACATATCAACACATTTCATTCATCAGAGCTTTTGTGAGCATATGGACAGTGCTCCCTGTTGCAGACCATCCCCACTTCTCTTTAACACTTACCATATAAAATGTAGGTTCCCAGTGGTTTGAGAAGGCTGAGACCTTTTCCAGTGTTATCCCCACAGAGGCAATCCAAAACAATGTCCACTCCTTCAGCCGAGATTCTAAATGGTGTGAAGACAAAGTAAGATACTGTTACCTGTTAGGGACCAAACTTGATTACTCTCCCTTCCTGTGTCATGCTGTTTACTCCCAGAATCAGGAAGAGCAAGGGCTCTGGGAGTAGCCATAAATAGGACAGCAAAGGAGTGCCTGGGTGGCTTAGTCGGTTCGGTTAGGCATCTGCCTTCAGCTCAGGTCATGATTCCAGGGTCCTGGGATGGAGCCCCGCATCAGGCTCCTTGCTTGGCGGTGAGCCTGCTTCTCTCTCTCCCTCTGCTTCTCCCTTCCGCTCTGCTACTCCCCCTGCTTGTGCACATGTGTGCTGGCTCTCTCTCTCTCTCTCTCTCTCAAATAAATAAATCTTTTTTAAAAATTTGAATTTGTATCTAGCCACCTCACACTGCTTCTCTGAGCCTTAGCTTTCTCCTTTGTAAAGTGGAGTGAGCATGTCTTCTTGTGCTGAGGATGAAGAAGGTGACAGATGAAATGTGTGGCCCATTGCCAGCCATACAACAGTCACTCCGTAAGTGAGTCACTCAACAAGTCTGATCTGTGGAGCTTAGGTTATGGGCTAGACTCTGTCCAAGGTGCTGGAGACAGAGCGGGGGTGGGCAAAACTTAACATGCTCCTGTCTGCTTGCGGCTTCCAGTCTAGCAGGGACTAGCTTTCCTCACTCTCTCTCTCCATCCTCAGTGCCATAAAGGCACATTAATGTAACTCACAAACTTGTATTCATTCAATCTCTAGGTTCAATCTAAAATGGAATCTTTGAGGAAGAGGGTTAAATAGATAGGACCTTGGAGCACAGGAGTGGCTTAATTGGTTAAGCAGCTGACTTTTGGTTTTGGTTTAAGTCATGATCTCAGGGTCCGGGGATCGGGCCCCATGTTGCGTTCTGCACTCAGTAGGGAGTGTGCTTGTGGATTCTATCTCTCCCTCTCCCTCTGCCCATCCTCCCCTAAAATAAAGAAATCTTTAAAAATACATAGGATCGTCTTATAACAATAGAAGGTTCCAGAGTATAACCACATTTGTATTGTATTAAGTAGACAAAATATTTTTTGATCCCTTCTTCCATTAATTTATTTATAGATTCATTGATTCAACTTACTCATGCATTTAACAAACATACACTGGGCTTCCACTGTTAAAAGATATTATGCAGAAGGGAGCTGTAAACAGGAAGGTTCTGGGGATTGTAGGGGAGCTATTATTCATGCTCCCAGGGCTCCCAGTTGTGGTTAGGCCTTGTTCTGCTAAGACAAGAATAGCATTTCCCCGGATTTGTGAGTTTGCAGGATCATCTTTCTTAGCACACTGCTCAACATTTCTACCTCCAACCTCATCCTCAAACCAAGTTCGGCCATTGCAGCTCATGTGGACAGCTAGATCCTGTTTTCAGAAGTAGGAAATTCTGCATGTGCATTTTTAGAGATCAGACACTAAGTCAACTGCCCCATGACCCAAGACAGCTGAGTCATGACTTTCGAAAGCTGAGTCATGACCTTCAAAAACTCTCGAGTCAAGTCCAAAATCCAGGCATTACAAAGACTCATCAAAAAATTATCAGCTTTGCTTTTGCCTAATAGGATCCTTATCTGTAAAGGTGTATCTATTCAAGTTCCACCTATAAATTCAGAACCAGGGAGTTAGGCCAGTGGATCTAAACCCTTCATGAACATCAGAATCTCCGGGGGGCTCATTAAAAGAGATTGCAGTTTGCCCTCCCTCCCCCTCTTCTCCTAGCTTCTGATTCACTTGGTTTGAGGTGGGCCCTGAAGATGTGCATTTCTAACAGGTTCCCAGGAGATACTGATGCTGCTGATTCTGGCTCTACACTCTGAGAACCACTGGTCTAAGCCAGCTACTCAGGAGCCAAACTGGCATTATTTCTTATATTAACAATTAATTTGTCGATTAAATATTTGGCACTGCACTTGGCACTGGAGACACAGTGGTGAGCCCAAACAGCTTTGATTTCTCCGCTTTTAGAACTTTTATTAGGTAGATGTTAAACCCACGATTACACGAATAAAAATTAAATTAAAATGCATGGTGTCTAGTGCCACACAGGTGCTCTGAGATCATGTCAATCTAGAGTTTGCCCAATCAAGTCTGCCAGAGAAGGCATCCCTGGGGAAATGCGAAGTGGAGGAGTTATCTAGGTAAAGAGCAGCAGGAATAATGTTCCAGGTGAGGTAACAGCACATGCAAAGGCCCTGTGGTAGGACGAAGACTGGGAAGCAGCCAGTTTGGCTGGAGCAAAGGAAACGTAAAGAGGCGAGGCCTGAGAGGCAGGTGGGAGTTGGAACACACAGACTCCATTGGTGGGCTCTAGGTTGGTGCCTCACACCGACTGCTCAGGTCTGTACCTTGCATCATGGGCTGGGTAGCTATGCTCCTGCCTTCCTCACTTCTCCCAAGTTTTTTTTTTTTCTGCCAAGTGTGTTCACTCCTATAGAAGTAGGACCCTCTCCATTTCTACTACTAGCCATCCTGGGCCACCAAGTCTTCCCTGTAAACTGCTTTTCTGCAGGACGTGTTTCCTTTACTGCAAGATGCCCACCTGGGCTCAGGAGCAGCCTCCCAAATGCTGGGCTGTGCACACCTTTTGGGTATCCCTAAAGGACCTGCCCCCCAAATGCTCACTTCTTGCCTGATGCTCCTCACGTCTGTATTCTGCTTGTGAGTGCACATTTTCTCCCACAAACTGCCAGTCACACCTGCTCGTATTAATTAGCTGCCCCATCTAGGCCTGTTACTCTATACTCTGGTTCTGCAGAAATGCAGGGCAATCCATTGGCAAGGGGTGACCTATAAGCTACAGCCCACTTCCTCATCCTCACTTGCCACTAACTGCTCAAGGCATTCTGACCTTGGAGCTATTCCTAAAACTTCCTTACCTCAGGTCCTTTGCATATGCTATAATCTCTGCCAGAACAGCCTTTCCCCAGTTCTACTTGGAGTTGGCTCCTTCTCATCTTTTAGGTCTTACCCACATGTGACCTCCCTGGAGATGATGTAACTAACCACCCCACCTGAAGTGGCAGCCCCCCGTTATCTCTGCTTCAGTATCTATAATAAAGACACTTTCAGTTTGTCATAAGCTGTAATTATTCTATTTCTTTGTCTCTTCCACCAAAACCTAAGCCCCATGAGACAGGGACCATGTTTGTGCTGCCTGTTGTTGTATCGTTGGTCCTTCTCATTCTGATGGATGAGGCATTAGATCTCAACATATATTGATTATATGAATGGATGATTAAATAAATGGAGGAGTGAATGAATGCAGAACAATGAAGAAAACATTTTAAGACTGGTATCCCACATTTCTATATATGTACTTCCTTCAAAGGAAACTCACATTTTCTGAGCTCTGCTATATCCTGGGCATTTCAGAATTAATTTTCATGACAAGTCTGAGACAGGCATTTTAACTCCCATTTTTTTGAGGAAGAAATGGAGGTTCTCAGATGCAGTGCCTTTCCCAAGCTTATGTAACAGGTACAACTGGAATTCAAACCTTGGTCCAGTTTCACTCCAGAGCAATGGCCTTTTCACCATTCTGAATTTGAGATTTAATTAATGTTCAAATCAGTCTAACTATGGAAGCATCGTTTTAGCAAGCAGCTCCGGGAAGCAGTCAATTTAATTTATTCTTTGTAGAATTCTGGTTTAAATGTTGTCTTCAAAAATAAATATAGATATATCCAGAGTTAGACCATGTTATTCCAAACAGATAGGCCAGGAGGTTTCTATTTTCAAACTGCTTTTTTTTTTTTCCCCATCCTAGATTATAGAAGAGGCCCAAGGTCAGGGTTGCTATACATTCGTTCTGCATTTCCAGCCACTGGACAACCACTCAGTGCTGATACTATGCTGGACAGGGTATATGCTGAGCTGGGGGGACATAGATAGGAGCTCAATTCCTCCCTGCCATCTGGGAGCTTATGGATATTAGGGAAGCAGACTAAACAAATGGCCCAGCCAGTCACCACAGCTTCAGCAGAGCCACTTGGGGCAGTGGAGGAGTATCCTGTTGAGTGCTGATGGATGAGCAGGAATTAGCCAGGTGATGAAGGAAAGGCATTTTACAGAAAGCACTGTGACAGGTTGACCCAGGGCAATCAGTGCTGAACAGGCCAAAGGAAGAGGCTTTGGGACACCAACATGGTAATGAGAGACCCTGTCTGCACGCTGTCTCCTTCAGAAGGACCCAAGAGTGTCTGCCACAACTGACAACCAACATAGAGGTAGAGGGCAGGCATGGGGTTGGCATGGGGGCAGCATAGCACTGGGCTTAGGAATATGAATTTAATCTCCATATTAATCATTTAGTTTGCCTCTCAGTGTCCCCAACTGTTGAAGGAAATGATGGTTATAACACCTGCCCCATGCTTCTCTGGGAAGCTTGGATGAGTTGATGCACATGAGACATACGGCCTGGCTTACGGTAACTTCTGTGTCCATTGGTAGCTTTTTAATTATTTTTTTCAGAGTGGGCCAACTTAAAGAGAATTCTTTTAGTTTGGGAAAGGAGTATAAAGGAAAGACTGCAAAACCTCAACAACCAAACCATTAACCCAAGCAACCTTCAAGGTGGGTGTAGCCACCAGTCCAGAAACCATTAGAGCAGAGGCTTGATACCCTTGATCCTCCTAAGAGAGCATGTCCCACATTCAAAAGCACTTGCTATGTGCCAGGCACAGTGCTGAGCACTTCCTAAATCCCATCTCATTGAGAATGCCTCATGCCAACCCTTTGACTCAGAGGCCATCATTACCCCACTTGTGCATAAGGAAGCTGAGACTCCATGGAGTCAGGCAACATACCCTAGGACCCACTACAGGGAATGAGGGGACTCTGGTTTGACCCATCACATCTAGAAACCATGTGAGGGCCCCTGAAGCAAGGCAGGGTTTCATACAGTGAGCTGTGGCCAGCCCTGGTGACCACTGCCGCCACCACTAGGCACGCAGGCTACCAGCAGGGGCTGAGAAAAGCTGGGAGCTGCCTTCTTGAGCTTCTTGCTGGAGGGAGACACCATAGATCCTCTGTGTACCTCTCTCTCAGCCTCTCTTGGCATTGTGATAGCTGAATCAGGTAAGATAGGGTTTGCACAGGCACAAGGGTCATATAAGCCACAAATTCATGCCCCTTGCTGTCACTGTGTCCTTTTGAAGGTCAGTGGTGGGGTGGGGGTGGTAGGTGAGAGTAAGATGGATAGTGAGCAGAGGGAGATGTCATTTCCCAGACCCCGAAGGTGAGGATGCTTTGGTTGTTTCTATCAAATCTTCAAGCAGATGTTGCTCCTTTTAAGGCTAGATATGTTCCTTCAGGTGGGTTTCAAAATTGAAAAAATGCTCCATCATGCATTCAATCAATCAATTATAAGTCCAACCAATGAATCGGACGGAATGGGACTCAGTTGCATCTATTTCCAATGCTCCAGGCCCCACAAGAAGTAGCCTTGGAACAGGGCCTCCTTTACTCAAGCTCACACTGAAAAGCACCTTAGCAGCTCTTTTTAATGGAATAATCATGAAAATCACAAGCAGAGCTAGGTGACTCCTCGGAAGCTCAGAGGCTATCCTCATTTCTTGGCACCTCCCCAATCCCTGGGGGTGTCGGCCTCGCCTGTGTGTGCATAATCATAATCACACAAAAGCAGACAGGATGAGGGCTTTCTCCTGCTGCCACAAATCTCTGCAGATTCAAAAAAGCAAACACAAAGAGCCTCGGTTCAGAGATTCTCTGAGCCAAATTCAGCAGCAAGACATTTTGGAAATGCTGATCCAAGGTTTTCCAAACCCTGCCCCTCCCTCCTGGATCCCTAAAAAACTATTGCCCCTTTATTGTGAATGCCATCACTTTGCTTCCCACCCACACGGGTGAGTGAAGAATTTCTCCTGAGCAGTGCTAGGTCCAATAGGGCTATTACTGGGAGAGAAGCCCTTGACTTTGCCAGGAAATTAATCCCCCTTTAACTTTCATCTCCAGCTGATTCTCTGGCTCTCCACTCAGTGCTTCTCTTTCTGAATTCCTTTTTCTCTGAGAATTCATCTGTGCCATAGCTTTAACCATCACCTCCAAGCTCATGATGGAGGGATGAGGCCATTTCAGGGTGCCCGGCACACTGCCTGGTGCACAGCAGGCTTCTCCCAGAGGGTCCAGCACAGTGTCTGGTGCACAGAAGGCCAAGTGCAATTCCACACACACATAGCAGCCTTCTCCCGGAGGGCTGTGCACAGTACCCAGTGCACAAGAGGCTTTCCAAAGGGTGCTGAGCACAGTGCCTGGCACAGAGTAGGCTTCCTAGTGAATGTGTACAATTACTTAGCAATACCATCTCTAGGAATCCATTCCTGATCATGGTCTCTGTTCTCTCCAGGTGATTAGATTCCCCTTGATTTCCACCATCTCAGTTTCTTTATCTGTAAAATGAGGAACTTTCCCCTTGCAGGACTGAGAAGCATGCACCATGGTCCAGTCGTATGGGTCAGCAGAGGGAGAGGAGGCCAGCAGAGCCTGGTGCTATGATCTGCCTTGCCTGTGCCCACTCGCCTTGCTGGGATTCATTCTCCACCTCCCTCTACCTGCTGAAATGTGTCCCATCCATCAGGCTCCCTGTCGGGGGCTGCCCACCTTGTTGCTCTCTCTCTATCTTTCTTTACTTTTGAAGTCCTTACAGCCAGATGCACATGACTCAAAGCTTCTAATTCTTCTACTCGGTTTTGAGCATAGTCAAACAGAGAAGAGGCTAGTGACATAAAGGTTAGGTCTATATTACAAATAATCTCCCCCTGCCACTCCATGTCTGGCTGAAGGCTGAGAACGTGTTCAAAAGAAGATTACCAGTTGACTGGCTTACAAAATACTTTCCGTCTCAAGAAATCTTATATTGTTATTTTTTCCCTAGCCTATCACCACAGAACACTATAACAAACAATATCCGCAGTCAAAAACCAAAGAGAAATCACTCTACATTCTGCTCCTATTGCATATTAGTGGATGGATGTTTTTTTTTTTTCCCACTTTCCTTTCTTTTTTCTTTTCTTTTTTTTTTTTTTTGTCTTCATGAGCCAAGAATTTATACAAAGCTGTGATCACACTGTAGCTGGAATTTGGCATTCTGCTTTTTTCCCCACTCAATATGCTACCGTGGGTATTTTTTCATTTTGTCACAGAATCTTCATAATTATCTTTTTTTTTTAAGGGCTCCATAATACTCAAGCGTGTGGGTGTAGCATAATGCACTGAACTGTTTCCCTCCCGTTGATAATGGAGGCTCGTTCTGAAATCTCACCATTACAGACAATGCTACAATTCATCCCGTTGGTATATGCTGAGCACCTACCATGCAGAAGTGGTGCTTGGCTCTGCAACAGGCACCGAGTACCTGTTGCTTTTATGTTCTTCTGGATTCTTTCCTGAGAGAGGGTTGGTGGGAACCTATCTGTGGCTTCCTAGTCATTTTCAATGGAATCCTCGGTTCTCTGCTTAATAACATAAGAAATCACTGGAAGTCGCTTTTGAAAGAAGATGGTGGCTAAGTGGGTCTCAGATGCTGTCATCTCCGGCTCTTCTGACATCAGCATGAATCACTGACTCAGGCTAGCAAGGTGGCAGGCTGACGACAGTGAAGGGTTGAGGGGGCTAGGAAATTCTCCAGGGAAAACAGGGAAGGCAGGAGCTATCTGGTTATGCATTGTCACTTTTTTTCTTTTAAAAGAATGGCCACCTCGTGACCCTCTTTGCCCATTACTTCCTATATCCTACTACCTTCAGTGGCTCTGGTCTCCTTTCAGATTCTTGAATTTACCAAGTCATTTCTTTTCTTTTTTTAATTTTTATTTATTTATTCATGAGAGACACAGAGAGAGGCAGAGACATAGGCAGAGGGAGAAACGGACCCACCACGAGGAGCCCGATGTGGGACTCGATCCCAGGACCCCAGGATCACAACCAAGCCAAAGGCAGATGTGCAGCCACAGAGCCACCCAGGCGCCTCTACCAAGTCATTCCTAACCCTAGGCCTTAGCACATCCAATTCCTCTTGGTCAGAAATGCTGTTCCTTTGTCCAGTTTCTCCTCCTTTAATGCTCAGTCTGAACCTCACTCTTTGATGTCTGATCTGCTGCCTCCATGTATCCACCAGCACCTTGCATTTCTCCACCAGAGCACATACCAAAAGTGAAAATCAATACATTTTAAAAATACTGGTTTTTATCCCTCTTCCCCAAGTAGACTCAAAGCTCCATGAAGAAAGTGACTCTCGAGGTGTTTGTTTGTTTGTTTTGCCAAATCTTCTGCCCTAGCACAGCACCTGGCCCATCACAGACACCTTGTATTAAGTAGGTCAGGGTATGAATGAGGAAAGGATGCTTGCAAAATTATCATTTAAGGGATTAAAGGCAAAGACTGCTGGAGGGACAGTGACAGTTCATTTTCCAGATCACAGCTTGAGAGATGCAAGTTACAAGAAGGAAGAGCTACCCAATGGTTAGGAAAGTAGGCCAAGGTCTAGCCTGGAAGCCTTGAAAACATGCCTGCAATGTCTAGACGTCTGAGAAACAGGTGGCAAACTTCTAATATTTGGTCTGGAAGCTCTTTTTTCATGTCCCATCGGAAATGTTGGTACAACCTTAAATTCTGTGCAAATCTCTACATTTAACATTTAAAAACAAATCTGAAAATCCAGGCCATCAGAAGACTCTCCTTTCCAAAAAGCTCCCCATAATTCACCTAGTCTGGTCTATCGCCTTACACAACCAGATCTCCCATCTTCTCAGTCCCTCAATTTGGAGAAAGTTGCTTCTTTATTATAATGCTAGTCAGACAACTGAATTTCTTTGTATCTTACAATTTAGTGCTGGGAAATGAAAAGACCACAACCACAGCTCTGAGACATCTCTGAATCCCCTCAGGAGCTGCTTAGCAGAACCTGAGCATCAGCCTCCACCCGCTCTGAGCAGCAGCAGGGGTGTGACGCACAAATCATCTCAAAGATCAGCTGGGCTTTCCACCTGATTCCCTGTGTTGACATGCACGGGCCAGAGTCAATGCTTCAGGATCGCAGGTGGAGCACGGGTCAGGTTATAAACCAGCATTCCCCAGCTTGGGTCTGCAACCACCAGCAACCCGATTTCCCACCTCCCAGTCCTTCTCTACACGAAACTCAACTCTGATCATGTCACCACTTTGTGCTCCGGGGGCTCTCAGTCACACAGGGGTTGTTCTCTTACATGAGTGAGAGATAAACTTCTCTATGTTAAGGCCCTGTTATAGCTGCTATCATAATTTAGCTAAATTATGCAAGCTTAGCATGTTATCAACTGCACGGTTTCTCAGTTTTATCCTCTCAGAATAGGGGCATTATAATAGGGCTGCTGAGAATTAAATGAGAGCATAGATGTGAAGTATTCAGTACAGAGCTAATAATACTATGGCCCCATTATATCCTTACTATTATTGCTATCACTATTATTTTTATCAGCCCTCCTCTAAACAAGTGCTATTGTTCTTTAAGAAAGAGAAGAGCAAGGAACAACCTGGTGCTCTTTAGAGCAAACACCTTACCTTTTCACTTCTTGCACATAGTCTGCATTTCTGTCAAAGAGGTGGGTCATGGAGTCTTTGATTGCTTCATGCTTGAAAGTAGAAGCTGTTCCAAAGACAGTCACATTGGGGATAGTGGAACACAGCTGAGCCACAGCTTGGCCCTGGAAGTGAAATGCAATAGACAAGTCACGCAGGACAGTTATCATCCAACAGCCAGTCTTGCTGGTTTAGAGCAGGGTTTCCCAACCTTGCCACTGCTGACCTTTTTAAGGCTGGATAAGTCCTTATTGCAGGGGGCTAAGTTGGGCATTGTAAAATGTTTCACAGCGTCTCTCACCTCTGACCTGCCAGGTGCCAGTTTGGTTTTGATAACTCAAAATGTCTCCAGACCTTTCAAAATGTCCCCTTGGTTGATGACTACTGGTATAGAGGAAAGTCAGGGTGAGCCAGCAAAACCCTAGTACTTAACCATCTTAACAACTATTATTTTATCACACTGAGCCTTAGGTTCCTTACCTATAAATTAGCAATAATGGTACCTACTCCACAGAGATCTTGGGAGATGTCTTAGCCTGGATCCCCAGAAGCAGATCCTGAGGCAAGGATTTGAGAGTAAATACTTCATCTGGAATATGGACCACAGGAAATACAAGGGTTTCGAGACAGAAAGAGGAGGCAGCCAATAAAGGGTGTGCTATCAAGTCAATACCCACCATGGGTAGGTAGAACTCAGTCCCTTTGAGGAATTTCCTGAGCATGTGTAGAATATATCTCAGAGTTATCCCAAAACACATGGTGGGGGAGGCTGAAGTATTTATTCCCCAAATTTCCATCTGATATCACTCGAGGGTTGTTCCTGTAGCGTTAACTCCTAGATATGCCTGTCCTCTTGGGCCAAGCATGTCCCCACAGCCAGACAGATGCCTTAAGTAAGCAACCTTCAGCCATGTTGAGTGCAGAGAAGATATGAGGACAGCATCTGCTATGGGGTGTGTTAAATGAGGCAATATGCAACACAGGTCAAGCACCTGGCACAAAACATGACACTTAATATAAGGTACCTAAAAACTCTTCATCATCTTCACCTTTTTGTGGCTAAGATGTCCAGGCATATAAAGAAAAGGTGAATGCATGAAGTTTAAATATTGAATGGTCTAAGAGAAATCACAAACGTATTTAGGAAGGGGTGTTTTTGTTCATATCCTTTTTCAGTGTGGTCAGAAATGTAAGCCATCGGACAAAACACTGTGATCATGTGAATTCGAAAACCTTCCAGTAAAATCCAATGTGCTGGTAATGAAGGTGCATTCTAAAACCAAATACTCAAAAAAAAAAAAAAATTTAAAACCAAGTACTCTTTCCAGTCTTCCAAGTGCCATCCTGAGGAGGCAGGAATTATTCTACCAAAGTCACCTGTGATATTAACTTCTGCCTATCACCTCATTACGTGCCTTCATGTTGGTGGACTAAATCAGGTTGGCAGCTCTATTTTTGGAAATATTATTCTCTCTAACACTGGCAGTGAAAGGCAACATTGACAGAATCCTGGAATGTCAGAGTTAGAAGATCATCCAATTACCCCCTCCCCATCATTGTTTCACAGATGAGGGAAAGGTTAAGTTGACCCAGTTCTTCAGAGGCAGATCAAGATGTGAAGCAAGGTCTCCTAACTTCTGGTTCTTGCCATTTTCTGTAATGCCGTGCCGTCTACTTATTTTGACATTTTAAGTTAAGCAGACTTTGAAGTTGCTGCCTAAAATAGACTTGGAGGTCAACATTTCAGAACATGGGCATGAACCTAAGACTCCAGTCAGGCTATCATTTTCTGTTCTAAGAATACCTTTGATATTTGGTTAATTTTTTTTTCATCACTTGATTTTAGAGAACAAAGAGGGAACTATCCTTCTTGGTGACTGGAAATATCGGCAACCAATGCAGCAGTCCTCTAAAATTCAACAGGGCTGGAGCTAACCTCGTTTGTCCTGGGATGAGAGATTAGAATGAGTTCCAATATCTGTGTGGTCCGTCCTGCCCACTGTCCTTAGGCCACCATGACATCCACTCAACTACTTTTTCAAATTCCCATTATGTACTGGTCACACAGTGCTATGGGTGGATGCAGGAGTGTCAGAAATGAGTAACACACCTCAATCTCTGTTCTCTGGTCCCAGGTCCCCCACCGAGTCTTAGATTCCTGTACTGAATGACCACTTTGGTGCCTGTCCCCACCTGGCTATCCAAAACAACACTTCAAATTCAACTCATCCAAAATATAACTCTTGGCTATCTCCAAATGAGTTTCTCCTCATATTGCTTTGCTGGAGCAGTTGTAACAAAATACCACAGACTAGGGAGCTTACACAACAGAAATGTGTTTCATAGTTCTGGAGGCTAGAAGTCCAGAATCAAGGTGTTGGCAGGATTGGTTCCTTCCGATGGCTGTGAGACTTGTCTCGTCCAGGCCTCTCTCCTTGGTTTGTAAACGGCTGTCTTCTCCCTAGGCCTCTGCACCTGGTCCTCCCTCTATGCCAACCTGTGTCCAAATTTCCCCTTCTTGTAAGGACACCAGTCCTATTGGGTTAGGACTCATCCTCATTTAAAGTTGATTACCTCTATAAAGACCACAGTGCTAGAAGGGGACACCTTTTGAGATATTGGAGGTTAGAACTTCAACATATGAATGGGGGGTGCACAATTCAACTCATAATATTCTTCTTACTGCATTTCCTGCCTCAGTGGATGAAACTGTACCATTCACCTATCCCTAGACTAAAGTCAGGAATCCTGGGGTCACCTGACTTTTCTTCTTCCTTCAGCCCACATCCAGCTAAGGTATCATTTCTACTCAGATCTTCGTGACTATCACTTCTTATTCTGGAATAATAAGAATAGGAATAAGAATAAGGAAGTTCTTATTGTTGAACTTCCTCGCCTGGATAATGACAAGGCCCTTCTGGCTGGTCTGGCTGTTTCCATGTGTACTTCACACTGTGGACAGTGATTTTTCTCAAACAAAACATTGAGCATCTCACTATTTGTCTCAAAGCTTCCCAATGCCTACCATGGCTTTTAGAATGAAAAGTACACCCTTAAGTTTCTCCCACAGGCTAGTGCTCTGGATCTGACCCAGTCTACCTCATTAACATGCCGTCCCTCCACTTTTCCAGTGTCTGCTCCCTGACAAACATGGTGCTCTATCCACCGCTGGTTAACATTCGCCATGATCCCAGTGCTGTGCGACCCTCATTCCGTGATGTTCTCAGAATGAACCCTTAACCTGATTTTGCTGAGGAGACAGAGGTTAGACACCAGGTCCAAGGCCAGTAGGGTAAGATGGTAGACCCTGATCTGCTGTAATCATCAGCTGAGCAAGCTTGAGTAACATATCAGTTCTCCTGGTCATTCATTTTAATATGCAGAGTGTAAGGCTATATATATCCTAAGGTTTTTGTGGGACTATTTGACATAACGCATCCAAGGACTTAGATTCAGTGAATGCTCAGTATTTGCTATTACTACTACTATGAATACTAGTATTATTTTTCTTGCTATTATTATGTCAGTGGTATCTGACAGTATGTCAGCAAATCTACTGTCCTACTCTCCTGGATGTATCATGCCATTTTAATTTTGACACTAGTTCCTTACATGCTGTCCCCTACCTACCATGCTTGTCCTTCCACTTTCTTCTTCAGACCATAGCCACTCCCCCTTAGGGGAGCTCCTTTTCTAGAAATCCTTCCCAGGCAGTCACTTGCTTCTTTTTGTGCCACGATAGACCTGTGGTTCTTTCCTCCAGGACAGCGGCCACCGTGGCCCTCTGGGGCTGCTAAGGGATCCATCTGTGAGTCCCATGAGACCAGGGACCATGCCATATCTGACTCTGTACCCCAGTGTCCAGGGAAGAGCTTGCCACATAACAGGTGTTACTTAGTAACACTTGTCGAATGGATGTATGAGAAGCTACAGGAATGTGACGTAATGGGGAGCCCCCTCATAATTTTGCAGATTGCCATGTCCTTTACTATTGCATACTAGGTGTAAAGCACAGACTCATTTAACGTGTCTAGCATCTGACTGGAGCAGAACTTGATCATTTCCATTTTCAAGAAAAAGATACATGTGGTAGCAAAGTGAGATGATGTAAGTAACTGACTTATGTATTTATATAATTATGTAGCAGATTATATGAGTATTTTATATAGTACAAAACACAGAAATATATAAATATTATATAATATGTATCACTAGAAGAATATATAATTTGTATTATATACACATATACACATGTAAGTAGTAATATCTGGTATATAACATATAATTAGTGTAATGTTACATGGTCATAATATGAGTAGCACAACCTGCAAGTATTACATAGAATATTATATCATAACTTGTATCACTATATAAATAATACTGGGTGGAAAACCAAATTCAGTGGACATCTGCTCGTACCGCCCTCGGTGTTGAGCTCTCCATTAACTCACTAAGGCAATGAGAAGCCCTTGCAAGATCCTCAGTGATCTAAAGTAAATAATACTCAGCATTCTGTACTGAAGTAGAATGTGTGCTTTCGCTCACATTTACAGAAAATCTGTATTCTCTCCCTTCTCCGACTCCCAAGGTGAGTGCCGGATCAGCATCTAATTTATCCTTGTTTCTCCCACGTGCCCAGAAAATAGCATGGGCTCAATAAACATTTGTGGAAGACGGAATGAATTTTCAATAAAAAGGATTTTGCAATTTACCTACAGACCCAGAACATAAAATGAACAAGGCAATCCATTCTCCCAGCAACAGCAGCAAATGAAGCTTTGCACGTACTTGTTTTTAATTGATTTTCCTGTCCCTCTTTGGAATGTAAGAATTCTGCAGCGAGCCTCTGCTTCTCTGCCCTATGGCCAGCAAGACAGCAAGTACAGCAGCTGACGTTCCCTTTGCCTCGCCATATGCCAGGCACTGCGCTTAAGTGCTGTGTTAAATCCTCAAACCACTTTGAGAGTAAATGCTTTTATTTCCCTTTTGTACCTGAAAATGGGGATCTAGATGGAGACAGGAACTTGTCCAAGGTCATATGGCTTGTAAGTGATGAGGCTGAGGGTCAAATTCAGGTCTCCCCGACTCCAAAGCCACTCTGCTATTAGTCTTCTTTTCCATCCAGCTAAGCACTCAAGTTGCTGACATGGAACCGAAATCTTAGAGAAAACCATGGGTGCTTGGCATCAGTCTGGAAGGCTTCCCTGAGTCACTTTTTAGATAGCTCTGTCTCAGGTTCATGTGGGTGAGTGGATTTCAACTAGCTCAATCCTAATTCCAGGGCTGTCGGGAAACAGAGCACAACTATGAGAAATCCAGGGACAGTTGTTACAAGGGAGCTGTTTGGGGTCACGGAAATCTCTTATCAACAGACTGAGGTTCAAAGCTAAATCCTATTCCAAAAAAGCCAGACAAATGAGTCCAGGGGTAAATGCATCTATATCAAAGGCTTAGTACACTGTCTGGTACATACTAAGTATTCAACAAATGGCATTTTTTAGCTATCACTGTTCTGGAATTAGGACTGAGCTTAGTAGAAATTCCAGTTACCCCTTCAATGAGAATTTAGGATAGATGATCCTGTCAGTGCACTGATATTCATAAATCAGCATCACAGACTCAGCTAAGTAGGATGCAAAGAATGGATGGCTTTCTCTAGAACACAAATAACATCTTCCTCCTCAGACTTGTTTTCATCATATACCCAAACTCTATGCTTAGTCTTTCCTAAGTGCCATCCCCTTTCTCACCACAGGACCTTTGCACATGAAGTTTCCATTGCTTTGAATCCTTTTTCCCTGTCTTTTCTCCTGGATGGGTCTAGTCATCCTTTGAATCTTGGCCCGTCTGGTACTTCACTGAGTCATTCATTCCATCATTGAGGTTATTTATTTACTTACTTACTTACTTATTGAGATATACATATGTGTGTGTGTGTGTGTGTGTGTGTGTGTGTGTGTGTGTGTGATAGTGCCCAGTGGTCATCCCATCAATGGTCATCCCATCCTCAGTGTCCATCACCTAGTTACCCCAACCCCTCACCCACCTTCCCTTCTGCAACCTTTTGTTCATTTCCCAGAGTTAGGAGTCTCTCATGGTTTGTTTCCTTCTCTAATTTTTCCCACTCAGTTCCCCTCCTTTCCCTTATACTCCCTTTCGCTATTTCTTATATTCCCCATATGAGTGAAACCATATGATGATTGCCCTTTCCTGATTGACTTGTTTCACTCAGCATAATAGCCTCTACAGTTATTTAATATGTGCCTCTAATAGGTTAGACATTATGAGAGGTGCTGGAAAGATAAAGGTGAGCAAGTTATATATGGTCCCTGTCATCTTGGAGCTTGCATCCTTGTAGAGGCAAGCATGTTAATAAAATAAGCATACAATTAAAAGTACTGTTATACACCTAAAGCAGGAGGCTGAGAATACCAGTTTCAAACCCTGAACCACTGGGATAAGACCACATTGGTGGTACACTATGGTTTTTTTCAAATGTACAGAAAACGAGAGCCATGTACTAAAATGAACATGTGGGGGAAAGAATAGATAAGATGGACACTAGACTTGGTTTCTATATCCTCTCCGGTCCTAAGATTTCTAGCGCACACCAACCAGTTCTTCAGCTGCTAAAGAAAATCTTTTTGAAGAAGCCTCCCAAAGAGAATGCACGTTTGCTCATTACCCGAAGTCTGATGAAAAATGTAACTTTCTATGGCTAACTTGACCATTTCTGAGATCATTTTAAAAACAGGATTACGTTTATCTCTTCCAAAAGTCGCTTTCACTTTTTAAACAGCTCATGTAAACCACCGAGCACTTATGTAGAGCCAAAGAATGGAAAAGAATTAGCAAAGTGAGCTCGTGAAAGTACCTAGAAGATTCCTTGGGTAAATGATGAGGAAAGATTGTTTTCTTCCAAAGAATTGTCAGTTTACCTTTTCATCTTCGTCAGTGCATAGAGGCACTTAGACCGATAGAGCTAACTGAACGTTCTCACATCTTGTGCATTGGGTCCCTGAGCCGGCCTTATGCTTTTCTTATGACAGTACACATTCCCACGTTGGGATTTAGACACAAGTTTTGAAACGTTTATTTCAGAGCGGTGCTGTCATTTGCTGTTCAACAATTCACTTGACTCAATTGTTATAAGGGGAGGATTTTCAAATCCCACTGTGGGGGCTGATCCGCGTGACCTGTCATCAAAGGCAGCAAAGAATATTCTATGTTCTCACCGAGTACACTCTAAGAATCAGTCAGGTTTCTTTTTCTTTCTTATTTGCACTGCAAACCTGTTGTTCTGCACACGATACTCGCTTTAACATACATGTGCAGAGAAGTTCAATAGCAAGGAGCTTCAGTGGCTCCTGGCTGAAGGACCAGAGAAAAGGAGGAATCAATTGCTCGAGATAGAAGTATGGAAACTTTTCTTTTTAATCCAAGAAAGCAGTAGACACATTCCAGGGAAGACCTGGTAGATAAAATCTTTATTTCCTGCTTATATTTATTATATACATTAGTGCTTCTCAGTATGTGGTGCTGAAACTAGCGGCCCCAACATCATGTAGACTCTTGTTAGAAAGCTCCACCACCCTGCAGGGACGCCAGGGTGGCTCAGTCTGTTAAGCGTCTGCCTTTGGCTTGGGTCATGATCCCAGGGTCCTGGGATGGAGCCCCACATTGGGCTCCCTGCTCATAGGGGAGTCTGCTTCTCCTTCTCCCTCTGCACCTCCCCCAACTCCTCTCTCTCTCTCTCTCTCTCTCTCAAATAAATAAATGAAATCTTAAAAAAAAAAAAAAAAACAACTTCAACCTAGACTACAGAATCAGAAATTCAGGGAGTGAGGCCTGAGAATCTGAGTTTTAACAAGCTTTCCAGAAGATTCTACTGCAGCTCACATTGAGAACCACTGATATAGATCATCTTTAATGGCACACATTCTATTCCACATAATTTAGGCACTAAGGCCCCTATGATGCTCAGGATATCTTAATATCAGATACTTCATTTAAAACCAAGGTGGGGCTTTATTATTAATGTATTATTGTATTAATGTATTTTATGTACATTGTATACATTATGTATACAATGTATTAATTGTATTAATGTATTATTAATACATCTTCATTGTATAGAGTAAATATTTATAGTATGCATAATTCTAACATGCAGCCCTTGCTGCAGTCCAGCGCTCTATAAAGTATCCCTTCTACCGGGATCCCTGGGTGGCGCAGCGGTTTGGCGCCTGCCTTTGGCCCAGGGCGCGATCCTGGAGACCCGGGATCGAATCCCACATCGGGCTCCCGGTGCATGGAGCCTGCTTCTCCCTCTGCCTGTGTCTCTGCCTCTCTCTCTCTCTCTGTGACTGTCATGAATAAATAAATAAAATCTTTAAAAAAAAAAAAAAAAGTATCCCTTCTACCAATTTGGTCAATGATGGCATCATAGCAACCCTCTTTTCCTAGTTGGGGTTGACATCACAGCCCATGAGTTTACGATGTGGGATCCTATAGATCAAGGCATGACTAACACGATCTTCTGTGAATCAGAGGTGCAAGAAGAGAAAATAAGTCACCATCGCATTAGCAAGGTCTGAAGTTCTGGACACTTGGAGAAATTCAGCCTCCTTGCTCCCCAGGCCTCAGCTTTGCTGTCCATCATCCAGGTTTTCCAAGCCATTCACAGGTCTGCCCATCAGATGACTGCAAAGGTGAATATTTAACCTTTTCCCCTGCTCATACAGCACTGAGCTCATCCCAGAGGCACTCAGATGAGAAGCAGGAAGGCAGCAGTGAAGAGTATGGGTTTACTCATTCAACTTCATCTGCATGGAGTTTGCTATATGCCAGGCCGCGTCTATATGCTCTCTACAAACACAGGCCATTTGACTGCACCGTGGCCTCCTGGAGGCTAAATACTATTGCATCCTCATTTTCTAGATGAAAGAACTGAGGCACAGAGTAGTTATGTAAATGCTTACAGTCACACAGCGATACCAGAGACGAGAACTGACCCACACTGTCTGGCTCCAGGACAGTAATGACTCTGAAGGCCAAGGGGAGAGAACGAAGGGGAACTGTCTCATACTGGCTAGCAACTCTTTGTCAAGCCCTGAAGGCACTTCCTACACCTCATTTTACCTCCCGACATCATATTCCCGTCATGAAGACAGGCTCAGAAATGGAAGCTCAGAAAGATCAGTGAATGCACTCAAGGTGATCCTGCCAGTAATTGGAAACTGAGGTTCCAAAAGTATGTACTAGCAACTGGAAGTGATGGGATTTAGACCCAAGCCTCCTTGTCACTCGGCCTGAGTTCTTTGTTCTGGACCTCAATAGAACACA
Source organism: Canis lupus dingo (assembly GCF_003254725.2). Classification (NCBI taxonomy): domain Eukaryota; kingdom Metazoa; phylum Chordata; class Mammalia; order Carnivora; family Canidae; genus Canis; species Canis lupus. Next base: position 73,571,942 of record NC_064247.1, read on the forward strand.
GATGAGACACATCAGGGGTTGCGGAACAAGCTAAAGTTCCTGAATCCCACACCTGATTCAGTCCTGCAGGTCACCACCTAACCTGGCTGAGCTTCTGATTCCTCTTATTTAAGTCAGGGATGATAATGTCTACTTCATGAGTTCTACTTCATGTGGGACAAAGGAGACAACTATAAGTAATGTGATTCCCCAGGGATGACCCAGAGCAGGTGCTCAATAAGCGAGTTATCTCCCATTGCCCTCTGAAGCTACCTCTTCTGAGAAGACCTCCTGGAGATCCCCAGAAGGGTTAATATCTCCTGCTTTGCCCCAAACTCACACACATCACTATTCAACCATCTTTTACTCTGTTCTATGATTCTTCTCTCTCCTCACCTCCCGCTCCCTTCTTCCTTTCTCCTCTTCCTTCACCTCTGTCTCTCTTTCTTCCTTTTGTTTTTTTTTAAAGGTTTTATTTATTTATTCATGAGACACTCACACACACACACACACACACAGAGAGAGAGGCAGAGACACAGGCAGAGAGAGAAGCAGGCTCCATGCAGGGAACCCAACGTGGGACTCGATCCCCGGTCTCCAGGATCACACCCTGGACGGAAGGCAGGCACTAAACTGCTGAGCCACCCAGGCTGCCTGCCCTCTCTCTTCCTTTTGAAAAAAATCTTTCTTTTTGTATCTCCCACCGGGTGTCAACTCCTTAAGGGAAGGACCATATCTTATTCCCCTCTTTATCTAGAGTATTGAGCCCACTGCTTAGTTCTCAGTGACTGTGTTATTGACTGTAGGAAACAGCAGTAAACAGAAATTTGGAGAACAAATAGCAAAGGTCAGAGAGGACTCTCGAGGTCAGAGGGCAGTCCAGGGCTGAGCCTGGGGATGCAAACCCTTCTCTGCTTTATCCCTTGGTTGATGGGGACAGAGTCCACCCCACACCCACTTGGTAGTTACAACTTTACACTGATGAGGGAACTTAAGTGCCTTCCAAGAGTAGATATTTTCTGGTTTTTCTTTTCCACCATCCATATGGAGTGGGGAGAAAGGTGAGACGAGGGAGGGATAGGGAAAGAATGTTAGGGTCAGGCAGGTGTGGGCTTAGAAATATATTTCTCGCAGAGCCACCAGAGCCTTGTCACAGTTGGCTCACAGCCTTCATTCCTCCTTGCCCAGTGTTTGGCAGATGCTGCTCTCCCACCCGTGCACACCTGCCAGTAGAGGCCTGCTTCTGAGAATCTGGTCACCTATGGGGACAGAGGGATGTGTTCATGAAGGGACTTGGCAAGTCATTCCCACACCAGGCATGAGCCCAGCTCCCCACCTGATGCCTGAAACCCTCAGTCTTATCACAGCTGGTATCCTAAGGACTGTGCATCACCAAGCAGCAGGCATCTTGGGGACTAAGAGCAGGAGGGAGGTGACTTTTGCTTTTCCAAAGTTCCTCCTAGGAGATGGTCCCATGAACACAGGGTCCAACTGGGATGATGCCCTGGTGGCAACTCGGCCTTCTGCTCTGATCAAGAAGGAGGCCAGTCTGGTATCACTTCATGGTGTGTTTGAGGGTCCAACAACATGGTGCATTTTTGAGCAAAAAGGAAGGGTAGCCCCAAGATGGGTCGAGGGAGACACAGATATGGGGTCATAGAAAAATAGATTATATGAGCCCTCCCCCCTTCCAAACAAGACCCAAAGTAGGGTGGCTCCAAAGGGAGCCCTGGACACACAGGAGCAGAAATGCTGAGTCCTGAGGTACCTGCGTGACTCTTGATTTCAGCTCCGGTCATGATCTCAGAGTCATGAGATAGAGCCCCATGTTGGGCCCCGCACTGGGACTGGAGCCTGCTCAAGATTCCCTCTCTCCCTCTTCTTCTGCCCCCCTCACCCCTAAAAAAATACTGAGTCCTAATCCTCCTGCCATTTCAGCTTGAGTTGCTCATAATAGCAGGAAGGGCCAGAACACAGGACTTCATATAGGACATCTCTGCAGTCCCACATGAAGCAGCTCAGCATGTTGGGAGAGAAGAATAGGGACTTTAAAAAAAAAAAATTGGAATGAGATTAAAAGAGAAAAGCTCTACATATTTAATATATACATTTTCATGAACTTAATGCATATATCCCATAAAACTCTCACAATAAATAATGCCACCAACTCAACCGGCACCTCTAAAATCTCCTCCTTCCCTCTTTCTCTTTTTTGGTGATAACATTTAAGATAAGGTCTACCCTCTCCACAAACTTTTAAGTATTCAGCACAGTATCATTAACTAGAGGCTCTGTGCTGTGCAGGAGATCACTAGGACTCATTCATCTCACATAACTGAAACCACACACCCTTTGATACCTCTCCACCCCACCTCCTCCAGCCCCTGGCAACCAGCATTGTACTCTCTGCTTTTGTGACTTTTAGGTTCCTCTTCTAAGTGTGATCATGTAGGTTTTGTTCCTCTGGGTCTGGCTTATCTCCTGTAGTATAACAGTCCTTCAGGTTCATCCATGGGGTAGCAAAGGGCAGAAGCTCCTTCTTTCTAAAGGCTGTAAGATGCTCTCTCGTGTGTGTCTATACCATATTGTGCTTATCCATTCATCTGTTGAAGGACATTTGGGTTGTTTCCGTGTCTTTGTGATTGTAAATAATACTGCAACGAACATAGGAGTGCAAACATCTCCCTGAGATCTTATTTCAGTTCTTTGAGACGGATAACCAGAAGTGGAATTGCCGGATCCTACAGTAGTTCTATTTTTAATTTTTTGAGGAGCCTCCATAGTGTTTTCCATAATGGTTGTACCAATTTGCATTCCTCCCTACAGTGCACAAGTGTTCCTTTTTATTCACATCCTTGCCAACACCGACCTTTTGTTTTTTGAGAGCAGCCATCCTAGCAGGTGAGTATCTCATTGCGATTTTCATTTGCATTTCCTTGACGGTGAGTGGTGACCGAGCACCATTTGAGTCAGCGAAACCTGAATCTTGATGTACCACTGACAGGCTGTGTGAGTTTGGACAGATACTCCATCTCTCTGAGCTGCAGTGTCTCGTCTATAAAATGGAGAATGAGCCAACTATGCAAAGCGTTGGTGAGCTGCAGACTAGAATGCTTAGTGCCAAGCAGATAGTAAATTTTAGGGCCCTTCTGTTCTTCCCACATGCTATGCTGCTGCATGCTATGCTATGATCTTCAGCCCACTAGTTCCAGGCTATACAGCCTATTCTCAGGCGCTCTGGGATTTATGATTGTCAACGACAGGACAGGTAGCTGGGTTGGAAGGGTTTGATTTATGGCCACCGCTCCCCACTCCCCCACCAATTGGCAGACTTAGCTGTGAGCCCTGGCAACTGGAATGTGGGCATCTGTATCGTAAATTTTTCAAATTTCCCGTAAATTACATGAAGTTTTGGCACCTTAAAAAATCTTTCTGGCTAGGGAGACTGTCCTTCTCTAGGTTAGCCAGTCTTAGAAATAAAAGAGGGCTCAGTTGGGAGTATGCCACTGATATCAAACTGACTAATTCAGAGCCAGACCTCCTCCACCTGGTCCATATACTCCAAGAGGCAATACTCCTCTGCCTGGATCACCCCAGGGCCAGATACAGGCAAACAGAAACCATCTCTGTAACCCAGACCCCACACTGAAATTATTCAAACTAGCCAATCCTAAACTGCCCACGCTGCCCTGTCTTGCTTTTCCCCAGAAACCCTAATAGAGACCATTGCTTAAGTGCATGCACCACTGCTGTCTTCTGCCTCCTGACCACCCTGGTATCTTTCCCTTGTGGTCCTGCGTGCCTCCATGTCTTTAGGACCTACGAGTATAATAAACTGTTTTCCTGACCCTCGCCTCTGTCTCCTGTTGTGGCCACATCTGACTGACCATCTACTAAAACTATACAAAAGAGCATCCCTCTTTCGTCCCAGGAGTCGAGCGTTTTTGTGCAGTGTACAACCTGCCCAACTACACAAGGGGACTCTACTATCCAGCCCTCATGGGGATCATGTCAAGTCTTGCATCTCTCATCAGTACCACTTTCCGACTGATGGAAACCACGGGTGGCCATAGGCCAACCCCTAGTTCACAGACTCCCACATTGCCTGAGATTTGGACTCCAGGAACCACGTGACTGGAACGCTAGCCAGGGAGCCAGTCCAGCCCACCAGATGGCAAAATCTCCTTCATGGGGCTCTAAATCATGGTGGGGCAGAACCACTTCCAGGCTGGCTGCCTTCCATGCAGTGCATCTGGATAAATTTCCTGGATGATTACATTTGCATGGTGGGATGCCGGATTCACATTTCCAGCCAAATTACAATTTGTACCCACAGTTTGGAGCTGTGGTTTTGATAAATGCATCTATTTCAACCAAAACCTTGTTAGATAGAGTGATCATAGAATTTCTTGTCTAAATTGGGAGACTCTTCGCGAGTGAAGAGGGATACTATTATTAATTTTTCCCATCCAATAGGTATAAACTGGAAGTGTCGTGGGTGGATTGGGTCACCACTATTGGAGTGGCCACCCTAATAGTAAGTCAAGGAAATTCAAGGTGGCCAGGAGAGGAGAGCAAAGGTGTAGGAATCTATGGGATTTGGAGTTTGATCCTTGGATCTACTACTCATCACTTGAGGGACAATGGGCCACTTATTCTGAATGGACAGCTTATCTTTAACATTGGGGTAATGTTTCCTACCTCACAGGGTTGGCATGAGTGTTAAATAAACATATATAGAAAAACTCTGCACAGGGTCGAGCACAAAGAGGGGCTTAGGAGGTATAAGCTTGCATGCCCTACTCCCCATCTACTACATTGCTTGCATCCCAACTGCAGAGTTTTTTTTTTAAGATTTTATTCATTTATTTATGAGATACACACAGAGAGAGGCAGAAACGTAGGCAGAGGGAGAAGCAGGTTCCCTCCAAGGAACCTGATACAGGATTCGATCCCAGGACTCCAGGATGATGACCTGAGCTAAAGGCAGACGCTCAACCACTGGGCCACCCAGGGACACCCAACTGCAGAGATTTGGGAAGACAGATGCATCAGTGCCTGGCAGGGTCTGCTCTCACTCGGATGATGCTTTCCACACCTCAGTGACCTGCCTGCCTGCCTTTCCCTGAGTGTCCCTGTTCGTTGAAGACACCTCATTAACCAGACCTCGGGACAGGAACAGGAGCCTGACCTACTGCTACAATCAACAGCTTCACTGGAAAACAACTTCCCCAGGCATGAAATACCCAAACTCTCAAAGCGCTGCTCTCCCCTGCCTGCCCTCGGAGATCACACACCAAGGCTCTTTCTGTAGCTTCAAACCCCTCGGCTGAGGTTCTGAACCTGACACTGCAGAGCCTGTCTGGGCATGGGGTGGCATCGGATGCCTCTGGATAAGAGCACGTTTCATCTTCAGGCCTGTGGGGAAGCGAGGTGCAGAGGCCAGTCTCCAGATGGGAATTCCCAGGGGGATGTTTAGCCCAATTCCCCGAATGCTTTCGGCCTCTCCATCCTCAGACCCACTCTCTCTAAAGAGCAGCTCACTTCCCAATGCCTTGTCCTGCTGTCTCAAATCAACAGCAAACTTTCAAAGTTAACCAACTTTCTTTGTAAAGAGAACAAGTGTAATATTAGTCCACTCTTGATACTGTTTCTCAATCCCTCTCTCTTGTTTACAGTGACGCCACCAGGTCCAACACTATGTCTTTAACAGCCTCTATCAGGACCCCACCTACCTTTGCATAGCACCAGGCACATGGAAGGGGTTCATAAAAATGTGGGAATGAATGAACAGAAGAAAATCTCTTCACATCTCTTCCTTCTCTGGCACATCTCAGTAAGGTGGCATCCTGCTCCTTTCACGGTTTGCTTTTCACAGTCCTACAAATCTTACATTTACCTGTTGTACCATTCAGCACATAAATCAGTGTGCTATGCTCTATACATACTTAATTTGTGCCGTGCACCTGAACTGGGTTCTGGGAATACTAGCAGCAGGCAGCAGGTTCTGGACACAGATTGCCTCTGGAATAGCCCTGGCTGTGCTTACTAGCCATCTGGAATTGGGTGAGTCACGTGAGCTTTGAGAACGGTAGTTTCCACACATGTACATGGTAATGGTGCCCGCCTCTCAGAGGGTGTGAGGAGCGACAGATGTGATCCTGTAAAGGGCTGGGCATCCTGCCTGCACCAGCTAAATTATGGTTAAGGACGTGGACTCCTCCTCCATTTCTCCAGCAAAGACTCTCACCAGGCAATCACGCACGGCGGGACAAAGAGGGAGGACCACGAAGTGTTGAAAGCCTACATTTGGAGTCTTCAAGACCTAAAGATGTTATGGGGTCCCTGCTCTCTACCCACACACCTGGTGCAGAAAGCCTGACTCAGCTCCCGCTATGTGCTTCTGGGATGCAAACCGATGAGATGGGAATGGAGAATGAATGGCCTCCCCGGTTAGCCCATCCTGTTTGGGGCCAACTCTATGGTTCTGAAGGTCTCATTTACATTGTGCTGTGGGAAGCCTCCCTGTAGATTTTGCTCCCAGAGGGCATGGCACACAACACATCTGGAGGTCTCATAGCCCATATTACTACTCTGTTGATAGTCCTAACATCATTCCTACATCCCGAATCCTTTTTTTCCAGCCTGTGTCCAATCACTTCAGTTCTTGTCACTGACAAACAGAACTATGTCCAGTGGACAATATAGAATGGAAACCCTCTTAAATGTGGCATGCTGGGACCATCTCCCTCCACTTGAGCATTGGCAGTTCTAGATATTTCTGTGTTCACAGCCTACTTTTGTATAACAGAACTTGAATAGATCAAGAAGATGAGAAGAGCACCAAAAAAGTAGGGTGAAATTCCATCGCTACTCACGATCACCGTGTAGCAGTATCTCACAGTCTCTGCAAAGGCAACACAGTCATCCCACGGTCTGTGGGTTTTGCCACTCGATTTTAGAACTGCTTAGTGGCTGATCAGGCTCTCTTTATAGGTCCGCATAAGACAATGGTCTTGCATGGCCCAGTAAATAGGTATTTTTCTTTCGATAACCATATCATTTAACCTCATTTTGACACACAGCAAGTAGTATCACATGATATGCTGCATCTTAGAGCCCTCTCAAGTCCACACTCTGGTGGGCAGGCAGGATATGCCTCCTCAGTTATAGCAAAAGCATGCACGTGGGTCCTTATTGCCACTTTTGTGGCACTGCTGGTACAGTATACGAGCAACCCAATTCGAGGATCACAGGTTTGTATGGGGGACGGAAGCATGGGGAGACATGGGGGAAGCATGGGGGACAGAGGGAGAGATAGGTCGTTTGGCTTTTGTCTCCTTCCTCCCTGCCCTCACATATCCACTGCTTCTAGGCCACTAAATATTTATAGGTTGCAATCAACAAAGGCACTGAAGGTAAACCATTCACAGTTTCTGAGTTTCCTGTCTGCTTCCTCATTCCCAAAGAGCTCCTGGCAAGATTGAAGCTATTATTTCCCCAAGCACAGCACAAAACTCTGAACATCTTAGTAAGCTCTTCTGATATATGGGAGGATGAAATGCCACATTTTGCAGTGGAAGGATCTATTCTGATTTCCACTAAGCTCTTTAAAAAGTATTATTATGAAAGCAACACATGTTCATGCCCATGGTAAAGAATAAAATGTGGAAAATACAGGAAACTGTAAAAATGCCAACCACAATGTCGTATCTCAGAGATAAATACTCTACATAATCTGGCTCATTTTGTGCCAATAGCTTTGCAACATGTAGACATCAATATTTGATTGTCCACAGAATTGGAATCACACTGAATATACCACTGTGTAGCCTGATTATTGTTTTCTTTCTAAGCTTATATTGTAAGCGTTTTCGTGGGTCATGAAAAATTCTTTAACACCATCATTTTGAATGGCCGGGGAATCTTTTATTATGTAGATCTATTATAATTTCTCTTAACCAACCCCTGTCTTACAGGAAATTATAATGCCACAGTTTTATAAGCCATATTTCAGGGAATATCTTTGTACATAGATCTTTGACTTTTAGTTTCAGAAAGCAGAGACTAAATCCGTTTTATCGGCTGCTGTATATTTTGTGTCGAGCACATTGTTGGACAAAGTGTGGATGCTCAATGTTTCAATACAGACTGGGTCCCTGTTTGACGAACTCTGAATCTTTCTTTAGAAGATATTGCCAGTAGATAGCACAGTGTCATGTATTTTAAATGGCAACCCTACCAGTATGAAATTTCAAGGTCAAAAGCTTAGCAGAGTTCCAAAGAGAAGACTGGAAGGCAAAGCGGGAATTCCAGACTCTGTGACCCACAGAGTGATAAAACAGAGCCTGCCAAGAGCCGTTTCTGCTTTGAGAATACATTTTGGTTTTGGTAAATCAAACATGGTCACTAGTTTAATGGCTTACAAGCTATATTAAGTAATGAAACTGCCTCCATATTGTTCACAATTTGATGAAAACATACTCATTTATTAATTCTACATACTTAATAAATGTACCTTCCTCTGTGTAATTAAAAATCTCATTATCATTGCACAGATGCCGTCTGCCTGGAACAGGTGAAGCTCATCAGTTTAATTCGATCAAACAATCACCATGCGCCCACTCCATCCTGGATCCTGTGTTATGTGCTAGAAACACAGCAGTGCTTAAGACTCACTCTGCCCTCAAGAAGATCCGTCTAGACAGGAAGACCCATAGACAGTTGTGGCATGCTAGGTCTTGGCATTTGGAGGTAGTTAATACATATCTGTTGGATGGATGGATGGATGGATGGATGGATAGATGGATGGATGGAGGCTGGTGAGAGCAATATCAGTAAAACAATGCTGAAGGTATAGAGATGAGAACGTAGGAAAGGCTTCCAAGAGGAAGTAACATTTACTTGATGGATGGGAATTTGCCAGGCAGAGGAATAAAGGGAACTAGCAAAGGCTGTCAGGTTGAAAAGTATATGGTCACAAGGGGAAGATGGAGAGATGGGCATGTCAGAAGATATGAGGGTTGGTCAGGGCCGGGGGATGATGGGATGAGGGATGCTTGAGTTACTTTTGGCTGACCATGAATGGCTTATTCAGATGGTTTGTGACCCCGCCCCCCAAAGCAGCCCCTAAGATGAAGATCTATGTGCATGTAATTTACTTAGGAATCCCAAAGATGGGATGAAGGAGTAAGATGAGGGTGTGGGATAGAGAAGCAGGGGAGGGAGAGAAGCCCATCAAATGGTGGGCCTGGGTACACAGCTGGACATATCCCTTGGGGGCGGGGAGGGCTTGTGAGAGACCATGCAGATAGTGCTGATGCTCATCCTCCCACCACAGGGTGGAAGCTCAGGAATCTGGCCCCCAACCCCCTCGCTCATATGTTGTGGGAGGTTCCCAGCCTGCCCATGGAAGGGCCAAGTGCAAGCCAGGAAATGACCTCAGTGAGTGCTGGCACGAACCAGGAGGGGTGGGCGTCTGGGCGCCTGCCACAAAGCCCAGTGGGTAGCAGCCTAGATGCCAGCAAGCCAACTCTGATGAGGCGGGGAAAACAGGCCCTTTCCAGTGACTTGGTACCATCAGCAATTCCTGCCTGGGGGAGGTTTGGTGTTTCCTGAAGCCCACAATGAGCTTCTTTTGCCTCCTTGTCTCTGCTCAAATGTCCCTCACTCAGTGAGGTCATCTTTGAAGATTCAATCTGCATCTTTTTTCTTCTTTATTCTTAATGCTAGCACCTTGATCCTTTATTTATATTTGTATATATACACATATATAGAAAACATGTACCCATGTATTTGTTATTTGACTATGTGCCTAGCTCCTTTACGCACCACTGCCTTCCAGACACCTAGCATGCTCCTAGCACACAGTAAATGCTCAGTAAAGGTCTGTTGAGTGAATAAATAGGATCTACAGCCTGTCTCATGTACTCCCTGGCTGAGGACGGCTCGTCTCCTCCATTGTCCCGTCTCCTATTTCCAGGCTTTAGGGTGCTGTCATTTCTTCATGCTATGGGCTTATGTGGCTGCAGAAGAGCCCTGAGCAGCAGGGAGTAAGGCTGGCTCTGCTTAGCCCTGGATGGGGAGTCCAGGTCTTGGCATTGAACTCATAGCCACTTGTCATCATGGGGATGGGCTCTAGAGAACAGGGCTCTTTCAGTGCCTTTCTTGAGGCTTAAAATATTTGCCCTCCTTAATGCATTCCTCACTGGATGTATCTCCTAATCATCTAAATCCAGGATTTCAGCCTTGCTAGTATAATTAACTCCCTGGAAGGTTTAGAACTTTTTGTGGGAGAACTCAAGGGCCCCTGGAAAGTGAGGATTGCCAGATAAAATCCATATTTGCTAAACCTGGCAACCCTATAAGGATCAACCTTCTGTCAGGGCCCTGGAGAAGTGGGGAGTAACGTGGCCACCACTACACGCTGGGTGGCTCGATGCATACCCACCACCTTGCCCTGCCCCCTGTGCTTCTCTCCTGCCCTCCCACGGCCACCTGGCTGCTCAGGCCAATGTGACCCTATATGCCATCAAAAAAGACAGCTGGTAGCAAGGTAGCTTCGATGCTCCCAAAATAGGTGAGTAGGCAAAAAGCATTGAGCAGATGGGTAGACCTGTACCTGCTGTCACCTTCCTCATTCCCTGGCTTACCTTAGTGGTTTAAAACACAGGCTTTGAGAAGGACCCATCTGAGTGTGACTTCTACCTCCATCTTTGCCAGCCTTGTGGCTTCGGATAACCGACTTCACTTCAGCAAGCCTTGGTTACCTAACTCTCAAAATGTGTTGGTGATGATAAATATATACCTCACAGGGTTGTTGTAACCATAAATAAAATAATGGGTACAAAGCATTTGACAGCATGCTTGTAAAAACATTAAGAAAAAATATATTTCCATGCCTCATTTTACATATATAAAATCTATATACATTATACATAAACTTCCTAAAATCTGAAAAATTGGCATTTGCCGATTAAAACATCATTTCCAACAGAACAATTAAAAATAGCCAAATGGACATTATTCCGTGCCATATCCCGCTGAATCTTTGGTACGCATCTGCTTTTACTAGCAAATGCTGAAACATATACAAAAGCATTATCCCATTGCTGTTGTCTCCTCTGAGGTAGGGCGTAACTTGGATGTAATCACAGGCACCATTTACTGTGTGCTCACCTGGAGCTGGCATCCTCTGATGATTCTCTCATCTGGCTAACTGAGGGACCACAGCGAGAGCATGGTGCTATCACGCCAGCCTCACACACAAGGGGATGGAGCCTTAGGTTAAGCAACTGGGTTAAGACCATCCCGTCAGTTGCTGAAGCCAATATGCAAATACAGGTGGGTCTGGCTTTGCAGACTCTAAGCTTCTGTGCCGTGATCAACATGAGCTAGCCGGCCTCAGCACGGGGGACTGAAGTGACTACTAACGCGTTCCTTACGTCTATATTTAACGTGCATTACGTAGGACAGCACTGCCACACAACGACTGCGATGTCTAATTCCTCCTGAACTTCGGTCCTACGCAAGCTCTCTGTATCGCTGGTTCTCAAACTTGAGCTTGCATTGGAGTCTCCTTGTGGGGGAGGGAGGTGCAGTTGAAACACAGACTGTGGGCCCCATCCCAGCTTCTGACTCTGTAGTAGGTCTGGGGTGGGGTCCAAGAACTGACATTTCTAACAAGTTCCTAGGTGATGTTGATGGTCCGGGGACCACACTTTGGAAGCCACTGAATCAACTCACTGAACACTCACATCAACACTTCATGATGCGAGGGAAGAAGCTGAGGTCTTAAGAGTTTACGTAACTGGCCCAAATGAAGAGAAATACAGCTTTAATCTCTTCTTTGACCTTCTCTTCTTTCAGCTGATCCCAGAAAAGAACATTACTTCTCGAAGCTGCTGGCAAAGCCCACCACAGGGGCCTAACGCCGGGGGCCGCATTAACCCAGCTCAGGGCCATTAACCACAACTCATGTTGTGGTTATTCCAATGTTTTGGCTGGTACATATCCTTGGTGTATTAATACCAAGAGAAGCCCAAATGATTGAGGAAGAAAAAAATGTTCAGCAGCAACCTTGTTCACCCACTTGTTCAACCCATTAGCATTCATTAAGCTCCTTCTGGGCACTCAGGGAGGATTCTGAGAAAAGAGATGAGTTTCCTGAACTAAGTGAGACCAGGGCTATGAAGCAAGGTCTAAGGGAGATCCATCACTGAGGTATGCACCCAGTGGACCAGGTAGGCAAAGAAGTTTGCATGGGCTCCAGATACGACACCTGATAGTAACGATGGGCACCACAATAATCATCATAGGTCAGGATCCCTGAAGAAGGACTCTGAGTGAGGTCTGCATGCGGGGTGTTTACTGGGGGGTACTCTCAGGCATGACATCTGCCAAAGAATGAGGGAAGCAGGACTGGGGAGACAGGGGAAGTTGAGCTGGGGCGCAATTGCAAGAGATGCTTTAGCTCGTCCCAAGAGTTGCTCCAAAACTGGGCTAGCTCTTCAGAGTTGTGTCCATTGAGGCAGGAGGACTGGGCTTTTGTAGCCCTGTATCCAACAGTGATGAGAATACGGGCTGCCCCAGCAAGGGGCAGGAACTTGTACAAGGCAGCTCCTTTCCCCGAGGCCTATTTCTAGAGAGGGATATGGTCACCAGGAGGCATCCACCGTGGCAGCTAGGGGAAATGAGTACCTCAGTCCTGAAGGGTCTTCTGGGTGGCAGATCACAGCTTTATTAGGTAACATTTATTCAGTACACACTGTGGTCAGGCCATGTTTGAATGCTTTATACGTACTGATTCATTCAAGGCTCCCAGTACTATGAAGTAAGTATCATAACTATATTATACATGAAGAAACTAAAGACCAGCTAAGTAAGAAGTCAGAGAAATCAGCACTCAAATTGAGCAAGTCTGCCCCAGAGACTGAATGCTTAACAACCATTGTTAACTGTTTCTCTAACTGTGAAAAAGTTTCAAGAAGGGAGCCATGGGTTAGGGGAGGGAGTGCTGTTGAGGAGAGTGACAGGTTAGGAAGTTTTCAGCTGGTGGGTAAAAAAGAAAACACACAAGGGACACCTGGGTGGCTCAGTCGGTGAACAGTCTGCCTTCAGCTCAGGTCATGATCCCAGGGTCCTGGGATCCAGACCCGCGTTGGGAGTCCCTGCCCAGTGGGGAGCCTGCTTCTCCATTTCCCCTCTGCTCATGCACTCTCTTTCTCTCTCTCACTATCTCTCTCACAAATAAATAAATTCTTTAAAAAACAAAATAAAACAAGAATACACGTGATCTCCAATAAAGGACAGGGCTTAGAAACCATGTATCTTCCTAATTTTACCCATGAAATATTGGGTCTACCTTATTTTTACAGAAGCAGGAGTGGCTCTGCCTCATTTTACAGAAAACCTGAGACACAAGAAAAGGTTATTCAAAATGTGAATAAGGCTATTCAGGTTCCACTATGATGATACCAGCCCAAAGCACAGAGTCTTGGGTACTGCCCTCCCTCTAAGTGCTCTAATGAGAGAAGCTGGAGAGAACACCCTGGAACACAGCCATCTCTAAGTCACCCGGCTGACACCCTGACCCACTCAATCTATTCACCTTCTGGCAACACAGGAGCTTATGAAAATGTCAACCATGAGTTAAATGTCTGCTCAAAAGCCTCTATGACTCCACATGGCTTTTAGGGTAAGGATAGGGATAAAATTATCAACACGGCTGCTATGTGGTCATTTGTCTGCCAATGACTCACTGTCACTTCTTTCTCCCTCTCTCCTGCCATGAGCAGGTCAGCTCCATGAACGTGTGCAGATTCCACGTCATTGCCCATTCTTGTAACCTTCTATCGCTCCTCCATTGTGCTTATCTCCCCATCTCCTCCTCATCCTTAGATACCAGCTCTAAGTTTCGTTCCTAAGCACAGTCATCTCTGATGTCCTAGAGCAGGCGCTTGGGTCCCATGTTCTACAATCACTGCCCTGTCATGCCATCAGGGATTCATGGGCCTCCAGGAAATGTGCATGATATGCACAAGGCTGCAGGCTTCAGTGGGGGTCGGTGGGTAGGGAGAGAGAGAGAAAGAAGAAAGGGAAGAAGAGAGACAGAAAAGCACATAGAAAGAAAGAAGCATGAGAGAGAGAGATCTAGAGAAACAGAGAAAGAGACAGAGAAAAAGCCCAGGCAAAGAGAGATGGGAGAGAGATGGGGGTGGGGTTATGATCAAGGGTGATGAGTGTGAGCCAGAAAGGATGGAGGCAGGGTGGGAGGACTCCACAGCTTGTGTAAGCAAAGACTGGGTTCAGATTTCTCAGTATCCTGTGGCACAGCTGAGAAGCCCGAGCACATACTGAATAGGGGTGAGTAATACGTAGTGTTGAGTATCATGGAGTGAGCTGCAGGGTGCCCTGGGGCCAGCCTGGGTGCTAGGGTACCCAGGCCCATGGCCGACACCCTGGTGGTGTCCGTGAAAAGAAACGAGGCTGCTGCTTGCTATGCATCTCACTTTTTCTCAGCTGAACTGGTTTTTCTTCTTAATAAGGGCAATAATATTCTGAACAGCAACTGTGGCCTTTTGGGTGTGTCACTGGGGAAGCGGATGCATCCCCAGGGCCATATAAACTCAGCAAAGACTGGTTTATGTCGTTTGGAGTTCTTGGCATGTATCCAGGGGCTGGAACTATGGAGCTAGGTTTTCCTTAAAGTCTAATTATGTCGTCTGTGTTGGAGGAAAGTGATGTTTGGAAAGGGGCTTGTGTGACACCCCACCTACCCCTACCTGGGAGCACCGAGCAGCTGGCTGTCAGGGAAGATCCACAAAGGGAGCATAGATCTGCTCAGGCTGCCCGTTGCTCCAGGTTCCAACCACCAGCCACCAGTGGACTCTACTGTTTGCTGCCCGCTGGCTTCTGGCTATAAAGGCCGGAGTACTCTTGAGTAATATTCTTTAATCAGATAATGATCTTAATAACATGATGGTAATAATAATAACACTAATAATAGCCGCTGACAGTTGAGTTTTCTGAGCCCGTTACAAAATGCTCTTTTAAAACATCATATAAGGGACCCCTGGGTGGCTCAGCGGTTGAGCGTTTGCCTTCGGCTCAGGGCATGATCCCAGGATCTGGGATCGAGTCCCACATCGGGCTCCCTGCATGGAGCTTGCTTCTCCCTCTGCCTATGTTTCTGCCTCTCTCTGTGTCTCTCATGAATAAATAAATAAATCTTTTAAAAAATAAATAAGCCATCATATAAAAACTATGAGATAGGCATTATACCCATTTTTTTACAGATGATGAAAAAAGGTCCAATGAAGTCAAAGTACTTGTTCTAGGTCTTTTCTCCCCTGGAAACCAGAGAAGCTAGGATTGGAAACCAGCTCTGACTCTGGGATCGGGGCCATTATGTCCATAACTTCAATGCTGCCTTCTTGGCCCCCTTCCCTCCTTCTGAAGATCCTCTAATTCCTGGGCAACCCCAGGTTGGCCTCAGCTTCTGGGGGGAAAGCCACCAACAAAACCTATGAGGTGGAATCCATTTCACCACAATCTAAGCAGAAGCAATCTAACCTGCCAGCCCCACCTCATACTTGAAAACGTGGGCTCTCCTACGCGCCAGCTCTTCCTCTTTCGTAGCTGTGTGACCTGGAGCAAGCTACTTAACCTCTCCGTGTCTCTGTCTCTTTGTTAAAGTGGGGATATGATAGTATCTTCCTCAGAGACAGGGTATGGAAGTGACTGGCTCCCATCTATTCAGCCCTTACCCGCTTGTGAACTGATATACTTATTCAACTACTATTGAATGAATGAATCCCATCTCAGACATCAAATTAACCTTTATAATTTTTATGATAAAGATAGTTTCTTTGGTCCTGTCATGATTTACTATAAAGGAGTTAAAAGCAACTAGAATAAAGATCAAATGAGGCTTTTGCAGGCGTAGATATAGCCTGGAAGAAGTGTTTGTAGATATATTTTTTTCTTAACCTAAGGCATATTGCTGATAAGGAATCCAAGCACTGCCTGCCAGCCCCAGAGGTTTCCAGAAGCAGGGAGGTGGGGCATTGCTCTAGGACATGTCACTGAAGCACCTCTGACATTTAGGAAGGTGATGGCCTTCTTCTTGGGGCCATCAGAGAACAAGGCGTTGGCCATTTCAGGGTCCTCGGTCTGCAGCCCTTGCTGCTGGCGCTGCCGAGCCGTTTATCCTCGGACTTTCGATTATTCATGAAGGATATGACGCAGCCACTTTGTTCTCTTTAAATTTTCAGAGGCTCCATTTCCTAGTGCTATAGCCCCCGGGGAGCTGGAGGTCTTGCTCTAGTGAAGTCCTCATTGTCTGGGGTGCAGGGTGGGGCGAGCAAAAGAAACGAGAGGAGGCGCGCATCTCTGAGGTCTAGTGCCAAGAGCACCAGATTGGGAGCTCCCCCCAGCCCTGGATATTTGCGTTTTCTCGATCCTTCCTACTAATTAACATTGCAGCCTCAGAAACAACAGCAAATCTCTTAACCTACCAAATATGATCACCACATTTCACTGGGTGTTCATCCTCTGCCGAGCACTGCTCCAAGTTCACAAGTTCCACCCAAGGCTAGAACTAACATCACCCCACTTTACAGATAAGGAATTTGGGTCTTAGGGTTGGGAAGGTGGAGCTGGGGTTAAACCTAGGGAGGTTGACTCTAAAGCTCATGCTCCAGCTCTTCACCGCCATGTGCCATCCAACGGGCTCCATTGGGGGAGAGCTGTTATGAAGGCTTATGTGAGTCACATTTTCAAAGATTCTACTACACGGCTGGTGTATGTTCGACACAAGTTGGTGTCGGTCTTTGTTTCCTTCCTGCCCTAAGGTCTCATGCATATGTCATGCTAGTTGGGCAGGGCGGGGAGGGGAGGCTGAAGGATACAGGCTGAGCATGGCTGGACCATGGAATGATGGAGGGGTGATGGGTGGGACAGCCACAGGGCCATGAAAAGAGCGCCTCCTTCAACCAGTAATGCACACTGAATGCAGACAAAAATCTCAGTGAAGAACACTCAGAATGTTGGATGAGCAAGATCACCGAGGACTGCTTAATAGATTAAAATTGGTAAGATCGCTAAGAACAATTTCTCCCCCCTGGGATTAACTCATTGACGGGGCTCTCCTTAGCGCAGCAAGCAACTCTTCTAGAACATAGAAAAATGGCCTGCAATGGCTTTTTGATTCACAAACGTTTACTGCCCTTATTAAGTAGGAAGGAACAGACACAAAAAAGAATAAGACCCAGGTGCTCTGGGATAGGGCTTAGAGCTTGGGGGAGGGGATAAGATAAGCAAACCAACAAATGATGATGATGATGATGATGATGATAATAATAATGATAATAGCTAACACTTTGTGTCTGGTCCTATGTTAAGTGCTTCCTGAGCATCAACGCATTTGACATACACAAAAACCCTCTGCAGAATAAATGTAATGTCAGTATTCCCATTACTGAGAAGATGAGCAGCTCGCCAGAGGAGGTGGGCTGTGGAGGTAGACTGTCTGCCTCCAGGGCCTGTGCCTTTGCCGTTACCCCAGGGACAGCAGAGGGAGGAGGTGGGTACAGCCTGGGGATGCAGGAGAGCCAGGCGCCCTGTGTGTGGAGTAATGGAAATGCAACGCTAGCTGCTGTGACAGGCAATCCCTGGAATCTCAGGAATCAAGACAACAGAGTTTCTTTTCTTCCCCTGCTCGCATAAAGCCTAAATGGCAGTGGGGTAGGGGCAGGGACAGGACGTGGCATGAAAAGGCAGTCATTGAGGGTCCTGAGCTGGCGAAGTTTCTACCATCTTCAACATGTACTCCCAGGTCAGCCTTGCCACCTGCCAGGAAACCACAAAGACAGAGAGCATGGAAGGTCTCACAGGAAGGGGCAGGCCTGGAAGTGAGAAGCATCACATGGCCCCTGCCACGTCCCATTGGCTTGAGCTCGGGTGTGTGCCCCAGCTGGACACAGGGGCAGGGATAAGGGAGAGGGGATTGGAAATGCTGTCCCTGGCTGGGCAGCCAGTTCAGCCACACACCTGTGGAACCTGTGAGTGTTTCCGTGTTACTGAAAGAAGAGGGATGGCGAGAAGCGGCCAGAGGGAAAGACAAGATCCAGAAAATGAGGGCCATTTGTGCCAAGAAGCTCAGGAGACTGAACTCAATCCTATCAACAGTGGGAGTCTCCATGGGTTATAAGCAAGGAGTGACAAGAGCGGATTGGCATTTTGGCTGCAAGTACAGAGCTGACTTAAGAGAGGGGACTGTGCATGGAAAGGCAATCAAATGCCTGCTACAGGAAAGTGGGTGAGAGAGGCCAGGGCCATGAGAAAACCAGCAGGAGATGGGGCAGGGAGAGGCGGGTGGCTATAAAAAACATCCTGTTGGCCGGAATTCTTTATATCTACCCCTGCCTCTATTTCTCACAAACGCCTTACCCTCCACCTCCACCTCCAGTCTTATCCAGCATGCCTGCTTATCATCCTGAGATCGCAGTGCAAATGCCACTTCCTTGGGCACCCTGAGATCGCGGTGCAAATGCCACTTCCTTGGGCACCCTCTGCTGAGTGCCTAGTGCCTAATCTGATGTCTGGAACTGAGTGGGCCCTTGCACCTCTGTGGTGGATGAGCGAATGAATAAAAGAATGAATCATAGGATATGGAAATTTACTGCATACAGGAGAAGGGCTCCCCACAACTCATGGGTTGCTGGCTAGGCTGGCTGGGTAGATGCTGGTAACTTTCATGATCAATGAGGATTTTATTTTCAACAAAATATTCTCAAGTAGTGATTCTGCAGATGGTCATGTCCTTCCTGCTAAAATGGAATGACTATCTGATACGTCCCAACCGTCCAACCCACCAAGGACCCCTACTCTTCCCAGGTTCTGCCACTTTAATGTTAACCTGATGTATGGCTAGTTGGCCATTCAGGGAGGACCGCATGAGGTAGGGGAGCCTCAGGATGCCTCCTCCAAAGATCCTGGCTCTCCCTCCTTTATGATGATTTGAAAGGCACAGGAAATGCCCCATCCATAATGAATAGAACTTGAGTAGTAGCCATTTGAGTCTGTCAGGAACTTGAGCTCTGCTATCCTTTCCAAGTCTCTGGGCCATCGCAGGCTGCTCCTCTCTGTTCAGATGACATGATGAACAGGTAAAAGGACGCCAAAACCTGGAAAGCATCAATGTCGGACACAGACACAAGTAACCACAGAGTGACGGATGTGCTGCTCGGCAGAAACCAAGCCCTTTCCAGTCAAGATGCTCCAAGTCACAGCAGCTTGTCAAATGGGCCGGGCAGCAAAATCGTCCCCGTCATGGGGTCCCGACGTGAGCCCCTCTCGGTTGCTTTTCTTGTTACTTCTCCTCTAAGAGATTGTCAGACCATTTTCGGCCAGAATCGAAAGAAATGATTTGAGGGACCTCCCTTCTCAGACCATCTGGTTCTGTTATTGTCAGTGAGAACGTGTCTTCAAAGACATGACAGAGCAGTGTAGACACTCCGGCAATTCCACGGAGAGACTAACCTGCTCTGGATCGAATGATTTTCCTATACAGCGATTCCCCCTTAGCCACGGTTTCTCTTTCCACAGTTTCAGCTACCCACAGTCCACCTGGGTCAGGAAGCAGATGATCCTCCTTCTGATGTTTGGTCAGAAGGTCGGTAGTAGCCTAACGCTACATCCCAATGCCTACATCATTCACCTCATTTCAAGTCAGCAGTACATGGGCATTTTGTCATCTTGCATCATCACAAGAAGGGGGAATACAGCCCAATAAGGTATTTTGAGAGAGAGAGAGAGAGAGAGAGAGAGATCACATTCATAAGGCTTTTATTACAAAACACTGTTGCAGTTATTCTATTTATCACTGTTGTTGTTAATCGCTTACTGTGCCTAATTTAGAAGTTAAACTTTGTCATAGGTGCGCACAGGTAAGAAAAAACATGGTCTACATAGGGTCTGATACACCTGCAGTTTCGGGCATCCACTGGGGGTTCTTGGAATGTAATCCCCTTGGATAAGAGGGTGCTGCTGTGCTGTATTAGTGTTCTTCAAAATCACGCTGTAGGCGGGCATTCCTCACATTCTGTCTGTAAGTTCCCCCAACTTTTGATAAAAATCAGATGGAAGTCTTGGTGCTGTTAGAACTGCAAACTTCATATTAACTCGACTTAGGAAACTTTATCCTAATTAGGGGTTTTGTGGGGTTTTTTAGAGAGGGAGAGAAGGTGAGGGAGATGGGCAGAGGGAAAGGGAGAGAGAGAATCTTAAACAGGCTCTATGCCCAGTGCAGAGCCAGACACGGAGTCTGATCTCACGACCCTGAGATCATGACCTGAGCTGAAATCAAGGGTTGGATGCTTAACCTTCTGAGCCACCCAGGTGCCCCTTTCCTAATTAGGTTTAATCTTTGTCATGTCATCAACATCAAGTGAGAAAACAGGTACTGACCACAGCCCTTGGTTCTACAGTTAACACTGGGTAGAGGTTGAACAAATATTTGTCAAATGAATAAATGAAGGAATGAATGATCTGGGTTCTCCTAACATTCTGAGTTGTCTAATGGAGAGAATAGGTTTTGGAATCAGCCAGACTTGGGAGCGAATCCTTGTTCTGCTGCTTGCTACTTGCATTTTTTTCAAGTCCTTGTGGGCTCTCCACCACGAGAAGGGAGGCAGCCCAGGAAATGTAGCTGTATTCACTTCCTATTGTGGCTGCAATTAGAACTACTCACAAATAGTGGTTCCCAAAAAAACCCAACACAGTTGTATTATATTTGGTTCTGGAGATTAGAAGTCCAAAATGGATTTCACTAGGCTAAAATCAAAGTGTTAGTGGGGCTGTTCCTTTCCAGAAGCTCCAGGGGAGAGCCCATTTCCCTGTCTTTTCCGGCAGCTAGAGCCCGCCCACATGCCTTGGCTTGTGGTCTCTTCCTCATCAGCAAAGCCTGCAGTGTAACATCTTTAAATCTCTTTCTGACTCTTCTACCTTCTTTTTCCATCTGTAAAGACCCTTGGGATGACATTGGGCACACCTGGGTAATCCAGGCAAATCTATCCATCTGAAGGTCCTTTCCTTAATCACATCACAAAATTCCTTTGCCATGCAAGGTAAACTACTCACAGATGCCAGGGATGAGGGCATGGACCTCAGTGGGAGGTCATAATCCTGCTACCACCACAATCATGAGCCAGAGGCTGCACTTACCAGATTTGTTCAACAGTGGTGGGAAGTACCTCCATTTCTCCTCAGGGTACCACAGAGAGCACATAAAAAGTACTCCCTAGGGAGATCCCCCCACCATGAGAGCAGTGTCTATTTGTTTCTTTGGGGGGAATCTAGCTCTGCCTGGTCTTTCCACAGTGGAGCAATGGAATGGTCTGGGCTTTCCCTAGGACTGCTCAATTTTTATAAGATAGTGTCAACTCCACCCAGTTTGGTTGAGTATTCAGATATGTGGATCTGCACTTGGCCAAAAGTCTTTCCTCTAATGGTCACCTTGAACTCAGTGCTGCACACCATCTGTCAAATCTTGGTTGAAACACCATTCAAGGAGACCCACTCACCTGAGTGTTGAGCTGTCCAATGACACCTTTAAACTCTCCAGAGGTTAAACCAGGCCGTCTCCTTTTGGCCCCAGGATATTTACTTTCACAAAATATTGCTTTAATTTGGTGCTATTAGATGACATCTGGGGCACATCATAAGCAAAAGCATCACGGAAATAGTTGCATTTACTATAACAGTTTTGCGGAAGATGGTTTATCGCATGTCAGCATACGTTTCTTATGAGAAACCACAGAGAAATACTTCCAGTCTCAGACCCAGTACTAGCTGCGGTTCCCCTGCTAATTGGTCTGTTTCCTCTTAAATGAACACCAGCTCAAATGGCTGATTGTTTTTCCCTCTTTGCACTGACTATTAGGAAGGAAGAACTTTAGGACATCAGAGTCCACGTTATGGGCACCCACTTATCTTGCAACCTCATTGTCTCTTCCCCCTGTTTGCCTTCATCTATTTTGCATTTTGGGTCTTATTCTTTTAATGTCTAGAAGCCCAGAATAAGGCATGATAAAAACTTTTGTTATTTTCCAAGATTTTCTTCCCTTTTGTGAGACACATGCCCCTGATACATTCCTCTTTGTTCCAGGGACAAACTCAAAATGAAACACATACACACACACACACACACACACACACACGAAAGGAAACATGTTTAAACACTGGGCCCCAGCCAAACTGGGCCCAGCACCACTGTAGAGACTGGAGCTTATGTTGACGATATGAAAACAAGTCTCCCAAGTCTCTGTCTCCGGTATGCTGAGCACGCTGAGACCATAAATGCCAGCATTCTAAATGGCTTGCTTGCTGTTAGTAGATTCGCTGGCAATGAAATCCATTTCTTTTCTAAGGATGTTTAGCTTTTATTATATCTTTACTCATGGTCAGGAGACATCAGCACATTTGCTAAAGCGATGGAAGATATTCCTCATAAGGCATTCCTAAAGTTTCACATCTTTGCCTTCATGTTTTCGTAGGAGAGTCTGTCCTCTTGGAAAGGAAAACAGAAATGCGCTTTACACCATGTAGGGTTTTGATAGTTGTAGAAATCCAAGATAAGAAAAAAAATGATGTTGGGAGAACCCCCAATGAAAACATCTTCAAGATAGACCCCAACATACAAGCTCATTTCTGAGCTCACCAAACCACAAAATCACCAGTACTGAGAACAAACCCTATTAAAGGGTGTATTAGGAACGTCTCTTTTAAATCTCTAACCTATAAGAATCCAGAATATGGTATATATTCAATAAATACTTGCTGAATTAATGAGTTAGACCTCTCATGCTCAGAAAGACTGAAGTTCTACTCCAGTCCCAGTAGATTGCGATGGGAACACAGTGCGTTCTGTGTGGCAGCCATGCAATATGTACTGACAGACTGGCACTGAGATATAGCCAAACCATAGAAGAAATTTCTGCCATCTCAAAACTGCAGGGCAGGAATTTTGTATTTCCATTATTTCTCCCCTTATCAAAGACACACCTGATAGGTGATATTTGCTTATTCAACCACTCTCACAGCTATTCTTAGGTTCATGTGTAATTCCCAGTGTGCTAATACGATCTCCATTCACCTCTCCCACTCAAGAAAATATATCAGAACACGAATGAATAAAGATGTCACTAATATGGGAACAACCTAGGATCCATGGCAACTTATTGAAGAAGTAAGTCATCTACCATTTTGGCGTTTCAGATAATATTAGTCGTATGTGACTTATGAGGCATCACACAATGACTGACATCACAGCTTAGTGTGCTACCAAGACTGAAACCATCTCTGAGACCCACTGAGTCCTAATATGCCATCTTGGAGACCTCTCAAACTCCAGAGGTTCATCCTACCCCTAACACAGTCATCCTACTCCCAATGGATGGGGAGTTCTGCCAGGCATGTGAGCTTCATCCAGAACCACAGAGATCATCACTACTAGTGGACATAGCTCACACAGGAATGCCACTGTTAACTGGATATCAGTCCACTTTCACCCTTATGATTTTGAGGAAAAGGACGCACAACCAACCAACTTACCACGCCGCCACCAGCTGAGTGCACGAGCACAGACATCCCTTCTCGGAGATTGGCAACTTCAAAGAGCATCATATAGGCTGTGACGAAGTTCATGGGGAATGCAGCGGCCTCCGAGAAGCTCATGTCATCTGGGATCTTGTAGACAAACTCCACTGGCGTGCAGACCACCTCTGCCCAGGCATTGTAATTGACAAATGCCATGACACGGTCCCCGATCTGGAAACGGGGAGGCACAGGGTTAATGGAAACTTATTACTCTTTTCTTAAAGATTTCTCAAATCCTCTTAGGAACCTAAATGGAAACTATAGATTCCTTTCCTGAAAACACAACAAAACAACCAAACCCTCAAATATGCACCCCCTCACCTGCCTCCCAATTCCAAGGCATTTGTGGATGCTCTGAAGCCCATCTATGAAAACTTGCCAGGGACTACGGAAGCCAGGTTCTCTACCCTTCTTCTCAAGCATAACTATACAACGCCGTCACATCACACACCAGGCCATGTTCGTGTCAGAAGCTCATTTTACCCACTCAACCTCTCATCCCATCTCTGTTTGGGAGTTGAGGAAAATTAAGCCATAAGGAAGTTTAAATGGGCAGAGCTGGGAATAAAAATCACTCTCATTCGTTTTATGCTGCTCCTTAGGGATTCCCTGCCAGGCTAGTTTATTGGGGTATTTGCATCACAGGTTAGCTCTGAATTACGGATCACAGTAGATGTGATCAGAAGAGCCATGTAAATCTAAGTGCAGAAGACTGAACAAGAACAACTAGACTTAGAGCAAAATAGGATACCGTGAGGTGTGAATAACAACTAACCCTTTTTTGGAACACATACCATATAATAGGCATTGTCCTAAGGGCATCACATGCTTTAACTCATCTGATCTTTACAAAACCCCTAGGAAGGCATGGCCAAATACTGTGTTCTTTTTTATCAGTTGTTTACATAGCCAGACATCATGCAAAAAAAATAAGAAATAAAGCATTCTTCCCTATAGAGTGGTTACCATGGCATGCTAAGCTTTTCCATATCATTATTAAAGGGAAATACAAATGAGTGAACTGATCCTAGGAGCTTGTGTGAACTGCCAAGCGCTGGTGAAGTCAAACCACTCTGCTCTTTGACATTAGTTGCTTGGACTGCAACTTTCAAACATAATCTTCAAACTGCTGTGCTCAGAGTGAATTTTCAATAAATGAATGGCTTTCATACTCGTGTGCTTTAGTTTTTATATATTTATAACTGAGTCTCCTGTTTTATTTTCTCTGAAGCTTAGCACTTCTCTTCTTCCCTACTCAACAAACAACAACAAAAGCCTCCTATGAGATGGGTCTATAAGAGCTCACATTACAGATGAATGATTATAGATTTTCCAGACATTGAAATTGAGGCTGAGAGAGATGAAAGCACATGCCCAAGGTCATGCAGCTAGGGAGTAGCTGAGCAAGGATTTAAGTCTGGCAAGGCTGATTCCAAATACAAGTGATTAATTCATCACACCTGAGGTAGGCGCTACAAAGAAGACATGGTTCTCTAAGGGTGTACACCAGGGGGACCTACCACCTCTGAGAATATTAGTGTAACTCTTTATGTTTCCTCAACTGTAAAATAAGTATATTAGGAAAGGGTCCTTATGGGGAGATTAATATAATATGCATGCAGTGTATTTGTCATGGTGCATAGAAAGTGAGGAAAGAACACTCAGTGTTAACTCTTAAAAAGAACAGACTGGTTTCTCATCCCATAGAACTGATGGAAAGGAGAGGCTGCCCCACTGGCAGGGAGTCTCTCAATCCCTGGAAGGGTTGAAGACCAAATGATGAATGTTGGGATTTACCATTTTAAATGCAACCACTTAGACCAGAGGATAATCAAGGCAACACTGGCATCCTTTTTTTTTTTTGCATAGAATCATGCATCCAAAGGTACATAACATCATGGAGTATGATGGCCCTGTGCCAACACAGAGGGCAGTGAAAAGTAGCTCAACCACCTTGGCAATGATGGTCACAGCCAGCACACCAGGGTTGACCACTCCAGGTCTCTCATTCAACTTTGCTCCATCATTACATTATAAAAATGGCAAGAGTGGCTTAGCCATCACATCAGCCCTAACCTGAGTCCAGAGGTAGGCAGCTTTTTTTTTTTTTAATATCCAATTCATCTCATTATTTGATTTTGTTAATAAAAAGAAATTAGTCCTGGGTGACTGAGCCCCAATTACTCCTTTACTGCTGTGCCTCTGGAGACAACTTTGCAAGCTTCCCTTGCAGTAGATCAAACCAAGAAAGCTATTCAGTGTACCGCCCCGTGAAATTCCATCTGTGACATGACTAAAAATCTTAAGTCAAAATTATAGAGGGAGGGCAGCCCAGGTGGCTCAGTGGTTTAGCGCTGCCTTCAGCCCAGGGTATGATCCTGGAGACCTGGGATCGAGTCCCATGTCAGGCTCCATGCAGGGAGCCTGCTCCTCCCTCTGCCTGTGTCTCTGCCTCTCTCTCTCTCTTAGTAACAAATAAATAAATAAAATCTTTAAAAAAATTATAGAGGGGATATTAGTATTGGTTTTCCCCCAAGTCACACCCTGAAAGGAAACCTGGAGGTGGCTTCCTTCATTTGTTTGTGCAGCTAAAAGTCACTGGAGGGGAGTGGGAGTGAAGGGTAGGATTGACAATAAGTAAGCAAAGCCTAAGCATCAGAAGAAAGATCATATATAAGGGAAAAACACATAATCAAGCATAGTATGTCCTCCTTCTAAACCGAGGCCAACAACATCCCCATCTACTGTTATATTCTAAAACAATGGATTATTTATGCAATGCTCAGGATTAATAGCATTAGTAGCATGATCTTTTCCTTTGGGACCAGGTAGAGGAGCGAAGAACAGATAATATTTCTCATATGCAGCACTTTCAGGGAGCGTTGGCGCTGCCTCTGGTAATATTGCTTACCTGGGGACAGAAAAATGCGAAGTCATATGAAAGAAAAGAAAAGTACATTTACTTCTTTCTTATACTTCTCTGCTGTAATATCTGGAAACCAGTGACATAAAGACTGATGTGTGGGATGAGATTTTCAGACATTCATCACAGTGAATTTGGAACATACAGATATTTTCAGAGTATGTCGAGGCTCAGACGCACTGAGCCTGAGTGGCGGGCTCCAATTTGATGCCAAGGGCATTTTGGCATTGCATTTGTAGGATTTTCGTCTCTGCATTTAGCCCTGCAGCTTTTGCAGGTTGGAAATGGGTGAAGATCTGGTGACTTGAATCCATGTTTGGCTACCTTTCTGACTTCACCGGAAACAACTGTACCCTTCTGAACCTCACCTCCAAAGGGATAATAACAATCTTTACCTTGCATCATTGTGGGAAGGCGGAAGAAGGATGACGTGTCCATGTTTCTGGTTCTGGTGGATTCTCAAATGTTAGCTCTATTCATCTCTCCCTGGGGAAGCACTTAAGTTATGCGCAAGAGCTCTCGTACCTGATTGGCATTGGTTTTTCTCACTCCAAACTGCTGCAGTTTTGTGCAATTGATTTGCCCACAGTTTTTCAGTTTTTAAGAGACTGGATTCTATTTGATTTGCATTACAGGGGTAGGAAGGGTCATATATCTTTTCATCGATTAAAAATTTTTTATTATGGAGAATTTTTAACACATACAAAAGAGCCAGAAAAATAAAATAACCCTTTTTATCCATTGCCCTATTCCCAAAGCCATCAACCCATGGCTAATTCTGTTTCATTGGAAGGTGCCTCTACCCTATGCCTTTAAAATCATCATTCAAAAATGTCACTTCCCCAGTGTCTGAAATAATCATTTATAAATGATTTCTTAAATGCATCAGTTAAGCAGATAGTTAAAGGAACCAGATTATGAAATACAGGGATATTTCTCCCCATTTCTCTTATATGTTTTGTAGCTGGTTTCTGAGCCTGAGATAGTGGGAAAATGGGAGCCATGGGTAGGGTGAGGGGGTATGCACACCTAGTTAATCCAAGGCCAGGAATTCTTACTAACAGCTACCTTACATGAGCAAAGGGAAGACAGATTTTGCCCTGGCCACTTCACCAGGCTGTTCCCAGGAGCAACCAAGATGGTACATGAGAAAGGCATGAGGCATGTGGAAAATCCTATCATTTATAAACATGTTAATAAGACCGACCAATAAGACGACAACAATGACACACACCATAGATTCTCTCAAACATTTTTTTCATCATCTTTTATTATCTCAACAGATTCCAAATAGGTATTACTTTTTTCCATCATGAGTTGAAATATTACCTCGTATCCTTTCACGCTGTCCCCCAGAGCTTCAACAATCCCAGAACATTCAAATCCTGGCACTAGGGGAGTCTTGGGAGGGTTGTCGATGTTCCCCTGTCGCACCATCAAGTCAATGAAGTTCAAACCACTGTGAACAGCAGATGTGAAAAGAGACATTCCAAATGAATCCAACGGAACGCATGGGCTTGACTTTTTTTACATTCCCTTTTTGACCCTCTCTCCCCTCCCCTGTTCCTCTCCTTTCTTTTGTTTCTTTATGGTAAAATATGCCTAATAGTAAGTCATTTGGCGGATGTCACTAAGAAAGCAAAAACAATGATCTCTATAAACAGGGAATGCTTTCCTGGCAGTTAGAATGACCGTTGCAGATGTTACCCTCTGATTTAAACGACAGCCCCCTTGGCCTCATTCAGAGCCTGCTAACTCTTACTCTAATAACACGTGTCGGCTAGCCTGGTCATTAGCCATGCTAGCACTTCCTCAAGGGTAAAGAACATACTAGGAAGAAGTTATAAGAAGACACATGGAAAGCAGCCAGACACAATGGCCATCAGCCATCTATGAGAAAGAGAAAGAGAGAGAAGACAAATTTAAAAGGTCTCGAAATAATTGACACACAATTAGTCATTACACAAACTCATCCCAGCACTGTGCCATACACAGCACCCATAATGGCAAATACGAGCCATCGAGGGACGATGTTACATCCAACTGGGGGAGTGTAACTAGAAGAAGTGAGATCAAATGGATGGACCAATGGATATGGTAATACTGGAAGGTTTGCTTCAAAGATCTTAGTTCTCTTTGGATGAAAAAAGTGACTAGGTCTCTTCGATTAACATATTACTTTTGAAACAGGAAAGCTACCATTAAGATATATTAAGCCATCACCTTGGAAAGCCATATACTTGATTTTAATAACATCAGTGCTCCAAACTGTTGTTAACTTTTTAAGAGCTAGTCTTGGAAACTGCGCTGAACAGTCATTTACTAATCAAATGAGAAAACACATCCCACTGAACATGTATTTTTTTTTGCCAGATGTTCTAATGTACTTCCTGTTTTCATAATCCCCCATTTTTAAAGGATTTTATTTATTTATTAGAGAGCACGCACAATGTAGGTAGAGTGTATAAGCCACCATTCTAAGAAAGACTTGGGTTATAGAAACCAAACTGCTTAGTCTGGCTCAAGGTCCATTAGCATCTGGCCACAGCTTCTTTTCCAAGCAAGATGATTCAAAGCTTGCTCATTCCTTCCTCGGCCTCTCTGGAGAAAAGGAAACATCAAATTCTACCTAAATCTCCTGGTCATTAGTCTCACCCATTGAAAATGGGTAACGATGAGGAGATGACTTCCTTGAAAGGTGGGTTCAAGAGTGGCCACCTTCTCAAGGTTTTCCTGGCCACACATCAAGCAAGTTTCACAGTGGCCCTAGCTGAAGTATCTCTAATGTGTGTCCTCCTCAAAGGCAGCAGAATGCCTCATATTTCTTTGTTTCCAGAGTCCCCGGCATGCATCAGGCCCACAGCAACATACAAGTACTCAAGTAACATCTGCCAAATGAAGGAATATTCATGAGTATTCAAAGAGAGGTGCTGCCCGTTTGAGTCCTAACTCCTTTCAACAAGTGGCCAAGGGGTGCTCGAAGTAAGGGACACGTTGCTGGAATGTGTACGTAGACCTCCAAAGATGCTACACTTTGATTGCTAATAGTTCTTAGGGCCATTGTCTAACCAAACTGTCCTCCAGTAGCATGGCCAGTTTCTTAAGAGCTTGGAGAGGCCTGAGCACCAATCTCAATTTCACCACTTCCACCTGTGTCTTTGGACCAGCTCCTTAGCCTCTGTAAACCTCCATTTCCTTGTCACTAAAATGGAGGCTCTGGTAGTACCTGTCTCACAGGGATGTTGGGAAAATTCATGGCAGGTAAACACCTACACATGATGCCAGGTACATAGCAAGTATCCAGTAAATGCTTACATTTAAATTTGCGCCTTCTCTTAAGAATGCAGAAGTATGTGATACATTTTAGGAAGACTGCCATTAAACGGGAGTTAAAAATAGTTTCAGAGCTGTGATGGGAAAACTGAGCTACCCATAAGCTCCACTTCTGTGAAACAGCCCTTTTTCCAACATAACCAAATAAATAAAGCATCACCACGTAACAATAAAAGGAATTCCTATCTCCCAAATCAAGCACTCCATCTCGTTTCATGCATATATTAGCTCACTGTGTTCTCCTTTGAATGAAACCCTATGATTTCCCAAGACCCTGATGGAGAAATGCCAGAAGAAATTACTTGACAGTTCTGTAAACATACTAGCCCCCTGGAGAAGGTTTCATCCTAGATGCTTGTAATGCTATTCAATCGGGCTGCCTTCTACCCCTATCCAGCATGAAGTGGGCACACTGATTATAAATTGAGAGCCCAGCTACTCAAATTCAGTGAGAAGGGCAAAGTAAGACTGACTTTATTTTTTTATTTTTATTTTTATTTTTATTTATTTGTGAGAAACAGAGAGAGGCAGAGACACAGGCAGGGGGAGAAGCAGGCTCCCTGAGGGGAGCCCAATGCAGGACTCGATCCCAGGACCTCGGGATCACGACCTGAGCCAAAGGCAGACGCTTAACCACTGAGCCACCCAGGCGTCCCAAGACTGACTTTATAAGAGCCCGTAGCACCCCACCTCCGCAGTGAGGCAAGCAGCAATTCTGTCAAGGGCATGGAGAGCGCTGCCCATCTTCAGGAAAGCACCGTGAAGTAGGCATATCCCAGGGGACGTTGATGAACAATGGTTAGCGGAGTACCTCTACATGTTGTACCAGACCTATTTCCAACTGCCTGCCCACACACCTGCTCCTGATAAGGACATAGCTAGCATTTACTGAGAGTTCCCTTTGTAGCAAGAATTGTGCTAAGTGCTTTACTTTCGTTATTTAAGACCTAATCATAATACTACGAGGTATGAACTATCACCCATTTTTCAGATGAGAAAACTGAGATGAGCAAGTTGAAGTAATTTGCTTAAGGTCACATCTCTAAAAACTGTCAAAATCAGGATCTGAATGCAAGCAGAGTCTAGAACTTGAGCCCTTACATGCAACACCTCTTGTTTTTAAAAGATTTTATTTATTTATTCGTGAGAGACACAGAGAGAGGCAGAGACGTAGGCAGAAGGAGAAGCAGGCTCCTCGCAGGGAGCCTGATGTGGGACTCGATCCCGGGACTCCAGGATCACACCCTGGGCCAAAGGTAGACGCTCAACTGCTGAGCCACCCAGGCATCCCAAGATTTTATTTATTTATTCATAAGAGACACACAGAGAGAGGCAGAGATGTCGGCAGAGGGAGAAGTAGGCTCCCTGCAAGAACTTGATGCAGGACCTGATCCCAGGCTCAACCACTTAGCCACCCAGACATCCCCATACCACACCTCTTTATGGGAACTTCGCCCACTGCCCTTGCTGAAGTGACATGTCCAAGGGGCCACGTTTATAACTTATCTTTCTGACAGCTGATTGCACCAGTGGTGGGCCCAGTGTTGGAGGAACGGCCATTCCTACTCTAAGCAGGAATCCATTGCATTGTATGAAATAAACGAGCTGATCTAAGAACTGAATGTTCTCTCAAAGACTCTGAATTAGGAAGCCTGTAGCAAGAAAACAACTAATCAGAGAGGACGTCAAAAGATAAAACTGAGCTAGAGGGACCTACTGACCTACACTCTGGGGAAGCATAAGTGAAAAAGCCAGTAGGTAGGGAAATTAAAAGAAAAAGACAAAGAGCCTCAGAAGCAACCCAACAGCTTGCCCCCGGATGGGCTTTACAAACTTCTTTGCCAAGTTGCTAAGATTGTGAAGGTCCAGTCTCCAGTGAGGCCCAGGCCCAGCGAGCCCCCTGCCCTCCGATTTCCCAGGATTCTTTTGCTACTCCACACCTGTCTTTAGAACAGAGAACCTCTTTGTTTGGGTTACGTGTGCGGTCACTGTCTCATGAAGCCAAAAGACAAACTAAAACAAATACCGTAATCAATAACCCTAAATCATCCAGCGGACAGACATTATTGACTTCGTTTTTTTAAAAACAAAACCAGTAACCCTGTGTAGAGATGATAAGTTATTTGCCCAAGGCCACACAGACAGTGAAGAGTGAAGCCATGGACTTAAACTGGGGTCTAACACTTTTCTTTTGCCAACCTATACACCTTCTTAATTATAGTTTCCAGTATTCTCTAAGATAATTTGATCTTCACTTAGAGATTGTTTTGGGATGGCAGTGACTATTTTCATGACCCGGCCTCACACAGGGGCTAATCTTCAGATGTCTCTCTTATCTAATACTTATATGGCTCTTAAACATTTAAGATTGTTGCAAGAAATAAAATAGTGCTGGAAAGTGCTTGACATAGTATTCTGCTGGATAATCTTAGCTTTCTCAAAGATTAGTATAATTTTAACAAAACAGGCCTTAAGTGTTTCCTCCCATATTCTTATTCAAAGCCCACGTTTAAATGGTTATTAACAAGACATTGGATCGTGAAGGAATGAAGACAGGTTTGACAAAGGGACCCCCAAAACCTCAAAGCAAAGGACGAGAGATGTTATAGAAGACACAGGGAAATGTGGGGATAGTCCTTTTAAAAAAGAATCCTCTGTTACATCTGAACCGCATGGTGCAGTTTGCAGTGTGCTTTCATACACATCGAATTAGACCTTGTAACACCCCAGAAAGGCACAAGTACAGATGTTATTATTCCCATTAAATAGATGTGAATAACAAGATTCCTTAGCAAGCAACCTGACTTGTCAAAGACAACACAATTAGCACATGGCGGAGCTGAGACTTGAACTAAGGTCTTCAAACTCCTTGCTTGTTGTGTATCCCATGACACCAAGAACTCTTAGATACAAGTAGATGCGGCCGTCCATGCATGCAAGGGCCTTGGCCGAGTCTCCGAAGCCCTCCCCAGCTCTCCCACGCTGTTCACTTGGCACTCCTTTGTCCTGTGCACTCCCCTTAAGATATTATCACATCAAAACTTAGGTAAGTAAATAGGGGGGTTACCTGAGTGGCTCAGTTAAGCGTTTGCCTTCAGCTCAGGTCATGATCCTAGGGTCCTGGGATTGAGCTCGCATCAGTCTCCCTGCTCAGTAAGGAGCCTATTTCTCCCCCTTTACCCTTTGTGCTCTCTCACTCTCTCTCATAAATAAATTTAAAAATCTTAAAAAAAAAAAAAAAAAAACTTAGGTAAATAGGAAGGAATGCTTGGTGGTTTTAGGAAAAGACATTGATTGGGGATGCTTAGATCCTATTTAGAAGGGAGGCAAAATACCATGACCCCTATCCTTTATTTTCTGTTATCTACTAAGTGATGGATGCTAACCTTGTAACGTCTCATGAGAGAAGTTTAGCTGTCTTCTTTTTATGTTCTGCTAGAGTCAACAAATATTGCTCCCCTGATGATGCTACATCCATTAAAGCATGGACCATTTCATTCTCCATTTTGTGCAAGAGGAAGGTCAGGCCTGGAGAAGATAAATACCTTGTGTATGACAACTGGGGTACGAGCCCTTTTCATATGACTTCCAGCCTTGCGTTGTTGACCACTAGGATAGTCGTTCTGTTAACTGTACACCATGGTGGACTACTATGTATTCCTGTCCTCAAAGCTCATGTCTGGGAGCTGTCCATTTCTTTTAGATATGCTAATATCTTGAAGAAGACACAAATTATTTATTACAGGACACCACTAAGTGGATGATGGAAGAATCGGCTATGGTTTATGAAGTTTCCAATTTGAGATAAAATTGGCCCAAAGATGTTTAGCAAAGAAGAGGCAAGTAGATATGGAGAAGTTCCACTGTCTTTTATTCCCTAGGTGAAAGGAAGTGGGGAGGGGTTGCTTATACGAAAGGATTGTAGATCTCTTGTCTTTTAGTTCCTTCCCCCTATTGTCAGTACTCTTGAGCATTGGCCATGGGAATCCGAACATCGTCCGACCACAACACAGAGAACAGTACCATGAAAACCTCCCTTTTCCAGCAGCTTACTTCTGTTGACACAGATCAGTAGAAAGAACCCCATCATATATTCTGATCTCACATTCAATAGAAATCCCAAGTATTGCCTCGTCATTGGTTCAATTAAGAGAGAGATGGCCAATCCCCTTCAGAAGCCTATTATTTTACCTACTAGGGAATATTGTTGAGTATATCATGTGTTACAATATATATTTGCTTCTTTATGAAGACAGAGGAACTGTTCCTCATACATAAGCACAAGGACTGATTTGTATGGATCTTACGGTCCCAGAAGTTTATAAACTAATGGTATTCCTTTCTTTGCATTGGCTAATAGGAAGCTGAGCCAAATTTGCAGCCCTCCCCCTGCCGCCACCCAACTGCAGAGCTTTATGGTATTCATTCTGTCATCCTAACACTCAACTTCATCTTAACTTTCTGAATGCTTTGGAGTTTCTTTAAAAAAAACAAAAAACAAAAAACCTTAAACTCTATGATAACACATCTCAAAACTTATTATGTATCAGAATTCCCCAGAGGGCTTGTTAAAATGCAGATTGTAGGGCCCCACTGCTGAGTTTCTGACTCAGCAGGTCTGGGGTGAGGTCCAAGACTTTGCATTTCTAGCGAGTTTCCAGGTGATGCCGCTGCTGCTGGTCTGGGGATGCCACTTAGTGAACGACTGCCATATCCTTTCTTTTTAAGCTACTTCAAGTCCTTTTTGGAATGAGGCAAGGTAAAAATTAATAGACGATGATTAAATAGATAAGAAAATGGAAAGCTCTCTCAATTGTTCTCTAGGGCACTTGAATTTTTTGATCCCAGTCCAAAGGATTATATGTATCCTTGTGAAATGTGGTCTTATTAGATTAGCTTCATCATGCCAATTTGTCTGGCTCTTTTTTGGATCCTAATTCCTTCATCCAAAATATTGGCTCTTCCTCTTGAATTTGTATCCTCTGAAAACATGATTATCATGCCACTTACATCTATGCCCTAACTGCTGATAAAAATATAGGTTGTCACGTTCTTGGTGACTTGGGGTATTTGTGAAGATCATGGAAGATGTCATGGGAGGGGATCTAAAACACAGGAATAGCTGACATGTCTTAAGTTTCTTGAAATCATGAGCTCCTACGAACCTCTCCAAGACCTTTGAATTTGTGTGTAACAAGTACTCACCCAGTAAGACCATGAGACCTTGGTCTTTGTGGGTGATGGCAGTCAGTCCCCTTCCTCTGTAGTAGTAACTGCTGACCACAGAGGGTGCAGCCTGATAGAGCCTAGTACAGTCATTTTCTGGGTCACAAGTTAGATTATTATGATGTTCACTTATATATATATATGATTTTTTTTCTTTTTCTAAAGGTGTATATCCTGACCCAGCAATGAGTCGCTTTAGCCCACACACATATTCTCATGTGCTGTTAGGGTTGAGAAAAATCGCTCTAGTAGCCCAAAGCCAGCTGTTCCCCCAAAGAACAGATGTACTCTTTCTGAAAAGGGTTTTCTCATAGGGATTTGTGACAATTGGAGGGTTCCCCCTCCATAAGCTGGCAGATATGTAGAAACCCCTATTCTAATTTCTCTGATGATAGAGCATGGGGACAAAAGGGATGATCTGTGGCTACTAATTGTGGCTAGATAACATTTATGGGATACTTGCTATGTAGCAGGCATGGGATTGAGGGTTTCATAAGCATAATTTTTACAGCAACCATAACAACGCCAAGAGATAAATCCCATTACCACATTTTACAGAGAATAAAACCAAGGCATGTTGAGGTTCACAAAGCCAAGGTGTAAAAGCAAACAGTGTGAGTCCAAAGGCTGTACTTTTTGCTACTGTGCTTTGCTTTCGAGAGACCATCACTCAGTTTTCCCAGTTACAGAGAGAGGGCTTCTCGACTCATCTGCCACAATGAACACTTCCTACATCCTGAGCATATTCTAAGGACTGGATATACAGAGGGAACAGGGGGCTGCAAGATTATAAGAGCTGATTACAGTACGGCGTGATGGGTGGCTTCACAGAGGTATACACAGAGTGCTCACACAGCCACCAGGACATTTGCTATCCCACAAGGTAACCATGAAATCAGAACACTGACCCCTAGAAAAAATTTCCCAAGGAATTGTTCTAGTGTTCCTCTGCAAGCACTAAAGCTAAATTTAGGTCCTTAGCATTAGCTTTCTGACTCCCCCTCAAGTGAGTTGCTGCAATCCTTGAGCTTTAGTTTATTCATCTCACAAATGGGGTAGCAACACGCTCACCCTATGGGGTATTGGTGTGGATCGTATGCGACACTACATGTAAAACAGAGTGCCTCACACAGAGTAAGTACTCAATAAATGTGAGCTGCTGTCATTGTCACCACCATCCCCCACTCCCACCATCACGACACAAAGAAGTGTCACAGGTCAGGTTCCTTGGGAAGCAGACTCTGAGCCTGAGATTTGCATGCAGGTGTGATGGGGGGAGCTCTAGGAAACAACACAAGGGGTGCTCTCGTGAGGCAGTTGGCCTGGGCGGAGGAAGAAGTTAAATACTGACGTAGTAGTAAAAAAGACTCCATCTGGCCATGGAAAGTTCCAGAGCTAGGATGGCCCCTCGAGTCACCGTGAATCAAGGCCAGGGGACTAGGCCTTCATACCCTCACATCAGCTTGTCATGGGAGGGAGTGCAGCCTTGGCCAATGCCTCAGCAGGGATATAACTGGGAGCACTCAGCCACCCTCAGTCTGGGTCCTGGGTCCTAAAAGATGATTCCAGGTGGTGTACCCAGTATCCACTACGAGAGGGGTGGCACATTCTTCCTTTTCCAGGTTTTATTCCCTGTGGGCACAAAGCAGTTGTCACTGATGGTGAATATTTATGGAGCTCCTTTGCATAGTGGCCCCTGAGGAGGAAAGTTCTGGGCGTTTTATAACTAATGCAGAGAGGGAGGAAAAGAGAATGAGATCTTTACGCCCCAATCTGAGAAAATAAGAGGAAAGGGAAAGGCAGGAATTGAAGAGATCAAAGCACCAAGGAAAGGACAGAGACTGAGAAAAACAAAAAAGGTAAAAGGCAGATGGATTTTCAAAATACATGCAGGTGGGACACCTGGGTGGCTCAGTGGTTGAGTGTCTGCCTTTGGCTTAGGTTGTGATCCTGGGGTCCTGGGATCGAGTCCCACATGGGGCTCCTCGTAAGGAGCCTGCTTCTCCCTCTGCCTGTGTCTCTGCCTCTCTGTGTCTCTCATGAATAGATAAATAAAATCTTTTAAAAAAATACATGCAGGTAAATCGCTTGGGAAGGTCCAGGAAAAATAGGAGTTTGGGGCTTTCTATGGGTCTGTATGAAGTCAGAGGTTACAGGATACTGGAAGCTACGTGGACATGAAGGAGAACGCTGTCACACTCCAGGGGGGAAGTGTGGGATTTGCTCGGCTTGGGGAGCATCCGTGGGCACCTCCGCCAGCTCCGGGAAGAGCGAGAGGGCCACACGTGAGGCTTTGCTCTGAGCAAAGGGGGAGGTGTGCCTTCTTTATTCTGCACTCATCTTGCTGTTGCGTATGTTCATCAAAGCATTTAACTCCGAATCCAAGGGAGGCAAAGAAGCAGATGTCTGAGCCATTCCCTCATCTCCCCAGAGCTGACATTTTTGTTTTTGTTTCTTCATCTCAGCTGATAACTTGAGAAAGCCCAGGACAATAGGCCTTGATCTCAGAAAATCTTGCTTCCAAATTCCCCACCCCCACCCCTTTTTTTTTCTTTTTGGGCTTGTGTAAGCACCTGTTTTGTTATCTCAAGACTGATACCAATCTGCTGGGGGAGGGCAAAAAAAAACCCCACTCATTGTCTAAAACAAGGACACCTTTTATGCAAATCTCAAATGGCACCTCTCATTTGAAAACAGCCAGAACTGTCCTGGATGGACCTCAGGATAGAGAAGCCACCCGTGTTCCATCAGTGGTTGGAAGGGATGCTCAGACCCCCTTCTTCCCATCGCTGGCCTGTGGTTCCTCACACTGGCTCCCTCAGTGTTCCACTCCACATGTCCCTGCCCACCCTCTCTAACCACTATTTTTGGATAAACAGACCACTGTGGCCATTGAAACATATGAGGTTCTCTGACACATCTGATGTTTAGTTATCTACCATTTTGCTAATGAAGTAAAAAATCCTATCGTTGCCCCATCCCACCCCCAGAGCCCCATAGCCACAAAATCTGGAGGATGATGAGGGCCACAGTTTGGGCTAGCGTTGTACACGTCTGTTCTGTTCCCTCTGAGAGAGGAAATATATTCAAGCCATATGTCCCAATTAGTATTCAAACCACACTTCGGTAGTATTCCAAACATGGAACAAAATGGCCAATGATTGAGAATCTAAATATCAAGAGCCAGCTTTCAACAGAAGCAGACAAGCATGGTACCAATGGGTTTAAAACAAGTTCTGCTGGATGCCAAGACTCATCCCTTGATTTTTGGACCTAGAGTTATTTATTTACTTGTAGCCTCTCCTGGGGACACAGCAGGTATTTGTTCCTGAGAAGGTTCCAAAAAATGGTTAAAATCTCTGGGTCCCATGTTAGACGTTGACCAAGTCTTTGACTTCAAACAAGTGCCTGGCAGGGATTGGTTATGTAGAACATTCAATCTAATTCGATTGAAACTCAGCAGCCCCTCCATGGCTTGGGGCTTGGCTCAGCATTAATGTTACCACGGTGACAATGGCAGCTCTGCTTCCCAGGAGTTCAGAGATCAACAAATAAGTGACTACATTGTGTGACACTCCCCCCTAACAAGAGCCGGTACAAGGGTCATAGCTAGAGAGGGCAGTTACTAACTCGCTTTGCAGGAATCAGAGAGGTGTCTCCAGGAAAGTGTCACTTAGGAAAAGGGTGTCTCCTTTGCTCCTGTTCTCCTGACCTCTTCTGCTTCATCCCACCTCTCAACGGAAGGAAGAAAGCAGTGTCAGACAGTACAAAGCAGTTCCTGCTTGACTTCTCACTGGAGACCCAGAGGGGCAAGGGCCCCACAAAGAAAAAGTCCATTTTCGCTATAACATGACAGTTATCCTCTAAGTCATTGCTACTGATAAAAACAATGTTTAGTATAACAATTGTTTCGTAGGGAAAAAGTGAGCTGAAGACAAGAGCAGCCAACTGTCCAACTGAACATTCTGCAGCAGTGGAAATATTCTGTACCTGGCCTGTCTAATTTAGAGGCCACTGGCCATATGTGGTTACCAAACACTTGAAATGTGGCTAGAGTGATTAAGGAACTGAACTTTTAATTTAGGCTAATTAATATTTAAATGTAATTAGCCTAAGAAGGAGGCAGTAGCAGAGTCACTACCCTGCTGCCTTCCCCATAGACAATGTGCAGCTCCAAGGCAGAAGAGTTTGTCTTAAAATCCACCTTTCTCATGCTTAGCACAGGGCATGGTCTGGTCTTGCAAAAACCATTCCTCCACTGAAGGTGTCTGTAGGAACATAGGAATGACTCAAGCTCTTTCTTTCCCTCTTGCTGAAGGGAATGATCTCAGCCTTGTTGTGTACTTTGGTGGAGCAGGAAGGAGGTAAACAGAGGATCAAAGTCCTGATGTGCTTTAGGAAGAGTAGAGATTTACTTCTGGAAGATAAAAGAATAGGCGTGAAAGGTGAGCAGAGATAAATGTATAAGACAAGAGATCCAAGGGTAGGATTTGAGAGTCTGGAGGTGTTTGAAGAGCACTGGGGGCCAGCCTGGAGGTTAGCAGGAGGCATGGGGGGATGGAGATGGGAAGAGGACATTTTTGGGAGGCTTTTCTCTGTAGCACAAATGGATCTAGCACTGGTGTTTTCCAAAGGACTCAACAGAATTTGACAGTGCTTTGAAATTATATTGGAAGTTGGGCTTCTATTCAAGAATGAACAGACCCACCTACGTCAAGGATACAAAAGGGGTAAAGAAGAATAGGAAATGCAAAGACAATGTTAAAAGAGCAAAAGCAAGAAGTCGAGTCTCCCACAAGTGCTGCTGCTGGCTGAGGACAGAGAGGATGAGGGGCTCCAAGGGAGTAGGAGGGTGAAAATCACCTTTGCTGTTTATTTCCTATGGAGGAGGAGTCCCAGAGGCAAGGACTTGTCTGCAGTCAGAGAAGGCTCTCAGGGATCCGAAAGCAGATAAACCTGGAAGGAATGTTTGGGGAAGGTGGGCACATTGCTAGCTGCATTTCACATCCTGGGTTCTGGCTGCAGAATGTGGGCTCAGAGTTTATTATGAAGGTCCCCCAATAAGTACAATGTTAGTGAGTCTAGTGGGGAGGGTAAAAACATGTCCACTTACAAGATCCTTCAGGCAAATCAGAAGAATAGTGATAATAGTGATAATAGTTCATCATTAGTTGATGAACTGGGTATAGTATAGACAAATGAAAAACAATTGTTTCTGATCTTAGACAAGGAATTTAAAAAAAACGAAGTCTGTAACTTGATGGATAGTCCATTTGAAGAGGCACCTATGTCTGCATTGGGAGGAAGGAGGGGGGACTACAGAGTTACAGCTTGAGAGCCTCATCAGAGTTCACTGTAGAACTCAGACTGTCTGGGCCAGTGGAGCTGCCACTATGGATCATGAAGAGCAGCTAAGCCTTCTGGGGAAAAGAAAAAAGATTCATCCTAAGTGAAATGTGAGTTGGAGAATATAAGTAATTCTGGGTGAAACCACCTGTGGCAATTCAAGGCAGGGAAGGGCTTGCTTCTGATATGAGGTATATGCTACTATGCGAATCACCCATCATCTCCAGGGGGGCTAAGTCTAGGACAGAGCAGTGGACAATGGGTACAAAATCCCTGGAGAGGGAGAGAGAGAGAGAGAGAGAGAGAGCGAGCCCTGGCTCAATCAACATCAGCTCTCTTTGTCTAATTAGTTGTGTGATCTTGAGCAAGTTCCCACACTTCTTTGATCGTGCATCTTCATCTGTGAAATGTTTGGTATCCTAGAAGTTCCTATAAAACACTTAGCATAAATACTCAATAAGAGTCATTATGATAATAGCGATGAGAAGTAATTAACGAAAGAGTGTTACATTTACTAGCTCTGAACAGCAGAGGCATGAACACATAAGGTAGCATATTGATGCTTTTCACCTGTATGAAGTAGAAAGGGTGCCATGGTCCAAGCAGAGGGCTACAGCACCAGGGATGGAGAAGAAATGGGGAACATAGTGGGGTGGCTCCAGTGTACAGTAGGAGGGATGGAACAGGGCAAAAGGAGGGGGTCAGAATCAATGGGGCAACCAGGAGAACAGTTTGTGAGTGTCAGGGCAGCACCCCCTAGGAAACCCCTGCACCTACCTGGCAGGTGTCAAGGCGGGGGGGTCCTGATACCTACTAAGGAAAGTAGGAGCTATCATGGACATACTCTTTGTTTTAAAAAGACTAGGTTTTCCCCTCCAGTAGTTTGAAATAACTGATTTATTTTCCAGTGTTACTGAGCTATAACTGACATATAACATTGCTTCAGGTGAAGACGTACAGCATAATGATGTGATATATGTGTATATCGTGAAATGATTGCCTCAGAAGTTTGCTTAAATACTGTTTGAGCATCCAGGCTGCTGGGGCCTGGGTCCCCTGGTAGACAAACAGCGCAGGAACACTTGAGTAAAGTGCTCCAGGAGGAATAATCCCCAGACACAGCACCGAGGGTTCTCTTTAAGATCCTGGGCCTCCAACACTTGAGGCAGTGGGATGTCAAGAAGGAGAAAATTATAGACATCTTGAGAAGTCAGAGACCCACATTTCCCAGCCTAGGGAAAGTAGTTATTAGAGAATTCAAAAAGCCAACATCCAGTTTCAAGAGAACAAATTGTATCAAGAAGACGTAAAATCAAACCATCTGAAAACATTTGGTACCCTCCTTGGGTGTCCTCTCAAGTCTCCACTAGAAGCCCCACATGCTGGAGAGGAAGTGGAGGTGACAGAGGGGAGCTAGAAACCACACTGGCGTGGACCAGCTGCCCCCATATTAGGAAAGTAAATACTACTGGTATTTGCAAGTGACACAGCAACTTCTGCAGAAAGTTGCTGCAACTTGTGCACCTAACGTTTGAGGGAAAGTCGGTAATGTATTCGTTCATTCCCCAGACATTTATTGAGTGCCTACTGTTAACCAAGCATTAGGCTTGATATTCAGCAGTTAAATGATAATAGAACAAGTTTCCAGAATTCCCAAGGTTACCAAAGAGATTTAAAAGATAGTGGGCCTTGGATGGAACTAGAGGGTATTTATTATGCTGAGCAAAGTAAGTCAATCAGAGAAAGACAATTACCATATGATCTCACTCATATGTAGAATGTAGGAAACAAAACAAAGGATCATAGGGGAAGAGAGGAAAAATAAAACAAGACAAAATCAGACAGGGAGACAAACTATAAGAGACTCTTAATCATAGGAAACAATCTGAGAGATCCTGGAGGGGAGGGGGATGAGGGGATGGGATAACTGGGAGATGGGCATTAAGGAGGGCACATGATGTAATGAGCACTGGGTGTTATATAAGACTGATGAATCACTGACATCTACCTCTGAAACTAACAATACATTATATGTCAATTAATTGAATTCAAAATTTTTAAAGAAGTAAAAAAAGGACAATGGGCCTCAAAGTTGAAAATACATATGTCATTTAGATGATTCAATCACTTTGTGCTAAGAATATAAGGTCCTAGGATAGGAAATGGAGCTGGCTTCTCCAGTCCCTTCTCTGATTCGTCACTTTTTGTGGTGAAGTTCAGTCACCCATTCCCCGCGGTGGCTACCATTTTGACCAGTTCAGTGTGTTTCTTACCCTTGTCTTCTGATAACTGCCCTCCATTCCTTTCAGAGTATATACCCACCCCCCAACACACACATACACATACCCTTCATGCGTTCCTAGTAGAGCAATCAATCATGATGTTCTATTCTTCTAGGTCAGGGTTGGAGGGCATGAGATGCAAATGTTGCCAAGCACATCATTCCCTTGGGCCAGGCAGAGAGAGGAAGAGAGATCCAGAGGCTGGTATGTGGGCCATTAAGATTCCTTCCTTGATATTTGAAAATTGGGGAAAAAAATTGGGGCTCTGCATTGAGCCTTGCTACACTTGCACAAGGCATCTGGGGCAGAAGGCCACCATCTCTCCAATTATCAGGAAGCTCATTGCAGGAGAAGCACATGAAGCTACCTTGTGAGAAGACAAAATAGGGAAGCGAAAAGAAAGAGGGGAGCCTAGAAGTCCATGATGGTTGGCAGAACTGAACTAAAGGAAAAAGAAATCAGAGCAGAAGTGACTGGTCTTCTTGTTGAAGATCCATG
The DNA here is from genome assembly GCF_003254725.2 of Canis lupus dingo. Taxonomy (NCBI): domain Eukaryota; kingdom Metazoa; phylum Chordata; class Mammalia; order Carnivora; family Canidae; genus Canis; species Canis lupus. The sequence goes on from NC_064247.1 coordinate 73,615,187, forward strand.
AGCTTGGCCCAGCTTCTGGCACACAGGAGGAGACAATACATCTTGGCTCTGTTTCCTCTCCTGTTCCTTCAGAAATTCACCTGATTCTTCTTGCGTATCTCATGGCACATCCTGTCTGGACCACCTTTGATATCAGTCTTGTGCCCTTTGGAATCTGAATAGGGACTCCATCCAGAAAGCTTCATGAAGTCTGGAGGGACTTTTTAATGCCTTATTCTTTGCATCTCCTCCTTCCCATTAATATATATTAAACATATACTATATGACAAAGACTTAATTCAAATTACAAATATTAAATATGCCAACATCATTGCTAGATACTTTAGACATATTTATCTCTTTTTACCTTCCCACAAAGAAAATACCCCATAGGTGCTGTAAGTATACCCATATTACAGATGAGCAAACTGAGGTAATAAAAGCCAAAGTCATTTTCCTAAGGTCAGACAGGTCGCTAAAACAATCAGATCCAGGACTCAAAACCAGTTCTGCTTCATTTCAGACATTAACTATTTTATAACCAAAAAGCATACTTCCTCCCATCCAGTCTGGGTGTGTAGTCAATGCCAGCCCAAGAAATGAATCATTACCATTTCCCTCACAGAAGATAACTATCCTACATTGAGCTCTGGGGACTACAGCCATTTAGACAAATCGGGAGTAAGAGGGCCCAGTGCGTTCACTTCCCAAGGTAGGTCTGCCTGGGAAAGCACTGTTTAGCACACCCCCGGTCCCGAACAATGGTAGGGATGAGGCTTAGCTCACGGATCAAGGGTCACTGACAGAATGAGATTGCGGACAGAAGCTCCCTGTGTGTTTTCATCAAGAAAATATCACGTTCAAAGATGAAACAGCCTCTTTCCCTGAAGCACGTATTTTGTCTCCTGGGCCTTCAAACATTAAATTTCCTCATTTTAATACCATGGCTCCAACTGATTTTCTGTGTGAGATCACACACAGAGGAATCAAACTAATTTAAGATTACACGCCTGTTGGCCTTTTCCTATGAAGAGGCTCTTCTTGTTTCTAATTAAACTTTTTCTTCTCTGACAAATGCCAAGATGCCAAAAAAGACCCCTATTAAGAGAAGTGCCAGGAACTTGGGGTCATAGGGGTGTCATTTCCCCATGCCTGGGTGAGCTCTCTTGTCGGTGGTAAATGTCAGTGATGTGCCCAAAGGTTGTGGGATTTTGGTTCCTCTCAATGAGAGTGAACCAAACTTCAGAGGCTGGGCTCTTCGGCACACCCCACTATCCTAGAAATCCCTGCTGCCACCAAAGGGTGGGCATGCAGAGGGCTGGTGTGAGGGTAGCTGTAGATCAGTCCAAATCCATTCCAACCCTGGGGAAAAGATTCAAAAGCCAGCACCTTGCTCCTTGGTACCAATGTAGTTTGGCAGGAGAACAGCAAAGCCAGGAACCAGAGGATGGCATCAAGTTTCCACCTGTCTCTTACAGCTTGAGCAACTGAGGAAGGAAAATAATCTTTCTTGAACACTCCTGGTGTGCAAGGAGCAGTCGGGCCTTGATGGACTTTCAGCTGGTCCTCATAACAACACTTAAAAGTGGGTATAATTCAATGAGACTGAAGAAAGAGAAATTAAGGAGTCAATCCCATTTACAATTGCACCCACAAGCATGAGATACCTAGGAATAAACCTAACCAAAGAGGTAAAGGATCTACACCCTAAAAACTACAGAACACTTCTGAAAGAAATTGAGGAAGACACAAAGAGATGGAAAAATATTCCATGCTCATGGATTGGCAGAATTAATATTGTGAAAATGTCAATGCTACCCAGGGCAAGGTACACATTTAATGCAATCCCTATCCAAATACCATGGACTTTCTTCAGAGTTGGGACAAATCATCTTAATATTTGTGTGGAATCAGAAAAGACCCTGAATAGCCAGGGGAATATTAAAAAAGAAAACCAGAGCTGGGGGCATCACAATGCTGGATTTCAGGTTGTACTACAAAGCTGTGGTCATCAAGACAGTGTGGTACTGGCACAAAAACAGACACATAGGTCAATGGAACAGAAGAGAGAACCCAGAAATGGGCCTTCAACTCTATGGTTAACTAATATTCGACAAAGCAGGAATGGCTATCCACTGGAAAAAAACAGTCTCTTCGATAAATGGTGCTGGGAAAATTGGACATCCACATGCAGAAGAATGAAACTAGACCACTCTCTTACACCAGACACAAAGATAAACTCAAAATGGATGAAAGATCTAAACGTGAGACAAGAATCCATCAAAATCCTAGAGGAGGACACAGGCAACACCCTTTTTGAACTTGGCCACAGCAACTTCTCGCAAGATACATCTATGAAGGCAAAGGAAACAAGCAAAAATGAATTATTGGGACTTAATCAAGATAAATAGCTTCTGCACAGCAAAAGAAACAGTCAACAAAACTAAAAGACAACCTACAGAATGGGAGAAGGTATTTGCAAATGACGTATCAGATAAAGGGCCAGTATCCAAGATCTATAAAGAACTTCTTAAACTCAACAGCAAAGAAACAAACAATCCAATCATGAAATGGGCAAAAGACATGACAGAAATCTCACAGAGAAAGACACAGACACGGCCAACATACACATGAGAAAATGCTCCGCATCACTTGCCATCAGGGAAATACAAATCAAAACCACAATGAGATACCACCTCACACCAGTGAGAATGGGGAAAATTAACAAGGCAGGAAACAACAAATGTTGGAGGATGTGGAGAAAGGGGAACCCTCTTGTACTGTGGGTGGGAATGTGAACTGGTGCAGTCACTCTGGAAAACTGTGTGGAGGTTCCTCAAAGAGTTAAAAATAGACCTGCCCTGCGACCCAGCAACTGCACTGCTGGGGATTTACCCCAAAGATACAGATGCAGTGAAACGCCAGGACACCTGCACCCCGATGTTTCTAGCAGCAATGGCCACAATAGCCAAACTGTGGAAGGAGCCTCTGTGTCCATCGAAAGATGATGGATAGAGAAGGTGTGGTCTATGTATACAATGGAATATTCCTCAGCCATTACAAACGACAAATACCCACCATTTGCTTCCATGTGGATGGAACTGGAGGGTATTATGCTGAGTGAAGTTAAGTCCATCAGAGAAGGACAAACATCATATGGTCTCATTCATCTGGGGAGTATCAAAAATAGTGAAAGGGATTAAAGGGGAAAGGAGAGAAAATGAGTGAAAACATCAGAGAGGGAGACAGAACATGAGAGACTCCTAACTCCTAACTCTGGGAAACAAGGGGTGGTGGAAGGGGCTGTGGGCAGGGGAGTGGGGGTGACTGGGTAACGGGCACTGAGGGGGGGGGCATTTGATGGGATGAGCACTGGGTAATATGCTATATGTTGGCAAATTGAACTTCAAATTAATTAATTAATTTTTAAAAAGTGGATATAATTACCAAAGTGAGGATATGGGCAGGTTGAAAGTACTGTTCGCTTAATGTCACACAACCGTGGTGTGGTAGAGTTAGGGTCTGAACTCAGATCTTCTGTAGCTTCTCGCTCTTTCCACTTCAGCTCTGAAAATACGCATGATAACCTCACGGAGTTATGAGCATCTTATGGGAAATGGAGGATAATGGGCTTTGTTGCTACAAAGATGGTGCAAGTGTAGGGTAGGATGAGCACGATTCTCAGCCATCACTCCCTTTGCCCGTCATGGGTAACCTGCCATTGGTTTCTGATGAGTGCCGATATAACTAAGATCAGGCTGCTACTTATGGGAACCTGCTGTAGGCCGGATGTTCTATAAAATGTTCTGTACTTCCTTTTTCTATGAAATAAAAGAAGCCCTAGTTCTGGGCTTCCTTTCTTCCTTGAATTGCTGGGAAAGCAAGAAGCCCATTCCATTGTTGGATGAAAAGCAGACATAGTCACTGACCCCAGCTCTCATCAGGGAGGACACAGTTAATGGGAAAAATGCAAACTTTCATGAATAAAGTAAGATCCCTCCAGTAGCATCTCCATCTCCTCATCACCAAGTGGGGCTCAATGTGAGTCAGCACAGAGTCATCCTTTCCTGTCAAATCCTGATATCTCTATCCAACACAGAGTGATTCAGAACACTTTGTTCCAATCTCCATGCCAGAGTGGCTCCTGGCTTGGGTATTACAGGACCTTCCAAACAATTTCTCAGTTTTACAAACATCGGTATCACTTAACCTTGTGCATTCTATTCGTTTATTTGCATAAACACAGGAAAGATAATATTGGCCATATTTCATTAGCCTGGTTTTATCAGTGACACTTTAATCCTATGTTGTTTGGGGATATTCTACAGTCAAGTTGTCAATGTAGCAATAGCCCAGTCGAGGCAAAGGGGGCAGAGGAAGGAATCTGAATGTCTTGAGTGGGTCCAAGGAGTGGTGACTGTGTTTAATCAGCACAGATATTCTGGGTCAACAGCCATAGCAATTTGATCCAAAGTGGATCTCCAAAGGGTCCCATACATCAGCAGTGGAGGGAAAGTGGATGTGGTTTGGAAACCCAATGGCCATTTGGAGGGGGCAAGATGGCACTGTGCCATTTTGAGTCTTATCAACTTCCAACCAGTCAAATGCACGCATGGTTCTTTGTATTCTTGATTCCAGTCTTTGTGTCTGTCTGCCTCTCTGTATTTCTTGGTCCCTTACTCTCTCTGTGTCCTTTCTCTCTTGTGCCTTTGTCCCTGAGTCTTACTGATTTTCCCAAATGTAAAGAGTCGAGGAGCCCGTGGACTTGGATTAGTTGTTTGTGATCTTAACATATCTCTGAATGTCAGTTTCCCATCTTTAAAACGAAGATAGTAGTATTGATCTTGTTGAGTCGTTATTAGGTAAAATGGAACGAAGTACAGAGCAGGCAAGTCAGTTTGTGGCTCCTCAGCCAATGTCAGTTCCTTCCCCTGGCCCAGTGCACTCTACCCCTCTGACATGTCAGAATCCCACCGTGTGTTGGCTTTCCTTTAGTGTGGCCTGCCCTCAGCCCATTTTCAGATCAGCCAATAGAGCCATGACCGGCTGGGACCATTTTTCATCCAACTGCTCTCATTCTAGCCTCTCTCTGTAAATCAGTCTGGGAAAATAAATGTCCCCAATCCATTAGTGCCTTTCCATCACAAGCCAATTTGAGCCACAAACCAGACACGGCTTGTTAATGGCCACTTAAATATATTTCTGCAGCCCAGCCTAGAGACCCTCAGCCTCAAATCCTCCTAGCTTCTGTCCAAGAGAAGTCCCCACTTTGACAAGACGCCAAAGGCATAGACCTGACCCTTAGCAGTTAGTGTGGGGTACATGCCTAGTTTGCCTAGAACAATTCTAGTCTGCTCCTGCTCCAGAGTAATTTTTTTTTCCAGAGTAATTATTAATCAGTGCCCCTTTACCCCAAAAGTTCCAGTTTGAATGATAACACTGTAGACGGTAGCTATGGAAACCAAGAACAATGGTTTAAATAATAATAGCTATCATTTATTGACCACTTGCTATATGCCAGGCATCACCAAAAAGGTCTTTATACACTGTATCTCATTTCAGCTCCATGACAACACTGTAAAGGGAGGTGCTATTATCATTTCTATTTTATAGACCAGGAAACTGAAGTTTAGAGAAGTAAACAACATGTTCAAGGTCAACCAGCATAGAGAGCCATGTTTGTGCCTCACTCAGATCCCTTTTTCCTGGGCAGTACACCTATCCCAGTTGGGGAACTGCTGGGAGCGTTGGCGGCTCATGGCTCAATGCAGTGCCCTAACCCCCCACCCTCTTCCAGAGGAATGGAGCTCAAACAGAAGACACCTTTGCCTGAGAGGCTCCATGCATCCACTGCCCATACCCGACTGACGACAGGGGGTTGGGGTGTGCAGGAGGCACAAAGGCTTCCCCTATTGCTTCAAGGTCAGATTGACTCTATGGTACAATTCATGCTCCAGAACTCCTGGTGGGGTCCAGGGGAGATGAAATCCTTGCTTAGCTCCTTCCTTGTCTTGTTCCCCTTGCTCCCATTCTCCTGAAAGCACCCCCTCAATCAACCACTTAAAAAAGCACCCGTCTCAGGCTCTGCCTCTGGGGTGCAAGACCCAAGACATATGGTTAGCAAGTGGCAGGGCTGGGACTCATGTCTAGGAAGGTCTCACTCTTCATCACTGAGCAAATGTAACATGACATTGCCTATATTATATACATGATTTAAATGATGGCCTCCAAATTACCAAACTGTCAAGAAATAAGTCATATAGGCATAGATACTACAACCATGATGACAACAGTCACAACAACTACTACCTATTTAGTGCCAGTCTCTTTCTTATATCTGATCCTCTGAACAACATGCGGTTCATTGTATTATCTGCATTTTGCAGTCGAGGCGTGGCAAGATGGAGAAGCTGAGATGTGTCTGTTGAGGTCACACAGATAGGAAGTGATGGGGCTTGGGTCTACATCCAGATCCTTCTTCTTCCAAAGGCCAAGGGCTTTTTCCGCGTGGCCACTTAAATCACTTGCTATGTAAATTGCTCGATGAATGGGTTCCCCATCAAAGCTGATGCTCTTGTAACAAATTAGAAGACTCTGCAATCCCTCCCACCCTACACTCTCCGAAGTGGTTCTTTTTAAGCTGCATTTCACCATCAAGTCTCCATTTGAGGAGAAAAGCCCTATTACTCTGGGAATAGCCAGAGAATGTTCTCTTAAATTGGACATAAAAAGATCAAAGAAGCCATATTCTGAAGAAAGGAAGGAAAGCAAGCTTGCATGCCAAAGGTCCAGAGAGGTAAATCACATTTCCTGTGGCTCTTTCACGGAGGGAGACCAAATGGAATAAAAGGAAAACAGTAGAGCTTTAAGGAGAGACAGGCCAAGACTCAAATCCTAACTGTACTATCTGTGTGATGTTTTTAGCAAATTACTCAACATCTCCAAGCCTCCATTTGCTCTACCATAATACCTATCACATTGGACCATAAATGGGAGGGAGTAAATGAAATAAAATATGTATTTCCCTGTACCTCCTCTCTTCCATTTCCACAAAATTTATAGAGTAACCAACTGGGACCTTCATTCCAGGTCTGAATAATACTAGTTAAGATGGACTATGCTTTATCCCCAAACAGCATATCCTACTTGATGATAAAAGGTTTCCATTAAAAATAGAGAGCAGATAAAAGGGGGACCTTCATCCAGGAAGCCATCAGCTGATTCATAAAAATACAGAATGAGTCATCCTGGCTCCCAAGGCTAAACTTACAATCAGTCGGCATCTTTGGCCAGCCAATCCTGGCCCAGAGGAGGAGGAAAGGCCCAGCGGGCAAGCTTCACAAACCTACCTCAATCCCTCCTTGCAAACTGATTAACTATGCTTCCAGCTTAGGGAAATGAAAATCAACCTGGGCCCTTTGCAATACTGGATCCCACTTGTTCCCGCATGCCTGGTTGGCTTCCTGAACAACTAGGGTGGGGAATCTGCAGTGATTCTACTGTGTGCATGCATGCGTGCGTGCGTGTGTGTGTGTGTGTGTGTGTGTGTACAGCTCCGATAAAGAACAGGCTTGTGCATCTGGCTTTGAAAAGCAATCTCCTGGCTTTCATCTTGACATGTATCATTTCAAAATGCTTCAGTTCCCATCAGCATCTATGCAATTAGCATAAGACTAGAGAACCCAGACCTATTTGTACTGCAAATGATGCTCTTTTCTTTAAAAAGTAGTTTCAACACTTCCACTCTCTGAACATACCCTGGATGGAGGGTCATAAATTATATACATACACACACACACACACATATAAGGAGAGAGAATTTTCAATACATAGTTTTAGTTTTACGAGGCAGACGTCCTTCCAACAGCAAGTGAAGAAATTAAGGACTCAGCAAGCCCGATCCAAGCATCTTTTCTCACTCCATTCATTTAGCAATAACTTGGTCCCTCAGCAGGAACTGATGCTGGACATACTGTGTGCCAAGCACTGTGCTGGGCATTGGGGATTTATTTGTGCAAAGGGCAGACGTAAGCTCTGCCTTCTGGGACCAATCAGCTTAGTTCACAAGAGTTAACAAAATAGAACTGTACAGGATCCCCCAGTTTGCAAAAGCCTTTCCCCGTACCCTGAATTCCCAAGAGTCATGTTTAGAGTCAACCATGACCGGCTACATGTATGAGGAGTGAGTCAGAGACCAGAGCCCGCTTCTCTTGCCAGCTGCCTTCCAGCCTGGCAAGTGAATCCTGCACCTGCTCTCAAAGCAGTGAACAGGAGAAGAATCTCCTTTGCATTTCTCTTGCCTCTCTGCATATGGTCCTAGAGTTGGGGTTTGGGGTCTAACCTAGGAGCAGTAAGCTGACTGCTGCTTTCCAGAGCATTGTCTCCTGGGGACTTTAAGACACAGACATGAGAAAGGGTAAATCCATCTCACTACGCTGGGAGCAAGTGCCCCGTAGGTGCTTCCTACTACTGCATAAAGAACTCAAGAGTGTTGGATCCAGGGAACCCTCTGGGGTGAGCCCTCCCTCCTGGAACTTCAGAGAAATGATCATCTAGTGACAGCACACGGAAAAGCTTGCAGGGGGGAATCCTAGCTGGGCAGGAGTTCCCCCGGGAGGAGCGAGTGGGGAACGTCAGGACCCTCAGATGGCTGAGCTTCCTTTGAGAAGGGGGCACAGGAGTCCTGAGGAGGTTGCCGGCGGTTGGTTCTTCCACTTTGGAGAGGCACGGAAGATGCCAGCGGGGCAGAGGGGGCCCTGGCCTCCCTCCTCGCCAGGCCGGGACTCCCGCGCCTGGCCGCCGGCTCGCGGGCCCGGTCTCCCCACCGGGCAGACCCCGCACTTGCCCAGCCCCGGCTCGGGGGCCAGCGCCCGCGCATCCGCCGCTCACAGGGTTGCGGGATGGAGGAGCAAGCCCCGGGCGGGCCCATCGGGAGCGGCGGGGGGCACCGTGGGCGCCTTACCCCGTCCGGGCCCCGGTCTCCTCGCCTGCAACGGGGGGCAGAGATGGTACCCGACTCCCTGGGTCCCAGAAGTACTAAACGAGACCGCACGCATACAACTCTAAAATCCAAGGCGGGGCACAGGGGGCCGGCGGTGACGATCACGGTCGAAGCGGGGCGTCCAACTCCCCCTCCCGCGGCCGAGCTGCCCTGCCCGACGGGCCCCGGGCGCTGGGCGCCCCCACCGGGCCCCCCTCCCCGCCCCGCACCCCCGCCCCGGCTCCGGCTTGCAGGGGGCCGGGGCGACCTCGCGGCATCCTCCCCGGCGTGGGCCGGCCGCGGGCTGCGCGAGGCCCTGCGACCCGGGCGGGGCGCGGGGGTTGGGGGTCCCGCGGCCGAGGCTCCGCCACCCCCGCCCCGCGAGCGCCGAGCGCGCAGAGGGAGACGCGAGCGAGCCGCGGATACTGGACCAGGCTTTGACGCGGATCTTGAGCTCGCCGTCCTGCGGCTCGGGCATGGCCTTCCTGGAGACCCGCAGCTTGTTGAGCCCCCCGAAGCCGGCCAGCAGCACGGCGCGCATCTCCTGGGCGTCCCCGAGGCGGTGAGAGCCGCCGCCGCCGCCCTCCGCAGGCTCCTTGCCTGCCTCCTTCTCGATCATCTGCTCCGTCTCCTCCGCCTTCTCCGCGCCTTCCTTGGCCATGGCGCACCGGGGCGCGGGGCGCACGGGCTGCGGCGGCTGCGGCGCGGGGGCTCGGCCGGTGTCCCGCGGGCTCCTCCTGTTGAATGCGGGATGCTCGGCGATGCAATGGCTGCAGCCTCGGCGAGCGCGCCCCGGGCCCCAGCCTCCGCCGTAATCCTCGCAAGAGCCGCGCCCCAGCCCGCGCCCGCCGCCCGCCGCCCGCTCCGCGCCTCCCTCGCGCGCCCGGGCGAGGCGACCGCTGCGGCCCCGGAGCCCGTCTCCAAGCGGCCCGTTGGTCGCCGCGGCGGGGCCCAGATTTGCCGAGACTCGTGGGTGAACACGCAGGGGGCGCCGGGTCCTCCGCGGTGGGCGCAGTACTCTGTTATTTACGGCACAGCCTCGGCGCCTCGAAAGGGACAGAGACGGTCGTCTGGGCCTGGAGGGCGCCTCCCCGAGCGGGTGGCCGCCTCCCGGGACCCGGTGCCCGCCTCGCCCGCCGACCTCACCCGCCCGAGCCGCGGGGCAGGCGGGAGCGGGAGCGGCCTCCCAAACCGCAGGGGCCGGCTGCAAAGGGGAAGAGGTTCGGGAAGCGGGAAACGAGAAATCTCACCGCCCCCCCCCCCCCCAAGAGTCCAAAGCGGGGTCTTCTCCCTCCAGCCCCTCGGGGTCAGGGCAGATGCTCTTCACCAGGCATCACCGGGAGCCGCGTAGGACGGCTAAGTCTCCCCACCCGCACCCTTGCCGGCCATCAGAGAGTCTTCAGAAAAGAATTCTGTACCTGAAAGGGGTCCTCTTTGTGTTTTGACCACCACAAGATCCATGTGCACACCCTCCCCAACACACACGCACACACACACACACACACACACGCAGACCCCAATAACTGGCTTTCTGGGGTTTGTTACGAGCCCTTTGAAAAGGAGCTTATAGAAAAACTTGGACTTTTTAGAAAAAAAAAAAAAAGATGGGCAGGTGGAGGAAGACTGCCATGCAGTTGTTTAAAGAGAGATTGTGGTGGGGGAGTGATGGATGTTTGTTCTACTTACTGCGCAGCCACTGCCAGCTTTTTGGGACTTGGGCAACTCACTCAACCTTTCTGGTCCTCAACTCTCTCATCCGTAAAATGGGTACATTAATCTTGTTTATTTGCATTGTGCTAAGCGCTGGAGTGGATAGGACTTTCAGTGGCAACATGGCCCTTACCTCTAAGGTACCTTATTCTCAAGCATGAGAGAGGGAAGTCACAGCCAACAAGTAGGAAGGACAAAGTGAATGGTATAAGTGGCTCTTCTCCTTCTATTCTCCCCGCGCCTCTCTTCTATTCCTCAAATAGAGTATTGTGGTCCCTCCTACCACCTGTGCCTGAAATGTATGTTCCACTTCCTTCATCTGATGTTATCTTCTACTCCACTTTCAACTTAAGCACCTATTCCTTGTATCCAGAGGTTGGGTCTGCAACATTGATAGTAAACTCTTGTGGCAGTTTGTAGTGAACTTTTATGTGATCACTTGACAATTAATGTCTGTTTCCGTTTTCCAACTGTGATCTTCATGTGGGCAAGAGTGATTTCTGCTTTTATCCAGCATGGTTTCTCTGGCGCTTAGCACATGCTTGGGACATCATAGAAAGTGCTCAGGAGAACCCTTGTTGAGTGAGTGAATGAATGAATGAGCCAGTGGATACAGATGCCCAGAGGGAGCATCCTCTATGGGAGCCCAGAGGAGGGAACTGGCTCCTGGAGTTGGAGAGGTCCTCACGGAGGTGAAGAGGTTTGAGCTAGAGCTTGAACAATAAGTCAGATTCCTCAGACAGGGAAGATCACAAGCAATTCAAACACTTGGAAAGGTGACAGGTGGAAAGAAAAGACACTGTCTTGTTCTTTGTAGGCTGACCATTAGCTGTGGCTAGCAACCACTGGAGAAGGTGCTGAAAGATTGGAACTAGTTTTTGAGGTGTTTTACATACCACATTATAAAATTTAAGACATAATTGTGGAGGTGATGGGTACCCCTGAAGTCTTAAAAAAAAAAAACAACAGGGAATGGCATTACGGTATTTTAGCATAATAACTTTGGCAGTAAGTGGATGGTGGATTAGAAGACAGATTTACTGGAAGCATGGACATTGGTTAGAGACTATGGTGCAGACATAAACAAATAAATAGATAAATAAGAGCCCTAACTGAGGTAGTGGCTGTGGGACGGAAGAGGGGCTGGAGAGGAAACTGAATAGACAAGGCTTGTTAGTGAATTGAATATGTCATTGTGATCCCCAAGTTATGAAGTCAGTTTCCAGTGTAAGATATAGTGCTGGATTCTATCCCGAAACAAGACTTTGAGTGCCAGTGGTTTATTTTGGAGGTAATCCCGGGAAGCTCCCATCAGAAAGTAGGAAAGTGAGACAGGGAAGCCAGAGAAGCCATCCAAGGTGCATTAATCAGCAGGTTAGCACAGGGATGAAGGGGACTCAAACCCACAGTAGACCCTTGTGAAACAAGCCCCAGAGTTGTCCTGCCCAAAGAGCAAGGCAATGGGTACTTACCACTAAATTTTCTGCATGATTGGCTAAGGGCTATTCTTGGGAATATTAACTCCCTGGCACTTCCAACCCGCCTCATGCCCCTGGGCTGAGAGAATCCCCAGGCAGAGAACTTTAAGTGCTTTCACTAGGGAACCATTGTCTTGTTGTATAGGGAATGGTGAGTCCAAAGGAGATGGGCTAGAGGCTGACAATCTACAGTATATGATATTGTTTTGGGGTATCTGCTGTTCTGGACACTTCAGATGTGTTTTATAATTAGATTCTCAGAATAACTTTATTCGATGAGCATTATTCTGCTTTCTAGAAGAGGAAACTGAGTCGTAACATCAATGCTCTTAACATCTCATCATGCATGTTTACTTGAACTGGTCAAGCCAGCTCCACCCCTGAATGATAACACTCCATGGCATCATTTATGTTCTCTGTTCATTTATTGGCCTCCTAATATCTCTGTCCTACCAAGATTCCTCGCCTTTATCCCGAGGGTTTTCCTTTAGCATGAGTAAAGTAAATCTACTTTGCAGTCAGCACATAGCATGTTTAAGAAAAAATGTTTGCCTTATATGTTAAAGGAAATATAATTACTCCCTCCAAGGGAATCTTCTAGCAGTTTACAAACCCCAGATTATAATTGGTATGCAGCTGATTGTCACAACAACCAAGAGGAAGCGTACCACAGTCTGTGCTGCTGGGGGGACAAAAACCTTCCTCTGAGTCCTATATTCCACTATTTGGATTGTTAAATATTCCCAAAGCTGTGCCTCTCTGATGGCAAGAGTCATGCTGCAAGGCACCTCTCCAAATAAACACAATAAATCTATTTTCAATTTGTAAAATTGCTTTCTTGGGCATTCACTCACTTAGAACTTCAATTGGGAAATAGTTGTAGGGCGATGTCAAACAGCAGCCGCTTCTGGTGGGACACAGTATTACAGCTCAGCTCTACGGACTTGTTTATAGCCTGGGAACAGCTGGGTGTGCCTTTAAGAGCAGTGCAGACAGTCGAATTTAGGAATCCCTCAAAATACTGACCATCTGAGAGAGTGGCTAACAGAGGTGAGCTCTTTGAGTAAGAATATATGGGAAGCAGTCTTAGTACAATTTTAGGAGTGGTTTTCTAAATAACTTGAAATGGTTCAGTAACTTTCTGGAGAAATATGTTACCTGGAGCAAGGAGAAATGTCTTCAGCTATATCCTTTAATAATATTTATTCTCAGGACACCTGGGTGGCCCAAGTGGCTAAGCATCTGCCTTTGGCTCAGGGAATGATCCTGGGATCCTGGGATCGAGTCCTGCATGGGGCTCCCCACAGGAAGCCTCTTCTCCCTCTGCCCACGTCTCTGCCTTTCTCTGTGTGTCTCTCATGAATAATTTAAATCTTTACAAAATAATAATATTTATTCTCTTGTGGCGCCTGGATGGCTCAGTTGGTTAGGCATTGACTCTTGATTACAGCTCAGGTTATGATCCCGGGGTTGTAAGATCGAGCCCCACATCAGGCTCCATGCTGGGCGTGTAGCCCGCTTTGGATCCCTCCATCCTCTTTTGCCCCTCCCCAGTCTCTCTCTCTTAAAAAAAAGTTTAAAAAATAATATTCTCTTGTATTTTCCTCAATACAAGTAGGGTCATTTATTAGGCATATGTTATATTATTTAATCTACAAAGCAATCCTGTGCCATAGGTACTATTATCCCTATCTTATATGGGAAAAAAAATTAGTAGAAACTGAATAACTTTTCCAAGGTCACCAACTTAGTCTGTGGCAGTGACAGGATTTAAAGTGGGAGCCATTTGAGTCTAAAAGGTGGATACTTACCCACTATGCTGTAATGTCTGTAGTTTTATATGCTGTTATAGTTTCAAAATGCCATAGAATGGGTCAAGAGGAAGGAGACAAATTTAGAAGGTCAATAGTAAAGAAAGGTAGGAGATTCTGGCCATTGAAAACCCTTTGTAAAATCTAAGGGCTCATACGAAAGAACATGTGCCGTAATTTCCTATAGTTTGTGTTGATGTAATTTAACAGATAATGGAGCATGATTGCCATGGGCATAGCATTATTTTCAGAGAAGTACTGGATAGGTGTGCAGCCCATCCTGAATGTGATAGAGTACGCTTCCTAATTGTATCTCATAGGACCAGTCATAGGCGGACAACTCTAGATGTGTAAGAGGGGAGAAAAAAGTGAACTGACATTTATTCATCACCTTTTGAGTGCTGGCCTTGGGCTACTGCTAATACTGCAGATAGAATGGTGAATAAGAAAAACATATTCCCGGCTCTAAAGGAGCAGCATTCCTCCCAGGGAGACACATATTGGTTGAGGTTGGGTTCCCCAGAAGCAAACCTTTCTTCATTCAAATTCCTGAATGCAAATGACTTATTTGAGTGGTGATTCCAGGAAACAGGGGTCTGTGGAAATGAGACCAAAAAGAGAAAGAAGTCGATACAAGATACATTATCCAGCAGGTTATCACTGTCATTGGCTCAGGTGAAATCCTGTTGGAGAATTCTAGATGATGGTGTAGAACATATTTCAGAGGCATTCTGATCAGGAGGCAAGTAGATGGAGTGTCTACCAACTCCTGTCAGTCCTTGGTCTAGGGCTGTTGGGGGCGGGGGAGGGCACTAGCCATCTGCCCCTCTGGTCTGCCCTGTGCAGTGGCTGTTTTAGAGTCAAAGGCTAGACCAAGCTATCCTGAAAATGTTGCACATGCTTCAGTGTAATGCTGCTCGACCGTCCCACATGGCAGTGAGGAGTTAGTTCCAAGAGAGTGTGGGTGGAGCATTGAGAGTCTCTGCTACAAATATTAAGCCAAAAATATTAAATAAGTAATTAAAACATTTCTCAGCCTGATAAGCACTATAAAGAAGAAGTATAAGATGCTGCCTAGACAGTCAAAGAAGGCTTCCCTATGAAAGTGATGATAAAGTAGTAGATTCAGCTATGAATAACAACAACAACAAAGTAAGAAGTGGCTTAAAGAAGATAAGCATATATAAGGATAGTATGGAGTCTCTACGAGGTCAGTCACCAAGGATCAATGTTCCTTCCAGCTCTGTGCCTCAACTAGATGAGGATCAGCCCTCAGTCTCATGGTTCAAGTTACAGTCCTCACATCCATGGTCCGGGTAACAGGATAGAGATGAATGGAAGGGAGGAGAAAGACCCACATGCTTCTTTTTAAGGAGACTTCAGAAGTCCTCTACATCCATCTATTCTCTCTTTTTGGCCAGAGCTAGACACACAACCACATCCTGTTGAAAAGGAAATTAGGAAATAATAGCTTTTTTTTACTTATGTGACATTGTCCTAGGTAAAAGTCAGGGTTATTCAAGTGATGGGAAAGACGAGAGAAAACACTGGAAGGTATAGCAGGGTATGGAGATGCCACTGGAAGAGAATGGGGAATGTGTGGAGGATGGAGGCCAGTCCTTCCCAGGCCTCCCAAAAGCACAATGCTACCCAAGGATCTCAACCCCTGTGACCCAGCACTGCTCTCTCATCAATTCCTTTAGGAGAATTTTCCACCCTCTTGGAATCTTCTCTTAATAAGAATTCTTCAAATGAATTTCTCTTTATAGAAACTGTAATTTTATAAAGGAAGTTAACAAGAGAATCCAATTCTTGTTCCATAACCAAAAGATACCAGTCATAGGTCACTGAAAATTGTCTTTACCACTTTGTGAGCATGATTATGTATGAATAGAAATAGAAACATTTCACCTATGCTTACCCTTTTATCCATAGAGAGATGATCTTATCAATTGTTTAGTATCATTTGGTAAACGTGGATGGCTAAGTAAGGAGAATATATCACCGAGGACTGAGTAAGGAATTTAAACAAGTAGTTTATGTTTTTGAGCACTGTTCATGCTAAAAGGTAATTTCTAAGTGATTTCTTTTACCCTTTCCTCTGATTATTATCTAGGGTTTTCCCCCTAGTTTGAGGTTGTTTGATTTCCTTCATGAATCATCAGTACAATGATGCTGTCTGCCTCTTTAAAATGTTGCAGAGAGCTGTGTTTTCCCCAAAGTACTTTGTTATAGATCACGGTGAATAATGGTAAAGGGAGAAGGATGTGAAATTCAGGTTCAGAAGTAAACAAAGCATTCACTCCTCAGATGGAGTCCAAGAGAAATCAGGAAGGAGGAGCATTCCCTCCCCCACCCATCGTCACCATTTTTCTTATAAACCGAGAGCATCACACTATAAATCAGGATGAAGTAACCCTCCAGCTAACTCAGCCTCTTATTTCCCTGATATTTTGGGGTTAAGAGTTTATTTCTCTGAGAGTTTTGTTTCCTTTGTTGTTTTACTGGCCCATATCCAGTTGGTTGGGTCTTTCTCAGAGTAATGACTGTGTGAAGCTACAAGACCTCAATGTAAATTGAAAATGCTCAGTATGAGAAAAGCACATTTTGCCTTTCCTGTTCTGAGATTAAAAGACTCCAACCCCAGGAGAAAAAAATTTCAGGGGCAGGCATCCTACCCTATCCCTTTAAGTATGCCCCTCCTCTTTACAAAGTTTGTGGGGTGCTTTACCCAAACTAAGTGGGCAAGAAATAATGTCCATTCATCATCCATCCATCCATCTACCCACCCATTCATCTATTTATCCATCCATCCATCCATCCATCCATCCATTCATCTGTTTATCCATCCCTCCACCCGCCTAGTTTTTGTATCCCTGCTATGCAATAAGCAAGGTGGAAGGAGCATATAACATTTCCAGAACTTGTTTAGATCCCAGTTTTCCACTTACTAGCTATGTGGCTTTTGGGATCCAATAGGTTAAGAGAGTTGCCCAAATTAAAAACTAGAAGACCTCATTTTCAGGCATAGTGTGAAAAACTGCATAAGACACCATGCCAAACTCTTCCAAGTATTATTCCTCACACATAACAGTAGGTGAATGGACAATAATTCCCTTTCTGCTTCCTTCATGACTAAGGTTTGGTGCATGTCTTGAGAGGGAGACAAACATATCAACAGCATGGCACAATGTCCCGGAGAGGCAGGACAATGAAGATACAGGATAAATGCATAGAAACTGGGGTTGGGCAGGCTGTTTTCCAACCCTGGCTTGAACTGTTCCTAGCTATGTAACCATGGGCTAATTCCTTAATCTTTCTGTTGCTTTATTTTTTAATCTGTAAGATGTGGATATTGATCACACCTACTTTACCAGTTTGCATGGGAAATTAAAAGAAGTAACCCAGATAAATATCAATGCTTGGAAAAATCACGATAATACTCTGTAATTGCCTTTGTCATAGCACTTAGTATCTTTTTTTTTGCACTTAGTATCTTAACAACTGTGTTTACTTTGAAAGTTTTAGAGTTCTGATATAACCTTTTCCAAAGTACATTCAATAAAACAGTAGTTTAGAGTACAGAAGACAGCCTCACCCAAACTTGCTCAACTTCTAGCCCCTTTCTTTCCTTGAGGTCCACAACTAGCATTCTGCAGGGTATCTTTTGGGAGATATTGCTCTGGACAAATCAATGGAAAACTCTTCCTGAATGTCTGCTCAGGGTTAGGCCCTATTGGAGAATCAAAAGGAGGAAATGACATGATCTACCCTCAGTGAGCTGAGAGGCTTTCTTGAGAAAAAATGAAACTACAAACAGTTTTGAGAAGACTTAAATATTAATTGGTGCCCAAGAAGATGGTGAACCTAATCACATGTCTGTGTGGGGGGAACATGAGAGGGCAGTGGGGACAGTGATACACAGGAGGGTAGACAGCCATTCTAAAGAGACTGGAATCAATTCGATTTCGATCCCTCATGGCCATGGGAGAATGCGTGCTCACAGAATGTATGCCAGGTCTCCCAAATGTTCAAGAGAAGCCAGAAGTCTGGATTTTTAGGTGAAATCTCCCAAATTTAAAAAAATCTAACCAATGTTATGTATAAGGAACAAAACATAGCTGAGCCAAACTTAGCCCACATGGTACCAGTTTGCAATTTTTGCCCAAAGTCAGTAGTTCTCAGCCGGGGGTGACTTTGCCTCTCTGGGGATATTTGACAATGTCTACAGACAGTTTCTGTTGTCACAACTCGTGCTGTAGACGTCTAGTGGGTAGAGGGAAGGGATGCCACTAACCAGCCTGCAAGGCACAGGAGAATGCCCACAACAAAGAGATCTCCAGCCCCAGATGTTACAGTGTCAAAGTCAAAAGATCCTGCTGGAAGCCATGGATCCTTAGATCCTGTGAGCAAGGAGGCCTGTGGTTTTGACTTGCTGCCTGTGTGACTTTGGAAATGTCCTTGTTCCAGTTGGTAAAAGGAGACACTTGCACTAATTGATGCTCAAGGGACTTTCCAGCCCAGGGGCTGAGGTCACATCAGTCGTCAATGTTGGCAGTGGCCTGGCACCAGGGCTGTCTCTGCAGAAACGACATTGATCAGAAATGATAGCTCCTGAAATGACAGCACACACCAGGGGAATGTGTCCAATCTGGGATACTGTTTGTCCTTTGGAAGAGTTCAGAAGCCTGTTTCATGCAGGTCTCACTCCAGGCACTTGAATAAATTTGAAGCTGATCTTAGAGGGCTGCTAAATCGTCTTGGGCAGTTTTGTTTTAGACACAGTTCATATTTTATTGAGGGGGGGAAGAATCAAAGGACATGCTTTAATTTAAGATACCCCTGCCTTTCCAACTAGGATCATCTCTTAGATATTGAATTTGAGTCTTGGCATCGCATGAACCTGTTCATCCAGTTGATTATCATGTTTGTGTAAGTGTAAGTTTGTGTAAGTGTGTGTGTGTGTGTTGTTTTATCTTTTTTTTTTTTTTTTACGATTTTATTTTATTCGACAGAGAGAGCGCACGTGCACAAGCAGTGGGAACAGCAGGCAGAGGGAGAAGGAGAAACAGGCTCCCATTGAGCAGGGAACTGGATGCAGGGTCAGGACCCTGGGATTATGACCTGAACCAAAGGCAGACACTAAACCTACTGAGCCACCTAGGTGCCCCTCTTTTGTCTTATCGGTATGATTGAATTCAATCACACCTACAGCAGAATTGAGGCAGGCTGCAGGATGAGGCGCATGGAGTGGGGGGGTCGATGCTTTGACCCGGATAAGCAGTGGTAGAAGGGGAATAGGACAGAGTAAATGGAGCTAATGTGACATTACACCCAGTGTGTTACTGCTGATGTGAACTCTGAGCCCATCCCCCCAGGCAGTAAGCCACCCACTACTCAGGCAGCCCTCCTGTGGACTCATTCCTCCTCTCCTCCACGTGCTGTGGGGTTTCCCACATGGGGTAAAGCACTCTGGAGAAAAGGCTTTCTGTGATGCTGGAGAGGTACAGGCAGGGATGTTGTTTAGGGATCCTGGGCACTGACCAGATTCTCCCCCCACCCCCACCTCCAACCCTGCAAGAGGAGGTTGTGACCTTTGGTGGTGCCGAGCCACGTTCAGGAACGTTCAGGGAAGCTAGGGGTTTACGATGTTTGCTTTAACAGTGGTGTGTAGATTGTTTGGGCAAGATCTTCTGGTAATACAAGTTTGAAGATACAACAGCAGTAGCAAAGCAAAACCCCATGCTGGGTGCACAGTGTTCTCGGCAGCTGTGCCCCTGTTAGGTCTGAGGCCCAGAGAAACTGCCAAATGTGCTAGCTCTGCCCCTTCTCTGGGCAGTAATCACTCTTCTGG
The DNA here is from genome assembly GCF_003254725.2 of Canis lupus dingo. Lineage (NCBI taxonomy): Eukaryota > Metazoa > Chordata > Mammalia > Carnivora > Canidae > Canis > Canis lupus. The sequence goes on from NC_064247.1 coordinate 73,634,999, forward strand.
TGACTTCCTGTACCCTCTGCTTACCGGGCTGGCAAATCAGTGTAATTGTATGATACATGTGTGAGTGAGTTCCTGCAATCTCTGGCAGCCCTTCACACACATGACATCAGGTAAATGTACAGTGTTGATGACGCACAGCTATCTTAGCTAGGGTTCCCTGTCAAGCAGACCCGGAGGCTAGGATGTGCATTCCAACAGTTGGGAGAGGATCCCAAGAAGTGGTGGTACTGGAGCGAAGAATAGATGAGGATTGGAAGGAAACAGGAGAAGGGTGCATTTGCAAGCAAGTTGCACCCAGTGCTCATCCCCACTGGGGAATTATGGAAGACAGTGGAACACATGCCTTTGGGTTATTCCAAATGGGCACCGATGAAGCGGAGGTATTTATGCACCAGGAATTTCCCTTGTACGATTTGCTGAGGGCTGCTTTCAGGAGCATTAACTTTTCAGAACTTCTGGCTTGCCCTGCTTTCAGGCCAAGCTGGTTCCCAAAGCAAAAGCCCTCAGGCAGAGAATAGCAGGTATTCATAGCCAGCAGCTTTAGGGGTGCAGAGGTGAGTGTTAAGGGCATACAGGTAGGGCAGCGCTGGCACCTGCTGTAGCATATTGATTTAAGCTATTATTACCATCACACTACTTATAGAAATACAAGCCAACTGTGATATCCTTATACTTAGAGCCCTTATAAATGATTCAAAAAGGCAAGACATGCTTACATGCTACATTTTTATTTTTTATTTTATTTTTAATGTATTTATTTTTTACATATTACACTTTTAAGCAGTAAAAAGGAATACAAGTCAAAATTACAATGGTAACTTGATGCGATAGGTGGTATTGTTTGGTCAAACAAAATCAAGTTTTGCACCGTAAATAGGGCGCTAATTATCAAGGGGCAGGTTCTACTGAATCCAGAGTTCCAGTAATATCCTGTGATAATTAGATTTCCCGCTACTTTTCTGTATCCCAGCTGCTGCATAAAGTCAATCCAGCAGTTAGGAGGTCATTTGGTCTTCATGTGACATGGTGCATCATTTTTCAGGCCAGGTCCTTACTTGAAACTGTCTGATCTAACATACAGAGGATGGGAATTAATTGGAGGGATGTTGGGTCACTTGGGGGATCTGTGGGAGGATTGGTGGAGTCCAGGCTCTGGAAACCTGCTAGAACAACAGAAGTTGAAAAGTGGACAGGAACCCAGCTGAAATTATGCCACAGGAGCTGTCTGGTAAGGACATGGCTCTTACCATATCTGGTAAACATGGGACCCCTTCGTGCCCCCACCACCAACAGCAGGCATTGGGTGGGTACCACTGCTGTTCCATCACTCTGTTACCACTAAAACCTTGACATTGCTGCCCCTGCTCCAGGCACCCATCCTCAGAGTCAGTTCTCTGCTTCTTTGCCGCAAAGCCCAGGTTGGGCGTGAATCTGATCAGTGGCACTTGGACCACAGTCCTGCATCTTAACCATGGGGGAGACTGGCAAAGCAAACACGTTGTATCATCAGGTCCTAAATTGGGATTCAGGTTTTGTCTATTCCCAAGGTTCAAGGCGGGGCATGCCTAAGAAGGAGGTTCAGATGAACCTGAGTAGTCAAAAAAGTTGACTAATGTCCATTAGGATCTTTTTCTTTTCTTCCCTTTTTTTTTTTTAAGAATTTATTATTTATTCATGAGAGACACAGAGAGCCCGATAAGGGACTCGATCCCATGACCCCAGGATCATGACCTGAGCCAAAGGCAGATGCTCAACCACTGAGCCATCTAGGTGCCCTGATCTTTCCCTTTTCTTTTATCTTTAGTATGTCACCATGAAAGAGGCAAAGGAAAGCTTGGTGGGCTGGTGATAATCCTCTGAAAAAGTCCCAAAAGAGTATTAAAGTAGTCAAAAAAAAGAAAAAAAGTTTTAAAGTTCCCCAGATAAGGAATTGGGAAGTGCTCTGAGTAGGTAAGCACAATGTAATCTTATCGCTGCATGCCTGTTATGACATCTCATTCTGGAAGGCCAGGGTTATGTCTTGTTTATTTCTTTGAGGACAAAAGTAGGCATTGAATGTGTCCTTAAAGAAGGTAAGGAGGTGGCAAAGGAGAGAAGGAAACAGTTTCTGTTAGGTCTCCAACTCTTGAACACAAATAGATCGGGGCAATGAATCTTCAGGCAGGAGCCAGAAGAGAAGTGCAATTTTTAGAACAGAGCAGAAAAGAATTCCACTTGGTATGGGAAAAGATATTTTGAAGGGTAGGGAACCGCGGTTGTGGTTTGAAGAAAGAACACATGGGTATAAAACCAAAGTATTTATAAGAAAACCAAATGTTCTATAGAAAAAAATACTAGTGGGACATTCAAAGGTGATATGGCTTTCCAGTCTGGAAAATAAAATATTTCTCTGGAAATAAAACACAAAGGAAATCTCCTAAACAAGACCTCTTGAACAGTAGTTCTTGCTGACTTCAGTAAACACACCAGAGCTTCTTTGGGGGGAAATGAAGCTTTTATTATTTTTAATAAAAAATTCTAGGGTCCCAGGTAAATTTGCTTCACCAACTTTTCTATAATTATGTAAAAAATAAAATTATTCCCAGAAGAAGAGTATTGGAAACAGATGGGCTGTATAATCTATTCAAGAGTTTTCCATCTGTATTTTTGGGTATTAACTTGGGATTTCATGGAAAGGCATATGCTCAGAAGTGAAAGTCATTTTCAGATAGACACAGTTCAAGTGAGAAGACCATCCGTATTCATGGAAAAGTCCCAAGACACACAATCTGGATAGGACAGTGATTTATTTAAGAATGTTCCAGTTGGTAAGCAAGTCGCATCTGAAAAAATAAGCTCAAATAAATACAAATTTGAATGCTGAGCTCCTTTCTCTTGCCAGGAAATTTGAAAAGCATGTGACGAGCGTGTCGTTGTGTGTCTTTGAATGCTACAGTCCAGCGTGACTACAGGCATAGAGCAGAGGATCCACATGGGTGTTTTTGGAGGTGAAAAGTGGTACAAACATTTGAGAAGAGAATTTGTGCATGTGAAACAAAAGCCTCTGGAAGATATAAATTTTGACTCAGCAATTCCTTTTTAGAAACATATATTAAGGAAATTATTAAAGACGTATGCAAATATCTCCTCTCTAAGCATTTTTCACTGTGGCATTAATTATAATACTCTGAGTCTGGAAATCTTAACTTCTACAACAGAAGTGAGAATAAGAGATTTGTTTTTCATATCCATAAAATTAAAAATCATGAGCTCTTTGAGAATATCATCAATGGTAGAGTATTTTAAGCAGGTTGAAAAAGCACTCAGATAAGCGATACCTACATATATGCTTGTGTATTTAATGTTCAGATGATCAGCAAGGATCAAGGGAGGTCTTCATGGTGATTATCTGTGCTTGATTATTTTATGAATATCCTGCAATTTTTATTCTTTGTGCGTATCTGTACTTTATAATGTTTCTACAATTAGCATATATTGCTTTCATACTGAATACTTTTAAATGACTTTGTTTTAAGAAAAAAAAAATCTGGCGTACATCTTCCCTTCCAGCTCTACTGATGGGAAGAAGAAGTAATTTTGAATAAGTAAATGAATAGCTGTATGGTGTATGATCTTTATATATATATATATCGTCTCATTAATTGACTCAATAATCTATGGAGTAGAAAGTAGATTTATCTTAGTTTTACTGTCATTTATAAGAAACTGAGATACACACACCAGAGAATGGAAAAACTGGGTACAAGCCGGGTTGACTGGTTCCAAAACCCATATATGTTCATCACACCATCTGTCACCAAGTCCCAAAGGATCTTCTGAAGGACTCTTTCACCTATGTTTTTCATTTCCCAAAGTTCTGTCTGGCTTCGAGATCCTTTTCTGGGGTTGGGGGGAAGGCAGGAATTTAGTCTATCAGATTTTTAAACATCCCAAAATATTTACCCTTGAGGTGGAATTACTTCCTTCCTCGCCCTTCCCCTGGGACAGACAATATACCAAGCCTCGGCAAATAGATGGTATTTGGTAAAAGGACACAAGGTGGGGAAAGAGGTAAAGTCCTCTGGGACAGCACAGAGGGCAGGTTACAGGTGGCAGCAGAGAGGCCCCAGCTACACTGAAGATGCTTCACCTGCAGCGTCCAAGAGGAACATGCATCTTCATTCCCAGTGAGCTCACCCAGAAAAAAAGAAAGGAAGGGAAGAAGGGAGGAAGGGAGGGTGGGAGAGAGGGAAGGAAGGAAAAAAGAAAAGGAAAATCTCTCCCTTCACAGAAAGTGGGGAGAGATAAAGGACTAGAGACACAAGGGTAGTGGATGGAAGAGATAGGGAGAATTTAAAAAGGAAGAAAATATTTTTAATCTTTTAACTGTAAAATAAGTAGTGCTAAAGCATGACCTCAGATGCTTAGAGTTGGAAGATCTCATCTCTGTTCACTTGCTGGAGAGTTGGTGCTAAAATGATGACATAGGGAAGCCATTGGCCCTAGGGTTGGTATGGCCTGGATGGTCTAACCCAAACCCAAGATGAAGGACTGTTTGGCGGATGTGTAAGCAGCCGACTGACACTAGGTTGCGTAACATCGGACCACTCCTTCCTGGTCATCCTTGTGGATTTCACTTTATTTTTTGAATATGTGCAGCATTAACATCCTTCCAAAAGTCAAAACTATACAAAAAAAAAGGTATGCTTAGGGAAGTCGACTCCCTTCTGCATCTCTTCCCGCCCTGTTCCTCCTATCCGAGCCTTGTAGGTAACCAAGTTCATTGTTTTTGGGCTTATCTTCGTTGTCTTTTTGGAAAAGATTAGTGCATACATGTTTGTTTTCTTTTTGTCTCTTCTAACACATTCTGTATGCGCCTTTTGGATCTTTCCTTTTTTTCACTTAACAATCTCTCCTGGAAGTCACTCTATAATCCGTTCATGGAGATCATTCCTATTTCTCTTTACAGCTGCTCGGTAATCCATTGTGTGTATGTACCAAAGTTGATTCTCACCCCATTTTAAAATCTCAACAAATTTAATTTGTAAAATAGACTAAAACACATCTGTGGGCTGTGAGTCTATCACCTCTGGCCTGCACGTTCACATAGAGTCAAAATGTCTCTGAGGAAAGAGAAGATTCCAGGGTTAGGAGGTTAGGGAGGCAGAAGTAGCCAGGTCATAGGCGGGTGTTGAGACTCTTTTCTAGGACTGAGGGAGGGCTGCGCATTCCATGAGTGATCTAGACCCCCACTCTACCCCCTCCCAGCACAGGAGAGAGGTGACCGATCCACGATCCCCGGGGAAAGTAGCTGTGAGGGGGAAGCTCAGAGGGGGCTGAGCTCCAGCTACCAGGACCCTCTGCCTCGCCAGAGCCCTTGCACTCATACTGTGCTTGGAAGCAATAGGACCATACTGATGAGGCCCAGGAGGTTCCTGAATGAATGCTCTGCTCTTGGAAAGACCCTCAGGGCCTTCACAAGTTGGCTCTAGAGTTCCATTGCTGTACTTTCTGCCATCCTGGTGGGATGGGTAATCAGCATAGATTTTTTTCTATGTTGATTCTATAAACAAGTAAATACTTGTTTGTAGCTGAGATGCAAAAGGCTGTTAGGCTACATTTTATTTAGAGAAACAAATGTGATGTTCTTGCACCCTGTATGTTAGAGCTAACTTCAGTGCCCCTTCATATATATAACATCTTAATTGATTCTTCTAGAACTCCCAGAAGATTATTCCCACTTTATAGATTTCAAATTTATAAGATCCAGAGAGACTAAGTTTCTTGCCCAAGACCACACAGCAAATAAGTGACAGAACTAGAATTTGTACCCCGTGTCTGATCCGCAAATCCCCAGGCCATTTTCTTCAAAGAGTCATATTTCTCAAAAGCACTGAACCCACAATAAATTTATGGTGGCAGCAATCAGAGTCTTTCAGAGAGTCGAAAACTACATTTTGGTGTGTTTTGTTGCTTTGTTCAAAGCTCAGAATGTACAGAGCAATCCAAAGTATTATACGCTTTAGAGTCTATACAAGAAAATCTGTAAATATCCAGGAGTGATTTTGAATAAGCAGATGAAGCAGTGATGAATATTTATTTGGCATATTTTACGAATCTCATAATTCAATTGTACCTCTTGTTTGGAGTGGGGGAAATTCACTCTGAATAGGAGGGCAGCCATGGAAACTCCAAGAGCTATAGGTGAATTAATTAGCTTGCTGCAGAAGTGGTTTTGGTTTTTCAATACTGTCTGTCTTAAAAGCAAAAGAAAACCTTCAACAATGGGCTTAAAGAAAAAGCTGGTGGTGTTTGGAAGGATGCCAGGGGCGGATGGGGCCCCGGAACAAGAAAGACGTCTGGACCCAGGCATTTTCTAGGTCTCTTGGGGCAGTGGGGTGCTTTCTCTTTGCTTCTCTCTAAAAATTTGCTTTTTCCCTCCTCCTTTTCTTGGCTTCTCTGTGCATGTAGCAGAAAATGGTTGTATAGTCCCTCGGTGAACCTTCCCTACTCTCCTTTCACGGATAAGAAAGGAAATAAGTCAACAAGTGGAAGCTTCTTACAGTGAATGAGAGCTACTAGGTTGGTAGGAAATGAAGAGTCTTCAATCAAGAGGGGCTCCCCCTGAAAGTTCTAGAAGTGACCTTTCAAGGGTGCTGAACGGGCTCTGCAGCAGAGGGAGAGTAAGGGGGTAGTGAGGCTGGGGAAGGTCTGAATTCTCTGGGAAGGTTAATTTGCAGATCACCCCTGGTTGCACACTTGTAAGAGGTAGATATAGGCTTTGAACCCAGGTCTTTGATAAAAACTACCTGTCTATGACTCTAAAGCAGGAATGATTTTTATTTTCCTGGCTCCCTCATGGATTTTTGGGAACTTCAAATAAGATGCTAATAATTTGTAGCATTAAAGAGTACTCCCTAATGTGAAAAGTATTGGTACTACCACACCCACCAAATACAGATACTACCTACAGACCCTGGATTAGGAGGACACAAGTTAGGGTAAGTTCTCCAAACGCAGGGGCGGATCCTGTCTTTATTAAAATATTGATGTTTCGGTTTTCATGGATACTTGCACTCTTTCCAATTTCTAGGAATCACGCATTAGACTACTGTTAGCGTCGGTTACATTTTTGGTATTGCTTTAAATTGTGCATCCTAGGTGAGTGCCTCAATCCTCTGACCCTAGTCCTGCCCCTGCAGTGGTTGACATTATAACAGGGTTTCCCAAAGTGTGGGCCATGCACAAGATAATCGTAGGTGGTACATGGCCATGACATTAAATAACACCACTCACTTCATGAGGAAGTTTTTCTTTTTCCACAGCTTCTGGCTAAGTTAAAGAGAAAGTATCAGGTTGGGTGCTAGCAAATATTTAACACCTCTGCAACTAACCCTTGCTAATTTTTTTTTTTTTTTTTTTACTAAAAGGAATTCAATTTGGGACTCAAATATCCTGGATATTTGAGATACCTGTGCTAGGTATCTTCTGTTTGCCTCTCCTTTTTCTACCCTGTTCTGTGCCCTGAGAGGCTGATCTCCACAGAAACCACTGGAAGACTGTCAACAGGTTCACTTGCCCATTAGTTTCTGGATTCTTCTAATAATGGGAAATACCAGGAAGTGACTGGAAGCCTGGGGAAGAAGCAAGAGCTCAGATCTTCATTCCCTTAGCTCCTTCCCTTGCCCCATGGGCTCTCCTCCAGATGCCATGCTCTGGGGTGTTTTAAGAACCACTTCTCCTACTCTTTCCCTCCTAGAGCAGTGTTGCCAGAAAAGTGCAGGATGTCCAGTTAAATTTGTATTTCCAAAAAACAACCTTGATACAGATGGGCATCAAATATTGCATGGACATAATTATACTAAGAAAAAATCTATTTGTTGCTTTCTGAAATTCAAATTTAATCGGATATCCTGTGTTTCTGTTTGCTAAATCTATCAAGACTACTCTAGTGGGTCATTGCTCCTGTCATTTGCCAGGTTAATTTCCCTTAATCTTGTTCTGCATCTTTGTTAATAATCTCTCCATTAAATTCTCTTGGTTTCCCCATTTGAAAATATCATCTGTCTTCTGAGGAGCCCTGGATGCATACTAGTAAGCACTAATAATGGGTAGAATTTTATAGCATTGTTTTATGCCTCATTTTGAGTTGATCTTCTCAAGTGATATTGGTTTTCCTTCCATGGTAGTGAAATATATTTTCCTTTAAAATAAGTATATGTAAGTTTGAAAATAATAGGAGTGCCACATGGCATTTTTTATGGCAAAAATCATGGAGATGATACACAAGCCAACTGGCTTTTGAAAAATTGAAAAACATGGCATCTGAAGTCAGATCAACTCTGGGTCAAATCCCAACACAGAGCTACTGCAAAGATTAAACGAGATAATGAACGCAAAGTACCCAGCAGAGTGTGGGGGCTCTACTTATAGTGGTGTCCTATCTATATATAAATAAGCATGCGTGGCATTGCCCACTCAGAGAGGTAAAATGACTCACCCACAGGTGCACAGCAAACTGAGAACATTTGGGGCTACAGTGCAGGAACCTGGCCTCATGCCCCGTGTTTTTCCATGGGGCCATGGGCTGATTAAGTTGTATGCCTAGGAAATGCTGTGTCAGCGGTGGTGCTGCTGATTGCTCTCAGAATGTCTGGCAAGAGTGGTCAGTCCTCATGACTCTGGCTTTTTGGAATGCTCAGATGAAGGCCTTTGAATCTGGCCAAGTTGATATTTCGGAGGGAAATGTTGAATACAAAGTTCTCCTTAGTTTAGTAAACTCAGAGAAAGGAAGGAGTGGCCTCATTTATTACTGTCTGCCTGACTGGATGGATGTATGGATGGATGGATGGGAGGATTGATGGTTGGATGGGATGTATGTATGTATGTATGTATGGATGGATGGATGGATAGATGGATGGATTCAGGGGATGTGAGGCATTAACCTGCCAAATTCCAGTTGTAGTACCCGGCCCTTAGATCTTGTGAACACTTCTCACCAGATGCAATTTGAGTCCCTGTAGCATCTTCCTGGCTCCTGGAAGATTTGGGATCAGGAGATTTGGGCTGGCTGGATCTTGGTTAACTTGCTCCCCAAGTGGTGTTCTGCTTTTCACAAATACTAACCTAGTGCCTGCTATGGCCAAAGCACATCATTAGGCATGGAGAGGACTCCCCAAAATGAGCTAGAAGGCATGAGAGTGTCCCTTTTCCCTAGCCAACCACAGGGAGAGCAGCTACTGAGCTGCTCACACTGCCGTGGATGGTGCTAGGGACCTCACACAACAGCCTTTCCTTCTGTCCTCACAATGGTCCAGAGATGGCAAATTTGAGCCTCAGGCAGCCATGGCGCCATCGTGCACACCCCAGTACCTTGCCAATCCTCAGGGCTACACCAGGAAGAAGGTACTATCATTTCTTCAGTTTACAGGTATGGATGCTAAGACTTAACAGTTGTTAGCAACTTGCCCAAATGCACTACATGCTATGTGCCATGTTCTAGAACCAGGATTAAAACTGCGCTGTGGCCCAAATCCTGAGTTTTATCCCATCAGGTCTTGTGCGGAATGGTATATAGGATTTGCTTACACCGCTGCTAAGAGGCAGAGTGGGATTTGAATCCACACTCTTTTCTTTATACAATTATGTTTCTTAAGAAATTTGGGGGCAGCCTGGGTGGCTCAGCGGTTTAGCGCCACCTTCAGCCCAGGGCCTGATCCTGGAGACCCGGGATCGAGTACCGCGTCGGGCTCCCTGCATGGAGCCTGCTTATCCCTCTGCCTGTGTCTCTGCCTGTGTGTGTGTGTGTGTGTGTGTGTGTGTGTGTGTGTGTGTGTGATGAATAAATAAATAAATAAAATCTTAAAAAAAAAAGAAATTTGGTGTTGGTGTGATCTTGGAACTTGTATTTCCACTGAATTGAGTTGAAGTACTAGAAGAAGTGCTATGGAACAAGAGAGAGACAGACAGAGAGATAGAGACAGGGAAAGGACAGCCCACAGCTGGATGAGATGGTGGCATGGAGCAGACATCACAGGGGAAGGAACAGTGTAGACAAAGGTTGGAGGTGAGAGGGAACTGTAGGGACACACCTGAAGGATGGTCTAACTTAGTGCTTCCTCTGTGTGCCAATCTCAGCAGGCTCCAGTGTGTGTGTGTCCGTCTGGGGCCCATTTCTTAAGTGTCTATAGAGCTCTTCCTTCTGATACTGGGTTCTGGATTTCTCATGCAACTTCCATCCCTTTGTCATCCAGTTTTCATGAGCAAAGGCCTTGCTGGAAGAGCTAAGAATGGGTAGAAGGCTCATGGATAGAGACAAACTTTCCCAGGCCCACTTGGTATCCAACATCCTTGTCTTTTCTGGGTGCGTGATGGTGGGCATGAGTTTCCAGGGCCAGTGCCAACATCTTCCGTGGCTCTAGAAGGGACCGATGCCCACTTGAAGTGTCAGCTTGGTGGATGACGGCTGCATTACCTTTCTTGGAAGGAAACAAGGTTTTGGTTTTGGTTTTTTATGTTGTTTTGCTTTTTGTTTTTGGCAAAATGCCCTGTTCTATCAGGCTTTTTTTTTTTTTTTCCTGAAGCAAGGAACACCATGACTCTTATATTTGCCTTCTTTGATGAAAGGACAAAGCTGAGGGCTTTGCATTTTTCCATCTTCTTTGCTAAGTGGGCCTTTCAAGAAAGGTAAGCAAGTAAGGAACTGACATTTGTACAGTTTAAGAAGGGCTTTTGCACTTTTGATCCTTAATATAACTAGTAGATGCTTTTGCTGGCATCTAGTGAGTAATCGGTCCCCGTATCCAGTTAGGTAATCCGAGGCTGGAATTAGTTAGTGGAGGTCAGGGTTGAGAGTGGAGCAAATGCAAGGCTTCGGGTACTCAGTTCAGTACATGCTCCATTGCACAGTGTTGTCTCTCCGGTGCTATTTCTCCATCCTGGAATCAGGAAGCTTAGGAAGCTGGGTATTGCATCGACAGGGCTTAGAAGGTGTTAGCTATTAATATTTGTTATATCACTGCTGTGGTTGTTGTTATATCCCTTCTCTGCTGTACTAAGGCGTTTCTCCCAATAGCAGAGGCTCTGTGCCTTGGGACACAGCATGTTAGGATGGGAACTGCAGACTGGGATCTGCATTGCCCTGGGCAATGGTGCTAAATGCATCCCATCTTCGATTATTTTGCTAGGAGATAGGGGAACCACCATACTCATGTTTTACTCTTGAACTGCGATCACTAAGTCAATTTGGGACATGATGACCAACATTTAAAAAATGAAATGGGGATCCCTGGGTGGCTCAGCGGTTTAGCCCCTGCCTTCAGTCCAGGGCCTGATCCTGGAGTCCAGGGATCAAGTCCCACATCAGGCTCCCTGCATGGAGTCTGCTTCTCCCTCTGCCTGTGCCTCTGCCTCTCTCTCTCTCTCTGTGTGTCTCTCGTGAATAAATAAATAAAATCTTAAATAAGTAAGTAAATAAATAAATATAAATACAAAATGAAATGAAATAGAAAAAATGGAATAGAAAATGCCATAATGGATTACCCGCAGTGTGTAGTTTCACGGAATGTTTACATGTATGTATGTGTATAATGCATTATGGTATAAAATGAATTTTCTACTGTGGGTGGCGTTCAAGTTTTAGGGACGCTGTTGTAAGGACTAGAGGCAATGTAGGTAAGGCAAGTGCTATGCACAGAGGAAGTGATCGAATGATTATTGTTACCAGCAGCTTCTTCATTGTTATCTGCATCTCCAGACAAGCCAGGAAAATTCATGGTTGTCTACCTACATTGAACCAGATAGTTCCTGAATCTCACACTATCAAAGAGCAACTCAAGTGGCTAGGCCGGTGCTCCTTAATCCTGCTGACCATCAGATATATCCATTCAAAAGGTCAGAGGACTATGACCGGCACAAATCTTCTGAGTCTGAGAAGCACTGAGCAGAGAACTGACCGAGCTCGCCTTGAAGGAATCAGGGTGCCTTCTGGGCATGCTATGCCAAAAAACTTTCTTGCCATTTAATACCTGGTGTCTCCTCGTTAGTTAAAAAGGACTGAGCAGCAACTCACATGTTGATTACCACTGAGCAGCTTTGCCCCCGCTCAGATCAGAGTGGCACCTGCTTGGAACAGAACATCTTGTTATTCTGGGTCCCTTTTTCTACGGCAGTTCGAGTGTGATGGTGCATAAGAAACATTGAGCAGATATTTGTTCTAACACCTACCATGAACTGAACGTTAATTTAATTGTGCTGAGCTTTTGCAAAAGAGCCTCCACATAGTTATTAGAATGACCTTCCTTCAACAATGTCTGATTTTGTCAATATCCTGATTTTAGCACTTTAATGCTTATCTACAGGATGGTCACTGATCTCCTTGGTCAGGCACTCAAAGCCCTTCCTCCTGTGATCCCTACTGACTGCCTTTGCTTCATCTTCTGATCTTCCTGGCTTCACACTGATGCTTTATTTCCCCTATACTTATAGCTCCTTGAATGGGCTTTGCTATTTCATGTCTTCACGCTTATTCACATGCCTTCCCCTCTGCTTGAAGTGTCTCTCCCTGTCTCAGTCACCTGCTGAGTTTCTATTCATTTATCAGGACTTCGTTCACCTCTTTTGTGATGCCTTGAAGGTTAATTACTTCTTCCATTGAAAACACATGAACCTGAGGGATATGTTCATTAATATTTGATTAAGATCAATTATAGCCAATTTATTTAGTTGCGTGTCTCTATGAAGGCATGTCCAGGTTGGCATATACTAATTGTGACATCCACTAAATGATAGCGGAGCCAACCAACTTCTATGAGAGACCTACTAAGTGCCAAATTAGAGCCCCAGGCATGGTAAACTGTATAATACCCCACCCCAAATATCCATGTCCTCCCCCTAGAACCTTGAATGTTACTTTATGTGACAAAAAGAACTTTGCAGATGTGATTAAGCTAAGGATCTTCATATATAGAGATTATCTTGGATTATCTGTTTGGACCCACAAGAGTCCTTAAAAAGAGGAAGCAAAAGAAAGACACAAGGCCATGTGAAGGCTGAAGTAAGATGCTACCTGTTGGTTTTGAAGATGGGAGCCACAAGCCAACGAATGTGGTTCTAGAAGCTGGAAAGGATAATGGAACAGATTCTTCCCAGGAGCTTCTGGAGGACCATGGTGCTGCCAACACTTTGCTTTAAGTCCAGGAATCTGCTTGTGGACTTCTGGCCTCCAGAAGTTCAAGAGAATAAATGTGTGGGTTTTAAAACCATTCCATTGGTGCTAATATGTTACACCAGCAACAGGAATCTGATACACCAGGTTACATGCATGATGGGACAGAACTTACAGATGGGATTTACTGGAGAAAAATAAAGTAGAGCAGTGCTTCCCAGACTTCCCAAGAATCACCAGGGATCTTGTTTCATTGTAGATTCTGATTCACCAGGTCTAAAGAAGGGCCTGAGATTCTGTATTTCATGTAAGCTCTGGAGTGAGGACCATGCTGCTTGCCCAAGGACCACACGTTGAGAAGCAACAGACTCGAGCAGTGGGGTGAACACAAAAACTGGATGGAGTGAAGGGAGGGTTTTAGAGAGGTAGCTGTGGGCACAGAGTTTTAGAGAAAAAGATCCACTATACAGGAATCTATGTAGTGGTGGCCCTGGAATGGATGTATGATGGTACCAATGATTACTCAGTGCCCTCTTGGTTGGGAGTCCAGAGGTCACTCTTTATTGTCTCTATCACTTCCAACAGACCTGATGACGAGGCACTTAATGCTTTTTTTTTCTTTTACACATGATGATTTAACAGCCTAGAGTATTAAAAGACTAGCCACACCCACATGGAGTGAGACCTAATGGGTCCAAAATAAGTGGGTTTTTTTCCCCCTACTTCCTTCGACCACCTTTTCTCAATAAGGAATAATATGCATGTGCTATGGGGTTTTGCTGAGAGAGCAGTGATTTTCAATTTTCCTGCAATGTCTGGAGCCTCAGTGGAGATCTTCACGTCCCTCAGTGAAATATGCACATGTTACCAGGGATTGAAATTGGACTTGGTAAGACCAAGGCCGAAAGGGAACCAGAGCTTTTACCAGGGCATTCTGGTAGGTTAAGTGACAATCCAAGTGCTTGCTTCGGCAGCACATATACTAAAATTGGAGCGATACAGAGAAAATTGGCATGGACCCTGTGCAAGGATGACAGTCCAAGAGCTGAGGGGTAGAGAGAATCCCTCCAGGCATGGGTAGAGGACAAGCTTGAGAACATGAGGTGGCCCTTAAAGAGCTCCCAAAAGGTCAAATCAGAGAAGCCAAGAGCATTCAGCAAGGCCAGGGAGCAGGAGCAGGACTGCAATAGGAAGAGAACATGCAGATCCAGAACGAGAATGGAAGAGCAGTGGTAGTAGGATCCAAACAGGGGCCATGGAGATAGACCACATCTCTTACCTCTCACCAGGTCTGTGGCTGTGGTGGGTCTACTCATCAGTAGCATGGGAACCTTCATACTGATGCTGTAGGTGGTGGTGAAGGTCACTACTAATCTACAGAAGTCATTCCCAAGCTGTCTCGAAAATGATGGGTTCCTTCAAGCAGCCGTGCTGTTGGTTGGTCTTTATGCATGTATTATTGGTTTGATAGTCTGACCTAAGAGTTTGCCACAGAGTTCCTGCAAGTTCCTTATTGGTGTGATTTTGTCTCCTGTTGTTCTATGGCTTAGAACATATAGGGAAATCCTTGAGTTTTTCCTAAATTATTAAAGATCATCAGAGGTTAGGAGACAGGAGAGAGTATATTTGGGCAGGGAAGCTTTAATTTTATGGTGACATCTTTGGCCGCTGGCTGATATTTATGTTATGCCTGATACAGAAGGGCTTTCCCTGTAAGTTCTCTTGCATCCACCTCCACAATCCATTCTTTGGAGGCTCCTATCCTAGTTCCCAAAGCTATTTTTCTTGCCCAGGCAGCAGATCTTACAGGTTTTAGAGAGTACTGGTGTAAGGAAGGGCAAGAGCATGCAGGCAATAGGCAATAGGCAGCACTGCGGGTTCATTAGGAAGGTAAGTTTTACATGGATTGGGCCCTAGCTTTACTTGGAGAAGTTACTTGATACCCTCTGGGTCTCAGTTTTTTCATCTGTAAAGTGGGAATGGAAATAGCATCAGCCTAGCTTATAGTCTTTGTGATGGTTAAAAAGGAAAATGCTGGAACCATTTAGACCAGGGTTCTGCAAACTTTTTCTGTAAAGGGTCAGAGCATTAATTTTTGTAGCTTTTTAGGTCCATAGGTCCCTGTGGCAATGCTCAACACTGTCAATGTAGAGCAAACACAGCCATAGGCAATATGTCAATGAATGGGTGTGCTCTGTTCTAATGAAGCTTTATAAAAACAGACCAGAGTTTGCAGATCTCTGCTTTAGAATAATACAAAGTAAGCCTTAGGGCACCTAGGTGGCTCAATCTGTTGGGTGTCCGACTCTCGGTTTTGGCTCAGATTGTGATCTCAGGGTCCTGAGGTCAAGACCTTCAGCAGGATCTATGCACAGCAGGGAGTCTGCTGGAGATTCTCTCTCTCTCCCTAGGACCCCACCCCTGCCACTCACTCTCTCTCTAAAATAAATAAATAAATAAATAAATAAATAAATAATAAATAAATAAATATTTTTTAAAAAAGGAATATGAAGTAAACCTTCAAAATGGCAGTAGTAATTATGACTCTACACTAATGTTATTAGAAGTATCTCATATTGACCTAACCGTTTTTTTTTTGTTTGTTTGTTTGTTTTCAGCTGCCAGTTTCTCAAAGATTAGGGTTGATACAATTCATTGTTTATCCTCTAGGGAGTAGTTTGTGTGTGTGTGTGTGTGTGTGTGTGTGTGTGTGTGTGTAAGTGCTGGTAGGGCAGGGGTGGATTCTTTCCTTTAGGCTTTAAATCTGACAACAGAATTCTATAATCCAAGTGTTTTGGGTATCACTTTTTAAATATGTCGGTCCCTTAATAATTTAATTTTTATTGATCAAATCTTATAATAAGTGAGGATAATTTGAGAAATAAATAATAGATAGCCTGGCTCATTTCTTATTAATATAGTCAAGAGTCCAGATTCAACTGAAGAGCAAGAGAAGAGAAATTTTATAGGGAACAATTATCTGCAAAATGTGAGTAGACCAAGATAATCTAATTGTTTATATTCAGCTATCCCTGAGGTCTGAGCACTTACAGCCAAGAGAATTTATCTGATGACTTCAGTCCAAAAAATGCAACTTCAACCTAACCCTCCCACCCTCCGCCACTAACAGAGCATAAGCGTTAATTTAACAGTGTTGCATGCCCTACAAACATCAGTGACCTTATGTTCCAAACGAAAAAGTTCATCAGTGAGCTATCTCCTGATGTGTTATTGGCTAGAGGTCAAAATTAATTAATTTTGTCAGATTGCCTTGAGTAGAGATCGAAAAGGATAGAATTCTTTGGCAGACAGTTTCCACTCTGTCATCTGCTTAGTGTTTGAGGTTTTTGTTGTTTTGTTTGTTTGTTTAATGTCTCTCCTGTGGGTCCTCCAGACTTCATATTGCCTAGAGTTCTCAGGACACAAGACTGAATAGTATTCTATTTCCCCTGTACCTCCATAGGATCATCCATAAGGTCTGTAAGTTTGCTGTCCAGAGAGGAAAAGCAATACTGGTATCTATGACAGGAATGTCAGAACAAGTGATTGAAGAAAGTCACTGGAGTACAGGTTCTGCAGTAGTGATCCTCACTTAAATAGCCTTGTATTGTTAGGCAAGCATCAGACATCACAAATCTCTTTGCTCACGCTGAACAACGGAGCTAACTGTTCCAGTCTTGCACATTGGATCATAAGAACAATTGAACAAGAAGTGTGACATGGGAACCCTCTGTAAATACACATTATTGTTCATTCTGTTCATTGCTTGGGTCCTTTTAGACCTAAACACTTCCAGTAGGAGTGGGTAGAAGGGAAAGCCATAGGGAAAGAGTTGCCTGATCAGTGAAGGTTTTCAATATCTGTGGATCCCACAGAAGGACCCACTTGTGGTTTTATATTAAAAATATGTGGAATGAGAAGCAAAATGTCTTCTCTACGCAAAGGCTCAGACTCATTTTTAGGTACAATATTTTTTTTCTCAAGTGATTACCTCTATCTGGCCATAATGGAAACTCATATCTTCGGCTCAGGGCATTCGTGATTATTAAATAGCCTTGACATTTTGCAAGATTGAAAAATATTTTTTTCCCCATTTTAGTGAATTAGTCTTTGGGGATGGTCTTGCGATAAATCTATATCAACATTGTTTAAGACAGGGGAGTGGCAAGAACCTCAACGCCCACAGAGGCCTCACAGCTTCAGCCCTCTGAGGCATGTGCTTCCTCCCGTGGCTACACATATCCACTGTCAAAGTGGCAGGAGGAGTACCAGAAGCCACTGTCTATCTTGGACCATGATTTTTCTTTTCAGAAATTCAAAAGAACTTTCAGATTCTTTTCCCAGTCTCAGTCTGTTATTCTAGACTCTCTTCCAGGTTGATTTTCTCCTAAGGGCTCTGTGGTTCTCCTGGCAACTTATGTGCAGTGGGGGTCCTGCACCAGGTTCTGACATGCCTGCATGTTGCTGGACCCCATTCATTACTGGCTAGTTTCAATTCACTGTCCTGGAACATGGCTCTGCTGCAGGAGAATTAGTTGGTGAAAATAGATGCCCAAGAAGATGCATAGCCATATGTATCTTCCATACATTCAGAAGACCTTTTCAACTTCTCTGAATGTTTTATACATGACCAATTTGTAATGTGGGTATGTGAAGATAATATACTGGGATGTAGAGGGATGATATGGGGTGCAGGGAATGGAGTAGGAGAGAGAACAAAAAAGAAGACAGTCTCAAAGTCACCCATAGACTATCACAGTGTTGCCTGGTCAGCTGAGCCAATGCTTGCCAAAGATGCAGCCAGGATCACCATTCTCTGATTCCCCACCCCCACCCCCACCCCCACCCCCAGCTGAATGCTGTCATTCAAACTCTTGATTTCAGAATTTGGATTTTTTACCTTTTTCTCTACTGGGGATTAGGTTGTTTTTTGTTTTTTAAATTCTCTCCTCCTACTCAAACATCCCAGGTCCTTATATTTTATAGTCTTTCAAAGTTTTTGTGTTAAAGGGTAGCATGATCTTAACCCTCTTCCTGAGAAGACAATTTCAAACACCTTGGTGAATAACTATCTAAATAGAGAGGTATGGATAAAATCATTTGACAAAAATGAAATAATATATACTTTTCTATAATTTATGGTAATTTATTTAAACAGTTCACAAGTTGTTTGGGTGCCTAGGTTGTCCTAATTTTTTCCTAATGTATACAAACATAAAGCCAGACTAATTACCTGGAGTAAATTAGACATTTTTTAAGAAGAAAGCAAAAGATGTTAGAATTCCATTTAGAATTGTTAACAATGTGTAAATGGTCAAAACTAAAGGTGCATAAATGGTTATAAAATTGTCCCATTGTGAAACGAATTACCAATATCAAAATACAATAAAAATAAAAACTGGAATACCTGAGAAATTTTTGACCTGATCATTGGTATGATTTCACTGTAGTGCTGACCTAATTCATTGTGGCAAAATGACTTGGCTACCTAGTTTTCAACAAAATTAATCCATTCATGCATTCAAGATATATTTACTGAGTCCTGGCAGAAAATAAAATCTAATAAAATGTTTCCATACTCACAGAGCTTATGTTCTAGTGGGAGAGAAAGGAAAAAAATACAAGTAAATAAATATACAAAAATATCAGTATTGAAAGTGGAATGCAGAAAATTGAAATATGGGTATATAATAGAGCATGGCACCAGGTAGGACTCTCCTGAAAGGACAAGTACGCCAAGAATTGATGATAAAACTGGCACCAGGCATGCAAAGACCAGAGCAAGACCATTCCAAGTAGAGGAGACAGCTGGTGCAAAACCTCTATTGTAGGGATGACCGTCTTATGCTTCAAAGAGAGAAGGAAGATTGTACTGAAGGAAGCTAAGTGGCCCAGGGTGAGAGGGGATCAGAGGCAGGCAGGGTCCAGAATGTGCCAATTTGTCAGCCAGGAGACAAGCTTGAACTTCATTATAGGTACAGTTGGAAGGTACAAGAAGGTCTTAAGACAAGAAGTGATATGATTTTGCTCAGGTTTTTGAAAGATCACTGTGGATGTTGGGTGAAGGATGCAAGGGTGAGAATAGGTGTAAAGAGAGGACCAGTTAGGAGGCTGTTGTGGGTCCAGGTGGGAGGTGATGGTGGCTAAAACCAGATGTAACAGGGGAAATGCAGAGAACTGGATGGATTTGGAGTATGACTTGGACACAGAATGAACAAGACTTGCTGGTGGAAAGCAAGTGAAGGACGTAGGGGAAAAACCTAGAATCAAAGATAATGCCAATGGAACTGCTGAGAAGAGTTATTTTGTCTGATAATCATTTTTGGAAAAAAATAGCTTGTTTGCACATCTATTATAATATGAAGCATAGTGTGGATTTTTTTTCTGGTAAGAATAATAGTGCCTTCTATTTATTGAGTACTTACCCTATGCTGCTCATTCTTTTCCTTACCGTATATGTAAGGGGGATACACACTCGCCTTACTCACTAGGTTGCAAAATGACCTATGTGTTTCATATGGCCTTTGCCCCTCTGGGGATTGCATTGCCAAGGAAACAGACTGTTGAGCATAGGCACCAAAGCCAAATCCTATTAAATGTGCAATAATTCAAACAAAACATACAAAGCCAACCAGCCCTTGGGTTTGGAATATTGGCTTCGAAATGTCCCCCTCTTAATGCCTAGCTAGATACCTAATAAGGTTCAACGTTTAGATGCCTGTCTAATTCTGCCCAGAGTTCTGGACTTGTACATTCCTGCCCCCAAATCCCTGCTCTGAATGTCAGAGTTTTTAATTAATCTCCCCAAATGGTATTTTAGCATAATGAGCTCTCTGCATGCTGCTAGCTTCAAACAGTAGACAAAAAGCGATTCTTTTCTTTTCCTCAGATTTTTTTCCTCTGTAAAACATTAAGCAAAAGTGATTAGATACCTGTACATGCTCAAATATGGCTGGAGAAGGTCCAGAATTAGAGATTTCAAAGTACAAGTTGTTTAGAGAGCAACTAGTTCAAATCTGCTTTATACATGAGAAACTTAAGGTTCAGACAGGTTGATTAATGTCTCCAAGGTCACACAGCATATTAATAGGCAGTGCCAGGGCCAATGCCCATGTCCCTGGCTAGTGACCCAAAATTATCTCTAGGTGTTTCAAGGTTGTTCCTCTCAAACCTCTCCTCCAAAGGTCAAGTGCTGACTGCTCCTTCCTTTCCCACTCTCTTCCACCTCCATCCTCTATGGTCCAGTCTGATCCCCTTGCTTCTCCCTCTCCCTCCTCCCTCTGCCCCCTCCTCAAAAGCAGCGTCTCACTCCAGGTCCTACCTCTGATCTTATCATCATTCCCACCAGCATTTCTCAGGCTCATCTATCTCCATACAAGATCAATGTGTTTACACACTAAATATGTTTTGCACAAATGTTTTTTTTTTTTTTAATCCAGCACCTGTGGGTTTGCTATAAGACTATCCTCACTTGACCCTGTCATTTCATTAAAAAAAAAAAATGTCCAGTGGAATGAGAAAGAAGTGTGATTGGAATCCGTTTACCATATTTAAATGAATTATTTTTATTTAGGAAAATTTATTGCTAAGCTTTTTGGATGTGGAAGCTAAGTCCTGGTGGTCATGAGATGCAGGGAGTCTAATAAATGAGTGCCACTTTGGTAGTGTAAGTGAAGAGAGGAGAGAAAGCAAGGGCCAGAGTGCTGAGGAATGCCATGTCAACCTGGAACCTGATGTGGCAGTAATGGACAGGGCCTTTTATTTTTAAGCTTTTAATTTATTTATTCATGAGAAACACAGAGAGAGGCAGAGACACAGGGAGAGGAAGAAGCAGGCTCCATACAGGGAGCCCGATGTGGGACTTGATTCTGGGACTCCAGGATCATGCCCTGGGCCAAAGGCAGGCGCTAAACCACTGAGCCATCCAGGCATCCCAACAGGACCTTTTTTAAGAACATGAAAACACGATATTCAAATTTAAGTTCTGCTCTGTTAGTTACAATCTACTTACCTGGCTGATGCTGCTCTGTCTCTAATTAAATAAAGACATTCATGGGGCAGCCCGGGTGGCACAGCAGTTTAGCGCTGCCTTCAGCCCAGGGCCTGATCCTGGAGACCCAGGATCCAGTCCCACGTCGGGCTCCCTGCATGGAGCCTGCTTCTCCCTCTGCCTGTGTCCCTGCCTCTCTCTGTGTGTCTGTCATGAATAAATAAATAAAATCTTTTTTAAAAAATTTAAAAAAATACAGAACACAGAACTAAGATTCGCTGAAGGTGGAAATTGAACCAGAGGTGATACGTGGAAACGTAAGCCCTTAAGGGTTTGAATAAACCCTTGAATAAATCTCGGAACATTGGACGTTGAGCTTTGCATTGGAATTACACTGGGGATTTAAGTCAAGTTTATCTAGATCGGCAGGCGCATGGGGGCCCAAACATGTGTCATGCATTGGAGATAGGATGAAGAGATCTAATTCTTGCCCTCTAGTGCTCATAGGAAAGTATATGGAGAGCTAGGTGTGGAAAACAACCAAGTTACTGACTGAAGATAGGAGCCCCTCCCTGATTCATTCGTGGTAAGGCACTTTATACCCTTTATCCTGTGAATAGGGTTGACTAACAATGCTGAGCTATTTTTTTATTTTTATTTTTAATTTTTTTTAGGTTGATATTTGTTCAGTACTCTATTTGGAAGAGACTGGATTTTTTCTCAGCCCACCCAGCTGGCTATTTGATTAGGAATAGCTGTCTTTGCCCATTTAGTTTTCTTTCACTTAATTAATAGCTTTTGGGCATCTACTTTTTGCCAACTGCTACACTAAATGGTAGGGTACAATGATGGGCCAAAACTGAGACGTGATCATGCTATTGTAGAACTCAGAGTCTAAAGGAGGAAAGGGGCATCAATCAAGGAATCAGACAAAGAGATGTAATAATGTAGTTCTGATAGGAGTTATGGGGGAGAGGTACAGGGTACCAAGAGAACGGATCACCAGGGGAACTGACCTACTTACAGTGCCAGAAGAGGCTTCCCTGAGAAGCTGAGACTCTTGTACAAGAGTCCTGTGGCATTCATGAATTTAACCAATGATATAGGAGTGGGACAAGCAGGAAGGGGGCACTTGATACAATATACAGCTGGAGGAGGTAGGCAGGAGCAGAATACAAGGCTTATATGCTCCATTGGTCTTTCTCATAAAAACAATGGGAAGTCATCAAGGTGTCTCAAAGAAAGTATGATCATATTTGAATGCTGAAAAACAACTCTGGCCGTAGGGGAAAATGGTACAGAGCAGTGTTCACCAGAGAGATGTTTCGCGGAAGTCCACAATGCCTTAAATTAAGTTGATGTCTGTAGAGATATGAAAAACTAGCTTTGACAGACAGTCAGAAGGTAGATTCAGTGGAATTTGGTGGCAGTTTGGATATAGGAGTATCCTAGTTTGAGTTTACTAGAAACTCTAAGACAAAGACTCAAGTACTTTATTGGAATACATAGGACTCATTGGTAGAGGAGTGGGGAAATGAGACAAGAAAAAAGAAGGCAGCCACTAAAAAGTGAGGTATTAAGCCAACTACCATAGAGGATGACTGGAACTTAGTTTATTCTCAGCATCAACGAAGAATTGCACCTCAGAATTATCCCACCTAAGAGGTGAAATAGCTGGGCTACTGATATATCAAATTCTTCTAGCCATTGACTGAGGATTGATATAGGGGCCATTAATTTTCTGGCACTTCCAACCTGCCTGCTATGGATTTAGAAAAATCTTCAGGCACAGGATGTAACAATTGGCTGTTGGGAGTTATCTGGAGCTCATTGCATTGATGGGGACCTAGGAACATGAGTGACTGTGTCTGCTAGGGAGTAAGGGCAAGGACAGTGTCAAGGGCAACTCAGATTTCCAGGTTATCGAGCTAAGAAGCATTGGAAAGTATTGCATTCCAGACACTGCCATGCCCTGGAAATACCAACAAGGCAAAGTCACTGCTTTCATGGAACTTATAGTCAGTCTAGCAACACTGACTAGTTAGCAACCACTAACTAAAACGTATAGTCTAGTTAATGAGAACACCCCAAGGATGTTCTCCGGAGTGCAGGCAGACAGGCTCTGGTGCTGTTTGATCCTAATCCCAAGAGAATTAGTGAGCAAATAAATCTAACAGTCCGGGCTGTGTGCCAATCCCTGGACAGTCAACAGTGGACTGTTTCCATGTTAATCCTAAGGCAGAGGGGAGACTTATTCCTCAAAATTGCGTGTGGGAGTTCAGAACCAGGGGGTATTTGTTTCCTAGAGCTGGTGTAACAAATTGCCATGAACTTGCTGGCCTTTAACAACAGAAATTTATTCTCTCACAGTTCTCAGGGCTGGAAGTCCAAAATCAAGGTGTTGACAGGGTCACACTTCTCCCTGAAGTCTCTAGGGAAGGCACCTTCTTTGTCTCTTCTAGCTTCTGGTGGCTGCTACGTTCCTTGGGTTTGTGGCTGTGTTCCTCCAACCCCTGCTTCATCTTCACATGGCCTTCTCCCCTGTGTTTCTGTGTATGTCTCAAAACTCCCTCTGCATCCACTGATAAGGCCCACCCTGACAAATGGCCCATATATATAAAGCCCACCCATCCAGGATGGTCTCATCTCAAGATCCTTAATCACATCCACAAAGACTATTTCCAAATAAAGTCACATTCACAGGTGCTGTGGATTAGGACCTGGATATATCTTTTGAGGGCCACTATTCACAAAAGGGGGCTAAGTCAGATTGATAAATGTTTATAAGAGGTTAGGAGCCCTGGCAAAACTATCTTCAATTTATCATTTGGTTCAATGTTAGGCCATACCGATTTAAAATCAGAAAAAAAACTAAGTAACTTCTCAGAATGCTTTACGGGCTCCATGGAATAGAGGAGATTTAGAAGACAAACCCAGGCTAGTGGGAGGAGAGGAAATGAGCCCAGAGAGGAATCTGTTCACAAATTAATAAGGAAACACAAATGAATTAAAAAAGTAGAACAAAGTGGCCAGAAAGCTTTGGTTTCACATGAGAAAGAAATGAAAAAAAGAGAAACAGAAGTGCCATTGACAACCGTGATGAAGTATGGAATAAAGGCTTGACAATATAAAATGAAAAATGAGGAAAGTTATAGTCAAGGAAATATCAAACCAAGGCTATACCTATAAAATAAAAATTTATGGACTTGAATATGAGCCCTTTAAAAAGGATCTTTAAATTGCTTCAGGAAATATTTCTTCTTCCAATTGTATCTGGTGGACTCTGACAGGACCGAGACTGCCTAAAGACACATTTCCACCAATTACTGACTAACTAACCTTTAACCTCTGACTTTTTGGACTTACTCACCATTATGCACATGGCCCAAAGTAGTTCTTGAACAAGTATTATGTTCTGGTATAATGCAAATTCTTTGGAAAATCTAATCGATTTTGCTCAATTCTTTAAGCAGACCACACAAGTCATAGATTACTGGCCATCAAATTAGACACTGCCTTTGGGTTGGCCATTGATTCCTCGCTTCATTTCAGGCCAGGAGAAGTTAAACTGAGGGGTGTCATGGTATGCTGATCTGTCCCTTCCTGGGTCATGGCTGGAATAGGCACAAAGATACACATGTACTAATCAGATAAGCAAAGCAGTGCAATGAAACAGTGTCCATGCTCTGATGCAGCGTGGGTGGTTGAAGTCATGGGCACCCAGGGATTGACACTTAGAGGCTGAGTGCTGCTCAACAGTGGGAAGGCACAGGGAGAGGCTGAGTGGCGATGGGAAGGCAATCAGGAATTCTAAATGCAATATACACACAGACTCCATTAGGGACCCACACACCACATCTAAGACAACTAGACTGAGTGATGATCACTCCAGTGATTATATCAAAACCTTGTGCTAGTCTCAGATAAGAAGCCAACTGGAACCAAGCATAAGACTCAAGTTCTATTTAATCATCTTGTCTGAGGGGTGAAGCAATATTTCCCCATCTCAGTTCTTTAACTGGAAAGCTGGCACCACACACTGAGTTGTTAAACTAGCAAGTATGCCAGCACTTTCATTTATTAATTGGTAGGTTCCATTTTAATTAAAATCATCCTAGCTAATTACTCATTCCACTGTGTGCAACGCCAGCTGAAGAAGCTGGAGGACATGATGAAGGCAAAAATAAACTCTGTTCTCCCTCCAATTTATTAAGTTTTTATTGTTTTCCCTTTCATATGTGGGGAATCAAGGGAAACATAAATTTAATCTTTTATTCTTGCCTCTATCTGATGAAATGAGCCTCATCTGGGAGTAAGTGGGAAGTAGCAAAAAAATTATAGGTTCCAAAATTCATACATGTGGGTTTGGATGGGCTCTTTCATTTATGAACTGTGTGACCAGGGAGAAAATATTTAACTTCTCTGATCCTCAAAATTTCCTAAGAATGGGAATAAGACTAATACTCACTGCAGATTTGGTATGAGGGTTAAATGAGTAAGCAAACTCAAAGGCCAGCTTAATCAACGTTTGTGCCCATCATCACCTCCACCACTCCATTCACTCAAGTAGCATCTCCCTATCTAGCAAGGCTCAGCTCAGCCACTATCTCCTCTGAGATGGCTTCCCTGAGTCCCAAGTCTGAGTCATGTGTCCCTTCTCTCTGTTTCTGCATGTTTATTCCTATCACAAGACTGTATGTGAATCTTCAATCTACTTGTGGGCTGAACTGGTGCTTGTATCCCCTTAATGAGTGATTATAAGATTCAAATAAAAATAGTATTTTTCTAGCATATAGTATAATTTCAAATGGCTACCAAGTTAGTAGGACATGAACACTTACTAAATTGTTTGGATGTGGGACACCTGGGTGGTTCAGCGTTTGGGCATCTGCCTTTGGCTCACGGTGTGATTCTAGGTGTTGGGATCAAGTACCGCATTAGGCTCCCTGTGAGGAGCCTGCTTCTCCCTCTGTCTATATCTCTGCCTCTCTCTCTCTCTGTGTATCTAATGAATAAGTAAATAAAATCTTTTTTAAAAATTTAAAAAATAAAATAAATTGTTTGGATGTAACAATACAACAAACAAAATTATTCTTTTGGCCTACATGTACCGTGAAAAAAATTACTGATATGCCAAGGGTGCTCACTGTGAACCAAGAAAGCTCAAGAATCTCTGGCATAAGGAAATGATGATGTGTGAACCAGAGAAATTATAATACTTAATATTATTGTTATCATATAATCTTGCAGTTATAATAATGCTACAACTACCAGCTAACAGGTAACTGAGCCCTTTCTACTTCCTAGGCATTAATCTGAGCATTTAGTTGTGCTTTCAGTAAAGGGGCCAGGTGTATTCACTCCTTTAATCAATCCCTTCAAAAGCCTAAAAAAGTTTCTTTCTCCCACTTACAGAAGAGGAAACTGAGGCTCGTAGACAATGAGTCGCTTGCTAAAGGTCACCAAACGGGCTGATGCTGGAGCTGGGATTCAAATGTTGGCATGCTGACTCTCAGGATCACGGCTCTTAACCACCTGCTTACCGAGGCTGGCAGGGATGCAAAGAAGGGGACCTAGCTGAGCTGGCTGGATGGCACAGTCTACAGAATTTAGGTATAGACTTTAGAGATGGAGACAGCAAATGTTTTGGGATGTTCACCTAGCCCACTTTCTTGAGAAATGCTCCTCCTCACAGCCTGCTGATTCTGGGGACTTAGGGAGAGAGGTGCATTTGCGGTCCCAGACCCTACCCTTGACCACATCCACAGGTTACTGGGAAGCTGCCAGGTGACCCAAGCTAGGCTAAGTGAAGCTTCCTCCAAGGACCTGGAGACTGACACACTGAGCTTCTGTTGCTTTTCTATGCCCGTATCAATCAACTCAAACGGATGGTTATTCCCACAGTAATGACAGGATGGAACACAGAAGGTTTACAACTTCTTGCTTTTGAGGTAGCTAGCTGAGGCTGCTCCTTCCCCATTGCTGATGTGTTCAGTGGTTTTGCAGACTCCCTGAGAGCCGTACCCTGCCAATAACTTCGTTCATTTGAGCCAGATTCGCTAGACTTCTGTTCCTTTTAACCAAAGGATGTTTAACTGGAACCCTGAACAGAAATGTCCTAAAACACATAAAATATAGAAAATACATCAAAAAAAGGTGTGTGGGGGAGGCAATACCTCCATTGCTAAATATTTAGCCCCTTAAATTGGGTGGCCACGAGTTCATTCAGACTGTAGACTTCGGCTGAGCCAACTCCTCTTAGAAACCAGGCAGGTCTGAGGAGTTCACAGAAACAAACAGTTCAGAAAGGCAGCTTTCTGCACTGCCAGAGAGGTCAACAATCTACCAGGCAATTATACTGCTGTCAGATTGTAAATACACATTTGCAAATGCTTCTATAATTGCTCGGAAACAGTTTAGGCCTGTTCATGCAGGGCCAGTTACTGAATGTTAATGGAGAAGCTTATCCAACATCTGCTTTCAAGGTTGGAGACAGATCTGTGCCATTTCCATGCTTATGGGTGCAAAGCAGCATATCGGGTGTTTTTCTTCTGCCAGCCGATTGATTTGTTTGGTGTAGGCAATCACATTTTCAGCTATACCAGAAGCTTCCTAAAACTGGTTTGGCTTTCTAAAACTCTGGTAACTGTCAGTAAGATAGGAAATTGCCACCACGGACTTGAGGTCATGTTGCTTCATGCACTGGTTTCTCTGACCTTGTGCAGGATGGTTAATACGATAATTGAACAAAGAAATTCTTGCTAACTAGAGGGCATGATGTATGGAGATGTCCACATAAGAGTGGTAGATCTCAAGGCATGCAATTCAGAACGTTTGTCTTTTTGACTTTTGACTTAGGGCTTGTGCTCAAAACCAGTGTTTTTCTGCTTTCATCATCTTAAGACAGAGAACATGGTCTCTCCCAATTGGTGGGCACGTGGGCCTCTTAAATTCCTTTGTTTCAGTTGCTCTGGATGATGACTACTAAACCTACCAACACCCATGGGTGTCTTGTGCATGTCACAGACACATGTGTTAAATGTCAGAATCATCCCAAATTCTAATTGCTGGCAACACTTCAAGTTTGGGTAAATAGCCATCTAGCCATTTTCAAGTGTTATGGTTTATTATTTAGCAGAGCTGTTGCTCTGCTCTAATAAAATGACTCCAAATAACGGTAGTCCGAAAAGTGACAGAATTTTATTCTTCTCTCACATAACAAGACCAAGTGAACAATGCAGGGTGGCAGTTTGCTTTACTCCAGAGTCATTTAGAGATCCAAACTCCTACCACCTTTGAGTCCTGCCATCCCCCTAGGAATTGTCCTCACTTGTACGGTCAAGGCTGGTTTGCAGATAAATCCATGTTGCAGCTCCTGGAAAAGGGAGAGTCCAAGGAAGCTGGCTTACCTCTTCACTTAAGAGATGACCTGCAAGAGCAAATTTTACTCACATCCCATTGGCCCAAATTAAGTTCCAGAGACACATTTAACTGCAGGGGATCCTGGGTAATGCAGTTTCTTCCTGGGGAGATAGGAACTTAGCTTCGACTCTACTGCCAGGGAGGAAAAGGTGGATAGATCCTAATGGCCAGCCAGAAGTTTCTAGTCACATGTAACAACAGACAGAAAGAGATATTACCTCTCTTGAATAAAATAAATGCCACAGGGTCATTCATATATTCAGCAAATATTTATTTATTTATTTATTTATTTATTTATTTATTTATTTATTTTAATTTTATTCTCAGCAAATATTTATTAAGTGCCTACTTTGTGCCAGATACCTTTCCTTACATGTGTAGAACAAATACTGACATGTTGTGGGTGAAATGATGCAACACTTTGAACACATTTTTCCACTTTTGAAAGACTTTTTGCTCTTTCAGCTAATACAAGGCAAAGTAGGGAAAAAGTCAAGGTTTTTGGTCTTCATATTGCAGGAAAAAGAGCTGCACCTGTCAAATTCCAATAGCTTGCATTGTTGTTGTTCTTCTGGATCAGCACCCACAAAATCCTCTTAGTTATTTGGGTGGTGGTCTCACAAATCACAACTTGCTTGTAGCATGTTTATGAAGTTTCAGGAAATTCTCTTCAGAGGATGAAATTAGGTCATTGAGATTAAACTCCATTTCAAAGATGGGTTTTCTCCCCAAAATAATTAAGGCAAGGAACAGGGCTAGTTTTGCAGTTACTCCCTTGACTTGGTAAGTGACACCATCTTCAGGGTTTGTGTACTCAAAGCAATGAATAACAACATGATGATCACTATGTGTCAGGTAGCTCTGGTGGTAGACATGCGGATGTAGGAAATATTCTAGAGGCACCAAAAACACGCTCTTAACTTCATCGGGATTAGGCTGGGCCTGGAAGTTGTGGTCTATAAATCCTACAACCGGGGTTATCAATGTATCTCTCTAAAAGCAGAAAACAAAATACGCAGATTAAGAAAACAGTGCAAAGCAGTCAATTACACAAGGTGGGTAGGGAAGGAGCAAGAATTTGCTCCAGAGGTGAACGTCATATCCCCTTTGAAATGGGGGTAGTCTCACCCCTACCTGACGCAGTGTCTATGAGACAAGTCTGAAAATGGTATCTTTTGTGAACATACTGGTATAATCTTTCGGAAGGGCAATCTGACAATATTATAAAAACATGGTCCCTTAGACCTAGCAACCGCATTTGTGTAAATATATCTGTATGATAAATTTCTACCAGTGAGAAAAGATACAAGACTGAAGCATCATTTGCAATAGTCCCAAACTATAAAGTTATCACTCCTCCACTGATGGACATTCAGGGTCGGTCAGTTATGAGTGTATCTACAGGATACTCTGCGGCCCTCAGAATGCATGAGATAGACACCTTTCCCCATCAGGACAGATAAGGATGTGCCATCTTATTAATAGAAAAGTGACAATATTAACTGTGTCATATACCCAATTATGGGAAACTACATTTATCATTATATATTAACTATTTTACATAACAGATGTTTATATGTGGAGAAGGATTTCTATTTATAACCACAATTGCTTGCAAATGAATGCAGGGTATTGTTAAGTGAAAGACCTGCTGGGAAATCTCCAGGGTGAGGCCTGGGGTTTAGTGTAGGAGCTGCATCATAAGAGAAGAGCTGCATAAACTTGAAATGGAAAGTGAGAAGAATCTGGAGTTAGGGGCGGGGTGGGCATTCCAAGAGAAAGTAGCTGGGAAAAGCCAGGGATACCTTGTGAAGCTGGGATATTAGAGCAGGATAAAGAGGTCCATGGAAAATTCTCAGGGCTGTGACAGCTGAAGCATGTTTAAGAGCAGTAATGAGTCAGACCATTAACTGAATTCATGGTGAAAGTCAGTATCTGGACCAGGAGTGTAGACTTTAGCTGTCCTTGGGGTGGGAGATCTGGGATCCTAAGGGGCCCCGAGGCAGAAACAGCATTCTATCATCAGTGAACAACACATGGCCCTGGGTGAATGCTTGGCCTCTTTGGCCACAGGTTCCCCAGAAGCAGTCTCTGGGAGGTGGGGAACACTCAGATGCAAGTGATTTCTTAAGGAAGTGCTCCCAGGACAAAGCCTGAGGTAGGGAGGAGGCCAGGCGAGGGCGAGGGTGCTGCGGGGCATCCAGGTGTAAAGCACGGTGCAGAGCTAGGCTGTCATGCCCCTCAGCACAGTCACTGGTGAAGGCCTGCCCAGCCAAGACCATTCTCAGGCCCTCCAGGCTCTCAGTGAGCAAGGAAGGGTGGAAAGCTGCAGGTGAGAACTTTCAGAAACACAGTAAGAGGGATATGATGGCTTCTGAACAGAACCTGCAGTGTTCGTTCAACGTGCATTTGTGGTTGCTATCACCATGAAGTGACCCACAGCTTCTGGGGCCCTGTCTAGTACCCAGCACCCTCTCCCTGCTTCTTCACAACATGTCTGAACTTGAAGAAGCCCTAACAGCAGACTTGAGGCAACCTGTTCAAGGTCATGGCCACGTAAGACTTGGTAGAAACCAGGATTCACCGGCTGCTGTCCACACACTAGAGCATAGTGCTTAAATGCTATGAAGACACAAATGTCACCATTATCTCAGAGATGACACATCAGCCTTGCACATGGCTTACATACTGCAGTGGAGAGTTCTCAGCTGCAGCTCGGATTCAAGCTCTTCCTGAGGGCTGAGCTAGGAGCACAAACTCACCCTTACTGGAAGGGCCAAACTGCTAGGCACAGGTATGGACAAGCAACTTAGCGTGGCAGTGCTGGCCCTTGGACTCACATGTCTGAGTCTAAGGAAATAACTGGTGTGTGTGGTGGGGGAATCAAAGCCACAAAGGGAGGTAATGTTGTTATACTGAATGTTTCTGCTGGGAAGTCAGGCATTTTCAACACGGCTCTAGCTTAGAAAGTCAGAAAGACTTTGGAAATCTGTGGATGAACCAGAATCTCTGGACACATAGTTCCCAAAACACAGGTGTCTGCCTTAGAAGGAAAAAAGGATGGTGCGTGCACGGCAGACATGCTAAGACAAAGGAAAGACTGAATTTTGACCACTTGCTGAGCTGAAATCCCATGGAGACTGTCTCCTGCCGTGGCAGCAGGGATAAGGCATGTTTCCAGCTCCTGGAAGAAGCCACATGCACTTAGAAACATTCTCGGGAAAGGAAATGCCACTGAAAGGCACCAAAATGCTTACAGGAGCTGAAGCTGCAGAGGTGGCAAAGTGAAGGAGAATGCGTGGAAATGTATGGGTTTGTGGCTTCTAAAGAGAAAAGGGAGAAATGTCTCCCGAGGCTGTTGCAAAGAGAAGCACATACATGTATGGCAGGACACCTGGAGTGGGCTTGGAAGGCCATAGCCTGCCTTGAAGGATTAACAAAGGAGGTGGGAAACAGCCAACAGCACCCTCTCTAGCTCTGACTCCCAAAAACACCTCCAGACATCGCCATGTACCCCGGGGGCAAAATCAGCTCTAAGTAAGAATCACTGAGTTAGATTCTGCTTGTGTTTAATAAATGGTAGTTTTACACTACGTTTAAAAGATTTGCAAGGTCCCAAAGAACAAAACAACCCTCGCCAGCACTTCCAAACACAGGACATCTTTCTTGAAAGCCTTTGTTCGTCCTAATTTCTTGATAATGTGATTGGCATTATTATATCAAGAGGAGGTCATTTTAGAAATCTCTGGCTTTAGGAGCATCTGGCCCACCAAAATCTCCTGAAGACCCAACATTCTCCTGTGAAGACAGTCGTATTCTTATCCCTCATAGGCAGAACTCAGTAGTTCCCAGGAGCCTTGGAAACTGAGTTACTCTCACTTTGGGAACTTTTTTACCATTAGGGTTCAATCTGTCAATAGAGTTTTAAAATAAATCCCCCCTTTAGGCTGGGGGATTTGTAGACGTTGAGTGGAAGGGGTTCCCATTAGAAAACTTAGTTGCCTAGGAAGTAATTGATACATTTCTTGTCCTAATCCCATGCTTTCCCCTCTCATTTAGGAAGCATTTATTTGAGAGGCCATTAACTTCTTCTGAACAAAATCTCCTTTGAGTGGTGACCTCTCTGTTTTCAAAATGGGCCTGATTAAGATCGATGTCTCAGCATCACTGATCGTCATAAGACTGTACCACCGAGACTTTAAGCCAAATGGAACATAAAGGATGGTCTGACTCACTGTTTTTCTCATTGTTATGCATCAGTGGGACTCTCCTCCTGAAATAAAAATGTACCTGAAAGCCCAATGTATATAAAGCACACAGTTTATACCTACCTTCAATATGGGATTAGAGCACTTCACCTCTGTGGTAGTCTTCTCCCAAACCTATAACCCTAGCTTAACCGAGGAAAATATCAGGTAAATCCAAATGGAGAGGCATTCTACAACATACCTGAGCAGTGCACCTCAGAAGTGTCAAGGTCACGAGAATAAGGAAAGTCTGAGACACTGTCACAGACCAGAGACTAAAGAGCCGTGACAACCAAAAACACTATGGTATCCTAGATGAGATCCAGGACAGAAAAGAGGACATTAGTAGAAAAATTAGTAGAAGGCAAATAAAGTCTGGAGTTTAGGTAATAACAGTGTATTAACATTGGTTTCTTAGTTGTAACAAACATACACCAGTGATGTGAGATGTTGACAATGGGAGGAACTGGGTGCGGGATACATGAACCCTCCATAGTATCTTTGCAACTTTTCTGTAAATTTGTAACTATGCTAACATTACAAGTTTATATTAGAAATTTTAAACCAATAAAATAATGCTGTCATCCAAGTACAAATTTACAACATTTACTCCTTCTAAAGTCCATTAATGCAACAGTTGAAAGTTCATGTGCAGTAAGATCTGGGTATATCAGCCCCAGAATTCATTTTACTCCTTTCATGTTTGTTTTTTTATGTATACAATCAAGGAAGTCCTGATTCACACAGAAATGTAGTTACAAATAGTAATAGTTCTTAAACAGCTTGCCTAGTGATCTCAGGGTACTTCTCTATTAATGTGATATGGATAAGCTTGATTCCATGGTATGTATAAAAATATGTATATTTAGGACAAAGGTAAGACACTAGTGGCTTCCAAGAGGCTAAAGTTTAGAACACAGCATGCTCAAGGGCATGATTATTTTTTCAACTGAATTCTCAAAAAAAATGTATACTGGCAAAAAAAAAAAGTGTAAATTGAATGTTAAAGAAAGAATCCCGAAGCACCTGCAGGATTCTAGAGATCCACTTTCAGAGATGGAGTTCGAACCTTTCATTTCTGGATGGGCAAAGAGGGGCTCCAAAGGGAAAGGGGGCTTGCCCAAGGCCACTTGACTGACAAGGGGCAGAGTCTACATGAGAATCTGTCTCTGGGCTCCATCTGTCAAGGGTCATGCTTGCCCATACACGGAATGCTGACAATCATGGATCCACCAGGGGCTCATGACAGTGTAAGCAATCCAGTTCCACTCTACCACTTACGTCAAACAGATACGGCACCAGGCAGCAGACAACCTCCTACCTGATGAGGATGTAGCCCTACTTCTTCCTGGGCTTCCCGGAGAGCTGTGGCCACATCATCCACATCTGTAGGTTCACACTTGCCTCCGGGGAAACAAACTTCTCCAGGTGACCTTCTTAGCTGGATAGTGAAAGAACAGAGCTGTGATGCAGGATTCCAGTTGACTCATTCAACAAGTATTTACTGACCTATTTTGTGCCAGAGACCACTCCCACACTGGGGGTAATAAGGGGGGGAATAAGAACACCCCCTCCCCAAAAAAGTTTTTACTTGAATCCTCTTTAAAAATGAGCTTTGAGAACTTCATTCACTTGTAATTTTTTTCTACTTGCCCCTAAAAGATACCAAGCACACGAAACAGATCTATGCTTAATGGGGGGGAGGTGGGAGCCAAAAGGAAGTATAATAAAAAGGGCAATGTTATCAATAGACAGCCTTTACTGGATGCTTACCCTGCTCCAGGCGTGCTTCTTCACAAGAAGCTTTTCCACTTAGCCCTTAGAACAGGTCCGTATGCTGTTATTTTTAAAAAGCATTTATTTTTTAATTGAGGTGAAATTTATATAACATAAAATGAACCATATGTTTAATTTTTTAGAGAGAGAGAGTGTGAGCAGCAGGGGGACAGGGAGAGCAGAGGGAGAAGGAGATAATCTTAAGTAGACTCTGCTGAGCTCAAAGCCTGACAAGGGGCTCCATCTCATGACCCTGAGATCACAACTTGAGCCAAAATCAAGAGACAGATGCTTTACTGACTGAGCCACCCAGGTGCCCCTAAAATGAACCATTTTAAAGTGAACCACTCAGTGACATTTAATACATTCATGATGCTGTACAACCACTACCACTGTCTAGTTCCAGAACATCTTCTTCACCCTGTACTTGCTCCCCAACCTCCCGCTTCCTTGCCCCTACTTTCTATCTCTATGGATTTACCTATGCCATGTATATCATGTATTTGTTATCCATCCATCCGTTGATGGATATAGAAGCTACTGTTACACTATTACCATTTCCTCTTTTGACAAGGGAACTGAAGCTCAAAAGAGTTAAAAACAAAAAACAAAATAAAACAAAACCTGACCAGGGTCACACAAGGGTTATATATGTAGTAGAGCCAGAATGTACACCAGTGTTTTAACTCTCCATCCCATGCTCTTAACCAGCATACCACACATGCATTAAGGCCTACTAAAAGGCAGGTAATGTGACCGCTACTTGAGCCATTAGCATGGACACATCGGCACCTCTGTATCTCTGTGCATGCATGCAAGGGAACAGAAGTCTCTTCTCCCTACACTGCCCCTTCCATCTCCACTCTTGATTCCATGCCTTCCTGACTTTAGAAGAACTGTGGCTCCATTTGTAGCATCCTCCATCTTTGGGTTGGGTTACAACAAATATAACCCAACTTTATTGACTTCACTCCTGCCTGGTGCCCACCATCCTTTCTATTGAACTGCTATAAGGCCTCAGGCTCAGCAGGAGTCCAGGTGGGCCTCTTCTCAATGGGATGACACAGGGGTAATGTCCCTGTATATCTCCCAAGGTCACAGAGCCAGTCACATAGGCTGATGGCTGAAGTTCATGGCACAGGGTCTGGCCAATGTGAAATATTTATTAATGAGACCTTGTAAGGTCAGTTCTTGATGTTTAGAAGCTAAATCAAGAGATCTCACTGGCATTTTTAGCACCAGGGCCAATATATCTATGTAAGAATAAACTAGATGCTGTTATAAATTCTGTAGTGCTCTAGAATTTAAAGTCCCATTTAAGCAAGCTTTTTTAAAAAAACAAAAGATAACATTTTAAAGTAACTCTCTGCTAATGTATCAAGAACACTGCAGGAATTGCTACAGGACGTAGGAATCACACACATCTTCACATCAATTACAGTTACGAGAGTTGGTGAAAACAAGGTTGAGGGATAGGTTTCTACAATCTCGACTACTGACTACCCAAATTTTTAAGAAACAAACCTACTGTTACATCACCTCTGAAAAAAAGTATTCTATTGTAGCACATGGAGCACCAGAGCATTCGTGGCAGAAGGCACCTATGGGGAGTCAGCAGGCTCGACAGAAATACAGACCTGATGGGATGGCTATTTCAAATACTATTAAGAAAATGCTATGCTGTTTTGAAGAAAATAGACACATTCATAAAAATGATTATTCATAACTGTCAGTGCCAAAAAGGGCCTTAAGTACAGACGTTTTTAATCTTTCTTTTTAACGGCATAAAAATTTTTATTAAATAAAACCTTTATGGAAATCTATTTAGAAGCCAGTAAGGTTGTAGGCTAATTTCCCAAAACTTTTTTTTTTAATTTTTATTTATTTATGATAGTCACACAGAGACAGAGAGAGAGAGAGGCAGAGACACAGGCAGAGGGAGAAGCAGGCTCCATGCACCGGGAGTCCTGATGTGGGATTCGATCCCAGGTCTCTAGGATCGCGCCCTGGGCCAAAGGCAGGCGCTAAACCGCTGTGCCACCCAGGGATCCCTAATTTCCCAAAACTTAAATCTATGTTTTGTTCTTGCATTTTCTTTTGCCTGTTTCAAGCCCTAGCAAGCTGGGGGGAGAGGGAGGAAAGGAAAGACAAGTAGAATGGGGGAGAGGAGGGGAGGAGAGAGGAGGGAGGGAGGGAGGGGAGGGGAGGGGAGGGGAGGGGAGGAGGAGAGGAGAGGAGAGGAGAGGAGAGGAGAGGAGAGGAGAGGAGAGGAGAGGAGAGGAGAGGAGAGGAGAGGAGAGGAGGATTCTTTACCTTCATAACATTAGGCACTGTTTTCAATCCCATTTTAGGAATGAGAAAACAGAGACTCATAGAGATTAAAAACTTTGTTCTAGGTTCCAGAGTTGGTAGGAGAGCCCATGCTAAAGCAGGAGGGACTGGGGATAGGCACCCCTTCCCCTTCTCTACTTGTGCGACTCCAGGGAGCTGTGCAGCTCCAGTAAAGCCTGGGAGGGAATTTCTTGCCCCTAGAATGAGACAGGGGTAGAATCAGATCTAATTAGATTTAAATACTTTTAATTAATTAATTTTAAAAAATTTTTTAATACTTTTTTTTTTAAACGTGATCTTTGCACACCAGAGTTTATGGTGTAAGATGATTCTCACATAATAATCAACAGGCAAAGCTCTCTGGATGAAGTAGTAACCTGAGATCCATTTTGGTCTTGCCTCAACTGTCTACATTATTATTTGTCTGATGGTTCGAAAAATATATTGAAGTGCTTCTCCTCTGCTCTTTGGCAAAACTGAGAACAGACCCAGGTCCCCTGGCTCCCAGCTAGGTATCTCCTGTTGGAATCTGGACTTTCTTACCTCCTGTGTTTATGTGATTGTTACCTGACCCAGACCCAAAAGAATTCACACGAGTCTGATCTCAAACCCAGAAAACTTCAGCTGATTCCTCAGCTTTCTTTTCCCCCCTGAGAGGATACTATTCATTGTTCTGCTTTGAAGCCATGCTGTATGGCCCAGTTTCATTTTTTGTACTTGGATAACTCTGAAGTTACTGCTTCCCCAACTTTTCCTCAGAAGCACCCCAACAGCAAAGGAGAATGACTATATCCAGGGGTGTACCCAGGGAAGCTCCATTCCCAGCCCAACATTTCTTTAAAGTTAGAATAGTTTATCTGAAAACCTCAGGCCATGTCTGCCAACAGCAATAGTGATGGCGGCTGAAGCTTACTGCATCCTTGCCATGTGCTGGGGCCAGTTTAGTTGCTTTGCATTTGTTTCCCTGGAAAATCTTCATAGTAGCCTTATGAAGCAAGTGCTAGCGTTTTGTCTGCATTTTGCAGGTAAGGAGACTGCAGCACAGAGAGGGCAAATAATTAGAACAAAATCACAGAGCTGGCAAGGAGTGAGCCTGCGTTCAAACACAGGCAGCCAGCTTCAGGGCCTAGGCTGTTAATTTCTGTGCTCTAGAATTTTCATATTATAACCTGGGTGGGAGTCTAAAACAGTGGCTGTTGGTGGCAGCAGTTGTACCCATCCCCCACCCCTGCCAGGACAGGGATATCTGGAGACCCCTGTGGTTGTCACAAGGGGTGTGTGTGTGTGTGTGTGTGTGTGTGTATTACTGGCACCTAGTGGGTAAAGCCCAGGGTGATGCTAAACATCTCATTATGCACAGAATAGCTCACACAATAAAAAAAATTATCCAGCCCAAATGCCAATAGCACCAAGATTAAGAAACCCTGGTCTAAAAGTATTTCAAATTACTTGCTAGCTAAATTACTTATTTTTTAAAAAAACTTCTCCAAAAAATGCCTTGTTGTCCTGTGGCTTCTTGTACCCCTGAACATCACAAATCTTGAAAGTCCATTTGAGAATGCATGGTCTCAAAATGTGTGCAAGTGACAAATTGTTGTGGGGTTTTCAAATGTCCTGGAACTGAATGGCAGGAGTCTTTTGTCACCTACCTTCTCTGACCGGAGGGTGAACAACAGGTAGAGTTTTCCTTCTTTTACCAACAATGGTAAAAGGACAGAAAATTTGTTAGACGACAAGTGAGAATATTTGGTCCCAACATCATGCTTTTTTAAGCGAGCCTTAGCTTCATCCATCAAACTGTGTCTAAAATGGAAACAAACCAAATATTTTAGTAACCAGAGTTATGATAAAAAGCTCCTAGTCCTATGTTTCTGTTTCATTGTGTATCTTGGAGCTTACCATTTCTGACTCTCATTGTATTTTCCAGGAACACAGCAGAAATAACAACACACAAATCACATGACTGTTGGCAAGATAAGATGAGCAAAAAAATAAAAAAAATAAAAAACTAAGAATACAGTTTAGTACACAAGTTCACTTTGAAACTTAAATAGAAATTATGGTAAAATATTCTTTCAACAATGCCCTAGTTAAATGTTGAATTCTTAATTATATTCCAGTAAGGCAGTGTCGGTAAACAAGTCATTGTAAGGTTACACAACTGTCAGGTTAAGGACTTTCTCTTATATTATCAAACCCTTTCGTCTTCAGTTGCCTTGTAACAGTGGTTCCCAAACTTTAGTGGCAGCAGATTCACCCAGAGGGCTGGGCCCACCCCAAAACTGTGACTCAGGAAGTTTGGGGTGGGGCCTGGAAGTTAGCATCAAACTCCCAAGCAATAGTGATGCTGATCCTGTGGGCCAGGGTAACCCACTTTGAGGACAATGTGCAAAGTATCTGGATTTATAACAAACACTGGGTGCCTTGAGTTCATGACCCTGAATGTTTCGGTCCTTTCGACTGGTGTCTTTTGTGGCTGGTTTGTGTAGTAGTTTAAATAGTGTCTCCCCAAATTCATGTCACCCAGAAGGCTCAGAATGTGACTTTATTTGGAAATAGTATCTTTGCAGATGTAGTTATGGATCTTGAGATGAAATCATCCTGGAGTTAGGGTGGGCTCTAAATCCAGTGATTAGCAACCTTGTAAAAAGGAGAGGTCGTAGACACACACATAGGGAAGAGGGCAAGGTGAAGACACAGAGATTGGAGTGATGTTGCCACAAGCTCAGGAACGTTAAGATCCATCAGAAGTTGCAAGAGGCAGGAAATTTCGGATGTCCAGCCTTCAGAACATTGGGAGATAAATTTCCGTTGTTTTAAGCCATCAAGCTTGTGGTAGTTTGTTATGCCAGGCCTAGAAACTAACCGTTTGGTTTTAACTTTCCGCTGGGAAAGGCAGTTTTTACATCGTGGGCAAAATGAGGTATGTAAGTCAAGGCAGCAGTGGTTTTCAAGTGTTTAGGAATGACCTCCCCAAGCCTTGCTTTCCGCATCTGTGACATGCTTGAAGATATTTGTGAGCCGGGGTGACACTGATGGCATATACCGTGGCTGGCACCCGGCGAGCGCCCAGTGCAACGGCAACTACCGCCATAAATGTCTCCAGCATTAGGTGGCCCTGGAGGGCGTTCTGGGGGGAGTGCATCCCAGGCACGCAGGCCGCCGGAGGACCCCCGCCCCGGACCAACCTCGGCTTTAGAGGCTCTCCCAGAACCAACCAGGGGCGCCAGCAGTGGCGAGAGTGCGTCTGTCCACGTTTGGGGCTGGTCCCTGGAAGGACCCCACACGGCCCCCCCGCAGCAGGCGCCCTGCATGCGCTCCCCCGGTGCACTTTCCACGCTTCTCTTCCCAGCCTCGCGACGGTCCCGCCAGACGAGGCCTTGCTCGGGGCCCAGGCGGGTCAGGTTAGGTAACCGAGACCCACGGTCACCACGGGGGCCCCGAACCCTGAGCTGCCGGGGCGCGCCCATGCTTCCCGGCGTCAGGGTCCGCAGCGGCCCTGGGATGAAGAGGGCCGGCCTCTGGGCAGGCGGCAGCGCTCTGCCCGTGGGGAACGGGCGCGAACCCGGGAGGCTGGAGGCGAGCCCACGGGCCGAGGCCCGCCCGCCTCGCGCGGGGAGGTGCCAAGGCGCCGGGCCCGGCCGGCCAGGTAGGCGGGCGCTCCGAGCCGGGCTCCGCGGGGGCAGGTGCGCTCGGCAGGAGGCCCCGGCAGAGAGGCCCCGCACGGCGCTCCGGCGCTCCGCGTGCCCAGGGCGGGGGAGGTTTTACCTGGCCGGCTCCGGGGACCGACTAGGTCCGGACATCCCGCAGGCAAAAGTTTGCTTTCGGATGGAGACGCCTCGGAAGCGCTCAGCCGGTGGGCATGCGCAGAGCAGCCGCGGCCTGGGGCGGGCGGGGGCGGGGCCTGCGGCCTGGGGCGGGAACGGGGGCGGGGCCTGCGGCCGCGGGGCGGGGCTTAGGGCCAGGCTCTTCGCGGGTTTGCAAAGCGGTTTCTGCCCCGCTTCTTCGGAAGGGAAAAGAATTCTGAGGTTGGTCCTTGTAAAAAAAAAAAAAAAAAAAAAAGGGAAGAGGAAAGAACGTACAAATGCAGTGCTGGTGAGTTCAGAGGATTTGACACCTGCATTCACTGTTGCTGGGAGGTTAAATTGGCTCGTTTTCTGAGCAGCCGTCTGCGCATGTTTCCTCTGTGCTAGCAGGGCGCAGATCCCACCTAGCAAAAAGACACGCGGAGCCTACAGGCAAGTGGGAGAGAGAGAGGGAGGGAGACATGGATGAAACAAGTGCATAGATAAAGCAGAGGCCTTTAGTCCTTGACGAATATATGAGGGAGAAACAGGGAGAAACGTGGGTGAACCAGGTCAGAGAAGGCTTACCAGAGACCACGGAAATGGGGAGGAAAGCAGCTGTGCTCAGGCTCCCCCAGGGAGTTTCTCCCTCTGCCTATGTCTCCGCCTCTCTCTGTGTGTCTCTCACGAATACATAAAATCAGAAAGAAAGAAAAGAAAAGAAAGAGAGAAAGGAAAGGAAAGGAGAAAGGAAAGGAAAGGGGAAAGGAAAGGAAAGGGGAAAGGAAAGGAAGGAGAAAGCAGGTGTGCATGTGCTCTAGGTGTGGTCCTCAGAGCATGAGCATCATGTGGTGCTGTTAAAAGTGTAGATTCTGGGGCTCACCCCAGAGCTGTTGAGTCAGAAACTGGGGATAGGGCCCAGCAATCTGTGCTGTAAGGGAGTGTGATCATTGGGGAGCTACTCTAAGGTATGTGTGGAAAATAAATAAAGGAAAGAGACAGAGGAGTTACAAGAAGAAGAATAAGTTTGTGCGAAGACCGCAGAAGTGGCTGGAGGAGAGGCAGTTGGAGGGGAGCCTGGTTTGAGCTGATACTTGTAAGACCCCAGACTTCAAAGACTGAAAGCCAGGTTGACTTCTCCATGGGGCACAGGCTCAGGAGGAGGTACAATGCCTGGGGTCCACAGTAACTTGGGGCTTCACAAAAATGTTCCAACTTATATTCTTTTAAAAATCAAAAGAAGGAACACCTGGGTGCTCTGTGGTTGAGCGTCTGCCTTTGGCTCAGGTCGTGATCCCGGAGTGCTGGGATCGAGTCCCACATCAGGCTCCCTGCATAGAGCCTGCTTCTCCCTCTGCTCATGTCTCTGCCTCTCTCTGTGTGTCTCATGAATAAATAAAAATCTTAAAAAAAATAAAATTACAAAACATAAAAAGAAGAGGGGCACCTGTGTGGCTTAGTCAGTTAAGCATCTGCCTTCAACTCAGGCTCAGGTCATAATCCCAGGGTCCTGGGATCTGTGGCATGGAGCTCCCTGCTCAGCGAGGAGTCTGCTTCTCCCTCTCCTCTGCCCCTACCTCCCCCCTGGTGCTCTCTCTCTCAAATGAATAAATCATCTTTAAAATCAGAAGAAGAAAATGGATATAATAATAGGCAACATGAAATAATGAATCCAGCCTGAGTTATACCCTTCTTTATATGAATGCAGTCATAAAATAGAATTATTTCATTATCATTTTATGGAGGAAGGGGTCCATAAAAACCTGGTTGCCTGATCTCCATGAAAGTCACACTGTGGCCCTCAATCATGGGACAGCTGAGCTACAGTTCCTAAGACCTTTAAAACTACTCAGGTCTCAGATGTTCACCTGGCCAGTCCTTGGCAAGGCTGGGAGAACCCAAACTAAAAGCTTGATGACATCCAAATAACAATGTTCACGGCACTTGCACCTACATTAGCAAACTTAGTTTGAGCAACTGCACAAAGTAATTTCTCTAGAGCTATTACTATCCTCACTTTCCAGATTAGGAAATAACGACGTGTCTTGTGTTATGTCACACTGCTAGGGTTAAAGATTAGCTGGTTCTGACCTCTGTGTTCATTTATTTTGACATCACCTCTCAGAGGCAACTGACCTTTGAATTATGTGAGTCTGATTATAAATGAGGAGATAAATCAAGCCCCTCATCCAATATCCATTGAGTAGCAACTGCATGCTAGCCATGTCTAAGATGGGGCCCCTTGATCTCTAAGGGTTCCTGGTCTATTGGGGGTGATAATAAACATGATCCTCAGCTCTCATAATGCACAGTGTGTTCTCAGCTCTATATGAAAATAGATAGGAGAGTGATTCAGAGGATTAAGTTGAAGGCTGAAAAATCATTGAGGATTTTATTTGCTCTTCTTTTAGATATCCTTTGATTGGATCATTGTGAAGATGAGCACGCTGGAGTGCCTTGCTCATGGTCACACAGAAGGTAAATGGAAGAGCCAGGTTTTGATCTCATCCACTGAGCTACAGCTCTGGCACTCTAGTGGCATTTGAGAGATACGTGGGATTTCAAAAGGCCAAGGTGGGAAGTCGACATTCTTGGGCAGAGGGAACAGCAGAAGCCAAGCTTGGGTGAAGAGTCTTGTTCAGACGGGGAGGCAGTATAGCACAGTTGGAGCGAAAAGGGACATTTTGCAGAGTGTAGCTCTGGGAAGACATAAAAAGGTTTGGAAGCCAAAGCAAAATGGAAGTTGAACTTCTTCCTAAAGGGAGAGGAATAACAGGTCAGGGTTTCCAAGAAGATCTCTGTGGAAGCAAGATGGGAATGGAATGAAAGTGGGGAGAGACCGGAGGTGATCAGAGGGCTCTTCCAAAAGTCTGGGCCCAAGGAGCAGAAAAAGATGCTTTAAACCTTCAGAAAAATTCACATACTCTCAGCATCAGAAAGTCAGAAGGTAACAGGAGTTTGGGTTGCTTTAAAGTATAACATGGCATCCCGAGGTGCACCAAGGCTATATGCACAGTTTCTTCTTTCAAGATCAGAAATACTGTTGTAAAAAACTCAGTTCTTATGGCTTTTGTAAGGCTGGAAGCCATAGCACAGAGAGCATCACAAGGTGAAATGTATCATAATAAGATTATATATGTATGAGGTGTGTGCATATATCTGCACCTGCAAAACAAAACAGGCTTCAAGGTTAAACTGGCAATGTCTTTTAGGGGAAGTGACTTGTCTCTGTAGTTTTTGCACACAGACTTGTTGGTAGTAACATAATTCTGGAAAACATGTTAAAGAGAAGCAAAGCTGTGACAAGGTTCAGGCCAGCCTGCAAAGCTAACACCTCACTGGTGCAGTTTCGTTAAAGAAGCACATCCCAGGGGGCAGGAGGGGCCTTATCTGAAGTCTACCCACCTGGAAACTTTATTTGAGCAGCACCTCATGGCCAGCTGGGGTGGTACAGAGATAAGAAAATACCAGTCAGCCTTCAGGAACAAAGAACATCTGGGGAAAAGACCTATAACAAACAATTAGCCTTAATGCCAGATTAGTGCTTTAATCGTGGAAAAAGGGCTAACTGCTCTGGGGAGCGAGGACCAGCAGCAAATGATGAATTCTCTCTTGGTATAGGCCCTGGGGCCTAGATAGGCTGCGGAGAGCAGGTGAGACACTAGGGAACACATAGCACTAGGCATTATTTTCCTAGGAAATCCAAGTTTCCTCCACTCCCTCAGTTTTTTTTTTTTAATTTTTATTTTTTATTTATTTTTTTAAAATTTTTATTTATTTATGATAGTCACAGAGAGAGAGAGAGGCAGAGACATAGGCAGAGGGAGAAGCAGGCTCCATGCACCGGGAGCCCAACATGGGATTCGATCCCGGGTCTCCAGGATCGCGCCCTGGGCCAAAGGCAGGCACTAAACCACTGTGCCACCCAGGGATCCCCACTCCCTCAGTTTGCAGGAGGATCTCCAAACTCTTGGAGGGAAGTCATAGGGGAGGGCTTTATTTTTTTATTTTTTTTTAAAGATTTTATTTATTTATTCATGATAGAGAGAGAGAGGCAGAGACACAGGAGGAGGGAGAAGCAGGCTCCATGCTGGGAGCCTGATGCAGGACCAGGATCGCACTCTGGGCCAAAGGCAGGAGCTAAACCACTGAGCC
Source organism: Canis lupus dingo (assembly GCF_003254725.2). Classification (NCBI taxonomy): domain Eukaryota; kingdom Metazoa; phylum Chordata; class Mammalia; order Carnivora; family Canidae; genus Canis; species Canis lupus. Next base: position 73,679,849 of record NC_064247.1, read on the forward strand.
ACCCAGGGATCCCCAGGGGAGGGCTTTAGATTAAGTCTCATAGACACATCAGAGTGTACTGGCTACCACTGCTGGGTGGGGCATTTACCAAGCAGACGCATGCTTCCCCCTCTCACCCTGCAAGCTCACAGCCCCATCCTCCATCAACTCTCCCTCACCCCCAAATCAGATGGAATTAAGGAGCCATAGCCTTCCCCTCTTTTAAGGAGAGGGAGTTCTTTGAGGACTAGGTTTTTTTTTTTTTTTTTTTTAAGATTTTATTTCTTTATTCATGAGAGACCCACAGAGAGAGGCAGAGGCACAGGCAGAGGGAGAAGCAGGCTCCCTGTGGGAACCCCGATGTGGGACTCAATCCCAGGACCCTAAGGTCATGACTCAAGCTAAAGGCAGCCGCTTAACCACTGAGCCACCCAGGCATCCCAAGGACTAGGGTTAAAGACGAATTTCTCTATGTGTTAGGGGTCCTCGGCATCAAAGTCATCTGGGGGCAAGGATGCTGCATGGACACCTCAGTGCCCCCAAATCCCACCCCACAGGTCCTTCTCTCGGTGTAAAACTCACCAAGGATCATGCATTTCTGAGCAAGCGTTGAGGTGAATTGGCTATAAAGAGATTCCTACATGATGCAGTCCTTGCTTTTTTTTTTTTTTTTTTTTCTATTTTTCTTTTTAAGACCCATTGAAAAGAAAAGAGTTTATGAGTTTGGTTCAGTACATTCCCTGGTGAAGTGCCCATTCTTGGCTAGGCATGGAGTTGGATGTTAGAGATGCAGAGATACATAGCAATTGGTCTTTGCTCTTGAGGGTTTGGTGTCAAATATGGTAGTGAGTAGCTTTAGTCTGCACAAGAATCTCCTGGGGCTGATTAAACATGTATGTTCTTGAGCTGAGGCCTCAGGGATACTGACTCAGGGCCCAAGCATCTGCATTTGTGTCCTAACCTTTGGGCAATTGTGATATAAGTATATGCTTTGAAAGGGGGAGAAGTGGAATTTAAATCTGAAAATAAAATAAAAATAAAAATAAAATAAAATAAAATAAAATAAAATAAAATAACATAAATAAAATAAAATGGTGGAAATCAGCCTGGCCCAGAAGTCTGGGTAGGCACCTGAGCCAAAAAGTCAGTGACCTGAGGCAGCCCTGGATTTCTGGCAGCAGGTGTAGGCTAGGAATTAAAGGTTAGGTAGGGATTACAGGGAAATGCTTTTAGAACTGTCCTAGATTACAAAAACATAAATTGCTGAGGATTTATTTCCAGGCACTGCAAATGTGATTTTTCAAAGTAATTCATGGTGTTTTCACCCACGTTTAATTTTCATTGTGAAACAATAAAACAGATATATGCTTGCATATTAAGATGTCTTAAAATCTCTGTGTTTCGGTGAACCAGGCTGGCAAAAACACAAAACTGATGGGCGTGCATAATTCGTCTATTTTATATCATTGTTGGTTCTCATTTCTGTGCCCCTCTAGAAATGAGATAAAGATTAGTTATGTTTGATTCCTTTACTGTCATGTTTCTTTGTGTAATGGAACCATCAAGTAGGTTTAATTACCAGTAACAAGTGTGCTGGGAAATCTGTAATCTAAATGAACGCTCGGCCTAGGATGCATATAATGGCGTGACTGTGCCCCACAATGAGGAGCCGTCTGGTCCCAATTAGCTTGTGAATTAGTTGTGAAATTGGTTTAAGATCTTTCCAGTGCATGTAGGAAGCTCAGTGTCTGCAGAAGAAGACAGCCTCTGCTCCACAGGGAATTCACCCTGTGTCCTCACCTTGGCCTGGGCCACCCAGAACTCACAACTCAACCCTGGTTAAATTATCTTGCCTTTACAGGTGGGTGGGGGAGGAAGAAACTCATATCCCTCCCCAAATCCAGACTCTACCACTCACCTATCTTGATGCCTTATTCAACCCATTCTTGACACTTCAGCAGAAACCATGCTACCTGTGCTCTGCCCGTAGGAGTGACACTCTGCATGCAACCTCTCCTGATATAACGCATAATAAACACTGCGGTGGGCAGAGAGACAGATGGACAAGTCTTTTGAGAAGATGCTACCAATTTGTTGCTAGCCTCTGGTTTCATGTTTGTCCCATGGCTGGTGTCCTGTTCTTTTTTTTTTTTTTTAAGACTTTCTTTATTTATTTGAGATAGAGTGAGAGAGATAGCACAAGTGGGGGTGGGGAAATGGGAGAGGGAGAAGCAGATTCCCTGCTGAGCAGGGACCACCCCATACCCCAATGCAGGGATCATGACCCTGGGATCATGGCCTGAGCCAAAGGCCATTTAACTAACTGAGTCACCCAGATGTTGTCTTAAAATGGCTGCATAATAGTGTTGTCAGGGAAGAAGGGTGCTGGTCATTGCTTGAGGTCTTCAGTGGAAGCCAGAAAAGGACACAGGCTGCTTTGGAGCAATTTCAAGGATCTGGTGGTGGAGGGTTATGCTTCTAGCAGTGCTGTATGTAAACTTTCTGCAATGAGGGTAAGAATCTCTATGTTTTCTAATGCAGTGGCCACCAACCAGGTGTGCACTTGATTATTTGGTGTGCCTGAAGAACTAAGCATTTTAAATTTTATTTATTTTCAGGTAATTTAAATAGCCACAGGTGTCTAGTGGCCACCATATTAGCACAGTCTGATGGTTGTAGTTTCTGAGTTTCCAACCATCTTGCAACCTTTTTGGAAATATCAGCTCGAGGACCTAACTTCTAGTTAAACATGTGCTTTGGAGAAAATTCTTGCAGGTTTCTTCCTAGGGTATTTTTGGGAGATGGAACCTAGAAGCACTCATCCTTATTAATTCCCTTCTTTTACAACAACAACAACAAATGTGAGCTCACATTCCCTCTGGCAGACACCTACTCTTGTCCTCCCTCCTATCACATCAGTGAGGATTTGTATCAGGCCTCTAGATTTACCCAAGACAATAAGCTGTTAGCAACGAAAGTGCTTATTTGCTCATGACTACTACATGGCATGAGCTGTGTTGTCATGTGTTGAACACAATGATCAAGTGTCATACTCACACTTGTGTCGAAGTGTTGATATTCTAGAAAGGGAAATTTTGTGTTTCCCAAAGTGGGATCCAAGCAAATGCAGGCCTGTGAAGTGCTCTGTGGGACAGACTGTGGTCAAATACATTTGGGAAAAGCTGCATTTGATGCCTCCTCTTGCAGATTTATGATCTATATTAACATGGCAAAGTTTCCAAGAAGTAAAGCTGTAAAGAAGTCTCCTTTATTTTGTTTATGGCAGCTTTTCTTGATGTATTTGGCCATGGAGTTCTTTTTACTCCCATAATACCCACTAGCATTGATCTGAACTAGTGTTTTGTTGAAGGCACTTTGGGCGGTGCCGAATTAGAGCGATGAGTAGGGTTTAGGGGCAGGAGGCACTGTTTCTTCCTGGGGATAAAGGAAACCTTCATGGGGGAGCATGATCTGCTGCCCAAAATAGCCCCTAAAATGCTGCCATTCCTTTTTCCCTTAACCCACTTTATTTCTCTTCAAAGCACTCATTGCTGAATGATATCATACATGTTTATTTTTCCATAATTTCCTGCCTCTCCTCACTAAAATCTCAGATCCAGGAGACGGGAAGAGTGCATCTTTTCCCCTATTACTGTAACTGCAGCATCCAGATTTCAATACCTGTTTGTTTTGTTTTTTTTTTCTAAACATGGAAATGAAGAAAACGTTTCAACTGGGCTTTGAAGGACAGGGATGATTTTGATGGGCTTCGGTGAGGGGGTTAGTCACTCTAGGAGGAAGGAGAAGCTTGGAGGGTGCTTGAAGGAAGGGCAGGAAGCCAGTAGTGGGGGAAAGCCTACAAAGATAAATGGAGGCCAGCTGGTGAGGAGAGAAAGAGAGGGAGAGAGGGGAGGAGAGAGCAAGAGAGAGAGAGAGGACTGGCTTGCTGTATAGGAGCAACTCCTAAGAGGGGTGAGATGTGGGGGGCACCCTTCTGTCTCCAGAGAGTGCTGGGTTCTCTACTGGGGAAGAGGCAGTGTGGGCAGTGGGCCACTCGCATCTTCTAGCATTCCGGCTAGGTTAGCAGCACACAATATACCCAGTGCTATATATACATACATGATGTATGCACGGAATTTGCTTTTATAAATTTTTACAAGATTGTACATTCCTAGTGAACTTGCCTCACTCCGTGTACACGGAAGCAAAATGCATGGCATAAAACATGCACAACCAGAGGTTCCCAGAGGACGCCATCCTTATAAACAAGTCTCAGCAGGACACTCACAGAGGAGGTGAGTCATCTTTCTGGGAAAAAGCATCTGCTGTCGGACCGTATTTCCTTTCTGTGTTGTCATTCAGAATACAGATGTGCTCTAGAGGCAGGGATAAAAAGCAGAGCATGTTTCTATTAATGTTGTTTGTCTTTCTTCATAGTTAAAAGTAACATTTTTTTCCCCCAGGTAGGTACTGGGCAGCTAAGTAGGCTCATTTGTATAGCCTCATGGGAAATGAGATGTTTACAGTTGCCACAACATGAGTCTAACTCTGACCTTGTGTTGAGATTAAAATGTATGCCAGCTTAGTAAAGGTAAAAATGTGTTTCTGATAGCATCTTCCGTCACCGTGGCAGCCCTGGGATTACTTGTTTTCCTTTTCCGGCACTGTGACAATGTGAGTTTTATACTCTTTCTATATCAGAAATCATCATCAGTGACAGCCCCTTATGCTTGGGGACCCATGTATGAGGTGTTGTAGGGAAGTGTGTTCCTTGCTTTACATGGATAGGTTTAATTAGTCCTTATAACCACGCTCCAAAGTGGAACTTCTTTCCCTTTCTTTGCCTGTGAGCATTCTGAGAGAGCAGATAAACAGGTGAGTAGCATAGAACAGATACAGATGGAGTTAGGATTTGCATAAAAACCATTTCACTCCAATGGCAATATCCATGTATGACTTTTGTTCCTTATTGAGCATGGGTTTTATACTTTCTCTGTATTTTTGTGTCTATTTGACTACTACTTAATATATATATGTGTGTGTGTGTGTGTGTGTGTGTAAGTATATGCCCTGAGACGTCTTTTATTTGTAATGTATACCTTGCCTATTAGAAACTGGTTTAAGATGATTTGCCTGATATTAAAACTAAAGAAGACCAGAGACACAGATTGTGTGAGTGGGAAAGAGTAGGAAATTGTACCAGAAGCAGAGGGCAAGGTAGCAAGATGTTCATTGCATTCAGGTTTATCTGCGACCTCCCAGGTAGCCAAGGGAAGAAAGGCAGGCTCCTCTCTTTTTTGTCCTGTGTCTACATCCTGTTAAATGTTTCCAGTTTACATCTTCCTCGTATGTCCACAGACAATAGGCTCTTCTCACTGCTGGTGAGGACCCGTGTCCCCCCTGTATAACAAAATGCAGGGCTGAGAAGGATCCAGTATAATCAAGCAGGACATGGTCTCCCCAACCCCCTTCTCTTGGAGCTAACTCTATCAGAGCCAGCCCTGTCGGGGCACTGTCCAAATCCCAGTGGTACATCAGGGTTAGATAGAAGACGCACCCCGGACCAGACAGCCAGGGAGAAAGTGCCAGAAACTAAGGGATACAGACCTGAGACCAAAACCCAGCTCTGGGCTGGCAGCCTCTCCCAGGGGGGCACGGATTATTGGCAGGTCCTAAAACCTACCCACACAGGCTTCTGCAACTCGTCTCATCACTTCTGCCCTCTGCTGCCACCACCTCTACCTTCTACCACCTGGTCACATACTGATGAAAGAAAAGGAAACCAAAGGGAGGGTCAGAATGGGTTTGTTTTTAAAGATTTATTTATTCATTTTATTAAAGAGTTTGTTTATTTATTTATCCATGAGAGACACAGATTGAGAGGGGGGCAGAGACATAGGCAGAAGGAGAAGCAGACTCCCTGTGGGGAGCCCTATGCGGGACTCAATCCCAGGACCCTGGGATCATGACCTGAACCAAAGGCAGATACTCAACTGCTGAGCCACCCAGGTGTCCCTGTTTATTTATTTCAGAGAGAGCACAAGCGGAACGGGCAGGGAATCTCAAGCAGACTCTGTGCCAAGCCCAGGGCCCAGCACAGGCTCGATCTCAGGAAAATGTTGGAATATTTTGTTTAACAATCCCCAGACTCATGCACAGTGTGTGTGGCCCATGACTGAATGATACATAAGAGTGGAGAGTGTCTTGATTCAAGCAGCTCTTCCCCTTTCTAGCTGTGTGACCCTAGGCAGATCACTCAGCCTCTCTGAATTGCAGAGAGTCCTCGAGAAGCATGGCAGTAACCGTTAGATCTGCCTGGGTGCACTGCCAGGATGCAGTGGAGCAGTGCATGGAGTACATTCAGCCCTGGGTCTGGCCCCTGCAGGCAGGGAAAGGCTCAGGAAGGTGGGCATGGCCAGGTCCTGCAGGGCTTTCCGGCCAGATCAAGGAATTGGGAATCCAAGCCTCCACTTCAACCTAAGCACTGTAAATAGTCCCCCGAAGATGCTCTCCTTAAACTGCCTCTTAGCTGCCGTATTTTTGAAAACTGTGTTTAGGTGGCAGCTGCTGCCAGGAGGCTTTGTTTTGTGATTACTTGTCTCACTAACAGCTGTTGGTTCCTCCTGGAACTCTGTTTACCTAATTTGGTTAGGCTGGTACACAGACAAATGGGCTTTGATATGATAAATGGTCCGTGAAAGCGAAAGGAGTCAGCATACAACGCTAATTTTCCATTCTATCCAGGAATAAAGGAAAAGGTTACCAGCTGTGAAAAACCACCAGATTAGAAGCAGATTTCTGATTGCCAGCCTGCCGGGAGATCATCTCGGCAGCCTGACCTGCAGAAGTGGTAGTAATTTGCAATTATGTACCAGCCTTTCTCTTAGGACACACAAACACTTTCTAAATATTTCCCTCCGCTCAGGGAGGCAGAGATGCTGGGATATTAGTATTTTGCAATTAAAAAGTCATCTTAAAAGAAATGCCTTAATCATCTTTCTCACGCTGTATGTTTGAGAAGCTTCTCAAGCCGAAGTTTCGGGATGGAGATGCTGTCTGGTTATGTCACCTGAACACCTAGAAGCTTGGAGCTTGCACGCATGTTTCTACACTGGCCTACTTGTTACATTGTGGAGCAGTGTGCCTCTGGTTTCCTTTACACGTGTCAGAACAAAAGCGCCTTAACCCATGCATCCTACAGAACCTGCCCTACCCGGATGATTCCTGAACGTCAAGAGAAATAATGGTGACCAAGTCCTTGCATAAGGCCTTCCTACATGCTGGCTCCTGGAGTGTATCTTACTGATGGCTGCAGGGCATGGTGTTTCCTTTTCCTGTTTCAAACCTCTTTCTAGAACAGAGACTATGGGGTTTGCCAGTGAGGAATGAGAGCCGAGCCTCTGCACCAGGGGGTATGACAAGAGAAACCTGAGAAAAGTGGGTTTTAATCCTGGTTTTTGAAAGCCACTAACACCGCATGACTTTAGGAAAGTCACTTAGCCTCTGCGAAACTTTCCTTTACCTTTCTCGAAGATGCCTGCCTTCTGAGTGTTGAGAATTACAGAAAGAGAGAAAACAAGTAGGAACGGTTCGAAAACCATCAAGGGGTCTACATATCTGGGAAAGGATTGTCACATGTTATTTGGAATCGAGGCCTAACATCAGGGGTTCTGACCTCTTTTCTATGCTGATGGTGAGATAGGCATTGCCCCAACATCTCTGTCTGCTCCCCCTGGAACCTGAGGGGCGAGTGCATGGTGCACATACTCTTGTTCTCGCCCATTATTCACTCATCATGACTGATACTCATCCATCCCAGAACTCATTCAGAGCCAACAGTCCAAGATCAAGGTGTCATCAGGGTTGGTTCCTTCTAAGGGACAGGGGGAGGGAGGATCTGTTCCAGCCTCTCCATAGCTTCTGGTGGTTTGCTGGCAATTCTTGGTGTTTCCTGGTTTCTAGAAACATCTCTGCAATATCTGCCTTCATCTTCACTTGGCTCTCTCCCTGTGTGCATGTCTGTCTCTAAACTTCCTCTTACCATGAAAAAACCAGTCATATCAGACTAGGGACTTGACCTACTCCAGTTGACCTCATCTTGATTAATTATAGCTACACTGACCTTACTTCCAAATAAGATCACATTCTGAGGTAGTGTGGGTTAGGACTTCAATATATGAATTTGGGGGAAACAAAATTCAACCCATAATAGATAGTATTGACCCACATTGGACATGCCATCTGTGTGAGGGAAAAAGAAACTTTGGTTTTAAGCAACTGAGATTCGGGGGTCATTTGTGCTATCAGCATTGTCTCACTTGTTCTAATTAACACCAGGAGCTTAAATTAAATCCTCAGCTTCCTCATAGGTGAGCATGAGTTAAGAGCAGCATTTTTGCGGAGAGACTCTCCCAGGTGTGACCATCTCATAGGCTAGTCGGTAATTTACTCTCAGCCTCACAGAACTGGTGCCACCCAAGCTTTCTGAAGACTAGACGAGTCCTCCATGCCTCGCCTCTTACTATTGGAGACAAATCACAAAACAAAGACAGGAATAAAAGAAAAATGCTCTTTTTCTGGAACTAAAGGGCAGATAATCCATTTGTTAGCATTATTGAGTTTTAGAAAGGCATCTCCAGAGATCTTCCTGTTCAAGAAATTTACATATAGATGAGGATATTGGGATCTTGTTGGATGAAGTGGTCACTTGTCCAAGGTCATGGAGTTAATAGGCAGAGCTGGATTTGGGAATTTAGTCTGCTATTCCAAGTGTGTGTGTGTGGGGGGGGGGGGGGGTTCGGAGCAAATGATAGTGGCCAAATATATTCTCTGGCCTTGAGCACAGCTATGGTGTGAATGTCTGTGTCCTCCTAACATTTATATGTTGAAATTCCAAAATTCGGGAACCCTGGGTGGCGCAGCGGTTTGGCGCCTGCCTTTGGCCCAGGGCGCGATCCTGGAGACCCGGGATCGAATCCCACGTCAGGCTCCCGGTGCATGGAGCCTGCTTCTCCCTCTGCCTGTGTCTCTGCCTCTCTCTCTCTCTCTCTCTCTCTCTCTGTGTGACTATCATAAATAAATAAAAATTAAAAAAAAAAAAAAAGAAATTCCAAAATTCGATGTGCTGGTATTAGGAGATAAAGTCTTTGGGGGGGTGATTAGCTCATACGGGAGGAGCTCTCATGAATAGGATTAATGCCCTTATAAAAGAGACCCCACAGAGCTCCCTCCTCTGCCATTGGAGGACAATGAAAAGTCTGCAGAGAAGTCCTCACCCAACCACACTGACCACCCACCCTGATCTCGGGCTTCCAGCCTCCAGAACTGTGAGAAATAACCTTCTATTGTAGATAAGCCACCTGGTCTGTGGTATTTTGTTGTAGCAAGTTGAACAAACTAAGCCAGGAAGCTTTTATTTCAGCAATGGGAATCGATGCAAGTATGATTTTTGCAAAGCTGATCAAGAATGATCTCTTGCAATAATGACAGTTGAGCACTTGGTATGTGGCTACTATGAACTGAGGTGTGCTGAGAGTATAAACTACACCAAATCTTGAAGACTTGGAAAGAAATCAAGGATTTTGTTAATAAGGACTACACGTTGAAATGATAGCTATAGGGGTGCCGGGGTGGCTCAGTCAATTAAGCATCTGTCGTCAGCTCGGGTCATGATCTCAGGGTCCTGGGATCCCCGCTCAGTGGGGATGCTACTTCTCTCTCTCCCTCTGCCTGCCTCTCCCCATGCTTGTTCTCTCTCTCTGTCAAATAAATAAATAAGATCTTTTAAAAAATTGAAATGATAGGTATGACAGGAGACGAAGTACTTTTTTAAAGATTTATTTGCTTATTCTAAAGAGAGAGTGAGTGTGAGTGAGCAAGAGGGAGGGGCAGAGAGAGAATCTTATGCAGACTCCCTGTTCAGCTGACACTTAACTGACTGGGCCCACCCAGGCACTCCAAAATAAAATATATTTTTAAAATGAATTTCTTCTGTTTCTTTTTGCCTTTTAAAAGTGTAGCTGCTAGAAAATATAATTACATATGCAGCTTGCAATTGTAGCACACAGTGTGTTTTTCTGGGTTAGTGCTGGCACAAGGTGATTTTTCAGTGCAGACTCCAGAACCCTGTTCTGGACCCCATGACCGGAATCCTTGGCTTTCTGGTTCAGGAATCTCATTTTTATAAAGATTCTCAGGGGATTCTGTTGCATGCTACATTTTGAGTTCGCAACATGATGATGGGTGGTGGCTGCCCCTTGAAGTTCACCAAAGTCTACACCATTCCCTGTCTTGTCCTCCAGACTGAGAAGCGGGACAACCCTGGCCATGTACCATGAGACACACATCAGGACAAGTGAGAGAAAAGGAGAGTGAGATACCTTTCTTTACCTACATCTCAAACTTGGAAAAAATAGGAATCATTTTCACTTCTGCAAACACTCTTTCCCATATTTCTTGAAACACAGAATTTCCTCTCTAACTGTCTGTGAGGAAGTATGCATGGATTGTGCATGTATAAAACCCATCCTGCTTCATTAGGACGAGGAGGGGGTGATTTGCTGGATCCCTCTGGCCATGGGAGTCCATGCTGAGTTCCCCTCCACCCGTGGCACGAGTGGTTCTGTCTGAGTGCCGAGAAATTGTAACTTGTGCTTCCCCTTTCTGCTGAGACTCCCTCTTCTCTTTCACACTAGATTTCTGGGGAAATGGGAGGAAGCCTTAAGGTGTGTTCACATTTTTTTTCCTATTGTGTTTGAGTCTCTGACTCCAGGCAAAGGTGGTTCGTCTGGAGGAAAAGAGTATTTCACGCTATCCTGGAACTAGAAAATATTCTTTCCTCATATTAATAAAGTTATATATATATTTTTAAAGATTTTATTTATTTATTCATGAGAGACACAGAGAGAAAGAAAGAGAGGCAGAGACACAGGCAGAGGGAGAAGCAGGCTCCATGCAGGGAGCCCGACGTGGGACTCGATTCTGGGTCTCCAGGATCACACCCTGAGCTGAAGGCAGATGCTCAACCACTGAGCCACCCAGGCATCCCCATATTAATAAAGTTATAGTTTAGACTTAGTGATTCAAGAAGAAATATTACCCATTTCTGGATTCTTCTTCGATATGTCAAGTGGACTTCTCTAAATTTAAAAATAATCTGGGAATAACATCAGTATAATTTCTTTTTTTTTTCAAAGATTTTTTTTAATATTTTTTTAATTATTTTTTATTAATTATAGTCGCAGAGAGAGAGAGAGAGAGGCAGAGACACAGGCAGAGGGAGAAGCAGGCTCCATGCACCGGGAGCCCGACGTGGGATTTGATCCCGGGTCTCCAGGATCGCGCCCTGGGCCAAAGGCAGGCGCCAAACTGCTGCGCCACCCAGGGATCCCCAAAGATTTTTTAATTTATTCATTCATGAGACCCACAGCCAGAGAGGCAGAGACAGAGACAGAGGGAGAAGCAGGCTCCCTGTGGGGAGCCCCATGTGGGGCTCGTTCCCCAGGCCCCAGGATCACGACCTGAGCTGAAGGCCGATGCTCAACCACTGAGCTACCCAGGTGTCCCAGGCTTCTATTTTCAGCACAGAAAAGTTCCAAAAGAGTTTAGTCGCCTGACTATGTTCCTGTTTGTGGCTGGGGCCCCTCTGATTTGGGGAGCAATGCTTTTCCGGTCCTGACAAACTCCAGTAATGTCTGAATACAAAGGCAATTTATTTTGTGGGGGAATTCTGAATTTCAGTATTCTACACAAATCATACAGCCGGGGCACTTATTCCCCCTTCTTGTGGAAACCAAGGAAAAGGGGTACCTGTGTGTCATCAGGCAAGCATGCCATGGTCCACTGATCGACGATTAGGTTGGACAAATCTGGTGCCCACTGAGGGCTGGCAGTGACCTCCCCATGCCTCCCCCTCCCTGTCACTCCACCTTCTCATTCTTCCCCTTCTTCCTGTCTACTCTCTTCCTTCTGTCAGAAATAAAAGCATTCTCCACGGCCCAATCCAAGTTTCACCTCAGAATATCATTTGACAGAAAAAGATGTAGCTGCCTTAGGGCTCATGACAACTCCTGTTTGCAGTTATTACTAATTATCTTAACTACACAATCAACGTCTTTATTTCCCATTTCCTGGTTAGGCTAGCTAATGAACTCATAATTTCCATGAGTTAGCCAGGATTCCCATCCCCCCTGAGGTAGGAATGCCCCGCTGTATTATTTTCTTCATCGTCTATGACTACCTGAGATTTCATTATATGTGCTTACACTGATTTGCTCATTATCTGCCCAACTCACTAGAATTTAAGCACCCTGGGACAGGGTGTATATTGAGTTTACTGTAATATTTCCAGTTCCCTAAAATAGCATCTGGTTTGTAGTCGGTACTCAGTAAACACTTGCTAAATGAAGAGCTGTATGAACAAGAGCTGACTAGTGTTTAAGATAAAAATGGCATCCTGCCTCTTGTCTCCTTCTTGCTTAAGAAAATAGTAGTGGTGGTAACAAAATGGACGCAAAGAGCGGTGCTCAGCTAGTCTAGAAGTGCTGTTTGCAAAATATGTCTTGAACCTTGCCCCATCTCCATAGTTAGACCCATGCGTAAGCCACCTTCGTTACCCCATGTGGACTATAGCTGAGACCTGGGGTCTTCGTGGTCCCCCATTTCAATCCATTCCTCTGCACGCAACAGAAGGGATTTTCTTAAATTTGAACAGCATTGCACCAGTTTTCTACTTAAACTCCTTCAAACCCAGGACTCTTGGCAGATAATCCAAACTGGCACAGAGCCCTGAGAGGCCCAGCATGACCAGCCTTTTCTTTACTGGTCACTGCCGTCTCACACGTCCTCTTCTCTGGCCTACTGTGCTTCACCCACTTTGGCTTTCCAGCAGTGCCTGGGGTGTGCCAGGCTCTTTTCCACCCCAGGGACTTTGCATGTGCTATTTTCCTCACCTGGCATTCTTTCCCCTTCAACCCCTTCTCTTTCTTTAGGCTGAGATGTCGTGTCTGCAGAGATACCTTCCATTGTTCCCATCTAAATTCCCCCATTCCCATTCTGCTAGTCTCTTTGTCAACCCCTCTTTGTTTTTTTTTTAATTTTTTTTATTTTTTTTTGTCAACCCCTCTTTGGTTTTTCTTTATTGTGCATCTTGCAGTCTGTGGTTCTTTGTTTTTTTCCCTCTTGTCTCCACCACCAGAGTAGAAACTGCAAGAGGGTAATGGCAGTGGCTGTCTCCCTCATTCTTATGTTCCTAGTACTGAGCTCTGAGCTGTTGATGAAGCTTGTATTAGGGTGTTATGGCTGCTATAACGAAGTGCCACAAACTGGCTTAAAACAGTGCAAATTTATCAACTTACAGTTCTGGGAGTCAAAGGGTATGAAAGGAGTCTCATTGGGCCAGAGTCAACGTGTTGGTAGGCTCCAGAGGCTCTGGATGCTCTAGGAAAGAGCAGTCTCCTTGCTCTTTCCATCTTGTGGAGGCTGCCCTCATTCCTTGGCTCACGGCCCCCTTTTCCATCCTCAAAGCCAACAGTGTTACATCTCTCTGCATCTTTCTTTTATAGTCAGATATTTACCTGACTCTCTTCTCCTGCTTCCTTCTTCCATTTTTAAGGGTGCTGGTGATTGCCTTGGGCCCACCTGGATAATCCAGGCTAATCTCACTATTATTTTATTTTATTTTATTTTATTTTATTTTATTTTATTTTATTTTATTTTTTTCAGGCTCATCTCTCTATTTTAAAGTCAATGGATTAGTGCCTTTCATTCCTTCTGTAACCTTAGTTCCTTCCCCTTGGCTATGTAATTTAACATAGTCACAGGTTCTAGGGATTAGGAGATGAATGTCTTGGACGACCATTATTTCTTGGAAGTTCTTTGTGGGCAAATGGCTACATTTAAGTTTTTTTTTTGTGTGTGTGGCTTCTTGTGCCTGTTCATGTCAGGCCAATATTCAGGCTTCGTAATTATTCTGATGAATATTTTCTGATTCCCAGAGGAAGCCAGCAGATTTAGGACAGAGTTCTTTCTTTAATTATCAGCTTCAGAAGAGGACCCGGGGACCCTTAAGGTACTAGGTGAAGAGGGTTTTAAAGATCTAATTAAATATCTAATATTCTTTAGAAGCCATGAAATTTATAGTTGGTGCCACGGTAATTGGCATGGTTTCTCCTGGAGTGACGAATGTAGGCATTAGACGCATTTGCACCAAAGGTGGTTCCAACCAAGGTGATTAATTTCTGGAAGATTAATACAGGGAAGCCGAAGGCCATGTTTTGCAATCAACTAGGCTGCGCTTGCCTCGACCTGGATTGAATTCCAGCTTTGGAGTGGAAAGAAATATGGAGATACTTCATGAGTACCATACAAATGGCAGCCCCTTCACCTATGAGGTGAATGAGTGGAATGAAGTAGTGTGTTTGTGGAGAGAAGCTGCTGATGCTCAGCCTACCATTATTTCACGTGCTTTTCTCAAGGACGACACAGCCAAGACACTCAGTCACAAGATAGGTTTTTCTTCTTGGAGGAGACCTCATGTTTAGCTGTCATTTCTGGGGCTATTTTTAGTGATGGTGTTTTAAAACCTTGAGGAGCCTTTCTCCCCTCACCAAGCTCAAGCGCAGGGTTGCTATGCAACAGTCCCATCTCCCCGGTGGTGCTCACACTCTTTTCTCCCAGATATTCAATGAACTGGACCTTGGCTGGAGCCAAACAATAGAGTGAGACAGACTCATGCAAAGATAAAGCAACAGCTTTTGCTCTCACAGACCAGGGTCTGTCTCCACTGCGACCAGGTGCACGGTCCTAGGCAAATCTCTCTCTCTCTCCTTGGGTCTCAGTTTCAGCATGTATGAAATGGGGATGTTACTTCTTTCTAGCCTGTAAGTCTGTTGTGAGGATAAACTGGGATCCTACCTGTAAAAACCTTTAAAACATGATAATTTCATGAGACAGAGGTCTGTTTTAATTTTCACAAAATGGGTTTCATAAAGCCATGTTTGGAAAATTGAGGAAATCCTATTGATTCACCCTTTGGTGCTTCTCTGCCTCCTAGGTTTATTAGAATCTATCACAAGATAATATTCTATGAAACTAAAAATAACAGCAATGCCAGCGGTTAACATTTGTGAGCATTTATGAGCAAACGCTTGTAATTAAACACTATTTCATAGGTTTTCACAAAAAGCCTTGCGACTACATGGCTTTGCTACCTATACATCATGGAGAAACCCTGAGTTACTCTCAAACTAAGGTCCTGGTGCCTCTATGTATACTTTAGGACATGGGACAGAGGTCTGGGAAATTCCTTGGTGAGCCATGGGTGACTTCTTAATTCTCATCTAGGGGTGATCACCTTGCATGCCTGCCTACTACTGAGAATAAAACCCATGCATAGAGCTCGTCACTGTTTACCAAATGGTTTTCACATCGGTGATAACACTGACCAGTTTCTTACTATGTGCCTATGGAGTGCCTTTGGTTTTTATATATTTTTAAGATTTTATGTATTTATTCATGAGAGACACACAGAGAGAGGCAGAGACATAGGCAGAGGGAGAAGCAGGCTCCCTGCGGGGAGCCTGATGCAGGACTCAATCCCGGAACTGGGTTATGCCCTGAGCCAAGGGCAGATGCTCAACCACTGAGCCACCCAAGCGTCCCATGCCTTTGGTTTCTTTTTTTTTTTTTTTTAATTTTATTTATTTATTCATGAGAGACAGAGTGAGAAAGAGAGAGGCAGAGACACAGGCAGAGGGAGAAGCAGGCTCCATGCAGGGAGCCCGACGCAGGACTCGATCCTGGGTCTCCAGGATCACACCCTGGGCTGAAGGCAAGTGCCAAACCGCTGAGCCACCCAGCGGCTTTGGTTTTTAAAATGTTCCAACAACCCTATGGGAGAGGTACTATTATAACAGAGAGGGCAAGCTACTTACCTAAGTCTACTCAGCTAAGAAGTGGTGGACAAACACTTTGTATTTGGGGCTGTCTAAATCTAGGGCCCTAGATTCACTCTCAACCATGACCCTGCACTCCCTCCCATTTGACATTTGCAGAAACGCTGCCCCATGGACAGGAAAGGTAATATTTGCTCTATTTTGAATCAGATGGAACAGAGCCTTAGGGAATTCCAGTGACCTGAAGGTAAGTGCCAGGGCTACAGTTAGAAGACAGGTTTTGGACATTTAGAACAGCGGTCCTTTTGCCGTTCCATCATGCTGCATTCAAGTCTTGAAGAGGGACCATTCTCGACTCTTTATGAGGGAATAAGGGACACCTCTATGGTCTATGTATATAACCAGATCTCACTGCATGTTGGTTTCCTGATTTCTTGAGGATGGCTGTAATAACAGCCCTTGGCCAGCTGGGGCGCTCTAACTGTGGGCCGGGCACCTGCCTCTCTTGCAGTCTTTCCAACTGTAAGGTGCATCGAGATCTCCACCACCACCCCCGACCCCCGCCACCCCTGCCACCCCTGCCCTGGGAATGGGGTGCTAAGCGCAGATTCCCATTCTCTAAGTCTGAGGAAGAGCCTGTGACGTGGCATTTCTAGCCAATTCCTAGGTGATACTATTGCCACTGGTTCTGGGACCACGCTCTGAAGAGCAAGTGTGCAAGTGAGGGAGCAGAAGAAACTTTAGTAGGCTGACTGACAAATGAGAACTTAGGGTCTGGGAGTTTTTCCATTCCTTTCCATTTTTCCTGTTTGTTACTCTGATACAGACTCTCTGATCAAAATTTGAGTCTTTGGAATCACAGCTGCTAAAGAGAGAGAAGAGAGAGGGAGGAGGGGAGAAAGGAGGAGGAAGAGATGAAAAAAAGAAAGGAAAAAAAATAGGATATGTAAATCACTGTGACATATGTCCTGGACTAGAAGAAGATTCAGAGGGACGCCTGGGTGCCTCAGCAGTTGAGCATCTGCCTTCGGCTCAGGGTGTGATCCTGGGGTCCTGGGATTCCAGTCTCACATCGGGCTCCCTGCATGGGGCTTGCTTCTCCCTCTGCCTGTGTCTCTGCCTTTCTCTCTGTCTCATGAATGAATGAATGAATAAATAAATAAATCTTGAAGAAGAGAAGGGAGGAGGAGACAGCAGGCCACAACTAGAGGAGCTATTTTGCTAGGCTTTCTCCCAGTGGGAATAGAACAGTGTGTGTGTGTGTGTGTGTGTGTGTGTGTGTGTGTGTAGGGTGGAAGGTAAGGAAAAGGGTCTGATCTGAAATTAATGCAAGGGGATGGAATTGTAAAAAGGTCGTTAAAAGATCCAGAGTCTGGTACTGATTTTGCCAGTAACTCTGTGGTCTTCACAGTTACTGCTTTTTCTAACTTGTTTGACAGGACCCCCTAGTAATTACACCACATTTCCTCAGCTCCTGTCACATCCTGACAGCCTTATTTCCAAAGTGACTGAATGACTTGGGTTTCCTGGAACAATTGTCATTTCAATATCCTGTCTTGGTGTCCAGCTGTGTGCTCAAATCTGCACCCCAGCTTTTAGTTTTGAAAATACGGTCATTGTAATTATGCCCCAGCAAGAACACATCTGCAGTTGGTTAGCTTAATTGATACCCTGCGTATCTCAAGGGTTCTTAACTTTTGGGGATTAGGAGTCATGGGGCTTTCAGGAATCTTGTGAAAGCTATGGACCATCATCTCAGAAGAATGCTCATGTGCATAGGCATGCAAAAGTTTGCACTTTTCTAGGATGTTTCAGAGACTCTCCAGCGCATTGCATTGCAGGACCTAACTGGATCCATGGGTTCTGGCTGTAGGTGATGAATGCTTAGGTAGACATAGAGAAATGAGCTGCCTTTCTATACACAACTTATCAATATGCCACCCATCATGCTGGCAATTTCATTTCTGCCCCTGCCGAAGAGCATAGGTGATTTTTACTCATGGAGATAGACTATTAAGCAGATGGCTTCATCCCACATAATGTGTTCTGAACACAAGCTGTGCTTCATTTCGTCAATTCATACTTTCCATTTAATATGGTTAAGATCCTCTTCTCCAGAGACATCCATTTTCTTGGTATGTGAGTTACACTCGTAAAGAAAAAGAGAGAGCCCTAAAAGGTGAATAAATGGCTTTTCCCTTTTCTTGTTTCATTTATTTTTTTAGAATTATTTTTTATTTTTATTTTTTAGGGAGAGAAAGAGTACTCAGGCACATGTGTGAGGGGTCTGTGGGGGGCAGAGGGAGAGGGAAAGAGAGAATATTAAGGAGACTCCCACTGCTGAGCCAATGTGGGGGCTTGATCCCACGACCCTGGGATCATGACCTGAGCTGAAATCAAGAGTCTGACGCTTCCCTGACTGAGCCACCCAGGCACTTATAAATGGCTTTTCTAACAGCAGAACACACATTTTTCATAGAGTCTCTAGAACTGGAAGAGACCCCTGAGATCATCTCATCTGGGAGATATAAACACTAACACTGGCCTTCCAGATATGTAGCATCAATGAGTGAAATCATCCTGTTGCATCAGTTCAACAAGGATGCATCCTGTTTGCACAGGATACACTTAGAAATAGTCTTTGGTTCCACAAAAACATGTTCTCTTTGCCACTTTTATTGAAGCACGCAGCTTTCATTGTCTATCTGCTCCTGTACATACTCTCCCCTCCGCCCCATCACTAGTGGGAAAATGAAATGGTTCTCTACAATAGGAGAACAACAGAGTCATGTGAATATAAATGAAAACTAACTTCTCCCAGTACCAGGGATTGATATGAGGAGTCAGGAGATAGTGGCGAACTGTATTGCTGGGGCGCCAGGGAAAGTGGCTAGCAGTTACACACTTCTAACAGCCATGTCCATGAGGAATGCATATGGATGTGGCCCCATCTTCTGATTTCTCTGGAGAGCCTGGAGATGTGGAATTTGAGTGGAAATCTCTTCAGTTGAAAAATCTTGGCTATGTTGGGTTTTAATGTTTGTTTGCTGGTTTTTGTTTGTTTTATACTGTGCAACCCAAAGAAATTAGGTTGCCAGGCAAATCCTGCCATTTGGCTGCTGGTTTGTGATCTCTGATGTAGTCCAGCTACTTCATTCCGCAGATTGGGATGCTAAGGGGAAAAGTGACATCTGTGTATATGTAGTGAGTGAAAGTGTTAGGGGATTGAAGCCAGGCCTCCTGGTTTTCAATTTATTTCTAATCCTGTTTTACCATGATGTTGCATTAATTTCATTCTCTAACTATTTTTTTACTTTGCATTGAGGGCAAGAGGTGTCCTTAAATTTAAGACATTTTTCAATCCAGTGTTAGGAGTTCAAGGATCTCTTAGTTGATATGTAAAAGCGGAAGAATCACACTATTTCTGGCAACATGGCTTTTCTCTACACTCAACCACAACATGCTATGCCCTGCAGATAATTTGTCCTAGAACATACTATGTTTGGAAAGTCATTAAGCCATAAATCAATTGCTCTCCAGAGCATTTTATATTGGATTCAAATAAAACAGTTTGGGTGGTCTGAAACCAGAAGCTCTTGCAGGCTGCAGAAATTGTATTATGGCAGAAAATGTACAAGAAAGCTCTTTAGCCTGATAAAAATCCATAAACATAGACAAAGATTTGTCAGTATTTCAATTCAGGGCTTTAATGTGGTCCAGTGAATCAATAGAGGGAACATAACCTCCTTTGAGAACGCTCAGAGCAACAATGCATTGATTTTTCATATTTTGCATGATGACTCTGGCCAGGCATTTAGTCCTAGAGGGGATAAGCAAAAAAAATGAAGATTATAAAAGATATTCCTTTCAAACATCAAAGTGGATGAGAGAAATTCATGCAAGAATTAAGGAAGGGCCGCTTGGGTGGCTCAGTTGGTTAAGCATTTGCTTTTGGCTCAGGTCATGATCCTGGGGTCCTGGGATAGAGCCAGCATTGTTGCCGGGCTTCCTGCTCAGCAGGGAGTCCGCTTCTCCCTCTGCCCCTCCCCCTGTTCCTGCTCTCTCTGTCTCTCTCAAATAAATAAATAAAATCTTAAAAAAAAAAAAAAAAAAAGAATTAAGGTAAATGGAAAAGGATCCAGAGCCAATGTTCTCTGGAGGATAGGGCCTCTGGGACTGGCTACCAGAAACAAGTGTAACAGCTTCCCTGCTGGAATAGTTAAGATGTTTGGTTCATGATCAGAAAAGGTTGTAACTGTAAGGTCTTTGGAACCAGGCCAATCTTATCCATCAATGTGATCCTATCATTTAGTGTAGAACCTGGTGCTTACAGAGTGCTCAATATATATCCAGGGTCTTTTTATTTTTAATTTACTAAGTGCTTACTATGTGTCAGCCATGGTATTTAAGATTGAGAAAAAAGACACATGTACATATTTCCATGAATCTCAGGGGTTTTGCTCTACTGTGTTGAAGCAGCTTCTTCAGTGGACTCCTGAGCTTTCCCAGAGCTATTTTCATTCATTACATGGATGTCTGTCTAATTATTGTTCATTGTTGGAGGATAGAACCTGGGTCTCCTACTCTGCCATCTTGGTCCTAACCATTCTGTCTTAAATGTGCCATCTGTTCAGATACCAATGGATTAACAATGGCCAAACTGGGAAATCTGCTCAGAGAAGGATGCTTTTAGAGCTGGATAAAATAACTATTTAATATCTTTTGAACTTTTTTTGTTTTGTTTTATTTTTTGATCAGCATAGCAATTCTTAAGTGATGTCTTCTCAGGGATCATAATATATGAGAGGTTCACCTGGTGAAGCTGAGCTCAGGAGGTGACTGTCATTGCCCAAGAAGCTAGAAATGCCTGCAGGGAAACTGGGAACAAGAGGGTGATATTGGTGGTAATGGAGAGGAATGGTTGGGCTCCAGAGGAGCCCTTGGGAGGTAAAATCAATTATACTTCTGTTGGATAGAATTGGAAAAGAGGGAGAAAGAGGCAGTGCCAAGGGATCTCCTGGGTGTCTGGCTTGTGTAGATGATTGGATGGTGGTGCCATTTGTGGAGATAGGGAGCCTTGGAGGAGGATTTGTACTGGGGGAAGGCCCACGAGTTCAGCTTTGGATACAAAAAATTTGTGATATCTAATGGAGATATCGAGTTGTATATCCAAATGCAGGAAAGTTGAAAAAGTCAAAGGAGAGGTCAGAGCTAAGAATGTCAATTCTAGTATATTTAGTGTACAGGTTGGACTTTGGGGTACAGATAAGCTCACCTTGTAAAAGGTTACAAAAGAGGTGTAGAGCAGGGTTTTTCAGTTTAGCACTGTTAACATCCTGGGCTGGCAAATTCTTTGTTGGGGTGACTTCTCCGTGCACTGTAGGATACTTACAGCACCCTGACTTCTGATGCCTGATGCCAGTAGCACCCCCCACCCTCGCAGTTGTAATAACCAGTATGTCTTCAGATATTTTCAATTATTTCCAAGGGGGCAAAATTGCTTCTGGTTGAGAACCATGGGTAAAGAATTACGGTTATGAACTGAGGTTGTGGTACTTGGTTGCCTGGCTTGGTCCATGACCAGCCATACTACACAGGGTGGGTAACTTACTGAATCTCTCTGGGTCTCAATTCCATCCTCTGGAATAGAGACAATAGTAGAGGATGATATCTTATTAGCTTTCATGAGGTAAATGAGAAAGCTTGAGAAAATCTCATAGATGAGTGGCTCATAGGCAGTGTTTGCTGTTGTTATATTCCTGGTGGTGTTCTTATTGAGAAGTGCCTAGGATCTAGAAGCCTGGAGAAACTCCAACATTTAACGTGATAGGTAAGTAGAAGGAGCCAGCAAGGGAGCCAGAAAATAAGAATGAGTAGTTGGAGCATAGGAGCAAAGGAGGGTGAATGTGATGTCATGGGAGTGCAGGGAGAAATCAACTCAATGTATTTTATTGAGACAAAGGCTCTAAAATAAACACCTTTGTTAAATTCATTAGCGTACAAGGACGATAGTTTTATTGTACTATCACATGGCACTCGGAATGTACTTAGGACATTTGGGTAAAGACTTCTTGCTCACTCTCTGGCTGATAATCATTTTAAAGCCATGTTACATAGTCAGTGGAGACACAAAACATTGGTGAAAGGTGAGCCTGGAAGAAGCAGCAACTATGTGTAGAGAGATTACCTAGCTCTGATCACTCCTTCCCAGAAAGCAAGACAGTGGAAGAGGGAAGGGATAAGTGACAGTTACCTGGATAAAAGGCGGTTTACAAGCAAAACTGCATTTTGTCTATACAGCCAAATTATTTTGCCTCTACAGTTCAACATCTTTGGTACTGATACGGCAGACCAAGAGCAATTTTCTGTGTACTTCTCCTTCCTCCTTCACCCCAGTTGACCTACCACGTTTTGCACTAAGTCTCCACTTCAGAAGTGTAATTCTGTTGGAAGAAAACGAATGGATGTAATGCACGGAAGAATAGGGCTCATGGAAATTACGGATGTCTTCCTCCCTCCTTCTCCTCCTCCTTTCCTTCCCTTGCTCTCTGCTCTCTTCCTCCCTTCAAATACACATGTCTTCGGTATGTTCCTGGCACTCAGCTAGGTGGTAGAATACAGAAGAGAAAAAGAGAGAGGGGATATTCTAACCTAAAGTTCCTTACTTTTTTAAAAATAAGAGCAGGGCAGCGCCAGTGGCACAGTGGTTTGGCGCTGCCTGCAGCCTGGGGTGTGATCCTGGAGACCCGGGATCGAGTCCCACATCAGGCTCCCTGCATGGAGCCTGCTTCTCCCTCTGCCTGTGTCTCTGCCTCTCTCTCTCTGTGTCTATGAATAAATAAATAAAATCTTTTAAAACAAATAACAAATGATAAGCACTGAGGAATATATAGACTTCTTGAATCACTATATTGTACACCTGGAACTAATTTAACACTGTATGTTAGCTATACTGGCATTAAAATAAAATTTTAGGGACACCTGGGTGGCTCAGCAGTTTAGTGCCTGCCTTCAGCCCAGGGTGTGATCCTGGAGTCCGGGGATTGAGTCCCGCATCGGGCTCCCTGCATGGAGCCTTCTTCTCTCTCTGCCTTTCTCTGCCTCTCTCTCTCTCTCTGTGTCTTTCATGAATGAATGAATAAATAAATAAATCTTTTAAAAAATTAAATTAAATTAAAAAAATAAGAACAAATGCCTTAAACACACCACACACACACACATACATTCCCAGGCAACCCCCCCAACACACACACAAACACAGACATACTTATGAAAATGGTAAAGAAAATAACCAGAATGTGTTGATAAGGAAGTGAAGAAGTACTTATTTTCTAAAGAGAGATCCAGAAAGGACCCTGTGAGGACACAACATGTAAGCCAAGATCTGAACAGTAAGCCTGGAGCAGAGCTTGATGGGGAGAAAGCCACAGGTAGAACAGGTCTATGCAGGAGAAGCTTGGCCTGCATAGACCTGTTGGGGTCATGGAGTCCCATGAGGGACTGGAGGGAACCATAAGGACCACATGAAGACCATAGGAGGCCTTTGAAGTTGTCCTGGGTGCAGATCAAGGGCAGAGCTGAGGTGGGTGGGACACTTGTGAGTAAGCACATCTGATCAGGTGGGAGGGGAGGGTGCCCTGACTGGGAGCATAGCTGGGGAGAGAAGGCTGGTGGGCAAATTTGAGAAGCATTCTCTTCTCCCCCACCTCTAGGTGACTACACTTGCTATTAGCATTTGAAACATTTAAATGACTCATGATGGTATCTTATCTCTTTTCCTGAATGAGTCTTTGGAGAATAAGGATACCTTCTAAATTCTCAGCATAGTGTTCTGAGAAACAAGTCACTAGTGTGTATTCCTATCTTGTCATTTGTCTGTGAGAGATGGAGACTTTTAAAAATACCATCCTCAGCTTTAGTATTCTTTTTTTTTAAAGATTTTATTTATTTATTCATGAGACCCACACACACACACACACACACACACACACACAGAGGCAGAGACACAGGCAGAGGAAGAAGCAGGCTCTACACAGGGAGCCCGATGTGGGACTCAATCTCCAGTCTCCAGGATCACGCCCTGAACTGAAGGCAGAGGCTAAACTGCTGAGCCACCCAAGGATCCCCAGCTTTAGTATTAAGTGAGTATCATGTTGCTTCCATAGCCTTTTTTAAAAGATTTTATTTATTCATTCATGAGAGACACAGAGAGAGACAGAGAGAAACAGAGAGGCAGAGACATAGGCAGTGGGAGAAGCAGGCTCCATGCAGGGAGCCCGATGTGGGACTCGATCCCGGGTCTCCAGGATCACGATCTGGGCTGAAGGCACAGCCAAACCTCTGAGCCATCCGGGCTGCCCCCCATAGCCTTTTTTGAAGAGTAAATTAGAATAGGGCAAGGGTGGGAAGGAAGGAGTAAAGTGAAAAACTGTTTTGGCTTGAAGCTCATTGGAAAGCCTGTTTTTTTTGTTTTTGTTTTTGTTTTTTGGTAAGGATTTATTAAGTGCCTCTGTATACAAGGATGAGTAAGGCTTTTGTTTATTTTTTAGCTGCTTGGGTCTCAGCCTAGTTGTAAAGTCAGATACATAAACAAATAGAGTGAGATGATTGCATATTTTAATAGAGTACATACTAAAGAGAATTATGAGGGATAAAGTAGGGAGTTAAATTTGCCTAGCAACACTGGGGAGACTTTCCAACACAGGTGAGATGTGAGCTGGGTTAATAAGCTTGGGTGAAAAAATAAAATAAAATAAAATAAAATAAGCTTGGGTGGTGGTTCACCAGGTGGAAATGGGAGCAGAGGGGACTTCGGCTTTAAAGAAATAGTACATGCAAAAGTCCTGAGGCCTAAAGAAGCATACAGATTCCCAGAAAGCCAAGCCATTTTCTAAAACACATAGTGATTAGCAGCAATTAGATGAGACTGCAAAGCTTACAGTAGGCCAGGCTATGATGGGCATATCAGAGGAGTGCCTGGGTGGCTCTGTTGGTTAAGTGTTCAACTCTTGATTTCAGCTCAGGTCATGATCTCAGGGTTGTGTGATTGAGCCCTATATCAGGCTTTGCACTGTGTGCTTGGGATTCTCTCCCCTTCTTCCTCTATTCCTTACCCCTGCTCATTCTCTCTTTCAACAAATAAACAAAGAATCTTTTTTAAAAAATTTAAGACATTCCAAGTAGTGCACATTCTCCTGCAGGCTGGTGTTTCCAAAACCCTATTTCAACCATTCAAGTACCATTGTTCATGATATTTTTCTATATACATATGAAGGGGAGCAGAATAGACCACACCAAAATGTGCCTCTTTGGCATAAGGATCAGTTTGGGCTGATTATTTTAAAGAAAAAGCAGACATAGGAAATGCTTTGAAAATTGAGTAGTAGAAGACATTTATATTTATAAGGAAAACCTCCATTTGTAAGAGTGTCTCCCTCTCTGTGCCAGGAGCAGAAGGATAACTGAATCTCTAGAAATTCTTCTAAATAGACAAGGAATGGACTTAAATCTACATTGCAGCCTTACCCTTATTTGCTGTGTTTTTCTTTTCCTGGTAACCCCCATACCTAGTTCCCCTGCCCCCAACATCTTCTTTTGTCTTTAGTTGGAAATGATATTTAAGGTAGTGATTTAGGCCATATGGGGGAATTACTTAGTTTTTCTGTGTATTTCCTATGTATATAGGAGGTATACATATTTCATAAAATGTTTTTCTTCTGTTGATCTGTCTTTTATTATAGGAAGATCTAGTCAAAAATCTAGAAGGGCAAAGGGAAAATTATTCTTCCTCCCCAACATACCAGTACCATTTGCTTAAAAGTTGTTGTTTTTTCCTTTAAATTAATTTATCTTGTTCACTTAAACATATTTAGGAAGGAAGTTTTTTAAACATAGAATTTTGAAAAAACTTTACATTTCAAATGAAGTTATGAGTTTGATGTGCTGTTATGTTTTTACATAATATATCTTAAATTATATATGTGACTAATGAAACTTGAGAGGCTCACCTGGACACTGCCTACATCACCTTACCCTACCTACATCACCTCACATGCAACATCTCGCTTTGTTAATTAGGCTGCAGGTGAAGAGAGGGGTGGAGGATTATAAGCAAGTACATGGTATTATCATGTTGGGGAGGAAACATTTTTCTATGTTATTCAAGATTCTTCTGGCTGGTCTAAGAATGAACTTGAAATGGCACAGATTAGCAAGAGAAAATAAAATTTAATAAAGTGCATACAGGCAAAATGAGATTACGTGTCATCCTGGACTAAGGAGGGGGGGGTTGGGGTCTGGGGCTTCAACACAAAGGATGGCAGTTGGCTGGGCCATTCAGAAACAACAGGACATAGAGAAGACCTTGATCAAACAGGTCTTGCTGGGTTCCTCCCTGTGTACCACACCTAGTTCGTTCATATTATACTATAGATATCTATCGTGATAGCTCCCTTCCTAGGTCTCCCTCTAATTTCTCTTAGTTGAGAGGAGGCAAAAAGACAATGTCTTGAGTCTTCTGTTTCTTAAAAATAATAAACCTAAAACAACCCACCTGCCAAAAGTCACGTTTTGGGTGGAAATTTTGCTCCATTACAATCACATCTGTGTTTTAGAAGCATCACTGAAGTGGCAGAGTGGATAGTAGAGTGGAAAAGGAATTTCATTTCAAAATGCTTCCCATTCATTATCTGCTGAGTTCAAATAATTATACAAACGAGTTACCTCTGCTGTGTCTGTGGAGTAGCACCGGGGGAAATCACAGTATTAGAAGCCTCTAATTTCATGGTGGAGACATCACCAGTCCCTCCCTCCCCTCTAAACCTGAGCATCTTTGATTTTGCTTCATCTCACGGGTGTTTTGGATGAATTCAAGATTTAGGGGGCTTATGACAGATGTGACATTTTTTCATTGGAGGAGAATGTTATTGCAAAAATGCAGATCAGAGAACCTGCAGGGCCTGGTGATTAATCAGAGGCGACCAGTCCTTTGCAACTTTTTCAAGAAACACAGTGAAACTTGTTATAAAATAAAACCACAGGCCTGAAATTGCTTTACTTAAACCAAGTCACCAAATCTGAATTTCACACTTACCCTAATTGTAGTTTCTTTAAGATTTATTTATTGATTTTAGAGAGAGTGAGAGAGAGAGAGTGTGTGTGTGCTCGAGAGGGAGAGGGGCAGAGGGAGGAGAATCCTAAGCAGGCTCCATACCAAGTGCCCCTGACAAGGGGCTCGATCTTATGACCCTAAAATCAAGACCTGAGCAGAAACCAAGAGTCTGCTCAACCAATTGAGCCACCCAGGCAACCCCCCTACGTTGCAGTTTTAACCTCTCCTAGTCATATAGTTTTAAAACTGATCTTTTGGGCATTTTTAGCATTAATGGAGTCATCTGTCACAAAGGCCTTCTCTCTACCCCAAGGAAAGATGAGACAATCTGCATAATAAGACCCTCTGCCCTTTCCTGAAAGGCACTTTGAGCTTGCTTGAAATCATTTTTTCCTTTCTTTTGGTAATCACTTCTTGCCCCACCCTCCTTCCTATAAAAACCTTCCATTTTGTACTCCTGGGAGTATCCTCCTTGCTAGATGGGAAGCTGCCCAACTCATGAGTGGCTTAATAAAGCCAATTAGATCTTCAGATTTACTCTGCTGAATTTTATTTTTTAACAGACCAGATGGCCTCTTTTGAATCAAGACCTTGAGAATCCCTTTTCAGCAATGGAAGTACAGAATGGTTAAGGCATGATTGCTCACCATTGAATATGGGAAAAAACTGTATGTAGCAGCAAGCCCCAGGGTCAAATATGCAGATGCCTCCAGGGGCCCAGCAGGTACTTGAAATTAATGATGTGGAGTCTGCAGGAGGGTCTGACTCATTTAAAGGAATAAACAGCTACTCAGCCATACCTGTCAGTTATCAAATGTAGCCAAAGGGAGTGGGCCTAGTATCTTTAGATCTCTGTTTTCTAGAAAATCTGGATCTTTTTGGTGTTATCTTACAAATTTTTTTGTTGTTGATGGTCTTCCTCCCCCAATCCCTGTACCCCTTAAGAAAGGAATACTCTGTGGAATATACATTATAATGCCTAAACTATTTTGCCTTCCCATCTGATTTTTGCAGCATTTCTGACAGAGAATATTGGCCTTTGCTTAATCACCTCCAGAGCCAGAGGGCTCACTACTTCACAAATAAGCCCACTGTATTCTTGGACAGAGAATGTCTGTTCAACAGAGAATCCTTATGAAAAAAACAAAGCCCAAATGTCTTAGCCTGGAATTAAAGCCTCTCCCTGCACCCTGCAGTATGGTACGCACCTCAGGAGTGGTCTACTGCTTTCCAGAATGGCTGATCAGTGTCTCCTGAATTTACCATCTACCTTCCCAACATGAAAGTCTTATTCACTAATCCCCTCTGTCTTAAACCCCCTGGGCTCTGCTCTTTGATGTTCTAAATTTAATAGCCTGTTTTTAAAATCTAGCAAATCGTGTCTGCAAAAGCAATGCATTTCAGGAAAAAAGGCAAATTATGGATTTTGAATATGGTTTGAAAAGCTTCTCAAGCCAAGCTTGCCAATTTAACACTCCAAGTCAGCTACTGGCATCTAATATTTATTACTTAAAATATTTGTTGTATGTTTAACCACTAAGATCAAACTCACTTTCAGAACTCTCTCCCACGTATTTCTCTAGGCAGCTCAAGCAGCTGAACTGGCATGCAATTCAGAATCCTGACTTGGGGTCTTTTAGGCACCAGATTTGGTGGTTTTTTTTTGGGGGGGGGGAGCAAGTTCTAGCTTTGAGGGGCTATTTTGAAAGTTTAATGGAAGGTGGGGTGGAAGAGAGTTTTGAACCTTAGGGGCACTCCCCTCAGCCTCATCAGAAAAGCATCCTAGTAGAGTAAAGCCTGCTGAGTTTGGGGCCTCTTAAAGGGATAGTTAGGTTTTAAGATGCTGAAGTGAATACTTCAAAGGCAGCTCTGTGATACCCAGCTGTAATGTACTCCTCCTCAGCTGCTGCTTCATTCTTTCAGCTTTCTGCACCTACAATGCAAAACCTGCTGGGACCAGAGGGCTCAGCTCAATTGTAACATTCCAGCAGTCTGCTGAGAATTCCAACACTGTGGCCAACATGTTCTCCAGACTGTCCTCCCCTATACCTTCCCCAGTTCACAAAGTGTGGGGCTGATGTTTCTCTTAGGAACAAGGCAGTGTGTACACATTAAGACTAGCACATTAGAATGACCTCACCTGGCCATATAGTGACCGCAGCCAACTTTGAGTGGATCCCCAGATCTTCTGGGTGAATAGAATTTAACTATAACTAACAATTATTGGTGACTATACACCAGGATTGTGCTGAACACTTAATATGCATGATTTCATCTTATTCCCCCATCCCTAAGACATAGGTAGTGTTTTTCTCCCCATTTTACTAATGAAGATACTAAGGCACAAATACCTGAGATTTTCCAGGTAGTTACAGAGCCAAGATTTGAATCCAAGGCATTTTGTTCTCAAACCCTGTGCTTTTAATTCACAAGCCTACAGGATAAAAGGTTGTATGTCTTCCCAGTACCTCAATGCCTCTTAACCCATAGGTGCCAAACTGCCATCTTAATCCTCTAAGTCTAAATGTTGAAAGAACTATTCCTGTGAATGCTGTTAGTTGTTTTGAAGACAACTTACATGTTCCTATTGGGTGATGGGGTGAGGGGAGGCAGAGGAGAAGGAGACAGAGCATCTCAGCAGGCTCCATGTTCAGCAGGGAGTCTGACACGGGGTTCAGTCTCAGGACCCTGAGATCATGACCTGAGTCAAAGCCAAGAATCGGATGCTTAACTGACTGAGACACCCAGGTACCCCAAAACTTACATTTTTGACCATCTCCCTTGATTCCTGAACTCACTGTTTATTTCCTGCAATTGGTAGCTTTTGTGTCCTGCTTCAGGTAGAGGGACATTTCCTCTTGTGCACAGTCCTATTCCCCATTTAGAGCCCAACTCAGAAGTTCATTATTCTCAAAAACCCTCCAACATCCACTATCCTCTTCCTCCTCTTTATCTTCCCCCTTCTCTCCCTTTCCTTTCTCCTGCCCTTCCTCCTCTATCTCTCACCTGGGTCTCAAGACTTCGGGCTTTGGAGCTGGCTGGTGATAGAATTGGATCTCAGGTGAGGGGAAGATGAAAAGACCCCTCCTCTCAGACCATTTTTCTGGAGCCCTGCTTGAATGGTGATGAGCACCGTCTGTCCACAAAGTAGAACCTCATTCTTTAGATGCTAGAGTTCCCACTGTATCCATGTCACCAGTTCCTCAAAGAACTAATGGATGGTTGGCAAATGTGAGGCTTAGGCACTGCCAGCTCCCTTGTACTGATTCCATCTTAATGCCATCAAACCTCCAAGATCATCACATTTTCAATTGGTCCATGCTTGATGAGACCATCCCATGAGCAATTTATTTATTTATTTATTTGTTTATTTATTTAAAGATTTTATTTATTTATTCATGATAGTCACACAGAGAGAGACAGAGAGGCAGAGACACAGGCAGAGGGAGAAGCAGGCTCCATGCAGGGAGCCCGACGTGGTATTCGATCCCAGGTCTCCAGGATTGCGCCCCGGGCCAAAGGCAGGCGCCAAACCGCTGTGCCACCCAGGGATCCCCCATGAGCAATTTAATTGCACAGGGGACAAAGTTGAAATGATAAAGCCTCAGGAGGAGATGACTAGAATACTCTAAGAAACGATAAGGCTAATTCGGGGGACTAGGAGAAAGGAGTCATAGTTGGGGGATGCTAGCGGGGTGGGACTGCAACATTTGATAGCTGGCGATAGCAAAGAGCATAAGCTTTGGAAGCTAGAGACCTGGGTTCAAATCCTGCCATTAAACGGTGGCTAAACCTTAGATGGACCATTTAATTCCCCAGGCATCAATTTTCTCCTGTAAGTATTGTTAGGTTATTTGAATGTCTATCACAAACATTGATTAGTCCTGGAGACTAACGAGAAGGCAAGATAAGATTCTCTTTTGATCTTGAGGAGCAGGGGCACCATTAACCAGAGGTGAAAATATCAGAAAGCAGGGAGGAGAGGCATTTGGGGCAGCCGGAATTGTGAAGAATTAGGTATAGGTTGACTCAGTGAGGTGTAGTGTGTATCCAGGGAAGACACGTAGTTTATGCTTGGTTTTATTTACTTTGCAGACATATCATTATGTTAAGGATTAATGGGAACAGATGACTAACATATTTGATCTTGAGCTAAACAGTTGGATGCTTGATAAATACGTAAGGATCTACACTTCTCTGGGTTTTCTTTTCAACCTCATGGGCCATGTGATAGATAATCCTGCTTAAGAGCCAGTAGCTGGAATCTGAGGCACTAGTCTTTCTTAGCTGCAGCTGGGCTTGATACTAGGCACAATCTCAGCCAAGTTTTTTGTTTTTTTGTTTTTTTTTCCTCTCTAACTTTGAATTTCTCTGGCCCATCATTAACACAAGCACCGAGGGCTGTGTGACCCAGAGTTTCCTTCGGCTCCCTTCTTAAAGGAAGCAGAGTAACACTGTGGTGAAATGGACATTTTCACATTTTCAAAGCTTTTTTTTTTTTTTCCGGGTAATTCCAACTCCCACCACTTTGCTTTTGGCAGGCAATGTAGCCTCCAAGTAAGTGGCAAACCATCTTTTGTTTTCATAAAGACAGAATGAGCATTTTATTGCACTACAGTGATTAGCAACTTGTGGTCAGTAAAATCAGGGCTCTTGGTCATATAATTGGTGGATTCCCACCAGCAGTCTCTCAGGTCAGACTGCTCTCTGGAAGCTTCTAACACGGCTGGGTATTCTGGGGGATTGGGGAGTGACAAGTCCTTTAAGAAGAAAGCAAAGCGAACCTTTAGAAAAGGAGGAAAAGGTAATAGTTGGTGAGCCTCCCAGGCTAGCAGCAGACTTCATTTACCCATTAGAAGCATTTCCTGTAATTAGCTGAAAATGGCTTTAGGCTCTATTCGATTAGGACTAGATGAAACAATTGACAGGATCTCAAGGCAAGTTAAGAAATGCACTTCAAGCACGCTCATTAGAGAGTAAATGATCTTCCCTTAGACAAAGTTCAGCTCTAGAGAGTATAAAGGGGAAGGGACTATCACTAGTGATCCCTGGTTCCACCACATGTTTTTTTCAGAGGCTTGTACTTGCCCCAAACCATGGACAAGAAGCCAGTGCCAGTGGTGGGACCAGAAGCTGCCATGCCTCAGCACAGGTTTCTCCCCCAGCCACCTGTGTGATCCTGTGCAAGAGGCTGGCCAAACCTACTCTTGTGTTTCCCATCACAGAATCCAGAGCTCTCTCACTTTGAGATCCTGTCATCTCTTTGGGGAGATGCCTATATGGATTCCCCCCTCCCCTCAGGGCTGAGTAATTCCACTCTATTGTAAGATCCAAATAGGAAACATGTTAGGAAAAAGGGAGAGGAAATCCTGGGCTATACTGATTAGAACTTCAATCAAAGTAGAACCAGGAAAGGTAGTAGTGAATGGCACAGAATTTGTAGGAAGTCCTGGGTTGAATTCCTGTTCTGCTACCACCTGGACAAGTCACATAATCTCTCTGAGCCTCAATTTTCCCATGTACAAAGGGATGACAGGGCTGCTTTGCAGAGGTAATTGAGATGATGTGTATGTATAGAAGTTGGGGTAGTTACTTAACAGTGTTACCTAGTATGTCCATTCTGCCTTTTGAACTGCTGACCACAGCTATACATTCTTTGCTACTCCTTCTATTAAGAAGTAGAGCCAAGTCCCCCTCTTCTTCAAACTGGGCAGGCTCTGGTGTCTTCTTGACAAATGGAATGATGCTCTGGGACTGACAGAGCCAGATCCCAAGAAGCCTTGCAGCTTCTGCCCTGGCCCTTTGGAAAACTTCACTGTATTGCACTGAGCCACCATGTAAGAAGTTTGACCACCCTGAGAGTTTCATGCAGGGGAAGCCACATGAGAGAGCTCATAGAGAGGCCCTGAGCTGCACAAAGATGGCAGGTGGTCCCAATAGCCCAGTCTTCAGCCACTGGATCAAACCAGGGGAAGCCCCAGACATTGTGTAGTAGAGACAAGCTGCCCCCACGCTACTCCATAGAACCATGAGAGATGATAAGGAGGAGATGTGAATTTAAGCCCCTAAGTCTTGGGGTTATATGTCATACATCCTACGGAGCTGCATAAATACTCAACTCGTGTTGTTGACATTTACTGAAGGGGAGGTCCAGGCATCTGTCAAGTAAGTGCCCTCATTGAACTAAGTCGTTTTAATAAAACTGAGTCATTCACTGGGGCACAGCATTTGTTGTAATTTAGAACACGTGGTTCATGTTCTATAGCATTCATTTATTTATTTGGGATGTCTAATCTGGCACTTGTTCCTTTACAGGAGGAAGAAGCTCACTGCATCCAGGCACATCTGCATCAAAATCAGAGCTGAAGAGCCCACATGGGGGTGGAGTCTCTATGGCAAAAAAGCCCTTCCTGCATTTTGGCAGTTACACAGGCTTTCTGAGAAGATGGGGTATTTTTCACTAGACTATGATCATCAGTGGACCTCTATCTTGTTTTATCTGAGATTATTCTGAGTTTCTGATAAAAGTTATGGGCCCTGTTTCTGAAAACATACACACAAGAAGCAATACTCTGCTTATACTTTTGGAAAGTGGGGGAGGTCACAGACCCCAGAAGCCCATTCTTGAGTTGAGAATCCCTGACCTAAAGAAGGCTCTTATCTTTTTTTTTTAATTTAAAAAAAATTTTTTATTTATTTATGATAGTCACACACACACAGAGAGAGAGAGGCAGAGGCAGAGACACAAGGCAGAGGGAGAAGCAGGCTCCATGCACCAGGAGCCCAATGTGGGATTCGATCCCAGGTCTCCAGGATCACGCCCTGGGCCAAAGGCAGGCGCTAAACCGCTGCACCACCCAGGGATCCCAGGATCTTATCTTTTGATAAGACCTTCTTCCTTGGGCAGCCTGGGTGGCTCAGCGGTTTAGCATCTGCCTTTGGCCCAGGGTGTGATCCTGGAGACCTGGGATCGAGTCCCACGTCACCTCCCTGCATAGAGCCTGTTTCTCCCTCTGTCTGTGTCTCTGCCTCTCTCCCTCTCTCTCTGAATAAATAAAAAATAACAATCTTAAAAAAAAAAAAGACCTTCTTCCTCAACATATTTTCTGTTGTTTGATTACCTGCTTGTATGGTGTAGAAGAATCCACTGCCCCTCCCCAAGCTATCAGGGTTTTTAGTATGGAATTAAGGTTGTTAATAAGACTTTGGTAAGCTTTTATACAGGTAGGTTATCAGAAATAATTACACTGATTCTTCGCTTTCTTATTTGTTTGCTTTTCTCTTAGAGGTTTCTTGATTTTACTCCACTTATTAAAATCTATACTCAACAGACTTATGAAAGCATCTGCTTATGAGGGGGACTCATCTTTAGCCTGAAATCAGCTAAGCAAACTCTCTTCCGACCACACTGATTGCAGAATGCAACGCATAATTAAGTGTTTACAGAAAAAGCCAGCAAACAGGGCCTAGAGGAGTATGTCGGAGCAGCTCTTGTTGCCATAGCAACACCCTATGAGCCTTGCAGAAAAATGAACGCATTCGCAGGATCACTGATGCAAAATGATAAAGCCACAACTAACAAGAACACAAAATCAACTACATCATTATGTTCAAGGCATTAAAAATTTAATATCTCAGCTTTTCACGTCGGCTTTCAATAATCCTAATTCATTTTTGGTTGTTTTTAAGTCGCTTAAGTGGAAGACAACTGACGGCTGATGAGTAAACTTCATGATGGCAAGTCTTGACATTATTTACACAGTATTGTAGAACAAATTTTGTAAGCAATTAGGAAAATGCAGTTTAATAAATGACGGCAGGTTTTACTAGCCATGATGCCAGACTACACTCACTCACTGATGAACCAGTGTTTATTCTTTGTTGAAATGAAAAGCCACTCCGAACCACTTTGGGCAACATTCCTTGTCTTTTGAGAAGTGTGCTCTGGAGGTTAGTGGTCTTGGGAGGAGGCAGGTTGGGTTGACAAAGCTACTAGTTTTCTGAGGATGTACATTCACTGTTCACTGTAAGTTCTCCTAGAGTCTGGGTCCGTGACCTTGTCTCAGGTGCTTGAGGCAGGACAGGAAGCCTCAGCTACCTCTGCTAGGTAGGTCATCGTTCTCACCGTTACTCGGTTTTCCAATTGGGTGGCCAGGCAAGCTCATTTACTTGGCTGACTCAGTGACCTCACCATCCATTATAAGTAATCAGAATATATAAGTAAAAAAAGCAAATCAGCTCAGTCGCAACCAGTCAGTGTAGACAGGAAGACCGAATGTAAAAGAAAGTATGCAAATTCATGGAGAGGAGAGCCTTGAAAAAGCACTTTACCAGAGTGTCTGGGTGGCTCAGGTGGTTAAGTGTCTGCCTTTTGCTCAGATCATGATCCCAGGGTCCTAGGATGGAGGCCTGCATCGAGCCTTGTATTGGGCTTCCTGCTTAGCAGAGAGTCAGCTTCTCTCTCTCTCTCCCTCTCCCTCTGTCCCTTCCCACCACTTGTTTTCTCTCTCAAATAAATAAAATAATTTTAAAAAGCACTTACCTTTATTTTCTCATCTCTGTGTTTGGGAGATTTATGCTTGTAGGCTGCATATTCATAAACATATTGCTGAATAGTATTTGTGTATATGTAAGTATATTCATATATCCTTTGTAGAATAGTGACATCCATTAACTTATTCAGTGACTATGATTTGCCACCCACTTTGCTGGACTGTTTTATATTTATTGTATGTAATTATCCTAATGACTCAGCAGTGTATTTGATCCCCTTTTCCATATGGGGAAACTGAGTTTCAGAAAGGCTAAATGATTTGACCAAGAGTTGCAAGTGGTCCATGAGGATCCTAATCAAATTTGGCCTTAAAAAATAGCAGTTTTCCATGAATGTGTGGGTGTTCAAATGCACACCTGTAGCACGTCTCCTGGTTCTGTAGTCTCCCATGGCCCCATCATGGAAGATGCTGGTCAACGCAGCACCAAGGATTACTGCAGCCTTACAAACCCCTTTATTTTCTGACTGGATCACATGTGGTAAAATGCTATTTCCATGCCATGGTTTGCTCCCTGTCTAAGGATTCCAAAGAGGCTTCCCGTGGCTTTTGTTCATTCACCCAAAAGAGACCAAAGAGGTGGATAGTGTTCAGGCAAGCTGGAGCTCTTGGTAATGGGTGTTGTGCTGAAACCAGCTTCCCTTAGACAAGAATCTCCCTGGATGCCAGTTCTGAAATTATAGGGTCCAAGAAGATTTGAAGAAATTGGAGTATGTGTGTGTGAGTGTGTGTGCATGTAGGCATGTACAATAGATAGATTCATTGCCATTTATTATCTTTGGCTTTCATGATCTTGTTTTTTATAGTCTCTCAATAAATGGCTATAATTTGGAGGTTGGTTTGATAACCTGAGATTGTTATATAGATGTGAGCCCAAGCGCCCTGGGGATGTGACATGCATATGAGAGCCCATAGCAGGAGATACTGCATTTTTAGGAGAGCCCATAGCAGGAGATATTGCATTTATAAGCAAGAGACATCAGCCTCCATACGCATATTCATAAGGACTTTAGTAAATATATGCAATAAATGTTAGAATGGTGATGTAACAAAATAGCAACTTTGGGATTTATGTAGATTATTTCATTTAATCCTTACACCACTGGATTTAGATAAGGAAACTGATGCTTGGTGAAATCTGGTAACTAGACTGACCCACAAAGCTGATGAGATAGAACAGGCAGCCTTGTTTTAGAGCTTGCAGCCTCCTTTGGACTCTGGTTTAAGTCAATGCTAGGTTCAGTTCCTACTTATTTTTGAAGAAAATAAAAAATTACCTAGACAGAGATCGAGTCTTTCATTATCTACATTTTATAACAGGCTTCAGTTATTTGAGATTAAGACCACGATGATACACTCAACAGGCAGGCATGTTCTATGTTCATAGATTTATTCATTGATCCATAGACTATTATTGAATATGTACAATGAAGCAAAGTCCATGCTGAGTACTAAGCAGACCAAGGTTGGCAAAATATAGTTTCTTGAGAGAAGCTAGGAAATTATACAGTAGCAAAAGGCACACACTGTCTGCATGAAAAGGGGGCTTGATTCAGGTTTAGGGGTGGGGTTGGAGTTCATGATAGTAGTGTGGAGTCAATCAGGGAAGCCAGAAAGTTCTATGAACAGTAAGGAAGTGTGCAAAGGTTGGGAGTGTATTTGTGTGACAATTTAAGTATATAATTGCTGGATTCTTTGCTAAGAGGCCTAATATTCCCTTTTTGACCTCTCCCCACCTGTGGAGCAACAGCAAAGTTTGAAGCAGCTTAAAACCAGAAAGCCTCCAATGGATTAAAGATAGTTGAAATTCCCAACATTGTGGAGTTAATGCAACAACTGGAAAACTCACACTCCTGTTAATGTGTCTTATTAAAAATAAGGAAGGGAATGTAAAATGGTACAGCCACTTTGAAAAACTCTGACCATTCCTTAAAAAGTTACAAGTATAAGGAAAGTGAAACAAAGTGGAAAAAAAAAAAGTGAAACAACAACTGAACGTATGACCCAACAATTCCATTCCCTTGCATCCTCCAAGAGAAGTGAAAACATATGTTCATGCAAAGATAGTAGCCTGATTTGCAACTGTCGGAAAGTGGAAACAACCCACATGCCCATCAGCCTACACAACAGGTGCTACCTCTATACAATGGAACACTACTGGCTGATACAGAGGAACAAGGTTCTGTTCCTTGCTACAACATGGATGACCCTCAAAGTCATAAGCCAAATGAAAGAAGCCAGACACAAACACGTTTTTGTATGTTCCCATGTAGATATGTCCAGGGAAAGCAGACCTGTCGAGACAGAAATAAGATTAGGGATTTCCTGGGTCTGGGAGTGGGAATGAAGAGTTGAGCGCAAGCTGATACAGGGTGCGTGAACCTTTCGGGGCAATAGAATGTTGGACAACTGAATTGGAGTGATGAATGCATAATTCTGAACATTCCCTAAAAAAAAAATCATTGAATTGTAAACTTAAATGAATTGTATAGTATATAAATTATATCTTTAAAAAACTAAAAAAAAATGACCAATAGCCTGCTAAATTTTCTGTTTAGGTTAGCTGAAGTATCTGAAGTGTCATCTTAAATATTATATAGCAGGCGTCCTGGCCATACACTCTTTTATTTGTTCACTTATTTGTATTGTAGCATACACTATAACCCAATCCTACATTAGTTTCAGGTGTATAACAGTGATTTGACAAGTCGAATTATGCTGTGCTACCAGCTGTGTATGCCATATGTATAGCTATCACCTGTCACCATACAACGCTATTATAATACCATTAACTATATTCCCTATGCTGGGCTGTCCTCTCTTTTAAACATAGCTTTGAAAGCTGTTCCAATCTTTGGCTTGGGAAAAAAAACAACACAGACTTTAAAGATGGCTCAGGGAGTTAGTAAGTCATTGAAGCTGAAATTTTCTCCATGTTAGTTAATATTAAAAGATCTGTGATTTACAGATGTTTTCCACTAAACCTGAACTTCTTGTCAGCATTTCAGATTCTGTAGGACTTTCTGGGCATATGATAGAGCAATTAGTGCTGACAGCCCCTTTCCATAATTGTGCTATATCCAAGGCAGGCCCTGGAAATAAATGGCATTGCTCAACCAACAGCGATGAATTAACCAAGACACGACTGCGTTATTTTGGGGGGAATGTATCAAATTAACATTTCACATCTCTTTCAATGAGCTCTGGGACTAAAATTTATGGGAAGGAAACATTGGAAAAAATCAAGTTTCCTTGAATTTCAGTTCTCTGTATTAAGCCAACTTTTCTTAGATAAGCACTGAAGAGTCAGTCGAGAAATATAATTCTGGGAGAGGAATTGAGATTAGCCCAACTCATTCTCAGGAATGGAGGCAGGCAGGCATTATCTGAAATTGTTGGCTGAAATTTTCACCCCCTAGGAGAGCTGGGTCCCTTGTTCTCTGTTTCCATAGCGATTAGGAACAAACAGGTTTGTGGTTGAGTTCTGGCTCTACTACATCTTACTGAGTCCTTTTAATCCTCAGTTTTTCCATCAGCAAAATGGAAATAATAATTGTATCTGCTCCAGAGGGCTATGGTGAAGTGTTACAAAGATAACCCCTATATAAAGTTTAGTCCAAAATAGGTCTCCTAAAACATAGACTATTAGTAAGAGTAGTTGTGGCATCCTGTAGAACCTACTCTCAGAGGTAGGAACAGTTTTATAATTATAGATTAAAATGTGTTAGATCTAGAATGTGTTAGAATGCGAACTCTTGTGTCCTCAGTGTCAAACACAGTGCCAGGCACATTGTCCTGGGTTAAAAAATATTTCTCTAGTAATTGAGCTGAATCGTGCCTCATTGGGTAGATGAGGCATCAAGCTCAGACATGGTGGATGGTTTTTCTGGGCTACTCAGCTGGTCAGTGGTAGAGCTATTGATAGAACCTTGTAGCCCTGGCCGTTCCTCTGGGGCAGATGGCCCATTTAGTGTCACAGACTGAAGACCATTCTGGAAAAGAGCTGGGTGGTGGGGTCATGAAATCTTGACCAGCTGCAGCTGGGGGGGAGGTGGGGAGACTTGTGTTTTTAACTGAACCTCATGGTTGATCGTCTGAACCATTGTCTCCGTAGTTCTTTGAACCACCTCCCCAAACCCCACTTTTCACTGTGCCTACCCAGCAAAAACCACAACTCCAGGTTAGTGTTAAATTTGTCTTAACCCCAGGTTCCTGAGCTTTGTGGTCGAAAAACACGCGATGGATAGGATGTCATCATTACAACTGTATGGATTCCAGGGCTTAAGGAAGCTCCCAGGACATAGTAGACACTTGAGAGAGGGTGTGAGTGAGTGAATGCATGAACCAATCCTGGTTCAAATAAGGAGCCATAGTTGTCTTTGGTCAGTTTTTCTCCCATCCCCAAAGTCCTCGAGCACAGTAATAGAGAACAGCTGTGTGCTCACTTTCTGGAGTTCACATCCCAGTGCCACCATTGCCATCAGCACATTGTTGGGCATAATCTCCCTGTGGCTTTGTGACCTCATCTGGATAACGGGTATGATGGGAGGAGTTAATGGGTTAACTCATGTACAGTGCTTTGCATGTAGCCTTATGGCACACCCATAAATATTATCTTATTATTATTACTACGACTACAACCACCCCAACCTCTGACTCTCAAGCATGGTAAGCTCTTGCCTTCTACTTGAAGGACCGACTTGGAGCCGCTTGGTGGGAATGGTCTCACATTCTAAATTCCATTCCCAGTTTATAAACTGGGAAGATATACTCCGATTTATATTTTAGCAAGATTAGGACTTTGAGAGAGTTACTTCAGGATAGATGAGAGAGCTAGTATCACAGAATTTCAAGGAGAAATAAAATCCGGGCGGTCATCTAGGATAATGCCTTCACCATAGGGGACACTGAAACCCTATAGTGTAAACTCAGACCAGTGGTTTTTCTCTTTGTCACGCAAGTGTCTGATTTAAGCTGTGATTGCCCAGGCATCCACTTCAAAGAGGCACCCACTTCAGATGCACTAGACTATCTCAAATAAACATAGTGCCAGCTCCAGGACTAGATAAAAACCAGGCCACCCCACCCCTAGCCCCCAGGCTCCTTTGTTTTAGAGATCTTGGTTGATTTCAGGGATCTTTAACCGCCCATGTGGGCCACCTGTTTTTCCTCTTCTTGCAAATTAAACTCTGGCTCTTATATTTTATTTTTTAAATATTTTATTTATTTATTCATAGAGACAGAGAGAGAGAGAGGCAGAGACACAGGCAGAGGGAGAAGCAGGCATCATACAGAGAGCCTGACGTGGGACTCGATCCAGGGTCTCCAGGATCACACCCTGGGCTGCAGGCGGCGCTAAACCGCTGTGCCACCGGGGCTGCCCTGGCTCTTATATTTTAAATTCACCAGTGAAGAGTGAGCCCGAGAAACCCAAGGCCCCCACCCTCCACCCCAGTAAAAGCAGAATCCCAGAGCTGGTCTCTCTCTCTCTCTACCTGTGAGCTTGCTGTGTGGCCCCACTGGGCTGTGTAACTTCCAGGACTTGTAAGTAATCTTTTTTTCTAAGTTTCTTGATGATTATTGCTGAGGGTGTCCTGCGATCTTTTTAAGAACCCCAAGTGCTGGTCCAGCCCCAACATGGCTGAGGTTAGGCAGTGACCTGCACAAACCAGACCCATAGGTAAAGTGACTGACTTCTCACCAGCACTAGGACCCAGGCACATGGGCTCTCAGCCCAGAGGATTTCTCATGCTGTCAGGCACACAGCACACAGGCAGTGATTTATTCTGTGCTTTAATCTGCCTCGGTGCTGGTAAATCTGGGCCCTCCTGTCTCCCTTGGTTATTCCTAGCAGGAGAGGAATGGGCTGCATTGTGCACTCCTGCCCTCTGCTGACGGATGCACATATTGACGCAAGGAAGGTGCTCGAGAAGGCCACCCTTCAGCAAGCCGGACTAAGCGATTCTCTAAGGGGAGAAGGCAATCCTTGGGTCCTTGAGGGGTTAGGGGTGTTAGGTGGTCCCTGGGAATCCAGGGGGTAAAGACAACTGCTTTTATTAAAGGACCAGAGGCCAAGCAGGGGGAGTGTTAGTGTTTCAAATGGAATATTGG
This sequence comes from Canis lupus dingo, assembly GCF_003254725.2. NCBI lineage: Eukaryota > Metazoa > Chordata > Mammalia > Carnivora > Canidae > Canis > Canis lupus. Next base: position 73,721,494 of record NC_064247.1, read on the forward strand.
AAAGGCCTCTACTGCAGCCGCCACAGCTCACTCCTTACTAGGTCTCAGACTCCCGGACTATTGCCAAGAAGCATCTTGCAGGAATCCTGGTCTTTTCTAGTTGTGAGTCTGTGGACACTTAGAAATCGGTTCACAAATATCTGGAAGGGTGAATGCAAAGAATAAAGAAGGGATTTAAAAAATAGCTACACAGTTTATAGAAAAGATGTGGTTAGGTTAGGCTATGCCTGGTTGTAGCTATGAGTGTTCCTGTTACTATGTCAAAGGAGAGAGCTTTGGGCTGCCTCCCCAGGACCCCTGTGGTTCTCCATCACAACACCCATCTTGCTTACTGAGTTCCTTACTCTTTCTTGGAAGCTCCAGGAGGACAGAGCCTGTGTTTACCTGATTTAATACTCTATCCCCAGAATCTGCCAACAGTGCCTTGTATACATGAGACGCTTACTAATTAGTTATTGACTGGCCAATACAAAACCCTGTTGACTGCCCCTAAGTCATGTTGGTAGTTTACCGATGCAAAGTTCCTTTACGTTTTAGTTTAAGTACATGAAGTGTGGGTTATTATATCGCAATTGTTGATTAGACTGTTTATTATCACAGCCAAAGAATCCAAGGGACCAAATATGTGAATTGATCTTTAACACTGGCAGCGTTGAGCCTACCATTTGCTTAAAGGTGTGACCATGTGAGTAATAAAGATTAACTAGACTATCTGTGATCCACACAAAATGTGTGCTTTTGTTAACTAGGGTTTGATACTGGGTACGGCACTTACCAGCTGTGAGGATTTAGGGAAGTTATTTACATTCTAAGCTTCTGTTTGTGCATCTGTTAAGTGAAGATATAAATAGTAACTATTACATGTTTTTTTTTTCTTCCTGAAGAATAAATAAGTTATGTATTTCGTTTACCTGGTACCATGGCTGACATGTGGAAGATGCTTAGTAAATATGAGAAAGTATTATTACTGCTGGAAGAAGAAAGGGGAAGATAAAGAGTTATGGTTGTTTCAGGTACAATCGATAATTCAAAAATCCTTGTTATGTTGGGTATTACATTTCCTTCCTTCCTTAATTAATTAATTAATAACCAAATTATAGCTTTAACTTCTTAGATGATCTAGTTGGAGAAATGGCTTTTAAAAAATAGCATTTCCTGGGGTGCCTGGCTGGCTCAGTCAGTGGAGCATGTGACTCTTGATCTCAGGGTCATGAGTTTGAGCCCCACGTTGTGGGTAGAGTTTACGTAATTAAAAAAAAACATTTCTTTTACATAATTAAAAAAATAACATTTCTTTTTTTCTTATTTCAAAAAGTAATGTATTCTCACTATGGAGAAATCAGAAAAGATAGAAAATATAGAAAAACACCAAAGGAAGAAAAGTTACCATGAACCCCACCACTCAGGGTTAACCTATAACCTATAACCTTTGAGGCATTTATATTTTATAAAGCTCACTAATATCACTCTGCTTTGTAACTTGTTCTTTTTTATTTTGTATCATGACTCTTCTCCCATAACAGCAAAAACCAAATTTAGGGGACTGTTTAAAAGCTGCGTAGTATCCCTTTCTATGGACCCACCATAGCAGGGGTAAAGAGAGTTCCCTGTTGCCGGACATTGGGTAGTTCTAAACATACTGCATAGCAATGCGAGTTATATCCATCTTCCTGGTGACAACATCTTGGCACATGTTCTTAACCGTTTATTGGGGAGTAACTCTTTTAGCAGCGAAGTTGCTAGTTTAACAGGTACAATCAGCATCTGGGAGGATAATTTTCTCCAATACAGTTTAATTCTCAGAAACAAGTCACAGATCCCCACCAAATTTCAAAAATGGTGAAAGATAAAGAAAGGTCTTGCATCCAAACTCCAAATTCTGGGTTTCCTTAGCTTTCCTGACTCTTGGTCCATTCACCTGACCTCTGCTATCCATTCTCCGCCCTTCTAAGAGATTTCTGGACCCAGTGGTGTGCTGGTAAATGTTTAACAGCTGGCCCTAGGAAGGGTGAGGGAAGCCCAGCTTTATAGCATTTGGCAATTTCAGTGGTGTCAACAATCCCACCGCTGCCAATTTCAAGCTACCAACATGGTATCACTGACCGGGGAGTTGGGTGAAGTGCACAATCCGCTCTCAAGAGCTGGGATGAGCAGACTTCAGCACACCACTGTGGCTGTCAGTGGAGAGCCAATACAGCCCCCAGGTCCTCCTTCCTTCCCCAAGGGAGCTATGAAGTTCAAGAGAAAGGACACTCTTTTTATTCCTCTTTACTTTTGGTCTTCCTTTATTTATAGCCTTGAGAAGACCGTATTTGGATTTCAGGTGCAAAAGAAGGCACCCCACTGCCTGTTCCCACCACCACTCTCCCTCCCCCAAATATTTTCATCTTGTTGTAGAGAGTTTATGCTTCAGGGAGATATACATACTTTCTTTTTATGATTACTGGTGAAAAATAGCTTAATGCCTAATTATGGTAATAATGACTAAAATCTGCTTATACTAAAATGAAAAGGACTACTGTAAGATTCTTCTTTAGATTGTGGCAAATAGAAAATAGATGGTGTCAGATGTCAGGAACATGCTTTTGCATCAGTTATTTCATTTCATAAATTAAAAAATTAAAATACAGAGAGGTCCCCTAGAATGCTGATTATATTTCAGTATTTTTAAACAAGTATTTCCTGAGCATCCCTGCTTAATAAGGGTTCATATTGGGTGCAGAGATGGATACAAACTAGCACTTCCAGGTGCTAAGAACTGTGCTGAACAATTTACATATATTACCCAAGTGGCTTAGCCTTCCTAATAAGCGTGCAGGGAAGGTTATGTTCATCCCCTTCCCACAGAAAAAGGAAACAGATGTTTAGGACCAAACCCATCTCACTGATGACCAGCTCCAGGTCTTCTGAGTCACTCTGTTAATCTGCTGGGACTGCCATTATAAAGTACCACAGCCTGGGAGGCTTACACAACAGAAATGTATTTTCTCACAGTTCTCGAGGCTAGAAGTCCAAGATCAAGGTTTCACAGGGTTGACTCCTGGTGGTGAGTTTCTTCCTGGCTTGTAGATGGCCACCTTCTCCCCATGTCCTCACGTGGCAAGGAGAGAGTGAGAGAAGGAGAGAGGGAGAGAGAGAAGGAGAGAGGGAGGGGATGAGAGACAACGAGAGAGAGAGAGAGAGAGAGAGAGAGAGAGAGAGAGGGGAGATCTCGATTTCTCTTCCTCTTATAAGGATCATATGGATTAGGGCTCTACCCTTATGACCTCATTTAGCTTTAATTACCTCCTAAAGATCTTATCTCCAAGTATGGTCACCTTGGGGTTATGGCTTCCCTATGTGAATTGCAAGGGGCGGAGGGCACAGTTCAGTCCATAGCACACTCTAACATGCTTCTTTCCCTTTAACAGTTCCAAACATAGATAGATGATAGACAGATTTCTATATTTCTATATAATATGTTATGTATTATATCTATGCATATATATAGATATAAAACTGGAAACAGGGAACATACGAGCTGTGTGTGCCCAAAGGTCACCATCCTTTGTGGTGCATATGATTGAGAAGGTGAGCTTTAGTCAAATGTTCAGGGATAGTAGTAAAACAAAGGACCAATTTATCCCCTAACATAGATGGATCACAAATGCACTATACTGAGTGAATGAAGTCAGACTAAAAGATTCAATATGCAAGATTCCATTTACATGACATTGTGGAAAGGTGACACTGTAGGAACAGGACAGATCAGTGGTTTGTTGATCTTCAGGGACTGTGAGTTGGGGATGGTAGGAGGAGTGGGTTTCGAAAGAGCAGGAGGGAATTTGGGGGATGATGGAACCATTCCATACCTTGACTGTGATGGTGGGTTATACAACTGTACGCATTTGTCAAAACTGTTGGAACTATGCCATAAATAGTTTTTTGATTTTTAATGATATGTAAATTTTGCTTAGGGAATGTCTGGGATCTTTCATCTTTGTGAAGTCTGGTGTCCACGGCTATGCATCCATCCATCCATCCATCCATCCATCCATCCATATATCTTCCTCCTTGGATGTACATTAGAGAAACTCTTCATATAGAATTTATTTCACAGTAAACATAAACCTCCTTTTCCCTTTGTCTGTGACCTTATTGTGTCTTCATTGATTTCTCTGTCTAGGAAGCAGGCTTGGTCCTGGGCCTTTCATTTATGTTGTATGGCATTTTATACACAACAATCCCGAGAGACCGTTACAGTTATCTCCAGTTGCCTGATAAAGAAACTGAGTCTCATGTTTTCTTCAAATGACCCGAGTGTGCTCACAGAAGTGGCAAAATGGTAGAGCAGCATTTCGACCCTGGTAGACTGATACGACAGATGTTTAGTTATGGCTTCCGGATTAATTTGTCTCATTAAATATTTCCAGGTTTTCATTTGATGGCTCAATATCAACTGGAATACTAAACAAAAACGTTAACTCAAGGGGCCTAAACTATAGGAGAATTTACTGGTTTGTGAATTTCAAAGGCCATAGGCTTTTGTAAGTTTCCATCTACTGACTCAACAATGTCATTACGGATCAATTTCTCTTCATCTTGCCACTCTATATGTAATAGTGCTGTTAATTTGCCATCATCATTCTCAAACCAAATATTCTTTGTGATCCCAAGAGAATGGCCAACAATTTTCCTTCACATTTCATTCCATCACATGCCCAACTCTGAAATAATAATTGTGGACACGGGGTTGCATTCTTCGATTGACTCAAGCCAATCCCCAACTGAACCGCAAGGCTGGGAAATACGACTCTGTTCAGGAGAGAGTAGGGTAGGATGCTGGGGAGGCTTCCAGAATATCTGTTACAGTCTTCAAGCCTGACCAAAAAGCTAGATCACTGGCCAAAAGTATGTTTCCTATTATCTATGTATGTGTTGTCAACATCTTTTATTTGTAAAGGATCAGACTGGCTGGGAAGGTGTCTTGTCTCACACGAGTTTCTGGAAGAGCTCCCTGGACTTGCAGGCATGTCATCACTTTTTCAGTAATGATGGACAGGAAAGTGGCTATCCTTGGGTGTTTGGGAAGGCTTCCTTTTTAATTGAAGCAATGTTCAAAGTCACCCAGTTCTCCTTTTCTTCCTAAATCCATAATCATCTGAAACCTTCCATGGGTACAATTCTGGTGAGACTGGAGAAGAGAGATTTGTGGTCACTTTTGTACAATAATTAGAATAAACATTTATTTAGTGTTTTATGCAGCATATATTTATGGGATTTATAAGCAAACAGAATGTGGAGACGGCTGAGTGCACAATTAAAGACGCAGTCTTCCCAAACTGCATTCCATTATCCAAAGATCTTCATTTCGTATACATCCTAGATCCAGATGGTATTTTTTTTTTTAACAGGAGAAAAACAAATGGAAGTTTAATAACAGGTATACCTCCTGCATACATGGAAGATAATCAGGGAAACTGAGTAACTCCTTAAATAGCCCTTGGAATAGACTCTGAATCTGTGGCAGAGACAGCTAACTGTCTCCCAATATCTGTCTTTCCTTTTATACCCTACAGTAGTAATAATAATAGTAATACTATTATTATTAAATTATTATTATCTATTATTATTAAATATTATCTATTATTATTAAATGTATTAAAAGCCACATTTCCCAGTCTTCTTTAAGACTACACATGACCACGAGACTAAGTTCTGCTCAATGGGATGTAAGCAGAGTGTTGTGCACAACTTCTAGCACAACTTCTCCCTTAATGAGAGGATGTATAATTTTTGCCTTTGTCCTCCTTCCTTCTGGCTGGAATATGGACAAGTTGTCTGGCAAGGGGGTCCCCATTTTGGATGAGAAAGAGAGGATTGTGTATGGAGTTTGGTGGAACATCAGGTTCTAGGTGGGATGAGGTCATCACCCTGGTCCTGGACTTCCTGTGTTTATATGAGAGAGAAATAAATTATCATGTACAAGCCATTCCAATGTTATTTTTCTTTTACTTGCAGCTTAAATGTACTAATGATAATAGCCAATGGTTAAAATAGTACTAGCCTGGCACACAGTGACACTTCTATAAGCACTTCACATGGACTTGGCTAATCTTTAATAACCCCATGGAGGTTATTGTTTTACCCATTTCCAGACAAAGAAAACAAATTCAAAGTCACACACATCCTAAGTAGTGAGATGATCACAAGACTTGGGATTTGCACCCAGGCGGTCTGGCTCTGGGGTCCCAGCTCTTAATTTCCACGTTGCCTTTATTAATACAAATTCCACCCAGCAGACTCTGCTGGAGAAACCCATGGAGAAGGAGTTCAAGTCTAGCACAGCACACTGAGGAAGTTATTAGGGTGTAGCTTCTTTCAAAATTGCTTCTGATGAATCTAATAGAAATAATCTGAGCCATATGGATTAGATTGTCATTAAAATATACATATGGGTTTAAAAGTTGAGAGCAAAGCGTGTGGTCAAATACATAGTGTGTTTTCTTGAGCTTGGAAGGTTGCATAATTGGCCTGAAATGTCATATGGCCTCAGAACATAGAAGTTCATCTATTTCAAATTAATCAGGTTTTGTGGTGCTTTTGGAGGCTCTTTGGCCAAATTACAGATGAACAGGGAGCCATGACTTGGAATTTCTCTCAAACTCCTGAGGGCAGGTGTGTCTTCAGTGTTTCCACATCTAACTTACAGTGTACCTGAGCAACTAACTTTTTTTTCAGTAGAGCATTTTTCTTGTTTCTATCCCAGGATTTCATATTTAAAAATCTCTTAGGAGGGCAGCCCCGGTAGCTCAGTGGTTTAGCACTGCCTTCAGCCCAAGGCGTGATCCTGGAGACCCAGGATCCAGTCTCGTGTCAGGCTCCCTGCATGGAGCCTGCTTCTCCCCCTGCCTCTGTCTCTCTCTCTCCCTCTCTCTCTCTCTTCCTCTCTGTGTCTCTCATGAATGAATAAATAAAACCTTAAAAAAATCTCTTAGGAGGCTTTCTAAGCTGGGACAAACCACCTTGAATCATAAAACTGAAGGATTTGTATTCATGTATTCATGTTCAAGGCAACAGAAGCCTAGAGAGATTTCATTTTGACTCTTGTTGGGCCTTGTAAGTTTGTGTATTCATTCACTCAGTTATTCATAAGCAAGCATTTAGTAAATATGCTTGAACTCTATTAATAATGTGACTTTGGTCAAGTTACTTCACGTATATTACTTCCTTTTTACAACAAATTTCAAATAGATTAAAGGTGTTTTGCACATAATAAATGACTGAAAAGGATAGTTGTAGTTATTACTGTTTTCAAGGCCTGATGCTAGGCAAAGAAAAAAATTAGCAGAGTTAGGGCAAATGTACTACCTTCTTTTCAACCTTGACAGATGTGGATAATCATCCATTTATTCAAATGCCAAACAAATATTTATTCAACATCTATTATTTGCCAGATATTATGTTAGATAGTGAGCCTAAAATAGTGAAATAAATAAATACTTAGTTCTAGTTTCCAAGGGCTTACTGAGAATGAGAGTGAGGTAATCTTTCTGTGGCTGTTTTCAGCATGAAAATTTTGGCAAATCACTCAACTACATAGTGACTCAGTTTCTCTATCAGGTTAAAGAAGGAAAATAATTCTCATCTTGTGAAATCATTGTGGAAGTAAATGAGATAACAAATAGTGCCTGGCACATGATGGATGACAAAAAAACGTGGTTTATCACTTCCTCTTACCCCCTTCAAGAGGAGCCCCTGTGCTCATTCCTCTTATATTTAATCCAACAGGGAGGCTAGACAAAACTCTAATTCCCTGTTAACTTTTCTGTATGCTTTTTTGGGAATAGGGTCTACACTGTGCCTGGCACATGGTGAGTTCCCAGTGGTTCTTACTGAATAATATTCAGCAAGAACTGTACACATGGATAAGAGGTAATGACATCTCAGGTGAGACAAAGCAGCAGGTAGAGGAACTAAGGAGTGAAATCAAAAGTGTGGAGTTCATTACTGTTATCTTTTCTTTGCCTTTCTTTCTATTGCAAACTATACTAAAGACATTCCTCCCATTTGAATAGAGTTGAAAGCACCTCAAAGGCAGGGACCATACATTCTACATGAATGCATTTTATACTTTAATATAAATCACTCCAATATCTTGTTAAAATTCAGATTCTGATTCAGCAGTTCTGGGGTGGGGCCTGAAACTGAATTACTAAAAAAGTTCCCAAGCAGTGATGATGCTTGTGGTCTCAGAGCATGCTTGGAGGAGGAAAGGTCTGTATCTTTCCAATTAGTTACTGACCAGCATGTCCAAAACAGTATTCTCCTTGGATTTTATTTATTTACTTATGTATATATATATTTTTATTTTTAAAAATAGACTTTATTTTTTAAAGCCCTTTAAGTTCAGAGCAAAATGGAGCACAAAGTACAGAGATTTCCCAAATACCCCTACCCCTTGTATAGTCTCACCCATATCAACATTGACCACCATATAAAAATAAATTTATTATAATCCATGAAAGTACAGTGACTCATGATCACCCAAAGTCTCTAATTTACCTTGGGGGTCACTCTTGGTGTTACACATTCTGTGGGCTTGGACAAACAGATAATGATATGTATCCATCATTATAGTATCATAGGGAATAGTTTCACTGCCATAAAAATCCTCTGTGCTCTGCTTATTCACCCTCTCTCCCACTAGCCCTTGGCAACCACTGGTCTTTTTTCTCTCCATAGTTTGGCCTTTTCCAGAATGCCATATAATCGGAGTCACTTTTCAGATCGACTTCTTTCACTTAGTAATAAGCATTTAAGTTCCCACCATGTCTTTTCATGGCTTCATAGCTCATTTCTTTTTAGTGCCGAATAAATCCCATTGCTTGCACGTACCAGAGTTTATCCATTCACCTCCTGAAGGACATCTTGGTTGCTTTTATGAGTTTCAAGTGATGTCAAACGATACTTATTTTCTAATGATCTTCACTGGCAAAATAAAGGACTATACGAGGCAGGAACTGCACACGGTTGACAATTTACTATTTTCTTGCTGTTTCTTTCAGTGCCCTTTTTGACTGAGGGGGGCACTTGATGGGATGAGCACTGGGTGTTATTCTGTATGTTGGCAAATTGAACACCAATAAAAATAAATTTATTATTAAAATAAATAAATAAAAAATAAAAATAATAATAAATAAATAAATAAATAAATAAATAAATAAATAAATAAATAAATAAATAAATTCTGCAGTCAGGAAAAAAAAAAAAAGAATTTCCAAAAGCTGCAGGGCTTGGGTGACCTCTGTGCTCTGAGCTCTGAGTGATTTACAAATCCCTGCGAAAGGCCACTAGGGGGAACCGTTTGGTAGCGTTGGACGGGTCCTGGGTGGCCAGAGGTGTGGTTTCCTTGCCTTGAAAAGTCGACCCAGTAAACAAAAGATGGCTTGCGAAATTAAACATCCCTCTGCCAGATGGCTTGCTGCGCGAGCTGCGGCGATTTTCCTGCGGCCCGCGTGAATGGTCCGCGGGATGGAGGCTCGGCGGCCGGGGAGGCTGATGCAGCGGGAGGATGCCCAGTGAGGATGCCCAGCGAGGACAGGAGCCCAAGCATTTCCAAGCAGCGGGGCTGAGCCTTTTTATTTATAACAAGTAAACCGAGCTCCAGAGTTGTTTATAGAAAGGAGGTGTTGAGGAGATTGAGCTGGACTCTCAGGGGCTTCCAGGATGCTGCACACACATGTTAGATGACAGGTACTGAGAAATTATTGCCCTGCAGGACAGGTGCGCCCCGGCTTCTGGCTTCGTGTGTGCCCAAAGAGTGGGTACATTTACTCCCTATAAGCTGTTAGCTGCGCAGTAGACTTTTAATGATGTTCAGAGTGCTATGCCTTCTAAGGGGACGTTTGTCATAGTGTCATTATTGATGTTTTAGGACCACTGGCTCCAGACAGTAACCTTTTGTAGATCCTTTTCCCAATTCCTGCCATAGCTACAGCCCGTTACTTTTCAATAGTCTTTTTTAAAAAAAGTTTTATCTTAAAAGGAGATATACAGATATACACTGTATGTAGAAAATAAATTACACTTGCCATTAAAAGAAAGCACGTGTAAAAATAAATTCCACAAAGGCATTTAACTCTAGCTGGATATTGTGGCCTCTTGAAGGTTTTAGGCCTGAGACGTACTCCCTGTGATTAGCAAGGGCTAGAAAGAGGTGTTAAAGATGTTTTAGGCCCCATGTAGGATTTTTTTGCCTTGACAAAATAATCAAGAAGCCCGAAAGAAAATAGCTTTCTCCCAGTGTGATTCAGAGTTACTTAACGTCTTGTCTGTGTGCAGCTAGTCATTCTGTAATCCACCAAAAACCACCTAATATAACACTAGTTGGACTCCTCTAACACTTTGGGAACTCAGCTTTAAATCAAAGTGATGAAAGCATCACCTGCTGGAAAGATCTCCCTATGTTGCCCAGAAGTGAGAAACTGCTCAGTTTCTTCAAGAGGGAGGAAGCTATAGGTCTACCCTGAAGGCTAACTGTGTTGTTAAAAATAATTCCATGGGTAAACTAGAATTTAAGAGCACCCCACCACGTGGCAGTGCATTCCCCTGTTTTAGGATTTCAAAATAAAAAATAGCTGAACTAGTTTTCGGGAACTTTGACTCTTCCCTTTTTTTCTCACAGCCCACATTCAATTTGCTACTAAGTCAGTTTTTGCAATCTGCCTTTTGTTTTGTATCCCAAGTGATGCTGCCTGAGTTGAAGTCTTGATCCTCTGTTGTCTGATCTTGATATTGTTTTCCTGTCTTTGTCTCTCCACCTTTCAATCCATCATCTACGCAGAAATGATCTTCCAATACCAATGCATATTTTTTTAAACTGCAATCTTCTTCTGTTAGTGATTTCTTTTTTTAAAATTTTTATTTATTTATTCATGATAGTCACACAGAGAGAGAGAGAGGCAGAGACATAGGCAGAGGGAGAAGCAGTCTCCATGCACCGGGAGCCCGATGTGGGATTCGATCCTGGGTCTCCAGGATTGCACCCTGGGCCAAAGGCAGGTGCCAAACCGCTGCGCCACCCAGGGATCCCCTGTTTAGTGATTTCTAAGTCATTTGCCCAACATCACATAATTTGAAAGTGACAGAGCTGGGATCCAGATTCAGTGGTTTGATACCAAAGGGCATAATTTTAGGACCATATTAATCTTCTTTGCCAAAGAATTTAAGCAACTGACATTGTTTTGCAGAAAAAGATATTTTGTAGACTTTAAGGATATAACATATTCAACATTTCCCAAGTCTAAAAATGGCTATTAACTCACCAATCAATATCTATAAAGATTAAATAAATGTGCATCTTTTTGGTTGGAGTGATAGAAACATTCAAATTGGTTCAAATATTATGTGATATTATTGGCTGTTTACTAGGGATAACTGAAAAGTTTAGGAGGTAGTTCTAGCTTCTGGCCTGAATGAATCCATAAACCAGATCTCTAGGACTTAGTCACTGGCCCTGTGTCCCTCAACCTGCCTATATCCTTCTGTGTGGCTTCATTCTCAAGCAGCTCTTCCTCTAGTGGAGAAAAGATGGCGGGTGAGGACCCATTAGCCCCAACAACCTCAAAGAAGGAGACCATTCACTTCCTTGGCATATTTGCAAAAGTTTCTGGACTGAGTCTCATTGGCCCAGCAGCTTGGGTCATGTGACAACCATGAACCAATTGTTGTTTCAGGGGAATGGGCTTTCCTGATTAGCCCAAAGCAGATCAGGTGCCCAGTGGGACTCAGGATGTGGAACTAGCTTCTCTGAAAAGAATGGACATAGGCTGAAGGAAGGTAGTTCTGGAGATTTTGGAATGTGGTTCCCAGAAAAGAATTAGGAGCAGGGTGTGGGGAATAGATGCTGGGCAGGCAAAAGTGACAGGTGCTGCTGCACCTACTCTGTGCTTATGATTAGCTGTATGTTTGTGGGACATAGAGACACTTAAGCAGAGGCACTTAAGGAAGTGCTGGCTCTCAGAGAACTAGTAGTTGGGAGGCAGGTAAGAAATAATGAGACAAGAGGGCGCATTCTTTCTACTTCGTGGTTCACACAAAACAGTTAAACTAAATGAAATAGGAATTCAAAAGAGAAAGGATCCTTTGTGGAGGGTAGGAGGACAATCCTCAGGAGATGCCCTAGAGAGGGTGGGCAGGAAAGGTGAGTCACTACCTTGGGAAAGGTCTTGTCACTCTCCACCATCCCCACCTTCTCCCCTGGTGTTACACCTCAAGTGTTTCATTACATGGCAAAAGGAAAATTACTGCTGTGAATCAATTGAAGTCACCAGGTGGGCAATTTTCAGGCCCCGAGTCATCCTCCCTACATCTCTTCCCCGAATGCCCCACTGGAGGCCAGGATGGAATGGCCGCACATCTAGTACTCCTGATGAGATGATAGGTGTTTGTGCCATTTCTGGAGAAAAGAAGAGGGATGTGTAGTTTGGATCTTGAAATACTGAGATTTCTTAGACACTGAGGAAAAAATACAAAACCAGAAACCATCAAAATTGTGGTTTCAGTGACCACCAGCTTCAGAATCACCCAGAGTGTTTACTAAAAGTCACAGAATCCTTTTGAAGCTGGGGCTGGTGAGGAAATCTGCATTTTAAGGTAATTTCTCGGCCAGCTTTTAGGCATGCTTAACTATGATAACGAATGACTCATGAGGTTAGTGGAACAGACTCTTAGGAACGTAGGGCTGGATAGAATATTAGAAATTTAAGAATTTGGGCTTATTCTTAATAGCACTTTTGCTCTTTCCCTCAAACTTTCCTGTCTCCTTAACTTCTGGCTTTGATGTTGATTACATGCTTCAAGGTCTGCAAATGGGACCAGTGGACGGGGCAGAGGTAAGACTAGTGTATGGCTGAATAAAAGTGGATACACGTGATGGATGGTAAACAGCAACTATTATTTGAATTCTTAGCTCTCCATGTCTCAAGCCCTGCTTCTGTATTCTAGAATAAGAGTTCTGGGTTTGTAGACCATGAATGACAGGGTGTTTGCAGAGCTTCTGGAGGATGGGCTTCAAATTTGGTGTTAATATATATCTGTGAATTTCTGTGCAGGGCTCTATGACTTTATCGTGATCTCAAGGTGATTTCTGATCTTAAGAAATATCAAAAACCACCCCCTTGGAGATTGATTTTCCCAGTGACTAAAGTCTGTTCATAAAAGTTCCTTCAGAAGAATTTGGATGTAAGGCTGCTTCTTGTTTCATCTGTTAGTGAATTGGAACTCAGAAAGCCCCAACCGCCAGCCCTGCACCTTTTCTGTGTCTTGGGAATATAGAAATATGAAAGGAATTTGTTTTGCTGAGTAATTTGAGTAACTTGAGCTGTGTATTTGAGGGAAAGAAAAAAATCTATCAAGCAGTTCTGTGCCCTATTGCACAGACAACATTTCTCCAACCCAGATGCCCCCCAAATTGGAATCACTGTTACCCTAAGAACAATGGGTGGTCCAGGAAGTGGTATGCCTGATTTTTAGAAAGCCAGACTCATCACTGGGGTGATCTTTAATAGAACTCTTTGTTGAACAATGGTTTTTGCCCCAGAATGTGATCACAGCTGTTTTATTTTAGCTAATGCAGCAATTCAAGCAATTAAATCCATATTCCTCTGTGGCTATTTATTTTCATGAAGTAGTTCTCAGTGTATTGTCATGAAAGAATTCTTTGAGACTTGCAAAGTTAAAACAGAATGTCGACTTTTTTCCTTCTAAAATAGCCACATCTGCTTCTTCAAATTGTCTTTTCTTTGTTGATGTCTCATAAAGATGTCAACTTTTAGTCTGTAGGAGTTGAGTTCCATTGGGAGAAGTGAGATTTATAATTCAGAGTCTATAGAACTAGTATTATGGTAAATCATAAACCAGGACAAGGAGGACCTATTCCTTTTAGCAGCAAAATAATAACTTCAATCCTAGAGCTAATGTTGAAATCTTATATTGTTGCAAAATTAAATCATAAGTAATTATTTCCTCATCGTAACATTGTATATAAATGAAAGATTTGATGGTTTTGTATAACTTTCTTTCCTTTTCCTGTGATTATATATTGCATACTTATTTTATCCAATCATTCAACAAATATTTATTGAGCTGCTACTATGTGTCAGGAGCAGTGAATGAGATGGACACAATTCTTGACCTTGTTCCATCTATACACTGCCAGAAAGACAGGCAAGGAGCAAGCACATTGAGAAAAGAATAGAAGAATTATAGATTGTGGTACATGGTACAGAGAAAATAAATAAGGGAATAAAATGGAAAGGAACTGGGGAAGGAAGTTACTTTAATTAAAAAAAAATCTACAATTGTAGAAGCCCCCTCTGTGGAAATATTTAAGGTGGATTTTAAAGGAAAGATGATTTTTGAAGCAAGTTCATACATTCTCATGAATAGGGGAAGAGCATAATAGGCAGGGAGGATTGCCCATGCAAAGGCAGAGGGAAAGCACCTGGTGTGTTTTGAGACCTGCTGGGTGAGTGACGAGGCTGGAATATGAAGAGTGAGGTGAGTGTGGATGGAAATAATTATTGATTGCTGTTCTTGCCTTACTGAAACAAGCTTCCGTTGTTAGCTCTGGAATTCTATTGGCATATTCGCTGCCATCTTGCTTGCCACTGCTGGGGATAAGGTGTGTGCACCTTTCAACAAAATCTAGGATGGACTGTATGGAGATCATGGATGGTGTTATGGATTAATTGTTTATGTCTCCTACAAATTCATATTTTGAAGCCCAAATCTGCAATATGATAGTATTTAGAGGTGGGGTGTTTGGAAGGTTATTAGGTCATGGGACTAGAGCCCCCATGAATGAGATTAATATCCTTATAAGAAGAACCAGGAGAGAGATGATCTGTCTCTCTTTCTTACTCTGTCTCTCTCTCTCTCTCTCTCTCCCAGTCTTATGAGGGTGCAGCAAGCTGCTGGACATTGTATAAACCAGGAAAAGTACCCTCACCTAGAACCTGACCATGCTGGCACCCTGATCTCGGCCTTCAGCCTTCAGAACCATATGAAATAAATGCCTGTTGTTTAAGCCCCAGGTCTATGGAGCTCTGTGGGAGCAGCCTGAGCTAAGGCATAGGAGTAAAAGGTACCAGAGTGCTTTAAGAAGGGAGCCAATTGAAGGCACTCATTAGTTTCTGCTTAGCTGTAAGGAAAACAGCCACCAATCTGCAGAACTCATGGAGCCAGATGCTGGCCAAGATGCTGGAGAAATTATTCCAGCCCTTTGGGCTAAACAGGAACCTGTATCAGGGAAACTTGACAATTTTATATGGTTTATTATTGTTATATCGATTTCCTTTTTTGCCTACTTTTAAATAGAAAGAGAAATTACCTAACTTTGTCAGCCAGCCCTAACTGAGTTAAAGGGAAATACTGAAGGGTTCCACTTACTCTCCCTCACAAGCTGTGGACTGAGGAATAAAGGTGTGATCCCCACAGCAATGGCAGCAGGAATCAGAGAGAAGTGGGGAGTAGAGAGGGAAAATGAAGTCTACTTGGTCAAATTTTCTTCTCCTCTTCTTCAAATGAATTGGTTATTACTTAATACATGTGGTTTATCAAGATGATCTAAAAGTATCACGATGGGACTTCATCCTACCCATTAGATTCATTTCCACTGAGCACCAGTTCTGTGCAAAGCCCTGTGACAGGTATCTTTGATGAAATAGGTATTAATATGAATTACATACTGACTTCCAACTCAAGGAGACTGGAATTGTTAGGAAGAGTCACCAGTATATAAATAAGTGCTAAGATCATTCAAAGGAGGGACAGATTATTTCTGGAGGGAAGAACCTGGAATGGCTTTATGAAGGAGGAGAAATTTAAGTCAGGCTCTGAATTATCAGTGAGGTTTGGGAGACAGATATGGTGAGCAGAGAGTAGTCTCAGACAGAGGGAACATTGTCACAGACAGGCAGTGGGACTCATCACCGGTGTTTGCAAATATTGCCTAGGGAGCCTGTTAAAAATGAAGCTAGTCAAGACCCATCTAGAGAGATTCTCATGAACAAGGCCAAAGGTGGGGGCTGGGAATTTGAATTCTAAGGGCACGTCAGATAAATCTGATACAGAGGGCCCAAGACCACCCTTGGAGGGATGGGTCCTAGACCACCCTTGGAGGGATGTCAGTCTAGAGAAGAGGTGACCTCAGAGGTAGAGATATTTGTTGAAGGGCATCAATATGGGGTAAACTTGGAAATGTTGGTAGGAGCCATATACCTAGAAAGTCTTAAATGCTAAGTGCTTTATTTTTCATGCAGCTACCATATTTTGAGAGCCACTGAACTAGATCTTCAAAAGAACATTATGGAGAAGTTATTTTTTTTTAAAGATTTTATTTCTTTATTTGAGAGTGAGAGAGCACAGAGGGAGAGTGAGAAGGGAAGGGAGAAGCGGACTCCCCACTGAATGGAGAGCCTGATGTGGGGCTTGATCTCAGGATCCTGATATCATGACCTGAGCCAAAGGCAGATGCTCAACTGACTGAGCCACCCAGGTACACCTGGGAAATTTGTTTTCATCCCATTGTAGAAGAAGGCACCTAACTGAAGATGAGTATAAGTGATATGTTTGTGTTTCCCCCAGAGGGGGAATGGCAAAGTTGGAGCTCAAACCCAGGTGGTTCAGTAGGGAATGGGAAGGGGGTGGTCAATGTGATGAGGACCAGATTTGGAGTGATGATTGGCTGCACGATGAAAGAGAAGAAACAGATGATGGGGAGCCTACTGAAGCAGTGTAGGCAAGGTTAGGTACAGATCTGTCCAGTGCAAGAGAGGGGAAATAATGCAAGAGTTCCTAGAACTTTTGTGAGATTGCACCATACAGGAGTTCTTGGACCGACCACACTTCTCAGGCTCTTGTGATACCCGTTTGGGACTCGGGGTACTTGGGTGTTGTCACCATCATGTGTGAGGTGCTGACTCCCAAGTCTCTCTGGCCCATGGAGGGGCTGTAAGTGGTTAAGAATGAAGATGCTGAAGTCAGATTCCTGGATTCAAATCCTGACACCCCATTCCCTACCTGAATGACCTTGAGCTAGTTTATTTAATCTCTTTGTGCCCCAATTTTCTCACCTGTAAAATGGACAAATAAACTCTTCAAATGATTGATATGGGACTTAAATAGAAAACAGATGGAGGGATCCCTGGGTAGCGCAGTGGTTTGGCGCCTGCCTTTGGCCCAGGGCGTGATCCTGGAGACCCAGGATCGAATCCCACGTTGGGCTCCCGGTGCATGGGGCCTGCTTCTTCCTCTGCCTATGTCTTTCTCCCCCCCCCCCCTCTCTCTCTGACTATCATATTAAAAAAAAAAAAGAAAACAGATGGAATAAACACTCACTACATGTTAGGATTCACTAATATTGCTACTATTTTTATTATTTTATTTTTACTTTTGTTTTTGTTTTATTTCAATTACTAGGTCTTGTGACACTTAGACATGCCTCTTGCTAACTTTACAAGCCACAGGCTTATTCATTTACCTCTGAAAGAAGTTCTATATCAAGTGTCTGTCTTATGAGGGACAGTGATCAAGAAGAAATTCCTCTCCTGATTAATTTTATTGCTTTACAGCATCTAAAGAGTATGAAGGAGGCTGGTAATTCAATCCTAGAAGAACACCGAATATTAGAGAAACAATCTGTTGTTGCAATCACATCAACCTCAGTTCTTTTAATGGCAGTTGAGAAGCTCCATCATGAATAGGATTTCCTTGAGCAAAATGTTGCTAAAGTGAAGGGAGTATTTCCTTTTCTTAATGCTTCTTCCTGGTGATGGCTCCATGGCTGTTATGGAGGTAGTTTTATATATAATTCACATTAGTTCAGTGACTATAGGATTGATGTACGCACCCCCCACCTGGCCCCACACTGGGCAATGCCACAAGTCTATATGCATAGATTCTCTTCTCATTAGCCTTTTCATTTATTTAGAATTGAGGCCATCAACTATATAAATCATGGCAATCCTAGGAAGGCTGACATAAAAAAAAAAAAACAAGCTGAATTATTTAAAGAGTGGATTTTCAGGGTGAGGAAGAGGGTTCTACTTTAGAATTCTTCAAGGAAGCTCAATGTAAAATGAGAGAAGAAGGTGAGACTGAGCCATGTAACTCGGGGAAGAACAGTCAAGGTGGAAGGAAGAGTGAGTACAAAAATCCGAGCCCTTAAGCAGGACAGACTCCATGCACACATTTGAGGGACTGGAAGGGGACCTGTTTGCTTGTGTGAAGTAAGCAAAGAGCAGGATGGTGTGGGGGAGTGGAAAAATATCAGAAGCCAGAGTAGATAAGGCTTCGAAGTCCATGATTTCATTTTGAGTACAACAGGAGCTATGAAACATTTTTAAAGCAGGGTTGTAAGATATTATGAGTTACATTAAAAAAAATATGTCTGGGGATCTGGTAGAGAAGAGGTTATAGAGGGCAAAAATACAGAGGACAAAAATATAGGATCAGTTAGGAGGCCACTACTGCCATCCCACTGCATGGAATGAGTTTTTGACAAATACAACATAATTCATTTGCCTTGGGTGTTTGAGTTGAAGAGTATGGATTTTTCTGAATTTTGTAGTTGAAAATAAGTTTCTGCAACTACTGGAGAGTTAAAGCCTCTTATTGCCATTTCTAGAAATGGTTGCAGAATTCCTAAAGATAGGGGATCCCTGGGTGGCTCAGAGGTTTAGCGCCTGCCTTTGGCAGGGGGTGTGATCCTGGAGTCCCGGGATCAAGTCCCGCGTCGGGCTCCCTGCATGGAACCTGCTTCTCCCCCTCTGCCTGTGTCTCTGCCTCTCTCTCTCTCTCTCTCTATGTCTATCATGAATAAATAAAAAATTAAAAAAAAAGAATTCCTAAAGATAAGCTTACAGTGTCATCAGCCCTGATCCCTACCTGTGGCTGTGGAAGCCTCTCCACAGCTTGGTCTTTGCAGCCTTAGAGTGCAATGGGGCAGTTATGAATACACTGAAGAAAATGAGAGCCTTGGCTCTTAAAGAAAGGAACCTTCTGTCAGTGGGAGCCATTTATTAACAATGAACCCAGAGGTAGGAGACTATAATCGAAGTGGGTCTGGGAACCCAGAGAAATGAATAAAAGTCCTTTGGTGCCATAGTTCCCATCAGGCACTGGGCCAGGTGTGGGGGGAGATGAGGACAGCAGGGCACATGCTTCTGCAGGGCAGCTGGATCCTTCTTGCGCTAGACTCAAGTAATGGATGTGACCCACCCCAAGGAGTCTACTCAGCATCAGACAGGTCCTACGCTAATTCGGAAACTTCTGACACTCTTAGAGTAATTGCAAGTCAATTTGGCCAAGGACAAATTATTGCCAGTGGTGAAGTCACTTTGCAGAATTTTCCTTGCTTACCCAAATCCTTGAGCTAAAGGAAATAAGTGAAATTTAAGCAGAATATTGGACCCCCAGAGTGAAACTCATAAGGTAGAAAATGAACACCAACTTACAGAACCTTAGCCCTTTTCAGAAACCCATGAAATTAATGAAATCCAGCTCTCTCTCCCCAGTTGACCTGTTTTTTTTTTTTTTTTTTTTTTTTTAATTCCAGGCCTGGGACTGAGAACCGATTTTTCAAAGTGTATCTGAGCCTGCTTCAGTGTCATCTCATTCTTTGCCCACAGGCAAAGAAACTATGGTCAGTGGTAGGAGTTAGAAGAGTTAGAAGATAGAGTTGAACTCAGAATTGGGAAGAATGGCTTAGTAATAATTCCTGCCCAACTATGGAACAGTGAAACAATACTACTAATGCTGTTAACATTTACTGAGCATATACTATGTGCCAGGCTAAGTGCTTTACATGCATTGTCGTCTTTGGGCCACGGTATAACTCTCTTTTAGAGGTAAGGAAATGAAGTCAAGGAAGGGTTAAAGTCTCATTTCAAACTTCACCCAGTTATTCTGCTTCATTATCCCTGGGTTGGGACAGGGGTTGGCAAACAGAGACAGTACATCTGAAAGAATGAATGAAGGAATGAATTTGATTAAGTTCAAGAAATATTTGCAAAAAGCTGCTATGTGCCAGGCATAGTGTTTGGCATTTTCTGGTAAACAAAGACCAATATGATCTAGATTATGTCCAGAAGATCTTTCCAGACTAATAGTAACAAGCTAAGCAGACGCCTTCTGATTTACAAAATAGAACATTTACAACCCCCCCCTCCCCGCCCCCCAATTGGGTGGAAGCATTTGGTTGCGTTTGCTGGGTGGAAATAGATTTAGGAAAGGCTTCCTGCATGAAGTGGCATTTCAGCCAAGCATTGAAGGAACATGTGGGAACAAATCTGGGGACCAAGGAATATTCTAAGCTGTAACATTTATGGGTTACACCAGGATATGAGGAATTCACTACAGCTTTTCCTAATAGGAGGCAATCTGAAAGTACCAAGAATTATCTGCTAGCTAGAAATGAACAGACTTGGTTAAAAGAGTGCAGGTCAAGGGGCAGTGAGATGACCAGAAGAAGGGGAGCAAAATCCTGTACTGGGGTGCCCTGTGTGGAAGGAGAGTAGCAGGGGCTAGGAGGACATTTTGAGAGGTAGAGTCCATCAGTCCAGTGATGTTGATCCAGTGGTGTTGCTTAGACTTTGAAGCTGGTGAGCCTGGAGGATGGTGGTGCCATACATGAAGGACAGGAGATGGTTTAGGGCCCTAGAGTCTGGGATCCAGATAGAGAAAGAAATGAAAATCTTATCATGGATTCACCTTTTTTGGACTCCTGAAAAAAGACTTTCCTTTCTATTCCTGTAGTGGGTAGGAGTTGTTGGGTTGTTAGGTTCTAGCAATCTGTGTCATCAACTAGCCTAGTGTTAACTAAGACAGGTGTTTATTGAGAGCCACCTGTGGAGTCTGTGACACTGGGGCACACCAGACGGGTTCAGTCCTTGCCCTCATGGAACTTTCCTTTCTGTGGAGAGACAGGCATCATACAAATGATTGCAGGTGTGATTAGTACATTTACAATTGTGCTTCGAAGGAAGAATGTTAACCTGAACTAGCCTTGGGTCAGGCTTCAGTGAGAAATTGGTACCTGAATGATAAGCAGGTGAGTCCTACATTCCAGATTTTAATCTGAATGCTCTGTTTCCTTGTAATTGTAATAAAAGCAGGAAGAGATGTGGACACTTCAGGCTGCTTGGACTTGTAAACTTTGATTTTCAATGGAATTCTGGACGCAGGTATAAAGGTCTTATTGATGGGAGGTGTTGACCACATTCATCTTGCCAGGATCGGCTCTTCCTTCTGCTGACTTCACCAACTGCCTTGTTGGCCTTAGGTTGTCTGGGTTATTCTTAAATTAAATTCTGAAAATGTGCTTCATTTTCCCTAAAGCGATGACTTGGGGGAGGCCAGAAATGATGCTGTGGTAAGAGAATGACATTGGAATGTAGAGCCGAGGGCTCAGACTCTGGCTGGAGATCACTCAGCCTACCCACAAATCTAAAAATGCACAGTTTGCCTGTAATGTTGGAAAATATCTCATAATGTTTTGGCTTCTGCCAATAGAAAAGAGAAAGTTAAAATCATGGATGGCAGCAATATTATTAATTCAGGAATCTTAACACTCTGGCATTGCTCATTTTGCACTAATGATTTTTTTTTTTAAGAAATATATCATTTCACTGTGAATTTGCCCTAAACAGCATGCAGGTTATTGAGAACAGGGAAGGAAGAGGGAAGGAAGGAAGTAAAACGACAGACTGGGGACACGGTGGGGACGATGCAGAAAGGCCAGCGTTCTTCCTGGGAGATGAGGCTGAAGTGGAGTTGCAGGCGGATCTGTTGGTGCCCCTTCTGTCATTTTTCATTGCATGTCGCCATGTTGATTTGATTGTTGGATCCTTTTCCTGGTATGCAGGAGCCTGTGCCAAGGTTGATCCAAGGGACTTGGAATTAGGCTGAGCTTTTCATCACTAAGATCCAAACATCTCAGCTGCTTTCAGTTTTCTTATTGTAAAGCTCACATTTTTGCCTGTATAGATAACTGGGCCCCCAAGGGGATTTTTAGTCAATGTAAACCCATTGAAATACCATGCATTGGGGAGGAAGGGCGGTATTTTCTGCCATAGCTGTGTGACATAGACCTGCTGACATCTTCAAGGTTGCCTTATACCCTGTGAGTTCCTTTTCCGGATGACTTTTGTCTTGATTCTAATTCATTACCTGAGCAGCTGCTGTCTGTCTGGCAATGGGTTGGGCTGGTAGGCTGTGCAAAGATGAGTAGACATGCGATCCTCCCAAGACTGTGAGCTTCTTGAGGGCAGGAAGTAAGACAAACATAAACCACTGCATAATGAGGTTGAGGTATGGGCATTATTATAACCACAGAAAACCTTTATTGATGACCTGTCCTTGGTCAGTCCTATGCTATTCTCAGTTCTGAGAACCCCAGAGTTGGGAGTAGAGAAATGGTATGATAGCACTCTGGGGCTTGGGTGAGTAAGAATTCACTTCTGGCCAGAGAATTATCATAAATGACATGCACCCAAGTAACCAACCTCCAGGTTGAGAAACCAAACATTCTAAGCCTCTCCAGAAGCCTTTCTCATTCAACTTCCACTCACTACCCTCAAGGTGGCCTTTTTTTTTTTTTTTTTCAAGGTGGCCTTTCTCTTGACTTCCCACAGCATAGGTTAGTTGGGCTTGGTTTTGAATGTTATAGAAGCGGAATTACTTAGAGAGAACTTTTTATGTTTCTGGCTTCCTTGCTCTATTTCACATTTGTGAGAGTCATCCTGTTGTTGCGTGCATCTGTTCACGTTTAGTGCTATATGGTATTTTACTGTGACTGTACCACAATGTGTTTATCCATTGCACTCATGTGAGGATTTAAGTTTGTTTCCACTTTTGGGGAATTATGAACATGCTTCTGTGACCATTCCTGTATAATGTCTATTGAACACATTGATGCATTTCTGTTGAATATGTATCTAGAACAGAATCTCTGGATTGTAGGGCTGAAAATCCCTTTTTAATAACAAAAATATTCATCTCATATGATTCTAATTATGCTTTTAATATTCCTAGGTTGGGAAATTCAGAGTGATAAATATCTACTGTGAATTCAATAACACTTATGAATCAATTGGTATATCATCAATCACAGAAATATCTTGGTATGAGCATGATATATTTTGTCTGCAGCCGAGGTTGGATGTGCATATGAATACATAGATCCCTTGCAATACCTCTGAGTCTGCAATCAGGAGCCACAAGACTTAGGTGAATGGTGGTGTGTGAGGCCAAGGAGCAATCATCGATTTAGTTTGCGTACATTTCTGCTGCTCAGGCCAACCTCTAATCTGGGAAATCTAGTGGGAGTTTTTTCTCTCTCTCTTTTCTTTTTGCCTGAGAAACCACACATGTGCTCCCTAACTGTAATACAACTAATGCGTTATTAGGAAGATGGTATGGCCAAGTAGAATGGCTATGACCTTTGGAGGAGAATCTGGGCTTGAAGCCACCATTCTGCCTTTAACTAGTTATGTGACTATGGTCAGGGAAGAGCCTCAGTATTCTCATCTGTAAAGTGGAAATGAAAATACGTCTCTGGTATAGGGCCTAGGATAATCAAATAAGATCATGTGTGCCAAACATCCATCACAGTGTCTTCTCACTGGGTGGTAACTACTAGCATTGTCTTCGCCATCACTTTCATCATCCTTTCCTACCTGTGTCTTCTCCTTGGGGTTTTGTTCCTCTTTGGGGGGTATGTAGTACCCCTGTTTTGTTACCTAATGTCTGCACCCCCTTGCCCTCATCATTCCTGTAACAAAGGAAAAGTATTTTGATTGCTCAACTCTTTGGGCTCCAGACATATATCTTTGTGAGATCTCTAAGCAAATATCTTGTATCCATGATCCCTTTTATCAGCCCTGTCAGTGACCAGAACAAATTGGAGTTCATTTTAGCCAGCATGCCTGTGGTCGATAATGGCATTCTGTGTTCCCCATTTCTCTAGCCAGTTATCTTCCATGTTTTAATCCAGAGGAAAGAGTTGAATAATTTTTTTTTGTTCCTGAGACAGGCTCTGGAGAGAGTCATTGTGGGTCAGAAGGGATCTTTCCATCACCCTCTTAAAGCATCCTTTGTAGGAGACCTCCTCTGTAATCTCCAGAGGTGCTTTGCCTCTAAGGGACAGGAGCACTTATTGAGAAGGCAGGATGTCTATGGAGAAGGAACTTGGTCGGAGGCATCAGAGGTGGAAATGTCCAGAAGAGCTAATATCTTCCACTAGTAGGAGCTCCACAGTGTGAGACTTCTTCAGACATACTCTCCGCCCTTCAGAGCTAGATCTGGTTTCCGAGCAAAGCAAGGAGAGTCAGATGGTCTGGTCATTTGTCTAGGATTGAGGTCAGACCACAGAACAGGGGAAGGTTTCTGGCAATGGGCATGAAAAGGCTGAGGATCAAGAAGGCAATTAAAGAGGAGTGACAGGTCACGCCCTCATAGGGCACAAGAGTAATACTTCTCGGGACAGATTTTTAGGCAAATGTGACTTTTGATGAGGAACAATCAGATGGATTTGTGTTTTGAAGCACACAGCCGTGGATCCAGCCAGTTCTTAAAATACTCAGAGTTGAGCAGATGGATTCTAACAACTTATTAATCTATTTATAATGCCTTTCCTGACTATTGTCCAACTGGCCTTCGCCATCCTCAGTCTCCTTAAGATAAAAGGGAAGAGGACTTTCTCTGCCTTGATAGGTGTTTGTCCTCTTCCTACGTCTATGAGGCCAAGTTGTCTGAAATCCCCACAGACTCCCTCCTTTGGTATAAGACTCTCTCATGAGATTTCAGACTTCATTGTCCTCCTTGGCATGCAGAGGTATGAAAATTCAAGATATGAGGAAAATTGCATCCCCCAGAATCAAATGCAGTTTCTTGAACATCCTTCCTTTAAAAGAATCATCAGAAAATGCACAAATGAATTTCTGCCTGCTTTGTATCAACTCGTATTTAAAAAACACATACTAAAATTTCCTTATAATTTCAGTGTTTGGAAATTAAAGGGGGAAAAGAAGTTGCTGAGGAAAATGTGTTAGATTTTACTGAGCCCCAAATATCTGGAAAACAGTTTGAGATCGTTGGCCAAAGTTAGAGCTCTGGCTAGGTTTTCATACTCCTGCTATCGACAGCTAATTTCTTGAGCAAATTTATTCACTGTTTTTGAAAAAAAAAAAAAAAAAAACTGGCAGCCAGAAGCCACCTCAGATGTGCAGCCTGTTCAGAAATTCCTGAGTTCAACTTTCTTAGGCATTTCTGTTTCCTTCTTAGCTCTCAAAGAACATTCTAGCAACGTGACATATTATTTGTCTGTGACCTTTCTCCAGAGGGCACAAAGATGGAGAAGCCCTGCTTACTTTCTGAAGATAAGGCAAATGTTTTATCTCTAACACGGCCTTATTTCTCAAAAAAACAAAACAAAACAAAAACCAACAACAAAAAAAAAACCCAACTTTTTTTTTTTTTTTTTTTTTTTTTAAGGTCAGAAGGAAGAAGAAGCTTAAACGTCTTTGATTTTGACAGCAGAGTGTAGCTGCTTGTCTCAGGAGGAAATGTTTATGTCTGCTTCAAACTTGGCATCTTGAACTTGAATCTGATTTCATTTATCAAAACCAAATCATTAGCACAGAGGACGTTTAAGGCAGTTGAAAATACTCTGTATGATGTTATGGCGATGGATATATGTAAGTATACATTTGTCCAAGCACAACAGAAGGTGCCACATCAAGAGTGAGCCCTAATGTAAACTATGGGGATAATGACATGTCAGTATAGGTTCACTGATTTTAACAAATGAACCCTTGCAGGGGACAGGGTTTTCATAACGGGGGAGGTTATGCATGTATGTGCTGGGGCAGGGGATGTATAGGAACCTTTGTACCTTCCCCTTAGTTTTTCTGTGAACTTAAAACTGCTCTAAAAAATTAAGTCTTAAAAAAATCATGTTTGATTTGAGCTACACCTTAAATCTAGATCATTATTCCTAACTTGCTTTGTGAGTAGCTCTTTGTTTGCATTTCCCAAAAGCAGCCCTTGAGATAAGAATTCATCAGCAAAGTGATCCTGGGAAGCACAGGTGATTGGAAGTAGGGTTAGGTGCAGAGAAGGGAGAAAGCCAGTAGGAGGGGCGCCCATCAGCAGATCTTTGAGGTGGGCAACTACAGCTCACTCTCACTGGAGAGCCTCTGAGAACCATTGTGGAACCCACCCACATGGAAGGATGGGAAACATGGGCATTTATGCACCAAGTCTTGCCATTCTGCTACACCCCGAGCTGTGCCCAGAACAAGCATCCATGGGATTAGAGGAAGTTCTTAGACAGTTACGGGAGTGTAAACACCCTGGGGGTGAAAAGCCATCAGCATGCTGGAAAAAGCCCAGGTCAAGGGAGCCCAGGTGTGTCAAGGGGAGTCAAGGAGGCACTGTCAGAAGTACTTAATGACCTTAGGCAAATGACATCATCTCCCAAGTCCCTACTTTCTCATCTTTCACAGGAAGGAATTGGGATTTCCAAACTGGGTCCCCAAGATGACAGATGTTCCTTACAAAAACAGTTCCTTGGCCAAATAAATTTAGGTATTAGGTTAAACAATGTATATATTTTTTTAAACTGCAGGGCATCCCAGAGCCTTTAATGTTTAAAAGTGGGAGAGCATGGGTGCTGTTTTCCTAAGGTATTTGATCATGGATACCTCCCTCCGTTATTACCATTTTTTCAAGTGACATCTGTCTTGAAGCTCTGATAGTCTGTGGTACACGGTTTGGAATATATCACACTAGATGGTTACCATAGTCCAGCTCAGGTCTGTGGCCAACTGAGCAAACCATAATTCCAACTCTGGAACTTTAGCTTCCGAGAAGATGGGGAAGGCTAGAATCCAGAGGGCTCTAGGCTCCTCACATTCCTGTTTTCATCTGTTTTATCTCTTGGAGTTCTGAGTCAGTTTTCTTTTGGTAAGAGCTTTCTGAAACTAAAAACAAAATAAGAAAATTAGCATATTTAGGAGAAGGTGCTGGGAAGTCATATTGTGGGCATGGGTGGAGACCAGTGTAGGGGCAGAAGGACAGGGGTGCTGGATGGTGGTCCAGAGGCTCTCTCTTGTGCTGCACAGGGCACCTTTGTGGCTTTGGCACAGGTGTTCTCATCTCTTGTCACATCTTACAATTATCTGGAGAGCTTTCAAAATAGGCTGATGCTTGGGGGACATAGGTGGCTCGGTCAGGCATCTGACTCCTGATTTCAGTTCAAGTCATAATCTCAGGGTCATGGAGTCAAGCCACCCCACTCGTGGGCTCCACACTCAGTGGGGAGTCTGCTTTAGATTCTCTCCCTCTCCCTCTGCCACTCATTCCTCCCTCACCCCCTGCTCGCTCTCTTTCCCCCAAATAAGTAAATAAAAATAGGCCTGACTTGCGACTCCTTCCCAGAGAGACTGATCAAGTGGATCTAAGATATAGCTCAGGCATCTATATTTTTTTAAATTATTTATTTATTTATTTATGATAGTCACACAGAGAGAGAGAGAGAGTCAGAGACATAGGCAGAGGGAGAAGCAGGCTCCATGCACCAGAAGCCCGACGTGGGATTCGATCCCGGGTCTCCAGGATTGAGCCCTGGGCCAAAGGCAGGTGCCAAACCGCTGCACCACCCAGGGATCCCAGGCATCTATATTTTTAAAAAGCTCCCCAGATATTCTTATGGGTAGTAAGAATGGACACCTACTTTCTTTGAAAAGGAGTTTTGTTTGTTTTTTCTTTAGTGTTTTTAGGGCAGAAATTGTTTCAGTTGTGATGAAAGAAAGAAAGAAAGAAAGAAAGAAAGAAAGAAAGAAGAAAGAAAGAAAGAAAGAAAGAAAGAAAGAAAGAAAGAAAGAAAGGAAAGAAAGGAAAGAAAGGAAAGAAAGGAAAGAAAGGAAAGAAAGGAAAGAAAGGAAAGAAAGGAAAGAAAGAAAGAAAGAAAGAAAAAGACTCCAGGATATGGTATTTCCAAAGGAGAGCAGAAGGGAGTTAACATTCATGCAAAAGACCTCGTGTATGTGTTCTCTTATTTAATACACACACATACACACACACACACATACACATTCACATACACAGATTCACAAACTCCTATAAAGAAGGATATTTTGAAACTGACTTATTCACAAGTGTGAATAAGTGTGTGTTAGATCCTACTGCTACTATAACAAATTACTACAAACTTAATGGCTTAAAACAATACACATTTACTGTTTAATAGTTCTGAAGGTCAGAAGTCCAGAATCAGTTGTATAGGGCTAACATCAAGGTGTTGGGAAGGGTATTCTTTCCAGGCACTCTAAAAGGATCTATCTCCTTGCTTTTTCCAGCTCGTACAGGAGCTGAGTGCGTTTCTTGGCTGTGGCCCCATCCTGTATCTTCAAAGCCAGCCATGTTCAGCTGAGTCCTCTCATGCTGTTGTCTATCTGTTCTCTTCTGCCCCTCGTCTCTATTTAAGGACCCTTGTGATTATATTGAGCTGGCCTGGAAGATCCAAGACAATCTCTCTATCTTAAGGCTAGCTAATTGGCAACCTTAATTCCATGTGCAATCTTAATTCCCTTTTGCCACTAAGCCTTGCATATTTCTCAGGTTCTGGGCATTGGCATGTGGCTTCAGGCATTGGCATAGTGGGGGTCATTATTCAGCCAATCACAGACACTGAAGCTCATGTGCTGTGTGTCAAGCTGAAACAATTGTCAGATCTCAGGTCACAGCACTACAGAAGAGAGTTTCCCCATTTGCTTAATGGTTACTTTCAAAAACATTTCTCAATTTATTGTCAATGTGTCAAAACACATTGTGCTAGAACTATGGGCAAGTCTTAAAACTTTCCTAATAGGACCTCAGTTCACTGTCCTCTCCATGGCACTGGGATGATGCCAGAGCACAATGTATATGGAAACCAACTTCATAAGTCATAAAACACCAACCCCCTCTAAAAGATGATCATTAACACAGATCACACCAGTGGGGGACCCAGAATATAATTTTTGCCTCATTAATTCTGTAGTCCATGAGGCTATGAGCTTACTGAAGGTATGGACTGGGTCTTATTTATGCTTCTATCTCAGATCCTAGGAAGTTCCAATATCCAATACCTGTTGCTGAATTAAGGAATAGGTCACTGGGATCTAAGGGGAATACGCTGGTAAAGAAAGTGAAATTTCTTGACTTGGAGCATTAAAGATTTGGTAGAAGGAAATAGAGCCATGTAAATAATGGAGTAGAATATAGTAAGTGTTACAAGAAAAGCAGAAGGAGACAGTTTTGGGGTTTCCAAAGATGGAGAATTCAACACTGAGTTGCAGAAGTCAGGCAGTGTTTAACTGATGCTGTGACATTGGATAACAGAGTTTTTAAATTTATGAAACTCATGCTACTACTTCCTCACTGCCAATCCCAGGGCAGATATAACTAATCAATTGTGTACTCTTTCTCACTAGAGCCAGTGATGAGGACCCAGTTACCCATTGCTTAAAATTGACAAGCAGGTTGAATCCAATTCATCCTATTGGGTTCTAGGTAGGATTTCTCTACTGGTAGTTCAGCAAATAAATTTTGTCTGAAATTCACTTCTAGCAAAGTATTATCTTAAGGTCCCATTGGGCACCCACAGTAAAGCAGCTCACTGTTTTTAGATTTCTCTGGATTAACATTCCCAGCAGCACAGAGCTTTCTTTATGTCTCAGCACAAATTTTGTTCTGATTGAGAGCCAAGGTTGGGAAGGCTCTGTCTACACCCGCAACTATGTAATTTAAGGGTGACCCTGCTGGTAAGAAGCCTGCACTTGAAAGCATGCTGACACAGGAGTAACCACGGCCTGAAACAATGGCCTACTTGTGAATCTGTTTGCACATCATTGCTCACTCCTCTGTCCTAAAATCTTGGTGACAATATGATGAGGTGTGTTCCCAAGTTTGCCCAGAGGACACCTCATGTGTTTTCATCCTCAGCATGCTGAAGAGAGGGGTCCTCAGACAGAAGTTCCATGGCCAGGAAAGGGGGGTCTAGAGAGAGCAACCCTGGAAGGTGACAGCGTTTTATTCCTAGTTCAGGAAAGGTCTTCTTCCCAGTATGTGAGAGGGGACTTAATCACAACTCACTTGGTCCTGAGTCAATGGCAAAATGAAGGATTGGATTAATGCAGATTTATTTGGAAATGTTTATTTCTGCTCCAAAAACATAGAATGTCCCTTACTTTAAAAAGTTTTAGTAAAAGTGTGCAGAAACCGATGGTCCAAAGTATTTACCTGAGAAAAGTAGAACTGTGAAGATTTCCAACTTTTAAAAGTGGAAAGCATTTAAAAGGCGCATTTTCACCTCTATCATCCCTGATAATAATTTTTTGTGGGTCACTAAAAATATATAGAGTATTGTTATCAGACTAATGGGCAGTCATTTTGGGAAGATAATCTTTATTTCCAGAGAAAGGAGAATAGCTTTCTGAACTATATCCATAGACTCCGAAACAGGAGATTGAGCTGTTTAAAAAAAAATCAATTTTTCTGTTTATCTGCAGGAATTTGATCAATAATAGCTAAGGGAGTACCTCATATTTTCACTCATCAACCAATTGGTAGGAATTTTGAGCTGGTTCTCCATGTAGGGAAAGTGTAGTGAAAAATCCTAGCTGGAAGTTTTGGGTACTGATTCTACTTGATTTAAATAGAAAATAAGTTTGATTAAAAGGGTATTATTATTAGGGGCTGAAAATCAGGCTCTGATTTACAAAGTTGGAGACAAAGATCAAAATCATACCCTAGAAGTAGTCTGGGTATGGGGGGGAAAGCTCTGACTGCTTTTGATCTTAGAGCCCTATAGCTGTGCCCTGGGAGCTCTAGCTTGCTGCAACCTCTATTGCTGCCAGAGACAGTCCCACTTTTTGGCACCATTGGGTCCTGTTTCAAAGGCACCTGTGGGTGCCTCTGATTGAAGAGCCTAGGTCACTTGTCTACTCATGCCCTAGCTGCAAGGGAATCTGGGACAAACTATCTGACATTTTCAGCATCTGTAGTGGAACACAGAATTCCCCAAACAGAGAAGAACATGCTGATGTTGGGAAGTCAAGATGAAAAGTGTCTCCCACAAGCAATTCAAGGCCAAGTCACTAGCATGTACAAAATCACCAGCTGCATGAGAGATGATTCAGATACAGGCTGGCCCTCTCAGGCATATCATCCACTAGAGGAGATGGGTCATAGCACACTCTGCCTTGCCTTATGGCTATTCTTGTACAATTCAGTAATTGTGGGTATTTGGAAGCTAGGAGAGAAAGAGAGAGGGAGAGAGAGAGAGAGAGAGAGAGAGAGAGAGAGAGAGAGAGAGATGGCAGCTTGACAGTTATTACAAAATTATGAAAGATAACATATAATTGTATGGGAACAATATTGTGTTTTTTTTGTTTTTTTTTATAAACATTTTTATTTATTTATGATAGTCACAGAGACAGAGAGAGAGAGAGAGAGAGAGAGAGGCAGAGACACAGGCAGAGGGAGAAGCAGGCTCCATGCACCGGGAGCCCGACGTGGGATTCAATCCCAGGGTCTCCAGGATCGCGCCCTGGGCCAAAGGCAGGCGCCTAAACCGCTGCGCCACCCAGGGATCCCCAATACTTGTGTTTTAAAGATGTGACACAACATAGTCAGTGGATATTACACTTAATACATATCATCTTCTGTGGCACGAGCTTTTTCCAGGTTTTGAGAAAGTTGGAGTTTGGAGAATGAGATATTTGTAAGGAAGTGGCCTTCTGCTATTTATGTGTAGATCTTGCATTTCTCGATTTGTTTTGAGAGGCAGTGGATGGTTGGGGCCATCAAAGCCCAGCCTGGGCTTATGGAAGAATAGGAGGTAAGGTTTTCATGTGAATTTTATTCCCACTGTTATAATCTATCAAGGAAGATATGAGTCTAGGTAAACCACAACGGGGCCATGGGTCTCTTTCTGCTGGATTCAGAGTCTTAGGGCACCTAAGATCTGAGATCAGGAAAGAACCTCTTGCTGTTGAGAGTTAAAGGCAGATGAAAAATTTGGAATTGCCTTCAGCAGCATGTAGGGCAAGCTCACACTGAGTGGATCATTTCCGGTAAACTAGATTATCTACATTCATAGCACTCTTTAGTCTGGTGTTCATTTCCCAGGAGGGAGATGGGAATGCATTAGCAGAGTTGGTTATGACCATCCTAATGTTGCCTCAATTACGGGATATGAAGAGAAGGGTCTTTTAGGCTAAAGCCTGAGTAATTTCTTCTGCTCCAATGCTATGCAAGGCCAGTGGGTGGTGGCATCAGGAATCCTATAAGAAATGTAAATTGTAGAGTCAGAGTCATAGCTGGACAGTCTAGCTAGCCTTCTCTACCAAAAAGTCTCCTTGCAGTGATGAACTTGATGGCTCTGAATTTTATACTTGGTAAGGAAGAGAAAAGGGGGATTTCTTATATTATGTTTGAGAACAGTCAGGGAATATATAGGTCTTAAAGAAGATCACAAAGCCAGAAAATGTAGCACTTTCCTGCCATATGAACACTCAACACTCAGTTGTGTCAGATGATGGGAAAGAATAATGGTAAACACCATTACCCTGTGCTCTCTCTAGAAAAGGGGTCTTTAAGTAGTACCCTTTGGAAGAAAGACTTCTTATTCTTTCTGAAAGATGCTGCCCTAAATCACCATGGCTTCTAATTGGTAGTGGTGGCATTTGGCAAATCCTCTGGTTTGGCCACTTTTGCAGGGCTTACTTGATTTCACAATTGTGGTTTTTATGCAGGACAAGATGATTTGATCTAGTAATTTTCATGCAAATTAGAGGTTGAAAGGATGTGTCGCATAGTGAGATACCCATGTCCTACATTTCATGTGGGAATCAATTTAAAGGAGTACTAAAACCCCAGTGGGGAAGACTGTTGACTAGACATTCCTTAAAATAAATACAGTTGAGAAAAGCTGGAGGAAGGGCTGATGGCTAAGTGCTGATCAAACCCAGATACATTTCATACTTTTTTCATAAAATCCTCACTGTAGCCTTACAAGGAAGAAATTACTACTGACAGGTTATGGATGGGTTATGCCTAGTAAAAATCTGATGGAAATCCCTGGAGAGGTTTGCTTTCTCCCTCCTCACCAGCCACCCTGGCATCATCTGGCACCACCTCCTACCTCACTCTCTGCGTCTCTAGTCCTTGGTTTTGCCCTGCCCCCTTCTTCCACAACACTTTGGAACCCACTCTGTTTTCTTTCTTTTTTTTTTAATTTTTTAATTTTTATTTATTTATGATAGTCACAGAGAGAGAGAGAGAGAGGCAGAGGGAGAAGCAGACTCCATGCACCGGGAGCCCGACGTGGGATTCGATCCCGGGTCTCCAGGATCACGCCCTGGGCCAAAGGCAGGCGCCAAACCGCTGCGCCACCCAGGGATCCCCCCACTCTGTTTTCAAGCATATATTAAACACCTGTGGAACTTGATCCTGTACTAGGCTACATAGTAATTCTCAACACAAACTAAAGCATCAGTATTACGCATACCACATTCTTTGTCCACCATGCAATAAACTTAGAAACCAACACCAAAAGCTCTCAAAGACCATATGTTTGATCATTTAAGTAATTGCTTCAAAACAGTGTATTACTCAACTAAAAAAATCATAGTGGTATTTTAAAAATATTTAGAACCAAATAATAATATTAACACTATATATCGAAATACTGAAGGATGGGCTGATGTGGTGTTTGGAGTGAAATTTTGAGCTTTACATTAACAGATAAGAAAGATTCAAAATCGATGCAAAAATGCTCAACACAAAGATAGGGGACCATCCACATAAATGAACCATCCAGGACTTTGGCCTCTCTGTCCTGGTCTCCAGTGACATCTACTACCTTTTCTCATTATTCCACCTCACATCTTGCCAGTTTTAATATCTCTTCCTGAGATCTTCCAAGTTTGTTCCTACCATAGGGCCTTTGCACTTTCCCCTGAGAGTTCTTTTGCATTTCATTTGGGATTCTTTCCAAAGCTATCTTCTCGGAGATGCCTTCCTTGACTCTCCTATCTAAATAGTACCTCTGATCATCATTCTCTATCCCTTGACTATAGAATTTATATGTAGTGTAGTAATAAATTATTAGTTCTCTCTCTCTACCTATGTACCTGTTATTACTGTGAGTCCATGGTTGTTGCCTGTCTTATTCACAGTAATACCTTCAGCATCTAGAACTGAGCCTGATGAGTGAGAGTACTTACAGTATTTTTTGATGAAATAAGTAGATGAATTCATCTACGCCCTTATTAAAATACCAAATACCCGAGTTTAAGGGGAAAAAACCTGTTCATAATCTCTGTCCAATAATTGAATTTCTGCCTTGGAATGTTCTATAAAAGTAGATCTTTCAATGACACAGAATTATGGAATATATTCCAGAGACCTTATAATCTTAAATAATCAGAACTGAATATGTAGTTTTGATGAGATTTTACTGTGAGACAACAATATTTTTATGTGAGTTGACATTATCACTTTCCCCACCTGCTCCTAAAACAAACCCTTCAAAAGAAAACAACAGTTCAAGGCAGGTGAGTAAGTACCTGCTGTATACCTCACTGGGAATTAATCAATAGCATTATTTAAAATATCAGCAGCCTATTTTACTGAAGAAAACATGTTTTTTATTATATAAAAATGATTTATTATTTGACATTGTGTGAACTTTTAGAAGTTGGATTTGTAGTTTATAGTTTTTGGATGGCACCTCTTAAAATTTGTAACTGTATTGTTGAAAAATATTTTATAGCCTAAAAATACTACATATTGCAAAAGAAAATCCTGCCCTTTCTAGTACCAAGCCCTCTTTAAATCAGTTATTTAATTTTTTTCCTCTTGTGGATGAGTCATATAAACAACAAAAAAGTTAAATGCTTGCCTGGAAAATGACAGCGGGTCACATTTAACCATTCCTGTTCCCATGTTGCCTTCAGCGGTAGTCCTGGGCCCAATACATACCCTGTGGTTCGGTATTCTTATTCCAACACAGACTGGCTTGGCCCTCTGCCCAGCCATCCTGGACAAATCAAAAGTCAAGGATCAGCACGAGTTTGCCCAAGGCCTGAAGAATTGTTCCAATTTGCATTTCTCCTTTCTTTCCTTCCCTTTCCTACTCTTTTGTGTTCAAACCAACTCTTTGGTCCCTTTTAGAGATTTCATCTAAAGAGAGATCCTACAATATTAAAAGAGCTTATTTTTATCTGCTTACATGTTTAAAGTTTGTCAAAATTGAAGGGACATTGGTGAAACCAAAATTTTCCTACTGAGAGTTCCCAGAAAGATTTTGCAAGGGTTGAAAAAAAAAAAAAGTCTCCCTTGCATAATATGTCAGTTAGAATAGGCTGGGTTGTGCTGAAAGAACAAACAGCTCCTATATGTTGATGGCTTGAAGAACAAATGTTTAGTTCTTGCTCATTCCACATGCTTGCATTAGGTTCTCCAGAGAAATAGAAACAGTAATGTATTATGTTTATATTATGGAGGATGAGAAGTCCCATGACCTATTGTCTGTAAGCTAGAGACCCAGGAGAGCTGGTGGTATAATTCAGCCTGAGTCTGAAGGCCTGAAAACCAGGGGAGCCAACAATGTAACTCCTACTTTGAGGGCGGGAGAAGAGGAGATGAAATGTCCCAGCCCATTCAGTGAGGAAGGGAAAAAAAGGGGACCAATTTCTCCTTCCTCCATCTTTTGTTCTATTCAGGCCCTCCACAACTAAGTGATGCCCACTCACACTGGGGAGGACCATCTACTTGGATGAGTCCACCAACTCAAATACTAATCTCATCCAGAAACATTCTTACAGATACACCTAGGAATAATGTTTAATCTGGGCATTTTATGGCCCATCAAACTGACATATAAAAGTAAACATCACAGTGCCTATCCTGAATAGGTTGGGCGCTCTATTTCATATCACTACAAGCTCAAAGTTCGTGCTGCACCTACTCTGTACAATGATGCGGGCCACTTGGCAATGGGAAAGAGAATGGGATTAGTCATGAACTGTCTCTTAGAGTTTTTCAAGGGTCTTCTGCTCAAAGAGCATTGGCTGAACAAGTCAGCCAGCCATATTTACCTTAAGAGGACTGGAAAAAAATGTCAGTTTAGTGTCTTTCTGCCATGCCCAGAAAAGAGAGTTGAATAACTAAAAATTGACATACCACATCTAATTGCTTGGGAAGAACAGTCAAGAGAACCATATTGGGAGGTCTTAAGTATCTGCTCTCACTTATCAAGCAATACTGTGATTGGTATTAACATTGTATGTCAATTGTATTTCAATAAAAAAAGACTGATTGGTCTGTGTTATCTGTAATTCTAGGCATGGAAAAGTTGAATCATATGGGCTGGGTAGTTTCTTTATTTGGATGGTCATCAGTACACAGCGTTAGTACTTTTAAGAAGCACCAAATGTCCATGGAGATTTCTACACCCACAGATGGTCAGGGCTCATCTTAAGAGTCTTTTTCCTAAAGTTGAACATTATTCTCTTTTTATGATTTTATCTGCCAGACATGGTCCACCAGAACAAAAGGAGAATTTGGCAATAATTTTCTAGTCCCAGCTGTAGAAGAAAAATACTAAGCCTGCTATAAATGTAAAACTGATAACTAGTGAAGAGTTCTCTGTTTTATGGCAGAAAAGGGAGAGCCATGGCTTGGATTAATCATCTCTCCAGGCCAGATATGGCATATAATATTTCATTTCATGTAATAACTCTGACTGATTGGAAGAAGCTGCCTAGAGTACTGTATGGGATGGATATAGAGGCTGCATCAAAACTCATCATCAAAAGCATGCAATGATTGTTTAACAATGTCTGCCATTGGTGAAGGAAGGGTAATAATGGAACACATGCCAACTATTTGTCTTTGCTATTCTAGATCATCACTTCCCACCCATCTACCCCTTTTGGGGATTACATTCTGATCTGTCAATCTGATTACTATTTTGTTCCCATGTATTCTTTGCTATTTGGGTGGATGTGATCTGAATGACAGACATCCATTTTTCATTCACTAGTGTCTTCTTCATAGTAAATAAAAAACAAAACAAGAACAAATCCAAAAAACTAAAACTAGAAGCTTGATATTATGATTTATATCCACCATTTAGGATTTTGATTAGATTGAATCCATCTCTGAGATCTGATCAACTGATAATGTAAATTCCTTAATGTGGAAATCTGAACTTGAGTGTGATCTTCCCAGACGACACTGTCTGGGAAATTGGACTACTTTCATCTCTGGCATCACTGTATTCCTTCTTCTTGACATCAATAATTGTCAACTGGATGGTACCATGGACGGTCACAATGTGAAACAAATAACTCATTATGAACAGAGGAGAAGAAGAAACAGATGAGAAGAAGTTTAAGGGGTGAAATAGAAGCTTTATATTTTGATGTGAAGGATTATTAGTCAAGATTGGGCTAAATATCTCTAAGGTCAGTAAAGAATGAAAGGCTAGATTATTCCAAAGAGCTGCTTGGGTCTTATTTTACCATCAGTGTGTGATTTAGGGGCTGAGAAAATACATGCCTCCTTGGCTCCAGAATAGACATTTAGTATTAGACTTCTTTCTCTACTTTTAAAGACAAGATGAGGTTGGGCTGTCTTTTTAATGTGATCGTTGATCATTGGGAATAAGTGTTTGACAGGTACTGCAGTTACAGACACCCTCATAAGCTAATGAGAGATGGGCTGCATGTCAAGAGAAATTAGGAGAACATTTCAATCTGCCTGGTTACATGACTAGAAGAAAAATATTTCATTTTTTCATATTGTTCATGACTAAAAAATTTTTTATAATCTCATAAATCTTCAAACTTAGAGTCTATACCAGTAACTTGCGCATAAATATATTTCGAGGATATAGTGATATTTATGTAATGACACTGAGTCTCTGGCCAGCTGCCCTGCCTGTGCTAGTTAGAGTCTTTCCCAAAAACCTTAGATTTAACCTGTTATTCTCCCAAATGCTACAGAACATAATTTAACAATAAAGAAACAATTTCACTGGCAACTTTAGTTCATATTTTATGAAACATAAGTAAATAGTTTTAAAGGTCTTATGATCTATACGTATTTAGAATTATAGGATGTCAGAGATTAATTTATTTATCATGTGCATTTTCAATAGGGGTAATATTTCTCCCAAGAGGGTGGAAATTTGTTCTTAAATATTACAGTAGTTTGTGGCTCTCCAAAGGCCCACCACACATTCAGGACACACAGATGTACAATACATCTGTGGTATTAAAATTTCAGGGAGCAGGGGAATGATTAGGAAAAAGATGTCCAAAAGAAGCTTCTTAAGGAGATGGGAATAAAAAAGATTGAGGAACACTGCTCTCCTTCAATAATTTCAGAAATAGTAATGGTTTTTAATGATGACTAACGTTTCTGGTATGTTTACTGTGTGTCCAGGATTTTGTCTAATCCAATTTCTCTGCCACTAGGGTTCTTTTGATACAGTGTGTTTCTCATCTTGGTAATGGGACCATTGAGAAAAGTGAACGAAATCAAGGTGGTTGATGGTGTTCAGTTATTTTACATCCTTGCTGACATTTTGTCTACTCAATCTATGAAAGAAAATGTTGATGTCCTCAACTGTAATTGTGAATTTCTCTATTGCCCTCTTTCATTCTGTTAGCTTTTGCTTCATGTATTTTGAAGCTCCCTATTTAGGTGAATACATCAGATTGTTATGCCTCTTGGTCAACTGACCTCTTTATCATTACATAATGTCCCTCTATTTCTAGTGATTGTTTTTGCTCTGAAGTTTCTACTCTGATAGTCATAGAGTTGTTCCAGCTGTTTTTGGTTAGCATTTTGAGGGTATGTCTTTTCCCATCCTTTACTGTAATCTATCTACATCATATTTTAAGTGGATGTCTTTAGAGAATATTTATTTTTAAAATTTATTCTGGCAATATCTGCCTCTTAAATGGTATGATTAGATACTAATTTCGTGTATATGTAATGATGTTTGGACTTCGGTATACCATTTTATTGTTCTCTGTTCTTCTGTTTTTTTGTTTCTAGATTTCCTCTTTTCTGCTTTGTTCTGGGTGATTGGATGTCTTAGTATTTGATTTTAATATTTCTAATGAATTTCTTTTTGTTATTCCTCTAGGAATTTCAAAATACATACTCAGCTTCCACTTTCTGCTCAGAATTAATATTTTCTACTTCAAGAGGAGTGCAGAAACCTGACTACATAGAGTATAGGTATTTTTACCTTTCCTTTCTTTTAAAAAATTTTATTTAAATTAGCCAACATATAGTACACACTTAGTTTCCAATGTAGTGTTCAATAATTCGTCAGTTGCATATAACACCCAGTGCTCATCATATCACCCTACCTTTCCCTTCTTTATATTGTAATTATGTATATGATATACAGTTATATATAATTTTATTGTATGTAATTGCATCTATGTACTTTGTCTTTTTAAAATTTTTTTTATTGGTGTTCAATTTACCAACATACAGAATAACCCCCAGAGCCCGTCACCCAATCACTCCCACCCCCCACCCTTCTACCCAATCACTCCCACCCCTCCCCTTCTACCACCCCTAGTTCGTTTCCCAGAGTTAACAGTCTTTACGTTATGTCTCCCTTTCTGATATTTCCCACACATTTCTTCTCCCTTCCCTTATATTCCCTTTCACTATTATTTATATTCCCCACATGAATGAGAACATATAATGTTTGTCCTTCTCCGACTGACTTACTTCACTCAGCATAATACCCTCCAGTTCCATCCACATTGAAGCAAATGGTGGGTATTTGTCATTTCTAATGGCTGAGGAATATTCCATTGTATACATAAACCACATCTTCTTTATCCATTCATCTTTCGATGGACACCGAGGCTCCTTCCACAGCTTGGCTATTGTGGCCATTGCTGCTAGAAACATCGGGGTGCAGGTGTCCCGGCGTTTCATTGCATCTGTATCTTTGGGGTAAATCCCCAACAGTGCAATTGCTGGGTCGTAGGGCAGGTCTATTTTTAACTCTTTGAGGAACCTCCACACAGTTTTCCAGAGTGGCTGCACCAGTTCACATTCCCACCAACAGTGTAAGAGGGTTCCCTTTTCTCCGCATCCTCTCCAACATTTGTGGTTTCCTGCCTTGTTAATTTGCCCTATTCTCACTGTTGTGAGGTGGTATCTCATTGTGGTTTTGATTTGTACTTTGAAAACTGCATCAGTGTTACAATTTTTATCTTCATCATCATCCATATTTTTTGTAGCCAATTAGAGAGGAACAGAATAGTTTATTAAATTTACCTAGATAGTTTCCATTTCTTGTGCTTTCCTTCATTCTTGATGTCCTAATCTTCCTTGCCATATCATTTCCCTTCTGTCTAAAGAACTTCCTTTAGCATTTCTTTCAGAGAAGTTTGTGTAGGAGTGATGCCTCTTAGAACGTCTCTTCCACATCCATTTGTGAAGGACATTTTTACTGGATAGAGAATTCTGGTTGACAGTTCTTGACTTGCAGAAATTGAAGATTATTCTTCTTTTGGCATCCATGGTTTCTGATGAGAAATCCATAGTGATGTGATTTGTTGCTCCCTTCTATGTCATATGTCTTTTTCCCTTTGGGTGCCTTCAAGAGTTGTTTTTTATTTTTTTTCTTTGTCTTTAGTTTTCAAGTCATGTTATGTGTGTGGACATGATTTTTCAAAAATTTATTATGTTTAGTTTCTTGAGAACAGAAACAAAAAAAATGTAATCGCTAATTTGCCTTATGCTATTAGAAACAATCTGTAACCAAGAGTTTTAGGCATCTGCCTGGTCTCTGCTGCTGCTGCAGTGTGGCATGATTGCCTGGTGGCTGGGACAGAAACTTTTTTTTTTTTTTTTTAGATCTAATTTTTATTTTATTTTATTTATGATAGGCACACAGTGAGAGAGAGAGAGGCAGAGACACAGGCAGAGGGAGAAGCAGGCTCCATGCACCGGAAGCCCGACGTGGGATTCGATCCTGGGTCTCCAGGATCACGCCCTGGGCCAAAGGCAGGTGCTAAACCGCTGCACCACCCAGGGATCCCTGGGACAGAAACTTAACAAAGATTAGGAACTTATATCACTGTCCAGCCCCCTTTCCTAATCCTTGGTCCAGAAAGCTAGGTCTTCTCTTGAAGCTCTTTCTGTCCACATTGATGTACACTTCTGGGTCTGGAGCTGCCTATGTGTCTATCTGGGGTGATCCCAGAGTTTGGGAAAAAGTGGGAAACTTTCCACTAGTTTCATTATACTACCCATTCTGCTTTCTCCTATTTTCTGGCTACCTTTCCTTCTGAGATAATTGCCCTCTGGTTCTGCCCAGGGCTAAATTTGCATCCCATGAAGAGACAGGGTGGAGTGCGCTTACCCCATCTTGCCTGGAATGATCCCAATTGGTTTTAAATGTTCTTTGTTGGCTTCTGACTACTTGACAAGCATACAGAGATTTGCAC
The DNA here is from genome assembly GCF_003254725.2 of Canis lupus dingo. Lineage (NCBI taxonomy): Eukaryota > Metazoa > Chordata > Mammalia > Carnivora > Canidae > Canis > Canis lupus. Next base: position 73,763,082 of record NC_064247.1, read on the forward strand.
CCTTAATCACTTAAATTCCCTGAATTTTGATGAGTTTCAAATTTTGGTGACTCAAGTTGTAGAATTTTCTATTTTCTTGCTGCTTTGGACACCTGCAAGTTCTGGAAAGAATTCTAAGGGAATGAGAGCTAAGATTTATTGAGTCAGTCCTTGGTGCAACATTGTCACATTTCATCTTCATCATGGTTCCTTTTTTATGGGTGTTATTTCCTCATTTAAGAGAAAAGGAAAATTTGGCTAAGCAAAGTCACATAGCTAGGTTAAATAGCACATCCAAACTCAGGTTTATTTTGTTTCATTCTGAACCCTAGTTCTTTCCATCATATTATGCTGAAGATAGACTAAATTTGTATTTTTTTAAATGTGGGTATTGTTGGAAAATAACATATATTTTTAACCGATTAATATTTGAAAATGCAATCAATATTTTGGTCTCCTATTACCTGAAAAAGATTCATTCTCTTGCTCCAAGTAACTCAGGACCAACTGTCCACTGTGATTCTTTTTTAAAACCTTTCTTAGGGGGACCTGGGTGGCTCAGTGGTTGAGCATCTGCCTTTGGCTCAGGGCATGATCCCAGGGACCTGGGATCTAGTCCCGCATTGGGCTCCCCACAGGGAGCCTGCTTCTCCCTCTGCCTATGTCTCTGCCTCTCTCATGAATAAATAAAGAAAATCTTTAAAAAAATGAAATAAAAAATAAAAACTTTCTCAGGTGTTGTGATTTCATTAATAACCACCTGATCCTCTGGTAGACTCTTGGCCTGAAAATTTCAGGCTTTCATTTTATCAAGAAAAAAAGCCAGTTACATTTAACTTAGAGTGTTTAGCTTGGACAGAACATTAGACTCATAAATACTAATTTTTGAGAAGTCACTGGGGTCTGCACGGATAAGTGGATTGACCTTCAGCGAGTACGTAGCTGAGGAGCCGACTGGGCTGCCCTTTTGTCAGGAAATCCCTGAAGTAATGGATTTGACGCGGTGGGAGAAGTGGATCCACTGTCCTCACTGCCTGATGAGATTGTCCTGGTGGCAGTTACATGTATTCTTTGGCACTCAGCCATTTCCGCAGCCCCAAACCAACAACGGTTCAGTGGTTGAAAGCCATGTCTTAGGAGGAGTGCTTCTACAATTCTTTGGCAGCCTCCCCAGAGTGAGTGATGTGGAGAAGCTCTATGAAGATTGAGGAAAAGATAGTTGAGTGGGGTTAGCAGGTCAGACTGCAATTGTTAGCTTAAAAAAAAAAAAAAAAAAAAAAAAACAGATCAGACTGTACTCAAAGAGAGGTACCCGGAGTCTACAAACTACTTGAAATATGTAGGATTGTTTGTCTCTGAATTTTCTAGGGAGAGGGACAATTCTATAAATTCATCAAGGACTCCACAAAGTTAAGAATCTTTGATGTGTTTGTTATGTAAAGTGACAGGTCAGTGCCTGTGTTATGCACAGAAGGAATCATGAATAATAACAGATAAAGTGTGAGGTGGCCATCTGGGAGCCTCCACCAAGAGGAAAGTCATGTCATCCGTGTGAGGCACTATTAAATTAATAGATGTTTTTTTGTGGCTGTATGCTGCGGTTCAGTTGATTTGAGTTAGACAGTGATGACCTGAAGATTGAAGACGGTGTGAAAAAAAAAAAAGCCATGGCTTGAGGGAAGCTGGATAAAGAATGTTTGGAAACCATCTTGTACTATATTTGCAACTTTTCTGTTATTCTAAAATTGTATATGTCAAAGAATATATATATTTCCTTTGGAATAAAAGGAACTCTAAAAGAAAAGTTCTATAGATTAAATGGGTGAGGTTGACTTTGGGAATTTTGATAGCAAGGAAGCAAGCATGGTAGAGTGTTAAAGAGCATGGACCCTAGAGTTAAGAATAGGAATTGTTGTGATTCCCAGACATAATGTTTACCAGCTGTGTGATCGTCATTTTGCATGCTCCCATTTCATAGATGAGAACACTGAGGCTCAGGGAGGTTAATAACAGATACATTACTTCATACTGTGGTCACAGGAGTTAAATGAGGTAATTCAAGCAAAAATGCTTGGCACATGGAAAGCATTTGGTGAGTGTTAGCCATTAATATGATTATGATAATAATTATCATCAAAGTGGAGACAGAAGATATTTAAAAGACATGAACAGGCTGATGAGATCAAGCAAATTCTAGTCTTGACAGCTAATGACCTTCACATACGTCAGAGCATTTTCAGGGGCTGAAACTACAGAAAGAGGTAGTTGTTGATGGGCACCTGGGTGACTCAGTTAAGTAGTAGTCAGTAGAGTAAAATGGAGGGAGAGTTAATAGATATAGGATGCAAGGAGAATAAGCTGGCTGATGGGGGCCGCATTGGGGAATTTCTGAATCTCTGTGGAGAAAGGCATGCTGATTGATCTTGGGACTCCTAGAGCCATATATAATAATATATATATATATATATATATTTAAGATTTATTTATTTATTTTAGATAGAGAAAGAGAGCACACAAGTAGGAGTAGGAGCAGGGGGAGAGGGAGAGGATCTCAAGAAGACTCCCCACTAAATGTGAAGCCTGATGCAGAACTCGATCTCACAACCCCAAGATCATGACATGAGCAGAAACCAAGACCTGGTCACTCAACTCACTGAGCCACCCAGGCACCCTGAGCCCTATATTCTTAATAATTAATATCACAAACTTTGAAATTTAGATATCAGATTCTTTCTCTTAGATAGGTTTTTAAATTCATAATCCCTTTTGAGTAAGATTCTTTCTTTGTTTTTATTTAGGGGCTTTGGGATCCTTCTGTAATAGGGATCTGATTTGCCATTTAATTGTTAAGGCCCTGCCTCTGAGAATACTTGCCCCCCACCCCACACCATGTGCGCAATGACCTCTGACTGCCTAAGACCAACTCTCAAAATGCAACTCTGTTAACCCAAATGTGAAGGTAAGAAACAAGTCCAAAATATTACAAAAATTATGCAGTCATGATCTGTAATCACTTTCCTTCATTCTCACTGTAGATGGAGCGTGTTATTTCCCCCTTGAACTTACCCATGATTTCAACATGATATGTTATCATTTTAATGTCTGTGGTCTTACTCAGGAATTGAGTGATGAAAAACCAAGACACATGAAAAATGGTCCATGGTAAAAGCCTATATTAAGAACATGTTCAGAGAAGAGATTAAACTAATTGCATCCAGGGGAATGTGGGTTATGAGAGACCGGACTTGTGTTCCTACTTAGAGTTACAGTCTCTGAACACATTTCTTTATTTTATATGAAATTATAGTAGAAAGGAGTTTGCCTGAATAATAAATGTAGTGATAACTGAGAGGGAAAACATCATGAAGCCAGAGAACTTTGGTTAAGTGAAGCTGATGATGGTGACTATGGGATGTATGCACAGCCACAAGTTTTGATTTATTATTTTCAGTGATGGGGACATTTCAGTTTTACATGGTCCATAATCTTGTTTACTGAGGTAGTCAGTATCAAAGCCATTTTATTTATTTATTTTTTTGTAGCAATGTGAGATGAAGCAGAGATCCCCTAAAAACAGAGGAAGGAATAGCTAAGAGAAATACTTCTGAGAAGATAAAGGAAAGGTCTGTTCTTGAAATCTGGGGTCACAAGGGAACATAATCATTGACCAAAAAAACTAATCTTTCTCATTATTGTAATTATGTATGTTTTGTATTTTTTTTAAATAAGTGCCTCTACTTTCATTTACTATAAAAATCGAGCTGACTTAGAATATCTGGAAAACATGGAAAAGATAGAAGAAAAAGAAAAACATCTGCCACGTGCAACATCGAGATAGACATTAACACATTTTTTTTGCAATAGTTTCAGGTCAAATAAAAATGTTTCTCTCTGGCTGCTATTGTGGATATACCGTTAGGCATTCTGTTTTGTATACATGGTGAAAATTTTCCCCATATCATTGAAACTTTGTTGAAACAATGACCTTAAGGACATAACTGGAAGTTCAGCTTACAGAAAGCAGTGCCCATACGTCAGAAAGGCCGGATGCCCCATAGAGCTTGAAGGAACTGTGCTCAGTGGGTTGGGCATAACAGCCACCATCTGTTGGATGCAGAACATCCTTGCTTGGCATGACTGTCCTGATAGATGGCTGGGTGGTACTGAAGAGGGAGTCACATGGCTCCCAGTCCAGTGCTGATTTCTAATCTTATTTCTTCTGTAAATTGAATGATAGTCTTTCCCCGTCTCTGAACCTCAGTTCTTTATCCTCTGCTGATGATTGCCCAGATACCCTCAGATCTAGGGCATTATATCTCTAGACTTAGCACCTTGGTACCATGGAACATATGTTCATTATTAGTGTCACTATTATTTTACATTTTCTTTCTTTCGATGCCTTTCTATTGTGCAGTTGCTGTGTTACAGACACTGACATGTTTTCACCTGTCACATTGCCAGTCACCCCGTGAAACATGTGTCATTATCATCCTCGTGCCTAAGACAAGGCGAGTGAAGCTCAGAGGCAAATGGGGAGCTGAACTTGCTCTCTGCCCGACAGCAACTCTCCTGAAAGCAGGCTGCTTCACGGGAACTCAAGGGTCATCACCTGGAGCTGGACACCCCCCTCCGTCGTCAGTCCACGAGCCTCGTCTCTTGGTCACCCAGTTCCTCTCTTGTTGGCTCACTGGTCATGTAGACATAATAATACTCCCTCCTCACCACAGATGTCCATGTCTTAATCCTCAGAACCCATACATTTGTTATGTGGCAAATGGCAGGTTAAGGTTGCAGGTGGAATAAGGTGGCTAATCAGCGACACTTAATACAGATGAGAGCCAGGATTATTCAGATGGGCCCAATATAATCACGACAGTCTTTAAAAGTGGAAGCAAGAGGCGAAGAAGCTTCAGTATGAGAAAGATGTAATGTGAGAGACTCGGTCAAACTCTTGTTGGCCTCGCAGATCCAATGAAGCAAGGGCCAAGGAGTGCAGGTGGCCTTTAGAAGCTGGACAAGATGGAGAAACAGATGCTCTCGTAGAACCTGCAGGAAGACATAAAGCCCTGCTGATGTCTTGATTTTAGCCCTGTGAATCTGTCATCAGACTTCTGATGTCCAGAATGTACGGTAATAAATTCATGTTGTTTTTATGCCACTAAATTTATGGTGATGTCTGTGGCAGCTATAGGAAATTAATACAGAGGGTGTGCTCTGAGAATTACTAGAAGTCTGGAGTGTTCCAGTGTTAATGCCCAGGGGGCTCTGTGTTGTTGGGGACAGAGCAGCAGAGGGTCTGACAGGTGCTAGTATTTGGAGCAGGTGGGCAGCAGCTGCAGTTGCCTGAGTTTGCACAGGACCCAGCCAGTTGTCAGGGGCCTGGGTGGGACCAGCCCCTAGAAAATGACTAGACCACATCTTCAGGAATGAGTCAGGCAGATTTTGAAGGCAGTAGAATAATAATAATGGGGTCCAGGACATCAGGATCTAGAGCTGCGCCGTCCAGTGGAAACATAGTCAGTTTACAGTCTTCAGAAAATAAGTTTTATACTTTTTCTTGGTTCTCCAAAGTTCAGACTTTATAGAGGCAATTTAAGTGTTGCTCAAGAAATATTTATTGATTATTGCTGTGGTGGTTCATCTCATTTTTAACTGAGCATTTATTTAACTACATCTTTTTCGATGACCTGTTTGAACGTGTTGCAGTTCAAACCCAAAATATAACCCCTTCTTGGGAGTTATTAAATTTATCAGTAGTCCTGGTGTTTTGTTGGTTACATATAAAATTGTAGAACTTTTTCAAATGGGAATTATATTGGTCTGTTGGCTCAGGGAAAATAGACAATTGAAACGCACATTGTATGTTTCAAGATGATGGAAACAGAAAATAATTCTGAACAAGAAAACATCACCCAAAGGCAAGAAGCCAAAAGAACAATAGTGGTTAATATACTAATATAATAAATCTAAGCCTAAATCCTTTCTCTTACATTTAAACAAAAGGGCAATAATAATTCTATTTTGTAAGAGCATCTCTGGGAGTTACACATGAAAATATTTTTTTCCCCTAGGCAGTATTTGAATTTTCCTGTTCTGTCATCTATTTTTGAAACAATTTAATATCTGGTAACATCTGCGCAGTCTGCATGATCTTTGTTTCATACTCAGAATAGAACATATGGCAGCATATAAGAACACATTGCCACTGTTGTTAAGGAGTCTTTTATTTATTGACTGTATTTATAACTTTTCTGTTCTCTCCAAAGGAACAAAATCCAATAAAACAAAAATAAGAAATTGGGCAAGGCAAGGAGACTGAGGAAGGAATCCACATGATAGCTCTGTGGGTTGATATATTTACTATGACTGACCTTCCAATTTGGCTGAGTTTCCTAGAAGCAAGGGCAAAATGAAAGAAAAAAAAAAGGAACTTTAAATATACAGGGTCCCCAGTAGCAGAAAGTTAGAATAAAAACAATTTTTAAAGGGAGTTCCCCATTGCTTTTTTAAAAATTTTAAATCCAAAAAGTACTTTCACATTGCAACCACTTTGTTCAAAAGTAGAGAACCCATCACTGTGTTCTACAGTAATTGTTTGTTTTAAAGATTTTTATTTATTTATTCATGAGAGACACAGAAAGAGAGGCAGGGACATAGGCAGAGGGAGAAGCAGGCTCCCTGTGGGGAGCTTGATGTGGTACTTGATCCCAGGACCCCGGGATCATGACCTGAGCCTAAGGCAGATGCTCAACCACTAAGCCACCCAGGTGCCCTTAAGCTAGTTATTCTTAAACTCTAGCAGATATCAAGACTTCCTGGTGTGGGGGACCCTATTAAAACAGATATCAAGGGGCAGTTAGATTTGGGAATTATCTTTCTTGGAACATTCGGGACGTTCCTGGCTTGGGTGTAGTAGGTTACAGAAGGTGAGGGTTGGAAAAGAGTCAGGAGCCTGGGTGAGTGTTGCAAGATTCCCTAGAGCTTTGGTGGGGGTGTCAGTGTCCTAGAGTAAAGCACACTCCAGTCTGACATTTGGGAGGAGGCGGTCAGTCAATCTGCCTGCCTGCTTTGGATTGGTGCATCCTGTGGGGAAGCCTGCTTAATCAGAGGCTCCACCCTGAGTTCCTGGTCTGTCCCCTTATTCAGGGAAGAGCTCCCAATAGGGGGGAATAAACCTCCATAAGAAAACTAGAGATGAATTCTGGAAGAAACATCTGGAGACATTTTCGGTTGTGTTTGCTGGAGACCCTGGGTTGTTAGCATCGAGCAGATAGAGGCCAGGATGCTGCTAAAATACTTCAGTGCATACAGTGGTTCTCCATGACAACCAATGATCCATCGTAAAATGTCAATCATACCAAGGTCAAAAAACCTTGTTCTAAATTAAAACTGTTACTGTCATAATAGTCTTCATTAGGAAGGAAATGTTCCTTGACACCTGAAAGAAATATTTTGAAGAATCTCTCTGTAAGACAAAAGATAGAGAAAGCATGGGAGAATTGTTGACACAGAGGATCAATATAAGGGCCCAACACCCAACGACTAGAAGTTCCCCCAAAGGAGAACAGAGACAATGCAAATGAGGAAATAATCAAAGAAATAATAGAAGACAACTTCCCAGTGTTGAGCAAAGACAGTAGACCAAAGCTGGATGAAAGAAGAAAGACTTGTTATTTGGACACTGAGGAGAAAGTGACTACGAACCTATGAGAATCTGAGGCGGGTAAATGGGAACTCAGGAATATTTGCCATTTTTCAGGCCAAAATTAGTTAAAAATCCAAAAAGTTTCCAGTTTGGTTTGCAGTTTTCTGTTTAACTCCAGTAGCATATCATTGTAGATAAATCTTGACAGCAGATGGTTTGGTTATGGGTCTTTTCATCTTTATCAGTTTAATACCATTTCCTTATTCATGCCACAGCCCTACTGTGAAGTTGGTACCCAAACCCTATTCCTTCTTGCCTAGCTCCTCCCATGTTGTCCTGGAAGGGAACCTCTGTGACGATCCAGGCAAAAATGTTTATTTTCTAGGGGAAGTGGGCGAGTTCCACACAGTGAAGGTTAATGATCCAAGGTCATGGAGTCAGAAGTTCTGACTCTCAGATCATGGGCATTCCAGACAGTACCCAAGCAACAGCAAGCCCACTGTGTGCTAGAGTTTTGTCTGAATTACATCTGTGAACTTTAATGGTTAGTGCTCAAGTTCATAGTCTTTGATTTTTTTCCCCCCTGTGATTAATAGTCCTTTGTTTATACCTTTGAATGCCCTCGTACTTTTCTTTTTTTTTTTTTAGCTTTTGTTTGGCAATTATTTTTTTTATAAATTTATTTTTTATTGGTGTTCAATTTGCCAACCCCTTGTACTTTTCTTGAGCAGTATAGTTATTAATGTACATTGCGATTTTGTTGAGGATAACTTCTCATCTTGCATAGCATAACCTCACAAAGCAAATAGTACAGTGACTTATACTCAATTAGAATGAAATGAATGTTAATTACTTCATTCAACAGATATTGAGTACCTACTATATACCAGGTACTAATTAAGGAGGGGGGGGATGCAGTAAACAAGGTACATAAATTCTTTGCCTTCATAGAGTTTATATTTTATAGGGAGGCAGACAATAAGCTAATATAATTTCAGGCTGGTTAGAAATGCACAGACAAAAATAAATTTGAGTGAAGGGTGATTAGCTTGCTATTTGGGATAAGGCAGGCAGGAAAGGCGTCGCATCTAGAATGCCATTTTCAGAAAGAAAATCTATAGTCATCTTATCACCTTTGTACTTCCTTAGCAATGAAAATTCAGAAATATATAATCATTTTTCATTACTTTATCCCTTTTAGTACTCCCTCTGGGAAAGGGAATGGACTTTGAGAATTCCAAGACCCCTTTCAGGGCTAAAAACTTATGGCAAGAGACATACCACAGAGCAACAGAGATCCTTATCAGAAATGTTGTAAACCTCAGAGAGCTCAGGTTTTCAGATCTAAATGATGATTCTCATGAAGGCGTCTCTATAAGCTATTCCTTCAGTTGCCGTTGTTATGTGGTGTGTGTGTGTGTGAGTGTGTGTGTGTGCATGTGCATGCAGATGTTAAGTACGTATATGAGGTTGTGCCTGAATGTTTACTCCCTGACTCCTGTCATTTCATTTTTCACCCTACAACCTTGGCTGGTGAGGTCCTAGAGAAGCTGTAGAAAAGGAGGCAGTGGGCAGTTAGTTGTGCAGGTATCTGAGGCTCTCCTGGGATTTTGTTGTTTTGTTTTCATGTTGTTTTTTTTTTTTAATGAGATGTGGGTGTTCATCTCTTGCTTCTTCCTCTTCTCTCTTTATCCTGTGGTGTCTTCCTCCTCATGTGCATGTTGTTACCCAGGCGATGCTCTAAGACTTAAGCCAATATCCTAGTGGAGCCTCTAGAGGACACCTGCCCCAAATGCTATCTGCAGGGGCATGAAAGACACCAAGAAAGAGCAGCAGAATTCTCCAGCTGCCAAGCTAACCCACGGAACCTTGAGAAAGAATGCAATGGCTGTTTTAAGCTGCTAAGTTTCAGAATGACTTGTCATACGTGCAGCAATAGATAACCAGAATAGTCTATAAACATCATTTTTCCACTGCATGAGCTGCAAAGATGAATTGTGTTTTGCAGTATTGTTTTGAAAACAACCACAAAAACAGTGCCAATGCTTTGTGCTGGATGCCAACTGGCTCCAGGAGACCATGGAACAGCCTGGTGATGGAGGAGGGGTGGGGGATCAAGACTGCCCTTTGCTGCAAGCAAAGTGCTTTGGTGGATGTTGAAATTAAACCAGTTCCTGGATGGCATATCCAGAAGGTTGAGAGTCTGTCTGGTTTGAGGAGCACCTGGAAAGAGTTGCCAGGCAGTCCAAAATTACTGCTTCTGGTGGGGTAAGGGTGGGAGGGCAGGATACAATCCCAGACATCATAATTAGAGGATATTGTTCCGGAAATCAGTATACCCAAATAGAGGCTAAAAATAGTTGTGCATTCTTTGCTGAGCCCAGCTGCTACCAGGGCATTTGGCTCCTAGCCTTGGACTCGCCACCCCCATCCCCACCCCGCCTTCATTTTCGTGCTTTTCCTCTCTTCAATGTTAAATTCCTTCAGTGTGAGAACTATGCATTCTTTTTGTTTCCTTGAAATCTATGTAGAATCATTCCTTTCTTGAAGGACTCCTGAGGTTTCCAGGGTGTTATGGCATCTGTGTAACTGGGAGATGCTAGAAATGTGCTCCTTCATGTAGAGAAAGTAACAATCAAATAACACATAACCATAGCTTGAAGAAGCTATCACATGTTTAATAAAAGTTTTGAGCTTAGTGTAATCACAGAAGAGGCGTAGAGAGGTTTTGACCTTGCCAAAGGCCACATAATTAATCCTAATGGAAAGTTGGGGTTTGAGTCCACTAATTATTGATCCCTAAGAAGGGTACTGCACATAGGGTATTGGTCTTGGGTCCTTATTAATGGTGTCTTACATTATAACGAGTGCAGTGGTAGGGTGGTCAGCGGAGGAGGTAGATGTGGGAACCTTCCAAAGAAGAGGCACTTAATAGCCACTTTGAAGTCACAAATAAGCTTAGTTTAAGTGGAGGGCAGTCAGAGGCAGAGGGAATACCAAAATGGAGTCCAGAAAGCATTTGATGGCTTTGACAAAGCATGAGGGCAAGTTCAAGTATTTCCTTAGCATGTTCCCATATTAACCTTGCAAGCCAATAGAGGAAATAGAAGTTAATCTCCTTCTTCTCCCCTCTACACCCCCACTGCATGTGTGTGAGTGTGCACATGCTCACACACGTGTGCCTTCGTTACCTTTATTCACATATATGCCATATGCTCTTCTTCACATATACAACGTATCTATCAGTGCCTTGTCCAGCTTTCTTTTATGGGACCAATGGATACATCTATCTTGTTTCACCTGCCTTGGTTTATCTTAGGGAGCACTCCCTCAGTCACATGCATCTGAATCCCTGTCTCAGGCTCTGCTTCCAGAGAACCTGACCTCTATATACACACGTACATTCACACACACATAGACATATACATACATGCATATGCACACACAATGACTTTATTTTGCATATAACAAAATTGAAGTTGCTGAAGTTTAAAAAAAAAAAGGAAAGAAAGAAAGAAAGAGCCTTGGGCAAGTTCATATGAGATACATTAATGTCAAAACTACAACCAGAAACCATTTATTCCGAATGCAAATCTTGCCTTTGTTCCAAACTAGATTGGCTGTAGCATATAATAGTCCTTCATTAATTCATGGGGTTTTGGGAGTTGATTATACATGGAGGAACCTGTAATTTCCTTTTGTCAATCCTGCAACGTCTGTGCTAAGTAACCTCATCCTGGTTGATTTCAATGAGGAAGGTGAGTATGGGTAACTTAACTAGAAGGTGGGTCATAGTTTTAAACAGACTTTGCTCTGCAGAGTGAAGTGAGAAATGTGTGGCACGGAGATGCTATCTCTCTCCAGGGTCAAACATCTCTCAACCCACAACGCATGGAAATTGTGGAATGGGGCTGTCGGAAATTTTACACATTCATAAATATTGATAGGCTGACAAAGAATTTTAATTTTGAGATGTCTGACTCTGATTATTTCTGAAACATAAACACCTTTTAATTCTCCCCTTAGGCCAAAGATCAAGCTTTGGCTGTCGTCTTTTAGATAAGGCATCTGACTGTTCGATGTAATCCAGATTTGTACACATTTCTGCCCAGAGAAGCTAACCATTCAGCTGTCAAAGGAATGAGAAAGCTGGCTCTTGCCTGGGACCTCCTTGTTTATTTTGCAGCGTTATCCTCAGTAGGTTCTGCTCAGGAATCTCCCACCTTGGGTGGGGGTAGGTAGGGTTCTCCTGAGTAACCCTTTCTTTCCCTTTCTGTCTTTAGACGAGTGTTGATCCTCATTATAATGTGTGGTTTTTTTTTAAAGATTTTATTTATTAGAGAGCAAGTGAGCATGAGTGGAGGGAGGGGCAGAGGCAGAGGGGGAAGGAGAAGCACACTCCCCACTGAGCAGGGAGCCTGACCAAGGCCTTGATCTCAGGACCCCGAGGATCATAACCCAAGTCGCAGGCAGATGCTTAACTGCCTAAGCCACCCGGGTGCCCCATCATTTTAATGTTCTTTAATGAAAAGACAATAATTGTGTTGTGGTAAGAACACCTCACACATGAGATCTGGGCAGATTTTAAGTGTACAGCACAACATTAATGACCAAACAATATGGTGTTACTAACTGTAGATGCAGTTGGGCAGTAGGTCTCTAGAACTTGTTCATCTTGCATTACTGAAGCTTTAAATGCTTTTGTGCTCTTAGCTTCTGTGAGTTGGACTCTTCTAGATACCTCATGTAAATAGACTCAAAAATCTTATAAAAAATAAGATGTGTTGGCGAGGATGTAGAGACATTGGAGCCCTCGGGCGCTGTTGGTGGGAATGCAAAGTGGTACAGCTGCCATGGAAAATGGTACGGAGGTTTAAAAAAAAAATCTTAAAAAGAGGCCTTTGCTTACCAAATATAACACCTGAGCAGCTTCTCACTGCACTTGGAATGCGATCCGAACTGCACTTAGAAGCTCTGGCTGGTACCATCCTACCGCCTTGTCCTTCTTTTATCTCTCATTTTCCTTGGTCACTGCTCTAGCCATGATGGTCTTGGTTCCACTAACATCCTATTGGTCTCCCATGTGGGGTCTTTGTTCATGCTGTCCCATCTTCTTGCCCTTCTTGCCCTTCCCCCAGACAGGCACACACTCTTTAACTGATCATCTCCTCACAGAAGCATTCCTTGACATCACTGTAAATTCATGGAAGAGTGCTCTGCTTTATGTTTTCCTTCAGTTTTATCAGAAAATGCAAATATTCATCTGCTTCTTTAGTTGTTGTCACAAGAGTAAGGACCGTGTCTGTCTTGGTCGCATCCTCTTCTCCTTTTCCCACTTACTTTTGGGTTATTTGAACATTTAAAAAATTATCTATTTTTTTTTAACTTTTAGAATCTTTTATCTATTCAATCTTTATAAAGTTTTTAAGTACTTGCTTTAAGGGATATCTGGCTAGCTGGCTATAGCTTTCCACTGTCTACTGGAAATCAGCAGCTTACCATTGCCAGTGGAATGTAACCCCTTTCCACCATATGCATCCTATACGTCTTTACATGATACCATATGCAGCTCTATACTCTCCCCTCATATACACCCATTTTGTGTCATGATTGCCTCCTATAGTACACCTCTAGATGTTGAAAACACTATCAGACAATGTTTTCATTTTCTTTGGGTCTTCAAATGTATTTGCAGGGATTCAAGAGAAGAATGGCCTATTGCAATTTTTCTTTTCTTTCATTTGCTTATGTTCTGCGTTGTTGTTATTCCAGATTTCTATATGGGATTATTTCTCTTCCTGAAATTTGGTGAGAGCAGATCTGTTCTAAATGATTTTTTTTTAACTTCACCAGAGAATGTCTTCGTATCACTTTTATTTCTGAAAGATATTTTCACTGGGTAAAGAATTTGCATTGACAGTTAATTTATTTCAAAACCTTAAGCATATTGCACCACTTCCTTATGGTCCCATGGTCTCTGATGGGGAATCTGTGGTCATTTCAATTGTTGTCCTTTTATGGGTAATGAGCTTGTTCTTTGCCTCTACTTCTTAATTTTTTGTAGTTTACTCAGGTATGGCTTTCACTAAATTTGAAAGTTTTCAGCCACTGTTCTTTCACAGTTTTTCAGTACTATACTTTCCCTTCTTTCTGCGATTCTGGTCACATGAATGTTAACATTTTTGTCTTTATCACACAGGTCCCTGAGGCTCTGTTCCATCTTTTACTCCATGTCCAAATTGGATAATTTCCATTGATCTATCTTCAAGTCCATGGACTCTCTGTTGTCTTCATTCTGCCATTAAGTTCACACAGTAAGTTTTTATTTTAGTTATGTTTTTCAGTTCTAAAGTTATTTGATTCTTCTTTATATCTTCTCTTTCTTTCCTGAGAATTTATATATTTCCTTGGCTTCAAAGTGTTTATAGGCACTTGCTCAAGCATTTTACACTAGCTTTTAGAAAGTCTTTGTCAGATAATCTCAATATTTCCACTAATGGATATCCACAAATGGATACCATTTCCACAGTGGTATCACCACTGTGTTGGGGTCTGGCAATTGTCTTTACTCATTTGAGTTCATTTTTTCCCCTCATTTCCATATGTTGAGTAATTTTGGATTGTATCCTGAACCTTTCTAATGTTATATTAAGAGACTCTGGGTATTTCTATAATCCTTCGAGAATGTTGATGTTTTATTATGTTTTTAGCCGTTGACTTATTTGCGGTCAAACTCCAAGTTCTGTGGGCTGATTCTAATGTTCTTCAGTGTTCAAAAGCTTTTCAGTGTTCACGAGGATCTTTCCTGCATGTGCTCCACCTAGTGGCTGGTCTGGGTCCTGGAAGGTGGTCCTGGAAGGTGGTTCATTGACGGATGTTTGCTCTGCTGCATGGTATCAGATCCACGCATGAACTGTAAGGGGGGCGGAGGGTCCAAGTATTCGTTAACACATTTATGGGGCTGTTTTCTTGAGTTCCTCCCTCCTTATGATCTCTACAGTGTTTTTTGGTTCCCTGGGGCACCTCCTTTTGGTCCTCTGACTAGTAAACTTGATTAGTCACTTGGGTCCACTGTGCTACGAAAATGGTGGGAGTACAGAGAGAAAATGAGGGTCCCCCAGTTCCCCCTTGGGATTGCTTCTCCACCAAATTGGCAGAAACTCCTCAGTCTGTACTCTTACGGGGTCTTGTTACTGGTCACTTCACCACCCTTACAAAATTGATTAGGGGTATGATGAGAAAACAGAGAAATGCAGGAGAAAACAAAATGGGACCTTTCCATACTCTCATTTGGAGTTAGAAGTTTCCTTTTCAGGCCCTCAGGTTAGAAGGAGGTGGCCTCTCTTGCAGCTTTCTCTGCTCTGCCCTGGTGTCTCCTGTCAGGTCTAGAGTTTTGAGTTCAAGTCAAAGTATACTGGAGGGAACAAACCTGGAAAACCTACCACTGGTTCAGTGGTATTTCAAATTCTGATCTTCCCCAATCTAAGTGCCACTATTTACTTTTAGAGTCCTCAAATTGCTGCTTCTTGAATTATGTCTGTGTTTTTATAGCTATATACAGTGGGAGAGGCAGGGTGGGGTGTATTTCTTCCCGGTTACCTGGAACCAGAAATCCTTAATTATTAATTTAGGCAGCATACATAACCTTCTGGTATTCTTGCTATTCATCAGTCCAAACAGCTGCCCTATTTTGTTCTTGGGGAGCAGGAGGAAATGGAGTATACCAAAAGACCTGTGTCCTTGGAAGCTATGAGACCTAAATTCTAATCCTAGAGCTGCTGTGGGAGGGTCATATAATCCTAAACAGGTTAATATCTCTGGATCACTATGTAAAAACTATGAACAATATAATATTCTCTTGCCCAACTTGTCCCCCACCCAGGGTCATTGTGATGGTCAGTTAAGATAATGGATGTGATAATACTCGAAAGTACAAAGTAGTATGCAAAGAGAATGGAGTCTTCTGTGACCCATGGACAGTGATGCGGGCAGTGTTCTTGGGCCAGGATAGCAGCTGGCACCTCTGTAGGGATGGAGGGGTCCAGCAGCTGGTGTGTGCTAGTGACCTGCCTCCCTAGGACACTCTCCTCCATTTGTGCACTCTCTTTAACAGCTTTCCCAGGTCTTGAACTTGTGCTCTCGCTCAGATTTCTGGGCATCATAAACAGCATTTTTGGTGATCAAAAGCTAATAGACCAAAAATCAGATGGGGGAAGGATATAATATAATGAGGATGTAATAATTCTATCCAAGTGGCATACTTGTGAATGGATCAGCACAACGTTGACTCTCTACAATAGTCTGGTAGTCTTAGATGATCTACAGAACTCTAAAGAGCTTAGAATTATTAAGAAAACTCCTAGCTTTTCCAATTTCAGTGTATATTATTGGGAATATCTTCCAAAGTATCCTTTGAGTTATTAATACTAAAGGGAAATTAGCTGTAATAAAAATAGGTCAGGAAAAAATGCGTCAGGGAGTAACTATGTAAAGAATATATACACCTCGTAGAATGTGATATTATGAAATCTTAATTAAAACTGTTAACTCATGTTGAATTTTTAAGAACATGGATGTATCTGTTACCTCTTTCGCTAGGTTATATAACTTTTCTTTCCATCACCACAGAGTGTTGTGTGTGGTGGTGCTGACCTCGAAAATTGTTTAAAAGAAATCTGGAAGAAAATAAATCTCTTTGCACAAAAAGCGTGCCACTTATTTTTCCTCTATTCACATATGACCTCAGTAAGGAAAATAACAAATTTGCACCATGCCCCTTCTGAAGCTTGGACTAGATTGTGATGTTGGCTATTTCTTTGACTGCTCTGCTATTTGTGTAACCGTTATTATGGATAAAAGTGGTATTCACTTCAGAACTTCCTATCTTTGACACATTTTTCTTTTTTCTCAAGCATACAGGCTATGGAAATAGCCATAACTGAATGCAGCCCATAATAATAATTATAACAGTCATTAGACAACTGCTGCTCTTTGTTGAATGCTCATGGTATACTAAACACTGCGCTAAATGCCCTTTGGCAGGTATGGCACTGGTATCAAGTGCAGACACAGCGTCACGGAAATGACCGTCCCAATCTTTGCACAGAATGGGTAATGGCAGTTCTTCCCCCAACACACCCCATCACACCTAGACAGACTTCTAGAAGTGCACAGTCCAGCAGGACTTGAAACTCATGGCAGAAGGCAGCAATTCATTTTCATTGCTGACTGAGGTTTTTAGTGAAAATTAAAGATTAATGATGCAAGTGTCTAAAAGTCAATAAGAAGAAAAGGCCATGGCTCTCAAACATTTGTAAACAGTAGAAAGCTTTGTCCTGCACAAATGGCCACAGACAGGGAAAGCTAAAACCCACGCAACAAAAACCAAGGGCTAACCTTTCATGGCGTGTCTGGTGCTGAGCTCCCAGCATTTGATGAATGACTACCTCGTGCCAGGAGGTCACCAGGGAGTGCCCGGGTCTTTCATGTGGTTGGGACAGCTGTGGGCAATCTGTGCATATAGATTACCCTGCGGAGAGAAACTTCTACATGTGCAGGCAGCACAGCCTACTGAGGGTGAGTTAGAAGAGAGATAAATATCAAGAACCAGTTTACATCCTGGATAAAGTCTTTGTGGGATTTTCAAGTTGACGGAATCAGCTCCTTGGCTTTGATGTCTGCGTGAAGTGAGATCATTTTGTGTCTGATTCCATACTTACATGAGGGTAATTAGGTTTCACTGTACATCATTCCTGTCCTCTTCGTAAGTCATTTGAGATGGGCACTTTTGCCGCCTCATCCCTTTCCTAAGAGGCTCAGAGGAGCTCAGTAATTAGGCCAAGGTGGCAGAGCTGGCAAGTGGCTGAGCTGAGGCTTGAACCCAGGTCTGTCTGGTTCCAAAGCTTGTGTTGTCATGCAGTTGAAAGTGCATGATTTTAGATTATTATAAAACTTCTTTCTCATCTAAGAGAATTGCTTTTTTTTTTTTTTTTAAGGGGAGGCTGTGGGTGTAGGACAGGGTGTGTCTCATGACTCTGAAATCCAAAAAGGGCCACATATTAACCTCTATTTCCCTTCCACTTTTGGCTTAGTATCCCCAGTTGGATCAGAAATCAATGGAATGAGTTTCCCTTCATTGTTTTTGAGAAGGAAATGCCTGCTGAACTTTGACAACAGCATTAACAGTTGCCAGAGACCCTCAATTTATTATTCCTCTCTCAGGAGTCCTATGTAAGTTTCCTTTGAAAAGTGTCTCCTCATCAATATTAATAATCCCTTGTTGCCCTGCACATTGGTGTTGGTCTGAAGGCCTTCATGCATATGAGCTAATTTCATCCTGAAATTTTTATGGGAAGCTGTCTATACATGAAGCAGCATCCTGTTAAGTGTCAAGAATATCAAGAGTTGTCTCCCCTAACTTATACTGTCGCCATTTTATACATGATTATTTGCCCTCAGTGGAACATTCTGTCCCCACCCCCCACAAACCCCCTGTCCTCTTTTTTTTTTTTTTTTTTTCTCCTCTACCAAGGCTCTCATGTTTACAGATCCTTGAATGTGACTTGCTCAATTTTATCTCCAAGCTTTGGTTGATGCTGCATCTCTTTGCGATGTACTCTTTTTTTTTTTTTTTTTAAAGATTGTATTTATTTATTCATGAGAGACCTACAGAAGAGAGGCAGGGACACAGGCAGAGGGAGAAGCAGGCTCCATGTAGGATGTGGGTTTTGATCCCGGGGCCCGGGATCACACTCCGAGCCGAAGGCAGATGCTCAACCACTGAGCCACCCGGGCACCCCTCAATCTACTCTTCTACTACTTTTCTATTATCTTCAGATCCAAGATACAGTCTCCTCTCCTGCACGGCAGTTCCTTGAGAACTGGATGACCTCTTCCTCCTCTACACTTTATTGGCATTGCTGCCATCTTCTATTTGGCACTTGGACGGTAAGGGGTAAGGCTATTTGATACCAACACATTTCCCCTCTATGTAGTTGGTTTCGTGTGGAAGGAAAAGACCATCAATAGGCACCGTAAATAAATACATTAAAATATTATTCAACGTGTATAGTATTTGCTGGAAAGAACACTTGGAATAATGCAGAGACCTGTGTCAGATTTAACACCAAAATATGTATTGTTTAGCCAGCAAAATGTTGCTATACGCATTGAAAAAATTTAAAACATCTATTGCCAGTATCTAAATATTGGGAGACTTGACATGGCAAGCTGGACCTCTGGCTTCACTTGAAAAATCAGAAGTTCTGACAATGCTTGGCTTAATTTTCACATCGTGGCCATCAGCTGACGTTGAGAGGCAAGTGCCCCTTAGGCATAAGTCTCCTATTCCCCATTCCCACTGTGGCCTGTCCACCGCCTCCTGGATGTAGAGGTTCAGGAGGGTGAGTTTGCCATTCACCACCTGGTCATCCTGATGACTTCTTACAACATTGAAACGAAGGTGAAGGATTTCTGGTTAACTCGGACTCTGTTCAAAGAGGAAAAAGAAATAGCCTGCAAGGGCTATGCGTTTGAAGAAAAATGAGAGGGGGCGATATTCTTATTACCGTCATTATTATTTTGGCAGAGTGGAAAATAGAACTGTGGGTTTCATAGACAGACAAGGGGTGTTTATGTAGAAACAGAAACAAAACAAACCCAAGTTGCTGTTAGGGAATAAAGCTGTCTCACTCCACTCTGCCAGCTGGCCCTGGCAGGCTTTTATGGGGGAGGGGATGGGCCAGGCCCAGCTCCTGGCCTGGCCAGGTTACTGGGGTGTGACCTTGAGTGGGTCGTGTCTACTCCCACTCTTCCTCTCCGTGAAACTGGAATAATGTCTATAGAGGGGTGCTGGTCTGCCCTGCAGTGTGGTGCGCGAGGACAGATCTGGGTCTGTCTCGTGTAGCCTTAGTGCTACAGCAGAGTGTTGAGTGTACCTGCCTGGGGCTTAACAAATGCTTACTGAATGGATGAGTGCCATTTCCAAAGCCCCTAGCACAGAACTTGGCTCACAGAGGGCCATTAGCAAATTGTAACCTGTTCCTAAGGAATTAATCATACTTGCCATTAAAGGCAAAGTTTACTGGTCATCTTATTCCCAGTACCGAGGCCTGCCTCACAGCTGGCGGTTAACATTCATCTGTGGGATGAATAGATAATGCCTCGTGACCTGTCATTCAGCAATCTTAAAGAGCGTGACAGCAACTACATCAGGCTGCCATTTTGGTTTGGCTCCTTTTTTTTCCCTCCCTTGGAATGATAGGATCTTGCTGATGTGCCATGTAGTATAGGTCGTTTTTATTTTCTTTCTTATGGTTCTGGAAGGTGGTTGATGGAGGGTGGCATCTTCTCAAGAATGTTCATTTCACTTTTTGAAGGCCTTCAGAGTTTGAGGCCCACAGGAGGCCAGTGGGATGAGGCATGTTGGGTGCCAGGCTTTGCGTTGGGTGCCAACGGAGTGTTCATAAATGCTAACTTGTTAGTTTAGTTCCTGGCTTACGATGGCTCCTGGTAACTTAAACACAACAACTCTGGGTTCTCCTCTGTGCTATGGTTGTAATTTGGTTTTATCATCTCCCAGGAAAATGTATTCCAGACTCTCAGGGATTGTGATGATGGGCTCACTGGAACATTAAATCTCTTAAATATGAGTAGCTGTTCTTCTGTTTTATGTAACATTCTCGAAGTAGGTGGTAATTGTGGTGGTGGTGGTTTGTGCAGTTTGTGTGGTCAGGGATATTTGTGAGGCATTAATCAAATATTTACTGTGCATTTTGTACCACGCAAGGCTTCCTGGTGGTAGGGGAAAATGGTGATGTGGACATACAGTAGGTAGTCAATAAACATTGGTTAAACAGGTCTTTATTTCTTTATTTTTTTAAACTGTCTATTTCTTTATTTTTATTTCTTTATTTTTTTTATTTTTTTTATTTTTTATTTTTTTATTTTTTATATTTATTTATGATAGTCACACACACACACACACACACACACACACACAGAGAGAGAGAGAGGCAGAGACATAGGCAGAAGGAGAAGCAGGCTCCATGCACCGGGAGCCCGATGGGATTCGATCCTGGGTCTCCAGGATCGCGCCCTGGGCCAAAGGCAGGCGCCAAACCGCTGCGCCACCCAGGGATCCCTATTTCTTTATTTTTAAACTCAATTTGCCAACATATAGTATAACACCCAGTGCTCATCCCAACAAGCACCCACCTTAGGGCCCGTCACCCAGTCACCTCATCCCCCCCCCTTAAATAAGTCTTTAGTTTCTGTTCTTTGACTTGATCGATATTTTTAAATGATGTGCTTGATAAGAGTTGTAACAACAATGTATGCTCCTTGTGGATCATCTGGCATATATAAACACATAATCACGTATTCAACCAACGCCTATTAATTGAACACTTACTATGTTCCAGGCTGTGTGCCGGGCACCGGGGATCTCACACTGAACAATAAACACAGCCCCTGGGTGGGGCATACCTCTGTGTGGGGTATTCTTAGGGGGAGGAACATGAAATCATCCTAAGTAAAACATTTTTTATCTTCCTGTCCCCTTCTCTTGGCCTAAGTGGCACGAAAAGAAAAGCAGAACAGAAACAAGCGACTGGGCTAGACCACGACATCCCCACGCCCCTCGCTAGTATTTTGGTGCATTTCCATTTGGTGATTTGTCTCTGAGTTCTGTGCGAGCGAACGTATACTTAACATCTGGATTCCATTTTGTTTCATTTTATTTCAATTAATGAACCATGTTAGGTCGTCGAACAAGGTGGATGTGCGAGCGCCAGCTCGCGTCTTCATGCTTTTCGAGATTACAGGAGGCGAGCGTTTCCAGCGAGGCCCCTTTGCCCTCCCGGCTTCCCCTCATTCCTCAAGCCCACTATCCCAGAAGAAAGGCTGGCCTGGGCCCAGCGCACCTGGACACGCAACCTGGGGCACCCGAGGCTGCGCCCGGCTGCGCAAACACTCTCCCCCGCCGGCCTGATCTCCAGATTGTGGTCCTGCCATGGCTGTTTTCAGCTGAAATAGCATGAAAAATGAGTTCTTGTGGTGTTTTCAATATAAATAGTGGAGATGCCACAGGAATTCAGGCACTCAAGGGATGTGCTCTTTCAGGGCTGTAGCTGTCCTGAGAAGACCCTCGCGCTGTGCCTGGGCAGCAGCACTGCCCCGGGGCCGGGAGGGGCTGGGGGGGCCTGGGAGCGCCCCCCGGGAGGGCTCCGTCCAGGGCTGCCAGCCGCAGCTCCCCGGGGGCCCAGGCCTGCACCGCCAGCTCCGGGCAGCAGCCCGCGACTTGTTCTGCGAGGAGCCAGATAGTAAATACTTGAGGCTTGCGGCCCTACGGTTGCTGTCCTGCTACTGAGCTCGCTGTCCTGGCGGCCACGGATGCAGCCGAATGGGCAGGTTTGTGTTCCAGGAAGACTTCATTTATTAAAAAAAAAAGAAAGAAAAGAAAAAGAAAGAAAAGAAAAGAAAAGAAAAGAAAAGAAAAGAAAGAAAAGAAAAGAAAAGAAAAGAAAAGAAAAGAAAAAAGTGGGCAATGTGCTAGGTGGAGCCTCTGTGCCATTTGGCTGTCACCTGCTCTGAGCCAAAGCACCTGGGATCCCCTCCCTGGGCTTCCTGCTGGGGTGGCAGGGGAGTGTTCCAGCTTTCTCACCTGTCCAGTGGAGTCGATAAAAGCACTCACATGTGGCTCTTACGAGTCTCAGCGGCACAGTGTCCCCTGTGACTGGTACCTGAACAGGCCTTGCTACATCCCGTCTCCATCTTTCCAGATGGCTCTGGCCTCCCGGTGTGTTACCTCTTCCAATTTCTAGAGCTCTAATTCTCCTCTTCCATGATGCAAGTTTTCTTACTCCTGTGAGTCTTATTAAGATGTTTAAGAAAGATTTTATTTATTTGAGAGAGAGAGAGAGAGAGAGAGAGAAGAGAGCATGAGCAGGGGGAGGGGCAGAGGAGAGGGAGAAGCAGGCCCCAGACATGGGGCTTGATCCCAGGACCCTGAGATCATGACCTGAGCCCTCAATCCCAGGACCCTGGAACCATGGCCTGAGCTGAAGGCAGATGCCCAACCAACTGAGCCACCCAGGAGCCCCAAGTCTTACTAAGATTAAAGGGCCGTTTTGTCCCTAAGCTCTTCCCTGACTTCTCCCCTGCAGGTTGTTAATCACTCACATCTGTAGCTTCCTTTTCCTAGCACGTGACGCAAGCTTCTGAATGGTCCTTGTTCCTTTATCCTGCTGATTCGTTTGGTCATCAGACACAGGATGTTGATGGTCCATTTTCCACCCAAGTCAAGGTTCTTTTGGCACATTTCTTAATTAGCGCTTAAAGACCAAAGGCCCTTTGAGGTCAGGGTCTGCCCTGGCATCCCAGAGCCCTGCATTTGGCTTGGCGTAGAACGTCTCCTTGATACTGTCTTTTATAACCAATGGAAGACATTTAAATATTGCTTCTTAGTTGACTTCCCAGCCCTCGCTGTTTTTGTCTCGGGGCCTTGCATCCAGTTCACACACGCTAGTTGAGTTCTACCTCCTTAGAGTTGACTCAGTCTGTAGTAGCGTTTCTCCACTTAAGGAACTGGATTGCCAAGGGGTATCTTTACCTTTCACCTTGATGCTGATGGAAAAGCTGGGGTGGGGAAGGGGGTGCGTGGAGGGTGTGGATGGTGGGGAGAGGTCCAGGGTTCCATCTGGGTGGCCCATGAAGCCAGACGGGATGATTACCCCTCCCGCCTCTGCACTCTAAATTATTTACATTTCCCAGGCAGGACACCACACTCCCACGATCAGACTTGACTGCTCTCTCTCTCCCTCCTGGCTGCCCTGAGAGCTTTTAGGGAATTCAGAAATGGGCACCATGCTTGGAGTCCGTGAGCCTTGGGTTTGAATCCCAGCTTTCTGGTTTTCTAAGATTGCTTCAATGGCAGGGGTCTCAGTGTCCCCTTCTGCGGTATGGGAGGACTACAAATACCCGTCTTCTATAGGTCTGCCGTAAAAAACCAACTGGCCAAAAAGCCCACATAAATAGGAAGTGAGTTTAACACATGGAAAATGCAGTGGCCAGCATCCACTAGCGGACAAGTAAATCTGTGCCATGTTCCTTTTCTTTGCCTCGTTCGGTAGGGTTTGAGTTCTTCCTTGTTTTGCCCCTTGGAGACCTGTTTTGGGAGACACTGGCTTTATAGGAGAAGAAATGAACCTCTCATCCAGGGGTTCTCAACCTTGGCCCTGCTGACATGGGTTTCAGGTAATTCTCTGCTGTTGGGGCGGGCCTGCATATTGTAGGATATCTAGCAGCATCCCTGGCCTGACCTAGTAGTTGGCTGCAGCATCCACTCCACCACCGGTGACAACAAAATCCTGTGCAGACACTGGATCAAGGGGGTACCTCAGGGGACGGCTGCCCCCCTTGAGAACTACTGGGCTAGTGAGCCAAAGGTCTCTGGCCTGGTGTGGGGGATGGAGGAGCGTGTCACGAGAGTGGCTTCTGGAAGGGGACCTCCCTGCTGCTTCTTCGAGGGAAGTGTACTATATGGGGTCCAAGTGCTGAAGGGGACAGAGGGCAGAGAGAAACAAGATCTTCAGACTCGAGGTCTACACAGCCCACAGGTGCTTGGTTTCTGGTTTCCATGAGGGCAGTTGTTACCTACCTAACCAGGAGTCCAGGGCAGAAGCTGGCATTACTGCCTCGCTCTAGCCTCCCTCCGTGGTACACCTCACTGATGTCCTATAATTTTGTCCCCACCAGTCCATTCTCCACACAGTGACCAAAGGGATTTTAGGAGACAGGCCTGATTATGCTTCTCCTTCAAAAGCTTCCAATGGCTACCCCATCAGGAATAAAATTCAAACTGTCTCCTGGGGCCCATGAGAGCTTGTGTGGTTTCTCCAGCCTTGCCTCCCTCATTCTCTGCCCTGCATTTCCACAGCCAGCAATTAGGGCTTTTTGCTCTCCCATGATCCACTAAGATCCTTTCTGCCTCAGGGCCTTTGCACTTGCTGTTCCCACCATCTGGCTTTTTACATGCATGAGCCCTTTCTACCTTTAATGTTCTCAGCTTGCACTTATCTGCTGGAATTACTTGGTTTACTTAAGTTTCTATTTCTTCAACAGGGAAGACAAGTTCTGGGGCTTCATGGAGCTTCCAGTCTTGTTGATTTCTGAATCCCTCACACTTATCCCAGTACCCAACGCAAAATAGCTAAGTGACACCTGCTTGCTGGGTCAATGAATGAGTTTCACTTCCTTAATCTCCTAGTGTTATCAAAAGACCCTGCAACTCAGAGACTTTCAGAGATTTTGCACATTTTTATGGTCAAAATTTTAGGATCGCCAGACCTGCTTCATCTTACCAGATGTATTAAAACACACTTTTACTTGGTCCAAGGAGCTCTAATAAGGTAACTCTCTACCACCATTTAGAGTAGAATCAGTTCTGTTCTTTTTACATATATATGTATGTGTGTGCATGTATGTGATTGTGTCTTTTTTCTCTTTATCTCTGAACAAGCTGTGAGCTTTCACTATAGTTATAAAAGTAAAAGCTAATAGTAATACGGATAGTACCACTCCTTGTAGTAGTAGTAGTAGTAGTAGTAGTAAATAATAGAATAGTGCTTTACCCTGGGATGAATTCTAGGGTAGTGGCTAAAGACCACTTCTACTAAAATCTGCCCCCCTCTTCATCAGAAACTGGGATGAAGGGCAGCCCCGGTGGCGCAGCGGTTTAGTGCTGCCTGCAGCCCGGGGTGTGATCCTGGAGACCCAGGATCGAGTCCCGCATCGGGCTTCCTGCATGGAGCCTGCTTCTCCCTCTGCCTGTGTCTCTGCCTCTCTTTCGCTCTCTCTGAATGAATAAGTAAATAAATCTTTAAAACAAAAACAAACAAACAAAAAAAAGAAACTGGGATGAAGCCAAGGAATATTCACTTTTCACCAGCCTCCCAAGAGATTCTGATGCCCCCACTCCTCAAAGCTTTAGGATCCCTGCCCCACTGGAGAGGGCATACGCTTTGGGTTCACAACTGAGTTTTGGCCCTATCCAACCCCAGCCCCAAAGCTTGCTAGATGTGTGACGTAGAAAAAGTTGTGCTGAGCTGTCTCCATAAAATAGGGTCAACAACGTTGGCTTCCCTGGATAATCATAAGGACAAAATACAATTATTTTGGAGCATCTACTCAGTGTCAGGCAAACATTGTAAGCACTTCTCATTGGTGATTTCAATGTACACTCTTATTAACTTCCAAAGGAGGAAATACTTGCACTTTTCACCACAGGGTTCTGCTGTGAGGAGTTTTATGCCCATCTTAGAGATTTAGAAACCGAGGCTTAGGAGTCCCTTCCTCAAGGGTGACACAGACACCTAGCTGGTAGCTGTTGGGCTCCTGTCAGGTGTCTGGCTGTGCACGGGGGATTTTCACTGCTGGTCTTCCTCAATGAGCTGCTGTGCCTGGTTGCCACTGCCAGGTCTTACTCAGGGATAATGTCCAGGACTCTAAGGATAACACTGAAAAGAACCTAATCAGATTGAAAAACAAAAAAGAACCTAATCAGATTTCAACAAGAAGATCTCAGCTGTGAAATCATTGCCAACTTTCCAACACGGCAGGCAGGAAATGCGTCTGCTGGACTCCTTCACCACCTCTAGGAACAAGGAAGGATGCTCAGAATGATTAGTAAGTGAAGACGGGGTCTTAGTTGGGTTCTGGGGATGGGGGTAGAGCTCCACTGTACAATAACTGTCTTGATATCCTTACCCCCAACCTAATTTGCTTTTCAATAGCGGGGTTTTTGTCACCAACATGAATATCCTTTCCGAGTCCCCCTTCCATGCAGGAAATAACCACTAGGGAAGGCAAAAGCGGAGGTCAGCTCGTGTCACCTGAATGCCACTCCAGTACCTCTTTTCTTCCTGGGCCAATTAGCTGGAAGGGTCTGCAGGTTTCCCCAAGTGGAGCTGATCCCAGTCGCTAATTGAGATGTTGCAGGAAGCAGAGGCAGAAATGAATTGATGGAAGTGGGCAGCGCTTTCCTTATGTCACTGGCTTTGCTTGAAAAGTCTGTTCAGGAAATTTGTGGGCATTATTTTATAAATGTTTCTTTGACCCTAGACTTCCATGCACTCATTGTGAAAACACCCGATTGGTGAAATGGGGTGATTATCTGAGTAATACAGGGTGAGATGGCATGTGATCATAAATAAAGCCCAAATACTTGCACAGAGGCACAGGCTGCTTGGGGTGGTTTCCTCTGAACCTCAGGACTGCTGAAGACTCTATCCCAGGTCATCATGGTGGTGTGGACTTGGGGATCATACCTAGAAGCAGCCATGTGGTGGTTACATGGAGGAAAATTCACCAACTCATTTTGCCCCCCACCTTTTTTTTTTTAGAAAGGCTGAATACTTTGCCAGCATTTGTAGCAGAGTTATCTGCCCTTTTTAAAGCCATGTTCTTTCTGTTGTATCATAGATTCACTGAACAGGAGCTTAGGATTTCTCCCATCACCTCTCATTTAGAATTTCCTTTCTGTTCTCTTTCATCAGTATGCATACCCACCTTTCAGAGAATCAGCTGTATGGTGCACATGTATTTCCCTGAAAGGTGATTTTGGATCTTAAATCTTGGAATGGTCGAGGAGTGTTAATGTTTCAGAGCAGCAGAGACCAGATATTTCTGTATGGTTTCCTGCCGCCCCTGCCAACCACAAATAGACTGCGAACAGCTCAATACGGCCTCTGTTTTTCCATGGTCATTTGGCTTGGTTTAGGGTTAGTTTTCTTGATGGTTAACATGCTTTGAAGTTTGAGGATTTCAGGTGCTAATTTTCACTCATAACTCTTAAGGCCAGGAAATGGGACAAGATGGAGTTTCCAAGCAAAGGATTAGAGGCAAGAAGATGCATTGATCTTTTAGAACCCCAAGAAATTGCTATTTCCTTCTAAATTGCCCTTTATGCTTCTTTGGATGCTCCTTGTTACCCGTGCAGACTTCCAGGAGCTGTGAACGGTAGCAGGTAGGACTGTCAGGGTTGTCATGGCCCTAGGATAGCGCGCAGGTTCCAGAGGTGTGCTGTTTTGATCTCTGTCCACCAGGTGGCGACCTCTCCAAGGAAACTGAGACCAAAATCCAGGTTGTAAGCAACTATTATTCTCTAAATGTTTATTGGGCAGCTCCCACAGACTTGGCACTGTACTGAATGCTTAAAAGATTTAGCCTCTACCTTCAAGGAGCTTACCAAATATCTGTCTGCAGAGGTCCCTTGAATCAGACCATTTCTCAGCCTTTCAAGTCAGTCTTTATATTCCTTAGGTCTGAGTCCTTGAAAGAAAAAGTATTGGGGCACCTGGGTGGCTCAGTGGTTGAGCACCTGCCTTTGGCTCAGGTCATGATCCTGGGGTCCTGGGATCAAGACGTGCATCGGGCTCCCTGCATGGAGCCTGCTTCTCCCTCTGCCTATGTCTCTGCCTCTCTCTCTGTGTCTCTCATGAATAAATAAATAAAATCTTTTTTTTTTTTTTTAAAGTATAGCACAGGACAGACAGAAAATAAACTTCCTTGAGCCCTGCTGCGTGCCGGGTACCGGGCTAGGTGCTTTACACGTGTAATCCTCACTGCAAACCTGCGGGGACGAGATAGCTGCCCCACTGGACAAAAAGGGAAGCTGGATGAAAATTTTAGTATTTGGAACTCCGATGTCATGGAGCTAGTTAGCAGTAGAGGCAGCCTCCAGACCCATATTCCTCTATTGCTATAGTCTTCCTGCTCTCACCCTGTCGCACTGAGGGGAAACTCATTGAATGCATCACCCTTGAGAAGTGGTCCCCCCAAAATGGCCACAAAAACCTTTAGACAACTTTCATGGGTGTCACATCCTTGGGAGGTGGTTATGAAGGAAGACTGAGTTTTGAGAGGCGTGCCTCAACCCTTTAAGGGTGATGCCAAGGGAGCCAGACTGCATTCCCACAAACTTGCCTTTGAGAGAAGGAACCCTAAGATAATTCTTTTATGCTTCAGCAGTAGGTTGGCTCCAAGTTTGGTATTTAGGTATTTCATCCTTCATCCTGGTTAATTTTATCTAACATTTTAAAAGAGATTTTAATTTTATTTGAGAGCGAGATTAGCAGGAGCAAGCATGAATGAGTAGGGGAGGGGCAGAGGGTGATGGAGAAGCAGACTCCTTGCTGAGCAGGGATCCTGATGTGGGACTCGACTCCAGGATCACAACCTGAGCTGAAGGCAAACACTTAATGACTGAGCCACCCAGGTGCTCCTATTATATCTCTTTACACTATTTTATGTGTGCATGTACGTATAACGTAGCCTAAAGCTAATGCGATGTGTACGAATATAGATCTAGAGCTCATCCCTCCCTGTAAGACTGTAAGCTAAGGGCGTGGTTTGATATCACCACACAGTCCATTGGTGCCTTTTTATGCCAATGGTAATTCTTTGACCTGTTTCATATGCAAATATATATATTTTCTTTTTTTCCTCCTTTAAAAAAGTCTTACAGTGGTAAGAATACAAGATGAGATAGATCCTCTTAACAAATCTTAAGTGTAGGATACATTATTGTTGACTCTAGGTAAAGCTCTTATGGGAAAACATGGGGAAGAGACCCATGACGTTGACCTTGGTGATGAGTTCATGGGTAGGACGCCAAAAACACAGGCAACAAAGAATGAAAATAGACAAGTGGGGCTCCATGAAATGGAAAAACTTCTGCACAGCAAAGGAAATAGTGAACAGAGTGAAGAGGCGATCTATGGAATGGGACAAAATACTCACAAAGTGTCTATCTGATCAAAGGTAATCTCCAAAATAAGTCTACCATTTCTCACCTTCACAGCTGCTAATGCTGCTGCTGCTGCAGTGGAGTAGAGGACCAGAGCCGTGAGGCTGAGATGGCCCCAGAGCATACCCTGGGAGGAAGACTCCAGGTCAAGGCAGGTTCTCAGGGAGATCATGAGAGAGCAGGACAGGGCAGAGGAGGGTGCTGAAGAAGACCACAATTTCCTGCAGAATCCCCCAGACGGGAGCGTCAGCCTGACCTCATCAGGGAACCTGGAAGGCAAGCCATGCCTTAGGATCCGGGGCGAGGGAGCCGGTGGATTTCCCACTGCTGCACCTGTCAGCTATGAACAGGTTAAGAGCCACCCCCCAGGAGGAGGTTGGGAGGTGGGCATAGATTCCAGGGAACCTGGGGGTCCCCATGCCTGTGAGCGAAGCCGGCTCCGCTGGAAGCCAAGATCAGCCCCCGGAAGCCCCTCGTGGCTGACTGTTGGTGAGCACGCAGAAGCCAGGGTGCACACACGTAGCCCAAAGACACCATCGGGTAGGGGATCGCACTAGCAGGCACCTAGCAGGGAGGTTTTTATGTTAAAGGTTTCAACTTGTCATGCAGGCCTGTGATTTTTGTTGTAGTGTTTTACAGCTAGACTCTAGGTGTTAGTGTGATAACTCGGCGAGGCACTGGCTCACACCTGAAATTCATGAATTCTAACCCATTTCTTTTCTGACCTGCAGTCGATTTGCTCAAGACTCAAAATCTTGGGACATCCTATGTAATCTGCCGCCATTAACACACTTTCTCCCTTGCTGGCTGTCTCTGGACGGCAAGAGGAGCATCCCTTAGCTGCCCTGCTGTGATTAGGGTCATCTGATTTGCCGCCAGACTGTTGCGATTGTTGAATAGCCAATAATGACAAACAGTCACTGAAGTTCATAGGTATGAAGGCAAAGAGAATCTCTGAGCCCACTGCAAGCCAAGGCGACCCTGTTACGGGGTCGTGCGTGAGTGGGGGACTTGGGTCTGAGATGCTGCAGTAGGATGTCAACTTTCCAGATCACTTGTGGCCTCTAGGATTTGAGGCTTTGGATCTCCACCTCTCAGTAATTCCTTTGGGTGCTTTTGGATTTGGCCATCATCGAGGTTGGGCAGCACGCATCTGGGGCCCAGACCAGAATCATGTTGAGAACCATGAGCCACCACTGTTCAGAAAATCCTAGGTAACGCCATGCTGGGCTGCGTCGGGGGAAGGCTGTAAATTCTCTTTGAGGAAGCGAGCAACACTTCCAAAGGCGATTGCTGCCCATCATGTTGGGGTTCCAAAGCATCCAGGAAGGGCAGACTTTCTTACTTTTACACACCAAGCAGGAGCTGTTCTTCTAATTTCCTGGTCAGCTCTCCATTCTCAAGGCCAGCCCTATGGGAAAGACTCACAGGCCCTAGGACACCAGAAAGGTGCTGATGTCCTCAGGACAATCACAGGGAAGGTAATTACGCCTCCCTATTCCCGTTTTGGCATTTCCATCAGCTGAAGGCTTACATCCAACACGAATTGCTTAAAGCTGTAGCAGCCTCCTGCTGCATGCTGACAGCCCCGTCCAGGTGTGGACGGTCTGGGGAGCATCGTGGGCTGGAAGATGGTGGGCTGCGTTTCCCAGCCTGTTTTCCTTGACTAGCTGACAGCAGTTCCTCTCGGCTGTCTTGAAAAACGAGTGCTGGTTGCCTCCAATTTACTAGTTGATGCTACAGTAACAGGAGGTAGTGGTAGGCTTCATAGGGTGACTAGAGAATCAAGTGTGGTGTGTAAACTAGGGGTCCCTGACTTTGCTGTTTCCTGATTTGGGAAGGGGCTGTCAAGATTCCAGCACAGTTTGGGATTTTGAAGTCTCTAAAGGAGAAGGTACTAGCTGATGAAACACATTAACAAAGGATTTGAGGCTCTCGGGGACCAATCACAGGGACAAGCTCCTAGACAGGCAGGACAGTGGAGGGCTGGAACCAGAGCACCGAGGACACTTGCTAAGGGCATCCTGGAATGGTCCCTTTGAAGAAGTGATGCTGGAGCCAAGATGCGTTGAGAACCAGGAGCTAACTGGTTGAGAGGAGGTGGTTAAGTCTCATGGGAGACGGATGTAACAAAGGTAGTGAGCCGGGACACAGCCTGAGATGTTTGGTGAGTGGAGAGGAGGTCAGTGTAGCTGGAGCGTGATACTCGGGGGCCAAGGTGGGTGGTATTGCTGGGGAGCCAGGAAGTGGTAGCCCTGTTGCTCACAGAAAGGAATTTATTTTCTCCCTATGGTCACAGGAAGCCATTGAAGAGTTTGAAGCGAGAGGATAACATCCCTTCCCTCATCTTGGGTGGTATTATACTCAGATGGCAGAGGCTCCTCTCTGGCCACATCTTTGGAGTCTGTTTTGAGATTAGTGCCTTCTCAGTGGCGATACCTGACTGGCTTTTGACTCTCACCTGCCCCAAAGGAGGGGGCTTTCCTTGTAGCATCCCCTCCTTGATTGAGCAGTTCCATTATCCATGATAATTGGAGTCTCACCATTGTCACCACATCCCAAGATGGCGCCTCTGGTCCAACTGGATGACTCTTTCCTTTAGGGTTGCCTGCTCCCCCAGACTCTGAAAACCTGTGTGTCCTAGGCTATTTTTTTTAGTTCTTGAAGTCTTGTCCCAGGCTGGGTGTCCTTCAGGAAGGAATATGGAACCATTCTTCAGTGGAAAGTCTGTGACTCCTAGTCTTCTTACTCATGTAGTAGTTCATACAAGGACAGTTAAGCATTTACATAAATTATTTCACTTAATTCTCATCCTGACCCCATCTATTATTGTCCTTTTCCAAGTGAACTCAGCCTGGGAAAATTTAAGTAGATCCATTCCAGGGCAAGGGGCCACTTGATGGCAGAGCAGAATTCAAACCCAGGTTTAGGTCCTAAGCTCTTGGCCACTCTGTTGTATCATCTCACCTAGAGATTGATGCCGAGGCTCAAGCTTTCTTACATCATGCTCAAACATTTAGCATTCCCCAGGGTCATTACTAGCTCCACACCAGTCATATCCTTTAGCCTTCTTGTTCCAGATCTCTGGGTTCTGAGCACCATGGGGAGAGCATATTAATAGTCACCTCTAGCCATCTGGGGTCACAACCCTTATTCCTTTTCAAAGAAGTAGAAGTTTGAGTCCTAGAAACAAATGGGACCCTCTGGCTTAGGACCATTTATTCACTTTCAGGGTGATAATCTGTTAGGGTCAAGAGCAAGAAGAAAAGGGGAAAATCAGAGGAATTAGTAAATTGATGTTTTAGGTCCAACTGGAGGTGAGCCATAATTTGTGAATTAAGTTTACATCACTTAGATCACTTTACAGACAAGCAGCTTGATATTAGAAATTACCAGTGTTTATTTGCACAGATGCAGTGGAGAAAAACATTTCCATAGGGTCATGTTAGCCCAGCTGATGGGCTGATAAGGGGAGCCACACCATCTGCCGACAGCCAAGCCTCTGAGTACTTTTAGGATCACTGTTAACCACATTTATGATAATATGAGAGGAAATGGATCATTTTGCTTCCTTCCCCATTCAAGCTCTAATTTATATTTTAAACCAAACATGGGCCCTCTTTTCATGCCTGGAGTCTCCTTGTATGTCCCTGGACCTTCCAGTTTATATTTACTTCCAGGAACACTTGCTGATTTGAGTTGTTTATGTCTCCTGGGATACAGGACTTACATCATGGTGTATGATAGCCCATCTGATGGAGAAGGCTTGTGAGGCCTCTTTTGCAATTGACTGAAGAGGAAGTATTAGCAAATATGTAACAGAGATGCTAAGAAGCAATTACCCTGAATGCTAATTTTGCTGGAAATAGCAGACCATCCTTTCCACAGTCTTTGAAAACAGGGAAGGGAATCCACGCAGTCCCTCTTCTCATCTGCATCTGTGTGGGGGTGGGCAGGGTAGAATGGGGTTAGGCCCTGGGTAGTATCATGGGATGCTTCCCTCTGACTGGCCGAGGGGGAGTACCCTGCCCTGGGAGCTGGATTCTCATCCTGACACCTTTTCTTTTTTTTCCTGGCTGTGTGACCTTGGCTGGTCTCCCGTTCTCTCTGAGCCTTGGTTAGTAGGTGTAAGATGAGAAGGATAGTCTCTTGAGTTGGCATTATGTGCCAGATACTGCCTTTTGTACCTGGGCATGATGACAAGATCTGGTCCTTGTGGTCAAGGAGAACAGTGTTAAGTACAGAACTGCTGTGTGGCCCTAATCAGTGAGCGAGAATCTCAAGTAAAGAGATGATTTCAGTGTATCCCCACCATCTGCATGGGGAGAAAGGGAAAGGCAGGTTGTTAGCCTGAGGGCGAAAGGAGGAATAAAGTGATAAAAAGCGTTTTATAAAGATACTCAATCTCTAACTAGAGCTGAAACTTGGACATTTCCTGGTTTAAAGACCTATTGGTCAGGATAGGCTACTTTATGATGTGATAATAAAAACCATACAATTCAGTGGTTTTTTACATAATAAAAGTTTTATTTTTTCCTGACACTGCCATCCAATTCGTTGGCAAAGGCGGGACTGGTCTCTGTCCTTTGGAGTCCTTCAGAGACCCAGCTGGATGAAGGCTCTTTGTCACCATGGGAGTCTGTTCTCCATGGCAGGAGATGGGACTGTGCAACGACTCTTAAAGCTTTGGTCCTTGGAACACAATCTCACTTCTACTCATATTTCCTTCATTGGTCAAAACAAGTCACGTGACTGTGTCTTATTTCAAAGGAGTCAGAGGAGGGCAATCCCACCATGTGCCTGGAGCATGGAGAGAGACTAGAAATTAGAAATTTGGGAAGACCTCTAACATCTTCTTAAGATATTTTCTGTAGAAATACTGCTGGCCTACGTGAGAGTCAAAAAGTGATTTTTTTTTCTGAAATCCTATAGTATAACTATAAATATCACTTAAAGCTCAGTAATACCATTCCTACATATATATATCCCCAAGAAATTCTCTTCTAGATCTGCTAGGATGAACAGCTAGGCACTCTTTGATTCAGTAAGGAGTTGGAGGGGTCTTTCATTTTCCTGGCGATAGAAACCTGTATTAATTAACATATGCTGGACATACATTATAGAGTACGGTGGTAGACGGGAAATGCACTCTCACTTTTGCCCCCCACCCCCCGAAAAGTCCATGTTCTAATCCCTGGAAGCTGTGAACATGTTACATGGCAAAGGGGGGTTTAGGTGGCATATGGTGAATTTGCTAATCATCTGATCTTAAAGTGGATTGTTTGGGATTATCCAAGTGGGCCCCGTGTAATCACAAAAGTCCTTATGTGTGGAAGAGGGAAATGGACAAATCTGTGTCAGAGTGATATGATTTGAGAAAGACTTGACCTGTCATTGCCTCGAAGATGGGCCACTAAGCAACGAGGTGTCCTCTAGAGCTGGAAAAGATGAGGAGACTGATTCTCCCCTTGAGCCATGGAGGCTAGAGAACAGACTCATGCCTGGCAAGGAATGCATCTCTGCTGATATCTTGACTTTAGCCTGGTCGGACCCATTCCTGACCTCTGACCTCCAGAACCGTAAGATTATAAATTTGTATTGTTAAGCCTCCAAATGTGTGCCAGCCTGCTGCAGCAGCCCTAGGAAACTAACACAAACAGAGCGTGGCATTCTAAATGAGCTCATCAGATGTATAATGTACAGATTTTTATAAAGATTCTAGTCAAGCAAAGTAAGAAACAGGATATGATCTTGAACACAAAAACCCTCAATGGGAATTAAGCACATATGCACATATGTGTACATAAAACATAATTTACAAGGTCACGAGCATATTAAAGGAGATATATTAAATACAGTATGGTTCACGGGGGGAGAGAATGGGAGTGGAAATCAGAGATGAAAGGAAGAAAGCTAAAAGGACAGAGGCTCTGCATGGACTAAGGAGGAGAGTGGGCTCAAGTGAGCAATGGGATTGATCGTAGGCCTTTACATTTCTATCTTGGGGGTTCAATGCTTTGAGTCACAGAACTTTTTATACACTGTGAATCTCAACGTGGAGGGGCAGCTTGAACCAGTGAGGAGTCTGGGTTTGGGAATACCAAAGCAAGGCATGAATTTGTGGACTATGTCTGTTTCTTCCAGCATTTTAGCTCTAGGGCCAGGTACAGTGCCTGGCACATGCTAGACGTTCCAGAAACAACCACAGTGTGGTAAGATTCATGACTGAGCCTAAGTGAGTGAAGTTCTGAGTCAAGCCCAAGCTAAGAATCCATATTAACTCTTGACTAATTTAACAATCCATGCCAAGCCCGCACCAAACAGAGTTATGTGTTGGAGATTAAGAAAAAAAAAGTTAAGCATGCAGTCTGTTTC
This sequence comes from Canis lupus dingo, assembly GCF_003254725.2. Lineage (NCBI taxonomy): Eukaryota > Metazoa > Chordata > Mammalia > Carnivora > Canidae > Canis > Canis lupus. Next base: position 73,798,886 of record NC_064247.1, read on the forward strand.
ATGTCTTCAAGTGGTCGTTTCAAGTGTACATAGGTAACATCTTCCACACAGGAAATGACATGGCAAAAGCCTGGGGTGAAGAACAAAGTGGCCGATGATGAAGTAGGGGTGACAAAGAACATTCTGGACGTTAAGAACGGTACTTCACTATAGCAGCTGTTTGATGTGCTCACCTGGAGTATTTGGATTAGTGTGAGGCTCAAGGAAACCCTCTCAATCCTGCCCACCTGACTTTGAAGGCCAGAGCAAAGCTGAAGTGGGAAGATGACAGGGGGCCCTCCGGAGTCTGAGTGGGGAGGGAGGAGGGGTGACAGCCCGTGTGGCGCTGGAAAGGCAGACGGCCTTCGAGGAAAACGAGCAACAGGCTTTCCCTGCCTCTCTCCCAGCCCGGCCTGGGGGCCCCGCAGCTGAGTTTAGGGAGGAGGTGGCCGTGGCGGCCAAGCTGGCCTTTGTCAGGCAGCTCTGAGGAGCCCGGCCGCCTGGTTAGTTTTCCTCTTGGAAAGAATTGGGGGAAGTTGACCGGCTTATAGATAAGGAGGCAGATCTGTTACCTTGGCCACAACTCTTGGCAGGTCCTCTGCAGGATTTCCCTGGGCCATCTGAGCATCGTGGGGAGAGGAGAGGTCAGGCGTGGGCTGGGTGGGAAACTCTGGGATCTCCAAGGCGACCATATAACTGAAGGAAGAAAAAAAGCCCTCTGGTGCTCAGCCAAGACCTGCGCCTGTGGTTAGTAATTGGGACTTAGACACTCTTTCCATCGGGGGTGGGGGGGGGGGGACAGATTACTGTAGAGAAGCTGCTGGCTCTTCAAATCATTTACAGAGCACCTTGTGGTCTGAGATTTTGAAATAGATGCAAACAAAACCAAAAAAACAAATATCTGCTATCTCAGTAAAATCTGCTCCCTCCCCTGCCCCTTCAGTCCCTCCCGGCCCCTTTCAGTTCACTGGTTCTACCTCTTTCTCTAGAGAAATCCATTTTCATTACTCTGAATCCCTAGTTCTTTAACTACTGGGGCAAATTTGCCCTTCCCAGGGACATTTGATCAACGTCCAGGTTCATCTTGGGTTGTCCCAACTGGGAGGTGCTATTGGCATCGAGTGGGTGGGGGCCAGCAATGCTGCAAAATGTCCTACAATGTGCAGGATGGTTCCCATCCCCCTGCAAAGAATCCTGTGGCTCCAAATACCAAAGCTCTAGCTTCTCTTCCAGCCCCCAGATCACATGCTGCCCCTGCTGAAGTTACAGACTTCAGCACGGTGGCTCAGAGCAGGGACAGCGAGCCATCCAAGGGGCCGTAGAAAAGAGCAGAGTCCCTGAAAGCAGACCTGGGATTTGCTCGCTTTTATTGGGAGCGTTAAGGAGGGTACGTATGTGGTCCTACTAACCCTCGAGTCGCCTCTGACAGAGGTACTGTCAGGATGTCCTTCTCACAGGTGGGCAAAGTAGAACGCAGGCAAAATCAAGTCTTGCTCTAGGTCACTGCCTTTTGGAACTGGATTCGGATCCATGTTCGGCCGCGTGTGTTTGTGGTCTACCCTCCCCTGCCTTTTCGGTGCTCTGCCCACAGATTAAAATTTCCAACCCGGAGAGACGACTTCTCGCATGTTTCTGTCCTGGTCTTACCCACCCTTCTGGGTTGAAGCTGGTTCTCTCCTGCAGGAGCCTTCCCCACCTCCTGTGATCTTCATCGGCCCCTCATGTCCCCTGTTCTCTCCTGTAGGTCTCTATGCACCATCTAAGAGAGTTTGAAATCCAGAGGGCTGGGGCACCCGGGTGGCTCAGAGGTTGAGCATCCGCCTTTGGCCCAGGGTGTGATCCTGGGGTCCTGGGATCGAGTCCCACATCGGGCTCCCTGTGTGGAGCCTGCTTCTCCCTCTGCCTGTGTCTCTGCCTCTCTCTGTGTGTCTCTCATGAATAAATAAATAAAATCTTTAAAAAAAAAAAGACATCCAGAGGGCACTTTTGAAATCTGAGGCCAGGGGATGCTGCAGGAGCGCCTGTCAGAATCCAGAGCTTTGGGGGATGAATTATCGCGGGGATCTCCTAGGAATGTACTGAGTCAGACTCTATCGAGGGGTGAGTGCATGTTTTCAAGGACGCCTGCTGCCGACCTGATAATCTGCTAGCAGACGGGGAAACTGAGACCCAGAGAGGGGACATGAGCTGAGACCTGCACTCAGGTTTTCTGATTGCCTCTTCAGGTCTCAATATTCAGCGCGAGGCTCTCAGGTTCCTAGGTCTCTTCCCCAGCCGCAGATCGAAGAGAAGCTAAATAAACATTTCCTGGCTGAGTGATACAAAAAAAAAAAAAGAAGCCTTACACAAAAACATTTTTGTCATATTTGTCTTCTTTGGCCCCACCCCCATTCCGACTCCTGCAAGTCTTAGCATTCTTGCGGGTCCTGTTGTTGACTACACAGCTCATCATCTTAAACGTCACTTTCCCCCTTTCTCCTGAACTGAAAGCAATGCATGTCTCTCACCACTCCTGAAAAAGTGTTTATTTTCAGTCTTTTTAAAATCTTTCAGCTTCCTGAGGCTAATTAAAATGCAAGAAAAATAAGTAATCTTTATTAGTTGCCTTCTGCACGTCAGGGATTGTGCTTTGATACTTTACATGCACAATTTCTGATCCGAGCAAGCAACCACACACCGTAGCACAGATCTTTTGTCCTGATGACAGAGTCAGGTAAAAATAAGTCACCTGATGTCACACAGCCGGTAAGTGCGAGTGGCAGGCTGCTGGAAGTCTGTCGACAAGGCCTGGTGGGTTACCCCATGCCGGTGCTCAGTGTCATTCCAAATTCAGATTTTTGAAAGGGGCTCCATGGCCGATGAGCAGCAGCTCTGCTACCACTCTGCCTGGAGGGATGACAGCGACAGGTGCCATCCCCAGAGTCCAGAAGCCAGGGCTGTCCACCAGGAGCTGGAGCTGCCACGGAGATTCTCTAGGAACCAAAGTGGGGCAGAGACACACCCATGCTTCTGTCCTCACTGCTGTGATGGACTCTTCTGCCCTTGCCTGCGGTTGGTCAAACCCATGGAGCCAGAGGCCATGGGATGTGGTTTCCAAAGGTCTCCAGAGGCAAGCAGGAGACCATGGGGAATGGATAGAAGAGAGGAGGCAAATCACAAGTAGGCGAGAACAGCGAAGCTTCCGTCATCCCTCAGCTGAATAGAAGCAAACTCCGCAGCCAACCTGACTCCTGGCCTTGCCATTCCTGTAGTTGGCACCTGAGCTCTCCGAGACTTGGTGGCTTCGTCTCGAATAAAGGAGTAAGAGCATGTCCTGCATTGCAGCATTGTTGTCACAACGAGAGAGGTGTGAAGTGAAAAGCTCAGTCCCTGACACCAAATGGGCCCACAGCAAGTAGAAATTATTTCTATTGCCTTTTGGAAAAATCTGTAACATTGGGACTTGACCACGGTGCTTGCAGTGAGCGTGCCGTGTCACCGCGGACAGCAGTAATGATGAGCACCATTCTCTTCCTCTACAGTCAGGCCCAGAAGACCTTTTATTTATTCATTTTTTTAAAAAGATTTTATTTATTTGAGAGAGAGAGCATGAGCAGGGGGAAAGGCAGAGGGAGAAGCAGGCTCTCCTGCAGAGCAGGGAGCCCGAGGTGGGGCTTGATCCCAGGACCCCAGGGTCACAACCTGAGCCTCCCAGGCATCCTTCAGAAGACTTTTTAGAGATCCAATCATATTTAAGGAATTTTGTTGCTTCTTTCTGCGTGTTTTCTCCCACCTTCCCTCCCAAAACACACACACACACACACACACACACACACACACGCACCCTCTTCAATTTAAGCCCTGGTGGATGTTGAATCCCCTATATTTTCTGTACCTGAGTTATTTCACTGACACCTTGAGTTGCCCACTTCTCCTTCTGGGGCTTAGGGGAAGTCTAAATCCCGGCTCGCAGAGGAGGGAACTTCCTGCTGCTGTAACTCAAACGCTCACGCTGTCTGCCCCGGAGAGACACAGACAGTCTGACCTACTGGGGAGGTCACCCCAAGTGTGAGTTTCTTGAGGACGCATGTTCTTGTCCAAGAACAATACTCTCGCTCGTGACCCCGGTTGATGGTAAAGATGGAAATGATTCATTAGCGCTTTGCACAGACGTGCTCGGGACGGCTCAGGCGACCGGGGGGCATTGCAGCCTCAGCTCGGTTCCCACGGACAGGCCCAGCCAGGCTGTTTGTTCAAGGCTCCCTGGCTGAAAGTCCGCTTTTGGACAGAGGTGCTTTTCCTTTCTCAGGCAAAGCTGAGATGTTTCTGCAAAGCGACAAGGTCAGAAAGTGAAGGGAAAGGTAGCCCCGTGGACGTTGGAATTCAGGGAGGCTCGCGAAGGCCAGATGGCAGCCCCATCCTGCGGCACAAAGCGCCTCGGGTTTGGGGCTCAGACTACCAGCAAGTGGCAGAGACTGTACTTGGATACGCGTGTGAACCAATCATTGACTCATTGGTTAATTCGATACATACTCAGTGAGCGTGTCCTGTGTGCTGATGATGGATAAAGGACACAACAGTGAACAAACACCACCACCACCACCAAAAAAATAAAAATTAAAAAAATCCCACTTCACGGTGCTCAGTGCAGAGACAAGACACAATATGAATACTTTAGTATTTGAAATGTTTGGTGTTTTTAAGTCTTTTTTTTTTTAAATAGAGGATTTATTTATTTATTTATTTTAGATTTTATTTATTTATTCATGACAGAGAGAGAGACGGGCAGAGACACAGGCAGAGGGAGAAGCAGGCTCCATGCAGGGAGCCCCCTGGGTCTCCAGGATCATGCCTTGGGCTGAAGGCAGGCGCTAAACCGCTGAGCCACCGGGGCTGCCCGGTGTTTTTAAGTCTTAAGAAAAAAAAAAAAAAACCCACTAGAGCGGATTGGAGTTGGGATTTTAGACATGGTGGCCTCTTGGAGACAAGGCATAAAGCCTTGGGATAGGTGAGCAGAGGGTGGCTCTCTGGCGGGAGGCAGGTCTGGCCGAGGGAGCCCGAGTGCACAGTCCTGAGAGGGAGCATGCCTGGGCTGGGGAGGCCGGGGTGCCCAGGTCACACCTCCTTCCTAAAAGGCCACCTCTCAGAACTGTTGGCATGTGCATGTCCAGTCACTCAGCAAAAGATTTTAACCCTCTATGATCAGCCTGATGTTGTGGATGGAGAATGTTAAGAATCTTATATGTCACAATTCAATTAGGGAAAAAAATACCAGACTGGAGGGATTCTGAATTATTTAACTAGTAGATACTGGGAATCTGCCCCAGTGGATCCTGTATCAGGAAATACAGTTATCAGTGATACAAATCAGTAATGAAACTTGATACACCTGGCACAGACTTCTAGGGGCAAAGAGGGAGAAGCAGCAAGACCCCAGCATCCCTTTTTTTTTTTTATTTTTTTTTTTTTTATTTTTTTTTTATTGGTGTTCAGTTTACTAACATACAGAATAACACCCAGTGCCCGTCACCCATTCACTCCCACCCCCCGCCCTCCTCCCCTTCTACCACCCCTAGTTCGTTTCCCAGAGTTAGCAGTCTTTATGTTCTGTCTCCCTTTCTGATATTTCCCACACATTTCTTCTCCCTTCCCTTATTTTCCCTTTCACTATTATTTATATTCCCCAAATGAATGAGAACATATAATGTTTGTCCTTCTCCGACTGACTTACTTCACTCAGCATAATACCCTCCAGTTCCATCCACGTTGAAGCAAATGGTGGGTATTTGTCATTTCTAATAGCTGAGTAATATTCCATTGTATACATAAACCACATCTTCTTTATCCATTCATCTTTCGTTGGACACCGAGGCTCCTTCCACAGTTTGGCTATCGTGGCCATTGCTGCTAGAAACATCGGGGTGCAGGTGTCCCAGCGTTTCATTGCATTTGTATCTTTGGGGTAAATCCCCAACAGTGCAATTGCTGGGTCGTAGGGCAGGTATATTTTTAACTGTTTGAGGAACCTCCACACAGTTTTCCACAGTGGCTGCACCAGTTCACATTCCCACCAACAGTGTAAGAGGGTTCCCTTTTCTCCACATCCTCTCCAACATTTGTTGTTTCCTGCCTTGTTAATTTTTCCCATTCTCACTGGTGTGAGGTGGTATCTCATTGTGGTTTTGATTTGTATTTCCCTGATGGCAAGTGACCAGCATCCCTTTTTTAAAGAAGCTGTGCAGAATTAGGGCCGCTGGGACATGCACATATATAAACCCAGGAGCATGAGCCAGTAACCTGTAAATAAAGTATGTGTTCGGTGGGGGTGGGGTGGGGGGTGGGGGGATTGTGGATGGCTCAGTTGGTTAAGCATCTGCCTTCGGCTCAGGTCATGATCCCAGAGTCCTGGGATCAAGCCCCACAACAGGCTCCCCACTCTGCGGAGTCTGCTTCTCACTCTATCCCTCACCCTGCTTGTGCTCTCTCCTTCACTCACTGTCTGTGTCTCTCAAATAAAGAAATAAAATCTTTAAAAAAATGTGCAGGGTGTTCCATGCTTCCTTTTGCCTCCAGACCTCTTCCTGGACTACTGGCGAAGACACAGGTGAGGAGCCAAAGAGGAACTATTGCAGCACCACCCAAAGCAGAGCTCAGAGGTGGATGTTTTGAGCTTAGTTGGGCTTAGCGTTATGCTAAGATCCCCTCTTTGAGAAACATCTGATGGCTTTATAGACATTTTTCCCTGAGGCGAGTTAGGGCTGCATCTGTGCATCGGGCACCCACCTTCTAAGCAGGAATCCCATGCTGCGTTGGGCTGTTGGCCGAATTCCTGGGGATCAAGACCCCAAATGCAGCCTCCATGGAAGGGGGTTATGACCAGCCCCTAGCCACTGAACTTTCTGCAGCTTCTTCTGGGCTCACTGTCTGAGATGGATCAGCCAACACTGTGACTTTGTCTGTTTTCCTTTTTCCTCTTAATGAACTGTATCATCTCCTCCCACTAACAGTGGCAAGGGTATGTCCAGCAAGGAAGTTGCAAAATACCGATAAATATAAACAGCAAAAGCTAATTAACTAAAGGCATGAATTTGAAAGTGTGTGTGTGTGTGTGTGTGTGTGTGTACATTTGGGAAGTTTCTCAACTTGTAGGACAGCAGGGTTGCCTGGATTTACAAGTGTTAAGCTACGGAAAGTCTCTCTACAGATTAACACCACGTTTCCCCCTACTCTTCTGTTTTCTTCCTGAGGCATAAATACACACTCACCCCTCCTGAGTCCACAGAAATCCTAACTTGTCTCCAGTTCCAAGGGGGTAAAAGGACCTGCTGGAGCAGGACCAAGCATTCAAGAGAGGCCGCTGCCCGGGGGGTGGCATCTTGCAGTGCCAGCCTGTGGGGAAGTAGAAGGGGGAGCCCCATGGAACAGGGCTGTCACGTGAGATTTCCCATTCACACTAGTGCTGTGAGCTCCGTCCAGAACCCCTTTATCAGATCTGTGGACTCTCCCACCATCTCGTGGCTCTCTCATCTGCCCCTTCTCTGGAGAATTTCCTTCCACTAGGAAGTTACCCCCAAAGGGGAACAGCCCACAGCTGATGGCTGATGCATACAGGAGCACCACAGTCCAATCCCCTTGCTTCAAGGAAGACAGCCCAGTGGTGTAATTAATGCCCAAGGCTGTGGCTGGAACTTACCTGACATCATGGGCTTGTTCGGTTCTTTCCTTCCCTGCCTCACTCTGTCCTAGGTTTCTCCTGAAGAGTTTTCCCTCAATAAAGGACATGCATTTGAATCTGTCTCAGGATCCACTTGTAGGGGACCCCAACCTAAGTCATCATCTGTATTAGCTGTCTCTCTGTGTAATACATTACCCCCAAACTTAGCAGGATAAAACAACAATAGACGTTTGCTATCTCACACAGTTTTTGTGAGTCAGAAATTTGGGAGCAACTTAGAATCTCTTGGGAGGCTGCATTCAAGACACTGGCCGGGGTGATGGGGATGTGAAAGCAGGATGGGGGCTGGGGGGCCATTTCCAAGATTGTTAGCTCGTGACTGGCCAGTCCGTGCTGGCTGTTGACTAGGGGTTTCACTCCTTGCCCTGTGTGGACTTCTCCATGGGCCGCTAGTGTCTTCCCCATGAGGTGGCAATTGGCTTCCTCCAAAGGGAGTGATCTAAGGGAGAAGCAGCCATGGTCGTTGTGCCCTCACCTTAGGAGGCATACACAGTCATTTTGCAGTATCCCACTGATGATGCAAGTCAGCCCTATTCATGATCAGAGGGGGCTACCCAAAGCCACAAACACCAGGCAGGAAGTGAGGCTCTTCAGAGGCCATCTTGGAATCTGGCTCTGATTTGCGAATGAATCCCCATGATTGTGAACTGTGTGTCCCTCCTTCTGGCTTCCTATGCGTTTTCCAACAGTGAGCTTTTATTCCTTTCCCTCTCCAAAATGGCCATCTTAAATCCCAGTCTGGGGGACTCTGGAGCTGTTGGTCTTCACCAGCCAGCTTAACTGATGTCTCCATCTTGACTAGAAGAAGCAACAGCGTGACCGGGTCACCGTGTTTCGGTGGCTCTGCATATACATCGTCACTCTCAGCGACGTTTTATTGTGGCTTGTATGGTGGTTGAAAATGTCAGTGCAGCCCACGTTAACTGTGAAACCTCATTCTCCCCTCAGGCTGCTACGTTCGGGAACATTCGGTGGAGGCAACACTAAGTGGCCGAGAGGGAGAAGTCCTACAGGACTGAGGGGCGGGAAGCTTGGGCCAGGAGCTGTGTTTCTGTCTGAGATACGCGTCCAACACACAGATACAGAGGAATGCTGTTAATTTATTGTGAAACAGATATAACTCATTTTCCTATCGCCTTATCATTTCCTTCTCTTACAGGAATCTAGGGAAAAGGTTGTAAGAAAATCCTATTAGAAATCTGGGGGTGGGAAAAAAAAAAAGAAATCTGGGGGTGGGGATGGGGTCTCTAGCAGCGCAGCTTGGTGTGAGTTATGAATTTTCAGCACACACAGTCTCTGTGGGGTCAGTTGATAACTGTGGGCATCCATCCTTAATGGAAATTAAGACGCCTGTCTCCCCCCAGGGTCAGTCTCTTCCAATGCCCTTTCTGATCTAACAGGGAGAGTCGTTGAGAAGCGGAACCCAGGGCTTTGGTGGGAGGCACACCTACGCTTATATCCTTCCATGCACGTGCTGTGTGATCTTGAGCAACAGAATGAGCCTCTCTAAGCTCCTGTTGTGTCATCTGGGAAACATTAATACCCACTTCCCGGAGTGGTTTAGAGGACTGAATGGGGTTCTGCTTGTGTTAGCACTGCTCAGCCCGGTGCCCGGTTATGGGCTGCGCTTCGTGAGGAGAAGCTGCTGGATTTAGTCTCCGTCCTGCAGACCAGCTTCCTTGGCCACTTCCTGTGGCCCAGATTAACAACTGCTGTGCATCAGGGCAGAGCAGGGCTCCCTCATACCATTGGAACATTTAAAAAAATATATGTTATTTATTCACAAGAGACACAGAGAAAGAGGGAGAGACACAGGTAGAGGGAGAAGCAGGCTTCCTGCAGGGAGCCGGGTGCGGGACTGGATCCCAGGACCAGGGGATCATGCCCTGAGCCACAGGCAGATGCTCAACCACTGAGCCAGTGAACCAGTGGTTCAACCGCGGAACTACTCAGGCATCTCCCTTGAAGCATTTTTACTTTACTCTCAACTGGGCCCTCTGTGCCTCAGCGCCAGTGGTGTGCTGGCACTGGCTGGCTCACAAGGGCGGATTGTACCTGCCTTCCCCCAACTCTGAGGTCAGATGTGGCGCTGATAGCTTGAAATCAGCCCTGCTTGCAACTGTATACACCGATGCCTTACGAGGCAGAGCTCCTCCCTTCGGAGCTACTTATAAGGATTGGCCGGCACATCTCTTTCCAGGGCTGTGTCTTCATGTAATAATCTGAATTATTGATCTGCTTTGCTACCTGCCCCCTAACACTTTCTTTTTTTTTTAATATTTTATTTATTTATTCATAGAGACAGAGAGAAAGAGGCAGAGACACAGGCAGAGGGAGAAGCAGGCATCATACAGAGAGAGAGCCTGATGTGGGACTCTATCCAGGGTCTCCAGGATCACGCCCTGGGCTGCAGGCGGCGCTAAACCGCTGCGCCACCGGGGCTGCCCCCCCTAACACTTTCTAAATGTCTCTTTAACCATCTCTTCTCTTTTATTCTCGCTTCTTAGCCACTACAAGAGCTTATCTTTTCCGGATTGCCACTCTCTTCCCCTCCATTTCCTTTCCTTAACCAGGGTGTCAGAAGAGTATTCCAAAAGCCCTGATTTCATCATGCCGAGAGATTCCTGCTCACAGTTGTCCGATAGCATCTGCGCTGACAGTGTATGCTTGTTTTCTCTAGAAGTGGGATTTTGTTTATTTTATTATTATTATTATTATTATTATTATTATTATTTTGAGAGATAGAGACAGCAAGTTGGGGAGAGATGCAGAGGGGGAGATAGAGAGAATCTCAAGCAGGCTCCATGCCCAGTGTGGACTGTTGCAGGGCCCCATCTCAGGATCTTGAGATCATGATCTGAGCTGAAATCAAGAGTCAGACACTTAACCAACTTAGCCACCCAAGTGCCCTAGAAGTGGGATTTTATTTTATTATTTTATTAATATATTTTTTGAGAGATAGTCAAGAGGAAGGGCAGAGGGAGAGAGAGAGAGAGAGAGAGAGGGCAGAGGGAGAGGGAGAGAGAGAATCTCAAGCAGGCTCCATGCCCAGTGCAGAGTCCAATGTGGGGCTCAGTCTCATGACCCTGAGATCATGACTTGAGCCAAAATCAAGAGGCAGACTCTACTCAAATGCCCCAGAAGTGAGATTTTAAATCTCCTGCTCCACTCCTTCCACTGGACGGACCCAGTGCCCATATCATGTGAGACTCTATGGAAAGTGCATGGGCTCTAACACAATAATTTTGTCTAAATTCAAGTTCTACCACCTTCCAGCTAGGTGACCTTGGGAAACTTGCTTCTCATAGGGCTGCTGTGGGATTATAACATTGATGAATGTATAGGTCCAAGAACAGTGACTGTATGCAACAAGCGCACAGCAAATGTCAGATTATTGTAATCCTTCCTCACCCACGTGCATCCTCCTCTTGAACCTGCATAAATTCTTACCTTTTGCATGCAGATGTCACACTCAACAGGACCTGATGCCATTTTCCAGATTGTGGAAGTCCTTTCCTCCCCAATTCCCTGTGCAAATTCACCCCACCATTTAAGACCAGAGTCTAGGGCTATCCCACCCAGAGAATGCCCCCTGACTTTCTCAGGCCTTCTGACATCCCTCCACCTGCAAAAAGAACAGAAGCTCTGAGGGTAATGAAATCATCAGGCTGTGTTCACTGTGGGCCCGCCCTATATGGGCAGAGGGTCACTTCTAGATTTTTATCAATGTCTCAGCCCTGCCTCTGCAGATCCTTTATGCAGAGGCTGCCTATGTTCTTTCTATAGCCTATAGACAGGCAGTGTCGATGTCATGGTGGCCTAGGAGGTTGGGTTAAATGGAGGTACTTACTCAGATTACAGACCAGGGTCTCCTGATCACTCTTCTGCCTTCCTGAAGATTATGGATTCATGGTTGGAATATGGCTAAGTGAAGAGTCTGTCATAGTACACAGTACAGCACAAAAAGTGCTCCAAAGGGGCAAAACAAGGTTTGGGGAGACACAAAGAAGGGGCATCTCATCCATACCTGTGGATTTCAGGGAAGGCTTTCAGAGGATGTAACAAATAAATGGAGAGAACTGGAGAGTGTGGACATTATCCAGATGGAAATGGAAGAGGTGTGGTAGGAATTGGATTGTTCTAGAGAAATAAATGTGCATGAAGGGAGGACTGGTGCTGAGAGCAATCATGACAGTATAGAGGTACTGAAAAGAGCTCATTGTGGCTAAGAGAGTCCCGAGGTGGAGATGAAGGAGAATAGGCTGAGGCTGGGTCTTCAGAAGCCGAGATGTTCTCCTGCAGACCATCAGCATTGAGCGGAATGACTTGATTCGATTTCCATGCTCTTTTGCTACCTTTGCTTCTATGTTACCCATAGTTATCTCCCGAAATAAAACATCTCATCTCTGAGTCTTAACCTCCCTAAGATAAAGGAGTAAGTTCCCATTTTCTTGAGAAAACTCTAAGAAATAACATGTGGGAAAGCATATGGTGGGCCCTTAAAACTGTCTACACTTGAGGGGATAATTATTAATTTTAGATGGAGGGTGTGGGCCTCATGTATTTTACTTTACTGAAAAAAGCTGAGTCCACATCCTAGCATTCCTACTACTTGGGAAAGCTGTTTAACTTTCAGATGCTGGTATCACTACTTCCATTTCACAGATGAGGGTAACACCTAATGCAGGAGGTTCTATGAAATGTGTATAGCATGTGATGTTAGGACATTCAGCAGTGTTTAATGAGTGGTAACCTCTACGTGCACACTTGCACACACATCTATGCACCAAATTACTTTCCTCATGTAAGGACAAAACACATCTCTGCAACTCAAAAAAACAAAGAATAGCTAGCACAGAACTGGGCAAATAGTGGTAAATTATGTCTTTAATATTAATATTAGGTGGTGGAATAATGATTGTCTCTCCTATTGTGTTTGGCATTAGACTAACGAAGTCAGAACCCTGACCTCAAATCAATTTCCCTCACCTGAAACGAATGCACACACACATGCCCCACCCCCCCATCAGACTTCTTGATCCATTAGTATTTGGAGGAATGGTTCAAATTTCCTAATATATATATATATATATATATATATATATATATATATATATTATATTTCAGTTTCCTTAAGGTGCATAACTGTTCTGAGAGCAAACAGAGGCTCATCACAGTCTTCATCCCTGGTCCCTTGATAACCAACAACCTTGGATCTGTAGGATGATTTCAGACAGCATCAAAATACACTCTGAGGTTTGAGATACAAGAAGGGTAAGGCATTCTGATGTTTGCAAAATGTTATCCAAGCTTTCCTGGGACCCAGGGAACTGCTGATAATTTTAGCACTTCTTCCTTTATTGTTAGGGGTTTTCCACTAAATTACACATACAATTTGGCACATGTATTGCAGAATATATGGTTTTCATTTTCTGGGACTAGATAAGGCCAGAGCACAAGAGATTAATTAAAAACAACAGGCTGGAGTAATTTCTCTTCCCACATCTAGTTCTAGGAGCAGCTTTGCACATCAATCTTTGGTTTGTGCTTGTTCACATAGCTTGGAAGCATGATCACCCTCTCCTTATAGATGAGGTACTGCAAAGGAGGTGGAATGGATTTCTTATGTTTGGAGAACAAGGGTCTTTGGAAATAGTTGGTTAGATTAATCTGTTTACCAGCTTCCAGTTTTGCTTCAAGTATGACATTTCTTAACTATAGATTTCCATGGAATTAGTCTTTATGTTGGAAATCTGGCATTATTTAAACACTAACCAACCTAACAGGTACCTTCTAGCATACCTTCTAGATTTTTATCAATGACTCAGCCCTGCCTCTGCAGATCCTTTATGCAGAGGCTGGCTATGTCCTTTCTATAGCTTATAGACAGGCAGTGTCGATGTCATGGTGGCCTGGGAGGTTGGATTAATGGAGGTACTTAACTCAGATTACAGACCAGGGTCTCCTGATCACTGTCTTCTGCTGTGATCCCCATCTACCTGATGGTGACATGACCTAAGAAGCTGGTCCTGGCCTCCTTACCTCCTGTTTCTCCTCCTCCTCCCTCTCCCTTTGACATTGATTGAATATGGAGTGCATCTGGGCAGCAAATCTTAGTGCCGTTCTCTAGGTGGAGAGATGATACTTATACCCCAGAGCTTCTCTTACAGCCACGCATAATTATTGGCCTTTGATTGTGGTTCTCTTGGAAGCCAGCCCTGCAGAAACAGAGAGTGATTATTTCATGCTGAAGAGAGAAGGCCTCTGATGGGAGAAGTAGGCTTTAGGTTGAAAACAGAATGACACAAGAAATGTATTTCACCAAAGAAGAGATGTAACTAGTTGGAGAAGGTGGACACAGTTTAACTTCAGGAACAAAGGGAAGATAATATATGCAAACTGTTACATTTTATATATCAATTAGGGAAGTCTTTTCAATGAAATTCCTCAAGGCTGGCTAGAATAAAATAAAATGACCACATTCAGACATTACAGGGCATCTGATATGACAGCTATTCCGTTTTCAGTAATGTGTCTGAAGGATTAGGGAAGAAAAGGTCAGATGCTATTTATTAACTAAATTATTAATTAGCAAAGAAAGCAAGAAAGAAAATGGTCTCAATTACCTACAACCAGGGGATGAATTAGTGACTGTGTAGCTCTCCTAAATGACACCTGTAAAGAGTTCATAATAACATAGCAAAGTTCTTGGGAAATACTACGTGGATAGTTTAGGACAATTTAGGAGAAAATGTTTATACATACGTATAATCAAAACTGTTGTACAAAGATGCACATAAAGCATGAAGGAAATACAGCAACATGCCTCCAAGGGTTACCCTCAATATTTAATATTGACACAGAGTGGTGGGGATTTTAATGGGATGGTGATTCGGGGGCAAGGATGGAGCCACGTGAAAGGGAATTCAGGTAGCTCTCATCTCGGGCCTCCCAGTAGATACAGATCTTATTTAGAATTATTTTTGTTGACTCAGATTCCTACCACCAAAGCCCGTGTCATGATTTTTTTTTTTTTGTAGCAAAAGTGACAGAAGCTTCAACTGAGCCCAGCAAACTGATAAATAAATGGTTGTTTTAGGTGCGTTACACAAGACTTGCCCTGTGCTGCCCTTCCTTGGCCATGGATGGGGATTTGAATGGAAAAAGCCAGCCGGTGTAGAAAAACACAACTCACAGGATGAGTTTACCTCCCCAGAACTACAGCTTAACAACCCAAGAATATCTCTGGAAAAAAAAAATCACACTTGATTTAAAGCAAAAGGAAGCCAAAGTCACATTTTCTCCTGCTACTTACCTCTTTCCTCCTTAATGAGATTGGAAAAGGATAAGACCTAGTTCCAGGACTGGCCCTGCTATTTGCTCACGGTGTGACCCTGGTCAAGGGTCTTCTCAGTTTCCCATCTATAAAATGTGTTGGAGTCAACTCCAAACAGCCGGAGATGGAGCTCAAGCCAGCTGATATTAAGAGCAAAATTTCTTGAGGATGAACACAAGACCACAAAAATCCATGTATGTTTATGTTTATTCTAATCTAACATAACAACCACCAAGTAAAATTTGCACAGCAGTAGGATGCAATATAATCAAATTTTGGCAAGCATCTACTCCTGTTTGAGAAACAAGGGCTAGGACACTGATTTCCAAGGGCTCTTTCAGCCTTAGCATCCCTGCTCCCCTGGGGTTTGATTTCTCACTTAGACTCCTCAGAGCTCTGCACTTCTGAGACAGACATCCAGATCCAAGATATATATATATATTTTTAGCAGCCATTGTGGCAAGCAGAAAGACAGTTTACGTAGCTATCTTTTTTTCTCTAGACCAAGACCTTGGTGAAACATCCTATATCTTTTAGACAAGGCATGTGGTGTTTCCCCAACTATCAAGATCTGGGGGTGGTGGGTGGTGGGAAGGAATCTAGTATCTGTTACCATGTAGAGCCTCACTTGTCTTTCCATCATCCTCAAACCTAGGGCCCAGTTAAGATTTTTACTTGTAAGGAAGACGTTAACACTAATCCCATGTAATACATATAATATGGCATCTTAGGAATACAAATACTACTAATATTAACTGACTCTGTAAGGTGTTTTGGAAGCAAGTCACTGAAACTTCTCTAGGTAATCAGCAAAAATATATGGGCCAGCTCACAGGATTGAAGGAAGAATAGGACAATCAATCCTGGAAACACAGGGAACTAGGACTTTTTATGGGATAAGACAGCAGGAAGTAATCAACAGCTTCTTTGGGGTAACCTCATTGATGTGAATGATCTCCATGCATTCAATTCAATTTCAGTTGTCAAGAGGGACAGTAGACTGTGCTGGCTCGGTTTTCAGAGTGATTGCCCAGGAGAGGAAACACAAATTTCTACCTCTTTTGGCAACTTGTGTGACCGTCTACAGGAGGATCTATACTAACACTTTATGTAAATTATTCCTAATCCTTAACACACACTTTCAAAGATGTAGTCACGTATATTTTCTACAAAGACCCCAAGGTTCAGAGAGGTGAAGTAATTTGCACAGGGTCACACAGTAGAGTTGCTGAGACTGAAACCCGGGTCCTTCTGGTTCCAGTTGATAATCTTAGGCTGTTCTCCATGGTTCTCACTCATCAGAAAACGATCCCCTCCTGGTCCAGACTCTATTTGCTTAATTCACAATTTGTATTCTAAATAATCTGATTATAATTCCTTTATATTTGGCAAAGTTTGATGTCCTGAATCAGAAGGAAAAAATGTAACTGTGAATCTCTCTGCCTGCCTACCAATCTTCTTCCTTTGTTGTGCTCAGCCTTTATTACCTTTCTTTCTAGAAGCAGCCTGGCATCATATATTTATTTGGATTGTGTCTGATTCCCTCTTTGAATCTATGTCCTACAAGAGCTGGGGTTTTACATCCACTCTTTCTTTCTTTTCTTTTCTTTCTTTCTTTCTTTCTTTCTTTCTTTCTTTCTTTCTTTTTCTTCTTTCTTCTTTCTGGACGTATTTATTTGAGAGAGTGGGAAGGAGGGGCAGAGGCAGAGGGAGAGAGAGAATCTCAAGCAGAGTCTGCCTTGAACATAGAGCCCAACATGGGCTCAATCTCACGACCCCGAGATCACCAACTGTGCAATGCAACCCCAGGGCCCCTTGCATCCACAGTTTCTAATAGAGGCATTTGATAGATATTTCTTGAAGGAATGAATGCAGCTGGCAGATGCAGACCAGGTAGTGAATTTAGCTCCTCCCCTTCTGTGGTAACTAATTCGAAGGCTCTTCCCCAGTCCAGCTCTTCCTTCTACTTCCCTGTTTCAGGTCATTTCTCTTCTATCCCCCCCGCCAATCAAACTTCAACCTTCCAGGTGTTTCTGTGAATTTCTGTCTGGTCTTTAAGCCAAATGTCCATACCTGTGACCACCCAAGGGGGTCAGTTGCATAAAATGAAGCTAAAAGGACGTATTACTCACAGTCTCATTTCTTGACCTCTTCCCTTAACCTTTCTCCTATGGCAGAGTGTGATGGTCCTGGCCATAGACCTCACTGGTCAGTCTTTGAATTTTGTATTTGCTTCACTCTTCAGACTTTAAAACTCGGCACCATCATCCCAGCAGGGACCTTGGCTCTTCCAGTTCATCTGAACGACCATTCTGGCCTCCTGTGTTGGTGACATTATCCAGAGTGTGAAGGCGAGGGCGCCTTCCTCAGTCAACAGGCCTCCAGGACCCCAAAGCCATGCCTGGCTCTATATCATAAATACACCCCATTCACCTGGTCATCTGAGCAGAAGTCGGAAATGTCCTGCTCATGCCCACTCAAGCCCCAAGTTCTCCTATCTTTATTCTACCAAACCTCACCATCTTTCCATTCCCAGGGCAATGATGTTTCAGGTCTCCATTACGTGTCACCAGACCCACTCCACCGTCCTCCTTCCTCAGCTCTCTGCGCCCAGGCTCACCCTCTCGGGTTCTCAGGGAGTTTGTAGTCTGCCCCAGCACAGGGGAAGCTGGAGCTTTTTGAGCAGGGGGCCTCACCCTAATTGCTCTGGGGGTAGAAGGCCCTTTAGCAGCACCTGGCAGGACATTCAGAGACCCTTCTCCTGCTGGAACTGGCTGCTCTTCACTCCTATCTCTCTGCCACCCCACAGGCTAGCCAACTGGACCACAGTAGTTGCTCTTCTCCTTTGGTCTGATTTTTTTTTATTATTTCAAAGGGAAAATATGAACAAGGAACTTCTCATACTGACATTCCCCTCCCCACCATCTGAAATCTTACCCATATTTCAGGACCCAGCTCACTGCCACTTTTTCCATAGTGCCTTCCCTCATCTCTGTGGTCAGAGTCGGTCTCTCTCTCTCTTTGGGCTCCTATTACATTTTCTGCTTTCCTTAGAAGACAAATAGCATCTGCGCTGTATCATGACTGGCATCTGTCTGCCATGCTAGACCAGCGATTCTCAAGTGGGATCCTTCCATCCCATGAAAAAGAATCCTCCGGGAGGGAGGGCTCTTGCTAAAATGCATATTCCTCAGCCCCACTCCAGGTGTGAACGTCTGTTCCTTGTGCTGCCCAGCAATTAGTTCATTCCCGTTCTTTCCAGAAACAGCATCCTAACTTCCCCAGGGGAGATTTCTCCCACCCTCCCGATTCATATCCTGTCTTGTTGGGATAATTATCGAAGGTGCTTCTCCCTCTCTCATCAAGGGACAAGCAGGTGACTCATTCTCTACTCTTCCTGGCATTCTGAATCTAAAGCAACAAAAGAGCAGAAAATAGTCCTTTGCAGATTTATTCATGAGCTTCCCCAATCTAAAGCAGCCACTGCTCTTCTGACTAAGGGAGTGTTTTGGAGGACTCTGTGATGCCTGATGGCATAAGACCTATAGTCTCTCATCTGATGGAGGAAAAGCTGAACCTCAGAAAGGACTACTGAGAGTCCACTTTTGTTGCTTCCAACTTAAAAAGTAAAAGGTAGAACCACTGAACCAGCATATTCAGCATAGGAATGAAAAGATTCATGGGTTGTTTTTTTTTTTTCAGAACCTTGAAAAAAAATTTTTTTTTTAATGAATAATGTTTCGGAGTCATTTAGATGTAAGAGTTGTGAAGGTACTAGAGGATTCCTTATACCCCACACCATCTCCTGCATCGTTAACTTCCTATTTCTCCATTAGTTCCTGCAACTTAAAACACCTGCTGTGGTTCATTGATCAAGAAACTGATGTGGGTCCCTTACTGTTAACCCAATTCGAGACTCCCCGTTTTTTTCCATTAGCATCTCTTTCTGTTCCAGAACGCAGTGCAGGGTACCATATTGCGTTTAGCTGCCAGGGCTCCCTAGTGTCCTTTGGTATGTGGCACTTCCCCAGCCCTTCCTTGTTGTTCATGACCTTGGCGGTGTTGAGTGGCACCAGCTGGGTACCTTGTGGAATGTCCCCCGTCTCTCCCAGGGACTTTGACACTGCATCGGACTCTGGGCATCTCATAGACAGGGCGCTTGTCTGCACTGTCCCTGCTAGGGACCGCAGGTCCGGTGCGTGCCTGACACGGGGCAAGAGCTCAGTGGCCACTGATGAGGTCACAAACGCTGCAGCCTGTGTAGCTGCCCCACACTGCCTGCACCAGACCCCAGGCCTCGCCTGTCCCTGCGATCCGAGCACTGTCCATTTTGTGCAAGGACTCGGAGCAGCACCCACCATCCAACAGGGCTGAATGCATTTGACTTGGGTAGGGTTTTCAGACAGAAATAATCACATAATTACAGAGAAGACCTCTAATTGTGATCACCTGACCACGCTTTGACATCTCTGAGTTTATTCATGAATGAGTGGCTTGCAGCCCAAATGGATAATCAGTAAGGAGGTAAAAGGGGACTCTGGCGCTCTCTCATCAGAGCTGGGAAGACAGGCTCTTGCTCTGGGCATGTTTATAAATTTCAAAATATTTCAGATGCTTCTGCGCCGCTGCTTATTCTGGTTCAGTGGGCAGGGGGAATGCGTGAGGGGGACGGTGCTCCATCTCACCGAGCTGCTGCTGGATTACGGGTGCGCTCCACGCTGCCAAGGGGGGGCCCCCACCACCACGCTCGGGCTGCCGTGTCGCCGCGTCCAGCTGACCAGGCTCGGTGCAAACTCTGCAAACAACAGCAAAAGCACCTACCGAGTATAGCTGAGTGGATCTTCATACTCCAGTAAGTACGTCCCAGACATAAATGCCTAACGCTGAGCGTATTCTCCAAAGCAGATAATTTTAATTCTCTTCTACCAATGAGTAGCAAATGATCACAGAATGAAGCCTTGAGAGGCTACGGAGAATGAATGTTTGAGACCGGGCACAGCTGGTGCTGGAACCCAGATCTCGATGGCACCCAAGCCACCCCTCTGCGGTTGCATTTCACAGACCATGGAAGCACCTGCGTTCTTTTCCAGGTATATGTGCACACGTGCATTCACCCATCTCCTGTTATTTTGCTATGAAATCAGCAAAATCAATTATCTTTGCTACTCCTTTGACAATGAAATACATTTCATGGCCAGCATTATATGATACAGCCTTCCTCAAGATTTAGTGCCGTGAGACAACCGTGTTAAAACCCCATGGGGGGGATCTCAGAAAGGCCCATTCCTGGACCCCAGTGCAGGCGTCTGGAACCAGAGCTCTGGGGTGGGGCTGGCATGCTCAAAACAAGCCTTGCAGTTGACGCAAATTCTTGCTGAAGTTTGAGAAGCTCCGCAGTGGGGAAGTGTGCAGGGCTGGGAATCGGGCCTTGCATGTGCAGCTTCGGTTCTGTGACTTTTTATCCAGCTAACCCTGGACAAATCAGAGCCTCCACTGCAATATGGGTGGTTTCTCACTTTGCATGGTTGCTGTTAGGATTATCAGCGAAAACGTGGATGTGAGCCTGCTGCCCCCGAGAAAGAACGCATCTCACAGTTTCAAGTACAAGAGAGAGAAGTCCACCAGGAAACACTGCGATGCTGTGATGTGTTTCTCATTGATGTGATGGCAGGAAGGTTGTGAGGTGCTTTACACACCCACATATAGCACAACGGGATTAAAATAACCCTGGAGACACTTGCGCTGCAGGAGAGCATTAATATGAAAACCGAAAAGCCGGGTGGAAGGGTGACAGTTTACAGCACAGCCTCTGGACTAGGGTTTCTGAGCCTCGGGGCCGGATAGTCTTTGTGGTCAGGAAGCTGCTGTGAGCATGTTGGGAGGTTTAGCAGCACCCCTGGCTTCCACCCACTAGATGCCAGCAGCATCCACCCCCTGGTCGTGACAATCAAAAATGTCTGCAGACTTTGCCAAGTGTCCCCTGGGGGGCAGAACTGGCCCTGCTTGAGCACCGCTTCCCTGGAGGGAGATGGAACTGGTTCAAATCCTGGCTCTACCAATTTGCCATCTGTGTGATCTCAGGCAGTGCATTTAATCTGCCGGAGCCCCAGCTCTCTTAGCTCTAAAATGTGGGGGAGAGAATAATACTCCAAGTCTCTGCTCTACTGGATTGTTTTAAGAATTGCACGAGAAAGTGTATATCAAGAGCGTAGCACTGTGTGTTAACTAACTGGAATTAAAATAAAATCTTTTAGAAAAACATAAAAAAAAGGAGTGTTGCAAAAATCCTTGGCTCTGTGCTCTGTGTGTGTGTTTTAATAAATCTTGGAATTTTGCCAGACCTTAAAAGTTTGAAATACACACTCTTCCTTTCCTTCCTTTGTGCAGAAAGGGGTTTTCAAAACTGCAAATTCTTAACTTCAGTTTGAAAGTCGTGAACCCAGGACATCGTCATTGGGGCGGGAGCACCGACATTGTCTGAGCTGAATCAGAGATGTTCTTTGACCCCCAGAATCGGGTTGCTGTCGGCACTTGACATCCCATGTTGCGCAGAATATTGCCATTTTGGACCTAACTCCCGCCAAAATTTTTTCTTCAGGCTGCAAGTGAAAATCATTCATCTCTTCTCGATGTGAACTTGCTGGTTGGACACACAGGCAGAGCTGAGATCGAGGAGGTATTTGGTTTAGCTCTCCCCTGGTCTGGCTGTTTGAACACTGAGTAGACGGCTGATCTTTCAAGAGGACGAGGGGTTTCTAACATTTGGGACAAATTAACCAGTTTGACAAAAGCAAAACAGTTCCCCTTTTAAGATGAAGTGCTCCTTAAGTGCCTATACAGTTTCCAGCCCAGACCGGACACTTCTCCTCCCCTGTCTGCTCCGAAGGGGCACTGGAACCCAATGTGTGAGCAGATAATCAGGCTCGGTTCTCCTGTGGGCCAGACTCTGCAGAGTTGAGTGATGAGGCCCCCAAACAACCTTGGTGGAGCCTGAACTCAGCCTGAACCCGGAGCTCGCCGCCTTTGGGCCATCCCTGAGGATGTCTTTGGTGTGCCCCCCACCCCCACGCTGCCCTGCCTCCAGTCATTTGAACACCTTCTCTTCTGTTGTTTCTCCCTCAACAATAACCATAATATACAGCTTGATATGTGCCTGGCATGGGCCCAGTTTTCATGAATACTAACCAATAACCCAAGTCCTTTCCTCTGGAACCCCTCCTGTATCTTCAGGGAATGTCACATCCTGCTGTAGGTAGAAAGGACGTCACAAGGAATCAAGTTGATGGGTATCTACTTCCCCCAATGACACTGGCTTCTCATAGTGGCAGGAATATCTGTGGGCCGCCCACCTTTTGATTAAATACTTCCAGAGACATGGAGCTCATTACCTTACAAAATGATGTGCTCCCTGGTGGGACATTGTCAGCTGCTATTCTCCAAAATAGCTGTCTGGTTATGTCCTTCCTAATGCTTGTCAACATCTACAACTAGCAATACATTCATCTGTTCGCTCATTGACCATCTGGGTCCCTGCCCCCAGTAGATGGAGGCTCCACGAGGATAGAGAATTTTTGATCTAGTGAATATTTGGATCCGTTCATGTTCTTGAAAATGAGCTGGATTGAAAGATGAATCAGTGAATTAAAGGGTTTCCTTCTTGAGCCAAACAGATCTCCTGGGGGACAGTTTATGTCTATAATCATATATCACCCCTACCATTAGCCTGGGGGCCAAAACCTGGTGTGGTGGGAAGAATACAGATTTCAGAGTCTGATAAACCTATGTTAAAAATCCCACCTTTCTAGGACGCCTGGGTGGTTCGGTGGTTGAGCGTTTGCCTTTGGCTCAGGTCATGATCCTGGAGTCCTGGGATCCAGTCCCACATTGGGCTCCCTGCATGGAGCCTGCGTCTCCCTCTGCCTATGTCTCTGCCTCTCTCTCTCTCTCTCATGAATAAGTAAATAATTTTTAAAAAAAAATCCCACCTTTCTTACTTGCAAGGATCTTAGGCAATGAACATTTTTGAGCTATAATTGCTACAGTTGTCTCAGTTAGTGAAATAAGTTTCATTCTAGGATAGTACCTAGCTCACATATTGTTGTGAAGATTGAAAGAGATTTTTCTAAAGTGCTTAGCAGCCCCTGGCATACAGTAGGTGTTTGGTAAATATGATTTAAATTGGGTGGAGAAGGCCAGATGATTATTACCAGGATGGTCAGGAGAGACCCAGCACCCAAGGCGCTAAGGGTGTGACATATCCACCTCTCAGAGATGAACAGACTGAGATGACCTGTTCACTCATTCTTAAAAGCCATTTTAGTATAGCAGGCATCATTGCCAGATGTGGTCACATCCACACCGGTCACCCACAAGGTGCCCCCTGTGCTCTGGCCAATCGTCCCACTTCATTTATGGTATAGTTGATTTCAAGTGTGCATTTATTTTCCTTTCTCTCTAACTTGTAGCTGCCTGGACTTTTAAACTGTTTATTCCCCCAAATGTGCCTGGATCCCGGATGCTGACAAGCACAACACACATGCACGCATAGGCACGTGTACACACACACATACACACACACACACACACACACACGCACCACTCTTCAGGCATTCGTCTGTCACTGCCCTAAATTGAGAACAAATCACAGTCAGTTTAAATCTTCCAATTTAATAAACACCAGATCCCCCAAATGTCAGAAAGTCTAGTCTTTTGCAAACTTGTGGCTCATATTTGAGACTCAGGAAAAAAGTAAATGACATGGGGCTGTGGGAGCAGATGGGTTACTCACTAGGCCAGGAATGTGAGGACAAGTGGTTTGGGGGGCGATCTCACCATGCAGCCAGACCATGTACAGGCCTTCTGGTCTCAGTGGACCTTGCCAGGGTGCTTACACTCCAATTAGGATGGCCCGGACTTCTGCTTTATGATGAGCAGTTAGCTGCTGAGCAACAGGGATTTGCTTTACTAAGATGTTTCCAGAGTGGAAGGCCTTCCAAGTCCTAACACGATGTCAGCTTTCCATGGCCCGAGGAAACATCATCTGTGTCTTCATTTTGCAGAGCTACATGGCAATTTTGACCGCGGCTTGTACGATACTAAAACTCTGCTCCTTTTCATTGTTTTTGATATTGTTCACAGGAAGACGTTTTAAAGTAATGAGGTTAAGGGAAAGGGTATGGGACCAGGACTTGATCCTAAGCTTTGATCTTCCATTAAACCTTTATGGGTCCTAAAAGAAATCAATTCCTGCCTTGAGATTCTTGTTTCCTCATCCATTATCTAAGGAAGGCTTTAGGTCAGTTGCTTTAGAATTGTGGTCTGTGCAATATGGGGAGTTGTCTAGGTACTAGACTTCCACCTGTACTCTGACCAGAGCAACCTCACTGTAGTAGCATGAGTAACAGCCCCCAAGGATGTCCACCCCCAACCCCTGGGACCTATGAATGTGTCTTCTTACATGGAAAAAGGGACTTTGCAGGTGTGATTAAGGTTTGGAGATGGGGGATTACTCTGGATTATTCTGGTACATTCAGTGTAATCACAAGGCCCCTTGTAAGGAGGAGGCTGGGGAGTCAGTGTGAGGCATGGAGGTGTGGTGAGAGAGGTGGAGTGGGGTGGGGTGAGGGTATGTTATGCTGCTGGCTTTGAAGACAAAGGAAGGGGCCCTGAGAAGGAATTGGATGGCCACCAGCAGCTGGGAAAAAACAGAGGAATAGATCCTGTCCTCGAGCCTTTAGAGAGGAATGCATCCTGCTGACTCCTTGGCTTTAGGACTTCTTACCGCTAAATAACAAATCTGTGTTGTTTTCACCCACTACATTTGCATAATTTGTTTGTAGAAGCAGTCAGAAACAAATGCACTCAGTTTACTTGATTTACACATTGGGGTTTCACCTAGGATTTTATCCAAGGAGGATCTCCATGGTTAAAATGTTTGAAAGTCATGAGACAGCTGAACCTTGGCATTCATTTCAGCTTGAAACCATTATGTCCTAAGTTGTCAGAGGACAATTCTAGGGATAAAGAACATGAACTCTTGAAGTCTACATGGGAAGTAACACATCATTCTTCAACAGTCAAACCCATTTGTCATATCCTTCTCCATGGGCAAGCTAGCTGTGCCTTGGGGTCAGCCAACCCTTCAGGGTGTGGGGAGAACCTTTTGCTCCACCAGGATGTGCGCCCTGAGAGGATAATGGACAGAGCAGCTTCCTCTCCTCTTCAGCCATTCCCCAGACAGTGCCAAGAAGCAGCTCATCTTTTGGGATAACCTTGCAGATGAATCTAGCATGTTCTCTGCCTGGGTACAGACCACAGGAGGGTCGGGGGGTGCTTCTTTTTTGTTCACCCTGCTATTCTGTGTGCTGGTTCTGCTGTAGATGCTTAGAGACTATTTTTGGAATAAATGAAAAAATGATTGAATAAAAGATCGGCCCTGGTGCGAATGAAAATGGTACAGGCACTTCAAAGGATGGTTTGGGGGTTTGTTACCAAGGTAAATTTAGCCTTTCTATTGGATCCAGCAATCACGCTCCTTGGTATTCACCCAAATATATTGAAATATTCTGTTCACATTCAACTGGAACAGGAATGTTTTTTTTTTATTTTTTTTATTTTTTTTATTTTTTTTTATTGGTGTTCAATTTACTAACATACAGAATAACACCCAGTGCCCGTCACCCATTCACTCCCACCCCCCGCCCTCCTCCCCTTCTACCACCCCTAGTTCGTTTCCCAGAGTTAGCAGTCTTTACGTTCTGTCTCCCTTTCTGATATTTCCCACACATTTCTTCTACCTTCCCTTATTTTCCCTTTCACTATTATTTATATTCCCCAAATGAATGAGAACATATAATGTTTGTCCTTCTCCGACTGACTTACTTCACTCAGCATAATACCCTCCAGTTCCATCCACGTTGAAGCAAATGGTGGGTATTTGTCATTTCTAATAGCTGAGTAATATTCCATTGTATACATAAACCACATCTTCTTTATCCATTCATCTTTCGTTGGACACCGAGGCTCCTTCCACAGTTTGGCTATCGTGGCCATTGCTGCTAGAAACATCGGGGTGCAGGTGTCCCGGCGTTTCATTGCATTTGTATCTTTGGGGTAAATCCCCAACAGTGCAATTGCTGGGTCGTAGGGCAGGTATATTTTTAACTGTTTGAGGAACCTCCACACAGTTTTCCAGAGTGGCTGCACCAGTTCACATTCCCACCAACAGTGTAAGAGGTGGAACAGGAATGTTAATAGCAACTCTAGTCATAATTGAAAAACTTAGAATCAACTAAGATGTCCTCAGAAGGTGAATGGGTAAGTAGACTGTGGTCCATCCAGATAATGGACTATTATTCACTGCTAAAGAGAAATGAACTATCAGGCCGTTAGAAGACATAAATGCATATTACAAAGTGAGAGAAGCCAATCTGAAAAGACTACATGCTGTATGTTACCAACTATATGACATTCTGGAAAAGGCAAAATTGGGGAGACAGTGAAAGATCAGTGGTTTCTAGGGATTGAGGGGAGGAGGGGATGAACATGTAGAGCACAGAGGATTTTTAGAACAGTGAAATCCGCAGCCTTACACCTTAACTAGCTGCTGCATTATTTTATTTTATTTTATTTTATTTTATTTTATTTTATTTTATTTTATTTTATTTTATTTTATTTTATTTTATTTTATTTTTTGGTATTTATTCATCAGGAATAAAAAAAAGTTTTATTAAAGATTGAAAATTTGATACATTTTACAGAAACTAATTGTGATGTACATATCAGTGGTGACATTTACTCTGTGTGATACTCAAATGGTGGATACAGGTTGTTGTGCATTTGTCCAAACCCAAGGGAAGTACAACAGCAAGACTGAACCCTAGTGTCAACTACAGACTTTGGGTGCTCATGAAGTGTTGGTGTATATTCATCGATCACCACTCTGTGCCACTCCGGTGGAGGATGTTGATATGCAGGGGGCTGTGCATATCATGTCGAGATAAGGGTGGAAGGGGGTTCTGTGGGACCCCTCTGTACTTCCCACTCAGTATTTCTGTGAATCCAAAATTGCTCTAAAAAATAGTAAGTCTAGGGGCAGTTGGATGGCTCAGTCGATTAAGCATCTGCCTTTGGCTCAGGTCAGGATCTTAGGGTCCTGGGATCCAGCCCCACATCTCAGGCTCCCTGCTCAGCAGCGAGTCTGCTTCTCCCTCTCCCTCTGCCCCTCCCCACGCGCACACACACACACACACACACACACACACACACACACTCTCTCTCTCTCTCTCTCTCTCTCAAATAAATAAATCTTTTAAAAAGTTTTAAAAGTCTGGGATCCCTGGGAGGCTCAGCAGTTTAGTGCCTGCCTTCGGCCCAGGGCATGATCTTGGGGTCCTGGGATCAAGTTCCACATTGGGCTCCCTGCATGAAGCCTGCTTCTCCCTCTGCCTGTGTCTCTGCCTCTCTCTCTGTGTCTCTTATGAATGAATAAATAAAATCTTTAAAAAAAAGTTTTAAAAGTCTATTTTTTAAAAAGCTTAAGAAAAAAAGACCTCTAAAGACCATAGGTCTATCTGTAATTTCCTCAACAGACCATGCTTCCTGTAACAACTGTTTCCCTGAGAAGGAATTCCTATCTCTCATCCTCTCACCTTCTCTGAACAACTCCTTCTTACTCAAGATTCTTCTGAGGACTTTCCTGACCTTCCCCACATAAACCACCTGTCCCAGTCTGAGTTCCATGCCCTCACTTTTGTCAGTTTGTATCCCCAGGGGTACAAACTTCCCAGTACCCCCTGAGCTAATCTCCATGCTGGCACTAATCCCTGCACCACTGTCATCAGCACTTATTCATGACCTATTTCCCTGTGAGTTCTTTTTTTTTTTTTTTTTTTTAGATTTTTATTTGAGAGAGCATATGTAAGTGCACAAGCAAGGGGAGGGGAGGGGCAGAGGGAGAGGGAGAAGCAGACACCCCATTGAGCAGGGACCCCCCCACACACACACCCCATGTGGGGCTTTATCTCCAGACCCTGGGATCTGACCTGAGCCAAAGGCAGATGCTTAACTGATGGAGCCACCCAGGCTCCCCTCTGCTGTGAATTCTGGACAGGATAAAAGTTCCTATATTTCTGCATCCCTAGGGTCCAGCATGGTTCTCCATATGTGGCAGGGCTCAGCAAGTATTTGTAGACTGAATGATGGAGGTTAAAATTTGTGAACCTGGGCTGTCTGGATGGCTCTGTCTGTTAAGCATCTACCTTTGGCTCAAGTCATGATCTTGGGGTTCTGGGATCAAGCCCCGTGTCAGGCTCCTCGCTCAGCCAGGAGTCTGCTTCTCTCTCTCTCTATGTGCTCTTTTTCTCTCTCAAGTAATTAAATACAATCTTAAAACAACAACAACACAAACCTGAAGATTTTGAACTATAATTTATGGAGCAGTTTAAATTCAGCTGATTGTCTTAATGTGTATAGCTTTGTAAATAAATTATTTAAAAGAAATTCAGAAAAGGAAGTGATGATAACTGAGAGTCAACAGAATCAGCTGTGTTACATTAATTTTGCCTTCCTTGTTTCAGAATAGGGATGTTAGAAATGCGGAGGCTCTAAGATCCCTGGTTTTCAGGAAGGCGTATGATAGTCATTGAGAAAATCAGAAAAACCTGGCAAGATTATTATAAGTTGAGTGCCAGTGTTGATAGCCAAAACGAGGTTGATGGGCCACAGGTAACTGGAGGTGTTTGGTCAACAGAGGGAAAAAGCGCTTAGCTGGAGTGTTGTAGAAGGGAAGGGAACCTCAGATGGGATATTGGACCAGGTGGGCTTCTAATCTTCCCTCCGTTCCTAAGGGTCTATGGTCCTATAAAAATATATATTTAATCCAGGTACC
Source organism: Canis lupus dingo (assembly GCF_003254725.2). Taxonomy (NCBI): domain Eukaryota; kingdom Metazoa; phylum Chordata; class Mammalia; order Carnivora; family Canidae; genus Canis; species Canis lupus. The sequence continues at coordinate 73,827,803 of NC_064247.1, forward strand.
AAAATTCTTAGAAAAAAAAAAAAAAAAGCTTGACTCTCACAACAGCACAGTTCTTTAGTCTTTTTAGGACTTTATTAGCTTAATTCCGGCCAGTTATTTTTTTTTTATAGCTTTCATGAATCTAATTCAAAACACATTGAGAAGCCAAACGTTTGCTGGGCTTGAGAATGTAACTAATAAAAAGGCAAATACATCAAGGTTGCCAAACACTGCAAAAGAGAAGTATATGACACCGGCTCTAATGTGAGAAATTGTAGAGCTTTATTTTTGTTCTCTTTTTGATAGGAAACATAAGGTTGTTTCATACTCTTGGAGAAAGGCCCTCGTAATACTTAGCAATGACTTTAAAAATATCATTGTTATCAAACGAGAAGACCCTTCACATCGTGGCAACGGGCTAGGTATAATCCAGGCCTTACCCTTTTCCCTGGGGAGCTCCGTGCAAGGCTGTGCCTCTCAAGTTTAGTAGCTTTTGGCAGCCAGAGAAACCTCAAATCCTGCTGAAAAACCAAAACCTCACATCGCAGTCCCCAAGGTGACGCTGTGGTCATACAGGTGGCCTCAGAAGAGCCATCACGAGGACCAGGGTCAGCCTTTGGGCAGGGAACCTCTTCTTCTCCTTCGTTGTCCAGTGCCCCCTGCCTCCTCGTCTGCACCACCAATGCACAGTGCTCAGTATGGAGAGGGCCAAGTGCCCCCTCATCAGAAGACCTTCTTTGGAGACCCTGCAGACAGTGAAGCCACCTGCCCATTCCTTTTGCAAAGTGATGAATGGTTTTGCCAAGTGAGCGTGGCTCCTCTGGTTTATCCCAAGTGGGATCCATTCAGCATGTTTGAAGGGTATTTTGTTGTAAAGATCCAGTCGTACGGATTTCAGTGTCCTTCGTACGGCTGGTATGCAGCAACTATGTGCCGTGTCACATTTCCTTGCTGAATTTCACGGCATTTGGAGAACAGTCCTGGGCTATCTAGAGAACGACTTTCCACTACTCCCAGGATAGAAACAAACCTCCTGACGACAGCATCTGGATCTCCTTAGAGGATCTTTTAACCCCGTCACACCTGCCCTGCTCCTTTCTGCTGGTGCTGCTCCTTACACCTGGGATGCTCTTTCCTCCTCATCGGGCCAACTCCAACACATTCTTCAGGCCTCAGCGTAGCCACCAGTCCTCTCTTCTCCCCACCACATCCACGCACATGCTCTAGTAACACCATAGGCCTCTCCCTTTTAAGCACAGAGTTCCAGTTTTTCATTCACCTGGGTGATTACTGATCAATGACCGTCTCTTTGACTATGCCATAATTGACATGAGGGCTTCCGTCTTTTTGCACATCTTCTCTCTAACATGTTGTATAGTGTTTAACATATTCTGAGAGCCCAGTAAGCCTTCATTGAATGAATCAATGTACAAATGAATAAATTTCCTCTACTCACCGCCCTCAGTTGGTTGATGCACACCTCTCTGGACTTCAGTTTTGTCCCACAACCATGTGGATAAGAGTACCTATACTTCCTTTCTTATAGGGATTTTATTGGAATCATATGAAATACTGCAAAGCCTTCAACAATACTGTATAGGGACTCAAATATTTGCTGAAGTAAATGGCTGCATTTGAAAACATTTGGCAACATCTCATGCATGTGATATACCTTACATTCTGTATATTTTCTCTTTACCCCAAACATATCTCATCCTGTACCTTCCCTTCCTTTTTCCCACTATAACTTCACCACTTGATATTTTCTCCCAAGGCCTCCATGTCTTTGAAGAACAGCCTCGATGATAATATCTTACATAGGTGTAAGGATATTTCCTGTAGGTTTGTGAATTGCTTAGCAACACTTTTCATACATCCCATTTAATAGTGATGGATTTAAAAAAACAGTGTATTTATATAACAGAATATCATAGAATTCTGTTATACGATAACAGAGTATCCTATAACAAGGAGAATAAGTGATTAAAGCTACTCACAAACATGGTTGAATCTTCCAAACACAATGTTGAGGGAAGGAGAGAACACAGAAGGATCCATATCGCATGATCCCACTTCCTATAAAGTAGGAGAGGCACAGTTAATTTCTACTGTTGGAATCAAGGTAGTGGTTACCCTTGATGGGAGAGGGTATTGGAAGGGGGCAAAGGGAGCTTCTGGGTTGTGCTCTGTTTCTTGAGCCGGGTGCTGGTTACCCAGGTGTACCAGTGTGGGGAAATGCATAAATGTACGCTTCTGAAAGCCACAGTCTTCTATGTGTGCATTTTACCTCAATAAAAACTTTTTGAATTGTTTTTCTATACATGATTTAATCCTACTTCTGCCTCAACTCTGTGAGCTTTACAGGGCAAGTATTTTTTTTAAGATTTTTTATTTATTCATTCATGAGAGACACAGAGAGAGAGAGAGGCAGAGACACAAGCAGAGGGAGAAGCAGGCTCCATGCAGGGAGCCTGACGTGGGACTCGATCCTGGGTCTCCAGGACCACACCCTGGGCTGAAGGTGGCGCTAAACTGCTGAGCCACCCGGGCTGCCCCAGGGCAAGTATTTTTAATTCCATTTTGGAGAAGAGGACAATCACACCTGGAGAGTAGACACTTTCATGATGTCCACACCTGTCCCATGTGTTATAATGGAGATTGGAATGCAGGTGTTCTTAGTCTAGAACTCTCTCATTCCACCATATTATCATCAGCTCAGTAGATGTGCTCACCAGCCAGCAGCCCATAAGGAGTGGCATGAGTGGTGGCAGCCTTAGGCAATTGCTGAAGGTCTTGTCTTGGATTACGGAAGCTTTCTGATACACTCCAAAGCCCACCATGTTGGTGGCCGCCTGCTTGGCTGTCCCCTATTTCTAGCTGAAAGACAGTAGAGAGATATTCATAATGGAGAGCTCTCCTCCTTGCACCACCTCCCACACGAGCTGCTGATGGCTACATAGGGAGATCCAAATGAGTTCCAAAGCCTAGGGCAATGACTTTGAGGACAAATGCAGAATATGATAGTGCTGAGCAGATGTTAAGCAGCTGGAACTCTCTCTGGCACATCCCATCAGGTCCCGGATGAACTGATTCTCTGTGTTCTTCTGTTCAGCACCGTGTGTGCTAATCCTTGTAACGGGAAGGCGGATTTCTGGCTTGCACCTCATCACGGAGGGCTTAATGGAGGAGCAGAGATTTTGCAGGGGTCTTTAAAGCCACAAGGGGCTTGGTGGTTGATGGGAGGAAAAAGGTTCCAGATGTAAGTGCACTACAGGAGTGGTCCAAGTTATGGGAAAACTGGCTACAGGATTCCATGGGTGCAGAGGACACATAAAGGGACAAGGAGAGATTTGAGAAGTTTGCTTCTAAAGATAGAAAATGTATGACTCTCAGGAGATTTTGTTTTAAGGGGCAGAGCTTGAACCTGTCAGCTCCAGGGCCTGAACACAAGGCTCTTAACTTCTAGACCAGTGCCTTCTGTTTTAATCATCTTCTGTGTGACCTGAAGCAAATCATTCCACCTCTCTGAGCAAGAATACGGTCCTTGATATTAGAGCTTGTGGTTATGCCCCCGGTGGAGTTTGACAATGCGTCCTAGCAACCAGAGCCTGTTTGTGGATAAGGAACAAAAAACAAGTTTGAGGGATCATAAAAATATGTTCCATTGAAGGAAAAATGAACATTCCACACTTTCTTTTGCAAAAACAACGGACACATACCTCCAAATATTTGACAGATCACATCTAAATAGAATCTTTATTAAAGATAAATGCAGAGCATTCTTTTGACTCCTTTTTTTAGGAATCGAGATGATTTTTATTTGCTTTTGCATTGTTTGATTTTTTTACTATTTTCTAAAGTTGCATCGTGTCATGGGACTCAACTTGGACACATTTTTGTGTTGGCTTTGTTGAAGAGCAATATTTTTTTTGAAAATTGAGGTTTCCTGAAATCTGGTTTTATTTTCCCAATAAAAGCACAAAACTCCATATTTTGATTTTCTCTTCTTATATATCTCTTGCTTCTTCATGGATATTAACAAAAAGTTCCCTATATAATAAAGAAAAATGTGCTTATACCTCTCGCAGAAGTTCACTAATCAGAGTTCATATTCCTTTCACACAAATATTCCAACCTGCCAGGTTTTCAACATAGTTAGAATGGTCCAGCACACATTTGTGGACATCCATCTTATATTTTGAGTAGGATGCCTTAGCTGTCATCCTTAAGTCCCACATATCTCAAAGGTTATGTTTTTACCTCTGGATGGCTTCAATCAGCGTGATAGACATGAAGCACTGGCTGTTGAAAGTGGGTTCTCCTCTGGTAGACTGCTGCTTATTTTGGCTTTGTCTCTCTTGCAATCTCATATTTTATCGAGTGCATAATTTCCTATCAGCTTCAGACACCAGAGTACACCAGCTGAGAAAAAGTTGGGAGGGCAATCTTTGACAGTGGTAAATTTGATTGTACTTTAAAAAACCCCAACCTACACACACCATATGCTGCCATCCGAAGGAAGACTTATTTCATGGTCTCAACTTTATGGCCTTAGATTTCAACATGACATGAATGATGTGGAAGGGAAGTACATTTGGATGATAAGATGGGGATAATTTGTACTGGGAAATTATTTGCAATTGTGATAAATAATCCCTGGCACATCATAACAGAAAATCTCAACCCTTGAACTGAATTATATATGTTTGTGTCTCATAAACAAGGAAGAAAATACATTTTTTAAACTGCTGTGTTTGCAAAGTCCTTTCCTTCCAAGGCACCCTCGTTAATAATCATAAAGGAGCACATTTCCAAGCTCAGAATCACATTAATCTCCCTACACGTGACCTGATCGTGCACTTTGGGGAGAATGGATGGGCTGCAGTTGCCTTGGTGTATATATGTGTTTTTTCCTTGTTTTCTGGTGGATACTGGGAAATACAGTCAGGGAGACTGATGGAAAAAAAACAGTAAGATTTAAAAAAAATGAGTGTTTCAAGAAAAGTAGACTTTTTCTGGTTAATCACTGAAGCAATGATGGAATGATGAGATGAGTGGGTATTTTTTTTCTTCCTACGCTCAGGGAAGGTGAGAAGGGAATAATGTTTCTGTTCGTGCTCATGAACCTTACCATCATATCTGGAAAAGTTGATAGGGAGACTTAACAGGACTTTCCTTTTGAAAGTCTGTGCTTATGTTGGATTTTCCAAGAGAGGGAGGTTATCCAAGGGCTGAGGAGCTGGGGAATGGCTATATATAAGAAAGAATGTGAGGATTCCTTGAGAAGGTGATAGGAATGGCAATGGGAAAAGAGAGTGATGGGATGAAGCAGAGGGAAGATAAGATAAATAAGCAAGATTGACTTGGGTGTCCCTTCAAGTTACTTTCTAGAAGAGGATAAACCTCCAGGTGATGACCAAGGTTGAACAGTAAGTGTGGAATGAGGGTTCCCCATGCTCAAACATGCAGTCAATGGAGGGGTCTGCTGAGAAGAATGTCGAGTACTGCCATGCTGGGCTACTTACAGATGGCCAGTACCCAATGGTGGTGTGGATGACCTAGCCAAAGCAGCAATGGCAGTAATGTAAGCACCCACGGTGGATGAAAATCAGGCCCCAAATTCAGCCTCTTAGGACCCTACTACCCTTCCATTATGACTGAGTTCAACTATTGGTTGAGTTCAACCACCACATTTATCAGAGGCAGAAAATGAGTCCTAGAAAGATTAATCTTCATTCATACAGAAGAATGAAGGGATGCAAAGCCACTGAAGCAGCCTCCAAATAATACAAAGGCGTAGGAGGAGAGACACAGGAGGGTCAGATAATGTCCTGACCACTCATGGGTTTTCAGGTGGATCAAATGAGATCACTGTATGGAATCACTTAGCACATAACAAGCTTTATGACTTCTGTCACTCATCTCTTGAGTAAGTTCATCCAGTGTGTGTTTATTGAGCATTTACAACTATTGTGTACTGTGTTCTGAGGGACCCTAACATCTGATGCTAGAACTCCTGTTTCAGGAAACTTATGGTGACATGTTCACAGGAGTAATTCTACAGTCAGACAAGAAAGAAAGATTACTGTGACTTGGTCTACAAAAGAACACTGTCAAGTGTCACAGGGAGAGGTCACCTGTAGTTTAGAGGCCGAGGAAAGTATAAGGGAACCAAGAGAGTAGAGAGTGTTGGAATCAAGCCCTGAAGAATTACTAAGGTTTGGCCAGAATCTAGAATCTAAACTAGAAGAAAGTTTGAGAATTCTACTTTCTTCTACTCAACTATAGGACATTCCTAGCCATCATGCCCCAGGAATTACCTGCGTGAGCTCCCAAAGAAGTCTTTCTTGCCTTCTATTATCCTCAATCAGGTGACCTTATAAAGCTGTTACTGTCTCTATCCCCTGGGAAGACCAAGCTCAGGGGATATTCAGTGACCTGCTGGGTGTGCCCAGGTGGTATGGTTAGTCTTTGCAAGTAGATGTTAGCAGTTGGGAGCCAGTGCTTCAAAATCAGACAGGCCTGGGGTTGATCCTGGTTCTGCCATCCTGCAGCTGGGCATTTATATAGCTGTGCAGAGCCTCAGTTTCCTGGTGTGTAAAGTAGGGATCATAACCGGAGTTATCATACAGAGTTATCATGAGATTTAAACCAGAGTCAACAGACAGGGCTGTGAAAGTCTACGATGTGTTTAGGACTTTGCAAGTGATGCACTTTCAGTGTCAGGGGAGAGAGAGGAAAGACACACATACACACACAGGGGCTGAGGGTTCATGTGGCCCTGAGGAGGGAAGTGTCATTGTAAAAGATAGTGGAGTCAGGATCATGTGCTGGGTCTGGGTGTCCAGTCTTGCCTGTTGCCACAGTGATGAACTTGCACTTCTCCATAGGTTTTGCTCAGTCTCTCAACCTCAGTCCTGGTGATATTTGGGGCTGAATAAATTCCTTTACGCAAGGTGGATGTGGTGGGGGGGCTCTCCGGTGCGTTGTCGGATATTTAGCCATTTGGTGCCCGCAGTGCCTCCATCCCCGCACCCCCCCCCCCACTAAAGACAATCAGAAAAGCCTCCAGACATTGCTGAACGTGCTTTGGGGAGCAGAGCTCACCCTGGCCCAGCCACCACCCATGCTGCCTCCACCGCAGCGGCACAGGAGCCTCCCCTATGAAGCTCTTGGCACAGATGCTGGTGGCAGCTCACGGCCGAGAAGTCCTCGCACGACTTCACCAGGAATATATAATAACTCGGCCCAAGACTGTCTTCCCCCCTGGATTCCCATGATTGTACCGTGTTTCTTTTTCAGTTTTCAGCTCTGGGAATTTGTCTTTTCTCACTCGCCAAAGCCACAGCTCAGAGCAACCATCAGAAAATGATTAACACTGTCTGTCTGTGCTGCAGCCGTCGGACAATCGCAAAGGTATACATGTCCCGAGTACAGTCTGAACTTACTCTGTGACCCCGGTTAAAGACAGCATGGTTTATATTTTTTACTGTAAGAATTTCATGGGGAATATTTTTCTTCATTTTGTTTTCTTTTCCAGCTGTTAGAAAAACTAACATTCTTTGTCCTCACGTCCTGCTGCTCTTCTCTTTCTGTCATTGAAAATAATCACGGGAATTTCAGTGAGGGGTTAGGGAGATCTTAAAGAGGTCACCTAGTTTGAGCCATGTCTATGTGGCTATTGCATATGGTCTTGTCCCTGGGGGAGTGGGGTGTGTCCTTCAGGGACCAGGTTCCCAGATGTTCTCTTGGTGGGAAGAAGAAAATGCGGATCTACGCTTGGGGAGGAGCTAGAGGCCTTTGGTATTAATTAAGCACCTGGCTGAGCATCTCCCTCCATTATCTTTCTGGACCCACACAAAGGCCTTTTATGCAATGGGAATGATAGCAATTGCACTGTAGAGAAAGTGAGTCAGGCTCAGATAAAGACTCACTGATCCTATATCTCACGGTCTATCATCCCACCTGAGATTCAAGCCCGGGCTCTCTGCTGCCATAACTCTGTCTCCTTGGCAGCAATGAACAAGGGCTCCACAGGGATGGGGACTGGTATTTAGGGATTTTTATCCAGCCTGCTCCTCTCCTCCCTTTCCTTGGATGGTAATACCACGTATAGGCCTTAATGCCATGAATAGACTTCCTCTGTAGATGCTGGCCAGGAGGGCCAGGCAGGGAATTTGGCTAAATCACAAGACATCTGCAAATGACCAAGCAGGCAAGGTCAAGGCTTGCCTCATCTTGACTGACTGCATATACTTCAGCTCCAGGACTTACTGATAATAAATTGGTGTTGAGTACTGATAAATGAGCAATTAGGGAAAGTACAGGAGAAAATAGGAAATTAAGGGACTGGGATTCACATCCAAGTCTGTGTGATTTTGGACAAGTTATTTCTTGGTTTTCTCATCTTTGAAATGAGAGTGATGATCCCAATTCACAGGCTGGGAGAGTAACTGGAATAAATGAAATTTAATGGTCCATAACTGGTTCCTGTCTCCTTCTGCTCTACCTTGTTTTTGTTATCAGTCATTGATACTTAAGTTTCTTCACCTACTTCTATATACCTGTGCTTGGACCTCAGTCCTGGAGGCAGGGATGATGCATCCCTTCCTCCCTGCATTAACACCATCTCAGATCCTGCCAGTTCCTGGGGATACTTTCATAAAGCACAGCTCTTTTCCCATGACTCATTGGACTTCCCAAACTTTGTCTCAAGTCTGGGGGACCCTTGCTCTCCTCAGGTCAGCCACTCAGCCTTGCCTCTCTGAGCTCTCTCCTTCCCTTTGCTTCCTCTCTGGAACAACATCTACTCTGCTTGGTGGGCTCCAACAGCCACCATGTTGTATTTTTTCCTTCTTGGGACTTGGAGTAGACAAAAGAAATTCTCACCACTGCTTGTTTTTTTCTTTTTCTTTTTTAAAAATTTATACATATTTGAACGAACAGATCTTCTTTTTGTTGTTGTCCTGCTTTATGGTGGTAAGTACAGACAACAGAGAAGAAATGTCTCCCAAAGCAAACATGTTGTAGGTGTGATCCGACCAAGAAATGCTTCCAACTTACTTTGATTTAATACAGAAAACACTTCCACGGGGCATGTTCTGTTTTTAAGCACTATTCTAAGCACCTGACATATTTTAATTCATATAATTCTCATAAGAAAGGCAAGGAGGTAGGTTCTCTTAGGATCTCCATTAGGTAGATGAGGAAACAGGTGTGAGGGGTGAAATAATTTGTTTGACACCTAAGCCTGTGATCTTAACCACTGTGCATATTGGATCCTTGTGAAGATAGCTCTATGGAACTCTTACGTTGGTATAAAATTCATTAATTTATTACCAGACATAAAATGTGATTTCATCTCTTATTAGAAAGGATAAAAGTGCATGAAATTGAGAACTTACTGAATTGTTCTATTTCTTTAAAAAGTGTATGTCTTGATGAGTTTGAGCCAGCTCTGGGAACTTCTACCAGGGGAACAATTAGAATTTGCAAGACCACCCTTGAAGGTCCTTTAGCTCCACATGTCTGGGGGAGGAAACTAAGGCAGCTCCTACTGATGGACTTGTTGAGTTGTTCCCTTTTCATGAGGCTTGGAATGGAAGCAGAGGCCTCTTGGTCCCAGCCCCACAGCTCCCCAAAACATACACATTAAGAGAGGGTCCCCTACTCACCACCTCTATTCCCCTACTCTTCCTCCTCTATTCTATCTGCATAGTCCCAGAAAAACAGGTCTATGAGTTTTGTCTGTTGATTTCATTTGTTGTCATTTAACAAAATCTCAAAATAAATCCCAAATAAGTTCTATAATAATTAAACAGTTATATTTTAAAATGAAATTGTAAAATGTTAATTTTTATTTTAAAAGATACATGCTTATTTTAAGTGGTTGGGGAAAAAGACCAAAGGGTCCAAAGAGGAGAATAAAAGTTCATTATAACCAATTGGAAATATTCACTGTTAACATTTGGGAGTCTTTTTCTCCCCAGGATTGATCCCCTTCAATCTCTCCCCATACGTGTGTATCTTGTATTATCCCCTTGTATAATTTAGTTTGAATCCTGCTTTTGTAAAATCCAACTTTTAATCAATAATACTTTCCCATTTCATTAAGTCGTCTCTTAAAGCACCCTCTTAGATGACTACCTGAATGGATGAGCCACAATTTTGAAGCTACTTGTTCCATGTCTAGCTTATTTCCAATGTTTATGCCAAAATAATAAACATTTTTCTATATATGTCTCTGTCTGAGTTTTTTCCCCTTTCTTTGTCTGTGTGAATATTTTTGTTAGAAAGTACAGAGAGAGATGTAAGTTTAATTTTCTAGGATAGACTTGGGAAAAATCACTGGGGAAAGCAAAGGACATGTGTTTTTGTGGGCTTTTTAAAAAAGGATTTTATGCATATTATAAAATTATTTTCCAGATAATTTGTACCAATTTGCATTCCCATGAGAAGAGAATTAGAGTATCTCTTCCAGTTCTCCTTTGCCAAAAATGTTTGACTTTTAAAAGCTTAGTTTATTTGATAAGGGAAATTTTAAAATCTCATTTCAAATTTCATTTTCTAAAAATTCCTGGTGAGGCTAGACATTTATTCATGTCATTAGTCATTAGTCACTTCTTATTTTTATCTTTGGTATTATTTAAAGGTTTTTTTTTTTTTAAGTTTTGGTTATTGAACACTAGTATGTCTTATGTGAAAGATACACATTTTTAATCAAAAATTTCCATTGGGATTTTTTTCTATTGGGATTTTGAGGCTTTTCTTATCAATTTTATGAGTATATTTGACTTACTTATTTTTAAACTTTACTTAAATTTTTAACACACATGTTTCTTGATAGGAAATTCTGCCAATGGTCTCCCTTAGTGAATTCAAAAATATTTATGCCTAGGCACATCTTGGTGAAATCTAGAAACACGATTTTTTTGTTGTCTTTTTGAAAATGCTGTAAGTTGGATACTGTACCTTCTGTGCTGATACTTCCACATGTCTTAGGAAATAAATACATCTCATATTGTCTCTGTGTCTTTTCAGTTGGTTTTCTTGGAGATTTCCTTAACCTTTCTGCAGACTTCCCTAGGGTGGTGCTTTTTTTTTTTTTTTTTTTTGTTCTATCTTATGGATATTTTAGGTTTTCAAATCTCTTTAAAACATTAATAAAAATTTGTCTATAAAATGATCTTCTGTACCCTGCATTATCTCTATTTCCTTGAGAGTCATTTCTTTTTCTTCTTATCACGTCTTCTCTAGTTTTTATGTTGGACATTTTCCTCAACGGTATAATGATTGATATTTAATATTGAACCAAGGTTCCATATATAAGTATAGGGTTTGTGGAAAGGTGGGCTTTGCATTTGGGGAGCCAGATGACGGTGAGCAACCATCACACTGGGGAGTACAATATGCTGTGAAGTGAACAAAGATAAGGTGAGGTGGATGACATCTGCAAACAGGCATATAGAATTTAAATAAACATTTCTTCCCACTATTTGCTCCTCCATTTCCATCCCATATCTTTCTCTAGTTCTCAGTAGTACCTATATTTACAAGTTTCCCAGACTCCATAGGGCCCCATTTGGATAACAAACTTCCTCCTCCACAGAAGCCTCATTCACACACCTGCGCTGTAACTTTTCTCACTGTGTAGCAGCTATTCCTGGAGCCTGGACTCACAGCCTTTCAGCCTCACCACTAGTGTCTCCTATGCCTGTACCGGATAGTTCATGTGGGTTTGGACTCACTTCACACTGACAAGTGACTTGCCTCAAGCATATGCAACATGAATTTCACATTTTGCCCCAGAGCTTCTCATTCCTGGCAGATGTCAAAAGTTGCCCCCCATGAAGCAAGTGTGAGAAGCCTATGAGTTTACGGTAGTTAATGTCTCCATGGACAGCATCAACCAATAGAGCAAAGGAAGTGAATGGATCGGTACTACACTTGGTTAGTCCTTGGGTGGACAGCTTATTTTGTACCACGCTCAGAAGATCTTGGTGAGATTGAGCTTCAGCTGCCCATAGTAGTGGCCTTGGCCATGTCAATAACACTCCCTCATATTGGCTTTTCCTTTCTCTCCCCCTCTTTTGGACCCTCACTACTGCCTCCTGGATTTCAATCTACTTCAAGTCCTTGTTTCCGCTTGACTTTCAGGAAAAGCCAAGACTCCTCAATAATTACCCTTCTATCTTCTTTGTCTTTCTATCTTTTCTGAGGACCCATCTCCCATTCTCTTTGGAGTTATGGGATAATATTTACAGGCAACGTTCACTATCATTCTGGTGTGAACTCAGGAGTTTTATTTTTTTATTTTTTTTAATTTTAATTTATTTATGGTAGTCACAGAGAGAGAAAGAGAGAGAGGCAGAGACATAGGCAGAGGGAGAAGCAGGCTCCATGCACCGGGTGCCCAATGTGGGATTCGATCCCGGGTCTCCAGGATCGCGCCCTGGGCCAAAGGCAGGCGCCAAACCGCTGCGCCACCCAGGGATCCCTTTTTTTTTTTTTATTTATAACTCAGGAGTTTTAATGTGCTATTGAATCTATTGACATTTCTCCCTGCATTTTAAAAATTGCTTGAGTTTGGAGCATGCATTGCTATACACCTTTTGAGGGTAGAATTTATGTCAGTTTCTATAAAGAAAACAAAGATATATCATTTGCTATGCCTGATTCAGAAAAGTTTGTTGAATAAATGAACATACACTCACAATGCCCTTCAGCCAAAAACTGCCAGAGATTCATCTGCAGCTGGACAAAATATGATTTATTAACTTGCTAACAGGAAAACAATGCATATGATTAGAAATTGTGGGTTTTCTCAAGAAGAGGGTATTTGGAAGGACTTACTATAGGCTTGTGTTAGGTGACTGTGGGGAGGGCTCTAGGAAATGGGGTTTTGCTCTAGATTGGATGCTGTTAGGACAATAAAGGTCATTCTGTGACTAGATATCATTTCTATCTAGAGGGCAGGTGGAACAAAGCAAACAAAGCTCATGCTGTAATTGGCAAAGAAATAGCAGTCACTTACAGTAGACAGAGAAGTGTAACCTAGGTCTTTTGAATGAATGAATAGATGAATGAATGAATGAGTATTATTATCATTTTTTCTTTGAACAATGCACTTTTTAAAAAAAATTTTATTCATTCATGAGAGACACACAGAGACACACAGGCAGAGAGAGAAGCAGGTTCCCTGCAAGGAGCCCAGTGTGGGACTTGATCCCAGAACCCCAAGATTACGCCCTGAGATGAAGGCAGATGCTCAACCACTGAGCCATTCAGGTGTCCCGCACTTTTTTTTTTTTTTTTTTTTGCATTTGCTCAGCCGTGATTATTGAGTAAACTTTCTTTATCTTGCTCCATCATGGTATTTTCCCCAGTACTGGTGTTCTGTGAAATTATCTATGCTCAACAGGGATACATGACAATCTGCCTTCAAGTACCAGGAGGTTCTTACAGACACCAAGGTGTGCCTGATAGTACCAACCCCATTCCCACCTGTCAAGAGCTACCTCTCTCTTTCTCAACCTTCATGAAAGTTCTCTGTAAAGTATAACATGATATAATTTCCATGCAAGTTTGCTGGGGCCATTGTATATTATTGATATTAACACAGTGCTAATGTGTTTTCTTGACTATATTAAGCTCTCTTAGTCTGTTCTATCACATGTGCATGGTGATAATGATCCTCAGAGAAATCTGGCACAAGGAAGTAATTGATACCATAGAATAAGTACCTGGAAGACTAGTTTATCCTTGCACCTGAAGGGCTATGAATACATCCGTCTTGAAACCACTCAAATAAACATGCCCTCGTGCCCACCTCTTCCACCACTTTTCCTCATCTTCTTCTCAGTCTTACTCATGTGGCTACTTTTCACTCTGACACATAGTTGGAAAGCCAAGATCTTGTTTTTTTTTTTTTTTTCTCCTAACTGAGATTTGTATTACATATGAAATGTTTTGGATCTTTCTCCCCGCCTTTTCTTTAGAAAGCTGGTAATAATTAATCCTGCTGTACTTGCAACAATGGAAAAATTGGTAGACATTTTAGAAGCTGCAAAAACCCAAACATAATCTGAAATGTTCTCTCAAAATAATGTACTCGTGACCGTAATGTGTTATATTTAACTTTAAACATCAGCTTCTTGGGCATAATTGTAAGTAATTAAAGAAATACAGAAGAGTTTGGAAAAATGGGTGTGATCCTACATTTGTGTGATGGAATTTATGAACTGAGTTCACACATACACCAAATTTGCTCTGATGCTTTTCGGCTGCCCTTGAAGTGGACCCTGGGCAAGGATTTGAGTGTCAGTAGTTTGTGGGGAGAAGGAAAGAAACACCAGTAGGGGAGTGGACACTTGAAGATCAGAAAGCTAAGACCACCAGTAAAGCCCGTGTTATCAAGCCAGTAAATCTGCTGACCACTGACTCTTAATCTTGCTGGGTGCCAATAGAGAACACATCCCTTTGTGTCATTTTCCTGAGACACAGGCGACTGGGGCATTCATTCACTGACTCCCTCTGGCCATTGGTTGAGGGATGTTCCCAAGGGAACTAATTTCCCAGCACTTACCAGTGGGCATGTGCAGGTAGGCAGGTGCAATGCGCTTCAGCAGCCAGAGAAGGCACTCGGGCAAAAGCCAGCGAGTACTAAGGTGGTAAGAGTGAGCACATAGGGTCGGTTACTAATTGCTACAATGCTGAACACAAACTGAAATTTGAATTAGATACAACTTAACAGAAATGTCTTATTTTTATTTTTATTTTTTTCAAAAGAGTTTGTTTATTTGAAGGAGAGAGAGCACAACCAGGGGGAGTGGCAGGCAGAGGGAGAGAGAGAGAAGCAGACTCCCTGCTCAGCAGGGAACCCAACGTGGGGCTTGATCCCAAGAACCCAGGATCACAACCTGCGCTGAAGGCAGATGCTCAACCAACTGGGCCACCCAGGCGCCCCAATGTCTTATTTTTAAAGGCAAATAGCTTTTTTTTTTTTTTTTTGCAAATAGCTTTTTAAAGCAGTGAGAAAGGTTAATGAGGTTAGTGAGCAAGACATAGGATCTGAAGTCAGACCAGCTGATTTGCAGCTTTCTCATGGAGGCTGCATTGCTTGACTCCTTTGGACTCTGGTTCCCATACAGGTACCTACTACATCCCGCATGGAGTGAGATACTTGGTAGGCATTCAAGGAACCGTAATTTATTTTTCGTTTTCTTCTTAGTAAAAGAAGTTCATTCGACCCCGCTTGCTTTCAGAAATGGATCAAGAGAAAATTAAAAGAGGAAAAGGAGTTTGAAACAAAAGTTTCACCTTCATTGGTTCTGATTGTTCAGTAGCTTGCTGCTCCCCTAGATGATACAGAGAAGACATCAGGGTCACGGGAGTTGTTTCTTGGGGCCACTGCTGCCAACTTCTATGTGTAGAGTCCAGTCATTGTGTAGGACTTTCCATGTTCATTCATGGCTTCTGATTCTTGAAATAAGAGGTCTTTTTTCATTCACTGAAATCTGTTCTGATCATGTGGCCTCAGCCATTTCAAACACACTGAACCTAGAAAAACTTTGACCTCTCAAGAGGTCTCTGCATGTGTTTACTGATGGATGGTCACCCGGTTTTTCTTTCCCTGTGACTTGGTTGAGAGATCAAGGCTTAGTTAGCCACAGACACCCTCTATAACTACTGCTACTCTACACTACCACTACTACTACCACTAGTACTATTACTGCCACCACCACTGCTAGTGTGACTGTGATTGTGATGACAGTGACTCTTACTGCTACTGCTACTACTGTTGCCATCACACTATTGCTATTTTAATGCTACTAATATTACTACTGCTGCTGCTGTCACTGTCACTACAAGAAGTACTACTAATGCTGCTACCACTAGTACTAATGGTGCTGCTGTATCTGGACCACCTTTAATTGCTGTTGTCCTTCAGGGTTGCCAGCCCAGTGCCTGGCAGCAGAGATAGATACTAGATAATATGTACACATCGTTTGCATGCTTAAAATGTTTATCTGCACGACATCACGAAGCAGGCACTGTTTTTGCCCCATTTTCCAGATGAATATCTGAAGACTGAGAGAAAGTAACTAACTTGTCCACCAGCAAGAAGGGCACTTTCCAGAATCATCAGAATTTGATTTTAGATCTACTCAACACTCATGCTTTGCTCTAGGTCTTTGAACATGCCCTCTCCTATTTCCCACTCTTTGCAGAAGATCAGTCTGCATGAGTGCAAGGCAGGAGGGCTGGTTATGCCAAAGCAGGTGTCGGTGGGGTGATTCTATGCAATTCAACACCCATTAATGAAGGAACCTGTTAACAGGGATGGGAAAGCCACACGACTTCAAAGAATGGGAATGTGCAACATTCTGCATTCTCTTGAACAAATCCTTTAGCCTCTCTGAACCTCAGGTTTCTAGATCTATTATGGTGAATATTCCATAACACCTAACTCCCACAGTAGCTCTGAGGACCAAAAGGATGATCTCTTTGTGAAAGCCTTTTATAAATTATAAACATATTCAACCATGAGCAATTACTCTAATAAATCTTGAGGCTGTGTGATGATTAGACAAAAAAACGTTAAGCAAAGCTCATAAATAAAGGCAATTAAACAGTAGTATAAAACAAATTATTTTTCTACTTTGCTTATTGTACAAAGGGCAATCATCACATGAAAAATATGTGGGGAAACTGTCATTTGATGTTGCTGGTGGTCACCGGCAGTGTGGGGATGGCTAAGTGGGGGTAGAAAAAGTGCCTACCTTTCTAATTCCTGGCCTTTCCCATCCCTTATCCCACCCACAGCAATGCCTGAGGGATGGGGTTGTCTAGGGATGGGGTTGTCCAACACCATCCTGCTGGCTTCTTCCTGCCCTATGGGAGGGACAGAGGCTCCAGGGCAGGGCTTCTGACTCTTTTCCTTTCCTAGACCTCCAGTGTTGAAGAATTTTAAAGCTTCAGAAAGATGAGGGAGGAGTAAGAGTCAGAGCTCCTAGTGTTTCTGGCATTTCTCACAAATCAATCCTTATTTGTTGAATGAATGAATGAGTGAAGAGCTCTTGGATATTTCCTTTAAGAAGGGATTTAATTATATCTACCTTCCATTATTAAGCAACCTTATATTAGCTGATTAAATCCACATGTGGTATCTGAAGAATACATAATATAATCATTTATTTCAAGTTCAGAGCCCATCTTTCATTCTATACAGAATCTATGAGAAGAATGGCCCCTATATTGTCTTCAACTTGTTCTAAGCCAACTGCACACTTTAATGGGTGTGGGTTTTATGACATGGACTCTCCTTATCTGAGTACTCTTTTCCCATGGTCAGTAGAGGAGCTCTTTTTCTGGAAAGTTCCAACTTCTCTCTCCTCTTCCCCTCGATGTCCACTTCGATCATCTAGTTCCTTTTTCCCTCTTCCCAGAGTCCTACTTCTAGGTGGATTGTCCATCATTCTGTTCCAGTTTGGATAGGGCTGGGTTGGAGTGGAAAACGAGGCCTGTGGCTCTTCTTCATCACATGCAGGATCCAGTCAAATTGTGCAAACTGACCTTCACTGAACATGCCTCCTTTTCCTTTTTGGGCTAAAAGAATCAGTTGCTTCTGTCTTATTTATTTGCATTCTCTTCTCCTCCACTACTGGAGCCTAGACTTCATCTAATGGAAGATGCATTTTGACGCTTGAGGAAGTTTAGTGATGAGTGCATGGTATTAGAAAATTATTTGCTTGATGAGGAAATAACAGTGTAGATGACATCTGAGTCATTCATTCATTCATTCATTCATTCATTCATTTGACAGAGATAAAGAGAGAGCACAAGTAGGCAAAGTGGCAAGCAGAGAGAGAGGGAGGAACAGGCTTCCCCCTGATGCTGGGCTTGATCCCAGGCTCTATCCCAGGACCCTGGGATCATGACCTGAGCCAAAGGCAGCCGGTTAACCTACTGAGCTACCCAGGTGCCCCTAGTTTCCAGTTATAACTAGAATCAAGAAGTGGTTGGGGTCTTAGCAGTCTTTTAGCCAAGGCATGGCTTTCTTAAATGGTGATTTTCTAGGTTCTGGTTAATTATGAACACTGGTGAGAACTCACTGTCTCCCCAAGCATCCTGAATGAGTACAGTGTTGGCTAGTCCTTGCTAATAGTAATTATAATGATCATAACACAATAACTAACATTTATTGTGTGCCTTTTTATGTGTCATGCCTATCCTAAGTATTTTTCTTTTATCAAGTTATTTATACACGGAGTAAGGCACTGATGTTATTTCCAGTTTACAGACAATCTCACAGATGTCAAGTTATTTACCCAAGGTCACCCAAGGTTAGGTTTCTGAGCCTAGTCTCTAAACTGTTGCACGTGTTACACAAATTCCTACTTGTTCTTCCAAGCCAAGCCAAGCCAAGCTAACCCTCCCTTCCTTGTCATACTGTGGCATCAGGTCTGTGTCTCTGCTCTGAGGCTACATGGAAGAAGAATGTCTACCTCATTTTCTCTTTTCATTCTGAAAACATGTATAGAACCCATCTTTGCTCAGCCCCTTTGCACACAGTGTCTATTTTGACCAATATGCTGATCCTATGAAGTACATGTTAATACTTTCATGTTGTAAAAGAATAAGTTCCAATACTTTCTGCGATCTCAGCTCTGTTCAGAGATGACCAATGGCCCTTTTGACTCAAGCTTTAGTCAATCTAAGGGAAAGAATATCTTTGGCCCATTATAAAGCATGCATTCCCATACCCTCCTCTGTTAAGCATCTTATTTATTGTCTGGACGACATATGATAAAGTGTTGGCTAATCATCTCAGGGTTGATTAATTTTTTCATGCACCTCGTATATTATTCTTTTAGCACTTCATATACATGCATATGCCTTTGCCAAGAACTGTGTGTGGAAGGCATAGGCGAGAGTTGATTCCTTTCTATCTCTGGCTTGTTAAGTTTTGATGTGTCAGATGGTTGTATTTTGGAGAGGACAAATTAGGTTTCTAGAAGTGTTCTCCGTTAGGGGAAGAAATGAAACAGTGGAATCCATCTACCTCTTGCTGATCACCCTAGAACTTCACTCTGGACTTTGCTGTTGAATCACCCACACTCTGCCAGCTTTCCTCTTAGCAATGAAGTATCTGTACAGGTTTTAGGTCAGCGTTCAGAGGCAGTAAGTCATTTTCATACTGCTTTTCTTGGATTCCCCCAGTAGGCTAGGCGAGAGGAATTTCCCCTGAATGAATAATTTACAGTCCTCTCACAGATGATGGATTTACACTTTTGTGGTGAAACGGAACCCTCATCCCAGCTACCACTTGCTTGGCAGCCATACTTTGGGAAAAAGACATGTATTTAAAATTATTTTAAGCTTATATGTAGCCCAACTTTGAGTTTCAGGAATCATAAATTGTTTATATTATAATTATAATATCGCATTAACAAACTGTTAATATTTTCAATATTTTGATAATTCTTTAACTGTGTTGAGAGACTGTTCACACATGGAGGGTCTACTGGAGATTCCCTTTGCATAGGACATGGTAATAAGAAAAAATCCAGAGAATGTACTTTGATCTTAAAGCTTAAAAATCTGGTGTGGACAACATTTTAGATGATTTTTTTGCCTTTGATGTTTCTTGTCATTAGTTGATTTATATTTATTTTCCAGGATTCTTCATGAGATCAGGAGAACAGTTCATATGTTCATAGTATATCATGGTGCCTACATTTAGTGGATACTTTTATTATATGACATTCAAAAAATAATAAATACAGACTGAAAAAGACAAGTGAGCTGCAAGGTGAATTTCTGTATGTTGAAGTTTATTTTTTTGTTTTATTCCACGCATGAAAGAGGATTATGTTTTAGCAAAATATTAGGAGACCTTTCTCTACAACCTATTGCCCAATTTTTGTAGGCAGAACATGTCATGAAGTTGGCAAGAGCTCACCCCACATAATGCTAAAATAGCTTGTGCCAATGGGAAAAATAAGCTGTATTCCTTCCTTTTTCTTATCATCCTAATAGCAGTTATTCTAAGCCAGAGTTTTTCAGACTCAGCACTGTTGACAATTTGGACCTGACTGTTCTTGTGGGAGGCTGTCCTGTGTACTATAGGATACTTAGCACCATCCCTGGCCTCTACTCACTAGGTGCAAGTAGTACTGCCCTCTCCAGTTGTAACAACAAAAATGTCCCCAGACATTACCAAATGTCCAGGGGTGCAAAATCACCCTTGGTTAAGAACCAGTGGTCTGAGCTCTTGTATCCTTTACAATGGCTAATAGGGGCAGCATTAAAAGCTTTTTTTGGGTTGCTTGGTAAGCTGGATTTCCATGGTTAGGGTCTGCGTGTCAATTATTTCTTTCAGGCAATGGTTGATTGGAGAAGGCAAGGTGGTACACTGCAAACAATACTGTCTTTAGAGTGGGCACCACCACCTTTTAATTGCAAAGTCTCTAATGGTTTTCCTGACTTTACTGATACTGCTTCCTTTTGTATAATCTAAAGATAATAATCACTATATTGATATGCCCGGCTCATAGTGCACTGTGAATGTGAAATAAAAGAATGCATGTGAAAGATCTTTGCAAATTCTAAAGGTTGCACCAATGAATGGGTTCAGCAATATATTAGGTTGCTGGGCACCCCGGGTGGCCCAGTGGTTTAGCACCGCCTTCAGTCCAGGGCGTGATCCCATAGACCCGGGATCAAGTCCTACGTGGGGCTCCCTGCGTGGAGCCTGCTTCTCCCTCTGCCTGTGTCTCTGCCTCTCTCTCTGTGTGTGTCTCTCATGAATAAATAAATAAAATCTTAAAAAAATTTTTTTATAATGTTAGGTTGCTAAAGCAAAGAGAAAGTGATGGTATATTCATTAGGCTGAATACTGTCTCATCTATTCTGGCAAAGCTATGCAGAAATTATTCTCATGCCCCAATTATATACTATTTGCTGTAGCTCAGAAACAAACATGTGCATGTAGGTGCATATAATCCGATGAATATAAAACTTGGATGACTATTTAGAAAATTGGAAAACAATTGGTAAAGTGAATTTGACCATTCCCAGCAACACTGGGAGGGTCTACACCAGAATGAGCTCTCAGAATTGTAAAGAACACCTGCAATGTGACACAGGAGTCCTGGGTGAGGGCTTTGTGCACCCCTATTAGATCAAGAAAGATGCTGAGATTACTGCCAAAAGCCAGGAGAATAAAACAAGATGAAGGAGCTATATGAAGACAGAGATTCTTTAGGGGTGGGTATACTTAGAATTTCCTCAGTTCAAATGCTAATGAACACTTCCTTGTTTATTCTTTCAGCACAGATTTAGCAAGCATCTCCTGTGTCCTGGGTACTGTCATAAGGACTGGATGGTGAATGAAAAACAAAAGGTCCTTCTACCTTCCTGGGGCTTATATTCAAGTGGGTTAAGACCAGACAAGCAAATCAATCAATACAGAGTGCGATTAAGCTTATAGGGAGAATATGCAGGTCACCCAATAGATGGAAAGAATCTGAGCTGTGCTGGGAAGATTCCTGTGGGGAAAAACGTTTATTTGACCTGGGGCTGAAGAAGATGAGTGAACCAGAAAAAAAAAAAAAAAAAAGGTGAAGGGGAAATACTCCAAATACTCCAAATAGAAGGAAGGATAAATGCAAAGACTGGAGAGAGAAAGGAGCTTGGTCTCTGAGTTAGGGACAGCCAGTGTGGTTGGACCCAGTGATGAAGAGGGCATGAAGTCCATTCAGGTGGGCCTTGGAGGCTATAGTTAGGAATTTGAATTTTATCTAAGAGCCATTTGGGGGCCAAGAGCTTATTTGTTTAATACTATATGGAGAGTAGATAGAAGAAAGCCAGCTATTATTCTCTATTGCCTGAACAAAGCTGTCTTGGCTTTGGAACATGGCAGTGGAAATGGAACGACATAGAAGGATTCTAGATATATTTTGGAGATGAAAAGCCATAAAATTTATGATGGATTGATTAAACTAGAGGGCAAGAGAAATACAAGAGTTAAGGATGACCATATAGGAAGGTTGGTGGATCAACAATATGAAAACGTCATTGGGCTTTCAGGGTCAGAAAGAGTGTGACTTGTGAATTACTTTAGAACACATAGTCTTCAATGACCTGACCTAGATTATTTTCATCACAATAACCAGCTCTTATAAAGCCCAGGTATCAAGAGCATGGTATCCCTTCTGGATCAACTGCTATTGGTCTACCTGGATGGCCTCAAACACAGGAACACTGGAGACGAGAACGTCCCTGATTGTTGAGTTCAAAGGTTTTCCAACCCTGACCCTCAGAGACATGGGTATCAGAGAGGCTTCAGGGCCAAGCATAGATTCATGGATTGATCTATACCACATGTTTGGACTTTTACTTGCAAAAGGATTTCTTCTATGGGATAAGAAGTTTGAAAATCACTCAGCCCAAACCACTAACTTTGCATGTGAGGAAACCAAGGAATAAGTATGGATACTTCCTCCCAATCAGGCCCCAGAATCCTTGTTGTCTGTCTTCTTTTTTTCTTTTTCTACAAGGGTAATAAAACCACTTGGGTGATTTTAAAAGCACATTTACATATACCACCACCTTTAATTTTCATCTCTATTTGTGCACAAGATATTATTTCCATCTTCTAGGTGGGGAGACTGATGCTTAGAGAAGCCAAATGTCCTGCAACTTGAGTTTGGAGTGCTCAAGTAGGGCTCAATACCAGGGCTTCTTACTTCAGACTTAGTCTCTCCTCTTGTTATCCTAAAATAAAGGGGAAATGGCCTGGGTTTTGCCATTCCTCAATTCATTTAAAATTGGTGGAGAACTTACTGAAAGGGAATAGTTAACATTGAATCCACAGTTCCAATAAAAAGTCTGAGTTCAAATCTCATCTCTTTCTTTTAGTGCTAGGAGTATCTGAGTATGAACAAGTCACATAAACTGTATAGGCATCAGTTACCTCATCCACTAAATGGAGATGATAATGCATATTTGGGGAGGGTCATTGGAAGGATGAAGGGAGAAAATAACATGAAAAACAGACAACTAATGCAATAATATCTACTGTTCAGGTACTGGACCATTGCTGTTAGAACATGATTCCAAACTAGACACTATTGTGAAGGCAAATCTGAGTAAACTTTTTTAATCCTAGAGTTTCTTCCTATGAGTAAGAGAGCAGAACAGCATGACCACATATTCTTCTCTGATAGTTCATTGTTATTGCGATGCAATTATATGGAAAAATAATTATGACCTTAGACCCCCCGTTTTTCTTCCATGTCCCATGGTAGCACACAAGATGGACCATCTCGAATGGGAGGGCTTTGGAAGATCTAGTGGAGAAGGCTGGAATGGAGGGGTGAAGGGAGACACGGCACCTGAGTCAGACACCTTTCATGGCTCAGGTGCCATGTGGAGCACTTCATCCTTATGTAATTTCTTGTTTGCAAAACAAAGTGAAGCATTGCATGGTCAGCTGACATTCTTCAGAATTGAGCTTTTGCCCCATAAAGAGGCTTCCCTACCTTTCCTCTGGAATAGATCTCTTCATCTTCTTGGTGCTTTGTTGCATTTTCTTTGTAGAACTCTTTGATGCGGGGGCACCTGGGTGGCTCAGTTGGTGGAGTGTCTGCCTTTGGCTCAGGTTATGAACTCAAGGTCCTGGGATCGAGCCCTGGGTTAGGCTCTCTGCTTGGTGGGGAGTCTGCTTCTCCCTCTCCCTCTGCTCCTCCCTTCTGCTCATGCTCTCTCTCTCTCTCTTAAACAAATAAATAAAATCTTTTAAAAATGAACTCTTGGGGCAGCACCGGTGGTGCAGCGGTTTAGCGCCGCCTGCACCTCGGGGTGTGATCCTGGAGACCTGGGATCGAGTCCCACATCAGGCTCCCTGCATGGTGCCTGCTTCTCCCTCTGCCTGTGTCTCTGCCTCTCTCTCTCTCTAGCTGTGTCTCTATGAATAAATAAATAAAATCTTTAAAAAAAATAAAATAAAAATGAACTCTTTGCTGCAGAAAATGTATTAAGTGCAGGATGGGTCTATGCTTCATCTATCCCTACAGACCATGACTCCTTTGAAAAAAAGACTTCAGTATTTTTCATGTGTATGCCTGCACATGGGCATGTTTGGTATAACATTCAGACCCTGAAGTCAGATGGCCTGGGTTCAAATCTTGACTTGACGTCATATGAGCTCTGTGTCTTGTTTAGTTACTTCATGTTCTCTACCCTCTATTTCCACATCTGTGCAAAGAAATGATGACAGAATGTGCTTGATAGCATTTTGGGTGAAGATTAAGTGAATTAGAATATGCAAAGCACAATATGTGTTGCTGTTATTATGACTATGATTTTTATTTCACATGACTTTGTTGTTCGTGTTTCTTGAAATGCCCTTCCTCATATAAACTTACCAAAGTCCTGCTCACTCTTCTAAACCAACCTTGGAGGTCACCTTCTGAGAGAGGCCATTTCCATCCTCTCTCTTCTCTTTTGGCTTCCAGTGCACCTACGCTCATTCCTCTTTAAGGCATCCCATGTTGTTTTGTGAATTTGAGGGCACTAAGCCTTTAAAAAGGCACTTGGCACGGAGTAGGGAGTCTACAAATAAAAGCACGGAAGAGTAAATGAACATAGAGGAGGATCTCAGGTAATTTTGTTCAGTTGATTTCAGCGAATTGAAGTAAATGGTTTGAAGCTAATTGGTGGGCAGCTACTCCAACTAACTTTGAAAGAGTTTAAAAAGTTGGCTCAGGAAAGGCATGTAATTTTTCACGTTCATGTGCCTTTAAGAGAACTAGCCAGTTAAACCCAAAGCAACAAGGATGCTAATTAACTCTGATTAGAGAATTTATTCTCAGTACTTTGTAGAGGGATAGATAATTGTAATGTTTGTAGTGAACAAATTACTTATTATCTCTTTGAGGCATTCCCACTTGGCCAAGAGCTCTTTGATCATGAGGACATATACACACAGGCGATCATGTATTAGTTCCTTTAATCCTTATGGGACAGAAAGATTTATCAGTGGAAAACAGATCTGAACCCTCCTGACCTCACCTCGACACAGAAATCCTTAATTCGGGTATAAGGACAGGCTGGAAAGAGCAAATGCTTTTAACTAACGTCAACACACTCTGGCACTCTTTGTAATTAATCAGGGCAGAAAATTTGCAGACAAGAGAGTAACATAGGCTCTGCAAGTCATATTCCTGTCTAATCAGCAATAGCACACACTTTTTCTTCACTCCACTTGGCGTTTCAAAAGGACCATCATTTGAAAATGACAACTGCTATTGTTGGGGATCACTGGAAACTTGGTCAGCCTTTGAAGACCTAGTGTTTATTGTTGCAGGCAAGGAATGGTAATGCACTTTGGTTTCAATCAGTTATCCCAAATAATTCCCCCCTAGAAACCGCTAAATCCGGCCCTCTCACTGCGACAAAGGCCGTCTCTATGAAGTCTATGTATTATTTTATAACAAGAGAGTGTAAAAGCATGGAAAAATGATGGCTGAGAATATAAATAAAAAACACAAACGTAGGAGCTGGAGTGCAAAAGTGGATGGTGTTATGAGAACAGTGCCCGAAGGAGGTGACTTCACATTCCCAGCACGTGCGTGCCAGTCCCCACTGTAGTGAGAAGCAGTCAGGCCACGGCCAGAACGGAGTCAGAACACTTTCCTGTGTTTATCATGAGTTGGTAAACACATTAAAGATGACATCTTACGACGCGATGTGGTTAGCATTTTTAAGTGAGTTGGAGCAGTTGAGAATGATCCTCATATTTTTAATTGAGAATTTATTTTTAAATAGCTTTCATTACCCAACTCAGGAAAGACTCAAACCAAAAGAGGCCCAGATGTTGGCTTTGAGGAAGTTACTTAACCACCCTGAGCCTCAGGCTCTTATAAGATGAGGCCAAAAATGCCTACTCTGTAGTTTATTTGGAGATTAAATTAGATCGTTCCCATAAAGAGTCAGAATATAGTAGGTACTTAATCAACGATAGTGGCTGTTACGTTTTTTATAACCGCTGGAGGAGCTCACTTGTATTTTAGTGTCTGTAAGAATGTAAAGGAATACATAGGCCAGAAATATTAAAGAAATGGGTATTGTGAAACTAAATGTCTTCTAAAACATTTCTGTAGAAAATGGTGACATTTACAATATTGAACAGCTGGTGAGATCTAGACACCAATCAGAATGGATGAAGGTCACATCCCTGGGGGCTGTCTGTGCTAGGCTTTAACCCTCTGGTTGCTGGACTATGTGGAGATATTGTTTGGGGGCTACTGGGCAGCAGGAGGTTCTACAGGGTGGGGAGAAGCCTTGGAGTAAATGGCTGTTTATTGAGCCACTTGGTTTCTATCACATATAGAAATATTTCAATACATAAATATCCAAGACAGACATACCAATGCCTGCTGGCTATCAGCCACGTCCGTAGAGAAATCAGTCGTGGTGAGTACTGCTACCCAGGTGCTCCTAGGATCTTGTGACCTGTAGTGAGTTATGGCTGTATAAACTTGGCTCCACACAAGGGATGGGGTCATGGCTTGGGATGGGCAGGGACCCGGTTCCATTCATCTGGGACCAACTTCTGCTCCTAACGAGGACAGCCTGGAACTCAAATCTGATTCTGCTGTGTTTCTCTTTCCTGTTAAGTGAAGTCAGACCTCTGATGGGCTCGAGTTCCTCCATGTGCTTGGGACTCTTGCAAATCCAGGAGCCCATGTGGTCCAGTCTTGTGGCAGCACCACCGTCACAAACCACACTTTACCCCGAACAGGCATTACTGGTATCAGTTGAAGGACACTGAAGGAGACCCAAATTCACACACAATTATACTTACTAATCCTCTCTAGTCGTTTTCCTTGTACACTTTAGCATCTTTCTCTCAACTCCCCTGGTCACGGTCTGTGTGTACATGCTTGAATGCAGGCACTGTATAGAAAGAATTCTCTCCTACCCCAATATACTAAGCAATTTTCTTCTATCTCTTTCCTTTATCATTTAACTAAAATTAAGCTCTGATGAGCAAGAAAGAAGGGAAAAGGATATTGGGCTGATAATCAGGATGTTTTCTTTGACTACTTGAGTGAACAAAGAAGACTTGGGCACTCATAGAAAAAAAAAATCATGGTTTATTACATACAAAATGAAGTCTTTGGGATCAATGAGCACTTAGATACCTTTTAGAACTATCTCTAAGTCAAATGTAATCTGTATTTTTAAAAAGAAAGATAAAATATGTTCAGAACTGGAAAATTCCATAGTTTAGGATGTCTCCAATTTCCATCTCCCAAATGGTCTATAGATTCAATGCAATCCAAATTAAAATCCCATCAGGCTTTTTTTTTTTTTCCTGAGAAATTAACAACCAACCTTTATAATTTTATGGCATGGAAATATAAAGTACCATAATAGCTGAAAGAACAAAGAACAAAGTTGGATGACTTACATTGTTTTGGAAACCACTAAAAAGCTACAGTCATCAAGATAATGTGATATTAGTCTAAATAGAAACATAGGTCAATCAAATTTATTACTAAATCCAGAAATAGATCCACACAATTAAAGGTATGAGGGTAATTCAATGAGGGGGGAAAAAGATAACTTAAAAAAAATGGTGAGGGGGCACCATTTGTTGGATATCCAAATGGGGAGAAAAACACCTTACCTCCTACAATATACAAAAATTAATTAAAATCATGCACTGAAGTATAAAACCTAAAGTTTAGGAGATGATGCATAGAAGAAAATCTTTGTGACTATGGCTAAATAAAGTATTATTAAATAAGAAATAAAATTGTAAGCCATAAATTTTTTTAAAAATTCAAGTGACCTTTAATAAAATTAAAAATATGTGTCCTTTAAAAGGCATCATTCAAATAAGAAAAAAAAATTAAGCCACAGGCTTGAAGAAAGTATAACACATACAACTGACAAAGAACCAGTGACCAGAATATTTAGAAACTCTTAATAATAAAAAGGTGAATAAATAAAAAAATGAGTAAAATATTTGAACTGACGCTTCACAAAAGAAGACATGTGAACAGCTAATAAGCATATGAGAAGATGCTCAACATCACTAGTCATCAGGAAAATGCAAATTAAAACCCAAACAAACACAACTATCCACCCACTGAATGTCAGAGATCAAAAAGACGAACAACCACAAGTGTTGGCAAAGATATGAAGTTAGTGGAATTCCCGTACCATTGCTGATGGGAGTGTAAAGTGAGAACACCATTGGCAGTTTCTAGAAAAGTTAAACACGCACTTACTATAGCCCAGCAATTTTACTCCTAGCTATGTACCAAAGAGAAATGCAAGCCTAGGTTCACACAAAGACTTGTACACAAATGTTCATAGCAGCTTTATGAATAATAGCTCAAAACTGGAAACAGTTCAGCAAGAGATGAATGGATGAACCACCGGTAGAATATGAATATGATGAAATTCTGTTCAGAAAAACAAAAGGAAGGAGTGAAATACTGAGACACGCTCCAGCAGGAGGGAAGCTCAAAACCACTGTGCCAACTGAGAGAAGCTTAGTGTGATGGCTCCATGTTGTGTGGTTTCATTTAGGTGATGTAGCCAGAAAAGGCAAATTTATGGAGAGAAATCAAATTATCGATCGCCAGAATCTGGGATTGTGAGTTGACTGTAAAGAGAGAAGAGGGAAGATCTTAGGGCAATAGGAATGTTCTATCATGATTATAGTGATGCCTACCTATTCGAATGAACTCCTCAAACTCTGCATTTTATTGTATGTAAATTAGAGCTCACAAAGTTGACCTCAGGTATTTGAAGACATAGTAAATAATGCACAAAAGTATTAATACTGTATTTTGTTAAATGCAACAGTGCAGCAGGACCCTGGAAAACAGTGGGCTCACATTTCTTTCCTTCTTATTCCTGTCTGCCTTCCTCCCTCCCTCATTTTTCCCTCCTCCCTCCTTTCTTCCTCTGTTCATTCCGCATTATTTTCTTGTTGACAATTCACCAGGGCTAGTCTTTGCTAAGGTGTGAATGGCCAATGGTGTGACAATGCGTGGTCGCTCTCAGAGGTCTGTTAATGAGGAACTCTTGAGATAGTCTGTCCATGGCCTTTGTGAGGGATTGGTCCCTGGGGATAGAATTTTTTCTGTGTAGTAGACTTTGAAAGAAAGCTGTTATTAATTAGCTCAATGTATTCTTGGCTGGGGAAATGTAACCATTTATTTAGTAGAAAAACAAACATAAATCTCCAGATAGGCACTCTGTATTAATCAGACAAGTGGAATTTCCAGCTTTATTTCTCATGTGTAGTCTTTTGTTGCTATAGGAGGCGGAGTAGCATTTATGGAAAGAGCATCACCTTTTAAGTCAAGCAGACCCCAGTTTGAATAATAACACCACTTGTTAACTCTGTGACAGGGTACTCCTAACTTTAAATTCTGATTGCAATTTGGTGTTTGGAAACCAGGCATTAAAGAGAGAAATGAGCCCAGTTAAGGTTCACACTGACATAAACAGAGAAGTTTCAGTCTCCTGGGTGAAATTGTAAACTCATGTTTTGGGCTTCAGCTAGTCAGGGGACATATGGCTGTTCTGTTGGAACAGTACCTGAAATCTCCTTCTATTCTTATATTCTCCAGAGGGTGCGGTAGTGTAGATCACCAGGAGTGAATTGTAGATAGGTTAGGTACCTACCTGGTTGGTTGCTCTGGGCCCCAGTTACCTGAACTAATGGCTGAAACTAAAGATGCAGAATATATGTTAGAATTTCCCAAACATTGCATTCATAAAGCTTTCAAAGTTGTCCTTATGTATGTTTTTCTGTTTGATTATCACAAAGGCCCAGGGAGGAAGGGATCTAAAGATGCCATCCATCTGTGTTTTAAAGGCAAAGGGATAGGAATCTGGATATGGTAAGTGGTGGTTCAAGATTCATAGCTGGTTGATGGAAAAGGATGGCTCTGAGTCCTCATCTTCCCTGTGGTGCTCTGCCATTGAGAGACGCTGCCCGTGTCCATCTGTGCCTCCTGAAATGCAGCCTGCAGTGTCGTCCTTCGCTGTGGTCCTTGTGGTCATCATCTGTGGCCTTTGGGTCATGCTGGACATTTACAGATCTGGGTCACGGGTTCAATGTTAGGTCATCCTTGCCTTTGGATTCAGAAAGGTCTTTGCGGAGGTCATATTCTCATGGAGCCAGCCTTGTTTATTGAAAGGTACGTAGGGTTTGGGAGTAGGTAGGACGGGGCTGACATCTCTTTTCTCATGATCTCTGTTTGGGTCATTTTATGCACATTTCTTACCACCACTGGATCTGCTTCCTCATCATTCAAATAAATTCCTGGGAGAAATGAAATGACAAATGCATAGTTCCTGGCCTGTAATAATTACCAACAAAGGATGATTCACCTTTTCCTCTTTCTTTCTTATGCAGTTTTGGCTCTGTTTCATCTTATAAGAAAGTAATTAATAGTCAATAGGAGTGGTAGTCAAGTCAACAGAGGAACCACGAGGGAAACAGAGACATTCTCCTGCCTTCTCTTCGGGTGCTTTGCGAGAGATCTTTGCAGTTCATTACAGTTAATTTTCTACCACTGTGGATACTTTTGGGGGATGTTTTAAACTTAAGAACAGTTTTTAATGTGCAAAGCAGAGGCCGAAGGGAAAATGAGACAACTGATTTATTTTCAGTTCTTGATCAAAACACAGCCCCTGTTCCTTCTTGCTTTGTCTGCAGAAAGCTCTTGCTCTCCTGTTCACATCCACATCAACATTGAACTATTGATTTCTCTCCAGGGAAGGCTTATCAGAACTTCTGGAGGGTCTGGGATGTAAGCGTTCACTCTTTCATGTGCTGGAAGGAGCTTTAGAAATTATATGGCACAACCCTTTCACTTTACTGATGAAGACACTCCCACTCGAGATGGGGAAATGTCTTGTTCAGATTCACCCAGGGACAGACCAGTGTATCTTTTCAGCTTCCCTGAAACTTCTCCTGTAGACTTAATCGTTATGACACCTTGATGAAGAGTGAAAATCCCAGAGGTGACTCTTTGGCATCATTCAGTAAGCCTCCCTAGTGACTTTATCAGAATGGGAACTTACCCATAAGAAAAAAAAAATCATTTAGAAGTGTAGAGGCAGGAATTTTACTTATTTCAAAGAGCAATTTCCATGCATAATTAATTTACTGAGCAAACCTTTTCTTTCTAGAGGAAGGTCCATGGGTGGTCTCGGAGGAGGTGTGAACCCCTAAAATTAAATGCAAAACTTCTTATGTGTTTCCTGGTGAGAGGGTCAGGTCGACTTTAAAGTCTCCAGAGTCACCCAAACACAACCTCCCTTCAAAGCCTGTTCTACATGATAACAAAGGAATAATTTCTTGACTATCTTTGGTTTTTAAGTGGAGAAAGCTCTAGGTTTTTGTTTTTGTTTTTGTTTTTTTTCCTTACATCCACTCCATTAGGTGTGCCCATCAGCAGAGACTGGGAGACATACAGTGAAAACTCCCATCTCCTCTCCTGAAGCTCGGTTGGGCAGCATAGAATAATCTAGAAGAATCTTCTGACCTTCCCTTCCTGCCCTCACCTTCACCCCAAGCACCCTTGTCTCTACTAGTCAGCAACATATCAACCCCAAGCCCTCAGCTTCCCTGATAACAAAACATTACTTCTCTCACACCTTTCACTTTTCTTCCCTCTTTAGTTAGGGAGTTTTTCAAGGGTAACTTTATATTACGTGTGATTTGTTATTGAGGTCACAACTTTAAAACTTTAAACTTGAATAATGTGTGACTTCAGTGTGCATGTGCATGTGTGTGTATGCTTCTGAGTGAGTTTATCTCGTGGCACCCTCTCCCTTCCAGATCTGTCACTCTCTCCCTCCCTAAGGCAATCCTTTCTCAACCTGCTCTGCTCTTTGCGAAGTGAGAACAAATGCAACATAATACACTGTGGGAACAACTGATCCCCAGGTATTTTGGATGCCAAGTATTTTTATCAGTGGTGACGGGAGCTGTGAAAAATAAGAGCAGACTAGACATTTTTACCCTACCATAGAATTACGGTTCCTTTTCCTGTCCCCTGCCATTGGCCAAGCACCACTCTGTTCGACATGCGGGGTAGGAGGTAAAACTCCACAAGGCTTGTCTTCCACACAGTGGTCATGTTTTCTCTCTCTCTCTCTGTCTCTTTCTCTCTCTCTCTCTCTCTCTCTATATATATATATATACACACACACACACACCGTACAACAGCCAGATTAGATAGTTTAGGTTTCCTAAGTCTGAAATGTTGTTGCATATCTTATTTGAAAGTTTTAAAATGTGGAGACAAGGGCTGCTGGTCATGATGAAAAACTCTTAAGTGCTGGAGGTACTGTTGAAGAAACATCCTCTTCAGGATGTGATGGACCCCAATATCAACAGGGAACTCAGCTCGGAAATCTGTGCCAAGAGCCACCCTACTGGGGTCGTCCAGCCTCCCTAATGGGCATGCCCATCTTCCTCCCTGTCAGCCTGTCGGGGGCCCTGCCTCTGCTTGGTTTGCTGAGCTGGCATCTGTTTCCAGGTGGGCTTCTACGAAGAGCTTGCTGGCATATGGCTTGTCACAGGTCTCATATAAGGTCAACAGTCTTGTTCATTCTTTCTTCCCTGGGTCTTTTTGCTGGAGAGAGATTTTAGGGGACCAATGTGAGAAGTAGGACATAAGAGAGAATTGAAACCCCCCAAGAAGCCCCCTGACCCAAAGGAAGAGCTCTGAATACCACAGCCAGGCCCACACCTGAGCTGTCTGGCCCCTGTCTACCTCCCGTCTCACCCTTTACTTCTCTCCTTGCCCTCCAAACTTCATCCTTTGTGAACAACTTTCTTCATGTTCTCTTTGATGCTAGGAGATTGCACCCATGTTCACTTTCTCTGGACTGTTTCCTTCTTCAATTTGGCTAACTCCAATTTGTTCTTCATAATTCCCCTTGTATCTTTTCTGTTAGCAAGCTTTCTAGAACCTTCTAGATGAGATAAATGTGCCTGCTCTGTGCTCTCATAACCCTTTGTTCTTCCCCCTGTGTAAAATCCATTCATCCCACTTAAGGCAATTGCTTATTTTTCCTTGCAAAGTCTTAATGAAAGAGACCCTGTCCTCAGTACAGAACTCAGGAAATGCCTGTTGGATGTGTGCAGAAGGAAGATAAGATACTAGGAAATATCTTGGGGTGTAGAGTGAGACTCTGAACCCTACTTTCTAGCTGTGTGATCCTGGCTAAGTTACTTAATGTCTCTAAATCTGATTGTTTTTAAAATGGCGATGGTGCCACCCTCCTTGTACGACTGTCGTAAAGATCAAAAGGAAACGTTAGGAGATGACAGACATGTTTATGGCATAGACTGTGGTGATGGTTTCACGAGTATATACTCCTCTCCAGACTCATCAAATTGTCTGTGTTAAATATGTGAAACTTTTTGTATGTCAATCATGCCTCAATAACATGGTTTAAAAAAAACATGAAAAGATCATGAGCACAACATACTTGGTAGATGTTAATCATAAATATTAAAGCAACTTGCATGAGATGAGCGGCAACAGTTTGAAAGAGTATATCTTGTCTGGGATAAAGGAAACAAGGTTCTCAAATGTGAGCATTATGAAAACTAATCAGAAGTCTTGCACAAATAAGTACTTATTTTTAGAAGTCCTTTTAGAGATTTGTACTCCCCCACTGAGAGCCCACATACAGTGTACTTTGCATGCATTGTCTCGTCAGTTTTGACAATGACCCTGTGAGGTAGAAATTAATATCTCCATACTTTACATGAGAAAACAGGGACTCAAGGAGAATGTGCAACTTTCCCAAAGCCCGAAAAGTTGTAGATGAAGAATCTGAACCCATATTTGTCTAGTTTGCCGTTTCACAATCGGGTGATTTTTACCAGCCCCCTCCCAGGGGACCTGTGGCAGTATCTGCAGACATTTTTCATTGTCACAAACTGGGGGAGGAGGTGCTGCTGGTATGTGGGTAGAGGCATTAAATGTCCTGCATCACACGGGACAGCTTCACCAGAAAGAATTATCCAGCCCCGGGTGTCAGTAGTGCTGAGCTTGAGAAACCCTGGTCTAGATTCACTGCTTTGAGGTTTCCCTTCCTTCATTTGCAAAGATAAAATGGTATTTTATTAATGTAGTTTTGACAGAATGGAGTCCTATCAGAGGGCAGTGTCATTGCAAAAAGTCCTTTGTGCCAGTAAACTCAGATGACTCTGTGCCCTACAAAAGTGATGAAATAAACATGGCCAAGTAGATATTTACACACTGAAAACCCAATTAGAACTTTGGCCTGTTTAAGGTTCAAAAACTCCACACCCAGGAATCTTGGATACCGGATGGGTATGGACTGTCAAAAGTGGAAGGAATGCAGGCAGAGGAATGCTTTACTTAGCAGCTGGTTGTTCTTGGGAAATTTAACTCCTCTCCCAGGATTCATTTCCTACATCTGCAAAATGGGGATGTTAATGCCGAACTCAATGAGCTGATGTGAGGATTACCTGAAATAATGTGACCGAGTGTTCAGTGTAGGATACAGTACACAGAGGGTGTTCCGTGACACCCCAATGAACCTGCACTATGAATATGGTTATTGGCCCCATCCTTCGCCTTTATAGGAGAAACTGGATTGGTCCCCAGTGTTGATTTGGTCTGTGCTGTTCTACATGTCCTTGTCACCTTCCCAGCACTCACCTTTGCCTGATAGGATTGGTCTGGAGTTGGCGGTGCCAACCCTCCTACCCCCATGAGCCCCCCACAGAATGATGACAAATAATGCTTTCCTTGCGTAATATTCCCTCACATTCTTTTTCCCACTCTCACCCTCCTCCAGCTGCTGAGTGGAGACTTCTCTGGTTACACTGCAGCAGAACAGGGTACCTTTGGTCTCATAAGAAAGGATGCTGAGGACATTTGGTCTCTCTGGTCATCTTCATACTCTACCTGGTGGATCTCCTCCTTTGCTCTGTCTTTTCATGTAAGGTATTCAGTTGAGCAAAATGCTACTCACCCAACACCTCCAACATGCCAGAAACCTTGCTAAGCACTTTATATGCCTTTACCCTTTCCCCCCATGGCACCCAACAAGATTTTCAATAAATAGTTGTTGAAGGAATGATTTATACAATTATCTCATGAAGTCAAATCACACATCCATATTATAGAGAGTCTCAAAGAGGCTAAGGAACACTGAGAGTTCACACAGGCTCTGTGGGGGAGGACCAGCTCTAGGACCCCAACCGTCTGACTCTAAAACCCACTCTCTTAACCAGAACCAAATATTGATGCATAATGTGCAGGAGATGGCACACACCAACCAGGGCCCACTGGCAGCAGATGTGGTTCCCGGCACTGGTTGTGAGCACACTCCACTCTCTCTGAGTCCTCTCCTTCCTATATTCACTGACTCCACAGGTATTTATTGAATTTCTACTACATTCCAGGAACTGAGCTGGTGTGTAAGAAAAACAGACTAAAACTCCAGCCTGCGTACACTGGACACACAAGTGGGAGGTGATGTTCCTTGAACAACAACAACAAAAAATACGTATGATATACACATGCTGAGTGTTACCAAGGAGATGAATGGACTGGCCAGGTGGAAGATAAGGGAGGCATGAGGAAAAGCCTAACAGAGCAGGTTGTATTTAAAGAGAGATCCTGAAGAAGTCACACATGCACAGGTCCTAGGAAGCATGTTTCAGGCTGGAGGAATAAAGACCCTAAGGCTAGAAGGACCTGGCATATTTAAGGAAGTCGAAGGAGGCTGCTATGCCTGTGGTGTAGTAGAAAATGAGGGAGTACAAATGCATGACCACGGCATTATGCTGTTATTGTTTGACCGTAATAGATGCCGGATAACTATATGGCTTGCAGCCAGGCCCTTTATTGTTAATAAGTGCTGTGCATTGAGCTGTGTCCCTGCAAAACATACATTAAAGCCCTAACCCCTGGTACCTGTGATTATAACCTTATTTGGAAATCTGGTCTTTGCAGGTGCAATTCAGATGTAAGTTGAGGGATGCCTGGGTGGCTCAGCAGTTGAGTGTGTGTCTTTGGCTCAGGGCATGATCCCAGGGTCCCGGGATCAAGTCCCCCATTGGTCCTCCATCAGAGAGTCTGCTTCTCCCTCTGCCTGTGTCTCTGCCTCTCTCTCTCTCTGTGTCTCTCATGAATAAATAGAAACTTTAAAAAAGGATGTAAATTGAGGTGAGGTCACAGTGGAGTGGGGTGGGGGCTAATCCAATAGGACCAATGTCCTTAAGAGAGGCAAAGGGCACAGGGACAGACACACAAGGAACAGAAGGCCACATGAAGACACACAGAGACAGAAGACAACTGTGTGATGATAGAGACAGAGATGGGGGTTGTGGAGCAGCAGGTCAAGGAACGCCAAGGATTGCCCACCATCACCTGAAGCTGGGAGCAGGAGCATGGCTCTGCTAGGACCTTCTTTGTGGGAACCTCCAGGGCTGGGAGGGAACAAATTTTGGCTGGTGGATGCCAGTCATTTTGTTGTAGTTTGTCGGGGAAGCCCAG
Source organism: Canis lupus dingo (assembly GCF_003254725.2). NCBI lineage: Eukaryota > Metazoa > Chordata > Mammalia > Carnivora > Canidae > Canis > Canis lupus. Next base: position 73,864,378 of record NC_064247.1, read on the forward strand.
GGAGACTTATTTGCAATGATTCTCCCAACTGATCACCAGCTATTCAAGCTGAGACCCCTGCTCATGACAGGAGCGTCTGTGAGGGGGTGAGGGGCTCCTCCTGCACCCCCAGCTGGTGACAGGCCCACGAGGGACCCCAATCTTACTGACCACAGTGCCCGGGTGCTTTCTCCACTCTTCCAGAAGGGCTGCTGAGTGCTTCTCAAAGTGGGCTTTGTCAGAAGGCAGGATACCTTGAGGACGGTAGGCACCCTGTGTTGGAAGTCACATAAGCAGGGGGCAGACCCCTATTTGCACCTAGGCCTCACTCTGGACTGGAGTGTGAACTGATGGCTTGCTAATATCTCTTGGCCCAGCAAAAAGCACTCTCACTATCTACACTTATTGGCGTCATGTCTTCTTTTGCTCTAAAAGGGTCACTCCCAGGTCCTCACGTGTCCTGCAGTTGGAAAAAGGGAAAAACATGGAATGGGGTTATGCAGACTGCATCCTCTCTGTGGGGAGGTTTGGATTACCCTAACATGGACTTCAGATAATTAAGGAAAAAAATAGTTTCATTTGCCCCAGAGAGCTTCTTTGCTTGAACAAGTGTTCCTCATTAACTGAACAGGTTTTTTTTTTTTTTTCCACCCAGAATGGCAATTGCCTCTTCTTACTAGCACATAGTTCTTTGTTTAAAGATTTTTTTTTAAAAGGAATTTAAAGGGAATATGTTTCAAGAATAATGAATTCCTTGGTGTCAGAGAAAGAGTCTTCTAGCATGCTAATGGTGGTCATGGGTTCGGATAGATTTGGGCATAAGCTTGTGACTAGCACAAGTTAGTTACCTTCTTGAGAGTTGTAATTCCTGTTTGTGGAGTTACTGTGAAATGAAATATGAAATAATGTACATTAAGCTCTCAGAAGTATGGGCCCTTCTTATGCACTTCCTCCAGTGCCCTCATTGTGTTGTCAATGGATGGCAGCCTTGGGAAGAATGATGTTCATTCAGGACCTGGGGCCTGGTGCAGTGGCTTGTTCACATCCATGATGCTCTCTAGGTTGCATTGCCTGAGGATGCACAAGGTAGCTGGATGCTTTCTGATGTGCCACACAAGGGCATCTGGACCTTGTTGTGGTGTCAGCAGACCGGAAGGAGGATAAATGTCTGGATTTCTCTGTCCATTCCCTGCTTCCCTATGGAAGCATCCAGAGTTATGGGATCTGAGATTTTACCTTACTTGCAAGCTATCAAGTTAGTCTGCCAAGGATCCATGGATATTGGCTGGAGATAGGAGAGTCATGGGTCAGCAGTAAAGAACTGTATTGGGGCACTTGGGTGGCTCAGTGGTTGAGCGTCTGCCTTTGGCTCAGGTCGTGATCCCAGGGTCCTGGGATTGAGTCTCACTTCAGGATCCCCACCATCAGGAGCCTGCTTCTCCCTCTGTAGTTCTCATGAATAAATAAATAAACAAAGAACTGTGTTACTCCAGGCACAGCAACAGTGTAGGCCTCATGTTTGTGTCAGCTTCCCTTGCCCGAGCTCCCACAGGGCAATGCAAAGAGGGCCAGGTGCCACATCATGAGTCATAGGGTGTGTCACAGAAGAGGAACCATCAGTTTAGGGAACCTGAGTCTTTAAGTTGGCCAGTAAGCATGCCTGCCCACTGCTCCAGAGGAAGACACTGTTTTCCAAGGCTGTTTGCTACACATCCTTAAAAAGATGGTACTGGAGGGTATTATGCTGAGTGAAGTAAGTCAGTCGGAGAAGGACAAACATTATATGTTCTCATTCATTTGGGGAATATAAATAATAGTGAAAGGGAATATAAGGGAAGGGAGAAGAAATGTGTGGGAAATATCAGAAAGGGAGACAGAACGTAAAGACTGCTAACTCTGGGAAACGAACTAGGGGTGGTAGAAGGGGAGGGGGGCGGGGGGTGGGAGTGAATGGGTGACGGGCACTGGGGGTTATTCTGTATGTTAGTAAATTGCACACCAATAAAAAATAAATTAAAAAAAAAGATGGTACATAGCAAAGGCAGTGCTTCTGTTCATAAGACATGCAGGAATGTGTGAGAATCAGGCAAAATTGTCATCATCATCTTCTTCTTTTTTCTTTTTTAAAATATTTATTTATTTATTTAAGAGAGAGCAAGTGTGAGTGGGGGTGGGAGAGGCAGAGGGAGACAATCCTCAAGTAGATGCCCCACTAAGTGTGGAGCCCAACACTCACCCACCTAGTGAGTGTCTACCTCACTAGGTGAAAAAGTTTGGCATATGATAGGTACTTAAATAATCCTGCCTTTGTTTATCATTTGAATTGACATGTGATCGCATTCTTGCCATGGGTCATTTGAAAGAGGAGGATGAACTTTGAAGGCTCATGTCTCTGCAAAAATGGTACCAGGGTGGAAGCTGGCCTGAGCATGAGTGACTCTCTCTCTATATATGTATATTTATGTATGTATATATATATAGAGAGAGACAGAGAGAGATTTATTTATCTGAGAGAGAGAGAAAGGTCACATGCTTGAGCAAGAGTGGGTTGGGTGGTGGAGAAAGGCAGAGGGACGAGGGTGGGGAGAAGCAGACTCCTCACTGAGTGTGGAGCCTGACATAGGGCCTGATCCCAGGACCCTGAGATCATGACCCGAGCTGAAATCAAGAGTTGGCCCATTATCCAACTGAGCTACCCAGGCACCCCAGATAAGTGACATATTTTGAGCAAAATTGCACAAATGGGAGTTCACTCGCCCCAAGCTTCCCTCTGGGTTCCTTACAAAGACAGCTCACATGTCATCTTAGTGGGAGGCTCATGAGCCGTCCAACCTTTTCTCAACCGTGACCTACATGTATTCCTTTTATGTTTTCCATTTTTGCCTCTATTAATCTAAGGCAGAACACCCTCCACACTCCCACCCTGCCCTCTCTGACCTACTTTCTGCATCATCTTCACCTCCCTAAGTCTCGCCTCAGAATTTTTTCCTTAGCTGCCGCTTTGACTGTGTAGGCAAGCCATAACTCACTGTCGGCACCTCCTCCTCCTCCCTTCCTGGTAACACTGTCCCTCTCCAAATGGGCTTTCGCCAGCCCCGGGAGGGGTGGGTGGGGTGGGCAGAAGGGAGTCAGACATACTCCTCCATGCTCAGCACTCAGGATACAGGTAGCTGAATTCCTCCCAGCTGCCTCACTTCTGCTCTTCAAGTTTCTATTGCTTTGGATTTCTTAGGCAGAGAACACAAACTAAGCCCTCAGCTCCTTGAACGATCCAGAGTCAAGAAGAGTGAAGGGACTGCTGATGACCAGGGCTCTGATTTCACTCACATCCTAGTGAGGAGTGCACTTGTCTCATGAGAATACCGTCTTTCTACCAATTTCTGTATCACCATCCTGGGTGGTGACTGTGCATGGAGAGAATGATACAACTTCTCATACTGAAATCTCTTTTCTGATATTTAGCTGGTGTGTCACATCAGATCCCCTTTTAGGATGACTTCAGAGTACTGGTAGTGATGGAGAAGGAAAATGTCAGCTCATCAAACAAAACCAACCACTAATTATCCATCTGTCCACCCATCATCCCACATACCCATCTATCCACCCATCCACCCATCCATCCATCCATCCATCCATCCATCTATCTATCCATCCATCCTCCACCATTTGTCTTTCTGTCTATCTATCTATCTATCTATCTATCTATCATCTATCATCTTTCTATCTCTATATTGAACATCCTATTTCAGATCACCTAAATCTTACTGATTGAAACTGGCATTGAGGATGAGTATCTGTATATCCTCAGTTTGTTTGTTTTTAAATTTCTTTCCTGATGAGGAGAATCTGTATGATTCAAAGTTTTACGGACATGGAGTATTTGCTCTGTGAGTTTCAGATCAACACTAACAAATACTCATTGGCCATTAGGATTTTGGTATTATTAGAGGTCTCATTCAGAACTTCTTATTTAACTGGAAGCTTTTCTTCACCCCTTCAAGAAGAAAGTTTAATTTTTGCTCAAAGGAAAAAATGCAAAGCAGCTCTGAGCCCAGAGTACTTCTCCATTCTTTTTTTTTTTTTTCAATGTAAGTAGTGGATGTGATGATGGATCCCACATCACCATGTATTCTCACAAGAGGCAATACTGAGGCTGGCAAGCTTTGTAGAGGCATGACGAACAGGAGGAGCTGCAACAGAAAGGGGGAATGGGAAAGACAAAAGTCACGGCAGCAGTCCTGGGTGTGGAGGTTCATGTCATTATCAGAACCATGCTGGGCAGTGGATGCTGGGTCATAGCATGGGGCGGCACAGAAACCTTATTTTCAGAGTGGGGTCGCTAAGTAGAGTCAGATCATCATATATTGAACTAAAGCCTCCTTCAGTTCTTTCATCAATGCTTCAGAGTGGAATGAGAACCTGGGGTGGGCTTATGTGGCCTCAGCGACATAAAAAGAAGGGGTGTGAGGTTTTGAGATGCCTATAGGGGTTTACCCCGCGGCCCTGCAATGTTGGGAAATGACTGTTTTTACGAGTTCACTCTTTACTGAACAGATTTTTAAGCTGCGTGTATGGAAATAGAATTGGTTGTTGGTGACTTACTGAAGCATTCCTTTTCTTAAAAACTTCCCTAAGAGATGTTGAGAGGTATTTGTTTAAGGTAGGCATTTTATCTAATCGTAGGTGATGGACAGGCATGACAATACCTGCCAAAGGAGTGAAGGAATAAATAACAGGACCAAGCTTTAGAGCAATGTCACAATTACCAATTCACCCTTATCTTCAGTGCAACAACCCTTTACCATCTGGGCCATCTGCTCACGGGGAGATGAGATGATTTCTACCTTCCCTTTCAGTCATCCAAGGTGCTTGTTTCAACATCCTTCCCATCGTGTGTTCTTCCTCCCACCTCTTTTTATCGTCATCCTCGAAAAAGTCATACTTACTGGTCACATGTATCTTAGTGTGATTGTAAGTCCCTAATTCCTCACTTCATGTGCACTTACTTCATTTCTCATCGGAGACAAAAGACTTTATCGCCAAGGATTATATGTCAGGAGACAGGATGGGGTAGAAAACCGGAGGGTGGCTTCCAACCAACAGTCATTTGGGACCTGGGGCCTCCTCTTGGCTCCCCTAAAATTTATATCTTCTCTGTCTGCTCCCAGACACTTCTTTGAGCCTAAATTTTCTCATTTGTAAAGTATGTCAGTTGTATCAACCTCCAATGGTCTCAGAAAGTAAAACTGCAAAAAGACCCCACAAACATCTGTAGAGAAAGCACCTACCATGTAGTTCTTGGCACATGGTCGGTGCTCCAAATGGGAACTATTGTTACCCCAGTCTTTATTATCACTGTCAATTCAGGGGCTAGGTTAAAAACCCAGAAATAATCAGGACTTTCTAAAACATATTACATTTTATTTTAAAGATTTAGAAAAGGCATGTCTTCTGCACCCTGAAATACCTTGGAGATTGCATATAAAAAATGATCGTAATGCGAGCTTGTACTTTAAAGCTCACAGAGAACCTTGGCAACGAAGCAGTTGCTTTAAGAACACTGATGATGGAGTTTGAAAGCATCAGCCTGGGTGTCCCAACCGTAAGGAAGCAATCCTAACCAGACAGATTCACACTTCGGGAACCCGCCTTGCAAATGTGAGGACACTCTTTTCCTCCCTGACTTTCATGTTGGAATGTAAGTTCTTTTGGAGACAGATGTATCCAATTGAGGCTGTGGTTCGAAAACCATAACATACTAAACACTGTGAAGAGTCAGGGGTGTTCGGGTTTCTAATTTCTGGGTGGACATGTTGGAACTTCTCACCAACTACGGGATGTCCGGGTACTGCAAACATTCCTGCTGAGATCTAGGCTGCCCGACATGGAGCTGGTGTTCACATGAGCTGCAAGGAAAGGCGGAGCTGAGCGAGGACCAGCCTGAGTTAGATCTGCCACCAAGGTGCTCACAGCTTCATAAGACAGTCACGTTCACAGTGATAAGTAAGATGTGCTGTACAGAAGGTCATAGAAGCATAGCGCATGGATGGGCTTAAGTTCCTAGGCATTCGGGGAAAGCTTCTTTTTTTATATATAAAGATTTTTATTTATTTATTCATAAGAGACACCAAGAGGGAGGCAGAGACATAGGCAGAGGGAGAAGCAGGCTCCCCGGGGGAAGCCTGATGTGGGACTCGATCCCAGGACCCGAGGATCATGACCTGAGCCAAAGGCAGATGCTCAACCGCTGAGCCACCCAGGTGTCCCTGGGGAATGCTGCTTAAAAGACGTTGTTAGAAAGTGAATGTCAGTGTTCCCTACAACTCCATCTATTGAAGCCCTACCCCAGTGTGATGGTACTGGGTGGCGGGGCCTTGGGAGGTAATTAGATGTAGATGAGGTCCTGAGGCTGTGGCCCTTATGAGGGATCAGGGCCCTTCTAAGAAGAGGAAGAGACACTAGAGCTTTCTCTTACCACCAGATGAGGACACAGTGAGAAGCTGGCCCTCTGTAAACCAGAAAGAGGACCTTCGCCAAGAACCAACTCTGCCGCCACCTTGACCTCAGACTTCTAGGCTCCAGGACTGTGAGGAATAAATATTCATTGTGTAGGCCACCCAGTCTCTGATACTTTGCTTTAGTAACCCAAGACTAGGACATGGGTGGTGTTTGATTTGACTCCTTTAAGGATACATACAAGTTCAACAGCAGAAGGAATGTTTTCAGCAGAGGGAACAACACATGGACAGGAAGGGACAAGCATGGCATGGATTCCACATCTGTCTTTTTTTCCTTTTTTTTTTTTTGACTGTATTATATAGTGAGAAGAGAGGGGAGCAAAAAGGAATCGGTTGTGAAAGGTTTATGTACCAAGCTAAGTTTGATTTCAACTAGTGGGCAAATTAGTGGGTTTCTCCCAACTGTGTCACATGTTCTAGTTTGCTATGTCCACACCCTGCCTCTGCTTCTCCACAGCAAATTGGAATAGGGTGTGCTGAGTGCTAGTTATTATTATTTATCCCTTTCACTAAATAGGGAATTCCTTGATGTCATGGATTCTGGTTTTCTTTTCTTTCTTATTTTCTTTCCCCCTCCTCCCCCCTCCCCCCTTTCCCTCCTCCTCCTCCCCCTCCTCCTTTTCTCCTTCTCCTTCTTCTCCTCCTTCTTCTTCTTCTCCCCTTCCTCCTCCTCCCCCACCCCCTCCTCCCCCTCCTCCTCTTCCTCTTCTTCTTTTATGGAGGGAGTTCCACACAATGCCTAACACATAGTAGGAGCTCAATAAATAAGTATTCAATAGGTATCACTGGGGGTTATTCTGTATGTTAGTAAATTGAACACCAATAAAAAATAAATTAAAAAAGAAAAAAAATAAATAAATAAAATTAAGTCTTTGAGAATGTGATATTTCAACAGGGCCTTAGATAGAGTTCAAAGAAGAACTTTCTAGGTAGTGAGAAGGGCAGATAATGTAGGGCCTAAGAGTTAGTAGACTTGATGTGTATGCAGAAGACAGAAAAGGCTTATGCAAGAAGAATTGCATATGAGGAGGTTGGAGAGTAGTTCAGAGACACAGGATTGAAAGCTTTGGTTGGGAATGCATTGACCTCTAGTTTTCCCTCTGCTTCCAGTACATCTCTAACAGCAAACTATGATTAGGCAGGTGGACTCATAGATGGCCCCCAATTATCCCGACCACCTGGTACTTACATCCTTGTGTAATACTTTCCTATTAAATGTAGGCAGGACCTGTGACTTGCTTCCAACCAATACAATATGGCAAGATGTTGGTATTTGCTTCCACATTAACGCTCTGTTATAAAATATCGTGATTTCTGTCTTGCATTTTCTTTCTCTGACTTGCTTTCTTACTCCAGTGAAGCAAGCTGCCATGTTGTGAGTTGTTCTAATGATGAGACCATGTGCCAAGATCCTGAGGATGACTCTTACCTGGTTGTTGGCAAGAGCCACCAGTCCAATGATCTTTCAAAACTAAATTCTACCAACAACCACATGAGCTTAAAAGCCAATCCTTCTCCAACTGAACTTTAAGAGAAGATCCTGGCCTGGCTGGCACCTTGATTACAGCCTTGTGAGAGACCTTGAAGTAGAGACCCCAGCTAAGCTGTGCCTGGATTCCTGATTCATAGAAACTATGAGTTAATAAATACATGTTGTTTAAGTCTCTAAGTTGGTGGTGATTTGTTATGTAGCAATAGTGATGTTCCAAGATCCACTGAGACAGAAGGGAGTATGTGGGATGGGTAAGAAGCCCACGTGTGGCCTAGCCATTGGCCAACCACTTCCTGGAGCCTTGGGCCTGGCAGGTTTCTGGGTGCAGTACTGTTGTGATGTTAGCATAGACCCACTGCAGACAACTCTGGCTTTATGAAATTTGGGCAAGAGGCTTCTCCTGGAATGAGTCAGTGAGTCCATATCTGAGTTCCAACTTCCACAATGTCTGACAGAGCATCCTGTGGAATCTTCTGGGATCACTCTGAAGTGGAAGCACCTACTTACATTTCAGCCACTGTTGCAAAGAGCAACTGCTATCAACATAGCCTACAGGGTCAAAACAGGGACTTGGTAGGATAAACAGAAGGTCAAGTTTAAGAAAAATATCATAGAGCTCATTCAGAAAATCTGCTTCCCACTGAATGTTTTCTTGGGTCTGAAAGAATCTGAAGATAAATGCAGCTCACAGCTGTGGTCTTTTTTGCTTTTTGTTCTGTTCGGTCCCCAAAGTTTGGCTGAAGGAATAGCTCAGAAGACAACTTGCTGTGTCATATGCGTTGAACTTTAAAAGAAAACCAAAAACCCAATGAATGCCAAATATTTCTTCTTGATTCTCTAATGCCCTTCTGAACTTGCTTCAAATATTGGGATTCTTTCTCCAAATTGTGTTTAGTTGCTATTTTAACATTTTAATCAGGGTTTATTTAGACTTGCAGAGATTGACTTTAATCAAGTGAAGTATCTGGATCTGCAGCTCTGTTTTAGGAGCACTGCAAATGCTGAGGAGCATTTCTCTAAACCATACATACTTGTTTTTCTTTCTTTTATATATTGGGGTTCTCTATAAAATCATAGAAAACTCAAAAAGAGTGAGAAAAAAATTTAAAATCTTAAAGTGTCCCCCAAAACCACTGGTTTTGAGCATCTGCAAAAGATGCTGGCCATCTAAACCATGGTAGATTATATTCATATTTATATTTAAGATACACTTAGCTAGTATAATTTGTTGAGTATTTACCTATGCCAGACACCTGGGTGAATTTATTTCCAACATCCGTGTGCCATCTATTCAAAGCAAACATATTTTTAGATGCTAGCAGAGAATAAAATCTCTCAATAAAGATGACTAAGACATCTTGATCCCTAATCTTTAAGGATCTAGTGAGAGGGCAGAGGACAGTGGTCACTCTGACCTGTGATAAGGCTCTAGTTTGCCAGACTGCCTCTGTTGACTAGAATAATTAGAAACAACCCTCTTCACTTTTAGAAAGGCCCTAATTTGGAAGATAAATCATATAATAAGCTCTAGCTTAGGCCAATAGGCCAAGAGTCATATATGTGTAAAAAAAAAAAAGTAACTTTTGGTAAAATCACATTTTCTGCTTCCACTTAATGTAAACAAAAGTTGACCATCAATATTTATGTATTCAACTTATATATTGATAGTTAAGTTACATTCTAGGGGTTTGCTATGCCATAAATTACTGGCAATTTTCTAATGCTCTCGACCAATATGTAAAATTAGTCTTGCTTTACCCAGTTCAAGAGAAAGTGCACTTTATTTGACTCACTTCTTCCAGACTTGAGAGTTTCCCAGTTGCCATGGACAACACTCATCCATTGGAAAGCATAAATATCTGTGCTTCTATATGGAGATGATGACTATCGTGATTTTCTGGGGAGGGAAACTACCACCCACACCGTACTTTCTACTCCTCCAAGGAATAATCGTGAATCAGAGAAAAGCTATATGGAAATCAGAGCTGAAATAGCCTATAAATCACACTTGTCATCGTTTCCCCAAACTGTGGTTGATTTATGAAACACCCTAATGCCTCATTGCTATGGCCACACCATTCTCGTGATATGAAATCACATACATATACCATCAGGGACTACTTAAAGACTATACAAAGGGAGAAATAAAAACAAAACAGAATCAAAGCTGGAGAGCACTGAGACACGTATGGGATGCAAATTCATCAGTGGGAAATCTGGGGGATGCTGAAAATACATGTTCACACTATAGAGAGCAAGACGGACAATTGTCTGGTCAGCATTGGATTATCTAAGCTCATAGAGAATGGGGACGGTTATTCAAATGCTGAAATAATTGAATTTGTGTCTCTAGGTACAAAGGTGCCCTCCCATGGCTTCATCCTCGGGCACTCTGAGTTGGTTATTTCTAAGCAGAGGAGCAGTTAAGATTTGCTCCCAATCAAAGCTGGGTGGAGGCTTCCCAGTTCATGTTAGTAGCACTGTGTATTGAGGAAAGGTTAGAGAGTATGGCCAGCCAGAGGAAGAGTAGAGGAAGTAGGGCTGACTAATCATCCTCTTCCACCCTAAACTAAGCCATACATTGGGGAGCTGGGGAGAAACTTGGGGTACTGCCCCATATCTGTGTCCACCCAGATTAAAATCACACAACTGGGATTCAGCTTCCAGCACCCCAAGAATATACTTCCTCGGATGAGTCAAGAATCAGACTTGCTCTCACCGGAATGTCCTTCATTTAAAAAATGTCCAAGTGCTACATGTTCCAGAAATATGTCTGGGATAATTTTCTAAAATATTTCAACAGAGAAAAGTAGTCAGTGATGAAGTCGTGAGGGAAGCTAATGTGAAACCTAATTGTCGTCCTTTTGGGCTGCCACGAATGTCCAGGACACGTCCAGAATCAGCAAAAACCCATCACACAACAGCGGTGTGGGGAACGGGCAGAGACACAGAGTGAGAGGGATCTGGATTGCACTTACCTTTGCCAGGGCAGCTCTGTCTCTTCCAGCAGCCTGTCTCTTCCAATTGCAGATGATTTTGCTGGTGATGGTTATTGGGAGGTGATTCCACCCTTGTGGGTCCTCTCCCTTCACATGTTCTGCCTCTTAATTTGTTTCATTTTGCCTGGTTACTTGTCATCACTTTGAGAACTGAGCACAGTCTCGTGGTCAGATGGACCTGAGTTCAAGTGCCAGCTCTGTCTCTTAAAAGCTGTGAGACTTTGCTCAAGTTATCTGATTTTTCTGAGCCTCAGTTCTCTCATCTGCAAAATGGAGGTAATAATAGCTATGCTGTAAAGTGCTGATGAGGATTAAATGGATATAAATAACCTGGTATACAACCTGATGTAGAAGGTCCTTAGTACGTATATGCGTGTGTGTATGTGTTAGAGTTCTCCAGAGAGACAGAGCCAACAGGATGTCTCTCTCTCTCTCTCTCTCTCTCTCTCATCTATCTATCAATTAATCAATTGATCAAAGGGAGATTTATTTTAAGGTACTGGCTCATGGAATTGTGGCAGCTTGGTACATCCAAAATCTAGAGTAGGTTGGTAGGCTGAACACCCAGAAAAAATTGCTCTTCCATTTCAGAGGCAGCCAGTGGGTAGAATTCCTTCTTGCATGGGGGAAGTTCATCTTTGTTCAATTAAGACCTTCAACTGATTGGATGAGGCCCACCCACATGATGGGAGTCATCTGCTTTGCTCAAAGTCTACCAATATAAATTGTCAATATCATCCAATAAACTCCTTCACAGAAACATCCAGAATAATAGGGGATCAAATATCTAGGCACCGTGGCCTGGTCAAGTTGACACAGAAAGTTAACCATCACAGTGTATATGTATTTAAAATAGGAGCTGTGTAGCTCTTCGTATGTGTCAAATAATTATAGGCAGTGTAGACTTACTAATACCTTTTCAGTAGTCACTGACTTTATGTGGAAAAAAAAAGCTGAATAACTTTGGCTGGTCATTCCAGACCCCACATTTTGGATCTTTCAAAATTTATTCCATTCCAGCTGCCTGTGCCAAATCTTGAGTTAAGCAAAACTCCTCTCTCCGGCTGACCTAAAGCAAATCTTTTGGAAAAAAAAAAATGAAGCATGTCTAGGCAGAGACATGCTAAAGAGAAAGAAAATCCAGTCACTCTCTCCTCAAAGAGACATGTGACCCCTTCTGGAACTGTAAACTCTTCATTTTGGCTTTATTGGCACCGTGCCACAGCTTTGATGGAGAGACCATTTTAGCTTTGTCAGTTCCTTGAGGGATATGGGCCTTCTCGGAGTGGGCAGTGAGATATCCATTCTGTTACCACCCTAACCACACGGAACATATTTTTCACTCATAGCAATCCTTGGACCCCCTTGAAATGAGCCTTTTGCATATAGAAGGGTGGACCCAGCCAAAGGACTCTTGAACCATCAGGTGGAGTTACTAATATTGCTCACCTATGGAACCAACAACTATGGTTCATGAGACGTGCTTTCTGTAGCTTGCCTCTTGGCTTTTGAGACATTAGTCTTGGCTTCCCCACTGTCTCTCTCAGATTACGGTGTCTCTTGGTGTCACTAAATTATATATGGCTTAGACCATAACCATAAGCTGGCTCCACAGAAGAATATGGTTGAAAGAATGCTATGCTTCCCTAGTCTTCCCCCACTTTCTTCTTGATGCCAACAACCATCTTAGAAGATTGCACTGATGTGAAATGAGTTAAGGCAAGCTAGCTAGATAGGTCCTCGGATATTTTACATTGTTTTAAGACAGTTCTTCCAGACTGGCCACATTTCTATGGATTCCTTTGGTAGGAGGTTTCCCACATCCCAAAGATTTTTCTAAGGTAACCATTGCTTCTACTTTGTAAAGCTTTTCCCACCTCTGTTTTTAGCATTCATGTGAGGTGAAGGTTCTCTGTCTCTATCTCATGTCCACATAGCCACTCACACATCTGCCGTACTTTTTTTTTTTTTTTTTTGGTTACCCACTCTCTCACCTAACACATTCTTACTCATCCTGCAAAGTTTAGTTCAAACATAACTCCTTCTAGGATGCCTTCCCTGGAAATTCAACCACCTTCTTCTCTTTCTATAGAATCCATATGTCTTGATTACAGTTCTTACCAAATTACTGTAAGGGTTGGATATGTGTTTCTCTCCCTGCTGCACGATTAGCTCCCAAAACAAGAAATGGGGAGCCTTTATCTTTTAAACTCCATCATCTTACATAGACAACAGGAAAGAAAACTTTTAATAGAAGTTTGTTATATGGATGGATAGATGGATGAAAGGAGCCTTCAGGAAGATCTTGGAGGTATTGCAGTCAAAGTTTCAGTGCTGACTTTACCACCAACTTGCTGTGTGACATGGAACAATTTGCTTGCTCTGTTTTTTTCTCATGTCAAAATGAAAGTGACTTTTATTTAATAAAAGAGTCCTTTCCTGTTCACATAATCTGTGCTTCCAGCATGCTGCTAGGTGTCTGTCTGTGTGGCAAGGAGCTTCCAAGCAAAGATTTGTTAGGTTGGTATGGCTTCAGCATTCTACAGCAAGCCTGGGGCTTGTTGCCATGCTAGCTAGGACTCAGGCAAAAGTCTTACTCTTTCAGTGTTGTTTATTGCCTGATTTACTGGGCTGAGAAAAGGCATCACTGCACTCTCAGAAATCCTTCTCCCCAGAATTCACATATACTGTGAATGCAACTTAGCAGTATGGTCAGGACCATATACACCTTGGTGACACCAATGGATAGCAGAATGTTCTAGAGAGTTTTGCCATAACCATCTTTGACACAGAACTTTTGCCCCTTAACTACTTGGCTGTAAGGCAATATTGCTATAAAAGATATTTTTTAAAAACCAACCTGGGGGATCCCTGGGTGGCGCAGCGGTTTAGCACCTGCCTTTGGCCCAGGGCGCGATCCTGGAGACTCGGGATCGAATCCCACGTCGGGCTCCCAGTGCATGGAGCCTGCTTCTCCCTCTGCCTATGTCTCTGCCTCTCTCTCTCTCTCTCTCTCTCTCTCTCTCTCTGTGTGTGTGACTATCATAAATAAATAAAAATTAAAAAAAAAACAACCTGGTTGACAGTTTGGTTTCATTTCTCGATTGACAGAGTACTTTCAGTTTTATATTCTATTAATCTCAGCCCTCGTAATGGTCCACACAGTGGACCATTTCTTATAGAACTTTGGAACATCTATTGACAAACACGTGACAGTATGCCAAGAACAGACAACAGCACAGATGCTTCCACAGCACAGCACAAAGCTCAGTTACAAATGTGCAGTAGTATTTGGAAACTGATACCTCTCTTAATGAAGAAAGAAATTTTAGCAAAAAAAGAAAAAGTGGAATGCTGAACAAGAAGATGAATCCGTAAGCAAAAAAAAAAAAAAGTATACCATGAATGAAAGACTTTGAAGACTTTGAAGACAAATGCTTACATACAGTACACAAAATAAAATCAGTTACTTGCAGTGCTGCCATGAATATATACAATACATTATGAATGTATTTAAATATTTTGCATTTTACAATAGTCTTTAATTTTGTTCATTTTTCATGTTTCATTCATTTCCTTTTTAATGAATGTCCCTCTTCTACTTTAATGATTTTGTCTTTTATGGCAAAATTGCCTTATGGCCAGTTAGTTACATGAGCAAAAAAGCTTGTGGCAAAGGTGCCAGACACATACCACAACCTGAAAGATGAGTGGGAAAGCCAAGACTCATGGGTCCAAAGCTAAGAGGCAAGTCATGAGCATCATAGACTCCCAATATTGGGAAAGACCTCAAGATAGTGGCTTCATCCTGGATCAGAGATATCTTTTCTCAGTGGGCATTTTTGTGTTTTTTTTTTAATTAAAGATTTATGTATTTATTTGGGAGATAGAGAATGAGAGTGTGGGTGGGGCAGAGGGAAAGAGAATCCACTGAGCATGGAGCCCAATGCAGGGCTCAATCTCAGGACCCTGAGATCACCTGAGCTGAAACCAAGGGTCAGCTGCTGACCAACTAAACCTCCCAGGTGCCCCTCTCAGTGGATATTCTATACCTACTTTATACCCCTCCATGACATGCAGCTCACTACATAATGAGGCAGTCCATGCTATTATCAGACATGGAGAAGGAATAATGGTCAAATTCTACTCAAACTCTAGTCAAGCTGGAGCCACATTGTTTGAGAACCCAAATAGCTGAAATCTTAGATATCCGTATGCTCCAGCAATTAGGAGTATGATTCTGTATTCAGCTGTCATGAATACTCATACAGAGTCAGCCATATGCTGATGGTGTGACTTTGTGCAAAATCTCTCTCTCTCTCTCCTTCAGTTTTCTCACCTACAAATGGGGGTATTGTAGTACCCAACTTATAGTATTGTTATGAGATTTGAAAGAGATGATACATATAAAATGCTTAGCACAGTAATTAGCTCAGACTAATGCTACCTATTGAACACTCATTATATCTAGTAGCATATCAGCTGTCATGCAGAGGATCCTCATTTTCCTCTCTTTAGCAGATAATTGGGACAGATACTCAAATAGGTACTTCTAGCCACAAAATCCAAGAGTATCAGAAGAAGGGAGTTGTGTTTGGAATCACAGTGATGGGTCCCAATTCTTAGCTCTGCCACTTGCACTAGCAGGATTGCATTTGGCAAGTCACCCTAAGATCAGTTTATCTGTCTAGAAACGAAAGGTTGTTACTAAGTCAACATTTCTCCCTTTATAGTAAGCGTAAACAGCTCAATCCCTTGAAATTTCAAAATGGGTGAAATTATTTGAACAACAGTAAATCTAAGCAGTGAGATGATTTTAAAATAATTCTAAGTGTGTGCATGAATTTTCTCCTGGGAAAATCTGATGTGTCCTTTCCCATTTTCTCCCCTTCCCCATAAGACTCCTAGACAACGAGCTCAAATCCCTGTCTTAGACAGCCTCCAACTTTTCTCTTCCACCCCAGAAATGTTTGCCCATTATGCTCAGGAAAAACAACCATTAGAAGTTATTACTCAAAAATTATCATAGACATTTGTTCATCTGTCAAAAAGTAACAAGAAAATTGCATTGAGGGGAACAGTGGTATAAAATTTCATAAGCTCTTTCAGTAATATATTTTAAAATAAGTGAAAGTCAACATGTAGTGAAACGAAAACATGGTAGATCGGTATTACTATCTTAAGGAAAAAAAAAAAACAACTTGTGCACACACTGGACTCCAGTACATTCATATTATCCACCCCACACAGAATTGAAAAATCATTAAGCCCACAAAAATTCCGTGTGTCCATAGTGTCTGCACTCATTTTCCTTCTTCTCCCCCCAAGCATCAATGGCTCTGTCTTTCCCTTCTTATCAGGTTCTGCCTCACGCCCCTGCCCATCTCACCCTGGATCAGAAAAAAAGGAGGCTTGGGAATACCTGAAAATGGGCTTCACGGGCGGGATGACTTCCTACCTCCATCCCCGCAAAAGGCTGCAGCTTTGCCCCAGACTTCCTTGGCGCCCACCCGCCAAGGCAGCAAAAGGAAGCAATAGCTGTCAGCCCCTGCCAGGCTGGGTCTTCGCAAGGTGCAGCTGAATAATCAATTATCAGGTCAGTGTATCTCAGTTTCCCCGGCTGCGGTCCACAGGCCTTCACAACATCAAAGCCTGCAGGAGCTGGCCTGGGGCGGGGGCGGGGGGGCCTGCTCCCAGACACCGGCACCAGCCTGCCGCTCAGCCCAAGCCCCCGCCCTCACCAGCCTTGCTTTGTTTCCTCCATCCTTTCCACAAGGTGTCTGGAAAGAAAGACCACTGTTTCCTTGAAAAGGGCCCAGTTGGAAAGGAGAGACGGTGCAGACAGCAGCATTTGGCAACTCCGTGGCTGGGGGCGAGGACCAGGAGCTCTGAAATAGATACTTCAAACAAGTTTTGTTTTCATTTTGGTACCTTAAGTGGCTGTATTAAAACAAAGCCAAGAGATCCAAACTGTGAGGACCTTCTAGAAGAAAACCAGGGCCCCCGGCAGCCCTCCTGCTTCCACATACCCAGAACCCACACAGTCAGAGAGGGCGCCTGTGCTCCCGGTTGTTTGTGGAGTTTACTGTAAGAAAAGTCAGAATATCAAGTGATTGAAGAGAGGCACCTTGGCAGCTTGAGAGCAAGCTGGGAAACAGTTTAAGGAACAAAAAAATTCTTGTCTGCGAAGATGTCCAGTTTTCCTGAGTGTTGGTGTGGATATTTATGTTACTCTGGGGAAAGTGATGGTACAGGCAGATTGCCTGATAGGAGGGTGGTTGGCGGGCACATCAGACAGCAGGTTGTAAGGGTTCAGTTTAAAAACAAATATTGTTTATAGGGCAGCCCAGGTGGCTCAGCGGTTTAGCGCCGCCTTCACCCCAGGGTGTGATCCTGGAGACCCGGGATCGAGTCCCACTTCAGGCTCCCTGCATGGAGCCTGCTTCTCCCTCTGCCTGTGTCTCTGCCTCTCTCTCTCTCTCTCTCTTTCTCTCTCTCATGAATAAATAAATAAATAAATCTTAAAAAAAAACAAATATTGTTTATAGAATAGGTTGCACACCTGGGTCAAAAGAAGTCCTGCTAAAACAACATTTTCTCAGGCTTGGGGGTTTTGTTTTCTGGCTTGGCTGAAGCAGAGGACTCCAATGTGTGTTGGGTAAATGGGTCAACAATTCTCAGAATCGGCCAGAGGGTGAAGAGGAGACAGACTCAGGTGTGTTCATCTGTAAAATGGGAGCTACGATTGTTCCCTTCATGGGTGTCCATGGTGGAGGCAGAAGGAGATCATTACCAGCTGCCGGATAGTGTGATTTTATTTGCTTCTTCTGGACACCAAGAGAAAATGATAGAATTCACCCAAGTAGCAATATGTATTTTGAAAAATCCTTGAGGGGGGGGGGCGGGAATCTAACTTGAGAAGGTATGCTGACAACAAAACATTTTAATTATGTCCAGTGTATATTTATGGAGTGCCCACCACATGGCAGGTGCTAAGAATGCAGATTTGTTGCTATTTCGTGCGTTTGGAACATAGAAACTAGATTACATGTTGCTTAGCATTGAAACGGAAGAGAAAAGCCAGTGACTACTAATCGGTATGAGGTTCCTTTCGGGTGGCCCGAAGCTCTAAAATGAGGCCACGGAATGGTTGCATATATACCTGCAAATATACTCAAATACGCTGACCTGTACATTTTAATTGAGTGAATTATGTGGTACATGAATTATATCTCAATAAGCCTGCTTTTAAAAAAACATAGAGAAACAGTATAAAAAAGAAAAAGCAACGAAAACAAAACGGCAACAACAAAACCAGGTTTTGGACAGGAATATACTAGACTGACTTGGTTTCTTTCCTCATGGAGCCTGAAGTCTTCTGAGGTAGCCACACATTTGCTAATTGGCCAAATAAAGAGGCCGCCAGATAAAGACTAAGTGGCAATAGCGCGATGTGGCCAATGCTGGCGATCACCTGGAACTCTGTGTGTGTGTTCCTCTGTCTCCCTCCAGTCTGAAGTCAGAGCCTATGCTTACAGGCATCCCCGCAGCCAGGTGTGGCCCTGGCAGTAAGTCCTTGACCGGTGTGGGGTGTGAACAGAGGTAACGTGTGCATTTTCCCAGTCAGGTAGCTTCCATCCTTAGAGCAAACTCTCTTATTTTCTGTTCTCCCCACAGACTGGGAAGCCACCATCACCTTCTTTGCAGATGGTACAGAAGAAGACAGAAGGCAAGGCCTACTCATTCCTTTAGACTACCCCTCTGCCCCCTTCCTTGCCTCGCTCGCACTAAGAAAGCTGCTTTCATCTTTATCTGAGCTTTTCTATACATGGCTCTTTTTCTCTGGCTGCTTTTAAGATTTGCTATTTATTACTGATTTTAAGCATATTGCAATTATGATTTTGACGATTTTGAGCAGGTTTTGATTGTGATAGACTTCTTCATGTCTCTTGTGCTAGGAAGACATTGAGTTTCTTGGACCTATAGGCGTATAGCTTTTATTAAATTTTTAGGCGGATTATCGACTATTTCTGCAAATACTCTTTTTGCCCACATGTACTCTCTTCTTCATGGAACACAATTACATGTATATTAGGCTACTTGAAATTGCTCTTTGGTTCGCTGATCCTCTCTTTTCATACAGTGTATTATTCATTTTACACACCATACATTTCAGGTCTAGAAGCTCAATGTGAATCGAAAGAAAGAAAAGAAAGAAAGAAAGAAAGAAAGAAGGAAAGAAAGAAAGAAAGAAAGAAAGAAAGAAAGAAAGAAAGAAGAAAGAAAGAAGAAAGAAAAGAGAGAAAAAGAAAGAGAGAAATAAAGAAGACAGAAAAAGAAAGAAAGGAGAGAGAAAAGAAAGAAGAAAGAAGAAAGAAAGAAAGAAAGAAAGAAAGAAAGAAAGAAAAAAGAAAGAAGAAAGAAAAGAGAGAAAAAGAGAGAGAAATAAAGAAGACAGAAAAAGAAAGGAGAGAGAAAAGAAAGAAGAAAGAAAGAAAGAAAGAAAGAAAGAAAGAAAGAAAGAAAGAAAAAAGAAAGAAAGACCTCTTTTATGTCTTTTTAAGTCAAAGCCATCTTTAATTAAAGCTCAACTTCTGACCATCTGGAATACAGTTATAATTGTTCTAATGTCCTTTCCTGCTAATTTTAACATCTGTGGCAGTTCTGGGTCAGTTTCAGCTTATTCATTATTCACCATTTGGGTCATATTTTCTGGTTCCGCTGCATGCGTGCTGACGCTGGGATGTTAGCCATCGTGAATTTCACCTTGATAAACATTTTGGAGATTTTTTTGGAGATGCAGTGACGTTTCTTGGCAACAGCTCCATCATTTTGGATCTTCCTAGGTATGATTTGCTGGGCAGGTTGGAAGCAATGCTCAGTCTAGAGCTAATTAACCCCTACTACCGAAGCAAGGCCTTCCTGCGCACTCTCCCCAGTGCCCATGAAATAAGAGGTCTAGCCGGGATGAGCGGCATTATCCCTGGTCCTGTGAGAGTATCAGACAATGTTCTCTTCTGTCCTTTTGGATGAATCTTTCCCTTATTTTGAGTAGTTTCCTCACAGGCCTGTGCTGATCACTACTCTGCTGAGTATTCAGGGAGGACCGTCTTGCTGATCCTTGGGGTTCTCTCCACATGCAGCTCTCTCGTCTCCAAAATTCTGCCCTGTGTACCGGGTTCACAGAAGTCTACATATTATAGCTGCCCAGTCTCCCTGGACACTCAGCTCAGTGATTCAACTCACAGAGTCTCTTCTAGTTCCTCCCACAGACTGCAAGCCTTTTCAAGGAAGTGAGCTGGAGCAATCATAGTGTTTGCTTCATTTTTCTCCATCTCCCAGGGATCACAATCTTTTGTTGCTTGGTGGTGTACAGTGTCTTGAAAATAATTTTTCCCTGTATTTTGCCTCTCTTCATTTATTGGTTTATTTCAGGTGGGAGGGTGGATCTTGTTAATTTATCTTACATGGAAGCAGAAGATATGCTTCCCAATATCTTATTTAACCTTATCAATGAGGCTTTGAAATAACTAAGCTACCCTCATTTGCAGGGGAGGAGGGCGAGGTGCAGGCAGGTATCATAGCTTGTCTAAGCTCACACAGCTCCTAAGTGGTAGTGCCCAGATCTCATCCCAAGTTTGTGTCTTGAAAATAGTTACTTATATTCTTTCCTGTGCTATGCATTCTCTTGAAAGGATCTCGGTGGGAGGAGAGGGCTTGAAAACAGGAGCACAGAATACTCATTGGAGCACTGCAGACCACTTTCCTGCTCCTTCAGGGTCTGAATTAAGTCAAAACATAGGGTGCAGACACAGGGACCTCACCAGGATCGGTCACCATCCTCCCATCTCATAGTGAACGATACTCTAGCTCAGCAAGTCTCAGCGTTGAAAACAAACAAACAAATGAACTCTTGGTTGGGGAAAATATACAATGTCTTGAGTTACTAACAACAACAAATTGGAGAAAATAAAGATTAAAAATTAATATACTTAGTTTCTTTCCTGAGCAGAGACTTGGTTGGGCATTAACGCAGGCCCAGCCAATCGTTGGAGCCATGTGACTCCAGCCATGGCAACTGGCCCAGCCTTTACTTCCAGGCCCTAGGCTGGGTCACTCCAGGTTCTTCCCCAAGACTTTGTTCATCTGGGGCCAAAAGAAAAGGAGTTTTGTCTTTTGGGACACAGGATAGGAAGGCATGAGTCAGAGCTCTCTGGGAGCCACCTACCAAACCATGCAAAGAACTTGTATGCAGTAGGAGAGAACAAGACGACACATAAGGCAGACACAGGCAAGAATTGGAGTACAGTGGGGCTAGGCAGTGTGGGGGAGGGTGATACATCAGAGAAAAAAAGGAGGTCATCACAGTTTGGTCGTTCATAATCTGCAGATCTCACCAGATCAGAAGCCAGTGCCTGGACTTCCCAGTTGCATGATCTAGTAAATCCTACCGTATGCCTAAACTGATTTGAATTGAGCTTCTGTTACTTACAACTAAAAGAGTCCCGGTAAATATGGAGAGGAAGCAACGTACCCAATACAAGATCCTGAATTGTAGGGAGGCAGGGATGAGACTTCATTATATATCACATATAACTGGGCAGGAGAGGGAATTCCGGGCCCTAGTTTCTTCACCTTGGGGTGAGCAAAGGCTGCCAATTATTATTGTCATTGGCACATGCATGTTGAAGCCATAAAGACTTAGTGCTGGGCACATTCTCAGGGTTTTCGGTGATCCTTCCACAACCAGTGAGGAAGATCTTGTTAGAGTCTCCCTATGGAAAATGAGCAGAGAAGTTAAATGCCTCGAGTCCAGAGCTGGTTTGTGTTGGAGGCAAGATTCTCAAATGCAGGCAGCCTGACTTTCCCACCATGTTCTTGACCACTGGGCTG
Source organism: Canis lupus dingo (assembly GCF_003254725.2). NCBI lineage: Eukaryota > Metazoa > Chordata > Mammalia > Carnivora > Canidae > Canis > Canis lupus. Next base: position 73,886,259 of record NC_064247.1, read on the forward strand.
TCTTGCCACTGTGCTGGAGCATTTATCGGCCTTCTGCTTGAGCACCAGGTGACGTCAGGAAGTGATCTTTGACTGGTCTCTGACAGCATAGCATGAACCTTTATTCTGTATCAGGCAGTTTCATCCAGATTTCTCCCTGAAGGATGAAAGAGCTGATGGCAGCCACATTTTTGAGCAGAGGAGGAAAGGAACTAGACTGTTCTAGTTTTTTTTTGTAAAGTTGTCTTCTCACCCATTATCCAAATGACTCCTCATTTGATGGTGGCTACAGTTCAGAAAGTGCTGGTCAAGATAGCTGAGAGTGAACCCTGGGTGCAAACCTTCGTAACCTAAGTTCCCAGAAAGATTCCCTGTCGCATCCCAGGTGTCACTCTAGCAGAATTCCAATGCGGTTCCTGCTAAACCAGTAGATCAGTGTGCTTTTCCTACAACGACACCACAGCACTTGATTTTACAGAGTTCCCAGTTGCCCCAATTACAAAATGAATGAGAAAAGAGATGCCCAAAGGGAAAAATTGGGGCCACAGGACAGACTTTGCAATTTTTCAGTTTCTGAATGATTCAGTAGGATGCATGTCACACTAAGTGGATGGGTGCCTGTTTGGACAAGTGAGGCCAGGAAGTGATTTTCCCTATGGCAGTTTTCCCTTTGAAATTCTTTTTGTTAAAAAGTAAATGGGTTTTCAACCATCAGCGGGACCAAATCTAATAAACAAAATGACACAGGCACCTCTGGCATTTTCTATGATGGCTTTGGATTTTTTTTTATCAGTGGTAGGGTTTGGGGAAGTTCTGCTGGGCGTCAGAAGAGAACTCGGTAGGGGCTGCATGTTTAGACAGGGTGGGGCTGGGAAGCAATCACAGAAGGCCCACCCTGGGTCTGGGCTGTGGGAACAATAAACACAGGGTAGACTCCCATGTCATAGGAAGGAAGAGACCATCATTAAGCTCTCTGGAAGAACGGAACTGCGGAGTCTCCAGTGGCTTTGGGGCTGGTGTCATCCCATCCCTGAGGTCATCATCACACATGTCTTTCTCACACACCAGATGGTCTGTGCCTTGGAGTTGGCAAGCTGATGCTCCTCCTGTCCCAGTTGGCCAATACCTACAGGCTAGAGTTTGCAGGAAGAAAGTACATTTGGAACCACGAAGAGGGGGAATATTGCCTCAAACCTACTTGGACAACTTTACCCGGCAGATGGCAAACAGGGAGCCATGAGTCCTTGGATTGGCTCTGCCACTTACTAGCCCTGTGTCTTTGGGCAAATTCCATTACCTCTCTGCGACCCAATAGTCTCATCTAAAAAGTAAGCAGTTATAGCCTGAAGAAGCCTTAGAGATTATCTAATTAAAACAAGCTATTGACTCTAAAAATGAAGGGAATAGCCAAGAGACCATTGTTCTATTGCATGTAGAATTTTCAGGAGATTAAAAATTCCTCATTTTTATTCTCTACTGTCAGGTTGCAAGTAAAGGAGCAAAAAGGAGATTATAGGAGAAACATCAGAATCCCTCAGCACATATTCAGAGGACCCTGTGTACTAATATTTCCTTAATATTTGTCTTTAAGCCAACTCACATTTTTTTCCCAATAGAAATACTTAAAAAGGAATCTTTATATCACTTGCCATAATAAGAATTTTAAAACAGTGTATTATTTTCATTGTATTTTTTTCCAATTACCTTCTAATTAGATACTGTTGCCTGCCAAAGGTTCTAGCCTCAGGCTTGTTTTCTCCTTAATGCTTGCTAATCTCTCTTTTTAATAGAGAAGTATTAAAGACCTACTCATTCTGAGCCAAAACACTTCCTCTTGATGTAATCAGCAAGTGAGAAAGTGAGTCCCTTTTCAGTAATGTTCAGCTCCCGAGATTTCATTGTTGTTTTGTTCATGCGCTTCCGAAAACCATCTCCAAAACTACCACTGGTGCCTGGTTCACATTTTCTGCAGTTGGGAATGGGGAATGTAGGCTCTCTCATGCCTAACCAGAAGTCCAATTAAACAGTCAAATCCCTGGTAGGCTGAAATCGGCCCTGGCCATTAAAGAGATTTTCTTGCAAAGGGCAGGACCCTGTGCCTTTACCACCAATGGCTTTGGTGCAAGCTTTATACAGGTGTTCCATAAAAATAAACTATTTTCGAACAACACTGGCCCTGTCCAGTGCCTCCTGGAGAATGATAGAACAGAAACCTCAGCAACTAGGCCGGGCATTGTACCAGCTGCTCCTGTACCCACTTTGAGAACTCAAGCTTCTTGAGAACTGATAAAGCTCTTGAGACATGGCTACAGAAGTCAGGCTATTCCTATCCACATAAAACATCCGTAAGCAGGTCCACATGGGTCAAAATACTAGCACACAGTAAAATGTAAAAGTGGAGAGGTTTGATAGAAAAATCCCTGTTTTTTTTTTTTTTTTCTTTCTTTAAACAGCAAATTTTAGAGGTGCCTGGGTGGCTCAGTTGGTTAAGTGTCTGACTCTTGACTTCAGTTCAGGTCGTGGTCTCAGGGTCATGGGATTGAGCCCTACATGTGTCTCCACACTAGGTGTGGAGCCTACTTAAAATTCTGTCTCTCTCCCACACTCTCTGCCCCTGCTCTCTCTCTCTCTCTTTCTAAAGAAATTAAAATTAAACAGTAAATTTTAATATCTGAGTATGTTGGTGGACACTTGAGAAAGTGACACTGTTCACTGTGTTGATATTGCAGGGAACACTGTTGATAGTTAATGAACTTATAAACCATGATTCAAGGACCTGGATCTTTAGGACTGCGGTTGCTCCCAGATCAGGGGCCGTCCAACAGATTGATGAGTTTAGGTTCCAAGATGAGGCATGAGGGTCTTGGTTATGGGGTCAGTAGTCCTCTGCGTGTCACATTTGCTTTATCAGGGAGACAATGGTGGTGGTGGTGATGAGGATAGTTTAATTAAGCACCTGAAACAGGAGCTGTTTTACTCATCATCTCCTTTAACCCCTCCCACGATCAAATGATACAGATCTAATGATTACACTTTACAATAAAGACTCTGAAGCACAAAGAGGTCAAGATGTCTACAGCTGTAGAGTCAATTATGAGGAGGGAGCTCAATCTTCTAAATCAGGCTTGTTCTATCACGTTTCCTGAAATCTTCACTGATTTGCTCTCAGGATGAGTTTGCCTTCCCCATCCCTCCAAAAGCCCTTCATCCCTGCCACGTATGCTTTGGCTCTGTGGAAGCTCCCCCTGGAGCATTTTCAACACAGAAATGTTATGTTTCCAAGACATTTGTATCCTCCTTAAACACACACGTAATCCTAAGACTAGACATGATTGGAGAGAAAGAGTGTACTTAGGGTTCCTTAAAGGAATTTTGAATAAATTATACTGGGCACTTTCCTACACATAGTAACTCAAAGAAATTCATACTGTTTTGGAGATTTCAAGCTTAAAATATATCTTCGATGGAGTGCCTACTGAAGATTGAAAAAAAAAAAAGAAAAGCTTAATATCGACGATATTAACATGGAAGTTTGATGTTCTATATGAAGTTAAATTGCTTTGATTTGTCATCATGCAAGAGTTAGGATACTCTGGCTACATTTACTAGAAGAGTTAGCATACTCTGGCTACATTTATTACTTCTATCCATTAATAGGTTCCTATTAAGCACCTACTATATGCCACACACTGTGACAGGGATACCAGTGATAATGGGCATTATGAAGAAAAAGCAAGCTGTGATGGTGCCTTGCACAGGGAGCTGAACCTAGTCTGTGGCTTTAGAGAAGATTCCCAAAGCCAGTTTTGAAGCTTGCTTCCAAGGAAGAATATGTACAGGATATGTGAAATCCCCAACTTACAAAATCATAATGGCATACCTCCAAAGTCATGTTAGAAATAAAATCCGAGGAGAAAAAATGCTTCTTTTAAGTAATCCCTACACCAAACATGGGGCTGAAATCAAGAGTCACATACTCCACGGGCTGAGCCAGTCATGTGCCCCTACCCCCAAAAAGTTACTTAAATATAAAAAAAAAAAAGTTACTTAAATATAGCATCAGTTATACCAACTATTGATAGGACACATCCAATCTGGACAAAGAAAAACAGTGGTGTTATAAATCATTTATTCATTTTTTTCCTTTTCGTGGTAAATGTAACATTTGCCATTTGAACCGTTTTTAAGTGTACAGTACAGTGACATTAAGTACACATTAACATTCATAGTGCCAAGCTACCATGGCCATGATCTGTTTCTGAAGTTTTTTTTAATCACCCCAAGCAGGAACTCTGTAACCCATAAGCAGTAACTCCCCAATCTCCCTTCTTCCTCTGTCCACTGGTGATCTCTAGGTTTGTATTCTGACTCTTTGAATTTGCCTCTTCTAGATATTTCATAAGTGGATCACACACTGTCCTTTTGTGTCTGCCTTATTTCACTTGGCATGATGTTTCTAGATTTATCCACATTGTAACACGTGTCAGAATTCTATTCCTTTTTATGGTTGCTTATGTGGATAGACTGCCTTCATTACCCCTGAATCTGTTTGTGGATCTTGGGTTGATTTCGCCTTTGGCTCTTGTGAATAATGCTGCCGTAAACATTAGCATATGAATACCTGAGTCCATTTTCAATTCTTTATATATCTAGTAGTGGAGTTGCCTGAAGTCAATTCTACATTTAGCTTTTTGAGGAATGTCCGCACTGTTTCCTGCAGCAGCTGCATCATTTTCCATTCCTATTCCCAGTGTATGCAGGTTCCGGTTTCTTTACACCCTCACCAACACTTGTCATTTCTGTGTTTTATTATCGCCATCATAATGGGTATGAGGTGGTATCTCATTGTGCTTTCTTTTAAAAAAGATTTTATTTATTTATTTATTTGGGGGAGGGGGAGAGAGCGAGCGACCACATGCAAGCATGGGGAGGAGCAGAGGGAGAAGCAGACCCCTGCTGAGCAGGGAGCCTGATTTAGGACTGGATCCCAGGACCCCAGGATCATGACCTGAGCCAAAGGCAGATGCTCAGCTGACTGAGCCACCCAGCTACCTCCTCTCATTGTGCTTCTGGTTTTCTTGATGACTACACTGAGCATCTTCCTATGTGCTTCTTGGCCATCTGTATATTGTCTTTAGAGAAATGTCTCTCCAAGTATTTTGGCCATTTTTTAAATTGGATTGTTAGTCTTTTTTGGTGTTGAGTTTTGGATTTTTTAAAAAATATATTTTCTGGATATTAAACCTTTATCGTGTCATTTGCAAATGTTTCTCCCCATTTTGTAGGGTTTGGTGTTTTTTCTTTCATTTTGTTGATAATGTCCTTTGAGGCAGAAAGTTTTGAAGTTTGCTGAAGTCCAGATTATTTGTTGGGTTCCTGTAGGTACTTTTGGAGTATTAGTTTGTGAGGGCTGCCATCACAAAGCACTCTGGTTTTCTCTTTCACCATATCAAAAATACCTGTGGTTTCCTCTGAGGCCTCTCTCTTTGGCTTGCAGATGACTTCCATCTTACTGCCTCTATGCATGATCTTTGCTCCTCCGTTGTGTCTCTTCATGTGCCCTAACTTCCTCTTCTATTTTCTTTTTAATTTTATTTATTTGAGAGAGAGAGAGAGAGCGAGCACAAGCAAGCATGAGTGGGGGAGAGGGGCAAAAGGAGAGGGAGGATCTCAAGCAGACTCCGTGCTAAGCAGGGAGCCTGACTCGGGCCTCAATCCCAGGACCCTGAGATCATGACCTGAGCTGAAGGCAGATGCTCAACCGACTGAGCCACCCAGGCGCCACAGATTTCCTCTTCTTATAAGGACACCAGTTGTACTGAATTAGCTTACTTTCTTGTTAAAGGAGACAGAAAAAAAACCAAATAAATGAGATAATACTTGATAGCAACGAGTTCTATAATGAAAAATAAACATAAAATTCCAAAAATGAAATGCCAGAATGGAATGGAGAGTGAATGAGGGAGAGAGACTGTACTTAAGTCCAATGATCAGGGGAATCCTCCCTGAGGGCTTGATAGTTCACTGGCACCTGACTAATCAGAAAGGACCAGGTATTTAAAAATCTGGGAGAGAATTCAGTCTCACTACATAGGAAACCACACACTTGAAGCCAGTGCCCTTGCTTACAGTGGCAGGGCCAAGATTTGCATCCAGGTCTGTCAACCTCCCTTTGAAACAATTTGTATTATGCATTTCAAGATGAATCAGCCAAAGTGAGTGATTCAATATCATGTCAGTAGTGGGAGAAAAGGTAAATGGCAAAAAAAAAAAAAAAGAAAGAAAAGGAAAAAAAAAGATATTATTTATTTACTTATGTATCGAATTTATTGATTCTTTGGCAGCCATGAGGGGGTAATCAAATGACATATTAACTTGACCAGTATTTTGACAAGCTGCCTGGAATGTAGGTCCCCAGAATTATGTAAGACCAATAAACGACATTTCTTGCTGGGTAAGGTAGCAGACATTCCATTCTCCAGATCCAGGGCTGGCCACAGGGGGATTTCTGGGTGGCCAAGGAGAACAAGAAGTTGCAGATGCTTGGTTTTTGCTGGACTTGCCTGATGAACATCGAAATGACAAATTGTCTTTCACAGTCCCTAACAAGGGATGACAAAACATGGTGGTGGCTCAGTGTACAAGTCACATTCCACTCTTATAGGCTTGTGAAAAAGCCAACCCAGTTCTCAGAGCTCTTCTGGACCCCAGACCAAATTCTTCTCCTTGGGAAAGCCCCACCCAAAAGCAAACACGCCCCAAACACACTGCATTCTCCCACAGCACAGCTCCCAGAGAGTTGCGTTGCTCAGCACAATCTCAGCTTTTAAAAAACACACCATAGGAGAAGACCCTTCTCTAGGGAGAAGAGTTTATTTCTGATTCCCTAGGCATTGGTCTTATTTGGTACCTTTTTAAAAAAAATTTGAGCTGCAGAGAAGACATCTCTTTGGGGTTCTGATAAGTCTTCATCAATAAGAGCTCCACCTCCCCCTCCTGCCCAGGCAGGGGATTTTCAATCCCAAATTCATTTCTCCAATCTCTGTCACTCGCTGATTTTCCATATTCTGACCCCAACTTCTGTGCTTTCTTTATTTTTTTATTACCTTTCCTCAGTTACATGTTTCTAATTAGAAGCATCATGTTTTACTCATCTTTGCCTGTAGTACCACAACACCTATGATGCTTGAAATAAATATATTCTCAATAATTTTTTTTTAGGGAAGACCAATTTATCTTGTGAAAACCTTTATGTTTTGCATGTACTTTTACAAAGTTGGGAGCTGCTATTATTGGCTTATGCATACCTGTAATAAGGGTAGCATTAGAGGCAACTCTGATAAATGCAGTAGATGGATATTATAGAAAAAATGATGTAAAGTTGCCACATCACACAATCTAATTGCATTATTTCAAAGGGAGAGGAATAATAAACAGAATAAGCCTCTTTTTAATTTATGGCTGGGGAAGTTGATATAACAAGTATTACAATTTGTAGACTGTCCAGGTACTTACAGCCACTAATGTAAAGCTTGATGGAACAATATAAAAGAGAATACTCTCTAATAGAACAGAACACTTGAAAAATTAACAGTACATATAATGTGGTTGGAGTTTTAAACAACATATATTGTGCATGAGTGGGAGCATTATAAATCATTTTAAGCATAAATAGTAATATCCATTAAGAGTAATGAGAATACTCAGGGATGCCTGGGTGGCTCAGTGGTTGGGCGTCTGCCTTCAGGTCAGAGTGTGGTCCCAGGGCGCCAGGATAGAGTCCCACGTCAGGCTCCCTGCGTGGAGCCTGCTTCCCCCTCTGCCTGTGTCTCTGCCTCTCTCTCTCTGTGTGTCTCTCATGAACAAATAAATAAAATCTTAAAAAAAAAAAGAGTAATGAAAATACTCATTGACTTTGACTCAATTCTCTGTCTCATGGGAATTGATGTTAAGGAAATAAGTCCAATAGACAAAAAGCAATTCTATACTAGTACAGATCTTCCCTCAACGTATGATAGGGTTACATCCTGATAAAGCCATTGTAGGTTGAAAATATCATAAATCAAAAATTTATTTAGTACACCTAACCCACTGACCATCATAGCTCATCTTTGCAGATGTTAAATGGGCTCAGGACACTTATATTAGCCTATAGTTGGGCAAAATAATCTTACACAAAGGCTATTTTATAATAAAATGTTGAATAACTCATGTAATGTATTGAATGTTGTTGTGAAAGTGAAAAACAGAAAGGCTATTTGGGTACAGATGGCTGTCGGTGTATTGTTCACCCTCATTGGTTGTGTGGCTAACAGGGAGCTGTGGCTGCCACTTCTCAGCATCATAAGCAGCATCAGACCACATGTCGCCTGCCCAGGAACAGATCCAAATTCAAAATTCAAAGTACAGTTTCTACTTAATGCACATCACATTCATGGCATCATAAAGTCAAAAAATCCTAAGCTGAATCATTGGAAGTCAGGGACCATCTGTATAGACAAGATCTTTTTCATACTTCCCCAAAAATTAAATTTAAAAATTATGTGGTGGTTAGACTTTCAGTGTTGTAAGATCCACATTACAGTCTAGGCAGCTGATATATCACACACTTTGCTTAAATGTTGTTAATGGAATAGGTAATAGCACAAACTAGGATATGTTTTGATACCATAAAATGGGAATAGAAAAGCACATCGGTGATTACAAATAGGTAAAATATTCATGCACACAGACAAAAGCTGATTTCTGGTAGTTATGGGGCTGAATTGACTCATTCACAAAGCTTGTGGAAATGTAAAGATTTTTTTTCTAAAGCTTTGTAAACCAATTTTCTGAATTCAAAAGATAAATAAACTAGAATTGACATAAGGAAGATTGGTTTGATAAAAAAATTAAGGTATTTATTTTTATAAGGTATTTATTTTATATTTATGTCCATTCCTCTCTTACTGATCTGAAATGGAGCTCCATCACTCTGTCTTCTAACAACAAAGAAAAGATCAAATAAATTTTTGAAAAGCGGAAACTTTCCTAGAGAGAAAGAAGATAGTGATCAGGCGTATAAAAGCAGACATCTCCCTTCAGGGCTTGTGAAAACAATTCTAGGGTCTGACGACTCATTAGCGTCATTTTCTATAAATTTTGAATTTTATTAGAGAATAAGAAGGATGCCATTAGATTAGGCAGGCCCAAATATTCTAAAATGGAGATTATTTAAGTCCCTTTGGGAAAACCAAAGAAGTGACTGAATCTTTTTAAAGAGAAGCAATCTTGTCCAAAAAGCCTGATGCCGATTATTAAATTGATGAGCATTTACAAATGCGTGTTGACACTAACGTGGTTTGTATTTTTGTGCCAAAATAACTCCACAGACACTATGTTGACAACTGTACCTTGAGGATGGAGAAGCAGAGGACACTTGCACCCTGGTTTCTGAGAAGCATTTGATGAAGTGTCCCTGATAGTTGTGTATGCAGGATTATGACATGGGGACCGGGTTGTAGGGCTCTGAGCATGATCATACGTGACTGAGGAGGTTGATTAATGACTTCTTGTCAACTTGGTGGGAGGTCTGCAGCAGAGTGACATGGGGATCACTCCCCGGGTCTGTCCTGTTTGTCATTTTTTATCAGCCACTTGAGTTGAAAGTATGCTTATCACATCTTCAGCTGCCACAATGTGGGGAGGGATTGCTCATTGTGTAGACAACAGAACCAAGTACACAATGAAATCAACCGGAGGGAACAGTGTTCACTGGTGGGATATAACAGGAAGAAACAGGAAGTCTTACTTTCTGGACTGACAGTAAAATTAATAAGTTTTATTATGAACCTCATGTTTCAAGAGGGTCATCTTAAAAATTTAGAGAAATCAAGAGAAAGGTCAACAGAACAATGAAACGGGAAAGAAAGCGGACAGGTACCAGATTCTTACTCTGTGCCTGGCACTATGCTATGCTGGGAACTTTATATTTTACTCCCCAAAAGCCCTAGGGCATAGACACTGTGTTCATCAATTTATAGATGAGATTAAGGCTCAGAATTTAAGGAAGTTGTCCAAAGATTAATAACTAGCAAAGGACCAAACTGAAATTTGAGTCCGGGACTATAAGTTGCGCAAACCTAAACTACTTTCTCCTCCAGGAAAACCATCCAAATTTATTGAGAACACAAGCATTGTCTTCATATATTTCGAGCATTAGCATATAAAAGAGGAAGCAGACATATGGGTTTCCACATACAAGAATTAAACACATTTGGTGTAATTTCTTAGAGCAGCCAACTCTGCTACTTTAAGGAAGGAGTTTTAATGCGTAGAATTATCCAACAGTGCAAACATCTAGCCCACATGAATCTTGAATTTCCTTTTACTGGAGCTGTTTAAGCAAAGAATAGAAGGTCATCCATCCTGGATATATGGAACAGGTTCCTTAAACTCTTTCTGAGAAAGCGGTGGAGCTCAAAGACCTGCACAAAGTGGTTGAGCTCAAAGACCTCCCTTCCAACGCTAAAATTTCTGAGTCTGTAGGTCAAGCCCACATGAACTTCAACTATATTTGGAAAGGATCAATTTGCCAACTTCTCTGTTTCAGTACTTCTGAAGTCCTGTTTTTTAATCCCATGCAGCATTCCAGATGGCTGGGATTTAGTTTCCAGCCCTGGAACTTGCTAGCTCTATGACCATAGACCTAACCTTTCCACTATCATCTCTCCCCCTTGCAAACGGAGGTCCTAATAATGCCTTTTTCAAATGGTTGTGCAAACAAGAAATGGGATGTTCACTTAAAAACAAAAGATCACAGCAAAATCTTCATAAATGTTAATTATTGATAGTAACAGCACTGGGATGGTAGTTATGATAAACAGAGTGTCTTACATGTTTTTTTTTTTTCTTTTGTATTCTTAAATTCTTCAAGCAAGGATATCAAGCTGCTCAATGTAGCAACTTGAGGCTTGGATGGACCAGAATATCTGAGGTGCTGTCTTTCCTGTTACTCCACTGCACACTCCCCTTGGGATCAAGTCAGCACCCAGCAGAGCGCCAGCAGTTCTGGGGAAAGACTCAGAAATTGAATTCTACTTGGTGTCACTTGACTCAAGATACAGATCAAGAACCAAGAACCCCTTCCATGGGTACTTTTGTCTTCTTGCTATTTTAATTCTGTCTTTTTAATCATTGACATTTATATATGAGGCATATTCATCTATAATACATTCAAATGGCGTGGAAGTGTGTAAAATACAAAATGGGAGTCCTCCCTAACGCCACGCATTAACCCCCAGCCCCAACACACACACCTGCACGCACACATATTCCCTAAAGGAGAGCTTGGTTGAGAACTCCCAGAATTTCTGTTTTTGCCTAACCACAAAGAACTCCCACTTCACTATTTCGTCTATGTCCTCAACAATCACGGGAGGTATCATCACTTTACGTATGATGATTGTAAAGATCAGAAAGGCAGAGTGGAACATTCTCCTACAGGTAGCAAGTAGCCATTAGGGTTGGAAGTATTCTACATCTGTTGATTCCTATCTCAACAAAGGCTTCCTTGAGGTTGCTTGAACCAGACTTCTGGCTTGTGGCACAAAGAGTCATGAAAAAGATCATGAAATCAAAATTGAATTCATTAGTATTTGCTTTGAAGCTTGCACATTTAAGAGAAAACTAATTTATAGGGCTCTGCAAAGAAATATATAACTAAACCTGTATCATCCAAGAATGTGTCATAATTCTTTCCTTTAAAGTGTAAGACAAAGCCATTACACTTAAATTTTTAAGAGGCAATTTAGACATTTTGATATCTTCTATTTGGAATAAAATATGATTTGATACAACCTCAATTTCTAACTAGTTTAGTCTTTTCCTACCACCAACTCGTGGGAGGAATTCAAAACGCTGCAATTCGGGGGAAGAAAATGTTTGTCTTTCTTCATAACGCTTCCTTTTTTGGGAGTTGTTTATTTAATAATCAGAATCAGACATTTTTTTTTGCAGGCTTGGCAAGTGGCTACCAGCTTTGGATCCATTCTGATTTGATTAATTGGACCACAGAGAAGACACTGGAGCAGAACTGACTAGATGTTTCCTTTTTTTGTAACTAAATATTTGGACTTTGCTGCATTTTTTTTTTCCTGTATACATGAGACCACAGTGATATATTCTTAAATCCAGTGTTGAATTTAGAACATTTCACATTTTATTCTGCAATACCTTCTCTTCCTGCTGGGTAACTTTTTGAAGTTTAAATTCAGAACTCACGGTACATGAAATGCTCAGACTTTGCATAATATGTCTATGACAGGTCCTTGGTGTGGCTAGCGGGCCCTTCCATATGTCACAGGATGACATGTGGTCAGGTTCTGCAGACCAGAGTTTCCCAGGCAACTGAGTCGTGCCCTATGGGGATTCCTCGGGAAGTTGAAAAAAGAGGTTGGAGATGAGAGGTCTGGAGCCACCACGTCTCCAGGCCATTGTTTTGCTTTCTTTTGTCTGCTCTCCTGCCTTCCCCTTGATTGTAGCCTGAGTCTCCTACATGGGGAATGCATTCCTTTGCTGGCACTCCAGAAGCTTGGGGGGGGGGGGGCGGGCAGTGGAGCGGCACACACAGAACTTTAAAAAAATATTACAGCTTGATGTTTTAAACAATTAATATTTTCATGTTTGATAAAAAAGTTGTAAAGTGAATCAAGTTACATAAATGTGAGTAAATAGTTCAGGTGGAGAAAAAAAAAATACAAGGTAGCAAAGAAACCCTTGGACTCAGTTTCCAAATTCTCTATCATTTCTAGTTTTTCTGTTTATATCATTTTTCTTAACAACAACAGTGATATTGACACCTAATGCTTTATTTTCCTTCAAATTCATACGACTTCTATATCTGTCTGTACAGCTATCTGATTGTCCTTTTTTTTTTTTTTTTTTTTTGAGTAAGGAGGAAGCTATTCTTTATGGGCTGGAGGGAAGGAAAAAGAAACCTACAAGGCTGCCTGCTGGTTTGTGTCCAGAGAGCTTAGTCTGGAGTCAGATAAACCTTTATCTGAAGCCCAGCTTCATTGTTCACTAATCCAGTGGTCTTGGGGAAATTATTCGGTTTCTCTGTGCCTCCGTTTCTTTCTCTGTAATATAGGGGGAACAACTGTACCTTCCTTGTAGGATTATTGAGAGGATCCGATGGCCGACGCAGACAACGGTTTAGCGTGGTTCTCAGCACACAGGCAGTACCCACTATGCTCTAGTTATTGTTTATTCTTATCATTATCAGGTTTCTAAGATGCTGCTAATTCCACAACACCTTATTTCACAATGGTTCAAATGTGAAGAGAAGTGTGTTTCAGAAGGATGGTGTGTGAAATCGCTCCAGTGAAGCTTTTGGAGTCCTTATAAATATCTTGCCAATTTGCATCATTCATTAGGATTATCCTCTTGTAATTGGTGAGATTTCCGGAGCTATCTTTGCTTCCAAGACTTCCTCCCAATCGTGGTGTTGTCTGGGGACATCTTTGGAATCATCCTCATGTCGTATGTTGGGACATGGCACTCATGGCACCCCGTTCCCATGTTCTCAGGGCTAAGCAAAGAGAAAGTGAAATGCCTTCAGTTGATCCTAGAGTATATTTATTTCTAACCAAAGATATAATATAATGCCTTTAATCATTTTAAAAGTTTGCCTTCCTGTATCAATCCCGGCTTATTGTTTGGTTTTGTTTTTAAAAAGCAGATCCCACATCACCTTCTAGAAACATACCCATTTGTTCAGCCACTTTGGAGCCTTATAACTCTTGATAATTGCCTTTTAATTTTATTATAAAAGTGCATTACAGATGATAGTTCTAAAAGAGATGAGATTTTCCAAAAATAATACCTTTTTTTTTCTCTCTCTCTCTTTTGAGAAAGAGAGAGTGAGCGAGTGTGGAGCTGGGGGCCAGAGGGGAAAGGCAAAGAGAGATGGAGATAATCTCCTGCGATGATCGTGGAGCCCAATTCTGGGCTCCATCTCATGACCCTGAGTTCATGACCTGAGCCGAAACCAAGAGTCAGATGCTTAACCAACTGAGCCTCCCAGGTGTTCCACATACACATTTTTAAAAGTGGTGAGTATGTACCTTGAGTGAGAAAGGTCAGATGAAGCAATTGGCATAATCCATCCTGATATATGTAATACAAGGTAACACTTCCTTAGGGAAAGCAACATAACAAAGATAGTTTAATCTGTCTTTTTTTTTTTTTTTTGCTACGATGAAATCATGCCTAGTCTTTTCCAGTTTCTCTAATAAGGGTAGAGGCTCAAAGTGGATGCCCAAGTTTACTGGATGGAACGCAAAACTCAAACACGCTCCATTCCCTGCCTCCCCCCCCCCCATTCCAGTACCACACATTGGATTTCAAAAAAAAATTCTATGAGAAAGGAGATGGAGAACATTATTCAGTCAAGGATTCATTCATTCATTGTGTAATAATTCCACAAATAACATTAAGAATCTTTTGAGTGCCTTGCACAGGGCAATGATCGCTAAGGTTTGCTGTGTGTACAATGTTACATCATGGAATGGAAATGCCTATGTGAGATACAGACCACTCCCCACCCCACCCCCCATTTTACAGATGGAGGAACACACTGCTTTTCCTACTGAAACAAGCTTGCAAGAAATGAGTAACTCACTCATTTGGATGGCAGCACCATAGTTTTATTCTAGTACAATCTATGATATTCTCATTTTTTCTCCCTTTCCCCTTCTTTCTTCTTCAGGTTATTATACAAACCATTATGGATCCCCACCTATCGAGTCCCACACAGAGTCCCTCTAGGATGGATCCTGAGACCTACTATCTTCTCATTCTAGACTCTTTCACTGGTGTGCTTCAACTCTGAGACACCGATGTGGGCATCACCTCACATTCTGATATTTCTAGCCCAAGTCTTTTCTCTCAGACCTTGCTCCAGGCTGACACCTGTAAGTCTCAAGGCCAGCTAAGACTCAACACTTTAAAAGCTTACTTCGTTGGGTCTCACCCCCACCTACCCTGGCCCAAACCTGATGCTTTTCAGAGATGCTACTTCGCTAAATGGTATCCCCATCCCTCTGGCCAGGCAAACTGGAAACCACACTCGCTCTTGACACCTTTGTCCTCCTCACCTCGGGACTTGTAATAGATTCCTGTAGATCTCCATGTCCACCACCCCCATCCTTTTACCTCATCTCTGTCCCAGAAAATGGCACTGCCCTCCTCATTGTTCTTCCTGCCTGGTCCCTTTCCAACCCGTTCTCCACACATCAGGCAGAGTGAGATTTCTCCGAATGCCAGTCTGCTGGTATTGTCCTGCCCATCTTCAAATTTTTCAGTGGGATGCCATGGATCTGATAACAGACCAATATTCTAACATGGTTCCAAGCCTCTTGTATGCATCCTGTCTCATGATTCTTTGCCCTTTGATGTCTGCACTTGGGCCACCCTGATTCTCTGTCGGGTCCTTAAATGAGCCACCTTCATCCACGTGCAAAGCCTTGCCAAACTGCCGATGGCCTGAAAAGCCACCTCCATCCCAAAGTTTATGGCCATCATGTCTCTGTTTCCTTTATTTCTCAGCTCAGATACCACTTCCTCACTGAAGCTTTTCTTAATTTGCCATACCGATCAGGTCAGTACATTTTAGGCAAAACACTTTAAGTAATTGGTGCCTACAAACTTATCTGTGCATTTATTCAGTTAATATCAGTTATCTCTACTAGAAGATAAGCTGGTGAGAACAAAGACCATGTCTCTATATTTACCATTACGCCCTCCTATGTCTAGCGTAGAGCCTGGAGCATAGTAATAGTTGAATACATATTTGAATAAATACACTGTGATGAGGTACAATAGGATAATTACATGATTAAACTATCTGGTGTTCTGGTCATTGGTGAAAAAAACCATCTCTGCCTCTAGAGTAGGGATTCTCAAATGTTAGTAATGATCAGAATCACCTGGAAACCTTACTGAACCTGCTGGCTCCCACCCCCAGCTTTCTGATTGAGTAGGTGTGGCTGTGTCAAATCTTTGCATTTCTGATGAGTTCCCTGGTGAGAACTGTTGCTGCTGTTCTGGGGACCAGACTTTGAGAAACCGTTGTACTAGCCCATATAAATTTTGGAATATACTTCTTATAGTTTTGGGAGATCATCCCTTCTTCATCTATTGCACTAGGCACAGCCTACAGGAATGGTTATTGGATGCTACAGGAAACGGACAGGTTTGCTCTTCCTTGTCATTTCTAGCCCTTCGGAGAGTCTCCCATGTTGCAACAGCCATGCCTGGCATCATCAGGGATTCGGTTTCCAGCAGGGATTTACTCACTAGCAGGGCTCTCCTGATTCTCAATGGGGACAAGTGCCTGCAACTGAAACTAAAATGGGGAGGGAGGGCAGGGAGGCTTAGGTTTCAAACATCTTTCACTGAGGAATTAGTTATAAAGAGACACACAACAATAAAGGCTGAACTGAGCCCAGACACCGTCATTCACAGCAAGCTTACCCTCTGAAACTGGCTGTACGCCAGCTTGCAGCCAGGTGCCTCTCTTGGATCTGAGTCAAGTGCCCTGCGGCCACCTACGGAGCACTCAGGTAGGATCCTGAAAGCCCCTCACCTCCATCTGCCCTGCTTGATTACTGTTTCAGGTCCCACCAAAGGACTCCCAGCTGGCTGGCTGGGGTCCAGCGGCTCGGGCTCGCCCATCACATCATCTGTGCCACCATGGGGAGGATGGGAAGGACCGTCAGGAGAGAAATGACAATTGGGCCACCTTCTGTGCTTGGAGCTCACCTCAGAGAGGTATTGTTTACACATGATTAGAGTGTTTATAGCTTATTATCCTGGGCCTAATGGCTGCAGAAAGAAACAGGAGGGCCAGACCATCAAAGCTAAGATACAGGTTTTAATAAGACACAAAACGAAATAATAGGACTTTCTGGGAGGAGATGGGGTGGAGTGGCATAAGATCATCTGTACATAGAGAAGGGCATTTATAACATGTCCTGCAAGCAGATGAGCTCACTGGCACCACACACGGATGATGATCAAGTGCAATTCAGAGGGAGGACACTGTTTGCCCAAAGGGCATGTGTTTGAGCACATGCATGTCTAGCTGAATTGGAGGCAGAGGATTTGTGCTTGTTTTATTAAACATTTGAAAGTACCTAGTGTGGTGGTCATGTGAGTGCCTCACAAGCACTCCGCTTCAGGCAGGTAATTGACCAAGGGCCCAGCTGCTGTCCTGAATTCTGTGGAAATTCTGCATTTGTGTCACAGCAGCCAGGGAGTATGACAGCAGAAGCCATGCTAAGGCATACCCTTCCACCTCCCTCCCCCACTCCCTCCCCCCACTAGGAAACACACAACTCCTCTGCTGGCTCCCTCTGGCTTCAGGTCATTTCAGTGGGCTTCTAGAACCTCCTTAATATTGTATGGAAGTCTAAGATGCTTCTACCCAACCATCATTCCCTCTCTCCTTCACTTGGGGTCAGGCCCTCATCGCAGACTGATGGGTTTGCCAGACTTACTGGCTCCTCCCATTCTTCTCACTGACATTACCCCTAATATTCTTTCACAGTTTCTTCTTTGCAGAGGATCCTAGTAAAACGATAGGGCACAGGGTATTTATTCTTCACCCTGGTGAAGAAACAGGACTTTCACTGAAAGGGGTGGATTGAGGTTCAAAAAAAATGGAGATGTTTCTTCTGTCCCTTGGTCCAGGGCCTCATTATCCACATCATCTTCCAGGATTCTCTGCTTTCTACCATCTGTTAAGTTCCCCTCTCCCAACACACGCACATGCACGCAGTTGTTCTCTAGAGGGTCTTCAACAAAGGTCATCATCCCAGGAGAATACTTTGGCATTCAAGATCCCCTACATTCATGACCCCTTTTTATTCTTCTTCTCTCCCACCTCAAATGGCAATCTAGCATTTCTCAAAACCACCCACCATAGGAAAGGTCATCCTTCAGGTTCTAGCCTGAAAGCCTACTCTACTTGTGGAGTCATTAAGTACAAAAAATGAAATAAATAACCTATGAATCCTATGATGAATATATACTATTTTTCCCAATTGCTTTTTTATCTGGTAGGCAATTGTGTACAATTGTTATGAATCAAGAAACGTAAGTCAGATGCTGTGTTGCCTTAGGAATCTTAATCAGCGTCTCTGGGCTTCCATTCTGTCATTTGAGATGATGACATTACAGAGCTATTGTGAAAATTATAGAAGATAATATTATATATGTGAAAAGTTTGCATAGGGCCCTATACCCTTTAATGGCCTATTGGGTGCTTAGTGTTATTATTACAAAAATAGTTATGGTAAAGAAATAGCACATGGTGATTCCAATCCTTAGCACATGGTGTGATACATAAACAGGGCTTAATAAATATTTGCTAGGGCTGCCCGGGTGGCTCAGCAGTTTAGCGCCGCCTTCAGCCCAGGGCCTGATCCTGGACACCCAGGATCGAGTCCCACGTCAAGCTCCCTGCATGGAGCCTGCTTCTCCCTCTGCCTGTGTCTCTGCCTCTCTCTCTCTGTCTCTCATGAATAAATAAATAAAGTCTTTAAAAATAAATAAATATTTGCTAAATGAACATCCTTTACGATAAGGCTTCTCAACCTCAGCCTCATTGACATTTTGGACAGGATAACTCTTTGTTTTGGGGGTTCTGTTCTGTGCAGTGTAGGACATTTAGTAACATCCTTGGTTTCTACACACTAAATGCCAGTAAAAACCCCTATGCAAGTTATGACAACCAAAATGTCTCCAGACATTGCCAATGTCCCTTGGGTATAGGGAATGTCCCCAGTTGAGAATCAACAGTTAAGGTAGAATTAACATAGCCCCTAAACCTCAGCAGCTTAAAATCCAGTAGGGAAGCTATCCCAGATTATTTCAGATTTAGGTTTAATTTTCCATGTCCTGTGACAGAACAAAATACTGAATGTTTGAAGAGCACAGAGAAAGGTATTGGCCCATTTTGGAGGATTCCGGGGTAGTTTGCTTCCCATAAGCTCAGGCTCATGCCAATTACGGCCTATTACATTGACCTTTACAGATGATATGGACTCATTAGGTCAATCTGAACTCATGATGAGATCTGGCTTGGTTTCTAGCTCTGTGGTTAGAGTGTGTATTCCAGCTTTAATATTTTAGAAACGGACAATGTGAAAATAATAAAAGGAAACCATATTTGGGATGAGGATGGGAGGCCGGCAGGGGGAGCTCTCCTACCTAGCACTCAATTGAAGACCCAACAAGAAGAGATAGACCTTGCAGGTGGATGGATACTGCTTTACCCTCACTACTATCCCAGCGGGAGGAAGAAAGACTTTCCTTCTCCCCTAGCAACAGCCCAGCCAATGAGAGCGTGTTACAATTCAGGCAATGAAAAGCCACCATACTTCCAAGGCCCAGTTTACACCAATGGCCTTTTTGTTTACAACAGCCTTCCCAACATCCCCTTTCCTTTGTAAAAGTGGTCCTCTGTGTGCTCCGGATTTGCCTCTGGTTTTGCCTAGCTTAGCTTTTGCTCATTGCCGTTGGCTGCTAGTCCCAAATAAACCCACTTTTGCAGGTAACATAACTGGCTGTTTTCTTTCTTTTCTTTCTTTCTTCCTTCCTTCCTTCCTTCCTTCCTTCCTTCCTTCCTTCCTTCCTTCCTTCCTTCCTTCCTTTCTCTCTCTCTCTCTCTCTCTCTTTCTTTCTTTCTTTCTTTCTTTCTTAAGATTTTATTTGAGGGAGAAAGCATGAGTGGGGGTTGGGGAGGGGCAGAAGGGGAAGCAGACTCCCTAGGGAGCAGGGAGCCCCACTAGGGGCTGGATCCCAGGACCCCAAGATCATGACCTGAGCCAAAGGCAGACGCTTAACCAACTGAGCCACCAAGCACCTGGCAGTTTTATTTCAAAGTTTAGCAACAACAGTAACACTTTTTTTGCCTTATGCCTAAATTGAAGATTAATATTTCTGCTTTCTAAGGGACATGGCACTCTCCAAAGCCTGAGGAAATCACTCTCTTTTCAGTGTCTTTTGACTGGGTCAAAAGACTCGGTCAGCAAAAGGAGTCTGAAACAGCTGCGCTTCTGGTAGGTGCCCTGCTCCACTGATGAGAGAAGTGAGGGATGGACAACTGTTATTTCTCCAGAGCACATCGGTGAGTTATTTGATATGCTAAGATAGGCCTGGGTCTGGACAGGGAGTGGAGGCTAGATAGTTTGCATAAAAAGCAGGGCAAAGGAGAAGAGGGGAAAGTCTGGGTTTATGGAGACCTCCAGCAACATGGTGGGTGGCCTGATGACTTGTAAGAAAGGGATATCTGATACTGCCCTAAATCAGTTTAAACTCTGCTGTAAACCCATTTGATGGTGGTGATGGTTGCACAATATTGGGGATGCACTTAATGCCACTGAATTGTACACTTTCAAATGGTTAAAAAGGTAAACTTTATGTCGTATGTCCTGGTGATGGTTAATTTTATGTGTCAACTTGACCGGGCTGAGGGGAAGCCCAGATGACTTGTAAAATATTATTTCTGGGTGTGTCTGTGAAGGAACAGATTAGCATCTGGATAGGAAGTCTGAATAAAGATCACCCTCACCAATGCCTGTGGGCATCATGCAATCCTTGGAGGGCCTGACCAGAGCCAAACATCAGAGGAAGGGCGAATTCATTCTCCCTACTTGAGCTGCGACACCCACCTTCTCCGGCACTTGGATTCTCGGGCCTTTGAATTCAGACCAGAACTACACCAAGGGGCTCCCCTGATTCTCATTTCTTCGGGCTTGGACTGCAGCCATAGCACTGGCCTTCAGCTTGCAGAGAGCACACCATGGACTCCTCAGCCTCCATAATCAGGTGAACCAATCCCTGCTCAGAGCTATGCTCCTATATACATGCAAAGTTCCTATTGGCCTTGTTTCTCTGGACTAAGATGGTATTTCACTAGAACAAAAAAAATAAAGAGTATCTGAGTCTCCATACTTTAGTAACAATGGCCATGCCCTGTCTTGAGTGGTTTGGGACAAACAAGGCATGGTGCTCTTTGTCTGGTCGAGGCAGGACAGAGAGGAGAGGGGAAGATGTGAGAGTTGGTGACATGGAGAGTTTGGCAGGAGCCAGGGGTCATGTGAGAAAGAACATGTCTAGGAAGTCTCCCAAGTTCTGGCAAGGTTGCTAGATGTCCAATAGTACAAGGGATCTAGGGCCACTCTTTATGTTCACATTTTAAGGAACGGGGTGAATTCAGTCATCAACCGGCATCCATAAAGATGGAGTTTAAAAGGTTCAAAAAGACTGTAATCTATGTTCTAGCTTAGAGCTTATCAATTGCTATTTATGGTACTGATCTCATGGGTGCTGTTTTAAGGGTCAAAGGAGTTAAATAGCTCTACAAATTTAATGCATATCAATTTTTTAGAAGATTTTATTTATTTATTTATTTATTTATTTATTTATTTATTTATTTGAGAGAGAGAGAGAGAATGCACAAGCAGGGGGAGGTGCAAAGGGAGAGGGAAAAGCAGACTCCCTGCAGAGCAAGGAGCCCGACATGGGACTCCATCCCAGGACCCTGGGATCCTGAGCTGAGCCAAAGGCAGACACTTACCTGACTAAGCCACCCAGGTGCCCCTAATTCATACCAGTTTTTGATGTCTGATGCTACCTTTCCACATACTGTTCCTTCCCTTTGTATCTGTTAATTGTTTACTGGTCATCATATTACATCCATTTGATAGTTATTGACTTTGGTTTTTGTTCTTTTAGTTTTTATCCTTCTAAACTTCCTCCTCCCTCCCACATGCCTGATTTTTATCTCTCTCAATTCCTTTCCCTTCTCATTTAAGTATATAAATGCCATGTTGGGTCTGACCTGTGACTTTCCTGGGTGAGCAATCTGACATGCAGGGATAGCCCATGTAAATTATGAAGGTCCTTTTTGGTGTAATTCTGAAAGTTAGCAAAGAATGCCAAACGCAGCCCATTCCCAGCTGAGCTGTGGTCCAGTCAAGCCTTCAGGGCTGGCTACCAGACATCTGGTGGGCTCCAGGAGTACCAGGCTTTCACTTCCCACATGAAGACTCCCTGAAACTGAAGCTACTGCTGGCATGATTGGGATTGGGTTGTACCCCCGAGACCAGTGCCTTACGCTCCCCAGTAAAGACTGTGTTTCCACCACCACCACTTATTCAAATTTTGTCAGCTGGTAATTTCCTAACTTCTTTGTTCATTGGATAGTCTTACTTTCATTTTCCAGTTTAGGAAACTATTTTGCAGAGTACTTTGATGCTTATTTTCTTTCAGTGTTCATGATGCTGGGCTCACTACCAAGTAAGCAATCAATTAGTGGGAGTACCTTTCACCGTCGCTGTTGTCATGATTATTCATTTCTTAACCAAACTGGAGTCTCTCTCTGCTACAGTGGGACTTTCTGAGATATATGTATGCCTTGTGCTTCTATTTTCCTAGTTTCTACATCATTAATTAAGCATAGTATCCTTCATATGCAAGATTGAACTCTAAATTGTGGCTCTTAGGAAAAGATGGAACCTTGTGAATCTAATGTTTGTGGGTGCATTCCCTGGGTGTGAGAGTGATGGTATCCATAAATGTATTTATGCAACCTGTGTTCATTGGGCACTTACCTTTTGCGTGGTCTGAGACAACACCTGGGCTCCCCACCTCCCTTCCCCATTATAGGGGCAATGATACAAGTGTCCCCGTTGCTGCCATGATTTGGATTTTTTGTTTGTCTGTTTTTAAGATTTCATTTATTTACTTGAGAGAGAATGAGTATGTGCAGTGGAGAGAGGGGCAGAGAGAATCGCAAACAGACTTTGCTTTGAGCGTGGAGCCCAACCCATTGCTCGATTTCACAACCCTGATATCATGACCTGAGAGGAAATCAAGAGTTGGAAGCTTAACCCACTGAGCTACCCAGGTGCCTCATGCCATGATTTGTTATACCTCAGCTCTCTCATAACAAAGGGGGTTCTAAATTTTTACTAAGTGTGTTATGTTATATTCCTTGGATGGATTATGTCCCAACCATTCCACACTGGTGGAATCTTAATACCTGCAACATATTCGATATATGTACTACTAGTCAAACAAAGCCATGCACAAGTGTATCCAACACAATCTCAACTATATAAAATGGCACTTATAGCCGGAAGATACTCTGTAATCTGTGGTCATCTTTGAGGGGCGGATAATGAATTATTCGGATTCTTTCATTTCATTTTTCTGTATTTTTCAAGACTTTCAAAAGAGAGCTTGTACTGGCACTTATTACTATTTTTTAATTAAGTAATTTCTTCAGTCCCTCTGCAGAAGGCCTACTTTGCCATTTCCAAAATGTAATGTGGCAATTTATCTGCTTTCTTTGTTGAGGGGGGGGCTGTTTTTGTTTTGTTTTTGTCTGTATTCTCTTTATGTGCTTTGAAACTAAAGAAGTGTTTTATAATTAAAGCAGTGTGTTCAAAGCTGTGTGTGTGTGAGAGATCTTTCATTTACTGTACAGTGAACTCATTGAACAAAGCAATATTTAGGCAATTCTGAAAAGATTTTTTTTTTTTTTTTTTTTTTTAGGCATGAGGGAGCATGGGGTGGGGGGAGTTTCAATTGTAATGATTTTCCTCCGTGTCATTTAGCAGTTTTCCAGGGCTTTTCATTATGGCAGCGCTGGGCCATTTGAGGTACTTGCTTTCTAATCAGCCCTGGATGCCTTCCAGTGAGCCTGGGCGGAAATTCACCGGGCACAGGGTTTAATTGGGGCCACCCACCATGGAAGCGCTTCCCCCCTTTGTCCGGAGAGATGGAAGCTCTTAACGTAATGCACATAAAAACGTCCAGTATTGCAGGGCAGGAGCAAGCGGGCTCTGATGTCCCGAGGCTGTTATTATGTCCCAGTTTAATGTTAGGTTTTCAAGGAGGCTCCATCCAATCACGGGGGATGCGAGAACTCTACAGAAAGAGAGCAATATAAAGTATTAGGTTGCAGTCTGAACACAACCCCTGATGTTTGGAACCTCTCTAAATAGATCCCAGACTGCTTTAAAAATAAGAAATACCCCCTCTCATCCCTTCTCCTATAATCCCTCTGGCACCTTGGATTCCTTAAATTAATTCGTTGCAAAAGCCGGTTGAGTTCCAATAATTGGTTTTAAATGATCTGCCTCTTGAAATTGTGCCTTGCAGTCTAGTGGAAACACCAGCCTCAAGCGCGGTGGGGCCAAGTCACTATGCAGCTTCTGGAAACAAATTGCCTGTGTAATGGGGTGCAGGCTCCATACAGCACTCCCAGCAGGATGGTGATTGTGTAACTAGGGAAGGCAGGGTGTCTACAAGGCCAGATCATGGTGGTGTTTTGGATGATGCAGATAAGTCAAGGGAGCTGTGACCTCTTTGCATGCTTAAAATTGGAAATGTTTAATTTGGATGTGACTGTGGCATCTGCAGGCTTCTTACTGGCTGTGCTTCCCAGATTAACACAGTCAGTGTCCTGGGAATAAAGATTATTCTTGCTCTGCCTGCCCCTACTGCAGAGGGTAGAGGGATGAAGGAAAAGAGAGAGAGAGAGAGGGAGAGAGAGAGAGTGTGTGTGTGTGTGTGTGTGTGTGTTTGTAACAAGGTGACTACTTATCAAGTGTTTAATCTGGCACTTAACCTGATGTTTAGGATGATCCATCTCCCCTTTCCCCCCATCCCTATGAGAAGGCACTGTTACTACTACCATCTTGGAGATGGTAAACTGAGGCTTTTAGTAGGGAGGAGACCAAGTTCATCCAGTTAGTGTCTCCGTCCTGCCTGTTTGACACTACTGCAGCCCTTCTGAAGCTTAATGAGCATCCAGTCACTTGGGGATCTCTATCTAATGCAGGTTTTGATTCAGGGCTGGGGGCGCCTGAGACTTTGCATATCTAATGAGCTCCCCAGTGATGTGGATGCTGCTGGTCTGGGGATCGCCCTCTGTGTGTGCAGGCTAAAGACAATGGTTGGGCCTCAACTGGCCGCACATCCCACTCACCTGGAGCCGGAAGCACCGACAATAGTCCTGATACTCCTCAAGACCCATTGACTCAGAATCTCGGCATTGGAGGGACCTGACCACTGGGCAGCCAGGCTGAGAGCATCAGCCAAAGTGGGGACTTGTATGGCTTCAACCACCAGGGCGAGCATCAAGGCACTTAGACTTATTAGAGCAACACACACAGGAAGGGAAGGAGGAAAAGACCACAGTGTGTTACTAGTGAAGGAGGGAATAAAAATGGACCATGCTGGTGGGAGGAGGTGATGTGGGAGGAGGGAACACAGCTGGAACTAGTTCCCAGGCAGGTGTGGGACCTGTTCTTCGCAGGAGGCCATAGGAGTGAGGTTCCCCAGGTGTTGCTGGCTGCCAAGGTGAAAGAAAGTGCCTGTCTCCGTGGTCTGGACCAGTTTCCTTCTGGGCAATGAAGGCTCCATTCAATGTCTTTCCAAATGTGTACATCTCAGTCCTGCCCTTGGTACTAGAAACAGAAAAGGCAGAGATGGCCAGGCCGTACTCTGCCCCGGGCAGCTGGGGAGACAGCTGTGGTTGAGCCAGAGCCATGGCCTCTATAGCACTTGTCTCATGGAGCCAACAAGCCTCCCCACCCCCTGCCAGCCGGGGTGATGTGGCAAGTCTGTCCTGGATGGGACCCCCCTCTTTAGTAGTCTGAAAGAGCACCGAATGCTGAGGACCTGAACTAAGATAATCGCCATGAGAACATGAGGGACTGCAATGAGGACAAAAGTGCCTGTAGCACTTTTTCAAAGATTTATTTATTGGGCCACCCGGGTAGCTCAGTTGGTGAAGCATCTGCCTTTGGCTCAGGTCATGATCCCAGAGTCCTGGGATTGAGCCCCGAGTCAGGCTCCCTGCTCAGTGGGGAGTCTGCTTCTCCCTCTTACTCTGTGCTCTCTCTTACTCTCTCTCAAGTAAGTAAATACAATATTAAAATTTATTTATTTATTTATTTATTTATTTATTTATTTGAGAGAGAGAGAGAGAGCATGAGTAGGAGTGGCAGAGGGAGAGGGAGAGAGAGTCTCAAGCAGACTCCATGGTTAGCATGGAGCCCAATGTGGGGCTCGACCTCACGACCCTGAGCTGAGACCAAGAATCAGATGCTCCACTGACTGCGCCACCCAGGTGCCCCATGAGCCTGTGGCATTTCTAAAGCAGGTTTGGTGACCAGCTGAGCCTCCATTCTCTCCCACATCCTGGGAGGCTCCCAAACTTCCCAGCTTGGAATTTGGGGCAAATGGTGGAGCTGGAGAATAACTGGTGGCTTTTGCTTGGTCTCTTGTTGAATTTAAGGTGACTCTGAAGTATCCAGTTAAACATGCCCCATAAATGGTTGGAAATGTGTGTGTCTAGAGCTGGGGACTGAGATTCAGGCTGGAATAACAGCTCAGGGAGTCCTAGCAATTCAGGTGGGATCTGAGGACACAAGGGCAAGAGATGATCTAATTATAAAAGGTAAGAGACAGGGATGCAAATCTGGGGAGCACCAATGTTTAAGGGGCACAAAAAGGGAAGGGAAATAATTGATTAGTAAAAATTAAGGAAAAAAAAAAAAACCCGGACATAGTAATGACCTGGAAGCTGAGGAGGTGAATGCTTTTTGAGACGGAAGCAGTGGTTATTAGTTTCAAATGCTACAATTTGGGGATCCCTGGGTGGCTCAGGGGTTTAGCGCCTGCCTTCGGCTCAGGGTATGATCCTGGAGTCCTGGGATCGAGTCCCACGTTGGGCTCCCTGCATGGAGCCTGCTTGTGTCTCTGCCTCTCTGTCTCTCATGAATAAATAAATAAAATCTTTAAAAACAAAACAAAACAAATAAATGCTACAACTATTTTAAAAAGATAAAGACTGCCAAGCGCTTTCCCTCTCTAGAACATTTTTAATGGTTCTCTCTGAGCGAAGGAGCAAGGTCTACATCTTTATATTTCTATTTATTTTTAAATAGCTTTATTCTCATTCCACAATTACAAAATTATCCTTTGGAGTCTGGCCACCTTGGGGACTGTTTTGGGGAACCTGGGACACAAGCGAGGGTAAGTGACTAAGAGCATGATGCATTTACCTTCAACTGCAGAGCCCAGCCTTTTGAAGGGCTTCTTGCGATAGCATGACACACGGGAAGGAGGCTGGGTAAATGCGGGAAATGATAAAATTGCTGATTTAGAGGGGCTTCTGGGGGGCTCAGTCAGTTAAGCGTCTGCCATGGGCTCAGGTCATGATCTCAGGGTCCTGGGATCCAGCCCCACATCGAGCACCCTACTCAGCTGGGGAGTCTGCTGCTCCCTCTGCCTCTCCTCCGGGCTCGTGCTCTCTCTCTCTCAAATAAGTAAAATCTTTTTAAAAAATTGGTGATTTAGAAATAGTAGCAGTACATAGCAGTAGGTGGGAAGAATCTTTGCTTCTAGTCAATTTCCCAATCCAAGTTAAGAAAAGGCCTAAAAGGAAATTGTACCCCAAGCTGGGCACCGTGAATGGTTGTGTCCTGCCTGGGGTTGAATTGAAATGAAATCCACCGGGTCCTAGGCTACTAAATCCTGTCCCCAAAAGTTGCCATTAGCCCAGAGGGGCTGCTCCTGTCCTAATTTGCATAGCTTCCAACTTTTGGCCACTCTGGTGTGCCTGCCTGTGCAGAATGGAGCACTGCTTTCTTTCTTTATTGAGGTATAATTGGCGTACAATATTATATTTGTTTCAGGTGTTATGACATAGCAATTCCACAGTTGTATACCTTAAGAAATGATCAACACAATAAGCCTAGTTACCATCTGTCATCTTACAAAACTTAATACAATATTTTTGACTCCAGACCTCACCTGTACCTTACATCCCCATGACTCTTTTATTTTTTTTTCTTTTTCTTTTTTTTTTCCCATGACTCTTTTATAACTGGAAGTTTGTACCTCATAATTCTCCTCACCCATTTTGCTTCCATCTGTCCCCCTGCCCTGTGGCAACCACCAATCTGTTTCTTTGAGTCTGGGTTTGGTTTGCTTTTGTATTTGAGACTGCACACATAAGTGAAATATGCAGTGTTTGACTTCCTGTCCAATTTATTTCACTTTGCATAATACCTTTAGGTCCATCCTTGGTGCGAATGGCAAGGTCTCATTTTTTTTTTTTTTTATGACCGAGTGGTATTCCATTGGATATGCTACACACCTTTATCCATTCATCTATTGATGGATAGCTTGTCCCTATATTGTGGCCATTGTAAATAATGCCACAGTGAACACAGGGGTATATGTATCTTTTTGATTTAGTGTTTTTGTTTTCTTCAGGGACATCACCCAGAAGTGGAATTGCTGGGTCATCTGGTCATTGTTCTGTGGGGGTGGGGGAAGGTGGGCAAGGGGACTGTTTTCTACTGTGGCTGTACGAGAGAACATCATTTCCTAATGCACACCTAGGCACTGTTTCTGGGAGCTGCAGCCCTGGAATCTGATGGGAAATATTAGGGGTTCCGTCTGGAGTTTGGATGAAGGGATATTCAGATGACACCACCTCTAAGCAAGCATTGAAGTGGAATGGCCACAGGAATAAGGTTCAAAGGAAGTTCAAGAAAGGGAGAAGAGCTACCATTTCTTGAGCCCTGGCGGTTCTGGGTTCTGCCTCAGATATTTTATATATGTTGCTCCTTTCAACCCTCATGAAAGCAAAAATAGGTGAAGGAAGGATTATCTTCTCGGCGTGAATGATTATGACCATATTAAGACTTTGTGTTCCAGGTCACAGAGCAAAAAAGAACTAGGACTGCTTTTGTTGAAATTGATGAAAACCCAACACAGATCAATGAAAAGGTGGAAAGAGAGTTGGAAAGAGGTGTCCTAACAGCTTAACAGGTAGTGATTTCAAGGATTAGAGAAGAAAGTCCAAGAATACTTGCCTCTGACTGGAGCCTGTTTATCTCCCTCTTTCCTATGCAAGGAGTTTCATTTTTGCAGAGCAGGGGGATGGCTGCTGACAAATCCAGGCTGCAATCACACATTATGACCACCTCCACTGGAAGATGGATTCGTTCTCCAAAATTGTGTAAACAGCAGGGAGCGATTCTAACAGGTCACGCTGGAGTCCAGATCCCGCCTCTTAGGTCAGTAGCTTTGGCCCCGTAAAAGTGCTATTATGTGTTTGGGCAAGTCCAAATCACAGATTAAACCAGAAAGAGGGGGATGGAAATGTTTAGAAGACAAAGTAGCCTCTCCCACCCCAAAAATCTAATCAAACAAGCAAAAAGTGCTTTCCACTCATCACTACAGCAAGGATCCAATCCCATGCCTGCCCTTTATTATTTCTATTATACTCTGATTCCTCCCCAGGTAAGTAGTGGCTCAAAGGCATCCCAGCAGCTCTAAACCCTGTTGACTCAGAAGTAGTGCTGGTGTTTAAGTGAGGGCGTAAGCACAGTGGGCCATGACTACCTGTTTGTGATACATTTAGTTACATCAGAAATAACCAGGTATTGGTTAAAAAATGTCTGAACTTCATCCCAGACCCACTGGAATACTGATAGGGATGCCCAAGAGTGGTTCTGACAACGCCCCAGGGGACTGTGGTTGGTAGTATCTTCCAATCCCGGCCGTCTCATCTGGAGGGAGGACTCGCTGGTCTTAGAAGGGTGCTCTTGGGAATCACTGGGACAGACGTCCGAGCCTGCACGTGCTGAGATCCTGGTGGTGGGGAATGAAGACAGGTCACACAGACAAGAGTCATTTCCCTTTTTTAGCCTGATTTTTTCCCAAAGCTTTTGCAAAGTCTCTATTCCACTCTTCCACTGTGCAGGGAGCTCAGAACTTGGCCCAAGTCCCTTTGTGGAAATGAGTAGGCTAGTTCCAATACAGCCTCCTGAGCCTCGGGCAAACAAACTACTTTTAATAGCAGGTCTTGGGAAAGCACTAAAGATAGAACAGGGGAGCAGCATGCGTAGCCAGCGCGGGATCAATAGAGGCAAGTGGAGTGGAGGAGCCTCATCGCACAGGTCAGTTAGGACACGTACAGGTTGTAAAGCAAAGAAATCAAGGTCCATGTCCTAAGAGGGGCAATGAAAGACTGAAATGTAATGCTAGAGGGGAGAACGGTTGACAACTCCTAAATGGTGCTTGATGACAAACTATTTCCAAAGCTAGTTGTTAGCCTAAGAGGTTCTGCTTCCTATATTGTCACTGACAGATGAAAAACAAAACGTGCTGCATGTCACTTGTTTGAATTTTATTCTTTGTGTGGCACACACCTTGGCTTTCTGGATGGTTATCTCTAAAGAAAATGGAAAAAATTTGTACCTGCCATTCTTTTTTTTCTCTCTCTCTTTTTTTTTTATTTAAGAGAGAGGAAGAGAAAGAATCTTAGCAGACTCCACAGCCAGTGTGGAGTTCCATGTAGGGCTTGATCTTATGACCGTGAGATCATGACCTGAGCGAAAATCAAGAGTCAGATGCTTAACTGACTGAACCATCCAGGTGCCCCAGAACTCATTCTCTTTGGACATGAAAATACTTTCTACAGGAAGCTATTCAGTAAAACCAGAGGAACTATTCAGTGCAGCTTTAAAATGCCAGAGGACAGTGTCCCTCTGCTCTCTCCATGGAAAGGGGGAGGAGAAACAAAGGGGTTGGCTGAGACAGAGAAGTCAGTAGTGGTGGGAGAAGGGGTAAATGTTCTTACTGTCCATGAAAGAGACACTTGCATCCTCCTGAAGCAGAGACCAAGGGAAAATTGGATAAATTACAGGGATTGCCATTTTTTCTTACTCTGGCCACAAAAAGGTACATGGCTTAAGGTGTATTCTTTTGAAAAAAGGTTAAACTTATGTCCATGAAGAAAGAAGAAAAACCAATGCCTACAATCATATCATTGATATTAAAAAAGGGATAAAAGGGGGAAAGTCAAAAAAAAAAAAGGGGGAAAGTCTTTAAATACTTAAGGGTGAAACCCTGTGATCCCTCCATCTCTAACTTTCTCACCATTTCCTTCCTTCCTCTCTCTCTCTTTTCCTTCTTGAAAATATTTACTGAATGTCTGCTGTGTGCCAGTCTCTGGGCTATCTTCCACAGAATACACAACCACCGATTTTTTTTTCTTTTCCCCTTTAGGTTTATGTGATGAACTGAATATTTGTGCTCATGCCCCCGGATGGTATCTGGAGAAGGAACCTTTGAGAGGTGATTAGGCCATGATGATTGAGTCAGTGCCCTTACAAAAGAGATGGAAGAGAGTTCCCCCGCTGTTTCCATCATGTGAGGACACAGCAAAAAGAAGACACTCTGTGAACCAGGAAGCAGCCTCTCCCAGACATCAAATCTTCCAGCACCTTGATCTCAGACTTCCCAGCCTCCAGAACTGTGAGAAATAAATGTGTGTGGTTCATTTTATTTTTTTAAATGTATTTATTTATTTATTTATTTGAGAGAAAGCTCCAGAGACAGCACAAGTGAGGTGGGGGTGCAGGGGAAGAGGGAGAAGCAGACTCCACGCTGAGCAGGGAGCCCAACCCGGCAAGGTTCAATCCCAGGACCCTGAGAGCATGACTTGAGCTGAAGGCAGATGCCTAACCGAATGATCCACTCAGGTGCCCCAATGTTTGCTGTTTACATCAGCACTGCTATAGTGTTCTCTCATAGCAACCCAAGCAGACTGAGACAGATGACTATGAACGTTCAATATTCATTATAGTGCCTTACATTCATGGTTTTAAAATCAGCTAAAACTTGTATTTCCAAATAACTTAGAGATGAATGCCGCATTGGAAGGGCTGGACCTTGCGCTCCTGACTCTCTGTCACCATCTAGAGGCAATTTATACATATTGCAGGGCTAGTTCTGAGAATATTGAAAATATACAATCATCTCAGAAGTTGGGGATGGTTTTACAGTGTTTATATATTGACCCTACAGAAGAAAATGGACCTAGTCATCTGCAAATGGATGGAATTGGAAGTTACGATCTCTCCAGGTATGAGTAGGTGAGAAATGGATTTTGGTTTCTGTACCACACCACTGGAGGGTGGGGAATCTACGAAGTGCAAAGGTTTAGTAGAGTGTGGGAGAACAGCTGGAAAACCAGGGGAGGGCAATAAGCCTCTCACATCAGGTTCAAGGCCTTCACTCCTTTGGTGTCCAGTTCTTTACTGAGATCACATAAAGCAGCGAAGTCACCTGTATTAGAAGCACCCACAGGGGCTTGCTACAGATGCATATCTGGGCCCTGCACCAAAATCTACTGAATCAGAATTTCCTTGGTGCACGGCCCAGGAATCTGCATAGTAAGCCAGCTCCACCATCAAAGGTGACTTTGATGCACCTTACAATTTGACATCGGATGTATGAAGTACCAGAAATACAGTGTATCCTCTGTTCTCGCTTCTAAAGCCCCCATATAAAGTGTTCAGAAAAATACAGCCAATCCTTGAGCCATCCTTCTGATACATCATGTTTATTCCTGTTTCACAGATTATAAAGTGGAGGCCACTGGAGCTGAAAGAGATTATGTTGGGAAGCCCCCCTGGTTTGTTCAACCTGGATTTCCTCACTGTGCGGCCTTTCCCCTCGCAGGAGTGCTCCACTTGGGCAGCCCGGACGTTACCCTGTCACTGCTGCATCCAGAGAAACCGATGATGCGCCCTGAGCTGTCACCCAGACTAAGCTATGACGAGGACCTCATCTCAACCACGTCGGTACTCTTAGGGCTGGCGCAGGGTACACGTTCCCTTCTCCTGCTACCATCCTGGTCCAGGATGCCGTCATTATTCACCCTGATTCTAGCACATTTGCTTACTTGCTCTCCTCTGGCCCGACCTCAGCACCACCCGTCCCTATCCACACATGATCTGAGACTTTGTACTAGAGATAGTGCTGTCCTCCACGCACACACACGCTCTCTCCCAGCTTAAATTCAATAGGATTTGTAGGCCAGCTTCCTCTGGCCTACAGAGTCCCGTTGGCTTGGCCATGTGCTTTCTGCCCCTCCCTCTGGCCGGTAACTCACCCTCCAGGGCCAGCACTTTTTGTGCAGGAAGACCTTCACTTAGGTGGCCACCCGCCTTCCCTTGTACCACAGGCACACCCTCTTTGGTCTTATGTGCGATGTCAGCTCTGAAGAGACACCTTACATACACACTCATCCCCGCCGCAGCTAAAGTAGATGCAGCTGTACTCTAAGTTAGGAAGGAGCCACTTCTCTTCCCTTGTGGAACTTGTGATTATTTGGGTTCTAGCGCTGAGTTATCCGACGAGTCTTCCCCCCTGGCCTTGGAGACTGTGTCTTCGTTCACCCCTGCCAACAGCAGGGATGCAAAGATCGAGTTAAATGTATTGAGTCCAGGAAGAGGCACGCGCGGCAGGTGAGACGCACGCCCACCGTCCACGGTGACGGCAGCGCTGTTTGCCGCTGCGGCTGAGCTGTGAGTTGCGGTGTTCGGGGCCAGGACTCGGTCTCGGGAAGGTGGAGGCGTGGTCCCAGGGAGGGGAGAGCCCGGCAGCCGCGAGGCCACCGCCACCAGCGCGCCTTGCCCTGCAGGCAGCGACGCGGCTGGCGGTCCAGCCCTGCAGGCTGCCCGGGGCGGGGGGGGGGGGGGCGGCTACTGGGTTCCTGGGGTGTAGCTGGGCTCTCTGCAGCCGGGCCGAGCCCACTGTCCTAGTCTTTGTCGAGGGGTTGATTGCTCCCCGCCTTGCCATGACAGGGCCTGAGGTAAAGGAGCTGAAGCGGGGAGGGGGTCGCACCTGGCGCTCGGGAGGCGCCCCAAGGCTGGGCACCCCGGCCCGGCCCGGAGCGGTGTGCGGCGGCCAGAGCAGCCGCGCCGCGTACCTGCGCCCGCCCCCCGCCCCCCTGCCCTGCCCGCCTGGCGCCGGGATTACGTGTTCCGAGCCCGACCCGGGGCGCTCCCCGCCCTCCCCCGCCCTCCCTCCCCCCGCCTCCCCCCGCCGAGCGCGAGCGGGGATCCCACGCCCTTGCACCAGCCCGGGGGCTCGGACGGGCCCGGGAGCCGCTGGTCGCCAATCACCGTGCGGGGGAGAGGCGGGCGCTCGGCTCGGCTCGGCGCGCTGGGGAGCCAGCTGGCGCGGCCCTCCCCGGGAGCCTCAGACGCTCGCGCGGACAGACAGACGCACGGGCGGGCGGCGGGCGGCGGGCGCGGACACAGCCCCGGCCGTCTGCGCTCGGAGCGCGGGAGCCCCGCGTGGCCCCGGGAGGGCGGGCGCCGCGGCGGGGAGGGCGCGCGGGCGGCCGCGGGAGGGCAGCGGCGGCGGCTCCCACCTGGCGCCGCACCTGGAGCGCCGCGCGCCGGGCCGGCGGGGAGAATGCGCGCCGCCCGTGCGCTCCGCCCGCCGCCTCCGGCCGCCCGCAGCCGCCGCGCCCGCACCTGACCATGGAGTGCGCCCTCCTGCTCGCGTGCGCGCTCCCCGCCGCCCGCTCGGGCCGGCCGGGGGGTCCCGCGGGGCTGCGGCGCGTGGCCAAGGCAGGTGCCGCCGGGGGCGCGCCGCGGGGGGGGCGGGGGGGCGGGGGCGCCCGGCGCCGGCCCCGGCCCCGGCCCCGCGCGCCGCTCACGCGGGGTCCCGTCTTGTCTTGCAGGCGCTCCAGCTCTGCTGCCTCTGCTGTGCGTCGGTCGCCGCAGCCCTCGCGGGTGACAGCAGCGGCGGCGGCGGCCTGGACGTCGGTGCGTATCTGCTCCCCACCCCAGAAGGGCCTTTCCGGGCACTCGCCCCTTCCCCCCCCGCCCCCCGCCCCAGAGACAGAAAAGTAGGGGGGCGCGCTCCACCTCCACCTCCACCTCCACCTCCACCCCCACCCCAGCCTGGCAGGTGTGCGCGCGTCCCGGAGTGAGTTCCAGTCGGCGGGTGGCTGCTGGGGATGTGGCAAGGACTCTCTGAACTTATCAAAAGAATCAATGCCGCAAGCTGTAAGTCCCATAAATGAGAAAACAGCACTTTCCTTCGTTCACAGATGGCTTGTTTTTTTGAAAAAAAAAAAAAAAAAAAAAAGGAAAAAACCTCACTGCGGTGAGAAATTAGGAAGTGGACGAGGTGGTTGATATCAAAAGGCACCTCCCTGGTTCCTTTCCTCTTCTGGGAAACTAATTCTTGGTGGGCCCTCCCCCTCCCCCCATCTTTCCTTCTCACTCTCCTGTCCGCTTGTGCTCCTCATCTTCCTTCCCTTGTCCCCTGCCCTTGTGTCAGGGATTCCCCGAAACTGTATTAGAAGAAAGCAGGTAGCTGGAGATCTCTGGGACCTTTATATCTTCTGAGGTTCCCAACTGCAAATCTCCAGAACACCCTGCACCTCTATCACACGCTAACTTCTTGGGGCCCCCAATGGAAAATCCTTGTTGCCATTGTCCCACCAGCTTCAGGGGAACAGCTGATCCAGGCGTCTAGCAAGACCTTGACATCCAACTCAGATCCTAGAATTTTTAAGCCTTGCAGGGTTATCTCCTATTGGGGCGGTGGGGGGGGGGGTGTTGGGCAATGGCAGGGTCATGGAGGAAGGACTGGGAAGATGTGGGTGAGCGAGGGGACAGGAGAGAGCTAGGAATTAACTCTTGAGAAATTCACTTTTTCTCCAATCAGGGATGCTGGCTGCAGTTTTTAAAACAACCCCCCATTGTTCTGCACGCATATAGTTCCCTCTGTTGCAGCCGCCACCTGTAAGGATCTCATCCTTGGTGAGCCCCTGAGCTGACTGGTTAGATCACTCTCTATGGGAGGCTCTGACTGCCTCCCTTTCTGGTGAGGACTGGAATATTACCATCCACCTGCTCATTCTCTGCTTGGAAACAAACCAGTAGCTGTTTCTGGGGCTTGACTTTTAGTTTTTGTAGGAATTACTGTCACGGAGCTCACTGCATGGGGGCTTTGTGGGCTGATTGCCTGGAAGGCCGGCTGGATAAGGCTATCCCATGGCCTCCTAAGTAGAAGCAGGCAGAGCTTCAGGTGGGTTTGGACTAGGAGGTATACGGAACATCTTCTTGCCGAGACTGGAGCACGTGCAGGCAGGGTTTTCCCACTTAGGTTTTTGTATGGGGAGGAAGGAGGTGGTTTTTGGCTAAGAAAGAGTTGCATTTAACCAAGAGTCGCATACCTGTAAAGCAACAGATTTTCAAAAGAGAAATGGTGTGTGGCCTGCTCATTTTTTTTTTAAGGTTAAGAGAGGAGAAGTTTTCCAGTTGTTTTTTTTACCATGTGTGTCAGTTAGATAGTATTTCTAGTTAAAGGAGTCAGAAAATGGGAGAAGCGAGACATAAAGTACATTGTGAGAATGAAAGTTGCTCAAGCAGTAAGAGTCACAGATGGTTCATACTGAAGAAAGCAGTTGAAAATTATGATCCTGATGGGATATTTTTTTTTTCCCCAAACGTAGGCTCAATTAGAATCTCACTCATTGATCCCTGTTAGCTACAGGGCTTCTGTTCATTCTTGGGCTTTTCTTATTTGGTTGTTGACTATTTTGGGAAAAAGGGAAATTCCTCTTTCTTTTCCTCCTCCAGTAACCAAGGACCCAAGTGACTCAAACATGCCTCTTAGTTATTCGGAATCTTTCTAAACACTTTCCAAATTAGTTTCCCATTCTGTGCCTAGAAAGTGGAAACGCAGAGTGTGTTTGAACACGCGGAAGGCATACTCCAGATCATTTTTTGATGATACTTTTCAGTTTCAACATTTTGTGATAGAAAACAGTGTGCCGGCTTCAATTTTCCAGCAGCAAATAGTTGTGTGTGTGTGTGTTTTTTTTTTAAGCTCCTCCTCTTGAGAACAAGCAGCAATTAGTGCTGCTCTAGAGAGCAGTGGGGAAAGTATTTTTAAACATGCCTTTCCAGGTGTCCCCTGACTGACACTCCCCCACCAACATGTCTGAGCAATTTTAAACATCAGACTCTATAGGAAAGTTCTGACAATTTTGAGACATTTTTATGCATCCACTATATTTTATGTTTACAATGAAAGGGGATTGTCCCTGTGAAAGCTCAGAGTAAAATGTTCAGAGCGCTACAAGTGCTGGGGTTTTATTATCATATATACTTAATATCGGAAATATGAAACCGCTGGTACTTGCTCCTTATCTGGGATGTCATCTCAAGTTACTCAGCATTGTGTTATCATTTGAAATTTAAACTCGGCCTCCCCAAATGCTCCCAATTCAGTTGAAGCACGAAGATATTAATCTCCTTGAGGAAAAAAAAAAAAACTGTTCTTTTCTCTACTCTTGTGGTTTTGCAGATATTTTGTCTCCAAATATCACTTTTTATGTATGGATGGCTCTGACTCACATACTAAGTCCATCTGTCTCCCTCCAGACCATGAGAGAAAGTTGTGGCATTTTCCACAAACATTCTTGAGATTCATGAAGATTGTGCTTGACTTTTAGTTTTTGTAGGAATTACTGTCACGGCGCACATTGCAAAGGCCACAGCGTTCCCTTCATGAGCTGCTCTGAATTGCTGTTAATCTAGGTGCGTGGCGATAGGAACAAAGACACCTGCGAGCCGTACGCTGCGCTTTGCCAGCCCATTGGAAAAGTGACCCTTCGGCACTGTGAGTTCTGGGTGCTGACAGCTAAACCTTTCCCGTTGCAGATTACGTCTTTGTCACGCCAGTAGAAGTGGACTCGGGCGGGTCATATATTTCACACGACATTTTGCACAACGGCAGGAAAAAGCGATCGGCGCAGAGTGCCAGCAGCTCCCTGCATTACCGATTTTCAGCATTTGGACAGGAGCTACATTTAGAACTTAAGCCCTCGGCGATTTTGAGCAGTCACTTTATTGTCCAGGTACTTGGAAAAGATGGTGCTTCAGAGACTCGGGAACCCACAGTGCAGCGATGTTTCTATCAGGGATTTATCAGAAATGACAGCTCCTCCTCCGTCGCTGTGTCTACCTGTGCTGGCTTGGTAAGTACCCCACCCTCTGGGTCGACTCCCTCTTTTCGTGTGTTTTGTGTAACTTGAATGAACAGATGTCTGCAATATTAAGTGTTCTTCCAGCCAACTCGACACATTCACACTGTCAGCTTTGATACTTATAATATTCTCAATTGAATTAATCTAATCTGCTCCCAGAAAAAGAAAATATAATAGAACTTTAATTACCATTTAGAGCATTCTTTTGATGTTTAATGGTCTGGGCCTCTTTATTCTCCATGTTTGAGACGATCCCCAAGGAAATTAATTTGATGGATGCCATTCGCTTTGTAAAGTCTTGGGAGACCCAGGCATTATATAAATCTAACAAGCCGCATGCCTCTACATTGCTTTGAAATGGGAAAACTGTATTTCAATGCAAAGTTGTGTTCAGCAGCCCCGGGAAGCCCAACCTTCACTGTAGAAGGGAGGCCTTTTGTTTTCTTTTAACTAATCTTTTCGTGTCCTGCTCACATAAGACATCCTTTTAGAATGTGGTATGGGGTGCTTGAGGGCTGGCAGGATTGCATGTGGCATCCAGGGATGCAGAGCACTTAAAGTATCTGGGACAAGTGTTATTTCCTCTCTGTGTAATCTTCAGCAGTTGTGCTCTAGGCCAAGGATATTGGAGTAAAGGATACTTGTTTCAGGATTCAGTCAAATCTGTGAGGCAGTAAATGGGTTCTGGGTTCGCATTGCAATTGAGAAGTGTCTTGAACTGACATCAGAGTCTGTGTCTGTTGAGACGCATCGTGGTCGTGCTCTGGAATGGCTGGAAGAAGAAAGTGAGAAAGCCCGTTTGAGGATGTAGTTAGTAATGCACACAGCACAGCAGGACACAGAGCAAGAGGGGTTGAAGTAGGTGCTGGTGAATGAAAACCCCCATGTCCTTCGCTAGTCAAAACTTTATTATTTAACTTCTTTTTCACATCGTGGCCTGAACTTTAGCAAACACCTCTCATCGCGGAGTTTTGATACTCTTTGGTATACTCTTTGAAGCAT
The DNA here is from genome assembly GCF_003254725.2 of Canis lupus dingo. Taxonomy (NCBI): domain Eukaryota; kingdom Metazoa; phylum Chordata; class Mammalia; order Carnivora; family Canidae; genus Canis; species Canis lupus. The sequence continues at coordinate 73,925,185 of NC_064247.1, forward strand.
AGAGCAAAGCGAGGATTTAACAATTTCCAACTAAGCTTGATCTATTTAAATGATCAATAAGACTTACTAATGACCTATATATTCTAACATGATTGCGTGCGTGCGCTCGCACACACACGAATCCTGGGATTTCTTGTTTAGCTTGAATGTGATGAGTCTTCTCATTTCTGAGCATTCTCCATATTTCCCCCTCTCCTATCTGTTCCAGTATCCTAACATTTTCAGGAGGTTAGGCCTCTCACCATAGCAGCGTAAACTATCCCATTCCACATAACATAGTGGTTAAGAGTAGACTGTCCAGGACACCAGCACTCACTGGTAGGACCTTGGGCAAAGTACTAACCTCTATGTGTCTTAGTGTCTTCATCTCTAAAATGGAATAACAAGAAGGTTTACATCATAGGGCTGTGGGGATTAAATGACTTCTTCCTAGGAAAATGCCTTAGCAGTTCCTGGCAGAGAATCATTGCCCTATAGCTATTCTAGTTCCAGCAAAACGTAGTTAGCCACCTCGTATTTAGCTCTCTTGGAATTCCAATCTCTGTGAATGATAGGAAATCTGATTAGTTGTCTCCTATTAATAGATATCTGGTTATTTCTCTAAGTTGGAGATTTACAGGGAGCAAATGATCACTAAACACATAGGAAATTAAAAATTTTCCATTGTGATGTAAAAATTGGGATGGATGTGAAAGAATTGACAACTACGTCTGCCTGTGTCTGAGGCTGAGGTGAATTGGAATCATGAAATTCAAATTCTGTCTCCACTGCTCAACAAACCAGCTGCACGTACTTAGTTAAATAACTTTACTTCTCTAGGTCTCAATTTCCTCTCCTGAATCACGTAAAATGATTTCTCAGGCCAGTGCCACTCTAGGCATCTGACTCTAATTTGTTGACCCTGGCCAGATCCACTTGCTATGGGGTAGAGTGAGAATCACGCTTGTCCTCGGTGCATTACCCACCTCTCCATGACCCTGCCAAACAACTGTGAAACATAAGCACATACACCCACACTCAATTTAAAAAAAAAAAAAAAAAGAAAAAAAAACATGCAAGAGAATAGAAACACAACTGAGAAACTGAGAAACTGGATGCCACTCTGAATACTTTATGTAACCTTGTGTTGAAGTATAATGTATACAGAAAAGTGCAAAAGTATATACAGAAAAATACAAAAACCATAGAGTGCAGCCTAATGAATTTACACAATGTTTACACCCGTGTAACCACCACCAAGATGAAACATTACCAGTGTCCCAAAAGGCCCAGCTGTGTCCCCTCCCCAGTCACTTGCCTCCAGAGGTAATCACTATCCTAACTTCTAATTTAGCTTAACTTTGCCTTTTTTACTTATTTCACATAAGTAAAATTATACAGTATTCCTTCCTACGACTATTTCACAATGTTTCCATTTAATTGTTGATGGGCATTTAAGTTGTCCCTGCTGTGGGCTGTCGTGGAGTACTGCTGAGCATTCTTATATATGCCTCTTCGTGAGCAGATGGACACATTCTTTTGAGTTGTTGGTCCTGGTTGTACTAATTGCACTGCCATCAGAGTGTATGGGAATTCCAGTCACTCCACATCCTCACCAACACTTACTATTGTCTGTGTTTTCCATTTTTGCTACTGAATCGATGCGCGTGACGTGGTACCAAGTTATATGGGTTTAGTTTGTGTTGTCTTAATGGTTGCTGAAGTTGAGTTCTAATTCTTATGCGGATCGGCCATTTGTATATTCTCTTTTGTGATCTATCCATATCGTATGGACAGATAGTATAAATGTTTCCAGCCTACACCGTGGTGTTTTTTCCTTTTCTCTGTAAATAGAAAAAGAGAGTTCTGAGCAAAAACACTGCTTTGCTGGCTTAGTATCTCTCTTATTATGGCTCTGAATCTCCAACAATGCATTGATCTGCTTGTGAAACACTAGCAAATAGCAGTAGTGAACACTGTGAAATCATGTGAGCTCAGGCAGGGGACACTTCACGAGGAACATTGAGAGATGGTGATGGAGAGCAATAATCATGGTGGGAGGAACATTTCTTCATCCTTCTAGCCACCTGGAACACATTGAAATCGCCTTGCTTCTTTGGCCAAACAAAGGGTTCATACCTTTGCTAAAGTTAATTAACAACTACTGTGACAGATTCAGAACAGTGAATGATTTTTAAGAGTTCAGGAGAGGGACAGACCTCTAAATGCTTCGTGGAGAGACGACTCAGGAGACAAGCAACTCTTCTTGCCTTGATACAGAAGCTGACAGGAGGTGAAAGGGACTGATAGGTAGAGCCTCTTCCACATGAAGTCTCTACATCAGGTTTTCTGCAATGGTGGAGGTGGATGGCTGGCATCAGAATGCCTTTAGTGCATTCTATAATACAGCAACCTCCTGGAAAGCATGCAGTGTGTAAAAGGACAGTAGGTCACCATTCAATAATAGAGTACCAAGGGGAAAACTAACTATGATCCTGATTGCCAAGGAAGCCCCAGGAGAGAATGAGAAAGCATGGGAGGACTATAATAGTAAAATATATGCGTCAGTACATGCATGCCTACCTGTATATGTACGTATCCAGTGAGGATTTCTCCTGCAGAGAATTTTCCTCAATAATTCAGAATTAAACTGTGCTTAAAATATTTTCTTAAAATACACTCCCTTCCCCACAACTGACAGGGTTCAGTTTATTCAGGAGTTGAGCAGGTATTTACTTAGGATAATGGAAAAAACAGAAGATGCAAACTTCCCTGAGTGAGTCCTGCCCACCGTGATGTCCAGGCAGGATTATTTTAAAAATTTTTGAATGCCTTTACACAGGAGCACGTGCCCTCCAGCTCACCATTGCCCCTACATCTGACTGCCTTGCACTATGGGAAGGTATCTGGGTTTGCAGCCTTTGTTGCAGAATCTTGGCGTCACAATTAATCTAATCACCATCTGCCATCCCTTCTACCTTATCCAGCCTCTCCTTGGCTACCACAGTGAGGAGAATGGGATGACATCCAGGAAGCCCTCACCGTTGTTGGGAGACTCTTCTTGATGTTGAACTACAACCTACCTTCTCATGACTTTCACCTGTATTTCTTAATTCTGTCTTCTGAGAGGATAGAACGGACTTGTGTCTATCTTCCTACAGACTGAGAGATCCAAAAGGCCTTTCTGCTCAAAAATCTTTCACCCTAGAGCTCTTTTTTATTAGGACAGTGTTTTTCAGAGTGCTGGATCAGCTGCCTTAACTTTGCCTGAGGTGTTGAAAATGTGAATTTCTTAACCCACAGCAGAAGGTCAAAGAGGCTAAGGTCAGGAATGTGTTTTTAATTCTCCAAATGGTTCCTAACGCATACTAACGTTGAAGAACCATTGGATCGAGACAATGAACATATACACAAATTGTGTTAATAATTGCTGCCTGAAGAAAATGCTATTGGTTTGACCCCATTTCTGAAACTTAATGGAAATGTCCTGTTTTAAGAGCTGACTGGAAAGACACATTGAGTAACTACTTTATTCAACAACTATTGATGAGCTTCCATTCAGGGCACAGTGGATAAAGTTGCAAACAAGTTGGATGCCATAATCGAGTTTATAGAAAAAGTTCATGGAGTAAAATTTTAAAAATGGGAGGAAGCATAGTCAAGCTTAGTGCTAAGGCTACCTCTTAGAGCTTTACCATGCACATTAGCATATTAACAACTTAGAAATGCCCTACATTACAGACCTTTGTTTAAACCTAGAACTTTCATAACTTTGGTCATGGAAGCTTTTTTTTTTTCCCCAAGTAGTGTCTCTTTACAGTCTGGTAGTGACAGGAAAATCAAAGCAATGATTCCCAAAAAAAGATAGTTCTGTATTGATTTCTAACTAGTGAGAGATGCTCCAGGGATAAAAGGATTTCATGACCATATAAGTGGTTTCATGGCCATGTATTCCCATAGAGTGAGGAAAACGTGAGGTTTACATGCAATTAGACAGTCTTCTGTGTGACACATTTCACACCTTTTAATATGCTAATGTGTATTGTGAAGCTCTAAGAGGTGGAATTGTATACTAATTGGACTACTCCCCTCTCTTTAAGGCATGCTTTCATCAACAACTTGTCCAGGTTTCTGCATAAACCGTAAAAGAGCAATTGCTAGATCTACGATTAACTGGACTTTATTGGGACCTGATAAACCTGATTACCAGGTGCTCCTGTCAGGGAAATGCACCCCTTGCTTAATAAACTCTGACACCAAGCTCCATTCACAATGTGAAGAGCAAGCGACCAAGCATGCAGAAACTGCCACCGTCTTGCTTTCCTGCCCAGGTCTGTACTAAGGGTACTTGGTCCTTTACCTTTGATGAATAACCTCAGCAAATGCCCAGTGGGCAAGAGTGGAGGAGTGCTCTGAGGGCATCTTCTGTCTTCTCTGATCAGGCCCCAGCCTCAGCACTGTGTCAGGGCCTCAGTGGAAACTGTGCCATGATCAAGGCTGCAGGAGATCCCTCCAGCCTCCCTTCCTGACACACCAACCTAATTTTGTCTTTTAGTTTTTCTTTCGTTTCTTTTTTCTTTGTCCCCAACAATTAAACTATAAGTGGTGTTTCTCCTGCATGGCTGGCTGCCCCAGTGTCCTCATGTCTTTCTTAGTGGTAGCCTCTTTAGACCGTGACTGCGGGGACCCATCCTCTGGAGAGCCTGGGTCCCTGCGAGGAGCTTTGGAAACAGTTGGGTTTCAATAGGCGGTAGGGAAGCTTTGATCTCTCCTTTTCAGAAGTATTTTATGACTCAGAAGGCTCAGCCATTGAGTTGTCTGCTGCTGGCCACTGCCTGCCCAGCAGCCTTTAGAAAGCTGGTTTCCATTCATAAAAGGGTTGAAGTTAAATGACCTTAGTCCAGACAGGCAGAAAGAGACTGGGCTCTCGTGCTTTGTGGGGCCTCGTTAGCCAGGCAGGGGTTTGCTGAATCACATACACCCCCTTGTAACTTTACAGATCCTTGAGAGGATCATGTGAAATTAAGGATTAGACTGGGCTGTATTGCTAAGTTTTGGATACAGGCTGACCCAAACCAGAGATGTTTTCTTAGGTTATTGATTCATTAAGGGTAAAAAGGGGTTTTCTTTTTGTTTTTGTTTTTGTTTTTTTGGCCACTCTTCAGAGGTGATTTGTGAAGACAATTATTTGCTTGTAGCAATACTTTAAGCAGAATGCCAGCCAATCTCTTTTTTGAAAACATAGCCAAGATTCTTGCCAGAGAGCAGGATCCCAAGGCTGATTTGAAGGGTGCTCACATGGGAGGGCGGAGAGCTGACCCTTCCCCTGCACTCCCTGCCTGTTAATTTTTTTTTTCAATTTTTATTTATTTATGATAGTCACAGAGAGAGAGAGAGAGAGAGGCAGAGACATAGGCTGAGGGAGAAGCAGGCTCCATGCACCGGGAGCCCGATGTGGGATTCGATTCCGGGTCTCCAGGATCGCGCCCTGGGCCAAAGGCAGGTGCCAAACCGCTGCACCACCCAGGGATCCCCTCCCTGCCTGTTAGAAGGTGGCCACTGGAGGAGCTCACACCCTGGGGTTCCAGCATTGTGAGTACTGTGCTTTCTGCATGGCTCTACACTTGTTTTCTCATCTGTGATGTGGATGATAACTCTTCCTCTCTCCGGAAGACTGTGGCGATGCATGAGGAGTGCTTAGCCCAACATGCACTGGGTGCTCTGTCCTTTGACTGCTTTTGACTTTGGACTGGGAAGGGTTCTGAGAAGGAAATGGCTCCAATTCTGGAGCTTCATCAAGCCTGTCAGAACAGGGAAAGGGCACCTGGGTGGTGGTAACATCCTGCTAGGCTGTTTGGAGATTCTGTGGGGGAATGTAACCACTGCATTATCTACCATGAAGAAAGGAAATGAGAGAAAGATAAAGAATCAAAGAGGAAGGATCAACAAACACATAAAGGTTTGGATTGGTGCACGCACAGTACAGCAATGTAGTGTACTGGCTTTGAGCTCAGACTTGGAAGTCCCAGTTCTGGACTCTACTAACTGCACAACTCAGCTCAAATTACTGATCCTCTCTGTTTAATTTCTTCATTGGTAAGCTGAGGATAACAGGGCTTATGGATGGTGAACTGGAAGAAAAATAGTCTATATGCAATGCTTAAAACAGAGCCTAAGCACATAGTAATAATGTTGGTAGTGGTAACGAGAGAGGAATAATCATCATTATTGCAAGCCTCCTTCCATAACAGAGCTTCCAAAGCTGGCTAATGCCAACCCTCCTTACCACCCACAGGCGGGAAAGTTTTAGCCAAGATAATAATAATAGTTTCTATTTATTGAGCACTTCCTGAGTTATTAAAACTGGCCGTGGAAAGGAGAATTCAGCTAAGACACAGACCAAGCCCTTCATAACCTGTAACTTCCAGTGAGCTTGTGCTTATTCAAGGTCTAAAGTGGCATTTTTTCCTCCATGCTGAAATGCTGAAAGACCTAGACATGTCAAAAACAAACCCCCAGCATCCTACACTTAGGCTCTCTCTCAGAGAATTCCATGGGTCCTGGGTAGAGCCTAGGTATCCATTTGGGGATTCAGAAAAAAATTCACAGATGATCCCAACCCAGGTGGCACTGTTGACTGAATCAGTGTCCTAAACGTATCTACAAAGAATCTTCTCAGGGGAAACGGGATTGCTGAAACCTCTTTGGGACAATTATTTTTTGCTTTATGGAATGCATCATGACATATAAGTGCGACTGTCTGTGCTCTAACTCACATCAGCCAATACGTATACTAAAAGGGTCAGGCAGGTGGCTTATGTAATCGAAGTGCAGATTGTTCTTGTTTGTATGCCCTAGAAGTTTCACTGGCAAGTAGAACTCCATCTCAAACTAGGTGAGGCATAAGAAAATATATTTATTGGCTCTGAGATAATTCTAATTCATGCTTCCCGCCTCCACCCCTCCCTCCTTCCTTGTCTTAGGATGGCTAGCTTTGAGCAAGGCTGGATCCAAGGTACCCAGTGACATCATCACTGTTGTCTTTCTCTGACTCAGCTTTTTGACCTTGCTGGTTTTCCTTCTGCATGGAGGACCTTCTGAGTTCCAGAGGGGAATCCAACATTTCCTTAGGTGCCTGTGTCTCATGTGCCTTTACTCAGCAATGACACCACAGTTATAACCTATATCCTATATATATTATATATATATATATATATATATAATATATACACACATACATACACAGCCTATATCCTATATGAGAATAAGTGTATGGAGCCCTGGACTTTATTTGCTCTCTGTAAGCCTCAGATCCTCAGATGACCACACTCAATTCATCTGTATATCTGAACAAGACCAAATTATGTCTTCACTTAAGTATTGATAAGTGAATTAATGCATGGAAGGAAGTCAGGGATGAGGCACAGCAAGCCAACGATTCCAGTTATTGCTTTGAAGCTCCTTTTGAAACCAGAGTTTATTACATCTGTGTGTGTGTGTGTGTGCAATGTGTGCACACATACATGTGCATGCATGTGTGGACATTTAAAATGTACATAGATGGTATTAGCCAATACCTGAAGCATTTTGTTTGATGGGAAGGGGGAGTGCTTGAAAATAATGTATATCTTGGCTTTCCTGCTTATCAGTACATGTACATCTATCTTATTCTTTTAACCGCTACATATTTAATCATTCCATCTGGTTAATATATTTGTTTCCAGTTTTTTGCTATTGCTGAAGAGAACATGCATATATATGTCTTCTTAGTTGCATGCAATTCTATATTCCACAAGAGAGAAAGAGAGACCAAGAGACCCACTTCATGAAAAGCTGAGGCGCCAAACACATACTGGACATCAGCTCTGGCCAGAAATTTCCTTGCTGATATAAACATTAGCCACCCAGCATCACTGGCTATTACCGTGGTGGTAAATCATGCAAAGTTACTGTGAACTCATTTCACCTTTGTTTTCCGTGAGCCTAAGGAAGTCACTTGGGAGAATGGTTCTCTCCAGTGGAGTAGATGTGCTGGTAAAATTGCATGATTTCCCACCATCGACAATAAACAATTTAAGAGAAAGTGGTACTGATTAATTCCTAAAGTCCAAACGTAATGAGGCCCAGGGAGCACTGCCCACTAAGCACTGCCCAATGACCAAAACAATTTGCCTGGGCTTCCCACCCAGCTCTGTCCACAAACCCAGGACGTCCCTTTCAGTTATATCAAGTTATTTCCATGAAAGCCTGTTCCCATGGTTTCTCTATCCAATTACAGGGCAGACTCTGCTCAAATACCATAATACAAGTCTGGTGAGAGTGTTCTATCTGGATGGCATGCTCACCTCTCCTGAAGGGATGCCTTTGATGTATCGAAGGATTTTATTTGCAGCTGAATTCTTTTGATTGCTTATTCATGCCACTGAGTCCGGAATATTTTATCTGCCTTTATTACCAGTATGAGTCAAGGGGGCATGCTTCCTAATATAAATTATATAACGCACACCACTAATTTACTGGAAGTCGGCTACCCTTATTTGAGAGAAGGCACTTAAAAGAGATGGGCATGATCTAGTAAAAGGAGATTATCTCTCCAGGGATTTCCCGAGTTCTCTGACAGCAGACTGCTTTGTAGCGTCTGTGGGTTCATTCTGTGGTTTTATGATTCCTCATCTCCCTTTCATATGGTACTTTGCCACTTCCAGGAGACAAATGGTTACCCAAGATTAATTTCTCTGTTGATAACGATGAACATAATTGATCCCCTACCTTTATTTAGTGTAGAGCTGTTTCAGGCAACACAGAAATGTGGTGGAGAGAAATTTCTACTTAAATGCGCTCTTGCTCTTCATACACACGCACACACACGTATATCTTATATACACATGTGTTTCCTATACTTTCCTATATCTTAGTCTTATCTCAGGGGTTTACAGCCACTGTTTTTCAGTAAGACGCATTGAAGCAAAATGAATTCCATGCTTTTAAAAGGACTCTTTTTGTGTGTAAAGCAAATACTAATTTCTGTTTATTCCTGCCTATGTAATAATGATTAAATCATGTCTAAATCAGTAATTCTTAGCATAGAGAGCTTTAAAAAGAAGCATGTATGCTCAGATCCTGCCCCAGACCAATTGAAGCTGAGTATCTGGGGATGGAGCCCTGGCATGTGTAGTTTTTAGTGGCTCCCCAGCTGGTTCTAATGCACAGTCAAAATTGAGAATCCCTGGTCCAGATAAATGCCAGTGGCTTCAGAGGTGCTGTCACCTTAGAAATGCCTGTGCAATAGTTTAAGAGGGCAGGTTGGCATGTTAAAATGCATGAGATTTTAGAAGCCCGTGGTTTTTAATTGTTAGGAGATCTCTGCGAAATTACTCTTTTTGAAGACTTTTTATTTTGAAATACTTTTAGCCTCCCAAGAAGTTGCGAAAATAATACAGAGAGTTCCCATCTATTCTTCACTCAGCTTTGGGAAATTATCACCTCTCTGGGAATCTAGTTTCCTTACCTGTAAAGTGGAGTTGGGGGTGGAAGGAAGCCCTATTGATGGACTGCTTTGAGAGGGAAGTGACATTGATGGTGCCATGTACAAACTGTAGCTCTTGGTGTCCAGACATGGCTCTCCAGTTATCCAGTCATTATGCATGTATTGCTGGGAAGAGAATTTTGCAGATGTTGTCAAGGCTTCAAATAAGTTGACCTTAAGATAGGGAGATTTTCCAGGTAGGTCCAACCTGATAGTCCTATGATCGTACAGAATCAGGAAAAGTCAAAGAGATTCATAGCTAGAGGGATTGGACATGTGAGCGTCTCGTTGCTGGCTTTGGATATCAAGCACAGGTGGCCCCTAGCAGCCGAGAGTGGCCTCTAGCTGGCAGCCCCAAGAAATGGGGACCTCAGTCCTACAGCTGGAGGGAGCTGAATTCTGCAAACAACCTGAATGAACTTAGAAGTGGATTCTTTCCCAGAGCGTCCAGCAAGGAATGCAGCCCTGGCTGACACCCTGACTGAGGCCTTGGGAAACCCAGAGCAGAGAACCTAGTCACACTGTGCCCGGACTTCTCACTTGCAAAACGGCGAGCTAACAAATGGGTGTTATTTTTAAGCTGTTAAATATCTGGTGACTTGTAATGCAGCAATAAAAACCTAACACGGAAAATTTCTAGAGTGCTGACCTGCAGCAGGTGGGTCACATAGTAAGTCCCTACTGTTTCCAGAATCATGGTCCTCTTACATCTTCCACCAACCGCTCATGCTTCCTCATGGAGCACACGAGACCGTCCGTGGCTTCAAGGAGAAACAGCAAGTATCCGTAGATATTCCCTATTGAAGACTGCTTCGGAAATTATTATACAATTTAGCACCAGGTTTCTTAGCAGGGCACTACTCACATGGATAGATGCTTGTGAGAACTGTCCTGTGCATTCAAGGATGCTTGACTATTGCCCAGCAGATTCCAGGAGCGTCCCACAGTTAGGACAAAATGTTTCCAGATATGGCCAAGTGTACCTGGGGGTATGTTTGTCACCAGCTGAGAATCACTGATAGCTGGCTTCTTTAATAAAATGCATTTATGTAAGCATTTTTTTTTCCAGAGCATACTTGCTGTTGTCATTAAAATAATTTCACTGACCATGATGATTCAATAATGATTTTTACTTTTGAGACACATACCTCGGAAGACTGTGTATGACTGGTGCCTAGGGACCGGGGTGGATTGGAAGGCAGCAAAAAAAACTGTCTGGAAATCTTTTTAAGGATGTGTATTTGCTTTTGAATTGCACAGCATGCCAACCCAGACTGCTGAAAATAAATGGATCTCTGAAGAAACAGATATGTTTATAATAAAATTTACCCTTGCATTCTTATGAGGGAGGGAGTCTATCCATGTGGATATAGATTAGAGATGTGGATTCCATTTCTGGGTCTGCTGCCAACCTTATGGAAAAGTTAAACATCCTCTCTGTCCTGTGGATCTATAACAGTGGGAACAATGGGCAGCTCTGGAATGAGATCGAGAATGTTCTCTGGGTTTTTATGAATGTATGCTCAAGCCTGAGAATCTTGACAAGGTATACGGATTTTTCTATATACTGTATTAGTTGGGCATACTGGAAGTTCACAGTACCTGAAGAGGCAAGGAGCTCTGTTTTAATTGGGGTGCAGGAGAAGGGAGCTAATTCTTTCATATGCATAGACTCATCAGCTGACCTGATTGTTGAACCTGTCTCCTTCGTCACTTCCTTGACTAGACCATCTTTTGAGAGGATGTGGTATATTGGTACCTGGTACCTGTATAATAGCAACATCCTCTAAATTACCCAACTTCTTTATAAATGTAATAGGTTAGCAAAGTTAAGGTCATCTGGGGTGTTTGTACGCCTGGCTAATTGCTTGACATTTCTATTCCCTCTGTTCCTTCCTTCCTGCCTACCACCCACCCATCTCTACACCCATCCAACCCTCCACCCACCCATCCTTCTAATCCAAAGCATTTATTTCCAGCACATTTCTATTATGTGCTTTATAGTGTGATAGACTGTGGAAATATAAAAATGATAATATGATTCCTAATTTCTAAGATAGTCCAGTGTCAAAGTGGAGAATGATGGTGACAGTGATAAAAACACAGAAGGACAGTGCAACAAAATTAACTTTATAATGTCTCGTTTAAGGCACTATGAGAACACAAGTGTTGAATGACTGATTTTTAATATGGTGGGAAAGCAGGTTGAATGAAAATGCATAAATAGCAGGTGATCATATACACCTCCCCCCCTTGTACATTTCATTGCTCACAGTCAGTTGAGTTGGGTATTTTGAAAATATACCCAATTCTGACCACTCGTTATCCCCTCTCCTGCTACCACTGTGATACATGGCACTCTCCTCTCTCACCTGGATTCTTGTAACAGCTTCCAGTCTGATGGTTCTCCTTCCCCTCTTGTGTCCTTATAATCTGTGCTTCTCACAGCTGCCAAGTTATTTCATCTTTTTTCCCTGGCAGCTAATGGCTTTCCATTACTCCTAGTTTATAATCCAAATTCCTGACCGTGACAGGCAAGGCCGTATGTGATTGGGCTCCTTTGATTGAATTTCCTGTCTTTTATACCATCATATACTTCCCACCCCCCCCCACCCCCAGCCCTTCTGGACTCTTACACCTTTCAAGTCCCCCACTGCCCCTATTCCATTGACTTTGCTCTTTGGATGATCATTCCCCCACCCCCACCCCCAGTATTCACCTGGATCCTCTCTTCATGTCCTGTGCATTTCGGTTCTCTGTAAATGTCATCATTGCAGAAAGTTCTTCCCTGCACCTGTCACGCCCTCATTGCCTTACCTAGCTTTCTTTTCTTCTTACTTATCACTCGTGTGATCAACACTTTGTGAATTTGCATGTACTGCCCTCTGCACTTGAATAGCAGCTTGATGGGGGCTGGACTTCATCTCTGCTGTTCATAGCTGTGTCTCCAGTGGCAAGAATAGACCCTGGCAAATAGTAGGCACTCAATAAATATTTGTTATACGAAGGTATGTAATTAACATCCTGTAATTTAGAAATACATCATTTCTGTTTGGCATGCATCATGAATTGGATTTTTCTTGTGCATCCATGCATACGTTCATTCACTGTAGAAACTCATCAATAGGTCTCTTTATATGCAGGTTAGATATGGGGATTCAGAGTAGTGGTCACCTATAATTTCTTGTCTGCCCAGCATCTTTTTCCCTAGTCTTTTGGTAAAAAAACGTTGCAGTTTTCCTTGGGGACCTACGTTCTCCATGTAGGAGACCAGTCGGAATCTCAGACGTCCTTGACTACAGTGATTGGTAGGGATTCACATACAATAGGACCAGAGCCAATGAAATAAAATCCTGGGACATCTAGGGGTAGCAAAAAGGAAAAAACGTAAGTCCCGAGTTGCCAGCCACCTTTATATCCCCTGAGAATTGTCATCCCAGTCTTGATACTGGACATTAAAGTACTTCAGGCTTTTCATTTGCATGAAACATATCCCCTTTTCTTGTTAGCCTGGTTTAACTTAGGTTTCCGTCACTTTGAAGTGAAAGTCCTAACTGTGATAGGAACGTAGAAGTCCTGGGTAGTTTCTGCAAAGAACCTTCTAGTCTCACAGAGGAAGCATGCAAGCATAATGCAGCAAGGGCATTCAGCATACATTGATCAACAAATAAATGCAGTGACACCTTGCCTGCGTTTTGTGAACTGACATTTAGTGGGTACAGAGCCCACTGCACGGAGTGTGACGGCATATACCATTGTCAATATTTGTTCTTGACAGCGCATCTTGGATGGATTATCTGTCTTCTTGATTCACTACTTTGTCAGTTGTCTTGTTATTACACACCTCTCCATGTCTGCCAACAATAACTGCAGATGGATTTAACACAACAAATACAAGTGAGTACGTTCTATGCCTGTCAGTGAGCAGTTGGAGAGAGACCGCTCTCCATGGTTGGCTTAGAGGATGACTTCACACTCCATAACCACTTTTAATTGATTTCTTTGATTTGTTTGGACGATGACATGTGGGGGAATGTTGTGAACCAAGAATGCTTATTGATGGATTACATTGCCCAATGTTCATATGCAGTTCATTTGCGTCTTTGAAGATATTTATTTTAACGAGTCTAATTTTAGTAAGCAGTGGGTTTTTATTTTTAAATAATGACAACAGAAGTGTGTTTTTTTTTTCCTTCCCCCATGCTCTGTTTCTTTTTTGTGATGTATGGAATTCCATCTCCTCTTTGCTGTGGCACAGTGCTGTCCAGTAGAATGTAATACAAACCAACATATGTCATTTAAAATTTTCTAGTAGTCTTATTTTTTTTTAATTAAAAAGGAAGAGACAAAATTTGTATTGGTAGATTTTGTTAATCTAAAGTATTGAAAATGTTCTTTCAAAATGTAATAAAAAATGACATAGTTTGCTTTTGTTTTACATGCAAGTCTTCCAAATCCAGTGTGCACTTTGCAATTACTGCACATTTGGTTCAGACCAGCCACATTCCAAGTGCTCATGACCTCACCCATACTGGACAGGATAGTTCTAGCCTTCTCCTATCTGGAAGTCCTGGGACTTTTATAGTGAAAGTAAATGGGCAGAAAAGAAAGATTCTCTTTTTATCTAATTTGCTAAAATTGCATATCTTCCAAATAATACTCCCACAGTGTCTTTAGTTTTCTTTTGAATACTCTTCAGTTGTGGACAGGTTGATGTTTGGGTTTAGAGGCACTTTGCCACTATACAGTTCCATAGACAATTTGATGGTGGAAATCAGATGTAAAAAAAAAGTGAAATGTTGAAGATAACTGGAGGTATTAGGTTTTGAAACATTTTTTAATTTACACATGTTAAATAAAAATTTACCCATGGATTTTCTTCTAATTATATTTGTTTTTTTTTTTAAATGTTTATTTATTTATGATAGTCACAGAGAGAGAGAGAGAGAGGCAGAGACATAGGCAGAGGGAGAAGCAGGCTCCATGCACCGGGAGCCCGACGTGGGACTTGATCCCGGGTCTCCAGGATCGCGCCCTGGGCCAAAGGCAGGCGCCAAACCGCTGCGCCACCCAGGGATCCCTCTTCTAATTATATTTGATCAAGACTTGCTAGTTTAATAACCTCTGCTTTTTTTTTTTTAAGTGGAAGCCTCTTTATTAGGTCTCATTTTTTTGGATTTTCATAATAACCTTTACAGTTCTGGTAATTAACATATGTAGAAACCAGAGCAAAATAGAGTTTAAGAAAATCCATGGTCAGGTCAGGACATTAAGAGGTAATGTCACACTATATTATAAATTTCCCTCTCTAATGGAAGGGTTCAGTGGCAAAAATAATGCAGATAAATGAATAGTCAAAAATATATTATATCTGGCTTAGGATCACATTTAATGTATCAGAAAATTTAGTTATCTTATTATATTTTTGCTCAAATGGTGATACCTGAGCAAATTTTCCTGGCTGGTGGCTGTGCTAGCTGAAGCTGGCAACTCCACAGACAGGAGAAATCAACCAATAGGTGGATGGATGTCTCCATGCCCTTCCCCGTCAGCCAGGTAGAGCTGCCTGACTATGGTTTCAGCAAGACAATCTTTTGCTGAGCCCTGCCTTCCTTAGGCCAGAAGAGTAGAGGAGAGTTTTCTCAGGAACACTTGAAATGAGGAGCAGGTGGCTTTTATTCTACAGAAAGGAAGGAGACTTTCTAAGTCCAGGGAAATGGCAGTGCATGCTTTTCAGGGGAGCACCTTCCCTTCTCCATTCTTGGTGGTAGACTGGGCATGCATGGGGCTGTGTTAGGGTTCTCTGGAGAAACAGAGGCAAGTGTGTGTGAATTCTATATATTATACATATGTAATATTACTATATATCAATATTATATTAGATATTATGTTTGTGATTAATAAAAACATAATGTATATATTTATATATACATATGTATGTTTATATTTATACACATAAATTTATATGTACCAATTTACTTATGTGTGTATAGATATAAATATGTATATGGGAATGACTTACATATTATATTATGAAAAGCTGAGAAGTCTCAAGACCTGCAGTTGGCAAGCTGGAGAGCCAAGAGAGCTGATATAGTCCCAGTCTGAGTCTGAAGGCAGGAAAAGACCAATGTCCCAGTTTGAGGACCATTTCCTCCACATTTTTGTTCTGTTCAGGACATTAGTAAATGGGCAATGCCCACCCCCACTGGGGAAGGAAACCTGCTTTATTCAGTCTGCTGATTCAGTGTGAATCTCAATAAGAAACACCCAGAAAGACACACTTACCCAATATTTGGGCCCAGTCAACTTGACACATAAACTTAGGCCTCACAGAGTCTTTTTGCCATCCTTGGGCACAGTCGGTTTTGCATCTCTTTTTCTCCTACTGTGCTCCAGTTGTGCTTTTCCGTGTAATAATGTGATTGTTCCAATAATGCCTGTCTCCTACACTAGACGACAAGTGTCACAAGGATGTGAACCGTGCCTTTAAAATTTTTTTTCCCTCATCGTATTTCAAGCGTCTGTCATAGCACCTGGCACTCACTCATTCACACTCTCTCTTGAAATATATAAATGGAAATATACATATACAAATATGCATCTCCACATTATATATTAACATAATGAAATAATATTGTTTCTTCAAGAGAATTTCCTCACTTATCAAGTGTGTACTGAGGCAGGACGTATCCAGGAGGCCTCTAGCCTGGCAGTACTAAAGAAGGATGTTAGCATCCTCCTGCTTCCCATGACACCTGTGCTTGACAAACTCGGAGCAACCTTAAACTCTCTGTGTTTCTCC
Organism: Canis lupus dingo; assembly: GCF_003254725.2. NCBI lineage: Eukaryota > Metazoa > Chordata > Mammalia > Carnivora > Canidae > Canis > Canis lupus. Next base: position 73,941,495 of record NC_064247.1, read on the forward strand.
TTTTCCTTGCCAGTGACATACAGATAAGATCACCGATCTCTTATGGTTGTGGTCTTATATTCTTCAGATCACAATGCCTTGGAGAGACAATAGACATACAAATGAGTGAATATAAAGTATGTCAGAAGGTCAAAGTGCTCTGCAGTGGGTGGAGGGGTAAGGCACACCTGCTAGTGAGGGAAGGCTGGGGAGGGGGCTTTTGCTGTTCCCTGTTGGGTGCTCAGGAAAGGTCTCACTGGTAAACTGACAGTTGTGCAAAGACCCCAGGATGAACCCCTGGTGTGGCTATGCTGGGGAAGAGCACCCCGGAAGGAAAGTCAGTGAATGTGAATGCCTTAGGGTGGGTGGGGGGGAATGGCCAGTATGCTCTAGGAAGCTCAAATATTCAAGGAGCACCTACCGTCACAGTAAATCATTGCTGCCATAAGCTCCCTTCAGTTCATCACCTAAAATAGGTAGGCAGTAGGTATTTACGCCTCATTGGCACTTTACAGGAAAATCAGGGTTTCAGCTGGAAAAAATGAACCAGTTTAAAATGATGTGAAGGTCTTGTAAAACAGCTGGCTAAACAGGGAGTATCTGAAAGGCCAGAATGTTATATTCCTTCCCCCACTCTGAGGCTTGAGGATAAAAAGGAAGGTTTGGAAAGATTCACTGTACTGAGCACATTGTGTTGCCATATTGATTAGAAGGGAGACAGGGTTGTCAGTTAAGTATATTCAGTCCTGGGTTTGGTTCTAGCTAATTTCTGCAAAGGGCCTCTTGACATTATTAGTCTTCTTCCCTACTAAGGCTCAGCTTTATTGTGCATTTTCTCAACAGAGGTTAGAACAGGGGGAAAGGTCGTTGACTACCCGCTGAGGTAGTCTGGGACTCTGGAGGTTTGGTTCTAGTCCCGAAGCTCTTACAAGCTACTCTGTAACCTGGTACATATCTGGGCCTCAGTTTCCTCTGAAAATGAAAAGATGGGATTAGAGAAGCATTTATCAAACTACCATTCTGTGTCTACTTGCAGAGGCATTGTTTGGAGTGCTTGATAGAAATTCAGATGCCTAGGACCCATTTCAACTCTCATAATCTCTGGGACTGAGACCCTTGGAATCTGCACTTAAAAAAAAGATTTTATTTATTTATTTATTTATTTATTTATTTATTTATTTATTTATTTATTTATTAAGGGAGAATGCATTAGCAGGGGGAGGGGCAGAGGAAGAAGAAGAGAGCCTCAAGCAGACTCCATGCTGGTTCAGAGCCCCAGACAGGGCTCGACCTCAAAACCATGAGATCATGACCTGTGAGCCAAAACCAAGAGTCCGACACCCCACCAACCGAGCCACCTAGGCGGCCCAGAATCTGCATTTGAGTAATTCCTATGTTCATCAAATTTTGAGAATCTATGAAATTAAAAAATAAAAGCCTGGGATCCCTGGGTGGCGCAGAGGTTTGGCGCCTGACTTTGGCCCAGGGCGCGATTCTGGAGACCCGAGATCGAATCCCACGTCGGGCTCCCGGTGCATGGAGCCTGCTTCTCCCTCTGCCTGTGTCTCTGCGCCTCTCTCTCTCTCTCTCTGTGACTATCATAAATAAATAAAAAAATTAAAAAAAAAATAAAAATAAAAAAAATAAAAGCCTGATTCCCACATTTGAAAAAAAAAAAAACAAAACTCTACTTCCTTATAAAAGATGTCCTCTTCAGACTTGGGGTTCTAACTGATCAGGGGGTCATGAATCAACTTAGTCGCAATGAGCATCGGTAAGAGGGAAAATACAGAAGCATAAAATAAAGGAGTCTAGACAATGCCAGATTATCATCTAGGAAAAGTATTTTGTGAAATTTTGCAGTGTGGGTGTGTACATTTGTGTTTACTGAGCCACGTCATAAAATGTGTGGAGGTGTGTATGCTCATGTTTGGATCATGGCTTGTAGTGAAGGTGATTTAGGAGATACTGTCGTAGGGCACCCATATTTAGTGGATGTGCAATGTGGTCTGTGCAGTCGTCCCTCAAAAAAGTTGTATTGTGCGAGCCACTGAGAGCCAACCCAGACAAACACTGAGAACTGGACTGTGGTGACGTTACCAGGAGCCCCAGAGTCATTGAATGAATAAATCTTTTCTAGTACTGGTAGGTCTTAAAGCTTATGTACATCTCTATACCTTTGTGCTGGTTTTTTTCCCCTTTATCCCAAAAGCACAAGAAAGATTTCCATTAAGTATTTGAACAGAAATGGAGCATTTTTCCTCCCATGTTAGCAAATGCCTGCCTCTGATAGACCAGCATTTAGCTGAGCCCAGATTCAAGACAAGGCTTGTTTGACGAAGCAGGCCTGTCAGAGTGCTTCACCATAAATGCCATAACCTGTTGATTTAAGGGTTTCAGTGTATACCGTGGGTCGTCAAGCCCCAAACAGAGCACATGGTTTTTGATCTGAGGATTCAGCTCCCCATTGTAAATCTGTCAACCTCCTCTGTTGAGTCAGCTACTGAGAGCGGAATGTCTGTGGGACTATTTATCCTGTCATATCAGCTTAGGTCAACGGTTTTTTGTTACTCTCTGTGGAATAAGCCAGTCCCCCGTTAAATGCTACTTTTGACTCTAACATAGTTTCTTATCTCTGCTTTCTTCAGTGTCTGCTTCAGTAGGACGGGGCTACAGGCAACGAATGGAACTTTGGTCCAGAGTTTCTAACTAACACATGGCCACCCAGTTCCCAGGGTGCTTCTGAAGTCTTGCATACCACCCTTCTCCCTTCGAGAGTGTTGCAATTTCTGCTTAAAAAAAAAAAAAAAAAAATAAGTCAAGGGGCACCTGAGTGGCTCAGTGGTTGAGCGTCTGCCTTTGGCTCAGGTCATGATCCCGGTGTTCTGGGATCGAGTCCTGCATCGGGCTGCACACAGGGAGCCTGCTTCTCCCTCTGCCTGTGTCTCTGCATCTCTCTGTGTGTCTCATGAATAAATAAATAAAATATTTTAAAAAATTAATCGAGATAGCATAAATACAGAAAGATGCAGGAGGAATGATGAGTATAGAGAGCTCATTTATTTTTTACAAAGTGGCCACATTTGTGTCACCGCGGAGTAGATCCAAATTTAGACCATCTCCTGCACCCCCGGAGCCCTGCTTGTGCTTCCTCTCAGTTCTTAAATGCCTTACTCCCAAACGTAACCATTATCATGGCTTCAATCACTAAAGATTAGTTTTGCCTGTTTTTGAACTTTGCATCAGTGCAATCCACAGAACGCTCTTAGTTGACCAGCTGCCTCTGTTCAGTAGCATGTTTGAACATAGCTATGGTCGATTCATTTTTATTGCTTTAAAGCATCCCATTGCATAAAGAGCTGCACTTTATCCCTTCTATTGTTGATGGACATTTGACTGTTCTTGGCTTTGGGCAGTTCCAGATAATGCTACTGTGGATTTTTTTGCAGGTCTTTTGGTTCAAAGGTGTACTCATTTCTGTAGGGTTTCTAGGAGTGGAGTCTGGGTCATAAGGAATGTGAAAATTGGTTCTACCAATTTGTTTTCAAAGTACTTCTAACCAATCTACGTTTTTACAAGCAGTTTCACTTGTTCCTCATCTTTGCCAACACTTGGAATTTTTTATCTTCTTTTTAACAAATATGGAGTGTACATAGTCTACTACTGAGGTTTTTGCATTCCCCTAATGGCTAAAGAGGTTGAGGGATTTTCCATATGTTTACTGGACACTTTAATGTCTCCCAGCTCATCAGTCTTTGGCATCCTATATCAAAACCTTTTCCTATACCCAAGACCATAAAGATATTTTTTCTGTGTAGAATTCTAGAAGCTTTATTGATTTATGTACCTTCATGTGTAGCCTACAATCTACTTGGAATGCATTTTTGTGAATGATGTTAAGAGTTCGTCAAGGTAACTTTTTCTCCAAGTGAATATCCAATGGACACTACACCATTTATTTAAAAGATGATTCTTTTAAACACACTGCATTGCCGTATTATCTTTGTCATGAAACAGGTGATGGTATATGTGTTGGTCTGTTCCTGATTTGTCCATTTTATTACACTTTAAAAGTTGTCTTTGTTCTAATACCACACTTTATTAATTACCAATAGCTTTGTCATAGCTATTGATAGCAAGTAGTAGAAGTCATTTTTGTAATTCAAATTGTCTTGGCTATACTGGGTATACCTTTTCATATGCATTTTAGGATCAGTTTGCTAATTCCTACCAAAGTGCTACTGAGATATTTACTTGGATTTCATTGCATTTATGGGTTAATCTTTATAATAGGATTTTTTGATACATGAATATGGTTTATCTCCTTTGTAAGTCTTTAAATTCTTTCCTGTTTTGTAGTTTCATTTTAGAGATCTTGCTTATCCTTTATGGCTTTTCTTGACTGATGTTTTTGATGCTACTTAAAATGAAGTAATTGTCCTTATTTTCTAAATTTTTGCTACTGTTATGAGGAAATGAAATTGATTTTGTATATAAACTTTCATCTGGAAATTCTTCATTATCAACTTTAGAAATTTAGTTATAAATTCTTTTGATACCCCTTATATATAGTCATATCTTCTGCGAATAGTGACAGTTTTTCCCCTTAATCTTTGTTAATTTTTTTTGGACCTTTGCAAAGTCAAAGACCTTAAGTATGGTGATGAATAGACATAATACTAAACAACTTCGTTTCAGTCCTGAACTTGGGGGGCAATATTTTACTCTTTTACCATTAAGTATGATGTTAGCTGTAGGTTTCTTTGCAGATATACTTCATCAGATTGATAACATTCCCTTATATTTGTAGTTTGCTAATAGATTTTATTAAAACTTCTTCATCTATTGAGGGCATATGATTTTTCTACTTTTTTTTCCCATTAAGCATATTAACTGACTTTTTTTCAAATGTTAAGCCAACCTTGTCTTTCTGGAATAAACTTTATTTGGCAATGATGTACTGTCACTTTTAGTTATTGCTGGGTTTGATTTGCAAATATTTGCTTAGATTTACCCATGCGTGTTTGTAAGAAAAAATTGATTTGTAATTTTAAACTCTTATTACATCCTTATCAAGTGTGGGTATTGAAGTTGGCTAGCTTCATAAAATTAATTTAAAACTTTTTTTTCTGCCACTTCCCTTGGGTTTGTTATTTATTTTTTATATAGAATCTTAGCTCATTGCTTTTCATCCTTTTGTCTCTTCTGATACCTATGCTTTTAAGTCTAAACATGTCCATATAAACATTACTTTAGCTGCATATCACAAGTTTTACTATGTGAAATGTTTATTGCCATTTATGCGAAACATTTTGTGATTTCCCATTGGATATCTTTTTAAACTCAGGATTAGTTAGAAGTGATTTGATTAATTTGCAGCCATTATCTTTTTGGTTTTGATTTCTAGCTTAATTTCACAGTGGTGAGAGAATATCCATCCACTTTTCAGCCCTTTGAAATGTGTTGAGTCTTGCTTCATGGCCTAGAATGTGATCATATTTAGGGTAAGGATAAATATTCCATAAGCCCTTGAAATGAAGGTGAATTGAGTCCTTGTGTGCACAGTATTCTGTACATCAATTTTGTCAAGTACATTAATTGTGCTGTTCAGACTATTTCTGTCTTTAGTGATTTTTCTGTCTGCTTGATCCATTAGCTTTTGAGAGATATAAAGTATCCCATTATGATTGTAAAGTTGTCTATTTTTGTTGTTGTTGTTGTTGTTAGTTTCATGATCTCTTCCTGGTCAATTATCTGCTTTTAAAATATGCAGTGTCTTGCTATACCTCTAGTAATGCTTCCTGCCCTCAGGTCGGCTTTGATTACTGCAGTAACAGTGTCATCTTGGTTGATGTTTTTATGGTGTAACTTTGTTCCATGTTTTCACTTGCAACTCTTTGTCTTTATTTTTAAGGTAAGTCATTTGTAAACAGCACATAGTAGAGTTTTGAAAATCCGTGCTTTGAATCTTTGCATTTGAAATGGAGTATTTTATCCACATACTCTTAATATGATTACTTAAAGGTTTTGGCATTATTATTGCCATGTAGTTGAACTTTATATTTAAATCCAAGATATCACTATTGCTTATAGAATTCCATTTTATTTAGATTTACCCATTTTCCCTTCATTGTTATTCATTCCCTTTCATTTTCATTCTTCCATCTGGGAGTCAATAAGTGTGTAGGTGGGTGGGTGGATGGGAATGTGCATTCATTTATCCATATTCAACCTGAAGAAATCTCGTATTTATTTCCTTATATATCTGATAGTGGCAGACACTTCTCTCTCAGTGTTCATTTGTCTGGACATAGCCTTAATTTTTTTTTTTCCCCTCTTCACTAGGTCTGGAATTCTAAGTTGACCTCTAGCTCCTTAAAGATGATCATTCTTGCCTCCAGGCTTCTACTGTTTCTGTCAGGCAGCCCATTGCCATTTTTGCTCTTGTTCCTTTGAAGGTAATACAACTTTAAAAAAACAAAAACAAAAACAAAAACAAAACAAAACAAAAAACCTCCCTTCTGGGATGCCTGGGTAGCTCAGTGGTTGAGCATAGAGTCTGCCTTTGGCTCAGGTCTTGATCCCTGGGTCTTGGGATTGAATCCAGCATCAGGCTCCAAGGAGCGAGCCTGCTTCTCCCTCTGCCTATGTCTCTGCCTCTCTGTGTGTTTCTCATGAATAAATTTATTAAAAATTAAAATAAAAAAAAAAAAGTAAAAACTCCCTCTGGATTTTTAAAGAGTTTTTAACACCTTTGATTTTCAATGCTAGTACTATGATGTGCCTAGGTATATTTTTCTTTTTTATTTAAACTTCTTGGGAGGCACCTGAGTGGCTCAGTCAGTTGAGTGTCCAACTCTTGATCTTAAGGTTTTGAGTCCAGTCCCTGCATCAGGTTGTACTCTGGGCATAGAGCCTACTTAAAAATAAATCAATACATAAACTTCTTGGTGCTTGTAAAGCTTCTTAGGTGTGTGGCTTGAAAAGTCTTGGGAAGTTCTTGTGGCCATTATTTTTTCAGATAGTTCATCTGTCTTAGGCTGTCTCATGTCTTCTAAGATTCCAACTGCATATGTGTTACACACATATTTTTAGATAACCAATCACAGGTATGTTATACATTTTCTACTTACTTGTTTTCGGAGATATCTATTCCCCCTTTAGCTGTGTCTGAAATTCATTTAAATTCTTTTTTATTTATTTTATTTTATTAAAAAATTTTTTTTATTATTTATTTATGATAGGCACACAGTGAGAGAGAGAGAGGCAGAGACACAGGCAGAGGGAGAAGCAGGCTCCATGCACCGGGAGCCTGACGTGGGTTCGATCCCGGGTCTCCAGGATCACGCCCTGGGCCAAAGGCAGGCGCCAAACCGCTGCGCCACCCAGGGATCCCCTAAATTCTTAATTTCAGTTATTATAACTTCCATTCTAAAACATGAATGTTAAAATAAATTTTGATTTTCTAGTGAAATTTCCCACTGTCTCAATTCCTAATGAATTTTCTCACTTGTTACTTATTTTCTTGAACATGTTAACCATAATTACTTAAAGTCAATATCACCAATATTTGCATCATCCCTCTTTGGTCCTGTTTCTTGTTAGGTCTTGTGATTTTAATTAAATGATGAACATTATGGATGAAAAATTAGATTCTAGATAAGCCTTTAGGCTTCCTGATGCAGTTAGGTGAGAATAGATTCCATCAGGTAGATCAGTTTAATCCAATCAGTTTTTTGAGGTTGAACTTTAGTCTTCTAATTTTCCTTTACTTCTAGAATATAGTCTTCCGGGGTTCGTAGGTGCAGCCTGGAGGGTATTCACCAGTTTCTCTTCTTCCTTGGTCAGTTTTCTTTTTATCCCCCCTTGAAACTGTCAAGACTGCAGTTTGGCTTCTCCACATTTGGGGTTGTCCCTCTCTGCTTGGCTTCTCTGGATCAGCACCATTTCTGAAGTAGCAGATTCCTTAAAGAGAGAAGAATTTCAGACTCTTGACCTCACTTCTCTGCTTCTCTTCTCTATGAGATGTTGGCCTTTCTAATCTTAGGTAATTTGATAGCTGTAAACACAAATTTCTTCCTTTCTTCGTTTTTTGTATCAAAAGAATCACACTGAGGTATCTGGGGGGCCGGGGGGGGTTTTGCAGTTGCTTTAAATTGGGCTTTTCAGCCTCTTCATCGAACATGAGGAAACGATAATGTCAGATGCTCAGATCACCTGATTGGGTTTCCTTCACTCTAGGATCTCAACTCTTTTGGTCCTGAATGTCTAGATAGTTATTTAATATCATCAAACAGATTTTGAGGGGGAGAGCGGGGAGTAGAAATCTTACAAAATGTATCTAGTTGTTCTTAATGGAAAGAATGGTCCACTGGCAAGATCTTGATTTATGTCTTTATTATTACACTGTTGAGTTATTGAGGGCTCTGGAAAAGAGAGAAAAGAAAAATTTTGGAATGATGGGAGCAGCTAACATAAACTGTACACCTGTTTTGTGGCCAGTACTGTGAAGAACTCTGATACAAAGAAGCCACATGGATATTGATAAAGAGACATAATCATTTTGCTTGTAATGCCACTTTATTTTTTATGAAGGATTGTACTGAAGAAGGTAGTGGAATACTCCATCCCCTTATCAGAATTCCTTCTGCATATACCTAGTTAGGTTTGATCCAGGGCCTAAGAATGTAACCACTATACTATACTCCCTTTCATTTGATAACAAAAGTCTTTATTTCTTTTTAAAAATATGTTCCAAGTGCTTTACTTTGATATTCATTTAAGTCTTATAATAAACACATTACAGAGGTACATTATTATCACCATTTTATAGAAGGAAAATAATTTTTTAAAGATTTTATTTATTTGACACAGAGAGGGAGAGAGGGGAGCACAGCAGGGTAAGCAGCAGAGGGAGAGGGAGAAGGAGGCTCCCCACTGAGCAGAGAGTGGGACGTGGGGCTGAATTCTAGGACCCAATGGTAATGACCTGAGCCAAAGGCAGATACCTCACTGGCTGAGCCCTTCAGGTGCCCCCAGAAAAAGAAACTTTTTAAATGTTTGTTTTTTTTTATTTAAATTCAATTTGCCACATATAGTATAACACCCAGTGCTCATCCCATCAACTGCCTTCCTTGTTGCCTGTCACCCAGTTATCCCATCCCCCCACGAACCTCCCCTTCCACAACCCTTTGTTTCCCAGTGTTCGGTTTGTCTCTCTTTCTAATTTTTCCCACTTGGTTCCCCTCCTTTCCCTTATAATCCCTTTCACTATTTCTTATATTCTACACACGAGTGAAACCATATAATGTTTGTCCTTCTCCAATTGACTTACTTCACTCAGCATAATACCTTCCAGTTCCATCAAGGCAAATGGTGGGCATTCCTCTCTTCTGATGGCTGAGGAATATTCCATTGTGTATATATAGACCACATCTTCTTTATCCATTCATCTGTCGAAGGACATCATGGCTCCTTCCACAGTTTGACTATTTTGGACATTGCTGCCAGAAGAAGAAACTCTTAAAGAGATATTATGGACTGAATATTCCCCTACCACTTCCCTGAATTCATATGTCGGAGCCCTAAACCCCAATGAGAATGTATTTGGAGGTCAGGCCTGCCAGGGGTAATAAAGGTTAAACAAAATCATAAGAGTAGGGCTCCCGTCTGATATGATGCCTTTATAAGAAGAGGAAAAGACACTAGAAGTCTGTCCTCCATGTGAGGACACAGCAAAAAGCCAGCTCTCAGCCAGGAAGAGCCCTCTGACCAGGAGGTGCATTCACTGACACCATGATCTCAGACTCCCAGCCTCCAGAACTGTGAGAAAATACATTTCTGTTGTTTAAGCCACCCATTGGGTCTGTGGTATTTCATTATCTCAGTCCTAGCAGACCAGTTCGGGAGGTTAAGCAGTCAAGGTCTCTCATCTGGTGAGGCAGAGGAAGAACCTGTGTAGAAGTAATACTGGATTCTTGCTTATGAAAAGCAGTGCTTAAGACACCCTGGAAGAGCTCATTTCTTAAGCAGTGTTCTTCAACCTTAGATGGAGCCTGACTGGAGAGCCTCAAATCTGTTCTGTTGACGAGTAAAATCAGGGCTGTGTTGGACTCTGAATTAGACATTACAGGATGTTCTCCCTCGTGGTTTGGAGAGGTGCTCAAGGTAGTGAAAAGTATTCTATTGTTTCAGTCTGATTTTTATTCAGGATTGAAAAATACGGGATGTATTTGACCAAGGGCTGCTTGTCTGGACATGAATTTGGACTTAGCTGTCAACACACCACTGAAGGTGTCTAGATTTTCTCCCCCAGTCCCGGCACAGGGGTGGCCAAATGTTGCTTCAAAACAAAGTCTTAAGTGAAGTCTCTTGCATTTCCCTTGTCTGGATTTCAGTGTCACTTTTGCTCAGAGCTGACCGGCTCGAAATCACTTGAAATTTTTTCTTTACCAATGGCTGGGGTAATTAACAGCAGCGCAAAAAATATTTTTCCGGAGGCTCTGGCCTTGTTCTTTTGTGAAGACTTTGTTCAAATATCCTTTGCACTGAGAAATCTCTGATGCTCCCACACTGGGTGAAGAGCTCCTGCTCTGTGCTCCCGGGACTTAACCTTTGTCATCATGCAGTGTTGCAATCACCTATTTTTTTGGCCATCATCCTCATGAGATAGGTAACTCCTTGAAGAAAGAAATCAGATCATAATCTTCACAGTTTCAGAACCTGGCATGGAATGAGTCACATTAGATACGAAGAATCACAGAGTGGACTGCATAAGAAATACTTCAGAAAAGTAGATCGGCTTGATGACCTGGACTGGGCTTTGAGAATTTGCAGCCTTTGGTTATACAAATAGAACAAACAAACAAAAACCAAGAGCGTTATTAACTAACCCATCTACCAAGTATTTGAGAGTCAAAGTATGTTTACTATTTTCCATGTGGATTTTTAAACAAGATTTAGCCATGGAGTTTACAGTGAATTTCCCATGATTTTATTTTTTCTTGTAATTTATTACAGTCACTGATTAGGTTATTAACTGACAGAGAAGGCCAGAGTCCATATGTTAATAGAAAAGGATGGAGCGGAGGCTGAGGCTCAAATTCCATTTCCTCTGAAAACTAGGTTTATGCGGTCCCGAGAAGTTGTCCCTCAATTCTATTTTCTTGTCTCTCCGAGAAGCACCCCCTTCCCTTTGGTCACCAGCATGCATCCATTGTCTCATGGAACTGTATGATCATTGTAGCACAAGTGCAGAATCAATTCACGCTTTTGATTCATTCATTCACAATGAATGAATTTGCTTCCTCTTCCTGCTAGGAGACACGGTTTAGTTGTCCCCCACCCCCTCCCCTTATTGGCAGTTTTACTTTCCAGGGTTTCAGTTACCTGTGCTCAGGAAGCACATGGTTCTCCCTCTGACATCACAAGAGACTACATTCACATCACCGCTATTACAGTATATTGTTACAGTTGTTCTATTTTATTATTATTTATTGTTAATCTCTTAGTATGAGTCATTTATAAATTAAACTTTATCATAGGTATGAACGTACTGGAAAAACTGTGATCTGTACTGGGTTCGGTACTGTCCATGGGTTCAGGCTTTCATTGGGGGTCTTGAAAGGTTCTCCCCACAGATAAGAAGGGGCTGCTGTATTCTTAAAGCTCAGGGCTCTTGATTCACAAGAACCACATCTGAGGAATTTTCAGAGGCCCCACCCTAAGGAAAGCTTGCTGGAAATGTGATTCCTGTTGTCCCTCAGATCTTTGTGTCAAGGTCACACTCTTAGGAAAGCCCTCTTCTCAAGTTAGGTTCATTTGTGTGTCTCTGTTTTACTTTCACAGCGCTGTCTCTTCCTAACAGATTATGTCTCCCTATTGGTGACTGTGCACTTCATTGTGTGATTGTGTGGGCATTGTTTATCTCTTCCACTAGACCTTAAGAACTGTGTCTGATTTTGCTCACAGTATCTGACCTGAAAGTACCTACCCCCATCTATATTTTGAATGGAATGAATGACTCTGTCTCTCCTGCTGAGACATGAAGAGCATTTACACTTTGTTCAGACACTAACTCAGACAGCAGCAGGCTGTATTCCATGCTGGAGAACCTAGATACCCGGAAACAGGGGGAGTGTTGACTTCTAACCACATGGGTCCCTGAGACCTCCCATCAAGACCACCCCGATTTCCCAGCCTCCCTGGTCATACCGCAGTGTGAGGTAGTGGGTTGAAAGCATAGGCTCTGAGCGTAGACAATCTTAAATTCAAATCCTGTCTCTGCCATTTAATAGCATTGTGACATTGGTAAAATTGCTAAAGCCGTCATTTCTAAATGGGAATAAAATACTCTCTATGTCTAAGTATCAGTATATGGATTAAATGAAGTGACTCAAGGAAAGCATTCTCTTTTTTTTGGAAAGCATTCTCAATAAATGCTTTCCATTATCATTGACAGTAATGGCACATCTTAGCCCAGGGACTTCCTTTTATTAGTGTAACTCTTAATGGCACCAGCATCTTCTTAATGACAAATTACTGTGCTCTCCTCTTACCATCTATATGATCTTGGGCGAGTTACGTAGCCTCTTGGTGCCTCAATTGTCTTAAGTATAAAGTTGACGCTATTATCACCTCTTTCATCATCCTGTAGAAATTAAAATTGGACTAACGCACAAAGAGAGGTGTAAGCAATGCTTGGTACATGAGAAGTAGTTACATAGTAGCTTTGTTATAACTTATAATAATGGTGATGCCGAAAATAATAATTATTAATTGTGCATGTGGGCATGTGATTGCGGCCCAGTGATTACTTCCTGTGTACTTGATAAAAGTTTGTGTTTTTGTGACATCGTGGGGCATTTCCCACGCAAAAGCCAGATGAAGAGGTAAAGAATTCAGGGCATTCAACTATGGCTGGAGTTTTTGGTCTTGAGCCAGGCATCTCAAAACTGCAGAGAGTTAGGATGATTTTGTAAGAGTAAGAACTGGAAACTCAAACCTTCGTTTCCTGGGGGGGCCAATAGCGCTAATCCAGCCTGACTTTCTTTGTTTTGTAAAAATGCATTTTCTATTGTTAGTCTTTGGATTGATTATCCATGTTGATCAAATGCAGATTCGTATATCAAGGGGATAGGAAGGCATATAAACATTCCCCTACTTAAAGTTGATTTTTAGAGTTGTTTACATCCTGCTTAAATCTGGGACTTAAAATGTACTCTCAAGAGTTTAAAGGCCCAGCAGTAATTCAGCCGGCACTCAAAAGTGGGCTCCATTCTTGCTCCCCACACTCCAGTGCTTCTAGACGCACAGGGGATCCGTAGGAACCTGGAAGAGCCTCCTCTGGGTTAGTCTCTGTGTTTGGAAAGGTGCCCCCAGAACTGTAGGATAATGAACACTGACTGCTGGTGCCTCGGGCTGTGTCCAGGAAGAAGGCAAGAGTGATCAGAGGTAGGGGACCAGGCATCTCCCCATGAATAGCCCTTTCTTTGGGTGGGAAGCAAGTAGTGGGTGATTTTTTGTGCTCTAACAGGAAATTTAGGAGGTTGAATATGTCATCATTTGACTGAAGTTCTTCTATACCTGTTGTTTTTTTTTTCTCCACTTGTTCTGGAAATAGGCAGAGCTTGTGAGTTCTAGTGTCTGATGAGGACAATATGCACAGTGATTAAAGCTCTGGAGCCAGACTGGAGCCACCATTTGATGGCCATTTACTTGAACGCTCTATGCTTCGATTTCCACACCTCTCGGGCAGGATCAATAATATCACCTACTTTAAAGAACTGATGAATGAATTTAAGTAAAGCTCTGGATATGTCATCTGGTACATAGTAAACATGGGTGCTATTGTTATCAAGGATTATTGGGCCTCAGTTCTGTCTTCATTTGGTTTTTCCCAAAGCAGAAACTGAGACAAGGACTTAGGTGTAGGTGGTTAATTTGGAAGGTGATCCCAGGAAGCAGAAGTGAGAGAACAGGGAGAATGTGATAAAGAAGGAAAAACAGCAGTATTGGGGTGCTTTCTAGAAGATTCTTCTGGGAGCACAGTGAAGTTATTTTCTCAAGAAGCATAGGAGTACCTTTTGGAATTCCCCCTGAAGAGTGACCTTCATGGAGTCCCGTCCTTTATTAGTTGAGGGTTGTCCTGGGGTCTTAACTCACTCCAGCCTCAGTGCTAGAAGCTGGGTGGGCTCCGACATAGAAGACGGCCACATAGCAGGTAGGCAAAGACAGTGCTGGCTTGAGGTGGGATGTGGCCAGCTGGATATATATGTGAAGCCCCCTTGATCTGCTCATTGCAGTTGGGGCTGGAATCAGAAGGGGCTGTCGGGAATGTGATGCAAGGCACCACAGAAGTCTTGTATGAGGACCTGAACCACAGAGTCGGAAGTTCCATTTTAAAGTTTATCAGTTTATTGGAGAGATCCGTGGGCATCGCTTCACTCTAACCAGTGCCGCCAGGTACTTCTTGGTATAAGAAAGTCTTTTTGTTTATTTTAAAGATAGATTAGCTGGCACTGTCTTCCTAGAGGTAGATGCATGTAGGATTCTAGATTGTAGACACAAAGTAATCTGTGATTTCTATGAGTGACAGTATTACTCAGGCTGATTACAGTTGTAATTAGTGGTGGTGGTGGTCATTAAGTCCTGGTTACATACTGAATAGTAATTATGGTATGAAGTGCTTGGTATAACCCAGGAACTATGCTTTGGGCCTGACAACGTCATCTTACTTTCAGCCCTGGATGGCTCTCTGAGTATATGATACCATCTGCCCCATTTCATGATTGAAGCAACGCAAGGTCAGAGAGATTAAGCAACTTCCCAGCATCCGAGCACCAGCAGGGAGTAGAGTCTCTTACTGAGAATTAGAGGAAACAACAGATATCACTTCATTTTATCTTCCTTTGGGGGAGAAAACATATAAAGACTTAAGACTCTGTCACCCCTGAAGCTCTCTTTTCAAGAGTGAAAAGCTTGACTCTCCTGATTTAAGTGAAACAGGAAAGTCTATCTAGGGCTTTGCTAGATTCGGCTGCTAAACGGGGTCCTCAGGACTTGGTGTGTCTCCATCTCCCTAAGTGGCATCAAGGATGGCCACAGGAAGGGGCTACTCTTCCCCCAGTTTAGCAACCTCACATGGAGGCCAGACTTGTTCGCGTGAGCTCCAGCTGAGGGCACAGGGCTGGCTCTCATGGTCTGCAGGGACGTGGCCTCATTGCCAAACCCAAGCAGAGTGACAGCCCCAGAGCCAGCGGCAGGTCCAGGTAACACCGGCCCCCCATGCAGTAAAAATGAAGCAGAAGATGCTTTCCCACCAAGGGTGGTGGCTTCTGGCCTGGAAGAGCTGCTGGCCAGGTCAGAATGCAGGTGGCTGCTCCGTGGGTTCACAGCATCTCTGTTTTCATACACGAACATAAACATATAGGCCCTTCTTACACGCTCAGCATCTTCCTGCAGCATCATCCTATGACTCAGTCATCCTATGACTTTTTTACTCATCAAACCCAAACTTCTAGATACAGATTTTCAATTCATCCTCTCTTCAGGTCTTAAACTGTCACTTCTTGGTCCCTTTCCATCCGTTTTCTACCTAGAACGGGGGTTCTGAGCCATGAATGATTTTGCCCCCCATGGGACATTTGGCAATGTCGGAGACATTTACGGTTGTCCCGTGTCTGGGAGGAGGAGGATGCGGCTGGCATGGAGTGGGCTGAGGATGGCTCAGCCAGGGTGGCTGCCAGACATCCTATAATGCCCAGGAGGGACCCAACCACAGACTTGCCCAGAATATCTAAAGTGCAGAGGCTGAGAAACCAAGCTTAGATAAATGCCTTAAAACTGTTGTGACCAAAGTTAGTTCTCACATCCTCCTTGTTGCTGAAACTGGTACATGGCTCTCTGCCCTTAGATTATCTAACCTTTTAAACATATTTGACAATTATGGTGATGGATCCTCCATTTCCTTGGAATATGTGATACACCACCCATAGGTTTCCTGCTTCTTCCTAGTTCTTACCATTATTGTTCTTTATACCTGGTGTCCCAAATGCAAATCCTGGAACCGGGGGCAGGATATGCAAAAAAGTAACACAATCTGGATGCATTATGCAAAAAGGAGGGCACAGAGGAGCCTGTGGCAAACAGGGGTAGGGGCCTCATGCCACCAGCTTCTCTCGGTTCTCTAGACAAGCCATGCATCCTGGATGTGACTCTTCCCATGTTTAATGTAGACAACTTATTTAACACTTTTGTGGGAAGCTCTGTGTAGACAAAACAGAACCCATGTTTGTGTCATGAGTATGTAGCCACCTCTACCTCAAATACCAGAATTTCCTGGGGATTTTTTATTTTGGGGGGAAATTGGAAAAAAAATGAGGATCCTGCTCATTTCTCTTTCACCACCTAGAGATACATAAATGCACAGAGTTCTTTTCACATGGTTGATTTTTCTTCTTTTCACTGTCTAAAACAGATCCTAAAACTCTTTTTTCATCTTTATTCCACTTGTGGAATTAGCGGTATTAGAGTTGGAACAATAGGAGTGTCTTAAGTGGCCATGCAGATTGGTACAAATTGAGAAGACAAAGCTGGGAGAGCTGTTAAGGGGCAACTCTCTGCAAACAATAATGTTTTGGGAATGTACCTGATCTGTGACTTTGGTTTACAAAACAAACCAATCTCCACTTCTTACAAGCTTTCTTAAAATCTAGATTTGCTCTGGGTGCCAGAATTTAGAACTTGCTCTTTGCAGGTTTCCTCTTGACCAGTTGTCTTACCTTCAACATTTGTTTTGTCATTAAGATTTTTACCTTCCGATATTTCCTGCGGTTTGGTTGAAAATGGTTTTTCAACTTTGTGGTTCTGATAACAACTTCCTTCAAAAATTATACTAATCATGTGAAACTGGTACATAACCCATATGGCGTCTGGAAACAGTTATTTTTAAATGACTTTATGCTGAAGTGTAGTCATATTTTTGTAAAAAGGCTGCGATCTGTTTTTAATTTGCGGCAGTTTGAAGCCATATTGATTTTTTTTTTCTGCTGATATTTCAAATTTCCCTTTGTAGCAAACACAGTAAGTCGATTAACCTCTTGCCTTCCATCACTGTCAAGGGGCAATAGCTTTATTTACCCAATTCAAATGTCTCAAGATTAAAAATTCTTTGATTCTCAGTTGAGACTTGGGTGGAATATGGTAGAAAGCTATAGACTGTCGCGGCCTAGGGCTTGGGCTTGGTACTCAGGTGGCTGGTAGAAATTCTGGCTTTCTCATACCAGCTGGGTGGCCTTGGGCAAGTTGCTTAACTTTTCCTGAGGCTTGGTTTCCTCGTCTGCAAAATATTAATGGAATTTTTCTTACCCTAGAGTGCTATTAGGGTAGTTAAGTGGCCTGGCATCCTGCCTGGTTCATAGTGGTAGGTGCTTCCTAACCGTACGAGAGTACCGCTACTAACCCTAGGGCTTGCAGTCACAGTACTCGTAGTAACAATGGTAGTAATAATAGCAGTAATCCTATCTATCACCTTTTTTGAGAGTGCCTCTAAAATTGCCAAAAGGCTTTTCCAAATTCAGATTTCTCCAGACTCTTGTTTGCCGTAGTCCACTCCATCCTTTTGTTACTTTTTAAAAAAGATTTTGTTTGTTTATTCATGAGAGACACACAGAGAGATAAGCAGAGACATAGGCAGAAGGAGAAGGAGGCTCCCTTCTGGGAGCTTGATGAGGGACTGCATCCTAGGACCCTGGGGATCATGACCTGAGCCAAAGGCAGATGCTCAACCACTTAGTCACCCAGGTGCCCCACTTTTGTTATTTTTTTTAACTCCTCAAGGCCAGGGCCTTTGGGACGCGCTAGATAGACTTTTTGAAAGGAATATTCCTGCCCTTGTGGAATTTGTAGCTTATGACCTTTGCTAGAATGGATATGTCCATTAATGAATCCTAGAGATACACAATTACATTGGTAAGTGCTTCAAAAGAAAGGTGTGTGGTACACTGAAGACCTGCTTGGTAGAGGGGAATTGAGAAGAGATAGCCCTAAAGTAAACAGAGTTTAAACTGAGAAGTAAGAGAAGGACATCTTATCTAGAAGGAGGGAATGGTTTTCACATGTGTTTTGTAGGAGGAGGTAGCATGAAGAACCAATGAGGCCACATGGTGGAGCCACACTGGTTGGGCAACTGTTGTAGCAGGTCGTTGGTGAGTCTGCAGAGGTAGGCAAGGGCCTGACCCTATGGGCATTATTGGACTTTCAGAGAACTTTGGCTTCCCCCATAAACACTCTTCCTACTCACCTCTAATCTCATCTCACATCACATTTGCTAACTAATGATTGAGTTGGGAAGATGAAATAAGTATGGTTTCTAGCTTCCCTAAAGGCAAATTTCAGAAGCCTTCTTATGTCTCCTCTCATGCCATGGCTCACTCGGTACTTCCTCAGACCTACTTGGACTAGAAGATTATCCTGAAGCTCTACTGATGAAGGAAGATGATTCAGACCCTCACTAGCCACGGGTAGCGTGATCCCAACATTACCAGTAGTGCCTGGCACATAGTATGTGACTCATCAATTTGATTAAATGATTTGTATCACTTTTGTTCAATTTCCTGTACCATGATTAGCCCATGTGTGAGAGGGGCTTTTTCTGGTACTGAAGCTTCTATGAACATAGGTAATCAATGAACATATTTTATTAATAGCTGTATGAGTTATATTTTTCAAAGTTGAGTCACTTCCGTCAAATCTAGCAGGCCACTTTATCCCTTTGTGAAACTCTTTCCAAACTCAGAAAGTGAGGTGTCTGTTGATTTGAGATGAACCCCTGAGTCCCCCTTGCCTGCCCTCCATGTGAGGAAAACAAGTTTTCCTTCTGTTCAATTTGAAACGAAATACAGTTGTAGTAGTTTTTGTTACTGTTTTTGGGTATTATAATTCCCATTATTTCTAACCCCAGCAGATTATAGATTGTTCATAAAGCTCCTTGCAGATATTTAAAGAGAAATTGAGAGAGTAACTGGATGGCTCAGTCGGTTAAGCGTCTGACTCTTGGTCTCAGTTCAGGGTCTTGGATCTCAGGGTTGTGAGTTCAAGCCCTGTGTTGGGCTCCTCACTGGGCATGGAGCCTACTTGAAAGATGATTGATTAACTGATTGATAGATATATGGATGGATGGATAGAGAGGGAAAGGGAGAGGATATTGATAGAACCTTATGGTTGACCCTTCCTCTCATCATGGCTGTCCATACTGTATCAGGAACACACAAATCATTGTTATCTGACATTGCCAGCTTCCTGCTTGTTTGCAGCAAGCCTCTGTTATATTCAACTGAGACTGAGAAATCATGTAAGGCTGATCTCTACTCTTACCACACTTCTCTTCCAAATGCATGTATATAGGAACATTTAATTCATGCTCGTAGGTAGATGAGAGTTCCTATATGTACCAGTAGCCCGACATCTTTCAGACTTCAAAGGAAAGCAAAACATAAATGTATAAAATCATTTATCCAATTTATTGGATACGGTTGATGGAAGGATGGTAGCATGGTGTGTCCAATAGAACTGTCTACACTGTCCAATATGGTAGCTGCTAGCCGCATGTGGTGAATGAGCCCTCAAACTGTGGCTAGGGTGACTCAGGAGCTGCACTTTTAGTTTTATTTGGGTTGAATGTATTAAATTTAAATATAAATAGCCACCTGTAGCTAGTGACTATTGTATTAACAGTATAAATTTGATGAGTTCAAGGAGTTATCTCCAGAAAGTAAGCAAGGCTGAATGATTCTTTGTCTTTGAACCAGCCTCTGCATCTACAGAAAGGATCTGAGTAACTTCCTTAACCCATTTCCAATAACTAAACCCTCCTAAGTCTTCATTCTGAATTTTTAAAAATGTGTTTACTTCTTCTTTACCATCATTGCTGGGTTTCTATTGTCATTTTGTCTTGCAGAAACCCAGGCAAAGCCTCTGCTTTACATTTCTTAGTCTCGGGTTCTTGGCTTCCTTTCAATCATCATCCACATTTTAGCCACACTGACCCTCCTCTGGATTAACATCCCTGAAGACTCTCTAGTTTTCTCAGGACAAAGTTCAAAGTTGCCAGCTTTAATGAACGTAATGGCTTCTTTGGTTTTCTCTTAAGTTGTGAAATTCTGGCTGTGTCAATGTCAAGCTGATTGTGAGTTTTACTGATAATGTTATTTTTATTCCTAATTACATAGGGGTTCCACATTATCTTTTTATATTTAGGGCTTTTAAAAAATCTACTTCTTTCCACCTGCCAAAGCACATACGTGCCAGTGCACGAAACCATAATATGCTTGGCAAGTCAAACAGCTTCAGGCAACTGAGCCTTTCACCTTTGCTCCCTCACCTGGATATCCCTCCCCACCCCACCTGCCTTGCTAGCTCCCTCCCCCGCCCTGTTCACCTGGCTGACACAATCCTCATTAAAGACTAAGCTTAGATAGCCCCTCTTTCAAGAAATCTTTCAGGGGCCAGCACAGTCTGATTCCTTGTCCCTAGGGCCTAGGTCAGAGCCGAACCTGTTATAGATACAAAATATTTGTTGAATGAATTCATCTAATAGTCATATACTGTCATGTGGGGAATTTTACAAAGCCACCCTCACCTCCTCTCTCCTCCAAAAAAAAAAAAAAGTTACAAGCAAAATAAAACCAAACTCCTCATAACAGGACTGTCATCTTATATACATTTTGTGGAACTAGCTAATGCAAAGATTGAGATACTCTTGCTTTTATTCATTATTAAATCGTGTCCTCAATCCTCCAACTAATGACTTCTTTGCTTAGTTGACTATTGCCAGCTTCATTCGTGGCTGCTGTCTTGTCACAAAAGCATCTCTT
This sequence comes from Canis lupus dingo, assembly GCF_003254725.2. Lineage (NCBI taxonomy): Eukaryota > Metazoa > Chordata > Mammalia > Carnivora > Canidae > Canis > Canis lupus. The sequence goes on from NC_064247.1 coordinate 73,962,347, forward strand.
GGACATCATTCATTCAATCCACAAATACTTATTCAGAATCTGTCATGCATCAGACACCACTCTTGGTGCCCGGAAGCTAGGGATTTAAAAAATGGGACAAGCACATACAAGGTCTTTTCTCTCTACTACCCCACCTACTAGTGGAAAAAGATAAACAACCAGTCAGTTGAGAAATATGATACTTTCAGGCAGTGAAGCAGCAAATGAAATAGGCCAGCCAGGCACTCACTATGTGTCAGACACTATTTTAAGTGGTTTATATATATTAGTGTCTTTAATGCTCAGAGCAAGCCTATAACCTTCATTTATCCTCAGGAAACTGAGGCCCAGAGGGTCAAGGAACTCAGCCAAGGTCACAAGTCTTAGAAGTAGCGGCGGCCAAAATTGAATGCAAGCATTTGGGTTCAGGCTGTGGCATGATCAGACTGTGGCCCACAGTGTTTTTGATTATATGGTCAGGGAAGAGTTTCCTGAGAAGGTAAATCCAGCCTTGCTGAGAGCTGGGGGTTTCTCCTCCTGGAGAAAGTCAGAAACAGGTTTGGCAAGTTGAAAGAACTGCAGGAAGACCAGCCCTGCTTAGGAAGTGTGGAAAGGGTAGGGAGTGGGGGGTAGGGGTCATGAGGAGAGAAAAAGCCAGAGAGACTAGAAGAGCCAGTCAGGCACTTTCTTTCTCATTCCTGCTGGGTAGGTGAATCCACGGCACCCAAATGAGGGCCGAAGTCATCAAGTACATCAACTACTGGATAGAAAACGTACCATTTTACTCATAGTCTTGGTTGTTGATGGATAAAAGTAAGATACTGGCTGTCTTCTCAGTTCACATGTTATCTTAGCAATGGTCAGAGAACCAAATGAAACCTTTTTTTGGCAGAAGTTAAAGAACTCAACATCTTGCTGTTGATTTTCTCAGTGTGATCATGGTAAACCACTGATACGCAGCGTGCAATCTCTACTTAAAGGAGAGACAGGACGACAGAAACAGTTCACTCCAAAATGCTTTATTTAAAAGAGTGGGTATGTGGCCCCAGCAGCTGGGTTGTGACAGAGCTACCTTTGTTTTTTTTTTTTTTTTTTTTTTAATTTATTTATTATAGTCACAGAGAGAGAGAGAGAGGCAGAGACACACAGGCAGAGGGAGAAGCAGGCTCCATGCATCGGGAGCCTGACGTGGGATTCGATCCCGGGTCTCCAGGATCGCGCCCTGGGCCAAAGGCAGGCGCCAAACCACTGCGCCACCCAGGGATCCCCAGAGCTACCTTTGTGTCTAAACTCTTGAAGAGTGCATTTTAAGATTGCTTCCAAGAACTAGCTGTCGATTTTTATTAGTAATCTGGAAGCCTACACAGACTTGGTTTATTGAAATACAACTTATCCTAGGACAAGGGTGGCTCGAGCCATCTGACACTGTGAACAACTTCGTAAACTGATCCATGACCCATGACAGACTAATATGTAACTGTTGATATCAGATGGAAGTGACCCAATGTTTGGCAAGAAAGCTACTTCTCATCTTCCTGCCACACTGTGCTTGTAACAGGAAGAGAACTTGCACAACAGTTGGATGAGCCAAGGAAATCTATGCGAGCATAAAGAAAACCTTGGAAATCACTGCACACATTCAATTAATCCCTCAGTTTTATGTTAACGAGTTAACAGCATATGTGTTTGTCTAACATCCTGTCTTATTTGTGTCTTTCTGAAGCCAAATCTGGATGGAGGGTATTAGTTTAATTTAATGCAAAAGGTCATTTGCTATTTTTGCCTCCAGGCTCCCCTCCTCCATCCCCAGCATCTGTTTGGAGTAGTAATCTGGATACTACAGAAGGCAAGTTTGGTTCACAGAGCAGAAATGTTTACCCATTGCAGGCTTCTGTAGTTTGTTTCTGCATGGAGGCACCAAGTATTTGCAAACTCCCAGACTTCACAAGGTAAATAAACTATGCTGCTTTTCCAACCTTCCAAGGAAGCTGTGTTTATCTACCTGCCTCATGCAAACAGCGCCACTCGTTGATCTCTTGGTTACTGTCACCAACCAGTGTACTTCTTCAACCGTTTCCTGATAGAATCCCAAGTGATGCTATACAAAAATAGAATTCTGTGTTATTCTCATTTGTACAGTTCAGGAAACTGAGGCAAAGGTAGGGAATGCAAATGGTGCAAAGTTGCAAAGATTTTAAGGTGTGGATTCAGAACTTGAATCTACATCCAGACTCAAACTCCCAGTTTTTCTTTTTTTTCCCTTTGCTCACTATAGACTCTCCATTCATAATCAGATCCTTTTTCCTTAACAATTACTTCTGTGTGCGACACATATGTAGAGTTGGCATTGTGCTGGATGATCTGGCAGTTACAAAAAAAGGACAAATGCCTTGGATGATGAGACATGATTCTTACATAAGCAGCGCATCAAAGATAGGGCTGAATTAAGGCAGAGGTCTCTAAGCCAAACGTCCACAGGCACAAGACTGGTCATGTAATGAGGGACGTGGGACAGTGGGGAAGGATGCAGACTGTGAGAGCATATCCAACATGCTTAGGGGATTAGCCACTTCTTAGCTGCTGTCCAATAGCCCTATATGAAAAACAGAATTCCTGACTTCTCTTGAAAAATTGGGTGAAATGACATTAACACAGAGTTGAAAACCCAGCCTAACTGAGGAGGGGGTTACATCAGCAAGAAGGTGGACAAGTTTCCAGTGCTTGTCCCCTTGTAGAAGCATCAGTTTGAATAACTGGCCATGCATGAAAATGCCTTTACAAAAAAAAAAAAAAATGCCTTTACGATAGTGCAGCTAAATGAATTAAAGGCTTAAGAATAAGACTGGAAACTGTAAAACTCTGTTAGAACACAAAAATTCAACTGAACAAATTTTAAAGATCTTCTTGGCTTTGTTCCATGATTTGGGAATTAAGGCAGCAACCCATCTAGTGGATAGAAAGGAGCTCCAAGAAGCTGTGCAAAATGGAAGAGTTTTATAGGCAGAAGGAAGTAGGATAAGAAAGTTATATTGGCAAAATGTGGATTGATTGTGGCAAGACCACCATCCTTGAGGGGAAAGCAGGGGTCTTTCAGGAAGATTATGTCCTTGGTACTGACTAGGTAATTTCTGAATGACTCGTTTAGGGTTTCATTCCTGAAGAGACAGAAACTGTAATTAAGTATTAGGTCTGGGTTTGGGGACATGGGGTTTAGCATAAGTGATTCTATTTGGGGGCCTATTGTCTCTTTCTTAACAACTACTGGAAGAGAATGTAGGGAAAATGCTTTTTGACATTGGTCTGACAAATGAATCTTTGGATATGACCCCAAAGATGCAGACAACAAAAACAAATATAGGCTAATAGAATTGCATCAAACTGAAAAGCTTCCGTGCAACAACGGAAACCATAAACAAAGTATAGAGACAACTTTTGGAATGAGAAAAAATTTGCAATGTATATCTGTATATCTGGTAAGTGGTTAATATCCAAAATATATAAGGAATTCCAGTGACCCAATAGCAAGAAAACAAATATCCAGATTTAAAAAATAGGCAAAGGCAAATGACCTGAGCAGACAGGCAGATGGCCAACTGGTATATGTAAAAATGCAGATCAAAACTACAATGAGATATCACCTCACACCTATTAGAATGGAAGTTATCAAAAAGACAAGATAACTGGTATTGGCAAAGACATGGAGAAAAGAACCCTTGTACTGTTAGTGAGAATATATAGTCATTATGGAAAACAGGATGGAGGTCTCTTAAACAAAAATAAAACTATCATATGATCCAGCAATTCTACTTCTGGATATATACCTAAAGGGAGTGAAATTAAGATCTCAAGGAGATATCTGCACTCCCATATTAATTGCAGCATTATTCACAATAGCCAAGATATGAGACCAACCTAAGTGCCCATCAGTAGATGAGCAGATAAAATGTGGTATACATGTACAATAGAACATTACTCAGCCTAAAAAAGGCTGTCATTTGTAACAACATGGGTGAACTGGGTGGACATTATGCTAAGTGAAACAAGCCAGACAGAGGGAGACAAATACTTCCTATGTGTGGAATCTACAAAAGTTGACCTGTAGAATCAGAGAGTAGAAGGGTGATTGCCCTGGACTAAGGGTGGAGGAAATGGAGAGATGTTGGTAAAAGGGTTCAAACTTTCAGTTATGCGAGATGAGTACGTTCCGGAGATCTAATGTATTACATGACAACTGTAGCTGATAGTACTGTGTTGTATACTTGAAATTTGCTAAGGGAGTAGACCTTACAGTTTTCAACACACATACAAAATAGATAACTTTGCGAGGGGATGGATATGTTAATTAGTTTGATTGTGGCAATCGTTTCACAATGTATGTCTGTTAAAATATTACATTATACAGCTTAAATATATATATAATTTTTATTTGTCAATTATACCTCAGTACAGCTGCAAAAAACCCCACCAAGAGCCAGGCAGGGTCTGTGGACTTCAGTTTCTAGTATCTGTTCTAGAAGATTGGTTTTCAAATCTGAACTCTGAGGGTCCGAGGGGGGAGCTGCATCCTTAAGCTTGGTGTTCAGATTGGTCAAAGACAGGCTCTAATGCCTGTAACTGGGCTCTGATGCTACAAAGCGCCATCAACAAACATTTTTGTTGCTACACGTGTACTAGGCTTTCAAATAGGTTGCTGCCTGTACAGAGTTTGTACGTTGCATCACAGTAAGTTACCTACATATCATCCCAATTGATAAAAAGAATAGAATTCCAGATGTGGAAAGGGCCTTAAATGATCGAGTCTAACCTCTTTGTTAAGTAGATGAGAAAACTGAACAGGAGGCAGAAATGATCCGCTGCTGATTGGTTGCAAGGCTTTGGGCAATGCCTTTGTTCTCTCTGGATCCCATCTCCTTTCTCTGTAAAATCGGAGGATGAAGTACACAATTGCTAACATCCCATAATCCTACAATTATTTTCCTTGGTTTTACCTTAAGGCAGGGGGTGAGGAAGGGCAGGAGAAGATAAATAACTGAAGAAAATTGGGACCAGCCGTTTCAACATGGTGTTCATCTCTAGCTCTTCCACACTACCCCTGGGAGAGCTCGGGAAGTCCAGTGAGCCACCCAGCCACTCGGTGCAGCTACCCAATGAGTAGATGCCACGTGGCATACTTCATCACATCTCTGACAGCTGGTTACTGGCTTGGCTTCCAGCTCCAGCTGTCTGTGAAACAAATGAATGTTGTCAGTTCCAAGGGAGGCAGGGCAAGGTGGGGTGGAGAGCTTGACATAACCCATCACCACTGCAGAAACAAGTAAAAACATATGTCTTCCTGATGCCGTGCATCCGTGGGCAGCAGCCTTGGGAATGGAGCAGCATCATTTATTCCAAAAAAGCGATTTGCACTATCGTGCAAATACAGCAGACACTATTTGTGCTGCTCCAGCTGAGTCACGGGGCCCATGTCAATTGTTCCTTCTAGGAAAATCACTACTTTCGGCAAACATGTATTAGACATCAGCTACCATATTTCCTACTCTCTAAACTCAGAACCAAGTAAAATTGGATAGTGAGAATTTAAGCAGTGGGAGATACCAATAATCTATTGATTATTGATTTTCAGGTAGCCAGGGGTTAGAGTTTGGATATAGTACTTTTATGAAAATATTTATCTGGATTAATTTGATATTGAGAGTGTAGGTTTCAATACCTGAATACCTATAGCTGGAATGCTTAGGCTCTTTGAGATAGCAATCTGAAGCAATGATAGTATAACAAGTTGAAAAACTGGATGTTACCTAATATGTAATGTTTAAATTTTCTAGTCTAAGTTTTTGGCATATTTCAAAAATGGCAGGCAGATTATATAGTGTCAAATTAGCATATCCTTCACTGTTACAGGAGGCAGAGTCCTTACAACTTGGGTCCAGCCATTTTTCTATAACATAGATGGATTCTTCTGGCTTGGCCTTCAAAACCCTCAGCTGTTTCTCACTGTACAAGAGTTTGATACCATCCTCAGAGGTGGTCTGACTTTACACTCCCATGGAATTTTGTATATTCCTCCATTCCTTCAACATGATTGACTGTCATGCCAATGTCATCTGAGTTCCAAGAGCATAAAGTCAAAATACAGTATCTGTACTTGCAGGGATTTTACATTACAAAAAAGTTATATAGCTCCCTTTGATAAGCACTGTGGTAATGTACATGATGATAAAGAAGCCTATAAGAGAAGCTTGTAAATCATAATGATGAATCAGGAAAGAATATAATATATCTGATTGTTTATGTGTTTGTCTCCCAAAAAAGAAGCATGCTTAAGTACAAGCATCAACGTCTCGCCTATTTTTAGATCTCTCTTAGTACCAGGCATGTTGCCTTATTCCTCCTTAATTAATTCTAAAAATATTTACTGAGCACCTACCATGTGCCAGAGATGAGCAAGAGAAACACAAGCACCAGGCTTTATGGAGCTAATAGAAGCAACAGACAATAAACACAAAGCAAACAACTACAGGATAGACCATCAAGTAACAATAAGGGCTCTACAGAAAAATTAAGCTGACTGAGATGGAGGATGACAATATTTGCTTTGTTTCATAGGGTGGCTTGAAAAGGTAACCTTTGGGCAAAACAAAGCGAGGCATCTGGGGACACAGCCATCTAGATGCAGGAAACAGTAATCACAAAAGTCCAGGATGGGAGCTTGTCTGTCCTGTTGATGGAGCCAGTGTACCTAGAGTTTAGCCACAAAGGGTTGAAGATGGTTAGAAAGGCTACTGGGGGCTAGAATTGGATTAGACTGGACTGAAAAGTGGTTTGAAATTCATATTTCTTGGTTTGGCACTCATCTTGTAATAATAGAGCATAAATGTGACCTGTTTTTAAGTGATACTTTAGAAAAATAACTTTGGAACGAGAGAGGATAGAGCTTGCCAACAAGGAGACAAGATAGGAGGCCCCCTGCTTTATTCTAGGCCCTCGGTGATATGTGGCCAAACTGAAAAGAGAGTATAGGGCCGGACAGGGTTAGGAGCTCAAGAGATCAACTATGTGTTGAGATTTGTCAACATTGTTAACCACATAATGTTACATTCCATAGGACGTTGTTGGAGGAAATGAGGATTGGAGGTTGGAAGCATAAGTTTGGATTCTGAAATTGACATAAAAAACACAACTTCATTGGATATGAGTTATGACCATTTCCTCTCAGACATTTAGCATGCCCCTCCCTCCAGAGGATGCTGACATGACATGTGGAGAAGGAAGACTGTTTATTAGCAGACACAGCACCAAAGGCTGGAATGATCTAGAGGGAGAGGCTGGCTGCACGGTCCCCTGCAAAATAGGCAGAGTCTGGTTTCTATTAAATCCAGACCTGCCAGCTATCTCCACTTGGTCCCTCACAATTAGCCAACAGCCATTATGGTAGTCATGTGTTTTCCAAATGACATCCTTCCTTAAGCTTCCTTTGAAATGATCTGATTCTCAAGAGACTGGAGCAAAGAGGATCATGCGACACAAGGCTGTCAAATGGCTCCCTCCTTAGTCTTCCCCAGATGAGAAAGTCTTTATGACCAAACTGCCTATAAGGGTCATGGAGCTCTGATATCTGTTCTTGTTGATTGTGGAGGCATATTTAGCTTTCTGAGGAGCTGAGAAGATGTGGTTTTTCTCTTCCCTTATTATTCTGTGTATATCTCTCCCAAAGATGTGTGAAGTGCCCCTGACATGCAGGACATGCTGTGGTGGTTACAAAGCAGAGTGTCCCAGCCCTGCCCTGAAAGTACGCACAATACACTAGAAGGGAGGAAACCAGAGCACTGCAGAATGAAATCTGAAGCAGATTAGTAATGTCCAGTAAGGCCGCATTCCAGAGAGCGGTTGAGCTGGTTACCTCTAGATCCACGGAGAAGCTTTTTCAGTGACTATTGAACGTCCACCCCTGCTACCCCTTTGGTGTGAAGCCAAAGGGGAAGCCAAAAGGATGACTGATTTTAGTGCCACTTGAACTCAGCCTTCATTTCTGGAGATCTGAGTTCATGGGTATTCCTCTATGTCCTTTGGATCTATCAGCGTGGCAGCAAAAGGTCGTTGCCAGGAGGTTAGGACCTACATGAAGCCAACTCAGAAGTATTAGTTCCTCAGGAACTAAATAACTCTGTTATTTGGGCTGCTACCCTTTTCCCCCAAAAAGTCATGTCCTCTCTGGAACCTTTCTTTTTTCCAACTTTATTGAGGTATAATAAATAAAATTGTAAGTTATTTGAAGCATATAACATGATGATTTGATACACATATACTGTCCCTCCCACTGAGTTAGTTAACATATCAAACACCTCACATATACATTCATTTTTGTGAAAACATTTGAGCTCTACTCTTTGTAGATTTCTTTTTTTTTTTAAGATTTTATTATTTATTTATTCATGAGAGACACAGAAAGAGAGAGAGGCAGAGACACTGGCAGAGGGAGAAGCAGGCTCCATGCAGGGAGCCCAACGTGGGACTCGATCCCGGGTCTCCAGGATCACACCCTGGGACGAAGGTGGCGCTAAACTGCTGAGCCACCCAGGGCGCCCTCTTTGTAGATTTCAGTTAAACAATACAGTGTTTCTGGAACTTTCCCTGAATCCTAAAAAGGTGTGTGTTTAAGAGTGAGCAGAAGCTGTGTGGTCAGAGATCCCTGAGATACAGAGAGGTTAATAAAAGTACCCATCAAACTGAGCTGACAGGTGGGATTTTGCAGACAGATTGCCTTGTACAGTATCTGGTACATAGGAAACGAGGAATTATTCCTCCAGGTGGAGCAACAAAAGAAGGGGGAGAGGGAGAGAAGGAAAGAAATTCCTCTACCTGTATGTATGTATGTATATGTATACATATTCATACATACAATGGAATACTACTCAGCCATCAGAAAGGATGAATCCCCACCATTTGCTTCAACGTGGATGGAACTGGAGGGTATTATGCTGAGTGAAGTAAGTCAATCAGAGGAGGACAATCATCATATGGTTTCACTTATATGGAGAATAAAAGAAATAATGTAAAGGATTATAAGGAAAAGGAGGGGAACTGAGTGAGAAAAATTAGAGAGGGAGACAAACCATGAGATAGACTCCTAACTCTGGGAAATGAACAAGGGGTGGTGGAAAGGGGAGGTGGGCGGGGGGTTGGGGTGACTGGGTGACGGGCACTGAGGAGGGCACTTGATGGGATGAATACTGGGTGTTATATGTTGGCAAATCAAACTTCGATAAAAACAAATAAATTAAGAAAAAAATTCCTCAACATCTATTGATTGTAATTAACCACTTGGATTAATTAATAAATGTTGAAACAAAAAAAAAATAAATGTTGAAACATAGATGCTGTATAAGACTGCTTCTAAAAATTGTGTGCATTTAGGAGTATGTGTGCATTTAATTTTTTGAAATTAATACTAAAATTTAGACAATAGGTCATGGTAAACTGACAACCATTTTGGTATTAATACAGTGTTTGGAAAAAAAAAAGAGCTTTTTGGAGGTCTGTGCCCTTCTGAGAATGGGCACAGGCATAAATTGGAACAGAATGGGTTTATATCTCTCAACCTCATGTTGCATCAGGAACTGCTATACTCTGGTCTCATGAGGTTTGGGCTGTTGAAGTCATTAAGTGTTTATTTCAACAGACATATTTTTAATTAGTCAAATAAATAGGTTTCATCAATATGTTCTTAATATCTTTGAAGAGCTGCTAGTATTGCATCTTTTATACCAGTACAGACGGTTATACTTCAAGCACTCTGAGGAAAGAGTCGATTTATCTTCGTGTCAGTAGCTTAAACCATTGCACATGGTCAAAGCCATGTTAGTTAATATTGTCTCGGAGCCAAATTTGGTTAGTGTAAGTGAAAGCAAAGGATAATTCATTTTCCGCCTACTGGAGTATAGGAAGAAGTAGCCCAACATCCCAGGCTAGGGAGGAGGAAAAAAGCCAGGCCATTTTAAGAAGTTCTGAAGAAAGATTTTTTTTAGACTGTTTTTCTAATCTATCCTTATCAGTATGACTCAGAAAACCATAGAGACTGACAGTACCTGGAGACTCTACTTGCCTAGTGGAGGTCAGGGGTCACCAGGAGAACTGGGCTTTGCCCAGTGATGCACCAGTGTGTGCCGCAGGTGGGATGCTTGGTGAGCATCTGTAATAATCTACCATAATCTCCAGGAAGTCAGCTCCACTTTTTTTCTCCCTGCAGTAACCTTCCATTTATTCCCATCAAAGTATCCTTTTCCCCATGATGCTGCTTTTTTTTTTTTTTTTTTTCTTCTTCTTCAGTAGAGGGCAGGTGGATAAGAGTAGGTCTTCAGAATGGACCAAGTCTGGGTTTCACATTTAACCTGTGAACATGCAGATGAGAAGTTAATAGGTCCAAAAAGTGTCATTGAAGAGGAGCAGCCTAGCAATTCCCCCTCTATGTGTCATTTGTCTTTCCCATCCCCAACAAAAGAAAACAACAAACAAGTTAAAACTAAAACCTGAAACCTTTGGGTTAAACAGATCTCCAAGGTAGAAAAACTCATGATTTCTCCTCTGTCTTTAAATAACTTCAGTTATATTTGTGAGAATATCATTAATGTGTCTCATCACCTCTTAAAGCCTTGTGTAGTCTTCCGACTATTTTCTCAATAAACACAATACTTAGGACACCAGATTCTGGTCCCCAGAATTTCAGGTCCAATTGAAGGGGAAGATTATAATATCAACATATTACTAGAAAGCAGGATGACTTCTCTGCTTTGTCCCCTCAAATAATCAAACGGAATAATGATAACAATAAACATTACTGGATGTTTCTCAGTGCCAAGTGCTCTTCTTAGCACTTCAGAAGCATTAACTCATCTAATCCTCTAAAAATCCTCTAAGGGAAGTGCTATTATTATTATTCCTACTTTACAAATCAGGGACTGGAGTATCTGAGAGTTTTGTAAATTTCTTCAGGGCTAAGGGAAAGGAAGAACGAGTCACTTAACCAATACAGAATGTGAAAATTCTGTGGCTCTGCATCTTGGCCCCCTTCTCTTGCCAGGCAATTTGGAGATACTGGTAGTATCTGAAGAAATTTGCACTGAGTGGGCTTTTCAGTTTTCTTGAAGGAAGATTACTATGTATATAAATCTGGAAAGCCTAAATGCCCTTCTACATCATATTTGTATTGTGAGTCTAGTTGATGATAATATTGCTATCAATGAATGGATGGGAAATACCAGATTTTTGTTGACATGTGTATTTTTGTTTTTTTCTCCCAAAATGGAAGATTTTCTTCCCCTTGACAGTAATAGGGCATCCCAAATGTTTTTTTTCCCCAAAAGGCATGTCCACGTGTGAGGGCCTGTCCAAGTTGTCTGTTAAACCACTTCTACATGTATAGATGCAGATGGTAAAAAATTCTATGTCAGTGTCTTAGAATTGTGTGCTTTGTGGAGAACTGAAGATGTTACCAGCATCTGTACGCTCTCGGCATGATTCCATATTTTGTCTCCTCAGCCTGACCACTGATCCAGATAGTCTACTTGTTCTCATCTGGAACCTGGTGAATCATTTGTCTTTAATCTCAAGATTCTTACTTCCTTTTTTAAAGTCACTATGGCGCTGTGTTTTATGTTTAGATTTACTGAGCAGTTGACAACTTAGCACAGTGCTTGATAAATAAATATTCACTTATTTGACCAGTGAGAAAACCCAAGTTAGAGATACTTTTATTCCCACTTCACAGATGGTGTAAAAAGGCAACCAGAAGTTCAGAATGCTTAAGCCCAGCAAGTGAGCAATGGAGCTTCAAGTGTACCTGTAAAATGTTTACTTTTTGTTTGTCTGTTTTTTAAAAGATTTTTAAATTTATTTTAGAGAGAATAGGGGAAGAGCAAAGGGGGAGAGAGAGAGAGAATCTCAAGCAGACTCCCTGCTGAGCACAGAGCCCATAGGTGGGGCTCAATCCCATGACCCCAAGATCATGAGCTGAGCTGAGCTGAAATCAGGAGTCAGATGGTCAACCGACTGAGCACTCAGGCACCCCTAAACTGTTGTCTGTATGTTGAGCATTTCCTTTATTTCATTATCTTTGTGCCATTCCATTTTAGCTTAATTCTTGTCACTTCTTCACACAATTCTAAATCCCTAGTCCTTTGCTTCTTTGATGGTCCCTTTCTCTCCTCCTCCAGCCCCTGGACCGTGGACTCCTGTTTCATATTGACTCTGCTTCCTTAAGCTTTTTGCTCACTCTAAACTGATATTTCCTTTCGGGGCATCCTCATACATGCTGGGCAACAAATGAGTTAGTTATCCTTTAGTCCCGTTGTTTGGACAAAATAGTTGTTTTTTTTTTTTAAAAGAATGTGACAGCTTGACTGAAGTTTCAGTATTTTTTAGGTCACTATTGTTAACAATGGGTTAAAAATTTTAAAATGAAAAATAAGTTGATTTTTCGTAATCACAAATATATATCTTTGCCAATATTTTCCCAGCCAGCCTCATGGGGGCTACTTTGTTGTTTTATTAGCCTTCCCTAAGAAGAGCAATAGAATGTTAAGACCGCCCATGGGGGTTCTTTTTTTATTATTACTTCAGGACCTTTCTTTAAGATAGATCATCTCACTTTTAGCAAACATCATTAATCCATTGAATCCATTTTTGATTATTTAATAGGTACCAGTGCTGGGATACAGGTCACTTAAGACAAGGACCTTGTCTTTTCTCGAATCTGCAGTCTCCCTTTTTTCATTAAGTTTAAAGCCTTTGATAGAACTTAAATATGACCTAGAGGAGTGGGTGTTTTAAAGAGCAATTTCCTGAAGTATGATTTATACCCTACCTGAATCCTTAGTGTATTATTTGGCCACTGACATCCAAAGTAGGAAACAACTGCTAACAAAATATATTGTCTTATAGTATCTCCATTCTAAAAGTATAAAGTGGCCAACTATCACTGCATAGAATATTGACTCTTGGTCTTTATCCCTAGCAGTTAAATTTGTAACTGGGTTTCTAGATCTTTGAAACTAGAAAAGGTTGACATGTAATGTGGGAACAATATTCAGTCCAAAAGGGAACACCGCCGGGCCTTTATCTCTGGCTTCTTCTGTCTTCTGAGAGAGAGGAGTCCCTAGTTTAGGGAGTTGGGGGCAGCTCTGAGTGTGTCACACTAGCCTCCCCAGGGACTTGAGGCCTTTCCTGTCCTTCCCAGACCTAGAGGATGCCTCAGTGCATCCTCAGGCTCCATTCCCTTCTGGTAGGCCACTGGGTCTCTGTTCCCTCCTGTCTACCCTCATTTCCTGCATGAGCCAGGAAAGGGCTCTGATCTCCCGGAAATGCCCATCCTCAGGAAAGCCTCCCATGTTCTCCCACACTCCTTGCCCTTTCCCTCATCTTGTTTTCTCTCCTAGAACCCTTTTTTTCTTCATATTTTGCCCAAAGGAATATTTCATACCCATTTGTGATCTTGTCTTATCCCCGCTCCCCCATTTAACTGGAAGTCCCATGAGACCACGGCTCCATCTTGCTCACCACTGTTGGAGTCAGAACATTGCGTGTGTTCAGCAACTCAAGATGCTTCACACATTCCGCAAATAAACAGATGGCTCCTTTTGGAGGTGCTGGGTTTGGATTTTTAAACCATAAAATGTATTTATTTGGTCAGACTCCAATGTTTTCTGTCAAACCCAATCCAAAAAAAGAATATATTTCTTCCTTAATAGCTAGTGCTGCAAAATTCTTGTTTCATTTTGAAGAATTATTCTAGATTTTTGTCCTTGTCACTCTTGAACTGAAAAAGAGAGGATCATGTGGCCTCTGTGTTTGTCCCAATATGGGAAGACAATTCTTATTTTTTTAGTGCTTTCTCAACACAGAAGCTTTCACTGTGCCTTTGAGTTGCCTTAAGGTGCTCAGGAAACAGGGAGAATAGAGAAAAAGCTTCCCAACCGGTTGGTCCAGTTAAGACACTTAAGTGGCTTAAGCCTTTGATATTAGTTTAACCAAGTTAGGAAGTTAGTAAGGCAGGAGGGCTTTCATGGATAAATCATTGCTCCCACCCCCACCCCCCACCTTAACTGTTCACTCTGCTGGGGACTGTAAATGGTGTCCTTTGTCTTCAGGCATGTAGAAGAGGTGGGGGCACTGGAAGGCCAGGGTTTACCTAGGAGGGACCCAGATCTTCCTGTGCTTCCAACTGAGATTTCTTCACAGGGTGGTCATGAAGTTTAAATAAAGCATCCCATCGAGTGTTCCAGGCTTCACAGCTCGACTTCAGAAAGAGTGCCTGGATTTTATGTATTGGAACCTGTCGCTTCCCACCTCCAGTGTCCTCCGCTATGGAGGGAGTGGGTGCTGGCACATCCCCGCATGCCTCCGGTCAGAGATTCTTTCATTCACTCACTCCACAAACATTTATAGACTAATAAACAAATGTTGATTGGCTGATAACATGTGACACACAGCAGGGATGCCAGTGTGGCTTCTGCTGTCACAGAGAATTATGTTAAAATTACATGTCCCTGGTGGTGGGGAGAGGATGGCATTTTGTTTGCTTCTGTCGTTGTAGAGAGACATGAGCAAGGAACTGTGGCCTCAGAGAATTTGGAAGTGGGGGGTAGGGGGAAGCGGGGCCATGAGTGAATTTTCTTTGAGGGGAAGGTGACAAAGTGGTGAGCACCAGAAAGCCAAGCAAGTCTATGGGAGCAGGAGATCATAGGTCAAAGAAACAGTGTGCAAGAGTTTGTGGGGGAGGGAAAAATAATTTTCCCTCTACCCTACTAAGTTCTTGGCTCACCCCCCTGTAATAGAAGACAGATCAACAGGAAAAAACAAAGATGATTAATAACATGGGAGGGACCCAGGAGAACTTTGGTATTTCTCCAAAAGGGCACAAGACACCACCCTAAATATGATCTAGATAAGATGTTGAGAGGGACAGTTATGGGAACTAATCGGGCCCAGTGCAGTCAGCAAGAGTGTGATTGTTATGCAGAGTTAAGTCCACACCTCTGTTGAGTAGTGTCTCCAGACCTTTGGTCATCCCCCTACTCCTGGTACACAGAGGGAGACACTCTTATAAATGGAGATTTCCTTTATAAACATAACTGTCTCCTACAGAAAGATAACTTCTCGGGGCATCTGGGTGGCCCAGTTGGTTAAGCCTCTGCTTTCAGCTCAGGTCATGATCCCAGAGTCCTGGGATCCAGCCCTACATTATTGGGCTTCTTGCCCCACAGCGACCCTGCTTCTCTCTTTCCCTCTGCCTGCCACTCTGCCTATTTGTGCGCGCGCACCTGCGTGCTCGCTCTCTCTCTCTTAAGTAAGTAAGTCTTTAAAAAAAAGGAGGGGAGGTAACTTCCCTAGGCTTTCAGAGCTTCTCCTGTATGGGCTTAGTCTTAAAAATAACCAGCTTAAGATAATCCTTGTGCCAAAGAGGCATATTTTGGGGTGGCAAATTCTGCTCACCTTCAAGTAAGAGCACATAGTAGATCTAAGAAGTGAAATGTCTTGTTTTGAATGGTGAGGAGAGAGGGAGAGGGGATGGTTAAACCGCCCAGCTCCACCTGGGGCAGGTTATGCAGGGATCTGTGGGCCAAGGAGAAGGGGCTTGGATTTGAGATCAATACCCGAGTGCATGGAATGAGTTGATTATGTTGGACAAAGAGACTATATGTGAGGAGGCTCACATAGGAGATGGCTTGGGGAGACTAAACAGAAAGTGTCCAAATGAGGAAGGGAAACCCTACCAGCATGGCGCTGGGCTGGGTGGGAAGGGCAGGTTACTCTGAGATCCAGCCTGAAGATATGATGGACAGGATTCCTAGATTGTGGGATTTTACTCAACTGAATGTTTATCTTGCCAATCAATTTCTCTTCTGTAATCTCCAGGAGAACATGAATGTGAACTGTTCTGTTGACATGTGGTGTGCCTCTGTTCTTTATGCCAACTCCTAGACAAGGGCTGCTATTGAGGTGCTCAGTGTGAGTTCACCGAGCCAAGCAAAGTATCTGTCTGTTCCCCGGTTCTAGATAATAGGTCAATGCTATAAGTCAACAAGACAGTCTTTCAGAAGGCAGCATCCTTCTGAAGGGGAAGGAAAGTCAAGGGCAAACCACATATTCTGGGACTTATTTTAGGAATGAGAAGCTGAATCCTAACATATGGCCCAAATTAGGCCTGAGCACAGAGCCCGTCTGCTGCAACCCCTCCACTCCACTGGGTGGGTTAGGTGCCAGCGCCTCCATGTTCCCATAGTAATCTGCTCTCAGCCTGACACCCCCTTGGCGTTTGGTACCATCCTTAAATTTTTAGGTGTCTGGCTCCCCAGCACAGCACATCCTCTGTTTGTGTAACTCCTACACAGTTGTGTGCCTTGCACCTGATACCCAGTGAGTGTCGATTCAATCGGTGCATCATCCTCACCCACCCAGACTGCTGTAGGTGAGAGTGTATAAAGGGCTCCTACAATGGTTATTCGATCTCCCCTTATAAAGTAGTCAGGGAGGGAAGGATTCCTCCCCTTTTGCTCATGAAGAAGGGGAGGCCTAGAAGACGGGCTCATGAAGCCCTTTGTGCATTGATAGTCCTTGGAGCAGTTCAGAACAAAAGTTCTGATGCATGAATCATGAGGAAAAAGATCTGGATTTTGATGGTATGCAGTTCTGCTTGGGAGTGAGGGAGTCTGTGTGCCTCTTGGATCCCTGCGTGTTTCTGATGTTCGGCAAAGTTTAAGAGTTGCTGGCCCACGTAAGTGCTTCCCAGGCCTTCACAGACATATGAATCATGTGGGGATCTAAATAAAATGCAGCCTCTGATGCCACAGATCTGGGGTGAGACCTGAGTCTGCATCTCTGACAAGCTCCTGGGTGGGCTGAAGCTGCACACCAACAGACCACACTTGCTATCCCGGGGCCTGGATGTCCAGAAACTTCGGAACCGAACGCAGAAAGAGAGAGGATGGAGATGTGGAAGGGAGAGTGGGGTGTGCTCCAGCTGAAATATCAGGTCCAAATATATACACTTTATGCCACAAACTTGGAAAGCGAAATTGTGATTGGATGGCTGGCTGAGTCATGGTCATCTCCATGGGTCCCGGGCTGCACCATCGAGAGACAGATCTGCTAAGTGGAGGAGAGAGAGCGAACAGGGACTCTACTACCTCCGCTTTGACCTCAGTCTGTGTGTTCTAATTGATGAAATTCTTCTTCCCAGCTTATTTCTTAACTCAGGCTGAAGAGCCAGTGGGTGGGACGCCTGGGTGGCTCAGCAGTTGAGCACCTGCCTTTGCTTCAGGGCATGACCCCGGGGTCCCGGGATTGAGTCCTACGTTGGGCTCCCTGCAGGGAGCGTGCTTCTCCCTCTGCCTGTGTCTCTGCCTCTCTCTCTCTCTCTGTGTATCTCATGAATAAATAAATAAAATCTTAAAAAAAAAAAACAGCAGACATGAGAAACTCTCTGAAAACCAAGTAGAAGTTACCATTTTACATTCATGAGGGAAATCTCCATTTTGGGGGTGCCTCCCTCTCTGTGCCAGGACCAGGAGGGTGATCAAATCTCTGGCAACTTGTCTGGGCAGAAGGCCAGGACTTAAATCCGCACATCAACCATATCTCTTTTTTCTGTGCTTTTCCTGGTAGCTTGCGTGACTGCCCTTCTCCCACCCCCATCACCTTCAACATCTTCTCACATCTTTAGCTGGAGACAGTATTTATAAGGTGGTGTCTTGGTCCCTTTTGGGGAGTTACTCAGTTTTCCTGGATGACTCCCATCTCTACGAAAGATATACATGTTATTATACCTCTGTTTGTTTTTCTCTTGTTAATCTTTTATTACAATGGGGTCTGAGCCAAGAACCTAGAAGGATAAAGGGAAAATTTTTTCCTTCCCTACGATGTCAGCGCTCACTTTCCTACTTCCTACCTTAGCCTCTGTCTTGTCCTCCGTAAAATGGGGATAAAACATGTTAATGCTAATGGTACATAGAAAATACCCATCAATTACTTAGCGCAGTGCCCGCACCCAGGAAGTGGCCAGTAAACAGTTGTTGAAAATCACCACATAAGAGGAGGCCTGGAATCATTCATGTTTTCTGTGTGTTTGGCTTTTTAGTCAGGTCTAATAAGGACGCAAAAAAACGAATTCCTCATCTCACCGTTACCTCAGCTGCTGGCCCAGGAGCATAACTACAGTGCACCTGCAGGACACCATCCTCACGTACTGTACAAAAGGACGGCAGAGGAGAAGGTCCACCGTTGCCATGGCTACCTGGACTCCAGCGGACGTTCTTCCGGTCACTCCCCAACTCACACTCCCCGCACATCTTGGAGTCAAGAAAGAGAGCATCACCACCCAAGGTTGCAAAAGCAGCATTTTTGTGGACGACGCAAGAAATGTATGTAAGGAAACTTTTTCTTATTCTGTTCTCATGCGGGGCCCTCCGTAGGCTTTCTTGAGTGTAATTGGGTGTGCTGACTTTGCAGGTTAAAATTGGGGCTACACTGGGAATCCCTTGAAATCAGTCTTGGAGATGGACCAATATTCATCCCTGTCAGGCAAAAACTGGGTGACCAATTCTCAATTCTTCTAGGTTAAACTAGGAAAGATTTTGATATGCTTTTGTTGGTTTTCATTTAGCATCTCCTATGTTTTAGTCTTGGATCCCCATATTATCTTGGTTTCTGTGCTCATGCTTCTGTACTGAGTCTTCCAATGATGAGAGAAATCAGAGGTGGATCCTCAGGTGTGGTTGGATGTTTGTTCCTTTTGAGCTCTTGAAGGAGAACTTAACAGGAAATGAGAACATTGGCACCTACATGGAGGTGACACTGAGATAGATACAGGGCCCCTTGGGCATGATTTGTGACCCAGCCATGGCATTCTGCACTTCGTAGACCAGTGGTATCTAAGAGAAATAAATGTCAGCCCCACAAATAGTTTTAAATGTTCTACTGGCCGCATTTTTAAAAAAAATTAAAGATAGGAAATTAATTTTAATAATATATTTAACCTGATATATTACAAAATATCTCAACATGCCAACACTATACCAAATTATGAATCAGGTATTTTATATTAAGTTTTGGAAATATAGTATTTGTTTGACAATTAGATCACAATTTTAATTTAGACAACAAATTTTCATCAGAAATAATTAATTTGTATTTGAGTTTCATGAAATGAAGGTTGGAAGTATAGATTTACATATTCAGGTTCTCCCAAACTCCCTTGTTTTCCAATAAGTGCAGCAAGTATTGCTTTCTTACTTTAAATCAAAATTAATTAAAATTAAAATAAAAAATTCAGTCTCTTCAGTGGCACCAGCCACATTTTAAAGGCTCAGTAGCCATAAGGGCAGGTGAATGCCTGGTTGGACAGAGCAGCCAAATGGTGGTTCTACCCAAGGAGAAGGGGAATGGATATCCCTGAGCAGTTGATTGGGAGCAACAGTGAAATGCCATGTTTCTAGCATTTTAATTGGTCTTTGGGGATTTGGGGTGTTAACAAAAATTTCCTCTTTAAGGAACATCTATTTGGCATGGATTTATAAAAATAGTGATATTCATAGTGACAGTGATATATATTTGATAGGAGATATCAAAGCTAATATTTAAAGCAGGGTTCAGATTGGTATTATGGATATTAGACTCCTTCCATTGAGAAACTGAGACTTAGGTCACTTATGAAAGTGGCCAACTTGAGGCTTTATATCTAAACTATATAATTTGATCTTTTAATTTTACTCTTTGGAGAGCTATCTGACTTCACTATTATGACTCTACTAGTTGTTGAAGTATTAAAATAACTCTGTGTTAGTATCACATTTCCAAATGCCCTATTGCCCCCCAGCAATCCTTGGACTTGTCCCTCTCCATTAACTGAAGGGATTATGCCTGGGGCCCAACATCCTGAGACTTCCAAGTCTCTTCCTAAAGGCCATGGCCAATATCCATTCTGTTAAGGTGGTGCCTGCACCTTACCTATTATGAAATATTTCATATTTTAAATATCAGCGCTGACTATGCTATTTCCCCCCAAACGAGTTCAATATTAGGTCAAAGAGTCCTTATTGACCACTTATTTTGTGCTATATTCTAGCTTGTGTTGATGAAACAAGGATATTAGACATGGACAGTGTTCATTCTGTAGGACGTATATTTCTAAATTTTATTTAGAAAATAATATATAAAGTGTCATCATGAATTCAGAGGCAAAGGGTAATGTCTACTTCTGCAGTGTTTTATTTTATTTAGAATAAAATAAAATGAACATTTTCTGTTTTTAAAGACTATTCCAGCAAAATTGATTTTTGTCGACCTGCTATACCAACTAGATTTGTAGTTTGGTTGTGTGTGTGTGTTTACTCATTAGAGTATTTTTGAGTTATTGTCTATTCACCTACCAACTTGTTTGAATGAATCTTTCTCAACCACAAACTAGGTACAAAGCCCCAGGACAAGCACTGAAAGCATCATTTATCAGTAGATCAGTGAAGTGTTGGTTACAGACTCTCTCCCTGCCTTGTGTAGATTTCTTTCTATCTCACTCAGCTGTTCTCCACTGGTAATCCCTTCCAAATGCTCTTATGTTCGTTGTAGATGCCCCTAAGCCTCCCACGGAGGATACCTATCTCAGGTTTGATGAATATGGGAGTGCAGGGCGACCCAGAAGATCAGCTGGAAAATCACAAAAGGGCTTAAATGTGGAAACTCTTGTGGTAGCAGACAAGAAAATGGTGGAAAAGCATGGCAAGGCAAATGTCACCACCTACATTCTCACAGTCATGAACATGGTAAGGGAGTTTGCCAGGACTCTGATGCTACTCGTCCTCCAGAATAGCTAAAAATTAAGAGTATCGGGATGCCTGGGTGGCTCAGCGGTTGAGTGTCTGCCTTCGGCCCAGGGTGTGGCCCCGGGGTCCCAAGATCGGGTCCCGTATCAGGCTCCCTGCATGGAGCCTGCTTCTCTCTCTGCCTGTGTCTCTGCCTCTCTCTCTGTCTCATGAATAAATAAATAAAATCTTTTTTAAAAATGGAATGGTTTAAAAAAATTAAAGGTATTTCCTTGTGTGGATTGAATAGCAGATATAGCCACATTATTTTATTGGAAAAAATGAATTTTGAGGAGATTGGCTTCATATGTACATATATTTGGTGAAGTGGAGGCCTGTATACTTATAAATATGTCTGATTGATACACAGAGTTTTGGAAATTTAAGATTTACTTTATTTTTGCTTGATTTCAATTGTTCTGACAGGTTTCTAGCCTATTTAAAGATGGGACCATTGGAAGTGATATAAACATTGTTGTGGTGAGCCTCATTCTTCTGGAACAAGAACCTGTACGTGCCATACTTCACTTATCTCTTAATTCATTCTACCATTCAGGATCCACTTATTGAATACCTACTATGTATTGATCCATGAACTAGTCATTAGAAATTCCAACTTAAAAATATGCTGATCCTATCCTCAAAGAAAGTATAATGTAATAGGGTTGTGTATTCAAACAATGAAAACATCACAAAATAATTACATATATGTGCATGTATATATGACACACAATGACATATATATGCATATATAGTATAAATGTTACATTCTATATAAAAATACAAATATTATGTAGGCTTTACAGGGAAGGTGCCTTTGATATCAGATTTAAGGGTTAGTTGAATTTTGCATGTTGGATATCCTGGGTAATTTGCAGGTAGATGCAAAAGGATATTTTGAAAATATACAGAAAATAAGTTATCAGAAGATTCTTGTAGTAAACCTACTGTTTCCCCAATACCATCTTAGTACTGCAGAGAATAAATAAGGAATATTTAACTGCCCTTGAATCGATTACCTTGAAGTATAGGTCACAGGCACAGAGTAAATTATAAAACCAGAACATATAATAAAGTGTTAATTGCATGGCACCCGCTGCTTTGTAGTGTTTTGATGCTGAAACTGTATTTTTCTGAAGTGGAGACTACCACAGGTTTTTAAGTCCCCTGTGGCTTCTCCTCTTCATCTGCAACCCCAGTAATTAACGTACAAAGCAAGGAGTCAGAGACAAGACAAAAATTAATTGTCCAGGTGTGTAGAGCAACAGAGGTTAACAACCTGTCAGATTGTTCTTGGAATTTTAGAAGGGTAGAAAGGAGGATGTGTGTCATTGGGAGACACTTCTGTCTTTAACCTACCACTTATACTTTGCCCAAGGTCATTGAAGCCAGAGGCATCCTAATTCATGGATAATTAAAGACCTAGTCTAAAAACCCTCAACTTGATCCAAGTCAATAGTTTTAAGCAAAGATTTTTGGTAAATAATTATCTTAAGGCTAGGTCCTATCTTACCCTCTCAGAATCTTATAATTATTTGTTTCTACATCCATTCAGTGAGCTTTCATTTTATTGATTGATGGATGGATTGATGATGTGCCAAGCCCTTTGCTGGAAATTTTGGCATAGGAGTAAATAAGCTGTGGTCACTACCTTGCTTGTACTATATTGAAGAAGGCATTGAACTTTATCAACAATAACTTATAATTAGGTTCTAAAAGCTATCAGTTTTATAAAGGTGGTAACAACATGAGATGGACACAGATATTCCAACTGATGTCAGGTTATTTATTTTTTTTTATAAAATAGAACTAATCATACAATATACTGCCAAAACTCTATAGTTACTTGAAATATTGTGAGCATTTACCTGAAATATTTTTAGGTTTTTTTTTTTTATCAGTTGTCTCCAACCTTAGCCCAAGTGTTTTCCTCCACAGACCTTTCTCCCTAGAAACATGAGGTTTCTGTGTTTGCCTGTACAAATGGAATGATTCAACGTTCTCACTCCTGACAAATTCACCCTCTGGTTTCTGTGGGTTTCCCATAGGGAGGATTATTGATCAACCATCATGCAGACCAGTCTCTGCATAGTTTTTGTCAATGGCAGTCAGCTCTCGTTGGGAAGAATGGCAAGAGGCACGACCATGCCATCCTACTCACAGGATTTGACATCTGTTCCTGGAAGAATGAACCGTGCGACACTCTAGGTATGGTATGAAGGGAGGCTTCTCTCACGCCTGTGAAAACACAGTATGGAAACTTTCAACTGGGTGGGTGGCCCTTAGGACCCTTAATAAGAAGAAACATCATATTTAAATTGTGGAGTAGTATCTTCACTCAGCCCTGTGGTGAATATTGTTCTATTTAACCAAAGTCAAGGTAGAATGGTGAGCTTCATTTCCTTTATTTGTTTTGGGTGTTTCTTTATGAACTCTATGGGATGATCATTGAGGTAAATTGTTTAACCGGAAAAATTGTGGTTTGTTCCATAAGCATGAATGCAGCTGGGTAGCTGAAGAGAATTAGACTGATCACCATGCTGTATAACTGTGCCCCTAGGTAGCATAGCAGTGCATCCGTTAGAAGGTTACTTGACTTTTAAGGGACTCAGCTGTTCTATATTTACCTAAGACACTGAGTAAGGACTATATCTTCTACGTTTATACTATGTTTTCTAGTATATTCCATTGCATACATTAGGAACTCAAGAAATTTTTTTTTTGGTGAATTAATGATCATCTAGATCAGTGGTGATGATGGCAGTGGTGGTAATGATGGTGTCACTGATGATATGTGCCAATACATTAAGTTTCTCAGATCATCCCGTGGACCTCATAGCAGCAAAATGGATTCAGTCAGTCCACAAATGTGCATTTTATACTAACTGGGTCCATATCCTTGTTCTGCACATGAGGACCCAAAACTGGGAAGAAAGACCTGTACCACTATCATGTGATTCAAGATAGAATCAAGTACTGGCTGAGATGATTTGATAGCTGCTCTTTGAAGGATGTGGTTTTGGGGTTTTTTTTGTTTTGTTTTGTTTTTAAGATTTTTATTTATTTATTTATTCATGAGAGACACACAGAGAGAGAGGCAGAGAGACACAGGCAGAGGGAGAAGGAGAAGCAGGCTCCATGCAGGGAGCCTGATGTGGGACTCAATCTCTGGTCTCCAAGATCAGGCCCTGGGCTGAAGGCGGCACTAAACCACAGAGCCACCTGGCCTGCCCAATGATGTGGTTTATGAAAACAGAAGCATTTATCACATTATAGTGAATATGAGAAAAATGCACTTAATCTGTTCACATTGTTCAGGCCTTTTCATGTTGTCTGCATCAGGAAAAGACCAGGATGTATGTTCTCTTAGGAAATATACCTTGAGTTTTGATGCTACCAACACTGTTAAGTGGACATTTTGCATCAGTTTAACTTAGATGAGGCCTATAAATGTCCTGCAGCTTCTTATTCTATATGCAAAATGGAAATTACAATACTCATACTGAGTTCTCAGGGCTGTAAGGAGGATCTGTTGATGACAATATTTTTTAAAAGGCAAGAAATGTTAAATATTGTGTTTATCTATCAGGGCAGGACAAATAATCATATGCCTATAATGCTTTTCTGCAAAAATATTAAGTACATTAATCAAACTAAAACTAATTATGTGAATCAGTTAAACTAAAACTCTACAGAACATTTTGAAGCCATAAGAAATGATCAGGTATCAGTATATGTGCCCTTTAGCCTAACATTTGAAATTGCTCTCTCAATAGGATTTGCCCCCATCAGTGGAATGTGCAGTAAGTACCGCAGTTGTACCATCAATGAGGATACAGGGCTTGGCCTGGCCTTCACCATCGCTCATGAGTCAGGGCACAAGTGAGTGACCCCTGGATTCACTACTTTACATGAAATTGGTTGGGTGATTCATTGGTGTCCCTCTAATGATTATTGTTGATCTAGTTAGAATAGATAGGCTAGATCTTGGGTAAAGCTTAGAATAATACCTGACTATAAGAAGGGTTGATAAAGGCCAGTCATTGTGACTAATGTTGTTTTTTTTTAAAAAAAAACAAAACAAACAACAATGTTTCATAGCTGTACAGAATTACAGATGGACTGCGAGTCATCTAATGGACCCTCTGGTCTTTTAGGAATGTCTTCCATGCTGTGCTGCAGTGAAGATTCTTTTTTAGTTCATTATGCCAAGGAAATAATCATGCAGATGTGTAAATTTCCAGAATGTAGTGATATGTTAATTGTTCAAAGACTTTCAGTGCACACACTGGATATTCTTGGTAGTTGGTGTCATTGAGTGTACTTAGTATTGTTGTCAGTGGTGTTAGTAAATCTTTCTGAGAATAGAGTTTGAAATGAGGAATGAGAAACCTAAGAGTAATGAGTTGAATTTATAAAGCATGTTATCTGGTGCTGAGGCAGTTCTGGAGAGGATTTTCAAACGGTCCTTGAATAGTAGCATTCATATTGAAATAAGCACACTGCTTTACAAAATGACCTTTTCAAAGGACAAGTTCTTTGGATATATGAGTTTAGGAGTGTTTATGTGTGTGTCTCATATTCAGCATGTATATTAAATGCTCATTTTCAGGGCATCTGATTGATCTCTGACTTAAAAATAAAAGCAAAATCATCTCCACAACTATAATTTATATTTGAATATTTTGTATTTTAAATATTATGAGCATATTATATTCAGGAAATTTGAATCCTGTGTATGTACACAACCACTTTCTTAGTAAGGTACAAATGAACCAATTTTATTGTGAACAGTGGTACAAAAATTCCTATTAGGTACAAGGCCCCTTTGTACAGAGCAGGAAAGAAATACGAATGTCAAACATATATCTAAATTTATTTCTGTACCTATCACCTCCTGACCCTGAACTTCCTTATCACAGTCTCACAATTGAGATTAGTAAGAAAAAAAAATTGGTACTTGAAATAAAAGAGTTTGACTATCCCATCATTTTAATTTAACTTAGATATCTTAACCAAAAGTTTCTCATCCTTAAAAAATAAAGCAGACATATCGTTTGATTTTTGTGGCCAAGACAGTAGAACAAAGCCCTTAGCATTCTTTAGAATTTTCTACATAAATTTTACAGTACTATGGTTGACTTTTTTTTAAAGATTCATTTATTTATTTTAAAGAGAAGGAGCGTGTAAGCAAGGGGGAGGGGCAGAGGAGAGGGAGATAAAGAACTTCAAGCAGACTATGCACTGAGTACACAGAACCCAACACAAGGCTTGATCCCAGGTCCTTGAGATCACGATCTGAGCTGAAATCAAGACTCAGATACTTAATTGACAAGCCACCCAGGCTCCCCTATAGTTGACCTTTGAACAGCATTGGTTTGAACTCTGTGCAGGTCCACTTACATGTAGATTTTTTAAAATATAAATACAATATAGTACTTTAAATGTATTTTCCTTATGATTTTATTAACATTTTTTTTCTCTAGCTTACTTGATTGTAAGATATGTAACATGTAACATACAAAACATGTGTTAATTAACTTTAGGTTATTGGTAAGGCTTCCAGTCAGCAGTAGGCTATTAGTAGAAGTTTTGAGGGAGATAAAAGTTATACTTGAATTTTCAACTGCAGGTGGGGAGGGTCAGAGCCCTTACCCCTGTGTTGTTCAAAGGTGGGTTGTATATAGTAACTCATTTTTGTCTGTCTTTTTTCTTACAAATTTGATAAATCTGTCTCTCACTTGGGTTCATTGATTGTCAATGCATCTTCTTCCTTTGATTATAATTTGGAAAATGGGTTCACAGGAAGATTTCTGTTTTCATCTTTCTATTTCAGCTTTGGCATGATTCACGATGGGGAAGGCAATCCCTGCAGGAAGGCTGAAGGCAATATCATGTCCCCCACACTGACAGGAAACAACGGGGTATTTTCCTGGTCTTCATGCAGCCGGCAATATCTCAAGAAATTCCTTAGGTGAGACAAAATAAAGCCAGGAGTATTCTGAGGGTTGGAGTGGTGACAGCAAACCATGCTCAACAGACGTTTAAAATAAATACTCAAGGGATTGGTGATGGTGATGATGATGATGGTGGTGGTGGTGGTGGTGACAATGATATTGTCATCATTATTGCTATTGAAAAAATACATTGAAAGTCTAATACTGTACTAAATGCTCTGCACATGTTGCCTCATTCAATCCTCATGGCAATCCTATTATGATCCTTATTCTCCAGTTGAGGAAGCCGAGTCATAGGGAGGTTAAGTGTGTTGCTTAATATCCTACAGCTGCTAAGGTGTAGCCATAAGACTCAGAGTTAGGTGTGCTTCTGTTCCCAAGATTTATGCTTATAACTATCTCCCCTTTATGACCTCCAGACGCTGCTAGATATACTTTTTACTGTGACTAATTTTAATCTGATCAATCAATTCAGTCATAAGAGTATTAAAAATGCTAACATGGTACACATGTTCTATAATGAACAGAATATTGTCTTGCTTAGCTATTTTGTTTGAAATGACCATGAGCTATCTGTGTGTCCAGAACACATCCAACGGGGATGATAAGTATATAAAATCTCTTTGGTAACTCAAAACACCTATATGGTATTAGTAAAATGGAAGTTAGGAAGGTAGTGTGATTCATATTAAATGTTATTTATGATTATGTTATTATGTTATTAAATGTTAATTATGAATATTAAATTCATATTAATATGTGATTCATATTAAATGATGAGCCCACAGTTGAACTCTTTGAAGTTTCCTCTAATTTTATTTAGCAACCATATATATTTGACCATTGTAATTATAATAGCACTCTAGTTGTTATTAGGTATCTCACCATGCTGTGTTGACTCAGAAGAACACTTAGGTTCTAATACCATTTCCCTTTGACCAAATGTTAGGGCAACTAACAAAATTTCTTTGGGAATTCATAATATTGATACCTTTTTTTAACCTGTACTATTGCATATTATTTGCAGATGTTTACAGAATTAGTAATACAGGAAAAGCTGATTAAATGTAAAGATGTTTAACCAAACAATGTCCCAAAGAACAGTAAAAAATCGACAAACCTTTTGTTAACTATGTTTCATCAAATAGAAAATTATCTTGGGGCACCTGGGTGGCTCAGTCAGTTAAGCATCTGCCTTTGCTTCAGGTCGTGATGCCAGAGTTCTGGGATCAAGCCCCACACCTGGGGGGCTCCCTGCTCAGCAAAGAGTCTGCTTCTCCCTCTCCCTCTGCCCTTACCCCACTCATGCATGCTCTCTCACTCTCTAGTGTGCTCTCTCTCTCAAATAAATAAAATCTTTTAAAAAAATTAGAAGGTTGTCTTAATAGTTCTAAATTTATGATCGGGGCTTGAAATTATCTTTTCTATCTCATGTGATAATGGACTCAATAAATATTATAAATCAAGGTCACCTTAATCAGATTGAATTTCCATCATTAATATGATACAGTTAAATGTTTTGGGATGATGATAACAACAGTTGACTTTGAATGCTTAATATGCCTTTTCTTATTGGATCTGTTAAACTCTTGTTGGAAGTTATTGTCCATAATAAGGAATATTAGCGTTGTTCTTGGTCTCATGATTGACTCAGATTCCCATCTGTCTGCCTCCAAAATCATCCCTAATCACCGTGCTATTTTGCCTCTCATTGGTACCATAGTTTAACTATGTAAGTTAAACGGAGGGAAGGTGCCTTTTTTTTTTTTTTTTTTTTTATTTATTTTTTTTTTTATTGGTGTTCAATTTACTAACATACAGAATAACACCCAGTGCCCGTCACCCATTCACTCCCACCCCCCGCCCTCCTCCCCTTCTACCACCCCTAGTTCGTTTCCCAGAGTTAGCAGTCTTTATGTTCTGTCTCCCTTTCTGATATTTCCCACACATTTCTTCTCCCTTCCCTTATTTTCCCTTTCACTATTATTTATATTCCCCAAATGAATGAGAACATATAATGTTTGTCCTTCTCCGACTGACTTACTTCACTCAGCATAATACCCTCCAGTTCCATCCACGTTGAAGCAAATGGTGGGTATTTGTCAATTCTAATAGCTGAGTAATATTCCATTGTATACATAAACCACATCTTCTTTATCCATTCATCTTTCGTTGGACACCGAGGCTCCTTCCACAGTTTGGCTATCGTGGCCATTGCTGCTAGAAACATCGGGGTGCAGGTGTCCCAGCATTTCATTGCATTTGTATCTTTGGGGTAAATCCCCAACAGTGCAATTGCTGGGTCGTAGGGCAGGTATATTTTTAACTGTTTGAGGAACCTCCACACAGTTTTCCAGAGTGGCTGCACCAGTTCACATTCCCACCAACAGTGTAAGAGGGTTCCCTTTTCTCCACATCCTCTCCAACATTTGTTGTTTCCTGCCTTGTTAATTTTTCCCATTCTCACTGGTGTGAGGTGGTATCTCATTGTGGTTTTGATTTGTATTTCCCTGATGGCAAGTGATGCAGAGCATTTTCTCATGTGCATGTTGGCCATGTCTATGTCTTCTTCTGTGAGATTTCTGTTCATGTCTTTTGCCCATTTCATGATTGGATTGTTTGTTTCTTTGGTGTTGAGTTTAATAAGTTCTTTATAGATCTTGGAAACTAGCCCTTTATCTGATATGTCATTTGCAAATATCTTCTCCCATTCTGTAGGTTGTCTTTGAGTTTTGTTGACTGTATCCTTTGCTGTGCAAAAGCTTCTTATCTTGATGAAGTCCCAATAGTTCATTTTTGCTTTTGTTTCTTTTGCCTTCGTGGATGTATCTTGCAAGAAGTTACTATGGCCGAGTTCAAAAAGGGTGTTGCCTGTGTTCTTCTCTAGGATTTTGATGGAATCTTGTCTCACATTTAGATCTTTCATCCATTTTGAGTTTATCTTTGTGTATGGTGAAAGAGAGTGGTCTAGTTTCATTCTTCTGCATGTGGATGTCCAATTTTCCCAGCACCATTTATTGAAGAGACTGTCTTTCTTCCAATGGATAGTCTTTCCTCCTTTATCGAATATTAGTTGCCCATAAAGTTCAGGGTCCACTTCTGGATTCTCTATTCTGTTCCACTGATCTATGTGTCTGTTTTTGTGCCAGTACCACACTGTCTTCATGACCACAGCTTTGTAGTACAACCTGAAATCTGGCATTGTGATGCCCCCAGATATGGTTTTCTTTTTTAAAATTCCCCTGGCTATTCGGGGTCTTTTCTGATTCCACACAAATCTTAAAATAATTTGTTCTAACTCTCTGAAGAAAGTCCATGGTATTTTGATAGGGATTGCATTAAACGTGTATATTGCCCTGGGTAACATTGACATTTTCACAATATTAATTCTGCCAATCCATGAGCATGGAATATTTTTCCATCTCTTTGTGTCTTCCTCAATTTCTTTCAGAAGTGTTCTATAGTTTTGAGGGTATAGATCCTTTACATCTTTGGTGAGGTTTATTCCTAGGTATCTTATGCTTTTGGGTGCAATTGTAAATGGGATTGACTCCTTAATTTCTCTTTCTTCAGTCTCATTGTTAGTGTATAGAAATGCCACTGACTTCTGGGCATTGATTTTGTATCCTGCCACGCTACCAAATTGCTGTATGAGTTCTAGCAATCTTGGGGTGGAGACTTTTGGGTTTTCTATGTAGAGTATCATGTCATCGGCGAAGAGGGAGAGTTTGACTTCTTCTTTGCCAATTTGAATGCCTTTAATGTCTTTTTGTTGTCTGATTGCTGAGGCTAGGACTTCCAGTACTATGTTGAATAGCAGTGGTGAGAGTGGACATCCCTGTCTTGTTCCTGATCTTAGGGGAAAGGCTCCCAGTGCTTCCCCATTGAGAATGATATTTGCTGTGGGCTTTTCATAGATGGCTTTTAAGATGTCGAGGAATGTTCCCTCTATCCCTACACTCTGAAGAGTTTTGATCAGGAATGGATGCTGTATTTTGTCAAATGCTTTCTCTGCATCCAATGAGAGGATCATATGGTTCTTGGTTTTTCTCTTGCTGATATGATGAATCACATTGATTGTTTTACGGGTGTTGAACCAGCCTTGTGTCCCAGGGATAAATCCTACTTGGTCATGGTGAATAATTTTCTTAATGTACTGTTGGATCCTATTGGCCAGTATCTTGTTGAGAATTTTTGCATCCATGTTCATCAGGGATATTGGTCTGTAATTCTCCTTTTTGGCGGGGTCTTTGTCTGGCTTTGGAATTAAGGTGATGCTGGCTTCATAGAACGAATTTGGAAGTACTCCATCTCTTTCTATCTTTCCAAACAGCTTTAGGAGAATAGGTATGATTTCTTCTTTAAACGTTTGATAAAATTCTCCTGGGAAGCCATCTGGCCCTGGACTCTTGTGTCTTGGGAGGTTTTTGATGACTGCTTCAATTTCCTCCCTGGTTATTGGCCTGTTCAGGTTTTCTATTTCTTCCTGTTCCAGTTTTGGTAGTTTGTGGCTTTCCAGGAATGCGTCCATTTCTTCTAGATTGCCTAATTTATTGGCGTATAGCTGTTCATAATAGGTTTTTAAAATCGTTTGTATTTCCTTGGTGTTGGTAGTGATCTCTCCTTTCTCATTCATGATTTTATTAATTTGAGTCTTCTCTCTCTTCTTTTTAATAAGGCTGGCTAATGGTTTATCTATCTTATTAATTCTTTCAAAGAACCAACTCCTGGTTCTGTTGATCTGTTCCACAGTTCTTCTGGTCTCGATTTCGTTGAGTTCTGCTCGAATCTTTATTAGCTCCCTTCTTCTCTTGGGTGTAGGATCTATTTGCTGTTTTTTCTCTAGCTCCTTTATGTGTAAGGTTAGCTTTTGTATTTGAGTTCTTTCCAGTTTTTGAATGGATGCTTGTATTGCGATGTATTTCCCCCTTAGGACTGCTTTTGCTGCATCCCACAGATTTTGAACGGTTGTATCTTCATTCTCATTAGTTTCCATGAATCTTTTTAATTCTTCCTTAATTTCCTGGTTGACCCTTTTATCTTTTAGCAGGATGGTCCTTAACCTCCATGTGTTTGAGGTCCTTCCAAACTTCTTGTTGTGATTTAGTTCTAATTTCAAGGCATTATGGTCCGAGAATATGCAGGGGACAATCCCAATCTTTTGGTATCGGTTCAGACCCGATTTGTGACCCAATATGTGGTCTATTCTGGAGAAAGTTCCATGTGCGCTTGAGAAGAATGTGTATTCAGTTGAGTTTGGATGTAAAGTTCTGTAGATATCTGTGAAATCCATCTGGTCCAGTGTATCATTTAAAGCTCTCGTTTCTTTGGAGATGTTTTGCTTAGAAGACCTATCGAGTATAGAAAGAGCTAGGTTGAAGTCACCAAGTATAAGTGTATTATTATCTAAGTATTTCTTCACTTTGGTTAATAATTGATTTATATATTTGGCAGCTCCCACATTTGGAGCATATATATTGAGGATTGTTAAGTCCTCTTGTTGAATAGATCCTTTAAGTATGATATAGTGTCCCTCTTCATCTCTCACTACAGTCTTTGGGGTAAATTTTAGTTTATCTGATATAAGGATGGCTACCCCTGCTTTCTTTTGAGGACCATTCGAATGGTAAATGGTTCTCCAACCTTTTATTTTCAGGCTGTAGGTGTCCTTCTGTCTAAAATGAGTCTCTTGTAGACAGCAAATAGATGGGTCCTGCTTTTTTATCCAGTCTGAAACCCTGCGCCTTTTGATGGGGTCATTAAGCCCGTTCACATTCAGAGTTACTATTGAGAGATATGAGTTTAGTGTCATCATGATATCTATTCAGTCTTTGTTTTTGTGGACTGTTCCACTTTCTTCTTAAAGGGGAATTTTAAGAGGCCCCCTTAAAATTTCTTGCAGAGCTGGTTTGGAGGTCACATATTCTTTTAGTTGCTGCCTGTCTTGGAAGCTCTTTATCTCTCCTTCCATTTTGAATGAGAGCCTTGCTGGATAAAGTATTCTTGGTTGCATGTTCTTTTCATTTAGGACCCTGAATATATCCTGCCAGCCCTTTCTGGCCTGCCAGGTCTCTGTGGAGAGGTCTGCTGTTACCCTAATACTCCTCCCCATAAAAGTCAGGGATTTCTTGTCTCTTGCTGCTTTAAGGATCTTCTCTTTATCTTTGGAATTTGCAAGCTTCACAATTAAATGTCGAGGTGTTGAACGGTTTTTATTGATTTTAGGGGGGGATCTCTCTATTTCCTGGATCTGAATGCCTGTTTCCCTTCCCAGATTAGGAAAGTTTTCAGCTAGAATTTGTTCAAATACATATTCTGGCCCTCTGTCCCTTTCGGCGCCCTCGGGAACCCCAATTAAACGTAGGTTTTTCTTCCTCAGGCTGTCGTTTATTTCCCTTAATCTATCTTCATGGTCTTTTAATTGTTTGTCTCTTTTTTCCTCAGTTTCCCTCTTTGCTGTCAACTTGTCTTCTAGGTCACTCACTCGTTCTTCCACCTCGTTAACCCTCGTCGTTAGGACTTCTAGTTTGGATTGCATCTCATTTAATTGGTTTTTAATTTCTGCCTGATTAGCTCTAAATTCTGCAGTCATGAAGTCTCTTGAGTCCTTTATACTTTTTTCTAGAGCCACCAGTAGCTGTATAATAGTGCTTCTGAATTGGCTTTCTGACATTGAATTGTAATCCAGATTTTGTAACTCTGTGGGAGAGAGGACTGTTTCTGATTCTTTCTTTTGAGGTGAGGTTTTCCTTCTAGTCATTTTGCTCAGTGCAGAGTGGCCAAAAGCAAGTTGTATTGGGAAAAAGAGAAAAAGAGAGGAGAGAAAGAAGGAAAGAAAAGAGAAAGAGAAAAAAAAGGGAAGAAAAAGAAAAAAAAACGAAAAAAAAAAAAAAGAAGAAGAAAAAGAGAAAGAAAAAGAAAGGAGAAAAAAAGGGGGTGGGGGAAGGAAACAAATCAAAAAGCAAAACAAAACAAAAACAAAAACAAAAACAAAAACAAACAAACAAAAAAAGAACCACCGGGGAGTATCTTCTGATTCTGTGTTCTTTAAGTCCCTTGGCTTCTCCTGGAAGTTGTCCGTCTAGCTGGTGTTCTGGGGGAGGGGCCTGTTGTGCTGATTTTCAGGTGTTAGCAGTTGGGGGAGCTGCTGTGCCCCTGCCTGGTGCAGGGCTCGGTGGGGGTTGTTTACCCCGTGAGGCCGCAGGAGGAACAGCCCCAGTGGCGGGGCAGCTCTGGAGCCCTGGATTCAGCTCCGGCAGGAACTCCGTCTGCAGGGCCTGGAGGCTCCGGGGCGGGGCCGCTGATCTGCTCAGCTGGGGCAGGAGCGTCCTTGCTGTCCTGGGCCCTCCCGGCCTCTGCCTGTCCCGGGGGAGGCGGGATCCTGGGCTGTGTCCCGGCGCCCTGTGCTCCGAAGCCTGCGCTGTTGGATTCGCGCTCCCGGGCCGCGCAGCCCCCTCCGCGGAGCCGCCGCCCAAGCCCCTCCGAGCTGCTCCTGGAACCGCGCAGCCCCCTCCGCACGGAGCCTCTTCCTCTGCCCGAGCCCGGCCGAGCTGCTCCCGGGGCCGCGCAGCCCCCTCCGCGGAGCCGCCGCCCGAGCCCCTTCAGCTGCTCCGGTCCCGCCGGGTCCCGCCGCCCGCGCTGCAGCCCTTAGGGAGCTCGGCGCACTCTCCTGGGTGCGCAGTTGCTGTTACTGTCCCCGGGAGCCCGAGGGCATCCTCGCCCTCCTGGGTCCTGCTCCAACTCCCTGCGAGCCCCTTTCCCCCGGGAAGGTCGGTGCAGCTCCTGCGTCTCCGGGACGGGGCTCTCCTGTCCTGGGGACACTCGCCCCGGCCTCAGCCCGGCTCCTCGCGGGGCCCCTCCCCCTTGGAGGCCTTTGTTCCTTTATTTCTTTTTCCCCGTCTTCCTACCTTGATAGATGCGCGAACTCTTCTCACTGTAGCATCCCAGCTGGTCTCTCTTTAAATCTCAGGCCGAATTCATAGATTTTCAGGATAATTTGAAGGTTTTCTAGGTAGTTTGGTGGAGACAGGTGATTTGGAGACCCTACTCTTCCGCCATCTTGCTCCTCCCCGCCTTTTTTTTTTAAGATTTATTTATTCATTCATGAGAGAGACATACACAGAAGGGCAGAGATACAGGCAGAGGGAGAAGCAGGCTCCATGCAGGGAGCCCAACACGGTACTCGATCCCGGGACTCCAAGATCACGCCCTGGGCTGAAGGCAGGCGCTCAACCGCTGAGACACCCAGGGATCCCTGGAAGGTGCTTTTAACAATATCCACCATCAAGACTGATTTTTTTCTTAACACATCCCAGTTGAGCAGACTTTGGGAAGTTATCCTGCTTATTGCCCCAATGCATCCTTTCTCCTGATGCTTTCAAAAGCCTTGTTTATTTTTTGCTTATAAAGATTATTTGAGGTAAAGCACATCTTTGACCACTGTCCCATTATTTATTAAAAAAATACAGCATGACTTTCAACTCCATGAAGACGGGTACTGTGTCTGGCTAGCTTATTTTGTATCTTTAGCACTTAGCCTGATGCTTACCACACAGTAGGCACCCAATACAAATTTGTTGAATATTGTCAAATGAGATTGTTGGGGGGTTTCCAAATATATTGACTTTTCCCATCCAGCAGACCAAATCAAACTACTTGGATAGCTCTAACTTCTCATACCAGGTAAAATCTTCCATAGCTGTGTACATTTCACCCTCTTAGATAGGCTAGGATTCACTCTCTGGGAAAAAAATATATACATTTTAATTTTAAGTATTACCTATATCTTTCACCATGCTATATTTTTCTTTGCATGAGTGCATTCAGAGGTGTACTGTTTTACATGGAAAGATCACGGATAAACGTAGGAATTAACAACGATGTGTTTTCACGGCAGCACACCTCAGGCTGGGTGTCTGGTGGATGAGCCCAAGCAAACAGGACAGTATAAATATCCAGACAAACTACCAGGACAGATTTATGATGCTGACACACAGTGCAAGTGGCAATTTGGAGCAAAAGCCAAGTTATGCAGCCTTGGTTTTGTGAAGGTATGTTTGCTTGTGATTTCAAACTTACATTAAGATTCTGCAATGTGTCTGTGTCCCTAACAGAAATATAAACATTTGGTTTGCTAAGGCCAAGGGTTAGAGTCTGGGTTATCTCTAAAATGTCAGTTGTTTGGCATGATAATTAAGTGGCAATTTTACTGTCAATGAATTATCCAGGCTTATCCCCCATAGGCCATGCCTGGTTTAAATACCATCTGACTGCATCCTTGGAAGAAAATCCCTCCTGTGTGGATGAGGATTTCATCACAAGCAGTAAATCTGAGTACAGTCACGTTTACCTTCTTCTTATCATTCTATCATTGTTGTATTCATATTTCTTTTTAATGTGATACATTGAAAATCATCACCACCTCAAAATATATTCATATGCCTTTATGGAATATGAAAACCGTTGGCAGCCAACTTCTTTGTGTGTTAAGTCTTTCCTTCAATATTATGAGGAACATGGATGGGAAAAGCAAAAAAGTCCAAGCGATAGACATGGGAGAAACATCAAACAAATTGGCCAAGAAATCCATCAATGACCATCTCAACATCAATACAGTGGGATCAGTTTCGAGTTTTTCTTCCCTAGTATTCAGAGAGAAACATGGAAATCCTAGGTATCTAGAAACAGGGAAATGACACAGTTTTATAGCTCTGTTTCCCTGTTCTCTTCCTATTCTTCCTCCTTTCTGTCCCTTGTCTTTTCCTTTCCTTCTTCTGCAACCAGCACCACCACCACCGCCAGCATCGTTGTGGCTAGCACTGCCTCTTCCACCACCACCCCCATGTCCAGCAGTTGCCATGCGAGCCTCTGCTCCACATCAGGCACCTTCTTAGAGACTTATTTTACTTTTCCACAATCTTCACAAAGACCTTTTGAAATGAGAGTTATCATTTTTTACATGGAGTTCAGAGAATGTGTATTCCATTTGCCCAAAGCCTCAAAACTTTTAAACAAAACCTATCAATCACATTGATGTTAAAACTTCCTTCTCTGCAGTTAATATGAGTGTTTCCTAAGCTTCAGTCACTAACCTCAACATCCAGTTCCTGACAACTACCTTCATTCATTGTGCTCTATCTCTGTATTGTGATTCACTTGTTGCTTTTCCAATAAATCAGCTCACTTAAAAATATGTAAGTCCAGGCCTAATAAATAACCACCAAATCACAGGTTTGATTTGGGATCACATATTTTTCTAATGCTCTTTAAATGTATAATTATTAGAAAAGTGTATCCACCCACCATCCACAATTTTTTTGGTGTCTCCTCCATGGTGCATGGACATCACTTTGGCAAATGCTGGAGTATCATGGATACACTAATAAATTTACAACTGTTTCTAATTGCCTGTTAAGTTGATGTGTTTGGCAGAAGTCAGTAGACATTCACTTTGTCGACAGTTTGTCCTAATTCTCTCTTGTTCGCTTCATTCTTAAAGGTTTCACTAGTTTACGCATCCATTAATGAAACATTTATTAAGCACTTACTATGCAGCAAATGCACAATTGGTAATAAGTTTGATTTTCTTTAGAAACATAAAGGAAATTTTAAAAATTACTCTCATTCCTTCAGGATTAGACATTCAACACACGTTTGTGGGGTGTTGATGGTGTCAGGGCTCACACAGCCATTCTTCAGTGACAGATATTTTTCTGGAACCATACCATATTTTGGAGAGACAGCACCTCAGCGTGATGGCCTTCCTTGAGGAGCAGAGCAAAGGGAAGTGGGAATGGTAGACTAAAAGGCTGGATAGAATGAGGCAGGCACAGACGGGAACCTGGGGGACAGGGAGATTGGCTTCACGGAGGGATTTGAGATGACTATGAGGTAGGACAGGGAAGGTAGTGGACTCTGAATGTGAAATTTCCCACCACCAGCCCCCCAGCCAGGGGCAGAAATACCTGCTTATAACGAACCATGGCATGACCTCTGAGACTCACAGGTAGTTCCCGCCTGGCACTACATGGGAGGGGTTTCCCAAACAAGCAAACCTCCTAATGGCCCTGCTGGTCTGGGCAGTGTGGACCCATCTCAGGGGCACAGATAACGGATGGTGTTTGTTTTCAGAGTCCTCAGATGTGTCATTGCTTTGCTTTACACACCTGTTCTCCTCACTGACTATTTTTTTTTTAACTTTATGCCTCCTGGAAAGGCAGTTTTGCATAATAGTTAGAAGGAAGGAAAGTAAAGGAAAAAGAAAAGGGAAAGGGAAGGAGAAAGGGAAGGGAAGGGAAGGGAAGGGAAGGGAAGGGAAGGGAAGGGAAGGGAAGGGAGGGGAAGGGAAGGGAAGGGAGAAAGGAAATGAAAAAGAAAAGAATGCTCCAGTGTCACTGAAGCCAGCGATGCAATTGTCAATATCCCCTGGAACTCGTTAGAAATGCACATGCTCAGGTCTCATCCAGGTCCTAAAGAAGGAGGTTTCTGGGTAGGGCTTGGCAATCAGTGCTTGAACAGGTGATTCTGGTGATTCTGATGCCTGCTCAGGGTTGAGAACTACTGAATTAAGCAGTCTTCAGTTTTACACACACACATACCACCAAATTTTGGACTTCGGTAGACCTGGCTTTAAAATCTTATTTCACCACATCCTAGAACCCTGAGCAAATGGCTGAACCTCCCTCAGCTTTTGTGTCCACATTTCTAAGGTGAGGATAAGCACAACTCTTCCCTGGTAACCGTGAGGATGAATCTCTTGGGATGGCGGCACCCCTCAGCATATCGCCAGGGTATGCTCCCTGCCCTCCTCCTCCTGCCTCCAGCAGCTGCACCCTCCCAGCCTCCTTTCTCCCAGTGACCTCCTTGTCTGAGGCCTAGGCTGGCCATCCTTCATCCCTGTCTCACCTTCCCTCCTCTCCCAGCCACAGGTTTTCTGTCTTCAGTATGTCAACCTTGATCTCTCTTCCCTTTCAAAGAGTTCAAGAAAATGAGTTGACCTCTGATGGGTCCACATTATCTGGACAGATGTGAAGGAGGGTCACATCCACAGCAATGGGGAAGAGCATGCCTTTGGTTGCTACACATGTATCCTGCTGCCTGGCAGTACGGGAATTGGTGCTGTCTGCGGAATGCCCCAAGTGCTGGAAGAGACTCTGGCCAGTGCTTCCCATGCATGCTGCTTATTTTACTAAGTTAGCAATGAGCAGCTTGGGCTCTGTACCTCAGCAGCCAGCAGTGACTGTCACATAGCAGAAGCTCTGTAAATGCTCATGCTTACAGATGCACCAAGAGGGTTTGAAGCAGAATAGGAATTATGGGGAAGGTATTTGAATTCTAGTGAATATTTTCACGCTCATCACCTCGGAGAACATTTCCTTTGAAAGAAAAGGCATGTCAAAAAGAGTAGGATGGGCATATATTTCTTCTTTTGAGAATCTGACATTGTAATGCATAAAGGACATCAAAGGGTACAAAGATCTAGAAAATAGCTCAGGGAGATGCAATGTACAGCATGGTGACTGTAGATAATGCTTTATGGCACATTGGAAAGTTGCTGAGAGAGTAGATCCTAATAGTCCTCATCACAAGAAAAATAATGCAATAATGCATGGGGACAGATGTTAACTGGATCTATTGTGGTGATCTTTTGTAATACATACAAACATCGGATCATTGTGTTGTACACCTGAAACTAATATAGTGCTACCTGTCGGTTATACCTCAGTTTTAAAAATTATTTTTAAAAAATTATTTTAAAAATTTATTTTAAAAATTATTTTTTAAAATTATTTTAAACTTTTATTTTAAAAATTATTTTAAAAAAAGAACTTGACATGGAGAGAAAAAAGTGGAGACCAGAGAGAAACTTCCTGGTATTTAAATTTAAATATAATCAGTAAATCGTACCTACTTTGCAACTTACTAAATTTGTTACATCAGGTTTCAGCTTTTACTAACTTCCCCCTTGGACTTGTGTCCCAACATAAGTTGATGTTGATGTCCTTGTATTTTCTCAAACCGTCCCTTCTTTCATGTCTACAAGTCTTTGCATATATGCCTCCCAGCTTAGAATGCTGCATGACCACCCATGTGACAAATACCTAATCATCTTCTACGGTCATCAAAGATGCAGCACAGGGGATCCCTGGGTGGCGCAGCGGTTTGGCGCCTGCCTTTGGCCCAGGGCGCGATCCTGGAGACCCGGGATCGAATCCCACGTCGGGCTCCCAGTGCATGGAGCCTGCTTCTCCCTCTGCCTGTGTCTCTGCCTCTCTCTCTCTCTCTGTGTGACTATCATCAATAAATAAAAATTAAAAAAAAAAAAGATGCAGCACAAGTGAGTGTTGCCTCCTATTTTCCCCAAGGAGATTTAAACATTCCTTGCCCCCAGGCTCAATCTGCACCCTATAAACTTGTGATACTGTATTATAACTGAGTACATGTGTGTCTTGTCTCAGTGGATGGCAGATACGTAGCGTGTACCTGCCATGTTGGCAGCTAGATACCCAGGACTCATTTACTGAATTTACAGTGGTAACTAAAGCTAACATTTCTTTAGCACTCCCATTTTCATAGAGTGGAGGATTTTGCCTCTGTCCCCTTCTCATTCTTCCTCAAGGGAGCAGAAGGGACTGACTTCTCTGGGAGAAAGAGAGAAGTCAGGGATGACTCTAGGATTTCTGGATTGAGCCACCAGAATCACAGAGGTCTCATAACAGGAGCTGGAAGAGTCTGAACAGATTTGAGGGGGACAAATGGGGAATTTAGTCTTGGATGGGTTCAGCGCTTTATAAACTTTGACCTGCAGAGACCATTCACATTTTTAGCACAGCCAGTTTCACTTGTATAGGGGCATCCTTCAGAATCCTTAGGATGCAGTGGGACAACACGGTTAACAAGTGACAGGACAGAGTCATGCATAATGTTGAGACTCCCCTTAGAAGTCACATCCAGGCTACGCGAGACCTTGGAGTCCCTGTGGTCATTTCTTTTTTCCTGAAATTATTACTTAAGTCTAGGGAATTATAGATAAGGAAAAGTTAGTCACATGTGCTGGGGAAAAAGAGGGAAGAGCAAGCAAAAAAAAGTGCAAACTCCCATTTCTGTTTACTTTGAAAGGGAGCTTTCTCAGAGGACTCTCCTGGTCGTCAAAGCATGTAGTTGGCTATAATTACGTTTGACTTATGTACCTCACCACAAAAGAAATAATATGTTCATACAGACTGTCTGATTTCACTCTGGATTCCTGTGTTTTTGTGTTTTGCTTTACTTTCCCGGTCTTCTCCAACTGTCCCTTCCCCTTAGCCCTGTGGCTTGGCATTGGCTGTGGAATCCATGTCTCCTTTGCTTTGGTCTGCCCCGGGGTCATTTCGGTGGCTGCCACATAGGCTAGGGGTGTGGGTTATGGCTTCCTGCTGGCTGTAAGGAGGAAAACAGTTTAATGCTGAAAGCCTTTCTAACCATGGCTGGGTTTCAATGGTTACCTCTCATTTCTCCATCTTGATGTAGACTATCTTTTTCCACATTAAATTGTTCCCCTCAGGCCCAGGGTAACACATGGAGGAGCACAGAGATGATGAAGCTGATTCACCTGCTGGAAGGCTGCCTTATGCTTTCTACTAATGTCAGTGGCAGGTCCACTTTTATGGGAAACATTGACATATTGTGTCTTATGACTTATTTTGAGATTTGAAATGGTTTTGTGTGGCACACGTCTGGGGCCATGGGTGGGTGGTGTTTCCAAGGAGTGTACTGAATATCCTTCCATGCTCTGTTGGGGGTAAAGACTTTATGGTCTATAAGATCAGGCTCACAGCACATATCTCTGGTTTCCCTGTGTTTCCTTTTCTTGGTTCCGTGGAAAACTTTTTTTGTGAAATAACCTCCAAGCACGTTCTTGCCATATTTTCTCACCGTGAAATCTACATGAACCGGAATGCTTAGGGAATTGGGTGCCTGGTTAATTGAATTTTCAGGGCTACACCAAGTGACCACAAAAGTTCGTTCATTTTGTTTCCTCCCTGGTTGTTAATATTTTCCCCCAAATTATATTCGTTCACACGTCTATCCTAGTAAATAGAATGTGGCAAACAAAATGGAATCATTTTGACATTTCATGATTTTGACATCCTATTAATGACATAATTCTGAATAGCAACTTTAGCTGTTTGAGCTGGAAGGAATCTGGTCCAGTCCCCTTTCTTTAGAGATAGGTTACTGAGGCCCCAGAGAAGTTGAGAGCTTTCCAAGTCCCATTAATGGCAAAACCAGGTCCAGAGCAGTGGTCAAGGACTCTGGCTGGAATCAGGCCAGTTTGAGTCCTGCATTTGCCACTTACCAGCTGTGTGACTTGGCGGCATTGAAAGTGTCAATAACTTGCTCAGTCTCGTCATCTAAATTAGTTTATATGGGGAGTTAGTTGAGTGTCTACCATTAAATGGTGTTAGTAACAATATTAGTTTTCTTTCTATGGCTGCTCTAATAACTTTCCACGAACTTGGTGACTTAACACAAATTTATTTTCTTGTAGTTCTGGAGGTAGACATCTGGAATGAGTCTCACTGGGCTGAACTCAAATGTTGGCAGGGTTGTGTCCCTTCTGGATATTCCAGAAGGGAAGGCTTTTTTTTTTCTTTGCCTTCTCCAGCTTCTAGAAGCCTCCAGCATTCCCAGGCTCATGGCCTCTGCCCCCATCTTCAAAGCAGCAACATCCTCCTTAATCCTCCTCACACTGCCCTCCCTCTGGCTCCCTTCCATCCCCCTCTGCCCTGTTGAAGACCCCTCATGATTATCTTGGACCCATCTGGAAAATGAAGAGTTTCCCCATCTCAGGGCCAACTGATTAACAACCTTAATTACATCTGCAACTTAAATTCTCCTTTGCTATGTAAGTGCATGAAGTCACAGGTGCCAGTGATGTGGACATGGTCGTTTTGGGTGGGACAGTGTTCTGCCTACCACAGTGTAGCATGAGAGTCCAACCACTTCATGGTCTAGTGTGAGAATTGTCGAAATACTTGAAAGTTACTATAAAGAGGAGGAAGGTGATGATGGTGATCATTGGCCCCGTTTATCCTTGAGAACCAACATAGAGGCAAGAGCTATGTTTAGCACAGTTTGCACAGGTAAGAAAACTGCACATCAGAGACTTCTATAATGTGTCTGTAGGGTGCAGAACCACCTGGAATTCTAGGGCAAGGATTGGAGTCAGATGTGCTCAATTCCAGACTTGGCCTCTTCTGCTTCACTGGTGGCAGTGTTGCTGGTGGTTATTACAACCCAGGTCTCTTAGTTTCTGAGAGAGAACTACAATTACCTCCCTGTCATTACTAAACACGTATGCAGGTAGCATAGAAACTTCCTGCTTATACATTTGCTAGAACATGTTATTACTGGTTACCTTGCAGCTACCAACTTCACTTGCCTCTACTTCCTGGATAATGTCTCATTCCAGCTGCCTCAAAATATAATATTGTGTACCAAAGCTTTGGATATTTTCATTTTTATCGTATCAACACCCTTACTCGCTTCTTCTTACCTTTCAGGACATTTGCAAGTCACTTTGGTGCCATCGAGTGGGCCACAGGTGTGAGACCAAGTTTATGCCTGCAGCAGAAGGGACCGTTTGTGGCTTGAGTATGGTAAACTGCATACTTGTTAGTTTTTAGTGCTGGAAACATGACAATGCATAGAAACAAGCCGTTGTACAAACTATTTGAACTGAGACCTCAGAATGGAATGCCTTGGGCACATACATTTTCTGACTTGTCTTTAAATTAACCTGCATTATTTAGCAGCTATTATAAAAAAAACTCAATGTTAATATAAACCAATTGGCTCAATTGTTTAGAATTTTTTTCTGCCTTTGGTTTCTATTTTTAGATGAAATATTTCTATTTCAATAAGCTGGAAGGTTTCACTGTATACTGTTTGCCTTTTAAACTTGATTCAGTATAGAAAAGCTTCAGGGAGCAAATGTCCCCTTTGGTAGCAAAGGAAGGACTGTCCTCCCATACAAAGCCCCTGCTGCTCACCTCACAGGACCTGCCACTGAGCCTCTGACGTGCTCAGGAGTCCTGTCACTTAGAGGGACTCTAGCAAAGGATAAGCCGCATCTCTGTCTAGGTTGTACCAGAAAGCCATTGGCCAGTCAACCCTAAGAACCAGCTCTGATATGGGAAGTTTCTGTGTTTTGAATGAAGAACATTCATATATTAGTTTCTGGGTATTTTTCTCCTTTCCTAGTAGCATCTGGAGGAAGAGGTGCACTTGAGGCAGCAATAAATGACCCAGATTGGGGACATTCCTTTGAGAGATCATGATCGAGGAGCTGTGAGAGAGGGGAGCATGGAGATGCTCCAGGTTCTTTGATCTCTGCTTTTGGCTCTCTCGAGGCGGCACGAGCCTGCATAGAAGCCTCGGTCATTTCAAATGAATTCAATTGCACAATAATTTATCAACTGCTGGGTATCAGAGACAAGAGGCTCTGGGGATATGAAGATGAATAAAATTCAGTTTTATCTCTTCAAGAACTCACAGTCCAGTGGGGAAACCTGTGCAGAAGCCAGTAACTCTGTCTTTCTTTGTAAACAGATCTTGAATCCCTCGTTGCTGTCAATGCTTGGAATTAGGTGTGCACTTAGGATGAAGTACAGAGATGCCTGGGTGGCTCAGTGGTTGAGCGTCTGGCTTTGGCTCAGGGCATGATCCCGGGATCCTGGGATTGAGTCCCACATCGGGCTCCCCGCAGGGAGCCTGCTTCTCCCTCTTCCTATGTCTCTGCCTT
The DNA here is from genome assembly GCF_003254725.2 of Canis lupus dingo. Lineage (NCBI taxonomy): Eukaryota > Metazoa > Chordata > Mammalia > Carnivora > Canidae > Canis > Canis lupus. Next base: position 74,006,917 of record NC_064247.1, read on the forward strand.
TCTCTCTGTGTCTCTCATGAATAAATAAATATAATCTTTAAAAAATAAAAATAAAATAAAGTCCAGTGAGTGGGGACCCCAAGATGTATGTTCCTCAGCTGGGTGGGAGAGAGATTTTCAATGAGAGATTAATGACACGGGCAAAGATACAGGCCCACAAAAATTAGCAAGTGTCCAGAAAACACTTTCTAATATTTGTGGAGTCATTTATTCAACATGTTTTAAAAGATTTGCATTTTTAACTCTTTGGTTCTAAAGAAAAAAAACATTTTTTAAAAATTGAGGTGTTAATGTGCAACTTTCCATCAGCAGTCCCTGTCTTAGGAAATTCCAATAAAGTCTCTCCTTGAAAATGTGCATGGAATGTTTTAGGTGTGATTAAGCGAAAGAGTGAAATAATTAATTGAACATGTAAGTACTGCTCAAGGCATCTTATTTATTTTATTTTTAAAATTTTTAAAAAGATTTTATTGGTCTATTAGAGGGGGAGAGAAAGAGCACCAGGGTGGGGGGAGGGGCAGAAGGAAAGGGAGAAGCAGACTCCCCAGTGATCTGGGAGCCCAGAGTAGCTTGATCTCAGGACCCTGGGATCATGACCTGAGCTGAAGGCAGACGCTCAACCCACTAAGCCACCCAGGTGTCCCCCATCATTTTTTATTTTTAAAACATCAAAATTCAGGACTTGCAACTCAAGGGTTAGTGACCATGGGGAAACCTGTGCAGAAGCCAGATCTTTTCATTATGAAAGCAGCAGCATTAAACGTAAGAGAGATGTACAAGAAAAGATTGCTCTAATAAGCAAGGAAAGTAAGTGCCAAATGGCATAGGGCTAACGTTTGTCTTACATTACATATGCCAGGGGGGTAGTTCCACGGGGATGAAAATGCCCCTGGATTAGACTTTAGTTACCGTAACCTGAGACAAATCAGGCCAGGAGTTAGAAAACAGATGTCCTAACGCCCCTCCTGCACCTCATTATTTTAAAAGACCAGACTGCAGTTCTAAATACTGGGGGAGCGCCCCTTGACCGAATGATAGAAGCCCCCCTGCTCAGCAGAAAGCCCTAAGAAGAGTGTCACCCATCGTCACCCCAGTGTGATTGTTAGTGCCCCCATATGCACGGTTCTCTGACTCTTCCTCCGCTAGGGCATGGGACTGGCTCTCCCCTGGACTGGAAACGCCGTGAGGCCAGGGCCGCATCTCACGCTTTTATCTCAAGAGTCCTACAGAGCAGCTACTCCATGTTTGTTCATTTGTCCCCTTGTAACTGGGCGCTCACTGAGTCCTTCCTGTCTCTCTCGTGGCCCTGGCCATTCGGTGATATTCGTACCATGAATGCTCAGTAAACACGTGAGGTTGTGAAAGCCACATAGTTTTATCGAGTTACACATGTGAGGAAAGAAAGGCTTGTGCTCACTCTCTGTTGTAAAAGCTGTCTGCCTGGTTACAGCCATTCAATTTGAAATGAGAAGTATATATATATATATGAATAGATCCAGCTTTATATGCAGAATTTTATTAATGTGGATTATGCATGTGTGTATTCACATATATGTGTGTATATAGGATATGTATATTATGAACGAGGTCTACATGACTTAGCATAACTTCACACTTTCCTAAAAGCCTCTGCAATTAGAGCCAAAGAGGGATGTCTGTGTGTATGTGTGTGTGTGTATTCACGTATTTATTTCTGATTTCTATACTGAATGAAAAAGCCAGAGGAGACCATCTGTTAGCAACCTAAGCCAATACTAGGATGAATCCTGAAAGAAAAGAAAGTTAAATTAATTGAAGATTGGAAACAGATTTAAAAACCTTATTTCTAAAAAAAAAAAAAAGAAAGAAAGAAAAGAAAGAAGAGATAGAAAAGAAAAGAAAGAAGAAAGAAAAAAGAAAGAAAGAAGAAAAGAAAGAAAGAAAGAAGAAAGAAAGAAAGAAAGAAAGAAGAAAGAAAGAAAGAAAGAAAGAGAAAGAAAGAGAAAGAAAGAAGAAAGAAGGAAGGAAATTAGGTTTAAGATATATCAGTGGGCCCTTTGCCTGTGAGGCGAGAAGTTTACGTATCCTGTTCAGAAGCTTTGGTTACTGAGTTTAAATCGAGCCCCAGCTAGTTGTGCGGCTGCTTGGGTAGCGGTGTTAGTATTTCTTTGCTAAATTTCTCATCCAGAAAATAGTTATTAACTCCTTAGCGCTTTGGGAGGATTATGTTAGAAAGTGCATGGGAAGCCCTCCCTCTCTCCCTGCCTGCACCATTTCTGGCACCTGGAAGCGACTTCATAAAGCGTAGCCTCTGTTGGTGTTGGCTGTTGTTATTTTGTCTCCGCCACTGAGCTCAGCCGGGAGAGTCCTGGGGATTCCTGGTCCGGAAGATTCGGATTCCTGCTCGTGGTGGACAAAATCCTTTAACGACCAACTGCTTTCCCCCTAAAAGTGCTCAACGGTGTTCTATGAGTTCATGCAAACTCTGAGACGCCAATTAAGCCAGGGAAAAGAGAAATGAAAAACACAGGGAGGAATCGGTGCATGGCAAGAACTGGAAGAGAGGAAGCAATGCCTTGACCTGGGCAAAGTGCACCAGAAACAATAAACAGCCAAGGAGCCAAATGTATCACAGGGGAAAGGCGAAGGCTTGGAAGTCCAACATCCTCCCCCGATTCCATCACCGAAGCCCCACTCCTTGGCAGAACCTGGCAGGTCCAAAGCCCAGCCCGTTGGATCCCACTGCAGAGGCTCTTAGGAGAGTGTGCAGTTACACCAAGCCATGCAGAACTCGCTCATAATAAAGCACCGCAGGAATAAAACCACTGGCGGGGCGAAGGCGAGCCCCAGGGACAGAGACGGCCGCGGAGCCTGGGACGGATCGCAAAGGAAACAAACGGAGGTTGGCGCAGCCCCGGCTTGGTGGGCGCCTTGGCAGAGGCAAGGCCCGGGCTCCAGGTCACCAGAGGCCTGGGGTTAGGGACCTTTCCTGCAGACCGAAGGTCAAAGGGCGCTTTCTGCAAGCACAGTTCTCGGGCGGGAGCTGTCGGGTTTGGCGAGAAGCGCTGCGCAGGGGCCGTTGGGACGAGCAGGAGTGTCCGCACGAGGAGGTCGTCAGCCTGACGACTTCTGTGTCCGTACCTCGTGCGACAGCTGGTCCTCCTGAAGCGAATGAGCGACCCAGGCTGTCCCTGAAGCGGCTTCGCTCGTGGGGCTCGGGGAGGCTCAGGTGCCGGCGGCCCCACGGGCGCCCTGGGCGTGGGGTGGAACGTTCTCTGAACCTTTGGCCTCGGCAGCTCACGAAGCGCGTGAGCCGTGCCTGCGGGTGACACACGGCCCTTCCCTGGGTGCCAGCTCTTCGCCCCGCTCGCAGGAAACGTGGGGGGCCGGGGCCGGGAGGCGCGGCGGGCGGGGGGTCACGGCTCCCCATTTGCCCACATACCTGTGTTTGCTGCCAATGGGCAGGTGTCTGCATCTCCTCGCCTTCCCCAGGTGGACTCTGACGGGAGACATGTCGCACGTTCTTTCCACAGTGGTGTCGGCAAGGCCAGTGTGTGAAGTTCGGGGAGCTCGGCCCCCGGCCCGTCCACGGCCAGTGGTCCGCCTGGGCCAAGTGGTCCGAGTGTTCGCGGACGTGCGGCGGCGGCGTCAAGTTCCAGGAGAGACACTGCAATAACCCCAAGTAAGGCCGCGCCACCCAGTCAGCATGCGGAGGCGACTGGTTCGATTTGCTTACATACTGCTTTTTACTGCAGTTTCTTTCCCTCCAGAAAGGAACCTCCAGAAAGGCTTTACTGTTTGCTATAAAGGCTGCATGCCCTGGGGGGTGCGGGGGTGCAGGGGTTTGGTGGTCAGAAACCTAAAAGCCACAAAGGAGTTAGTTGCTCTGTGTGTGAGTGAGTACGGTGATCAGGGGCTCCAGGGCTAGTCTGAGCTGCTTTCTCAACCTCAACTAGAGCCACCCAGTCACACAATCAGATGCCTGTGTTGTAGAGCAGAGGAGCTAGGCCAGTGGAATGTGTGTGTGTGTGTGTGTGTGTCTCAAACTGATGAACTGGAGAAAGTATGCTAATTTTTGCCTTGCAGGAATGTACATCAACACGTGTTGACAGATCTGCCTGACTTTTCAAGAGAAACCAGAAATCCAAAAAAACATGTGGGAAATTTCCCAACGGTTAAGACATTGACCGCAAATTCAATTTTCTTTGAACACAACACAGTGAGGACTAATGACAATGTCTACAGATTGAGATTGGCCTGTGGTCACCTGCAGGCACCCTCTGGCCCGGGGTAGCCCGGGATTCTGAACCGCCGTCTGTGTTCTTTGAAAACGAAGATGGTTTTATGTTCCTTTTATCTGCTCTAATTCCCACGTGCAACATGCATGAGATGTACACTTCCTGACTGGCACAGTGATGGAGACAGAGGCCAGGTTAGAGAGAGAGAGAGAGAGAGAGATTAGACTACAAAATCCTGGGTCTGCTGCCTATTAGCTGTGTGACTTTGGGAAGTTCACTTGAACTCTGAATTTGGTTTATGTGTGTAACAGAGATAATAATGTCTCCTGTAGATTTGGGGGGATTAGAAGTGGGAGGAGAGAGAGAGAGAGAGAGAGAGAGAGAGGCCTTACTGATGAAGCTGGACTTTGGAGAATGTGGTAGAGAGAGAAGAATGAGATGGGTCCTTGGAAAATAGGGATTTCACTTTACAGCACTGCTTGAGTGGTGGCGTGATGTGAGGGTCAAGAACATAGGCTCCCAATCCTGGAACCCTAGGTGTGCCTCCTGGCCCTGGCTCTCTCCAGCTATGTGGCCACAGACAACTTTCTCTCCCTTCCCTAGATGCCTCAGTGGTAAAAATGGGATGAGAAGAGTGCCCGTGTCAACTGAGTTAATATTTACAAAGCGCCTGGCGTGTTATAAGCATCCCATAAATGTTTGGTAGGTTGTGAATTAAAATAAATAACGAAACTGGAGCAGATGGAAAATTTTAAAAAGACATGGCATTTCATCTGAGTCAGCAGCCTGAGCTGGATCAAGAGGCCAGTTTGTTCCAAAATAGAGGGTCAGAAGATACTTTGACCATGGTTTCCTAGATGCTCTTTGGGATATCAGGCTAATTGTATTTTTCAACTTTGGCACTATTGACATTTGAGACTGGAAATTTTTATTATGGGGTTTTCACAGTACATGGCAGGATGTTTAGCAGCAGCCCTGGCCTCTCCCCACTAGATGCCAGTAGGATGACGCTCTCTCCCTGACAGCCGTGTGATAGATAACCAAAAATGTCCCCTGGGACTATCAAATGTCCTGTAGAGGGTAAAGCCATCCCCAGTTGAAACTCATTGGTTTATTCAGATCCTATAACTAGGTGTGATGGTAGACAAGCTTGTGATGCATTTCCAGCTTATACCAGATTATTAAAACCACCCTCCTCATACTTTGCATGTAGCCCATATCTTGGATAGAATTCTTAAAATCATTATATTACTTTTCATTTTTTCAGCCTATTTTGTGGGTCTGGTTTTCATACATCACAACATTTTACAGCTCAGTATTTTCCCAAGAAAGAAATAGATTACCTAATTTAATAGCTCTGCTGGTAAAGTGTGTGAATGACACCCCTGAGATTTAAATTAAAACCTCTCATATCTGTGGGATTGAGAACTCTCATTATAATAGGGCATTGTTCATGGAAATATCATATTGTAATTTTAGAAATGCCTAATAAAAGAATCACTAATGTAGTTCCATTTGGTGCTGTTTTATCATTTTCAACAAGATTAAGGCTCCTCGGGATACTGTTTAATTATGCATCACAAATAAAACAAGTACATGAGCGGCTGTCCTAAGGCAATTGAATTAGTTGTTCTCTGTTCTTATTTCACTTTGTTGTAGTAAAACTGGTTCCCCCCCCACCCCCCGCTCCATTTTAAATTACTGATTCCTTTTTTTGCTTCAGTTTAAACATCGGGTCTGTTCACATCACTCCACCTAACCAGTTTCATTTTCTCATGTGAGAAGCAGTAGGAGCTTTGATTTCACATAATGATGATTTTCCCAGAACATATTTTGTTTCATAAAAATGAACTATTCCTGGCTGATTTGTAGACTCCTCCAACTTTTCAGCTTCAAAAGTGTTTAAAGGTTATCTGGTTCTGGAATAACTGGTACCACACACATGTGGCCCTTATTTTTCCCCATGTCTAAGGTGGACATTTTTGTTTATTTTTAGTGAGAGCATGCGTGCAAGTGGGGGCGGGGGCAGGTGGAGAGGGAGAGAATCTCAAGCAGGCTCCGTGCTCAGCATGGAGCCAGGGCGGGGCCTGATCTCGCAACCCTGAGGTCATGATCTGAACCGAAACCAAGAGTTGGACACTTTACCAACTGAGCCAACCAGGCGCCCTTGAGGTACAGATTTTTTAATGGATTAGAAGCTCTGTTTTCTACTGAGCTGTACTGTGCTTCAGGAACCTCATAACATTTTCCCAGGCCTTTGCTCCCAATCTACCTAGAACAGATGCATGAGTTGCAACCTGTTATTTAATCCAGTTACTTGACAAATGAGTAACCAGGGGAGGCGGAGGGTCCCAGAGTGGCAATCTTTGCCCGGGTCACCAAGCTGGTAGTAGTAGAGTCAGACCAAGAGCCCACAGTTTTAATCCTCTGACATTCTTTCCGGTTCCCTGGCTATTCAATTATTACACTCTAAAAGAGCCTAGTGGAATTTCTGTAAAGTCTGTTCAAAAAAATTAATCGCAAAAATTGAAGTAGCGAATATCAAACATGCAAAGGCATTCTAGAACTTTCCTAAAATGCAGGTCAATTTGAGAAAAAAATAATATGCCACTACAGTCATAGCTCTGGAATGATAATTGAATCAAATCTCTGGCCCATTCTTCCACCAGTAATTTCCAGGCTCAGTTGATTATCAAAATCACCAAATGTTCTTTAAAAAAACACTGATTTTTCTCTGTCTTCCTATCATATATTCATATTGTGAAAGTCTGGAGGGACCCAGGAGTGAGTGATCTGTCTGTGTGGGTGTGTATCTTTTTTTAACAGAGCTCCTCCACTGATTCTATTGATTAGTCAACCAATAGTATAACTATTTGTAGCCAGGACATGATAAATTATGCAGAAGTAAAAATGAACATACTTTATAATGGTCTAATAGAAGGACAAAATCATGTTCCCAGACATTTGTTTTCTGACTGTTCATATTTTGGTTTTTAATCTTATTACACCAAGTAATATCATGGTAGGATTTTCTGTTAGTTTATCCTAACACTCCTGTTTACAGCTGCAGAAAAATGTACCTGCTTTGGAGCATTTGATGAAAAAGTACAAATTCTTGCCAGTTGTTAAAGCAGAAAACATTTTAAAATAGTTATGATTGATTTGTGCTAACTCTGCCCCAGACTCAGCCCTAAATTCTTTTTTTTTAACATTGTATCCCATTTATTTTTACAACCTTTTTTATCATTTTATTTAAATTTTTTCATGATGGTAAGTGTAGTCTTTAATCCCCACCCTCTATTCCCCCAACCCCCCAAACACCTCCCCTCTGGTGACCATCAGTTTGTTCTCTAGAGTTAAGAGTCTTTCTTGGTTTGTCTCTCTCTCTTTCCCCCTATGATCATTTGTTTTGTTTCTTAAATTCCAAATGTGAGTGAGATCACACGGTATTTTTTTTCTCTGACTTACTCCTTTCGCTTAGCATAATACTCTCTAGCTCCATCCATGTCGTTGCAAATGGCAAGATTTCATTCTTTTTTATGGCTGAGTAATATTCTATGGTATATACATACCACCTCTTCTTTCCATTCATCTACCAATGGCAACTTGGGCTGCTTCCGTACTTTATCAGCCCTAAATTTTTTTGCGACACTTATCTCAGTTAACCATCCCAGCTGCCCCCATTTTACAGATCAGGAGGTGGAATGAAATTGCCTAAAGATAAGCTGGGAAGAGACAGAGAATATTTAAATCTAGATCTGCCTCATTATAAAAGACCAACCCCCTAACCGTTGTGCATGACTGTCTTCTCTTCAGCGCCCGGCCCCTGCTCCCTAACTCAGCTAAATGCAGGCAGAGTGAGTAGGGTAGGGATCCTGGGGGAGTCAAAGGCGGGGGGCTTAGCTGTGCACTGTCTCTTGCTGGCTCTGTGATCTTCATTCAGCAAATTTCATGAGCCTCCTTCATTTCATTCGCCTCATCTACAAACTGAAGGGGTGCTATTGAAGTTTCAAGATCTTTTCCATGTTATGGTTTCTGAGTTGAAGAAGTAACATGTGGTCCTTGCTTTATTGAATCTGAGTTGTCTAAATGAAGGTTATTTGTAAACTCTCAGATGGAATGTCTTAAACTAAGAAAGTTTTAACTATGCCTTGTGAAGATGACCAGGAATAGTAAGGCTATCAGATGGCACTTTAAGGTTTCTCTAAGTGCTTTTAAGATAATGATTTAAGAAGTCTTCAGGGATTTGATCTCGCACAATGGCTGCTGAATGTTTAAGTAGTTGCTCCAAAGTGTTTTGAAATAGCAAAAAAATCTCTTTCTGGCAGCATGACACTTCCCGTTTCTGTTGAATCCATCTTAGCATGCAGTTGCACGAGGATTTGATAAAATATGCTGAAGCAAATCCAGGGGTGTTTTATAGCATTCTTGTGCTTCCTAAAGAGACAAGGAATTTTAATCACATAAATTTATTAACCTCGAGCGTTCTTTCATGTTACATGTTTGCATTGAGCTTTTGTATGAGATGATCCATAGTTGGGTTTTAACCTTTGAAGAAAAATACAAAAAAGTGGGAATGAGAAAGAAAACAATTGCTCTGTGCCTGGAAGAAGCTGGATAAGCTGTTATTGGTAATTTTCAGTTTGGTTTATGCTCCTTTTTTTTTTCCTTATATTGCTTTCTGGTTTTTGCAGTCTACCTACCAAGAGCTTAAAGAGCCTGCCATTAGATCATAATTATTTATGTTCTAATGGGATTCCCTACTCTGGAAATCCATTTCCCATTGTGCTTGGCAGGAGAGGAGTAGGCCACCTACAACGTTAAAGAGTGATTATGCAGATGAAAACAGGGGAATTTTTGTTCACAGTTTAGGATCAACTAGAATAAAACATACACTAGTCAGACAATAATCAGAACATCAGCTCAGTGATTGACACAGCTGAGTTGGAGAACATGGCAAATGGGGCTTTCTGCCCTTCTTTTCAGTGTCCTGATCTTCTCCACAGCATCAGGTGGGTAGCCTGCTGTAGGAAGCTGGGTGTGTTTAGAAATGGGGGGAAAGCTGGGGAATAGGTTGGGTCCACATTTGAAGAGCTTTGATGCCAGTGTGAGTGTATGTGTGTGTGTGGGGGGGGTGTTCATGCGTGTAGCACACAGACACACATGTGCGTTAGAACATTTAGGTGCATTTACCAATTTCCCTAATACAGGGATGAGGGCCAAGAATATGGTTTCATCATTCTTTAAAGAAATTGCCAGAATATAAAACTGGGATTAGAGATGACAAGTAAGTTTTACCTAATATGGCATTTCCAGTTGCTGAGCAGTGGTAGTGCCTACCCAAGGACTATGTTGAGAAAAGAAAGAAAGAATAAGCCCCTGGTTGATGGGTCATGCCTGCCATGGATACAAGGAGGGACGTGGCATGTTGTATACCACATTATTTCCATCTTGTGATAGACTGTATACACTGCATACTTTGTGACAATATTCATCTTGATTGTTGCTCCTCGTATTACTGCTTGTCACTAATCATAAGCCCTTTGTTTGCTGGCACTAAAGTTCTTTAATTTTATTTTCAGGCCTCAATATGGTGGCAAGTTCTGTCCAGGTTCTAGCCGTATATATCAGCTGTGCAATGTTAACCCTTGTAATGAAAATAGCTTGGATTTCCGAGCCCAGCAGTGTGCAGAATATAACAGCAAACCTTTCCGTGGATGGTTCTACCAGTGGAAGCCCTATACAAAAGTGGAAGGTAATTTGGTCTCTATAAGCCTCCAAGAAATATGAGTCTATGTGCCCAGTAATGGGAACAAACACACAGGAGAAAATGCTGCCTACATAAAAGAATTTAGATGTTGACGTCATCCCCTAGACCTGTCCTGCCCCAGTTTTTCATTCACATCCATAGATTTTGTTTACTTTTCCATACTTTTTTTGTCCACAAGACACCCCTTGTCCCCCACATCTGTAAGCCAAAGGGTTCATGTGTTTGGAATGTACTTATGTTTCCAAACTTACCTTTGACATTTCAGCAATTAAATCTCCCAGGGATGTTAATTGAAATTGGTATGCATTGTCCAGACCAAGAACTCGTGAAACCATATATGCCCCATAGAGACGCCATATTCAGCAATTGACATGTTAGATGATTGCGCACATGGGAAGGCCTATTTGCAGGGTATTACACACACACACACACACACACACACACACAGAGCCATGTATTTCAAAATGTCTCTATACTGGCTTCTTAGTACTTACTATTACTTAAAGTTATAGCCTGTATTTTACTTTTTAAATTGAATTGTGACCTTACTGAAGTCTCAAAACATTTATTTTACTTACAATGTACAAATTTAATTCACTTTCTATTACCTCCTCAGACTAAGCTGTCACGGTGGGGTTGTTTGCCTTTTTTTTTTTTTAATTTTTATTTATTTATGATAGTCACAGAGAGAGAGAGAGAGGCAGAGACACAGGCAGAGGGAGAAGCAGGCTCCATGCACTGGGAGCCCGACGTGGGATTCGATCCCGGGTCTCCAGGATCGCGCCCTGGGCCAAAGGCAGGCGCCAAACCGCTGTGCCACCCAGGGATCCCTGTTTGCCTTTTATTATTTCCATTCCCTTGCTTAATCAAAACACAGCCATCCTCCCTTGGGAAAGGGTAGCTCTGAACCCCAAGGGCACACATGTAGAATGGGAAGACACTGAATTTAGTGACAGTTCATGGAAATAAGACTGAGGGGCTGTAGCTGTGCAAAAGCTCCAAATGAACCTGTGTTATCAGTTACCATAGAGAAGTTACCAGAGTTAGAGACAACACACAACAAGTAACAAGGGAAATGATAGTGCTGCTTTGCCCAGTCATTCATTGCAGGAGCACTGTATGGTGCTGGGTCATGACTTGTCCAAAAGCACAGAGGGAGACAGGCATAGAAATTCTGCAATCTATGTCTTAGGAAGAAGCAATGAGCAATCAATCTATAAATGTCTACTTATATGTGTTTCTTTGTGTGTGTGTGTTTCTTTTTTTACATAGACACTCAGCACTTTATTATTTGCAGTGTTTCAAATTGCACTAAGAGGTAATATATACGATGTTTACTAATGAATTTTTAACAGTTTTTTAAAAGTAATACACAATGGTACACCTCTTTCTTGCTTTATGGAACAAATGTGTTCTTGCAAAGACAACTTGTCTAAGGGCCTTTTGGACTTCAGTGATAAAGCTGGGAATATATTCATTAAAAAAAAAATTCTCCAGTAGAATCATTTGGAAACTTACCAAGGAAAAGAGAAAAGAAACCAGTTACCTACAAAAATTCAGTGATAGTAACTAGAAAAGGATTTAGATTTATTTGAAATCACTCCAGAAGACAAGATTAATTCAAGGGCTATGAACTTCTAGCCATAGCACCTCCTCAGGGAGGCCTCCCTTGCCAGCCTGCCCAGAATATCCTTCCTTCATGTCATGCTCTGAATCCTTAACCTGCTTCATTCTTCAGAGCTCTTATCCACGCATGACTTTATATCATATAGTCACCTATTCATTATCTTTCTCCCCCTAAGGCTTTATGTTCCATGGGATGAAGCCTTTGTCCATGTTGAGCATGCTTGGACCTCCAGCATCTGAGAACAGCACTTGACACATATTTATAATTTTCAGACTGAATGGGTGAATAAGTATCAACTGTCCGTAATGGACTTTTATGAGTCGTCCACTCCCCATCACTGGAAGCATTCTATGAGGAACTGAGCAGTTATCTAGGAAGGGCACTGCACAGCAGGTTCCCATGGACAATTAGAATACCTGCAGGTGCTTTCAAGTCCAGCATTTGAAGGTTTATTTTCTCTTGGTCGAATACTCCCGTAATCCCATGTTTCTTATGTATGGCTCTTTCCCCCAGATCCTATCATCCTTCCTTTTTCACTTCCCCTTCTGTCTTCTTGGATATTCCTTGGTCTTTCTCAGATTACAGATTTCATTCAAATACAGTGTCTACGGAATATGTTTTGTTATCACCCTTAAAATAGGTTCTGTGTGGAGTACCTAAGGAGAAAGTGAAGCAAATAAATACTGTAACTGGCAAAATGTCTTTTGGTTTCACAAGTTTTTCACTAATTTAACTGCAGACTTACTAAGTAGACAGCATGCCACTTTATTGATTAGCTCAACAGGTGTTTACTGAGCCTTTAGTGCGTGGAGCCATTCTGCTAGATATGGAGGGAACTACATTGAGTAAATCAGAGACCCGGCCTGGGGAGCTCACGTCCTAGCACAAGAGACAGACAGATTAAGGCCTTTTGTCTCTCCCTCTTCTTCTGATACGTACCTGGAATCAGCAAATACAGACCTTCATGATTTTAAGGTCTAATGATCTTCATGCAGTTTGAGATGAACAAGAGAAGACTCTTGTATAAATGTAGACAGTCTTTGTCTTACAGCAGTGAGATTTTTTTTTTTCCCTTCTGTGTTTCCAACAGACTAGTTAAGAACCTTGCTCAGGAGCCTTTTTAGAACTTGTTAATTCCCGGATGTGATGGAGAAAAGAAAGGGTATAGCTATGTCTTCCATAATCTACTATGCAAAAATTAGGAGGTGTTAGAAAAGCTGTGAAAAGAAATTTCTAGGTAAAGGAGAAACTTTCAATCCATTGACACATCTGCATATTGGGATTATAATCTAACTTCTTTCACATTTAAGTTTTGACTCTGTCTTCTATCGAGAGGTTTCATGAAGCACAGCAATTTGCAAACTGTTTACACGTTTGTTGTACAACTGTTGTCAGGGCTTTTGCACGGTGTCGCCCACGCACGGTCTCCCATGAGAAATGTCATCTGGAGCTGCTGGCCAAGAAGAATGCTCTGTATTTGGGAAATTGGCATAACTCCTTTCTGATAACAAGAGCTCTATAGAAATGCAGTATTTTTTTCCTTTTGCCTATGATACCCAAAACTTCTCAGGGACTTTATGGTCAATAAGTTACATTTTTTTAGCCTTTAGCTTTATTTTTTTTCTCTTCCTTTTCATGACATGAGTATTCTCTATATGTTTTATAAACATGAGCCATATGCCCCCCTTTCTTCTCCAAAGTGCCTAGAATTTTTTTCTCTTAACTGCAAAAAGATCTAAAGTGATCCATGTCTTAAATCATTGTCACCAATCCATGGCCTTGGTGCCAAATCTGACCAGTTTTTTGTTTGTTTTTGTAAAGTTTTATTGGAACACAGAAGCACTCCTTCATCTATATATTGTCAATAGTAGGCCATAAGTCCTGTAAAGCCTAAAATATTTGCTAACCAAGGAGAGTAGCTATATAACCCACCAATCTTATGTATTGAGGCTATTACTGAGGATTAGAAAAATAAAATTTTTGCATGTTAAAACAGTTTTATATGAATTGCAAATGCGATTCCTATTTTTAAAAGCACATATATGCATTCATGCATGCACACCCACATACAAAACTGCAACATTTCCCATTTTAGACATGACAGCTTTCTAAATAAATTTAGTTCAACCTTTTGGACATCGTGTCATTTTCCTGTTATTTCCTCCTGATCACGTGCTATCTTGGTCTCTTTGCTTCTAGAGGCAGATCGATGTAAACTGTACTGCAAGGCTGAGAACTTTGAATTTTTTTTTGCAATGTCCGGCAAAGTGAAAGACGGAACTCCTTGCTCCCCAAACAAACACGATGTTTGTATTGATGGGATATGTGAAGTAAGAAAACATTTCTGCTTTGGGATGTGTGGTCACACTCGGGTTTCCTCAGGTCAAATGTGTACCATGAGAAATGGTACGAGAGATTCTGTGTCTGGAGAAAAGGCGGTGTAGGGGAAAAGGCCAGTGTTTGCAAATTGCATGTGCACACTGTCCACCATCCCCTCTGATTTTCTGCAAGGCCCTGTCTGATAGTCTTAGTTCCTCTTCACCCATCTCCACATGTATGCAATGGAGAGGATGATGTCTCTACTATGTGCACTAGTTGCAAAAATCAAATAAGAATGTGAAGAGTAGTGGTAAACTTCTGCATGTTTGCTAAGGATGTTCACTCTGTGGTCAGAGCCTCACAGTTGTGTTTTGAAATAGTCCTATTTACCGCCAATTAGTATTCGTTTTAATTCCATGTGAGCTCTCATAGGGGGCAGGGGGCATCGGAGGCTCCCCATTTTTATATTTCAGCCATAGAGCTGGCCCAAATAAGCTCACCTGCCATTAGTAGAAGCAGTTTTCCAGACAAAGACAGCAAGCTTTAGACGAGGTCTGTAACTTCCCTAGTCTTGCATCTGCTAAAGGCAGAGCAGGGATTTGAACCCTGAGTCAAACTTGAGACTCTGCTTTTAACTCTAGCGCTGTACTATCTTCCTAATGTTCTGAAGACTAAAGCCCAGTTAGTTATTCTTTGCCACTGGCTTTTCTGATCTTTTTCACCTTATTATTTTTCTAAATTTTTGTCACAGCCAGTGGGATGTGATCATGAACTTGGCTCTAAAGCAGCTTTGGATGCGTGTGGTGTTTGCCAAGGGGACAATTCGACTTGCAAGTTTTATAAAGGCCTGTACCTGAACCAGCATAAAGCAAATGGTAAGAAATGCCTGCCCTTTCATTGCTCTGGCTTTGCTGCTGAGTGATTTTGAGTCAGTCAAGCTGGAGATGGCCGAGTGGGTTTCCAGGCTCACCTGACACACACAGGACAGTGGCTTTGTCACCTCGCAAGAACAAGGAAGGCTGGGCGATTTCTCAGTGTGACGAGTTCTGTCAACACCTACCGCTCTGAGACGTGTCACACAAACACCTTTCTACTTCACGGTTTGTCCCGTATCCCACACACCTTCATTAAACGAAGAACTGATTTTGAAATCCACCGTTTAGGACATGAATCACAGTTCATGCTCACAGTGTTAGGTGAATATCCGAAGCAAGTATCTAAAAGAATCCTGAGTAAAAGGAAACCTGGAGCCCTGTTTCATGACTATCACCATAGAGGTCCATGGTGCTGAGTTTCCTCCAAGTAGATTAAAGATAAAGAGCGTTCTTGAGTAGCGTGGCCTTGATTGTCCTGGGAAGGAGAAGAGTGTATCTCCTCTACACACACACACACACACACACACGTGCTTGGGAAAGGAACACACCTTTTCTCTCTGGTGTTCCTTCCACTGGGAACATGAAACAATTGATCATTTGCACTTCATAGAGTAGGAATTAATGTCCATTGGTTATTCAACAACCCCCCACCCCCCAATAAACATGGACATCACCATGTCTCTGAGTCCTCAGCCCCGTTTCGCAGCGTACAACATGGTAAACAGCACCCTTCTCTCCTTCCTGTTTAGAATATTATCCAGTAGTCACCGTTCCAGCGGGGGCCCGAAGCATCGAGATCCAGGAGCTACAGCTCTCTTCCAGTTACCTTGCAGTCAGAACTCTGGGGAAGAAGTATTACCTCACAGGGGGCTGGAGCATCGACTGGCCTGGGGAGTTCCCCTTTGCTGGGACCGTGTTTGAATACCAGCGGGCCTTCAACCACCCAGAACGTCTGTATGCACCAGGACCCACCAACGAGACACTGGTCTTTGAGGTGAGCCCCTTCCATTTGTTGAGTGCTCGCTGCGTCTTGCTGTGTTTATAGCAATGGCCCCACTTTGAGCTAGCTTGAAGAACGCCTATCCTCTGATTCATCTTTGTCTCCTAATAAGCAAAATTGCAAAGTGCAAAGAGGAAGAGACAGCATCTACATTTGGGAGAAGAGGGCAGGAGTCCACTGGGTCTCCAAGAGAATGCCCTGATCTTTACATTTGGATGCCAGCCTCTCAGCATGGCACTTGACTGCCATGACACTAAGGGATGGAGTAGGACTGATTTTTAGATAATTCCATATAGTCTGCATCTGCTGTTGGGCTGGTCCACAGTGGCTCTTCACCACGTGGGTCACCTGGCCCAGGACATCGACTGATAAAGTAGAAAGAACACTTGCCTGAATGCCAAGAAAGTTTTAATCAGAGCAATCCACCTTACTTGTTCAGGTTGTTGTTTCCTTCGAAATGAGAAAAATGAACGGATAATAACCAGCCAGTGTATCTGCAGATGACTCTGCCAAACTATTATCATGCATTCATTTTCCTTGTTTGTAAAGTAGGGCCGATGTCTGCTTGTAGAGGTGGTTGATTTGCTTCAGGCTGCGTAGAAGCCACGCTGGCTACAACTTGCGGAGGGCTGAGATTACCAGATACTCAAGGCGGTCTTCCTGAATTTCAGTTTCTCACCTACAGAATTGGGATAGAAAGCCTACCTCACTGGCTTGCCAGAAAAATAAGCAATGAAATGGAGAGAAGCGTTCAGAGGCTGGCCTAACTCACAGCTAGGGGAAAAGCAGAACTGAACAGGACTCTGGATGTTTTCCATCTACAAGTGTTTAAGACAGCCTGGTTGGGGAGGGGCAGAGGAAGAGAGACAATCCCAAGCATTCTCCTCGCTCAGGGTGCAGCCTGATGTGGGGCTTGATAGCCATGACCCTGAGATCATGACCTGAGCTGAAATCAAGAGTCAGACACTTAACCCACTGAGCCACCCAGGCACCTCTCCATCCATAAGTAGGATGTCTATACTTAGTCCATGCTGCTCTCTTCTCAAATAAAGGAAACATTAGCTTAATTTAACTATTATTATTTAAGGCACTGCCTTTAAACATTTACTAAGAAAGATGAGTAGAAGAACATTGGAAAAAAAATGGTCACATGTCACTTTGGATTCTAAGTCAGACGTTGTCCACCTTGGGTGAATAAGATGACAGATTCCTAACTAAGCAACTTGAACAAGCTATCTGGTTAAGTTCCTTAACATCCATGTCCCTTAATGTCCACATTTGTAAAATGGGTGGTGGATGGCACCAGCTAAGTGTTCAGGTTATCCTAGGGAGAATTTAAGGCAAATTCAATGCTTGCAAAGTACTCGGTACCTAACGTATAACCATTCTTATCACTTTGCCTTCTGCACTTGCCCCGTATATATTTTTTAAAACCTTGGCAAAGGGCACTTGGGTGGCTCAGTGGGTTATGCATCCGACTCTTGATCTCAGCTCAGATCTTGGTCTCGGGGTCATAAGTTCAAGCCCCACATTGGGCTCCATGTGGGGCATGTGGAGCCTACTTAAACAAAAATAGAGATTTGGACATTTCCTAAGAGCAGGGAACTTCTAGCCCCAGTAGACATCTCAGTTTGCAACCTTAGTTCTAGATGGTGACCATGGTTTAAATTCATTTACATTCCTATTGTCTCGTCACTTGAGGTATTAGGTCCCGTCACCTCTGTCTGTGTGGTGGGAGGTCACTCAGATATCTCACATCACTTACTCAGAGAGAAGCTGTAGGTAGGAAAGATTCTCCCAACTGTCTCAACTCTTTCATTTCAGAGATGAGAGCAGGGACTACAAATTGAATTGAACTAAAGGAGCGCCTGGGGGCTCAGTCAGTTAAGTGTCTGCTTTTGGCTCAGGTCATGATTCCAGGGTCCTGGGATCGAGCCCTGAGCTGGGCTCCCTGCTCAGCGGGGAGTTTGCTTCTCCCTCTCCCCCACCCCTCTGCTCATTCTCTCTCTCTCCCTCTCAAATACATAAAAGCATTAAAAGAGAGCAACTGGACTAAGGGTGATTGGGAGCTCCATGGATCCAGCCCCTGAAATTACTTCATTAAACCTAACGCACAGGAATGGAATTCTGATTCAAGATTTCTGGATATTTTTCAAACTTTTTTTTTTCAGATGTTCTATTTCTTTTCTATGAAGCATCTGAGCAGGAAACATCTTTTCCTTCTCTTTAGGAATGTCATATTTTCTTTCAAGGGGTATATTTAGCTTGCAAGGTATCCGTTTTAGAGCAACAACGCTTCATTAGTTCTGCCAAGAGGTCTTTGATCCATCTCTGAGCAAATGTACACAAACTGAGTTCTGTGGCTGCCGAACAACCTAAGTCAGGAAGTGGGGCTAGGTGCCTCTCGTGGCTTGTGCCACGGGCAGTCAGAGCAAAGTGCAAATCATTCCCGGGGAGAAATAGGTTTTCTACTACTTCATGACAAGCAATCTCTTTTTGTTGTTTCTCGCTCTGGTTTTGGTCATAAACACAAAGTTTTTCTAGTAGATTTTCACAATGCTGTCTGTAATTTCAGGTTTGCCATTAAACATATATTATCTGCAGGAAAACCACAACAAAAAGACAAGAAATGATGGAAAGAGCAGAGCAGAATAACAGAGTTCTCTCTTACTTTCATCTTGAGGACCTGAAATACCCCCTGGCATTGCGTTGATCGAATTAACCAGATAATTGACACATTGTCACTGAACATTATACCAGCCTGGAGCTAAGAATTTTTCTTTATGCTTTGCTTAATTTAAACATAAATCCTTATCTCATTCATCCATATTTTGTAGCCCTGACTGACACTAAATCTTTAGAGTGCTCACCAGGTCCTAAATTTTTCCTGATGGAGCTATTTTTAAGAAATGGTGTAAGAGAATGGTCTAGTTTCATTCTTCTGCATGTGGATGTCCAATTTTCCCAGCACCATTTATTGAAGAGACTGTCTTTCTTCCAATGGATAGTCTTTCCTCCTTTATCGAATATTAGTTGAAATGGAAGGAGGACCTCAGTTAGTGATGGAGTTCTCCAAAATTGGCCAGGTCCACCATCTGTCTCCTTGCAAATACAGACACCTCCTTGAAAATAGGTCAAAATTTAAGGAGAACTATTTGGCTAAATCCAAATAAAATTATAAAAACATAAAGTCTTCCCTGGGTTCAACCGGATATGTATTTTTTTAACAGTTTCTTACTACTATATGACTAAAATAAGAACTGTAATAATATCTACTAATACAAGGTCATAGTTTTGCCACAATGGATTAAGGTCACATTTGCTTAAATGTTGTACAGAATTGTACTTTATGGACTCTTTCTACCTACAGGTTGAATGAAAGCTTAAATTAACATCTTAGGAATGTGACCTGTCTGAAAACAATCTAGAGGGAGACTTGTATGATTAGTTGGACATGCCTTGCTTGTATTTTTAAAGGAGTTACAGTTTCATTCAAAAGTTGCAACCATGTTAGGAGATAAAAAAAAGAAAAAAGAAAAATCAAATCTAGTAACCTAGCATTATGTCTGTTTTATCTTTTAAAAGAATTTGGGTTAATGACTTTAATATATAAATTGTACTTTATTGCTCTGAGGAGGACGTCATCAAATTCCTGCTCAGTTTTTATCACATGTTCATACCTTTCCAACATCGGTAGAACAGGGTGATTTTTAAAACTTAAAATCACAATAAGCAATAATGTACATTTTCTAAAATGAAACTATATATCAGTATCCAAGTAATCCATGGCTATATTCTTTAAAGGAAGTTAAATAAAGTTCACGTGCCTTTCCATACAACTATGGATTGAACCAAAATGAATACTTTGGGAGCCAAAAATATGTTCACTCCAATATAAAAATGTTGAATGTGTTTTAATAGCCCTGTGGGATGCTGGAATCAAAGTGTGGGAACCTACCAAAGTGAAAAATGCTATTCCATCCACAGAAAGTATAAGTCTGTGAAAGAAAGCACTTTCTCTCTTGGCCTCTTAAAATTTCTGAATGTTCGCTAAGTTCTTATTATAGTGTAAAATTCAGCAGAAGGGTATGTTTGTCAAAACACATGGGGATGGCATTGGGGAGATAATGTTTCTCTCCTTCATATGTATTAATCAGATCCTCCCAATATCTTAGCTAGGTCCCATCTTCAACCACCGTGGTATGTTTTGATCTAGATAGCTACTTTCAAAGCAGTTTTCCCCGTTCACTTCCATGTCTGGTAAAAATAAAATTAAACAAACGTTCATTGGGCACCGAATTTTTTGCCCAGTTGTGTATGAGGCATTGGAGATGCACAAGTGGGTAAGACATAAATCATGTTGCCAAAACATTATAGTCTGTAAAGAGTGAATTTTATATGTGAATCCCATTCTTGTTAGAAGCAACATAGATTAGAACAAGGAACATCTATACAAATGGTTGGCTCTGCTATTCCCTATGTCACTTTGCATGAGTCACTTAAAATCTCTGGGTCCCAATCTTCTCATTTGAGGCTAAACTAATGTCTTCCACTCTATCCTACGGCAGCACCCTGAGGTGCTTTTATAGCATCCCAAACCCCATAATTGCAGAAAGAGGACGTACTCATCTTTGTAGCCTCCAAAATTTATTGAATCATTACGTTGTACATCTGAAACAAATATAACCCTGTGTGTCAACTACTCAAGTAATAATAGTATTAATAAAGCAAATGAAAGGAGAGCTTCTGACCAAAGTCAGGAGTGACAAGCCGAGAGGCCAGCCTTCTCCTTTTCACATCCCAGCCCTTCAGTCCCAAACCACGGTCATAATCCAAAGTCCTCTGAAGAGGTCTGAACTTCCGTGATACACATTTTAAAAACCACTGGATTGCATCATCTCTTAGGACTAGTTCTCAAAGTATATGGTTGAAAGTTCAGTAGAGTGAATAGCATTTAAAGGAATGAAATTTGAGCTCCTAAATTGCATTTGAGGAATCAATATGCTTCCTAAAATCCTTGCCTTTCCCAAAGTGAATAATTTGCACATAAGAAGTTGCTGACCAGTTTGTTCAGAGCAGATTTAGTTTAATTTGGGAGAGTAGCAACTTGCCCTCCCAGGGTGGTAGATTTTATCAGATCTTTTCACTCCCCCCGCCCCCCCCCCGGTGTAGCCTAGTGCAAGGCAAGGGTAATGCAATCCTGGGAATAATTGACTGCTGTCAGTTAACTTGTGGCCTGACACCAAAAAGAAGTGCCTTCTGCGTCTGGTTCTTTTTACATGTCAAAACCTTATAGAATGTCTTTATAGGGAAGCTCAGTTTAAACTAAATGGAAAACAGACCTTCACTTCTATCACTGAGTCACCCAATTTAAAATGCAGTCTCTGTTACAAACATTCATTCTTCTTGGAACCTTGACTCTACATGTTTCAACATTTGCAACAGGTGGATGTCAATTTAAACAGAGCTGGCTGCATTGATTTCCTTGGTGGCCAAGGGAAATTCCTAAGAGTAATCAAGGATTTATATGATTGTCTTAGGCCTTAAATTTTTAAGGCATTATTTAAGTCCATCAATCAAGTTTTTATTTTGAAGTACATTTGTACATATACATGTAAATGACTTGAAGAAAAGGAGCTAATTTTCAGGACCCTGTATTACATTTCTGCATCACCCAGGGAAAAACTATTCATACACATACGTACCCCAGCAATAAAAAAAAAAAATCAATATTGATTTGGCAATCATATGCTTTCTGAGATCACTACAGAGACAGTTATTATAAACTAGATAATTTCCACATATTTCTTCTATTCAACATACTCCCCACAACATAAATCTGGCATAAAATCTATAGAATTTATCATTGAACCAGTACGCTCATTAGTCATCAGAAGGATTGAAAAGTCAGCTTGTATGTTAAGTCTTTAGGATATTATGTATGGACCTCACCACCTGATGTATTTTTTATTGAGTTTGGGAACATGAGAGAAGCTAAATGTGTTACTTCTATACCCACGTAGCTAGATTGTGTGTGTGTGTGTGTGTGTGTGTGTGTGTGTGTGTTATGTAAGAATTTAGATTTTGAACTGGCAGAAATGTGAAAACTGATCATCAGAGTTGAAATTTACACATGCTTTCATCAAAAAATGGTCATTTAATCTGAAGTATACACAGGTATATGTTGGGCTTTTTGAGAATAGCTGAAAACTTAATATTTTTCCATGTTGAGGTTGAGATATAGGTAACGTAAGGTCATGCCCTTTGTACTTTGTTCAAGCACAGGGTAAAAGGCCTGTTTAACGTACAGTTTTAAGAGACCTTGACAAGAATTAAAAAAAAAAATCGGGGCACCTGGAGGGCTCCGTTGGTTAAGCGTCCAGCTCTTGGTTTTGGCTCAGGTCATGGCCTCAGGGTCGTGGGATCGGAGCCCTGAATCGGGGTCCGCTCAGCATGGAGTCTGCTTGAATTCTCTGTTTCCTTCTCCCTCTGCCCCTCCCCTCTGCACTCATTCTCTCTCTCTCTCTCCTCCCAAAACAAACAAATTAATCTTTTATAAACACGCAGAATTTATTTTTCATGATAAGGAATCTCCTTAGAGATGACACAGTTTTTAGAAGCAGCTGAAGGTGAGCTTTTTTGCTACTTGATAGTTGATGCATTCTCCCCTTGTCATCCTCTCCCCTCCCCCTTATTCCTCTCCTCCCTTCTGGCTCTTTCTTCCACTTCTTCTCTGTCTCTCTCATTTTCTCTTTCTCCATCCTTCTGTCTCTCTGTGTCTCTGTCTCTGACACCCCAAACAACTGACTCACACTCTGTGTCAAACCAGCATACCGTCAGAGGGAAGGTGAGGAAATTCATCACCGGTGTTTCATTGTAAAGTCACTTCATCTCTGGCTGATAAACAGGATTCAGGATGACAGGATACCACAGGTTGCCATTCAGAGACCGAAATATGATCCCCTATGTTTTTACAGCATTCATTCCTTTTTTTAAGACGTCTTCAAAAGAAAAGCTCTCTTTTATGTTGAGGACTTCCTCCTCCCTGTTAGGCAGCGTGGGAGTGTTTAACTCTTTGGAAGCCCTCCTGCATTTCACAGTGTCCTGCCCCCGACGGCAGGGCAGCAGCCTTGGCAATGCCAGTGCGTGAGAAGTCGCTTCGCCACAAGCCAGGGCAGAGAGAGACCTCTAAGGAAAACTGCAATAAACAGCTTGGTCCGCACTTGGGCCCAAGGAGATGATGGGGGCGGCGGGGAGCAGGCGGCGGGCGCACGATCAGGGACACGGTGGCCTGCGCCCGGCGAGCTCCCCCTCTGGCTCTTGCTGGGCCCTGGGGTCGCCGTGGGTCCAGATGCGCCCGGACCAGGGCGGGGGGGGTGGTGTACAGCCAAGTCACTGGACTGAGCGAGGACCCAAAACACAAGAGGCAAAGCAGTAATGGGGAAGTAATTCAGAACAGATGATGCGAACCTCAGACTCCAGAGGACGATTCAGAGGCGCTTTTTTGATGCCACATCATTCGTCTAGAGGCTGCCATTCGCTATTTGAAGCGTGGCCTCCGGTTAATTCATGGCAAATGCTTCCGTGACGGCCGGAGCACACTATTTATTTCTGATCATTAGACTCGGAGGCAGGCCGGCGGGTGAGCGAGAAGTGGAGCCAGGCTCGCGTGTCCGCCCACACCTTTGAAGGCGCCTAATAGGTGCACGGCCCGTCCCCAGCGGAGTCCGTGCTGCCTCCTGTCGCACCAGAGCCCTGGTGACACCTGGTCGTGTTCTTCCAGCCTGGAAGCAATTGAGAAGGCAAAGACCACTGGCGGAGCTGCGACATCACGGGGGCTTCCAGGAATCGCAGGGCCTTAGCAAAAGGTGACAGCACGCCGCCCAAGGCTGTCCCTTCCCTGAGCGTCGCCCGGCCTGTAACGTGCGGTGCGAGTCTCAGTTTATCCAGAAGGGCCAACCTACAAAGCGGGTCGGATCTCAGTCGTCACAAGAGCAACTGGGTAAAACATCCAAACGAACACAGGAGAAGACGGACTGAGGGGATGAGAAGTCGTGGAGGCTCAACCCAGCCCTTGGCCCATTCGGGAAATACAGGTTCCAGGTGTGAGCCCAAAGCAGCAGGCACACACTCCAGCGAGCCGCTGAATCCCTGGGAGACAGTCTTTCCAGCGGCTCGTACAGGGTTCAGAGCTTCTGTTTGATTTTTAAAAGAGATTTTATTTATTTATTCATGAGAGACACACATACACAGAGAGAGGCAGAGACACAGGCAGAGGGAGAAGCAGGCTCCCTGCGGGGAGCCTGATGCGGGACCCGAACCCAGGACCCCGGGATCACGACCCGAGCCGAAGGCGGATGCTCAACCACTGAGTCACCCAGGAGTCCCAGTGTTCAGAATTTTAAAGTGCGGTCCCGGACATTGTGTTTCAGAGTTTGGGGAAGAGTGTTGTAAGAGAGAAGATGTCAAGTTGGAGTCAGTGTCAGAGACCTGAGTCCCAGTGTTGCCACTTAACTGGGCCCGTGCCCCTGGAATTGGTCTGTTCAGCTACAGGACTGGGGTATGAGCAGCACTCAGCCTTCCTCATGATACATGGTATTGTTACCAACTTTAAGTGAGACGATGCACATACAGTACTTTGGCATGCAATAAGCGCAATAAGCATTGCTGTTGTTTCAAAGAAGTCAAATGAATTATTGAGGACAAGAAACAAGCTTTCTAGCTTGTATTAATTAAAAAGCCAGTCTTTAAAGCCTCCCTATAACTCTGATTTACATGGGAGAATTAGGACTTTTTTTTTTTTTTCAAAGCGCCTTAAATGAGGGGGCCCCCTGGGTGGCTTAGTCCATTGAGCATGGAACTCTTAATTTCTGCTCAGGTGATGAGATTGAGCCCCACATGGGGCTCCACATGCAGCTCGGAATCTGCTTGGGATCCTCTCCCTTTGCCCCTCTCCGCCACGCCCGTGTGCACATGCTCTCTCTCAAAAAAATAAATTAATCTTTAAAAAATTAAAATTAAAATAATAAAAGGCCTTAAATGAAGAAAATGCAGCACTGGTTGAAGGCATTCATAGTTTTAACATTAAATATTAAAAGTGGGAGCAAAAGAAAGATGTTTACCAAGATTACTCAATGTGTCCTTTGTTTTAACTTCCTATGCCCTAGGCAGAAACCAAACCCCCTTCCCTCAGAGGGCAGTTGGTAGAGTCCAGCCCGTCTGTGGTTTTCCAACTTAAGAAGCTGTAAATTTTATAACTCTGCACCCTGCGGTCAAAGCTGCTGAATGTTGTGTCTGAAGTCAGGTGGTTCGTGTGTTAAAGGTAGACATTAAACAGTTCTACTGAGGACCTGGAAGTAGTTAAGGAGGTTGCTTGCCAGCTGTAAATTAGAGACCCAGTGCCAGTTGGCTGGAAAATTCTCTGGACTAAGTCCAGTTAAGTAGACTGAATCACTGGCGGTCTTTCTAAATTTGTGCATTTACCAGCTCGCCGTACAGTCTGACATGCAGTGTGGGGTGGCTCTGAAACAGTTATTGTGAATTTCTGCCACTGACGGAGGGTGGGGGGCATTCCCGTGACCTGGAGGGCATCTGCGTTCTCCACTAGTGCTGAGAACAGTTATTGACTGCTTTTGACAAGGTTGCTGAAAATGCTTTAAAATAGATGTGAGTGGCAGGGACTATCATGTTCTAAATCACCCCTTATTCTGGATGTTTCCAGACGTGCTGCCCAGCATTCATGGGGGAAGCTGGAGTCTTTGCTGTGTGGTTATTGCACATGATGCTCGTGCTCTCCAGGTTTGGGTGGGACAGCCTGTGATCAAAGGGACGGCCAGGGTCACACTGAGGCACTTAGGTGCAAGCCCACCTCACCAGAGGCTATAGTCCCCATATGGGAAGGATGGGTGACATCAAGGTTAGACCACAGGGTCATTTAGAACTTCAGAACTTGGAAAATCTAAAACTGTGTCTTAAAACTGGTACAGGTGACAACCTTAGAGATCAGACGAAGCTGGCCTTGTGGATGTGGGACCGGCAAAGTCCACAAAGCCTCATGCTCAGAAGGACTCTGTTTGGTTTACTGCTCTGCTGTCACTAACTTAAAAGTCTTAATAATTTTTAAAAATACTTTATTGGAGAGAGGGGGAGGGGCAGAGGGAGAAGCAGACTCCTGCCAGGCAGGGAGCCTGATGAGGGGCTCCATCCCAGGACCCCGGGATCATGACCAGAGCCGAAACCAGACCTTTAATCAATTAAGCCACTCAGGTACCCCAATAATGTTTCTTAAACAAGAGGTCTTGCGTTTTCACTTTGTATCAGGCCCTACAATTTCTGTAGCCATTCTTTAGGATTGATTTTTTTGTTTTTTAGAGACAGTCCTCTCTTTTGAGAATAGGATGAAAGAGTGACTAATAGAGATTCTATTAGCTAGGCAGACACACTGTTACCAAAGGATTGACTATTGTGCTCATTTCGGCAGCACATATACCAAAGGATTGACTATTTGCCGCATCAAATAGTGAGAGGCAAGATGATTGCTATGTAGTCTGTTCTTGGTCATTTTTCTTCTCAATACAGGATAAAGAAAAAGGCAGAGAATACCTTAATTATCATTGAGAAGCAAATAATATAATTGGCAAGTACTCATCTTTTATATACTTGGCCTTGATATCTATTTATTTAAATAATTACTGTCTTTCAGAGGCCTTTATAAGCTGATGTTAGACACTTAAGTCAACTTTGCTGGTTTATACAAATATTGTCTTTCAGTCTACGTGATGGCACACACGACTCTGCATGTGAATTAACAGCAACATAGACAATTTACTCAAGCCTTAAGTCATTTGACTTTTAGTGCTGAGAATCTTTTATTAATTTATGCATTCACTGAATGCATTAATGTGTTCCGCAAACAAAATATAAATGATGTGTCCTGTGTGCCATATATTATATGAATACATTCATATAATGTTGTGCATATTTGTAATGAATTGTGTAAGTTATTTCTCTTCTTGCTTTGGCTGGCTGAATAAACTTAGTACTTTGATAATATAAAGTGGATTAGTAGCCCTCTTGGAATCAAATCTTTGCTGCTGTTTTTAGTTTTAGCTCAAGAATGTTACTCTTCAGGTTAATACTTATCCTTCTCAATCTATTTCAAAAAAAGTGAAAAGGCAGGAAAACTTCCAAATTCATTCTATGAGGCCAGCATTACCATGGTACCAAAACTAGATAAAGATCCCACTAAAATAGAAAACTATAGGCCACTGTCTCTGATAGGTAGATACAAAAATCCTCCACAAAACTAGCAAATCAAATCCAACAATACATTTAAAAAATCATTTGCCATGATCAAGTGGGATCTATTCCTGGGTTGCAAGAGTGGTTCAATATTTGCAAATCAATCAACATGATACATCACATTAATAAGAGAAAGGATAAGAACCATCAGATAATTTCAACAGACATTGAAAAGCATTTGACAAAGTACAACATCTATTCATGGTAAAAACCTTCAACAAAGTAGGTTTAGAGGGAACATGACTCAACATACTAATTAGCCATATTTGAAAAACCCACAGCTAATATCCTCAGTGAGGGAAGAACAGAGCTTTTCCTCTATGGTCTAGACAAGACAGGGATGTCCACTCTCACCACTGTTATTCAGCATAGTACTGCAAGTCCTAGCCACAGCAATCAGACAACAAAAAGAATTAAAAGGCTCCTACACCAACAAGAAAGAAGTAAAACTTTCACTATTCGCAGGTGACATGACACTCTATATAGAAAACCCTAAAGAATCCACCAAAAAAACTGCTGGAACTGATAAATGAATTCAGTAAAGTCACAAGATATGGAACCAATATACAGAAATCTGTTGCATTTCTATATACCAATAATGAAGCAGTAGAAAGAGAAATTAAGCAATCAGTTCCATTTATAATTGTACCAAAAATAATAAGAAATAAACCTAACCAAAGAGGACTATACTCCAAAAACTATTAAAGCACTGATGAAAGAAATTGAAGATGACAGAAAGAAGTGGAAAGACATTCCCTGCTCGTAGATTGGAAGAATATTGTTTAAATGTCTATACTACCCAAAGCAATCCACACATTTAAAGCAATCTTTGCTAAAATACCAACAGCATTTTTCACAGAGCTTGATTAAACAATCCTAAAAAGTGTACGGAATGTACAAATTTGTATGGAAAGACCCCGAATAGCCAAAGCAATCTTGAAAAAAGCAAAGCTGGAAGCATCACAATTCTGGACTTCAAATTATATTATAAAACTATAACAAACAAAATTCTGTACTGGCACAGAAATAGACATGTAGATGAATGGAGCAGAATAGGTATCATGCTGAATGAAGTAAGTCAATCGGAGAAGGGCAAACGTTATATGGTCTCATTCATTTGGGGAATATAAAAAATAGTGAAAGGGAATAAAGGGGAAAGGAGAGAAAATGAGTGAAAATATCAGTGAGGGTGACAGAGCATGAGAGACTCCTAACTCTGGGAAACAAACAAGGGGTGGTGGAAGGGGAGGTGGGCGAGGGGTTGGGGTGACTGGGTGACAGGCACTGAGGGGGGCACTTGATGGGTTGAGCACTGGGTGTTATGCTATATGTTGGCAAATTGAACTCCAATAAAATTAAAAAAAAAACAGAAATGAATCCACAATTACATGGTGAATTAATCTTTGGCGAAGTCGGAAAGAATATCCAAGAGGAAAAAGACCATCTCTTCAACAAACGGTGTTGGAAAACTGGATACAACATGCAAAAAAATGAAACTGTACTGCTTCCTTATACGATACCCAAAAATCAATTCAAAATGGATTAAAGACCTAAATGTGAGAAGACCTGAAACCATAAAAATCCTAGAAGAGAACACAGGCAGTAACTTCTTTAATGTTAGCCATAGCAACTGCTTTCTAGATATGTCTCCTGAAGCAAGAGAAACAAAAACAAAAATAAACCATTGGGACTACATCAAAATATAAAACTTCTGCACAGCAAAGGAAACTATCAACAAAACTAAAAGACCTCCTGAATGGGAAATATTTGAAAATGTTATTTGAAAATGACATATTGAATTAAGAGTTAGAATCTAAAACATATTTTAAAAACTCATAAAACTCAACTCCCTAAAACCAAATAATCCAATTAAAAAACAGAAAACATAAAAAAAAAAACAGAAGACATGAACAGACATTTCTCCAAAGAAAATATATAGATGGCCAATAGACATATGAAAAGATGCACAATGTCACCAATCATCAGGAAAATACAGATCAAAACTACAATAAGATGTCACTTCACACCTGTCAGAATGGCTAAAATCAACTGTTGGTGGGAATACAAACTGGTGCAGCCTCTCTGGAAAGCAGTATGGAGGTTTCTCAAAAAGTTAAAAATAGAACTACCCTACAATCCAGCAATTGCAGGACCATTTACCAAAAGAATACAAAAATACTAATTCAAAGGGAAATGTGAACCCTAATATTTGTAGCAGCATTATCTACAATAGCCAAATTATGAAAACAGCCCAAGTGTCCAAGTGAATTGGTAAAAATGTGGCATATACATACAAAGGAATATTACTCAGCCATCAAAAAGAATGAAATCTCACTATTTGCAATGACATGGATGGAGCTAGAAAGTCTTATGCTAAGCAAAATAAGTCAGTCTGAGAAAGACAAATACCACATGATTTCACTCATAAGTGTAATTTAAGATACAAAACAAATGAGCAAGGAGGGTCAGGGGCAGGGAACAAACTAAGAAATGGAGTCTTAAATAGAGAACAAACTGAGCGTTACCAGAAGAGAGATGGATGCGTGGCCGGAGGGGGGTGAAATAGGTGATGGGGATGAAGGAGTGCGCTTGTGTGCTGTATGGAGGCACGGAGTCACTATATTGTACACCTCAAACTAATATTATACTGTATGTTAACTAACCAGAATTTAAATAATTTTTTAAAATTAAAGTTTTACCCTTCAGAGGATCCTTAGATATTTTTGTTTAAACTGTGAGGCAAGAAAAATGGGAAACTCAGTATAAAGGTTTGCCCCTCATAAGGGGATAGAAATCCTCAAAGAAAAAATTATCTGTTGTTTTGTGGCTTCTTTGTGGAAATCATCACCAAGATAGTTTATTAATGAAATGACAGCTTACAAAGCTTCTTCAGTTAGTCATGTGATCCGTCCCCCCTGCCCCCACCCCAAATTTCACAGTAGCATTTGATGTTCCTTCACAGGTTCTAAGGCACTTTGTTTGTAATCCCTTAAGTAACTGTCAGCAAGCAATTTTTATAATACTGAATGGTACAGCCTTATCTCCTCTATTTGGAGAATATGGCTCCTCCTCAGCCCTAGAGCACCTTCACCATGGAAATCAGAAGAGGTGATGATGGTAGCTCAGACCAGAGAAGTAATAGTAGTGATAGACAAAGCGAGACATGATCAGATTGGAGGTACACGGAACAACCGTGTCCTGATTGACCAGATGCAGAGTGGGAGAAAAAGGAGATCAGGATGCTTCCAACTTTTTAATTTTGGCCCGAACAATTGGAAAGAACAATTGCCATTACATGGGATTGAGAAGAGTAGGTTACAGAGAGGAGAGCCATGAGTTCCATATTGTATGATGATAGGCCTTTTTAACATTCAAGTAGAGCTACTCCCTAGGCAGCTGAATGTGTGAATCTGAACCTCAGAGGATGGGTTTCATCTCCAGCTCTGCTGCCTAACAGGGGAGCCTCTATCCACATACGGTTATTTAAGTTTAGATGTAAATTAAATGTAAAGTTTATTTAGTCATAGTAGTATGCCAGAGCTCAGTGGCCACATGTGGCTTGTGGCTACCATGTGAAGCAACATGGGATTATAGTACCCTATCATCACTGTAGAATGTTCTCTTGGAAAATGTGGGGAGTTGTGATTTGGGAGTAGTCAGCATATGAACTGTACTTAAAATCAGAAATCACATGAAATCACCTACAG
Source organism: Canis lupus dingo (assembly GCF_003254725.2). Lineage (NCBI taxonomy): Eukaryota > Metazoa > Chordata > Mammalia > Carnivora > Canidae > Canis > Canis lupus. The sequence goes on from NC_064247.1 coordinate 74,037,733, forward strand.
GAATGTATGTAGAAAGGGAGACAGAACATGAAGACTCCTAACTCTGGGAAACGAACTAGGGGTGGTGGAAGGGGAGGAGGGCGGGGGTGGGGGTGAATGGGTGACGGGCACTGAGGGGGGCACTTGACGGGATGAGCACTGGGTGTTATTCTGTATGTTGGCAAATTGAACACCAATAAAAAATAAATTTACTATTTAAAAAAAGGAACGTATGTAGACAAACGAGAGGTAAAGAAGTTGGAGGTCACTTTGATAATAAATAGTTAGAAGATAAGGAGGATTCAAGCAAAGAAACTAGGAAGGAAGTTCTGTGAGGCAGGAAAAGAACTGAGAGAATGAGCTTCTGGTAGCAAAGCAATGAGGAAGTGATCAGTGTGTCCAGTAAGATGGGGCCCATCAACTATTGGATATGGCAGGGTGCCCTTGAAAGAACAGTTTCAGTGATGTGCGGGGGAGGGGTGCTTGATCCAGAAGGATCATGTGTGAATGAGAAAAGCTATGGAGACAGAGAGTGAAGACAACTCTTTGAGGGATTTTTGCTGTAAAGGGAATCAGTGAAATGGGACATGAGCTGGAGAGATTAAGTAGAGATCTATCCCACCCACTTATGTGGAGTATTATTAAGATGAGAGAGATGATAGCATGCTTGATGCTGATGGAAAAGATCTAATAGGCAAATTTCAGTAAATCTCAAGATAAGGGGAGTGGGCAACTATAGTAGTGGTGTCATTATATAGATGCGGGAAGATGGAATCTGGAGGGTGGTGGAGAACCTGGACCAAACAGGAGCTAGAGTAGGGCATCCTGGGTTAAGGAAGGAGAGCTAGAGTATGAGTACAGATGCAGAAACAAGTTTGACAGGGGAGATGGTGTAAATTCTTCTTGTTGGTAGCATTGATAATTCTCTTTCCTGGGTAGCTTTCCTGGAGGCTGAGAGAAACTTAACATCTTGATTGGTTTTGTTTAATAATAATGACACTTGCTGCGTAATTTTTTTTCTTAAACTACATCCTACTGTTCACAGCAACATTTTAAAATGTTTTACAGTGAAACCACAGGACACATATGGCTTAGGTTCTAGAGTCTGTCTAAAAGATGAAAGTAGAATATATTTTCAATGCCCACTGAAAGTGTGTTAAACCCCTTTGAAATCACCACAACGTAAGTCTTTTAAACTCAAAAGGCAAGAACTAATATTTTTAATTTTTCTCGCATTTCCATTGGGCACCCTTTTGCCCTATAGTAGTCAAAGTCAGAATCTAGTTTGAATGGAAGAGAATGGGATGGTCTTAGGAAGTGGAGATAAGTGAGTGGATTTCTTTTCTCTGTCATGCTTAACACATGAACATGTCTCCCCTACGCCTGTGTGTGATACAACTCCATGGATTGTAAAAATCATCCTGCCCCATGGGCTTTAGTGCTCACTATATCTCCTATGTGCTTCACCTACATTTTACTGCTACACATGGGCAGGTGCACTGTATTACTCTCTCCTATGAGATCTCTGTACAAAGAGATTTTGCGTAGAGATATGGCACAGAGAAAACAAACCCAAAGTGTTACATACAAGATACTACTTTAATTGAAGGAGAAATTGAGTTGAAATGTCAATGAGCATCAAGATTATTTTCGGAATGTAAAACCTCTCTCAAAATTCTAGTTTGCAAATAAAACTCTAAGTTGTTACTTAATATCAAGAACAGTTGTATGACAGAGCTATAAAAAGAAGAAAAAAACTAGAAAGATCCTCAAAAATAAGACTTCTAGGACCTTGATTTTGACGTTTTCATTGGTGACTAATGAGAATTTGGCATTTGTCTGTTTTAATGGTATTATTACCTGCTGTGTGTTGGTTTGGGTTTGGATGGGGGCGACGGGAACAAAGACCCATCTGTCAGCATGTTGGTTGTTTCTGGAAGGCACCAAGATTCATTTTGTTGTACAACAAATGATGTTCACACCATGGAATCTTCAGAGTAAGCCATAATATTCCTGGAGACATTGAAACTAATAGCAAAGTGGAAACCACTTTGTAGCATCCTGAGCAGTGGTCTGGTATAATGAAGGTCCTTGAGCAGCTGCCACCCACCCAGCTTTAACTGAAGTGGGATCCCACCAGACAGAGATAGAGCCAGGGCTTCCTATTTTTAGCTGGAAATCTGCTTTGCTCTTTGGGCATGAATGCCCAGTCCTAGTGGTAAAGTATTTTCCACAAGACTCCTGGGGTGGGAGAGAAACAGCTATTTATACTCATGTTGGAAATTAAAAGAAGGAAAAAAAAAAAAAAAGAAAAGCAATATTTAAGAAAAGAGAGCATCAGAAAGGGAGGCAAATAATGTTTGCCTACACCAAAAGCAAGGTGATAAATTTCAGTATTTAGGCACATTTTGTTGGTGGTCCCATTCTATTTTAAGTTTATTCACTGGTCATCTGTGTGATTCTGTACAAGTTCTTTCTTGTCAGTTTTTTTTCCAATGAAAAAATAAGCAGCTATATTGTAGAGCTATTATAGGAATGTTTTGAGATAATGCATAGAAAATGCCCAGCAAAGGGCCTAACAAGTAGGATCTGCCAGTCAATGATTGCTCTTATTTTAGTGGCCAGACCTTATAGGATCAGATTTATCCTAAATCCTTGTCCTTTTTTTAAAATTCAAATTCTAGTTAATATACAATGCAATCTTAGTTTCAGGTTTATAATATATTGATTCAGCACTTTCATACATCACCTGGTGCTTATCAGGACAAGTGCACTCCTTAATCCCCATCACCTGTTTCGTCCCCCCCCCCCACCCCGCTCTGGTAACCTTCAGTGTGTTCTCTAGAGTTAAGACTCTGTTTCTTGGGCATGTGGGTGGCTCAGTCAGTTGGGCGTCTGCCTTCAGCTCAGGTCATGATCCCAGGGTCCTGAGATCAAGTCCCTTGCTGGGCTCCATGCTCAGTGGGGAGCCTGCTTCTTCTTCTCCTGATCCCCCTGCTTGGGCTCTCTCTCTCCCAAATAAATAAATGAAATCTTTTAAAGAAAGGCTCTACTTCTTGGTTTGCCACTCTCTCTCATTCTCCCCTGCCCCCCGTGCTCATTTGTTTCTTAAATTCTACATATGAGTGAGCTCATATGGTATTTGCCTTTCTCTGACTTATTTCACTTAACATCATACTCTCTAGCTCCAACCATTTCATTGCAAATAGCAAGATTTCGTTATTTTTTTATAGCTGAGTAATACTCCATTGTATATAATACCACCTCTTCTTTATCCATCAACCAATGGACGCTTGGGCTATTCCATAATTTGGCTATTGTAGATGATGCTGCTATAAACATTGGAGTGCATGTATCCCTTTGAATTTGTATTTTTGTATTCTTTGAGTAAATCTTCATGTAATTGCTGGATCATAGGGTAGTTCTATTTTTAGCTTTTTGAGGAACCGCCATACTGTTTTCCACAGTAGTGCTCCAGTTGGCATTCCCACCAGCAGTGCAGGAGGAACTCTCTTTCTCCGCATCCTTGCCAACACCTGCTCTTTCTTGTGTTGTTGATTTTAGCCATTCTGGCTGGTGTGAGGTGATATCTCATTGTAGTTTTCATTTGTCCTTCCTTGGTGATCAGTGATGTTGAGCATCTTTTCTTGTATCCTAAGTCCATTTGATATTAGAGATTAAATCCATTCCTGTATATACATTACCAACCCCTACTTCTGATCCTATTTATTTTTGTCTTATCCATTCATCCTGGTACAAAATCAACAGACACGTTTTCTTTGGACAGATTCTCTTTGGAAATCCTACTAAAGCCTGCTTGGATTCTCAAGTGGATGATAGGGGTAGTCTGCAGTTTTTGGAGTACCTCCCTTGTGTCCAGCTTCTCATGGCACCCAGGAAACTTTAAATTGTGGCCCAGGGTATATAAATATATGAATAGATACACAAATATATAAATATAAATATATTTTTTTCAGTTTCCACCATTATCTGTGAGGCACCGCTGTGTGTTAGTACTGTGTCATGCTTTCAGGTTAAATGGGAAGATTGGACCTCATAATATAACCTTACTTCCTTCAATATACTGTAAAAAAAAAAAGGTTTTTTTTTTGCTTTATTAATGGATCTTCATAGAGTTGAAGGTTGTGGGCATATAGCAAATGTCAAGCCATATTTCCCTATTGAGCATCTATCTAAATCACAGCTTTGATGACATGGAAATACACATTTTAAAGTATCAAGGGAAAACCTGAAATCAACATAAAACATACTTGGGAACAATGGTGTGACCCAACGTTAAGGTCAAAATGTCGTACAAGTATCTTTAAAACGTTTGGTGAGATTTCTGGAATGCCAGGGTCTGACCTGTCTCTCAATCTCTGGTTTGTATCTTATGCTGTCCAGGTCCTGATGCAAGGCAAAAATCCGGGGATAGCTTGGAAGTATGCACTTCCCAAGGTCGCGAATGGAACTCAGCCAGCCTCAAAAAGGCACAGCCACGCCTGGAGTACAGTGCAGTCCGAATGCTCCATCTCCTGTGGTGGAGGTAGTGGATTTCCCAATTCTACCTTCCAAGTCTCCTCTCAAAACAGGTTCTTTGATCTCAGACCTCTTTAAATTGTATGATTTAACTAAGCAACAAAAGAACTGTGTTTCGTGGAAAACATCCCTATAAAAAGCAAATATTATTATACTCTTTGAGGATATTCCTACAGAGAAGGAACCAAGTCTCCCAAAATCCGAGTCATTCAGAAGCAGGACTCAAAAGTTATATATCTGAATTTTGGGGGAGAAATCTACAAAAGACCCCTTTATTTATATTTTTCTTTTCAGCCAACAGTTTAGTTTCTCCCTATACTGACTTTTCTGTCAGTAAGAACCTCCACTGAAGCTTGTGGAAGGTAGGGTCAGAACCAGAGAGAACACAGGCAAGGCAAACATAAGGCCTCTGTCTGAAACACGGGTGTCATATCACTGCATCCCCTCTGGGATGAGGCCAGCAAAATCTCTATCGGGAGGGAAGTGTGTTCAATCTGAGAAATCCCTCTCCTAAGGGAGGGGAAACAACAACCATCCTCTCAGTGAGTAGAAGGCAACCGTTTTTATTTTGATCCAAAACACTCATATTTTTGTGTGTAAGGCAGTCTTTTCACTATGCTTTCCCCTTTGAGAAGAATGAAAGTCTCTAAATGGACCCATAAAACTGAAGCATGAAGGTTTGGTCACTCATTCTCTCATTATCAAAGCATCTGGTGATGGTGGGTCTCCCAACCGTGTCCGCCCCCTAAGCACAGTGGGGCATCTTGAACCCGACACAGAGCAGAAATACAGAAAATGAAGAAGTTCTTCAGTCTATGAGGCTGCTTCGGGTGTTTGTGCTAATTAATAAAATACGAGGAAATACTTCTTTTTAAATATATTAAATACTTGAAAGGTAATACATTTTTATAGAAATAGATGAAGGGGATTCAGAGCCCATGTATCATGATGGGCAATGAGCAATGCATAGCATTGTTGAATCAGTATGTTGTGCACCTGACACTAATACAACACTGTGTGTTATACTTAGAGAAGAGAAGAAAATGTAAAATGACCAAAAGTAATACATTTTTAGTAATACACGTTTTAAAGGCAACATGCTAGGCAGAAGAAAATAATTTTCCCTAATCCTTTAATCAGCAAAAGCCAATGTTAATACTTTTGTCTGTGTCACTCTATTGTTTTCTTTTTTTTTATTTTTTCTTTTTTATTTTTTTTTACTCTATTGTTTTCTTATGCAAGTATAAAAACAGGGGTGTTAGATGTTCTCAGACATACACCACACAGATCATATTCTTTTTTCACTGCACAGAAACCATGCTATCGATACATTATACTCAGCTTTTTTGCACTTGGTCTTGAACGATGAGCAGTTTTTCATGTGCCAAATGCTCTTTGAGATCATTTGCACTAACTTCCTGGTATTTCCGGGAGAGCACAGTTCCTTGGGAAGGAGAGAGAGTCCATCCATTTTCCATTTATGGGGAATAAGTCCAAGCGGAGGGAGGATGCTGGAGAAGTGCATTGTGGGATTCTCCCTTGCCTTGATTTAGCAATCCCTCCACATGACTTACAGACTGTAGTGTGTCCGAGGCATGTGAGAAGGAGAGTCCAAATGAATTAATGCTCTGGAAGTAAACGATTAACGTAAGGGAATCCTAGTGTTCGGTAAATGCCTCCTCCAAGCAGACCTACTTTGACCTAATCATTATTACAGGAGTGACTTTTCATTGTTTCTCAGATTCCATTTTAAGGAAAAATATAAACAATCAGAATTCAGAGAGGAAGCAGCATTCCTATTTGGGGAACTGACAGACAAAATTATTCACACACAAAAAATATGTGCCTCTGATGAGAAGTCCGGGGACAAACATTGCAAGTCAGGCAATAGGTGCCTCTGAACCAAAACAACAAAACAAGAATAGCTGACAGGTTTGAATACATATTCAGAGAGTTCAACTTTTTGTTTCTATCCACTTCTTATGGAAGTAGAAGATGCTTCAGGGAAAAAGCAGGATAGTAGAGTTTCCACACATAATTAACCAACAGTTTTTCTTTGAAGAACATTTCCCAATAGATGGATGCAGCGCGAGTTAAAGTTTTTGAGGAGTTCCCCCTTTCCAGCCACCCTGTTTTCAGAAGGTTGTATTTGTCACTTCGTGGTTCAAGAATCTGCAGCGGTCTTGAAAACTAAGAAGCTACACATTAAAACTATTAAAATATGAAAACTATGATCTTGGGGAGGGGGGGAATGGGATTCAAATTAGTTGCAGATTTTATCAAAAGGTGTTCTCCACACAGTATTTGGATTCGGTACCTTAAGTAAAACATCAGAGGCCTGCTAAGTCAGAAGCTGCACTTGGAAACGAAGTTGAATCTGGTTATCTGTAATTTTCACTTTGTAACTCTTGATGTCTTATTAGGTTACATAAGCATAAAGGCCATTTGCTTACGAGATCAAAACACTCAAGTCAGTTCCTCGTTCTGCAATGCGAGAACCAAGCCAACAACTGAACCCAAAATATGCAATGCTTTCTCCTGCCCTGCTTAGTAAGTCATCTGGAAATGTCTTTCTGGTTATATTTGTACTTGTATGCTCTTCTTGTTGATATGAGAAAATTAAAACCCACTGCCGGTGCTTCTGCTCAAAAGTGACCCAGAGAGAGATAGAATGCCCAAAAAAAGCAACAGAGAAAAGAAGACAATTGAGGTGAAAATATATAACTAGAAAAACACAGATTTGCTTTAGACTTTCATTTGATGCCAGCTGTCCAAACCTAACCACAGGATTTAAAGGTGTCTCTCTCTCTCTCTTTTTTTTTAATCTTATATAGAACCTCCTCTGAACTAAATCACACAGATATTTAAATAACACAAAATCTTATATTAGTTAAATTTACGTGTGGTTGTGTGCTTAACTTTCATATAGTCATCCAAGAATCTAAAAATCATAATACTATGCAGACCTTCAATGAAACCCCAAATGCAAATTACACAGTAGCAGGACACAAAATAAAAAGAGGTAGAGGCCAAGTGGTAATCCACTTCTGATGATGGCACTCTTTGGGGAGCTGGGTGGGTTTGTTTTGGGATAGATTTTAGCCACACTATTGTTTGAACACTAATTTTAAGTAATCTTCCCAGCCGAATGGAGTCTTTTGTGTGATTTATCATCTGCCAAATGTATTTATATAGAATTGACAGTTTCTTCTAAAGCAGTGTTGTGTTCGCTAATGTTTCAGACCATCTTAATAAGCAGTATTTACTTTGTGGTGATGCAATTATATTGCACAATATTTTTATACACATACATATATTTTTTCCTTATAATAGTACATTTATCATAATTGTTTGGGGCTTCAGCTATTCACCAATCCTGTGTGCCCAGTTGTCCACCTAGTTTTTCTCCAAGAATGTGGAACCAGCTGTGTCCTGAACACAAAGAGTAGACAAAAATTTGGTGAGCTTCCATAGATTTTCCCGTTTTGCTAAGAATTATCTGGTTCTAAGAAAATATCCAGTGGCTCTAAGATATGGTTACCAGACAGTGTTATTGACACTTTTAGAGTAATATCTTCTTTACAAACGTGTGTGTGTGTGTGTGTGTGTGTGTGTGTGTAGGACCTGTGAGTCTGCTTGAATGGCAAGCTGATATTTTGTGATTTTAAGCCTCCTTCCTATTGTTGGTTATTTCTGCTAAGCAAAGAACGGGACCCTACTCATATGTCCATCCATGAAAAGAGAGAGGGCCTAGCTTGTACCTGACTTTTAGAACTTCCATGATGACCATGTGTAGAAATGATGCTCTGCAGTAACCACTTACTGGTGATTTTTAAAAGATTTTTATTTATTTATTCATGAGAAACACAGAGAGAGAGAGGCACAGATAGAGGCAGAGGGAGATGTAGGCTCCATGCAGGGAGCCTGACGTGGGGCTTGATCCCAGGTCCCCAGGATCACACAGTGGGCTGAAGGCAGAGCTAAACTGCTGAACCACCTGGGCTGCCCATTACTGGCGATTTGAAAGCAGAACAGGCTCGTATAGTGACTGCAGGGTTGGTGTGGTAAAACAGGCAGGATCCCTTCCTTCCCTTTCTTTCCTTTCTTCTCCACGTATCATTTATATCTTGGTATTTTCTGTTGGAATAATGGGACCTTCAGGGACTGTTGTTCCCCAGATATATATTGGAAATAAGGTCTTAGACTATTCGAGTTACAGGAACAAAGGAGTTCATGTGATCTAACAGTTACCTTCCCATACAACAGCCATGTCATATGCACCTACTTGGTGCCAGCCTTGGGCTGACAGTGGGGGTCTGGAGAACTTGTATTCCTGCCACCAGTGAGCTTACAATCAAAGGGAAGAGATGGGTGTGTAAGTAAATAATTGAGAGGCAGTGAAAGATGTGCTAGGAAGAGGTCATGTGTAAAAGAGCAAGGAGGAGAAAATGGACAGTATAGGAGCTGGGCTCGGAGGTGGGGTCAGTAGGAACTGAGGTTAGATGGGGAGTGAGCCTGGAGCCCATGGGTGCAGGACCATGTCTGGCATGCAAAAAGTCTGCCTGTGTTGTGCTCTTTCCCTACTTTCACGGACTCCTCATATTTATCACATGAAGGAAAAACTTGAATTGGGTAGACAGAAATGCCATCTTTATAGGAAAATGTTGAAACTAATAATCTCATAATAATAAGTCTCTTTTCTCTGGTAAGCCAAGGTCAGTTTTAGATATCGCTCCTATGACTGAAATGCAGAAGGTCGCCTCTGGGGGATCTTGTTTATGCTAGGCCTTCCAATCCTAGATTATCAATTAATCAACTGTAGTTGTTGGGAAGGATTAGTAGGTTTCACGGCATCACCTTTCATTCAGATACACTCCAAGCCTCAGATCACCATGAAAAATGTGGTCTGGCAATCTTTCAATAAAGAACATGAGGTTGTGTCTCTAACCCATCCATAAAGTTTAAGAGTAACCAGGATAGTTGGGGGAACTGTCTCCTTAGAAATAATTCCTATAAGACCACAGGTGAATGCGCCTCTGTCTCCTGCAGGCATCCCTCCCCGCTACTCCCCTGCCCCCCTTGGATCACTCTTCCCTCTGTCTCATTACTGTACTTTGTATTAACATCTATTACAGCAATTATCCCATAGTATTGTCCTTATTCACATATCCACCTCATCACTGTGGTGTAGACTCCTTAATGGAAAGAACATTGCCCTGTTCATTTTTCCAACCCTGATGCCTAGGAGAGTCCCTGGCACAAAGCGAAGATCCCAGTAGATTTGGCTGAATGAATGAATTGCTCAGGTTTCCAAATGGCACACGTTTCTTCCCTAGCAGAGAACAGGAATGTGTTTTTGCCCAGAACTGTGTGGTGATTAAATATGACTCCCTATCACTCCCTTAAATATAATCCTATCACATTAGCATAAGCTTCAAAGCCCAGAGAAGAATAATTACTAGGATTTGGTTCTTTTTTTTTTTTTAAACTTGGAAATATCATTTATTCTCACTAGACTCAGTGTTCTTGGTTGTAAGTGGAAGGAACAGATATAGATCAGTTACTCTCAATTCTGGCTGCATTTTCCTGGGGCAGGTAAATGTCTGTGCTCATCTCTATTTCCAGACCAATTAAACCAATCTCTGGAGGTTATGGTGTAGCTAGTGATTCTTGAACTTTAGTATATGATTCACACAAACATTAAACACAGGTTGCTGGGCTGCATCCCCAGAGTTTCTGATTATGCAGGTTTTGGGTGGGGCCTGCAAATTTGAATTTTACCAGGTTCTCAAGTGATGCTGTGCTAATAGCTTGGGGACCACACTTTGAGGACCACTGGTCTAGCATATGTGTAAATGTGTGTGTGTATGTGTGTGTGTGTGAGACTGTGAATATGTAGGTATATATCTTATTGGTTCTAAAATTGACCGACGGCTTCCATCGGGTGGTTAACGCTTAGGCAGTAACTGCTTTGGAAGGGATGCTCCAAAGCCTCAGCTTCACTGGAAGTAATTTTGTTTTTCACTGCAAGCTGGAAGCCAGGCGAATGGAGTGTGTGCAGCAGGTCATGTGCGGGGGGCCAGCAGAGCAGAAAGATCCAGTGTGTCCAGAAGAAGCCCTTCCAGAAGGAGGAAGCAGTGTTGCATTCTCTCTGCCCAGTGAGCACACCCACTCAGGTTCAAGTCTGCAACAGCCATGCCTGCCCTCCGGAATGGAGCCTTGGGCCGTGGTCTCAGGTAACTGGGCAAGACTTAGGAATCATGAGTCTTGTTTCTTCTGGACAAAGGTGGCAAAAATAGGGGTGATGTCTTTGCTCCCCACGAGGCACTCACCCATTTAATGCTTTCCCAGGAATCACATGGAGTTAATGTGACAAGGCATTTTAATTCACAGGTTTTTTTTGTGTGTGTGATTTTTATGCAACCTGAACTTTGGGAACCCCTGCACAATAGCTGAGAGTCTTCCTTAGAAGTCTAGAAAGTGGAGTATGAGGGCCATTGAGGCTAGACCAGTGAGCACAGCTAGAAGGGATTTGAGTGTCAGTGATTGGCAGATGGAATGGCTCCTGAATTCTCCAAAGCAAATGGAAAACACAAATACAAAGGTGGTGCTGTAGGAAGGGTATTGAACTCTTACTTCAGGGGAAAGAGCCATGGGGGTTCGAGAAATACAGAGGGGGAGTCAGGCATAAAGTTTCCCATCATCACAAATTCTCAGGGAAAGGTAGAAATCTATAAAGTCATAATAGTCATAGACCTACCTGCCATTCACAGCTCGGAGGTGCTTAGCGGGGCCCGAGTTTGTCAAAGGTCCTCTCAGGCGCAGTGTCTAGAGGCATTTTTGACTGTCCCAACTTGGGGGTAAGATGTCTTGGGCATCCAGGTGGTAGAGATAAACATCCTCCAGTGTCAGGACAGCCACCTGAAACAAAGATTGATCTGGTCCCAGATGTGCTGACGGTGAAAATTCTGCTCTGTGGTAGCCTGGATGTCAGGCAAATTTTATGGAATAATCAGAAAGATGCAGGGTTCCATCACCTGAACTGGGAAGCCAGGGAGAAGCCCATGATCACATTTCTACTATGCTTTCCTTTAGGGAACATTATCCCAGAGCACTGATTTCTGATTAAATATAGCCATGTACTGCTACATCCAGAGTTGTAGCAACAGAGTTCAGATTAAGGCTTTTGTTTCAATTATGGATCATGGGATCTTTTTTTTTTTTAATGTTAAAACTCTGTTAGGGGATTAAGGTGACAGCAGGGGGAAAGAGTATCTTTGACATGTATCGGTATGCTTCAAAATGAAGGAATATATTCATTTATAGCAGAAGGTCCATCTAAATAAGGGTATGGTGTCGTGTCTGGTCTCTTTCTCTGCAAGTAAGGAGGCACATTTTTTTTACAAGAGGAGAATTCAGAGGGCTGTTTTAGCTAAATGTGTGTGGGTAGGCATGGAGAAAAGAAATGGAGGACCAAGCAGTTCCAAATGAGACATCATGAAAAGCTTTCGTTCAGAGTTTGCCCCAAATGGAAATATTTTGAGAGAGTGTTTTATGCCCTTAATTGGTTGGTTGGTTGGTATTTACTAAGACCAAATGTGTCCTTTTGAGAACATCTTCATGATGAATTTGAAAGTCCCTCAAAATTTGTTACTGTAATCTGTTCTCTGGAGACCATGTCTCTGAAATCCTTCCTCTGGGATGCAATTTTAAGTTGTCTCATCATTCTTAAATAAAAAAAATAAAAAAAAAAACAATGAAAACATAAGAATTCTATTGAGTAAGGATCAACCATTTTGCAATTTTGAAAGTGAATGAATGATGATTTGCTTAATGGTACATCTCCCCATCTGATGCCCCACAAATCTGTCTGCCTGTCGCTGCCACGTGACAGCTGTTTGATCCTGGTCAAGTTCTCTAAGCTCTGAGTCTCAGATGACCCTTCTGGAGAACGGGACAAGAGCAGTATCTCAGAGGCTTGGTAGAAGGTTGTGTGATAATAGGTGAACGTGCATCATCACATGGAAGGCATTAAATAAACGTTCTCTGCTGCTGTGGTTTGCAGAGTATGATACTATCGTCCTCGTCACCCCTCTTCCTTAAGGACGTGAAGAGCCAGGAGTCATGTTGATCCTCTGAAGAGGCTTGGAATCATGTCCAGATGTTCGCATATTGACAAAGAGCCAAGGCCCAAGGGGCACATTTCATACGGCCCTTCTGATCAGAAAACAGGGCCAGGGATGGGACATGTCCCTTGAGGGCAGACCCAGACCTGGAGCCAACACCTCCTAAGTGACCCTGACAAGTTTTTAACTGTTCATCTGAAAGTGAGGAGATTACTCCCCACTTTCTCACAGAGTCCTTGGAAAGGACAAGAATGTGCTGGTGCAGGAGGGACAGGCCCATTCACGGACATCCGCCGATGCTTACTTATTTCTTCCCCTAGAGTTAGCACAGAGCCCACCCCAGAGGCAGCAGGTGGGTAGGGAGAAGAATTGGACCCCTCAACCCATTTCTATCAACGCCATGATCCGTTGCTGCTACATGTGTACATGTATTTCTGTTCTACTTCCTGTCAGGAGCACGATAATCCTCCTTAGCCAAGTGCCCAGACCAATTTTGCCCTGTGCCAGGGAGCGAGCCACAGTTAGGGCCGGGAGCAGGCCACGTACCGTTCTCCCAGTAAATCATGCTTGTTGCGCAGAGAAAGCCTCGGCCCCGGGCATTCGCTGGTGAAGGTGAATGCCAACCTGCATTTAAGGCCTCTGGAGGGAGGAAAGATTTCTCCTGCTGGCTGCCAGGGATTATATTGGGCATTTGGTTCTAAAGCTTAATGTTACTTTTGTGAATACCTCATTAATTTGTTCCCAGCATGCAAATGACCTTTTCCCCCCATCTCCAGTGTTCCAAGACGTGCGGGCGAGGGGTGAGGAAGCGCGACGTCCTGTGCAAAAGCTCCCCAACGGCAGAGGAGGTCCCCGAGGCCCTGTGCTCCAGCATCCCAAGGCCAGAGTCACAGGAGGGCTGCGTGCTAGGACGATGCCCCAAGAATAACCGGCTGCAGTGGGTTGTCTCCTCCTGGAGTGAGGTAGGAGTGAGAGTCTGTACCGCTGGGTCGTGTCTTGGAATGCTCCGCTCGCTCACCAGCACCCAGATGCTCACACCTCCTTCCTGCTCCACACATGGAGCAGGTGCCTACTACTCGTCCATTCTTCCTCCTGCCTCTTCATGGGACCCTGCCGAAGCCTCCATCGCACTGAGCGGGCCCGTGCGTGGGCAGTGGAGGTGCAGGTCTCCACCCCGTGCATGGAATGCGCCGCGGCTGGGGCACGCAGAATGCTGCTGCACTGGGGAGTCTGTAATGCCACGGGAGACCTTGGGGTCCCCCAGCCCTGCCACCAGGAAGAGTCTTTGCCAGGAGAGATGTTCCAGGGAGTGTGAGTCTGAAGGATGAGCAAGAACTGGGCAAGGGGGGGATTGAGGGAAGATCCTTCCAGAAGGAAGGTGTGCGCCATACGAGGGCGCAGAGAGAGAAGCCAACGGGAGCAGTGGCAGGAGGGCGTGGTGCAAGCTGAGGCCTCCTCAGGGCCGGGGTGGGGGCCACTTGGCACTGAGCACGGAGAGCGCAGCCTGGAGGCGGGCAGGGCGCTTCGGGGAGGTGGCCGTGGCTGGGAAGAAAGAGGGTGTTTCAGGAGTGGAGATCTTCTTGAGCCCCCGAGGAGGCCATGCCTCGTTCCGCCCTAGGTGGTGGTGGTGGGGGGGGGGGGGGCGGGGACAGGGCCCGTGAAGATGTCCCTGGGCTTTGTGGCGTGGGAAACTGCAGTGCATGCATATAGACGCAGGAGCCCTGAGCAGAGGAGGCCTGGGGGCTGCACCCGGTCCTGATGGCAAGGTGTCCGCTCCGGAGGGGACCAGGCGGCCAGCAGAGGCAGGGCCTCCAGCCCCGCAGCCCCTGGTAGTGGCCGCTGGTGTCCTTTGTTCAGTCTGAACAAGAAGCCCCATACCCAGCAGTGCGTGCCCCGCACCCCATTCCCTTGGGGTTCTAGCCGCAGGGCTAAATGCACCTGCAAATGAGACGCCCCCTTTTCCCTGCAGCCTTTCCTCCCTCCTGTGCGACCTGGAGCTGCCCACTTGCCCCGCAGCCCCGCTTCCTCCCCACGCGGGGAGCTGCCGTGAGCTCAGCGCTCCCCTCTGGGCACCAGGCTCCGCTCGGTTACAGGGCAGTTAGGAGGCCGCGGGGCCTTACCCATTCCCCATCTCACCCCGCGATGCCATTTAAAGTACTTAAGTTCTCACATACTTCCTCAGCCTCCAGCCTGCCCTTTTTCCTGCTGTCACACAGCTTTGGGTGGTGGCTCCGCCCAGTGAGACGCAGGGTAGGGGACAAGTTGTGACTTGGTGGCTCCTTCCCACGTGGCCCCCCCGTGCCCCGCTCGCCCGTTGCACGCGCAGCTCCTCAGAGCCAGAGGCCACAGGTGATCGGCCACGTGAGGCTGCACGATGCCCTGCGCCCATCCCCCGCCTGCCCGACTGTCCAGGGGCCGTGTCGCGCCCACACGGGCCTCTTGGGGCTGCTGGACGGCGCCCACCTGGGGCCTCCGAATTCCCTAGGCTTGGGTTCCTTTGCAGCGGCATGAGGGACGCGGCTGCCGCATCTTCAGGATCCTCGAGCACACGTGGTTGACCCGCTGCGATCCCATTCCTAGAAGTCCACGTGGACGATGCTCTGCTCAGCTCGCCTGACCGCGGAGCCTTGCACCCCTAATGCCTCCTCTCTTGGCTCCTAGTGTTCGAGGACCTGTGGCTTGGGCGTGAGGAAGAGGGAGATGAAATGCAGCGAGAAGCCCTTCCAGGGAAAGCTGCTAACTTTCCCCGAGCGAAGGTGCCGCAATATTAAGAAGCCAAACCTCGACTTGGAAGAACCCTGCCAGAGAGGGGCTTGTCCCGCCCATCCTGGGTTCAGCGTGGCGGCTGCGTGGTACTCGTCGCCGTGGCAGCAGGTGAGCTTGTGCAGATTTCGGCTGCGTTCCCCAGAAGGAGGCCCAGCAAAGGCTGCTGTTAGCCCCCCACCCCCCCTCCCCACCCCCGTCCAAATGTAAAGAGGAGAAGCTCTAGTTCTGGAGGCCGAACAACTGGAGATCTTGGCCAGCTCCACCCCGTGTGGCCCTGGGCCGGTTCCACAATCCGTAAGCTTCGGCTTCCACAGCTAGAAAATCAAGACGATAATGTCCTGAAGAGCGGATTTTTTTCATGAGCGCCGAAGATAATACAAAGCACTTATACCAGGCTGGTCACATGGTGCTGAAAGGTCACGGTTGCTGCTGTTTTTAAAATCCCCACTAGAGTCTTCTGTATTCTGGAAACCTTGCTCATAATCTTGACTCCTTTGGTTTTTATGGCATGTTTCTGAATTATGTAACAGCGGACATTTGTTGTAACAGCCTGTTCAGGCGTATTTTTGTCCCTGTTTTGTAGAGGAGGCAAGAAAAGCTCAGAGTTGGTCAACTCAGGCAAGGACACCAGCTCTTAAAAATCATCAGATGTTAGAGGGACCCTTTTTCTCAGAAGACTCGGATGAAATTTTGCTTGAGGTAGTTCGGTTCTGATTGGCTGGGATTGGTGTGTGAAGCAGAGTCTGGGAGAGGGGCCACGTGGTGGTCCTCACACTTCCCAACCAACAGATGTCCCAGCTCTTTCAAGGACTCGCCGGCTTGAGAGGGGCCGCCCACCCCATCATTAAACACAGGGGCTAGGTGGGGGGATGTGTGAGCACAAATGGAGGTCTATAAAGTTGTGTCTATGTAAGTTCACCTTCATCCATACGTGTGTATATATAGTGTGCGTGTGTGTGTGAGAGCCTGTGTGTATTGGGGAAGATCTGAGAACTAAACTACAGAGAAAAGGAAAGGAAACTAGTGCGATTGTGTATCTCTAATCAGCTGGACATCATGCTAGGCACTATTTAGATGGCTGTGGGCTTTTTCAAATTTTTTATCACTATCTTATTTAAGAGATTTGGAAATTGATTATTTTAAGATTATTTAGATCAGATGTCAGCACACAATTGCCAACAGGCCAAATCTGTGCCCCCAATCTCTGCCTATTTTTTTTTGTAAATAAAGTTTTATTAGAACTCAGCCGTAAAAAAACAAAAAACAAAAAACCACGCCGTGCTCTTTTGTTTACATATCGTCTGTCCCCCCCCCCCCCCGGCTGTTTTTGTGCTTCAAAGGCGGACTTGAATGGTTGCAACAAAGACAACATGGCCCACAAAGCTGACAATATTTACTATCTTGACCTTTATCGAAAAAGTTTGCCAACTCCTGATTTAGATGATGAGCCCAACTCATAGGGCTATACGTGAACTTGGCGCTAAATCCACAACTCCTATGCTTTCTGCTCCCACTTATTTTTTCCCAAATACCGGTCCGTATAATGATGCTTGTTCAAAATGAACACTTAACCATATCTGCAAATAAGAAATCTGAAAATAAGAAAGTATGTAGTAAATTTTTTAAAAAGCAAAACAAAAAATAATCAATGCAAAGGGCTTTTTTCCTGATACTTTATTCCTTAGTTATAAAATATCTTTCTATTATGTGTCTGGAAAAAATAAAGTTTATAGTCCTTGTTAGTCATCTATTTTTTATTTTATTTTAATTGAACGGGGAAACCCTTGACTTCTATCTAGGAAACACCACACCCACTGTGCCAACTCAGAGTTTGGCTGGGCAAAGAGGGCAGGATTCCAACACTGCCTCGGACGAAGTATTATTCATTCACTGTCCTAATGCTGAACCACCCCCCTATTGGATCCGCAGAGATTATCTGGAATTCTTTAAATACTGTGAGGATTTGTTCTGCATTCTATGGCAGCTTCTGTATTTCTGGAAGCTCTCTCCTTTACGAGCCACTTAACTGGAGACACACTCTCTGGGCTGAGATAGATGCATCTGCCTAAGATCCCCTTCTAACCAGATCACAAGGCTCCCGTGTATTAACTGTGGCCATGGGCCTGCGTGCCGGGCTCCGGCCAACCCCTGCTTCATCAGCAGGCACCCTGGTCATGTCACAGAGGCTTCTCTGACACTGCTGACCTCTGAAGGGACACCTTCCAGCTGGGTGTCGCTGACTCCTCCCTCTTCCCCTCTTCTGCAGTGCACGGTGACCTGTGGAGGGGGTGTCCAGACTCGCCTGGTCCGCTGTGCTCAGCAGGGCCGGCCTTCCTCAAGCTGTCTGCTCCGTCAGAAACCTCCAGTGCTACGAGCCTGTAACACAAACTTCTGCCCAGCTCCTGAAAAGCGAGGTAAAGGGCCCCACACCTGAGTCAACTTTACTAGTCTCACCCATCCTATCTGGTTGTGCAGTTTATTCCTGGCACAAGTCTAGGGGCCTCTCCCAGTGCGGTCAGTGTGAACGAGGCTCCCCACAGGTGTACAAGGCACAAATCCAGGGCAGCTCCTGCTCAGAATGATCTTGTACACACACATAGGCAGGGAACACTTAGTTCTATGATACGACTCTTTAGCCATTAATTCTTACTTGGAAAGGGGGAAATGGTAATCTTGCAAGTCCCATTTTTTTTAACACCGTTTTAATTGAATAAGCAAGTGAAAAAGTAACCACCGTGCACCAGAGATTACGCTCACGAGTAGGAACACAGGGGGGAGTGGGAGTCGTCCTCGGGGAACTTGAGCCGTGAGTTAGCCCAGACAACAGCTTCCGTGTGTGCGTGGCTACCGTCCTTCCAACGAAGCGCAGTGCGTGCTGCTGAGAAAATGGGCAACTGAATCATCTGCGTGAACTATACTGCTTTCCACTCGCCCAACTTTCTTTAAAGTCACCTGACAAACACACCAGGAAAGGTCTCTTTCCCCTAATCCGATTTCCTTGTGCTAAATTACGTTCCACCATGTACCTGCTGAATTTCCTTTCTTCCAATGACAGCTTTTCCAAGACTAAATTTCTTAGCCTGTGCTTCCCAATTGATGGTGAATCAGATTCAGGACTGTCACTCTCCCTTGTCCTCTCACTTCACATTTCTAAATCGTTATCCTTGTTTATCTACATCTTAGAGCCTTGGTTCCAGGCCCAGGGCATCAATTTGCCCCCCTCTGTCCTCTCTCCTTCCCTATCTGAGGTTTGCATGAGACCAGAAAACTAGTAATGTAGCAGCTTCTCCGAGCCACGCCACGTCCAAGGTGATACTAGAATTCTACAAACCTGCAGCCTTTCTCAGCACAAAGTTTATGGGGGAAGAAACCCACATTCTGAGCAAGTGGTCATGAACTTGTAAATTCTTTCCTCCTTTTTTCCCTATTGGTGACTTCCCTTTCCCCTTGTTAGTCAGATGACCCCGGACAAACCCACACATGCCAAGAATCAGTGGATGCCCCCTAGGTACTTTGAGACAGGCTAACGGACAGTGGCCAATCATGAAAGCTGCTGGGCGGGAGTACGTGGTGGGGGGAGAGCCAAGACACGTGTTAGATCCAAGATGGGGAGGGAGGCCATTGGTGTTATTTTGTTCATCCAGCACCACGCCTGTCACAGCATAGGTGTTCAACATGTGTGAAGTGCAAGATTGTTTGTAAAGTACTGTGAGGTTCTCTATTTTCATTCAAAGCCAGGTCACAGAGCACCTGCCACATATCCCTACCATTCTTCTAGGGATAAAAGAACAAGGCAACATCCTCTTCTTTTTTTAAAGATTTTATTTGTTTATTCATGAGGGAAACACAGAGACCGAAGTGAAGAAGCAGGCTCCATGCAGGGAGCTTGACACGGGACTCGATCTCAGGACCCTGGGATCATGACCTGAGCCAAAGGCAGATGCTCAACCTCTCAGCCACCCAGGTGCCTGGCAACATCCTTCTAGATACACACATAGCTCACCTTCCTTTAGGGTCACCTTTAGGTCGCCTAAAGGAACACAAGCTATGTGCATATGTAGAAGGAGAGTGTTCCTGCCAGTTGGAACAGCACATGCAAAGGCCCTGAGGTGGGAATGTGTGAATATGATCAAGGAACAGCCAGACACCTGGAGGAGGATGTATAAAGTAGGCAGGCGTTAGGTGATTAGCTGAAGTTGGTCCTGGAGGCCTGGTCAGCCATTGTAAGGACTTCAGATTTAACTCTGAGGTGTTGATACAACAGTGCAGTTAGGACCATCATTTTAATGGTCTGTTTTTATCCTGATGCAGTATTTCCACTGCCTCAATAGGATAATCTCTATGATTTAAATAGAAACTGACTCAGATGTACATTCTGGTGGACTAGGCTATGTGCTAGTTGATTGGGATAGAAGATACTGTACAAGTATATATTAAAAATAATTGAATACAGATCCCACACCCTTCTCCTGGGGCCCCACCCCTAATCCCTGTGATGGTCCAGGTCAGTATTCCCTCTTCTAGATGCTCAGAACAAAAAGCCTATTTTCCTCCTTTTTTCTCTTATATCTTTACCAGCCTGTCAGAAAATTCTCTAGACTCCATATCCAGGACTTCCCGAAAAGAAGAAAAATTCTCTTCCTTCACCATTATACCCAAGTTGAGACTTTGTGGGTTTCACATTGGTTGTTTCAGCCATGATAGTTAGAGGAAAGCTATTTTTTTTTAACAAACATTTTCTTGAGCAGCTACTCTGTGACAGGCGCTAAGCATTGGGAATAAAGTAATGAAAATAGTCGGCGAACTCTGCTCTCAAGGATTTTACGTTCCAGAAAGGAGCCAGACAATAAGGCAACACATAATAGGATGAGGGCTGATAGACCCAGGGTAGAAAAATAAAGCAAGGTAGGGAGGAGGGAGTGCTTTCTGGGAGGCCAGGGAGCACATTGCTTGTATGGGGGAGTCTGGGAAGGCCCTACTGTCAGTGGCCTTTGAGTAGAAACTAAAGGGAAAAGAAAGGATCTGGATGCCTGGATCAGTATGCCTGGCACGTTATGGCATCAGGCAGGTGGCCCATGTCGGGGAGGGGACAAGAGGAAGAAGATGAGTCAAGCAGTAGTGGGGGAACCAGATCCTTGGGCCACGTCAGCCGTTGTAAGGACTAACCCTTTCATTCTAGGTGGATGGAGGGGCCAAAGGAAGAGTTTGGGGCTGAGACATGACATGAACTGTCTTATCTTGAGAGGATCAGCAGGACTACTATGAGATGGGAGAGGTGTATTTTAGCAGAAAGACAAAGGCATGGGGAAAGAACTACAGGCAGTTCTGAATCAGAGAGAGCAGGAGACAGATCGGGAGCAGCAGGAAAAGAAACCGGAGAGCCGAGAGCCTTGCAGCCATGTCCAAGGGCACAGAGCAGAGCTACTTAAGGATAATTTTTTTTCATGCAAAAGGATTTTATGTAACTTGAAATGTTTGCCTACTTATGACATAATTTTCTTATCTTCATTACCAACATGTTTTTTAGCACATCTTTTGTTATATGTAATTTTGCCTATTTCCTATTTTGATGTTTTATTTAATGTGACCTTTATCATAATTTTATTGCTCTTGTTTCCATTTTTCCCATTTAAAATTTTTTATTTTTTGTATTTTTTTATTGGAGTTTGATTTGCCAACATATAGTATAATACTGAGAGGGGCACTTGAAGGATCATTTTGGAAGGGATGTAGGTGGGTGCCTATGAATAGTAGGGGGTGTTGGGCAAGGTGAAGGTAAAGTGACTTCTAAGCCTTGCGTAGATGAAGGGGAAAACCCTTCCAACCGTGAATGAGGACATTTATTTATGTACAAGGTAGGCCATAAGCACTCTTTTTTTTTCCATAAGCACTTCTGAAGTGAAAATTCTTTGAGTATCCAGTAAAACAGCTAAGACCCAATGTGCACGGAGGTTTATATAAAGAAAATCTTACATACAGCTTCACACGCATTCTGTATCTAGGGAGGGCCTTCTGGGTGAAAATCCCTGATGTACAATGTCCTGCTTCCACGGTCCATAATCACATCTGTTAATAAAAGAAGTTAGGACCGGTGTTGACTTAAATTCACTTAGTTGCAGACTGGCTATGAGATTTAAATTGATGTGGAGTACTGCAGCTGGGCCTCAAACCCAGGTGTGATGACTCCTGATACATTAGGCCTCTTGTTCCCCAAAGTAAGGTCTGTGGACCAAGTAGCAGCAGCATGCCCTGGGTGCTTATTAGATATAGAGCCCCTTAGCTCTCACCCCACACCCTCTGAATCAGAAGCAGTGGCTTAACAACATCCCCAGGGGATTCCTCACGTGCTGTGCTAGGGATGCAGAATGGTAGCTCCAGGCTACTGGGGTCAGACATGAATCTCTGGCTGGATAGAACATTTTTAACATCCACTTTCCCCCTCCTGTCAACATTTAGTCCCTTCTGATGTCTTAATACTGCTTCCCCCACCCTCCCAGCGAAGTCCTAGTGTATAATGAGCAGAACCACTCAGAGGCATGAGGCTGGCAGATCCAAGGTCTTTGACCTGTAGGCTCTCACCTTAAGAAAAAGGCTAAGGTTTCTCCTAAGGGGTTAAATACTTTTTCTCATTGCAGAGGATCCATCCTGTGTGGATTTCTTCAGCTGGTGTCACCTAGTTCCTCAGCACGGCGTCTGCAACCACAAATTTTACGGTCAACAGTGCTGCAAGTCATGCACGAGGAAGAGCTGATCTCCATGCCCTCCCTGACACCTGAGGGCCAAGATCTTACCTCTCGCCTCTGGAGAGACCGGCCACGTTTCACATCGAAGGCTGGTCACTGCAGGCCACCTTTTTGCTGCTGCAGCATCTGTGGAGCTGACTCTCAAGAACAGACAGGCTCCCCATTCACTTCCCCAAAGCACATGGTACTCCGAAGCACTTGAACGTGGGAAGCGAGGACAAATCTGACTTGCAAAAGAAAGGACAAAAGAACTTTGATTTGCACTGTTACACGAAAGAAGTGATGGATCACACTGAGCTACGTCACATTTTAATTCTGACAAAGTGAGAATCTGGTCAATGCTGGGAGAGATTGCTCCCTTTGAACTTCAGAGGGTTCCACGGCAAGACCTCCGTTTTGCAAAGGTCCTTGAAGACTTCAGGTCAAAGACTGAGGCTTGGAGCAATCAAGTCTGGATGGAACACATTGCCTAACTGTTACCTGGAGCTCACAGTTTGATTGGCACTGTGGACAGCCCAAGCTCGGAGTCACACAGGAAGCCAAATGGTGCTCATAACTGTGCTTGCTGCTGGACTAGCAAGCTTCATGTTACGTTTATCTCGTGTGCGTGTGTTGTTTTTATAATTTTGTTTAGAGGATATTCTGCTTAGAGAGTCTCCAAGACTAAAATTTACAACTTGAAAAGTATTCCAAGGAATATTCTGAAAACAGGGCAACATGGACTATTTAAGATCTCCATTTAATTGAAGTTCACACTCAAAAAAACAAAACAAAAAGCCCACAAACTCACATAAAAGGCAAATGTTGATGTCCTATGCGGTATATCAACCTCATAACTTTTGGTGCTAGTGGAACAAGTACACGGAAGCCTCTAGTCTGCTCTTTGGGAATCAGAACTGGGGAGATTTTAATTTCTGGTAAAAATCTAGGAGGAGCTAAAGAGCAAAACAGCAGTGTTTTGAAGGAGAGTAGACCGTCATTTATAAGGCTCCCTACATAATATCAGAGCTGCTTGGAAAATTAAAGACCACTTGTGGTTTTTTTTCTACCAACTGTCATGTTTAAATTTTCCCTGAGATTTAGTTAACAAGAAAAAAGAGTGGCAATAGAAAACCCCATCTGTCTTCTTGCTATGTTAACATTAATAAATCATAATAAGCCAAGATCCTTCAGTGAATAAGAATATTTTATAATCTTTCAGATGATGTTTTTAGTCACCAGAAGCCAGCTGTTGATAGGCACTAATGAGCTTAAAATTGTTCTCAATTGGAAAATACCACACTATTTTGCCAAAACCAAAGTAACTTACAAGGCTGAGTCCTTCTGTAAGTTTTTGAGATGTGGTTAAAAAGGGCATATTTATATAATTCTACTCTATTCCTCAATTTCTTTGATGAATGTAACCCAGTTTTACTGCTTTATAAAGTCTCAATTCAAACAGGGATTTGCCAGCTCAGCACAACCAACTAGACAGTGGTTTGTTAAATTTAGAGCATCCTTTGTTCCCGTTCTAATTAAAATCATGCGTTCTTGAATCTCAGAGAAAAAAAATGATTAGCATAGTCTCTCAATCCACTTGGCTTGGCCTAGGGTTGTGGCCACTTTATCATCAGAAACACACAGTTCCATAACACCACCCTTGCCCTCTGAAAAATTGCAAGTTATTTGTTTCTTTATATAATGATCATTTTATTATTTTATGGAAAAATTAATTTATTAATAGCCTATTCTTATGTGTTCTCACTTGCTTCTCTGAGTAAGTGGTATTAATTCTGAGGAAAACTGTTGAATAAAAAACAATGGGTTATAGAGAAAAGTCGAAATATATGTGTAATATTTAATTATTTTATAAGTTTTATAATAAAGTGTTCTGTTTCCTTACCTTTGAAATTTGTTAAGTTCTTGAATAAACGAGAAGTCAGCTACTTCCAAGATCATTTAACTGTATAAATACTGATTGGGAAACTCAGTAATTGCTCAATGAGAAATCGGGAAGATAAAGCACTCATTGATTTTTCTTGCTTGTGTCTAAGAAAATTAGAAACCACCAAAAGTTGGGGGTGAAATGGAAGACATATTTAGCATCTTATGGAGATACAGAGTATTTTTTCCTGCTGTAATGCTTTGTCAACATTTATGGAAATCATCCAGGTTAGATAAATCTACCCTAAGTGTAGTTGGTTTTCTCCTTTATTTTTTTCCATTTGAACAGCATTCTGGTGAAATCCTCTTGCAAAAAATAGAGAAGGAGGAAGGAAAAACAAATTAAAAAGCAATTATTTCAGGTTTTCCAAATTTGTAATCATCAGACCAATGGAGAATAAAAAGTCTGGGCAAAGTCAGTCCAGTTGACCTGAGTATATAATATTCTTCTCTATGTGATATCTATCTATCTATAAATATGAATATGTCATACATATGTGAATGTATGTGTGTATATGTGTATCATTTATGCATGCAAATCTTTAAAATATATTTAAGATTTTTATATGAATTATTGCTATTTGGCAAACAAAACTGGTTAAGAATGAAAAACAATAGATGGCACATAAAATAGAAAAGAGAAGATATCCTTGTGACTTTTGGTGATAAAATATTAATGAAAGCAACCACATATTTATTGTTTAATGGGTGCCAGGGAGTGTGCCAAGCTCTTTGTATATGTTACCTCTTTTAATCCTCACAAGACTCTAGTTAGAAAGATACTACTTTTTCCCCTTTGTAGATGAGGACTCTGGGATCCAGAGATATCACATATTTCATCCAAGGTAGCCATAAAAGTGAGCTCCATAAATAATATAAACATTTCAGTTCATTTTAGTTAAAATAGTCACTAATTGGTTTACAAAATTCCTATCTATAAAAAGAATTTCCTCAGCGAGAATAGGGGAGCTGTTCAGAGCTCCTCAGGAATATTCAGTTTCACATCACTAAGTTTAAGATAAAGAAGGAATTTTCTGTAAGATGAGTTTTATCTTTAATCCTAAGTTACATTTGTGCATAGAAAGGAAAATGGGATCTATTTAAATGTACCTTTCTGGATAGACATTGAGAATAATGATGTAAGTGACTTTGGTTCCAATTGCTCTGTATAGAGAAGCCAGCAGGAGCCATATCCAGAACGTATCCTCCTTTGCTTCTGTAAACTCATGCCTAATTGCCTTACCCCTGCACACCACCACCATCCTATTTGAATGTTATGAAGACATACGTGCTGGGTACAGTTGTTTTCCTAAGCTATTTTTAGTAAGGGACATAGTTGAGTTCATAATCAGGTCATTTAATAACAAGCAAGTTATATAATTGTTAATTATTTAATGAACGAAGAGGTTCAGAGATTTTTCCTAGCATCCTAACTTGGATGAGAAAGAGGCACTAATGGCTAGGAAAATGAAACCCTTAGGCCATGTCTCCCCAATACTCCTGTTTATTCCCACCCCCTCTTCCCCTCTTCCCTGCATCGCCTTGGCCTCCCCATTCAGGCTGCCTCTGCCCCATAGAGGTTAGGCCATCACCTGACGCTACCTAGCGCTGCACCCTATGCCCATCCCACACGTTAGAAAAGACGGGATGAACACTTGGTACTCCTCAACCTTCCATCTGACAGCTAATGGACTTTCTAAACCAAGTGTGCAGTACAGAGGGGCACTTTCACTGTATAAAGTTAACAGAGCCCTTGAGAGATGGTCTTTGAAGGTGAACCAGGGCCAGCGGCTCTTCCTGCTGGAGGCGAGGCCCAGACATGTCTCTCCCGCTGACTCCCTCTCCTTTCTTTCCTTTTATGTGGCTGGAGCACAGGAAGGACCAGCAGCCCCCCGCCCCCCTCCTTGTCAGAAGGCCAAGCCAGCTCTACTGTTCCTTAGTGTGCTCCTCTGTTTCGGCAGCCCCATGTCATGTACCATGAGGCTGAATATCTCCCCTTCCTTGGAAAGAAGGTTCTTTCTCCCCTGCCCCATCCTTTTTGAGAGCCAGGTTGGATCTAGAGTAAGTCTCAGGACAACAGTTTCTAAATAATTAGCTGCACTAACTATCACTTAGGGATATTTTATATATTCCTGGGCCCCATTCCAGAAACAATTAATTAATTCTGGGAGTAGGGCCTGGGAATTTATATTTTAAAAGGCATGCAAGTTTCTCTGAGGAAAAACTCATTTTGGAATCACTTGTCTAGGATAGATAAAGGAAAGCACCTCGAGTCGGTCTTCCTTGTGTAGGCAAAGGAGTTCCCTTGGCACCATGCCCTCTGCTACAGCTCCGCAGGGGTCTGAGCTAAACCTGGCCAGTAATGAAGGGGGCTTTGCCATCCTGTTGTCATCCTCTGTGTGGATTTCACCGGGAGACCCTCAGGGCTGTAAATAGTGGGTCAAGAAAAAGACTCACAGTCAAGGACCAGTTCCCTGGCCATCTTTGTCTCGATTTCTTATTTCCAACCAGGTCGGTAGTCGACAGCAGGGTTGGATGGGCAGGCAGTAGAAGAGCCGGATGGAGGGAAGTTGGCCATTTCTCTCAGGCAAGCACCCACATGCAAGAACTAGTACACTGTATTGTTTTTTGTTTCTTTGTTTTGTTCTGTTTTTTAAGGACACACAATAGAGAAGCCAATGAAATCCCCATTGGAAAGTGGCTTTTGGCAAATTACTCCAGGTCCTTGTGTGTGCGTGGAGACACCCCAGCGCTTGAAAGAAACAGTTGTGTTCCTGAGATCCAGAGTCAAGGCAGAATGAAGGCTTCCATCCTGTTTCCTGCCAGGACACTGGGTGCCAAGAGGTGAATTAATCACTCGTATGAATCAGGCCAACTGTCACTTGCTTACAAATTGCCAGAAATGCATTGGCTGACTCGAGTCAATGAGAATTGTAACTTCAGCTTTTGTATGACAGAAGAAAAAGAAACAAAGCCTTTGAAAAGATAGGGAAGAGCAGCTAGAATGATGTTTTTGGCCGCACTAAAGTATAAACAAGGTAATGTCATGTTCCCTACAATTGCGCTGTTCTGGGACTCTGATTTTTCTCATTCAGTGGCTCATTTCCTTAATTTACAGGTTGTTTTTTTTTTAATACATTGGCCCCACATACTTAACGTGAACATGTCTGTCTATTTATGTATCTGCATGGTCCTAAACCAATAAAGGCATAATTGTTATTGTACTCAGCAATTTTCTCCCCTTTGTGAGGATGCCCACATTGTCTAGGGCCTTTATTACTTGCAGATAGGTCTGCCAAGGGAGCAAACAATTCACATTTTCTTAGAGGTTAGCATTTACTTTCATGCTAAAAGTCTCTCTGACAGAGTAACGCTCACCCTTTTTTGAGCTCTGCTACACTAACTTTTTTTTTGCATTCTTGCTAACCAAAATACATTCGTTCTTTGCAGCCAGCATTTATTGAGCACCAACTGCACTGTGAAGTCCAAACACAGAAACAGATCTTGTTCCTGATCCAAGGGGATTGGTATTTGAAAATATGCTTCTCCCTCTGCCTGTGTCTCTGCCTCTCTCTCTCTCTGTGACTATCATGAATAAATAAATAAAATCTTTTAAAAAAAATAGGTTATGAAAATATGGGATGCACATCCAGTCAAGCAATGGACCAAGGTCATATAGTCCTGAGGTTTCCTTTTAATTCCTCACTGTCACATTCACCCTAGTATATATTTGATCATGTGTTTTTTAGGCTTGTATTACTGTCACATAGGATATGATGAGATCACATATCTGCAAATCACTATCATGCAGACTGCAGACTTCTTTTCCCCTTCAAAATTAGTAAAGTCACAAAATTACAGCATTAAGCAGAATGGCCCACTTACAAGTCATTGTATAGAAATTAAGAAATTGAAGAGGATTTTGTTATTTCGCTCTCTCTCCATCACAGATGTAGACAGAGAAATATTTGAAGGCCTTTCCTAAAATTACATAATGAGTCACTGGTAAGTCTAGATATAAGGCCAGTTGTAACAATTTTCATGCAAGTATATTTTCACTGTATTATAAAATATTTACTGATTTTTCTTACTTGACAGGCAAACATTTTTATTACATTTAAGGACAATCTTAATGAGTAGTAAGTTTCAAATAGAAACCTAGTAACATTGCTGATTTCATGTGCCATCTATGCTACTACCTTAAAATTCCCTGCCCTCAAAAGAAATACATACTCTGGTACCATAAGAAGCATAACAAATTTTGTCATATTTCCTCTATGTAGGGCAAAGGTGATCTCATGAAAGTACCAATTATTAAAAACCTCTGACCCCTTCCCTTTCCAATTGTCTGGTATCCCAAGGAACCGAGCTATTGCTTTGCTTTGAGCCTGGAATTAAGAGCGATATTGGGCAGCCCTGGTGGCTCAGCGGTTTAGCACCACCTTCAGCCCAGGGCGTGATCCTGGAGACCGGGGATCGAGTCCCACGTCGGGCTCCCGGCATGGAGCCTGCCCCCCGCCCCATGTCTTCATGAATAAATAAATAAATAATTTTTTCAAAAGAGCGAAATCAAAGGTCACAAACTATAGATATACTAAAAACCACTGGACACTTAACATGGGAAGATTTTATGGCATGTAATTTACATCTCAATAAAGCTGTTTAAATTAAAAAGTATGCAATGTGGGCTCAAGACGGTGAACTAGGAAGATCCTGAGCTCACCTCTTACAGACACACCAAAACTATACACATAGAACAACTGTCTCTTAGAACAAACTGAAGACCAGCCGAACAGATCATAGATATAAAGACAGGCAGGGAGGGCAGAGACCCGCTATAGTCAGTGCACACGCCCCTGGCACAGCAACCCACAAGCAGGAGGGATATCCCAACTGCAGAGCCCCTCCGTAAGGAACAAGGAATCTGAGCCTCACATCTGGCTCCCAAGCCCAGGGAACCTGCAAAGGGAAGTTGAGCCACCATTATGTCTGCTTTGAAAACCAGCAGGGCTCACGTCAGGGAGAGCCAGAGGGCACACTGCTCTCTCTCCAAGAGCATCTCCACCATCTTACTCCTGCCTAGTTCAAGTGCAGAGGCATCAGTTTGAAAAGCACCTGGGTTACACATGAAGGAGCACAACTGGCTAATTGGAGGGCATGTGCCAGAGGGATCCATTGGAATGCTCACCAGGGGTAGAAGTGATCGTGGGCACTAGTTTTTGTTCATTCCCCTTCTACTAGCTGGGCCCATTTCTTACACTTTCCTGATACTTCTACTGCAAAAGCAGTACTTGCCCCACCCAACTGGTCTGCTCTGGATAGCGCCACTCCCAGGCAGCTCCCATGATGCCATACACAGCAGGCAACCTCACCTACCCCCAAGCCCCTCCCAAACAGGCCCCCTGCACTGCCACACATAGTGAGCAGCCTCAGCAAGCATTGATGTTCCCCCACCATGCAGCCTCCACCCCAGGAGCCAACCTTGTTCAGTCAAGTCCAGGCCTCATAGATAGCCACGTCTCCCACACACCAGGGAGTCTGCATCAATCATGGGCCAACCACCATAGAAGGATACATGAGCACACACAGGGGACACTTGGCTCAAGTGACAAGGGAGACTGTGCTACTGGGCCCCACAGGACACCTTCTAGATAAAGCCACTCCTTCAAGACTGGGAGACATAACTGATCTACCCAATACATAGAGAAAACACAGACTAGACAAAATGAGGAGACAGAGGAATATGTTCCAAATGAAAGAACAAGACAGAACCTCAGAAAAAGAACTACATGAAATGGAGATAAGCAATCTACCAAATAAAGAGTTCAAAGTCATGGTCATAAAGATGCTCACTGAATTTAAGAATAGATGAACACAGCAAGAACTTCAACACAGAGGTGGAAAATGTATAAAACAACCAATCAGAGCTGCAGAATACTGTAACTGACATGAAAAATACATAGAATGAACAGCAAATTAGATGATGAAGAAGAATGGATTGGTGACCCTGAGGACAAGGTACTGTATATCAGCCAATCAGAAGAGCAAAATGAAAGAGAATTTTTAAAAAGCTTTTATTTATTTATTCATGAGAGACACAGAGAGAGAGGCAGAGACACAGGCAGAGAGAGAAGTAGGTTCCCCACAGGGAGCATGATGTGGGACTTGATCCCAGGACCCAGGATCATGACCTGAGCCAAAGGCAGATGCTCAACCACTGAGCCACCCAGGTGCCCCAATAAAGAGAAATTTTTATGGGGATATAGTTTAAGGAGCTCTGGACAACATCAAGCAAGCGAATATTTGCATTATTGGGGTTCCAGAATGAGCAGAGAGAAAGGGACAGAAAACTTATTTGAAGAAATTGGGATCCCTGGGTGGCGCAGCGGTTTGGCGCCTGCCTTTGGCCCAGGGCGCGATCCTGGAGACCCGGGATCGAATCCCACGTCGGGCTCCCGGTGCATGTGTGTCTCTGCCTGTGTCTCTGCCTCTCTCTCTCTCTCTGATGACTATCATAAATAAATAAAAATTTAAAAAAAAATTAAAAAAAAAAAAAGAAATAATGGCTGAAAATTTCCTTAACCTGGCAAAGGAAACAGACATCCAAGACCAGGAACCAGAGAGTCTCCAAATAAGAGGACTCAAAGAGACTCACAATGAGACACATTATAACCAAAGTGTCAACAGTTAAAGATAGAGAATCTTAAAAGCAGCAGGAGGAAAACACTAGATCCATACAAGGGAACCCTTATAAGACTATTAGCTGGTTGTTCAGCAGAAAATTTACAAGCCAGAGGGGAGTACCACGATATATTCTGAGTGCTGAAAGGGAGAAAAAAAAAACTTACAACCAATAATATTTGACCAGCAAGGTCATCACTCAGAATTGAAGAGATAAGGAATTTCCCAGACAAGCAAATGTTAAAGGAGTTCATCACCACCAAACTGGCCTAACAAGAACTGTTAAAGGAACTTCTTTAAACTGAAAATAAATGGCAATAACTAGAAATAATTAAGAAAGAAAAAAATCTCACTTATGGTAAAGTAAGCATATGATAAATGCAGTGGATCAACTACCTATATAGCTAGTATGAAGGCTAAAAGACTAAAGTAGTAAAATCATTTAGACCTACAATAGTCAAAGAATACACAAAATAAGAAGATGTAAAATATGAAGACAAAAACACAAAATATAGGGAGTGTGCAAAAATGTATTGCTTTGAGAGTGCATTTGAACTTTAGTAACCATCAACTTAAAACAGGATATTATATATGTAGGAGTTTATACATGAACCTCAAGGTAACCAGAAACCAAATACCTAAAATAGGCATTCAAAAAATAGAGGGAAAGGAGTAAAAACACTAAGGAAGATGACCAAATCACAATGGAAGAGAGCAAGAGAAGAAAGAGGCAGAGAAGAACTACCAAAACAAACAAAAATCAATGAAATGGCAATAAATACATATTTTTCAATAATTATTTTCAATTTAAATGGACCCAATGCTCAAACCAAAAGACATAGGGTGGTTGAATGGATAACACCCATGTACTGCCTACAAGAAACTAATTTTGGATCCAAAGACACATACAGACAAAGTGAAGAAATGGAAAAAGATATTCTACGCAAATGGAAATGAAAACTGGGGTAGCAATACTTTTATTAGATGAAACAGACTTTAAAACTAAAACTATAACAAGAAACAAGGGAATTATGTCATGATAAAGGAATCAATCCAATAAGAGGATATAACACTTGTAAATATTGATACATCCAACATGGAGCACTCAAATACATAAAGCAAAAATTAACATAAATGAAGGGAGAAATTGACCATATATTATTAGTAGGGGACTTTAACACACAACTTATCAGTGGATAAGAAAAATCAATAAGGTCTTGGCCTAAAATGACATATTAGACCAGATGGACTTAATAGATATATACAGAGCGCTCTGTCAAAAACAGAAGAATATACATTGTTTTTCAAGTACACATGGAACATTCTCCAGGATAGATCATATGTTAAGCCACAAAACAAGTCTCAATAAATTTAAGAAGATTAAAATCATACCAAGCATCTTTTCCAACCACAATGATATAAAACTACAAATCAATTATAAGAAAACTGGAAAAAAAAACACAAACACATGGAAACTAAACAACATGCTACTAAACAACAAATGGGTAGAAAAGAGTCAAATAGGAAATCAAAAAATACCTCCAGATAAATAAAAAAGGAAACACAACAGTCCATAACCTATGAGCTGCAGCAAAAGCAGTTCTAAGAGGGAAATATATAATGATACAGGTCTACCTCAGGAACAAGAAAAATTTCAAACACTCTAACCTAAAGGAAATAGAAAAAGAAGAACAAATAAAACCCCAAGTTAGTATAAGGGAGGAAATAATAAAGATCCAAGTGGAAATAAATAAAGACTAAACCATTAGGGGGTGCCTTGGTGGTTCAGTTGGTTAAGCATCTGCCTTAGGCTAAGGTCATAATCTCAGGGTCCTGGGGATCAAGTCCCATATGGGACTCCCTACAGAGCAGGGGAGTCTGCTCCCTCTCCCTCAGTGCTCTCCCTCTCTCTCTCAAAAATAAATAAAATTTTTTTAAAATCCTGAAAAAAAATAGATCAATGAAACTAAGAACTGTTTCTTTGAAAATATAAAATGGATATACCTTTAGCCAGGTTCCTCAAGAAAAAAAGAAGGCTCAAGAAAATCAAATCAGAAATGAAAGTTATAACTGATAGCACAGAAATACAAAGGATCACAAGCGACTATGAAAAATAATTATATGCCAACATATTAGGACACCCTAGAAGAAATGGGTAAATTAATAGAAACACAATTTTCCAAGATTGAATCAGAAAGGAATAAAATCTGAACATACCACTTACTAGTAATAAAACTGAATTGGCAATTTAAAACCTCTCAACAAACAAAAGTCCAAGATCAGTTAGCTTCACAGGTGAATTCTACCAAACATTTAAAGATAAGTTAATGCCTATCCCTCTCAAACTAGCCCAAAGAATTGAAAAGCACACTTACAAACTCATTCTATGGGGCCAAAACCCAAAGACACCACAAAAAAATAACATTAAAGATCAATATTCTTGATGAACATAGTTGCAAACTTCTCAAAATATTAGCAAACCAAATTCAACAATAAAAATAATCATATACTGACCAAGTGAGATTTATTCCAGAGATACAAGAATGTTTCAATATCCACAAATCAATCAACATGATATACCATATTAACAACAAAAGAGGCAAAAATCATATGATCATCTCAAAAGATATAGAAAAAGCATTTAATAAAATTCAACATCCACTTATGATAAAAAAAAAAACTCTCAACAAAGTGAGTATAGAGATTACATATCTCAACACAACAAAGGCCACAGCTAACATCACTCAATGGTAAAAGCTGAAAGCTTTTCCGATAAGATCAGAGAGAAGACAAGGACGTCCACTCTCACGACTTTTATTCAACACTGTATTAGAAATCCTAGCCCTAGCAATCAGACAGAAGAAAGAAATAAAATGCATCCAAATTGGAAAAGAAGTAAAACTGTCACTATTTGCGACTGATGTGATACTATATATAGAAAACCCTGAAGACTCCACCAAAACACTATTTGAATAGATGAATTCAGAAAATTGAAGAATACAAAATTCATATGCATAAATATGTTGTATTTTTATACCCTACAGTGAAGTATCAGAAAAAGAAATTAAGAAAGCAATCTCATTTATAATTTCATCAAGAAGGAAAAAATACCCATAAATACACCCACACTTATATATTCGATTATTCCTTGACAAAGCAGGCAAGAACATACAATGGGGGAAAAGTCTCTCCAACAAATAGTGTTGGGAAAACTGAATGGCTATATGCCAAAGAATGAAAACGGAACAATATCTTACACCATTCACAAAAATAAACTCAAAATGGATTAAAGGCTTAAATATCAGGCCAGAAACCATAAAACTCCTAGAAGAGAGCACTGGCATTAAGTAATTTGACGCTAGTCTTAGTAGTATTTTTTTGGATCTGTCTCCTCAGTCAAAGGCAACAGAAGCAAAAATTAACAAACGACCTATGTCAAATTAGAAAGCTTTTGCATGGAATTTTAGGATTTTTAATGTTTGTTTCATGTTTCTCAGCTTCAATAAAAATCACTAAATCTCAGGCTTTCTAAAAAAATTTTTTTGCACAGTGAAGGAAACCATCAACAAAACAAAAAGGCAATCCAATGAATGGGAGAGGATATTTGTAAATGATATAATTGATAAGAGCCTGATGTCCAAAATATATTAAAAACTCACACAACTCAATATAAAAAATACAAATATTCTTTTAAAAAATTTGTTATTTATTCATGAAAGACACAGAGAGGGGGGCAGTGACATAGGCAGAGAGAGAGAGACAGGCTCCCCGCAGGGAGCCTGATGCAGGACTCAATCCCAGGACCCCAGGACCATGACCCGAGCCAAAGGCAGACGCTCAACCACTGAGCGAGGTGCCCACAAAATACAAATATTCTGATTACAAAATAGAGGAGTAAAATAGACATTTCTCCAAAGAAGACATACCGATGGCAAACAGACATGAAAAGATGCTCAATATCACTAATCATTGGGAAAGTGCAGATTAAAACCACCATGAGAAATTATCTCACACCCATCAGAATGGCTAGTATCAAAAAAACAAGAAATAACAAGTGTTGGCGAGGATATGGAGAAGGGAACCCTCATGCACCCATTGGTGGGAATATAAATTGGTGCAGCCTCTATGGAAAACAGTATGAGGCTCCTCAAAAAAAAAAATTAAATCTAAAAGTACCACATGATGTTGCAATTCCACTTCCAGGTATTTATCCAAAGTAAATGAAAACACTAATATAAAAAGATATATCCACCTCTAGGCTCATTGCAACATTATTTACAATAGCTAAAATACGGCAGCAATCTAAGTGTCAGTAGAAACCTGCATGGATAAAGAAGTATGTGTGTGCATATATATACAATATAATATGTACGGTGTATGTTACATATGTATACACATATGTACATATACACATTTATATGTATATATATGTATTGTGCATATAATATACATTATGCATGTGTGTACAATATATACATGATACATGTGTATAATATACATATTACATATACATGTACACTATGTATGATATATACATACTATATAATATATACATACAATATATTATACATAATATGTATAATGCATTATATTGTACAAATATGCATAATATGTATATTGCGTGTGTGCATATATGCATAACGTTATGTGTACATGTATTATGCATATATATACACACACAATGGAATATCAGTCAACTATAAAAAGAGAATGAAATCTTGCCACTTGGGACAAAAATGGATGGACCTAAAGAGCATTATACTAAGCAAAATAAGTAAGAGGAAGACAAATACCATATGATTTTACTTAAATGTGGAATCTAAAAGCCAAAACAACCAAACCAAACAAAACAGAAACAGACTCATAGATACAGAGAACAATCTGGTGGTTGCCAGAGGGGAGGGAGGTTGTGGGATGGGAGAAATAGGGGAAGAGGATTAAAAATTACAAACTTTCTGTTATAAGATAAATAAACCACAGGGATGTAATACACAGCAAAGGGAATATAGTTAACAGTAGTGTAACAATTTTGTATGGTGACAGACGGTAGCTAGATTCACCATGGTGATCACTTCATAATCTATATAAATGTTGAATCACCATGTTGTACACCTGAAACTAATATGTCAACTACACTTCAATAAAAAAAATAATATGCTTAAAATGATGACCATCTATGCTCCACTTAGAGTCACACAGGAGCTTTTCTGGGAAGCATCAATTTTTCCTGTATTGTTCCCACACCACTGGAGATATTTACTTGGGGCAACATAGAACTCCAAAAAAAAAAAATGTTTGTTGCTGAAGGGGCAACTTTATTCACCCATTTGCTATTTCACTGAACAAATAACCATAGAATGATCATTTTCAACCATTGTCCTTGGTACTGAAGATGCGATTAGAATTTAAGGTCCATAAAGGCAGGGAATTTTTTGGTATCACTACCTAGAATTTTTTGAACGGATGATACACAGAGAAACAAGACAGACATACTCTCTGCCTCTTCAAATTTATAGCCTAGCAAGGGATTCAGAAAATTAAGTAGCATTTTCAAAACAATTGAAATCCTCTATGAAAGAGGATTTTTGTGGGACTGGAAAAAGAACACTATGTGAGACGGTTTCTAAAGTTCTTTCTTGTGACTATTTGATGATTGAGATGAAAAAGACAATCTAAACCTTAGCATTTGTCTTAAAAGTTTTCTAAATTGGTTCCCTATACTCTTTTCAAATTTTTTTTTTTTTTTTTTTTTTTTTTTTTTTTTATTTATTTATGATAGTCACACAGAGAGAGAGAGAGGCAGAGACATAGGCAGAGGGAGAAGCAGGCTCCATGCACCGGGAGCCTGACGTGGGATTCGATCCCGGGTCTCCAGGATCGCGCCCTGGGCCAAAGGCAGGCGCCAAACCGCTGCGCCACCCAGGGATCCCCCTATACTCTTTTCAAATGGAGAAGCATTCCCGGTATTAACGTTTAGGCCGCAGATAGTAAGCATGTTTTTTGACCCAAATGATGTCACGAATCCGTATGCTTTAAAACCAGCTATATATGCCCAGTTAAAAGAGTAGTTTGATTTACTAGGTTTGTTCAGAAACAAAGGACAATAACAGAGTTGAAACTATGATAATTAAATCCTCCTGCCCCTGACTGGATCGTAAGGGGAAATAAACCAAATTGGAAGTAAACTCTTCATTTTCATTATGTCGTCACTGAGGGATAAGGACCTTGTCGGGAGCATGCCTGTTTCTGCTGGAAACACTTCTGAGGTTCTGAATTCTAGTTGCAGAAAACAGGAGGATCGGGCCCTACCACTGGCACTATACCTTACTCATTCAGCCTACGCTCAAGAGCACAGCAGGTGCTGCTCCTTCTGCCTTTGTAACCACCTCCCTCCCAGGAGAAAAAAGTATCTACGATGAGGTTGGGGCTGCAGAGGGCGGAGGGAAAGAAAAACTAATCTTATACTACTCCCTTCTTTCTACTCCACACATTAAAAGAGAAAAAGAGGCACACCTAGAGGAAGGTGTTTTGGACACAGTGTTCTTTAACATCTGGTGGAGTCTCTGAAAGATATATATTTTTAAAAATCTGCTTTAAGAGTCATCTAATGAAATTTAAATGTTTTGTTTATTTCTGTAAAATTTTCCTAGGACCTACTTGGAAAACCAGTAACAACAATGTAGTAAGATACTAGAATTCCCAAAGACTAGCAAGAGGAATGGGAAGAGCAGGGAGAGGCGATAATGATGTCATGATGGCTGATATCAATGCACATCTGCTATGTGCAAGGGATTTTCCCTGTATTAGTCTGAATTTTCTGACTCTTAAAACAACATGTGAAATAAATTATTATGTCTCCTAAGTTTGCATGTGAACCAAGGCTCACATGCATTTTATATGATGGCATTAGATTACAGAAACCCCACACTGTAAAGAACCAAGAATCTGCAACCACATGATCCTCAAGTCCATCTCTCAGGTACCCCCAAGGAAACCACCCGGTCAGAAGCAGTGGTGCTTCATCTCTTTAAGCCTTAATTTCTTCATCTAGGAACATGACTGTAATCATTCAACGAAAGCACCACTGTGCTGGATGTTACACGGTTGGAGAGAAACAGGGTTCTACCAACATTGGGCTTATGATCCATGCCCATGGAGCACCATTAATCCAGTCATTTCAGACAAACACAAAGTTTCAACCATGATAAGGGTTAAGCAGAAAAGGTATATGATCATACTGGAAGCTGTATACCGTTCAGTCCATTCACACTTGGAACCTTTAGTCATTTTCTTGCACACCAGTCTGTGTACCTGTGCATCCTTTACCAAGGTTCTGCTCTCACTGCCAGCCCCCACCTTGCCTGCAAGCACAAGTGCCTGGAAATTTAATCCCCCGCTCAACCCTGTGCAGACACTGGCCCAGTATGTCATTCATTCCCGAGTGATCACCCGAGTCAGGAGTAACTATAGTAACTAGAATTTTCTGAATGTTCAGTAAGGTATTGTGCCCTCAACGGGAGCGCCTGGCACATGGCAATACTCGACACATGGTAACTATAAAAATGACAATCAAGAGAAGAACCCAGAATGGTGAAGAAGGCAGCAGATGCTCTTGTGACAGCAAAGGAGATTTGAAGGGTAGAAGATGAGTTTTAGGATTTTGCAGCTTTTCGGGAACTGCCTTCAGAAGCAGGCTCATTTGGGGCTGACATTTCTCAAGGCCCTGGACCAGCTGACCCCCAGCTGCCAGCCTCCTGGCACAGGTGCATGGCTGGTGTCCTCCAAGGATTGAGAGCTGGCATCCTGGGAATGGCCAGCTGCCAAACTCCTTTTCCCCAAGTGGGAGGAAGTTGGTTCCTGTGTGACTATTAATTAAATCCTGACTGGGTGGGCACTTTTAACGTTCTTTCCAGGGGCAGTCTTACTAGCCGAGTTCATAACTGAACTGCAGCCAGCCTCAGTCAGGGAGCAGGAAACCACCTTTTGCTGGGGCCAACTCACTTGTTCCGCATCCAAATTTACTCACCCAGGTAGAGGTCTGAATTGGAGGTCAGCCTGTGATTCTCAATGGATTGATTGTTTCCACCCATCTCCCCTCTGCAAGGTCCGGAAGACATGAAATAGGATTTGGGGGGAAGATTAACATGCTGCTTTACCATATTGTCTATCTGGAAGGCACACTCTGGGTATTGTTTGCTAACACAAAGAGTCTTTCAGAGTTACCCTATAAAGGACTGCTTTTGGAAGATTATGTTTGGGAGTTAGGTGTCTCAGTATCCCCCAGGACAAAGTGGCAGGGAGATTTAGCAGTGATCTAGATAATCTTATCAACCCCGATAATTCAGATGTTGGTTTTACTGCCTTCAAATGCACTAGCCAAATAGTCAGCAGCTCGTTCCATTCCTTTCCAAAGTGTTTACTGCTACACAGAGAGAAGGGAGCTGATACTTACTCAGCCCCGATGGTGTGCCAGGTGCTGTCCTGGGCACTTCGTGTGCACGCTCCCCTTAATTCTCCTATCAAATCCCTCGTTATCATTTCCTCCCTTTAAGGATAAGGAAACGAGGTTCAGTAAAAGGAAATAATTCATTTAAGGTCACACGGTAAAACCTGATGTTACGGGGTTTAGAATACAGGTCTGTTTCAGGTAACAAAATACTTGGGAGTAACTCAGAGCTTTTGTATCTCTTATGCTCATGGAGGTGTTTCTGGCATGCAGCCAGGACAAAGAATCACAGCCCTAGACTGAATGTACTCAATCTAAGTCGCATGGCTAGTCTATGGCAAAGCTGATACCAGAGCCCAGTTTTACCGGACATGCTTTCTACAAGCTCTGCTGCCCCTTAAAAATAATAGATTCAGCCCAATTCTCAACAACAATTAATGGAAGCCAATATTCTGGTGACCAAGGATCCTGGCTGCCTGAGTTTCATTACTTAATGAAAGAGATCTTAAGATTTACTGTCTCTCTTCCCAGAATTGATTAAGTAGACATTACTAAGTGCATTACTTACTAAGTACATTGGAAAGAAGACCACGTTGGAAACCAGAAAACCTGGGCTTTAGACTTTGCTCTACGTTAATCCCCTGGATAAACTTGATTTTTTCACATAACCTCCCTGAGCCCAGGAGATCACTGGATCTTGTGATTCTCAACCCTAAATGTACATTGTAATAACCTGGAGAGAATGTAAACAATTTTGTGCCCATGCCCCACCTCCAGAGTTCCTGATTCTATTGATTTGGGATAGAGCTATACGG
Source organism: Canis lupus dingo (assembly GCF_003254725.2). NCBI lineage: Eukaryota > Metazoa > Chordata > Mammalia > Carnivora > Canidae > Canis > Canis lupus. The sequence goes on from NC_064247.1 coordinate 74,077,751, forward strand.
TCCCCTCACGTTATTCTTACATTCAGCAGGGCTGGGAACCAGTGATTTAATTCTAACAACATGGTAGATGAGTCATGTCAGGGCTCTTCCAAGCCCTTGAATCTTCCATAATTTTACGATGGTTTCCATTCTCACTGAAAATCTAAGAATGACTTCAGCCTATTGTGTAAGTTGCCTGAAAGTACAATTGTTAAAGCAATTTATCTATCTGCCCTGGGTGGGTTCAACAAGCAAAGATTAAAAACATCTGTGCCGAGTGTTAGTTCCCGCAGTGACATGGGACACAATGAGGATGCGGGAAGTGGTCCTTGGGGAACTTGTTGGAAAACTCAAATGAAAACTTTTTTATATGTAGATCACTGTTGCTATGATGCTATATTGATGGATTTGGTACAATGGGGTGCTTGACTTCTCTGGTTTCACAAACGATTTTCCTTCTCTTCCCCCCAATAACATCTGAAAACTCACACTGATATTGGTCTAACTCTGGAGTGGCAACTACTTGTACCTTTTGGATGGTGACAGTCACAAAGGAAATGGGACAGGGGCATAAATGAGCCCTGATGTGCCCAGGGGAAAAATAGCTTAAATTCAAGCTTACATTTGCAAAAATTAGTTTTCTCTCTTTCCAACTGCCTTGATTTCCTACTCCTAAAAGGAATTTTTAGTGTTGAATATTGATCTTCAGTACTTGCTTAGCGAGCCTGATCCACTGTATCTATTTTCCCTTTTCCAGAGAAAAACCACCTCACTATGGAAGTTAGGGCTCTGCATTAAAAGAAGAGAATGCCGGAACCCAAAGCAGAGGTGAATGGGGTCTCCTCCAAGTTTTCTCTTTTATTAAAGAGCTTTTCTCTACCTCTGTCTGGCACCAGATGCCTGAACCTCCTCTTAATGCTGTGGTGTTAATATCTGTTTTCTCTGTCCCTTTTGACTCATTCAATCAATTCAATCTATATGGCTTTTCTTCCAGCAAGATTTATGGGGATGACATTAGACATTTTGGATTATGAAAGGTATAGAAGAATAAAAACCAAATTTACTCAAGTGATCTAATTCTCTTCTAGTTCCTTCCATTAAAAAAAAAAAAGGGTGTTAAAATTGAACTTGGATTTTCCCCCCATTTCCAAAAGGAATAATTTGGGCAATGTAACTTTTAAGGCTTTTTCCTGCCCTAATAGCTACAATTTCTATTTTATCTCAGCCTTCTCCCACAAAAAGTTGTTTCCTATAAAAAGTGAACTTAGATTTAGTGTTTAATAATAAAAAAAAAAAATAACACGTGCTGCCTTCTACTTTATCTCAGGTGCTATTTTGTACTTTATTTCATTAGCATTGATTTTGGCCCCTAAAAGTAGGTTAGGGTTGATGAAGGGAAAGAAAGGAAAAGATAGTTCATTGATCTATTCTTTAAGTATCCATTATTTGCCAAATTTTAAGTCAATATTAGAAATGCCAGATATGGCCCTTTCTCTTATATGTCACTTTGTAGAGATAAAATTGTACAATGAAATGCATCTTCTTTATGAGATAGCATAGAATTACATACAGCGTGCTGTGGAAAAGCAGAAAATTAATAATTCTGTCTAATGGATTCAGAGAACACTCCACAAAAGCAGTGGCATTTGAGGAGATTCTAGAAGGATGGACACTCCTGTCCAGATAGAACCAGATCTATCTGAACCAGATAGAAGAGAGGCAAGGGCAGCTGAGATAAAAGAAACAGCAAGCCTGCAAGAAAGTCCCCAGTGACATCTGCCTCCTGGTATTCATGCTTAGTCTTGTATGGTCCCCTCTAATACTGAAAAAAGCCAACTTTTTTTTTTTTTTTTTTTTTTTGCCAGAATAACGGTGTGTGATTTCCAAAGCAAGACCATAAAAATACTGTTTGGTATTGTGCTCTCTTGGATTTACACTGTGGGGTGGTCAGTCTCCATGTTGTAATGATGCTCAAGCAGCCCATGGAGAACCTCCCAGAAGAGGAACTGAGGTCTCCTAAGGGCAACCAGAGCCAAGTGAGAGCCATCCTAGAAGCAGATTTCCTAGCTCAGCCAAGTGTTCAGGTAATGGAGACCCATCTGACATCTTTCCTGCAACCTCATGAGACACCCCAAGTCAGAACCACGGACCTAACCATTTCTGAATTCCTAGGAGACAGTACGTCCTTATTGTTGTAAGCCACCGTGTTTGGGGATCATTTGTTATGCTGCAATAGATTGCTGATACAGGTGGCATCCAAGTTTATGTCATGCTCTGAGGTAAGAAAGGGAATAATAAGGGATGAGGTCTAAAGGGAAGGAAGAAGATCAAATTGGAAAGGTTTCATAGAGTGGACCACAAAGAAGTATTAAAGTGGATTCTTGCTGATTTTAGTAAGGAAGTGATGCAATTGGATGTGTGAGTTAGGAAATACACACCTAGACACTAGAGCATGAGCTGAGGAAGGAGTTAGCAGATATAATATTAAGCATAAATTATAGGGTTTTTTTTTTACACTGGATTACTTGTCTACCTTTATTAAAGAATGATTTTGAGTTGCAAGAGAATTTATAGATTCCTACCTCCTTCCCTCTCATTCAGAGCCTACTTGACAGATGACCTTGCTCTCTCTGCTTAAATATCTCTAGGGATGGGGAACTCACCACCAGTTGAGCCAGTCCCCAACATGCTGATTTGAAAAGCTGTTTGGCTCCCTATAATTTTAATGGGCCACTGGACTGGGCTTTAGATTTGTCTCTCCCACTGAAGAACTGGTAGCCTTAGGACTAGAACTTTTAAGATCAGTGCAGATTGGATAGGGTTCAAGATTCTAGTGTCTGCCACTAGCCTACTCATCCTCTTGAGATAAGCTCACATAGATTAGTAATAAAGTAATAACCTCAGAGATACAAACTCTAGGTTGGGGTCTGAGAAGTAGAGGAATAGAGACTTTACACTTACCATTTCTAGACCTGGCCTTACCAAATTAAGTAACAGAATCACTTGAGAGAAAGATGACTACATCTCAATCTGTCTACTTGACATCTTATTTTGCAGCTATTTTAAAGCATCGGATTGAAAGAAGAGGCTTTGTATTGATGTGTGGTTTTCTGAATACTCCAGAGAGTTGATGTAGCACTAGATCCCATGCCATCCCCCTCTGATGGCTCTCAAGTGGCCATGGATGGCGGTGGTCTGAAGTTTGCAGTCCCAGGATATCTATGATGTAGATGAGGTAATGGTTAATCAAGACTTGGCTCAGACCAAACCCTGGTAGAGGAAGCATGAGAAGCAGTCCAGCTTGTATAAATCCTTTGCCTTTCCAGCCCAGGGTTACAACACTTGGCGACCATCAGAGCCCTGTTAAGTGATTTGGATGTCCACACAGTTGCTTAATCAGTAGGTTCAATCATCTGGGATTTTAATAACTTAATCATTCAGTATATTCTATGATCTCTGTAGGTCCTGCCAAAACACAGTTTCAAGAGAGAGAAAACAGAGTAATGGAAGCAAGACTGAGAACAAGAAGGCCACCTTGTATCTTGTTTTACATAGGAGCTTAACCTTGAATGTCATATTCATATTGTTATTATGCTGATATAGTTCATCCGCTGGTCTTTGAAGCTATTTCAAGATATGTAACAGGAACCCCCCCTAAGTTTCAAAAGTGTAGTGTAGTGAAAATGGACCTTAGGGTCAGACTGACCCACTTTCAAATCATGACACCGTTGGAACATCTAAGTTGAAATGGCAAGGCTTCCAGTTAGCTGAGAGTTTCCAGCTGAACCACCTTCCTTTCAAACCTCAGCTCGGCATACAGCGGGGATACTGGAGGACAGCCATTTCTGCTCAACGTGGGACATCTCTAATGGGCAATCTTTACTCTGGAGGTCCTGGCTGAATTGATCAATACTGCATCAAATCTGTGTCATGGTCTGTAGCCCTCCATGCCACATCCCACGTCCCTCTCCCACCTCCACCCCCACCCCTGTTTATTTGATAAGTGCCAGATCCACACTACAGTATGAGGATTTCCCCCCAGCATTGTCTCCTCCCTCTTTTAGCTTCCAACCTCCCACTGGGGCCCCTCCCACAGAATGATCCATTTGGACTCCTAAACCCATCTGAGAGTCACCCCCAAATGATATAACAGATTAAGTTATTGAACTCTGAGATCCAACTTCTTTATCTTCCCAATCCTATTGCGACCACCTACACCATCAGAATTTGAACAGCTTAAATGAGGTGGAATACATACAGTATCCTGGCTTATAAGTAGACCATCACCAAGACTTTTTTTCCCCCTTCACTCAGCTCATCAGTAGGACCATTGGTGTGTAAAAAGAAGACACATTCTTCGCTTTCATTCACCAACTGTGATATGCCGAGAATAGCATTAACTGTCACGAGGGGGATGGGATCCTGGAAACACACAGCTGTGGGAGAGTGGGACACATCTGTTACAAGCCTGTGAGCATCTTTGATGCTGGGGACTATGGGTTTCCTAAGTGCTAGGACAAATGTCAGAGAGCAGCACAGAGCAGGGGCACCTAGCCTGGAATGTCAAGAACTACCACCTGGGGAGGAAACACTTGATTTGAGTCTACAAGAATGAGTACATGTTCACCCAGCAAAAGAGGCAGGTTGTTGCCAGAAGAGGCAGCAGCCCTTGCTGTGTCTGAGACACACCAGAGAGCAAAGTTAAGATGTTCTAAAGCTATTATAGAGCAAACTGGGGAAGAGGGCAGAGGCACCCCAGCAAAGCTGCTCCATGAATGGCTTGGGCAGAGATTCTCTGCCCTGCTGTACAGAAAAGGATGCCAGCTGGGGCCCACATGGGTTAAATGCCTGGCCCAAGGTCACAGAGTTGTAAAGTCACCAACACCCCCACCCCCAAGCTAGAGCCAGGTGTCTGGTGCTGCTCTACCTGTAAGTATAGGTAACTTTCAGGCAGTTCTCAAGGTGATCTGGAAACAGGTTACTCAGCAGATTGCCTACAGAGTGAGAAGGGTGCAGTTAACCTCAGGACCAATATTTGAGGCTTTCACTGCAGACCATGCTCAATAGTCCAGGGAATTGGAGCTCCTTTAAAGCATGACTTTGGGGAAACAGAAGCCAATGTACACATTCACAGCATTTAGTTCCCCTGAATCAATTATGTTTAAGTGATGTTAAGGGTCTGACAGAGCCACAAAAGAAAGAACAATCTTTAACCTCAACACTGAAGCTGATCCCTGTGCCTTAATCTAAGCCATTGTGTCTGGCCCTACTTGTAAGCTCAGGTCTGGTTCTCATTGCTTTTGCGGATTTAAGCAAAATCCTTCACATAACTGAAATTAGGGTTTGTGTTGATATTTCTTTTGTTATAATATAAAAAAAGAAAGAAAACCACCCAAATCCCTGCAGTCCAGGCCATTGGTCTGGTGGACACACACTGTCTCAATAGAGCATCTTCTCAGAGAATGAGGGTGACATTGGCGTGGGCATCAGCATGTGGGGTGTGAACTGCAGCCCCTTCTGAGAGAGCCAGATGGGCTTGAGTTGTACCCCTCCTGCCATGGCTTGTTGGTGCAGAGATGCTAATGGAAACCACACAGTATCAGGCTGTTGCTATTGAAGCTGCCGTATGCCTTTGCTGCCTTGAAAGTAGCCTTTGGATGCCATTTACCTAAAAGAAACCACATTTCATGCTAGGAAAGACTACCGAGACTAGGCTAGCTCAACTCCCTCACCTTCTAGGTGGGAAAATGCAGGATTTGATTGGACAGGTGACTTGCTCCAAATCAAGGTCAAGGCACATAGAATTACCATCCAAACTTTCTGGTTTCCAGACCCCTCATTTGGCTTAGCTCCTCAGAAGACAATGAAAGGCTTCTGGTTCCAAGTTTTTCTTTCCATTTGGGTGAGAAAAATGGGACACAATTCCGAAAGAAAAAGTTACCCAGGGAACAGTGGAAAAATCTAAAAACCAGTTTTGGCAGCAACGAGAATGTTGTGAAATGCATTTTTAGATTGTGCATATTATTATCTTCTGTGTGCATGCACTGATGAGTGTGTATTTTACCCATGTGGCTCGGTATAAATATAGATCTGTCAGTTGCCTGTGCCACATGGTTTGTGATGGACAGATGGGGCCAACAACAGGAAAGCATCTCCCCTTGTACCTGATGTTGAAATTATAGAAACAAATGTGGAATATAGGTGATGGTGGTAGACAGAAAAGATTGCCCAAGTTGAGAAGGCTCCTAGGAGATCACTTAGACCAGAATGTCTCAAAGAATAATCCATGGGAGGGTGATTTATGATGGAGGGGAAAGTCCTGTGGTCAAACGGTTTAGGAAACATGAATCCAAATTAAAGAGGTTTCCTTACTACAAGGCTTCTTTATGCAGAGTCCTCACTATGGGTATGTATAGTAGGGTGTTCTAGAAGAGGAATGCAAGATAGAAACTTTGCCAGACTTACATATCCACTGAAGCCCTGTTCACTCTAAGGCCAATTTCATGAAACTAATATTTCTTGGAGAATAACCTTTAAGTGTTGACCTTTCCCATATCCTAATTTTACAGATGAGAAAAAAGAGTGTCAGAGAAAAATGACTTTCCTTAGGTCACACTAGTCATCAGTGGGCAGAACCAGGACTCAAAAAAAAAAAAAAAAACTAGAACTTCAGACAATAGCCAAAGGACCAAATCCCTTTCTTGTTGCTCTATCCCCAATGTGTTTCCAAGAGAGTTAACAGCAAGTAGTTTGGCAGTGACTAATAAAAATAGCAAAATATTTTACCTACATTATTGTATATGATCTTGATTAAAATCCTAAGAGATAGGGACTCTTATTACTAGCTTTTCAGATAAGAATGTGGAAACTTAACATACCAGCTGGTTGGCCTGGGGCAAGTAGTAGCACATGGAAGACAAATGAATGATTGGATAAATGATATAGGGTAAGATACTACTATGGATTTAAACTACTCTTGGATACTTCCCTGAAAAGCAACAGCCATGGAAATAGAAGGAGGAAGGGACGCCTGGGTAACTCAGTGGTTGAGCATCTGCCTTTGGCTCAGGTCCTGATCCTGGAGTCTTGGGATTGAGTCCCACATCAGTGTCTCCTTAGGCAGCCTGCTTCTCACTCTGCCTAGAACTCCACCTCTCTCTGTGTGTGTCTCTCATGAGTAAATAAATAAAATATTTTTTAAAAAAGAAATAGGAGGAATAATAAAGGAGTATGGTTTCCCTATGACCATGGCAGAGATCCTGTTCTCAAACTAGAGCTGAAGATCAACCCCAGGTGCAACAGGTCTGTGACTCAGTCCCATGACCAACAGTTTGTGCAGACTAGAGAAGACATACAGCCTGAGATGTCCCATTCCGGCCAGAAGGAAAGCATTAGCCCAGCCTGCCCACACTTCTATTGGTCTCTTCTGTGTTACTCAAGCTTTTGTGCCATCACAGAAATCCCATCTCTTGGGATTTCAGATTGTTTCCCATCTCTGCCCTTAATTCTGTGTTCCTGTCTCACAACGGAAAACCTTAAAACTTTAAGTTGGGCCTGGGATTGTGCCCTAGCTCAGGACCTTACATGCTGTTTGACCCTGGGCAAATCACCGGAGAGATAACACTCCCTACTGTCATCATCACCATCATCATCAAAGTGCTTATTATTGGCTTTATCTTCCACGATCAACTTTAAGCTTCCCAACAAACCACTGGGGCAACTCTGATTATTGTCCACATTTTGTAAATAAGGAAATGTGGCAAAGAGAAGTGAAACTAGTTCTTCAATTCATGACCTTTGTCAGGTTGCAGAGTCTGAACACAGGTGGTTAACCGCTTAACAACCTGGAGGTGCATATATTGTGTAAGAGCGAATGAATTCTCCTCTGCTGTCACAGGCCTATGACATAAGTAGTATCCTGCCCATCACAAAGAGGAGACAGGAGTGTCAAAGAGATTTAAAAGTCTGCCAAATGTCCCATGGCAAGTAAGTGGAGCTAAGAGCTGTGCTTCTCTAGAACCCAACCTCTTCTAATTGTATCCGGACACAGTTTCCTCATTTGCAAATTAAGGTAATGATAATGCCTGCTTCTCAACGACTGCAGCGAAGATCATGGTACCTGAGAGACCTCATAATCTATACACTCAGTGACGGTCACCTAGCCTCACCTTCGTCTATGTAAACGAACAAGGAGTCATCTCTCTGGCAGGCTGCCATTTGCTGACTCTGTGTTCGTGTGTTGGCTGGATGTTAGATTCACTCACCTAATTTTTTAGGGCCTTGTAAAACGTATGAGGTAATTCGTCTTTGTTAGTGAAAAAGATTTAGTGATGAATTCACCCTACAGCATAATTAGCCCCAGGCCTGTCTGTCCCTGAGGGAATCCTTCCTATCTTAGCAAAACAGAGGCAACCTGAGATTCAGAGGCATGTCATTTTACAGAATCTAGCTAATCAAACACAAAATGCGTGGAATCAACAGGTCTCTATTTCTGCCACCTCTAAAGAGACTCCGCTTCTCCCCAAAGCAAAACAAAGGAGGAGTTTTGCCAGCATTAAGGTTGGCCGAACAACGTAAATTCCAACTGGTAACTATAAAGAATTGTTGGATGCTTGGTTTGTATTTCTACAGATGCTCCTTGGCTTTCAAGGAACAAAGAGGTATGCTTAGGAAGCGGAAGACACTTGTTATACTTGCTATTGCTTCGAGAATGTGCCTCCACTTGATTTTCAAAAGACTTTCTGAACTAAAGGCTACGTGGTTGCCAGACTGCCTCAAAATGACAGAAGGATTTGCTCAAAGGAGAGAGTTTGCATTTTAATTTTAAATCATGCTCTGTTCCTGCCCACAGAATAACCAAACATGTGCGGAAATGTTTGCTATCCTTCCCCAGTGGCTTAGGTCATTTGGCTATCATATGACCTTCGTTGATCTAAGTCACCTCTCTCCTGGCTTTGCCAAAAAGTTGATTGCTGTTCATTTCTTCCCCGCACTAGCCATTCGGCAATAAAACGTCTTTTCCTTACCAACTGAAGACAAATCCACAGGAGAAAAAATAAATCTCCTGTGGCAATCCAGGTGGCAGTAGATGCGTGTTGGCTTAGACAGCTTCTGCCCTCAGAGCTAAAGTCCACATGCTTTCCTCATGGGCCTCAGAGTCACTGGTGTCAGCATCCACAATGAAGCCAGGTGGGTCTTTGGCAGCCAGCTAGGAGAACAGTACATCTCCCCTACTCCTGGTGAGGTAACATGACCAAAGCAAGGAAGTAGGACTCTCAGAGATAACCAAACTGGGGGACACAACAAGTGCCAATAATTGGCGTTTTGACCAAATCCAAGGAATGAAATAATTCCAAGGCAACTTTATGCAGCATCTGTGGAATGACACTTCAGGTATATAAAAACAAAACTCATCACCTGGGTGGCTCAGTAGTTGAGTGTCTGCCTTTGGCCAAGGGTGTGATCCCAGGGTCCTAGGATTGAGTCCTGCATCGGGCTCCTCTGCCTATGTCTCTGCCTCTCTCTCTCTGTCTCTAATGAATAAACAATCTTTCAAAAAAAAAAACACATCATCTAACTCATTGAGGGAAATGTCTCGCTGAACTGCATTTGATCATACAGGGATTTTTCAGCAGGATTTGATCATACAGGGCTCTTTGTAATCTTATGTCTTTCAGTAGGAAAGACAGTCTTCTTTATCTGGTGGTCACAGCATTTCCAGAGGACAAAAGAAGACCTTTCAAAGCATCTTGATGACTCACGTAGTATCACATATGTCCACAGTGTAAGAAACAGCGGAGGGCACTGGGGAGGTCTAGCCAGAGGCACTTAGTACCTGCCCCTCTGGTCTTTCTCCTCCCGACAGGTTTTTCTCTTGCCAAAATGTTGCAGCAAGAACTTGGCATCGCCAGGAGGGGTCTGGCCACAGCAGAGTAGAGGAAAATGATCATGGTCATTGTTTAGAACTTTATTCTGTTCTTAATGCCACATCATGCTCATACGGCTTTACTGGAGAGATGCACGATCCAGGTCCCGGTGGCCTTGCTGCCAGCAGCAGCCCGTGTGAAAGAGGCATCTGGGCCATGTTCGTTCCAGTCTCACCTTGACCTGAGAATATGCACTTGATTTTATTTAAGAACATTCTAGAGAACAAGCACAGCAATTTCCACTTAGCCTTGTTTTCAAATTGATACGGTCACTGGGCTTTTCAGGTGCTATCGTGATTAGAGAAAATTGTGTTTTATGCAGTGCTCCTGCAAATCCACCCTGAGCCAGAATTCCATCCTACATTCCATTTAACTTAGAACTTGCCTTTGGTAGAAAAGTTTCTATGTAGCACTTGGCAAAAGTTTTTGTTTAATTCACCTGTATTCTATTTGGAAAAGGAAAAACAATTACAAGTGGCACTAACTTCCTTCCAGAGGACTGATTATTCCTTGTTATCCCCATGTTGTAGGAGAAGCAGTTAGAGGCTATACAAAGGAGAGAGTGTTTGGAAGCAGATAAATTCAGGATTGAATCTCTTTCCTACTGCTCAGTAGTTTATGATGTTAGAGAGGTGACTAAGAAGGGACAGTAAAATGTACAGAGGGGGGATGAAGTTACTTCTCTTGCAAAATTAAGCCATATAGGAACACCTGGGTGGCTCAGCGGTTGAGCATCTGGCTTCAGCCCAGGGTGTGATCCAGGAGCCCCAGGATCGAGTCCCACATCAGGCTCCCTGCATGGAGCCTGCTTCTCCCTCTGTCTCTGCCTCTCTGTGTCTCTCATGAATAAATAAAATCTTTTAAAAAATTAAGCCATATAAGCCTGGGTGGCTCAGCGGTTTAGTGCCACCTTCAGCACAGGACGTGATCCTGGAGCCCCAGGATCGAGTCCCACGTCGGGCTCCCTGCATGGAGCCTGCTTCTCCCTCTGCCTGTGTCTCTGCCTCTCTCTCTGTTTTTCATGAATAAATAAATAAAATCTTTAAAAGAAAAATTAAACCATATATATCTTTATACATATATATTAATATATATTATGTGCATACAATTTCATTTGATAGATACATCCCTGATCCCCGAGCCGAGCAGAGAGATGCACACATTTGGTCTTAGTTCATTTGCTGTTGTTTCCTACTGGATACAACCTCTGTCCATCCGGTACCCTGGTTGACCTGGGAGTCTACCAACAAGTCCTGCCACTGAAACATGTATTTAGCACAGGACATTTCTTGTGATTGCCAAAATGTACAACAGTAGGTAAAGGAGAAATGGCACCTTGAGATTTGGTAGTTCATTGGCCCTGTCTCAGCATAGGAATCATGTGTGCATGAGAGCCTGCGTGTAACCATTACCTGTGTAGACAAGGGCCCTCCTGTGAATAGGCATAGGAGTGAGAGTGTGTGTGTGTGGATGGGTGAGTAGTTGCAAGGTGGAAACTAGGAAAGGAGATCCTCTGAACCAGCCGGTTCTTGGAGCCCTCTTGTGTTCCTTAAATATATGCCCAGCGCTGGGAGCCGGCGGGGTGGCTGACACATCTCTGAGCACATGCCGCCATCTCCTGGTCAGACCCACATGTAGCAAGTGTCGGATTGTTCACTGCTGTCAGCAGGAAGGGGCCTTTCTCACCAGAACCCCCAGACTCCGCCTTGGGAAGGCACGAAAACATAAAGGAAAACCAGCTGGCTGCCAGCAGAGCCCACGATTACTTCCAAACATACTCTGCACCCATCCTCCCCTACACCAGTCTCTGCTGTTGCACTTTGAAAACCAGTGTCTGCTTAGTTTTTTTTTTGTTTTTGTTTTTGTTTTTTCCCCTGGGCTTTGAAGACTCTCTGTAAGAGGAATAATTCTGCAACATCGTTGTTATAGGACGATTTTGTTGGGGGTGAGAATGAAGCGACTTTATCAGAAAGTAAGCTTTACAATTTGTTCATACCCTGAAACAGGTGATCCAAAGTACTAGTAAATAGACTGTAACCTAGCAGGTACTTTTCACATATGAACTCCTTTCTAACCCCCACCCCAACACACCACACCCCAAACAGGCCTCTTACCCTACTGCCTCAACCACTGCACACAACTGTGACTGCACAGTCGTCAGCTGCTGCCCAACCTGTCTGATTACCTCTGCTGACAGACCTCTCACTACCCGATGTGGCTGCTGACTCTACTGTTGGGACAGTGGTATTTGTTACAAATCCTTGTCTTGATGGTTCTTTATTACAGAGAAAATATTCCTATGAACAAATGATTTCAGTATCAGCTCTCAGTTCATCAGAAAAAAATATATTTTAAGATTTCAGAGAGAGAGAGAATACGTGTGTGTGCACGTGCACAAGCAGGGGAAGAGGGAAAGGGAAAAGCAGACTTCCCACTGAGCAGGGATCCTAATTCCAGGCTTGATCTCCAGACCGGAGAACATGACCTGAGCCAAAACCAAGAGTTGAATGCTTAACCAACTGAGCCATCCAGGTGCCCCAGGAAAAAATATCCTTAGATTCTTCAGTCTGAGCTCTCATGACATAGATTTCAAAATCTTTATCATACTCTCCCCACTGGATGTGCTTCATTGTATTAATTCCACCTCAAACTGAGTTTACTCAAGTTTCATGAAATGCTGTGAGCAAAGCTAAAACAACAGAACCATGATCTCCTTGCTCTCAGCACTAGAGTTGCATCAATGTGTTTAAAGATGCCAAAACAAAAAATAAATAAATAAAGATGCAAAAACATGGGACGCCTGGGTGGCTCAGCGGTTGAGCTGGTCCTTCAGCAACATAGAAATCACATTTGTGCCATGGCAGGGGTTCAAGCACTCTCGTATACTCATCCTCCTCTCCCTCTGATGGGGACGGTTTAAGGCTTCGGTTTCTGTTTGCCATCCTTGAAATAGGAAACGTATTTACTGCCTTTGGTGCATGTCCTCACTGGTCAGAACTGTGTGGAACCCACTCATTTCATTTTAAATATTTCTTTAGATAAACGGATTCTTTTTGTACTTAAACTTATTTAAAAGTACCTTTTCGGTATTATCATGTGAAAATATCACCAGCTGTCTTTAGAAGGAAAATGCAAAAATAGAAGGAAAGCTTAACAAATACATTAAGTTTTTTTATAATAAATTTATTTTTTACTGGTGTTCAATTTGCCAACATACAGAATAACACCCAGTGCTCAACACATTAAGTTCTATAAAAAAAAAAAAAAAAAAAAAAGAGTTGCTGGCCAAAGGTGTTATTGAAAGGAGAGGGGGGCATCAGAAGTTTCAGGGATGAATTTTATATCAAAACCAAAAACTTTTTAAAAGCATATTTAACGATTTTGAACATGTTTGAAAGGAGAATAACATCATTAGGATGTGGAGGCACCTGGTGGCTCAGTGGTTAAGGATCTGCCTTTGGCTCGGAGGCCTGACCCCAGAGTCCTGGGATGGAGTCCCGCATCCGACTCGTGGGATACGCGTGGCTATACAAAAGGACAGGTTTTCTTTGTTCTTTAGTGGATTGCTTGGGATATGCATCACATTCGCGTTTAATGCTTGTTCAAAAACGAAACTGTCTTCTACTTTGTGCAGAGAGGTTTTCTGGATTGGCTGCAGATTTTTAGTTACATTTTCCCAGCAAGATGGCACAGTGAACCAGGGCTGAGTCAGAAAAGGAAGCACCTGATTCCTAGCCAGCTGCTCTTTCTATTGGCCCCACTGCCATTTATGGCCGAAGGGGACGAGAATATGTCACCATAAAATATGCCTCTTTGGCATATTATTTTGAGCTCGGTTTGTTTTGAAGAAAAGGCACACACAGGAGAAACTCAGACAAATGAGTAGAAGTTACCTAAGGTAACTTATCCTTTGTGATGTAAATGTAACATTTACATTTATAAGGGAAATCTCTCTGGGGAAGGGTGTCTCTCTGTACCAGGAAGAGGAGGAGGACTCTAACTTACCAAGAATGAAGGCAGGGATTCAAGCTTACATAACAGGGATGCCTGGGTGGCTCAGTGGTTGAGGGTCTGTCTTTGACCCAGGGTGTGATCCTGGGATGAGTCCCACAATGAATTCCCTGCATGGAGCCTGCTTCTCCCTCTGCCTATGTCTCTGGGTCTCTCATGAATAAAAAAATAAATAAAAATAAAAAAACCCACAAACTTACATAACAGCCTTGCTCTGGTTTGCTGTGCTCCCAGTAACTTCCCCTAACTGGCCTCTCCCTCCTATCCCCTACTTTTGTCTTTCTCTAGAGATGCTATTTAAGGTGGTGGCCTTAAATAGGAATTACTCAGTTTTTTTTTCTGGGTATCTTCCACATACACAGGAGGTATATATTTTAGTAAACTTCTGTTTTCTCCTGTTAATCTGTCATTTTATTACAAGGTGGAGGTGTCTCAGCCTAGAAAGGTTGAGGGAAGTTTATTTTTCCTTTCTCACATGAACACAGTGTTTCATGTTTGTTATCGTGTATGGTGCAAGTCTTTTCTCCCTGCGATCAGTTGATCGGCTCCTCTAGAACAGAACTTATAACTAATACATTTTCTGTTATTTTCTCAAAGCGCCAAGGACATGGCATAGTCAATAAATGCAAGTTGAATCACTGAACTTGGAAAAATGAAGTCAGATGGATTGTGACCTTTACTCACTACAAAACTGTTAAAGAGCCAGCAGGACCTAAATGGAGTCGCGTATGCTAACGTCATCAAAATGAGATTTCATTTACATTTCTGGTTCTCCCAAAGCTGGAATCTTAAATTAGTCCATCAGGAATCACTTAAACAGCACTAGTTGGCTCATCTTCCTGATGGGCCCCTGCTATTCTCTACAGGAAAGTGAGCTTGCAATAACTAACCAGCTTTTTTGCCTCATATAACTTCCTTATTCCCCTCCTTCTGTCTCTAAAAGCCTTTCACTTGATACAGCGCCTTGGAGCTCCTTTCTACCTGCTAGATTGGATGCTGCCCAATTCATGAATTATGGCATAAAAGCCAATAAGAGATTTCACATTTATTCAGTAAATTGTGGGCTTTTTAAAAGAGATTTTATTTATTCATGAGAGAAACAGAGAGAGAGGCAGAGACACAGGAAGAAGGAGGAGAAGCAGGCTTCATGCAGAGAGCCTGATGCAGGACTCGATCCGGGACTCCAGGATCACACCCTGAGCCAAAGGCAGATGCTCAACTGCCAAGCCACCCAGGCGCCCCTGGAAAATTGTGTTTTTTAATAGTTTGGTGGCAATGATAGGATCTTCTGATGACTTCAGGGACAATGAGAAATGCAGGTGTTGGTACCCATGAGCCTTTTGAGTCTGCCTCACTGTTTCCAAGCCATGGGTAAGTAAGTTCTTGATTCTAACTCTGCCATCTTTGCGATAAGCTCCAACTTGAATTGGTTTTCTAGTCTAGGGTTAACAGATTAGTCTAGATTGGCAGGAGGCTCTCACAGAGCTCCAGCTCTCAGCCCCTGCTCAGTCCAGGGCTTAGTGGGTCACCTTGAACCAGCAGATGCTTCTCCCTGGAGCCCAAGTCCATAGCCCTTGATTCATTCCACAGCCCCATTTGTTGAGATCTGCTGTTCAATCTCTGGTTCCATTTTAGGAGCTGCTGGTCCTGTACACCTAAAGCCTTCTCTTAGCCAGTCCATGGTACTATCTCTTTGCTTACTGCTGGTATCCACAGTTCTATTATCTTGGTTATTCTTGGTCTCTATTAATATGCATATGGCATAAAGGAACAAGAGATCTGTTATAAATGGAAATCTCAGAATCCACAGCCATCAAATTAATGGGCACAGGTTAAACACTTCAAAGCTGCTAGAGCATTTGCCATCTGATTGTAAGAATCTTATACAATGATAAATTGGTTACATAAAAAGTTAGAGGGACACCTGGTAACCTATCGATCTCAAAATTTCCATGCAGGAAGTACACTGTAAAACACCACATAATCTCCTAGCCAGTGGCTTATCCCTCTTATATATTAATTTGACTCCCAAAAGCTAACACTTAGAGAAATGGAATCCTCAAGTTTCAAAGCATTGAGCGCTCCACCTTCTGGCATACCTATTTCTATATCCAAGAACTCTGATCTCAGAAGCTATAGATATCTATAAAAATGGCAAAATCTTACTAAGACAGCCTTACTTACTAAGACAATCTTACTTACTAAGACATCCCATAATTGCCACCAAACTATTAAAAATACGATGGCCGCTATGGCAAACATTCCAAATTGACAAGCTCATCTAAGAAGTACACTTGAAAACAAGGGCTCTTGGAAATTAAACAAACAGAATAGGATACCAAACTCAAAAGCAGAAGCCTCCAAAAGTCTTCAATATCCCAAAATGGCAGGCAGCCTGGGTCGCTAAGCAGTTTAGCGCCGCCTTCAGCCCAGGGTGTAAACCTGGAGACCTGGGATTGAGTCCCATGTCAGGCTCCCTGCATGGAGCCTGCTTCTCCTGCCTGTGTCTCTGCTGGTCTCTCATGAATAAATAAATGAATTCTTTTTAAAAAAAAGATTCTGAAATGGCTTTATTGAAGAATTAAATGCAAAAGGTCAATGAAAAATTAAAGACAAAATGTCCCTGAAACAAAAGACTGACAGGATTCCTACTACCCCCCCTTCTTACCCTTTACCTGTGTACTCAGTCTACTAATCCTCTATTTGAATTGCCTTTCCACTTTGAAGAAATTACAAGACTGGTAAAAAAAAAAAAATCCACCAAATTAGCAGCAGCCATACAGGTGATCTGATATTTACCCCGGAAGGAGGGCCCCCCTACAGGCCCAATATTTACCTCTAAGGGTTGATGGAACTCAAAAGGATTCTCCTATTAGCAGTTAGCAGTTATTCCCTTAAATAGCCAAGGGGAAACTAAAATTAATGGAAAACTTGTCAAATTCTGCTAAATATTGGAACTACACTCTAAAGCCCAGTTGTTCTGGAGCCTGAACAAGGGATTCTCAGAATATTGCAGAAGCTGGCCAAGGGTGAGAATTTTTACAAGTCACTTCTTCTGGATCTCTGTCTGTGATATCCAGTTGAGAGAGGAACATAAAATTTCACATCATCCCTTCCCGTTGGTTATTGGTCCTTCTTTTCCCAGGGACAGCTACTGCTCTCTGGTAGGTCTCATTTTGTGTCCTAAGAACATACCTTGGCAGGCAACCACGAAGGTGGAGGGCCCCCAAAAATGGCTGGACAGAAATGAGTTGTAATCCATTTGTGATTGGAAACCTACCATTTGCTAGCTTTCAGGGGAACTGTCTTTTGGGTGACTATCTCTGGGTGTGACTCTGGATCTTAGGAGGGAGTTTCTTTTGCACTCCTTTTTGAGGATGTCTCTTGGGTCTGTGGGGTTGTTCAATACTCCCAGGAATATTTTTACTGGCTGTCCCAACTGAAGCCCGATAAAATATTTGAAAGGATTTAAGAAGCTCTATAGTTCAAAATTGGCCAAACTGGAAGCTGGTATGCAGAGCCTGATTTGAATTTTTTTTGAGGCATTCTCCCCCAATCTAAATGTACCTAGAGAGAAAGAAAAACACTCCAAAGACAAAGCTCAAAATCTAGAACATAGGAATCTTTTCATTTTCATTTTGAATATCTTCTGATATAAAGAAGCCAACTGAACATAATGCAATTGGATCACTAGATCAGCCCTTTTGAAATCATTCATACGGCAACCCGATTATTTGATAAATTAAACTGTCTTTGTCTTACTATTTACAAGAACAAAAATACAGCTCTAAGAGCAAACCAAAATCTACCTATCCTTCTTATCAATCCCAAAACCTCCCCATCGCCTCAAAAAGTTTGTAGATATTGTAAAAATGATGGCTTTAAGAAACAGAAGTTCCTTCCTAGAGGAAGCTGCATTATTTCTCTGTGTTATTGAGATATAAAGGTCCTATGGTCTTCTCCAAAAATTCTTATCCAGGCCACCTCTTCCAAATGCAAACTTCAAAGAGATAATTTTTTATCAAAAGGGAAAAAAAGGGGAGGGCTATTTGGAAATTAGATGAATAAAAACTCTTAAGTTTCTGTTCCACAAATATTAGTAACAAGCCTTAGCCATCCAGTAGGTAACCTTAGCATCCCATCTGCCAGAAACACAATTTGTATCCAACCTTTCTTTTATAAATGAGTGAGTTTTGCATTATCATTTGTGTCTCATAGCTAAAGTTTTCAAATAGGAGCTAGAAAATCTGTTTACACTTGTCTGTATGTTTAGGTATGTCTGTGTGTGTATATTATGAAAGTGTGATTTTTTTTCTACTCCAAATGGTATTGCCATAATTAATTTGTAAAGTGCTCTTTTTAATTAAGGACAAACAAGTGTTATATAAATCATGTATATGCTCAGAAATCAAAACTAACCCAAATTTCATGTGATTTTGGATAACCTCTGGTAAATAGAAGCTAGTTTAAGTTTGTTGGTTTAATTTAAACTAGCATGTTCTTAGAGTTATCAGCATTAAATACAGTACTTTTACTCAGTTACTAAAAGTCAAATAAGCTCATATCTCTGTTACAGAATCCGTCAGCAAGGATCATTTAAGATGATGGGTAGCTATTGAATGACTTGTGAACCTTCCTAACCTATCTAAACATAATAGTTAAGAATAAGTGAGTTACATAGACATAACCAAAGTTTGCAAATGAACTTTTCTACCATAAGTAGGCTTTAGGGTAAGTCTACTTATAAATACTTTCCAAATTTTTTGTTAACTAGAAACCTTAAAGTCATACTGAGATAGATTATGGGCATTCCGGGTTACCTAGGTCATTTCCAAATAAAGAAAAATGCTGAAACACTGATTGCTGAATATGGAGTTTTCCATTTTTTCCTCCCCCCCCCCGTTTTTTTTTTACACAGACACTAAATATATTGGGATCTAAACATGTTTGCACCACCTTGACAAATCTACCGTGAGGAAGAATATGCTTCTGGAAATTGTGAAATGTATTTATAAATTTGCTAATCACAGAATACAAGTGTAACAGACCAGCATTGCTTACTTCTCAGTTTTCATTAGGAATTTAGGATTCTGAGGGTTAAGAATTCTGATATATGTATTTAAAACTATTTAGAAATAATAGGGGTGAAGGGAAGTTACTGTGTATGAGAAGTAGGTAAGGGGAGTAGAGCAAGTGACTGTTCCATTATGAGCAAGAGGACATAACCTTAGAGGAATCTGGGAAAGCATCCAGGAGGCAGTGACCTCTCAGCTGAGATCTGAAGAACTACAGAGGTTGGTGACATAAGAGATGGGGAGAACATGGTCCATCCATAGTCAAAAATGTACCCCAAGGAGGGAGAGTGTCGAGCAGCTAAGGGTGAAAGAAACGTGTTGCAAGATTTGGAATGTTCAGGGAATGGAGAGGGGAAACTGGAGACATTTAAGAGGCCTTCATAAGCCATGTAAAACATGCAAACTGTACTAAAAAACACCATCTCAGGATCAGAGACCACTCCTAACTTCAACATCCATCCGTCAATCTTGCCTACGACAGAAAGAGTATTTCTCAAAATTATTATAACCATGATATTTGCAACTTGTCTCCGAAGTTAAAAATAATAATAACAGTGATGATGGGAAAAATAGGTTTCCCATAGCTATATGACTTTGTTGCCAGATTACTAACTAACAAAAACACATTTCCTTCTGTGGACCTAAGTCTTAGCATTCGGACAGGCAGGCAGGCAGAGGCGGCCACGGTGGACAGTAAAAACTGTTGGAAATTCTGGAAGCGCTTTGCTCAGTGAGGGATGGCAGATGCCCTGACAAAGCAAGTGTCTCTAGGGTGCCCCCTGCCATGGGAGGGGGGAGCAGAAGTCATTTAAACCTAACTGTAAAGATTCAAGGGAGGCTTTTCCTTTCCTCTTGGCTCATCACCACCTTTACTACGCGATGCCTGGAATCTCTGCAGCCAGCAGGCGACATATGAAGGGAGCTGAAAAGCAGGAGCCGGAGCAGAGAGACAGAAGGCATCAAGGTCTTTGAAGAGGTCAGCGAGAGGCTGGCCACCCCAGCTGCGAGCCAACCACTCCCGTGAATGATCGTGATGTCGGAAAATACGCCCCTCAGCGCACCAGGCATCACGGTAAGGATGGGGTCCACCTGGGCCCACAGTGGCCTAACTGAGAAGGAAGCCCGGACAGCCTCGGGCGCGGAGCTCAGAGAAGCAGCGCAGGGGCTGGTGCCCTGCAGGCTGGGATCTGGTCCAGCAGCTTAAACTTATTTTTTTTTAAGATTTTATTTATTTATTCATGAGAGACACAGAGAGAGAGGCAGAGACCCGGGCAGAGGGAGAAGCAGGCTCCATGCAGGACTCTATCCTGGGTCTCCAGGATCAGGCCCTGGGCTGAAGGCGGTGCTAAACCACTGGTCCAGCAGCTTAGAGGCGACCCGATCAAGATGTCGTGTGTGCTTTTAACCCCAGCAAGCTAGAGACGGAGACAGAGAGAGAGAGAGAGGACGCTACTGCTTTGAGAGGGAATGAATACATGATCCCCGCAGGGGAAGCCCAGCTACTAAAACAGAATTCCTTCTCCTCTGATTTTATATAAAACACGGATAAATGAACAGCTATGTATGAAACACGTGTTAAAACCCCAGTTGATTTGAAAGCTTCTAACCTCCCTGCGTCCTCAGTGGTGCCACAGGAGCCTGACAGCCGAGGGCAGGAAGAGATCCCGCAGCCCCACCTGGTGCAAGTGCAGGCCCAGCCCCGGCGAGCCCCGGGCCCTCGGGAGAAGCCGCTCCAGGCTCCTGCCGCCGCCAGCGCCGCCCTGGGCCGGAGGGCCCGGGGAGGAGGGGACGCGGGACCGAGCCCGACTGTGCCAACCGTCCTCTAGGTTCTGGGAAGTCAGGCGGGGGGCCTGTGGGCTCCTAGACGGCCACGCACCTGTGGGAAGGCTCGGGTACCCCGGGGAAATGGGATAGTCGTGGATGCGGGGAAGGCTAATAAGCTTTAAAAGATGAAGTTTAAAAAAAAAAAAAAAAAAAGATGCAGTCTTCCTTTAAGTAGTTGGTATTTTTGTTTCAGATGATGGGAGCACTCCAGATAGAGAACGGGGTCAGGTAAAGGTTTTTGGCTGAGAATCTGACAAAAGGAGCACAGCTCCCATTCCAGCCACCCATCCCCTGAAAGCACACGGGGCGAACTTTACAATTATTCTGGAGGCAGAAATGTCAGATGATCCAAGTGGAGGAAGAGAGAGGATACAACATGGTTCTGGTTTATAAAATTAATTGTCATGCGGTCACAACAGCTGGTCACTCTGGAGCCGCCACCCCCCCGTAGGAGATACTCCGTCACCAAGGGCTTTCTTTCACAGAGATTTTAGGGATCACGTAGTACAACCATCTTTTGAGCCTCACGATACTCTACAGGGTCTCCTCTGAGTGATCGCTCAGCCTAAACCAGACACGGAATCACAGGGAACAGAAAACCAGCAGTTTCTAAGCCCGATTCCTAAAAAGAATCTCCCCAAATAGGGACACACACTTGTGCACTCAAACATGCCTGCTCTTGGACGGAAGTGCCGTGTTTCACACCCACACCAATGGTGCTATTATTAATTGCAGTACTGACATGATGTTTAAACCTCAAATGACCATGGATCACACTTGGGTTGAACTGACAAGGTAGCTCCTCGAAGAGTCTGAAATTAGGGAAAAAGGAAAACTAGTGGTTCATCTTTATGTTTACTGGCCATTTTCTCAAGCATTTGACTCATCTAGGAAACCTAATGAAAACAGGGCAGCACTTCAAGGTAAATTTTTTCATGGCCAAGTTGGAACTCCAACACCATGTTCCCAACCTGAGTACTGGACACTTCCCACCGCAAAATCCTGATTCTTGTGACACAAATACTGCAATGTTTAATGTCACCTAAAACAGATTTTCCCTGTGTATTTCTCCAAAGACAGAACATAAGATTAAACTGTATTAAAGTTCAGAAACAAATTTAGCAATTTACTGATTGATCTCTCTGAGGTGTGCTTTCTTTCAAGCCTGACTTCCAAATGATTGTGTGAGAGACAATGGGATTTGAAGAACCCAGAGGAAAATGGAATTCTTGGTAACTTTAGCATAACAAATCTTCATACCTATATTCATTGCATCTTTAAGGATAGTTAAGTTGTAATACTGTAAGTATTTTTAAATGTTTGTGAAATTTGTAGCACAGGATTTAGGATTGAGTAGATAGTACAGTCTCTTAAAGGTTGATATTTTCAATGGCAAATAGCTGCCAGATATGAAAAAAAAAATAGACTGTCTACACACACACACATACAGCAGGTAACCCAAATTAAAAAAAATTCTCAAAAAATCCTCTTATTATTATGTAGTCAGGAAGTAGTAATTTCATTATTTATATTTCATTCCATACCCTACATTATATTTTTAAGAAATATTGTAACTACATACGGGATGCATGTGTCACAGGAAACCAAAGGTTGTATGCTTCTTGTGATACATCGAGTTCTATTCTAAAGGAATTCAGAGATAATTTTCCTCTGTTTAGTCCCTGTAGAGTATTTTAAAATACTTTAAAATTCATGGGAATAATCAACACTCAGAAGCATTACATCTTTGGCAATGAAAAACAGATTGAAGGATTTTAGAGCCTTTGCAGACTGCCACTCAAGCTTATTATTTATGAACTCTTTGCTCTTTAAAATTGAGAACAAAGCAATTAACTATAATTTCACACCTCCAGGAAGATGAGGAACAGAGTCTGCTAGCTATTGTAAATACCCAAGGGTATTCTTACACTTAAATTTATTGCATGGAAATTTTCCTCTTATTCAAAAGAAAGAAAGTGAATCTTTTAGTTTGTTCACTGAAAATAGTAGGAAACGCATGGCAATCTACTGCTAAGAAAATAAGTTTAATAGACCCCATTGTCCAGATCATCGCAAGGCCAATATTTTCGAACATGAAGCACAGAGGTAGACCATAATCAGGGAGGCAACGTGCTGGCTGGCTTGCTCACTGAATGCGGTGATCAGAACTTCACAAACACATGCCTTGGCAACAACAGTTCAGGTGTTCAGGTTACCGAGCATGGCACTTGCTGGGGGTCGGGTCCTCGATCCCCACGGTGGCTGTGCTATGCTCCTACCACCACGAACCACCCAGAGGCTTGAAGCAGGGAGATCAGGGAGGGTCCCCCAGGTGGGAAGGCATGGATTGGAGCCCGGGCCGTCGGACCAGCATGCGAGCACCCCTCTCTGTTCACGGCTCTCTGCCCAAACAGGAGTCCCCAGCAGGCGCAGGGAGAGGCTACACAGCATGGATGACATCTGTACCAAAACACCCCAACTCAACACAGGTGCCACCAAAAGAAAGTAACGGGATGTTCCTTTTGGAGAATAACAAAATGACTCACTTGGTTTTCATACTTTACAGCTGCTCAAAGAAGGAATTAGAATTGAACCAATATCCCTTACGCCTTAGACCTGAACATTATCCTCTCATTCTTCCTCTTCCTACTGCCTGGGGTAGGCCCCTGCCACCGCCTCCTCAACTATTACACTAGACTCCAACATCATCCTTCCAACCTCAATCTCCTGCTCCATTTAATTTTTCAGAGGGACTCTGCTCACGACCAGTCTGCTGCTCAAGGAAACTTCCGATGGCTGCTCCTGACCATAGGATGAAAGGTATACAACCCAGATGTCTTGGGTTCAGGTCCCAACTGGGCTCTCAACACTCTCCTTCCCTCTCTCATCAAGAAGTAACCACCAATCTATTTCCGTGCAGTTCCCCTCCCCCACCCCCACCTCACGACTAGTCCACAGGTACTTACCAAGAACATGCTACATTTAGTGGTCTGTGCTGGGGGGAGGGGGGATGGGACACCCTGATAAATGCAAATATAAATTCTTCATGGATCCTACCCTCAAGTTGCAGGTACTTAAGGCTCACAGGTACCATGCATGTACCTAGCTAAAATGAAACGACCCAGAAGACTGAGGACAACTTTGGGGATTTCATCTAATCAGTTGGGAACTGTGTTTTTAGCTCAGCTATTTTAGTCATCTTAACAACTCAAGCAAATGAGCATATCTGGGGTGGAGACGGGGCTGGGTTCAGGCAGGGGGAGATTAAGGCCAGGGTGTTGACGTTCAAGGAGAGAAATGTTCAGTGACTTTTCCCCATATTCTGACTTCATTTCTATTTATTTTCAAACTTGCCCAAAGTTTATCCATTCAAGATAAGTGTATGTTGGACATTTCACAAAGGCAGAGCATGTGGATTCTAACATCTGAGGTGGTTTCTTGTTTACCTTTGTCATGGCAAGTCTGTGCATGACATGGTAGGGGACAGGAAAAAGGTGAGGGTCGCATACTGGCCATCACAGTGACTTGATTCTGTGAAGTGCGGCCATTCTGTGTACACCCGCACGTGGAGACAGCAGCTAAGGGAGGAGGAAACTGATCTACGGACGCCGGTCAGCCCTTCCCACAGCACAGGAGCCAGCTGGCTCTACCAGGTTGAAATGGATCCCACTCACTCCACACAGGGGTGACATCGCCAGCACGGAGCACATCTGTCAGCAATAAAATGCACGAAGGATCAACAGTAAATGGCCCTGCCTGCCCATTTTCCTATCGTTTTCCTGCATATATAAAATAATCAAACAGGTGCCTATGTGTTATACAGGTGATTGCCATTTAGCGTCAGGGAAGGAAAAATTCATCAACACACCCCTTCCCCACAGAGGGTTATAAAAAACACCCAGGAGGAAATGTGCTCCTCAGATGTAAAATATTTGTTAGATTTGCTATTGTAATTATTTATTTGTAAGTAATTTTAATTTATTTTGATCTAGTCAATATCTATTTTTTTAAGATTTAATTTGTTTATTTATTCATGAGAGGCAACAGAGAGAGAGAGAGAGGCAGAGGGAGAAGCAGGTTCCCTGCAGGGAGCCCAATACAGGACTCAATCCCAGGGCCCCAAGATCACGCCCTGAATCAAAGGCAGACACTCAACCACTGGGCCACCCAGGTGCCCCTCTATTTGTAATTTTCAGACACAAATGGGTTTAATAAGATTAGGAACATGAGTAACAAACTTCAATCACAAAGCACCTGCGTTTTCTCTAGCTGTGTACCAAATTAGCATCAACTTAGCTGCTTAAAACAGCACATATTTATTTTCTCCCAGTTTCCATGGGTCAGAAGTCCAGCCACAGCTGAGCTGGTCCTCTGCTCACGGTCTCACAGAGCTGCAAACAAGGCATCTGTGGACCTACGTTCTCATTTGGAGGCCTCACTGGGAAGAATGTGCTTTGTGCTCATTCGGGTTGTGGTTAGAATGCAACACCTTGCAGCTGCCTGACTGCCCAGGTCTCTGCGGGATGGTGGCTGGAGGCGGCCTCGAGGTCTTAGGGGCTGCCTACCAGTCCTAGAAACCTCCTGTAGTTCCTCACCTCAGGGGCTTCTCACACACATGGCTACTTACTTCATCAGGTTCACGAGGGGAGGCTCTAGCTCCAGTCGGCTCTAACAGAGTCTTCTACAAGCTAATGTAATCTCAGGAATGACATCCCACTGTGTCTTCTCAGAAGCCCAGCACAGGCCCTGCCTACAATCGAGGAGGGGGCCCTGCACAAAGGCAGAAACATCAGGGACTGGGGATCACTTTAGGGTCTGTCTGCTGCAAGTTAAATGGACAACCTATTAAAACACATTTATATCCACTATCTCAGCACCTGAAATTAAAGGGTTCAAAGAAATGACTGATAAGCTAGACTTCATTAAAATTAAAAACTTCTGCTCTGAGACAATGCCCAAACAACAAGATGAGCCACAAACTGGAATACTGACCAAAGACACAGCTGACAAAGGACTGTCTGCTAAAACATGCATAGAACTCTTAAAATTCAATGTGATTAAAAAATGCACCAAAGACCTTAAGAGACACCTCACCAAAGTATATATACAGATGTAAAATAAGTATCTGGAAAACACTCCCTTGATTTTTCATCAGGGAAATGCAAATTAAAATTACAAGCTATAACCACACAGCTGTTAGAATGGCAACAATCCAGAACACGGACAACAGGAAATGCTGGCAAGGTCGTAGAGCAACAGGAGGGGGCAGCCATCACTAGGATGGGGGTGCAGGAGGGAGAATAAGGCGGCCACTTGGGAAAACAAAACTAAACCTACTCTGAGAATATGATCCAGCAATTCCGCTCCTTGGAATTTCCCCCAAAGAAGTGGAAAATGTATGTCCATATGAAAACATGGATGTGGTGGTGGCTTTATCCCTAATTGCCTAATCTTGTAAGTAACCACGATGTCCTTCAGCAGGTGCAGATAAACAAACTATGGTCCATCCAGACCATGGCATATTACTCAGCACCAAAAAGACATGAGCTACCAAGCCACGTAGAGACAGAGAGGAACATCAGGGGTTGTATTAATGAGTATTTCTAAGTAAAATAAACCCATCTGAAAAGGTTGCATACTCTAGGACTCTAAGTATAAGGCATTCTGGAGAAGTTGAAACTATGCAGACAATCAGATCAGTGGTTGCCAAGGGTGAGGTGGGAAGACTAAGTGGAGCATAGAGGATTCTCAGGGGAGATAAATACTCTGTATGATATCATGATGAAGGATATAGGTCATTATACCTTTGTCCAAATTCACAGAATGGCCAACATCAGGAATGAATCCTCATGTCATCTTCCTACCTTGAATAATTATAATATGCAGAATAGGTCCATCAGTTATAACATACGTACCATTCTAGGAGGATGTCAACAAGGGGGAAGCCCTGCATGTGTGGGGTAGGGAGTATATGGGAAATATCTATACCTTCCCCTCAATTTTACTATGAAACTTCACATTCTCTAAAATAATTTCTTTGAAGGGACACCTGGGTCGTTCAGCAGTTGAGCATCTGCCTTTGGCTCAGGGCATGATCTGGGTCCCAGGATCAAGTTCCACATCGGGCTCCCTGCGAGGAGCCTGCTTCCTCTGTGTCTCTACTTCTCTGTGTGTGTCTCTCATGAATAAATAAAATCTTTTAAAAAATAAAAACACTAAAGAAAACTAAAGAAATACTGTTTCTTTTAAAACACTAAAGGACTGAGCGAGGTATGTGTAGGATAATATTTCCTGTCCCCATTTCCCAGTGATCCTATACAATGTCAAGTTCTTTTTTTTTTTTACAATGTCAAGTTCTTAAATCAGGGATCCTCATAAGGGGCTTTAAATACAATGAAAAACAGAGAATTTTTAAATTAAGGTTCCTGATTATGTCGTTATGTTTATCTAGGAACTTTGCATTTAAGAATTAACACTCTCGTGAACCAATTTTTTTTCTTAATTTGCTTCTAGAGAGTAAAATAAAAATCATATGTGATAAAAATAGAATCCTAGCCTTTTATATTGGGATGGAGCAGCTGCTTAAAATTCAGTCTTAGCCTACAGCCAACGGTGATATTTGAATGTCAGCAGATAACCTGGAGAGCAAACAAGTAAATACTGCATTCAATGATTGCAAATTATTATTTTTAAAAATCATCAAATTGATTGAAGCCTCTGATTTCTATACAGAGGCTTATATATTTAGGTCTAAAATTTTTGTAAATAGTCTGTAGTATAAAAAGTTAGTGAACAGTCCATTCATTCATTTAAGTATTTTAAACCTTTACTGAGAATCATCTAAATATATCAGGCATTATTCTAGGTGTTGGAAATTTCATAAGTTAGGTATTGGTACTTAACAAAATAACCCCCAAACTCAGGAGGTGAAAAAGAAAACACTAACAGTTTCTGAAGATCAGGAATCCAAGAGCAGTGTCCCTGGGCGTTCTGACTCAGGGTCTCCCATGGGATGGGCATCAAGATGGCAGCCAGGACGTTGGTCATCAGAAGGTTCCCCTGGGCTTTTAGGATCTCCTACTAAGGCCATTCATGTGACTATTGGCTGGAGGCCTCAATTCCTATGTATGCTCCTCCCTAGAGCTATTCATAACGTGGCAGCTGACTTTTCCCTTGAGTGAGCAATCCAAGAGAGCAAGTACACAACCAAGCAGCAGTTATTTATAACTTCATCTCAGAAGGGACACACTATCCTCTCATCTGTATTAGACTGGTCCCAGACACCAACCCTGGCCCAAGTGGGAGTAAACTGCAGAAAGGTGTGAGTCACTGGGAACCTGGTACTCTCAGTAAGACATGAACGAGCCATATCAGAACAAGTATCATTATCTTACTAGGTCGGCTTTATATCTGATGATAACCAGGAGTCCTTGGTGCCAATAGGATGAATAAAGGGCATGCACAGGAGCTGGGTAATATCTGCTTGTGTCAAAACACTCAGTCTGTAGCCATCATTCCATTCTCCCCAAGATTAGAGCATCGTGCCTCTCCTCTGCTCACCATATTCCACCTCTGGACCTCTTTCCCAGCCTGTGAGATAATGCCCATTCTTCAAGTATTATTTCAAATGCCGCTGCCTCCATAAAGGTGTTCAACATCCCCTCTTAACCCAATGTTACTCTCTTCTGAATAAGGTTTCAAATGTCTCTTACACCAACTATAACCTTCCCCCTACATTGTAATTATTAATCTAAGCATTTCTTCCCACTAATCCAGTTTCAACATTGTGTGAGGAAGGACAGGGTCTTCTTTCGTCTATGTCCAGCATGGCAGGTGTTTCACCGATTGCAGAAAACAGTGCATTACTGTGTGAAGGGAGATATATTGACACAGCAAGCTGTCGGAAGGACTCACACACAGGGAAGGGCCCAGGCAACAGGAAGACATGAAGGCAAAGGGAAAAATACGTTTTGAGGCTGAAGGTAAGACAAATAATTACAGAAATATCTTTTTGAGGACAGCTCTATCCACCACATTGACCGTATTGCCTGCATGCCTTTCCCCCAAACTATCTAGTGAAGCAAATGCTCTACTAACTGGCAACCTTCTTGACATCTACATGGGTTAAACCGCATGAACTTCACAAAATTTTAAGTTTCTACTCATTTCCATCTTCTTTTGAAAGTACAGACATCCAGACTGAAAAACCATTCCATCTCCATCACATGGTCTATTCCTGAATCCTGCCTGACATACCATCTTCTCATATAGAATATTGGGCCATATTATATCCTAACATATCAACAAACCCAGGATTTATTTTCCAATCCATTGAAACTCAACAGAATCATGTTAAATATTAAACATAAACTGAGATCTGAATCTGCTTCTACCACTTCATCTCAGTCTGTGTCACTTCAAAGTTACTGTCATTCCCTTCAGCATGTTGACCCTGTCATAATGCCTGTTCTTTTCCATTGGGTGGTCTGGGATGGTTTGTGTTCATCATTAAAGTAGGTGCCTATTAATGTTTAGAGGATAATAGTATTTTAATCAGTAACTTACATTGAATAAAAGAAGTAATATCAGTTAGTAAAGAAGGAATGGCATTACATCCTGACCCATTTTGGCCTCTATTTGATTTACAAAGCCCTAAATAATCTAAACCACATCTCCCCTAACTTCAATTCTGCCTCCCTCTCAGCACCCTGGCTCCCTTTCCATTTCTCAAATATTCAAAACTTTGACCATTGACAATCTTCTCATATTACTTCCTTTCATTTTTCACATGGAAGACTGGTAATAACTGAGTCTTGGTTTATTTTTAAGAGACTAGAGAGAGAGAGGCAGAGACACAGGCAGAGGGAGAAGCAGGCTCAACACAGGGAGCCCGACATGGGGCTCGATCCTGGGCCTCCAGGATCAGGCCCTGGGCTGAAGGCGGCGCTAAACCGCTGAGCCAACCAGGCTGCCCTGAGTCTTGGTTTAAATATGAATTCCTTGAGGTACTTTCCATAACTACAATTCTGAATAGAAGCCCAACTAAGTTATTCTCTATCATAGCACTCAAATGTAATTGTATTATAATATAAAATTTAAATTTTTCCTTGTTCACTTACTTATTGACTCCCTCAATAAGGAGGGAGATTTGAGTTCCCAGGGCAATGGTCTTCCTCCCCCTGCCTTATAACCAAGCATAATGTGGTGTGCTTAGAGCACGGAGGGAATTCAGGAATACTTTAGAAAAAAATGAACAAATAGCTCATCAATCAAACACCATCTTTTGCTACTAATCCTTCATAAAATTTCACCCTGCATTCCTGAGCAAACATTTTAATTCAGTTTTACAGAGTTTTTGTGTTATCATTCACCCAAATGATCCGCCTATCTAAAGTACATTTTAGGAAATGAAGTGAAAGCCATCCCCAGGATGGGACACACCACAGAGACCTTGGGCGGACATGCAGGGCAATAACGTGCCATCACCGAGTCTAGGATGGAAGAGAGCCACCAGTCTGAAATAAAGCAATTTCCAGAAACTGAAATGGAAAGAACACTTAGAGAATGTCTCTTTGAAAGAAATGAGAATGTGAAGGTGCCAGCTAAACATCCGTCCCAACTGTGCTGCAGAGAATGGAGAGGTTTCAAATTTTTATTAAACCACACAGAAAAGACAATAAACAACCGCAAAGTCACAGAGCAAAAGTGATTGGACCAGCCTAGTAGCCTCATTTTTCTGTCCTCTCATTGTCCTTTTGCTTTCCCATCTCCTTCATTCTGTACTCAGCATGAAACTCTTCTTATCCTTGTCTTCCCTGCCCTGTTTGTGACGACCCTTCACCTGGGCATGCACACAGCCATTATTGTGCACTAAAACACATGCATACATAAACTTTATAATCTTAAAAAAAAAAAAAGGAAGAAATAATGGGTGCCTAAGTGGCTCAGTCGGTTAAGAGTCCCCCTTCAGCTCTGTTCATGACCTCAGGGTCGAGGGGATCAAGCCCTGTGTTGGGCTCCCTGCTCAGTAAGGAGCCTACTTCTTCCTCTCGCTCTGTCCCTCCGACCTTGTGTGCTCTCTCTCCTTCAAATAAAGTAAAATACAAGAAGCTATCATTTTGGGAATTAACATTTTTTCTGTTTGCCTTACTTTACAGAAATCTTTTCCCTGGTTTTTTTTTTTTTTAAGATTTTATTCATGAGACACACACAGAGAGAGGAGAGAGGAGAGAGAGAGGAGATAGAGAGAGAGAGAGGCAGAGACACAGGTAGAGGGAGAAGCGGGCTCCAAGCAGGGAGCCTGACTTGGAACTCCATCCTGGGTCTCCAGGATCAGTCCCTGGGCCAAAGGTGGTGCTAAACCGCTGAGCCACTCGGACTACCCAGTTTGTTTGTTTCTATCGTGGACATCCTGATGTCTTGCTGGTATTTTGTATGGGATGTAATAAACTCTGAATCATCCTAAAGTAGAATATTATGATTTAGGATTAAACTTGGATATCTAGAATGTATGTATGTTTTACTACCTCTATGGAGGATGGATGAGAATACTTCACTATTCCTAAATAAGCTTTTGAATGTGGACTTAAAGCCACCAAGATATTTGATGAATTGAGAAACTTGCTGATACTTATTTCTTTACAATATTTCTAACAAAAATAAATTATCATCTACTTCAATGATCCCCAGCAATGCTTACACAAGCCCTACAGATTTGAAGATAGGCTTAAGTCTTTAAAAATCAAGTGCTCTAAAATTACAAACCAATTTAAAAGTGAGAACAAAGAAACCAAGCTACCAACTTTTATAATTAGTAGTTCACTCAGAGCTACACTTTTTGATAGATCAATATTATTCATTTTACAGATGAATAAGTCTAGACATAGCATTTTCCAAGTTTGATTAAGGTCATATTTCCAATTAGGCAACAGGCCAGATATCAAACTATAAACCTTACTGTGCCTTGGTCGGCTCTTTTTCTAAGATAATTAATTTAGAGAGTCCATCTGTAGTGGGTTCAGTAGTGTTGCTCCAAATTCAGGTCTACTCAGAATATCTCAGTGTGATTTTATTTAGATATAGGATCTTGGCAAAATTAGTTAAGAATTAAAATAAGACCATACTGGATTAGGATGGGTTCTAAATCCAGTGAGAGTGTCCTCAGAAGACGTATAAAAGTATGCCCAGGAGCACAGGAAGGAAGGCCATGTGAAAGAGATGGGAGGAGGAGATGGGAGGCTTTGCCCACAAACCAACACACATCAAGGATTCGCTACAACCACCAGAAGCAAGGAGGGAAGGGTGGGGCAGCTTCTCCCTCAGAGCCCCCAGAAGACCTGACCCTGCCAATGCCTTGATTTCAGACTTCTTGTCCCCAAAACTGTGAACGAATCCATTTCTGATGCTTTAAGCCACCCCATTTGGGGTATTTTGTTACAGCGCCCTGGGAAGCTAGAGCACCATCACTTATAGAAAAGGATGTTTAGTTACTAACGAAAACCATTTTCTTCATGAAGCCAAATGGCCATTGATTCTAGGGTCTCTTGATCTATGTAATAATGTGAATTGTTCTGTGCTGAATCTGGAATCTTTGAGATATCAGAATCATTTACAGTGTTTAGATTAACTCCCTATTTCCATTCGCAACTGCAAACAGAATAGCTAATGTTATGGCCGGTTCTCTTTCTAAATTCCTCTCCTGACCTTGATTTTTCTTAATAGTTGTATTTAAATGCTCTTCCTTTTTCAAAATAATTGAGTTGCAAACTCACGGAGGGCAAAAATCAGGTTTATGCACGTTTAGCAGATTACCTGTTGGACCGAACCACTGAATACCACTCACCGCCTTTTTATCGAACCAAACCCCTGGAGAAAGTTCCAGTGTTCCACCGGTCACTAACCTTCTGAACCCAACAGACCGCCTCCATGAACAGAAACTCTCCCGGAGGCTGAGAAAGAGAAGATAACAGTACCTTCTTTGAAGATTTCCAGGATCTCAAGGCAGAACAACTGCCCCTCAGCCCACACGAGCCCGAGTCCTCCATCTGTCCTTCTTAGACTGAGTCTGTCCTTCGTCGCGTCGGTCATGGAGCCGATATACTACATCAGGTGGATTATCCTGGCGACCTGCCCCTCTTTTCACCCGGCTTCTCCAACCATGCCCGTCCCTTCCCTTTTATTTACAATCCTATCAAGATGACCTTTTCCTAAACCCATGTTAGCAAATATCTAGGACCTAATTCTCCAGAGAAAAACAGTTAAGAATAAGTTACAGCCCCAAATTTAACATTTAGAATCGGTCCTTTCATCCAGCACTTAAACACAACACCGCTTCTTTCTTGGCTGTCTACTTTATGGTCCTTGGGGCCCAGAGACCCCAGCCAGCGCACGGGAGGACAGGTCCACCTGCCCCAGGGGCCACCTGCAGGAAGCCAACCGGCCCCCTCCGCGGGCCTCGGCAGCCAGGCCGGGAAGCCGAACAGCAGCGCCTCTGGCAACCGTCCCCAAACTCCTGGGACTTGATTAATAACTGACCGTTTTCCTCGTTTTGGCCCTCACTTCCAACTTAGGACCCACACGACAGAGGCGTAGCCAACGCACCAGCAGAAAGCAGCCCTCCCCACCCACACAGGGGCTCCTCAGGGCAGCCCCCACCACAGCCTCCCCGAGCCCACAGCCTCCAGCCAGGGCCGCTGGCATCGTGGGCTGTTTGCACCATGAAGCTTTTCTTCTCTGTCTGCCTTGGAGAATCTGCCAAACGTGCGAGAGGGTAGCGGACTCCCTGGAGGAGTAACTCTGAGCAAGTAGCTCCTGCCTGTGCTCGTCCAGGTGGCTGGCACTTATTTCCACAGGGGAGCCAGAAGCAACGTTCCCGCTTGATTGGCACTTGAAGAGATTGCGATGTGACTGTTCCCTGCGCAGAACCACAAATCCTGCTATTCCTGGTTTCGGGGGCTGATTCTTTTCAGTAACGTGGGCCTATATAATAATTAGTCCCCTGTCTCAGCATATATGCTGTACTCCTTATCCACCTTTACAAATACTGGCATAGGGCAACTTGACTCCCAGGTTGTGTTATGTAATACATGGGATTCATTTTATTAGATTATCTCTTAATTCTTGCTTGCATTTTTACTTCTACTAATTTCATTTACTTTGCTGCTTAATTTTATTGCTACTAATTTAATTCTATTAATCTATGTGGATTCCAACCTATCAGAAATGCCAATATGCTACGAATTGAAATATAATCATGTAAGGATTAGATCCTTATTTTCCATGTGTGTCATGTTCACATGGAAAACTCAGAAGTGATTTCCCAACAAAATTACTCAATTACTCAGGAGGCTGCTGCATTGCAAAGAGAAACAGCTGGTCACTCAGCCACACAGGACATCGCTGGACGGCGTACAGCAACTCCCTACCTCAGACCAAGGCATCAGAGGACAAAGGCTGAGCGAGTATCTCCAGCTCCTTCCATGTCCCATCTTTCACTGGTCAAAATTTTCCCTACTAGGAGTTAACATTTCCAGCTCTTGTCATCTGAGCATTTCAGACGTTTACTGGTAAAGCCATAAGGCACACTCTGCTGTACCATATGGCACCACTTCCTTCTTGCCCAGAAGTAGTGGGAGCAAACAGAGCCTTGGTGGATCCATCAAGTCAGAACTGCTTGCTGTAGCTTCTGGGTCTCTCATCCAGTGGTGACATAGGAGTCCTTCCAGATGCCAGCACTCACCTTGGGGGCTGAAGAGAGCCCATGCTACTAGTAGGTGATGTCTCAGAGGCCACAATTTGGAGGTGGCAGCCAAAGCAGAGACTCACTCCATAAACAAGTAGTCAAAGCTCAAGACACAATGAGGCCAAGAAACATGTGATCCTTACACATTTAACATGAGGAGATACAGACAATCAAAGTGTCAGCACAGTAAAACATCCTGAAAAAATCATTCTATACAACTAGAAATAGAAAGCTGCAGTACCCCAGAATTTATGTTACTGGAATATATAGCCACCTGTCCTCCCAACAGAGCGAGCAGAATAAAATCAAAATATTTAATAATGGCAACGTCCAAACCATTTGTCCTCAGCTGGTGTCGGTACAGAGAAGTAACAGTGAAAATTGAGTCAATCTACCCCCTCAGATTAAGGACTGAGGTTAGGCTGGCCAGGCCTAAGATAAAACATAGAGAACACAAGACATTTCCAAAGCTTGAAAGTAGTTATTTTGGGGGAAAAGTACGCTATCACCTTTGACATATAAACATATTCCTACACATACAACAATGAAAGAGCATCCATTCAAGGAAAAGTCATGCTAAATGAGCTGCCACAGTATTTACCTGTTTAACTGAATAATACTATTGATATTTTAATTAATATGCATGTGTTACAAGAACTTAGGGAACCTCAATTGGAAAAGGATTACCAAGTGAGTCTGCAGGTCAGTCTCTGAGTTATGAATGAATTAGGTCGTGGAGCCCATGTGCTCTTGTAAGATTATGATCATCAAAAATGGTCCTGAAGCATATTAATAGGAGGACATTAACGCTGATACATGTGGGATATGCAAATATTTGGCGATCAGATTACTTTCCCTCTGTAGGTGTCTAATTCCCATGGCTTGTAGCACAGCAACGAGCTCCTTTGTGTTCAACGTGGTTTCAGATACAGGAAGGCCTTGCTGTCACCTCTGTTCCTTCCGTCCCAGTCCCGTCCTCCTCCCCGACCCCCAGGGAGCCCCTTCCCACCCTTCGTGGTTTACCTTCCCCAGACTACATCATGCACTTCGCCGTTAACCTGCCAGAGACGAGACCGCTCACCAGGCCGAGCAGTCTGGCGCCTCCACACATGGCTGAGCTGAGCTGGATGCCTGCGCTGATTAAGGACAGTGATTGGAGCTGCCACAGGATGTAACAAATCACAAGGCGCTTGGAGGCAGGTGTGGTCTAAAGTGCTAAGCCCCATGATGCTGGGAAGGTAAGTGACCTGAGGAGTGAGGCTTCCTCACTCAAACCAGGAGTTCCCCGCCTGCATCAGAATACAGAGCCAAGAGTCCTAACAAGACCCCAAACAGGGGGAGCCTGAGCAAGGCGGCAGCTGATTTCCCCTCTGCCTGGACAAGGGTCCTAAGAGGTGGCCCTGGTGTGGCAGCTCTAAGGGCCAAGGACTCAGGCTCCTCCTTTCTTACTGTTCTCCCCTGGGCCCCTGGTCTGCAGGAGGGAGGTAGCCCCGAGTCAGCTGAAGGGAGTGACTCCTAGCAGGGAACACACCCTTCTGTCTGGAGGGCACAGGCAGGGCTGTGCTTGGGGGCCCAGGGCCAGCTGTCACGTGAGTTGGTTGTTAAACACAGCTTTTATTAAAAATTCACAGAAACTCACAATTTATATTAAAAACAAGGGCACCTTCCAAATCGTGTATTTTACTATCGTCTGTGCTCTTACAGTTGGTTTTTTACTCCCATTGTTCACGCCCACGCTTATCACAGGATATGCTATTGCGTGTTCTCCGAGGGGAGAAACTTCACGTTGGCGGCATGAGATCAGCCACGGGGGGTGGATTTACACGGCAGACATTGGCAATTCAGCTTCCTTGTATTGTTTTGTTGATTCTCTAGACCAGCAGCTGGCCAACAAGTTCACCCCTGTTTTTCGGTCCTTAATCTAAGCCCTTGTTACATTTTATTTTATTTTTATTTTTTTTAAAGATTTTATTTATTTATTCATGATAGTCACAGAGGAGAGAGAGAGAGAGAGGCAGAGACACAGGCAGAGGGAGAAGCAGGCTCCATGCACCGGGAGCCTGACGTGGGATTCGATCCCGGGTCTCCAGGATCACACCCTGGGCCAAAGGCAGGCGCCAAACCGCTGCGCCACCCAGGGATCCCGCCCTTGTTACATTTTAAAATATGAAAGGAAGAGAGAAAATCGGGGACCGTGACTGGACGTGGCTGCAAACCTGACCTACGCTCGAGCTCGCAGGCCCTTTCCCAACACGCTCCTGAGCTGATGGGAAGTACTCACAACGCCAAGGGGCCTGAAAGCCGTCCCTGCTGGCTGACAGCTGGCGGACCCCGGGCTCACAGAAGCCGCACCTTGCTGGTCACCTGGGCCCTGGAGCCTCCAAGCCAGCAAGGGAGAGGATCCCACGGGTCCGATGCCTCCCGGGCTTTGCGTCTGGGCCAGCGAGCGCCAGCCCCGTGCAGGCCCCGAGGGAGGCCCGGCCGCGCTGAGAGCCTTCCAGCTCGACGCCCAGCACCTGCCGTCCCCCACTGGGATGCTGGGCGACGCCAAGGACTTTTGCACAAATAACCTCTTAAAGACTGTTAGTGTGTCTCAGCTCATCCTTCGATGGTTCTGGGTCGGAGACGGTAGCCCAGGAGAGCCCCGGCCTCCCCCAGGAGCGAGAGCAACCGGCCACGGCACCCGCGGGGCCCCAGGGGCTCCTGCTCTGAGGCCCACGGAGCCGGGCGGGCCCTCTCGGGTCGTGAGGAGGCTGCGGGACCTACGAGCACTTCAGAGGGATCAGAACCGGAACCGGACCGGGCTAGAGCGGGGTCTGACTCAAGCTGGAGTGGAGCCAGCCAGAGGCCTCAGGTGAATGAAATTTTAAGGGTGAACAAGCAGGTTAAACATATCAAAGAGAATCCTGAATTAGGGTGGCCTCAGTGGAGAACTTTTAACCTAGACAAGCTTATCCATTTAGAAGCTGCCCTAGAGAAAAAGGGGTCTCAGGCAAGCACTCACCATAAAGGGAAGAGGGAAAGTTATTTTTCATCCTTTACAATTTTTCAAGGATGAGAGCCCAGGGACACCCCACTCCTTACAGAGCCTGCAGATGGGATCCTGGGAAAACTGGCCTAAGCTGGCATCAAAAGTCCAAAAAACAAAAAAAATAAAATCAACAAATCACTAAAGTAGTAACTTGGTAAAAAAGCTTATGCAGGGGATCCCTAGGTGGCGCAGCGGTTTAGCGCCTGCCTTTGGCCCAGGGTGCGATCCTGGAGACCGGGGATCAAATCCCACGTCGGGCTCCCTGCATGGAGCCTGCTTCTCCCTCTGCCTGTGTCTCTGCCTGCCTTTCTCTCTCTCTCTCTCTCTGTGACTATCATGAATAAATAAAATTAAAAAAAAAAAAAAACTTATGCACCTACCAAAAAGACAGTTGCAAAGCAGTGCTAGTTAGGTCATTTTTTGAGAGACCCCTACCGTCTCCTAAAATAAAGTGACTTTGCAATAACCAACTCTTTTTAGCCTGGTCTAACTTCCTCGTTCCTGCTCCCCTTTAACCTAGAAGTCTTTCACTTTGTACAGCTCCTCAGGGCAACTTTCTATCTGCCAGATTGGATGCTGCCTCAATAATGAATCATTGAAGAAAGCCAGTAAGATCTTTAAATTTTATTCAGTTGAATTGTTTTCTTAAAAAGTGAAGCAAAAAAGGGGGGGTATTATATAAGACAGATGAGTCACTGACCTCTACTTCTGAAACCAATAATACATTTTATGTTGATTGATTGAATTAAAAAAAAAAAAAAAGCCAGACCAACCTGGATGGAATAGGAAAGAATGCAGCATGCTGTGGCATACAGAACAAGAATTCTAGACTCCATTTAGGAAGCCCCGGGCTTGAATAGTAGCTCTATCCTGGTTTTTCTATGTTGTTTTTTTAAAGATTTTATTTATTCATGAGAGACAGAGAGAGAGGCAGAAACATAGGCAGAGGGAGGAGAAGCAGGCTCCATGCAGAGAGCCCAATGTGGGACTCGATCCCAGAACCCCAGGATCATGGGGGGCCAAAGGGAGAAGCTCAGTCACTGAGCCACCCAGGTGCCCCTCTATCCTGGTTGTTAAGCGATCATCAGTTTTCCTTTCCTGACAGAAACCTATGGTGTTGATTAGGATTGCTGTGGGGACTGCTCAAGTGGTGACGCAAAGCAAATATGAAAATTCTTTGTAATGATGGTAGCTGTCTCCAACAGAGTGCTCCTGCTGTGCCAAGTCTTGTCTTAGGCACTTTCTCTATATTATCTGTTTCCTTAACTCTCACAACAACGCTGTGCTTTACAGGGGAGGAACCTGGGGCTCAGAGAAGCTAAACAACCCGGTGAAGTCACAGAGCAGGTGTATGGCCCAGCAGTCTGGCCCCAGGAGCCCACAGGTCAGTCGCCCAGCCTGCCCCATGGCCTGGGCAGAGGATGCAATACCCCAGAATGTCTACTGAGGTCGCTGGGACTCTCCCTCACCCACCCCTCTGTGGGAACCCGTCCAGTCCCTCTGGCTCCTAGCCGGCTTCCCACAGTTGGCTCCAGTCTACCTCAGGTTCCCTGAGGCATGCTCTTCAGCTTTTGCAAATGCTGAGCTGCCCCGGGGCCATTCACATGTGAACTTGAAAGACAAAGGAGCAAAGTTCTGAGAAAAAAATGACAGGAAATGAATACAAGCCCTGCAGACAGAGGCAGTAAGCAGGGGGCAGAGGGAGGTTAGCTGAGCCAAGAGAACAAATAGCAAATCAAAAGCCAACGGGCCAAACTAAAAGGCATCCTATGGAATGGGAGATGTTTGCAAATGACACATCAGATTAAGGGATAGTATTCAAGATCAGTAAAGAATTTACCAAACTCAACACTCAAAATAAATAAATAAATAAATAAATAAATAAATAAATAAATAAATAAATAAACAAGTCTAGTCAAGAAATGGGTAGAAGACATGAACAGACATTTCTCCAAAGAAGACCTACACATGGCCAACAGACACATGAAAAAATGCTCCACATCACTTAGCATCAGGTAAATACAAATCAAAACCATAGTGAGATACCACCTCACACGGGTCAGAATGGCTAAAATTAACAGGAAACAACAAATGTTGGCAAGGATGCGGAGAGAGGGGACCCTCTTGCACTGTTGGTGGGAATGCAGGCTGATGCAGCCACTCTGGACAACAATTTGGAGGTTCTGCAAGAAGTTAAAGATACAGCTACCCTATGACCCAGCAATTGCACTACTGGGTATTTACCCCAAAGATACAAAGGTAGTGATGCGAAGGGGCACGGGCACCCCAATGTTCATAGCAGCAATGTTCCACATGGCCAAACCGGGGAGTCAAGATGTTCATTGACAGATGAATAGATAAAGATGTGGTATATATATATATATATATATATATATATATATATATATACACACAATGGGATATTAGCCATCAAAAAGGACCAATACTTACCATTTACATATATGTGGATGACACTAGAGGGTATTATGCTGAGTGAAATAAGTCAATTAGAGAAAGACAATCATATGGTGTCACTTAACATGTAATTTAGAATGTTCTAGCCACATTAAAAAAAATTAAGAAAAAACAAGGTGAAATTAACCTTAACATTTTATGTAAGCCAGTATGGTCATTAAATATTATGACTACACCTACTCACAAAATAGTATCATTTACATATGTAATCAACATAAGAATTGTTAATGATGCATTTTAATTTTTTTCCTTCTTCCAGGATTTTGAAATTTGGCAGGCATTTTGTACTTGGGCCATGCCTCAGTTTGGACCAGCTAATGCCACTCTAAGTGCTCAGAAGCCCCACATGGCCATGGCCGGCCTGGAGCTGTCACGCTGGGCAGTGCAGCTCCCATCTACGACTCCATCTTTTAAAGGCTCACTTCTCACACTGCTGTTCCACAGTCCCAAATATCGGTCTCCTGTCCTTTTAGTCTCCCATTCCAAGCCCACAACCCCAACAGAATAAAGATGAAAAGACTAAAAGAATTCCCTGACTGGAACACCGTTTGATCCTTTCCTTCCCAGGGAGGGGGTGGAGGGGAATAATTTGACAACTGCCCTTAACCTACAAGCAGAGGACAAAGGGAAGTGTGTGAGAGTGAAGAAGCAACCACTCCAAGTATGAACTTTTGGGGAACTCCAGGAATATGGAATAAGCCAGTGTTTATTTTATATGAGAGAGAAGAAAAATGGTTAAGAATAAGAACTACGGGCACATGGAAACAATGAAAAATTAATCATCAGTAGCCTTCAGATGTAAGGAAGTTCAGTGGATTCCATGCATGTACAAAAATATCCAGGCGATGGCTGAAAGGGGCATCTGTTTTCAGGCTGGGTTGTTTTCAGGCCTTTTACTGGAACCCAGGGAGGCACAGTAGGGCTGGTCAGTCTCCACTCTTCAGAGTTCAGCCTGGGAGGCAATCGACCATCTCCTTATCCTGTACCCACAGGAGGCAATCGCACTAGAGGAGCAAGGAGTTAGCTAGGTTTATAGTAATTTCTGCGAGGTTGGTATCACCATTTTGCAAATCTGGCAGTTGTGTTTGGGAGACATTAATCAATTTGCTGAGGTTACTGTGAGTAACCTCTGCCAGTGAGCAGGGAAGCCAGGATTTGAATCTAGGAGGAAAATAATAAATTGGCATAATATCCAGGCTGTCCCATCTGTGTGACACAGAGACACCAAAGGTCCCCTAAAGATGCCTGGAGGCTGGCCTAAGGCAGGTGGACAGCAGGCCTGCGGATCCGGGTGATAACTAGCATATACTGAGGGTTTGCTGTGTGTCAGCCCCTTCCAAGAACCCCGCACACAGACTAGACAGACAGGGCCAGACGTGGCTGGGTCCCCAGCAATTCTCCAGTATTAACCGCCCCCCCCACACACCCTTTACCTCACTGTGCTCCAGCACACTATCTCCCTCCAGATGTTTCTCAAACAGAACAAAGCTCGATCCCACCCCACAGCCGTTACACGAGCCATGCTCCCTGCCGGGGGCACCTTTCCCCAGATGCCCGAAGGGCTCCCTTCCTCCCTTGCACCCCTCACCCCCCTGCTCTGGCACCACTGCCTCCCTCAGTGAGACGCTAACCACGCCATTTAAATTCACAGGTTATGCTGCTGCCTGGCACGCAGCAGACAATCAGCACCGGCATTTTGTGAAGAGTGTTCAGTAAATGGCCAACACCCTGGTGCAAGGTGCCTCTTGAAATAGGGTCCCCCAGGCCAGCCTTCAAGGAAGTCGACAGACTTCACAGACTTGCAGTTGTTAGAGGCCTAGGGGAAGGGGGCCCCACAGGAGGACAGGGCAGGGCAAAGGCTCGGAGAGGAAACAGTGCTCCGCCAGGGTGCCAAAGGCGAAGGTGCGGTGTGTGGGGGTGGGGGGGCAGGGGCGGCTGAGGGGTCAGTGGGAATGGGGGGAGCAGGGGCGGCTGAGGGGTCAGTGGGAATGGGGGAGCAGGGGCGGCTGAGGGGTCAGTGGGAATGGAGGGAGCAGGGGCGGCTGAGGGGTCAGTGGGAATGGGGGGGCAGGGGTGGCTGAGGGGTCAGTGGGAATGGGGGAGCAGGGGCGGCTGAGGGGTCAGTGGGAATGGGGGAGCAGGGGCGGCTGAGGGGTCAGTGGGAATGGGGGAGCAGGGGTGGCTGAGGGGTCAGTGGGAATGGGGGGAGCAGGGGCGGCTGAGGGTCAGTGGGAATGGGGGGGCAGGGGCGGCTGAGGGTCAGTGGGAATGGGGGAGCAGGGGTGGCTGAGGGGTCAGTGGGAATGGGGGGAGCAGGGGCGGCTGAGGGTCAGTGGGAATGGGGGGGCAGGGGTGGCTGAGGGGTCAGTGGGAATGGGGGGGAGCAGGGTGCAGCTGAGAGGTCAGTGGGAGTCGGGGATGGGGACGGCTGAGAGGTCAGTGGGAGTCGGGGATGGGGACGGCTGAGAGGTCAGTGGGAGTGTGGGGGGGAGCAGGGGACGGCTGGGAGGTCAGAGGGGGTCGGGGGGGAGCAGGGTGCAGCTGAGAGGTCAGTGGGAGTCGGGGATCGGGACGGCTGAGAGGTCAGTGGGAGGGGGGCAGGGGACGGCTGGGAGGTCAGAGGGGGTCGGGGGTGGGGACGGCTGGGAGGTCAGTGGGAGTGTGGGGGGGAGCAGGGGACGGCTGGGAGGTCAGAGGGGGTCGGGGGCAGCCGGCGCTCGGCTCCGGAGAGGCTGGGATGGCCTCCGGACCACGGGGCACAGACAGGACCCTACGTGGGGTCTTGCCCCGCTCCCTCTGGCGCCTGTCGGCGGACAGACAGGAGGCGGAGCGGGGCGGCGGAGGCGGGGTGCTGCGGCGGCGCCCCGAGCTTCCCGAGCCGGCCGAGGCCCCGCCCCGCCCCGCGCCGCGCACAGACTCAGGCGGGAGGGGAGGAAGCCCGAATCCTTGCCTTTATTTCTCGGCCGCCGGGCGGGCGCGGGGCGCGGGGCGCGGGGCGCGGGGCTCCGGGCGGGTCCTACTGCTCTGGGCGCGGCTGCAGGTCGTCGCGGGGGGCGCCGGGGCCCGAGCCAGCCTGCGGGGGCCGCGAGTCAGGGCGCCGGCGGCCGCTGCCCCCCCCCGTGCCCCGTGCCCCGCGGGGCGCCCCGCTCCCCACTGACGCTCTCCCGGGGGGCTCCGGGGGCACCCCTCGCCGCCATCGCCAGGCTCCCTACCGCTCCTTCGCAGGCTCCGTGCTTTGGGGCGCAGTGGGCTTGGGCAGGACCCTGCCCCCCGAATTCCTCGAGCTCCGCCTTCAGCCTGGAGAGCGGCGGGCGCGGGGAGGAAGAAGAGGACCAGGTGGGGCGGCGCGGGGAGGACCCGCCGGGGACCTCAGACGAGCAGCGCCGCCCCAGAGGCCCCGCGGACCCCGTCCCGGGCCGGGTCCTTGCGGGGGGCAGGGCCGGCCCATTCCCCGCCCCCTGGCTCCTTGCTTCGGCCCCGGCTCCCGGCCGCTCTCACCCGTCGTCCACCGCCTGGACGCCCCCGGCCTCGGGCGCCGAGCTCAGCCGCCGCTCCACGTCCTCCAGCTTGGCCAGGGCCCGGCTCTCTGCGGGCGGCCGGGGCGTCAGGTCCCCCGCGGCTCCCGCGGGCTAGGCGCCCCCCCCCGGCCCCCACCGGTCCCCCCACCCCCGGCCCGGCGTCCCACCTTCGGTGAGCAACTGCTCCCTGCTGCTCTGCAGAGCACGGATCTCCCAGGCCAGTCGCTGCTTCAGCATCTGCGAGAGAGGAGACCTGTCCGTCCGTCTGTCCCCTTACCCGAATTATGTCATTCATTCATTCAACTATTAACTCGATGTGAAGTTCCAGCTGTGGCCTGGTGGTGATGGGGACTCATTTCCTCTCCAGAAGCTCTCCACGTCCCAGGGTGCCTCGCAAATCTCTTCTCATTTCCCTCATCCTCCACCGGCTTCCCCTTGCTCTCCTACAAATAACCCGGGCACGCTTCAGCCTCAAGGCCTTGGCATTGGCCTCTCCTTCTAACAGGAACATCTGCACCAAGATACCTGCATGTTTTCCTCCTTTATGTCTGCATTCAGATGTCACCTGCTCAGAGACCTTCCCCTGACATTACATGATCCACTTATCTTTTTGTTTAGAGTCTGAGTATGCCTTCCCTGCCCCC
Source organism: Canis lupus dingo (assembly GCF_003254725.2). NCBI lineage: Eukaryota > Metazoa > Chordata > Mammalia > Carnivora > Canidae > Canis > Canis lupus. Next base: position 74,121,975 of record NC_064247.1, read on the forward strand.
AGCCATCCTGGGGACAGCAAATAGTTGACCCCTTTATCTCCTCACTGTCTCTTCCTTTATTCATTAGTTGAATGAAGGAATGATCAGACCATGGCCTTCAAGGTTCCCATTTGCCATTGCAAAGGGAGCAAACTCGAGGTGAGTAGGAAGGAAGCAGGATGCTTAGCAACAATCTGGGCAAAGATGCCAGGCATGGCAACGGGACATGGTAAGAGGTGGCTAGATTTAAGGTAAAACCTGAAAAGCTTAGTAGGTGGGTAAGAGGAAGAGGAGTCAAGGACTATCCCATGGAGTTGTGGTGAGCAGTGGGTGGACAGTAAGTCAGTCAGTGGAGATACTGAAACCAGGAGAGGAAGGGCTGTGGTTGGAGGCAATGAGGATGGCTCACGTGGAATTCCCAGAGTTCCTTGTGCTGGCCCATCAAATTCTCCAGCTGTTCTTCAACATGCAACCTACAGGCAAATACCGAGGAATGAGAGGATATATGGTAGGACTGACAGCCAGCCTGGCCCAGTCTGGGGAGTCCTGTGGGAGGCCTCTGGATCTTTGCCCTGTGCTCCCTCTCCTAGGATCCCCTTTATGGGCTTCTTCCTCCACGCCTTGGTTCCAATAGCTCCTCTTCCAACAGACTCCCTGATGCAAGCCCCACTCCCATGTTCAACCAGCACCACGCTGGGCCATAGACCAGGGTTACCCCAGCAGTTACCCCAGCTTCCTCTGTCTGCAATTCTCTGCGACCTGAGAGTTATGGATAGAAATTTGCTCTGTGCAGTCCTGCAACATGTTCTTCCTGGAAGGAGAAAGACAACTCTTAGTCATATCTCTGAATAAGCCCTCACTTCCTTCAGCAGGATTGGGAAATGGCAGTGGTCTGTTCACAACTTTCATCATTGTCCTTTCTCCTGTGACTGGATGTGCAACTTTATGGGCCTCTATTGAGATGATTACCCTGTCCATCCTGTCCCTCATCAAACTATGCCTTCCCGAGAAACCTCTGTGAGGGGTATAGTAGTTTAGCTTAATAGATTCTGAAGTCTCAGCTTGAGTCCTAGATCTGCTATTCCACTCTGACCCTGGACAAGTTACTTAGCAAGTCTGGATCTGTTTCCTCATATGTAAAATGGTGATAGTGGTGGGAGGGTAACAGTAGTCCTTAACTCCTGTAATTAATGTGAGGATTAGGTAGAAAAATGGACATAAACTGCTCATCAGACAGTCTGTGTGGTGTAGTGTAGTTAAGCATACACCTACTTTATCATCAGGTTTTCCCACATAGTTAAAATCATGGTACACCAGGGTGTGAGACCTCTGGTTACAAGTACGTGTTAAGGAAAGGTTCGAAGGATGGAGAGATGGATGGATAGGTGGTTGGATGGACAATAACTGATGGGTGAATGACTGGCTGAAGAGACAACGGCTGGTTGGAGAAATGATGAGTGGAGGGATGATGGCTGGACAAAGAAATGAATTGCTGGAAGGATGGATAGATGTCTGGATGGATGACTGGGTGAAAAAATGATCAGCTAGATGAATGGGTGGTTGGAAAGATGGAGAGAGGATGAGTGGATGATTGGATGGATGGAAGATTGGTTGGAAAGCTGGAGACATAATGGCTGTCTGGAAAATGATTACATAGATGTGTGGATGAATGGGTGAATGGGTGGACAGGTGAGTAAGTGGATGACTGGGGGCCTAAATGGGTAGATAAATAAACAAATGAATGGATGGTAGAAAAGATGAATAATCAACAGAAAATGATTTAGAATAATACCAGTGAGTGAAATTTATTTAATAAAGAAATGAACAATGAATGATCAAATGAGTGACTTAACCTCAACACCATCATCTGATATCAAAGATGAGCAGAGAAGTCTCTTGTCTAGCTACTCTATTTTATGGAAAGAAAAAATGAAAAGTGTGTGTCCAGGGTATATTTTCCCTAGCTCTTGCTCCCTCCTCCTTCAGGTTGAGGAAAAATTGAGCAGGACCTCTTACCTATGAGCTCCACTTTCCTTCCTTTGGCAGTACAACTGGAGGATACTCAGTGCCTCTGTAGGAAGAGGAATCAAGGTAGCCTGTGTGAACTCTTGGGGAGTCAAGACTGGGTGGAGGTAATGGGCCCCACATTGTATCACACATTGGAGGGCACTTGGGGGCCGTTAGTGTCTTTGAGTCAGGTGGCAGCCAAGGGAGAGGTCTGAGCAGAGAGTGAAACACCCTGACTCAGGTTTCAGTGGGACTCCTCTAGCTGTTCTGGGAAATGTGGTCTCTTGTGGGTAGAATGGGGGTAGAACAATGAAGACAGAGCAGCTGATAAATACCTTGCTTTTTGTTCAAGACCTCCTCTAGATGCACTTTCTCTTCATTCACTGGAAAACACAGTGACACTTTGAGCCTCCAGAGGTCACATTCTGTGCCCCCATTGCAACTTCATGCAAAGGCATATCAAAGTTACAGAACGTATGGTACAGTGCCAGGGCAGGGGAGGTATTTTTTCTTGCCACCCTCAACCATCTCCCATTGGGGACCATCTTGATGCACATCTCCGTGTCCACATTCTCTGTAGATGACAAAGGAGTGAAGCCCTTGCAGAATGCACAGGGGTTTATAATGGGAGAGATGCCTAGAAATAAATACACTATGTCAAGTGGAAATAAAGGCTCTGAAGAAACAAATCACGCCGGGGAGTGGGAGTGACAGAGGGAAGGTGGTAATCCATATTTAGATGGGGTGGTCAAGGTAGATCTGTTAGAATAAAGTTTGGGCTAAGAGCTGAAATGTGACTTGCGATAGCAAAGAGACAATCGGTATCATACAGATAAGAGCATTGCAGATGGAGGGAAGAGCCGATGCAAAGCTCTGAGGTGTACAGAGAACACTGACGGTGCTCATAAGATCTGTGGGTCCCTTTTTTGGTCCCACTTACAGGAGTCCAATTCCCTATGCAGGGTCTCCCAGAGAGCTTGGGCTTCTCCCAGTTCCTCGCTGGATTTCTTCTTTGCTGGGCAAAAGCAGAGAAGAAGACTTTGTGTGAGTGCAGCTTCTAACTTTGCTATTCTCTTGCACACTATGACACTGCACACTCCTCTTTCATCAATGTGAAGGTGCCTGGACTTTATAGATGAGGCAGTGGAGGCATTCAAAGTCCAGGTACTTCCTGGCTAGCTAGGAAGTGTAGGTCCTGGAGTTTACCTTGCTGAAGCTCATTAATCCGGTTAATCAGGTCTTCAATTTGTGGTTCCAGGCTTCCCTCTGCAGCATGAAAGAAAGATTGAGCCAGAGAAGACAGATGCCTGGCTGTCTAAGGCAGATAGAGATGGGTGAGTGTTGGCACAGTGTCTCTGATACTAGCAATCAAAACTCATTTATTGAGTGCCTGCTGTGTGCTGGGCTCTGTAAGGAGCCCTTGCAAGGGCTTCCATTTTGCACTGGTGGGATAGACATTGAGCAAAGATATTTGCTATCAATGTGGGTGGCGATAACTGCTGCAGATGGAAATAAAGTCAAGCAAGGGGTTCAAGGGTGAAAGGATAGAGGTGCTTGATATGGAAGGGCCCTACCTGAAAACCTGCAGTTTTGTCGCGTGGGGAGTAGGGAGACCCTGCCAGGCAGAGGGACAAGTACAAAGCCCCAGCAGTGGGACTGAGTAACGCACATGCCCAAAGTAATGGCTAAGGGGCTGGTGGTGGGGGGAGAAGGGCTGATGTGAGTTTAATGAGTAAGGTGAAAGTACCAGGAGGCAAGGTAGGGGAAAGTGGGGTTGACAGATCACAAAGGGCCTCCTGGGACATGACATGGTGGAGGCTTCTAGATGTAATTTTGAGTGAAGTGGGAGACAGTGATCTCCACCCTGTTAAAAGCCTGGCAGTCACTGCCCATCTGACTCTGGTATTGGCCTCATTTGAGAAATGGGGACAATGCTGTTTTCATCTTGTGGGTGGCAACTTTAAAGCTTTCCAGTGACAGAGAGATCATGCTCTCTTTAGGGAACAATCTCTAGCTTCTTACAGTCCCAATTTTTGGGCTCTGTTATGGAGAAGACTTCCTCCTCATCTCTCTTTGGCTTCAAGGTCAGCAGCACAGATTTGGGGCAAAAGCTTCCCAACCCTTGCTGGGTCTCACTACCAACTCTGACTGGAGTTCTGGAGTTAATAAACTCAAGCCCTTGATTTTCTGAGGCCACCAACTCTATCTCCTGAGACTGCTAGGAGAGTGAATGCTCTCCAAGGTGCTGATTATGACTTACACTCCTGAGGGTCTTCATTTTACTCGAGAATGTCATGGTCACTCTGCATTTCCAGTCCTGTAATTTCTCTACCTAATTTTAGCCTAGGCAGTAGCCCCAATGCACTCCTCCAGGTAGTCATGAGTGTGCAGGGCTGGAGGAAGAGGGTTCTCTTTTATTTGGAACAGATCAAACAGACCAATGGATCATAGTATTTTAAGTTGCAGATGGGCTGGGCTGGGGGCCAAACCTCAAACCTAGCCAGCACTCTGCCCCCACCCGGATGTAGGCTGGCTCCTAGGCCCCCTCAACAAGCGAAGCAAGTGCAATCATTTGCATTGACATTTGCTGTTTGTATATAAAAAGGGAGGACAATATGTATGTGTTCTAATCTCTGGAAAAAAAAAACTAAGACTTTAAAAATAGTTGCTGCTATCCCTTGGGCCAAGGACACGGATGGCAAGTGTATGTGTAAGACAGTAGGCTTTTCTGTCTCCTTAATACTTCTTGAATTTTGAAGCTGTACTTTTGGTTCAAAGAATTAAACTGTATAAGGGGGAGAATGCACAATGGGATAATTTCTCAGGTCGTGAGTTAAGGGGACTCAGTTTGAACCACATGTGCCTGCCTCAAAGCCCCACACTGAGCCTCAGACACAAAGAGATGCATGACCTTTCTGCAGTTTTTTCACCATTGCCAGCAAGTCTTCAGTCATCTTCAAAGACTTGGTCTGCCCTGCAGAGATGAAAACCAGAATTATAGGATGGAGGAAAGGTCCAGGCCTATCTGGGAAGGGAGGAAGAAAAGGCACAGTGAGTTCTGGGGAGCCCCTGAGCTGGAACTGAGGACAGGCTGGGGGGCCAGGTTTCCAGCCAGAGCAGGGTTGCTGTAAGACCTCGTCCCTTGCCCCGGAGGTTTATGATGTGTGCTGGATGAGTCAGAACTAAGGGTCAACTTCTCCTAAGAAGTCAGAGAACACCACAGGCATCCCCTTAGTGAAATGAAATTCAGGGTGAAAGGAGGGGATGCACTTTTGCTGCTGCTGCTGCTGTTTAAAATCAATATGAAGTTCTAAGTGATGCGGTAGGGCAGAAAGATTGCATATGAATTTTTAAAAAATCATGACAGGCCACAATTTGCAAATTCTTAAAGAACTGATGGGTGTAGGAAATGGTTGTTGCTAGCATCAAAAAGAGACAACCAGATGTTATGAGCCTCCTCATGGAAGAAGACAATACCACTTATGAAGGATTCTTGCCAAAAATCAAACCAAAACAAAACAAAACAGTCCAGGAATCTTACCAGGTTTCTTGACCTAAATACCAATTCAGAAGAAATAAAAGGGGGAGAAAAAGAAACATGTTAAATGATACCATGGGGATGCAGATGCTGGGAAACTCCACAGGACAATTTGGTTTCTTCAATAAATAGATTGCAAAGAAAAAACAAAAAAGAGGGAGGGGGAAACTAGTAAATCAAAAGGACTTGACACATCTATCATTCAACTGTAAGGAGAAGACCTTATCAGATCCTGACTCAAAGACACTTTTCACCATATATACTTCCGTATGTATTTAACATGAACCTGCATTACTTTTAAAATTATAACAACTAAAAAAAAAACCCACAAACTTCTCCTAGGCCACCAGCTGGATTAAAGAGCATGTGTACTACTAAATTTGACTAGATTTATGAACTTGTTTTCCACCTGTTTCAAGGAGGCCCACAAAAGATTCCTTCCTCGTATCCTTAGCAGCCACATATGCTAACGCCCTCATTTGCCAATCTGATAGGCAAAATCATGATTACATTTCAAGCTTTTTGGTAATAAATATCAAAAAATTATTTAAATCCTCTAGATGATAAATTCCATATTTAGGAATCTATCTCAAGGAAATAAGTAATGGTGGGGAAGTTGTTCATTGTTTCTAATCTTAAAAAAGGAAGCAACCTAAAGATATTTTAGTAACTACAGCACATTTATAGAATGAAATTTTTTTGCAGCCACTAAAAATCATGTTATAGGGGCACCTGGGTGGTGCAGTTTGTTAAGTGTCTGACTCTTGGTTTTGGCTTGGGTCATGATCTCAGGTCCACACTTGGCGCAGAGCCTCCTTGAGACTTTCTCTCCATCTTCCTCTCCTTCCCACACCTGCTCTCACTCTCTCTCAAGTAAATAAATACGTCTTAAAAAAAAAAAAAACATGTTGTAGGTCAGGGGTTTTTAACCTAAGCTTATTAAGTTTTGTTAAAATGTTTGGTGCTATATTTACTTTCTTTACATGTCTTGTTTGAAATCATCTGTAAGTTAGTATGCATTAATTTGATTTTCATTTGAATTTTTAATTCCAGAATAAACAAATGTAGAAAAACATGGACTAAAAAGTAAAAGCTTCTTCTCAGCAACAGCCCCTTCTTCAATAAGCTGCTCCCCTCCCCAGAGGTAAATACTGTCAACAGTTTGATGAACATACTCAGACCTTTTAGTAAAGTGTATTTCATGTATTCCTGTTTTTACTTTCTTACCCAAAAAACATTCAAGCACTACAGAAATATGTGAAGTTAGAAATGAAACTTCCCCTTCTCTCCTTGGCCCTAAATCTTACTGCCTTTTTCCAATAAAATCACTAATAATAGGTTCTGTACTTCTTGAGACTTTTTAATTTTTATAATACTCATAATATTTGGAAATGAAACAAAACAATTAAAGCTACTTTATTAACAAGGGGAAGTATTTGTAATTATTTGTTTTGTTATATTTCATATGAAAATTTTCAAACACACATGAAAGTAGAGAGGACACCATGATGAACTTTGATTATGCATGGCTAAGATCTGACGACTATTAATATTCACGCATATTTGCTTCAGCTGTTTTGCCCGTGCTGAGCTATTTTCAAGCAAGCCCTATGCTTTATGTCATTTCATGCCCAACTATCTCATTTAGAGTCTCAACTACTTGAGGACATTTTCTTAGATGTCTCCAATCCTGTAATCACACTGACAAGATTAACAATCATCATGTAATATCATCCAGTGCCCAGACAATGTGATTTCGGCTTGGATCGTGATCTCGAGTCCCCACGGCTTTTACAGCTAGCTTTTGTAACTATTTCTGCAAAAGCTCTATCTATCTGTGTTTTTCCTCTCCATTTCTAGTCCTAGTCATCATGAGTGATCAGTAAATCTTAAATAACCCAACTGACATCTTGATAAATTTTTTTTGAGAAATCCATATTACAAAACAGCCTGTACAGCATGAATCCCTTTTAACATTTTATTTTGAAATAATTCCAGATGTACATAAAAGTGGTAGAAAAAGGCCACAGTGCTATTTGCCTGCGTATTGGATTTCTCATCTGTGAGCATTTCTGTACCATAAATTGCAGACATCATGGCCCATTATTCCTTAATATTCCAGTGTATATTTCTTATATACAAGGGGGCCCTACCAGGTAACCACAGTATAACCATCAAAATTGGGATGTTAATATCGATAAATATTAATATATGATCCTCAGATGCCTTTCAAAATTTCACTTTCTCTATTTAAACATTATATAGCACTACATTTTCCTGAAAGAAAAAATCTTTTAAAAAATCACAAAAATGCCTCCACCTTTGCACGCTCCTAAAAATATAAGTAGTCCCTTGTGGTGAGTGATTGGTTAGGCCTTTAGACATTGTTCTGTGCAATATATCTGGGGCTCTAGTTGACACTGCCCCTCTTTTACTTTAAATCCCAACTTGCTTTTCTCTCATAAAAGTATGATCATTTTTGAAGCTCATTCTTTGTCAATAAACCACGATCTTACTCTTTAAAAAATTTTTATCTTATATTTTTCCAACTGCTTAAAAAAGTGTCCACCAGGCATTCCACAGTGGGCATGGGTATATCTAAATCTAGACATTTCCGATTGCTCCTTGTGTTTTGCTTCTAACAACACTCCAGTGATCCTTCATGGTCCACACATCTGCATATCCTATGATTACCAAGCATGGTGACTAAAGATATGGAATAGCATTTTAGACACTAAAAATATTCTGCCAAACTGCTTCTAGCAAAGCCTTTACTGGTCAGTTCTGAGTGAGGCAAGAGAGTCTGCTTCCCTACAGAGTAATCAATACTAGATTTATCCCTCTCTTTTTAAAGCCATTTCCAAGGGGCTAGAAATGGTAATTTATATACTTTTCAATGTTCTCCATTGCTGGTGAAGTTAATCATAACTTCAATTTTGACTAATTTGAAAGCTTGACACTAAAATGGTTTTTAGCATAGTTGCAACTATCTTAAGTGCTATAGGAAGTGCTCAATAAATGAGATCTATTTGCATCTGTCTTCTTCCTGCCTATCCTTCGTTGGAAGCTGGCCCTTGATGGGTAACCCTAACCTAAGAGAGCTTGTTGTGTGACACTTATTATTCATACCAAAAAATAAAAATAAAAAAAAATACTGAGCACCTACTACATGCCAAGCAGGCATTGTTTTAAGTGCTGGGGAAGTAACAATAAACAAGTGAACAATCATAATTATTGTTGATGTCTGCATAGGTAGATCTGGAAAGATGCAGTCCAAATATTATTATTAATACAGTAGTTTAAAGAGTGTGCAGGAAGGGGGTACAAAGATAGATCAAAGGAGGGCACAGTCCAGAGCTGCTGAAACAAGAGTGATGGGTACATGGGCCGTCACCATGCTGTACTTTGGTACATTCCAAAAATGTCTACAATTAAAAAAAAGTTAGTGGCATAGCAGTGGATCACCGAATTGGGAAGGTTTCTTCTTCAAGCTACGCAGTAATCTCTAATCATCTTTAGGGCAATAGGCTGTGGGATGTCATTCTGGACAAAGGGCCCCATAGAAAAGAAGCCGTCCGTGGGAGAGGCCATTCTCGATTCTTAAGTCTCGTGGACTTAGAGTCCACGCAAAATGTGATATGGGCTGGGTGTGAAGTGATCCTGGGGGAATTACTGCTGCGTTTCCTCGGTGTGGCAGGAGCAGGGCGATTTTTGTGACAACGTCCCGCCCCCTTTTTGTTTGAAGAAATGCATACTGAAATGTCTAGTTGTTTCTTCGAAACCCTTAAACCAATGTGCCTGATAAAGTGGAGTTGATCTGAATGATGAGAATATGCACGTTATTTGCCTCCCCTTTGGTGAAGTTTTTTTTTTTTTTTTTTAATAAAAAGCTTAAATTCTTATTTCTTAGTACTGCTCTTTTACATCTCATAACTGTAACGGGCCACAGGCTCCCTCCCTCCTGCTCTGGCCGGGAAGAGGCCGGCTCGCCCTCACTACCTTCAGCCTCCTCAGCCTCCTCCACGACTTCGGGGGGCTCCATTCTCAAGGACTCCAACTTGCCCGCCATTTTCCAACGCGGGGCCTGAGCTGGCGTGCGCCTTGGATGACTACTGCTAAAAAAACAAAACAAAAAAAACCCCAACCAACCAACCAAACCCGCTGTGCGAGCCCCCGCCCCCCCGCCCGCCAGGCTGCGGGTGCGCATGCGTGCACTGCGCGCCCGCCGGTCGGTTGGCCAGCGCCGGAGCAAGGCTTCAGCTCCAGCCGAGCGGCCCCGCGGCCCTGAGCCGGGGCAGCGCGCATGCGTACACCCCCCAGGCCCACCAGCTCCAGTGCAGGGAAAACAGGGCACAAATGGGTCGAGGAGGGAGCGCTGCGCACGCGCATACAAACTCTGGGGAGGCCTTTTTCTAGGGTGCTGTGTGGTGCAGGTTGTGGAAGTCTGGGACAAATGCACATGTGCTTTGCGGTGGTACCCAGAGTTCGAGTCCCCTTTCGTTCACAAATCCTAGCATAACCGCCACTGCGAGGTTTTCTGCACTTCACGGTTGAGTTCAAAGAGCCTTCAAAGCCGAGTGCACCTTCCCCACAGAAAGTCTGATCTCAGCCACGTGTGAAGTCAGGTGCTCTGTCCTGGAGGGAGGCCCTGGAGGCCACGTGCTCACTGGTGTCAGCAGCAGGTTACACTGATGGGGGCCACTTCTGACAGGGTTAAGATGGCGTATGTGAAGGGCAAAGGAATGTCCTTGTAGGAACTGAATTTAGGTCTTTTATGTACTGTTTCTTTCTGAAACTCTCTCCAAGCTGGTTCCAGTCACAGGCCGGCCATGCATTCCCAGTTCCAGAGCCCCTGTGGACCACTCAACGGGACCCTGGCCAGCCCTGGACACTCAGGGCTGAGAGCCCATCAAGGAGACAGACTCCTGATGCAGGACAGGGGATGTGGTACCAGGACCGGAGGAGATAGCCCCTGACAGAGGCGAACATCATCCAAGTGGAGGAGGTGAGGCAGAGGGAGAGGAAGGCAGAGGAAGGACTAAGGACTGTCCCAGAGGTGGTAGAGCATGACGGAGCTGTGGAAACAGACTGTCCTCTGTGCCTCCTGCCCCATTTCCAGGGTGGAGACAGAAGGTAAAAGCCTAAGGTAGTAGTTCTCAGCATTGCCCAACCTGAGAACTCTGCCTCTCAAGGTCCAGTGAATAAGCCATTATGGGAAGGCTGGTCTGTGGAAGCAGCTGGGGCTGGTGGGGGTGTGGAGTACTTGGGTGGGTAACGAATGAAGAGTCGATCCTCTTCTTTCTTCACCCAGCGCAGGAGTTTGGTCACTACCAAGATGGCACCTGCCTTTGTCACCAGGGGGCTGAGGCAGGTATAGAGTTCAAATTTGGAAGTCACCTGCAGGTTTAGAAGAGTCAGTCAGTTGGGCCAGAGCTGGCCATGCCCAGTCCTGTCCACCCCACCCAAGCCCCATGCCTGTCTCTGGTTTGGAAAACACATCTGGCAAGGGTTCCCACCTTGTGCTACCTGGTCACTGGTCTAATAGGTAAACTAATATTTTGTCATGGTGGGCTAGGGGTTTTCAGCTAGGCCAAGGAATTTGCTGGATCTAGTGACTTCAACTGGATAATGCTGGCTGTGTGTGTGTGTGTGTGTGTGTGTACTCCCTGGATCTCAGTTTGCTCCTCTGTGGACCAGGTATAACAACAATGGTTAACATTTACTGAGCAGTTGTTGTATATAAGGTTTTAAGCTCCCCATACCTGTTACCATTTTTTGTAGCCTGGGCATAATCTGAGGATTAATTCAATTTAATATACGAACCAGAGAGACCTAACTTGACCAGGTCACTATACCTTTCTGTATCACTTGTCATTGCTCTCCCCCTTGCTCACTCTCCTCCAGCACTCTAACCTCTCCTTGCTATTCCTCAAAGATAGCCAGGTTCTGTCTCACCTCACAGCATCTGCTCAGTCCTTTCCCTCTGCCAGGTGTACTCTCGCTCTAGACACCCACATGGCCTGCCACCTCTCCCTTAGATACCATCTCTTCAGGGAATCATCCCCTGACAACTCAATTTAAAATCCTAGGCCTACCATATTTTGGTTTTGAAATGCCATTCTTCACTACAAGGGCTCCTTGGACAAATGGCTGATTCCGGGACTAGCATAGAGAAAGCACTTGATGAGCCTGGAATATCTTGTGCCAGAAAATTGGAATGCTCATATAGTGATGGAGATGTATCAAAAAGACACAGGGGCCAGCTGGCTAACTTGAGATACTTTTGTCATGTACCAAAGTAAATGACAGAAAAGGCTTTTATATGAACAAATGAGTTAAAGAAAAATCCATGAGGCTATACTGATATAAAATTAAAAATTCAACAAATAGAGGGAGGAAAAGTTCTTCTGTATAGTAGTAGAATCTCAACCAATATGCCTAGAATGGATGATGGAGTTCAAAAGTCACTACCTGGCAAACACCAGAGTAGTAACTATTGCAGACAAGAATCATGGATATTAAAATGAGTGCATGAAGGTATGATGTAAAAGAGAAACCTAACAAAAATCACAAGATATTTACTAATTATAAAGGGGGAAAACACTAACTTTATACTAGAGAAATCTGGAAGATCCCACCTTAACCAAGTGATCTAGGTTATATCAACAATGGGACAAACTGACAATGTGGATCTCCTGATCAGATGCAGAGAAGAGCACATCATTCACTCCTCGGATATTCTTGCCAAAAAATGCATGACCTTAATTCAGTCAAGATAAAATACTAGAAAAACCTAAGTTGAGGGACATTGTACAAACTAGTTAGCTGGTACTTTTCAAAAGTGCCAAGCACATGCCAGAAAAAAAAAAAAAAAAAAAAAAAAAGAGACTGAGAGAGGATTCTAGAATAAACAAGACTAAGGAGATAACAATAGATAAACCAACCTATGATCCTGGGCTGGCTTCTGGACCAGTGAAAGGACATTAGTGGGGCAACTGGTGAGATCTGAATTAAGTCTGTGGATTAGTTGTTGTATTGATGTGAATTTCCTGATTTTAATAAGCTCCCATGGTTAGTGTCTGGAGAAACTAGGTGAAAGACCTACTTATAGTAATTATTTGTATCATTTTGCAGCATCTTTGCAAGTCTAAAATTGCTTGAAAATGAAAGTTATGAAAATTTAAAAATAATAAAATCCTGCGGTTAGAACAATGCCTGATACCCAATAAGCATACAATAAGTGATTTAATACATGTGTGCTAAATGGCAGAGCCTGGGGAAGGTACCGTTTCCAATGGGGTCACCTTGGCCAAACTCTCTGAATAGCTGACCCTCAACATGGGAAGTGAGGAGAGGAGCCCTGAGGACCTCAGGGGAGGACACACAGGTAGAAGGCACAGCCTGGGACCAAGCCTGTAGTGTTCACGAGTGCTGGGGCTCCCAGAGGGAAAACTAAATAAATAGTAGGGCTCATGCACAGGCAGGGCTTATGGGAAAGCAGTGGGCACACTGATGGTGGTTTATGGGACCTCTTCAAAGTCGAAGACACTGTACTGGTTGCTAATGGGGTAACAATGAAAGGAAGAGTGGTACAGGAGGCTTGTAGAGTGTGCAATTCTCATGTGTTTCAAAGACACACGTGTAATGATAGGAACAGCGCTGCCGGCCAAGGCATAGCCCAAGCGAAGGCATACTGTGACTCATGGTGCCTGTCATGGTCAGAGGGGACAGAGTGGAGGAAAAGGAGGCTTGAAGTCAGGAATAAAGTCTTTCAGACCCCTCTTGGACTCACCCAGGCCAGCAGTGTCTCCCTCTCGGCCACATGGTAAATGAGGCGCAAGGGTCTGGAGGAGCTGTGGAGGCGTGCGTGCAGACGGTGGTACAGGTCCGACAGGCGCTGCCGCTCCTCCTCCCTGCTGTATGGGGCCTCCAGCTCGGGGCTGCAGTGGTGGAGGGAGGGGAGGCCAAGGTCAGTGGGAGGCTTTCTTGGCTGGCCTGTCTCCCCTTAGTCTAGGGAGTTCAATTAAAGGAGGGAGCTGAGCCTCCCCCATTAGACTTGAGGTTTCTCAGTGGTTGGAGGCCCAGCTTCCCCAGCAAACGAGGGGGTTCCTGGAGTACTGGGGCCCTCTTCACCAGAATAAATGATTCCTTGAGGTTGGTGGTTGAGCCTCCCCCATCAGACAGACACCCATTCTATTCCATCCTTCTAGAGAATGCCTGGCTCTCTCCTGCCTCAAGTCTATGAGATGCTGAATCTTTCCTGCCTAGCCAACTGCCCACAGGGTCAGGGCCTACCTGGTAAACTGGGGCAGCTGGCGGTGATGGTCGGGGATATCCAGCGGCTTATAGAGGAAGTGTCGGAGGCCAGGTGCCCCCACAGCCTGCACACTGTAGGCAGGAGCATTGGTTGATGGGAAATTTGAGAAGCTGGCCGCCTCCCCAAGGGCACGCATGGCACCAAGGGTGTGCATGCCCTCTTCAACCAGGCGCCGGCAGGTGGCCATGTCATGGAAGGCCTCAGGGTCAGTGCCGAGTAGCAGCAGGCAGACCGGCATGGCATCCAGGCGAGCCACGTAGGCGTAGAAGAAACCGTCAGGGTTGAAGCGGGGCAGGCACACAGGTGCCCATGCCTCCCCTGCCGCAAAGGCCGGGGCACCCACCCAGTCGAGCAGCAGCTGCAGGTCAGCGGGGTCCAGCCGGCACTCGGCTAACACAGTCCGCTCCTGGGCTGCCGTCACCAGTCGACCTCCAATCGCCAGCACTGACAGTGCCAGGCCAGGTGCTGTGCACCGTCGTAGCAGTGCACCCAGTGCATCCCTCAGAGGGCGAGCCAGAGGCACACAACGCACGGCGCCCAGGAGCAGGGCACCAGGGTCCCGTTCCACACTGTCCAGAAGCCGGTCTAGTGTGCGCTCTGAACCGGCCAGCAGGCGGCGGAGGTCGTAGTTCTGCTTGCGTGCGAAGATGCGGGCCACACTCGCACGTGTCAACGTGCTCACGATCTGTGCGTGCACAGCTAGCAGCTCCCCCCGCAGCTGGGCTGCTGACTGAGGAGTCCTTGACACGGCCACCAGCAGCAGTGGGCCCTGCTGCAGGAACACCAGCTTGTGGTCCTCTGGGGGAGGTAAGGGAGGCGAAGGGGTAGAGATGGGTGAGCAGTGACTGGAGGGGTCAGGCGGGGCTCTTCTCCTCTTTCCCTGAACACACACACTCCTGGCCCAAGCTCACATGGTCACTCTATGGTACACTTGGACTAGGATAAGGACAACTTGGCAGAGTTTGGATGTTTGTAGAGACATGATGGGATGGTCAAGGAATCAGCTTAGACACACAGCATGGATCAGGGGAAGACAGAGCAAGGACTGACACAGAACCCAGAGGCACCCAACTCAGCCACAGAGCCCTCAAAGTCACGCTTGCAGATAAACAAGGAAGTACCCAGCCAGTGAGTCAAATCCAGGTGAGTTAATCACTCAGAACCAAGCAGGCCAAACAGACAGACAACAGACAGTTGCCTGGCCAGCCATCCACATACAGGGACTCACCCCTGGCTGCCTGGATAGTCTCCCAGGCAGCCAACCGGCCAGCCAGTCATTTTCCCAGTCACCATCCCCTGCTCTATCTCCTCCTCCTTTGCTCACCAGCATAGATGGCGCGGATGGCATCTCCTGCACTCTGCACGAAGGACACGAGGGCTGTCATCACACCCATGGTCGTCGACAGAGCCTCCACACTACCGTATCTTGAGTAGATGGGCTTGCCTGCCTCGCTCAGCACAAACACGTGCTTTCGCTTGCTGCGCCAGTCCTCATCACTGGGGTCCCCACCCTGGCCCCCAGAGCCACTCTCAGGGGCCCCCATGGGACTATTCTCGGAGGCTGCAGGATCCCAAAGCCCACAGGTGCATGATGGGGCCTCTGACTGGGGCAGTGGTGACAGCAGGCCAGGTGGCTGATCCTTCGTCTCGGATTCTGAAAGGGAACTCCTGGTGGGTCATCTGGCTGTGGACTCCCATTCACCCCATGTGCCCAAGGACTACCAAATCTCTACTAGTCCCCCCCAAAGACCCCTGATGCTGACACAGACCTCCAGGTGTGTCCTCCACCCTTCAATGACCTCCACATGGTCCCCCTAAAGCCCCAACAATCCAATCTCTCACTGTCATTACTGAACCCTCTATGTCCCTAGAGACTATTTAGTCTCCTTTCAGGAACTGCCACTTCCAAGTCTTCAAAGCACCATATTGCTTCTGAATGAACATTATTAATATCTTCATCTTCAGTGATCCCCTATAAACATCTCTGACCCCTCATGTATTCTCCTAGTATCTACTCACCTCATTGGCCACCATGACATCCACTAATATCTCTACATTCTCTCATTCCAATCCTTTCCCCTGCCCCACCCCTTCTTAATCCCTTATTTATTCTCATGGATGTTCACTGATCCCTAATGACCTCATTGACTCTTCTGGTCACCCATGTATATTTTTGGTGATAACCACTAATTCTCCCAATGACAGCCATGAATATCTACTAGCACCCTAACACCCTATTTACTCCCACTGCTGTTCACTAACATTCCAATGACCCTGCATTAACATCACTAATACCCGGTCTTAAATGACCTCCAGTGACTTCCCTGACACACAATCTATTTTACCCCGTGTGCATTCCATCCCCACTATGACTACCATTAACCTCTACTAACATCCAAGACTTTGATGACCTCCCCCGACCCTCTTGTATTTCATTCTTCCTTCCCCAATGACTACTGGTAATCTCCACTAACATCCAGGACTTCAGCGACCTCCTCTGACTTCCCTGATCTCCTTTTATTCTGATTGATAATCCACTCCCCTCCTTATAATACCCACCATAAGATACACTAACACACAGGACTATAATAATGATCTCCACCACCCTTCCTCATGGCCATCATTAACAATCAGCAATGAAACCCACGACTTCCCTTGACACTCTTCCCATTTCCAGTCAATGTCCACCGATCTCCCAGTGACAACCATTGTATCAACAATTTTCCCATAAAATCCCAATGACCTCATATTTCCTCATTCTCTGATTGACATTCACTGATTCCCATGTTCCCAATGATCCCTATGCCTCCCAGTACCTACCACTACTTGCCAATAATTCCCAAATTCGCTAAGACCACGATCCCCCCCCTCCCCCCACTTATCCTCAGTGATGCCCACTCATCCTTCCTGACGCCGCTGCTAACATCCACTCATTCTGATGTGGTCAATGAGCACTGATTCCCAATGACTCCCATTGAGTCTCCACCAAATACCTTTACACAACCACCTAGGTCTTCAAAACCCTCCTACTGGTCCTCCGACTCTCCAAATAATCTCACTGATGTCCACTGCCCCCTCACCAATGATCACCATTAACACCTGCTAATTTCTGGTTCCTTAAAGATTGCCGCCAACAACCCACCACTGAGCCCTCATAAACACTGAGTGTGCATTGGTTGCCCCTGATCCCCCTTCCCACCTCAATGACTTAAACAACACCCTACCCCCAAAAGACACTGACTTCTGAATAGTTTCCCTTCGGCTGTATTAACTTTCTTCCGGTCATTCGTTCATTGACCTAAACATCCTAAATCCCCATTGCCCCTCATTGACCCCCGCTGATCCCTTTCTGATTCTTCAAAGACCTGAACTCACACCAAGTCCCCAGTGAACATCCACTGACACCCACTGATTTCCTGTTCATTGCTTGGTGATTTAAATTACACTCTGTGTCCACAGTGGCCTCCTACTGATCCCGCTATGGTTTGGACTACTTTTCTGAGTCCAGAAGGCTCCTCGCTGGCCCCCCACTCCTCCCGCAACAGTGACACCCTCTCGGTATTCCTTCCGAGACCCTCGTGAGGGGAGGGCATACCTGTTTTCTCCAGGTCCCCGTCTCCAGGATCCGGCGGGTCCTCGTGAACCCCTCCACCGTCTCCAGCCTCCTCACTGGGGAACCGCGTGTCCTCCAGGTCCTCCGCGTCCCCAGGGGCCGGGGCAGCAGTGTCTCCTCCAGCCTCCATCTGCACATCCCTGTGGGGTAAGGGAATTGAGGGTGACAGCAAAAGAAACTTCTTAAAAGCCTCTGCTGAGCCCGGCCCTTGGACACAACCCTAGTGCTCGTTTCCCCTCGGGTTTCAACAGGATGAGACAAGCAAAAACATGGCCAAAGACTTGCACCCTCCAACATTTCCCGAAAAGGGAGGTTCCAATGAGCTCCAGCAGACAAAGAGAGAGAAACACCTGTTTTAACCCCGTATCCCAGCTGGCTGGGTGCCATCCCTTCCCGAGCAGCCGAGCATCCCACTTCCGGGTGCGGCTCCGTCCGGCCACACTTCCCGGGGCGCGCCGCGCCGGAGGCACTTCCGGTTGCGGAGCTGGATTCGCTCGGCGCCGCGCCGGAGCCCGGGCTCCCGCCGCCCACTGGCGTCCCCTCACCGTTGAGACGACGCGTGCCTCTCCCGGGTTTACGTCGTCTGGTCGGGGACCCGGCGAGCCGCCTGTGCGCCCTTCCGCCGCACCGGCTCGCACGGCTCTCAGGCGAGCGGGGCCGCCTCTCCTACAGCCGGCTGGCGGCGTGACGGGGGCGCGGCTCACGCTCAGCCAATCCGGAGCCGGAGGGCGGCACCGCCTCCCTTTGTGGCCCAATCAGAAGAAGCCTGCTCTGCCCCACCGGTTCCGCCCCCTCTCCGGCCGCGCCGGATCTCCACCAATACAGCGCGCTGCGCTGCGATTGCCCCCGCCCAATCTTGACTGACAAACCCCCGCGCCCAATCGGAGGCTCGGGCCGATTTCTCTCCTCACGCGGGGACTTCCGCAGCCGCGGTCGGGGTGGACTCCGGGGCGCGGCCAATAGGCGTGCTCCCCCGGAACTGAGGCGGAGAAGGCGAGCGGGCGAGGTGGAGTGGGCGGTGCAGAGAGGAAGTGCTTGACGGACAGCCGCCGCTTCCAATAGGAGGGCTGTGCGCAGACTGGCCAGCCTATGGGGCCCGGCTGCTCAGAAGCGAGAGGCGGGCTTCTCAGAAGTAGGAAGTGCTCGTGTGTCTCTCTGGGGTCGTCCGGGCAAAGGGCTCGACGGCCTCTGGAAAAGGTAGCGCGGGCCGTGGACGTGCTCGTGGAGAGGGCGGGGCGGGCTCACGAGGCAGCGTGCGGGCTGCTCGCGGGTTGCCCAGATCTGCCAAAGGCCCGCGGACCTCACTTAGGAAACAGCTCTGTGGGCGGAGCTATGCGGTTCCGGGGTGCGGGCTCCGAAAAGCCCAGGAGCCCTGGTGTCGGGGGAAATGCGCCCCAGCCTCGGCGTGCACCCTGGGCGGGCGAGAGGCAGCGCGACGCCCCCCCCGCCGCCCCCGCCGCCGCCCCCGCGCCCACGGAGGGCCCGCGCCAGCCCAGAAAGCGCCCGAGGCGACGTCACCGGGTGAACGAACCGACTCCGCCCACATCGTGTGCCCGGCGAGATGCGAGGCGCGAAAACTCAGCTCTGCCCACGGGACTAAGCTTCTGGAGTCCAGTGAATCCCGGGACGAAGCCAGACCCTGGACTCACGCAAATACTTTTCCATCCTCATTACAGAGGCCCGAAGGAACTGAAGGGTATTTGGGTTTGTTTATAGGGCTGCTAAGGAGACTAAGTGTGCTCACATCCCAGAGTGGGCGTCTCCAGTGGGGACTTCTGCATTTGGGTCGAGTTGATCAATCTCATGCCCTTTGCCATCTCATTCTTCGCACAAACACTTCCGTACTGGGCTCCACCCACAAGCCCAGGAAGGCCTGTCCTTTCTAAGGACTTTCTTTTTTTTTTTCATGAGGTCACTAGAACATTGTCCCCAGGTGTGCACAACCGTGCCTGCTTCTCTCCTTGCCCCCAGGATGCACAGCGCCTCTGAAACTGACAATGCGTAAAGCACACGAGGAACCTGCCTGTGCCCATCTGGACACGTTGTGATGCGCCTCCTGCCCACGGGTTCTTGTCTCTCTAGACTTCCTGAAAGCTAGGAAATTGAACTTGAATATATGGGTGGACATTGGAGTGGGAGGAACACAGCTGTGAGAAGAAACAAGGCAACTTGTCGTGACTTGTGCTGTCACTTGTATGCACTGTGCAGGAACATCTGTGACCTCGATTTCACTACTACCTGTCCCTCTTCTGTTCCTTGCTAATTCTCTCTTTTCTCTGCCCCTCTCACTTTGTTCCAAGCTCTCTTCTCCGATTGGTATCACTGCTCCCCGCTCCTACTCACTGTTCCCTGCTGTGTTTCCTTGGTCCTCGCTCCCTCCCCTAGTTCTTTGCCTCTTCTTTCTCTACCTTGTCACTCTCCTTGCTTTGGATCCCTTGATCTTATTATCGCCCCCAAACTGGGTTGGGAACAGGACTAGGGAGAAGAGGAATGATGATCTTAGCTACATGTACCACATTCTTCCATGAGGAAAGGGTTGGGTGCTTTCCTAAATACACAGTTTTGAATGGAACACCCCTACCCTGCATCCATCAAGTGCGAAGATTGAACAAGTTTAGCCTACCCTATGTAACTAACCAATGTAAATGGAACAAAAAAATTCATAGCCTTCTCTATTTCACCTAACAGACGTCTAGCCCCATTTCCAAGTTTACTATCCTCCATAAGCCAACCAATTTCTTCAAATTTCTAAATACCCAAACCTACTAATTTAACCAAGCCCTTAAACACTCCTTAAGTTATCGACCTCCATAAAACATCCAATGTCTCCAATCCCAAAACATCCCCAAATGCTGTCTTCACCCCAAGCCCCATCTTTACCACACTCACCAGTGTTCCTAAAACTCTCACTCTTCAAATGGAAGAGTTTGGAAAATGTCCAAAGCACCTAATCATTCCACACACCCCATGATCCATTAATCTACCCACATCCCTAAAGCTGCCAATTTCCACAAATCAGCAACCTTCCGAAAACGCTAGTCTTCAATACCAAATACACTAAAACCTCAACTTCCCCAAGGTCAACAACATTTCATGCCCATCAACCTCCTCAAGCCCAACAATGTCCGATGTCCCTGCCCATCAATTGCCCCAACAATGTCCCATGCCCATCAAACCCACCATATCCTTATGCTATTCAGCCTCTCCAAACCTGCAAACTTCCTAAACACACCATACTGCCTGAATATACCCATTTATTCAAACACATCAAACCCTTCAAACCTCTATCCTCTCACAAGGCATCAATATCTCCAAACCTTCCAAGCTCTTCAAGTCCTGCCTTTTCCATGAGGTTCAAATCCCTTTCTCAGCTCCCCCAAGCCACCAGTCACATAACTTCCAAGTGTATCAAGCCCTAAACCAATCCACTGAATTTCTCAAACCTCAAATGGCTAATTTCTTTAAGTCTCCAAATACCCATCCTTGTTTCCCTAATCCCGTATCCTCCATAAAGCCCAAATCTCTAAGCCCATTGAAATCCCACCATCACTTTCAATCTTCTCTCTTCCTCAGATCAGCACATCCAAACTTCCCTAAAATATGAACTGTCCAATTTCTCAAAGCCACTGATTTCTCCAAACAAGCAACTCTCCCCAGCACAGAAAACTGCCCGTATAGCAGCCCCCACAATCCTGCCAGATTATGGATGTCAACAGCCTTTCTAAACCATGCCATCTTCCCAACACCATTAGGTGCTGTCAGTTTTGAGGTGCTCTATTTGGACTATCTCTTGCTCTGGGTGCTGGTGGGAGGGAGTGTAAACTTAATAAAATTCCTCAATTCACTCAATTCCTTGTTGATATCTTTGGTTTCTCTTTTATCTAAGAACCACATCCCTGTGTCCGTTCCTTCTTGCTTGGAGGCACGCCATCTCTTCCCACTGGGAGCAACCAGACACTGGGAGTAAAGAGAGTACGAGATACAGACAGTCTAAGACCACAATAGGCATGGCATGAACATTGCTTGGCATTCTTTCTTTCTTTTTTGAATGAAGTATGGTTGGCATACAGTGTTACAGTAATTTTGGTTTCAAATGCCAAAACCTCTGTGGGTCCAGGGAGAAGACTCTGGATTTGTGGTGGGCCTGGTCCTAGGTTGAGTGCTCTGTCTCCACAGAGGATACACAGGCCTGGAGAATTGGATCTGACAAGTGACTGGAGCCTGAGGGCCAGGGCCAGGCCAAGTGTCACTATCAGAACTGTGGTGATATTTTTCCCCAACATGCCTGTGACATTCCTCAATCTGTTTGACCCTGGTTGTAGGGTGAAGAGGTTGATCTGTGATAAAGAATGCAGAGACTGCTAGTGCAGGGCACACAGCTCAGAACAAAGCAAACCCTCTTGCATAGACAATTTCAAAACTCAGAGTCCTCTCCCATAAAAGGTCATAGCTCAACCCAGGGTAAGGCCACTGTGTGGCCATCCTGGGGTTGGGTGGGGTGAATAGACACAATCACTGACCTGTTGCAGTCTCATGACTAGTCCTGGATGTGTACTGTGTGGGAAGAACCTGGGGCAGACCATCTACTGAGTGTCTGCCCAGCCCTGAGAGGAGGGCCTGCTTGGGTCCATAGACTGTTCTCCAGAGACTGTTCTCCTACTCTGGAGGAGAGTGTGTTCATTCGTTCTTTCTCCGTCTCTTCTCTTCTCTTTTTTCCCCCTTTCTCTTCTTTCTTTCTTTCTTTTGGCTTAAATGGGGGTAGAACCTCATTTGTAAAGCCTTGTTATTTGTCACTGCAATTTTATTCCTTTCTAAAAAAGATGTATTTATTTTAGAGAGGGGGGTAGGGAACAGGGGAGAGGGAGAGGGAGAGAGAATCTCAAGCAGACTACCACCGGTGTGAAGCAGGATCAATCTCAGGACCCTGAGATCATGACCTGAGCCAAAATCAAGAGTCGGATGCTTAACCAACTGAGCCACCTAGGTGCCCCATCACTGTAATTTTATTCCTAATAAATATGGCAAAATTGATACTAATGTTTAGTATTCAGAATAATGGCTCACTAAAAATACCTACATCTCAATCTCAAACCCCTTAACCTGTGAATCTATGGCCTATATGGTAAATGGAGCTTTGCAGATGTGCTTAGATTAAGGTACTTGAGTTGAGGAGATTTATCCTGGCTTATCCAGTGGCTCAGTGTTACGATATGAGTCCTTAAAAACAGAGAACATTTCCCAAATTGAATCATAAATAGTTATGAAAATGGAACGCGTCAGAGAGATTCTACATGGTTGGTTTGAATATGAACACAGGAGGCCAATGCTGTCAGCTTCTGAAATTTCACAAAGCAAGGCACAGATACTCCCGTAGATCCTCCAGAAGGGAAAATAGTATTGCTAATATGTTGATTATAGTCTGGTTGGAGTTCTGACATACAGAAATGCAAGAGATCAAATCTGAATTAAGATATTAAATACGTGGCTAAGCCTGTGGTGTTATGTTATATACATAAGTGAGCTAATACGTAATAATATTAAGAAATGCACAAAACAGTCATAACAGCAACATACACTGAGGGATTAACATGTACCAGACACAGCTCTCTGTGTTCCATGTGCTTTTCAAGTTATTTGAGAATACATTGAGAATACAATGATCATGGAAGAAAAATTATTCTCATATCACATTAAAGAGGGACAGAGGGGATGAATGTCCTGTCCTGAGGAAAGAGAGCCAGGAAGAACATAGCCTAATTTTAGTCCTGGGGTCGTTTGAAGCCTGGTTCCATTCTTGTCTCCACTGTTTCTCCCAGGGTGATTAAACAGAAACTTGCTACAAGTATCTAGTATCTATATTTTGTCCATATTATATTGATACACTGCTGGTGTCAATAGATCAATAAATACTGATGTCAGAAAATGGGTGAAAAAATGCAGCTTCAGGAGTTTAACAACAGGAAGATAATGCTATCGACACTTTTCCATCCTCATTCCCTGCACAACCCCGCTCTTCAGCTGCTGTGGCAGCTGTGCTGCGGGGGGCGGGGTGTTCCAGGCACCCAAAAGGTCCTAGTGAAACAGCAGGGTTCTTTTTCCCTCCTTCACCAAAGATTTTCCTTTCTTTCTTTTCCACACACGTTCTCCTTACAGATGATCAAAAGGCCTGAGGGACAAATGATATCTTCAAATTAGCTAGGTCAGTGATTCCGTATTATAAGAACAGTGAGGTTGCCTTTCCAACAGAGATTTCCTCACATGGGGTATGTTGACCTCTGCCAGGTTTCTTTGTCTTATTATCTCACAAAATGGACTCCTGAATCTTGGACCCCATGCATGCACCAGGTCACCCAGAATGCCCCTCACTCCAGGCATCCCGCCCACTGAGTCACCCCCTGATAGCTGTATTCACAGATCTGGCAGCTCTTGGCTATTTCTGCACCTGCTTCAGGGCTTCTGAGCCTCCAGGATTGACCACCTATGACCTCCAAGCAGTGTGTGCCTGTCAGTGGACATCTGTACACACTGTGCTGACCCTTTTGCTATAGCATCTGTTCCTGTGTGGCGATTTGGATAGTAATAAATTATTTTTGACCAAGTATAATATGATTTCTTGCAGAGAGGTCAACAAAGATGAGAAAGAAGATTGTGAGAGAAGAGAGAGAGTTACATCTTCTAGTTTGAGTAGCTCTAGGTTGAGTAGGCTCTCCAGTTTCTGCAGCCAGGTCCTGGTGCTAGTTTTACTTCCTATCTTCTGTTTCTTTCCTCTATTTTTTGCTCCCTTACCTGGAACAATGCTCCTTCTTTCTGCTCTTGCCTGGCTCTGTGCTCTTGCACTCATCCCATCTCTCTATTTTGAATGGAGTAGGACTCAGGGAAGGAGGGTTGGGGGTTAGGTTTGCTGAGGTTTCCCCCCTCCCCAGATTATTATGGCACTTACATGACTTCGGTCAGCATCATACTGTAATGGTGCTGGGCACCTTTGTCCTCTCTGATGACTTGCTGTACCCCTCCCCACACGTGGAAGAGAGCAGCACTTGCATCTTCTGGTATCAGGCCTGAATGTATCTTCCAGTTCCTTCATGTCATGCCATCTCATGGCATGGTCTAAGACTATGACACTCCCAGAGAGCACTTAATCACGTAGTCCATGAGCCACCTGAAGCATTCAAATATTATCTGTATGGGTGTTCTTCATGACTTTCTCTTGGTCTGAGTGCTGCAATAAACGAGAGGTGGTTTGTTGAAATGTGTAAATGCGTACACAACTCTTTATCTGGATTATGCATCAACAAACTCAAGGAAGTTCAAATATTAATAAGCTACAAAGAATGTAAAAATCTCATCATTTTGACAGATAGTATCTATACCTTCATTCAATTCCTCTTCCCACCTCATTCTTTTTATTTATATAATTGCAATTAAAATATAGATGTGCTTTAAAAATATAGATGTTCTTGTAAACTAGGATTAGACAATACATAGTGTATACACGCACACAATGGAATATTACTTGGCCATCAAAAAGAATGATATCTTGCCATTTGCAATGATGTGGATAGAACTAGAGTGTATTATGCTAAGCAAAATGGGTCAGTCAAAAAGGAAAAATACTATATGATTTCACTCATGTATGGAATTTAAGAAGCAAAACAGATGAACTCAGGAGAAGGGAAGGAAAAATAAAATAAGATAAAAACAGAGAGAGAGAGAGGCAAACCATAAGAAACTCTTAACTCTAGGGAAGAAACTGAGGATTGCTGGAGGGGAGGGGCTGGGAGATGGGGTAACTTGGTGATGGGCACTAAGGAGGGCATGTGATGTAGCGAGCACTAGGTGTTATATGCAACTGATGAATCACTGAACTCTACCTCTAAAAGTAATAATATACTATATGCTAGCTAAGTTGAAATTTTAAAAAAAACAAAAAATAAATAAATAGAAATGAGTAAGAATTTCATTTGGAAGGCAGTGTTCATTACTGTTGCAATTTTATTCCTAATAAATCATAATGAAAGAAATATGTAGAAATAAGAAGAACAATAATCCCTACTTTTTACTTCTGAAACCTGTCAGTGTTATCTTACATGGCAGAAGGGACTCTGCAATGTGATTAAGTTTGGGGATCTTTAGAAGACGGAATTTTTCTGGACTACGCAGGTTGATCCAATCCTAAATAAAATATGAGTTCTTTTAAAAAAATAATCTTTCATGGCTGTGCTCAAAATTAGGTTTAATGGAAGAAGGAGGTTTAATGGAAAAAGGAGGGGTGCCTAGGTGGCACGGTCAGTTCGGCCTCTGACTCTTGGTTTTGGCTCAGGGCCTGATTTCAGGGTAGTGAGGTCAGGCCCCACGTTGGGCTCTGTGCTCAGCTCAGAGTTTGTTTGAGATTCTCTCTGCCCCTCCTGCTTGTTATCTCTTTCTCTCTCTCTAAAATAAATAAATAACTCCTAAAAGAATCAATGGAAGAAGGACATGAGAGAGATGCTCTGTTGCTTGCTTCGAAGATGAAGTGGTCCAAAAGCCAAGAAATGACAGTGTCCTATAGAATCCCCCCAAACAAGGAAACAGATTCTTCCCCGGGATCTCCAGAGGGAAAGCAACCCTGTTGACACATTGGTTTTAGCTTGGTAAGACCTGTTTTGGACTTCTGACTTACAGAACTGTAAGATATTTATGTTGTTTTAAACTGCAAAGGTTGTGGTGCCATCTAACAGCAGTAAGAGGAGCTAATACAGAATCATTTTGAAGATTTCTAAAAAAAAAAAAAACCAGCAATAAATATTGAGTTGTTAATGTGTGCCACGTACTTCTCTATGTGCTTTACTGTTGATTTTGACACTGTATTTTGAGGAGCAGAAAAATATCCTGCTCTGAGATGTCATACCTAAATGAAATACATCTTGGATTTGATCCTAGGATAGTTTGAGGCTGGCTTGATTCATTTAAACATTGTTTTTCACAGGATGATTAAAGGAAAACTTTTGAGGAATCTCAACTATGTGTTTCCATGTTCTATCAATATTATACTGATGCTCTGGTGGTGCTGATGTCAGCAGGGTCACACAAAGTAGATCCGGACGCAGAAGCTGAAGATGACTGGCATGCACACCAAATGCTCATAGAAGATTCAGTTATCTTCAATTTGCATCTGGTTTTCCTATAAAACAGGGTAAGAATTTAAGTAAAATTAAACAGGAAAAAGTTTAGAAAGAAACATAATCCCTGGTCCTGAGTAAATGAATGATGGTTGCCTCTGTCCTCAGGCTTGATTCCAGCTCCCTACCTGCCCGACCTGCCTCAAGTTTTTTGCCTGAAGGAAGACACAGAATATCTGTGTTTGCTGTATATTAATCCATGATATGGCTAGGGTTTACTGTCATCACTAAACCCGTCAAATTTCCTTTCCTTTGCTTTGCAAGTGGCTGACATGGGATTTGATATTTTCCTATTTCTAACCAGACTTCCCAAGGCATGGTGTGGGAGCCCATGCCGATAATGGTGCCCATAGGAAACATGAATAGTGATCCAGGTGATCCTTTTGGAGGTAGCTAATAAAAGAAGATGATTTCAGTCTGATGAGTCCCAGCTACTTTCACCCATTTCCTATTTCCTACTCTGGTAGATGGCCAGAGGCTTGATCTTCAGATTAAAAGGTGGGGGGTGTGACTCACAGGCTATCCTGAGATTGACAATCTACTCTTAAACTCTGGCTTCCTGCAGGACCTTCCAAACTGGCAAAAGCAGGTAGGAACTCCATGCGTTCTCTGCCATTAGTCCCTGGGGAGACATTCTGTTTCCCCCAGGGCCGCAGAGATCAAAGATGGTAGATATTTTACAGAATCCATCCTATTTCAGATTTGAGTGGGTAGATTAAGTTTTGCTGTGAGACAGTTGCAATTTACCTCTCCCTTGTGCTTTGTTAGGCCCTCACCATGAAACATACCCTCCTGCTTCCCTCTACTGTGGTGTTGTCCCTGTTTGTCATCTTTGCTGTATCTGATTATAATTGCTTCCAGCATAAACCCCGAACTATTTATTTCAACTTAAACATTGGTGTGCTTGGTGAACATAAGAAGGGCCACCACCATGAGTCTCATGGGGATTCTCACCAGAGGTTACTGAAGGTTGAAAAAAATCTCCTCCTCCAAAAGGTTGCTGGCCAGGGAAACTCACTGATTTCCATAAATTCTATCATTTGGAGGCTTGAATATAGGTGAATGAAGAGAAACTTGAATCTCTAAACATGAGGAGGGGTAGAGTTTTTATTGAATATTTTCTTCTTTGTTGGTAAAGACTGGAGAGTCATCCACATTACTCACAAGCCAGCTGTTTCATGATTTCATCATCACCTAGGTGAATCATTCTGCTCCTCCCCAAACTCATCTCCCCACAGACACACCACCCCCTAGACCTTACTGCAGCGAGGAGGTGAGGAAGGTGAGTAGGTCCTGGTGATGCAGCAAGACCATGGCCCACTGTCTCATAAGAGCTTCTCTATCCTTTAACACTCTTCCACTTTCTTCTTACAGATGGTCAAAGGTACTGTGCCCTTTGAAATTTTTGAATATAGACTAAGCCATCATGTGATAACATGTCTATGAATATATTTCCCAATGAAGAGTTTCTCATATAGGTGACCTAACCCAAGACCCATGTCCACTTATCTCCCTCCCCTGCATGGACTCTTTGACATGAGCCACATTTGTGAGGATGGCAACATGGTCACTTCCACTCCTGACTCTCTCCTCACAGAGTGTTCCAAAAGATACTCTGTCCTCTGACCTGGCTGTCCTGTTTATACCTTCCTTTGGGTGTCATGAAATTCTAAATCTGAAATCTATGGGTCAAAATGTATGTATTCTTGTCTATGGACATCTGGACATACTGTGCTGATCCTTTTGTTACAGGATCTGCTCCTTTCAGATCCTCTGATTTTTAAAAAGGTTTTATTTATTTATTTATTTATTTATTTATTTATTTATTTATTTGAGAGAGAGAGAGAGAGGCAGAGACAGAGACAGAAACACAGACACAGGCAGAAAGAGAAGCAGGCTCCATGCAAGGAGCCTGATGTGGGACTCAATCCCAGGTCTCCAGGATCATGCCCTGGGCCAAAGGCAGCGCTAAACCGCTGAGCCACCTGGGCTGCCCAGATCCTCTGATTAATAAAAAAAAATCAACTAAATGTGAGAAAGGGTGATATGGTGTCCTGGGAGAATGTCAGCAAATACCAGAAACAATGCCTTCATGGATACTAAGAGGCAGATGTAACTGCACTGTGAGTAATCCTCTCAGCCCTTCCTGCAGCCCAGGAATTGTTGATTATTTCTTGTTATCATCTGCTTCTTGTCTTTGCTACTTGCTCCCACAACTTGAAACTTCCCCGTCTCTGTGCCTTTTGGTCTACTTTCTGCTCTCCGGCCCCTGCCACACTTGTGGTAATGAGATGGAGCTGAGTCCTGGGAGGGAAAGTGATGAGTGTTGCTGTGACCTCTCTCCAGATACAGTCTGAGAATGAAAGATCTGTCAATGTTCACTCCACATGTGCTGATGGTACCAATCTTGCCTCAGCTCCGTGGAGCTGTCACATGTCTGCAGCATCAGTGCCTACACCCTGTATCTCCTCTTGCCTGCAGACGGAAATGTATAAGTGAGGCCATCTAACCTATGCCTCTATCTCTCCCATGGCATGCCATCTCTTGCATTTCCAAATATCTACCCGAAGACCATGAGACTCATGAAGAACATGACTCTCATTAAGTCAATGAACCACTCCAAGTGTTTTAATTATTGCCTCTTCAGGATGTTTGTCAAGTATTGTTTTTCAATCTAAGTACTTCAGTGAGGGCTGTGAAACCTCTGTCAAGATGTGTAGACATGAACATTTATGATGTGCACATATTTTGTTATGTAGTTTCTGCCCTAGAAGAAGCAAGTCTCCAGTATCTGTGTTTCATCCATACTGATGTCATGCCGGTGGTGATGGTGATGTCAGCAAGGTCAGCTGATGACACACTTTCATGGATACACACAGGTCAGTGATTGTGCGTGGGGGCCACCAATGAAGCTAGGATCCCCCTCAAAAGTTTCCTCATGTGGAATCAACTCATGCCAATCATGTTGTCCTGAACGAATTCCATGGGTTAGTGCTCATTCATATATCAGGTAACACAGAATACCTCATGTCAGGCATTCTGGCCTCTGAGCTGTTCCCAGAACACTGGAGAAGAACAGGAAGTCCTTGTGGGTCCTGTACCTGCCTCTGGGACAGACTCCTGTGAACCATGATGTGCCCTTCCATGGGGCTACCTAGACGCACTATTTAGGCTCTAATGTTCCATGCAGTCCCTCAAAGTTATCTGAATAACAGAGAACTTTAATATTTGCCACATGGGTTCCTGGAAGGTGCTCCTTTTTGGGCAAAACCAAAGCTTCCTAGAGATAGGATTAAACTTTACCATGAGCAGTTCCTTAAACTGCGCCTGCAGCTCTGGGGACTATGGCTGACTTCTCTCCCTGTCTCCTGTTGCTTCCCTGCGCTCCTTGGTCCCTGCATCCCCTCCTGGGCCCTGCACTCTCTCCTCTTCCCAGAATCCCCTACTGTTGTGAGCTCCTTCACCTTGTTCCCTGGCCTCTTACTCTGCTATTCCATTACCCCTCTGCTGGGTGCCTCCATCCTCTGCTCCTTCTCTGCTTGCTTTCTGCCTCCCTCAGCCTGTCCCCATCTCTGCTCTGTGGCTTCACCATAGCCCATTTCTTTCTCTCACAAGCCCCCATTCACTTCTCTCTAACTGGGGTAGCCTACGGTAACGGAGCAGAGGGGAACTGATGCTGCTGGACACTGATCCCTGGAGACCCACTGCAAAACTAATGGGAGTGGCTGCTTTCCTGAGTCCTGTCCTGTCCATGGGCACAGCGGCCTGAAAATACTGAGTTCATTCTCTTTTCCTTGACCAGCTCCTGCTCCCCCTGCCACCCTGTCACTGTGACTAGATCTATATAAACAAGAGCTTCTTGCAATTCACTCATCCCACCCAACTGATGAGCTGTCTTAATCCCTATGCTCAACATCCCCCCAGGACCATCCATGCTCCCAAACACCATAAGGCTACCAGGTGCCCCAGTCATCCAAAACACTCTATTCTCTTTTTCCCTCAACCCCCTCCAAACCCTAATACTCACCAAGTACATGATTTCAGATCTGTGCTTGGGCACTTATTCTGTTCTGCTTCTTGATCTGCATCCTAGTGAGACGGATGTGTAGACTTTGTTACAACTCACAAAGCTGTACACACACCATGTTCACACATTTTGTCATTCAGTTTATGCATAATATAATGTAATAAATAAAAAAATTGACAAATTTCCTCTCTGCTTCTTCATTCCATTTCATCTTAGCACTTTGTGTCCTCCTTCCTCCCCAAGTCACACGCTTGACTCCATTTTTTTCAAGCTCAGGTACAGTTTGTGTCCTTGTCCTATTGAAAGGATAAACCTGGAGATAGAGAAGGTGCCAGATCCAGAGTGCTCTAGGGTAAGAAAACTTATGAAACTTCTTGTGAAGCTCCCTCAAATACTGGAAGCCATGAATCATCTCGGGTAGGGAGTCAGGGAAGACACTTAGCCTATTTGGAGGGTTGAGTGCTAAGTCTGATCCCTGATCCCTATAAGATCTTGGTTAAACACAGGAGATAGGCTTTAGATGTGAGTTTAGTTTAAGGAGTAGAGCCATGCTTCATGGATGCCATTGACAGCTTGACCCTTTTACTCTGATAAGCCTAAGCCTACCTCCCAGTCTAAGGCAGGAACAGGGCTATGGTTCATGAGGTAGTAGACAGGCCTGTGGAAGGGGCATGATGCACAGGGAAAGCTGCCTTTGTTGCTTGTGACTTCCTCTTGTCTAGTTTTGATTTTCCCCTGAATCTCAAAGGCCCAATATCCTTCTTCCTGGTCTTCTGATCTCAGGGAGCCTTTGGAGGAAGTATACTGCTTGAGGCAGGAAGCACATATCTTGGGTGCTCAGGAGTTACCATGGCAGACTAGGTGAACTAGTCAAGGCCCAGACAACCAAACCTACCTCCTCCAAAATACTCTGGGGACTTTAAGAGGCCCAACGGTACACCTAATCAAATGGATTTATTTCTGATATGCTTGATCTCCTGCTGTGTGCAGAGAAGGACCATTCCCTATCACCTTGGGGAATGGTTATGGGCTGGGGTCACAATCCAAGTGTAGGTTCCTGGAGGGCAATAGGGCCATTGGTGTCTGACCTGCCTATGTCCTTGAGCCACATACCTGCTTATCTTTGGGACTTCCTAGAACAGGGAAAAAGCTGAAGATCTGGCTACAGATTGATATGGATCTAGCATTTATGAAGGCATTGTGACTGCTTTCTGACCTGTAATTGCCCACTCATTAAGTACTCCAAAGGACAGTTCCTTGCTTGACTTGTGCTCTCCTATGACCTCCTCACAAAGGGTTTTCAGTGGTCAAGGGGACATAAGATTTTTAGGAAACCAACAAGCTATAGTGCAGGCCAGCTAAACTGATTAAGGCCTTGAAGACTTGGATAAAAGGAAGCCTGCTTCTCTGTCCATCCCATGAAGAGGCATGGACTGGCCTTGCTAATGACTTGGGCATGGCCAATCCTGTAGTTTGGAATAAGAGCCATAATCATTGATCACTGACCTGTGTGTGACCTTCCAGTGAAGGCCTGACAGGTATTGGACATTCTTAGGATGGGAGTGAGGCCATTAATGTTGCATATGATTGGCCCGGTCTAGGACCCGGGAACTATGCTGCGTCTCTAACTGTTCTGTTGTGGTCATGTTTACTTTTCTGAGAATCAGGAAAGGCTCTTTACTTTTTAAGATTCAGGCAACTAAATTGAGCACACCAGATAATCCAAAATAATTTCCCCATCTCAGTGTCCTTAAATTTAACCACACCAGCAAAATCCCCTTTACTATGTAAGGTAACATATTCACAAATTCTCAGGACTAGGACATGCACGTTTTTGGGAGGGCCATTATTCTGCCTACCTTCTATGCATTGAATTATGCCCCCACAATTCATATGGTGAAGCCCTAACCCCCAGTGTGATGCTATTTGGATACAGGGCTATTGGGAAGTAAGTAGGTTTAGAGGGTCATGAGAAAGGGTTCTCATGATGGGATTAATGGCCTGTTGAGAAGAGACCAGAGAGCTTGCTTTCTCTCTCCACCATGTGAGGATAAGCAAGAAGGTAGTGGTCTGCAAACCAGGAAGTGGGTTCTCACCAGATACCAAGTCTGTTGCCACCTTGATTTTGAACTTCCCATCCTGCAGAACCGTGAGAAAAAAACACTCCTATACTCCTCAAACCCATGCCACACTCCTACCCTTTGTTACAAGTGATCAAGGCAACTGAAGAGGTAGCTGAGTTCATTTATATGACTTCTAAGGATAACAGTGTTTACATTTAAAAGTGGGCACCTTGGGAGAAATTCCTCATCTAGGGTTAATTGATTAGCCTCCAGACTCTTACCCCTAACCCTTGGCATGTGTTCCTCAAAAGTGGAGACCCCCATCTTCCCAGGACAAAAGGTCACATCATTCTTCATGAGGCAGCCAGGACACTGCACTCCTGTGGCTGGTGAACCATGCCCCATTCTCCATCTGCCCCAGGCCCCTGAGCCTCTGGAATAGACTATTTGTGGACCACAGTGTGTTCTTTTCTGTGGATATCTGCATGCACTGAGGTCACCTCCAGGCAATGACTTCTGTTCCCACGAGTCCTTCCAAATCATAAGAAATTAGAAGACAAGCAGCAGGAATTACTCAGATTTCTAGTTGGGAGAAGTAACAAGGCAAACCATAGATCTACAAGAGAGAATGCAACTATGCTATTTTAGACTGTATCTTGAACACTTTGAGTATTATTTGACATGGTTCTTTTTGAAATCTTCCATTTTAGTAAGTGCTCCCCTGTCTGGTTTTGGAATATGCCACTCTGGCCTACTGCTATGGGCTGTAGCTCAGCTATGAATTTAGCTTACCAAGTCTTTACAGTAAGATTTGGTTTCTCTTACTTATGTGCTACTCAGAGGCCAATTGTGAAACATGCTCAGTATTCTATCCCACAGTTCATGTCTCAGATATTTTGCTGTCAGTCTGGTCATTTTCATACATGCATCTCTTAGGAGTTTGCCAGGATATTGTATACAAATTTAGTGAATCCCCTTCTCTGGCTACATCATTTCCATAAACAATGTCTATATTCTCTAGCTGGGATATGTGCCATTTTATTATTGAGGGGAAGTAACAAGGATGTAGGGATGGAATTCCAAGCTGTAGGAAACAAGATGACAACAGTCACGAGTACACTGTGGAGGAAACAGACTTTATAGAATTAGTCTAGGCAAGTCACTAAACAAACAAACAAAAATCTAGCAACCACCACCACTCACAAGGCAAGAACAGAATCCAAAGTTGATACAATGCACTATCTAAATTGCTGATTTTTCAATAATGCATGTAAAGAAATAGGAAATCTTCTTCACAGGAAAAAAAAAATTTGTCAGTAGACATACTCCGAGGGGGCTGAGATGTTGGACTTAGCAATAAAGGACTTCAAAACAGGTATCATAAATATGTATTTAAAATGAAAAGAAAGTATATATGAAGAATTAAAGCAAACACAATTATATGGCTCATAAAATAGATAATATGAATAAAAAAGTTGAGATTATACATATGAACCAATAAGATTATCAGGATATGGGTAATTCACTGGAGAGATTCCACAGCAGATTTCAGCTAACAGAAGGAAGAGTCTGCAGAACAAAGAGTTGCAATAGATACTGTCCAGTTGATGGACAGAAAGATAAAAGAATGAAGAAAAATGAACAAATCTTAAGATACCCTTGGGAAACCATTAAACATACTGCATTAAATATGTAATGCTCATTCCAGAATGAGAAGAGTCATAAAAATATAATGGCTGAAAGTTCCTCAAATTTAAGGGAAATTATTAATGTGTACATTTAAAAAGATCAACAGATTCATAATGGCTTAAGCACAAAGGTATCTGCCCCTGGAATCTATAGACTGGATGCACCTGGTCTAGGTCACTCATAAAGAATTTCCCCTTTGACCGTCTTGGCTGAGACATTCCATCAAGTTTCTGCAAGGCCCTCAAGCTTCTTGGAGGATGTACAGTTAACTGCACTTCATTTTCATCTTTTGTGGCATAACCATGAGGGAAATAGAGGCTAATGATGGGTTCACAAGTCAACTGGAATAATTCTTCTAAGGTTTCTCTGTATTTGTCACCAACTCCATCCACCTGCCCTTGGACTCCTTTATTTTATTTTGCTTATTCTTTTTAGGCACTTTGACAATGTTGTTTTTATTTATTTTTATTTTTTATTATTCTTTTTTACAATGTTGTTTTTAAAGCCTGGCTTTTTTAAAATGGACTTTTAGGGGCACCTAGCTGGCTTGTTGGTAGAGCATGCTACTCTTTATCTTGGGGTTGTAAGTTTGAGCTCCCTGCTGGGTGTAGAGATTACTTAATAATAAAATCTTTTAATAAAATAAATGAACTTTTAGTTTGGAATAATTTTAAACTTATGGAAAAGCTGGAAATTCAGTATGGATATTTCCTATATGGCTTTCATCCAGTTTCTTCAGGGGTAATATCTTACATAAGCACAGTGCATTTGTCAAAGCAATGAAATTAACACTGGTGCAATACTATGAGCTAAACTATAAACTTTATTCTTGTTTAAGTAATCCTGATACCCAACCCATATTCCTTTTCACTTCTCTGATCAGATCCAGGAGTCTTCTTGTGCCTTTAGCCTTCTACAATATGTGATAACTTTCAATCTCTCCTAGTTTTTCATGATTTGGATAATTTTGAAGAGGACCAGTCAGGTATTTTGTAAAATGTCTCTCATCGTTGGTTTGTATGTTTTCTCTTGGTTAGGTTTGGATTACAGATTTTTGAGCAGAATATACCACAGAAATGGATTACCCTTCTCACTCCATCACATCAGGTGATACATGATATCAATATGAATTATCCCTGTTTATATTCCCCTGATTAAGAAGGTGTCTGCCAGATTTCCACTATAAAGTCACTATTTTTACCTTTTAATACTTTATTTGGAAGTGATTGAGTCACTAAATGTAGCCTGCACTCAAAGAAGAGGGATGTGAAGTTCGCAGAATTATCTGCTTATCTTATTCGGGATTATTTTGTAAGAAAGACTTGCCTTTTCATTTATTTCTTTATTCAACCTTACACTTATAACCATGTGGTCATAGATATTCACTTTATTCTTTTGGGGGTATGAGACTATACTACCAACATATATTTTGGGCAAATTGCTCTAGTTTCAGCCATTGTGAGCTCCTTTAGATGGACTCTTGTGTCCTTTTGGTATAACTGTAACTTTTATTTACTTATTTAAAAACTGTACAACCTTCTAGGCCATGGTTACCAGGGCTGGAGAAAATGGGAAAGATTGGTCAAAAGGTATAAACTTTCAGGCAGCCCCAGTGGCTCAGCGGTTTAGCGCTGCCTTCAGCCCAGGGTGTGATCCTGGAGACCTGGGATCGAGTCCCATGTGGGGCTCCCTGCATGGAGCCTGCTTCTCCCTCTGCCTGTGTTTTTGCCTCTCTGTGTGTGTGTGCCTCATGAATAAATAAATAAAATCTTTAAAAAAATTTTTTTAAAAAGGCACAAACTTTCAATAAGATGGACAAATTCCAGGGATCAAATGTACAACATGGTGACTGTGGTTAATAATACTGTATTGTATACTTAAACTATGCTAAGAGAGTAGATATTAGGTGTTCTTACCACACACACAGTCATTATGTGAGGCGATAGATGTGTTAATTGAGCTTGACTCTGCTAATCATTTCATAATGTATACATATGTCAAATTGTTACATTATATACCTTAAATGTATATAATTTTTATCAGTTGTATCTTAATGGAACTGGAAAAGATAGGTCTTTGATTTATGGAGCTCCAGGGTTCCTGTGTATTTTCCATTCTTCGGCTCTGGAATCAGCTGTTTCTCCAGGGTCGTGCATTCTTACCATATCCTACCATATTCCTAACTGAAAGCCTCCCAAGGGGTTTCCATGAAGTCAATAACTAGGAGAAAGTCATACTATATCCTAGCCAAGGACGTGATGAGCCTGCTAGTAAAACAGGGGCAATATCTTAATAGAATAGTGGTATCTAGCTGTCATGTACTGACAAGAGCCAGGGGGTAGCCATGGGACCAGAATCTGTGATTGGTGGCCAAACAGTATGGAAGATTAAAATTGGATACAGGACTTCACACTACAGCAGGAATTGCAGTAGGTGGGGTGAACACATTTCTAAGATGGCTCCTAGGGATGATTTCATGATTCATGTGGAATCATGAAAGCGCTAGATGGAGAAGCACCAGAATTGCTATGGCAGACAGCAGGAGTAGGCACATTCGAGTGGATAAATTGTGGAAGACCAAGTAGTTTTCTAGCACCTGGTAGTGTTTTGAGCCATGCCTATTCCTTTTCTGACCTACTGTCTTGTGTTGACTTCCAAGTTAGATGAAACAGAGATGAACCACCTCTGCCAGTCCTTCAGGAAAATCCCAAGACAGGTCTGAACACACACACACACACACACACACACACACACACACGCACACTAATTTGCCATTAAGGTCTACTCTGATCCTTCTTGGTTCAGGGAAGAGGAGGGTACCTCTCTGGGAATGTGGGCTGCTATTGCTTTAAAGCCGCTGCATAGCTGGGGTTGAGTGAAATAAAGGCAAACAAGATCACCATGGAACTCTTCTACTGTTTTGAAGTCATGTTTTTTTTCTTGATTCAGCATTAGCTTGGTTGCTGTCAGCGGTTGATTGTTTTGTGGTGTTCTGATAAAATTGGTTCTGACATTTTCTGCTTGTTTTTTTTGATGTGTCTCTGAGGGGATGAGAGCTTGGAGCTGCCTACTCTGCCATTCTGATGACATTACTCCTCTAGTTATTGGTTTTTAAAGACCATTCTCTGATTTAGAAAATATGGGCTTTGTAAATGGGTATAGAAGCCAACCTGAAATTGCTCCCAATAGGCAAAGCTGGAACAATTTGAGCAAATACATAAATAATATTAGGACTGGATTATAACCCCCCAAACAAAATAAATATCTAGGAGCCCATAATAATATCAGTGAATAATTGAATCAATAAATAGATGGGGCAAAGGGATAAATCTCCTCACAGAGCAATTTGAATTAATTCCAATTACTTTCCCTCCCAGGAATGTGGGCTGGATTTAGTGACTCACTTCCCAATGAAAGGATATGGATGTGGAACATGAAAAGTGGGTTTACAGTGGTGAGACCTAGTAGTAGCCACTTTAACCAAGTGATCAAGGGTAACATCACTGGAGATGATATGTACATATAGTGCACCCCTGATATGACTCGATGAGAAGGGCACTTCTTTGTGGTAGCTTTCTCCATAAAAACCATAATCTCAATTTAATAATGAGAATATAGGAGACTAACAAAAATCGAGAGACATTGCATAAGATAGGTGATGAGGACTCCATCATGTTTTCTAAGTTAATGGAAAACCAAGGACTGAGAAATAGATCAGAGATTGAAGATGTGGTGATTGAGGGCTGTGGTGATCTAGATTAGATTCTGGCACAGAAAAACATTTGATTTAGTGGAGAAATTAATGAAATCTGGGTATAGAGACTGTCACTGAGTTAATAGTATTGTGCCCATGTTGACTTTTTAGTTCTGACCAATGTCCCCTGGTGATGTAAGGTGTTCTCATAAGGGCAAGAGTTAGGTGAGGAGTATGGAAAAAATTCTAGGTACCGTCTTTGAAACTTTTCTGCAGATCTAAATTTATTCTAAACTTTAAAAATGGAGTAGGATAAAAAATAGGGAAGACACTGTTGTGGAAGGAATCTGGACAAGTTTGAAGTTGATGAATTATGTTAAGGGGAGAAATTCAATCACCAAAAACATTCATTGTTCAGACCTCATTTATTCTGTAAATTCTCTACAATTTCAACCTGGGTCTGCATCTTGCAGTGTTTTCATTTTACAGAGTTTATGGTATTTGATTTTATTTTGGAAAACATGTTTTATTTTAAAGTAGTAAGATTGATTAATAATAGCCTTCACATTTTGTGCTTTTGTATCTTGCAGTCCTAAAAGATAGTCTTTTTTTGTGTTAGTTTTAAAAGTTAAAGGTGTTGTGCTAGGGGAATGAGATTCTTCTCTCTTTTCTCATCTAATGATTTCTTGGTTCAGCAAATCATGTAGGGAAGTTTCAAGGTGTGTTGGCTGGAGTGTGACCCTAGGCTTCTCTGGGTCTATTCCATTCTGTAGGCTTTGTTTTGCTTTGGATGGAGTGAGGCATCTGATTTTAGAGAACCTTAGACACAATGTGTCTTTCCATTCATTCGAGTTAATTTTGTCTTTTGAGAATGTTTATATTTCATATATACTTTGGAACTTATTGATGGTTTTTAATATTTTTGAAAATTACATGCACATTTTATTGCTAAACCACTTTGAAGGTAAATTGCAGACATCAAGATATTTCACCTCTGAATACCTGCATCTCCTAAGAACTAGGATATTTTTATACATAGCCAAGAAATTTACATCAATTCATCAAGCTTACCTAATATATACTCAACTTTCAGACATTTTTTTTTTTTATCATTCAACTAACAAGGTTCCACATTCTTGGGCCTCCAGATTCTACATCATAGACCGCTCTGTCTAAACTTCATTTATCCTGCAGACTCTACCATAGACAAAATAGATTCCACATCTCAGATATTTCAATCTCCAATTCTAGACATTATTTCTAGAGACCCCATGGCTAACTCCAGAAAAAATCCATTTCTGATTCCAAAACCTTTTAATGATTCAGCCCTCAGTCCCACTCACAGACCTAGAGAAATTTGCTACTGAGCCCACAGACACTAATCACTGACCCCACGCATGCCTATCAATGTCTCCATACACCACCATTAATCTCAAAAGCCTCATCACCTATTTCACAAACCCAGTTCCACAACCCACAATTCCAGGGAGATTTATGGGTAAGTCCTCAGGTAGATCAACAAAGAAGAGAGGCCCTCAAAGACCCCATCTTTGTTCACATAAAGATTGTTGTCCTTCTCAAAAATGACCAGTAGATGGCAGAAAAATCCATGTTTTTGATATCTGCTCCAAAGATCATGGAACTTGAAGAGAGTTTTTGAGACCAGCTCATCTGTGATCATTGTGATATCAGAAAATTCCCCATCAAAACCTTTTCTTCTCAGCCCACTTCAGGCCACCTCTAATAGCCCGTCCCACTTCTATGTCACTAATCCAAATCTGTACCTATCTTAAGGGTCTTGTGCTTCCTCTCACCCTTTTCTTCACTAAAACCCATTGGGAGGAAATAAATACATTGAAAACTATTTATGAAAGTCTTGCATGTGATATTTTATGTTTCCTACTAGAATTTTCTGCATTACCATAGAGATTATTTGTTAATCCAAAGTGATTAATCTGTAATAGCCAGAGTGGTGTATATAACATTTTTGGATAAGGAAAGAGTCCATCTGCCTCTTAAATTAGGTTGGTGGAGGCAGCCTTATACTTTTGGAAGTAATAATAAGAGCTGATATTTGTTAGAATATACTATGTGCTAGGCACTGTACTAACCACTTTTCATGGGCAAATGAGAGTCTTCATATTAACTCTACTAAGTGATGGATATGAAACATTTTGTTACTAAGAAGTACACTGATGCCCAGAAAATTCAAGTAATGTGTTCAGGTTCCTACAATCAGAAAAATGCTCAGGATTATATCTTTCCATATATTCATACTGCATGTAGTGAACAATATGGCGTTAGCATTGTTGGAGCTTTGTGGAATCAAATGAAGTTACTGTTCTCTTGCTGCAACATGTGTTGGAATCTTCTCATTATTGGATCTGGCAAACAGTTTTAGCTGTTCTACCTTGGGTAAGTATGACCATTAATCAATTCTTCAGGAGGGTGGCATTGTGACAATACCTAGGCTGATGCTAGCAGAATATTTTCAGCTAGGACTGTCCCACTGGCTCCTGGTTGCATGACTCTCTTTAGGGGAGTGGAGTGTTTAGATTACACATCCCAGCTGCTGCCAGGGACCAGTTCAAGACCATCTTCTTCGCCCCCTGCAGGCAAAACATCACTCAATTTTTCAATGTGATTGTGTTTCTCTGGCAGTATAGCTGGACACTCAGGATGGTGAGCAACAGCTCTGTACCAGCACCCCTGGGGCTGTTGTCAGAGACATGGTGTACAGTGTCATAGTCCTGTGCCTAGAAAACAGTCTCCCTACTCATCATCCCATTTCCTACAACTCGCTTTGGTAGTTAGGATTCTGGGTTGAATGTAAGAGAAACCAATGCTAAGGCGCTCATTTAAAAGGGAGTTAAGGAAGTGTTGCTCCTCTTTCTCTCTCAGGAACTTCTCCCTCACCCACATGGCTCTTTTAGTCATCACCATCCTTCCCTGGTCACAAGAGTGGAAAGCTTGAGCCAAGCCAGTCCAGTCAGAGTACACCAGCCCAGGCCATACAGATTGGTCAGTGAAGGGCACATGACTCAGTGAGAATTCTTGGAAATTTTGATGCCGGAGAAGATTAAAAAGCTGGTTATTTTTGGTGAGGTTGCTGAGCTGGCAGATGGGAGCCTGTCTGAGGAAGGATGCCAGAAGAGACAAGCAGAGCTGTGAGGTAGAGAGATAGACCAAGAGTCATAAAGGTTCTGAGTCTTTGCATCAAGCCAGACCTGAAGCCAGGGGGGGGCAGTTCTGTATTTCCCAATTATGAGAGCTCATAAATCCCACCTCTTATGTGTAAGTGACTTTGAGCTAGTTTTCTATCACTTATAATCTAATGTACTGGCTTGTTACGTCTCAACCTACAACAGGCTCTGAAGGTCCCTCAGTCCTGATTTAATCATTTCCTTAATGGGTGATTATTTTATTTGTAAAGATCTTTAAAGGAGAGCATCTAACTAATCACCAGAGCCCTAGAAGGTCACCCTTCATAACCCTTCAAAGTAGCCTCCATATCTGGTGCTGGGATTGGTATTATTCGGTGTTGCAACATAAACACATTCATAGGCTTAGGGATGTTAATCTTGTTATTTTCTGTTTTCCCTTAGATGAAATATTTAGGGTCAAGATCATGAAGTAATTCTTATAAAAACAAACTGCTGAACTTGAGGAGAAAATTCACTAAAAAATTTCAACTTTAATATTAGGCATTTCTAAAACCTAAATACAGAACCACACGTGGAAACAAGGGATAGTTATGTCTGCACAAAAATTTGGTGTCAAGAGCATGAGTTAAGTAACACACAGATCACTTACTTAAATTAGTGCAAACTGTCTGATCCCAATCATTTGTTTGCCAACTCACTTCCCTGATAAGCTATGGTGGTATCCACCAAATGTTGCAGAGACTCCCAAATTCTGCTCAGCTTGCAAAACCAAAAACTGAACTCAGTATATGTGAAAGAGAGAAGTTTGAAACAAACAAGATCTGGAGATCATCAAGTATACTATTTTTCAACATATATGTGCTAAACATCTTAAAGGCTAGAATATCTCCATCTTCCATCATCAGCAACATGAATTCGTTATCGCATAGGGAAGTAGCCAATCTGAGTCACATTCTCAGCAAATATCCTGGAAGACCAGAAAGCAAGAGCCCTATATGCCAGTAGTCCCATTTTGAGATTGTTTGCATTGTATTAGTGGGTCCTAGGTGACAAAATCCAACAAAAAAAAAATGAGGACAATACTGTATGGTCAGTATTTAATTTTGTTGCATTATTTTAAAGTTAGTGGTTATAGGTTCCTTGATACAAATTTAGTATAACAGATGTTTAGAAAGGAATTATGACTTAAATACAATGCAGTATGTTACATATTTAAGTAAATTTCACTTTTAAAAGGGAATAATATTTTTAAATATACTCAGGGGTGGAGTATGTTTTTTATTGCATCATATCGGGGGTATATGATGCTACTCTAAATGATCTGTGCTGATATTAGCCTTGATCACTTGGTTAAGATGAATTCTTCAGTGTTTCTCTATTATAAAATCACTAGTTTCTCTTTTCCATATTCTATTATCTGGGATATGGTAAGTCCTTCTCATACTTAAGAGAAAGGAAATTAATTTCCCACCTCCTAGAAGGCAGAAATCTACAATGCTATTTGGAATTCTTCTATAAGGAAGATTTGCTCCTACTCCCTATTTATTTATTAAATATTTTATTAATATTGGTATAGAATTATGGATATTAATTTTATTTTTTGAGCTATAATTTAATTCTATATATTTATTTTTCTAGGAAAAATTTCCTAGAAATTGTATATTTTGCTTGGAAAATTGTTTCGGCCATGGCCATTGAGAGTTCTTTCATATTGATCCATGTGTCCTTTTAACACACATGGGATCATCTTGTGTTTTAACTGCCCCAGCCCTGTATTCAGCCCTTTTCCAAAGGGCCCTGAGTTCTTGTATTGGATAATGGTGTTTAGAAACCAAGATCTGGGCATTAGGTGTTCTCATTGCTATCAGGATGTCAGCGCTTCTAGGTCTGCTCAGGAGACAGTCAGGAAACAAACAAATTTTATAAATAATATAAATATGTATCTATATATGTATATATATACTATATATGCTAATCTTTGTATATAACCGTATCTATAATAATTTATGCATCTGTGTATCTGAATATATATTAAAATAGATGTGAATTCATACTGTATTCATATCTCTGACTAAGCCTCATCACAGGATACAATGTAGCCTTTCCCCCCCTTGCTTATGCAAGGTTTTGGATGAATTCATGGATGACACTTAAGAGGCCCTAATAGGGCATGGAGAAAAGCAACCGATCCTTGACCTATTTGTGACTTTCTCCTGAAGCAAAAGCCTAGGTATTGGTTAAAATCATAGCCTGAAAAAGACTGCATGTTGTAGATCAGAGGCATGGCTG
Organism: Canis lupus dingo; assembly: GCF_003254725.2. NCBI lineage: Eukaryota > Metazoa > Chordata > Mammalia > Carnivora > Canidae > Canis > Canis lupus. The sequence continues at coordinate 74,165,513 of NC_064247.1, forward strand.
TAGGCCTCCGATGTACAAGTAAGATCTAGTTACATATCTTCCTGGACTTGGGAATTTGCAGAGGAGAGGAAGAGATTAGGTCATGGCCTAATGGTCATGGCCTCCCTGTTGAGTGGTCAGTGTGGATGAGGATGCAGGGGCATGGCTATGTACAAGAAAATTTATGGCCAACTTTGAAGGATAATGGGGGAAATGATTATAGGAACTAATCTCTGAGAAATTTTGTGACATCCTATAGAATTCTTTCATATCTCAGGACCTTTCCAGGGTCAAAGAAGTAATGGTAAGTATGTTGGCTTTCTCCTTGAAAATACTAGTTTCCCTTTAGGAAGTGTGGATGATTTCAGTACGTTGTTAATCTGAATTAACATAATACTATAACCATGATTAATACTAGCCTGGTGAATCTTTTGTTGTTCCTTTTTAATCTATATGAAACTGGGACAGCTGTGATACATCATTACTTTTTGCCTTTATAGTAGAATTGAATTTACTACTACAATTGGGAATGAGGAAATAGCTCAAAACTCAGGGAATAAATCTATATTTTTATGAGTATGGTGAGGTTTAAAAGAGGTAGATCCTTATTTATTAAAGTAGTGGTCATTATTGCTAATGTTAGTAATAATAACTACTAACCATAGAGTATACAAGTTGAAATTTATTGAGTGCTTACTTGGTATCAGGTAATACTTCAAGCATATTCCATGTCTTAAATATTTAATCTTGGCAGTGGTCCTATAAGAGAAGTTCTGTAATTATCACATTTCACAGTTGAGGAGTCTGAGGAGATGAGCTGCTCTGAAGTCCTACAGCCAGAAATTAATGCAATTTGGATTTTAACCCAAGTACCTTGAGTCTAGGTACCATTAAGTTAACCTTTATGTTTCTCATGATGATTAAAGGAATACCTATTACAAGGCTCTAATATTATTTATCCACATTCTGTAATATTATAATGCTACCTCAGTAAAGACAGAAGAACTGTATGAAAGTCTTGTCCTAAATCCTTCAGGCTCCCACCTGGCTCCCACCTTCCTGGTGGTTTCTGTATCCTTCTGGCTATCTTGGCCATGCTGGCAAGTCTGCGCTTATGCACTATTATACCACTGGATTCTTTTCTTAGAACTTGGTGAGTCTGTTAAGAATGAAGAGTCCCTTGCTATGGAATTTCACCATTTGGTCATAAGGGGTGAGAATTCTTGATATGGTGGTTGAGTGGGGGATCATGGACACGGGTGCAGTGGGGCTGCACTTTTTGTCTTTAAGACTTGGCTGGAGACACACAAGTGAAATCTTGAATACCTAAACATGCACAATTTTTCAATCTCCCAAACAATACTGCTTTATTCTAGGGCCTGGGCATTTCATCAGGAGAATGCAGGTCTATAAAATCACATTACCAGGTAACACTACCAACTCTTCTTCATACGTATCACCCCATGAGAGCAGAAGATTCTCCATCCTACTCTGACTGAATGTGTCTGTGTCTGACAGGTCCCAGTCAAACATCAACACTGTAGCACCCACACACATTCCTGAGTGCCATACCATTTTTCCTCTTTTCTCTGCAGATGATCAAGTCTCCTCTGAGGAGGCATTTCAATTTACCTACACATCTGATGAGGAAAAAATACCATGGTCACATTTCATGAGTGGATATTTTCCAGCCAAAAATACCTCATCTAGGGTGAGTTGTCTTCTTTGACCCCTTGCATGGAACCCTTGCTTTTGGCCAATAGACCAGAAACATAGTTATTGTTTCTCTTTGTGCTCCCATGACTGCCCATCTACGGCTGATTTGCTTTCTTGCCCGGGGTATACTGAAGCCCTAGGACTGGATTCACTCAAACTACAGAGGGAACACAGTGTGCAGACCCTCCAAGTTTGACTTCTGTCTTTGTGAGCACAGTTATCTTTGTTACTGTCTTTACCCTGTCTTTGAATAACAATAAGTTAAAATTGAATAGATGTAATGTGGAATATGGGAATGTACAGCTAGAAGGAGAAAGAAGGGATCTTGATATCTACAAGGCAGAAGGTAATTCTATCATGAGTGACCCACCAGCTGTTCTTTCAGCAAGGAGCTATTGCTCCCTCTCCCTCTTCATTTTTTCTTCTCCTTTTCTCAATCCTTGTTGTCTTTCCTTTGTCCCTTGTCTTTGTTTTTGCCCTTTCTATTTGGTGAGCTTCTTCATCTTCCCTTCTCCCTATCAGCACTACCCACATCAAGCCTTTTTCTTTACACACAACTCTTGACTCCCTGATGGACAAAGACAAATATAGATTAATAGATGGTTTGGCTTGATATGTTGAAATAAGGTGGAAATGGATGGCTACTATATGATATGCCAAGTCAAGGGTGATTTTGAAAAAAAAGAAGGGAAGGAAAAATTCTCCTAATAAAGAGAGTATAAGAACATGCTCCTAGTCATATTGTTTCTGTGGAAAAAGAAATGACCTGAAGTTAAAAGATACCTGTATTAGTTTTCTAGGACTACTGTAACAAAATACCACAGACTGGGTGGTTTAAACAACAGAAATTTACTTTTTCACAACTATGGAGGCTAAAAGTTCAAGATCAAGCTGGGAATCATTCTTCTGAGTTTCTTCTGAGACTTGTCTTTTTGGCTTGTAGATGGCTGTCTACAAGCTGTGTCTTCTCATGGTCTTTCTTCTGTGTGTGTCAGTGTCCTAATCTCTTTTTATAAGGATGCCAGCAATATTGGATTAAGGCCCACCCCTGTGGCCTCATTTTACCTTAATTATTCCTTTAAAGACCGTCTCTCTGTCTGGCTCAGTGGTAGTGTGTCTGACTCTTGATTCCAGGGTCATGAGTTTGAGCCCCACGATGGGCATGGAGCCTACTTAAAATTTAAAAAAAATTTTTTTAAATAAATACCCTCTTTCTAACTACAGTAACATTCTGAAGTACTAGGACTAGGACTTCAACATATGAATTTTGGGTACACAATCCAGCTTATAATAATATATGAACTCATGGGCAGTGGCAAATGGATGTTCCAGTCTATTTCCATAAGCAGTTAACTGTAGCCCCCAGATAGTGTCACATGGAGAGGAAGCTTCACCTAGCCAAACCTGGGAATCACAAGAAGTAATAAAATGGTTATCAATTTAATCAAATTTATAAGGCAAATGGATACACAATGCACCTTGCACATTTCAATCACATGTTCTAAAGAATTTTTATGAATAAACACACTATGTAACAAGACCTCAATCAAGATACAGAAAAATACTCCAAATCTCTCAAATCCCTTTGGACCTAATCATTCTCTTAGGCTAGATTCAGACAAATATTGACTTAATATCTGTAACTATAGATTAATTTTGCATATTCTCAAATTCAATGTAAACAGAATACTTTAGTGTAATCTCTTTGATAAATGGTTTCTTCCTCTCGGGACAAAGCTTATAAAATTCATCCATGTTGCCTATACTGGTAATTCATTTTCTTTCTTGGTGGCTATTACATTGTATGAATAAACCAAAATTTGTTCAATTACTGGTGGAAAATGTTTATTTTCCAGGATCTTGGCCATTATCTATAAGGCTATTACATACATTTATGACAAGTCTCTTGGTTTTTAATAGATGGCTTGGCTTATGTTTTCATTTTTTATATAAATACTTAGGTTGTAATCTGTTTATCATATGATAATTGTATCATTAACTTAATAAATCATTGAACATTTTCCAAATTGGTTGCAATACTTTATACTCTCAAGAGTAAATTGGTGGAGAGGATGTGGAGAAAGGGGAACCCTCTTGCACTGTTGGTGGGAATGTGAACTGGTGCAGCCACTCTGGAAAACTGTGTGGAGGTTCCTCAAAGAGTTAGAAATAGATCTGCCCTATGACCCAGCAATTGCACTGCTTGGGGATTTACTCCAAAGATACAGATGCAGTGAAATGCCGGGACACCTGCACCCCGATGTTTCTAGCAGCAATGTCCACAATAGCCAAACTGTGGAAGGAGCCTCAGTGTCCATCGAAAGATGAATGGATAAACAAGATGTGGTATATATATACAATGGAATATTCCTCAGCCATTAGAAATGACAAATACCCACCATTTGCTTCGACGTGGATGGAACTGGAGGGTATTATGCTGAGTGAAATAAGTCAATTGGAGAAGGAAAAACATTATATGGTCTCATTCATTTGGGGAATATAAAAAATAGTGAAAGGGAATAAAGGGGAAAGGAGAAAAAAATGAGTGGGAAATATCAGAAAGGGAGACAGAACATGAGAGACTCCTAACTCTGGGAAACGAACAAGGGGTGGTAGAAAGGGAGGTGGGCGGGGGTTGGGGGTGACTGGGTGATGGGCACTGAGGGGGGCACTTGATGGGATGAGCACTGGGTTTTATGCTATATGTTGGCAAATTGAACACCAATAAAAAATAAATAAATTTTAAAAAAGGAGCAAATTGGAAGACTACCAGTTACTTCAAATCCCTGTCAACACTTGGTATTGTCAGTCTTTTAATTTTAACCATTGTAATGAATACAAAATGGTGTCATGTAGAGATTCTATTTTTGTTTTTCCAATAATAAGTATTTTTAGGGACTTCTGGCCATTCATGTATCATGTTTTATGAAGTGTCTATTCAGATACTTTGCTCATTTGTATTGTTATTTTTCCTTTTGAGTAGTAAGAGATTTTTTTCCCCTTTAGTACTTTCTAGATACAGCATGTTTGTCAGATATATGTGTTTTGCATTTAACTCCCCTCTCTGGGCTTATTCTCTTATTTTTGGAATATCAGCTTTTGAAGAATGAAAGTTTTAAATTTTAATAAGGCAAAATTTATCAGTTTGTCTTTTACCATTTTTACTTTTTGTGCCCTATATAAGAAACTATGGCCTATGTCATAACTGATGTTTCATTTCATTTAGGCTCTCAGAGGATTAAGCTAGGACATCTTTGCTACATATGTATACACAATTATGTATAAAAATTTTTGTGACTGTGTGTGTGTATGCATATGTGTGTGTGTGTCCTTAGAGCCACAGAAAACATGCAACCGTTTACTTCCCAAAGTCTGTGCCGGGTATGCCATCCATTCTGCAGTGTTCTTTTTCCATAATTCTGTTCTGATTCCAAGGTCAATGGTTGAATTCCAGGGAGGGCGAGATCACAGGCATTGATACATGGATTTTGCAGCCTTCCCTACGTCTATTAAACCCCAACCATGTCCACTTAGATTCTTGATTCTCTGCCAGGAGCTCTATGTTTTTCTGAGAGTTGTAAATGGAAAGCCCTGCTCATTGGAAGGTTGAAATTGGGGGTCTGCATAAATTAGGTTGGGATTGTAGATGTATAAATATCAGGCAGTGCCTTTATTCCTTATAATGCATGCAAGTTCACTCCGATTTCTGAGTCTGTGCCAGGAGCACTATCTCTTTTATAGGGCTTCCTCTCCTAGAATAGACCCCAGTAGATATCAGGTGTACTTGGGAACCTTTGGGACCTTAGGGTAGAAACTGTGCATTTGAGTTTGAATGAGTGGATTGATGTAAAAACTCCATAAACCCTATATTCTAGTTGGTAAATTTACTTTACAGGGGTACATGTTGACAATTCTGAAACTACTTTACATGTATTCTAGGGTTGAACACATAAGTAGATAATATGAGAGTCAAGTTTCTTATTGTCAGAGAAAAAGTGTACAATCAAGAGTTGCGAGCTATCATGAGCCCTGTATTACTCTGTAGTTGGTATTAGTATGAGACTAATGCTTATTTTAATATATATTGAAAGAAATAGGGTAATAGTTATTTTTTTTAAGATTTTTATTTATTTATTCATAGACACACACACACACACACACACACACAGAGGCAGAGACACAGGCAGAGGGAGAAGCAGGCTCCATGCAGGGAGCCTGATGTGGGACTCGATCCTGGGCCTCCAGGATCACACCCCAGGCTGCAGGCAGCGCTAAACCGCTGTGCTACAGGGGCTGCCCTAGGGTAACAGTTATAACCATGTAGATATACATAAATTAGTATGCATACATATATTTCCTGGCTCTATGTACTGAGAAAGCCCAGGTATGGCTTTCTAAATTCCACTGATCAATTGAAAAACAATGGGGACATGGCCAACGGAGTATATAAGGAGAAAACAGTGCCTATCCAGTGGAGAAATCTGGCAGATACCACCTTAACTAGCTGACCGTTGTAAATACTACCAGTAATACAATGTCAATGCTATGTACTTGTGATATAGATCAATAAGAAAAGTATTTCCTCTTTGTGGTATTCTCCAAAATTAACAGTCCCAGTAAAATCATGAAAATACATTAAGACAAATCCAAATTGAGGGGCAGTTTCCAGAATACCAGTACCCTGTAAAATTGCCAGGTCATCAAAAATGATGTTAAATTAAGAAGTCACAAACCAGGAACACCTGAGTGGCTCAGTTAGTTGGGTTTCTGACTTGGTTTCGGCTCAGGTTGTGATCTCAGAGTCATGAGATCAAGCTCTGCATCATTACAGCAAACTAGGTAACAGGTATATATGGATACTTTGTACCATCTTGGCACCTTTTTTGATAAATCCAAAATTTAAAATAACTAAGTAAAATAAAATTGCATAATCAAATCAAATCATATTAATAATTAAATAAAAGAGAAGACACTCTTTCTGGAAGGACTCTGAGGAATTTTTAATAAATTATGTTCAAAGGGAAACTCCAACCAATTCCCCCAAACATTCATTATTCAGACCTAATTTTTTTTAAAGATTCTATTTATTTGAGAGAGTGAGAGAATAAGGCCAGGGAAAGGCAGAAGGAGAGGGACAAGTGGACTCCCCACTGAGCAGGGAGCTAACACAGGGCTCCATCCCAGGACCCTGAGATCACGACCTGAGCCAAAGGCAGACACTTAACTGACTGAGCTCCCCGGTGCCCCTGTTTAGATCTAAGTTTTACCATAAAGCTGTAAATCCTCTATAATCTCAATCTATGTCTGCATCTTATATTTTTATAGTGTTCATGGTACTTTGTTTTATTTGGAGGAAGCTATTTTATTTTAAAGTCACGGAATTTATCAATTTTCTCTTATATCTTGCACCTTTTGTGATTTGAAATCCTAAAAACATTTCATTCTGTTCTTATAAAAGTTCAAAAGTTTTCCATTTTTATTTTAAGAACTTTAATATGACAAGGGATGATTTTTATATTTGCAAGAGAATCTTGATTCTGTGGGAACAAGGAGCATCCTTTCTCTCATGATTTTTGGTTTTGGAAATCATCTGGGGAAGGTTAAGGATATGTCAGGTGGTATCTGGCCCTGGTCTCTCTGGATCTAGCCCTTGCTAGATCCAGGCTCTTGCTTTGATAGATGAGGAAGTGTCAGGAGTGATGGAATGAGGTTTCTAGAGGAATAAGAAATAGAACCTAACTGAAGAACTGAGAAGATAAAGGGAATTTCTCTCCAGGGTGGGGTTTATCAACTTGGGATTTATTTTTTGTAAATTTTATTGATGCACGCACTACTCACAGAAAATAAACACAACTGAAGTGTACAATTCAAAGGAGGCACAATTCAAATGAACTCCATTCTGTTAACATCAGCCAGGTCAGAAAACAACATTAAAACTGTAATAGATCACTTAGGTCCTAGTGAATAGAGAAGTCGCTGGGGTTGAGGCTTGGTATTGATAATCCTTCTGGATATGGGTCCATTTGCAGACCCCGGTGTCAGTGGGGACACACATGGAGTACAAGGAAAGGTTTCCTTCCCATATTTTGTAGTTACAGTCCTTCTGTTTCCACACACACTCTCCTAGGTCAGGTTGAGGGCAGTCATGCCAGCAGAGGAGGCAGGGCTGAATCTAGGGGTGGAGGGAGATCCAGGACTGCCCACCTCCTGTTTATATGGCCACCCATCCTGGACAGAGAAGGACAACAGGGGTCTGGGCACAAGGAGAGGCTAAAGGGAACAGTGGGGCGCAGTGGTGAGGACAGGAAAAAACAGTGGGAGGAGGTCATGGCCAGGGGACAGAAGGAAGGTGAGAGAGCAGTGATCATCCAGAAAGGGAGACAGCAAGGGAGAAAGACCTGGGAACAAGGACATGGGACAAGAGCAGTGCCTGGGCTGCAGAGAAAAATCACTTAGGTGGCTACTCACTGCACATTTGCATCCTGTTCTGTACGCTCCCTCGAAACCTCGCTTCTGCTCTCTGGTGAGCCGGTACCAGAAGTAGACCAGATGGCATCTTGTGAAGCGCAACGTCCCTCCCCTCAAATAGCCTGCGGTGATGGGTGAGCATGGACTGAGTTGGCACAGCATGTGTGGATGTCCCCTGTGAAGTCAGCCCAGAGGGTCTGAAACCCTAAGTCAGCCATGAATGAGGGTCCAGTATTTCTCTAGAAAAAGTCTCTCAGATTGTGGAGAAAGGGCCCTTGGTCTTTGGTGGTGTTAGCTGTAGAAGTCAGGTGGTCCTTTTTCAGGGAGAGGCAGCAAGGCTGAGAGGCTGTATGTGGACAGGGATGCTCACCTGCGATAAGTAATAGTGACTGTTGAGTGGTCCTCAGCTTATAACCACAGTCCTTCCAACTGATGGGTGAGTAGATATCATGGATTCTTGGGGTGCTCCGGGGAGCCTTGAGTACCTGGGATGGGAGGGAAAGAGTGGCTAGGACCTTAGGTTTTCATAGAAGCTTCAAGGCTCCAGAGACCACCCAATTCAGCAAAAGCAGATTGGAACAGTCTTGTTTGAGGAAAGGAGGTACTGAGTTTACCTTAATGACATTGACTCTGAAACCTTGTCTTGTGATGGTGTTGTTTCCTGGTCCCAGTATATCAGCTAATATGACTGGGAGGAAGAAGAAATGGGTCAGAGGCCCAGAGGTTCATTGATTTAGGATTTCCTCATCCAATGTCTTAGGGTCACATTGCTCAGATCACCAGAGCTCCCCCACCTCCACATTTCTATACCCCAGGGTGAGACCTCCTTGGTGGAGACTTCTCTGGTGTTTCCCTAGCTCACCGATATCCGATGTGCAGTAATATGTCTGAGGGTGCTCAATTTTACAATTACAAGCATTGCAAGGTGTTGACAGGGCCAGGAGCAAAGGAAAGGCCAGCAGGAATGAAGGATCCATGGTAGGCACTGGGGACATAGGGCATGAATTACAGCATGAACTTCTTCTAGCCCAGCTCCCCCACCTACTTCTAGACAGAAACTGGGATGACTGTGGACACTGTGTACCCCCCTTAAAGATTGAGGACCTAAGAAAGTTTGGGTCCAGCTTCCATGATCTTGTGGACCAGATGCATGAAGTCTATGCCCTGCATTAAAAATGCCTTACCTCTGTCACTCTGAGCCGAGGTGTACCACAGCTTCTGCAGAACACCTAGCACAGGAAGGATAAATAGTCATCTGCACTTCCTTTTTGCCCTGGGGCATATCCATCAGGGAGGTATGATTTGATTACTGGGTGTACTAATCAGGTACAATCATTTTTCTCTCATCTGCATTTCCTTTCATCCTTCAGGCATATTAACCAGGCAGGTACAGTGTGATTATTGGGTACACTTGTCGCTTGCAATCTCTCTCTGTATGGTTATTAAAAAAGCCACTGAACTGACCCATTCCTGAGGACTATTTTGGGCTGAGCTGTGTCCCCCTAAATTTTGCATGTAGAAGTCCTAATCCCAGCCCCTTAGAATGTGACTGTATTTACAGATAGGCTCTCTAAAGAGGGAATTAAAGTAAAATGAAGTCATTCAGGTGAACTGTGATCTGATATGATTGGTATCTGCATAAAAAGAGAAGATGAGGACACAGCCACACATAGACGGAAGACCACGTGCAGATAAAAACAGAAGGTGGCCATCTATAAATTAAGGAGATACTCTCAAAATGAAACTCAACTGACACCTTGGTCTCAGACTTCTATGCTCCAGAACCGTGAGGAAATGTTTACATTGTTCAATCCACTCAGTCTGTGACACTTCATTATGGCAGCCCTAGAAAACCAACAGACTCCTTTGTTTTATTTTTTAAAAATATATTTGGGGGCTTTATACAACTTAAATTCACATTAGGATTTTGAGAAAACAAAATTTATTCAGTCATTCAACTTCTGTTCCTTTCCCATAGCTCTAGTTTCTGCCACCCATCCCCCAGGCTTCCATTTACTATGTCGTGGTTGATCCTATTGCTCTTTTAACTGAAATACCTATAAACAAAGACACAAGCACATCCATTGTGGCACAATACATATACTTTTTGTCATCTTGCCATTTTAATTTTAGGACATCCTCTATGATGACATCATAGTAGCATATATTCCTTTACTCTTTATACAGTTGTATAATCTTCCATGCTGATAGGCTCTGGATTATCCAACCATTTCCTAATTATTGGTTCTTTCTTTCAACAGTTTTCTGTTGAAATACATATTTTCTTGTATTTAAAAATGTGTATTTTTAAATTTTTTTCATTTTCATTTTTAAAAAATTCTAATCACTGGGTGCTCATCAAGACACGTGTACTACTTATTATTTCACCCATTTCCCCCTCCCCCCAATCTTCCTTCTGGTAACCATCAGTTTGTTCTATATAGTTAAGAGCCTGTTTCTTGGTTTGTTTCTCTTTTTTCTCTTTTCTCACTTGTTTTGTTTCTTAAATTCTACATATGAGTGAAATCTGTAGTATTTATCTTTCTCTGACTTATTTCCCTTAGCATTATACACTCTACTCCATCTGTGTTGTTGCAAAAGGCAAGATTTCATTTTTTGGTAAGGCTGAATAATATTGTTGTGTGTATCTCACATCCTCTTTATCCATTCATCAATCGATAGTTACTTGGGCTGATTCTGTATCTTCAAGAGCGTAAGGAATGCTGCTATAAACACCAGGGTGCATATATTCCTTTGAATTAGTGTTTTTGTGTTCTTTGGGTAAATAACCAGTAGTGTGATTGCTGGTTTTTGGGGAGCTCTATTTTTAACTTTTTGAGGAGCCTCCATACTGTCCTCCATAGCGGCTGCACCAGTTTGCATTCTCACCAACAGTGCATGACAATTCCTCTTTCTCTAATCCTTTTGTGTTGTCGATTTTAGCCATTCTGACAGGTGTGAGGTGGTATCTCATTTTAGTTTTGATTTGCATTTCCCTGATGATAAGTGATGATGAGCATCTTTTCATGTGTCTATTGGCCATCTATATGTCTTCTTTTTCTTTAAAGAGTTTATTTATGAGAGAGAGAGAGAGAGAGAGAGAGAGAGAGAGAGAGAGACAGGTAGAGGGAGAGGCAGGCTCCCTGCAGGGAACCCGATGTGGGGCTTGATCCCGGGTCTCCAGGATCATGCCCTGAGCCAAAGGCAGACGCTCAAACGCTGAGCTACCCAGGCATCCCTATATGTCTTCTTTGGAGAAATGTTTGTTCATGTTTTCTCCCATTTTTTAATTGGATTATTAATTTTTGGGTGTTGAATTTTAGAAGTTCTTTATATATGTTGGATACTAATCCTTTATTAGATACATTGTTTGCAAATATGTTCTCCCATTCCATAGGCTGCCTTTTAGTTCTGTTGATTGTTTCCTTTGCTGTGCAGAAGTTTTTTATTTTGATGTAGTCCCAATAGTTTATTTTTGCTTTTGTTTCCCTTGCCTCAGGAGACCTCTATCTAGAAAGAAGTTGCTATGGCCAATGTCAGATAAAGTATGGCCTGTGCTCTCTTCTAGGATTTTTATGGTCTCACATTTAGGTTGAGTTTTATTTTTGAGTATCCATTTTGAGTTTATTTTTGTGTATGGTGTAAAAAAGTGGTCTAGTTTCATTCTTTTGCATGTTGCTGTCTAGTTTTTCCAACACTATTTGTAAAGAGACTATCTTTTTCCCACTGGATATTTTTTCTTGCTTTGTTGAAGATTAATTGACCACATAACTGTCGGTTTATTTCTGGATTTTCTATTTTGTTCCATTAATCTATGTGCCTATTTTTGTGCCATTACCCTACTGTTTTGATTACTAAAGCTTTGTGATATAACTTGACGTCAGGAATTGTGATACCTCCAGCTTTGCTTTTCTTTTTCAAGATTCCTTTGCCTATTCGGAGTCTTTTACAGTTCCCTAAAGTTTTTAGGTTTGTTTGTTCAAGTTTTATAAAAAAACACTGTTAGTATTTTAATAGGGACTGCATTAAATGTGTAGGTTGCTTTAGATAATACACACACAAAATGTGTCTTTACAGGTGACTTCTAGAAATAGAATTGCAGTAAAGGCCATTTGCACTTTTTTTCTGTAACTTGTCCATATCATGCTATTTTTTCTACAGGGTTATTGACTGTTTCTCTACTTTTAGAAACTGTATATTAAACACATTAACTCTTCATGGTATAATTGCATTATTTTTCTCATATAACATTTTACTCCTCTTGAGTTAAAAAATAGTTTAACAATATAACCACATCTGGAATTTGAGTCACAGTTAGCAAAGGCTTCTACTACTAACAGGTATTAGAAGACTTTTACCATAATTCTTTCTAACATTTCACTTTTTTTTAGATCTTTAACCCATTTGGGATTTCTCTTAGTATCAGTATATGCATGAACACGATTTTATTTTTGTCCTTATGGAACCAATTAACCCAATACCTCCAGTACAAAGATATCTTTTTCCATACTTAACTGAGATGTCACCTTTACCATATACTAAATTTGCATATGCATTTGAGACTATATATTTTCTGTTCAATTTGTCTATCTATCCGTTCCTTCATCAGTATCACATTACAAAGATTTTAATACATTACTTATTATGTTTAAATATTTTAATATTTTCTAGAAAAGAATTTTTTCTTTTTCATTTTTTGCTTTTTCCAATACTAGAGGCATCCCCCAGGTTTGATCTCATGGTGCCTTTTCAATCTTCCAAGCCAGCAATGGCTAGTCAAGTCTTTCTCACATCACAATGTATGACATTGACTCTACTGCCTTCTTTTCCCACATTTAAAGGATCTTTGTGATTACACTGGCTCCACTCTGATAAGCCGGGACAATCTTTATTTTTAAGTGAGCTGATTAACAAACTTAATTCCATTTGTAGCATTAATTCTGCTTTGTAATTTAATATAACACTTATATGTTCCAAGGATCAGGATGTGGTTATCCTTGGAGAAGCATTATTGACTACAATAAGGATCTCTCTCACACACACAGACACACACACACACACACACACACACACACACACACACACACTTTTCCTATCCAGGATACAGAAAATCAGAGCTCCACCAGACACACCATTTTTTAATGCTTTGTGAGGTTCCTCATTGGAGTATTATCTCCAGCCAAATGGAAACACATTGCTATATTTAAAGTTAATTGTTTTACTATTTTTCAACTTTATTGCATAAAATGTTCACTATTTTCTCTTAGTCTGGCTTGTTTTATTCTCCTTACAGTGTCTTCTGAAAAACAAATATTTTGTTTTAATTATTATTTTTTAAATCCTTCATGGTTTTTGTTGTTCTAATATAGGAATTATTTGTCTATGTCAAGGTTGCAAAAATGTTTTGTTTTCCTCTAGAAATTGTAGGCATAAACTTTTACACTTAAGTCTATGATCCATTTCAAGTTAATGTTTGTATGTGGCCTGGGGGCAGAATAAAAGTTAATTATTTTCCATATAACATCAATTGTCCTGGCATAATTTCTCGAAAAGATCCATTTTCTCTACTGTGTTACCCTGGCATCTTTGTGTATATTTTTGTTGAAAATAAACTCACCCTATATGTGTGAGTTTGTTTCTAGATAATTTTTTTCAGTACCTATACAAGTATTCTCATGCTAAAACCATATTTTGTTACTTGTAGCTTTATGATGTCTTGAAATTCTGTAGTGTTATTCTTTCAAATGTATTCTTTTTCAAAACCACCCTGGCTATTTCCACTGCATGTAGAGCCCACTGCATATACAATTTAGATATCTACAAACATGCTTGCTGGGCTTTTGACTGGGATTGATTTGAATCTATAGATGATTTTAAGGAAAACTGGTACCAATATTGAGTCTTTCAAACCATGTGCATTTTCTCTCTCTCTACGTATTATACCATTTTAAAATTTCTCTCTACAGTGTTTTATATTTAGTGTAGGAGTCTGGCACATATTTTGTTAAATTTCTTATTTTTACACTATTGTAGTAGGTATTATTAATTTCTTTTTTTAAGATTTTATTTATTTATTCATGAGAAACACAGAGAGAGAGAGAGAGAGAGAGAGAGAGGCAGAGACACAGGCAGAGGGAGAAGCAGGCTCCATGCAGGGAGCCCGACATGGGACTCGATCCTGGGTCTCCAGGATCACACCCCAGGCTGCAGGCAGCACTAAACTGCTGTGCCACCAGAGCTGCCCGGTATTATTAATTTCAACTTTAATTGTTCCTGTCATATAGAAATGAGTACAAGTGAATTTTTAAAAAAGATTTGATGTATTTATTCATGAGAGACAGAGAGAGAGGCAGAGACATAGGCAGAGGGAGAAACAGGTTCCCTGCAGGGAGCCAGATGCGGGACTCGATCCCGGGATCCTGGGATCATGCCCTGAGCTGAAGGCAGACTCTCAACTGCTGAGCCACCCAGGCATCCCAAGTACAAGTGAATTCTGTACATTGGTCTCGTCCCTGCGACCTAGTTAAATTCACTTATTGTTACAGTAGCTTTTCTTTAGATTTTTAAAGAAATTTTACATATAAGGTTATGTCATCCATGAATAAAGACTGTTTTTCTTATTCCTTTCAAATCACTGTGAATTTTATTCCTTTGAATTGCTTTATATACTGACTAGAACTTTTGCTACACTGAAGAATAGTAAGGATAAGAGCAGCAATATTTACCCTGTTGCTGATCTTAAGGAAAAATCATTCAGTCTTTCACCATTAAGTATGATATTAGTTGAAAAGTATACATTCTTTAATAGGTTAACAACTCTTCTATTGCTATAGAAGGTGTTATCAAGAATAATCGTTAGATTTTCCTAGCTATTTTTCTGTATCCACTTATAGAATTAAATCGATTCTCTTTAAACATTTATTTGGTTAATGTAGTATACTAAATTATTTGCTTTTCATAAAGAAAAATCAATTTTCAGTCATATTACTGGATTTGATTTGCTAATATTTTCTCATGGAATCTGTATATGTTTCTGAGGAATACTTATGTTAGAGGGTTTATGTATTTGTATTTTCTTTGATTGTTAGTGTCATAATTTTTCACTGATACAGTGATTTAAGTAAAGACTTATTTCTCTTCTTTTTTTTTCTTAAAGACAATGTGACTGAATGTATTATTTCTGCCTTAAAAGTTTGATAGGTTAACCAGGGAAGCAAGATTTATTTGGATTGTAAGAAAAATTCAGTAAACACAATCAATTTCTTTAGCCGATACAGTGGTATTGAAATTTCTATCTGTTCTTTAAAAAAAAAAAAAAAAAAAGATTTTATTTTTGAGAGAGAGAGAAGGGACAGAGGGACAAGCAGACTCCCCGTTGAGCAGGAAGTCCAAATGGGCTCCATCCCAGGGCCATGAGATCATGACCTAAGCCAAAGGTAGATACTTAACCGACTGAGCTACCCAGGAGCCCCTATTTGTTCTTGTGTATATTTTGGAAACTTTTATCTTTCATGAAATTTGTCCAATTCATCTAAACTTTCAAATTTATGGGCATAAAATTCTTTAAAATATTCCCTAATTTTATTTTTGTATATGTAAGATCTGTAGTGATGTCCTTTTATCATTCCAGATAATGCTATTTGTACATTTTCTCATTTTTCCTTGCTAATGCACCCACTGAGTTGTCAATTTGATTGCCTTTTTCAAAAGACAACCTTCTGGTTTAATTAATATTCTCCATTTTTCTGATTTCCATTCATTTTGTGAAAGAGGGAAAGAAGAGAAACTCTCTTTGATCTTTACAACTTATCCTAGAAATAGTGCTTGGTTAGTGTGTGTATAAGACCTGGCAGATGGTGATGGGGAGAAGGCCTTCCATAGTAAAAGAGAGAGCAGTAGCATCAACAGGCATTTACTGTTCACTCACTATGTTAGCTGCCAATTATATTAACATTAATAAGCGAAGGATGACTCTACGCTTTTTCAACTTTGTAGCATCTTTCAGTTCTTATTAAGGCAATGTGATATTGTCCAGCAGGTTTTTGTTTTTAAAGATTTATTTATTTGAGAGAGAGAGAGAGGGAGAGTACAAGCAAGCAGGGATAGTGGCAGAGGGAAAAAGAGAGGGAGAGAAGCAGACTCCCTGCAAGCTTGGAGCCCAATGCAGGGCTTGATCTCATGACTCTGAGATCACGACCTGAGCTGAAAGAGAGTCAGATGCTTAACTGACTAAGCTACTCAGGTGCCCTGAGATTGCTCTGTGTTTTAAGTATTACTCTTGACTCACTTAATAAGCCTTGGTCTTTGATCACCTCACAGGAATAGCAAGTATTATCTAGCCAAAATCTATCATTGCTTGTTTCCATTTACCATGTATCTTGGATCAAAAAGGAACAGGGATTTAGGCTGGGCAATACACATCAACTTGCCACTGTTGTATCTAAAGTTTCATCCACTAGTTTGGGTATCAAGACTAGTTTTAGTTTCACCATGAAACTGCTTTATGATAAGGAACTCTCTGATTCAGTTCTTTTCTAAAAAAGTAAGAATGATGTGCTAAATGTTTTTTTTTTCCTACAGTGGAAATATCTTTTTTATAGCTATTAGATATAGAGCAAAATACAATCTTTGTTAACAGTCAGTAAAGCTGATTTTGAACAGCTAAGCTCAACTTGAGTTGGGAAACTCAGAATTTGACCATTTTGCAATATTTCACCTACAGAGAACAACTAGTCTTGAGTAAAGGCAAAAGTACTAATTAATACATTAAAAGGTGGAGAGTTTAAGAAGTTTAAAATGAGTGACAGAGAAAATTTGGTAGAATGATAAAAGAAAACTATGAGGGAAAGATGAGGAAGGATGTTTTGAATTTATTTTTAATTTTTATATTTACATTTGCTTCATTGACTATATGAATAGGGTCCATATGTCATTCCTTGATTCAAGTGTTACTTATGGAGCACCTAATATAAGCCAGTCCCTGAGGAAACAGGACAAAGACAGTCTTTGGCTTTAAGGACTCCAAGTTAATAGAAGGTGTGTTGGTGGTGACGGGTGGCTGGGAAATGTATCTTAATAGTGTGACAAGTGCGTTAAGATGTATAAGAGATACCTTATATCATCTTGGGGGTAGGATACAGTATGGAAGGAATTTATTCTAAGCTTGACATTCAGGGAAACATGCAACAAGTAGTAAGAGAATAGGAGCTTTAATAGTTAATCACTACATTTTGGTGAAATCAGCTCTAGGATGGAAGAGATAAAATTGACTTGGATGGTGACAAGGGGCCAATCTCCTCATTGCTATTTTATGTATCTATAAGATACAAAGAGCAAGTGAAAAAATTTAAGGTCTTGTTTCTTTATAAAAGATTTAAAAAAATTATTTAAGACATAAAAAGGAAATCAAAGACATGGAGGTGAAAAGATTTTGTAAATCAAGATAACAGGGACACCGCGACCATAACAAGCAAGAACAAGTTTAAGTATTAAGAATAATTAATCTCCAAAACTCAGAAATAAAGGAAAAGATGACAACATGTCCTTTTGAAAATCTTATCAGGTCATCATTAAAAGGTCTCATGCAAGAGAGGATGCATCTGTGTTTGACTTTGTTCTTTATTATTTGATGGGAGGATCGACACTATGATTTTATATGTTCAGTTATAGATTTCTGACTGATCGGGAATCTAAACTCCAAAGATTACAGGTTATAGCCCTAAAGAGCATTAACCAGTTTTGTATCTATTAACAAGTTCATTTCAGTATTCCTTTGAATGAGTCTTTAAATTTCTGTTCCTTGAATTCTGCTTTGAACCAGGTATATCATTTGATTCTTTCATTTATTAACAAACTGAATTAAACTGTTGGCATGTCCTTATCATATATTTATGTTTTTGCCTTTTTGAATTTATCCCCAAAAGTCATTACTAGTAAAGTCCAACAGGAAATACTGATATTGTTAGACATTATTTAACAACAGACAACTCCGAGCCCCTCTGTTACAACAATCTGAAAGCCTAATTTGCTACTGGCTTACAATCTGTATCAAAAATCTAAAGTTCCCAGTGGGTTCCACCCCAAAAAGAAGGACCTAGAGATAAAATGGTCTGCCATCACATCAAGATTGAATCTTATTATTAAGTGAAAAATCCATTATTTTGTTCTAGTACTATTTTTATATGTTCACACAGACAAATTTGAAAGGATCATTACCATATCTCAGAGCAGAAAGGTATAAAATGAAAAGGGACTTTCATTTCCCACTTTATACAATGGTATCACTTAAATATTTGAAAATGAGCATCAGCTTTAATAAACTAAGAAAGCAAAACAAAATATCTCACACTGAAAAATGGCAATTTCATATTTTTTATATTAACTATGCCTACTGTAACCCTTTGCAATCATCATGGATAATTTGGAATGGAATATTCTGCTTAAATGTTTTCCTTCACTGGTTGAATATTTAAAGCCCTATAATAACTACTGGTAGTACCCTCCCTTCCTTGGGCTTCTCCCCTACTCCCCTGGCCCTAACAACTGCAATTCATGGAATCAATATTGTGTATCATGTGTAGGAGATATTTGATATATATATCATTTAAACCTCAGTCCTACTTTAGAATGGATATAACTATCCTATTTTAGAGATAATGTAAACAGAAGCTTAGAACGGTTAAATCATTTAGTCAAGTCGAATTGGAATTTGCATCTCCAGACTTCATGGCACCCAATTCCAAGTCTCATCCACCATTCCACACCAGCTCTGCTCTACTCCAGTGTTCATATTAAAATGCAAAACATGAGCAAGTTTCAGAACTGCTTGGCTATAATGCAAGGCCACGATCATCTTATTATTCCTTTGGATAAACCCAATCTGGTCACCAAAAACTCAGAAGACATAAATTGCATAATGGTGATGGGTGGGTGCCTTTGTTTTCATAGACCCCTGGATCCCAGATCTGTTTCCCTGTGAAGTAATGAAGCCAGTCAGCATCATCACTCTTCAAAGAATTAGAAAACAAGAAGGAACACAAAATCATTTCCAAGTCACCTGCTGCCAGTTAAATAAGATTTGAATGGATTTTCTAATGTTTCAAAGTACTTCCTTGCAGACAGCTAAGAAATTCATAAAACCAGCCATGAGAGTTATATTGCCTTTAAGAGTAAACAGTTATGATAGAGGAGTAACTGCCTACACCCAGAGAGCCTTTTAAGAGGAGACTGATAAGAGTTTATATATCTCAGACTGAAGGAAAGGGCCCCTTTGATCATTCTCATGCAAATCCCCAGTAGCTGACAGAAACCTGCTTTAGGTTGTGCCATATTTTCTTTTTTAAAATGCATATGGAACAACTAGCTTAGAACTAACACTTTCTTTTTGAAGACATTTTTTTCTTAAATTGGAAACAATTATGGGAATTAGACTCTTCCTCTTTTTTAAATAGAAATTTCCTTTGTAACTTTTCCTCTGAAAAATTCTTTTAGAGGTATAGGCAACAAAACAATGCAATTAGCTTCTGGATTTGTTTATCAGAATGGCTCAAAGTTCCCTCTTCTTTTTCTCCATCTTGTATGTAATCAGAAAAAAAAAAAAAAAGGCACAAAACATCAGCACCAGCTGCCTCATTTCCTACTCCTTGGATTTCAATAGACATACCAAATGGTCTCACGACTTAGCTAAAAGAGGTAGAAAGTTGCAGTTAGGGATGTTTTTAATTTTCTGTGACCTCCTTCTTTGAGCAAAATCCCTTTCTAGTATCCTCTGCTTCTCTGGTCACTGTGATGGGTCTTGGGGTTTTTAGGTGAAGTGGGGTCCTTTATTAGTTGCTTCACTCTGGTGCTCTAATTATTTGAAACAGTGATGTAATTCTGCACAATACAGTGGTATTGTCAAATTAGGCAGGGAGGCATGAGCACCTGCCTCAAGCTCCTCTCCCAGCCTAGAATGCCCTACTCCCTTTACTCCACGTACATCTTCACCATACAGTGTTAGCTCTACTTCTTCCACTGAAAGCCTACCATTCCCACTGGCAGACATCACATAACTGCCTGGAAACTTTTGATAAATGTAATCATCAGGCCCAGAGAAGACGCTGGGACTTAACTGTTCTGTAATTAGTTTTGGGTAATTTAGCTTTCACTTATTTCATTAATTGCACACATAGTCCTTGGGGCCTTCTGGGGGATAGATGGAAGATGAAGAGCACACAGTCCATGCCCTAAAGGACCTGCCAGTTTTCTGGTGATAGTAGACACTAATCTTTGAGATGGTAGTCAACAACCTCTGAGGCTCACTCAGTTGGATAACTCTCTTCAAATTCAAATTGTTTCAAACTTAACTTCACTTCATTCCTCCCAACTCATTTCTTCTCCTAGTTAATGGCAATGGTCCGTCCCACAGTGATTCAGGTCTGTTTCCTTGGGGTCACACTTGCCTCTGCCTTCTCTCCCATGCTCAGGTCCAGTCTTTAACAATCAAGTCAGCACCCCCAGAACCTCATGAGCACTTCTGGGCCTTTATCCACATTGTCCCTTCTGCCTGAATATTCTCCTTCAGTCTGGTAAAATTGGAAGGAAAGAGTCTCTAAGGACTAATGCAAAATATATGGAAAGTATGCATGGGGCTGATATGAGTTATGAATTATTATTATTGCTGGTATCCTTATTATTGCTTCAAAGGGCAGAAAACCCAATTTAAACTGCCTTAAATAATAAATGTGCTTTGTGGGCTAACTGAAGAGAAAGGAAAGACATGCTTCAGGTGAGACATGTCCAGGGCTCTAATGGTCTGACCAGGATTCAATTTCTTTCTCCATTTCTTGCTCTTCTTTGTTGGGGCTCACAAGTTTTTAGCAGTCTCTTTCCTCTCATTCCAAAATGGTTTCACCAGTTTCTTTGGCTATATATGTTCAAAAGGGTTGGAGAGAGTCTGTTTCTCTGAAGTCTCTTTGGAAATCTCACTGACTTGGGTTGGATCTGGTGTCTATTCCTGAACCAACCACTGTGGCCAGGAGACCAGTTATTTAGAGTGGCCTAAGTCAATAAAGATTCACTCTGGCTTTGGAAGTGAAGTCAAGACTACTTAAGCCGTAGGAGGGGAGTACTTTTCCAAAGACAGTTCAGGGTGCTGCAGCTGGTGGAAGGTAGGAATGCTGAAGAGGTGATAAACAAATGTCCCTGCTAGTGCCCAAAGAATGCTTTGATGGCAAAATGTAGGTTTGGACTTGATAATGGCAGCAATGGGAAGCTGGTAGGACCTGCAGATAGTTGATTATTTTCAGACGCCTCTCTCTTAACTATTGAAAAAAGTAACCATGAAGGGAAAGGTGAGATTTTAGAAGCAGGAAGAATGTTTATATATATATATAGTAGTCCTTTTTGGAAGGTAATCCCTTAATCAGCCAATGCTGTGTCTTGGCAAATGGAAAAGTCTACATTAAGTAAATCCAACACATGAATAAATGACTGTGTATTATTGGTGTGATTAGCTGTTCCAGCATTCATCAAGGAATATCTGAGTATTAAAAATAAGCCACCTGCTCATTACTCTTTGTATTTTACTTATGAACTTTAGAGTAAATTAATCAAAATTTATATAGTCTGATCTGTCCAAAGGAACAGTAAATTAGTTATTGAAATGTTACACTTCTCCTCGATTTAGTTTTATTAATGAAGTATATATATATCTTTCAAACAAATATTTGTAATCTGAGAGACCTCAGAACACCAAAATATTAGAGCTAGCAGAGATCAGCCAGTGTGACCCATCTGATAGATAAGAAGGTGGGTTGGGACAGAGAAACGGCAGGCCTGAGGTTACCTAAAGAACAGGTGGCTAAGATGCTGGTCTTTGGATAGCCCATCTGGGGTTCAAACCTACCTGCACATCCAGGCCTTTGTGTTTCTTTCCATTTCATGGAAGGTCTCAGCCCCTGGTAAGCTGAAGATATCTGAGAGTTGATTTTGCTGCTTTAAATGGCTTTATTAAAGTATAATTGATACACAAACCCTGCACATATTTAACATATAAGATTTAGTAAGTTTGTACATATATGTACACCTGTGAAATCATGATTCCACCTATATGAGGTACATAAAATAGTCACTTTCGTGGAAGCCAGTGAGGTTCTTGTGCGGTATCCAGGGTGTAACACCTTTTTTTGCTCACCTAAAGGCAACTGTCCTCCAAAGTTGACCACTAGATGGCAGAATAAATCCATGTACCTAATAGAGAGGCACCTGTTCTAAGATTTTGGAGCTCTGAGTATCTCTGAGTAGACTAGCTCATCTGCCTGGTGGGTATGGGGGTCGGCCCAACACCATGTCAATTTTGCAAATCTGTACTTCTCTCAAGAGTCTTCTGGTTAATCTAATCTTCTTTTCATTTAAATATACTAGAAGGAAATAATCTACTTTGAAAACTATTTTAGAAAAGGCTTGAATGACCATTAGTTGGTATTTCATATTTCTTACCAGTATTTTCTGCATTACAGAAGAGATTATTTGACCATACAGAGTGATGAGTCTCTAACAGCTAGAGTGGCATCTAAAATACTTTTAGGCAAGGGGGAGTTCATTGGCCTCTGGAATCAAGTCAACAGATGTAGCCAGATACTTCTAGAAATAATAATAGAAGCTTGAACTTGTTCAGCACCTACCATGTGCCAGGTACTGTGCTGAGCACTTAAAATTGGTAAATCCATTTAATATTCACAATAACTATAAAGTAATGCATGTTAAATCTGTTTTTATAACAAAGTATACAGAGGTCAAGAGAGTTTAATTAATTTGCTCAAGGTCATATAATTAGAAAAATGTGACTTAAAAATGTACTTAGACTGCACAGAATTAACAATACGGTGCTTGGTGTCAGCATCGTTAGGGCTTTATGAATCCAGATGAAAAGTAATTGCCCCTTTGGCCCTGTGACTCATGTATTAAAAGCATCTATCTCGATCACTGGAACACTGGAAAAAGTGGATCTGGAAAACAGTTTTAGCTGTGTTACTCTGAGTAAGGATGAGAATAAATTCTTAAGGGAGCACTGTGAAATATCTAGGCTGCTGTTAGCAGAGTATTTTAGAGTAGGATGGTTCTGCAGGCTGCAGGTCACATGGCCTTCTGCGCAATGGAGTTGTGTTAAATCACTCAACCTGGCTGCTTTGAGAGGCCAGCTCAAGTCTATCTTCCGTTTTCTCCACAGGCAAAATACATCCAGTCTGATGTATTTCTTGGATGTATAACTTGATGTTCAGGAATTTCGTGTACCAAGTCAGCACCCCTGGGGCAGACTGAGCTTTGTTGGTGATGTGATCCTGTGTCTAGAGAATGACCTCTCTACTCAGCAATGCCCTAACATTTGATGCAGTTGTTAGGATTCTTGGTACAAAGTAAGAGAACCCAACTCTGGTGAGCCTATTTTAAAAAATGGCTATAAAATCAATTAAAATATATCTCATGGCACATAACGGAAAGCAGCTGGACTTCAAGAGGTCTGGCATTAGACACTGGAAAGATACTGAGATCTCTTTGTCCACCTCTTTTACTTCTCTTTACATCTTCATTATCTTATTTCTTAGCCCTGAATGTTTCCTGCTTCTTAGTAAAAACACTGGCCATTCACAGCTCTGAAATCTGCAGGTTACGTGTTCTGCTACACAAGAAAATCTGACGTCCAAATTTCTCATGAAAATATACAACAGGCTCATTCTTAGGCAATATTGTGCAAGGAGCTGAATTTTTCTGTCTCAGGCCATAACATGTTTTAGAAGTTTTTTGTTTTGCTTTTCCATCATGATGGGGCTGTTCTTGCTCACTTTCAGATAAGGCTGCATCCGCTCTGCTAATATAACCTGTTAATTTCAAAGGACTTTATAAGTTGGCTGTAATTCACATTCTTAGAATTGGGAAAATCTGTGTCTTTTGAGATAGAAGAGTTCTTTTCTTTTTCTTTTTAACTTTTGTTTTATTTTTTCTCCTAAAATATCAGAATGCTATTTTTCCAGGTGCCATGTGGCTCTTTGACAACACACAGGCTGCTTTAGTTGTTTTTAATGAACGTTATCGCCAGCTGCTCAGCTGTGGCAACTTTTGTTTTAATTTTTTTTTTTTTTTTTAAATTTTGGGAGGTGGCAGAGAGCTCCTTGTAAGATTTGCATGCTGAATGTCATAGCCTGCATCACTGATGTTCTCCAGGCTACCAGGAACTCTGTACTGCAGGGGGCGCCAGCACCCACCCTTTCTCTAACTGCTCACAGAGGTAAAGCCTCAGGTGGAATTGTCAGGCATCCACCTGGTGTGTTTGGTCCCTTCCTTGTGTTGCCCCTTTGCCCCTGGATGCCTTCCCTTGTGTGATGACATGTTGGGTTTGTGGAACTTGTCTGATTGCCTAAGAATTTAAAAATGGAACCCAAAGCTGAGGGAAAAGAGGCATCATAGGTTAAACAACTAGAGGCAGATCCCAGATTCTCACAGAAGTCTCCAAGCTATCTCTGCTGCCTCAGTCTCATCCCTTATCCTTTCCTGCCAACCTTATATAAACAAAAGATTTGGAAGAGGGGCAGGGTGTGCTGTGGCTCTTCCCACTGTGCTCTAGCCTTTGAGAGCTTTTCCAAGACCATCCTTTATGAGGGATACAGGCTTCAGGAAAACAGAAAAGCAATCTTTTCTGGGCTGGGTGTGTCTGCTCATATAGAAGATTGGCTTGAAGAATAGAAAAGGGAATTGGCACAGGAAGCAGGAAGGGAAGATGACAAAGTGCAGTGGAACCCAGTAATTTTGGGAGGGTCAAGGTCATGACAGTATCTCATGGATCAAGAAGGGTCCACTAAGACTGAACTGGTCTTGAGTAACTCTGTTGGCTTGACCAAAGTTATCATGAATTCTTTTTTATACCATAAACAAGTCAATTTCAGGTGGCTTGTAGCTTTAAATATGGAAGTTAAAACAATGATGATTTCAGTATATAATTTAGGAAAATATCCTCATGACCCCATGACTGTTAACAACCTCTTCAACACTCACATGTGCTGTGTCAATGTGATATGGTGCCAGGTATTTAACAAAGTTTATGTTCTACTTCTCGCACAATCCTAAGAGATAATTCTCCATTCCTGTCCAAGAAAATAAAATTCTGTATCTGACTGGCTGCTGACTTTGAGGACTTGATGGGCATGTGATGGAAGTCTGCTTGTAGTTCTCATCTGAATGCTCATCTCAGCCCATAAGTTGGCTGCAATATTTCTAGTTAAAATGGGGGCTCTTTTCAAACAGAAGTTTTGGATATCTCAAATTAAGCGAAAACAAATCTAATATTCATTAAGTGCGTAACATGTCAGGGACTAAACTAGTTCATTTATATGCTTCTTCTGCTCAATACTTACAATAGCCCTGTGAGGAAAATATAATTATGCCCATTTTTATAGTTGATAGAATTGACTGATGGAGAAGTTAAACATCCTCCCCCAGGTCACAAAGCTAGAAACCTGAGGAACCACGACTGGATCCAGATAGTAACCCTCATTCACTGTCCATGAAGTGAAAGGGGAAGGAGTTATTTGGCTTAGAAAATTTTCAGAACCCACTGTTGGCCTCCACTATGGGATAATTTTCTTACCATGGAACCACAGGGTTTCCGTGTTCTTCCTTTTCAACATCCAGTCAAGTGGTTATTTTCCAATTACACTGAGAGATGTTTGGGGCTAGATTCATTTGGCTTTTGGAAATTTTTGCTTAATGATTTTATTTATTTATTTATTTATTTATTTATTTATTTATTTATTTATTGGCTTAATGATTTTAAATGGCATGTCTACCTACAGGACTATGGATGTTCTATGCCTGGTATTTCAGAGCAGTATTCCCTGCTTCCTTTAAAAACTTTAAAAAATTGTAAATTTCCATTTCACCGGCGTCATAGAACTGGCAAAATATGGAAAAGTACTATGGGGCATAGTATAATATTTGTTTTGTTGTTTTATGAAATTATTTTTTATTGTTCAAATTTTTTAAAAAAATAAAAGGTTAATAAGCAAAGAAAATATCACTGATGAAGACCATCTATCCCACTGTTTGACTTAAACCTTTATACCTTTTGCCTCCCCCTTTCTCCTTCAGGATTACACAAAAACTTTTCTGTGAAATCTGTTTTTCACTCAGCCTTCCCCCAACCTCTGCCCCTCTCCCCCAAGTAAGCAGCAGAGACTTAAGAAGTAGATGATGGTAGGCTTGCTGTTGCTGGCTTGAAGATGGAGAGGGGTGTGTGAAGGTCGTGAGAAGGAAATGAATTCTGTCCCTTTTCCCTTACTGTAACTAGGATTTGTAGAACTGAGAGTGGACCCGATGGGCAGTGATTGCCATCTCTGTGGGACAGCTCAGATATAGTATCACAAACTAACCTCAGAGAGATGCTGGAGCAGCGGGTGAAACCAGAAATGCCCATCTTTGGAGGTAATAAACCCATCCATAACTTTACTAGGAAATAACCACCCGTAAGAGCAGGATAAACCCACCAATGACATTTTTAGGAAATAACTATGTAACTTAATCTTGTATTTTAAATTATTTTAGGTGTTTGGTTAAAAGTCATGAGTTAGTGCTGCTTCTCTGAAAAGTGGTTTATCCTGGATGGAGAGTCAGAGAATAATACAGTAATGTAGTTGCTGAAATACTGATTTAGAAGGATGGAAGCTAGTCACGAGAAGCTTAGAAACATGGAGGGGGGATGGTAACCTGTAGAATTCGTAAGGTTCTTTTAACTTTAGCTCAGCTCAGGGAGGAACATGGCAGCATGAACCTAGAGGTAAACTATGTTCAGATCTTAACTGGAAGGATGCCTGGAGGGATTATAATGGTTATCCCTGGATCCAGAAACAGGCAGCAGAACCTAGTAGAATAAGTCAAGTTTACATACGATGTCTGTGTCAGATAGAGGACAATGGCTTCCTGATACCAAATAGCTTTATTCTGAGTGAGAACTGGAGTTAAGTTTTAAAAAGTAGTTCATAATATACCACTTGTTGGTTTAATTACTCATCCCTGAGGAAGGGTCTATCTCTTTAACTCTTGTTTTATGTTATTTAAGGGTTAACATAAGAACAAGGTTATGTTTGGTTAAAGATAAGAGCTGGGTTTTTTTTTTTTTTTTACTAAGATGCATTTTATCAAATGGTAAAAATAATAATAGCAAAGAAACAGGAAGATCTAATAGAATTAACTGTGGGTTGAAATCAGATATTGTTGGGCTTTGAAATCTCAACTTGCCAGTTCTTAGCTGGGTGACTGTAGTCAGAGCACCTAATTATTTTGGTTTTCAGCCTTCTTTTTTTTTTTTTTTTCAGCCTTCTTTTTAAAACTGGGATAATGGTATCTAACTTTCAGGGTTGTGAAAAGCAAATGAAGTAATAAACAAAAAGCTCTAGTTTAGTGCTTGAAATTTAGTATGCAACCAACCAACAATTCTGTGCAAATGAGTATTACTCTAGTCTCTTGGTTACACACATCAAGGGAGTTATATTTAGTCCTGAGTCCTTCTTCCCTGGCTAGCACCAACTTTTCTAACAAAACAACATACAAGTGTAGAGTTCATGAAGAAACAATTTCTTGCTAACTTATTTTGTAAATGCAAGGTATTTTAGTAACAGCAAATCTACGCTCCTGGCTGCAAAACTCGCATGAAGTTTCTCCTCTTCCCATGATAAAGTGCTACAGAGATTTGTACTAAGTAACAATTAGAATCATGGAGAGACCATGACCACATCTTTAAAACTTCCAAATAAGCGGAAAACTGAGTACCCTTTGGGAAGAAAGTAAGCCCCCCTTTAGCTCAATGAACCAGATGAAGCCACCAATAATTCTGCCCGAGGAACAAAAATAGTTGAAGTTGCATATGCATGTCATGAGAGAACAGTTGCTTCTTGGCGGTTATAATTTAGCAAATACTTAAAGATAATTCAGAGACGTGTAGCTTTAGGCACAACATCAAAACGGTTTCACAAGGGACAGCTCGAGTGAGAACTCACTGTAGTAATGTTTAAAAAGTGAGACTGGGGAGAGCCAGGACATCCCATTCCTTCAGACTCCCACTTCCCAGAGCTCAGCACCCCTGCATGGAGGTGGAGTCTGCAAGAACTGGTGGGACTCAGATCCATGGAACAAACTAGGGAACAGCACGGTGGTAGTTTCTTACAAACACGAAGTTGATGGCTGCATTTCAACCAATTCATCTCTTTATCTCATCCTACTCCTGGTGATACTAATATTTGTAGCCCGGGAATAAAAGTTCTTAAATACTTTTTACAGCATTTCACTGTTTTGCTGAATCAGGATAATGACACAGGAGGGCTGTGGCTGCAAAGAATGGAAAATGAGGCTGCATAGCTCAAATGCAAAGGGAAGTTATTTCAAGACTACTAGGTGGCTCATCAGATTGAAGGAAGAATTGAAAATCAATCAGGCACAGTATCAAGGCAGCTCTAAGAACCCAGTAGCAGGAGTGATCATTGATAGATGAATGGCTTAGATCTACCTCCACTCTCACGGTGTGTCATTCCTCTTGAGACTCAAGTCCTGGGGGAGGAAGCTGAATTACTCTGCATGTCCAGTGGGGAGGGGAAGAGTATAGGGCACCCCGGTGGACACAACCATAGATGATGATCAGTTTCCCAAAGAAAAACCAGGGCAATGTTACTTAAAGAATACTGGAAGTATTCTGGGCAGGCAAAGCTTGTCTCTACAAGTCACATCACTCTGGCAGGTAATGATTTTACCTGGAGTAAAGCTTTCCCAGTAAATCAGTTGCTAATGATGAGTGAAGTATAACAGCAGCTAATTATCTGACCGACACCTCACTCCTATTAGAGCCCAGAAACAGCAGGCACTTTGGCATACATGATTTTGCAAAAAAAGAGGAAACAGCAAGAAAGAGGAAAGAGGGAAGGGAGGAAGGAGGAAGACCCAGTAGCTCACATCAAAGCCAACCATAACCCAGTGAGGGCTGGGGGGGGGGGTGGGTGGAATAAGTATCTTCAGCCCTTGCATCTTCCCCGTGTACAACATGTGCCACACAGTTTTTCGTCACCTCACAGGGCACCTGGAAGAGCATGCAGGTAGAGCCTATCCCCAGAAAGAAAATCTTTCTTCTAGATCAGCACTGCCTAAGAGAAATAGAATGCCAACCACGTAAGTAATTTTAATTGTTTTTAGTGAGGCACACTAAAAGCAAAAAGTAACAGGTGAAATTACTTTTAATAATTTATTTTAGGGGCGCCTGGGTGGCTCAGTTAAGCAACTGCCTTTGGCTCAGGTCATGGTCCCAGGACCCTGGAATTGAGCCCCGCGTTGGGCTCCCAGCTCAGCAGGGAGTCTGCTTCTTCTCTCCCTCTGCCTCTCCTTCTGTGTACATGCTCTCTCTGTCTCCCTGTCTTAAATAAAGAAATCCTTAAAAAATATTTTATTACATCCAAAATTTTATCAGGTGAACATATAATCAGTGCAAAATATGAATGATGTATGTTACCCTTCTTTTCACACTAAATCTTTGAAATCTGGGATGTATTTTACACTGACAGTACACCTCTGTTGGGACTAGCCACCCTCTACTAGCCACATGTGCCTACCATACAGGACAATGGAGGCTTAGCAGATACTGGCATTCTGGCTTTGCTTTGAAACATCACAGTAATTGAATGATTATTATACAATTCTACAATCTGTATCTGGTGTGTGTGTGAGGGTGGGGTGTTTTGGCTTTCTTTCGTTTTGAGCTGAAGTAAAGGCATACACTTTATTTCCATTGCATGTTTCCCAAGCTAGGGTGTTTTATTTTTGTCCTGATTTCCAGTTGCAGTTTTTCCCAGTCCTGTTCTGAAAAGAAGTCAATGTTCTATGAAACTTCAACAATGGCTTCTTGGAGACAAAAGAGAAGACTCCTACACTGATGAGGAACATGAGGCCACATGAGGCTGACTAACTTGCCCAAAAGGCTGGGTTGGTGGTAGAGCTGGGATGGGAACCTTATTTGCCTCATAGGCAGAGTGTCCCTGAGCTTTGTCCTGCCTCAGACTGCTTAGTGTATGACCAGGCCAATTTCTCCAAATCCCCATTCCCTTGCTATTGACTTTGCTACTGCTCACTGCTCTCTGAATCTCCAGGTAAAGATGGAGATGTCAAAAGGATAGGTGCCCCACTTGAGACTAAGGGAAAGAGAAATCTGCCTGTGTCTTCTGTGTTCAGAACCACCTTAGTCTACTCCCTACAAAGGTAGACTCAGTGGTGTGATAATGAAGTGTTTGATGATACACTTCTAACACTTCATTCTCTTAGTTACAGGGAAGCCATCTGAGGGGCACAGGAGAGCTTGGAGAATGATTCTGTTCTTTTTTTTTTTTTTAATCAATTACTTACCATATAGTGTATTATTCGTTTCAGAGTTAGAATTTGGTGATTCATCAGTTGCATGTAACACCCAACATGGCTTATCACATCACATGTCCTCCTTAATGCCTATCACCCAGTTATCCTATGCTCCCACCCAATTCCCCTCCAGCAACCCTGTTTGTTTCCTAGAGTTAGGAGTATCTTATGGTTTGTCTCCCTCTCTGATATTGCTTATTTTTCCTTCCCTTCCCCTATGTTCATCTGTTTTGTTTCTTAAATTCCACATGAGTGAAATCATATGATGTTTGTCTTTCTCTGACTTATTTAGCTTAGCATAATACTCTCTAGTTCTATCCACACTGTTGCAAATGGCAAGATTTCATTCTTTCTGTTGTGTGTGTGTGTGTACCACATCTTTATCCATTCATCTGTAGATGGACATGTGGGCTCTTTCTATAGTTTGGCTATTGTGGACATTGCTGCTATACACATTGGGGTGCATGTGCCCCTTCGAATCACTATGTTTGTATCCTCTGGGTAAATACCTAGTAGTGCAATTGCTGGGTCATAGGGTAGCTCCTCTATTTTTTTTTTTTGAGGAACCTCCAAATTGTTTTTCAAGTGGCTGTATCAGTTTGCATTCCCATCAGGGGTGTAAGAGAGTTCTCCATTCTCCACATCCTTGACAACATCTGTTGTTTCCTGAGTTATTTTTAGCCATTCTGACTGGTGTGAGGTGGTATCTCATTGTGAATTTGATTTGTATTTCTCTAATGCTGAGTGATGTCAAGCATTTATTCATGTGCCTGTTAGCCATTTGTATGTCTTCTTTGGAGAAATATCTATTCATGTCTTCTGCCCATTCTTGACTGGGTTATGAGAATGACTGTTTTTAAAGGATTCACTTGGATCATTAGTAGCACTCTTCCCAACTCACAGGCTGATGTGGATCATCTGTAATTTTTTTAAATGTAGCTTTTTTCTCATTATGACAATAGTACATGCTTAGTGGAGAAAAACTTGAAAAGAATAGGTCTGTATCACAAACATAAATGAAAATCACCTGTATTCCTAACAGTCAGTAAAGAAGGCTCAAAAATTTGATTTTTGATATATTTCCTTCTGGTATTTTTCAAATATATAAATATGACACATACAGTTTGCAGTTCTATTTTTTATTTTATTTTTTTCAGTTTGCAGTTTTAACAGGATCACACTACACAATTTGTTTTATAACTTTTTTTTTTTTTGTCTCATGAGTCCTGTGGGTAGACTGTGGTTTCCAGTCTTTCTCCGGGGCTGCTGAGATTGCTTTACACAAGTCCTTTCTTATTGGCCTCAAAATTTGCTGAGACTGGACCCAGTGCCCCAGGTCTCCATGGACAGAAAGCCTCCATTAGCTACTCTGACTCCTGCTAGATTCCCCAAGGAGTCCCAGGATGGAGTATTCCAATAGGTTAATTTTTCAAAATATACAAAACTTGCTTTGGACTTCTGGACAGCTCCAAATATAGCTAGAAGTATGTTGAAGGGCTTTTGTGGGTTTGGAAGAAGGGTGTTTGCCACTCTGGAGCTTCGGAGAGTGTGTTGGAAGAGAACGAGTGTAACACATGTGAATAAATGCAAGTTCTCAGCCCAGTTTGTGATAGGCAGACATGGTTACACGAAATGTAGGATGCTGCTACCTAGCCAGCTCATGCCTGGTCCTCTCCACCCCTAACACCCACCCCAGCAGTCTCAAGGGAGGCTTAGCTTTCCCCTCTTTGAGGATAAGAACCTAGACAGGCCTTGAGAGGAGTTGTTGGTTGTCCAGGTAGTATGTGTGGGAGCAAGGGGCAGTGATGGTGGTGCAGGTCTGCCTCTGTAAGTTAATGTCCCCATTCACCAGATACATTTGGCTTAAGAGTTTGCCTTTGGCAGGGAGAGAGACGTTCTGTTTCCTTCCCCTAAGAATCAGGAAGCAACTGATTATCTTTTCACACTAATAAGCACCAAGAAGCAGCGAACATTTCTTTTTCTAGTTTTCTTATGATACATTTGTTGACCTACTCCCCAAATTCAGCATAGCATGTGCTGATAACAGCAAGAGAGAAGCAAGGAGAGAGATTTTCCAACTGCTAACACATGAATAATGGCATCTCTATTTTTCCTTTCCTTAAAAAATAAAACGTACTGTCTACAAATACAGAGGATGACAAGAGTGTATGCATAGATAATTATATGAATTTAGCTATCCATTTGTCTAGGGAAATCAGCTCTGTTTCAAAGAAGATTAAAAAACAATGTTCTCCCAGAGTGCTTTTCTCCTGTTGATCACCTTCTGATTGTTGACAGTGAGGTTTGCCAATTTCTTTTTCCCAGAAACTTTGTGCTCACGTCAGGATTCTCTCCAGCAGTGTTCCTGCAGAGGTATTGATTATTCTTTCCCTCAGTAAAAGAACAGCCAAGCCCACCTTCAGTGAGGCCACTCTGGCTCTAGAATGATCAAACGTTCCCACACTATGTGACTCTGGGCAGGTCACACCACCTTCATGACCAGACTCCTAACCTGCGAGATGGATGAGGCTATTGACCTCATTGGGTTGTGTGTGGTGTGGACACAATGTGTTGTGATTGGGAGCGTGGAGAAAACGCATGGGTCATAAAAACAACAGTGTCATGGTCCTCCTCCCTCCCCAGAACAGAAAGATAGTAACAATCCCTACCACTTATGATTGTGTGATAGGTGCCAAGCATCTAACCTACATGTTCTCCTTTAATCCTTGCAACATTGAAACAATGTGATGAGGTGAGCATTACAAACCCACTTTGCAAATGAGAAAAATGAGAGACTTAGGGATTCTTCTCATTATAAACTAGAGCCAGAATGTGAGGTCCAATGAGTGAAACTTCAGAATGGATCATCTCCAGCACTGCACCTCCTTATAGGGAGGTCTTGTCTGATGGATCCTAAACAAGCGTGTGTGTGTGTGTGTGTGTGTGTGTGTGTGTGTGTATTTCATCACTTGGGAGTAGAATACAAGTAAACACTGGGCACAAAAATATCCTCTTCCCTCGTAAGGAGGCATTGTCTATTCCCTTCCCCTCTACACTCCAGAGTTGGTGGAAACCAAGCCTGGCCCATGGTTCCCTGAGGCATGAAGAAAGGCTTCCTTTCAGAACAGAGGAACTTAGAGGGCTGCGTCCCTGAGCATCCTCTGCCCTTCGAGGCACTCAACCACTCGGTCCCTTGCTACACAAACTCAGACGCTTACTGGAAAGGTGGCACCACCCCCTGCAAGCAGCATCTAGCCCTGTGCCCACTCAGAGTTTTGAGGTAGCCTGGGAGATAGTCCTTTTCCACCTTATCAATGCATGCTGCCTGTCAGCTGCCCCTGATTCTGAAAATAGCCTATTTTCATTATTTTACTAATATATAGTTCTCCCTCTGTCACAACAATGCTCAGTGAACCTTTGCTTTGAATCCCTGAATTGTTTCTTGGGCCAGGTTAGAAGCATCTAACCTGGAACTAGAAGCTGGGGACTCAGCGGTGGCTCAAACAGGCTGTGTGAGGAGTGTCACGCTCTCTGATCAGGAGAACAGATATGAAATAACACATCCAGAACTAGTATCTGTAGGTCTCTGTGCAGGTAAGAGAAGTACTGAAGGCTGTGCAGGCACAAGACTGACTAGGACCACAAAGTTCGTCAGAGACTCACTTTCCTCATCTTTAAAACTGGTACTTAAAATCTTTTGTCCTGCTGATAATACCAGATTGTTCTGAGAGTCAAATTAATAAGATGCTTTGTAATCTTTAAATGTCTTATAAATTTTTTTTTTATAAATTTTTTTTAATTTTTATTTATTTATGATAGTCACAGAGAGAGAGAGAGAGGCAGAGACACAGGCAGAGGGAGAAGCAGGCTCCATGCACCGGGAGCCTGACATGGGATTCGATCCCGGGTCTCCAGGATCGTGCCCTGGGCCAAAGGCAGGCGCTAAACCACTGCGCCACCCAGGGATCCCAAATGTCTTATAAATTTTTTTAAGAGAGAGAGAGGTGCACTGGGGGACGGGGGGCAGGGAGGAGGGGAAAGGATGGAACAGACTCATCACTGTGTGTGGAGCCTGACATGAGGTTTGGTCTTGGGACCTCGAGATCGTGACCTAAGCCGAAACCAAGAGTCAGACACTCAACTAAGTGAGTCACTAAGGCGCTCCTTATAAATATTCTTTTAATGCTTTTTAATAGGAATAATTATTAGGATACCTAAATTATGAGAAAGCATATTACCATTATTGGTTATAAAATAATCACATTGAAATTTTTTTTTTTTTTTTACCTTCTCTACACACAGATGAAAGAATTCCACTTTCCAAATCTTCTCTATTCTAGTCATTTGTATAGATGTGGTTAGAGCTGTTCCTGGACAAACTGCTAGGTGAGTGGGAGGAGTGAAGGGTCATATGCAGTGGGGGTCAGAGGTGACTGGAGATTGTTCATTGAATGTCACCTATCTGTGTGCATCTAGCAACTGCTTTATAAGATGGCTGTTCTTTTTCCTGCTTTCTGAGAAGGAAGCAGTGTTTAGGGTTTTCACTGACCTTATCAAGTCTGCTCAGCTGGTGGATAGTGCAGCCATCAGCATCTGGAGCCCTACTCTCCAGCCAGGCCCAAAAGCCTTCCATGAAGAGGAGCTTTGCTTCCTCTTTGCCCCCTTGGAGGTGCTTACTGAGCTCACACTTTTCTGGTTTAAAAAAGGTAATGTGACTGACACTCACTGAAGGTGTTTTTGACTTAGTGTGAGTTCCCTATCCCAGTGCAGAGCTCCTTGAAAATGGAAACTCCCATTTGTGGTTTTTAATACAATGAAGCTTCTAGAAGGTATGCAATACAACGTTTTAAACTGAACTAAACGACCCCTCTCAATGTCATTTCCATTATAAAAAATGACTCAGAAATGGCGCTGGCTCCCCTTGGCAGTATTTCAGATGGAGAGAAAGTCTAGAGAAGCAATTAGTGGTGTGCATTCTGGAGTCTATGGGGGCACCCTCAAATCTGGCATCCTACTCCACTGACTCATAATTCTTGCTGAGGCTGGAGCTCTTTTCTGGAAGGCACTTCTCCAAGTTCTACATCTGGCCTTGGTCTAATTCTTGGTGAGCACAATGAGGCCCAAGTTCTGTAGCCTGCCAGGATACAGGGTAGTATTTCCCATTTGCTTTCTTTCTGCAGAAAAACCATTCAACGCAGGGAATTAAAAAATGTAGCAGACATATGCATTTTTTTGGTAGCAGCAAAGTCTGGGATATATGCCCTTCTATTGCAATTAGACTTCTTACTTGTTCACTTCAATCTCCAATAATATCTTACACCTTGACATGATTTCTGATGTGACATTTTTCTGTATAGATGCAAGGTAAGACACTGATACTCACTTTGCATTTGAGAGGAAGTTGTTATGGCAGCATTTGCAGCTTGGAAGATATAGGAAAATAAGTCATCTTTGCATGATTTAGTCCCAAAGCCCATTATAACAAAAAGCTCCTGATAATTCAAGTTCATATTAAATTTCTGCCATTCACAGAAAGAACAATTTGGGCAAATAAGTGCTCATTAAAATTTATTTAGAGGGAATATTTTCCATTAGGGTGTTTCATTATTTAAGAACAAAATAGAAACCTATGTAGTAATGCATAATGCTCACACCAACATGGCATTTCAGATAAATTACATTTGGATAAAGATGAACGTGTTTGGGTTTGGAAGGCTGATTGATTCTAGCAGGTACTGTAGTTGCATAATTATAAGCTGGGTTGAAAGAAGTTACCTAAAAAACAAGGATGAGCCCAAAGAAATCCACCAACATGTCAATATGAAATTATTCCATGCTGGTCTAATTTTTGTTCCCTTCAGAACTGAGGTTCTGCACCTCCATACAGGTGGAGCAGGCTCATGTGCATACGGAGTCCGGGATGGCTAAGGGGATAGACAGGTAGTTTAAAGAGTGAAGAGGGAATAGTGGGCACCCTTAGGAATACAGACCTTAACCCAGGGAATGACATTTCATTTTTTTAAGGCAAAGAAGGATGACTTGGGCCAGATCTGGGGCTTGGTCCACTAATGAGCAGCCATGCAAGAGCTGCATTTTTCACTAGTAACTGTGGCTTGATAACTTTCTTTCATACAGCCTCACTACAAATTATCAGGATGCCCACTTTCTGCATCAAGGCCCTCTGCCCAGATACACTGGAAGATTTAATTTTTTTCTCTAAATAGGTTCTGACACACAAACAGGTGTGTGTGTGTGTGTGTGTGTGTGTGTGTGTGTTTGGGGGGGTTTCCCACATACCAGCAATCAATTCTCCAATTCTCAGATTCTCAAGAGGGTGTCTTGCAATTCAATTCTGACACCACCTATCTGGAGATAGCATCAGATTCCGCAGGTTAGGGGCTCAGTCCTTTAAGACTGCTCCCCCAACCCCCTTTAGACACCAGTTGCCCACCCAGACTATTATCTGTTCTGACTGGCTGACTATAAAAGGGAAGCTCCCAAGAGCCCATCCAGTTTGATTACTTTGCTACAGCAACTCATAGAACTCTAGAGGAACATTTTATTTACCAGATTACCAGTTTATTATAAACAGATGTAACTCAGGAACAGCCAGACAGAAGAGATGCAGAGGGCAAGATTCTTCTAGCACTTCCACACGGTCACCACCTTGGAAGATTTCTGAACCCTGTTCTGCTGTTTTTTTGTGTAGGTTTCATTACATAGGCATGACTATCATTGGCACCGGTGACTGACTCAACCCCTAGCCCCTCTCCCTGCCTTGGAGGTACTGAATGTTTCAACCCTCAAATCCTGTGGCTTCCCTGGCAACCAGCCCCCATCCTTTGGTGACCTAAGGGCTTTCCAAAAGTCACCTCGGTAATATAATAAAAGACACCTCTGTCACCCTTCACCCAGAAAATTCCAAGGATTTTAGGAGCTGTGAGCCAGGAACAGGTTGATGACCAAATACAGATTTCTCACTGTCCATCAGTGTCATACTCTCCATTTCCCATCCAGGTTTCTACAGCGAGCCTCCTTTCTGCCTCCACCTCTTCCCCACGAGGCATTCTCTGCACACAGCTACCATGCTTACTCATCTTTCTGCTGTTTCCACTACTGAAATCCAACAAGCTTTACAACAATTCCAACTTGCCCTCCTTTCTCACTCTTCAGCCCAAATGACTGCATGCTTCTGAGCCAGAAGAAAGAATGAGCACAGCCCAGGGAGAGAGAGTACCACATGATCAATCCATGGTTTTGGGACCTGGGCCAAGGAAGACCATTTACTGTTTTAAGCCTCAGTTTCATCATTTAAGAAATGGGCATAAAACATACCTTTCAGGGAAATTCTTGAGATGAAATGAGATAACGTATAGGAAAAGACAAGCAAGCTGCTATCAATTCAACAAATATTAATTATGTTTTATGTGTTGTGTAGTACACAGTGTTTCCTGGTCCTTGTTTTTCATTATACTCATTGTCTGCTGTCTGGAATGTGGTTGGCAGTCAATAGTAACTGAGAGTGACACTACCAAAAAACAAATATTTTCTTTATTCTACATATTGAATTAAGTGCTTAACTTTTTCTTTACTCAACTCTGCATATGATGAGGGTTTATTTAATATTCTAAGCAGGTTTCCTGCCATAGCTTAGGACTCTTGAATGCCAAGGGCCAAATCAGATCCTTATCTCATACAAAGGAGCATTTGGTGAAAGCTTCTGATAGATTTCAACCTTATGTCACTCAGCATATATTAGGAGCAAGTCTCCCACATCTCATTCATCAAGTGATGTCCAACATGATTAAGATATGAAATATGTACTTACCCAACTGAAATAGACAGCTGCTAGTGAGTTAAAAATTGGTATCGTTCTTCATGTTATTTTCCAAATTAAGTAATTGCTGGCTAACTTCAACTTCAAGAGTAATAGCCAAGACTTTTAAGACCTATAAAGTAAAATGAATTTTAGTTCTAGATAGGCCATCAGTATTTTCCTTTTTTTTTTGTCCTACATTTTTTTTTAACATCATTTATCATGTTTACTTGAGTGGCTCTGATTCCTCAGGGAAACAAAATTGATAGCATTAGAGATGCACTTTTCAGAAGTATCAAAATAAAGCAGAAAAGAGGAAATCAAGATATTTAATTTTTCCCAAGATGTTTCTGGAAAACCTGGAGTTTTAAGTCCCATGCTTTTAGTTGATCACTCCCTATACTTGTATGTTGCCATCCTAGTGAGGGTCCAGTTCTGCATTCTCATGGTTTTCACTGAAGTCAGACTTGGGGGTGGGGAATAATGGGGATAATCCAGGACCAGGCCTGCAGTGAAGATCAGTGGCATATTTTCAGTCCTGGAGCTAAGAAGTGGTTAGACTTTAGAGTATCTTCAGACACCTATATCCTCAGGTACCAATCTCCTAACTAATACATGTTTAGTTTTAATTTTAAAGCCTTCATCTTAGAACTCAGATTGAGTTTATTCTCATATGAGATGCTCATTAAAGTCAACAGTTACTTATTTTATTCTTATACTGTTGTTACTTTCACCTCAACTGCAGAACTTCACTCTCATCCTGTTCATGTTCAATTTAGTTCACCTCATTGTGAACAAAGTCATAACGAGGAATTAATACAACAAATGAGTGTGTATTTTTGTTTATAATAGACTTTTATTTCCCTTCAATCCTGAGATTTTCTAAGACTATATCTTCTTTTTTTGTGGCTACTTGGCTGGAAAAGGAAATACAAATTTGGGCATTGTTCTGCCCAGAACCACAGAGAAAGCATAACTTAGCAATGGTGATGTTAAAAAGTGTTGCTTCCCTACCACCAATCGTGTATGCTTCACATTCACTTACATAATAGAAAGTTTAACTGTTTATAGTTTATAGGGGCCAAAAAAGAGTATTACCATTTCCTCAAAAAATTACGATTTTTAAAATACATGATCAACCAGGACATTCAGTTGAGATCCCATAAAGTCAATGCCATTTGGATAAAGATATGTGTTAGGACAAAACTGTAGCAGATCTAACCTAACAAAACCTTAAAGTGTTCCTTGCCAGGAACAAAGTGATCTGTTGGTATTTTAACTGCAACCAGGACAAAAGCTAACCCTCTTTAGAGGAAGATAACATAATACAGAATCTCATTCACAATGTCCAACATGCAATAAAAAAGTTACCATACATGTTAAGAAGTGTCCAATTATAAATAAAATAGTCAAAAGAAACAGACCTAGAGATGATCCAGAGTTATCAGGCAAGGACTTTAAGAAACTGAGTACTATATAAAATAAAGGATAAAATGAATGTAAAATTGATTATTTCAATGGAAAATTGTGATCTATAAAAAGAATCAAATCAATGTCCTGGGAATAATAAAGTACAGTATTTGAAATAAGGAACTCATTAAATGGGTTTAGTGGCAGAATGAACACAAAAGAAGACAGGATTAGTAAATCTGAACAAATATCAAAGCATAAGTCAATGTACACGAGGCATGACGAGCAAAGGAAAACAATAAAAAAAAAACTCAGAAGTGAACAAAAAGGAAATGTGGGAACCCTGTCAACAAGTCTAATGTATGTACATTGGAAAACCAGAGAGGAGAAAAGATGTACAGAAATTATATTTTAAGAAATAAGAGCCAAGACTTCCAAATCTGATGACAGACATTACTCCATTGATCAAGAACCTCAATTAACACCAAGCCAAATAACTACAGAGAATACCACACTCAGAACATTATATTTAAATTGCCAAACACCAAAGACAAGGAAAACCTTAACAGTAATTGAGCTATGTGTGCACTTTGTTGTTGCCATGGTTACCTTTAGTAGGAGAAGTAGGTGTGATTTTGTTGTTGCTATGGTTACCTTTTGTTCCGTAAGGGAAGAGGATGTGGGTGGGGATTTAGGCCTTCTGTACCACCCCATCCTCCATCTTTTGTATAAGTACCCAATGATGTCCATGAATAGTAACCTGTAAATTGGTACAAACTTCCTTCCCATCTGAAAACCTCAGGGGTTCTATATTCTCACACTCGCCACAGTCTTAGTAAGTCATTAAATTTTTAGCTGAAATTTGACCCATTTGTTTGGCTTATATGGGTTGGCTTGGTGAAGAAATCAGAATTATCTCCTTATTCAAGGTATAGTTGTGTTTGTATCAAGCTTTCTTGGATTGTGGAAAGCCCAAACAATGATGGGGAAAGGAATATTTGGCCAAATCTGTCCATGGTGTTAGTTCTGTTAGTCTCACTCTCTGTACCCAGCCCCCACACCTTGGCAATTACTGCATTTGGATGGTTCCCTTTTTTTGGGAGGAAGGAGCTGTGGGTCCAAGCAGTTGATACATTCCTAAAACTATGTATTCATTTTGTGATTTATCAAATCTTATACTCTTTAAAGATAAGTGTGATACTCTATCATATTCCCTATGGAGCTTCATAATCTGTGGATACATGTGGAGCAGAAGGAATCTTCCTAGACCCTTATTAGACACATATGCTTTTAATATAAGTTGCCCCAACCCACAACTCACACTGGCTGAAGCACAACTGGTCTTTCTGGAAGAAGTGAACTTGTAAGATTTGAGGTGGAAACTTTAATCGATTTTAAAAGATCAAAAGGGTGGAAAGTACTTATCATGGGGGAGGACGGATCAGGTGTTTATGTGTATGGAGGAGAAGAGAGCTGGGTGGTTTGCTAAGGTTTTTGTGTGTGTGGGGGGGAGCAGGGGATGTTGTGGAAGTAGAGCTTCTTCTTTTGTTAGATTTTTTTGTTTGTTTGCTTTTTTATGACACCTGAGATGGTGGCAGCCAATCTATGTCCTAGCAGAGTAGCAAGAGAGAAAGATCATAGCTCCTTGATGATGATGGTAAGACACTGAAATACGAATTGGAGTCATATAAAAATCTAAGCAATATAAATAATCATGAAATGACAGTATCGATAACTTAAAAGTATGTACCAACACAATCTAATTTTAATAAGTATCATGTTTCCTCTAACAATAAAATGAAAACACATCCTTAGTGTAAAAGATAAATGTAATACAAAAGTATATCAACTTCAACATGGACCTTTCTCTGTACCACATTCTCCCTCTCCTGGGCCAAATCTTTCTTTACCTCCTCTGAAGTAACCACTGGCCATTGTTGGATTTCCTTCTCATTCTTTTACTTTGCATTTGTATACTAACATGGGCTTATGCATACACATATAGTTTTATTTTACAAAATGGAAACACAGCATATGTATGTATTTTCATAGTGATTTTTCACTTAATGTCTTTAGATTATATTTCTAATTCATCATACACACTATATTTATGTACTTAAAAAAAAGCAATTCAGTGGGACTCCTAGAAGAGGACTTGCTGCATCAGTGGCTATGCCTATTTAAATTTTGGCTGATATTACCAGATTGCTATCTAAATCAGCTTTAGCAGGTTATGCTCTCACCAAAAGTGTGTGAGAGAAAGCAATTTTATGTTTTCTGGAAAACTTCTTGGAGAGCAGAAGACAATCAAACCAGTAAGTTGTTTTTCTGATAGGTGTCAGACTTTACATTTTTTACAGTGAATTCCACTTTTAGAAATTAATCTTATAGAAATAATTACAAAAGAGGACAAAAATATATCATAAGGATGGCAAATACAGAAATACTTACAATCTTGAATTGGAGACCACTAAATATCTGACAATAGGCAATTTGTTAAGTGAATTATAATATGAAAGACTATGTACTTCAGAGATTTAATATGTCACATAACCACCCATCTCAGGGAATATATGTTCAAAGAATATAAACCCTAAAATCTAAGGCTCCTAGGTCCAGCTGTCTTTGGGCAATTCCATAAACATTTATCCCACAGGTAAGGGATTAAGATCTAGCAAATGAAGCATCAGAAGACAGGATTTCAAACTTGTATTCTCGAATGTTTTCTCATAATTTTGTAAAAAAGACAAAAAGCCCACAAACTATTTGACCTCAGGACTTAAAAGATGAGTCTCAAAATCAACCAATAACAATTAGGAAGAAAAATGAACTCAGATGAAAGATATGAAAATTTTAAGTAGAAGTGAAAAGCAGAAACGTTTGATAGTATGTATACATGATGCTAGAACAGATGCTTTCAGTTCTATCCAATATATGTTCCTATCCTCTCACACAGCAATAGAATTTTGACTTTTTTTTTTTTTCCTGATGGAGAGCCACTCGAGCTGCACTCCTAGTGTTCCCTTGCATCATGTTGTGGCTCTATGACTAAGTTCTGGCAGATGTGTATACAAAAGTATGGTGAGGAACTTCTGGGAAGGCTAAGAAAGGGGGGGGGCTGAATCATTGGCAATTTGATCCTTTTATCATGCCTTTCTTCCACTTGCTGCTGGCAGAAACATGAATCTGATCATTAGAGCTTCAGTAGTTATTGTGAATAATAAGGATCATAAGGATGGAAGCCAGGTGTTGGGAATTGGAGCATGAAGGTAAGTCTGGGCCCCTGATGATGCCAGGGTGCTAACACATCAGTCCCAAGCTGCACACTTCTGGACCTATTTTACATGAGAGGGAAATGAACGTTCGTC
This sequence comes from Canis lupus dingo, assembly GCF_003254725.2. Classification (NCBI taxonomy): domain Eukaryota; kingdom Metazoa; phylum Chordata; class Mammalia; order Carnivora; family Canidae; genus Canis; species Canis lupus. The sequence goes on from NC_064247.1 coordinate 74,208,686, forward strand.
TTAAGATACTGTTCCTTAACTTTTTGTAATATGCTATGTGTTCTATGTTATATGATACAAATTTTATTCTTTAAAAAGACTACAGTAAAAAGGGAAAACCCTAGCCCACCTAATAAACATAGAAAATGAATGTACAATGTCAATAATGAAATATAATCTTAAAAAAGATAAGCTTAAAGATTTATATGAATGCAACTTGTACAAACTTACCATAATAAATTTGGGAAATTTGAAACTGGTTACTTGTCATCAAAACATAAAATACCTCATTTGACCCAAAATGAGAAGATTTGAACAGCCCAATAACCTTAGCCAAATCTGGTGGCAGGTTCAGATGGTTTCACTGAGTTTAATCTAAATTCACACAACACATAATTCCCATGTTATTTTAAATAATTCTAGTCCGTAGAGAAAGATGAAAGTTCCCAATTCATAGTATAAAGTATTTTAAAGATGGCACACAAAAGAAAATAAGATGAATTCCTATTACAAATATAGAAGCAAATATTTCAAATAAATCCATTAGAAGTCTGAATCCAGCTATTCATTTATAAAATTATGATATAAACAAATGGGATTAATTTTAGTAATGCAAGGGCTTCAGAAATGGGAGCTTTGTCAACATATTTCATTACAACAACAAACTAAAGGAAAACAATAGATGTGGAAAGCTATTCAACAAATCGCAGAGCTACTGTGCATTAACTACAAGGACAGTAGCAATAGAAGGCAGCCACTTAAACACATAAAGGCTATTTACTGAAAATAGCAAACACTCTTAAAAGGTGTAGTATATTAAAGCCAGTTGCCACTAAAAACTGGAATCAGTACTAACCCCGTCTCATATTTACTCGTTTAATCTTCCCGTTGGTCCTTTGGGGGAAAACTACTAATGCGCCCATTTTAAAGCCAGAGAAAGCGAGGCAGAAAGGAGTTAAGGTAGCTTACAGTGAGCCAAGATCTGTCCGCGGGCAGTCGGGCTCCGGAATGTTTTCTCCGCATCCGAGCCGGTTCATCTGGTCCCCGGGACACTCATGCGCGCATCCCCGGCAGGAGGCCCGCGCCTCCTCCACCTGCAGCATCACACCTGGGGCCGGTGGGCAGCCGCACGACGGTGCTGCGGGCCTGCAAGCTTCTCTCCACTTCCGGGGTCCACGTGTCCTTCGGAATCAGCCTCGGGCCTCGCTAGCTGGAGGGTGACCCCCCGGTGACCCCCCACCCCCACCCCAAAGCGCAGGGGCCCGGCGTCCTGCACCACGTCCGTCCAGCTGGCGCGGGCCAAGGCGCATGCGCAGGGCTCTCCGAGCGAGGGGAGCCGCACGTGGTGCACGAGGCCGTCGAGCTGCGTGAAGCGCATGCGCATCGCGTCTGCCTGGCGCAGCGGGTCTTGGCTCTGCGGGGCGAGGCGCGGCGCTGCTGCTGCTGCTGCTGCTGCTGCTGCTGCTGCTGCTGCTGCTGCGTCTGCGTCTCTGGCTCGAGTCGTGGACCAGGTGGTGGTCCTGGGGGGCGGTGATGGGACTCTGAGCCTGGGAAGCGCTTTGTCCTCGCCGTTGCTCGCGGGCTGAGCATCCCCGAGCCGCTCCCCGAGGCAGGCTTTGCGGGAGGCTTTGCTGGAGGCCTCAGACTGGAGGCGGCGCCTGCCCTGGGCCTCGGGCCCGCGCAGCATCTTCCTGCCGCCCCGAGGGGCCGCCCCCCCCCCCAAACGCGCTCTGGGATGGCCTCGCGCTTCGCAGAAGGTCCTCGGAGGCGACGACAGGCTCGCCGCAAGGCCGAAGAGCTGGGGCTGCGGTCCGTGTCCTGGGGGACGTTCCTCCGGGGCCTGAGGCTGCTGCGGCCCCGCGTGGTCGGTGCCCGCGTGCCCTGCGGGGTCCTCCTCGCAAGGGACCCCGCATCCCCGCCCCCAACCCCCTTCCGGCTGTGTTACCTGCGCCCCTGCAGCGGCGAGACACCAGGTCATTTTCTCTCCTGTGGATTTAGTTCTCTTTGGTTTGGCGTTTTCCTACTGTTATCTTTTCCCATCCTTTTACTGTTCACCTGTCTATTCTTTATAGTGAAAGTTCATATTTTGTGGCTGACCGGTAGTTCTTGGTTTTTATCCTATTTGACCATCTCTGTCTTTTACTTGCAGTGCTTAGGCAGTTTACAATCAATACTGGCATCGGTATGATTGGATCCAAATTTCCTGTCTTACTGCGTGTTTTCTGTGGGTTCCCTCTGTTCTTGAATCTTCTCCCCCCCTCTTTTCCCGCCTTCTTTTGGGTTAATACAAGTTTTGTTTTGTTGTTGTTGTTTTTTGGGGGGGGAGAGGGAGAGAATCTTAAGTAGGCTCCGCCCAGCACCAAGCCTGGGGGGCTCTATCTCGCCACCCCAAGATCATGACCTGAGCTGAAATCAAGAGTTAGAGGCTTAGCTGACTGATCACCCAGGTGCCCTGATACAGTATTTTTTTTTCTTAATGCCAATATTCTGACAAGTTTACTGTGTATCCAGATGGACAAATTCTTGTCCTTATAAAAGAGTTTTTTTTCCAGATTTGCCTGGATAGAATGAATTGCAAGAATTTCCTGTAGGTAATACTGAACTTTTATTAGGTTACATTCTTCTTTTTTTTTTTGCATGGGGCTCTCCAGGAGCAAATAATTATATTTTGTTGATTCAGGTATTCTCTGTTCTCTAGCTAAGTTTAACATACCCACAGGGTAGGATGACATTGTCACACAGTTGAATATTATACAGCAGTGAAAATGAAGTAGCATTAGGAATTAACATGAAGTGATGAATATCAAAAACTGAAAAAAGCAAATTGCTAATGAGTACATACAGTAAGAAATCGATGTGAATTCAAGAACTCGTAAGTGGTAGAAATACAAATAAAAATAGAGGAATGGTGAATACGAAGTTCAGAATAGTTACACAACCCCTCTTTCACAAGATGAAATTAGGGAAAAATGGGATCAGGAAGTGTCACAGTGAAAGCTTAAATAGTACTGCCATTTGTTAAAGTAAGTGACCTATTCATGGTTCTTCAGGTTATGCTTGCCTAGACCATATACATGATATATATTTTTATTTAAAAATATTAATTTGAAAAGGCAAAATGCTAGACTTGAATAGTACTCAAAACGTGCTTTATCATCCTCTTCCCTTTTCCAATCAAGCATAACTGGCATTCATTCATTCAGTCACCAGTAAATCAGGGCATTTTCAAATTGCTTCCACACTCCAGCCCACGGCTTTGTCTCTGCAAAATAAGGAGAAGCTGTTTTTATGACCACTGAAGTTCCTTATGGAACTAAAATGCCTGGATGTTATAACTATATTTGAACTTGCCAAGAAAACCCCAAAAAGCCAAAAAGCAAAATTGGAGTCTGAGTCTACCATTACTCTTATTTTGATCTTTTTTTTTTCCCTTTTTTTTTTTCTTTTTGGAGCAGCAGCTAATGCAGTGTGGACAAGAAATGAACGATTTACAATGAACATTGGAGAGAAGAGACATGATTATAAAATTTAAAAACCCAGGGGATCCCTGGGTGGCAGGGGATCCCTGGGTGGCTCAGCGGTTTTGCCCCTGCCTTTGGCCCAGGGCACGATCCTGGGGTCCTGGGATCGAGTCCCACGTCGGCCTCCCGGCGTGGAGCCTGCTTCTCCCTCCTCCTGTCTCCTGTGTCTCTGCCTCTCTCTCTCTCTCTCTCTCTCTCTCTGTCTATCATAAATAAATAAATAAATAAATAAATAAATAAATAAATAAATAAATCTTAAAAAAAAAACATGAAACTCTATTGAAAACTATGAAAATTAAGAAAAGAATTTATAATAAAGTAGTGAACAGGTATATAAAGTGTTAAGTGCCAAGAAGAAAAAGAAATAAGAGATGTATTAGCGGTTGTCTGTGAAGAGGTTTCATAGTTTATAAAGGTGATCAGAGAAGGTGTGTCTGAAGAGAGATTTTAGCAAGGCCTTGAATGATTAGATCTGTCTTGACTGGAGATGGAGGATGAGAGTCAAATCCAAACTCTGAGTATCCTCTCAGCTAGTGGTTTGTGGATTCAGAGAAAGTGTCAGATTTAAAGGACCTCCAGGACACATACCTGTTTTCAGTGGGAGGTTGGAAAATACTGGTGTTCCCAACTTCCAGTTGTTCTCCTAATTCTGGTGCGCTGGTCCATGGTGAGCCAGAACAGGAGATGGGAATGGTCTTTGCAAATCTCAGATTTATCTTTACTTTGGAGGAAGAACAAACCCCTCTGCCTAAGTCTGCTGGGTTTGGATATGTCAGAAACATTTTTTTCCTGCGAGCAAGGTGAAAAATTTCGACAGCCCAGTGACCACCAGGGTAAACTTTTTTGCCCAGCAAAATAGGCTTATTAATGCAATGAGGGAGGGTGTGCTAGGTAGAGTCCTGAAAGTATCTCTTGGTTAAGAAGGAGCAGGGATAGTTTTACTTTATTTATTTGTTTATTTTTGAGACTTGTGCTGGTGTTACATGATTTCTAGGAAGGGTTAGAGGAAGCAGGAATCATCTCTGAATTGTTGGCTACCATGGTGAGGTGGAAATTGCAGAGTGGGGCTGGGGAAACCTTTGTAAAAAATCAGTAGCCCTCAAAAAAGAGGGTCATTGTGATATTCTACAGCTGCAACATGACCTTTGGAGAAATATTCTTTAATGTTAACTTTGTAGTTGGCTTTATTGTGTCTGTTATCACAATCAGGTTAATGGCAGGCCTGATATTTAATACCTCAGAGGAAAAGTGTAAAATGTCCCTGACATTTTTACGAAATCAGGGCTGTGATCAATAGTGTTTTTAGCCCCATCGTACTTGAAGTCAGCAGAATAAACCCACTGAATAGCCGCAGGCTGTCTTTAGTTAGATTGACTATCTTCCATCCAAATCAGACTGACCCTGAATTGGAATGGTTTATTTTGCTGAACTGCAAATTGAATCTAAATACTTTTTTTATTGTACTAAAATATTTTTCCCAAAAAATACTACCCAAGGAAAAGCAACCTAACAAACTCGTTCAGATGAAAACTTAACAAATCTAACTTCAAAATCTTTAATTTTTTGTTATTGTGTCAATACATGACATTAATTTTACCATCTCAACCATTTTCAAGTGCATAGTTTAGTAATGTTAAATATAATTGTGTGTATTCACATATTCACAACAAATCTCTAGAACTTTTTCATTTTTTAACATTCAAACTTTATATCCACAAGCACTACCTTCCCTTCCCTCTCTTCCCTTGGTAACTACTTTTCTGTTTTCTGTTTCTATGATTTTGACTATTTTAGATATTTCATATGAGCGGGATTGTACAGTATTTGTCTTTCTGCACCTGATTTAATTCGCTTAGCACAAATATCCTCAAGGTTAATCCATATTGAAGCCTGATAGGATTTCCTTTTTTTTAAAGACTGCATAGTATTCAGTTGTATGTAAAAACCCCATATTCTTTGTCTGTTTGTCTCGCGATGGATATTTGGATTATTCCACCTCTTGACTATTGAGAATAATGCTGTCATGAACATGGATGTGCAAATATCTCTTCAAGATCCTACTTTGAGTTCATTTGGATATATACTCAGAAGTGGAATTCCTGGGTCATATGGTAATTTTAGTTTTAATTTTCTGAGATACCTCCATGTTGTTTTCCATAATAGCGCACCATTCTGTGTTCCTGGTAACAGTGCACAAGTGTTCCAACTTCTCCAGATCCTTGCCAATACTTGTTCTCAGTTCTTTTGATAATGGCATTCCTGATGGATGTAAGGTGATGTCTCATTGTGGTTTTGATTTACATTCCCTATTAGTGATATTGAACATCTTTTCATGTGCTTATTGGTCACTTGTATATCTTCAGAGAAAGATCTATTCAAATTCTTTGCCCATTGTTTCATCAGGTATTAACTTCTGTTGTTGAATTGTAGAAGTTTCTAACACATTCAGGATATTAAGCCCTATCAAACATATGACTTGCAATTATTTTCTCTCATACTATAGGTTATCTTTTCACTCTGTTTATTATTATTATTATATTTGATATGAAGAAGTTTCTGAATTTGATGTGGTCTCATCTGTCTAGTTTTTATTTTGTTGCTTGTGCTTTTGGTGTCCCATTCAAGAAGTCATTACCAAATTCAGTATCCTGAAGCTCTTTCCCGATGTTTTATTTTAGGAATTTAATAGTTTTAGGCCTTACATATTAAGTCTTTAATCCTTTTGAAATAATTTTTGTGTATTATGTTATTGGTGACACAAATTACTTCTTCCTATATTGCATATCTATTAGCATAGATTTAAAATTACTTTTTATGCTTTAATAATATTCTGTATATATTGATAAGGCATTTACTCATCTACCTTACAATATCACAGGCTTCTATATTTGTCTGTATATTTATCTGTGTAGGACCCTGATGAGAGTGGAAGGAGAGTGCTGTGAATTACCTGCTGGATTTTGATGGGGTTGACTTCATGCTCACTTATGGTGCAGGAGCCTTTTAATTAGGTTCTGCATTTCTCACCAAGGTATTTTGTTGGTTTGTTGTTATTAAATCAGTGTTCCTGAGGGAGGGAGGGTGTAGGGCTTCTTATCCCATTGTCTTGCTCATGTCACTCCTCCCAATCTACTTTTTAAAACAAGAACCTGCAAATACTCTCCACTCAATTTAGTTGGAGGTCTTTAGCACGGAGTTTGTAGAAAATCTGTGGTTGGAAATGTCTGGAAGAGGCTTAAAGTATGCATACCAAAATACACTCAAATTTATTAAGCAGAAGCAGAGTGCTTGGTTCCTCCCTTCTTTCTCTTCAAAAATAGAATGGAAAATATTTTCAGTGTTTTCATGCCAGGTGCTGTGGGAGAAAGAGGAATGGTACTATCCATGTCCATATTTTACAGAATTATAAACTGAAGTTCAAAAAGATTTAAAGAAACTAACCAAGAAATACATCTGGTAATTGACCAAGCTAGGATTTCCATTTCTGCTGTCTGAACCCAATTCTTTCAAGAAAAGCATTGTTGGGGAGAAACCAATACTTTTAGACAACTATTTAGGTGTTTCCTAGGTCTTTTCCCCACACACAATCCTCTTTCCTCTTAAAGTTTGTTTTTTCCCATTCTTTCCTCTGCTGCTCTGTCTGATGGCCCATTCTCCTTTGTCACCCAACATCACTTAGGACCCCAATATGGATAAGTATGAAGGAATGATGCAAGAAAGAGCTATCCTTAGCTTTCTCTGGATTCAAAGGAAAAACAAACGTCAGTTAAGAACCAGGCATTGACTGAGCTGGTATATGATTTTCAGGAGAGTAGCCTACATATTTTTTTGGTTCTGGACTTCTTTTCTTCTGTTTACTAAATGAGGGTTAGTGAGACTCACCTTCCAGTGAGAACACCTACCCTTGAGATCGATAAAAACCCAGTAGAGATGGCACAGGCATTTCAAAGAGCAGCATCATTGAGCATCCCTGCAGTTTTCAATTAGAAGGTTACTGGGAACGTAGCTATCACTGTAGAAAACAATTTTTGAACGTCCACTCAGGAGTGTAGGTGGCTAGCCTGGGAGTCTAGAGGGGATTGGGTTGTTATTATTGAAAGAAACACCACCAATTATTTTCCTCTCCTAATAAGATGTTCAAGCTGAAAGATGAAATGAGAACTAGGTTCAGAGTGCTACTTTTGAAGGCCTTCAGCCAACAAAATGATAATCTTGCATTTGCATCCAACCTGGAGAAAACAGTAAGACAGTAATGTGGCAGGAAGTTTTTTTTCCTTTGCTTGTTTTTGTTTTGGTTTTGGTTCTGAGGTAAAATCTAATGAGGGAATAAAATGCAGGGGAGTGAAAAAAGATTTGATTGATATTTCTCTGGTGTTTTTACTCTTCCTTCCTTTCCAGCCTGTACGGGGCTGCTCAGGGAGAGAGCACTTAATGAACTATGGCAACAGATGCCTGCTTTGTTATGCAGTTCTTCAGTTTGTAAAGGTGGAGCACACCTGAAGGATGAATAATATTTTTCTCTAACCAATCCAAAAGAGAAAGTGCTAATAACTGCTTTGAAGGAAAGGTGATCTACTCTGGGGAGGGATGATATTTTATGGGCAGTTGAAGATTTGCTGTCAGAGGGGTCGGTTGGCCTCAGTTGGAGTGCAGCATGTAGAAAGGAAATGTCTTTGGGCATTGTTGGAAATGGTAGCAAATGAATAAGGAAGACAAATATAATGGCTAGTCTGGTGTTATAATCCTGGATGGGGAAGGTAATGGAAAGTGGACTAGCCAGAAATTTAAGAGGGAGATGTAGGAAGAAAGCACCATCATGAACAATGATAAGCTCCGCATGTCCCTGGAAGTTTATACAGTTGTGCATATGCATAAGGCCACATAGCTGGTGAGAGGGCCCTAACATTTTAGATGTGTCTGGCTGAACCTGATGCCTTGTACCTGTGCAGAGGTGATATGATAAGGCTTAGCCGATTTACAGATTATGTGAATTATTAATACATTTCTCAACCCACACACAGATTCATTGGCCATTGACTCAAACTATTTGAGCACAACCTATAATGAATCATTGGCTGACCCCTAATCTGTGATGACCCAGAGGTGACATTGGGAAGCCAGACTTAAAAACTAAAAACAATATTTGAAAAAAAAGCGAGCAGAGACTTCAGTGTCTGTGCATTGCTGGTCAGATGCACTCTGTTTACACACTCTATTAATTAACACTAGTGTTAATCCTAGCATGTCACTAAATAAAGACAAAAATAAACTAGAAAAAATCCATATCAAGGGCATCATAATCCAGATTTGTTATAAAATATTATCTGAAAGGTACAGTTCTCAACAAAATTTTGACACAAATAGATGGGAAAATGTAACCCATGCACAAGGAAAAACATTAGTCAACAGAATCTTTTTCTGGATCCCAGATTTTGGACTGAGAAGACAGACTTCAAAGTAGTCATTAAAATAAGCTCATAAGGGACACCTGGGTGGCTCAGCAGTTGAGTGTCTGCCTTCAGCTCAGGGCGTGATCCTGGGGTCCTGAGATCAAGCTCCTTGCAGGGAGCCTGCTTCTCCCTCTGCCTATATGTCTCTGACTGACTCTCTGTGTTTCTCATGAATTAATAAATAAAATCTTAAAAAAATAAGCTTATAAAACTAAGAGAAAACTTGTTTGAACCCCTAGAGGAAAGTATGAGGACATCGATTCAAGTAATAAATGATCCAAATGAAAAGATAGAAGTTACTAAGAAAAGAACCAAATGGAAATTCTGGAATTGAAAAAGAGACAGTAGCTAAAATGAAAAATTTACTAAAGGTGCTCAACAGCAGACATGAGATGGCAGAAGAAAGAATAAGAAAACATGATGGTAAATAAGTCAACAAATTTATCTGAATAAAAGAAAGAAAAAAAATAAAGAACAAATCCTCAGATACCTGTGAGGTATCTATCGCCAGGCAACCAGTGTATGCATAATGGGAATTCCAGAAAGAGAAGAGAGATATAAATGACTTAAAAAATTTGAATAATAATGGCTGATGTCTTCCCATTTCAGATTGAAAAAAATTAATTTTACATGTGCTTAGTAAACGTTTGTCAGTCTCCTAAATCTTAAATGTAGAATTACAATACGGTCCAGCTATTCCACTCCTAGGAATCTACCCTAGAGAAGATGTATATCCACACAAGGACTTTTATTCATTATTCATAAAAGCCTATGATAGCTATGATCCGGTAACCCTGAGTAATGCAGGGCAAAGTTTCTACATGAGGATTTATGTCTGACAAGCAATGACCATGGCAGGACTATGAAGACGTTCCCTCCCAGCTCCCCACTCAGACCTGACTACTGGGGGACACGTCGGCGTTACCGGTACTGATTTCAAATTCAATTTTTTATGCTGCTAACTTACTCATCTTAAATCATATAACAGATATTTGTGCATTAATGTCCACAGCACCGTGATTCACAAAAGGTGAAACATTACTGAAATGTCTATTGACAGATGGATAGATAAACAAAATGTGGTATTTACATATAATGAAATACTATTCAATCCTTAAAAGGGAACAGAGTTTTGACACATGCTATAACGTATGTGAATTTTGAGAACATTATGCTTAGTGAAATAAGCAATCAACTAGACACGAAAGGACAAATATTGTATGATTCCGTTTAACAACGGAGTACTTGAGAAGTCAGACTCATAGAAAGTAGAGTGGTGGTTGCCAGAGGCTGGAGGGAGGGGAAATGGAAGTTATTGCTTAATGGTTACACGGTTTCAGTTTGGGAACATGAAAATGTCCTGGAGATGGAAAGTAGTGACTTTTGCACAACAATGTAAAGGTACTTAATGCGCTGTAGTGTAAGCTTAGAAATGTTTAAAATGATAAAATTATGTATATTTTATCACAATACAAAAACCCTAAAAAATAAAAAAGGCAGGCCTTTCCCCCACTGTAATAAATTGCACCAAAACCTACCCCCCTCCCCCTCCACAAGAGCAAGAAAGTAATCACGACAATATGCGTGGTTTTATTAGTATTGTGGACAGATGTGGGGGAATAATGTATCGGTGTTTTTAGGGATGAAAAGTAGCCAAATGGAAAAAAAGAAGTAGCCAAATGATTTTGAGACATCTGGAAATGTTTTTTGGGCACCAAGCATTGTATAAATGAAGCAAAAATACATGTATACTGTAAATAGAAAATATACAACCATGTATTTCCAATGCTTCCTTTCCCTTCCTCACCAACATGGGTTTGTCACGCATCCAGGAGCCACTGTGGGTCTGCATGAGGTTAGCCATCATCAAGGAGTGTTTAGAGTGACAAATACTGAGTGCTTTCCTCGATCCATTCCGTTTACAACTTATGAAAACCCAGGGAACCGGCAAGGGTATTTGTTAAATAAAATAAATCAGTTTGGAGTTGAAAGTAAGTTGAAAATAAGTTAGTTTACAGTTTTATCCCAGACACTCCACATTTTTCTCTTACATCTTAAAGGAATCACATTTGTCTGATGGAAAGAACATGGATTTAGGACTCATAAAATTGCTTCTGTATTTGTGTTGTAACTTTGAACTTCTCAGTATCAATTTCTTCATTTGTAAGTTGGGGGAAATGACTCTGACCTTTCGGAGTTTCTTTGAGGAGTAAATGAGATGAGCAAAGGGCCAAACCGAAGAGCCTGACACAAAGCAAATATTGAGAAAATGCTAGTTTGTCCCCCTCTCTCTCCCGTCCCCTCTTCACAGTTGATCAAGATGTCAGAGGTGTGGGTATTAGTTTGGAAGGCGTAGTGTGGAGTGGTGGGTAAAAATGTGAGTCATAATGAATGCCAGCTGTCAGAAATGGAATCCCAGCTCAGCAATCTGCCAGCTGTGTAACCTCAGGCATGTTTCTTTAATCTCTCATTTTTCTCAGGAATATAATGCAGCATATAAAATTATAAATGTACTCTACATTTTTTATGGAAACAGTGTGAAATAGAATTTATCAGAATTTCTGTGTTTGTAAGACACTCTTCTGTAGTAGTACTGCAAACAGAAGGTACATATATAAGTGAAGTTGAATGTTTTATGAGTACAAACTATCAAAACTAAAAAAAAAAAAAAATTAACCATGCTAGAGGAAAGACCAAATTAACATTCTATTCTTTCTAGAGAAAATGAGATTACAAAATTATTGCTATGTAAGAAAGCAATCAGAGTATACAGGTTACAAAAAAAAAAAAGAGAAAAATATTTTCTGGATGCGTATTAGGTACCCAGTTAATAAAAGTGTCATGTGCTGGATTTTGTAATAATGGTGGTATTTTTCAGATTTTTATAGATAATTTCTCTGTGATTTCTCATTGTAAACAAGCACACAGATATGGGGCACCTCGGCGGCTCAGGGGTTGAGCTTCTGCCTTTGGCTCAGGTCGTGATCCTGGGGTCTTGGGATTGAGTTTCACATCAGGCACCCTGCAGGGAGCCTGCTTCTCCCTCTGCCTATGTCTTTGCCTCTCTCTATGTCTCTCATGAATAAATAAATAAAATCTTAAAAAAATAAACAAGCACACACATTTGTACATGATTCTGTATTTATAATTTTACGTTCTTTTTCTTAAATTGGACACCATAATTACTTCCTGGAATTGCCTCTTACCAGATCCTCATTCAAGTAAGTTGATGAGGGAAGGGGAGCCCAGACTACAAGAAATGGTTTGGGCCCACAGGAGGCAAGAATTCCACCTATGGAATCATGTCATCTTTCTGTCATTAGCCCCAAAACCTCGAGTGATGAAAATAAATAGAAGAAAAACTAGTTCCATGACTACTCTTTCAAGTTTTATTATTATTTTCACATTTTGAGACTTTCTGTGCCAGGCACTGTGACCACTTCCCATGCATTATCTCACTTAATAACTACAGCTTTATGGGGTACATACTGTTACTATCTCAACATAATGAGTGAGGAAATGAGGTTTGGAAAGATAAGCCCTTGTGCACAGTCTCCAGGCTAGAGACCACATTATCAGGTGTTTGGAAAGCATAACAGGAGCAGAGGTTATGACAAGTCAGGAGGGTGGTGGGCATTCCCATCTATTTGAATGCACATGCAGGCACATTACTGGGCGAGTACCTGCCTGCTATTTTTCTACTTGTACTTCTGCTGTAGGTTGATGAATGCAGACACTGAAATCTCTACTGAGACTTGGTGAACCTAAATTTTTCTAGCTGCTGAATAGGGACAGTGGCATTTTTACAAGCTTCCATTTATTACAACTGAAGAGGGCCTGTGGGGGGAAGGAGTCAGGGTTTTTTAATTGTTTGCCATTTTAATATGAAAAAGTGCTTTCCAAAACTGGCATGTTTTTGTCATGATTAAAATGATCTTTCTTATTTCATTTTTTAAAGACTCTAAATGCAAAGGCTCAACTCTCTTGAGATTTCTATTTAATTTAAATGATTTACAAACTAAATAAACAAATAAATGAATTAATTATACTAACTGCAATAGTATTACCATTTGGTGACCCAGACTGAGGTCAATATATGTAAATGATGCAAAATTAAGGGATGGAGGGGTCTCACTTTTTCTTTGGACAGTGAAAAATGATGTCACAAATCAGGTACTTCATTTCCCAAATTAATTTTTGGATTATTTAATCTTTGCATAATTTATTTATATAAATGGAAACACATTTTATGATATAGAGCCAGTAGGAACTTTTATACAAGCTAAGTGGTTTATATTATAAATGAAGGCATCTACGTGCAAACGAAGTGGATTTGGTTGTATAAATAGTTTGGGAGACTTCAAGACAAGACTTACAGATTGATAATTTCAAGTTTCAGAAGTGACATTTAATAGTCTTAAACTTCATGGTTCATTTTTCAGAACTCTAACTATGGAAAATTTCAAAAGTCACACCAACTAGGGAAATAGTATTTTAAAAAATCCTATTGTAATCACTATCTGTATTTGGCAAAGATCAACCTTGTATTTGTCTTAAAAAAAATCTATCCCCCTTCATGTATTTTTACTAAAGTATTTTAAAGTGAGTTCCATATGTCATGTCATTTGATCCATTAAAAATGGAGTTAATAACATGGAAGGCAAAGACAGTACATGGTCCCTGAGATGACAGGGTTTGAAGTCAGATTCCGGAGATACCACTGTGGACCACAGACCATGAAACCAAATATGGTGCATATTGATTCACAGTCAATTTCCAAAAGGCTTGGCCTGTGCATTCTATAGAATGTAACAGAGTAAAAACAATCACTGTGGATTGGAGCATTTGAAAAAGATGAACGGAGAAGTGTGTGTGTGGGGGAGAGAGGATGCACCAGTCCTGCATAGATGAGAGGGATTTAAGAAGAGAACAGCGGGTACACCTCAGATTTTGAAAAAAGTAATAGCATGGTGAAATGGTACTTAAGAAAGAATAATATATATAGGATGAACCTGAGGATGGATATGATGATGGAGGACCGGGTACTCCTGCAGTAGTGCAGGCATGCGTTTATAGATTAGAGTAGCAATAGTGGGAATTAAGCGAAGGAGGAGATCTTCAGATATCATCAGTAAATATACATTTTTTTCCTGACTAGAAAATAAAATTCAGAACATTCTAATGGTGATTAATTTGGGCAATATGGAAAAGTATGAAAAAGGAAAGAAAAACTGACCATGTTTTCATTGCCCAGAGATGATGATTATTAATGTGTCCTTGACTCTGTTTTTTTTTTTAAATTAATAGGCCTTATTTTTAAGAGCAGTTTGAAGTTCAAGGAAAAATTTAGCAGAAAGTATAAAGAGTTGCCATACATATATCTCCTGACCCCCAAACCTACAACTACCCCAATTATCAACACCTCGTACTAGAGTGAGCCTGCATTGAGATATAAGTATCACCAAAGGCCCATAGTTTACATTAGGCTTCATTCTTGGTGTTATATATTCTGTGAGCTTGGACAAATGTATAATGATATGTATCTACCATTGTAGTATCATATGGAATAGTTTCACTGCTATGTCCTCTACTTATTCATCTTTCCCTTCCCTTTAACTCCTGATAAAGTCACATAATTGTAATCATACAGTCTTCACATAATATGCATTTGTTTCTTCCATGTTTTTTTATGGCTTGATAACTCATTTATTTTTAACATTGAATAATAATCCATTGTCTTGTCTGGTCTTGATGTACCACAATTTATTTACTCATTCACCTAACTGAAAGACATCTTGGTTGCTTTCTGGTTTTGGTGTGAATGAATAAAACTGCCGTCAAATCTGTGTGCACTCTTTTGTGTGGACAAAAGTTTTCAACTCCTTTGGGTAAATGCCAAGGAATTGAAATGCTGGATTATATGGTAAAAGTATGTTCAGTTTTGTAGGAAACTGTCAAACTGTCTTCCAAAGTACCTATACCATTTTGCATTCCTGCTAGCAGTAGATGACAGTTCCTGTTGCTTCACATCCTCACAAACGTTTGTGATCTGGATTTTGGCCATCCTAATAGATCTGTAGTGGTATCTTGTTTTCATTTCCATTTCTCTCATGACAAATGATGTGTAGAGCATCCTTTCATATGCTTACTTGCCATCTGGCTATCTTCTCTGGTGAGGTGTCTGTTAAGTCTTCTGCCCATTTCCCCCCCTAGCTTTATTGAGATATGACTGACAGAAATTGTATACATTTAAGGTATACAGTGTGATAATTAGATATATGTATACCTTGTAGAGTGATCATCACAATCAAGCTAATCAACAAATCTTTCACCTTGTATAGTTACTGTTTTTTTTGTGCTTGTGTTGAAAACGCTGAAGATCTATGCTTTTAGCAAATTTCAGATATACCATACATCTTTATTAACTATAGTCACAGTGCTGTACATTACATTTCCAGAACTTATTTATCTTATAATTGAAAGTTTGTATCCTTTAACCAACATCCTCCCACTCTCCCAGACCTTGGCAACCACCATTCTGCTTTCTGTTTCTGTGAATTCATTTTATAGAGAGCAGGGATCATAGCTGGGTAGGCAGCTAACATAGCCTATGGCAGATAAGAGATCATCCTTTTGGACATTGAGATAAGAGTAAGAACTCTCCATTATGTATCTTCCACTTTCATATTTTTTCAGTAGAATGCCTGTCAAATAGTACCTGCTCTTTAGCTGTAGGTTGAATATATAAGTGAATGAACAAATGCTAGTTCTTTGGTAACTTGTAATTTGGACTGAAAATTACTCAATCCACTGATAAAAATAGTAAATCAGGAAGCATACTGTGACTACCCTAAAATTGTGTGCCCAGAGAAAATCTTCAGTTAAAACTAAAGAGAATCTGAAGTATCACATTAACTAAATTTTCTAGCTTTTACATACATATGAAAGCTTCAGAATTATCAAAGATTTAGTATCCTTTAGCAGTACTTAAGCCTCAGAGGTAGACACAAATGGGCTCCTTACCATCTTCCCACTAACCATTAACACTAAGCAAGGGCATGTTTCAGACTTCTTTCCTGCAAATGCTGCTGTAGCAGGACAAGCTTCAGGAATAAAAAAGGTTTAATTCTTATTGGTGCTGTGTCCTAGAGCAAAGCTTTCCCATATGGTTCTCCATACATGTGAGTGTGTGTAATTCTCTTCATATATGAATCTGAACTTGGTTTATATTAGCAGTTGATTTTGCATGACACATTCAGGTAATTAATGTACAATGATTTTTTTTGTTACACAAAATTTTAGATCTTAGCAGGTAAGAATTTGAAATTCTTTGAGAACTATAGGGGAGTAGACGTTCACTATCAGTATATGATTTAGATATTAAATGTCAATGTAAAACTCTCATAATCTCGTAATCATACTTGCTGCTAACATTTTGTTAGATTTCCTTACGAGATCTAACTTAATGTCATTTAAAAGTGTAAGATAAATGCATGTTCATTGTAAGAAATAAAAGCAGTACAGAAGGCAGATATCCGTTGCTTCCTTAAACCCCAAGACTTGTTCTTCAAAATTAACTAGTGCTACTGGTTTATAGCCTATTTTTCCCAGACATTTCAGCATGCTTATTTTTAAAGCTTATAAAGCATTTGCCACCACACATTATCTTGTTCCACAAGAAGAAGAGTGGGATTTTACTTAACAGAGAGACTATACTGAGGGTCATAATAGATAATGTGTTTGACTTGAATATGAAAATCTTCCAGCTCAGCCGAAGAACCACTTTTGCAGTTCACTTAAGTCCTTGGTGCTGTTTTATACCTTCACAAAGAGATGATAATAACTTTGGAATGCGTAATTCAATTATTTCATGAATGTTTATTTATAGTATAGCTACAATATGCTTGGTATAGTAGTGAGTACTCAGAGGACTATGGAAAAGGTACTGAGCAGAGTTTGTGTGTTTAAGAAAGGAAAGTGAAAATTTGGCAACTGGTTGTTCTAGTTACCTATTTTTATATAACTGATTCCCCTAGTAAGGAGGTGGCAAATATGCAATTTCAGCAGGGCTCTTACCTCTGCTCCATGTAGCATCACAAGAGAGGCTTGGCTGCGATATAGAGGATATACTTAGAAGGTGGCTCACACACATGATTGGCAGTGTGGTCCTGGCTGTTGGCTTCAAACTCTGCTGGGGATTAGGGGCCTTTGACCTTGCTTCTTCTCTGTGTGGCCTTCCCCACAAACTTAGCTGTAGCATTGTGGCTAGTTTACAAGAGTGAGCTATTCAAGAGATAGAATAGCTGCCAGTTTCTTTGGCCTGGAAACTGGACAGTGTCACTCCTACTACACTGTATCAGTCATACTGGCACAGAACCAGATTCAAGTCCAGGAAACGTATAGGCCCATTTTTTAATGGGAGGTGTGTTAAAGGGATCTGAAGTTGTGTTGTGCTGTGTGTGTGTGTGTGTGTGTGTGTGTGTGTGTTCAATGTGGCATTCTCATCCTTCCTGTGGTAGGATCACTCATCTCTCTGTGGGGAACTTTTTCACCCCTACTCACATTTTATAGAATGCTGGTGGGGCTTCCACCCTGTTTCCTCTCCATTGACCGCCAAGTGGGGATATGATTTCAGTCTGGCCAATAGTAATGCTGTATGCATATGGCTGAAATGATTGGGCCTGGAGTGAGCACATGGCTCCAGTAGGTCTATCATATTCTTTCACTGGGACTGTTACAACAGAACCAATACAAAGCATTCCTCCCCAGTTCTTTTGCTGTTGCTGGTGGCAGTGGTAAAAGACTGTGGCCATGTCTTCACTCTTTGCCACGTAGAAAGAGCTTGTCTACCACAGATTTGAATTTTATATGCTGTATAAATACTTGGCATATCAGATAGCTTCCCTGGGTGTCAGTTTCCTGCCTTGGTAATAATATCTACCTTGCAAGGTTGTTTTAAGGACTAAATGGGACATGGTAGGCACTGACTAAATGGATTATGATTATTATAGCATTATTGATTAAAATAGGTATAAATGGATGAAAATCTTGGAAGTTTAATAAAACAAGTTACCAGATGTTTCAAGTTATTTAGATCTTACCTTTTGGAGGGCATGAAAAGTTGATCAAAGGAAGAGATGTTAATTATCTGATTAGCAAAAGTGAACACACATAAAATATATTTTGATTTGCATCCAGGGACCCGCATTATGAGAAGTCTCAACTTAGTTATTAGAATAATTAGACATTACAGATGTAAGTGTGATATTGAATTATCCATTTGTTTTCCTTATCTAAAATATGATAAATACATTTTACGTGCACATGTGACAATACTGGTAGTATTTACTCCCTGTAGGTAGCATTTCAGCAGATGTATCTAGAATACATGAACTGTTACAAGAGTGAAAGAGGGAATATATAGTCAATATAAGGGAACAATACTCATTTCAGAAATTGTATCCTCATGAAAGTTGAAATATCAACATTTCACAAAAATTGGAATGTACCTACAATTGTAAGTATGTACATAATTAAGACTCATTTTTCTTATTTCTGCATTTTATAAATAAAACCTTACCATTTCACCAGTGATTGAATACATACCTCATCTGTGATAAACTCTGTTTTCAGTTCTAAAACCACATGTAGCCCCATTTTGTATTCATATCTTCTCTCAAATGGTGTGAGTATACGTTCTTTCAAATAAAAGTATGTATCATGTGAAGTTGTCCTTAGACTAAATAATTGCTGCTTTGCGATGGTTATAGCATATACAACTCAGAATAAAACACGGGATAATGGTTAATGTATTTGTTTTCAATGGGTTATTCACTTACTGAAAAGCATAGACACATATGCCAGCAATAGTAAATGAGATATGCCTTCAGGAGGAACCAAAAGTAGAAACTCAAGAGAAGGGGAAAACATATGGTACATATGCCCTGGAAAAACTGTGGAGCAGTCAAGAGTGCTGACACCCATTGAATGTGTTCATTATGTTTTGTATCAATGAGTTCTCACACAGGAAACTCAATCTCTAGATGTAAGAGAGGTTGAAGTGTTCTAGGTGGGTCGATGGAGGGAAATCCCTGCAGGGATGCATGCATCTGAACACTGTGCTGTTCTAACTCACAGGAATAGCCTTTTCTGTCATGCGCAGGTATGCAATGCCAGGATGTATCTTTGAACTTGAAGTAGTTTAGCAGTCCACTAGAGAGAAATCAGAATCTGTGGTCCATGATAAACTGGCTAGCCTGGCTTATAGTTTTTAACTTTTATCACCATTTTTATTTTGTTGCTGTTCTCAGTGTTCCCATTAAGTAAAGACTTAATGCCCCTAGCATTTTTGTATTCAAGAAAGCAAAGCTATTAAATAAGGTCTTTCCCCCTCCGTTTGAAGGAGTGGGGGGAAATCAACAAAAATAAGGACTCCAGTAACTGAAGAAGTGGCCCTGCAAATGTTCAAGTTTCAGGTGCTTCCTATTTACATCTCAGGGTGCTGAGATGAAGAGTCTGGATGAAGATAGCAATACTATTAAGTGGGTTCATAGCCCATTGACAGTTAATTAATAGTGCCAGGGAGGGGAGAGTTGGCAGTGGTGTACTACAGGGTCTCTGTCTGTCCTTGGTCTGCTCTTCCTCAACATCTGGATGAGGATGTAAGTGACACTTCTTTGATTTTTTTAGGTGAAAATGATCTTGACAAGCTTGAATAATCCATGGGTTGCTTATAAGAGTATAATAGAAACATATAATAGTATCCTCCACTTAAATCTTTATATTAACTGTATTATGTGGACAAAGAAAAAATCGAAAGAGCTAAATATTTATATAAACATTCCTAAATTCATATATATCTGGGAGTATTTCTGGAAGGAGATAAAAATACGGTGACAGTGGTTACTCTAAAGAGGGCTTGAGAGACTGGGGATCTGGACAACAAGTAATATTTACTTTGTCCCACCTACATTTTTCTGTTGCTTGAATTTTCTTTTTAACTATTTAGTTTTTTAAAATGTCCATGTGTTAATTTTTCTGAATATGTTCCTAATCAGAAGGAGCAAGTGAAGATGCATAGGATTTTAGGAAGATATGGATTAACAGGAGCCAATTGGAAAACCCCTAGCGATTATGATAATTGTAAATTCCAGTTTGAATCAGTGCTTGGGTGTGGTTAGTTGACAGCAAAGTGAATCTGTTAGATTTCCTTAGTGGGCCCTGGTCAGAAAGACCTGACACCCTATTCAGTTTACCTGGTTAAGGGAGCAGGTATAATAATCCAGGTATTATCCTTAAGTTATTTTCTTTTAAAGGCCTAAACGGCTCTTCCATTTACTGGTTGGACTGCCCAGTGTTATTCTGTAGGCTTCCAATATTCCTCCAAAACCAGAAGATTACCATGTTAGATCCTCAGACTTGAGCCAGGAACAAAAATGAAACCAAACACATCCAAAATGAGGAATTAATTTTTTATTTGTAGGAAAGTTTATTCTCAATAAAGATTTCCCAACATTAGCCTAAATTAGGAAAGATGGTGGTAAAATCAGCTTTCATGACATCTTAGGATATTTACAATAGTGTAATAGATGAGACTATATGATTACCAAAGATATTTCCATTTCGAGATGATATGCAATGCTTATTTTTACGTGGGAAATATATTGTTACTCATTTTGCTATATTACAACTGTCTTTAGTAGAATTCCACCTTTTGCTTGCTATCCTTATTGGCATATACACTTGATTTTGCCTGATGTTCAGTAATACCAATTGTCACTTTGAAAAAAAGCAGCAAGACAACAGTGTCTACTGATGTAAAAACAATTAAATCTACTGACTTTATTTAATCAAGGATGTAATGTGGTTGGAACATTTGATGGTATGTTCTAGGCTAACTATGTAACTTGATTTCCTATGGTGATTCATACTTTGAGTCATTAATTGCATTAGAGTATAATGGAACAGTATTTGATATCCTTTAAAAGGCCGTGAGAAACACCCTACTTCCATCAGAAATTGTATTTTGAAAGTACCTTTAAGTTATAGAATATAAATATATAGAGTACATAGATACATATTCTGTGTCAATATATGGAGTAAAAAATTGTAACGGAAAGATTTCTGACCATATCAGCCTCTGTGTGCTTTTCCCTGCTCCCTATAGCCTTTTTAATTTCTTTATTTTTTAACTATTAGAGAAAAACAATCTGGATGCTGGGGAAGTTGGAGCCAGTCTGGTATTAAACAAATAGACACAGATAATCTTCCCTAGTTACCATCAAGCTTTCTCCCAGTGCTAAAGCTGAACCAACAGTAAGTACTCCCAAGCAAATCTATTTTAACCACTATTTAAAGAGATTCCTAAAAGAAACAACAACAACAAAAAAACTCCCTCACAGGTGCAGATCATTTTTTCTTAATCTCTACCTTCCACAGAGTGGGGTTTTAGAATAGTTTCTGTTGCTCATGGCACTGCTGGAAGAGATAGCGGGTACCGGGGAAGGACGTCGTTGACACCTGCTGCCGTGGGACTGTACCTTGTTCCCACACCTGCCAAAACAGCTGGCTCCCTGCTTGGGGACAAAGACACAAAGAGCCTGTTTGAATGAGTTACTTCTTTTGATTTGAGTTGGTAGGAAATTTAGTTTATTGGGGGGTAAACTCAAAAAGATCACAAGTACAACTGTAATGTGTATAGATGGGATGTAGCTAAACAGAGCATAACAACAGTTATCTTTGGATGTTGGCATAATGATTATTTTAATGTTCTATTTTCCTGGGGTTTTCATATTTTCTATCATATATACCAACACCTTTTATAATCAGAAAAAAGTTATTTAAATGTTTTTTTTTGTTTGTTTTTTGTTTTTTGCTTGATCCAAGCATCTCCTATCTAAAAAGATCATAGGATAACAATAAGACATGTCAGGATTGAAGTGTTTTGTGGTCATGGTTTATTTCCTCTTTTGTTTCTGAAACAGAAGAAACTAAAAGCATTGCCTAAAGCATTTCCTCCGGGCAACTATTCTTAACCCCAATTTACGCATCCCCCTTGCCAGATTATTCCCAGGTACATAGTGCTATTGCTGGTTGGTTCCAACGTGAGACAATTTTCAGAGCTCTGTGTGGAGACTGGTGGTCACTTGGAGCCACAGTCCTGATGGAAGCAACTGAAACTTTGCCTGATAAAAGAGCAGATAATAAATCGTTCAACCTATAAAAACTGACTCAACTGGGCCTAGGAGTCATTGGTTACTTTGATCTATTCCTCAGCTGCTTAATTTACTTATGGGGCAGTTCTGGCTCTGTAGGTCTTGAAACTGGAAAATAGACTTCTTGATAGTAAATCCTTTTGAAAGATTAGGTAGAAAGCCAGTTGCCATGTTCACAGTGAAGTGGTTCAGATTTCTGAGAAAATTCACAAGAAGCTGGCAACCGTCATCTTTCAAGAGGAGGCTTGGCGTTTTGAAGTGTGTGGGAGGTGACCTACCTTTCTTCACGTGCCCTTTGAAGCTGTTTGCACTTACGACTTTGCACTTGTGCTGCATTTTCAATTAAGCAATAAGTAATAATTGTGCATGGCTTAAACTTTTATTTTCTGACTTTTCATGACATGATTTTCTACATTCTACCAGGGATGACTTCACTAAAAGTAAGTGAAAATTTTTTTCAAGAAAGGCAACAGGCTCTTAATATAAAGTTTTATGAAATAAAATTGGATATACTTGGCTCTAACTTCTTTTCCCCTCATGGAAAGGCTCTTTAGTGTACCATTGTCCTGAGGAACAATGTTTTTATTTTGTGAGGTATCATGAGATGTTACTGATATCTTCTTGTACTTTTGGAAGAGGAAGGGACTTCATCCTGTCTTCTCCCAGAGTGGTTTGATGTCACCAACTCCACTCTCATTACCTTCCTTGCTTTTTGGATGTCACCTGGAAACCACACAGACAATTCATTTTCAGCTTCTTAAAAACATTTTTTTTCTGCCTCCGCACCCAAATCAGAAGGCTGAGAATCACTCCTGATCATCCCTGCACTTAACTCTGTAATCCTCACCTTTCACAGCCATGCAGTCAGCCACCTAGTCCTGAGGTAGCTAAATCTTTGAACTCTTTCATGCACCTTTCCACTTTCCTCACTGTGGACTATTCTAGCTCATTTTTTTTTCAACTCATTCATGCATCAGTGCAAAATCTTCTCATAAATATCCTTGCTCCCAGTCTAGTCTCCATCTCATCCATCCCTTGATTGGTTGCCAGGTGGTTTCTCTAAAATGTGTATGTGATCTTGTTGCTTTTTAAATTTAAAATCCTTTGATGACACACTTTTCTTTCCCTAGAATATTATTTGCAAGGTTATTTCTGACCTACTCTGGATGGAAACTTCCAGCCTCATTTCTCAGTACCCTTTTACACAGTAACCGTGCTTGATTTCTTAAAAATCTTCTCAGTGGGTCATGGTCTCTCTCTTCCTTGCCATGGCACATCCTATTTCCTTGGTCAGAAATGCCTTATCTTTCTTAGTGCCTTCCACTTTTTCACGAAGTGGTCCCAGCCTCATCTTCACCAGTCCTGCTTATATTTTTCTCTTGAGCTGCTCCTAGTACTTAGCTATGCATATGTTTACTCTTGCCCTTTCTCTATAATTTTAATGATTGGCTTGCTTATTGCTCTTCATACTAGATTATAAACTCCAATTTATAATTTGGAGGGGGTGTCTGAGGGAATAGTTTGCAATGGTAAGGGAATATATACTTATTTTGAATTCCCACTTGACTCCATTTTTGATGTTTGACTACTGACAACTTTTAATCCCCATCACTCTTCTTCCCCTTTTGCCCCACATTTGGGAAGGGTGATAAGAAAGCCTGGATTCTTCCTCCTTTGGCATCAGCAAGAAGTTCAAACAGTAGAAGCCCTGGCCCATAGGCAGGAACCCTCACACCAGCCCAGAACCAGCCCCAAACCCCAAGCCATTCTCTTCTCTATCCCCTGAAGGCATTCTTAGCCATGTTTGGGAGCCCACCCAACTCTCCACAGAGCGCTTCATTTTGTGAGCAATAACTTTCCATACCATGTTGGTGAGTGTGTGGCATCATCAGTCTTGGTAACTGAACCAAAATTTGGTTGGTTGAGAACATCCAGCTGCTTCTCAGGGGTGAATACCACTCCCCCATACACACATGAGTCTCCAGACCCAATTAATATGATATTATATGCACATAATACTCATATAGTACTTATTAAGTAAAGATGACACATTCAAAAGCATCTCAGTATGTAAGTTCCTCCATTCAGATGGGAAGTTTGGTTTCCTTTTTTGTCTGGAACATGAGAAGAGGTGAGGGAATGGGAATGAACATAGGCATTTATCAACCACTAAGGAAATATAAATATGAACTATTATTTATTACATCATAGGTACTTGCTTCTTCCAGATTCCGTTATGGATGCTTGAAATGAGTGTTTATGTATTTCACAGAATATAAATCTGTTTTGGGGTATTCCTTTGGTCACAAGATGTCCTTTGACCAGTGGGATGTTTTCCATAAGCGTATTTTAATAAGAACACAGCACTGCCCCAGAGCTTGTTTCCTGCACCTGCCAACTTCCATGAGTAAGTTCGGTGAGCATAATTTCAGTCCTGTAGTATCACTCCTAAACCAAGCTTGGTCAAGTCACATCAGTTTATTTAGGTCTTGTGCCCTGTAAAAGGGTTGGAGGGCTCATGATAAATCCAAGACCTCTTGCTCAAATGGTGGTATCATTATAGTCTGTCTTCTTCTTCTGGGCTTTTCAAGGTCATGGTGTCCTAGCCCTTAAAAGGACTCAGCAAAGTGATGAATTTTGCATTTCAGGCCATATAAAAATTGCGTTACTGACTAAAAGAACAAGAAGCCTCTTACTAAGTAACTAATCCCAATTCAAGCACTTTGAAAATAGCTATAATGAAAATCACACCAGGAGAAGGACATCAGACGTCTGTTAGCAAAACAAAGCATAATGAAACCCTTTACTTTACTCTATTACAAGGACCCAAATCACAGGCTACTGAAGAGATTTTATAGAACACCACTTCTTTCTTCCTTCCTTTCTTTTTAAAAAATGTCTAACACATTGATGTAAGTACACAAAGGAAATGTCAAAAATAGAAAATGTGTCCTATAATTCAGTTCTTTTCAATATGCATCATTACTGTTTGAGCCTTGTTCCAGTGATTATATATTTTTAAGTAGATATAAATCTTTTATGTTCTATTTCATTTTAATGGATCATATATTTTTTCTTTTGGAAGCATAGTTTTCAAAATGATCATTTAAAAATAACTGCATAACAATACATGTTATTAATGAATCACCTTTTCCAAAACTATACCCCTTTGGTTGGTCACTTAAAAGTTTTTCCAGGTTTTCTATTATAATTACACATAACAATGTTTTTTTTTCAAGTGCAGAATCCATTTGTATGTTGAATCTTTTATGGAAACGCAGTGAACATCTCTTAATTGGATCTCTTTATTGGTCTTTTTACAAATAGGAATAGGAAACTGCTAACAGAGTTCATAAACAGTGGTATTACTATAGTTGGAATTCTTTTAGACCAAATGGTAGAGCTGAATCTAGTTGTGTGATATTTCTTTCAACAAGCATATCAGAAGTCTTATATGCTCTTTAGTGCTGAGCACATTGATATTAAACAATATAGCAAACTAGGTCATTACTCCCTAATACTGAAGACCCTGTTTTTCAAGATAAAGACATACTTGGGAAAGAAATATTTTTAGCTCCCACAGTTCACAAATATTCTACCTGAGGGGAAAAAACACATTATGATGGCTTTACTTGACCAAAATATCATCATAAAATTAAAGAAAATATTAATTTATTGGAGCAACAATTAATTTTTAAAACGGAGACAGGTTTGGTCTTTTTCCTTGGGAAGTTGACATTTTAATGGAGGTGATGGACAAGTAAAGAGGCAATTAAAATGTAGTGAGCTGCTAGACCAATCCTAATGAGACCTGCCTTTTCTGTGATCAAGAATAATCTTTTAAATTATTATGATCATGGGAGGGAGGCTGTTAGGAAATGTGACAGATTTTGAAATGAGCAAAAATGATAAATGGATGTCCTTTCTGGTAGACTTTTCCAGGTTATCTGTGTCTTTGCCTGGCTTGGAGCTATTTTACAACTCTGTAAATTATAGAAAACTTATAGCCATGCAAATGATTATTGTCTATAAAAATGTAAATAAATTTTGTCTGGTGCTATACAATAGATTGTTGCCTTGTGGCTATTCACCAGTCTTATATCTATTTGTAAATTCATTTCGGCTTTCCTGGTGGCTCCTATATGTGTATCATCTCAGAATTCTTTGAACAAATTTTAACTTTTTACTGATTCCCTCATTAATTAATGAGTTAAAATCTCAAGCGTTCATTTAATATTTGTATGATGGTCATGATTTTAACTTTTTTTTTTCCCAAAGAAATATCTTTTAGCACTAGGGTACAATAGCTGCTTAGTAATTCTTTTATACAACCTTCAGTAAAGGCCACACTTGGCATTTCACAGGTTTTCTAACAAGACTGACTTTCAGTGACATAATTTTGCAATTATCCAGCTTAATTCAAGTCTACGAAGATTTATTGATCGCTTGCTCTGTGCATGCGGATCAGAGATCAATAAGATCCACTTGGGTCCCATATAGTCCACATGGGTACAATTACAACTCCAAGCCTGACTCTGTCGTGTATTATGCTATGTGTAATAATAGAATCCTATGCAAAATGCCTTGGGAGACTGAAGAGGAAGCAATGAATTCCAATGAGATAGAATGTGCTGTGTTTTACCTAGAAGGCAGAGTTTTATTTGACTTGAGTCTTACAGAATAAGTAAGGTTTTTACCAAAGGAAAGGACACATTTTCTAGAAAGTCAGTGGGATACAGAAGGGGGTATCTCATCTAGAGAATAATCACTCAGGTAGGTGGGTGTGGCTGGGATAGGGGAAACCCTGGGGGTAAATGGGGAGATTTGAAATTTGGAACAGGCCAGTTAAGAAAGCTTTGAGTGTTAAGCTTCAGAATCTGGACTCGATTCTAGAGCACTTAAGACCCGTCACAGGTTTTTAGGCAGAGAGTGAGTGATGCTATCAGATCTTAACAGAAGAGAAATGGTTGGAATTGTGGTATCTTGAAATATTCCAGCTGCTAAACTACTAGAAGAGATTTGTGATACAACCAGTGAAGATGGGTTATTTTCACACTCAGCTTGGAAGGGTGCCCTGGACAAAATGTCCTGCTATTGTTTTCCCTCATTTTAGTCTTTATATTTAGTCAATATATTCCTGGCAGTCTCCCTCATCACGATAATCTTCTCAAAATTATTCTTGATCACACACATACAAAGGCTGATCTTGCTATCACATTTCTCATCCTTCATAGGCTGTTGGAAGAATCACAGGGATTTTGGGAATCCAACTAAAGAGAAATTGATTCAGAGATATATTTGGTTAGAGGTCAGTATTGTATATTGCACCATTTGTAGTCACTTCCGTGCAGAGTTAAGTTATTGCTAGTCATACTAGTATAGGAAAGTCTTCCAGGAATATTCTTATCATCTACTATGCTGACCCATCTTGCATAGGACATGAAAGCACAGGACTAGAAAATCTCTGGTCCTATAACCGCATCCTGTGGCTCTGGGCACTATAAGGAGTGGGAGAAGAAAGGCTTATATAATATCCAGAGCCAGATGCTAGTATCTGGAAAATTATTAATGAAGGTGTGTCAGATAAAGAATAAAATATTTTTGTGAATATTTTCTGCTTTTTTTGATATATGTGATTTTTTATTCTGAAATGATTTTATGTCAATAATTTTCTGTTGTTTTTTCTTAAAGAGAGATCCCCCAATTATGTAAACTTCATGTTCCCTAAAACCTGGATCTACCTTTGGGTGTGTGACAATAGATCTATTGTAACAATGTTATATATTATAACAAAAATAATAAAAAATGCAACAAAAAGATCTCCTCATCACCCATTGTTTTCTGACTCTCTCCAACATCATTGCACTGAAGAACTTGCGAACTTTACCAATCACCTAATTACTATAATCTGATGAGTAATTTCTCATTGAATTTTATTTTTTTTCCTCTTTGTTGTTGTTTTTTAGAGAGGTAGTGGGAGAGGCAGAGGAGAGAAGCAGGCTCCATATCCAGTGTGTAGTCCCAAGTGGGGCTTGAGATCTCATGACCCTGAGATCATGACCTGAGCTAAAATCAAGAGTCAGATGCTTAACTGAGCCATCCAGGCACCCCTCATTTAATTTTAAAGTAATTCCAAAAATAATCTGACAATAAATGTGAATAATGCAGGACTTTGAGAAATGATTAAAAGTGTACATTTTCATTCCTCCCACCCCACTCTCAGTTCTAAAGTCCTTCCTACATCCAGTCATTTTTAGTAGTTTGAAGCGTTCTTCCATAACTCTTTTTTTATGCATCTGTAGGTATCTATGAGTATGTATATGTGTTTAAATATGTACTTAATTTCTATATAGACAACTAATTTAAACAATTTTCTGTTATTGAAGTATAGTTGACATACAATGTTATATTAGTTTCTAGACTAATTTTTTTAGATCACTAATATTCTGCAACTTGCTATCTTTTAATTTAAGAATACCTTTCGGAGGTTTTTTTAAAGGTTATTTTAAGATTTTATTTATTTATTCATGAGAGACAGAGAGATTGGAGAGAGAGGCAGAGACACAGGCAGAGGGAGAAGCAGGCTCCATGCAGGGAGCCCGATGTGGGATTCAATCCCAGGACTCCAGGATCACACCCTGGACCAAAGGCAGGCACTAAACCGCTGAGCCACTCAGGGATCCCCCAGAGATTTTCCATATGGGTACAAACATACACCACTTTCCTTTTATTATTTCTAATATTACATAGGATGAGGTTACCATGGAATTATTAACTACTGTGTTATTGAGAGACACTTAGCTATTTGCTAATTATTTGCTAGTGCCAATAATGTTGCATGTGAGTACCCTTGAATATATGACATTATGTAAAAGTATGTGCATTTCTATAGGATAAACTTATAGAAGCAGAATTGTTCTTGAGATTAGAAAATAAGGGGTATGTGTATCCATAAAATAAGTGGGAATAAAGAGAAATGAGAAGTTGAGAAGACAAGTGTTAGCTGGGGATTCATCAAAATGGAGAGGAAATTTATAGTGAAATACAGGCTCTGTTTTCAAGTAGGTTTGGATGATAATGAGGAGGGATTTGGGAATGCCATGGGATTTTTCTGAATATTTGAATACCAGTTTGTCTCATGGACTCAAAAGACTATTTTCAAACAAGATCTGTGTGGGATATTATGTACCAGGACTTGGAGGCTATGCTGACAATTCATGGGAGGTTTTACATAGTAATGGGGGCCTTGGGGACAGTGGCATTTTGCAGAATATGACTTTGCTGGGAGGGAGCACATGCAGCAGGAGCCCTCCCCAGGACTTAGAGTGACATCACTGGAACCAGAGAAGGCAAAACATCAGACGCTACCAGGTGGCTGGGAGGAGTTGTAAGCCACTTCTAGCAGCGTTTTAAAAATAACTGCAAAGGAATGACTGAGTGAGGAAGAGCCACAGCAACACACATTACCTGAATCAGTGAGATCTAAGGGAAAGGATGAGCAGCCACATCTCAAGTGATAGTTCTCAAACCTTGATTGTACATTAGGATGGCTGGGCACTTTTAAAAATCCTGATTCTCAGGCCTCTGCCCAGCCCAATTAAGTCATAATCTTTGAGAGTGGATTCTGGCATCAGTATTTTTGAAGCTCTCTAGGTGATTCCAACGCACCTGACTAATGGAATTAAAAATAACTACAATGAGTATTCGTCAGGCACAAAGAATTATAGAAAATGGACTCGACAGGTAAGGCTCAGATTTGGAATATGACCTCAAGTTATGTGGCATTTAGGAAAGATGCTTTCCCTATTTCATCCCCCTATAACTTACTCTGTGATCTTAGAGAATTTTATTTACTATTAGCAAATAAGTATATCTGTAGGTATTAAATCTGTGGTAAATCTGTTTACTGATTTCAACTCATTGCAGCTCCTGTGAGCAGGTATTTGTCAGATGTGCTTTTCCTTGGGTTTATTTTTTTGGACTTGACATTTCCTTGCAGTGTCATGGAGATGAAAGCATTAGCGGTTCACACAGGGTGTCCTTGTCTCCCGGTATAATTTATCATCTGAGGTGGGGAACTGCCTTGTATTCACCTGCAATTATTTCTTGTAATTAGAGCTGCCCTCACATGTAATAATGCTCTCCCCATGAGATCCCAGAGAATACATTTAAGGGTAAGGATCATTTAATTCTTCCCCAGTGAACTGATCCCTCACCCAAGTGTTGCAATTTGTATTGAAAAAGTGCTATGTGGGGTCAGTCCTTAGATGAGTTTATGTTGTTCTGTCATTTTGCCATGAAATATTTCTACAAAATTTTCCCCTTAGTTTAAGAAAGAGACCCAGCGGCAGAAAGAAATACAGAGGTTGTCTTAGGTTGAGCTCTTTGGGAAGCAGACTCAGACAGAGTTTAGTAAGTAGGACGCTTCATAAGGAGAGACCTTGGAGCCAACACCTGTCGAAGGGAGGAGCAGTTAGGAGTTGGAGAATTTGAGCTGCTGTCCAGGCCCAATATCACTCTTGCCTGAGCCTGTAGGGGAGCTTTGGGCTGCGGATTACCATTCAGAACTGTCCCAAGTTGGACCTAGAGGGCCAGGACTTTAACCTCCCTCATCTTTATAGGCCAGCGCAGGAAGGGTAGCCGTTGGGTGAGGCAGCTCAGCAGCTGAGGCTGACAGCACCCCCAGCAGCTGGGGCAATGAGCCATCCCTTGCAGGGTGATCTTGGCAGCACATCTCAGGGTCCCTCACAAGTGGAAAGAAATCTGTTCCTGCATTGACAAAGCCCATGGCCTGGTGAGCTAGAAAAGGAAATTATTATGTCTTCAGATATATTCCAAGGGTCAGTGCTGTGAGTGAGGAGTACACAGGCTGCTAAGGATGCATGATGTATGAGTATGCACACACAGGATAGAAGCCAGGGGGAGGCAGAGTGTCAAGCCATGCTGTACTTTTCGGCAGGCAGAGTTACCATAATCAAGTCATGAAGTCAGTTGCTGACTCTGAGGGATTGGGAGCAGTTATAAGGGGGAAGACAGCAGAAACTCACTACTGTGTCTGATATCTATTTGGTGTTCCTCAGAGATATAGTGATTGGTCAACTTTAAACAATTAGATAAAAGCCAAATACTTCTTTTAAGTGAATGTGCACGTTGCTTGATGGGCAGGCAAACGTTGCGTGATTTTCCTTTTCTTCCACATTCCCTAACAACAGCATCTTCTGCAATACACAAACCGTGATTAGGCAAATAGTAATAAATACCCAAGCTCCACAAACGCCCCTTCCTTACCTTCAACATCATTGATCTGAACACAGCTGCCATGGAGAATTTGCAGCCCAATGGCTATGTCTGTCGATATAAAAGCCTGAGTCATTTTCCTGCTGACACATGTTCCACTTTTCCCCTTCCTTTGGCAAGGAGGAGGGGTAGATGAGAAAACTGACCATGGAGCAGCTGCTGATTTATACTTCTTTTCTGGACCAGGGAATTCATATTGATTAGTTGGATGAATGAGTCTGTCCCTTTGTTTCAAATGATTAGAGTGAGTGTCTGCCCTTGGAATATATCACAACTCCACTGTGACATAAGGAATAAGATCCACTGTGTTTTTTGTAAATCTCAATGCCTTTCCCATACTTATGAAATATACCTGTCGATGGTACTTAACCTGGTTATGGAGAAACAGGTCTTTAGAGAGTTCTGAAGAATGTATGTGCCAGTAGGGACATCAAAATGTGTTAGATTCTTTCTTCAGGCTCTTTCATGTTGCTTAAAGTATTTACACTGAATTTGTCATCAAAGTGCTTGATGACATATTTGTGACTTATCTGAATTCAGTTTTCCTGTTATTATTCTGCTGTGGGATTTCATAATTGATCAGTGCTTCTACAAATAACTTTTGGCTGAGTTTTCTTTTCCGCAAGACTCACTTGCTTACTGATGGTGGGGGGGGGGGGGGCATGACCATAGAGTACACTTCTATATTTTAATGGGATATTTGTCTTTAAAGTTTATAATTAACTGTTTACAAAAACATATTTAACATTTTATGTTTTCCAGGAATTCTCTGGGTGATAGACTTTTAAACCAAATGTGCTTCATTCCCAAATTGTTAGAAATGGATTTATTTTTCAGAGCTCAAGTTTGTTTCCTTGAATTCTTCCCTTGGCACTTCCTGGTTTTTCTCTGTGTAAGACCTCAACACAACATTCAACTTTTTCAACCGGGCAATCCGTCAAATGTTGAAGACATTTCTAAGGTTTTTTATTAAGTTTCTCGTCTCCTAATAGACTAATTTTTTCAACCATTCAAAAATTAATTCAGTAATTAATGGTTTTGATGCTTAAGTCTATCTATTAATATCCCTCCAGGTAATCAAGGTCCAGAGGAAGTGCCTGGGGCCCTCTCTGCTCCACCAGCAGGAACTTATCTCTTCCTTGTCTGTGTTGAGGTAGATTATGCACTTTAGTTGTAGCATTGATCCTGTGCTACCCAGGTGATTTATGAGTTTCTTAGCTCCCCCTCTCGCAGTGCTCAGAGCCCCTTTGTTTCCAAGGAACCTGGAGACAGTTCTAATCAATTGGGCATCCCTATCTCAGTAAATTCTTACATGTGCAGGATGAGACAACGAGGGATGTGGTGAAGGGTGAGCAAAGAGTAGTTGAAAAAAGTTTGGAAAGGGAACATCATCTTTTTGCAAATGTGCTCAGGAGTCAGTGTCTATCATACAGAATTAGCCCTAAGTGAAAAAATATGTACTCCAGACATGCTAACTTCTAGTTGCAATTCAACTTCAAATAGTACTCTTTTCACCATATTCAATACTTGAGCTTTAAGTGATATTCTTGGCAACTTATCTAGATGTAGATTGAGTATCCCTAAATCTCCACAAATGCTTCCAACTTGTACATAAATAATCATGTCAATACTTCATAATCATACCTATCAAATGTGTTTTTATAAACTCAGTTCAGAGAGCACCCTGTGCCATAACCTGCCTATCTTTCACCCTGTGAATGGATAGATACTGGATCATTCCACCACCACTCCCAAGTACAGAGGACCATTTGCAAAGATTTCACTCCTCTTTTAATTTTGAGCATGCAGCTCTATCTTAGCCTTGCTTTTGTATGTTTGTAGTGTCTTTAACTTTTGATTCAGGGCAAGGTTCATGCTATGAAGCATGCATTTCGGTTTTTAAATATGTGGTATATTCTTTTAAAATAACCATGAAGCTGTAAATCCGTATATCTCTTCAGATGCCATCTGATGAATTCCTCAAAAGGTGCGATTGCCAGGCTCCTCATTCCCTGCTGCTCTTGGCAGCTTCATGCTATAATGTCCCTGCTAGATCATTCTTCTTTCCCTTATCTACGGTATCATATTCAGTCAATAGCTGGCAACTGTGATTAGTGGGAAGAAAAAGCTAGCATTGAGTATCCAGTGGGTAAAATAAAACATAAATGGGATTGAGAGCAGGTGGAGCAGTGAACACAGCACAGATGAGGGTGACTTGCTGAACACTAAAAATCAAAGATACGAGGACAGCTGAAGTGAGAATTTATGGAGCTATCTCTTTTCTCTGCCAGTGTCCCCATTGAACTTCTGAAAAAAGGAATTCTGCCCAGAGCATGTCCCACTGACAATGCCTGGAAGTCCCCAGTGGGCTTCCCACATGTCCAGATTCTCCAAGGCTTTTCATGCGTTAGTACTCTCCCCCAAGCCTGTCTGGGGTCTTGAAACCAGGAGACTCCTGTAGCCTGCCCTAGAAGATGACAGTAATTCTTCTTTAGCTCTTTCTTTAGATATCTCCTGGACTCTACCAGCTAGCTGCTGGAGTTTCCAGACTTACTATTACCCTCTGCTGTGGTTTCTTTGGCTTTAATGTTTTTCCAGGTCATGAATGGACTCTGATACAGTCTTGGCAGTGTGGGTCCAGTGTGGTCCCAGGTATGAGACACATGGCAGGGACAAGTTCTGGGAGTTGGGGCCACCCAGACCACAGTGCATGTTGACCCACTCAGAAGTGAGCTGTCTTAGGCATGTGGTGTATATGGCTGAGTTTTTTGAGGAGAAGCCACAAGGAGCTCTGGTTTTGCACCACCATATGATATGAATTGGTGAAATAAATCCAAACAAATTAAGCTCTAAGTATAGGGATAGCCTATGACGTGCCAGACCTAGCCTAAAAGCATCTGGAGGAGTATGAGTCATGATCCTTGGCTATCACT
Organism: Canis lupus dingo; assembly: GCF_003254725.2. Lineage (NCBI taxonomy): Eukaryota > Metazoa > Chordata > Mammalia > Carnivora > Canidae > Canis > Canis lupus. The sequence goes on from NC_064247.1 coordinate 74,243,080, forward strand.
GTGCTTATAACCTATACAGGGAGATAAGCCATGAGTGAGAAAAGCAATAGCAATATATTAGAACAGTGGCAACAAGAAGGTACTAAGAAGGGAGAGATATGTTGAAGAGTTATGAGCCATCTTTACCAGTCTGATTTAACCCTGATTTATGACAAACTGGTTATGTGTAGGAGTGAACTTTTGCAGTCTGGCTGATGAATGACTGAGCTTTGTGATGTTATAAATGTGAGCTTTCAAAGAATCGGATCATTAATTGATTGCTTTAATATGAAACACATTTTCCTATGGAAACAGATGCTAAAAATGGTGGTTGGGCCTCCAAAAGCCAATTTAACTCAAAACGTAACTGAAATATTGAGCTGTTGTATTATAGGTTTCCATTTTATATTCAAGGATGAAGTATTCCATACTCCAGGTCACCTGGCTGCAGTCTTTTCTAGGTGCATATCTCTGCTCATTAGTACCCAGCCTTGAGGTTTATTCTTATTTCCCAGCCCAAAACAGTATATTTTTCTTCCCTCTTCCCTCCTATACCTAGGCCATGAGAGGGTGTCTTCTTCCCCTGCCCTTTTCTAATATGTGGGCAATGCCAGTGAAGTCTCCCACCACTCCCTGCCCCAACCTATCAAACACACATCCTTTGTTTCTAGCAGTAGTGATTAAATGATCACTGGTAGAAACATTGGAAGAAGTTTTTGGTATAAAAGAGTGCGGAAATGTATTTCAGAGAGAAGGTGGGGGTGATAGGGAATGTTGGGGATAGCTTAATGGTAATTAAGATTGGTTGGATTGAGAACAAGCTAAAAAAGTAAGGCTGCACATAATGTTCACATGTCTCAGTGACAAATAAATACCTATAAGCTGTGGCTGCCTATGTTTTACTGTCCAGATGTCTCCAGAAAGTGGGAAAATTCCTGTTGATCTATATGTTTCTCCCATTTTGCTTAATGGCTTGAAACAGTCTCTATGATATGATCTCTTCCAGTTGTGTGAGCTGATTGGGTTCAGCTAGGCAGTTCTCTAGCTCAGCCTTGGGATTTCCCATGTTGTTGTGGTCACATGGAAGCTGAGGCTAGATTCACTGGAAGGTTGACTGAGATACTTTGACAGTTGGGTTTCTCACCACCTTCATCCAACATGTCAGCTTTTCCTCTCCATGGAGCATCTGTATCAGATTTCTTCATGTGATGTCCCAGTAGAACATCTTGACTTATATGATGACTTGGGTTTCCTGAGAGCACCAGGGCAAGCTGCAAGACCTTTTTAAGGCTTTAGGTAGCTTCTGTTGCTATAGCTTCAGGGTCACTGAGCTTTTCTTTCTCAAGTATCTAATCTGCTGTAGAATATGAGCAAAATATTGAGTGGAATATTCATTTCATATGAGTGAAATATTGAGTGAAATATTCATTTCGTATCTTGCAATGTTCATCTCTAAAATTCCCAGTTGGTTCTTGTTTATATCCCACATTTCTTTTTTCATTATTTTTATGTTTTTCTTTAAATCCTCAATCCCATTGAAGAGACTTATAAAAGATGTTTTAAGGTCCTCTGTCATTTTGGTCATTTCTGATGTGTTTCTATTGATTCATGTTTTTCTCCTGATGTGGATCATATTTTCCTATTTTCCTGTCTAGTAATTCTTATTGGCTGTAGGACATTATGAGATTTTACTTTTTTATTGCTTTTTTTTTTTCTTTAAAAACTTGGATTCTGTTAGGGGTGGGCAGTTAAGCTACTAAAGGATAAATCTGATCTTTTTGAGAATTGCTTTTGATATCTTCCATCATGAATCTACAGTAGGATTACCAACTGTCCTGAGTTTTCTGGGAGTGAGGGATTTCCAGAGATATAGGACTTTAAGTGCCAAAACCGGGAAAACTGTGGGCAAACCAGGGTAAATTGGTTATCTTAGACTTCAGGAGACCTCTGAAAAAATTGTGGAAAGTAACATTTTTGAGACCACGTAGACTAAAAAAATGCCTATATTCTGCCTTTAAAATTAACTCATAGCAAGTTTAGCATAAAAATAAGTTGGAATTTATTTCATCTGATGATTTTGAAGGCATTGTTTTATTGCTTTTAATTCCCACTGTTGTTATTGACAAGTTGGAATCTTTTTTTTTTTTTTTTTGAAAAGTTGGAATCTATTTGAATCCTTGAAACTTTGCATTGACCAGTGTCATTTTGAGTCTTTGGTTTTGTTTTTCCTTTCTGAGAACCTGTAGATTCTTCCCTTTTTCTTTTTCCCTCTGTGTTCTGAAATTTTGTAATGAATATGCCTTGGTCTGAGTCATGTCATTCACTCTTTGTGGATATGGCAACCGTATCTTTCAGTCCTAGGACATTTTTCTTGTATTTACATGTGACCAAGTACCTTATCTCTGGTCTCTCTCTTTCTCTTCCTGGCACTCCTGTTTACATATTAGGCTTCTTGGACACCTCCTCTGGTTTTCTAACTGTTTTTGTCAATATTTCCCCATTGTTCTCATTTTTGGAAGATGGCCTCAACTAAGTTTCCAACTTTTCTATTGAGTTTCCCACATCTCAATAGAAGACTCAATTTTTCTATCACATTTTCAATTTGCATGAGTTGTTTTTTTTGTTTTTGTTTTTGTTTTTTTTTTTTTTTTTTTTTTTTTTTTTTTGCGGGGAGGCTTCCACATGTGTATGTTTCCTTTTTCATACCACCCTATTTTCCTGGCTGTTGTTCTCTTGGGTACTCTCAGAATGATGGTTTTGATTTTAAGTTTTTCCTTTTCCTGTATAAGCCTCTCATTCTTCTAAGAGAATGTAAAGTGTCAGGCTTTCTGTGAATGTGTGGTGAGGAGCTAGGCATATGTCTTTTTCTTTGGCAGAGTCTCAAATCATATTCTTACCTTCAGCACCATACTTTCATGCTCATGTCCTGGCAGTTTAGGGAGTTGAGGTATAAATCCTCTTCGTATCCATCTTTCTCAAGTTGACCACATCAATGAACACTTGTTCTGTTTCTCAGCTTCCAAAATATGGTTGTTCTTTTTTCCTTTGTTCTTATGTTTCAATGTCTAAAAATATCTTTAATTTTAATAGAATTTGGGAAGGGATCTAAGTCTTTTTGTGTGCTCAATCCATTTTTTTTATCCTACTTGTTTCAGTTTAACATAATCTACAGTTGTTTTTGTGAACCAAAATATTTACAACAGTGTTTATTGCATGCATCTTAGATATTTTGCTTAAACATTGTTTAGGCTTACTCTGGATGAAAAAAAAATTATTTCCAAGGTTTTTTTAAATTTTTCAAAATTTCCATAGAAATCTGGAAATAGTAATCATTATTTTTAACTTCTCAGAATCAAAATATATATCAACCTAAAATTATGAATCAGTATTTAATTGCAAATGGAGAGTATTATTACTGAGAAACAACATGATTGTAGTAGTAATAAGGTGAAATTAATGCCAAATTAAATACCAGATTAAATTTTTTTAAAGATTTATTTTTATTTATTTATGATAGACAGAGAGAGAGAGAGAGAGAGAGAGAGAGGCAGAGACACAGGCAGAGGGAGAAGCAGGCTCCATGCAGGGAGCCCGACGCGGCACTCGATCCCGGGACTCCAGGATCACGCCCTGGGCCAAAGGAAGGCGCTAAACCACTGAGCCACCCAGGGATCCCCCCAGATTAAATTTTTAATGCTAACAGTTTTTTCTTGGATTGCAAGTATTGGTGCATTTTGTAAATTTTATTTCTTGCTAAGAGCCTAAGCTCATTGCATGTTTTTTCGTGTTAAGTTCTTGGATAAGGGTAAGTGGTTTTAATTGTGCAAATTAAACTAATCAGCCATCAGGAAGTATACAGAAAAACGTATATCTATTTTCCGATTTGTTCCTTCCCGCTGTGGACACTGCCAGTAACATATTCATTTGGAGAGAACCATTGCAATGTTATTTCTTAGTGATGAAAATCAAAAAGGCAGGAGACAGAGTTGAAAGCTAGAGCAGGATGCATTTTTAGATGGCCAGACTGCTGAGTAAAATAGCTTATTGCTTTTTAAATTGCCTTATATTTTTTTCCAAATTCTTAAACAGGCTCTAGAGAACAATTCGTCCTATGTCTTTCAAAACTAGCTACTCTAAGAAATGCTGATTTGGTTTTTTAGTAGAAGTTGCACCAGTTGGAGAAGATGGTATAGGATTTTGGTCTTATTGTTGCTGTGTGCTCAGACAGTGGGCCTCTGGTTTCTTAAATGTAATGCCAAGAAGCTCTGAATGGGTGTAGTTCAGAGTTGATCATTCTTTTCTTATATCTTTCCGAGTACAATTCATTTGGTTCTTCTCTGGGTGCTTCTCTGTGTTTTTAGTGTTTATTCTTTTTGTTTTATTTGAGTCAGTTTCTCAATCCAGTCCAGTCTAATCCAGTCCAATCCAGGTCACTTAAGTAAACATTCATAGTGTAAATCTTACCACCACTTTCCTTCCCAAAGAAAATTACATGGGAGCTTACACATATATGGACCCCAAATATTCAAACTTACTTTAACTTGTGCTTCTTTTGTCCTCTTTCTCTTCTTTATCACCTGTTTACCCATCTCAACACTAGTCCCTCTCCTTGTGCTATGAGGTGCTTTACTAATCCTGTTTTTGTTCATACATCCAACCTCTCTCACTCAAGATCCTCCCACTAGTTTCTAAACATGCCCAGATATTAAAACAAAAGTGGAACATTCCTCCTCAACTCTACTCTTTTCTAGAGTTTTGCCCTATTTTAATTTACTCATCTCAAATGAGTAGTTTGAATTCAGGGTTTTCATTTCCTCTGAAACCACTGAGTACTCAAACCAGTCCAACATGTCTTCTCTGCTTATCACACCATCAAAGCACTTCTTGTGAGGCTCACAGTGATCTCAGCATGGCAGAGTGCAGTGGGCATTCTCAGTTCCATCTTTACTCGACATCTGCACAGTTTTTGACACCGATACACACTCTCTCCCTAATACATTGCCTTAGGTTGGTTTCCTCCTGATATTTTGTTCTTTTCCTGTCAGCTTTATACACTCAGCCTCCTGTATGGGCCTCCAGCTACTCCTCATGGCTCTTACTTGGGTCTTTTTTCTTCTCATTGTGCACACTTCCTCATTGGTCTCCTTTATGCCTATGGTTTTAATTATAATCTGCACACAGAATACTTAAATCTATACCTGAAATGTAGGCCTTCTGTGCAATTCAGAGTTATATACTCAGTTGCCCACTCCTCTTCCAGAGAATGTAAAGCCCCCTGCCCACAATGGAACTCTCTGTCTCCACTGACAAAGTGAAGCATGTTCTTTCCAGTTCTCTCTCTCAGTAAAAGACCTGTCCTTCCATCCAGTTGCACAGATTAGCGTCCTGGGACCCTTCAACTCACCCTTCTCCTGTACTTTCATATCTAATCTCTGAGTGCTCTAAGTTTTAATTTCAGTTATTTTCCGAATATGTACACATCATCTTTCCTCTGTCACCCCACTTTGCAGAAGCAGATGTCATCTCTTTGGCCTTCTGCCTTCTGCCTGTTTGCCCAGATCATCTCCAAGCATCTCTTGTTTGGTCTCCATCCTGGAGTCAGAGTAATCTATTGAAACACAATCTTATTGTAAGCCCTGTACTTAAAATGGTTCAAAAGCTGTCCACTATTTTTTGAATAAGTTGACATCCTTACCTTTGCCCGATAGCTCTGCATAATCTGGTTCTATTCTTTACCAGGCACCACTTTTCTTTCTGCTGCAATCATAAAGGCATTTTATATTTCCTCATTTAAAGCCTCCTGATCAATTCACAGATTATTTACACATGATGTTTCCTCTCCCCAGTAAACATCATCAATCTTTCTGGTTTAATCTCTCTCTTCCTTGAGAATACAAAATCTATCAGTATTTCTTAAGGAACATCTTGCTTTAATCTTTTTGATTTGTTTTTTCTTTTTTTTCCATTTTATGGCCGTAGGTACAGGTGATGCAGTATGGTGTACCACCAAGATCACTCCTTCATTGACAGAAGATTCATTACTCCCACCTGCTGGGAGTATTGGCCACTGATGGCTCCTGGCCCTGTCTCTCTTTAAGCCCTGCCTCAACCAAATGGTGCTGTACCACTCAAGAGCATACCCCATTACTGGAGACATCCCATCCAGTGATAGGTCAGTGGAAGGAAGGAGGTTATAATTTGGACTCCTTCCCTCAGTTTGGGACATCAAAGAATCATCCTAGCTCTTAGTGCTACCCATCATATAGGCTAAGGTCTCTACTCTGACTGCCTAGCTCTACAATGTCTCCCTCTTCTCAGTCCTGATTTCCATGCTCTCTCTCTTTTTCTTTCCATGCTCTCTTACGCATGCTGTTCCAAGAGCATTCTCCAAAGAACTTCCTACAATACACTTCTCTACCTCAGTGTCCATAGAACCCAATCTAAGGCCCCATATGCTATCTTTCCCCCTGTTCATCATGGTCGCAAACATATGCCTGCCTCTGAATCTTGGCTCTTCTACTTAACAGTTCTGTGATTTTGCTCAAGTAAATTATGTTGCATGTGCCTTAGCTTCCTTACCTATTTCACTGTATTAAATTGCTTAGGACAGTGTCTTTGTTAGTTTGGGCTTTGCCATACCAAATTACTATAGACTGGGTTGATTAAAGAAAGGGGGTGCAGGGGCAAGGGAGGGGGAAGGAGAGGAACCTCCTCTTTTTATAAGGGCATTAATCTCATCATGAGGGCCTACCCTCATGACCTGATCTACCCACAATTACCTCCCAGTGGCCCTCCCTCCAAGTATCACATTGTGGGTTAGGGTTTCAGTATGTGAGTTTGGAAGGGGATGTGAACATTCAGTCCCTAGCAGACAATGTCTTGTATATAACAGATTCTCAATGATATCTGTAATTATTATTGTGTTGTTGTTATCATCATCATCATCATCATCATCATCATTTCTGTCCCAAAAGAGTATTGATGCTTGTATCTAGAGACAGTCTAAAATGTGAATGCCTTTAGGAGATGATGCCTTAACCTGAAGTTTCACTAGAGTATTGTTGCAATTACACTGACCCACGAGATAATGCACAAATGAAGAATTCTTTGTTTCAGTAAGTGTGAGAAGAATTCACAGATCTCACTTTTGGAGCCTCAGGGCGTAAAGACTAAGCACTTAAAAAATAGTCTGCTTCACTTTTTAAATCCAATAGTCCCCAAATCCCTACTATGGAGACATTTCCTCAATTAACATCTATCAAGCTTCTGTGGCTCTATTAGGAGTGCTTCATCAGGGGTGATTTCATGAAGAGTAAGACAGGTTTGATGTGATTGCAAGATAGGGAGGGGCAGAGGGGCTGATTACCCACATACAGTGACTTCACAACCAACCACCAAAACCCTGTATCCAAGAGGAGATTGCAACACAAAGCAAGGAAGATTACTAATGAGTATTTGGTCTTCTACAATCACAAATTGCCTGGAGTCTCCCTTTTTTCAATGTAAGTAGAAGTATCCAGCAGAGGAGCTTACTGTGTCCTGCTGCTGTGGGCAGTGTATGGCAGTTCCTGGCTTGTTATCACAGTTTTCTGATAGCAGTGACTGATGAGGTTCTCATGGGAATCCCACGCCCACCTGGCAGAGCTTCCTCATCAAACAGTTTCTTTTAATTTTTAAAAAAATTTTTGAAGACTTTTATTTATTCATGAGAGAAAGAGAGAGGCAGAGGGAGAAGCAGGCTCCATGCAGGGAGCCCGACTCGTGGGACTCGATCCCAGGTCTCCAGGATCATGCCCTGGGCCGAAGGTAGCGCCAAACCTCTGGGCCACCCGGGCTGCCCCAAACAGTTTCTTTTAGTCAACTCTACTGACATGAATGCACACGTACACAGAGAACTTTCCTTTGGAAAGGGAAAACACATTTCCTTTTTACTAAGGTGAAATATATAAATAGGAATTTTTGTGCAGATGTGGATAATTGAGATGAAGGAAAGTGGAGGAAAAAGAGGGAGGCCAAGAAGTCTGGTTGACCTTTGAACAGCAGTGAGTTTGAATTTGTCCACTTACACATGGATTTTTATAGCACTGTGCTGTAAATGTAGCTTTTGTTCCTTCTGACTTTCTTAATAACATTTTCTTTTCTCCAGCCTAGTTTGTTGTGAGCATACAGTATATAATGCAAATACAAAATGCGTGGGTTTCTTCTTGAAGATTTTATTTCTTTACTTAGAGAGGAAGAATTTGTGCAAGAGTGTGTGAGAGGGGGAGGAAGGGCTGAAGGAGAGAGAGAGAGAGAATCCCAAGCAGACTCTGTGATGAGTGCGGAGCCTGAGGCAGGGCTTGACGGGGCGCTGGATCTCACAACCCTGAGATCATGACCTGAGCCAAAATCAAGAGTTGGACACTTAATTAACTGAGCCAGCCAGGCACCCTACAAAATATGTCTTAATCAACTGTCTGTTATCAGTAAGGCTTTTGGTCAACAGTAAGCTATTAGTAATTAAAGTTTTGCAGAATCAAAACCTATATGTGGATTTTCAACTGCAAAGGAGGGAGGGTGTCAGTGCCCTAACATCTGTGTATTCAAGAGTCAATTGCACTAAAATATAGTGTACTAAACTATGATGCATGAACTACTAATAGCTCCAGTATTCCCAAAATGTTTGAGAGATGAAAGTAAAAGGCTTTTTATATATATTATATATAGTAATAGTCCTTTGGTGTCCCCTCAGAATTTATATGTTGAAACCCTAGTTCCCATCTATACTGGGAGATAGGACCTTTGGGAGGTCATTAGGTCATGAAGGGGAAGCCCTCATGAGTGGTATTAGTGCCATATAAGAAGAGGCTAGAGATAGGGCTAGTTCTCCTTCCCCTGTGTGAGGATCCAATGGGAAGATGGCCATCTTCAAAGAAGGATTCAGGCCTCAACAGACCCTGGGGCCCTGGCATCTTGATCGTGGACTTCTGTCTCTCCAGAACTGTGAGAAATAAATGTTGTTTAAGCCACCCTGTCCATGATAATTTGTTATATTAATCTGAACTAAGGCAGAATACATTATATATATATATATATATATATATATATATATATATATATATATATTCAAGAAGATCAGTTAAACCTATTTCATCCATCCCTGTGTCCCTGTGTTTATTCATCCATCCATCCATGCATCCAATACTACTTCATTCCTTTAGGTCAATATGGACTGAGGTTCAAAGCATATAAAAATGTCATTGGTGTTGAGTTTAATAAGTTCTTTATAGATCTTGGAAACTAGCCCTTTATCTGATATGTCATTTGCAAATATCTTCTCCCATTCTGTAGGTTGTCTTTTAGTTTTGTTGACTGTATCATTTGCTGTGCAAAAGCTTCTTATCTTGATGAAGTCCCAATAGTTCATTTTTGCTTGTTTCTTTTGCCTTCGTGGATGTATCCTGCAAGAAGTTACTGTGGCTGACAGAGCAGTGAAACGCCGGGACACCTGCACCCCGATGTTTATAGCAGCAATGTCCACGGTAGCCAAACTGTGGAAGGAGCCTCGGTGTCCATGGAAAGATGAATGGATAAAGAAGATGTGGTTTATGTATACAATGGAGTATTACTCAGCCATTAGAAATGACAAATACCCACCATTTGCTTCAACATGGATGGAACTGGAGGGTATTATGCTGAGTGAAGTAAGTCAATCGGAGAAGGACAAACATTGTATGTTCTCATTCATTTGGGGAATATAAATAATAGTGAAAGGGAATATAAGGGAAGGGAGAAGAAATGTGTGGGAAATATCAGAAAGCGATACAGAACATAAAGACTCCTAACTCTGGGAAACGAACTAGGGGTGGTGGAAGGGGAGGAGGGCAGGGGGTGGGGGTGAATGGGTGACAGGCACTGAGGGGGGCACTTGACGGGATGAGCACTGGTGTTATTCTGTATGTTGGTAAATTGAACACCAATAAAAAATAAATTTATTATAAAAAAATAAATAAATAAATAAAATAAAACCAGAAAAAAAACAAAGCATATAAAAATAAATTTTGTTTATACACCATTTTCAATTATAAAAGACTGAATTTCTGTATATTCTGTTAAGTGCTAGGTAACTGAGAATCAATAGCTGGTGAAACATGCTAACCACAGATAATTCTCAGAAAAGGGAAGATCTGGGAATATTCGTTAAAAAATATTTGTCTTGGAATAATTTACTACGTACCTGCCTCCTAACTCCAAAAGGTAGCTTAACACTGTTTTTGATAGAATGGCAGTGGAAATGACGTTTTGGGAAATGCCAGCCACTGCTAAATGGTAATCCAAGTGTGGAATTATTGTACAACTTGATATTTTAGATAGGCAGGGATTTAAAAATTTTAAAAAACAGGGTAAAAGATATACCATCCTGAAAAATCCTTCAAATTCTCTTGATCATCACCAACATATTTCTAATGACACCAGAAACAATAGACCTTTCCAAGACTCATTGTCTCTTCCAGGTGCTAGTATAATTGAACTGAGGAACCTGTTAAGTTTCATTCCATACTGAAGTTAGCTAGCAGTTTCTTGAGAACTCAGCGAAGCATCTGGTCCTCATTGCTAGTATGTACTGATTTTTCTATTTTCGAGATCAGTTCTTAAAGTGTGGACTGTCTTGTTAGATACATATTATATGTTTATAAAAAATGTGATATATATTTCTATCATATTTTATATGTATATAGAAGTATATATTTATAAAACTCCAGATAATTTTCTTTATGTGGATTGAAGGCGAGCTGAAATAAGGTCTTTAGAAAACTTCCCATTTTGAGAACATATTTGTATCTTTTATATCTTTTTAATTATGAACAAAAGCACAGTAGAATAAACATAGTAAAGCAAAGGGAAATAAACCATACAGGATTAAAAGGAGAAGAAAATGAAGCAAGATACAGGACGGTTTCAAAAGCAATGTTATTTTTTATTATTTGGTGCAGAAAACTGTGAAGCACATAAAACAATCTAGAGGAAGTGGGAAAGATTTCTTCTCATTACTGGCCTTGAGGCGATTTTTTAAGCTGCCATAAACTGACAAACAGACATGATGGATATCATTATAAAATACACTGAGTTGGAAAAAGGAGCACAGAATGAAATGGTCCACATCAAAAGGAAAAAAAAAAGTCCCATGGAGTCGAGTGAGTAGCTCCAATACTGTTAAGGGCTGATATCACTAAATTACTCCAACCTTGCATTGCTTTTTTCCAGAGGACCATATGATCTTTTCTTTATTACTTATACCTTGTGATTCCAAAATTCATATCAAGACCTATCAAGTAAAATTGGACCTAGTAGACTTAATATTGAACTTTAATAAACAACTATTATAATGCATCTACTTCAGATTTAAATAATAAATTTCAAGAGTAAAAGACATTAATGGAGATTTCCCCATGGTTCAAACTCATGGAGGGTGGGGGGTGTGTGTGCATCAACCCTTTTGGGCCTCCCATGACCATTATGTTTGCATCAATACCAAATTGTTCCAGAAGGGTAAGCAGCAATTCCTCTAACATATCTATGTACCCCTTCAGGTTTCAGGAGGATTTGCACTGGTCCCCCGATAGCCTATCCTGTAGGAAACCTCCTCAGGTCCTGCTCCAAGGCCATGCAGATCATTGCCAGATAACAGAAAGCTGTGTGGTCCCAGCAAAACTGTGATGTGATGGAGACACAAATCTGTGGGTCCTGGCATCCCCAACCTTGCCCTAAGCTAAACTGTGGGACACACATCCCTTGCGTTACCAGTGTTTGGGTTAGTTTTCTCATGGTTATAGCAAAGCCCACCTTACCTGCTTATAGCAAGAATGTAATAGAGTAAGTTGTATATCAGGAATAGAAGTCATTGTTACCCTATCTGTACCTGTTGCCTGTCATTATTGTAATTTGTCCTGTTATGTGTTGGTGATTCAGTTTGATAATCTGAGGATTTTTACATCTGTGCTCATGAGCGAATTGGTCTATAATTTTTTCTTTTCTTTTTTAAAAAAGATTTTATTTATTTATTTGGAAGGGAGAGAGAGAGAGAGCACAGAGTGAGAGGAAGAAACAGATTCCCCACTGAGCAGAGAGCCCAATGCAGGGCTCTATCCCAGGACCCTGAGATCATGACCTGAGCTGAAGCAGATGCTTAACCAACTGAGCCACGCAGGTGCCCCTATAGTTTTCTTTCTCTGTACTGGTTTTGTAGGTCAGTATCATGGTCATGCTCACAAGATAAAATGAGTTTGGAAATGTTTCCTGCTCTTTTGCTTCCTTAGAAATAGTGTAGAATTCATATGATTTCCTCTTTAAATATTTGGTAAAATTTGCCTGTGAAATCACCTGAATTTTTCTTGATATAAATGTGAATTCAATTAAAAAAATTTATCATTACTGACATTAATAGTTTTCATATATTATTTTAATATCAAAAATTATTGATAACTTTTATTCTTGATATTGATAATTTATACCTTCCTTCTCCCTGTCTCCATCAGCCCTCTTGCAAGAGCTTTATCAATTTTACTGATTTATTTAAGGCTTTTCATTTTATTTTATCTGTTCTTCCTAATTTTGTTATTGCTCTCGTCTTTAATATTTCCATTTTTTCTATTTGATTTAGTTCTATTTTGTTCTCCTTTTTCTAATTTCTTGAATTATTGATTTGATACTTTTTTCCCCTAATATAAACATTTAATGCTAAAAATTCTCTCCAGGGACAGCTTTAGCTGCATCCCACAAATTTAGATATACTATATTTTCATTTTCATTCAGTTTGAAATGTTTTCTAACATTTCTGGAGATTTACCCTTTCACATATGGATTGTTTGTGTATGCATTCTTTACTTTCCCGGTATTTGTATATTCTTCTTTTATTTTCCTCTTAATTCCTAGGTTTGTTTATGGTCAGAGAAAATACTTTGTATGATTTTAGTTCTTTGGGTTTGTCACGGTGTGTTTTATGACTCAGGATATATGTTCTGTCTTGGTGAATATTCTGCAAATACATGAAAAGAAGGCTTATTCTGTTGTTTTTGGTGTCAGGAAAAGATAAATAAGACCCACTTGGTTGATGGCATTCAGTTCTTCTAAAACCTTGTGATCTTTTGCAAAGACTTTTTTTTTTTTTAATTAAATGTTAGAGCTCTTTATAGGGAAACATTTCCAGAGACACTTTCTAGGTACTGCCAGAACTTAGGGTCCCAGTTAGGTGGAAATCCAGGCACACAGCCAATCATTAGTGCCTCCATTGGAGGAGAGATGGCCCAGGCCCTGGAGGGCACTGAGGACAGCTGCCCATAGGCAGCTACCTCCAGCGGCCTGAGTCAAACCCCAACCCCACTGCCCAGGACTGGCCTGAGGCCCTGCACCCCCACAATAACAGTTACTAAGGCAGATAGTGTGAGAGGAACCTTAGGTGGCCCACAGCCTCCCCAAGGTTACTTAGATCTGCAGTGACCCCTGCTGCCTCTGCCCCAAATCACCCTGCCTCCTTGTCCCCATCTTCCTGGCCTGCCTTATCCTCCACACCCTTCTTCTCCCTAATTTCTGGTCTTCAGCACCTTTCTCACTTGCCTGCGACTCAGTCCTACTGGGATCCACCCTGACAACACCCTACCACCAGGGCTTCACTCTTTTCCCCATCCCTGGGGTCGGAAATCTGGCTGGGCTTTGAGAGACTCCACTGGTGAATTCTGAGGCCTGAACTGGCAAACTCTGATGGTGTGAGGAAGGGGGCTCCAAAGACTGTTTGCTTCCCTATTGACAGCATGAAACAAACCCCCTAGACTACTATAATAACAGCAGACATTCATTGAACACTTACTATCTTCTAGGAACACAACTAAATCTCTTATGTAGATCATTCCATTTAATTCTTGTAAAAATTTTAAGAGGTGGACTCTAGAAACTGAGACTCAGAAGAAAAGTAGTTAGTAAATGGCAGGTCCAGGTGGATTCAGATCCAGGTCTCTGACTTCAGAGTCCATCCACTCTACTATTTTACTGTTCTTGTGTCTGCTGACAGCCAAGACTACCTGTGTGTGCAAGTGTCTGCTGAGTATTCACTGCTTTGGGGAAGCGTGCCTCAACAGGTGTTACCCCATGCCTTCCAGGCATAGCCCTGTGATCTAAACCTGGCAGCCATAACCTTAAAACTGGACTGCAGATTTGATTGTTGAGCAGAAGAGGACCCATCCCCTCTTCTGCTGATTTCATGTGGATTTATTTTGGACTATGCCTGACAACACAAGTAAAAGTGGCCTGGATGGAGATGACTCCACCCCCTGTCTTCAGGGGAGTCAGTCATGTGATTCAGGCCTGGCCATTCAAGCACCAAAATATCCTGCCCATAGTGATTGGTTCAGGAAGGACATATAACCTAAACCTGACCAGTAGAGCTAATCCTGGAATTTTACTCCAGCCTCTGATTTTCTGCTCTGGAGTTGCCAACTGGATACGTGTCTGGCAGGATCTACCAGGACTGCTGCCTAGGAGATCATGCCTGAGAAGGCAGCTGACACAGGAGAGCAAAGACCAGTCCTGATGGCATTATTTGCACTGTGCCAAAAATAGATCCACCCTGGACTTTTCAGTGACCAAGAGCCAACAAATTACTTTTTTTGTTGTTCTTAAGCAAGTATGAATTGAGTTCCTTCCTTTGAAACAGAGATCTAGCAAGGCCTCACTACCATTGTTTATGAATTTATGCTGTTTTTATTATTTTCTTTTTAGTTTTGAAATTCTCTTCTTTTGGATCCTTAACTTTTTAAATACAATTTTATTAATTTTTTCACCATGGTAAGTATACTCTTTTATCCCCATCCCCTGTTTCCCCACCCCACCTCCCCTCTGGTAACCATCAGTTTGTTCTCTAGAGCTAAGAGTCTGTTTCTTGGTTTGTCTCTCATTTCCCCGCCTTTGCTCATGGGTTTTGTTTCTTAAATACCACATTTGAGTGAGATCATATGGTATTTGTCTTTCTCTGACTGACTTATTTTGCTTAGCATTATACTCTCTAGCTCCATCCATGTTGTTGCAAATGGCAAGATTTCATTCTTTTTTATGGTTGAATAAAATAGCATGTCTTCTTTATCTGTTGATGGACACTTGGGCTGCTTCCATACATATCTTGCCTGTTGTAAGTAATGCTACAATAAACATATCTCTTTGAATTAATGTTTTTGTATTTTTGGGGTAAATACTAGTCAGATTCCTGGATTATAGGATATTTCTATTTTTAATTTTTTGAGGAACCTCTGTGCTATTTTCCATGGTAGCTTCACCTACTTGCATCCCCATCAACAGTGCACAAGGGTTCTTTTTCTCTACATTCTCACCAACACTTGTTGTTTTTTTTAGCACTTATTTTTTGAAAAAAAAAATCAGAATGGATTCAGGGTTATCCAGATAACAATGCACTTTTGAAGTAGGTCGGGTCTACCCTTGGGGTGTGTCTTCTGTGGGATGTTGGCCAGTAGGTATGGGGTGCAGCTAGGGAGAACAGATGGAGAATAGCTGGTATAAACTGGTGACAACACAAGACAGAGTGAGGTACACACAGCCTGCTGTGAGACCACAGGGAAAGGAATGATTAATTCTGGCATGAACTATATGCACAGAGGGAAAGCAAGAGAAATACAGCATAAATGGAATCAACAACTAACCTTAACTAATAAATAATGCATATTGGTGAATTATCTTTGTGGTGTTCTCTGCAGCATCCCTTTGATGTCTATGTGATGTCACCATGGAGAGTTGGCATCTGGAGCTTGGGAAATAAACTGGTGCTTGGATTTTGTTGTTGTTTGTGTGTGTGTATGTGTGTGTGTGTGAACTTATTTCCATAGGTGCCCAGTGACCCAATTTCTTTATTTCTTGGCATTTAGCCAATTCTCTATTCTCCGAAGTTTGAGTCAAATTATTTTTTTGGAGTCAGGCATGAGCGTATGTAGTAACAATAGCTCACTTCCTCCTGTTTATAAAACTGCAGTAAGAAAGCGATACCCCCACAGCCTGCTGGAGAGATTGATGAGGACGCTGGGAGCTGGCAGTAACACAGGGAGCTGAGAGTCCTTAATCTTCCAGCAGAGCCACAAACTCCTTGGGTCTGCATCTAGTGCACCGAATGTTCTAGCAGCAGCAGCAGCCCTGTTAACCTCTCAGGAGAGGCATTTGAATAAATGCTTTTGAACTCAGGTAGTATATTTTATCTGTAAGGATGGAAGTACATAGTTCACCCTGACACCCTGTGTATTTCAAATTACTATTGATAAGTGCTAAGCTGACATTTTTTGGAGGATAATTTTCTAGTCATTTAAAATAACATTTTTAGATGCTCTTTGTAATAGCTATTTGAAATTGGTCCAGGTATTATCCTTCTTTTCATAACATATGGAAACAATGGCCCCAAAGGAAAACGTCTTTAAGGAGATAAACTCATAGTCACTTAACACAATTTATAACATTCTTTTATATCAGAACAGTATGTTTGCATTTCTAAACACACTTAATAACTGCTAATGTATTTTTTTGGGGGGAATGAACAGGGTGACCATTATTGTGCTCCTTTTTCAGAGACAGAAATTGAGGACACAGAGGGTGCCTATGGTAGGAGAGCCAGACAGATCATATATCTTGTAATTCCTCTTTCATCCAGGAAACAGAAGGTAGTGGAATGGGTAATTGAGCCAAACACACACACTCCCTCTTTAGCGCAGATGAGATAAGGTTCTGTAAAGGCAAATCCTGCAGGAAAACATTTCCAGGACGCCTTGTGGCCAGAGGAAATCTATCCATGAAGCTCTGAAGGCTATTATAAAAGGACATGCAATTGTGTGACCTCACCAAAATAATAGTAGGACTCACCCGAGAGGTGTAGATGGACGTTTGAGGCTTAACTACTTAGAACAGAGAAAATCATACCAGCCGTCTTGAGAGCAGGCTCTGGGTGACTTAGGCTCATCCTGGGTGAAACAAGATGCTTTATAGTTATTGTCTTGATGTAACTTTTCTGTACACCTACCATTAGAACAAATTCAGTATTCTTTTGTAAAAACCGAGAAGTTGCATTATTCTTAAAAATAATTTTATGTATATTTGAATAGTAATTCAAATTCATTACAAAAAACTTGGAAAATAAACAAAATAAGAAAAACTGTTATATGTACTGCTCTTCCCCTTGTACTTAGCATTTTGTGCCTGGACTGAGTGAAATGAACTCACAAACCCAACCAGGGAGATTTACTTTTAGTATTCAGTGTAAAATGAAAATACTTTTATGTGTTTTTATTTTAGTTAATAATACACATACACCTTGCTCTCTGTGTGTATATGTGCATTAACTATATATACATATATATATAGTTACATTATATATAGTGTATATTTTCATATATATGTGTATACATAGGGACATTTACAAAAGATAACAAGATCAAATGTACATTTGGGTAAGGGTATTTTTGTAGATGTAATTAAAGTCCATAGTCTGCTGATTTTGAGTAAAGGATATTCTCCTAGGTACGTTAACAAAAGATAACTACATTTTTCCCGTAATGTTGGTAACTATTGGACACTTTTCACCCTGTTGCTTACAATATTAGCCTGGAGAGGTGGGATTGGAAGCTCAGGAAGTTTAAATAAATGGGCCAAGGATGTGCTGGTGACATGTGATTGACTCAGGTTTTAAATCCAGCTCTATTTACAAAAAGATTTGAACTCTGAATTACTGCCCCAAATATTCTGACATGGTGTTAATAGTAAAATGTTGCAGCTATTTCATCTTACTGTTGGGTTTTGCTGTCAGACATTTTCTAATGGCTTGAAAATTTTCCATTGTGTAAATGGAACAAATCTTTATTTAAATATTCTACTGTTTGGGACCATTTTTTTTCCTTCAGGAAATCCTTAGGTTTTACTTCTAAGGCCTTTCAACTGATGAAATTTGGCACACTCAGGTTACCTAGGATAATCTCCATTACTCAGAATCAACAGATTATAGACTTTAATCATACCTACAAAAATACCCTCACCCAGATTCACGTTGGGTTGAATAACTGGAGACGGGAGCTTAGCCAAGTGGACCCTACAAAGAAAGGCCATCACACCCATCAACACCTTAGTCCTAGACTGTTCTGTTTATTATTCATTGTACACAGTCAGTGAATGTTTGTGAAATATGTGAATGAATAAAATGACTTTCGAATTGATGCTCTTAACTATAGGCTAACTTTATTCCTTCTTTTTTTTTTTCTGTTTAAGAAGCTGTAATACTTCCGTGTTAGCTAGCATTTCTAATACAGCCTTTAAAATCTAGCATTCTACCTGGTGATACTAACTCTTGGTCCTCTGGCCATTAGGAATCCTCAGATTCCTACAGATACTGTGCGGTTTTTTGTATTTCTATGCTGTTACTCATCAAACAGCGGCGCCCCAGCCCAGATCTCTGGAATGGATTTTTACCTCTTCCTTTGCAAGAACATGATTCAAAATTCTTCTAAACAGTAATCTTTCTCAAGGCTTTTCTAATCAACAATATGTTATTTATTTTGTTTTAGTTTTTTAATTTAAAACTTGATATTTTGGACTTCTTAAGGACTTCTGTATTATTTGTTGTTTTTCTCTTTTTGTGTTCTGAATTGATGAAGCATATTGAGAATAATATCAATGTTTCTTGCACATGGTATGCTGTTCTTTAGGTCATAAATTCTCACTAAATGCTTCTCCATAGACTTGGCTCAAGTCCCTGACCTTCCAATATCCTAGTTCTGTGACTGAGCTGTGTGCATTGGGATGCTCTAAAACACAGTTACGGAAGAAAAAGCTAAATCTTGTATGCCATTTTAGCTTTCATCTGTCAGTAAGTTTGGGTCTTCTGTTTATTTTGCAAGAGTAAATAAGTAGTCACACAAACATAGTCTTTATCCTTTATATCCTATAGAGTTACTATTCTTCTTATAATCGATCATCCAAACATTTTGGATGGCACCTTTGAGAGTATAATAAAAATTTTAAATAGTTGAATTTATCTAAATTTTTTCCTTAATTTCTCCTGCTGATAGTTTTAATTATTGAATTTTTAAATTATTTGTCTCTTTATATCTACATTCACCAAGTTAATAATTAAACTTACGTATTTATTAACTGATAAATTTGGATCATTATATATTGGTGGATCTATAGTATAGTTTTATTCCAAAACCATTTCCTCAAAAAACACAATTTTTATAAAACTAAAAATAATTTAATAAAAAAAAGAAAACCTCTTTTTAAAAGATATTTATTTGAGAGAGAGAGAGAGATCATGAGAGGTAGGGGCAGAGGGAGAGGGAGAGAGAATCTCAAGCAGACTCTGTGCTGAGCACGGAGCCCAGTGCAGGACTGGATTCCACATCTCTGAGATCACAACCTGCGCTGAAACCAAGAGTTGAACACTTAACCCGCTGTGCCACCCGCCCCCCCAAAAACCTCTTTATATTGATTATCTAGGCATTAAAAAAGAGCATATAGGAGAATGTTTCTTGGTTCATATTCATGTATTTTAGTCTGTTTCTTAGCTCTGTCTTTAATAATGTGTATCTGATGTTTTCTGATTTCTTGTTTCTAAAAATTATTTTAATTTTTGCAAATAAAAATGCATGCTCTCATTTTCAGAATTATATTTGGTGGTTAATAAATATGAAAGTATTTGCATGTTCAAGTGACTCTTTTACATAAATCATAATATTTTTAAATTTAAGAAAAAATGATAAGTGCCCAGTCATCAAGTAGAGTCAGGGCAAATTCTGCTAAATGAAGAATAGCCTCAAGTCTCTTTATTTCACGTTGAACATATAAATATTCTAGCCTAAATATTGTCATAGGCACTGGCTTTTTGCCATATATAAGGTACTTTTCTTTGTCAAATATGTATATAAGCAAAACTTTGACAAGTTGTTTCTATTAGTGATTATTTTGAATGTTTAACCCAATTTAGATGTTTCACCAAACCGTAGGTTTTCTCAGTATGGTTCCAAGAATATTTTTCCAGTTATAAATGGGAACTTGGGATATCCTAAAATACTGTGATGGAAGTTCAAAACTAAATTTTATATACTGGTTTAGCTCTCATCTGTAAGTTTGGGTCTTTTCTTTTGCAAGAGCAAATATCATTATCATTCTCTTTGCAAACTTTATATCAATAATTGCAAGTTCCCAGAAGTTCCAAAGCTTCCAAAGCTTCAGCTTATTAGGTTGTTCGTTTGATATGATATACCTGCCAAATTTAGTGTAGTGATGAAATGATTGATATGATGTGTGATAAATGCCAAATTTAAATATGTTTCTAATCTATAGATTTCTTAATTTATTAACAACACGGCTTTTACCAAGATTCTGTGTCCCACCAAAATTTCTATTAGAGTTATCACTACAAAATCAAATAATATTTTCCTCAAAATAAAACTTTACTGAATTTATAATAGCATCTACAGTAACAACAGATATTTTACCTTTTACTAAATAAACTTCTCAGAGCTTAAATTTAATTCCAATAACTGGCTGGAAAAAAAACCAGAACATTTATTGAAATATATTAACAGATAGTTTTGTATTTAAAGTATGTGATGGTCTTGATATTAAATGACATTTCACTTGAGTTCTTTTGTTGTTATTTTACAAATGGAGCTAACATATTAACAGCTACCATTTTACTTTTTATGTGTACAGAAAATATTTGGGATTAAACTAAGCAGAATTAATTATGGAGGACAATCTCTTGATCTAAATGAAAAGTCGAGCACTTTCTGCAGATAAATAAGGATCAGTGACTTTGGGTTTGTCTTCTTAAAATAGCAACCAATTTTGAAATAAATGTTAATACTTCTTTAGCAAATCTGAGTCTTCTGGTTTTCCTGTGATTGGTGAGATCTAAACACTATACATTCACCCTCAAATTTTATGATTTTTTAAAAATTTAATATACAATTTGAGCTTATCGGGGTCTAAGGTTTCAAAGCCAAATAAAAAAGCATTAAAATACATAAATGAAATAAAATAGATTCAAAACATGATAAATGACAAAACCTCTGCAGCAAGAGTTTCAGACTATTATGTCTTTGTACTCTTATTTCATGTACCTAACTTACAAACCATCTAACCTGTAATTTCCTTCGCTCCCCACTGCCTCCTGTTTGCCTAGCAGGTGTGTGCTCCCCACAAGTGGTGGAGCCAACCACCGCATAGCCCTGTGGGACACTGAGTAACCAGCAGCAGTCTAGAATCCTACTTCCTTCCCATCACTGCCCAAGACCTGATGAAGTCCCTGCCCTAGCTGCTCCTGTCATAGAGCACTTAATTTTATCAGCGAGTGCCCTGCTTGCTATCCTTGGGAGGGAGGTGTTAATTACCTTGTGTCTGTAAGGTGTTTGGAAAAGAGAGAGGTTCTAGCCAGTTATCGTGTGGATCCAACCACATGTTTCAATAAGCTCTCTGTTTTCCTGCACCTATGACTCAGATATTTCATTTTCAGGCCCTGGCAGAAGCTGAAAGGACACAGTGCAGCTCTGTCAAATCCAGCTTAGCTTATGCTAGTGTAAGTATTAAAATAATACCTTATTAAAATATGAAAAATCCAGGACATGTGCCAAGCCAGACAGGATGAGACAATATGCTGGGCCAGCAGGGATAAACCAGGACACATGGCTACTCTATTTATGAGGATGAAACAATGCATAAGAAAATTCTAAATTGAACTGTAATACAAATTCGTTGTCTATACATGATGGTGGCTATTATTTTGGCTTAACTGGAAGCTCACATTTGGAGAATCATTTATTTCTCAAATCCAGATATAGTCTTTTTTTTTTTTTCAGTAAAGGGCTAAGTAATTAAAATATATTATACTTTTCATTTGTTTATTTATTTATTCCACAGAAGCATCAAGTATTTTCTTTGCAAAAGCACAAGGTTGTCTACAAAGTTAAGTAAAGCAAAAAATGGCTATCCTCAAGACTACTATTTTGGGGCACCTGTGTGGCTCAGTGGTTGAGCATCTGCCTTTGGCACAGGTCATGATCCCGGGGTCCTGGGATCGAGTCCCACACTGGGCTCCCCGCAGGGAGCCTGCTTCTCCCTCTACCTATGTCTCTGCCTCTCTCTCTCTCTCTCTCTCTCTCTCTCTCTGTCTCTCATGAATAAATAAATAAAATATATTTTTTAAAAAGACTGCTGTTTTGTTTTTTGTTTTTTAACATTTTGAGGGGTCTGATGTCTGGATCTAGATGAAATGAAATTCTCTCCAGCAAAAATATGCCTATACACATGTTTCCACAATAATTGCAAGATGTCTCTGATTCCAGACCAAGGCCGTGGATCTCTTTGTCTAGGGCCTACATGTATATGGATGTATGAAGATGGAGATCGTGTGTATGCAGAGCAGAATGTGAAAATAAATGTATTAGGGTTCTTCAAGAGAAACAGAACCAATTATATAGACACATATATAGGAGATTATTATAGGGATTGGAGAAGTCCTACCGTCTGCCCTCCCCAAGCTGGAGAACCAGGACTGATGGTGGTGCAGCTCAGCCTGAATCTGAAGGCCTGGGAAGCAGAGCTCTGATGTCTTAGGGCAGGAAGACACCCCAGTTTAAGAAGAGAGAAAACTTGTTCTTCCCTTGCCTTTTTGTTCCATTGTTGCCATCTATGGATTGCCTGCTGTCCACCCACATTGATGACGGCAAATTTCTTTACTCATTGTAGCGAGTTAAATTCTAAACTCTCCAGAAACATCCTCACAAACATCACCAGAAACAATGTCTTACCAGCTATCTGGGCATCTTTTAGCCTAGGCAAGGTGACACATAAAATTAACCATCACAGTAAGTAGCTCAAAAAGTGAAATAGCCAGAATATTCTTTCATTATGTTATCTTTATTAAAGGACAGGCCACTGTAAAGATTGAAGCCAGAGTCTTTGAGATCCATGTAAGAGGAACAAATAAAATTCCTTGATCATCTGGGTAAAGTAGTATGAGTCGGTATTCTCCACTCTAAAGTTACTATATTTCCCCTTCCATAATCTGTGTATTAGAAGCAATTCACTAAGCCTAGCCCACAGTCACAGGGAACATGTCAAGGCATACCTCCTGGGGAGGAGCATCAAAAATTTTGTAGAGTTAAGTCAAAACCACTCCAATAATTAACAAAAAAATGTTTGTTGGAAGTACTTGGAGGCCATGCAAGTACTCTTTCTTTTCCTGTTAAGTTCTACTCACTAATTTTAGCATTCTTCCCTGACGTTTTGCCTGTGGCAGTTATTACTGTGGTGTTCTAATGCTGATTTTCCATTTGTGTTTGGTTCATTCTGCAACCAAACACAAATCCATCTGCCTAGAATGCAGCAGAGCCAATCACTGAGATAAAAAAGAGACATCAGGTTTGCAGCAACAAGTTTTTTTCTAGAGGCAGCCAAATGAGACAAGAGGTCATGACTCAAATCCACCTCCCCAAAGAGGGAGAGAACAAGTTTTTTTTTTTTTTTTTTTTTTTTTTTTAATAATCATAGGGGTTGAGATTACATACATATTGATGAAAAGGGCAGGAAACCTCATGTCTGTTCACAAAGAAAAATGGCACATGTGCATTGAGCAAACATGTATGTAGCATACATTCCATGTCCACGTTGGGTGGAGACTTAACATCAGAACATGGCAGAATTCAGCCCCTCGTGTCAGGAGGTTGTCTTCGGACAAAGAGAAGGGGCCACAGTTGTGCTCTGGGAGCTGGTGTGAACTGGATGGGATCTTGGTCTCCTTATTTCGGGCAAGGAATGCAGGACTTTGCTTGTTCCTAGGCTGGAACCCTATCAGTTCACCTTGAATCCAGGC
This sequence comes from Canis lupus dingo, assembly GCF_003254725.2. Lineage (NCBI taxonomy): Eukaryota > Metazoa > Chordata > Mammalia > Carnivora > Canidae > Canis > Canis lupus. The sequence continues at coordinate 74,266,943 of NC_064247.1, forward strand.
ATCTGCAGAGGCAGCAGGTTTGTGAGTGGGTTTGGAAAAGTCACAACAGCTGATTGGGGAAACAGTTCTCTGAAAAATAGGCTTTAAATTTTATGCTGGTTTCAACCTCACTAACCCTATGGAGCATGGTTTCAATTTCCTCTGCATTTATTATCTGACATTCTTTAGAGAGGAAGAATTGTCTCTTTTCTCCTATTTATTCAGTCTTTATTAATATCAGTACAGGCTCATGGATATTTATTTTATTATTAGGATTATAGTTCAATAACATCAATATTTATTTTACTGCTAAAGTTGTTCCAGTTTTGGCGATTGTGGGCTCTTTCCACTGACTCCTGTCCCATGTGATAGTCCTCATTCTTTTAAAAAAAAAAAATCGTTTTGTTTAAGCACTGTAGGATTTTCCAGATTCACTGTGGATATTTCCTGCCCCAGTTCAAAATCAGCCCATTTCTCCAAAGAGCTATGGTTCCTTTTTTTGGAGTAGAATTTAGAAATTAAGATTTGGGTACTAGGTGTCTTCACAGCTGCTACTGGGGCATCACCAATTCTAAGCCCCCAGAGCTAGGAAATAAATGTTTGTATACTAACTCATGTATACATACTCCCGGTTTTTATTTCTGTATCTATCTATAAACATGAGTTTATATTTATATCTACAGTCTAATCCACATTCTAGCCTTCTCCCCTTGCTTTTTTGTAACTTCTTTCTGAGATAATGAGAAATCTAGCTCCCACGATGTACAAATTATTTACTTGTTTAATCCTGGTACGCATATAAAGTAGCTACAGAACTGCTAGCCTGTACTCCTGTGAGAAACAAAACTACCCATTAGAGTACAATGTTTATGTGCAGATCTTTTGTCTTTAATCTTCAATATCCAGTCAGAACACTGTTTTCCAAAGTTATGTAGGTCAGCTCATTTTCTCCCCACCACCTCCAGTGAGGATACGCCATACATTTGTAATGCAGTGTATTAGATTTCTAGTGCTGTGTTAATTTACTACGACCTAGTGGCTGAAAAGAATATCTATTTATTAGCTCACAGATGGTTAGGTCAGTAGTCTAGGTGGGCTCTACTGGGCTCTTTCCTTAAGGTCACACAAGGCAGACATCAAGAAGTCAGTTGTGCTGGACGTCTGTCTAGAAGTTCTGTGGGAGATCCTGCTTCCAGGCTCATTTAGGTCATTGGCAGATGCCACCTCCTTGCAGCTGTAAAAGGGACGTCTTTATTGCCTTGCTGGCTATCAATCATTCTCAGCTTCTAGAAGTTACTCTGCAGTCCACCTCAAACTTCAAAGCCAGCATTGACCTCTTTGCTTCAAAGTCAGCAGTGAATCCTGCTTAGACTCCAACTTCTGTTCCAGGCTGGAGAAAACTCTCTACTTTTAAACTGTTCATGTCATTAGATCCATCTGGAAAATCTCTTTTGATTAACTTAAAACCATTTGATTCATAATTTTATCTGAAAAATCTCATTTGACACATAATATAACATAGTCATGGATGTGAGATCTTATCATCTTCACTGTCCCAGGGGTGGTAGAGGAAATTCAGGGACCATTTTAAAAATTTGCTTAATACATGTTGTTAGATTGACTTGTCATCATCTGCATTCCATGCTGGGATCCCCTGATAGGCAAGTTGAGTGTTTCCAGTTTGGTAAATGTTTGATATGTCTGTTTCCTTGATAGTGCTAATGGTGTCATGGTTGTTTGCATATGTGCAAACTTATCAAATTGTACACACATTAAATATATGTAGTTCTTTGTGTATCATTTATATATCCATAAAGCTGTGTAAAAATCGAATAAATGCTTGCATGTGGTTAAATTCATTCTTGATGGTATGGAAACACATGGTTGTGTATCTAACCATCAAAGTGGCATTACAGAACAGTTTTGTCACTCTAATACTCCTTTGGGCACTTTGTAGACAACTGTCCTTTGTTTTGTTTTTTTTTAAGATTTTATTTATTTATTCGTGAGAGACACAGAGAGAGGCAGAGACATAGGCAGAGAGAGAAGCAGGCTTCCTGTGGGGAACCTAATGAGGGACTTGATCTCCCCAGAATCACCACCTGAGCCAAAGGCAGACACTCAACTACTGAGCTACCCAGGCACCCCGACAGCCATCCTCTTAACAACCTACCTTTGGCAGCCACAGATCTGAATCTGTTTATTTTCCCTAGAGTTTGTGTTTTCTAGAATGTCTTATGAATGGTGTCATATAGTATGTAGCCTTTTGGGTTTGATTTCTTTCACTTAACAAAAACCCATTTAAGATTCAACCACTTCGTTGCATGAAATAAGAGTCCCTCCCTTTTGAGACAGAACGTAAAGACTGCTAACTCTGGGAAACGAACTAGGGGTGGTGGAAGGGGAGAAGGGCGGGGGGTGGGAGTGAATGGGTGACGGGCACTGGGTGTTATTCTGTATGTTAGTAAATTGAACACCAATAAAAAAAAAAAAAAAAGAGTCCCTCCCTTTTGTATAGTTCTAGTAGTATCCAGTGTTTGGATGTACCAAGCCTCCCACTTTAGTGTTAAAGTAACATAATGTTCATTCACGTGACAGTCTGTGGCAATGAAGGAACTCAAGTTTGTCTTGTTATAGAAGTAAACTTTCATAAATAGTTTTTGTAAGTCTGAGGGACGTGCATTCACAGACGTGTGTGTGTGTGTGTGTGTGTGTGTAACTGACTTCTTTTTGACTTGGCTTTTATATCAAATTGACTTATAAACTGTACATGAGCCATACTGACCCCTCCAGCTTGACTTGGAGGGAGTTTCTCTAACCTGGAAAATGAGAAAGTCCTGTTTTAATCCTATATGCATAAAGCCTTCTACAACCAGCCCCATTTCCTTTTCTTTTTTTTTTTTTTTTATGGTAGAGGCTTAGTCAAAGTTCCAAATATTTACTTAATCACTATACAACAGAGAAAAGACATTCTGTAGTTTTTGGGTGGTGCCTCCAAGGAATATCACTAAATTAAAAAATTGTGAAGTTCTGTAAGAAGCAAATAATTTTAAAAATCATCTTAAATGATCACATTTTTCTGCAACTTAAAAATTGCAATTCAAATCCTTTAGTTCTACTAATTTTTTATTAATAAATTTATTTTTTATTGGTGTTCAATTTGCCAACATACAGAATAACACCCAGTGCTCATCCCGTCAAGTGCCCCCCTCAGTGCCCGTCACCCATTCACCCCCACCCCCCGCCCTCCTCCCCTTCCACCACCCCTAGTTCGTTTCCCAGAGTAAGAATTTACTTCTTAGGCTAGGTTTCCTCCATCCTGCTTATATGCAGGCAATTTCTTTTACAAAGTGATCACAGGGAAAGAGGGTAACAGACAGGACTGTAAAACAAAGGAGAGTGGACCAGTAAAAGGTCTCCTTCTGAGCTGCCCACTTTATGGAGAGCCAGTTAGGTTATGATTTTAATAACCAAATGAGAAAATTAGGTGGACAGAAGCAGAATGGGGGAAAGTACAGGGACAGGTTACAACAAAATTCATTGAAGCAATGAAGGAGATAAAAGTTAAACAAAATGGTATTAGGATGTGCTTGATAAATGAAATGAAGCAGCTTCTGATAATTAAGACCAGCATCTCTAGCATTCAGGTCCTTTTAATCCCTTTTTCTTTTTTGCAGTCACATCTCTTCTGCTTTTGAGTCTTGACTTACCTAGTACTTTTGATACAAAAGAAATAGGGAATGCACATATTTTAGATATTTTACATTTTGGGATCATTGTAGGTTTTATATGTTTCTGTTTCCATTTATATTAAAGAGTTATAATTAAAACATGTGGACCTATAAATTTTGAAACAAAATTAACAGTACTAAGCCGCAATATTATCAGGTGGCTTCAAAATCTCCCATTTGAGTATCAAGCTGTATCACCTGAATGAAAAATTTAGAAGCTTAAGTCATTTATGGTGGTATAATGTAAATTACAAGAAGAGAAATTATAGTCCACAGCCTTTGCTGGGTGTTGGACCTTAACAGCATGCATAATTCATAGAAAAGTACTGTAAAAGAATATGGAGTAACCTTCAAAAATAAATCAAGGAAAACCGGTTACTAATCTACAGAGTAGTTTACCTGGAGGAAGGTAATGTGAAGGAAAACAGTCCATCATTTCACATAGCTTAATGCCATCCCTGATGAAAGTTACCCAGGGCTACATATTACACGTGGAATAGAAAATATTTACGCCCAAATATCTGCCACTTGGAAAGAAATCAGCCAAACAACGATAAATGAATTTAGGAAAGCAGGTATTAAATTAAACAGATAAATTTCACTTTGATTGTGAAGTTCAGCCAGAGGGGAAAGTTAGGAGAAGAAGCCATCGCTGGGAGCATCCAAGTTTGTTGTACAGGGACACACACATAATCAGGCTTTAGGACTGAAATTAACCCCTCTGTGCATTTCATCAATGAGCACCTAAAAGGCAGTCTAATTTTCTTGATAAACAGTAAATCTCCTGATGGTAATGGAAAGCAATGCTCAAAAAAACTCACCAGTCTAAGGAAGACTTTGGTTTAGATATATTTCCAATTTCATGTTAAGTTCTGATGAAGTTTATAGACTTTGAACAAGTTTACTTCGATACTTATAAAGTGTAGTCTAATACCCTTTAACCTACACTTACCTAATACCTAATCCCCTACACTTTACATAAATTTTCTTGATTTTTGCAAATAGAAAATGGCAACTAACGTAAGTTCAAATTTCGAACCCTTTTACTTACAAATGAGTTTCTATCCAAGTTGATAAGTAAGACAGATTCCAGAAGATACGATGATTTGAGGATCAAACATGAAGTGTACACTGTATCCGAAAGAAATGATCTCCTATAAGATCCTGTTAAGCACAACACTTGGCTTGGCTTTGATTTGTATGAGGACACACTCTTGGCCTGCTTTTGATTACCTATGACACCTGGGCAAAAAGGACTGGAGAGAGAAAATTCTTAGCTGTGCCCATCAGAATTCTCTTTTGACAAGAACAGAGAAGGCTAATTGACAAGCACAAGTACTCATCTGCTGTTACATTATGGATTGCTTTAGGATTCCATGATCAGGGGAGTGATTAGGGGAAGAGTGGGCTCTGTATTCCCTGATCTGTTCCTCGCCTAAGCTGCTATGGACTTATACTGTAATAACCTATTGTAGTTTACAACAAAGCAGCTTCAGATTCAAGTGTTTATTCAGGAGGTAATTTCAGGAAACACTGATAGGGGTTTGAGAAGTGAGACAGGGCAAGGAAAGAAGCCCATAAAGGTTGTATTTATGGAGTGATTTGCCACCAGGCTATGGAGGCTGAATTGTGTTAGTAAACATCGAGAATCTGTGTCAAACCTCAGAATTATCCAACCAAGGGACAGTGAAGATGGGAAGTTTATTCACCTACTTCATTCCTTCCTTTACTTTTCCAGAACTTTCATTCAGTCCTCCATGTGGGGGCTTAGAGCAATAGAACACCTTCAGCTTATACCATGGTATCAAGTGCCATGGAGAGGTGAGCTGGGCACAGCCTGAATTTCCTGTATGTGCATATTCCTGTGTTGGAGGTTTCCTTGATAATCACTTACACATCCTTTCCAGGTTGAGTTAAACAAAGAGTGGGGGAGGGCAAATCAGGTGATTCTGCCCAGTTCTAGAGTACATCAAAGCGGGCAGTGTTTGTCCCAAGGGTAGGATTTGGGGACAAAGGTTGGATTTTAAGAATTACTTCACTCATTGATCCTCAAGGCTGGATTTATCTCTAAACTTCCACGAATTTGCAGTGATTTGAATTCCATGGAGAAAAGAAGAGTGCAGTAAAAGCCTTCATGGATTTCAAAAGGACGCTCACTGTAGAAATTAGAGGTGGTGATTTGCAAAGTGATTTGTTCATTTTAATTGCATTGATTCCACTCTTGTCAATGGGGTAGACTTCCGGAAAATAAACCTCTTGAAAAGAATTTAAGGGAGTGTGGATGAAGATGGTTTCATGCACTTTATGAGTCAGGCTCTCTCTGGAAACCCATCAATTAGAGGTGAAGACAATAAAAGGAAAAATTTGCCCCATCTGGTTCTACATAAAACTCCCCAAGAGCCTTGACAAAAAGTCTTCTTTGCAAAGAGAGGCCATATCTCTGGGGAGGCATTTGTTTTTCAGGCTTGTTGAAATGCTTTTCTTTTTCAGGGATGTTATTTCAGTAGAGCCAGATGAGATGCGCTTGCTATTTTTACAAGTTTTTAAAGGCTTAAGCAGGGCAAATATGTCTCTTCAAGCTGCCTTGTGCAATAAGCCTGATGCTAAGGCAGCTTTATGTCCCATAAAGAGTAACATTAGCCTCATGGAGCTACCGACGATTTTTGATAATCTGGAGGATGATTCCTTAGTATCAGATTAGTGTAGGAAAGGCTCGTATTATTTTCCAATGTTTAAAAGCTACTAGTGTAAAATAAATTGTATTTTGACCAAAATACTTTTTCTCTGTTTGACCAAGTTAAGCTATGACAATCTATGTTTTTACTAGGTATAGGAATTTAGGCTTTTGAAGAGAGATTTTATTTTATCGATACATGGCTCTCTCTCACGTTTCTGTATCTGGCTCTGACCATTAATGTTATAATTGGGGTTTTGTGTCGCCTTCTTTACGTGATACTTCCCACATGGGAAACCTACTACCATTTAAAATCAAGTATATTAAAGATGGGCTTTATTTCTTCATCCAAAACTCAAATTTCCACCACCGATGTTTTACTTGACTCACAAACTTGTATTCTTAGATTTTAAAAATATTTCTTCAACCTAAAGTATTGAGTCAAATCTCTACATCTTACTTATTTATTCTAACATCAAAATCCTAGTATGATTTCTGTTTTCTTCCTGTTTTCTGGTCATACATCTAGTTGCTTCCCAATTAACAGTGACAGCCCTATTTCTGGCTCTCTTACTGCCCTAGCTCCTCCCATCTTTAGTCTGTCCTGCTAGTAGAAGCAAGATTTATCAACAGATTAAGATTTGACTATAGGGATCCCTGGGTGGCGCAGCGGTTTAGCGCTTGCCTTTGGCCCAGGGCACGATCCTGGAGACCCAGGATCGAATCCCGCGTCGGGCTCCCAGTGCATGGAGCCTGTTTCTCCCTCTGCCTGTGTCTCTGCCTCTCTCTCTCTCTCTGTGACTATCATTAAAAAAAAAAAAAGATTTGACTATATAAAGTATTTTTTGAGCGGGATGATTTTGAAATGGCTTCTAGTTGTTTCTAGTTTTGAGGGGGATGATTTTGAAATGGCTTCTAGTTGTTTCTTAATGCAAATTAAGGTTCCTAATTGTGGCTCTCCAAAAACTGTTCACAGCCTACTTCCCTTGTTGTCCTAAGTTTTCTCCTGTCCCCTGTGTCATTCTCTTCACGTAACAAATCAAGACACATACTCATGCCTCTATCTTTGGGCATGTTGGAGATAGTATTTGCAAATCGATATCCCTGTATTTGCCATCTCTGTTACACACAAACGCGCGCGCGCACACACACACACACACACACATGCACATGCACTTTTTGTTTTCTTCTGAAAGCTGCTCAAGATTTGACCCTGGGCAGCACCAAGTCTCAGAGCCTCTGGATTATAATGTCACTAATTTATTGTGCAGCTTGGGAAAGCCCTGACCTCTCTGAGCCTCACTCTTGTTGCCAATAGAATGAAGGAGATGAAAGCGGTATTTTCCAAGGTGGATTCAATTGAACCTTTTAAGATTTGCAATACAATATCTTTTTTGATTAACCATACCTGGCTATTATCACCAGTCACACCATTTTAGAGATTGTGTAGCCCCCAGCTGTTTACGTGCAGTTAATGTACGTCTTTGTCAGCTACTGCCACTAACAAATTACAAGCTTGGAGTTTGCCAGATAGTCATACAGTGGGCATTCAGGAAATGTTCAAATCCTTAGCACATGTAAAAACTACCCCACACAATCTGGTTTTGTTTCAAATAGAGTTCTATGTGCTAAGAAATATGAGTATCAATGATTATTTTTTTCAATAATGCCTGATTGGGAAAATGTGAACTTGCAATTTTTAAATGTGCTGTTTGCTTCCTTGCTTTTTTCTTTCCTTCCTTCCTTCCTTCCTTCCTTCCTTCCTTCCTTCCTTCCTTCTTTCCTTCTTTCCTTCTCTTTCTTCTCTCTCCCTCATAACAAATGCCAATTTTAAATTTCCACATTGCCTCTGAATTGGAGCTCTTTGCCAACTTCTCTTACATTCATGCCCTGCCCCCCATGAGCTGAATGATAACACGTTGCAAGCAAAGAGCTTCATTTCTCTGCTATATTTTACTTTTAAAAACTCCACATCATATAGCAGTGCCCAATGTGATCATTAAATAAAACTGTAATTAAGGTGACATCGGCAGTTTCGGTAATTAGAGTCTTGCTGTAACTGTAAGAGTAAAAATAACATTCCCTAGCGCTGAGATGGGGCAGCTGTGGGCTCCTGCTGATAATGTACCTTGGCAATTTAACATGACTAATTGTGAGAGCACTTCTTCACAGGGGATTGTGTTAATCTCCCAGAGTTCTTCTATCTCTGTAGTTTTTAGAGGCTATATATTTTTGTTTGTCCTAGTGCTGCTGTTTCTCCCTTGCTTTGTAACGGCTCCCACTGCAGTTTCCCAGTCTCGGTGGAGTCTGATGGGACTCATTCTGGTAGCTGTCTTGATGGGCTGCCAGTTCTGACACTCTGATTGAGAAGAGACTTAGGAACAGGCAGACAGCAGCATATAGGAGGTTGCTTAGAGCATCTTGTCAGCTCTTCCCCTCTTGGTGGAGTATTCTGAGTGTTAGATTTTTTAAATGTGCTGTCCGAGGTAGTTGAATGACAAGATTTGTGATGTTCTCGAATCTGGCCACATATCAAAGTCATCAGAAAAGAGTTTTCCTTCTATTATTTTTTTTTCCTTCTATTATTTTGAACCTGTCTAGGGACTGTTCTCTTCAGCCCTAGGCTGTCCTCCTCATTTCCACATGCATAGTCCATACTCATTCTTCAAGATCATACTCATTCTCAATAGCCTTGAGAAAGACCCATCTTGGTGGATGGTTATTTCCATTATCCCATGTGGCCAAGCAGAAACATGGTAGCCCTCTTGATTTCCATCCTTGATTCCTTCCTCATTCCCTGAATTTTTGATTTTTTGAGTAATTCTCTCTTCTACTCTTATTGTCACACTATGGATGGAACAACTTAAACATTTCTCTCTGTTGGCCTGACCTCTTGCCTTGTCCTTTTTAGCCCATTCTACAGGTTGATACAAGGTCATTCCAGCACACCATCTGAAATCATGTCCATCCCCTGGCCTTATACTGCATTTTTTCTCAACTTTACCTTGAGGATAGAATTTGATTCCATTCCAGGACACACAGGACTTGCCATGAGAGGGCCCTTATCTACTTTTCCAATCTTACCTCTCAGCATTCCACATCTTTATCACTGAGTTCTCAGTATTAAATCATTTGCAGTTCAGAGTTAGCACTTAAAGAATCCTGAGTGTCAGTGCCTTCATGTTGGCATCCTAAGGTGTCTTACTTTCTTCCATTTGGTCCTGGTCCCACATGATTGTAGTCAAACTTCTGTTCACAATGATTGGCTGCTGGTCCAGGCGCACAGTCAACATAACTATAGGTTATTGGTTGGACTTGATGAAAGTATGGAAGAAAAAAGTCTTAAAGTAAGAAATAAACATGCGGTTAATATCATTGAACGAAAGAGAATGGATTATGTATTTGGTGGCAGGAGAATATGCTACCATGTCCATAGGTAACAGCTCTTTGGAAGTTAGGGAAGGGGAGAACAACAGTGGTTGGAATCATCATGTAAGGCACTCTTATGAAATAGTGGATCAGCATAAAGATGAGAACATGGACTTTCACAAAACAGCACTGACTAAGGCAGAGGAAGGTGAGCATAACCTGTGGTAGGGACAGAGGGGTTATGCAGATGGGTATTGCATATCTGGACACAGGAAGTCGACAGGATTTTGAGGAAGAATATACTGCACCATTTTTGAGTCTTTTTAAAAAATGATTTATTTGTTTTCGGAGAGAGAGAGAGAGAGAGAAGGAGAGGGAGTATGATGGGACAAGGATGAGCAGTGGGAGAGGGAGAAGCAAACTCCCTACTGAGCAGAAAGCCTGAGGTGGGGCTTGATCCTAAGACCCTGGGATCATGACCTGAGCTGAAGGCAGATGCTTAACTGCCTGAGCCACCAGGGGTCCCATTTTTGATTCATATAACTGAGCTTTAGTTATTTCTGCTAAATTACCTGTATGTTAGTAATGTAGTCATTTTCTTAGATTTGCTACTTGAAGTTCACTTATTTTTCTTGTTCTTCTTCCCCTCTATGTTCAGTCAACTGCTGGTGTTATACAGAATCATTCTCTTCAAAGCTCACCCATCTGCACTTGTTAGTGGACTCTCATTTATTCCAAGCATCTTTGTTCATTTTAGCAGAAAATGGTATTTAGGTTAAAAAATTTGGGTGCTGAGGGCTCCTTGCTTCTGAGCTGGGCAATTATTTCCAGGTCTTTTCAATGGACATAGCTAGGAATATGTTTTTGTTTCTCTTTTTCCAGAGAAAACATATTGTATGCTCATACTGATATTTCCTTTTTTAAGATTATTTATTTATTTATTCATGACAGACACAAAGAGAGAGAGAGAGAGGCAGAGACACAGGCAGAGGGAGAAGCAGGCTCCATGCAGGAAGCCTGATGTGGGACTCAATCCCAGGTCTCCAGGACCACACCCCGGGCTGAAGGCGGTGCTAAACTGCTGGGCCACTGAGGCTGCCCTCATACTGATATTTCTGATTCAAATTTAGAATTACAGAGTTTTAATTCTTGGATTTAATATTATATATAGTGTAAAAATGAAATCTTGATTAAAATAATTCCTCATTTCTTTTATTCTACTTTGTGTGTCTCTGTGCTTGTTTGTGTGTATATATTATAGTTTCAGACCAATAGCATCAATATTATTGTAAGCAGTATTATACAACACAGTTTAAGATTTCTTAACTTTGCTTCTGTTTTGAGGATGTCTCCCACTAGTCAAATTGCTCTGTTTTAAATTCACTTGAAGTAAATACTTCCTGAGCTGTTAAGCAATCACAGTAGTAGTTAGGTTTATCTGTTTCACTTTGCTGTTGACTTTTATGGATTAAGTTACTTCAAAACAGTTTAATCCTGTTCAGTTTTGCTATTAAGCTTTATTCCGTGAAACCAAAGCAACATTTAGAGTAGAGCTAATTCTGCCCCACTCCTAACATCAGGCCCCAAAATTAAACCTTGGTGCAAATGAGTTATATATTGCTAGATTCCCCTTTATATGGGTGTTGTACCAGTTTTCTTTCCTAGCAACAATGTATGGAAAGTGTCTGTGTTTTGTGAATCTTGTCAGCCAAGTAAATTGTCAACCTGTTTGCAATAAAATAGGTGGTGAATATGTTGGTTTGCAAGCTGGTTCCTGTAGATGGAGGGCAAGGAGAGACCTTCAGAATGGCAGGTGACAGGTTTTAATAAGCAGAGGAATCAATCTACTTACAAGGCTTTTCTTGGGCAGCTTCAAGAACAGATCTGCACATCTGCCTTTTGGGATCTTTTTTTTTTTTAAGATTGTATTTATTTATTAATGAGACAGATTGAGAGAGAGAGAGAGAGAGAGAGGCAGAGACACAGGCAGAGGGAGAAACAGGCTCCATGCAGGGAGCCTAACGTGGGACTCGATCCCAGGTCTCCAGAATCAGGCCCTGGGCTGAAGGCAGCACTAAACTGCTGAGCTACCTGGGCTGCCCTGCCTTTTGGGATCTTAAACGTTTATATAGAGACTTTAACTGAGTTCAGTCATGTGTAACATCCAGATGTTCTCAACAACATCTTACTCTCTCAAGACTGTCTCCTTGAAACAGTTTCCACTGTGGGACCAGCAGTTGAAATGTACATTCCAAGGATAGCGGAGGGGGTCAAGGAGTCTCTGATTGCCTGGGTCTAGGTCTTGGGTCAGTTAGTGGCTATGTTCTCTTTGATTACTTCCTTTAACAAAATGATATTTATGAGTATTTCTGATCTCTATTTTGTAAGAAATAAGTAAGGTTAAGCATCTTTATTTCTAAGTGAAGAGCCATTTGCATTTCATTTTTCTATGAACTCCCTGTGCATGGCTCTTTGGGTGTTCTCCATTTTTAGGTGCTCTTTATATAGTAAGGATATAAATCGCAAATATTGTACTAGTTTATAATTTGTCTTTTTATTTGCTCTGGTGTTTTCAGCACATAATTTTTTTTGAATGGTCAAATTTATTGATCATATATTGTTTCTAGATTTTGAGTCCTAGTTTAGAAAAGCTTTCCCTAATACTAGTTTATAGAAATTTATACATGCTTTCTTCTAATATCTCATTTTAACTTTTCCCACACCACTAAGCAATTATCTAAATACAATTTTTAAAAAGTAAATAATTTTTCTTCACTGCTTTGATGTGAAGACTTATCATATACTCAATTTCCATATTGGTTATCAACTTTTGCAATATATAGTTTTTTGAGATTTATTTATTTATTTATTTATTTATTTATTTATTTATTTATTTTAATGAAAGAGAGAGAGAGTGTGAGTAGAGGGAGGAGCATAGGGAAAGGGAGAGAGAATCCTAAGCAGACTCAGTGCTGAGCACAGAGCCCAGAATGAGGCTCTATCTCATGACCCTGAGATCATGACCTGAGTCAAAACAAAACGTTGGATGCTCAGTCACCTGAGCCACCCAGGCACCCTATTTTTTTTTTTCAACATAAAAATGGAACTAAAAACTTTTAAAAGTAGCATTAAACCCATTCTAGTAATCTATAAGCATTAATCTAGTGATAATTAATTTAGTTTAAGTAAGTATTGGTTATATTGATAAAGTCTGATTTCTTAGTTCATGTAATATGACTAAAGAACTTCAGGAAGATTAAAGTGATAATTAGGTGAATAAATAACATTCAATCACTCTGTTTTGAAATGATGTTTATCACTACTATGGTTATGAAACAATGTGGTATTATTAAATATGGCTTTGTGGAAATCTGGTTCTTAAAATAGCACAGATAAATTAGAATTTTATGTATAAACAAGCAAGCAAGCAAACAAATATATCCTCAGCCTGAAAAAAATTTTTAAAGGTTCTAAAATATAAAATGTGCTTTTTTGAAATTTAGCTTGCCACTAAAAATCTTTTATTTTTAAGGGAAAACTCATTATTGGATCCACTTTGCTAATCTTTGCTAGACAATTTAAGCCACAGACTAAAATACCGCATTTGGAATGAACATTCTCAGATCTCTTGCTCCTTGACTACCAGCCTCTATAGGGTTATAATCCACTTTCCTTGTGATTGCAGCTTTAGTTTTCTTTTGACCATCCTTGGGTAGTATAATCACTAAAGTTAAGAGCTCTGTATTTGCATGTTAAAATCCAAAATGAGATTACATTTTCACATGTCAACTTGTATTTTTAAAAAGTACCCAGTTTGGTGCACACACCTGTGTTTAAGTCTGAGAAAACAGGCATTTTTAACTTGATGGGCAACAAAAATGTCTAGAACATTCCTAGAGGAACATTTGCTTGTTTTGGGATGACTTCTACTTATCACTGCTATTTGTCTAACATGAGTTAGTTTTGGATCAAGTGCCAACTCCTCTAGGAAACTTTCTCTGATCACTACTAACTCCACATCCAAATAATTCTTATTTATCCCCATCAGAGCAATCACCTTGCTCTCTTGAAATGCTCTCTTTTTGTGTGTTTGGCCTCGACTTGGCTATGCATTCCTTGAAGACACAGACGATGCTTTATTAGATTGCATGCCTTCATTTCTCACACTCCATTCACAGTGCCAGGCACAGAGGAGGACACAACTTGTTTTTCCTTTTGTTTTGTTTTTTGTTTTTGTTTTGGCACACGATGAAGTATAAAAACAGCATGTCATTGATATGTAGTCATCTCATTACTATGGTAAGTCATTTGGCACATACTACATTAGAGCCTTCTTAATAAATAATTATTTCACTTCTGTGTTATTGTTTACCTTGTTTCACCAAAGGCAGATACTTTGCAGCATTTTATATCCATGTCACCATACAAAGTGCTCAAGATCTAGTTGGTGCTCAAGATTTAGTTGGTATATAGTAAACTTGAGTGGTACCCTAATCAGAATCTGAGATCTGTTATCCAGGTGAAACAATTAATGTACCATGAATATTTCAGTATGGTCACAGACAACACAAATTGCACAGTGAGTAATTATCCAGTGAAAGCATAATGAATCTTTGTGTGACTGAAAGCCTGACAGAACATCGAAGGGCAAAGCAAGGGATGCCAGAAGAAAGGCATAAGTGGGAAAAATGAGTAAACTAACTTAAAAGATGTATTTACTTATTATTTTAGTGAAAGAATGTGCAGGGGGGAGGGGCAGAGAGAGAGGGAGTGAGAGAATCCCAAGCAGACTTCCCACTGAGCGTGGAGCCTGACACAGGTCCTGATCTCAAGACCCTGAGATCATGACCTGAGCTGAAAACGAGAGTTGGATATTTAACCGACTGAGCCACCCAGGCACCCCACAAATAAACTAATTTAAGACATTCTTATCAGGATCCCCGCAGGGACCCTGCTTCTCCCTCTGCTTCTCCCTCTGCCTACGTCTCTGCCTCTCTCTCTGTGTCTCTCATGAATAAATAAAATCTTAAAAAAAAAAAACCAACCATTCCTAACCTGCAATAACAAGGTAAGAAGCTAATAATAATAATAATAATAATAATAATAATAATAATACATCACTGAAGATGAGGAGTGTATTGCAGTTGGCAGCAGTGACTGCCTTTTCAAAAGACTCCGAGGCCATAAAACTTGCTTAGTCACTGTTGGGAAGGTTTATCTTCTTCATTTTACTTCCTGGTACATTTTCAGTACTCACTGAGTGTTTTTCTGAATGAAATGTTTCAAGTAAGTTTGTTTCCTTGTGGAATCAGGATTTAGAAGAAACAACTGTACCTCTGGCTTTTCTTGAAGGCCTCCTTGGTCCCGTTCTTTGCTCTTGCATCCCTGTATGAAGTCATTCCAAGACTCCTTTGTCTGAACCCCGTTGTACTAATTGGTAAGGTGAAGATGAGGGTATCTGTCCTACAGACAGTAGAGAGAGCTGTCCCAGGAAACCTGAGGGATGACACATGAGAAAAGTTGGTATCACACACAGGACCTTAGACCTGAACATAGTGACATGACTGCTACTCACAGGCGTTTGATCCCGGGCTTGCAATAGCAAAATCCATTATCTTTCTTTTGTTTAACTTTTTGTTTGTTTTAAATGTGAAACATATTGAAAAGTCCACAAAGGAACAGAATTGTGAATAATGTCTCTCTCCACTTCCCAGTCCAACCTCAGAAGAAACCATTAGCAATCTGCCATGTCTACTTCCTGACATTTTTGTACGATCTCTGTGTTCATGCGTGTGCACGTGTGTGTGTGTGTGTGTGAACAAAAGTACAACCATTGGATACTGGTTCATACTGGATACCTATTTAAGATACTACACCTCACTCTTGGGCTCAGCTATGATACCCTAGGGTTCATGGAGTTAACTATTGCAGATTTAATTCATTAGCCATATATATAGTTTTAGATCTGAGGGTTGGATTAAAAAACAACAACAGCTAAAGTCAACCATAGTATTCATGTTAGATTAAAAAAAACAAACAAACAAACCAGTAAACTTGACTATTGCATTCTTGTTAAAGAGGCAGACTTCTATAAAAGTTAGATTTCCTACATATGTGAAATCTGTACCTTATGATGTTTTATACTTTTTTTTTAATAGAGTTGCAAAGTTATTTATTTGTGGCCATTTCTGTCTGCTTTTTGTTTTTGGCAAATGTGCAGCACATTTCCCTGTGGAAGCCATTTATTTCCAGGTGTTTTCCTATCAAACATTTAAGTAACAAGAACAGCTGGCCACAACTCCAGAGAGACATGAGGAAGAAAGCCACAACCTCTGGAAATGAATGGAGTTTATAAGCAGAACTAGCTGGAATGGCAATTTTAATTTTATAGTAGAACATTTGTATTTGGGAGGCACTTTTATTTTTATATTCCTCTAGTATATCACAATTTTAAGTACAGATCTAAGGGCAACCCGAGGCCTTATTTTGCAAAATTTATGAACCCTCTTATTCAGAATGTGAGGAAGGACAATGGCATCTAAACCAAAATCCTTCATTTCTCCAAAATGCAAAAGCAGCTCACAGTAATTAAAAAAAAATCAATTCTATTCCATGAGCACCGCTGCTGCATTTTACCCATAAGCAACCGGAACCATGGCGCTTTACCTTAAGGTGACTAAAACATAAAAGGTTTCCTGGACCAATGTGAAATATATATATATATATATTTTACTCCCTCAAATTACATGAGGGTTAACTATTAAGATACTGTGATTTCCTAAATAAAACTGTTTTATGTGTTTAAAAAGAAAAGCATTGAATCACAAGACTGAGGGTTTGACATGAGGAACTTGTTTCCACTCAATTGTGTTAATTTAGGGTGGTATTAGCACTCATTCTTTGTAAAGTTTTTTTAAAGATTTACTTATTTTTATTTACGTTTTATTTATTTATTTATTTATTTATTTATTTATTTGAGAGAGAGAAAGAGCTTGCGCACGTGTTCTTACAAGAGGTGGGCGGTAGAGGAAGAACCAGACTCCCCACTGAGCAGGGAGCCCAATGCTATGCAGGGCTCAATCCTAGGACCCTGAGATCATGCCATGAGCCAAAGGCAGATGCTTAACCAACCGACTGTCTCACTCAGGTGTTCCATTCTTTGCAAAGTTTTATACCCTAACTTATTTTGCTTTGGGTAGTAGGATCACAGGACATTATAAGGTCTTGAACTATGCAGGGATTTGAAAGCCTGCAAGATGTCTAGACCTACTAGTTGTGATAAAATAGCTTAGCTTTTTTAGAATTGCAGTCATTTCTAGTATAACATGTCAGTTGGAGATGACAAGAGGGGTTTTGCAGGCTGCCCTCTCAGAATGGTGCTCATCAAAAGGAGCCGGTCCAGTGGAGGGGGCGCAGGTGCGAGGTGCTCGCAGGTAAGCCTAGAAGCTCTGGTATACTCCACTTGGAAAAGAGGGGAGCTGTGTATGGGGAAGGAGTAGGATGTCTTCATAGAAGAGCAGTCATCTGGAAGAGAGCATTGTTTTAACCCATATGAACATAAGGGTCAAAGAATAGTGGTTAGAAATTACAGAGATGTAAATTCATACCCACACAGGGAAGCATCATCTAAGAAATCATTATCATCATCCAGAAATGAAAAAGCTTCCTTGGGAGAAGGGTGGGAGCTTTCCCTGCTTATCTCTATGGTCCCACAGAGAGCCAACAGTGACTCGGTCCTGATTTTAGCCCTTTGACCACCATCGAATTATTAAAGGCAAGAGAGATGGTTTCCCATGGACAGAAGAGAGGAAACTCAAAAACCATCTGATTTTCTTCTTTTTGAAAATGCACTGTAGGATCAGAATGTTCCTATGTATCAGGAGATGCAGGAATTCAAATTAGCTTAGGGAAAAAAAAGGAAAAAAAAAGCAAAGGCATGCTGAAGCCCCACAGTGCATAACAGATGGCGTCAAACTGAAATTGATGTTGATAATCAATGTCAGAATATCTTAGGGTACTATTGACAAGAGGTATGGGGATGCAAGTTAATCCAAGAAGCTTAATGAAAAATGCAGAACTGAGAGAATTGACAGAGAAAGTACAGAAAGTGGACCTGGAGGATATTTTAAAACATAAGTTGAGCAATGTTTGACTTCTTTCTAGACTCTGAGATATATTTCTTAGCAAGTGTGAAGCAGAGAAATCAATAACAAATAGACTCTGCTTATCCATGTTTGTTTTACTTTGTTTAGAAGGACCCCTGAAAGCCACTGATGGATGATGGACCCGGTGTCAGCATTATTGTGTCTGTACTAATTTTTGAGTCTACATGGTAAACACAACAGGTTGGTGTCAGGAAAGTTCCTCTGTGGTGTGAAAAATCTTTGTCACACAAACGTGTTTTGAGACATTGCTAAGGGAATTATGCATGTTTCAATCTGTTGATACTCAGCTTTGGTACAATACCATATCTTCAGATTTATGGCTCCATCATATCCATTAACCTCCTATAACTAGATTCTGGCAGAGGTCACTTTTTTTTAAAAGATGGCAATGCCAAAATTAAAAAGAAAAACCTCTTTTGACCTCATACTGTTCAAAATAGGCCTGAGAATGTATTATCACAGTCCCTGGATGCTTGTATTCTCACCGAGAACCACTAGTGCCGGACAATCCAAGGCTCCTGTACACTAAAACAAGTGTTTCTGAATTTGCATTATATCTTGGCAGGTATGCAGGTGTCAGAGGCTTTTATTTCACCCTGTGCTTTAATTATTTGTAACTTTTTTTTTGCTGTATTTTCAAATTTGCAGAAAAGTTGCATGCATTATACAAAGTTTCTCAGATCCTTTACCTAGGTTCACAGATTGTTGATTTTGCTCCATTTGCACTGTCTGTCTCGGTCCCTGTTTCTCACTCTTTCTGTCTCTATGAAGTGAAGCAGTGGTCTATTGCTGTGTAACATACTACCAAAAATACAGTGGCTTAAAGCCGCATGAAGTTCTTATCAGTTCAGATCAGAAGACTGGTATGGCTCAGCTGTTCTTTGCTTCAGTCCCACTGTTGAAATCAGTGGCAACAGGGCTGCTGGGGTCTCTGAGGAAGAATCTTCCAAGGTCATTCAGGCTTGGTAGAATTCAGTCCCTTGCACCCAGAGGACCTATGTCCCATTCCTCACTCAGTGGCCTCTCTCCCAGCAACTTAAGATCATCACATTCCTTCCCGTGTGGTCTCCCTGTCTTCAAACCAGTGACGGTATGTCCAGCCCTTCTCACCCTACCCTTCTCTCTGAAATGCCCTTCTTCTACCAACTGGGAAGGTGATCACCCATGTGATAACCTCCAGGTCATCTCCTTAATTATAAGGTCAACTGTACCAGCTAGCACAACACAGTCCTTGTGCATTATCGATGAGTGAAGATGGGGAGACATCTCATCAAATTCACAGGATCCAGGGTTCAGGCTGTGGATTACTGGGGCCATTCTTAGGGTTCTGCTGGTTGCAGGAAAGGATGAAGAAAATGAGGCCTTGTGCCTTTGGATCTTGAGAACACAGCTCTCTGTTTGAGGGTTGATGGGGATCTGCAGTGAGGGCATGTTTGGAGGTGGGTGGTTGAAGGCTCAGTGACCAGAACAGTTGACTTGAGAGTTTAGAAGAGCCAGAAGCTTTACGTTATCTCATCAGTTTATCACAATAATCCCTTGAAGTAGTAGATATCATTCTAACTTTAAAAAACTGAGAAAACCAAAGCATAGCGAGACCTATGGAAAGATTTACCCAATGTCGCACAATGGGCAGGTAGCAAACCCAGGTATCAAGCCAGGTTTGCCTGACTCTGGAATCCAGGATCCTTCTGCTCAGATACCAGCCTCTACTTTTAGCCTGAGCTGTCTTATTATTTTAGTAATTATATGCTCCAGGCTTTTCCTGACCCTTTCCCTGGAAATTTTCTCAAAATTTGTCTGGTGTCAGATTTTTTTGAAGATTCACTTCTGTCCAAGGGATATGTTTGCTAAACAGACAATTTCCCCCAAGAAGTGAATGCCTATGGGCAGGGCCTTCAGGTCTCTCAGTGCAAGGAATGCCTGGCTCTTAGGATATTATTGCTGTCCTGGAACGACTAAGTGGTGGGAACTAGGACCTTGGACAGGTCCAAATCCCCCTGGACAGAAATTTCTCATCGGAGTAACACTTGCTTTTATATAGTATTTAGTGGGTTTAATGGGTTTAAATGTTACTGCTTCTTTAAACAGAAGAAATATCCATATATAACATGCTGCCTTAGCTTCCTCTGTTTTAAGAGCCAGGTTTTCAAGTGCTTCTACCTTTTGCTCTTTTTGAAAGATTCAGTGTAGACTTTGTGGTTTCTATTTAGGGAATGGGCATGCATTGGAGTCAAAATATCCATAATGGGCATGCATTGGAGTCAAAATATCCATAATAGGTCAAAAGAAAAATATTAAATTCTGCCAAGAATAGCTCCTAATTGGTTTCTCAGGCAGGGACCTTTTTCCAGGGGGGGAGATACATATTTGTTATTTGGAAGCAAACCAAAGAGCTGTTTTTTCTCCAGTGTATTTGCCAGTTCCCAACAGCAAGAAGAATTAGTGTGGGGTAATTTAGTTCTGTAGTGACGCCGAAGCGAATCACTGCTACAGCATGTTCTGAATCCTTAGGGTAATTATGGGACTTAACTATTGGGGGCAGAGGGCTTTTGGGAATGTGAACAAACCTAGCCCATCTTGTACTTAGTTTTAGAAGAGACTCTGTGTATCTTGCATGGCAGCACATGCTTTTGTAGAGGGACAGTGTCAAACCTGAATGAATAGATATTATATGTACCTGACTGAGGAAGAATGCTATAAGAACAGCATAATTTATATATACCTAGGGGATAAGGATAAAGTTATGGATAGATAAATAGATAAAGATAGATAGATAGACAGACAGATAGATAAAAGATAGATATAAGTTTTATGTACATGTGAATTTTATGTGTATATACCCTTATATATGTATCATCTCATACATGTATATATAGAATTTTGCAAGTGTGTATATATACCATAATATATATGGTATTTTCGTCCAAAATCTTTTATGTAGGGATGACTTTCAAGTACATATGCTGAAATCTATTTAAAAAGCCATCGGTGCAAGCCAAGGAATCACATTCTTTTACTTTATTTTTGTATTTTTGTATATTTTTTTATTGAAGTTTGATTTGCCAGCATATAGCATAACACCCAGTGCTCATCCTGTCACGTGTCCCCCTCCGTGCCTGTCATCCAGTCACTCCATCCCCCCGCCCACCTCTCTTCCCACCACCCCTTGTTCTTTTCCCAGAGTTAGGAGTCTCTCATGCTCTGTCACCTTCACTGATATTTCCCACTCATTTTCTCTCCTTTCCCCTATAATCCCTTTCACTATTTTTTATATTCCCCAAATGAATGAGACCATGTAATGTTGGTCCTTCTCCGATTGACTTACTTCACTCAGCATAATATCCTCCTGTTCCATCCACGTTGAAGCAAATGGTGGGTATTTGTCGTTTCTAATGGCTGAGTAATATTCCATTGTATATATAGACCACATCTTCTTTTTTCTTTACCATAAAACTGTATTTTTATTCTGCCTGTAAACCTGATGCTAGTTTTATACATGCTAGTGGATCACTGAAATGTAAATTGTGGTCTACACAATACAAGTAATTTACTTTATCCAATACCTCCAAGATAAAAAATTTACAATATCCCAAAGTGATTTATATGGCTTCCAGTTTATTATTATTATTATTATTATTATTATTAGTCTTAGATAGTAGTTTATTTAAAAGGTTTTTCCCCCTAAGTTAGGAAAGTCCTTTCTTAAATTTTTTTTTATTGGAGTTCAATTTGCCAACATATGGCATAACACCCAGTGCTCATCCTGTCAAGTGTCTCCCTCCGTGCCCATCACCCAGTCACCCCACCCCCCTGCCCACCTCCCCTTCCACTACCCCTTGTTCATTTCCCAGAGTTAGGTGTTTCTCATGTTTTGTCACCCTCACTGATATTTTCACTCATTTTCTCTCCTTTCCCTTTATTCCCTTTCACTAATTTTTATATTCCCCAAATGAATGAGACCATATAATGTTTGTCCTTTTCCGATTGACTTATTTCACTCAGCATAATACCCTCCAGGCCCTTCCACGTGGAAGCAAATAGTAGGTATTTGTCGTTTCTAATGGCTGAGTAATATTCCATTGTATACATAGACCACATCTTCTTCATCCATTCATCTTTCGATGGACACCGAAGCTCCTTCCACAGTTTGGCTATTGTGGACATTGCTGCTAGAAACAGCACCATTTATTGAAGAGACTGTGTTTTTTCCAGTGGATAGTCTTTCCTGCTTTGTCGAATATTAGTTGACCATAAGGTTGAGGGTCCACTTCTAGATTCTCTATTCTGTTCCATTGATCTATGTGTCTGTTTTTGTGCCAGTACCACACTGTCTTGATGGTCACAGCTTTGTAGTACAACCTGAAATCTGGCATTGTGATGCCCCCAGCTATGGTTTTCTTTTTTAATATTCCCCTGGCTATTCGGGGTCTTTTCTGATTTCACACAAATCTTAAGATGATTTGTTCCAACTCTCTGAAGAAAGTCTATGGTATTTTGATAGGGATTGCATTATATGTGTAAATTGCTCTGGGTAACATTGACATTTTCACAATATTAATTCTTCCAATCCATGAGCATGGAATATTTTTCCATCTCTTTGTGTCTTCCTCAATTTCTTTCAGAAGTGTCCTGTAGTTTTTAGGGTATAGATCCTTTACCTCTTTGGTTAGGTTTATTGCTAAGACCACATCTTCTTTAAAGGAATCACATACTTTTTTTTCCTTTTTTTTTTTTTTTTTAGGAATCACATTCTTAAGAGAACCCTAAACCTAGCCCATGGATATTAATGTCCCTGAATTATTTGTTTTGGTAAAAGCTGCTAAATTTGATTATATTTTTATTTTAACTTGGTTTGATTGTATATATTTGAGCATTCTCTAACTTGTCCTCATGTTTTCTATTTTGGGCTTTATATTGATTTTTCCTGTGTAAGCCCAAAACTTATATGATACTGTATGTTAATTATACTGGAGTTAAAAATAAGATAAAATAAGGGCACCTGGGTGGTTCAGTCAGTTAAGTGTCTGCATTCAGCTTAGGTCCTGCTCCCAAGGTCCTGGGATCCAGCCAAGTGTTGGGCTTCCTGCTCAGTGGGGAGTCTGCTTGTCCCTCTCCCTCTGCACACCCCTCTGCTCATGCTATCTTTCTCAACTAAAATCTTTTTAAAAATAAAATAATAAAAAATAAATAGAAAACAAAACAAATGAATAAACAAACAAACAGAAAGCAGAATTAGACCTATAAAAAGAATACACTTACTGTGATGAGCCCTGAATAATATATAGAATTGTTGAATCACTATATTGCACACCTGAAACTAATATAACACTGTATGTTAACTATACTGGAATTAAAAATATAGATAAATAAAAATTAAAAAATAAAATAATTCTTCCTGTAGTTGAAAGTCAAGCAGAGCTATCCATTAAAAAAATGTTTGGAGCAGAAAGTTGGGTGTGGAGAATGAGTGATGCCATGGTTAAGAGCATAGGCCTGAAAGACAGATGGATCAGATCTAAATTCTCTTCACATCTTGCAAACTACAGGAATTTGGGCAAGTTACATTTTTCATTTTCCTCAAATATGAAATGGAGGCAGTAATAAAACCCACTTCCCTGGATTTGGGTTAAGTGAAATAGCCCATGTAAGCAATGTCTCTAGTATTTTTTTTTTATATTTTATTTATGTATTCATGATAGACATAGAGAGAGAGAGGCAGAGGGAGAAGCAGGCTCCATGCCAGGACCCTGATATGGGATTTGATCCCGGGACTCCAGGATCGTGCCCCGGGCCAAAGGCAGGCGCCAAACCGCTGAGCCACCCAGCGATCCCCTGCAATGTCTCTAGTATTTAGTTTTGGTTGCTAACAACTACAACATTGAAAAATAAGCTTTAGCTGGTTTAAAGAGTCTAGGGGATTTACTGACTCACATATCTAAAGTATTCAAAAGTAAATGGAATTCAGGTACAATGGAATTTAGGTATGATTTGATCAGGGCTGTCTTCGTTCTTCTGTGATCTACTTGTTTTTGACATCTTTTGTGTACCAAGGAGGTCAGACTTTGTTTCCATGCTAAGTTCTTTCATGGCCACAAGATAGCTACAATAAGGAATTGAGATCTCATATTTGCACATTCACCTCCAAGAGAAGGGAAATAGAGCTTCACTTTTACAAACACTGAATACAATTTTGAATGGAAAATCCCTGTGCAAGTACTGTAGCCAAGGGAATATCATATGCTGATTACCTTATGCCTGGTTTGGTGACCACCTCTGCACCACTGTTGTCAGATTTATGGGATTTCCCTCAATAGTTTCAATAGATCATAACTCTATTCTCCCGATGGGGCCACGGTCACACCTGTCCAAATGATAAGGCTGCGAAACAGTGAAAGAGGGGTGGAGTCGCTTTGGGAAGGCAATAATGTTTTCTACCATATTTCATAAAATTAGTTATAATTATTAACATTTGATAATTATGGGCAATAATAGTAATGACAATAAGTGTATTGACTCACAGGACAGATGTTTAGTATGTTTATATGTGGATACATGCATGCGTATGTACTGTATGCTGTTCACATTTCTGTATAGCAGAGGGCAATAAGGCACAATCTCTGCTGATTTTTCCATTGACCTCTGGATTATCTTGTGTATTTTAGGTTTCTGTATTTACACAACATAGCAAGATCATTGGGGATAGTAATGTGGATCTGAGCTGGAATACTATTCTGTGCTGGAGGCAATTGCCTCTTTCACTCCACATGTTATAATGTGTTTTTTTTTAAGGTGCATAAATCTGCACAATTGTGATGCCTAATTTGCCTGTCTATACTGGGTATCTTTGCCAGCTCAGAATCTTGTCAGCAGGGGTTCTACTCTTGTAATTTACCTTGCCTGGGCTCCCTTCCTCACTGGCCAGCCACCAGTTAAGGCAGCCACTGCAAAGCCAGGTATTTCTCCCTCTTTCTCTGTACTTCCTGTGGGGTCTTCAGCTATTGCTTGCATTTTGGTTGCAAGAACCAATAAGGAGGTTCTTGGCCTTGGTTTTCCTCCCTAGACCTGCTGTGTGTAGCACCCCAGCTACTGTGCTCTAATCCTCAGCTGGCCTCTTTCAGTTCCTCGTTTATCTTTTCAGATCTAACAGTGCTGCCTTACTGGTGCCTCATAGAATTAACTTCTCTCTATTGAATCACCAGGAGTGGACTCTGTATTCCTGCCTTGTCCCTGACTGATACAAATCATTGAACCTCAAAATCCTCAAATTCTAATCTTACTAATGACTTTTTCCGGGAATAAGTCCTGTTGTCTATAATGCTAATGTGATTTATTTTTTCTAAAAATATTGACTTCTTGGTTAAAAAAATGACAGGAGCTTTCTTTGAAACCTATAATTTCTATTCTGATGTAATTTCTTAACTTCAAAAAGGCATGTGTTGAGATATATTAAAACTGATTATAAGCATGTTATTTGAAAAACACTGTATTTCAACTCATTTTGATCAAATTCAATTATTGGGTCATATTTGAAAGAAAATTGCAGACATCTGTTTCATTAAAAGCTAGCTATTGAGGTGGGAAACCATATTCTTCTAATCAAAGCAAGGATAGTTTATTGAAACACGCTCATATTGAACAAAAAAGCACTTTGGTAAACCACACAAAATACAAAACTTGACAGCCATCTGGAGCATTTGGAGAATCGATCCTTTTGATAGCTGGATTGTTTTTCAGATGACTGAGATTTTCCCCATTTGTCTTAGTGATGAATTGTCGGTCACACGGAAGAGAAATTCATTGGGACTGGGTTAGGCCAAAATAAGTAAATAAGTGAAATGATTGGAAAGACAGTAGGGACTCAAAGACAGAAAGGGATCTTTGGAGGAGGTGGAAGTCAGAACCTGAAAATGGTTAAGTGTCCTACAGCTTGGCTTCTCCCGAGGGCTTGCCTCTTCTCCTCTGCCCAGGAGGAGAGATGCTGACTTGCCCAGCCAGGGCCACACACCCACAGTGCAAACACATACATCCAGGGAGTGTGCTCTCACGGTCCATTTCCTTCTCAGCAGGCAGGGAGGGAGCAGCCAAACTGCCAGCATGTCCACGGCACCGCGTGTACACCCAGTCTTGTTTTAGGAAAATATTAGCCTTTTCTAATGATATAAAGCATTTCTGTTATAAACTCATAAAAGGAATATTTTGAATATAATTTAGTCATTTCTCAATGACTCAATGTAGTGATATTCGCCGAATGGCCATGTCTGTCCTGATAACAGACGACTTTAGATTGTTCTGTATGTGTGTGTTAGATACACTATATTTTCATGTTACAATTTTTGATTTCTTCTTTCTTGCCGGGTGTCACTTGTCACTGTTGATTGGTATTTGTCCCTTCTAATTTGTTACTGCTGGATTTGTTTGGTCTTAAAAACCAAGTAACCTTTATTATAATAGAGTATAAAATAGAGTTAATTACATTTAATGAGAGGGCTTTCTCTCCACTGAAAAAACTCATGGACCTAAGGGCATGCACTTGGTAATCTTATACTGCTAACCATGCATGGGAAGGGAAATCACTTGGTTAAATAAATGTGCACTGTATATGTGGGGTCACTTCATGGAGGCCCCCAAATGATTGCATTTTAACATTGATTTCTTTAATTATGCTGCCATAGTCTCTATTTAACCACAGTATGTCTACAATGGGCAGGATTGTGGCTTCCAAAGATGCCTGAGTCCTAGTCCCCCAAATGTTACCTTACATTGCAAAGAACTCTACAAAAGTGACTCAGATGATCTTGAGATAGGGAGATTACCCAGCATTTTGAAGGTGGGCTCAGTTGAATTGCATGAATCCTTAAAAGCAGAGTTTCTCTATCAAAGGTCGGTCAGGAAGATATGACGGAAGACAGGGAGGAGAGGTGAGATGTGAGAGTGCTTACGAGAAGCTGTTGCTGGCTTTGAGGATGAACGACTGGGGCCATGAGGCAAGGAGTGCAGGTGGCCTCTAGAACCTGAGAATAGGCTCATTTGGCAGACAGCAAGGAAATGGGGACCTCCATCCTACAACTGCAAGGGATTGAATTCTGACAAAATCTGTATGATCAAGAAGACTGCTTCTCCCCTAGAGCTTCCAGAAGTGAACACAGCTCTGATGATGCATTGATTCCAGCCCTTTGAGACCCATACCAGAATTGTGAACTACAGAATTGTAAAAAAAATAAATTTTGTTGTTTCAAATCATTCATTATATTTGTGACAATCCTTTACAGTAGCAAAAGAAAACTAACAGTCAAAAGTCTTTATTTTCTCCCAGTAAATTGAAAATTATTCTTAAAATCCTTATTCATCTTATTCCAACCAGATTTTAATAGATTGTATTTTCCAAAAATGGCTGCAACAATATTTCCCATCTCATGTGATCTTCCAGAACTTTGCCATACTTCCACAACAAGGGGGAATCTCTCTTACATTGAATCTGGATGGAACTTTGTCACTGCCTCCATGAATATAATTTGGTAGAAGTGATTCTGCATGACTCTCAAGACTCACTTAGAAAAGACCATGATGCCTCTAATAGATATTTCTTAATACACTCAACTCTGAAAGCTTTTGGCCATCATTTTTGATATCTAGCTAGTCTGAGGCTGCCATGTAGAAAGGCCATGTGGAATGATTACATAAAGACAGACAGGGATGCCCAACAAGCCCCAGATAACTCTTGTCTTTAACTTCTTAAATTTTCCCAGCCCAGGCACCAGACATGTGAGTGAAGAAGCCTACAACAAGATCTTAGTTATTTGCATATGGCCATGAAAGGAACCTGAGCAACAACTCTGTAGATGAGTCTAGTCAATACCAGATTTATAAGCAGCATCAATTATTGCTATTATTTTAATCCATTTGTTTGGGGGCACTTTGTCATGTAATAATAACTGGAAAATATTTTGGGGGCTATGAATTTAAATTTTAACTTATACAAAGATGTGTGATTTTAGGAGTAGATGGAAGAAAATCCATCTACCCATCATTTAGTCAGTAATTACTCTGAATTTAAGACAACACTTCACTTGCCAATACTATCCAATTTTGTTCTCAGTTATCTTCTATAGTTTACTCCTCATTTTCTTGAAATCATAGAAGAGATTTCCCAAATCTTCTGTGCTCTCCTATGCCCAACCACTTGTAGTCCCTGAAGTCTGCATGTCACTAGAGCTGAGCATGGTTTGTTTTTTTAAAGAGTCACAGTTTTATTTTATGCCTCATCTCATTGATAGAAGACCACTCATGCTTTATTTTTTGTTCAATGCCTGGGAGACTTGGAATTGGCTTCCTAAATCCATTACGAGGTTCTTGAAGTAAATTAGATGAATCTGTTTTCAATTTATATTGATTAAGGAGAAACAATGGAACAGTATTTAAAATTTAACCCAAACTAAAACTTGCTTTCTTATTCTTTTATGTCACTCATAACATATAGCTTAGAATATATTTTTGCAGTGTTGGATTTTCGCCTTCTCTTGCAGGTGTGTAGTACTTAGTCATTAATAACAATTGAAAACTCAACACTTCTGCTGTGTTGTCTGAGAATATAGTGCATGATATGGCGAGAACATTAATAATCCTTTATTTTAATTGCGATTTATTTTGATTTTGAGAATGCTGCTACATCCTTCTTTTTCAATCCACAATCTTCTAAATCATATATGAGAAGACTGGGGATTTAGAATATTTTAATATCAGGGTGAAACACAATAATAAAAATTAGACAACTAAAAGAGATGCGAGGGAATATCTAATCTAATCCTAACATTTTTAGATGTGGCATCATTAATCCAAAGAAACTAAATTAGCTGGTGGCAGAGCCAGAATGAGACAATTCATTTATCTGAGGGTGGCCGGGAAGTTCTCCTGTGAGACGTGGGTGCTGCTGCATTATGAGGCTACTGAACCCAACAAGCAAAATTCTCTTCAAGGTAATTTGTTTATTGGGTTCTTGAGAGAAGCCATGACATAATTAGCTGTCCAGAAAAAAGTGAACTTTTAAAATGAAGCTCTGTTATTCCTATTGCCAGTGTGGCTGGATACTATTTTTGGAATACTGTTTTTTCCCCTTCTTTTGGGTTTTCCTGTTGCTTTTGTTTGGTCTTTTCCATCTTTACTCCCCACCTGGATGTTTGTTGTTTGGTCAGGAGTTAGGCTGCTTCTGGCTCGCTGTCTCATGGAAAGGATGAACAGCACAAAGCAAGGGAATAGGAGCTTTTTCCTGTCATTTTACTTTACAGATTCCTTTATTTGCCGTATGTCAGAGTTAAGGAGTTTCAAATTTAGGATCCATCATGACCACAACCTCCCAAATCTCTTGTCTCCTTTGAGCAAGCAATATGTTCTATTATCAGGAAGATGTTTGATTTCAGAAAAAGCATCCACCTGAGGCCCTGTTTTGGTTTTCAAAATTAAAAATAGAGAATACACATATACATGCATATATAGAGAGGCAGACATAATCATTTTAGGCGTTGATTTGTGTTAAGAGACGGCATCTCTCTGTACCATACTGTTGTTTTCCAGAGGATTCCATTTTGAGAGTTGCTTTTCAACTCTGACCATACTTGAGTGTCTTCTATATTACATGTTTCTTATTAATGGCTATTATTTTATTCTTGGTTGGTTGTGCTCCTGTTTTGTTGTAGTCATTTGAGAGCTGCTGTAACACATTACCATAGATTAGGTGGATAAACAACAAACATTTATTTTTTACAATTCTTGAGGTGGTTTGGAAGTCTAAGACTGAGGTGCCAGCAGATCTGGTGTCTTGTGAAGGCCCACTTCCTAATTTATCCTCTTGTTGTATCCTACCATGATGGGGCACAGAGAGAGAGGGAGCAAGCTCTCTCCTGTCTTCTCTTAACTGATCCCGTTATGAGAGCCATAGTGACCAAGGGCCCTGTCTTCAAGTGCTATCACATTGGAAGTTAGAGTTGCAATATATGAATTTTGGAGAGTGTTGGGGGGAGGCTAAGTGTTCAGTCCATAGCAAGTTTGTTTGTTTGTTTGTTCACTTGAGGGGAGGAAGGGAAGAGGCAGAGAATCCCTAAGCAGACTCTCTGCTGAGCATGGAGCTGGATGTGGGGCTCGATCTCATGACCCTGAGATCATGACCTGAATCGAAACCAAGAGTTGGATACTTAACTGCCCCACTAGTATCTTTTTTAAAAAAATGCTTCTAGTACTTTGAGCTATTTTTAGTACTTTGAACTATTTCTATACTTATCTTTTTAATTATTGTTTTTATTTACTTGAGAGAGAGAACAAGCACAGAGACAGAAGGAGAAGCAGACACCGCTGAGCAGGGAGCCTGATGTGGGGTCAATTCCAGGATCCAAGGATCATGAGGTCAAAGACAGATGCTTAACCAACTGAGCCACCCAGATTCCCCTCAATCCTTATTTTAAAATTTTTTTTCTGACACTATAAAATGAGTATCACCAGTAGTGAATTCCTCGACAGAGTTCTTTGTTGGTTGTCTTTCTTTGCATTAAAGTTCTTCCTGTGGTCTTAGAATCTTGGTTTGGAAGCATATTTTATATAGAAATTTCTTCATTTGGTTTGGCTTTAATTTTCCTCTCACATGCCGTTTTTTTGCCACTTACTTGTCCATCTGCGGGTTTTGCATTTGACTCCATCCAGGCCTTTCAGGCCCCATTTCTTTCTTTCTTTCTTTTTTTTTTTTTTTTTTAAGATTTTATTTATTTATTCATGACAGACAGAGAGGGAGAGAGAGGCAGAAACACAGGCAGAGGGAGAAGCAGGCTCCATGCAGGGAGCCCGACATGGGACTTGATCCGGGGTCTCCAGGATCTGGACCTGGGGTGAAGGCCGCACTAAACCGCTGAGCCACCGGGGCTGCCCTAGGCCCCATTTCTAAATCTAGTTATTTTAATGGTCATGGAAGTTACTGCTTCACAAACTGTTGGGAGTCGTGGATGGCTCATCTTCAGAGTCAGGCAGTGGCTTTGCTCCCATGACACCAGTGCCCCTCCTTCTTGGTGTTGCCACTTACAGAGAGCCCCAGTCCCAGTTGGTGTTCAGCCTTCTTGGTATTTGGTTATTTATGCTGGGTCATTTGTATTGTATTGGTGCTGTAACAAATTCATACATAGTGGCTCAGACAACAGAAATTTATTTTATAGTTTTGGAGGTCAGAAGTCCCACATGAATCTCACTGGGCTAAAATCAAGATGTTGACAAGGCTGCATTTCTTTCTGGAGGATCTAGGAGAAGAATCTGTTGTCTTGCTTTTCCAGGGTCTAGAGGCTTTCCTCATTCCTTATTTGTGACCTCTCCCACAATCAAAGTCAACAATGGCCAGGCAGGTCTTTTTCATGTCCCATCACTCTGGCACTGACACTTCTGTCTATTCCACATTTAAGGACCCTTATGATTACATTGGGCCCACCCAGATAGCTCAGAACAATCTCCATATTTTAAGGTCATTTGATTAGCAGCCTTAATTCCATCTGCATCTTTGATTCCCCTTTGCCATGTAATATAACATATCCATTGGTTCCAGAAATTAGAGTATGGACATCTTCGGGAGGCCATTATTCTGCCTACCATAGTGGGGTTCGGGGATGACATGAGTTCATTTACCAGCTCTGGTCTCTAACTGTATGCCTGGATCCAGTGACCCCTTTCCTAATGAACAATTCTGGCCCCATTGACCCCTCCAGCTGCTTTCCTGGACACCAGCAAGCTGAGATCTTCAAAACCCTAGCAGTTTGGGATATTTGTTTTATTTCTCATTCAGAGAGCCATTCATTTTGTATTTTGGATCATGCATTTCTCTATGATTTTCTATTTTTATATTTGATCTTTCTTTCTTAAGGGTCTAGAGCAGTGAGGGTTATGAAGTATGAATCTGCTGTGTCATCTTGACATGGAAGTCTTCTAAATTCTAGTAGTAGCTGAGCCTGGAGCACTTAGATGCATCCTTAGAAAAATTTAAAATACTTGGCAAATTGTCAAATAGGAGCAATGAATGTTGTATTAGTTTCCCAGGGCTACCATAACAAAGTAACACAAACTAAGTGTCTTAAAACAAGATAAATTTATTATTTCACAGTTCTGAATGCCAGAAGTCTAAATTAAAGGTATCAGCAGGACCACGCTCTGTCTGAAGGCTCGAGGGGAGAAACCTTCCTTGCCTCTTGCAGCTTCTGGTAGCTCAAGCATTCCTTGGTTTGAGGCAGCAACCCTCCAATCTTTGCTTCTTCCCTCTGTGTGTCTCTTCTGTATTCCTGAATCCAAGTCCCCCTCTCCTTTCTCTTACAAAGACACCAGTCATTAGATTTAGGACCCATCCTAATCCAGTATGATTTTGTCTTAATTTGATTATATCTGCTAAGACCCTATTTCCAAATAAGGTCACATCCACAGATAACAGGGGTTAGGAATTGAAAATAAGTTTTGAAGGAACATAATTCAACCCACAATAGATGTATTTTTTTTTAAAGATACTTCCTGAGTATTTGTTTTATTTGTCCATTTAAAGTGGACATTCATGGGGCATGTGGGTGGCTCTGTTGGTTAAATGTCTGACTCTTGATTTCAGCTCAGATCTTGATCTCTGAGTCATGAGTTCAGGCCCTACATTCGGCTCTGCATTGGGCATGGAGCCTACTTAAAAAGATAAATAAATAAAAATAAAGTTAACTATCGGGATTGAGTCAGCTGTCCCTTCCCTGTCTCCCTCTTCCCTGCCCAGTGTTTCTAGTGAGTCTCTGTTCAATAAATACCTGTTGACTGGCTGACTACTTGCCATAACATGCTAACTTTTCCAAGATCTGCTAAAACTAGAGGGGAAGTGGAGTTAGTAGCATTTTCCAAAGCAACCGTGTTTATCGATTCATAATGCAGTGAAATACTGTCTCCAAGGGAGCCTTTGTGGAATGCAGTGTGAAATAAAGGAAAAAACATGGAACTAGAAGACATTCTGTAATAAGATGGAATTGGCTCTGCATTTGGGGGGTGGGAAAGACATTTCCAAACATGTTATTAAAGGTGAAAACCAAAAAGAAACGTCTCAATAGATTTGACTGCCTTTTGATACTTCATTGTGTCAAAGAAGATTATATCGGACTAAAAAGTAAAGGACAAGGAAGGGAAACAAAAGCAGTCAGGAGAACTGGCATCTTCTCAGCTCTGAGTGATGTAGTGATAAAATAAACGGAAACCTTCCCAGTAGAGAACTATCAGTATTGCTATAGCGTGAAGGATGCTCATTTTCAGTTTAATAAGACATGATGCTTCAATCTGATTTGAAAAAAATAAACTAATAATGCTTTTTTTTGTGATTGCAATTTTATCTTATCTTTTAAAACCATGACTGTTTGAAAATCAAGACTGCATTTCCAAAAATAATATGTGTGTGTGTATAAAACCACGTAATGGCATGGAATTTTTATTAAGGTAAGACAAAACCATAAATAAATATTCTTATGGGAGTAAAGAGATTAAATCATGTTTAAAAAGTTACTTAAGCTGACTTGTTATAAATACATTTCACCATGTTTATAGAGCTTCTTTTCTTTAAAACAAAACTACAATGTAATTATTTTTTTTGTAATTATTTTTTAACTCAATTTATGAAGTGTTTAATTTTGGCTTTATGTGCAAAGAAACTCACAAACCCCTATAGAAATTTTTTCCTTCTCTACCCATCCCCCATGCCTTTTTCTTCTTTGCTCCAAAGCCTTGGCCATCTGCTTCTCAAGGTGCTGCTGCTGCATTTGTAAAGCAGGGGTGCTCCATGCTCGCTCTGAGGTCTCCCCAGCCAGAGCAGGTGTCAGGATTTTCTGCTTACCATCCCATTCCATCTTTTTTACAAATTAGGGCTCAGCTGCAGTATCCACGAAGGGGAGAGAAGTCTAATAAAGCCAGGGCATCCCTTATGCTACCTGAGATGTTCATCTCCCCATCACCCTCATCCCCTGCACCCATTCTAGAAGCATCCCCTTTCACCCTTAAGTGGCTTTAGTTCCTTGATGTTGGTCAGACAGGCCAGGTCCCAGCTGTGAGCACAGAACCACCATCTCTGGGCCAGGCCTCTCCACTCCACAGGGCTATAAGGACACCCTGGGTAGGACCAGCCTCTGTTTCACTCATGACCAATCCCCCAGATACCGAAGTCAGTAGGGGAGAGGGGTAATCATAGAGGTCATGAAGCACATAGTTGTATACATCCTAAAACTCTATGGCCCACAGAAATATTATCAAAATGTTACTGTGTCCTTTATATTCACTGGTTAATGGCTACTTTGTTTTGACCCCTAATGTGTCATTTTTGTCAAAGGAAAGAATCCAGAATCTTGGGTTTTGAGCAGAAAATCAGGACAGAATGTGGGGTACCCACTAGTCCAAGAAATGGGAGTGGTCATTTGCATTTTGAAACAGGGGCCAGGGAGAAGTTCCAGGCACACTCTTATTTCCAACTATACCCTGCAACTTCTCCTAAAGATCACTGCACAGAGTTTGCAGTGTATTTCAGATGTCTCTGTGTCTAAGAATTGACTGGTGGGTGCAGTGAACATGTAGGTACCCTTGTTTTAACACCCAGTGATTTGGGTTCAGTAAGTCTGGTGTATACTCAAGAATTTGCATTTTTTAAAATAATGCATCCTGTGAGCCATCTCATGGGCAAGGTGTGATTTTCACTTTTCAGATAAGGAAACTGAGGCTTAGGGAGATTCATTTACTTGCCTAACATCACCTAAATGTCAAGGAATAGAACCAAGATTTCCCTCCAGTTCTGACGCCAAAGCTTGTGTTGTTAACCTCACCGTTAAACTACTGCAGTGCACACATGCAGTTTCCCTGTTGTTAGTTCAGAAAGCAAATATAGTATCATAAACGACTGCAGGCCCCAAGCACTGGAAGGTGTGAGAGACTCTGAAGCAGTAAGCACTCGAGCACCAGCAGGAGGAAGGAGAGCTACTGCCTCTTTGGAAAGCTGAGCAGAATGAGCAGAAAAAGAGATTGATGGTGAACGTGGAACTCTTGGTGTTTTTGACTCAATTATACTATTTGGATGCAACCTAACAAATTTGACAAGTCAACACAGTTCCTAAAAATCAGAAGTAGCATGGCAGTTTATTGGTTGGTCCATGCATGATCCACGGTGACCCATCCACCCTGAACTGCCAAACCCTGGACTTCTTTGATTCAACTCTTCCTTATGAAGTGTGTGGGGTTGAACTTGGCAGTCCCACCCTTCCCTGGCCTGTGGCCAAGGAGATAGTCTACACAAGGCCTGGTCTGCCTCATAATACCTATATAAGAAGATACTTCTCGTGTTTTAAAGTAATGTTGGAGCACCCTTTAAAATGTGGCTGTGCTAATTCGATGACTCACTGAATCTATGAGAAGTAGGACAGAGCCTGAAGGTCTTAGGCTAGAACTGCTTTGTGCTCCTGAAGTTCCCTGAGTTATATGAACCATGACCCAGCTGACAACATGAGACTGTCTGACTCAGTGGGAATAAGGATGTTCTGAGGTCCATGAAAATCTTAGTGGATCCAGTTCAGTGTTTGAAGCCTTGACATGTTACACTTATTCTAGAAATTCTTCCCAACAGGTATTAAATACTGCTCTGGCCAAGTAACTCAAATATACATAGATTATTATTTTACCTTTTCTTGGTAGTAAAAGTTGGAAATAACAAGGATCCTTCCCGGGCATAGAAAAATGGCAGGAGCCAGAGGCAGTGTGCACTGAGGAGAAGCACAGAGCTGAACAATAGGAACTATTTTTTGAAGGTGGTGAGCAGGAACATAAAGAAGGCTGCATAAAGGGAGTTGGAATACATGTTGAACTAGAACCCGTGAGAGAGGACGGCGAGCTGACATAAGGGCCTGCCAGAGATGGGGCCTGGGTGAAGAAGCATGTTCCCCACATCGATTGGCAGCCCTCATCTTTCAAATCAGGATGTTGTATTGTTATCCTTGTTCTCTGAAACCCACAGAAACAGTTGTTCTGGATGGACAATGATGACAAAAAAATACAGTAATTCTTCTCTAGTCTTATTCCATGAGAGCCTGTGTGGACAAACAAGGCCTTCCCATGTGGCATCACATGAGCTGTTCCAGGGTAACCAGAGCTTGCGGGCTCCTTCCATGGGCTTCCTTCTCAACTGTGGTGGTTTTAGAAGCTTGCCTACTTTCTCCTCAAAGGCAGTATCTGTTCCCCTGTGATCAAACATTCTGAGGGCATAGAAGAGAATTAGAATATTTCTTTCTTTATCTTTTAAATTTATTTGGGATTGAAGCTAAAGAAAAAAAGACAATTAGTTTCTTTTTTAAATACCCTAAATATCAGTAATTGTATTCTGTGGCTTCTCCACCAAAAAAAAACAAAACAAAAACAAAAACAAAAAAAAAACCAAAAAACCAAAAAACAATAACAAACAAACAAAAGTATTAGAGGAAAAATACCTTAATTGAAATAGGAACTTCAATAAGAATACTTGCTATTTGGAAAAAACTGGGTTGATGTATTTATATGAATGGCAGGATTTAATATGCATCTTTAATTAATAGATGAAGATGATCCATAGGCATGATTAATGAGTGGGATGAGAGATAAAACAAGTGTGGTGTTTTGAAAGTGATGACTGCTAGATCACACATAAAAATGGGAAGGCAGTAAAATGCAAGAGGTTTCTTTTGGAATCAAAATGTTGGGGGCATTCGGGTGGCCCAGGTGGTTAAGCGTCAGACTCTTAGTTTCGGTTTAGGTCATGATCTCAGAGTCCTGAGATCCAAGCTCTGAGATGGGCTCTCACCACTGGGCGTGAAACCTGCTTAAGATTCTCCCTCTCCCTCTGCTCCTACCCTCCACCCCTTCCTTGTGTTCTATCTCTTAGAAAAACAAAAACAAAAAAATTTCCTGTGTTTCATGTCCAAGTTTTGCCTTGGCTGGCTACTGAAATAACACATTTGAACCTTAGTAGTTTTTAACTCATCAACTGAAAATAATAACCCTAGTCTTGCTAATACCCTAGGTCTGGGGACATGCTGCTGAGGAAATACATGTACATACAGTCCTTGCCATCAGGGAGTTTACAGTGTAACTACAGTATAATGGGGGATGGGGAGAAACACAGTAACCAAATAATTAAATGAATGTCTATAAAGTTATAGCTGTTGTATAATCACAATCCACATTTGGAATTCTGAAAATCAGGAAATTTAAACGCTGTGTTAAAACCTGTCTTTGGAAATCAGCATTATTTCTTCAGAGGCATGCTTTATTTAGAGGACCTCTAAGAGAATATCCTTAAAATTGATATGAGAGATGGTCTAAAACCAGAGACAGTCTTGCCTTTGCTTCTGGACTTTTCCTCTCTGCTTCAAGTTAGTATGTCAAATTAGTGGGTAGGTGAAAATTTTTATTGGAGATACTCAGAACCCAGAGTCTAGACAGCCTGTCTAGGGCTCAGTCAGCAACCATCAGAGCAGGTTCCACCATTTCCTACTGTATGAGTTTTAAAGTAAAAAAGCCACAATGGTGGGCCAGAAGAGCAGGTGGGATTGTCCTGTGAGCCTGGCATTTGAGGACTGACCCTTCGATGACTTTTACCAGGCACAGCCCACGGAGCTGGCTAGGCTGCCTTGGTGGTGGTTGGTACTGAACATTCTGGGGGTGACACCTCTGGGCAAGTGTTGCTACTACGTTCTTTTTTCAACTGAGCAAAAGGTTTAACAGAATTGAAAGCTGGCAGAACAAAGGGCCATAAATTGAAAGTCTGTTTATGTTTGGATGATTTACTTAGCCTAGTTTTCCCTCCTGTTAATGCTGCCTTAGTGCTTTGGAGATCATATGTCAGGTGGATTATCAGGCATAGTTTCACCTTTATTGTGTAACTCATCACTTTCCTCATTATCAGAGGACTATTTCCCTTTCATCATCATCACCAAGATACCAAAATGTGTTTGATTTAGTGACTTTATTTTGACCGTCTGCCAACAGTTATTTCCCCTCAAGCCTATGATTAGCTGGTATTAGGTCACTAGGCATGCCACAGTGCAGGTGAGGGTCCAGCCACGTGCATTTCCCTGTGACTCTCCCTCGTGAGGCAGGACATTGCCACCAATCAAAAATGGACTAAATGTATTCATGTTATTGCTGGAAAATAATTACCCTTCCACAGTTTATAAGAGCCTCACACCATTTCTTGCAAACACAAATAGATGACTAGTTTGGCCACATTACCAACTTCCAGAGCATGGAAATAAACATTTTTTGAAATGCAATTGCAAGAAAGAAAATTCTAAGGAGCACCCTTATCTGAAAGGGACCAACTGCCAAATCATGGCAAGCCACATTCGTAGGAAAAGAATTCAGTGTATCACTGAAGAAAGTTTGTAAGAATTCTCAGGCATGCCAAAGACTACCTTCTCACGGTTTTTCTGCTTTCATTTAAAAAATATTCTCAATAGCTTATTTCAGGGACTATTTTTCAGTAGTCCAACTAACCTGCAAGGTCACACATTTTACCTGTATTTGCTTAAAGTGTCTGTGTTGCAAAAAATAGGCAGGGACAGCAGGATGTTCTGGTTATAATGTAACTGGTTCACCTTTAAAAGTCTTTATGCCCTTTCTTTAAAGAGGTAAGAGAATGTCTCAGCAGTTTGTAGGAAACCGCATTGCTCAGATCGTCAGAGAGTGCTGGGTACCCCTCCCCCCCAGCAAGGACTGGGATGTCACAGTCATTGTTGGTCTTGATCAGAAGCTTCCCAGGGAAGTTGAACCTCCTAGGAATCAGCACATGGAAATCTCTGGAAAGCTCGTTTGGGAAAGAAATATCAGCAAAGACTTTGGAATCACACCATTTGAATATATTCAAGGTGAAGCTTCTCTTTCTTTTTCCCTGGATAAAGAAAAGCGAGAGAAAAAATATCTGCCTTTGTCTCTGCTCCATGACTTTTCATACAATGACTAAAGTTCTGGCGTTTATTAGTGCTTATTATTATAAAAACGTCTGCTCCACAACTAAGCCTACAGATAAAATGTGGCCCTTTTGAAAGATACAACAATAAAACTTATAAAAGAAAGCCCAGGAAAATATTTTCATGACCTTGGGATAGGCAAAAATCTTCTATAATAGGGCACAAAAAGCACTAGCTTTAAAGGAAAAGGTTGATCAATTAAATGACATAAAGAATTTCTATTCATCAGAAGACATCCCTGAGAAAGTAAAAAGACAAGCTACAAAGTAGAAGACATCTGCAATATGATTTTCAAACTATATGAAGAATTCCTATAAAGCAGTAACAAAAAGGAGAATCCTGTAAAAATATGCAAGAAACTTTAAGTGAGCACTTTATAAAATAGGGTATTCCAGGCAGCCCGGCTGGCTCAGTCATTTAGTGCCGCCTTCAGCCCAGGACCTGATCATGGAGACCTGGGATCGAGTCCCATGTCAGGCTCCCTGCATGGAGCCTGCTTCTCCCTCTGCCTGTGTTTCTGCCTCTCTCTCTCTCTCTGTCTCTCATGAATAAATAAATAAAATTAAAAAAATAAGATAAAGTAAAATAGGGTATTCCAATGACCAATAAACATGTGAAAATGTGTTCAGTATTTTCTGTTCACTGTGGAGACAATAAATAAATGGATGATAGATAACATAATAGCTTGAAATAAAAAACATGAGAAACAGCAGGTGTTGACGAGGATGATGTGGAGAAAAAGGGATTCTCATGTATTGGTGGTGGAAATGCAAACTGGTGCAGCTACTGTGAAAAACAGTGTGGAGGTTCCACAAAAACTTAAAAATAGAGTTACCATGTGGTTTAGTACTTCCACTACTATGTATTAACCCAAAGAATATGAAAACATTAATTTGAAAAGATATATGCACCCCTATGTTTTTTTTTGTAAGAGTATTTATAATAGCCAAACTAAGGAAGCAACCCAAATATCTCCAATAACTGATGAATGGATAAAGATCTGGGATGGATGGATGGATATATATATATATATATATATATAGAGAGAGAGAGAGAGAGAGAGAGAGAGAGGGATAGATTGAATATAACTCAGCTATTAAAAGAATGGAATCTTATCATTTGCTACAACATGGATGGAACTAAAGGGCATAATTTAAGTGAAAAAAGTCAGTCAGAGAAAGACAAATACCATATTTCACTCCTATGTGGAATTTAAGGAGCAAAACACATGAACAAATCAAAAAAGAGATAAACCAACAACCAGACTCTAGAGAACACACTGATAGTTACCAGAGAGGAAGTGGGTGGGAGTCTGGGGGAAATAGGTAAAGGGGATTAAGAGTACATTATCATGGGATCCCTGGATGGCGCAGCGGTTTAGCGCCTGCCTTTGGCCCAGGGCGCGATCCTGGAGACCCGGGATCGAATCCCACGTCGGGCTCCTGGT
Organism: Canis lupus dingo; assembly: GCF_003254725.2. NCBI lineage: Eukaryota > Metazoa > Chordata > Mammalia > Carnivora > Canidae > Canis > Canis lupus. Next base: position 74,307,313 of record NC_064247.1, read on the forward strand.
GCATGGAGCCTGCTTCTCCCTCTGCCTATGTCTCTGCCTCTCTTTCTCACTGTGTGCCTATCATAAATTAAAAAAAAAAAAAAGAGTACATTATCATGATGAGCATAGAGTAATATATAGAATTATTGAATCACTATATTCTATACCTGAAACTAGCATAACACTGAATCATAATTACACTGGAATTTAAAAAATTACCATGGGAAAAAAATAACATGATAGCATTGTATGCTCACCCAAATGGCCAAAATGGAAAAGACTAAAAATTTTCAGATGTTGGTGAGGAAACGAAGTGACAGGAATTCTCATATACCTATCAGATGAGGATGGTACAATCTCTCTGGAAAACTGGCAATATCTATTAACGAGAAATATTTGCATAATGGCCCAGCACTTCCACCCCAGAAGTATATACACATCTTCACCAAAAGACATGAAGAGTGTTTGTAGAAATATTATTTGTGATAGCACCAAACTGAAAACAACTTGAATGTCTATCCATAGTATGATGGATTAGTTGCAGGATATTTATTCAATGCGATAGTCCACAAAAATGAAAAAGAACAGACTACTTCTACAACACAACATGGCTGGATTTTATATACTTTTTGGTGAGTGAGAGAAGTTAAAGGAATATATAACTGTGCAATTCTATTTATAGGAAGTCCAAAATCAGGCAAACCTAATCTGTTATGTGAGAGTTCAAAATAGTACTTTTGGTAAAGTAGTGTTTAGAAGAGTAGGAGGGCATAAGGGGGATTGAGGTTATGATAACCTGTTGTTGAGTCTAAATGGTTAAGAGAGGAGAAAAAGAAATCTCAGAGACAAAAATCATGACAGTTTTTTGTTTGTTACTAGAGAAAGAGAAGCTGCGCACCAGCTAGGGGTGATAGGGGTGAAGGTAAAGGGAGAGGAGAGAGAATCTCAAACAGGCTCTGTACTCAGCATAGATAGAGCCTGACGCAGAGCTGAATCTCATGACCTGAGATCATGACCTGAGCCTAAATCAGGAGTCAGACACTTAACCAACTGAGCCACCCAGGTGCCCCAATCATGACAGTTCTTGAAACCTGTGTAGACAGAGTAGGAGAAAAAAATATCAACTAACATATGTGTATATTTTTGAAAAGCTAATTAAGTGAAAACAGCTTTTTATGTGAACAGAGGGTAGATTTGGATCAAAAAAGAAATATTTCTTGATAGATTTTCTTTCATTTTCCCTGGAATTTATTTAAGTGGTGACCCAAGATCAACATCTAAGCTAAAAGAGATTCTGAATCTCTCAGATTCTATACCTTAGTCTCTCTTCTTGTTCCTGACTACTAGCCCATTAGGTTTTCTGATTCCCTGAATTTAGATTTGTCAGAATTTCTTCTAATGCTTCAGGCCATTGTTTATGTTCTGCACTGAGAGCCCTTTTGCTAGCATACCACTGGATAGATCTCTGGATCTGTTTCTAGACAAAGTGGTGAGGATGTAGTGATTGATTGTCTATGGTGGGGCAGAGGGAAGAGACTGGTAATACAACTCTTGGATTCCTGGGCTGGCTATTCATGTAGGTGGGGGTGTATACACCAAGGGAGAATAGAGGAAGAGGAGAGAAGCCTTGTGAGCTACAGAGTGGGATTAGATATACTGGGGGCCTATATCCAAGGGAGTTGAACATAGGGTTTGCAATCTCTAAAGAGTGACTTGGGTTTGTGTCGCAGAATATGAAGTAATCAGTAAATAACAAGTATTAGTACTGCTAATGTGACAAGATAATTTATTGTTTACATCACTAAATGTTATTTTTCGAAATATTTTCTTTGGCACTGGATCAACTGTAGGTTAGCAGATTGAGTCTCCTAACTTGGCCTCCAAGCTTCATAAACTTTATTTATTTATTTATTTATTTTAAAGAGCTTCATAAACTTTAGATGAAGAACTTTGAATTTTCATTTACTGTGAATGTAGGTTATTTGTTCTAGAAATGTCTTAAATAATATCTCTTTGTTTTACAAAATACAAAGGAACTAGGGATTTGCTGGATATATGGTCGGCTTCATTAGACAGAGTGAAACAACTAGCTTTAATTATTTATGCAATTTTTTTGGTCAAAATTGTTGTCTTTTAATGATACTCAAGAATATTTGAGAATTGGAAAGATAGATTAAATATGTATTAATGTCAATGTACAAAAATGAACCGGGAATATATTGCATTGTAGGTATTTGAGTACATTCCAAGGATACTTTGAATTTACTAGTAGGAAAATAAAGGCAAAAATTAAAATTAGAATTCGTAAACTCAGAGAAGAGAGGCCAAAATTCATGAAATCCCTTAACGCAAACATGAACATTTAAATTCAATAGTAATTTAGTGATTCCAGCACATTCACCACAAATTGACTTTCTGTTAATAGTTCCAGGTGAGGAGCAGAGTTACCTGACCATATTTCTCTTCTGCTAACCTTGCCCTGTACTCACGATTTCTCTGATTTATTAGTTAACTGATCATTCTTTATGCTACTCTAGGGCTTAGACAAATACCAATCAATACACTTTAAAAAAATAAAGTTGAAATCAAGCCATAGAAGAGCAACTGTAAACACTGAAAAAGTCCAGAATTTCAAGTTTTAGAAGCTACATTTTCACAGGTACCCCCTGCCAAGGACCATTAATATAATATTTTTATTGATTGGTGTCACTATTGAATGTTAGGCCTCCTATATTGCATGGAGATGCAGAATATTTTGATCACAGTATTACACAAGCACCATGTATTTCTGGTCACAATTGTATCTGATGGTAGAGTCTTGTTCAAATTTTGCTTTTTGAAGAGCCCTTTTCTCAGATGTTCCTTCTCTATGCTGTAGATCAGCATTTCATACAAAAATCATTGCCAAACTGTTTTTGTTTTATAATTCTATAGCCCTATGCTTTTGTATTCAGGACAAAACAATAGCAATTATAACAAAAAAAAAAAAGGAAATCTTGATCTGCAATCAGAAAGATTGTTAATTTTCTTCCTAAGTGACCCTTTGATTTGAAACAGCAATTCAGAACTTTAGTCTTGGGAAAAAAATGTGCAAAATGGCTTTGGGTCTTTAAAAAGAAAACTATTTTGAAAAGAACAAACTATGATTGATTGCACATTGATATAAACATGCACATGGGGCTATTTCTGCAGTCCAGAGATGGGAAAGTTCCTGTAGGAATCACAGAAAAATAGATGCTTTTGAAGGGAGCCTAAGGCAGTGGAAGCAAGAGGATTGAGGATTGGGGAAACAGCCTGATTGCATTATTTGAATGTTATTAGAGTGAATGTCTGGAATGCCCTTTTGAGTAGTTTATTTTTAAAAAGTGTAGCTTGTGGGATACGAAATAAAATCAGCAGGAGCCAACAGTGTGGCTCTGACCTGGACCTCACAGAGCACAGAAGTCAGCGAATGAGACAGACCTGCGTGGAGAGACAGTTTTCGAGCACCTCTCTATCACTGAAGAGCTTGCAGGACTTGGGCAGGTTAATTCGCCTTTCTGGGTCTTATTTCCATCAGTTTAAAAGTAAGAGGAGTCGACACCACTTGGTCTCTGTGGCAGCTTCCACTTCTGATGTCCTGGGACTAGATGTGGGCTGATAGTTATCTGTGAGGAAAGGCTTCACCAAACAAGGCACTTAAACAAAATTGTGGGAAGGTAGGACATTGAGTAAAACAAACCAAAACAAAATACAAATCTCTGAGTGCTCTTAAACCACAGTCAAGGCCATCTGCAAACCTCGTGCATCAGAGTTTTCACCAATAGGTAGTTATTGGGCTGTCAGCATGCCTAGACCTATGCCAGGTGCTGGAGCTTCTGTACAGGTGAGCGTCAGACAGGTGATCAGGTGACTACACTGCAGGCACATCATGAGATGATAAGTCCCAGGTGCGGTCGGAGCTCAAGAAAGCCATCTGAGCTAAGAGTAATAGAGGGTGTGATAGCATATAGGAAGGGGATGTCTGTGTGAAGGCCTGGGGAGGAAGGATACCATGATGAGTTTGAAGTTAGGAAGTAGTGAGAGATGAGAGCAGAAAGGTAAACACAGGCAGTTCTCCTAAGACCTGGGTGTTCGTCCCTCATCTAGAAGGTGGGAGGTATGTGGGCAGGGGCCAAAATCCCATGCCTGCATCTTCCTCCTCATTATCTTTCTAGCTTCCTTCTTGTTCCTTCCTGTGGGTTGGGGGATCCCCTTCCTGCTCTGGAGGAGTTCAGGTGAGGATGGGCTGCTGGTATCAGTCAGGTAGAAGAGGGGCAGTCCTGCCACCTTGTATGCCTCCTGTGGCCTTGAACAGAAGCCTCCAGGTGTACAGCCCTCTGGGAATTACAACCTTAGTTCTGCCCAAAATTAGGACCATACCTGGGGCTCAGGATGGGAGGCAGGTAGATCAAGAGTATTCCAGGAGTCTGGAGCCCTCTATCTTGTTCTATTTTTAAAAGGAGCATGTGGGAAGGTGTCTGAAATATATGTAAATGAGAATGTACTAAGGGGGAGCCAGAAAGGTAATTAAAACTGTTTGGGGTTGAATTATGTCCCTCCAAATCCAGATGTTGAAATCTAGACACCAGTACTCAGAATGTGATTTTCTTTGGAAATAGGGTCATTGCAGACGTAACTACTCTGTTATGATATAGGAATGAGGTGGGCACCCATCCAATATGATCGGTGTCCTTATAAGAAGGGGAAATTGGATACAGGCATATACAGACAGGGAGAATGCCACGTGGGTGACACACAGGGATGATGCTTCCACAAGACAAGAAACACCAAAATGGCTGGCAAACCAACAAAAAGCTGGTGAAGAAGCATGGAACAGCATCTTCCTCCCAACCTTCAAGAGGAACCAGTCCACCAACATCTTGATCTTGGCATCCAGCCTCCAGAGCTGAGACAATAATACATTTTTGTTGTTTACACCACCCAGTTAGTGGTACTTTGTTATGGGAGCCCTAGCAAACTAACATCAGGACAATTAAATTAATTCAGAGGCTTACTCTATTTTGGGGTTATTTCATGTTAAATTGCTTAAATTTACAATAAAAATAAAAACATATGCCTCGAATAAGGGCACTGAAGCTTCATGGCTGTCTAGCATCAATAAGAGTATAAAATGAAGGTATCAGTTTAAATCCTGGTTTGGGACTAATACTCATATTGATAGGATCGACCTGCCCACAAATGTCAAATGTGAAATAAATGTCAGCATGGTTTTTTTGAGCTTGGAAATAGGGATATCAGGGCTATTTCTTTTGCACAACTTAGAGTTATTATTAAATAGATATAGACATACCTGTTTATCCCTAGAGGAAAGTACATAGAAGTATTGAAGAAATGTTAATACCTAGAGGTGACGTTGTTGATATTTTATTAAGTCTTTGGGAATTAGACATAATGATGTGAAAATCTGCAGAATAGAAATTAAGTTTCTGAATTTATTTCTGACTCATTAGTGACCTAAGGGCACCCACTAAATTAGTATGTTATATTCAGTTTCTCCAGATGCAAGCTAAAGATTAAAAAATCACCTGCTATTTTTCTCTGCTTTGATTTTTGTCAAGAAGATTAAGGATGACATTTTTTTTCTGAATATAAAGTGGTATTATTTTGTGTAGACAGCCCAATTCAGAAACAACATGTAGATATATGCTGGTAGATGCCCGAAGGAAGAAAATATACCTGTGTAACTATATGCTAAGTATTATGATTGCTCTTATACCTAGGGAAGTAAATACAATTAATGCACTGGATTTCATTACATTACAAAATAAGCCCCTATATATTTGCTATGTATTTAAGAAGATATGTATGATAATAACATGTTTCAAATAAGTTGGAATAGTTACCCTTGAAATCATGTATGTAGAGGTAAATTCCCTTATAAATTTTTTCTAATCAAATTCATTAGGGCATAATTTACTTATACAACAGAGTGAGTTTTGACAAATGATATACGCATATAACTGCCACCATAATCAAGATAATAGAACATTCCTATCAACCCCAAGATCTCTTTTTGTCCACTTGCCACCTCCAGTCCCAGGCAATCACTGATCTGCTTTCTGTTACTATAAACTAATTTTACTTGTTTTAGAATTTCATTTAAGTGATGTTTTGGGGATTCATCTATTTTGTGGTGTATATTGGGAGTTCCATTATACTGCTAAGCAGCATTCTCTTGGGTGGATATGCCACATTTGTTTATAAGTTCACCTGCTGATAGATATTTGGGTTGTTTCCAGTTTCACTTTTATGTATAAAGATGATATGAGCATTATCATATGAACATTTTAATAGACATTTGTGTTCCTTTCTCTTAAATAAATACCTAGGAGTGGAATTTCTTCAGTATACTATTTTAAAACCTATTTTCCTACCTAGTGAAATTCAAGTAAGTCTGAAAATTGTTGATGACATGCAACTTGGCATCATATTAAAATATATTTATTTATATATTTACTTGTGCCAACTTCATTCCAAAAACATTCTTCTTATTCAGACTACCAATATTTTGTAAAAATCTAGAATTTAAATAAGTAATATAATTTGAACCAAAGTAAATAAGGGTAGAAGGATACTTTGTGCATTTGTGTACTTTATAGAGAAAAGAATATGTAACTCTTATTGTCTTAAAAAAAGGCGGGAGGAGAGGAATTAGGACCCAAAATGGTATAAGAATGCTGCTTTGATTTTCTATTTTTTATTCCTGGATTTTTAATATTAGGGTATATTTTCTGAAGCATGGCCTTTCCCCATATGTTACATTTTAAAATCTCTTCTTACAGAATGAATCACCAGTCGAAACACTCTCTTGGCCTCCCTATGGGTTTTTTCCCCCCACATTCTCACCAACACTTGGATACAGCTTTTTCAATTTCAGCCATTTTTAAAAGCTTTTAATAGTGTCTTATTGTGGTTTTATTTTTTTTTAAAGATTTTATTTATTTACTCATAAGAGACAGAGAGAGAGAGAGAGAGAGAGAGAGAGAGGCAGAGGGAGAGGCAGGCTCCACGCAGGGAGCTCGACATGGGACTCGATCCTGGGTCTCCAGGATCAGGCTCTGGGCTGAAGGCAGCGCCAAACCGCTGAGCCACCCGGGCTGCCCTTCATTAGTCTTTAATGAGAGAAATAGAAATTAAAATCACAATGAGGGCAGCCCGGGTGGCTCTCTCTCATGAGTAAATAAATAAAATCTTTAAAAAAAAAAAAAAAAACTAATGAAGTTGTCCATCTTTTTTTTTTTAATTTTTTTTTTAAATTTTCATTCATTTATGATAGTCACAGAGAGAGAGAGAGGCAGAGACACAGGCAGAGGGAGAAGCAGGCTCCATGCACCGGGAGCCTGACGTGGGATTCGATCCCGGGTCTCCAGGATCACGCCCCGGGCCAAAGGCAGGCGCCAAACCACTGCGCCACCCAGGGATCCCAGTTGTCCATCTTTTTATATGCTTACTGAACATTCTTACATCTCCTTTGCTAAAGTATTCTGTTTTTTGACAATTTTATTTTTTTTCTTCAGTTGTGAGTTTTTTATATGACCCAGACATAGTAACTTTGCTAGCTAGATCTATTGCAAATACTTCTGCCCATTTTGTCTCATCGTTTATTTTCCATACAATGTCTTACAAAGAGTAAAGGTTTTTAATTTTGTTAAAATTCAATTGGTAGTTTTTCGTTCTTTTATGTATTTCCTTTTGCTCTGTCCTAAGAAATCTTGGCCTATTTTAAGGTCACAAGGATCTTCTCTTAATATTTTCTTCTTTAAATGTTACAGTATTTGCTTTGGTAAAGTTAACCTTCAAAATAAAACTGCTAGTTACTTTACCAGCTAAGATGGGCTTTTTCAGGAATAAAAGAAAACTGCAATCCAGGAGGCACAAGCTGCAGCAAACTAGGCAAATCCACAGCACAAAGGACAGGAGCGCTCTTTTATATAGGAAAGGTGTGGCGGGGCGTTGGGAAGGCTGTTGTGAGTAAAAAGGCCATTGGAGTAAACTGAGAGTTTGAAGTATGGGAGCTTTTCATTGAGTGAGTTGTGACTGACTCTGATTGGCTGGGCTGTTGCTAGAGGAGGAGGAAAGCCTTTCTTCCTTCTGCTAGGGTAGTAAAGCAGTATCTATGGGTGAAGTCTAGCTCTTCTTGTGTTTGCAACTGTTGATAAGTGGAAGAAGGGCATGAGAACTCCCGCTTCCAAACTCCCAACTCCATTTTAGTCCTCCATGAGAGATTTTTCTTTATTACTTTTCACATTTCAATCTATGATTCATTCTGAGTTAATTTTTGTCAGTTTGATTTCTTTTCTTTTCTTTTTTTTTTTTGGAGAGAGAAAGCCTAATCAGGGATGGGGGGTGAGGGGCAGAGGGAGAGGGAGAGAGAGAATATTACCCAGGCCCCACATCTAGCACAGAGCCTCATGTGGGGCTTGATCTCACCACCTTGAAATCATGACCTGACCTGAAATCATGTCAGAGGCTTAACCAACTGAGCCACCCAGGCACCCCTTTCTTAAAATAGACTTTTCTATCTCAATTGAATTAAATCTAACTTGGATAGCATTTGTTGTTGTTGTTGTTGTTTTGTTGTTGTTAAAACTATCTTATAGTTATTTTTATTAAAATAAGATTATATTTAAAAAGTTATGTAGAAGCTCCCTAAGAACATCCAGAAAAGTGGTCTTTCAGTTTCATTTTTAATATCTCCAGTGATATAAGGCTCGCCCCTCTGAGAAAGCCCATTCCATTTTCAGTCAGAGGAATAGAAGCACCCATAAGAATCTTGGAGAGGGATCCCTGGGTGGCGCAGCGGTTTGGCGCCTGCCTTTGGCCCAGGGCGCGATCCTGGAGACCCGGGATCGAATCCCACGTCGGGCTCCCGGTGCATGGAGCCTGCTTCTCCCTCTGCCTGTGTCTCTGCCTCTCTCTCTCTCTCTGTGACTATCATAAGTAAATTAAAAAAAAAAAAATTAAAAAAAAAAAAAAAGAATCTTGGAGAGACTCATGAGGCCTGCAGAGCCTCAGACTTGACATGCAGAAGGAAAAGAAAGCACATTTCTTGACAATAAACTGCCATTTGTCCTTCTGCATTAGGCAATGCAAATCACATTGCTTTGATTGTCAGGGCTTTTGGCTCTGATTGATTATTTTCAGCCAGGACCTTGACATCCACCACAGAGGCCAGATACCTGGGAGGGGATGGTACACAGCATAGGTCTTACAGTTGACCTCAAATGAAGCTGCAGAGAGAGTACTGTGCAGGGGAAGACTAACCCCACACTTGAAGCTGGTACCAAATTTCTTGTCTTTTCTCCTAAAAATCACCCCAAGTTTCATCTTCACTATTCCAGATGTTATTTCCCTGTTGCTCAAATACTACTGTTTTGTACTCAGTTAAAAGGAACATGAAGACTGGGAAATGATTATATGAAACTATGTGACTCTGTCACTACACAGCCCCTCAAGTCATGGCTCTGTCCAGGAGAGGCTTGGCCTAGCCATTAATGTCTTGGAATATGATTTGTCATAATTAACCAGCTTGGTTAAAAACATGCAACAACTATTAAAGGTATTTTCAGCTACAATGAAAAATACATTTTTAAGAGTCAAGTTTTATTCAAAAAACAGATAAGATTCCAGTTAGCTGAGAACAAATGTACACGTGTTTCAGGGGGGTGATGATGGGGTGAGGGTGGTATATGTATTGGGTGCATGTGTTTACTTTTTACATTTTTTCTATCATTTTATTTTTGGGACAGTGTGGGCCTAAGAATAAGGAATGTAATTCTTTCCGTGGTTACAGAGGTCCAGAAATACAGCAAGAGAGGTCAATAGGAATGTGATGTGATGTTATAGCTTTCCACATATAAGTTACTAGTTACTTTAATCATCAGATGATTTGGCTTTTCCCTAATATACAGCTGGTTTCCAGAGTCACTGTACTTGCCTTTGATGAAGGTCTCAGGAGATTTAGTGCAACAGAGCAAATGGTCATTTACTACAAACCACTCTTTGCCATTTAGCAGGACTGCTGTGATATGTATGTTGATGCATAGATAAGATTTATGAAGAAACAGCTCATTTACTTCATTTGATTGTGTGGTAGGCAAAATAATGCCCCCCCCAAGCCCCCCAAAGAACACAGTGTACTTATCCCTGGAACCTGTGAATATGTTACCTTGCAAGGCAAAAGGGATTTGGAAGACGAGAGTAAATTAAGGATCTTGAGATGAGAAGATTATCCTAGATTCCCCAAAGTAATCACAAGGGTCCTTTGAACCTTCCCTAGCTGTGATCACAGGAATATGTGACCACAGGAATATGTGACCACAGGAAAAAGACACCGAGATATGTAACACTGCTGGCTTTGAACAATGAAGGAGTTTGCTAGAAGCTGGAAAGGCAAGGAAATCGTTCTCTAGGACCTGTAGAAAGGAAACGCAGCCCACCAATATGTTGACTTTAGTATATGAGACCTGTGTTGGCCTTATGTCCTATGGAACTTGAAGATAGTACATTTATGTTGCTTTGATTTGTTATCCCAGCATTAGGAAGCTAATGTAGTCTGTATCCTGTCCCTCAGGTGTGGGGAACAGAACTGCACAGAGGAGTCGAAGCTGACACCTGTGTCTATGTCTCTGTATATATAAACAGACATATATCTACACACACAGATGTATATTTGTATATTATATATAATTTCTAAATGTTAAAATTAAAAATTTGTGCTGAGTTTCTGTTTCAGTAGAGGGAACCCAGAGAGTGAACAATATATATAAGTAATAAAATTGGGGTAATTCCTTTATCTTTGAATAGCAGCTAATGAAAAAAATGATGTTTCTGAATATTTATCAATATCTTGTTATACACTACACCCACCCGTTTATTATAAGGGTCTTTGAAAAATTAAAACTTTTTGAATGCTATTGATTATGATTCAGAAAATGTAGATTTTTCTTCTTTTCAGAAATAACAGTAACATAAGCGACTGCTATAATGTGTATTTCATTAAGATAAATGAGATTATTGGTGTTATGGTAAAGCAACAAATCTCAAACGCGTTCCCAGGACAACATTATGGTTTTAAAAATTATCAAGGATCCCCAAAGAATCTTTGTTAATGTGGGTACATACAACGTTGTTTATTGTACTAGAAATTTAAGCTGATAAATTTTTAAAATACATATTCAATAATTCATTTAAAATGACAAAATGAACCCATTATTTGGTAACCTAAATTATATGTTTTATAAATAATCACATTTCAAAAATTGAAAAATAATGAAAAGACATTGTTTAAAATTTTTGCATGTTTTTAGAATGACTGCCCCTGTAAGAATAGCTTGACTTCCATGTCTGCTTCTGCGTTCAATCTGTATGTGAAGAAAATCCAACTTTGGACAGATACATAATTGGAGGGGTGGAGTATTTTAATAGCCTTCTCAGATGATTGTGGATATTCTTCTTTAATACTACACCAAAGCTTGACAAGTGGTAGTTTCTTGAGCATTGGTTGCAACATGGAATCTGACAACACAATTAACTTTTTGTAGTTTTTTTTTAAGATTTTATTTATTTATTCATGAGAGACACAGAGAGAGAGAGAGAGGCACAGACATAGGCAGAGGAAGAAGCAGGCTCCATGCAGGGAGCCCATTGCAGGACTCGATCCCGGGACTCCAGGATCACACCCTGGGCCGAAGGCAGGCGCTAAACCACTGAGCCACCCAGGCATCCCAACTTTTTGTAACTTGTTTCATTAAAACCCTCACAAAGTATCTTTACTAATGGGTATTTTACTAACACTGGGACTTAGACTTTAGAGAAATAAGAGCTCACTTTTACAAATTTCAGCCCATTTCATACAATATTTTAAAAATTGTATTTGTTAATGTAATGACCATTCTCATAGTCTTTAGTTTTTGGAAAACCATCAAGCTCATGGTAGCAGAAGATTTCAAAAAATTTATTTCTTTCTGGAGAGCTCAAATTTATCATTGATAACGGATAGTGTTAGTTGTTTTCCTTAAAATGACAGCTCACTTCATTCATTTTCAAGAAAATCTCTGCTAAATATTTGATGTTTACCTTGTGAGTTGTTCTTTCAAGAAAAAATGGTGTTTCATTAAAAACTGAAGCTACTCCAGCAAGCAGTGCAGTCACACAAGTGTTACAGTTGAGCCAATTTCATACTTGGACGTGCAGCAAAAGTGCTTTGTGTGTGGTTTCTGTTTTGTCAAGAATTATTAAGAAGTTGAGTACTCAAGGGCCAAAGTTTAATAAAATCTAATTTTACTAAATACAATTAATTCCTTCATTAATGACCTCCTCCTCCTTCTCCTCCTCCTCCTCCTCCTCCTCCTCCTCCTTCTTCTTCTTCTTCTTTTCTTTCTTCCTTTCTTTCTTTCTTTCTTTCTTTCTTTCTTTCTTTCTTTCTTTCTTTCCTTCTCCTTCTCCTTTCCTTCTCCTTCTCCTTCTCCTTCTCCTTCTCCTTCTCCTTCTCCTTCTCCTTCTCCTTCTCCTTCTCCTTCTCCTTCTCCTTCTCCTTCTCCTTCTCCTTCTCCTTCTCCTTCCTCTTCTTCTAGTAAGCTCCACACCCAGCATATTGCCCAATGTGGTATTTCAACTTCCAACCCCAGGGCTCTGGGATCAAGTCCCGCATTGGGCTCCTCACAGGAGCCTGTTTCTCCCTCTGCCTATGTCTCTGCCTCTCTCTCTCTCTCTTTCTCTCTTCTCTCTGTATCTCTCATGAATAAATAAATAAAATCTTAAAAATAATTAAAAAGACCTGAGCTGAAATCAGGAGTTGAATGCTTAACCATTTGAGCCATCCAGGTACCCCTATTAGTGACAATCATAAGTGAAGCTGGATTTCCTTTATTTTACTTCCAAGTACGTGGCATTGAAAAATACGACTGCTTTTGTTGTTTGGTGCCACTGCCTTGATTGGTGCTTTAACTCCCACAGTTTCACCGTCACTGATTTTGCACTAGCAGTGCAAATATCAACATAGTAAAAAGTCAGTTGATATCTTTATTTTATTTTAAATTTTATTTGTTTATTCATGAGAGACAGAGAGAAAGGTAGAGACACAGGCAGAGGGAGAAGCAGGCTCCATGCAGGGAGCCCGATGTGGGATTCGATCCTGGGACTCCAGGATCATACCCTGGGCCAAACGCAGGCGCCAAACTGCTGAGCCACTCAGGGTTCCCCGATATCTTTAGTACGAAAATAACAATAACAATAACGTAAGCAATTGCTATAATGTGTATTTAATTAAGATAAGTGAGATTATTGATGTTACGGTAAAGAGTTTTGACTTTAGGGCATCACGACAGGATCATGGGGACCCCACTGATTACACTTGAGAATCACTATGTTATAGATAAGGACAGCTCTATGTATTCACAAGCACCCCTCCTTGCTGTGGATGAGGGCACTCTACAGGGTGCTGGGGACATAGTAAGCAAGTATTACAGACTCATACTTTTAAGGTTCTATAGATGAAATGCATGTCTGGTATCGGACAGCAGAAGGGGTTCAGGACCACAGCAAAGTGAGAGCACATGTTTCACCCAGAGGGAAAACAGCACCCCCCTCCATTCTAGCTTATGTTGCATACAGAAACACAATGCCAGTGTGGTCACTGACACCTGTTTCTCAAGAGACATCACAGATTTGTCATTTATATAAAACTTTTTGATTTTTTAAAATGTGCCAGCTGATTAAGTATTTGGATTTAAAAACGCTACCCAAGTACAAACAAAACCCCTCTTCCCTCTGGATTTGGCCTGCAGTCAACCTCTACAGTACACACACAGTGACTACTTGTTGAATAAATGAATCAAATTAAGAGTGACCAAATTTAAGAGTAAGCAGTTCATAGCCCCCTGTGTAGGTTGAGATAATATTTGCTGGGATTAGGGCCCTTGAATTTTTAACTGTCACAGATAGAGGAGAACTATCACAGATAGAGGGCACATATACCAGGGCTGGGAAAATCCATGTTCTTTTTGTTATCAGCTCACGTTTTAGCTGTTTCAGGTAGAGTACCCAGTCATGCCAGTGAAAACTTTTCCTTGTGAATCAGTCCAGCTCAAAAAATGACAGATACTGAAGGGCAGTCAATGGACTATTATGATAACGATTAGATGTACCCAAACATCTGGAATTTAAAGGATGCTGAGGATGACCATTGTAATAAAGCCAAAAAAATTTAGTAACAACAGATACTCATTTCCTGGATTTGCCAGATGTATGTAACCTAAGAATGTTTATCTTACAAATGGTCTGTGATCTCTCAGTATTGTTCCAATGCATATTATAGGCCAATTGGGTAACAGGTTATAAAACTGGAAGGGCAGTTGAGAAAACTAGGCATTTTTTTAAAAAAAGTATTTTGATGCAGATAGGCTGATCACATTATAGACTTTTTTTGTTAAATTCACATTCAGTGATAGGCAGTTTTTGTGTTCAAATCCCCATGGTAAGTGCTGTGGGCATAAAAAGTTGACCAAGATACAGACTTTCTCTGCTCAGTATTTACGTTGTGGTGAATGATAGTCAGAAATCCAGAGCAAGTTGTGCCAAGTGCTAGACTTCATATGCCCATAGCAGAGAGTGCTTGCTCTTGGCTAGTGTTGTTCTAGGCATCAGGGAAGAAGGAAAGAACAAAACAGCACATGCCCTGGACCTCACGGAGCTTACATGCTAGTAATCCTCTAAAGTACAAAGTAGCATGAAAACAGAGGATGTGGTGAAATTGACTGCCCTGAAGGATCAGAGATTTTAAGTAGAGGATGGTTTTTGAGCCCAAACCCAGGACATAAAGAACTTTTACAGGTGGACGTGGGGAGTTGTGTGGGAGATAGACTGTAGGAACAGTACTCACAAAGTGTGAAAATATAGAGTGCCTTTGGAGTATCATGGGGGGACATTGTGGCTGAAGAATTAATCACATTATCTTCCCAAACTGCATCAGGATGCTATTTTTTATATAAAAAACTAGGGCTGTAGATTGAATGTTACTGAGTTTGCAATCTCAACTTCCAAATTCTAAATTATATAAACTATGACAATAAAATTACATTTGTTATGGCATTCAGCACAATGTGGAAATATACCGGCGACACAGTAACTATCAACTGATAATAAAATAAGAAAAAAACAGTCAGTCTTGCTAAGGTTCTGGTTTGATAATAAATAGAGGATCAGTAATTTAGATAAACAAAGTTGTATATTTCTCGTTCATATTGCATTTTAGCTGTGGTGTCTGCTGCTTAGCTGTGTCTTTGCTCAGTATGTCTTTATCCCTCCAGGATCCAGGCTATTTGGGACATATTGTAGGAAAAAGTACCAATGGACAAAGGAGCAAAGACTCTCAGGTCTTCTAATTGGGTAAGGTGTGAATAATATCCATTATATCCCATTGGCTAAAATAGGTCACACGACCAAGTCTGCCACTGAGGGGGCAAAGAAATCTATTCCTCCTGCTAAAAGTCATTATTGTAAGTCACATGGCAATGGTATTAGATGTAGGCCAGTAACTAATTGGGACCAGTGATTCTATTGCAATTCTCATGTTTTGCCTCACTGTAGCTTGAGTTCTAGGGTATATATAATAAAGAGTGGATGGATTGCTCTATTGAAGTATAGTTTAGAAGCAAAACCTAAAAATTTTGCACAATTCAATAATAAAACAAAAGAAGTTTGTTGTCATGGTACTGGGCCCAATTCCAGAGGCAATTGTCTTGAAGATTTATACAATTGGTTAGTTATACAGGCTGTAATTCATTCATGAATTCAGAAAAGTGCAAAGCCTATGAAAGCTCCAGTTTGAGGATGTTTCTTTCACTTGGTAAGATTCTCCTAATAGAGCTGTGAATGCCTTTAATACATTTTTATAGACTCAACCAAGAGGAATTTCTTATACTTGTCTGAGAGCTCAAAATATGCACCCTTTCTGAGCAAGAAGCCCACAAGGCCATTCTCTATTCTAAGCCTGAATAGAAATTGCTTTGGAGCATTTAAAAATCCACTACTGAAATTTATCTAGCAGGACTAAGCACCATATTCACTTTTTCAGGAGCTCTCAGGTTTCTAGAGTCCAAGCACTGAGGACAAATTCTCAGTCCCATTTTGTTCTTCAAGGGCCTGCATAGAGGTCCTGTTGTTATCCAACTCATCTCTTTAATTAGAGCGTTGACTGATATATGGGCAACACTTCCAAGGGTTGTGATTAACTAGTTGCTCGTACCACCACATGCCTTTTTTGATACTGAATATTCAAATTTAATCATCAATGGAAAGCAATGAGTACCCATCTGGTCTTAAATTAGCTGTTGATCTACCTGAGTTGCTATTCCTGAAAATAATTGTTTACAGCGTTGGACTAGAAGAAAGTTTGGAGGAAACCCAGTCACTCAAGAAGCAGATCTCTGTATTTATTTTTAAAGCTTTTCTATAGAAATGAAGACTGCTCACATCTGCTTTGTAGCACTATAGCCTCTGTTTGTAATGCTTAGCACCCATAAACTCTGTAAGAAACTACTGTGGTCCCTCTGGTAATGCTTGATTTTTTTGACGTAGTATAATACAAATAATTAAATAGCCGTGTTTGATGCCCCTTCCAACTTCTATTAAGTAGGGATTTGCAAGTTGGTGTAGTATTTCTCTATCGTACAGTATATTTTAATTAAAGTCAGAATGCTGTGTAAGATTGAGCAAATTGTGTTCCATTTGAAGAATTAAAGAATTACTCAGGCTTGCCAGCATGATCTAAAATTCTAATTCTGCACTCTGCTATGAATGCCAGATGCACAGAGTTCTTATTGTCCATCAAATACCACCTGGAAGTATTTATCACAGCAGAAGGAGGAAGCTTCTCATATCTTTTTTGGAGGGAGGCTTTTATTAAAATTGGCTTCTTTTGATATTGTCTCCATTTACAATAAATGGAGTCCGTGAAAGGCCCTTAACTCTAATCAGAAATGCAGAACTGATTACAGTGTTTTCACGACCACATAAAGGATAAAACCCTCCAAAGATTTTGCTTGAGTTGATAAATCAACTTTTTACACACCAAAGAGCAACTCAAAAGCGAGTAGAAATTTAGTGAAACAGCCTCATTTGTCAACCAACTGACTCAAAAGAAAATAGTTCAGAAATATTTTCTTCTTCTGGAAGAATACCAGTTGATTTGGGCCATGAAGTACTTTACAAGTTCAGGAAGAGAAGAGCACATTAGAGTTTTTCAGCTGACACTCCTGCTTTTCATGGTTTTATCTTCTCTATTTCAATAGTGGTTAGAAACTGGTATCTGTGTTGTATGAGTTTAACCCCCCCCCCAAAAAAAAGGTGATGACTAAAATGATGTTTTGAACCTGGAAGAAAGTTCAATAATTTACATCTTGCCCTGAGAGAGGAGTCCACCTAATTCATATTCTAAAATTGATGTTCCAACCCCATAGAAGGGGGCTTTTTCAAGTTCCCTTAAAATCTCATAAATAAATAAATACAATTTAAAAATCTGTTATTTTTACTTACCACAGACTAAGAGAAGTGAAGCAAATAGTACAAATGTCTTCCCAACTTCTTTCCCTTGATGCTGCATCAAAATGGCTAAAGTCATAATTGTTTCTGCTTCCAGAAATTGTCTTCTTTCCCTCCCTCCCTGCCTTCTCCCCTCCTTCTCCCCTGCTTTCTCTTTCCCTCCTTTTTAAAAAAATATCTACTAAGTACCATTTGGAAAATGCCAGTGAACAGAAAAGACAAAAAGCATTAACCTCCTAGACATCACACTCTAGCGGATGCAAACAAAGTGAAGGTTCAGCTTAACCATTACACTGTACAGGTATTTAAACAGATCAGTTCATGGTCAGAGCATCATGAGAAAATCAGCAGGTGATTGTTTAAAAGTGAATTTAGTGGTTCTCTTCTTGCCACATGGGTATTTTTATACCTCATGTAATTCCGCTCCCTGTGCACCTTCCCTATTTCTTTTTGTCTCATGGAAATAGAGAACAGTCTTCATTATGCCTTTCTGTTAAATTGTTCGGCAAGCCATCTAACATCTTTCTTTCTTTCTTTCTTTCTTTCTTTCTTTCTTTCTTTCTTTCTTTCTTTCTTTTTCTTTCTTTTTCTTTAGTTTCTTCTTCCTCCCTCCCTCCCTCCCTCCTTTCCTTCCTCTCTTAATATCCTCTCTGCCAATAGTTGGCCATATCCATTTGTCATACAGTCAGATTTGCTTTAAAATTTTTTTTAAATTTTAAATTTTTTTAAATTTTTTGTTTCTTTCTTTGAAAAATAAATCTTTTCTTTGGGAATAATTTTAGGTTCACAGAAAAGTTGAAAATCTAGTACATAAAGTTTCCATATACCCCTCCCCCAATTTCCCTTAGTGTTGTACTCTCAGATCACCCAAATATATTTTAATATTATTAACTACATTCTAGACTTTATTTGAATTTCATTTGCTTTTCCACTAATGCCCCTTTTCCATCCTCATAGTCGCAATTGGGATATCACATTGCATTGAGTTGTGGTGTCTCCTTAATGTCCTCTGGTATGTGACCATTTCTCGTTGCTTCCTTGCTTTTCAAGATCTTTACAGCTTTGAAGAGAGTACTGATCAGGCATTTTGTAGAATATCAATCCATTTGGACATTACGTTTTCTAGTGATTAGTCTGGGGTTTTTTGGGAAAATACCACGCAGAGAGCCTGACATGGGACCCGACCTCGAGACCCCAGAATCAAGCCCTGGGCCAAAGGCAGGCGCTAAACCGCTGAGCCACCCAGGGATCCCTAATGGGAATAATTTAATAAACTTTAAGCAAGACTAAAATGTCTACAAATACTAAATAGTACATTAAAAGCAAAATGACTAATAAAATATCTTTAACTGCATTAGTGTTAGGGAATACATTTATTAGCTAATACCTTGCCCTAATTCCTAGTATGCTGGTCTAGGCACCCAAGGCTCAAAGCTGATTCTTTGCCAAATGCTAGGTCTCTATTTTCCAGCTGTATATTTTGTTTATGAACTGCCCCCACCAGGGCTCAGTGGACAATGATTTTAAAAGTAACTCAGACTATATAAAATGGGTAGGGAGGCCAGGCCAGCCTTGTTTCATCTACTTCATTATCCTTAACATTTAGCCCAATGGTTACGTCCGTGAGGATGCTAAGCCTCTTGCTCTAATGGAAAGATGCAACATTGTTGTCTTTGAAGGTGGAAGGAAGGGGAATCATGCCAAGGCATGTGGGCAGCCCTTAGAAGCTAGAAAAGGCAAAGAAATGGATTCTCCCCTAGAACCTCCAAGAAAGGAACACAGCTCTGCCCACACCTTGATTTTAGTCCAGCGAAACATATTTTGAGCTTGTAACATACAGAGCTGTAAGAGAGTAAATCTGCCTTGTTTTAATTCACTAAGGTTTTGGTAATTTGTTACTGCATCCATAGAAAATTAACCCCAGTAGTTCATGATTTAGCTCAATTATACACCCATCTCCTTCACACTCAGCTGTCTGGTAGAGTCATATTACTAGTTTTAGTTTCTTCTGAATTTAAGGACTTGACTTCTGTATGCCTTGATGCCTTCCTCTCTGTATAATAGATTTCTCTTCCCCGTTCTTCTATACTTAATATTTTTCTATTCGACCATTACTTTGGTTTGTTTTTTAAAGTATTTTATTTGTGGAGGATATCTGTACGCAAAATTGAGTTGATTCAGTTCACCATGCTCCTTAGGTAGGTGAACAAGCTCGTTATTGGTATACGTCTTCCTTTTTGTTGTTGTTGTTGTTTTTTTCTTAATTCTTCTTGTTGACATCTTTATTCCCTTTGCCAGTTCTATTCTTCTTTCCCTGCCTTATGCCCCCAATTCATGGTCTACTATCTTTCTACTCTGTATATATTATGTTGTGTTCCTTAAAATATATACATAGATTGCATCTTAGTTTAGATCTCATTCTGAATCTTGGTTGCTTTACTCAAGATTATGCGCTGGAGATCTGTCCATATTAACAATCGTAGATTTATTTTATTGCTTTTCCTGCTGTCTAGTATTTTGCTTCATGAGTTTGGCAAATTTCATTTCCCCATTCTACTCAACTGGGCATTTAGTTTGTCTCTGGCTTTTAGCTGTTAAAAACAAGTGTGCAATGCACATAATGTATACATGCATTCATTTTTAATTTTGTCAAATGCGGCCACAATGCTTCCCAGAGTGTCTTGCCAATCTAGCTTCCAGAAAACAGTATTTCCCAAAGCCTCAGTAATTTAAAAATATGTTGCAGGGAATCCTTGGGTGGCTCAGCGGTTAAGTGCCTGCCTTCGGCCCAGGGCGTGATTTTGGAGTCCCGGGATCGAGTCCCACATCAGGCTCCCTGCATGGAGCCTGCCTCTCTCTCTGCCTGTGTCTCTGTGTCTCTCATGAATGAATAAATAAAATCTTTAAAAATAAAAAAATAAAAATACGTTGCAGGAAATGTTCACTGGTTTCTACTGCGATTTTTTTTAACATGTCTTTTTATGCTTATTTGCCACTTGTGCTTCTTAAACTTTTTTCCCTGTGCAGTGTATAGTCATATTTTCTGTTCATCCTCCTATGTTGTGGTTTTTGCTGTGGATTTTTAGGACATTTTTATGTAGTCTAGTCTTTATTGGTTATACATCCTACTAATGCCTTTTCAAGGCCTGCTGTTTTAAATTGATTGTATCTATGGCATTGTTCATTGTGAAATGTTCCTAAATTTAACATAGCCAAATTTATAAGTCTTTCCTTTTATGCTTCATGGTTTTTTTTTTTTCCTTCAGACTTGTTTAAGAAATCTGTTCTAACCTTAACATCATACATTTTTCTCCTGTAGTTTTTTCTTTTTTTTCAAGATTTTCTTTATTTATTCAAGAGAGAAAGAGAGTGTGAGAGAAAGAAAGAGAGAAAGAGAGCATCAGCAGGGGTAGAGTCAGAGGGGAGGGAGAAGCAGTCTCTGCAAGGAACAGAGAGCCCAATATGAGGCTTAATCCGGACCCTGGGATCATGACCTGAGCAGAAAGCAGACACTTAACTGACTGAGCCACCCAGGCATCCCCTCCTGTAGTTTTTTCTTGTAGAGTTTCACTTTTCATACTAATAGGTTTAATCTACCTAAAATGTATTTTTTATGTATTATGTAAGTAGATATTTAATTATTCCCAAAATGATAAACTCACTTCTGTGCACTATTTGTCATATAATAAGTTGTCATACAGTAAGCTCTTTTGGTTCCATTGATCTGTTGTTTTTTGTTCTGGTGCCAAATGTATGCTGTTCTAATTACTATCACATTGTGAGTTCTTTTTGCTTGATTTCCATATTTTTAAGCTATTTTCAGGCCATTTGTACAATCATTCTTTAGTGTAAAGTATACGCACAATATGTCAAGTTCCCAAAGACATGATTGGATTTTATTTGGAATTGCATTCAATTTCAGATTAACTGGATTTTCTAAATTAACCCACATATTATCTTTATAGTAGAGTCTTCCCCACATAAGCATGGAATATCTTTGCATTTATTAAGGTATCTTTTATGTCCTTTAACAAAGTTTCAAAATGTATTGCATAAATATTTTACACAAAGCTACTTGTTTTCTCAATATTTTAAAATTAATTTTGTTACTATATTCTTTTTTAATTACATTTTCTCACTTATTTTTTTTTCTTATTTTTACTGGCATTGTCCAGTGGAATTCTTTTATTTGTTATAATGTCTTGGTTCTCTAGTGGGAAAAGACACCAAGCCTCAATGATATGATATATTATCTTCAATGAACTATAATCATTCCTTTTGAAAAACCTTGCATGTTGGTTGGCCATCTTGGTAATTGTTCAAATTGGTGAGCATCGCTCTTACCGGCAAATATACTGGCTGCTTTCTTCCTAAGGAAGTAGAGTCTCAAATGTATCTGTATCTCTTCTAACTCTAGCCCCAAAAGAAAATTGGTAAATTGCTAACTCTTGGAGGAGTCTTTCCCATTAAAAAGTGATTCAGAGAGATTTTATATCATTATATGGATTCTGAACATTTGTTAACATTCCTCTGTGGGACTCCTTAAATGAAGTGACTTTTAGGAGAGAAAATTTATCACTGTTTTGCTTTTTTGTGATCTAGTCCAGTTTTCTATTTCTCAGGTCAACTTTGAATATTCATTTTTTAATCAAGAATGTTACTCACTTTATCTAAATGTTTGAATTCACTGACAGATGAGAAAGAAATGTTCTTTTATTGCCCAGAATATATGGGATTTTTAAACTATGTTTTATCATTGATTTCAAATTTTATTACAGCATGACCAGATAATATAGCCTTGATAATGTCAGTTCTTTAAAATTGTTGGGAATGCTTTTGTGATCTCAACATGGGCATTTAAATAAATGTGTGTTTGATAAATGTGTATTGTCTGTGGGTGAGGTATGAAATCCCAGTTTTTGTTTTTTAAGATTTTATTTATTTATTTTCTGAGGGGGGATGGGGTAGAGACAGAGGGAAAGAGAATGTCAAGCAGACTCCACACTGAGCAATGGAGCCCAACACAGGACTCTATTTCATGACCTTGAGATTATAACCTGGGCCAAAATCAAGAGTTGGACATTTAACCAACTGAGACACACTCAGGCACCCCCAAACCACAGTTTTTTAATCATGTTACCCAAATGTTATTGTTGCTTATTTTTTGTGTGCAAATTTCAAAAGTTTCTGAAAGGATTGTATTATAGCTCATATAATTATAGGTTTTTCTTCCTGCATCCTTCCAATTTTTGCTTTATTTATTTCAAAGATATAAAATTGCTGTGATGTACATAATGCTTACAATGAAATCTGTCATTGCACAATATGAGATAGGAAGAGAACTTAATATATGGTCATAAAAAGGATCAGGGTGGTGGGGGAAAATGAGTGCCATGACTAATTATTTGAATGTATAGCATGCATTTTTGAGTCTATAAAAGATGTAACAGACTAGCCTACCTTCTGAAAGAGTAACATTCTGGGCTTAGAGCACAATATTAATGCTGAAAACGATTTCAAAATAATATAAAGCCATATAACTAAACTGTATAATCATTTTGGGGAAAAAGTTAATTTGGGATATCAGGAAAGACTAAACATGATTAACATTTACATTTAGTCATCTAGACCTTGAGGGAATAATGGGTTATTAAATAGATTTTGAAAAACGTAAAGATTTTGGAATCATGGAGAAACAGGATGTGATGTTCATAGAGAGAAAGATCAAAGAAGACATAAGCCAGAAAAAGTGCTACTGTTTAACATGTACCCACGTGGTTTAGTATCCAAGCAGAATCCCAATCCAAGAAACATGATCCAGGAATTCAAATAGTTAATTGAAATTAAGTTAACTTATTTTTTTATATAAATCTCGACCATTTTAGCTAGTTTTTTAAAAAGTATGTTGCAATAGGGACACCTGGGTGGCTCAGTTGGTTCGGTGTCCAACTCTTTTTTTTTTTTTTTTAATTTATTTATGATAGTCACAGAGAGAGAGAGAGAGAGGCAGAGACACAGGCAGAGGGAGAAGCAGGCTCCATGCACCGGGAGCCCAATGTGGGATTCCATCCCGGGTCTCCAGGATCGCGCCCTGGGCCAAAGGCAGGCGCCAAACCACTGCGCCACCCAGGGATCCCCGGTGTCCAACTCTTAATTTCAGCTTGGTTTGTGGTCTCAGGTCCTGGGATCAAGCCTCCTGTAGGGCTTGATGTGGAGTCTGCTTGTCCTTCTCCCTCTGCTCCTCTCTCTCTAAATAAATAAAGCTTAAAAAATTTTTTTTAAATATGCTGAATAGAAGGGAGAATAAAAGAAATCCCCAAATTTCAGACTAGAGTTAGGAAAAGCATCTCGGGGAGGTTTTAGAATGTTGAGTATGGTTCAGAATCATCATAGACTATGAAGAAGAGACAGGCCTTTTTCTGAAATACTATTTTAAAATGAATGAAGATAAAGTCCCAGTCATATAAGAATATACTTTCTGGATGCCTGGGTGACTCAGCAGTTGAGCATCTGCTTTTGACTCAGGGCGTGATCTCAGGGTCTGGGATCCAGTTCCGCATTGGGCTCCTGCAGAGAGCCTGCTTCTCCCTCTGCCTATGTCTCTGCCTCTCTGTCTGAGTCTTTCATGAATAAATAAATAAAATCTTTAAAAAAAAAAAATAAGAGAATACACTTTTCACCTCTAGGCTCCAAAACAACTCTTTAAAACAAAACAAAACAAAACAAAGCTCTTTTGCATCATTTATGTATTGAAGAAAAATAAATATTTAAATAGCCATGGTAATAGCAGGCTTATCACAGAAGTGATTCTAATAGATAAAATCAACATTTATAGTGGATAAGCTCCACTACCGCTAATCATTTTTCTTGTTTGACTCCTGGATCTTAACTTTATTCGAGCTAGGATACTAGTGAGATTTTTAGTACGAGTACAGAAAAGATAGGAAAGCTCCTTTCTAAATACGATGGTCCAAATAGGTGAATATACATTTGCAAAATTAATTTCACAATGATTTCACACTGCTGCATAATCTGGAATTCTGCTTCAGCTATACCATCATGCTGAAGTCTGTTTCTTTGCTCAGTCTTGGGAGAGCAGGATCTTTCCCCCAGTGAAAAAAGCAAAGATGTAGGAGCCACTGTGTGAAAGCCATATGGTGTAGAGTTCTTTTCAAAAGGCTGGGAATATCACCATCTTTTGAAGGAGAAACGTGAATAAATGCCACCCCTGTTTCTTCCAAGGCTAAATGTTCTCCCTTTTTCCAATTTGACTTTCTCAACCAGTAGCTTTTTGTCTTCTGCCAGGTGCCAGAAGTCTTGGAAGGAGAAAAAAATCTCTAGAAGTCTCAAGAGTCACTGCAAATGGTCTGGGCAGCTGGGACTGTGGCATCTGTGGCTGATGTGGCTTTAAATTCCTGGCTGGGAGAAGATGTAATTGGGTTGCTCCACCATTGAGGTATTGCTTCCAAGATTGTTTGCTTCATTATAATTCACTTCTGTTAAGGTTTTTTAAATTGAGATTTTTCTTATAGAAATCTCTTATGTTTTACTGCTTCGATGATGAGCGGAGATTAGCTTTGCATTTGCAAAATTAAATTACTTTCCCAAAGTATTTCTTAATTTTCATGCAGATGCCACGGAAAATTCCAAGAGAGAGAAAAGTTGTTAGCTGCACTTTAAATACCAGAAAGTCTCTGTGTGGGAAGGAGAGGGGAAGAGGGTGAAATTACTTTTATTTTAAAATGGAACATGGGGGTATTCATTCTGCAGAATACACATCTGGAGAATAAGTACCTGAGGGGAAGACACTTTCATAGTTCAGATTTTGAGCATTTTTAGTATCAAACGTTTGGATCAATATCATCTACCAAGGAAAAACAAAAGGAATTAAAAATGAAGTGTAATCAGCCCCTGTACCATGAGAACAGAATCCTGGGCCCATCTCAATGAGATACCCCCACAGTGGTATACATGAGTTGAGATCTATCACAATCGTACCTCTCTGGTGTCCTTCTGATTCCTCACCCCCTTCCCATCTCTCAAACAGCAGAGTCCAGGAATTCCATAATGTTTCACCTTAATATACTTTTGTTGACGAGGAGAGTAATCTCCCAGTTCCCTCTTAGGTTCAGTACCTGCAACCGGTGAATTAAATTGATGAATGAAATGCTGAACAGATAGAAGGCCTATTTGTGTGCGCATAAAAGCCAACAAAAGAAACAGCTGGTGGCTAAATGATTAAAGTTAAAGGTTTATATGCCAAACTTAGCAGGAGAGAGGAAGTGGGGAGGAATGGCTCCTATGGGAGGAATAAAAAGGTTTCTTTAGGAAAGACAAATGGCCTGGAGTATGCCTGGGTGGCTCCGTGGTTGAGTGTCTGCCTTTGCTCTTGTCTTGGTCCTGGGGTCCTGGGATCTAGTCCAGGACCTGGGATCTAGTTCCCTGCAGGGAGCCTGCTTCTCCCTCTGCCTGTGTCTCTGCCTCTCTCTGTGTCTCTCATGAATAAATAGATAAATAAGATCTTTAAAAAAAAAAAAAAAGGAATGACAAATGGATTTTTAGAAGAACAAATGGGACATAAGAAAGTTTGTGATACCTGTCTATACAGGTATTAGTGGTCTTTCTGTTTCCTTCAGGGTCCTAAAACTCGCCCATGAGAGGGGATTTATGAAAATTTTACCCTAGGTTTCTCCCCTTGGAGTAGAATTCCCAAAGAGGGAATTTAAGGCAGTCCTCATTTCTTAGAAGTGTCTGTTTTTAGTCAGATAAGGGAAGCTCTGAAAAGGCTTCTTTCTCCATATGTTGAATTTCCGGTGTCTTCAGCTTAAAATAATCTTTATATCAACTCTGGAGTTTCAAGTGAGTGGCCACACTTTGAGGAATTCAGGTTTCTAAAACTGACACTTCAGATGTGCTAAAGTCATTCTAGGATCAGTTAGTCCATAAAATATAAAAAGGAAGAAAAATGGAGGGGTTTTTTCTTAATCCCCTCAAATCTGAAAAAGTCTCTCCCTAAATGGATTGGCTACCTACCTTGAATGGAAAAAAATTTTTTTTAATTAAATTAAATTTTTCCCACTAAATTAGCCACATAAGTGGTTATCTGATTCATCAAGTTCTGAATAACCCAAATGTTATTATTAAATATTTGGTCAATCAGCTAATACTTACCAAAGATACATCACTGGTACATTGTAACTTTTAAGTTGGATTGAGCCTCTTGTCATTTGACATTGTCTGGAAAATGTCTAGATTAATAACAAATATGATCAACGTGAGCCTTAATTCAATGATTTGATTCATACTTAGCATTTGTAATTATTATGTGCTTTTAGACTTTTAGCCATGTTTTTGCCTCTTATGTGGGAAAATGAATAGGTTCACTATTCATACTATAATAAATGAATGCCAGAGTTTTGAAGGGTGAATTTTGTCCATTATTCAGGTTGGACCTATTTATTAGAGACTATTCTTCTAAATCATAATGGAAATCAGTGGCAGAATGAATCAATATATAAAATTA
Source organism: Canis lupus dingo (assembly GCF_003254725.2). Taxonomy (NCBI): domain Eukaryota; kingdom Metazoa; phylum Chordata; class Mammalia; order Carnivora; family Canidae; genus Canis; species Canis lupus. The sequence continues at coordinate 74,334,398 of NC_064247.1, forward strand.
TCTTTACCTATATTGGAGAAGTAAATCTAATAGGTAAGGTAAAATCAAATTGTACTGGCATCTCGTACATTTATAGAGCAAAATTAGTGGCTTTAGGTTTTGTGGTTTTTTTTTTAATACTCATTTATCAAACTCACATGAGTCTTAATTCAATGATTTGCTTCATATTGAGCATGTAATGTCATTTGCTTCATACTGGCAATAATGTCAAAATAAGTGAATTTAAAAAAAATAAGTGAACTTTCTTTTCTTTTCTTCATTAAGGCTTCAGTTATTCTGCACTAGAAGAACTATGGCATAAGGATCTTCAGATGTCTTGCACTGTTGTAGTCTTTATGCCCTCAGGTGCTTTTCTGGGTGGAAAATTATACATTGTCTTACCCATTTTGATATTTAACTAATAGGGAATGATGCATGTCATTATGCTGAACTTTTTTTTTTTTTTTTTTTTTTTACCTAAAGATGTCATGTGTCGAGTATCCAGTGTTTTGGAGTCAAATGAGCAAACCATCCAATACATAGTATTTTAAATTTGATCCAGACACTTCAAGGTGTATATATATCATCTGTCTGATGTTTGCTGGTCTGTGGAAACCAGCGAAACCAAACCACCTACTGTTTACATTAGACTATAAGCTCCATGAGGTGTGGAGTCCACGTGGAACCATATTCCCAATGCCCAGCATATCATACTGCCTGAGCACATTTTATCCCCCACCTCTTTCATTTGAAATTAATTACGAGAATTATTAGGAGAAAGAACAAAAATGTGACCTGTGACTATGACGAAGGATAATAAGAGGAAATTGTCATGCTGAAATAGCATGAATTCATTATATTGTTTTAGAGAAAGAAAGTATAGAAGGAGCATAATATGAAGAAGCCATATTATGGCTTTATAAATTTTAAACAACATTATGATTTGTTTTCCTTTGAGGTTTTGAATTGTTACTGACAATATCTACATAGTTCTCCTTTCACTAGGATATATTTTTGTTTAACATGAATAAGGCAAGAGTAATTGAAGTATGGAGCATATTGCCTCTTCCTCTTTCTTTCTTTCTTTCTTTCTTTCTTTCTTTCTTTCTTTCTTTCTCTTTCTTTCTTTCTCTTTCTTTCTTTTCTTTCTTTCTTTCTTTCTTTCTTTCTTTCTTTCTTTCTTTCTTTCTTTTTTTCTTTCTTTCCTTTAAGATTTTATTTATTCAAGAGAGACACACAGAGAGAGAGAGAGACAGACACAGGCAGAGAGAGAAGCAGGCTCCCTGCAGGGAGCCTGATGCTGGACTCGATCCCAGGACCCCGGGATCATGCCCTGAGGCAAAGGCAGACCCTCAACCACTGAGCCACATATTTTTTATTCTTTCATATCTGGGGCCTTGCTGACCTAGAGAGATTGCGCCTCACAGGACAAGCCAATTCCTAGAGATAGACTCCCCTAGGAGCGTTCCTTTCGTACAACCAATCCAGAGCCCACCACCTGCTTTTCCTGAGCTCTCAACACCCGGACCACTGCCCACCTGCCTTAGTCCCCCAGCTCCAGGTACCTGACGTCGGTGCCTCAGAAACCACTGAAATTATTCAGAGTGGCCAATCCTAACCCTGCTCACCCTGCCTCACCTGTTCCTTCCTGCAGAGAGCACAGTAAAGCCTCTTGCCCACATTTTCCTTCGTTGCCTCTATTTCCTGAGAGACTTTGCATTCTCCTTGTGCCCCAGGCTGCCCTCTAGCCCAGCGCCCATCTGCCGGCCTGGCATATCCCTTCCTCTGGGGAACTGTGAGTAACACACAGTCTTTTCTCTATGGCGGTCACTCCTGATCTGTAGGCCTCACCATAGATGAATGATAATATTTTCAAATAATAATATTTAAAACAATTTTAGGAGGTAGATGGTGTTACTGTTAACTTTGTGGAGAGGAAATGAAGTACCTGAGACTTTGAGTTGTCCAGTGTCGCTCAGAAAATTAGGTGATAATCAAGCTAGGACCGATACCACAGTTTGCTCATTTTAAAACAGGCACCTAGAATGTCTTCCATTACCTTTCTGTCCTCTTCGAGATTTATTATGTCCTGTCCAGCTAACAACCACCTTCCCCATTGCTGGCAAGTACCTTCTCAAATCTCCTCCCAGAATTCTATAGCCTGTAATACTGTTTCCTTGGTTTACAATCCTTGTGGGATGGAGGGGTTCGTATGAAGTAGGTGGTATATTTCTGAGGGCAGAGGGCTTTGACTTTGGAAAGGACAGGCAGACGTTCCAGAATCTCATTTAAACTGAGGAAATCTCCCAGTTCATTGCCTCCTGCAACATGCTGGGGTTCTGAGGTGGTGGAGAGCACCTCCCATCTTCCCATCCCGAGTCTGGAAACAGTTGAAAGATGGGAACAGGAGTCAGATAGTTGGCCAAGGTTTGTGCTTTGCTACCCATAAAAACTTCCTCAATCAGACGCCCCAGCTCTGATGCAGGTGGACTTCCTGGCAGTTCCCTCAGAATTTGGCAAAGTCATCCATCGTGCCAACGGCACCAGGGCGTGTCCTTTCACCCTCTCTGGACATGGTCCTGAGGAGATGAGGATGGGCCTTGCCTTCAGCTGGTGGGTCATGTGTGCCCCGCCTCTCCTCACAACCCATCAGATTTGACAGGAGAACATGAGGGAAAGGGGGGACAGTCCACTTCTGCGGTTCATTTCAGCTCAGCTGGTTTCAGGACGCTGTCCCAGAGCCCATGGAATGCTGGCTTGTCTGATAAATAATCATGTGACTCTGGGAAGCCTTTCGACTCCTGTATTTCTCAGGTGTCCCACCCTACAAAGAGCTCATTTATGATGGACGCTCACAGGCCTTTTGATGACTGAATGATAGAATATTTTCTCAGTAGACAGTAAAGTAAATAGTAGTTATTGTTATAATTTTTTTTTCAGGCTGTCTTCAGAATTAAGTTCCATTCTGTGACCCAGTAATTATAAACTGAGAAAGAGGAAGGCTTCTCTCGTGAAGTTGTGTTTCTTTTTTTAGTATTTGTTTATGTTCACAGAGGAGGAGGATAAACTTACTAAAACTATCAATAATAGACAATAATGAAGGCCAATCCATTCCCTGTCATGTGAGGCATTGTGAGAAGGAAACCAACTCGTTTATGCTAACAAACTTAATTATGTTTCTTTATTTGTGTGGATAGGCTGGGCAGTCTTTACTAGGAATTATACTTTATTTTCATCATCATATATTTTAGCAGTCTGCATTTACTAAAGGCTTTTATTTCCTGTGCATGAGTTAATGGTTCTCCTTTGGCCCTTGTTTACTTGAACATGAAGAGTTACCATTTTGGAACTGATGTTATGGGCTTAGGCCTGTGCTGAGGGATCTCATGCAGTCTTTCTGTGATCTCAGGGAGTAGGCAGCTGTCTCTATCTCAATTAACTCGAAGCTTCCTGGAAGCCAAGGGACTTGCCCAAGGTCATATGGCCTAGAAATGGCCGTGAAAAGGGAAACCCATCCCTGACCTGATCCAAAGCGAAAAGCCAGCCCTCCATTTAGTTCCAGTCAGGGACTACTCTTCCTTCTAGCCTTTCTTAGGAGCTTCTGTCAAGTGGTATTTATTCATGTGAGTTAGGTCTGTCTCATGACTCATATTTAGATTTGCATTCCATTTCTTTTCAACAGCTATAAAACAGAGTTAAACCTCATTTCTAAGGACTAGATCTTAGAGATCTTTTAGAAATCAGAGTTTCAAAAAGAATGCCATATCATCAGTTCTGCCTTTTAGGAAGTTTGCCTTTCACACTGAAAGATATTTCTTAAGTCAGAAGAAAAGAAATTTGTGGTTTCTATTTGGCAGAAAGCTCCCACGATGGCATAAATCAACTGTAAGGTGACTTCTTTTGGGGGATTCTCTAAAGAAGCTAAGCAGATGGCAACTTTAATTGGTCAGAGAAGTACCACTATTTATTGATATCATTTAATTTATTCCTCTGTGAATCATCTTTTTAGAAATCCAAGGGAAAAGAGATGCCCAAATATTCTAATTCAGAGAACTACAGAATATTCTCCTTCCTGGGCGCCACTTGATTTAACCAACATAGCACAAGAAGCCTGGCACTAAAACCACTTGTTAGAGTACCTTGGCTGTGCTATTACTGACAGCATTTCCAATCCTATTTGAAATTCCAGTTAATCCTAGTTTGGTTGTGACTTCCATGCTGAGTGAAATGGAATATTAGAATATGTGCTCCTCAAAGGTTTAATAGCAAACTTGTGGTCAGCATCATTTGTCTCACATTCTCCTTTATAAAGAATCAAATGAGTAGAATGTGCCATCACTTTCATCCCGCCTGCTGCCTGACATCTTTGTAGACTCATATTCTCACTGAGGGTAGGGTATGCATCACCTGAACACCCATAGGAGTCACGACGCTGATCGACATGGCTGTCCTGGGTTATGATGGATATTTCTGCATATGACTACCTGTACACATATACATGTGTGTTGTTAATGTGTTTGGCATATAGAGTAATTTTCAGGATTTAAGACTTGCTCTGATTTTTAAAAAAAATTCTTTGAAGAGAAAGAAATCAGAAAGCACCAACAAGTGCACCTGCTTATATATTTAAGTAGGTGCCATTCTTCACTTTCAGAGCTCACAAAAACCTTGGCTATAGAAATACAAAATGTCACAGCAGAGAGCAAAGTGGATCATTGTGACATCTTGGAGAAGTTATAGCTATTGCAATATTCTTGCCATAGTATAGAAGAAAAAACCCTACAAGTACAGGGATTAAAGAAGCTTGAGTTTGAATCCTGCATCCAACACTTCCTATCTCTGTGATGTATGGTAGCAAATATTTGAAATATTAATAGCAAAAATAATGAAAATAGATATTTCCTCATCACTTACTATGTGTCAGGTCCTTCTTTAGCACTTTATATATATTATCTCAATCCCCAAAACTGTCTTATGAAGAGGGACTTCTTGTATTCTTGCTTTCCAGTTTAGGAAGCTAAAGGTTAAAGAAGTGCCATGCTCACTGTCACTTAGATAGGAAGTGGCAAGTTCCCGGGGTAGAGCCTAGATGTGTTTGATATCCAGGTCCAAACTATTAACTGTTTACTTTGTCACTATATTTCCTAAGTCTCAATTTATCCAACGAAAAGATGGAGGTGTCCTGCATTAACAGAAGGATTGAAGAAAATGAACAAAACTAAAGAGCTAAGGCCAGTATTTGGGATACAAGACAACTTATGCACAATTAGGTCACATTTCATTTAGAAATGGATATTGCTGCAAGTGACAGAAGACCTGAATATGATCGACTAAGCAAATAAAGGTTTAATTTTCTCAAATAACAGAAAGTTCCAGGGTTAAGCGGCTACTGAAGTTAGTTCAACAGTTCAATCAAGTAAAAGCTGACATTCATATGATTTGTTTGGTGTTGCGTCATGTCTGCAAAGTAAATGCTGCCACTGCAGATATTATCCCCCTTCAGAGATGGAAGAAAAAGGGAGAGGGGACACCAGTGTCCTCTCTCCCTTTTATCAGGAAGATGGGTCATTAGTCTTTATCCTGTGGGTTCATGGCCACTTCTTACTGCAAAGGAGGCTAGGAAATGCATGTAGATTGCTTTCGCTTTTCATGTTTTAGATTTTTCTGGTGTCTGTTGTTTGTGGCAGAAGGACAAACAGGTTCGGTGATGCATTTTATTTTTTTTTAGTGAAGCATTAACTCCTTTCATAGCCTCACCTTTACTGATTTTAAATTTTCCCCCAATATTTGGTTATTTTCAGCTGGGAAAATATTCTGAACTGTGTGTCTAGGTAAGACAAGACCCAGACAGGAAACTGGTACTAGGGATGGAAGTGAGACAAACCAGCAGTGAAATTTTGCTGTTTGAACATCCATATTTCAAACTGTGAACTTGATAAACCATGAGATGGTAAAGAGCACGGTAATAATTCATAGAATATCTATTAGATATTCAGGACCTGAGAATATGATAGATGAGGGACATGGAGGGAGGTCATCATGTCCCTTTCAACTTTATTAAAATGTGGTGTAAGTAGTTTTAATTGTATTCTGCAGGCATTTGCTGAACATGCAATGTGAAGAGCCAGATGAGTTCTTCTACTCGGAGTGGGAAGGGATATTTGTATTTTGCTCTGTGGATGGTGCTACCTGAGGTCCAATTGTGTGAATGGTGCTGCTTTGAAGTTATATCAGAGAATTAGCAGTACCATACACTTAGCTCTATACTTGAAACACAAATTAATAAAATGTAATTTCTTCCTACAAGATGCTTATAAAGGTGGGAGGATAATTTTGCTGAACTACAAGACAGAAGATGAATATGATAAAGGAGCATAATAATGGCTCAAAAGTGCTTATTCAGTCCCTAGTATGATTAATTCTAAGGCTTTACAGGGGAAATGTTATTTTTAACTGGAGAAGATTAGCATACTTGGCAAGCAGAAAATAATGAGGGAAGGTGTGGAGTGGGGAGGATACAGGATATATTGAATGAAGTAGAACAGTGTGGCTTGAATTCAGGGTGTATGAGGCATAAAAGAGAGAAAAGTTAATTTGGAATCTGAATTGGGGAGGCATTAAATGACTTGCTAACTTTAAAAATCAGTTTTTTTTGTTTTTTGTTTTTTGCTTTTTTTGCTTGTTCTGTCTATGATAGTTACCAGAGGTTTTATTATTTGTGGTGAGGTTAGGAATCATCCTCATTGTGGTTTTTAGAGATGTAAATTAGTCATTATGAAAGATACATTGGAGAGCTAAGAGTTTAGAGGAAGGATGACAAGTGGATGTAGTAAAATCACACAGGCAAGAGAAATGGGACAGATTAGAGTATAAGGAGCAATACTGGAGTTTAAGGTATAAAATCTCTTTCTTATTTTTTAATCAGAAAATTGAAGAGGGACGCCTGGGTGGCTTAGAGGTTAGGCGTCTGCCTTTGGCTCTGGTGTGATCCTAGAGTCCTGGGATCAAGTACCGCGTCCGGCTCCCTGCATGGAGCCTGCTTCTCCCTCTGCCCGTGTCTCTGCCTCTCTCTCTCTCTCTCTCTCACTCTCTCTCTCTCTGTGTCTCATAAATAAATAAAATCTTTTAAATAAAAAAGAAAATTAGTGGATCCCTGGGTGGCTCAGCGGTTTAGCGCCTGCCTTCGGCCCAGGGCATGGTCCTGGGGTCTCAGGATCAAGTCCCGCATTGGGCACCTGCATGGAGCCTACTTCTTCCTCTGCCTTTGTCTCTGCTTCTCTCTCTCTCTCTCTGTGTCTCTCATGAATAAATAAAATCTTAAAAAAAATAAAAATTAAAATAAATAAATAAGAAAATTGAAGAAAAGTAAGACTATAGGAGGACCTAAATTCATTCAACAGAATATCCTCTGAATTCCTACTGTGTGCAAGACATCATGTTTTTTAGCCATGAAAATGGGATCTATATCTTTCAAATTCTTTACATGACAGGTAGGGATTAAAAATATATGAATGACTCCTAGTAATAGCTGAATAGCTTATATTAGACTAACCTTCCAGCAGATAGCAATTATAACTCTAAGCCAATATAAGAAGGTAACATTTGAAGCACTAGAGAATGACCAAATATAGTCGGAAACTGGTAGATAGATGGTCTTTGAAAAAGATAAATGCTCTGAATATGATTAGTTCTACTAATGTTTTTGCATGGGACCAAGACCTTAAGAAGAAAATCAGAGTCTTACTGGTTTATAGTCAGAGAAATGGAGTTCTCTGAGGCTTCTTGAGTTGCTAGGATGTGAAATGAAAAATCCCAGAAAGAAGGAAGCCACGGATGGGAAGCCTCCAAATCCTTGTCCTTACCCTTGCACTTTTCGTGTATAGGGAAGGTGCCAAAGTTGCCAGCAACAGCAGAAAGCCTGAAAGAACTAAGTAGAGATTTTAACTTCTGTTCATCTTAGGGAGACAAGAGTTGCAAGTTCAAGTTAGGCCAAGGTAACTGTTGCTAAAACAAAAATCAGCACTTCAAGAAAGGAAAGCAGATTCCAGAGTCTCTAATGTTATCACAAACAATATCTTCAATATAATAAAAAAAATTAGACGTGTAGAAATAGGAAAATGTGACCCAAAATCAAGAAAAGAAATTGCATAAAGACTCATGGCAAGATAACTCAGATACTGGAATCAATAGACAAGAACTTTAAAATATATACTTTAAATATATTTTTAAGAGCTTAAAAGGAAGTATGGCCATAATAAGGAATTAGAAAACTTTAAGCAGAGAATTACAAACTCTAAAGTAGAATCAAATAATTCTAGATCTTAAAAGTAAGTACATGAAATGGGACATTGACTGGATGACTTTAAGAATATACTGAAGGTAGCAGAAGAATGGGCCCATGAATTTTTAGATCTAACAAAGAAATGATCTATTCTGAAGAACAGAAGCAAGATTAAAGAAGTGAACAGTAACTCAGTGGCTCATGGGACACATCAAATGACACAACATATGTGTCATCTAAGTCCCAGAGGAGAAGGAAAGTATTAGACAAAAAGTATTTGAGAGAAATAATGGCTAAATGACACCTGGTGGCTCAGTTGGTTAAGCAACTGACTCTTCATTTTAGCTCAGGTCTTGATCTCAGGTTCATGAGTTCAAGCTCTCATTGGGCTCCATGCTGGGCATGGAGCCTATATAAAATAATAATAATAATAATAATGCTTAAGGAAAATATCAATCTGAATTTTACATAAACCAATGACCTCCTTCAAAAGTCACAGTGAAAGGGACACCTCAGTGGTTGAATGTCTGCTTTGGCCCAGGTCATGATCCTGGGGTCCTGGGATTGAGTCCCACATCATGCTCCCTGCAGGGAGTCTACTTCTCCTTCTGCCTCTGTCTCTGCCTCTCTCTCTGTCTCTCATGAATAAATAAATAAAATCTTTTTTTAAAAAATCACAGTGAAATAAAGACATTTTCAGATAAATGAAAACAATTTATTGCACTTAGATTAGCACCACAAGAAATGCTAGATCCTTCTGGGTAAAGATAAGTGACAGAAGATGGAAGCAACTAACTCTAGGAAGGAATTAAAAGCACCAGAAATTGTAAATATGTGGGAAAATAGAAAATATTTTTATTCTCTTAATTTTTCTAAAGAAATATAAATGTTTAAACAAGATAATACCACCTTATTGAGATCATGATGCATTTGGAATAAAAACGTGACAATCCACAAATGACCGGGGATTAATGGAACTCTGCTGTTTCAGTGTCTTTGCATTTTATATGAAGAGCAGACTATGATAAGTTAAAGGAAACACCATAACTCCTAGAGGAGACTTTATCAAGGAAATTTCCATGAAAGAATTAAACAGAACTGAAACTATAGGAATTGTTTTTTCAGCTGCCCCGAAAATGGTCCTTTGTGGCTGCCATTCTAGTGTTTAGATAAATTAATTCATTACATTTAATGGATATTGGGGGCCTTAACTTTCCTGTGGAAACTCATCTGAGAAGGGTGTCACACAAGAGAAAGACCATAAACTGTCAATGTCACGATAAAAGAAGAGCTATAGATTCTACAGATATTAAAAAGATAATAAAGTATTACAAACATTTTAATGCCAGTAAATCTGGAAACCCAAAATATATTAACATAAAAGCCAGAATTAACCCAACTGACACAAAATGAAATAGGAAATGTGAACACACATATTCAATAATTTGAATTTGTTCCAAAAAAAACCTTCAGATGCACACATGTGCACACACATGCGCACTCCAAACAGAGAGAGTTTCCCTGGTTAAATTCTATGAAACGTTAGGGCAGGAAAGAACACTCGATCATACAAATTCTCCTTCAGGAATCAGAGGAGGAGGGAAGACTCCCCAACTTGATTCATGAAGCCAGCAATCCTCTGATATCAAAGGCATTACAAGAAAAGAAAATTACAGACTACTATCTCTTATAAACAGAGCTGCAAACATCCTTGATGAAAAATATTAGCAATTTGAGTCCAGGAATATATCAAAAGGATAGTGTATAATGAAAAGTGTATCTCTGGAATGCAATTTTGATTTAACATTAGAAAAAAATCAATCAATGTATTTACCATTTTAACAGACTAAAGGAGAATTTTTCCTCAAATCACCATATCTGCCCTTTGAGAGAAGATTTTTTTCAGAACAGTTAGTAACCAGGGCATCTGGGTGCCTCAGCTGGTTGGGTGTCGGACTTTTGATTTCAGCTCAGGTCATGATCTCAGGGTCATGGGATTGAGTCCCATAAGCCTCCAGGCTGGGCAAGGAACCTTCTTGGGATGCTCTCTACCTCAGCCCCTCCCCCTCCCTGCTTGCTCACACACTGTCTCTCTCTTAAAAAAGAAAAATAATAACTGTTTATGGTTTAGGTTAGGAATGCTGATGTGAAAATGTCTATATCTAATTAATCTCATACTGTTCTCTTCTAAGCAGTGCTGCCTTTGTCAATGCCAAGACCTGGGCACCAAGATAGTTGTTGGGCTTAAACTGAAGGTAACTCAAGGCATGGCTTATAATAAGAAGGAACAACTATTTTAATTAGAAGGTTTTGAAAAAACCCACCCTGAGTTTATGGTAGCTCTGCTGAAAATTCTCTTGTATTCTTCTGTGTTATTGGGAGTCATGGAGGATCTAAAATAACTCTGTCATAGATTCTGTTGACCATTTCACAAGTTTGTCTCAAAATACATTTATTTTTCCACCTATTAAACCAACTCATAGAAGGTTCTCATTTTAATTTCCAAAGTTTCATTTGGAAATTGTGCGTGTGTGTGTATTTGTGTGGTTGGCTAGAAAGGATTTGCCTGTGAGTGAAACAAAAACAGGAAAATTAATAATTTGGAGCCATAAAAATATGACTGCATTTGCCAATTACCATATACTCACAGAAGCTGTCTTTGCTTTTTGAAATACTTGATGCATTGTTATAGCATGTAATTTACTTTTTGGTTTGAGAAATAGTAAATTCAAGGTGAGACCGCTAATTGATGGCAGGGTCTAGAGAGCTCTCACATTGTCGTAGCTTCTACGTCATTGCTATTTTGTCCATGCTTTTCATCCACCAGAGATCTATTTGGGATTGCATTTAACATGAACTTAGAACAAAACATAAGCAGAACGTGCCAAAAGTAATATTGTGGTGTAAAATATATTTTTAAATGGTGACATAAGATAGACTTCTTATAAATATAAACCCTAGCAAACATTTTTACTTGGACTGGAACAGAGGAAAATTCTTAAACCAATTTCCTATTCATGAACAACATAGAAACGATGTATGAATTCAAGATGCAAAGATTAGTTAAACAAAAAGTATAGCTTCAGGGCATTTAAAAAAAAGCTATAATAACATCACAAGTTACAGAAGCCAACATTGTGCTTTTATTTTTTTATTGTTTCTTCCTACTATATTAGGAATTGTATATTTCTTGAAGATAAATTGTAATTCTAAAAGTTGGACCTGTCCAGTACAAAGAAGTTGCCTTTTGAGTATGTTCTATCACATTTTTTCCTTTGAAGAAAATTCTGCAGAATTATTCATTTTTTTAAAAACATAAGTTTAGTGATGTTATTTCTTTTTTAAAGAATTTTCAATATCTCTTCATCTTCTATCATATAAAATTCAAGTTCCTTAGCACTGTACTACACGCCTGTCATGAACTGCCCCCTCTACTCCATTTACACCTGTTTTTCTCTTCCGTCATTATTCGGCATACACCTGTACTTCAGTCTTGCAGACCTATCTACTGTTTCTCAAATGTCCCGCTTCTAATATTTGGCTTATGCTGTCATCTCTGCCTGGAATATTCTTGCCTTCTTGCCTAATTATTTTGTTAATGCTTAAATAAGTTGCTCAAATGTTTCTTTCCCTACATACCTCAGGCAGGATAAATCACTTCTCCTCTGTGGCTCTGCAATGACTTATGTATCTCACTCTCAGACACACGTCACATTGTAATATTTTTATGTAAGTGATTATTCCGTTTGGTCACAGATTGGCAAACTAAACTGGCCCTCAGCTTGTTTTTGTAAATAAAGTTTTATCCGTGCACAGCAACATCCATTCATTTACATATTGTCTTTGGCTGATTTCATACCAGAATGGCAACACTGAGTAGCTGTAACCAAGATTATATGATCTGCTAAGCTAAAATATTTACTGTCTAGGCTTTGACAGAAAAAGTTTGTCAACCCCATACTAGACAGTACCCTTCAGCAGAGGAAGGACAAAGATTTTCTCACATTTGAGCTCTTGACATTTTGCTTTGTGCTTTCCACATTTCTTAATTATTTGTCAAACCATCTAGATAAGTGTGTTACAGTGGTTACAAGTGTATTTCTAGAGGTCCAGACATCTGAGTTCTAATCTTTCCACATTCTAAGTATGAGACCTAAAATAAATTATACCATTCATCTTTGCCTCAGTTTTCTTTTCTGTAAAATAAGGATAATAAGAATGCCTTTCTGAGATGGCTAATGTGAGGATTAAATCTCATAATACACAGATAGCTCTTCATTTAGTGACTGATATGTATCAGGTGTTCAATACACACTATTGTATGATTATTGCACATTAATCATATCATTCTGCAGGGCTTTAACAATTAATTTAAGGACTCTGAACCTCATTTTCCTCCCACAGAGTGGAAGAGATAGCTGACCAAGTACCTTTATACTTCTATAACTTTATGATCTCATGAGTCCATGTATGGTGCTCAGCGCTGTACCAGGCTTCATCAGGGCTGGTCGGGAGCTCTGAGAAAGGAAAGTGGCATAGACTTGGGGCAAGAAGAACAGTTGATTCAACCACAGCATTCAGGCTACCCTCAGAGCCAAAAGAGTCACCACTTAGAAAACAGGCTTTTTTACTTTATGAGATTAAGGCTTTCTGGTCTCAGTTCACCTGGAGGCAGAGCCAGAGGGTCATCCATGACCCTGGAAGGCCTCCAACCAGAAAAAGGTAAGTTGTCCCAGAAATTTCTGAGAAGCTTTTAGATGAGTTGTTCTGATTATATTATCAATCTAGAGTCAACTTTGATTAATTTTTGCTCTACATAATAATTCTGTCTTAAAGATGTATTTTCTCTACAAATTGACGAGTTGTGCAGAAATGGTTTTATTTAAAAATGCAAGTATCAAACTAAAACATTAAAAAGTGATATCACATTTGTATTTTATGGTATTTTTGGAAAAATTTCTTTTTTAGCTTTCAGGAATCAAGGAAGATATACAACCTTAGGTCCAGGACCTTTTGAAGAATGGACAAAATATGACAGAGGTGCAAAGAAAAAAAACAAACATGCTCCAAAACCTCTGAGAAATTGTGTTGTCAATCAAATACAGTGACCTGATATTTAACTCAAACCAGTAGTAGATTCCTTTCTCTTGTATGCTGAACATAACAGGGAGCCCTAAAGACATATATCTAAAAGGTTATTTCACATAAAGACAATCAATGTCGATGGAGAGGACCAACAAGGATTATCAACTGATATACACACTCTTATATACTATGGATGGGTTGACTCAGGAGGAATATAGGAAAATATTTGGAGCAGATTTATTTGTAAGATTGGGGATATCTGGGTAAAATACCTTCCTTTCCCCTTCTGAAGTTGATGCTTTATGGCCCAATTACCACAAAGTAACCTATTGGCTTTTTTCTATCTATGTCCACCTTCACCCCATAGTAAAGTGTAATTTTTAAAATCAGAAGTTATGCTCCTCTGTAAAATACATTGTGTCCCTTGCAGTTTGTTTGTTGAATGATAAGGAAACAACAAAAGCAGTACCTATGGAGATCTCAAATTTTAATTTTTTGTAACTGCATTATTTTTTGTGTCACTTGCTGGTGCTTGTTAGCAAGAGACCATCACAGGCATTTCCGAGATTTACAAGAATTTTCTGAGTACTTTAATTAAAGAGAAATGAATGAGGTGTATAACTTGAGGAACATGTACAACTTTATAAATTAGAAATGGACAAACTCTACTGCATCATTTTCGGCTACACTGTTGGCAGATAATAATTACATGTTTTGTCTGTTATTTTTTTTAAGGACTGTGAATTTCAAATGATAATACTGCTCTCACCTCGGTGTGAGAAATTGAGTCTGTATAATCAGCTCAAGTTATTCCTGCTTTCCTCGTATCCCATTATTTAAAGCATACTCTTTTTCAGCAGTTAATTATTATATATTATCTTCCCTATAATTATTTTTTCTTTTTCTGCCTCGCTTATTTTTAGATGTCACAATTGCACTTAGTTGAATACTAGATAAAAATACATTGAGTCATTGTGATCTTGCCTCATTACTCTGCCCTTCCATGGCTGGAAGTCATTTTTTGTGAACTTCTTGGAACTCCTTCCAATCTGTCTCCTTCTCTGTGTCATTCCAATGAGCTAAACGAAAAGCCAAGGGCAGCCTCTGCAAATAAAGGCAAGAACTTCACTGCCCTGGAATGGAGGGCTAATTCATAGCAGCACTTCTTGGTGGTATACACTTGTTAGAAAGCTCCTTCCCTGTGTCTGTCTTTAAAGCCTTGGAAGGAAATTTCCTGACCATGCCACCACATGTAATATGGCGTATTTTCAGTAGGCATGGCCATAAAGGTTCTCTACATTTCTGGGCTCTATCTGGTGTCCAGCACTGTTAAGTGATTTTATTCTACAGCATAATTTTGTGTGTCTCCATCAACAGTCTGCATCCACTGCCTAAGATGCTTGCTACCTGCCATATCCCTGCTGTAAAGATACTGCATAATGACAAAGAATAAGAGAATGTGATCTTTATACCAGCAATGTGATATAGAGATTATTGTTACATCAGTCAGGGTCCAATAAGGAGACTGAAGTCACATCAGTTATTTGAATAGAGAGGAAAAAATTGACTTAAAGAGTTATTAGCTAGGTATAACAAATTGTTTACTAGGCAGCTGAAAAAGCCTACAGAGAGGACTGAGCCCTTCAAGGTAGCAGTTTTAGAAAGCAGCTGTCACCATTCACACAGAGTTTGAATTATTAAAACTAAAGCTTGGGCAATGGCCTCGTGGGGCTGACACACAGGCCTCTAAGGAGGGGTCATTCTCAGCTGGTGCAGATGCCTCTGATAGTTTAGGAGGAGCCCCAGGAGCCTGGGATTCTGAGCTTTGGGGCCAGCTATTGCTTTTGGTGCAGATATCCCTGAGGGGGAGGGGGAAGACTCTGATGAAGCCGGTCCTGCAGGCATTATGGCGAATTCTAGACTGTATTCAGATGCTCCTGTAGGAATGAACTGTTGCTGCCAGGATGAGGAAGTAAGGCCATGGTCAAGCAGAGAGGGACAAGAAGGAGACAGGCATGCTGGTGGAAATGACAGGAAGCAGCCAGAAAGGACCAGGTCCATCCTTCCTCCTCCAGCCTTGCGATCTCCCTGCTACTGGTAAAGCCAACAGAGAAAAGCTGGCTTTGGGCAAAGGTGCTCTGCAAAGTCCCAGCCGTGCTGGACTAAGGGTTATTGCTCTTGGTTTACAGATAAGATACTAAGGCAGAGATAAGTTAAATATTATTTGTGTCCACAGGATTCCAAGTTCACACAGTTTTGAGAGAAGAAGGATAAAAGCCTAAATTAGCTCCACTTTCCAGTAAGTCATCTAACATGGTCTGGCAGTTATGGAAAAAGATACTATAAATATTACATTTCCTAAATTATAAATATTTTATGTCTTACAAAATTGCAAATATACATGTAAACCATAGAAAGGTCTTCAGGCATCTTTATAAAGCTCCAAAGAAAATGTTTCTCCTCATATGAAAACTTTCGTAAGATTTGACTTCTTGCCCACATTGAGTCACGAAGATAATTTTCTCGAAGAAATAACAAATCAAATAATTCTGTTTATGAAAGAATTCTAAATACTTCTTGTTTTATATTTTATTTTATTCTGTATTCTTTCCAGACAGCATGCTTTCCTCATTATGGGTCTGTATTTTATTTTGGGACCATGTTTGAAAACAATCATAATTACTTTGTTTAAGAAAAAGTATTAAAACTTCAAAAACGGGACAGTAATTTTGTAGCTTCTGGTGTCACTAGCAGAGCTATGAATCTGTCACCAGGTGCTTATAATTGTAAAATATCCCCTTTGTGTTAAAACGTAGTGTACAAGAAATTGCACAGAAGCAATTTTCTGTTACTAAATAAATTTTGTTTATATTGATTTAGCCATTTTTAGGACTCTCTTTGGTCTATGCTGTTGATTAACATCTCCTGGTAAAAAAAAATATTTGCTAGTTTGGAAATAAGAGTGAGTTGAAAGAGAATAGCACTCAGTGGCAGTTTGTTCTAGAGCCCAAGAAGAGAGTCCTTTCAGATATATGGGTAATGGAAGTCAGGGATTTCTTTTATTTCAGTATTAATTTATTTAAATATCTTAATATCAGTTGTGATGATTCTTATTAACACAGTGACTATTTAACAACAGCCACGTGCAAAATCAAGTTCTCTAAAAATCTCCATTAAGAAAAGGAATGTTTATGGTAGATTTGGTGATGATCTAGAGTTATGGGCCTTAAGATTATATCAATAATTCAAATGCTCTTAAAGAACAGATAACAAAGATAAATGGGCTTTAAAAAGCAGTATTCAAGTTACACCCATTTCAAGAGATTTCCTCGTCTCAGGATGAAAGAGTACAGTGGTCGACATTTACAAAACATTAGTGAACAGTAGTTTTAAAATATGTGAATCAATCATTTCTATAACAGGAGTTTATTAATTCAGTTCTCTGTTTCCAGCGTTGGTAAACATTGAGAAGTGCAAAAGATGCCCAAGACAATAATTGTCCTCCGAGAGATCTCAATTAATCATGGAGACAGTGTTCTTACCCAGAAAACAAGTTCAGAAGCATTTAGGGCACTAATTAATGACAGTTGACTTTTCATAGTAACCAGGGAAATAAACCAAGCACTGGGATTAGGCTGGAAGTGAAAATCTATTTCTTATTATTTTGGTTGGGAGGGTCTAGAGTGAACAAGGATCCTTCCAATCTTCACCTAAATTTCTCTTCCTCCAAAGTGGAAGGCTAACTTCCCTGGCTAACCCTAGAAGCATTCCTTTCCCTTCCGTCTGCCTGCCTCCATGAGATCATGTTGTTAGAGATCCATTTTGATCCCCATCACAGTCATTTTAATGCTCTAGCACAGACCTTATTGTACTGTATTGAGGTTCTATTTTGTTTTCTGTCTTTGAGGACAGGGACAGGATCTGTCTTGTTCCCATGATGTCTCTGAGCTTCACACAGTCCCTGTTCAAAGATGAGCTGGATGACACATCAGGAATCGTCCTGCCTCCTTGGGCCATTCTGTATCCACTCTATCCGATATTCTGGTTGCTCAAGAAGTTTGCAGCCCACGTCTAGACTTCAGCAAGAGAACAGGCTATTTAGGCAATTCTGTGAGAACCAAATGTACCCTGCTTCTTAAAGGTTGACATTTCTCGAGAATGGAAGCTGGACTGCTCATCCATTATCAGCAGGTCTTCTTTCAGTCTCTTTCAGAGGTCCTTGTCATTGTATGGAAGAAATGAAAATCATGCATAGGTGGGTGTGGGTGAGGGCAGGGCAAGCTCTGTTCTTGGTTGAGACCCATATTCTGTGTCAAAGTTCTGATGTTTGTTTTGGTAGCAGCAAACACCATCTTGTTCACCTGGGAGGGAAAGTTTACAACTCCTGATCTTTGGCCAAATTTAGTGTAGGAAATGAGATCCTGGTCACTGAGGATCTGCAGGGTCCTGTGGGTGTTTCTGAATGCCCAGAACACTTCTTCCTGGACTGAATACCACCTGGTGCTGCCCCTCAGTGTCCACAGGGGCTCCCACACTGACAGCCTTGTTTGCACTGTTCTTGTTTGACCACTGTGCTGGTCAGAAGAGAGATTCTAGAAGATTCTTTCAGAGTTATCTGAAAGCATACCCTCTTCTCCCTGGGTATGGCTCCTAGTGACCTCCTTTCCTGCTCCTCTACATTTCTTAAATATTTAGATGTTATACAGGATTTAAACACATGATAATGATAATAATGCTAAGAGTACTAATAGATTAAAATAAGTGAGGAGAGGAAATGCCATTATCAACAAACCAGAGAATACCAGTTGTTACAGGACATCAATTATTGGAATCCTGTGATACACTGAACCATAGAGAGTAAGAGACCAGCCAGTGTAAACTCTCAAAAATGGGCCTTAGCCAAAGTCCTTCCAATTACCATTTTTCCCACTTTGTGAGTAAATGAATGATGTTATGCATTACATAGATAGATTAAAGTTTTAAGCATGGGTGTGATCTAACCCAGCAGGCTTTTTAAGAGCTTTGCCATTTGGCAGCAATTGAACATGAGTCATCAGAGATTTGTATTATTTGACTAAAAAAAAGGAGGAAAAATCCATCTATTGCATGCATTACCCATTATCTGTTTCCTGAAGTGGATATGTGATAAATATCCTGAACTCCTGGGGCAAAATTTGAAAAAATTAGGTCTGTTTTTAATCAATGGCAAACCAATTCATTACCAGTGATTCAGACTAAGAAATAATACCATCAGAATAAGGCATTTTTATTATTAAAAATCTTGTCAATTTGCAGTAGCAAAACATGTCTTTATATTTTTACAAATAAAGGGACAAAATCAAAGTAAATATAACCTGAAGATTGTTGGTGTATATTAACTGAACAACAACAAAAAAATCTGAAAGCTTGAAAGAAACCAAATACCTTGTTTCTTCACTGAGGACTTATATCCTTAATCTTGGTTCAGATGGAATTTTTATACGGGTGCTAAACAGCACTGAAAATAGGATTTTTAATGGCGAGACTCAGAGGCTCTTAACTGCATAATATGGTGAGCTGTGCTATAACTTAGCACTTACAGGGCTTTTGTACATTTTGGAATAGTTTGTTTAAAACTCTTCTAATATGTTTATAGCCTCTTTTCTATTAAACCTGATTTAAACAGTGCCTTATCAAAGTTTTTACTGTATATACAGGATGGAAATACTTATTTTGTGTATTTCTTTAGCTGAAACCCATAAATCAGATACCCACAATGCAACTGCAGACTTGTATTGGATTTATAATAAACTTTAGAAGGCTTGAGTCATTGCAGACAAATGGCAAAACACCATTCCTGGTGTTATTCAAGTACAAAATAAAGAGAAAAGTAAAAGAGGAAGAAACAGAGTGAACCACAGAATAAATGAAGTTATAGTCTTAAGACCATGGCTCTTATTTAGTATCACTTATGGTGAAATTTCCTCTTGCACATTTTCTCACCCCTTGGTAATTTTGGATATAGAAGTCCATGGATCAAATCAGAGAATTATATCATTCTTGAGAGATTAGAGTTCAGAGAACTTTCTGCTTGTTGCTTGTTTTGCTTTTAAAGACCCTACATGTTTAATGTCATAAACCACGATTAATAAGTCATCAGCTTTGAAGCTTAGTAGTTCTTAGAGAGATTATGTTGGCAGTTAATAAAGGGATTATATTAAAGCACTTTTAATGACTGCCTGAAAGGCTTTCTCTGCAGATTCAGCTAACCCCCATAGGCACTGTAAAAATAAATAACAGGAAAAATTACATAATAGCACACTCAAGATGGTCAAAACAGGAAGCATAATTGATGTCTCTGAACTCATGTATCTCTTATAATGGCATAAATGAAATTATCAGAATAAACTATGGTACCTATTAGACTACGTTTTTGTGAATTAGATTGAGCTAAAATACTGGGATTGATATCTGAGGTGAATTATGACTTTAGTGATAATGTTTTTCTAACAAAAATTGCAATTCCAGTTCTGTAAAATATAGTGGAAAAAGCAAGACAAACTATTTTGACTTGGGACAGTTGAGGAGTTTTGGGGATTTCTTTCTATACTTTTACATATTCTCCAAATTTACTTTAAGACAGCTCACAAAAATGTATGTGTACAAAGATTAGAGAGGCGATTTTAGAACTCGAAGTGTGGAGGAAAAATCAGAGATGTTTCTGAGAGACACAGTATGCACACACATTTCCGTTGGTGCTGTTTAGCAGCTTGGAGCCCTGTCCTTCCCAATTGCCATGGCTTTTTTTTTTTTTAAGTTTTTAAATTTATTTGACAGAGAGATAAGAGCAAGCGCACAAGCAGGGGGAACAGCAGAGGGAGAGGGAAAAGCAGACTCCCCGCTGAGCTGGAAGCTGGACATGGGGCTCGATTCCAGGACCCTGGGATCATGACCTGAGCCAAAGACAGATACTTAACCGACTGAGCCACACAGGTGTCCCTCAACTGTCACAGCTTTATCCTGGTTTCTCCCTCCCCCTGGTGTATTGTCCCCTCCTTTTTCAACTGCTGACTTCTTCTCATCTTTCAGGGCTCAGCTTAAATGTGACAACTTTGTTGAGTTCTTGCTTTTAAGTGAAGAGTGGCTTAAGTAATGAAAGGACAGGTGACTCTGAGGTTTGTCAGCTCGTCTGTGTCAGCCAGGACCCAAATCTTTCATCTTTCTGCTCTGCTATCCTCAATCATGGCTAGACACAATCCTGTCACCTGAAGACTGGAAGTTGTCCACTGTGGTTTCAAGCATCACAGGTGTCTATGATGACATCCCCACAAAGATGAAGGAACATTTATGGCTCCATGTTATTTTTTTGTTAGGGAGAAAAAACACTTCCAGGAAGGTGCCCGACCAGTGTCCCCATAATGTCTCATTGGATGGGGTTGTTTGTGTGTCAGGCCCAAGCCTGAATGACTCAATGTCAAGGGGGTAAAATTATGATGATTGGCTTACAATCATCCACATTTACCTCCTGGGGCTGAGGAAGAGCTGTTTCCCCGGAGTGCATGAAAATGTGAGCACCTGATCTAAAACAGGCAATGAAAATGGGGAAGGGCATGAGCATCCCTCCCATGCTTGTCCTGGGCCTCATCAGGTCTAGGGTGACTTCCTTCCTGGCAGGAACCAGTAAACCTCCTGATTTACTCCTCTTCTAGCACCAGGAATCATCTGTACTTATTTTATTATTTTAATGGTGGTTGTTTTTTTTTAACGTCCTGAAACTCTGTAAGAGTAGGGAATTCATTCCCTGTTGTATCTTTAGTACTGAGCACAATGGAGATGAGTAGTATTTTTACTAATAGTACAAAAAAGGAATTATATAATTCACAGTATCATCAAACATTAATCTCTTTACTTAGAAGAAATGAAATCTTCCCTTATGCAAAGACTAAAAAAAATTTTTTTTTTAGCTCATAAAAAAAACATGATGTAATAATACTCTGGTGAGGGTACATTGTTCCCAAAGTCTAGAATCACTGTATACAACTGATCTGAAATTCAGAGAACAACTGTGTATGAGTCAGGCTCCTGGCAGGAAGCAAACAGCACACTCTGAGTGAATTGAAGGGATTTTAATGGAGAGACCAGGTGTAGGGATGAGCAAAAAGCAAGTGATGGTAACGGTGAGTCACAGCTGAAAGTTGTTACCATGCCAAGGCCTGAGGGGCATGAAGAAGCAGCTGGTCTAGGTCTCCATTAAAGCATTAGCAGTGGCAAGAGGGCTTCTTAACAAGGGCAAACTCCAGGCAGAGAGCCACAGCCAAACTACAGCCTGGCAGGAGGGAGCCAGGAGAATGTCCCAGCCTCCCTCTCTTCTTCCCTTCAAGTGATCAGAACCAAACTAGAAGCCAGAGGGGAAGATCTATTCCATATATGTATATGGATACCATATATACAGTGTGTGTGTATATATATATGTGTGTGTGTGTGTGTGTGTATATATATATATATATATATATATATATATATATATATATGCTTTGGGTTCCCTTTGGCTTCTACATAGATAGATAGATAGATAGATAGATAGATAGATAGATAGATAGATATGTGAATTTATTTATTTATTTATTTATTTATTTATTTATTTATTTTTAGATATGTGAATTTAAATGTGTATCTAGGAAGGGAGATTTCGCAGCTCAGTTCTCCCATTTTTCCACTCAAAATCCATTATTGTCCTTTGTTGTTGTGCCTTAATTAAAAAACCAAAAACCTCACACTTATATTGCCAGTGTAGAGGAAACATGAAATCCCCATCAACTACTTTTATTTTTAAAGATTTTATTTATTTATTCATAAGAGACAGAGAGAGGCAGAGATATAGGCAGAGGGAGAAGCAGGCTCCCCATGGGGAGCCCAATCCAGGACTTGATCTCAGGACCCCGGGATCACCACCTGAGCCAAAGACAGATGCTCAACCATTGAGCCACCCAGGTGCCCCTATTAACTACTTTAATATTTCAAGGGAAATTAATGGAGTCATATTCTAACCCGGAAGCTAAATTGTAGAATGTAATCACGACTGGTATTTATGTAAGGTGGCAGGAAACCGTGGGACAAAGGAATAATTCATTGACACACATCATAGCTGCTATTGCCTCTCCTCTCATGCTGTTACATTAACAATCAATTCCCTTCTTTCACTAATAATTTGACATTCTCCTTATGCTCTGACAGCTCCTATGACTTCATTCATATGAAATTTAACTCTTGAGTGGTCCCTTCCAGAGGTATATTTAGGGGTGACTGAGCACTTTGCATCTGTTAGACCCAGTTCTTAAGCCATTGGCCTGTTCATCCGCAGTTTTCCTTGGGGATTTCTCATGTTAACCTCTTTGACTCTAGATGCCCATTGATGAAAGAATTAATCAGTCATGCAGACTGTTAATACCATTCCAGGTGTTCAAGTCAACTTATGAAACCCCAAATCCCAAGAGAGTGCATGCATTATAAATAAATTTAGCCCAAATTTAGAATGATACTCCACCATTCATCAGGATGGTGATGGTAGCAGAGGGAAGTGGAGATTCCAAGGGCTGAACTTCACATATGCTTCTCCTAATGCCATTATCCTGACCGTCAGAATCCCATTTCTTCCCAACCTTAGCATCAGAGATCTACAAGTGTCATATGGAATGCTGTAGGCCAGACATGGTTGACTATCAGGCTGTAAGCCTTGTGGTCTCCCATACTTTGAACAGTCAGCCCTTTACATCTGCTTTTCCCCTTGCGTACATCATGCAGGCATCCAGGAATAGTCATTCCTCCTGACCGTCTTGGTTAACACTATTGCCGCTTTGGTAACTACCTGACAGTCTTACCCTCCACCTGACCTGCATCCCACACTACCTGCAGTGTAGGTTTGAGTAGCGGCGATGCCACTGCAGGCCCCAGAGTTGCAAGGCCCATTTTCCCCTTCAAGGAGCAGGTGTCTGTATTGACGAGATACATGAGCAATCCTTTCCTGTTATCCTATTTTGAAGATGTGCTTTAGGGACTACCTCTAGTAGTCATTAATCTAAAGGCAGTTCCTGCAGGAGATAGTTGTCATGACCAGAGTCAATTGAAGAGAATTTAATGATGAGGTATAGAATCACCAAGGGAGGGGGCTTGTGTGACTCAGTTGGTTAAGCATCTGCCTTTGGCTCAGGTTATGATCTCAGGCTCCTGGGATCAGGGCGCCTGCAGCCAGCTCCCTACTCTGTGGGGAGTCTACTTCTCCCTCTGCCCCTCCCCCTGCTTGTACTCTTTCTCTCTCTCTCTCTCTCAAATAAATAAAATCTTAAAAAAAAAAAAAGTCACCAAGGAACCGGTAACTGCTGAAAGCTGTTAGTTCCATTGGACCTGAAGGAACATGAAGAAGAGGGGAGGAGGGAAGATGTAGCAGAGGAGAACAGCCATTGGACAGGATCAGTGGCTACAGATAATAGGATGCAGCCCCAGCCAATACTGTAATCTGGCAAGGAGAGGGCAGGGATCAAAATATCCTGGCTTGTTCCTCCTCCCACAGTTGATGTTTCTGTGTCTCTCACTGGCTGCACCTAATTGGTAGCCAGAGTGTAAGAAAGCCTGGGAATTGTAGCCTGTGGATTTTAGCCCAGGATGACATTGAGCTGAGCAGGAAGCTAAGAGGAAAAATGAAATTTAACCAGAGTGGCTTGTCTCTTCTTTTTTTGATAAGATGACCAGGGATGAATAATATAATCATTTTACATGGTTCCGAGAGTAACTGTGTTTGTAAAATGAGTTAAGTGCCATATAGTCATGACTTTGTAATTATCTCATTATTTTTCTAAAAGCCCTAGAGGGAAATGAAATCAGCAAATTAAAAATAATTCTGTTTTGATTTTCGTAAGGTTTTTATGAGATTTTCTTTTTGATTATTGTAGCTATGTTGAGATTCTGAAACACAGAATTTGGAAATCATTGTTCACAACATGCTGTGTCAAATGCACATTCGGTAATAGTAATCTCACTGGCAAACTCTGCAAAAAGGCATTTCAAATCCTTAATGGATTTAGCTGGTAGACACAAAGAAAAGGCAGACAATGTAGAAATGAGACGTAGAGAGGTTGTGTGGCCAAGACTCGGAGGCCAGTGATCTGGTTAGTGAATCCGGGCTTTGCCAAGTGCCAGCTACGTAAAGTGGAGAAATTGTTTAAATTCCAACTCACAATCGACTCATCTAGAAAATGGCAATAAAATAACAATCCACTCTATTAGAGAATATGAACTAAAAGTAAATACATTAGAAGGTGTCTAGCTTAGCACCTGCCATATGGTAGGACCTTAATTGTAGTGAATCTTTCCCTCCAGCTTCTTTTCATATTTTCTGAGATGTCTCAAAAACCGTTGGGAGCTAGTGGGGGAGTCTGTTTCTGGAAATTAGTTGGGGTATAATATAAACAATACTATTTTCTCTCAATGCACTGTCCTCCAGAGTGGAATGGAAGGAAAAGGGAGAAAGAAGGAATGTGTCTGCATCTTATTATATAAGAAGACATTCAGGGCAAGAGGACGTACTAGCTTATTAGTTCTCATTCCCACTGCATCGTTGGCAACCAGAGACTCAGAATTAATAATAAGGAAATAACGCTTGGGTGGGAGAGCTTTGGAAAGCATTATAAAGGAGACATAGCCATTTTTCATGCAGACATGTGATAATGTTCCCTTGCTAGCAGTTACATTTAAACTTGGTACTGAGTGAATGGGGAACATAAAATTTTGATGTTAGATTACAAAGGACTATAGTGACACACTTTAATTGCTTCTTTTTTTTTTTTGAGACAACATTTCTAGATGTTGAGATGAGCCAGAGAGAGAGAGATTGCTGTATATGTTGTCATTTAGTTATTTAGTTCATAGGAAACTTGGCATATTTGGGTAGATTGGTAAATTCTGTTTCTTGTCTAGACCTTTCTCCAAATCTTTATGATTTTATGAATCATAAGCGTAAGGTAGGTATTTCTATGATGCCAAACCTTGATTGTAATAGAATCCCACCAAAAGAGATATATTTTCCAACCTAAGTCTATTAAATAAAAAGCTAAATAAGATTCACCCTATTTAAACTTCTTGCCCAGTATCTATGATCATACTTTCAAAAATTTTCTTTATTTTGTGCTCTAATCATTATGCCTTTGTTGAAAACATTCCTCTCTAAACTATGTTAAGTGCTCTAAGTAATACAGAGAAAAATAGTTTCAAGAATGTTTAAATGTAGTAGCTTATTTAAATCTGTATAGACAATGCATCTCACATGTCTTTCACTGAAAAACCAAAAGGTGATATATAGGTTAACCTAATTAATTTATAAAGGAAAAGCTATAATATCATATTTTGTGATAAATATTTCCCTCCTTTTGTAATTCCTTATTGAAGAGAAATGTACTGAGCTTTGAGTTGGTATGTGTAGATTGCTAAATATTGTTCAAAAAATTCATGCCATGTCTCAGGTGTAAAGGAAGGACATTCATTTGAACATTTCCTCTGATTGGTATGAATTCAGACCTGTTTAATAGTGTCAATGAATATTTCATTTTAGAATACAGAATAAGAATTTTATAATACAGCACAGAATATAGACTATCTAGATCTTCTGGTGTAGATTGTTGCTCTTTTTTTTTTTTTTTTTTTTTGAGAGAGAGAGAGTGCACATGCACACCCAGGAGCAGTGGGGGAGGGACAGTGGGAGGGGAGGGGAGAGGGAGAAGGAAGGACAGATTCTCAAGCATGCTCCGTGCCTAGCATGGAATTTGATGGGGTGCTTGATCTCACCACCCTGAGATCATGACCTGAGCTGAAATCAAGAGTCAGACACTCAACCACCCAGGTGCCCCACAGATCATTGCTCTTTTTGATGCACAACTTTGTTATTATATTATGGAAGCATGAGTTACAAATACAATTAAATATGTTAGTTAGGACATTGGTGCACATCTCAGGGGACAAACATGAATATGCTTTTTATTATTATTTTTCTCAGACATAGGGCAGGTTTTATATAGCCTGTTCACTGGCAACACAGTAAGTAGTAGTTGTCTCTGATATTCTCAAGTGATACTCCAGCAAAAGCTAAAATCAACATTTTAAGTTACATATATTAAAAACAGTATCAGTATGAAATCCCATATTTAAGTATGAATTTCAGTATGAAATCCCATATTGAAAATAATATTCTTAGAACCGTCAAGCAATTTTTTCCATTTTTTTTTTGGTGCTTCTTTTGAGAAGCCTGATAACATCTTGATTTTTAATCTCTTTGAAGATTGAAGTCCTGGCCCTGTGGACACTTTTGAAATGCTCATTTTTTGAAAAATTTCAAAAACGTTTGAAAAACCTGCCTTTTGTTGTTTATTGTGCCAGATTTTGGTAAGTCGGGTCAATATGGAAATTCATGTCAGTTCTGGGGAAATTTGTTGAATTAAAAAAAAATTCTTTCACTTGATTTTTTTCACTTTATCCTTCTGGAAATCCTATTGTTTGAATTTGGACTCCTTGGATAGATATTTTAGTTTTCTTATCTTTTCTCTACAATTTCCCTTCCTTTGATGGTATTGTCATTGCTTTTGCTTTCCTGTCTTCATGGAGAGTTCCTTAAATTTGTCTTCCAAATTTTCTTTTCAGTTTTTCATCACAGTTATCATATTGCAATTTCCAAGGGCTCTTTGGAGTGCTCTGAATTTTCTTTTCCTCTAAGTCTCCTATTCTTGTTTCATCAATAAAATATCTTTTCAAGGTATTAAGGATATCAGTGCTAGCATTTAAAAAAAAACCTGCTCAGAGCACCAATTTCTCTTCATTCCCTTATTTTGGTTTTGTGTCTGTTATGGTAGAAGCTTTACCTCAATGCCTGCTGGTCTTGCTTCTCATATTTATGAGAAAGTTACTGAAAAACTTTCAGAAGCTCAAGAGTAGGAGTAGCTTAGACAACCCTCTAGTGGCTCTCATTATATGGTGATCCATTAGAACTATTGCACAAAGAACCTCCACCTGTCTGCACCTCGGCTTGGTGTGTCTCCTATTGTTGCTGGAAATTCTAAGACTGATTACCTAAATTTGGCCAATGCATGGAATTTTATTCTTCCACGGAGACTTTCATCTAATCCCTGTGTTTTCAGTACATTACTTGTATGCTGGAGCCCTAGTGCCTCTCCAGAGTGCAAAGAAGGTAAGGAGTCAGCCAGATTCATTGGTTATGGAGGAAATCTGGTGCCTCTAACTGATCTTCTGTTTCTTTCTTTCTTTTTTGTTTATCTTCTGTTTCTAATGCTTCTCTGCACTCTAGCTTCCAGATGTTATTGATGTTTCTCTTACTGTAACTTTATGGGATCTGAAACACAAACTAGTCTTTTGGGCTTAGTGGCTCAAAGCAACAACAGTGTAGTATTTCTCACAATTCTCTGGGCAAGCTGTGGGTTCTAGTGGCAGTTTTGCACATACACCTGGAGGGTTGTTTGGGAGGGGCTTAGCTAGACTGAGCTGCATTCTCTGTTCCTCTGTCTCCAAGCTGTCTTCCTTCCTTCAAGATACTAAACTGGTCTTCGTCACAAAGTAGACAGCCTCATTCCAAAGGGGCCCTGGCAACCCAGCATTATTAAGCCTCTGTTTATTTTACATTTGCTGATGTCCCATTGGCCAGGGAAGTCACATGGCCACACTGAGAATAAACGGAAGCCATCAGGGTAGCAATGTACCTCAGGGATCTTGCCAACAGTATGACATTCCTGTCACTACACAGCCTTCCCGATACTTTATGGTTTCCAGTGTTAGTGGTTATGTCATTTTCAGTAAGTTCAGTATGTGCATATTATTTTCTTATTGTGATTTTTATTTTAATGTCAATGAATGATGTTGAACAACTTTTTATATGCCTGCATTAGTTTTCGTACCTCGGTATAACATATTATAACAAATTTAGCGTCTGACACAACACAAATTCACTATCTCATCATTTTGGAGGTCAGAAGTCCTAAAACCAAGGTGTCAGCACGATGCCTTCCTTCTGGAGGGTCTAGGAAAGAAGCTGTTTCCTTGCCTTTTCAACTTATGGAAGTTGTCTGCATTACATGGCTCCTGTTCCCTTCCATCTTCAAAGCCAACTGCACAGTATCTTTCAGTATCTCTCTTTTTCTGACCTCTGATTCCATTATCTTGCTACCTTCTTTGATTCTTATCCTTCTTATTCCATCTTTTAAGGTCCCTTGTGAATACACTGAGCTATATCAGATAATATCTAGGATAATCTCCCTGTTAGAGCCTTAATTTAATCATATCTGCAAATTTCCTGTATCATGTAAGGTAAAATTCAGTTTCTAGGGATTATGGCATAGGCATCTTTAGGGATGGGGCATTCTCAGCCTACCACACTACTTTGCCTTATCATCCTCTTTTATAAATAGTGTTTGCTGGGGTGCCTGACTGGCTCAATGGGTTAGGCTTCTGATACTGATTTTGTTTCAGGTCATTATCTCAGGGTCATGAGACTGAGCTCTGCATTGGGCTCCATGCTGGCCATGGAACTGCTTAAGACTCTCCCTCTCCTCCTTCTCCACACCCCTGCCCTTGTTTCCTTGTTTGCATGTTCTCTCTCTCTCTCTCAAAAAGTGTTTGCTTTGTCCATTTAAATGAAAATAGGGCAGCCCCAGTGACTCAGTGGTTTAGCCCGGCCTTCGGCCCAGGGTGTGATCCTGGGGACCTGGGATTGAGTCCCATGTCGGGCTCCCTGCATGGAGCCTGCTTCTCCCTCTGCCTGTGTCTTTGCCTCTCTCTCTCTCTGTCTCTCATAAATAAATGAAGTCTTTAAAAAAATTATAAATGAACATAGTTTTGAAAATATTTAGCTTCACAGACCACATTTTTAATGTATTTTTGAGTCCACTGTTGAAACTATAAATTTAATGTAAATTTAAGGTATATAATAACTTGGTAAAAGGAAAAATTCAATGACAAAATGAATAATCATCCTAACTTTTAAAGTGTTTGTTGGATCTGGCTTTAAACCAACTTGCCAACATTTTATCTATGGCTTCCTACTTAAAATAGCCTGAAAGTGTAGCCAGTGGAATTGCATGTTCCCTCCATTCATCAGTACATGAGTTTATTTCTCCCAGCAGAAATAATGTAAGTGGTTACGGGGTAGGGATGGAGTGACCTGGATCTGTCTTGGTCTTTTTTTTTTTTTTGGAAAAGGGGATCAATGATTGATTATTGCCTGAATTAAAGAATGACTAAAACTACTGATGTTATTTTCTGCTTCACCACCTTGGTTTCTTTTGTGTGGTTTGCTTTAAATATTTGGCTCTCTTCTCCTCACTGCTAAGCAAATATTCTTCCTTTATCTTTTAGTCTTATCAACTCATACCTATGCTGATCCTTATCTCTTAATTTCTGCTGCATATTTCCCCAGTGTATATAAACTTATTTTTTATGGGACTCAAATATTTATTCTCAAAACAAATTTTAATTTCCTTGAAAACAGGATTTCTCCTCTTTCTGTATTATAACTAGTACTGTTGACATTTCTTGGCCCTCTATTAGGAGCTCAAGATCTATTGCATCTGTTTATCCAAATCTATCTATCTATCTATTTATATATCATCTATTTATCATCTATTCTTATCTCTATCTCTCTCTCTTTTTCGGGAATGATACATTTTTTTGCTCTAAGTAATAACATTTTGAATTAATTTTATATTTGGCAAGTCATCAAAATTAATTAAAGGACCATGCTTTTTGATAATTTTATTGGAAATGTTTTATGATAATTTTAGTGGTGAGATGATTCAAAGGAAAGTGGTTTGGTTTTGACATGCCACTTTTCTATGGAAGGGCATCAACTAGTCTAAGCAGAATGTCCTAAGTGCTGCCAGTGCATAATTTGCATTAATGTATGAAAATCCTCTAATGATCACATTTGTATCAAGCTGCTTGGGATTTGTGGAAAACCATGAGACAGACAGAGAAGGAAGAAATGACAGATGGGTGGAGAGTCTCAGTTTTTGGAAAGGAGCATCTTTTCTCATGAATGTCATTTTCCATTTAATTTCATGTTGTCATTCAAAGACCCTAATGCATCAGTTGAAAGAAAAGCCTTGTAGGGAATGACATTTGGGAGGGAGCCAACATGGGACACAACCCGAGGCAGCAAACGCCAGTCTGTTTGGCAGCTGCAAGGAGAACAACTGTTTGGCATCAAATTACTTGGTAGAAAGCCTCTAGAATCAGCAAAGGATTAAAAATAGAAAGATGAGATGGGTTTCTATGGCTTCAGAGAGAGAAAATTCAATTCCCCTGGCTGCAGGGATAAATCTGCAATGCCAGAACCTTCCTTAGAGTTTATATGCCACAGTGCTAGATGACAACCAAGGATGGCCACAGTAAAAGGAGTAGTTAATTCTGTTCTAAATCATCTGCTGGTCATGCTTCATGACCTTGCGCATTATTTAATTAAACTGTATCTGAATTGGCTCATAGCATAATCATGCTGTTCCTCCATCATAGGACACATTTCAAGGCTATCTAGCTGAAGATGTGGGACTGATAATCTTGACATGACTTTTCCACGGAGCATGATCCTCAGTCTAAGGTTTGATTTGATTAAAAAAATTTGGTTTGCTTCCTACACCTTTGGCATAGTTCTGTAATTTTCAGAGTATTCTCTTTTATGACTAGAAATATATTTCTCCATTATAAAGCCAAGAGTATTATTCTCTCTACCTTGTTCTTCTGAGAGTACAACTGGTAATTGCCAATGAATCATAGATCCATGCTTCTCAAAATTTAATTTGCAGAGGAATCACCTGGGATCTTGTAAAAAGACAGATTCTGATTCAATAAGTCTGTTGTGAGAGGCCCTTTCATTATTTAAATTTTTTTAAAACACAAGCTAGTTTGGCACTACCTCCTCAATTTCCCACCCTACTTCTCATGGTGGTAATCCTCCATGGTCTACTTGCCCTAACTCAGGCTGGCTAAGACTATGGTGATGATTTCTCTTGCACTATGATTTGGCTGCTTCTTGGTGTCTAAGCTGATTAGATTTGGTTGAAAGGGAGAACACGGTAGACAGTTTAATCAAATTCAGAATATCTTGTCCACAAACAGAATGTGATTCCTAGCAGTTCTGGCATATGGTCTGGCCTCACTCACTTTACAGTGTCATCCTTTTCCTATTCTCAGAACCAGCGCCTGCTTCAATTTCTGTCCCTTAACCTTGCTCTAACAGAAACCAGGATTTATGCATTTATTTCCAAATGGATCATTAGAAACAGGGACCCATTTCCTACAGACTGAACTGCTTTATCCGATTTAATGAGATTAAATTTGATAATATCCCAAAATAATTATTTTTACAGTCTACAATTAATGATTAGTACAAGGTAATTAATGTTGCTTTCTTGTGCTAGTGTTTGTATTATAAAATTGTAGGTTAGAATTTGTACTCTTTCCTGATTTCCTAAGGTTTGATGATCACATGCAGAACTTAAATTCACCACATAGATATAATTAACCCTATTTTACAAAGGATATAATTCAATTTTACATGCTAAAGGTTTGTAAAGGTATATGCATGATAGTATAGGCTATTAGTCAATATGCTACAGTAGTCAGTATGTTGCAGTATAATATGAAAATTCCAATCTTCAATGTAGTAGGTTTCTGTAGTTGTCTTCCCTTTAAGGTTGTATCAAACTCTGGTAAGATCTTTTTTTTTTTTTTTTTTTTTTTAATATTTTTTTATTTATTTATGACAGTCACACAGAGAGAGAGAGAGAGAGAGAGGCAGAGACACAGGCAGAGGGAGAAGCAGGCTCCATGCACCGGGAGCCCGACGTGGGATTCGATCCCGGGTCTCCAGGATCGCGCCCTGGGCCAAAGGCAGGCGCCAAACCGCTGCGCCACCCAGGGATCCCCTCTGGTAAGATCTTGAATGAAATAACTTAGTTTATTTGGAGAGTTTCACTTTTTCAAATAAAAATGTAGTTTGGGAGTTGAAACATAGATGTCCTGTTGTTTATTATTTGAGTCATGAGATTATAAGAGTACATTATTCAATAATATATATACTGCTTCAGATATTTGTAGCACAAAGTGACTTATATGGGGAATTTAGTGTTAAAAAATATTGGAAAGGTTGCAGAAGGCATCAGAGCCTGAAGCTTATTTTCAGACTTATCACTACAATTCTGGTCCAGAGAGTCAGGAAGGTCCGGGTACTGCCCCGATAAGGAAGCTCTAGGAAACCAGTGTTAATGGTCACTGAAGTGAATGAACCAGGATTAAGACCTTGAGGGGTGCAAAACCTCATATCTGCCACAGCAAGCCTTTGCTCACCAGATCTGAAGGGAGAATAATATGGTATCTGCCATCCTTGCATTTCAAAGTCTCATGGGAGAGAATCTCATTGGCAGAACACAGATCAGATTCACAATCTTGGAATCAAAGGAATATGAGAAGCAGCTCTTGGGGACACTGGAAACAGCAAAACAATACAGTTAAATAAGCGCTGGTTGCCAGAACAATACTCATTACATAGAGGATATGGCAGTTACTTATTGAAAGGCTTAAGACTGTAGGGTATTCACCTAGTTAGTTAACATCTCTCTTTTACAAAGCAAGCTAGAGACAAATCCTTTTAAACTGTCCAGGGATCCCCTGAGAAATTTCAAAGTTAGAGGTTAAAGTGACTCCATTTAGAATTTGATTTTGGGGGATCCCTGGGTGGCGCAGCGGTTTGGCGCCTGCCTTTGGCCCAGGGTGCGATCCTGGAGACCCGGGATCAAATCCCACGTCGGGCTCCCAGTGCATGGAGCCTGCTTCTCCCTCTGCCTGTGTCTCTGCCTCTCTCTCTCTCTCTCTCTGTATGACTATCATAAATAAAAAATAAATAAAAAAAATTAAAAAAAAAAAAAAGAATTTGATTTTGGGAAAAGACCAAAAACTTTGAACATTTGATTCAGTAGGATCACAAGTCATTATGAAATAATATCTAATTATCTATGTAACCAAAGTGACAATGGAAGATTTAAAAGGCAAATACAAAGGGTTACATATTTGTAAACAAAAATTAGCTCCTTTAGTATTGAGAAGACTGGGTTTTCTTAAGTTATTAAAGACCCAATAAAGAAGTAGGAAGCACAGTAAATTATTTGGTAAGCCACAAAATCTTTGCTTTCTGGGCATATTACTCAAAAGGTGAAACAACCACCACCACAATACCAGTATACTATTGATATTAAAACTCATTCTTTTAAAAGCTTAAATAAATCTGTTTCAACCTTAGACCACTTGGTCACACATAAAATTCTTTTTCCAAGATTCCCTTTCCATGAATCTTCCATGACCTTTTAAATTCATTCAGATTTTGTCCTGGGTTTGTTTTCTCATTCTGTAACAATCAGTCATTTTACTTTCCTTACTTATTTCTTAAACACAGTTGTTTTCTTTCATTTTTATTTCAATGTAGCTTTAATTACATATATCAGAATTATTAACCTTTAGAATCCTTAATTCCCAGTGAGAATCAAGAAGCAAGCAATTGTGGACTATCACACTGCTATTCTGTGGACTGGCAAATTTTTAATACATTTCCTAATTTCTTGAAGTATGTTCTTTCTTATTGTAAATTTTTCAATGTGGCACAAACGTGTTTACGAATAGACCCAAATATCTTTAGGATAAACTTCTGTTCACTGATTCATGCTTCGGTATTTTATCTTATTTTGAAATAATCTATATATTAAGAGAACATCCATCATTTTACTTATTTCAAGTAATCAGAAACATTTTGGAAAGTATTTTTAAGTAGACACGCTATAAAGCATTACTGTTGAAAAGTTCATTTATAAACTTTTACTTTACTTCCATCTATAACTCACTCATTCTTAACAATTATGTTTATATCAGTCATGAAGATTTCATGATACATCAAACAGTGAACCATCAACTTATCATTATTGCTTACAAATTCTGTAACAGAAATAACATAAGTTTATTTGACTTTTAGTAAACCTAAGTAGAATTAAGTATTATGTTTAATGCTGATAACTCTAAAGACATGCCTGTTTTAATTAAACCAACAAACTTAAACTAGCTTTTATTTACCTAAGATTAGCCTAGATCAGGTGAACTTGTAGAACATTTGAGTTAGTTTCTGTATTTCTGAGAGTATACTTGAGTTATGCAAACACTTGATTGTCTTTAAGCTAATTAAATAGAGCTCTTTACAAATTAATTTTGGCAATACCATCTGGAGGTAGGAAGAAAATCACACATTTATAATCGACATACATAAACATACAGACAGATGCAAACAGAGATCTTACAGCTTTCATTTAAAAATTTCAGCCACAGGATAGGTACAAGAATGCAAAACTCACCCCCCATATTGTGTTTATGGCAGATGCAGTAAGTTAAGGTTATCTGCTCAGATGGCTAAAGCTTTTTACTATATTATTGGAAGAGATTTTTCATAGGCTTAGTTTTTAAAATAGCCTTTCTTCCTTTCCTTCCAATAAGAATGGTCTTGGTTCCTGGAGAAGACCATGTAGAATACTTACATCTCAAAAGGCACAGAGAGAGAATTTGAGTTCCACCATGAAGGGTTTTTATTCCTAAATCCATATCTTTTACAAATTTTGCAAGCCTTTGGAGAGGAATAAGGGATGTTCTGGGATTGGTAAAAAGGATAGGTCAGCTTTGAATTATTTCTAGAGCCGTATTTCTGATCTTACAAAGGCTAGATTTGTAAGACAAATAGAGTTTTTAATTTCTCAAAGAATTGGGTTGTAACCTGAGTGATGAGGAGGCTGAATGACCACCTATTGTCTTCAGCTTGCTCCTTTATAGCAGGCCGAACATCAACTGAGATGGAAATTTTGAAAGATTCCTGCGTTCTAGCTTTAGACTTGCATGTCTTTTGAAAGTTTTAGTAAATCCTTCCACAAAGACTTCAGAAAGTTTTTCTTTCCCCTTGGGAATATAGTTTCAGTTTAGCTTAGGAAAGAAGGCCTTTAAAAAAAAGTTCATATCAGGCTCTGAATATGAGTTTTCAACTGGGCCAATTTCTGACCTGAGAGCTATTTTTAAAAAGAATCTATTCAAATATCTTGTCAGGTTTCATCTAGGGCAAACAGTACATATTCCTGGAAGTATGGAACAATTCCTCAAATGCCAGAGACACCCCAAAGAGAGTGCAAAATACACAACCCTCCCAAGGTTCAGAACCACTCCCAAGGATAACCAAAAGAAGGACAGACTTAGTGTCCCCCTGAGAGCTGGCAACACTGCACAGAACCCCAGCTGCAAAGGGATTGCAGCCCACATTCCTGTCAGGCCACCTGCTGGGGCTGCCAACCTGACAGCTACCAAGCTGAGTTCTCAGGACACAAAAGGAGACAAGAAAGCAACAGCTCTCCTGGGAGAGAAAGACTGAACAATCAATGGGCACGCCAAAATCAAATTCAGGAGAGTCTGAATTTGCAAAGGAAAGAACAATGTGAAATTTTACA
Source organism: Canis lupus dingo (assembly GCF_003254725.2). Classification (NCBI taxonomy): domain Eukaryota; kingdom Metazoa; phylum Chordata; class Mammalia; order Carnivora; family Canidae; genus Canis; species Canis lupus. Next base: position 74,370,290 of record NC_064247.1, read on the forward strand.
TCTTTCTCTCAACCTGGCACCACAGGTAACAGATGTGGAAAAGCTAACTTTGGTAAGAATTCTCACCTTTTGCAGGCATTAGAGTCAAACACAAATGGAAGCCAGACTTGAAAATTCTCTGAGCAGATAAAACCAGCTTAATCATATAAGCCAAGCTTAATTTAGCTTATTTTGAAGACAAGGAAGGCTGACTTGACCTGGGTCATTTCTTGAGTATGCTTCTAACAATCATGAGCAGAACTTAAATAGTTCTCCAAAACAGATACAAGCTAACCACTAACCAATTCTTATGCATTTAAGAAAATTCTGGTATTTTCACCAGTGGCCAGGAAGACCAGTTGCTGACTGTGCCCTGCCTAAGCTTCTTTATAACAATAAACCTGTGAATCTCATTCCATGTTTTATTTCGAGTGTTTTCTAAAAAGATGTTATTTATTCATGAGAGACACAGAGACATAGGCAGAGGAAGGAGCAGGCTCCCTGCAGGGAGCCCACTGCCAGGACTCGATGCTGGGACTCTGGGATCACACCCTGAGCCAAACAAAGGTAGACATCCAACCGCTGAGCACCCAGGTGTCCCAATTTTGAGTATTTTTGGTTTACAGACTTTTTCGTGGGTGCACAATAAGCTTTTGCCAATGACCATTTCAGTCATTCATTGGTTTTATGTTTTGTATGAACTTTCATAGGCTTCTGCCAGTTTTTCCAGGATCCCATCTGCAGGCTCTGGAATAAATGGGGGTGTTCCAGGGGGCTTATCCTGGTCACCAGAAACTGTAGAGGAGGCAAGATAATTTTCCCTCTTCCCTTTATGGTGAGTGCTTGCCTGAGACCCCTTTTTCTCTAGGGCAGCTTCTAAATGGATAAGCTTATCTAGGTTAAAAGTTCTCCACTGAGGCCACCCTAATTCAGGATTCTCTTTGATATGTTTAACCTGCTTGTTCACCCTTAAAATTTCATTCACCTGAGGCCTCTGGCTGGCTCCACTCCAGCTTGAGTCAGACCCCGCTCTAGCCCGGTCCGGTTCCGGTTCTGATCCCTCTGAAGTGCTCGTAGGTCCCGCAGCCTCCTCACGACCCGAGAGGGCCCGCCCGGCTCCGTGGGCCTCAGAGCAGGAGCCCCTGGGGCCCCGCGGGTGCCGTGGCCGGTTGCTCTCGCTCCTGGGGGAGGCCGGGGCTCTCCTGGGCTACCGTCTCCGACCCAGAACCATCGAAGGATGAGCTGAGACACACTAACAGTCTTTAAGAGGTTATTTGTGCAAAAGTCCTTGGCGTCGCCCAGCATCCCAGTGGGGGACGGCAGGTGCTGGGCGTCGAGCTGGAAGGCTCTCAGCGCGGCCGGGCCTCCCTCGGGGCCTGCACGGGGCTGGCGCTCGCTGGCCCAGACGCAAAGCCCGGGAGGCATCGGACCCGTGGGATCCTCTCCCTTGCTGGCTTGGAGGCTCCAGGGCCCAGGTGACCAGCAAGGTGCGGCTTCTGTGAGCCCGGGGTCCGCCAGCTGTCAGCCCGCAGGGACGGCTTTCAGGCCCCTTGGCGTTGTGAGTACTTCCCATCAGCTCAGGAGCCTGTTGGGAAAGGGCCTGCGAGCTCGAGCGTAGGTCAGGTTTGCAGCCACGTCCAGTCACGGTCCCCGATTTTCTCTCTTCCTTTCATATTTTAAAATGTAACAAGGGCGGGATCCCTGGGTGGCGCAGCGATTTGGCGCCTGCCTTTGGCCCAGGGCGCGATCCTGGAGACGCGGGATCGAATCCCACGTCGGGCTCCCGGTGCATGGAGCCTGCTTCTCCCTCTGCCTGTGTCTCTGCCTCTCTCTCTCTCTCTCCTCTGTGACTATCATGAATAAATAAATAAAATCTTTAAAAAAATAAAAATAAAAAAAATGAAATGTAACAAGGGCTTAGATTAAGGACCGAAAAACAGGGGTGAACTTGTTGGCCAGCTGCTGGTCTAGAGAATCAACAAAACAATACAAGGAAGCTGAGTTGCCAATGTCTGCCGTGTAAATCCACCCCCCGTGGCTGATCTCATGCCGCCAACGTGAAGTTTCTCCCCTCGGAGAACACGCAGTAGCATATCCTGTGATAAGCGTGGGCGTGAACAATGGGAGTAAAAAACCAACTGTAAGAGCACAGACGATAGTAAAATACACGATTTGGAAGGTGCCCTTGTTTTTAATATAAATTGTGAGTTTCTGTGAATTTTTAATAAAAGCTGTGTTTAACAACCAACTCACGTGACAGCTGGCCCTGGGCCCCCAAGGACAGCCCTGCCTGTGCCCTCCAGACAGAGGGGTGTGTTCCCTGCTAGGAGTCACTCCCTTCAGCTGACTCGGGGCTACCTCCCTCCTGCAGACCAGGGGCCCAGGGGAGAACAGTAAGAAAGGAGGAGCCTGAGTCCTTGGCCCTTAGAGCTGCCACACCAGGGCCACCTCTTAGGACCCTTGTCCAGGCAGAGGGGAAATCAGCTGCCGCCTTGCTCAGGCTCCCCCTGTTTGGGGTCTTGTTAGGACTCTTGGCTCTGTATTCTGATGCAGGCGGGGAACTCCTGGTTTGAGTGAGGAAGCCTAATTCCTCAGAGAGGTCACTTACCTTCCCAGCATCATGGGGCTTAGCACTTTAGACCACATCTGCCTCCAAGAGCCTTGTGATTTGTTACATCCTGTGGCAGCTCCAATCACTGTCCTTAATCAGCGCAGGCATCCAGCTCAGCTCAGGCATGTGTGGAGGCGCCAGACTGCTCGGCCTGGTGAGCGGTCTCCTCTCTGGCGGGTTAACGGGGAAGTGCATGATGTAGTCTGGGGAAGGTAAACCACAAAGCGTGGGAAGGGGCTCCCTGGGGGTCGGGGAGGAGGACGGGACTGGGACGGAAGGAACAGAGGTGACAGCAAGGCCTTCCTGTATCTGAAACCACGTTGAACACAAAGGAGCTCGTTGCTGTGCTACAAGCCATGGGAATTAGACACCTACAGAGGGAAAGTAATCTGATCGCCAAATATTTGCATATCCCACATGTATCAGCGTTAATGTCCTCCTATTAATATGCTTCAGGACCATTTTTGATGATCATAATCTTACAAGAGCACATGGGCTCCACGACCTAATTCATTCATAACTCAGAGACTGACCTGCAGACTCACTTGGTAATCCTTTTCCAATTGAGGTTCCCTAAGTTCTTGTAACACATGCATATTAATTAAAATATCAATAGTATTATTCAGTTAAACAGGTAAATACTGTGGCAGCTCATTTAGCATGACTTTTCCTTGAATGGATGCTCTTTCATTGTTGTATGTGTAGGAATATGTTTATATGTCAAAGGTGATAGCGTACTTTTCCCCCAAAATAACTACTTTCAAGCTTTGGAAATGTCTTGTGTTCTCTATGTTTTATCTTAGGCCTGGCCAGCCTAACCTCAGTCCTTAATCTGAGTGGGTAGATTGACTCAATTTTCACTGTTACTTCTCTGTACCGACACCAGCTGAGGACAAATGGTTTGGACGTTGCCATTATTAAATATTTTGATTTTATTCTGCTCACTCTGTTGGGAGGACAGGTGGCTATATATTCCAGTAACATAAATTCTGGGGTACTGCAGCTTTCTATTTCTAGTTGTATAGAATGATTTTTTCAGGATGTTTTACTGTGCTGACACTTTGATTGTCAGTATCTCCTCATGTTAAATGTGTAAGGATCACATGTTTCTTGGCCTCATTGTGTCTTGAGCTTTGACTACTTGTTTATGGAGTGAGTCTCTGTTTTGGCTGCCACCTCCAAATTGTGGCCTCTGAGACATCACCTACTAGTAGCATGGGCTCTCTTCGGCCCCCAAGGTGAGTGCTGGCATCTGGAAGGACTCCTATGTCACCACTGGATGAGAGACCCAGAAGCTACAGCAAGCAGTTCTGACTTGATGGATCCACCAAGGCTCTGTTTGCTCCCACTACTTCTGGGCAAGAAGGAAGTGGTGCCATATGGTACAGCAGAGTGTGCCTTATGGCTTTACCAGTAAACGTCTGAAATGCTCAGATGACAAGAGCTGGAAATGTTAACTCCTAGTAGGGAAAATTTTGACCAGTGAAAGATGGGACATGGAAGGAGCTGGAGACACTCGCTCAGCCTTTGTCCTCTGATGCCTTGGTCTGAGGTAGGGAGTTGCTGTACGCCGTCCAGCGATGTCCTGTGTGGCTGAGTGACCAGCTGTTTCTCTTTGCAATGCAGCAGCCTCCTGAGTAATTGAGTAATTTTGTTGGGAAATCACTTCTGAGTTTTCCATGTGAACATGACACACATGGAAAATAAGGATCTAATCCTTACATGATTATATTTCAATTCGTAGCATATTGGCATTTCTGATAGGTTGGAATCCACATAGATTAATAGAATTAAATTAGTAGCAATAAAATTAAGCAGCAAAGTAAATGAAATTAGTAGAAGTAAAAATGCAAGCAAGAATTAAGAGATAATCTAATAAAATGAATCCCATGTATTACATAACACAACCTGGGAGTCAAGTTGCCCTATGCCAGTATTTGTAAAGGTGGATAAGGAGTACAGCATATATGCTGAGACAGGGGACTAATTATTATATAGGCCCACGTTACTGAAAAGAATCAGCCCCCGAAACCAGGAATAGCAGGATTTGTGGTTCTGCGCAGGGAACAGTCACATCGCAATCTCTTCAAGTGCCAATCAAGCGGGAACGTTGCTTCTGGCTCCCTGTGGAAATAAGTGCCAGCCACCTGGACGAGCACAGGCAGGAGCTACTTGCTCAGAGTTACTCCTCCAGGGAGTCCGCTACCCTCTCGCACGTTTGGCAGATTCTCCAAGGCAGACAGAGAAGAAAAGCTTCATGGTGCAAACAGCCCACGATGCCAGCGGCCCTGGCTGGAGGCTGTGGGCTCGGGGAGGCTGTGGTGGGGGCTGCCCTGAGGAGCCCCTGTGTGGGTGGGGAGGGCTGCTTTCTGCTGGTGCGTTGGCTACGCCTCTGTCGTGTGGGTCCTAAGTTGGAAGTGAGGGCCAAAACGAGGAAAACGGTCAGTTATTAATCAAGTCCCAGGAGTTTGGGGACGGTTGCCAGAGGCGCTGCTGTTCGGCTTCCCGGCCTGGCTGCCGAGGCCCGCGGAGGGGGCCGGTTGGCTTCCTGCAGGTGGCCCCTGGGGCAGGTGGACCTGTCCTCCCGTGCGCTGGCTGGGGTCTCTGGGCCCCAAGGACCATAAAGTAGACAGCCAAGAAAGAAGCGGTGTTGTGTTTAAGTGCTGGATGAAAGGACCGATTCTAAATGTTAAATTTGGGGCTGTAACTTATTCTTAACTGTTTTTCTCTGGAGAATTAGGTCCTAGATATTTGCTAACATGGGTTTAGGAAAAGGTCATCTTGATAGGATTGTAAATAAAAGGGAAGGGACGGGCATGGTTGGAGAAGCCGGGTGAAAAGAGGGGCAGGTCGCCAGGATAATCCACCTGATGTAGTATATCGGCTCCATGACCGACGCGACGAAGGACAGACTCAGTCTAAGAAGGACAGATGGAGGACTCGGGCTCGTGTGGGCTGAGGGGCAGTTGTTCTGCCTTGAGATCCTGGAAATCTTCAAAGAAGGTACTGTTATCTTCTCTTTCTCAGCCTCCGGGAGAGTTTCTGTTCATGGAGGCGGTCTGTTGGGTTCAGAAGGTTAGAGACCGGTGGAACACTGGAACTTTCTCCAGGGGTTTGGTTCGATAAAAAGGCGGTGAGTGGTATTCAGTGGTTCGGTCCAACAGGTAATCTGCTAAACGTGCATAAACCTGATTTTTGCCCTCCGTGAGTTTGCAACTCAATTATTTTGAAAAAGGAAGAGCATTTAAATACAACTATTAAGAAAAATCAAGGTCAGGAGAGGAATTTAGAAAGAGAACCGGCCATAACATTAGCTATTCTGTTTGCAGTTGCGAATGGAAATAGGGAGTTAATCTAAACACTGTAAATGATTCTGATATCTCAAAGATTCCAGATTCAGCACAGAACAATTCACATTATTACATAGATCAAGAGACCCTAGAATCAATGGCCATTTGGCTTCATGAAGAAAATGGTTTTCGTTAGTAACTAAACATCCTTTTCTATAAGTGATGGTGCTCTAGCTTCCCAGGGCGCTGTAACAAAATACCCCAAATGGGGTGGCTTAAAGCATCAGAAATGGATTCGTTCACAGTTTTGGGGGCAAGAAGTCTGAAATCAAGGCATTGGCAGGGTCAGGTCTTCTGGGGCTCTGAGGGAGAAGCTGCCCCACCCTTCCCTCCTTGCTTCTGGTGGTTGTAGCGAATCCTTGATGTGTGTTGGTTTGTGGGCAAAGCCTCCCATCTCTGTCTCCACTTTCACATGGCCTTCCTTCCTGTGCTCCTGGGCATACTTTAATGCCTCGTCTGAGGACAGTCTCATTAGACTTTGAACCTACCCTAGTCTAATATCATCTTAGTTCAATTTTTCTTTCTTTTTAAATAAGGTCTACACCCAGCGTAGGACTTCAACTCATGACCCTGAGTTCAAGCATAACATGATCTACTGACTGAGTCAGCCAGGCACTCCAATTCTTAACTAATTAATTCTGCAAAAACTCTATGATTAAATAAAGTCACATTCAGATGTTCTGAGTAGACATGAATTTGGGAAGCACTCTGTTGAACCGAGTACAGATAGATTCTCTGAATTATCTTAGAAAAAGATTCAGGCAATGCACAGCAAGGTTTTTAGTTTGAATTCTGACTCCTTGCCCAATTGGAAATATAACCCCAATAAACCAATATTGTAAAATTCTATGTCCAGATTTCTTTATTTGTAAGTATTTTCTCATTTAGTGACTTATCTATTAAAAGGCATGGTTATGAGCTTTGAATGAAGTAATTTAAAAGTTTGTTGACAAATGTAGAACACTATCCAAATTCACCATGAACTTTAGTTTACTGTTATTATTTACTTTTTTCTACTCTGTTCTGTATTAAGAACAGAGTATAATCCAAAAACCATTGGACATACTGTATTAAGAACAGAGTATGTCCAAAAACCATTGGACATACTTAATATTACAGGAAGATTTTAGGAAAACAGTTTTTCATACATAGGTAAAACTTTAAATGATTTATTAGCTGCCTTCTAGTTTGCTCTTTGTCCATTTTCCTGGACATCATTGATCCTATCAGAGAAAGAATACATAAGAGACTCGGGTCTGTTAAATTGTAGTCATTTCCAGAAACTCTGAGGAAGAGGGTTTCATGCAAAAGACCAGAATTAATTACAAGTAGTATTTCTGTTATTTGCTGGTGGACCATTTCTGCTTCCCTCATCTCACAGTCATGGATAATTAGCTAAAGTATGCTTCCCTGAATCTCTCACTAGCTCTCCTCCATTGGTGTGGCTTTGATACCATATCTCTGTGTGGCTTACAGATTCTTCCATCCTGCCCAGACTACTTCTGTGAGCTCCAGACACACCTATCCAAGCATTTATTCAGCATCTTTGCTATCTCGAAGACCTCTCAGATTCACTGCTTCTCTGGAGTGAAAACCATGCTTTGGGGCCCCACCCTTACCCTGACCCCACCATAAAACTCAGTTCTATTACAGGTCTCCTGACAGAGTGCATTACATCCCTGTCCACTCAAGCATGGCCTGGAAGCCAGTGAGTCCCCTTGATGCCTCCATTTCCTAAGACCTCCCACTGCCCTGTGTCCCCCACCTCTGCCCCTCTTAACTTGACATAGCTCTTAATCCTCCTCAGCTTCATTTACATCAGTGACCCAGCCTAGCTTTAATAAAGATTTTTTTTAAGATTTTATTTATTTATTCATGAGAGACACACAGAGAGAGGCAGAGACCTAGGGAGAAGGAAAAGCAGGCTCCCCTCTGAGCAGGGAGCCTGATGCAGGACTCAATCAGAGGACCCAGGGATCATGACTTAAGCCAAAGGCAGACATTCAACCACTGAGCCATCCAGGTGCCCCTTAATAAAGATTAACCAATAGTTAGTGATGATTCATCTGTCCCCACACACTGCCTCCTGGATTATTTTGAAAACATTCTAGTCACCACCTCATTTCATCTCCAAATATTTCTACATACAGATAAGGAATTCTTAAGAAGAACCTCAATTTCATTGTCATGACTGAAATATTAACCACAGATCCTTAGTGCCAAGCATTGAGTAAGCATTTAAATTTTCCCAGTTTTCTCCTCAAATTTTTTTTTTTTAATTTTGTCAGGATTTATAGCAGTTACTGGTCCCATCAGCTACCTAATGGAAGCTCTCTGGCACTCTGGGGTTTCAGGAGGAAGACAGCATTGCCATAGATACTCTGTGCCTGCCCCCTCTTGCCTTTCACCTCCCCTCTGCTCTGTCTTCCTCACAGAGGCTGGTATTATTTGCATATATGATTCACTCAGTGTTTATTTCTGTCAATAAATAGACTTTGGCGGAAACTTTCTGCCAAAATCCCTTGCCATTCTCGCTGTGAGATCCCCAATGCGTTGCACAGACGGACTCAGGGTCTCTTTCCTGAGTGACCAGGAAAGTAGACTAGACCTTCTGGTCATGTTTAGCCCCCTAGCATACAGTCATGTGACTTGTGTTCCCTCTTTGCCCCCAATGGTCACAAAGTAGGTAAATCATGTGCACACCATTCTCTTGTTTATCTTATCCCTTCTCACTGGGTGAATTCCTTTCCATTTAAAATTCGTCTATATAGTGAAAGGGAATAAAGGGGAAAGGAGAGGAAATGAGTGGGAAATATCAGAGAGCGAGACAGAACATGAGAGACTCCTAACTCTGGGAAATGAACAAGGGGTGGTGGAAAGGGAGGTGGGCAGGGGGTGGGGGTGACTGGGTGACGGGCACTGAGGGGGGCACTTGATGGGATGAGCACTGGGTGTTATGCTATATGTTGGCAAATTGAACTCCAATTAAAAAAAATTCATTTGTAATGTAAAGGCACTAGGTTGATTGTTTTTAGATTGAGGCACGTCTTCAAATCTTCAGGGGTGGTGTAGGCATTGTTGGGGACTATTGAACAGAGGATAAATTATTTTTATTAGAAATGTGCAGAAATAAATATCAGCAAGTTTCTCTACTCTTGAAAACCTTTGGTGACTTTAAGTCAATATTCAAAAGTTTCTTTAGGGACAGTGAAATATACCTCCCTCTGAGAGATCCTAGAGCTTGTGTATATTCTAGACTTTTAAATTCAACCCAAGTTCTAATAGTATGCTATTTTAAGACTATCCAGATTTTTTTATATCCCAAATCTCAAAAATGAGGAAATAAGTCAAATTAGGCATTTTTTTAAACTTGAGAATCAATGGGAAATTTTGGTTTGCACTAAAAGTAGTCAAGAAAGAGCAGCAAAAACATGGACAGATATTTTTGAGAGGGAGGAATCAATAATGTCTCTGGTGATAGCAACTCCACAAAACATCAGCAAGATTTCAGAATGGTCATGATAGATACAAAACTAGGAAACATTTTGTCTAAAGTAAGGGAAACAGAAGAAATGTTATTTCCGAGGACAGTAGCTTATTCATTTTTTGTTTAATTTGTAAAGTGTGTATATAAATATCAAAAGTTTAAGGGAAACTGTGACATATCTTGGATCATGTGTCGTTCAGCATCTTCTGCATGTTACTACATTTGAGAAAACAAATCTCTAAAAAAGTATTTGGTTAACATAACCTGAAATTTAGTATATGGTAGATCCCCAATTCATTGCTTCATAGAGCCTTTAATTCAGTGTTTTAGTTAAAAACCACAATCTGATCAAATTAGTGTGTGGCAATAAGATGATTGTATCTTAGAAAACTTCTAAGACATAATGTGGTCTATGGTGGCCAGTCATAATGTGTGTCATGATGGTGTGTATTTGGCCACCAAATAATCCATTAAAATGAAATGTTATTTTTCATTTTTCATTTTTTGGATTGAGTCTCTTCATATCTTTGGTAATTCCTTCAGATGGAACTAATTTTGAATACCTCATTTAATCAGAAGCAAGTACCTAGTAACTCCTGAGGGATGTCAGTGGCTAAAACACTGGTATGTAACAACAGAGCCTTCGTGGCAATGGGACTATACGTGAGAGAGAAAAACAATATATGAGAATAGGGACAGAGATGTGGGATTCTGGAGAAGACCAGGGTTGCTATTAAACCTTCAATTTCTAACACCATGTCTGTCACAGAGCAAGCACATACAATATGTATTGAGTAAATGCTTGATTAAGTGAGAAGTGAAGTTCAAGAGCATGTCATTGAAGGAGGGTGAAAATAAACAATGATGGGATATTCCTAATCAGCCGGATGGGTGGCCAGTTCCCATCCCTTCAAATGCTGCAGTGATAATGCTTGAACATGAACCTTTTTGGAATTCTTTTAATTAAAAAATTTTTTTAAGTAATCTCTACACCCACCATGGGGCTTGAACTCACAACCCTATGATCAAGAGTAGAATGCTCTTCCAACTGAGCCAGCTCAGGTGCCCCATCTTTTTTGGAAATCTTAAAGTTTTAGAATCTGCAGCCCATTGTTTTGAATATATCCCATTATGGCATTATCTTTTTCTTTTTTTCCTTCCTAAAATGGAAAGCTTAGTGTTTTGTAAGAAGCTAAAAATCATTTGTTGACTAAAAAGAAATAAAACTATATTGACCTCAATGTAGAGTTATATAACAGTGAATCTTTTTTACTTCTAAATGAAATTAGGAGAAAGAGGCTAAAATGCACCGATCAACACTACCAAGATAAGGGCCAAAAGTTACTATTTAGGAAGTCCTGCAGAGTCTGAGTCCTGAATGTCTTCCCATTTTTTCAAATAGTGGTTTGAAATGTTCTGTGTAGAGCTCTCCAGTGGCTTTGTAATAGATCAGTGCCTAATTTTGATTCTATATATTTCTATATTTTCTATTTATTGTATCTAGAAATAAAATTGATTTTGCTTTAGCACTGTTTTATCCAAGGACTTTGCTAAATTCATCTGTTAATTATAATAAATTATCTCTGTATTCATTTGGATGGTCTGTGGGTACCAAGTCATCTCTGAATAGTGGCAGTTTTATTCATTTTCTAAGCTTGCCTTATTGCATTACCTAGGACTTTCAGTAAAATGTCAGAGAGAATTGGTGATAGCAGGCATCCTTGTCTTACTCCTGATCTCCAGGGAAAGGTTTCAATAATTCACAATGAAATGCAGAGTTTGCTAGAAGATTCTTGTAGATATTCTGAACTATCAGATTAATGGAGTACCCTTTTATTCCAAGTTTGCTAGGAAAGTTTTCATTAATGAAGGCTGAATTCTATAGATTTCTCTATCTGCATTAATGGAAATCTTTACTATTTTCTCTATTTTGTTAATATGGTGAATTGAATTATTTTCCTCTTTTGGGGAGAAAATGTTATTAAAGTATAACATGCATACAGAAAAGTACAGAAATAATGAATGTTAATAGAGCTCAGTGAATTTAGCCAAACCAAACCAGTGATCAACTTTCACATGAAGAAATTATCAGGACATTCAGAACACTTTAGGTCTTCTTTTGGTTTGAAGATTGAGTAACCACTATCTAGCCTTTTAGTGTTGGTTGGTTTGCCTTATGTCGGGGAGGGATAATCAGGCTTTCTTCATTGTGCATTGTTGTAGGTTTTTCTCATTGCTGGATAGTATTTCATTATATGAATGTGTGCCAATCTATTTACCTATTCTGTTTATAACCCTTTGTTTTTCTTTTTTTCTTTTTCTTTCTGTCATGGTTAGTGTATATAACAATATTTTTGGACAAGTCTCTTTTGACTGTATCCTGTATGCATTTCTTTTGAACACACCACAAGTGGAATTTCTGGATCAGAATTTACACAATATGTTCAGGTTTAGTGGATATTGTCTGTTTCCCAAAGTGATTGTACCAATTTGCACTTCCATCAACAGTGTGAGAGTTCCTAGTAGATTCTCATTAAATATTTATTATTGTTATTAGAGAATGTCTTTCTTCCTTTTGGAAGTGATGGAGGGCAGGAAAAAGAAGTGGGACTGGCCTCAGGTCAAATGGATTGGACTGTTTGGTGGCTGGTTCTTACATTTTTCTTCCATGATGTCGAACACACTACTTAGCAGCAAGTAGTTATCTAGAAAGCTTTAGTTGAATAGAAGGGTGCTGCTAAAGATCGCCTTCATAGTATCTGGCTTGTGGAGTGATTCAGATACATAAGTGATGTACTGGTGGATATGGATATCATTGTAGACAGGGAGAATGAGAGAGAAGAATATGGAAATAGACAATGGAAGGATCTTGAATAAACTTTTCTACTTTCCATTTCCTCTCAGCGTTGTTTGTGGTGAATTATTAATATGGACTATTCCATTTATTTTCCTTGCCCTTGAATACTGTTTTAAAACTGTAATTGTTTGGTGGCAACCTTAGAAGGATAAGTGGGAGGTCCAATATCCAGAAATCCAGCTCCTTCACCCACCTCTTCTCCTCCCCAAAATCAGACAGAGCATTTCTACCCATTTCACCTGACTGCCATAGAAGATTGTATTTGAAAATCCTGTTTTGCAAAAAAAGAGAGAGAAAAACCATTGACAGAGCATTTAATGAAGAAAAATATTACTAGGTTTTCTGTCTTAACCACATGTTAAACATTTTGTAATGATTCTTTTCAACTGTCACATGATGATGCTGTAGGTGTATGTTTTTCCTTGTCAAGGGTCATTCTAACCAATTGGGTTTTTTTGTTTGTTTGTTTGTTTTCTTTGTTTTTAATTACATCAACCCTTTGCTTGTATTTTTGTTGAAGAATACCTATTCAAATAGTCTTTCAGTGACACCTGTGATATTTTTACCATTCCTGATATCAGTCATTTTTAGCAAACAAAAGAACTTGAAGCAGATTTTTACATCCGTGGGATTTTAGCAAGGCAATTACATCTTGATATATATGACCTGACATAAATGAGCCAACTTAAAATTTCTCATTCTCTAGAAAGGAAGTGGACTCTGCTAAATCTTGATGATGCTGTTAATATTGGTAACTCATAAAAGCTTGATTTATTTAATCATTTAATTAGGAAAAGGCAAATTTCTCAGGGAAGCATCCATGTTAGATAATGAACGTTGTATAAAAAGTATTTTTGCCTTTTAGTAATGTTAAAGAACATCTCTCTGATTATTGCAGTTCACTGGCCGGCCAATTCTAAGAATCCAAGTTAAATCTTTGTTTCCACGTATTTGAATACATTCCTAGTATATTGACTTTCAGATACTGAGTACATACTTAGGAAGTATACATAACATACATAAATCTTGCATCGTACACATATGCACGTACAAATTCCTTGTTATGATCTCCTAGTCAGGAGCCAGGAGACACTTGGCAACCTAGTGCTGATGTTGAGAGTTGGCACTGACAGTCTTTCAAATCTCAGTCATTCCTCCCATTGTCAGAGTTGAGGAGTGAAGTGACACTTAAGGTATCAGGACATGCTTTTCTGATTATTTGCCCTGCTGGAAAGAATCGGTGCTATTTTTTGGATGCATAGACCCAGCTCATCTACTGTCTTCCCAAGTCTGGTTTCTGCCAGGGACCAAAGTGGACAGAGCATTCTTTTGAGGATCGCTGCTCACTGGTTTCAGAGAGGCGCTCTTGGGACAACGGTTCACCATATTTTATCGTGTCAGAGCTTCTTTGGGACATCAGAGGCTTCAGGTTTCGTTAGCCTCTGCAGATACAGAGGTCCTATAACAGGCTCAGTTCCATTTTAGGGACTGGGGTTTTCCAGCTTTCCAAGCTTTGTTACATGAGGGTGTCCTTCACCAGAATGGGAGGGTGAAGATTTAAGGCCCGATAAAGCAGAATTACAGATAGTGTGTAGTATGAACACACATCAGCTCTGATAAAATCTCTAGGAGCCAGTTCTGAGTGTGGTGGACGTGGGCTCATGAAGACTTTGTCAACGCTCCCTAATAAGAGGCTCTGAAAACAACTCATCAGTAAAACCATTTATATACTTAAATTTTAACGAAGTCAACTATAGATAGGGGCCGTGGCCCTCCAATCAGTTTCCTTTTAATCTATAGTCTCTTAAGTCCCATCACGTGATGATCTTATTACTTAATATAATTTATCACCATTTCCAGCCTCTGTGTCTGCTTTGGTCTAAATATTTTTGTTCCCCCAAAATCCCTGTGAGGAAACCAAACCCCTGAGGTGATAGTATTATGAGGTGGGGCCTTCCGGTGATGGTCAGGTCCTGAGGGTGGAGCCTAATGAATGGAATTAGTGCCTTTTTAAAGGAGAGCCCAGAGCATTTCCTGACCTCTTCTGCCTTGGCAAACAGTGCAAAGAAGTAGCAGTCTGCAGCCCTGGAAGAGAGATCTCACCAGAACCTGACCATGCTGATCTTCCAGTGTGGACTTCCAGCCCCTAGAACTGTGAGTGATACATTTGTGTTGTTTAAAAGCATCCAGTCTGTGGTATTTTGTGACAGCAGCCTGAACAGGCTAAAATAATGTGCACAGCTATATAATTTCTCCTTTTCCTCCTTTACATTTCTTGTTACAGCACTTTTCCTGATAGAAGCATAAGACCTACCTTCTCACCATCATTAAGATTCCGCTTCTCTCTGTGGGAGAGAGCAGGGTGAGAGGGGCCACTGGGGATTCAAGCGGTGGTGCTTGAGGATGGTGGCATCCCTTAGGCCACCACTCGATTTAAAAGTTAAAGCATTGTTCCAAATTGTCAGATTCTCTTTTTCTCATGGGACAGGATGGTATTTGCACAATCTTTCTAGGACAAAAACTGATAAAATAGAAATGTATGGTATTTGCTAAATAAGATTGTTTTGCTACTGACATGTTTGTCAGATGAGCCCACGTGGAATGTAGGTCTGTGCTCTTCGTGTCTGGAGGGATTTGCTTCCTGGGCATGAGCTGGTACCACAGCAACAGGCATCTTCTGCAGTGGCAATAAAGTGAGTGTGTGGTCAACAGAGCAAGCACGTCAGTATAGCTGTATTCTGCAGGTGCCTGGCTAGAGGAGCCACGAGGGTAGCCAGAATGTTACTTGGGCATAGAACCTATGCCACAGAAAATGTTCTATCCTGCTTTTTCTTCCACATTCTTACCACATTGTCTTCAGCAAACCAATACTTGGGACCATTAAAAAATTTCAATCTACAGTTTTGTTTTCTAGTTTTGTTGAGAAAAGTTGAGGTTTCTTTTTTTCATATCAGAAAGGATATTCCCCATTTATTTAATATTTTACATTTACAGAATACACATGTCCTCATGGGCCTTCATATATCTGGAAAAAGAATTTCCTTTTGAGTTTGTGGAATCATAGTTTTTTTCTTGAAGGGAACTGTACCAAACTCCACCTTGCCAGCAACTTCCAAATACCCTTCGATTTAAAATATCTTGTATTCATTTATAATTTTCTATCTCCCCAAATCCGTTGAGTACTTGGCTTCATGATTTTCTTTCTTCCTACTACCAAACATGTTTTTCGTTTTACCATTTTGCACACATTCCACCCAATACTTTGTCTTCCTATCTTACCAATACCATCTTACCTCAACTATCCTATCCTGAACTAAGATCCTCGATTCTGTTATTACCAGTGACTATGCAATCTCAAAAAAAAAAAAAAAAAATCTCTCTGACCTTCCAGCTTACTCGTAATGACACCTTCACCCCATTGAGAACCCCTTTACTCAACCATCTCCTGCCCAAGGAGCTCAGCATTGATTGACTGAGCACACTGGCCTCCTGTCCTCATTTCTAGCCAGATGTGGTTTAGTTTCTACTGTCCATTGTTCTAATTATGCTCTCATATTCTCTCCACCTCTTTTCCCTTTTTCTAGCTCCATGATACTCACTGGGCAGCTCCCCTCCTTGGTTAAAAAAGTGTTCCCCTTACTCTGTGTCTGTAACTGGGCAGCTCATTGTGGCTGAAGGTAAGAGCTAGCTCATCCTGACTGGTCTCACTTGAATTAATGACCACTGACTTCAGATTCTTGTGGTACATTTCCCTTTTATTTGATTTTTCAAATTACTGTTGTCTATAGTTTCACAGAAAACAGAAGTAAAACTTTAACTTCAGTCTTCTGCAGGAGGACTAATTTAACAGACCAATTTAACAGTATTTTTATCAAAAAATTATAAAGATTCTACAAATAATTTACAGCCAATATGAGTTCATATAACTTTATTGCTATGGCCTGTACTTTCAACGTCCATTATTGATTATTTCAACAGAGCTTCAAAATGAAAACAAATAGACATTAATTAAAAATGACTCAATGATTTAAAAATATATGACTTGCCGTTCCAACTATCTAAAATTAACATCTAGGCTATTACACTGGGGGAGCAATTATGAATGTTCGAGTGTAAAGTGGCACACAGAGGCAGCACAGACTTATTTTTAAATCAACTTAATTGTTAGCAGTAAAACAAAGTGAGAAGAGAAGACATTTTTCTTCCACACATAGAGTAACTCTAGTATTCTGTGCCATTTCTTGAATGGAGCAAATGATTTTAGTGTCCTAACAAAGAGAAACCCACCAACTCCCATAGATGACTAGTGCCCCCACACAAAATGAAGGACACTGATGACACGTTCTAGATGAAGGCATCTTCAGATCAGCCTGGGCAGACTTGCTCCCTGGATAATGAATGGAAAGGGAGGCACTGAAGTTATCCAGGGGAAGCATCAGAAAACAGGCACAATGGAAAGTATTGGAACTGTTTCCAGGCTTGTCTTTGTCTTCAGATCCTGGGTTTCTTCATCCGCGTTTCACTGGGTGTTACTGTTCAAAACCAAGCAGCATAGAAACCAATAATTTGTTTTGTTCTATGCCATACAAGTCTCTAAAGATTTTTGTGAAATAACCTTAAATTCTGTGTGTGTGTGTGTGTGTGTACACACATATATATAAAACATGGAAAGTGAAAATAGACTTTTACAGGGGAATCAAAGAAATAGCAAAACACAGATGAAGGAAAACCACAAGATCAAAAGGAGAAGAATGAAAAGATTCACAAGAGAGGATACAAAAGTTAACCATGGATAATCAGATGAGTTCAAGTTAGAAATAATAATTTCAGTAACATTTATTCAGTGCACATCTAATGCCCAGTGCTGTTCCAGGACTTCATGTGGATTAATGGATTGAATCTTGACTATGGCCCTAGACATAGTTGAAGTTATTGTTCCTATTACCAATATTTGTTTTTTATTTTTGTATTTGCAAACTTAAATTGTGCCCATTTTATTTTTTAATTTTTATTAAGTAGGGGCTTGAACTAATGACACTGATATCAAGACATGAGCTAAGATCAAAGCTGGATGCTTAACCAACTGAGCCACCCAGGTGCCCCAATGTTTTATTTTTACAAACACTTTGAGTGTAGCTGACACGTGTTGTTATATTAGTTTTAACATACAATGAAGTGATGCAGTTTTTCTACTGACTATACTATGCTCCATAAGACAAGGTAACACTCTTTTTGGAGAGAGCACAGTGTATTCATGATTTATCATGGAGAGTAGAACATACATTTTGGAATACATTTTTGGCAGTGAACATTGAGAGACTTAAGAATAATTGACCCGCTAATTTTCAGCTAAGTCAGCTCTCCTAAGAGAAGCAAGGTTTTATAGAATCAAGTTTCCATAATTTGAAAATATCTAAATTAATATAGCATAACAAGTCAGAATTTAATGCAGGCTTGAAAAAATCATGAGGCTTCAGAACAATAGAAATTGGTGAAAATGTATGCAGGAGAATACAAAAATAAACAAATTTGAAAAGAAAGAAAAATCACAGGTACTTACTGATTCCTATTGAGTAAATAGGGATGCAAATAATCATGATAAAAGACAGGGAAGAAATAGAGCTGCATCTTTTTCCATAGATAGTGAAATATGGTGAATTTGACACCATTTTCTCAGTTACCAAACTTTCTACCATTGAGTATCAGGTCTGGTGGGTTACATGCATCAGTGGTCCCTGGTATCCAAACTTTTCCAGAGTGCCTTCCCACAGTGAGTCTGGCCTCAAATGACTTGTTTTAGCACTTGGGACAATAGGAATTGAGATGCTTGAAAAACATTAGTGCATTTCCAAGTTCTCCTGTGCTTATCTGTGATCACCATGGGAACATTTCCCCAATGGGGATATGAAGGAAGAGAATGCATTCATGCCAGCCTTGGCCATCCTAGATCTGGAATCTTCTAGCCAGCAAGCCAGCTGCCACAGTTGCATGAGCTTGAACTCCCCACTCTGAGACCTCAGTGTGTGGGAATTAACTAATGTATGCTATTTACCCCTTTGATTCAGAGTAGCTTGTTTTGCAGTGAGTTCACTTACCAGGGCAGGGGTGGGATTGGGTGGGGGTGGGGGGCATAGTTTCATTCAGATTTCAGAGCTTCACTGAGAACCAAACCCAGGTTCAAAGGCATCTCTCATCAATAATGATATATATGAGATACTCCATGACTCATTTTTCTAATACCCCTCTATATATGTGTTCCAAGGTAACCTGGCTTTGTATCCTCCAAATATTTAGATACCTCCACTAATCTTTTCCAATTCCTGTATTTGTGATTAGATTCTTTCTTAAACCCCACCCACCCATCCAGCTTCCTCTGATAACTTGAGCTTAATGTTAGAGAGCTTCAGGAAATTTTGAACCCTTTTCTACTTGAGCCATCACTCTGTGATTCTCATCACACTCCAGTGAGCTGAGATCCGAGTTTCAAGTGAATCTCGACCCGGTGACTGATTTCCTTGACCTGCATTCATTCATAAAGAGCCCCTGATCCAGCCTTCGTACCTTCTTGGTTTCTGCTTGACTTCTGCAGCCTTGTTAGACTACTCAGGTATTCCATGCCATTTGTCTGTTTACTACCTACCTGTGAAGTACTCATGTCGTAGGCAGTGTTTCTTTCTATACACTTTGGGTATGAAATTTAATGATACTTCTTGTTTCCAAAAAACTCTGATTTGAATAGAAATAGGTACATGAGCAAATAATTTTGAAGCAATTTGTTAATAGTCAAATCAAAGACCTTTATAAAAGGCTGTCTTTGACTTAAGCCTGTTTTCTACCTTTCCCAACCCATTGATAGGGGTGTTGGGGATGTGTGGTGGGAAGGATACTTAGATGGCAGAGCACAGTAGCAATCGCCATGCCATCTTACACAGTGTGCAAAGCTCCGTCTCCCTGCAGCTGAGATGTGTGTGCTGCTCAGAACAGGGTCATCTGTAGGGGTAATGGGAGTGTCAGGCATGCATCATGATACTTGATTGGCTCCAGCAAGAATTAATCATTATCCAGTTATGAGAAGAGAGTGTAGAAGTCAGCTAACACATCCAGGTGTGTGGAGGAAGCACACAGGTGGTGTTCACAGAGGGCAACAGTGACCCGTATCTCCTGGCTCTACTTTCCGAGTGCTCATAAACTAGAGTGCCTTCCTGACTCTTTTAGCCTTTATTTATTTTATTTTTGTAAGGAGGCTGATTTGCATCCATTTGGAGGGAAAAATCACCCAAGTCAAATTCTCCCAGAGGCACTTTTCAGAGCACGCCCATTAGGTGCTCTTGGGTTCAGGGTGAATAAAACTCATTATGACCCTTCCAAAATTCATTTCACAACTGAATAGCTGTGTTTCTTATCACTACATCAGGAAGCAGTGAAATCCCAAAAGGTCCGGATTGTTTCCTTCAGATCGGTTAACTCGGTAGACGGTATATGTGTGTGCATCCTAAGCCCAGCTGATGTGCTGAGAGTGTGGTTTGGGCTTCTCACCACAAAACTTTACGTACATGTGGATAAATGGCTGCTTTCATTTGGACTTTCTACCCTGGTTTATTCTCCAATGTTTTGGAGAAATGTTGGAATGTATCTCACTACCCAGAATTGTGGCTTTAGTGTTAACACAGTATCTAGCTTGCACACAGTTGGTTCTCACAAATTAGTTCTTAAATAAAATACTTAAATACCTAACTCTGTGATTGGGTTAAGTTGATCAGATAGACAAATTAAGATAGCTTAAAACATGTATAAAGGTTGTAAAAGTATGGTGCTGGACAGTGCTCTCCAAGTGTGGTCTCCAAGTGACAGCATCAGAATTACCTGGAAACTTAATTTGTCTGATATTTGAAGGATTCTTTCCCATTAAAAAAAATTCACAATCCATTTTAAACATCACATTTGGTCAGCTGAAAATTTTCCATATTGGGTAATAGGAAATTGTTGTTGATCTGATTTGTGAAGATGGTATTGCAAATGCAGGGATGTGCTGGAGCACATTTATAGAACAGGATTATCATGATAAATACACCCAAGTGAGATAAAATGGAAAATCTGAACTTTAACCATATACACATGTTTTTAATGGCTTTAATTAAATAGGACATAACAAATGAAAAAAAATGACGTGAGTACAAATCAAAGTGAAACTTTTTTTTTTAGGATTCTAAAGGAAAGTTAAAGAATGTCAAATTAAAATTTAAAAATTGTATAAGCCAATGTATTACCAATTTTCTTGCTCTAAGTTCACCCCTAATGGCAACAATCATTAATGTTTGCCCATCCTGTGTTATTCCAAACCTCCCCTCAGAATCCCTCCCTAAGCCTTCTTCATCTCCATGACAACGACGAAGATATTTGTTGCACTCCCTGGTTTGGCACATGGAGGAAAGGGAGATGAAAAGAAATTAAGTAACTTGTTCAAAGGCTTCTTAACTAATAACAGTGCAGTTAGGATTCATGATAAATTCTGAAATCAAGTTGTGATTTTGTAAAAAAACAGACTCCCTATAGCATACATCTGAAGGAAACTGCTTATAAATCGCTGCACTTATGGTCTGAATGCAGGGCCTGTCAAGAGCTGTTTTAGACAAAAAACATGCATACCCATGAAGCTTACTGGATGGGGGTTGAGAGTAGATGGGTGGAGATGGGATGAAAGATGCAAAATAAAGCCCTTTTGAAGATGAAGTCTGGGAGGTACCTAGAGAGCAGGTAGATGTTAATACCTAGAATCTGGGGGGTAAAATTGGCAGCAAAATGCTACAATTTTTGCAAAGGGGTACTAGGTCACTTAAACAATTACTAAGAAGGAAATAAAATGCCTTACTGTGGTCTCAAAGATTCTACACCATGTGGTCCCTTCCTGAACTTTTTGACTCCTTTTCCACCTCTCTTCCTCTATCCACTAGCCCTAATTCCTTCCCTGAGCTGACCATACTCCTGCCTCAGGGCCTTTGCACTTGTTCTTTCATCTTTCCTAATGACCTCCATGTTGGTTTTATCCCTAACTATAACATTTTTTATGTTATAATAATATTGTTGTTTTTATTTTAATGCCAAATCATTAGCTTCTCAAACATAGAAATGTAATTTATATTTGTATATTGATCTTCTATAAATTTTGCTAAACTTAGAGTTTTAAGAGATTTTTTGAGTGCAGATTTTATAGAGTTCTCTATATAGGTGTGTGCATTTGAGATCATGTATATTATTACTATTTTTGATGCTGTGTTCTATAAATGTCCGTTAGGTCAAGTTGGTTAATAATGTTGTTCAACTCTTTTCTTTCCCTCCTGATTTTCTGTGTACTTTTTCTATCAATTATTGAGAAAGGAGAGTTTAAATATTTGACTATAATTGTGGGTTTGTCTATCCTTTGCAGTTCTATTAGTTTTATCTCCATGTGTTTTGAAGCTCTTTTATTAGTTGGATAATGGTTTAAGGTTATGTTCTCTTGATGCATTTTTCATTATGACTGCTTTATCATTATGAAATGACCCTCTACTGTCCCTGGTAGATTTTTTTCTCTAAAATCTACTTTGATATTGTTTCCCATACTTTTAATTATAAAATATTTGTATCTGTATATTTAATGGGAGTTTCTTGTAGGTACCCTGAAGTTGAGTCTTGCTTTTTTTTTTTTTTGTCCACTCTGTATTTAATAGCGTGCTTATTAGACTACTTACATTAATGGATTAGTTGTATATTTGGACTTAAATTCACCATCTTGCTCATTGTTTTATATTAGTCTCATCTGGTATTTGGTTTCTTCCTCTTTTTTAACTTGGGTTGTATCTTTATGTCATGCAGTCTTCATTGTCAGTTTATTAGCTACAATCACTTCTTTTATTATCTTACACGTTGTTTAGGGTAAATAATGCAAATCTTTACGTTATCTCAATTTGCCCAAGTGATAAACTTTTTAATTTAATTTAATTTTTTAAATATTTATTATTTATTTATTTATTTATTTATTTATTTAATTTTTACATATAATGCAGGCCTGTTTTGGCTCTCCCATTTCAGAGACAAAGCTGAAAGAGCAGTGAGGGGATATGTGAATGGTGAGAACACTTGGTTGGGGGCTGACATAGAAATTCTAGTCTGCTGACCAGACTCCATGCTTTTCCTGCAGTATAACACTCAAACGAGTGCCCTAGTATACTTTCGTTGGAGAATACCAACTCACCACAACTGGAAGCACTAATGGGGAAAAAAAGTTGGGATTACTTTTTTTGTTTAGGAAAATAAAGGTTTTAAACATCCCATTAGAAGAGCTCTAAAATTTCCTTGCAGACACCTTGGGTAAGCATCACACATGAGCATCAGGTAAGCAATTGGAGATAAATTTGTGAGCCAGCTTTTCATTTGAGACCCTGGAGCAGAATTTGGATTCCTTTGGCTTTTTATATTAGTCACTCTGGGAGAGCAGTTCACATCCTATAAATCACATCCAAACTGACTTGTAGGGTTGTCTGGAGTTGTATTTACTCATCTTATTCTGTGTGCCAGAATTAAAGGATATCAGACTGTCAGCATGGTACGTATCTCTATTTGGGTCCGGTTATGTAAAATTGAATGCGAGATGCACCTTTACTTCTTGCATTTGTAACATAAGGATTGCACAATTAATATGTTAATATGCTCCATTTGGGCAGATCAGATTTCATGTTCCCTACATCATGAGAGGAAAAGAGAAAATACTTTCTTTTTTTTAAAAGATTGATTTATTTGAGAGAGAAAGAGAGTATGTATGGGGGGAGGGGCAGAGGAAGAGGGAAAGGGAGTCCCAAGGAGACTGCGATAAGCACAGAGCCTGACATGGGGCTCCTCTCGTGACCCTGAGATCATGACCTGAGCTGAAACCAAGAGTCAGTCACTTAACCGAGTAAGCCACCCAGGTGTCCCAAGAGAAAATATTCTATTAATGATACAAATCAACATGTCATTGTTGCTTTTTAATACTAGTAAGGCATAAATAGGAACAAATATTTATTAAAAATTAAAGTAAATTTTTGAATTTCCACAATCCTCTTGGATACATGTTCTTGACTAAAATTACATTTGTGTCCAACTTTACTCCAATATTATATATTTATACAAGATTAAAATGAAATGCCCTTTTGGATATTTAAATACCATCTTTCTCTCTCTCTCTTTTTTTTTTTTTTTTTTTTTTTTTTGGTCCTTCTTATTCATAAACTCTAACTAGCAGATACTTAAATCTCTGAGCCTATGAGACAGGTCAAAATGTAATCAATTGTTATAACTAGTGTGTTTCTGCTGTTCTCTGGTTGAAGAAAATAACTAGAATTCGTAGAATAAGACAGTTTGTCAGACTAGACATTTATGTATGTATATATTTTTCCATAACTTTTCTTAAAGAATATCAAGAATACCAGAATGCTGGTTTCCTCCCTATATTCAAAAGAATGTTTTGGGGGCACCTGGGTAGTGTAGTCCCTTGAGCGACTAACTCTTGATCTATGCTGAGGTCTTGATTCATGGTCATGAGTTCAAGCCTAGTATTGGGCTCCACTGGACATGGAGACTACTTAAAAATGAATGAATTAATATTTTATGAAACTAGACTGAAATTATAACCTTTTGACTACTATTATATAACCAGAAGAATTTTCAGACTTCATTGTAAACTCATTTGACAGTATCTAATCAGCTTCCCTTGGACATATACATTGTATTGGGGGAAAGAAAAAGGAGTGACCATAGTTCAGTGGTTCCCATACTGCACGATAGGGCTATGAGCAGACACAGGTGAAGGGTCATCACAAACAGGCCAAGGAAGACAAGGGCACAAAGAGTTTCATGCTGGGCACAGGATGAAGGAGATAGAAAGGCAAAAGGACAATGAGAGGACAGAAAAATGAGTCTACTAGACTGGTCCAATCACTCTTGCTGTTATAGTTCTAGGCATCACCTTACACTTGGTTATGAGGAAATTTTTTTTAATAATACCTTTGCCCTGGGAACTCAAAATTTAATCTGGGAGGGAGTCAATAAACAATTGAACAAGGAAACCTTTAATTTTTATAATACAATTACATTTGAGTGCTGTGATAGAGAATAATTTAGTTGAGTTCCAGTTCAGAAAGTATTAGTTGTGAAAAGTCCCTCAAGGAATTCATATTTAAACCAAGACTCAGTGATGACCAGTCTTTCATATGAAAAAGCAGTGTCTTTCTAGAAATAGGAAGTAATGTGAGGAAAAGACTGGTGATGGCCAAACTTCTGAATATTTGAGAAATAGGAAGGAGCCAGGGTGCTGAGAGGAAGACAATATTGAAGTCAGGTGAGATGTAGTTTGGATTATTTAGGGCTTTGTGAATCATAGTAAGGTGTTTGAAATAGAGGCCAAAAATGAGTCAGGATGTAGTGCCATTCCTTCTTTACTAATTGGTATTACTTCTTTTATTCAATGTAAGTTACTGAATAAAATACTATTATCCTATATACATTAATAGGTTTCTACTTTAATGATGAACACAAACCACCCCAAACCACCCAATGGAAAAGAATGGGCATTATGACAGAGTCAACATGCTGAAGGGAATGACAGTGACTTTGAAGTGACACAGACTAAGATGAAGTGGTAGAAGCAGATTCAGATCTCAGTTAAGATTAACATGATTCTGTTGAGTTTCAACGTATTGGAAAATAAATCCTGGATTGGTTGATGTATTAGGATATAATGTGACCCAGAAAGCTATATGAGAAGATGGTATGTCAAGCAGGATTCAGGAATCAACAATGTGATGGAGATGGAATGGTTTTCCAGTCTGGATGTCTACATTTTCAAAAGATGATGGAAATGAGTAGAAACTTAAAATTTTGTGAAGTTCATGTGGTTTAACCCATGTAGATGTCAAGAATGTCTCCAGTTAGTAGAGCATTTGCTTCACTAGAGAGTTTGGGGGAAAGACATGCAGGCAATATGTTCAATGTGGTGGATAGATCTGTCCTCAAAATGATATTTCTCTAATTATTTGGCTTACCTTCAGCCTCAAAACGTATTTTTCCCTTTGCCTTCATGTCTTCCTGTCGCCTGGCCCCTTCCCTGTGTGTGAGTCCTTCCGACAGCTTGCTGTGTCAATATATCTCCCTTCACACAGTAATGCACTGTTTTCTGCAATCAGTGGAACACCTGCCATGCTGGACATAGAGGAAAGAAGACCCTGTCCTTCCTCACACAATGTTGAAACTGGATTAGTGGGAAGAAATACTTAGATTAATAATTACAATGTAGGGGGAAGGTTATAGTTGGTGTAAGAGACATTTGAAACCTCTGAGGGTAGAATTCAGAAGAAAGTAACATTGGGTTACGAGGGGATGTTGAACACCTTTATGGAGGCAGCGGCATTTGAAATAATACTTGAAGAATGGGCATTATCTCGCAGGCTGGGAAGGAGGTCCAGAGGTGGAATATGGTGAGCAGAGGAGAGGCACGATGTTCTAATCTTGGGGAGAATGGAATGATGGCTACAGACTGAGTGTTTTGACACAAGCAGTTATTACCCAGCCCCCGTGCATGCTCTTTATTCATCCTATTGGCACCAAGGACTCCTGGTTATCATCAGATATAAAGCCGACCTAGTAAGATAATGATACTTGTTCTGATATGGCTCATTCATGTCTTACTGTGAGTACCATGTTCCCAGTGACTCACAGCTTTTTTGCAGTTCACTCCCACTTGGGTCAAGGTTGGTGTCTGGGACCAGTCTAATACAGATGAGAGGATGGTGTGTCCCTTCTGAGATGAAGTTACAAATAACTGCTGCTTGGTTGTGTACTTGCTCTCTTGGATTGCTCACTCAAGGGAAAAGTCAGCTGCCACATCATGAATAGCTCTAGGGAGGAGCATACATAGTGAGGAATTGAGGCCTCCAGCCAATAGTCACATGAATGGCCTTAGTAGGAGATCCTAAAAGCCCAGGGGAACCTTCTGATGATCAGCATCCTGGCCGCCATCTTGATGCCCATCCCATGGGAGACCCTGAGTCAGAACGCCCAGGGACACTGATCTTGGATTCCTGATCTTCAGAAACTGTTAGTGTTTTCTTTTTCAGGTGCTGAATATTGGGGTTATTTTGTTAAGCATCAATATATAACTAATACAATTCCCAATGTCTGTATATATAAATGATTATTAGTAAATATTTAAAAGAATAAATGGGATGTTCACTAACCTTTTATACTAGGGACTATTTAAAAAAATTTAGATCTAAATGTATAAGCTTCTACCTAGAAATCAAATTATGTTTCAAGAATTTTTAAAAATATGATTTACAGTCATTGAATAGACTCTTTACTTATTTACTCACCAGGTTAATCCCTGACATTCAAATATTGCTGCTGGCTGCAGGTTAAGATTGAATTTTCAGCAGCTGCTCTGTCTGTATAAAAGGCTATGATTCTATTTTTGTTTATGATATATGATTTTTATTTTATTTTCTGGAAGCAAATTAGAAAAGAAATAGTCCATAAAAGTGTTAATTCTCAGATGCAAAATTCCATGATAAATATGCAAACATGATCTATAAACTCAATTTTTAAAAAATTATATTTTATTATATTTAAAAGTTCATTGCTAGGAGGATTTTTTTTTAAGATTTTATTTATTCATGAGAGATAGAGAGAGGCAGAGACATAGGCAGAGGGAGGAGAAGCAGGCTCCATGCAGGGAGCCAAGGCGGGACTCGATCCCGAGACTCCAGGATCATACCCTGAGCCAAAGGCAGACACTCAACTGCGGAGCCACCCAGGTGTCCCTGAGGATATTTGATTTAAGAACTTAAATAACATTTGTAATCATCACAGAAAAAGGGGGGCACCAGGTATTACTCTATGTGAGTCTTCCTCATTCCTTTAACTTTTTCAAAGAAATTACTTTCTTAGAGAATGTTAAGTCTCAAAACAAAATTGAGGGGGAGGCATAAAGATTTCCCATATACTCCCTACCCATCACATGCATGGCTTCTCCCATTGTCGGTATCACCCTAGGATGGTACATGTGTTATAACTGAACTTATATTGACATATATAATTACTCATAGTAGGAAGATGACATGAGGGTTTATTTCTGGTGTTGGCCATTCCTGGATTTGGACAAAAGTAGAATGATATCATGATAGCCTATGTGGTATTTTCACTCCCCTGAAAATTCTCTGTGCTCCACTAATACATTCCCACCCCATCTGAAACCCTAACAACTGCTGTCTTTCTACTGTCTCTGTAGCTTAGCCTTCTCCAGAATGCTTCTAGTTAGAGTCCTAGAGTATGTAGCCTTTTCAGATGGGCTTCTTTCACTTAGAAATTCTTATTAATACAATCCCTGATGTTCCTCTGTGGCTTGATAGCTCATGTCTTTTTAGTGCTGAGTAATATGCCATGATCTGGATGGACCACAGTTTATCTACACCTGCTGAAGGACATCGTGGTTACTTACAAGATTAGGCAGTTAGGGATAAAGCCACCAACATATCATATCCATGTTTCCGTGTAGACATATATTTTCAACTTCTTAGGGGGAAATTCCAAGGAGCAGAATTGCTGGATCGTATTCTAACAGTAGGTTTAGTTTTGTCTTCCCAAGTGGCTGCCCTGTTCTCCCTCCTGCACCTCCACCCTGGTGATGGCTGCCCAGTCCTGTTGCTCTACACCCTTGCCAGCATTTGCTGTGGTCCTTGTTCCGGAATGTCGCCATTCTAACAGCTAGCTAGTTGTACTGCCTTGTTTTAATTTCCATTTCCCTGATGAAAAATTGAGGGAAGGTTTTCCACATGCTTATTTTCCATCTGTAGATCTTCTTTGCTGAGGTGTCTCTTAAGGTCTTCAGTGTATTTTTTAATGTTGAGTTTTAAGAGTTCTTTGCAGATTTTGGCAAACAGTCCTTTTTCAGTGGTGTCCTTGGTCAGTATTTTCTTCTAGTCTGTGGCTTGTCTTCTCATCTGGATATTGTCTCAGCAGAAGTTTTTAATTTAATTTAATTTTATTTTTTTTTTTTGAAGTTTTTAATTTTAATGAAGTCTAGCTTATCAATCATTTCTTTTAACCCTTTAATTTTAGGTGCTGAGATAGTGGCTACAAATGTGTTTTTATAAGTTGTCCACTTAATTCAGCAGACAAACCCTAAAGTGATTCCCAGTCCCTGATGTTCCTGCCTTTGTGCAGGGCCCTCTCCTCAAGTCTAGGCAGGGCCTTTGCTGGGCTTCTGAGCAGACGCAATGGGATGTCATTCCTGAGATTACATTAGATTGTAGAAAATTCTGTTAGAGCCAACTGGAGCTAGAGCCTCCCCTTGTGAACCTGATGAAGTAAGTAGCCATGTGTGTGAGAAGCCCCTGAGGTGAGGAAGGCTTCTAGGAAGGGTGGGCAGCCCCTAAGACCTTGAGGCAGCCTCCAGCCACCAGCCCGCAGAGACCTGGGCAGTCAGGCAGCTGCAAGGTGTGTTCCATTCTGACAACAACCCAGATGAGCACGAAGCACATTCTTCCCACTGAGGCCTCCAAGTGAGAATACAGGCCTGCGGGCCCTTATTTGCAGCTCTGTGAGACCGTGAGCAGAGGACCAGCTCAGCTGTGGCTGGACTCCGGACTCATGGACATTGGGAGAAAATAAATATGTGCTGTTTTAAGCAGCTAAGTTGGTGCTAAATTGGTACATAGCTAGAGAAAACTCTAGCTTTGTGATTGAAGTTTGTTACTCATGTTCTTAATCTTAATAAACCCACTTGTGTCTTTGAAAATAACAAATATTGACTAAAAATAAAATTCCTAAAAATAGGTCATTACAGTGGTAAATCCAAATTTTTAATTTTATTTAATTTTTTTTATTTTCCATCTTATTTTTTTTAAGATTTTATTTATTAATTTGACAGATCAAGCAACCACAAGCAGGGGGAGTGGCAGAGGAAGAGGGAGAAGCAAGCTCCCCACTGAGCATACGGCCCTATCCCGGAACTCTGGGATCATGATCTGAGCTGAAGGCACACCTACTGAGTTTAACCTACTGAGACACCCAGGTGCCCCAAACAAATCTTTTTAAGAGCACATTTCTTCTTGTATGTTTTTAATAACCCTCTGTGGGGAAGGGGTGCATTGATGAATTTTTCCTTCCCTGACGCTAAATGGCAATCACCTGTATAACACATAGGCACCTATTCAATTATTTATATAGGTAGAAAAACGATAGGGAAATGGGCAGGCAGGGCCATTTCCTGTTGGTCACTCGTGCATTTTATTGCTGACAGATGTGCTCCGTGCCCGGTAATAAGTCACCCCTGTGTGGAGTGAGTGGGATCCATTTCAACCTGGTAGAGCCAGCTGGCTCCTGTGCTGTGGGAAGGGCTGACCGGCGTCCGTAGATCAGTTTCCTCCTCCCTTAGCTGCTGTCTCCACGTGCGGGTGTACACAGAATGGCCGCACTTCACAGAATCAAGTCACTGTGATGGCCAGTATGCGACCCTCACCTTTTTCCTGTCCCCTACCATGTCATGCACAGACTTGCCATGGCAAAGGTAAACAGGAAACCACCTCAGATGCTAGAATCCACATGCTCTGCCTTTGTGAAACGTCCAACATACACTTATCTTGAATGGAAAGACTTTTCTCATCTGCACTAAGTCTCTCTAGTACTATTTTCCATGTTTTCTTATTTTCCATCTATATATTTTTCTGACCTATAACCGAGCAGTATCCTTCAGGGCAGTAATAGATTTCCTTTTTTTATTCTCAGCCTAGAGTCTGGCTTGTCTTTCCGCTTCTCACCAATTATTCAGTTGCTACTGACAGGTGCTAACTTTGTTCATGCATTATTTCAGTCCGTTCCCCTAATAACCTTATATTTTAGATAATACTCTTATCTCCGATCTACATGGGAGGGAATGGAGGCTTAACAGATTAAATGCTTGAAGCACTTGACATTGGAAAGGCAGCTGGAAAAAATTTTTTTAAATATAAAAAGAAAGCAAATGCAAGGTACATTTTTAAAAAGAAAATATATATAGAAAAAATAACATGACACAGAATTTTGAATGAAACATATTTGTTGAACAACACATTTTGAGGGTCCTAATTGAGCCTCTGATAAGACTGCAGGTATATTGAACGTGACCAGATTATGGAAGAAACATTCTGCTTCCCAAATGCTCTATATTGACGGAAGTGTGGCCTGAGGGCCTGGAGCTGTGGGAACTCACAGTGAGGAGCTGCCATGTAGGCCCAGCTGGGCTCCATGCACAGCTTTGTAGATCAGAATAGTGATATTATTCCAGAGTTTGAATAGGTAGAGGATGGGAAACAATTCTTGTAAAGCAGGGAAAAGTGTGTGACTGTGGGAAAGTGAGAAAGTGTAGTTGGGGCAAATTTCAAAATAAACACAGAAATTAAGTCAGAATATGGGGAAAATTCACCGAACATTTCTCTCCTTGAAAATCAACACCTTGACCCTAATCTCCCCCAGGCTGAACTGAGCCCCATTTCCACCCCAGATATGCTCATTTGCTTGAGTTGTTAAGATGACTAAAATAGTTGAGCTAAAAACACAGTTCCCAACTGATTAGATAAAATCTCCAAAGTTGCCCTCATTCTTCCAGGTTGTTTCATTTTAGCTAGGTACATGCATGGTCCTTGTGAGCACTAAGTACCTGTGACTTGAGGAAGAATTTATGGTTGGCATTTATCAGGGTGTCTTCTCCAAGGCAGAGACCACTAAACGTAGCATGATCTTGATAGGTACTTGCAGACCAGTGCTGAGGTGGGGGTGGGGGACAGGAATTGCACAGAAATAGTTAGATTGGTGGTTACTTCTTGATGAGAGAAGGAAGGAGAGTGTTGAGAGCCCAGTTGGGACCCGAACCCAAGACATCTGGGTTGTATACATTTTATCCTATGGTCAGGAGCAGCCATCGGAAGTTTCCTTGAGCAGCAGACTGGTCGTGAGCAGGGTCCCTCTGAAAAATTGAATGGAGCAGGAGATTGAGGTTGGGAGGATGATGTTGGAGTCTAGTGTAATAGTTGAGGAGGCGGTGGCAGGGGCCTGCCCCAGGCAGTAGGAAGAGGAAGAATGAGAGGATAATGTTCAGGTCTAAGGCATAAGGGATATTGGTTCAATTCTAATTCCTTCTTTGAGCAGCTCTAAAATATGAAAAACAAGTGAGTCGTTCTGTTATTTTTATTCTCCAAAGGAACATCCCGTTACTTTCTTTTGGTGGCACCTGTGTTGAGTTGGGGTGTTTTGGTACAGACGTCATCCATGCTGTGTAGCCTCTCCCTGCGCCTGCTGGGAACTACTGTTTGGGCAGAGAGCCGTGAACAGAGAGGGGTGCTCGCATGCTGGTCCGACGGCCCGGGCTCCAATCCATGCCTTCCCACCTGGGGGACCCTCCCTGATCTCCCTGCTTCAAGCCTCTGGGTGGTTCGTGGTGGTAGGAGCATAGCACAGCCACCGTGGGGATCGAGGACCCGACCCCCAGCAAGTGCCATGCTCGGTAACCTGAACACCTGAACTGTTGTTGCCAAGGCATGTGTTTGTGAAGTTCTGATCACCGCATTCAGTGAGCAAGTCAGCCAGCACGTTGCCTCCCTGATTATGGTCTACCTCTGTGCTTCATGTTCGAAAATATTGGCCTTGCGATGATCTGGACAATGGGGTCTATTAAACTTACTTTCTTAAGAACAAAATTGGTATGCATTGTCCATTTTCAGTGAAAAAAAAAGATTCACTTGCTTTATTTTGAATAAGAAGAAAATTTCCACTCAATGGAACTATAAATTTAAGTGAAAGAATACACTTTGGAATTTACAATAGATAGCAGACTGTGTTCCTCATCTTCCTGAAGGTGTGAAATTGTAGTTAATTGCTTTGTTCTCAATTTTAAAGAGCAAAGAGTTCATAAATAATAAGCTTGAGTGGCAGTTTGCAAAGGCTCTAAAACCCCTCAATGTGTTTTTCATTGCCAAAGATGTAATTCTTCTGAGTGTTGATTATTCCCATGAATTTTAAAATATTTTAAAATACTCTACAGAGACTAAACAGAGGAAAATTATCTTTGAATTCCCTTTGAATAGAGCTGGATGTGTCAATGAGAAGCATACAACCTTTGGTTTCCTGTGACACACTCATCCCTCACCTAGTTATAGAATTTCTTAAATATGTAGAATCTTATGGTGAAATGTAAATAATGAATTACTGCTTCTTAACTACATAATGATAAAATTTTCAAAAATTGTGGATTAGCTACTATATATATGTGTGTGTATATAATATATTTGGAAAGAATCTTTTCTTCATATCTGGCAGCTATTTGCCCATTGAAATTATCAATCATTGGGGATCCCTGGGTGGCGCAGCGGTTTGGCGCCTGCCTTTGGCCCAGGGCGTGATCCTGGAGACCCGGGATCGAATCCCACGTCGGGCTCCCGGTGCATGGAGCCTGCTTCTCCCTCTGCCTGTGTCTCTGCCTCATTCTCTCTCTCTCTCTGTGACTATCACAAATAAATAAAAAAATAAAAAAAAAGAAAAAAAAAGAAAATATCAATCATTAATAAGAGATTATATTGTTTACTCACTATCCTAAATCGTTCTGGATTACAAATTTTCACCAGTCATCTTAAAATAATTGCATGTGTATTTAGTGTTATACTATCCTTAAAATAAAGATTCAGTAAATACACTTCATACTGGCCCATTCCCACCAAAACCCAGCACAAATGACATCATGAAAATCATGCCCATTTGAGGTACATAAAATTCTTTGCAACACTTCACCACCATAAGATTATTTGAAAGTTTCAAGGCACTAATTCTGCCTGGCCCTATTTGTTGTATCATTTTTCTTTCTTAAAGACAGTTTTGCCTCTAAAGAAATTCCATATTAAGAGTGTTAACAGAATCCTCTTTTTAGTGACTGCATGTTGAGCAGATAACAGTAGCAGCAAATAAATATATTAGCAGAGTAACGAAGCCAAGGCACAACTGAGCAGTTGTTTTACTAACTCAGCCCCCAGCCCTGGGAGCCCTTGGCGGGTAAGTATGAAGATTTGTTACACTGAAGTTACCAAGAATCCTGTTTTCCTCTGGGTTCTTCAAATCCTGCCGTCTCCCACACAAGCATTTGGAAGTCGGGCTTGAAAAGAAAGCACAATTCAGGGAGATTAATCATTAAATTGTTAAATTTGTTTCTGAACTTTAATACAGTTTAATCTTATGTTCTGTCTTTGGGAAAATACACAGGGAAAAGTCTGTTTTAGGTGACATTAAACTGCAGTATTTGTGCCACGAAAATCAGGATTTTGCGGTGGGAAGTGTCCAGTACTCAGGTTGGGAACATGGTGTTGGAGTTCCAACTTGGCCATGAAGAAATTTACCTCGAAGTGCTGCCCTGTTTTCATTAGGTTTCCTAGATGAGTCAAATGCTTGAGAAAATGGCTTGTAAACGTAAAGATGCAAAGATGAACCACTAGTTTTCCTTTTTTCCTAATTTCAGACTCTTCGAGGAGCTACTTTGTCAGTTCAACCCAAGTGAAATGAGTCAATCGGAGAAGGACAAACATTATATGTTCTCATTCATTTGGGGAATATAAATAATAGTGAAAGGGAATAGAAGGGAAGGGAGAAGAAATGGGTAGGAAATATCAGAAAGGGAGACAGAACATAAAGACTCCTAACGCTGGGAAACGAACTAGGGGTGGTGGAGGGGGGGGGAAGGTGGAGGTGAATGGGTGATGGGCACTGAGGGGGGCACTTGACGGGATGGGCACTGGGTGTTATTCTGTATGCTGGCAAATTGAACACCAATAAAAAATGAATTTATTAAAATAATAGCACCATTGGTGTGGGTCTGGGTGGCACTTCTGTCCAAGAGCAGGCATGTTGTTTGAGTGCACAAGTGTGTGTCCCTATTTGGGGAGATTCTTTTTAGGAATCGGGCTTAGAAACTGCTGGTTTTCTGTTCCCTGTGATTCCGTGTCTGGTTTAGGCTGAGCGATCACTCAGAGGAGACCCTGTAGAGTATCGTGAGGCTCAAAAGATGGTTGTACTACGTGATCCCTAAAATCTCTGTGAAAGAAAGCCCTTGGTGACGGAGTATCTCCTACGGGGGGGTGGCGGCTCCAGAGTGACCAGCTGTTGTGACCGCATGACAATTAATTTTATAAACCAGAACCATGTTGTATCCTCTCTCTTCCTCCACTTGGATCATCTGACATTTCTGCCTCCAGAATAATTGTAAAGTTCGCCCCGTGTGCTTTCAGGGGATGGGTGGCTGGAATGGGAGCTGTGCTCCTTTTGTCAGATTCTCAGCCAAAAACCTTTACCTGACCCCGTTCTCTATCTGGAGTGCTCCCATCATCCGAAACAAAAATACCAACTACTTAAAGGAAGACTGCATCTTTTTTTTTTTTTTTTTGAAAACTTCATCTTTTAAAGCTTATTAGCCTTCCCCGCATCCACGACTATCCCATTTCCCCGGGGTACCCGAGCCTTCCCACAGGCGCGTGGCCGTCTAGGCCCTCGGAGGAGGAAGGCATCGTGGAGCCCACAGGCCCCCGCCTGACTTCCCAGAACCTAGAGGACGGTTGGCACAGTCGGGCTCGGTCCCGCGTCCCCTCCTCCCCGGGCCCTCCGGCCCAGGGCGGCGCTGGCGGCAGCAGGAGCCTGGAGCGGCTTCTCCCGAGGGCCCGGGGCTCGCCGGGGCTGGGCCTGCACTTGCACCAGGTGGGGCTGCGGGATCTCTTCCTGCCCTCGGCTGTTAGGCTCCTGTGGCACCACTGAGGACGCAGGGAGGTTAGAAGCTTTCAAATCAACTGGGGTTTAACACGTGTTTCATACATAGCTGTTCATTTATCCGTGTTTTATATAAAATCAGAGGAGAAGGAATTCTGTTTTAGTAGCTGGGCTTCCCCTGCGGGGATCATGTATTCATTCCCTCTCAAAGCAGTAGCGTCCTCTCTCTCTCTCTCTCTGTCTCCGTCTCTAGCTTGCTGGGGTTAAAAGCACACACGACATCTTGATCGGGTCCTCTCTAAGCTGCTGGACCAGTGGTTTAGCACCGCCTTCAGCCCAGGGCCTGATCCTGGAGACCCAGGATAGAGTCCTGCATGGAGCCTGCTTCTCCCTCTGCCCGGGTCTCTGCCTCTCTCTCTGTGTCTCTCATGAATAAATAAATAAAATCTTAAAAAAAAAAAAAAAAAGTTTAAGCTGCTGGACCAGATCCCAGCCTGCAGGGCACCAGCCCCTGCGCTGCTTCTCTGAGCTCCGCGCCCGAGGCTGTCTGGGCTTCCTTCTCAGTTAGGCCACTGTGGGCCCAGGTGGACCCCATCCTTACCGTGATGCCCGGTGCGCTGAGGGGCGTATTTTCCGACATCACGATCATTCACGGGAGTGGTTGGCTCGCAGCTGGGGTGGCCAGCCTCTCGCTGACCTCTTCAAAGACCTTGATGCCTTCTGTCTCTCTGCTCCGGCTCCTGCTTTTCAGCTCCCTTCATATGTCGCCTGCTGGCTGCAGAGATTCCAGGCATCGCGTAGTAAAGGTGGTGATGAGCCAAGAGGAAAGGAAAAGCTTCCCTTGAATCTTTACAGTTAGGTTTAAATGACTCCTCCCTTCCCCCCTCCCTTGGCAGGGGGCATCCTAGAGACCGTGTTTTCACCTTTGTCATGACATCTGCCAACTCTGCTCTGAGCAAAACATTTTCAGAATTTCCAGCAGTTGTTACAGTCCACCGTGGCAGCCTCTGCCTGTCTGATTGTCTGGATGCTCTGACTTACCTCCACAGAAGGAAATCTATTTTTGTTAGTAATGTGGCAACAAAGTTGTATGGCTATGGGAACCTTACTTTTCCCATCAGCACTGTTACTATGTTTTTTAACTTCAGAGACAAGTTGAAATACCATGGTTGTCATAATCTACAGACTTTGTGTTGTAGGCAAGACTGACGGATGGCTGCTAAAATTAGGAGTTGTCTGTGATCCTGAGATGGAGTTCTTTAATGTGGTTTGTGTGGCTTACATGCTTTGCCGAGATATGTCGTATAAGTCCCCAGCATCCTCTCTCTGCATCTTCTCCTCTCCTGAGCATTCCAAACCTTGCAACATGGATCTCACATTGTTACCTATTCCACACTCTGCATCTTCTGGGTACATTTTTGGCACTGAGTGGACCCTGTGTTCCCTCTTACCTCATTCACTTCTGGAGTTTTTCAGATCTCGTCCAAGACATCACCACCTCCTGAAAGCTTCCCTAGATTCCTCTAATTCATCCCCTTGGTCTTTACCTAAACCCAGGATGGATCATTCTATGGCAACACTTCTTGCTTAATAATCCCTTTCCCCCTTGACCCTTAAGATGCATGCGGCCAGGGATCTAGTGTGTGTCAGGCATATGGTAGGTGAGCAAGAAGTAAAGGAAGCAAAGGGTCCCATTCTGTATCTTGCCTTATCCAGGATTCTTCTCGCCCCACAGCACGACTGTTCCTAGTCCCATTTTTAGCGTTTTCTAATGGGCACCTTACCAAGATGTTTGCATTTTCACAAGTTACTCTTGCAGACCAAAGCCTCTGCCATCTACATGGATATGCTGGGAGTTAAGAGAGCTTGAAAGATTGCTTCTAAGGGAAGAAACACTGACCAGTCCACTCGGAACCTGTCCCCCACGTGGCTGCTTCTTGCTAAGGCCACACCTGATACACTGTTTCTCTAAAGTAGAAATTAACCAGAAGTAAATAAATTTTAATAACTTAATACTATCAATTTATTAATTTCTTTGGTTCACTTAATTCCATATTTAGAATCACTTTTGTGCTAAGCTGTATCTAAAGAACTTGGAGACTGGAGATGGGGAGAAAAAAAAGAATTTCAGACTTGGACCTTGGCCTTAAGAAGTGAAGAAGCTACTGGGATGACAAATACACAAAACAAAATTTCAATACAATCAAATAATTGCTAGAGTGGCTCACTGCAGAAAGCACAGGGGGAACATATGGTAGGAGCGTCTGTTAGAAGTCCAGGAGGAGGAGAGTGCGAGTTCTCTGCATATTAAATTATGAAACCATCAATTGTTTAAACTGGGAAAGTATTTGAGGTCGTCTGGTTTCTGCTTCCTACATCAAATTCACACTTCTTAAATTAATTTTAAAAAAGTATCTAGAGAGATTATTTGGCTTTCCTAGGATTGCCAAACAGCGTCAGAAGCATAATCACCGCCAAGGTTACATCCAAAAAATCAAACTGGGGGGGTTGGGGGGGGGGCGTAGAAAAAAAGCTCTCATGATCTTTAATTTGTCTTGGGAGTCATGTCTGCAAACTGCCAAACTTTAAAAATCTTCCATTTGTATTCATGGAAAAAAAAAATCAGGGTGTTTGTGCAGTCAAGGACAATTTACTCTTCCTTTCTACAAGTCAGTTAATAGACCAGAGAAAGTGGCCTTAAGCACTGTGCAAAAAGAAAATATTAGGATTTTAGCCCAGTGTGGTAGAGAAATCTAGAAATCTTTGAAAATGGGTTCAGAGAGTTTTCAAGGCAATTGAAAGCTATGTAATTAAGAGGCTGGTGAGAAATATCTTTTTTGATTACATGCATATATATTTGTTATATATATATATATATATACACACATACACATCTATAATTATATGTAATATATAACATTAAAATGTGTTTTCTTATTTTTTTTCCTAATTAAATGGCATTTTTTTTCTTAGAGATTTTATTTATTTATTCATGAGACAGAAAGAAAGGCAGAGACCTAGGGAGAGGAAGAAGCAGGCTCCCTGCAGGGAGCCTGATGGACTCAATCCCAGGACTCCGGGATCACGACCTGAGTCAAAGGCAGATGCTCAACCACTGAGTCACCCAGATGTCCCTAAATGGTAGTTTTTAATCCAAATCCTTTTATATTTCCTGAAAGTATAATGTCTAAAGCAAACCTAGGTTGAATGCACACACAAAATTCCTAGCAGGAGGAAAAGTAGGAATAGAATTGTAAGGTGAATCAGGCTTTGGTGGTCTTTTACAGAGTCAGTGTTCTGGAAGGTGAGCAGAGATCCTAGAGAAGAAACTTTCCCTCCATCTCTTTGGTTGAGTAGCTAGTAGAGTTGCATTTCTTTTGTGTGAAAGTTTCACCTTTTTAATACATTGTCTCAGGATAGAGAACTTGTCACTTGGTTTGCTTGGGAACATGGAGAGCTCTCCTTAATGCACTTACTTGGAGGGGCTTCAGCAGTAGGGGTCCTGTCAAAGGCTCTTCTTATTACTTGCTTATTTCCTGCTTCGTTGTTTATTGGCTTAGGAGCTTACTTGAACTAATTCTGGCAAGTCTGTCTCCCACTGCCCAAGGTCTCTTGGCCCTGCACAAATTGTTTCATTCCCTTGTTATTCTCCTTGAGCCTGGGTACCCAGGCTTGTCCTGGGTAGAATAAGCCAATTATTGTCCAATATTGTGCTTAGGAACCCTGCCAGTTAGATTTTTACCCTTTACCATTGGATGTGTCTGTGGCTTGGAGAATATCCTCACAGTTTAGGCATTTAGTTGTTTGCCTTCTCTTCAGCCAGGGTCTGTGAGCTTGGAAGTTCCTCTCAGATTGCTCCTGAGAGGACACAGGCTTGAGCATGCAGAGTCTTCCAGGGATGAATGTGATTGGATTCTGAAACCTGATTCCTATCCATTCCCTCTGGGTCAGAGTTGCTTATTGTTCCGTCAATATTTGGTCAGAATATCTATTTAAGCCCAATACACCAGGAGGGCTTTGCCCTGTGTTCAAAGAACATCTTTCTCCCTTTTCTGTATGTTCTTAAGACAATCTCAAGAGAATTGAAATGATTTGTAAAAGTAATTATCATCAGATAAATCGCTGTTTTGTTAGGGAGAGAGTTTTTCCAGCTCCTTACTCTACTATTCGTAAGAATTTTTGAGACTTGAATGAAATCACAAATGGGAAAATCTTAGCAATATTGTGCACATAGTGTTAGAAAAATACTGTTTTCTCTCTACTAGAGAACCAGCTACAGTGGTTTTTAAGGTATGGTCATTGTGTGTACAATGAATGAAATATATTGCAGAATTCATATGTATATTGAGTAAATATATACATATGTATTTCACATGGCTACATATATTTTTTGCACAGATATATATTATTACATTTATATGCATCTATATCTGTAGATAATCACAGCATTATAGTTTTCAGTTTTAAAATGCACGTTATCATTGTTTGACTTCTCTCATGCCCTCCTAGAGAGCCAAATCAGTAAGACCATATCGGTACATTTTTAACTCCAGGTACAAATATAGAGAAATATTTGGGAGGGGGACAATGCCTATTTAATTACTACTATTCTGAATATATTAATGTTTTTTATTAACAATTAGTAAGATTGGATCTGATCGAATTAACTTGGATTTACCCTCCATTTTACAGTAATCTAGTACAAAAGTTCTTCCTGGTTCTTGACAGAGCTTACAAAACTCAAATTATGAAGATTATTTCAGAGAATGAGCCCACTGAGCTTTCTTTACTCCTTATCGTCTATTTCCTAAATGGGTTTATCAGTCTTGAGACAGCCTTATTGAATTTTGCCTTGCATTTTCCATGTATAGAAGGAAAGTTATTTTGTTTGAATAAACCTACAACAGCAATGATTACTTTAAAGTCCTTGAAAGTCTATCACAAATACATCCCAAATGCATGGAGTGGGGTTTTTACGTGACTAGCATGGCACCTAAGCATCAACAATATATGTGGATATACAGTATCAATTTGGCATAGGTTTCTGGTAAAAAGAGGAAAATTCTTAGACATACTTCATCCAACAAAGTCCTAGGAACTATCAGCCGGTTTACAAGGATCCACCTCCTTGTATTCATCACTCATTAAATGCATGCTTTCCTATTTCACTGCAGTAGAAAGTTTGGCCAAAATATAGAAGTGACACAGAGATAAGTAGGAAAATATCCACTGATGGGATTTGTATAGAGGAGGCAAAAATCAGTGTACATCCTTAAAGGCACAGGCATGTTCACATCCTTCTGTCAAAAAGAGCACATGTTTCAGCTAGCTCTTGTGAGAATCCAAAGAGAAATATTGATGAAACAACAAACAACAATGCACAGAATGTTCCAGAATCGATGCAGATCACGTTTAAACACCAGTGCGTGAAAACATCATGTCATCCACATGACATTGTTTGTGTTGTACTTTTTTGTGAGCCTTGTCATGTTCTCAAATAAGGTGGCTTCTTCCAGAAAGATCAAAGATCTCTTGCATAGCAACAAGAGCTAATGTTACTAAAGGGACATGAGAGAGTTTTGATGTGCAAGTTAAGAACAGATGGGTTTTCTCCTTTACTCCAAAAAAAAAAAGAAAAGAAAATGAAATGTGTCCAGCTTGTCAGCATTCAAAATTGACTAGAAAAATTGTTATTCTTTTTAATCTAGATCTCTAGAATATAGCTAGATATTTTTTTGTATATGTCATATATGTCATATGTATGATGAAGCAGTTATTTTAAGTAAATACTCAGAGAAAATTGTTAAGATATTTTTGAAGGACAAAATTTTTACTTGTCCTCTACTATTATACTGAAGAAAATGATGGAAAAACTAGGGAAGCAGAACAGCAAAACTAAAAAGTTATGGAAGATATTAGCTGAAAAAGAAAAATAAATACAAATATACAATAATTTTTAAAAACCCTAGAGAGAGCCCTTTAAAAAAGTTGTTTTACACATTGAATTAGTTCTAATCTTAAATTTACAAACAGGTAACTCAGTAAAACATAGGTTAAGTTTAATATTTATATTTACAAATCTTTGTGTACAGTATAGTGCTGAATATATGGCTATGGTGTGTGTTGTAGGACTTTTGAGTAGTATGTGTGTATATGTGTGCATTGAACCACTGATGTGTGTGTCAGTGAGTAGAGTGGGTATAAGGGTTTACCCACTATTCTGTTATGAGGCAAATGGGCTTCAGTGGGAAGATGGTGCCACAGCTACACTCTCCTTACCATGGAGGGGAAAAGGAAAACTGTGGATTCTCCAGTCTCCTAAGATTTTCAAGATAGACTATCGGACTTTGAGTTCAGAGAAAAGTGAATACAATCAAATTCTTGGAACTGATTTGAGAAACTTGTTTCCATCTTGCTTTCCCCTCTAACTTTGCACTGCTTTGGGGGAAGAAGGTATTTCTTAGGAAGAAGAAGGTGGCTGCTTATTACAAAACAGTAAGAGCGGGCTTTTCGGGGCACCTAGGAAAATATTCTCTATGGGAACATTTCCTAGTTCTCGTGATTTTTTTTTTTTTGCATTGATGGCTGAAGTCACAAAGTGAAAACAAATGAAAGTAACATTTGCTCTTGTTTAACATTTGATACAGAGCATCAGGAAATGGGGAGATGAACTGTCTCTTAAGGAAGCGAGAAGCCAGTTACTCATAATTTAGTCATGTCTATTTTTCTGTATGTTCTGGTCCAGATTTCACCCATGGCAAATTTTTTATTCCAGTCTGGGACCAGCAGGTTTTCTTCCCCAGTGCCCTAACATTGCTCTTATAGATAACACCTCAATTTGCCTTGTACCTCCTAGATGCAGTAGCATTTTTTAAATGTTCCATGATATTTACAAAGAACAAGCATTGTGATTTATTTCCTTCAATATTTATGAATGTTAATGAGTATTATACATGCTTATTAGATCGGGCACTTAAGTGGAAAGGGATGAGAAGTGATACTGTTATGTGTCAATAAGGCAGGTATAGACTGTTGATCTTGAAAAGAAAACAACCAGTTGTTTTACCAGCAAAATGGGCTTATTCCAGAATGACAAAAGAATTGCAGTTCTAGACCACGCAGGCTATGCCAAAACCAAAGGTAAATCTGGAAAACATAGGAGAGCAGTGTTACTTTGTTGGGAAAAATGAGAAAGTTGGAAGGGGCTGCTTTGCATGCAAATCCATTGGAGGAAGGTAAGAGTTAAGGATGGTGGCAATTTCTCATTGGCTGAATTGTGACACTTTCTCATTGGCTGGGCTGTTGCTGGGCTAGGAGAAAATCTTTCTTCCTTCTGCTATGGTAGGAAAGGAGGCTTCTCTTGTTGGGGTCTGCAGTTGACTCTGAGTTGGTGGATCATGAGAGCTTTCCTCTATGGCCTCCTAATTCTATTTTAAATGAAGTTTTTCTTGGTTCAGTTTCACAAGACCTTGAGGAGAAAGCTTTTTTTTTTTTTCTTTAAGATTTTATTTATTTATTCCTGAGATATGCACAGAGAGAGGCAGAGACCTAGGCAGAGGGAGAAACAGGCTCCCTGCGGGGAGCCCAACGTGGGACTCGATCCCAGGACCCCAGGATCACACCCTGGGCCAAAGGCAGAAGCTCAACTGCTGAGCCACCTGGGCATCCCAAAAGTGATTTGCTTTGATCAACTTTCTGAAATAATGACAGTGGTCTGCTTCAGATATATTCTTATCAGCATAAAGGAATAGAATGGCTAGGAAATTTAACCTTGTTACCTGGGCATAGCCATTTTCAGAATGTATTTTTATTAATATTTTTTATAAAAATACACACTGAGGGGGGCACTTGAGGAGATGAGCACTGGGTGTTATTCTATATGTTGGCAAATTGAACACCAATAAAAAATAAATTTATTATTTAAAAAATACTCTAATAAATAGTATGAAACTGCATTATTCAATTTGGTAAATACTAGCCATCTGACACTGTTGTGCATTCAAAATGTTGCTAGTCCAAAA
The DNA here is from genome assembly GCF_003254725.2 of Canis lupus dingo. Classification (NCBI taxonomy): domain Eukaryota; kingdom Metazoa; phylum Chordata; class Mammalia; order Carnivora; family Canidae; genus Canis; species Canis lupus. The sequence goes on from NC_064247.1 coordinate 74,413,377, forward strand.
TGAGATGTGGTTTAAGTATAAAATACACAATGGGTTTCAAAACTTTGCATGAAAAAAAGATGTACAACATCTCAGTACTTCTGTATTGTTTGTATGTTGGAATGATAATACTTTTGATATATTAGGTTAAACATCTATTAAGAAAGATTTTACCGTTTTTTTAAAAAAGTGACTATTAATAAAATTTTACCTTTTTTTAAAAAAAGTGACTATTAATAATATGCTCCCATGTGTGGCTTACATTATTTTTCTCTTGGGCAGAAATGGTTTTGAAGCATAAGGGAAAATAAATATTGTAAATTAAATAATTCAGTAATAACCCAAAAGCTTCCATTGTCTTATCTGCCTCCAACTCCAGCTCCTCTCCTGCGAGTTAAGATTTTTCTCCAGCATTTAAAAACTCACATGCACATATACAATCAGAAGCTATTTTCTAACACAAAATGAAATCAAAATGTGCATCAATTTTGCAACTTGATTTTTCCATTTCAGACTGTATGGTGTAGATCTTTTCACAAATATACACTTTTTAATTTTGCTTTTGTTTTCCACTTAAATGTATAATGAAACCAGTAGACTCCCCAAAGACTGCCTTTTAGTAGCTGCAGAGCATCCCATAGGAGGACCATAGTTGGTGAGTCCTGCTCCATGTTTCTGCTGCTTGACTCCAAGGGCCTGTCAGAGGCCTAGGGTGGTCCCCAGCTTGTCGTCGTCTTTTGTGACCCGAAAGGATCAGCTTCTCTTTCTTTTTCAGAGCAGCCTTGTGTATGAGGGCAGCCCCAAGCACAGGCTGTGTGTGGAATAAGGTTCTTTGTGAATCCTTTTGTTCTGGCTCTGAGGGAAGCTCACAGAGCTTTCATACTTATAGACTCTTCCATTCAACAGCTCTGGAGTAACAAAGCTTTTAAGAGGCCTTAAAAGGGAAGCTGTTGGGGGAGTGGTTGCAGATGTCAAAATATAGTCAATCCTTAAATCAGCCAATCATATAGATGCTTCATGGCTAAGGGGCTATATATCTAAATATCTAATAACATTGTTAAAGAGAGACTTTGGATTATAAAACATCAGGTAGAAATTAGGGTGAGGTGAAGAAGTTTTACTGAAAATAGCTGGAGTGTGTGGAAGTTTACCAACTGAACATTGAGATATCATCTCTCTTCTCATGCTTGGCTCCCAAGCATTTGGAGCTAGATTTGTAACCCCAAAGCAGAAATTGAAGGATTCTTCTTTGAGAATTTTTCAAATGGGGAGGGGTACTTCCTCAGACTCTAAATGCATGGAGTCCACTCTGAGCCCTGAAAATGAACAAGCCTACCACACCATTGTGGAACCTAATTCATGATGGAATGCATTGAGTTGTAATTCCAGGATGATGCTTAATTTATTTAAAAACACTCAGTTTCTTTTTATTTTATTTTATTTGAGAGAGAGAGAGAAGGGGGGGAAAGGAGGGGGGGAGAGAGAGAGAATGAGAGAGCAGAAGCCAGGGGGAGGAGCAGTGGGAGAGGGAGAAGCAGACTCCCTGCTGAGTGGAGAGCCCTAGGCAGGTTTGATTCCAGGACCCCAAGATCATGATCTGAGCTGAAGGCAGACACTTAACCACTGAGCCCCCCAAGTGCCCCAATACTCAGTTTCCCTAAAGAAGAAAATTGTATTTTTTTTTTTTATGAAAACATGACTTTTGTCATAGGCTTATCTTCTCATGGAGAGGTTTCCTATGAAGGAATTATCTCTTGCCCATGACAGCAGTAGGAGATTTCACTCAGTGCTTGCTTGACTCATACTGTCTAATTGAATGCAGGTTTTCTTTGGGATTAAGCATGTTAGAGTGCTTGCTTTGGTCCCCAAGGCAAATATTCAAGGACATTAAGTAATAAAACTTAATATAGGAGCAATTAAAATATGGAATATAATTTATGAAATATTAGAAACCAAGTTGAATGTTTATTATTGCAAACGTTAATAAAAAGTTAATTGTGCCCTTTAGCAATTAATTTATGCACAATTATCTCAAAGTGTTACTGGGCCTTCGAAACTAATTATAATTATATAGAGGTATTAAAAAGAAAACTCCAAAGTATCTACAAAATAGCTCCATAAAAATCTGTGTGCTTAGCTGACATGGAAGCCCTTAGCTATGTAAGTAATATTAAATGAGTTAAGACTATACTCCAATTACTCTATAAGAGTTGATCATTTAAAATTAGTGTGCTGTGGCTGGGTACATTTAAAGAGCTTTAAAGCATCACAAGACATTCAAAACAATTACTGTCTATTGTGACTTTTATTTAATCACAGAATCAGTCTTAGGACTCCTGCATTTAGTTCAATAGGTATTAAATTAATGCACTGGAATAATGTAAATCTACGTAATATTATCTTCATAGCTACAGGGGACTTTTTCAGGCTTCCACAACTTAAAAATTAGGCAGCTTTTCTCAGTTGAATTTATTACATTACAAGTAATACCATTTGTTGGTAACCTACCAGATGTCATGTATTTTACTTATAACAATAGATAACTCTCATGACACTCTTAGATCAGGCTAGCTCTGTTCCAAACATCACTGTATTTATAGTGCCAAACTAGTAGGCATATATATATAGAGAGAGAGAGACAGACAGACATTATATATATAGTTATGTTTGGAGCAGAGCCTAGCATGATCTAAAAGTCTATTTTATATATACACACATATAATGTATTTGTCATGCTTAACAGACTTTCATGTAATCCTGCTATTTTTAGTAAAATCCATTAAGCTTATCCCTCATTTCTACTTATTTCTTCATACAAAGCCTCCTCTTAGTATATGAATTAATGAATCATCAATGAATATATATACTTCTTTACTCTTTATCAGAATGTGCTATTTTTATTTTTTTAAAGATTTTATGTATTTATTAGAGTGAGCGAGCAAGAGAGAGCATGAGTGAGGTAAGGCGGAGAGGGAGAAGCAGACTCCTCACTGAGCAGGGAGCCCCATACTCACTCCCAGGGGACTCCAGGGCCATGCGTGACCTGAGTCGAAGGCAGATGCTTAGCCGACTGAGCCACCCAGGCACCCTGAGTGCTACTATTATTATAATTTTGAAGAAAAGAAGGCATAGGGAACTGAAGTGATTTGGCCAATATTGTAGCATTCATTGCAAAGTGCTAGAGCAAGGATCTGGATCCAAGGAGCACAGCTCTGTGAATGATGCATCCTAACTGCTAGCTCATGTGGACTGTTTGGAGCCATTTATGTTGGGGTGTGACACTTTGCTTCTTACCAGAGTTGTGACCTTGGACAGGTTACATAACTCATTTGTAAATGTAGCATAGTAGCTGAATCTGTCTGGTATGGATATCAACGACGTTAAATGAGATAATCTGTGCCTTTTATTAGAGCGCTGGCACGTGCTCCATATGTCCGGGAAATGCAAGCTTTTTAAAATCATCTACTGTAATTCTCCAAATTAAATATTACCCAAACTTAACAGAAGAGCAATCTGATGTCCACAAACTTAGAAATATTGCCAAAGGCTGAGAGAACTAGCGTTCTAATTAAGTGTTCCCTAAGTCCAAAATTCTATATCCTGTTCATTTACCAGACATACTATAGTAAGGATGGCAGACCTTTTCAAAGCTATGTTTAGTTAAACATGGTGGAGGAAGGTAGGTGTGGTCTTTATTTTTTGAAGACTAATTCTCTTGTTGCTTCTATCTACAGCCCAGTTCATGTTCATTCATATGCTTTTTCAGTTGAGTCCTGAATCAGTTGATTGTGGTAAAGTCCAGTTGATTGAATACTTATTTTTATACCCAGAACTGAGTTGTGATAGATTTGGGGCTGTGTGGCAGAAGATTGGCATGAGGGGTGTGAGGAGGACAGGAGGGGCACCCCCAGGATTCAGATCTTTTTCTTGATTTGCTAGGGAGACTAATTTTTATTTTCTGATAAAGTAGCCTAAATGTTGGTGTATGCCTAAAATGCTTGTTTCTCCCGACTTAAATTGCCTTTCTGAGATAGTCTTGAGCTGCATCTTTTTGTAAATTGTGAATATTATTGGGTGAGTCTGAGCCCTTTCCTTTATTTTAGTAGGTCTGTTTTCCGTAGAGGGCGTATTTAGTTCCTTGAAGCACATCTCGGTGACCAACATTGCTTTGCTACTTTCTTTCTTTCTTTCTTTCTTTCTTTCTTTCTTTCTTTCTTTCTTTCTTTCTTTCTTTCTTCTTTCTTTCTTTCTTTCTTTCTTTTTTTTTAGAAAAGAACTGCAATGGTACATAGTTTAGTAGATGTTTAAATGTAAAATGGTATAAAAGGTATAAACCTTAAAGATGTAAAAATGATGCAAGGAACTACCATAACAAGATTCAGTAATTGTTAACATTTTGTTCCTTTTGCCTCATCATCTCCTCTGTGTGTGCGCATGTGTGTGTATGTGTAGTTCTCTGTCTACACAGAGACATACACAGTTCACATGAGTTTCATTTGGCAACTTAGGGGAGAGTATTTTGCAAGTGTGCTGTCCTTTTATCTGTGTATTTCATAAATACAAGCATATTCTGTCAAATAACCACTGTGAGGGTGTGTATCAAGAAATTTACGGATGCAATGTTACTATTTCATCCCCTGTCTATAATCAAATTTTACAATTTGCCTCCAGAATGTCCTTTATGGCTTTCTTTTTTTCCCTTCTCTGTCCAGGATCTAATTCAGGAACACACATTCCACTTAGTTGTGTCTTTATTATCCTTTAATCTACAATTCCTTAGCTCTTTTTCTGTTTTTCAGGACTTTGAAATTTTGCAAGTGAACGGGCCGGTCATTTGAATGTGTCTGATGTTTCCCTATGATTAGATTCACATTATGCATTCTGGGCAGGGACACCATAGAAGTGATGTGTTTTTTCTCTCTCTCGGAAATAAAGTTAATTTGTTTTATTATCAGAGATGTTAACTTTGACCATCTGGTTAAGATAGATGCCCATCAGGTACTTACACTGTAAAGCTACTATATTCCTTCTTTCTGTAATTAGTAAGAAACATATTTTTAGACTATTGGACTATCCCATCTATCTCTGAACTTTCACCTTCTAAAGTGACAGAAGTTTTTAAAGTTTATTTATAAATATTTAGTAACTGGCCCAGTTTCCCTCTATATTACGTTAATTTATCTGAAATAGATCATATGTGATAATTGATGAAAACAACTTTCCCAAAGCTAACACATTATTCAACATCACTATATACAAATAAACATGTGTGATCCATTTATATCAGTATGCAGTGGTGTTACATGAAAATGAAGTCCATCTTTGAATTCATTTAAGAATTTTGACAATTCAGGATTTTAGGATATTATTACATTTTTGTTCTTCAGATGGGCTAAAAAAAAAAAAAAAAAAGGAAGACTGGATAGAATGGAAGGAGGTCTGAGAAATGCCCCCTTTCCCAGCCAGAGCCATAAAGCTGACAAATTTGAAAACAACAAGCTCAGTTCCTTTGGTTTTAAACAAGATTTGCTCCAACAAGATTGGAGCAAACCAATCTTACATCTTGTTAGATTATCTTTATTTGCTTGTGTTTGCATTCTAGAAAAAAAAAATGTCTCTCTATTAAATGCTCCTACCATTCTATGTTACAGAATCAGGCCTCTTTGAGAACATGAAAATCATTTCATCAACTTTGTTATTTTACAGATGAAAAAAAGTTGAGACGTAGAAGTAATCTGAGTAAGTTAGTTGTAGAGTACTATGAGCTGGGATTCTGATTGTTGACTCCTGATCTGGTGTTATAGCCATGAAATAGATGACCTTGATTCTTGAATATATTCTGTTTGATTACAGCTAAGGATCTGGGAAAAAAAAAAGTAGTGGGCTGAATTTATGGTGGTAGAATATTCTTTCAAGTACCTGTTTAAAATATTGCGTGTCCTTGCCTCTCCACTGTAAAAGCCTCTCTACTGGGATAGAGGGGCATAGGTGAGACAATTGTGATGGATTCTTAATATCATTATTAATTACATTTTTCTCACTTTCTATATTGTATTGTCTGATGCCAAGGGGAAAATATACTCTTAACTGCCCATTCTTTTTAATGAAAACCTGTATCCCATGCACCCATCACATAAAATCCTAATGAACTTCTCCAAAGAGATATAGGTCATCTCAATCTCTAATGTTTTCCTCACTTTAGGAAAATCTCTGATGTGATCTTGACTATTCTTTGAAATATCATTTGGCTTATGGCCAGAGAACTCAAGAATCCTTTCAGACACTGGATTCATCTTTGGAATCATACCAGAAAATCCATTTAAAATCAATCTCTTATGAGGAGCAACATTACTCCCATCATTTGCCTTACACCCAATTTGTTTGGAAAATAGCACATAAAAAGAGGATCTGGTTGTAGTTTATATCTTTTCTAGTTTTCCAGTTGGATGAGACTTTTATAAATGTCTGGGCACCACTACCAATAAGGATTTGTCATCTGTTGTCAAAATAGTCGTACATAATTTTTATTTTGAAGTTGAGCTTTAGATTTACTTAAGTATTTTTTTTGACCCCATTGGCTTAATGTTTTAAGCTCTATAGTTACGATAATATATCTTCAGGTCCCATTTCTAAACCCATCAATAACATTGCAATTCAATTCTGCAAAAGAAATTATTAGTCAATGCCTCTATATTAATCATTCAAAAACAATAAAAATAAAATTGAGGGCAGAACACTAGTTGCTTCAAAGTATTGAATAAGCAAATTCTTCTGGGAGATTTATTTTCAGGATTTACAATTATTTTTTACTGATGAAATTGAGCTTTGTTAGAATGAAATTGAAGATTGCCTTTCCTGAGTCCTGTAACTATGAAGCTATATTCTTGACAAGAATTTTTAGACAGGACCCATATACATTCAGTATGTTTCGTTTTTTTTATCTTTTCCTATGGTCAGTGAAAAAGAGCATATATTGCATGTAAATACAATGATTGCACAGATATAACTAGTTTACCTGAGTTGACTCCAGCCTGGGAATTTCCAATGAATGAATAAGTATCTCGAACAGTCAATAATTTGAATTGAATAAAACCACCATTGAATAAAACACATGCCAAGGACTAAAGATGTGCTGCATCACTGTAAATCATTCTAGGTAGCATTTCACTGAAATTATAAATATTTTAATGTTCTAAAATATGCCATTCTTTTAATGTCAGATGCATGGTCACAATTCTTTTTTTTTAAGATTTTAAAATCTTAAAAAGAGGGCACGATCAGGGAGTGGGAGCAGAGAGAGGAGGAGAAGCAGACTCTCCACTGGGCAAGGAGTCTGACATGGGGCTCAATTCCTGGACCTTGGTCTCATGACCTGAGCCGAAGGCATGCTTAATCGACTGAACCACCTAGGGGCCCCCATGGTCAAAATTCTTTGACTGTAAGCAACAGACACCAAGGCATAGATTAGGAGGGAAAAAGTACTTTTTTATTTCCAGTTAAGTCCAAAATGGATAGATTTGAACTTAGGGACATTGGAGTCTAAGAGTTCAGACTCTGATGTCTTCATCTCTGTGCATCACTGAACTCTGCTCTTGTGTTCTTTTCTTCATTCTTGGGGCTTTTAACATGATGGCTCAGGGGAGGCTCTGGGCTTGTGTGTTCATTGATTTCAAGAAAGATATAGAGAAGTACTCTCCTCTATGATCCATCAGAATCTCATGAGAGCTCTATGAGAACACTCCAAAAATGTGAATGCTCATATGAGTCAAGTGATAAAATAGGCATCTGGTTGACTGCCAGAGCCCTGAAGTAGGAGTGAGAGAATCTGGATTTCCATACTATGTCTGTTCATTAGGAGCAAGACTTCAATTTGTATACATTCCATGAGTCTGTGATTTCTCACTTGTCAAATTCAGGGCATAACTACTTTCCTCAATCCTTCTCAAGCACCAACTATACCCCATGCATGTTATGGAAGTGGAATACAGCCATGGAAAAAGCCAGAAGAGGTTCTGCTTCCATGGATGCTTCATTCCAGTGTGAGGGAGACCCACAATGAAAAGATAAATAAGCAGTAACAAAAAGGGAATTTAAGTAGTGCCAAGTGCTATGGTGCAAATGATTGGTGAAAGCCATTTAATCAGCTTAAGGAGGCAAAGTTTATTTAAAGGGACACAGACACTGAGATGAAAGTAAGCTCATCTCATGAGTATTTAAGAAGAAACTTATTCTAGGCAGAGGTAAAAGAGTGCAGAAGTGCTAGGCTGGGAAAGAGTAGGGCTTATTTAAAGACTAGTAAGAGGAACTCTATGTATAATCCATCCCAAAGAAAGGAAAGAGATAGAATTGAGCGTAGGGAAACCCACAGGGGCCACCAGAAGATGAGAGAATCTACTGGATGGTTTTTGGCTTTCTTTTTAAATTTTAATTAATTAATTAATTAATTAATTAATTTTATTTACTATTAAAACCTTTTTTGTGTGTGTGTGGCTCATCTAGGGGGATCCAAGGGAAGTGCCGAGTCCAGTTATAAAGATTTGTGGTAACAATCAAGGCAAGATGTGCTGGCAGCTTGAAATAGGCTGCTTGCAGGGAAGGTAGTGAGAAATGTTTGTATTTAGGTTTATTTAGAAGGCCCCATAGGCAGGACCTTCAAACCCACAGAATAGGAGTGAGGAAAGAGATTAATATAGATTTCCAGGGTTTGCTCCTAAGCACCCAGTATGGGATGGTTCAATGAAATGGTATGGGGAAGTCTCAAGGATGGGAACAATGAGAGTTTGGCCTTTTAGATCTAAAGCACCAGGGTCCTCTGATGCTTTAGATGACTTTGAACTTCTGGTAAGCTCCAGGCTGGTGAGGGCAGGATCACCTACACTCTGTCTTCCCGTGGAGTCGCTCAGAAAACAAGTGCAGCAGATACTCAGGAGTCTAGGGCTTTTCAACACTCTGAGTCCAGCAGTATCGTAGAAGCTTTTTGGCACATGACAACAAATAGGCAAGTGGCCGATAGCCTTTTTGGCTGGTTGCCAGGTTTTTTGAAAATCCCCTTCTATGATTTCTTCTGTTCCCAGATTTGTAGACAGGCATGAATTTGGCAGTTGCTATAGAAATGTGAAAATTACAAGACATGCTGAACTACTCAGTGACTAGATTTATCTTTGAAATGTATTTTTTGTACATTCTTCCCTCCTAATTAATTACAACTTTGAACATTTGGGTAGCAGATACACTGACAGAAGGCTTTACCCCCTCTGGCTGAAATGATCATAATATAGTGAGTAGTTCTTGAGATTGTGTGACCTCAGACTGTGATAAGTATAACTGTGCTTTTCATAGCAGAAAAGTAGAAGTACTACAAGATACCTTGACAGTGTCTGAGACTGGAAGAGTTGTAGGACACCAACAAAGATAGCTAATAACAAGGATTCTTGCTCTGTGGAAACCATATAAAAGTAGCTTTGAAAAGTTATTAAAAATCCGTGTTTCATGTAGCTTCTCATTGATAACCGTAGACAATGTTGATTTGCATGACATCATTTACAATTAAGTCCTGTGACCAGGAAATTCCGGTTTCGGTGAGAAAGGGAAGAAGTATCTTCTGAACTAGGAAATGATTTAGGCATGCATGCCATCAGGCGCTTCTCCTTTGCCAAGTCTCCATCTGCATGTGGTTCCAGAAAGGAACACAGACAAGCAAGCACTGTAAGGACCAGCAAAGAGAAAGATGGGGTCACCATTCAGTTTCTCCTCCTTTCGGAATGTATGTGTGGGGACAAAACAAGGCCAAGGTTTTTAGGAGCTACAAAAAATGCCTTGTCAGTGAGGTGGACTTTCCAGTGTGGATTCCTGCCCCCTCAAAGAAAAAAAAAATTGGCAGCCTTAACACCAAATGAAGGCAGTGACACTAGTCTAGAGACTCCTCAGACCCCATCTACTGTGTTTAAGAATACCTGGAGCCACTGATTTCACTCCTGTGTTCTTACCTGCATTGAAGCAAGACATGGTTTCATGCATTTCCTGGCATTTTATTTTATTATTATTTTTTTACTGGCATTTTTAAATTTGCTTTTTGAAATAGCTCTTTCTGTCCTTTGCCCTGCTTTCTATCATTTTTAAATCATTTTTCTAACATAACATAGGTTATAAATAACTTTCCTGGTTTTGCACGTGTCATGTAATTTTTATGGTGGCTTTTTTTTTCCATATCGATATTTTTAGCTAGCACAGAGTCAAAATACTCAATTCTTTCACGGTTTCAAGCTTTAGGAACTCACTCCTGGTTTCTGTCTCTGCGGGGTTTTTTCATCTTAAAAAAAAAGAAAAGAAAAAAAAACATTGTTTAATCATTCCATGGTTGATGTATACAAGGTTAGAGTGGCAAATTCAAGTTTATGTATTTTTTAAGATTTATTTTTATTTATTTATGATAGACCGAGAGAGAGAGAGAGAGAGAGAGAGAGAGAGAGGCAGAGACACAGGCAGAGGGAAAAGCAGGCTCCGTGCAGGGAGCCTGACGTGGGACCTGATCCAGGGACTCCAGGATCACACCCTGGGCCGAAGGCAGGCGCCAAACCGCTGAGCCACCCAGGGATCCCCAAGTTTATGTATTTTTTTAAATGACTAGCCTTATGAGACCAGGGGCTCCCAAGACCTGACACGGTGTGCAGCACATAGTAGGTTCTCAATAATTATTGAAGAGATGAATGAATGAACTACATCTAAAACCTAATGGCTTCGTTCAGTATAAGTGAGTCGTAAACTTTAAGGTTTATGATAATCTGATAACTGGCTATTAAGTTGGAGAACTGACTTCTCAGCACTCTATGGTACTTTGTAAGAAGAGAAGAATTCTTTTTATCTAGGCTCTAGACACTATATGGATTTTAAAGGCATTAAAAAATAATAAGGCACAAGACACTAACTTACTGTGTCCAAATGAGACCACAGAAATGAGAAGATTTTGAATGAAATAGATTCAGGCCGCAGTTCTAATCTAATTCCTTGATTTTTCCGTCCAGATGTTGCTACTGATCTTCTGGACTCAGTTTTTTTTTTAAAGAGTTTGATTGAATGAAATGCACAGACTGCAAACTTTCAGGTGATCCACAGTAAATACGTTGTTTTCCAAAGACTGCACAGGTAATATAGTTGTGACGAATCCTGTACCACCGCATCCACCCTGTACTGCAGATACATATGCCTGATATTCAATTAGATAAATAAACATTCAGCAATGTTTAAATCTGACTTCTGAATTGCCCTTTTTAATGAGTCGTTGCTCTGTTCACATGTTCACAAACTAAACTCAGATGCTCACATGATATTCTATTGCCCAGGGAAAATGCTAACTGAACTGCCTAATGATCCGAAGTATAACAAAACTCTGAGGAAACTAATCATGTGTCTACTGGATACAGTGATACAGTCACTGTGGAGAGCATGTGCCAAAGAAATAAATTATGCGCTAAAGCTATTTCTCTTGTTCCACTCCGTGGACAGAAGGACCAGTTTATATCCTCCTATAAAAAGCATACTGTGACCGGCAACAAACAATATTCTTACATCCTTCCCTAAAAGGCTCAGCATGCTTCTTTTTTACATAAAATAGAATTCTCTCTAGCAAACTAATGAAATATGGTGAAAAGAAAAGAATATCATTAGGAGTTTAAAAAAAAATTGCTGACTGAATTTCTGTCGCTCTTACTGCTGTAGATGTCAAATGTTAGACTTTCAAAGGGAAACTTGACAAGATTAAATGCTACCAGAAATAACTTAGGCAAACCAGGCTGGGCTTGTGTACATCTTACAAAAAACATCCACTTCCAAGCAAAATGTTGAGCCAATCTAGTTTTTATCTTCTGTTGCATTTTCCTCCTTTTGCAACAAACAGTGTGTCCTTTTCTAACAAATGCTTAGAACCTCCTCCTCCAAGCTGCTTTGCATAAGTGTTAATTTGTTCTACTGCATTAGAATTAACTTTTCCACTGAGAGCGCATGGCTTTGCCTTACTTTTTTTTTTTTTGAAGTTAACAAATTAACATCTTATCCTAATAAAGGCTGCAATCCCAAATGACTAGAATACAGATGTTGAGGAAAACATTCATGAACATTTTTTGGTTATTCTTTATTCTCTTGGGGGTTAAATGTGATAGGCAGTTATTCAGGAGAATTTGCAAAATGTACCTAACTTTATTTGAAACATATTACTTATTCATTAGTGATGAAGCATTACTTTGTTTTTCTGACAACCCTGGGAGAATTAAAAGCATGTGTTAAATAATGAGTGCATGAAAAAAAAAAAAACATATTGACAAATGTCAGGTACTTATTGTTATATACATACTATTATTTCTTTTAGGGTTGCCAGAAAAAACAAAACGTAGATTCGTTTTTATGTGCAAATTATCTCTTTAATTGGGGCTGATTTTTAGGTCTCAGGTTAAAGTAAGTTTTCCAACTGTGTTATCTACACGTAATAATTGTAGAGAACTGAAAGAACACTTAGGTAAATCTAGGGGTTAATAGTATCCATAGCATGAGATCATATTATATTCTGTAGTATCTTTGCCTTGGCTTAGAGTTCACATAGAGACTTCCTAAAAAGTGAATTTGACCTTTTATTTTTATTGTGTCTCCTACTACATGTTACACAGTGTCTTGCATGTAACAGAACAACCATTTGTTGAATGAATGAATAAGAGAATGAGGAAAACATGGTAGCCCTCAGCCACTTTAACAATCCTTGGTCTAGACTAACCGTTGGATCCCAGTCTGTTGTTCCATCCACTCTCCTTTCATAACTGTACTTTTGCCAGGGTAGGCAATCATGGTCAACTGCCAGTTGGTCGTTTCACAGACTTTCACTCAGAAAAGTGATACAGAAACTATTTCCTCAAAAATTAATATAACTTTACTGAAAATGGCTATGTGTAACATTGTTTTAAAAGATTTTATTTAGGGATCCCTGGGTGGCGCAGCGGTTTGGCGCCTGCCTTTGGCCCAGGGCGTGATCCTGGAGACCCTGGATCGAATCCCACGTTGGGCTCCTGGTGCATGGAGCCTGCTTCTCCCTCTGCCTGTGTTGCTGCCTCTCTCTCTCTCTCTCTCTCTCTCTCTCTCTCTCTGTGATTATCATGAATAAATATAAATAAATTAAATCTTTAAAAAAAAAGATTTTATTTATTCATGAGAGATACAGAGAGAGAGGCAGAGAGACACAGGCAGAGGGAGAAGTAGGCTCCATGCAGGGAGCCTGATGTGGGACTCGATTCCAGGACTCCAGGATCATGCCCTGAGCCAAAGACAGACACTCAACCGCTGTGCCACCCAGGCATCCCTATATGTACCATTATTAAAAAAAAAAAATTATTCTGCTCTTTCTTGAGCCTGACCATTCAAACTTAAAACCAAATTTCGAAAATGTGTAACATTCTTTGCTTGAATAATAATATGGTGGGAACTGAGCTGTAATTAGGCGAATTTTCTTTCTCATTTGGAGAATGTCAGTAACATGAACAGAGAATTATTAATAATTGAGATAAAAATGTGCTTGTCTGGGTGAGTATGTGGATTGGACAGACATCGCTGTTAAAATTACTTGCACAGTGAAAATTATGTTTGCAGCAAATGCATTAAAGTACATTGAAACGGTGTTACTGCTTCCTTTGTGGTTTTCTGGACTGTGAACTGTGTGAGGATTGTGAGCAGTCTCAGTGTATAGGAGTAGCAGAAGGGGTTAGCAGGGGGCTGGTGCTGATGCTTTTGGCCCTGGCACAAGGTTGGTGAGACAAAGACAATGCCTTGTGGTCTCTTATTATGTGAGTAACATGGGAATCCTGCCGCCTCCAGAAGGACAGTCTTTACTCTGCAGCCTTCTCCATTTTTCCCTTTGTGCTTTGATGAGCACAGCAGGTTTTGCATCTGTAGGTGTGATATGAAGCAGCAGCTCCAGGGCTGAGGAGAGCTCTCCTTGCAGGGCCCTGGGTTCTTGACAGCCCTGGGAGCAGCATGCATCTTTGTTGCAACTGGCTGCTTAAGACCTGATGTGTGACCATTTGCTCTCCTCACACAGGCATCTTTTCTCATCTTTGATATACCTGCTGAGATGCCAACTGAATATGTTGAAAAACAGGCTGTAGGTTTTAAATGGAAATCTTCCTTTCAAATGAACGATTTATAAACAAAATGTCATTGAGTATTTAACCATCAGTTCATGCCTCATCAGTGAGGTTGGTCCAAGCTTTGATAATCCACACATATAGGAAAAGTTTGTACTCTGAACTCTACTGCACACCCAGGCCTCCAGACCCACTTCTCTCATTCCTGCTGGGGGTAACCAGACCTAGGACAGGTGGAAAATACATGGTCTTCCCAATATTTGGAGTTAAAGAGGTTAACATAGGAGCTGATATGGTGTCCAAGTATGATACTGTATAAAAAATGCAAGTGGTCTCCAACTTCAATGGTTCTGCTTAAGTTCTTTTTTTTTTTTTTTTTACTTTATCATGGTACAAAAGTGATAAGCATTCAGTAGAAACTGTACTTTCAATCTGGATCTTTTCCTGGGCTACTGATAGGTGATCCCATCCTCTCTTATGCTGGCAGCCCTCGCCCCCAGGCAGCCATACAATCAGGAGGGTAAACACCCAGTTCTCTTATGTTCATTATGCACCCATGCAACCATTCTGTTTTCCCCTTTCAGTATAGTACTCAATAAATTACATGAGATGTTTGACACTTTATCATAAAATAGGCTTAGAGTTAGATGATTTTGTCTAACTGTAGGCTAAAGGAAGTGTTCTGAGCTTTTAAGGTACATTAGGCTAAGCTATGGTGTTTAGTGGGTTAGGTATTGTAGTAAATGCGTTACGACTTTATTTTCAACTTTTGTTGGCTTTATCCACACATAACACCATTGTAAATCAAGGAAAGTCTGTATACATTTGGTCTTTGCCTCCAATTCCTGGCACAGAGCTGTTGACACCCTTTTAATTTCCTGAGTGATAGTGGTGTAGGAGCATCTTTTGTTATCCATAAGAAGTTCCTTTCAACCAGACCTGTGCTTACATTAATGAGATGACTGGTGTATATCTGTTCCTGATGGCTTCAGGATGGGGGCTAGAGGAACCAACTAAGCAATCAGAGGGCTGGAATTTTCAGCCCCATCCCTCAATCTCCAAGGAGGGAGGCTTGAATTAACAACCCGTGACCAGTGGTTTAATTAATCATGGCTACATAATGGAACCTTCATGAAAACCCTAAGTAAAGGAGCCTGGAGAGCTTCTGGGTTGGTGGATGCATCCATGTGCCAGGAGGGTGGCAACACCCAATTCCAAGGGGACAGAAGCTCTTGTGTTTGAGGCCCTTCTAGACTTTGTTCTATGTGCTTCTTTAAATGCCTGGATTTGTATTGCTTATATAATTGCATTGTTTATAACATCCTTTATAATAAAACAGTAACAGTGAGTAAAATGTTCCTCTGAGTTATGTGTGCCATTATATGAAATTATTGAATTTGAGGAGGGGGGGGAAGGGTGATCCTGAATTTGTAGTCAAGTCAAACAAAAGTGTGGGTAATTTAGTGACCCACCACTTGTGATTGGCATCTGAAGTGGAAAGCAGTCTTGTGGAACTGAACCTTTAACCTTTAGAGTCTACATTAACTTGTGGTAGTTAGAGTCAAAATTGCATTAAATTGTCGGACACCCAGCTGGTGCCCCTGGAGAACAGATTGGTGTGAAAACCCACACATTTGGTGTCATAAGTGCTCTTGAGTAGAGAAATGTTTTCCTTGGCCAGGCAATCTGCATTAGTATACATTTCCAGAACATAGTCATCAGGAACACAGACCCTACAGCCACATACCGGAGTTCATGCCCTGGCTCTGCCGATTACTAGCTGTGTGTATTCGCTTCAAGTAATAATCTCTGTGTGCCTCCATTTGCGCATTTGCAAAATAGAAATATTAGTAGCACTGGGCTCATTGACTTATAAGGAGGATTGCATGATTTAATATTTGCAAATGACTTAGAAATTTCTTGGCTCATACTAGAAGTATAATGCTTAATTAAGTGAAAATAAATAAAGTTGAGTAAAAGAAATCATACTTTCTATCGTACTTTGTCTTGCTTTCTGTGTCTTTTTGCTCCATGGAGAATTCCTTTTCTA
Organism: Canis lupus dingo; assembly: GCF_003254725.2. Classification (NCBI taxonomy): domain Eukaryota; kingdom Metazoa; phylum Chordata; class Mammalia; order Carnivora; family Canidae; genus Canis; species Canis lupus. The sequence continues at coordinate 74,429,526 of NC_064247.1, forward strand.
TTTATTTGTCCGGTTGTAGAGGTATTCTTCTTTTCCTTAAGTGCAACACCTTGAGTTGCCGATGCTTAGATGCCATGTGCCACGCAAGCAGCACTGATTTGAGTCCCATGGGCACACATGTTAGCATGACTAGGGCCCTTGCTTTACTTGTGATTGTATAATAGGTCCCATCTGAAATGTCAAGAAGATAAATACTTTGGAAAGACAAATATCAAGACCCTTTTATCACCTCTTTGATAAAGCTAATCATTAATGGTGACATAAGGATTGTTACGAAGATATAAGGTGGCTAATTAGAAAGGAATCCGGAAATGCACTCACATGGTTGGAGATTGCCTGTAACATCTTTGTGAATGTTTCCACCTGGAGTCTGTTTTGAGACAGCATAGCTGCTTCCATGGTTCCCAGGGCATTGTTGGTTTCATAAAATTAATTATCCCCAGGCTCAATAAACCTTTTGGTCTTCATTCTCTACTATATGCTGAGTGTCCAAGAAATGAAAACAGTATGTGGTGGTGAGAAGACAGGGATCTCGGGATCCCTGGGTGGCACAGCGGTTTGGCGCCTGCCTTTGGCCCAGGGCGCGATCCTGAAGACCCGGGATCGAATCCCACATCAGGCTCCCGGTGCATGGAGCCTGCTTCTCCCTCTGCCTGTGTCTCTGCCTCTCTCTCTCTCTGTGACTATCATAAATAAATAAAAATTAAAAAAAAAAGAAAGAGAAGACAGGGATCTCTTGATGCCAGGAAGTCAGGTGGAGAAATTTCATCTATGGTGGTAAGAGTTTGTAAGTTTGTAACTTGATCCTTAAAGTTTATCAAGTGAAATCTTAACATTCCAAAGGTAAAGGAAATGCAGTCAATCTACTCCTTATTTCAATCAAAATTTAATAGGACTTTCCTTGTTTTATTATTGAAATATTATTTTGAACTCTAAGAGAATCCAGGAAAGGGTTTTAAGCAAAGGATGGAGAGGGGTGGGAGATGGATTTCATTTTCCAAGATGACATGACAATAGTATGAAGAAAAATTAGAGGAAAATAGAATTGGAGGTAGGGAGATCTATTATAAACTCATTAGAACAATCCAGATAAGAAGTGTTGGAGACTGAAACTCAAGCAGCTGCAGTTTAAGTGGAAAAGAAGAAATGAATTGGAAAATTAATATAGGATTAGATTTATGGGGGTCATGGAGGAGGATAGGGATGAGGGTGGAATATGAGGAGATGTCTAAGATCCTCCAAGAGGCTGAGCTGAGTAGAAGAGGCAAGTAATAATGCCACTCGTTAAATAATAGTCAACAGGGTCACCCTGAGGACTTGGGGGAGAATGACAGATTGAATGGAGATGTTGATTTAAAGATCAACAATCAATTGGATTCTCAGCAGAGACAATAAAGTAATTCAGTAAACAGCCATGCTGTTAAGCAGGAATGTCTAGGGTATAAATACATATTTTTTTAGTCATCAGGATACAGTAGTAAATGGTCAAAAGACATTAATTGACTTGTCAGGTCTCACACCATTGTAAGATTGAGAATAGGGTCTCGTGACTTGCCTGTAACTCTTGTGTAAGACAAGTGGTGTTTTCTCTACTAGGGAACTATAAATATGTGCTTTGAGCTGCATCTCCCCTTCGCATTCTGCATACATTTGAAACTGGCATGTCTTTTTAGTTTTAAATGTTTTAATGTAAGTATCTCCAATTTTATATTCAATAAATGGGTCACACTTAATCTTTTCTTTCCAATGATTTGCAGTTTAACATTAACGTAATTCATCTTACTATAGCAATGTTCACATTTTTAAGGAAACAAATCACTTGACAGGTTAGATGTTACCTTGTTGTTTATTCAGATAGATGCTGAGATAGTCTTGGAAATGTGGGTGGGAAGTGGGATTGGGCAGAGTGTAGGAAGCTGGTCTTCAGTCTGACTTATCTACTTGGAAAGAACATCAACCAGGGTAAAACTTAATGCATCTGCATGAATGGAAATCAATTGAATTGATTTTTGAGGGACTTGTTCCTTTGCTGCCATTTCAAAACTCAATACCATGTAATGTTCAAGAATAAGGCCATTACAAAGATCAACAGAAAAAAAATACAAAGTTTTACTTAATGCATGAAGATTATACATTTGCAAAAGCCTTTAATTGTACAAGTTTTCAGTGAAACTTGAAGTTTTAATTTAATCACAAATCTATAATATGCAAGTAAGCATCGTGCTTTCCAATACTAAGAAATCTGTTCTTCCACTGATGTGTGAAGGATTTAAATGGCCATCAACCCTCAACACTAATAGCTTTTCTCTTTTTCTCTCATGTGTCTGCAGCATATATTGTTATAGCCCAGAGGACTCTGAACAGTGTTTTTGAGCACATTTAAGAATTAAACATTAAAATTCTGCTAAGTCATAATGCCAACATGATAAAATGCCTGCAGTAATTATACCCACTGGATTATGACAATAGAACTTTCTTTATTCCATTAGAAATAATAAGAATAACTAAAATCTGTATGCAGAAGTTTTTATTCTTTAAGAAGTATTTGCTTACAAGTGGTGGTATTTTTTGAAAAATCAACTGAAGCGCTTATGTTGTGCTTAGAACAATTTCTGGCTTAGGAAATTACTATTAGTTACCACTGTTTTATGGTTTTTAAATTGGGCTTGTAAACATAAATATATGTGAGTGCAATGTGTATGTATTTATGTGTTCAATTGATAAAATTAAAAAGTAGAGAAAAGGACATCACTTGACAATTTGTGTATAAAGGAGTAACTTCAACTGAATATCAGATGAATTCAAGCAGCCACAAGACAGACTATCACATGATAGGCCTCATTTATACTAGATGGAAATATATTCTCTTCAATCTCCTTGGGATGACAGCTTCAATCATCACTGGAGAATGGGGAGCTCATTGCCCCAAAATTTCTGCCAGGGTCAGAAGATGTGGAGGTAGCCAGATGTGGAAGAGAAGAGCATGCCCACTGTGTGGGCTCACTCACTCCTCTCTCCAGGCTGACATAGAGGCTCCCTTATTTTTCATGTTAGCCAGGACGATGGCTCAAGAGTGCCCTCTCTGCCTGGTCGGGTCGTGGTTGTCCTCTTCATAGAGTAAATCTGTGGTCCACTGTCCAGAATTGTGTTAATGGAATATCCCTGGCCCCTCCAACACTGCTGGGCCTCATCGCTTTTTAAATTTTTTGGAGTTGAATCTATTCATCTGACATTTGTTACCTTTAACCAAAGGATAACTGAGAATGATAGCAAGGAGAAAGAGGAGAAAGATGCCCTAATATACTGAACCCCAGGTAAGAATTCAGCATGATGCAAGGCATGCAGCCCATTTTAAATCTGTGATCACATTTAATCTTCCTAAAAACCCTAGGAGATGGGCATCATCTTCATTTTACACAGGATGAATACCAAAGCTATGAAATATAAGTGGTATATTCCTGTTTATATAGCTAACACGGGAGCTGGCCAAAATCCAAGGCCTGGATCATCTGGCACCAAAGCCTTTCCTCTACAAACACCTTAAAGGATTTTTTTAGGCACAGTAAAATTTGGGAAAAGCTGTCCCAGAGTGTATTGCATGAATATAACCAAAACTTGAGTGGTTAAATTCTGAGCAAGGAGCCAGAAACACTGCTAATATGTGACTGATACGGGGGATAGTTCCTTTCTGCCCTCAGTGAGGTCCTTAAACTAAAGTACTTACTGCATCTGAGGGCATCCTCATCTATGTGTGATATTTAGCTTTATCTTTCAAAGGGTTTCTGACTTTTAACCTTCAAGTCATTTGCATTGATTTTCCTTTTTCTGCCAATTTACACCAAACTTTGGCCCAGATTTCCTCTTGATTAGCTCGGTAATGACACCACCTCTGTGATTTTGTGCTGTCTACTCTTTTTGTTTATCTGAGAACATTTTTCTCTCATTGTTGCTAGGACTCATTATGAGGATTGCATTAACCCAGGCTACTGGAAAGGATTCCATAATATCTACTAGACCATAGAACTTCCTCTCTATAGCTCTTCCCTGAGAGCTATGCAAAATAAACTTATTGCCCTTTCCTAAAATTTTAGGTCAAATGCTTTTTTGTTTGTTTGTTTGTTTGTTTGTTTGCCAACTTATTAGATTTGTTTAGTAAGGCTAAATAATACAATTTGAACTTGGCCCAATCCTCATTTTCCAGATTTTTATTAACCATTATATGTGTTAGATGATTTTATAGCTAATTTGTCATTGTCCTTTTGTTTAGATATCAGGAACTGCCTAGAAACATTTTACTGAAAGCAGGAACTTGTGATTAATGCTCTTAGCACTCCTGGTAGATAAAAGTTGATTTGTAGAATCATATGAAGAGGACAGTAGAATACTATAACAGCAATGATTCTGTTTCAGAGATCTCAACTACATGCTAAAGTACTTTCCTAAGAAGTAAATATCAGTAACTTGCTATGGGGGGGGGGGGGGAACCAACTTAATTGAAGTATTCTAAGCCTGGTTAGGAGCTAGCCTCTTTATCCTTTGCAAATTCTGGATACACTGGTAGAAAGGTGTATGTATAAATCTTATGAGGCACCCAGTATATATATATATATGTGTGTGTATATATATATATCTCCCAGTATATATATATGTGTATTTATATATATATATATATATATCCAATATAATTGATATATGTATATGATACTGCTAGAAATATAAAACCTGTGAGTATTTTAGAATGATGGAAAAAAATCTTTATCTTAGTTAGTTTGGTGGTTAGTCATGTGCGTACATTTCCCAAAACTCATCAAATTATACATTTTGTAACATCCATGCATTTTGCTAATGGAAATTTTACCTTAGAAAAAACTAGGGGAGGCTAGCTGGCTTAGTTGATAGAACATGTCTCTTGATCTTGGGGTTGTGAGTTCAAGTCCCATGTTGAATATAGAGATTACTTTTTAAAAAATGAAATATTTTTAAAAACAGAAAGGAAAACTATTGGTAAAACATTTCTAATAATGTATGTTTACACTCAAGTCCAAAAGAAGTATTCATGACCAAAAAGGGAGAACTGGGCTAGCTAGTCACTCATCTTCTGTAAGCTGATGAATTATTTGAGAATCTCCATCTTTATTTCTGCTTCCTCTCCACATCTCCCCCTTCCCATCTTGAAATCTTGCTGATATCCACATGCATTTATAACTGTGGTTGGCAGCATAATGGCCCTTCAAATACCTTGATAGTCTAATCCCCAGAGCCTACATGAATATGTTACCCTATATGGTAAAAAGAACTTTGCCAATATGATTAAATTAAGGATCTTGTGATAGGGGGATTATCCTGGTTATCTGGATAGGCCCAATGTAATCATAACTGTCCTTAAAAATGAACGAGGGAGATAGGAGAGTCAAAGAGAAGACAGGACTATAGAATCAGAGGTCAGAGGATGCAATCGCTAGCTTCAAGATTGAAGGGGACGATGATTTGAGGCAGGCAGCCTCTGGAAGCAGGAAAAGGCAAAGAAACAGATTGTCCCATAGGAGATTCTCCCCTGCATCCAAAAGGAACCCTACCCTGCAGACACCTTGATGTTAATCTGGTGAGACCAATTTCAGACTTCTGCTTTCTTGAATTGCAAGATACTTAATTTGAGCTAAGTGACTACATTTGTGGTCATTTGTTATAGCAGCAATAAGAAACTAATACATTGCCTTGAACTCGAGAAATCCCTCTGTCCTTACGGTTAGGGCAATGACCTCTCCTAGGTTTTACCTTCACCTCTTCTTACCGTCTGTATCCTTATGATGTTTTCCTCTAAAATATTAGGCTTTAAAAAATGTCTAGGAATATAATTTTGGATGATTTAGCATCACTTTATATACAGCATTTCAAATCTTAATTTGTTATATTATTTATGAAGGGAGGACTTCTTCAGATCTTTTTCTTAGTCTGTAAATGATACCACTACTCCCTAGACATCATGGTGAGGACAAACTGGAAAACACAAGCCTTCCTCTCTCCTGATAATGGTTTATTTGAGAATCATCATGTGAAGTCACTGGTTGGGGGAGGAGCAATGTGTAGAAAAGGATATTTTTCAGTATTAAATGAACTCAACATAGAGGCATAGTAATCACTTAATAACTCTTAGAACTATTAGTTTCTTTGTGCATGTATCCTAGTCGCTCTACAAAATAGGTTTCTAGAAGTAGCCTGTTCTAAATATGCAAATAATATGGAGATCTGGAAATTGCCTAGTGATTTGCATTACTCACTTCCCTGGCATTATTTTATAAAATGTTTGTATGATTATGCCATAATTTTATTGCCCAGATTATGTGAGCAAAATAAATTTGTGTCTCCCTAAAGGATTTCAGAGATAGATTCTGTATACTAAAGAATTTTCTTTCTTTTCTTCAGTAACACTTTTAAATAAATCATTCAAATGAGTTCTGCTGCATAATGTGTTTTCTTTTTTTAGCTTTTTATCTCTTTTCCACAAGCCATGCTTGGATAGATACTTTTAAAAGATTTTAGCCGTTGAAAAGTATTCAGAGCAAAACTGGAGAAAAGCATTTGCCATCCTCCTCCATGATTATGCCAACTTAATGCTGGGGTTTCTGAGAAGTATTATTAAAGAAAATGAAAGCTTCTAGAGCTATTAATTAGACAAGTAATTCTTTCGTTTCTTCACTGATTTTATTTTTTTTTATTCAAGGTCATGTTCAAAGTCTTAGCCACCCAACTGCTAATTTTAGTCTTGTATTTTATTTTATTGTGGCAAGAACACTTTAACATGAGATCTACCCTCTTAAATTTTTAAGTGTAAAATGTAGTATTGTTAACTATAGAGACAGTGTTGTGCAGCAGATCTCTACGATTTACTCCTCTACATGAGACGTGATGCCCATTGATAAGCAATTCTCCATTTTTCCCTTCCCCCAGTGCCTGATAACCACCATTCTACTCTCCGCTTTTGTGAGTTTAACTATTTTAGGTACCTCCTTTAAGTGGAATTAGGTAATATTTGACCTTCTTTCACTGGTTTGTTTCACTTAGTATTATGCCCTCAAGGTTCTTCCATGGTGTCACCAACAGCAGGGTTGTTCTATAAAGCAAAGTAATATTTTATTGTATGTATATACCACGTTTTCTTTATCCATTTATTTGTTAGTGGATATTTAGCTTGTTTCTACATCTTGGCTATGGTGCCTCATTGAACACTGGAACGATGATATATCTTTGACGTGATTATTTCAATCTTTTTGGATAAGTACCCAGAAATGTGAGTGCTGGATCATAAAGTAGCTCTACTGATCATTTTTAAAGAAATAACCAATGTGTTCTCCATAGTGACATTGGTCTTGACAATGATGTCATGTATATGACACCAAAAGCACAGGCAACACAAGTAAAAATATAAACGGGGACTTCATCAAACTAAAAAGCTTATGTATAGCAAAGGAAACAAGGGTGAAATAGTAACCTATGGAATGGGAGAAAATATTTGTCAACCATATAACAGATGAGGGGTTAGTTTCCTAATACATAAGGAACACCTGCAACTCGACAGTGAAACAAAAACAAAACTTGAATAACTTGATTTTTAAAATGAGCTAAGGTAAGAGTAGATACTTTTCAAAGATGGACATACAAGTGGCCAGCAGGTCTATGAAAGAGATGCTCAGTATCACTAACCATCAGGGAAATGCAAATCAAAACCACAATGAGATATCACCTCACATCTATGAAGATGGCTATCAGCCAGCATGTGGAGAAATTAAAATCCTTGTAAATGTGCACTACCATGATGATAATTTGTCAGCCTATGAGTAATATTCATGACAGTGCATTGGTCCATCAGGAAGCCAGTTTTACATGTTAGTGTCTTGGTTACAGAGCTTATGAGAGACTCTTGGGTTTCATGTTCTGCCTGCATCCCTCAGGTTGCTTGCTTGTTTTCTTCTGTTCCTATGTAACTGGTAACTAGCAATTTTTAATAATTTTATTTTCTGAGTAGAGCAAAACTAGTGTAATTCTTTAGGTTGCTACAATAATTTACTTAAGCATATCCTATTTTCAAGAGTGCCCAAAGGGTGCCTGGGTGGCTCAGTTGGTTAACTGTCTGCCTTTGGCTCAGGTCATGATCTCAGAGTCCTGGGATGGAGCCCTGCGTTGGGCTCCATGCTCAACAGGGAGTCTGCTTCTCCCTCTCCCTCTGCTGCTTCTCCTGCTTGTTCTGTCTCTCTCTCTCTCTCTCTCTCTCTCTCTCTCCCTCAAATAAATAAAATTTTTTTAAGTGCTCACAATATCATTTTTAGTTCATTATTGCATTTTATAAAATAAGCACTGGACCATTCTAACAAGCTCTAGATAGTTTCTAATGAAAATCACCAGAAGACTTGAGAGAAATAATAGCATAATTAAAATATAAATTCTAATATTTATCACAAACTATACATCAGGTTCTAAGTATTTTTTTCAGAGCCTTAATTAGGTTTTATATTTTTCTTCTAACTAAAGTTATGTGTTCTATGTAAAACATCAATCATTTTAAGAAGTCAAAGTCAGTAATAACATGAAACAAGCATGGGAAGAGGATGTTAGAACTCTAGGGATTTGGGGAAACCTCTGATCTGACCTCATTATACAGATGGAGAAGCTGAAATCCAGAGTATGGAAATGAATGGCTTGGCTGGCTCGGTATTACTGACCTATTCTGTGAGGTGAATGACTGGATCCAATGATGCAGTATCCCAGGGTTAGGGCAGAAAGCCTGACATCTATTCATCTCCTGTCACATGTGAGCTGCTGGGGAGTCCACACTCATGCCCCACTTGATGGATTTTCCACAACATTCCAGAGAAAAGAGTTTGTTTCCCCATTCTCAAGCCCCCACTTTTAATGGGAAAACTGAAACTGGAAATGGGTTACTATAGACTGTGACCCCCAAAGTTCCTATGGGGAAGCTCTCACCCCCAATGTAATGGTGTTCAGAGATGGAGCCTGTGGGAGGTAGTTGGGGGTAGAATGCTTCCCTGAGGTTGAGACCATCAGAATGGGATTAGTGGGCTTGGAAGGGAGCGAGCTCATTCTTGTCATGTGCATGCATCAAGAAAAGGCCATGTAAGTGATATAGTTTTGGAATGTTGTGGTGAGGTCCAGAGCCAAGGCCAAGAAAGAATTCTTGAGATGTCTTTGGTGCAAAAAGGTGATTCTTTTTTTTTTTTTTTAATTATTTGTTTATTCAGAGAGAGAGAGAGGCAGAGACACAGGCAGACTCCATGCAGGAAGCCCGACATGGGACTCGATCCCCGGCCTCCAGGATCACACCCCGGGCTGCAGGCGACGCTAAACCGCTGCGCCACCGGGGCTGCCCCAAAAAGGTGATTCTATAACACAGAGGCAGGACCCATGGGCAGAAAGAGCTGCTGTGCTAGGGTTGTGAGGAATGGCTGATTCTATACCTGGGAGTTGGGGGAGGTAAGGCAAAAGGGAGGTGTCCTTAAGGCGTTAACATGAAGACAGTTGGGAGTTTCCTAGAGGAATGTTAGATTGCCTGCCTCAAGTATTTACCAGTGGGCTGCAGGTTATAAGGAAATTTTATTTTATTTATATTCCCTTTAACCTTGTTTCCCACATCACTGTGGAGGGGGAGGGTGATGTTAGTGCTTCAGGAAGTTGAGTCAATGGAAGTTAGGTTATTGATGAGAATGCTTTTTTCTTGTAAGTCACTAAGACATTTGTAAACTGATAGAAACTCATGTCCTGCAGAACAGTGATCTCTCTCAGTTAACCATTTGGTTTTTCCCTTCCCTGAGTTTTAGAGCAACCAGGGGTGCCTGAGAAATGTCACACACATCCCACCTGGACAGGGGTGGGGGTTGCAGGATGTGGGCTTGTGCTTTGTCCTCAGCTTGCCTTCTGCTCCCTTATCATAAGGACATAGTGAGAAGGAGGCATCAACAAGCCAAGAAGGGATCTCTCACCAGCTCTGACCATGCTGGCACCTTCATCTTGGACTTAGAGCCTCCAGAAGTGAGAAAGTAGATTTCTGTTGATTAAGGCACATAGTCTATAGTATTCTGTTATGGAAGCCCAAGCTGACTCATACATCTGTCCCATAACTTTTCCAAAGTTGCAAAGATACTAAGTGCTGGGTTGAGCTCCCAAAACAGATGGATCTCTGTGCATGGTGACAATCTGTCCTTGGGGCCTAGAAGTCAAGCTTGTGAGGGTGTTTAACATCTGCATTGATTTAAACTATTAATATGCCACTGTTAAAAAAAATGCCGATGTGCAAATATTTCAGGCTCACATGAATGGGGCATTTACTATTGCCAAGTACTGTGCTTATTTTATAAAAGTTGTCTCACGTAAGCTAATTTCCTGCTTTTCTTAATTGTCATCTCCTTTGTTGTCCTGAAAGACAATACTATACCCCTACCTCCTTTAGTACTTTCTCCCATCTGATTCAGGGCAGAAATTACAGTAGGGTCCATGGGCAAGGAAACTTTGCCTATTACACATGAGTCTCTTTGTGATTTCCTTATAAAAGCCACCTAGTATGGGCATCATGAATTTGTGCAGTATCGTTTCTTAACATTTATTAAAAAAAAAAAAACACTACTGTTTAGCACATTTTGGTACTTAGAGTGAGCCCCATTACCATTCATAGTCAGGCAGGTTATTATTATAACTTTATCATTGTTTCATTTATTTCTATTTTTTTTTAAGATTTTATTCACTTGTTCATCAGAGACACACACACACACACAGAGGCAGAGACACAGACAGAGGGAGAAGCAGACTCCTGGAGGGAAGCCCAATGTGGGACTTGATCCTGGGACTCCCAGACCATGCCCTGAGCTGAAAGCTCAACCAGTGGGCCACCAGGCATCCCTCATTGTTTCGTTTAATCTCTTGATCTTCCCCAGTTCTGACATCCATCCATCGCTCCCCAGAAGATGACACAACAGAGTGAAATAATGCAGATGGGTATTTAGTCACATTAGTAGAGTTGTACAACAGCCTCTGGGGAATATGCTAGTAAGTGAGAGTTTCCAAACAGAGGAACAGAGGGGTGTGTGCTTGGCTTCTCTTCATCTCTCCCTTCACAGAGACACCTTTGATCAGCTCTCAACAACCTGGAAAATATAAGTCATGGGCCTGGCAAAGGAGTCTTCCAACAAGTTGCTAACAAGAGCCTATGGAGATGTGAGACTGATTGAAACAAAAATGAAGAGCTAAGAGAGATCCCAACAGGGTCCCTGCATAAAGAAACTACAACCCATTGAGGAGCTTGGGGGTTGATCCATATGTGGGGTGAACGTGCACTGGTCATGTGTCCGGAGCTGTGCTAACTGCTACGGTCAGAGCAGTGAAAAAGGTGCGGCCCCTAAAGCATGTGATCAGTGTGGATTTCTAAGCAGGATTCCGTGAAACTCAGGGAGACGCTGTTCTCTCCATGCAAACCTCATCTCCTTGGTTGGAATGTATTTCATAAAATGATTCCTGTGGACTCAACACGACTCTGGCTTGCACACTGAAATAAAAGAAGGCCTGGCGGGGGTTAACTCGCATGATTGAGGAGCATCAGTTTTAGAATCACACAGATACAGTGTGAGTCTCTTTCTTTGTGTTATTACCTGTGAAATCTTAAGCGATTATGTAGCATCCCTAAACTTCCATTTTCTTGTTTACTTGGTGGTGGATAGTCCAGCTACAGCCATATGCTTTTTTGAGGAGATTAAAAAAAGATGATGGATAGAAAGTGGTTGCTACGGTAAAGATACATAATACATTCATAGAAAAATTACTCGGTATTCTCATATTGATTAGCTGATGTAATTTTACAAAAGAGATAGGGTCTTCTCCTGAGGCACCCCAAACCAAGGCAGCACTATTTTCCCTGAGTCATAGATTTAAGAAGTTTCTTTGGGGGTCACCTGGGTAGCTATTGGTTAAGCATATGCCTTTGGCCCAGGTCATGATCCCGGGCATCCTAGGATCTAGTCCTTCATCGGGCTCCCTGCTCTGAGGGGAGCCTGCTTCTCCCTCTGCCGCTGCCACCCCGCCTGCTTGTGCATGCGCTCTCTCTCTCTCTCTTTCTCTCTCTCTCTGTCAAATAAATAAATAAGATCTTAAAGTTTATTTGGAAATTGATTCCAAGAATCAGAAGAGATTAGGGAAGTAATATGCAGAAGAAAACACCCCCTCCCTCCAAAGATAGTATGTCACCATGCTTTGTTAAGCATATCACCACTGTGCATGGATCACTGAAGCTTAGCCCTGCCAGGAAACTCTGAGGATCAGTGAAGAACACACACCTCGAAGTTATTCACTGAGGGGGCAAGTGAGCTAGTGTGTGTCTCCCCAGCCCTGGCTCTCTATCTATCATCAGTTCCCTGGCACTTATGTCCTGCATCCTACCAGGGCAGAGTGTGCTCTGGAAGCCAGAGAAAGCTTTTAGAGAAGGAGCTGTGGTCCTAGCAACTGGAAGTCAGTCTTTGTGTTAGTCTTCTAGCACAAATTATTACAAATTTATTGACTTAAAACAGCCACTTATCTCACAGTTCTGGAAGTCCGAAGCCCAAGTACAGTTGGACTCAACTGAACCCTCTGTTTACGGCCTCACAGGTGTCATGGCGGCAGCCAGGCCATATTCCTTCCAGGATAATAAGCCTGTTTGTAAGTTCATTCAAGTTGTTGGCCAAATTCAGTTCCATACAGTTGTTGGAACAAAGCTCTCATTGCCTCTCGAGGCTGCCCACACTCCTTCTCATACTTTCCATGTAGCTTCCCACCACCAATGGTAGGTTAAGACCATCTCGTGCTGTGAGTCCCTCTGACTTGGCATTCTGCTACATCTGAACTTGACTTCAGTTGAAGAAAGTTGTCTGCTTTTAAGGAACCATGTGATTAGATTAGGCCCATCCAGATAATCCAGAATAATCTCCATATTTCAAGGTTGATAACATTAATTACCTCTGCAAAATCCTTTTTTCCACGTAACCTAATATATGTGCAGGTTCCGGGGATGAGGATGTGGGCACCCTGTGGCATGTACTGAAATGATAGGGCCTGGGCATATGTGCAGGCCACCAATAGCATGTACTAGGGCTCCCGGACACTGTTCAGTTATCCATGTGCCTACGTTTTGAGGAATAAGGGAAAACTCGGAAATGATATTGTGATAGGGGAAAGATTGGCAGGATGTGACAGTTCTTCACATCTTAGTAGGAAAATAATTCCTTTAATTTGCAGAAAAAAAGGAAATCTAGAACACCTGGCTCTTTGACAGGGCAAACCTAGGAAGACAAGGCCCTAGGATTCATGGAAACATATTTTATTCGTGGTCTGTAGCTGGTAAATAGCCATTGTAATGTGAAAACTTTCATGGAAGTGGAGAGAATCGATTCCATGTTTTAATTATGGAACCTGGGATATGATACCCGGAGAACAACCTTGATGCCTTTTTTCTGACAAATACATCCAGAACAGATTTGTACACCTGCTCTTTCAAGCAGAAAATCATAGCCAACACACTTATGCCCACTCCAGTTTATGTTGTATGTGTGAATGTCCTGTGCTCGTGATTGCTCGAAGACGTCTGATATAAAGCCATCAGTGATTGAGACGAGGTGCAACAAAGCCCCATACCCTTTTGGAAGTGGGGGGAACTGAGTAGAACTTTCCTGTTTGATCAAGGAAAGTTTTTGTGATGTGTACACTCAAAGGTAAAGAGTGGGTTAAAGCTTTCTTATGTCTTCCCAATTGTAACAGTTCTATGCTCAAAACGCCACTGAGACGTGGTAAAAAATATCTCCGTGACTTTAGAGTTGCAGCAAATAGAGGCACAGGGTAATAAATACTGTGTCACTACAGATTGATCACCCAAATGGGATAAGAAAAGTTTTGAATAAGAAAGTAGCACTACTTCTTGCTGGGCTCCTTGATGCTGCAGACTCTTTTTGCTCCCCATTTCGTCCGACTGCACCAAAAGGCAGCTCCTGCCAAGTGTTCAGAATGCTTTCAAAACCACATTGGTTTTTTGCTCCATAAATGATTGGTTAATATTTTCATACTCTTGTGTAAACTATTAGAAAGAAAAAAAATCTATGTGTTTTATTTCCTATCTGAAGACTTTGTGTATAACATCGATTCTGTTGACCTTCTATTTGCTTGCAGGAATCTGCTAAGAAAGACATCAGTAGTTTTTATCCAAGGCTGCCTGTGGCTTAACACTTTGCTGGAAACATTCTCTTATAATAAGGAGTTCGCTTGGTGTGCTCACTTATCCTCCCCTGAATCTCTGATGTCTATTTATTTACCAGCTCGTTCTGTTAGCTCGTTTCTTATTCCTCCACATGGAGAAAATCTAGAATGGATCCACCACTGTAGCCCTAAGTACAAAAAAATAAGCAAGGATAAGACTTCAAGCCACAAAAACATTGCCAGGTTCCTAGCTAACTTTATCCCAGGAGGGAAAACAAAACAAAAACTTCCCTTAAAGTACAATTAAATATAATGCTAGGATACTGAACTGGAGTTTGCTTAAAGATTTGCTTCTCTGTCCCTAAGCTAGCTTTGCTTTCACATATATGGAAGGATGTTAGTAGGAAGCAGTGCTGTTGAAAACATTCACTCTCTAATATGATCTATCTCTGATTCCTTTGTTGCCTTCAACATTGTTTCCCCAAACAATGCAGGCCCTGATTCAAGATGCATATTAAGCCATGCCACGCCAGGTTTCTATCCTTTTGCTATTTGCAATATTATAATTGGCTGTGCCTGAGAGGCAGAGGGAATATGTTATCTACGATCATATTTTGTTTATATTAAGAAATCTTTTGAGAAGTTAAACATAATACGCATTATAATTAACCAGGTTCTCTTTAGAAATTGGACTTAATTGGAAGAACATGCAAACTGATTAGCAGGTGGCAGAACTAAATGGATCTGAACTAGCACATCCTCAGTGTGTTCTATTGGGATATGCTTTTCTTTCCATTAGACAACTTTTTGTAGGAGTGAGCAAGGAACCTAAAAGAGCCTATCCTTATGCATATGTTGAACGCAATCGGTGCCCTATTCTAGAAATACCCCTGAATGTGAAGCTGATAAGAGCAAAGTAAAACACTTGTTGCATCTTACAGCAAAGTAATGGTTAGCCAACATTCCTGCTTTCCATGTCCGAAATTAAATTTTTTTGTATTACCATGTTTTTAATCATTCATGATCCCTTAAGGGAAAAAAGGACATTCTTGCTGAGAAGTGGAAGTACAATCACAGAACCCTCTGGCTACATTTGTTCTTTTATCTTTTTTTTTTTTTTTTTTTTTTTTTTTTACTCAGAAGTATACTTTCTTGTTGATATACTGTTGTACCTCCTGTACTGCACATACACGGGTGACAGTGGGCATGTGGACGTTGCAGAAGAAGCATTGCCATTTGGGGAAGATCCCATTCCCACTGATCTCAAGTTGGAGAGCTGAGGTGTCTCTCCTTCCCAGGCTCCCTTTATCAAGGGTGCTTCTGCCGCATTCTCTGATGGCATGCACATAAATGTGTGGTAATTGTAGGGCTTCTATCAGTGATTTGTCCTAAAGTTTAGGAGCAGAAAATCTCTCTTTCAAAAAGCAGGCCTGCTTTCCTTAATCAATAATAGATATTAAAGAGTCTACCTGAAGACTTTAAGTTATCAATCAGAATGATTACATCTGAATAGAATTTTCTATATTTGAGCTCATGTAAGCCTACAGCACTTTCATCTTCTATTTTTGCACTTTTGCAGGATGGGTAAGGGTGTATTTTACATAGATGTCCTTCTTGAAAAAAATATGCATAGATAGAGATGGTTAGTGATAAACATCCCAAGATGAACTTGAGATTCTGTGAAATACATGACCGCAGTTATGATTCTCCACAATCCAAGGTCCCATGGGCAAATAATTGAAGATAAACCCAAGGGCCACATGAGGAAATCCACTGGGGAGTAAAGACAATGTTGCCCAACAACCTGCTGCTTTGGAAATTAAACTTTGAAGAAGAGCAACTGTGATATTTAGGGCCTAAACTTGAGCCAGTTCAGCATTAACCTACTTTCTGTTTTCTCTGGAAGATGAGAGATAAGATTGAGATGGATGTTACCATGTCCTTTGAGAAATGTAACCAGCCAGAATAAGGAAGGAGATAAAAGAACTCTTAACCCATGCCTTCTACAAAATTATCTGGGATGCTGATCTGAAGTCAAAGCCTATAAAATATCTGGAGCTTTTCTTCCCTATGTGTTTTTGTCTTTAAGAGGGAAATTTGATATTTATGAAGATTCATGGTATCACTTGGATGAATATGGGTTGTGCTGTTGATGGGTCCATGTCTCTGAAAGTGAAATGGATCATTGGTGTCACAGCTGTGGGACAGGGAGCCACTGAAATGGCACCTGTGAGTTTGGAAGAATCGTCTCATTTGTATGTTTGCCAGGGACCATTATTCAGGGTTACTGCAATTGTCTGGATCCTCTGCATATCCACCATGTCTGTGGGAGTAGGGTTTCCTAGGCTAGCCATCACCAAATCTTCCCTCTGATTTCCCCTCTTTGTCTTGCTGCACACAGCTTTGTTCCCTCCTTCCAGGCCTTTGCAGAAAGCTGGGAATCTTTGCAAGCCGAGCCCCACTGAGCTCCTGAACCCAGAGGGCAAATCCAATGAGAAATTGTGTGCAGCCGAGTACATTCCTAGTGGACCAATGTGTAATTTAGGACACAAATAGTAAAATTATGTGATGTGGTTTCGATTAGCATCAGGTTTTATTCAATTACTACACTCTCTCGCTATCCTGTCTTGGTTCCCTCAATATTTAAAGCTCAGAGAGATACTGCCTTTGTTTGGAGTCCTTTCTTTCTCTCCATATATACCAAATCATGAACTAATCATCAAAGTGTATCTCAAATCTTTCCTTTTATTCCAAATCCCATCAGGTTGGTCTAGGACATTATCATTGGATGACTGGAGGACTGTGCTGACCTCCCAATTATTCAAGGCCCTCAGTATGTTCCTCAATTTGAATACTCAAAAGTTACTTAGTTTATTTGTTCAATGTCCTATTTACTGAGTGATGATTGTCACCTACCATACTACATATTGAGGATAAACTAAATAGGTGAATGAGAACCTCACCTTTAAGGAATATTAGCAAGGCGACAGCTTTGAATACACTTAAAGGAAGAAATACAAAATAGGGATTTTGCAAATTTTAATAGAGGATGTATGATGTGGGAATTGGGGGGTTGAGCTGGAGTATTGGTATGGGAGAATGGGGTAGAATGGGCATTCAGGTACCTGGACGGACAAAAAGAGGTATGGGAGCCCAGGACGTAGGCAGGAGTAGCTCAGCAAGGCGTGCCCCACATGGATCATACAGTTGTGATGTGGGCTTTTTGCAAGGGTTGAAAATGATGAGTATTACTTTCAAATGTCACCAGTTCCATTCTTCCACTCTTGCCTGGAATAAAACACAAGGGAATGCTGAACTCTGACTCAGGCCCCTCTTCCTTGGAACAGCAACCTTAGGGAGGTTCTCTGGCCATTCATCCCCTTTGTCTTTCATAGTGAGCCAGCTGCTACTACCAGTTGTTGCTAACAAGGATTCTGGACCCCAGAAATTGTTAGTGAGATCTCCCCTTAGGTTCTTTGATTATGGTAATATATCTAAAATAAATTAAACATGAGTATTTAGAGATCCCTGGTGGCTCAGTGGTTTGGCGCCTGCCTTCCACCCAGGGCATGATCCTGAAGACCCAGGATCGAGTCCCACATAAGGCTCCCTGCATGGAGCCTGCTTCTCCCTCTGCCTGTGTCTCTGCCTCTCTCTCTCTCTCTCATGAATAAATAAATCTTAAAAAAAAATGAGTGTTTAGATGAAGTAGTTAATTTATGATCTTCACATCATAATTGCAAGGAGCTATCAGAGTCCAGGAGATCCATTTTTACTCTCTGTCTCTCTCTTGGTGTGTGTGTTGTGGGGGGAGGGTTGTTCTTCTGGGTTCTTCTGGAATAAAATTAGATTGAGTCAAACCATGGCATAGCTCTACCAGAGAAAATTCTACTTTTCAGTGCTTTTCAAACCTCTGAAAAGTTTGCTGGGGCTCAAGAGAGTATATCTGTGCATATGGCTTCTCTTTATCACTCCCAGAAGTGCCACTCGGATTTCCATTTTAAATTATCTGGGGTGTAGAGATCCCGTTATTTCTGCACTACCACTTCTTAAAGATGTGAAATAGCTCTCATCACAGCCCCAGAAATAGAACACCAGAAACAGAACTAATGAAACCATGGGCATTTTGAAATTAGGGGGAAAAAAAGATGAAACGGCTTGTTTTGTTCTTAAAATAAGAAAGACTATTTAAAATGTTTCCTATGAGATCAGGGTCTGTTAGTTAAGAAGAGGCTTTACCACTTACCTTTTTTTTTTTTCTGTGTAGTTTATAAAGGAATGCACAGGTTTTGTTCTCCTCTTTTCTCAGGTACTCATTATCTTGTATTTATTTGGGTTCTGGTTGAGGAAATCATTTTTTTCAACAATAAATGTTTTTCATAGGCTTTCCACAAAATGATCACCCCTACTTTTAGGATTCATAATGTGGTGGGTAAAGGAGACAATAAATAGATATAACTTTTCCAGTAAATCGTAATGCCTTGTATTTATATTCTAAATGTTACAACTCTGAAAGAGTGGGTGGTTAAAATGTGCATGTGTGTGTACATGTGTGTGCTGAGCCATTTTGAAAAGAAGACTTCTATGTTGGAACCAGATCTTGGTTGCTAATGATAGGAGAATAGCTCTCCCCTCCCTCCCAGCTCTGCTGTCAAACCCCACAGGCCCAAAGGGAAGAGGAGGGAAAGAATGAAAATAAGGAGAAAGAGCAGGGATGCATGTCTGTGCTTCTGTGTTGGGGTGTTGAGGATTAAGTAAATAAAAAACATTGGCTAAAATAAAAGGAACTCTTTTCCTTTGCCCTGTCCCACTTCATACCCTGAATTTAAAAATCCACTGTAAGTGAATGGGTGTTCTGTTTACTTTGTGAACCTAGACACTGGAAATTATTTGGGAGGAAAATAATGTTGAAATAATTAAATAAGTATGTTCAGACCTCTCAGAAGCTTGATAGCTGGTTTTCATACAAAAATCAAGACTCAATTTACATAATAAGGCATAGGATTTGGAGGGGAGAAAGGCTTAGACTCTTACATAGAAATTTTCTTTTAAATTGTGGAATGGAAAAGGGTTAGGAAAGGAGATCTTAATTTTAATTTGATGCATTTTAATAGATTTAATAACTTCTAGTTTGCCCAGAAGTTAAGACAAGGGCAAAGAATCTGGTATCTTCTTTAAAAAAAAAAAAAAAAAAGATTTTATTTAATTATTGAGATACAGCAAGAGGGAACGTGAGCAGGGGAGAGCACAAAGGGAGAGGGAGAAGCAGACTCTCCGCTGAGCAGGGAGCCCAACTTGGGGCTTGATCCTAGGACCCCGAAATTATGACTTGAGCCAAAAGTAGATACTTAACCCAGTTAGCCATCCTGGCATCCCTGGTATCTCCTTTTTGATGTAACCTTTCCATGTTGGTTCCCAGGTCACCATATCACCACCTTCAATCGCCTATTTTACAAAAGGCAATACCCAGAAAATTATCCTGTGTCCCCAGAGAAAGCAAACCTGCTTTTAATACTCCTATTCCCTGACAGACTGCTAGTATCATTGTTTGTCTTAGTGATTTTAAATACTATGTGACTTCTTGGCAAGCATCCCTCTTTCTCCATTTGTTTTTGTTTCATTTGTTTCCTCTTTCTCCACTTGATCATAAAATGATATGTGTATGTGCATTCACTTTCTTGTGTAAGGGAGCATGCTTTTTCTAGAAGGAAGAGTATCAGCTGCCTGGTCCAATAATGGCCAGAGGTGCGAGAGACTGGGGATATTTCCTAGAGAGGGATGATTGCCTTCTTGAAACTATTACATTTATATTCACATAGTAATAATATGCTGTTAATATCATTTTTGTTGTTTGCTCAGTTGTCTGCATAAAAGGGTTATGGGGATCCCTGGGTGGCTCAGCGGTTTAGCGCCTGCCTTTGGCCCAGGGCGCGATCCTGAAGTCCCGGGATCAAGTCCCACTTCGGGCTCCCGGCGTGGAGCCTGCTTCTCCCTCCTCCTGTGTCTCTGCCTCTCTCTCTCTCTCTCTGTGTGTGTCTATAATTAATAAATAAATAAATAAATAAATAAATAAATAAATCTCTTAAAAAATTAAAAAAGAAAAAAGGGTTATGGTTCTGTTTAAATGAGGAAATTATATGTCAAAGAAAGTAAATCTGCCAATCACACATTATATGCCATTTAAAGTATCTGCCAATAAAACTTAGGAGATGTGTTCGAAAGCTGCCCTTTGACCATCGCCTTTCAACTGTACAAACCTAAAGTGACTACATGGAAGCATATGTATCTATTGGTATCATTGGGTGAAGGGTTTGCATAAAATATATATTCTATAGTGAATTCCTCTTCCTATCACCTATCAAACCTAAAATCAGAAAAGAATCATGACTTCCATTCTTCATTGTTTCACTATGGGATTGGATATTATATCTATGTATCTATATACTTGTATACCTACGTGCCAAATACCTCCAGCCAGCCATCTTCCCATCTTCCCTTCAAGGAATACTTCCCTGAAAACATGTTAGAGTTCTCTGAATAATATTCAGATGCAAATCAGAGATTTTGTGTTATGCTCTAGAAGCAGCTCAAGTATTTTTTGACCTAATCGATTTTGTGCCTACAATAACAGTTAACTAAAGAACTTAGAATAACTCTTCCCATTGCTGAATTTCATTGCTACACATTTTAATGCTTTTCTTGGCACTTTACACATTGTCCTTATTAGAAAAATTTTGCCAAGGTGATTGATAGATATTTGTTCCATGGTATCATGGCCTGAATGATGTAATACTTCGTAATCACTGTAAAACCAGGTCTGTGATCCTACCTGACAGGGTTCTCTAGACATTGAATTTCAGACCTATTTTGAGGTTCCCTGCCTTACACCAGGTCTCACAGATTTTCTGGGGGCTCCCCTGGGAGAAGATGTGTGATGGGCCTGTCTTTATTTCACAGCTGTGACTATGATACTATTGACTTTTGTGCAGCTGTCAGCTTTGATCTGGCCTTTCTGCCTACCAAAGAAGCACCATCAAATCAAGCAAATTAGCACCAGAAGGGAATGCCACATAGAATTATCCCAGCCAACAGATGCAAGAATGTATATTTCAATGAAGAATTGAAGAGGGGCACCTGGGTGGTTTAGTCAGTTATGTGTCCAACTATATTTTGGCTCAGGTCATGATCTCAGGGTTGTGGAATTGAGTCCCATGTCAGGCTCTGTGCTCTGCATGGAGTCGGCTTGTCCCTCTCCCTTTGTTCTTCCCCAACTCATGTGTGCTCTGTTTCTCTCAGATAAAATCTAAAACAAACAAACAAACTTGATATTCACAGAGCCTGGTTTTGCCACCACCGTATATGATGATCATAACCTTCAGACAGATCCTGGTGAACTGGAAAGATGCATGGGTGAAGTGAGCCTATTTACATTAACCTTTCTGTAATACCTTAAATGTGTATTTTAGTAGATGGAAGTTAGAACAGCCATCATCAGCCCACACCCATAGTGTGATTTCTAGAAAAGTGAGCATGCTATGGCAGCTTCGGCAGTGATATCTGTTGTCTTCTGGAAGTAAATCTGGCAACTGGCATGCCACTCTGACGTGCTTAATTAACCACCCTGTGCTCATTTTGTATTACATGTGCATTTGACAATTATTCAAAATGTTGCTGCATGACTTGTTCTCAGACAAGATATGGGCTTTCTGAAGGCAGGTTAAATGAAAGGTTTTTATGTGAATTCTCATCCCCCAAGAATTGTAGGTTCAATCAGGGGATTGGAATAGGTGGATTTCTTATTTATCTCTCTCGGTATAATCTCCCAAAGGATTACATGGTGGTTTTGATGTCTTTTATATTTCATTGTATCTGGCACTTTTTTTTTTTTTCAGATAGAAAAGCAAGAACGATAGTAGAATCTGAGACAGGAAAGCTTTGCTTTGAGTAGTAGCATGACAGAAGCGCTCTCTTAGGTACCCCCTGATATGCGTGGGGCCTCCTAGCTTTGTAAGAAGGAGGAAACTTTAGCTAGAAATGTGCAAAAAGATGCAAGTACCTTTCAGAGCATGTATTGCCCAAATCTCCAGTTGTGCTAATTGATTCATGACTATGTGTCCCCAGCCTTTATTCTCTTTTCTACCCTGAGTCTTCATCCTCCCTCTTCTGGATGCTGTCCCAAGCACAGATCCCAACAGTGGATCTTCTAGAGGAACAGGTACATGGGCCCATGGTGTGCCTGAATCCTGAAGTGATTCTGGTGTCTATCTCTGTAGTCTCTTTCAACAGCCAGTGAGGAAGGAGATAGAATATCACAGTAGTTATGCCACCAAACTCTATAATCAGATATGTCAAGATTCGAATCCAAGATCCAATATTTTGGATCAAGGCCAAGAAATCTTGGGCAAATCATTAAACTTAATAAGTTTATATTGTCTTACTTTAAAAAGTGAGTACATATATTTACTAATAGAATGATAGGAAGGATTAAATTAGGCAATGTAAAGTATTCAGTATAGTGCTCGGGACTACAGAATATGCTCATTTAAGAGTATCAGTAGATAGTTATTTAGAGACCATGTGGACTGCTGGGAATGTCATATTAGTATGCATATTATAAGACCACGAATAATTATAATTGTAATAATTTCTGTAGGGCTTTAGAGGCTCATGATAAATGAGTTTTGTCCATTGATTTTAATTTTAAAAATATCTATGAATATAATATCTGCATAAATATTTGCTATTTAGAATATGGTAATCCTAAAAAGGAAGGGGCTATGTTTATATCCTGAAATATATACTTGTTGTATATAAGATGGGTGATAAGTGTGATAGAAAGAGAAATATGCAAATATGATATAAAGAAGATGTGGAACTCATTTTTTTCCAATATCAAGGCAAAAGGGAATATTATTAATCTCTTTAATTACTCTCTGCCTGAAATGATTTATTACCTTGTATTCACATATCATACTCTTGAACTTTGTGTAAATGTAATATTCCAAAATATAAAATAAATGACCTTTCAGCTTCTCTTACATGGTTTGCTTGTAGTGGGAAGCTTAACATCTCTGTTAACATAAAGTTTGTGCATATATGGCTGTTGGAAAATCCTGAAAAATACCCTCATTTTTCATTGTCATTCTAAGAAAACAAAGACCCCCAAATCTGCTAGCCACGTTTAATGTTCTGTAGATTTATTCTTTAGTCAGATATTTTAGATTCTAGATATTTTAGATTCAAATATTATAGGAGAAATTAATTAGGACCCTAATAACCTTTACAGGATATAAACTGACCTCAATTAAAATTCAAGCTAATAATTAACTTCAAATATAACTTCCATCAATTTTGCACCTTTACCTTGAACTAGAGTTGATGATTTACCAGATAATCATTTCATTTCAATTATTTCTTTTTGTTTTGAACAAGTAGTCAACTCCCCAGGAGCAAACGAAAGCTCTCAAGGGCTGTATTTATTTTTTTTCATGGTCATTGGTGATAATTTTAGTATTACTTTGGATTACTGGCTTCTTGTCTTTAATTTTATACTTCCTCTGTGTGTTGATTCATCTTAGCCCTGCCTATGATGTATGGACAATAAGGGAGTATTTGAGTACCAGAGAACCTAGTTGTCCGTGTGGCTGCAACCAGGAAGCAGGTTCATTTTAACTTAATTTGATGAACAAACCTCTGCAAATCCAAGATTTAGCTGGCCTGCTATATGGGAATTGGCTGTCCTTGCTCATAGTCTAAACATTCACAATTTTCTTTTATTCATTCTCCTTTTTTTTGACTCAGGAGAAACACAGTGTCAGAGGACATTCACATTTACTTGACATGTGAATTAATGGTTTCCATTAGAATTCACTGACTAGACTTCTTTAAAGCAAAAATGATTGGGATCATATAGAAATAATAAAGATTGGCAAAGATCTAGGAAAATGGGAAACTTTACAGGTTGCTAATAAAACAGTGAAGTCACTTTGGAGAACAATTTGGTAGTTTCTTAGAAAGGTAAATAAATATTTACTATACATCTCAGGAATTCTACTCCTAGGAATATGCCCAAGTAAAGGAAAGAAGTATTTGTGCACCAATACTTCAATGCAAATATTTATAGCAGCATTATTGTTAATATTCAAAAATTGGAAACAGTCCAAATGTCTAGTTGAGTGAATCAACAAATGTAGATTTATACAGTAGAAGACTGTTCACTAAAAAGGAACAAGCTACTTCTATGGGCTACAATATGAATAAACCTCAAAAACATGCCAAGTTGAAGGAATCAGATGCAAAAGACCACATTTTTAGATACAGAATTATTTTGGAGCCAAACAGACTGGATATATGTGATTAATAGTGAAGATTATGGAAGACTTCTCACATTTGGCCAAAGGAAGAAGGTAGATGTTGAGCCTGTTTAATGACGTGGAGAAGACCAAAAGGTAGAGGTGTAAAAAGGTATACCTGGGGGCTGTAAGTTTGAGATGCCAAACAGATCTCCAGGTGAGAAGTCACATATGAAGGTGGATTTAAGAGTTTCTAGCTTTGGGGATCCCTGGGTGGCGCAGCAGTTTGGTGCCTGCCTTTGGCCCAGGGCGTGATCCTGGAGATCTGGGATCGAATCCCACATCGGGCTCCCAGTGCATGGAGCCTGCTTCTCCCTCTGCCTGTGTCTCTGCCTCTCTCTCTCTCTCTCTCTATCATAAATAAATAAAAAAAAAAAATTAAAAAAAAAAAGAGTTTCTAGCTTTGAGAAGAGGTCAGGGCTGGAAATGTATAGACTTTTAAAGCTATTACTCAATTAATTCTTATAGAAAGTGTATAGATGGATGGGAAAACTCAACCCGGAACCTTGGGACAAAGCAGCCTAGAGGTCATAGGAGGAGAGTAAGCCAACAAAGCAGAATAAGAAGGGGAGTGGTTAAGGAAGCAAAACCAGGAGCAGGGTGACTAAAACAGAAAAGGCATCCTAATGGCATAGAACAGAATGAATAGAACTCCAGAAAGAGCCTAATACTGCTACATTTATCTTAACTGATTAATGTGTATTTAATTATTTCTTACTGGTAAATATATTCTACTAATTAAGCTTTGCATTTTGACTTCTTTTCATTTAACGGAAGCATTTTTTTTTCTCTGCATCTATAATGGTGCCATAAAGTCTCATCTTCAGGAAATTAATTAAATTGTGAGACATGCTGGAGATGAGTCCATTTTCAGATAAATACTGCCTGTTTTTGAAATAAATTATCATAGCCAATAATTATTACTATAAGTATTTAAAAATTCCAAGTGGCTATATTCAAAAATTCTCACCCGTCTAAAGCTTTTCAACAAATTATCTGTCCCTTATTTACATAATCTATTTGAGAGAACGTGTGAGTACACCAACGAAGCAATTCCTGTAGAGAGGGCCAAGAGGAGGTGAGAGTCATAAATGGATTGTAAAGTCTTTCACTGAAACAAATTTTAGTCTGAATGTTCATTAAGTTTTTTCTTTTTTACCTTAAACTTTGTCTGAAAAGTGAGAACCACTGGAATTTATATCTTTCCAATGCATGCACTTTCAATTAGCTACTGTCTAAACAGGTAATCCACCTGTCGTCATGAGTCAAAAAGCCGGTAAACAAATATATTCAGAAAGAAGAGGTATGATCTTTCTCTTTGTCCTTGTCTTCTGTGCCTGGTATAAAGTCCCTAGGGCTTTCTTCTGAGCCCTCAAAATCCAGTAAGGTCTCCATGGACCAAGGAGGAGCTGCCTGGTGTCCCATCTATCCATTACCACTCTGTCCAGTCCGTCAAGTGTTACTCAGTTTCCTATTGGATGAACAAAAATGCTAGATGATGAAAATATTTCATTCTTCTTCATTTTCATCATTTGAGCTGCTGGCAGTAACTGAATGAGGAATAACCATTAACTTAGCATGATGAAGTGAGATTAATTATGACACAAGTTATGACACAAATCTACAAATGCCTCTTACTGTTCTCCATTATCATTGAGCAGTAGATGGGCTTATGATAATGTATGTGTTGAAGTCAGAAAGCAGTCCCCACTGAAAATAAGGAAAAACAGAAAAGACCAAGGGAAGCATATTATGTGCCAGAATGTGATATCTTCCTGCATCATAAGTATTTTCCCAGAAATCCACTCTGCAATAAGCTTACTCTCTGAAATATAAACTGGTTTGGCATATTCCATTTCCTGGAACACATTTAAAACTGGCCTTATGGCTCCCTGGGGAAATGTCTCATTCTTGGTCTGGGGCAGGAAATACAAGATGAACCTAGAGGATGTAGTAATGCGAGAAAACCAGGAATTGCTAAAGAGTGGGGGGGGGGGGGGGCGGAAAATAAGGCCTGCCAAAAGGACATAGAGGTCAACCTGAAAGAGCTCCCGGTGGCCAAAGCTGGAAAATGAGGAGAAACAAAATAAATTATGAAGGAATTTTATTATAATTCAAAAAATAAGTTCCTGATCAATATTGATATAAGCAAATGGGTAAGTGAGTAAATATGAGAGAAGGGATGACTCTTCCTTTAGAGAATTGCAAATAATCTTCCCTCTCCTGGGGAAGATATGACCCTACCGGGTGGTATACCAGTTGCCCTTCTGCTGAGTCTGGGTTAGATTTAATCACTAGTCTTCATAGAATAAAATAGGGAAAGAGAATTTACAGTGAAGAAGTCTGGCATTGATCAAGATGAACATCCTCATTAGAAAGTCATGTTGATGTCAGCAGTGTCTTCCTGTGATTAGGGTCAATTACTTCTGCAAGTATAGTAACACATTTGTTTTTCTAGATAAACTATGTGTCTTTATTTTTTTTTTTTTAACACATGGCTAAAGAGGGAGGGCTACATGTGTCTCAGCCTGCATCAGCTGCAGCAAATATTTTGTCCTCAAAACTAAAAGTCTTGCACATAACCCAATAAGTGGGTCAGGGCATTGTCCTCAAGCACCAAGTCTGCTAAACATGAAGAAGTTTCTCATGTGCACTTCTTTTTTTTTGCTGTAAAAGATGCAATGTGCAGTGGTTGTCCTTTATTTTTCAGGGGATGTGTGGACAATTTCCTGAATCTTTGTAGACTTTTTCTCCCACTATCAGGGCATCTAGAGTATTTGTTGCTTCTTGCTTGAGAGATTAATATGATGTCATAAATATAATGGACCAGAGTATGTTCTGAAGAATATCCAATGTGGCAAGACCCCTTAAGTCTGCATTGTGATGGAAAGCAGGAGAATTCACTCCCTGGAAAGTAGCTTCCATGGGCTGAGGGCAGTTCTGAGAGAGGGGTAGTATACATGAGACACAAGTGGCTAAACCCTAGAGTGCTGGGGATGGATGCACTGGGGGACCTCGCAGGGTATCAATTATACTTGTAATGAACACCATGAGCAAAACGAAATGAACAAACATGCACAAAAGACAAGAAAAAAATGCATCACCCATGAATTAAAATAGAGAAGATATTTTAGGCAAACGACTGACAATTAATTTGTTATAAAACCAGAAATAGAGAAGCCATTTGCTTGTGATTCAATGAGCCATGCTAAATTTCATGAAGTTTCATTTATATTTACACTGGTAGAATGTGGATTGCATATGACATCATTTTAAAGCCAATAACTAGAATAAAAATCAGAGACAGAATATAAATTAAAGCTTAAAATAGTTCAGTGTTCTGATTGAAATTATTTTTTTATTTTTCCAATCCTGCAAGATAAGCTTATACAGTCATGTTTTAAAGTGGCTAATACCCAGATCAAAAACCTTTCTCAAGTTTTTATCAAATACGGCTGTAAGAGAGTAGTCTGTATAACTTATAAAGTATCTCAATGAATGCATTACTGGAAGGCTCATTGATATCCACATAGTTGAGCTGCAAGGCTCAGTTCTCTGGTCATTCTAAACATTTATACCCTTGATGAAGAGAATGACATAATAAGGTGACAGTTGAAATGTGCAGGTCTTAGTCATAGGATAAGAATTTGAGTTTGAATAGTTTTAGGCCTTAAGACAAGTTTTACCATTTGCTGGCCATTTTAGTGAGCCTCACTAGATGGTACGTAGGAGCTCTCTTGGAGCAGCTGGGACTTTGTTAGGAATTGCAAAGGACAAGGCAAACCTTTGTGTGTCAGCTGGACTACAGCAGCTCATAGACTACTCTGGCCTATGATGCATTGGCAGTAAAAATTGTGCAAATTCTAGCATAGGCCTTAAGAGATCTTGTGTATTTCTACTTGTCCTTTTGTGTGTTGGCCTTTGCCATGAAAGGAGCAAGCCCTAGTCATCATGACCCAAGAAGGATGGAAGACATGCACAGTAGAGTTACTCCAGCTCCTGCAGCCAGAAGCGGAGCTGCTGAGCCAAGGTCAACGAAACTTAGCTGATTTGAAGACCCATGCAAACAAATGCTTATTTCTCTATGCCTCTGACAGTCGACAGCTGTTTTTCATGACCAAGTTAGCTAATTTTGCACATGCTCATGCCCTACTCTGATCTCTTGCCGTGAATCTAAATTTCCTTTGTCCCCTTCTACTATGTTCAACCCTGCACGGCGTAGGCTGCACCACCACTGAAAGTATAGCTATCCCAGGCCATATGCCCTCTACCATTTTTCCTGACAGCACAAGCTTCTGGCCTACCTGTGGTAGAAACTACATCTGTAACCTGCCACTGGAATCAGTCACAGAGTGAGGAGTTGAATTAATTATCCCATTAATAGAATGCTAAAGATGAATTTTGCTGCCTGTGATCTGTGTGGGGATTGGGAAATGGACGACATTTAATGGATACCTACTGCATGCATCTCATTTAATCCTTGTAATGAATGTTTCTATGGGTATTGTCATTCTTGGAGGAGACTGGACATTCAAAGTTTGTTCCTTGCTCAAGGTCACCTATCCAGGAACTGGCTGCCAAAACCCATTCTTTCTCCACTCCTCTAGGGTGTCTAAACTCCACAGTGATATAGTTATTCTGATTTACTAAAATCTCTATTATTTATGTAAGTCTCCTAACAGTGAGATAGATGGAACAAGAAATACTAATCTCTACTTTTTTTTTCTCTAAAATAACATAAGTAATTTATCCCAATACCAGGTTCCTAATTATTAGCTACCTTTAAGGGTTAGCTAAGCTGTCTTTACTATTACCACAAACATTGCTAATACAGTTATAAATAAGATATATGAGAAGAAAGTGGTATTCCCATGCCATTTACTTTGGCCAGCACCGTGGAAGACATAGATCCTTAACAATGTGATAAATATATTCTCTGATGATTTAACTTCAAATTTCTCTTTAGAAGGAACTATTTTGTTGTTGTTGTTTGTAAAATATTTAACATGCCCTCTGGGATGAAAGAAAAGAAGCTAGGGGCCTGGATGTGAACAGAACTCTAAAGAGTGCAACCAGGCCTGATTTATTCTCCATGGAAATGCAATATAAACTGATGGCTGACACTGGTGGGGCCCTGAGCATGCCCAGGAAAACAACTGTGCACCCTGTGGGTTAACTCACCTACTCTTCAAATACCCACTGCAATAGTGGTACTTATACTAACTTTTCCAAATGAGACAGCTAGTTATAGGCAGGTAAATAACTTGCTCAGTCACAAAAGCTAGAGGTAGTAGGATCAGCAATGAGAACCAGGTGTTCTGTTTCACCAACTGTTATCTTAGTAACTATTCTTTGACTTTTCTCCTCCTGAATGGGATTTTCTGCAGAACAAAATTATAAATAAGAAAAGAAAAAGGTGGGAGTAGGGATGGAAATGAAATCCCTACAGGGAAAAATATTGAAGGCCTGAGTCAGATCCAAAGTCACCTAAGAGACACCCGAGAGGGTGAACAGATTAAAGTGGAAAATGAAATAGAAATCAATGGTTGATAGGGTATTTTTTTTGTCTCTCTGTACATGACATAGACTCAAAACCTTAGTAAAATCTACCAGATGACAGTTACTTCTTTTAAAAAGTGTTAGGTTTATTGGTGAAGACAGTAATCATGAAGATGTAGAAATCCCCTGTAGCTTATATAATGTAAATAGCTGTTCCCTCAGTTCCATAAAACACCTATAAAATAATCTGAAATTAATGTGCATTCAAGATTTCAAAAAAATGAAATCATATTTTAGGCATCTTGAATGGAAAGTATATGAAGCAAAGCATTTTTCAGGGTAGTCTTTCATCTCACTCGTAATAGATCATTAGTTGAAATAATTTTCTCGGATGAAACATGAGCACGTATTAGGAAATGGCTATAGTCTACTTTCACTGAGAGGGAGTGGGATCCTACTTGAAGGAAGAAGAACCTGGAGGGAAAAGGGAGAAAAAAAAAAGATTTAATAACATGCAACTCCTGAGAGTAAATGCAAACATCATTGGGAACAGGATGCAACAAGACCCAACAGAAACTCATTCCTCAAGAATCTGTTTGATGCACTCCACCCTCCATCCTCCACTTCTCAAGAATATCTATGAGCAAGGAACCTCACAATAGTTACCGCTTACGTGAAGATCTGGAGTGGCAAAGGCCATCAGTTATTCTTTCCCAAGATTTTAGGAAGGACAGAAGTAATTATACATTGGGCATGACACAGGGCTTCCTCCCAAGGGAGAGGCTTGATGTCACTGCGATGTTCATAGTGCTTTACAATGAGAGTATCTTCAATTAATTGTCGTGGATGAAAGAGGGAAGATCACAACTATATGTGATCTAGTTTGTTCTTTTCTGACTACCAAATTACCAAAGTAGGAGGAACCTCCGTCAAGCTTCATGTACTTTTTTTTTTTTTTAATTCTAAGGACAATATAGGGAAACTGTACCCAAAGTAAAATTTCTAATTTCTGAATTCTGAAAATTTTGGTTCCCCAAATTCTGCTGGTCTTGATACTGATTAAAGACAAGCTGTGTTCGGTCATTAAGTCAGCAAATAAATTGAAATCAGGACAAACAATCCATATGGTGACTTTTCTCATCTGACTTCCTGTATGATGAGAATTAGGCAATAGACTATGATCCATTACCATGGGATCCCATATAGAAAATAAGCACTTTTTGCAGAAACCTCTCTATAATTCTGTAAATACAGAACCATTTTCAAGTTTATTTAATTTATGCCATCTAGAGGCAGAAGATTTATGTGTGAATTCAAATTTTCTCTTTTATCAGCTGTGTTATAAAAATCCACTTCAAAAACCTGACAATACCAAATACTGGCAAAGACGTAGCACAACTGAAACGCAACTATATCACTGTTTGGAAGCAAAAATGATACAGCCCCTTTGTAAAAGAATTTGACATATGACCCAGCAATGCCACGCTTAGACATTTACCCAAGAAAAAAAAGAAGACCCATGTCGCCACAAAAACCTTACATGAATGTATATTGCAGCTTTATTTGTAATTGTCAAAAAGCCAGAAATAATCCAAATGTCATTTGGGGAATGAATGGAAAAATTATAGTACATCTACACCACAGAATACTACTCAGCAGTATAGAGGAATGGACTCTTGATATACATAGTAAGTGCCTTAGATGAATCTCAGAGGCATTATGCCAAATGAAAGAAGCCAGACTTAACGGGCTGCATACTGTGTGCCCTCATTTACATGGCAATTTGGAAAAGGGCAAGTTATAGGAACAAAAATCAGATTGGTGTCACCCAGGGGTTGGGGAGTGGGGAGCTGGTCATGAGTAACCCTTTAAGGCTGATGTCAAATATAATATTTCTTGATTGTGGTGGTGTTACATGACTATATGAATTTGTCAAAATTCATAGAACTATATATCAAATGTATGAATTTTACTCTATGGAAATAGACCACAGACCATAATAAACTAAACCAAAAAATGTAATCCCTTTGCATTTACTACCTTCAATATATATATTTTTTTCATATTGAAAAATAAAAGCCCTTTTGAGCTTCAGTGTCTCCTGCAGATTACCTAGGGGTGGACCCCATGGGCCAAACAATCTAATGGCGAAATGCTTCCTAAAGAGTAAATTATCTGTAGTTTCTGTTCCCGGAGGAGACCTGAGGTCAGATTGTTGTTCCTTTCCCAGATGAAAGGAATTTACTGATAAAGTGAGTGCTCAGGGCTAAATTCCAGGTTCCACCTGGGTGAGTCAGGAGAGATCTCCCCCACCCACTCTTTTCTTTATCTCCATCTTATGCTGTCAGAAAGTTCAATTAAATTTTAAAATGACCTAGAGACCTTTAATCTTAATTCTTGTAACAAAGGAAAAACTTTCCTTAAAATTGAACATCTACACGTAACATTTTAAAGTCAAACATGGATGAGTCACAACCATCTACAGAAAGTGCATCTGCTCGGTTGTCTGTTGTACCATGTACCTCCGCTCTGATGGGAACACTCTCCCTCCTGCTCTTTAGGGAAGGACATTTGCTCTTGGCCTCACCCTTAATGATGTGGTTTTCATAGAGATTGGGCAGAGAAGGGAGCAGATGATGCAGCTCTGGGGTTTTTCTAATTAGAACTGAGGAGTGAGGAGTGTCTTTCCAAAGAGCAGGAGACGTGTTCCTGGAGCTGCTGGAGACAGAGCCTTCCTGGGACAAGCCAGGGAGAGAGCAGTAGGCAGCCTGCAGAGTGTGGAGATGAGGGTCCCAGGGTCCTGAGCATCGAGTGCTGCCCTTCTCTCCTGCACTCGACACGGATGAAGCTCCCAGTGGGCATTAGTCCCATGTCCCCTCTTCACTGTTAGATTTCATCACGAGCTCATTTCGAAATGAGTTTTTGTTTTGTTCTGTAACCAAATGAGCCCTGACTAATAGCCCATAGATTCGTGTTAATGAAGGCTGATATGAGCCAGAGTCATGAACTTTTATATTGAAAGTTAAGGTAATTCATGAAATTCCCTATCGTTAATTTTAATGAAGAAACTGAAGCCTATAAAGTAATGAACCCATTATCACGTGATGTAAATAGCATAACCAGGAATTAAATTTATGACGTTTATTTGTGCTTCCTCCGAGGCACCCAAGTAAGAAGCAACACGTGTATCAGAACAGCCTCCTATGACTCAGCAGCAGGTGGTGATGCCCGTCTGTGCACAATCTCTTGTCCCTGGTTGCCAATAAAGCTGTTTTTCTTTTTAATTAAGAGAACTGGAAAAAAAAATAAAAGCTCTACATAATCTGGTTACTTACTACCTCTGGGATCTCTATTTTACTATTCTTCTCCTACTTCACTAGAACTACCCTATCCCCTCGCTGGTTTCACATGGCATATTTTTCTCCACTTATTTACTTTAAACTTATATGTGTCTTTATAAGGAGGGCTTCTGATGGACATCATATAGTTGGGTCATGTTTTTTTGATAGGCTCAGAAGAATCTCTGTCTTTTAATTAGTGTCCTTAGACCATTGACATTCAGCTGGTTATCGATAATGATACAGTGGTTATTGATAGAGTTCGATGAATATCTACCATATTCATTGGTGTTTTCTACTTGTCATCCTGTTCTTTGTTTCTGTTTTTGTCTTCCATTCTCTTCCTGCCTTTTATGGTTTTATTTATTAATTTTTAAAAAGATTTATTTATTCATGAGAGACACAGAGAGGCAGAGACATAGGCAGAGGGAGAAGCAGGCTCCCTATTGGGAGCCTGATGTGGGACTCAATCCTAGGACCCTGGGATCACAACCTGAGCCAAAGGCAGATGCTCAACCACTGAGCCACCCAGGTACCCCCCTATTGTGGTTTTAACTGAGCATTTTACATGATTCCATTTTTCTCTCCCTTCTTAGTATATCAGTTATACCTTTTTTAAAAACGCATTTTCAGTGGTATCCCTAGAGCTTACAATATATGTCTATAGCTAGCTAATCCAATTCCATTTTCAAATAATACTGTACCACTACATGGGTAATGTGAGTACCTTTGTAGTTGACCCACAGTCTTTAGTTTTTAGCGTGTGTGTGTGTGTGTGTGTGTGTTTTCTAGTCTTTATTCTCTTTGCTTTTCAGTCTTGGAAGACCCTACTGAGATGTCCTTAAGTTCAGAGCTTTTTTCCTCAGCTGTGTCCAGTCTGCTCTGAAGCACAAATCAAAGGCATTCTTCATCTGTTATAGTATTTTTTATATCTAGTATTTTTTTATGGTTTCTTAGACTTTCCATCTCTCTGCTTATATTGCCCATGTGTTCTCACACATTGTCAACTTTATCTATTAGAGCCCTTATCATACACCCTGTAGTTGTTTTAAGTTCCCTGTCTGGTCACTCTAACATCCTTACCACATGTGGTCCTGATGCTTGTTATGTCTCTTCAAATTGTGAGGAGGGTGTGTATGTGTGTGGTTTGTTTTTTTTTGTTTTTGTTTTTGTTTCTTTGCCTCCTAGTGTGTCTTATAATTTTTTTCTTGATAGCTTGACATGATGTACAGAGTAAAAAGGAAATAGGCCTTTAGTAGTGTAGCCAAGAGGTATGGGGAAAGGAGAAGTATTCTGTATCAGAATGGGTCTCAGTCTCTGAGTGTGCCTGTGCATCTGGCCCATGAACTCCACCAGTGTTCCTCTGTTATTTCTTCCCTCTCAGGTGGGGCAGGATGGCTAGAGTGAGCTACAGTTGGATATTTCCCTTTCACTGGTCAGTGAGGCTCTGATAATAAACCTCAGCAGGTTAGGCTCTGAGTAAGTAGTTTCTGTTAAAGACAGTCCTTGTTAAGGACAGAGCTCTCTGATGTATTTTAAGTGGTTCCTTTCCCCTCCCCCTGCCAGGAACAGGAAGGGATTTTTTCCTGATATTTATTGTGGGCACCCGGTTGAGCTTCTGGAGATAAATCTCACAATATTATGCGGGTGCTTTTATGACTAGACCCGCCCTGGAGTTTTTTTTTTTTTTTTTTTTTTTAAGATTTTATTTATTAATGAGAGACACACAGAGAGAGCGGGGGGCAGGCAGAGACACAAGCAGAGGGAGAAGCAGGCTCCATGCAGGGAGCCCAACAGGGGACTCAATCCCAGGTCTCCAAGATCAGGCCCCGGGCTGAAGGCGACGCTAAACCACTGAGCCACCCGGGCTGCCCCACCCTGGAGTTTTTAACTGACTGGTGTCCACTGAGCCTCCAGCACTTGAACAATCACAAAGCAGCTTCCCAGCCCTATCGCCGGTCCCCATGGTGGTTTACTAGTCTCTGCTCCAGAGGGCAGCTGTGACTCCCAGTTATTTGCTTGTCTGTTTCTCTGGTCTTAGAGGCAGTGGTTTACCTTGTGTCCTCACCTCTTTTATGGATCCAAGGGATCAACAGTTGCTGATTTTTCAGTCGGTTCAGCTTTTACTTATTGGGATGGAGTGGTGGCTTTCAAGGTCCTTACCTGCAAGAACTGGGAACCCTCTTCTCACTGTTTGGCAGTCCTGCACCTACCTGAAATCCTTTTTCCTTATTTCCTCTCCTTAGAATTTTCTGCTCTCAGCTGTCGTCTGTGCTCACCCCCTCATCTTCTTCAGGTGTCATTTTGTCACATAAAGGCTCCTCTGGAGACACTTCATAGAATATCCTAACTCCCCTCCCCCCCATTTTCCTGTCTTCTCTTTTACATTCTCCTCTCTAGAATATGTCATTAATATCTACTGCTTCTTTCATACTCCTCTTTTTTATTATCTGTGTTCCCCACTGAAGTACAGGCTTCATGAGGACAAAGGTATTTGTCCATTTTATTGATCCACAGACCTTTGGAAAATGCCTAGAGTATATGAGGTGCTCCTATTTTTATCAAAATGTGTTAAATAAATGGATAAGTAAGTGATTCTGGGATTTCACTTATTTTACACACACACACACACACAAAAACATTGATTTTTGTTCACTGAATTACAGAATTCACCAAAGAAATATTTTTGAGGGTTTCATTTTTGTTCTAGTAAGGACATCAATTCTGCCCAAATTCTATACAATGAATAATATCTTTATGGTAAGGAGCACCAAGTAGAATCTAAGGACAGAGTAAAGTATTTCCTGGCCTTGAGTGGTCTGTTTCTGGAAACAGGGACTCTGTCCAGCTAATGCACAGCTCTGCTTCCTGCTCAGTCTGTCCAGAGCCTTGTGGCCTCTTACCTCCATTTTCTCTGAATGTGCTCCACTCTCTGTTTCTCTGTACATAAGATTGCTGTGGTTACCCCCAAGCAAGTTCATAGAACAAAGAAAGGGAACAGGGTTGGCTATTCAGGTGTCTATCCCTGCTTGATCATATATTTGACCAGGATGGGGGAGAAGAAGGTGGAATCACAGGAAAAACAGGAATACGTCTTCTAAGGACTATGGGAAAATGATAATCTCTACAAAGGAGTTTCTCTACTATTTGGAAACTCACAAAGGACTAAGGGCAGGTCTGACAATGGAAGTATCCAAAAGTGTTTTATCATTTTTTAAAGTCATTAATGGAATATAAATATAAGTCTGATTCTCAGCTGTGTGATGGATTTGTGATAGACCTCAGTAGATGACATATATTTTCCTTTCCTCATTTTAAAGAAGAGGAAATTCAAATCCAGAGAACTTTTGATTGTTATTAATGGTATCACACTACTGTGCTTTAGTATCTTATGAACTTCACCTAAATATCCTAGGATGTCAGCTTCCTTATTCATGAAATAAAATGAATTCTAAAATTAAAAATATAGTATTATTCTTGAAATAAAATTTCACCAGTAATCTCTCCTTCCATTCTCCCTCTGTTTCTGTCTTTGAAAGACACTGTTCTATTTGTCCATGTTTTTTTCCCCTCCATAATGTAAATGAAAGAGTCCTAATTTCTTAACAGGTGAAAAATCTTAGGAACAGAAGCAAAATACCCTGGAGGAAGTTCTTGATTAAGAAAAGACAAGTGTGGCAGCTTCATACAAATGAAACAACTTGTGAACAACAATTAATTACACATACAAACACATTATATATAGGTAAATTCTCAAATATATTCACACCCTAAATATTATTCTCTTGTGAAGAAAATAAACCATACTATCTTTACAACTTCATTTTATTTGTGCAACAGAGGAGAAAAAATATTTTGTGCCTGTGCTTCAGAAATATCTATCTACATTCCATTTCGTTTTTTTAAGATTTTATTTATTCATGAGAGATACAGAGAGAGAGACAAAGATGCAGGCAGAGAGAGAGAAGCAGGCTCCATGCAGGGAGCCCGATGTGGGACTCCATCCCAGGTCTCCAGGATCACACCCTGAGCCAAAGGCAGGTGCCAAACTACTGAGCCACCCAGGCAGGCATCCTTCTACATTCCATTTCCATTTGTATGCTTTGCTATACATCTTTTTCTTTCTCTCTCTCTTTTTTTTTTTTGCATCTATTGACTCCTGTATACACCTTAGTAAAATCACCAGGGACACTTTTTAAAAATGAAACGAAAGCTACTAAAATAATGTGTACTGCATAGTTCTAAACATAAATTAACTTTAAAGAATAATGTACTAAAAAATTTATAAAGACAATAAAACTCTTGAAATGAACACCACAGTATAGTCTGGAGCAGGATTTGTTCAAAAACGATTAAGGCTAAATGTGAGAGAGCCACAGATACTTCTACAGTTTGGTGGATCTTTATACAAACACTGGGATGGTTCTTTGGCAATGGAAGTGATATTTTCACCCACTGGCATATATTACTGAACTCTGAAGTTGTAAACAAATGTTTGTTTCAGTTTCCCAGACTGTATGCCACTAAAAAGTTACTAGATGCTGACATTTTAACTACATAGGTTAATTTTAAGAAAAATAAAGAATCAAATGTTTATTAATTTAACATATTTTATTAGTTACCTCAGACATTACACTTATGAAAACTTAGTTTTCCTGAATGACCATGACCATTGACTAGCCTTCTTTTACCTCCAATTCTTTGCCTGCAAAACAGATACTAATTCAAAGAGTTAGTGGGAGAAATTCCTTGATTTCTGTCTTCAGAAAGCTTAGCACAGCCTGGTATGTTA
The DNA here is from genome assembly GCF_003254725.2 of Canis lupus dingo. Taxonomy (NCBI): domain Eukaryota; kingdom Metazoa; phylum Chordata; class Mammalia; order Carnivora; family Canidae; genus Canis; species Canis lupus. The sequence continues at coordinate 74,467,727 of NC_064247.1, forward strand.
GTTTTTTACTGTAATTCTGTAGCATCAGGAAATTACCATGGAATCAAATCCTCTCTAGCAATCAGTATTTTGGAGGACTATTTGGAAACTCACAAAACTAATTTGCTTTGTTTTTATTTGGCAATGAGAAGTTTTAAATTATGAACTTCTGTATCTTGAGATTTCAAAGAGGATGTCACTGCCAGGGGATGAGGAACACACGCATCTCTATCAGGACTGCATTTACACACAATAAAATAGATGTCTGAGTTTCTGCAGACTGAGTAATGTGGTTGTGGCAAATAGTCCACTTTTTCAGTCATTGCTATATTAAACTTGGCTTGCTTGATAAAGTAGTAGTTCGTATCACTTAAGAAATCTAACCATGTCAGATAATCATCCTATGTTTCATTCCATTCTCATAATAGACACAACACACTGATCGCACACCTCCAAAATTTGACCTTTTCCTTTCCTTTCCATTGTTCTGTGTTCTGTAAGGAATTTAATATATGTGTGTATCTTGAAAATAAAAATATTGTTGAAACAAGTTGCAACATAGTCTTGTTCTTTGAATTTTCTCATGGCCATCTTTGACTTGGGTAATGATTCACTTCAAACATTTCATCGACAGAGTGGCCAGTGAAGGCCTGGCAGGGGGTCTGTGCTCATAACACAAGCCATCAACATCCCCGTAGCTCTTTCTAAACTGGATTTGGTTCATTTCTTGCTCTTCCATTCAGTTTGCTCCCAGGCTGAATCACTGTGTTTTAACTACATGCATTTAATATTTCACTATTGAAGTTTTCAAGGCTAAATAAAGATGAGTCTTATGTAGCATATTTCTAGACCACAGAGCTATCATCTTTAGGGGAAAAAAAATTCCAAGAGAGCCCAAAGACAAACCAAACAAATAATCATCTAAAAACCTTCCCTGCTGATTTCAGAAAATGTCTCATCTATCATTGTTGATAAAACCAAACAATTCAATCGGGTTGTGTTAAAAAATTAATATAATCTTATATATAATCTTTTTAGCTAGATGTACCATTCCCAGTACTTTCATGATCTATGAAAATATTTTTATAAGCAAAATTGAAGACAGACATCATTCAAAAAGTTAAGATTTGAGGCCAGAAACTCTAGATACATTTAGAGTTTGAGAGCAAATAAATGCATGTAAAAGATACAGTGGTAACCTATTACATCTTATGTAATAAGGTGTCACAATCAAAAGAGTTTTAAAGCTAGGAAGTTTTACAAAGCACTTTAAGTCAAATTATCTAAAAATATATAAGGAACTTTTGAATATATTTAATTAATATATATATTTATATTTGCGTGTGCCTACTTAACATCTGGAAGTAACTCATCAAAACTGGAGAGACATGTTGGTTTGTTGGCTGTGGGAAAAGCAAGGCGTCATCTTTTCCTATCAGTAGCTAGCCACAGACTCAGACATGATCCTGAGCATGGGGTTTCAGACTAGGAATCCTCTGTCTCTCCTTGTTTCTGGCACGTTCTCTCCAGGCCACGCAAATATTTCACTAAAAACTCTTTCCACGTCCCAACCAGACGCATACCAAGAAACGGAAAGGATTTTGTGCCAATAATATTCAAGTACACTGTGCTCAGCACAGATTCTTGAACCAAATTTCCCAAGAAACTGGCATCAAATCTAGTGAGTGTTTGTGGCTCATATTTTTGAAATTTGTCAAAATAATTAGTCCCTTTCTACAAAATGGTTCACATATGAAACAATATCCACAAACAGACAAACATAAGGAAAGAAAGGTTTCTCTGAGTAGAAAGACATTTCTATAAACAGGACTATAGAGAAACCTTAATTTTGAAACTAGTTTGGAACTAACTGATGCAACACTGGTCCTTAAAATCATTAGGTATAAGTGTCAACAGGACACTTAAGTTTTAAAACTTCCTCACCACAGATATTCATAACAAAAAGAGCAAAATGCCTTTACATTGGAGATACCTGATGGATACTGCCTTAACCAAGTGATCAAAATTAATATCACTGTTAATAGGATAAAATGACAGCAGGTGCCTCCTGATACGATGCACAAAAAGGAGGACAAAATATTGCTTAAGTGGCTTCTGCTATTAAAAAAAAACAACAACAACCAAAAAAACATTTAAATGGAAACATGAAGAAAGAGGTAATTAGATTCTGAAGGCTGGACAGCAGCACAACCTGCCTGTGGGCCTGTTGGTTATTCTTTAGATTATTTGCAATTGCTTTCAATGAATCCTTTCTCAATCACCTCAACTTGTTGTCAGAATAAAGAAGATAAAATCTTAGTATATGTATGAAGTGAAAATATAATTTTAAGACTCATTAGAAATGTTTCACTGGAACAATGAAACAAGAAACCATCACTTGGAGGCAAAAAGACAAATTCAAGGAAATGCATATTTTTTCCACCAGAGACTGTACTTCCTGGAGATGAAGTGTTACATGTTGTGAAGTCCTTTTATACTCCCAGGCTTCCTATCTGTTCAAAAGTGCTTAACTCCTGCTTCATACAGGATTTCTACTGGCTCCTAGATTTTGGGATGCGGGGTGCATGGGATGCTTGAGTTAACGCAGTGGAATTGCTGAAGAGAAGAAATGAAAGAGATTACAACCTTATGAAGATTCCCCCCAAAATGTTTTCTGGTCATGAATATAGTATGTGAATGCTGATTTCATTCATTCTCCTCTCAGTCTGTGTGATTTCCAAGGAGTGGTCCCATGAGTCTCTGTTTAGCTTGGGAAAAAAAGAGAACTCTTTATCCACATTCCTGTAAGATTTGCTAGCTTTGTCTCTGTTCAGTGAAAATGACAGACAAGAATCATAAAATAAACCTGAGCACATCCGTCCTGACCTTGAGTCCGATGATTGGCAGGCTAATGGCAGGCTAAAGCTTAGGTCCTAATATCCACATCTGTGCCTCCCCACATGTTAGATTGTTTTTAATTCTTACATTGATTAGGTATGATCACAGTGTGACTCCCCCTCCTGCAGACAACTCATTGTATTGCAAATTGTAAATAACATCCTAAAACCTAACAATATCATCATCACGGAGGCCCCCACAGCCTTCATACTCACTTCCACGTTATTGAGCTAACGAGCATGGGTCCAGGAACAGCTGCAGCTCCTGGTGAAGCTTATGTAATCAGAAATGTCTCTCCCAGCGGGAACCTCAAACTATTAAAGGATCGTAACAGATTAGGTGAATCTGATGAGTAGAGGTGAAAGCCATTGTTTCATTTGTCCTTTTTGTGGGTACACACCACATTAGGAATGCGGGAATTTCCTTCAGTGGCTAGCTTTATATGAGTGCTCCATATTTATATTTGTATTCATACTCAATATTTTGCCCTCCAAATAAAACTCTGGGTAGGTTTATTGAACAGCATATACAACCGATATACCTCTGGGCCTTGGAATCAAATACACTTGAGTTGGAATATTGACTTCTCTGGTGCCTATAGACTATAGCATTGAACAAGTTTCTCTTCTTCTGCCTGTTTCCTCATTTCCAAAATAGAAATATCAGTAATCCTTTTGTGTATTTAATGCAAATGTGGATTAAAGTGCTGTGTACAATGAAATACCAGCTACTGGTAGAGTTCATCATGCAGTGGCTTTCTGTGGCAAGAATATTTTGTAGGTTTTATTTTAAGTGAAATAAACTTCTTATATTTTTCAACTGGATTAAATACATACTATTTTCCAAATTATATCTTACATGTTGGCATCATTTATGTAACTCTTTGAGTCCTTTGAATGATCAACTCACCAGATAATCTCATTTGAAATATGGTCATGCATGTACTTAAATATATTCAGTTACCAGTCATTTTGACCTATCAATCATTTTCTTTTACTTTCAGGGCTTTAGTTTTGGACTCAGGAGTGTGGTAATCGAAGATTTCTGCTTCTGGCTGTGATGCATTCGTTTGCAGCTGACCAAACCTAAAACCAAGAACACAAGAAAAGGTAAATGCAATGAGAACACATTTCTGAAGGTACCGGGGAGTTATCAAGGCAGTTAGAATTTGTGGAGCCAAGAGCCTGGAGAGAAGGAAAACGCATTGGAGGTAAGCCCAACATTCTCTGTGGCATTTTTTTTTAAGTTAGGGCATTTGCAGATTGTTCAGCAGCATGGGGCAGGATGTAGAAGAGCTGAGCAGAAAGTAGCAGCTAAGCAGTGTTAGTGACAGTCTTACAGGTGTGAGAGCCAAAGACTGGGGATCAGATCTTTTACAGCAGCCAGGACTGGAAAGGCCAACTCCTATAGTGAAGGGAAGAGAAGCAAAGGAAATCTCACACTGCTTCCATTTTCATCTCAAAGTTGTCAGTGAAAATGGGATCATAGAGCAAAAGGCAAAGCAGAGATCAGTTCCTAAATGTCTGAAGATTCTCAGAAATTTTGGTAGATTCACAGCACGAGAAATTGAAAACCTAGAATCTAGGTCCCCTAAGAAGGAAGGGATCCTGATAACCTGTGAGAAAAGTAGCCAGAAGGGACACTTGGGTGGCTCAGTGGTTGAGCGTCTGCCCTTGGCTCAAGTTGTGATCCCAGGGTCCTGGGATTGAGTCCTGTATCATATTGGGCTCCCTGTGGGGAGCCTGCTTCTCTCTCTGACTATGCCTCTGCTTCTCTCTCTCATCTCTCATAAGTAAGTGAATAAAATCTTAAAAAGGTATCTGGGAAATGGACCAGGCCTTACAAAAACCCAAACCCACCCTTGAACCTGTACAAATCCTGCTGGTGTAAGGGGATGCCTAAATTAGTACATGCAAGAATTTAAAACCTAGTTTCTTAGAGGAATAGAACATCAACTAGAGCCTGTACATTTTTCATTGAAAATGGGTGACATTTAATTTTTTTAAAAATGAGGTGAACAGTAGGTCCAAGAAAATAACATTAGAAACAGGGCCAATGAGCATCCATATTTTGAAGTACCTAGAAAAGAAGTTTTAAACTGATTTTGACCAAGAGGAAAGATGGTAAATTAGAGGGTCCACCACAGAGAACTGGAGTCTATATAAAATCCCTGCATAATTTCAGAGTAGGCAACATTCTCTTAAACTGGATGCCAAAAGCAGTAATCGTAATGTCTTCTAGGTTCATCCATGCTATTGCAAATAGCAGGATCTGCTTTTATTAAGGCTCAATAATATTCCTCTGTATGTGTGTATATCATGATTTCTTTTTCCATCCATTTGCTAAAAGACTGATTGTTTCCGAATCTTGGCTATTGTAAATACCAAAAACATAGAAGCAGAGAGTGGAATGGTTATTACCAGGGATGGAGAGAAAGAGAAAATAGAGACTTGGACAGATGTTGGTCAAAGGGCACAAACCTGCAGTTATATGGGATGAGCAAGTATAGAGTATAGTGTGATGTATAGTATACAGTGTGATGACCATAGTAAGCATACTGAAAACTGGAAATTTTCCAAAAGAATAGATTTCAGATGCTCCCATCACACAAAAATATAGTCACTGAGTGAGATGATATGTTAATTAGCTTGGATGTAGTACTCATTTCATAATGTATGTTATGTCACAGCATAATGTTATATAACTTAAATATATATGGTTAAAAAACAGAAGCCATATAAGAAAAGCTTGACGAATAGATTTTCTTAAGCATTAAGAACTTTGGGTCATTAAAAGACACAGAGAAGAGATTAGAAAGGCAAACCAGGGAGTGGAGGAAGTTATTTGCAATATAAAATAAGGAACTCATATACAGAATAGATCAACAACTTTAACCAATTATGCTTCACAAAAGAAAACAACCAATAAGGCATTAGTATATAAGATACTCTACATCATCATTCAAAAATGCAAATTATATGACTGCCAGAGTGTTAAAGTTGAAAGGCTGGTGATGGAGAGGGTGTGAAAGAAAATAACTCCTCTTCTGCTGGTAGAAGGTAGAATGGTTACTAGCACTTGGGATCGGTCTTTGGTCCAGTATACTAAATATGAATGTGACTAAATATGACTCGGCAATTCAACTACTGGAATGGGTCAACAGAAATGCATAGGATATGTAGTTAAAGATGCATGATCATATCCATGGCAATGTTGTTTGTAAAACGCACGCCCAAATACTCACCAACTGTAGAGCGGATAAATAATTTATAGTATATCCATATAATGGAATAATGTATAAAAAAGAAATTATTTAGCTTATGCTGCAAGGAACAACCATGTATAAATTCTACAAGTATGTTGAGCAACAGAAGTTAAGACACAAATATCAATGTGCTATTTAGATAGATTCCACAAACAGTCAAAACTAATCAATTGGATTGGAAATCTAGGTAATGGTTATTTTTGACTGGACGTTATGACCAGATGTAGCAGCACAGGAGTTCCTGCAGTCCTGCTAATGTTCTGTTTCTTAATACCTAACAAAGTGAAGTCAATACCTGAGAATCCCTCAAACTTTGCTTAATAAAGTTATTATTATCAATCAAACCAAAGTAAAGCTTGTGGGGATTGTTTTTGTATATAAATAACATTTGCTATTTATCCTATCTCTTTATCCAGGATTTATTACTTTTTCAGTTTCTCCAAAGTGAAAACTGCTTATAATCTTAACTTTTTGAACAGAGCACATTGGACATTGCTATTTCTCATATATTAAAACATTTATTATTATTGTTGTTATTATATAAAATAATTGGCACATACTTGGGCTTCTAGATGCAATATGAGATTGCCTCTGCCATTAGTTCTTCCAGATTGATAGATTCATAATGCTTGAATTATGCATTCTACTCTCATGCTTTCCCTGCCTTTCCTTATGCATCTGCTTGCGAAAGTCTGGAAGAGATGTCCAGATGGAGGAGTGTGTGAGTGCAGGGATACCATATCCTCCTCACTAGCACAATTTTAACAATATATTAACATTAACATGTTCATTTTCACCACCATTTATTGGCAAAGTGAACTTAAACCAGAATTTAACATTTATTATACCAGCATGGTTTTGCTTTTGCTTTGCTTTTATATTTACCTACTAGGGTTAGCATGTTCTTGATTCTATGAAACAACACTATTTCTACCCAAAGGGAAGTTAATATGCCTTATGAAAATATTACTGTTACTATATTTATTCATTTTTAGTATCTTTCAGCAATCTCATAATTTGTCTATTCTCTTGCTTTGCAGCTTTATTGATTCTTATTGTAAATTTTTACTGTCTGCACTATCCACATTTTCTCTGCCATTTGGAAGAAAAATTATTTTAGCCTAAAAAAAAAAAGATAGTGCTTTAATTGTCAGCAAACAATACTTGTGAAAATGGAAGCTATTATCACCTTGTTGATCTGTGAATCGATATCCAAGAGGCATTTTAGCCAGAACACTCAGATGAGATTAACTCTGTTGGCCAGAGTTCTATCTGGGGAAAGAGAGTGAGCTTTAGGGAAACTGGCAAGACCAGCCAGTGAGATTTGCTCTTAATATAGTAGTGGGTGTGTAAATGCTCTATCAAATCTTTCCTAGCCTTTGTAATCTCAGCTTATGTTAATAGCAACATAGTTTGTGATAGACCAACTTCTGCCCTGAGAACCACTGGAATAAACTGGACAAAACCAAACAAAATTGTTAGAAGAAATCAGAGAGCTACTTTTAAGGCAGTAAGTATTTGGGGGGCTAAGATCCAGGAAAAGAAAAAAAAAACAAAGAAATAGAAGTCTGGCAGTTGGCATCATTCTCCACTCAAGGCACTGAGAAAGCTAAAAGCAGTTGCTAAGGGACTCTGGAGACTAAACATTCCAATAGTCCCATTAGATTGGGAGAAGGAAAAAAAATGGAGTTTATGTTCACCCCACAAGGAGAGGGACCCTTTTAAATTAATAGGGACTTCTGTTGGCTCCCCAAAATCTCCACACAAAATGTGATAGGAGAACCAGAAGCCAGCAGTCACTAATACTGAAACCTCTAACTTAAAACCTACTCAGTTCCCAGTTAGATTTAGGTGATACTCTCCAATCCAGCTATATGTCTGTAGCAAAAGCAAATCCTTATTCCATATCTTTATATAAATGTACAAGAGTCAATAAAATATGATTTGACATAAAAGAAAAAAATCGTACAATAAAAATAGATGCAAAAGAAAAACAATGAAAATATCAAATATGTGCCTTGAGATCATGGTAATTAAACATTTCCAAGTTTAAAAGACAGGTTAGAATTGGCAGAGAACTAGAATGTCTAATGAAGGGCAAAGAAAAGTTCTAGCAACAAAGCCATCCAAAACGGAAAGAGTTGCCAAGTAGATGAATATATGTTAGACATAGTTTGCAAGATGGTTTGGCTAGTAGATGACAAGAAAAGTTCAAGGATGAAGCAGAGAGTGGAAAAAAGTAGGACCAGTACTAAGAAGAATGAAAAGGAGATACATGACATGGATAGAACTTAGACATAAGGTGTAATACTACATGTAGTTGCGGGAAAGAGGAAAGATAATGGGGCAGAAGCAGTATTTGAAAATACAATGGCAGACGATTTTCCAAAATTCATGGAAGACGTTAAGCCATAAACAAGAAGTGTTACAAATTTCAAGCAGGGTGCCTTTAGAAAGCCACCCAAGGGGCACCTGGGTGGCTCATTGGTTGAGCATCTGCCTTCGGCTCAGGTTGTGATCCCAGAGTCCTGGGATCAAGTCCTGCATTGGGTTTCCTGTGGGGAATCTGCCTCTCCCTCTGCCTATGTCTCTGCCTCACTCTCTGCCTCTCTCATGAATAAATAAATAAAATCTAAAAAAAAAAAAAAAAAAAAAAGCCACACCAAAAACACTGCTGAAAGCCAAAGACAAATGGAAAAATCTCAAAAATCGGCCAGAAGAAAAAGTTTATATTTTCCTTCCTAGCAGGAAAATAAGAATGACAGTTGATTTCTCAACAAGAAACAGTGGAAGCCAAGATACAATTATTTTTCATTATTTCTAAAAAGTGCTAAAAGAAAGTAACAGTCAATGTGGCGCTCCATGCCCAATAAAAGCATCCTTTGGAAAACGGAAGCAAAACATTTTTCGACAAACAAAATGTGAGAGCATCTGTCACCACAGTCTTTCATTCAAAGTCATATTGACATGTGTTCTCACACAGAAAGAAAATTATATTAAAGGCAAATCAAAGAGTAAAACTAAACAGATCAATATGCTAGCAAAAGTATGTCATTTTGAATATACAGTTTCAGTTTTACAAAATGACAAAATTTGTGGAGATGGATATCATGATGGCTTGCATCATACAAGAAATGTATTTAATACCACTGAACTTTACACTTAAAAATGGTAAATCTGGGGCAGCCCCAGTGGCTCAGCCGTTTAGCGCCGCCTTCAGCCCAGGGCATGATCCTGGAGACCCGGGATCGAGTCCCATGTCGGGCTCCCTGCAAGGAGCCTGCTTCTCCCTCTGCCTGTGTCTCTGCCTCTCTCTCTCTCTCTGTATGTGTCTCTCATGAATAAATACATCTTTTTTAAAAATGGTAAATCTTATGTGTATTTTGCCACAATAAAATTGAAAAAGAAATACACATATGCACACACAAAGATACAAAGAATACATAAATACTCAGTACCTATTGGCAGCTTAAAAAATAGTATTTCTGGTGGGGTGCATCAGTGATGAGTTCACTAAACTCATGGTTTACTGGCTCATTTTCTGCCACGGTATTGATGCATAAGACACCAACCTCAGCTATGAAAGCAATTTATAGGACTCTATTTCCTCCTTAATAAATAGTCCTTTCCTTTTAAAAATAGTCATTATCTATTGTACAGAACAGCACATCCTGATACCATGTGGAATTTGAAATTCTTATAAAATATTCAGCACCAGTAGTCCATGTGTCAGAGAAAAAGCTCCATGCAACTGACCAGGACATGAAAAAAGTACTAATCTAAATTAGACTTTTTTTTATAATAAATTTATTTTTTATTGGTGTTCACTTTGCCAACATACAAAATAACACCCAGTGCTCATCCCCTCAAGTGCCCCCCTCAGTGCCCATCACCCATTCACCCCCACCCCCCGCCCTCCTCCCCTTCCACCACCCCTAGTTAGTTTCCCAGAGTTAGGAGTCTTCTATGTTCTGTCTCCCTTTCTGATATTTCCCACACATTTCTTCTCCCTTCCCTTATATTCCCCTTCACTATTATTTATATTCCCCAAATGAATGAGAACATATGTTTGTCCTTCTCCGATTGACTTACTTCACTCAGCATAATACCCTCCAGTTCCATCCACATCGAAGCAAATGGTGGGTATTTGTCGTTTCTAATGGCTGAGGAATATTCCATTGTATACATAAACCACATCTTCTTTATCCAGTCATCTTTCCGATGGACACCGAGGCTCCTTCCACAGTTTGGCTATTGTGGACATTGCTGCTAGAAACATCGGGGTGCAGGTGTCCTGGCGTTTCATTGCATCTGAATCTTTGGGGTAAATCCCCAACAGTGCAATTGCTGGGTCGTAGGGCAGGTCTATTTTTAACTCTTTGAGAAACCTCCACACAGTTTTCCAGAGTGGCTGCACCAGTTCACATTCCCACCAACAGTGCAAGAAGGTTCCCTTTTCTCCTCATCCTCTCCAACATTTGTGGTTTCCTGCCTTGTTAATTTTCCCCATTCTCACTGGTGTGAGGTGGGATCTCATTGTGGTTTTGGTTTGTATTTCCCTGATGGCAAGTGATGCGGAGCATTTTCTCATGTGCGTGTTGGCCATGTCTATGTCTTCTTCTGTGATATTTCTCTTCATGTCTTTTGCCCATTTCATGATTGGATTGTTTGTTTCTTTGGTGTTGAGTTTAATAAGTTCTTTATAGATCTTGGAAACTAGCCCTTTATCTGATACGTCATTTGCAAATATCTTCTCCCATTCTGTAGGTTGTCTTTTAGTTTTGTTGACTGTATCCTTTGCTGTGCAAAAGCTTCTTATCTTGATGAAGTCCCAATAGTTCATTTTTGCTTTTGTTTCTTTGCCTTCGTGGATGTATCTTGCAAGAAGTTACTGTGGCTGAGTTCAAAAAGGGTGTTGCCTGTGTTCTCCTCTAGGATTTTGATGGAATCTTGTCTCACATTTAGATCTTTCATCCATTTTGAGTTTCTCTTTGTGTATGGTGAAAGAGAGTGGTCTAGTTTCATTCTTCTGCATGTGGATGTCCAATTTTCCCAGCACCATTTATTGAAAAGACTGTCTTTCTTCCAGTGGATAGTCTTTCCTCCTTTATCGAATATTAGTTGACCATAAAGTTCAGGGTCCACTTCTGGGTTCTCTATTCTGTTCCATTGATCTATGTGTCTGTTTTTGTGCCAGTACCACACTGTCTTGATGACCACAGCTTTGTAGTACAACCTGAAATCTGACATTGTGATGCCCCCAGATATGGTTTTCTTTTTTAAAATTCCCCTGGCTATTCGGGGTCTTTTCTGATTTCACACAAATCTTAAAATAATTTGTTCTAACTCTCTGAAGAAAGTCCATGGTATTTTGATAGGGATTGCATTAAACGTGTTCCTCCACATCTTAAAAGCCATCTACAAAAAGCCTACAGCAAATATCATTCTCAATGGGGAAGCACTGGGAGCCTTTCCCCTAAGATCAGGAACAAGACAGGGATTTCCACTCTCACCACTGCTATTCAACATAGTACTGGAAGTCCTAGCCTCAGCAATCAGACAACAAAAAGACATTAAAGGCATTCAAATTGGCAAAGAAGAAGTAAAACTCTCCCTCTTCGCCGATGACATGATACTCTACATAGAAACCCAAAAGCTTCCACCCCAAGATTGCTAGAACTCATACAGCAATTTGGCAGCGTGGCAGGGTACAAAATCAATGCCCAGTAATCAATGGCATTTCTATACACTAACAATGAGACTGAAGAAAGAGAAATTAAGGAGTCAATCCCATTTACAATTGCACCCACAAGCATGAGATACCTAGGAATAAACCTAACCAAAGCGGTAAAGGATCTATACCCTCAAAACTATAGAACACTTCTGAAAGAAATTGAGGAAGACACAAAGAGATGGAAAAAATATTCCATGCTCATGGATTGGCAGAATTAATATTGTGAAAATGTCAATGTTACCCAGGGCAATAAATTAGACTTTAATTAATCAAGAAGGCATGTTGCAATCTCTAGAGTAACTTTTTTCTCTTTTTAAATTTTGTTAGTTAACATACAGTGCAGTATTGGTTTCTAGAGTAGAATTCAGTGATCCATCACTTACAGACAAAACCCAGTGCTCATCACAAGTGCCTTCCTTAATGCCCATCACCCATCTAGTCCATCCCCGACCCACCTTCTTCCATCAACCCTCAGTTCTATAGAATAACTTTTTAAAAAATAATAAAAGAGTATACTAACTTTAAGCTAATTGAGATAGAAATGGAATTATAAATTCATAGTAAACCAAGCTTTCTTATCATTGATTTCCTCAAAGAAAAGTCTGAAGGAACAGACTTGTAAGCCAGTAGTTTTGGGGGGCGTGTGATCCCAGGGAGCAGGAGTTCATAGTAGGAGTTGAAACAGGAAAGGAAAGCAAGCTGATACAAAGATGTGTTACCCATTTAGCCACCATGATGAGCTATAAGGCTGCATCCTACCAGGACCATCTGAGGAGCCTTAATGAAATAAAGGTCTTAACTGTGCACCTGAGTGATGGAAGGAAGCAGCATAGACCCATCCTCTGCCCTGTTGTGACTCCATACGCCTTGGCTCCCCAGCACGGTTGGGTTCTTGAGGCTGTCTCTCCCAGCAGCTTCAGGAAGTTCCTTCTCAGGTGATAAAAGTAGGTTGTGCAGGCAGGCTCAAGACAAGGCACTGTCTGATATCACATTCAGAAAGCCCATCAAAGTCTTCATGGAACTGACTCCTGAAGCATTGAATAGAGAAAGAAGTAGGGCCAATCAGATTTTGCACAGATATGCAGGAGGCTCTGTTGATAAGATTTGGGGTGGTATTCCTGAAAACCTCCCAACTCTCTCTGGACCCAGACAAGCCTGTGCTGTGAACTATTCAGTTTTCTTCCATGAAGCTCTTTTTTGCTCAAATTGTCCAGTGTGTGTGTCTCTTATATGCAAAAAGGAATCCTGACCGAAGGGCAAGAGAACACTGAATGTTCAGGCACCATGTTGGCTTCGGAGAATCCAATTTCAATAAGAAATAATTAAGATTCATTATTACAACAGGATGGAGCTTTATAAGTAAATATTTGGATCTCCCATTAAATGTCTAGAGAATCATAAGTACCTTGAGAACTGAAAGAGTTATTTAGTGGAACCACTGTTTCTGATCAGAGAGCCATTTGAGCTCAGTAAAAGAATGTTCTAGATATGGAAAGGAAGATAGTCAAATACTGATATAAGGAAGGAGCCTCAAGCTATAGAAACAGTTTCAAGAAGGGACCCATTCAGAATTTATTCATGATTCAACATTATCTCTAAATATGAGAAAAGGATTTTTAAAGTCCTCTGTGCAAGAAAATTAACATAAAAAATAAAGGCTTGACTTGGGGTGGGGATAATATGTTCAAAAAAGATAGAGAATGCCATCCTGTATCCTTAATTTGTTCCCCCTATTTTTCTTTTCCTTTTCTTTTCTCTCTTTTTTTTTTTTTTGAGTTCCATTTGCCAACATACAACATAACATCCAGTGCTTATCCTGTCAAGTGCCCCCCTTGGTGCCCATCACCCAGTCACCCCATCCCCCCGCCCACCTCCCCTTCCACTACCCTTTGTTCATTCATTTCCAGAGTTAGGAGTCTCTCATACTCTGTCACCCTCTCTGATATTTCCCACTCATTTTTTCTCCTTTCCCCTATAATCCCTTCCACTATTTTTTATATTCCCCAAATGAATGAGACCATATAATGTTTGCTCTTCTAAGATTGACTTATTTCACTCAGCATAATACCCTCCAGTTCCATCCACATTGAAGCAAATGGTGGGTATTTGTCATTTCTAATGTCTGAGGAATATTCCATTGCATACATAGACCACATCTTCTTTATCCATTCATCTTTCGATGGACACCGAGGCGCCTTCCACAGTTTGGCATTTGTGGACATTGCTGCTAGAAACATCGGGGTGCAGGTGTCCCGGCGTTTCACTGGATCTGTATCTTTGGGGTAAATCCCCAGCAGTGCAATTGCTGGGTCGTAGGGCAGGTCTATTTTTAACTCTTTGAGGACCCTCCACACAGTTTTCAGAGTGGCTGCACCAGTTCACCTTCCCAACAGTGTAAGAGGGTTCCCTTTTCTCTGCATCCTCTCCAACATTTGTGGTTTCCTGTCTTGTTAATTTTCCCCATTCTCACTGGTGTGAGGTGGGATCTCATTGTGGTTTTGATTTGTATTTCCCTGATGGCCAGTGATGTGGAGCACTTTCTCATGTGCTTCTTGGCCATGTCTATGTCTTCTTTGGTGAAATTCCTGTTCATGTCTTTCCCCCATTTCATGATTTGATTGTTTGTTTCTTTGCTGTTGAGTTTAAGAAGTTCTTTATAGATCTTGGATACTAGCCCTTTATCTGATACGTCATTTGCAAATATCTTCTCCCATTCTGTAGGTTGTCTTTTAGTTTTGTTGACTATTTATTTTGCTGTGCAGAAGTTTTTTATCTTGATGAAGTCCCAATAGTTCATTTTTGCTTTTGTTTCCCTTGCCTTCATGGATGTATCTTGCAAGAAGTTGCTGTGGCCAAGTTCAAAAAGGGTGTTGCCTGTGTTCTCCTCTAGGATTTTGATGGAATCTTGTCTCACATTTAGATCTTTCATCCATTTTGAGTTTCTCTTTGTGTCTGGTGTAAGAGAATGGTCTAGTTTCATTCTTCTGCATGTGGATGTCCAATTTTCCCAGCACCATTTATTGAAGAGACTGTCCTTTTTCCAGTGGATAGTCTTTCCTCCTTTATCGAATATTAGTTGACCATAAAGTTCAGGTCTACTTCTGGGTTCTCTATTCTGTTCCATTGATCTATGTGTCTGTTTTTGTGCCAGTACCACACTGTCTTGATGACCACAGCTTTGTAGTACAACCTGAAATCTGGCATTGTGATGCCCTGGGCTCTGGTTTTCTTTTTCAATATTCCTCTGGCTATTCGGGGTCTTTTCTGATTCCACACAAATCTTAAGATGATTTGCTCCAACTCTCTGAAGAAAGTCCATGGTATTTTGATAGGGATTGCATTAAATGTGTAAATTGCCCTGGGTAGCATAGACATTTTCACAATATGAATTCTTCCAATCCGTGAGCATGCAATATTTTTCCATCTCTTTGTGTCTTCCTCAATTTCTTTCAGAAGTGTTCTATAGTTTTTAGGGTATAGATCCTTTACCTCTTTGGTTAGGTTTATTCCTAGGTATCTCATGCTTGTGGGTGCAATTGTAAATGGGATTGACTCCTTAATTTCTCTTTCTTCAGTCTCATTGTTAGTGTATAGAAATGCCACTGATATCTGGGCATTGATTTTGTATCCTGCCACACTGCCGAATTGCTGTATGAGTTCTAGCAATCTTGGGGTGGAGTCCTTTGGGTTTTCTATGTACAGTATCATGTCATCTGCAAAGAGGGAGTTTGACTTCTTCTTTGCCCATTTGAATGCCTTTTATTTCTTTTTGTCGCCTGATTGCTGAGGCCAGGACTTCTAGTACTATGTTGAATAGCAGTGGTGAGAGTGGACATCCCTGTCGTGTTCCTGATCTTACGGGAAAGGCTCCCAGTGTTTTCCCACTGAGAATGATATTTGCTGTGGGCTTTTCGTAGATGGCTTTTAAGATGCTGAGGAATGTTCCCTCTATCCCTACCCTCTGAAGAGTTTTGATCAGGAATGGATGCTGTATTTTGTCAAATGCTTTTCTCTGCATCTATTGAGAGGATCATATGCTTCTTGTTTTTTCTCTTGTTGATATGATCTATCACGTTGATTGCTTTACAAGTGTTGAACCAGCCTTGCATCCTGGGGATAAATCCCACTTGGTCATGGTGAATAATCTTCTTAATGTACTGTAGGATCCTACTGTACTCTTGGTGAGAATTTTTGCATCTGTGTTCATCAGGGATATTGGTCTATAATTCTTCTTTTTTGGTGGGGTCTTTGTCTGGTTTTGGAATTAAGATGATGCTGGCCTCATAAAACGAGTTTGGAAGTATTCCGTCCTTTTCTACCTTTTGGAACAGCCTTAGTAGAATAGGTATGGTTTCTTCTTTAAACATTTGATAGAATTCCCCTGGGAAGCCATCTGGCCCTGGACTTTTGTGTCTTGGGAGGTTTTTGATGACTGCTTCAATTTCCTCCCTGGTTATTGGCCCGTTCAGGTTTTCTATTTCTTCCTGTTCCCGTTTTGGTAGTTTGTGGTTTTCCAGAAATGCATCTGTTTCTTCTAGATTGCCTAATTTATTGGCATATAGCTGCTCATAATATGTTCTTAAACTTGTTTGTATTCCCTTAGTATTGGTTGTGATATCTCTTTCATTTGTGATTTTATTAATTTGAGTCTTTTCTCTTTTGTTTTTAATAAGGCTGGCTAATAGTTTATATATCTTATTAATTCTTTCAAAGAATCAGCTCCTGGTTTTGTTGATCTGTTCTACATTTCTTCTGGTCTCTATTTCATTGAGTTCTGCTTGAATCTTTATTAATTCTCTTCTGCTTGGTGTAGGTTTTATTTGCTGTTCTTTCTCCAGTTCCTTTAGGTGCAAGATTAGCTTGTGTTTTTGAGTTTTTTCCTATTTTTTGAGGGATATTTGTAATGTATTTCCCTATTAGGACTGCTTTTGCTGTATCCCAAAGATTCTGAACAGTCGGATCTTCTTTTTCATTAGTTTCCATGAATCTTTTTAATTCTTCTCTAATTTCCTGGTTGACCTTTTCATCTTTTAGCAGCATGCTCTTTAACCTCCATGTGTTTGAGTCTCTTCCAAATTTTTTCTTATGATTGAGTTCAAGTTTCAAAGCATTATGATCTGAAAATATGCAGGGGACAATCCCAATATTTTGGTATCAGTTGAGACCTCATTTGTGACCCAGTATGTGGTCTATTCTGGAGAAAGTTCCATGTGCACTTGAGAAGAATGTGTATTCAGTTGCATTTGGATGTAAAGTTCTGTAAGTATCTGAAATCCATCTGGTCCAGTGTATCATTTAAATATCAGAAAGGGAGACAGAACATAAAGACTGCTAACTCTGGGAAACGAAATAGGGGTGGTAGAAGGGGAGGAGGGCGGGGGGTGGGAGTGAATGGGTGACGGGCACTGGGTGTTATTCTGTATGTTAGTAAATTGAACACCAATAAAAAAAAAATAAAATAAATAAATAAATAAATAAAAAAAAAAGTAAAGAAAAAAAAAAAAATAAAGCTCTTATTTCAAACATGAGAGACACCTAACTCTGGGAAATTAACAAGGGGTAGTGGAAGCGGAGGTGGGTGGGGGATTGGGGTGACTGGGTGATGGGCACTGAGGGGGGCACTTGGCCAGATGAGCACTGGGTGTTATGCTATATGTTGGCAAATTGAAGTCCAAAAAAAAATTAAAAAAATATAATAAAGCTCTTGTTTCTTTGGAGACGTTGTGCTTAGAATATGTCATTTGCAGAAAGCACCGTGCTAGAGTCTCCCAGTATAAGTGTATTATTATTTAAGTATGTCTTTACTTTGGTTATTAGTTGATTGATATACTTGGCAGCTCCCACATTTGGGCCATAAGTACTCATGATTGTTAGGTCCTCTTGCTGATAGATCCTTTAAGTATGATATAGTGTTCCTCTTCATCTCTTACTACAGTCTTTGGGATAAACTTTAATTTATGTGATATGAAGATGGCCACCCCTGCTTTCTTTTGAGGACCATTTGAATGGTAAATGGTTCTCCAACCTTTTATTTTCAGGCTGTAGGTGTCCTTAGGTCTAAAATGAGTCTCTTGTAGGCAGCAAATAGATGAGTCTTGCTTTTTCATCCCGTCTGAGACCCTGAGTCTTTTGATGGGATCATTAAGCCCATTCACGTTCGGAGTTACTATTGAAAGATATGAATTTAGTGTCGTCATAGTACCTATTCTGTCCCTTTTTTTGTGGTTTATTTCTTTGGGCTTCCTCTTTCTTTTTACAGAGTCCCCCTTAATATTTCTTGCAGAGCCTGGTCATATATTCCCCAGGCTCTCCCCATGGCCTTAGCCCAGCTCCTTGCCATGCCCCTCCCCCCCGGATTCTGTTTTATCCCTCCACCCCCCAACCTTGTTAGAAGCGAAAACCCTTCTCTCTGTAGCATTCCAGCTGTTCTCTCTCGAAATCTCAGGTTGAATTCTTAGGTTTTCAGGATGATTTGAAAGTTATATAGGTGAGTTGGTGGGGACAGGTAACTTGGTGACCCTACTCCTCCGCCACCTTGCCCTGCCCCCGGTTGTTCTCCCTTTGAATGAATTATCACTAACTTTTGAAATGGAGGGAGAAAAATATTTTAGTGAAAGCAGAACTATAGGAGATGTGATAAGAGCCCTTTGTTATTGAGTGAAAATTTAAATTTCCGATTCATTAAATAGCAATCCTAAATGTTACCCTAAAAGTACCAGGAAGGCCATGCTTATGGTGATGTAAGGGGGAAAGGACTATTTTCTGGAAGATGGGGGAAAGGCTAGGAATAATCTCCCACAAAAGACAGCTCATTTAGAGTTCCACAAGTAAGATGGAAAATTATACAATTCACGGAGCAACTAGGAGAGCCGGCAACTTCTAGGTTACAGCCTACAGGACTAGGGATGGGAAAATAGTTGCCAGATTTTGTTCCATGTAGGACAAAGTGCCAACCTTTCAGTTGCTTCTATAACAAATCTTTCTCTCCGCTTGATTTCTAGAATTACAGTATCCTACTGCCTGAGGAACTAGACCAAGGAGTAGGAAAGTGCTTTTCTCATATACTCTCATATTCTCTCCTGTCTCTTTTACCTAAAGGTTAGCTTTCAGTTACAAAGGCAATAATGCTCTAAAAATCTTTCAATATTCTCCAAGATTGGGGTTGGCAAGGAAGACTATCTATGTATGATCTGAGACAGGATTTGGAGAACGGAAATGCTTACTTCCCTACACACAGTCTTAAAACCCACCACATCCTGATTATGAATCCAGGAGAATACATGCACACCTTTAAAATATTTAAAATATCCATAATTAATGATACCCTCCAGTCTTCGGACCATTTTCATCCACCGTCTTCATCATCCCTCATACTTGACGTGCACTGTCACACATACCAGCTTTTTTGAGTCTTAGTTATGGACATAAGCAATCCACATAGGAGGAAGATACATTCCAGAAATAGAATCTAGTGTTTTAAACTGGGCTCCCTGTGAGTTTCTCAGCCACATTGTTCTGTTATCCTATGTCCTATATTCTGTACTAGATTTTCCCCATAGTATTCAGATCATGGCTTCTAATTCTTGTGGCATATTAATTTAACCTAACTGCATGTAAAGCCCACTGCAGGAATTTCTCAGTGGATGGTTGGCTTAATTATCCAGAGGGCCGAATAGATGACCATGGCCCATCCTGCTATTCTGATCATTGGGAGGACTGTTCCACTCCACTGTCAGATTGTCATTTTGTTGAACTGTGGAGGCAATGGAAAATAGCTCTGGCCCCTAAGTGGCAGATTTTCGAAATAGTTGAGCTTACTTTATTCCAGAAATAATTTAAAGGAGAAATGCATAAATTAACAAACTGGAAAGAATAATTTGATTTTTCCCCTACCAGAATTTTTATATACATATTATTATTTAATCTCATGCTAGCCATTAATTTTGAAAGGTAATTACTTCCACCTTTATTGTCAAAAATTAATGTCTGTATCAATGAGGGGAGTTTTTCCAGGAAAATAAAATGCTTTCTTCAGGTGGAGAAGAAAATTAAGTGACCTGGGTACCTGAGAGGAGGAGGCAGCGTGCCTGTGCCAGGACCCAGAAGCTGCTTACCAAGCTGCATGGCCTGTGGAAGAGAAGGTGAATTCGGGTGTCAGTTACTTCAACTATAAGATAGGGATGAGAACTTATTTTTTTCTAAATTTGTAGTGTAAGTATACATGTAAAATGCTTAGAATCAGTAATTCTACTTCTAGATTTATACCCCAAAGAATAGAAAGCAGGTATTTGGATAGATCAACAAATGTGGGATGCACACCCAGGGAATATTATTCAGCCTTAAAGAGGAAGGAGATTCTGACACATGCTACAGCCTGGATACACTATGCCGACTGAAATAAGGTAGTCACCAGAGGACAAATAATGTATGATTTCACTTTATGAGGTCCCTACAAGGCAAATTCATAGAGACAGTGGAATGGTGGTTGCCAAAGGCTTGGTGGAGGGAGGAATAGAAGTTACTTATTAGAAGAGCAGTTTCAGTTTGGGATGAAAGAGTTTGGGAGGTAGAACCATCACCAGATGATTACATGGCAATGTGAATGTAATTAATGCCATATGCTTGAAAATGATTAAAATGGCAAATCTATTTTTTTTAAGATTTTATTTATTTATTCATGAGAGACACAGAGAGGCAGAGACATAGACAGAGGGAGAAGCAGGCTCCCTGAGGGGAGCCAGATGTGGGACTTGATGCCAGGACCCAAGGATCACAACCTGAGCCAAAGGCTCAACCACTGAGCCATCCAGATGCCCCAAAATGGCAAATCTTATATACCGTGTATTTCACCACAATTAAAAAAAATACTTGGATGCTGAGCGCAGGGTGTCTAGCCCAGCAGTATCAGCTTCACCTGGGACTCGGTAAGAAATCAAAGCCGGGGCCCCACCCCCAGACCTACCGCCTTCTGTACTGAAGGGGTGGAGCCCAGCAGGGTGCTTCACCAAGCTGCTGGGTGATCCTGATGTTAGTTTGCACTAAAGTTCGAATTTACAGAAGCAAACTATTGTAAGTAGTCAACAAATAATAGCTGTGATGACATCACTTCTATTAGTTTTTTGTCTTCTTCAGGTTCTCCTGATTCCATTTCCAGAAAACATTTGTGCTTTTATTTAATTCCATATTTGTCTTCTTTGTGATACCTACCCTGATGTCTCCAAGCTAACATGTATAACAGGAGAAGGAAGTATGGAGGGATAAACAGTAAAGAAAGATATTTGCTAGTGGAGGTGTATCCCCAAAGCTTATCATTCATGCATTCGAGTAACAGACCAGAGGTCGTTTCCATAGTGACATAACTTCTGCAATTTATAAATTGCAGAATGTAGAGGAAAATTATTGAAAATGCCTGTGGAAATGAAAGTTTTTCAGGAGAATGTTTGTAATACCTTAAATTGGCATGTTCCCTCTCATGATAAACATAGGGGTTATGGGTTATTTAAATGGGTTGTAAGCATCTGGGGGGCCATTGTAATCCTCATTAAACCTCTACTAACCATAAAGACCTCTTTATTCTTAAAATGAACACGCTGTGAAGGAAGTCATTGCAAAATACCCAGACTGTGACAGACATTAACCTCCTACATCAATAGCTTCTACTTTTACTGAACTCCAATAAAACCTAGGAATTCTCAACTGGAAGTGTTCTCTTTCTGCAGTGAAGTTTACTTTTTTTTGTGAACCTGTAAGTCAAATGACTTTCCCTCTTCTGAACAAAACCCAAATGAGATTGCTTTTCCTCATCAGGTCCCCCAATGGGTACACTCTTCACTCAGTTCTTGATAATTTGATAACTAGTGGTTTCCTCAGAAAATCAAGCACTCAGAAAAATGTGGCTAACCCTGGTTAAAGTTTCTTGCTTGTGGGAGCTAACAACGTGTGCTCACTGTGCTCAGGAAATTACTTTCTAATGGATATCTGTAAAGGGAATGCTGGTCTCAGTGGATCTGAAGGCTAGCCTTCATGCATGTTTCAAGCCACCTCTGTGATGTGCCCTGGAGTGTGTGTCTGAGGGCTCTGAGTGGGCACCAAGAGGCCATTGAGGCTCAGGTGTGCCACTCATGTTATTAGGCAGCCTCCCTCAAGTCATCTAGATCACCCGGGACTCAGTTTACGTATGAATTTAGACTAGATTCTCTATAAAGTTCCTTCTAATTCTGAAGGTTCTAGGACATTCTCCCCAGCCCACCCAAGGGGAAATTACAGAAAGCAAGGTGGATGTTCTTAATGGATGACTAGTGACTCAAAAAAAAAAAAAATCAGAAATGCTTCCTGATTCATGGTCAGCTCTCATTGAGTTCCCATTCGAGGATCACTTGGCTTTAGAAAGGACATTGGATGTTAGGCCTCTGTGTACACAACCACCCTTAGAAACATCACATTGTGGTGACCACTCTGAAACCCCCGCACTGGGACTCCACAAAACTGAGACGACCTTCTATAAATGGGAGATGGATGGCCCCATTAACAATGGCTAACCATTTATGTTTTGTAGAGGGGTCAGATTTTATCCTGTTCAAACTGAAATGTTCAACAGAAGTCATTTTTCTTAATGTTTCTGTGGAGCCCGATTCCTGAGTAGTAAGCCATAGCAGGGAGATGGGGATGATTTAAAATGAATAAATTCAAGGCAACAGGTTTTGGTTGGGCAGGGGGGGGGGTTGTTTTTTGTTTTTGTTTTTTTTTTTCCAGTTCAAAACCATCTCTTCCTGTTGAGTTCTGATTCATTAGGGGAGAGCACCGGCAAAATTGAAATCCCATTTCATGGCTGTTTCTCTATAATCCCTCCTTCCTTTTTTCCTCCTTATCCCCAGAGGGCTGCTGCATGAAGAAGGCTGTGTGCAAATCCTAGTATGTCTGGGCAGTCCTGCTCTGTTCGCTCTGCCCTCAGAAGTGAATGGGCTGATGAAGCTCCTGGGGCCTCTGTTGTGGGCTCAGCCTTCGAGCAGCAGCTTATCTGTCCTATTCTTGACGGAGGGGGTGTTGATGATGTCTGGGGCCCACTGCTGTTTGTAGCCTTCTGCCTGCAGTTAAAAGGGCCCCAGATACTTTTGTCCCACTCAGAGGCCTCCACAGGTCATCAGCTGAATGTACCCTTGGCGTCCTCATGATCTAAGCACTTGGGAACCCCCAGCTGTTGTTGCGCTTGGCAGTGCCACCTGTGGGAGCTCAGACTCGGGGTACAGTTTCAAGGCTCTGACCTCAAGGACCACCTTCCACCCTGCACCTTGTATAGCTCTCACACCCTGTGAAGTGGGGTGCTGGCACAGTTTCTGCCACTCACACCCCCCTTCGACCAATGCCCAGGGGTGTGAGAATGCTGGTCCTCCCTCCAGGGCTGGGTCAGGACACCACACCTGGTGATGGCACCACTGCACCCCCACTTTCTCAGGCCGGCTGCCTTCCTTTCTACATCCTACCTACCTCATTACTCACCGTAAAACCCACACTCTTAACCACCCTGACTTAGTTTGTAAAATGCAGGAGGTTTTTGAATTTAGCATATCCTTTTCTCACAAAGCCTCTCCAGCTGTCGAAAGCTCTTTTGTCACTCTAGACTCAAAAATCTTAGCTAAAAGTCAAAAGCAGAATCCCGAGGCTGCTTTTTCCCTCCGCCTTTTAACATCCCGCTCTTCCTTGATGCAGCAGGTGCCCTTGGCCACAGAAGGAGAAGCGATGACGCCGCTTGCGAGCTCACTCTGTGCCAGGCTATCTTCTAAACGCTGTCTGTGCCGACTCTTCGTTCTCTCAGCCGCGCTAGCACACAGGTACCTCTATTAACCCCACTTGGCAGAAGAAATCAAGGCTTAAATGAATTAGATAATTTGGCCGATGACACACATCCAGTCAGTGGTAACGCGAATAACCCGAGAAAGACCCACCCAAGAGCCAAAATGACTTCATTTTTATTTTATATCTATCTCCTATTTATTTTATGTAACTATTATATATATATGCATATACACACACAATTTACTAAATATTAAAAGATTTAAGACTTAATTAGCTAATTATTCTCCTCCATTTGTTTTCAAGTTCTTTTTTTTTTTTAAGATTTTATTTATTTATTCATGAGAGACAGAGGCAGAGGCACAGGCAGAGGGAGAAGCAGGCTCCATGCAGGGAGCCCGATGGGGGACTCGATCCCAGGTCTCCAGGATCATGCCCTGGGCTGAAGGCAGACGCCAAAGCACTGAGCCACCCAGGGATCCCCTGTTTTCATGTTTTTCAAGCAGAAAACCTCCTCCATTAATCCCTTG
Organism: Canis lupus dingo; assembly: GCF_003254725.2. Lineage (NCBI taxonomy): Eukaryota > Metazoa > Chordata > Mammalia > Carnivora > Canidae > Canis > Canis lupus. The sequence continues at coordinate 74,491,923 of NC_064247.1, forward strand.
GATAGTAGGGCAGAAGGGGACTCTGCTCCAGTGGAAGTGGGGACAGGCAGGGGCGCCTGAGGGTCTGGCCGTGGTGGCCCGTGCACTTCGCCTCCTCCAAGGCAACTCTGATGACCCCGTCTCAGAATCCAGTTTGAAAGCCTGCTCCCTGCAGGTGGCCTTCTCATCCCAGGAATATCTCCTAGTCAGAATCAGATCCGCTAAGACTGGACAGATCACAGACCATCCAGGTTAGGTTTCGACTTGATGGGGGCCGTGAATGAGCACCTGAGCAGTGGGCTGCATGCAGTCACCTGCCACTTCTACTTCCCTCTACTTTTAGTACCCCATCCCCCCCCACCACAAGCCCAGTCCTCCAAAGCCAGAGGGCTCCAGGTAGAAGCTGGTGTTCACACTTGGTTTCAAAGGCATGTGTGAGGTCATCACGATGTGTTGTATTAGTGTGTGTCTTCCTGTTCATCACATTCCTGTTTCCACCTGCTGCCTGAACAGGGTGGCCCCTGGCAGCACTAGCCTTGACCCGCGATTGCTTCCAGATAAGCCTGAACTTAGAATCCCACGGCAGACCATGTGCTCTGTGAGGGCTGTGCCTACATCTTGTTCATCTTGTTCTTTACTGTGTCTCCAGCACTTGGTACCGTACTGAGGACACGGTAAGCACTCCACGCGTGTTTTCTTAGGTTACTAATTACCTAATGGCACTAGCTTGAGCTCTTATCAATTGATTTAAATGTCAATGAATTAATTATCCTGAAGAAGCAGATGTGGTTTTACATGCTTAATTTACAAGAAGGAAGTCTTTTGATTATCATGGGTTTTGTTTTTAAAAAATCTTTAAAAAAAAAAAAAAAGTAGGGAGATTTAGTGATTTGATGAACCGTGGAGTTAATTGCTTGCTCTGAATTTCAATTAGTCTCTCCTTTGTCCAGTCCGTTAAAGATACTTTTGGCAGCTTTGACACTTTGTTTTACATTTTAAATAGGAGGTCAGCTCACCTTCTACTGGAAACAAGAAGCCATCATCATTCAGATGGGTAGAGGAAATTTGTCAAACTTTGTATCTCAAGTATACAAACAAGTTGGAAGCAAATTTGTAACTCAGAAAAATCGTCTAATTTTCCATATTTTCCATATTCCAGTGTAATTCCCTAGAAACAAAGCCATCATCTGTCATTGTTTTTCTATCATTATAATTGCAGTAATATTATAACAAGCTTTTTAGGCCCTCTGGGAAATTTGGAAATACTGAACTCATATCACAAAGTACAGCTCCCTTAAAACTAAAAATGCAAATATGTCACTATCTTTATCATGCCCAGTTATTATTAATGATAGAAGTTTGTGAGTGAAATGTCACTTTTTAAAAGAAGATGCATGTGTGCCACATCAGTGCTATTTTAAATAATATTTATGTCAACCCAGTGTCTAAATGACTTAGAATTACCCAAATGTTAAAGGCAAGAAATAATTTATCAGTTTGAAGTCATTTCCAATTTCTCTATGTCCTAATCCTGCCTTTTCATTTGCACTGGATGGGCAAATTCTCTAAGAAAATTAAAGGTATTAAAATAGGTAAGCTGGACCTTACCATTTATTTGGTATCAAGGTTCCTATTGGTTCCCCACCAATAGGAACATTATTCTGAAAGAAAACACCATCTCTCTAATGATAAGGTCTTTTTGACACAATTATCCTATACTGCCTTCTTTCTATCTTTCATATATCATTTTTCCAACAATATTCAGTTTTTGAGTAACAGGTCCTAGATACCCTAACCCAGCCTTCCCTCAAAACTACCTGGCCATTGGGCAAGCAAGAGGCCATAGCCAAGATTCACAATCAGGTTGGTTAGATTCTAATGTCTGTGCTTGTTCCTCTTTGACATTTTGCTTTTTATACAAATTGCTAGTTCACTGTTTAGTTTAATTATGTCACAGGTAAATTGTGCATTAAATATTTTAAACACTACAGAGATTCACCATTTTGCCACACAGAGGCTGTACTCAACCTCACAAATGTATTTTAAAGGAAGAGAAATAGCTTTATTCTTTATGCTCCACTAATTCCCTATCATCTTAATTTTTTTTCAGTTATTTAATTACTATCCCTGAGAAAGGCGTGATTTTTCATATAAACACCATGAAATCAGAGGGATGCCATTCTCTCCAAAACTAATTTTTGTTAAGAAAATATAAGATAGACCCCCAAAAAACCCCTTCTGTTTTCATTTGCAATCTCTTAAAAAAAAAAAAAAGTCTCCTTTGCAATTCAAAATGTTCTTAGAAAAGGCCACAATTCACTGAAATGCCACATTCACAGATGCTTTATTTCTTTCATTCTGATGACTTTAAATAAGTAAATTCATAGCCATTATAGTAGTTTCTCTAAAAAATGTAGTGAGACTTAAATAAATAGTATACACATATGTATTGGGGGGGGGGGTACAACTGAAATCAGGTCCAAAAGTTCATAGGACCATTCTAAATCCTAAATAGGACCATCCCCAAATACCTGGTAAATGAATCCAAAACTCTAATTGTACCTCTGTACTGTTCAGAAAGCACAGCTGTGTGTGGTAGTGTGTTTTTCACGTTTACATCATCAAGGGCTTCCACTAAGATCAGTGGACATTGTTCTCTTATGGATCAGTACTTCAGAGCACTTGATTTCCATTGCTGGATTAAAAATAATGATTGGCTGGTATGATCTTGCCCCATGACCCTCATCAGCCTCCTCTTTCCCCACACAGTTTTTTCTGTGATCTGGTCACCATCTGTTACCTTCCTTCTAATTCTGACTCAGTTTTTTGCAGATGGTGTTCCAACAACCTGGATAATTTTCCTCCTCCTCTTTGTCTTAAAATTGTACCTTCAATGTGACTTCCCAGTGTAGGCCCATTACTTACCCTTGTAGCACCATATATGTGTTAGGATCTTTTTCATTACAGTTTAATTATAATTACATTATGAAAAGGTTGATGTAAGAAACTGACAGAAGGTAAGCCTCTGGTAGGAGGCTAATTCTCCATGTCCTCTGTATGCGTTTCCACCACCATGATCCTCTTAATGTTATATTTAAGTAGCTCAGTAGTCACCGATATCTCCCACAATACTGTAAACCATGGAGGACCCGGGTTCCCTGTGCATATCTTTATATTTTTTATCTGCAGTACATCATAGTCACTGGCACAAAAATAGATCCACAGTGAATATTTAATGCATGAATGAAACTTGAACTCATCCTCACTGCAGCCATCTTGATGTCATACTGGATGACCAAAGGACTTCCCAACCTGGGCATCATTGACATGGGGCCAGAAAATTATTATGTGTATATGTTAGCAGGAAGGAGCTCTTCCATTTGTTGTAGGATATGTAGCAGCATCCCTAGCTTCTATCCACAAGATGCCGGTAGCACCTCCCTTCAGTCTTGACAATCAAAAATGCCTCTAGATGTTACCAGTGGTTTTGGGTATCAAAATTACTCTCTGGAGAACCACTTGACTTAGGTAATAATCTGATACGTGTCTTCCTTTGCCCAAAATCTGTCACATTGCCAATAATAAAATATTCTTAGAATAAAAATTCCAATTGTGTCCCTACCTTGCCTAATATACTTTTTACTGGGTTACCATGTCTACAGAATTTATAATTTGCACTGTAAATAATGACATTGTTGAAAGCAGGTCCTGAGCTATTAGCACTGTACTGTCTGTGATATGAATTGCCACTCTGCCCTTCAGCAAGTGCATTGACCTCCCTGGATTCCAAGTCCTCATTCTAAAAGCTAGGCTAAATGATTTATAATATTCCTCTCCCTCTAAAATTCTCAGATTCTTTATATAATTCAGTTACCTATACAAATTGGCAGTCTTTACATGTTTTGCAAAACCTGTTGTTCAATGTATTTTAAAAACCAGATCTCTCTGCTCCAGGATATTTTCAGAGAACCCAGAGTTTGACCTAAATGTCCTTCTTTTGAGGTTTTTGAGGTACCATGAAACCCTATGCAAAACTACACATTATATTACTTTGAAAATAAAGTTTGTTTTTTCTTTAATAGACTATAGTAGTAGTAGTAGAATGCTATGTTGTTAAAAGACAGGACTCTGAATCTTAGTATCTGATAATGGGACGTTAGGGAAGTAACTTCTCTAAACCTAATCCCTCCCCGACCCTGTCCCTAGATTAGGAATTATAATGATACCTCATACAGTTATTGTGATGTTTAGAGTTTGGCACAATGCCTGGTACATAGTAAGTGTTCAATAAATTTTGCTGGTTTTTGTTTTCACTAATTCTAAGATACTTGTTAGCAATGGCAACTGTTTTAATCAGCAACTTTTTCTCTCAGTGATACATCCAAATGTTCACCCAGCACTCAACAATATCATAGATTGAAGAAACTGTAGTATTACGAGCTCACAGTGCCCATCAATATGGGAGGGCAATATAAATTTGTTGAATTAACTATCATTGGTATACATGCATGTTCCAGTGATGTTCCACTTTATGGAAAAATGTAGTTTTATTGACCTACGTGGAAACCAGTAAAAGTCACTTCTTGTTTATGACCCTAGATGGTCAGATTAAAAATCGCATTATAAAGTTATCCTCATTTGCATTGAATGTCCTTTACTTGTAACATTTAATTAATATTGTAACTCATCAAAGGTGCTGAATAATAATATATGCCACTCTCTGATTTGGCCAATCTCAAAGGAGCATACATTTATTCAGATTTCCCATACCAGAGAGATTAAGGCCCGAAGACGCTGCATCAGAACCTACAGCTATCTTTGTTTATTTTTCCCCAGGCTGCTAATTATGTTCCCAAAATATGATTAGCTGAAGTAATTTGTATGCAAAGCTTATTCTGTCATACAATGTCTTTCCATCTTTGTCATGTGGATACTCCTATAACTTAACAATAACCTATTATCAGGAAAGATAACCTAACAATAACCCATTATCAGGAAAGATGATGTGTGCACATGAGAGAACAATGAATGGAATGTTGATTCAAAATGTGTCAGTAAACTTAGAAACAATGTTTTTAAAAAATTAAGTATCTCTCAGTCAAAAGAATGTTCAGTGAGTGGCTACTAATAATAGTCCTTGAGTTGGGCTGTACAGTGGAATCACCCAGGGATCATTTTAAAATAGAACAATGGCCTCATCTTATACCAGTCAAATCAGAATATCTGAAGGAGTAGCTCTGCTTGTGGTATACTCTAGAAGTTGCCCTAGTGATTCTAATATTTAGCCAAGGTTGAGAACCAAGAGCTAAATTAGTAGGAATGGTCCTTTCAGAGATGAGGTTGAGAAGTACCAAATACCTGTAATATGGCTTAGTTTCTATACTAAAGTTTCTTCTACCTGTGGGTTCAGGGGGTGAAGGAGACAGACTGGACCGTTGTTAACTGGCATGATTGTCTAATCTATTCAAGTAGCAGGAGTCAACTTTGGATTTAGAACTTGTGTCAACTATTGAAAGCAATGAACTCTTAAAGTTTCCCAAGAAAATAGTATAAGAAGACGTTTTTGGTGATAACCCTTTATGTCTTCACATTCTCAATAATTTTTTATACAAAAGCTAACAAATAATAAACATCACACATTGTTAGATATTTAAAATACAATAAGTCTTTGGCTCATAATTATCTGATGGTCTGGTTCTTCCTGGGAAATCTTCCATTATTAGAATGAATAAAAAGCAAAACTCACACCTATCATTGGTGTGATTGCAGTTGAGAAAGCAGAGATGGATAGAGCTTGGAGAACCTGAGGAAGCAGGATTGAAAATTATGTAACAGGGACCACAGATGGGTTGTGGGGAACCACATGGCACCCAGGGGGCTAAAGAGAAGTGGTTGCTGGTTTGCTTACTCTGCTTTTAAACCATCTGGATGGGATGCCTGGGTAGCTCAGCGGTTGAGCATCCGCCTTGAGCTCAAGGCATGATCCTGGAGTCCCGGGATCAAGTCCCAGATCGGGCTCCCCACAGGGAATCTGGTTCTCCCTCTGCCTATGTCTTTGCCTCTCTCTCTCTGTGTCTCTCATGAATAAATAAGTAAAATCTTAAAAAATAAATAAACCATCTGGAAGTTTGCTGTTTTTTGGTCACTCACTTCATTATCTTTAACTATAGCTACAAAGATTGCCACGGGAAATTTCATTTTATGAGTTTAGGACAACAGAAAACTTAAGTAAGATGCATATCTCGTATATTTTATGAAATGTCAGAAACATGACTAAGAACAAAAGCTGATCGATCCCCTCACTTCTGCAGGTGGCAATGAAATCCCAGTCATGGTATTTACCTCATACTATTTGATAGAATGTAGTAGGAAAAGGGGAAAAGGAATCATTACATATATTTAATAACAGCCACGCTATATAGAACAAATCATATATACTCAGTATGATTTGCTCTTAGTAAATGGATAGTAACAAATACAAATGTTTACTGCTTTTGATGGTTCAGAAAGAGGGACCTTTCTTTTAATGGCACAGGGTCAGTACTGGCTCTTTATAGCAGACGTGCTCCTATGTTCAATTAATTGGTTAATTAATATATCAGCTCAGAACAGAGGAAATCTGGGGGAAATTGTTGATTTGACATGACCTCATTTCTGCCTGTTTTGTCTCCTGTGGTCCAGCCTCTTCTACTTCGGAGAGAGAGCTTTTTTCCCATTTCTGGAATCTGGGCTGGCCTTATGATTTGAGTTGACCAATAGAAGTCAAAGGAGGTATCGGTGTGCCAGTTGCAATCCTACCACTCAAGAAGGCTTGCTTGCTCGTATTCTCTCTCAGAATCATCTGGCCTCCTTTGAAAGAGGCTGAACTGGCCAGCAGGTGTATGAGAAACTATAGAGAAGAGAAGTGTGAAGAGAGAGCCCCTTAGAAGGTGAGATGCCAGCTGACCTGCAGCCACTCTCAACAGGTGAGAGAGCCCAGTGAGTAGACTAGGGAAGCAGGAACAAAGTATTGTTATTTTAAATCAGTAAGTTTGGGGGTGGCTCCTGTGCAGGAGCAGAACTGTGGTATAAAAAGTGTGACCTAGGAATGGGACGCAACCCTAGCAAGAATCTAAAATACGCAGCATTGGGAAGAAGGAAAACATTAGCCAGAGCTGCGTTGGGGGGAACCCCAAGAAACTCTGCTGCAAAGGCTTGGGAACCAGTGAGAAAAATTTTTAGATGCTGGAAAAATGGTAACCTGCAGTTTATCAGTAAAACTGCCACTTGCACTGACTAGTAAGTAGAAACCGTATCTCATGAGTATTGGGCCATGGCGAGGTGTTTTTTAGATGGACAATGAAAATGTGATGAGATACAGCAGGAGTGGGAGGAGCTGGTGGTCCCTGAGTCTAAGGACCACAGGTTTATAGTGTGGAATTCCAGCATGTGTCAGTGCAGCCCCCTTGCTACGTGAGGACGGTCTCGGGGAGCACACAGACCCCGTTGATTTGATTTCAGCACTTCATCAATCGAGGCTGCCAACCCTGAGATTGAGGAAATCATTTCCTTTCACACTCTGATCTTTTGATAATGATCCATAAAAACCGCCACATTTATTTGATGTGCTTTTAAAAAATTTCATGTGCATTTCTCACTCCCTCTGCTTTGGTCTTGCAAATTATTTTCACAATTTTATCAATTTATCTCATAGGTTTGGTTGGCTTATTTGTTTTACAGAGTTTGTTACTCAATGTTTTTGTTGTTGCTGCCTTGCTTATTTTTATTTTCCTTATTTACTAAGTGATCTAAATTGTTTGGGCATCTAAATACATCTTCTCAAGCAATCCTTCATCTGCAGAATTACCCATGGCACTCATCTGGTTCTCAAGAAATTTTAAAGAAAATGTGGATGTAATTTTTATTTCATGTTCAATCAGCATTTTTACACAAGTATCACAGAAGTCCAGTTAACATCTCCCAAAGATGGGCAAAAATATCAATTTAGGCTAGAGATGGGGAAAAATAATGTAAATCTTCAAAGCCATTCTTTTTAGTATTTTTACCATTTTTATTTAGTTCTGTTATCCATAGGTGTTCTATATTAGAGAACTGATTTCTTTGGGGCATCGTTATCTCTATAATTAATCTCTGTACTTCCATCTCTATAATAGCTTTTCAAGTTTTTAAAAATTAAATACATGTAACAAATATCCAAATATTTATGTGGATAAGGTATATATGAAATCCTACCCAAAACTACAATTATTTTTTATTTCCCTAACACCATGTCAGTGCTTCTGAGAATGATAGATTCATGTTTAAGTGGATGAATTTCATTCTGTACACACTCACTACATCTATTCAAGATCCATAACTTTTTTTGAATATCTTTCAGGAAACAAAGATTTGCCTTGATGATTTTTGTTTCAAATTTGTATCTATTTGAAGGATTATGTTTAAGTCATAGTAGCATTGTCCACATTCAGTTTTTGTTTGCTGATATAAAGCAGATAATCTGAGCTGATAAGATATTTCACTCTCACTGTGGAAGTGCTAGAGAAGCCCAAAATGTCATCTACAGATACATATTTTCATACAATATTTGTTTTGCATGCTTCTAATGACAGAAAAATACCCCATCATCTATAGTAGTGCATCCCTTGCTTAGAGTGGTACCTGACACGTAGTATATGCTCCTTAAATAGAGCTGAATGAATGATTAAGGAGGAACATCTACTCCCCAAGAGTGGATGAAAGGAAGAGGAAGAACATGTAATGAATGTCATTAAGAATGAAGTGGAAAAAAAAAAAAAAAAGAATGAGGTGGCAATGACAGAAGGGTCCTGGGGAGCTGAGGGGTAGCTGGGGCACTGGCCATCGGGGATCCTCACTGCCAATCTTGGATTCTTTACAATCCCTGACCTCAAATCAGTCCCTTCCCTCCTCAGAGGCCAGTTTCCTCATCTGTCTCATGAAGGCCAAACTTTAACATGCAAATATTCTATTATTTGTGGTATATAATACACCTTACAAATGTGATTCTTTTCGGGATATTTTTGTGTAAGTCTAGCAAACTTCTTTGATTTCTTTTTTCTATTTATTTGCTTTGCTAGTGTGGAGTCTTTCTTTTATCTGAAAGTTCTGCTCTGGCGGTAGTGTTCTTGCTAACATAAATATCAGTTATTGATGCCCGGAAGAAATCTTATAGATGATCCTTTCCTATTTACTCTTTTTTTTTTTATAAACATAGGAATGAAACTGATACATAACATGAATTGTCTAAGTTTCACATTGAATTGGTGATAAGGGCAAGAGTCTTGGTTTTCTGATTTGCTGCAAAGAGAGAGCTCTTTCTACTCGTCCATTGCACCAGTTCAACAGAGCTTAGTTTGTTATTTAGGATTTAATTCACATCTTGCTTTCTTCTCATTGCTTGCTTTTGTTTTCTTACTACATGAACAGATAGAAGTCGTCTTCAATTAGCAATTACCAACCTAGAAGAAAGAATAAAAACACATGTGAGGTTATAATTGGTAAACAAACAAAACCAACTTCTTTATAAAGAATAATGCAGCATTCACAGAGAAGATAGTCCCACTGATAAAATTTTAGCATCTGTACTTTAACTACCATCCAAGTGATTTTGAAACGTTCTTAGTGTAGCCACAACAAATTCCTAAATCTTAAATTTGGGGCATCTTACTTTTGAGAATCAGAGACAAAATGTAAATAAATAGAATTTTTTTCACCTTCGTCCAACCACATGAATTTCCCTATGCTGTAGTAATAATAGGATCTGAATCAAAGAAACACATCTATTCCTTTTATTAATTTCATTATACTGTACATTTTTCCCTGGGACTGGAAGCGGATGGCTGTTTCAACATTTAAAATGTTTACCAATGGCAGTTATTTTCATGAATTCACATCTCAACACCATGGGGAATGTTACTTTAGTCTCTAATCGTGAGCTGAATCTGTCAAAAAAAATGATGAGCAGCAGTTGGTAGCAAACATTATTTGCCACACTTGGTGGATCCTTCTATATGCTGCTCTCTGATTGCAAGTGGGGATTCACACAATTCTTGGGGCCAGAAAAAATAACTCAAGTAGAATACCTAACCAGAACTCTCCAACATCTGGGCATCATTTAAAAAGCCATCTTATTGTCCAGCCAGCAGTGATACTGTTAGCACTGGAACAGTTCATTGGTAAGGGACAACTAAAATATCAGGTGTTTTACTCCTGCAGATAAGTTAGGCTTAAAATAAACACTGTGTTTTATTCTTAAATGAAACACATGCCCTGCATTTCTGTTAAACCTCTGTCCAATAGTAAGCTGTTTAATAAAACAACTGATCAATTTGATTAAAAGTGGCTCAGATTAGCATTGCTGTTGTCACACAAAATAAAACATAAGGGTGATTACCAGGTCATAAACATTTGACTTTGGTTATAAATCCAAGCACTAAATATTTTGCAGTCACCTGTAATCCTGGGTCACACATCTCTTTCATCATTTCCTCCCCTGTGGTTTTAGCAAGCATCATTCTTTTTGTTCTTGCAACTCCTGTAGCAATGACACTTCAGTACTTCACCTCATAATTATGTGGCTGCATTGTTTGCAAAATAGGGTAGCACCTGAAAGAATCTTGCTAATTCTCTAATCTCATCTCCTTACCTAACTGAAAGTGACCCGAGGCTGCTGAGTGATTTTTACAATATCTATATTAAGTACCTAATGTAGAGCAGAATTGAAATTAGACTCTTAATGTACTGGTGTCTAATCCAGGAATTTGCTATTGTTACGTTGTGGTACGCTTGCCTCTCCAACCAGTCTGCAATGTCTCTTTGTACCATACACAGGAAGGTTAACTGGAAAAAACCTGCAGGTAGGGCAGGCATTTAATAAATACTTTAGTCTGCTTTTCTTGTGCCCTAGAGTATGTTAAGGTTGGAGACAATAGCTGGAAAAGGCTACATCGTAAATTTTATACTTGTTATAAAATTCTCTTGTGACCCACCAGATTTTTAAATAATTAAAATATCTAGAACATAGGGTCATCTTTTGTAATGTTTAACATGACTCATCACAGAGATTCCAAAGTCTATATATTCAAATATGAAGTAGTACTTGATAAAGAGAGACTATTTGGATTATCCTGCTTTAGCAAATTATCATTTAAAAAACTTTTCTCTGTTCACTGAAAACTTTATAAGGACAATTATTGCTGCTGGATATCCACATTTCCAATCAAAGCATTCAGGGATCTTTGGGAAAATGCTAATTATAGAACTAGAGCAGAAAATAGACAAGGTGAGCCTGGTATATCTTGTAGTGCCAAAAAGTAACGAAATTGTGCAAACAAGCAAACAAAAACCTACACTGAATGTCCAAGCAACACGAAATCCAACTGAAGGAATTCCCAGTGGCTAAAGATGGGATGATTTGAGCAATAAAAGAAATAAAGTAGTATTGGATTATAACACAAAGTATAAAATAAGTATAACATCCATAAGTCCATACTGATATTCATAAATGATATTCATAAAGTAAATAAATGAATGGAAGATGAGAGATAAATCTGCCCTGCAGAAAAATTCTAAATATTTTATATAGATAGTCTGCCCCTGAAGAATTGAAGCATAAATCCCTCTCCTTAAACATGGGCTGTACCAGTGACTTCCTTCTAATGAGCACAGTATGGAAAAGGAAAAAAAAAATAGAGCAGGTTTATTGTGGAGAAACCCAACAAACACTTCCTCGGTCTGGTGATGAAGGTTAACAACAACAGTAATAGGTCACATTGATTTATGTACCCTTGATATGATGTGATAAAAATGACACTTTACCCCTGTGTTCTTCCTCCCCCAAACCCATAACCCTAGGCTAATGATAAGAAACATATCAGAACAATCCCAGTAGAGGTACATTTTTCAAAATCCTTGACCCCTACTCTGCACTGTTAAAGTTACCAAAAACAGAGAAAGACTGAGGAACTATCACAAATAAGGGTAGCCTGAAGAGATGAGATTACTAAATGTGATGCATTGTCATGAATAGGATCCAGGAACAGAAAAAGCACAAAAAGGAAAAAGTAAGAAAATCTGAATAAAGCATGGGCTTAAGCTAATAGTAATGTACCAATATCATCATCTAAATGAAATTAATAAATGCACCATGCTAATGTAAAATATTAATAGTAGGGGAAACTGGGCTTAGGGTTTATGACAACACTATACTGTGTTCACAGATTTTTCTCTAAATCTAAAACTTTTTCTAAAATAAAAAGATGATTTAAAATAAATTGGCAAAAAAATAAAATAAAATAAAATAAAATAAATTGGCAAAATACTTGAACACGAGTTACAAAATACGTAACTTGCTGTTAAGTACATGAAAAGATGCTCAACCTCACTAGTCATTAGGGATATGCAATTTAATGCCACAGTGAAATACCACTGCACTTGACAATACCAAAGGATGGTGAGTATTTGTTGCAGCTGGAACTGCACCGTGTTGCTGGATAGGATGAAAAATTATTTAAGAAAATAGTTTGAAGATTTCTTCAAGAATTAAACATAGATTTTGCCTGCAACCCAGCAATTCAAGTCCCAGATATTTATTCTAATGAATGAAAACATGTCACACAGAGACATGAACACAAGTGTTCACAGCAGGCTTTATAAGAGCCCATAAGAGCCCAGTCTTGTAAATTAGTAAGTTTCTTATATACAAATTGTGTTCAATAACAAAATGATTATTACATGATTTTCTAATAATTTTGCCAAATGTCTCCAGAATATCAAAATAAATGTTATATAGACACAAAGATGGCAATTCCATGTTTTATGTAGGTTTATCATGTATTCATTTGTTTAAGGATAACCAACCTACTTTAAAATAATTTCTCCTTACACATTCTCACTCCAATTCTGATCATCTGATCATTCTCAACAACAATGAAATGACTGCCTTCAAATCACAAAAAGATTCTTTTTCAATGCGCTTTTCAGCTCTAGGTAGTTTAAGTCAGACCTACTTCAAAGACAACTGCTTGTGATTTTTCCTTTCTGTGGGATATCTGGCTGACTTTCTAAGTCACAAAATACTCTGCACTAATGGAAAATAGCTAGATGTGTAGCTGTGTTTTTTTGTTTTTGTTTTTGTTTTTTACTTATCTCCTCATGAGTTAGATCCAGTCTTGTTTTTTGTTTCCTTCAATATTATACTCTGAACCAAAATGTAAAATTAATATATTGCATTTAGGTTTTAATGATATATTTACAATTGCAGTTGTTTCTATAGAATAGTAGCCATTTATATAAAAAGCAAAAGTACATAATTATTCAGATATTTTGATTTTGTTAAGGCATCTAAGTAATGATTCTTTCATACCTCAAACCTAAATTAGTTGACTTCAAGATCTATATTTTCAGTAAAACAGAATTACTATTTCAAACCCACTCAGTGACCAATTTTTAACTTAATAAAATGTTCTGTTGAGTTTATTTCTGTCATTTATTTGAAAACACTCAGGTAGCCACTGACAAAAGTAAATGATGAGGCATCTCTATATTTTTCTACTGACACTAATATTTCAGTGGCTAATATTTTGCCTCTGATTTAAGATTCTGGTTATTGGCAATGAAGATAATCCATGATACCTGCTTCTTATAGAAAACTGTTCCTAGAAGATATATTACTTTATTATTGAGATATTATTTATTGCATATTTCAAACTTTAAATTGTTTGGAGACAAGAATTACTTTTTAAAATATTCTTTAGGTTCAAATTCTCCCACCTTATCCTGCAAAGTAGTGTGAGTAAATCACTCCTCAGCAGCATAGCAAAGAGAAAACGAAGGTCAGAAGGGACGTATTCAAGTTATTTGCTGGGATACTTGGAGACTCTGCCACAGTTAAGAGGCAGTCACACATGTGAGGACAGTTTTTAAATGAGCAGCTTTCTTACCAACGTAATTTGCAGAATTGGGAGGGCAGAGTTTGTGCAGGAACAATAATGTAGTCTCTAAATGTCAGTGCTGAAGCAGAGAAAAGCGTGTGAGTCCACATTCATATTCACACCTTCCTTTCCCCCCCAAATCAGGGACTAGCGCCACTCTCCTTCCATCTGAGCAAGCTATTCATCTAGGATGTGTTTTCAATACTTAACTATTTTCTCTGAGCCTAGTTAGTCACCAGGCAATGCCAATTTAACCTCCAAATATCTCTAGGAAACCATACACGGATAGACTGTCATCCATCTCCTAGTTCATATTGCACATTACCACAAACATCTCTGAATTTCCTGCCCTGGAGGCATAATTGTCTTCTTATAATGGAAACCAGATCATCTGATCCACCTACTTCAAACAGCACTGACTGCTCACTTGCTCAAAGATAAAGAACACTTTTTATCAAGATCTGTGCAGACTTTTGTGCTTTGCCCATAATATCAGTCTTAGTCTCCCCCTTTTCTGTTTTCACCAGGCACACAGGGCTTCTCTCAGTTACATGTCTAGGCCTTGCTCCCTCCTGCCACAGGGCCTTTGCACAAACTGATCCTCCACCTGAAATGCCCTTGTCACTCAAACACCTTTCACATACCCATATCTGTACAGATGTCAGTTCTTCAGAGAAGTGACTCACAGTTCCCTAGAGCAGATGAGAGGTTCTGTTTACATATCCTTTATAAAACCAAAATACATTTTTCATTGCTATCCATTTAATAATGCATCGAACACATGGATATTTGGCTCAACATTTTGTTCTGAACACTAAATATAGTGAAGCAAATATTTTTCAGTGGATGAACAAATATTGATAAAGTGCCTACTTTGTTCCTGGCCAGTGATCTGGCTCTTATGGAAGTAACAGCAAGGTCTGGAGAGACAGATTGTTAATATATAATAAATAAATGTCAGGAAGTGTGTAGGAATACTATGTTATTAGTTCTATGGATAAAAAGGAAGCATATTACAACAGAGGGGATAGAGTGACAGGGGGATGTGCTGTAGTTTTATGTCCTCTGGTCAGAGACCGTGTCTTTGAGGATGAGGCATTGGAGAAGAGAATTAAGTTAACTGAGATGCAAGACACTCTGATTCCTGGCTGCATCTTGTTGGGTCTTGAGGCATCTTGTGCTAGAACTTTGAATTTTATTCTGAGTGAGATGAGAAGTTATCGGAGAGTTATGAGCAGGGTGTGATGTGGTCTGACTCAGTAAATAAAGTGCTGTGTCCTGAATAAATAATAAAGCCTCACTTTGGTTCTGTGGAGTATAGACTTTATTATGGAAAAGGTAGAAGCACATAGATTAGTTACCAGGTTACGACAAATGTGCAGAAGAGAGATGTTCAGAGTCTGGGTATGTTTTAAAGGGAGAGCTTTCAGGATATGCTGGAGAAGCAGATAGGATTGGTAAAAGAGAAGGGATCAAGATGACCCCAAGATTTTAGTCTGAACGACTCTAGAAGCATTGCCACTTCCTGAGAGAGGAGAGCTAGGAAGCAGGGAGGTAGGTTTGAGGTGGGTAGGTTTGGAGGGAGAATCAAAAATTAGTCATTGTTTTAAGAAAACCCAGTTTTCTTTATGGGTGAAAGGAGCTCAACATAGCAAATAACTTACAGCATTAGAAACTCATGAACCAGAAGTCATGCTCAAGGGATTTTACATTGCAATATTGACATTATGCTCTGAAGAAATTATGAAATATTTATATAGTGGTAATTAATTTTTAAGTCTTTTTTTTTGGAATTAGCTTATAAGGCCAATACAGGGCCTGATACGAATTCCTCTAGATGATGTAAAGCCTCTGGTTTTAAGTAACAAACACAATGTTTAATTCACTAACTGTGGCTATGTTGACTTATTGTAACTAGATGATGTTTTGTTGAGTGTAACACCATGCTATACCTTACTAAATCATCATGATAATTCCATTGTGACACTGATAATCTATGAGGGAAGAGATAAAGAGTTTACATGTAGACAGGTTGAATTTGAAATACTTGAAGATATACTAACAGATATTTCCAATTATAACCCTCTTAATGTATGAGCAAGCAGAGGCCTGTTTCAGTCTGGCCTGTAAATTTTTAAAAATCACTTAAATATTTATAAGCATAGGCATGCCCTCATATGTCTTTGGGGTTTGAATTCATAATATTGTTGTAATTGGGAAAAACTCGGGCTGAGAAATAAATTTAAATTTATCTACAGTCAATATTGCACCTGCTACCTTGCAGAAGTTAATAACATATTTACAAAAAAAAAAAACAAAAACAAAAACAAAACACTTCATCAACTCAAGAGGTTGATTTTTCCCAAATAGATCCACCAAGGATGAGCTCATAATTCAGTATTATAAAAGAGAAAAAGTCATATTAGTAATAATTGTCAGGAAGAATATATATAATCAGAACACAAGAATTACAGATTGTGGAACTATTGGAAACAAAGTATATATAAATGTCTAAGAGTGGTTCAAAACACAAGAAAGGAACTGTACAAAACCGAAGACGAAGATAAAATCTTGACAGAAGCTGGAGCAGAAAGGTATCTGCTTATCTCTAAAGGTACAGGATAATAATTACACTAGACTGTTTTTCAGAAACTATGAGAGCAAGAAGAGAGTAGAGTGAAATATTTTAACTGTTGAAAGAAAAACAAAACACATCAACCTAGAATTCTATATCCAGTGAAATCACCCTTCAAGAGTGAGAGATAAAAAACTTCCTTAGGCAAACTAAAACAGAGAATGCAATGCCATCAAACATGCCCTACAAGAAATGCTGAAAGAAAGGAGAAATGCATATCTGCAAAAAGAAAGGGAAAGAATTGGAAAAAGAATGATGTAAAACAAGTTCTAGTCATATTCTTAATTGGTCTAATAGATCAGTATGGACAAGTGACATGAATGCCAGCAATCTTATGGAGCATGGGAGGAGGAATGGGGAATAATCCTTTATAAGATATCTGCACTACCCATGAAACAGTATAGTGTTATTTGAGACTGTTCTTAAATTAGTTTTAAATGTATATTATGAACTTTAGGGCAACCACTAAAAGGATGTTTAAAAGATAAAGAACATTCAAAAAGATGAACTTCAATCTCATTGTTAGTGTATAGAAATGCCACTGACTTCTGGGCATTGATTTTTTTATCCTGCCACACTGCCAAATTGCTGTATGAGGTCTAGCAATCTTGGGGTGGAGTCCTTTGGGTTTTCTGTGTACAGAATCATGTCATCTGCAAAGAGGGAGACTTTGACTTCTTCTTTGCCAATTTGAATGCCTTTTATTACTTTTTGTTGTCTGATTGCTGAGGCCAGGACTTCCAGTACTATGTTGAATAGCAGTGGTGAGTGGACATCCCTGTCTTGTTCCTGATCTTAGGGGAAAGGCTCCCAGTGCTTCCCCATTGAGAATGATATTTGCTGTGGGCTTTTCGTAGATGGCTTTTAAGATGTTGAGGAATGTTCCCTCTATCCCTACACTCTGAAGAGTTTTGATCAGGAATGGATGCTGTATTTTGTCAAATGCTTTCTCTGCATCTATTGAGAGGATCATATGGTTCTTGTTTTTCCTCTTGCTGATATGATGAATCACATTGATTGTTTTACGAGTGTTGAACCAGCCTTGCATACCGGGGATAAATACTACTTGGTCATGGTGAATAATCTTCTTAATGTATCGTTGTATCCTATTGGCTAGTATCTTGTTGAGAATTTTTGCATCCATGTTCATCAGAGATAATGGTCTATAATTCCTCTTGTTGGGTCTTTGTCTGGTTTTGGAATTAAGGTGATGCTGGCCTCATAGAACGAATTTGGAAGTACTCCATCTCTTTCTATCTTTCCGAATAGCTTTAGTAGAATAGATATGGTTTCTTCTTTAAACGTTTGATAGAATTCCCCAGGGAAGCCATCTGGCCCTGGACTTTTGTGTCTCGGGAGGTTTTTGATGACTGCTTCAGTTTCCTCCCTGGTTAATGGCCTGTTGAGGTTTTCTATTTCTTCCAGTTCCAGTTTTGGTAGTTTGTGGTTTTCCAGAAATGCATCCATTTCTTCTAGATTGCCTAATTTATTGGCATATAACTGCTCATAATATGTTTTTAAAATCATTTGTATTTCCTTGGTGTTGGTAGTGATCTCTCCTTTCTCATTCATGATTTTATTAATTTGAGTCTTCTCTTTTTTTTTTTAATAAGGCTGGCTAATGGTTTATCTATCTTATTAATTCTTTCAAAGAAACAACTCCTGGTTTTGTTGATCTGTTCCACAGTTTTTCTGGTCTCTATTTCATTGAGTTCTGTTAGAATCTTTATTAACTCTCTTCTTCTGCTGGGTGTTGGATCTATTTGCTGTTTTTTCTCTAGCTCCTTTAGGTGTAAGGTTACCTTTTGTATTTGAGTTCTTAAGGAGTCAATCCCATTTACAATTGTACCCAAAAGCATAAAATACCTGGGAATAAACCTAACCAAAGAGGTAAAGGATCTATACCTTAAAAACTACAGAACACGTCTGAAAGCAATTGAGGAAAACACAAAGAGATGGAAAAATATTACATGCTCACGGATTGGAAGAAATGTCAATGCTACCCAGGGCAATTTACACAAAATTTAATGTAATCCTTATCAAAATACCATGGATTGGGGATCCCTGGGTGGCTCAGCAGTTTGGCGCCTGCCTTTGGCCCAGGGCACGATCCTGGAGTCCCGGGATCGAGTCCCGTGTCGGGCTCCCGGCATGGAGCCTGCTTCTCCCTCCTCCTGTGTCTCTGCCTGTATCTCTCTCTCTCTATGTCTATCATAAATAAATAAATAAATAAATAAATAAATAAATAAATCTTTAAAAAAAATGCCATGGATTTTCTTCAGAGAGCTGGAAGAAATTATTTTAAGATTTGTGTGGAATCAGAAAAGACCCCGAATAGCCAGGGGAATTTTAAAAAAGAAAACCATAGCTGGGGGCATCACAATGCCAGATTCCAGGTTGTACTACAAAGCTCTGGTCATCAAGACAGTGTGGTACTGGCACAAAAACAGACACATAGATCAATGGAACAGAATAGAGAATCTAGAAGTGGACCCTCAACCTTATGGTCAGCTAATATTCGACAAAGCAGGAAAGACTATCCACTAGAATAAAGACATCTCTTCAATAAATGGTGCTGAGAAAATTGGACAGCCACATGCAGAAGAATGAAACTAGACCACTCTCTTGCACCATACACAAAGATAAACTCAAAATGGATGAAAGATCTAAATGTGAGACAAGATTCCATCAAAATCCTAGAGGAGAACACAGGCAACACCCTTTTTGAACTTGGCCACAGCAACTTATTGCAAGATACATCTATGAAGGCAAGAGAAACAGAAGCAAAAATGAACTATTGGGACTTCATCAAGATAAAAAGCTTCTGCACAGCAAAAGAAATAGTCAACAAAACTAAAAGGCAACCTACAGAATGGGAGAAGATATTTGCAAATGACGTATCAGATAAAGGGCTAGTTTCCAAGATCTGTAAAGAACTTATTAAATTCAACAGCAAAGAAACAAACAATCCAATCATGAAATGGGGAAAAGACATGAACAAACAGGAATTTCACCAAAGAAGACATAGACATGGCCAACAAGCACATGAGGAAATGCTCCCCATCACTTGCCATCAGAGAAATACAAATCAAAACCACAATGAGATACCACCTCACACCAGTGAGAATGGGGAAAATTAACAAGGCAGGAAACCACAAATATTGGAGAGGACGTGGAGAAAGGGGAACCCTCTTGCACTGTTGGTGGGAATGTGAACTGGTGCAGCCACTCTGGAAAACTGTGTGGAGGGTCCTCAAAGAGTCTAAAATAGAGCTACTCTAGGACCCAGCAATTGCACTGCTGGGGATTTACCCCAAAGATACAGATCCAGTGAAACACCAGGACACCTGCACCCCGATGTTTCTAGCAGCAATGTCCACAATAGCCAAACTGTGGAAGGAGCCTCGGTGTCCATCGAAAGATGAATGGATAAAGAAGATGTGGTCTATGTATACAATGGAATATTACTCAGCCATTAGAAACGACAAATACCCACCATTTGCTTCAACGTGGATGGAACTGAAGGGTATTAAGCTGAGTGAAATAAGTCAATCGGAGAAGGACAAACATTATATGGTCTCAATCATTTGGGGAATATAAAAAATAGTGAAAGAGAATAAAGGGGAAAGGAGAAAAAATGAGTGGGAAATATCAGAAAGGGAGACAGAACATGAGAGACTCAACTCTGGGAAACGAACTAGGGGTGGTGGAAGGGAGGTGGGCGGGGGTTGGGGGTGACTGGGTGACGGGCACTGAGGGGGGCACTTGAGAGGGTAAGCACTGGGTATTATTCTATACGTTGGCAAATTGAACACCAATAAAAAATAAATTTATTTAAAAAGAAAAGATGAACTTAGAAATGAAATTTCTAAATTTTTTAAAGTTCTAAAAAAATTTTTTTTAGTATAGTTGACAATGTTACAAGAGTTTCTGGTGTACAGTATCGTGATGCAACCACTCTGTATTATGCTACACTCACCACAAGTAGCTACCATCTGTCACCATATGTCATTATTACAATACTGTATTGACTGTATTCCCTCTCCTGTACCTTCTATTTCCATGATTCATTCATTCCATAACTGGAAGTCTCTATTTCCCACTCCTCTCTACCCATTGTGCCCGTCCCTTCTACCCCTTACTTTCTGGCACGCACCAGTTTGTTTTCTGTATTTATAGGTATGATATTGTCTTTTTTTTTGTTTGTTTATTCATTTGATTTGTTTTCTGGATTCCATATATACCTGAAACCATATGGTATTTGTCTTTCTCTGACTTATTTTATGTAGTGTAATAGCCTCTAGTTCTATGAACATTGTCACAAACGGCAAGATCTCATTCTTTGTTATGGCTGCATAATATTTGAGGGTGTGTGTGTGTGTGTGTGTGTGTGTGTGTGTGTGACATCTCCTTTATCCATTCAGCTATGTATGGACACTTGGATAGCTATTGTAAATAATGCTGCATTGAATATAAGAAGGCACATATCTTTTTGAATTAGTGGGGATTTAAAAGATTTTTTACTTATTTATTCATGAGAGACACAGGGAGAGAGACCGAGACATATGCAGTGGAAGAAGAAGGCTCCCTGTGGGGAGCTCTATTCCAGGACCCTGGGATCACGGCCTGAGCCCACGGCAGATGCTCAACCACTGAGCGACCCAGGTGCCCCTGAGTGTTTTTGTTTTCATTGAGTAAATATCCAGTAGTGGAATTTGAAAAAATATATTGTAAGCTATCATTGAAATTAAAAATTAAATGGATGAGTTGAAAATAATTGATAAAAACAGAAATAGTGCTAGTGCTAAAAAGTCTGGAGAAATTATGCAAGTATAGTCTAGAGATTTAGAGAGTTGGAAAACATGAGTTGAAAAACAGAATATTGGCAATAGCAGTGTCCAGGCTTTATGCCTGAGGAATACTACACAACCTGTAGTTTAGTATGTGATGATATGTAGGCCACAAGAATGGTAACAGGTGGTTCTTGGGGGAACTTCTATATACAAAACAAGGCAAAAAGACAAGGTTAAGTGAGCTAAGCAGATCAGTGGAGGGTCATAAACAGAGCCTGGCACACTTTGATGATGCCGCAATTTGGACTGACCTAGGATAAAATCGCTGAATTGAAAATTATGATATGAACTTATAGTAGTAACTGCTCATTCACATATTTGGCAAAAATGGTGAAGTGCAAAATATTTGAAAAACATATGTAAGCCCATGTTACAGTAAAGTTTGGAAAAATAACACCTGTATCATGATGGCATTATGGTGAGTTCAGCTATATTATGTCTAAAGTATTTTAATCTCCCCATTCTAGGATTCCATGAGCAGGAATATAAGATTATTAAAATGAGCCATTCCTAATATAGATGAAGGCATAAGGATTTATCTTACGAATGAAGAAATTTTACTACATAAGTGATCACAAAGAGCAGACCAGAATAACATGAACATATCAATAGGAATATTGATTTTTATAGATTAATACTTTATTACCAGCATTAAATATTTTAAAGTGTTTTTCAAGGGCTTAAATTTGTATTAAGGGTATTAGTGCAGCTAATACTATTAAAGAGAGAAATGAAGTATGTGAAAATTTAAACATTCTGCTCCATTGTGCTGTGAGAGACAAGAGGTAAGATGAACCCATGCATTAACTGCATTCTCTGGACCCTTTCGCCACAATATGCTTCTGGTGGAGTTATGTTTGCTAATTTGTTATTGTTCACTTCCAAGTATATCTGATCATTGTTCACTTTTAATCATATCTGAAAATTTTGAAAAAAATTATATTTCTCTCAGTAGTATCAGGAACTTGAAACACACCCTAGAGCAAACTTTTAATTTAACTAGTTCATCCTTTCTATGTACAGCATTACATTTGTGCTTGGTGATTAAGGTGTGTGTTCACCTGACACATTGCTGATTTCAAACAGATGTTTTCTCTATCACATATTTACAAAGATACTCCTTTTTAAAAATCTCTGATTGTTTTAATGTAACCTCCATCATATAACAGACTCCCAGGAGATATTAATGGAAAAGATTAAGAAAAATGTTTTGTTTATAATTATTAAGTATTCTAGTGTGTGGGTATCTGAGTTCCATTACTGAGCTTCATGTTCCATTACAATAGATAAAAAATCTAATATATGGGTGAGGAATGTACACTATAAGTAGTAATGCACAGGGCATCTCTGAAATGCACAATCTATGAAAATACCCTTCCTAAAACCAAGTTGGAAGGACCCTGAAATCTAGAAGTAGTGTGTAACACAGCATGAAGGAAGATAGTAGATGGTGAGGCATGGCAGATTATTTGGGGGAAGAGATACATTTTGGCAAAATATTTTGTTCTGAAATTGCTTTTGACATTAAAAAGTGAGACTATACCACCAATTACTACTAGAGAAAATAGTGTGAACTTAAGACAGACTTTTTTACAATTTATTTAAATCTATAAACGCATGTAGGCCTTCTCAAAATAATCCCATCATTATAAATGACCAATTAAACTCACGTTCAAAGGATCGACTCAGGCCCATGGTTGACTCTAAAGTGAGTAGGCAATGATTTATTTTATTTTATTTTTTTATTTTTTATTTATTTATATATTTTTTTGGCAATGATTTTTTTAAAATCTAGAACCACCTTGTACAAATTATTATTTTTTTTTCTTAATGGACTGGTCAAAACCAGTACAAAAGATGAGTCAATAAATAAAGACAAATACAATATTGTTAACAGATTTGGGTAAATATTTTAAAGGAATTAATAATCTATGTCCCTGTGAACATAGATAATCATTATTGACCACAGATTTATGTTAAATAAATAAATACAAGAAATGTGGTTTTAATATGTACGACTCAATTAGTCAAATCAACTCATTGTAGCCTCTGAGTAAAAGAAAAGCAGGCCTGAGTAAAAGAAATCATGCTCCATGATATAAAAATTGTAAGAAAAGGGGAGTGGCCTAAGTCACATACCTTTGGTTTCACCGTGTTCTCTGCCTTCCTACCCACAGATTTATATTTAATTTTTTTTTTTTTTTTTTTTAAATTTATGATAGTCACAGAGAGAGAGAGGCAGAGACATAGGCAGAGGGAGAAGCAGGCCCCATGCACCGGGAGCCCGATGTGGGATTCGATCCTGGGTCTCCAGGATCGTGCCCTGGGCCAAAGGCAGGCGCCAAACCGCTGCGCCACCCAGGGATCCCAGATTTATATTTAAATAGACGGTGGTAATTGTGGGAAGGAGTCACTAAACACAGCAGTCTGCAAACCCCTGAGTAGGTCACAAACTTTGTTGTTTTTTTAACCTGTTCCTTAAGCTTGTCAACCCTAAAGAACAATTTGTAAAGGTTTCAATGGCATGGTAAGATAAAACTAACAGCCCTGTCATGAATTGGAAATCAATAAAGCATTAAAAATGCAAATACATTCTTGTTAATATGATATAATTGTGAAGAACTTTTAAGCATTCAATTACCATTTAACACAAAAGCCTGTAACGATTTAATTAGGAATCCTTCACCTAATTGAGGTCAAGATTGTTAGCAGTGGATGTCTAATTAGCTTGCTTATAGCAGCTATCTTTTTTGAAAACTCCCTGGATAAAAATCCTTCCTTAAAAGATATCTGCTTCCCACCACCCTTCCAACACACACACACACACACACACACACACACACACACACACTGCATATAAAAGCTATTAGAATCCAAATAAAGTCTGTACCTGAGTAGTAGTAGTATAGCACCATCAAATTCCTGGGTTTGACAATATGTTATATCTATATATTATCACGGGTGAAGCTGTGTGATGGGTACTCAGGAACTCTCAGTAACCACCTTTGCAACTTTTGCATGTTACACAATTTCAAAATAGTTAACAATGCATCTAGATGTTTCAGAATTACTAGAGCATTTGGATGGGGTACTTTTCCTTCAGAGGTTATAGGGATTATTTAAGGTAATAATTGGTTCCATGAAATAAGGCCAAATTTATAGGACATTTGATATATAGTTTAAGTAAATACCAGTTTAGTCTGTTCAAAATGAAGACTTCAAGTCACACAGGAGCACTTCAAAAAGTTGTTGGAGAAGATTTCCCTGACATTAGACTTCCCTCATTTGTTCTTGACTAGATCATGGGCTTTCAACATCCAGGTATAAAACCTCAACTGGAAATAAAATCCAAAATAAAGTCATCAAATTAATCTCCTATGCCTAAGGGAATAAATAGCCCATTTTATGTTCTTAAAGATTAAGTCTTTATAATTATTTTAATGGAAAATATATAAAAAGAAACAGTATTTTATAACAGGCAAACAAGAACCAAGACAGATTTATTGTTGTCAAGTCTCCAGTAGCAGCAATGACCAAATTATGTCCCATGAAGCTCCAATGCTGTTAGGTAGGTCAGAAAAAAAAAAAGAGGGTAGTAGCCAAATAAATTATATAATTATTCATGTATAACAATGCTTCCATGTTTATAGATCTAAGAATTTTTTTTCTTTATACTCAGCACATACTGAGCAAAATTTGGCTTTGGAATTCTTTTCAAAATTTCCAATTAACTTTTAAAATCAGCATTCTACTGAACACCTGTTGGGAATGACTAGTACAGAGTCAAAGTATGCTTCCTAATTAAGTCTAGCATCAACATCCCACATTGAAAATGTGTATCACACCTTAGCTTGAGTTGGTCATTTTAAAAACAAGGAATTACTACTTCCTTTCATGACTCCAGGGTTTTTACAACTTTTATTAGTCACCTCACCTCACTTTGTTAAAAAAATAAATGGTCTTTAGAATTGTATCTTAAAAAAAAAACACAGATGAGGGGTGCCTGGGTGGCTCCGTCAGTTAAGTGTCTGCCTTCAGCTCAGGTCATGATCCAGGGTCCTGGGATCGAGCCCCTTGTATGTCCTCGGGCTCCCTCCTTAGCGGGGATGGGGGGATAGGAGAGGGAGTCTGCTTCTTCCTGTCCCTCTACCCCTCCCCTAGCTCATGCATGTGCTTGCTCTCTCTCTCTCAAATCTTTTTAAAAAGCACAGATGAAGCATCTATTTTTATCTTGGTTATAAATCACGAGCTTCCAGATCTGCATGACTAGCAGCATGCTTATCTGTCCAACATGAACGGTTTCCCTTGTGTGCTCAGCACCCTGGATCTGCACTGTCCCCTTTCAGTTCTTTGAACATGCCAAGTGCTTCCATGCCTCCAGGCTTCGCTGTTCCCTGCACCTAGACTTCTTGCCTCTAATCTATAGGGTACTGCTTTTTTTTTTTTAATCATCTATTCATTCATAATTTAAATGTCACTTCAAATGACATTTGAAGATCTGAGACACTATGATACTATTTACTTTAAAAAGGGAAGTTCTCTTGATAGTCTATGGGGATTTTCACACTAGAGAAGAAAATTTGTGTGAAATCTTGCCAGTCTGGATATGCAGCTTGTGTCCAGTGAACATCCTGCACTCATCACTGCTACAGTGGAATTAGGTCATTGAGTCATCCCAGAGAAGTGGGTCATTGAGGGGAAGAGTTAATGTTGTCAGAGGGTCCTTATGTCCTCCTCTCTGGTCCTGTGTGCATAGGTGAAGAGCTCAGACTGGGGAATGGATCAGCAGAACTGTGTTAAAAGCTGTAGTATTTGGGTATTCGCATCTAGATCATTACTTGTACAATCTGTTACATTAGAATTGTATGTCTTTTTTATTTTCGTATTTTACCCATTTTACACTCCCAATTACCAGCTCCTGCTTGAATGTATTGCAAGCTTTGCCAGTGGGCATTTTACCCATCCCATGCCTGTAGTGGTAACCACGTCATTCTCTTATACGTACCTTTTCTAAGATTCCAGTTAGTGGCACTGCTTTCATACTTGTAAGGCCACAGAGTTGGGAAGAATGGTTTAAGAGAGGGAGAATGTTGGGATTTTGCTAAAGAAATAAAAATAAAATATCCTTGTGAATGAATTATGTTATTCATTCACCAAATACTTGTTAGTAGCTATTATCGCTGTTGAATGAAGCTATGCCAGGAGCTATGTGGGGAACTTTTAACAAACATAAATATTTAGCTCTGCTATCCTTTGGTAGAAAATTGTAGTCCCTTGATAAATCAGGTGATTTATCAACCAGTCCCACCTCTTGGCCTCTCCAACTGTTTTTCAAAACTCTCAATCAGCAGCAACTACATGGATCATATATTTTTAGACATAAAGATAAAAAGGAGCAGTACTCTGCATTACATATTTTTAAATAACATTTACCTATTGACCTTGCCATTTTTATGAATATATTTAAAATTAGTTTCTCCTTCTCTTCAACTTCATTTTTAACTTGACTGTAAACAGGCAATTGATAGAAAACTAAAGTATGAGTAAGAATGTAGAAATAAGACATTAGTCAAAATATAGAGCTATAGAAATCTACTTAGTAAATGAAAAAAAAAAAATGTTGCTCCGTACAAAACAGCCCTTAAAACTGCCTGAATGAGTTACTGAAAGGCTTGTTCACAGTCATAAAAATAGCATTTTTATACAATGCCAAAGTTACAGTAAGAAAAGAAGCAAATATCTTCCCAGCACATTCGAGACTGCCCCTTCTAAGTCAGCTGCTTTTTTGCTCAGCAATTATGTGGTAAACACTTTCCTTAGGGATTTTTCTGTTTCTTCCAATAAAGACGGTAGGTCTATTATGTAAAATGTGAACAGTGAACTAGAATCAGAAACAGGGAAGTAAAAGGCCTTTCTGTGCCATAAAAAAATCATTTAGTTTCAAATTAGAGTCATTCCAATGAATTTTGGCCTAAAACTGTCAACATAACTGATGTTACAATTGTAGATGCTTCTGACAAGAAGTGAGAAAAAATCAGGAGCCAGCTCTTTGGTTTTCTGAAGACAACCTTTTTGCACAGTTTGCCAATATTAGGTTAAAAACAAAACAAGAAAAAAAAAAAACCTCATCCGTTTTGATTAAATTCATATTTTAGCAGATATTTATTTCTTTGCATTAACAAAATATGCCAAATACATTTTTAAAGAGGCAAATTGGTGATTTCTTCCACTACATTCATATGCCTTGTTGAAATGTTTTCTGATATTTCTACATGGTCTACTTCACTAAAAAAGCGAAGTAGAGACATATTATTTTATGTTATTAATATACCTTAAAAGTCACAAAATAGTGATTTTCAGAAGCAGTATATTTTCTTTTTATATTTTAATTTACATGGAATAATTGCTAATTTGATTTTTATGTTGTTCCAGCAACCAATTTTAGTGACTAGGTGGCTTATTCTTTTATCTACCCATTTTTCCTAAGTCTTTTGAAATAAGAGTAAAAAATGATACGATGATTTAACTGCATAACAACTTTATACTACTCCTTTTTTCCCCCCCTTTGGAAGTTTTTATCACTATATACCACTTTCCCAATTACATTTTAGAGAGTTAGAGGATGTTTGGCAAACCTTGACATTCTCTTTGTATCTCTTAATCAAAGACACATTCAAGTGGGTAGTAAGGCTAAAAGGACATAGTTGTCTGGGAAAGGCAGGAAGGTAAATAGCTTTCCCCAGACAACTGGGGAAGACAGTTATTACTGCCAGACCTTTCAAATGTTTCTTTGTATCTTGGTCCCTAAGAGCTGTTTCTCCTGAAGGCTGTATTTGGAGTGGAAAGGATGCAGAGATTGTTGACGACCACCATTCTTCTCAAAGGCAAAGGGCCTGCTTTCTTTCAGAGCACTCTAGGCGTTTCCATACCATATCTACCAGTCTGTAGCACAACTTGGCTGCAGTGTTTGCAGAACACAGCATGGCAGCCCTTAAGCAACTGCAGATAAC
Source organism: Canis lupus dingo (assembly GCF_003254725.2). Classification (NCBI taxonomy): domain Eukaryota; kingdom Metazoa; phylum Chordata; class Mammalia; order Carnivora; family Canidae; genus Canis; species Canis lupus. Next base: position 74,520,349 of record NC_064247.1, read on the forward strand.
TTAAAATTAAGAGGGAAGTAAGGAGAAGAGAGAGAAATGAATTGAGAGGAGCCACTCAAATGGCTAAAGTCTAAGAATTGGACGGGGTTGGGAGAGTCAGAGACAATCCCTGGTTCTAGTCACTACAGAATATTTTGAGAATGTGGGTGCCCAGTGTTCAATTTGAAGTTGTGTTGGTTTTTACCTTATGTGGCCCATTCTGCTTCCCCCAAATCCTAATTCTTCAAGTAAGACTATTACATACATAATTGATGTGAGGTCTAGTTGTATTGTAGTGATTGTGGGGAAATAGAGAAATTTTTCCAAGTTGGTGCCATGCGGAGTGGAAGCTAGTGTACCCAGGACAGTGAAATCCTCTAAACGTATCAGGCATGACTGGTGAGCCAGAGGTGACCAAGACAGTCATTGCCACTCAGGAAGTAGCACACATCTTGGGAAGCATTTTGGATATACATAAAGATTGGGTTTTATGTGTTAAGCCAGTTTTTCTGGCAGGAACGCACCAGCTGGCATTTAGATTACAGAGGAAGTGGTTAACAGAAGAGTGGTTTACATGATAAAACGGGGCCATCAAAATTGAGACGAGAGTCTCTGTGGTTGCTGGCAGCCCAGAATATAGAACAGAAGGGATTTGGATAGAAGCCTATTCTGAGGAATGGCGGCCAAGAAGCAGTGACTCACTCCATCATCTGGTGAAGACACTGATATGTCAGCAGAGTCTACTGTGAAAGAGAGGCAGAGATGGGGGTACAGGGAGAGGATGTGGGGTCCAGGGAGAGAGCTGCTGGGTCAGCTTTGTTGTCATGGCCCCCTCACAGTGCCTGGTAATTCACAGGGCTTTGCAGATCACCCTATTCACCCACACACACCTCCCATGCTCACAGTCCCTGCCAGGCCCTTCCAGCAGCCTTCCCATAGGGATGGCTCTACCATCCTTGCAGGGGCTGGATTGTGCGATGAGCGATGGAACTGGCCTCTTGGCATGAGGTCACCACTGCCCTTTCCTTGTATCAGGGCACCTCGTGCCTTCTCCTGCTGCTCTGCCTCCTTTCCATGGGGGGTGTCAGGAAGGCAGCAGTTAGAGAACATTCTTAGTGGCCCCTGGGCCTGAGGACTGGTGAAGCTTGTCCTGCCATCCTCCTAGGATTGCACTCTGACAGCTAGACATACTCATGCTGAGATGTGCCAGTTCCAGTATTTTCTCCTCTGCTCCAGGCATTGAAAGTCTGGCTTATCACCTGTCACTGACCTAAGGAATTGGGGTCACCCATGCTTTGGAGCATGTCTCAGAGCTTCTTCAAACCCCAGATAGCATCAGTGTAGGAAGATCTGGCTGGGGAAGGTGAGTCCCTGTGCAGCTCTATCTCCTCCACCAGGCAGTGGCCCTGCCATCTCAATTACAGGCTACAGTAACAAAATGGCACTGAGCCCCATTTCAAATCTGTGGACAGTTAAAATATGGAACACTTTGAAAGACACTATGTTTCTTGCCATTTTCAGAGTACTTAAACATATTGACGTAAATGTAATCCTGCCTCATCAGAATGGCTGGGCTTTAACCAACCTGGCTTCATGGAAATAACCATCTTGTTCCTATTTAATGTCCAGTGTAAAGTCTCCCAGACACAGTAATTGGAACATTTAATAAGAATAATGGTATCATAATTATTCTCGCTGGGAATTGTGGTCTTCAACTAGAAATGCAGTTTTACTTTACAGCATTTTCTTAATTGCAAGATCTGATTTTTGCTTGTAGGCCCCCCATGGGCAATGGAACATTCTCTTGTATCTGCTACTTACCTGACTACTGGGAACTTTTGTCCTCTCCCCTGTCCCAAGGGGATGAGGGAGCAAGCACTATTGCATTTCTTTCTTAGCCAGTAGTACCTGGCCTATATCTTGTATTCAAATATCATTCTTTCTAAAATGGAAAAGATAAACAAATTAATGGAATTGATTTCTACCCTTAATAAGAGAATTCCAAGTTTTGTTAGGATAAACTTTTAGGCAAATTCAGACTTGGAGAGAAACTTTAGCATTATATTCACATGTAAGTTATCCTCTGACACTCAGATCCGTTTATCTTCTGGTTAAGGAACGCAGAGTCAATCAATCCAAAGGATACAATGTCAGAGTTCTTCAGTTTTTGTTCTCAAGTCAATCATATTTATTATATATCCATTTTTTAATAAAACTTATTTTTAGAACAATTTTAGAAATAGGGAAAAATTGAGGTGCTTGGGTGACCCAGTAAGTTAAGCGTCAGACTCTTGGTCTTGGCTCAGGTCATGATCTCAGGGCTGTGAGGTCGAGCTCTGCATTGGGTTCCACACCCAGCATGGAGCCTGCTTAAGATTCTCTCTCTCTCCCTCTCTCTCTCTGCCCCTCCCTGCCCCTGTGTCTCTGTTAAAAAAATAGAGAAAGAGAGACAGAGAAATTGTGCAAATAATACAAAGAGTGTCCATATAACCCACACTGTTTCCTCTATTGCTAGCATCTATTGTTAGTATGGTACTTTTGTTCTATTAATGAACCAATATCAATATATTTTTAATAACTTAAGTCCATACTTTATTCAGAGTCCCTTAGTTTTTAGTTAATGTACTTTTCTGTTCCAGCATCTCATCTGGCTACCATATTACATTTTGTACTCATATCTCCTTAGCCTACTCTTGGCTGTTACAGTTTCTCAGACTTTCCCTGCTTTTGGTAACATTGACAATTTTTAGGAATATTGGTTAAATATTTTGTAGAATGTCTCTAAATTGGGATGTATCAGATGTTTTTATGATTAGGCAAGGGATATGTGTTTGGGGGAGGAAGACCACAGAGGTAGGATGCCATCCTCACCACATCAAATCAAGGGTACATAGTATAAATACAACTTATTATTGTTGATATTGATGTTGATCACTGGCTAAGTAAGTTTTTGGAAGATTTCCCCAACTCCCTTTTCATACTCCACTTTTGAAAGGAAGTCACTGCATTCTAGTTATGGGTCAGAGAAATACAAGATGAGCCAAGGGGATCGTGTAGTACCAGAAACTAAGTGTTCAAGAAACAAAAGACCGGAGTTATGTTGATGCAAAACAGGAATCAACTTGAAAGACTTTCCAGGGGTACCTGGGTGGCTCATTCGGTTAAGTGGCTGACTCTTGTTTTTGGCTCAAGTCATGATCTCATGGTCCTGGGTTGGAGCCCCCCATCAGGCTCTGTGCTCAGCAGGGAATCTGCTTGAGATACTCCCTCTCCCTCTGCACTTCTCCTGCTTGTACTCTCTCTTTCCCTCTAAGATAAATAAATAAATCTTTAAAAGAAAAAAAAAAAAAAAAGACAGACTTTCCAAAGGCCAAAACTGAAATAATTATGGAAACAAAATAGATAACACTGTATTGGGTGATAGCTCAAAGCTCAAAAAAACTAATATACACATGTCATATTAATATACATAAATAATTGAATAAATAAATGTGCAAGAAGAAACTTCCATGCTGAAATATCCAAGTAATATGTAGATAATCCCCCTTCCAAAGAGTGGAACTTGTCCTCCTCACTTCCAAGCCCACCTGATGTGAGGCAGCCTCAGTGATTTGCTTCCAAAGAATAGAGTAGTGAAAGGGAAAAATAATAGCTTCAGGGTGGAGAAACCTGGCAGACCCTGCCTTAGCCAAGTGATGAAGTCCAATGTCATTCATGAGGTCATACCAACATCAAGGACCCCCAGATATGAGGTGATTAAAAAAAAGGGCACTTCACCTCTGTGGTGGCCTTCCCCAAAGTCTGTGACCCCAGTCGAATCATGAGAAGACATCAGACTGTCCCAAATGGTAGGACAATCTATACAATGCCCAGAAGTACTCCTTAAGACCCTGAAGGTCATTAAAGAGAGAGAGAGAGAGAGAGAGAGAGAGAGAGACTGAGAAGCTGTTAGAGATTGTAGGAAATAGGGGAGATATGACAACCAAATCTAATATGATATATCCTGTATTGAATCTTGGAACAGAAAATGGGCATTAATGGAAAAATTCATGGAATCTGAATAAAGTCAGAATTTTGGTTAATAGTAATGGTCCTACATTAGTTTCTTAGTTTTGACAAATGTTCCATGGTTATGTAAGATGTTAATAGTCATGGGGAAGGTGAAGTGTCTGTACTGTCTCTGCAGCTCTTCTGTATATCTCATAGTATTCCAGTATAAGAAGTTTATATTAAAACACTACTGTTTCTAAATATAAAATAAATCATCTCTTGAAGATATATATTCAGCATACGATAATCAGACAAATATATGGACTAACTGGCATGACTCCTTATATTTCTAGTAACGAACAGTGTAAGTCACAGGTAGCGATAATATTTCTGACCTTCAAATATAAGGAAGTCGTAAAAAGATTCAAGATTCTATTATCTTTACATGAACCAGGTAATCAAGCAGAATTTCTTTTATTTAGAGCAGATGATATTCCATATTTCTTCCCTGAAATTCTTATATTTGCAAGCAAGGCTGGTCTTGCATTTAATTGGGAAAAAAAGGCTTAAAATGTACTAGCCCATTGAATATTGGTGGTTCCCCATCCACACTGCTTGTAATATGAAAGAGATATTTTTACTGTGGTAGGTGGCTTACTCTGAAGATCTTGCAGCTGGAAATAGAGTTCTAAAAAACTACAGAGTGTGTTGCCATTTTGGAATAACCCATAAAGGAGTATAAGGGTCAAATGATGCCCAGTCTTCCACCTTATGCTTGCAGACATAACACAACATATTAACACCAATTAAATCATATTTAGAAATATATATTATGTCTTACAGAGGCACAGAAGCCATAAGGGAGTATACTGAACTCCATAAAGGTGTGATTTCTACTAAAAGGAGAATGACAATTTCCTTGTATTTTTAGTATCTCTAAGTAATACATAGTTCTGACAAGTAGCTCACTGATATGTAATTCTAATCTTACTAATACTATTAGAATTTGTGATGAAATTAGATGAGCATATGAATTTCTTACATCTTATAAAATATTTTGTTTAGAAAATAAAAATTTTTAGTTTTTATTTCTCATATCAATGTTCCAGTATGTGGCATACATTTGATCTAATTAACAGGCACCTAAAATCAAAAGTAAAACAGTCAGAGTATTGAATCAAGAGCTCTCCATCACAAAGATCGAACCTTGTACTGAATTACTTAACATAGTCTGCTAGTTATTACAGAAAGTACTTGATTTGGAACAATATGAATTTTACTGTCTCTTTTTTGCCACTTAAAGTAAGGGAAATATAGAGAATAGTGTAACAATGCATATTCGTATTTTTCCTTCTTAAATGAACTCCTTTTAGTTCAAAGAAGAATGGAAAAGAAAACACCGTTCATGATAAGTTTGGGGATTAAGAAAACAACATTGCTCTGCCTTCTTGCATATAATCAATTTTTCTACTAAAGGGTAAATCTGACATTCTTCCAACCACCACTAAAACTGTCAGAAAATCCTTAAAAATAGCATTTAAAAAATCAATAGTGCCCCTTCACATCTTTTAAATTGGTCAATTTTGATTGCCTAGTTCCCTGAAACACTTTGGAATCCACTTGAGTATAGATGGCCTAAGCCAGTCATTAGGAAAGCCATTAAAGATAGACAGCAAATTTAGACAGCAAGATATTGTAGAAACATATTAAAACGTGTCCTCAGATGCTGCTTGTAAGCAATACCATGATTTCTTAAATATTTCCATCTCCTGTGAATTCTGTCCCTGCAAAGTCATTATAATTGATACATGCATTTTTTATTTGGTTTTATTCTTTTTAAAGATTTTGTTTGTTTATTCATGAGAGACAGAGAGAGGCAGAGACACAGGCGAAGGAAGCAGCAGGCTCCCTGCGGGGAGCCAGATATGGGACTCGATCCCAGGGCTCTGGACCACAACCTGAGGCAAAGGCAGATGCTCAACCACTGAGCCACCCAGGAGGAGTCCCTTTTGTTTTGTTTTAAAATGTGATCTAAATTTGCAAGCGTGAGTTTCTTTCTAGGGTGGTATGAAACAAACCAAGAAGTAAAGCCAAAAGTGAAATGCAGTGATATTCCAGGTGATACATAAACATAGGTCTCTCCCAAAGTCAGGAACTCTCAGAAGGTCCCAATAGGAACCATCACTCTTTTCCTTCCCTCCATGCTCCCCACTCCCCACCCTCAGGGCAACAGAAAGGCCATACTGCACCAGAGACCGTCTGATCATGACTATATCTGCCCTGTTGTAATGGCAGCCAGATCCATGAATGAGAACTATTATGTCTACAACATAAGGAATACTGAGTGTAGATGAAAGGAATGATCTAATTATTTGGCCAAGAAGTGACATTCAAGTGATGTGGATTATTAAAAATAGAATTTTAATTTTAGAGAATTGTTTGATATACATATCAGCTGTTTTTTTTAAAATAAAGCTGCTTACTTTTAAATTACCTGTATGCCTCTTCTAAATTTAGGATCTCATACAATCAACAGAAAGTAGGAGAAACCGCTCCTGAGGCCAATCAGAGGTCATGAACGTGACTGTGCTTAATGCTAGGGCTGACCTTGCATTTGCAGTTAATTGAGCAAATGTATATTACAGGCTTGAATTGTGTCCCTGCAAAATATCTTTGCTGAAGTCCTGACCCCTAATATTTTAGAACATGATAGTATTTGGAGAGAGGGTCTTTAAAGAGTTAATTAAGGTAAGATGAGGTCATTAGGGTGGACCTTACCCAATGTGACTGGTGTCCATCTAGAAACAAGATAATAGGACATAGACATGCACAGAGAGAACATGGGGAAAAGAGAGCTACTCTTTAAGCTAAGGAGAGAGGCCTCAGAAGGAACCAACCATGCTGCCACCTTACTCTTAGACTTGTCGCTTCCAGAACCCTAAAAAAATAATAAGTTTCTGTTGGTTAAGCCACCCAACCTGTGGTACTTTGATATGGCAGCGCCAACAAACCAATACCTGTACGTGTGTGTTTGTATGCTTCTATGTTGAATAAGCCAATTTGACATGGGGTTTCAGCCCCTTATAACTCACTAAGTGCTAAAAAATTAACACTACTTACTTCATTCTTCCTCATTGACTTATGCATTGGTTTTCTTGAAAAGTATATGGTCCCTTATTGGCTCTCTGTGTTTAATGAAGTATAAAATCTAACAGAAAACTCTGGGTGCTTGTGTCTTCCAGAGCTTCGTTCTAGACTGAGCCAGTGGAGAGCAGTCTCCATGCTGAGGTACCTACAGCCGGGGTGGGAAGACTTACTGCAGAGGGTGATACTCTCTTCAGACAGTGTGTGTGAGCACTTACAAGAAAACTTTAGTAGTATTTGGCCTCACTGTCTCCCTTTTCAGTGCATAAAGTTGGAGAAGCTGTGGTGGGACCAGAAGGATTACATTTTAAATGATTTTTCGATTATTCTATTGTTTTAGCTCTGCCTCTTGTTCCTATCTGCCACCCCTGACCCCATACCTGCTAGCTCCACTTCTGGATGTTTCTGGAACTCTACTCAGCAGGGCAGGCTGATTTTCTCTCACTTCTACTCTAGTCTTCCCCGTGGTTGTGACATCCTCTACTCTTTCTGCCACCAAAATTTCTGTCCACTTTTAATTCTCCAGGAAAATATTTAAGTCATTCCTTATCTAGGAATGACTCATTCTCCCATCTGTTACTAGTGTGCCATAGAAGGCAAATGTTAAGAGACATCTTTTATAGTGGCTGCTAAGGAGGAAGTATTAATACTACAGTGTCCTATCAGAGGGACCCTCTGACCCAAAAGAGAGGGCCAGTACTAATGAGCCACTGATGAAATCTTTGACAGTGTTAGCCATCTGAGACCTCTTCCAACGCCGTATCCAGTCCCTTCCTCTACTTTAAAATCGAGAGAGCCATCAGTATAGCCTGGCGAGGTAATAGTGGAGGAGAAGACAGGCAGGTGGTGGGCAAACAAACGAGGTGCTGACCATGGTCTCCATTCTCCATTCTGGATTTCAGCCTCTAGTAGGCTGGAACTGAGTGGGGAGAGGTGCTCCAGCCTTGGACAGAATTTCAAGGCTTACTCTTACCTGGGACTAGACATTTTAATTGCTAAAATTAGACTAATTATAATTCGACTTATGAAGGGTTTTTGTTATTCTAGGAGTGACTGGAAAAAATGAGACCTACTCAACTGTTCACATAGAACAGACAGGGACTTAAAACCACAGAATGGATTGAAAAGGCCTATGACCAATTCTTCACTGACTTTTAGAAGATATGTCAAGGATGTTTTCCTTTTAACAAATGTGTTAGGATGATAGCTTCTGGTGGATTTGCTCATAATTTGCTTCTTGAAAGAAATTACAAGTACTTTCACGTGGTCTGTGATGTAACAATCCTCTAAGATAAATGCATCATGTTTTTATTCATGTGAAATCTGATGCTGCTTATGCACATGTGCAAACTATCAGAGGGAAAAAAACCAATTCATAGCCTAAAGACCAAAAATAAACATAATTTCAAGTACTACTATCAAGTTGAAACTTCTGGGATAATTTTTTTGTTTGCACTTAGATGATATGTGTGCCATTTATCTGACAAGTTAAATTGACTCTGATTAATTTTCTCTTAGGATGTAGATGAGGGCATCCATTCAAGTGGCCTGCTCATTTGCTTCCTGTCTTTTTTTTTCCCCAGGATTTTATTATTCTCATGCAGTTAAATTATATGGATGAGAAGCAATGCTGTGCTTTGAGCCCACCTCAGAGATGTGATTTTTTAAAAAATCAATTTTATGGAGGTAAACTTACATGCCAATAAGATATACTCATTTTACATGTACAGTTCAATGAGTTTTGACAAATGCAGACACCCCTGCAACCATTACCTTCCTAGAGGAATATTTTTATCATCCCCAGAAGTTCACCTTAGCCCATTAACACTAGTCCCTCTCTAGCACTCAGGAGTAGGCAAAAGCTGATTTGCTTTTCTGTTCCTATAGGTTAGTTTTGCCTTTTGTAGAATATCAAAGAAACTTTCTGTGTGTCAGGCCTCTTTTGTCCAGCATGATGTTTTCAAGAATCATCCATCTTCTGATGTACGTACGTGGTTCATTTCTTTGTGTTGATGAGTGGTAATTGCATCTCCTTCCTTATTTCCTGTGGTCAGAGGTGATCTGTGCCTACAACACCTGGGAGAATGAGACGGGGGTGGGGGGCAGATTTTATCCCCAAATGGGTCATTTATATATTGTATAACCTTGAGCAAATTCTATATAAGCCAGCCTTTTCAGTTTGCTAGCTGGGGTAATGATGGAATGTTACTCTGTAAGCCCAAGAAATGTTTACATAAGAGATGAGGGAAGTCAAGTGATGGTAGTGCCCTTTCCAGCATAAAGATGTGGAAAATGGTGTGAGCTGTAATAACTCCTCGTGAACCCAAACAGCAGCATTTAGAGCCTGATCCAGGAAGCTGCCACTACCATAGTCTGTGATTACCCTTTATTTTCTCATTTGTGGGAAGGTAATATTTCCCACATTCATTGCTGTGAAAAATGATTATTCTCTCACATACGTAGGGTTGTGTTTGCAAGCAGGAAATGAGCAGCAAGAGTACAAAGATTTTGGGGGAAACATGTTTTTATTCTTAAGTATATACTCATATTTATGTAAGGTACAAATTAATAATAAATGGAGAAATAATAATATAGGGTAAGTATGTCTATAATCTAGAAGCACACCTTTTTCAAATTGTGCTAGTTGCCCTTAAAATATTATTATCCCAGTTGTAGAGCATTATTTGCCCTTTTGTGCTCCATATACTGTCACAGTCCTGATAAGGGAGACCAAATGCTGCATGTTTGCACACCATGCCTTGCTCATGAATGATGCTTTATGCCGTGAGGTGGTGCTTTATGTCAGTCTCAGCCTATTGACAACCAATGATGTGGCTGGACTGGCCCTTGTGATTCTTACTATGATTTCAAGATGCCCTCAGCAGTAACCACCAGAAAACTTTGAAAAAAGTCTTTAAAGGTTTATTACTTACATATCCTGGAAATTACATGGCATACATAGGGCCACATAGCAGAGTCATAGCAGAAGGTAGGGAGAAGTGCACAGGGCTGGTGTGCTTCTTTTCTTAGGGTCGAGGGTGAGGGTTTCACACAAGCAAAAGTTCATTAGGACCTATTAGTGGACTTATTGTCTGAGAGCCAGGGCCAATTTTTATACCTATGTGCCTTGGGAAAGTCCTACTCTCACCTACTCTCACCCTCCAGCATTCCTGCAACCCCCGACATGCAACAGGCTAGGTGTCCTCCTAGCCCTCCTAGCCCTTCCCCTTCTGCAGTTCACTGTGGATTTCCAGAAGGTGCTGTCTGCATGGCAACCTCATGAAACACCATCCCAGTGGTACCTGGGGACTTCCGTGGAGAGGCTGGAGTCCTGCTTAATGAGCTTCCTCCTGTTTGCCTCCTCAGGACCAATCCACTCTCCTTTCAGGAAGGGAAATCTTTCATTTGTAATCATTATTCACAGGAACAATATCACAGTAAAGTACAGACATTATGGTGGTTAATTTTATGTGTCAGTTTGACTGGGCTGATACCCAAATAGCTAGAAAAACATTATTTCTGGCTCAGCCTGTGAATGTGTTTCTAGAAAAGATAAGCATGTGGATCTGTACACAGAAAAGAAAAAAAGATTGCCCTCACCAGTGTGACGGGCATCACCCAGCCCATTGAGGACCCAAGTAGAACAAAAAGGTGGAGGGAGGACAGATTTGTTCTCAATACTTGAGCTCTTCTCTTCTCTTGTCCTTGGACATCAGTGCTCCTACTTTCCAGATCTGCAGAGTTGGACTGGGACCATTGGACCCCTGGTCTTGCCACCTTTGGGTTGGCTTTCTTGGGTTTCCAGATTGCAGATGGCAGATCATGGGACTTTTCAGTCTTCATAATCACATGCACAAATATCTTATAATAAATATTGATCTGTATATCTATATCGTCTTGGTTTGATTTTAGTACCAAAAGTGGTTTTAGAGGAAGGGAAATTTAAGGATGAGTTTTCTGAATTGGTTCTGGGTCTTCTGGAATTGGCTCTCTAATCAGATTAGATCTAAAGATGCTAATGATTATTTCCAGCAATAAAGAGAGCACTGGTAGTCCATGGTGTGAACTGTTTATAGCAATATGCAAAAGACATGCGTTGGATACTCTTAATCAAGGCTTTAAGTGATCTATATGTAAGACTTTCAAACATTTTTGGAAAGCAGAGGAATATAAATAACAGTGTTTAGTTGCTCACAATGTGGCTAGACAGAGTGGTGAAAGAAACAGATGAGCTCAGAGATTTCATTTCTCAGCTCAAACACCACATAAATGACCTGAGAGCATTGCCCTGAAGGAGACACTGTATAGGCAGGGCCAAAATTGCTGAAACTCCAACACATGACTCCATCCTGCAATTGGCTGAGTTACAAGTTGAATTCCCAGTCTCACAGGATGTCTTCTGTTAAAGTGAGAGCAATGGTTAGGAAAGAATGAGAGCCTTTAAATTGGAATGGGGACACATGGGAAGATCCTGCTGAAGCTGGGGACACTGAGCCTCTGGATTCTAATTAGTCCTAATGCCAGTGGAAGGGGTCTCTCCACCTTCAGTGGTATCAGCCATTCCACCCCTTTCTCTGGGATGGAGAGGGAAATCTAAAACTGGATAAAACTAACTGTTCTTACTGAGATTCAACTACTTTCCTACATGGAGCCTATAAATGTCCCTATGTTAATCCTGTTGTTAGATTTCCAGAATTTTAAAAATCTTGATTTTTGTCAATCATGCCAATATTCTTCTATGGAGAAGAGGATTTTTGTTCTTGCCCCACTCTTCCTGCTGATGTCACCTAGGGTCATATAATGATGCCATTTAAAAATGACTGCAGCCCTTTCTCTTTACTTTTCTAACAGTTATGTGTTGTCCAACCAGTGGTTACAACCATCCCTGGTATTCACTTTATTGAAAAGTGACAGATGGTTTTATTTGTGAAAAGGCAAAAAAAAAAAAATTCAGTGTTTCCTTTTTAACAGCAGCATAAAATAAGCCCCAGATGTTCAATATTTGTTGCATTTCACAAAGAATCTACAACCAGCGAGTAATATTTACCGTCCATATTTTTAAATGGACATACCTCAATTTGTATAGATTTTCTCTTTTTAAAAATGATTATTTATAAAATGCTTTTGATAAATAGGTCTAATTGGTCTTTTCTTGCTTTAATTTTATCTGCAAGGGCTACCATAAAGAAATGAATCAGATCCTGTTCTTAATTCCATGATTTTCATGATATTTCTGTTATTTCAAGAATGCCTTTTGTCACCATGACCTCTAATGGGGAAATCTCTTTCTTTGAGAATTGCATGACTGCAATTAATCTTCTAGCATCTGAAAACAATTCTGAATCTCTCCCTCATCTTTGCTTCAAAACATTGGTCCAACGTGTACATGTATTTTTATTTATGTACAAGCCAAGTAAACCTACCCGTTTTGTAGTCTGTGGAATTTTCATGACTTTTGAGTATTCTCATTATATGCATCTGGTCTTAGAGCCCAACTGATGGGAATTAATCCTGTCTTTTTGAAAAAAGTGTATTTCTAAACAAAATATTATTTGAAACTGGTCATGAAATAGGCTATTCAGAATCTTCCAACAGTGTAATTTTCAAGAACATTTTTCACAAAATATCTGGGAAATCTCTCTCTTATCCATTGTATATTCTCTTTGATGTTTTTTTTTTTTTAATCTACTTTTCATGTAATAGCGTTGAGTGAAACTTATCTTTCCCTATGGTTTACCCTTGTGGTCTTTTTGAATTTTCAATGATTAATAATGTTTAAAAATTATCAATATTTGTCTGAAAGTGAAGAATACCCCAAAATGCCTGTAGTCTCTTCAAAGTCCTCTGATAAGGGCAGCCCCGGTGGTGCAGCGGTTTAGCGCCGCCTGCAGGCCAGGGTGTGATCCCAGAGACCCAGGATCGAGTCCCATGTCAGGCTCCCTCTGCCTGTGTCTCTGCCTCTGTCTCTCAAGGAGAAGCAGGCCCCATGCAGGGGGCCTACGTAGGACTCGATCCTGGATCTCCGGGATCACACCCTGGGCTGCAGGCGGCACTAAACCTCTGAGCCACCCAAGGATTCCCCCCATTTCCAGGGCTTTAAAAGCTGCTTTTGCAGCTGAGGCATCCAGAAGCTCAGGTATAGTTGAAATCGTGACCCCAGTCTTGTCTTCTCACAATAATAGAAATTCCTGTGGCTCCCTTAAGGTATAACAAATAGCCTCCATTTAGTGATTACAAGTATCTAGCCAAAAATACTCATCAACACTTCCACTGTCACGGACTCCTTCCTCCAGGCAGGCTGATAGAAAGAGAAGTCGTGACACGAGAGAGGAAGAGCAGTAGCTTCTTCTCTCTGTGATGGACACCCTCACATACTCACCCCCCCACACACACACATACACACACATGTACACATGCACCCTACCTGATAGAATTGAGGGAGAAGAGAAATGGGTGGTAGGAAAGTTCTCCCTACCTGGTCCTGTTGTAGTTTGGCTTCACTCTCTCTAGACCGGGAAGATCTTTAAAGCAGATGCTCTCTCTTGTATGGCTGTTTTCATAACTTCTTCAGAGCTCCCGGACCTGTCAGCTAGCTGGTTGTGCTGAATTGCAGTCTGGGTGATGTTTTCTGTGATACTATTCCTGCTCTTCCCTCGACCCTTCATTTTCAGGGCCTTCAAACCACACAGACTCTCTACTGGAGTTCTGTCTTCTTCCCAGGTGGTTTACTTGTTCAGGTGTCAAAAATAGGTCCAGGCTGACTCTTCCTGTCTCACAGATCACATCTGGTTCATGAAAAATATCACCTGCCCTGTGTCCCTGCTCAGCAGAAGTCCAGGGAAATTCCTGTGTGCCCATGTTTGTTGTTGTACTGCTCTGTTTATAACTTTTTTTAATTAAAAATTATTTGTTCTGTAGACCTCTAAGTTTCAATAGCAAGAGTCAGATTTCTATTTTACCATTTCTGCTCCTTCCAGGCAGCATGAAGCAAGCTTTCTTTGAGGCTCCATTGGAACCTGGCCTTCTATCCTCAACATAAAAGAGGTAGATTATGATCCCCCCTTCCCCTACAGACGTGCATGCTTATGCCAACTCACATACCCATCCTCTTGTGTCTTGCAAAGTGGGAAGAATGGCATAGATTTCTCTGAAGAAATCATCTTCATAAAACTCCTCTCTGTATAACTAAAAATCCTAACCATTTTCTACCCTCCAGCTAAGTGAGTATTGGTTCCCAGCATTTCCTTTTGATAGCTACATCGTGATCTGACTCCTAACACACTTTATTACACAATGTCTTTTATATCTGTGTGTCTCAACCAAAACTTTCAGTATAACACCATTTACTTTTTCAGGAGCTTGAAGTCAGAAAATCTACTTAGTTATATTTATTTGGGTTGGAAGAGATTTCCAAAAATGTAGGCCCGCTTTGATCAAAACTGGTCTTGCATCCATCACTGAATTTGAAAATACAGTTATGAGTTGGGGGGTCATTAAACTAATCTATCAATTAATCAAAGACTATCTTCCTAGGCTGGTTCCCTATAAACATAAGGAGAAAATTAAAACTTGTTCTTTTCCATATCTTTTTCACAGTTTAAATCAGAATAATTTTAGAAGCATGCTGGCTTTGGCAGCACATGTACTAAAATTGGTGGAGTAATACAGAGAGGATGAGCATGGCCCCTGCACAAGGATGATGCACAAATTCCTGAAAAATAATTTCAGAAGCAAAATCAGGTATAAATTTGTACTTGTGTTCAAATAGGAAGATTCTCTTCTTGCCATCTTTCTCATTCCCATCTTATTTTCCACAGATAACAGCAGAGACTCTCCTTTCTTCTGATGCTTTGTTTCAGCTTGTAGACTGCTAATTACTGGAGCAAGATTCAGAGCAAGACTGAAACTAAATGATCTGCGATCTCTGTTTGCCCTTGACAATCCATTTTCTCCACAGTGCCCTCATGCTTAGTAGGGGAGGCGGATTTAATTAGTATAAGTCATAAATAACACAACAAAATCATTTCCAGACTTTTGTGAGTCTTTAAAAGGTTAAATTAAAAAGCGAATTTTGTCTGCAATAACTGAAGCCAGGGAAGACTTTATTATTTATTTAGCATCTCCCCCTCAGTCGAAGAGAATGTATCTAAAGTATTGTCACCAACAATCCTCACTTCTATATAAGGTAAGTACAGTAATTGAAATGCTGTAAGCAGTGTTTGGTACAATAAAGTAATTTTGTAACCCAGAAAAGTCTAAACAAATAAAAAGGTATCTCCTAGATAAGACTTCCAGGAATCTCACATTGGCCCTCTTATCTCTGAATGAAAGAACCCAATATTTAGCCATGCCCCTTGCCACTAATGGTGTTCCCTGTCTTCTTCCCAGCTAGGTATAAGCTCCAATAATATGTTCTTTTGGAGATATAGGGACAAATTCTATGTGGTAATTGCAAAAGAAACAAGTATCTTAAAAGGGAAAGTTTATATTCTGATTTGGAAATAGCTAGCAAATACACACATAGAAGATGATCTTGAGTACCTTAGCATTCATTGTAATGCTATTTATGGTAGCAAAAATTTGATAGCCTAAAAGTCTAGAAGAAAGAGAGATTAATTAAATTATTATATAATTACAGTACCAAAATCCTTTGCTACCATTCATGTTAAGTTTTTCAAGGACACTCAATACTATAAGAATGTGTCTGGTTGTTTATTTACATGCTGTGCAAGAATTAAGTACAGTATATTTTTCCATCTGATGGAAAATTATACAGCCTTAAAATATCATTTCTAAAGATTACTTAATAACACGAGGAAAGTTTTATGGTATAATGTTTTTAAAAAAGCATAATGTTCACTTGTACAGAATGTCAGTTTGTGCCTACAACAAATCTTAAAAAGAAATACATGAGAGTGTGAAACACCACTTTATCCTGAGTGGCAAGGATGTGTACAGATTTCTTCCCGTTCTTTTCATATAGTTGAAAGATTCTACAATGGAAAAGCACAATCTTTGTAGTAGAAATACATTTATAACTTGTATTTCTAAGACGAAATACAGGCCCTGTAGAGACTTGAAATAAAAGGAAGGTTGGAGAGGCTTCCTTGGCTTTGGCATTTAGAAGGTAATTGAAGAACTTAGCCAGAACATTCTCAGTGAAGTTGATGGGGGTAGAAGTCAGTTTGCCATAGATTAAAATCTTAAATGGGAAACTAAATGTGTTAGTGAATTTGATCCCTATTTCCAAACCACTTGGCTATGAAAGGATGGAGAAAGATAAAGGAGTAGCTCAAGAGAGAGATTTGATGAGGAAAGAACTGTATCTGTACATTTAATAGGAGGTACCAGAGGATATTTAGGGCTGTGTGGGAGTCAATAGAAAAGCAAACGTTTTGAATATAGGTTAAAAGCCTCAATTTTCTCTGTGAAGGAAGAGAAATTATCAGCAGAGAGAAGTGGCTGGTGGCAGGTTTTGTGAGGAGGTTAATAAAGAATTAAAATCGTTGCTGTGATGAACAGCCCAGGTAGTTGACCAGTGGGGATTACAATATTGCTGAGCAGTGTTGAAACCCAGCTGCCACTGTGTTCCTGGAAAGCGTGATGACACCAATCTGCTCAAATGTGTGATTTAATCTAACAGTCCGCAGGAGGCTGGGGACAGAGTGGAAAAGGTGAATAACTAGACCAATTCAGAATGGAGAGATTAGAAGTTTGGGTAGGAGAAAGGGACCAAAATTATAACTCCTCTGCTACATCAATGACGTGGGAGCCAAAGGAGTTGGGATGGATGAGAATTATGGCCTGCCAAGCAGTCAAGATGTAGCATTTGATCCTATCAGAAAGCAGACAGTGTCCTCAGGAGTGGTCTGATGAACTCAGGCCATTGTGCAATCTTGAGTCTCTTCATTGCTGATGGGTCTGGTTCATCATCCTTTCTTTGGCAGGTTTTACTGTAAACGTGACCTAACCAGGGAACATTTTCAGATGTAGTTATTTATTTTTTGTATATATTTCTCTTTAATTTTGTAGAGTTTTTTTGAATAGTTGGAGAAGCAGCAGTGAATAGCAGCTCTCACAGAGAAATGAGCACTTCTTGACTCCTGAGAACAGAGTGGCTCAGTGGTGCAGGGGAGCATGCCCTGTGGTCTGCACAGGTAAAGGGGGCTTCCAGAAAGAAAACACTCCAAGGTTCTGCATCTTGCTAACTTCTAGGCATCTCAACTTTCCTTGCTTGAGCATCATCCCTGGTAATCAGATTTTATGTCAGTCATGAGCCAAATTATGTATAAAGGCTGAAAGTTGATATTTTTCTCTCATTGGAGGAAATAAGATAGAAGGATAGTGTCCTTTTTAAAATTGTGAATATATATTTTCTCATTAGTGTGATACAAAAATTCACACAAATTGTCATCTCTTACATCCCAATTACATTAGAAATCAGATGTTATTTTTCTTCTATATCATCAAGAAAATGATATTTAATCCTTGCTGCCACAGCATCTCTGAGGCTATTTCTTTCTAATCACATAGTCAAAGGGACATAGGAGATTCATCATAAGCATCTATATCTAGAAAACAATGTTCAGACAGACTGTGGGATAGATTATGTCCTCATGGTATGAGCGGGACTACTATAGTGTATATAATGAATTAATATAGATTATTTTTTCCACATCTACTTATGGGCCTCCTTTGTACTTACTCCATGATGTAACTAATCATAGACCCTGCGGGCTTGAAAAATTAGCCATGTCCTGTGAATAAAATTTTTTTAAAGATTTTATTTATTTGAGAGAGAGAAAGTGCACAAATGAGCTGGGGGAGGAGCAGAAGGGAAGGGAGAGACAGTCTGAAGTGGACTTTGCGCTGAGCATGGAGGCTGAACGGAAATTGATCTCACAACCCTGGGATCATGACCTGAGCCAAAACCAAGAGTCGGTCACTTACCTGCCTGTGCCACCCAGGCACCCCATCCTGTGAATAAATTTAAAAATGTTTCTTAAGCAAGTGGGGATAAAAAGAAAATCCATGCACACTTTAACATATTCAAATCAGTATTTGTACTAAATTTCCATAAACAGCTAGAATATGTCTTAAAAGCAAGTACTTATTAAGACAGTTTAATAATGATGATAACATAGGTATTGAGCATATAATCTGTGCCTGGCACTGGTAAAAGTGCTTTATATGTATTATCTAATCTTTGGCTTACTCCTATCAGATAAATATTACTATTGTCACCATTTTAAAGGAAAATAGAAGCAAACTACCTAGAGATCATACACCCACCACCACCTGCCCGTCCCTTCCCTGTGCAAGATGTTATATGCCATTATTTGTTACAATTAGCTGAGGTTATTAAATTTTATGGTTTCTAGGAATGATCAGGCTTTTTTCCCATTTATCTAGTAGGATTCATTATTTTTTGCTTTCTGACATGGTGTTATTATACTGAGCTTCTTTTATATCTAGGGGTATACTGTTTCAAAAACTGAATTGATACAGGCAGTAAAATCTAATGACTGTGTGTCAGTGTCATTAATTGAATGGCAAAGTTAACCTGATGCATCTCTCAATACAGAACAATGATCTATACCAAAATATGTTAATGCTAAATATTAAAAATCTAATGATTAATATATTCCAATGTTGACCATTAAATGGTATGGTACTATGTTTGGTTCTGATTTTTCCCATTTGGATCCATCTTATCTTTGAAGGTTCATTGAATTTTAAGGTACATCAGTATAATGAAATGCACACATCATTTTCCATGCACCATTGAACATAGCAGTTGGAATTCTTAAAACACATTTGTAAGGAAAAATTTTAAAAAGTATGTGTTCTGGTTTATTTTTATTAAAACTTTGCATACACACCTAAATTACTCTCCTGAGCAGCACATGGCAACTATATAACAATTTAGGCTCTAAAGAAGTTTTGCAAGTACAAATTAAATATCATCTCATGCAGGCTAATGGAGTTTTTATCAACATTCTCCAGTGGTGGTGGGAGGCGCAATCAAGTTTATCTAAACTGGGGAAGAATCATTGATTGGAACTTGAAAGGCAGAACTGGCCCGTACTGGAAATCATTGAATGATTTTTGTCAAATTTTATAAATAAAACCTGCACCCTTTCCTGACCACACCCAGCATCTGTTCCTATAGCAGCACCCCACTAGAAGACTTGTAGTAGGATTCCCCGATACATTTAGTCTCTGCATTTATCCCAAGAGGGAAAAAGATGTCTAAAAAGGAAACTTTTCTCCAGAGGTTACTTCAATGGGCCATGACTTTCTTTCTTATATGTTCTCATCTGCTCCTCTCATCAAAATTTATAGCCATCCCTTAACTCCCTGTGAACCACTTATGTTTTCCAGTCCAAATAGCTGATCTTACAGTTGTGGTTTTCCTTGATACAACTAAGTTCAAACGATCCTTCAGGAGAGACTCTAGGTTCAACATCTCCTGTGCCCCTACCAGTGCTTCCCAAGCTAATGGTTCCTACACAGTCCTCTCAATTAGCCTGCCTGATTACATCACTAGCTAGGTAGTCAGCTTACCTAGGTTTAGATTCTAGATCAATCACTATCACTTGTATGACTTGGGGCAAATCCCTTCATTTCTATGAACTTCCATATCATATCAAAGAATTGTTTAATTAAGAAGGATGATTGTGAGGATTAAATAGATTTTCAAAGCAAAGTTTATTTGTTGACACATTATAATATTACCACATACAATTAGGGAGGATATAAATAAACCCAAATTGGAAAAGACAGAAACGCAAAGTTGTGGTATATAGGAGAAACATTATATTGAGATAAAAATAAATTGACAAGGTAAAAGTGAAAAACAATGAGGTCTCTACCATGAGGCTGTCATAAGCTGTCATCTTTTTAAAAACAGTGTGTTGGAGTTTGCTTTCATTGCAGAATGAGAGTTCAAAATTAGGACACATTATGCTCTATGAGCTTTGGCAACCTGGAGTTGATATGTATTTCACGTTCAAGTCAGTGATAATTTATTCGTAAGAGAAGTCTATAATTAACAGAAGTAAAATTATAGACATACCTCCATTGAAAACATTAAAAAATGTAATAGCTATAATTCTCATGATAATAACGAAGCCTTACATGTATAGGCAAGAATACTATTATGAAATTACTCTGTGTCAGGCCTTCTCACTTTTTTCACATGCATCAGCTCATTATATTATCATTATGCCAACTTTATGATGTTAGTAATGTCAGCTCCACTCTACACGTGACAAAACTGGAACTCATTGAATGTACATGTCTTGTCCACAGTTACAAGGCAAATAAGCAGCAAAACCAGGATTGGAACCTCCCTCCTTAACTGCAGAGCATCAGCAGTCGGTAGAAGGGCTCTTTCCCACTGCCCCTTCTGGCCAGTAGTGTGCTGGATGGAGCTGGCTGTAATGGCTTGCAGGTCAGTTGTTAAATTGAGAGCAATTTTGAGATGGTTGTTGTTAAACACAGTTTGGGGTTTTTTTTATTATTATTATACTATGAAGTATAGCTGACATACAATGTAATACTCATTTCAGGTGTACAACATAAGGATTCAACAATTCTGTACATTACTTAGTGTTCACCGTAAGTGTAACGTGGTACAATATTACTGACTGTATTCCCTATGCTGTACTTTCCATTGTTGTGACTTATTTATGACTGGAAGCTTGTACTTCTTAATCCCCTTCACCAATTTCAACCATGCCCCCCACCATCTTCCCCTCTGGCAATGACCCGTTGTCTGTATTTATGAGTCTATTTCTGGTTTGTTTGTTTGCTCATTTGTTTTTTAGATTCCACATTTAAGTGAAATCATATAATATTTGTCTTTCTCTGACTTGTTTCACTTAGCAGGATACCCTCTAGGTCCATCCATGTTGTTGCAAATGGCAAGATTTCCTTCTTTTTTAAGTCACAGGGATAAAAGGTACAGCATTAGGGCATAAACCAACCAGAGTGGGACTATTTATACCACAGATATTGGCAAATGTTACAAATCAGAGATACCCCTCCCTGCTGCTAGGGTCAGTTGTTCAACATTTACCATCTACCACTGAATTAAAGTTGTAAGATGTCCTTCTAGTTTCTATTCATACCTCATTTTAAATGCCTTTTAAAATCCCTCAAAAGCAAAAGAGAAAACTAATCAAAATGAACCATAAAATATTTCCATCAGGAAAGTCAGATTTCCATCAGGCAGGTTGTGTTACACCACGTTGTTTGATAACCTTTGTAGAAATAGGACAATTTTTAATGTTGAAAGTTTTAATATAGACTTTCATCTTTGGGAATCTGTCTCTCAATAGAACTGATTACTTCCAATGAATTGAACTATTCCTACTTTGTGCATAGAAAGAGATGTAGTACTTTACCTTTACAATATTATAAAGAAAAAGATTTTATCACAAAGTTATTGTCATGCTATATGAATGGGAAAATCATTGACTTCTTTCTTATGCACAATGAGTATCTCATCCCTAGGTGTTTTCATCCACCCCAGGTAAATGCCAGTGTGTCCAAAACCAATTCAAAATGCTATCTGTTTTTCCTCAAGTTTAACAACTATTTAGAATTGTAAGTAGAATAATGATTTCACTTTCAGCTAAAACTATTCTATTTAGGGATTAAGTTTGTCACTGATATAAGATGATTTTAACTGATTTAAGTAAATCTCAAATACAAATGCTATGTGTTTATTAATCTACATTCATAATTTTACTTTATTGGTTTAATAAATATTATGCAAATGGAATTATTCTGTTAAGTATTTTAACTCAAGAGTATCAAAATATTCAGTCTAAGAAATTACCCCTACAATTATGGCATTTTAACTCATTAATATCAATTTGGTTCAGAAACATTTGCCAAGAAAATTACAATTATACTTACAAACTTTTATATTTTTTTGTTATCTCACTTAAAAACCATGTCTTAACATTGCAGTGTTCGTGGTTTTCAAACACTTCAGGGAAAATGTCCTGGTCTTTTTGTAGATTGTAAATCTAGTATTTCCATACCTATAGTTGTCTCTCAGTTGCATCTGCTGGGTCATTCCCAACCCTGATTTACTAGCAGATTGACATATTTTTACATTCTTCCTCATATAGTAGGGATTATAGACACTTTGATATCACACAGTATCAAATTGTTTCATCCATAAGGTAAACCCGCTCAAATGAGAGAATCTATGAAAAGAATCACATCTTTTCATTATAAATATATAAATTTCCGCATAATATATATAGCCTATAAATAAGACATATATAAACATATATAACTATAGATGTTATGCATAAGTAATATATAACAAGTAAATATATAAAGTTTTATATAAACATATGCCATATTGTATCTGCTATATTGTTTTGTTCAAGCTCTTTGCAAGTCAAGGAAATAAATCATTTTTTCATATGGGTTGCAAATTTTTCCCAGCTTATTATTTATCACTTAAATTTTTGTAGTTTGTCATTTGACATTTAATATATAGTGTGTATAGAAAACAAAAAAGTATATATGGATTTGAATTTTTTAAAATATTTTACATAAGCTTATTTATTTTCTTCTGTATGTGGCTTTTAACACATCTCCTAAGATTTTAGAATTTGGAGCAAGTCTAAATTTGTAAACTAATTATGTAACAGTAAAGTTTGGGTGTTGTTTTTTTTTTTTTTTATAGTTTGAAATGTCCCACTCTGAAATGACTCTAGATAGATATTCAAGAGATGGAATGACCCCAGCTCCATGAAGATATTAATTTTTGAAATCATAAGTGTTCTTTTTTTTTTGTTTTATATCACAAAGTGTCTTGCATAGAAGTTAAATTCAAATTTAAAAAAGTAGATAAACATCCCCAAAATAAAGGGAAATAAAATTTAACAAGATGTGTTTTCTTCTGTGGTGAAGGGCAGTTGTGATGACCTCAGAAGTTCGTCTACTAACTACGTAGCAGTAAGTGAATCACATAAGTGCCCTAGTCCTTTGTTTTCCACCTAATAAAACAGAAGAGTAGAACTGTCTTCCTGATTTCTAAGCAATGTGTGGAAGACTCTCTAGGGCATGAAGCAAAGAATATATTTTGTTTTCCACCATATCTATCACTAGCACCTCAGGTTAACCCTTTGACAGCTGAAAAATAAAAATGGACTTCAAAATATTAGACCTTCTCTTTCCATCCAGTATAAGCCAACTACAAGTAAATATACTGTGAAATGTCTTATGCATATGCATGTGTAAATTGATAAAGGATTTCCGTGAACTTCTAATGACTGTATTAAAAATGTCTTAAATTGGGGCACCTGGGTGGCTCAGTTGGTTAAGTGTCTGCCTTTGGCTCAGGTCATGATATTGGGGTCCTGGGATCAAGCCCCAGCTCAGTGGGGCATCCGCTTCTTCCTCTAATTCTGCGCACACTCCCGCCCCCCTCTA
Source organism: Canis lupus dingo (assembly GCF_003254725.2). Taxonomy (NCBI): domain Eukaryota; kingdom Metazoa; phylum Chordata; class Mammalia; order Carnivora; family Canidae; genus Canis; species Canis lupus. The sequence continues at coordinate 74,543,926 of NC_064247.1, forward strand.
ATAAATAAAATCTTTTTAAAAAAATCTTAAGTTGCAGACCTCTGTGAGAGTTGGAAAAGGCTTTGATACTGATGTCATTATTTATATAAAGGAACAGATTGGTTTTGCTGAATTAACTGACTTCTAAACTCTAACTTTCTATCACTTCAAGGCTGTCTTGATTAAAACATAGGAAAACTGTGTGGAGGTTCCTCAAACAGTTAAAAATAGACCTGCCCTACGACCCAGCAATTGCACTGTTGGGGATTTACCCCAAAGATACAAATGCAATGAAACGCCCGGACACCTGCACCCCGATGTTTATAGCAGCAATGGCCACGATGGCCAAACTGTGGAAGGAGCCTCGGTGTCCAACGAAAGATGAATGGATAAAGAAGATGTGGTTTATGTATACAATGGAATATTACTCAGCCATTAGAAATGACAAATACCCACGATTTGCTTCAACGTGGATGGAACTGGAGGGTATTATGCTGAGTGAAGTAAGTCAGTCGGAGAAGGACAAACATTATATATTCTCATTCATTTGGGGAATATAAATAATAGTGAAAGGGAATATAAGGGAAGGGAGAAGAAATGTGTGGGAAATATCAGAAAGGGAGACAGAACGTAAAGACTGCTAACTCTGGGAAACGAACTAGGGGTGGTAGAAGGGAAGGAGGGCGGGGGGTGGGAGTGAATGGGTGACGGGTACTGGGGGTTATTCTGTATGTTAGTAAATTGAACACCAATAAAAAATAAATTAAAAAAAATAATAAAACATAGGAAAGAATTAAATTGATTTGAGTTGAATTAATAAAGCACTGATTTTTTTTTGTATATTTTTATTGGAGTTTGATTTGCCAACATATAGCATAACATCCAGTGCTCATCCTATCAAGTGCCACCCTCAGTGCCCGTCACCCAGTCACCCCAGCACCCCTGCCCACCTCCCCTTCCACCACCCTTTGTTCATTTCCCAGAGTTAGGAGTCTCTCATGTTCGATCACCCTCTCTGATATTTCCCACTCATTTTCTCTCCTTTCCCCTATAATCCCTTCCACTATTTTTTGTATTCCCCAAATGAATGAGACCATATAATGTTTGTCCTTCTCCGATTGACTTACTTCACTCAGCATAATACCCTCCGGTTCCATCCACATTGAAGCAAATGGTAGGTATTTGTTGTTTCTAAAGGCTGAGGAATATTCCATTGTATAAATAGACCACATCTTTTTTTAAGATTTTATTTATTTATTCATGAGAGACACACACACACACACAGAGAGAGAGAGAGAGAGAGAGAGAGAGAGAGAGAGGCAGAGACACAATCAGAGGGAGAAGCAGGCTCCAGGCAGGGAGCCGGATATGGGACTCGATCCCAGTTCCCCAGGATCAGGCCCTGGACTGAAGGCAGGTCCTAAACCGCTGAGCCACCCAGGGATCCCCTAGACTACATCTTCTTTATCCAGTCATCTTTCGATGGACACCGAGGCTCCTTCCACAGTTTGGCTATTGTGAACATTGCTGCTCTGAACATTGGGGTGCATGTGTCTCGGTTTTTCACTGCATCTGTATCTTTGGGGTAAATCCCCAGCAGTGCAATTGCTGGGTCGTAGGACAGGTCTATTTTTAACTCTTTGAGGAACCTCCACACAGTTTTCCAGAGTGGCTGCACCAGTTCACATTCCCACCAACAGTGCAAGAGGGTTCCCTTTTCTCCTCATCCTCCCCAACATTTGTGGTTTCCTGTCTTGTTAATTCTCACCATTCTCACTGGTGTGAGGTGGGATCTCATTGTGGTTTTGATTTGTATTTCCCTGATGGCAAGTGATGCAGAGCATTTTCTCATATGCTTGTTGGCCATGTCTATGTCTTCTTTGGTGAAATTCCTGTTCATGTCTTTCCCCCATATCATGATTCAATTGTTTGTTTCTTTGCTGTTGAGTTTAAGAAGTTCTTTATAGATCTTGGATACTAGCCCTTTATCTGATACGTCATTTGCAAATATCTTCTCCCATTCTGTAGGTTGTCTTTTAGTTTTGTTGACTGTTTCTTTTGCTGTGTTTCTTTTTATCTTGATGAAGTCCCAATAGTTCATTTTTGCTTTTGTTTCCCTTGCCTTCATAGATGTTTCTTGCAAGAAGTTGCTGTGGCCAAGTTCAAAAAGGGTGTTGCCTGTGTTCTCCTCTAGGATTTTGATGGAATCTTGTCTCACATTTAGATCTTTCATCCATTTTGAGTTTCTCTTTGTTTCTGGTGTAAGAGAATGGTCTAGTTTCATTCTTCTGCATGTGGATGTCCAATTTTCTCAGCACCATTTATTGAAGAGACTGTCCTTTTTTCAGTGGATAGCCTTTTCTGCTTTGTCGAATATTAGTTGACCCTAGAGTTGAGGGTCCACTTCTGGATTCTCTATTCTGTTCCATTGATCTATGTGTCTGTTTTTGTGCCAGTACCACACTGTCTTGATGGTCACAGCTTTGTAGTACAATCTGAAATCCGGCATTGTGATGCCCTGGGCTCTGGTTTTCTTTTTCCCTGGCTATTTGGGGTCTTTTCTGATTCCACACAAATCTTAAGATGATTTGTTCCAACTCTCTGAAGAAAGTCCATGGTATTTTGATAGGGATTGCATTAAATGTGTAAATTGCCCTAGGTAGCATTGATATTTTCACAATATTAATTCTTCCAATCCGTGAGCATGCAATATTTTTCCATCTCTTTGTGTCTTCCTCAATTTCTTTCAGAAGTGTTCTGGAGTTTTTAGGGTATAGATCCTTTACCTCTTTGCTTAGGTTTATTCCTAGGTATCTCATGCTTGTGAGTGCAATTGTAAATGGGATTGACGCCTTAATTTCTCTTTCTTCAGTCTCATTGTTAGTGTATAGAAATGCCACTGCTATCTGGGCATTGATTTTTATCCTGCCACACTGCCGAATTGCTGCATGAGTTCTAGCAATCTTGGGGTGGAGTCCTTTGGGTTTTCTATGTACAGAATCATGTCATCTGCAAAGAGGGAGACTTTGACTTCTTCTTTGCCAATTTGAATGCCTTTTATTTCTTTTTGTCGCCTGATTGCCGAGGCCAGGACTTCTAGTACTATGTTGAATAGCAGTGGTGAGAGTGGACATCCCTGCCTTGTTCCTGATCTTAGGGGAAAGGCTCCCAGTGTTTTCCCATTGAGAATGATATTTGCTGTGGGCTTTTTGTAGATGGCTTTTAAGATGCTGAGGAATGTTCCCTCTATCCCTACCCTCTGATGAGTTTTGATCAGGAATGGATGCTGTATTTTGTCAAATGCTTTCTCTGCATCTGTTGAGAGGATCATATGGTTCTTGTTGATATGATCTATCACGTTGATTGTTTTACGAGTGTTGAACCAGCTTTGCATCCCGAGGATAAATCCCACTTGGTCATGCTGAATAATCTTCTTAATGTATTGTTGGATCCTATTGGCTAGTATCTTGGTAAGAATTTTTGCATCTGTATTTATCAGGGATATTGGTCTATAATTCTCCTTTTTGGTGGGGTCTTTGTCTGGTTTTGGAATTAAGGTGATGCTGGCTTCATAAAACAAGTTTGGAAGTATCCCGTCCCTTTCTATCTTTCAGAACAGCTTTAGTAGAATAGGTATGGTTTCTTCTTTAAATGTTTGATAGAATTCCCCTGGGAAGCCATCTGGCCCTGGACTTGTGTGTCTCAGGAGGTTTTTGATGACTGCTTCAGTTTCCTCCCTGGTTATCGGCCTTTTCAGGTTTTCTATTTCTTCCTGTTACAGTTTTAGTACTTTGTGGTTTTCCAGAAATGCATCCATTTCTTCTAGATTGCCTAATTTATTGGCGTATAGCTGCTCATAATACGTTTTTAAAATCGTTTGTATTTCCTTGGTATTGGTTGTGATCTCTCCTCTTTCATTCATGATTTTATTAATTTGAGTCTTTTTCTTTTTAATAAGACTGGCTAATGGTTTATCTGTCTTATTAATTCTTTCAAAGAACCAACTCCTGGTTTTATTGATCTGTTCTACAGTTCTTCTGGTCTCTATTTCATTGAATTCTGCTCGAATCTTTATTAACTCTCTTCTCCTGAATAAAGCGCTGATTTGAATAGATTGTTATCCCACAGTATTTAATATTTCTTTATTTTCTTTCATTTTTTAAAAATTCTTTTTTCTTACCCCTTTAGTTTAATCATATGATTATTTTACAGAGAGTGCCCATATAGAGTGTTTCAACACCACACATATGGCCATTTTATATCGGTTGCAGTATTCTGAAATTATAGTTTCATTATCTCCTGGCCTGTTTTTCAAAGAGAAAAATATGTATATCCCCACCATTATAAGCTTTGGAGCCTTTGGAACACTATTGAGATTGAAGTGCTGTGCTTGCAAAAAAAAAAATTGATTCTAACAAATGGCAGGCTTTGAATTTTCCTTTCTACTGCATTTTTATTCATTTTTTAATTCTCACATGGTGTTCTGAAGCTGTTACAATGAATCATGGGGCTGAATTCAGCTTTGCAAATATGTTAAAAGAAATTATCAGGCACTTCACTTCATCTAGAAATATCACCCAAGGAAAAAATAATAAACCTTTGCTAGCTAGTGTTGCACAACAAGCAAAAAGAATTGAATCAGTATTATTGCTTTCCATCTGACAAGTGCAACACTGTAGTATCTGTAAGAGAGGAACTATTTGTAAACTTCTCTGAACATAGTTACCTTGGTATGCATTACTTAGGAAGATCCATGATGTGCCTCAGTAATACTGTATAAATACTCCTGTGCTTGAACATACAAAATATGTGCCTTGTTTAAACTCTTCCACACGAGACATGATGTTTAAACACTTGCTCTGGGAAGTGGAGTGGCCTGCAAGACCACTGCAAGTGGACTCCTTTCACCTAGACCCGAAGTCAGTAGACATTACTGCCTACATTTATGACCCATGGTCATTATTGGATGGAATGAAATGTGTTGGCTTATGAAGTTTCTCCTGTGCAACTTCATGGATTATGTGAACAGCATCCCAAATGGTGATTCATAATGTCTTCCTCTCTGGCTAACAGTTTACAACTCAGTGCTTACATGTTGCTTCAAATTCTAAATGTTATTAATCAACTTGTAGCTAAGAAGAACTTTCAGTTGGTGGTCTCTTGCTGATGACATGTTCTACAATAATTATGAAGAATATCAAGCTGGCATTTAGTTATCCAGAGACTGGTTATCTCTATAAACCATCACACTGAACTTCAGATTTCAATTCAAAGAATGATAAAGGGAAAAGAAGATAGAAATTAGCTAAGATTATTTGGTGTATTGGGTTCATGTATGTATGAGTTTATGAGATGGTAGGTAAATCAGTGGCTTTGTGAGTTTCAGGAATTGTCTATTAGCCTAGCTATATTTTCATTGCTATGGGTAATACAAAACCATATTTTCTGTTACTCTGAAACAGTGGAAAACCTTTTATTTTTTTTAGAGAGAGCACAAGGTGGGGAGGGGTAGAGGGAGAAAGAGAATCTTAAGCAGGCTCCACACCCAGCATAGAGCCCTACAATAGGTCTCGATCCTACAACCCTGAGATCATGACCAGAGTTGAAATCAAGTGAGATGCTTAACTGACTGAGCCACCCAGGCACCCCTGGAAGACGTTTCAAATCTGAGTTACTATAGAATCTGCCTACCTCCTACATATTTACTCAGGTCCCTGCTGTTAAGACTTTTCAGTGTCTTCCTTTTAAATAAATTATTAATTCTGCATATCTGGAGACGATATCGATGTAAGTAAATTTAAGGGAGTTTTCTATACCTCTTAATATTTTAACTATTTTAATAAACACTTTTCTGTATTCTATTTCCATGAAGAGGCCCACATTTCCAAAAAAAATACAGGAATTCGTTTCCTTTTATAGCACTAAAAACCTAATTTCTTAGAGATGGACCCAGACACAGCTGTAGACACAGGTGGGCATTCATGTGTACCTTCAGAATCGTATACTTAGTTTGAGTCCTGTTTTAAAGCTGAAACTATTTAGCTTTGAATGACTGTTAGGTCAGCTTTGAAAGCTACCTTCTTTGTGATAGTTGTTTCTCTGATTTCTCTGTAGGGGCTGCAAATGTCAAGACTTTAGAAGGCTCAGAACATGCTCCTCTGTTCCCTTCAGGATGTTTTAATGATTACAGTGTGATTACAGATACTCCGTTTTCTTTTTCCCTCTTGAAAGAATTGGGGAGATGAAAGCAAACAGAAAACTGACGTGAAATTGCCAACTTAAAGGTAAAATTTGGCACTTCTTAAATAGTATTTTTTAACATTGTTTGAATTCTTTAAGAAAAAAGCTGCTTTTAAAAAATGTGTCCTTAAATTGTATGCTTTCATGCCATTAAACATTTGTTTCAAATACATCAAGAATGTCATTCATCCAAAGCCTTATATTATCTCTAATCATAAAATATAACTAGACTTTATTGAATATGAATACATTCTGTAGTTTGATGCATTATAAAATGCTGGGCTTTGCTTTTTCAGAAAAAAATATTTTCAGGGTAAGTTTGGCTTAGGAATATTTTAACTGTTCTTTTCTCTTCACATTTAGTGAACTGAAACAACCTTCCTTTTATATTTGGAGTCTCTATCTATGAATTTGTCTTATGAGGATGCATAGTCAGTGGCTGAGCATCTATGAAGAAAAAACTATCGGAAGCTCATCACCATCATGGGTACTCTGGGTTTCATTTATATTTTTCAGCATATAGCAGGCAAAAATTTTCATTGGCATACTTTTTCAAAGAGAGGTTAAGCAGATGTCACAAAGAGAATAGACAGTGCTACTGTTTCTCTCACCAGGATAGTTTTGTTTTTTGGTTTTGTTTTGTTTTGTTTTGTTTGGCATCTAACATACCTAGTAATTATCTCCCTCAATTAACAGCCCATTCAGAATATCATCGCCACTTGGGTTCTATACCAATTTGCCTTCTGTATGCTTCAAATATTTTTTTCTAGAACATTCTAGAAAGCTGCCTTTGAAATCTCTGAATTAAAAAATGTTGTTTCATTCAACTAAACATCTGGATTTAGAGATTATAAATCAGAATACTCAAATGGTAGAAACTACTGTTAAGTGTAGAGTCAACAAAGGTAAGAACTTTTATAATGCTTGGAGAACTCTTTTCCTACTTCTTTTTTGTCACTTGATAGTATGTATCTGCTAAGTATGTAGTCAGCAAAAAAGGAGCTAATAGCCAATTGACAAGCTTTCACTGGGGTAAAATATTTCTGGTATAGAAAAACATGTAAAAAGTAAAATGGCATCTGGGCTTAAGCCTGGGGATGTGGTCTCTCTCAAGGAATGTGCTGTGAGCTGCCGGCAGCCAATATTCCCATCAGCTGGGCCCAGGAGCAGGTATCTGCTAGAGCACAATAGTATCCACTGCAGCCTCCAAGTGCTTCCATTTATGTGACTGGAGCCATTGTAGCAAGAACAAATCAAAAGGCTTCAGGGGCATTGAGCAAACCTCCTAAGACCATATACCATGAAATTTGGGTTCCTGCTGAGAACAGGAGTACATGATAGATTATCTTCAATTCTGTGCATCTCTTGCAGCAGGAAGCTCCCCTAAACTCTGGACTAGATTCCATCCAAAAGTGTATCCACCTTGCTGGGCCATGACTTCAGTCATCCACTCACCTGGCGGGGCCCATCATTCTGGGTATGATAACCTTAACATTTTTAGCTAAAGCCTCCTCTTTCAGCATCACAGGTGATTTATGGGGGTAGACTTTTTTTGTATGGACATATTGAAGAACTGTCAGTTGTGTTGATTAAGTACTCAGACTCCAGAGGCAAATTGCGAAGGTTAAAAACAAGGTGGTAAAGCATACTACCATGGAGTCTGTCAGCAGCTTGTCTGTGCTTTGGTTTAGTTTCCTAACAAATAAATCAGGAGTGATGCTGATAACAATAACAGTAGTACCTACCCAATAGGGTTGTTTCAAGTATTATGTGAAATTATCTATATTAGGTATTCAGGAACATGGTAAACAGAATATTAACTACTAGAACACTGGAGGTAGATTGTAGTAAAATTATATTCTGAAAGTAACTTTATTTGCCCATAGTAACCAACAATCATACTCAATGTATTTTTATGGCATCTCTGAACTAGGCGTCCATTCATCAGAGACCCAAGAGATTAAAGATTGGAGCCTCAGACAAGTAAGGCTTTCTCCTCAAGCGTCTTTCTAGCCACTACACAGAATAAAACCAACACGGACTGGGGTGGGGATCTTAGAGCTCAGAGGAGGCCCTCAGACCAGCCTGGTAAACCAGGGGTTACAGGGGAAGCATCTGGCAGCCTACGCTTTCTAGATTGGTATGTTCACTTTCACTGTCAAATTACCACAAATTCAGTGGCTTAAAACAGTATAAATTGTGTTGTCTGAGATTTGTGGAGGTGAGAAGTGCGAAATGGGTCTCAATGAACAAAAATCACCATGTTGCCAGGGTTGTGTTCCTTTTGGAGGCTCCAGGAGAGAATCCACTTCCTTGCCTTTTCCTGGTTAGAGACCACCCACTTTCCTGGGCTCATGGCCTCTTGCTTCATCCTCAAAGCCAGTAACTGCATCCCTGTACATTACTCTTATCTACCTTCCAACTGAAGGACGCTGTTGCTACATTGTGCCCACCTGTGTATTCCAGAATATCTCCACATGATAAAGTCAGCTGGCTAGCAACCTGAATGCAATCTGCAACTTAAATTTCCCTTTGACACAAAAGGTATCCACAGGATCTAGGAATTAGGACGTAGTCGTCATTGAGAGGTCTTCATTCTGCCTACTACTAAGCTATCTTACAATCACACTAAGGAAAAAAATGAAGGAGGAAGAAAGAAATACAACATCGAGGATTGAAATGTTCTATAATATACAAGAATCCAGAGGGAACACATACCGCACACACTCATACACACACATACACACGAAAAGGAACTCTAGCAAAGCAAGGCCTTCCAAAATCAGTTGCTTAAATTTTTGTCCAAAAGTCAGTATTATCAAAATGCTGCCTTGTTTCTCTCTTTGAGAGAAACACACAGGGTATAATGAAAGCATCTGATCATCAGATTGTTTGCAGAATGAATGGAAATTTTGGGACGATTTCATCTTTGCACAAATTTTGTTCACATTTTATTAGCCCTGTGTCCTCCTTTCACTGTCCATCATGCTTATCAGGAAAAAAAAAAAAAAAAAAAACCCTCAGCTTCCAGGTCATCAGCAAAGTCAATCTAAGCCAGAAAAAAAAAAAAAAAGAAAGAAAAAAGAAGGGATAAAAGGGTATTATTGGTTATATTTGAGCTTACCCTACTTCTGGTTTTGCTTTAATATAAAATTGTAAGGTAAAAACAGTATCCTTTTTAAAAAAAAAATCAGGCAGGACATGAAGTGTGTTAAATCCGAGTTCACAGATCTTCCACAATTCCTGATTCTAGTCTGATTCTTAAATTGTCATTAATAGTTGACATCCATTTTTTTAAAATATTTTTTTCTTTATTTATTTATGATAGTCACAGAGAGAGAGAGAGAGAGAGGCAGAGACACAGGCAGAGGGAGAAGCAGGTTCCATGCACCCGGAGCCCGACGCGGGATTCGATCCCAGGTCTCCAGGATCACGCCCTGTGCCAAAGGCAGGCGCCAAACCGCTGCGCCACCCAGGGATCCCTGGCATGCATTTTTTGCAGACATTTTTTCATGCACGCACATGAACACATTAAACCATGAGGATGAAGATATACATTGTTCTGCAGCATGGTGTGTGTAGGGACCCTGTGTCTGGCTTGAGGTGACATCATCAGATTGGGAAACATTTACATCTCTGTGATATTTAATCTACCTTTCTGGGAAGAAGAGATGTCTTTGTGCTATTCAGAATCTCTTTTATGTACCTTACTCACCTTAGTAGAGTTTTAAAGCTTTCCAGACAAAAACCAGACCTCCTTTTGAGACTTATTCTTAGTGTATTGTATTTTACTTCTTCTCCCTCCTTTTGTTTTTTGTTGATGGGCTCTTCTCAAAGAAGGTGAATTCTCGAACTACAGGCATTATTTACCACCATCCATCCTTCCTTTTGGAAACAGAACATCCTTGAATACATCGTTTCCTCCATCTGTGCTCTGCTTCATGGATACCAGTCATCTACAACCAGTCTCTCATATCCTTTGTGGCTTTCCCAGTCCCAAGAATGATGGTCTCACACCTGTCATTCCTGGGACAGAACAGGAAAGTCTGTTGCTGTTTTAGCTTTAATAATCTGTGGCATGTCTGCTTTTGTATTTGTGTACCACAGAGCTATCTCCAGTGGGGACACTGTATGAATCTTAGCCCCCGCACAGCGGCCACAGCCTAGTTTTACAACCTCTGATAGGTTATTAGCCTCTGCAGGCCACTATCAGTAAAGGGTGCCAGTAGAAGGGAGATGTGGTTTTCAAACTCTGTTATGAGCCCTGAGTGAAATGAAACTAGAGGCGGCCCTAGAAGGGAGGTTGAGTTGGGAAAGAGATAAAAGGAAACTTGCCTCCTTTAGCTCGTTCAGCTATAACAGACAAAAGTAATATGTTGTTTTGTCTTGAACATAATAGAGGATTTGATCCTTAAAAAAAAAAAAAAACAATGAATACTGAAACTTACTAACTCATCTGTACTTCCGCATCTCTGAGAAGATCCTGTAGAATCCTGTTTTGTGGACTAGATATAAAAAAGCTGTAGAATTTGCCTAAAATTAAATTAAGCCAAATCCTAATTTACTGTTTACTTCCTTTACAAAAACATGGAAAAATGTATATGATTCTCTGTATCTCAGCTGATTCGACTGCTTTTTGATAATACAAAAAGCCAGTCCATTTGAAAACATTTTATAACTGGGCACAGTTTCATCACCATAAAAAATTTTATCTCTTTAGGAAACTCTGTGTTCTTTTTTCTGTCAACCATCTTCCAACCAACTCTACTTCCCAAACATTTAATTTCTCTTAGTCATTGAAATCTACGGGCTCCAAACTCTCACAGCTAAATTTCTATATTTATTTTATAATTGCTTTCAGTTGTACTAGACTAGGGATGGTAGAGAAAAAAAATCATAGGTTAATTGCTAAGAGCACAAGTAGTTGTATCTTTTGGCTGTGTGTGTGTGTGTGTGCACACGTGCGCATGCATTTGTGCACATGTGCATGTTCCTTGTCTTGCTGCTGCAGCTATAGTTTGGGAAGTTAATTAATCTCCATGTGAGAGTTAAATGTTACAGTTTACATGTTAATCACTTGTCACAGTGCCTAGCACATAGTAAACTGCAATTGGCTGATAACATTGAATTATATGCTTTCTCTGAGTCTGCCCAAGAACGTGCCATCTAGTGCCAAATTAAAAAAATATGTGTATATATATACACATATATATAGAGAGAGAAGTTTTATTACCATTATTGGAAGATAATAATTTGGAGCTATTTAGGTATTTCTACTTCATATATTTTTAATGAACTTTTTAAAAAATTCATTAAAGTGCATGATGTCATTGTTTAATCATAGAATATATAGAACAAAATAACATCCATATAAAGAACACCATGGAGCAGATAATACAGTATTTTGGGGATACCAAAGCAGACAGAACAAATACAGAGTAATATGGGCCAAAACACCTAAAACCCAAAGCAGATATTGCTAAATTGATATAGTCCTTTTTAGATATGCTGAATTATCTTATGATGGTGGCTGCTGGAATATGTGCTGAGAGTAAGATCAACCAGAAATGCATAAGGGATGAGTCCTATTTATCACCCCATTCTAATGTAATGTTCTGAAGAGGGGCTCAAAAATACATAAAGAATGTCAATGGATTTATTTTCTCCAAATAAAAATAACAAAGCATAAAAGCAACAAGTAGTAAACTAAAAGATGTTCATACAATGAAAACATCTTTAGGAAAATATTCCTAAAATGAATAGTCAATCTGATGAAGGAAGAAAACTGGAAAATAAATGAGATATTGAGCTTATTTTTTTTAAATCTATGATTTAAGAGAATAATTTTTGCCAAAACAGAGGATAATTATGAAGCAATGGAGACTCAGTAAAATACATATTAATCAAATACAGAATTTGTATGTGCATATAAATTTATAACCAGTGTGGAATGAACTTATTTAATATTCAAAGATACAAAGTAAATTCCTAAATATTGCAGTTTTATTTAATTTTCCTCAAGTCCTGAAAACAATTCTTATAAAATACATTCTGATTTAAATAAATTCAGAATATAATTTCCTTTAAAGATGCATTTTTACAGCACATTTATCTAGTCCCTGGATGCTGTACTGGAAAAGCATGAAAACAGAGAGCCAGTAAAACTCAAGTAAAATAAATCATATGCTCATTTTCAAATACAGCATCTCGGAATATTAGAACTAAAAACATTTTAAAGGATTAACTGATCCAATCTTCAGCCTTGCTTTTATTTTTTATCTTTGTACTAATATTTTCCCTTTAACCATTTATATTTTTATCTTATATGTGAGATGCATATTCTTCTATATAAGATAAATATTTTTATATGTAAGAATACATATTTCTAGAAATCCCTTGAGATTCACTTTAAGACAGGATAAGTTACTTTAATGTCTTCTATCCCTCTTTTGCATATAAAAATAGATCAACTCACTCAGCCAAGCAGCTGGACCATCAGAAATTAGGAGAAGCCCCAAAGGCCCAGGGATCTTTTTACAGTTTTTCTCCTGTTTTGTTTGTACATTTTAATCAATAGGAAACTGCAGCCCATTAACTATATATAGAATCTTTTCATATATAATGTCAAAACATAATATTGAATATTATTTGTATTTACTTTGCTTAAAGATTTATTTGAGAGAGAGAGAGCATGCATGGGGAGGGGCAGAGGGAGAGAATCTTCAAACAGACTCCCTGCTGAGCCCAGAGCCCCACACAGCTGGATCTCAAGACCCATGGGATTATGACCTGAGCTGAAACCAAGAGTCTCACGTTCAACCAACTGAGCCACCCAGGCACCCCTAATGTTATGTTTTTAATATAGGATGTATTACGTTATATACATAAGCTCATGTGCATACAAAGATGCAGTTTTCAATGAAAAAAAAATACAAGCAAAGATTACTATATTGGCATCCATTTTGGCTAAATATAGGAAGATACACCTTAGGTAAGGCTGCCACAAACTTAGGAAAATAGGGTAAACACCATAAGTTATGACCACTATATCTGAATCAGTACTGAAATGAATACTATAACTTACATTGAAAAATAAATTGAGCTTTCTATGATGGTTTTCCTCAAATTGTGTCTTTGGACCACTAGTCCTAGAGCAGGTTAATAAGTATTTCAATGGAAAGGGGTACTTTGGTCAAATACATTTGTAAACTCTTGGGTTAGACAACAATATCCACTTTCCACTGTTGCATATGAGTTTAAGTACTTTAAGCTGCAGACGTGCTCAACGCATCTCTCAAGGGGAAAGTGGACAGCAACTCCCTGTTCTGTTTGACCAGGGACTGTTATGTAACAGGGGATCTCACAAGAGCTGTGTTCCCTGGAAGATCTGTTGAAGCTGTTTTACATTATATTGTCATACCTGTTATTTATTACATGTTATATGTGATCTCTGCATTTATTTCCATAAGACTTTAGTGGACATGTTTCATATATGTATAGAAGTTTAAATATATATATGTATATGTATATAACGGAGTGTATATGTATAGTTACAGTTTCTAGACAGAACCTTTATTTTCTTCTATAGGAAGGAATTCTTTGAGTCTAGACTTATCTGAACAATAAAAATTTAATTTCGACTTGCCCTGTGTATAGGATAGACATTTCATAAGGATGAATCTAATCACAAATGACAGTAAAACATTGTGGGTTATTCCAGGGACTCCTTTTTTATCACTGTGTTTTCTACAAGGTGAAGATTTGTAGGTGTATGAAAGGTAAGTCAATTGATTACTTGTACTTTGAGGTCTTGATTCACACATCACTAAAAAGCTGAGTATTATTTTTCAGTATTGTTTCTTATGGGGAAGTCTATCGGAAAGTTAGCAATTACATTTAGGAATACTGTGCACATCTTAAAACACCATAGAAAAGGAGGCAAATCTGTGGAGAAAATATTTTAATGAGCTAACTTCTAGGAATGAGCAAATTCAGGCAAACTGACAAAAATCTGCCACTAAGCTCACTGGGTGGTATTCTCCAAATGCAAGTCATTTTATATTTTGCTTATTAAAAATAATTTAACAGCATTGTTCTTGTTTACCTGCAGTGAGCACCACTGAAGATGCATCCAAGAAGTGGTGCTGCTTTCACAGGTTCTACTCGGTGAAATTGATCCAACCAGCAGGCTGTGTGTGACGACACATACAAGAGTCAGAAACCACACACACACCAATTAAACAGCTTATTCATAGTCAATATATTTGCTGTCTATCCCTGCAGTTGCATTGTGTCTTCTGTAATTCACGTTGTATCACTGGCTGTTAACTCAAGCTGCATATAATAAAACTTTGAGGTTACTTAAGAGATTATTTTTTAAATTACTGGTATAGCTATAGACTCCTAGAATGGTAGATGCAGGTGAAAAGGACTTTATTTTAGGGTATCCCCCAGTCACAAATGGCTATTTAAGTTTAAATTAATGAAAATTATGGGATGTCTGGGTGGCTCAGTCCATTAAGCATCCGACTCTTGATTTTTGGCTCAGGTCATGATCTCAGGGTTATAAGATCAAGCCCCACATCTGACTCCACACTGGACTTGGAACCTGCTCAGATTCTCTCTCTCCCTCTCCTTCTGCTCTTTCCCTCCCTAAAAATTTAATAAAAATAAATTAAAATTAAATGCTGCTAACCATTTGGTTTCCCAGCTCAATAGCTCATCTTTCAACATGCAGTAACCACATATTATATTGGACAGATTAGACATAGAACACTGACAGCATCACAGAAAGTTCTTTCAACAGCCACATCGATCCCATTGTTCCTGGATGAGATCCCAAAGTGTGTGAAGATCAAATTCTTTGTCCAAACACATCAGTGATTTGTTCAAGTTCATGTCACTTAAATTACTAAACGTAAAAGGAATCTGGCTGTGTTTATAAAGATATGAGTGTATGTATATATTCTTGAATGTGGTCATTAAATGGGGATTATCAGTGGTCTTAAAATTGGATTCAGATACGTGATTTTAAAAATTTTCTGAGGGGCCCCTGGCTGGCTCAATCAGTAGAGAGTGTGACTTGATCTCAGGGTTGTGAGTTTTAGCCCCATGTTTGGTGTAGAGAGAGATTGCTAAAAACTAAACTGCAAAATAATATATATTTTTTCTGAAATGCATTGGGGTATAATTTACATAATACATCCATTTTAAGTATAGATTTCCACAAATTAAAAAACATACACACTAGGAGCTCCTGACTTGGCTTAGTTGGTAGAACATATGACTCTTAATCTCAAGGTTGTGAGTTTAAGTCTTATGTTGGGTGTGGAGCTTTAACTTAATAATACAGTGAGTTTTAAAAAAAAATGTACATACTTACAGTAGTATACTTCAAGATATAGAACATTTCACCACCTTGAGAGGTTCCTTTCTGAACCTGCCCCATTAAACCTACACCAAGGCCCAGCCTCAGGCAATCACTAGCCTGCTCTCTGTCAGAATAGATTAGATTTCTCTTTTTCTAGAGTGCAAGTCATATATACTTAATGTGCCCTTTCCTGTTTGGTTTACATTCTGTATCCTAGCCAAACTCATTTTTTTAGCTTTTTTTAGGTAGATTCTTTAGGAATTTCTACATAGATGGTCAGGCTATCGTAAAGGCAGTTCTATATCATCATTTCCAGCAGTATGCCTTGTATGTCTTTAGCCATATTTCTTTGGCTAGAAGCTCTAGCATAACACTAAATAGAAATTATAAGAGTGAATATTTTCTATTGTTCCTGAAATTAGAGGGAAATATCCAATCTTTCATTATTAAGCATGAAGACATCTATAAGTTACCAGTTGCCTATCTCCGAGATTTGACCTTCTGCAATTGTGGGAGCTGGTAAAGCAGTCTCTTTAAGGCTGCTGTCTTTGATCTTGAGGTTGAAGTCATCATGAAAGGCAGTTAAAGAAGGAAGAAAAATGTAAAATGGGGTCATCCCGGACAAGATGAAACCCACAAGAGTTGGAATCTATGAGGATGGACAGGAACCTGTGTAAGTTTGTGATGTCCTCAGCTTTGATATTGTGCGTGTCTTGCTGGAGGAGTGTTGCCTTTGTGTGATGGAGTCAAGCAGGCATCTGTCCTGAAAGTCAAAGAAACTGAGGGGATCTAGTGGGAGGAGGAGCAACTATAGGTTTTTCTGCTGTCCCATGAATAGGAAGATTGAAATTCCCGGTAAGCACTGCTTTCACTGCATCCTACAGATTTGGGCAAGTCATGTTTTCCTTTCCATTTAGTTCAAAATATTTTAAAATTTTTCTCCTGTGATCTCTTTTTTGACCCATGGGTTACAAGTGTCTTTTTAAATCTCCAAGTATTGGGGTTTTTTCAGCTATCTTGTACTAATTTCTAGCTAAATTCCATTGTGGTGAGTGCAGATGTTGTGTGGTTTCTATTCTTTCAAATTTGTAAAGGTGTATGAGGGCCCAGAATGTTTTCTGTGAGCTTGAGATGGATATGCAACTGCTGTTGTTGGACAAATTGGTCTATAGACAATATTATATCCAATGTCTGATGTGTTGAATTCAGTATATCCTTACTAATTTTTTGACTGCTGGATCTTTCCATATCCAAGACAGGAATGTTGAAGTGTCCAGCTCTGACAGCAGATCCATCTCTTCTTACATTTCTATCAGTGTCTACCTCCGTAGTTTGATGCTCTGTTACAGGAGCTTCACAAGTAGTGTGAATACTTTATAATGACAAAATAATCCTACTTTTTTCCCCTATGCCTTATATAATTGCTGTCATTCATTTCATTTGTATGTTAGTATCCATAAGCACATAAACTTACATAGTCAAATATGTTGTTGCTATTATTTTGAGCAAGTAATTATCTATTCAATTAATTTAGAATAAGAAAATTAAACATTTTATTTTGCCTTCAGTATTCCTTCTCTGATACTCTTCCTTTATGGACATCTGAATTTCAGACCTGTGTCATTTTGCTTCTCTCTCAACAACTTTTAACAATTTTCTCCTGTGCTATACATTACATCTCTGTGACTTATATCTTTTAAAACTAGAAGTTTGTACCTCTTAATCCCTGTCACCTACTTCAGCTGCTCCCAGCTCCTCCCCTCTGGTAAACTTACAGTTTGTTTCCTATATGATTCTGTTTCTGTTTTGTTTGTTCATTTGTTCTGTTTTTTAGATTCCACATGTAAATAAGATCAATCAGTATTTGTCTTTTTCTGACTTATTTCACCTGGAGTATTTGTCTTCTTCTGACTTATTTCACCTAGATAATACCCTCTAGGTTCATCCATGTTGTCATGAATGGTAATGTTTTATTCTTTTCTAGGGTCCAATAATAATCCATCACAGTGTGTGTATGTACACCATCTCTTCTTTATCCATTTATCTATTGACAAACACTTAGATTGCCTCCATATCTTGGCTATTCTAAATAAACTGCAGTGAATATAAAGGTGCATGTATTTCTTTGGTGTCTTCCCTTTCTTCAGATAAATAACCAGCAATGGAATTGTTGGCTCAAGTGGTGATTATATTTTTCATTTCTTTGAGGAACCTCCATACCCTTTTCCATAGTGACTTCACCAGTTTACATTCCTACCAACAGTGTACAAGTGTTCCCTTTTCTCCACATCCTGGCCAACACTTGTTATTTTTTGTCTTTTTGATAAGAGCTGACACCTATGGGGTGATACCTTACTGTAGTTTTAATTTGCTTCCCTGATGATGAGGTATGTTGAGCATCTTTTCATGTGTCTCTTGGTGGTCTGGATGTATTCTTTGGAAAAAGTGTCTTCAAGTTCTCTGTCCATTTTTTAATTGTCTTTTTTCATATTTATTTGTACAAGTTCTTTATATATTTTGGACATTATCCCTTTTTAAAATGTATGATTTGCAAATATCTTCACCTATTCAGTAGGTTGCCTTTTCATTTTGTTGATGGTTTCCGTCTCTGTGCAAAAGCTTTATAGTTTGATCTAACCTTATTTATTTTGGTCTTTGTTGCCCTTGCCTGAGGGGAGTGATCCAAAAAAAAAAATGCTAAGATTGATGTCGAGGAGCTTACTGCCTATGGTTTCTTCTAGAAATTTTATGGTTTTAAGTCTTACATGCCAGTCTTCAAGCCATTTTGAATTTATTTTTATATATAGTATAAGATGGTAGTTCACTCTCTCCACCACCATTTATTGAAGAGATGGTACTTTTCCCCATTGTATATTCTTGCTTCCCTTGTCATAGATTGAATGACCATATAATTGTGGGTTTATGTGTGGGCTCTCTGTTTTATTCCACTGATCTATGTGTCTGTTTTTGTGCCCGTACCATACTATTTTGATTACTACAGCTTTGTAGTATAGTCTGAAATCAAAGAGCATGATACCTCCAGCTTTGTTCTTCTTTCTCAAGATTGCTTTGGCTATTCAGGTCTTTTGTGGCTCCACACAAACTTTAGGATTCTCTGTTCTAGTTCTGAAAAATCTCACGGATATTTTGACAGAGATTGATTGCATTGAGTCTATAGATTGTTTGGGGTAGTATAGACTTTTAAACAGTATTCTTCCAATTCATGAGCATGGTATATCTTTTCATGTGTGCCATGTTCAATTTCTTTGGTCAATGTCTCAGAATTTTCAGAGTACAGGCCTTTTACCTCCTTGATTAAATTTATTCTCTGTTTGACGTAACTATCAATGGTATTGTTTATTATATTTATACATATTATATATGGACATGATGTCCTGGGTAAAAGGAAACCAGCTCTGGTTCCAGGCAAGGTTTCTGCTGTGGGGTTCACTCTGAATAGTTACCTCTGTCTCCAAATTGGGTGCAACAGTGCCCAGTGACCTCATATCTCTGGCAGATCTGAGATGATTTTTTTTATTTGTTTTCCTTGTTCAATTATTTCTACTCATTGTTAAGATGGAATAATGGCTTTCAAGCTCCTTATATATATGAGTGGTATATGGAAATCTATATTACAAGACATTAAAAAATAATTCAGAATCCATATAAGTAACAGGGAAATATTTTTTTAAAATCTGTCAGGTTAAAAAGGAAAGAAAACAAACTTTTTTTCCTATGAAATACCGTTTTATATTAACTTTTGATAGCAATTTCTATATTTTCCTCAAATAACCCATCCAAATAAAAATGCAGGATCTTTTTTTCTCATAAACTAAAGGTCAGTTAAGATGCTAACCTCCTACAAAGGCACCAAGTTCTGTTAAGGTGAATATTGCTGCTAGTGTGAAGAAATGGATACAGATAGCCTCTTAAAAAACAAATGCTCTTTTCCACTAGGACCGTAAATAAGAAAAACAAAAGCCCACAATGGTCCTAACCATAAATATCCTAAAAATGTAACTATGAATCCAAGTTGTTGGAATAAATATTGACCTTGTCTTCCTATAAGAACATTTCTTGACTTGTTAAACTTTTTCGTTGACAGACTATTGCATTTAGTCATAAAAATAGTGAAATTTAAATGGTGCTTAAAATCTAAATAATATTTAATGGTATGTAGTGAAATATATGACCTCCATTTTTATGAGAGTATATTAGAATGCCTTCTTTTCTTAGCCTTGAATGATAATAGAGTGTAAAGCACTATTCTCAAATTTTTACTAAACTCATCAATGAGGGAACCACCAAGAATATAAGACCTCAGTTAAAGAACAATGGAGAAAGAAGGAGATTGGTTAGTCAAGACAGAAATGTCTAAATATGCCTAAGATTGCTAAATTATGTATAAGATTGGCTGTCTAAAGGCCAATAAATTATATTATCAATATTTTCTGGTTAACCTCTAACTTTATTGAGCTCTAAACTACTTGCACATATATCAGTTGTGGATTGTTAGTCAAATACATTGTGACCACAGAGTTACACCTCCAGGAATATCAAATTAGAGTCCTGCAGGATTTTTATAAAATGCTCTGATGCCAAAAGTAATTACCTTTGTCCCTTTCTAGATGCAGCTCCATAGGTCAGCTTGTTTTCCAAACCAAGATACCTTTTGGGTTCAGATGGATGAAGTGAAAACTCCTACCCCCTGCACATCCTCACTGAAGGTTTATGTACAATATACAGCCCAGACAGACCAGGTATAGCATGCTAAAATAAATAAGGTAAGAAATCAGTATACAGCAGCCCCTGAAGACCTTCATTTATCTTCCAGATAGTAAATTCCATCAGCATGTTTAAAGGAGGACAAAACTGCCTGAGTTGTCCTGGAGGAAAATGAAACAGAGTTGCAGATCCAATGTTAACCCTTTCTTACCCACATGTAAATAATGTTTCCATGGACTGTCTAGTATTTGGTTTGGGTGGTGGCAAAGGATACAGTTTTTTAAAGGGCAAAATCATAACTCTCGTGCAGATGTAAAAAGAACACATGCCACAGATCTTATATAACTCAATTAATTAGCAAGCCAGCAAAATGTTCCATTGGTTCAAAGGATAATTCAAACAATGTACCCATTTATAGGCAATCAGAAATGCAGAAATGAATTTACACATAAATGCTAAACTTGTCAACATTTACGGGACAATAATAAGTTGCACTTCACAAACTCATTAGCATTTCTATGGAAAAATAATAAATTACAGTAATATAAGAAACTACAGATTATAAAATAGCTCAAAAACAATGAATTAGAAGACTTAGCAAGGGGGAGCGAGATAGAAACCCATTCATCTTTTGTGTGGGTGTGTGTACATCTTCGATGTGTCAGTTTTTCCTGACAATGGACACTTTTATCAAGTATTTACCTAGAAGTGGATTTGCTAAATCAGGGGTATTCATATGCTTCAGTTTAGTGGATATTGACAGGTTTTTGTTCTCAAATGATAGTGTCAACTTACACATTCATCAGCCACATAGAATTCTTTATATGCTCTTTAAAATTAGGAAGTTCTGAATCTCAGTTCAGATCTACAGAGGGTAAATCTTTGAACAGTCTCCTTTGTAGATCTCCTGCATCCTAAATTTTTAGAGCTTTAATCTGGGTATAATAAAGAATATATCTGTTTTTTGCTTCTGGTTCCAAGTAAAGAATTTGTAAAAACCCTTGTAATTTGAGTGACAGGTGTTATCTTTATTATGCTAATTAGGGGACTCTAGGTGAGGCCCCTAGTTACCTTCAGGATGGAGGCTGGTCCCCTGAGAGACTCACCCCTGGTTAAACCATTGTAACTTTAGGTAGCTCAACTTCTGGGAAGAAGGAGGGGACTTGGAGATTCAGTTCAGTCACATGTCCAATGATTTAATAAATCATGCTTACATAATGAAGCCTCACTACAAACTCTAGACACAGAACTCAGTGAAGATTTCCAGTTTGTGAACACATTGTGGCTGGTACCTGAAGTTGGCACAAATAGTAAGTACGTGCAACTTATTTGTTGAATGAATAAGTACATGGATTCTAACCTGAGTCTTACATCTAGCTCTTGAGTAAATCATTGTAGAAGTATAAATTCTATGGGCACAAGCCAGTCTAGGTAGGGCTTGATGTTCTGTCCATGCAGACAGATTCTAGAAGGTTATGGCTAAACAATGGGAACACTGTGTGTAGGAAGGCTACATATCATCATGGCAAATGACACTCTCTAGAACAATCATTTTCAGTTCAAAGTAGGTCAAGACAAATTGACCATCTGACTTGTGGTCCATACAGTGGGCCCTGGCCCAATAGGATTAAGAGGAAGCCATTGTGTCTCATATTCTCACAATATGGAGAGGATTCTAGTCTATAATTCATAAATACTTAGTGAGGCTTAAACTCCACAGACAAAATATTGTTCATCTCTAGGGACTCAGATTGGCCCAAGAGGAAAAAAAAAAATCTAAAACTGGTATTAGGCATTCATAAACATTCACAAACAGCACAATACCCTCCAATATCAGGATGACACTTTAGCCTTCATTTCCTAATAGTATATAATTTTGGGGAAAAGAATTATATTGGACTTTGGATATCTGGCTTAGATATTTTGATTTTAACCTCTGTTCACAGTGCAGAGTAAGTTTTGGTCAGTGGAGCAAGTAGAAATGAATGCCACAGGAAAAAGGATCTAATGCTAACCCAGTGAATTGAAAAAAGGAAGAGCAAAGAGAGAAAATGGACAATCACTACACATGCTTATCAGACTTTATCTAGATTCAAAGTTTTACTGAAAACTTTTTTTGTTGTTGTTTAACTCCTAGGACTCATATTCACTATTTACTTCTCCTACACAGGATATGCTTAAGAATTTTTTTAAAGACTTTGTTTATTCATGAGAGACACAGGAAGAAGCAGGCTCCCTGTGGGGAGTCTGATGTGGGACTCCATCCCAGGACCCTGGGATCATGACCTGAGCCAAAGACAGATGCTCAACCACTGAGCCACCCAGGTGTCTCAAGAAATTTTTTTCTAATTTAACGATTTTTGAATGACTAAAGAGATCTGACTCTATCATGGAAACCCCACTGGTGACTTCCGGCCAACCATGAGTAGCTTCAGTATCAAATTCAGGCAAGAATCATCTCCATATTGAACAGGGCAGGAAGACTCTGTTTGAGGTGATTAGGGAACACCCCCCACTCTGAGCTCAACACTCAAACCCAGGACAGGAGAGAGTTTCTAAGTGCTGGTGTGAGAGGCAGAACAAGTCATCTGTGTTTGCTGATTAGATTTACCCAAAGGAAGATTACACTCTGTAGTAGCTTTGTGACACTAAGTAGTTTTACAACCAGGAGCAAGGCCCACGTCCAAATTAAGCTTTTAACATCTCGTAGAAACTGGGAAAGCCCTTGGTGCTATCTTCCTCGATATTTTACATTCAAAAAGATGGGCTGCAAAACCAACAAGAGGCTTTTCCAGAGACTTAACATCTCAGAGAGACAGGAAAAAAAAAAAAACAAACTAAAAAGCTTTCTAACATAAATGTTCTAGAAAAGGAAGATCAGGTGCTTGTGTAGAGTTTGATAAAGCTGAGGGTAATGTGAAGACCATCTAGTTCAGTGTATTTAAATGTTTGTTGTTGTTGTTGTTGTTGTTGTTGTTTTTAAGTACTGAAGCAGTCCTAGAGAGGGGCAGTCTACTAGCCAGAGTTGTACAGAAAAATAGAACCAATAGGATGTGTGGACATTCCACTAGCCATATAGACAAAGAGATGGATTCAAAGGGATTGGCTCATGTTATTGTTGGGCTGGCAAGTCTGAAATTTGCTGAGCAGGCTGGAAACCCAGGGAATAGTTGATGCTGCAGTTTGAGTGTCAAAAGTAGTCTGCTAGCACAATCCCCTCTTCCATCCTCAGACTTTTCCTCTTAAGGCCTTCAACTGATTGAATGAGGCCCACCTACATTATAGAGGTTAATCTGCTTTATCCAAATTCTTCTGAATTAAATGTTAATCACATGGAGAAAATACCTTCATAGTAGCATCTGGACTGATGTCTCACCACCTGTCCAGGTGCCAGGATCTCACCAAACTGACATAAAATTAATCCTTACAGGCAATGTGAGCCTGGTATGCAGTAAAACCCTCTAAAGGGCTAGATGGAATTGTGATATCTTTCTGAAGAGTGTCTGAGAAATATTCCTGTACTACTGTTATTGAATAAATCAGCTACTTAAATGGGGGAAAATTCAGGTGACTTGACATAGACGAAGTTCTTTTGAGTTTTTATAGTTTGGGAGAAGCAAAGACAATCATAATTTTTCTTTTCTGGATAATGAAGCTTGCTTTGAAATATGTGAATATCAGAAGAATGCCCTCAGGCAAAGAAGATGCAGCTTTTTAAGAAAAGGATCCAATTTGGGTAGTAGGAACGGTGCTTCCCTGGCCACATAGGTAAGGAGATTCTGACCTTCTGATGATAAGCAAATATTATTCCTGTCACTGCAGGGGACCAGCTACAATCTGAGAAGTAAAGACATTTGCAATTTACAGTTTCACTGTGATATGGCAAAAAAAAAAAAAAAACCCACAAGATGTGGAAATACAGCTTTTCGGAGTTTGTCTACACACCTACAACCCATGCTAAGAATTAGATGTAGTTAGCCTTAAAATGATGACTTTAGATATTGTGCAGGGCTCGGTACTTTGGGAGAGTAGCAGATAGAACAGAATAGAAGGGTGCATTCAAGCACTAAATAGAGATGTTAAGAAAAGCTTGCAGCAGGTGAAGTTATTATTCACCTGATATGTTGCTATCTCTCAGATCATTGGATACACCTTAAAATGCAAATTGCTCTTTTCTAGATATCGGTGATTTTTTCTCTATACTGGAAGCCTGAAGATAATTTGGGCTTTCTACCTACGGCCTTGTTTTTCAGCTTCCAAAATTCTGTACAGAGGTAAAGTTACCTCATTCTGTCCCATGGATTCCTCTTTCTCTTTGAGTCCTCATCATCCTATCGAGTCTGTTAATGACAACTTCTAGCACTAAGGAAATTAAACCACTCTAAGACACAGATTTATGGAGACGTATTTGCTAGTGTTTACTTCACAGAAATCAATGTGCATAATAACACTGAATTGTTACTCTAGTTTCCAGAGCCCATACCCTAAGTTCCTTTTTCTTATTCCACCTTCTACTTTTTTTTTTTTTTTTAAGAGAGGCTGGGAGAGGGTGGAGGTTGGGGGAGGGGCAGAAGACGTGGGAGAGAGAGAGAATCCCAAGATCCAGAGCAGGATCCAGTGCAGGTCCGACATGAGGCTGGATGTCCCAACCTTGGGATTATGACCTGAGCCGCAATCAAGAGTCAGACCTTAATTGCCTGAACCACCCACGTGCCCCTAATTTTTTTTTTTTAACTATTCTTGTTTGACAGTCAAGAGTAGCAGAATATACCACTTTGGCATAAGGGTTATTTTGAGCTAAAAGCAACCTAGAAGCAGAGGCGAGAAAAGCTCTCTGTCCTCTCATTTGCCTAAAAGCAAGACATAAATTTGTGAAGGTGTCCCCTCTCCCTTCTCTGCCAGGAAGGACAGGTGTTTGTCACTGGACACAAGTCTAGACCCCAGTCAGCTCTGAGATGACATGCTGGGATCTAACAAACATTACTAAGGGGCCCTTAGCTTACCGTAGTTTACTGCCCTAGAAACTCAAAGTCCTTTTCCTTTGTCTTGTCACCTCTCTGATAAGGTATGGTTCTTTTTATTCTGATCCTATATAAGCCCAAGGTCTAGCCACCCCTGTGGGTTCCTTACCACCAAGTACTGCTAAGTATGGGAGACGCACATGTTAATAAACTTGTTTTTTGCTTGTTGATTTGTCTTTTGCAGCGCCCCACCCAGACAACCTCCTAGGAGCATAGAAGAAAAAACAGTTAAGTTTTAGGGAAGGAAAAAAAATCTTCCTTGTATTATAGTCTTTTTCTCCCCCTCCCCACCTTGAATGCAAAGTATTTCATTCTTTGAGTTCATAAAAATGCCTCGTTTGCCTTATTTCCTAGATTCTAAAACCCTATCCGTGGTATGGTACTTCATAAATTTAATAACATTGTGGGATCAAGCCTGATTTGAGGGTCTTAAAACTAAAACTCAGTATGATAAAACGGAAGTAAAGCAAGGTGATGATCAGGACTTCAAAGGAACAAGTACCGTGTGATTTCTGGAACTGAATGGAGGTAGGTTTTTCTTGTATTAATACTTTTATACTTTAAAGTTAACTACATTTTTATATACCTAAAATATACGTTATATTATAAATGTATGTGTCTATACATCCAATGTATTTCATATGTATGATGAAGTGGTGAAGACATCCACTTGGGATGGCTGATTTCTGATTTAGATGGAGCCCGGGCTGGTGCTCCCCCTTGAGATTTTCTTTAGTCATTTTTAACCACTGTTTATGTAATTCATGGATTGGATTGTTTTTGAAATAGACTTCCTCAGACTTAATTTCGTTGGGAATAAACACGTTTGACAATATTCTATATTCTCCAAGATCATCTCCTAGAAAACCCTCTTTATATTTGTGTAAAGGAAAAAAAAATCTCCCCTTACAACAGTACTTGCCTAAGAGATATCAAAAGAAAAACAGATTCTCTTAAAGTTATTCTAATCCACCAGCCTTGTTTAAGAACGGGAATGACCCCAGATATACTCGGCTGGTGTTTGGCCTGACTGAAGACTCTTTCCTGATGAAGGAACATTAGGATTTGTTTCAACCAGTCGTGAACAGACCAAGGGATGCCTCCTGCCTGTCAGAGAGAGCACTCTCAATGCTTAACAGGAATTCCCGCCATGAAATCCCCTTCCTAACACCCCCACCTAAGTACTCAGTGATATTCTTCCCAGGTAGTATCTTCTTAAAATTGGCAAATAAGGGATCCCTGGGTGGCGCAGCAGGTTAGCGCCTGCCTTTGGCCCAGGGCGCGGTCCTGGAGACCCGGGATCGAGTCCCACGTCGGGTTCCCGGTGCATGGAGCCTGCTTCTCCCTCTGCCTGTGTCTCTGCCTCTCTCTCTCTGTGCTACTATCATGAAAAAAAAAAAAATTGGCAAATAAAAACCATCAGCCTTAAAACCTGCCTTATTTTGTACTGGCTTTGGTTGGTTTTGTAGTACTTTTGAACCTACATTCAGGATATTAATTGAATTTATGGTTTATAGAGATCTGAAAATATACTTACAAGAATAAAGCTGAAGTTCTGTGTAGACAGTGTTTTATCTAGTATTGACTCCTCCAATTACAAAATTATGTCCTTTTTTCCCCATTATTTTTTAGAACTGTCCTATCTCTGATAATTTTGTCAACACATTTTCAGAAACTGATATTTTTTTACCCTTTTACCCCCTCCTTTGATTGGCTTTGTGCTCATGGTTAGAACACCAGCGGTTTACACATGAGGTGTGTGTGTGTGTGTGTGTGTGTGTGTGTGTGTGTGTTGTTGTTGTTGTTGTTGTTGTGCTTTTGGAGCTTTAAAAAAAAAAAATTCATGCCAAAACCTTTGTTTCATCCTCCACTGCAGAGTACATATCATGAACGTATCCAGCTGAGCTTAATTATACCAAACAAAGCAAATAGAACTTGGGAAGAGCTTCTCTCTGCACCTGCTTCTCCAAGAAAACAAGGAAATTGGAGTGGTCTTTTCGTGGACTCAGTGTGGCTGTGGCAGGGGCCGTGAGACAATAGGAAAAGGCAAAGATTGGAGTTACATTTTCCTAACAAATGGGTAATCCGTCCTCAATCCAAATTGGTTGAACGCTACAACCCTCATTGTTTCCATTTCATTTAATGCCCATAAAAATGAATTCACTTGAATTCAATGGCTGTAGGCTCAGAATATTCGCAGTGTATTTGTGTTGGACTCTAAGACTGATCTGTTCGGCTTTTTTTATTCGCTTTCTATGAAAGAACATTAACCCAAGACTAAGAAAGTAGAGAAAGATGCTCAGAATTCCATCACAAATTAAATTATTTTCAAATTTCTTTCCACTCCAAGCTCACATACTAATTTTACACAGCTATCATCAATGCTTTTATATGGTTATGTTAACCATGTATTTTGTAATGATATTTAGTGGGTACATAATATTACATCAGGTCGATTAAGCAGTTTCCTTAAGCATTCTATCATTCAGGGGAGTGCAGACTGAAGCTGTTTTTACTGAAACAAATGATTAAAATTAACCTGTTGTTTAATAGGAATGCAAATGGATTTTTCTACATTGCCATTTTTTTTTGAGGGGGCGGGGCAAAGGGAAAGAGTCTCAAGCCGACTCCTCGCTGAGCACATAGCCCAACACAGGGCTCTATCTGAGGACCCTAAGCTCATGACCTATGCGGCAATCAAGAGTTGGACACTTAACTGACTGAGCCACGCAGGCACCCCTGCCATTTATTTTAAAATAAATTCCATATAGTGGTCAAATACTATGTACTTTTCTGATGACCCATGATGAATTTTCAAATGCATGCATATCTTTTTCTGAATGACCTGAGCATAATTTACAAACATCACATCTCTTTTTCCACAAATAAAGTGACTATTTCCTAAATATGGCTTTTCTCTAGGCAATCACAATAATATTTATCAAAACCAGGATACTTAACTCTAATACTGGACTCTCATATATTACACATTTCATACTCAAGAGTTACCAATTGTCCTAATAATGTCCTGCTTAATAATTTTTTTCTTGAATCAAGTCCAATCCAGAGTCACATTCAGTTGTTATGTACCTTTATTCACCTTTAATATGAAACCATTTTCAGCCTTTTTTTTGGTCTTTCGTGACCTTAAAATTTTTGAAGGACACAGGCCAGTTATGTTACAGAATATCCTTCCACTTATATTTCCCTGATGTTTCCTTGTGACTGGATCCAGGTTATGCATTTTTAGCAGGAAATCCACAGACTGGATGCTGTGTCTTCCCATTGCATTATTTTAGAAGATGCAGGATGTCAGCTTGTCAATTTGTTGGTGATGCAAAGTTGATCATTTCATTAGATGGTGTTGACCAGTTTTCTTCCCCATAAAGTTACTATTTTTTCTTTTGTAATTAATAAGTAATTTGAGGGAGATACTTTGAGATTATGTAAATATTCTATCCATTAAAATTTTATCCACTGTATTTAGCATCTATTAATGATACCTGCCAGCATCAATCATTACTGTGATGGTTGCAAAAAAAGTGATTTTATAATAAAATAGCATTTCTATATTTATTAATCTTCCGCTCTACATGACAGCTTTCTCCTTCCCAACATTCATTTATTTCTATCAGTATAGACTTATATTTGCTTATTTAATTCAGTGCATGTTCTGTTACTATCTATCATTTTCTGCTCGGATTGTTCCCAATTTTGCCTGCAGGGAACCCCTGCAAATTGGCTCCTAACAAGTCCCTGTAATATTTTAAACACTGATTTACTTTTTGGCACAAGATGTTCTAGGCTTATCCTGAAGTTTCTCTATCTCCTCCAAGAATCCCTGATTCCTTTAGTGGGTATTGGCATAGAAAGCAAGGTCTGTGTGCTTGGACAAAATAGTGAAACTTTGTGGCATTTGACCCATGACCCACATGCCCCCAGCTCAGTGTGGCAAAAGCAGTACTCCGTGTGGAGAAGCTGAAGATACAGGTTCCCTCTTCCTGTAGCTCACAGGCTTGGACCATAGTTCTTCGCAAAAGGAATAAGTCACTAGCATTTCTGATTTCCTGCAGCTCCTAATGACAGAAGCAGTTTTCCTAGAAGGCATAGCTGAGAGGACCAGGCTCTTTTTCCCCACAAAGGATGGAAGGAAGCTCCACTCCAAGTGTGGCAACCCAAGAGTGACTGGCCCTAATTGTCTTTGCCCCAGCTTACTCTTAAGGTGAAAGTTTCATGCTGGAGGGAGAAGCCAGCCATGGTTATACTAGCCATCCAACACCTGCTTTTAGAGCAAGGGAGAAAGGGCCACTGTCCTTACCTGCAGCTCCTGGACAATATCCAAGAATTTCTTCCCACAGAAACCCCCAGAAAGGCCAGCTGTACAGATGACTGCTATATAGAATAGACTGCTATTCTGCTTTGCTTGGGAAAGGATATCAAAATATCCATACTTAAAGAGATTGACAAACAGGTGAGATCTTGGTGGAGTGTTTAACAGGGAGCACATAGCTCCATGATAACGGTAGCAAACAACACAATATATTAGGGCACTTAAAAGTTGAACAGATCAAGGAAAGACATAGTAAGAGTCATCCTCAGGGGGTTCCTGCGGGGCTCAGTTGGTTGAGTGTCTGCCTTCAGCTCAAGTCATGATCCCAGGGTGCTGGGATCAAGTCCCACATTGGGCTCCCTGCTCAGTAGGGAGCCTGCTGGTTCTTCTCCCTCTGCCCCTTCCCCCAGCTCATGCTCTCTCACTCACTCTGCTATCTCTCTCTTGGGCGCTCTCTCAAATAAATGGGTGAAATCGAAAAAAAAGCCATCTGGTTTCACATTCAAACTTTGAGGGTTGGGAAGGCTATGTCTAAGTGCTAAGCTGCACCCAACTCAGGAGAAATTAGAACTCATTGTGACACAGAGGTAAGTAGAAACAATCCCCAAATCACATACCCATCAACAAAGGATGGAAGGCTCATTCTCACTAGAGGATCAAGCACAAGCTCTAACACAACACTGACTGAACAATAAGCAACTCAGAGGTAATCTTTAGGAGACTGGGCTTAAAAATAAAATCACAACCATCCCTGGTAGTCTTGAATATTGCAGGCATGTCCAAGACTGTGCCCTTCCAGGAGTGACTGGAGAGGGATTTCCAAACTGCTAATCCCTGTCTGAACACGCAGCAAAGACCTAAACTTGAACTGTAGTAGAAGCCTCCAAACCATACATACATAAAACGGTAAAAGCTAAAATCTGGCTGGCCAACAGGGCTTAAGCACAGATGTTGAGCAAAATGTGGCTTATGCTGACCCAGGGGTAATGTCTAAGCAGCATTTGACAAAATCCAATACTTTTCAGACTAAAATATAATTTAACAATCTGAGCACAGATATTAGATGTTATAGATATATTAGACACTAGAGATGTTAAAAAGGCAAAAAAATATTTTAAAAACTAGAGACGTGACAATGTCTCAAAAAGACAGAATTTATAAAAAAGAAATAAATGGAAACTCAAGTTGAAAAGTATAACACAACTTAAAAACTCAGTAGAGGAAAGACAATGTCAAGATAATGAGAACACAAGTCCCAAGCAGGAAGGAAATTTTTGCAAAGGCACATCTGATAAAGGACTATTATCTAAAATATACAAAGAACTCATACAACTCAACAATAAGAAAACCTGATTAAAAAGCAGGACAAAGACATCAACAGACATCTCACCAAAGAAGATAAGCAGATAGCAGGTCAACATGTGAAAAGATGTTGCACATCATAAGTCCTCAGGGAAATGCAAACAAACCTTTAGAATGCACCGAATCCAAAATCACTAATAACATCAAATGCTAATGAGGATGTGGAGCAACAGAAACTCTCGTTCACTGCTGACAAGAATGGGAGAGAGTTTGGCAACTCCTTACAGAACTAAACAGACCCTTGTAATAGCCAACAATCACACTCCTCGATATTTCCCCAAAAGAGCTGAAAACTATGTCCAAACAAAAACCTCAGTGTGGATGTTTATAGAGCTTTATCTGTAACTGCCAAAACCTGGAAGCAACTGAGATGTCCTTCAGTACGTATGGATAAGTAAACTGTGGTCCATCCAATGGAATATTACTCAGTGCTAAAAAAGAAATAAGCAACCAAGTCATTAAAAGACATGAAAGAAGTTAAGCACATATTGCTCAATGAAAGAAGCCAATCTGTAAAGGCTACATACTGTATGATTCCAACTATATGACATTCTAGAAAAGACACCACTAATGGAGACATTAAAAAGATCAGTGGGGAGATCCCTGGGTGGCTCAGCAGTTTAGTGCCTGCCTTTGGCCCAGGGCGTGATCCTGGAGTCCCAGGATCGAGTCCCACATCGGGCCCCCGGCATGGAACCTGTTTCTCTGTCTGCCTGTGTCTCTGCCTCTCTCTGTCTCTGTCTCTGTGTCTCTCATGAATAAATAAATAAAATCTTAAAAAAAAAGAAAGATCAGTGGTTTCCCAGGATTTGGGGTGGGAGGGACTACAGAGGATTTTTAAGTCAGTAAAAATATATGATACTGTAACAATGGACACAGGTCATTCTACATTTTTCCAAATCCGTAGAACATATGACACCAAGAATTAACCTTAATGTAAACAATGGATTTTCAGGTAATAATAATGTGTCACTGCAGGTTCATGAGTTATACCACTCTGGTGGTGAATACAGACAATGGGAAGGCTACGCATGTATTGGAGAAAGTATGTGGGAAATTGCTTCTCTCGTTTTCTTACCAACCTAAAACTTGCTCTAGAAGGATATCTATTTAATATTGTCCTAGAGGACGCAGGCAGGAAAATTAGGCAATACGAAGTAACAAAGTTCATACAGATTGAAAGAAAGAAAGGTCTATTCAAAGATGGCATGATCTTTTTTATATATAAAATTCTAAGGAATAACTAAAAACACTATTAAATAAACTAATTCAACAAGGTGATGGGATACTAGAATATTTTAAAAGCCAATTTCAATTTCTATATACTAGCAACAATCCAAAATGAAATTATTAAAAACAAAAATACATTCACCCAGGGTACTCTAGGAAATTGCAATATCCGATAGGAGTAGCCCCTGGGCTTAGGATGTAGCAAAATATTTGCTTAAGTATGGATTTTGTTATTAAGATTATGCAAATGTCTCTAAAAAGTGTGCATCTCGATCTATGTAAGAAGTTCTGACTACTGAATGAAATCAATTTGTTGCCGGAAGGAATCACACCAGTTTGGAAAGAAAATTAACAAATATTTACACCAAAAAAGAAAGACAACTTGGTTAGGAGTGAGCAGACCTAGTAAATTAAGCATGTAAAAAATTGTTGAAGGTTTCTTTAGAATCCATTCAATCAGAGCAATTTTGTTAAAGGAATATACTGTAGATATGGCCAAATCACTTTGGGATCGCTAAGAAATAACTAAAAAGCATGACCTTATCAAAAGAACTTGTCAAAAGATACATTTGATTGTACACACATTCTGTCTCTCAAACTAAAAAAAATCCATGTGTCTTTTTAATCCACTTAGAAGTTCTAACAATGGGCAGAAGCCATACCCTTGATTTGATCCTTGCTACATAAGCTCTATCATCCCTTCTTGAACAAAGACTTTCTGATTTTTATCTGTCACCACTTGAGGATAAAAAGCACTTGCCTCTTTCAGCTCTATATGTCCTGAATGGGATCTATGCTCTTTTACCTCCCAAATTATTTAAGACCACACACAGTTTTATCAAAAATTTCATCACAGAATAAGATGAATGGCCATTAATACAGTATTCAGTAGCAATTTAGCTGCAGTCTGCCTATTAACTACCATTGGTGTTGATACCACATGTTCGTTTCCATGAAAGCAGACCCTCCTAGTCAGATTGGGCTGGATGTGGGAAGAAATAACCCCAAATTACAGTGGCTTAGTTATATTTTACCCCCCAGTCCATGCAACAGGTGGCCCTGAAGATCTGTGATCAGGGATACAGGCCAAGGGGACAGCCATCTTTGCAACTATTACCAAAAGAGAAAAAAGTCTCTGGAGGGCTTCACGTCAACAATTCAATTCTCTGATCCAGAAGCACAGGTCACTTCTGCTTACATGTCATCACAAGTCACTTGACTTCAGTCAATCACATGGGTTTTTAGAAGTGAAATCCTTACATGCGAGAACCAATATTAATGAAGGAGTTATACATTTGTGGGGGGATTTATTTATCCCTACAAAAAAACATCAGGGTTTCAGAAATAATGGTCAAATTGGAAAACCATTTTTGTACTAAAACAGAGCATCAGATGAGTGTGTGCAGGGGTGCGCAGCCTGAGAAAAATGGTATACTAAACATGCTGAAACTAAGTGACATAGAACAGTGGAAAAACATATTTCAATTTTGGTTTAAATATACCTTTCTTCTGGTCCCTCTGCTGGAGCAATCATAATATAATACCTATGTCATTTAGCAAAACTCCCTCTCACCTATCAAGATTAATCATAACACTTTCATTTAACTGAAATACTTATTATCTCAAGTCTGCAATGTCTGCCACAAAGAAAATTAGCAAGTGATATAGTTAAAAGGGATATTAAAGTCAATTAGCGGTATAACTGTAAACATTATTGCTTTTATTAACTTAGCCCCACACTGCATAAAGCAAAAGTTAGTAAAATTGCACTCCACTACCAAGTGGTAGTGCTGGGGTTAAAAATCAGGCAGTCCATCACTGCTTTGGCTAGATGCACTATTTCCTTTGATATGCCAAAGTGAAAAAATAATTAATTATTCATTAATCAAAATCAAAATATCAAAAACCAAAGTCTTCCATTCATAATAGCAAAACATGCTGTGAGATAACTAGAAACCATTTTTAAATATTACGTTTTAAAGGACCATGGTATTAATAGATAAAGAGACCACCGAAAAAGAGCCTGACTGACCCCAGACACATACTCAGGGATGTGTGTAGGCCTGATTTCTGAAAGAAGCAGTGTTACAAATCACTGGAAATGATGGCTTCTTATCAAATGCTAATGGGAAAACTTAACATCCAGGGAAAAAATACATATATTCCTTTCTCATATTACATACCAAAGTCAAGCCCAAATATTCTAACCACCTCAATGAGTAAAGCTAATCTAAAATGTCTGGGAAATATAATTATCCTTAGGATATTAGGGTAAAGAAGATTTTCTTAAAGCAGCACAATCATAAAGGAAATGTCACTACACCTGCACAATAAAATAAGTTATAAACAGCTTCAAAATGTAAGACACAGACAAGGAGTATCTTTATAGCTTATTCAACCAGCCAGTATAAAGAAATCCTAAAAATCGGTAATGCACAAAATATGTATGAGCAATTCACCTGAAAAGCAATAAACACGTGGCAAAAAAATGTTCAGCCTCACTGGTAATCAGGAAAAATGCAAATTGAAGCCAATATTTCAGTCTCATACAGGAGAACCTGTAGTATATTTTGAGGAAATTGATCTTAGGAGAGAATCAACAGATTGTGTTATTAATGGCTAATATGACAAGGAGAGAGAGAAATTCATATTTTGCTTTGATATTATTTGTAGGCTCTTTTTTTGGCTTCCTTCACTACATCAATTTTTACTATAAATAGTCCAGGGACAGACAGCAGAGGGGATATAATCAAAGCATGCCAGAAAGTAATGTGCGCAGCAGTCTTGAAGGAATTTAGAGGTTTGTAGCATCATTGAGTTGACAGCCTTGCAGCAAACATACACCTACACAAGAAATGTAGCCCAAAGTAAAGACACTCTTGGCATATCATTTAACAGGGTGCTAATTAGATGAACAACAACAAGAATCATGCCAAGAAGATGCTTTTGGAGATTCTTTAAAATGCTGAATGGATAAAATGCTAAATATTCTCATTTGAACTCAAGATGTGTGGGTATATATTGCTACATAACCTGCCCCCACCCCCAGACATAGGGGTTTAACACAATACTTTATCGCTTGTCATAGTCCTGTGCATTGACTGGGCTCAACTAGACAGTTCACACTTGAGGACTCACAGACCATTGCCATCAAAGAGAGGCTGGCCCTGGAGGCTCACATGTTAGATCTCAGCTGAGGCTGGGTGGAACATTTGAGGGGTGGCCAAGAATCCTTACATGCCCTGGTTTCCCCAGAACAAGAATAAGATAAAATCCACCAGCTTCTTGTCACTAGCCTCTAAAAACCCAGAACATCAATTCCATTGCATTCTAGTGGTCAAGCAAGTCACTAAAGACAGCCCAAAGTCCAGAGGGCTGGGGATGGGGTAAACCATATGCCATCTCTTCAAGTGAGAAGCAGTGCGTGGAAAGAGGAGGGAAGTCTCCCTCTGCCTGTGTCTCTCTGTTTCTCATGAATAAATAAATAAAATCTTTTTTTAAAAATGGGACGCCTGGGTGGCTCAGTGATTGTCTGTCTTTGGCTCAAGGCATGATCTCGGGGTCCCAGGATCGAGTCCCACGTCGGGCTCCCTGCATGGAGCCTGCTTCTCCCTCTGTCTGTGTCTCTGCCTCTCTGTGTCTCTCATGAATAAATAAATAAAATCTTAAAAAAAAAAAAAGGAAAGAGGAGGGAAGGAATGGCAGATGGCTATCTTTGGAGACTTACTACCATCCAAGAGAACTTCAACAACCCTTCACTCCTTGGAGCATATTACTTAAATGATTCTGAGTGATCAGCCTCTCCGTGTGTTAGCACTCTGCGTGAATGGATGATTCTTCAAGCTTTTTTCCCCAGCCATCCATGCATGGAGGCGAGCTAGTACCAACAGAAGTCTGAGTCATGACTGCCACCATGCAAAAGGGATCATGTTATCTCTGTCTTCCTAAAATAAATCCTTCATGGCAGGTTACTCACCTGGCTTGTTGAGGGGGATTGTCTGAATCACTGACTACCAATCAAACCAAGTCTAAGAAATCAAACTGATTAAATGACATTTTAATTTTTTTTAAATTTTTTTTTTATGATAGTCACAGAGAGAGAGAGAGAGAGAGAGAGAGAGAGAGAGAGGCAGAGACACAGGCAGAGGGAGAAGCAGGCTCCATGCACTGGGACCCCGACGTGGGATTCGATCCCGGGTCTCCAGGATTGCGCCCTGGGCCAAAGGCAGGCGCCAAACCGCTGCGCCACCCAGGGTTCCCTAAATGACATTTTAAAAATAGTTTGTGTCTAAAGAAATTTCTTCCTTGGTATCATTTTATTCATGTATTCTTAACTTTCTTTAAAGTGAGATAAAATGTTGGTTTATTTCACTGAAAAGTAATTAATAGGTCAGAGTATATGTTTCCTTCTGATATTTTCTTTTTCACATTACCTTCCAAGGGAATAGTTATCATGTCCAGCTAGTAGCATGTGGTATTAACTCTCATTATTAAGAATTCATTTTTAACTGACTGGAGAAAGTGTGTAACTTTTCATTTACTTAAAAGAACAACAAATTCTTCCTCAAAATCTATCGCAGTATTTGTTTGAATAAAAACTATTTTATAATTTATCGGTCACTAGATATATTTTAGTAAGTGCATGATTCAGTGTTGTTAACTACGGGCATGTTGTACAGCAGATCTTGAGAACTTACTCATCTTGTATACCTGAGACTTTATGCCCATCAATTAGCAACTCCCCATTTCTGCCAGCCCCTGGCAACCACCATTCTACCATTTTTACATGCTTGACTTCTTTAGATGCCTCATACAAGTGGAGTCATGCAGTATTTTTATCCTTCTGTGTCTGGCTTATTTCACATAGCATAATGTCTTCCGGGTTTATTCTTGTTGCTGCCAGTGGCATGGGTTCCTCCTTTTTGAGGCTGAATATTATTCCATTGTAGGTCTATACATTTTCTTTACTCATTCATCCACTGATGGGCATTTAGATTGTATCATATCTTGGCTATTGTAGAAAATGCTACAATTAACACGAGTGTGGAGGCAGCTCTTCAATATCTAATTTTAATTCTTTTGAGTATATATATTCAAAAGTGGGATTGTTGAATCATAGGGGTAGTTCTATTTTTAATTTTTGAGGAACTTCCATACTGTCTATGTTCCATAGTGGCGCTCCATTTCTCATTCTTACCAGCAGTGCACAAGAGTTTCCTTTCCTCCATATCCTCACCAACGTTTATCTTTTCTTTTTTGATAATAACCATCCTACCTGGAGTGAGTGGAGTGAGGAGATATCGCATTGGGATATTGATTTGCATTTTCCCGATGATGAGCGATGGTAAGCATCTTTTCATATTCCTCTTGGGCATTGTATGTCTGCTATGGAGAAATGTCTATTCAAGTCTTTTGTCCATTTGTTCATTGGGTTATTTAGGATGATTCATTTATTTTGCTATTGAGTTGTAGAAGTACCTTCTTTGTTTTGGAGCTTAACCCCTATCAGATTGATGGTTTGTCTATTTGTCTTTTTGTTGCTTGTGTTTTCAGTGTCCCGTCCAAGAAACCATTGCCAGCACCAATGCCATGCATCTTTTCCTGTTTTCTTGTAGGAGTTTCTTAGCTTCAAGTTTGTGTTTGAATTCTGAATCTGTTTTGAGTTGGTTTTCCTGTATGGTATAAAACAAGGGTCAAATAGTTCATTCTGTTGCATATGGACATCCAGTTTTCCCAGCACCATTTATCAAAGAACCTTCAGGAAAGAAGTCATTCTTTTTTTTAATCATAATTTCCATTCATATCTTTTTGCTCTCAGAATCTTTTTCTCATGAAGTTCAAGGATTATAATAAAAGTTTAGCCACACAATTTAGCTTTTAGACATCTCAATCTTGCAGCTCAGACTTCTGATCTTGGGAAATTCTGAGCTCAAAATACTTTTTTGCTTAATTTCTTTTTACTGTCAATCAAGGATCTCTTTTCTACATTATAAAAGACTATTCTTTACTGGGAATGGTTGATATTTAGCTCTTTTCTCTAATCCTTCCCTCTTTTATCTAAAGCTTTGTATCCCAAAGACTAAAGTAACACCCAAAATGTCAAAGTGCTAGAGGACACTCTGCTGTAATCCTGGCATGAAGGACAACTCAAATGATCTCATCAGTCTCTTTGTGTTTGTATAATTAAAGCTATTTCACAAAACAAATAATGAACTAAAAAAAAAAAACAACACCTTATTTCTTGATCTTTCTGCTATATTTCTTCCAGTATAATCTGAAGAATTTTCTCTAATCTTAGTCTCAAACCTTTCTCCAAAATGATTATATGAATAAAATGTTCCCATAAGCAGTGGACAAGAGCTTCTGTTGCTTCATGTCCTCATAAACACTTGATTTTGCCCAATTTTTAAAAATGTAATTCTAGGGGCACCTGGGTGGCTCAGTTGGTTAAGCATCTGCTTTCAGCTCAGATCATGATCTTGCAGTCCTGGGATCAAGCCCCACAACTGCTCATCAGAGAGTTTGCTTCTCCCTCCCCCTCTGTGTGCATTCTCTCTCTAACAAATTAAGGCTTCTAAAAAATGTAATTCTAGTATCATCAGTGATAAATTCTTGACTTAAATGTAGTTGAATTTAGTAGTGATTTGCACTCCCTAAATATTGGAAGATAATGTTTAATGTTGGAAGAAACAAGTATGTAAAGTATCAAGAATTTTGCAGTACTGATTTTCCAAGTGCTTTAAAAATTTCATACACTCTAAAGAAATGCATATGTGTGTGTGTATATAGCATATTACCACTATATTTTGTTATCCCTAACACTATACAAGGTCTCTATCTACATATTATGCCAAATAACTCCAGCCACCCAACTACCGATGTCCTACATTTCAGAAAAGGCAAACGATAGGTCAATCAATTTATATATGAACTCTTTTCAGAAGAAAATGAGTGAAAATATCAGTGAGGGTGACCAAACATGAGAGACTCCTAACTCTGGGAAACGAACAAGGGGTAGTGGAAAGGGAGGTGGGCCGGCGGTTGGGGTGACTGCGTGACGGTCACTGAGGGGGGCACTTGACAGGATGAGCACTGGGTGATATGCTATATGTTGGCAAATCGAACTCCAATTAAAAAAAAGTACAAAGGTAATTCTGCAACATCTTGGGGAACAATAATTTGCATTACAATCCTTAAAAGCGTTTGTTTGTTTTCTGTAAGAAGGTGCAGCAGGGGCACCTGGCTGGCTCAGTCTGTAGAGCATGTGACTCTTGATTTTAGGTTTAGGAGTTCAAGCCCCACATTGGGTATGGATATGACTTAAAACTAAAATCTTGGGGGAAAAGATAAAGTGCAGCAGTTTTACTTTAAAACGTTTGCAATTAGGGACTATCTTGTTCTGAAGGGTGATGGAAGTTGTCACAGAAACAACCATAAGTACAAGAAAATATTTATCCTAAAATCCGCTCTACTTTTTTCTTGTTGTTGAGGAAATAAGTTATTTTTTAGGAGCAAGTTTTCTATTTTGTGAGTATGTAGAGGATTATTGACCTTCGAAGTCTTTCACTCCCAGGAGTCATTTTTTCGGCATCTTGAGGCTTAATTTAAGTCCGTGTCCTGCATCCTAAACATTGCTGAAGACCACGCTGTCTCCTCACAAGATTGATTTTAGAAATTGTGTGATGGAATAGAACAGGCTACTGTTTGTGTTTGAAGGGGGAAAAACACCCATGATATTTCCCAAGGCAAGTAATTATCTTCAATAATATTTATCCTTGGTGTATTCAGAGTTAACAGAAAAGCATAGGAGTAGAGAGACGTGTAAATACCGTATCGGTTTTCCTCTGTCTGAAAGTCTACTTGTTCTTCTAATGAAATGATTCTCTGTTTGATTTTATTTAAAATATCAACCTCTTCATATTCCTAACTCTTATAATTTTGTCTCCATGACTGTCTTATATTTTAAGTGTGTACAATGCTTAAAAATATGTATCCTTTAAAAAAAGTATATTTTTAAAATATGTTTATATTTATATTTAATATCTTTATTTCTAAAATTCAATCTATATTTATTTGTATTTTAAATGTACATATTTTCAAAAGCATTAGATACAATTTATTTACACACATATTTTTTCCTGATGTTTTGAATGTTAATTATCCAGAGATGCCTGGGTGGTTCAGTCAGTTAAGCATCCAACACTTGGTTTCAGCTCAGGTCATGATCTCAGGGTAATGGGATTGATCCCCATGTGAGGCTCCACGCTCAACACAGAGTCTTCTTAAGATTCTCTCCCTCTACCTCTGCCCACTTGCACACTCTCGTGTGTACCCTCAAATGAATAAATAAAATCTTTAGAAAAAAATGGAAGTTATCCTAGTTTCTTCAAAAAGTAGGTTTATGGCAACTTTCAAAATACATAAAGAACAATGAAATTAAAATAATAAAAAATGTAAGTGGGGAAAATCAGGTAAAGTTAAAACAAAGATACAGAATACAAGATGAAATCTGGTTCACATGATGTTGCTAGAAGGAGAGTTGAATTGGCTTCATTTTCTCCACCAATCAGTGTAGTGAGGGGAGCACATTTACCCTAATGCTTGGTCAAGTCCTAAAGATGCCATCAAAATCAATGCTCAAAGAAAACCCAATTATCCTCACTTCTGCTGAGAAAAACTTCTCCTGTGAGCATCACAGACCCTGTGTAAAGCACATAGTGTTGTCAACATTTTATACTATTTTATAACACATAGGTTTCATCTTACATGTTAAAACATTCCTCAAAATTGTAATGACAATGATGGAAAACTATGTTTTAGGAAAAGGGTCCCATGATGGTGTCAGAAGGCTGGGTTCCTCGTTCAGTTCTCCTCTGGATCAATAATAAGGACAGGGTTTGGAGCCCCCGGGGAAATGGATTAAAACAGTCAGGTCTAAATATATCATTTCACTCAACTACAATCTTTGTAAATTTCAAGGAATCAAGTCATGTTTACTGATAATAACCAGAGGGCAGGTGTTCTATTTTACCCTTTCTAAGTATATTCTTCCAGCTAGCCACAAATAGAATTTCACTCTTTGTCAGGAGATGTTGACAAAGCCACAGGCCATGTTAAATTAGCCTTCTACCGGCCCATGGAGGACTCGTAGACAAAGCCTGCTAGTGTTCAACACATGTGCGTGTGTATGTGCACACACACAGGCTCGTAGACTGAAGCCCTGGAACTCTGTCATAAAGCATAGCCTTGGAAAAGTGTAGAGTGCACATACAAAGGCCATGAATCTCTGGACAAGGACCCAAACAATAACAAAATCTGAAAATAAATATCCTGATATAACCAAGACTAATGTATAAAAAAACCTATCCTATTCTAGTCCTGTAGCTCTTGGACTTCAGTATTTAAAAAGTCATTACAGGGACGTCTGGGTGGCTCAGTGGTTGAGCGTTTGCCTTTGGCTCAGGGTGTGATCCTGGAGTCCCGGGATCGAGTCCCACATCAACCTCCCTGCATGGAGCCTGCTTCTTCCTCTGCCTGTGTCTCTGCCTCTCTCTATGTGTTTTTCATGAATAAATAAAATCTTTTAAAAAATAA
Source organism: Canis lupus dingo (assembly GCF_003254725.2). Classification (NCBI taxonomy): domain Eukaryota; kingdom Metazoa; phylum Chordata; class Mammalia; order Carnivora; family Canidae; genus Canis; species Canis lupus. The sequence goes on from NC_064247.1 coordinate 74,585,777, forward strand.
AAAAGTCTTTTTAAAAAATTTAAAAAATAAAAAATCATTACAAAGTATATACACATATTACATGCATCCTCACATGCATATAAACATGATAGCCATATTCTCTCACTACCTTTTATTGCAAATTAAAGCCAGAGAAGGTGATTAAATGTGCAAACATACATGTGCCTGTGAGCATCCACATGGGGTTGTGTGCATTCACATGGGCAAAGACATGCACGCACCGTATTCTGGATCCCACTGTTATTTAAAAATATGAAAGAGATTTTAGGGGCACCTAGGTGGCTCATTCTGTTGAGCATCAACTCTTGATTTTGGCTCAGGTCATGATCCAGGGTCGTGAGATTAAGCCGTATGTCAGGCTCTACACTCAGCATGGAGCCTGCCGGGGATTCTCTTTCTCTCATTCTCCTTCTGTCCCTCCCACCCACTCTTTGCACACTCACTCATTTTCTAAAAAAATAAAAATATGAAAGTTATTTTAATGGATCAAAAAAGTCAATTTACTACTAGAGGATAAGTCAGTCTAAAAGAATTTTGATTTGTGAAATTTTTTTTCTAAGATTAATCACTTATTTGTCAAAGACTAACACAAGTGTTTGGACCAAAATTAAGGAAGTTGTCTTAGGAAACTGAATGAGTGACTTTGCTGGATGGGGTTCAGTTAGTTATTTTCAAGTTCCAGCCATGAAAGAGATCCCATGTTACACACAAAGCAGAGTCCGATAAACAATAAATAGATAATCCCACAAATGACAATGACACTTCACTTCCATCAAGTTCTGTGAATAAGAAGTTCCTGGCGCAATGAGATGTCATGCTATGTTTCTGCCATATCTAGATGTTCCTGATCAGTGATTTGACATATTTCTTGAGGACCTATTATTTTCCTGGGACTTTTTTTTTTATGGTGAAAAAATTTATATTTAGATTTATAGCCGGCTGGACTCAGTTTAGATGATCCCAATTTTGTTGGCAACATCCAAAGCATCATAGTCAGGAGCCACTCGAACATATGCTTTCTTCTCTCCATCAGGCCTGATCAAGGTGTTGACCTTGGCCACATCAATGTCATAGAGCTTCTTCACAGCCTGTTTGGTCTGGTGCTTATTGGCCTTGACATCCACAATGAACACAAGTGTGTTGTCTTCTATTTTCTTCATGGCTGACTCAGTAGTTAAGGGGAACTTGATAATGGCAGAGTGATCAAGCTTGTTTCTCCTGGGGGTGCTCTTTCGAGGATATTTGGGCTGCCTTTGGAGACGCAGGGTCTTGGGTCGTCGGAATGTAGGTGACGTGCGGATCTTCTTTTTTTTGTGACTGTGCACGCCTTTCAGCACCGCTTTCTTAGCTTTCAAAGCCTTTGCTTTGGCTTTGGCTTTGGGAGGGGCAGGGGCTTCCTTCTTTGCCTTCGGCGCCATGTTCCTCCTGGGACTTTTCTAGGTGTTCTAAACGATTTAATATTCAATGACAAACAGATTAGCAAATGGCATCTTTATTATTTGGCTCAGTCTTCATAACCCCTAGGCTATCAACTTTTTTCTCATAAACATTTTAGAGAACACTTTCCAATTACATTCAACAAAAATGACATGACATGGCTTCATCAGAAAAGAGAAAGCTACAAGGTTACCCTTACATCCTTAGTTTAAAATGATTCTATCTCATATGGAGCAGAAAAGCCTCAAAATTAACATTTTACTTCCTATTAGCCTTGATGTTAAGCTTACCTATACTTTTACCATACTCTGAATTTCCTTTGGTAACATCCATCAGGATGCAGGACACAGGGAAAAAGAAGGGAGACAGGATTCCCATGCTAACTTGACATTCTCCCAAAAATTCCACAAAAGAATATAGAGAAAAACATTCAGATATAAAATTCCACAAAAGAATATAGAGAAAAACATTCAGATATAAAATTGTACTTAAGGCCAGATTTTAATATCTTTAAATTTTAAAAGTTCAGGGAACTTCATGAAAACTTAGATATGAACACACCAATGTCAAGATGTGAATTTAACGGTCTCTTTCTCTATCTTTATATACTTGATGGTGATGATGGTAAGCTGAAAAATTGTTTTTTTGTTTCTTGTGAATTTATTTATGCATTTTCTAGGAGTTATTCCTTAAAAGTTGATAAACTAAATGTAGAGGTATCTTGTATGTCATAACAAAGATATGTTTTTCCCAGATCTCTTTGTCTCTTGGATATATATATATTTTTTTTTTATTCACATTAAGGATATTTCTTTGCTCACTTCCTGGAAAAAAATGGACATTTTTTTTGGCCTGAATTGATCACCTACTGTTTGCATTGCAACTAAAAACTAAACTATTTCTTAGTTGCCAAGTCTATGGAATCTATGCTTTTAATTATAAACTTTATATCATTTCAATGGGCATAAGTTCCCATTAGCATTTAGTTTAAATTGTACTTTTGCCCAAGGCTACTCCTTCCCTTCTGGTTTCCCGTATACCTTACACCATTGTGAAATGTCCTTCCCCATTTTTGTCATAGTAGGTCCTCTCTCCAGACCCCCAGGCTAAAGCCATCCCTGAGAAGAGCCAGATACACTTCAGTCACTACAGATCTGGCAAGTTTCATCTAATGGACAGATCCAGACTATACTCAATGGCTTAATTATTTGGGGCCAACTTCAGTGATAATCTTTACTTTCTGTGTTCTGGCACAATCTCTCTTCTTCTAACTACCTTCTTGACCTAGGAAGCAGTGTCCTTTTCTTCTTGACCTACAAAGCAGTTTTACTTTTCAGACTATTTATCTCAAGTCATTGTCTTCTCAATGAATAAGCTCATCTTCAAAACTAAAGGGAAAATGAGCAGAGTGCAAAGTCATAAGGCATGTATTTTGTTTTTATATTTGAAGATTGTGCCTGAATTCATTATCTATTGCTCCATAACAACTTGCCAAAAATTTAATGGCCAAATCACCACAGGTTTATTATCTTACAACTTTTGTGGTTCAGGAATTTGAGTACCACTCAACTGAGTCCTCTGCTTTAGGTTTTGTTTTCTCACAAACTTGCCAACTCTATTGTCAGCCCAGGTTGTGATCTCATCTGAAGTCTTGACTGGGAAAGAATTCATTTCTGATCTCATTTTTGTAGTCATCTTCAGGATTTTTTCCCCTGGGTCTGTCACGCTGAAGGTCTCTGTTCCAACCTGGCTGCTAGCTAGAGGTTGCCTTTGGCATGTGGGCCTCCCCAACACGGCAACTTGCTTCATCAAAGTCAGAGAAATCAAGCATCTACTAATAAGATGGAAGTTACATTATTATGTAACATCATCATAGAAGTGATGATCTCTCACATTTGCTATATTCTGTGGGCTACAAATTTCTAGGCCAGCCCTCCTCACACAGGGAGAGGACTCCAAAGACTTGTCCCCAGAGGCAGGAATTATCAAGGAGTCACCTTAGAAGCTCCCTATTGCAGCATCCACATAGGAAAATAAACATTGAAGATTTCCCTATCTGCCAGCTGCCTATGGAAGCTTTGTCATGGGCAAGTGGTTGTTCTCACACAGAAAACATCTGTTTCTATAGAGGCAGTAAGCACAGTCTGGATCTTACTCAAAACCACATGCTTTTGTCTGTTTAGGCAGCATTAGAGAGCTGGCTGCTGGCAGTCCAGTCTTCCTAAATTGACCTGGCTGAGGCAAGAATTAGATTTCAGGGAGAATCTCTCCACATAATGGCCTTTTAGCTATTATGTGAAAGGGTAACCATGGGCCTGTAATTTATTCCTCCCTCCTTGGGGATCCCTGAAGAAGTTTGACCCTGACCAGAATTCTTTGCAAATATCGACTGATCGAATATGCTAGCTCAAAGATAAATGAGGGTCCTGAAAGGGTTTTCTCTGTACTGATTACTAATTTAGAAATGATTTTAGCATTATATCCTGGTCCATCTAGATTGTGTTAAATTATCTTGCACATCGCAGGCTGAAGGCGTGCTAAAACATGGAAGGTACACACAGAGCCAGAAACGAGACCAAGAGCCTAGTGAGACTCCTGAACTCAACAGCTTCCCTGGCTAACTTGTCATATATTCTTGACAAATTCCAAAGCCAAGATATGTCTGGCATGGGAAGAAACATTGAGGAAGCTGTATCTGCAAATTTGGAGCCTCCCAGAGGCTGTGCATATTTTTGCCCCTGTCTGTTGTTCCTGTTGATAATTATGCATCAGCCTAGTGCTCTGCAAGCTGAAACCATCTTTCTGAAGCAGTAGGAATGACAATGGTAAATGCAACTTCCATCCAATTAAGTTAAATGACCATTGGAGGAATGTATCTACATGATGGCTTTAAGATAGCGGCACATAACAAACCGCACATATTTAAAGTTTTGGCTGATACATATACTCCAGAAACCATCACCACCATCAAGAAAATGGATGCATCTAATTTGGTACCATTGATCCAAACCATGGTAGATACTATGATTTGAGGTGCTTCCCAAATTTGGGCTCCTCATGTTACATTGCTATCTAGGGGTCAAGGAAAGACTCAAGAGATAGTAAAGCTCAGGTACTAAGCAGGGAATCCAATGCTGGCCAAAATATCCATGCTACCCAAGAGAAAGTTAAGACCAAGGGGAAAATTGTAAAGAAAGAAGCAAGAAGTAATATCTGATGCAGTCTGCTGAAGTTGTTTTATTCTTGCCTATTGAAAAGGCAAGACAAAAAAGAAGCAATAGAGAGGATCCCTAGGAGGGTGTTGGTGGTATGATCTCGTGGCCTGAGAGATGAAAAAACCAACTTCGGGATCCCTGGGTGGCGCAGCGGTTTAGCACCTGCCTTTGGCCCAGGGCGCGATCCTGGAGACCCGGGATTGAGTCCCACGTCGGGCTCCCTGCATGGAGCCTGCTTCTCCCTCTGCCTGTGTCTCTGCCTCTCTCTCTCTCTCTCTCTCTGTGTGACTATCATTAATTAATTAATTAATCAATTAATTAAGTAAAAAAGGAAAAAAAAAGAAAAAACCAACTTCAACTCCAGCTGTGACACCCATAAACCTTCAGAGCCCCTTCAGATTCACTGCATATCAGCTAACATGGATGAGCACAAATCGAATTATAAAGATCATGATTTGGAATGGATAATACTTATTTACTCTCACTTAAAATTATAACATTTTAAAAGCAAACTGAAGGTTTAAGATTTGCTCACCCAACTCAGGGGAGGAATCCAAGGAGCTAGAAAATGATGCAGGTGGAATGGCCTTTGGGAAATAACTAAAATATCTAGAACAATTGCTCTTGGGACACAGTGTATCATAATCGCTGTGGAGGGTGGACAGGGTACCCAGGAGCACTTAAAGGTGAAACTCAGTATCAACATGTGACGATAGAGAAATACCAGATAAAGGTTAAACTCTAATTTGGAAGACCTGAAGAGAGAAAGTTCTCTCTGCTCACTGGTTATGTCACCTTTACTGAGAAGCATAATCAGGATGGATGCCTATGTGGATGGAAGATGGTAACCACTCCCATTCTTAAATTATATGTGTTCTGTGTCCACCCTCAGCCTGGTTTCAACTGAAATGCTAAGTGAGGTTCTTTGCCTTCCCAAGCCCTCCTCTGTAGAAAATATTAAACAATATAGAATTCCAGGAATACAAGAGGAGATTAATGGTTTAGTTAGCATTAATGGTTGAAGCAGGTGTATTGATCTCCATTAATTCTCTTTTTAACAGCCCTTTCAAGCCAAAAGGCAAAGCAGATGATTTGCAGATACTGATAGTGGACAGTTGGGAATTCATCTAGGTAGATCTACCAGATTCACTGTAGGTAGGATTTTTTTTTTTTAATTAAAACCACACACACACACACACACACACACACACAAAAACCCTGCATCCAAAGGCAATAGGCTGAAGGAGACTAGTATGCAATACAGATTTAGCTCTTGTTTTCTTTTCTATTCTTATTTCAGAAGCCAGTCAAGAACAGTTTGTACTCACCAGTATACTGTCACGATCTAGCAGTGTTACACTTGGTCTTAATAACCATTAAGTGTAAGTTGGTAGGGGATCCCTGGGTGGCTCAGCAGTTTAGCGCCTCCCTTCGGCCCAGGGCATGATACTAGAGTCCAGGATCGAGTCCCACGTCGGGCTCCCTGTATGGAGCCTGCTTCTCCCCTGCCTGTGTCTCTGCCTCTCTCTCTCATTCTCTCTCTCTCTCTCTTTCTCTCTCTCTCTCTCTCTCTCGTGCATAAATAAATAAAATCTTTAAAAAAAAAAAGAGTAAGTTGGTAACATCAATGACATATAATTGCCTCCTCTGAGGAAGAAGGACAGGGGGATTTAGAGTCTGAGATCCTTCATTTGCCAATACAGCATGGCAGACAGGCTCCATTAAAATTCAGGACTCACCCCCCTCTCTGAAAAATAACACGAGCTAGAACCACAAAGAGCTTTCCTCAGAATGTGAGAAATAATTTATGATCTGATCTTGACCCTGCCACCGAACGGCCGGAGACTGGAGAAACTGTCTGAGTTATGGCAAAATAGTATCTCCCATTTGGGGATATTGTTAGGCCTAATCACAAAGTCACCAGAAAGAAATCTGAGATTGAATTGTGCCCTGACAGAAACAAACAAATAAAAGATTTATAAAGAGCTGCCAATCAGGCATTGCCTCTTGAGCCTGGCGCCCCCAATGCACAAATGACTGCAGAAGTGGAAGCAGCTAGAACACACACATACTAGAGCTTTTGGCAGAAATCGATAGAGCTCCTCAGTGGAGAAGGCCAGGATTTGGGACTTGAAAAGTGTCCGATGCAGCTGCTCAGTGCAGCCGTTTAGAAACAGAACTAGAAGGCTTGCTGTTGGGCATCTGCATGAATTGCTTCTACCGTAGGAAAGCCTCGGATAGTCCTGAGACCAGAAACGCCCATCGGGACTTGGGTGATGGATGTCAGATAACTGTTCAAATTGAGGAAGCATCTCAGTGGAGCTCACGGACAAAGGGGAGTAGTATCCTCAGGAGCATACATTAGCTGAGGGTTCAAGAGCACTTCAAGGCATTTCTTCACTGCGTTTGCAGCCTTTGGTAAATCCCCCACCCCAAGGTCCTCTCTGCCGAGACTGCTGGATTGCTTTAATCGCCAAATTCTCTACCCACGCAGAGTGGTTAAGTCTACTGATTGGATTTCCTAAACGGAAAGTCACGAAGCTGTTGGAAACCAGTTGTTACACGTTCTACATATGGTAAATCCTTGGTGGAAGAAGGAAAAATGCAGACAGGGCATTTTGAACAGCTTTATGCTATGCTGAAAACGATTTGCTAACCCAAGGAGAGACACTAGAGGGAGCTACCTCCCTCTACAGGACAGGACAGGACAGGACAGGAGACTGGACAGGACAGGAGACTGGACAGGGCTGGCGATCTACAGACATAGTAAAGCAATTTGAGAAGACATTGCATTATTAGACTCATCAAACATCAGTCTTGCCAGAAACTCTGGGAAAGAGCATTTGCCCTTACTCAGGGGACATCTTAATAGTAATGAAATCCCATGTATTTAAGAGACAATGGTGCTAGAGGAAAACATCACTAAGACTTGTAGCTGCAGATTGCATATGGCTATCAAGCACTCAAAATGTGGTTACTCCAAATAAGATGTGTCATGTGTGTAAAATACATATGGCATTTCAAAGACAACACAGAAGAAGAATGTCAAATGCCTCATTAATTCATTCGGATTACATGGTGAATTATTTTGGATCTATTTGGGTAAATACAATAGATTTTTTAATTAATTTCATTTTTAAAAACCTTTTTAAAGTGTGCCTCCAGAAAATTTAAGATTATATGTGTGGTGTATATTTTATTTTTCTGAACAATACTCTTCTAGATTGTTTATATAAGTAAGCCTTTAAATTAGGGTTCAGCTGGGCTGAATAATGGATGGTACACATGGTAGCTAGAATAGGACTATCAGAAGATCAAGATACATAAACTAGCTGATCCCCAGACTTGACTACTCCATGTGCGGACTTGTTCCACACATGGTCAGCTCTCACCACTATAAAACCAGAATATTTCCTAATTTGGAAAAAGGGACTTCAAGAGGATATCTTTCAAGTCCAGGGTTTTCTAGACAGTGAAATGGATATGCATCATGCCTGCCTTATGTCTTTTGTTAATTACAATAAACCTTTACACTAGATTGGACATGTTTCCAGTGAACCCAACTGACAGTTGGAGCTTTGTATTTGCATAAGGGTTGAAACATTTGTGGGTCTTATAATTTTTTTCAGCAAGGTCAGTTAGACCTTGCTAATACTCGGTCATGGAAGACAGTATTATTAGGTCACCTGAAATCCCGCTGTGTAGTGTTTGAAATGCAAACGGAACCATGAAATAAATCTATGAAAAAACCAACCTTGAATTCATGTGGTTTATCTGCAGTCACTCAAGACATGACCCAGGATTGCTGACTTATCTTCTGACCATAGCTCTTGGATTTAGAAACCTAATTCTCCACATAAAGGCATGGTTTCCTATATGAAAGAAAGATAATTTTTTATTAAATAAAAAGAAATGAGATCGTTCATTAAAATAATAGGAAATTCTCCTAAGTGGAATAGAAAGCTGATAAAATAATTTTAAATCTAAAGGATTTCTGGCTAGGTTGCCTCAGGAAGGCAAGGAGAAAAGGACTGATGTCCTTAGAAAAACATTGGCTTTAATCTCACTTTCATGATCAGAAAAGTAGACATTTGAAAAGAAATGTGTATATATGTGTGTGTTTATATGCATATCTACAAATATATATATTTGTGACAGTATATGCACTTAATTTAAACTACAAATAAATATATTTAAGAAGATAGGCAGAATAAACTAGATGAATGATAAATCTTAGGTGAAGTTTTAGATTTTAAATTTTAAAAACTAAGACAGAAAAAAGGAAAATGACGCAAATGGGTTCCTATGCTCATAAAAATATATCATAAAAGTGGGGCATGTTTCAGAGTCTAAATCAAAAAAGTTCTCATGGACACAACTGAAATCTAACAGAGGAGGAGAGCTTGTCTTTTTTTTTTTTTAAGATTTTATTTATTTATTCATGAGAGCCAGAGAGAGAGGCAGAGACCCAGGCATAGAGAGAAGCAGGCTCCATGCAGGGAGCCTGTTGTGGGACTCGTTCCCGGGGCCCCAGGATCACGCTCTGGGCCGAATGCAGGCACTAAACTGCTGAACTACCCAGGGATCCCCAGAAAGCCTGTCTTAAATAGAATAGATCAACGCCTCCTTTATTAAGGGGCCAGAACCCAAGAAACTACTGGAAGGTGGTCTCTTAACTCCATAATGAGAGAATCTCAAAATACAGGAAGGCTTTTACAAGTGTTTGCAGAAACTTTAGAAAATTGTGAGAAAGATCCATGTTCTAATATTATTAGGGAACTTCAGAGTTAGAAGGAAACTAGCTTTGATTTCATATCCAGGGTAAGCACTGACTGGGAAAACAGTTGACACGCCTTGACCATGAACAATCATCATCAAGTCTGTGTCTGTGCAATCAGCTATGTATAGGTACTCCTTAAGGTACAAAAATGGACATAATGAATTTAGAATTAACTAATAATATTTATTGAGGGAAGATTTACACTGAGATTGATAATTAGGGAAGTTTACAAAATTTGTTTAAAAAAATGAGATGAAACACTAAGATTTGAAACTCATGCAAGTCAAAAGAGAAAAAAAAAAAAAAAAGGAAATTTTGCAAGGGTCCAATCATGAAAACCAGGTTAAGTTCACTCAATGTCAATTAGATAGCCTTATTTTGTTCAAAACAGAAGACTATGGAATAATATTGACGGAAACATCAGAGGAGAAGGTGAAGTAAAGTTATAAATGGATATAATTTCAAGGTCAAATCACAATGCAGAGCTAAAATAAATTATGAATTGATATGTGACTGATTTTAACTCATGTCTATTATTACCTCTGACCAGTGGATTAAGGGGAATGTAAAAGAAGATTTGCAGTGTTTACACTTTTTTTTTTACAATGATCACATCAGTTATTTAAATGTAATAAATACAAAGTTATTTTAAGAGACTCAAAGAAGCAGAAAGACACATCCACTCATCTTAAAGAGGCACCCACTGCAGTTACACACAGTGGAATTTGGGCTTCTGAATTAAATCAAAGAAACCCTTTGTGGTGAGAAAAATCCATAAGGTTTCCTAGTTAAAGGAAGAACTTTAGTAAATAAAAGGGAAAACCCAAGGTACAGTGTTATCAAGTGAAATGGTATTTTAAGGAAAAACCTGTTAAATATCAACTTTTAAAATGTCATTAGGTCAGTCTTTACAGATGAGACCAAATTTCCTGTCTGATACACAAACAGACACAAGTACACACACACACACTCACGAAGGAACTCTGAAAGAATTAACTTCTGGCAAATCATATGAAGTAAAGTTTGAAGATAATGGGTTATTTTTTAAAGTAACATAATTACCATAATAGTCCTTCATAGACCATAAGATATTTCTGAAATATCCACAAACATTTTTCCAGATAACAACAACAAAACTCAAGGAATTATCAAACAGATGGGCAAATGGATTTTTAGGGGGTCTGTTTTTAAGTAACATTAATTTATGATAAGATCTTCATGGCAAGAGTCTAAGGTCTCATCACCAGAAAGTGAGACAGACCATAGTAGGTGTGAAAGCCTAGATAATAAATCTGACTAGAAAAATCCTTTTCATCTTTCAAGTTGAGAGAAAGGTGATGGGAATATTAAGATTAAGAGGACTATAGCAAAGCTTATGTATTCCAGGGCTCACCCTCATAATCCTCTTGTTTAGAAAACTATCAGGGGCACTTGGGTAGCTCAATCAATTAAGTGTCCACCTTCAGCTCAGGTCATGACTTCAGGGTCCTGTGTTCAAGCTGGTTGGGCTCCCTGCTCAGTAGAGAGTCTACTTGTCCCTCTCCCTCTGCCCCTCCTCATTCTTTGTGTGCACACTCTCTCTCTCTCTCAAATAAATAAGTAATCTTAAAAAAAAAAAAAAGAGAAAGCTTTCAGATGAACTCATTCTACATACATTTTCAGTATTATTTGCAATTCTTGATTCAATTAAATATACAAATCCCTAAATATCTATAACCAATGTTTACCTGTGTCTGTTTTATTTCTATTATTATTTATTATTTATCTAAGCAAAGAAACCTGTTTATCTGTACTATTAAAATAAGTTTGGGGTGCCTGAGTGCCTCAGTTGGCTAAGCATCTGCCTTCAGCTCAGGTCATGGTCCTGGAGTCAAGTCCCAAGTCAGGCTCCCTACTCAGTGGGGAATCTGCTTCTCCCTCTCCCTCTGCCCATCCCTCCTGCTCGTGCTTTCTCTCACTCTCACTCATGCTCTCTCTCTCTCTCAAATAAATAAAATCTTTAAACTAAAAAAAAATGTACTCTATCTTCCTCATACCCAGTGGCTTTCCATTTTAAATGTATCCTACACACTCAACACTAATTGGCCTACTTATAACCATTTTTGTTGTGTATTTTTCTCTGCTTATAAACACATTATATGATACCAGCATTGTACTAGTAAAGAAAAACTTACAACACTATCAGACTATAGGTCAATATCCCTTATGTACTTAGAAATGAAATTCCTTAACAGATTTTTAGAAAAAAAGAATCTAGAAGTATATAAAATTATAATACATCATGATTACAGGCTTTTTTTCCTCAGGAATATAAATTCTTTTAATACCAATGATAAAAATCTCAGCCAACTAGGAATAACAGAATTTCCTCTAGTTGCCAAAGGGCATCTACAAACAAAACAAAACAAAACAAAAACCTACAGATAACACCATACTCAGCAGCAAAAGGCTAACTTAATTTTCCTTAAGATCAGGAACAAGACAATCATTTCTCTTTTATAACTTTTACTTAATATTGTATAGGAGGCCTTAGCCATTACAATAAGGCAAGAAAAAAATAGAACACAGAATGAAAGTAAAAAGAAGAAACAGATTATTGTTTATATTCAGATTGCTGCTTCTCAAGAAACTTTTAATTTCTAATAAAAATTTCATAGCAAGAGAGGTTATGGTAACTTTTTAAGTTTTTTTTTTTTTTAATTTATTTGAGAGAGAGAGAGAGAGCACAGAAGGAGAGGGAGAAGCAGACTCTCAACTGAGCAGAGAGCCCGATGTGGGGCTTGATCCCAGGACCCTGAGATCATGATCTGAAGGCAGATGGTTAACCAACTGAGCCATCCCGGTGCCCTGAGGCTATGGTTTTCATAATTGGAAATTAAGACAGAAATAAAAACATGATTGTGTATATAAAAAACCCTAAGGAAGCCATATAAAATGCACTAGAAGTAATATGTGACATTAAGGAGATAACAGAAGAGAAGATAAACATTTTTGTTTCTATATATAAGCAACCAAGAATTTGAGATGGAAATTAGAATACGGTTTACTACAGCATCTAAAAGCAGAAAATAATTATGAGTAAATTTAACAATTGGTAAAAGATCTATACTTTGAAAACTAGAAAAAGAATACTGCATAGAGAAATTAAATGAGATTAGTGTAAGTAAATGGAGAGATAGAATGTTCTTTGAGTCAGAAGGCTCTGTATCACTAAGAGCTTGGTTCTCTAGAAACTGATCATCACATTTAATGAAATCCCATGCAAACACCCAACAGGATTTTTAGTAGAAATTGATGAGCAAGTTCTAAAATTTATATGGATATTCAAAAGATCTCAAAATACAAAAACTTTTCTAAAAATTAAGTACAAAGCCAGTCTAATTTCAAGACTTATTATAAAGCTACACTAATTAAGATGCTTTGGTACTGGTATGATGATATAAAAGTAGATGAAGAGAAGAAAACAGAGTGTCTAGAAGTAGACTTATGTGTATAATAAGGGCTGATTTTCACAAAATTGCCTAGATAAGTGAGTGAGGGAAAGTTGTTTTTTTAAAGCAAACATTAAAAAAACTGGATATCCATATTTTAAAAAAGAACTTTGTTCTTTGATACAAAATTAAAATGGATGGGATGCCTGGATGGCTCAGGGGCTGAGCTTCTGCCTTTGGCTCAGGGTGTGATTCCAACGGGGGATTGAGTCCCACATTGGGCTCCCTCAGAGGAGCCTGCTTCTCCCTCTGTCTATGTCTCTGCCTCTCTCTCTCTTTCATGAATAAATAAATAAAAATCTTTAAAAAATGAAGATGGATATAGTTCAATGTTTACAAGGTAAAATTATGAAACTTCTGGAAGAAAGCAGAATATATCTTCACAGCATTCATAAGCACAATGAATTTTTATACAGAACAACAGCAAGCACACATCATTAAAAATATATTTGAAATACATGATATACAAATGAATCATAATACTTAGATGTCATCAAAATGTTAAATCTTCAATAAGATAATAAAAAATTATATAATTAGGCTTTTATTCAAGGATAAATAAATAACCCTAAAACTCAATAACAAAACAATCTAGCTTTAAAATGTGCAAAATATTTGAACAAATCATTCATAAAAGTAATAAATGGCTGATAAACACATGAAAAATTATATCATTAGTCATCAAGAAAATGCACATTAATACAATCTCTCTAGGATGGCTGAAATTTAGAAAGCTGTCAATAGTGTTTGCAAGTATGTAGGACAACCTGAAATCTTGTATATCCTTTCTGAGGGTATAAAATTAGATAACTAGCCTGGAAAATGGTTTGACAGTTATCTTTATATACACTTACTCTGTGCCTCAGCAGTTTTACCTCTTAAGATTTACCCAATAAAAATTAAAACTTACGTCCATACAAAGACTTCTACATCATTGTTCATGGCAGCCTTATTCATTATAGACCCAACTGGAAATACTCCAAATGTCCTTCCACTGGTAAATGGATGAACAAATTATGGTATATCCATGCAACAGAATACTATTTAGTAATGAAAATGAATGATTTAATGATCCACACAATAATATAGATTAACCTCAAAAGCATCATGTTGGAAAAAAGGCACACATAAAGAAGTACACATTTTTAGAATTCTGTTTATAAACTGTAGAGTAATATAAGATAACCTCTGGTAACAACAGGAAGATCAGTGCTTGCCTGGGGCCAGGATTTGAAGGGGATGACTATTAAAAGGCATAAAAGTACATTTTAGAGTGATAGAAGTGTTCTATATTTTTACTGTGATTATTTTATGAATGTATATTTTTGTCTAAACTCATTAACTATAAAAATATGGTTGAAAAGAGTAGTAGACAATATATCTGAGAGATTAGATTGAAAAAAATAATACCTTTTTTCTGTCCTGGGAATACCAAGAAGAAAAGAGACCCTATCATCAATGCATGAACTAGTTCATTATTATCAGTTGTTGGTGAGATTTGAGAAGAATCTGAAGGAAAGCTTCAGCTTTCTAATAGTCTAGCAAGTGTATCTTTGTGCATAGAGATTTGGAAATTTGCTGTAAATCTAACATCAGATGGAACAATTTCACCAAAATGTATTATATTAAGAATTTGTTAATGTCACATTTTCTTTTCCTTATCTATAGTATTTGTGCTCACAAAAAAATGCTTTGTAAACTGCAAAGAAATAATATTATTGCATTTCAACTTGTACCTGGTATTTCCCAGGTTAAATTAATTGGCATTCTGAGGTAAAGCCTCCTGTCTTTTCCCCAATTATGCCAAGTTACTTCATGCCTCAGTTCTTCCAACTCATGTTGCTTTCTGGGCCTGAAATTTTGTTCCCTCTTCTCTGCTTGCCTGGCTCCTACTCATTCTTCCAGTCCCAATTTAAAAATCACTTCTTCCAAATCACCATTCTGTTTCAATGAGGTATTCTATATTAAACTTAAGCATTACACCACATTGTACTCCTCCAAAACACAAGACATTTGGATCTAATGTATTTACAAACAAGACTTTTTGGCTTACTATCTGTTCTCCCTCTAGTTCTATATCCCATTCCTTTCCAATACATAGAAATGCTGTTGATTACTGCTCAGTTCTTTTGAGTACCAGAAATAAGTGAGATAGAAATTTTCATACAAAGAGAAGATCCCATTGTTCATATATGCTTTATCTAAATAGCACTTTAATGTGGCTTAATCTGGAAGTAAACTGGGAGGATTTTAAAAACAGATGCTTTGTGTTCAACTTTACATCTCTAATTCCTAAGAGTTCTGGAAAAAAATAATAACAGTAATAAACCATTAAACAAATAAAAATAAAACAAAACAACAAAAATTAATTGGTCATCTTTGGAGGATGACAGAAAACAAGTCATTTTCTTGAAAAGTGATAAAGACAAAAAAGCAAACACTTATTCTGCTTCATATATATGAACTGTACCCACAGGGAGTCAAAGAATAAATCATTAGAAGCGTCTCTTTATAAAAATATCCTAGCAAATTAATATTTAAAAGAACTGACAATTAAATGCCACTATTTGCCAAAATTAATCTCATTAATGAATCTAATCATTGAGCATCAATGGTTACTAACATAACCAGGAGTAAGATACATAAAGGTCACGTGTCTCTTGAGTAAAGAACACAACACCATCCAGTCTTTTCAAAGGAATGGAACTTGGGTCTGATGAAGCCTTAGATCCTGCACCAGATATTCAAAGAACTATAGTGGACAGAACAACATGTTGAGCCATACAATGAATAGATAAAAAATAAGGTCCATTCTGTCTAAAATCCTACAGGATAGTTGTCCTGAGTTCTTCAACAGATGAATAAATAATCAGGAGTAACTATAAAAGTCATGATCAGAACTTCTTAACCAGAAATACTAAAAGAACTCCTTCAGGCTGAAGAAAAAATTGGCCAGAGAGTAATTTGAATTCAAATGAAGAAATAGGGGCACCTGAGTGGCTCAGTCGGTTGGGTGTCTGCCTTCAGCTTGGGCCATGATCCTGAGGTCCTAGGATGGAGTCCCACATTGGGCTTCCTGCTTGTGGGGAGCCTGATTCTCCCTCTCCCTGTCACTCCCCCTGCTTGTGCTCTCTGTGTCAAATAAATAAAAATCTTTTTAAAAAATGAAGAAATAAATAGCAAGGAAATGTTTTTTAAGGTACAAACTCCAGTCTTTTCGTGATTGAGAAAAAAAAAGTTATTAGAAGCTTAAAATAGAAAGGGACGTGATAAAAGACATCTATGAAAAGCTTAAAGCAAAAATCATTCTTAATAATGAATGCTGAAAGCTTTCCGCCTAATATCAGAAACAAGACAAGAATGTCTGCTCTCACTATTTGTATTCAACATTGTATCACAGGATTAGCTAGGGTAATTAGACAAGAAAAAGAAACAAAAGGTGATCACATTAGAAAGGAAGAATGACTATCGTGGCCATTGCTGCTAGAAACATCGGGGTGCAGGTGTCCCAGCGTTTCATTGCATTTGTATCTTTGGGGTAAATCCCCAACAGTGCAATTGCTGGGTCGTAGGGCAGGTCTATTTTTAACTGTTTGAGGAACCTCCACACAGTTTTCCACAGTGGCTGCTAACTCTGGGAAACGAACTAGGGGTGGTAGAAGGGGAGGAGGGCGGGGGGTGGGAGTGAATGGGTGACGGGCACTGGGTGTTATTCTGTATGTTAGTAAATTGAACACCAATAAAAAAAAAAAAAAAAAAAAAAAAAAAAAAAAAAGAAAGGAAGAATGAAACTACCCCTATTTGCAGATGACATGATCTTACATATAGAAAGGCCTAAGAAATCCATGTTTAAAATAGAGCTAATCAATGAGTTCAGTATGTTTGAAGGTTAAAAGATCAATACATAAAAATCAGTTGTATTTCTATAGGCTGGCAAGAAATAATCTAAACATGAACTTAAGAAACTGATTCCATTTTCAATAGCACAAAAAGAGTAACATATTTACAAATAATTTAACTGAAAAGTGGAGGATGTGTATACTGAAAACTACAAAACATTGTTGAAAGAAACTAAAGAATATGTAAGTAAATGTAAAGACATCCCATGTTATGGATTGAAAGACTTAATATTGCGACGATGGTAATATTCTCAAAATAACCCAAAAAATCCCAATTGCTCTTTGTGTGAAACAAGGTAATCCTAACATTTAAATTGAAATGCACGGAATCCAGCATTGCCAAAATTACCTTAAAAATTAAGAATAAATTTGGAGGACTGGCACTTCCCAATTCTGAGACTTACTAAAAAGCTACAGTGATCATGATGCTGGTGGTGCTGGCATATGGATAGACATATGATCAATGGAGTAGAATTGAGAGTCCTAAATAAACTCATGCATTTTAACAAGGATGCCAAGATGCCTCATTTGGGAAAGAAGAACCTTTTCAACAGATGGTTACTGGGACAACAGGATATCACATACAAAAAAAAATGATTTTTGGTCTTTATCTCATACTAATATACAAAAGTTAACAAAAAAATGACCAAAAAATACTAAACATAAGTATAAAAGCTGTAAACTCTAAGAAAACATAGTTGTAGATACTTATAATCTCAGATTCAGCAGTGATTTCCTTAGCCATGACACCAAAAGCACAAGCAACCAAAGAAATGGAGTTCAACATTAACTTTTTTTGTGACTTAAAGGACACTGTCAAGAAAGTGAAGACAACTCATAAAATGGGGTAAAAATAAAAAGATAGACAAAGGATTTCAATAGGAAGACATACATATGGCCAAAAAACATGTGGAAAGATCCTTAAAATCATTAGTCATTAGTGAAAAGCAAATTAAAACCACAAGGACATACTACTTTAAGATGGCAATAATAATAATAATAATAATAATAATAATAATAATAAAATAATAAATATTGGCAAAAACATGGAGAAATTAAAATTTTGATATATTTCTGATGAGAATGTAAAAATGGTGCATTTCTGCTTTGGAAAACAGTATGGTAGTACCTTAGAAAGTGAAACAGAGTTTCATATGACTCAACAATTCTATCTGTAGGTATACACCCAAGAGATTGAAAATATATGGCCACGCAAAAAATTGTACGCAAAAGTTCATAGCAGTATTGTTTATAGCAGCCAAAAAAATAGAAACTCTCAAATGTCCACTTACTGATAAGTAGATAAACAAAATTTGGCATATCCATAAAATGAAATACAAATCACACATAAAAAAGAGTATTGACTCATATGACAACATGGATAAATTCCATTTATATGAAATGCCCAAAATATACAAAGTTATTGAGACAGAAAGGAGATTAGTGGTTGTATGCAATTTCTTTTGGGGATGATGAAAATGTTCCAGGATTAGCAGTGATGGTTGATGGGTTTATAAATCTACCAAAAAACACTAAATTCAATACTTTAAAGGTGACTTTTATGGTGTGTGAATTCCATAGGTCAATAAAAAAATAAAGGTAACTAACAACTGAGTCATAACAATGATAACGATATTTTTAACTTAAAACTCCTAAATAGATGTGTACTTATTCCTAATGCTTGGCAAGAGAAGAGAGTCCTTTCCATGAATGCAGCCTAATGATTGCCCTGTGTGATTTTCTCATAATCCACATCTCTCATGCAGCTTTAAAAAATCCTAGTTTTAGGTTATTTCAAATTGAGTGAGAAAGATATTTTTGGATCATTCCAAGGGCAGAATCGGCCTAAATATTTCCCCTAGTAACCTCATCAACACCTAATTTGACAGCTATTTTACAGCTACTCTTCTTTACCAAAACTTTCTAAAGCCTTTAATTTAGTTTCAATTGAACCATTGACTTCTTCTACTTTCAACTTCTACTTCAGCCCCCCCCCCTTTTTTTTATTTAACTACAACACATAACAAGTGAAGCGGCAAAAGCAGTTTGAAAGGAACATAACTGATTCTTGACAAGCATGTGGTTTGGCTGTTGTGAATGGAAAGGTGAGGGCAGGAAAAAGGAAGAAGAGCTCCAGGGGTGCAAGTCAACAGGTGGCACAAAATAATGGAGAATCTTGTTTGCTTTGGGACACAGGGAAGTGGAAGTTAGTTAAAGTAATGTCTACTATGCTTAAGCCTGATGTTCCCAGGTATATGGATGGGAAGGGCATTGAGTGCACACTGACTAGCATGGGCAATAGAACAGACTTTGGGAAACCTAAGTTTTAAAAAATTGACTGGTATTTATACACCTGTGCATGAATCTTGCCTCAGATAAGAGTATTCTTCAGTCCAGAGGTCTAACGAGATGGTGACCACTAAAATTTTGATGAACACAGACCTCCTCTCCCATTAGAGTTCCACCTGTGTGTCTCTGCTCTGCTCAGTATGGATTTTAAACTCCTTGGATTCTGAGCTAAATACTTATAAGAACGCTTGACAGTAGCTACCTCTACCTAATTAAAACTAAGCTGAGAAAAAAATGAATTAAAACTGAAGTCAGCTTACTTGTTGTAGCTGAGTCTTAGATAGGCGAGGACATGGCCAATAAGGGATGAGAAACGGATAACAGATACAAGACTAAATGTGTGGTACCATTTGCTAGCTGGGTTTTGACAGGGTTGCTATAAGTGAATTTTATGAATGACCAAATGTGTGAAACCAAACATATCTACGCTCATTGCTGATGCCACTGTGGTATTAGAAATATGAGGAGCTATGATTGCCCTCTCCTCCTGCTTAATAAAGGCTGGTAGAAAAGATGCATGGCCAACAGTAAGAACAGCTCTGTGATCTCCTCTATCAATTTCTTGCCAGTCAGTACTCAAATTGTGCCAAATTGATGCCTGTTTGTGTTACTGCACATACAGAATACTCATCAGGGATTATACCAAAGGATATTAGAATAGAAAGAGGCTTCAAGAAGTTGAATTGAATTACTGGAAACCCTGTTACTAAGACACATTTTTTTCCCCATAAGCTTCTATTTTCTTTGCTCACAATGACATCCCCAGAGCTTCGGTGGCATAATTTTCACTGCTTTGGAAGATAATGTTCTATTTGCTATGAGTCAACTAGTTTTGGATAATTACTTAGTTGAAGTTTACAAACAAAACTTTTGCTATATTGAAAAGAAACAGATAAGACAGGCAAAGACAAGGAAGATACCTTTCTAACATACCACTGTTTCACTTCAGGTATTGCTTTATCCTTAAATGCTTGAGGGTAAGATGGGAATAACAACCTAGGGGCTTGTGGGCATTGCATTCATCTGTGTTATCCTCTTGATTCCCCACCTCCCAAAACTCCTCTCCTTGAGTGTGGGCCAGACCTGTGACTCCCTTCTAACCTACTGGACACAGCAACAATGACAGGCTAGATGTGATTTCATTACATAAGAATGTAACTGTTGTCTTGCTGAGAGACGTTTCCTCCTTTGCTGCCATGAAGCCAGCTGCCATGTTGTGAGCTGCCCTATGAAGAGGACCATGTGACAAGCACCTGAGGGCACCCGCTGTCCACAACTCAGAAAAAAAAAAAAAAAAAAAGGCAGCCCTCATCCCAATAGCTTGCAAACGGACTAGATTCCGCCAACAACACCATGAGCTTAAAATGGGATCCTTCTCCAGTTGAACCTCAGATGAAACCGACACCCTGGCTGACAGATTGATCGCACCTTTTTTAGCCATTGACAGGAGGATCCGACTAGGTCATTCTTGGACTCATAACACAGAAAATGTGAGATAATCAATGTATGTCATTTTAAGCAATAGCTAGCTAATATACCAGGCTTCAAAATCAATTTTTTACCTGGGAAGGCTGAGAAAAGTTTCTTACTCTAACCTGTCTTCTCTCACTTCATTAAATCTAAATCATAACACAATGACATCTGTTGACTCATTATGATGCTACCTATGTGAAATCCTGATTGACAAGCAGAAGGTTGTCTCCCTAGGAGGTTTCAAGACTATATCTGAGTAGTTATATAATTTATACATAGTTATATAATTATATATAGTTATATAATTTAAGTACACACGTTATTTAATTTGTTCTGAAGAGATCTCATCTCTTTCTTCTCTCTTACTTCAGCTCTATCTAATCACCAAGTCAGGCCAGTTCACATCCCAAATATTTCCAAAACTCTTCGAGTCTTTTCATTCATATTCCCAGGCCCTGGCTCCAGCACCACCATTTCCCATCTTTTGAACATATCTGCTTCTTCTGGTCTCACCACCACTCACCCTCAACTATTCTTTCCCTTCATTTTCACCCTTAGACTAATATTTCCTATACACACACGTCATTATGCCAAGTAGGTTCTTTAAATCCTCTCCAAAGCCTTTGAAGAAAGGCTAAACTCTTATTATGCCTCAGATTTTATGGATTTCAAATGCCTGGCTAATAAAGCACATTTTGCTTCCCTAAAGGTAGGGATTGTGTGAGTCTTATTTTCAGCATACTGCATGTTAGGTTCAAGCCTGAAACAAATTTGGCAGTTAGTATTTGTGGACAGAATACATGCAGCAACAGATAATATATTAGAAAGAGGTTAGATCTTATGTTAAGCGTTCTTAACACACACACACACACACACAAAAAGAAGGCAAAGTGACAAGAAACCCCTAGGAGGTGATGGATATGTTTACTGCCTTGATTGTGGTGATGGTATCATGGGTGTATGCCTATATCCACCCTTGTCAAAATGTATACATTAAATATGTGCATTTTTGTATATTAAGTATACCTCGATACAACTGAATTTTTTTCAAGGATTAAAACTTCGTTTAAAAATAAGAGGTGCTTTAGGGTGACTTAATTGTTTAAGTGTCTGCTTTCTGCTCAAGTCATGATCCCGGGGTCCTGAGATCGAGCCCAGCATCAGGCTCCCTGCTTGTCCCTCTCCCTATGCCACACTTGTGCTCTTTCTCTCACTCTTGCTCTCAAATAAAATCTTTAGGAAAAAAAAAAAAAGGTGCCTCTTTAAAATATGTATCTCATATACATTTTGTGTAGTAATTTCCCAAAACTAGTGTCTGTCTATTAAACCTTAAGTCTTTCTTGCAATATCTAAGAGGCATGTGTTTACACCTGCTTATACTCAGGTCTTTATATATGTGCACTTTTATCTCCTCACATACATGCACCAATGAGAAGAAGAAGAGATGAGAAGCAGCAGAGTACAGACACAGCCATAGACGGAGGTAATGATAGGATCTGTCATTTACTCTGTAGTACTCTGTATAGTTTGGACTACAATGTAGCTCCCCAGTGGTCACAGACCATTTAAAATGCACATATTTTACACATATATAACAAAGTAAATGCAAAGCTCCAAGAGTTACCTACACAGCTGTCATTTTTGACAGAAAGCCTTCTGCCAATGCAACAGAAATAGATTGGTGAGCAAAATGCCATTAGGTTTTTCTCCAATCATGAATCTGTTAATCCCCATGGTCCACACGGTCTTTGGAGCTTTGGCCACAGATAATGCATTTATAGACATTGCACACAGACATGAACACACATCTTTTTGGCCCCATTTCCATAGAGTGACAAATTAAATTGTACCCTAGGATTTTACCCAAACATTTCCATTCAGACTTTTCTCCATCTCTCCACCATTATGAATGATACACGAAAAATAAAATGAAATTAACAAGTCATTGGTTTGCAGGAGGAGAGTAAGAATTTTCAGAAAATGTAAAACTGGGGTTCTTTTACAGGCCATGCCTGAAATCGAGGCAGAGAATGTTGATAGAGTCATGAATCCACATTCCTTAGAGCTTCGGGTGTTCATTTATTAAATTTTTTTAAAGATTTATTCATTTTAGAGACAATGTACAAGCAGGAGGAGCAGAGAGAGAGGAGAGACTCTCAAGCAGACTTCACACTGGGCATGGAGTCTGACATGGGGCTTGACTCAGTCAAGAGTCAGTATGATCTCTCATAACCCTGAGATCAAGGCCTGAGCGCTTAATCAACTGTGCCACCCAGGTTCCCCTACAGATGTTCATTTAAAGTAACAGGCTCTACACAACTCTATCCGCACTGGAAGTTTGAGGAGCCTTGAAAATCCACTGAATGATTTTTTTCCATTAGCCAAATATCTATTTAAGGCATGAAAATTAAGAGTATCTGAAAGAAAGCAGGGCTGTTATTCTTGGGGCCTCTATGTCTTCTATCTCACATGGTGGCCTGTAGCTGCATGTTGCTATTAAGGACATGCAATGTGGCTGATCCAAATTAACACGTGCTATAAATGGAAGATGCACACTGAATTTTTGACCACTGAATATGACTGTTTTTAAATCCTTTTTAAGTAGTCTCCATGCCCAGCATGGACCCTAATACAGGGCTTGAACTCGCCACCCTGAGATCAAGACCTGAGCTGAGATCAAGAGTCAGACACTCAACTGACTGAAGCACTCAGGCACCCCTAAGATTATTTTTTAAATGTAAAATATCATCAATTTTTTAAAAGATTTATTTATTCATTTGAGAGAGAGAGAGAGAGAGAGAGTGTGTGTGTGTGTGTGTGTGTGTGTGTGCGCACGCGTGCGCAGGGAAAGGGGCAGAGGGAGAGAGAATCCTCAAGGAGACTGAGGAGCTGAGGCTCACTCCCAGGACCCTGAGATCATGATCTGAGCCAAAATCAAGTGTTGGAATCTCAACCCACTGAGCCACCCAGACGCCCCTCATCAATATTTTAAAAATGTTTATTACATATTGAAATACCATTTGGGATGTCTTGGAGTAAATAAATAATTAAAGGCGATCTCACCTGTTTCTTTCCACTTTAAGTGTGCTCACTAGAAATGTTTATATGACAAATGTAGCGCACTTTATATTTCTTTTGGTCAAGGCCACTCTGTGTAGTTATATTCTTCAATAGTCAAAAGGGAGAAGTGAGTCTAAGTCCTCCTTTACCCTCATGTTTCCTGCAGGCAGAGAAACCCATCTCCCTTCTCTTCTGTAAACCCTCATACACCATGCCCCAGGCTATGGAATGAAGGGAGAGCCTTCGAGTGTTTCCTAGTTCCTTTAAACATAGGGAGCGGTGTCTTTTTCTATATAATTTTTAGCTCCTCTTTTCACTCTCAGATCCCTATTACTTACCCTGCAAAACAAGTTGTAGCAATATTGTTAAGGTCTATTGCCCGATCATCAGCCTACACACATGTATTTAGGTCTATTTCACTCTAGTGTCTCATCACTAGGTCATTGCACCACTGAGGCTAGTTGGTTGCATGCAACGGAAAACAACTCTGGATAATGTAAGCAGAGAAAGAGTGTACCAGGAGAGTGTCCGAAGCCTATGAAAGGTTGGAGAATAAGGCTTAGTGAACTGGTGAGAATGGAAAGAGTGGACAGGCAGTGGCAGTGCATTGAAGACCACTTTCTGGATTTGGACACCCCAGCCACTAGGTAATTAATGATGTCCATGTTTCCGCTGTCTCTGTAGTCATCTCTCACCCTCATATCCTACGTGGGAGCATGTGATCCATATGGCCCAGTGATCTGTGCCCATCCCTTAATGACCACAAGAAACTTGAACAGATCCCTTGCACGCTGGGAGGCAGATCCCTGCCCACACCAAAATTCACACAAAGGGGACTGCCACAGATTTGAGAAAGGTGTTCAGACTCTAGGTAATCATTTTTATTAACAAAGATCATTACAGATCCCTCCAGAAATAGCCCCTCTGCAGTATATAACACACGAGACAGTAAGTGTGGCAGTAGGGTTGACAAAGAAATTTGAAATTCATATTTTTAGTGTAGAAGATGCTGGTGTATTAAACACAGCATGGTTTTAAAAGCAGCAGCTTATGAAAAGAAATTGTGATCTAAATTTAACAAAAATTGCCTGTGCTTCCCAAAATTAAACTGCCCCTCTCAATGTGTTTCTAATGAGGACTGAATCTGAATTTCACAACCTTTCAATTTTTTCAATCTACAGACACTTATTGACCTATTAGTCTTAGTTCAGCCCCTAAGAATGAAAGATCAAGGAACAGGAGATAATTGCATATAGACATTTCCATTAAAGGGGACCATGTAGGTCTTTCTGCAGTTGTTAATGGTCTGTTGACACTCAGTAGGAGAGGATCTCATTATATGCCTGACTTTATAGGGAATTATGCCTATAAGTAGCTATGCATTGCTTAGGGTACTCATTTAACTGCAATTATCAAATTAAAAAATAGTTCCCTTTTGCTTTACTTAAAAATATATACCCTCAAAGCAACCCAGGCCCATCCAAAGAATGAATTGTGCTAAGTCATGAAAAGCAAAACTCTCCTAACCAGTCATTTCTTGCTCTCACCCATTTTCAACATTTTTCTAAAATTCCTATTATCTTGAGGTTACCCACACTACTTAAATAAAGGATTCATACTGCAATTTAAAATTTTTTAAAAATCTATTATCTAGACCCAAGGCACTAAACGACAACATTCCCACTTTGTATTTCACACTCTATTGATTCCAGATCATCACAAACAACTCTAATTGGTAGATACAAAGTGAAATCACAATGGGAAAAAGAAAACAGTCTGAATCAGAGGTTTTCAGTGACCATTTCCTGGTCCAGTTTGGCCTTCCTCTGCCCCCTCATACAAAGGGAAAATTTAGGGTGGATTGTCAAGATGCCTGGGCATGCACTCTACATGGGCACCCTCATATGAGAGTAGAGGGGAGCACCCTCCTCCCAGGCCTAAGCTTCTGCGTGGCCAGGAGCCATCACACTGTCCCCGTGGGAGCAGCTGGAGCCAGTGCTCCTCTCTCCTCAAACTTAGTCAAGTTTGTCTGCAGTGTGTTGGCAGCTCAGCAGCCGGAATGCAGCTGCGAGGTGCAGCTCTGTGGTTTTCCCTTAGAAAACACAAGCCAAGAGAAAAATGTGAAGGAAGCCGAATATTTATTTTTGGCACTTGTTCATCTGGTCAGGCTTTAATGCCACAAATTAAGAGAATCTGAACGACAGGACCTACCAAGCACCATGGGGTGGATGACAAAAGTCCAATCAGGGGAGTTGTTCTCTATTGTCTGAAGTGAAAGCTAGATCTCCTCTGCTTGTTGCTGCATGGCTGTGCGCGAGCGGTCACTGCGGTCACCCGCCCAAAGACTGGGAGAGATAGTCTCCTAATTAAAGAGGCTTTGCAATGTGTTTTGAAACACACGTAAATGAAAAGAACAGTTTGAACTACCTATTTAGTTATCTAGGCGATAAAGCTCAGATCCAGATAAAACTTCTGCCCTTTTAACACAAAACCTGATTTCTTGCACTATTTCCCCATTGAAATAAATGGCCATTGCCATCCTCTGAGGGCTCTGATCAAAAACGTGGAATTATCCTAGTACTTTGTTTTGTCACAAATTACAACCGATCCATCAATAAAACTGCTCAGCTGTACAATCAAAGCATGTTCCGAGCCCAACCACTTCTCAGCACTTCCACGATGAGCTTCTCCGCCGGCCACCATCTGTCACTGGATTTTTGCACCAACTATTCACCCTGCTTTCATTCACAATTGGGTTAAATTCGCAGCCCAAGCATCACAGCATGTGATGCCATGTCTGGGTCTCATGCTGGCTCTGGCTCTTCAAATATGTTTCTGTGTTTCTTGCCTTTTGAGGTGCCTTGTCATCTTTAATAGGCACCCCCCACACACACACTGGGTAAAAGGAAGTGCTGTAAATAATAAGTCTGGTGTAGTGTGGCCATGAGGTGTGGGTGGAGGAGAGTGTTCAGTAGCCTGGGATGGGTCATGGTCTCTGAGTGAGCCTGTGCCTCTGGCCCATGACCCTGACACACCCTGTTTTCTCTCCTCCCCCTGGTGGGACAGGGTGGCCAAAGGGAGCTGGACTGACATATCCCCATTCTCCCACTAGTGTGGGCTACCTCCCTTCCACGGGTCTGTGAGGCTCTGGGTAAGTATGTTTTCCTATAGGCAGGCCTTGTTAAGAACAAAGTGCTCTGGTGTGGTGTGGGTGGGTTGTGTGTGGTTTTTTTAAGTTTTTATTTAAATTCCAGTTACTTAACATACAGTGTTATGTTAGCTTCAGGTGTACAATATACCAATCAACACTTCCATCCAACACCCAGAGTTCATTAGGACAAGTGCTCTCCTTTTTTTTTTTTTTTAAAGATTTTCTGTATTTATTCATGAGACACACAGAGAGAAAGGCAGAGACATAGAGGGAGAAGCAGGCTCCCCACAGGAAGCCTGATGTGGGACTTGATTCAGGATCCCAGGATCATGACCCGAGCCAAAGGCAGTTGCTCAACCACTGAGCCCCCTGGGTGCCCCCAACAAGAGCCCTCCTTGATTCCAATCCCCTATTTGACCCACCACCCCCACCTTCCCTCTAGTACCCATCAGTTTGCACTCTAGAGTTATGGCTGTTTCTTGGTTTGCCTCTTTTTTCTCTTTGCTCAGTTGTTTGGTTTCTTAAATTCTACATATGAGTGAAATCATATGGTATTTGTCTTTCTCTGACTGATTTCACTTAGCATAATACTCTCTAGATCCATCCGTGCTGATGGTAATGGCAAAATTTCACTTTTTTATGCTTGAGTAATATTCCCTAGTATATAGGCACCACATCTTCTTAATCATCAGGCAATGGACACTTGGGCTGTTTCCATAATTTGGCTTTTGCAGATAATGCTGCTTGGTGTGTTTTTAAGTGGTTCCTTCCCTCCTCCCCCCCATCCCCATGCTGGAAGCAGGAGGGATGGTTTTCTGGCACTTACTGTGGGTACCTCGTTGAGGCTCCCAAAGGTATAATCTCACAATATTGTGGGGATGCCCTCACGACAGTCCCCCCACCCCCCCCGCAATTTGTAACTCTGACTTGTCTGGCAACTGGTTGCAGTTCAGTCCCCTGCCCCAGCTCTGATTCCTGCCAGGATTCCAGTCCTGATCCCTGCTCTGAGAAGCTCCAACTCTCTGTTTGCCTGTTGGTCTCTTCAGTCTTGCCCTGATGACCCCACCCCTACTGGTTCATGAACCCAAGAAGAGCTGCTGAGTTTCATGCTGCTAGGACACAGTGGTGACTTCCAAACTACTTACATGCTGACCTAGATACCAGAAACCCCCTTGGCCAGGGAAATACATTCAAGTTCCCTAGTGTCTCTTTCCATTAACTCTTGCTATAAAACACACATGGCAACAGGCCCTGGTGATCATTCTGGGCCTAGTCGTTACTTCCTCATTCAATCTATTGCTTGTGTACTGATGCTGGAAGAATTTCATATAGTTCTTCATTCAACTAATGAAAATATTCTGCTTTTCCTAAAAGCCAGATCCTACTCTAAATTCTGGTAGAAAGCATGAATTCAACATGGTTTCTATTCTCAAAGCACACGTGATCTGAGATGAGGTTCAAGGAAAATGTCTCACAATGTAACCACCCTGCCACCGGCTTGGACCTTCCCCTGAGATTGGACATGGAAGGATGGGGGTATGTGGGGCGGTTGTGTGGTAGTTTCACCCAAGAAGGAAAAAAAGAGGTGCCATACGTTGTTTATAAAGCAAACTTGAGACTCCAGACATCTACTTTTGGAGTTTTTTGTTAGATGCCATCCTACCCTAATCCCAGAAAATAGTAAATATATTTTCTAAGGTTCTTAATTGGAGTATTTTTGGACCATCTTCAGTGGTGTCTATACACACAACAGCAAATAAGTTCTTGAGCAATTCTAGTTGGATCTTTGGTTGGGCCATGAGACAGTTTCTCCATGCTAGCCCATGTTGGTGGAAGCCCTAGTTGGTCAATGAAATTTTCTTTTTAATGGATAATAGAAAAATTAAACATCTCTTGGAATTATTCTTACATACTGCTTATGTTGGCATATCATATGAGCTTGGGGAAAATTGGCTTGTTGCATAGAACAATGCATTTAAATGTTTGAAAGATTTCTAAATAAATAAAGATGATGTTTTAAATATTCATATAATCCTATTACAGATTCAAACTTTTGTAAAGGGTGGACTTTTTAAAAGTAAATATATGGCAGAAGCGATAAAACATTGTTCACAGTACATCAATATCAAAGTTCAAGGTCATAAAAAATGCACTCCAGACATAATTACTACCAAACACGAGTCTGATTACTGCTTCTAGTATATACTTCATTCATTCACGTATGCATGCATGCATTCATTCATTCATTCAACAAATTTACCTATGGTGATCTTGTAGGTCAGCTGTTACCAAGTGCCCTAAGAACTTTAAGATAGATCTAATAAATACTTGTTAAATCAATACTGGATAAATGGAAGAACAAAACACACTAGTTTGTGTCTGGGCTCTCTTCCAGTCCAGAAGAGAATACAGATAAGAACCAGTCTTTTAACATGCAACACACGGAGGAGGAACACAAGGTGCAGGTTAGGCAGTGAGAGATAAGTGGCCTATAATACATGGTCTCTAATGTGCAACCCGAAAGATCAGTACTGAAAAAAAGCTCATCACTGGCCTGGTTTACGTTGGGTGATTGGGACACTTTGGGCATTTACTCCTTCTCGAGGTAATGGGAGATGTGAAACGAGACAGGCGGAGGAAGAGGTTCATCAGTCCCTCTCCTGGCGCCGTGATCGCAGAGACTTTGCATGCTCTCCTAGCACAGGTGAGGAAGGGCTTCCTTGGGGAACCTGGCAGTGGTACCCTGGGGAAATTCAACCTTATAGCTCCACCCAGCCACAGGGAAGGTGCTTCTAGAGCTCCTTCAGATGATGGAGGCTGGAGGGTAATTTCTCTTGGATTTAGGGTCACCCATCTTTCTCTTCAGTATCTTGGCTCTCTTTCAACTGAAGCATTTCTGTCAGCATCCAGGGCACTCAATCATTTGTAACTGAACAAGAAATCCTTGAACCTCATGCCCACCAGTTACTACTCTATCCGCCACATCCCTTTGTCGGCAATTTCTCAAAAGTTTAGTCTCTACCCAATGTCTCCGGCTCCACCATGTGCACATCCCATGCCAGTCAGGCTGCCAAATTCAGACACTCATGCTGCACAATCCGTGGTCATTCTTTAGCCTTTATGCTACCAGATAGCTCATCAGTTTAACATTTCTCTCTTCCTTCTCTATTCTATTCCTAGATGATCATGACCATTCCAAAGATTTTCAATACTATCCATGTATCAGCAGTTCCCAGTTTACATTTCAGACCCGACGAGCTCCAAGCTCATTTGGCCAAATGCCTATTCAACAATCAGATATGGATGTGCTCAGACAGCTCCAACGTGGCCAACAACTTGACATTCCCGATATTCTCATACTGGTCTCAATAAAAAGAATATGCATTCACCCAGATATATTGTCCAACTAATAAAAAAAAAAAACCAGACATTTATTTGACTTTTTTTTTGAGCAACTGCAGTGATGATTTCACAAATCTCTAAACGCATCAGGTCCTATACCTTAAACATGTGCAGCTTTTTATACACTGGCCATACCTCAATAAAGCTGTTTAAAAACAAAAGAAGAAAAAGTAAGCCCTCACAATTCTATTCCTCTCAACTCCCATAACCAGCTAATCAGAAAAATCTTGTAATTGATGTCAAAAAAAATAATTGCTCGATTCTCTTCCCCCTAATGCCACATTCTTTTTTATCTTTTAGAGATTTTATTTATTTTATTTATTATTATTATTTTTTAAATTTTTATTTATTTATGATAGTCACACACACACAGAGAGAGAGAGAGGCAGAGACACAGGCAGAGGGAGAAGCAGGCTCCATGCACCGGGAGCCCGACGTG
The DNA here is from genome assembly GCF_003254725.2 of Canis lupus dingo. Lineage (NCBI taxonomy): Eukaryota > Metazoa > Chordata > Mammalia > Carnivora > Canidae > Canis > Canis lupus. Next base: position 74,616,473 of record NC_064247.1, read on the forward strand.
GGATTCGATCCCGGGTCTCCAGGATCGCGCCCTGGGCCAAAGGCAGGCACCAAACCGCTGCACCACCCAGGGATCCCTATTTATTTATTTGACAGAGAGAGAGACAGCGAGAGAGAATAAGCAGGGGAAGCAGCAGAGGGAGATGGAGAAGCAGACTCCCCGCTGAACAGGGAGATTGACACTGGACTTGAACCCAGGACTCCGAGATCATGACCTGAGCTGAAGGCTGATGCTTAACCAACTGAGCCACCCTAACACCACATTCTTAATCCAAGCTGTGTTCACCTCTTGCAACTGCTCTGGCCAGCTGTACTGGGCCCCATTCCAGTTCGTTCCCAAACATCCATGAATCTGAATTTAATATGAGGACCAGGTGTATCAGTCAGCTGTTGAAACCCTACTATGAACATTCTATGCCATGGATGCTGGAATGGCTCTTTTTTTTTTAATTAATTAATTTATTTATTTGGGGGGCTTTTTACATATTTTTTAATAATAAATTTATTTTTTATTGGTGTTCAATTTGCCAACATACAGAATAACACCCAGTGCTCATCCTGTCAAGTGCCCCCCAAGTGGCCGCCACCCAGTCACCCCCACCCCCTCACCCTCCTCCCCTTCCACCACCCCTAGTTCGTTTCCCAGAATTAGGAGTCTCTCATGTTCTGTCGCCCTTTCTGATATTTCCTACCCATTTCATGTATGTATTTTATGATGCAGTACCATAGAGCAAGGAGAAAAATCAGGTCATGTCTTACGTAATATCATGGATAGACTTCAAACACAATGTTGGGTAAACCCAGTCAAAACCAAAAGAACCTTTACTTTATTTCATTCATTCATAGGATACTAACAAAAGAAGTAAAATTGACCAATGGTGGTAGAAGTCAGCGTTAGAGGTCACGCATGGGTTAGTAACCACTGTAAGGAATTAGACTGGAAATGTTCTATGGCAGCCACCTGCATGTCTGCACTTTGTGAAAATTCACTGAACTGTATACTTAGGATTTGCGTGTTTTTCTTTATGTACATTATGCCTCAATATAAAAACTTACTTTAAAAACTGTATAAAGAGTGTTTGGGCCTCTCATAATTTTTTGAGTTACTAACCACTCTGGGTATGTTAAAACTAAGAAATAAAAATGGTAGAATTTTCTGCTGGGTAATTATTGTGTATTTAGAAAAATGCCTAATTATACATTCAACTGACACACCAGAGTGATTTCAGAAAGCCTTGGCTAATACGAAAAGCGTGTGTTTGGAATGAATAATATCCTGTTGTTAGAAAAGTAAACATCCAGGCCTATGATTAAATAATGTTAATACAACTATAGTAAAGGAAAGAAATTAAAAAACATAAACAAAGTCTAGAAATACATTACAAGTTCTATTTTGGTTGCTGGGTTGACAGGAACAGAAACACTGTACTGTTTGAATGGGAAAAATAACACAGAGGAGCTATAAGAAGCCATGCTTTGAAAATCATATTTAAAACATGAATGCTCCCCTTGTAATTATGAGATTACTCTGCAAATGCTCAGGGCTGGTATTTATTACTTCAGGTGCGTAAATATAAAAGAGTTTGAACACTGATTTCAGTGTTAGGACCCTGGAGTTACTCATACACATATTTCTTTTTTATGTTTGTTTGTTTTTGAGAAGTACAATAGCATGCATTCATGGGTGAAAACTATCAAAGCCAGTAAATAGGACATAGTCTATAATAACACACAATAATAAATTGATTTTGAATTTATAAGACAGAATGGTAATAAACTTCCAGAACAAATAATGCTTGAAGCTTCTCAATCACAAATAAATATAAAAATAAAATATAAAATTACAACTTATCAAGTATTGTCAACTATGGGGCTGGTTATGATCTTTCCACGTCAGAGTCCATATTTACGTAGACGATACAAAAGCACTGAAGACTAATCATTTGGATAGAGGATAAAAATTGAGTAAGCAATTACTTATAAAAATTGTTAATTTGAGTTCATTTAAAATTTATAAATCCTTCACAACCCTTGAAAGTTCAGTTTTCCTAGATCATTAAAAGTTTCAAATATTAAGGTTAGAGATAACATTACAGTTATATTTACTATAGATGTTTCCTACTTTGTCATCTTTATTACTGGAATAAAAGATGTTAAATTTCTCTATTAATGTAGCTTCCCTCTTGTCCTTTTCTTTATTATTTTTCATAAACTTTTATGATGTTTTTAGCAAAAATCAGAATTTTTACTGATTCTCTCTACAGACTTTTCTACAGGCATCCAAACATATTCTTAAGATCTCTTTAAATACGGTTCTTAATAGGCAAGACTTTGCAACATTTTAAGGTTCCCCTTGGGGGTGGGAATCTCTAAAACAAATAGGAGTTTCATTATCAGTGTAAAAACAACTTCATTTTTCTATTCTCAAATGATTAACTCCATTTTACAGCATCTGACACACATCAGCCTGAATGATCTCTTCCGTGTGAGGATGGGGTTGCGGGCAGGGAGTGGGGCAGATGGATGCTGCAGTGAGTCATGAGCGCGGAGCACGACCCCCTTCAAATTCCATTTCATGACTCACTTCGTGTTCAGAGCTGAATTTGCATGAAAATCAAATTCATAAATTCAGCCACGGCTTTGATCAGGAATTTTGCGGTTGTTATTGTTCTTTTTGAATTGTTGTAGAAGTCATGGCAGATGGTAATGTTTCTTGAAATGTCTGTTGATACCCATCTCCTTTCTTCTCCCACCAGAGGACTGTGCTAGAAAATCTTTAGCCCCTCCCTAGGATGGAGCCGTCTTGGAACTTGCATGGCCCTTAGACCTAAGACCCTCATTTCCTTTATGAAGAAAGTAAAGCTACAACCTGAACCAGGCCTCCCTAACTCCCAGCCCAGGGACCTTTCCAGAATTCCAGTATATGGGGTCTCCAGAAAAGTGAGCACCAAAGTCTGCATAATATTGTGAATCATTATCAACCCTGCTATAGAGACAATCAAGAGGCAATAAAATAATTTACATCCCCACACATAGGCTGTCGCTATATAATGCCTTTATATAGGATATCTACATTTCTATCCATTAGGCAGGAAGCTAGGCTTGAGTGACAGGAGGATGGACCTTGGACGTCCTGATGAGAACCCCAACGGAGGACTGCCCAGGGACCACCCCATTCCACCCTTCCAGCAGTCAGTTTGCAGTTACAACATCCCAGCAGAGGAAGAGTTAAGTTTGCTGTGCTTGTTCCCCTTGCACAGCAAACAGCCACTTGTCCTTATCTGACCTAGGCCTCTAGAATAAAAATTATGTAGTGGTTTCCTACACCCTGCAGGCATTTCAAATGCATCATGGGAAAGGACACCCATGGTTGGTTAATTATGATACAATCCAGGCCTGTCACTCAAGTGTTGTGACCCTAGGACCCACCTACACAAGAAATTGACCCAAGCCCACACCCTGGAGTTTCCAGGGCCATTGTCTCCCTTGCCTGGCTGGCTCCTCCCTGGGAGGAGTACTTAAAAAACTCTGCCTAGCTTTCCTTTCCTTTTGCTGTCATATTCTGTACTGCTGTGGTGAAAAGACTCATGGCTTCTTTTCCATCTAACTTTTAGTAACATATATGTTTACTATAAGAAAGTTACAAATGGAAATAAATCAATTTACATACATACACAATTACTCTATATTTCTTTCATATAGGATATGCAGTTATAGATTTACATATGCCCTCATAGGTGATATTTCTAACAATTAGCTAAAGAATGTATTGATTGAGAGTTTGGAGGGCAGCGAACATTTGAATCCCAGATCCACCACCTAACAGCTATTAGACCTTGGACATGTTGTGTAACATTTTGTAGACTTAAAAAAAAAAATACATAGGGGATTGTTATGCGGATTAAACGAATAAATGTTTATAAATGCTTACCACAATGCCCGATGCAGGCTAATGTAGATGCTTTTCTCAAATTTCAAAGAAATTGTCTACACATGCTTGCAAGTGCAAGCCCCCACACCATGTGCCAGGAAGTGGACTAATTGCTTCTTTCGCACAAAACCAAATTCATATTTATCATGGAAAGTTGGTACAACCGATGTCTTGGTTAGAGGGGAGGGTACAAGTCTTTGAAGGGCAAAAAGGCTGGTTCTGCAGATACTGACAGTGAAGCTCTTATGTACCGCACCACCACACTTCCAGAAATGTCATTTCCATGTGAGCCACAGAAAGTCTCAATTCAGGGACGCTTGGGTGGCTCAGTGGTTAAACGCCTGCCCCTGGCCCAGGGTGTGATCCTGAAGTCCCGGGATCGAGTCCCACATCAGGCTCCCTGAATGGAGCCTGCTTCTCCCTCTGCCTGTCTTTGCCTCTCTTTCTGTGTCTCTCATGAATAAATAAATAAATAACTTTAAAAAAAAAAAGTCTCAATTCAAGCACTGCACATGTGTTTCAGTGGCCTAGTCTCTGAAATTAACCTCATTCTTTTTTTTTTTTTCTTTTGAAATTAACCTCATTCTTAAAATGCCCATTTACCTGAAGCTTTGGAAGGCATTTTAACAAGGCATTGAAATTTTTACTCTCATACTCTACAGATTTGGGCAAAAAGCACCATCGTAAAATTATACAAAAAAAACTCTTACTTTCATGAAGGGTCTGCTTTTTGCTGAAGACATAACCTTTAGGTAGGATCTGGATCTGAAAACAATGATCACCACCATAAGAAAGAGAAAACAGACACCCATCATTTGGAACCTTACCACACACCATGTTGTAATCTGATATCTCAATAAACATTAATCAATTTCTAGGCCAGGACCCAAGATTTCTGCTCAGTAACATAATTCAAAAAGTATCTCTTTTGCATGCAATATAGAGGCACCATGCCAAGAAAAGAAACAAAAATTACCTTGATTTGTTTGCCAGCTGGTGCTTTGGACTAAATGGCCAAGGACCAAAGAACCCCCGTTCCTGTCCTACAGAAAAATAAAATGATCTCTTCCTAAGCACACATACTTCTGACTGTTGAAAAATTACCCTGAGAAAAAACTAATTGCTACAGTGAAACACAATGTCCTCTGAGCCACCATCCATCTGGAAACCCAGAGAGACAAATATAAAACTGTTGGCAGTAGGGATTTGGTATTAATACGACTATTGATATATGGCTGTTAATCACCTTTTCCTGTTGGAATTGTTTCAGTAGAGTCAGGATCCCATTCTCAGGGTAAATAAAGTGCTTGTATTTGCTAACACTATTCTTGAGATGGAGAAGTCTTCTTTACACGGTTGTGTTATATGTACGCATATTATATACAAACATATACACAAATGTATATGTACCTACAGATATAAATTTCTAGGCATCTAAAATACATATTGTAAAAGAACTTGAAAGCCCACAGTGAATAGTCTCCATTTTGCAATTATAATGAAAGATTGCTGGTCATTTTCATTACTTTCTCTTTTTTTAAAGATTTTTAAAATTTATTTATTCATGAGAGACATAGAGAGGGAGGCAGAGACAGAGGCAGGAGAAGTAGGCTCCCTGCAGGGAGCCTGATGCTGGACTCGATCCCAGGACCCCAGGATCATGACCTGAACCAAAGGCAGACGCTCAACCTCTGGGCCACCCAGGTGCCTCTCATTGTATTCTTTATTAGTATCAAGGACACTTAGAAAAATAGGAGACTTGCCTTTGAAAATGGGATTTGAGATTGGACTGAGGCAGGTGAAGTCACAGTCCTATCCACACGCAAGAAAAAAAACATGAACTGTTTAGGAATTTTCTGGCCACCACTAGTTACTCATGCATCTCAGGCATTTAACACAGACTTCTTTTCTGAAAGGTGAGCCAATTTGAAATTTCTTGTCCCTCCATTTAACCTGAAGTTTGGAATGGAGCAAACAGATCTCCCTTTCTGCAGATTTGCAAACATGGCAAATTCTGCATCAGCAGATATTTTAAGAGGGGTAAATCTTCTGAGATAGCTTGACTAATTTTCAAATGCTCTAAAAACTGCACTAGCATATGGAATGGCAACAGACTTCACAGGGCAACTTGTGTCTTAACATACTTGGCTGACTTCTTTAGAATGTCCACTTAGCGGGCAGCCCGGGTGGCTCCGCGGTTTAGCGCCGCCTTCAGCCCAGGGCCTGATCCTGGAGACCCGGGATTGAGTCCCGCGTGGGGCTCCCTGAATGGAGCCTGCTTCTCCCTTTGCCTGTGTCTCTGTGTCTCTCATGAATAAATAAATAATTTTAAAAAAGAATGTCCACTTAGCTCTTAAGGATGTACAAAGAGCTAAGCTCTTTGTATGGCAAAGGTATCCAGCTCCAAAAATTCCTCTGCCTGATAACCTCACCTCTTTGGTCAGTTGTGCAAAAGATAAAGAGCAATTTGAGAAAAATCTTTCATTTATAAGAAAAAAATTATCAGAAATGTGAAATTTCTTTTTTTTTTTTTTGTTTAGATTTTATATATTTTTGAGAGACACACACAGAAAGAGGCAGAGACATAGGCTCCCAGGACCCTAGGACCATGACCTGAATCAAAGGCCACCCAGGTGCACCAGAATTGTGAAATTCTAATGAAAAAATACAAACCCTTGTGTGAATATTGGCATAATTTCATATTTAGGCTTCTTCTCAGCTTATTAACCATCTTTGTATTGTAGGGACCTGGTTGAAATCAGGTACCAGTCAGTTATTCAGTAAACCTCTATTTTATTCACGTAAAACTGCGTCGTTTGGAAGAACATAATGTAAGTGGATGCATTATTAGCACTGATGATAACGAAGTCTGACAAGTCATGCTGACCCATGGAAATAAAATCCTAAAACTTCCATTTCACACGCAAGGAAGTACAACTCTAATTTGAAGGAATGCTCTGCTTACATCTACACGTGGCTTTATGATTCATGACAGGGAGGCTTTTCATCTCAAACACAAAGTTGACTCTCGAGGAGTTATTATAAAGTGGGAATGAAATTTCCTAACCTATTTAGATGAGCCAGGTGTGCATTATCTTTCACACGGATATCTCACGCCTTCATTCCAGTAACCACCGCTGTGTTCTCGGTCTACTGCAGGAGGAAGGAGATAAACAGGCTAGGCCATGAGGATGACAAAATATCTCCTATTTATTCTGATAAAAATCTGCCCGAAGAGTAATTTAAAAATACATATAATGACTGTAGTCTTGAATTATTTTGTTGTTATATATAGAGGTGGAAGTAACATTTTATCGATTCTGTCCCTTTTTAATAGTGATATTTCCATGCCCAGTAATTGGGGAGAAAGAAAAAGAGGATTTTGAAAACTATTTAGCAAGGATCCAATGCCATGAAGGTTTGTGAAGTGTCTCAATGACCACCCCCCGTATCGAGGAGCTTAAGTTACTAAGTGGTCTACTGGCTCCCAAGGTTATCCTCACGACAGCGAGCTACTTCACACACCAACAGACCACAATTCTGTGGGATTTTCTTTTTCTTTTTTTTTTTTTTTTTTTTCCTGCGTGGTCATTTTTAGACTTCGCTCACTTGTTATAATGTGATTACAATAAAAGACAACTAGCGTGTCAAATAAGAAAACTTTGGAAACGTTATCTTAAATTACCTCCTAATATAAATTGAAATAAGTTGATTAATTTTTTATTTTGATTTCCAAGCTCCTGTTGAGATTGGAAAATGAAAAATCACTCACACTGTAAAACTTTCTATCTTAGTGAAAAGTCTCCCTGTCATAAATCATACTGCAGCATGTAGATGCAAATGGAGCATTCCTTCAAATTAGGATTTCAATTCCTTTCACATTATAGCACCTGCCCATGCATGACCTTCACAGAGGATTTTTTTTTTTCCCCCAGAATTTCCAAATGTGACAGGCAGCGTAACATCAAGGAGATGCAGGGGATCTCTGTAGCAATGTGTCAGTCAGCTGAGTGCAGAGAATCAGCAAGTTTCAAGGTGAGAAGGGAAGGTAAAACTCACTTAGTTCAACCATATGTTCTGATGCTTGAAGCAGCTCCACAGGGAGGCTGCCTCCAGAGCTGGGCTGCGGGGGCTTCAATCCTGGCTTCTCCCTTCACTAGCTTCTGGCATGAGGCCAGTTGCCTACCTGTCAGTGCCTCGTTCTCCTCCACGTAAGATGGCAGGGATAGTAACAGAACCGCTCGATGGCATCATCAGAAGGACTGGATGAGTGATGTCCTAGAAAACATTCAGGATAGGGTCGGTCCCCACCCACCCTTCCTCATTTCGCACAGTGAGAAACTAGTCTTGGCTGGGAAACCTCAAGGGAGGCTGCTATTTGGGGCCAGCACAGAATGTTGATGAGATCTTTCTCCTGGGGAGTCCAAATGCGTCTCCCTGGAGCTTCTTCTCATTCTCCTAATCCCATCCCTTAGAATCATGCAGCAGAAGCTTAATCCCAGGGGCACCTGGGGGGCTCAGGTCGCGATGGCAGGGTCATGAGATCAAGCCCTGGGTTGGGCTCTGGGCTAAGTGCAGAGCCTGCTCAAGACTCTCTCTCTTCTCCCTCTGCCCTGCCCTGCTGCTTCTGCGCTCTGCTCCCTCTCTTAAAAAAGAATTAAAAATAAAAACAGGGATCCTGGGTGGCGCAGTGGTTTAGCGCCTGCCTTTGGCCCAGGGCGCGATCCTGGAGACCCGGGATCGAGTCCCACATCGGGCTCCCAGTGCATGGAGCCTGCTTCTCCCTCTGCCTGTGTCTCTGCCTCTCTCTCTCACTGTGTGCCTATCATGAATAAATAAAAATTAAAAAAAAAAACAAAGAGGTTAATCCCAATTTCTGAATTATCATCAAATACTGGAATTTAGCATGTGCTCCCAAATCAGACAGAATGGGTAGGGGCTTAGGAATTTCCTGGTTCTAGTAACCTAAGTTCTCTATGTTGTCTGACTTACAAAACAACCCAATAACAGAGAGATGGGGCCCCTGCGGGGCTCAGTCATTTGAGCTTCAGACTCTTGATATTGGCTCAGGTCTCTAGGTCATGAGTTCAAGCCCTCTGTGGGGCTCCACACTTAAAAAAAAAACAACAACAACAACAAAGAGAGACAGAGATAGAGAATGTGATGGTGCCCAACTCTTAAATGTGTTGTTGGGTCAAACGAATGTAAGTGCTTAGGATCAACTTCATGGTGGTAATGTCAATGATGGTGATGATGGTGATGATGATGATGATGATGATGATGGCAGAGTAGAAGATGCTGATTCTCACACTGGGTTAAATACTAGGTTGCACGGGACAAACAAGCTCCTTGGTATATCACGGAATGCCACAGCTTTTACAGTACCGCCCTTACCCCCGTTCCTGTGGTCCTCAAATGATTTGTGTTGTGGATAAATTCTGTTTCTGTAGTTCGGACAATGAAATCACCTTGGCAATGTGCCTCACCTGTTTCACTGGTGAAAACTGTCTTGGAAAGGTTGCACATCTTGTCTGAAATTTTCCCAGATACAGAAACACTATAGCCAATTATCTAGAAATTCTGAGCAGAGACCTTTCTTTTCTTATGTTCCAGTTGATTAGCTCTCCTCTATTCTATTTACTCTTCATATGGAAAAAGGCATTCTTTCTGTACAAACCTCCTCCACCAGAAGCACATTTCTCTCCATTTTAGCAGTAATTTTTTTTCATGGTATGGTTAACTCTTTTTCTCTGAATTGTTTTTACCATGGGTTTCCTAAGCAATTCTAAGGATGTGGATAAGACAAAGCATCGCATTATCTCTCCTGAAGAGAAGCTGGATGTCCTTGTCACTTCCTGTTTCTACCATCAGCTCTGATAATCGGAGAATGACCAGTCCTCCTTCTGCAACAGAAAGGTTTCCTTCCCTGATTAAAATCTTCTATTGCACAACTGCACCTACAGAAGGAGAGGTCTTCCCAAGGCATCCAGAGCCCTCTATTCTCCTAGCATATATTTTCTCACCAAGTTTCTTTCTTTTTGTTAAGTTGCTTGCATCTCACACTTCATCCCTACCACCACCCGGAATTTATGCAATTATTTCATGCACTTTGTACCTTCCTCATATACCTGATGCTCTGGGGGTAGGGAAGTGCTGCCACCTGCAACCTCGCTTCTCTCTCCGCCTACACTCCCAGGTACACACACGTGCACACATGCACACGCGTACACACACACACACACACACACACACACACACACTTGTTTATCTTGAAAACTCTCCTTTGTTCTTCGATTCCCAGCTTCTTTTCTCCTCTTTGAAGCAGTTCCCGGGGCCCCTCCTACCGCACCTGCACTGTACTTTCAGGCACCACGTGGGATCACATTGTCTGGTTTACCTCCCTGGCCCTGCCGTTTGTGAGATCTTTTACTGCATGGTCTATTTTTTGCTTTTGTAGCTCTGCTCTAACATGGACCGAAACTTGGAGGGGATACACCACAGGAGGTGCACATGTGGGATCGGTAGCCAGACTGCGTGAATTACTATCCATTCCGCCTACAGCGTAACTTGGAACAACTTGCTAAATCTAATTCATCAGTATCTGACTCAGTATCTGTTTTGAGGAGCAAATTAAAATGCTTAAAGTAGTATTCAGCGTTTGACGAATATTCAGTTAGTGCCAGTTATTATTTTTAAGTTATGGGGTAGTATACATCGATAGGAATAATACATAAATTAAAGATAAAAATTAGGCCCGCTAAGTTCTTGGGCATTTAAATTTTTATGTTAAAGAAATTAAAAATAGGGTAAAGTCATCACATTCCAAACTCATTCCTACTCTCAGAAATAAAGGTTAAATGATAAATTGTTCATTATGTGAACAATGCTTAATATTTAGTAAGCCTTAAACTTGTACTAATTACTATTTTAAATAATTCAGTAACCATTTTATGTATAAAAATGATATTGTTCCTCATAATCAAGAATAAAAATACTCAATTTCCCGAGAGAAAATCCATGTTAGGATACCTGAATTCTATTATTTTATCACACCACCTCCTTCAGGGTTCTGTATATTGGGTCTTTAGTTATAATATTGTGTGGTTTTTAAAGGACCAAAATTATTACTTTTTCTCAACACTAGGTAGCTTATTTTTAAACGTATATTTAAACATTTGTGCATAAGTGAAAATTCCTGAGTTTTACCTGCTTATTTTTTACCTAAAGTAAAAATAAATAAAAAGCTTGATATTAAACCTATGTATAAACATTTAATTTAAAATTCACTGAGCATAATTAACATGATCTGCTTCTTTACTTCCGGGTATGAAAATAAAGTTCTCTACTGGGAATAAAACTTTTTTGGTAACCAAATGATAGACCAATATGGGCAGTTTAATTTCCTATCATTTGTATTAGTTTTAATAACTCCATTAAGAATATAAAGCATAATTTATTTTTAAAATATACTTTTTTTCCATAAACCTATCATCTATTTGTGTATGTGTTCTTAAAAGTGACCACAATTAAGTTTCACCAAAAGTAAACAAGAATTTTTGGATGGTTGGATTTAGGGAAATGCTTTGTTTTTTATTTATATTTTGTTGTTGTTGTTGAATTGCAGGCACTTAGGTTAAATGTCAGGCAATAGTCTCTAAATGGAAAATTTATAATTTATTTTTGTTCCCCCAACACACACACCTTTTTGTAAATATCTAAAAGCCAACAAAAGGTAAAATTGGAGGTATCTGCTATATACATCAAATCCTTCTAAAGATCATAAGATTGAAGTTATGCAAGCAACTTTATATAATTTTTAGAATTCACATATCCCCTCGGCATATATTATAAAAACCCAGATGGCATTAAAAGGAAGATGAATTTTCCACATTTTTAATGCCATTATGGTCTCCCTACCATAAAATTGAATCAAGAAATAAAAATATTCATTATGTAGTAAAAGCATTTATGTAATACATAATTGTGAAAATATTATGGAAATTGCTGGGTAGTCAAATGTAAAAGGAACTGCTGTGTTTGCATGTCTAAAAAAAAATGACTGGACCACACAGAAGCTTGGGCACTCTTCATACTTTGCCATAGGCAAAACAATTATGGTAATCCTTTTTATAGGTGCTTACAGTAGAAAATACATTTTAAAGAATAAAGTAAATTAGCTAAACACTCCAGAGGCAGAGAATGTGGGGCTGATGCTGAGTGGCTCTGCTCTGGCTGTCACTTCAAAAACAGGGAAGAGATAACATTATTTTAGTTTTTAATAGCTGGTTAACATTTGGCTCATGTGAGTTTGCAGACAGAAACTATCAGCTCCATCTCATCTAACTACATCTGACTTCAGGCAAGGACAAGTGGATCGATTCTCTGTATGATGGAATGCTAAATCAGCTCCTCAAAACGGGTTTGCCAAGATATTAAACCATAAATATCCACTCGCTTGCAGATGAGTTTCCATTTCAAGCCTCTTCACAAATGCTTCTCTGCCTTCTCTCCATTTCTTTCCTCGAGGACTAGAAGACTTTGTAAGCATCTGCCCACCCCACACACCACAGAAGAAACAGTCAGCCAAACAAAAAGACATAAGCAAAGATGAAAACAAAGAACAAAAATTAAAAATTAGTTTCAAATATTATTCAACTATTTAAAGGAAAACTGTAGCGTGGTTCTGATCTACCCAGATAATCGTCCTTCCTATTTTTTTAATCATAAAAGTATAAATCCTTCTCTAGAATTGTCTGATAAGCACAGACAGATGAAAACAAAAATGAAATAGAGAAAACAAATTTCAAATGCTCTAAGTAACTCCCATGGTAATTTCCATCAATGTCCAACATAGACACATGTATTCAATATCAGAAGTAGACAAGCATTAGCCTCGTAAGTGTCTCAAGTAAGTGAGTTCAAATCACTTCCCAACTAAATCCTTGGGCACCAAGATATTCCCTCTAAAAGTGTACCCCAATTTCAGGGTGATTGTAAATCACAATTAGATTTTAGAGGGCGAAGTCCCACCTTCTGTTTGAACATTATCATAATAAATAATCACAAATAATAATAAAGGTTCCAGTCTCATTGCGATTGTGAGGACTGAATAGAATAACGCTCATGGATTTTTCAACAGAGCACCAGGAATAAGCATGCTGAGTGGGAATTATTCATTCTAATTATATGCATATTCCAATTATGTCATACGTTATACATACGTTATATGTAAGCAATCTTTTTTAATGGCCTTTTAAATCTAAACTCTACCCCTAGAGAAGGCTGAAAACTTATTAGAATATTTAAGCACTAATTTCTACATCCCAGGGTCCATCCACCTTAGTCATCCCTCTTTGATTGACAGATTGAGCCGGAGCTCTGCGATCAGTTTTTAGGCAACCGATCTCCCAGGACTCCTAAGTTGAAGTAGTTTTTGTCTACGCTTAGAAAAGACCATGATGAAGGGAAAAAGCATTTTCCATGTTCCCTCTGGATATGGAAGATCAAATGGGAGCTGGTGTCCTTTACAGGGAGGATGGCAAAGCCAAGATCATCCCTCAAGACATCTGGGCAACAGTAAACTCCCTCCTGAGGATTGCCTGTGCCACCCAATGCACCAGTGGTGGGTGCCACCCTCAGTACCCACGTCCTACAATTACCTGGCCCCTGCTGACACAAATTCCCTAGAGGACCCAGCATCCCATATTTACCCACAAAGTACTTGGCTTTCAGAACTGGTAACTCTCTCTTGGCCTGTCAATCCCCCTCGTCCCTTAGAGGACAGTTAACTAGTCTCTGCATGAGGGAGAGCACTAGAATTAGGCTAGATTTAGGCTAGAATTTCTTTAAGAATGCTTTTTGGTGAATCTGATGGATGCACAGAGCCTCCTTGCGGGCCTCTGTAGGTCAACGCACAGATGGAGTAAAACACCCAGTTGTCCCTGCTCTTGTTCTGTGCCTCCTGGTCGCATGCAGGCCACCCATTTCACCGCTGCCCCGATGACCAATGGAAGGGAAATTCTTATCTGCCTGAACGGAGCTGTATGTGTAGATGCTCAGCATCTGCTTGCAGGACCACCGCTCTTCCCTTGGGCTGGCTCCCCTGCCCCCACAAACACTTAGGTGCTCCCCAAGGCACGTTTAGACCAGGCACTGAGGAAATTTACAACAGTCAAAACGAGAATTTTAAGTGGCTAACTCAGGGAAATACCTATAAATGTCAAGACCTTGGTTTTTCTGACACCTGAAGCACCAAAGAAATCTCTTTAAATATATTAAGGGGATAACTGTTAGATTTAGGAGAAATAATAGTAACATTTATAGGTTAAGTGGATGAATGCTTCATGGGGGCTGAATTGGATCTGTATGCTTGCATTCTTTTAAAATTTGCTTAATGTTAATATAAATAATAGGAGTTGATAGTTATATGCTATGTTTTGCTATTTCTAATAAAATTTTTATAGTGGAAAAGCCATTATTACCTGCCTAATGTGTTAATCTATTCTCTTGATTTCCCAACACGCAGAAGTAGCCTTCGCCAAATGATTAATAGTTTTTATGGTCACAATTAACTGTAATTGAAGCCACGGAGCTCGGGGGGGAAATGAGCAGTCCCTAAAAGGCAGCCTTAAAGCCCATAAAGAGACAGTAACACAATACGAACGGAGTCCACTTAGAATGCTAGCGTGTGGATTAAGGCTCATTTTGTGGTCACCGTTAAAAATACAACGCTATAGGCATTCACTTTGAATCAAGGTTTAAAAGCCAAGGCTTGCTGGAGCCAGCTCGTACCAGCTCACGAGAAAGCCAGTTCTGGGAATTTCTTTTCAACTTTAAAACCACTGTGGGATTACTTACACCATGGAAATTGGCAAAAGCTACAAATCAGGATGGGGTTTTCCCCTTTTCCTTGTTTTCTTTTCTCTCTGAGAATCTATTTACCAGCACACCCCTACCTACTTCAAAGAGCAAATTTGATTTTAAATTAAAAAAACAAAAACAAAACCAGAGTTACTTCCAGACAGAGATTTGGAAATAAAAAATTGACTACATAAATACAACAATTACCTGAATAAACCACCTCTTCTCATCCCTTTGTCTTTCTTCCTTTATTCATTATTTTACTACCTACCCTCTGCGCTTCCTAAAAATACTATTTCTCCAAATAGCCACTTTAAAAATTTCCTGTTGTCTATCATTTCATACTCTTATCACTCTTTTCCAAAACCTTCCATTTGCTCTTACTGATAATCACTTCTTGTTTTGGTTACTAACCCCCCATAATCACTGTGTATGTTAGATCCAAGGTTCCCCGACAAGCTGGAAAGTGGGTTTCTCATTAACAGCCTCCTGTATAAAATCGAAAACGTTGTAAATGAGAAAGTTAGTGGTGCTGGTAGAAGAAAGAAGAGTGGAGGGTTGCGGATTGCAGCCACAGTTACACAAGAACCACCTGCTCCATTATCTCCCTTATGCCAGATGCTAATCTTACAACTTCTCATTTACTTTTTTAAAATCCATCCTGTTAAGCACCGAGTACGGCTATAATTGTTTCCCATTTAAGTAGGGTTGTAATTTGTGAGGATGTCACACAACGAATGTGGGGCAGAACAAAGATTTGGACTATGTTTTTATTTTTTCTTCTCCCAGCATTCTCTGTCTCTAGTGATCCAACTGGGAGACATGTTCAGGCCTGGACTGAACGGGGGTGAAGGGAACACAGTGGAAGGAAAGATATGTCAATAGGAAGAGGGGGCGCTGCAAATTGAAGCATGACAAAATAGATGCTCAACTAACCAGAGGAGAGGGAGAAAATTACAGAGGTGTAGGCATTTATGTAAAAAGGTGTACTTTCTTAAAAAAAAAAAAAAAAAGATGTACTTTCTGACTCCTGGGTGAGAATTCAGAGTTCATCATGACTTAGTTGAATTGTCCAACAAAAACAATTGAATTGACTAATTAAAAATTGAGTTCGGGCTGCCTCCATTCAGTTGGTTAAGCATCCAACTCTCGATTTCAGCTCAGGTCATGATCTCAGGGTTCCTGCTCTGGGCATAGAGCCTGCTTAGGAGTCTCTCCTTTATCCCCTCAACCTCCTGCTCTCTAAAAAGAAAATAAATCTTTAAAAAATGGGCTTAGCATTGAGCTCAGGGTCAGTAAAATTATGCCCCTGAGAAGGACTGTTAGCCGCCTATTTAGAAATTTGGATCCCTGTAATAATCATTTATTTGGAATTTTATTTCATATAACAAGTATCTGTGGTTTGGTGATTATTGGTGATCCCCAGAGAATAGATGTACCCACAGAGCTATTAAGATGGTCTGGGATGGGAAAGCTGTCAACCAGGATCTAGACCAGTCTATATTTCCAGTTTCAAGCTGAGATTACATTCTCCATGGGGCACCTCATCAAGCCTGGGTTAAATAAGGTGTATGGATTTCCGGAGCCCTAGTACTTAGCACGCTACTGCTTGCCTCCCTTAAATTGTTAACACCCATAAAGGCAAGGGTGATAGCAGTCTTGCAGATCACTCTATCTGTGGTACTTAGTATAGAGCCTCAGTGAACCAGTTTTGAATAAATGGATGATTGAATGAATGAGGATCACAGTGTCCAAAAAGGTCCTGTCATTCAGTGGCAAAACCTTGTATGGTTGATCACCCAGACCTCTTCATACTTCTAACTTCAGTAACACTTACTAATCACAAAGAGGAAAGTTTAAATAATAAATTGTTTCAAAAATAAGTTAATTTTGTTATTCTGGCCATTTATAAGCATATGTATCTTTCAACAAATAATGGTATAAATTACTGATAGATCTTCAGGACAGTCTCAGCCAGATTAGAAACAGACCAAAAGTTAGAAACAAATCAGTGATTTTAGAAAATGAACTTTCTCTAATTCCATTCTATTCTTTCTGATTCCCCAATTTCTTTTTAAAAGATTTTATTTATTCATGAGAGACACAGAGAGAGAGGCAGAGACATAGACAGAGGGAGAAGCAGGCTCCCTGTGGGCAGCCTGATGTGGGATTCGATCTTGGAACTCCAGGATTATACCCTGAGCCAAAGGCGAAAGCTCAACCACTAAGCCACCTAGATGTCCCATTTGACCCCATCTTAGCTCTCTGGCCTCCAATAAGAGACACTTCATGGAGCATTATTGGTGCACATAAAGACCGCTGGGTTACTCCCACAGAAAAGCAGCACAATTATTAGGGGACAGAAGTAATCAGCGGTAGTGATCTCTTTTTGATTATACAGATCAGGACAAAAAAAAAAAGTAATAGCTGGCATGTTAAAATCCTACTAATGTAACAATTTCTCACTGCAAACTTGTATTTGTCTTCAAACAGCAGATTTGAAGAGCAACAAAAAAAGTAGAATGGCTAGTTGGCTAGATGGTACAGAGAGGTAAGCAGTAGAGTGGCCCACACAAAGTATAATTGCAAAATTTGGCTCTGGATAATTTAAGTTGGTTCCATAGCCATCATAAAGAAATTCACAAGGCTGGTAATGATAATCAGTAAAATTGCTATATGTACAAATTCTCCATTATGAAAAAAACTTATTGTATAATGACACAGGGAGGGTCTCAATGAAAATACTTTCAGTAAGATATATTTAAAAAGAAAAAGGTAAAATAATTTTATATCACTCAGTGAAATAAATTGCATTAATGGAAGTAGCTCAAGAAAATATTTCTCTTGACAAATTCTGTCAACACTGGTGTAATTATTGTAATTGTATTTATAAATATAGATGCAAGTTTCAGGAACTAAGTGATCACTTCATGCAGAGATGCATAATAACTGTGTTCCCATTCTTAGAAACAACCCTAACTTTAGGTTTCATTTTAGTGGAGGACAGCAATATTCTTAACTATTCTTATCTGTAGCCACATAAAGTAAGTGAATGTACTTGTCCAATACATGCTGGGCTATCTAAAACTATTAGAGTACTTGTACCCTACCCCAGTGTATTACATAATTTATGTGGTAGTTGTTTAAATTCAATGCCAATTATCTTATTGAAAGGTTATTTAATAGCATATGTGGTCTTTTCCACTTTAGTGGAAGTAGTAGATTTTGATAGCATCCATCTTTCGTAGATTAATAATAGCATAGAAGGTAACAAGCTGTCCTTGAGGAATAACTCACATTTGTTCGTAAAAGCACTTAGTCACTCAGTCCACAGATTTAATATTTCAGACACTGATTTTGTAAATTTACTTAGAGGACCACACTCTTAGCACTCTCTTTGGGGATCTCAGAAGCCATTGAGTTCTGTGCCATGCTCCTTCAAACCTGATTTACTGGTGATTGTCAGCAACATTTTCAACCCACACAAATAACCTCAACATGAATCATACTTCATAGATGTAATGCTGTATAACACCCATCCAAAAAGTTTTGAAAGAGTTTAAATCTAATTTATTTTACAAATGAAGCAATTTTCTTCAACTCACCTAAGTTTTTTTTAAGATTTTTTAAAATCTGTATACCAAACATGGGGCTCAAGCTCACAACTCTGAGCAAGATCAAGAGCCGTGTGCCCTACTGACTGAATCAGCCAAGGGCCCCTCGACTCACCTCATCTTTTAAGGACAGAGTACTGGAATTCAGATGCAAAAACAGGCATGAACTCACTTCAAAAAAACTAATCCTTTACATATTTGAAGTTTGTAACCTTTTCCATTTTCAGTCCATTTGCCTATAACTGCTGCTTGACAGATTTATATATTGTGTTAATTTCAATCTTCTGTCTCTGTCTTCCATTGCACACCTCCGGATGGTGTTACTGTGGAATTCAGAATGGAGTAGCCACTATACACAGCAAGATGTATCCTCAAAAACAAGAAATTGGGGTGCCTGGGTGGCTCAGTTGGTTAAAGGTCCAACTCTTGATTTCAGCTCATGTCATGGGATCAAGCTGTATGTTGGGCTCCTCACTCAGCAGGAATCTGCTGGTCTCTCTCTCTCTCTCCTCTCTCTCTCCCCCCCTTTCCCTCCCTCCCCACACTCCTGCACTTTCAAATAAATCTTTAAAAATGAGAAATCCTTGGAAGTATTTAATGTGTCTACTATACCATTACTATTTGCATTTTGGAAGAAATTAATTGTCCTTCTATATCACTTCCTTTTCTCACATCATTCAAAGAAAGGATTTCTCAGAGGGAGGTCAATTACATCAGGTTGTGGAAACCTGACACTGTAGTCAGAAGCCATTCTAAGTTATAAGTCACGCCCACCAATTTCCTCTTCACTGTGTAGAGGTGTTTGCACTTCCCTTATTTGGAAGGCTATTGTTTGCTCTAGGCCCCACGGTGCCATCAAAGACAAACATTAGGATGGGCCCCAGATGTTTTTACTAGAATGTTAACTCCTGAATTATGGGAAAACATGGTCCCATCAATGAATTCTGGTATATTGAATTTCATATTGCATGCTCATGCGTGCGTACACACACACACACACACACACACACACACACACACACAGGGTCCCAAACCCTTAAGGGTTCACTCCTGTCCATACACACTCTCTGTTCTGTCTGACATATTAGCAATGTCCTGAATCTGCTTTGCTGGGCTGTTTTCTTCCTTCCCTGAGTACAGGGCTTGTGCTTCATCATTGAGAATAGACCCTGATTATTGACTTGGAGGCAGTGGGGACAGAAAAAGTTAAATCCTACAAGGGACCTGCTTTCAGTAAGGCCTTCACTTCTGGTCTTCCGAACAGGAAAGCTAATCTCCTTTGGAAAGGAGGGGACACAGGGAACTTTGAAGATAAAAAGATCTTGTGTTCATTCACCCGTATATCCCCAGGCAATTCAGAGGGACAATTTTTTTTTTCCCTATCAGTGCCCTGATTTTGACAAAGAAAATCTACTGGGGTTGTACCTTGAGTTTTGTTTGCAGGTCTGAGCTCTTAAAACCTGAGCCTAAGCCTGATTTTCGGCATGTGGTTCTTTGAGGCTATAGGAGGCTACCCCTCACAGCTCCATTTGAGGCCCTCTGGCTTCTACAACAATTCCTGTCTTAAATTGGCAGGTGACTGCCCCAGATTGTCACATCTTTCTGTAATCCTGTCAAAAGCCATTGTACTCCATTATTCTGACACATAACAAAAATTTCTTAGGGGATGTACATGAGCTAGTATCTCCTACATGAAGCCAACCCTGCATGTTAGGGATAGTTACCACCCTACTTAATGACCAGCAATATGATCATGATTATTTTTTTTCTTTTTAAAAATTTTATTTATTTATTCCTGAGAGACAGAGAGGCAGAGGCAGAGGGAGAAGCAGGCTCCATGCACCCTGAGCCAAAGGCAGATGCTCAACCACTGAGCCACCCAGGCGTCCCTCACTATTACTTTCATTCAGGAGAGCAATCCAAATTCTAAAATCTGTCTTAAAGATTTATATCTTAAAAATACTTGTAAAAAAAAATACTTGTAATACAAATGGTCATAATCCAGGAAAATAGCTGGAGAACAGGATTCAGATTGCTGAAATGTTACTGAGAAGAGGAAGTGAGGGGAAACCAAAGGGAGGCCAAGGAACATGTTCTGCAATTGGATGGTGACTGCCTCCCACCAATCCATGGATGATGTCGCAGATCACAGAATGTTCATTCAGCTCTCAGAAATTCCCCCAAAGAGCTACAAGAATGAATCTCATCATGGAGAACAGGATGGAAGAGAAATGTGTCCACTTGCTTCCTTCCTGTCTCTCATTTCCTATTAATTTTTCCCTTTTTGAGAGCTAATGCCCTTTAGATCCCTGAACAGTCACCGAGAAACCCAAATCTCATCCCCTGAACAGAAATACTTCTTCCAATCTCAAAAGTCTGGCAAAGGTGAAATGACAACTGAGAAAGAAGCAAGCATCTGTGGGAGTCTGAGAAGACAGATGAAGTTTCTGTCCCCAAAGAATCCAGTTTCCACTCATTCCAATTCCCCCATGCTGCCCTCTCCCTCCATCATTAACCAATTCCAACAAGCCAGTGGGACCTCCACTTTGTGAGAAAGAGGCATCTTGGAGGCACCATTCATGCCCGTGGGACCTTATAACTCAGTTCAAGTGGAAGAAGGGAATGTAAGAGTTAAGAAGGCTTGTGGTTTGGGGTGGAATATAAAAGAGTATAAAGGGGTAGAGAGAAATAGGAGTTATTTTATTAGGGAAAACTCTGTGAAAGATCTAACATGTTTGGTCTCCTTTTTTTTTTCTTTTTTAAGCAAGACTTACAAATACAGCTTCTGCCTCTTGTATATCTTGATCCTTAATCCCCATCACACTATGTACACTATGTACACGGTCCAGTTCTCTCTCACATTGCATCAATGTAACCAATCACAGCTCATCTAGTTAGCTCAGCAGAACCCAGACGACACATGATTACACATCAAGTTACTTGAAGGTTGACATAACTGGATAAATCTAATGCACTTGTTTTGATAGTCTAAATAACTTAGCTATCTAAGCTGTTCTAACAGTCTTAGGGATAGTCAAAGGCATCAACGAGTGTAGTTATTTATAGACAATTTTTTAATAAGAATAAAAACTCGAGCAATAGAGGAGTAACTGGCAGAAATGATCACACCAGGAAAAACATTATCTCCACAAGTTATGTAACTGAAGTATTTAATTCCCATTTTTAATCCAGTAGCAATTAGCATGCAATACAATTTATATAATTAAATTTACATTAAAGTGTCATAATACTATTAATAGAGAAATTGCTTCCCAAATGCATTAAGTACATAAAGACAGTTGCTTCCTAAAAGCAGATACATAACAGGCAATGCAAAGTTTCTTTTTCACAGCACTTCTTTACAATTTTTCCCAACAAAGTGGGCTTTATTAATGGTTGAATGTACAATATTTGAAACCTACAACAAACCGTACCCAGATGTGAATCATGCTCTAATGGAAGACATTTATTTATCATGAATAGAAGTATTAACACTTTAAAATCATTTTGATACCAACTGTTGTAGGCTTCAATTTTATAGAATGACTCTACGTTACACACATGCACAGACATGCATGCACACACATCATCTCCTCTATAAATGTTATAAATCAGGAATCTTGGCTGTGCTTAAGAAGGGCAGCTTCCTCATGGGACAGGTTTTCCTGGGGTCAGTTAATCCCTTTCTTTTTACAAAGCCAATTAGTATCAACAGAAAAACATCACATACCAATTTAACACTATGGGAGTTAAATAATATGTCCCCAAAGATGACATTTATGTTTTCTACGTAGTGACTATTTGCCAATTAGACTAAGACAGATGATACTGTGATACGTGGTGTTGTATAAGATTCCACTCTCATATTTAAGCCTTTTTCCTCAACAGATTTTCAGACAGTTCTTGGTCTGACTTTTGCCACCCTTATACAATAATAATTTAAAGGGCTAATTTGGGACAATTTAGTTAATGGAAATATCTAGGTCTTCTCTCAGAGGTAGGCTTTTAAGCCTTACTTATATTTAATTGGTATAAATCCTTATTGGTGGTTTATATGTGCAGGATATTTCCATCCCCATCCATTTTCTGTTCTTTGTAGTGAGATTTTTCCATCTTGACAACCCGCCCACATTGTCTTTATAAATTTAATTTCTACATTTTAATCAAGCTTTTTGTTATTGGAAACAACGTAGTGACAAAGCTCCCCAGCAAATGTGTCCAGAGTGTGAGTTCTTAACCACATTTAGTTTGAAGTCTGGCAGTCTGGGGACGTTTGTGGATTCCGTCTCAGAATATTGATATAGAGATATCAAAATATTATATCTAAATGTATGTTTATTGCATTAAATAACAAGCTTTCACAGCAGGCTAATGACTACTGTAATTTCTACACATGAATGTAAACTATTTTGAGAGCTCTGTGACAACTCCAATGTGACATCCATGTATCTAATTTCTATGGATGCAAATCACAGGTACTATTAATACCACTACTGTTAGCTGTCAACAATCAGAATTAAAGGAAAACTATATGATTTCCATAAAGTCCGTTCCAATCCAGTCGGTCCTCCTCATATCGATACATATACTGCAAGAACTCAATAGACTGAAATGAAGGGTCTTTCAGTGTAGACCTGATTTTTAATATTCCACCAGAATTTCAAGATAACAAAAGATGTTCCATTTCATCTGCGTTCATGTGTCCGTGTTCAAAAAACTCCAATCTTCAAGTCTTTAAGAAGAACGCGTATGATAGAAAGACTGCTGTGTTATGCAAATCATACCCAACACAGTAGTGAGAGAATGGGAGAAACACCATCCATGGAATGCACCATAGATACTATGCTTTGACCACAAAGTCAATATATCCTTCCATATTAACAATGGTGTAACCACAGAATTACAGGTGTACCTAATATCATGTAAGTTTTAGTATATGCAAGTCAGACAGTGCTGTTTGTCTTTTAAAAATCAACATTCTTTATCATCTCAATTTCCTCGTTTTCCCTAAGTATTTACATGGTAAAAAAATAATTTATGTATACAAATAACCACCCAATCAGCTAGTATATCAGTATTATTACTCAGCCTTTGTATCATTGAGACATACTTCATTTGAATATACATCCATCAAATTAGCTCCAGATGTCAACTCAGGGAGCATGGACTTTAACCTCTGTGTGGACGGGGGATCCCATAAAATCATCACTGACAAGGCAGTGTCACAGCTTCTTTTTTTTATGTGAGACTGAAATGTTGATTTAAATGCATCCTGGAGAAACTTAGTTTTACTGAACATGTGGGATACACAGCACATCCCCTTCAGCCTGACATCTCAAATGAGTAAAAACAAAAGCAAAGGCCCTAGCCATTCTACAAGCTCATAACTATTCATAATTCCTTTAATTTCATGAAATATACAGTTTGGGAATTGAACTTTCATAAAGAGCGCGCGCGCGTGTGTGTGTGTGTGTGTGTGTGTGCACGCCCATGTGGGGTCTAGAGGTGCAGGTTGGAGCTTATTTGAGTGCAGATGTTGGTCTATTAGTGAACATGCGTGGCGGGGAGGGGTTTCTGAGAGTTGGGGGGAAGGCACCTGCAGGGGACACATGAATGCCAGAGAGGCACAAGGGGAGGGTATTCTGAGGGGCACGTGTGAGGAAGGTGTGTGTGTGTGTGTGTGTGTGTGTGTGTGTGTGTGGACTGGAGACTGTGATGGGGATAAGGATTTGGGGACGTGGGAGGACACGGAGAGGTGGGGGATATATGAACAGGGGTGTGCTGTGTTTGGATACGTGTATGGGCGGGTGCAAGGCTGCTCTGGCCTCTGCAGGGACTCATCCGAGTGCAGAGGAATTCCTGGCGGAAATGCAGAGGCTGGGACGGGAGAGACTGGGATGTAGGGTAGGTTCAAGGAGCTCCATAGCTTCAGAACTCCATCTGCTGCTTACCATCTCCATCACCTTTAATGTATGTGCCTTACTTAGCACTGGTACTCACAACCCTTCCTCTATCACAATCATGAAATTGTAAAGGCTTGAGTGATTGTTAAGGTAATTTACTCTAAATCCTCAAGGTTGGCGGTGGAATAGAGGAATTCCAGGGAGGCTCTCGTTCAGCACACAGACCGTCGATACTTGTGTTCTAACCACACGTTCTTGGTCAGGTACCACAGATGATTGTGCATTTGTGGGAATAAAAATAACGGCTTCCCAGAGAAAAAAACTGGAACATAACCTGCCACGGGAGCAAGTGGAAGAAGCAGAAGCTGAATAAATGTCTGATCTGATAGGGTCATACTGGATGGGAGACATAGCCACAGGCTGCAGATAAATAGGGCTCTGTGGGTTTTTCAAGGTTGAGAATTCAATCAAGTGTATCCGCTCTTTTGATTAATTCCTCGCTTTTCTCTGCCTTCCCTATTTTTTGAACTCTTGAATCTTGACTTCTCACCCTAAATTGGTAGTCTGGATAATATCTGAACCTGTGGGTGGTAAACCAAACTCCAATTAATCACAGTAAAATTGCCTTAAATGTAATTTTAGACTTTTTTTTATCATTTTTCCCTTTTTATGTATTTGAACATTTACGAGGAACAGGCAGTTTTCTAGCTTAGGAACATATGTCCTTAAAAGGAACAAAAGAAAACACACCAGACTCAGACCTCTTTTCTTGCCTATTGATCCTACTTCCTGGGTAACCTCATGCAGGACCACAGCTACAAGTATCATCTCCTAATTCAGGACAACAAGTCTTACATTCTGTTCTGGATTCTCTCTGAATTCTATAATCATAGATCCTTAAACGTGCTCTCTGATATTTCCAACTGAAAGTCCAACTGGCATCTCAAACTCCAGCTTGCCATGTCCAAAGGGAACAAAAGAAACCTGAATCAAGCTGCATCCATTTCTCCCACCTGTCATTCTGGCAACTACTTTTTATCTCCTGTAAATACTGGATGTGTGCAAGAGGCTGGATGCAGACATGGCCACATGCACACTGACAGAAGCCCCTAAGATAGTCTCAGATGATCCTGTCCTTCTAGAAGTCAAAAGCTCTTGGAATCCCACCACTCCATTATCTTGCTTCTAACTAACAGAATACCTTAACTTTGAGAGCATGTCACTTATTTGAGAGCATGTAACTTGGGGTTTTGCTAGCAAACTCTGCCTCTTGTAAGCCCTGGTGTGAATGAAAGAAAATCCATATGGCAAGTAACAGAAGCTGGCCTGCAGCCAGCAAAGTGTGATAAAGTGAGGCGCTCAGCCCAACAAACTTTGAGGAGAGGAACCCTGACAAGAGGTGTGCAAGTGAACGTGGAAGCAGATCCTTCCCCGCTTGAGCCTTCAGGTGAGACCCCACCTCTGGTCAGCATCTTGACTGCAGGCTCGGGAGCAACCTCGAAGTAGAAAAGTGGAGAAGGCAGGGACCTTCTTCTGTATGTGTTCACTACCACATTGGCCCTTCCTCAACCAGGACCAGCAGAGTTCAGAGAGCAATGCCTTTTGGTTCAGTAACTGAGTGAAGCACTCCTCCCCCAATAGCATGGGTTGTGTCATCATCAAGAGCACACAGACTTTGGAGGGCCTTCCCAGAGGACTCTGTCTCTTTTGGATAAGATCCCTTCCTAAGTGACTCCATATTATTTACCTTGAAAACCTAGAATGGACTTTCTTACGTATAAATCTGTCCTAAGGATGCACAGAAACTTCTTTTTTTAGTGTAACTTCTCACTAATAGACAAAATGGAGACAAAAATATCCAATTAAAGCACAATTAAAAAAAAAAAACAAATAATTAGACCTGGGGGAAAAACAGGTACAGTCAACTTCCAGCCAAAACTGAAGTCATGGGTTTCTACCACAGAGCATGAAGCGTGACCCCCTTTCAAACAAGAGCTATAGGATTTTAATTATTCTGCAGCTACAAAATGCAGTTCCTGCTGCCAACATTAGCCACTGTGGTAATATATGGCTGCGAGACTCTAAACAACTTGGAAGCACCAATCACCCTTTTTTCCTCAGTATCTCTGATGAAGTCCCATGCTTCCCTCCTCCAGATCTTAACTTAGGCATCCATCCTACTGTCTTCAGAGACCTTCCTTAATACCGTCATTATCACAGACATTTATTTACATTCGGTCAATATCCATGTAATCCTAGCTGATGTTCTTGGAAGACTGTCTCTGTCTTACGTTCCTAAGTCATTCTATAGGGAACAGAAATAAGTGGTTTTGGTAAATCACAGCAATTTCTCCAAAATAAAAGTTAGATTGGCAAAGGAGACATTTTGTTAAGAGAAACAGTGACTAAAATGGAGAGGTGGTGACATGCCCAAGGCCCCAGTTTAAGCGATGGTGCTCTGTCTTCCACCACCTTCTACTTGCTCTGGACCACGCTGCCATGAGCACACCGCAGCGTCCTTCGTCCTTGTACACACAGCATGGCGAGTGTCAGAAATAGCAGGACAAATAATCATAGCCATCAAGGACACTTGCGAGTTGTTGGAAATTTTTCTGGGGACTAAAATCCAACCTGCTGACCGAAAGACTTGAAAAGCTACTGAATGAAAGGTCTTAGAAACTCATTTATTTTCCATTTCATTTTGGGTCAGAAGTGTATTGCTGGCGTGCATTTTGAGAAAAGCAACACTGATGCTGACTTTCTTACATTTTTGCACTTTAAGCCTGAAAGGCAGCTTTTTATGCAGCCCCTCTTCCAGCAGAAACATCCGCCCTCTTAGATGTGGATGCAATTTCTTGGGTATTATATGTGGCTCCATCTCCCCCGCTTCCAGCACAGTGGCTGTGAGCACCCTGGAATCCTAGTTCCTTGCCGCACGCAGTCCCTAGAAGAGGCTAGGCTACGGAGCTGTTAGCTCTACCATTGTTGTCTTGGATTACACCATCAATGCCAGACCATCTGTCAGGGAAGAGCTGCCAAGAGTGGATATTTATCTGGCTTCTCTGTCAATTTAAGAGGACTTAGCAAGTTGGCCACCTGCCAGCAGTTACAGAACCAACCTTCAGAGAGATGCCTGCTGAGGAGCTGAAATTATACAATTTTAATCTCCCTTTTCATTTATCCAATTTCTCCACATCTGCACATAACGAAAGGGGAATTGACTCAACCTCCCACCTGGGCCCCCGGCACCTCCACATTTATCGGCCAGTCTCTCACTTCCTTTCCATCACGCTCTGTCAAAATCCCATCCGCCCTTCAGGGGTCTAGTGGAAATTACAGCCACAGGTGGAATCACAGTATCCCTTCTACCTTTTGTGTTCTTTCTGGCCTCTGGCCAAACACGTTTATTAAGTATCTATCACAGATTCTGTTATTGCCGGATACCTGATAGATTGTGCACAGCAACAAAGCCAGGAATGCAAAAATCTCTAACTCATTAATCTGGCAAGTGACCGGCCCATGATATTCACTAAGTCATTATTGCAATAAATTGGAACGAAGAGGCAAATCTCTAACCAAATTTTGGATTAGCAGAAATGCTTATGAGAAGCGTTTGTTGAGATTTTTCCTACGATGCTCGCCACTGAAGATACAGCCAAGTCCGACACAGGAGAGTAACATCCAACAGAGTCAGACAGTCTCATTCCAGCGCAGTAGGGATGTTTCCAATGAGCCATGAGAAGGGGTAGCAAAACTTCCAAGGAAATGATTTGAACTAAGGTGCCTATATGGAAAAAACTGAATTGGCTATTTTTCCCCCTCTCTTAAAAACACAAATGGGGGGTTGGTAAACTCTAATAAAAGCCTCACGAAATGATCCTATTTGCATTGACTCCAGTTGGCAGAGCATGAATTACGGTTTGTTCTTCTCTGAGACATTCCTGCTACCTTTGGTTGCAAAACATGGTGAGAAGTTTGGCGGCTGGTTTTTTGGCAAAAGAAACAGTTTGGAAGGAAAATGGAAGGCCGGAGATATCAGCTAGGTTATGTTTTCTCTTATTACCTTAGGAGAACAGCTTTCCAAATGTCCCCTTGGCATAATTATTTCAACCGAAGTCTTGGAGCTTCTCTCTGGCGTTAGGGTAAGGGCCTTGAGGAAGAATAGGAGAGGAGGCAGGTCGATCAGCAGAGGTCAAGAGCAGTCGGAAATGGTAAAGGCCGCCACGGAGTCAAACTGGCTCGCAGGGTTGTTGTTCAGAGCAAATGCCATCGAAGAAAGCCAGTGTGTCAGCCTTGCCTTTACTCCAGAGGCCAGTGAGAACACGGATGCCGTGTGCTGGCAATAGGGAGCAGCCCCTTAGAACATGGGCTCTCACACTTGGTTGTATGCTGGAAGCTCACAGCGAGTTTAACAACAAAAATACTAATGTGTATATCCCATCCCAAGGATTCTGATTTGATGTCTAGAGTGCAGCCTAAGCTTTGGAATTTTTAAGAAAATCTCCCTAAATTTGAGAATCCCTGCCATAGACAACAAAAGGTTTCAAGATGCAGGACTAGCGGCAGTTGGCCCAGAAGATCCTGAAAACAGACACAGAACACTGTGTAAATCCAGAACCCCAGGATATCAAAATTTATGTGGACAACGGAGGCACAGAAATATACGATTGGTAAAGAAGTGTCCCTATGGGAGTCAGAGGACTTTTAAAACAAGGGGCTAAAGTGCTACATGGAATGATGGTCAAGCTTGGAGAAAATTCAGAAGGGGTCCAAGAAGTGGCTGGGAGTTACTGAGCAAAGATACGAGAAAGGACAACGCTCACTGGCAGTAGCACAGGGTCGGTACTTCATCAGACTTGACGAATATATACGTACTGCGTAGGCTTATCAGCAAATATAGTCACGTCCCACCCATCATCTATCACTAATGTCAGTATTAGGTCTTAGCTCATGACCTGTTAGCTTGTAAAGTCTTAAATAATTCTTTTAGATGTGATATGCCAGATTTCCTTGAATCTCCTATTCGGCCAATCTTTGGAAGGTCACAGGAAAAAATCCATTCAAGGACCCTTACACCAGTCATATACCCACATGGAGACTATTATACAAATGGCAAGGATTTCTGCCACTGTTTAGACCACAGGGACAAAAGTCACTTCATGTTGAGACACTGCGTTAGTGCTTTCACTCTAGAAAAATGCTTCCTTAAAATCTGTATTTTTCCCTATGAATTTTTAGTCTTCACATCTTTCACAGAAGAGAAGGCACCTTTGTACAGATGTCCAGTAATGATCCCCATGAACTTGTGACCACAATTGAGGTGGGTGGAGCTCTATAACCGAGACTCGGGTGTAGTGTTGGAAGAAAAATTTAAACAGTTTTTAAAAAGTAAGGTTCAAGTGTCCGAAAATGTCTTTTTACCCTGAAAGGACTTGTACACTGCTTACACCACAACGTGCTGTTTGTTGAGGAAACTCACTGCATTCTGTCCCCAAGCAGGGACAATCTATGCCTCAAGCAAATAAGGCTGCAGCAGAAATGTCCTATCCGGTGAAAGAATCCGTACCCGTCCCCAAATTCATTCCACCTAGAGATTTCCAAGATCTACAAGTCCCACGGATGTTTGGTCCTTCCTATATTTCAACACGTTTAACTTCCCCTTCCTCCGGAGCCCACCTGGTTCACTCCATCACACACCTGCTTCTCCTCTCGGCAGCACCGGCTGGATCTCCGGGCTGAGATTTCAAGCCCCGGCTGCTAATCTGCCCTCTGCTCTCCTCGTGGGAGAGGGCACGCTGGGGTCTTGCAAAGGATGGCTTCAATGCAGCTCTCTCTACCTGAGGAGCGTCAACGTAATTCTCTGATACTTGCGTTTCCTGCCTACCCGGCTATGCAAAACCCAGCCGCTCTTGGGCGCATGCACACCCAGTGCAACACCTCACTATTCAAAGAGTGGTCCATGGATCAGCAAGGTTGGCATCCCTGGAAGCTTGTTAGGAACGCAGACTCTCAGGGTAAACTCCAGACCATCTGAATCAGAAACAGCTTTAACAAGATCCCTGGTGATTTCTGTGCAGGTTAAAATAGACAATCACGGCTCTAGATAACTTGCCCTTCAGATTTCCCTGGATACTTACTGTTTGCATCTCATATATTTAAAGTTTTTGTGTTCATTTTTCTAGCCTACTCCAAAAACGGTGATTTGAGGGAAAAAATGTACAATAGGCAAAGCAAGCAAGCAAGCAAGCAAACAAACGATTTCCCAGCTGTTCTATTTCTGTTTTATTCTGGTGATCTCCTACTCTCCTAAGGCTTTTACCATAATGCTTATGCTAATCATCTGCTCACCTCTCTCAATATCCGGTTTCACATTTAAGACACGCTTATTGGATAGTTTCATCCTGATAGACCTATTGCAATTAAAAACCAATTGGTCTAAAATCTAATTATCTTCTGCCTTCAAGATGCTTCGCTTTTAGAATTACAAGTGATAAAAATAATAATTACAACCAAAGAGATTCCCACGTGATTCTAATGATCAGACACTGAGAAATTCTAAGCGTATACTCAGTATTGTTTCCCTTCCCTTCCTTTCAAACAGGCATCCAACTTTCTGAACTAAGTGATCACTAGCCTCAATGTGTGTTTATGTTACATCTTAAAATAGTTCTTTGTAACAGCATTCTAAATTCTGAATTTTGAGGAGGTTTTCTGGAAGAGGGGGAGGGGGTGGGAATCTTGTAGGGGCAGCCTAAGAAGTACACAGGCTTACCATTGAATGAAAAGTCAGAGGCCTTGTAAATTCCTATATCACTGAAAATTCCAATTTTCTAAATAACTTCAGAAAAGATAGAGGTTGAACTTTAACCTCTTAATTAGAACAAGAAAATATTTTGCCATTACACCACCTCTAGAGCACTTTCACATCCCCAGGTGAGAATCTTTCTTTGCTTTCACCGTGTTGCTACTTGTATTTAATTTCCAGGGACTAAGAAATCCTGATACATTTTACAGCTCAGAAGCTACTCACCTGGATTGAACATCAGCCTATTCAGCACCTAGGCATTAGCTCATAAACCAAAGGAGTTACACTATGCTTGAAGTGAAACCTAAATGCTACATTATCTCTTTTATTCAAGTTTGAAAATAAATAGGAACAGGACAGTGAAAATAATGGTGTGCCAAACAGTTACTTAAATCATACACAAACCATGTAAATCCATGATTTCCATCCCACATCACAAGCCAGGAAGGAACAAGTCGCTTATATTCAGAAAAATTCAGTTGAAAATTTCCATTGATTGAAAAAAATCAAGACATTCATGCCTTAGCTTTTTCTTAGGTGAAGTGTGACTGTCACCCACGTGGGTACTCATTTTGAAAAAGCACATTTACAGTTTATTCCTTTTTCTGAAATCAATGCGGAGATGACTTACCTGTCAATAAATGCAACGCTGAATCAGATGAGGTCAAATGCAGAGGTTGGGTGTTTCTGTCTTACTGAGAATGAGAACCCAGACACTCACTAAACTTCCCGCTTGATTTTGCGGCTCCACCTCCTGGAAGTCATCTGTCACCAGGTCTGCTCCCTCCACCTGTGGCTGCTGCTGAAGAGCAAGTCCGGGTCCACTTCCTGCGGCCCTCCCCTCTTCCCCCTGCAGGCCCGGAGCCAACCCCAGGGATGGCTTCCCAGCCACAGCCCTGCTTCAGCCTTCTACCAGCATGGAGATGTAGATTAAAAATGGAAATTCCTGTGCTCACACTGAACCAGAATCACTTGACTTGGGGTCTAGGGTGCAGCTGAGACGACTTCTTTTCACTAAATTTTGAGAACTACTGCATGGAATACATAGATAACGTGGCTCAAAGTCACAGACACCTCTACCATTTGCATGTGTCCCTGTCCTGTCTTGCCAAGAAATTGCTTTGGAAGTGATTCTTAGAACTGAGGCTTTAATTGTTGTAAAACAACTGCTGTCCTCCTATTTAAATTAAATAATGTGTGGAAATTATCATTGCCTACATATTACCCAAGAGTCAATTGTTTGGATTAAGATGAAGTGCACAATAGTGGTATTACCGGTGGGAGGGTGTGTGTTATGTGGAGGTGTCCGTTCTTGGATTCCCCACGAGAGATTCACGTGAGGATCCGCCCTACAATAAAGACAGACGGGGCAGTTTCTGAGGGAGTACACTCTCAAGGAGGAGACCGGGCCGACCCAGAGGTGGCACCTGCCCTGAGGCTACAGGAGTCTTTTCCTTTCATGTGAGTGGGGTCTTGCGTCATAAATGGGCAGGCTTCTAATTGAGGATGCTTCCAATCATTTGGGGGGACTCCTCCCACATGCTGGGGAGTGTTTGGCCCTACAAGGTTCTTGCCAGAACTGTCATGGCCATTTGGGGGGTGGTGCAAACCCACAATGTAAATATATTATACTGAAGCTATAGATTACCCGGGGCAGAGGTTGAAGAGAAGAATGCGTGCTCTGCACCTGTAGCTCTTGGTCTATCAGCCCCGGGATGTTGGGAGCCATAAAGCCAGGATGTTAAGAGCCATAAAGTCAGGATGCTGTGCCCTCGGGCTTCTAACGTGTCACCTATTTGTCACCGCCTTTGCCTCCAGCTCCTGCCTAACCGCCTACTCAATCAGCACTAACACCCCCAGAGCACCTAGTATATGCCAAGCTCATACACACTGACTCTCCTGAGCGCACTGACACCAGCCAAAGGGAGAGTGCTCCCGGGGTTGGTGTTCCTGCCATGTATCTTCCAGGAGGCGGTGGGGAGAAGGCTTCGGAGTCTGTGCTGTACGTAGATGAAGCTACTTTGGAAGACAAAGGCCCTTTTAAGACTCTGCAGGCCACCTGAGTCTACAAGGGTACCCAGATTTTTACAACGTGCCCTTTAACCCTCTCACTTGGAAAATAATCTAACCGCCTCCATACATTTCTAGCAACATAGATTTAAAAAATGTCTTTTATAATTCAGAGAACTGCTTATAAAAAAAAAAAAAAAAGAATCCTACACCCACCCTCTGAGTCCATACACCACACACAGGCATCTATATATGTGTAAACAACTATAGACGCGTACACAAATATACATGTACACATATATAGAGATGGGTCTGTAGATGTATATACGGCACAAGTATATGTATTATAGAACATATATGTATTTGGTGTCTCGTATACATATGTTTAAAAATGCCCAGGGGTCAGGACACCTGGGTGGCCCAGTGGTTGAGCGTCTTGGCTCAGGTCATGATCCCGGGGTCCTGGGATCGAATCCCCATGTCGGGCTCCCTGCATGGAGCCTGCTTCTCCTTCTGCCTGTGTCTCTGCCTCTTTCTCTGTGTGTCTCTCATGAATAAATGAATAAAATCTTTAAAAAACTGCCCCAGGGAACATTTTGAGTCCCTTAAAAATTCAGGTTCAGGAAACAGGCCGCACCCTCTGAAAGAGCGAGGAAGTGGTGGTCGTCTGCGGAGTCTGCAGCTGCTGCGGGGGCGCAGACAGGAGGCGGGACCGGAGGCCCCTCTTTGTGGCCGACACAAGCTCACAGGGCAGAGCAGACTGTGGGCAGAGGAAGGACAAAAAAGGTTTGTGCCAAAAAAAGACGTTCTTAAAAGCAGATTCCAAAACCTCAGAAATGTATCATCTGCAGAGTAAAATCACAATGGTCTTTTTGCACCAGAGCAAGAGGATTAGCAGCGACCGAGGATGCAGCCAGAGGACACAGGAACAAACGTGCCCTCCTTGACCAGGTGCGAGCCAGGCTGCCTCTTCTGCAGGGGCCTCAACTCTGTCCATAAAGAGCTGAACTAACACTAACAGGGTTTCTAACATCCCTAAAGAGGGCCCGAGCACCCCCCGCCCCCAGTAACCCTGCCTGAAGCAACTCAGGGCTGCCCAAATCACTGGCTGTTTATTCCAGCAAACACTTGAGAATGGGGGGCAGCCTGTGGACGTTGATCGTGGCCAGGAGCAGGCCCAGCCGGCCTCACTGCATCTGCACAGACCAACCCTGGGCAATTTTCCCCATCCCTGACTACGGAGCCCCCCTTACCTCCCTCAGGCCCCTTCACCCCCCTTTACACTGCCCTGGTGCCTCGGGGCAAATCCAAGTCGGGTTCAGTTCACATTGACCTCGTGCCCCTACCACGGTGGTTATTCCCAAGGAAAATCCATCCTTTCCACTTTAACTAGGGTCTGGCTCTATCTTTGACAAGCAATACAGAGGGCCAAGTGAAGGAGTCCCAGATTTCCTTCTCAAATAGAGGAGGGGGAAGAGGAATCAGACTTTAACTCAAATGAGCTGTGCTTGGAACTGGGAGGGTGTAAAGAGATGTTGCACGTGGAAAAAGACAGTATTTATTCTCTCTCCACTAGGTATTTTTCTCCCAGAAATGTACAGAGGATTAAATATTAGTTATATATCAGTATCAATACTTGAATTTCTTTGAAAAAACCCAGCTCGATTTAACTGGATGATATGCAGTGCCCAATCGTGGGCCTCACGCGAGGGCCATCACCAGGGTGGTGGAATCTGGAACATTTTGAGCACGAAAGTAAATAGAGTAAGAGATTCTAACTCATCCAGTAAAATAAATATCCATGTGTCCATACTCAAATAAATAACTAAATAATTAAATGACAGGGAAAGGCATTTCTTTTTTTTAATATTTATTTTATTTATTTGAGAGGCGGAGGAGAGAGAGCATGAGCAGGGGGGCAGAGGCAGAGGGAGGAGCAGACTCCCCACTGAGCAGAAAGCCTGGTGCAGGATCCCAGGGTCATGATCTGAGGTGAAGGCAGACACTTAATGGACTGAGCCACCCAGGCCTCCTCCAGCAGTTCCTCTTTATATAAAAATTCAAATTAGTAAATGTGGAGGTAATGAGGGAAATACAAGATCATCATAAAAAATACACCTTAGTGATAACAGTAGTAGGCAGGATCCACTAAGGAATGCTAAAATCAGTGGGTGAAAATTCAAGGAGAGACAGGAGAGCAGCCTGGGCTAAAAGTAACTTTACCACAGAGAAACCCAATGGTGACAGATGCCACATTAACCAAGAATTTTGAGGCCCATGTTGCAAGTAATAAGACACACTGACATCACGTACCCTATGCTTTTGTGAACTGAGGACACAATATCTCTTCTGTACTACTCTTGCCCCAAAATGCATAAGCTCGATTTAATAATGAGAAAATATCAGGCAAACCAAAATTGAGTGATGTTCTACAAAATGATCAACTAGTTCAAAAAAATCAGAATATTCAAGTTCTTGAAAGATAAGGACAGACTAAGGAACTATCACAGACCTAAGACCATTAAAGACCTCAGTTGCTGTGTGCCATCAGGGATCCTGGGCTGGATCCTGGAACCAACATAGGATATCAGGGGGCACACTGGAGGGATTTGCATAAAATCTTTAGGTTAGTGTCCGACGGGAATTTCATAGATTTTCTTAATTGTTACCATGAGGGAATCTGAGTGAAGGGTCGATGTCGATTCTGTACCAATTTTATGGCTTTTCTGTAAGCCTAAAATTATTTCAAATAAAACATTTTTTTTTTTTAAAGAGACATAGTATTTCATGTGGTCCTATCCTTTCTTGTGCTATTTGCAAACTAAACTTAAAACACAACTGTGATGTTAGTTCCCGTCTTGGAATGTACTTGAGCTCATGCGTCTGAAAGCTGCTGCTAGTCTATGAATGGGCACATCGTTCCATGTGAACTCCCAGGTCTGCTGACGAGTGGAAGTCCAGCTCGATTGCTAATAAAATGTGTTTATTATAAATGTAGCTATACTCTTCAAACATTACAATAAGTAAAAGAAATTACTGATGAACATAGCACACAAAATGAAATGTTAATTGCCTGTAAGCGTTATGGTGGGTAAATTTTTTTTTTTTATTGTCGGTAAATTGGTACGGAACAAGGGTGACGTTTTTAGCACTGATGTATATAATATGACCCATTTAAAACACATTTCAGTACCTCAAAAATAAAATTTAGCAAATTTAGGGCATTGAGTAATTGGCTTTCATTAAGGTTTTCTTAATTGGATACTTTCTAAATAGCTTTATTAGTGATCACAAAATGAATCTATAAAGCAACTTATAAAAATGTAGAATTCGCCATGTAATGGACACTGTATTCATGGTTATTACTATCAAGAGGAGTTGGGCATGTGATAGATAAGCTACATTTTGCTTAATGTTTGCTTTGAGGTATTTTATTGTTCTAAATAGGTAGTAAATGTCCATTTAAAAAGAAGAACAATAGTCAGCAAGCTGCATAAAAAATAACTGGAGGACTGTCTTGTGTTTCGACCAATTTTAATCAAGTAAATGAAAGCAATCACCCTCAATCATCCTGTATGCCAGAGTCACTCTCAAATGGAGCCAGGCTGACTCCTGTGTGAGCCACAGCAGGGCTGCGGCCTTCCAGCTCCTCAGAGCCAAAGCATGGAAGCAACTGGAAGCATCTAGTCTGTTAAGAGCATTCTCCCTCTCTCTCTCTCTCTCTCTCTCTCTCTCCCCCCTGCTCTTTCCCTCTCTCTCTTTCTCTCTCTCTCTCTCTCTCCCCTTCTGCCCTCCCCCAATCCATATGGACTTCCAGTTAAACAATTTTCAAACCAAATACAACTTTTCAAATTTCAAAACACACCCAAATTTTATATTAGGAGATATAAATCACATAATTGCAAATTATGAAAGGTCATTGCAATTCTAAGACTTCCAATTTTTGCCCATTTCAAACACACATCCTAAGCTATAATGCTCAAACTGTACCCTTTCTCTTTTAAATTAATCCAAATGCTCCTAACAGTGTTTGTAATTGTGACCACATAGTGTATACCTCCCACATCGACTCAAGGAAGCAATATTACATCAGATAACTGTTGAGGGAGCAGCTTTCAATTCTACATAATGGCACGACTAATATGGAATGGACGGAAGTAAGTGTCTGTGGCAGCACTCTGTTTATGAAATATGGAAAAGTGGGGTGAAGGCTAATGTATTTTATTAAGAGCAAATGAGAGATACAGAGCTAGACAATGTAAGAATTGTAACTAGAAAACAAGGTTTTCCATGCACACACGTTTGCCTTTTGTTCTGTTGTTAGCTGGTAAGGTAGAAAAGGAAGGGTGATTTTTAGCAATGGAGTAGTATTACAGGAGACACTGATTAAAGCAGCTTTATTGGCAAGTACAGTGACGTGGGAATCTATTTTGTAATAACAGAAGTTGCATTTAGACATGACTAGTGATCCAGTTTGGGAAGTAAATATAGTCGGTCATACCTGTGGCAGTTTTCCTTTTTTAGGGGGTGGGTCACCAGAAATTGACCCTCCGATCATATGTATATAGAAGATGACCAGTTCTAAGTCGTTTTGTATTTAATTGATGTATATTCAGTTTACTCTGTTGGGTGGCTGCTAAACATCTGGTGTTGTGCTTGGTGATGGGACTGAGTTCAAAACACACAAAACCGTAGCTCTTGATCCCATGGGGCTCAGGCTCATGAAGGCACACAAATACTGTTTGTTCAGTAGGAGAATTTGACCATGAAATGGAGACCAGGGAAAGCTTTGCTGAAATAATGATGCTCAAAATGATGGAAATGAATTACCTATTTAAAGAGGAAGGGATTTACTACAGAGGAACAGCAAACTTCCAATTTCGTGCGGTGGGGAGGAGGGATGAACGGAAAATAAATGAAACTGAACTGAAACAATATTGGTGTGGAAAAAACAGGGGTACCTCTGAGATGAAGCTGGGGCCAGATCATGATTTTGTTTAGGTTAGTCACATAATTTATCATTAAAAATGGCATATATTCATGATGAAATCTGATGTTTATAATTAATCAGCATATCCCATATGGGCTACACAGTCCTCTATCCTCAGAGCAAAGAGAAGCTTCTAAAGAGTGAGGGTACAAGATGACAGATAGAGAGGTCTGAAGAGCAGAGAAGGGCTGGGGGGGGGGGGGGTGTTGCAGCCTGATGCGGACAGCAACTCAGGAAGCCCAAACAATGGCAATACCTCGAATGGGAGCAGTGGAAAAGAGAGAAGAGGATAGATTTTATGAGATATTTAAGGGATGAATTGTGGTGATCATTCAGATGGGGATTATGATGAAAGGGGCCTCCTGGTTTGATTTTAGCTTCTGACAATGAGGTAGATGATAATCCTATTCCACAAAATGGAAGTACTGGAGGTGGCCCCCAGTAGGGAGTTGCAGGTAGACACTTCGTGGGGATGAGGCTTGGAGCATAGATGATGAGCTGAATCTTCACAGTAACCCAGGGGTGAGTCCACAGAATGTACTAGAGGCAGGATGTCAAAGTCTCCCACCTGGCCCTCTCCAAGGATGGATATTCTGTGCTTCAAGAAATTGCCCGTCAAGCACTTTGTCCTGGCAGTGACTTGGGAGCTAGACTCTATCCTGTGTCTGAGTAAAAGTTTCCACTAACTAATATGAATGTTTTTCACCCCGGGGCAGAAAGAAATCAGGTGTTGGCAAGGAACTGCCCTTCCACTTGGCTGTGGTCTTTATGTTTTGAGCCTGGGAAGGAAATCATACCACCCTGGGTGAGAAAACAGCTGGACAGAACACTAAATAGGACAACTCAGTGGAATGGCATGATTGGTGGACTCTAGGAACTGTGATAATTGATATCCAATTGAATTCTGTAGTCCTGCATTATTATTACTTTATTACTGCATTATTTCCAAGATATCCACAATTTTTCCTGAAATGCTGTAGTATTTAGTATAGTATAATACTATTCCTAGTATTTGGTAAATTAAGGGAATTATTATAGCTAGAAGCTGGTCAGGAACAACTGAGATCATCTACCGAACTTAACCCCTTTGGTTACTAGAGTAATGGTCCAATGGGGGAAGCTGGCTGGGGTAACTTTTAATGACCAAGATGAGTTTGTAGAACATGACACCATTCTTCCAGGGCCTCCAGAAAATCTTGCAGGGAGGAGGTACCCACTCAAAGGATCCACTTCATACAGTCTCAAGAAAGGAGCTCAAACTAGTTTTATTTTGATATTAAGGGAAAGGATAGTATCTAAAGTCTGAAGGAGTTGGGTTGAGGTCTGCCTTGGTTTCCCTGAGCTGTTTGGGAGCCAGTGGGAGATTCCATACCTTTCCTCAGGCCCACTTCATCAGTAGAGAAACATTCACATGGTAAAAAATAGTTGCATATGTGTAACTATGATTCGTTTTGGCAATTTAGTAGCAATTTTGCTTTTACAATATTGTTAATATCTCAGAAAATATTTCCCTTCAAATTAAGGATTTCAAGGATAAGATTGACTCTACCTTTATATTATGTTTTATAGCTTAAATTCTATAGCTCAGCTTCAATTTCATGATAGAAGCCAGTAGAAGAGTAGAAATTGCTCAAAGAAGTTTTTAGAGGTATTTTAGCACCATATCAATTTCATACATCATGAAATTTCAACTATGGTAAGGCTGAAGTGTACTAAATTTCCACTAAGAAAGTCATCAGGAAAGATAAGAGATTTGCTATCTCTTATACAAATTACAGGTAGAAAATGAATGTGTAGACAGAAAATGTGATACAAGTCAGAAACTATTATTAGCATTAGCACCACTATAATTCATAATATAAGGATTCTGTCTAAATTGAAATGAGTTTGGCCAGTATTTGTTTTAATTTCTGGATATTTTTGTTATGATAAGATGTGGTGCTTTCACTACGTTTAGTTTATGTTGTTTCATATAACTACAATCCTATTCCAGAAGATGCCATTCTATAATAACTTATTTGGCGCTATGGATTTCTACTAAGAAAGATTTGTCAAACATCTTAAGCAAATGAAGAAATTATTGCAAAGAGTCTGAGTCATCATGGTCACTTGTAACCATCTTCTTTTAATATGTATTTTGGAAGAACAGGTCATTTCGCTGCTCAATTAAAAAATTAATTTGTTCCCTTAAAAATGCAGAGAAACATGAATCATTTATAAGAGCTTATTTTCAATGAAAATATGAATTCATTCACAGCAACATAATTTATCAGAAAGTTTCTCACATGAACAGCTTGGAAGCAGATGTGTTAGTTCAATGGGCATATAGCCACGTCTACTATCAGCATGTGGAATAAAAAAATTATTTTATTAAATAGAGCAAACACAATTCAGTGTGGAACAACACAAAGAATTATAATAAGAACCGGCTTGCTAGTGTATGGCTTGATAAAAACAGATATTGGTTTAAAGCTTTTCAAAAAAACAAATGGGTAGGGGCTTCTAATTGTCAGAGAGGCAATATGAAGGCACTGAGCAAATCAAGTTATGAGTGGTTTTAAACTCTTCTCACGAGGAGGGAAGGGTAAGCAGGAAGCCAGAGCCACAGGACCAGTCCTGGTTCCACTCTGGCTAGATTCACGGACTATTGATTGGCATTTCCTCCACATAAAGAAAGTGAGAAAAATTTATGTCAAGGAATGGACCAGACAGTGCATACCCCCCTCATGAAAGATGAGGACAGTGATTTCGTCAGCATTTTACACATCAAAGCATCAAGAGACACCTGAATATAGATTTCTTTTTAGAAAAATTCAAACAATGAGGATCTGGAATGAAGGACACCAGGCCAGTCAGACAGAAGATGACAATAAACGGGAGGTATTGCAGGCGGACTGACGGCCCCCTCCAAGCTGCCCCTGCCCCGCCTCTGAGTCCTAAGAGTATGCTACCCCACGTGGGCAGAGGGGCAAGGGACCGCAGCTGTGGTACCGGATGATGATACTTTTGCTAGAGTAACATGGTCTCGGGTATAGTGTGTGTGGATGTTGATGTGAAAAATGTATCCTTTACCAAACCCATAAGGAAGGAAGTTTAGAAAACAGTCCATCATTACCTGGAATGGACAACGGTCTTACCCCAGAGATATGTAAGCACTCCCTCTCTCTGGCAGGTATCGTCCGGAGACCTGTATCATTCGGACATCCTGCGGAGACACTAGTCTATGAGAGAGTAGCTGCTCAATCGGTACAATTACTAAGAATCTAGTGTTTTAGGGCAGAGGCCAGAAAACTATGGCCTATGCATCAAACCTGGCCCACTTCCTGCTTTGTGCACAGCTTTGTTGGAGTGCAGCTTTATTCTTTTTTTTTTTTCTCATATTGTCTATGGATGCTCTCATGCGACAATGACAGAGTTGAGGAGTTGTGGCAC
Source organism: Canis lupus dingo (assembly GCF_003254725.2). Classification (NCBI taxonomy): domain Eukaryota; kingdom Metazoa; phylum Chordata; class Mammalia; order Carnivora; family Canidae; genus Canis; species Canis lupus. The sequence continues at coordinate 74,658,017 of NC_064247.1, forward strand.
AGACCACATGGCCCACAAGCCTAAAACATTTACTATCTGGCATTTTACAGAAAGTCTGTTGACCCCTCATCCCGGGCATGCTGGGGTCTCTCTCCAAAGTCAATAACAAAGTGTGGCATCTCTCGTTTCCCACTATGAAAGAGGTCGCCTGGTGCCTGGTAGGGTTCTTTGGGTTCTGGAACAGCCAAATTTTCCACACTTGGTAATAGAGCTGTGACCAAATATTATGTGACATATAAGGCTTCAACCAGCTTTGAATGGGGCCTAAAACAAGAATGGGCTTGACAGTCAGTCTAAACAGAAGACAAGTAGTCCAGCCCCTTGGACCTGCCGACCCAATGTGGTAATATCATTGGTAGAAAAAGACACCATACAGATTTCATTGGCCATCACCAATGGGAACATCACACTTCAAAAATCGAAGGTTCAGAAGCAACTCCATGTCATCTGCAGCAGAGAAATATACAACTCTAAAAAATCTCTTGGAGAGCCTGGGTGGCTCGGTCAGTTTAAGCATCCAACCCTTGGTTTCGGTTCAGGTCATGATCTCCGGGTCCTGGGATCGAGCCCTGTGTTGGGCTCCCTGCTCAGTGGGTAGTCTGCTTCTGCCTCTCCCTCTGCCCCTCCCCTCCCCCACTTGTGCTTGCTCTCTCTCTTTCTCTCTCAAATAAAATCTTAAAAGCCAAAAAAAAAAAAAAAACCAAAAACCAAAAACCAAAAACAAAACAGTAGCTATAGCCTGAGAGGTCACAGGAGACAAGGATTCAAACTCTGCAGGGCTGTCCGCTGGAGCTACAGGAGTCCTGCATGGACAGCAGAGGAGGGAGAGAATGAGTACCAGTTGCAGTCAAGAGACCACCCGCTGGGGCAGGGTCTGTGGTCTGTTCCATCCTCCTTCCTCATATAAAGTTCCCAGGAAGTGAGGCTCACCAGCATCCTGAAGGAGCCGACCCCAGAACTTGTGTGATGGGGGATCTGAGCAGCACAGGAGGTGAGCCCTCAGGGATGCTGAGCTGTGAGCACCCAGATCCCTCTCGCAGAACCAAATGATTTATTTTCCCCAGATGCTAATCAGTTTTTGTCCTCCTTCTTTAGGAGCTGCTGCAGCTGCCGAGACCATTTGTCCAAGTTCAAGCCCACTTTGCCGGGCAGTCAACATCCAATGGCTGCTTCATTCAACAGCGTTAATGCCCAGCTCTCTCACTCCCACTCGGAACATCTTGGAGCAGCTCTATCAGCAGGGTTGGCTGTGCCTTTTATCGGGACCGCCCTGCAGCCCAGATTCTCCATCTGACCTGTCCTGACCGGTCCCCTCCCCACAGATGTTGATGGGGACACTATCCCCCAATAAATGCCCCCTTATGATAACGGCTGTTCCCAAGTTTGCCTCCCAGGGAACCCAGTCCACTAGGCCATATGATTAAGAGGTGGAAGCAGAGCAGCTCAAAGAGCTGAAAGTGACAGGGAGGGGATATGGCAACATGGAGCTGTTTTTCCTTCTAAGATTCTTTTTTTTTCTTTCCTTCTAAGATTCTTTATGCTGGTTTCATTTTTAAAATATGCTTATGTATTTTAACAAAAATTTAAATATAATGTTATAAATAGGGAAAAGAATTAAAAAATATATATATAGTACTGGAGAAGCCATTGTAATTGTGAGTCAGATTGTTTTCCATCCCATTTATTTCCATTTGCAAATCTTCAAAACCAGCCCCCAGGGAAGCTCTTGCCACACCAAAAGTCCAACTCTTTTGCTAAATTATACGCAAACTATTTCATATCCCCTTTCTCCTCATTCTGTATTCCTTCTCGTACACATGGATGTGCTCACTCATATGTGTCCCCAACACACAGACAGTTGGCTTCTGCTTTTCCTTCCCTGTTACCACTCTTCATCACCCAAACTCTGGAAAAATAAAAGACTGCCAGCACATCCTGAAGGTACCTGGTAGATTTATCATGTAGTTGACACAAGGACTGTAAAGACAAACAATCAACTGAAGAACAGGTTGATAGGAGTTGAGTCTACATCATCTGTTTCTCCTTATAGGAAAATATTTGGTGACTCAGTCCGTCAGATTTAACTCATGTTGTGTGTGTATCTCACAAAGACTATATAAAAGTGCTCCAGTTACAACTGTCTGAAGTCAAAGGCCATAGATATAATAAATCTTGTTTAAAGAAAACCAAATATGACCTACCAGATAAAGGTTTAGGCTCATTTTAAAGGACAGGGGAAAGATTACAGGTCATTCTGGTCAAAGAGGACACCAAGATCCTTCAAATTTTCTACACCACTAAGTAACTTTCGAAAGTCTAGGTCTTGGAAGTACTAAGATCAGCAAACATGCAGTAAAAAGGAAATTCTAGTCACACCTTCAGCATTTCCACATTGCTTTGTATCCCTTTGGGGACATCACTTCATATATCTGCATCCCAGACATTTCATGTAAAACTAAGCTGTTCATACTAATATATATTATTATATAATAACATACGAGTGCTCTCCAGTTGTGTGATGGACACTGTTCCAAGGTTCTGTTATATACAAAGGACAATACCAACGAATGAAAGATGACTTTGTGAAACTTTGTAAAAGGAAACCTCATTTAGAAGGGAGTGGGGAATCTAACCGGGGGAGCCCTCACCCCCACAACTCCTCAATTGCTGACCCATAGGGAAAGATCACCCTGCACTGGAAACCACCTTACTACCCCAGCAAGAGGAGGGGCTTTCCTCCTCCCACACCCTGCAACAGCCCAGACAATGAGAGACAGTCACAACTCAGCCAATGAAAAGCCACTCCGTTTCTAACTCCCAGCTTATTCCAAAGGATTTTTGTTGACAACTGCTTTCCAACTTCCCCCTTTGCTCTACCAAACAGCATTTCTCCCCTTAGATCTGCCAACTTGCCTATGATTTTGCCATAGGTTGCTTGTCTTGGATTACATTTTTTCCGCTCTTCCTGCACAAACCCATTTTTGCTGGTAAAACAACTGGCAGTTTTATTTGTTAACATTAACAATTTTAAATAATTGGCTTCTGTTCAGTTGGTTGTCTGGCTGCTTCTTCTTGTTTACCTTATCATCTAAAGAATTTGTTAAATGTGTTTCAAAGAGTGACACTTGGGACAGGATTTTTAAAGAAATGAAGCTATTTCCTGGAGTGGACAGGGCTGTCTCAGTGGTGCAGCTTCCACGAAATGATGTCATTTTTCCAGAGATGATCCTCATTTCATAGAGGCAAGTCTTCAATGCCACACTAACTCCCCTCTATTTGCATATTGCACATTTGAATTTAATGAGATTTGGAAAGTTAGTCATCTCAAAAAGAGAATGTTAATTATATATCATTTTCATTTGAAATCACAGGTAAGGAATTCTTAAAACTTTTATATTATAGAAGGGTGCACTATATTCCTTCATATAATCCCATGTATCAATATAGTGCTCACTCTCCAAGCTCTCTGCTGAAGTGAAATGATATGACCCAATTTAAATATACAAAACAGGGATCCCTGGGTGGCGCAGCGGTTTGGCGCCTGCCTTTGGCCCAGGGCGCGATCCTGGAGATCCGGGATCGAATCCCACGTCGGGCTCCCAGTGCATGGAGCCTGCTTCTCCCTCTGCCTGTGTCTCTGCCTCTCTCTCTCTCTCTCTCTGTGTGACTATCATAAATAATAAATAGAAAAATTAAAAAAAAAAAAAAATAAATATACAAAACATTTCAACAAGCAATTGCTGACAGGTATTGTCTCTGGCAAAACTTTAAATACGGTTTAGCCTCTTTCACTTGTTATAATCAATAAACATTTTTCCATTTTTGTGTCCATTCAAAAGGAAAATACATGACAAATGCAGTTTTTGTTAATAATTCATAATAATCACAGAATGTACCAAAAGACTTGAAAAAATACAGACCACCAGTAAAGAAGGTGAACATCTACACATCTTTTTACTGTTTTAAGAAAATGAAAATCCAGTATAATTCCCTCATTTTAAACTTTTATACAACGTCTCTTAAAATATATTCTGCATTTTACTTCAAAAATGCATTTTATTAAGAAAAAAAGAAGGAATAGATTACAAATCAGGACATGAAAATCATGACATATGATGAATCAATGCACTTTGATGCCATAACATTGCAGTTTCTAGCAGTGCGGACCACACACTACCATGAGGCTTCACCATCTATAAACCTGTCTACATCCCAGCCAGGTTAATGCGGCTACTAAATCACATGAACACTTGCAACAGATTCAGGGCTGTTATGATGCTTGTACTCAGCTTTGCATCAAATAAAAACTACCATTTCTGTGTTCAATTCTTCAAGTCTTTCAATTAAAAAAAAGTATGCCATTTATCAATATAGGTCCTTCATAAACTACTATGTTAATCCATATCCTAAGATTTAGTCAGGCATTTACAGAAACAGCAAAATGGATATAGTGCTATAGAAAAGACAGGCAGCTTTTGTAAGGAGGTTCAAAAGGGAAATAAGATGCTTAATTTATGTATTTCCACATTGTTCTGGTGTCTACAAAATTGAGGAATCCAATTGTTCTTTGCCAGGGACCTGGAACGTGTGAGCATAAATAGCAATGTGCCTTTATTATATAATTGGCCTATGAAATTTTAAGATAACAACATGCACGCATCTTGTTTGCTTTTGCCTCAAAATCCATTAGTGCAACAAGTTTCATAAGGTTACTGATAATTCTTTGATCTCTTGGTATGTATATACACCCTAATCGGAACGCACTAGTTAGTAGGTTATATTGATTTTTGGTACTTTTTAAGAAATCGCCCCATCACCATAAATGAGAAAGGACAGAATGGCAAACTTAGCACAGATCATATAATACGGCATCACCCCTTAGAGTGAGCATCCTTTAACCACTCCATTGGTTTTAGTAAAAGGGGGCATAGTTGCAGCTTGTATTTCAAAAAGTCTGTCCTGGAGATCAGTACTCAGAAAAATGTATGTCTGAAGGAGTATATGTTTTAGAATGGGGAATAGGGCTCTCCACTTCAAATTGTCTCTTTTTTCCTAATACATAAGGAATATGCTCCATGGAATATAGTTAAGGGAGATCAAAGAATATTTGGTGATAAGCTTTAGAAAACCATAAGCACAAACCTATGAAAACCGGCATAAGGTTCGGGGAAAATATTCTCAAAAGTATATTTCATATGAGACACTACAGTTGTAAATAAAAATAAGTTTTTTGCATTGTTAAGAACCGTGTTTTTTATATCAACAAGTTTAGTAGTTGCAAACATTTCACATTCTTTGGGAAAGTGGCATTATCCAGTGTCTTACCTACTGCCACTACTGAACAATGATAGCAGATTATGAGAAATTTAAAAGGCAGGACGTCACACACTGACAACCAATGCACTCTCTGAGTCTTGTTACATATGAATTTTACGTTCAGAGCTGAAGTCTGACGCTCAAAACCTAATGTATTCAAAATTCAAAATCATTAAGAAAAGTCAAATAGAAAAACAGCAATACAATCAAACCAATGATAACAAAACATCTTTCAAGACTACTGATAAATTGTATTGAATGTAATACAGAGAAAGGCAGAGGGGGTCGATATATTTTTGGCCACTGCAGATGCAAACACCAGCCAAACAGGATCTGAGAAGCATTTCCAGGTCTATGAATAACACCATGGGGGACACTAAAGCAAACACAGCACATGTTCTCAAATAAAGCAAGGTCAGTATAGTCCAATTTTTTAATCTCTAACGAAACTGATGTATCACATGGTTGAGAGACCAGGGCTACAGTTTAAAAACCGTAGTCATCAAGTGAGTTAAACTTCCGTTTTAGATTCTATCAGAACAGTTGGAAATTAAGAGCAATATCTAATTCCTTGTTCTATAGAACGACTGCTATGGGAAATACGTCACTGGATGAGACCTCCTGGGGCCATCTCGAGTCTGGATATGGCAAGATGGCAGTACTGCAAATCCAGTGCCTGTACATTCAATGTAAGAACATTTTCTTGTCCGTTGAGAGCCCCTGGCTATTAAAACAGACCGTTGGAATTGCAAGTTAAATCACAGCTGCCAATCAGAAGAAGTACTCTTTCTGATTTTCATTGACTGCACTTTGTATATTAAGCTCACTTTTCAAAACAGCCTCAGCACTGTCTACATTCTCTGACCTTTTTGCCTCATTTCTCTTGTATAACCTTTTCTGCTGATAAATGCGAATGGCTATGGCAGCGATGCACAGCAAGATAAAGATCACAACAGCTATCAAACCTAGTGAGAGAAGAGAAAAACAACGCAAAATCAGAATTTTTTGTCAGAATAGAAGCTCTGCTGACTTCAGTGCTTAATAAGTCATAACAATTATTTTCTACATAAATCAAGCATCTAGTATATATAAATTAAAAATATGAAAACCTCGGGTATTTCTGGATCAGATGGTATCATGATACATTGAGTTTGCTTCTGAGTTCTATCAGCCCTATAGGTTTGCCTCCATTTATTCTGCATGTATATCATACTGGATTTATTCAGTACATTTCCATTTATTTTATTTTTTTAGTGCTTTTACATTAAACACAAGATGCTTTTGACATGCCCCTAAGACCATGCGGTCACTGCATATTAATACACAAATTTTCATTATCTTATAAAATAATTCAATGTACTTTTGTGCTTAAATAGTTAAACATTGTAATTCAGTTGATTCTCAATAGTTTGCCATACTGCTGAATAGGAGGAACAGGATATATGTCTCTGAATAATCCTGACTACTTAAATATATTCATACAAATAATATAGATTATTTAGGCTATTTCTATATGAGGAATATTGATATTTTGAAGCATCTGGTTGTAAATAAAAGATTTAAATACCACAATTGTTAACTATGCCAATATATGATTTTCAACCTTGGCATTACATTGAGCCAGTGGTTCTTCAAAGTGTGATCTGTGAATCCCTGTTGGTCCCTAGGACACTTGGAGAAGGTCCACAGAGTCAAAACTATTTTCATAATAATTCTAAGACTCCTTTTCCATTGTGTTGACATATCCACCGTCAATGTAAAACAGGGTTGTGTAAAATTCCTGGTACGTTAGCATGAATTAAGGCAAGGCTACCAAACTAATAATAACTAATACCAAACTGAATTCATTATTATACTGCCAGACAACCCCAGACAGAAAGGAAAAAAAGCCAGATTCATTTAAGAGTGTCCTTGATGAAGTACTAAAAATTACTTATTTTATGAAATCTTGACTTTTAGCTATATGCCTTTTTAACATGTTGGGTGATGAAATCGAAAGTATTTGGGGTGTATCTCCAAGTGTGATGGCTGTCTCCAAGAAAAGTGCTTGTGTGAACAGCTGACTTGTGAGCTCAACTAGTTACTTTTTTGCTTCTGATCACCAGTTTTCTTTGAAAGAATGACTGCCAAACTATGATTGTTTTGACTCAGATATTCGGCAGATACTTTCTCTGAAATGAGTGAAGTCAGCCTGTCACTTCAAGAAAAACAACTGACAATATATGTTGCCAGTGATAAAAGTCAGGCTTTCAAATGAAAAACAGAATTTGGAACACTAATGCCTGTCACCACGAGTTTGAGAATTTCCTAATACTTAAGACTTTTCTAATGAAAACAGAGGAAGTATTAACTTATGTAGTTGTTTTTAGGCAAAAATAACTACAGAGAAAACATTACTATGGATCAACTGTCATATTGTAAAGCTAAGGCTCTTCATTTCAGTTTAACTTAGGTGCATTTAACTCTAATGGAGTCCACCAAGCTAACACACTGAATCATAATTACCAGAAACTGTGATTTCCACCAATCACAGTGGATTCCTGAGCACATGATTTAAGGCGTGGATTCACTATAGCAAATCATAATCCTGTCAATGGCTGAGCTGATTTTTGGCTGGGTCAACCTTACCTGAGAAAGACAGCAATTCCTTGCTCATAAATCTAATATAAGTGTGGCAACCAAATTCTCACTTGAAATCTGAAGAATTTACTAATGGATATGGTTATTTTTGTTATTATTAATCATATTAATAAATAATAATTTTAATAGTAAAATCCATTTGTTGTTATATAATTGGCCACTCATTAGTTGAGTTGCTATAATTCTTTCTATTGTCTGGCCTCTTGTTATAGGCCTCTTGTTTTAAGAGAGATATTCTGAATAATTTCAATGTGAAAACCTGATGAAGTCTACTACAGAGAGCAGGTTACAGCAATTATAAAACAGACATCAACATTACAGTGGCCCAGATAGGACATCCAGACAGTCATAATTATGAATGGACTCTGGAACTCTTTTGTTCCATGTATGTGATTTATCTCTTTTAATTTGAGGAAGGTATTATGTCAGGATTTGTCATGTCCAAGAAAAATCTTGATCTAACCTGTTATATATATAAAAAAAGAACCCACTAAATAAAATATGGCCAATCACTGTACTCTATGACACTGCCATCTGAAGCTCCGTGTGAATGTGTTTTTATGAAGAAATTACGTAGCTTTCTTTTTGTCTAAATCTCACCATTCATATCCTGTAGCCCGGCCAGAAACCCTCTATAATATCTGGGCCACCAGTTTTAAATGTCTTAATTAAACAATTTTCCCATCTTACATTATTCAGTGTTTGTAAGTGAAGACAAAGATCATCCAAAATGTAGAGCAAGGGGTGATTAGCCAATTTGGAGAAATTTTAAATGGATTAATTATTGTTACACAGTGGGTGCAATTTACGAGTAACTAGACAAGGGATGAAAAATTATACTACGATGTTACCAGATGGAGAAACACCCCAGAGGATGATATTCTGTGATTTAGCAGAAAAATCGCACGTGGTCCCAGGCAGGGCCTTCTGAGCTTAAATGGCCATGCCCAGCTGCTCTGCTTCTGAAGCTCAGTCCTGCAATGGCCGAAAGCAGACACCACTGGATTCCTAGACTCTTAGCCTCCTGAGCTGCAAAATGGCCATGTTGTCCCTCTTGCGCTCTGCATTCCAGCCAAGGGAGATTTCACAGGTGGCCTAGAAGTTGTTTCCATTCCAGAATAACAAAGAATGACTTATCAACACACTCCTCCTTTATTCTATAAATCTTGCAAATGGGCTCTGCCCCAAGCAATACTATTTTAGCAGATTAACTATTTTGTTCTAACATTGGCTTGACTATCCAATCACTCTATGGATATCTATCTTTGCGTCTGTCTCCCTCTATCTATACGAGTTAAAATGTACAAACGAAGCACCATCATGAGAAAAGACAATCTGTTTGGCAAGAAATCCTAGTTTAAAATATGAAGCACATTAGATGCTATAGCTTTAAATGAGTTTTTACCATATAATGTATTAATAATAATATATTGATGCATTTCTTTTAGACATGCAGTTATTAACTACTCTTCTAAGCAGGTCATGTTGTTTGTTTTTTGCTTGCTACATGACTCGATGGGAATTCTCTTAATGTGTCTTGAATTCATACACCATTAGTTTGATAAAAGAAAAATACTTTAAATTGTTAATATCCCACAAAGATTTGACTAGTCTGTTCTCTGCCTCAGGAAAATCTTAGCTAGTTAAAGGAAGTTGATGTTTGGATCAGTAGAGGTGTAAAAAAATAGAACAAAATGGATCAGCTCACATAAACTGCCCAAGTAAAAGAGTCATCACATTATCTGGCAATGTAATAAAATAACTGTTTACTTTTTATATACTTATCATATGCAGAGTGTGGAGAAAAGGTGAGCCACTTAGCATTTCCATGATCTGATTAATAACCTTCCTAGGACCATTCATTGGGAAGAAGAAGCTATGTTTTGGAGGCTGGTTTTAAATAGATTATGTCTCAGAGAATATTGTTTCATGGCCAGGAAGATATACTTTAAAATTTTGTGTGTTAATTCTGCAGTTTAAAAGAATTATGAATCATTTTTATTCCATTAGCCTAATATTTGACAAAAATGCAACTAAAAATGTAATATTCATTCATGTGAGCACCTAAAGCATGGACATATCCATTTTATTGAGCATGACCACAATATAAGGGTTTCTTGATTTTTTACATAAACTCTTGCAGAAGCAGTACAACACAGTCCAAGAGACCAACAAAAATAGTACTTCTTCCTCAAGTATACACAGAATTCCCTAGGGACTGTAGAAGAGGCCACTTTCAAGCTAAATGAGAATCATTTTTACACAGTTTAGGAACTATTCTTTGAGTGTGGCGCCTTGGTGAAATTATCAATTATTTATACTGAAAATCTTCAAGGAATTCGGGGATTCAAGAAGATTCTAAAAGACAATCCAGTATAAATAATAAACCACCCTCGTTGACCTCAGGCTTCAGTGCCTGACGTGGGGGATATGTGTGGATTCTTCATAGTTTCTCTGATGCTAAACAGTCACCACTCCTAGTAATGAGAAGTACCAAAGAAGAGCTCATCCTGGCTTTCTGTTACCTCCAATCACTGCAGAGTCACTTCTGATTGCATTAGCTAGGGGTTCTCTGTCGTTTCTTGTTCCTGAATGATCTGCAATTAAAGGATAAAAAAGGGGACAGGGGAAGGGAGTGATATAGCGAAGTAAAAAGAAGACATTTTGAAAAAAAAAAAATCTTAAAACATTTTAAACCAGAGCAGAATTATGGAGGTCAATGTGGGATCTCTGTCGACAATTATTTTAACATCAGCAGTGTCAAATACTGTGGCCCACATGAACAAGCGTTGGGAATCTAGAAAAGAAATGGCAAAGAGAACTGGGAGTCAAACAAACAAAACCAGTTTCCAGAAGCCACTGTGCGAACACACTGCCACAGCAGCATGGGAAGACTCAGTAAACGTCCAGGGGATGAGGGTGTTCGGTACTGCGTAAAGGAGGAGCCATACACCACCTGCAAAGGAGTGTGTCCTCTCCCTCGATGTGGCATCAGTGCCAGCCTGGGCCACACAGCTAGACTCTGTCACCTGTCCCGAGACGGTGATGCGGGCGGGGTGGCGGGGCTGCAGCGCGGCCTTCAGAGGGGCCACGTGGCTGAGCTGCACGGCAGAGAGACAGCCCAGGAAGCCCTGTGCGCCGGCCAGCGCCGTCTCCTGATCCAGGTCGCCGTGTTCTGCGGATCCAAAGAAACACCCAGATCTTAATACCGGGCACAAGCAAACAGGCAAGGCTGCAGATGGAATGTCTGGAGTCTGATAATACAATAGCAACATACACACAGTAGACTCGATTCCCCTTTATTGGGCTTTATTAAAAGAGTCAGATCCATTTAGAATCTCCATGGTGAGCCTAAGCTAACGAAGGCAAATTTCTAAGTATGGCTCATTGAATACGATGATGTGGGGAACTCTGGAAATGACTGAAGCCTCCATAAGAATGGGCCGGGTTTTGAACTGATAAGGAAGGGTTCGTGAGATGGTAAATTTAACCCAGATGGAATATGATTTGGGATAGGGCTTGGAGTAAAAAGATTAAAGTGCTGCCTGCTTTGGAGATGAATTCAGCTCAGCTTTTGAGACATAATCACAGAAGCTAGAGGGAAAGGTGAGCTTCTGGAGTTCCCCTGTCAATTGCCCATTCGGTCTGGCTGCAGAGTTTAGTTAACTAAACTAGCAAAACTAGTTAGCAAGAGTTTAGTTAACTCTGTTAACTATTGTGACTGTGACTATTGTCACAGTCTATGACATTGTGAAATGGAGATTGGCTTGAGCGCCAGAATATTAATTTATGGTCTTTTTAAAAAAATATTTTATTTATGTATTCATGAGAGACACAGAGAGAAGGGCAGAGACACAGGCAGAGGGAGATGTAGGCTCCCTGAAGGGGGCCTGACATGGGACTCGATCTGGGGTCTCCAGGATCAGGCCCTGGGCCGAAGGCAGGCGCTAAACCACTGAGCCACCTGGGCTGCCCTTAATTTATGGTCTTACGGTGAAGTATATATTTATATTTTATGCTTGGCGAGCCTGAAATCTAAACAAGAGGAATTAACTGTAGAGTTTTAAAGTTCAAATGTTATCAGACTGCAATGCACACATCTACCCAATGTGACCAGAAGCATGGCAGGACTGCTCTCACCTGCTCTGCATGTAATACAGGGACACAGACCCAATTCACATTTTTGTTTCTCTTTTTACAAAATAGTGTCACAGGTATTAAGTATTTATTGAGTATTTCTCATGTGCTAGGCACTGTTCTAAGGGATCTGCATATTCCCATTTACAGCTCACAGTAGCCTTGAGGGTCTGACTGCAGTCCTAGGGGCAGGACACTGGGATCCGGAACCGTCCTGACTGCCTGGGGCTGCGTAGCTGTGGGCATTGGGTGCAGGAGTAAGGCCTGTTGGGCTCCAAATCCCAGGGCTCTGCTATTTACAAACTGCTTTCTGATTGACACAGTTTCCTTTGCTCCCTTCATACCTTCTGCAGTGCCTCTTATTTATTTTCTTATTATTTTTTTGGCTTGAGAGCAGCTATTCTTGAAGTGACTCCGGACAACCTGGCTCTGACTGAGCCTGTCTTGTTATACTAAGAATGCTGAAGAAGGCCCGTGTTGTCCCACTTTCATTCCCACTTTATACCTAATGATAAAAATGCTGATTCAATGTTTAGTATCATGAATCTGAAAATCATATAATATAATCAGATTATACAGTACTCTCCTGGTGGGGGAGATGGACATGTGGCATTCCGGTGTCACTGTGTAGCCAGGTTCACAGGCTCCCTGAACCTACGGGTCACCCCCAACCCCAGCATTATGTTACATAGAAGCCATTCCATCCACCTATAGACACTGAGAACTAACTTAGCACCAAAACACAGCATTCACTCACTTGAACGATGTTTATGTTTAGAAAGACATTCTAAACATTCTTGCTTCAGAATTTTTACTTTAATAAGAAAGGAAAAGGAAATATACATTAATAGCATCATAATCAGGAGGGTGCTTTTCATTCATTCTATGATGTTAAAAATCTTGATTACAATCTTGATAGACTTTTAAAAAATCTTACCTTTTGAACCAAAAAATAATGTAAATAGGATAGATTCACTTCTCGGTACAAATCTGAGACGCGATGAATTTTCTTTTGATTAATTAATTAATTAGATTTTATTATTTATTCATGAGGGACACAGAGAGGGAGAGGCTGAGACATAGGCAGAGAGAGAAGCAGCCTCCTCGAGGGGAGCCCAATGTGGGACTCGATCCCGGGATCCTGAGATCATGCCTTGAGCCAAAGGCAAATGCTCAACCACTGAGTCACTCAGGTGTGCCCCCTTATTTTTTTTAAAGATTTATTTATTTGAGACAGAGAGAGAAAGAGCTGGTGTGGTAAGGGGCAGAGGGAGAGAACATCCAAGCAGACTCCTGCTGATCGTGGAGCCCAACACGGGGCTCGATCTCAGGACTCATGAGATCAGGACCTGAGCCTAAATGAAGAGTCAGATGCTTAACTGACTGAGCCACCCAGACACCTCGAGATGAATTTTAAAAACTACACCTTCAAGTCCAAAACATTTTACATATTACAAGTTACTGTATAAAAAGACTTTAAATTCTAAAACTTAAAGCAGGCAGTTAATCAATTAATATTTGTTTTAAGAGCTACCGATATAGGAAACAAATTCCCTGCATATCAGGCATCTCACATTCTAGTCGCAGAGACAGAAAATAAACATAGAAACAGGAACTAATGAAAATTGTGAAGAGTGGTAATGCTCCGAAGAAATAAGTTAGGAAGTGTGATGGAGTGTGTCTGGAACAGAAATTTATCTTGATGGATTAGGTGATTTTTGTGTGTCTATTTTAAAGTTGACTCTTCATAGCCCTGTTCCCTTAGTAGTCTGTATATATTATTCCAGCATCTTCTGGCTGTATTACTTCTTTCTCAAATTTTGTGAGATTACCTGTGATTCAGGAATTTTGCACAGAACACGGTGGGCCCTTTTCATCTGGAGATACAAGGTTTTTCTTTAGCCTGAAAAAATTCATACGTTGTGCACACAACTGTTGCTTCGCCTTCATTTTTTTTAAAGATTTATTTTGTAAACAATGAGAGAGAAAATGAGAGGGAAGAACTGAAGGAGACACAGGGCGATGAATCCTCAAGCAGAACCCCCTCTGAGCAAGGAGCCCAATGTGGGGCTCCATCTCACAACCCAGAGATCACGACTTGAGCCGAAACCAAGAGGTGGATGCTTAACCCACCGCACCACCCAGGCACCCCATTCATTTCAACTCTTTTATTCTCTTGTTCTGCTGATTATTCACACGGGGGTGGGGGGGTCTCCTCTGCATATTCTCTAAGCTATTTTACTTTTCCCATCTTATTTTTTAGGACTTAATTTGGCGTGAGTCAAGCGCTTCATTCATTTGATTTTCTAGGTGATGAATTCAAGTTACAACAAAGAATATCCTACTGACACTTTTGGTCTGGAACAATCATACTTTTTAGTTCCCCAAAGTCTTTTGGTTGCTTTGCTAAAAGAAAAGTCCTCTTACCAAGTTTCCATCAGGATAGTATCTGTTTTCCTGAAGAGGCTTACCATGATAGGGGATGATTCTGGTGGTTTAGTTTCTTCCCCTATTTTATTATTGAATCTTCTTCTTGTTCTTCTTCTTTTTGGTCATTGAATCTTTTTTTTTTAAGATTTTATTTATTTATTCATAAGAGACACAGAGAGAGAGGCAGAAACACAGGCAGAGGGAGAAGCAAGCCCCCTGTGTGGAACCTGATGTAGGACTCAATCCCAGGACCCTGGGATCATGCCCTCAGCCGAAGGCAGACGCTCAACCACTGAACCACCCAGGCGTCGCATTGAATCTTCTCAAGAATGGAGTTGTTTTTCTCATCTGCTAGGTGCTTGCCAGTCCCTGATTTCCCTAGGTGGCTGGCCAACATCCAGAGAAGGTAGACAATATAGCTGCCCCACCTCATGGAGGGTTCAGATCAAGCACTAACATAACCTCTAGACAGAGAGGACTCAAACTTCATATTATCCTCAGCAGGATTCAGGAACTCCTCAAGGTTCAGGTTTCTCCCTTCTTTGCCAAAGTGGGGAAATCAGCACTGTGAAGTTTTCAATGCTGATCTCTCCCCATGGGGTCCAGAGATGTCTGCAAGCCAAGCACTTCCAAGCAGAGGGAAGGGATCTATGCAATTTAGGGTCTGCCAAGACTCTCCTAGGCTGGTCCCTGCCTTTGGTCCCTACCAACCAGAGGACAAGGAGTCTCCCAACAGTTTCTTCACTGGCAACCTCCAGGCTCCCCACTGCATGCCAGGCGGGACCAACAATTCCTATTCTCAGGAGAGTCAGTGGGTGGAAATTAGAACGACCAGTGAAGGCACAGGGTCTTTGCAGCCATCTCCCCAGAACTGAGTCCAAACAAAATGAACAGCTATACTATGTTGTTCATAAGCAAAGTGGGCCTTAGAAACACATAGCATTAGATATCTCGCTAGACATTGACAATTGCACTAATAAAGCCAATGAGCAAAAAGACCTATCTCTCCTATTATCTGACTCCTGTTGGTGTGAACACCAACATCATGTTAAGGATTAAAACAAGGAGGGTGGAAGAATTCAAGACTGACGTCTCCTGCTTTACACAATTCTCGAGAGGACTCAATCCTGTTTTGGATGTTTCTGATTATAAAAATTCCTTAACTCACTCAGATTTTTGCCTTTTAAAAAATTAGCCTCAAATGTATTCTCCAACAAAGGAAATGACCTCTGCTTTGTTAAAGAAGAAACTTTTTAACAAAAGGTCTGCAGGAAAAATAGAGTACCAAGGAATTAGAGTTTGCATGAAATGCCTTTCTATACAGGGAAAGAGTGCTGTTTCTGGAAAGGGTATGAAGTAAATGGAAGAACAATCACAAGGAGTGCTTTGTGAAATTTCCTGTGGCTCCCATTAACTAACAAACAGAAAAACTCAGAAAACAAAACCAAGTAGTTGGCCATATCTATGAAGAAGGACTTTATTTAAAAAGAATCTTAGTATCTTTAAACCATAAAGATAAGAAGGCTTGCCAGAGCATGGTGCAATAAATCAGAGGAGGAGTAGGGCTGACACCCAACAGGGCATTTTTATCATTATATGCAATTACAACCAGGATTCAATAAACAAGAGTTAGTGGAAAAGTAAAATGGCAAAGCAGACAGTACATACTATGTGGATAAGGGAGAAGTTTTTCATAAAAGGTAATTTATTTGCCAACCAAACCTACTGCTCTTAGGTATAACCTTGAAAATCTGATTAATACAAAAGCTATTTATAGTTAGGTATCTCTGGGTGACCTGTACTTCTCTTCTGCTTTCAACATAACCCGTCCAAAGTGTCACAAGACATCTACAAAATCACGGTGTCCTTAAGTAATCTAATTAAACTATCTTATGTGCCCCCTTGGCTCTGATATTTTACATAAAATATCACTGAGACTAACATTTGTTCCTACAGCTCTTCTAAGAGATGGAGTAGACACCCTCTTCCCTCTGACCACACACTTTATTTACATCTGGCCTAAATCTCCACTGCAGAAATCTGAGCTACTTCCTGGCTCTGCAGCCTCAGAAGAGATCAATGATCCCTATGGGTCATTGCCTCTAAATATACCAAAGCTATTGCTCAGCACAGAATGAGTGAAAAACATCTTCAGGCTTTTCAAAAACTCTTCTAACATAAAAACAATCCATAAACAGAAACTCTGAACTTCATTTTACAATGAGTTTTGGACATAAAAACAAATGTAATGGAGCCTATTAATTACAAAGGAATGTGAACCAAGTTTGTGTGATGCAGCCTGGTTCTTCCCAAACCACGATGGACCAGAGAATTGCTGCTGTCAGGGTTCTTGCACCATAACGCGTCTGACATAAAAAAGTAATAGACAGTAACTGTAAACTTCACTCAGCCTTTGAACAGTGATTTTTCGGTCATTCTACAATAGGTTAAATTATATCATTCAAGATGTGAACACATTTTTCCATGAAAGGTTTTATGCAATTTCAAGATTGTGTAATGGTCTTAATTGAGATTTTTTTTCCATGTGCGGCACTGTGACCCAACAAAACCTTAATGAGTTAGCAAAGCAACTTTATACCTGCATATTTCCTTTGATTAATTACATCTTAGAGAGATCTCTTTTTTTTTTTAAGATTTTAGTTATTAATTCATGAAAGACACACAGAGAGAGGCAGAGACACAGGCAGAGGGAGAAGCAGACTCGATGCAGGGAGCCTGATGTGGGACTCGATCCCGGGACTCCAGGATCATGCCTTGGGCCAAAGGCAGGTGCTAAACCGCTGAGCCACCCAGGGATCCCAAGACCACTCCTTATATAATGTCCAAGTTAAGAGTTCTCTTAAAGGAGCTGATTGAGGAATCATTCGCTTTGGCATCAGTACTTAATCTATGTGAACAATATACTTCAGAGAAATGACATCAGACTGTTTTCCTTTTTGAAGGAAGACCAGAAAGAAAAAAAACTGCTTCCTCTCATTTTTACAAAGGAAACGGACCAGAGTAACAACATTTTAACTCCACTCATCGTTAACAAACATGAGTAGCAGTTATCAAGCAAGGAGGGTAATTTTTAGGTAATAATATCAAATTGTACTACGATGACACAGAAATCATCTCTAACCCTCTATTATACTTAACAGACAACGCTAGCAGAATTCACATTTCATTGCTCTTACGCTGACTGACCAGTCTCATAGCTTATCACTAGGCTGGCCTGGCCAGCATCTCCTTGCTTTGTGCCTCAAACTCCTGAAGTATCCAACTCTCCTGCCAACCTCATTCTCTCTTCTCATCCATCAATTCCTGTTCTTTAATAAAGTCACTCACACAATAGTGTCAGTCCCTGATAATGACTTGATTTTTTACTTATTCCTCGTGCAGGTATATTTTCAAGCATGTCAGTAATTAAAGAAATAAACAATTGCTTTCTCTTTTTTATCTTAGAAATTATTCTTGTTTTATCATTGTACCTAGATTTGGCAGCTGATAAATATATAATTTGAGATGTGTGACTTGTGCTTTTATCATTTGTTTTTTTTTTTTTTTTTGAAGTGTAAGTAGAGCTCTGTTTTATTATGTTTGACTGCCAAGTGAAAGCGATGAGGGTGATATCATTGTCAAAGGAGCCGACTCGTCCTTCCCACCTGGAGCACATCCTTCTAATTATATGAGCCTCTGACAAAATCCCAATGTCTACCGTACCATTTGCTCTATAATTAAAATCAGATAACATGTTTCAGCAACCTGAATGTTCTTTGGGACATGACACTTTGATCTATACTCATGAATCATGATGAGGAGAAAGGTGTTTTTAAGTTTCTAGGTATGGCCAGTTCAAAATAATGTTGCTAATTCTCTGGAAACACAAAGATGAAGCCACTCTATGTATTGAGGATGTTTTAATTGTTAAAATATTCAAAAATCCACCTGATGAAGAAAAAACAGTAAGATTTCTTACTGCTTTCGTTTTAAGCCGTATTTTTCTTTTAAAATTTGTTTTTAAAATAACGATTATCTTAAGTGTCATTTCACAATATACTTACACAATCAGGACTCAAGTCATCTGATTGATCTTTCTTCACCTCTAGGCACTGAAGCGAGTTTTACATAAAAGATTTCTGACACACTGGAGATTGTTCTTACAGCTCTTCAGTGGAGACTGAGTGGTTGTCCTTTCCTTGCTGACTACAGACATTTACATCTGGCCTAATCTCCACGCAGTTAGCTGAGGTACCTCCTGGCTCTGCGTCCTCAGAAGAGATGAATAATGACTATTGATCAAGATCTCTAATATGCAAAAGCATATACAGAGCACTCACAGTGAGTGAAAATCATCATCCAGCTTTTACTAAAATAAATCATGAGACTATTACAACATAGAAAAGTATTTAGATACAGGATTCAGAGCTTAATTTTATAGTGAGTTATGAATATGAAGAGCAGATTTAATGTAGTTGAAGTTGATCGTAGGAGGATCTGAACTAAGCTGCCTGGTGAAAACCTTGATCTTCCCACCACAGTTCCCAACTGCTAGTGATTATTATTGTAGAAGTTACTGAGTCCTTAAATATTTTAAGTGTAATAGGGAGTTAGAGATGGTTTCCGTGTTGTCATAATACAGTTTTATATTATTTCTAAAATTTACCTTCCTTTTGAGTATCTGCTAGTAATGTTTGTTCATAGTGACAATAATCCAAAATTATCTCACAGTTCTTCCTAAATTTAAAATATGAGTAATGGAGAAAGTTGAAAGAGGGAAAATATGTCCTTTCTGGGTTTCCATCTAAAGTGGCAGTGAAGGGTCATATCTTCTGTCCTTGGTTGAAAAGGCAGACAAATTACAACTCCCCCAAAAAAAGACTGATGAATGTTTATATTCTGTTCTCTTAAAAGAAATATTCAGAAATTATAAAATGATACAAATATTTTAACTCATTTTTTGGAGGGTAATTGGGAACTATTTTATCTTAAAGCAACCTAGGATACATTATACTCAACTGGATACACAAGAACATTTTGTATAACCATTATGTGTATATGCCCAATAACCATGAGCTCTTTGAGGGCAGGTGTAATGTCCACCTTGCTGAATGGCATTCTCTGTATACACGGCAGTTGATCACAGAGTATGTGCTAGATGAATCTGAGCCACACAGGCTTCCAAATAGGAAAAACATATTGGTAAGCATTGGGCCCGAGAATGTGCTTTGCAGACCTCCAACTAGAGGAGAGTAATCAAACAAGAGCCTCAGCTTCCAGACTCTGAAATCTATCTTTATACTTGGGCCAAGACCATGCTTCATGTGGGTGGTTCCCAGTGGTGGCTGATCATAGCAGAGGTTCCTAAGGGGTTCCTCATTCTGGGGAAACAGGAGATTCTTCTGATGGCTAGTTGGCTCAAGGGTTCCCCAAAGACTGCTCAACCCCTCTGAGATTGCACAGATTTCCAGGATACTTTTAACTTTTCCTCTCTCTCTCCTTCATTTGGAGGCAGAGTTGCATGGCCATCTGATGGCTCTGCCAGTCTTGGCCTGCTCTGTCTCCACTTTCTTTTTTACAAGTGTTCCCTGAATAAAATCTTCACATGGTTAATTTTGTCTTAGCAACTGCTTCTTGGAGGACCCAGTCTAACATAATAAACTCCAAGACTGAACACTCTCTGGAAAATTAATAGCTCCATTTTAGCATCTATTTTATTATAAATTAATATGCTATATTAAAATATAATAATATACTACATATATTTTATTGTAAATTCATATACCACACCAAATTTGACCATAAATTATTACTTTCCTTTGAATTACAAATGACTTGAATAGACAATTAGCCCTTGGTCAAGATCAACACCTTAGGTACATGCCATATAAATTCTTATCTATACTTTTAGAAGAATGAGTTGATTCAGACTATAAAATTCATTGTTGAATCTGGACTTTAATCTTACTTCTCAGTATGAGTGATATGCATTTTAATAATATGTTATTCTTGAATAAAAACATTAACATCTTTAATTCCCTACTTATCTCTCGACTCATTTACAAAAAGGGAAATATTTATATAATGAATCTTATTATTCCTCTGTTTAATTAATGCAATCCTCCTAATAGAATGCAGATAAGTTTCCCAATTGTTTTATAATACATTTAACATATTTCTACTCACAAAAAGTATTTTCATCAGTAACTGTGGCATTAAATTTGAAGATTTTATTTCTTCAGAAATATGATTGTATTAACATTATGCATGACTGTTAAAATTTTCTATCTTATGTTTTACATTTTTATGTAATGCCTTGTCTCAGACCCTGCTAGACTGAGGAACTCTTGAGATCAGGATTTGTTATATTTACTTGATTTTTTTTATTACTATAGTTGAATTTACATAATTTACACAATGAAACTCACTTTGAATTTTTCAGTTAAGTTTCCAAATATCTAAGAAGTACTTTGCACGTGTCCACTCTAGCATACTGAGAGAACATTGCAATTTGTATTTCCCGTTTGTTTGGAGAATGATTGCACACAATTTTGGTGCTCATCACAGTCCTAAAAAGCCTATAAATATTTATAAATTTAACTATTAACCTTCTCAAGGGCCAGTATTTTGATCATTCACCCGTGGTTTTAATCAAACATTCTCAGGATTCTGAGATTATGTACAGGGAATGTAAGGAATGATTAGTCAAGGTACAAATAGCTTAGCTAAAGAGTTCAAAAAATAAAACATTCCATTTACTATTTGGGGCAAAATATTCCAGGTTATTGTCAAGTATCAAACAAGAAATGAAAATCAGACTGCAAGAGGTCCCCCACCCCCACCAAATAATGTGAAATTATAATTTACTTATAACTAAAAAGAAAACCCTTTCAAAACGTACTGTCCCTCTTTCCATTTAGTCTTTGTTGGCAAGTATTAAAAAATGTATATATATACATTTTGATGTTAAAATGGTAAGAGTATGTTTCTACTTCAGTGCTAATATCAGAAGTAATTGGTGGATATAAATAATAATCACATTTAAATAAACACTGGGTTCCAGGAAGAGCGGCAAGTCACTATCACATTTCAACAAGGTAAACAGGATCCAAGCCAGAACCTAAAGCAGATTCATGAACTTGAAGAAAAGCAATGGCACCCCCCTCCCTTCTCTCTTAGGCCTGGGCCTAGTTTGATCATTAGATGACAACCTGTGCATTTGGCAGCTGAGTGATACATAGTCTGTTATTTTTACCTTTATTGTTTGATCTTTTGGAAGTGTGAGAACAATATCATGTTTCATTATGCAGAGACCACAGAAGCATTACTATCAAGGGACCATGCTTGCTCAGCAGGAAGTCCCTGCACATGGTTACATAAACCTCCGAGAAGGTACAGTTTCTGCCTGGATCATCACTCATTTTGTAATTAAAATAAAACAGGAGATTTCTTTTGGCATGATGAATTTGTGTGTGGCCTATGTGTACATGTGTATATTTGGAATAGGACTCTTCTGATCTTTATGCGTCATGATTAGGGGAAGGTCGTGCCTTTACTTACCTAAAATCCTGCCCAGTACAAGAGACCTGATGGCACTGAATTCTGTACCTGATGACAGGTGGACTTGTCTCTTTGCATTCTCGTCAATCTATAGAATTGTTACATGAGATTAAACAGCCAGATGGGATGCCATTTTGTTGGGAAGAGAACAGAAAGCAAAGGAAGACAAAAGAAAATGATAAAATAGGCAATTAATTAGTATGTCCCCAAAGAGTTAGAAAAACAAATCTAAAAAAGTCATTTACAAGGATGGAAACTTATTGTACCCTCAGATATCAGTGCACCCCAACCTCCTATTCCCTTATATCAGTCTAATTTTCTCACTGTATGAGAAATCCAAAACTTATGGTAAAGCTAAAAAAAAGATACAAGTTATTTTCACCTTGATACTTTTAGCTAGGTTGGTATTTTCTCTTGAGTCATTCAGCTACGAAATTTTCCTCTATGTAGAGGGCCAAAACATTCATGCTTTTCTTCAAAAGCTGGTACAGTGAACAATTCCATTGGTTTCATTAGAGTAGCAATACCCCTACTGAGTGGTACATATGATAAAATAGATGGCTTTCCCTCCCGAATAATGTATAACATTGACATTTTTGGTATCAACTATCAGTAATGTCTTGGACAGAATCTTTATCCTTTCAAAAACTAGACCACATTTGACAGTCTGTCTATGGCGTGGGCAAGAGCAGCACTGGGAGGATGTCTTTAGTCTATTCATTATCGTAATTCTGCTGACAGTCCATGCTGGGAAATCAAAACGGTGACCACTACTACACTTCCATTGAATTTACTGTATTACCTCTACAAAGACCACTCCTTCCTCTCTGTTAATCTCCACGTGGTGAAGCTGCCCATCCGCCATGTTTTTGAAATCAAAGTTAATGACATCAGGTTCTTGGTATCTATTTAGTTTGTACCTGATCTGCAAACTTCCTAAAGTAGGGAAGAGAAGTTATAGTTTTAGTTAAATTGTACTTTAAGAACTACTTACAAAAACTCAGAGTACTCTTTTTTAGCTACTGATTTCTGGTGGAAAATTCACAGTAGCTTATTTGGATGTTTCTTTTCTTTATAATTCCAGAAGTCAGCTTCTATGTCAAATTGCACTACTTTCCAGATCAAGACCAAGCATGTTGCCAAGAAGCAGTCTTTCCTGCAAATATCTAATTTTTCCCCTACAAGTCAAATATGCAGCTAAGTGTAAGCAGGTCTCTACACTAGCCTCTAGCTTAAAAAGATACACCTTAGTATATTATGAAATGCCAAACTATTGTGGAATATTGCATTAACATGTTTCCATAATCTCATCTTTGAAAAAACACACCTGTCACTCCTAAAATGCAATTGATTAATGGAATTTTTATAAGCAAATGCAGTTTTACTAAAGATGAGAAATATTTCCAAGTAGTCATGGTCATAGACTTTGGAATGAAGTTAGGATTAAATGAATGGTTTTTAGCCACACTTACCATGAGAACTAATATTACTCACTTAGCTGCCTGCAAAATGCCAATTAATTTATTTCACAGGGTATCTCCAATTTAACAAAGAAAATATCCTAATGCATAAATAAGCTTCAAGCTCAAAAGGTACACAAATGAAGGTAAATATACTTATTAAACGATATTATTTTTATTTTAGTGTTCAGTGCCCTTGAGCCATATTTATTTTAGCTGAAATGATATATTCAAGTTTATACATTTATTTTCCTTACTCAGATTATTTATCTATAGAATTTTTATCTTTAATCTGAATATAGGGAGGAGAAAAAACATCAGCAAGTGGTTTTCTGTGACAAAGTTTCTGTAGCATACACATATCCTAATCCACACAAGTCATTGCCCTGCACTGATGTGCCAGCATTTCCCATGACTATTGCATTGCTGACCACTAGAAGCAACAGATTTGTGGACCTTTTCTTATATATAATGCTAGGTTGTTAACATCCTCTCAAAATTTCTCTAGTTTTAATTGTAGGAAATATTTATTATATACAAATAGTCGTCTTATTTCAAAATGAACCACAAAATTGATACTGATATGACATGGAATATCATAAAGAGCTTCAAGTAATATTAAAATATGATAAATATTTTATAGAAATAAAAAATTAACATTGAGTGTGTGAAATCATCAAAATTATAACAAGCTAAAGCTATTTTAATAATTTTAAGTAATCCTTTCAGATTAAATTTCTAGGATAGTATTGAAAAACAAAGCTCAATACAAAAAAAAACAGGCACACTTCTCTTCTTGTTTGTAGTTTGAAAGGCAAGAACATGAGAATGATCCATATTATTACTAATCTAATGTTCTAATTCAATTTTCTCTCACTCTCATCTAAAAAGCACTCACCATTTTTGGCAATGATAACTGAAAGGTATTCTTTATAAAAGGAGCTCACATAAAGCAGTAAGCTTGGTGCTCGTGTTGTTCGAAAGCTAAATTTGATCATTTCTCTGCTCAGCTTCATATCACCATGAAATGAAGCAGCGTGGGAGCTGGAATTTTTACTTAAGGAATAATTTTCTTGAAAATTGTAAATCAGAGATGAGCCAGATCCAAAATATGCAGAAATCTCTGAAATGATACACACATTTTATGTTAAAAAAATTAAATACAAAGATCTTGTTTCAGTTATATTATTTAATTATTAATAACAAATTGTATAGATATAACAAAGAGCCCCAAACCAGAATTAAATAACAGAAAATTAATAGAGCTTTTATGACGGTCCTTGAAATGGCTTTATGTTAGAATTACACATAATTAACTTACTAGCTAACCTTACAATTGAAAGCATAATGCCGTCCTCTCTAACTTCAGACATAAACCAGTTTTTGGCTTTTATCTCCCTTATCATCCATTTTTTAATTTAAATTTTTAGTCCCATCTATTATTTTGTACCTAGAATACACTTGTTTTCCTGTAATAGGAAGGAAGGACGTTTGAAGAGTCATCTTACCTTCCAGGATCAAGGGCAGAAACGTTCCTTTTTGCCCAAACACTTTCCCCCTATTTATTGTGCCCTACAAAAAGAAGCTAAATCCAGCCTTATTATAAAAGAGGGCAGTGGGCATTGTGTAGCAGTGGATCCACATAAGGAACTATCCAGCCTCTCTTAGTTTTACAAAAGTGTAGTACTTTGCTTATATGAGATTAATATCCCAAATTTACACACACATGCATATGCATGCACACACACCCCACATGTTTGTGTGTATGTATATATATATATATATATATATATATATATATATATATGAACATGAGGAGGGTATTATAGGGATAATTAGAGCTGGATCCTTGAACTCTGCTTCTCTCCATTACTATAAAGGACCAGTTGTGAAACATGAGTTGTAAATGATGTTCACAGGGTAACACAGAAACATCCCCATTCCCTCGGTATTTGAAGAATGTTTTTGTGTGTTTGTTTTATGATTTTTATTATCTATAATACACTTTTTATATGCAATATGATACTTAGCCACAGAGTAGCATTCTTGATTGCACTTAGCAAGCTGAACTAGAAATCATTTAGATTCAGAAAGTGAAGACAATTTCTTGGGAAGAAGTGGTCTTTGTTCTAACTTTATGTAGAACCCATGACCCTGAGATCAAGACCTGAGCCGAGATCAAGAGTCAGACACTAAAACCATTGAGCCCCCCAGATGCCCGTTAACTTTATGTAAACAGCCTCCTAGAATGATTGCAGCAATGTGTAAGTTATTATCACAGGTTGACTTGAAATTATAAGTTAGTTCCAGTAAAAAGTAGATGACTTTTCCCCCACTTTTCATGAAATAATCCCACACGATTTCTTTGCAAAGCAGGAGTTGCTTCAATTTGGAGGCAATTTTTGTGAGCCTCCTACAGGAAAAGGTTCAGTAGCCCAGACACACTCAAATAAAGCAACTGAATTAAACATGATGGCAGTTTTCTAGGAGTAACTATGAAAGCATAACAAATGTTTGTGTATTCAGAGAAGTCCGTCCAGAACACTTAATACTGCACTCAGTTCTTTCTTTCTTCCATGACATAGGTCTGTGAACAAGACAAACTGACAAATATTTCACTATTTTACTTCACAGATATTGGCCACATCATAGAGCAAAATGCCTGAGTATCTCTATTTTGTTACACGTGCATATTTAGTGAAAAAGTTATTTTTATTCTTGGAAAAAATATTTGTTTGGCAAAAAACAAAAAAACCCCACTTCCTCAATCTCCTTTCACAGTTGACTTTCTTCATCAAAAATAACAATAATGCCTTTAGTGATTTTAAAATAGAGAACCACCTTGTGGGACAGGTTGTTGATAGCCTTATCATTTAAGAGCATCAACATTAGACGGAAAAAAGGCATAATGAGTGGCCAACACCTTAAGACATCTAGAGCAAACTTTACAGGATTTATTATTAATAGATACTATTTTTTAAAGACTTGAGGCAAATAGCAATGAAATGAAATGGGGTTAGCATGAAACAAGAAATTTGCAAAAAAAAAAAAAAAAAATCAGAAATGGAAGCATTTTTTGTCTCAAATTAGCCACCCAGAAAATGACTGGAGGATGTTTTCTTCATATTGGATGAGTTTTCCTGTTAGGACACCCCAAGCCATACTTACCCTTCGAACAGAATGGCCCTGTATATGCAGAGAAGGTGCAGTCACAAGAGAAGCCACTGAGCTTTTCTCTGCATTTCCCTCCATTTTGACACAATTTTCCATAGCTGCTGCAGTGGCCTCTGCAACCCGGCTCCACTCCGGGCGTCACCTTAGCTCTTTCTTCCAGGTCCAGGGACATTCCGTTCAACTGCAGAGATCGAATGCAGCCCAGAAAGCCCCTCTGTCTGGTGGCCGTTCCACCTAGAAGGGAAATACTACAAATGGAAACATGTTCCTAGGTGTTTTATTCAGGATTTAAAGATCAAACAAAGCGGAGGCCTCACAGAACGGCCAAAGTTGGCCTTACTGGGAATGGCCAAAACTGGATGTGTCAATAGAATGTGGGGAGCGCAATTTGTGACAGAACATTGAAAAGATCTAAGAAGATAAAACATGAATTCTGTTTTTTCCAAAGGTTGAATTTGTTTCATACTGGTTTTCTAAAAAGGATTTATTAAAATGTAAGTCAGAGAGGTTTTCTTTTCTGAGTTTTTTTCAAAGAACAAAATAAGGCTCTTAGGTTCATGCAAAGTAACAGTGAGATGGATTGACAGTCTTAAGTAGAAGCTTTTTTTTTTTCTTCAATTTTAAACCAACATATATTTGGGGTGAGTGTGGCTCCATTTCTCATATTGAAACCTGGTCCTGATGCTGGTATGATTTTAATTTATTGAGAATTATGAAAGACACCTTAAGTTCTTCTAACGACTGTGCACTGATGTGGTCTTTGGTTATTATTCTTCCATCAAAAACATGGTACTGGGCAGCCCGGATGGCTCAGTGGTTTAGCACCTGCCTTAAGCCCAGGGCGTGATCCTGGAGACCCGGGATCGAGTCCCACGTCGGGCTCCCTGCATGGAACCTGCTTCTCCCTCTGCTTGTGTCTCTGCCTCAATCTCTCTCTCTCTCTCTCTCTCTCTCTCTCTGTGTCTCTCATGAATAAATAAATAAAATCTTTAAAAAAATGGTAACTAAGATTATTCACTTTTGTCTGGCATATTTCCCAGAGAATTTTTTCTAAATACTGGTCTAGTGTGGATTGACCTAAGCTTGGAAAGATTCTCAATAAACTGGGGGAAAGGGGTTTGTCGGAGAGACAGTGATATAGCATTTATGGAATAATACATGACAGTATGTCTTATCAAGTCACCCCTGAGGAGGTTTCCACTGTCTGAGTGGAATCTGATCCTGCTATGTAAGGTATAGAGGCTCTTAAACTTTAAGGAATGTGTCACACGGAAGCCTTCTTAAAAATACAGCCTCACTCCAAGAAATACTGATTCTGTGGGCCAGAAACAGGGGCTATGAATCGAAACAATCAACAGACCTCCCAAGTGGATCTTATTCAGGTGGTCAGTCGACCCCACATTTTATAAGCAATGTCCTAGTAAGAATGTAAGCTCGAAAAGGGCCTTCACCCGATGTCCAGGAACACCATAAATTGAAGGTGTTCCTTCAATTTCTACTCAGAACTTGAAGTGGGAAAATAGTATTCTAAATAGTCTGGATGATTCTACCCAGGTGCATTAGAGGGTCACGGGTCCTCGAAAAAGGAGCTCTGCCACTGAACAGATGATGCTGCCTCACCATCAGGATCTGAGACCTGCTCTGTACAAACCGTCTCTTCCTAGGACGCGCTTCCTCCCTCCTCTACCACTTTACTTAGCTAGCTCTCATCTAGCCTTCATTAATAAACATCTCCTTATCCTCAGAGATTAAACAGGTTTTTATTTTAACTTTCAAAACCAAGAGTTGGCCAGAAAGACCCTAAAAATAGGCCTTTGTCACCATCTAGCAGGTTTTACATTTTACCAACAGACTTTGTATATTACGAGAGTCCCGCCATTAGATACACTTTGGTAAGGGCTGCTTCAATCACACTGTACCCTAGCACAAAAAACTGTGCCCAACACATAATAGCTGTGCAGTAGCTATTTATAATCATACTAATTAATCAGCAATTGACATTAATAACTGATTATTAACAATCAGTTAATGCACTGGCTCATTAAACTGGATGATGCCATAGGAGTGGGAGCTTGATGCTTCAGAGAGAGGAACACTATTGGCCACACAGGGTAGTTTGGGTCCTCAAGCCTGAGAATGAGGAAAAAACCCAAGGAATGTTTCTGAATAGATCAATCCTATATTTTTGGATAACAAAAATACCACGAAGGGAAAACTAAAAGAATTCTTAAGAATTTTGGACTCATGACTCATGGCACTAATGGTATTTAGAATTCAGATCATAGACATAAGGGTCTCCATTCGAACAACTATACTTAAATTTGTGTATTGAAATTACTTCAGTTGACATAATTAGTGCCTCTTCCGTGAAGCAAATACAGTGAAGTCATATTTTCTATTTATAAATCCAGATGCAGTGTGCTATAGAACCAGATATATTCCAATTCCAGTTTATGTGGGCACGCCAAGGACAAAGGAGTCTAGCTCATCCCGGAGTCTCAGAATAGCTGATAATCTTCTTGTTTCCTTCCTCCTACACTTACTCTGTCTCCTCCCATTTTTGAAGTCTCTCTTCTCCCCTTATTCTTAGGACTCTTCTCCTTTTCCTTCCACATTAAAGCTGCTACTCACCTTAGTTTCAGACCTCCCTATTTATTCTCACACTCTGCTGACTCATCTCAACAGAATGTCGAGAACTCAGAGTTAAGTCTTTGACCAAATTCTCCTAGCATCTTTGCTGGAGTTTTGTCTGCTCAACAAGGAATCCCATAGCTTCTTCCTCAATTTCTTTCAGAAGTGTTCTATAGTTTTTAGGGTATAGATCCTTTATCTCTTTGGTTAGGTTTATTCCTAGGTATCTTATGCTTTTGGGTGCAATTGTAAATGGGATTGACTCCTTAATTTCTCTTTCTTCAGTCTCATTGTTAGTGTATAGAAATGCACAAAGAGATGGAAAAATATTCCATGCTCATGGATTGGCAGAATTAATATTGTGAAAATGTCAATGTGACCCAGGGCAATTTACACGTTTAATGCAATCCCTATCAAAATACCATGGACTTTCTTCAGAGAGTTAGAACAAATTATTTTAAGATTTGTGTGGAATCAGAAAAGATCCCAAATAGCCAGGGGAATTTAAAAAAAGAAAACCATATCTGGGGGCATCACAATGCCAGATTTCAGGTTGTACTACAAAGCTGTGGTCATCAAGACAGTGTGGTACTGGCACAAAAACAGACACATAGATCAATGGAACAGAATAGAGAACCCAGAAGTGGACCCTGAACTTTATGGTCAACTAATATTTGATAAAGGAGGAAAGACTATCCACTGGAAGAAAGACAGTCTCTTCAATAAATGGTGCTGGGAAAATTGGACATCCACATGCAGAAGAATGAAACTAGACCACTCTCTTTCACCAGACACAAAGATAAACTCAAAATGGATGAAAGATCTAAATGTGAGACAAGATTCCATCAAAATCCTAGAGGAGAACACAGGCCACCCTTTTTGAACTCAGCCACAGTAACTTCTTGCAAGATACATCCACGAAGGCAAAAGAAACAAAAGCAAAAATGAACTATTGAGACTTCATCAAGATGAGAAGCTTTTGCACAGCAAAGGATACAGTCAACAAAACTAAAAGACAACCTACAGAATGGGAGAAGATTTTTGCGAATGACGTATCAGATAAAGGGCTAGTATCCAAGATCTATAAAGAACTTCTGAAACCCAACAGCAAAGAAACAAACAATCAAATCATGAAATGGGCAAAAGACATGAACAGAAATCTCACAGAGGAAGACATAGACATGGCCAACACGCACATGAGAAAATGCTCTGCATCACTTGCCATCAGGGAAATACAAATCAAAACCACAATGAGATCCCACCTCACACCAGTGAGAATGGGGAAAATTAACAAGGCAGGAAACCACAAATGTTGGAGAGGATGCGGAGAAAAGGGAACCCTCTTACACTGTTGGTGGGAATGTGAACTGGTGCAGCCACTCTGGAAAACTGTGTGGAGGTTCCTCAAAGAGTTAAAAATAGACCTGCCCTACGACCCAGCAATCGCACTGCTGGGGATTTACCCCAAAGATACAGATGCAATGAAACGCCGGGACACCTGCACCCCGATGTTTCTAGCAGCAATGTCCACAATAGGCAAACTGTGGAAGGAGCCTCAGTGTCCATCGAAAGATGAATGGATAAAGAAGCTGTGGTCTATGTATACAATGGAATATTACTCAGCTATTAGAAATGACAAATACCCACCATTTGCTTCAACGTGGATGGAACTGGAGGGTATTATGCTGAGTGAGATAAGTCAATCGGAGAAGGACAAACATTATATGTTCTCATTCATTTGGGGAATATAAATAATAGTGAAAGGGAATAGAAGGGAAGGGAGAAGAAATGTGTGGGAAATATCAGAAAGGGAGACAGAACATAAAGACTCCTAACTCTGGGAAACGAACTAGGGGTGGTGGAAGGGGAGGAGGGCGGGGGGTGGAGGTGAATGGGTGACGGGCACTGAGGGGGGCACTTGACGGGATGAGCACTGGGTGTTATTCTGATGTTGGTAAATTGAACACCAATAAAAAATAAATTTATAAAAAAAAAAAAAAGAATCCCATAGCTTTGCTTATAGCTTTGGCCCGGGAACTCTGGAGGAGGGTTAGGTGCTGGGAAGTCTGGATTATAGGTGGATTCCTGGTGTATTTCCTTTATTTCGTGTTATAGTACTTTAAATCATGATATTTATATAGTTTATAGGACAGAGTAGTGTTAAATCATGGTCTGTTAAGCATTTGACACTCTGAAGCAGCAAGTTTCTCTGATTTAGGAGTTGAACTCCCTCTGCCAGTGACATCATAATAACTAGATAATGTGGGAGTCCAACAGCTAAATACAGTTCCTTTTCATCTGTCCCAGCTTGTTTATTCTTATTCTTATTTGTTTTGTTCTAGACAAGGAGCTAGAGGCATAGAGAATTCCAGGGACAAGCCCACAGGGCACACAGCTGAGGAAATATTAAAATAAACACATTCAGTTGATGCAGAACAGGACAAGAATCTACAGTTGGCCTTTTCTTGCAAGGGAGTCGCTTTCTCTCCACACTAAAATATGGTCAAAAAAGATCATTTTCATTTTCTTCTATTTCTTAGATCATTTTTGGTTTGAAAAACATTCCAGTTCTGCAAGCTCTACTTAGTAGTTCTTCGCTGGGCATGATGGTGTCTGACACAGAGGGTACAGAATTATATGCAACTGAACTTGCCCTCAAAGAGCTCAGGGTCTAATAATGGATTTAGACTGGGAAACACATGATGTTAATGGTAGGAATAGGTACTCAGTGGACAAGAAGGTCAGAGGACGGAGATAATAACAGAAAAAAAAAAACCCATCGTCTGTATGAAATACATTTATTTGTAATAGTGAGAGGAAAATCGACACCTAGTCTTGTAAACAGGGCTTCTGTATTGTGTACTTGTGAAGAGTTAATGTTTATCTAATCGAATGGTTTTAAACTATATTTTTAATTATCAGAAAAAAAGGTCTAATTAGACATAAACATACATGGGATACATGTGTTGAGGATTTTTACTTTACCATTAGATTTCAAGTTAAAAATTTCTTACTTTAAGATGAACTATTCTGAAGAACACAGCCAATGTAAATACTATTGAGCTTGAAAGCTTAATTAAAGATTCCAATGACTTTTCAGGGTTAGAGTAGGTCCAATTAAAATGAGCTGCAGTTTGATTAATTGATTCTGGATGTTTCCACTGAGCTATTATGTTTGGAACTGTCTTCCAATTAATTTCCTATCAATTTACCTGCCATGCTATATCAGATATAATGAATTCTGGAACTTCACAAACACTAGGTATCCTGTGAAACTGATACTCAACCTTCCTATGTGAAGGAATAAAACTGAATCTGTCCACTTACGTAACAGTACTGGCATCTGCACCTAATAGGTGTGCTAGGTGATAAACAGAGATCGAGTCCAACCCTTTTATCATGTTCATGATTCTCAGGCAATGAGTCTAAGTGACAGATGCTATTGTCACGAAATACGAGCTGGCTCTTTCCTATGCCAATTTTTTTTTTTTTTTTGAGCAGGAAGAGCTTTAATTTTTTAATGGCAAATTATTTATGTGCTGTGCATGAATCTTACTGAGGATTAATTAGAAACAACTGCATATTTTCCCAGGGGCATAGAAAAAAAAAAGAAATCATGATCTCACATTTCCCTTTAAAATTTAAAGTTCTAAAACCTACCTGACAGAGTACAGGGGCTCTCCCTGACTATGGTACTGTGACAGAAAAAGGCAGCTAAGGCCCTGACCACTGATCAACTTGGAACAGAAAAGTGATAACACCTGCAGGGGCTCAGGACCAAGTCAGGGTGTTGAAGGGAAAAACTGGTCTTCTGTATATTATGCATTGGACCTTTAGTCCTGGTTTACCCAGCCATCCTGAGGGAAGACTTAGCCTTGTAGAAATGGTGCATTAATGTACAAAGCTGTGAGACTGGACCTCAGCTATGATTTTGCCATAGAACGTTCCTCACTGAGCATGACCCTAGGAGAGCCAGGAGGAAGAGGACTGTTCTCCCTCTTGTTCAAAGAACTGTTATGGTTGAAATAGGAAGTGAGTGTAGTCAACAGTGTCATAGGACAGAAAAAGCAGACACAGTTCGCTGAACGAAAAGTCAGTGGTGAGAATTTGCTCTGGTGGTAGTCACAGTAGAAAAATGTGGGTCTATTTAGTTTTCTCACATTCCAAGGCCACAAACCTCTCTGGTTTAACCTACTAAGGCATATTTTAAAGAAATGAACTGTTGATGGTATAAATCATATTCTCTGCTCTTAAGAGATCCCATGTGAATACTGATTTCAGTCAATGGTCACTAAGATTTGCTCACTAAACATGCAAAAGTACACCAAGTGCTTCTCAAGCTAATTGTGGAACAGACATCTCAAGGAGGAGAGAACACAATTGAAGTAAGTGATATGATTACACGAAAGAGAAATGTGGCTTTCACTGCACTGCACTTTGGTGATGTGGGAACATATTTATTACAAACGAAAAGCAGATTGAAATAAAAATTATTCAAATGTAAAACTTTTTGACATTCTCTTCCCATAACTATTTTTAGCCTATCAAAAGTAAACTAAAAGTAAAAAGACAAAATCTAGAATACATTATAATTAATAACTCCTAGACACTACTATTATGTATATGAAAATACAACCACAGAGAGAGAGAGAAGAAATTTGTAATCAATTTATCTGAAATAAATCCAAAATATATACAGAATTCTTATAAATCTTTTTTTTTTTTAAGTAGATTCCACGCCCAGGGTGGAACCCAATATAGGGCTTGAACTTAACAACCGTAAGATCAAGACCTGGGCTGAGATCAAGAGTTGGACACTTAACCTACTGAGCCATGTAGGGCCCCCCTCCTTTTTTTTTTTTTTTTTAAGAAAAAAGAAGATAAAACAGCCACATCATTAAGAAGGATATCCAAATGGTCAATAGCTATTTGGCAGTGTCTCTTAATGCTTAACATATGCACATCTTATGACCCAGTAATACCACTGTTAGGTACAGACCCAACAGAAATACAAGCATATGTTCACCAAAAGATCAGTACAAGGATATATCTGTGGTATCCAACTTTCCAAGTATACAAGTGCCCATTCACAGGAAATAAATTCACAGTAAATAATTTGTACTGGTACGCTCAGTTTCCTAAAAGATTCCTGGGTGATACTAATGTGGAGGCAAGGGTGAGAACCAACCTTCAGAGCTCCAATATGCTCAGAGTTCAACATTAACCTTTGTGTATGGCATTTAGAAACTGTTTGCTCCAGAAGCTCAATAAATATTTGTGGATTTGATGCAATTCAAATGCAATGCAAATGACTTTGTCTATGTCAGGAATTCTCACTTCTCCTTCAGGTCCTAGTCACAAAGTACTGAGATGGAGTTTGCCCCATTTAAAAGCCTGTCAGTAAAAGAATTTAGATTGCAAACAAAATTTGCAGAGCTAGTTGAATGAAAATCAATTCAAGGCTAATTTAAGAAGCTTCTAAGAAAAATGCTGAGTTTACAAACCAAAATAGAAAATGACCACTGTCACATTTCAGCTTAAAAAATGATTGATTCTTTTTTCCCCATCATTTCCGTGGTTGGAGAAAGTCTGTGGGGGAAACGCTAACAGCAGTGACTCTTGACAGTGAGTCCTCGTTCTAACAGGGTCAAGGGCATATGTTTAATACACTAATTAACATCATGCCACTAAACTTATTTTTTTAAGTAATAAATAGCACCTTTGAATAGCACTGTTCAACTCAGGTCATAAATCACCCACAAACAAAAAAAGAGAAAGTGAAAGAATGTGAAAAGGTCGGGAAAGGCTCTGCACCATAATTAAGAACAAGAATGGAGAAAGATGGGCTAGAATTAGAGGGTGAATCATCATTTTTGTTACAAAAAGCAATGTGATGGTTGGGATATTTGGGGAAGGGGAGAAGATAGTCAATGTGCTGGTGCTCACTGTATTTATCACAGTACATTCATGTTAACTCTTTTCACTTTTTCATACAAGGTTTGAGGTCCATTGTTTTATTACTCCTTCACAGTGCACGGCATCCTATAGTTTAGATTAACTGAAGATAATTGTTCCAATATTTGGAACCATAGCGATTGTTCAAAACCTCTGTTTTATACTTCTTCGGTGTAGACTAACACTAATTCCACCTCTGAAACTCTCATTTCCTTCTTTCTATGTCAGTGGTCATGTATCATTGTTGCCCAGCTGAATCACGTTTTTAATCATGCCTTCTATTTATTTTTACTGATTTTGCTCAGAAGGTAAAGCATCAGTCTTGCATCAGAGATGCACTCTGAGATGTGGACACACTTTATGACTGATTTTTAAGGGAGAGACTGAAGCCAGCAATAGAGAAAACATACTCAATGCTTTCATGTTATCCCATTCTACCGGTCACTTCTGAGAGACCGCCAAAACCCTTAACCTTGAAAAATTGTAATGTCAATAAATATCATCAACAAAGGCCCGGCTGTGGTAGCACAGTGAGATGGAGAATATTACTGAAATCAAAATGAACATGCATTCAAATACCCACAACATTTTACTTGTAGGTAAAAGTGTTAAAGATATATCTCAAACAAACATAGTTCTACATCATAAAAATTTCTTATGTTTCATCTTTGTAGTATTATAAAGTAACTTTATTTGATATTTGAAATATTCCACAATAGTGTTAGTGTTTTCTGCCAAATTTGTTTACAAAGAAGAAGGTACATTTTTGGTAAAAGCCACTAAATGCTGAGATACTAACACAATCTATCTTGGATTAACTAACATTAGCTTAGTCTTACAGTTTTATCCCTTGTTTATAAAGATTGTGTTTCTATGTAACTTAAAAGTACTATCGTCGTCGTTGTCATCATCATCATCATCAATATCATCATCTGGATTTAAACATTTTTTTAGGAGAAAAAGTTATAGTAGACACTTACTCTTTACAGTTACATTTATCTCATTAATACATCCTGATACTCCAAAACAAATGATATCCATTATGCATACTTAAAATACTGATTAGCCATAATTATTTTTAAGATGGATGGGTGAACTACTAATTAAACTCTTGAACTTGTAAGTAAGGGGAATGAAAGTACCCTTTAAAATCTGAACCAGAAGATCAATTCTGTTGAATCAGGGCAGAGACTGCTAGTCATGGCTCTGAGAACAGACTTAGTTCTAGAATATTGGAAAGTATTCATATGCGAGAAACAGTGTCCAAGAGAAGGTCCCTTCAATATCCAATATGTGCTGGCACAGAACATATGAACCAAGAAACCTGGTTTCCTGGGAGTGTGTGATCATGGGGTGGGGAGGATCTCATTGAAGGAAAGGGAGGAAAGGAAACATTTTCTCTTGGCTGTCAAGAAGGACCAGTAGTCTTTTGCAGTCTGGCAGGAGTATGGTTTATAGGGTTTATAGTATATAATTCAGACTGAATGGTCAGGGAACAGCTTGAATCATCCTACAAATTAGGATACAGGAAGAAAACAAGAAATGCTAACTTCAGTTGAAATTACAAACTGAGAAATGATGTGAGGATCCCAGAAACCTACAAAGTGTCTTGTCCTTGAGAAGATTAGTAGGGGTAAGAAGTAACACACTAACAGCAACAACCAACCCATCACAAGTTGTGTGCATTGACACTTCAAGCATGACCCAATGCTGGTTTTCACCATCTCCTCTCCAGCCTCTGCCACCATTAACTCCCACAGGGACCACCGCTGTAGCCTGCTTCTACCTCATTCCCTCCAACCATGTTCTTCACAGCAGCAAGGAGGACGTGGAAAATGTACATTAGATCACGCCACTCTTCTGGGCCTTAGAATAAAATCCAGTTTCCTTGCCATGGTCATACAAGACCCAATATATAACTGGACCATGATTCACACCATGCCTTCCCTCAGATCAATTCTCTCCTCTGCCATGATGGCTTCCTCCCTGCTCCCTGACTCCTAGAGCTCCTTCCCTCCACTTTGAGCATGGTCCCTCCACCAATTCTCTGTCTTCAGATGTTCACAGTTTCCCTCTTCTGCTTCCTCTGGCCTTTCTTCAAATGTAAGATCCTCAGGGAGCACTCCCCTGACCACCCCACTTAAAGTAGAAAGACCCCCAACTCAAATCATTGCCTGGCTTTTTATAGTATGTATCATTATCTGAAGTTGTATACACACATACATACACACACACATACAAATATGTAGGCATGCATGCATGTACACAATATGTATTATATTAATAACATATATTTTAAATAACATCCATTTGTCTTACTAT
Organism: Canis lupus dingo; assembly: GCF_003254725.2. Classification (NCBI taxonomy): domain Eukaryota; kingdom Metazoa; phylum Chordata; class Mammalia; order Carnivora; family Canidae; genus Canis; species Canis lupus. The sequence continues at coordinate 74,695,642 of NC_064247.1, forward strand.
TTACTCTTTTATTGGCTGCCTCTTGTCTCTTCCACTGAGACATACTATCAGGAATGCAGAGAGCTACTTTTTGACCTTAATAAGTGCTACATTAAATTAGCTCTAATTTTTACTTATTTTTTTTACTACTTTTTACCCACTTTGCACTAATTCAGTGTAACCTTTCACATTATAATTTAACCCCCAATGAAGTATTTTCATTTAGAAATTTTAAAAATATTGTGATTTGTTTGATAGTAATGTTATAAATTGATAAATATTTTACTGTGTAATCATTTTTATTAACTTGGTTGGGGCCCTTTTCTAAGAAAATGGTACACTCCTGTGGTAGAGGTAAAGATAAAAAGAAGATCCTGTTGTAGGCCTCTTAATAGCAAGTGACCTGCCTCTCCCTAATAAGTCTTTTTAAAAGTATGAGTCCTTTCAATGTCATCACACTAACCACGTCAATTTTCTCAGTTACCTGTAGTAAAAAGAAGGAAATTGTATAAACGGATTTTTATTAATAGTAGATGTAACATTTTTATCAGAGATCTTTCTGCCTTTTCTTCTTAGTTTCCAGTGATGTGACTTAACCAGAGTAAAGATTTTAATTCATAAAACTTTCACATAAGGCAGTCCTTGGATTTGAACACATATGGGAATGCCAAAAGCCTAACCAATTGCCTCCATAAAGATGAAATCTCTTAGGTATATTTATTAAAATTATAACACATGATTGATGGCAAAAGACTCAAGTCTGTTCCAACACAGTCTTCTGATAAAATAATATTACTTCTGTTACAACTACCTGAAATCAAATTAAGGCCAGGATTCTTATCATACACAATATATAGTGACTTCATTTCAATGACATTAAAAGTCACACAAAGGATGAAAGGTCATGTTCAGATGAACTGCAGCAGATTTCACTGAAAAATTCGAGGACTGTTTCAACCTTCTCAATTTCCAAGAATAGTAAGGCTATTTCCAAAATACTGACAGATTTTAAATTGCCATGCCTTTGGATGTAGCCATCTCTTAGTTTTTGTATATCAAGAAATATGTATGTCAATTTCCTGACTGAGTTTCCAGCATGCTACTAAAGGAAAAGTTACGTATTTCAAGTATTCCTTACTGTTTATATGCCCTTAAATAAGGCAGTTAAGTGGCCCCAAGATTATGATTAGATTGTCCATTATAGTGCCCTACTCATAGAAGCTGTTCATTTAAATATTTATTGAGTGACAGAATAAATGATAAAATAAGGAATATATAAATTCAATAGAAATCCCAAAACTGTCTTAGTCAAATAAGTCACAAATAGGCTTATCTTTTGCAGTGAGAATAATAAAACAAGATTATTAAGCAATGAAAGATGTAATGGGAATCTGTTGAATTTTGTTCTAAAACATAACTCCTAAAAATGTTTGAAATATGATTTCTAATCATTATAGTTTATTCTGCTTTATAGAGTTGTTGTGTCCTTATTTACACTAAAATATGTGAAAAGTGATCAAGTAAATAATTCCTTGAACTTAATAGTTGATGAGTTCCATACAGTAATTAGCAAAGATTAAAAATAAAACAAACACTTCCAGAAGGATTTCACTATCCAATGTATAGATTCCAGGTGAATGTATTTAGGCAATAAAGGAACATTTAGATGTAAGTATGAGGTAGATGATCAGAAGGTATCTGAAAAACAGGCAAAATGAGAGACGTCAGCAGAAGAACTGCTCCTGCTTTTCTTTTTTTCTTCTATTGGCCTGTTTTTTGACAGGGGTCCCTGTTTGGCATCAGCTGGAATTACAAGGAGGGCTCCTTAAATCCTCTGAGAACAAAGATAAACACCGCCAACAAAATACTAAAAGCACTAATGCAAAAAACAAAACAAAACGCCCAAAACCCAAATTGGAACAAATTCCATAATCTGTAATATTAAAGAATCCTGGTTTCAGAATGAATCAAACACAAATTTAAATCTCATTTACTAGGTAGATTCCTGAAGGCAAGGCATTTCAAGCCATTGTACCTCAGTTAGTTCATCTGTAAAATGGGGTTAACCCACTTCACAGGTTGGTTAAGAGGACGAACTCAAACACGGGCATAGCTGAGAATATAGGCTCCCAATAAATGATGGCTTGTTGTTGTTATTGGTTGGTATTATTTCATTTCTGCCCACCTCTGCACTTATATCATACAGTTAAGTAACAAACTGCCTAACAACAGAACTTACCCACAAAGAGTTGACTGTTGAGCTGTAAAAGGACATGCCCATCGGCGGGAGCAGGCTGCGTCTTTGGTAAGAGCTGATCCACTCGAAGAGATGCCTCTTTCATGTTCCGTTCCACCCTGACACGGTGCCACTGGTTGTCGTTGAAATGAGTGGGTGATTGCACCGAGATTTCAAAAGGCCCATTGCCCACATCAAATGAAAAGGTCACTACTGCTGGAGCTGTAAATATTACATATGAAGATTGTTCGAGTGAGGCCACATGGTGGACAGCAGAGCCCTTGACACACTTAGGAATAGCACCACGGCGTAGCAATCACAAAATATAAAGGCAATGGCTTAAGTCTTATGGAAGGAAATGATAGCATCCGTCAAGACTAAATGTGGAATGAGACCGTAAAATACATTCAGAAAAAAACCCAGATTTTAAGAACTTCATCCTCAGAGTTAATTTTGCATATTGATGAAGAGTAAGGCTAGTTGGCCAGAACAAGAAAACTAATAGCTTCTGACATTTTAGGTAAAACTCATTTTTACAACGATTCAAAGTTTATCTGATTTTAAAAGCATGTAAGACACAGTTGATATTAAGATACTAATAGTGGCCTAAGAGTATACGAAAATTATATCGTATACAAGATTATACGGCTGGTTTATTTAATTAATTAACTCTATAATTTACCAAGAATTTAGTTTTTAAAAAAAAATTAATTATTTGGACTTAAAACTCTTCTTAAATTGGTTCCAGAGAATACCAATTATTTCCCCAAATTATCGTGTTAAATATTATTTCTTGCAAAAAAGCTAACCTAATATTATAGATTTTTTTTCCAAAAGGACACAATGAAAAGATTTAGTTGATAAAGTAGAAACACAGTACTTTAACAATTAGTGAAAGGATTTACTACTAAATAGAATCCCACAGGCTTCTAAGGAAAAGGAGACTCACAGCGTAGCTCTATCCTTATAAAATCGGTAATCCCCAGGTTCTCTAAAAATACCCCAGATGAAGCTGTTGTCTTAAAAAAGAAAGACACATCTGCACTAAGTTCTCCATGGAAAGTAGGAAAATGAAGGTATGAAGCCTCAGTATTGAAGGAAGCTGAATTCCAAAATGACCCTGTTTAAAAAAAAAAAAGAAAAAATCAAAGACAAAAATTCATAAAATAAAATGAATGGCATAATTACATTTTTTATTTTAGCATTTCTACTATTAAAAATACTGCTAATTTATACAAATCCGATTTTCTTTTAACTACATGGTATACAGGACATGAGCATAAGATTGGAGATTTTACAGGATTGCAATCCTAGATTCCTTCCAACGTAGGAGAGGAATGAACATTGCAGAAATGTTCTGAATGTTATATTTCATATAAGAAAATTGACCTCACCCTAAATACCACCCTCTGCCAAAGTGATATGGTAAGAATCTGCCAAACACTGATAAATAGACTTAATTTTTTTTATAACTTGAAAATTGAAATACCTACAATCCTTTGGATAACAAAAATCTAAAGAAGCTCAAAGCATTTTTTGTTTTGACAATTCTAATGCACACACTTCACAAAATTACACCTTCAACTAACTGTTTTCATTAATGGGCTTTGCAATTTTCTAAACTGGCATTCAAAATATTCTCTACTAATTAAAGATCAAGATACTATTTAGTCTGTGCTATGCTGATCTTCTCATGAAAATGCTCTTTTCATTCAAAATTACCTTTGCTTTGCTTGTAATAGTGAAGTAGATAAACAGCAGGAAAGGGCTCTCAAAAACTTTAAAATATTCACTATAAGGAGAAAATATGTAAAAGGTTGGGGTATAAGTTAAAAGGTCTGAAAAAAACACTTATGTGGACTATAGCTTTAATTATAATTTCTACCCACATGCAACTTCTTATCTTCACTTTCCCATTCATCTTGTTGTTGTTGTATCTACAACTTTCCTTTTGAAAAAATACTGTGGGACACATATAGCAGACGGTATGGGAAATAAAATACAAATGCAGTGGCATGAAGTGGCAGGAGTGAGATCCAAGTGGCTATGTGTGGTTGATGAGAAGCACTATCAGAGAAATGAGCTGTGTATTGCTGCTGCCACCAGCAAGCTCTCGACACATCAAATATAAATATATATCTCGAGTTTTAAGCAACTGTCTCTATACGCACTCACAGCATTGGTTAAAATTCTATCTAAATTACTTTCCTGGAAGACGTATTGATCCACTAAAGTTAGAAAACAGTAATTTCAAAACAATGGTTCATTATGTTAGCAGGGAACAGATACCTAGAGTTAAAAATCACAAACTCGACTCAGCCTCTATCTATTCCTTAGATTTTAATTTATTTTTCTATAAATTCTGGACCAAACAAGCAGTGGTTGTATCTATTTTACTTTTTCTGTTTTTCTTGTGGACTTGATTCAAAAGTCAATTCTCAGCTCATCTGTGAACAATTTTAGAGCTGAATTTATTCAGCTGAGAATATACTTTGAGGGCTTTTTTTCCCCTATAGCCAAATGAAACTGTATATTATCTGAGTTTGCCAAGCCTAGTCCTTATTTCCATTTTACAGCTATTTCTACGCTTAGACATTTTGATCTCTAGGAAAGAATGCAAGAAAATGCAAAATATCAAGTCAGGGATAACAACGCATTTGTGTTCTTAAAAGTTATTACCTGACCTATTTCTAGAAGGGATTAAATACCTTCTGTTGAAATGTGCTACACATGAAAATTAAAGTTGTAACTTTAAATTACAGAATATTATTGAATCTTATACATTTGGTCAGATTAAAAAGAAGAACACAGAATTCCTTAAAGGTCTAAATTAGATAATATCATTTTAAGACATAGTATTTCAATTGTTTCATTTTTAAATCACAACTAACCCAATAAAGCATCCTATCGAAAGGCTTCAGGGGACTGGCTGAAACAGTAAAACAATTCTTTGAACTGCTGCTATCTTTACAATGAATGCTTTTATAGCAATGAAAAAAAATGTATTACCTTAGGTAGCTTAAACATTGTCACACACGGAATTGTGCCTATTTTGTCTAGTTAGCAAACCTCATTGTACAGATTCACAATAGGTAAAAAACCAGAGAACATCTTATTGGAGTAAGAAATTGCTGCTAATTCAAAACAATCATAAAGAAAGCAAAGGCCAATATTTCCATGTTCAAATAATTCTTACGGCATATGATACCTCAGCTCTGTACAGACTGTGCTTAGAAGCACCCGGAAGAATGTGAACTGCCTCAGAGAGGAGGGGAAAGAGCAGGAGGCAGAGCAGAGCCCAGCAGGCAGGCACCAGCAGGAAGCTGCAGGTCTTTTGAAGAGAGAGTTCCTGGCTAAGGTGGTTTAAAAATCCTTAAGAGGCACCCCTAACGGATTTGAATGCAATCACTTGCTCGATTAGTCAGGAGAGTTAAACCCCTTTTATTAGCCCAACAAAAACAAATCATGATGTGTTATTCTATGTAATTAATAATTGTAAATAATTTTAAGTTATTAATAATGAACATGTTTTCAATTAAATTCAGTATAGGATACCAAATATTTGAAATGATTCCTTTGGGAATTCCACCTTTTATCTTTCCAAAATTAAAAATAAATGTAGTGGCTAATGGGATCCATACTGTTATTTGCAGAGAAGAAGATGATGTACTAAGGATTTAATTCCATACACAAAGTAAAAAGAGCTCATTTAGGGAAATTAACTTAGTAGAATGTCAAGATTAGAAGTAATTTTAAAAATATTCCTTTTGCTAAACTTTTTTTTATCACGAATGGATTATCCTTTAAACATAACAGATTTATAGAGACAGAAAGTGGAGCAGTGGTTTTCTAGGACTGAGGAGAAAAGGCAGGTGGAGAATTAAAGGTGCTAAGGGGTGCAGAGTTCTTTTTGGGTAACAAAAATGTTCTAAAACTGATTGTAGTAATGGTTACACAATGCTGTGACTATACTATAAGACACTGAAAAGTTAATTTTATATACATGAATTGTATGGTATATAAATTATATCTCAATAAAGCTGTTTTAAAAAAAGAACAGAATTTGAAAAGCTATTATTTTTAAGGCACTGTGTTTTACTTTTAAAAGCAGAATGTATATGACATGCTAACCCTACCTTTCTTTCTTTATTGAGATATGATTGACACGTAAAGAGCTGTACACATTTAATGTATATAACTTGGTAAGTTTGGTAACACTACCTTTCTTTTATTTATTTATTTATTTATTTATATTTTTTTAACACTACCTTTCTTAAAGGTAAATAGAAACACCAAGGCAAGGGATAATTTACTAGTTAAGTGGATCTTTCTGAATGTGTAAGACTCATTTTAAAGAGCCAGAAATACAATTTCTTTCATTAGAATTTTTGTTTTGAGATGACTATAGATTCTCATGCAGTTTTAAGAAATACTACAGAAAGATTTTGTGTACCCTTTAGCTAGTTTTCTCCAGCAGTAACATCTAGCAAAACCATAGTACAGTACTGAAATCAGGATGTGGACACTGATACTAGTCAAGAGGCATGACATCTGTATCACTGTAAATACTCCTCATGCTTCTCTTTTATAGCTGCACCCACTTCCCTCCTGCCTTCACCCCTAATCAGTTCTCCGATGTCATCTAAAGAACATTCTATAAATAAAGGCATACAGTATGTAGTACTTTGAGATTAACATATTTTTCACTCAGATTTACTCTCTGAAGATATACCAGGCTGGTGTGTGTGTCAGTAGCTCATTCCTTTTTATTGCTGAGCCATATTCCATATATGGAAATTTAGTTTAACCATTCTGTTGAAAGACATCTGGATTGTTTCTAGTTTTCAGCTATTATAAACAAAGCTGCTGTGAACATCTATGTGTAACTTTTTGTATGAATATAAATTCTCAGTTTTCTGGAATAAATGCCCAGGAGTACAATCCCTGAGTCATATGAGAGTTGCATGTTTTACTTTTTGTTAAACTGCCAGACTCCTTTCCAGAGTAGCTATATCATTTACAACCACACCACCAATGTGTGAGTGATCAGGTTTCTTTATCTCCTGACCAGAATTCAGTGTCACTCTCTTTTTTCAGCCATTTGAAAGGTATGCAGTGACATCTCATTGTGGTTTCGATATGCATTTGCCTAATGGCTAATGATTTTGAGTATCTTTTTGTGTGTTTGCCATCTGTGGTCCTTTGGTGAAATCTCTCTCCCTGTCTTTTACCCATTACATCTTTGGCTTGCAGATGGCCACCTTCTCACATGGCCTTTCCTCTGTGCACAGGTGGGAAGAGAGAACTCTCTGGTGTCTCTTTCTCCTCATATTAAGGACACCAGTCTAATCAAATAGGACCCCACCCTTACAACCTCATTTAACTTAAAGATCTCCTTAAAGACCCTAATCAATACAGTTACATTGGGATTAGGGCTTCAACATATAAACTTTGGAGGTGATGAAACAATTTAATCCATAAAATTCATATTTTAATTGGATTATTTTTTTACACTGTTGATTTCAGAGGGTTATTTATATATTCTAGTTACTAATCCTTTGTCAATTCTCAGTCCTCATCTTACTTAACCTATCAACAACAATTAACATAGCTGATTATTTTCCCCTCCTTGTAACATTTTCTTCACTTGGATCCAGAAATACCGATACTCTTTTGCCTTTCTCATTAGTGCTATAATTCTGTTTCTTTCTTTCTTCCTCCTTACCTCCTCAATCTGTTAGTATTAGAATGCCACCAACCCTTACTATTATGCTTCTCCATCCACAATAACTCTTGCTGGCCCACCATCTCATGGCTTTAAATATGCTGATGACTTACGAATACATATCTGAAGACTGGAACTCTCAAATGAACAACTCCACATCTCTACCTGAACACCTCCATCTCAACTTTAATATGTTCAAAAACTGAGTTCTTTATATTCTTCTGCAATTCCTTGACTTCTCCTTCTTGATTAATGCCAATTCTGTGCCTCCAATTGGTTATTAGACCAAATACCATGGTGTTATTCTTGACTCTTCCGCGATCTACACTGATCCATCAGCAAACTGTTTTGCCTCTCTTTTTGAACTATTCCCATACTTCAACTATTGTCATTGTGCCCATGGCCCAAGCCACCATGACCCCTTGGCTGGAATGGTATATGGTCTCATAAATGGCCTTCTTGCTTCCACATTTCCTACTAAATCTCATTAAAATGTAAATTAGATCACACCAATCCTCTACTCAAAATTCTCTGTTTTCCAGTCTCACTGAAGTTAAAAAATAAAGACCTCTCAAAACCCTCTATGATTTGACTACCAGATCTTCTAATGTCTTCTGGTATTCCTTGTTCACTCTGCTGCGCACATTTCAACCACCTTGCTCTTCCATGAATATACCAGCTATACTCCCATCTCTGCATGGATATTCTGGCTTCTTCCTCTGTCTAGAGTACTCTTTCATAGATATACACATGCCTTGCTCCCTTATTTCCATCAGATTTTTATTCAAATGCCATCTTCTTCGAAGTTTATGACCATTCTATTTAAATATTTCAATCCCACACCCCCTCACCTCATTTATATTGTCCTCACAACACTTATTAGCATCTATTATACCATATAATTTACTTATATATTGCCTATCACCCCCCAAGAGAACTCAAGCTCCAAAAATGCAGATACTTTTGTCTATTTTGTTCACTTTGTGTGCTCTCTCTCTCGGGATGTGGGGAAGGCATAGTACAATGTATGGGCTCAATAAATATTTGTTGAGTGAAATTATGAGATTTCCTTGGAAAAGTAGCAATAAGAAAGGTTAATCACTCCCAGTTTGGTTGTATTGTATGTATCTCAATAAATACACTCGAGTTCTTTGGTAAACAAGTAGAAAGAGGGGAGCAGAAGAGAGAGAAGGAAGAGGAAAAGGAGGGAAGGGTAAAAAAGTGAATAAATCTCAGGAAAATTAAATAAAGAAAACTAAAGGAAAGAAAATAAAAATATAAAAATTAAAAAGAATGTCCTAATGGTACAGGATTATCAGACAAAGTGGAGTTTGCAAAATCATATGATTATCTGTTGAAATGGAATCGATCTCACTCTTTTTAATGGTTTACATGTAGTCTGTCAAATGGAACAGAACTCTGTCGAATGGAAGAGAAATTAACCAAATCACTAGTCAATATCTTTCTCCAGTCTATGAATGTAACTTCTGCAATGTTATTTATTGCCTACATGCACCTTTGATTATTTAATGCATTTTGGGCAGCTGTGATTTCTCAGACAGCTGAACAAGTCGATGCAAACAAAATGAAAAAACTAATTTCATTGACAAGAATTTCTTAGAACAAGAAACTTAGAACAACCTTTTCTAACTATGGAAGTTTTGGGGGGTTCTTGTGACATAAAATTTTAACACAATGAATTAACTAAGAAATACATTGAATAAAAAGTTAGAAAAATTCAAATGCCAGAGTTGAAAAGACTACTTTGTTCAAATTAATGAACCGAGAGCAGAAATTTAGATCATGTTTGCAACAACCAACTGCTTTAAACTTTTCTGTATTTTACCACATCATATCCAATTTCAGGAAAAATTGATGCCAATGCACAACACTGAATGCATCCTTGTTAGGTTACTGACCTTTAGGGGAAATTATTCCTTAAAGTATTTGGTTAGAAAAAGCCAGTCATCTAGAAGGTGAAAAAATCAGTTTGGCTTCAGAATACAGCAATAGTCAATATCTGAAGACAACGGAGCACTGTCCACAAATTTCTGAGAGAAGGAAAATGTAAGTAGCCTACTTTTTTTGTGTTAAAGCACCAGGCAGACATTCTCAAATTTGAAAAAAATTTGAGAATAAAGCACATGCAAACTCTTTTGAGGAAAAATAAAAATAAAGCCCTACTTTGTAATGAAATATCAGCCAAAAGATATCTAGAAAAGCTGTGGAAGACAGGATGACTGCATCTCTCAGTGCAGACAGAAAAGGAGGATAATATGTACAAATGGAGAAAGTCACAGTGTGATACCCACCCTCCCAGCAAATGTTATACCAGCTTCTAAAAAGTTCAAATGTAAGGTTACCTTATAACCTAGAAGTTCCTCTCCTAGAAATATACTCAAGATAAATGGGTTGTATAGGAGAAAAGAGAAATGACAGCATATGTCCACAAAAAAATCTCATACACATATGTTCATAGCAGCATTATTTATATTAGCTAAAAAATGATACCAACCCATTGACTGATCAATGGGTAACCAAAATGTAGTCTATCTATACAATGGAATATTATCCGGACATAAAAAAATAATGAAGTGTTGCTACATGGTACAACATAGATAAATCTTGGCAATAGCATGCTAAGCAAAAGAAGCCAGTCACAAAGGCCACATATTCTGTGCTTTCATCTACATTGTTGTTGACTGGGAAAGCATCCTGTTGGGGGGTAAATGTTGTTGACTAGGATTGGAGTCAGAGTGGGAGGGAAACAGAGAATGTTTGCTCAACGGGACTACATTTATTTTTCAAGTGATGAAAATATTCCAAAACTTGTTATGGTGATTGCTGCACAACTCTGTAATATACCAAAATGATTAAATATACTAACGTATGATGAGATTGTATACTTTAAACAGGTAAATTGTAGGGCATGTGAATTATTTCTTACTAAAGCTTTTACCAAAACAATAATATAAAGTTAAACCTGCAAAATTTGGTTTAGAGTTCTGAGGCAACAGATATTCCCAAGCACATGAAAACTCAAGAAATTCAACACTCATGGGTCTTTCTGGAGGAAAAACAGAAAACACCAGCTACCTGACAATGCAATCCAAGAAGAAATAAATCAAAATAAAAAATCATTCAAGAATAGAGAGGCTATGATGATAAACTAGTGGCTAGCATTAAGAATAAACAACTATAGATATAACAGTAAAACTAGAAAAAAAGGCAGGTGAGGGAGAAAAAGGAGAGGACAAATGAGTGTTACTTTTCTCATTTTTCACACTAGATCAATACTGTCTAAAATTTAAAAATGAGTTTAATATGAAACCTAGTGACTCTCTAGCCTTTTAAATTTTTATCATCTTTTCTTAAAGTTTAGTGGGATCATTCAAGTTGAACATATATTTATGAGATATATAAATAATGTAAAGCAATCCCCTTGGCTTCAATTTGGCTTCTTCTTTCTCTGTCAATTTCTATTAATAAAGTTTTGCAAACTTATTTCTCAACCTCTGTTTCTATTTCTTTTTTTTTGTCTAGAGTGCTTCTCAACCTGAGGCAGTTTTGCCCCCAGGGGACATTTGGCAATTTCTGGAGACATATTTTGTTGTCACAAGTAGGGGAAAGGTGCTACTAGTGAGTTGGGATCAAGAATACTGCTAAATGTTCATCAGGGCATAGGACAGCCCCCATCCATAACAGGCCAAATGTCAGGAACACCAAAGTTGGGAAACCCTGCTCTAGAAATATCTAGCAATGTCTGGAATAGTATGCACTGGCATTAATCATTATTTCTGAGCTGGGTGACTCTTGATGATAGACATACTCTTTTCTTTGACATTTCTATATATCTTAAAATTTTGAAATGACTGTACCAATTAAGTCATTAATATTTAAAATTTAAAACAATAAAGGTATACATGTGTATAAAATTGCTACAAAAGCATATTATATGGTCTTGAGAATTATCAGGATTGTCGGTCTCAGTAAGTGGAAATCTCTTGAAAGCATTAGCGAGAATGTTCCCTCACATTTGTGAAGCTGCTTGAATATCAATTACTAGCTATACTAGAAGTCAGAACAGAACACAAAACGAAGTAGACCACAAAATATTTTTTCTCCAAGCAGCAGAAAGTATTTCAGTTTTATAAAGGCATGTGTTATTAGAAGAGTGAAAATAAAAAAATAATTAATATTAAGTAAAATCATGTACTCATTTGAAAGCAATTTCACTGCCACTAGTCCAAGTGTACTGACGAGAAATGGTTCAGATGGAACTAGATACTCTGTGTACCATGTGATTTTTCAATTGGAATAAATCTTTCAATATTGTCTAAACTCTTTTCATTAAAAGTATATGTTTGCACATCATTTAATTGCTTATACAATCAAAAACTTATTCCTGTCTCTTACAAATAATTCAAGGCTATAGGTTTCTTGAGCTGTATATGATGGATCATTCTCATTCTTTCATAAACTGCTATTTATTGATTATCTTTCATGCAACAGGTAATGTACTAGGTGCCAGGAACACAGTAATAAATGAGCAATGGATCTGCTTTTGAGAGGCTCAAAAATAATTAAAAGCCAGTATGAAAAATAGATCTTTGTAATTTGTTCAACATTCTTTGAAAGTGTAAGACTAGGTCCTCTAGAGACCTACGGGAGGCTTCATGAGGAAAGGTTGGAAACTTGAGTGTGACAGCTTTCAGTAAAAGGCTTGGGGAAATTTTGCAGATGAAGGAAAGCAAATGAAGGGGCAGTGGAGCCGATGCGATCAGCAGTCCGTGAATTTTCTTTCTGCTGCAGCACCTGCAGAAGTAGGGAAGGGTCTCTATAGATGTCCTCCTGATGAATGTCAAAAAACATTTAACCCTGTGTGTCAATAAAGGATGTCCACTCTTTCTTCTTAGCATTTGGAGAGAGTTCTGAAGACACTGCAAGCACAGCTGGCATGCTCTTTAGCTAATTTTTATAATGCTGAAGTTGAGGGATTGAATACCAGTCAAGAAGACTTTGGCTGGGACCTCAAAATAAGGATGTTCCCACTGCTTCGGGGGAGGAAGGAAAGTACATGGGTAAGCTCTCTCACTAGATACAACCTCTCTATTAATTAACCAGTAAAACTCAGATGTTTTCCTATGATTCTTTCCTTTGACTCTTCTGCCTCTCTAAAGTTAATATTAGTCAGAAACATATTCAGCAGGAATCTGAGTGTCTTGGACAATAACCATGCTACTAAAACCTTTCTTGTTTTATGAATTTATTTCTGGTATTTGTGAATTGAACAGTCGACATACAATGTTACATTAGTTTCAGGTGTACAACATAGAGATTTGACAATTCTATATTATGCTATGTTCACCTCAAGTGTAGCTACCATCGTTACCCAGCAAAACTATTACAATGCCATTGACTATATGCCCTATTCTGTCATTTTTGTTCCCATGATTTACTCATCCCATAATTAGAAGTCTGGTCCTCCCAGTTCCCTTTACCCATTTCACCATACCCTACCACCCTCTCCTCTGGCAACCACCATTTTGTTCTCTATAGTTATGGGTCTGTTTCTGTTTTTTGTTTTGTTTTTTTTTGTTTTGTTTTGTTTTTTGTTTTTTTAGATACCACATATAAGTGAAATCATATGGCATCTATCTATCTCAGTCTGAGTTATTTCACTTAGATAAAACCCTCTAGGTCCATCCGTGTTGTCACAAATGGCAAGATCTCATTCTTTTTCATAGCTGAGCAATAGTCAATTATATATATGGATATATATACTGAATATATAATATATACTGCACATATATTTTATATATATATATATATAAACATACACACATTGCACCTTCCTTATCTATCGATGGACGCATAGGTTGCTTGTATATCTTGCTTACTGTGAATAATGCTGCAATAAACATAGGGGTACATATGTCTTTTCAAATTAGTGTTTTCATTTTCTTTAGGCAAATACCCAGTAGTGTAATTACTGGATAATATGGTAATTCTATTTTTAATTTTTTGAGGAACCTCCATACTGTTGTGCACAGTGGTTGCACCAATGTACATTCCCACCAACAGTGTACAAGAGTTCCTCTTTTTCTCCACATCCTGGTCAACAGTTGGTATTTCTTCTCTTTGATACTAGCCATTCTGACAGGTGTAAAGCGATACCTCATTGGGTTTCTGATTTGCATTTCCTTGATGATTAGTGAAATTGAGCATCTTTTCATGTGTCTATTGGCCATCTTTATATGTCTTTTTTTTTTTTTAAGGGAGAAGAGAGCATGCACATGCAAGCAGGGGGAGGAAAGGCAGAGGGAGAGGGAGAGGGAGAGAGAAAATCTTAAGCACGCTCCAATACCTGCTGGAGCAAAGCCCAATGCAGGCCTCAATTTCACGACCCTGAGATCATGAATTGAGCCAAAATCAAGAGTCAGACACTTAACCCACTGAGCCATCCAGGTCCCCCAGTCATATTTAAGTCTTCTTTGGAAAAATGTCTATTCCGGTCCCCTGCCCATTTTTGATTGGATTATTTGGGTGGTTTTTGTGTGTGTGTGTGATTTTAGTTGTATAAGATTATTATATATTTTGGGCATTACCTCTCATCAGATATATCACTTGCAAATATCTTCTCCCATTCAGTGTATTGCCTTTTTATTTTGTTAATGGTTTTCTTTGCTGTGCAAGTGAAATAAGTCAGACTGAGATAGATAGACGCCATATGATTTCACTTATATGTGGTAAGTAAAAAGCTGTGCAAAAGCTTTTTATTTTGGTATAGTCTCAATAGTTTATTTTTACTTTTGTTTCCCTTGCCTGGGAAGACATATCTAGAAAAATGATGCTAAAACTGATATATAAGAGATTACTGCCTGTGTTTCTTTAAGAAGCTTTACTGTTTTAGGTCTCACATTCAGGTCTCTAATCCATTTTGAGTTTATTTTTATGTATGGTTTTAAGAAGTGGTCCAGTTTTCCCAACACTATTTGTTGAAGACATTGTCTTTTCCCCATTGAATATTTTGCCTCCTTTCTTGTAGATTGACTGTACAAGTGTGGGTTTATTTCTGGGTTCTCTATCCTGTCCCACCGATCTATTTTTGTGCCAATATCATACAGCTTTGATTACCTTTCTAGTATACTTGAAATCTGGGAATGTGATACCGCCCACTTTGTTCTTTGTCAAAATTGATTTGGCTATTTGGGGTCTTGTGGTTTAATACAAATTTTAGTATTATTAGTTCTAGTTCTATGAAAAATACAATTAGGATCATCATAGGCACTCCATTGAATCTGTAGATTGCTTTGGTATATGGATAGTTTAACAATATTAATTCTTTCAATCCATGAGCATGGTATGTATATCTTCATTTGTATGTGTTGTCAATTTTTTCATCACTGTCTTCTAGTTTTACGGTATTTTTTAAGTGAACTAATTTTTCAATTATGAAGTTTTCATCCTTTGTTAAAAAAATGTACCATTTTGATGACTGATGTTGATAATAAGAAAGGTTATCCATGTGTGTGGGCAGGGGATATATGAGCAATCTCTGTACTTTCCTTTCAGTTTTGTTATAAATTTAAAACTGCTCTTTAAAAAGTAAAAAACACCATAACTATTCATAATAGCAGTTGTTTTTTTCTTTTTTTCTTTTTTGCAGTCAGATGTACTGCAGGATCATTTACATGTAATAAAAATGATCCTTTCATTGGGGAGGAATTTTGACAAAAGCACAAAGCCATGAGACCACCACCACAGTCAAGATATAGAACACATCTTTCATCTGTTCCCCTTTGCAAAATTCCTATCACTTTGAAGCTGTTACAGAGATCCTTTTTGCTTCCATGTTTTTGTCTTTTCCAGAATACCTTAGACATTGAATCATCCAGTATGTAGTATTTTACATAAAGGCTCCTTTCACTTAGCATAAAGCATAAAGCACTTGAGATTCATCCATGCTGTTGCATGTACCAATATTCCATTTCTTTTTATTGTTTAGTAGTATTCCATTGTATAGTAAGGATATCCCACAGTAAAATGGGAAGTTTATTCATTCACTAGTTAATTGACATTTGAATGATCTGCAGTTTTAGGAGACTATGAATAGAGCCAATATAAACCTTTATATAAAGGTTTTTCATTTATCTTGTGTACCGAGGAATGGGATGGCTGGATCACATGGTAAATACGTATTTAACCTGTTAAAAAAAAAACCTGCCAAACTATTTTTCAAAATGGCTCTAACATTTTGTATTTGTACCAGCAATGAGAGTTCCAGTTACTCTGCATCTTCACCAGCACTTGGTATTTTTTTAAATTAATTTTAATCATTTTAATGGTTATATATTGATATCTCATTGTGGTATTGTTTTACATTTTCCTAATGACTAAGGATATTGAGAATCTTTTTATGTGTTTTTTGAAATCTGTATATTTTCTCTGATGAAGTGTATGTGCAAATGTTTTGCCCATTTCTTAATTTGAATTTTTTTCTTATTATTGACCTGAGAGAGTTCTTCTGCCTATATCCTAGACACTAGCCTTTATCATATATTGGTATATATATGATATACTAAAATATATATATATATATATATATATATATGTGTGTGTGTATACCTATTTACATATTTATTTTAGTGAAAGAAAGACAGCTGAGCAGAGGGAGCAGCAGAGGGAGAGAATCTTAATCAGGTTCCCTGCTAAGAGCAGAGCCCAACTCAGGGCTCAATCCCAAGATCCTGAGATCATAACTTGACTTGAAATCAATAGTCAGACTTAACCGATTGAGCCTGCCAGGTGCCCCTCAGATATTTATTTTGTAAATATTTTTTCCCAGTGTATGCATTTTATTTTCATTTTCTTAACAATGTCATTTTAAAAGCAGTTTTTAAATTTGCTGAAACTCTATCATTTTTAACAATTTTATGTATCATGCTTTTGGTGTTGTATCTAAAATATCTATGCCTAACCCACAATCACTAAGATTTTTTTCTTATATTAAAGTATGTTATAGTTTGTGGGTTTACATTCAAGTATATGGTTAATTTTGAATTATTTTTTGTATGCAGTTTGAAGTATGGGTTGAGAGTTTTATTGGTTTTTGTTTTTTTCAAATGGGTTCTCATTATTTCAGCACTATTTCTTGAAATGGACTATTTTTTTCTCCATTGAGTTGCTCTGGCAACTTCTTAAAAAACCAATATATTCTAGGCTCTCTATTCTGTTCTATCAATCTATTTCTCTATCTTGATGTTAGTCTCACATTGTTTTAAATTCTGTAGTTTTGTAATATGTCTTACAATCAGTAGTATCAGTCTCAAACTTTGTTTGTTTTATTTTTCAAAATGTTTTAGTCTAGTTTCTTTGCTTTCTACACATGTTTTAGAATAAGCTTGCTGATTTCTGCTGAAAAAAAAGGAAAAAGAAAAACACTTATTGGGTCTTGATTGGGATTGTACTGAATGTATATCAATTTTTTAAAAACCAACAACAATATCAAACCTTTTAATCCGCAACTATCATATATTTTTTTAAGATTTTATTTATTTATTCATGATAGACATAGAGAGAGAGAGGCAGAGACACAGGCAGAGGGAGAAGCAGGGTCCATGCTGGGAGCCCGACGCAGGACTCGATCCCGGGACTCCAGGACCACACCCCGGGCCAAAGGCATGTGCTAAACTGCTGAGCCACCCAGAATCCCCAACTATCATATTTTCATTTAGTTCTTCTTTAATGATTTCTCATCAGTGTTATGTAATTTTATATTTATGCCAAAGTATTTTTTGGTGCTACTCTAAAAGGTACTTTTAAATTTCAACTTAGAGTTTTTATTAAGAAAATACAGAAATAAGGGGCACCTGGGGGTGGCTCAGTTGGTTAAGCATCTGCCTTCAGCTCAGATCATGATCTGGGGCTCCTGGGATTGAGCCTCGCATCCCACTTCCTATTCAGGGAGGAGTCTGCTTCTCTCTCTTTCCCCTCTCTTCCCCATCACTCTTTCTCTCTCTCTCCTTCAAATAAATAAATAAATGATAAGAAAATACAGAAATATAATTTATTTTTGAATATTGACCTTGCATCCTATGACTATGCTAAATTCACTTTAAAAAAAAGAAATTCTTACAAATGTCCTACCTAGAAATCGGTATTATTTATAAATAGAACATTTTATATCTTCCTTTCTGATATACATGCCTTGAATTCCTTCTCTTACTGCATGTGCTAGGACTAGAAGTATGATGTTAGATAGATGAGAGTAGGCCTCCCTTTCTTGATCCTCATCTGAGAGGGAAAGCATTTCTAGTCTTTGATTATTTGATATTAGCTGTCAGATTTTCATGGGTGTCTGTTAAAACACTAAGGATGCTCTCTTTAGTTCCTACTTTGGCTTTTATCATAAGAAGAATGTTGAATTTTGCTATTAACTTTTCACATATATTTTTAAGAAATTCATTTCCATATTCATAAGTAAATAAATTTATTAAGAACAATGATATTTACTAATTTTTGTGTCTGCAGCACAACTTTAACAGTGGCTTTATCACTCATATCTGCTGTGCTTTAGGCTGAACACCTAACAATGTTATCTATGACTTCTGACATTGCACAATAATAGCAGCAGTCCCATGGGATTTCATAATCACCTGCATTTGATACAAAGATTAAAGAAGAACTTAGAAAAAGACAGCATAAATTAATTAGGGCTAGGCTCATATTTGGGACTAGTAGTTCTCATACTCATTTTTGTTTATTTGTCCTGCTTTCTCCAGGCTTCTGTCTTCTTTCCTACAAAAATATGGCTAGATAAAAAATTTTCAACATGTTTGTGTGAGAAAACCTAAATGTCATTTTTTTTTCAATTCTCATCTTTCCATTTTTCTCTCAAAGAAAATCTAAAACTTCTTTGTTTCAGTGAAGGTTACTAGCATCCTGACTGCCTCAATCAATGGTCCTACTGACTTTATTTAGATTAGAAAGCTAGAGATCAACCTCACACCCCCTCAACCTTAACTCCCATCTAGATCATACCCAATTTCCCTCTTTATGTGAGTCCCTTCCATATACATCATGCCACTGTCTGGTTCAAGTCCTAATCATTTTCCCTGGTCTTGTATCAAAAGTGACTTTTTTGGTCTTTAGATTTATATCTGGTCTTCATGCTTTCAGTTGGATCATGAAGATTAAGCTATTTCTCAGCCTTAAATTATTCAATGTTCAGGTCCTAGTGGCCTTCAGGATAGTTAGGAAAGTTTCCATATACCTTTCTTCTGCTTACAAGGCCCACTGTGCATGATTCTATATCTGGAAGCCTCATAGCTACAGTCTATCTCATTTGGAAAGAAAAAAATGTGCCTAGGGTACAGATCATTGTGGGTGCAGATTTCCCATACAGAAAAAAAAAGGGGCATTCATTGTTCTGTAGCCATTGCTCTTCTGATTGAGAAAATAAGAAAGAGCCCTCCATGAAGAGAATAGTCCTATGACATGTGAGGATGAGCCGCAAGCCAAAATATAGATGTTTAAGACAAGGCCAAAGAAACTCTCAATTACTGTTTCATTAATAAGTCAGAAATTATTTAGCAGGTCTCTAAATACTTAAACTATTTGTAAATCCATACACCTCTGCATCCCCATGGTCACAAAAGTTTAATGTTCTGGTTCCTCAGCCTCAGCACTATTGACATTTTGGATCAGATCATTCTTTGTTGCAGAGGGCAGTCTTGCACATTGTAGGATATTTAGCAGCACTCCTGACGTCTGCCTCTAGAAGCCAGAAGCATTCAACCCCCAACAATTGTGACAGCCAAAAATGTCTCCCAATATTGCCAAATGTCCACTGATGGAAAAACTGCTTTGCATGGAGAATCACTGCTTTAAGTGAAAAGGTGCTCTGTGTGTTTAAGTTCATGGCAGGAAGTGTGTAAGAAAGAAGCCCTAAGGACGAGTGGTAGTGACCTCAGTCAATGAAGAAATGAAGACACTTCCCCAGGGATTGTGGCAAATGGAATAAGGGGGAAGGAGGAAGCCAGGCTGGGTCCCTGCAGGGTTAATATCAGAGCCAGCAGTGAAAACTGAGTGTGACGTGTACAACAATTTTCTATAGTCACAAAATCATTGTACTCCCCTGGATGCATCCTGAGTTTACAACCTCATCTCTTTGCACATAATTTTTCTCTCCAAGCAATATCCTATGTCATCTTCATGTGATTGTGTGAGGCCTACTGGCAGAACAGGAAGTAGAGATGCTAAAGATTAGGGATGGTAGGTAGAATGGCAGACAGTCTTTTACAAGTATATATAAATTTTTATAGGCCAGTATCATCTTTGCTTTTTAACTAAGCAACTTCTGTTATGTATCTCCATAAATCCACTGCATTGTTAGATCATCTCTTATCTCTGCCTATGTTGAGCCCCTAGAATAAAATTTTATTTTAGGGTATACTTTTAACGTAAATAAATGTTTCTCCCATTTCCATTTTAAGTCCTGGAAATAAAGCATAAATAATTAATGCCTCAGGCTCCATATGTATGAATACATATGTTCATTTCATTCCCTGCTGAAAATAAATGTTTTCTGTGAAACTATATTTGAATTTTAAAATTCTGGTTTAGGGTCTTAATATATTGAATACACAAAACAGCATGTGCCATTGATTTAGAGTAAACACACAGACACACAAACTGGAAAAAAATGAGATTAAAAGTTGAAATATGCTTTATAAAACTGGCATTTGATTCTATTGATGCTCTAATTTCACCACAGGCCCAACAGTAGAAAATTCACATACATTCTTTACAATTTTATGAAGCACTGAGGCTTTCCTATATGGATAATGGCATGTAGAAATGTAGGAATGCTGGGATATGTTTATAAACCCATCAAATTGAGATGCCCAGTGGTTTCTTTTCTCTTTAAATCTGAACAAACCTTGGCATCAAGCATTTATTACAGGGTTTTGCACTTTATAGGGTACATTATTTGTTGGCTGACCAAAAGAATTACTTCAGACACTGCTCATGCGTTTTCACGACAGAAGTGTGATTAATTATTATATGATAGAAACAAGATTCTTCCTCAGCAATATTTTTAACCCACTGCCACTACTTACTATCTCCTCGGCAGAGTAGAGGCCCAAGTTTATAAGCTGCTTCTGAGTGCGGTCGACCTGTGTCCGTAACCACTATCTTCCTTACTGGCAGATGTTCCTTATAAGAAAGGAATCCAGTGTCATTGGTCCTAAAAAACAGGAACAACAAAATTTTTTAAATTACTCTGATTAACATAAAAATAAAACAAACGATAGTCCTTATTGCGTTTCTTTTTTTTTAAGATTTTATTTATTTATCCATGAGAGACACAGAAAGAGAGAGAGGCAGAGACACAAGCAGAAGGAGAAGCAGGCTCCATGCAGGGAGCCCAACGTGGGACTCGATCCTGGGACTCCAGGATCACACCCTGGGCCGAAGGCTAAACCCTGAGCCACCCAGCGATCCCACCTTATTGCATTTCAAAGCCAAGATATTGAGCTAATCTTGCACATACAAAAGAGCAAGGATCAAATTGCTCATTTGAGCATATGAAAACATGGCCACATATTAATGTCTCCTGTAGACTGAGTATAGTTGGTGATTTTAAAATTCAGTTGACCAGTTTCTTTGTTTTAAGTAGAATGGTTATAGAGAGGTGATCATTTCATAATGTATATAAGTATCAAACCACTAGGTTGTACTCCTGAAACTAATATAATATTGTATGTCAATTAAAATTCAGTAACAAAAAAGGAATAGAAAATAAATACACACAAATAAATGATTAATTACATTTAGTATAATGACTGATTCTGTGTTTTTAGATCTACCAATTTCATATTTGTTTTATTTTTTCCCATAGGATTTCTTGTATTTCTGCTCCCTCTTTTGTACTTCTCTTGGTTTGCTCCATATTTCCTTGTATCCAATTTTATTTTTTATTCACTTTTTAGCTAAATGTCTGTTTATAGTATTTTAATATTTGCTTTACGGATCCTTACATAATGCATTTTTAATTCATCCACTTTAGTTAGATTTTATGTTATATTACTTAATACAAAATCTTAAAAGCTTACTACAGGATAATATGTTTAACTTTCCCTGCCCCTGCTTTCCCCCTCCACATACCTGTTCCTGTGTTATTGCTGTCATATATTTTAAATCTAGAGGTCATAAATGTTGTAATTAAACAGCAAATCTTAATTTTTAATTAAAAAAGAATTATTAATTCTTAATTAATTCTTAATTATTATTAATTATTTTATTATTAATTATTAATTAAAAAGAATTATTAAAAAAGAATTTAAAACCTTGCTTTTGTATTTATTGACATATTCATGATCTCCAGTGTTTGTCATTCCTTCCTGAAGACCTGAGTTTTCATCTGGACTTATTTCTTTTTAGCTTGTAGGATTTCTGTTAGTATTTCATACATTACTGTCCTGTTGGCAACAAATACGGCATTTGTTTAATTTGAAAAGAACTTTATTTTATCTTCATTTTTTCTTTTTACCTTCATTTTTGAAATACCTATTTGTTTAATATAGAATTCTAGGTTGACATTGCTTTCTCTTTTATTTAGCACATTAAAGATACCATCCCATTGTCTTCTGACCTGTGCTTCTGATGAGAAGTCACCTTCATTTATATCTTTGTTCCCCTGAATGGGGATCCCACCAGATCTATACAACCTGGATGCTTTTAAAATATTTATTTTGATCATTGTTTTTTTTTTTTTAAAGCAATTTGAACAATTAGCCAAGGTGTGTTTTCTCTGTTTTTCATTCTGCTCCAGATCCTCTGAATTTCCGGCATCTGTACACTGATGTATTACTATCTACTGTGGCATAACAAATTATCCTAAAACTCAGTGACTTAAAACAATATTTATGATCTATAGTTTCTGTGTGTCAAGAATTTGGGCATAGCTGAACAGGATACTCTGGCTCAGAGTCCCTCCTGGGCTACAACCAAAGTGTTGGCAACAACTGCAGTTGTCTCAGTGCTTGACAGGGGAAGGATCTGCTTCCAAGCTCACTCAAGTGGTTGGTTGTTGGCGGTAGTCTCTTCCTTGCCAGCAGATGGACTGAGGGCCTTGGATATTCACTGGCTGTTGGCTGATGGTCATCCTCAATTCCTTGCCACATGGGCCTCTCCCCAGGACAGCTGGCACAATGTGGCAGATTGCTTTATCGAAATAAGAGTCAGAGAAAGAGTTGCAAGGAAATCAGAAGTCATGGTCTCTTGTAACCTAATCTCAGAAGTGACTCACATCCCTTTTATCATATTCTATTTATTTGAAGCAAGTCACAAGGTCCAGGTGACACTCATGGGGAGGTTATTACACAGTGGTGTGAATAATAGGCAGTGTGGATCATGGAGGGCATCTTGGAGACTTGCTACCACAGATGTTTTTTAAACAAATTTCAGAAATTTCCAGCCATTGTTTCTTCAAATAGTTTTTGCCTCATTTTACTTATCCTTCAGGGACTCCAATTTCTTGCCTGTTAAATCACTTGCAATCTACAAAGATTCTGTTAATTTTTCTTCCAATCTCCACCAAACCTAACCACCATGTTCTTCATATTAAATCATCTTGATTAAGTTATCTTTGGGTTCATTAAAGATTTCTTCTGCTAGATCTTATATTCAAACTGTCCACTGAAGTTTTCATTTCAGATGTTGTGCTTTCCTATTCCAATATTTACTTGCTTCTTGAAAATACAGTTCTCATTTATCTGCTCAGTCTCTTCACTCCTAGTGGTTATTTTACCTTTAAGTCTTCAAGCATGTTTATAATAGTTGCTTTAAAGTTTTTGCTCACTAGTCAAACATCAGTGTTCCAGGGTTTATTTCTAATAATGACTATTATTTTTCTTTTCTTTTTTTTAATGACTTATTTTTCTTGACTTTGGGTCAAATTTACTTTTTTGGAATATGTAACAATTGTTATAATATTCTCAATATTATGGGTGATACACCGTAGAGACTCTGGATTCTGTTATCATTCCCTTGGGACTTCCTTTTTGTTTTCACAGACAGCTAAATCACAGTCTTATCACAATAAGTTGTGGAGGTTTGGTTTTGTACTCCCTTAGGTGGGCTGGCATCAGTTCTGTTCTTAGTTTTCAATCATATTCAGTTCTGGTGACACGGTCTTTACTGTGAAGACATGGGCCTTCTGTCATTGCTATAGAAAGCTAAGGAGTTTACAAGCCCGTCTCAATTAGTGAGACTTAAACTCCAAATTCTGTCTCCCCTCTGGTAATAGCCACTGAAATGTTTCTAGAACTTGTTCAGTTTTCCAGCTGCAGCTGTCTGTTTGATTCCTAGAAACCTCCCCTGTGTATGTACATTTCGGGGCAGCCAAGGATCAGAATGGAGTTGGTGGAGCGACCTCCATCCAGCTAGCTTTCTTTCTGCAATTTCCACTCCCGCATCAAATTTAAGTCACTTCGGCAGCCCCAAACTCTGTCCTCTGAAATCTCAAGCCAAAAAAATGCCAAAAAAATCTAGTATCCCCTCAGCATCCTAACCACTTCATGGCATATGGTCTGGTCAGTGCCCTCATGGGAAAAGGCATGTAAACACTATCTCATCCACTTGGATTCCCTTCTTTCAAGGGTCAAGGTCCTCCAGCCCTGACAGTTTCTAGCTGTACTTGGTTGTTCCTAATTTTCTTCAAGTAGGTGTTTTTATAAATACATCTCCTGGGATTATAAAGGTACCTGAGGAAGGTTAGCTCTATGCAACCTACTTCACCATGGGCAGAATGTAATATACGAGTTTCAAAATCTTATTTTTAAACATTATGATGAATAATATGTTATAAAGGCACTGGAAAATTATTGATGATTACGTTATTTTTTCCCCTGTTAAGCACTGCTATTAACATTTTATGTGCATTTTAAAATACACTATTATTGTGTAGGCATGTGTGTGTGTGTGTGTGTGTGTGAAGGCAGTGAAAAAAGAGTGCCCTGCAAAGGAAGTAGATATTTTGAAAAATTAGAGCTCGAGCAAGTAACACAGTTTTCTTCATACCAAACATGTAACACTAAAAGTATAATATGACTCCATATAGCTACCTCCTTTTAGGGTATTCTAAACGAATCTGTCTTTTTAATATAATATAGCCCTGATGTTTGCCAAGTAAATACATAAGAGTATATAAATTCAAAACATGAGCTCAATTAACATCAGACTATGTTACTGAAATTAAGTACATTCTGTAACCAAATCAATCATATTTACAGCCAGACTGATGATTAGTATTTTTAAAAATAATTCTTATGTACAGATCCAGTTGCTTAGTGATGTAAGATATGCATATGGTATGTTGAAGTGTGAAGAGGAAAGTTGAGAAACATTTCACTGCACAAATAAATAAAACCAATGTACATTTCAATTCTAATCTCAAACATAATATCTTTTTTAACTTTTCAAAGGCAAACATATACATAAGACTTCTCTTATACTTAAAATAATATTTCAGGCTCAGTTTTCAAATCCCTAAATGTCTTAGACTTCCTTTTTAAAGATATGATAAATAGAGGGGCACCTGGGTGGCTCAGTTGGTTAAGTGTCTGCCTTCGGCTTAGGTCATGATCTCAGGGTTCTGGGATGGAGCCCAGAGTCAAGTTGGGGTTCTGTGCTAGCAAGGAATCTGCTTATCCCTCTCCCTCTGCCCCTCCCCACCTTGTGCTCTCTCTCAGTCTCAAATAAATAAAATCTTTTTTAAAAAGATATAAATAGAATATTAATTCTTTGTGGCATGGTTTGTCCTTAAAAAATGTTCAAATAATTGTAAGAAATTCCAAGTTTACATGTTTAAAGGTTTTATAGGCAGATTATTGAAAAAATGTACTTTAGTAATTGATGGCTATAAATATATTTTGAGAATAATAGAATTCTTAATTACATTTATTTTTAAAGAGAATGATAACTGACTTACAATGAAGAGGAAACATGAAACAAATGCTTCTATTCATCCTAGTACAAAAATAAAATGTAATGATTTATGATCCATTACCAAAAAATTCAAATAAAAAAATATTGGTCTTAACATTTAGGATTCAGATTGATTGTAAAAGATTTCATCAAAACATACCTTTATCTAATTCTTCACTGTACTAATTTGTTCAGTATCTGCCTCACTATACTATATGTTCTGAGTGAGTCATTTTTAAAAACAAATTTTATTTTTCATAAGGAAATCACCATTCATTTCGGTCAGCATCACAGTTGCAATAATACTGAGAATCAATGCAGTTTCCTTCTAACCCACAAGTACATTTTTGAGGATCAGGCAAAGAACCTCCCCAGTATGTTTGTGTTTCATTGGTTCTTCCGACCCACCAACTCAGAGGGCTTCCATCTGAAAGACAAATGAGAGAAATGTGATATCTGCTCTATACCTCATAGCCTTCCATCCCAGGTCATTCCCTTCCTTCCCAAATCATTCAAAAGAGTAAGTAAGAGGAGAAAAAAGAAGACTGATTGATATAGGGATATTCCAAACATGCCTATTAATGGCATTGCCTTAAGAAGGGTTTTAAAATATGTATTTTATTATTTAATCTTAAATGGTCAATAGATTCTTTAAGTAGGAAAGAAACTAGTAGTTCCTACTTAATTCAGGCATGATACTTGATGTTCTGAGAGCAGTTCACATATGTAATTTCTTTAAAAACAATTTTTTGAAATAAGAAGACATCAAAATATAAATCATAGTAATTTACACATCAGGAAAAAAAACTTCATTTGAGATCATGAAATGCCCATTAAAACATTATAGAATGTTATGGAAAGTCTGTGATTTATCTCAATATATTTATTGGCTGAAAACATATTAGTTGTTTATTAAACATCAGGCATGGTATGGCACTCCCTTGTTATGATTTAAGATCTATTTGGAAGTATGTATTTTTTTTCTTCTATTTAATGTCTTGGCTATTTATTTGAAGACTATAGAAATAACACTGAAAGATCTTATGCCTGAGCAAATACTACACTCAAAAACAAAATTTCCCTTAGCCAAATGCATTTCTTTCTATGATGAATGTTCAGCTTCCAGCTCCTTCTCAGAGTTACGGCTAAACATGATGCCAAAGAACTAGAGCAAAGAATAGACATTCAGGTGAGGAATGCAGGCCATCTATCTTCGAAAAAACAATAGATAGAGAGGAAAAATCATAGTCATTTGAGAATCAGGGCATGAGAAGAATGTGACAGCAAATCAGTCAGCTCCTCAAAGGTATTAGATCATTTTTCTATTGACTTGGAAAACTTTTAAGTTATTGAGCCCAACTGAAAATCTGGGACTTTTATTAATTTCTCCTTTACTTATAAATGCCAAAGCTTATAATGACTTACTATTAGGTGGGACCTCTACTATGCCAACAAACTCTCTCCCAGTGTTACTATACATACCAGCCCATACCATGCCAGAACTTCGAGTTAATTGGAAATCTTCGAGTCTTTGTGTATGGACAAAGACATTAAAGTCAAGATTTTTCATCTTTTTTTTTATATTGCATAATAAACTCATCAACAGATGGTGAAATCACCTTGAAACATTTAACAGATATTTTTCAACATACTGCTTAAAACATTATGCGTTCATAGATTTAAAATAAAATAAATTATTCCTAAATATTGAATAATATTGTCACTTTTAAATTTCCATCTTCTCTATAAAATAGAAACCACTGAATGTTTTAAAGGTACCAAGTACATTTGGTTCCCTTTAAGAGTTCTTGAAGTGTCCTAAAGAATTTAGGTAAGTATAAGAAAGAATGAAGAAAATCATGAGACATTTTTTAAGTTAAAAATTAAAATTATAAAATATCAGAGATCAGGGTCAGACATTCTACTTCCTGTAGTTAAAATTCCAAATGACATGAGTATCTACATTGGTCATCTGTCCAATGTGCTGAGTCACAGCTCCACAGCTTGCAGAAAATGTATTTACATACACATCCCACCTTATTCATCCATGATAATGGCACCATTATTACTTAAAACTGCTAGATGTTCAAGATTTGAAACTGTAAATTAAACTGGCCTGACACCTCCTTCCTGTTCTTTTCCATGTATCTCTTATTGTGAACTCAACATCTAAATTGTTCTCTCTCTCTTTTCTAAATCAAGTTCATTCCACATGAACTCTAGGGTTATGAACCTTAGGAAAATCTGTGTATTTAATAATTATCATCATTTCTTGTTCTACAGCCTTCTAGGAGTTAATTTTCTTTACTAGTGGCTCTCAAGCCTGGCTGGAACATCTGGGGAGTCTCAGCAAAAGATGGGTACCACTGGCCATGAAGGTAGGGGTTCCTTCATTCTCTGTATTGTCTGTCCTCTTTGGGTGGTGTTTGCTTATTAACTCTGTGGGGATTTTGTTTGCTGGTTCTTTCAGAGTTTGGTTCATTTATGACTTTGCTGTTTGTCTTCCTTTTTGTCTTTCTTTTCTAGTTAAGCAGTTCCACTCATTTTGTTGCATTCTATTCATTTATCTTTCTATAATTAAGGTTCTCATTCTTCTTAGAATCCAATTCCATATTTGCTTATCTATATTCTTAGATTCCAAGATCAATATTTAGCAACAATGAACAACTGAACCATCAGTTGCATATTAACTGCTATGTTAACTACAACCGTGATGTACCAGAGAGCTGGGAAGACAGAAGCTCACTTCAGGCACTTTATATGTGTTGTGTTGTGCCACCCAATCACCACCACATCCCATTACTGGCCCCATGTCGTAGAAGAGAAAGCAAAGGTTGATAAAGACTCATCTATCCAAGCTCTATACTTAATCAATGAGAGCCCAAGAATTTGAACTTACATCTTTCCCTGCCTTTAAATCCTATGCTCTTTGCACTACAAACTATCTGATGGTCATTCACAAATAGGATTGAGGTTTCAGGAGGTAAGATTTGAGGGAAGACCAGAAAGATGAAAGGGTTGGTGGGGGTAAAAGTCAAATGAGAACCTTCTGAAATAGGAGAAGGAGGTAGAAAAGGAGGAGGAAGGTGTGTGAAGTCAGGCATAAGGGAGAGAATAATCTGGTTGTACTACATGGGTGGAGAATAAGTAAAAGAGGTGCTTCACTAGAAATGACAAGTTCAAGTGCCATCCCAAGATGCTTAATCCAGATGACATATGATATTCATATATGAAATGCAGGTCTTTTAAAACTCTTGTCATGCTATCCAGACCTCTCGTAAGATACCAAACAGGGGTAAACATTCACCAATGACTTTATTATACAGATGTCTTAGAATCTTCTCTAATTTCTAAAGAGAAATATACCTTGATATTGCTGCTAGAAAATAGTGTGTTGTGGGGTGGCATGAAAGTTGCATAAGCAGGGTGGGTCGAGCACATGCACTTCTGACATCCAGATGGAAGAGTCTGTTTTGGACAGACCATGAAGAGGAAGACGTGGCAAAATGTCACGATGGTGGCACTGTTTCTGAGTGGTTAATTCCCTTCATAAAGACTAACATTTTAGAGTGCATCTTGGATGGGGAGAAGGAATGGAAAGATGCCTCCAGGAGGCCAGGTGGAAGGCTCCTGTAGTAATTCCAGAAATGCTCCATTAAGGCCCACACCAAGGCGAAGCTGGTGGGACCCAAGATATTGTCACCTAACCAGATATTGTAAAGAGAAAACAAAACTAAAAACAGAATTTAAGAGTCATAAAAAGTAGAATAAAAGATTAAAAAAGGTTTTCTGATTCCTACTTATCCTACTGAATAAACTGTTTTCAGCAGCCTCTTCTAATTTTCAATTTTACCCAGAGGCTAACCGCCAACAATCCATGAAAAAGAGTCACACAGAATAGTCACTTTCAGAAAAGTAAGTCATATTTTCATTAGCTCTTTTCCATGACAAGACAAACCACATGCATCGGTTGCCCTTTATAAGGGATAAACACTGAGCATTCACTGAGGATCAGAATGGAGTCCTTTTCTGTAGAGTTATCTGATTAAGGCCAGGAAGAGACTCCGAAGGCAATCAAGGCTTTGAACAAAGCTCAGCGTAAATTGACCTTGTTCTTTTCTTCAGGCAAAAGCATCGCTGTGACTTCCAGACTGTGACCTGTTTGCTAAGTATACAGGGGGCATACACTCTCAGTGGCTAAGTGCCACTACCTTGGCATAATTAAAATCCTCAGGAGCTGGTTAAGTAAAGTGCACTGTGCAATATGCACAGCAGGCCAGATGCCTCAGTTTCCTTACCTTGTTTATTGACAAGTCGTGACTTCTTGCAGTAGTAGGTAAGCTCCTGTTCACAGTGCTCGGCAAGGTTAATTGTGGCCTGGAGCTGCTCCATGCTGGCCACATACTCGAAAAACCCAGCATATGGGTTCTCTGGGTTAGTATTTCTGACTCTTGTTAAGTCAGAGCCATTGTGCTGTATGACGGTCCATGCAGTTTCTTGTATGCAGAAATGGGGAAGAAAGAGAGGAGACCATCACTAGTCTGCAAAAGTTAAAATAAATAAAGAAAATCAAAATCACCTTTTATCTGAGTCAAATTTTTCTAGTCATCAAACCTCTCTGAGAGGTAGAATCAACACAAATGGATTCTTAAAATTTTTAAATTATGGTAATTCTTTAAATTAATTATGGTAATTATGGTGATTCTTTTCCCTGAAGTTTATACAATTGCCATGCATTTGCAGTGATTTTATTTTACTTTTTAAGATAATTTAACCAGGAAATGTCTATGGTGAAAAATATTAAGAAAACTAATTATTAGAATTTGTGACACATTTCAATTCATCGAATCCAATATTCGACTGTCTAAAGATGCATCATGATTTTATTTTATCTTATAAAAGAAAAAACATAGCTGCCTGTTATAATTATAAAACGTTGATTGTTGACACACTTTGATTTCAGAGATGTTACAATGTGAAAAAAAGGTGTATCTTTGAATTTCTAAAGTATTTTAAGTCACATAATGTAAGCAATGACTTTTCTACTCTTAAAAAATCATTCCTGTTACCAGCAAAAGGAAAGTCAAATTTTTATGGCCTATATATATCTCTCTTCAGACAACATTTAATTATGAGTGCACATCAATTTCTTTTTAAATCGAACTTTAAATATTCATTTTGGTGTTGTGTGATGTGCATAGTTATGCAGTGCCATAGGAAGTTACTCCCTTGAGCTGAGCCCTTCTGATACAGCATCAGCAACGCAATGAACACAAAAATAAAGTACCTTTGAGTACTCACTAGAGTAATAGCCACTGACACCTGAATGTCTGTAAACATTACCGTCATAATGATTACCAAAATTATTAAATGAAATAAAAATCCTACAGTTTGTAACAGAAGATAGGCATATTGTATGTAGCCTTCAACTTCCCTAGAAATTGACTTCACATTATATTTACTGTGATAGATGCAGGCACATGAACAGATTAATGAAAGGGCCTCTGACTTAATAGATAAGAAACAGATTGGAAGTTGTCAAAACTCTGCTCTATATGCGCTGTTAAGTCACAGAACTCTTCTGTATTATAGAGGACTATTCCAAATTGGAGGAAAACAGTAGGTAATTTCTTCCCCTCTTTTTAGTTAATACATTCACATGGATCGACCATCAAAACAAGATACGTAATTTCACTCCCACCTTTCTCCAGGTCACCAGAATTTTGAATAGACAGGTCTGCTAAATAAGACAGGAGACAACTTTGACAGCCTCATTGCCTTCCATGTGTGCATCATTATTTTTCTTGGAAACAATAGCTGTTACTTTTATTGCTGTCTTGCATTTCAGCTCACCATAGAGCTTTATCAGTAAATTAATTTCCTTACAGAAAACATGCTGTATAAGCTAATGGTATTAATTATGGGTGGCCAGATAGTGATATAGTATAGAGACCATCAGGATATTTGAGTTGCAGATCTGGAATGGAATGTGAACTTAAGAAAAGTCACGTAAAATCTGAGCCTCCAGGGGTCCCTGGGTGGCGCAGTGGTTTAGCGCCTGCCTTTGGCCCAGGGCGCGATCCTGGAGACCTGGGATTGAATCCCACGTCGGGCTCCCAGTGCATGGAGCCTGCTTCTCCCTCTGCCTATGTCTCTGCCTCTCTCTCTCTCTTTCTCTCTCTGTGACTATCATAAATAAATAAAAATTAAAAAAAAATCTGAGCCTCCATTTCCCAATTTTGGAAGATAAACATAGGAGACAGTATAGTAGGCCTGAAATTCTATGATTTTAGCCAACTCAACTTTGGCTATTAGAAGTTTATGATTATTAATCAGGCAAATCTGTTAGCCTAACTCCCACTGGACTCTGCTTTTATTATTCAACAGAACATTCTTCTTTCCTTCTGGTAAATCAATGGCCTCATGAGGAAGTTCAACTCTGGCCAAGTAGCTGCCAAAGATGCAGGACAATATACCTGCTTGAGGCCTTTGTCTCTTTGTCTTTTCAGTCACACTGAGAGGCGCTTCCTAGCGTGCAGCATCCACTGGCTCACAACTAACACATGATTCCAAAGGTCTTTTAAGGTGTTGTAAATTTAATCCAAGGCCAAGGTGCTGGACAACCCTTAAAGGACAGTGCACAGAAATGTTTTGCCTTTTGAAATTCTAAAATTACAATTTTATGGTAGTTTCTGTAAGTGATTTCATTCTTTTAAAAAAAAGTTCTACAAAATAAGAAGTTAAACAGATGTTGCATTTATTAGATAACCTAGATTTCAGGGCAAAGCAGACACAATGGAATCATCACAATAGGTTTTGAACACTGGATACAAGTGCCCAGTAGCCATGCTCCACAACTCATGTGCTTTGCTAATAGGGGAATCTCTCAAAACTGTTCATCCAGGGCCTCTTTACCGCTTTTTCAGACATGACTGCATTACCTGATGTTTAGAAATTATGACTGTAAAGGATGCAGACTTTATCATAATTTATGATTCAGTATTTTGTGATTTATTCTATGGGTCTTCCCCACTAGTCTGCAGGCTCTATGAGAAGAGTGATAGTTTCTGATCTGCTACCCACAGTATCTGTGGCACAAGGCACAGGGGCTTGGCACAAGATGCAGAAGATATTAAAGAAATGAGGGAATAAATGAATGAATAAAAACAATGTGCTGTCCAGACTAGAGTACAACCATTCTGATTCTATGACGGCTTTTAGCTGTCTTAGAGCTTTGTAAATTGAAAACTGGCCGTTTTGCAAGTCTGAAACTATGAAGAGTATGAGATGTTATCCTACTTGCAAGTTAACCAGTTATCATCCCATCCTACCTGAATTATATCCATTTATCTCTATCTTTCTAACTAGATCTAGCTTTAGACAGATGGATGATAGAGAGAGCTACGCTAACAGACACAGGAGTCCCCGGATCAGGGACAATTTCCTCACAGAAAATCCTAGCAGCATCGGTTCTCTACCGCCCAATTTCCCTGGGGCCAATCCAGGGAGTACCAGAAGCACCTGCACATGCTGTGGTTGTACCTCAAGAGGAAACCCCCAAATTATGAGACTTGGAGGTCTTGGTCTTAGGGGATGGCTGAGCACATCTTCTCCTCCCCTTCACAGAGGGAAAGAGGAATTCTGGCTCTAGAATACAACAGACATCTGAGGAAAGGCACCAGTCCATAGGGTTTTGTTTTGTTTGTTTTGTTTTGATCAGTTTTAGAATGTAGGCAAATATCTCTGGGGGAGATAAGCCTTCTAATCTCTCCAGAGAAATTCACTATCTCTAACTTCCAAGACATACATTTATATGAGATTATCCTTTAACAGAGGCTTCCAGATTTACTAACTTATTTGTTTACTTATTATTTACTTATTTATTTATCACTTACTTATTTGCTTAGCAAGCAAGGCATTATTTCCTTACAACAAGAAACGATTGTCCATACACTAGCAAATTTCATCTGGCCCAGGTTCCATGGGCTCTCCCTCCTTCACTATGGAAGAAGCCAGTCCCGCCTCCATTTGCATATTAATTTCAATATTAGTGATGTACAGCTATGTCTGTCCCTTGGATTCTCCTTTGGACTGGTTGTGACGTCTTACCAGTTTCCTCATTAATAATGCGCTAGATGAAATCTTTCAAATGTGTTTTTTAGTTTTTATTTTTATATCTGTGTAAGAGTCAAGATTTTACTTTGTTGAAAACGGTCCTTTACCCAAATGCAAAGAGAGTTGCAGTAAGGAGACATAGGGACACAAGACAGGAAAGACAGATGCAATGGGCAGAAAAATCTATGAAATTTAATAAATACACTCAAAAATTGAAAGGCAGCATGGGTCTACTGGTGTCTCTCCCTGAGAAGATTTCAAATATACAGATTGTATGTAAAGCACTTGAGTAATTAAGAACTTGATTTATCTTAGGCTGGCTCCTATTTTTTAGCGTGATAACAGCGTAAAGAAAAAAACATGCTGTTTAAGCAACACAGTTGCAGACCCTGTGTTCCTTCAGGATTAACAGCGGATGGTGATAGATGTGATTAAAAGCTGGGAGGTCAGATAGGAAGTGCTGTGTTCAGGAAAGCCTGGGAGATGAAAGAGAGGAACAGCCAGGATTCTGGAGCAAAGCTTGATGTAAACAAGGCTGCCTCTGAATAATGATCCTTAGTTATTAACTCTCAGAGCTATCAAGAAGGCCTTATTGTTGAAATCCCTAAAGTACAAATAATTTTGCTGTTACATATCTCATATTCTCCAGCCTTCGCAGGGAATGGTCTCAGGAGCTCCTGTCCCAGAAGCACATGGAGAGCTTTTTCAGCGAGCAGAGTGGTCTTTCAATTTACTGAGTCAGCAAAACTAGATCCAGCTGTCCTAGTGGTGGTACAACGAGAAAGGGTGAGCGTAAGCCATGGAATATGCATTGTCACAAAAGTTTGAGGCTGGCTCTAGCACTCATCAGGCTCCCCACTGAAACAATTGTCCTTACAATGCAATGTTTGATGATGAGAAACATCTTGAACATAAAACCATTTCATTATAGAAAAAACGGTGGATTTAGTGTGGAAGAAAAAAAAAGCTGTGAACATTTCTATAGGGCCAGCCACTGGGATTCATGTTATCCTGACTCCTTATTTTTAAACTGTATTTACAGTACTCTGTTTAGAATTTTCAGTCTTTAACAGAGTTTGGGAAATTATCTACTCAAAAGAAGTTCCCTTTGTAGTTTTTAGCTTGTAAGGCTTAAAGGTATTTAAACCTATGTGGAATCATTTGTTTGACACTGATTCTAGACTCATAACTGGATTTTTTTTAAAGTTACACATTTGCAAGTTACTGATTCAGCATTTTGTCATGTTTTTATAATTATAATACTTGATTCATATAACTAGAGAATATGTTATTGGCTACAAGCAATGAGACATTGATAGAACATGGCCTTTTCTAGTGGAAAAATGTTCAGGCTAGGAGAAAAGAGACAAGGTGTTCCGTCCCTGATTGCTCCCTAATGATTCTTGAGCCTGCCTTCCCCAACCTCCCTGCTTTCCTCATTTGCAAAACGGGATCAATAGGAAATGTTTCAAGCTGTAACATTATTTTTCACTGGGTTGTTACATTCTGGGATTGTCACTTTAGTGTGAATGTATTTCAATATTCTGGGGCTTCTGAAGACACTTAGCTGCCTCCTAACTGGATTATCTGTGTCTCTGCCCTCAATGGCTTGCTTTTCAAGCCGTCAAGACGTCATGAATGTCTTCTGCATCAATATTTTCTGATAATTTTGCTGAAAGCACCTTCACCGCTCTCTGTGTGTATATACATATTTCCTTCGTGTCTCTTAGAGTTGTTATAGTTAACATGAGACTTCATTGACTAATATGAGGCATATAACTGGGAGAGTAACATGACGAGGTAAATATTGATTTAACAGAAATGGAGTAATTCAGTAAAATGAAATTGATAATTTCCTTATCATTTAGATAACATAAGATCACATGGCTTATACATTTTGGAATTATCCATAGAACAATAACATACATATATGTACGTATGTGTATATACTCAATAGTCATTATTTGCAGGTCCTCATTATTTGTGAATCGCTTACTCACTCATATTTATTTGTACCCCCCCAAACGGAGGTGCTCTCAGACTCCTTGACACATGCACAAAGCAGCAAAAAGCCTGAGCTGCCCACTAGACACGTGTCCAGCTGAAGTGGAACCAGGCCATGCTCTGTCTCCTTGTCTTAGCTCGCATACTGTCAACAAGTATCTTATTTGTGGTCTATCCAATGCCATTTCTTTTCCATTTCTGTGCTCTTTCTTAATGATTTCACTGTTAAAATGGACGCCAAGTGTGGTGCAGAAAAGCCATCTAGGATTCCAAGCACAAGGAGGCTGCGATGTGCCTTATAAGAAAACATGTGCTAGAATAAGCTTCACCGTGGTATGAGTTACGGTGCCATTGGTTGTGAGCTCAATGTTGATAAATTAACAGTATATATTAATAAGGTGTCCTTAACCTGAAACACAACTCAAATTAGGTTATGTGTTGATCGGTTGATGAGAATGTTGTGACCAGAGGCTTGCAGGAATCGAATCTTACTACATTTCCCTAGGAGCAATGGTCCAATATTTGCTAATTTAGTGTCTGTGGTTGCTGTAAGGCACATAACCATCGCGGATAACAAGAATTGTGTGTGTGTGTGTGTGTGTGTGTGTGTATGGGTGTGGAGTGTGTGTGTGTCTACTATGATTCTTAGAGTTTTAAAGATGAGAGATATTTATCAACCTAGAGGTATCTGATTTATAGACTCCAAAGCACGCGCATGTGACTACTTTAGGATGCATTTGTGGGAAGACAGGATTCATAGGGATACACTGATAAGATTGTTATACTCATTCATAGTCCAAGCTGTACAAAAAGTTAATTGACACCTGAACTCCTATCTCTCGTTTGCAAAGCTTTCCTTTCCTCACTGTGAGGTATTTCCAAATTTATTAATTCTCATATAAGAGAGCAGTCTGTTTTGTAAATGTTGAGAACCACAGGCCCAAAATAGCAACTCTCCAAGCTGGGTACACATAAGAATCAACTGGGAAGATTTGTAAAATATTGATCCTATTGTCTCACCCCAGCCACTTTGTCAAAACCTCTTGACTCAAGGTGCTGCCTGGGAATGTGTCCTGTGTGGAAGGGGTAACTTCACAGAGGGAACAAACGTGGGAACCATCAACTGTCTGGGGTTGCTGTGGTGTGTGGGGTAGAGCTATGCTCTGAATATCTGTGCCCCCCCTCATTCACATGTTGAATCCCTTAACCTCCAAGGATAATGAAGAGTATTAATAAGGGGTGCTTTAGGGAGGTGATTAGGTCATGAGGGTGGAGGCCTCATGAATGGGATTAGTCCTCTTATAAAAGAGACCCCACGGAGCCCCTTCTATCAGGTAAGGATAAAGGAAGTCAGTGGCCCAGAAGAGGCCCCACTTGGCTATGCTGGCACCATCATCTTGGGCTCCCCAGCCTCTAAAACTGTAAGGGATAAATTTCTGTTGTCTGTAAGATACCCAGTCTGTGGTTATTTTGCTTTAGCACCTCAAACAGACTAAGACAGGCAAAGCCCTTAACAGTTGGAAAAGGAAATGGAAGCCACATGGTTGTCTTATATGAAAAATCTCTGAAGACGCATTCTAATTTTCTAATTTCTCTAAATATCTGTTGCCATGGTTTTGCCACCATCCTCCAGTTTTTAGAATCACATATTAATACAAAGGAACTTTTGCTCCCATGTTCAACTGTCTTCTCAGTATCTCCTTTGAATGTGTCACAGACATGTCAAACTCAAAATGTGTAAAACTGAGCTGCTGGTCTTTCCCCTCAAACCTTTCTTTCCTTCCTTCCTTCCTTCCTTCCTTCCTTCCTTCCTTCCTTCCTTCCTTCCTCCCTTCCTCCCTTCTTCCCTCCCTCCCTCCCTCTTTCTTTCTTTCTTTCTTTCTTTCTTTCTTTCTTTCTTTCTTTCTTTCTTTCTTTCTTTCTTTTTTTCTTTCTTTCTTTTTCTTTCTCTTTAGGGAGGGGGAAGGGGGGAGAGAGAATCTTAAGCAGGCTTCATGTGCAGCACTGAGCCCAGAGTGGTATCCACTGTGGGGCTCGATGTCACAGGCCTGAGATCATGACCTGACCTAAGTCAGACACTCAACTGACTGAGCCACCCAGGTGCCCCCTACTTCAAATCTTTTCTGACCACATCTCAAATAATGGCAACTCAACTATTCCAGTTGCCCAAGCTAAAATGTGGTATTATTTTTGTTTCCTTTTGTTTTCTCACACCTCGCATGTATTCAATGAGAAAGTCAAACCTCCCTTCCCTGTCCACATTGCTATTATCCAGGGCAAGCCACCACCATCATCTTGAATGGATTCTTGCATACTTGAACTGGTCTCCAAGCAGGTCTCTACTCCAGATGGACATACATTATATATGCAAACATACAGATCTGTATCTTATATATACCCATGTATACGGGTGTGTACCTCTGCTCTTAGGTGGGCCTTTCCCAACACAGGAGCCATCATGATCCCATCAAAAGCAGTCAGATGGCATCCATCATTACTTAAAACTCCTTGGTGTCTTTTCATCTCATTCAGAGTAAAAACCAGAGACCTTATTTATACATTGTTGTGAGGACCTCATGACTTCCTCTCCTGCCCCTGTCTTACTTGACTCTCTCTTACTCTCCACCTACTCCCCGATTACTTGCCATACTCCAACCACATTAGATTTGTTGCTATTTTCTGAATGCACCTAGTAAGATCACAGCTCTCAGCACTTATCATTTGCTATTTTCTTTGCCTGGAATGTCCTTTCCCCAGATATTCACTGCCTGACCTTAAATGGTGAATCCCCTCTGAAACGTCTCCTACTTCAACTTAGTACTTCCTTTTTCTGTTTGTTTTGCTCCAGAAAACTGTGACTTCCTAACACAGTGCTATTCAATGTAAACTTTCTGCAATGATGAAATGAATAGGTGGCTGCTGAGCAATTAAAATGTGACCAGTGAGACTGAGAAAAAAATAGATGTTTGATTTAATCTTGTTTTTTTAATTAAAATTTTTAAAATTTATTTCCATTTATTTAATTTTATTAATTGTTTAATTAAATTTGAATCAAAATAGGCATTTGTTGCTAGTGGCTAATATACTAGACAGTATAGTTCATCTAGAATACATTTTTTGGGGTTTGATGATGAAGAGAGGGATCAAGATTCCTTTTTACATTTATATACAACCCCTCTTGCACCCCCACCAGCACCACAGGTTTAAAGACCATCTTTCTGGGCAGCCTGGGTGGCTCAGCAGTTTAGCGCCACCTTCGGCCTAGGGTGTGATACTGGAGACCTGGGATCAAGTCCCATGTTGGGCTCCCTGCATGGAGCCAGAGTCTCCCTCTGCCTGTGTCTCCCTCTCTCTCTCTGTGTGTGTCTCTCATGAATAAATAAATAAATCTTTAAAAAAAATAAATACCATCTTCCCCTCATGTATATGGATGGCACCTTTGCAATGAGTCAACAATCCATATATGAGTAAGTCTGTTTACAGATTCTCTACTTTGTAATAACAAGGTCTACTTGTTTATTCTTGTGCCAATCACAAACTGTTTCACTTAGCCTATCAGTATAACATCTTTTTATCTATTAGAGTTGAGTTCTTCAACTTTATTCTTCAAGATTGATTTGGTTCTTCCCATCCCTTCAAATTTGCTGATAAATTTTAGAACCTGCATACCAGTTTTCACCAAAACAGTTACATCAACCAACAAATAAACACCCCACTGGAATTTTAATCAAGATTTGTATCAAATCAATACCTACATGGGAAGAATTCATATTTATACTATACTGAGTTTTCTAATCAATAGAATTTTTTATTTTTGTATTTCCTCATTTTTTAGAATTTTAATTTATTTCATGAGCATTTTATACTTATCTATGTAGAAGCCATGCATATCTTTCATAGATTTATTACCATGTATTTGAGATTTTTTTATGCTATTAAAAACAAAATATTCTAAAACTTCATTTTGCTTACTGCTGGTATACAGAAATGAAATAAAGTTAATTTTTATATTAACTTGATATCCAGTGATCATTAAAATTTTAATAGTTTATCTGTAGATTAAGAATGTGCTCAACATATAACCTGGTCATAAACAAATAATGAGAATCTTAGTTCTACCCTTCTAGTACTTAAATCTTTGATTTCCTTCTCTTGCTTTATTGCACCGGGAAGCACCTCCTATATAATGGTGAAGAATGCATCCAATAGCAGCCATCCTTGTGTTACTGCTGGTAAAGCTTTCAATTTCACTATAAAGTGCGATATGTGTTATAGGTTTTTTGTTATACTCTTAAAGAAGGAAATTTCCTTTTATTGGTAATTTATTGAGTTTTCATCTTCTCTTTTATCATGAATGAATATTGAATTTAATCAAACACATTTTCCATGACCATTAATCCCTATTTAAATTTATATAAGTAGAGAATTCAAGAACACAAGTCATGTTTACCTACATTTAAAAATGTAAATATTTTTCAAAGCTTTCACCTAAATCAATTTTCTCAGAGAAATAAAATCTGTCCTTTATGTTTGGGGATTTACTAAGATACATTTATTATTAGATGTTCTATACAAATATCACATTCATTGAAAATAATGAAACGGTTTTAAATCATTACCATGAAACTATTTTTTAAAGATTTTTGTTAAGTTCTTCCACTGAACAATATACATTTTAATCAAGTTGCAAATTAGGTCAACTTTCTACTGGTTTCATTTTAATTTTGTGTGGTTAAAGCATTCATGCAAATTTAACTATTAAATGAAAGTTGATTAACTCACCAGTCATATTGCAGTATAGAAGAAAGGGTTCCAGGGGACCACTTCCATCTGAATCTATATAGTAAAATCCTGAAGTATTTCCTCTGTGCTTATAGGATTCACAGGACTGCTCATAGATAGCTGTAAAAAAATGGATCCTCATAAACGATGGAATAGGATACAATGAATCTCTTAAATTTTAATTTGAACACAAAATATGCCAAATTTTGAAATTTAATATGTATATTATTGACCAGGAGAAAAGGTAAAACATACTTTAAGACAAAACCCTTTCTTTTTTAAAAAAAATTAATACAGACAAAAGTAGGTTATATAGAAAAAGGGAGAGTGAGGTTGAATTCTGTGGCATTTTTGTCATTAATAGAATATGAAATTACTTACTCAAAATAAAAATTTATTTTTACATTTGGCAAAACAACAAAAGAGAATGTGTTTTAAATATCAAAACACTTATAAGTATACTATAACATTCATTTTGGACATCCATCCAAATGGATCTTTCAACATCCACTTTGGAATTTCTAATTCTAGTGTCACCTTGTAATTAACATCTGAAACACAGGAGTATGATCTCCTTAAATAGTCCACTATTATTCAATAATTACATAATAAAAAAGTTTTAAATAATGTTAACTATTCTCCTTTCTCACATAAAATTATTTATAGATACGGTCTTTTTTAAATTATGACTGACAAAACTCATCAATAATTTTAAAAGTAATTTATAAAAGAAACTTTCTAATACCCTGTAATAAGAATTTAATATAATTAAAATTGGAAGCAGGAGAAATATTTATATGAAATATGCCCTCAAGTGGTCTCAATGTATTTTGATCCATAATTGGATGTTTTTGATTATACAATTATACATTTGCCATGTACAAAATTTGATATTAACAATTGTATATGATGCACACGTCTCATTGAACACTTGGCCAAATGTACTGATAAATTCCATCAAGCTTTTTATTTTATGAAATGAGAAATAAGCAATGCCCTGAATATCTTTCCTTGATCTAGTCTAAATTTTTGGAAATTATATTAATGACTTTTTAGGCAATATGAAATAATGTAACTAATTTGCTCAGTGTTACAGAAATTTCAGATAATCTTACAAATTTACTTCTCTACCCCACAGTCTGATGGTTTTATTTTGTTCCTATCATATAATACAAGAATATAAACATAGATTGTTTTCTACTCACATTTATATTCTGTGCAGTGAAATGGGCATGTAAAAATGGTTAGTTTATTCACTTCTATATGCACATATATATGTTCATAAATTCTTTGAAAGAGGTTGGCAGGATAGACACATAATTTGAGAGTCAGGGCTGGTATTAGAAAGGAAACATGATTGCATGAGGGTAACGGGGAGGACATTTGCTTTATGTGTAGTGCTTAACTCTTCATAACACGACTGTTTATAACGTATTATATTCTAATGAAACCTTTAAAGACTCTATCCCTGCCCCTTCCTCTATTTATGCTAACAATAGTAAAGGCTTCACTATAACCAGGTTTGTCATCCTGGCCCCATTTCTCAGAATGGTTATCGGCCAAAACCCTACAGGTCTATTTGAACTCTCTGTTCTAGAACCTAGTAAGTTAACTCAGTGGTTAGATCACTCTGTGGCCACAGATGAAAATATCTTATTTATCATACAATTTTTTTTCTCAGAGTTGTGTTTATATTTAGATTCAGTCATTGGTAACAAGTACAGATAAATAGTTAAAACACCTCCAATTAGCTTTTTGTTTTGAGTTAGTTACTACAGTGAGGATGATGGACCATATAAAAAAAGTAACATAGACTGTCCCTCTGCTAGCTGGGTGACCTGGCTCAAGTAACTTGGCTTCTGGTTATGGTGAGGTGTGGCTTTGGCAACAGTAGGCATTCTTCATGATCTTATGAGGCACTCCAACAGATAAACTGATGCCCTAGGAATGACTCTGGCTGCAGCAGTACAGGCATGAGGGGTGAGAGCAAGAGCTCCTCCCACTCATACCCTCACCTGCCCTGAATCAGGACTTCTGAAGATCCCTTACAGAATGTCCAGAGCTGGGAGCCTAGGATTCCAATCTCAACTCTGGCAGGAGTACAAAATAGCACACAGTGAAGAGACCAGGAATAGGGAGTCTGATGACTTTGCACATAACACCCTTGCCTGAAGTCAAGTCTATAGAACATAGTAGTAGGAGTTGAGTTACTCAGCAATGTCAGCAAGAATATGAAAAAAAATGGGAAAGAAAAATGGGCATTTAGATCTCTCCATAATATGTACTGAAAAACTGGACATCAAAATGACATGAGTCTTATTAACACATGCAAACATTTCATAAGAAAAATTGCATGGTTTATAATATAGGAAGAATGTGGGTTGTGATTCCAGGCTCTGGAGCATAATTGCAAGTGTTCAAATCCTCATTGTGCCTCAACTATTTAAGGAGGCTGGGGCAAGGTGATTAATCTCTGTTACTTCATGAGTAAACTGGGGATGATAACAGTACTCACCCACTAAGGTGGTCATCAGAATTCAAGGAATTTGGATATAAAATACTAGGTCAGTACCTGGCATTTAGAAAATACTCAATAACATAAACTAATATGATTAGCATCATTATCTGCCATCCTTAACTTCTTAAAAAGAGGTGTGGATTTAAAATAAACTAGAAAGCAACTGGATGCTAGAATTCAGGGTTGTACATTCCAATACATGGACATATATGCACACATCCATGGGAAGGGAAGTGGAACAAGGAAATCAGAACAGAGGGAAGAAGAAGCAAGTGCGTTCAGCTTACAGTTGTGGCAGGTAGCTCCTGTGTAACCAGTGTTTGCACAGTTGCAGTGAAAGGTGTTCCAAGACTGGGAACATTCACCACCGTGTTCACAATAGTTGGGCAAACACCTACGAAAAGGTGCAGATACAATCACTACTTTTCACTTTGAGCAATCATAGAATGTTGATCATTATACATGGTCATGTGAAAGAAGAATGTCAACAGTAACAGAAAGAGTAAAGTTAACATGACTAATGGTTAATTCAGTCTTTCATTAAGGTGGTTTAATCACAGAACCAAACCTTTAATCAATAAGTTCATCTGATTTCAACCAATCCTCAGGTAGTTGTGACTGCTTAATTTTCATCATGCCCATTATATTAGAGCCCTTTCTTTTCCCTAAGTGACATAACACTAATTCAATATGTTGCCAGAAATATCAAGAGCTTACATAGAATAACAACACTTAATCATATTGATTTACTACACTGAATATTTATTTTTATTTTTTTAAAGACTTTATTTATTTATTCATGACAGACAGAGAGAGAGGCAGAGACACAGGCAGAGGGAGGGAAGCAGGCTCCA
This sequence comes from Canis lupus dingo, assembly GCF_003254725.2. Lineage (NCBI taxonomy): Eukaryota > Metazoa > Chordata > Mammalia > Carnivora > Canidae > Canis > Canis lupus. The sequence goes on from NC_064247.1 coordinate 74,739,849, forward strand.
TGCAGGGAGCCTGACATGGGACTCGATCCTAGGTCTCCAGGATCACACCCCGGGCCAAAGGCGGCGCCAAACCGCTGGGCCACCGGGGCTGCCCTACACTGAATATTTAAAAGAAGAAGGAATATAGAAGGAGAAGGAAAGAAGAAGGAAGAGAGAGGGACACCTTTATTCACTTTTTAAGTAAAATGAAGACCTCCAAGAATGTTGAAGGCACACCGGATAGACACACGAATTCCTAGCAATGTGTCAGGGTGTTCCTGGGAGCTGAATGGAATTCACAGAGGCTCCCAGGATATTTTAACTTTTCAAGAAAAATGCAGGCATACTCAATATCAGCCCCAAGACTTTGCAACTTCCTAGCGTGAGGTAGTTCAACTTCAACACTAGATCATAATACATTCCTTTTAATGATGCCCTAGCTTTAAGTAGCTGGGTTTTCGGTAGTTGATTAAAAAAACTAGTACCATGTGAAATCAGTGCTGAACAAAAATGAGGGTGGCAGTGTCTGACCTGATCCCAAGCTTTGAAAAGTTGTGCAGTACTCAACAGGTGAACACGTGTAATTACAAAGCAGTTGTGTTTCACTCAAAATAAAATTAAAAGATTTTGCAAATTATATAAAACTATGTATAATATAGTGAAATTTATAATTATATGATTGTATACACACACTTCTTTTTTAAGAGTAACTAAATTTTAGAACATAAATATGTTGCTTGGACCTAGGCTACTTTTTAAATGAAAGTGTTAGTAATATCCTTGGGCTTGGAACACTATGAGAAAATCACTGAAATACATAGGGCGCTGTGGACAAAAAAGCTGAGAAGCTGGGGAGCTTTTTGGTATCAGCTGATCAACTGTTTGGTATCAACAGCTCTGATCAGATTATTGATATTTTTTAGAATTTAGATTGAAAACTATATTGAGACCAAAGCCTGAAATGTTCTCTTTTACCCCAGAATAAAAAAATAAGCTCTAAGGCCTATCAAGAATGTTTTCATGCTGGCGTTTCTGCCACCTTCGTTATTAAAACTAAGGATGAGAAACTTCGTATTTCGCTTATAGGATTTCTCCAGTTTTAACCAAAAATAATGTTATTGATTTTTCCTGATTATAAAAAATAGATATCCACTGTATAAAACTCATATGATCCAGGAAACAATAGAGAAGAAATATGGTTTATAACCTCATACATAAAAATCACCACTATAAACATATGTATAAATATGCATTTGTGTGTGATTATTTATAAATATAATCATATGTTATTTTACAACCTGCTTTTTAAAGTAAATAATCGGCATCTTTCATTGCCAATTAAATTTATATATATTTTAGCATTTTTATAGATTCACAGAAGTCCATTTGGAGAGTGTTTCATGATGCATTTAATTTTTAAGCATTTAAATCAATAACAATCTAGAAGAAAGAGGGAAATTAAAAAAATTAAAACAATAATAATCATAGCTGGTGATCAGAAAAGAAAAGGACAGAGCAGGCTATTCTTTACAGGCCTCAGCCACGGTTCAAAAGGGGGCAGGTGTAAGCAGTTATACCTAAGCTCCTAAAGAATGAATAATTAGTGTGACCCATGTGCTATTTCTGTTTGATTTGCTGCTGCTGAAAGATACTGAGTTCATTTTCCTTGATTCCTATTAGACTTGAATTTTTATATTTTTTATTACAATGTGAATACTGGATTGTAGATGTTATTTAAATTCACCATGTAATAGCTCTGTTTGACAATTAGTAAGTAACCTATGGCAAATTACATTGCAGAATGAAGTACTGATTTTCATTCAATGTCGAAACAATTTATACTTTTCTCCCCACTAATCATTCCAAAACAAAGTGAAATAACCTATCAACTATTCTTTCTAGCTCCAACATTTTCCCATAGACATTTCCATCATTATTTCATTGCTCATAAACTGGTTTGGGGACATGGACACATGATATGGGCAGCGGCTCCTTGGTGCCATCATCACCTCCACTGCCCTCAACCCTCAGTCACACCCAGATTTCTGCCTTAGGGCCACTTCCCCTGCATGTCCACGGAGGACAAAGTGAGGGCTTCTAGATGAGTGTGTATATGTGTGACCATTCATAAGGAAGATGTGAATGTGTAAGGGGTGTGGGAATGGTCTTGTAAGTGTGTGCATGTGTGTGGATCAATGAGTGAGGAAGCACAGGGATGTGAGCACAATGAGTATATGTGTAAGGGTTGTGCATGGAAAAGAATTCTGGGTGTGTGAGTGAGCATACAAGTATGTAGATATGCGTGAGAGACTTGTGCAATGGCTGTTCATCTATGTGTGTAAAGAATGTGTGCTAAAGACTATGTAAATGTGAGTGTGAGCATGTGTGTAAATATATGTATACTTCTATGGTAGGTCTGATCCAACTTAAAGTCAAAGGCAAAAAAGAGCTAACACTGTTAGGTTCCTGTCAGACTTTTAAGTATATTTTTAAATTCCTGTGTTTTTAATTGCAATTTATTAAACCATTAAATTATGAGTTTATTGTACATAGATGAATAGTAACCACAATAAATGTGAATGTGCACGCAGGGGGCTATGAAGCTTGGCAGACAGACATTTCAGTGGGGCTTTCCTGGCCCCAGAGAACTGAGATCTGATGCGGGCTCTGCTTCTGAGCCATGTCCTCTTAGCCAACTCCACCTCTCTGTGCATCTGCTTTCAGATTTGTAAGAAACAAATGCTATCAGAAACAAGCCCTAAGGGGTTTTGTGAGGATTACTTTAAATACATATTAATTAATTTAAAAATCATTTTAGGGAGGGCCCCCATATCTGCTAAATGGGACACTGCCCAATTCATAAATCATTTAATAAACCCAATTAGATCTTTAAAATTAAAAAAATAAGTAAAATTCACTTTAGAACATAGTCACTGCATACAGCCTCTCCCACACATGTACACACTCACAAGCTCACTCATATATCCAAAAGCACCTTACATATTCACACAAATTCTTACACATACCATCATACAACTCCTCACACAGTAACTCATACAAATGTACACACACAAACATCCATACTCTCCCAACACATGCACACCCTTGTAGGTCATTCATACATATATTCTCAGACTCCTTGCACACTCACATCATCCTGACACATACAGTCAAACTTAAATACTAATCCATGTTAAGTGCTTAGAATATATCCTGGTAAACAGATTTTTAAAAAGCCTTTATTGAAATAGTGATTGGCAGCTATGTCAATCGGTATAGCACAATAGCACATTAGACCAAAATAAATGAATATAGATTTTCTTCTGAACATAAGAGATGAGGTCAGAGATACTTTTGGAAATTTAAAAGGTAAACAAATACCAAAATTACTTTAATTTTTGCTATTATTTTTAAGATTACTAGGGTTACCATCAGTCATAAGTTTTTCTTTAAAAAAACAGCATGGATAGCCAAGATCTATCCATAATTTGCTCACTATTTCTGAAAAGTGTTTTTGAGATGTGGTATCAAAACTATTCATTCTCCAATTGTGCTGTATCACGGTCCTCTGTTTTACAAGCGTGTATCTTCAGAAAACAGGAAGTCCGGATTCCTTGTGTAAAAGGGCAGCTTTAGAGAAACCCATGGGAGAAGTATAGATCAGCTTGTACAGAAAGAACTGTCTGCAACTGAGATGGTGAACATAACTATCACTAATAGTGTGAATGACTGACCCTTCCCACGGGGCCCTCATGGTCGTTAGCCACTGAGAAGTGATCCCACACCTCAAGAGAGCTGGCTCAGGGTGCCTTGCCAGATGCCCTTCCCCATATCGGGATTAGGGTTCTATCTAGGGCTGTATGGATGTAACTATGGAGAAGGTCACTGCCATTTAGTCCCTGACATTTACAGTCTAAATTCTTCCTTTACATATCATCTTTCATTATAGAAAGAATTATTTTATCTACACATTGAGTTAAATAAATACATGTATATTCAGAGAGAGGAAAGCATGGCCTTCTAATCCACTGCTAAATGAGATTACAATTATTTTTTTCTACACACAACACAGTATCTATTAGTGTTCAAAATAGGATCCAGAGACACTGATAGACTAACCATCTATCAGATATAATATATTATTTTTAATAGATGAGTGTTTATGTTGATAAAATCCCTTATACAATTGAAAAGTTATTTTTAAAGCTCAGAATTTATGTTTATTCAATATATATATTGAATACTACTATAGGGTAGGGGCTAAGTCTGTCACAACATTGCTTAATTTTTTTACCTGTAATGGGTATGACATTCCATTGAACTCAATAATTAAAATTAACACCCCTGATATTAAAGCATGATTGGCAAGATTATTTGGCTATAGTTCTCCATGCCTAAAAATATTTTTAAATTATTAACTATCAATTATTATTTTGAAAGTTACTTGTCCTCTACAACTTGTCCTCCCAAATCTTGCATTATCATGTCCTGTACTAGAGTTCCTATTGAAATTATGAGATCATCCTTATATCTTAATCAATGCTACAGCTCCAAACTTTTCCAGAGGAGAGGCTCCTTTTGACTTTTCCTGCAGAGAAGACAGTAATGGGTTGTGAAAGGTACACATTAGGAGCATAGCAACCAGTTAAATAGCCATGCCTCTGAAAATATTACTCAGTTGTCAGAGAAGCAAAAGGCACTTTATAACCAGCCTCATAGGTCTCTGACTTATTGGTACATGGTGATCAATACTACTGTTAGAGTATACTAATCTATTGAGTTTAATGATATAATTTTGATACATTTATACCTATTTAAAATTACAGCAGCATCAATATTACCTTTAGTAAACTGGCAGCATTTGTACATAAAAATAACACAGTCACGTGTCTTCCATCTAAATTTTATCCCTGGAAATATGAAGTATAAAACTAAAAATGTATTGTTCTTTTTCTTTTTTTAAAAATGTATTTTCTTATTTCTAATGTGAATACCATCCATTTTCTGTGGAACAGGTGATGGTAGGAAAGAGAAGTTTAAAAACATAATCATTTTCTATATAAATTTTAATATGCTGCCAAAAGTTTGAAAATGGACAGGTCAAGGTAAAGAAATGAGATTGTCCTTACCTGTCTGTGATTCCACATGAGTCTATCTGGAGGTCACTGAAGTTTCCAAGGGATCCCTGTTGAACTGAAATCAGATCTACTATCCTGTTACTGATAGAAATGAGTCTCATACATCCCTGAAATCCATCAAGTGGATTTTTACATTTGGATCCAAAGCTGTTGTCAGGACAACCTGACCAAAACAAAACAAAACAAAGTTAAGTTAGGATATATCATAATGAATCAGGATTTAGTATCACAGATTACTTCACTATGAAAAAAGAAAGAGGCACTTGATTAATTTCTTTAAATTAAAAGAGAGAAGAAGGGCCCCTCGTAGTCATCATTAGTTTAATCTAAATGACATATTGCAATTCATACAAATATTTCTCTTACTACCACAGGATTCACATAAAATAATGTTATAATAGTTATTATACATTATATATACTATTATTATCATTATATAATATTAAATGATATATTAAACACAGGAAAAAAGGCATAAAGATTGAAAATGTACACTGTAGATAAGAAAAGATAAATCAATAACAGTGAAACCTTGGCATTTAAAGCTAACAATTTGGAAAAGAGTTATATTGGCTTAGAATAACATTACCAACTATTTAATTACATACTTTATTTTCATATGCATATAAGAGCCATACACACATGCATTTTAATAAATCATAATGACTTAATGTCAAAAACATTTCATTGTGATTTTATTTATTCTTTGCTTCATAAAAGAATGTTCCATTTATATTGACTTTTTTCTAACACTTACCTAAGACCTGTTTCTAATTATTTAAGTAATAAAGAACTATATTATTAACCATTATTCTCTAGGATTTAATGATGTTCTAAGTGTTTCTCTAGCCAAGTGAAATAAATAATTTTATGGAGTATGAACACATATATTATACTTATGTATTTTTCATTAATCTTTCTTTGCTGTTATGGTTGTCAAGCTCTATTACAGTTTCAAAGAATAAGAAATGAATCAGCAACTTACTAATTCCTATACAATCCACACTCTTTTTCTTCCTAATTCCTATACAATCCATACTCTTTTTCTAATTATAATTAAATATTGTGACTGAGGATATTTCCCTTTAATGCTTGCTTTCCTAACAAAACACATTTACATGGCAAGTAAAGGCCAGGATTCATATTTAAAACTGTTATCAAGGGCATTGGAATATCACATTTTAACCAAGGGAGGCTTTGAAGTTTCAAATTTGATAGATCAAGGAAAGGTGATGAAAGCTCTTTGACTATCAATTTATTGTGCATGGTACAGACACACATTTTCAGTGCTTAAAATTCTTCTGTGGTGTAGGATATGGTTATTATAACTTTGATATGTTTTCTAGATGACTTATTAACCAATTAAGAATGTTAAAGTAAAAACTGAGAGGGTAATAGTTCAATAATATTTGGGGGCGACTACAATATGCCAGGAATATAAACAGCTCTGCTAATCTCCTTTTCTCCAGGTAGTGTTTCCTGACACATTTCAAACCATTTCAGAATAAAATAAATTGTACAATGTGCCTGTAGGGAATAAAACTAAGCAAACGCAGTGACAAAGAAAGATTACGGAACTTTACAGAAAGCACATCGTCATATCACGAGGCACTTCATATTCCTGGCTACAATGTTTAATAAGCAAGAGATTTTATGAATAAAGAAGGGTTCAAGCCAGGTTCGCCTCATTAGTCTACAATAACAGGCAACCACAAGCTAATATAATGCAATAGCAGAGAAAAGTTCAGTACTGAACCTGTTTGAGATAGGAGTTCTAAAATATGAAGATTTCTTGGGAATACTAAATGCTGAATTAATTAATTAATCCATTACTGGAAGCGGTCGGCATGTGAAACACCACCCAAGGATGACAGATAAATTATCACTCAATGTCACCACACCAGAAGTAAGATGTCAGCTTTGGCTTCATGGTGGTCCAGTCTGTTCACTGGATGGATAATGGCTGATTTACGCAAGTGAGGGTGGAAATACTGCACAAGGCCTAGTGCTTGTCTGTGCACAGGGTGTTATTCAAGAGCACAAAGATCACATGGGGTAATACTGCAGAAATTAGACATTTATCTGTCCTCAACCTGAAGAACACAGATTTAAAATTTACAATTTATAAATGATAAAAGCTGAGCACAATGCACCACAATGAAGTCTGAATTTTTGAAAAGCACTCAGTTGGAGGGAGAAAAAGTAGAAAAGGATGGACAGATAATGGAGTCTGGTGTGGCATATGCAGAACACTGTGGTTTCTGAGAAGCCCCTCTCCCAGGATGACTGTCTCTCTTCCTAGAATGGAACTTCCTAGAATGGAAATACAATGCAGGTTGGTGGAGGAGACTGCAGCCATGTTAGGCAGACTTGAGAATGATAAGATCACTGGAAAGCCACAGGTGAATTGAGAGAGAAGTGGAAGAGAACTGATGGGAAGTATCTCAGAACATGGGATATTTATTTACTTGAAGATAAACTGGTCGAAGAATTGGCAACCTAAGAAGAGCCTTCCACCTAGATAATATGGATCCTAGTAACATGGGAGGCTCTCACACACACAGAGCAGAGCAGAAGGTCTTCTAGGGCCAACAACTGACAGTTTGCCTTGGGACTCAGGGTGTCCAGTGCTAAAACTGGGAAGAGTTGACACCCACTCTCCTCAAGTCCACTCCCAGAATCCAGAATTGCCAACCTAAAACCCTAAAGTGGACTTCCAGAAGGATGGACCTCCTCTACCAGTCCCTGGACAACAAGTTTGAGAAGAGGAGGGAGAAGGAGGGCAGCAGAAGGCCTCCTGCTTTCTTTGGGCCCCTTGTTCCCAGCCCTGTAAATGTAAGGGTGTACTAGAGTATGTAGGGTGTGTGTTGAGTGATCAGTAGAATCTCGTGCCCAAAATGTCTGGATACTGAAGGACACCAACTGAGATGACTGATTAAACCGAGATACCTAAGTAAACCTGAGATCAGTGACTTTTTTTTAAGTCCTGAAGATTGAATTTTATGATGGAAGCTTCCACAATATATTGGTTGGGAACTCAGAAACACTTTAATAGACACCAAATTATAAAGAACATGAGAGGGAGAATAAAGCTTAAATTCAAGATAATGTTTACAATGAAGAGATAGGACCATGGAGGACCAAATGAATGTTGATGATATTATCTTTCTAAGCTGGGAAATGCACATGTAGATATGCATAGTATCGTAATTAGTACTCTTTAAAATGTATATATGATATAAGACTTGAACTACCGCGGACACTGGTATGGGGAATAGGGGAACTCTCTATCTCTGCGACTTTTTCATAAATTTAAAACTATTCAAAGATTAAAAGTTTATTTAAAAAATAGTGTATATCATTTGCATCATAATAAAAACAACCAAAATTATAGGGTGCACATGGATATATTTCACCATAAAATATGACAGAATGAATAATAGGAAAAATTTCCTCAAAAAATAGGTAGGCATCATTAAATATGAACAGGAAGGATGCAAAATACTTTAAGAATCAGGATTCTATTTTCATGATTTACACTTTTATCCAGTCTATTCATTTTATCTAGTCTTTTTTTCCACATTTAACAACATGCCTGTTTGTAAAATCTCTTTTAGTGCTTCTAAATCTTTTCCTTTGAAGTGAAAGCTCTTAGTTAATTTGTTCTCTATATCTAACCATTTGTTAAAGGAATGTGTTCCTATGGATTGCCATGAAATCAATCATATATTCCATGAGGTTTAATAAACAGCTTGGTTCAAAATGAACAAATCTCACTAAAGGAGGTAATTACATCTTTCAAGACTGTTGCCACTATGCTGCCATTCACAGTAACGGATTATGCAGGGGTTTTGTTTGTTTGTTCCTCCCCCCCCACCACCCCCCGAAACTGTTTATTTTCCATCAGCCTTATTTCCATTTTGCTTGCCTTTGCAGAAGAGCAGCTTAAGACCATTCAGAGGTTGTTCCTACCCATTTGGAGGCCCAAGCAGGGGGAGCTGCTCCAGTCTTCAGCAGAGAAGCTGCCCGCATTCCAGAGCTGCCTGCGACTCCAGGTTGGGCAGCAGTGAACCCAGGAGCTGGAGCAGTCCCTCCACCCTGAAATTCCTCCTTGGTCACAGCCTTTTCAGCAGCGGCCTGCTCTTCCTTTTCAGTACCTTCAGGAACTCTGTAGAAGCAGAGATCGGGCACAGCTGCCCCATGAGTGTTCATCAGAAACGGTGCACGAATGCGCAGAACTTCCTGGGCCAGCGTACCCCACATGAGACCCGCTAAGTGAGCTCCCTTGTTCTGCATGGGATGGAGAGGTTCCCATAGCACAGAGGAGAGCTCTGTGCTACACAGAGTGATGGTAGGAAGGTTAACGTAAGCCTCTGTGAAAGGCTGGTGGTCAGCTCTGGGACCAGTAACCACCAGAAGTCTCGGCTCCCGGAAGGGCACCTGGATCTGGTTAGCGGAGGTTGCAGAGGTAAAGCGGTGGCAATAGGAGTGGCTCCAGTGGCAGCAGCATGCTTCAGCCCAGTGCACGAGCCAGGATTTCTGGACAAGAGGACACCGACATCAGCTAGGTTTTCAACAGCAACAATGGCACGAGCTGCCAGCAGAAGCTCCTCCCAGGTTCTCCTCGGATTCATGACGTAGACTCCATCACCTCTCCTTCTGTAAAAGCACTGTTGTTCCATTTGGCAGTCAAGGTTGGTGCCTCCCAAGTTGGTTCCTGCTGCAAGGAATTTGAGGACATCCTCCTTCATTTGGAGGAACTCAAGGGCTCCAGACACCATGAAAGTTTCCTTTTAAGTTACGACAGGAACCCCGTATGAACCATTTCCCTGGGTAGCACAGAAAGTGTGTGTTTGCTCTTACTATCAGATAAAAGATGTATGATCTATGTGCTTACCATCAATTCTTAGGGAGGAATTTGTATTTTATTGATGAATAATAAAGACTGGGCTACTGCCACCAAATTCAAAAGGGATTCTAGACAGAGGTGACTATTAACATTCCAAATAACAGCAATAAGAAACATTCCAAGTCATGATTAGAAATAAGTCTTACTACTGCCAGTTTAACAATTTTGCCCTTCTAGTGGCAAATCACATTTTATTTTAATTTTCCAGTGGTAAAGATTCATTTCCATTTCCAAGGTTTTCTTTTCCAAGCTTTTTGTTCAATCAAACATCCAGGGCAGGTATACACTTCATTTGTTTTTGTTCTCTTAGAGAGGTGGCCTGATATTGAAGGTTGATGCCTTAATTTCATCAAATGTATCAGTGCATTATTACTTAGCAATGAACAGAGGTTTCTATGGCTAATTAGGTTAGATTACTTGCCATTGGCATAATATTGTCCTTCTGCATTGGGCAGTAGAAAAGCAATAAGGATGCTCCAGAGGAGCTAAGAGCCATGTTCAGGAAAATACTGTAATAAAATCAGCCCATAAAATCTGAAAAAGCCATATAAGGGCCACTGAACACTAGGAAAATATAACAAAGTTTGAAAGAAGTGAAGAGGGTTGTCTATTTGCAATCATTCGCATTGTAGAAATTGTAAACATGAATATTAGAAATGAATCTTAGGTCCTAGTTGGTCATCTTGATCCACTTAACATTTCCATGTTCACAGCAAGTGAGAAATTATTCCATACTATTGAATTGGTTAAAACATAATGACATCTCCAAGACAAAAGAAAAGGAGGAATAACTGCAAATATGGGTCAATTGCCCGTATGGCCTCACCCCTTCTCTTACCTCCAAAATAATAGGTACCACCTGAATAAAGCTGCTCAGGCCCCAGGGAAGAAGCAGCAGAGGCCACTTGGCCATCTACCACCATACTCAAGTGATTCCTTCTGGCAGATAAGGAGATGGAATGCCACTGCCCATCATTTAATCCAACAACACCTGGGGGAGGCAAAATCAGTTAAAAAGAGATCTCTCTCAACAGTGAACAGTACAAGCAGTTAGTTAGAAACAATATATGCATCACCCAATCAAGTGCAGCACTCAGATACTAATAAAAGGAAACAGAAAGACAGGAAAAGGAAGCAAGCGGGTACCCTCTTGTAGAAATGGTTATTTCTTTCTTAGGGCCTCAGTAAAGAGAACAAAATCCCCAACTTTGGATAAAGTCCTAAGGGGTTAAATTCTTTCAACTATTTGGCAGGGATAGTTTTCAGCTTCCTTTTTTTTTTTTTTTTTTTTTTTTTTTAGTTTTCAGCTTCTATAGCATAATTTACCTTTTACGGGGGCAGGGGGGAGGGTTGGGAAGAGCATAAATATTTTTCAAAATTCTAGGTTAGATCCAATAAAATGATTTATCTGCTTTTTTACATTTTTGTGTAGTCACCTTTTATAATATTGTATATTTAGCAGTATCAATCATTACAAAAACTATTATAATGAATATACAAAGTTTTCCCATATAACATGAAGTTAAAAAACAAACCAGTGTCTAAAACCACATTTACATAGTTGATCCTCATAGTGTGTAGATTCCACATTTGCAAATTCACATACTCACCATAATTTATTTATAACCCCAAAATCAATACTCAGGGCATCTTTGAAATCATTCACAGAAATGCACAGAGTAGTGAAAAAAAATGGAGTTGACAGACACATGTTTCCAGCTGAGGCTAAATAATGAAATGTTTATTTCAGCTCTCATATGTAAACATGTTTCTCAGATTTTTGTGCTTTTGGTTGGTGATTTTGCCATTTTAAAAGACCTCAGGCATAGTGATGAAGTACTCTCTGGTGTTTCAAATGCAAGAAGGCTGTGCTGTGCCTCACAGAGAAAATACACATGCTCGATGAATGTCATTCAGGCACTGGTTATAGTGCAGTTGGCCATGAGTTCAATGTTAATGGATCAAAATATATGTTAAATATGGTATCTTTAACCAAAATCACACATAAAGCAAGGTTATTTATTGACTGGTGGACAAAAATATTGTGGCCAGAAGATCACAGGAACCTAATCCCTAATTCCCCTAGGAGTGGTAGTTTAATATTAACTAATTCAACTTGCACAACTTTATACAACTTTCACAACTTTATACAACGTAATTATTGCAAATAATGAGAATTAATTACATATATACAATTCTAATGATATTCCTACTTTTGTATAAATATGGAGAAGGGCTGAAAGGAAATATCTCTATATAAATAGCAATTTTTGCATAATGGAAAATTGTGGGTTTTATTCGTTTTTATATTATATATATATGACCAAAAATTGCATTAATCAAAAATCAAAGTATTCTCATCACCTCTAAAAAACAATCTCCCATCCCTCCCAATGCAGCTCTATTTTCATGAATCCATGAGATGACTTAGCCCTTTCATTCTTAAAGGGAATTAAGTCTACAAGGGCTCTATGACAGAATATCAGCAGACAGGTGGAGACTAAGCATCTCCATTGTGGATTTACCAGTGAGATTTATACCCATTGAATACTTGATACCATATGATTTTGTAGATGAAATTAGTAAACTAAAATAGGAGTACTCTATTAAACCCAAAGGTCAAGGTCTCTTTTCTGATACTATGTACAATGCACAATTTCTTTAGTTCTCCAGCTATTTTTGACAAGCTTTCAGATAGAAAATGTGTAGAAGCTCTCTTAGGTGATTAAGCTCTTTGCCCTGGATTTATTTGGTATAACGCAAATTCCATCCTGGGCACCGAAGCTCATTTTTATACTACATTCAGGAAGAAAAAAGATTTTCAAAGACCCAACTGGCTTGGTTTGTGAAAGGTAATGAGAAAGACCTGAAAAAATGAAAAATGAAAAATGTAGGTTAGATACTTTTAGACACATTTTCTAAGAGTGGGCTCTGAAATAGATGACTGAAGAGTTATGTAATCCCTGACGGTATGAGATTGGACTAAAATAAATCAAATGCCCCAGATTTGTCATCTAGAGCTTCCTTTAAGATGATACATTTAGAGTGAAAGTCCTTGCACTGAGCTTTGCATCACACCTACGGACACTTCCCACCCTCCTTCCACAACCACAGGCCTCCTATTGGTTCTCTCAAAGTTTGGGCATGCCTGTAAACATGACTCTGCTTCTGTTATCTTATCTTAGATTTCAACTGGTCCAGGACAGTGCTTCTCAAACTACCTGTAGTGATGAACATTTTCTCTTCTGGTCTATTGCAGCCTGATACTTTCATAAAATTCAGTGAAAGTTAGTTACTAAAATTAAAGAAGACATAAAAGCCTGGCATCCATGGGTTTGGATGGCACAGCAAGATATTGCTCCAACAGTTTCTTTGAACTTAATCCAAAGTTTTATGCTCCTCTAGGAAACAAATATTTCACTGAATGACTGTTAGTCCAGGGACCACACTTCGAGTAGCAGGTATCTGCTTGGTGAAGCATACCGCAGGATTATAGTCAAAGGCTCTGGAATTTCTTCTGCCAACACAGAAACCAATTCAGATTAACAGCAAAAGACTGCTGGGGTAGCCACTCTGTCATTTGACACAGTTAAGTCACCCACCTAACTAGCTAGCATGTTGTGAAGTTGTGCTGTTTGTGGGGAAGCCTTTGGAAAGCTCTTCTCAAGCCTCATTTTTGACAGATACCTGACTTATGAGAAGGCTTGTTACCCATTAGTGGGATTTATTACATAAATTAAACAATGAAAAGTCCATTTAATTTTTTTCTCTTAACTTGACATAATAAAAGGATAATTTTAAAATTAGATTCATTTTTTTTAAGTGTACAACTCCTTCCCACTTTTAGGTCTGATGAGAGGCAGCACCTTAAAAGACCACATCACTGTAAAAGAAGAGACGAAGAATCACAGAATTTGTACTTTTTCTTGTTCATGACATTAGGTAAGTAAATGCTAATTCTAGGACTGCTCCCACTACTCATTAAATGTTGAGTCTAGGGGAGGGGCATGTTGTTGGTATAATAATAAAATAATAGTAACAGGTTTTATTGAACTAGTATTCACAACATTGTGTGCTTTACATGCATTGTATATTTAACCTTCAACATTGCTGTTATTATGGTTGTTTGAAATATGGAGAAAAGGAGACTCAAGTTAGAAGAATGAATCATCCAAGGTAATGTTCAGCTGGTAAGCTGATTCTAAAACCCATACTCTTCTCTGCCTGCAGGACACTTTGGTCCCCTTATATTTTTAAAAACAGAAAAGCAGCCCCCAACAGCTAGGAAGTGGCTTGGCACTCTGGGCAAGGCCTTGGTGGTATGAGAAGTTGGGGGGCACTCAGAGCTAGGTCTTGGTGTTCTCCTGGTGAATGCAATTCTTGTAGAACACCAATATTAGACAAGGTAACTCTGTGATTACAAAGAAATTGGACCAAAAACAAAAAAGTCAAAACTACTTTATAATCTGTATAAGTCCAGACAATAACAAGGCTAGTGTGTAAGCCACAAAGATACCAAACTTCCTCTTCTGGATAATATGAATGACAACCGATTTTTACCTACACCAATCACAGCTTTGGCCTTATTTCATTCCTCCATCCTAGATAAGATTTACAAAGAAAACTCATCACACAATTACCCTCACTTCTTAGCAGCATTTAATCCAGAGCAATGTTCCACTTCCTCAAAACCTCCCCCCAAATAAACTAACAACCCAAAACTCTTATAATAAATCATCCTTAAAAACTTTGTATTAAGACACACCCATGGCTCCCTAGATTGTGTGTTCTCCTTGCTGCAATAAGCAATAAATCCAACTTGTTTGAGTACAGGTATGTTCACTGTGGACTTTGGGTGGAAAGCATGGACAACTCTAAAGGGAGTAATAGAAGAATAGAATAATAAATAGATGTGTTTACAACTGCAGGTAGTCAGAGAGAACATGACTGTTTACCAGAACTCTCTCCCTCGCCCTCTCTTCTCTTCTCCCTTCCTCTTCCCCTCCTCTTCCTTCTTTCTCTTTCTCTGTCTCTGTCTTTCCATCTCTCTCTCTTCCTCACTTTCTCAGGTCCAACCACATAAACACATAAAATACAGAAGGAGGAAAACGATTTATATCTGGTCCTTGTATACAATCTACTGGTACTAACCCTAAATTGCTACAAGAAAAAAAAAAAAAAAACAACTCTGACAGCTTAGCCACCATCACTCCCTCATAAGACTATAATAGGCATCCATGAAATAAGATGTATAAAGAAAAAAAGCCTGTTGTACAGGGTAGGTTCTTTGCAAAGGTGCAAAAGGCAGTTATATGTAGACTATTGCTCAAGGAGCAACTGAAGGGCTTTTCCTGTTTTTAAATACCTTTAAGTGCTCTGAAACAGTGTCAGAAATTCCTATATCCATTAACTATATTCACTAAGCAGAACTAAAGTTCCAGGCCACCACATAGCTCTTGTCAAGATGAAAATATGGAGATTACTGGTGCCAATCACTTTAGGAGAAAGAGGGAGTTTCAGGAAGTGACAGGTAAGACTGAAAGGTAAGGACTATTCCAACAATGAAAGAGAAGAAAGTGGAATAAAACAAGGCTTCTCTTGGCTTAGACAAATCAAGCAGGCTGCTCCTCTGCCAGGGCCACTAGAATCCTGAAGGTCTAGTAAAGGCAAAATGCTAAAAACGTCCTTATTCTGCAAGCCCACATCACCAGCCCTGCCCATAAGAGCAAGAAGCTGGCTTATAGGTATGATTTTCACCTTCAGGCAAAAGCAGCAGCAGAAACACTAAATCATAGCAGAAATCTCAAATCCTACAATAACAAGTTTGTTTTAAATAGGAAAATATAACTACATTGTTCACTGGGTCCTTGATGCCATCTGAACGATTTTTGTTTTGACATCTATAAAAGCAACAAAGACTGGAAATATTTTGTGTCATGAGGGGTTTTGTAATACTGCTGATATCTTTTATAGTTTAGACTAATATCTTTAATATTTCAAATATGATACAGGCTGACACAATATTTTCAAAGAATTCCTAGTGACAATTTGCCAAACTGCATATCACATTAAAAATTTATCCTGCTAATTCAAAGATTTGGACAATTCAGTTCTTTCTCAACACAATTTAATTTTTATTCCACTGCAAAAGCTATAAACATTTTGATTCTTAAAACTTATAAGATTAGTAATTTATATCTTTAATAGCTAAGAAAACTTGAGCCACCCTGATAGAATAGAAAGCTTTACCATAATATGATGTAAACCCATCAACAAGTACGTGATTCCCTTTAAAGAGTCATTAAAATACATCCGGACAAATGACTTAATCTTTGAACATTGTACGTGAAAGTTTTCCCCCATGAGAGAACCAATGAACCACCCACCCACCTACCATTTGCATAGTCTGTTTTCAAGTGCAGAGAGTGCCTGCCTCACTGAAAATGGCCAAAATTGGGATTTTTAAAGCAACTGGAAAAATGAGGGTGGAGGAGTTGGTAAATCAAAACCTTCCTGTGTAATCTGAAGTGTAACAATTTTTCCTATGTTGGCGTTCATGCAGAGTCTAGGCTCTTTTTTATTAGCTATGGAAACAATCACACTGAGTCTTATGATGCCATAATGGATTATATTGTGTATTAATTTAAACATTAATTTAGAAATTTTAAAAGTCAATCAGAGTATTCTATATAGACTTATGCCTAGTAATTTAATAAATATTCATATCCGTAATGTGTTTAGAAATGGACTAACTTCATGGGGCTCACTATAGTAACATTGTACCGAAGCAGTTTCTTTAAGATGCTGAAAGAAGGATATGAATATAACCACTTCTTAGGATGTCAAATAAATCACAATAAGCTACACATTACTGACAAGCTTACATTTTCAGGCCCTCATTTTAGGGAGCCTATTAATTATTCATATGGCACTGATTAATTTATTTCCTTTTGTCAAGCCTGAAAATCTACCACATTTTGAGCATTACATTAGAAAGTCACAACACAGTGGCTGTTTAAAATTATAATTAATATTGAACTTTCAGCTCCCAGATTTAAACTACACTGATATATTGAACAACAAAAAAGATACATAAAGTCTATGCATTTGTGCATCTATTTGTATACCTGTTTTCCCTATATTTAGTTTCCATCTGTAATCTGGCTGATTTTCCTCTCCCAGTCATATTCTATTAATTTTCCTCATAGTTAATATAGAGGAGTAATACAATGGTATCTTTAAATTTTTTTAAAGATCATTTATTAAACTGATGTAGCAATTTACCCCAATGTGACCTCTAGTTGGTTGGCTTGGGTGTTATTCCACATATATGAAAATGTGATGGAGATCCCTTGTCAAGAGCTATATAATTTTAATGAAGAGACAAAAATATCCCTCACCCAAAGCACTGACCTAAATTAGACATTAATTTTCCAGATACTCATATAGTCTCCTTAATTATAGTACTTCAAATCATTATGATACCGTATTGCCTAGAAGTGGAGAGAATCCCATTTGGTGCCCAAATAAGAACTTTGCAGAAATCTTTTCATCCTCCCCAAATATATCCAACTCTGTACAGAATACATGAGCAAGTGAAGTTACTTTGACTAAGCATTTCGTTTTTTCATTGCACACGAAAATAGAAACAGAGATATAGATCCAGGAGAGACCGCTCCTTTTCTCTCAAGGACCAGATAAGGCTAATAGTTGTGTAAGACAGAGCCTAGTTCTTCCACTGAAGATGCCCAGTAAACTTTTGGGTCCATTTCAAAGTCTTTTGCATTTTTCCCAAAACACATTTCCTCAGAATATATTGTGTGGGCAAGAGGGTCATGAAAGGAAATTTCTATTTCCCCTATCATTCAGTTAATAAGAACTGCTAGTGTCTAGGCCATATTTAAAAGGAAATTGGAATCAAGGGCCTGTAAGGAAGAGCACTGATAATCTTATTAACTCAAGTATTCGTTTATTAAACAAATACTACATTTTTGGTTATGCACAAGACTTTACGGAAAAGGGACCAAGAGATAATGAAATCTTTCAAAACCATATGCTCTGCCTGCAGGAATACACTTATTACCTGCTGTGATGTCACTGGGTAATCTTCCTGGCTGGTAGAGATTCAGCTTAAGTTTTCCATCATTAAGAAAGAGGAGGAGACCCCCTGAAACCAGCTGAAGTTCACTGAATAGCAGAAGTCCTGCCTTATTCCAGGTTCGAAATTGAAAAGAGGCAGAAAGCTCGTCCTCCCCGGAAAAGCCTGGCAGGGCTAAGTAACTCCTGGGGCTGAGGAAAGTCACAGGCACGGACTGTGATTGTGAACAAGAAAATGACACATTTCCCTGAGAAGAAAGCAAAAAAAAAAAAAAAAAAAAAAAAAAAAAAAAGCTTTAAGAATGACTCACATCATTTTAGTAATAGAAATGGAAGTATTCACAAAGGCCATTTATCGATCAAATTATCCTTGGTTTACAACAACAACAAATTGCTATCAACATGAAAATTCAAATCCTTGCCATGTATCTTAAAGGTTCTTAAAATCCGGTGATAGTATGGTCAGGCAAATCTTTCCCTGGGTTCTTGGAGAAATCTGTTTTTCCCTAGCTCTGAACTTCTATAAGGGCATCTGACTCAGTGCCATTGAAGTCAATAAAAATTTATTTAAGCCAATTCTTTGATTTTTATCTTTTCTTGGTTTTCCATTCCCTGGGTTCTGGGTGAAATTCTTTTCTCCTTCATCCTTTGCTGCCTTTGGTTCTAATCCACCTCATCACATACCCAATATTAAGGAGCTACAGCTTTTCCTTCCATATTTTTCTCCTTTCCCATTGGTCTCTTATTTTCATATATAAAATATATATACATATATAGTTTCAGTCTTATGTTCAGTTATATGTACATAAGCACATACTTAGATATATATTGATGATATACCTACACATTAAGCATTATTTATTTTACAAAAATAGGAGCTATGTTTTATCACTAAAATATATCTTATGGAAATTCTTTTGAGTTATGTGGTATAAGCCTAATTCCTTCTTTTTGTTGATTGCATAAAACTCTATTATGTGAATGTTCCAACAGCAATTGAGTTGTTTTCCTCTTACTGTACATGTGTTTTGTTTCCAAGTTTTGCCTCTTGCAGCAATGCTGGAGTAAAAAACTCCACATGTTTCTATTCTCAGTTCTACAGAAGAGGGTTCTAAATAGAACTATATATACCTATATGTTTTAATAAATATTTCCAGCTTCTTTTCCAAAAAGAAGTTAAAATACTCTACATTTCTACTGGTAATATACAAGGATATCCTTGTCCCCACATTCTTGGCAGGAATAGGTATCACAGATCTTTTAAGTTTGCACAAGTTCAATGACAAAATGCCAACGTGATAGATCATTTTTATTTATCTTGCATTACCTGACCAACAGTAAATCAGAGCATTTTTCACAAGTTTGTGGCTCTTTGGACTAGCTTTCCTAGAATGGTCTGTTTATATTCGTAGCACATTTTTCCTTTTATGTTTTACACTGGACACTACAATGTATAATGTACTACTTACATTTCTTTATTTTTAAAAAATATTTTTAAGTAATCTCTACACCCAATATGGGGCTTGAACTCACAACCCTAAGATTAAGAGTCTCTACATTCTATTGAATGAGCCAGCCAAGCACCCCAACATTCCTTTATTTTTAAAATGTTTTTGGCTTTTTCTTTTCATTTTGCCTGTATGATCAGATTTACATGTATTATTTCTCATCTAATGTTTTTAAAAAAGATCTCCAAGTTACCTTAGAATTGCATAAATTTTCATTAAAATGCTACACACACACATATACAAATTATTCTGCTAGTAGAGTAAAATAGATATTTAAGGATTTTAAAAAAAACTTTAAGGTCTGAATTTTTTAGAAATAATTAAGCATATCTCTTAACATAACATTTCAGAAATGAAGATAAACATATTTTTTTGAAAGTAATCTTTAACATGTTTTCCAAATACAGATTTGAAAAGTCAGTGAAATACACTTAATATAGAAGGATACACATCAGAATTAAACCATTTGGTCTTGGTTAAACAAAAATATTTGGTTATATTACGGTTTTGTTAAAAGTGAATTAGCTTTCACTATGGACAAATATCTTGTCCCAGGGAATGAAATAACAAATATGGGAGAGTAAACCACACTGACCCATGATGTTAAAGGCAATTAGAACCTAACAAACCTTGTGAAACTGGAAACATTTTACCAGCTGCAGTTTGGTCTGATGCTTCATTTGGGCAGCTGCCTGCTACCCTGCAAACAGCAAATCCTCTTGCCAGGGAAAAGTGGGTGTTAGTTGCATGAACAGTTTCTGGAAACTCCTTTTGCCAATGAAGCACACACATCTATCTACAGTAGTTTTATTTTCCTTTTAAATCATCTTCCCTCTTATTAAAAAAAATAACTAAAAATCTTTCTGATGGTATACTCCTTTAAATACTAACAATTCACACAGAGAATAAGGAATAAAATCTTTCATAAATAATAAATACTTCCTATGATGTGCTTTGGAATTGGCTGACAAAGCATGAGCTTACATTTATATATCCTGAATTCTGAACAACTAAAGAAATGTATTGAAGTGGATCTCTGTGTCTGCTTTTCTATCACGAAGCTGGTTAAGCTTGAAACCATGTTTCCCAGAATCCTCTTCCATGTCTGGTTCTGGTGAAAAGTTAGCCGAAAATGGAGCTTCTGTGATATTTGAGTCAAAAGTGAAATGCCAGCCATTTCCTTCCAAAGGATTTTTTGTCTATGACAAACAAAGCACAGTAAAGGATGATCACAGAGGAGCTGGTTTGTTCCAGTTCGTCCTGGCTTTCCTTCACTCCGCTTCCCTCTTCTTCCTGACAGCTGGTCTCCACATTCCAGTTCCTCTGACAATTGTTAAGATCCAAGTCCTAAAATAGATCCCTTGTTCATAAAACTCATAGTGATGCTGCTTCCCTGGCAGAACCCTGACCAGTACAGTTATATTTAAAATTTGCTGCATTTCCACCAGATTAGAATATAATGCAGCCTGACCAACATTGCTATTGGGACAGATTGGCAGATGCAGTATTGTAACCATCTATTCGTTTTTTTATTTGTTGTGAATGACCATGGCAAAACACACTTTTTCAAATGCCTCTCTAATATACATGGGTGTTATCTGATTCCAGGAACTTGGTATGCTTATTTAAGAAGTTTGTCAGGGAACATCTTATTAAGGAAGTTACACAGCAAAAGAAATTAGTACCCTGGAGTAATAACACCACAAAATTAAGTTATCAACTGTAAAAATAAATGCTTTACTGCATATAAAAATAAAATAATCATACCCTGTGTATTACAATTCCTTTAGATACAATTAATCGCCTCCATGCATATTCTCTGAGCAGAGAAAATTTTTAAAAGAGTAATCTCTAAAACATCATATCAAGTGGGAATCCAAAGTAGAGCAATTTCATTATATGGAAAAATAACATAGTTTCACTTATTCATTTACATAAAGATTCTCTTACCATAGCAATGATCTCTGGTTTTTGTCGCTTGGCCAAATCAATGATATCTACTCCATTATAATAGAGATTTTCTAGACACCCATGAAAATTCTTATGGGGGAATGACACTGATTTTCCAGGTGCTGGAATCCCTCCAAAGCTGATCTTAGAAAGAAAAATGGCATCAATAATATTGTTTAGTGATTTACTGATAATCTGCTTAAATAATTATGATTAGCAGCTATAGTTTTAATCATCACAGATAAATCAACTTTTCATGACCCTACACTGTCATGTTGCTAATTTCATATGGATATTTTTTAAAAATTAAAATGCAGACTTGAAAACAAATTTACATGCATTCAGTTTTCATTTACACTAGACGTTGATTATTCTTACAAGTTACTAATTACATCTGGATTTGGTGTTTATTGGTTGATGAATAAAAATGCATCTTTATATCCATGGTAAATTTCTGTTTAATAACATAGCTGGTGATAATGGCATTTTGTTTTATATATATTTCTGGGCACACATTGGTTATTTGTGCATCTGAATCAACTGATAATGAATTAATCAATTCATTACTATGACCTCTCCATATATCTACACTGCTCAAGGGTGGGTGCCCCTATAGCAAACACACAAAAAAACATGTATTTACTCTATATTTACTTGGGGCAATACAATCTCTTGGCGATTTCCTACATGTGATCATCTATGACTATACATTTCAGGTAAAAAAGAAAATCCCTCAGTATAAGAGTATATTAACATAGGTAGAAAGATGAAGCGTCAGTAGTATATGCCCAAATCTGCCATTGTTAGTTAGGTCACCTTGGGAAACACTTCACTGAGACTCAAGATTTACTCTGAAAGAAGGGAAGGATGCTCCCTACAGTATATTTTCTCTTGCATGGCTACCCCACACATATATCATACAAGTCTGTATTAATTGAAACATAACTATCACACCTCATGATCAAGGTCCAGATAACCGAACTCCCCCTGGGCATGGAAACGATGCCTGTGCTCATCCACTGTAAAGTTAACTTGTTTGCCCACGTGCTGGATGAGCACGGAGTGCCAATGCTGATCGTCCAGCAGGCTGCCCAGGGTGAGATTGATGAGAGTGTGAGTGGAGGGCGGTTTGGCTTCACCTTAGAAGAGAAAAAAATAACAGCACCATTATTCCCAGTCTTAAAAAAAAAAAAAAAAAGTTTCCCCTTATGGACCAGCATCTCTCATAATAATTGCAATCTCCTTCCTAGCATTCCATCCAAAACACTAGTATGGCTCTACCTGAAGTTTGAATATAATATCCTCTCAACCTTGTTGTAATTTCTTCCACTGTTAATTCTTTTTATTAGTATTTCCCATCATACATTCATTTGCAATGTAAATTTTATCTTTGCTACAACCTCATTATTTTTACTACCTCAATATTTTTCAATGACCCATTCCTTTCTTCATGATGTTTGAAAATAGCTATGTAGTTCTCTTGGCACTATGTAAAAAATATCAAATGAGGGTCTTGTACAATTTGCAAAATATGAACCATTTTGTACATGAAAGTGCAATACTTGGTGTACATATATGCCCTCGAATATGGAAATAAGGCACCTTAATTGTTACAAGAGAAGCTATAAAAGTATAAAATTACTGAAATGATACCCAAATGGCCAGATTTTCAAGCACTTCACCAAATAATTTTACCTGAATTAATAAGTAAAAAGAGTCTTCCTCTTCTTAATTCCAATGTGATGTGATCTCCATTTTGCCCTTCCCGGTGGAGAAGAATTCCATCACTCTGCATAGTTTTAAATTTCAAAGAAATAACATCCTTTACTGGGCTCAGGGAGTTTTGATCAAATCTGTAGAGAAGGGAACTTTTTCCATCAAGATCAACCACCTCTGATCCTAGAAACAGACATTAAAAATCATTCTAAAGGATAAATACACTTTTATTAAAGCATTTTAAATGTGTATGTGTGTATATATATTTATATGTGGATATTTATACACACATAGATAATATATAAGGCATTGTGGATACACAGAGACACATACAGTCAGTTCCAAGCCAGTCATAAGGGAAAACAAAAGTTCCAATGTCTAATTCCCTCTTGATGCCTGGAATTGATTCCATTTTAATCTTTACTAACCTATTTACAAAATAATGATCTACATCTTAAAATGTATTCCTAATTTTCTCATATTATTGAAAGCTATTTCTTTTCATTCAATAAAAAAAGAAAATCAGGAAAAACGTTATGATCAATATCCATAAAACCACTTTGCATATTTCACAATCAGTATTTTTAATCATGTTCCTGAAGTGTTGAAGTTACATGATTTTTAGCTCCTGCAAGAATGGTTTTGGTGTCTCAAAATTCTCTCATATATGCTGTAAATAAGACATTTGCATACAAATACACATACATACATATATCAGACTCGTCAAATGCCACCTCAGGTATACATTACATTGACCTTTGTGTTTTGGTTTATTCAATTATTTTTGTGGCTAAGTAATAATATTTAAGAGCAATACTACATTCTGTCTTTAGAGGACATCGTTGGAAAGACACTCACTTAATGATATTATAAGGGCTGTTCAGCTGCATTTGTATCAAAACTATGACATTGACATGTTTTTTAAGCTTTCTGACAGTGTCTTATCTACTCATTGTCAAGATCACTTTTATTCAGTTCATCTGAAAAAAGATGTCATGTTATACCAGTAACATAACAGCACATCTGTCAAAATCAGTTGCACCCTGAACAACAGACACAAAATAGAACTGATAATACTCAGAAAGCCTAGCAGTGTTTTCTACATTTCACACGTCAAAGTTTTTTTTTAAGGCAATTACCCTTGAGTTACATTTATGTAATAAATGAAGAGGTTAGGGGAACCCAATGAAGCTATTTTTCAACTGGTTAGCAGACTCTTTCAAGTCAATGAAATGACATTAAAGTTTACTCATCTTGTTTCATTTGACAAAATTATTACAGCTACTTGTATGCCCAAATATACATTTCATTCAGAATATCTATCATTTTAAATGTGAACCATTTATACTCACCACCCCCTGAAAAAATTTTCAACTATTTTATGCAGCTATCTTTTGAAAATTCAGAGGTTTGATTTTTTCCACATCTTGTTAATGTGCTTATAAAGAATTCATTCACCAAATGCACATGAATAAACATTGCACTTCTGTAGAAAGAATAATGTTAACTGAACAATTATTCCTTGTTATATAGCTGGATGAATGTTCATGGTAAAAACATAACTCTGTGTCAAATACAAATAATGTGTTCTATGATTATTAGATTACAATAAATTAAGAAAAATTTCAATAAGACAGACTTTAAATGCTGACACATTTGGAGCCATGCAGTTATCTCTGAGTTAATGTATTGCTTAAAGGCAACCATCATAATAATGATTTTATTTTAGATAAAGTCTATTTTTGGAATTAGCTACCAAGAGAATTTTTTTCCAGTAAAGGTTCAACCTGTGTTACTCTAGCCTGCTATTTCTTTTTTTCTCTTCTTCACTCTTATTTTCATAATTGTCATATTCACCCTTCATGGCACCTAAAGCTTTTGTGCCTAGAATATTTCCATCAGCAAAAGAAAAAGAATAGTGAACAAGGT
Source organism: Canis lupus dingo (assembly GCF_003254725.2). Classification (NCBI taxonomy): domain Eukaryota; kingdom Metazoa; phylum Chordata; class Mammalia; order Carnivora; family Canidae; genus Canis; species Canis lupus. The sequence goes on from NC_064247.1 coordinate 74,765,075, forward strand.
ATCAGACAATTGATATCTGAAGCAATGGTGTACTGAACCATCTCTTAAACTGAAGCCACTGGTCACTTTCTTTCACTCTTACTTATTATCTTCTTACTGTACAGATATTACCTAAGTAACGTGAGGCATTCACTCAACAAGTATCTATTTGGCGCATCGTTTGTTAGGCCCTGGGTTAGATGCTGAGATAAAGAGAGTAATCACTCCCAGCATGGCCCTTGCCCTCACGGAGCTGACATTCCATGAAAATGGACACTGCTTAGCAAGCAAACAACCATGACAGACTGATGGAGATTAACAAAAGACTGTGTTTCTTTAGTCACGGTAGTTGGGGAAATTCAGTTCTCTGATCTAGAAACCTCCCCCAATAACCTTCCTATTCCCCACCTGTCTTCAAATCCTATACATGTCCCCATAAACTTTTAGAATTACTCTTAGGACATGTAAATTCCTCAAAACCTAGATATTCTCCCAACACTTTCTCTTCTTCACTGTCATAAAAGGAAGCTCTGAGGATTGCTGAGAAATATGGTGACAGTAATTCAACTCTCAGAGGAGGACGAAGAGTGATCAGGGCTTGCCTTGAAAATGGGTCAAAAGCAAGAAAATAGTTTAAGTGGGAAATCAATAAACCTCTTGCCACACCAACACAGACTTCGCATGTGTGTGAACAGTTCCTTCAGGGAAAAAAAGCTAAATATAATTCAGAATCTGAGTACAATGTCAGCATAGGAAAACTACAACTTATATACGTGCAATATATGCACAAGAATTTTCATGAAAGAAAAAATTCAGGATGATTCCCAACAGTATTACTTTAGATAAAAGACTCACTTATAATGAGTCTAATATAAGTCTCTGTTATAAAAAGCTACCTACACAACATAAAAAGCATATATAAAAAGCATACAATTTTAAACAATAATCACAAAACACTGTGTTGTGGCACATACAGTTAATGATATGAAAATATGGAACTATATGAAAAAAATCTTGAGATAAAAAGAGGAAGACAGAATGAATTTGAATTCATTATCAGAATCTAGCTCTCTAAGGATGCTGGTGGGAGAGATAGGTTTGTAGTTTCTCTTGAAAATGATCTTATCCACTGTTAAGAAAAATTGGAATAACTAGATATAATCCAAAGGCATAACTTCACATCCTTTCAATGTCATATTGAACTATTTCCTCACAGGCCCATTTAAAGATTATTTAATTCCAGGTGAATTAATAAATGTCTGATTTTACTACTTATTACAGATTAGGACCAGACTTTGTTAAGATACATGTTAATTTGTAGATTTTTTCCCCAGTAGAAATACAAATGGCTCTAGGGTTATGGTTTTATTGCCCTGTTGGACATTAACCATTTATGTACCCAACCTAGTGATGGTAATCCAACATTCTTTCTTGGATTCCTATCTACACCCAGTCTCTTGAATCTTCTTTCAACTAGCTTTACCATCGTTCTGATTCCTTCTTTAATTAATCAAATACATCTTTCATGTGTGTTTATTCTGTATTTGAATGAAAGTCATGGTTTTCTGTTTTTGAAAATTTTACTTTCAACATTATTAACTCGATAAGTACAATTTGGGCTTCCCATCATTGACTGGTGAAGCAACATTTCAAGTCTCAGCCATCACCAGTAACATTCAAGGCAAATTTATTTTCACTATTCCATAAAGAACACTACCAATGCAAATACATTCTCACAAAAGAAAAATGATGATTAAGATGATTCATAACAACTCTGAAACTAACTTATGAAAGATTTGATAAGTATAGGCCATTAATGAAAGCAATTTAACTCAACATTTATTTGTTTAGAAACACTAAAATAAGCATCCAAAGTAATAGTCAATTAATAGAATCACACTTATGCTCATCTTGTTGTCAAACACTTTCAGAAAAAGAATCCTTTGTACATGGTTGAAATCCATAAATAGGAAAAGAGAGGTATTAGAAAATTGACTATAAGAAAAACTAGAAATCAGAAGTTAATAAAATCTTAACAGTAAAAGACCTACAGTCCAAAGATGTAGGAGGAGACATGTTACTTGACAATTATTTTTCTAATGGTAAATCTGCTCATTACTAGGCTAATAACTGAGGTTATATTTTCAATGATTGGTTTACTATCAATATTAATAGTGTGGCCCTGTCATACCCTGTTCACTATAGGGAGGACATAAATTCTAATTTTCTAGTAACAAGTTGCAAATTGTTCTGACACATTTATCCCCCTCAGGCTAGTCCCCTTCTGAGCCATTTGTAATAGATTTTTATTATAATGTAGCTTAGTAGTTAAAACAACTAGTCTGTGTGGGTTTGCATCTTCACTATAGCTTGGGCAAGTGTATGAGTTTCCTATTATTGATGCAACAAATGACCACAAACTTGGTCATGTGAAACAATACAAATTTCTTATCTTCCAGTTTTGGAATTCAAAAGTCCTAAAATCAAGGTGTTGGCAAGAGCTGCTTTCCTTCTGAAGTCTCTGGAAGATAATCCCTTTCTTCCTCTTTCCTATGTTCTAGAGACCATCCACATTCCTTGGTTCATGACTCCTTCCTTCACGTATAGGACTTGTATCATAGTATCTTCAAATCCCTCACCTTGTTTTCGCTCTTCTTCTCTGACTGATCTTCTCATCTCCCTCTTATAAAGACCCTTGTGATTACCCTGGGCCCACCTGGACAATCCAGGCTACTCTCCCTATCTCAAGATCCTTAATTTAATCATACATGTAAGCGCCTATGTCATGTAATGTAGTTACAGGTCCCTTAATGACACAAGGTACTTAACCCCTGTGCCCGCTTCCTATCTATAACATGGGAATAATAATAGTATATTCTTCATAGGATTGTTGTATGAATGTGTATCTGTATAATTTTTGGAAGAATTACTGGCACATAATTAAAACTCCATAAACATTAACTACTACTAATGCTAATGCTGTTATTTATTGTTAGAACACTGGGCAGGGAAAGAGGCACAGTAAAAATAATTTAATAAATACATTTGGTGTATTTAGTTTAAAAGATAAACTCTTTAAAAAATAATGAATTTCCGAAGAGCATGAGAAATGCTCAATTATCAATGTCACTGCCAGGTTATGCAGCAAGAATGATTTGAGGCCATCTGTGGGTTCTGTGGCTTTCTCTATCTGTCAGCTAATGCCTGAGCTGACTCACCATGGCAATTGTTGGTGACCTGAATCCTCCTCAGTGAATACCTCCATCTCAAATCTTCTCATTTATAGCAGGCACCAAGGAAAGAACAGACTCACAAAGACTATAGGCCCTACTCTCATATCAATTCTCCTTGCAACCCCAGGAAAGAGGTATAGACTGCTTTATTTGCATGATTCAGAAATACAATCTCCCGTGGAATGAAAGTTTTCCAATAGAAAATATTCAAATTTCTTTCAGGGAGTTGTGTCAGAAGTGGCATTGCTGCAATGTGTATTCCGCGCTCCTTTCTGCAAGCACGTATTTATGGACAGCTCCCTGTGAACAGTGGAAGATACAGCAATGCATAAATACAAAGCATATTTTTTCCCAAGGAGCTTCCATTCTAATGGAAAAGATGCACATCCCCAAGATGTGATTTTTTTCATGCCAGCGGTTGGAGCTTTGCTTTCTGCATTGGGGCTGGGTCCAAATGATTTCTAACATCTGCAGGAGGACGTGATCCACTCAGCCTCAGAGAAGGATGTCAACTAAATTGCAGATTTACCTCTGTGAGCAGCGAACTGTTCTTCTATATGTACATATTTTACATGCAAACACACTTCTCATTATAATATCGTCCACTTGACTCAGTAGCCTTCTCTCATCCTACTTCTGCTCCAGATGTTTGAGACTTTGCAAAATGTGAGGTTGCTATCTGAAAAAGCAATGTCCTCCCTGCTCCCTAAGTGGATTACTAAGAAAAACCTATACAACAGCATCCTTTCTTAACTGAGCTCCATGGCCCATTCATGTTAGAATCAACTGAGAAGAATCTCTTGGGGTTTCCATAAACTGAGAACCACACCCAGGAAAACAGATTCCTGAGTGAACCTGAGCAGATGACAGCATGAGGATTATCTGACAAGAAGAACAAGAAGGTTAAAGAGACCTTTTCTCTGAAAGTGAATAAGCTCATTGCATATTGAATTGTACCACGGAAAACAAATGTATTTATGTACCCTGTAAGTGATAGCTGCAGAAAACTATGGAGGTGGTAGTGGGTTGTCCTGAAAGATGTTTTGGGGAGAAATTGGTTCTGTGAATTAAACTGTGAATCACCGCATCACTGATGAGGTCCATTGGCTAAGAAACGTAAAAGAGAAAACCTGGATAGGAAATGCATGAGTTGCAAAACAAATCTTTTAGTACAGAAAATTGACCTTATTAAAGGTCATCAAAGAGTTCCTGAAAAAGACACGAGAGCCTTCTATTAATTCTGTGGGAAGCACCCCAAAATATAAATAGAAAAAAAAATTGCTCAAAATGGAGAAAGAACAATGGACCAAACTCTTCTGGGCTAAACAAACAGACAAGCTCCAGTATTGGGCACTCTGCTTCTTTATTTGAAAATTAGTACTTACAAATTTCTAAACAAACAGAGGTCCAATTTTGACTTCTAAGAAATATAAATCAGACTGAGTCGCCGTTAAACTATTATACGGTGAAATATGAAAGCAACAGCATGATGTATTGGCACTTGAGATCTGCATTACTGAAATGGGTTTTAAGAGATGGCAAGGAGAGACCAAGCACTTGAGAAATCAACAGGAAATAGGTTGTACTATTTTTGCATAGTAGTGTCAAGAAACACAGAATGATTTAAGGGACTTTTAAGTATAAAACAACCAGAATTAATACAATAAAAAGGAAGATGGTACAGGATCAAGTGCTGCATATAGCCACAGGGAAAAGGTGACTTTACTATCATGGTTTTAAATAGACTGAATTAAGATCAGTGATAACACTCCAGGAGGTTATATGAACAAACAAGATCGCTGCCACTTAAATATCTGTCTAAACTAACCTTTTTAATAGATTTGAAAGGGATAACACCTACTGCATCAAGGACACTGGAGTGTGTCACAGGAGGGCATAAGCTGTATTTCTGTTTCTAATATTTGTTTGTAACTTTCATAATGCCTCAGAAGTCACTTAAATGCTGAGTCTCAATTTCCTTATTTGGAATACGTGGATAAAAAGTCCAATTTCTTATTCCACACAAGAAGCTGTGGGTTTCAAATGCAATCATCAAAAAGCCTCATTTATTACATATTTTATATGCTGTTATTATCTTTTTAGTAATAACTAACATTCGAAATCTCATATAGTCATCTCACGGTTCTTTAATTGACTGCTACTGTATGTGTAATACATCTGTGGCTTTTATACATTTATTCATTTTTCAGTTTTTATCCTGGCTAACTGGATGTTTTTCTTAGTTCATCCATTTAGCAAATAGTTACTGAACATTTACTATGCCGAGTCCTAGAGTAGGACTGGCTGGTGTAGAGCCAGCCAGTAGTAGAGCTGGTGTTGCAACAGTGAACATATTCTGTCTTCATGGATCCCCCAATCTGAAGGAAAAGAAAGAGATCAAGCAACTCATCCCACATGTACAGATATACTTACAAACTAAACTGTAAGTGGAGCGTGAAAGGGCAGGGCTTGTACAGCAGTGTTCAACAGTGAGATCTAAATTAGGCTACTGGTTGGGGACCACAGTTTCAAGAAAATGAAACTTACTCTGAGTAAATGCCCACCTTTGTAAATGTCGAGGGTCAGGAGGGAAGGAGAAGGTGGGGAAGGGGAAGTGAGGAGAGGTAGGAGAATGGAGACTAGGGAGGGTGGGGTGGAGGCAGCAGGATGGAAATGGGAGAAGTCCACAGATCATCTTGACTCTGGGAAAGCTTGGTTCTAGGTTTCATTGGCACGAGTCTACTTTGGTTTCATCCTTATCTCTAGGACATAGCAAATGGTCCTCATATTGGTTTTTACTCCTAAAGGAATGCCTTCTGGCTTTCCAGTTACAAGCACTGAGGAGGGCACTTGACGAGGTGAGCACTGGGTATTATACTATATGTCGGCGAATCGACTTCAATAAAAAAATTTATATATATAAATATAATTAATTATATTTATAATATAAATATATTATATCAAACATTATATTATAATATAATTATAAATTATTATAACAAATATAAATGAGTTATAATTTATAAATTATAAATATAACTATAATAACTATTAACTATAATATAACTATAATATAACTATTTTATAATTTATATTTTTTTATTTTTTTATTTTATAATTTATAAATATAACTATAATATATAGTTATATTATAAATATAAATTATTATATTATAAGTATAATTATATTATATTATACTTTTATAATATATTATATTTATAATATAATTATATATAAATATATAATTTATATAAATTAAAAATATATATATTTATATATATATAAAATTGGAGGTAGCACCCTCAAGAGGCAGTTACTCAGAGCAGTTGTGAGGATCCTGGCAGAGTTATTAGGATATCTGTCAGTAAATTGTGCTTTCTCAATAAAATAAAAAGCCCAAGATATTTAACAAGTCCCTCTAGATTGGCAGGACTCTATTTTTTTCCAAAGGTGTTCCTCCAGGCACTAGATAGATGCTGAAGTCTTTAGCACCTGACCTCTCCCATCCTGCTTTCATCTGGGCTCCTTGGTATCGCATCTTGGGCACGTGTGATTCCCAAATCAGCCAAGGACTAAAGGAGAGTTTCTGTGCAGGAGTTGAGGCCTTCCCTCTCTGACCCCTTTCTTTTCAGGATTCCACCCTCAATTTTTAACCACTCTGGCAACCTTGAACTTTGAACTCGGCTTCCTCAGCCCAGTAAAATCTGGCTGCTTTCTGCCTGAGTATTATGATGTCTGAAAACTGGGATGTGTTTTTAAGAAAAAGTCAGTTAAATGTGGATCTCCCAGAGCTTCCTTTCCTTCTTTCAAGAATCAAATCTTGTCAAGTTTCATCCTGTTTTGAATTGAAGGAGGTTTTCTTAAGTATATTTTTTCCCCCAGGGATTACAACTACAGCAAGCTAGCCCAACAAAAATGATTCTGCTAGGACTGGTACTGAAAAGCAAATCATCTTTTCATTAACTTTTATAATCACTGACTTGGTCTATTAATTTATCTAGGATTGCAAGGTGGGAATATGCTAATTCTATTATTCCCTCTTTATTTATTACCTGGAGTACACCTTGAAAGAGAAATTCTCTGACTTCTATTTGGTTACTTTGAAGTACAGATCACATGGGAAAGGTATGATAAATTCTTTATGTTTCCCTTCATTTATCAATTTTCAAAATAATGAGTTGGTTCCTTCATATCTCTCATAGGTAACCAATTAGATTTTCATTTTTTAGTACTGTCATGAACCTTTTCACTTAAACATATTTAATATGTGGCAAAACTCTTGTTACTATCCTTCCTGATGCTATAAGATTTCCATTTTTGGTCAGTGAGAGCCTGCTCACTTGAGAGCCTGCTGAGTTCTTGTGACATAATCCCAGCGGGTTTCATAGTTTCCTTTTTTTCTGATATTTAAGAGCTAACCTTATTTTAATTTTACTATAACCTCACTTATCAGATTAAAATCTTAAGACTACAAATTTAACAAAGAATTAGAATTTATCCTCCTTGATTTTTAGGCCAACCAGAAATCTACCTACTTTTTAAACATTTGGCAAAAAAAAAAAAAATAGGATTCCTCAGCTACAGTATTAGCTGATCAATAATCTGAGTGCAGGGACTGTATTTAATTCACCTTGGTCAAGTATTTAGCAGTTAACATGTGGGAGTTGCTTAATAAATATGCATTGAATTCAATTATAACTATTATTTAGAGTAAATCCAAAAAGTTTACTGCTTTTCATTTCTCCCCCTAACTGGACATGTGGTATAAGAAACCAGTCCTGAAGAGACACAAGACAATGATTCAGTTCTCAGTGTTAGAACTTACACTTCTCAGGCTGCTTTCCTGCATTTCCTATTAATATGTTTTCCAAACTGAAGTCTACTGATAGAAGTCACTCCAGCTTTCAATATTTTTTACATTATAAAATGCATATTTTCATTTTTTTAAGTTGACATGAGTTTTGTAATTGTTGACTTACTTCCATTTGTTAAACAGAATCCACTGTTTTCTCTTAAACAGTCTGGATTTAAGCAAATAAACATAACAGTTTCTATATTCTACATAGTTTCTATACTTCTATATATCTCTTCTCTTCTAGTCTTCTCATTTGAAAGATGTCTGATCTTTCATGGGCTGCACATGCTTCTGGTTTGGCAGGAAAAGCCCTCCTGAGGCTCACCAACCCTGCCTCCCTTCGTTCATTCACCTACTCAGAAGACTCAGAACAAAGAAGGAACATCTGACTACAATACGGTATAATGCATGCAGAAAAGCTCTTCCAGGAGCAGATGAAAGTGTCCTCTTACCCAAAAGTGGGGTGTCAGGGAAGTTCTCAGAGACAGTGATTTCTCTGCTGAGAAAAGGTGATTAGTGAAAGACTTATCTCAGTGGAGAAATGAAGGCTGCACGTGTGGTGATTGCCCTGGGCACTGTGCAAAGATCCCAAGTCTAGAAACATCATGAAATCATGGCATGTTGAAGAAATGAAAATGGTTCTATATGGCTAGATAGCTGGATGCTCTTACTGTGCTGAGGATGAGGAAAGGAGGATTGGGGTCACAAAATGAGGACATTTACATAACAACTACATGAAAGGAGCTTCAGATTTACACTAAGGGTAGTTGTTGCAGCAATTCATCCACAATTAAATTTTTTTTTAATTTTTATTTATTTATGATAGTCACACAGAGAGAGAGAGGGAGGGAGAGTCACAGGCAGAGGGAGAAGCAGGCTCCATGCACCGGGAGCCCGACATGGGATTCGATCCCGGGTCTCCAGGATCACGCCCTGGGCCAAAGGCAGGCGCTAAACCGCTGCACCACCCAGGGATCCCAATCCACAATTAAATAATAACATCTCCTGTGGCTTCACTGCCACTTCCGAAGGACATCTCAGACACAGTCATTTCCACTCAGTCTTGTACCCTTTCTCTCTGCCTCTGTTTACCATTGTTTACTTTCTTTTGGGACATTTCATAGAGTGGTATTTCTTTACTGTCAAACATTTTCTCTTCTTTTTCTTTCTTCCACAAGTTATTTCCTTACCTACATCTCTTGTTTAGTTCTATAAACATGTTTCATGGCTGCTATGGCCAAGACATCTGAAATTTATACTTTCTCTTTGAACCCATAAAATTTAGCTTCTACTACTCTCATTACTCAGGAAACAACTTCCAAGTTTCCCAACATAAAAGTAGAACATGCTCTTTGATATGGATTTTCCATTCACTTGATGTTCCTTCGTAACAAGTTACTGGCCTAACTCACCCGGACAGAGGGTAATAAAATTATGTGTGGCTCTCACAATAGCCACCGTCCCTGCAATATTCATAGGAGCAGCTTTTGCACCTATAACTTCGGTGAACACACACATAAGACACAAGGGGGGCCCAGCATACAAATGCATGATCCCTGAAAAACAATGTAAAGAACCCACTTTGGTTATGATAGAAGTGCATCTCTCCTTTTCAGAGACAGGAGTAGTTGTCCAAACACAGCACTTTATACTTCTATTCTTAAGAGTAATGCAGTACGTAGAAACTTATGATTTAATAACAATGATATTCATATAGGTTTCAATTATATACCTTCGACTGAGAGGGTTTAGAGTTCCAACCTTTTGTATTCCCTAGGCATGCATTCAACGAGTCAGCAATGGAATTATCTCCCGTGTGCCCTTTTGGAGCTCATTCATTCTCTCTCCACTGGCCCTCCTAGCAAACGGCACCACTTTCCAGATGCTTATTCCAATCTTATAACGCAAGGATCCTCCCATGTAATCACTAAGTTCCCTTCATTCAACATCCTCAGTATATTTGAGTCTGATTTGACTCAAGAGAACCCTCTCTCCTGATTGCTGGTCCTCTGGTACGAGGTTCCACTGTCACTTGCACACATGAGATCAGAGACCTCCCAATTGAGCTGCCACCTCCAATGTGTGTGCCCTTTCAGCCTAAATGACCATTCTCAAATACAAACCATCCTCCAAGCAATTCTCTTCTCTCGATGAGGGTATGCCCCTTCTCCTGTTTGGACTAACCTCCAAGGCTCCCATGTGAAAATATCTGCATTTTAGTTTCAAACCTCTTGCTATGAACATTTATACTAATCTCAATTTATCAATCACTTTATTCCTCTTATCCTACACTCATGATACAGTGTTTTACATTGAGTCTGTAGAATTCTTATGACATTGCCTCTTCTGACCTGTAGGGTCAAACATTCCATGTTAGTTGCCATAAATGGTTCTGTTTTTACATGAACTCATGCACACAACCCACAACCCAGATCTCCCTTTCTCTCACTTAAGTTAACAAGCAAGCTGAGAGCCAGCTCTGTAGGGTCATCATAGATCCCCCTGCTGAACGTTATACATAGTAGTCTTGTGGGTTACCTTGGCAACAGGTACATTGCTGACTTGGCTTTTACTGAACATCAGTACTATCAATTTTGTCTTGATTTTTGTAACTTTGTGGCATTTTAAATAATGTTGCATTTGTGCCTTGTGTAGAGTGAAAGGACTGTATTGAATAAACCTAGAATTAAGATGCAAAAAAATTATATATAATAATAATTCCCATTAAGAAATAGCCATTATTTTAGAATTTATCCCTACACCCAATACCTAGTAGAGTTCTCTTTCACCAAGTGTCAATAAATACTTAAAAGGTGAATGCATGTATGATTCATATAGATGTGTCAAGAGCACAGGCTTTGGAAAGTAACGGATGTGAATTTAAATCTTAGATCTAACACATGCAATCTGTGTAATTCTGGACAAAGTTCTTAATTTCTCTAAGGTTCACTCTATCCCACATCAAGAGACTTGAAGCATCCTGGTATACACCACTCTTAAGTGAGTGGCTCAGGCAAAGCCCAAGAGTCACATTAAGTTGGTGTAAGTGCCATGGACACACAGGCCAGTGGGGCGCATGCAGTCCTCCAGGCCTTCACAAGAGGTTCACTTAACTGCCAGCATGGAGAGGTAGTCTGTGACTGTGATCCAGGAGGGAAACCCTGACCACTTCTAACACCACCTCTCCTTTTTATATAGAGTTTAGGAGAATGGCCTTATATATCTGAAGAAAATCCAGGCTGATCTTTGATCTGGGCCGTTCAGGGGAATTGCAGACAAAATCCTGCAGCTTTGTTCTTGTGCTGATAGCACCTGCAGCTCTTCCTTCTGAGGACAAGGAAGCTAGTGGTGCCACCTATTTCTGTTCCAGGCAACCCAGAGCAAGCCACAGGGCTCGTTCAACAGACAGTTCTGTCCCTCTCCTCTTACTCCTGAATAAAATGGTAATATTCAAGCTATTCATACTTCACTGTATTGTTAGGACTCAATCAGAAAATGCCTAGAAAGGAAACAACTGATACATATTAACTATTTAATATATGATGGTTACATACAATCATGCTTTAGTAAATTCATATTCTGCAAGGCTGATGCTAAGAACAGGTGGAAAATAGAAGTATAACCCAAGAACTGAAGTCCATTTGATCAAAGACTCTCCCATAAAGCACTGACACCTGACCTATCTTGAGGTTATTTTAGGTTGTCTACGAGAGTATTTTTCCATTGTTATGTTTTTCTCTTATCCCATATTATACAACAGTCATTTTACAATGAGTCCTGTCGTACCCTTTAACAGGGTTTAATTTAAAGTGTTTGAATTTAAAGTCTTATTGGCCGTCGGAAAAGCTACTTCAACAGTGGATCAGTGAGAAGTGGTGGCTGGTTAAATGCGTGGACAGCGAACTCACTGCAAGAGAAAGCAGCTGAAGCCACAGGAAAAAGACGGTTTCCTAGGGTTGCAGATCAATGAAAGCAGAGGGAGATTTGAGTCATCATGAAGCGCGTGGCAGAGAGAACACAGAGGAACCTATTCCTCAGCAGTCACGACCATGGGGACATCATGAGTGGTGCCTTAGTTTTGGAAGAACAGTGTCAACAGTCTTGTTCAACTAATGTTGAATTTACATCCTAGATTGGATGTGTATTAAGTATGTATGACTGGGAAAATTGCTTAATATTTCTAAGACTCTATTAGATGGGTTGATTTTTAGGATTAAGTTAGAAAGTCTATAAAAACTATATCTGACAGAGTAAAGTGCTCAAAAACTGTTAGCTATTTTTGTACTGTGATAAATATTTTGCAAGGTAGATGCTCTAAGTAGAGAATGGAACTATAAATAGGAACCACTTGAAATATGTTTTGCTAATTATCCACTGTGTAGCACAGGCTTTGCTAAACTCTATGATCCAAAGACAAATGAGACCGACTGCCTTGGTTCTGCGTTCCAGAACTGCAATTCAAGGTGGCATATTTTTTTTTAAAGGATGATTTTATTCAAATGGATCATTGCAAAGGAGGAGCTAATACATAATAGGAGCAGCTCAGCTAAACTGTTGAGGCCAAGAGAAGAAGTGGGAAGACTAAGAGTAAGCTGCCCAATTCATCTCTGTGATTTAACAGCTGGAGGGAGCCTGAGTCTGTACTTGGGTTCAGTATGCAGACCTGGCTGTGAACCCAGCTCAGTCACTTCCTATCAGTGTGGCTTATGCAAGCCATCCTCCCTGAACTTTTAGCCTCCTCATTTTCAAAGTGGGAGAATGCAACAGTTATCTAATAATATTTACCTGGACTTTTAAAAAAATTATAAACTAACTGTGAATATAATGCTAGACATATAGTAAGTACTCAAGAAAACGTTGCTATTTCTAATACTATTGGGGCACCTGGGTGGCTCAGTGATTGAGCATCTGCCTTTGGCTCAGGTCATGTTTCCGGGGTCCTGGGATTGAGTCTGACATCGAGCTTCATGCAGGGAGCCTGCTTCTCCCTCTGCTTATGTTTCTGAATCTCTTTCTCTCTGTGTCTCATGAATAAATTTTAAAAATCTCTAAAAAAATACTTTTAATATTAGTGTAATTGCTATTATTAGTAGTACTATTGATATCATACTATGATCACTATTCTGTAGGCCCTGGTGAGAACAGAAGGCTGATCAGTTACCTTTGATGGTGGAGGAGTGTGCCGAGAACATCACCAATCTTTGCAAGGAGACCTGCAGTCTGTACAACATGGTCTGTCTGACACAGTTTAGATAACATCAACAAATTACCTGCCCTCTCTGTGACATGCCTTCCCTTCATGCCAATAAAGTGAACCAGAACCTAACTTGATTTACATCAAAAAGTGATGAAATACGTGTGGAAAAGAAGCTTTAGTGGCTAAAAAAATTAAACGTTTACTAGAAGAACAGTCACAGGCTCTTTTCTGGATTCTTCTGTGTGCTAGGTGTGAGACACCAGGCAAATTACTGAATCTCTCCAAACCTCAGACTGTTTATCTGATAATTGTAGATCATATTAACTAACTCATTGTTCTAGAATAAAAGAGCAAATAACAGGATAATGTGGCTTGAGGTAGGCTATCAATAACTCTTAGGCCCCTGCCCCACAAAAAGATATAATAAAATACTTCATTAAGAGGAGACGAAGTGAAATCTGTGGTTTCTACCATTTTTTATGTGAAAGTATTTCAAACACATTTTATATTTTGGCAGAGGTCTTTATCTTTCCTATGAATTTATGCTGAAGGCACAGCACGTTTATAAGTGAGTTACACGGCATATTATTTTTAGGCTAGAGAGACATTCTTTGGTGTCCTAACATTTGACTGGTTAATGGAACACTATATCTTTTATTAAACTCAGAATGCCTAAGTGAAACATCATCAACTATAGCCCATGGGGGGAAAAACTCTAATATTTGAAATCAGGGTCTAGTTAATAATATTAAATTTGGATAAATAGATTCACATATGTCTATAAACAGGTATCTGTATCTATCTATCTCCGTATGGATCAATCTATCTATAAAATGCTTCCATTTCTGACTTAAAATATAAAGCTAAATGTTAAAGTCAATATTGCCATGTATGGGCAGAAAAAAGCTTTCTACAAAAATCATTCCTGTTTTTATATCTCTTTACATAGCTATAAAGTCAACTTCAGCATGCAGGTTGGCTTTCAAAACATCTCCTTTGATACCTATGTCAGTGTGTTAGATAAACACTTACTGTATGCACATCCGAACACCTCGATCCGCATTCCAATTCTGCCCCTGGGGTTCCACTCTAAAGGGATGAAGCGCAGAAATCGGGCTTTGATAGAAGGCTGAAGTCTGTAGTACACAACACTGTCTGCATTTGCATTTCCTGAAAAGCCCTGAAAGAAAAGGGAGAAGGAAATCAATGCACCTGGAGAATATCCGTTTCACTCTGTGACCTAGAAACATCCATGGGCAATGTCTGACTTCCTTTCTTTACTGTAAAAATGGCTACTTTCTTCAAGAAAATCGTATTTTTATATACCCAGTTACATAATAATGTCCCTCCATCCGTAGGAGATACAATTGCTCAGGCTTTTCTTTATATTGAGAGTAGTTGAAATTCCACCTTCCCACTAAACCAGCTTTCAACAATGACACCCTCAATAAACTTTGTTTCTATAAAGTTCAAATTAAACTTAAAAGGTATTAACATTGTAAACGGCACCAAAAAAATTGAGAAAATCCTCTTCCAGGATTCAAGAAGCAGGATCTGATTCAGCAAAGAAGCTGCCCCCATCACTGATGAATGATAAAAGTTAGGACATGTTTCTCTAGTTTCATTTTCTCCTCTTATTAACATAAACAAAAGTACCTCCCAACGCTCTATTCAGAGCACTCTGATAATAGGCTGTTCCAACTTCACAGTACTGCCAGGCATGTTAGGAACTGCTTCACATCAAAGTTATTTAATAAAACAATAATAAAACAAAAGCACCCGTATTAAAAAAATTGTTAAGGGAAATTGGAAGCAATAATAATTTGGAAAGACCTGTAATTGGACTTACAGACTCTAGAATTTGAAAGCTAGAAAGACCTTGAGAATGATGCTCTGCTAGCACAAAGTGCAGATGAGGAATTAAAGGTCAGAAGGGTAGAAAACTGGGGCACCTGAGTGGTTCAGTAGGTTAAGCAGCTGCCTTTCGGCTCAAGTCCTGGGATTGAGATCTAGGGTAGGCTCTCTGCTCTGCAGGGAGTCTGCTTCTCCCTCTCAAATAAGTAACTAAAATCTTTAAAAAAAAAAAAAATGAGAGAGAGAAAGAAAAAAGAAAGCTCTTGGTAGGTGTGCTGAGCATGACTGGACTAGCGTATAAGGTCAACCTCATGTAGGCTGCACAAGGCAAAGGCAAACACACTTGTAATATCCCTACACAGGGAGTCTACTTATTTACCTGTTTTTCTTTCTAGTTCACAAATACCTCTTTACCAGCATTTACCAAACATATTTTTTTAAAAGAGTCAAATTAATTTTATTTGACTCCCCTTATCAACCAATTCTCTAGTTCCTGCCACCACCCACCACTACTCCATATACCCAATTCTCAAGCTCAAGCACCACAGGCAGTTCTGAGAGACCCTCCAAACTATACCCAAAGTCTGGGCATGTGTCTTCATCTCACCAATGACCACCCAGTTCCACAAGGCATCCCTCACCCAAACTACCTCAGGGACCTTCTCCTTACTTTTTTGATCTCCTGTTCTCTATGACCATCCCAATTCACAGCCCTAATCTCTACCCCCTGAGCAGTCAGGAAAAATTTTAAAGGTAAATTAAACCGGGCCACCTCTCCCCTACTGCCATTGTTTCATTTACCACTTAGATCAAAATCCAAGCTCCTTATCAAACATATAGTCTTTGACAACACCCTCCATTACGCTTTCATTACATTGTCCAGCCTGGAACAACCAAGCGCTGCCCTGCATAGGGCTTTTGCATCAGCTGTCCATACTGCTCTGAAGGTTCTCTGCACAGGCAGCTCCTCTTGCCATTTCAGGCCTTGCTCAGGATATTACCACCTAAGTCAGACTCTTTCTAGTCAGTGTACCTGGCATACCCCCTGCGTCTTATCTTCCCATTTTATTTTCATCATATTACTCATAATTTGGATAGCACAAAGTAATGAGGTCCTCTTTCCTTTGATTATTGTTTATTGGTTTATCTTATCCCACTAGAAGACCGGCTCCATCAAAGCAAGGACCTCTGGGGGCCTCCATCCATAGTACCTGGGACATGGCTCGGCTCATAGTGGTTCACAATAAAATATTTGTCAGACATGTACCTTTGGGAAAGATTGAACTTAAAAACAAAACAAAGTTCAAAAGGTTTCTCAATTACAGAACCTCTCTCAGCATGTTGAATGTGAATGTACGAACGTGTACTACATCTCCCATGACAGATAGTTATCCAGTATGGTTTAAACTATTAGGCCCAAACTCCTAGCTACTGTTTCCTACAACATAAATAGGAAAATACTGTTTAAGCCCACAGATATTTTAACTCTGGTAACCAGACCCTTCTAGAAAGCTCCATTCTTCCCACTAGTCAAAATTTTATACTCTGGGCACTGGGGTGCACGTGCATGTACATGAGTGTTCATCAGCCCTCCAAAGCAGGGGAATGTGCATACAGGGTTGAGGCCATCAGCATTCAATCCTAATCAGACCCTCTTACATTTTGACTCTATTTTTCTGGGTGCCACTGGCAGGCTAATTGTGATTTCTTTCAGTGAACAGCTGGATGATGAATTAGATAACCGTCCAAAAGATCTCACATTTTCCCAACATTAATGTACATTCACAGATTTAGATAGATGCCACTATGATGATCTCAACATCTTAAAGGATTAGGAGAAAAGATGCAAAGTGGTAGTGGCAACAGACACGTAAGTGCAATGAGGAGGTCTACAAATGGCAATCTTTTACATTTTACCTGATCGATTTATGAGTTATTTAAAATTCAAGAACATAAAGAAGAAATATAAGGTGCTTAGCTTATAAGTGTAATAAAAATATCTTCGCACATTCAAAATTTTAAGCAGTTTTTTCTTACAAAGGACAAGGGAACTTGTGAGGTGGGGGGTAGGGATTTTTAGCACATTCCAGTCATACTTGGGATTTTTAAAAATAAACATGTATTGATTTTATAATAATTAGTAAAATGAAGTAAAATGTAGACATGGGAAGTGACAAAGTAGGCAGAGCATCATTTTGTAATGCTCTGGATACCTTCAATAGCTTTCTAGTATTAATGTCATCGGGGGAATATGTACATTACTATTAATTATTATCTAACTAAACAATAATATTTGTCTTATCTTGCTCCCCATGTTGAAATATTTTCAATACATGAGATAACAACAAAGATTTTGCTGTGAAATTCTGTATTTCAGAATGCTAGTGAATGAGGCACAGGGTTAATGTTACATTACCTTATAAATGAAAAGTTCTAGGTATACTATCAGGTTTCAAATGTATTTCCTTTGCCTAAGAGGTATTCCTCAATTGGCTATGAAGATTTTTTTCATACCATCACAATTAATAAAAGTATTTAGAGGTGCCTGGGTGGCTCAATCACTTAAGTGTCCAACTCTTGATTTCAGCTCAGGTCCTGATCTCAGGGTTGTGGGATCCATCCATATACCAGGCTCCATCCTTAGTGGAGAGTCTGCTTGAGATTTTCTTTCTCCCTCTCCCTTTGTCCCTCTCCCCGCATCCCCTGTTCACTTTCTCTCTAAATAAATAAACACATCTTTAAAACAATGAAATAAATTTTTAAGAAAAGAACATATGGATTTCAATTGTTCTTTTAAAAACATAATTTTACTATGTGGATATTTGTCTCCCCTTTTATTATAGATTCAGAACTTTGGTGTCTGTCACAATCACTTGAGGAGCTGTTTAAAAATGCAATTTCTAGACCCTGCACCTCATGCACTAAAACTGTGAGTGAGACCCTGGAACCTGCATTTCTAATGCATGATGCCAAGCCAATCTGTACTTTTGGTCTTCAGCTGGCTTTGAAAATTTTTCTAGCTTGTTAGTAAACCATGCTCTTTACCCCTTCTTGCATTACTGCAAAACTTTTCAGAGAAGGAAAAGATTTTAGGAGAGGGGTTCATTGGGGCTAACTTCCAAAAAGAGAAACAAGTAGCAAATGAGTTCTGTGTTATCAATCTAAAGATCTTCAGTGTGCAACTCTGTGTCTTGGCATCAGTACAGAAGAAATATATTACGCAGCTGTAATATTTCCATGAACCCTGTGAAGTAGTCATTTTGATACCTACTTTAAAGCTGAGGATAATGAAAATTATAGAGGTTGTGTGCCTAAAGCCACACAGCTAAGAAGTAGCAGAGTAAAGATTTAATCCCAGGCTTTTCTGACTCCAGAGCACATAATTTAGCTAGACTATCAACAGGCCTCACTCTAACAGAATATGAAAGCAAACAACTCACCCGAGAGGAAGCTTGATATTTTATTAGAGGCTCCCTCTGATTTTTCTTATAATTTACATTTAAAATCTTGAACACATTGAGAGTAATGCAACTTAGATGATTGCTGAACATAGCTCTACCAGTTAACTTCTATAGACAAAAGGGTTGCTCTAAAAGCTTAACATTTTCTCAAACTTATTGAAGTAGAATAAAAATAAAAGAAAAATGTTCGATAATCAATAGAACTCTTGCATAAAATGATAACCTCCTAATAGATGGAAAATGTAAAAGAATATACCTGTATTTTATCAAATGTATGAAATATCTACAAGAGGAAGTAAGGTGATGTGTCTTATGTGACAAAAATCAAAAGGCCTTAATTTTTCTTTTCTTTGAGGCTTGATGATTTTCAAACTCAATGAGGTATTATTCATAGATGATTTAGAAATGTATTCTAACCAGGATAATTTATGGAGTCAATGAATTAAAGTTTTTCACAAGGTTTTCAGTATTTCTATAATGATTCTAAAGTTTATGAAGAGATGTAATAGCATTAATATATTTTATAAATATTAATTGAGCAACTCATCTATAAAAGTCAAGATGCATAAAGGAAAATGCCCATATGGCAGTTCATAAGGGGATCCAAAACACTTCTGTAATAAATCAGAAACATGGGACCACTTACATGTAGCTATACAGCAGGCTATGTAATTACATCAAAATTGGTTTTGCTCCCATCAAAATGAACAGCAATACTAATATAAATTCAACATGACAAGCAGGCAAACATGCAAATCCCCTGACCTCTCTGTTATGAGAATTCATGTGACTTACATATGACCTATTTCCAAATATAACTCATTTGGACACAATCAGCTAACATGCAGACACTAAATGCACATAACATCATTCTGTCTAATGGAAGTCAGCCCTTTGTTTTATGATGTTGGTTATAAATATTTACCAAGTGTGTCAGTGTACCTCCCAAGAGGTTGTCTTGTCTTAAAAACCCACAAATGCAAAAGAAAAGTGAAGAAAAAAATATGAACTCCTGAAAAGTGAGGAACTTGCTAACATAAATCCAAATAAGAATAACTTTTAAACATACGTTGAACAAGACTATTGTAACTATATGTATAAATGCAGATTCTCTCTTAAGTAACAGTGAATGTCATTCATTTTTTGTAATAAAGAAATAGCAATGAGAGTACAGAAAGCATATTACACAGGTTTGTTCTGTGTATATGATAAATCTTGAATTTCAAAACAAAAATATAGAATTTTATTCAAATAAAATCAGTTTCTACCACCCCTCTCTGAAAATATTCACTATCTTTAAAATACTTGTTTGAAGGGATACCAAATTACTGGCAAGATATCAGTAAGGTCTCCTGTCTTGGCCATTTTATTAGAATCTGTGGAGACACCAAGTTGTAAAGTACACTGTTTTAGCCCTTTTAGCATAGAAAGGTTTCAATTCTCAAGATGGCAAGATCAAATGGCAAGAGTGAAAAAGCACATGAAAGATACAACCTTGGCTATAGTTCGTAACTATTGTTCAGAGACAGCAATAAATTGTTTTATGGAAGATACGTGGACAGGTCATTACATTTAAATTTATATTAGGATAATATATGTCCAGTTTTCTGGAAGACTAAGGTTTTATTGAGATAAAAAATAACTTCTAGATTAAAAAAATAATCATATTATGGTAGTGGTCCTACCACTACCAATTTCCTAGTCAGGAAATTCTGAACAATCCTGCTAGAAAAGCTGTACACAATGAAAAACAAGGAATGAAGTGCTAAAAGACAATAAAACATAGAATGTCCAAGATCTGGGAGAAAAAGAAAACTTAAGGAAGTGGACCGTACCTATGAGACCCTTTACTTTCTCTGAAGTAAATCTTTCTGAAGAGAATCTTCAGAAGCATCTGAGCAGATCTTTTTACAATTTCAGAGGGTTAAAGACAAAACTTTAGTTCTAAGCTTCCACACGTTCTATATCAGAAATCTGAGGGTCTCCAGCTTAGGATACAGGGTAAGTCAGAGATAAACAACTCCCTACATGGACTAAAATCCAACTTCCTGTTTTCTCAATAATATTCAGTCTAGTGCTCATTTCTACCTGCAGAAACAAATGTAGTCACACTCTGTAGACAGGTAATCCTTCTAAGTCAAAAATTGTTCATTTTTCATACATGATGTCCTACACAAATGGAAAGTAATAAAGCAGTGATGAAATCTGTTTCTAAAGGGAAATTCAGAGACATGGGATGCGGAAGATGGTAAAGTTAGTTAAGGGTTAGACTTTTGGTCTCAGCTCAGGTCATTATGAGAGATGTCATGAGATTGAGTCCTGTGTCAGGCTCCATGCTCAGCATGGAGTCTGCTTGAGATTCCCTCTCCCTCTCCCTCTACCCCTCCTGTTCATGCTCTCTCTCTCAAATAAATAAATAAATCTTAAAAAAAAAAGTTAAATTTAGAGTCTTGGACGCACAGACACATATATTAGCAAATAAGAAAAGCATCAGCCCTGTATTTTTTTTTTATCAGCCCTGTATTTAAAGAGCTTGGACATCATTATTGTTCTCTTAAACAACAAAGCTGAACAGACCTAAAATCGATGACCTTTCTTAGACCTATCAGAACACTGAGTTTACATGCACTATGGACTGGACTGCATCCCTCCAAAATTTATGCTGAGGCTCTAATCTCAACATGATGATATTTGAAAGTGGGTCCTTTGGGAAGTAACTAGATTTAGTTGAAGTCATGAGGGTGGAGCCCCCTTGATGGGATTAATATCATAATGATGAGAAGAAAGACCAGAGCCAGGTGAGGACAGAGTAAGAAGGCTGATATTTGCAAGCCAGGAAGTGGGCTCTCACCAGGAACTGAATCAGCCAGCAACTTATCGTGGACTTTCCAAATTCCACAACTGTGAAAAATAAATGTCTACTGTTTAAGCAATCCAGACTACAGTATTTTGTGACAGCAGCCTATGCTGAATAAACTACCCTGAAATCTGGAGAAACAAGACCATCCAAAGAGTCAGAGCCAAGATCTGTTTACCTAGAATGGAAGTCACTGGTGCCATAAACTGATGGGGTTGCTTATGCAGTAATATTGGAGAGCCAAAGGCAGAGGCTCAACCACTGAGCCACCCAGGCATCCTCAGTCAGCTGATCTTAAAGGAGGAAGATTATTCTGAGTTATTCCAGAAGGCCCAGAAGGCAGTAGTATTGATAAACTGACCAAGGCTGAGTGTGGGCTGGCAAGACAGAGAGAAATTCTTGAGGACCACAGTCTTAGAGGGCTCCCATATTTCTGTGAACTTGATTTCAAGGAACCTTTCCATGCTCTCTGTGAAGATCAGAAAAAGATTCCCTCTTAGCTCTGGCAAGGAAAGAAGATAATCATTGCAAATATGTCCAGAGTGTTCTGTACAACAAAGGCTTACTGTCCAGGAAAAAAGACTTTGCCAGAGCCTCATCCCAATTAGGAAAGAACATTCTCCCATCCTAGTTTCCTTACTCTCCCTGTTCCACCTATGAGAATAAACAGGCATTAGGAGTCAGTAGCCAGGAAAAGAAGTAAAGGGAAGGAGGGAAACAAACTATACCTCTAGAGAAACTCTGGTGAAGGTCACAGTCCCAAGACAGAGGCCTACTAAAAACACTGACATTTAGCTAGAATATTATAGAATTATAGAATATTCTCATATCATATCAACATACCAATAGAACTCCAGTATAAAAACACTGCATAACAGCTGAAAGAACTTCAAACACAGACTACCTCTGAAGAGGACCCCAAAGTCAAGAGGAGAGGCAAAAACAAGAGTACTAGATGAATCTGAAGCCTCTAACATCTACAGTACCTAAAGCCAACATTAAATACAGTCTAATTCCTTGCCAGATAAATAAAAATCCTCACACAAAAAAATATACTCATTTCAGTTTCCATTATTGGATACAACACGTTCAGATTTCAGAAGAAATGGAAAGGAATGCCAAAAGGCGAGAAAAAAACACATTCTGCAGAGGCAAAACATCATCAGAATCAGTCTTTACATATATCTCAGATTTTGGAACAATCAGACTAGAAATTTAAAACAACTGTGATTAATATGCTAAGGGTTCTAATGGGACAAGTGGACAGAATGCAAGAAAAACAGAAAGATGAACCTCTGAGAAAGAACTTAAGGGATATATCAGAAATCAAAAACACTGTGTCAGAGATGGAGAATGTCTTTGATGGGCACATAGATAAATTCAACACAATCAAGGAAAGAATCAGTGAACTTGAAGATAAGAAAATGCAAGCTTCCTAAACTATAATGCAAAAAGAAAAAAGCAGAAGAGAATATCCAAGAACTGGGGATAACTGCAAAAGTTGTAACATATGCATAAGTGGAATACCAGAAGATAAAGAAAGAATAGAGTGAAGAAATATTTGACTAACGGTCAACAACTCTCCAAAATTAATAGCAGACACCAAAGTAGACCCAGGAATTTCAAAGAGTAACAAGCAGGTTAGAAATCAAAATAAACTCTATACTGAGTCATAACATAGTCATATATACAATGGAATATTACTCATCCATTAGAAACGACAAATACTTCAAATTTGCTTCAATGTGGATAGAACTGGAGGGTATTATGCTAAGTGAAGTAAATCGATCGGAGAAGGACAAACATTACATGGTTTCACTCACATGGGGAATATTAAAAATAGTGAAAGGGATTATAGGGGAAAGGAGAGAAAATGAGTGGGAAAAATCAGAGAGGGTGACAAAACATGAGAGACTCCTAACTCTGGGAAATGAACAAGGGGTAGGGGAAGAGGAGGTGGACAGGGGGATGGGGTGACTGGGTGACAGGCACTGAGAGGGGCACTTGACGGGATGAGCACTGGGTGTTATACTATATGTTGGCCAATTGAACTCCAATAAAAAAAAATAGACAAAAAAAATGAAGATGGACTTTGATAGGTAAGATCAGTCACTAAAATTTTTTAAAATATATCAATATAGAAAAAAAGTATATCAATATGGAAAGAGATAAAACTGAGCAATACAAAATGCTCAAATTCAGAGAACACAGTAAAAAGGGGAAGCAAGAGAAAAAGGCAAAACAGTTACGAACATGGCAGATATTAATCCAAATATATCAATAATCATTTAAAAAGTGAATGGTGTGAATACATTAAAAGACAGATTGTCAGAGTATAAAGAATGATGAGAAACTATATGTTATCTACAAGAAATCCCCTTTGAATATAAAGATTAAAATACATTATTAGAAGGACAGAGAGAGATAAATCATGCTAATGTCAAAAATCCAAAAATAGTAAAATTAAAACCACCATATGAATAAAATAGTAATTAGCAAAAGTGTAATGTGCATATAGGAACAGTTTAAGAATTGGGAGCGTTCAAACCAAAACTGCTCTGAAGCTTAGAGATGGGACATTATAGGATGGCTTATAAAGTGAAAATGAGGAAGCTATTTAATCTTTACAATGATTCATTATTACAAAGGGGGTTTCCAGATGGCAGGAGATTGATTAAAAGTGGTTATCTTCTACCATTTTTAGAAAGAGGACTTAAGTTTCACTTATGTTCATGAAATATGCTAGATTTAATTTTGCTTATGGGGCTTAAATGGTTTTGTCTGCTCAGGGAATTTTCAAGTTCGGTTTTCATTTTGTATTTCAGCCTAACACTAACACAGATCTAAAAAAAGCTGGAGTGGTCATATTAATTTCAAACAAAGCAGCCTGTGCAACAAGAAAGATTTATCAGAGATAAACAGGCACATTGCATAATGACAAAGCAATCAATTTTCCAACATGGTATAACATTCCTCTGCGTGTAGCACAGAACAAGAAAGGGTCAAAATACATGAGGCAAATACTGATAGAACTGCAGGAAGAAATAGACAAATCCATTATTATAGTTGGAGTAGTTGATACATCAAAAAGACAGAAAAACAGTAAGACTATAGAAGACCTGTATATCAGTATTAGTCAACTAGATCAAATTGACATTTCAGAATATTCCATACAACACAGCTAAAACAGTCCTCTCAAAATCATATGAAACATTTACGAAGACGGACTGCATTATAGGCCCTAAAACATATGCTCACAAGTTTAAAAGAAATTGTAAACTGTACAATGTATGCTCTCAAACCACAATAGGATTAAACTAGAAACAAAGTAAATGATTAAAAAAAAAAGGCTTTGAAAGGACATTGAAATTAATGCAACCCTCGCTAAACTGATCAAAGAAAAGAAGACACAGAAATAACCGATACCAGGAATTCAAAAGAGCATCCTACTATGATCCCATACAAAATAGATCATAAGAGGTTACTTTGAATTGGTTTCGAAAATAAGTGAGCAAATTCTAAACAAATAGCAACTTGCCAAAACAGATGAAAAATAGGAAAATCTCAGTTGCCTCTCTGTTGGCAAAATTAAATCTGTAATTAAAAAATGTTCACATCTGGAAAATACCAGACTCTGATGTCCTTCCTTGTGAATTTTTCTAAACATTTAAGGACAAAATAACACCGATCTTATACAAACACCTTCAAAAAGTAGAAAAACAGAATGCTTCCTAATTTGTTCTGTGAGGCTAGCCTAACCCTGATATCAAAATCTGACAATGAACTTTCAAGAAGGAAAATAAAAGCCAATCTCATTCATAAATAAGATCCAACTACCTTTAAAAAATAGTTGCAAAATTATTATAGAACATAGAAATAAAAGGTTTCATAGATCATAATAGCTTCATCAAGTTTTTTCCAGGAACATAAGGACTGCTTAATATTTAAAAATCTTTCAAAGTTATTAATCAAATGGAAGAAAATATGATCTTCTGAAGAGATATAGAAAGAGCATTTGATTAAATTCAACACCTAAATGTGATTAAAACTTTTAGTCAAAAAGAGAATTTCTAAATCTGTAAAGGATACCTACAAAAATCTTAGAGCAAACTGTCATATGTTAGAAGAGATGCTGAAATCTGCTTTGAGTTTGGCAATCAAAGTATGTTCTTTATTGACCCTTTCAACATGAAGTGAATATTCTAATTAGGGTAAGAAAAATATTTAACAGGTAACATAGATTGGAAAGAAACATATAAAGTGGCTGTAATTCACAGGTTGCAAGATTGTGTCTGTAGAAATTTCTTTATAGCATGTGTTGAGCAAATCTACTTAATGAAAGTCTATATATAGATATGAATTCAATTTACACACCTATTAGAATGGCCAAAATGGACAACACTGACAACACCAAATACTGGTGAGGATGTGAAGCAACAAGATCTCTCATACCTGTTAGTAAAAATATAAAGGGATGGAATCACCAAGATACTCTTGAAGAAAAACCAAGTTGGAGGATTTTCTTGATTGGATATCAACTCTCAGAATATTATGAAAATAGTAGGATGTCATATTGGCAGAAGATTACTAAAACAGACCAATGGAACAGAACAGAGAATCCCGAAACAGACTCAAATGGGGAATGGATTTCTGGCAATGTTTGCAATGCAAATTGTTTAAAAAAAAAAAAAAAAGACAATAAACCAGCTCTTTTAAATGTGTGGTGCTGGGTCAGTGGAATATCCACACTGGGGGGAAAGAGAAGAAAATAAAGGAAAAGAAAGGGGAAAAAAAAAAAAAAAAGGAAGGTTGATCACTCCCTTAAATCATGTGCAGAAATGCATTCCAGTAAGATAGTAAAGCTAAATGTAAATAAAGCTAGCAGATGTGCTAGAAGACAGCATAGCTGCTTATCTTCACAACCCGAGGAGGGCAAAGACACATGACACAAAAGGAAAAGTTGACACATTAAGAGAAAAGGCTGACAAATCAGACGTATATTAAACTTAAGAACTTCTGTTGACTTAAAGGTGTTAAAATAGTGAAAAGAGAAGCCACAGAATGGAAGAACCTATTTTTCAGTAGAGTAGTGTCCAGAATTTATAGAGAACTACAAAGCAATAAGAAAAAAAGGACAAAGAAATATCTAAATGACTAGCAGACCTACGCAATGGTGTCCAGCCTCATTAGTCACGGGACATTGTAAATTCAAAACACAATGTGAGAGTTCTGCACACCAACCAGAATACCTTAAATTGAGGGAAACAATAAAAAGCTAAAATTAAAAGAAAACTGACAATACCAAGTGTTGTCAAGAATGTGGAAGAAATGGCATTTTCATACTGTGGTTGAGAATGTAAATGAACACAATCTCTATTACAAGTCTTTCACATATTCCACTAAAGTTAAACACACACTTACTTTATGAGCCAACAATTTCCCCCTCAAGAGTGTCCCATCAGGAAACCAGGCATTGTGTACCAAGTGCATATGAATGCTCCTGAAATATTATTCAGAATAGCCCCCAAATCCAATTCACATGTCAATTTGTAGAACAGATAAACACATTCAGATATGTTCATATAATGAGATGTTGTAAAGCAATGAAAACAAATCAATAATACCTATACAAACAACATGGATATGTTTCTCAAGCAGAATATTGACCCAGGTAGCCACATGTAAAAAAAAAAAAGTATATATCACATGATTTCTTTTATATATAATTCAAAACAGGCATCACAGTCATGATAGTGATAACTTTGGGAGAAGAGGGAAGTAGTAGTGATCAGGAAGGGATGAAAGGAGCTGTTGGAGATACTGTAATATTCTTGGCCTAGGTAATGTTTACATAGGTGTGTTCACTTTTTGATAATTCAGTGAGCTGTGTGTGTGTGTATATATACCTTTTATCTTTTTGGATGTGTGTTGTACCTCAATATAAAAAGTTAAATGAGCGGTGCCTGGGTAGCTCAGTCAGTTAGGCATCTGACTCTTGATCCTAGCTCTGGTCTTGATCTCTGGGTCATGAGTTCAAGCTCCGTGATAGGCTCCACACTGGACATGGAGCCTATAGGAAAAAAAGAAAAGTTAAATGAAAATAATTATGCTAACTTTGCAAAAGAAATAAGTCCTTAATGTTTTAAAAAATAGTTTAGTGAAGACAATCAAGATTTCAATTTGCATGTATTTATCCAAAAGCAAAAAGGGAAGATTCTGAAGAATATGTCATTAAAATTGTATTTTTCACTTTTGTGCTTTTCTATAGATCATTAAGAACACCATGAGAAGTACCTTTCAGCTTCAGATTTTAGATATCGTATAATTTTTCATGCATTATGCTATAAAGAGCTCCATTAACATCTTTCCTTTTACCATTAATATTACAAAGAATAATGACATTCTTATGACCATTCCCATTAAAATAACTATTGTTCACTGATGAAAGAAAACTACTGAGTTCTCTATTAGAGATATTATAAAATTCGAAGTAAATTATTCCTCATCTCTACATTCTATTAATGTTTTTCTATAGTCTTTCTAATATATTGATTAGTCTTCAGAGTGCTTCAAAATGCCATTTATTTATTAAATGACTGCTAATCATTTTTCCAAGTACAAACTTGAATACATGTTTTAGAAAGAGATTTAAAGGGTGTCTGAGTGGCTCAGTTGCTTAAACGTCTGCCTTTGGCTCAGGTCATGATCTCAGGGTCCTGGGATCAAGTCCCACATTGGGCTCCCTGCTCAGTGGGGAGTCTGCTTCTCTCTCTGTCTCTGCCCCCCTCTCCTGCTCATTCTTTCACTCTTTCCCCCCACCTCTCTCTCAAATAAATAAATTAAAAAATATTTTTAAAAAAGTTTTTAGAGGGGCACCTGGGCGGCTTAGTGGTTGAGTGTCTGCCTTTGGCTCAAGTCGTGATCCCAGGGTCCTGGGACAGAGTCCTGCATCAGGTTCCCCACAGGGAGCCTCTTCTCCCTCTGCCTATGTCTCTGCCTTTCTCCATGTGTCTCTCACGAATAAATAAGTAAAATCTTTTAAAAAAGTGTTTCGAAAGAGACAAAAAATACACCAATCTTTCCAGCAGAATAAAACAAAATATCCATTTTATTGTATTTGATTTGAAAAACTGAACTGTTTAAAAGCTTGGAGAGAGTCCAATCAACCCTTATGGTTCCTTAAAGCCTTAGGTTCTCATGTTGGCCTTTGAAGCCATTCATTATTTAACATACGTTAAGTACATTATAGTACTAATGTATATAGTATATACACTAATGTATATCGTAATGCACATTGGGATGTACATTAAATATTAGATACAATTATTCACTGGTGAACACCATATCTTCACTTAGATCAAAACCTACACTTTCATAGAAGCTTGTCACTCAGGAGCTCTGCAGCCTGAACTATGTCTAACTGCAACACTCAGTCTTAGATACAAAGATTAATGGCCTCTGAAGTATTCTTTTTAAAGTTGGTGCCGACTTTAAATTTTACCAAATATTTTTAGAACATGTAGACTAAAAGACAATGTGGTATTATTTTGGGTTGTTTGACCTTCAGAGTCTGTATAATTTGGTCACACAATTAAAGTTTCATTACACACACAGTCAAAGAAGAGCCTACTTTATTTAGTAATAACGTAACCAGGGAGCAAAAAACGTGCAGACTTTCTTAACCTATTCTTCACCAAAGAGCCATGCTCCTCTGCCCTCTGGGAGCAGAGGGTGAATAAATGCATGCAGCAGACACTGGGTTAGAGAGGCTGTCACAAAAATGTTTTTATTTCAATCAATAATAATACCTGCCTACCTGCATTGCCTTTTGAAACACTGCCAGATATAACAAACCAAACCAGTAAACGGCTCCCATACCCATGGGTGCCTTGATGTAGATAAAGGGAACGAAGAACACAGAGAAGTTAAATGCCTTAATGCATGTGCTCCATTTTTAATGCTAGGATGTCTGAGATTTGGAAAGTATTTCCTTTACTCAACACAGACAACATAAACTCATTCATTTCATGTTCAAACAACTGCTTTTAGCTCTGTAGACAACTCTTCTCAAATCCCAATAATCATTATTCCAACAACAACTGAAAGATTAATAATGCCTCCCTCCCTCCCTCCCTCCCTCCCTCCCTCCCCATAAGAGAAATTAAGGACATCTTTCCAAATCTTTCACCTGGAGACCTTAGTTTGCCCTGGAAAAGGGCACACAATTCCATCTGGTTAGGGACCTACACTCATTAGCCACAGAGACTTGAAGGAAATATATTCTAAGACTCAGTTTCTTCATCTATAAATTGGGGACAGAAATAATTACTTCCAAAGTGTGAACTACAAATTAAGTAAAATACATCTGCCCTGCTCATAATAAATGATAAGGTGCATTTGTGGTTGCTGTGGTGTGGTGAGCATATCCTCATATGTAGCCCACTGTCACTCACAGCTGATTAGTCTGACCACATGGCATTATTTGGGTTTAATACCTGAGTCTAAACACTCAAAAGGGAAACAGCAATTCCTCTGAATGTCCTCTAATCAGAGTGACAATCCCATTTAGGAAATAAAGGCAAATACTTATTGGGCTGTGGGTGACAATATTTTTAAGTTTAAGACAAAAAATATCAAATACTTCCCAGAAAAGTGACATAAACAAAAATAGTTTTAGTTTCTTGAATGCAAAATTTTCTTTTTTAACCAGTTTGCATTTGAATATAAATTTTGGAAATCATATACTTCAGATAGTGTAATTGTAGTACCGTGCAGCAGTAAGAGGTTCCAAATGCCCATTTTGTTTCAATACAACTGAAATAAGTTGATCAGCATTTAAAAAATATTTCAACAGTATGTAATAAATTAAAACAAACATAACTTTTAGAGATGTTTGTATGTATCCTTGAACTCAGTTCATTAGATATAGTGTATATGGTATTCAAATTCTGCTTATTTGAATTTTAAGAAAATACATTATTTATATTATACTATAGGATAACTATAATTATTTCCTTAAGAAACCAATAAAACGCCCCGGCCTCCGTAGATTAAAAAACTAAAACAAATGAGTCTGAGATCAACCTCTTCTAGAATTCGAATGACACAGTATTGGGGCTTATTATTTTACACATAAATAATGTTTATCTTAATGCAACATGTAGTGTAGAGTTTATTATTCTATATATTCAAATTTTCCTTTGAATTCTCCTAGAACAGGCACAAATTCTTTGGCCACATATGTAACATTTATGATTAAAGGAAAGACAGACACTGTGACCTA
The DNA here is from genome assembly GCF_003254725.2 of Canis lupus dingo. NCBI lineage: Eukaryota > Metazoa > Chordata > Mammalia > Carnivora > Canidae > Canis > Canis lupus. The sequence goes on from NC_064247.1 coordinate 74,795,794, forward strand.
TTCTGGCTTTGTTCTCTCAGGTACGAAAATTACAGCTCTAAGAATAGGAATAAGTATCTGCTCTGAACACGTATACCTTCAGCAATTCCTCAGGGACTCACATCTCAATTGAGTAACAGATAGTAAATGAGGCAATACTCCGTAGAGTTACATGTGCAGAGAACAGGGTCAGGTATCAACAGTCCTTAATACAAGACTTTATTTCTTACTAAGTTGAGGTCTTTGAAAAGTTATAGTCTTTATTTGTATACTGACAAAATGAAACACATTTTTCAATTAACTGTCAGAAATCTGAAAACCAACTAGGTAGGTATTCAATGATGTAAATGAATTATTGTCAAATATTTTTAGGTTCTATTTTAAGAAAAGTTTTTACTTTTCCAAAATTCATACTGAGATAGTTAAGGATGAAAGATTAGAGTATTAGTTATTTGTTTCAAAACAACATTACAGGAGACAACACATGGGGGAGATGGATGGGACAGGATAGGCCACAGGTTGTCGGCTGGGGATCGCATACAAAGGTATTTACTTTGCTATTCTGTTTACTTGTGTGTATGGAGTAAATGTGGGCAGCAATTGTAAAGATGAAATGAACTAGTGTATATAAGAAACCTAGTAAGTTTCCTGACACACAAGAAACTCATTTATTTTAATGTATCTAGTCAACTTAAAAGATCTCAATGCACCACAAAAAAAAATGTTTTATTTAGTAATCAGGATTGATTATGTTTGGGGAGCCTGGGTGGCTCACTTGGTTAAGTGTCTGCTTTTGGCTCGGGTCATGATCCCAGAGTCCTGGGATTGAGTCCTGCATCAGGCTCCCTGCTTAACAGGAGAGTCTGCTTCTCCTTCTCCCTCTCCCTCTCTCCATTTCTTCTTTCTCTCTTAAATAAACAAAATCTTAAAATAAGAGATTATGTTCAATAAAATTCTCAGTTTCTGTATATTACATTCTTTAGCCATGTAAAAAGGTGTCATCTAGGATCCATTTACATGCTCTATGTTTGTTTCCAAAATTTTTTATTTAGAAATTGATGATACTAAAAGTTGTAATTCTCCAGAGCACTTAGGTGGCTCAGTGGTTGAGTGTCTGCCTTAGGCTCACGTCATGATCCCGGGTTCCTGGGATGGAGTCCTGCAATGGGCTCCCCACAGGGAGTCTGCTTCTCCCTCTGCCTATGTCTCTGCCTCTCTCTGTCTGTCTCTCATGAATAAATAAATTTTAAAAATTTAAAAAAAATAAAAGTTGCAATTTTCCATTTTATTTTGCTCAGCCATTATACTGGTCAGGCCTAAATGACCACAGGGAAGCCTTCTGTGGCTTATGGTAGTCTCTAGAATAATGTAACCTAATGTTACCTTCACTAGTGAGGCTAAGTGCTCACAGAGGGAGATACTGAAAAACCTCAATTCTGTTGTTGAGAAGCTCATTAACAACTGCATTCGATCAATCTACTAATTTTTGTCATTTTCTATTCAGAATTCAAGAAGTTAAATTATTTCCTTATTTGAAATACATGCTTTTGTTATACATTTATCACATACTTTTTGCCATAACACCACTGTCATTGAAGGACTCAAAACATGAGTGTTTATATAACATACTCTGCAATTCTTGTATTAAATCTTAAATTTTTAGTGTATCTGTTCACCATGCTAAGTGATTTCACTTATTTGTTTGATGCTCACAAAAATCTTGACAGAGACTTATACCATGTATTGAGAGACTTGAGAATGATTACTCAAGCTTTCCAAACACTCACGTGCACTACATATTCTAATTCGGTCTCTTGGTTAACTTTACTTTGAGCTGTTTCAATTAAGAAGTAGAATGATGTTGTATTAAGAAAGTGCACTGGGGAATGGAATCCTGTAGGGGGTCTTCCAAAGGTCAGATCTAAGGCACATTCTTAAATACATAGCCTTGGTTGGTTCTTTCATCTCTAACACAGTAATAAAACCCAGATTGCCCAGATTACAACACTGCTTGAAGACAGTATTACTAGAAGTGTTTACTCTCTATGGGGCTGTACAAATATAAGGTATTTTTAAGCACATTGACTTACACTAAGATATGTTACCACATTTAAATCCATTTGATTAAAATAATTTTTAATTTATACTATACATTTTTGAGGGCACTGAATTACTTTTAAGTCCTGAGCACTAAAATATAATTACCCTGGCACATGCACTTGATGGAATATTATGAAGCAATTAAAATGGTGATTTTTGCAGACTATTGAAAAATTAGTATGCTCTCTTCATTACTTAAGTATGATACATGATTGTGTGATCAGCATACTTATAAGTTAATTCAGAGTAAAGCATAATAAGAATAAAGATGATACATCAAAGTTGTAACAGTGGTTTTATTAAGTGATAAACTCATGGATTTTTTTTAAACTTCCTCTATGTGGCAAGTTATAGTGTGACTAGAATACTTACACATAGAAATGTAAACCAAAAAAGGAACAACAAAATATATTATCCTTTTTTACCTTTCCTTTACCAAAATTCCCTTGTTCCTCCCTGGACATTATCAACTATGCAGTTTCTTTTGATTTTCTCTCATTGTGGGTTCCAGTGACCTCAGGAGAATATCCTCTAACTGAATTCCAATTACTGGTAATTTTCTAATAACCCAATTGCCTAAAAACTTGCTAAATTTGCCTTTTGATAAATTGTTTTTGTTTTTTTTTAATTCAAGAACAACAACAAATGTAGGTAACTTCTTTGGAGAACTTACTACTTTGCAGACCTAGTACAAATTCCTTTCCATGCATTCCCTGATTTTGTGATCTTCCTATGAGAGACACCTTTACTTGTTTCCTCATTTTACAGAAGAGAGAAGTTAGAAAAGTGAAGTGACATCCAAGACCATGCAGGTAGCAAGTTAAGGTAGAAAAACCAAATTTATGAACAGATGCTCAATATTGTTATTTAAGAGAGAGAGAGAGAGAGAGAGAGAGAGAGAGGAAAATGAGATACCACTCTGCTCGAAAAGCTCACAAAAGTCAGAAAACTCATAATACCACGTGTTGCTATTCTTGAGAGCATCTTCGCATTATGTAGTGCAATCACTAATCAATCATTGATCAATCACTGGTATGTGAATACCCTACCACCTAGCGATTCTGTCTCTAGTTATATATCCCAGAGTAATTCCCTCATAGGTTCTTAAGGGACATGTGCCCAATGCTCTTGGCAGCAAGGTGGCTGATGGTTGAAAGCAATCCCCCATGGCTGGGGGAAGGAGAATTAAGGCAGGGTGGGTGCCCAGCATGCAGTATTATGTGGCAGGGAGCAAACTCTCTAGATGATTCTGATGCAGGCTAAGTAAAGTTTGAGGACCTCTGTACACATGAATATAAGGTGTCCTCCAGCATAAAATCCCTCCCTCCCTCTCTGTATATGTACACACATACACAGATACACGTGTGTGTACACACACACACACACACACACATATAAATCACACACACGTATTTTCCCTTATTTATTCATTTATTATTTACGATGCTGTGATTACAACCATGAGATTTAATTCATGAAATGCCAGAATGTATGAATTGACTATAACACTGGTATTTTATGGCTCAGGCCTGATTATTTTTGGCTATTTGCTGACACTCTTAGGAATGTAGCACTGCTATATATACTATTCCTAGAAACGCATAATAATGAAAATAGACCTGCACACTCTATATCTGACATGCGCTGTATGCAAAGCTTCTTTCTCCTCTATCACATGCCCATCCCTGCTCTCCTTGGGAAGGAGGCCAGTAGCCGCTGCCTCTGCTGGTTCCATTTCCACAAATATGTAATCCTTTCTGCCTTTACCTCCTTCCCCACAGTCCTGCTGACATTAGTAGCCCAGGTATCACTAGCATTCTTCCGACTGTTGCCTGTGACAACTTTTCTAGTCCCCATGGTCTGCTTATTGGTCTGCTTATTGTCTCCCCCCAGCATCATCCATGGACTCTCTGCCTGAGAGCTGCCCTGCATCCTCCGGACCTTCCCTCAAGCTGATGAAGGGTCTGTTGTTCCTTTTCCTGTAGGCCCTGGGGTCTCCATTCACATGTTCACTAAAATAGAAGCTGGATTATAAAATACTGATTGAACGTCCAGTTGTGATATCTTCTAAAAAAAGGAAAGTGTCCATGATTGATCCCCCTGAATGCATCTTGGTGCCTAAGGCATAGCACTCAATAAGTACTTGTTGAATATATAAATGGACATTTAATACTAAAATCTCAGTAGATGTTTTTTCTTATTGCATCCACAACGCCCAGCTGGGAATAACCTTTGGTCCTCAGTCAAGAACATGCAGTGATGAATTCAGCACTCTCTAAAAAGTTGTGCCTTTTTAGATTATATTTAAAAATATAAATATATTTTATATTCACCAGCCCATTGTTCTGATCCTACCCCAAGCCTTGCCCACCCATCCTTCGCTCCTGACTGCTGCTGGCTTTCATTCTCTCTCTACACTGGCTACCACTGCTGCGGTGCTGCCCCTATGCTCTCATTCTTCCTCCTCAGTGCCCATGCCCACAGTGGACTTGGAGGACTCCTAGATACCACCCACCCAGGAAAACTCTATTTGAGTTTCTTTCACTAAACTACAAGCAAAGTGCCCCAGTGCCACAAGGCTTTCAGCTTCCCCTCAACCACATGTGTCTTTGTGTCCTTTGAAACTTCTCACCATTCCTTGTGTGTTTACTTACTGAACCAATTATGTTTTTATAATAAATACCTTCAGGGTGCCTGGGTGGCTCAGTCGGTTAAGCATCTGCCTTGGGCTCAGGTTATGATCTTAGGGTCCTAGGATGGAGCCCCTCAGCAGGCTCCTTGCTCAGAGGAGAGCCTATTTCTCTGTCTACCCTTCCCCACTGCTTGTGTTCTCTCTCTCTCCCTCTCTCACAGTCTCTCTCAAATAAATAAATAAATAACATCTTTTTTAAAAAATATAATAAATAGCTTCAGTTCTTCATTGTGTGCCCATGGGCAAGTGACTGGATTTCCAGGAGTTTCAAATCTTTTATATGTAAATTGGGGGAAAAGATGCCTCCTATCCCCATAGTGTAATTCTGAAGAGTCACAAGGGACTTGTGTGTGGGTCTGGTGGTATTAAATTATACACAGTATGCACGACATGAAACACACTGAGAATGGCAAAAGCAGCCCTGAGTGCTATCCGCTGGGAGCTGGACTAGTGTGTCACTATTCAACATAACTTCACAAGACACCAACGTCCCACAGGGTCAGTCTGTGACTGTAATGGAGTGTGATGAACATAACAGCGCTCTATAATCCTGTCTGAATGCAACCCCAAACTCAAACAATGTCTGAAGCACAAAAGTGACCCAACATCCACCTCTTTGGCTAGCATGAGTGACTAATTCTTCCTTCTTTACCAATCACAGCTTTGGCTCTCTGCTCCCCTCAATAAACACTCAGATAGGCAAATATGGTGCACCTTCTCTCTTGTTGTAACAGGAGATAAGCCAACCTTGTTTGACAGGCCTCTTTCCAGTGGTCTTTGGCTGGAGTCAGCAATGGCAGCTATTATTAAGCTCAGTATGTTTGCTATTATTTGTTGAATGAAATGGCTAGCAACCACATGAGTTTCCAGGGATGTATAATCATCCCTCCTGTTCTTTTAGATGTATAAATGCCTAAGAAGCTAGTAATCAAAGTTTAAGGAAGCAGAACTCGAAGTGAATTCCACATCATGGTCATTTATAAATATATCTTATTTTTAGTTGACGTTGAGATCTTTCCTTATTTATGATCAAGATTACTTTATTTTAACTAATGTTTGGGTTAATAAAAAAACTAAAAATCTTTTCAGGAGGCCACAGTGTTTCTGGTGCCTGTTACCAGTTTGTGTGACCAAGACAGAACTGCCAGAAGGTTCTCCTCATACGTTTATTTTTACTGAAGATACTTTCAAAATATCATTTCTCTTTAAATAATTTACCACCCTCTATTTTAATAATCTTCAGCCTGAAAAATGAATAGTGAGGTGAAAAAAATTAATAATAGCAAGTCCTTTGATGTCCTCTAAGAATCTGATTTTAGCAATTTCAGTAGGTCATGATCTCCATAAAGCCAGACCTTAGTGCTTTCCAATCGTCTTTCATTTATTGTTATTGAGATCATTCCTCCAGGAGACTTATGTGTTGTCATCAGAAGTAAACCGTTTCAACATACAACTGTCTTTTAAAAAAATAAGAATGCTTGGGAGCTCTGGTTACACTGATTTGCCTAGTTGCTCTATTAATTAGCAGAAATTTATTCATCATGTTATCCAGCCATCACTTTGGGAAAAGGTGAGTAACTGTGGCCCTAAGTAAATGGGGCCAACAACCTCTTTGTATTGATTAGGGGAGAAGACATGAAGGGGGATTTCAATTTAGGCACTTTCCATGGCAGGAAGATGTGAAGGATGCATCACTCATGACAACGTTTCACACATTTGTTCAGTGGCATTGCCTGGGGCTCCTTTGATAATAACATTTCGATTGAAGTAAATAAATATTTAAGTAGACACTGAGAATGTTTAAATTTAATTTCAATAAAACTGTTTTATTTCAAAGTATAATTTACGTTTAAAATATGAAAATTTTCATTATAAAAGTAATTTAAATATGTTGTTATAGAATTCGGGGGGAAGGAAAAAGAGAGAAAATTCCTACTTAATCTCATCACTCTCAAAATTAGCAGAAAATTAGGTCATCTCCTCTTTCTATTTGTTTGTAGTTATATTCTTACTATTAAATCATGTTATAATTGTAATTTAGCACTAGTAAATACAATATTGCTCAGTTTTATTATAGCTAATTAGCATTTGGAAGACACAGTTGCTCTTTCCACACTTCCCAAACACTACGAAGTGTGTACATGTGTGCATACTTAGAATTCCAACCTTCTCAATCTCAATGACAGCAAAGGACATAGCATCTGTGATTTACAGAATAAACTCCATTTAAATAGACACTATTTAAATAACTTGCTCAAGGTCAACTTGCAAAACAAGTAAACATTCCTGACCAGCTTGATTCTACCACTAAGATCAGAGCTTCTCATGATGAATGTCAAATGATCAGATGAATTTTAAAAGGTACATATTTTCTCATGAATTTTCAGATGTTGTAGAAGCCAGAGCATGTCATAATAAATAGGCATAACTTTTCTTCCTGCTCCATTTGAGTTTTTTCCTTTGGCATGCCTGTTCATCCCCATGAAGAAGTATATCCAGAGGAAAAACAATCAGGGGAAATATTAGACACACTAACGTGCTCACAGTCTAATAGAGTTTGCTTCTGTTAGGAAAAAATGAAATAAGTCATTTGTATTGACTATATTTTTCTCTGACTTCATTTAAGCCCTAATGTTGAAGTTATTTTATGGCTACTTGATAGATCCAATGGTTTTCTGCAGAGGCATCAAGGACTGTGAGATTTTAGCTGGATCTCAGCACAGAGGGCTGAAAGTCTCTTCTCAGTGAGGTGGGCTGGGCACTCAGCTCAACATGAAAACCACTCATTTGCTGGCTCCCCATGTGCCCCCTGCCATGAGCCCCCCTCTGCTTCCTGAATTCACAGGATCTTCCCTCGCTGCCCCCAAACCCCCCCTCTCTAAAGCCTTGCCTGACCCCCACGGTTGGGGTACTCTCTGTGCTGCATCACACTGCTCCTAATTAAATTTAGGGGCTTCTCAAAACCACCCCCAGGCTGGGCCCATCTTGGGGCCCAGGTCTCTGTTTCATTCATCTTTATACATCCAGCAGCACATAATAGGTGCCCTGTGCTCAGTACATGTTGAATGAATGGACACACGAGTCCCTGAGTGATAGCCCAAAGCTTACTAGCATTGTCACTGGGACCAATAAGGCTGTGAAACATGGCACATGGTAGGGTTGATTTGGTGACACCTCCCCTCATTTGGGGAGATGAGCAATATGACCCCTGAGCTTTATTGACCAATTCATCACATAGAACACCACAGCGATAGAAATGTACATTTATAGGTTATTTTTTTACCCTAGTGGCAAAAAAGGTAGTAAGGTGGCTTGTGAAGAGAGTGAATTTGGCAGAGACTCTTGGAGGGTAATGCGTGTAGACCAAAAGAATGAAAACAAGCTCCAGATCAAAGTGAGATTTAGACCATCACTTTTATTATAGCCACTCCATAGGCTTATAGATATTAGAGTCTTTGTGATAAAATTGGTAAGCCTGTTATGTTAAGACCCCATTTCTCAGGCATGCAAGGAGCTGAAGTGATCGTGACATGGCGAGGTACAAAGCAGAGACACTGGTTGAAGGCTTTGGCTTCCTTCCCCCTAGAACGCCCTGTCTCAACAGTCAGCTGCCCTGCAATGGCAGCAACGGTACCTCCTAACATGGGACTCAGGAGCGTCTGTGCAAAAAGAATGAACCAGTGCCCAGGTATCCGCATACACATGCAAGCTTTAAAAATTCAAATTCCATGTCCATTTGTTATTTCAAATAAGAGTTCTTCCCTAAGGACTCAACACACAAAAAAAATTATTTTTTCTTTGTGTTTGATGGAGGCACATTTCCCGAATGCCAATATGTGCCAGAGCAGAGCTGGCAGTGTTTGCTAGAAAATAAATCTCTGCACTATGCATTGAGAGAAGACATTTTTCCCCTATTTCCTCAAGGATGTGTTCCAATCATTTCAAGTAGACTTATAGTGTCCTGTCTAAAAAAAAAAAAAGTAATGAGGTAGAAAGTAGGTCTGCAGTATGACTTTCCCTACCCTTCTTTCTCTGGTAGCTATCTTTTTATAGGACTCATGTTACACATATTTAATATCCTAGTTCACAGCTTTCCAATAAGAACTTTGATTTCAGAGTTAATATTGGTTCTCCTTTTGGGTGAGTTATGTTTAGGGACATTTCTTCAACATAACTTTTTTTAAAATACATTATTTTAAAATAACATTTTTGAATGCTAATTTTATTGAATAATTTGACACATCTTACCCCTTACCGACACTGAAAACGCAAAGCTGAGTCCTGCAGAACAGTGCTGTTGAAACTTGAAGGGAGGAACAGTGCATTTCCTGGGCCTCTCATTAAAGTGTAGATGATGACTCAGCAGCCCTGGAGCCATGCCTAAGATTCAGCATTTCCAGTGAGCTCTCCTTGAGGATAGCTCTGTTGCTGTTGGTCCCCAGAGCCACCTTTTGAGTAGCCTCCCCTGTACAGCTGAGCTACTCAAGTCTGGTATGCATTACATTACATGGAGGGATTGTTAAAACACATTCCTGGATGCCATCCCCAGAGGTTTTGGCTGGGTAGGCCTGGGGTGGAGTCTTACACTGTGTATTTCTAACAAGCTCCTGTGAGATGTAGATACTACTAATTAGTAAATCAGACTTTGAATATCATACAAGGGAATCTAGTAGAGCTATAAAATGCCAGCTTGACCCTTACAAAGGCCAAACACAGTTTTGTCATAACAGGAAATTTTAGGTAAATAAACATCTGCATGCTTCAGAACACTCCCTGCATGAAAAAGCAGTTTATACAAGTCAGATACAAATTGGAAAGACTGCCACTGGTGGGAAAGAAAATTGGAGGTGGGTTGACTTTTTCAGCTGAAAATAGTATGAGATGAGAAATAAAGTAACGTTTGAAGTCATTTATGTTAGAAATGTTTACCACATCTAATTCTTACATGCAAGGGAGCCAGTAGTAATTTTTATGCTTCGACCAAAAGTCATTGTGACTTCTTGTCCACATCAATAGACAAAAGCAGTTAATAGGAACTAAAAGAAATACCATACTCTATGCTTTCCAAACATTTTACAGTTCAGCTCAAAAGTGATAAAAGAATTTAATTTAGCTAAGAAAGCCAAGGAGGAGTAAGAATGGACAAGCTGGTAAGTGGTTCATGGTGGTTAATTTTGTGTCAACTTGATTGGGCTACCAGATGTCCAGATATCTGATTAAGCATTGTTTTTGGCTGAGTCTGTGAGGGTGTTTCTTAAAGAAATTAGCATTTGAATTGGTGGACTCAGGAAAGCAAATGGCCCTTCCCTTTTGGGTGACCATCATCCAATCTATTGAGAGCCTGAATAGAACAGAAAATGGAGGATGTTTAGATTCGTGCTCCCTCTGTCTCAGTATGAACTGGCACACGATCTTCTCCTGACTTAGTGCTCCTGGTTCTCAGGCCTTCAAACTCAGACTGGAATCCACTACAACAGCCCTCCAGCTCTCAGGCCTGTGACTGACCTACACCACCAGTTTCCTGGGTTTGTAGTTTGCAGATGGTGGGACTTCTCAGCCTCCATAATCACATGAGCCAATATCTTATAGTACATATCTTTATATATATACATATATGAAATTGGTTCTGATTCTCTGGAGAACCACTAATACAGACTTTGGTATGGAATGGGACTACAAGAATAATCTTGGTCTCAGGCCACATCTCAGGCTTTCAGTTTGGGTTGCCCTTGGTAATGCACTGAGGAGAAGGAATGATGACTGCTTAGAACATGACAAGTCTTTTAGAGCCTATTATTTATGGGGTCAGAAGATAGAGAGTTAAACTCCAGTCTATGAACAGAGACTCTATATGAAAGCCTAATGAAGAAAGAACACTGAGCTTTTCTTAGAGAAGTAACCACAGGAGGAGGTAAGAGTCCTGGCAAAGGGATAGACTCTGGTCTTCAGAGTGTGGTCCAATCCAACAGGCCTCAAATGCAATGATGAAACAGAAAATGATGGCTTTAAAAGATTAGCTCTAATAGATAAGGTAGGACCACTATAGCAAGAAATGTCAAGAACCCACCATATACCTGAGGCCTTTGTTTCCACATGTCTTGCTAAATCCCAGCTTCCAGCACTGCATGCTTATCTGAGGGCTTTAAATGTCTCCTAGGTAGAATGGATGAGCCCTCAATCAATGACTGACCAGAGAGAATGGAGAGCTTGCCCTTTGGGTGGATGACACTGAGAAGTGCACTGGCTCCTGGAATTCCTTCTGGGTTTAAACTCCAGTTCAAACTGCTAATAAAAGTTGCTTTCAGTTCTATTACTTCTTGCTCTCCTGCTATTGTTTCTTGAGATCACCTTCCAAATAAATAACCTGCACTCCAGTTCTGCAAGGGGATCCCAAACTAAAACACATGAGTTTAGGCAGACATATTAAAAAGAAGAATTAGAATACCGAGCACAGAACAGGTCACCATGCTGAGGCAATGAGGTTCCCATAGATGGATCTGGCTGGAAGAGGAGCTAGAAGTAATACCACAGAAAGAATTCTTATGTCACTGAGATTAATTTCAGAGGTAAACACAAATACAAAACAGGCTGAGTGGGCTGAGCTGATATGTGTACATGTGCATATATACGTGTCGGGACACACACTTATATCCATGTGGCCTACATGATACCATTTGCACTACCTGAGTACACACACACACACACACACACACACACAAAGAAAGCTTTATTCTGTTCATTAATTTGCTAGCATTGGAGTTTCTCTAATATCTAGTAAGATCTTTTTTTTTTTCTCCATCAGTGAAAATGTTCTTGCGCATAGTTATATTCGGTTAAATGCTAGACATTGTTCTTTACATTGTATCAATATATAGTATTTTGGTTTGTATACACATATATAATATTCATTACATACATGTAAGTTTTTAATTTTTAGAATGGTATTTTCCTTTTTTTCTAAAAATAAGGGCACAGGAGTACTTATTAAATTTTATAGTTTGCAGCACAAAATGAACAATTCTGCACTAGCAGCAGAGCATGCTAAGACAGACTTGCACTTTGGTGTCAGAGAGTAACCCCATTTTGTATGACTTAGCAAGGTTATTTAATTACCCTGACTTCAGTTTCCTTCTATGTAAAATGTTGAAAGATAATATTTCTGTTAATGCAATTTTCAAAGAGAAATATGTAGATACACATCAAATGTCTAAAATATCTGGAACAGACAGGCAATAAATCAATTGGTATATATTCGCATATCACAGGAAGTGATATTATTACACAGGAGATACTATCACAACTCATAGTATTACATATGAAAAAAACTTTGCATATCTTAAGTTTGTCCTTCTACTTTGTGTTTGCTTTACCCTGTGTGAATTGACAGATATATGGGAACAGTAGAACCATACTGTCTCCTTCATTTGTTTCAAATCCTTTTCATCAATAGTCTACTACATGTACATTTCTACATGTTTCAGGACCACTTCATCACTGCCCCAAATAAGAAAGAATGGTGTTTTGCTGTGTAGGGGAAAGTATGTTTTTCCACTTCAATTATTATACCAATGTTTAAAAAATGCTGACTTTCTAGAAGAGCGAATTCCTGGCAGCACACAATGCTGCTGCCTTTCTGAGGATGGATGAAATCACAGCAATGCTATAACGAACTCTCTGGGTAAATGTCTCAGTAATGTTCCTGACACACAAGGTGCTGACTTAGCTAAATCCACACAGTAGGAACGAGTAAAGTAATTGCTACCCACCTACATTTGAGGGTGATTTTTATGCATCCTCTCAAGTCAGTGACTGAGAGCAAAATAAAAAACTTTTCACTTTGGGACAAAATAGACTGGCAAGCACATCTTAATAACTAATATTTACATTGTTTTGGGTTTCAGAAAAATTAATGTATTTTTTAAATTAAATATTTTCACTAGCCTAGAAAACAAGGGAAGAGGGGGATATATCTATACCCTGCCTACATATAATAACAATGGCATCCTAAACCATAATAGTAGCTCTACATTTACTGAGCACAGCCTATACATTAGGCCATAGAAATAAGGATTCTATATCATTCTATTTCATTCTCTTGACAACATAATCATCCTTACCTAAATCTCTATTAAATCATATTGGCTGACAATCTGCAATCAAAATTTTGTCCATGTTCAATGGTTTTTAAAACAACATTAATTTTCATTACTTCTTTGCTAGATTAATTCTGAACATTAATTATGAAGTTTCAGAGGCCAATTTCTTTTTTTTAGTACTGTGAAGTTGATCTTACCATATTTTATCCAAAACCTGATTAGAAAAATTTTAGAAATAAAGAGGCATTACTTAGTACATGATTTATAAATACATAAAACAATAATTTATCTCACACTTTAAAATGACAAAACAGTGAGATAACAAAATCAATTATTTTAGCCAGAAAGCAAGGCAGAGTATTGGTTCCAAAAGATTTACAAAATCAATCTATCAATTTTATGAAACTGCCAAACTATACAGTGAGATTTGAAGACTGGGAATGAGCTTCTCTGAAAATACCAGTTCCTGTTCTCACCATGAAGTTTGACATTGTTACCTAAATATTCACTGTGGGGGTCTTAGTGGCTTTCTAAACTTGTGACTAACTTATTAGACTATAAATGCCTCTTAGTGAGTGTACTAATTTTCTTTTTTAAAGAAGATTTTTATTGATTGATTGATTGATTGAATGTGAGCAGGGGGAGAGGCAAAGGGAAAAGGAGAGAAAGAATCTCCAGCAGACTCCACATGGAGTACTGGGCCCGATATGGGGGCTTGGTCTCAGGACCCTGAGATCATGACCTGAGCTGGACACTTAACCAACTAAGCCACCCAGGCAACCCTTCTATGGCATGGCTGTGTACCAAGTTGTCAAAATTTTGTGGCTTAAAACACAAATATATTACTTTACAGTTCTGTGGGGCAGAAAGTAGACACAGGTGTCACTGGGCTAAAATCAAGGTGTAGGCAGGGCTGCATTCCTGTTTTGGAGGCTCTAGGAGACAATCGATTTCCCTGTCTTTTCCAGATTCTATAGGCCTTCTACATTCCTCCACTCATGGCCCCTTTCCTCCATCTTCAAAACCAGCAACAGGAGAAAGAGTTCTTTTCACATTGTATAACTCTGGCCTCATTCCATAGCCATACGTCACTCCAAATCTCTTTTTTGCCTCATTCTCTGATTTTTAAGGCCCCATGTGATGACAGCTGGGCTGACCTATACAATCCCAGGTAATCTTCCTGTTCTACAATCAGATGATTACCAGATTTAATTCCATCTACACCTTAAATCTCCTCCCCATGTAACATTCACAGGTTCCAAGATTTAGGATGTGAACATGTTTGGAGGGCCATTTTGCTTACCATAGTAGGATGTAATTATCAACTGACTTTGTTAATTTATTTTTTTAAAATATTTCCTGAGTATCTATTATGTTTCCAAACACCAAGTGAGGCTCTGGAAAATTAATGTAAATAAGACAGACATGATCTTTATCGTTGGGACCTTGCATTTTGAATTTCAGTCTTATTAATTCCTAACTGAAGGCAAACACAGATCGAATGTGTGTGTTTTTTTAAATATACTATAAAGAAGGCAAAAGGTAATTCCCAAGAGAAAAAAATATACCCACTTCATAATTTTGCCTGAATCTGGTTACATAAACATTACAAAGGTTATAGAAGGAAAAACCAGAGCTAGTGACCCATGTTATATTTTTTAGGCAAATAATAAATTATAGCCAATCCTCATTATTCAAAGACTGTATTTGCAAATTCATCTACTCACCAAAATTTATCTGTAATCCCCAAATCAATATTCATGGTGCTTTTGTGGTCATATGGGAACATAAGCAGAGCAGCGAAAATTTTGGTTGGCCATGGTGCAAGTTTCCAACTAAGTTCAAAGGAGACAATGCTCTGCTTTCTTGCTTCAGCTCTCATATTGTAAACAAATGTCTTTTTCATTATTTATTTAGTGTCACATTTTTGCATTTTTATTTTTTTTTATTTTTTTATTTTTTTAGTCTTTTTTTTCAATTTTTCACTTATTTATGATAGAGAGAGAGAGAGAGGCAGAGACATAGGCAGAGGGATAAGCAGGCTCCATGCACCGGGATGCCCGATGTGGGATTCGATCCCGGGTCTCCAGGATCGCGCCCTGGGCCAAAGGCAGGCGCCAAACCGCTGCGCCACCCAGGGATCCCACATTTTTGCATTTTTAAACTTTTGTTGGTGATTTTGCTGTTTAAAATATCAGCCTGGGTGACACAGTCAGTTAAGCACCCAACTCCTGATTTTGGCTCAGGTCATGATCTCAGGGTCATGAGATGGAGGCTCCCTGTGAGGCTCCACACTCTGCACAGAGTCTGCTTAAGTTTCTCTCTCTCTGCCCCTCCTCCCTGCTCTCACTCTCTCTCAAATAAGTAAATCTTAGAAAATAAAAATAAAAATAAAATAAAATATCAGCTAAACATTAGTGTTAAAGTGCAGTGTAGTCTTCTTAAGCCCAAGGAGGCTAGGATGTGCCTCACAGGATGTGATAGATGAGCTTTGTCAGGCATGACTTACAGTGCTGTTGTCTCTGAGTTCAATGGCAATGAATCAATAATACATATTAAATAAAGTGTCTTTAAAGAGAAACACACACAAAATATGTGTTGACTGGTTGATGAAAATGTGGCCAGAGGCTTACTGAAACCTAACCCTAGATTACTCCCAGGAGCAGCAGCTCAGTTTTGTGAATTCTACACTCACAAAGACTTGACAAATACAAACATCACAAATAATAAGAATTAATTCTATTTAGTGTATAGCTCTTACTGTTTTAAGTAGACTAGAGAAATCTGGAATAAGAATCAAGGCAAATCAATAAAATGCGTTATAAAGTCATCAAAAAATGATCTTTAAAAATATATAACTATGCTTCTAATATATAATCTGTTTCAAACTCTACAAATTGCCATTTGTTAGGTGTCAGAATAATCCATATTTGCATATTCACTATACTGATACCTTAGACTACTTTTCTTAAAAAATATTGTACCCAGTTGAATAGTGACTATAAATGAAATCATTGATTTTAAACATTGATTTTAAATACACACTTCAAATGTAGTTCATGTATTAAACTGCATGTTTTCCCTGTTGATCTTATTTTTGAATTTTTACCATATATTCAGTATTATAGGAGGAAAAAATGACATAACTAAATAGGGATGCTAATTAGTCATAATAAAAGAAAATTGTTCAAAAACATGTTATCATATATGCTTTTACTTTTGAAATTATTTTTAAGGGCCTAGACAAATGTAGACTAGGTGATTTCGAAGTTATGATACAGGCTGGCTAACAGGACAGCTTCTGTCACTGTCCATGAGTGTCCCTGTGAGGAGGGGTGAGGAATCTACCTCAATGTGAAGATAACAGAGAGTTCAATCCACATATCAGCTCCTCTCTGCCCCATGCTCATGGCTTGAAAGTGAAAAGCAGGTCAGTCACAATCAATGTCATGTGGCCCATGGCCTCAGGTGTCAGTGTGAGGCTAGAAGGAAGAGAAGCTATGCCACCCCCCGCTCCTTATTTCCCTTCTTTTCTCCGTCCCTCCTGTTTTCCTTTCTGTCAGATCTGCCTTCCTTCCTTCTCTGTTTCTTGGTCCCAGCAAACCTTAGTGTCCTCCTTCCCTACTCCTGACTTGAAAGCTCCTTTATCAGAATTGGCCTCACTTGAGCCTGGACCACCTCCTTTCTTCAGCTGAGGCAATCAAATTCACATGAATCTTGATACTTGCCTCAACTTGGTCCTAATGGTGTTCATCATTGCTGGCTTAAAACATTTGCTAACTCATGGCCAATTTTATTTCACCTATATCCATGGCCCTCCCACTTTTATCACCTTTCCTACGAGATTATTTTAAATTCAGTCTTAGACATCCTGTTATGTCATAAATAAATATTGCAAAATATATCTTTAAGGGATGAGAATTCCTTTTGAAACAAAACTGCAATACAATGTCAACACCTCAAATGTTGACAACAGTTTGTAATACCATCAACATCCTGTGATGATTGCTGCTCTCTTGAAAGCGCCCGTGTGTACATATGCTATTGTTCAAACCAGAATACCAAAAATACAAATACACTGCATTTGGTGATGTTTCTCTTAAATGTCTTTTTACCTATAAATCACCTCCCTCTCATCTTTTTTCAACTTGTCTATTGAAAAACCCCTGGCCATTTGTCTTATTGTTTCCCACAATTTGCTGACTGCCTCTTTATGGTATCATATCTGTCTTCTGTTCCTCTCCAGCTTATAAACTGGTAGGTAGATTTTGAGACTTCATTTGACTTGGGTTTGACTTTTTAGCAAGAATTTTTCAAAGAATACATTGTATACATCTGTCAGGAGATGTGTTATACCTGATTGTCTCTGTTTTTATAATGTTAGTGATCAGTACACTATTTCATTAGAGGTTATAAAATGGTGATATTCTGATTCTATCATCACTCCCTCAAAACTTTTTAAAAGATCTAACATACTTCTGTAAAAAGATACTTCTTCTCATCTAATATTTGGTTGCTCTGACATGCAATTTAATTCAGAAAAAGTAGGAAAATATTCCATTTTTCTTTTTATGAACTGATGTTCTGAATAATGAGTTAATTCCCTAGCATCTCCCACCGAGAGCAAATAAGGAACTTTTCATATAATTATGAATTCACAAATGTTTATCCTACCTGGTGTTTTAATCCATTTCTAGTATTTGTTAATATTCTTATTGTTTCATTTTTGCTGGTGAGATCCTTTTTGAGCTGGCTTCTGAGTCTTTTTGACAGATAAAAGCCCAGTGTTCTGCATAGATATCCCATATTTATTTTGTATTCTTCACACTCCAGATCTGGATTGAGTCATTCCCCACAAGGAGTCCTTGGTCCTCTTAGAGAAAGTGGTATTTGGGGTCTAGGAATTTGGGGTTTGTGTGTATTTGGGGCAGAGAGGAATTTTGGGGCTCAGGATTGTAGAATATTTACCTCTTCCAATTTTAGATTTCTCTTTTCTCTTAGACTGAAGTTATGATTTCTAATGGTATTTATAAAATCACTTTATCAGAATAAGTTCTAGAACCATAATACATTTTAAATAAAATATAACTAGTATCATTAGCAAAATGTGATTATTGAAAGGAGCTTAAAGTTTTTTTGTCAATGGGGTCTAAAACAGTAAGGACACACCAACCGCTGTGTTTTGAAGTCACTCAGATAATTCCTTTCCATGTGTTTACACCTTTAACCCAACATAAAGGTTTGTTTTATTTTACTTTTAATTTTTAGAAACAGCTTATAAATTTTTACTTAATTTGGTATACAATTATTAAATTATGTATACCACTTTAGAGTAAAATCTAAAAAACAAGTTGTATTCAGAAGAGTCTGGCTTCTATTCCTACTTCATCCTTCCCCATAAAATTTATCATAGGTAGCTTTTAAATTTTTTTTGTTTTTTTAAGAGGTAGCTTTTAAAAAAAAAAGTCTTGCTTATCTTCACATTTATTTTTTTTAAAAATGAGCAAATATGTAAATATATGTGTATGTTTCTGTTTGTTTTATTTAAAGAGATGGTAGTAGACCATGCCCATTTTCTTCACCTTGTCTTTATCAAGGTAATTAAACAAACATGAGGGGTAGGAGTAAGCCATCTGTTAATCTTTTTAAATGGTCACCACCCTTGAAGCATTATCCAGATGAAAGTGACAATCCCATGAAGGAAAGGGAAACAGTCTAGGATATCCTACAGCAAAATTTAGAGCCCTTTCCAGCCCAACTCCTTGGGTATTGCTGGCCACTTGCCTTCTCCTTTCACTAGAATGATGTCAGGATTATTACTATTGCTTCTCATGGAGGCAGTTATACATCTCTCAGAGTCTCTTCTAGGGAAAGATTTGGATGGAGGAGACAGGAAGACTAATGTGTCTTGTATCAAGAGTCAGCTTTGGGAAATCTCTCCAAAGGGATTTCAGTGCCCTCTATGTTAACGCCTCTAGGGACTGCTGGGATTTGGAGAATGTCAATTTACAAAAAAAAAAAAAAAGTTTCCTTTCATGAAAATTATTGTATTTTAAAATTCAGCCTGTCTGATGAAATGCAATTTGGGGAAGATAGTGTGAAAGTACTGATAACTTCAGTTTTAGGAAAAAGTAATTATGGACAAATGACAATAGGCAATAGAAAGATTCTGGGGGCCCGTGGGTGATTCAGTCAGTTCAGTTCAGTGTCTGCCTTCACTTGGGTCATGATTTTAGGGTCCTGGGATCAAGCCCTACATCAGACTCACCACTCAGCGGGGAGTCTGCTTCTCCCTCTGCCTCTGCCTCTGCCCTCTGCTCATGCTTTTCCTCTCTGTCTCTGTCTCTCTCAAATAAATAAAATCTTAAAAAAAAAAAAAAGAGGGATGCCTGGGTGGCTCAGTGGTTGGGCTTCTGCCTTTGGTTCAGGGCATGATCCCAGAGTCCCAAGATTGAGTCCCACACCAGGCTCCCTGTGTGGCACCTGCTTCTCCCTCTGTCTGTGTCTCTGCCTCTCTCTCTTTATCTCTCATGAATAAATAAATAAAATCTTTAAAAAAAAAGAAAAAGAGGTCCTAAGATATGGAGAAAACCTTGAGAAAGTTGCAGGGCACATTTACAGAGGAGTATAACAGAAGACAAGGTCCAGGGCAGTCAGTAGTTAACAACAGAATAATAATTGTTATAATAGCAGGCATCTAACTTAAAGAAACTGAGTTCATGATGGGTCATAATTTTCCCTTAGCATTCTAAGGGGCACATATTGATGCTTGTGGTGTGGAAGAAGCATCCTATCTATATGACTTCCTGAGCATGCATTGGTTCTATCCTTGGTAACTGCTACATCATCAAAACCTTTAAATATTTATGGATGGCTCAAGTACATATTGTTCTTTGCCAAGTATTGCCTAGTAGTAAGAAAACAGCTCTTCAACTATATAGTAGTACCTCTAGTTACAATAAGCAATTGATGAATATTTTAAGAAAAAAAACTCCTACTCCCATTTAGTTTCAAGTTCATCTCTTAGTTTTCTTATTGTTATACTTTGCTTGAGTCTATTCATATAATTGTGAGCTTTAAAAACCAGGACAGAGAAATAATTGGAGAATAAAAAACAAGCCCATCACTTCCCTTTAAAATATATAACACTGAATTCAAAATAATCCTGCAATCTAAATGAAACATGGGAATTTAGTTTCTAATGTTCTTCTTATCAATGAGACCAAAACCAATTATGTGATACAGAAAGGTCTGAAGTTTGTCACCATATACAAATCCTGGTCCTGTATGCTTAGGCCAGAAACAATATGATTCCCTCAGCATAAGCATCACCAAGCTCAATCCCACCAGATTGCCCTCTAGATACTATATCTTATTCAAATTAAAATAAATTATAATCTATATCTAGTCCTAAATGCATAGGGTCATTTTGAACACATTTTCCAGCAGAATACAATGGACCTAGAATGTCTTTAGCTACTGCAATAAATCTGAAAATTTCAGTTGAGAGAACATTTTTCTCAAAAAATATATAGAACATTCACTAAGTAACTCTGACTTCCTACATCAAGTATTTGAGTGAATATCATTAAACTAGACAGACAAATATACTCCTAGTCAAGGACTTCACACCCTGAGGTCATCAAGATCTACACCATTATGTAGATGTTAAGCATATCTTTTTAAATCTGAACTTACACAGAGAGAAATCCTTCACATATCATTAACCCAAGTACAGTACAGGAAATCAGAATATTACACATCCATGAATCAATTTAAAGGAAAGATGAGGACCATTGTCCTGGTCAGAACCAGCTCAGATCAGTCAGTAGTGATTGAAACTGATGTGTGTGCACATAACTACTAAATCAGAGGTAAAGTATCAGAAGTCACTCAGTATAGTACCACAGCTTGGTTAATCTCCAGTTCCACTGGGAGGAAAAGTATGATTAATAGATGTATCTCATATGAATGATAAAACAGCATCTAAGTAATTAGAGTGTGACCTCTGGCTGCAATGTACAAGGTAGAGTGGCAATAAAAAGACAAAACCGGTAAGAGGAAGAGTGGCATATTTTCGAGTTGACTCAGCTAAAATCTGAAATGGAAAAAGAAAATAAAACCAATGCCAAGTTCAAACTCCAAAGAAAGTTTAAAAGATAAAATAAATTTTACAACTTAAATTTTTTAACAGAAAAGAAAATTATAAATAGGATGATGACTAGTGGAAGAAAATGATCTAACCTCTACATTGTGGTGAAGTGAAGTAAGATATAAGAGTTCCTGTTAATCGCATTCTCTTTCCGGATATGTTAACTTCCCTGGGATGCTTTCCACAGTCATTTCCAAAAATCATGATCCGCTTGCATTCCTCTCTTCTATTTCCCATGTCCTTCTGTGAAATGGAGTGATTTAAGGACCAGAAACTAGGGCTCAGATTTAATTAGATCCTATAATAGCTGAGGTATGTTGCAGAGTAAAAGGCATCTGTGATGGTTAATTTTATGTATCAGTTCGACTTGGCTAAGGGATGGATGCCCAGAGAGCTGGGTGAAACATTATTTCTGGGTGTGACTGTGAGGGAGCTTCCAAAAGAGATTGGCACGTCCTGTGATATCCAAATTCACACATCGGTACCTAAAGAGAAGTTTGCACACTTTTCCCAAATGCTGCATTTCCATGGAGTCGTTTAATATTTTTATAGGTCTCTTGTGAATTTCATATAATTTTTCCTTCTTCCTCATGAAACTAAGTCAACAAAATAAAAAAAGAGAGGAAACACATTTCTTCTCCCTTTTATGAATGTCAGCAGGGTACAGTAAATTCTGTCCCCCTCAGCTTGGGTTCTCCCCAAACTACGTCATTTGATGTTCATGGCAATCCCTCACCAACTCTCTGCTTCTATGTCCGCTGGAAGTTCTATAAAACATGCTGGACATAAACAATCTTTGCATGCTCCTCTTTAACACTTCCCTGTCCACATCTTGGTCCTTAATCACTTCCTGTGATTGCACCACTTTGAAAGTACTAAGTCTTGTATTCTACTCTTTGATCCTAGACCACCAGATATTTCTCTGCTCCTATTCTTATTCGTTTTTCAGCCCCAATAATTCTACTGTTTCTTTGACTCCTTCCATATCTGTAAAAGTTAATTTTATGGAGTTTGTCAGGCCTAGTCAACTTGACTAGGTCCCAGTACTCAGACATTTGGTCAAACCATATTCTTGATGTCTCTGGGAAGGCATTTTTTAGATTAGATTAACATTGAAATCAGCAGACTTTTGAATAAAGGAGATTACTCTCCAGAATCTGGGTGGGCCTCATCCAATCAGTGGAAGATCTTAATAGAAAAATGCCTGAATTCCCTGTATGAATTCAAACTGCAACTCTTCTGTGGGTCTCTAGACTGGCAGATTTTGGACTTGTCAAACCTCCACAATCACCAATCACAATAACCCAATTCCTTAAAATAAATCTATGTACATCCTGTTGGTTCTATTTCTCTGGATAATGTTGACTAATAACCAGCACCCCATAGACTTCACTTCCTCCCTGTTGTGGTGCTAGCTCTCTACTTTCCTTCCCTTATGCTCTTCCCAGCCCATGTGTCCTTGTCCTGCTGTCTTCCACCACAGTGTCCCAACCCTGGATCACACTAAGAATCTATATCCTCTACTCCTACATAGGTGCCTGAGCTGGGCTCTCAGAGCTATGTGGCAGTTCTTTTCCTGGTCAATAGCATGGAAATGCATTGTTTGTGTACACATGTATCCAAGGGATTTGATTTTATGGGAAAAGGGTACTGGATAGAACAATTTCGAATTTAGAGAAGTTTCAGTATTTACCTGTCATTGTTGATGTGCAGATTTTTAAACAGAGCATAAACACCATTGTGAGCTTAATTAACTCATGTATTTATTCTAATCTAAGGGCAGAAAATCTATTTCCAAAGTGACATAGTGAAAAAAAATTTATTTACCTCTTTTTATTTCAGAGTATAAGGATGGAACTGCTATTACCATAATAGCTTTGCAGCTCTTGGGAAAATTTTCTGCAACTTTCCACCAACTCACTAAAATAAATACAAGTTTTTTTCCTGAAACCGCTATTCCCCAGCCCACCCCCAACTCATGATGACTCTGACATATTGTAATAAAGCCATTGCTCCCTGAGGATCTCTTTGCACTACTCCAGCAATTTTTCTCTTCTCTCTTTCTTATTGAAAAAGAACCCTATTATTAAGTACTTAAAATGTTCAAGATTCCAAAGCGAAGACAACCTTTCGGTATGAGAGATTAATAATAACAATAAGAAATACAGAATGGAAGATAGGAGTTCAAAGCCAAATAAAAATTTCATTTGCAGAATACAAATCAAATATGATTTCTTTTGAGCTGCATCTCTCGGATTTATAGACACAGCTCTGTAGAATATTTCCTAGTATTTTTTCTTCCTCTATTCCTCTGTTCATACTCACAGCTACTTCTGCACAAATGCCCTTACACTTGAATTTTTTCTAAAGCAGGACTCTTCTAAATCAACCAAAGGATTATTCTTTGTGAACATTTCTAAAAGTAGTAAGATGCAGATAATTATATACAAAACAAATCTTAGACAATGAGGTATAACTCCTAAAGACAACTGGGAATATGTGTGGATAAAACCATTTAGTTCAAGTCCTGGTTCTTACAATTAAGAGTTTTTCTTGTACGTATTCATATAAAATATCATATGGATGCCTCTCAGTACATACACAGACCTCTGCCTCGTAAACCAGGAGACACATCACCAGATTATTGTATTCTGGATCTGAAGTAATCACCAAAGTGTTTCCTTTTACTATTATGGTATTATTAATATCTATTCTAAACTACATTAGCAAAAAAAGCATGGTGTTGCTATCTCCTAGAAATTCACAGCCTTAATTAAGAAATGATTTTATTTTTTAATAAAGACAGTATACATCATATGCATTTTAGCCAGCAGCATTTGGGTATTTATTTATGGTGAGTGTATAATTTGGAATAAGGGAAACATAGTGAAAGAGAATGAAAAATACATGAATGTGTTTGAAAATCAGTTCATTAAGCTTACGCAAACCGTGCAAAGTAATCCACAAGGACTCCCTGGAAATAACACTATTGCAGATGTCACTGGAAACAAGACCCTGGTGATGAGTTAGCGAACACTGGAGAAGTGATGGGACAGAAGGGACCAGAAAGCAAGTGGTTGGAAGGTCTCGAGTTGGAAGGGATGAACTGAAGCATATTTGGCAAGCACACCTCAGATGAATGAAGAGCACACCCAAAAGGGAAGTGTGAAAGCACAAGGAACCTTGGTTAGTGCCCTAAGAGTGATGACTGAGAGCATGGGACTTGGGAGCTGTGGTACACAAAGCTGTCAATGAAACGCACCAGGTTTGGGGCTGGACAGGCCCTCAGGTCACCAGCCAAGCAAAACATTTCAGTAAAACATAGTGGCTGTGCTGATTTTTGTACACCAAGTGTGTGGAATTACCCTATCCCAGAGGCAACAAGAAGTACATGTATTAATCCACATAGAAACTTTCTACCTGGTCCTCTGCAGTGAGCCGTGGCCTGCATCTACAAAATCTTTGATGAGGAACAACACAGCAATGCCATCTTCCCCACACTGAAAGCAAATCTAGACTTTGCACTACAATGTATATTTTGAGAAACAGCAAAGAATTGAATCCATAATCTAATAGCATCATTCTACTGCCTGAGAGTAGATGGCGTGTAAAAAATGACCCTAAACCAATGATTTAATGTTCGCTGTGGATTCCCTTCTTTTGGTGTATCAGACTGCTGCTCTTTGCTAGCTTTGCGTACTTATCAATATCAGCAGGAAGAAAAGAGCTAAATGTAAACCTTATAAAGGTGGCACTAGTTAGGTGGGAACTTACAGTCTTAAACCTCAATTTCCTCAGTATCAAAATATTATTGATCTACTTTCTTTATGGGTCGATGGGGAAGGATGCAATTTTGCAACTGACAGGGAATGAGAGACCACTCAGTAAGTACCTGGATTCTACGTGGCCCCTCCTTCTATAAGTAAGTAAAAGAAGCTTAGGGAGGGGAGCTGCCCTTAGGGCGGTACTGGTCATTTGCTTGTTTCCCTGAGAGCCATGTGTCACCATTTCCCTGCTCTGTTCAGAGGCATAGGAAGGTTGAGTGATGCAGACTGAGAACCCTAAGCTCTTGGTTTAGCAAGCTCCCAGCTGAGCGCTAGAGACAAATGAGCAGGTGAAAAGCAGAGAGGAGCCAGGAAATTTCTCCCCACTCTTGCTCTACCTGGGCAGCTTCTTGGTAGTGGCTGAGTTTTTACAAGGCTCATGCTCCCAAAGTGATGGGGGAACAGAGGACTAGCTGAGGACAAAGCACACTGACAAGTCCTTGAAATAGGGAGAGGGACATTCTTTTACAGTCTCAACTGCCTCGATGTTCATACTTTGCTAAGGGTAGAAGAAGGCAATCTTAGCCCAACCTCCAGGAGCCTGTGAGTCTACTTTAACAGATAAAAATTCCTTTCAATGGGGATCCTTGGGTTGCTCAGCGGTTTGGCACCTGCCTTTGGCCCAGGGCGTGATCTTGGAATCCCGGGATCGAGTCCCACATCAGGCTCCCAGCATGGAGCTTGCTTCTCCTTCTGCCTGTGTCTCTGACCTCTTTCTCTCTCTGATATACATAAATAAAATCTTTAAAAAAAATTCCTTTAGAAATTTCCTTTATCTCTAAACCCCCAAAATACATGTTGGTAATCATCCTCCAAGCATATGGCCCACTGATATACATCTAAAGGGTCTCATGGCTCAGATTTTATTAGACCGTAATAAGTGACCTTTTCCCCAACAATAGCTAGCCCCTCAAGGTCCTGGAAACCTTGCTTCCAAAATTCCTTAGAAAGTACACTATCCCCAAAGCCCTCCAACTCCCAGGTATATTATCAGCCACCACTCACAGGCCCAGGGCAGCAGCTCTTCCTGCCCACAGGTCCTGTCCCTGTGCTTTAATAAAACCACCATTTTGCACCAAAGACTTCTCAAGAATTCTTTCTTGGTTGCCAGCTCCGCACCTCACCTTTATTCCAAAAATACATCACAAAGGTCACCCCCTGCTTCCATAATCCTCTACTGGGCAGCCCCTGCCATATTCTAGCATTAATGGACAATGCTAGCCTCTAAGCTCTGGAAACACAAACCGTCTCATTTTCCCTGTAGTCCTTGGACTTACAGCATCTTCTTGCTGTCGCTAAGCTGGGCTATCTCACCATCTCACATTTCGCCAATCAGCTTTTCCATCACCTATTTCCTCTGATGACTTAGCAGTTTCAGATGCCTGAGTAATTTCTGGTTTTTTGACTGAGAACTGACTCAGAGGCCAATTTAGTATCAGAACTAAGGTATTCTCTTAATCTGTCATAATATGATCAAGGATTAGATGACATGCATGTAGGAGTACCATCCAACCATTATATATATTTTTAAACTACTACTAAAGTAAATATTAACAAACAATATATGATGATTTGCATTGATAACTCCCATAATCTTTATATCATCAATAAATGTCACATTAAATAACAAGTAGGACATTTCCACAGTCTATTTTTCTTAAAAATTTGATAATTGAATTATTTCCTACCTGTTCTCTATTTGTCATCCTTTGTTTTTTCTACTTCCAGATTATTTTATTTGAAACATCATTTAAATCTAATCTTTACTGGTGCTTTATAAATAAACATATTTTCCATCCAAAGCCCCCCCACCCATATCTTTGTCTTCGTTTCCTTAAGATTCACTTTTTTACTATCAAATGACGGCTCACTTCAAAATTTTACATCAGGTTTGGAATTCACTCCAGAAACGGCAAGCATATTGTTGCATCATCTGTTCTTGATGGCCATAAATTATTTCATTGTGTGAAGGTGCTGTAATTTACTTAGGCAAGTGATCTACTGCTGGTGGATTGGATCAATATTATTTTGCTTCTACAGACAATGTGGCAATGAATATCCTTGCATGCATTTCAAATGCACAGTGAAAGTGAATTTACAAGATACATCCCTAGAGTTTGAGTTGCTTTTTGGTGCAGCTTATGTATTTGAATAGATTTAAAGTATTAGGCATCATTGTTTTGGACTCCCTTCCTTCAATACGCTAAAAACATTCATTACTTTTTAAACAGTTTTTACCTATTTATTCTCCCACCAACAGAGTTTGACTGTACCTCTTCACCCACGCCTCATGGCAATGTTTTCTGCGTCTTAAATCATTTGGGTTCTCCTTCAAATTGTTGATTTCAGGGGCACCTGGGTGGCTCAGATGCTTGGCTGTCTGCCTTTGGAACAGGTCATGATCCTTGGTCAGGATGAAGCTGGGAGTGGGGCTCCCTGCTCAACAGGGAGTCTGCTTCTCCCTCTGCACCTCTCCCTGGTTTGTATGCCCATCTCTCTCAAAAAAATACATAAAATCTTTAAAAAAAAAAAACTGATTTAAACAAATGTTGATTTCATACTCATAATACTTGAACATACAGCATAGGGGACACTTATGCCCGGTTCTGGAGGATCACAATCTTCCCTATCTAGCTATTCAGCCTTAGGAAAATAACCTCCCCATCTTTGTTTTCTTATACGCAAACTAGTCATTATCATAGTTCCTAATTCATTGGGTTGTGAAGATTAATTGAATAAATATATAATACATATTAAAATAATGGCATATATTTTTTATTCAAGCAAATAAATAATCCCTCCACTCTTTCATTTATAGATTTTAACTTATATTATTTACAAACCTAGAGACAGAAGATCTAGGCCATAATAAGTGTTCATTCTACTTGCTTTTTTTTTTAATCTTTTTTTTTTTAATTTTTTAATTTATTTATGATAGTTACAGAGAGAGAGAGGCAGAGACACAGGCAGAGGGAGAAGCAGGCTCCATGCCCTGGGAGCCCGATGTGGGATTCGATCCCGGTACTCCAGGATCGCGCCCTGAGCCAAAGGCAGGCGCCAAACCGCTGCGCCACCCAGGGATCCCTACTTGCTTTTTAAATAATTTTCTTTAGAATCAATTTTTAGCTTTCTCTTGTGTTAAACAGTAGAATCCATAATACCATGGTTTTGATGTAGTAGTTAAAAATTTTTTAAGAAAAATCATATTAAAATTAAAGAAGACATTATTTTGTTATATACAACAACTTGGCAAATTATGTCTTAACACCGTAGTTCCAACGTTCTTATTTATGTCTTTTAGGAAGTGTTACCTGACACCTGTTTTAATTTGCATTTCTTCAATAGTGAATGAGGTTAAAGACTTTCACATATTTATTTATCTTTTCCTTTCTATGAACTGCTTGTTTATATTTTGCTTCCTTTCTTAAAAAAATAAAGCTTCAGGGCAGCCCTGGTGGCGCAGCAGTTTAGCACCACCTGCAGCCTGGGGTGTGATTCTGGAGACCCGGGATCGAGTCCCATGTCAGGCTCCCTGCATGGAGCCTGCTTCTCTCTCCGCCTGTGTCTCTGCCTCTCTTTCGCTCTCTCTGAATAAATAAATAAATAAATCTTTAAAAAAATAAAAATTAAAATAAAAATAATAAAAATAAAAATAAAAATAAAAATAAAATAAAGCTTCAGGAGTGCCTGCCTGGCTGGCTCAATCAGTAGAGCATGCAACCCCTGATCTTGGAGTTGTAAGTTTCAGTCCCACGCTGGGTGTAGAGATGACTTAAAAATAAAATCTGTAAAAATGAATAAAAAATAAAAAAGATAAATAAAAAATAAAGTTTTATTTTTATTAGTAATTTTAAAGAATGTTTTGTACCTGTGCTAATAGAATTTTCTGTGATAATGGGTATGTTCTATAACTGCCTAAAATAGTAACTACTGGCTTAATACACTTATTGAGCACTTAAAATGTGGCTAGTGCAACTGAGAAACTTTATTTTTATTTTATTTCATTTTAGTTGAGTTTTTAATTGAAATAGCCCTATATAGCTAGTGGCTAACATAATAGTAGGTCTTTCTCATTAAGAGGACAGAGATCTTTCTCATTAGAAGGGCAGAGTTAACATCTGGTTTACAGCCTTTTTTTTTTTTTTTTTTTTTTTTTAAACGTAGCATTGATCTTCAGCCAAATCCTTCTTGCAACATATACTCAAGGAAGGCACAGGAGTCTACTGGATCTAAGATAGACTGGTATCCTGCTGATTATGCTTTGTACTGAACTAAGAATCTACTTGGTTGTCAAGTTTGTTTATTGAGTAGTCCAATGGTTCCCATACATTGCAGCAAACTGGAATCACTTGGAACTTTTTTTTTTAAATCCCAATACCTGGGTTCCCACCCCCAAACATTATTTAATTGGAATGGATGCTGTCTGGGCATCGGAATTCAAATAAGCAGTAAAATTTGGGAACCACAGATATATCCTGTATCAGAGAGTCACCTGGGAGTGATGACATGCAGGTACACCACAAAAGGGGTTGGTAAGTGTCTCTGAGGAGTTCTAGCATTTGGCAAGGTATAAAAGCTGAAGATCCCCTGAAGCTGATAGCTTTCCTGATCTGTGGTGGTCACACCCACTCAGCCTTGTCCATTGTCACCATGTTTATACCAATTCAAGTTGTTGGGATATTTAGAAGCTGTTCAGTACAACTGAGCATCCATTATGCTATTATGAATGCTATTCATGCTGCCCTTTATCCCTTTTCAATCTAAGTAAACTCGCGGGTGAATAAAGTCTGTTTGGTCATTGTCAATCTGAATATCAATCTTTTTTTTTTTTTTTTTTTTTTTTTTGAGGTTGTGAATATCAATCTTAACCCAACCACTGCTGCTGGTGAATTCAAAGTGGGCATTGCTATCGTACAAGCTAAAAATAATTTCTAATTTATACTCTTTCTTTTAATGTTTATGCTATTTTTTCATGCAGCTTTCTAAAAATTATCTCATTTTTCATCTTTCCCTCAATGGCATCTGGGTTTGGTTTTCTTGCTTAGAAAGACATGTGCCTTCCAATATTATGTGTATCTATTCATCATTTGTGTTTTCTTTTATTACTTTTTTTCTACGTCTGTATCATTTTTACATATTCAACTCACCCAGAATCTATTTTGACATAAAAATATTTTTGTTGTCCTCAAAACCATGGCTAAGTTCTATACTGACTAACTTACATTTCCTCATATATTTTCAATGCTACATCTATCTTAGTCAAATCCCTAAATGTATTTAGATATAGTAAAGAACATTTGTTCTTTTTTCTTTAACCAGGCTTTACTGTGCCAGTATCAAAGTGTTTTAATTAATACAGATTTATAGAATTTCCTAACATGTAGATTCTCCTTCCTATTGTTATTTTTGCTAACTTACCTATTTTCTCATATATACTTTTTATACATGAAATTTACAACAATTTTACTTTCATGAGTTATTTTAGGTTAGAATGAGTAGCTTTATGATATTGTTTTCCACTTCAAAACAGGTATGACCTTGCACTTAATCACATCTTCTTTAAGTCCTTTGATAATATTCTAAACATTATTTTTATATATCTTGTACATTTTCCTTTAGGTTTCCTTCAGGTTTTTTCCTTGATATGCATTCATTTTTGGTTCTAATTTAGGTGGAGTGTATATTTCTTTTCTATTGTCTATGTTGTTATTTATATGTGGGAAGATAAATTACTAAGAGTTTAACATGTTGGTTTTTTAGAAGACCTAGTTGCCTAGGTCTTAACAACAAAAGGGGCATTTAAAAGGGACAGAATTATCCTGAGGGAGAACTCCAAGCATAGCTTCCCATGATGGGGGAACTACACAAGCCAGAAGTAGACATCCACCACATCATATCATGGCAAATGGCAAGACGGAATGGAGAAAATGGGTGATGTCACTGCCACTGAATGGTCATATGGGAGAATGTGAGATACAAGGAAGATGTATTTAACATATGTTGTTCCCTGGTTGATGATTTGAGAATGATGATTTCTGAAAAGGACACCAAATCCAGTCTCCTAACTCTAATCACTCTCCTCAAATGATTTTTATCTTGCTTGCTTAGAGACAGATCATTTTGAAGAATGTGAAACAACAGTACCATTTATCATATCTCGCTATATACGTGGACCTGCAGTTCATAGGGGTTTGCATATATATATTTTGTATATTCCACATTGCTATAAAATTCCAATATATGTGTGTCCAAAGACGTTTATGACAAAGGACTGACATAGCACATTATAGAATGAGCACAGATGCAAGGAGGCAAAAGAAATCATACTCCATGATAGAGAAGGTGCCTCACAAACTAACCATTCTGACCCATGTTTGAAGCCACATTAAAACCCCAAATGCAGCCACCTTTAATCATGCACTAGTAGGTTAATCATTTTTAAAAGAGTGAAAAACTCATAGTTAAATAGAAATACAAACAGGAGATTTCCTGGGGATACAGACAACTTTCATTAACAATGTCTTTTTGGCATTGAAGTAGAGGCCGTCTTGAAAGGCAGATGGAGCTTAAAGCATTCTCCAGGCGTTTGTCCAAGGACTGAGGCAAGTCTTGCGATGCATTAAGCTTGATGGTTTGACATGTTGACACACATGGCATTAGTACGGTTGTACTTCATATCACCACAAATGATTTTTGCAGGCTCAAGTCACTAGAATAAGGGCTTGACAGAGGGAAAGGGCTAGAAAAGCTGTGCCTTGCAAGGCAGGGAGTCTACCAAGCTTATAGCACCTCTCCCACATGCATTCCTGCCTCCTCGGGTTTTCTGTTAAGCGTCCCTGGTCACATATTTATTTGATTTGAAACAAATACACGTTAAAATCTTTGCAGGGAGTGTTTCTGTCCTGTCTGGCTTTGACAGTTGACAACTCAATCATTCACAATTGATAATGGTGTGAATATTTTGTGACAGGCGATACTTCTACCCAATTAAATATGCTATGTCACACAGACCCTGGGTTTTTCATAAGCCAAACCCAGAATCACGACATTAAACACTTCTAATTAAAAAACAAGATAAAACTACACTAACCTTAGAAATACACTACAGGTTTTTTGTTTGGATGAAATCCATAAAAAAACAAAAAGCAAACTATTCTATGTATAACAATCATATTTACCTAAATAATTCATAAAACTGTAACATCCCCTTCCTTGTCTATATAGTCTGCAGTATAAAAGAATCTTGGGCATATATCAGAGACAATTTAAATAATTTAGCTATAAAGTTCCTGCACAATCTATTTAAAATGGTCTCTAAGATGTTACTTTCATGATATTCAGCAATTGTTCTTAAATGAGTGAAAATTACACCTTACATTTACTTTTTCAATCACTTACAATAAACTGGCTGAAAAGTCTTTTGATCATAGATGTTGAGGGATTTTATTTTATCTTCAATTTGAAAGGAACAATTTTAGTGCCTTGCATCTTCTAATTTTTTGTGAAATATTTATATGCCATCTACTAGAGTACTTTGTATAAATTACATTTATGAGCTTGGACTATAAATCTTTTCTAAAGAAATGTTTTAATGCATAATTGTACAAAATATCATATACCTGTCAAGTTTACAGCTCAATTAAATATGTGTGTGACCTGTATAGATAATAAATAAAATATTTTGCCTTTCTTTTTAAAGATTATTTTTAAGAAGCATCAGGGCATTTTATTAATTGTTTCAGGTACACAGAAGTCATTGTTTTCCCCAGTGCTCAAGGCAGGATCAAATTAAGGGAGAGTGAGGATCCTCACAGCAGCATTTCAATCCGTGTTGATGGGTTTTATTTTATTTGTTTCTAAATTCACAATTGTCTCTTCTTTCTCTTTCCATCACACACTTGTATAATGGCTTATGTGTTTCCTAACTCTCTTTCATGGATTTATTTCTATCATCTGGAGCAGAATGTGAAGCTCTTAAAGAAAACTGGCATGTTTTGTATTGTCTGTATACAACCCAGAGTTCCTTTTTAAAAAGGGGCAAAAACATACCAAGTAAAGAAAAAGAATTTGGGAATTATATATTTGTAAAATACAACAAAGGGTTAAATTCCTTACTATGTACATCAATTATAAATTATACTTTGATTAAACAAACAACCCAAATTGAAGTGATCTGTGTTATTCCAGGTGAAATGTCAAGAACTGGGTACAATTCACCATGTTTCATTTTTTTCTGCTTTGGCAATTGTGGATTCACAGAAAGGGAGCGTCCCTTAGAGTGGCACCTGAGTAACTGGAGTAGAATAGAACTCTGCAGCCTTCCTGGGATAAACAGGTAGCATGAGGATGTGTGTGTGGTATGAGATTTGGGTTGTTTTAGCTACACCACAACTTCATCTGTCTTATGTGTATGCATGCTGCCTGCTGTAGAATATTAATTTTGATCTTGACATTCAAAGTTATCCATCAATTTTCTTTATCATATCCAAAAGTATCATTCAGCTTCCTTAATCCTTCCATAATCTAAGTCATCATGCTTTTTTTCAATACCCATGTGAGCCCAGCCTTTTTAACAAAGTCAGTCAAATGATCAGTATAGTTCACCAATTTCCAAATCTCTAGAAGTCTGTACCCCATATTTGCATGCTTCTGTGAATCATTTTTTGGTTTGTTTCAATGTGTTTTATCTCATTGAAGACATTAACATGAGTTCTTTTTATACCTCCCAGAACTGTTTTTATAAAGTTAGACCCAGATTAGGAGATCAATAATGTATTCAAATTTACTTATTCATTCATTGTTTTGTTTTGTTTTGTTTTGTTTCTGTAATACACTCAACAAAAGCCATGTGCCACACTAGGTACTGAATGCTCATTACATCACATGCCCTCCTTAATGCCCATCACCCAGTTAGTTACCCCATCCCCCAAACCACTTCCCCTCCAGCAACCCACAGTTTATTTTCTATAGTTAAGTGTCTCTTATGGTTTAACATGCCAGGAACTCTAAAGATTTGGGATGCTGAAATGAAAGGTTGGAAGCCACAGCCTCTATTTTTAGGGTGTTCAACATTCAAGAGAGGAGCACAGTGAGTAAACCAACAAATTATACCATAATCTAAAAGATAGTGTTACCTTGACAATTAATTGTGATAGACGCCATCTGTCTTTACGTTGATTGGTTTGGATTACTTAAGGATATCATTATGCATCTATTTCATGCTGACTACCTCACCTTTTCTAAAAATGTGTTCATTTATTTGAAAGAGAGAGACAGGGGCACCTGGGTGGCTCGGTGGTTGAGCGTCTGCCTTTGGCTCAGGTGGTGATACCCAGGTCCCAGGATCGAGTCCCACATCGGGCTCCCCGCAATAAGCCTGCTTCTCCCTCTCCCTCTGCTTCTGTCTCTGCCTCTGTGTGTGTGTGTGTCTCTCACGAGTAAATAAATAAAATCTTTAAAAAAAAAGAGAGAAAGAGAGAAAGCATGCATATATGTTAGCAGGGGGAGGAGCAGAGGGAAAGAATCTCAAGCAGACTCTCACTAAGTGCAGAGTGCAATTAAGGGGCTCAACCTCATGACCCATGAGATCATGTCCTGAGCCTAAACCAAGAGTCAGACCCTTAACTGACTGAGCTACTCAGGTGCTCCAGTATCTGAGTACCTCATCTTTAATATGACTAAGCAAAAAAAAGGCAAATGGCATGGTCTAGGTTTGTCTTTCCCCAGTTTAATTAACAGAGAAACAATTTTCATGGTTCATCCATCATTTTAAGAAATGCCAAAAACATATGCTTTACTTAACACAGCTAAATATTAGCATGAATTAGCCTCTACTTATCTAGTTTAAAATCCAATGCTTAATTTAGAAAAAGAGTAAAAGATAATCTAAACACCTAGTTAAAATAAACACCTCATTAAGCTTTCATTGTTATTGGTTCATAATCACTGTTTATTTTACCCCTAGTTTGAATGGTTCTCATGAAATTAATTCAACCATAATATCCAGTTTTTCCTTGTTCTTCTACACTTCAGCTTGCTTTGGATTTTAAAGGCAGCTTTTCTTAAAAATGCTTATAGGCAACATCTTCTATCCTGACTGTTGTTCTCTCTAGAGAAAGAGCAGGGCTACTTCTTCTCAATTCAATTTACATCAATAAACATGCGTTGAATGGTCACCAAGTGCTTTAGAGATACAAAGGTGAGTGAATCACAGTCCATTTCTTCCATGAGTTGATAATGTATAACTGAGTTCTAGGAACTTTCAAAAGAGAGGCAATTGACTGATCAAAGAAAATTATCATTATGTGCCCAAATAGGCTTCCAAATTATCTGTGTGCTAAGAATGATGCTTCATTAAGTTACTCATTTTCTCTGGTTCCAGCAGCTCAGCCAGAGGGAAAAAAAAAAAAAAAGTTCTTTTACTGCAGTATGTTGTCCCCAGCCCACAGAGGATCCAAACCAATACCCTTCTACTAGCAAAGAAGTCCTTTCTTCACCACAAAGCAAACTGCCTATTGCTTCCTTCTTCCATCAGGTGTTTATATACAATCAGCCACCTACAAATACCACTCACTTTATTAAAAACTGCCTCCTTGTCAGTCTCTTATAGGAGCTATGCCCTTACCCATAATACATTACATTTTACACCACTTACACACTTTTAAAAGAATAGAGAATGGTTTATATAAAAATCATATATATGTGTGTGTATCACATATAAATATTCCAAATATTATATATACAAACCCTGTATATACTAGAGAGAGGGAGATGTTCAGAAATCTCAGAGTCATCAGAGGAAATAAAAGGAACAAATTCTTTTAACCAAGATTTAAATAAAAACAATGCAAAACCACTGTGCTACTGGACAAAGCTTAAAATAATTTTTTATAAGTTTTCTTTATTTCTTAGATTTCCACTCTATGTAGTGGAAAAATAAATTTTTTTTCCAATTCCTGAAGCCTCTGAGATAAATTTACCTTTAGTACTTTCATAAGTTATAGCACGAAATGTATTAGAAATGAATATTAATGTATTTTTCCTTGAAAAATATTTTCTAAGTAATTTCAAAAATTCCATTTCTCAACTTAGTTTAGAAAATTTGTTAACAACATGTAGGGATGACCCTACTTCTTTCCCTAAGAGACTATGTATTTTGTCAAGGAAACATACCCAGATGCTGTCTTCTTGTCGATACTGTTTCCAGTTCCTGCCACTGTCACTGAACATCAGAAGGTAGCTGGTCACCCAGTTGGAGCTTCCATATCCCCCTTGGGTGGCCACAGCCGTAGTCTCCATTCTCTCTCCAAGGTCAATCTGCAACCACTGGTATTTGTTTGATACAAGTGGAGACCAGCCACCAGCCCCTTTTATGCAAATAGAAACAAAAAAATGGGCAAAAGATTAGTTAAAAATCTGTTAGTGGACTAGAAAAACCAGTAAAACTGTACTCCTGTATGGAATTTAATAAATTCAGATTTCCAAAATATGAAACTTCTCATAACGTAGAATAATATAGAAAAACAAGAATTTAGTAAGAATAGATGAAACCTGTGTTAATTATATTCATTTGTAGGTATTTAGACTTCCTGACACTGGGGAGAACCAAGGATCTTACTGAATTTTAAAACGCTTAATTTGACAGGTGGACATTCACGTCTACACTTGGAACTAGCAGGTTTACTGCCCATACATGATTAGGTAATGATTTAACCTTCAATCATAGTTCACAATGGGATAGAACTAGAAAACTACCTTTGGCATCTGATCATGTTCAAACTTCCTGAATAAAGAAATACAGCATTAAAAGCCTGAGAATACAGATGGTCAAGGCATAGTCCCCATCCTTGCTGTGTTTACAGCCTTATGGACGGAACAGACGTTGAAAAAAAACATGCGTGAAGCACCAATGTTAATGGTGAGACAGGTGCAGGGAACAATAATACAATAAATGATGGAAGAGAGTTCTATCCAGTAGAAGGCTGGAGCTGGCTGGCAACAGTGTATGAGAAGCAATTAAATTTTCAGGAATTTTGCAAGCTGATTGTTAAATATAGCCATGTTCACAACTGGCCGTGGTGGGAATATTTAAAACACAGAAATTGGCAAACTACAAATAAGCAACCACTCCCACCCCAGGCAATTCACCAATATACCACTGGTTCTATCCTGTCTAGGGAAGCAGGTGGTGGGTGAGAGGTGGGGGAGGCACAGTCAGGGAAAAGGTCATAAAGTAAAGTGTGCCTAAGCACTCAAGAGTGAAAAATAAGAATCTATTGTATATTCAAGGATGTATAGGTAGAGCAGTACTTATATTTTTTTCTATTCACTGCATACCAGAATATTAGAGATGTAACTACTGCATGTCTTTCAGTTTAGTACAATAAGGCCTTAATTTGGGAAATGTATTTAAGTAATATTGACATTGATAATAGAGAATGGTTTATATACAAATCATATATATATATACGCATATATATATGAAATAGGGCTTAATACCTTCTTAAATCCATAATTACCTAATATTCACTATTTATTAAAATACAACATCTATTACATAAAACCCCAAATAAGAATATTAGCACATGTTTTCTTTCCTTCATTTTGTCATCTACCTTGAGGCTCGGATATAAAGTCTAACATTTAAATAGAAGATTACATTAATTTACTAACTATTTTTATTCAAGCATTATTGACATTCATGCCCTGTTTCACTGAGCACATTCACTGAGTACATGCCCTAATGCAAAGAGATGCCAAATAAATGTTTGCTATTATTGTGTGGTACATACCACCATGGAACCTAAAAGGACAAATCTGTGTTAACAATTGTTTATAAGACTTAAAAATTCTTTTGATGGCAGATACAACACAATGAGTCTCTGACAGAGGAAAAGCAGAAGTTTTCAACAGCTCCAAAGAGAAGCCTGCCAGGCAGGGGCACACAGTGTGATAAGCACCCTCAGAAAGAATGAGCACAACTCAGAGCTACGGGGTCAGCTTATACATGGCAAGTGGGGCACAGTTAGTGAGGCTCTGTGGGCTCCCTGTGGACTACTGTGAAGGGGCTCCAGAGCTCAGGGCTTGTCCCTGTCTGGTACCCGGCCCCAGGGTGACTATGGTTGAAGCACGGTACTAACTCCTTCTTACGTTAGTGCATGATTCCCAAGTTACTCACTACATTGTCTTTATAACAAGGCCCTTTTCTCCCCCCTCAAATGTCCTTTTTTCTTGAAATAAGTCATTGTTCAAAAAGTGTCTTCCACTCCATACATCAAAAGTATAATACTCTCTTTTTGATCTAGAATATTTATACATACTACAATTTTTGGCCAGTGACCTGGATGGGTAGAGTTCTCTTGCTCACCAACACCATCTACAATGTTTAGGTTAGAAGACAATATTCTCATATTCTGAGCAGGAGGGCTTTTTGGTAGACATGGTCTCTGGCTGCATGTTTGGTGTCTTGGTGTCATTTATCCAGCACAGTTCTGGTGTCCATAAGGGACATCCCCTCCTCTTGAGGCCTGCTATCTACATGGAAGAGAATAATCTGTTCTTGAATGATATGAAGACCACCTTAAATAGTGCCTTGCCACAAACAGCTCGGAAAACTCCTGAACCCTCAGTGGAAACTGCTCCCATACCATTATTTTTAAAGCTAACCCAAATTTTCCTTCATATTCCACTTCTCAGGATGTAATGGAACTCCATCCTACCTCCTCTACTTACTCTACTGTGGTATTACTCAATATTTATTGAGCCAGTAAGTACTTTGTGTCAGGCACAGTGTGAAGGCATTGGTATTTGATTCTCAAAGCAGCCTAGTGAATAGAGGATAAGTTACACAGAGAGTCTAAACACCTTGCTGTAGTCTGCAGAGCAGGAAGAGGCACAGTGCTCTTAACCAGGATCAACAGTACCTCTCCGATTGTTATGATAAATGGAATCAGGAATTCCCAATGGATGTAGAAAAGATGCTGCTGATATAGGTAGGGGACCCCTAGAATTAGGTATCAGGTAGTAGAAGAGCCAACTCTCCTCCCTCAAGTTAACAAAGACCATGTCTCTGAAGTACGGACACAGGAGTAAAGTGGTGAATGGGTAACTATTTCCCTCTACTGTCCTCTCTAATTTTACTATTCATCCTCAGGATCTACCCAAGTTTCAAAGTTGACAGTCTCCTGAGGTCTGTCTGATGTTAACCACACATCCTCAGACCTCTTACTGCTACAACTGCCTATCTCTTTGGATTTTTATTATTTTTTTCTTTTTATTTTTTTTAAAGATTTTATTTTATTTATTCATGAGAGACACAGAGAGAGAGAAAGAGAGAGGCAGAGACATAGGCAGAAGGAGAAGCAGGCTCCATGCAGGGAGCCCGATGTGGGACTCAGTCCCAAGACTCCAGGATCAGGCCCTGGGCTGCAGGCGGCGCTAAACCGCTGCGCCACCCAGGCTGCCCTTATTATTTTTTTAACATAGAAAAGTTGGAAAAGAGTGAATGAAGTGCCCTCAGCCGGTCATCATCTTAACCTGACATTTCAACATTAGGAATTTTATCTCTATCAGCTTATAACTCTGGGAAAATGCTGATTGTTTTGTGTCTTGCTCTTTCTAGTTAATTCCAATGGTCTATAAACTTTTTAATATAGAATTTCATAATCTTTCTCTAGCATTTTGACACTCCTTGATAGACCAGTATTTAAAAAGTGAACACATGAGAGGAGCACAGTGAGGAAAAAAAGAATCAGCATGACTCTGGTGAGTTAAAATTGGATCATCAATTCTCATCAGGAGAAAGAGGCACCACTCACTGACCGCTCCCTCTTCCCAGCACCGTGCACTGTTACAGCTGCACTACCCCACTTGAAACATTCGCAGTTAATTGACCTTGAACATTTCAATTTCTCACCTGTGGTGAAAAGGTACTACTGATATGCAAATTAAGCTAGATCATTAACGAGGTACACCAATAAAGTAATGGAAATTCAGATGCTCCTGGGCTTTACCACGTTAAATTGGCCACAGGGAATCCAGAGATTCCCCACAGGGTTTTAAGCTGTTCGGCTCTGCAGATGCACGTGGTCTAAGTATGTGATGGAGTGTTATGCTTGTTCTAATTTTAAAACAAACGCTAAAGAGTAATGTGGAAGATGCAAACTTAGAGGTAAAGGTACAGGTATATAGATATAGATACAGAAATGGGCAGAACACGGCAACTCTGGTAGTGGTAGTCTGTGGGGACAAGCAGGAACAGGAGTGAGAGGAAATGAAAGCTGACGTTAGATTAACCAGCCGTATGGCCATCACCAAAGCACCTAGCTTTCTGGAGCCACGCTGTTTTCATATTTACTTTTTACAAAAGAAAAAAAATGAGAGCTAACTCCAGCCAACCGTGAACTCTAAATCACTATAAAATAAAAGAATTCCTTATTTTGTTTATTAACCAAATCTCTTAGCTGTCCATCAAGTATTATTCATCCTTAATGATTTTTTTTATATTTAATTTATTTATTCACAAGCAACAGAGAGAGAGAGACAGAGAGGCAGAGACACAGGCAGAGGGAGAAGCAGGCTCCATGCAGGGAGCCCGACGTGGGACTCGATCCCGGGTCTCCAGGATCACGCCCTGGGCTGAAGGCGGCGCTAAACCGCTGAGCCACCCGGGCTGCCCTTAATGATGTTTTTAATATGCCCGTATGTTCGCCATTGCAGTAGACCAACACCTACAGACCAAAGACCATCTCTTCATAACCCCATCTATTCAATGGTTGACACTTAACCCACAAAACAAAAACAAGAGTCCTGTCCGCTCGGGCTCGGCTCATTTTCTTCCTATTTCACCCTCCTTTTTCTCCAGCTGTGGCCTTATCATTGAGACTTGGCATAATAAAGTGTCATAAGTCTATCCAAACAAAAACATTTGCTTACTCTTCATATCATAGCCTGAAACCTCACATTTATTTATTTATTTATTTATTTATTTTTTATTTATGATAGTCACAGAGAGAGGGGGGGGGGGCAGAGACACAGGCAGAGGGAGAAGCAGGCTCCATGTACCGGGAGCCTGATGTGGGATTCGATCCCGGGTCTCCAGGATCGCGCCCTGGGCCAAAGGCAGGCGCCAAACCGCTGCGCCACCCAGGGATCCCCATTGATGGGATTTTTAAATTAAATGTTGTAGTACTGCTCTAAGAATTAATTTAAAAAAAAAAAACATATTATAGTGCCTATTGATTTCTCTCACACAAAGCAAACATGTGGATACATGGTAGTTGTTACTTTTTAAATTATAAAACAATTATTACTACTATTGACTCCTAATAAAGATTTATGATCACAGCACTAAATTCAGCTTTAAAAATACTTAGTTCCCAAATGACTACAAATACAGCATCTCTTGTATCTGTTGCCTACCACTTTTAAACATCAGTTTCCCAGGGAACTTGCTTCTCTAAAATATGTTGCTGTGAATCATAAGGAAAGAAAAGCAAACTACAAATTGTCTAGTGCCTATTGTGTATTAAACACTCTACTAGAAATTTTATGCATCATATTAAGCTTAATTACTAAAATTATCTAGTGAAATGAAATGTTCTAACATCTCTTCTTTTCAAATAAAACTTTAAAAAAAGATTTACAGAAGCTAAGTAAGTTTTCCTAATATTATGCAAATTAAATTTTCCTGATGTTATAAAAATCATTTTAGTGTAGGTAAGAAATTACTTATTTTAGAAATAATGTAAATCTCTGTGAGGATCTCATTTAAAAAGTCACTTCCTGGGATGCCTGGGTGGCTCAACAGTTGAGCATCTGCCTTCGGCTCAGGTCGTGATCCCAGGGTCCTGGGATCAAGTCCTGCATCGCGTTTGCCACAGGGAGCCTGCTTCTCCCTCCGCCTATGTCTCTGCCTCTCTCTTTCTGTGTCTCTCGTGAATAAATAAATAAAATCTTTAAAAAAAAGAAAAAGTCACTTCCTTTTCAGGTTTTTACCCCTAAAATAATTATACAACTATAATTGCCCATAATGGTTAATTTTATTCCAAGAATATATCCAAATAATTTATTCAATATTTAAATATTAATAACTGACTGGTTGAATTATATTTAAGATTCATAAATCCCATTTGCCAGCTATCAATAATATTTAGCTCTGCTCATGGAGATACATCTTATAATTTCAGAAAAGTGAAAGAAAAATTGAAGAAAATAATACTCTAGGTTGAAGCCTTAAAATAGAGAAAAAAAATCACCTTTATCCCCTACTGATATTAAAAATGGCATGATTGCCATTCCTAATGGTTATCAGTGAGATGATGTGTTATAGAGTTTGTTAACTTTGTAAAGGTACAAACTGCTTGGAAAGAAGGAGTCATACTTCTTTCCCAGTATTTAAAGTGTAGAAGGACACAAATGTTCAAGGATGCAAAGCACAGTGCACATAGTTGAATGACATACCATTAGGCCATCTACATTTTAAGACATGATTGGCTTAATTAAAATTGTCATAAGAAAGTTTCCCTCTAAGATAATTACTTTTTTTCAACTAGATTTCCCCCAAGAGTCTAAGTTTGCCCAATCATTTTGATCCCGACATTAAATTACAATAATGTAAGGAAACAAAAGGAACAGTGTGCCAATATTTGTTTGCCTCCCTTAAATGGTTTGCAGTGTTCCCGGGCCACCAATTAGGACTCTTAACAACTTTGTGTCATTACCAGTATTGTTTCTTCTGCCCAGAAAAAAACACGACACTATTGATGCTGTGCAAATTGCAGGTCTTTTACCACAGAACACTCTGGAATCTTGGCATTGCCTTCCCTGGTCCCAGGGACTCTCACACGGATGATCACCTGAGCCAGGCCGGTGGAGCAATCCAGTATTCTGTTGGAACTATTGAAGAAGAGATCCTTTTTTTCTGCTGAGAAAGCTGAAAGAATAGGATTCAGGCATCAAACTGCAGAAGCTATATTTGTGGAAAGCCTTCCTGAGTGAAGCCAATATAGAGCAAAACAGAGGTGGGAAATGAGGTGAGACCAAGTTCTGCTGGCACAGTCAGCACCCCTGAGTCCAGCTGTGCCTGCAGGCCATTCCCTGTGCCTTCCAGTTCTATGAGCCAGGAGGTCACCCCTTCACTTGTGCTGAGCCTGCTCGGGGCCACTGCTTCAGCAATTCTCCTCTCTCTCCTGCTTCATTATATTTTTTCTCTTTAATGCTTTAATGGATCATTCTCCTGGATGTACAAGCATGCTGTTATTTTCCCCATTTTTTTAAAAAAAGCTTCTCTTGACTCCACTGTACTTTTTTTCCTGCTTTTTACATTGTCATTCTTCGAGTAAGATGTCCACACTCACACTCTGCAATTTCTCTCATGTCATTCTTGCTCAAGCCAACTACAAGGAGCCTTTCACTTTGTACCACTCAACTGAACCTGCTCTCATGGAGATGACCAAAGAACTCTATGTTACTAAATCGAACGCTCAGATTTCAGCCTTCCTACCACCTGGCCTACCGAAGACATTTGAATATTTTGGCTCCTCCCAATGCTTCAGTATACTTTGTTTACTCAGCTTCCACAAAAGCTCCTTCTCTTAATTTTCTTCCCAGCTTAGTGGTTGCTCTTCCTCAGTCCCCACTGCTGGTTCCGTTACCTCTTCTCACTTTTGTGGGTTGAGATGGTCCAGGTCTCAGTTCGTTGCAGTTTCTTTTCTGTCTCCATGCACCCATTTGTAATCTCTCTTGGCCTCCTGGATTTAAATATTACCCATGTGCCAATAATTCCCTGGTTTATACCTCCACCCCACACCTCTTTCCTGAATTTCAGACTTGTATATTCAACTCTCTCCGCCCCTTGATATCTGTAACATTTTCTAAACCAAAACCTGGTTCTTCCCCCTAATCCTACTCTGTTCCCACCCTTCCCTGGCCCAGTTTATGACAATTCCATCCTTCTAGTTTCTCAGAACAGCAACAACAAAGAAGTCATTTTTGACTCCTCTCTTTTTTACCATATTACCAAACTAACAGAAAATGCTATTGGTGCTGCTCACCTCTCCAGAATCTATTTCCCCATCTTCACCAGCACTCCTTTGGCTCAAGCCACAGGATTTTACCCTGCATTCTTGCAAAAGCCACCGAAGAATCTCTCTGCTTCTGCCTTAGCTCACTGAGACTCCATTCCCCATGCAACAGATTTAAAATCCCTGTGTTCAAAACACTGCAGTAACTCTCAATCGTATGTACAGTGAAAGACGAAGTCATCACTATATGGCCCACAGAGTCCTATTTGATCTGCCCCCATATATGACTCCCACACATGTCTGCCTGATCCTCTTCACCCCTTCAGCAGCAAGGGTCTTCTTCGAGGTCCTCTGAGCAAACACCAGCCATTCTCCTACCTCCCATCCCCTGCTCTGTGAAGCGATCCTGTCTCCCTGGAGTGCTCTTCTTTGAGATACACTGGGTTAATAATACCCTGCCACTTTGAAGTCTTCACTCAGATCCGATCCTTCCTGTAAAGGCCTGTATCCCCTGACTCCCTTGCTACAATTCCTCCCACCCAGCAATCCTGTTCTTATTTGTCTTACCCAAAACCACTTTT
Source organism: Canis lupus dingo (assembly GCF_003254725.2). Lineage (NCBI taxonomy): Eukaryota > Metazoa > Chordata > Mammalia > Carnivora > Canidae > Canis > Canis lupus. The sequence continues at coordinate 74,840,240 of NC_064247.1, forward strand.
TCATTTTTTTTTGACAGAAACTGACATCTTTACACAAAGTATGTGATTTTCCTATTTATTATATTTATTGTTTCTCCTTTACCTTGCCCTATTAGAATGTAAGCTCAATGAATGTAAGCTCAATGAAGCCAAGAGTCTTTGCCTGTTTTATTCACTGATAAATCCTAAGTGTCTAGCACATGGCCCAATGTACAGTGGATACTTATTAAATGTGTACTGCATAAGGAAATGAAATAAATCTGTAGCCATATAGATATAATAAGATTATGTAAATTCATATGTCAAACTAGTGGCAAAGCAAGAACTTGAGACTGACTAAATAAAGGCACACTTTTCTTTGAAGTAACGTATTTTCAATGAAGTTCTCAAAGAGAAAGCTCAAGCTCTTGGCTGAGACACACACACACACACACACACACACACACAACCAATTGCCCCAAAGTTATATAGCTTAATCACTTGTAAACTACATTTCCTAGATATATTTATGGCTTTGTTTTTTGATTTTTGATACTGTGAAAAAAATGCTTTTCACTTCATTTCCCCAGAGAGGCTCTAAATTAATCATACCTCACTCAGTTCTCTGAGGTTTTAGTTCTTTGCTTGTTGATCCGTTTTTCCCTCACAGCAAATTGGCAGACTGACTTTCCATCCCACTTCTTGTATTGCCAGTGCAAACATTTCTGAAATCTTTAATAATTCAGTGGATTGAAAAGTAAATATTTACACCCTTTCTCTGTTTGGGCATTTTGATTTGTATATTTGATTTGCAAATTTTGTGACAGCCAAATTTACTCTGGAAAGCTGGAAAAAAGTTGTAAAAACACTAAATTCTGAGCCAGTAAGTTTTATTTCACTCAAATTAGTCATTTCAGAAAACTGACTTTTAGCACATGATGTCTAGAAATTCAAATGATAATCAGGACTTGCTCATGTTTTGCTTTCTAAACCCATTACGATGCCTTGCTAAAAGTTTCGATTTAGATCTATTGCAGTGAGGCAGGTCATTTCAGTAAATGACATCATGCATCAGAAAGAGCACACTGACAATATCCCAGAGGTTTAAAAACCATTTTTTGCTTCCGTACCTTCCTTTTTTTTTTTTTTTATCTTCCTTAGCCAGACAGAGATGATAAGCTGTCATGAGCCAAATGTTCTCATATCACTCCTTCTGGGTCAACAAACTGAAGTCACTCTCTTGTACCAACAGACATCATTTCCACATAATGACTGGAAAAGGCAGCGTTACTAGAGCATAGTATATCAAAAAGGTAAAAAGTGCAAAACCAAACCCAAGCCTTTGACTGATTAAATCATTTAATGCTTTCTCAGTTTGTAAAAATGTGAAGACCTATCAAGATAATATCGTATTTCCAATTAAGGAGATATGCTTACCTCTAGGCTTACGTATTTGTTGAGTTTAGTCTTAAATATACATACTTTATTAAATTCCATGATTTATTCCTTTTTTTAGCGTTATCTCATTGTGGGAACTTTGATTTTTATAGACAACAGGAAAAACTGCTAGTGATGCTTGTGACCATGAAAGCCTTGATGTTTCCCTCAGCTTGATTAAACTTTAGACAGGCTCCTTCCTGAGTATAGGTCCCCAATTTCCCTTTTCTTAGAGCATTTAATTTAGGAAACTTGCAACTGTAAATTATTTCTCTGCCCCTTGAGATATAAATCTTCATCAAGCCTCTTTCCAGGCTTACAATCTGAGAACGTCTTTCTAAAGGATCTGAGTCATCCCTTGATATGCAGTCATCAAGAAAGATAGTGCCTCATTTCCCAGTCTCTGTGGGAGGGTAGGAGCCTAATTTCCATAATCACCAATTAGCAAACACAAATGCCTAATCGCATTGACCAACTCCCCCCCCCCCCCCCCATGTTCTTCAGTACTTTTCTACTGGCTCAGCTCAGTGCTTAAAAACTCTCCTACCCTTTGTCTCAAGAGAGTTGAGTTCAATCTCTCTCCCCTATTGCAATAGTCTTGACCCTCATTACTGTAGTATTGAATAAAGTCTTCCTGGTCTGTTTGCCCAACCCAGTATAATTATTCTTCGGGTTTTTTTTTAAATTTTTATTTATTATTGAATTTGACATACAATATTATATTAGTTTCTTGAATAAACAAGAGTGATTCAACAGTTCTATACATTATCAATGCTCATCACAATAAACAGAGTCATCATCTGTCACCAATGTTAAGATGTTATTGACTATATTCCCTCTGCTGTACTTTTCATCTCCATGACCTTTTTCTTTAAGATTTACTTATTTATTTGAGAGAGAAAGCACAATGCATGTGAGTGAGGGGAGGGGCAGAGGGAGAGAATTTTCAAGCAGACTGCCTGCTGAGCACAGAGTCCCATCTCATGATCTGAGCCAACACTAAGAGTTGGACACTTAACTAACTGAGCCACCCAGGGACCCCACCACTCTCCATGACTTACTTATTTGGTAACTGGAAGTTCACACTAGTGCAAGTTGTCTTTGGCAGAAGGTAACTGTGGATTTTTTAATTGGAACAATGTGTTTTCCATATTTCTCTCTAATGTATTATATTCCCCAGAAACCATTCAGAGTCCAGGAGAAGAGGACAAAGACCAAGGCTTAGAAGTGAATTAGAGTCTGACTAGAAGCTCACCAGCGGGATTCATTATGGTAGTGACATTTTGCAAGGACTACTGCATATCTGTCTGTTCCATCTATTAACCAAAGAATTGTCACAACCAGCTGCAGGGAATCTCAATAGCAACAAGAAGTGTCATGGGGTCACTCCGGCAAAAGAGAATGGCCTATGACAAGAAAATAGTCAAGGGATAGACTGGCCACTAAGATTGACGGTACATGTCAACAAACATGTAGGGTTAGGACCAACCCAACCACACGCAGCAGATACTGCTGACCTGGGACACAAGGATCCAACCAATGATCTTGTGGTAAACACCAACACAACAACCAACACATGCCAGGGAGTCCCTAATTCAGCTATGCCATGTCTCATCTGAGTTCCTCAAATACCAACCACTATTTTGGAAAGAATTAGAGAAAATATGAGGAAATCAGGAAATCTGAGCATTTATCTGGAAGGGACTGACACAACCAAAGGAGGCTACTTTACCCAGTAGGTGCCAGGGAGCTTGAGGTGACCTGATATATGGGCACATATGGGAAATAGTCTCTAAACTGAAAAGCAAATAGGATCTCCCCACCTGAAATATCAGAAAGGGAGACAGAACATAAAGACTCCTAACTCTGGGAAACCAACTAGGGGTGGTGGAAGGGGAGGAGGGCGGGGGTTGGGGGTGAATGGGTGACGGGCACTGAGGGGGGCACTTGACGGGATGAGCACTGGGTGTTATTCTGTATGTTGGTAAATTGAACACCAATAAAAAATAAATTTATTAATTAAAAAAAGGATCTCCCCACCTTAAAACAATACTCACAGGTGCTCAAGTGTTAACAATACTGAAAAATATGTGGTGTTTCCATGTTATTACTCAACTAACATCACCTGCAAACTCAGAGACTAGAAACTGGCTGAGAAAATAAGACTGATTAGTGATTAATGTACTGTAGTATCTTTATGAGTATTTTGTTTATGTGCTTAATATCCCCAAACTTCTGATTATGCATTTTATACAAATTATGATTTTATAAAACTCGATGTGGATTGTGAAGAACAATCCTATTTGCATGTGTAGATGGGTGGTCAACCAGAATCCATGCTTCTATCTGATTCAAAAAATACTGTCATGTGTGGAGCAGATTCTGTACTCTAGAGCAGAATTGATCCACATTCATTGAGCATCATAGTGATGATGGGTACAAACTAGACAGAGAAGGAAAAATAAATTATATATATATCAATATATATATACATATATGTATATGTGTACTGTATATATGTACATACTATATATGTATATATTGATATACACACACACACATACACACATGCTTTTAATAGATATAATGTTCTACAATAGCATGGGGGAGTAGGATACAAATAGAATTTAGTATCTGAAGCCAGCAAGTACAATATTTCCCCGTGCACACATTCAATTCTAGAAATGCTTTCCAGTTGCAGACCCTTTTGCTACACAAATGAATTGCTTCCTCTAACATCCAAGCACCCTAGCCAGCTCCATCTGGCTCCTGGCCTATGTACAAATAGAGGAGCACACAAGAGTTATGTTTTCATGAAAAATACAGAGAAAAAAATATGATATTATGGGTTTTATGTCAAAAATGTGAGACCTTACCACTAATTTTGCCAGTACTCGACATACATTTGGATTTTCTGAGTTATGCTCAATTATCACATGTTTTAAAAGATCTCCTTACAGTTTTATATAGAACAAATCAAGCTTCGATATATTTAATTTGGGGATATTATGCTAAAATAGTGAAGAATACAAACAGATGCAAGTGTAACAAACCATTGGTGGTGATTTTTCCAATCAAGCACTTTTATTTATTAATCTGATTTTAACCTATGGTTATAATCTTGCTCTTTTGTCACTGTATCTCCTAAACTGAGAAATAAATAACTTCTAAAATTATATGCCACTAATTATTCTGCATTAGAAAGAGCAGATACATATTTCCTTGGCTTCACCGAGATAGAAATCTTCTCAGTCTGAGAGAGCATGATCGAGTCTGTCAGGATGCCAAAGGTAGGGAAGTGCAGGCAGAAGAGGAAAAAGCACATCATCTTGCTCTGTTTATCTCCATCTTATTTCTATTTGTAATGCATAATGGAAAGTTCTAAATTGTCCCTTTTGATAAAAAGAAAGTCTCACAAAGCAACCTCATTTCCACTCAAACCAGTGAGGCCTTTCATACGATTGTCAGGCCACCTATCATAGTTCATGGCTCCCAATGTATATTGATCCATTGAGTCATAATAAAGCAATGCTTCCAGCTGGGAATGAGAGTTAATGCAAACATTTTCTGGATCAGAAAAGACGGACAAAAAAAATAGGTCATGCTTCTGCCTAGCCAATTTCAAATTGCTTCTGGCGATACTGTGAATCTCATCCACACCCCTGCGTTTTCCACATACTCTGTTACTACCAAGGAGAATGGAAGCAACTGAAAAACAGCACCCTAGCAGAGCAGTTCAATGCTCATGATGACAGCTACCGTAATTGCAAAATGCAAATCTTTTGACAAGCACAATGGAAAATCAATTCTAGCCTGGATTATTATACTGCAATTGTTATTGCTCTTGTTATTTTCTTTTCTGAAGATAAAAAAATTAATAAAGATCAATTTGGAAAATACCTTCAGAGCTCAGAATTTTGCATTTTCATTTAAAAAAATTACCACAAAAGAAAAAAATTTAAATTGTTAATAAAAATGAATGAATGAATAAATATATATATACATACATACAAATACAGAAAGAAAACAGGCAGAAGAAAACTTTTGGAGGTGATGAATAAGTTTATGGCCTTGATTATGGTGATGGTTTCATGGATGTATTTTTTAAATTTTTTTATTTGAATATAATTGACACACAATGTTACATTAGTTTCAGGTGGACAACATGGTGATCCAGCATTATTTCTATATGTTATGCTGTGTTCACCACAAGCGCAGCTACCTCTGTCCCCATACAACGCTATTACAGTACCACTGACTATATTCCCTGTGCTGTATTTTTTACCCCCGTGAGTTTTTCACCCCACAACTGGAAGCCCCTACCTCCCACATCCTTTCACCCATTTTGCCCATCCATCCATCCCTTCCCTCTGGCAGCCATCAGTTTGTTCTCTGTACTTATAGGTTTAATTCTTCTTTTTGTTTGTTTACTCATTTGTTTAGTTTTTTAGATTCTACATATGAGTGAAATCATGGTATTTGTCTTTCTCAGTATGACTTATTTCATTTAGCATAATAATATCTGCTAGGTACATCCATGTTGTCACAAATGGCAAGACTTCATCCTTTTTTATGGATGCATAAAATTCTGTTTCCCACAATGGCTGCACCAGTTTACATTCCAACCAACAGTGCCCAAGGGTTCCTTTTTCTCCATGTCCTCACTAATATTTGTAATTTCTTGTCTTTTTTATTTTAGCCATTCTCACAGGTGTGAGGTGATTATCTCATTGTAGTTTTGATTTGCATTTCCCTGATGATTAGTGATGTTGAGCATCTTATGATGTGTCTTTTGGGCACCTTTATGTCTTCTTTGGAAAAATGTCTATTCAGGTCCTCTGCCCAGTTTTTAATCAGATTGTTTGTTTTTGTTTTTTTGGTGTTGAGCTATATTAATTTTTTATATATTTTGGATATTAACCCCTTAATAGATATATCATTTGCAAATATCTTCTCCCATTCGGTATGCTGCCTTTCTGTATTATCAATGGTTTCTTTCACTGTGTAAAAGCTTCTTATTTTGATGTAGTCTCAATAGTTTATTTTTGCTTTTGTTTCCCTTGCCTCAGGAGCCATATCTAGAAAAATGTTCCTAAAACTAATGTCAAGGAAATTACTGCCTATGCTGTCTTCTAGGACTTTTATGGCTTCAGGTCTCACATTTAGATCTTTAATTTTGAGTTTATTTTTGTGTAGGTTGTTAGAAAGTGGTCCAGTTTCATTCTTTTATAGGTAGCAGGCTAGTTTTCCTAGTATCATTTATTGAAGAGTCTGTCTTTTTCCCCCATTATATATTCTTATCTCTTTTGTATAGATTTATTGGCCGTATAATTTTAAGTTCATTTCTGGGCTCTCTATTCTATTCTACTGATCTAAGTGTCTATTTGGGTACCAATATTATATTGTTTCGATTACTATACCATTGTAGCATATCTTTAAATTTGGAATTGTGGTATCTCCAGCCTTGCCCTTGTTTCTCACAACTGCTTTGGCTGTTCAGGGACTTTTGTGGTTCCACATAAACTGTAGTATCATTTGTTCTAGATCTGTAAAATGATGTTGCTATTTTGATATGGACTAGATTGAATCTGTAGACTGTTTTGGGTACTATAGACCATGGGTGTATTTTTATCCTCAAATTCATCATGTTGTATCCCAAACTCATCATGTTGTAAACATTGAATACATACAGGTTTTTGTCTATCAATTATACCTCAAAATGGCTTATAAAAATTAGCAATTTGCCAATTTAGGAAATACGAATGTAATATTTCCAGAGTCAAGTTGGCTCAATAGTCAACCATAAATGCCAGCAACTTTGTATTTCTATTTAAAGGCACTGATTTTAAGTAATCAAAACTACCAACAAAGAAAACTCCAGGACCAAATGGCTTCACAGGTAAGTTATACCAAACATTTAAAGAAGAGTTAATACCTATTCTACTCAAGCTATTCTAAAAAATAGAAGCAGGAAAACTCCCACATTCATTCCATGAAGCCAGTATCATTCTAATATCAAAACCAGATAAAGGGGCACCTGGATGGCTTAGTCAGTTTAGCATCTGCCTTCAGCTCAGGTCATGATCCCAGGGTCCTGGGATCAAGTACCGTGTAGAGCTCCCTCCTCTGTGAGGAGTCTGCTTCTGCCTCTGCCTCTCTCTCTCATAAATAAATAAATAAATAAATAAATAAATAAATAAATAAATAAATAATAAACCCAAACAGATAAAAAACAAATGAAAAAAAAAGACACCCACCCAAAAAAACTATAGGCCAACGCTTCTGATAAATATAGATGCAAAAATCCTCAACAAAATGCTAGCAAACCAAATCCAACAATACATTTTAAAAAATTATTCACCATGATCAACTGGGATTTATTCCTGGGATACAATGCTGGCTCATTATTCACAAATCAATCAACATGATACAGCACATCAGTAAGAGAAAGGATAAAAACCATATGATCACTTCAATAGATGCAGAAATACCACTGGATAAAGTATAACATCCATTCATGATAAAAAAAAAAAAAAACCCTCAACAAAGTAGACTTAGAGGAAACATACCTCAACATAATAAAAGCCATATATGAAAAACCCACAGCGAACACCATACTTAATGGGGAAAAACTGAGAGCTTCACCCCTAAGGTCAAGAACAAGACAAGGATGTCCACTCTTACCACTTTTATTCAACACAGTACTAGAAGTCCTAGCCACAGCAATTAAACAACAAAAAGAAATAAAAGGTGTCCAAATCAGTAAGGAATAAGTAAAACTTCCACTATTTGCAGATAACATGATGCTATATATAGAAAACCCAAAAGACTCCACCAAAAAACTACTAGAACTGATCAATGAATTCATTAAAATTGTAGGATACAGAATCAATGTGCAGAGATCTGTTGCATTTCTATACACTATTAATGAAGAAGAAGAGAAATTAAGAAAACAATACCATTTACAATTGTGCCAAAAACAGTAAGATACCTAGTAATAAGTCTAACCAAAGAGGTGAAAGATCTGTACTCTGAATACTGTAAAACACTAATGAAAGAAATGGAAGATGACATAAAGAAACAGACATTCTATGCTCATGGACTGCATGAACAAATATTATTAAAATGTCTTTACTACTCAAAGCAATCTACATATTTAATGCAATCTCTATCAAAATATCAACAGCATGGGGCACCCAGATGGGTTAGTTAGTTAAGCCTTTGACACTTGATTTTGGCTCAGCTCATGATCTCAGGTTTGTAAAATTGAGCATGGACCCCACTTAAGATTCTCTCTCCTCCTCTCCTTCTGCCCCTTTCCACCCCTGACTCATGCACACACACACACTCTCTCTCTCTCTAAAAAGAGAAAAGAAAAGAAAAGCTAGAGATACTGCAATTCTAGACTTCAAGTTATATTACAAAACTGTAGTAGTCAAAACATTATGGTATTGGCACAAAAATAGACACATATATCAATGGAATACAATAGAAAACCCAGAAATGAACCCAAAACTATATGGTCAAAAATCTTTGACAAAGAAGGAAAGAATATCAAAAGGGAAAAAATCTTTTCAACAGATGGGTTGGGAAAACTGGCCAGCAACATGCAAAAGAATGAGACTGGACCACTTTCTTACATCATATACAAAAATAAATTCAAAATGGATTAAAGACTTAATATGAGACCTGAAGCCATAAAAATCCTAGAGGAGAGCACAGGCAGTAATTACCCTGACATGAGCCATAGAAACATTTTTCTAGATATGTTTCCTGAGGCAAGAGAAATAAAAGCAAAAATAATCTACTGGGACTACATCAAAATAAAAAGCTTCTGCATAGTGAAGAAAATAATCAACAAACTAAAAGGCAACCTGCTGAATGGGAGACAATAACTGCAAATGACATATATAATAAAGGGTTGGTACTCAAAATATATAAAGAACTTACACAACTTAACACTCCCAAAAATGAATAATCCAATTAAAAATGAGGAGAAATGAATAGACATTTTTCCAAAAAAGACACTGATATGAAACAGACACATTAAAAGATGTTCAACATACTCATCATCAGGAAATACAAATCAAAATTACAATGAGATATCACCTCACAACTGTTAAAATAGCTAAAATTAAAAACACAAGAAAACAACAAGTGTTGTAAGGATGTGGAGAAAAAGGAACCCTCGTGCTCTGTTGGTGAGAATGGAAACTGGTGCAGCCACTGTGGAAACAGTATGGAGGTTCCTCAAAAAGTTGAAAATAGAACTACCCTACAATCCAGTGATTTACATTACTGGGTATTTACCCCAAAAATATAAAACACTAACTCAAAAGGATATAAGCACCCCTATGTTTACAGTAGCATTATTTACAATAGCCAGTTTATAGAGATACAATGGAATATTATTCAGCCATAAAAAAGAATGAAATCTTGCCATTTGCAACATCATGGGTACAGCTAGAGAGTGTAATGCTAAGTAAACAAGTCAGTCAGAAAAAGACAAATACCATATGATTTCACTCATGTGTAGAATTTAACAAACAAAACAAACAAACAAAAAGGTAGAGAGACAAACCAAGAAACATACTCTTAACTAAAGAGAACAAACTGATGGTTACCAAAAGAGGAGGGGGCAAGGCAGGTGATGAGGATTAAGGGAAGCACTTGTGATGAGCACTGGGTGATGGATGAAACTGCTGAATCACTATATCATACACCTGAAACTAATAGAACACTGTACGTTAACTATACTGGAATTAATAAAATAATGGTACTGATCTTTCCTGATATATATAACTGAGTAGAAGAATATCGTGTCATGTTATTCATTCTCTGTACAATTTTTAAGTCCATCATTTCTTACAAAATTATATGCAAGCCTGGATACAAGCTTCTAGCATTTTATGTTCCTTTACATAAAAATAGGAGGGACAGTGTGAAGGTATGGACATCATATGGAACTCCCAGATGACCCACAAGTAGAGTTTTAATAAGAAATTCATCATTTGCATAATTCTTGAGAAATTATGCTTTCAAAAAAGGAACAAAAGCTTTTTGGTTTTGCTATGCTGACATCCTGTATCTTTAGAATAGGAGATTTGCCGAGGTCAATAAATGAGCTGAGATAAAACCATCAGGAAACGTCTCTAGATCAGAAGTCATGACCAAATCACTTAGAACAATCACTTTCTTTAGCTCATTTCCTCTCCCCAGCCCCTTTGGCCAGCCTTTTTCTGTACCCTTCATAGAGCTCCCTTTTGTTTAAAAGCTAATACAATTCTCCTCTCCTCTTTAATTTTCATTCCCCGTGGACTGCATTTCTTGTGCCTATGGCTGCAATGATTAGCGTTTTGTTTTTGGATCATGACGCCTGAATCTTTATTTTGAGCTCTGACTTTCCTTTGAAATCTGTATCCCAAATCCTGAATGCTTCCTATATATCTATTCATGGATGCCCTATAGATATCTCAAGCTCAACATTCCAAAACTGGATGCCTTACCTCCTGTCTGAACCAGATGGCCACATCATTCCAATCTTTGCTCAGACTGAAATTTTAAAATCACTTCTAATTATTCCCTTTCAATAATAGAAACAGAAATTTCTATATGTGTAAAAATTGCCAATCTGGTCATTGTTACCTCCAAAGTGATCTTCACTGTAGCCTTTGCTTTTCATGATCTCTACCTTGGTTTGAGCCCTTATTATTCCAATCAGTCAGTTAAAAACTTACTTTCTGTATTAATTTTTAGTTGATAGGGATATAACCTTGAACTGAGTAAATGAAAGAATGAGAAGACATGAAAGCACTTGAGAGATCTTAGTGAGATGGCATTGGCAGAGCTCAGTGATCTGTGGGTATTCCTTTAGATACTGGATATAGGAAGGGCAAGGAGAAGCTTATAAAGTCAAGGATGATGGCTTGGAAAACTTTCTAGATGGTAATGCTGACAGTAAAGTCATCAGTGGATGGGGAAATGTGGAAGATGTAAAATGGAAGGAACAGGAATCCCAAGGAAGCCTGAGAGATAAAGGATACTGTGGAGTGATTCACTTTAGAAAGAGGGGCAGCTCTTCCAGGGTGGTGATAATGAAGGAAGCAAGGCCAGTGGGATTTGGCTACATTTATAGGCTTTGGAGAGGAGGACAGGAAATTGTGTTCCTGCCTGATGTCCTACCCTTCTGGAGATCTTCAATATGTGCCTCTTAAAGAACCAATCTATTTTTGTCATTGTTCCCAGAGTTGCTTTAGTAAAAGCAAGTTGAAAATTCTTTCTGCTAACAAAAGGAATCCTTTTAGGTGAGGCATTTAACGTAACTTCGATTTGGCATTGGAGGCACTGGAGCCTCAGAAAACAGTGCATTTTTTCTATGAAGCTTATTCTCATTCTTCACAATTTCACTTGAATGACATGTATTCCTGTGCCTCTCATTCAGCTAGGACTTTCTTTCCTTTACCTCTGAGGAGCAGCTCCACCAGGACCTCTCCCACAGTCTGGCTTGTTACTTATAAGAACTTGATAACAGAAAGAATAGAGTTTATTTACATTTGTTAAATTAATAACTAAGAACCAATCTTTATTAGAATATCACTGTTGTATTTAAGTCCAACATTGTAAAAACTTTTGTGAGCTGGTCAGACATAAAAGTGAGGCTTGCCATAGTAACAGCTGAACTGTTACTATTCGAATAGAGAAACAGAACTAAATTAGATGCTGAGATGACTTCAGAAGGCCAAAGGTCTGAAGAATTTTGCTTTCTACTAACAAAGTAAAATGATGGACTTTTTTAATGAGCAAAGTTGACATTTCAAAGTATCTTAAACTCTCTTTTGCCATTTATTTTATAAGAAATAGTTCTGATTATTTTTCATCCATCTTTTTTTTAGTATCTGAAATGTGTCTTGAATTCCAATGAATAAATGAAATATTTGATCAATATTGATTTAATAAAATGTCTTAATTAAGTATCTTAACATTTGAATTATTGTGGTTTATGTGTAGATTATAAAGCAGTTAGATTTCATGTTTCTGAAAAATCTAAACACTATTAAAGTTTCCTGATACCTTTTAAAAATAGGAAAAAGGTAGAAATAAAATGTCAAAAAATTGAATCCAAGAGGAGCTATGAAATTTAGGATATTTCTAACTCTTAACAAAAACTATGAAGAGGCACCTAAGTGGCTCAGTCAGTTGAGCATCCAACTACTGATTTCAGCTCAAGTCATGATCTCAGGGTCACAAGATCAAGCCTTGAGTCGGGATCCCCACTCAGCACAGAATCTGCTTGAGATCCTCTTTCCTCTCCCTCTGCCCCTCTCCCCAGTCACATGCTCTTTCTCTCTCTAAAATCAATCAATCTTTTTTAAAAAAAATATGAAAGAACAAGGAAACAGAAAAATACAAAATGCCATTTTCCTTAAAATCTCTAAATGCCATCCCTCTTAGCAAAGAACATAGAATTTATCCCCCTAATCACATAGACTACTTATGGTTTTCAGTACTAGACCACACACAAACTTTCCTGAGAAAGTTAGTATATACAAAGAATTATCAATATTTCTCTAATCACCCCACCACTAACACTCACAATTAGTGAACCAAATGTGATCACTATATCCGTTAGTGCATAAATGGTCAAAAGAAATTCCAAGAATGACTCTGGATCACTAGTTATAAATAGAAGTTGCCTTTGTGTTCCACAATGTGCTTCCCTGTCCTGACTCATTTGATTCTTACAATAAACCCATGAGACGGAAACTACTATTTTTCCTAATTTGGACATGAAGAGATGGAGACAAAGGGAGGTAGTCACTTGTGAAAGGTCACAGACCCAATATCAGGCAAAGCCCTGAACACTGTTGACTTGGGAAAGTTTTCTTCATCACAGATGCTATGGCTTCCACCTCCAGGAAGTTTGTCTTTTTAGAAACAGTTAAGTTGACACATGGACAAGTGACGTATACTACATAAGAAACTGAAACAGGACATATACTAAAGAAGTTTAGGATCTAGAGAGTGTTGCTGGCCGAGTGATTAGGGAAACAGAAACATTCCATTTAGGTTCTAGGGTAGGATTTTGAAAGGTCGAAATGAAGGGTTGGAGCCTTCCAAGCAGAGGATTGATATGAGGGCAGACAGATGTAAGGCACATTTTTCAGAATGGCAGTAATTGGACTGAGGGGAGAGAGAGGGCAGGGAGAGGGCAGTGGTCATTAAGGCAGGAAAAGAAAGTGGAGCCAGATTGCAGAAAATCTTTCATTCAAAACTAAGAAAACAACTGTCAAACTTTCAGCATCTAAGGACCACTTAGCGTGTGTTTTATGTTGGGTACATGTGTGGATCACCAACTTTAGATAAATTAGTATCAAAAAAGACAATCTACAAATTTAAATGTATAGAATAAACAATATTTAAGATCACTAACAATATGCAGACTTATTCACACTGTTCTATAAGAAGGTATTATTTGTAATCTTTTACCAAACTATACCCAACTTATGATGGATAGTTTAATCTGTTTGAGCCACTTACATAGCCAGTTGCTTTAAGTTCTCACTCTTGATATTTATTCAGTAAAACATTTTAACTCATATTCTTAGATCACTGAGAAAGACAAGATTTTGTAGCTCTGTCAGATTTCTGGATATTTTGATGAAAGATAGACACTGAATGGAGAGCTGTTCTCCTTTTAGCATAAAATCAAATAGTATGTCAACCAACATTTCCAACCCCAAAAGCTGGAAGTTTGAATGTTTCAACGGGATATATACATTCTTAATACACTGACATGTTGTATGTGGTTCTAGAAACAAGTTTTTAAAATTATGCTAAAGAACTCCTATGTGCAGGGGCGCCTAGGTGGCTCAGTTGGTTAAGCGCCTGACTCTTGGTTTCAGCTCAGGTCATGATTCTCAGGGTCATGGGATCAAGCCCCAGATCAGGCTCCCCACTGGGTATGGAGCCTGCTTAAGATTCTCTCTCTATGGTGAAAATTAACAAGACAGGTGAAAATTAACAAATGCTGGAGAGGATGTGGAGAAAGGGGGACCCTCTTGGTTGGGAATGTGAACTGCTAACTGTTGGTGGGAATGTGAACTGGTGCAGCCACTCTGGAAAACTGTGTGAGGAGGTTCCTCAAAGAGTTAAAAATAGAGCTACCCTACGACCCAGCAATTGCACTACTGGAGATTTACCCCAAAGATACAGATGCAGTAAAAAACTGAGACACCTACACCCCAATGTTTCTAGCAGCAATGTCCACAATAGCCACACTGTGGAAGGAGCCTCGGTGTCCATCGAAAGATGAATGGATAAACAAGATGTGGTCTATGCATACAATGGACTATTACTCAGCCATTAGAAATGATGAATAGCCCCCATTTGCTTCAACATGGATGGACCTGGAGGGTATTATGCTGAGTGAAGTAAGTCAATTGGAGAAGGACAAACATTATATGGTCTCATCCATTTAGGGAATATAAAAAATAGTGAAAAGGATTAAAGGAGAAAGGAGAGAAAATGAGTGGGAAACATTAGTGAGGGTGACAGAGCATGAGAGACTCCCAACTCTGAGAAACAAACAAGGGGAGGTGGGCAGGGGGATGGGGCGACTGGGTGATGGGAACTGAAGGGGGCCCTTGACGGGATGAGCACTGGGTGTTATATGTTGGCATATCGAACTCCAATAAAAAAATATACAAAAAAAAAAAAAGATTTTCTCTCCCTCTTTCTCTGCCCCTCCCACTCTTGCTATCTCTTTCTCTCAAATCAATAAATATCAATAAATATGTTTTTTAAAAAAGAACTTATACATGCATTGTGAATATACATATATAGATACAGATATATTTTTTTTAAGCAACAAACAATCACGTACCGGGAACACATCAAACACTTAGTTAGGGTCTTTTGCATTGCAGTCTAATTTGTGAAAGAAATTCTACTATTTTTTCCCCAAGATCATTATATTTTGACTCTTAAGAGATAAGTTCAGGTAAGTGGTATGCCGTAGTGTTTAATCTGTTGTTCTCTGGGAGGGTACAGGGGAGAAACCCCTGCTTCATAGCATTTGTCAATTCCTGTGGTGTAAATGCTCCCCCAGTGGCAGATTTCAAGCTCCCAACTTGGTAACGCTAGGTTGGGAAGAGCTGCTGACTGTGGGCTCCCACAAGCCAGCAGGTTATTGACCACAGCTCAGATAAGCTACTTGAGCAATACAGCTAGAATCATATTGCAGTTATGAATTTCTCAGTTACAGCCTCAGGTATGAAAAATGCATTTTTTCCCTAACTCAATCTAATTTTCTCTCTTGAGTTTCTATTCTGTCTAATGTAGAAAATCAATCTAATCATTTCTGAGGAACTCAGTCCAGTTCACGGATTACTCAGTCAATTCAGAATTTTATTTCTGTCACCTTCAGCTTCAAAATACTTGCAGGTGTCTGTGTCCCTTCCTGCCAGCTCTGGGAGCAGGAGACAGGAAGACTAGTTTCTCGTCTTCTACACGTACAAAGTTTCCTCTCTGCTCCGTCATGACCTGCTAAGAGTTGGTTGGGACGTGCTTTATCACAGCATTTGGATATTCCTCCTCCCATTGCAAGTGCGACCCTTTGCCCACACCAACCCCTCCACTCCCTACCTCCTGCATTCGTTCTTGGTGCCCACAGGAGCCCTTGGTTCTGCTCTTATGCCATCTGGAGCTGCTGTGGGGTCTCTATCACACTACCCTGTCTACAATGCAGCAACAGGGCAATCTGGTGACTTGTCCTGGGGTGGGCAGGCTCCCCTCCATCACCCACTCTACACACAGCTTTCACATACAGGCACCTGAATGGGAATGAAGGGCTCTGTGATGTTTCCCACTGTGGACTTAATCTGATGCAGGACTTTAGGGGAGAGTGAGTCTTCACACTTGCTTGCTCATGTCCAACCCTCTTCCTACTTTTCCAAACCTTCCTTCTCTCTTCCTCTCAGTGGGATACAGGGAAAAGGGATTCCTTTAGGCTGTTCATTTCTCCTTCATATCTTTTATATCGTAGACCTCAAAGGTATCCACTTAGCTTTGTTCCCAAGCTGTACAGTGACCCCCTTTCCTTAAGCCTTGGGTGACAATGCGCCTCTCTGAGCTGGGAAAGGAGAGATAAAGGAAGGGCAGGTGGGGAGGTCATATCCATTTCTGCTCCCCAAACCATCCCCCATGCAGAATTACCTCTGAAGGAATTATTATTGCCATTAAGAATGTTTTTATGTCTTCCTTCATTACAGTAATTTATGTGCTCACCTTTCCCAACATTAACCAGTGTGCTTTAATGCAGAAAAGCAGAAACTATTGCCCACTTGCTTGCACAATACAGTGAAAAGGCCTCCCTACTCACCACTTCCCTGCAAACAGTCTGGTAAGACTGTAACAATGGAGACCTCTTCCTGTCTGCCAACCACCTGCCGTGAATGAAGCCCCTCCCGTCTAACCAGCGCACACTCCAGCCTGCAACATGCACACCAGATGAACCTGAACAGGAGAGAAAGTGTTTTCTTCCACAGTATGGGTCACCAAGGCTAACCAGACTGAAAGACTGATGAGGGTTTTTGCTCTTCTAAAGGGAGAAGCAAAAAAAAAATAAAATAAAATAATAAAAAAAAAATAAAGGGAGAAGCAGGATTAAAACTCAGAAATCAAAGTAGTTCTTACATCGAAGAAAGCAGGAGGCTGCTAGCATTTCCTCATAATAGTTACTCTTCCACCTTCAGAGCCACTAAAAAAAATATAGGTTTTGATAGTGTCTTTTGATAGAGGAATTTTGCAGACAGCTTATTCTACTTTGCTCCCCAACATATCAATAATGAGTTTTTGCTATAAGGAGTGCACCTTGGATGCATATGTAGTCCTGTTCTTTTCCATTTCAGAAAAAAAGTCATAACATTCACATTAGAAACACTAGTTTATTTCCTGGTTATAATTTGTAACTCTCTATTGATATTCTCTATTTGTTGAGACATTATTCTCCTTATTTCTTTTGGCTCTTTGAGCACTTAAGAGAGTTGATTTAAAGTCTTTTGCCTACTAGGTCCAACTTCCTTGTTCTGTCTATCCAGTGCTTTCCTTATTTAGATGCTTGTATGAAATCACCACATTCAAATATTCACATATGCCAGCTTGTGTGTTATACTTTATACTAAAATCATGGCCACTCCTTATATATTCTTGCTTTTTTAATTCCACTTATAATTTTATGGATCAATGTGCCCTTTATGTGTCTGTGTTGATCACAGAATTAATATCATGTGGTATTATTAGGTTTATTTAAATAATTAGATTTGCAGAACAAATATAAAAGCACACCAATTAAGTAAAGATGGGCTAGTTAAGAGAAATTATACTCTGTTAGTAAATGGTAGACAATTCATAGGTTATCTTACTGTTTAACTTGAAGAAGTTTATGAATATTTTTTATTCTTCCTTCCTTAAAACTACCAAATTATCTGCTCAACTGCTGCAGAATATTAGCTGGACTTTAGAAAGCACATTCAGAAACATCCATACATGTGATGAAGGTGAGGTTGAAAAATCTTTAACAGACAAAAAAACAAGGTCACAACTGCACTCAAAATTTATTTTTATTGAGGAAAGCCTCAAAATTGCATGAGCAGTTATGGGTCTATTAAAATAACCTTGGTTAGAAATCCAAAAATTGCAGTAGGGTAGTAGTAATGGAAACTAAAAAAAAAAAAAAAAAAAAAAAGCGTTATAAGAGAGATTGCAAACCATGTACCTACACATAGAATTTATCATTTTCAGGAAGAGGGATCAAGAGAGAGATACAAGGCGATTCTAAGAATGTTAAGCCATGGTGATTAAGATAACCACCAGGAACCAGAAAAGAAAAATAATTACAAGCAGAAGCTGGTTGGGAGGTAATATATGTAACTTAAGATATGTTGAGCTTTTTTTGTAAAGACAAGACATCTCGTCGGCAACTGGAAAATTGCACCAGGCAGTTGAAAATACAAGAAAGGAGATTGTTAAACATGTTTCTCCTCCAGCACAAATGTGAGATTGTCTGTACTAGGCCTCCTCCTGAGCCCTGGCGGTGGACCAGCTCGTTGTAGGAGGGCATGCACAATGCCAAGGTCAAGGAAGAGGCTTTGGAAAAACCCACATAAACATTCTCATTTTGGCACAGAGTCCCTGATCCTGTTTCTCATTTTTATATGGTCAGATATTTTTATATAGTCTATTAAATCAGTTACATTTTATGTGGCCAATTATATAGCCCATCTTACATGTGTCCCTTTTATTTTCTATTGTTAATATCCACTACATGGCCACCTTTTTTTAAAGGTAAAAAAGATGTAAGAAAAATAACAATCCTCAAATCATTTAAATAGGATTTGGGCCTAACTTTCTACTTAAATTATTAGACCTTTAAGGACCTGACCTGACAATTCCCACTGAGGGAGAAAATCTTTGATATAAAGTCCTATTTGAGAAGAAACAGAGAAATCCTTACAAAGTCATGTAGTTTTTCCACATCCTTTCTCATGGAATTACATCTGCAGGGCAGCCTTCAAAAGGCTTATAGTTAAAAATCAAACGAGATAATTTATGAGAATAGGTTTTAAATTACATATCATTAGACAGACGATGATAATGACAGACTGATACAGACTATATGACGTGGTGTCCACAAGGCGGCAGAAGCTGAGGTCTCCTGCTCATACCCCCATGCCCGCCTCGCCCTACGCCCTAGCAACAATAATCCAGTGGCCATCCAAGGACAAAAGAACCTTTGTGGGAGCTCAGGGACCCAGTCCCAGGCCAAAGCAATTCTGCTCTCGGGTCTCACTGGAGTCCCACCCCGGGTCCTACAAGAGACACGCCTGACCATACCCCTGAAGGCAGGCCCTCCAATTTCCATCAGGAAGAAGATCCTGCAACAGCTCTGGAAAGGGGCTCTGGCCCCTCCCAGCTGCTCCAGGAGCTGTTCTGCCCGCGTGGGGACTGGGCCAGCCCCTCACTGCCAGATCAGGAAGCAGTGGTTCAGGGGCCTGCTCCCCAGAGGTCAGCCCTCAAATCTCATGGTCTGACTGTGGATCTTGAAGGGGTCCTGCTCCCCCTTCTAAGCCCTCTCAGCTGCAGTATGGGAGCAGTCTCATACTCACAACTCCACAGGTAGGGCCTGCCTACTTTGACCCTACTGAACCCTCAGACGGACCCGTGACCCTAGCCCCTCCAGTCCTGGAGTCATCCTGCCCACCCAGAGGTCTGGCAGGAGACAAGTTCTTCCATGTCCTTGAAAGCAGGCCTGCAGACCTTGGTCCAAGCTGTGGACCCTGACGCAGCCATTTGAATCGGTTCCAGGCCCTCTCAGACACAGTCTGGGACCAATCCTGCCTGCCCAGGGACCTGTCCCTTAATGCTCTTTCAAATGCAGACAACAATGCAAGGTTATACAGACCACAAAAAGCCAGGCAGACATGATACCACCAAAGGACAGTAATAACTTCCAGCAACTGACCCCAAAGAAATGAAGATCTACAAATTACCTAACAAAGAGTTCAAAATAATTATCAGAAAGAAACTCAGTGAGATACAAGACAACACAGACTACTAAACAAAATCAGAAAAACAATGTAGGAATAAATGAGAAGTTTAACACTTCTGAGCAGCCTTATTGAGTTGCATCTCAGAATTTTCCACCCGGAGGACAAAGCAGGAGGATTTTATCCATCCTTTTTATTTTTTTATTTTTTTATTTTTTGTCCTCTATTGGTCAGGGTTAGCCTTCAAGGCAGGTACTACTCTCCATACTCCACCATCACAATTATGATGCCCCATGGATTCACTGGGAGCATCCAGAGAACCACGGGCAGGAAGCTTCAGTCAGTGGTACAATCCCACAGGTCATTACACCTGCTGGAAGCTGAACCTGCTCCTTACCTCACTGGCTAGAGAAAGGTGTCGCTGAAAGGATGTAAGTGTCACCCAAGAAGTGTCCAACAGATTACAGCACACTTTAATGACCACAGTTTCTAATACGAGTGTATACCAAAAAAAAAAAAAAAAAAAGATGGTTTTCTACTCACACTTCTGCACTATCCTCTCCTAGGGAAGATGCTCAGGATGGTATCAGACTGGAAGGCTCCAGGCCCCTGCTTTCACTGTTTCTTTGGTTTTGCAATCCACCATGCTTGCAGAGCACAAGTGCCTTCCAGCTAAGAGGGTGCATTCTCATTCTGAAGTTCAGTCCCAGGCCCTCCACACATATATGCTAACATTTGTTTGGAGTATTTTGCATTTATATTCATTAGAGAGAGTGGCTTTTAATTTGCCTTTCTTGTTTGTCCTTGACAGGGTTTGGTATCAAGGTTATGCTGGCCTCACAGAATGAGTTGGGAAGTATTTTGACTTTTTTTTCTGTCCTCTGGAAGAGAATGTGGAAGATTAGAGTTTTATCTTCCTTAAAAGTTTCTGGGAGAATTCACGTATGAAGGCATTTTAGCCTGGAGTTTTCTCTGTTGGAGCGTGTGAATTATGGATTCACTATCTTTAACAGACAGAGGGATATTTAAATTTTACACTTTATTTCCTGGGTACAATTTTTTTTAAGATGTGTTTTTTAAATAATTTTTTAAATTCATTTAAATTTTCACCATTATTAGCAGAAAGTTTGTTGAAATATCCTCTTATTTTTGTCTTATTGATTGTATTGCATGTTTTCTATTTCACTAATTAATGTCCTTTTTTCCTTTCCTTTTCCTTTGTTTAATCTGTCACTTCTTAAGAATTTCTTGGGAAAGTGAAGAAGTAGGCAATGGATGGATCATTAATATTTAGCCCACCTTCTTTTGTAATATGTGCAAGGAAGCCTACCAGTTTGGACAAAGCCACATCAAAATTTTGACCTATGGTATTTGGTTATCATTGAATTAAAATATCCCCTAATTTCCATTGAGATTTCTTTTTGGAAAGTATATTAATTAAATTCCACACCCTTCTAGGTTTTTAAGTTTTTCCTAATTATTGATTTCTGCTTTATTCAACTATATCCAAGGGACTTATTCTGTAGGATTTAAATCTCCTTTGAGATTTGTTTAAACAATTTTTATGGCCCAGAATAAGCTTAAGTAAATATCCTAAGGTACACTGGATAAGAGTATGTATTCTTTAGTTGTTGGAGGCAGGGTTTCATACAACCTGCCCATTATATAAATATAAATTACATAGTTGACATATTTTGTCAAATTTGTTAACTTTGCTGTTAAAATCCTCTGTATTTTCACTGCTTTTTGCCTATTTCTTCAATAAGATACAGAGAGAGCACAGTTAAAAACCCCTTCACTCTGTTTTGAGTTTCAATTTGTATTGTCTGTTTCTCCTATTGTTTCTGTCCATTTTTCTTTATATATTTTGAAGCTCTGTTACTTGGAGCATAAAATGTCAGGCTCACTATATGTGATTTCCTTTCTCTCCAGGATCTTTGCCCCTGAAGGCCTATCTTGGGTTTTTATCCGATATCCTCAAGCAGTTAACACTTTCTGATGGTTTACTAGTTTATAGAAATGTAGCTATTACAGACTAAATGTGTCTCTCCAAAATTCATAGTTGAAGCCCTAACCCTCAATGTGATGATATTTGGTGCCTTTAAAAGTATTCAGGTTTAGAATAGGTCTTGAGAGTGGGACCCTCATGGTGGTATTAGTGCCCTTTTAAGAAGAAAAAGACGGAGAGATTGCACTCTCCAGATAAACACATTAAGGAAAGGTCACGTGAGCACACAGTAAGAAGGTGGCCGTCTACTAGCTAAGGCAGGCTCTTACCAGGAACTGAATCTGCCACCATCTTGATCTCACTTCCTAGTACCAGAATTGCAGGAAATAAATGTCTAGCACTGAAAACCTCCAGTCTATGGTATTTTGTTGCAGCAGCCCAAGCTGCTTAAGGCATTAACTAACTTTTCTAAATTGATCATACACTCAGCCACCTGGCCAGACTCAGTTCCTTTACCATGAGGTAGGACAACATCTTAGGTACAATGTGATCATCCCAAGTTTTCTTGGGAGACCAGTCTGTGTATGGGACTTGACTTGTGTTTGGTTTCCTCCCTTTCCTCACCCTGTTTTCTCCCTCAGTTCCTTTTACTATTTTCTCCTGGGAGCTATTCCCTAATAAACTACTGGCACCTCATCATTGCCCAGGGTGTGCTTCTGGGAGATTCCACCTAACACACCACATGATTTCTTAACTCACAGTTTTCTCTGTACCTACATGTTAAATTTTCCTACTCAGCACTGTGAAAAATATTATATATACATAAAGAAAGGTACATTATGTATTAATGATCATTTTAAATTTTATGAATGCATTTTAATTGACCAAATTTGAGCCACTATATCACAATTTCAGTAGGATCATATATGCAAGTTGAATTCTTAGATTTTATGGCAGCTTAAGACATTTCCTAAGCCAGGAGCATTCTATGTCTTCTCATTTGAGGGGACAGAGAAGAACAATCTGCCTTAACATATCCTACTTACTCTCTTATTGAAGGGCCTTCAATTTCACTTTCTCACATGCTTTGAAAAGATCTCCATTATCACAATGAGTCAGAAAGAAAAGATATCACCTATAGAATCATATGAATAAAAAGAGTGTATTGTCATAGAGTTTAGAGATCCTCAAATTCAACCCCTTTCTTTTATAGGAAAAGAGAACAAGAGATCATTTTATTTCCCCAAGGCAGCTCACAATTTAGTACTACAATCTAGTTTTTGTGTTGCCAAAACCAGATTTTTTTATCACTAAAAATTGCTTAGGAATGGCTACTTGGTATATTCACTTGGATTACATTATCAGATTGATCTGGAGCTGAAGGAAGTGTGCTACAGGGCAGACAAAGATAAGAAAAGGAAGATAGAAGACCATGATGCTAGCAGGAGAGATGAGAAAAGAATGGGACATATCCTTAGGGGCCCAGAAGGGAGGGCAACATGCAAAGTAAACAGAGAGTCAAACAGCCAGGTGGACAATCACCTCTGTTGTTAAGTCTAGTGAACGGTCAATAGAAGAGTATAAACAATTCCATATTAATCACAGAAATGACAGCAAACTCTCCTCTGCCTTAATGAACATAGGATATAGATATGGTGAGAAATAAGATGTAAATCTTGACTCATTTTTGTTCTATCTTCTCAAGGCCAGCATACAAAATATAATCTATAAGCACAGATGACATACCACAGATCATAAAATTGATCTAGAACTTCATTTTCCAAACCTTGATCAAAATGTTAATCTCTTTGGAAGTTCTTTTTTAACTTCATAATCCAATTCCCAATTGCTAAAAAAGTAAAATATTTTAAGTAAAACCATCAGATCATCCTAGTTCACAGACTTTGACTAAGGATATAGGAGAATGTTTTATCTTTACTTCAAGCTAATAATGAACATAAAAAATATAACTATAATTAATCATGAAGAAATCAGCTCTTACTACCAGTGTTGTATAGAAGCCTGAATTCCTGGAGATTCTTTTGTAATGTATACATTTGGTCCTGTGAGGTTTACTAAAATATGGTTAATTAGCAGGACACACTTTGAAACTGTTTACCTTTCTCTTGGGACCGTGCTTTTCTCATGGTCATACCGGAGCCAAGATCATTTTTAATAAAGCCAATACCATTTCAGTACTATCCCTATTCTTCAAATAGAAAATCAGGAAATTAAAGGGATATCTGTATGGTGCGGTTGGTTAAGCATCCAACTTTTGGTTTCGGCTCAGGTCCATCTCAACGTGGTAGGATCAAGCCCCATGTGGAGCCCTCAACAGGCTTCAAGCTTAGCCAGGAGTCTGCTTAAGATTCTCTCTCTTTCCCTCTGCCCCCCCCGCCCCCCCCCATGCACACACATGTACTGTCTCTCAAATAAATAAATAAATCTTTAAAAGAAAGAAAATGATGAAATTAAAGCACAGTGTTTAAATATTTTTTCCATCCTTAAAAAGAGTAAGAGGTAGCAGTGATTTAAATCCAAGAATGATGAATTGGTCTAATATGGAACTGTCTGCTTTCACCTAAAATTTTATGGTCCACTGAAAAGAGAGAGAGTATGAGAGAGAGTAGGTTAGCTAAGGTTCAAGTGTGTTGGGGATGCTTGTGTTCTGGGACTACAGGAGTAACTCTCAGGAATCTGACTATTCAGGGATTTAGCTGGGTTTAAGCACTCTCATCTCACGGTTAAGAACTGTACATCTCCTAATCCTGGAGATAAATTAGGGCAGGAGACAGAAAAACCAGGCAGAGCTGGTAAGAAGTCATGTACTCACAGCCTGAATCAGCAGGAAGGGGTATGCCCCTTGCAATTTAGATAATTATTCAGGTGCCAAGGGCATGTCAGTTTCCAGGTGTAATGGGGAGGCAGGTGATACAGAAGCAAATAAACTGCTGGCATCTTTTGTTCTCTCACACAGACAAGAAAAGGCCATCCCCAATGCACCAAATTCGTATTCTCAGTCAGGAAGCTTGCCCACCCCATCTCTGGTCCTGGGGACCCCTCAGGTACACTCCTGACCCATACCCATTGTGCCAAAGAGGCTCCTCTTTCTAAAGAAGGGGAGTTTTTCCAGTGCTGTGCAACATTCATCTCTTACTCTTTCCCTCATAAAGAAAGTATTGGTTATTAAGTGCATTAATGTTATCATTTTTTAAATGTGATAATTATAAGAGATTTTATGCAATATGTTTAACAGCAGGAAACATTCACCTCATCTGTCCTCTTAAGCACTGACATGCATCATGTATACCTTGGGGATTTATCTTTTGGGTTTTAATTTAGGCATCATAGTTGTATGGGAACAAGCACAATGATTCAGGGCAGTAAAAATCATCAAATAATTCTGTATAGAATATCATAATTATTCTCATTAGAAGTACACCCGAAAATGGGAGTTCTCTCAGTCAATTAACCAAATATGCTAATTTCTCTACAGATAGATGTTTGATTTTAATAGCAAATGCTACAGGCACGGGGAAAACATTGCTCTGTAAGCATTTAGAATAGAAGGATTTAGCTGCAGTTAAAAAAACAGTGGGAAAATAGAGACAAACATTCTACTTTCTAGCAAAATAGGATATATTTTGATCTTACAGAATAGATGAGAGAAAACTTACAGTTTTTTTCACTTACGGAAGCAATCTGCTATATAAATAGACACATGTACATATATATATATATATATATGTTTGCACTCATACATTTAAGTATTTTATTTTGCTAAAATAAAAAATATTTGTGTATAATAACTATTTATTCCTTTATTATTTTACGTGTACACACAAGTATATCAGTTTGCAATAACCCATTTCCTAGGTTTCCCAAGTACATGAAAATAAAACCTTTCATTTGGATTACGTTGCAGCATGAACAACAGTTCTACATATGTGGCTTCCTTATATTCTGTCCTAAGAACACACTGGACTATCAAATGACGCACTAGAGCCTGTCTGAACTTGGCATAGACAACAGTAACTTTAGTTGCCCATCATAATTCAAACTACACTGAAACTGCAACAATATGGTATTATATAAAGGCAGAGAAAGACTGAATTCTTCTATGTAGCT
The DNA here is from genome assembly GCF_003254725.2 of Canis lupus dingo. Lineage (NCBI taxonomy): Eukaryota > Metazoa > Chordata > Mammalia > Carnivora > Canidae > Canis > Canis lupus. The sequence continues at coordinate 74,866,256 of NC_064247.1, forward strand.
AGTATTTGCAGTGATGGGTTTTTGTTGATCTATGTTGTTTACCATTACATTTGCACTACACTTCTCCGAACTATGACATCTTTCAGGTTCAAATTGAGAGGCATCCAGTACAAAAGTATGGAAAACAAGTCATTTACTCAAAGGCACTTGTCCTAGCTTCCCAGTGGCTACTACCACTAACTAAGCAGCTTAAAACAACAGAACTTATTCTCTCACAGTTTTGGAGGCTGGAAGTCCAAAATCAAAGTATCAGCAGGTCCATGTGCCTCCCTCTGGAGACTTTAGGGAAGACTCCTTCCCTGCCTCCTCCTAGACTCTGGCAGTTGCTAGTAATACAGACATTTCTTGGTTTATAGCCAGATCATTCCAATTTCTGCTTCCATTTCTACATCTTGCATTTCCACATGGCCTTCTTCTCTTGGTCTCTTCTGTCTCTGTGTGTCTCCAAATCTTACTCTCTTTGGAAGGCCTGATCTGGAGCTTGCCCTAAGCCAGTATGACTTCATTCCATATGACCTTAACTTGATCACACTGCAGAGACCTATGTCCTAATAGAGTCACATCCATAGGTATCAGGGTTAGAACTTGGATATATCCTTCTGGAGGACACAACTCAACCGACAACAGCACTCAAGTGACAAAATTAAATTAATATGCCTTAAAAAAATGTTCATTTTTCTTCCTCCCTCCTGGTAGACTCATTATGTTCAAAAGTATCTTTTCCTGGTCTCCTTCTCCCACCACGGGGCCTCATTATTTTCACAGTTAAAGTCATGGTTGCATTTATCTCACGGATGGAGAACTGCAGCTGGATAAGCTTGATTCTTTGTTTCTTGTTTGTCTGTTCTTTGGCTCTAAGTTTTCTAGATTCCACAGGAAAGAGGTCGCTCTATCTGTGTTTCTGGGATACTGAGACCTTTATTTGTTGATTTGGTTTATTTATACATCACCTCCTGACTTGATTAAACACCTTTCTACAGCCTGATCTAAATATACTACAAGGAAAGTTGATAGTAGAAATAATATATAGCCTTTAATAAATCACTCAAAATCTGACACTCCTTTGTAAACACTCAATGTAATTATGAGGAAAGAAAAAAGAAAAGCTAAATAAAAAAGAAAAAATGTAATCAAGTAGGTTGACAACCAGCAAAAGATAATTAAAATGATCCTGTTTTGTTTCTCCATTTCATTAACATGCAAATGAGATTCATGAAGTTTGATACTGTGGTTCACCAAGAGCCATAGAAATGAATTAAGAATGAAAATGAGTCTCACTGATGGAGACTTCTGATGGTCTATAAATTAATGTAAAATATGATTTGATCCAATTAATAACATATACATTTTGGGTGATTTATTGAATCTCAGCAAATGAAATAAAGAAAAATAGTTAAATTAAATGTTCTATCCTTCCATAGGCCAGATCCTAGGAAAGCTCTTGTTACTCAAATAGAGCAGTGGTAGATGTAAAACCCTGACTTACTTTGAAAGGGAGGATAAGATGGAAATCTCATTGTAAGATCAGTGTTGGGATGTCAAGTATTCCTGTAGGAGCTGGACTGGTCAGCAGAGGGGCTAGAAGAGCTCACTTGCCTCTGGTCAGCAAAGAATTCAGAATTGCAAATAGGGAAAAAGAGTCCAGTGTGACAAATAACCCTCACTACAAGGCAAATAAAAGTAACAGATGAGCGCTAATCTACACAAATCCATTCAAGGCTCCTCAAATTCCTCATGCAATACAAGGACCTCTGTGCTTGCTCTGCCATTGATGCTTTCACGCTCAGAAACACATAAAAGTGACTGTCTCAAATAATAGGAGATAACATTTTAAAATACACTTAAATTTAAAATCATGCTAAAGTGATAGATATTTATCATGTGTACCAGATGGCAAAACACAGACACACACACACATATGATGTATTTGTTATGTCCAATGTTCATTGTGTTCAAGCATTATAACGGCACTGAGGATAACATCAAGGAGAAAAATGAGAAGAAGTGGCTGACATATGGCATGCGAGAAGGGGATAATAAATGAGCAAATCACGGTTTCAATAATATATGATGTCGGTGTCTATTTTCTCATGGTTGCTAAAAATGTTTTCTGTGTTAGGATTGCCAAGCCTCTTTCCATAGAATGTAAGTGCAGATGGCTTCTGCCTCAGCATATTATGGAAAGGGGCCACGGTGATGCTGTTTCTAAGCGCGCACAGTTTTGAAACTCTCTCTTACTTCAATAGCAAGTTGTCTTTTAATTATCTGCACTTTCCTTTAAACATATTCAAGCAATCAAACACAACCTACCTAAGAGATTGTCAACAATATGAACAGAGGATTCCTAAAGGAGCACGGAACTTATTAAGTTCCCTTTCCTCCACAGGAGAAAATCATGTCATCGACATTGAGAATTAAACAAACTGAGGGATTCTTATTTTTAAATAATTAACATGTTTGGAAATTACTTCTTGCAAGCTTCCTGTTTAACCTGAAGTAGAGGGTCAATTAAATTGTCCTGGCTACAGTATACAGAAGGACTATAGATTGTACTAGAAAGGTTTATTTTATAAAAGAAATATAAAGCTCACCATGCTGAAGGAATTTGGTGGTTTAGGTGTTGAAATGATGATACAGGATTTTAAAATGGGAAATGACCCTTTGCCATTCCAGAATCAGGCCTGCAGGTCATACAGTTCCCATGAGTTCCAGCCATTTGCTGACTGAAACACATACTTCCTTTTATAACATATCCCTTATAATGATTTTCTTACAAGAAAATGGAAAATTAATGAGATTCATCATGAACCAATCTGAAGGAAAAAAGCAGACTTACCATCTCTTCGATTTAGCCTTGCAAATCCAGCACCATGACTGCTAGAAAGTTCAGATGAACTGCTGAATGATGCCTGAGACAAGGTAGACACCAGAGGCTCATCACAATCATCTGCCAAAAGGGGAAATCCACATTCAGGTTAGTACAGTGCTAACAGCTTTCTTGGATTCAATAGATCAAACAAACAAAACAAAATACTAAGATCTCTACCAATATGCCCACTGCTTATACGCAATTTTCTATTAGAGGTCTAATAAGTTCAGTAAGAAAAGAAAAAGAACTTTAAAGACATGAGAATATGAAAATAGGGAAGAAAAATTTCACAGATATTATAAAATAATATAATATCTTGAGGTTGAAAAAAGGTTTACCTAAGCAAGAAACAAGAAATATTTTATCAGTATACCAAATTTATAAATAAATGCATATAAGGAAAGATGAACAAATTAAACTATATTAAAATTAAGAAATTATGGTTCCCAAAGACACATAAAGAGAAACATTACCTGTGGGAAGTATGTGGAAAACAGCATATGATTAGTACTCCAAATTGAGAAAACCAAAATAAAATAAAGGAAAACAGGGGCGCCTGGGGGCCTAAGTTGGTTGAGCATCTAAGTCTTGGTTTCAGCTCAGGTCATGATCTCATGGATCGTGAGATGGAGCCCTAGGTCAGGCTCCATGCTCAGTGGGGACTCTGCTTGAAGATTCTTTCCTTCTGCCCCTCCCCCAACTGACGTGTGTGCGTGTGCGCGCACACACTCTCTCTCTCTCTCTAAAATAAATAAATCTTTAAAAAAAAATAAAGTAAAACAAAAACTACCTTTAAATCAGCTAGAAAACACACTTGGAAAAATGGCACATGGGAAGACCAGGGAGCTCACAGACTAAAATCTATATAAACTAATGCTCTAACTCGTCAGTTAAAAAAAATATATAAATCAAGACTACAATTAGATACTATTTTACAAACAGTATATTCAGAAGACTTTAGACTTCTGACAACACCAGATCATCTGGAGAACGTGGTCCAAAAGAAGCACCAATAGGCTGGTAGTCGGAGTGTAAATTTGAGCACCTACTTTAAAAAGAAACAGTTTTTCATTAGTGTGTACATTTGAACTTTCCACACCCTGACATTCCTCCAATTCCATTTATATGTACGTCCTCCTGGGCAGAGTATCTCTAAGATGAACCACTGGTCTCAAGGAGTTTACCTTCTAACCCAAGGATGTGATATGAATACTAGTATTTTCTCTGTCTCATGAAAAGAGAAAAGTTGGGAAACACTGACCTAGAGAAACTCTTGCATTTGTGCACCAGGAGATGTGCAATTTCCAGCAATACTGCTCAGAATAGGAAAGAATTGTTGACAACCCAAACATCCAATGACCAAAGAACAGATCAATAAATTGTAGTACTCTTTACAATGCAGTAATACACAGCAGTACAAAGGAAATACACCAAGGCATACCAAAGAGAATGGCTGGATCTTAGACACAAAATTTGTAGTGAAAAAAATAAAATTGTAGAAGACCATAGAATATATATTTGATAGTTTTGAGTATGTTAAAAATAAGCAAAGCTAGGCAATATGTTGCTTAAGAATATATGAGATTTTTAAAAAGCTATTTGAAAAAAAGAAATGAAAAGCATAGAATTCAGGGGAGTCGTTACTTTGGGAGGAAGGCAATGTGTGTGTGTGTGTACAGTATGTATATATATGTCAACATACACATAAGAATATATGCGAAAGTATACATCTGTCTATCATCTATCCTTTTATGTGTATCACACATAAAGTTAAAAATAAGACACAAAGAGAGAGGGAAAGTAAAAGAATAATCTCATGGTGACTTTGATATCCAGACATGCTTATTTTATTCAGCTAGTTCTTCATTCCATACAATCTTTACATTTTTGTCTTTTATTTATATACATAATATGAATATTATATATAATAAATTTATTTAACTTAATTTAAATAAGCAATTTTATTTAAATTAAATTAATCTAGGAATTATCTAGATTCATCTGAAATTTTATGAAGCTTACTCTGCCCAGTTTTTTTTTTTTTAAGTCATTAGTAGTTTCATTGTCTAAAGTGTAAGAGCTAAGTAAAAATTTACCAACTTAACAACACTGGCAGGCCTTTCAGAAGAATTTGCCTGAGATAGCATTTTACTTTTTAAGACTGTCTCATTTTCATTTAAAGTCCACTTTTTCTTCCTACACAACTTAAATTCTTTAGCTAACTCTTAAGACAGACTTGATAACTGGCCCACAGTTCCTACATGTCTATTGATTGGCTTAAGTACTGTCACTGTCGATCTGGTGGTAAGTCAAGTATTAAGGAATGCAGACATAAAGGGACACACAATCCATGGAGTGACAAAGGAAGTTCTGATTATGCCTAATCATGAGCAACTACCAAAATGCTTCAGTATACTGTGGAAAGGACAATGTGTGCGTCTGCACATGGGTCTCCACGTGCAAGTCAGTGAATTATCTCTCTGGGGAAGGGGTGCATATGTAGGTGTGTTTACCAGAAGTACAGTCATTTTTGAATCATTATCAGTATTCAGGTGTAAGTGTGACAAAAAAAGAGTGTTTAACTGCAATTCACAATCAATTATGCAGATTCAAATCGATGTTTCAGATGTAAAATGCCTCTCCAGTGCAATCACTCTTGAGGGCATATATTTACTGCTTATTTGTTTTTGCCATTATAAATTGAGAATCAATACTGTTCTATTTTTAGCTTAAAGTGGGATTAAAATAAGGAAGGGGTGTTCATTTCATTTATGGGGAAAAGGACATGAGATATGGGAAATGGGCCAGGGAGGCTTCTGGTGCTTGGTAAAGTTCCAGTTGTTGACCTGAAGGGGATTACATGTTATTATGTATTATCATGAGGATATACATTTCACCATGATCTACTGTGTGTTTATTTAGCAATAAAATATTCTAAAGTTATTCTTACATTAATAACAACATTCAGTGAATACTCTGTGCTAAGAACATACAATCATTTCACATAGTTATTAATCTTTACCACTCTCTCTCCTCTTTGAGATACCAATATTACTGTTATTTTACAGATGAGGTAACTGAGATACAGACTTTGGTTAATTTGCTTGTCTTACTGTAGTGGAACCATGATATTCAAAGAGTGAATTGGGGTCTAGAATCTGGTATGTAAGAACATCATAAATACAATTACCATTTCTTTAGGTTTGGAGTACAGAAGATACCAGAATGACATAAATAAACTGTCTCTCAAGAAGTTGTATATTCTAATCCCAGATGTGCTAAGCAATTTATTACCCAAAAGCTATAAAATAGTAAATAAATTATAAAACTACTGGTCTTCAACAGTCTTGGACCAAGGGAGGGAGGTTTCAGGTAGTCTTATGAGTCTGGAGTAAAAGGAATATTTCCCTCTGGACCTTAATAAAATGGAATTCTGGGTTAAATAACAGCCTGCTATGAATTTAATTCCAGAAAAACAAGTTTTTTCTAATTGTACCAGTAAATGCAGTTAGATGCAGTTCTAGACTTGCAAAGCTGAGAACCACACTGGAGGTGATTTATCACCTCAGGGGACATTTAGTGACATCCAGAGACACTGGTCATCACAACTTGGGGAAATTCTAGAATCTGGTGGGTGAAGGCCAGGGATGCTCTTAAACATCCTGGTGCACAGGGAAGCCCTCCACAACAAAAAATTATCTAGTCCCAAATGTCAATAATGCACTATCTGAGAAGCTGAGAAACCCTATCCTAGACTCTGGTAAAAGCAACCCAGTGACCTATCTTCTCTGGACTAGTCTCTCATCTACAACTCTCAGCTTCCTCAAATTTTCATGATTAATAATTTATAGCTTCTCAGAGTGCAAATGATCATTGTTCAGAGTGCATAGATATTTAAGTATTTAAGTAAGGAGCTTTCAAATCTGAAATAATATTTTGGTTCAAAACATAACTGTATTATTTTTAAATAAAATACTATCTCAGAGCATTACCATCCTGGTCCCTTCATCAGAGACATATATATGTACCTTTATTATTATACACATAATAGTACATATGTATTATAGTATACACATATCATACTTGCATATGTACAAATGTGTACTTATGTATGTATACATGTATTAATAATATATAAATATACATATATGTACATACACATATTATAATGTATACATGTACATATAAAATATGTATAAAAGCTGTATAAATGCTAATTTGGCTATCAAATTGTATATGATGGCATTCACTTACTATAGCATCTTTATATAAATATATATAAATATATTTTATATGTAACATATACATAATGTGTTATTAATAAAAGGAAAACATATGCATATATATACACATAAATATGAATTCAGACAAACTAGAAATATACAAATACGTTATAGTTTATACATTATATGTACATATAAGTATAAATACACAAATTTGTGTGTAAATAATATTTTATAAATTTACATGTTATATATACATTAGTGCACATGTCTATGCTATATAATATGTACATACAATTATGTGCTATTATAAATATACACGCGTATTATATATAATGCATACAACACATGTGTTGGATATATAATGTGCACATTTGCATATGTGAATGTACAGCGTACAGATACTGGGCTTTCGCACCCACCCCTGCAAGTCTCCGGAGGTCTGCCCACCACAAAAGCTGTCAAGTGCTAACTGTGTAGTGGGGACGTGGGCGGCGTACCATCGGCCAGGGCAGCCCCTCCTGCCTCTGCGGGCAGACGAGCCGCACAGCCTGGGGCCCTTAGCTCACCTCACTTCCCTCCCAGGGCTGCAGCCAGCTCACCTCCGCTTCTGGCACATCATGTGGCATGTGTGCCGCTCGCCCCTCCTCTGTCCAGCTCTTGCTTTGTATTGGCGTGGAGGCCCCAGCTCCCCACTCCCCTCGCGCCGTCTTTTGACATTTCGAAGGAAGGGTTCTAAATTACAGGGGTAAGGATGCAACTGCTTCGCTGCTCTCCCCACTTAATAGGATAGGCCCGACCTGGCCCTCAGTGCCACTTCTGCACCCCTCACCACCTGCACATGCGACGGACTGTCTACCTCCCGCGAGAGAGCTCTGGCCTGCACCCACTTTCCTCCTCGGGGCTAGAGGGTGGGACGGGGGTCCTCACAGCTTCCCTCTAGGCTTCAGGCGGCCGCGGTGCACGCAGTGACTCAGCTCCCGCCCCACCCCGCCCCGCCCCATCCCACCCCATCCCATCCCATCCCACCCCATCCCATCCCATCCCATCCCATCCCATCCCACCCAGCGCCACAGGTGAGGAGCCAGGAGCACTGCCCCAACTCCCTGCAGGAACCTGATGAGGGCTGAGCGCACAGCCTGACTTCTTTATTACCGGAGGGAAGGGGGGGGCACATCTAGGTCAAAGGGCCACAGGAGCTCATTAAGATTTCAGTCACTAATGAAATTTAAAAATACAGTCATTAAGGGGGGAGGCTTGTACCATTCAAAACGGTGGCAGGGGATGTTTGGTTCATTAATGTCTTTTTCTATTATAAGAAGAAATGGACATCACTCTTATTACTGTGTTTTCCCAAAATTATGTTACTTTTTATTCAACCTTTTTCATAGTCATTTTAGAATTTCCACATTAGCCTCGATACACTTAGATATGTGAAACTAGAGTTTTTAATCTGTTTTTGTAAAATTCTATATACTGATTACATGAAGAAGACATTTTTAGTGAATTCTGCTAGAATATTCATATTAACTTAATTTATATTAAGACATCTGCATACACACGCACAAAGACACAAACCTACAGCCCTCAGGTCAATATCTCAGAAAAGTGACCATTTATTCTTCACATGAGAGAAAAACCACTGTCATTAAAAAGACAATGATAAATTAGATCTCTGGCAAACTATGTATATAAAAAACTCAATAGCCTCTTACAAATAAAGATGCAAGCTACAGTGAAAGTATTTTAATATAGCTCGATTGAAAGTAATTTAATTTTATTTTACAAAGGGCTTTAATGCATAATTCTCATAAGTAAGTAAAAGCCTTTCAGTTTTTAATAAAAGTAATTCAATTTTCTTAATCTCTGTGTAATACTACCTGTACTAAGATAATAGGTATATATTATTAGCTGCTTATGTTCTCAGTGCCTCACATGTATTAGATCCTGAAAAATAGCCTATATTACTTGATAGTATTAACTCCATTGGACAATTGAAGAGAAAGGTACACCATGGTTAAATAATTTACCTAAGGGTACAGAATTCCTATTCTGAGTAAGAACATTGTTGAAATAAGTATTAGTAATCTAAAATATACTTGACCAAAAACAGGGCTGATTTGCAGTAGCATTCAGCTAAGTTGTCACTGAGTAAAACAACCTTCTCTATTATTTGGAAGACCTGCCAAAATCACTTGCATGTCTGCTAATGAACCCATGTTTCCCAGAGGACTATTCACTGGAGAAGGATAGGATAGGACTGAATAGGATAGGATATGATGGGACAGGATAGGATAGATAGCAAACATACTTAATTTTTTTTTTTTTAAGTAAGCTCCATGTTGGGCATGGAGCCCAAAGCAAGACTTGAACTCACACCCCTGAGATCAAGACCTGAGCTGAGATCAAGAATCAGAAGCTTAACTGACTGAACCACCTAGGCATCCCCATGCTTAAAATATTTTAAAATTCCCCATACAACTAGAGACAGGGGGTAAGATCTTTGACAGGGAGCTTTTGACACATTAGAATCTCAGTCTTTTCAGAAAAACCTAGTCCAAATACTCCATTGACAGAATCAGAATTAAAGAATGACCTTCCCTTCAAGAAATCAATTTCTTTGAACAAAATGTTTTATTCTAATCTACATTATTGAAATTGTCATTCAGTTAAAATCAGAAATCATCAACTAATTTAAGAAAATATGGAATTATCCTGACATATATCAAAAATATTGTGTACAAGCCAAGATCTCATCCAAAAAGTTAGGCAATGATATTTTTCTTTTATCATAAGCCCAGTCTGAGTTAGTTCAACAAATTGTTCAGGCCTAGTTTCAAGATTCCAGGAATAGTCCCATCCTCCTACCCTGACATGACACAGGATCCAGTCCGTCAAGCACCTCTGACTCTTACAAATGGGAAATGGCCAGATGATATACAAAGATAGAACTTTGACCCATAACTTGGAGCAAGTAGCCCAGGAAGCCGACCTACTATCTACAGTAATACACACCTAATCAATCACATAGGATGCCCTGCTTCTACTTAGCCTGCTTTCCACTTCCCCATGCCAGCAGCCTCCAAACTGAGCATACCTGAAGCCTCCCCCTTTTTTCCCCTTTAAAGATTTCCCTTCCCCCTGCCTGCCTTTGAGTCTCTGCCAAACACAAGTGATGATGGCTGACTCACTTGCTATAGTGAACTCTGAATCACTAGCCTTTGCCTTTTTAATGGTCTTTCTTTACTTCCGTGACACTGAATTTCTACCCATCTCTGCAGGCTCATCCCCACAGTTGTAATCATCCCAGGCATTCACTCAGCACATCAAGGAAAAGTCATAGAAGTCCATCCTAAGAACTTACAGGAGACCCAAATATGTTTGAAAAGCATCATCAACTTCCTGATAAAAAGTACACGGATCAGCTCCAGATGGTCTCTTCTGTGGAACATGCACCTTCAGTAATTCATCCTAGCTGCGTAGTAGAATCAATCACCTGGAGGAGATTTAAGACTTGCCTATGACTGTGCCCCATTCCAGGTCATTCTAACTTACTCCATCTGGGGTGTAGTTCAGCTGGGACCATGCTAGCTCAGAAACTAGTTAAGCACACTTGCAAACTAATTCCTATCCAATGGAGAGTTTTGTTCCTCTTGCAAATGTCTTCATGCTTTTACTACTATTTCATGAGGCTGCTTAAAGTTGAAAAATGGTTAGTGTTACACCCCACCCCGTTTCCCCTATGTAGCTATATCAACTGTATGTGGAAACGGCTTACTACACAAGTAACATTCTGGCAAGAAAAAAAAAAGGAAAAGAATAAGTTTAAAGAAATACTGATACAAGTGGGCTTAAATAAAGTATTTTTCAGAAGAGCAGGTGACAAAATATAGGCCAATCCTGATTTTATCTCTCATCATCATCCAAAATAATAAATTCAAAAAAAATTATTATTATTTTTTTTACTTATGAGAGACAGAGAGAGAGAGAGAGAGAGGCAGAGACACAGGCAGAGGGAGAAGCAGACTCCACAGAGGGAGCCCGACGTGGGACTCGATCCCAGGTCTCCAGGATCACACCCTGGGCTGAAGGCGGCGCTAAACCGCTGAGCCACCAGGGCTGCCCCAAAATAACATTTCAACTCAATTAAATGCCACTCACTATAGACCACTGCTAAATTCTTTAGCTTCTTTGAGTATTAAATTTGACCTCAGTATGAAAATTAACATTCACTTGAGGATACTAGCTTTAGATATAAGACAAACATAAGTTTCTAACTTAGTCAATCAATGGCTTAAACCTAAAAATAACATATTGCCACAATTTAAAACAAGCATTTATCGGTATTTTTTCTAGAACTGAATCCGATTCATGGGTGATTTTCTAGTGGTCGAGAATTTATTAATGCAGCAGCCTCTCGGTTTCTATGCATTGTCTCCTACGTAAGCCGTGTGTGAATTACATATATAATTGTTAATACTCTGTGATGTTAATGGGATAAGCTTTCACTTGGAGGCAAACACTGGCTTATGCCGCAAGTTAGAGCCTTGAATCGCTTTCCCAATTAATCTGCACAATTAATGGATTAATGGGAAAGCAGTTAAGTTTTAATGACAGCACAGCCAGAGGCTGATTGATTTTAGAGGTTTAATAGCAACTATTTAAAGTCCAGATTTTAGGACAAGGAGACCTGCAAATCCAACAAACAAAACCAACCAAAGGTGAAAGGGTAGAAATAATTACAAAGCAAAGAGAGTGCAGAGCTCTAAGAATCTGTGCTCATCACAGACTTTTCCTGACAAAATGGCCACATTTTTAAAGAGAAACTTTAAATGAGTATAAAACTCAAAATAATGCAAATAGATTGCAGAATGTAAGACGTAGATTAAGTTGACTTTAAATCTATGACAGAACAACTAAAGTCAAATGGTGATGAAGACATTTCTTTAAAAGAAAATAGTTTTAGGGGGATCCCTGGGTGGCTCAGTGGTTTAGCGCCTGCCTTTGGCTCAGGGCACGATCCTGGAGTCCCGGGATAAAGTCCCACATCGGGCTCCCTGCGTGGAGCCTGCTTCTCCCTCTGCCTGTGTCTCTGCCTCTCTCTCTCTCTCTCTGTCTCTCATGAATAAATAAAATCTTTTTTAAAAAAAAGAAAATAGATTTAAAAGTATATTATAAAAACTCTTTCTTCTACTTTTTCTTCTTTTTTGATAAGTTCATGTAAAAACTCTTGAGTGAATTACTATAGGAAATTGTTTTTCACAGCTCAGGAATAGAGACAGGAAGTTAATGGCTGCCACAGTAGTTTACTGATTATTGCGGATGTAAAAAATTACCACACACTTGGTGTCTGAAAACAATACAAATTAATTATCTTACATTTCTGATGTCACAAGTCCAAACTTAGCTTCATGGGCTAAAATAAGGTTTCAGCAGAGCAATGTTCCTACTGGAGGCTCTGGGGGAGAATCTATTTGCTTTCTTTTTCCACCTTTACAGGTCTGTTGCCTTACACATGGCCTCTGAGCATCACACCTTCCCTGATTCTCCTACTTCTTTCAGTTTTGTGAATTCTTGTATTGACATTGAGCCCATCTGGATAATCCAGGATAACCTCCCCATCTCAAGAGCCTTAATCTAATAACACCTCCAAAATCCTTTTTGCCCTATAAAGGTAACACAGTCAAGTCAGAGATTCCAGGGATTAAGATGTGGACATCCTTGGAAGGCCATTACTCGCCTACCACAGTTACCAAACCATAGGTATAGAACCAAGATAGGAAATTTTTTTGCAGAGTCTGTGGCTCAAAATATTACCCATTGATTGTTAAAAAGCACTTTTGAGCAATACACATGTGTATTGCTTTAATGATGAGAACTCCCATTTTTAATAAGCCACTAGAGTTCATGGAATCCACACAAATGATTATAATTTAAGATAGACAAAACTTGTTCATTCCTAAAGTTTTTTGGAAGATTACCCCATGCCGTTCTTCAATGCACAAAGCTGGGACACTGTGAGAACCTGCTTTCTCTCCAAGTGACAGCCATACTTCCCCTTTCTCTATGATACTCCTGATAACCACCCCCACACACATAGAAGGGTGCTTCTGGAACATCCTCAACCTGAATAGATATCTATTATAGCACCTCTTAGGTGGTCTGGTTCTCCACTTGCTGGGATCACATGATCAGCATCACATGGCACCTGTCACCCCATATAGAAGCCAGCATATCATATAGCACAGTGATTTCAAGTACAGCTCTGGAGCCATTCTCCCTGGGCTCAAGTCCTGCCTCTGCCAATTACTAACTGATTTTAAACACTGTATTCAAACTGCCTTCTTCCATCTCCAAATGGGGATCATTATACTGAGGTAAATAGGGCCTTCTGAGGATTAAATGAGTCAGCATATAAAGAGTACTGGCACCTGGTGTACAGTAAGTACTATATAAGTGTTTGTGATTGCTGCCTTAAGTGTTTATTATTATAAATTCAAAAACTTCAAGAGTTGGAAATGAATAAAATTTAGCTGGGTATCTCTTACAAAATCTTATTACAAGAATTTTCCCCTGAGAAGAAGAAGAGGGGGGCAGCATTTAACACACCTAAACACAGTGTCACCTTTCCCTCTAAAAAAATTGGCACAGAATTATTAAGCCAAAAAAGGGAGTAAAATATCCTTATGATGCACTTTTTTCCCATTAAAAAACAATTTTTAATGTTCCAAAAGGCCAAAATTTTCCTTATATCTCTTGAGCTTTAGATTTGTTTCATTTATTCTAGGAAAACAGAATTCAAGACTGCATATGATGCAGAAATTGAGTGGCCACAATTCCCAAGGAAAGTAGAAAGGAATTCAGAGAACACGGGCATCTCTTCATTTGGATACCTTTGATGATGTAGTTAGAATGTTCAGAGCATTCACGCTGTGCCCAGCTATATCATATGTGCATGAAGTCACAGCAATGATGACCTCCTAAGTATGTGCTATTTCCATTAACTGATATTTTCAACCTGAAATTGCAATGTTTTAGACTTTGATTCCTAGAGGGAAAATTGACTAAGCCTCAATTCAATTCCTATTCTAGTTATATTAGATGATACTTCGACATTTCTGAGCAAATACTCTATTTTATTACTAAATTATTTTGAGAGTTGTTATTTGTATCTCAAAATATCACACTTAAAGATGAAGGCTGAAATGCTTCATAGTGATAAGGAGTTTTTCTGCAGATAAATGCTTTTTAATAAGTGAGGCCGTAAAGCAATTTTAATAAACAGCTATTTCTAAAGGGTGGAAGAGAGGGTACCAAGCCAACTAGAAACAAAAAGCTTCCCTGAGTAATAACATGAAATTAGATGGAGGATATTTCCATTTCATTGGTTAAGATTGTTGTGTTTGATTTTATAATCAAGCAACAGACCAGCTCGGCTGGCCTTGGGGCACATGTCCACTCTGTTTTTGACCGCTTAGTTAAAAGCTAGCTGAGGAGATGTGTGTTAGCTCAATAAGAGAACAGGCTGATACCTGCTCTGAGCTCTGGAACCTCCCTCTTTCCAACAAGGCCACACCTCCACCACAGAACCACCACTCTTGTAAGGATACTTGGATGTTTCCAGCCCCTCATCTCCTTAAATATGAGTAGCACCATGGCACAGGCCCCTCTCTGCTGGTAAGATAGCCAAGTGTGTGAGTCCTTCTAAGGGATTCTGAAACAGCCTCCAAAATTCTATCCCCTTGTGACAGACACTTCATATAACCTTCTCCCCTTGAGCACAGGCAAAATCTGTGAATACAATGGGACATCATTCCTATGATTATATTGTATTAAATGGCAAAAGGTATTTTGCAAATGTTAATTAAGATCCCTAATTTAGTTGTTTTTAGTTACTCAAAAGGGAGATTAATTTGGGTGGACATGACCTAATCAGGGGAGCCCTTCAAAAAGTCCTAAAAATCAAAGACACAAGTCAGAGAGACATGAATCATGGGTGGGTAAAACTACTCCCCTCAGCCTTGAAGGAGCAAACCGCCATGTTGTGGAGAGGGCCATACAGTAAGCAATGGCTGCTAGGGGCTCAGAACAGGCCCAGACTGACAACAAGCTAGACAATCAAGGGCCTCAACTCTCAAGAAGCTAAACTCTGCTAACACACATGTGAGTCTGGAGAAGACTCCAAGCCTTAGAGGAGACCATAGGATGCACCCTCAGTGTTTCTATGTCTTTCATCTCTTTCTAAAACTATCGTAACCCTTCCAACATCCTGATAACATTCCTTATACCAAATACTGGAGACTCATTTACTTCCAGGTCTTTCAGTGTGTCTGAGTTCACATATTACTTACAAACCCCACTATGTTAGTTGTTACTGTTATCTTAGATGTAGGTACTATGTCCCAAATTAGATTAGAAATTATTAAAAAAATAAAACACATGTTTCCATTCCTTTGCATATCCTACCATGATCTACTTTGGGCATCAAAACATGATCTTTTAAAAAATCTTTGCATAGTGGCCCTTTGACTTTAGAAGTTAAATTACTGGCTTAAAATTATCCTTGGAACTTTGAATATGCTGATGGTATCTTAAGTGACCATGATACATCATTTTATTTTAAAAGACTGCCATGAGGGTGTCTCAGCGGTTGAGCGTCTGCCTTTGGCTCAGGGCCTGATCCTGGAGTTCGAGGATCAAGTCCCACATCGGGCTCCTTGCAGGGAGCCTGCTTCTCCTTCCTCTGCCTTTGTCTCTGCCTCTCTTTCTGTGTTTCTCATGAACAAATAAATAAAATCTTTAAAATAAATAAATAAAAGACTACCATGAAAAAATAATAATTAAAAAATAAATATAAAAATTAAATAAATAATTAAATAAATAAATAAATAAATAAATAAACAAATAAATAAAAGACTACTATGCCTTAAAACTGGTAACTCTCCTAGCATAAAACAAAACTCAACAGCGTCATTCAAAATGTTTCTCTTAAAAAAAAAAAAAAAATGCTTCTCTTTTTTTAAGCTAATTATTTATATACTTCTACTCACACTTCTCTGGAAGTAGAATAATGTATAGCTTTTACTTTGATGTTGTAGATGTAAGTTATCACTTTCATGTCAGTTCCTACAAAATGCTGCTGACCCAGTATTTGTTTACTTGTTCCTACCCTCACCTCTCCAATATAAAAGATGTCTTCTCGACCCATCACTCAGGTATATCCCTGACACATGTCATAGCATCTAATCTACTACATCTTCATGTTGAGAAGCTAAGGCATTCCTACAATGAACTGATCTGTGCCAATGTACCAATGATATTTTAACTGGAGCCCTCTAGTGAAAAATGCTAAGAACAGTACTAGTTACATATATTGTATGCTACATCCCAGCCACATTAAATCCTTACAAGAATCCTGTGAGGAAAACATTGTCTCCATTTTCTAGATGTGGACTTGAAGGTCAGGAATTTAAATTTCTGGCTGAAGGCTTTGGGCTTCTTACTTTTGGCCATTCAGTGCCTTTACTTTGAATGACTACGTTACCCTGCCAGCACAACTCTCCCACTCTATTGCTCGAACCCTTAATGAGTTACTGGAGCAAGGTACACTGGATACGTTGTCCTAAAAGGACAGGATATGGGATAGGTAAGCTTCTTTGGATTAAGGACAATGGAACATATTCTTTGTGGTGACATTTCTTTAAATGTGCATCAGTGATACTCCAGACATCATTTGCAAAAATTTGGCTTACTCAACCTTTTTGAAGATAAAACATTGTGATAAATGAAATTAAAAATCTCTACCAGCTTTTTGCTCCATTCCTTTCCTTGGTAAGAGATCCTGAGGGTCTGCATATCAGAAAACTTATAAAAGTGGTCCTCTTGGAGATGGTTAGCAACTCAGTTGGCCAGTATCCCTGTAGGCAGTTGAGCCCTTGGAGAGCTTTATATGGCTGCAGCCTCCATTACTTCCAGGATGTGGTCACTACACTCACTGGCTTTCTGCCTCAATTTCACATTCTAATAAATTTCTCCACTTGGAGGTTGAGAATTTAGGCTAGTATTAACGCTCTGGCTGCTTCTCAGCACTGCCCTCCTCCCACCCTAACCCTCCACACATGAATGGAATAATCAAAATAATCTAATAATAATAAATAATCTAATTGCTCTCCATAAAACCTGGAACATTCACTCTAAACTCATCTTCAATTCTACTTCCTCCTGTGCTATTAACCCTTCATATGAATGTCCAAGACCATTATATTTGGGTTAAATTTGATGATCACATTTTGATTAAACTAGCAGTTCTGTTCTGGTTCACTGCCCTATGCCAGTGCAAGACCATCAGCTTGGAATCTCCTTCACACAAGGAGCCACTGGATGACCTCCTTAGGCTCAAGTGTCCTCTTGGCACCCTGTATAAGACTCTTGCACAATAATTAATACAGTGAAATTCTGTGCTCCATGCTTTCATCCCTGTCTATATGTTCAACCCCATGGTGTAGTTGGAAAGGCTCCATGCTTCTGGCTGTGACAGTAAAATCAAAGGTGGCCATAAGGACACTGAAAGACAAAGAAGCAGTAATATGTGACAACTTGCATAGATGCATGAAGGCAGCAGAGAAAAATGTCTCATAGGGTTCCTAGCTGTGGGTTATCAGAAAAAGATGAGGCATCTGATACAAAGATGAGGGGATAGAATAGCAGACATGATTTTTGGCTTCTAAATTAGTATCTGATTTATCAGGTCTTACAGTACAAATAATATTAAGGAAATATTTAATAATAATATTAAATATTTAAAGGAGACATTTTGATATCTTCCAAGTGCCAGACAAAATCATAAAGGGCAAGCTTTTGGAGTTCTTGGGTAAAGTGACCTGAAAACAGCATGCTGGAGGATTTACATATAACCATGAATAGAGTGAAAGCTTATCTATCTATTGATCAATAAATGGATTGATCATAAATTTGGAGGCTTCTTTTTTGTTTAGTAAATGTTGAAAAATGTAAGAGATAACAACCAACTACTTCAAAGCCTGAGAATATATATTTCAATTAAGTTGAGGGAAGTTTAAGTGATGGATTACAAGACCTTCCTATAAACTTCCTATCTCATTCTTTAGTAATAAAGATTTAATTTCCATTGTAAATTAACTCATAATATGCACATCTGGAAGAACAGGTCCTTTTTTGTTTTTTAGAGCTACAACAAAATAAATCAAATATATTATTGTGATTGAATAAAAATAAATATAAATAATCATCTTTTAGTATAGCTCATTCAATACCTCAAGCTGTTTGCAATGTAGATAATTTATATTGGCAGGGCACATTCCTCCCTATTAGAATTCTGAATATATGTTTGCTGGTTTTAAGCAATATTTAAATTAAATAATAGTTTATTACCAATGCTGAAATCTAAACGGCCAAGAAGAGTTAGCTAAATAGGATCATCAATTGAAATAGCTTTCTAAAGACCAGTTGCTGGTTTTGTTGGACCTGAAATTTGGATGTTTAAAATATTAAAACACTTTTTAAGAGAAAAGTTTCTTTTTTTATTTTTAGTAAATCCTCTGAGTTCACTTATACATCAGTAAAGGTTATTTCTTGACAACTTTGTCGAGTAAAAACCTTCCAGGTTTTTCTTCATAGCTGGACATGTCCAGGGGCATATTTTAGAAATGTAGTAGTTGCCACTGGAGGGCCATTCAAAGCCTCAAATGCTTCTTGTCATAGCTTTTTAAATCTCATAGAACACTGGAGAATGGAAGCTCTCTAGAGGGGCAGTTACCTGAGCTCTTCTCAATGCCTGGAATATATCAGATACGGTCAACTATTCAACAGAATTCACCTCTGGCATCTGAATCCTTAGATATAGCAAATGAAATGGGTTCAAAATGACGGAGCATATAAAAAATAGAATAAATAATCTCTTCCATTTTGAGAGCAGAGTCTATGCATTTTTGCCTGTTTTCTAGCGCACACTTCAACAGCGCAAGCACTGGGTAAATGTTTAATTAAACCGAACATAACTTGAAGAGCACATTAGAAAATTTTAATCAACTTTCGCTCTTCTATTTTATCTGCATCCTCTTTTCACACATTAAGTGATAGATATTTCAACCCAGAATGTATTTACCACAAGGATTTAAAAGACCCAACTATAGGAATTCATTCTTTTCTCCTAAGAGGCAAGTATTGAATCTCTACTATCCACGCCAGATGGGTGGGGCAGGGGTAAGGTATCTGAGAGGGGGACAAGAAAACATCATAGTTATCAGTCACAGAGAAGAATAGTCCATGAAACCTTCAATTCAGGAGATATTCTTGTTCCTGCCAAAAGTAAAAGACTTCATTAAAATGCAGCCATGTGTGACGCCAGAAAGTATTTTGTATGAGCCTTATCTCAGAAAGATTTTATTCAATATGTCACCATGGCACAGATCTTTGGAAAATACTGCATTATACATATCATACACAATCTCAAGAAAATTTCAATATGATCCTTTGTAGGCAGGTTGAAGAAGAGAATAGGAAAAAAAAAAAAAACAGGAACAAATAAGATACTTAAAATTCCTTAATCGGGAAGAAAGCAGGTACACAGGAATAGCATATTACACTTTCTGGAATATAAACACATTTATAATAAAACAAAATAAAAACCACCAGCTGGAATTGACCCCTTCTTGCTCTGAGTAGCTCTGCTTTCCATCAGTCACGGCATTCCGTCAGCCTTGCATGTTCACATGGAACAAGTCTGTTGCCTGCTTCTTATTGCCACTGTCCCCATGTGGGTTATTCCGTAGCTCTCATTACTTCTTACATGAATTATTTCATCAGTTAAATATCTGCTTTCTATGTTTCCAGATTAGATGCCATTGCCTTGTCCTTCTCTTGTCATTCCCATCCTTCATATTACTAGGAGTTTTAACTTTACAAAGTATGAATATAATCAATGTCACACGTGCACATAATACATATAATATTAAGATGACCCTTAGAGATAAAATGTTTAGGACTTCCCATAACTGCTTCATGACTATTTCTTTAGTTTTATCTGCTGCCATTCCTCATCCTCAGCCAGCCCTCCTGCACTACTAGTGGTGCCTTCAGATGCTCCAGGCTTTTGTGGGGCTCATTCTCACTAGAATGTGCTTCTCCCCTCTTTTCCTTCCTGGTTCTCCTATTCCCCCTTCAAGAAATAGCTCTCTCTGGCACTCTCCCTATAACCATATATGCCTTGCCTCTAACATTGTGCTATGTTTTCTATAGGATCAGAAAGTGGCAGAGCTGAGCTATAGGCCAGAACAGCAATAAGCACATGGTCTGTAATGAAAGTGGTCACCCTATTAGCATCCTAGACAATACTGTACATTTTGTCATAAAGAAAAGCAAAACCTAGACATAAAATATGATTTCAAAAGCATATATATCTGGGAGTCAAAACTTCTATTTTCAATTGTTGGCTAGAAGTTACTGATTGTGACCATTTTAACATTTCAAAACCATTGATGCTGAAGACATGTGTAATGATAGGTAGCACACTAAATATTTGTTGAGTGAATAAATGAATAAAATGAGCAGTGTAAGATGAAACCCCAAGAGGCCTCAGAAATTACAAGGGTGTGGAATGCTTTAATAGACTGAAGGAACAATCATGCAACCCTGGGAAGAGTAATTGCAGGAAACCAAATACATCCAGGGATTGTAAACATTATTTCACCAAGAATTTTTATAATATATTTAACTAGTATTTCTTTCTTAGGTATAATCCTCTGAATCATCAGTGCCAACTGAAAAATAACCAGGATCCCAAAGCATGCAATTTCAGGGTTCATTTAACATGGAACATATTCACCCAGTGCAATTTGTTGGGATAAATTTCCAAACTATCAACTCAAAGTCAGTAAAAAACACAAAAATTCATCTTATATCAACTCTAGCAGTATTACTGGTCATTTATTGATTTTTAAAGCACATGAGAGGAAGCACAAGAGTGGTAAACAAGAGTTTACCAAATAAATCAGAATGGCATTACATCAGGAATCTAGATTGAAGTGCAGTATGTATCACGGTCTGCCTTTTATTTAGTTACTGTAAAGCATATCTTTCTGTCTTCTCCATTTGGTTTTGGTTCCCTGAATGCAGGGATTTATATCACCACTATCCGGACTAGAACAAGAAACTCACATGGAGTTGTTTCTGAGGCTGAGTGGATGGATGGATAATTTGCTTATCCAACCGCCAAAATCTAGAAACCCCAGGGTAACTCTGATATTTCTTTTTCTGTACATCACTTCAGAAGCCTGTTTAGAAATTAGCAGATTCTTGAAATGGCAACTGGGTAGACAGGCAGGGACTTACTCTGTTTGTATCTCTTGCTATTAGAAGAATGGATAGCTTAAGAAACATCTATTGAATGTAAAGTGCAAAACTGATCACAACTCTCAGTTCAAACACTCCATTAAAAATGTTCCATTTGGTCCTGGGCATCAATTGTGTCTTTTAATTAAAAAAAAAAAAAGTTCATTCTAGGAAAAGCAATAAATTTCAACTCTAAGTTTAAATATTTGCTTATAGTATTTCATCTGGTTTTTTGCCAAGCATATGAAATATGGGATTAAATACATTTATTTTCAACAATATCCAATTAGTTCCAAGCTATAAAACTATGAAGGTATACTTTGTGAGAGACTGCCTTAAGTGCAGAGTCACAGACGTCCACCTAACAAATTTATTGTACAAATTAAGAAGAAATTCATTTTAGACCAATTAATTAATGCCGTACTAAATCACTTTCCCTTAATATTTTTTACCTGTGTAATCAGGAGGATAAGAAGGGAATTAGAAAGCATCTCATTAATGTTGTTATATCAAAGAAAATATCATTAAAATGGGGGTCTCATTGCTTTGCTTGATAGAGCAAATATTTAAAGGTATAGTATACTGCTTATACAAAGTAAGAAGGAAATTTCAAGAGCCTCAGGCATACTATAAATAGAACTGGGCTAGATGAATAGGGGTCAACAGCTGGAGAAAGAGTGAAGCACAAAGTGCCCTTAATGCCTCTGATACTTTTCTTTTTTAGAAATGGGTTGGGATTAATGAGGAGCCCCATTCCAAGACACATCAGGTATTTCACAGAATCCAATCTTCTCTCCGGAAGATTGGCTCAAGTACAGGTGTTGGTTTAGCAATGGAAACAGTTCTCATTCAAAATTGTAAATCTGAAATGTTTTCTTTTTCATTTTGATCTTCATTAAATATAGGTTGCTTTCCCTGATTTTCAGAGGGAATAAACATACTGAGGAATACTAGTCTGTTTCCATGACGTTGAAATTTTTCTCAAAAAGATGGAAGAAATCATAAGGTTTTTAAAAAGAAAGACAAAATTCTTAAGACACCGGAAGGATATCAAATCAGTACCGGGGGTGGGGGGGTGAGGGGTGGGTGAAATGGCAGTTAAGAGGTTCCTTCCATAAATAGTGACTCATGCCTTCTGGAGAAAACACTAGGCTCATGGTTACAACCACAAACCTACGTTCGCAGTAGCACATCGGAGGCCCATGGCATGGAGCTCCTGAGAGGGACACATGTAGGGATGATTGGTGGTGCTGCTGAGGGCTGCAGAGATGAGACAGCGGTGTGTATAACTGACAGGACCAATTGATGAGTGAGCAGGTTTCCTGCAGGGTGACAGATGCGCTTCTGAGATCTGTCAGACGTGGCAATCTCTACCCACCTCCTCTGATCCATGCTTGAACAAATGATACTGCTAGAAGAGACATAGAACCATCTTTAAGTGTTATAAATCCCTGAGCAGGAAAGGAAAGTATGTAAGACAGCTATTGCTTTAAATTTCTCCTTCCAAAAGAAATTTAGATTTTTGCCAGACAGAGTGGGACAAGACATTGAACACATTGAGATACTGACATTTGTAAATGGCTTAAGATACTGTGATCTTAGAGAATTATAAGACTCTGAAGATCACCATATACTAGTACAAGCAGATACTGGTAGACGGGAAAATTTAAAAATAAATCAATGAACAATCAGTTGGTTCAAAATAGAGGAATGTTTAAATAAGAGTGCATCCACTTGATAGATTATTATGAACCATTAAAAAAGATAAATACAAGGACTATTTAGCCACAAGAGAAATGCACTGGAGAGGATGGAAAAACACCCATAAGAAGAAAGACTGGGTGCGAACAGATGCTGTGTTAAGATTGAGTGAAATAATGTATGGCAAACATCTGTTCCAGTTCCCAATACTAGAGGGCATTCTACAAATTCAAAATTAGAGAAATTTTAAATTGAATTTAAGGAAGTTATTAGAATCATGGTTGTTTGTTCATTTTATTTATGGCTTGTTTGTTTGTTTGTGGCTAGACGTAGAAGGATCACAGGAAGAAAAGGAAGAATCTGTGTGCCGAGATTTGCAAATAGAAAGAGGAAAAGCACCAGAGAAAATAAACTGCAAAATCAACTTTTGAGAAGAGGACATGAGAAACACACAGGGCAAATCACAACACAACTAGAGCTTGGTTGGGATAAAATAATATTTATGATAAAAGCTGTGGGAGTGTGGGTGATAAATAAAGAGGTGATTTTAATAAAGGAAAGTAAATTATCATTCTGTAGATCTCTAAGACTTGCTGGAAGAAGAATTTAGAAAATAATAATGCAGGCAAAGAAAATGACTTGCTTCAAAGTTATAAAACCACTGTGAAATGATAGAAAGGCATTCTTTGGTGTCTCTAAAATGCATTCCTCTAAGGGATATCAGAAACTCTCAGGTGGAGACAGGTGGAGAGCACCAGGTGCAGATAAAAGGAAAGAAACACTGAAGAGATAGGGCGGTGGTAACTAGCAACCATGGCAACCAGGCAGCAGAAGCTAACAGATGAGCACACCTGTGCATCATCCTATCAATGGCAGGGAGGAGGGATTCAACTGGAAGATGACTTCACTCACCTGATGTGCTTCAGTCAGTAAAAGCAACATATCTGCTTTTAAGCTTTCAAAAATTCTCCCAAATATCAAAAGAAGACTGAGGAAGTTGAGACAGGGAGAGCACTCATTATGGACTGAATTGTGCTCCCTATCTCAAAATTCATATGCTGTAGACTTAACCTTCAATGTGATTATATTTGGAGACAGGGACTTTAAGAAAGTAATTAAGGTTATATATGATCATAAAGTAGGGCCTTTGTGGGACAGGCCCTCAGAGTGGGATGGGACTGGTATCTTAGAGAAAGAGACAGCAGAGATCTCTCTCTCTGCACACAGAGAAAAAGGTCATGCGAGGGGATAGTAAGAAGATGGCCATCTGCAAGCCAGGAAGAAAATCTTCACAGAAACCAACCCTGCTGGCATTCTGATCTTTGAGCTCCAGCCTCTAGCACAGTGAGAAAATAAATTTCTGTTGTTTAAGCCTCCCAGCCTGTGGCATTTGTTATGGCAGCCCTCACAGACTAATATAACACCCAAAGGGAATGGAGAAGAGAATGGACAGGAAGAGGTGTTTAACAGAGAAAGAAACAACATGGGAAGAATGCCCGGGTCACAAAGTGTTGCAATCTTGCAGAAAGGAGTTGGTTTTTCTTGGTGATTTGAGCTTTTTCAGTCCCTTGTAACCTGTGCTTGGAACTGTTGACTCAAATGAGGAATTTAGACTGCGTGGGTAGGTCTCTGGTACCAAGGGGAGTCAATGGACGTTCAGAGGAGGATATTTTACAGTTATTTTTCCAATGATGTTTGACACTTCACTCTGAAGAGTAAGGAAGAGCTTGTTAATAAAATGTAAGTGATAGAATTCTTGGAAGAAAGTTCACATGTCACCTTATAACTTAACATGCCAGAGACAGAACCTTGAGAACAGGCATGTGTGGGTTCTAATACTCGGAGGAGGTGATTTCAAAGGCTCATGGAGAAGATGAGTATATTCCAATTCAAAGAGCAATGGATTTAACATCACTGAAATTGGCTCCAAGCCTTTAGCTCTATTCTTCCTTACTCAGCAGATTTGGAAATTCCTCCTAAATTTCCAATTCCTAGTTTGTAAAATAATGATAATAATGTCTGCCTCCACCACCTTAGAGTCCACAGAGCCCAAAGTAAAAGGAGTATTTGTCAATATGAATGATAACATATGTCAGCATATGCAGAAAGCTATAAACCCTACAATTTGGGCAATGAAAATCACAAAGGTACACATTAAGAAGTAAAAAAACATGACAGGAATCCAAAAAGAGTGATAAAAATTTATAGAAAATTAACAAAAAGAATATGTGTACAATTCAAAGAGGAAAATAAAAGTTTGGAACCCATAAATGCTTAAGAAATAGCTAAAAGCAATGAAGAAAAGTTTTGCCCATTTGTAGGCAAGAGAAGAGTAAGAAAGCTGTGATTATACCCTTTATAAAGTTAACGATGAAAATTTAAGAAATAGAGAATAATTTCATTTTTTTCTACCCTCTGTAAGGGAAAAAGGCTTCAAATGGGAAAATATAAAAAACAAGCCAACATAAAGGAACTGAAGACCAAGATACGTGAAAAAGACAAAGATTTCTTTCCAGAATGTGGAGACAACTTTGCACTAAAGCTTCAAAACTGAGGTCATCACCTGGCAGGTGCTGCAGAGATGGAGAGGCGCAAGGAGGGTCTGGACAGGAGCAGATGCGCTTCCAACCTTATACTCATGATGTGTTTTGTGTTTGCCTGTCCACTGAAGGCCCTTAGTGCAAACATGATGGGAGATACTGGCCTATCAAAGTATATCTGCTACATATACAAAGAGGGTAAGGGAGGGAAAGAGCCAATAAGAGCCAGTTGGCCATGATAGTATGGATTATGACAGTCCAGAATAAAGTACCCTATCTAAATGAAATATAATAGAGATAAATACAAAATCCAAAAAAAGTTTTTTTTAAAAAAAGCAAAAAATAAGTGGTCCCTTAAATAAAAATAATTTTAATTATTAAAATAACACACATGTGCTCCAGTTTAGCCTGATTCTATTCATCTCTTCTCTTTTTGGTGTTTCAACTGAAAAAATATAGATAAGCCACCTTTTGGTGTATTCTTTTCAAATTTCCTGAATATCTTCTTTTCTCCAGGCACTGTGCCAGGTGTTGCAGACACAGAAATGATTAAAATAATACCTCTGCCTTTCAAAGATTTCACCGTTTTGTAAAGGAGACATATTCTCTAAAAATACAGTTTGAGAGTCTATGATCAGGGCAGGAACAGGCGAACACTCAAGGTGCTACAGAGTATCTGCCAAGACGGTGACAGTTGAGATGGTTTGATCAGTTAAGACTCCATAGAGCAAGGAAGTCAGGCTTGCTTTAGGTAGACGTTTTCCAGGAGGATTTAGAGAGAAGTGATTGATGGCCATCAGGCAAAGGGAACAGCAGATGTAAAGGCCAGATGATAGAGGCCAGAGGACATGAGGAGGAACATTGTGAGGAAGACACCCATGAAGTGATCACCAGATACACAGGAGGAAGATGCTTGCTGTGTTAATAAGGCTGAACTTACTGTTGAAAGCACCTAGCAATGAGATAGAGCTACAAAGGCAGGAGTTACCTTCTTTTTTGATAAAATCTCACAAATTGATTAAAGATATCAATGCATTATGGCAGGCTTCCCTAAAAATACAATAATATGTGTTGTATTTAAAAATCATGCATGATATGGAACGGAAGGACTGGAAGTCACAGGAAGTCGTGAGGGAAGAAGGAGACAGCTGCCACACTGGTCCTACCAGCCAAATCAACCCTGGCAATCCCTAAGATGACAGATGCCACAACCAGATCATCCTCATATCCAGGAGAAGGAAAAAAGGAAAATGATCAAGGCTCAATTTTGCTAACTCAGAAAATCAGAGAACTAAAAGCATCTTCTCTGGAGAATGTTTTCATGATTAATACTACTACATACGTTCTTCTCATGCTAATCAATTTCATAGTGCAATCATCTGTATACATAGAGAGACAGAGAGGGAAAGAAACCATTCCACAGGCAAGCACATAGCAAGACTTTCAAGAAATGAATGTGGTCATTTACAAGGCCACACCAGTAAATGGCTCAGTTTTATATGTCAAGCATAGCAAATTATTGGGATCATCATTTTATTCTTAGTACCTAAAATTCTACATCAGATTTTTATTGGCCTACTTTTTCCATTTCTCCAATAGATATTTGGCTATGAAATATTTTCTTTCACTGTGTTCTGTTTTGTGATTAGGTCCTATAGGATGCTATGAGTTTAAGAAACCAAGTGTTTGTCTTCAGTGTTTGCTCTTTGCTTTCTTAACTGCTTCCTTTCCCAAATCATCCTCTCTTTTGTTTTAGGAAAGGCTACATATCTTATGATACTTAAAAGATTATGTTATGGCATTTTACAGGCACCTGATGTTTTCTTAACAGGATTATAATACAGGCTCCATGTTAAAGCACAACGCTTCAAATAAGCACAGAAATCATATACACAATGGAACAAAAGAGCCTATCGGAGCAGCTTTATAACCTTGCACAGAATTCCCTCACCACCACTTAAGATAGAATTGTTTTTATTTCAGCAATGTTCTTTTAATTAAGTCCTAAACATCTAAAACATGGCAAATGTAAATATGTATTATAAACCCTTAATTATGAGGATTGCTAAGCTTTCATGCAGCTTCCCGCCTTGGAGATAGATTCTTTTTGTTCAAAATCAGCCAAAATTGAGAAATAAAAGTGAATGATGTGAACAATGTTAAACTTTGCTTATAATGCCCTTCTCTTGATACCAGTGTCACTTTACTGCATTGTCTTTGAGAGTTATATTCTAACTTCAATTTATCTAGTGGTGTTTAAGCCAAAATCTCTCCAGCCATTTTCTGCCTTCGTTAACACGTTCAGAAAGACTAGTAACCTGGGACTGGCTAGAAGCTAAGTGTTGGGGAACCCTTAGATCTCCAAGTCATATCCTAAAAAATAAAGCACTCTGGGATCATAAAAGGGCAACATTGTCCCTCTGTTTGGGATGAGTTTAAATTGGATCCAGAAAGACCTCTTGCTATTTTTAGTCCCACATACTGCTTTAAAACCATACCAAAGATTATTCTGGTATGGTAGCAACACGACATAATTCCAATACTACTTATTAAAAATGTGCCACCCAGAGGCAATGTTTTCTATTTCTCTACCAATATGGACCATTCCCAATTCCCACCAACAGTATCTTCCAACATATGCACAGGAGCACACATGTGCACATCCATGCACCCACACACAATATGACAATTTCATCTCATCAACTCATTTCCCTTATAGACCATTTTCAATTTAGCTCTTTCCTTCTGTTTGGCTATTTGCTGATCAATATATTTTAAAAGGCAAATACTTCTCATTATCTTTGAAAACTAAAGATGTCTTGAAGATATGTATCTGTAGATAGATTTTTTTTTTCAAACTCTTAGAGCACAGCTATTAGCCCAGAGAGAAATTTAACTTTCTCAAATTTTCCCCAAAATCTCTCTCTTGGGTCTGATAGAGAGAGAAAAGGTCATGTTGGTAGGAAACTGTGGGGCTCTTGGGTGTGAGCAATTCATTTCAGATGTCTATTCAACGTCATCTAGACACCTACCGACTTGAGAACAATTCCAAAAAGTTTATCAGTGTCCTTATTCAAGGGGTATTTTTTAAAAATCTAAAGTTATAACTGCAGAGTAAGTCAATAAGATTATAGGTTATAGTTTGTTTTGAAAGTATACAATATACACAATTATAGGAAGGCAGGTCAATTTATATATTTACATGCTATTTCTAAACTAGTATCAACCTATGATCTCAGTTGTAAGTACCATAATTGCCGGGGGGGGAGGGGGAATGGTTACAAAAACAAATATGTCTTTTATGATTTAGAAGCACATAATCTCTTATTCTAGAGCACTGTCAAGTAATGAGAGGTACTTAATAAAAAAAGTAATTAGAGCTATAGCCAACTGATACATATCACACCGTTTTTTCCTTTGTGATTTAAAAACCTTAGAGGTAAATTTCATTACTGCTCTATTAAATACTTCTGGCATTAAAAACTTTTATAGTTACTAATTTTAAACTACTTAAAATGTCAAATGTTTTCAAGCTTCACTCACTTTCCCAATTATTACATTGGAATGACTCATTAACTGTAACATAAACAGACCCACTTTTACCTCCTGTTATGCTATAGCTTTGATTTTATTACCAGAGTACCACTTTTCCATGAACCATGACAAAAATTCATTGGAGGGGAAAAAAAAAACCCTCAAACCAAACACATATTCTTCCTCTTCCAAATACCAATTTTCCTCAAAAGAATGGAAGCAATAATGGTAATTTGCAATAGATTTTACATGTACAAAGAATGTACCATTACATAATACTGTACATGGTACATAATAATACGTAGTACCTGAATACCTTAGCAAAAGACATTTTGACAAAAACTTTATCCTTCAGAAATCAGTTGGGAAACAAAAATAACCTTACTTATGCAGTAGCATATCAGATTTGGTCTTTACTAAATGGACCCTGGAGAAATCAGCTTTGTAGAAGGTCTAAATTCATAGACTAAAAAACAAGGAAAGCAGGTTCTAGAATATAAAGTAAAAATTACATATGCATACATTTATATATGTATACCTAACTGAAGCACACAGACCACTACAGCTTTAGAACTCATTGAAGAAATTTGAGTCTTGAAACCTTAGACATCAAAATTTCCCCAAAAAGCAGTCAAGATAATCCAATGATCAATGACACTTCTGTTATTTAGAAATACAATTTACTATAATTTAGAGTTATGGGTAAACTATTATTTCTCAAGAAATTTTAAGTCTTTTTTTTAAAACCCTAAGAAAACCTTCAAATTACAATATTAATCTCTACGGTAAATAATTTCATTTAAGTTTATTTAGTTAATTGAAGCTTTTTGATGAGTTCATTCTTCCTTTAAGAAGGACTTTCAGAGATAATCACAAAGTCTCCAAAGCTCCATAGCTGTCTGTGTTTAGTTTGGAGCATTTACTTCTCTTTCTGAGATTTTCCTTTTTAAGTGACCTTAACATTTAATCCGAAAATTCAAGACCTGTTTTTAAAGATATGTTTGTGGGACACCTGGTGGCTTAGCTGTTGAGGGCTTGCCTTTGGCCCAGGGCATGATCCTGGAGTCCCGGGATCGAGTCCCACATCGGGCTCCTTGCATGGGGCCTGCTTCTCTCTCTGCCCATGTCTCTGCCTCTCTCTCTCTCTCTCTCATGAATAAATAAAATAAATACATACACACATACATACATAAAATCTTAAAAAAAAAAAAGATCTGTTTGTTAAGGAATATTTCTAAAAGTTCCTAACTGAAATACCCATCAAAACAATTATCCATATATTTCATGAGAATTCACTCCACCACCAATACAACACAGCTCATTTCACCACATGCATGTAGTTAATTCTTGAAATACATCATATTTTAAGCAAATATTCTGCAACAGGTCTCCCCTTCCTTATCATACTTGTCTTGAAAAATAACAATGACTCTAGACAAATACTAAGCAGGTTTTTGAAGCCAAAATTTCTGAATCAATAAAAATGAAAAAAAAATTAAGCTAAACAAGAATTGAAATACCAGCCCACTGAAAAAAATCAGAACAAACCCTACATTATTTAATATTTCAAAGAGATATTCACTACCAATCTGAATACATATATCTGGGATGTACATAACAATGTTGGATAAGCTTTTACTACTCTTTCCACTGTTTTCAGGAGCTGGGCCCATCTGTGAACTTTCAATCACTAAGAAGGAAATACAGAGATTTTAAAAGGAGAGTAGAAGACTTAGATAAACTGACCAACCAGCAACCTATAGGTCATGGGATTCATTAGTTGACAATATTAAGGCCCTAATATTGATTTATCTGAGGTAAAAGCAATTCAAATTCTAAATATGGTATCAAATTGAGAAAAATAGATATCTATAAAGCAAGACTTATACTCTATTGTGAAAAAAATTCAGAGCCATGTAACAGCAGTGTCACCGTCCCTTATCATCTCTTCACAGTGGATAGTCATGAAGCCCACTATAGTTCTGTTGACACCCAGAGCAAGTCACATTTCAGTAAGTTCTACAAGACTGTCCTTGGTTGTCTTTGATTTGGAAATTGGTTTTTTGATAAGACAGAAATTTCATTAGAGCTGAGCCATTAAAAACAAAATTATGAAAAATAAAATATTTTAACACATGGCTATTTGCTTTGGGGAAAAAAGTTACAATGGAATTTCAATGAAAATAATTTGTAAAGTGTTATATTCCACCATATTTTTAACTTAAATTTAAAAAAAACTACATTAAACAGGGTAGTGTAAATAAAATGAGGTCAATGATCAGTTCTTGGAAATGAAAAGTAAATACAACTCCAAATGGAGAAGACATTTACATAAAAATTAATTATGTTGGCATGAGTAGGTGAAAGGCACCTGCTTAATTATTATGAATTCTCAGTGGGCAGTGCTTAAATGAAAGTCCATTTTTTAATTTACCCTAGAAAGTTCTCCAATTTCAGAATTTGTAGGAAGCTGCTACTGTAAAAGTCATAGGGACAAGAATACTATTTCAATAAGATCATCTCCCTCATACAATCAGTGATTCCAAATGCAAGTTTCTGATTAGTTGCAATGAGATAATTTACACTCATGAAAGTATAAAATAACAACCAAATTTTCATTCAAAATATCTAAGATGCAATTACTTATACAATTACTTATACACTTTATTGAACTTCTTATATTAACGGGATTACTTGAGATTGGAGGTGCCCTTTTAGCAACCAAAACTGCTGAAGCATTACAAATGATTACAAATAATTCACACCCACTGAAATAACAAGATTTCTCAACAATAAAGTCTTTAAGAAGAAATATATGAGGAAGATAGTAATTTGAAGGTCTCTTCTGTTATATAGTTCCTAGTAATTACTTTCACTACCACAATTCCCCAAGTATGTATTTCTGTGCTAAATAATTAAGGATAAATTTTATCGGAGCAGTGTAATCTATATACTATCTATGTCTCACCATTATATTGCATGTTATTTAAATCAAAGGTCAATGAACTTTTTCTATAAAAGGCCAGATATAAAGAATATCATGTAAGTCTTCATATAAAGAAAGGGAAATCAATTTTGAGAAAATTTTATTGATAAAATGCAAAATATAATAATAATAATTGAGTACAAATTTTTACCATACAGGTCGACTATTGAGAGGAATGGAAGTCTGAAATTCGAATTTTGTATCATTTTTTGTGCCATGAAGAATTATTTTATTTTTTCAAAATATTTATTTATTTATTTATTTATTTATTTATTTATTTATTTATTAAAACATTTAAAAATATAAAGATTATTCTTAGCACACAGGCTCTACAAAACAAGGCAGTGGGCTCTATTTTCCCAACCTCTGGGCTAAATATTACATTATCTTACAATTGATGTTATGCAATTCTATTAATTTGTTTTCACTGAAGAGGTAAATTAACTCAATCTTGATATAGAGATTGGGTCCCATAAAGGAAATGTTTGTATCTGATACATACAAATTCCAAAATTTTAGAAGACAATAATGTTTATTACTAAGAGCAAGTATTACTCGCTGACTGTGAAAGCTGCCCTGTGAAAGCCAAATTTTTGATCCCCATGTTGTTGGCTATGAGTTATGTTACCTCCAAAGCTGGAGACGCCCTTATTAGAAATTATCTGAGATGCACACAATCAGAAGTGAGGAGGATAATCCACCAAACTGAAGAAAACAAATCAGTATCACTGTTAGAAAAGTGCACACTCAGCTTTATGTACAAAGGCCAGCTATTTATGCATTGTATCATACAATTATATTTCATCAATACTTTACTATTATAGTCTAGTTATTTTTTGCCATGGAAAGAAATTCTTGGGAGAAGGAGAAAAAGTAGGAAGCTTCAGGAAAGAGTTACAAAGTTGAGTTTTAACAATTTGGGAATCTGTCCAGTTGCATTCACATTGCATCCCAGAGCCCACAAGAGTGATCATCCACTCAAGCCATCTTCATCTATTGCTGATTTTAACATATTCCTTCCATGCTTCTTTCAAGGTAGACCTCAGATAAGCCTTTTTTTTTTCAATTAGATAAAAGAAAGAACTTAACTTCTAATTAAGTCATTCATAAGCTATTTGATGAGCATTAAATATTTTCAAAGTAAGACTCAGTAGGAGGCCACAAAGCTTTTGTCACATAATCTGCAAGAGTACAAGTAACAGCAAGATTCCTACTTGCCTTAGTACATACACCTGCTCTGTTCTTTTGTGGTGAGTCAACCTCTCCCCCAGAACATCTTAATGTTCAGCAAGAAACTGTAGGTCCATAAGCACAATTATAAAAACAGATATCTCCCTTCTCAATTCACATCTCTTGGTAGCAAGGCAAGCGAAGAAACCAACAGTCTGTGCAAAGTATCAAGAGTCAAGCCCTTCCAGGAGGACCTGTCTCTAAACTTTTGTGAAAGGAACACCTCAATATAATAACAAATTTGTCTTGACCAGAAAAGAGAAGAAAGACTTGGGGCTGGTTCACTTCTTTTGAAGTGTCAAGTAGGGCACTAGTAGGCAAAGAATGTGGCCCATTCGACGTATTACATCTTTAGACAGGTGAGGAGTAAGCAGAGCCACCAAATAAATGTGAGCACACGCATCTGATGGTTTATAGATTTATATACATACATACACGTGCACATACACATGAACACGTATATGTGTTTGCATAGAATCCTTCCAATGTAAAGTTATTACTATGTTGATTAATCAGATCAACTAACATTCGAATTAAAGTGCACCTAATCCCTGAGCTACTCCTGGTTTAGAGTGCTGTCCCACAAAAGGTTTCACATTGGCAGGCTTGGGTAGTCTTGGGCTGACTCAGTGGAGAACAGATTTGCTCATGGTGAATCAGCTGTAAATAAAGCAAGAAGGTCTTTGTATTCACCTGGGAGACTAACCTTTAATTTTCTTTACTTATATTCAGTTCTCTCTGACTTTAACGTTGGTATTCAAGATTGACTCATGTTTTAATATGAAGACTTGTCCAGAAGAATTATTGGTGCTATTTTAACACTTCAAAAGCGCTTATGCTGAAAAACATTTAAAAATCTAAAAAACTGCTTGTGCTGGTTGATGGTCACTTGTCCACACACTGAATAGCAGCCTAATTGGTAAACACATACACTTGTTCTTTCAAACAAGATGAAACATATAAAGCACCTTCATAGTAAGTAGACCTTGCTTCCTTCCAAAAATTAAAAAAAAAACTAAGTATTAAAGAATAAAACAAAAATTAGGAAATGAATTTTTCTCCTTCTCAAATATATATTATTGCGAATCATACAAGTGATACTAACAAGAAATTATTCAATGCAATTTTAATGATATGAGGGCATTTAATTGCATTTTTGACACTTTAAGAACTGTCAACTCAATATATATGGTAATCAAGATCTCCAACTTTAATATTTAAATAATACCTAATAATTTAAAATTTTATAAGTTCTTTAAGTTTTTCAAATGTTTAGAAGAGCATTAACTACATCATAAACAAACCAAAGCTGAGAGAATACAGAGCCAGGGTTGAAATTTTAAGTGTTAGTCAGAGGCCCAGCCAAAGCTAAGCACCCTTGAATGCTCTGCTCTACTCAGGTCTCAGCAGCTCCTCTGCCCTTCACTAAAAAGATATATAACAACAACAACAACAACAAAAAGCTATTTAATGTCAATCTGCCTTTTATTGGACTTCAAGAAAACATTCAATCAAATACACAGCAATCATATTCATATATTATTAACCCCAATACAGGCAGTGTCTTAGAAAGACATGACTGTGTCTAGGCCAGACTTAAGCTCTGCTTTTCTGAAGGGAATGATGCTTCAAGTGATGTGCTTTACATTGTAAGAGTGACCTCTAGTGCCTTCCTTTTTTGTTGAACTTCTGTAGTTGGACGATGAATTACTTATACCTTCTCTACAAAACTTTGTGTGCATGGGTGTGTGTGTGTCTGTCTAGTTATTGTCTGTTTGTTGCAACGCTCGTCAAATGCTACTATTACAGCATTCCAAGATTCTGACCAGGTGAAAATATGCAAATATTCTTGTCTCATGGAATTCTTATACAACCAAATTAAAACTGAATCTGAAACACAGTGCAGCATCTGAGGGATGTTCTCTTCTTCCAGTGATAGATACACTCTGCTATTAAATGAGCTGATACTGCATGGGAACCTGAAATCACAGACATGCAGTGTAAATGGACATTTGACTTGTGCCAGAAAGGTTGTTTATCATGTTTTTTCCACATCAGAGTGCTTTAGTGTGCTCAAGGGATGTGCCATAGCAAATGCCTGACTCCTGGCTTATTTGTATCCCCTAAACCTAAACCTGGTTATACAGTAACAACATAAATTCCTGAACAGGCCTCACAGCCCTTTCTGGAAAAGCAAATGAGCTTTTCTTTTTAAATCAGAGAGAGAGAGAGATAAAGAGTTGAATGTGCAGAGCTTATTTATCACTCATCGGGGAGGGGAAAATTCTCCCATCTGGGGATTTTTAAGCCAAATATAACTTTTTAAACTTTTTCTATCTCTAATGAAAAGTGGATGAAGAGAGTTCTGCCAAATTATTTTGGATGATACTTAAATAAGAAATGAGGTCTTAATAAATCTTCCCTGAATCAATTAACTTAGACTATTCAATCACAAATATATAAAGTTAAAAATAACACTTTTAAGAATTAACACTTTGAAAAAAATCACCTGAATGTTTTCCCTTTAAGCAAAATGGAGGAATCAAGCCCCCTCTTTCAAGAGTACTTAAATCTTTAGAGAGTGAGGGCACGATTCTTAATACTGGGGTTCACCTCCACCAGTTTTGCTCCTGAATTCTGCAGTGCATTTCAGTTATTAGCCCGGCATCATTTTAAAGATGCAGCCAGCTATCAGTCTGCCAGTGCAAACTTCAGAAATCTAAGCTAATGCAGCATAATGTAAAGTCTGCCAGTTGTTTTCCTGTTAGACATAATTCCAATAAAATTCAGTAATCCTTAAAAAGGAAGAAATGAAGACATTCACAGGCTATTCCCTGGTTAAGATGCTAATTTAATGTTTTACTAGAACTTGAGCTTTCTCAATGAATATTCAAAGACGAGAGGATAAGTGTCTGCTCATGGACAAAAAAAGAAATGACACTTTGCATATTTTGACCAGACCAGGAGGAAAGACATGTGTAAAGCCAGTCATATTTGCAAGATTTTTAAGTGAGGCTTCATTTATAGCAATATGCTCTGCAGCAATTCCAGTTGCAAATAATAATCATAAAAACAACAGAATTAAAGTTTTGCAGAGAGGCCCCCCACACACACACGCACACAACCACCACTGCAAGTTTTAAATCATTTGCTGTATACTTACAGGAATTCCCAGCTATGACCCTGTTCCAATTTTGAGTAGATAACAGAAGTAGCAGCTTGAGGACAGCTC
This sequence comes from Canis lupus dingo, assembly GCF_003254725.2. NCBI lineage: Eukaryota > Metazoa > Chordata > Mammalia > Carnivora > Canidae > Canis > Canis lupus. Next base: position 74,902,938 of record NC_064247.1, read on the forward strand.
CGGTGATAGACCCCATGTTCACATTTATTAGGCTCCCCCAAAAGATGTTGAGTGGCTCTCCAAGCGCTGTCTAGGTCTTCAGCACCTTTGGGTCTCTCAGTAGCTCTCCGTCCTTCCCTCCTCTCTCTCTCTGTATCACACGCACACACAGACACACACACACTCCGCACACAGCCCTGACTCCTCAGTGACAAGCACCCAGCATCTTTCCTAACAAGCATCCAGAGCGGCCAGGCCACGCCCACTCCTCTCCGCGGCGGTCCCCGACGGTGGCCGCGGTCCCTCCTCCAAATTCACAGCGGCGCTCAGAGCCCACCGCGCGCCGCGCCGCTGATGGAAGCTGCACCTGCAGGCGCGGCCTGCTGCTCCGGGCCTCCTCGGGGCTCCCTCCCCGCCCCGCTATTCTCCAACAGTCCTTAACCCTTTCTCCCCTCTGGAGATGTGGGTGAGGGAAGCGGGGGAGGCGGTGGAGCCTCCCGATTTTCCGGAGGTCTTGCCTTTAGCAGATCCAGTCAACACACTGAGCTAATTCCTGAATATCCGGGAGGGCATCCAGGTAAAACTGCGTTGTTTCAAAACAAAAGCATAAAAGACAGAAATAACTAAGCAGTATTGGTAAATTGTAGCTGAAAGTGCCCTTAGGGAAAATACTTGCTGTTGTTTTTCTCTGTTTATATAAAACTATCCTTTTCAGCTATGGAGCCAGGATTTTATTATGGAAATTCCTCACAAGGAAACAGACATTCCTGTTTGGCAGATATTTAGAATCATCTGGTAATAGTCTGCAAGAAATTAACATTTCTTATTTTAGTGCATCAGGAGGACAAATCCACAAATTGAACGCTTTAAATGGATTTATTTTGATGAATGCATCGTGCTGTGAATAGGCAGCTGCATTCTACAAATTCTTTAATAACAATTCCCAAAAGGCCTGAAATGAAGAATGATGGGATTCTGAAAAAGGGGACCCCCCCACACACACATGCACACACACCCCAAACCTAAACAACATAAAGATGTAATTCAAATGTTCTAAAGGAGAGAGGAATAAAGTTGAGATCAGAACCTCACCGACTACAGAAAAATTACTCTCCTAATGGCTGATGCATGAATACTGCTATTTCTTGAATAGAATATTTAAAAATTTAAATAACAGTTAATATCACATAATAAATGTATCACATGGTATCATTTAAAGAGGATGAATAATTTCTTTAAAATAAGTGTGAAGATACTCAACTGATAATGTGCTAGACTTCATAAGAATAGGAATCCTAGAGTTCTCAAGCATCTCTTGGTGATTACAAATTAGAAGACATAAGCCTGTAGCAACACTATCCTTGCTATGGATTAAATGAAATAAGGAGAAAAAAAGGACAGATGCATCCTCCTGTATAATCATAAGAGTTAAAGAAATATGTTTGGCTTTCACCTACAAACAAAGCAGAACAGATATTTTTTCTTTTCCTACTTTACAGATGAGAAAAACAAGAACAGAGAATTTAAATACTTTGTAGAGGTCCTAGAGTTAGTTAAGTATCGATGATTGGACTTTGTTTTTCTGACTCCAATTTTACTGCTCTCACCCTGGGAATTACTGCCCCTCGCATCAGAATCCACCTCCTCTCTGACCTGTCAATGGTGGCTAAAACTTGAGGCCCCGGGGAAAAATCCAGCAGGGGAAAGAAAGGTCACTGTTTGAGTGTGTACTTGTATTCCTAGGCCTACATCCCTGATTTTGTTATTTTCCAAAATAATATATTAAGCAAAAGCAGATACAAACTGAACATTTCTGTTAGGTAATTATTAAAGGGGATTAAATTTATTGAACACATGCTACTCATTTGTTATCTAATTAAATTATTATAGCAATCTTTGAGGGAACTACCATTATGTCTATATAGCAAAGAGACTGAAACTCAGGGAAGTTAAACAGTCTGCCCAGAGTGCCACAGTGAGTAAGACAGAAGGCTGGACTTGACATTCTGGCCTGCAAAGCTCTAAAATCATTACTTTCAATGACTCCACACTGAGGAACAGGCTCTTGGACTCCCCAGAGGAGAAAAGTTGTCTTCCTATTAAAACTTTATACTTAAAAATAAATAAATAAATAAATAAAAAATAAAAATAAAACTTTATACTTAATTGTTCCCATAAAACAAATTAGAGAATGTATTTTAAAAGGACCAGTACATGTAAGTGAAAAACAACCGAACCTTTCATGCCAATAATAACTTCTTGGCATCGCAGCAGCCATTAATAATGGCTTTTCCATATCAGTGTGCTATGGCTATAGAATGAGGTGGAGGCTGGTACTGGAGAGATAGCAACATTTCAATCCTCCACAACACCTGCCCCTGTCTGATGACCACACAGAGGAAAGATATGACCCGACAATATGAAGCAAGGGAGAGAACGTGGACTTTGCAGAGGAGCCTCGATATGAATTCAGCTTTCATTATGGTTCTCATTAAGTGAGTCCATTACTCTGGTCTTTGATTTCTTTCTTTAAAAAAATAAAAGAATAATGACCAGAAGAGCCACTGTGATATAATGTATGATGACCCCCCTATTGAGTACCTAGCACTGAGTGGGCCCTCATTTACTGACTGACCTTAGCTCTCTGCCTCTGACCATTCAGAGCAGTGGTTTGAGCAGGTGATGCAGGAGTCTAGCATCCAGGTTCACTGTCTGTCCCCACTACACCACCAACCAGCACAAGCTCTTGGGCAAGCTACATGTCACCTCTGCTCCTGTTTCCTCAGCTGTGGCCCAAGGATAAGTAAAATATCAACCTCAATGCCAAGATAATGCCATAAAGTAAAAGCCCCTAGGAGTTACACAACCAATGTTGTTCTTATAATTACTGTACTCTATAGCTCACGTTGCACAGATGAGAAATCTGATAAGCAAAGGAATTAAAACCTGCCAGAGGGACATGACTCATTAGTGGCAGGAAAGGGTTGATCACCAAGATCCACTGACCTGTGCTTCTTTTCTCCATCCCCACCAGATGGTGCTTAATGTCAGAAAAAAAAATGAGTCTGAATGGGGAAAATCAGAAAAGCACAGAGCCCTAATTTTGCACATCACTGTACTGCTGATTCAGACTCCGCGAATCACTTCCCTGTGCATGCATTTGCGGTTATATTTTCCACCGATTAAGATAAACACAACTGCTGGTGCTTAAGGTTTGGCATATGCATATTATGGGCCAGGCCCTGCCTGAGAAAGTATTATAAATCAAATCAAAATGTTAAAATCTGTAAAATAAGGCTTTCAATTTCCTCTTGGTACAACTTGCCAGAGAACTGTGTGTCCCACCACAATGTACAAGGAGGCTCCGGGATTGTATTTAAGATTGGAAAAAGACCTTCAGGCCATAGTGGAACAAAGTCACATCAAAAGACTAGAAAGAGATCAAGATGCCACTCCTTTGTTTCTTTTATTTGCTAACAATTGTTTTATCTGGTGCCTGAATTGCTTAACGGCTTTTTTTTTTTCTGGATTTCAAAGAGGGTCTGGGCTTCCCATTCTGCAATTTTGTTGATGTCACTATTCAAAACAGATTCTTTTTTTTTTTTTTTAATTAGTTTATTTGAGAGAGAGCACTCATGCACGTGTGGGAGTGCAGGTAGGATCAAAAGGAAAGAAAGAGTTCTAGGCAGACTCCATGCTGAGTGCAGAGCCCAATGTGGGGCTTGATCTCGCAGCCCTAAGATCATCACCTGAGCGGAAACCAAGAATTGGTCACTTAACCAACTGTGCCACACAGATGGCGCCCAAATAGATTCTTTTTAAGACTAAAATGTACTTGAGGTGCAATATTGTGGTTTATAAGAAATCTGTATTTGGTCATTCAAAGGACCAAATATAACTTCTATTATCTTTGGTCTTCTTCCACAGTTTCTGGCTCACAGCTCCTAAAACCCTTGGAATTTCCTGATAAAGGGTAATTAATACGTCTTTGTTATGTTAATGAAGTGGCCTTAGGAAAACCCTTAGGTAACAAGGATGCAAACTGATTGCCAGGAGAATCAACCCTGTGATTACAGCATTGGAACTTTCAGTACCTCCCTGCCTCTTCACTGCTGGGGAGGACAAAGAGTTAGAGATTGAGTTCTATTGCCGGTGGCCAATGATTTAATTAATAGTGTCCATGTAATTGTGTTCAGAGAGCTTCCAGTTTGGTGAACCTGTAGACTGTAGAGATTTAAGGAGAGTGGTATGCCTGGAGAGAACATGGAAGCTCTGTATATCCCTTTCCCTATACCTTGCTCTGCACACCTCTTCCATCTGGTATTCTGGAGTTTTATCATTTTATAATATACCAGTAATCCAGTAAATAAAATATTTCTCTGAGTTGTGTGAACTGCTCTAAAAAAATAATGAAACCCAAGGAGAGGGTTGTGGGAACCTCTCATTTACAACCAGTTGGTCAGAAGTGCAGGTAAAGTTGGGGGAGGGAGGGCAGTCTTATAACTGAGTCCTCAACCTGTAAAATATGATGTTATCCCTGGGTAAATGGTGTCAGAATTGAGTTGAATTTTTGAACACACTTCTGTTATCCTGAGAATTGCTTGTTGTGTGGGGAATTGGGGAATTACCCCCCCCCCCCCCACACACACACACACCCTCACGGAGATGCATCTCAGAACAGCTACTTATGAGACAACAAAATTTTTGCCAAAAACCCCTTCCCAAATATATTTATCTTGAGTATAAACAATGTTTTGTATGCTACAACCAGTAAACATACAAAAATATTCATTATTGTCACTGAACCTTTATTGAGTTAGTATTTTATTAATGGTATTTACTTTTATTTTGTATTGCATTTTCAGTTAAGGGACTTAACATTCTGTAATATAAATACACTTTTCATAAGTGACTTTTTATTGCCCTAAGTGCTACTATTTTATTTTCTCTTTTAATCACTGTGTTACAAATCATGTAAGTGATGACTTTGATAATAAGACACATATTGAGTTTTGCAAGTTTGCAAACACCCATAGCTCTAGCAGTGCACTTTCTATTAACATCTCACCTGACACAACCTTTACATAATAAAGATTTAATTGGCAAATAAAGATAAAAATTATAGGCAACACTGGATGCTCTCTTCAGAAAAAAAATGTGAAAAATATGCACATTTTGTATGGGGTACTGCAACTTTACTTCCTTTTTTCCTTAATATTATTAAAGAAAATCTGTAATTCTTGCCTACCTAAACAAATTATATATGTATATATATATAACTATGTATACTGCTTATATTACATCCAATGTAGGTATGTGTGTGTATATATATACACACTATGTATACATATATTTTACATATGCATCTATTATATGCATATATAAAGTTTACATTATTTAACAATATTTTAGATGAAATATAATTTAGTTTTCAATAGAAAGTATTTAAGATTTTTAGATACTCTAATTAAAATATTATGTATTATATGATGAGTATGGAGTCTTTAATGACTTGAAATTTTCCCTTTTTAAAATAAACAATTTGAGAATATTTATTAAGTATATTTAAGAAATTTTAGTATAAAAATAATTTTGGACTTAGAGAAAAATTACAAAGATACTATAGAAAGTATCCATTTACCCTCCACACTCAGTTTCCCTTATTATTAGCATTTTACATTAGTTTGGTACATTTGTTATAATTAATGAACCAATATTGGTCTATTATCATTAACTAAAAGTCCATATCTTACTCAGATATCCTTCATTTTTCCCTAATGTTCTTTGTGCTCTAGGATCACACCAGGATACCATATTATATTTAATATCCATGCCTCCTTAGGATCCTTTTGGCTGTGACAATTACTCAGACTTTCCTTGTTTTTTATTATTTTAACTGTTTTGAAGATATTGGTTGGCTATTTTGTACAATGGTCCTCTGGTGGGTTTGTCTGTTGTTTCCCTCATGATTAAACTAGGAGTTTTTGAGAGGAAGACTATAGAAGTGCCATTTTTCTTGCATTATTATCAAGAGTACGTATCATTAACATGACATATCATTGATGATGTTGGTCTCTATCACTTGGAGGAGAAAGTGTCTGATTTCCCCACTGTCAGATTCCTCTTCTTTTTCATCCTTTCTTCCTTCCTCTTTGGAAGGAAGTCACTATATGCAGCACACACTCAGGAGTGGGGAATTATGCCCCACCTACTTGCAAGCAGAGTATCTGTATAAACCACTTGGAATTCTTCTGCATGACAGATTCATCTATTCTCCCAATTTATTTTTTTAATCAATCATATGGACTCAGGGATATTTATGACATAATAAAATACTACTCTACTTTGTTGCTCAAACTATTCCATCTTTTATCAGTAGCCTTTTCTATTGTATACTGCGGGGTTTTTTGACATACATCATTTTGTGTATTTGTGTGTGTGTGTGTGTGTGCACATTTCAGCACTTCCTTAATTTCTGGCATCACAGGATTCTCTAAGCTCATGTTCTGTATTTCTTTCCCCTGTCACAGAATCAGCTATTTCTTTAAATACCCTTGGTTCCTTTTAGTAAAGAAGACTATTAGAAACCAAGATCTAGGTCCTAAGTGTGCTTATTGCTACTGGTATCCTTACTTTTAGGTCCACTCTGCTGAAAGAGCAAGGAAATATACATATACATATATATATACTAACCTGTGTATTCCAAATACCTATATTTCTGTGTAAATTTATTTGTATCAACATTATATCAATATTAAGCTATTAAATATGATTTCATAGTGATATCTCCCAATTTCAATCTATTACCATGTGGGTTATTATAGCTCTTTCTCCCTCTTACTTGTAAAATACCATTCCAACAGTGAGAAGTCTGATTCCCATCCACACTCATTTACTTAACTGTTCAATTTCAATATGACTTTAGAGTACTTCCATGAAGGGATGGCTCAGCGGTTGAGCATCCACCTTAGGCTTAGGGCATGATCCCGGGTCCAGGGATCAAGTACCACATCAGGTTCCCTGTGAGGAGCCTGCTTCTCCTTCTGTCTATGTCTCTGCCTCTGTGTGTCTCTCATGAATAAATAAATAAATAAATCTAAAAAAAATACTATAGAGTACTTCCATGGAAAACACCTTTATCAGCTAAACTACAGTGATTAAGTACTATTCCTTTAGTCTTGCAGACTCTACTAATTTCCAAAGGTACTTAGTTCAGAACCTTTTTTACCTCTCTTAAATGAGGTATTTTTCGGACTTTTCCAATACAGCTAATTGTTTTGTCATGTTTTGCATTCCATCCAGGTTATCCTACCCTCTTACGTGATTTTTTTTTAAATTCGCACAAAATAAGGTTAACTCTGTGCTAAAAGGGTCTATGGCTTCTATGGATTCTGAGAAATGCATAGTCATGTGCACATAATTATAAATAATACAAAATGGTTTCTTGCTCTTAACAAAGGTCTACTATGCTTCATCTATTTAACCCTCTCCTACTCTTCCTCCAACTCCCTGGGAACTATCAAGAGTTTTGCCTTTTCAAGAATGTTATATAATTGGAATCATAACATTGTGTAGCCTTTTCAATCTGGCTTCTCTCACTTAGCAATTCACATTTAAGATTTATCCTGTGATTTTCATGACCTATTATCTCCTTTCTTTCTATTGATGAATAATACTCCATTGTCTGGATGTCCCACTTTTGTTTACCCTTTCACTGTTGAAGGACTTCTTGGTTGCTTTCAGTTTGGGGCATTATTAATAAAACTACTATCAATATTCACATGCAGTGTTTTGTGTGGACACAAGTTTTAAGCTTATCTGGATAAATCTCCAGCAAATTGATTGCTGGATCATATGGTAAGATTATATTTAACTCTTGAGGAAACTACCAAATGGTCTTTCAAAGTGACTATGTCATTTTGCATTCCTACCAACAATGAATGAGAGTTCCTGTTGGTCCATAGCCTTGCCAGCAATTTTATTGTCAGTTTTTCAGATTTTAGCCATTCTAGTAAGAGCGTAGTTATATTGCATTGTTGTGCTGATTTGCAATTCTCTAATGACAAATGATCTGGAGCATCACTGCAAATGCTTACTTGCCTCCGTGTATCTTCTTTGGTAAGACATCTGTCCAGGTCTTTTGCCATTTTTTAATTGGAATTTTTTTTCCTTAGTGTTGAGTTTAAGAGCTTTGTATATTTTAAATAGAATTTATTAATCAAATATGTTTTACAAATATCTTCTCCCCATCTGTGGATCTTGTTTGACATAGCATCTATAGACTTTTCATCAAACTCTAGATCTAGACTTTCTCCAAGATTTTCTACTAGTTTTATATTTTTGCTTCTGATATATAGGTTTATGATCCCCATTGAGCCCATTTCTGTGGAAGTTAAAATGTTTGAAGACTACCTTTTTCCCCCCACTGAATTGCCTTTGCTCCTTTTCAAAAATTAGTTGAATATATTTGCGTGGGCCTATTTCTGTGCTCTCCCTTCTGTTCCCTTAATCTGTATATTCTTCAACTAATAGCATGCTGTCTTGATTACCATGACTTTACAGTAAGTCTTAAAGTTGGAGAGTGTCTGTTCTGACTGTTCTTATTTAGTATTGTGTGGGCTATTCTATGTTTTTTGTCTTTCTGTATAAACTTTAGAATCAGTTTGCCAATATCTACAAGAAAGTCTATCTGGTATTTGGGATCATGTTGCATCTGTGTAGACCAAGATGGGAAGACATGACACCGTAACTGCACTGAGCCTTCCAATCCACAAATAAAAGCATGATGGATCTACATTTTATAGTTTTCATTCAAATTTAGACAACTTTGGTCATTATTACTTCAATTTTGTTTGTCCCTCACCTTTTATAGGGACTCTAATAACATGTATTTTGGGCCAGTAGAAGTTGTCCTGCAACTCACAGATGCTCTTTTCATTTTTAATTTCTGTGTATTTTATTTTGAATAGCTTATATTTCTATGCCTCCAGATTCACTAGTCTCTTGTTCAGCCATATTTATTATGCTGTTATATTCTGAGTATTTTTTATCTTAAGCACTTAACTTTTTGCTCAAGAAATTCAATTTGCATCCTTTTTTATTTCTTCCCTGTCATTATTTAATCTTTTGAACATATGGAATACAATTATATTAAGTATTTTAATGTTCTTATCTGCTCACTCTAACATCTACGCGGGGAGCCTGATGTGGGACTCAATCCTGGGTCTCCAGGATCACACCCCGGGCTGAAGACGGCACTAAACCTGTAAGCCACCAGGGCTGCCCTAATATTAGAATATTATTTTCCTCATTATGGGTTGTGTCCACTCTGCTTCTTCACATGCCTGGCAATCACTGATTGGATGCCAGATGTTGTATGAATTTTACTTTTTTGTACTCTTATACAACTTCTTAGCATTACATACTTTACACATAATAACAACAGGTATACAAAATTGGGATGAGACTTTGGGAGCTAGAAAAAAAAATCCGTGATTCTGACATTGTTTTAAATATATTTAGCATAAAACATAGTGCTCAATTTCTTAAACAGAACATCTTGCTTAAAATTCAAGTACTCTAAAAAATGTGAGACTGTCTTTGATCACCCTCATCTGAACTTCAGCACTTTTCCTCGGAACTGATGATTTAGGAAGGGTCGAAGATCACCAGATTCGAGAGGGTTGAACAAAAAAGAAAAAGAATAAAGAGTAGACAGTGGTGGGGAAAGGATAAGTAGGTGCCCAAGATTTGCCTCCTATATAGTTTGTCTTGGGGAAACCTTGTGACTACAGCATTCTGAGTTTTACTTGTCTAACAGAAAAAAAGCTTATCCCAGTAGGATGCATAACGTTAGAAAATGTCATGCTTAGATTTGTGATATCTTTATAGTGAACTGATTTAAGCATAAGGGAACACAGTTACTGCAGAACACAAAGAATTCAGGTAGATAAGGACTTTGAAAATTTTTTGTATCTACTAGCATTTATGTTGCAGAACTCTAGACTGCCTCATGGAACGTTTCCATTTCTCAGAATAATGAAGCAGAAACAATTTTGGCCTCGGGCAGGTCCAGGAAAATCAAATCCACCCACTACCTAGATCTTCAGATCCACAACACACAGCAAGCTTCATGCCTGGCAGCTGCTGTGCCTTAAAGCGCCTTAAGGGAGCAATTCTCCAACTTGCAGGGAGAAAACTACTGTAATAGAAGAGGGAGGATAGCTGGGGTTAATCTTCTACAAGTCAAACTGGTCCTTACTTTTGCAAACACAGTAATGGTGCCATCTTTACAGTATCAAGAAAAAGGAAGAGTACAGTTGCAGGATTTAAGAGGCTATCTTAAAGAGACTAGCTCCCATTCTGTGTGCTTTCTGAACAGGACAGGGAGTTCAGCCCTAGAAGGTGGATGGAGGCGTAAAGTCCTTTCATTTTGACCTGCTCTTCAACATGGTAGCCACTAGCCAAACTAACATTAGGGTCATTTGCTCTGTCACATTAGCCACAATTTGGACAATGCAGATAGAAAACATTTCCATCAGAGCAGAAAGTCATACTGGACAGTGCTGCTCTCGATGTTTGCAAACACTGGGTAATAACATTTTTATAATATGCCAGTATTTCAGTGCCTAATTTTTCCATTAAAAGCATTTATTTTTTTAAAGATTTATTTATTTATTTATTTATTCATGACAGACACACACAGAGAGAGAGACAGAGACAGAGGTAGAGGGAGAAGCAGGCTCCATGCAGGAGCCCGATGTGGAACTCGATCCCGGGTCTCCAGAATCACACCCCAGCCGAAGGCGGCACTAAACTGCTTGGCCACCGGGGCTGCCCCATTAAAAGCATTTAAAAGCAATTTTCCTTCCAATCTTTTTGAAATTATGTGCACTAAAATTTCAGATTGTAAAGTCTGGGAAGAAGAAGGAAAAAGTCTCTATATGCTCTTTACGGATAAAAAGTGAACTCTACTGCCTGAAATAACCACCTAGAGTATTCATACACAGTATTTTGGTAGTGTGTGTTGAATACTCCTACTAGGTGATAAATAAAAGTAAAGACAGCATGTAACTAAAGTATAAAATAGTCTTCTTATATAGATTAGTGTGCATACTCTAGTTCACATTTTAAAATACAGTAGCTTGGATGCGAGGAAATAAAAGGAAAAACCAGAAACACTAAAAATAGAGTAAAATTGATGGTACTTAAAATACAGAGAGCACTATGACCCAGTTGAATGAAATGGGAGAAGGAGAAATTCAAGATCAAGAGTTCTCAATTTCTACTCCTTTCATATACATGAGCAAGACACCAAATCTCTCTGACCCTTGATATTTATACCTGCCTCCCAGGTATGTTGTGAATATTATATAAGGATAATTAATATGATGTGTCAATTATACTTCAATAGAAAAAGAATAGAAATTTCCTAGTTTCTTTAATACAATGAGGGCTTAATAAATGTTTCCAATCATCAGTAATATAAAAATAAATCCACGAAAACTTGAGTTGTATATATCACATATATATAGCTTTATGTGTATCAATTGTATTTCAGTAAAGTGTTTTAAAAAAATAAATTCAAGAAACTGCTTTTAAAAACTTCCCCCAAATCTAATAATTATAAATATATTTGCTGTCACTAAATGTTTAGACTAAACCAAAAGTTTAATATATTCACTCTTAGATTTTAAGACACATATCATAGGTATGATATATGTAAGAGGCAGTGAGGTAGAATGTCAGGTTTGACCTCTCTGAGTTACATGCTGTATATTCAGATGATACTACACCAGGTCCATTTTGCACTAAAAAAGTATAATATTGAAGTCCATTATATTCATGTTCTTTTTATTGCAAAAAATATCCATAAAATGATGTAAGACTTTTTAAGTTACAAAATCCTTGTGAAATTCTTTTACACACAGTTCTCAACTTACAATGTTTAGACTTATGATTTCTCAACTGTAGATAGTGCAAAAGCAATACTCATTCAGTAGACACTGTACTTCAGATTTAGAATTTAGATCTGTTCCCAGGTTAGTGATATGGACTCACACTCTCCGTGACACTGGGCAGTGGCAGCAAGCCACAGCTCCCAGTTCACCACATGATCATGGGGTAAACAACCAATAGACTGACCACTATGTACCCATACAGCCTTACTATTTTTCATTTTCAGTACAGTATTCAATAAATTACATGGAATAGGCAACACTTGATTATAAAATAGGCTTTGAGTTAGGAGGTTTTGCCCAACTGTAAGCTAATGTATATGTTCTGAGCACGTTTAAGGTAGGCTAAGCTAAGCCATGATATTTGTCAGGTTAGGTTTATGAAATGCATTTTCAACATAATGATATTTTCAACTTACAATAGGTTTATTGGAACATACCCCATCCTATGTTGAGGAAGATCTGTACTTCATTGAATGCCCTGGTTAAATTAAGAAATCAAAATTTTCTTGCTTATTGTTCTCCACTCATATGCCATTGAATGCAGATCCACTGTCAGGTTGGTATTATTAACTTTCTTTTATGTGTTTATGCTTTTTCTTAACTTTGTGTTTCTTACAAGTTATGAAACACAGGTTGTGATACATAGGTTGTATATAATACATGTGCTATGTATGTCATATATAATATATAAATATAGACACATGTATATGAATGTATAGTTATAGATCTAACAACCCTTCAATGACATCACATTCTGGGTACTATCTCTTTATAGGTAATATCTCTTCACCTAACTCACTTTCAAGAAAATTTCAGTGTCACAGGATCTCCCTCAAAAGGAGGGAGATATATAATATAAAGATGCACATTCTTGAATAAAATGTACCTTTGACCAATGACTTTGCTAATTTTTGATAAGTACATAAAAGGAAAATCTTAAGAAACTCACATATTCTATTTAAAATATATCACTGTATTATATATTATCAAAATCACCAGCCTGTTTACTAAACATGTCATTTTTTCTTGGTGAACCTGTATTAGAATGAATATTTTGATTACTCATATAAACCTGCCCATACCTCTTGCCCATTCACTGTCTTTCGGAAATTGAAGTTTATAAACTGTGGAAGGAGCCAACAGGTCCATAGACAGATGACAGGATAAAGAAGATGTGGTATATATACAGAATGGAACATTACTCAGCCATCAGAAAGGAGGAATAATTACTATTTACATTGACGTAGATGGAACTGGAGAGTATTATGCTGAGGAAAATAAATCAGTCAGAGAAAGACAATTATCATATGGTTTCACTTGTACATGGAATGTAAGAAATAGTGAAAGAGACCATAAGGGAAGGTGGAAAAACTGAAAGAGGAAAAATTAGAGAGGAAGACAAACCATGAGAGACTCCTAACTCTGGGAAACAAAGGGTTGCAGAAGGAGAGGGGGTTGGAGGGATGGGGTAGCTGGGTGACAGGCATTAAGGAGGGCATGTGATGAGATGAGCACTGGGTGTTATACTATACGTTGGCAAATTAAATTTAAATAAAAAATAAAAATTAATTTAAAAAAGAAATTGAGGTTTATGACAATGACAAAAATTTATTCATCCATGGAATACTGTCCACAAATGATATAAAATTGTCTATAAAAATATTTTGGATTGGTAAAATAGCCAACTATCTGTTGTTTTATATGAAAAAGGGCATTATCTTTTAAAATGAGAACAATTTTACAATTTTGAAAATATTGCAACTCCTTGCTAGTTATTAATATAATCTAGAACTAAAGCAAGTATTGTGTTTTAGCAAAATTTGGCTGTGTAAAAACCACCCCAAAATGTCATGACTGAAGACAATAATGATTTATTATTTCTCCTATTTCTGGTGTTTAGCTGGACTAGAAAATCCAAGATGGCCTCTTTCACATGTTTGGTGACTGGGTGCCAGATGAAACATTTCAGTTCTCCTCCACATGGCTAAATTGGCTACCTTATGTGGGTAATTCAGGGCAGTGATCAAGGAGGATGAGGACATAAATTGCAAGGCCTCTTAAAGCTTAATCTCTGGAGGTCACCACACTGTGTCACTGCCAAGACAAAGCAAGTCACAAGTCCAGCTCAGACTTAAGGGGCTAGAGAAAGAGATTCCACTTTAGTGTCAAGGCAATAGCAATGGTGCATTGTAAAGAGAGGATAGAAAGAATTTGTGGCCATCAAATAATCTAACTCATGCTGAGTCTTTTCCTTTATCTTTGCATTATTTTTCTGACAAAACTGACAACACCATAAGATATCACCTGCATCTGTCTGACTTTAACAACATGAACAAGAAAGGTAAATTTTACAAAACTATTTGTGGTCTTCATCAATTTTTCCAAGGGCTTCTCTTAATCTTTTGATATTCAAAGCATTATCTTTTTTTTTTTAATTTATTTATGATAGTCACACAGAGAGAGAGAGAGAGGCAGAGACATAGGCAGAGGGAGAAGCAGGCTCCATGCACCAGGAGCCCGACATGGGATTCGGTCCCGGGTCTCCAGGATCGTGCCCTGGGCCAAAGGCAGGCGCCAAACCGCTGCGCCACCCAGGGATCCCCAAAGCATTATCTTTTGAAGTTTGAAAATAAATTTGCACTTAATTTGCTGGATATATATATATTATAAATTATATAATTTTATATATATATATATATATATAGTTGACATTTTATACTCAACAATGAACTAACCTACAAATGACGTAAGACTCTGAGTGGGGAGGTGTCTATGCTAGCATTATGCAAAAATGATAACTGAGCAGTGCCTGATTTAATAAATAATCATTTTTTTAAATGACTGCTTTCCTATTAAGAGTTCGGTGTCCCCACAAAGTCTTGTGACTGCAGACCAAAAATCATATTTCATTAGTAAGGTTTCTCTCTCAACCAAATTATTTTTCTTTTACTTGTTATTTTGGATTAAACATTGCATTAATTCCAAACATGAACAAATAGAACTATTCTATGAGTGTCAAAGATAGGGAGTTTTACAGAACTTTCTTACATGGGTATTAGAAGGGCTATGGGAAACCTGCCTGCCCTCCCAGGCACTTGTACTGCTGCTGCAACCTCCCTGACTCCTGGCACCACCCTTGCTACTCTTAAGATAAAGTTCAAGAAAGGAGTATCTTCTCCCTCTTTCTACCTTTCGTTAGCTGAACCTAACAGGAACTACAAATTATAGGAGTCTGGGAAATGTAGCCTACGGTTGTCCAGCCTCCTACAACATAGGGAAGACACAGATGGGAAAGAATGGGATTCTGATAAAAATGGCAAATAACCAGCACACTGAGTAAGACATAGTACCTACCTCCACCTGTCACAACACAATGGTGGACATGTATGTGAGTAACTCTAAAGCAAGTTCTCCTGTAATGAGTACTACAGTAAGGTAAAAAAAAAAATGGGATGGATACAGACTAATTCTAGGAAGGATGTATAACAAATTGAGAGATCATAGGAGGTAAAATATAAACTGAAATCCAAGTGATACTACAGGAGTCTAAGTCACTATCTGGGCAGGAGGAGTGATTTCCAGATAGACATGACATTTTAGGGTTTTTATTTGTTTTCTTTTTAGAGGAGCCAAGAATATTTGAAAGACAGTTGTTTCTTGGACTGGATGACATTCCAAGTGCTTATTTTTTATTAACAGGAATAAAAAACTTTGACAAGATATAGAAATTAAATTTGAGTTTTCTCAAAGTGGCATCACTTTTCAAATACATCAATAAAGCATTTTAAAACATTTCCAAGAATTACTAAGAACATTTTTGTCGTTGTTACACCATTTTTTGTATACTCTGAGAGATCACTGATTTACTTCTCTATCCTCACTACTTTTAAGAAACTTTACCTGAAGCAGCAGAGAGGCCAGCTCAGTGGGAGCAGCTGCTAAATTCTACCTAGATTACACTTTGCAGAAGCATAATAAATTTGTGGTAGAGCTATCTCCCTTGTGTGGAATACACTAGAATATTTGGCATTCACTTTCTCTTTCTCAAACTGCTTCTAAAAGCATTATTCTGTCCAGAATGACGGAAATCCCTCAGGTCACTGGATCAGGGCTAGAAACCACCATGGGATTTAGACACCAGAAGTGACCTTGAGTCCAGATTCAGCTATGAACACTGTAACCTTAGGAACTTTATCTGTAGAATAAGAGGATCTGAATAGATTATTTCAAATGCTCCTTTCAGCTCTGATGAGGTAAAATGTTATAAATGCTTTAAAAGATATCTGAGTTGAAGTGGGTGGAAGAATGCATTACAAAATGTACTTTCAGTTTATTGTAAATATTTAAAATGTCAGTACTGATCTCTCCATTTTTTTGTATCTATTTTCTTATTTTCAACAGAGGCTAGATAAATATTAGGGGAGAACTACTATACTGCTGAATAGTTGTCATTATGTATACCTCCTATAATTGTAGAACTTTGGTGTAAAGCTATCTTAAAGAATTACTCTTTCCTATATCCCTATTCCTTTGTGGCAAGTTGGTATAGTGGAAAGATACTGGATTTAAATCCCACTGACTGAATTCATTCTCTGTAACACTGCACTTATATGACATTAGACAAATAAATTAACTTCTCTGATCTCTAATTTCTTTCCTATCAGCTACACAGAATGGGATTAATCATAATCTTTGGTTCATAATTCCATATCATCAGAAGTTCACACATGACTGTATTTAATTTCATTTATATTTTGAGTCAATTTCAGAAATATAATAGATATTAGGTAATTAATATAAGAACTACACCTGAACTAGCCCAAATTCTACTTGTTTTTGAAGATATAAGTCATGTTGCAAGTCTTCTGGCTTTTATGTTCCATGCAACAGTATGATATTAAGAATAACTTGCATTGGAGTACCTGGGTGGCTCAGTCAGTTAAGTGTCAGACTCTTGAACTCAGCTCAGGTCTTGATCTCAGGGTCGTGAGTTCAAGCCCCACATTGGGGGAGGGGGAGAAGACTGTCTGTCCTGTTGCCTTTGGGTAGGGGAGTTCATTTATTTTATTGCTATCTGTTATGTGAATATATACTAATTTGTTAAAATTATAAAAATGTTGCTATGGATTATCTTCTTTATGTCTCCTGGTGCAAAGTGTAAAATTTTTACACAATATATAACTATGGATGGATAAATGTACATATGCTCAAATTCATAAGCTAATATAAAACTAGTTTTCAACATGGTAGTGCCAATTTAAATTACTGTCACTATTTAAATTGGTAGTGCCAATTTAAATTCCATCGATCTACATCCTCTCAAACACTGGGTATTTTCCCTCTTATTTTCTGCTAGTTGAATGAGCACAGCACAGTGAGTCATTCTGCATGTTTCTGATTGTAGTGAATTTAAAAGTTTTCTTCAAGTGTTCTTTATTGAACATACGTCCTTCCTTTTGAGGAAATGCAAGTTCATATTTTTCCCCATAATTTCATTGGCACCATCTGAAGGCTTTTTATGCTACTGTGTTGGTCAATTTATAACCCCCTGCACCAGTGGTAGACTATATTAACTACCCTGTTTTTTAAAATTTTGCTCTCTAAATTATTTATTATTCATCTTCGTGTTCAGGCGTGACTCATCTTTTAGAACCATTGTATTTCCACATAAACTTTAGAATCAGCTTGTCAAATTTCATGGAAAACTCCTGTAGATTTTTACTGGATAAGTCTCAAGTCCATTAATCAATTTAGAGAGAATATAGACATCCTCAGAAGATAGGTGCTTCCATTATGAACATGAGATACATGTGCATTTGTTAACTTTTTCTTTAATGTGTATCAGCAAAGTATTAAAAAATCCATGAAAAAAAATTAAAACTAAAATAAGAAAAAAATCCATGCACAAGGCTTGAAAAACTTTTAATTTTATTTCTAGATCTACTACAATTTTAGTTATAAATGATATATTTTAAATATACATATGTGTGTGTTTCTTAATTGTTTGTTAGTGGTATATTAAAAAACTATACTATTCATTTGTATGTATTGATACTGTATCCAACCTCAATGCTAAGCATTTTATATGAATCATTATTTCTCCACCTATAAAATACCTATTGCACATAGTTGTTACAGAAATGAAATGAGGGAAAATTACTGACAACACACTTTCACGGGCATGTCTAAATATTACTTCTCATTCCTTCCTTTTAGGAAGACAGTAAATAAAAGACAGAGACACAAAGAAGAAGATGATGGACAGAATGAATTCTAATGTTATTTTGGTCTACCAGTGCTTTGATTTCTTTTGAGTATATTTTTGTGTATTTAGATATGTAATGATTAGGATCTATTGAGTTAGTAAAATAAAATAAATAATTGCATAACATTTATTTTAAAGCCAAGGAAAAACAAAGAACACATTGAAGCACAGTCACAATATAATGGCTTCATCATTGTTAAATATATTATACATAGAAATAACACATAAGAAGATGGAGTTTGCTTGTTTTACAGGAAAAAATGTATTATATTTTTGTCTACACCTAAATTATATGTAGCAAAAACTAAATTTGTTGCTGCATCTTAGACCTCTAAGATCCGGGCAGCCCCAGTGGCGCAGAGCGCCGCCTGCAACCTAGGGCATGATCCTGGAGACCCGGGATCAAGTCCCACGTCGGGCTCCCTGCATGGAGCCTGCTTCTCCCTCTGCCTGTGTCTCTGCCTCTCTCTCTATGAATAAATAAATAAATAAATCTTTAAAAAAAAAAAAAAAGACCTCTAAGATCCCTTCTCCCCTCCTTCCTTTCTTCCTTTCTCCCTTCTTCCCTCCCTTCTTCTCATCCTCTTATCTATGATGAATATAAAACTCTTTGAATCCTGAATTAAGCTTAAGAGCTAATGTGTAGGTGGCTTTGGACACTTACTTGGAACATTAGCTAGTCTTTCACCTTGACTCTCTATGTTAAAATAGCAATTTACAGTGATGTCACCTTGGATAAGTGTATTCACTTTCACTAGCTCTTATGTATAAATGGAATATAATCAAACTTTTAATATTAGTTTGCAAAAGAAATATTTCACACTCTAATATTAAAGAGATTCTGAGATTTTTATTATTATTATTATTAAAATCCAATGTCATGAAATGCCACTTATGATCTACTGTGTTTGTAAGTCATACATTAAGGAAGCTGTCCCCACATAGGTATATGAGGACTATACTTAATGCTCCCTAAGCTATGGAAGAGCACCTACAATAAAGTGCATAAATGACCTCTCATTAGGATGACTGCTTCAGTAGACTTAGAATGACTCCTATATATGAAATTGTTCCTACATATGCATGAAAGGTAAGTCTTCACTTCAAACACGCTTACTTCATCTTTTACAGAGTTATAAATAGTCAAATGAGGTAACTTAAAGGTGAACCAATGAAAAATTCAACTCACTAAACTTATTTCTCACAAACTGACTTTCCTATCATCTATTTTCAATCCTTGTCTTCAAATAAAAGCTATTTCTTGCTTGTAGTAGTGAAATGTAGTGAAATGTCATCAGACCACATTTAACAAGAATTCTGTTGAAAAACTAAATGTGAAAAGAGAAAATCACCTTCATGTTCAAATGTTGTCTTTTGTTCTATTCCTAAATTTTCATTCCAACCATCAGAGTTAATGATTTTTAAAAATTCATGTCCATGTAAAATCGATAAAGGATAACACTTTCCTATGTATAAATATCTATTTTAAGAAGTCTTATATGTGGGTTTTGTACCATATAAAACTTGTAAAATTCATCTTGTCTCCCTTTAACTTCTCTTAGTTTAGTAAAATGTGAACTAAATAATCATATTGGATATAAACAGTGACATCAAAGAACACATTCAAGAAGAAAAGTCATAACATAATGACTTCGTAATTTTAAGAGATATTTTATATCTTACAAAAATACCATAAATTATGTAGTACTCCACACAGGAGGTGTGAGCAAAAACTTCTGCTGATTTAGAAGACACTGTTGGATACTGAAGCTGACTTAATGATCATATGTTTTTCAAATGTATAAAAACAAAGTTTGCTGCCATAGATAAAACAAATTATCAAGACTTCGATTTTTGGAGCGCCTAGACGGCCCAGTTGGTTAAGCATCTGCCTTCAGCTCAGGTCATGACCCCAGGGTCCTGGGATGGAGCCCCACATCAGGCTTCCTGCTCAGCAGAGTCTCCATGAGGAGTCTGCTTCTCCCTCTGCCCCTCAACCTGCTCATGCTCTCTCACTAATGTGCGCACTCTCTCTCTCTCAAATAAATAAAATCTTAAGAAAGAAAAGACTTATATTCTCATAAAGGCAGAATTAAATTATTTACTTCATTCCCTACATAAACAGTGACAACAAAAATAGTGTTTGGTATCCTTTTCCCACCTCCCCCTAAAGAAGTTTTTTTGTTTTTGTTTTTACATTTAAATTCAATTTGCCAACATATAGTATAACACCCAGTGCTCATCCCATCAAGTAAGAAAAGTTTTTTGTGACTAACTGTCCCTACTCCAGCACTTTGGTTTGGATAAACTTTAATGAAAAAAAGGAAAAAGCTTGAGAAAGCCCACACTGCCTTTCATATAATTATTTTTAATATTAGTTTAATAAATATGTGTTATGTTAAGCTTTCTTAATCAAGATTATTAATTCTTAAAGGTAATTTCAATATAAGTAAGAGTCTTTAACACATAATTGTATTGCCTGAGAATGACCTCCAAAGGTTTAATTGCCTTGTTATGGAATTCATTTAACATGTACCGGTTACTCATTTTCCAGCCTTTTGTAGAAATGTTTGTAGACCTGATCTAAATTGGACTAAACAGTCCTTAATGCCTTATTCAGATCTAAGGTTCTAGGCCCTCATGTTATGAATAAAAGTTTGTCTTTACAAGTATCTATGTTCTTGATTACTTTTGAAGAAATTACTTTTGAAGAAATTATGAAAACTTATCTTAAAGAAATAACATCAGTTTCTCTGGGGTAAAAGTTTAAATGAAGTTAATTTATTTTACATTGTTCCTAGTTTTATCTGATCTTACTTTAATTTAAAATTAACTCAATCTATTTGATTATGTGGTGCTCAGTGAAATAGAAACAATTACCTAAGTCAAGTGTAAATGCAAGATTTGCCAAACTCTGACTCACGATTCCCTTTGAAGACGCCTGACGGTATAGAATAGTGTTCACCAGGAGATTTTCTGGCTGACAAAATACACTTCCAAAAGTGTTGCCTGACATCACAAACATCAATATAAAGCATTACACAGTCTTTTCAGATCCAATGTTCTCACTATTACATTTTAAGAATATAATATTACAATGTAATGATTCAGGGATATTAATTCACGGATACTTAATTTCTTCAAAAAAAGAGAAGTGAATAAATCTTTAGCAGTTGGAATCTTTTAACGATTTTTTTATATTCATTATATGAATAAAGGTACTTGGTGAAAAAGTGAAATTTCATTAAAAAGTTTACAATGAACAACAGCCATCTCCTACTTCAACCATATTTATTAACTGTGACCTAAGTCAAGTCTTTTGATATATTTCTGCTCTACTTTCTTCATCGGATGAATGAAGATATTAAAAAAGACTTTATCTCATAGAACTGTTGTGAACAGATGTGTAAAACAATATTCACAATGCCTGGAACATAGTAAACACAAAATAAATGTTAGTCATTATTATTATGACCCCCATCTTCCCTCTCCTAATTTTCATGACAGTAACCCTCAATCCATCCCCTGGCACTCATCTCATTTTAAAAAGTGATGTCTTTCTGTACATTATTTACTTGCTTTACACTCTGATAGATGGTAAGATTGTGTATCCTCCTCACCATTCCCCAATGCTTCTCATACTACCCATACAAAGTTGCTATTTTATAGTTTAAAATATATCCATCCATGTTTAAAATCTTTATTACATCAGTTAAGAATTTCAGACACAAGTAATAGTAAAACCAACAACGATGATTTAAACAAGCAGAGGTTCTACTTCTATCTAACAGTAATTCTGGAGGTCCATTGTTACTGTTGTTCCCTGCTGTCCTCAGTGTTTTGCTTTGTATTTTTAGTTGTCAAATCACATTGCATGATGGCTGACTCTGCTCCAGGCAATAGAACCACCTTCAAAAGCAGGAAGTGGAGTCTGGCCAGGGTGGCAAAATCCTTTCATCTCTTGTGAATTGCTCTGATTAGGAAAAGAAATAACTCTCTAAAAAGTTACCCAGTACAATTTCTTCTGCATCTCACTGACCAACACTTAATCCTATGGTGGCTCCTAACGCTGAGGCAGGTTGGGGCAGTTAGGATCTTACACAAAATAATGGCAGTGGGTTAATTAGCCTAAATCAAAGGATCTCAAGCTTTCTCAGTTCACCACTCCATCGGAATTTCTGTGATTATTTTCACAGTGCCCCTAGGCAAAAGAAACGTCAATAATTCCCCCTTTTTAAGTAGTTGGGACCAAACAATGTAATATATATTCATATCCCTTACAACTCAGTAGCCATTTGAGTAAATACTATACACCAACTGTAAAATAATAATTCTTAGTAAAAAGAAGTATGAGTCTCCTGGGCACTATATGACATCTCAAATTTTAAGTCAGATTAGATATTAATACCCTCTTTCATATTCAGTAATGGAATGTATCACAGAAATCACTCAAAATCCTGCTTCACAAAGATATGACATCCTGGAAAAGACCATAGTCAGCACTAAGGGTGAAACCAGGAACTGCTTTGAGTTAGCTCAAGAACTAAATAAACTCTTGTCATGTTGGAAGAGGGGTGATAATCTGTATGCGCAGAGTGGAAGAGGATTTCCTTTGGAACAAGTGCTCTGTCAATAAATGTTAGCCAATTTTTTCTTTATTCATCTCAGTGCATGACCCCACCAAGAGGTACCAGAAACCCCTGAACACTAAGCTTCTAAGGGTTCCTCTGGGGCTAATGGTTTGACTGCTCATCTACATAAGGTTCCAGGTTCAGAATCACTCTGCTTCCTTAGTCACCATTCCTCCATTGCCTTCTAATTCCCAATAAAAGGATTGATATCTTTGATCAATGGTGGACTCTCAGAACTCATTTTCCATATGTGTTGATTATTTTAAAAATTGTATTCTTCTAAGTGCAGAGAGTTTGAGAAAGGAAAAAAATAGAGTGGTCTATACAACATTTCAACTAAGAATTCCAGGGTGGATTCTGAAAATGAATCAACCATGGCAGTAGGAATGATAAAAGTAGAGAATTCCAGGTGTCTCATCATATGAAGGATGTACTATTATGATAATACATGGTCATCCATTGTCTATACCCAAGACAGTGTGAGAGTGTGTATTTTGGACGTCACATAACTCCCTTTGCTCCCCAGGTATCTAGTATTTCAGGATGTTCTAATATTGATTGATCACCATGCCTCTCCATGCCAACAATGCCCTAGTTAAATGCAGGAATATTGTCCACAACTAGTCACCTCCTTTTTCAAATACTCATCTGTTCTTTCACGTTGACTTAGTCTGTACATAGCTGTAGAATGAAAACAAGTTTTCAACCAGATATTAAATCCAGGTAATTGGCTGTGGGCAATAGATCTGAATGTAGGTTTCATCAACCTCCAATTCACCAAATTTTTTGCATCATAAAAAAGAGTCTTTCAAAAACACCTTTATACTTTCATATCCTAGTGTCTATTGTCCATTCCTGGATAACATTTTTGAAGACAAGGGTATTTTCTTGTTTATATTAAAAAATAAGATATGTTGTGCTTAGGAAGAAAATTATACATATGCAGATTTAGTTATAGATTAAATATTATCAAATTCAAAAAGTTCCTACATCATCCTCCTATTCAGTTCCCTGAAAGACTATAATATAGTTTTTCTTTGAAAATTCTGATGCTAGGAATCTTCACATTTGTAAACATGTAACCAGGTCTCACTCTTGAGCCTGGAATCAAAGTTAATAGTTGTAACTTTATCTATTTTAGATGAAAGTGTTCAGACACAAACAGTAGTTTCCTTTTTATTTTTAAACAGGATCTGTGTTAAGCTCAAAGTTGATAAAGGAAAATACCTTAAATACATCTGTTTCTTTATTTCCATTAAAAGGTCACACTTGCAGGTAGGTTATATAGACCCACATACACACTTGGTCATCAGCATATTTGGCAAATAAACTTTCCAGTATCTTATGGACTTCAAAAGACTTGCATTGTTAGTATTTAAAATGAGAAGTTTTCGGACATGAGAAGGCAGGAAAAAAGATGGCTGGATTTTATTTTTATTGGAAGTCAGTCATTGGATCTTTTTTTAAAAGACTTTATTTATTTATTTATTTAGAGAGAGTGAGAACAAGCTTGGGGAGGGGCAGAGGGAGAGAGAATCGCAAGCAGACTCTGTGCTGATCTCACTACCCTGAAATCATGATCTGAATTAAAATCAAAAGTCAGACACTTAACTAAGCCAGTCAAGCACCCCAGTCATTGGATCTTACTCTTAGGGCTTCCTTTCAAATTATATTTGTTCTCTGGAGATAGCAGGTTCATGTTAGAAAAGTTTTTGGATTGGGTAGCTTTGAGGAAGTCATGCATATGTTTTTATACAACCCAAAATTTTCTCTCTCTCTCTCTCAACCCAAAATTTTCTCTCTCTCTCTCTCTCTCTCTCTCTCTCACACACACACACACACACATACACACACACACACACACACACACACACAGTTGTTATGTAGATTTTCCCTTTGAAAGTAGGACTACCACGTGTGAAAAAGTTGTTGGTACTTTATCGAGTTGCCTCAAAGTCCTATACAATATTTTTTGTTCTTTTTTTTAAGATTTTATTTATTTATTTATGAGAGACACAAAGAAAGAAAAGCAGAGACATAGGCAGAGGGAGAAGCAGGCTCCATGCAAGGAGCCCAAATGGAACTTGATCCCGGATCCCGGGATCACGCCCTAAGCCAAAGGTAGACGTTCAATTGCTGAGCCACCCAGGTGTCCCAATATTTTTGTTTTTTTAACATGCATATTAATACTCAGATTATTTTATTTCTCTGTACATAGCAACTTCCATACTGATTCGCCTCCTGCTTGAGGCTGTAAATTGTTGGGAGGCACAGACCATGATTTTCCTTAGTAAATAAAACTACAACATCTGAATATTACTAAAACAGTAGTAAACCCTTAAGAAATATGTAAAAATAGTTTTTCAAAATAAGAGAAATGGTTGCAAACAAACGAATCTGATACTAGCCACCAAAGGTACACAAGAAAGAATCATAGTGGAAAGATAATGCCAATTCACGGGATTCTCAAGGACTTCAGTTAGAAATTGCACAGAAGCCAAGACAGTCCTGAGGAGCAAAGAGTTAGGACCCAGCTGTCCCCCTGTCTTTGACTCACCGTATCATGGCCTGAGTGGGAGCAAATAATCAGCCAAATTCAGGTGCATGTCCACATGCTAGTTGCCAGGGAATAAAAAAGGTAGGTTTGGTCCCGCTGGCTTCCAGATGAGCAGGGAAGCCCTCTGTTTCTCACCAGTCAACCCACTGGGGAATCCCCGAAACCAAGATAGGGGTAAATCTTGAGCAAGCAAAACATTATAATTTAACTGCCTACTAACACCACAAGGGCCTTATCCTACATTACATTTCCAAACAAGAATGTTCTTTTGAATGTAATGGAATACATTTTTTACAAACAAAATTGTGCATATTTGTCTTCCAAAGAAAGCAAGGTCTCATCAGCCCAGGATTACTGGATCATGTCCATTTCATCTACACAACCATTGTCTGACCTCCATTTTTCCATTATTAGAATGCTTCTAAAGTACACGAGTTAATTCAGTTTTCCATAAAGGAGGATTCTATTTAATAGCTCTATTTGATAGGCTATAGTAACCTAGATTTTTTAGTTTATCTGTGCTTAAAATATCTCAATTTTTTAATTCCAAAAAATCCAGTAGTTGATATGAGAAGTACCATCCTCTATCAAATTTTTTTTTGCTAAATATGTCCTCTAGTAAAAACTCCATTTTGTTACTTCTTTTTGCAAATGAGAAAATGAGTGCTTCCAATTTCTTCTCTTTGTATTCTGAACTTAGACTCTACAGCAAAAGTAAACATAGTTCTTTATCAGTTTAGTTCCAAAAGAGTAGCTCATAAAGTAACACTTAATAATTGGCACCATGTTCTTGTATTATTCTTAAATTCTGATTAGCTTTAATGGGACTAGAGTGAATTTATTTAGGAAAGAATGAGCTCCGTTTCTTATTCTTTATTGCACTTTCAATACTGTACCATTCTTTAAGGCTATAAATTTATAGACCCTCAACATTGAGAAAATGATGAGTTGGACTAGAAATCACTATAAAACAGAACTCTTATGAATTCCCCAGAAACTCCCCAGTCTAGAAGATGCCCAAATTCACAACACCATAGTTATAGTTCCTTAGGATATAAATAATCTTTCCAAATAATTAATCAAAACTTTGAAACTTTTTAAAAATTAAAAATCCTGTAAAGAAACCCATCTTTAAATGGTATAATAGTAGATTTAAGAACTTTATAAATATTAAACATGAAAATTCTTTTTTTTAAAAAAAGATTTTATTTATCTATTCATGAGAGACATAGAAAGGCAAAGACACAGGCAGAGGGAGAAGCAGGCTCCCCACAGGGAACCCAATGTGGGACTCGATCCCAGGACTCGGGGATCATCCCCTGAGTTGAAGGCAGACGCTCAACCACTGAGCCACTCAGGCATCCCTAAACATGAAAATACTTAATATGATTTTATTTCATAAAAAGCATTAGGTTAACCTAAAGTCTTTAGAATCTATTCTGATGAAAAAAATTTAAGTAAATAGTTCTAATTGTACAAATTTTAAATTTTGAGTGTCTACCCAATTCTTTTTGATGACGTAATTTCAGCAGACTTAATGTGCAGAATGATAATACTAGACTTATTGTAAGGATTGAAGGAAATAATACATGTAAAGGTGTTAACATAAGAATATTAGTACTTATATTCCATTTACTGCCTATAGGAATAAATATGCTTTACTCTGAGATTTTTAATTTAAAAATCTTGACATATACTGTGGCTTCTGTATTGACCTCTATCCAGAATGGAAGATTTTAGATTTTAATAGTGCATATTCAAAACTCTGTGCTAACGCAAGACCACAAAAGTATTCTTAAAGTTATGCCAAATTGAGTGATATGCTTCTTGTTTGCTTTATACACAGCAATCAGAGCAAGCACTTTATGAGTTTGAACATATGGGGAAAATTTAGCAAATGAACTTTTATCTTAAAAGTTAATAGATTCTCCACATGTAGCAATACATTAGTGAAGCTATTATCTGGAAAAGATTAAAGAATAGAGACACAAATAGATGGAATGTGTGTGTATGCATGTGTCTGTGTGTATGTTTGTGTGTGAGGTGGGGAGGAAAGGTGGGAAGGAGAAAGAGAGAGAGAAAGAGAGGGAGAGAGAAGTCTTCTCAGAAAATGTGCACAGCACAGCAAGCTGCAGGGTATGTGAAAAAGTAACTGAAGCAGCATTCACATGGGGTTCCTCAATGTTGATCTGTAGTCCACTTGTTCTCAAATTTCTATTCGGCTCATCATAATCACCTGAAGTGTTTGGTCAGACACAGATTGTGGGACCCCACCCCAAAATTCTGATTGGTAGGTTTTAGTGGGGCCCCAAATTCTGCATTTCTAACAGGTTCCCAGGTGATGCTGATGCTGCTGGTCAGGGGACCCCACTCTGAAAACCACTGGTCTAGTTCATAAAATAAGTTCATGGCCTATTACTTTGTTCTCTTGCTTGAAAAAAAAATCTAAAACATATTTTGATGAATAATACATATAACTGGTACTATTCAGGTTTTCCTAGATTTTACCAATTATTACAAAGAGTAAGCTATTATTACACACATATATACATAGTACACAAATATACAAGATGAAAATTATCCCACATCCTGAAAATCCCGTATAATAATATATAGCTCTATCCAAAAAGCAGATTTTAAAATGTTTGAACTCAAGTTAGATGCAATAAGCATTTTCGACCACGGCCAATAAATAAGAATAGAGAATATCACTATGTTGATACAAATGAAAACAACAATGAAACACCATTTCAGAAAGGCAAAAACTAAAATGCTTTACTATATCCTACACTCTGTTGCTGAGAGTTCAAGGTAAGGCTACCTAGAAAGGGTGATTTCAGGGTTTATCTAGGTGGCAAGTTTTGGAGTCATTATTCATAGCTTATTACAGTATTTTGTATTAAAATAAAACTATAAAATGTGTTATCTAAGTAACAAAAATATAGTGTAATGTTTTAAAAACTACTCTTTTTCAGCACAAGTTATAGATATAAGGAACAGAGATTCAAATTTAACTTGTTTCTTTTGTGAAGCCAAAACATCCTTTATTGTTAAATTTGGTAACTTTGTAAACAATATACTTAATAAATTAAGGATGGAAGATGGTAAAGTGCCACCAGAAGGGAAAAGGTCCACAGAGACAGACCGCAAAACTACCTGGAGAAAGGGATTTTAGTTCTGGAGTGGAGGAATCATGATGCTGTCCACTTGGGCTGCGTGACTCATACGTTATCACTAGACACCTTCTCCCTAAAGAAATACCCATTAGCTGATTAACTGCCCCCTCATGTCCCCAGCCGCCCTGACCACACAGGTTAATAGCATTGCTTCTGGGCTAGCTGATGTTGCTATATTCTCATATTTTTAAGGAATTATATACCATGGAAGCACAGGCCAAATAAAGTACATATATAACTTAACAGGGTACACTGAACAAAAGGCACTGCCAGATTTGCAGCCATTCTGTTAATTTCCTTGAACAAATATTCTTTATCCACAGAAGAAATTCTCCTATAACACCATGAAATAATCTTTCCTCAAGGTCATCAGAGATTATACAAATGTGCATAAATATATGTTTATAAATATAAGCATATTAAACATATTATAAACATAAATGCCTATGCATATACATGTATATAAATATATATATATACATATACATATATGTACATATATATGGAAGTAAAAGAACCAAAAAAAGAAAACTGGCAAAAATCAATATCAAAACCTCTATCACTATACCTCCTAAAATATATCAAAGGAATTAAAATTTTCTGAGTGTTAATTTTCTTATTTAAATCAAATAAAGTATTAGATGAACTAAT
This sequence comes from Canis lupus dingo, assembly GCF_003254725.2. Lineage (NCBI taxonomy): Eukaryota > Metazoa > Chordata > Mammalia > Carnivora > Canidae > Canis > Canis lupus. Next base: position 74,932,157 of record NC_064247.1, read on the forward strand.
CATGTTTCACACTAAAGAGGTTAAATGAAGTTGGAAAATAGTAAAGAAATTAATCCACATTTAGGACAAAGTTAACTTGCTTTGTAAGCCTCTGGGAACCACTTAGCAGAAATTACATAATCTTGCATAATAGCAGATCGACTGAACACTCTAGAAGTTTGCTAATTTAGCATTTAATTCTTGTAGAGCAATTATTGGGAAGAGAAGTTTTGTCAGATAATAAAATTAACATTGCTACAGTATTTAGAATTTTTAAATCTCTGAAGATGAATTTCGTGGCGATAGATAAAATGTGTGTGTGTTGTATACAGATACAACATACACATATCCACAAGTGCATACACACACACACACACCCTCCAGTGGTAGGACAAAGCCTCATTTTTTATCCATACAAATATATCTCTTTTCATATTCAGTTGATTGAACTATGCAGTCAAGTGTTGACCAAAGGATGAAATGCATGGCTATTTCTCTTTCATCAGTCCTAAGTTTGTGCAGATTGTTCTATTTTTTTCTGTTTTCTAATGTAACAAAACAGGTATCCTTTAGTAAAATCTTGCTATCTGTGAAATATCCCTTCCTAGTATGCCTTCTAAGTTGATCATTTTCCCATAAATTTAATAAAAATATTTTTTATTTCAATAATTAAAAAATCAACTTTTAATATTTTTAAAAAATGGAATGTAAGAAATCTGAATCTTCCTTTTCTTAAAACTACTCTTTCTTGCTCTTACATGGTTTTTTTCACCACTTCAGCATAGGTCTTGTCCTTCCTCCACACTGATTCTTGAGTTATCTTTCTGAAACCTACATAGATGAGAAACTTCAGCTGCTCAGAAACTACAGATAATCCCCCTTTGGCTGCAGAATGATATTCACACTCCTTACAAAAGACGCATCCCAATGTGCCTTTTCCTTGCAGTCTCTTCTCTTCTACATATAATTCCATGTAGCCTTTTCTCATCTCTCAACATCTCTGTAATTCCTGTGCTATCCATTGTCTATACTTCCTTTGCCCTCCCCAGGGATTAATCTCCATCATCATCAGCCCAGAGTACATCTAGTTGACATGTGCCAGCCTGGAGCGCCAGAATCCCAGACCCTCCTAGGTGATCACAACACCATCACTTTACAACTTTGTCTTAATTCCTCAGTCTGCCACAGAAAGAAAGGCTGAGTATGAGGAACAGACTTTACTGATGGTTTAGAATAGAGGAAATTACAATATAGCAAATGAAATGTTACTGTTTACAAGAGGAGGGGAAAAAATAAGTCCTTCTCATAGGTTCCCCCCCCCAAAATGACCCCCACTGCTCATTCTAATTGTCTCTCTCCCTGTTACTTAATGGTATGCCACCACTTAGGTTAAGACCATGTTTTCATAGCACCACAGTCTATACCTTCATTCCTCTTTAGAAAAATCCAACTCCTACTAACATCAGTTAATGTATCCCCTGTATGTTTCCCCAAGCCCATCCCCAACCAGGACAGCCTGGTGGATACAACAGTCCATAGCATCAGTATGTTTCCCAAATCTGGATATGCTCTCAAAAATCACACCATAATTGGAGTTGGGCAGGACAATGCAGGGTTTGCCCTGGCTCTCCATGTCCTGCAGGGTGATTCAGAATGGACTTCAACACACTACATTATTCTTTTTTAGTTCATTCCACATAAGAGGCTCAGACATGACTCTCTATTCTTCTCGCAGTTCCCCCAGTCTCTGGCAGGTTACTCTGGACAGGACACACACATGGACATGAGCATTTGCCCAAATGCATTCATTCAATAGATATCTTTAGAAACTTCTTATGTTTCACCCACTGTGATCAGAGATGTGTTTACAATGGTGAGCAAAGCAGATCTGGAGCTTGGTTGCGGGAGACAGACAAGTCATGTCAAACACAAATCTTTAACTGGATGGTATAAGAGGCAGAACAAAAGAAAATTCTAAGGCATGCTCAAATTGTCCACTCAGGGGACCTGACCTAGTCTAGGGTTCAGAGAAAGTGTCCCTGAGGAAGTGATTCTGAATTTTTATCTGAACCATAAGTATTGATTAGGTGAAAGAGGAAACCTTGTGACCAGAGGAAGCATCTCCTCAGGCTTAGAATTGCTCCAAGGTGCACCAGGCTGAAAAAGACTGATTCAAGACACATCAATCACTCCTGCAGAGCAAAACTTCAATAATATACTCCTGTGCTGGTGCATCAATAAGACCATATTCATACATGAAGAACTGTATTTTTTAAATCCCGATCTGACTAGATTCAAAAGTAAATATATACATTTATCTTATATTTGAAAAGGTCTTTCTTTCAACATTTTAACATCAGCTAGTGCTAAAGTTATCTTTGGAACCATTTTCCTTTGATTACACAAGCCTCAATGGCACTTTATCTTCTGGCAAATAATAGACTGATTATATACATTTGCTTTAACCTTCTGAAATTGCTGAGAAACAGCATATCTATAAATACACAGTGATAATTGATGGTCAAAATGCCAGTTGGGGTTTGAGCTCATTGAACAATTTTAGGCTCAAGAAAAAGAACAAGTTAAAATTGCTCTAAGCTTGTATTGCTTCTAAAGATTCTTTCCTTTATGCACTATGATTTCTGAATGGGCTCCAGTGATATTGTTACATTCATAATATATCTCTCTTCTGAGTAGTCAAATGCAACCTTTATATTTCCTTAACCTATTAATTCAGTAATGCTTGATTAAATGCCTAGGTAAAAACTGAAACATTTAGAAAGAAATCCATATAGTACAGAAGGCTATCAAATTAAAAATAAAGTCTCTTTCAACTCCCAATCCCCCAAATTTGCCAGGACAGGTTTCTCCATGTTTTATTTATTTTTTCCTTAACAGGACTTCTTGTAGTTCTTGCCAAATAAGCACGGGAGAACCTACCCTGCGGTATTACACTCTATGATTGCATTTAACCTGTCTATATTGATAATCACCTAGTTTCTCCTCTTTTCTGTCAGACACCATAATACTAGATAAAAACACTGTTGCTTACAGATACTTTTGTATCCATATCTCAGTATATATAGCAGACATACTAATACTCTCCAAATATTTCAGTTTCTCCTCTGCATGGTTAGACAATATCCTGTGACTTTTGTGTCCAATGAAAGACCATGATTTGATCCTTCTGGTTTTCCCTACCCTGCCATAGTAACCAGGAATCTGAGTGTTCCAGAAGTTTCAGCTACAAGGTAGCAGAGCCTTCATCAGACTGGCTACATGAACCAGAACCTCCTCCCAATCCTAATGTACACTAGACTTCCAGCAGGAGTGAGAAATAACTTACTAGGTATCAAGAAAAGTTTTCATCTTTGTCATGAAATTTGTTCCATGGGGTTTTGCGTGCTTAGTAGACAGCCTATAAATATCTTAGAAATATATTTATAAATAAATATTATGAATATATTTATAAATAAATATAGTACCCCTATATCTCGTGTTTATGAGCCACCATATAAATTATGTCTCCTTACCATGCTGACCTAGGAAATATATGCTCAGAAATCAAAAATCTCCAAGCTCTTTTCTTTGTAAGATTCTTACCAAATAGAATTGCTACTTAAAATCTTGTGTTTATGTGTGTATACACAAATATGGGTGTTTATTTCAACTGTGGTTCTTCTTACAATGCATTAGATTTTTTGTTTTGCTGTAAAGTATCATTCATCTTGCTTGTTCTAATTTCCCTTCTTTCTTTCGGCCTATAGATTGATACTTTAACTTGACCCCTATCTTTCTTCCTCTTACCTGAGCCAAGAGATTGTCTGTCTCCATGGATAACTAAGATTATCTGTCCCCTAATTCTAAACACTTATTCCACTCTGTTGGAATTCCATGAGTATTACCATTAAAGTGATACTTTGATCATTATTGACATTGACCCATGTGTGGTTATGCACTTCTTTGGAGAAGTATCCCTAACATGAACCTTATCTTCAAAGCACATGTCAAAACAGATCATTTAAGTTCATATTTGCTTGCATGATTATTTGATTTTTATATGACTCCTCTATACTGGAAGCTTCATGAAAGCAGGAATCCATTTACTTCACTGCTATACTTCAGCCCACACCTTGGAAGACCATCAGGCTCATCCAATTTGCTCCATGGATTTTTATTTTTTTTTATTTATTTTATTTTTTTATGATAGTCACAGAGAGATAGAGAGAGAGAGAGAGAGGCAGAGACACCGGCAGAGACACCGGCAGAGGGAGAAGCAGGCTCCATGCACCGGGAGCCCGACGTGGGATTCGATCCCGGGTCTCCAGGATCGCGCCCTGGGCCAAGGGCAGGCGCTAAACCGCTGCGCCACCCAGGGATCCCTCCATGGATTTTTAGAATACTGAGTTTTGTTTAATTATAATGATGGGTGCTTTCCTAATTAACAAAATGATATTCAGAGCAAATTTTCGACAAAACAATTTGGCACATGAATACATAATTTGAGAAGATCATTATTATCCCTCTTGATTTTCTTGATACTGATTGCACTAAAGTTTTATTTCATGTATTTTGTACAATATTTAGATATGTTATAATTTTTATATTATCACATGAACCTGAACACCCTGATAAATATCCAATGTCTGTGAGTTTTTGTATTATAAACATGTGCACATATGTAACTGAACTCTGTAAAATACTCATTTAAATCAGTGGTTCTCAGGAGGCAATTTCGCCTGTCTCTCCAAGGGACATTTGGCAGTGTCTGGAGATACTTTTGGTTTTCACAACCCAGGCAGACAGAGGCTACTAGCTTCTAGCAGACAAAGGCCAGGAACACTATTAAATATCCTATAAGGGCAGAACAGCACCTGCCCACCACCAAAGAAAAGAATTATTCAGCCCAAATCGTTAATAGTACCAAGACTAAAAACTCCTGACTTGAACCATGATCTTTAAATTTTAAATACAGAAAAAGTGTAATGCATTTTTTTCCTGAGTTAACATGTTTGATATATGTTAATTATTCAGAGCAAGTAACATATTGGTTCCTTTTGTTGGGATTAAAATGTCTAGCTTCATCAAACTATTCAATCCATATAGTCTCTGAAATTGGAAGAAAATGAGGTAAGCTTATATTCATAGCTCATCTCTCTGAGATAGGCTCCTCACACTGGGATCTTGCTATTTGAAGAGGGTCTACATGGTGTGCAGGACATGGAGGACCCCATGCCAGAGCTGCAGGATCAGCTGTTGGAAGACAGAAAAAGTGAACAAATACCTAATCTTAAAGCCCTCTATAAAATCTGCTGCTATAAATCCTGGTTCTCAGTGTTTTTATGTGAGGGCTTATTATCTTCCGCATTAGTAGTAAGTATAATTCCCTTGTGTGTCCAGAATGTACAATGTGAAAGATAAAGTGGTGCTTTCCATTCCCCGGGTGGGGATGATCATCCTTATGATGCTCTAAGCTACTGGATTAGCCTTTTACAAGGCAACAAAGTAAGCTGTTCTATGTGTGCCCCAAGCAGCAACTCTTTTAAAACACATTTACCTAAAACACTTTGAAAACTGAGTTTTACCATTCCTTCACAGCCTTGGAGTTTTAATAATTTATAGGTCTGCACATTGACCATAGAAATATTTTGTCATTGATGTTTCCATTAAATTGTACTTGCTTGAAGTCAGCATGGAGTTGAAATTTTTTCCAGTGAATACGCTGATTTCTTTCACTCATTTATCAAGGATGCTTACTGACAGTTTACATGAATAGAATCCTGCCTTTGGACATCATTTTTATAAGAAAGGAACAATCACAACATTGAGTAAGATTCTTTGTGAAGAAAAAAACTTGCACATCAATAAAAAATATATTTCTCATCATCATTTCCTTACTTTTGCACAGTAGGAAACTTTCTACTCAACTTATCCTTGGATTCAGCATAAGCACCTTTAAAGCAAGTAAGAATTCATATTCCATCTGGTAACTTGCTCCAACCCCTCAACTGAGGCCTAAGACCTGGTTGGGGTGGGGAAGGAGGGAAGTTTGAGTTTTCTTACATTCTCTGAACTCAGAGCACCAGCTTACTTAAGGATCTTATTTACATCTTCCTTTTCCCCTAAGTGAAATGATAGGAATGTGATGATAAACTGAAGATAGTGGGTTTTCAGATAGCTGGTTGACCAGAATTTAAGACATTAAATGGATATGTATTTATCCTTACATGTGTTTAATTATAAAGTTGGAGGGGGGGTAGTAGCAGTTCGATACAAAAAGGACTATATTTTAGTGTGAGCAATAAGACGATACATACACAACCATTATACATGATAAATTAGTGTTAGGTAATTCTGTTCTGTAGGAAGGAGGTGCCATTTTGGCTGGTATTTGAATTAGAGAAGTAGGCAGAAATAGAAAGGGGCAGTCTTGTAATAGGGACCAAAATGAAGGACAGTAATAACAAAGGTACTGGGACGACAGAAGTCTGACTTTCTAGGGCCTCATTGACAAATAGTAATATAAGGCATATCACATTTGTAATTTTAAATTTCCTCATAGCCACATTATATAAAATAGTAAAATTCACTTTACTATTTAGCCCAATATAACCAAAATAGTATCATTTTAACAAGCAATAAATAAAAAGTATCTGAGATATTTTATATTGTTTTTATAAGTTTCTGAAATTTGAGGTATATTTTACAATGGCAGCATTTCTCAACTGGATTAGACATATTTTAAGTGTTCAGTAGTCACAAGTGTCTAGTGATTACCATATTGGACAGTGTAGCTCCAGACTTTTGAACAGACTACCCAGACTATGGAACAAACTGAACAATGCTGCATTTCTCCACTGTGGACACTTCCGCACTGACTATACAGAATGGGCAAAGGGATGCATGATTGTTTTGTATATTCTTCTGAACTCTGTGGACACTGATTCGGCTGACAGTAAGGTTACTGGATAATACATCGTCTCACCCCCTCCTCTGTGACCAGTTACCTTGAGATGATAAAGACTTAACCATCCTTGCAAACAATGGAGAAACGTCCTAAAGAGGAAGGACCGTGCCTTAGCTGTATTTGGCACTAGAGGTACTCTCGTAAATTTTGGCTCAACAAGTGATGGAGCCCTACAAGCAGGAAATAGAATTAAGAATACAGACAGAGGGATCCCTGGGTGGCGCAGCGGTTTGGCGCCTGCCTTTGGCCCAGGGCGCGATCCTGGAGACCCGGGATCGAATCCCACGTCGGGCTCCCGGTGCATGGAGCCTGCTTCTCCCTCTGCCTGTGTCTCTGCCTCTCTCTCTCTCTGTGTGACTATCATAAATAAATAAAAAAAAAATTAAAAAAAAAAGAATACAGACAGAAGATTAAAGACTGAAATGAAATTTGCTTGTGTGTTACAAAATTTATATTCAAATATAAAATATGCAACTGATATGCTATAGATATTAATGTTAATATTTGAAAATTAATAAACACTTGACCAAGACAGGCTTAACATTCTCTTTAGTTTCATTAAACTTTAGACAGTTTTCTTCTTGACAACAGACCCTGATTTCCCTATTCTTAGAAAGTTTACTTAGAAAACTTGCAATTATAAATTCTTTCTCTGCCCCTCTGAAATGTATACAATCCTCTCCCAGGCCTTTATGAGTTATACAACCCAGGAAATGTTTTCTCAAGTATGTGGGAACCATTTCTTTGAAAGTAGACATTTAAAGCGATAGCAGCCCTATCCCCCAGTCTCTGTGGGAGAGCAGGAGTCTAACTTTGATGGGCACCAATTAGCAAGCAAATGGCCTAACCACTGTGAAAAACATTTGTAAGCTTAGGAATAATTTGATGCGCTCAACACATCCCATTGATCAACCTCCCCCTTAATGTCTTCCAGTATGTTTCCACTAGCTCGCTCAATGCTTAAAAATCCCTCCCATCTCTTGCTTCAAAGAAGCTGAGTTTGTTCTCTCTTCCCTTTTGCAACAGCCTAGATAAAGTCCTCCTTCCCTGTTTAACTTCATCTGGTGCAATTTTTTTTTTTTTTTTGGACACAATTTGTTAAAGCATAATTTTCCTACTTGCAAAAATAGTGTAGGAAATAAAGTAGAGCTAAGTAACAAACATAGACAGAATGAAAAGAAAAGAATGAAGATAGGAAGTTATAATGGAGCCAGCCAAACTGCCTTGGAAAGTCTAAAAGAGGTGGCCATGAGAAAAAAAAAATTATTCAGTATTCAGTAGGAAAAGATAAGATAGGATTTTATGAACTAACCTGGAGTAACAGTGTTTATGTGGGGGAAAATGAATTTACAAATATTCCCTCGAACTATACAATCCTATCTATAAATTGAGATGGTCCAGGTATATCATTCATTTTTATCTGTCTAGGTAGGATCTGTCTTTCCAATTCTCATAGAGATCTCTAATCATATACAATACTCTATCATGGTATAAGTTACTTCCTCATTATGTCCCTTTTTACTCTGAATGTTTCATGTGCTGTTGGCTTTCCTGGCTATGTGTGAACTCTGACCTGGACTTTGAAAGTTAGTGTTTAGTTATCCTGGGCCTTTCATTAAGTGCTGACTCATAGGTCAGGGTCCATCATCAGCTTTATCCTCTAAATTGTCCCAACTGTCCAGGAAATTTGTTCTTGTCCTAGGATGTGCTAAAACAACAGGAATAAAGGATATTCTGATGGAAGTCAGAATACTATTTCAGATGAATAGATCATTAGCCTGTGGAGTGTGGCATTTAGAAATGTTTTATAGTCAAACATCTGATCAGAACATTTACGAGTAGTGTTCACATAAATCCTTTAGCAAATTATATCTATAAATGCAAATAAAAACATCTTGGAAGCATATTTTCCATCATTAATCATAAATATGTTGCTTCTCACAGTTATGAATTCAGCAAAGCAAGCAGAGTTTTATGTAACAACGGATTTTAAAACACTGTTAGGTGAAATATAAGATATGTAAATTAAGATATTTAGCCTACCCAAACAATAAAGTCATTGGAATTAGTAACAGTATAAACAGACATCATTAGAAACTAATTTTCTTTTTCAAGTCTCCAGCTAGACACATATGATTATTTATATGAACCAACAATCATAGATATATTTTCCAAAAATCAGCATCTATCAGGAAAGCTGTGTAATTGGGTCTCTGTTTTCCTTTCTGAAAAATGGTCTTATTACTTCTTATATGCTCTAGTGTTAAAATAGACACTAAAGTTTGTAGAGTCAAGAATCTCCAAACTGGCAGGTAATAGATTCTAGAAATGTGGATGGGACAGAATTTTTAAAAATTATTTTATAGTGCTTACATGCTTCTTTCATCAAGTGAACTCAGAACTTCTCAGTTTTAGCAACTATACTCTAGAATTCTGTGAATCACAAAAATAATGGACACAGTCTGGCATTTGTGAAAGGAAAGATGCATTCTCTAGCTTTGAAGAAGCATTTATTGATGCTTCTTCTCTGGAACTTATCATTAGATTTTTATTTAGAAAAAAAGAAACATCAAAAAATAACTTTAGTTGTTTTTTTTTTTTTTCGGATATGTAGTACATATTAACTCTGAGAGTGCACATGTATTTTAAATAAATGCTCCATAGTATTGAAATAAATTTTATGTTTATATTTTACTACTCTAAAGAAATCTTTTCCATGTGCTTGCTGTGGTCATTTTTCCTTTTCCAAATAGGTCAATTAAACTATCAGATTTAAATGCAAAGTTATAACAGAGATGAAAATACACATCAAGCGAACTGTTATGTTCTTAATAACTCATTTCAACCTGCGCCATCAGGTTGAGGGCCTGTGCAGCTGTGTGGATGCAGCTTGAGGGCAAGCGGCCTGGAAGTCTGGACCAAGGCCTCTGCTCTGGTCTCAGAGTCTTTGGACGCTGAGAGGGAGCGCTGAGAGAATCCAGGATCACCATCCACTGTCACTCCCGGATTGTCAGCTGAGGCCCAGTCCCTGGAAGCCACTAAACCATCAGGCCTCATGCCTGGCCCCCAGCCTACAGTCTCAAACCACTGACCCCAAACAGCAAGTACAGGTAGCTGAACATGGGCGTCTCGGAGCACTACACCACGCTGCGCACCCTCACAGGACAGGATGGGATACACCATGGCTCTAGGCCATATTCAGTGGCTGTGCAAAGTGCCCACTCATGTGGGCTGAGTGCTGATGGACCCGAGCGGCCAGCCACCCCTTTGGTACAATCCTTCAACTACCTGCAGGCCTGGTCTGTGCCATTGCCTGAGAGTACCAGAGAACTGGGGGAGCTAGTAGGCAAAGCCTGCTACTGCCTGGTCCAGGGCCTGGCCTGACTGAAGACTGCCAGCCAGCACTGCATGCAGTTCACAGGTCCTCAGACCAAAAGAAATGGACTTTAGGAGCTATGGTTAAGGAACTACACTCAAGGAGCCTCATCCCTTTTAGACTTAGATGACAGGATTCTGTATTTCAAGCTGATGCTGTAATGGGATGCAACTTTGGGGGATCCTGGCGGGGGGGATGAGCATGTTTTCTTAATGGAAAAGACTTGAATCAAGGGGGCCAGAGGGGGCCTGTGGATCCAGCCTCCAAGGCAATCCCCAAAGATTCTTATTCCATTTTGTGTGGTTTCTTTCCATACTGCACTGGGATGACAAAACTAGGTCATAAAAGACACTGAGGCCTCCACCTTGCTCTCTCTTGGATTATTTGCTCTGGAGAAGCCAGTTGCCATGTTGGGAGGACACTAAAGCAACCCTATGAAGGGGTCCCAATGACAGGGATCAGATATTTCCTGCAGATAGCCAGCATGGACTTGCCAGCCATATGAATACACCTTCTCACAAATCTTCAGACCCAGGCATGCCTTCAGATTACTGCAGCACTGGCTGACTTGACTACAACCTTGAGACCTCATGCCAAAACTACCCAGCTAATAAGACAGTTCTGAATTCCTGACCCACAGAAACTGAGATAATAAATATTTATTTTTGACCTAATAAATAAATAACTCATAAGATATGCAAACTAATAAAAAGAATGGGTAGAAAGACAAGTACTTGCCAGTATTTACGACTCAAAGAGAGTTTAAGAAATAAGTTCGAGTTTCAAGTCACATCATTTTAAATAGAGAATGAATCTACGTGAAAAAAAAAGAGATTATGAAGGGAAATGCAAATCAGAATGATTTAAAAAATAACTTGAATATGAAAGAAGATATTACTGGTGCTTTGAGACAAATACATTTCCTATATTGACCTCAAATCTTACATGATTTTTTTTCCTCCTATTTGTCTTTTTATTTCTTCAAAAATTTAGTATCTGATGGCTTAAGTTACTTTCCAAAGTGAGAATTATCTGAAGAGAGATGGGAACATATGACACAATGTATTGATTTCTCATTATCTGAACATTTGTTGATTTACTGTATTCATTGTAGAAAAAAAAAATAGTTGAATTATTGCAAAGCCAAGATCAGTTTATGAAAAGCTAAAAAAGAAAAAGGCCTAAATAAATGCTCAGAGCCATTGCATTATTGACTTAATGGTCTGTCTTAATGAACTGTGTAACCACCCTCTGTTAAGCATGTTGCTTGTTTACCTAATTTCACATTGTTTTCTCCCTTAAATGTTCCAAACATTGAAGTCTTAGAGTAATTTGAATCCCTATTGATTGCCATCTCCTAGAGCTCTGTCTTGAACTGGTCCTGCTTGAACTGGTCTAAAATGTTTTGACTTAAATAACAAACCAGAGGTGGCCAAGAACAGTGAGATGTGCTTTATTTACTCCTCCTCAGGGCAACACCAAATCATAGAACTTGTTTCACAAAAATTTCAGAGACACTTTTCATTTCCAACTAAGAATTTAATAAATGCAGCCCATGTTGTATTTGTTGAAGCTTCACTAGAGACTCAGACTTTTCCTTAGCCCCTCAATGACCAGAACTCTAAATGGACCCAGCATTTGAAAAGAATTCATCACTTCTCTCAATGTTAGTCATGCCTGTACCCTTTTAAAGAATTCTAATCCTGTGTGTCTTTGAAGTTAAACTCCTAAAATCTACCTAAAATAAAATGTTGGATGATACTCTGGATTAAGTCAATTCTAATTACAACTCAGATTGATTCCAACCCAACTATCCATTCAAAGTCAATTTTAAGCAATTCTTATTTATCCCACAAAAATGTTCCTCACTTCTCTTCTAGTCTCTGCATGGGCTAATATGCCTGCCTTCTTGAGTGTCTATTACATAACACAACAATTTTAAATATATCTAATTAAGCTTCCTAGACTTAAGTGTGGGTACAGTAAAGCTATATTATTGAAGTGTTAAAACATGTAGATGTTACTGTTTGCTTAAATACAACATTTCATCACGTAGAAAATGAAATGTTTATTTTCATGTATTAAGTGTGATATTGTATTCACAACTGGCACATATTAAATATTTAATACATAGCAGCTATTGTGACTACTGCTGAACTTTTAAATTAAGAAAGTTTAAAATGTTAAGCTTTTACGGAACTATATATGCAGAAGAGTGCTCACATAATCAATTTATAGTCCAATAAATTCTCAAAGGCTAAAATTTGAACACTTAAACTCAACATTTCTAAACAAAAATCTTCTGTTTTACATTATGTTTTTTTCTAATTCTTTTTATCTCAATGCAATCTAAAACCTGTGAAATGTTTAGTCAGTACCATAGATTCAAAGGTACAACAATATAAGCTTGAGGGTAGAGTTTTATTACCTATATATTGATCTGAACCTTTGTTCACAAAGCAATATAAATATGATCATTTTTCTTAACCAGGCATTACCTATTAAAAATAGATTTTTTCTCCTTGTGTGTGTGGGCGGTGAGAAGGGTATAAAGAATAGAATTAATTTTTATTGAGTACCTGTTAAGAGCTAGGAACTGTCATAGACATTGTCATGTTGTTTTTCCTAAGTACAAATAGTATATCCTTACTATCCCTATGAAGAAAATATTTACTTTTACAGATAAGGAAACTAAGATACAGACAGATTAAGTATCTTACCCAATACCCATACCTTGTAAAAAGAACACTGGAATTCCAATTCCATTGAGATTCCATGGTCTTTCTACCATCCCAGGTTGGCATTGACAGTGAAATTGTATTTTCATGATCAAATAATTCAGTTCCAGTAGTTCCTTTTCCAAGACCCCTACTAATGAGTTTTATCATTACAAACATTATTCCTCACATCAGTCAGGCGTTTTTTGCTTTTTGTTTTTTTTTTTTTTAATTGTTTCTCAGGTTCAGCTTGAATAAATTCTTTTTCATCTACAGGCCAACAGAACACTTTACCAAAGCCACACACTGTCTTTTTTTTTGTGCCCAATTTCATATGTTCACCTTCCACTCTATTAGCGTCAGAAAAGTGAGCCAGAGAGGAATTTAAACCCGTCAGCTAACACAAGTCAGAATATAAAATTGATTGATGCCCCGGGTGTGTTTCTAGTGGGAAAATTAAAATTCTGCCTTCTTATTTATTCTATTCCCACATGACTAATTACTCACTGAATATTTCTATTTGGAAGCTCCTGTTCATTATTTTTTATCCAACCACATCTTGCCTCCATACTTTTTCTTTCCCCTTTCATGTTTTTCCTAAATCATGTGCTATGAAAATCCTGGAGAAATGTTGGGCTTTTCATTCGTCATTCCCCTCTGTCCAAAAGGTCAATAAGTTCTGTGGATTCTTCATTTGAATTGTCCACCCCTCTGTCTCTCTCCCTGTGCTTCTCACTGCACAAAACAGACCAAGTGGTCACTGACTAATTCCTTCATCAATTCCTCACCTCTCCAGTCTCCTATCTTTCATCTGCCTTAAGCTATCCCAGTTAATGATCCTCTTGCCATGTCCTTCTTCTGCTTGCTTAACTTTTAAAGTAAATTCTTTCCTGTTTCCTAGTTATTTTTTTATTTATTTTTTATTAGTGTTCAATTTGCCAACATATAGAATAACACCCAGTGCTCATCCCATCAAGTGCCCCCTTCAGTACCCGTCACCCAGTCACCCCCAACCCCCGCCCACCTCCCTTTCTACCACCCCTTGTTTGTTTCCCAGAGTTAGGAGTCTCTCATGTTCTGTCTCCCTTTCTGATATTTCCCACTCATTTTTTTCTCCTTTCCCCTTTATTCCCTTTCACTATTTTTTATATTCCCCAAATGAATGAGACCATAACTGTTTCCCAGTTATTAAACTCCTATCCTGGCCATGCAAGCACTCCGTTATCTGGCTCATCTGGTCTTTAAGGCACAGACATTGTAACTCTGACCTCTGCTGGTCATGCCTCTTCCACAAATACCCTAAACACTCTCTCCTTTAGTATGATTCTACTGTATTATTTTAAGAGAGGCCATGACATCATATTCTAAGCAACTTTATTCAACACTATGCTGAACTAAGAAGATAATAGGTATGTGAAAATTAAATAGAGAAGCAAACTATATTAATATTGTATTAATAGTGTTCAGGACTTTTCTTCCTTTCTTAGAAGAACCAACATGATATAATTAACTAATATAAATTATTAGTATTCCCTCTTTTAAAACACCTATACTTGTGTGAAAACCAACTTACTTTCCACTGGCCAGAGGTTATTAATCACTTTTCAGTACAAATGACAAAGCAATTACCTTAATATTACGCCTGATTTTTTCATTTAAAAAAAAATATCCTCCACCAACATGTTAAATGTATAAAGTCCATCATATTTTTATCAACAACCTCATTTTTTTCTTTTCTTTTTAGCATTCACTCATTTTCCTTATGGATTTATTTCCACTTACTTTATATCAGGCATGTATTAGTTTCCCATCACTGCTGTAACAAGTTACAAAATTATCTTCTCTTTTTGTTCTTTATTGTGCTATGCCCCAGTGTCTTGAAGAGTTATCTGATGCAATACGGATGTTCAATTAATATTTGTCAAATGAATAAATTTGTCTTGTCTTCATTTTTATGATGATATATGCATCTTTCAAGGAATCACAGCTGGCCAATCCCTAAATGTACTGCCTTAAAAATGGTGAGCTCGCTGTGTTTGAAAAGACTCATTTGAACACTTGATGATCAACCAAGAGAAAAGTTATTATAGAGAGTTCCCATACTGGGAATCACTGTGGACCAAATGACTTTCCAATTTATCTTCAAACCTGATTTTGGAGTTCCATAGATACTAGGGAAATTGGCCTCATTAACATTCATACATGGACCCATGAGTTTTCATTTTCTGTCTTTTTTTCCATTTCTTAAGATATATGTTGATGCCATGTATCATGTTTTTATTTCCTGTTGCTTACAGTCACAAATTGCCACAAACTTAAAGATTTAAAGCAACTTGCACAGTTCTGGAAGCCAGAAGCCTGAAGTCAGTGTCACCGGATCAAAAGCAAGCTGCCAGCAGAGCTGCGCTCCCTCCAGAGGCCCTAGGGGAGAATCCATTCTTCTAGCTTTGGGTGGCAGCCAGCACTCCTTGGCTTGTGGTCATGTTACTCCAATTCCTGTCCCTGTGGTCACAATGCCTCCTCCTTGTGTGTGTGTGTGTGTGTGTGTGTGCATTTCTCCTCCTCTGTCTGTACCAAGTCTTCCTCTGTCTCCTTCCTACAAGACCACTTGTGATTGCACTTAGTGCCCATACCAGTAATACTGAATCACCTTCTCACCTCAAGATCCTTTATCACATCTGAAAACACCCTTTTTCCTGTAAAGTAACATTTATAGGTCTGGGAATTAAAACTTGATATCCCTGGGTAGCCCTACAGCCACCGACAGGCATGCAGGAGACTATTGTAAGTCATTATGACTTAACTATTGCTCCCAACTGTGTAAAAATTTGGGGTCAGAAATTTCTGGTAACTGCAATTAAGTGATAACCAATAGGTGGTACTAGGAGTCAGACTCTCACATTCTTTTGTACCAAAGAAGAAAGAGTTTTAGAGAATATTTTGTTTATAAAATTTTAGTGGTGATGAAAATGGTGATTTAAAATATAATAAAAATTGAGGATTCCTGGGTGGCTCAGTGGTTTCGTGCCTGCCTTCAGCCCAGGGCATGATCCTGGAGTCCCGGGATCAAGTCCCACGTCAGGCTCCCTGCATGGAGCCTGCTTCTCCCTCTGCCTATGTCTCTGCCTCTGTGTGTGTGTGTGTGTGTGTGTGTGTGTGTGTGTCTCGTGAATAAATAAATAAAATCTTTTAAAAAATAAAAAATAAAATATAATAAAAATTGTTTAGAAAGACTACAGGCAGCATCTGTGGAGAGCATTTCCTTGATGGGTAGTTTTAGTTAAATTCTTTTAAAGGAGAGAGCATAAAAAAAATCAATCTATGTGGAGACTATTCATATGTAAAAACTTCACAAATTATTTTTTGAGGCTAAAAAAACAGGTTAAAAAAGAATGTGGAAGAAACAGACACATTATAAGAACCTGAAATGCAGGGAGGTGGGGGGGGACCTTCAATTCTGGAATGTGAGGTCATGAAAATGTATTAGTAAATGAGTTTTCCTAATTATTATGAGCAAGAATGGGAAATTCTCATTATACTTTCAGTTAACCTTTTGGGGAAAATGTGGTTTTATTAAAAGTTGTGTCAACAATTTTTAAGGAAGTTCAGGATCTCAGACTCTCTATTTCTTACAGTTTTTTAACTCTCTTCCTACCTGTCTCCCATGAGATTTCCAGCCCTTTCAGTTAGGGGGTATTTTTTCTTCAATACTTGGAAGTATTTCAAGAACTGCTTCTGTTGGTAATTCAATGCTTTCCTGGCTGATATTGATGGAAATAACACACTTCAGAAAGGCATGAAAATTTAAAGAACTATTTTAAACTTCAAAACTGTTTCCATTTGATTTTAGTTTGACAGTCTAAAGTAGCTCTTATTTTATAAGAATTCTTTCACCTACCATCAACTAATGTCATAAAAAGGAAGCATTTGCTTACATAGAATTTTGTGCTCAGAATAAAGAGGGAAAGACTGAGACAGCACATCCTAAATAATCAATGGTGTGCTAATATCTAGATAAATTACATTAACTCTAATTTTAATAAAAGGGTAAATAACCTTGTTTACTGAAACTTTACATATCATTAATCTTGACTGGCTGCAATAAACATTATTCAAACATTTTCATCCATATATATGAGGGTTTAAACCGTTGAAAATGTCGCTGTACACAAGGGTCTCTAATATTTCTTCTTAGTTTTCCTTTTCTATTAATAGGACTTTAGTCCTCAATAACTGTGATTTCTCTGTCCCCTATCCCTATTCCCTCTGCCAAATCCCAACCATTTTAAAAGTTTTATTCCCAAGTTGGGAAGCACTACTGTTGGCCCAACTAAAGTCAATGTCTATTGCTGAACAAACATTTTTTTCTTTAAATACTTATTTATTTATTTGAGAGAGAGAACACACACAAGGAGGGGCAGAGGAAGAGAGAAAGGGAGACAGACTCTGAAGCAGACTCTGTGCTGAGCATGGAGCCGGATGAGGGGCTCAATCTCACAACCCTGAGGTTACAACCTGAGCCAAAATCAAGGGTCATACACCTAATCAACTGTACCACCCAGGCATAATAATCAGAATATTCTGATTATTCATATAATCATGTATACTTCACTCTCTTCTTTCATTTATTCAATAAATATCAATTAAACATGCTTCAGGCTTTGGACTTAAAGCTGAGGACATAAAGACAAATAAGACAGAGCTACTAGCCATGGGAAGCTTATTCTATGGTAAATGAGGCAGAATTATCAACATGGTATTTCCCAACCCCAGCATTAATGACACAGAGGAACAGATAATTCTTTGTTGTGGAAGGCTGGTTTGTGCATTTTAAAATATTCAGCAGCATCCCTGGCCTATACCAATAGATGCCAGTTGCGTTACCCCAGTTTTGAATACCAAAATTGTTCCAGACATTGCCAAATGTCTCCTGTGGAGTACAATCACCCCTAGCTGAGAACCACTGTTATACATCAATGTGCCAGATTCAGAGATAACTCATAGCCTAGGGTTGGAGGTTGAGAAAAAAATCAGAGAAATCTACATTTAAAAAGGCAGAATTTGAGCCCAGTCTTAAAGGATATGCATCAATTAGCCAGTTTTGTATTGCTTTCAGAAAATTCCAAGTAAGAGGAACATCATACACATAGGCACAGAGGTGAGAGTCTGCATGTCTAATTTACAGAGGAGACAAGGAAATTACAAAACATAGGTGCTTTGAAAGCTATAATTTTAAAACAGTAAATGGCAAGAAGTAAGGCTAAAATTTTGGGAAATGTAAGATTATGGAAGGTCTTGGGTGACATGTCAGAGCAATAAACTTTGTTTTATAAAACCCAAGCAGCTATTGCAGCATGCTAGTGAGAATTAGATTTTGAATAGATGTCTATTGTAGCCCCAGTAGAGTATAAATACAGATATCATGCATGTTATATGTTTTCCCCTTTTTAAATACGATACATAGAATAATCATACATGTTCAACAAGTATTTGCTGAATAAATGATAATATTAATAATAAGAACATTAAGCACTGCTATTTATCATACCCTCACACTGTGTGGTACTACTTTAAATGTTTACATGAATGACAAAGCTGGGGAGCATATCTGTGATGGAAAGAATCCCAAAGGTAAGGAAGTGGTTAGGATGTAATGAATTATTACATATTTTAGAAATAATTGGTAAGTGAGAGCAACACTAACAAATGCAAAGGCCAAGGGGTATCCACTCATCTAGTTGCTGTCAAAACTCATGCCAGATCTCATCCTGGTTTATTATTTAGTACTCTTTTTAATTTCTAGTGCCTCTCTTTTTAAACTCCAAATTTCCATTTTTAAGCAAACATTAATACTTATTTTGTCTCAAGTTCTACAATGAACAAACGGAATAACCCTTCAAGTTGCTTAAGCAACATAAGTGATCATTAAGATCCATGATTAAAATGTACATGGATATATATGTTCTGCCCCAATATGGCGTACATTTATATCCCATCAATTGCTTAAGAATATTCTCAATGATCCTGCACAAATTAGTTTACTGATTGGGTTCAGTTTAAATAGATGAAACTGTGATCTCATCAAAGCAAATACCGAGTACATGTGATCACACAAAAAAGCAAGTCCTTGCTATCAAATATTTCAGACATTCAAATTATCTCTTTCTTTCCTTCTTCAAAATAAAGGCACAGATCTAAAAGTAAGAAGTGCTAATTATCTTAACAGTTCTTAACAGTTTTGTAAAGTTGTTGAAAATACAAAGATCTTTATCCTCAACAAAAATTAAAGAGTTGAAATTTACTCTATGGAGTTTTAAAAGAATTTAGTGCACATGGCATTCAGAAGTGAGTCAAGCATGCACACAGATTTTGTATCAAAAAATTTCATGCTCCTAGTAAGTAACTATGCTGTGGCCAGGGATTCTGTCCTTTGTCTGTTTACAGATTTTATGTCTATTTTTCAGATGAGAAACTTTAATGATGGAAGTGCACAATGAGCCAATGACGTTCCTCTTCATTTTCATTCTCTTTTGATGGTTCATTTCATTTCTCCAACTCATAAAGGAAATTTTGAATCTTATTTCTACTGTCCTCACATCCAACATGGTGCCATTTGTGATTTTAATGAGAAACATCCCCAGTGCTTTCCTTTGTCACTGATACCTATTTTTAAATACTTGCCTCCTGGAGAACAGTATCAGGAATTTTTTTTTTTTTTTTTTTTTTTTTTTAGTTTGTTGATGAATTCAGATCTGACTGATATTTTATTGAGTACTTATCTCATACTTCTATGGTGTACATAATGCTATAAAATGACCAGTCATTTTGGCAGAATAAATTAGCTTTGCTTTTCATTCCTTCTCCACCACAGTATCTGATTAGTTCCTAAATTCTTAATATCACAGGCATTTATTTTAACAAAAGAAGTCCATGTTTCAGAGTAGGTTTAATTGTTTATGTTACTGAGTCTGGATGAAGAGTTCTCCCACTGATTTAATAAATATTCCTTCCCTTTGTCTTTTCCCTTTTTGTCTGGAATCCTAAATTCCTTTTTATCTTTATGGCAGGGAGCCAGATTTTTGCACATCCCAGGTTCCAATTACATGCAGACAGACTCTTATGAGCCTGGAGTCTGTGGGCATATGCATGAAATATATCCATCTATATATTTCTTTTAGTATTTTTTGTTATTAAAATTTATTAGTCTTACTCCTTTGTTCAGGTGTTAATTTACATAGAGGGAAATACAAATTTTCAGAGTAGGCATTCTCAATGTTCTGCCTTGAAAATATAAAACACAGCATTCATAGAATATCTAATTTTAAGAAAAGACAAACTTCTTTTTGAAAACTACAACATGAAATTGTCAAAAGTATATTCCCCTATAAGTCAATGATCTCATATATAATGTAATATTATACGTATAATGTACAATACATAGGCAGATTCATTAGGCTTTAATTAAATATTACATCGTGTGCGTGACAAGTGATAATTTTGGCATAGTATGGCAAATCATTTATCTGTATTGCAATTCATTGTCTATGTAAAGCCCTCTTTCTACAAACTATATTAATCATGTTTTTTATTTTCTGTATTTCCTGATACTTTGACATCAGGGGCATTGCTGACACTGGTAATTACAGAGGGTTTCTCTAAGATTAACTAATTCCTAAAGACAGCAAATAACTCCACTAAGAGCATGCCTTCCATATGCAAACCAACCAGTCCAAAGCCCAAACATCAACCACTTCCTTTTATCTGGCTCTCACAGGGCACTGAACTTCAGGCCAGTATTCCTTTGCCCTAATCATCCCACAATCAGGTTTCAGACAATGAGGGGCAGTCCCTATACCCAGAGTCTGATGAAATCATTCAAATTAGCCAATCCTAATTTTGCTTCCCCTGCCTCACCAATTCCATCCCAAAGAAACCACTATAGAGGCTCTTGCCCAGGTTTTCTCTTTGCTCCCTCTCCCTCTTGATGGACTCTGGTGCTTCCCTGTGTAGCCCAGCATGGCATGGGCTCTCCCCTTTTGGGAACTGTGAATAACAAGCTATCTATTCAATGCCAATTGTCTCTGGTCTGTTGGCCTCATTTTACCTAAGTAGTAATAAAACCTCTATTTTTTTTAAAAAATATCAATTAAATTTGACACTATTTTTCCTGGACAAGATAAGATATGCTTTTACACAAGACAAATTCAAGCTCTAAGTTCAGGGAGGGGAAGGTATTTCAATTTTATTTTTGGGAATTAATTTGGACTATATTTGGAATACAGAAGAGATTAGTTTCCCATAAATGTTTGACACACAGAAGTCCTGACCAATGAACATCCACCAAGAATCGCTCCCCATCCTCAAGCCAATGAACTTATTGCTTGGTTGAAAATAAATATATAGGGACACCTGGGTGGTTCAGTAGTTGAGCATCTGCCTTTGGCTCAGGTCCTGACACGTGGTCCCAGGATCAAGTCCCACATCCAGCTCCCCGCGGGCAGCCTGCTTCTCTATCTGCCTGTGTCTGCCTCTCTGTGTCTCTCATGAATAAATAAATCTTTAAAATAAATAAATAAACAAATATTTCAGCTCTGCAATAACTTTCCTCTTTCTGTTTTCCTCTTTTGTCATATACTTTTAAAATACTTTTATCTCCAATAAAAAATATACAAAAAAATTCCAATTAAAAAATACAAAAAAAATCCAGTAAAAAATATACAAAAAAAAAATAGTGAAAGGGATTAAAGGGGAAAGGAGAGAAAATGAGTGGGAAATATCAGAGAGGGTGACCAAACATGAGAGGAACGAACAAACAAACTACAAGGGGTAGTAGAAGGGAAAGTGGGCAGGGGGATGGGGTGACTGGGTGACAGGCACTGAGGGGAGGACTTGATAGGATGAGCACTAGGTGATATGCTATATGTTGGCAAATCGAACTCCAATAAAAAAATTACAAAAAATAAAACAAAATATTTTTATCTTTTCTTTAAGGAATGTGTGTAGGGAGATTTTGATTATGTAAATTATCTTGGTAACCTCTCCTTCTCTGGGCAACTTTTCTTTAGGGTGTCCATTCTTTTTCTTTCTATATTTTAATTCCCTTTTCCTTTCAATTGGTGCTCAGATCTCTTGTTGGTTCTTTCCTGATTGGTTCTCATTAGATCATTTCTCATGCATATATCCCATAGAGGCATCCACAACTCTACCTCAAACACACTCCCATCCAGAAGATGACACTGCCTACTCTCTGCTCTCACCTTCTATAACTGAGGGTACCTACATAGCTTTTTTTTAAGGCTTTTATGTATTAAAAGCATAAAAGCAATTACAGCAAGATCCATGTTGAAAACTACAGTTAATATTGTTCGGCAAATGACTTATCCTAAATGTTGACACATACATTACATAAAATAACAAAAGCAACTTTTATACGCATGCAGCATGAATTTAGTGCATTTTAAAAATCTCATTTGATCTTCACAATAACCTTGTGAATCAAGCAAATCAGTGTTATCTGCATACTATAAATGAATAAACTAAGCCTGAAATCAAGTATGTAATTTGCTCTAGTGTGAATTAAAATACTAATAATTCAATTCTAATGTCATTTCTTCTAAATATCTCTGCTTCTTAGAATTTACAATACACACTAAATGCAGGAGAAATCAAGACGCTTACATAATTAACTTTGAATGTGGAAGAGGGGGCCATGAGCCAGGAATGAAGGCAGCAACCAGAAGCTAGAAAAGGCAAGGAAACAGATTCTCCTTTCGATCCTCAAGGATGAATGCAACTCTACTAACACCTTGATTTAAGCCATGTGAGACCAATTTTAAACTTTAGGCCTCCAGAACTGTAAGAAAATAAATTTGTTTTTAAGCGACTACATTTGTCATAAATGGTTACAGCAGAAATAAGAAGTTAATACAGTAGAGTTAATTTACTGGTGCACACCCCTGGCTAAAGCATGGGGTAAGGTTGGATTTCTTGGATACCCAAACCTCTATTTCACTTCAGACTCACAGCCATCTCCATGCAGCTAGGAGATAACTCTGGCACCTTAGGCTCCCATTTTTTCCACAACAGTCTCCTTGAGAGTACTCATGATTCTTCTTGTGTTCCTCCACATCTTAATCAACATGTCTAGGAATGACATGCCTTGATTGCCCACTTAAGGTCAGGTACCTGTAGGGCCAGCCCATCTGATGGACAGCACTACACAGCTCACATAAAGGTTCACAAAAAGAAAAAGAATGTTCAGCACACAAAAACATGACTGCATTTTATTCCTTGCCTCCTTAGCATCTTCACCTCCATCCCTCCTATATATAACAAGTAATCCTAAACAAAGTAATGCAAGTTTCCCAGATGCGCCTAAAATGCACATTAATCCTGCCAAGGTCTGGCCCACTGACTGGTCCAGCTCTTAGTCCAGGACCTCTGGGTAAAGTGCATTCCTTTCAAAACAATTCAGAAGTGGCTCTTCATCATTTAGTTACCTATAGTCAAATGATCATCTTATTGACCCCAACACATCTAATGTACACTTATGATGAGACAGCCAAGTAACAGCAATGAACACTCCTACTTGTAGCAGGAAGAAAGGAAGGCAGTGCCCAGTCCTCAGTTTTCATTGCTTACAACGCCTGCCGGGGACAGTGGGTATGTGCAGCAGTCACTCCACTCTGGTCTTGCTCCCAGGAACTATGACTCTTGGCTCCTGTTCTGTCTCAACACACACAAGACGAAGTGAACTGCATCATTTTTGCCTTTTACATCTTCTGAAAATGGTACAATAGCCCGGGGAGGGTTTTAGGATGAATTAATGCCAGACCACCATTTTTCCAAAGTGGGTTTTTCAAATTATAAAACTTCCTTTAGTTGATTTGCAGTGTTCTATATCTTTGGTCTATAAGCCAAAACTCAGAATCTAGATACAGATTTTTCTCTCTCTCAGCTCTGTCCATTTCCTAGTACCTCAGAACCAGACTGGTTTGCTGACAAGTGCTCTTGCAGCATCTAGTGGTTGGCATTTACAAAATGGGTAACTACTTCTCTTGTCAGACAATGAGTTGACATCAGGGGGGTAGGTCAGAGAACCCCCGGGGCATTAGGCTTTGGGGAAAAGTCGCCTTATCTTAAAAGCTGTGTAAAATCTTATTTCTTTGTTTTAGCTGAGTTTCTCTCCCTTAACTTTGTTCTCACTAATGAGCACATGACTTGAAAAATTAAAATTACTAAATTTACATGTGCTCTTTCAATTAAATATTGAACCAATTCCAAAACTATATTTCCTTTATCTTATTAATTTACATAATAATAATAGTACAAATAATCATAATAATAATGTCTCTGACCTGTTATTCAAATCCTAGGCTGAAAAGGTATCAAATCTTACTGGACAACTGCTTTGCTGTAATAGAGCTTTTTCCCCTATTGGGTTGTGAAAAAGCAATGCAATTAACAATGGATGGGTGTTTATAACCACACACACTAATGGATGGATGGATGTTTATAACCACACATACTAATAATGTCTCCTTAGTAGCCAACATCATACCAACCTACTCTGTGCCTGCTTTTATCAATTGACTTTAAAGATGAGTCTGTTAAGACAATTTGCAAGAATAGCACAATGGAGCTTAACAAAAGGTACCTTATTTAGACGAAATAACTTAAATTCACATAGGGGATTCTTTCTGTCTCTTTCAAGCAATGCTAATGAACCAACCATTAGCAAACGTTTAGAAATAATGAGAAACACGCTCTAGCCAATGACAGTAACTTCATAAGATAAGCTATAACTATAACAACTAAAATATTTGGAAATTGTTCTTCATATACCAACATATTTAGCTAAATATCTTTCTTAATCTGTCTGTGTGAGCATGTGTATGTTGAAATTATCTGCAAGTGCCTGATAAACTTTCATGATGGCTGCAAATTTTATAATATTTGAAAGATGTGCTATTCATACTGAATATGTAAGGCTTCTTTTTTAAAACTCTAAACTTTATTAAGATTGGAGTATTTATTTTAGAATTACTACACATCTAGTCCTATTTTAGGTCTATATCTCTCTTTTCTTATATGGTATAGGGAGATCAAGGAGGAGTAAAGATGAAATTGTTTGAAGAAGTCAAGATGAAATTGTTTCCCAGTCATTAAGAATCGCTGCCAATGCCATCAACACTTGCTTTTCTGATTTATCATAATGCTTCCTGAATCTTTGAACACATTTATCCTTCATAGTTTTGAATAAAAGAGTAAAATTAAAACAAAGGAGCAACTGCACTAAAATGACAGAAAAAGAGTGAGAGTGTATGTGTTCTCACACTATGAGCATGTACATGTTGGGCAATCAGAAAACATATGGTTCAGTTCTGCTGGCTGCTGCATGTTCTTTAACTGTTCACACATTTGACCAAAATGTTTAAGAACAGAAAATGTATTGCAATAAGAATATTACCGAAGTCTGGATTTGTCAGATGTTATTTTTATTCCATCAATGCCTTCTGCCCATTGTATTTTGTAGATAGAGGGCACTCAGGCCAGTTTTATGATCTGTGACAAAATGTAATAGAGGTTCTGACCACCAACCAGGTAAGAGGCTTTCAATGAGCATCAACAAGGCCAGGTTTCTGAATTTCGAACCATTAATCATTTGTGACCCAGCTGAAGATAACAGTCTATTAATTAACTGTTCTTTCACTTTGGGGGCTAAGACAAATCATGCTATTAAATCCAAAAACGTTATGAAAATATGATTCTCACGTGTCTTGTTTTAAAACAAACAAAAACACTGTTTTGGTTTTCTTTGTTTTGTTTTTTTTGTTTTGTTTGTTTTTTTGATGCTGCTGAGGAACTTCATGGCCTCCACACTTACCCAGAAAACACATTTTGAACCTAAGAGCTGCTTGTGACAGCTCTGTAGGATACCTCCTTCATCCCTAAGACCTCTTCCTGTCACCATCATTGACACAAGATTCAGAGAAAAGGGCAGATTACTTAGTTCAAAACTATTGCTAAATGAGATTTTTGCCCCCTGAAGAACTCTTGTGAGTCCCCCACTGCTTCCATCATGTGACACAGACTTTCCTTAGCCTGAGAACAAAGAGATCAACGTGACAATGCAACCTCACTAGTCACAACAGCACACAGTTAAGTTTTCTTCCCTGATGTAATAAAATAGAGAGAGTACTGAAAATGGGATATGTTTAGAGAATAGACCAAAGCATTTTGCATTCAGGTAACTTATGTTTTGTTTTCACAGGACTCTCCAGAGCCTGCCCCCACAAATGAAGGTAACACTTATTAGAAATAATGCACTGTTTCTAAGGTTGTTCTGCTGAATTATAGTTCGAAATGCTCTGGCCACTTCCCCAGGCCACACTCTTACTGAGCTTCTAGGGTTATCTGCAAGGAAAGAGCACAGAAGGCAGCCTGGTTCCTCTTTCCAAAAGTGGCCTCCTTCCCTATTCAGAAAGCAGAACTATTTACATTCCAATCAGCCTTTTACAAAAGGAAGATGTGTTCCGTGTGCTATTAACATATCAAAAGAAGAGTTGATAAACAGAGACAGAAAACAAAAAAACAAAAACAAAAACAAAAAACCCAACACATCCAAAGCCATAGAGAGGGCTGATTTCCCAAGCAGTACACTGTTATGAAGGAGAAAATCCAAGAATGGAAATAGATGTTCGGGACCTAAAGCAGACAAAGAAGAGGGAAAACTCATAGCTCACCCCTGTAGAATACCAGCCTATGCACCACACCATTCTGTGTACCTTCCATGTGTCAATATATTCTAACCTCATAACAGCCTCTGAGCTTACATCTTTTTTTAGATCTGATTCCACAGGTGAGGAAACCGCAGGGTTAAGCACGTTCACTCAGCTAGTGAATGGTGTATGCAGATCTGCCTGGAGGCAACCTGTCTCCTGTAGCCATCAATTTCAACCTCTGCACTTTCTTCTCTCTACTACTGCAATATGAAAGGTGGCATCAAGCCCTGTTATTATGGCTTAGGAAATAGGGAGCTTCTTTTTATCTATCAACAATTTTGGTAGAGGCTCAGATATAAGTTTTCATATGTCTGTGTCCCATAAATGTGCCATGACTGATCAACAAATCAAACAAGGACCAGAAGTACTCTGAGAAATTATTTGATGGCACTTCTGATTAACAAGAAACAGTGGTAAATATTAAATAGGGGACACTGATTTCACTCCCTGGGATCTGGGCACAATTTATTATAACGTGTTTTTCACATTTGGAGCCCTAAAATATTTCTTTCAAAACACTGACTTCACTATGATCAAATGTGGGTATTCCATAAATAATGTTATACTGAATGATTTATTTCCTTGAGAAATGATTTTTGAGACTCTACAATGAACAGGACATTTGTTTAGGTATTGAAATAGGCTAACTTCAAAGGAAGACGGATGTTCATGAAGTAAATACAGAAAAAAGTAGATGAAAAGAGGAAAATCATTTTAATTTTTTTTTCATTTGTGACATTTTTGACAGTGGTTTAAAAATACTTGTTGAAAACTTCCAATATTATGAACACTGAAATCTAGGATGTACATTCTCCCATATTTTTTGATTTTTTTAAGATTTTATTTATTCATGAGAGACACAGAGAGAGAGAGAGAGAGGCAGAGACATTGGCAGAGGGAGAAGCAGGCTCCCTGCAGGAAGCCTGATGCGGGACTTGATCCTGGGACTCCAGGATCACGCCCTGAGCGGAAGGCAGATGCTCAACCGCTGAGCCACCCAGGCATCCCTTCCATATTTTTTAAAGGAAAATTCTTTCAGTCAACATAAAACTCCTTTTGTCATGTCAAATGTCTTCTGGAAAATATCACCCTTTCCAGTATCTAGGCATTTCTATTTAAGCCAACTCCAAAATGATATTGTCTTCATATTTATCAAATTCTTTCATAGAAGTTAACTTATTTTTGATCTACCCAATGCTATTATTTTCTTCTTAAAGGCAGTGGCTATTCCTTTCATACTTGTATTTTTAGATCCAGAAAAAGCAGGCATTCAATAAAGATTTAATAAATAAATTAGACTGGTTAATGGAAACCAGCTCTGTGAGTAATGCTATACCACAAATGCTCTACATAAACTCTCAAAATTCTAAGGATGTATAGGCTATTATGGATGATACCACTCACAAATTCCCGCCATCAAATGGAATGGAATTAAATTTGGTGCTATCAGAAGATACCC
Organism: Canis lupus dingo; assembly: GCF_003254725.2. Taxonomy (NCBI): domain Eukaryota; kingdom Metazoa; phylum Chordata; class Mammalia; order Carnivora; family Canidae; genus Canis; species Canis lupus. Next base: position 74,960,439 of record NC_064247.1, read on the forward strand.
TTTTATATGTACATTTGAGAGATTCCTCTAGTAAAGGACGGAGAATAGTGTATCTCTATTGCTACTCATATCATAGCTATATGCAAAATAATAGCTATAATTTTTGTAGAAATGTTATTCAACATAATGACAATAACTAATATTTTAGAGGTAATGCATGATGACTATGGATAGAAATTGCATACTTACTGTATCAGTTTCCTGTCTGTCCCCAAACATAGTGGTTTTAAATAAATATTATTTGTTATATGTCTTCCATGTCTGTAGGTTGACTGGGGGTCATCTTATCAAGAGTGGCCTTGGCTGAGAGGCTGTAAAGCTCTTGGTTGGCTTGCTCATGTGCTTGTGGATCAGGTGGAAGAATGTTCTATATGCCAGACAGCTCTGTTCCTTAGGTCTCTCACTTTCTTCCTAAGGCCAGTGGCTTAGCCTGGGCATATACTTTTAATGGCAGTATCAGAGGCACAAGAGAGCAAGCAGGAGTAAGCAAGGGCTCTCACATACATCTTCCCAGGTTTGGACAGGCATAGTCACCTCCAGGCAATCCTCTGGTTCCATGGCAGAACCCAGAGCTAAGAAGTATGAAAAAAAAAATTGTATCTGTATCAATAAAAGTAGTATGTAGGAGAAATTGCAAAGTCTCTTGACTAAGGATGGGTAGATATTTGAACAAGTGAGGAAGTGGACCCATTAATATCTACATTTTTCATTCTGGGTGTTAATGCTCTATCAAAATGAGTGCTCATTTCCACTCTTTTATTTCTAAAACAGGAAATTAACAGAAAAGAAAGTAATCCTATCAACTGGATGATTGGATTCTGCAGATTTCTGTGGACAATTAAGTCTTTAAATGAAGATTTGGGAATACACATGTTTGTTTGTTTTTCCATTTCTGCTACCAGACAAATCAAAAGCCATCCATCTTAAACATTATTCAAAGAATATGATTTAATAATCCTTATATCTCTTTAAATAAATATGAAGTATATTTTGAAAAAAAGACGTTACAAGAACACAAAAGAACTAAAGGATCCATTATTACCAGATTTGAAAAAAATCAGTTGCTTGAATAGGAGAGGACATAAATCATTTATTCTATTGTTACAAATTAATACTTCTATAGCAACAAGATATGATTTTTCAAATACAAGAGCTAAATATGTCCTAAGATTCAGTCTACACTTAATTCAATTAGCCTTCAGCAGCAGAAGCCAAAAACACAGCCAAATAAATACGGCCCAGTATAATGTTGCTCTAACATACTTAATGTGTATACTTATTTAATTATTTTCTAACCTCGCTTTGCCTATGTAGCTTAGTGTTCTTATTGCATTATGTTAACTAAAATTTCCTAAGGCAATATCAATACAAGTAAGCATGAGTAGCTATTACCAACTATCAATGTGCCTTCAAGCTCATATATTGGATAACATCTCTCCATGTCTGGGAATTTGGGGTTTAAATAAACTAGACTAATCAGATGAAAATGGATGTATTATGGTCTCCAGGGATTCCTGAGTTGAAAGTATAAAGAGCAGACCTCTTAGACAGCCTTAACATGTTAGAGACTGAACTTCCAGTATGATTAGTCTTGTCATATCAACTAGTATCATAAAAGTACACTGAAGTTATTCTTTTAGTAACTAATTTTGTAGTGTTCCTAAAATGCAAATTATGCATAAATACTCATTATTACTAAAAATTGTACTGAGCATCTGTTTGGTGGCAAATTTTTTGTTTCATTTTGGAAATGCAGAATGAATTCCATCTTAACTGGTTGCTCAGAGGAGACTGAACTAGTGATCTCTTGAAACTAAGAACAGAATTCCAAGACCAATCTGTGAGACTATGTTAAATCCCCCTTATTGCAGGGACTAGTTTCATCTATGCTTTTGCATGTCCAACAATTTATAGCAAGCAACTGCCATGCACATTGGACACATAATAGGCAACCCCTCGTATACTCTAGGCTTCAAATGTCTTCTGTTCCTGTGACAATCAGCTCTGCATGAGCTCTGGCTGGTTTCTTGAAAACATCCCCCTCACAGTAGCTCTATTTCTGAGTGGGCCTTCCTTGTTAACTTCTCTGGGAGAACCAACAGTGTGTGCATGTGTCCATACATGCATCACCAGAAACACAAGACCTCATGTGGTGAAATTCTGAACAGCCAGAATTGGGATCCAGTCAATGAGTATTTCTCCTTTCAATTCTCAAGGTGGCTGCAAGGTAGTTTCTTCAACTTCTCTGGGGCTTGTTACCATGGGTCTGGCAAAACTCAACAAACTTAGTAGCTTCATCCAGAAAATACATCCTCACCTTTCACCTTCCGTGCTACCTTCTTGCTCACTCACACTTCCTTGGGTAATAGAATAAAGTGTCCCCTGCCCCTCTATCTGCTTTCTGCAGAACCCAGAATAAGACACTGTAAAAGAGGAAATTGTCATGGGTCATATAGAAACATGGAATGAATTAGAAGTGAAAGAGAAGAAAATAAACAAATGAAATTCTGTTATGAAAGATGAAAGTAAACACGGGAAAAGAGAAAGTTTAGCTGAAGAACTTGAGTAGAAATATTTTAATCACTCTGAGTAGTGATAATACTGTAAAGAGCCAGTCATCTTACTTTGAGGTTTCCTCTGTCGTAAATCTTTTTTACTGAAAAGCTCTTGAAAAACAAAACTCATTAGAGAGTTGAGGTAATGGTTCTCCTCCAAAACGTCTACTGTTTGCTTTTATTACTGTGTTACTGCCAGCAATACTGAGAGCGCTGTGTCACTCCAACAGCAAATGGGTAGATCAGTGTCTTTCCCCAGAGATAAATGAAGCAACAATGTGGTAAAAAGCTCTTGGTTTCAGGAGGTGAACAGTTGGATCTTTAATTACAAAGGACTGAAATCCATTACCACACAACGGGGGAGTGTGTTTAATTTGCAGAAAGAGAGAAATTTCTGTTTTTTTGTGACTTAAATGACCTTAACACAAAAATTCAACAGTCCCCACTTCTGAAGGGCAATGTATAGCCTCTACCCTGAGCACACAAGCAGACTGGGGAGTTAGGAATTGCTTCCTCTTCAAAACTGAATGAGAAAAGGATGACACAATCTTACTGTCATCTACCTGATTTACCATCATGAGTTCAGCTTTACAGCTCAATGCAGTACTCAAACCTTTGACTTATTTGTAGAAATAGAGCTGTATTAGAAAGCAAGTAAATATTGTACAGAATTTGTGAGTTTTTACTTTCTTTTTAAAATATTACATCTGTGGGTTTTGTATTGTTTTGTTTGAAGAAAGTAATATGTTTTTACCTTATTTAAGTAGTTTGCACAGTCCCTTACCTTATTAATGACACAAAGAATGCTCTAAAACATCTAGCTCACTTTACTCCAAGTTCTGAAGATGTGAGTCTCTGGTACACAGTATTAAAGCTTTTGCCTCAGTGAGGTCTTGCCCCTGAGCTAAACAAAGAGAAACATGATTTCATGAGATGCCTAGTATTGGAAACCACCCTTAAGTAATTCTAAAGGAATCCAAAATGGCATTCATTTGCATGGTAATATTTGGTTTTATGAGCTCATTGAGAGGTAGGAACAATGATTTCTGACTCTTGCTGTTTTCTTCCATGGAAAAGTACAGAGACATCAATTAGTTTAACAACCAGCCCTATGCCACCTCTTTATTCACTTTCTTCCAGGGCAAAAGGAATGACTAAACTTAGTAAGGGTGCCAAAGGCCCAATCCTTGCTGTCCTTCCCAGTGTAGGGGCATTTTGCCCATCCGGCTCAAAGGAAGATCATTGGAATTTCATTTTAAGCTAACTCAAGAAGAATCTAATTTTCCTCATCTGCACAGGGTTTTCTAGATTCATCTATCTCTCTTCTCTTTCAAAGAAATTTTTATCTCAAATATGCTCAATTTTGTTTTATGTAAAAATCTAAACTCTACTTTTTCCCCAAAGATTATTTATTTATTTATTTATTTATTTATTTATTTATTTATTTGAAAGAGAGAGCAAGGGAGAGAGTGAGTGAGGGGAAGGGCAGAGGGAGAGGGAATCTCAAGCAGACTCCTCGCTGAGTGGGGAGCCTGACATAGGGCCCAACTTCACAACCTTGAGATCACGACCTGAGCCGAAACCGATAGCTGGATGCTTAACTGACTGAGCCACCCAGGCACCCCTAAAAACTACTTTTAAATGATGATTCCAAACCATGTTTTTGTTAAACATCTTCAAAGAAATTACTGAGTTTGACTATCTTGTTTAATTTACAATTTTTATTTTTTTTATTTTTTTATTTTTTTATTTTTTTATTTTTTTTATTTTTTTATTTTTTATTTTTTATTTATTTTTATTTTTTTATTTATTTTTATTATTTTTTAGTTTTTTAATTTACAATTTTAAACAAAATAGAATATTTAGAGTCCACATTGCAAAATACCATAGGATTTACACTTGTATGTCTAAAAAAGAGAAGGAATACTCAAAAACCTATAGACAAATATTCATAGTAGCTCTATTTGTAATAGCCAAAGACTAAAAACAAAATCTTTCATTCAAATTCTTAAGGCAGAGTCACCTCTACTCCCTCATTACACCACCTAGAAACTTGTTCCTTTCTTTTATTTTTAGAAAATGTTAAAATAAGAAAGGTAAGTCATTCTAAGCCAATGATTTATCTCATGTATCTATTTTGAACACTGTGAGACTAATAATCCAGCTTGTTTTAACTGTAAATTGAGTTTAAGAAAATTTATACTAACTCTGAATGCCCAAAATCCTTTTCTGAAACTCAAGTAGAAGCAGACTTTTATTCTTAGTAGTTAATCCAGTATTGTGCACTGATCTTTAACATTTGAAATAGTCATTTGGTTAGTGCTTTCTACTTCTTTATCTAGCTGTGATAACTATATCTCTAACTAGAAGGAGGAACAGAACTAAGCTGGTGTCACTTATCATGATTTATGTACCTTGGTTAGTATGTAGAAACAGAAACTCTGCCAACAGTACTCACTATGATCTAATTGCAAATTAGAAGAGACAAACAAGAGATAATCCAGACAATATTCCAAACAGGAAAATAGATTTATTAAAAATTTAGGAAAAAGACTCAAAATTCCAATACCAATAGATAAGTGATCAACATTTTTAAAAGACTATACCTAATCCTATTTTCTATTTAACTCTAATTAAAATTAGTTTTTCCCTAGAAATCAAATATTAACAAACAAGAACAGAAAAGGTGAGGAAAAGAACACCATATACATGTTATTTGGGGATGTGAAAAGAGAAGACATGCATCATTGGCTCACCAATATTGACTCATTCTAGATAATAGTCTCAACATGGTGATGAAACACTGCTTACTCTTTCTGTCCAGTTCTTTTCTGTTCTAGTTGCTAAATTCCATCTGTGTTTAATATTTATCTCTTATGGGAATTATTATTCCACCCTACAGCCTTAATTGCCTCCAGTGTTGTTCATGGGGTTTCTATCTTGTTATTATTGTTAATTTCCTTTTAGTTGATTATTGTTTTATGTACTCATCAATCGAGATGAAACACCAACCTGGAACATCTACCTCTCTTTATCAGTGGGCAGACTAACCTGCAAATCTCATTTCAAAAGCAATAGTTTACAGAATCTGATGGACCTTTGAGGTAGATATAAAAATAAATACTTCAAAATTGTAAGTTAATTTGTCTCATCAGGTCTTTAATTTTGGAAAAAATAGGTACCTCAACCTTGGTTACTTGTGACAAATGTAAATGAGATCACTATAGATATTGTATACAATCAATATGGTTGCCACATGTGGCTATTGAGGACTTGAATGTGGCTAGTCCAAATTAATATGTGCTACAGGAATAAAACTGCTGGGTTTCAAATACTTAGTATGCAAAATAATTAAAAATAGAATTACCACATGATCCAGAAATTCCACTTCAGTATTTATCTGAAGAAAATGAAAACACTGACTCAAAAAGATATATGCACCTCTATGTTCATTGCAGTATTATTTACATTGGCCAAGATATGGAAAGAACCTAAGTGTCTATCGATGAATGAATGAATAAAAATGTGGTACACACACACACACACACACACACACACACACACACACTGGAATACTACTCAGCTATAAAAAGAATGAAATCTTGTCATTTGCAACAACATGGGTAGACCTTGAAGATATGAAGGTTAAATGAAATAAGTCAGATCAAGACAAATACCATATGATTTCACTCATATGTGGAATCTAAAAAACAAAACAATAAAAACTCCAAAACTCATAGATGCAGAGAACAGAATGGTCGTTGCCAGAGGGCAGGCGAGTTAGGGAGGTGGGCAAAATGGGTGAATCAGGATCAGGAGGTACAAACCTGCAGTTATAAAATAAATGCCTTTTATTGAGGATTAAATGTACAGCCTGGTGATTATAATCCATAATATCATATTGCAAAATTAAAAGTTGCTAAGAAAGTAAAACTTAAAAGTCCTCATCACAACAAAAGGAATTTTTTTGTAATTTTGTATGGTGATGGATAGTAGCTAGACTTCTTATGGTGATTTCATAGTGTACACAAATATCAAATCATTTTGTTGTATGCCTGAAATTAATATAATGTTATATGTCAGTTATACCTCAATCCAAGAAAAAAAAGAGCTGTCATTTGGAAAATTCCACGTACACACCATATTTCCAACTAACAGAATTTTTTTCCGTTCAGAATGCTCTCTAAAGAAAAAGATTCCATATTTCCTATTAGAGTGTTTGCTATCGTTATGGAAAAGGTACTTCAATTGATATTTTTGGTTTTGGTTTTTTACTTTCAAACACTGATGGTCTTATGCATAATCATACATTCTGAATCAGAAAAACATCAACTAGAATCCTGCCTGGAACCACTTAGTAATTGTTTTGTATAGTTTCTCCCTTTCAGTGTTTATGCTGTGACCTCTATTTTAGTTGGAATCAAAATTCCATTAATAACTTACTATTTATATTATTCTCCTACACATTGCTGCAATATATAGCACAGCTAAGTTTTCTTTATAACCCTCACCTTGAGTCTATCTATAAAAGATAGGAATAATAAAGAAAGGGAAAGAGTACTGACATGTATTAAGATCCTATTCCCCTTTAGGTGCTATATATAGTGCTTTTTATATAGTGACTCAAAATCTCATTAAAAATTATTATTTTTACTGTTACTAATGATGAGACTGAGAGTCAGGGTTGTAAGAAGACTTGCTTAAGGTTATATAGTTAATAAATAGCACAGCTAGAAATGTTCAGTCAATGTTTAATATTGTTTTACCGAAACAGAGAGCTGGATTTCCCAATCTTATAAAAACTCTGCTTTCTAAAATACTGTTTTGTGTATCCTGACCAACTAAGACAAATTAGTGATATTGTTTTTAGGTGGTATGACATAAATGTTATTTTTAATGTAAATAATCCAAACTATTTGTCTGAAACATTAATATTTATATCATCTTCCCTCTAATTACTATTCTCTACAATATACCGTTAGACTTTATGTTATTGAGATCCCAAAACTTAAATTTAGTTCATCTTTATCAACCTTTCCCATTTCTTTTTCAGTCTGTCATACAAAAAGAATGCCCTTTCCCCATTCAAGGATTCAAAGATCAGTGGTAATCAGTAAGGAATCCACAATAGGAACTGCCATGCAAGACAAATGCTCTGCATATTTTCCCTGCCCTTCCACCATTTGCCACAGGCAATGATCAAGAGATGCGCTTCCTATCTGGCTAGAGACTGATGGGATGTGGGACAAGGGAAATGACTCTAATTTTAATTAATTAATTTAAATTTGTAGATGGAGAAAGATCAAATGAACACAACTAATCATGCAAGTAGAAAAATCACTAGTAATACTACTTAATATACACTGGCCTCCTACTGGGTTCTAATGACTTTATATATGTATTTAATTCTCATAATGAATGCATCCTTTTTACAAAAAAAATAAAGAATAGAGAATTTTTCAGTCATTTCAAGAAGACTATCAATCTCATACAGATATTAAATGATAAAGACAAGCCCATTCAGGTCAAGATGTTTATTCACATACCACTTGTCAGTATATTGCTTAACTCCTACTAAATAAACTTGAAAACTTTAATGAAATGAATGATTATCTAGGAAAATAAAATTATAAACATAGCCCTTAATAATGTAACAAAACCATAAATGACCCTATCAAAAATATATAATCTAAACAAATTACCATGCAACAAATGGGAAAAAGCTATCAAATCACTCCCTACTAAAAAAAATAAATAAATAAATTAAAAGGCCAAAAATTCAACAGATAATTTCATGAACTTTGTGACTTGACAGGTCACTCACTTATCACTTAATATATCTGCACCTTCCAAATACTGAACACAAAGCAAATTCTGATGATAATAGAAGTAAGAAAAATTTTTTAAAAGTCTGAAATTATACTACTCTTAAATAAGTGTGTTCAATAATATTAGACTAATGATAATAAAAATTAAAGATGATACTGCCTCTCATGTATTTCATCATTAAAGAATAGGACTATTTTTTTCATTTGCTGGATTAGTCAGGGTAACCCCTCTAGTTTGCATCACAGTTTGATGCCCAGGGGCCAGGTATCGCCTCCCTCTCTGTATGGTTTTTCAGAAACCCAGTCTTCTTTCACGTGTGCTCACCTTAAAAGACATGGACAACTGAGACAGGAGAAAGGAAAAGCTTGCATGCAATCGCACAAATTATCTCAGGGCCAAGACCTAGAAAAAACACCTATTATTCCCTTGCTACCTTCCACCATCCAGAGCTGGTCCCATGGCCTCAATCTACCTGCAGAAGAGACTAGCACATGCTGTCCTTCCCACAAGTCCAGATACTCCAACCAGATGGGGGACTATCTTGCCAGTTTCTGCCACATCCTTTATCTGTCATACCTGAAATACCCACTAGACTCTTTCTAATATATATTTAAAATACTGATGTTCTTTCCAAGGGGGTCAACACAGAAGCCACTCAGTCCCTGGATTCAATTTCTATCCAAGTAATACATGGTTTTTCCTGCTGGTAAAACAGCCAATCCTTTTTGAGCTCATAATGCATGCCAACATGCATTACTAAGGTTCTTTTTGCCAATCCCTTCCCCTAGAGCTCACTACAAACAAGGTCTGCCTTCCAAGTGTTCCCCAGAATCAATTATTTTACCTAACAATTTTTTGATACTATGTCATCCCCTTACTGAGTAATGTTAAAAGAAATAAATAGAAAAGAAAATCAGGATGCTCTCAGTATTCATGGATAAAGATGCTGCTGATGATGAGTCACTACATTACACAATTATCTCTTCCTGATGAATTTCTTTCCGGTGGCAGTATTAAGAATTGTGTTTCTCTTATCATCTGGTTGTTCTTGTCATAAAGACAGTATGAATCATTCCTATCCCTGCCTCTGCTACTATAAAACCAGGTGAGTTTGTGGTAAACTTTCTAAACTGTAATTTAAAACTTGGACTTAGAAAATATACCAAGCTTCAGAGAATGCATTTAGCAATTAACCTCCCAAGTTTCATCCCTTTTCTTTACCTATATTTTTCCATTGTTTCCCATTTTTAAAATATGTATTTTTTAGTTATATATTTGATCAGTTTATTATCCTCTAGGATCAAGGCTGGACTGCAGGAGTAATTAAGAAGTAAGGTTGTGATAACTTGTAGAATCTCTAGGTTTTGAGCCTCTTTCTACCTGTAGTGCTTTAGTTATAGACTATGACAGTGCACCTGGGTGGCTCAGTCAGTTGAGCATCTGACCCTTGATTTCAGCTTAGGTCATGACCACAGGGTTGTGGAATGGAGCCCCGCATCAGGCTCAGTGCTTAGAGAAGAGTCTGCTTTGGATTCTCTCTCTCCTTTTCTTCCCCTGCTCATAAACACTCTCTCTAAATAAATTAATTAATTAAAATCTTAAAAAAAAAAAAAAAGAACATGAGGAAGCATGGAGGGTAAAGGCTCTGAAACCTTGATTGGTTTTAAAAGTAACATAGACTGGGGTGCCTGGTGGCACAGTAGGTTAAGCATCCAGCTCTTGGTTTTGGCTCAGATTGTGATCTCAGAGTTGAGATGGAGCCCAAAGCTGGGCTTCCCCCTTGGCATGGAGTCTGCTTAGGTTTCTCTCTGCCCTTCCCCTTTGCACTCACTCACTCTCTCTCTAAAATAAATATTTCAAATAAATAAATAAATAAATAAATAAATAAATAAATAAATGTAGGTCTATTATCTAGGCAAATCTTCTCCTTTAAAAAATGACCTGTGAGATACAGAAAATGCTAAGTAAGTTGTTTTTAATTTGCTAATGATTGACAAGGGAGGCCAAGAGGTGTCTCACTTCCTCTCTGGAAAGGACATATTAGAACAGCTGCTCAAATACAGATTAATGGTCCATATATTTCAGTCACTTGTTGCTGACCAACTGATAAGGCACATAATTGTCCTTAACAACTGGGTGTAATTTATTCCTGCGTTAGGTGGCTGTTGCCTTCAGCAATTAAAGCATAGTGACTGATGGTCACTATGTTATGTTATGTTATGTTATCCTAGCAATTTAGCTGAATCTGCAACTCTTATTCATACTATATAGTATGTCTATACATTGCCAGAAAACTGCAAACCAAATAGTTTCAGCTCAGGAAATGTTCTATTCTCAGAATTCTAGCAAACATCATAAAATAGACATTCTACTCCATTTTTGATGAGCTACCCTTTCACTACAGAATTAAGGCACATTTATATATCACTTTTGGGGAGAGTATGTTTTTGATGTTAGGAAGTCACCAATACATACACATGCACTTGATATTCAAGTTTATTAGCATAAGAAAGTGATATGAGGGGAAACCCTAACATGCGGAGACATGGATTGTACCATCTAGAATACTCAATCCTGGAAGCATACCAATAGATCATGAATTTCTAGGGTATATCCTGGATTGTTGTTCTGCTACACCAGAGAACAATGGGAATCTTCTCCCAAAAGGAATAATGAGATATTCATGTTAGGAGTATTATTTTCACCTTCTGCGATGTTAGGCAGAAGTCAAGGGCTGATCACAAAAGGAAGACATGGTTTGTGAGAGATGCTAAACCATATGCCTCCTCTCACCGCGCTCACAGATAGCAGCTCTGAATTTCCTCAATGACTCGTGATGGGGTTTCTCACCATTGGCATCTCCTCCCCACTGTATGAATGACTCCTAAAGCTTCCCAAATTGCTAAACTCTTTCTTAGGTCTCAGAAAATCACAAAGATTATATTTTTGTTATATAGGCCAACCCAGCTGTTTTTCTTAACATCTTACAGGAATTAATTCCATAAATAAAATACAATTCAAGGAATAAAAATCTTAGTTTTGAATGCAGTATCCTTCAAATTAATTATTCCTCCTACCATTAGTAATGAAGAATAAAAGAAAAATGAGCAGTCTTCATCATGTCAGTAAACAGACATCTTTTCTTAACCATCGCAATTACTTAACTCATAACCCTGAAGCAAACCCCAGGAGGTTGTTTAATTGATCATTCTACCAACAGTGATCCTTCAGTAAGTCATAAGGCAAAGATGGGAAGTAGTCTATATTATAGAATCTCCTGATTTCATTACCTTTATTTTTTTTTTATTTCATTACCTTTAAAAGAACCTACTCTTATTTATAATTATTCTTTTTAAAGTTTTCTATTATTTAACTAGCAGTACTCCTATAGAAATGTAAGAGTAATACCATATTAACATCAAGATATTAATCATGTATATATATATTCAACTATGTATATATGTATTTATACCTATATTTACGTGACTAACAGTCTGATGTGGATATATGGAGAGAGAATCAACAACCTTCTGGGTACTTAATACTCTAACTTCCAGTTTATTTTTACTTTACTCTTCTGTCACTCTAAAAAGATTCCTCATGCCCATCTGCATTCAATCTCAGTCTCTGCTCCAGCCCCAGGCAGCCACTAATCTTTCTGTCCACTTAGATATCTCTTTTCTAGACATTTCACATAAATGGAATCACACAACAAATAGTCTTTTAAGTATCTTTCTCAATCAGTTATCATAATATTTTGAGGTTTATTCATGTTTTAGTATATATTAGTGGTTAGTTCATTTTATGACTGAGTAGTATCCCATTTTATGGGTATAACACATTCTGTTTATTCATTCACCAAGCCATAGAAATTTTGAGTGTTCCCACTTTTTGTCTATTATGAATAATGCTGCTTGCTATAAACATTTACATACAAGTCCTGAGTGAATATATGTTTTTATTTTCTTGGGTAAATACCTAGGATGGAAATGCTGGGTTGTATGATATGTTCACATTAATTTTTTTTAAAACTGCCATACTGTTTTCCAAAGTAGCTATTTCATTTTATATTTCCACCAGTAATACCTGAGGATTGCATTTTCTCCCCATGCTTGTCAATGCTTGTATTATCTTTTTTATTCTAGCCATTCTAGTGAATGTGAAGTGTTTTCCACTGTAGATTTAATTTGTAATTTCCTAATGACTAATGAATGATGTTAAACATCTTTTCATATGCTCATTAGCCATTCACATATCTTCTTTGGTGAAATATCTATTCATATGTTTTGCCCATTTTTAACAGTTTACTGAAATGTTATTTAGATAGGATGTAGTCTACCAACTAAAAGAGTACAACTCAATAGTTTTTAGTCTATAAATAGTTGTAAGTTGTGCAACCAGCAACATAACCTAAAAAAGAAAGCTTGTACCCACTAAGAATCACTCTCCATTCCATTTCTCCCTTAAATTTTAAATTGGGTAATTTATTTGCTTGTTTTTTATTGTTAGGTTGTAAGAGTTCTTCAGATATTCTTCACACAAACCATTTATCAGACATATCATTTGCAAAAATTGTATTCCGGTTTGTTGCCTGTCTTTTTATTCCTTAAAGATGTCTTTTGGAGCACAGAACTTTAATTTTAAAGTCAGATTTAGCCATTTATTCCTCTATGAATTGTGCTTTTGGTGTCATATCTGAGAACCTTTTCCCTAACACAAGGTCACAAAAATTATTAAAATCCTTGGCATTATGAAAAAAAAACTATTATGCTATTCTTATAGAGAAAATTGAATCTCAGAGAGTTAACTAACTTCCTTAGGCTTTATAAATTAGTAACTGAGCTGGTACATTTTGCGCTTCCATTTTTAGCAAAGCATTAATAGAGATTCTCTTTAAATTTGCTTTAATAAATATTGATTTAATATTAAATACTTAAAATGAAGCCTTAGAATCTAAACTGGTTATCTACATACCTGCATCAGATAGAAAGTAAGTAGTGCATACAATTAGCACATTATACCCAAGGGGAAGGGGTATTTTTCTATGTGGCTATGTGACTTATTAACAGAATACCTAACAAAGGAAAAAAGCATTTGATTTTGTTTAAAGAAATAGAGATGAACTAAGAAGTTTATAGACTGGGTAATATTAGTACATTAGTTTCTTTTGAATTAACATTTTTTGCATTGTGTGATAATTTTGAAATAGTTTATTAGAAGAACTTTTAACAATTAAATAAACAACAGAAGTCATCTAAAATTGGTACGTTGTATGTGGAAAAAAAATCTGTCACTCATTTTCCTTTCTAGCCTCTGATGTAGGTGGTAATAGTAGTTTCTTCTCTTTGTAATTATAGAGAAAGTAAAGTAAAAATAGAAAACACAGCAACAGAAGAGCATAGTCAAATGCTTCTAAAGGGTTCCTTTGCATCTTTAAAGACATTTGCTATTATCTTAGTGATTTTTCTTTGTTTCCTAGTGGGTTTGCACTAGTGATATTTTTATATGTATTCTACAATACAATAGTCTATTGAGATTTTATGGTGATAAATTAGACCCTAAGAGCATTTGATAATAATATGATAGTAAAAAATAACATCAAGGATGTCATACATTCATATATTTATTATAAGTTTCTGTCACTTTGAAAACAGCCAAGATATGTACACTCAGGGTATGATTCTTCATAACCCCTGGCACCTTGATTTTATCATTTTCAGCAACCATCTGTGCTCTTATCTACACTCACACATTGTCTCCATCACTCTTCACAGTTCAGCATCTTTACCTGTCAAACTCAAGAATTGTGATCTGAAAAAGCAAAATTCACAAAGCAGTTTACATTGTGCTACCAATGTGTCTTAGGAGAATTCTACAACCAGGTAATACTTTCCTAAAGGAGGCTATGATACTTGGTATTAGGAAGAAAGAATTTAAGCTCTATTTCAGATTGGACCTTAGAAAAAAATCACTCCTGGGTTGAGTTTTCTGAACTGGAAAATGAAAGCAGTATGCCATCCTTCCCAGAAATGTTATATGCCTAAATAAAACCATATATAGTAGGCCTCTTAGCTGGAGATTGAAATGAAATCATTCCTGAGATGTAGGCATGTCCATGTGAGGGGAGTACAGATTTCAGAGCCTATGACAGATAGAGAGGAAGGGACAATGGAATACAACTCAAGAATACAACATGGCCTTTGAGTGGACAGAGGAGGGAGCAGGGAGCATCGGAGAACTGGACCAGAGGGAGATAGGCAGGAAGCTAGAGAACCACTCTGTAGAGACAGCCTTAGGGCTCACAGAGTGGTAAGTACATGATACCACCTATACGCCTTTGATTTTTTGCCTAGCTCCTTTCAATCTTCAGAAGTTTCAGAAGATATTGTTTGGGAGGTATCATTTTATTATTTTATGTATCTATCAATTACCATGAAAAATTCATTTTTTAACCTGATCTCTATCCATTGCTTATAAAGCATCCCTTCAACTAATGTGACAGCTTACTGAGTTTTGATAATGTGTGACCAAACCTTACTTGACTTCTAGTTGGTCCTCCACCTTTGTGGTCCCATCTAGCTGCACTTCAGTCCGAGACACATAGTGACCACAGAGCTGGTTACAGGAACTCTCTCTGCATGTTCAAACTTACTTTAAACACGGTAAATGATTGACAACAGTTGTCACTACAAATAAGAGCAGGGGCTTTACAATCATCCTGGTTTACTTTCTGGCTACGTGACCCTTGGCAATATTAATAGTCACTAACTGATAAGTTTCTGATGATAAGTAAGGAAATTATGCTTGTAAAGTATTTGGCAGAGTGCCTAATACAGGGAATCATTGAAAAATTGCTAGCTATCATTTTAAATTTTCTAAGTTAACACTACATAGGTCTAGTTCAACTGATTTCTCCAATCCAATGCCTCAAAGCATAATGCACTTCACCATAATAAATGAATATGCATGCACAGGTTTCAAAGTTTACATGAACTACACATATGTGAACTAAGCAGGAACATGTACATGTTAAATCACTGGATGCTCTACATTGTTGTGTTATGTTGATTTGTCTTGAACATATCTTACTCTAGGTAGACACCTCAAATACTTCATATGGAGAGTATGTTGCTTCAGTGACATATGAATCCTTTCACTTCTCCTCCCCACATTGTCCTTTCCAATGTTTCAGCAAACTTTGTTTCATCAATCCCATTTTCTCTTAAGCATATCCAAATATTTTTCTTTTTCTTTTTTTTTTATGGATTGCAGTCCTTCAACATTTAAATATTCTTAACGCTTCCCCAAATGCAAAACAAAATAATCCTTGTTTCCTCCCGAAACCCTCGGTTCTGATTTCCCAACTCACTTGTAATCCACCTAATTCCTCTCCTTCAAAGTCCAGTTCCCTGAAATGTGCTGGACAACCACAAATATGGTGAGCAGCAAGCAACATGGCATCAAAAAAATAAAAGCACAAAAATACTAAGAAGTCCATTATAGTGTATTCATGTAGAACTGTACAATTAGACAATGTAACAAGAAAGCTGTTCCAACTCCAGAATTCATGTAAATTTTGTGTAGTTTTGAAAAATACAACTGCATTGAGAATAACCTTTAAGAGAATAGAATAGGCTCTATTGTTTTTATACTTACAGGCACTAAAAGTCTCAATCTAATTTTGGCTCAATTCATCAGGTATTTCTACTCCTTTCATTTACCTGCCACATTTCTATAATTTAGCTTCTAACCCAAAATTAATTCACTAGAACTACTTTTGTCAATATCACCTATGCCTGCCTTATCACTGACACAGTGGCCATGATCCCTTAATTTAACTAATATCTCTTCAGACTGTGGCCGTGTTGAACCCTCTCTTCTTGAAATCTTCTATTGCCTTGACCTAACACTGTATTTTAGCAGTACTAAGAATCTCTCCTGTCCCTGAAAAATTCAGATACTCAGTCTTATCTTCTGTCCTTGGACTTTCCCCATTTTGTTTCCAATGCACATAACAGTACCTGTCACATAGTAGATGCCAGGTACCCAGGGAAGATGGATGAACTCATTGTAAAGGCCTGAATCTGATTATCCATGACACTGCAGCTTATATTACCCTGTTAAACACCCATATTTCCACTGATTTTCTGCCATCACTCACCTCCTCTCATCTTCCTTACCTGGTCTTGGCAATTTTCTGAGTTTCTTCTTAGATTTTATGCTAAACGTTTTTTAAAGTCAAAAATTACACAGACATACAAAAATCAATTGTCTTTTTTTTAAGTAGTTCCACACCCAACATGGGGCTTGAATGCATGACCCTGAGATAAAAAGTTGCATGTTCTACTCACTGAGCCAGCCAAATGCCCCCAATTGTGTTTTTATAATTAACAATGACCAATCTGAAAAGAAGTTAAAAAAAAAACATTCCATTCACAATAGCGTCAGAAAGATAAAATACTTAGAAATAAAATTAACCAAGGAAAACAAAGACTTATACACTAAAAACTACAAAACATTCCTGAAAGAAATTTTAAAAGACACACTTAAATGGGGAGACAACTTGTGTTCACAGACTTGGAGATTCAATGTTGTTAAAATGTCTACACTAGACAGTTATAAATCTGATCCCTCTTAAAATTCCAATGGCATCTTTTACAGAAATAGCAAAAACAATCCTAGAATTTGTATGGAACCACAAAAGACCTCAAATAGCCAAAACAATCTTGAGAAAGAACGAAACTAAAGACCTCACACTTTCTGATTTCAAACCATATTACAAAGCTATGGTAATCAAGACAGTTTGATACCAGCACAGAGGCAAAAATACAGATCAATGGAACAGAATAGAAAGACCAGGAATAAACGCCCATGTATACAGCCTTGATCTTTGATGGTGCCAGGAACACACAATTGGATAAACATATTCTCTTCAAAACATACATTTGAAAAATTGGATATCCACATGTCAAAGGATGAGATTAAACCCTTCTCTTAGGTTATACACAAAAATCAACTCACAATGAATTAAAGAGTCAAATGCAAGGACTGAAATTAGACAAGCTGGATTACATTAAGCTAAAAACCTTCTGAACCACAGAAGAAACAATCAATGAAGTGAGAAAGTAACCTACGGAATGGAAGAAAATATTTATAAACCATATATCTGAATAAGTATTCTAAAATACATATCTGAATATGTATTCTAAAATATATAAGGAACTCCTATCACTCAATAATACAACACAAAACAAATAAACTAATTTTAAAAGAAGCAAAGGACTTGAAAAGCCATTTCTCCAAATGGCCAACAGGTATATGAAACTGCTTAACATCACTAATCATCAGGAGAATGCAAATCAAAACCACAATGAGGTATCACCTCATACCTGTTAGAATAGCTATTATCAGAAAAACAGAAATAACAAGTGTTACTAAAGATGTGAAGAAACTGGAATCCTTGTGCACTGTTGGTAGGAATGGAAAATGGTGCAGGTACTATAGAAAAACAGCATGGAGGTTCCTCAAAGAATTAAAAATAGAACTACTATATGATTCAGAAATACCAATTCTGTGTAAAGTTAGTCCCCTGCTTGCAGCTTTCAACCCCCACTCTGACGCATAAGAACAGGTTTAGGCCTAGAACACTTCCTTACTAAGATAAAAAGTCCTCACAACCTGTGCTGGACTTATAATTTATGTGGAAATTCAGATGCTCCTTTGTTCTGTTTAAGCACATACATCATCAGGCACCTGGTCAACACCATAACTACATCTGCACTATGGAAGAGGGCACAGGGTCATTCTGCTATAGCATAGGCTAATTAACTTGCATCAGCCCAGAAGGGACCTAATGGTCACTGGGGACTGACATCCACTATTGAAGTCGATCTTGCTTTTTTGTCTCTTCTCTATATGAGTAAAGTGCTATTCCATCCTGTCTTGACTGCCACTGCATTTTTGCTGGTGACTCCAATGCCAAGATACAGAGGTCAGAAGTGCTCAGATTTCTACTCATGATAACATACAACAGATGCCACTTGCTTAACATTATCCAAAAGAACTGAAATCAGGATCTCTAAGATACATTTTTACTCCTCTGTTCATTTAGTATTATTTATCATAGCTAAGTGGCAGAAACAACCTAAATGCCAAAAGATGAATGGATAAAGAAAATGTGGTATATACACACAACAGAATATTATTCAGTCATAGAAAAGAAGGAAATCTTATCATATATGGATTAACTTAGAGAATATTATGCTAAGTGAAATAAACCAATCACAGAAGGATAGATAATGCACAATTCCACTTACATGAGGTATGTCATATAAGCCAAACTCACAGAAAATAGAAAGTAGAATGGTGGTTGCCAGAGGCTGAAGAAGGAAATGAGGAGTTGCTGAGGGTATAGAGTTTCAGTCATTCAAGATGAAGAATGCCAAGAGGGTTGCATTTTTTTATTTTAAAAGGCAGAGCCCATACACTAAATCTTAGCTCCCTCTCAACCTCCACCATCTCAGTAACATTTAATTCTTTTCTATTTACACCACTGACCCATATCACCTTCCATCATTCCATGGACTTTCCCTATAATAACTACATTGTTTTCTACATGCTTGGAATATCTCTTATCAGTCCTTTACCTCATTTTGGTAGATGTATAGCTCCCTCTTTCTTGAAAAGTCCACTAAATGCTCACTGGATCCTATTTCTTATTCCATGTTTTCCACTATTTTGTGTTCTAGATAACTACCGTTCTAATGAGATTGAGTGGGCTTCATTTGTTATTTTCACTCCCTTAACACATGACTCTTCCTGATTTTCTTAAAGTTTGGTTTATATCTCTCTACTTATACGTAAATTATTCTCTTGAAGGACATTAGTAACATCCTACTTAATTAATCTCTCACCATTGGATTGTATTTATTCCTCTGGCTTATTTATAAATAATCTTGATGTGCAAGTACTTGGTATCAGAAATATGAAGCAATGATATGTCTCTTTAGTGGGGACAGATGAACAGTAATTTGGATCATAATCCACAGTTAGATTCTAGAAATATATCTTAAAATTCCCAAAGGGATTTAAAAGCAGTAACAAAAGCATTGTTGCATGTAAATGAATGCTCATTTAATGAACAGACTAATAATTTGAATGATGAAAAGTGAATAATTCAAGACAGAGAAACATGTTGCTGACACCTAAATTATGGCAGTGAATAAATATATCAAAGAAACATGGAAAGCACCAGATGGACTTAAATACATCAGAGAATTGGGTTGCCTACTAGCAGATGAGATCTGACTTGGAAGACTGTAAGCAAAATGCATGTGCTTATATAGTTCTAATACCTGCCTGATGATACAATCACTTAGGACAGCCAGTGGGAGGTAAAATAAGCCAGAAGAAATCCAGGGCCCATAAATATCAACTTTGATGCATTTTTTTAAAACAAGCATTAGGTTTAACTTTTTTAAGATAAGAAAAAGGAAAAGAGACCATGCCAAAATAACGTGTTTGAGTTTCATTTTTGAATACCAGAAATACGAAATTACAGGCTTTTAAAATTAAAAATTAAATTTTAAAAATCATTGTTATAAAATGAGGATAATATAAATGAGAAGAACAATTGGGTGTAGCATAACCCATTCCTGCTTTATCATATTTGTGATTGAGGCAACAATTAGGAGGCTTTAAAAAATTATTAAAGTATTGATAGGAAAGTATATCTGAGCAAAATACCAGGCTCCCTATTCCCCATTAGTTTCAGTGTTGAATAATATATTTAAGAAAACATAACATGCTTTCTCAAAATTTATCAAGTGATCATTTATGTACCGCAAAAGTACCAAGAGTTCTGTTGATTTTGTTAAAACAGGAAATTGAAGTGTCTTGCACCACCACCCTTTAGCACTAAGACTTTCCCATCGGAGTGAAAGAGCTGGAAATCAAAGCCTTAGAAAATCACTTCCAACGTTCTTTTCCACTTGAATAACTCCTCTTTCTTTCCACACAAACCCTCTTCTTTACTCCTACTTATCTGTTGCCCACACTATTACTAATTCTTCCTTGGCTTTTGCTGATCTCATTTCCTGTAATTCCTTCCATGACTTCTGATTTATCCAAATTCTTCTCATTCATCGACTCTCACATCAGTTTCCTGTCTTTTATGAACATTTTCCGTAAGTCTATAGAAAAGTCCATCTTGTCCTTTTTAAAAAAACTTTGTCTTTCTGTTGTTGTTGTTCTTATTTGATGTGTCACCAAATCCTAGTGTCTACATTCCTCAGGCATCCTTTAAAGCTGGTATGAGCCACATATCTTATTTTCAATTCTTCCTTCCATCCTGTAAATTACATATGCAAGAAGCACTCAATATTTATTGAAAAACAAAAACAAGGAGTATGTGAATGAGGGATGTAAGTTGAGGCTGTTAAGTTGACTTTTCTTTGGAGAGGGTAAATTTCTACTTCTATTTAGTTACCCATGAAAAGAACTATGAAACACCATAAGTAAAGCAATTATAGCAAAAACAAGGACGAATAAATATAGACAACAATTTTTTATAGATTTTAGGAAACTATAAAAAAGGAAAATGCCACCCATAGGCTAACCAGAAGTACCTTAATATGTAAATAAAAATAGGGGATCTGAGAAAACCACTTTTCCAACTACGCATCTTTCTTTCCTACGAACTGAAATTCAAGTATTCTCTAAGTGAATATATTTAAGCATTTTTTCATATCAGCAACAAAAGTGAATTTAGCATCCAATGTATAGTCAGTAGTCAGTACGTAATTACAAATGCCATTCAACTTTGGTAGCTTCACAATTCCACCGTTGTCAAGGAGTAAAATAAAATATACCATTCAAAATATACCTTCACATTACCACTAAATTAAATATAATTAGAATTATAATTAAATGCTATATCATTTTAGAAAGAGAATTATTTCATCAAGTTTTACAATGGCCTTTGGCACAGCACAATAAAATTGAACCTAAAAAAAAACCTCAGCTAAATGTAAAGCTCAAATTAACTAACAATTTTCATACTTTAGAACTTTTCTATGTATTTTTCTCCAGTGACCTTCTGATGACAAAACCTGAAAAGACAGTCAATTAAATTTATGTCCCAAGGCACACTATAAATTTGTCAGGACCAAAACAAGTATGCTGTGAAGTTCATGAAATCAGCTCCTAGTACCAGGAATTAGAGATAGAGAAGAGATGGACAGATCAGTCCATGGTGCTTACAGTGAAACTGACATAATGATGCTCAGGTCTGCATGAGGATGAAGGACCAAGAAAGGCCCTCAAAGCTCCCCAATATACATGTAATTACCCCAATTTATTTCAGTATTGGTACCCACAGCAGAATGTGGCCCTATTTCTAGTCATGAAATTCACATATATGTATCCTCACCTTGGTAATTTAGGGAAAGCACAGGCACCAAAGAAATGCTCATTACCTTTTTGATGCAGGGAAATGTAATACAGGAGGGAGGATCTCAGGGCTCATTTTCTCTCAGGTTATAACACTATGTCTTACTCGTGTCCAGTTCAAACTTTCATTTCAAATGGACTGATATTCTTTTATATTTTTTCTCCTCAAATAAGTAAAATTGTATAAAATAAACAAAAAATTTCCAGCTAGTTCTGATCCTTTTATCTTGAGTAATGTCTAATGATGCCCTCTGCTATGCAAACCAGGTAAAGGTTGGGCTTCCTCATCATTTTTCAGTTACATAAGAACCTTGGGATTATATCTTTCAAAGAAAAGATGTGTATCCATTCTTTTGGGAAAATGTTGCCAAAGCAAAGTTTGTCTTAACATCATATAAGTCCTTACATTTTAATATATTAGGCAACCCTCAAATGGATGACCCATGTCCCCTATGTTCACCAATACTCTGAATACTAGGGTACCCCACATGTACAGTTTTGAGGTAAAAGATCAATTTCAGACACAAATGTAACTGAAACTGTCCTTTTCTTTTTTTTTTTTTTTTAATTTTTTCTTAAGATTTATTTATTCATTCAGAGAGAGCGAGAGAGAGGCCGAGACACAGGCAGAGGGAGAAGCAGGCTCCATGCAGGGAGCCCGATGTGGGACTCGATCCCAGGTCTCCAGGATCACACCCCGGCTGCAGGCGGCGCTAAACCACTGCGCCACCGGGGCTGCCCGAAACTGTCCTTTTCTAAACCTGAAAAGGTACTTCTTAAAAGTAGGTGCTTATTCTATTCTTTCTTCCTGTACTAAACAGACATTCATTAGTAATTTTGTATCATAATGGTTTTTAAAAGCAGATTCATTGGCAGTAGGAAAGCATTTTGAAAAACAAAATACCTTTAGAAACTTAAATTTCTCCCTTCTCTATTTTTTAAAGATTTCTCCCACATTTATGTTCAAAATACGTGCCTCCTTTCCATTAACATTAAATATTTATCACGATATGAAAACATGACAGTGTATTAGAATGTCTAAGTTAAGTTTTAAAACCATTAGAAAAAGCAAAAAGGTTGTGGTTGCTCTTTTTATGTAAGTGGAGACAGAAGAAAGCTCTTTAAAAATGATTAAGCTCCTTCAAACAATATTTTCAAATACAGCAAGATTAGAGTTTAGATTCAATATGAGGACCTGTTTCAACTCTGTTTCTGGAAGAGAATAATTGAGAGTTGTGTGAACTTTTCCTCCAATAATATCCTGACCCATTTATAGAAACCCACCTGCTAGCAATAGTACGAATCTCTGCAAGTCACCATCTGAATTGAGCAAAATATGACAAACCAATCAGGATCATGAAATAAACACAGAAAATGATTTCTGGGATTTAATTAGAAGTGAATATTAAAATACTTATTCAAGTGGAAACTAATTTAAGTCTGACTCTTGGTCTTAAAACAAGGTATTTGTTTGACATCCCATTATTAAGCATCAACTGTTTGCAAGTATGCTTATGACAACAAAGATGTAGCCACAGTCTATCTTTTTCAAGTTATTCTTGGGGAGATAAAGACTTTGACAGCGGCACCAAAGTGTCTACTGCCATGCTGCTATAACAAAAGTAGTGCTTAACACAGAAATAGGGAAAAGACTGTTCTAACAGAGAGTAGGGAAGGGCCATAAAGAAATATGTGTTAACTTGGCAGTGTTTAATAAACGTAGAGAGGTAGCTATGGAGAAAGGCGAGAAGGCCTTTTCAGAGAGAACCATACCATAAATAGTCAAGATGAATCAAGTGCAGAAGACTTTGATTCTTGGGGTGTTTTAAAAGATGTTGAGCAGGACAGCAGAATTATCAGATATCTCTTTTGGAGAGATAATTTGGCAGCACTTTAGAGTTATGATCTCCTAAGTGAAATGTGTACACCTGGACAGAGATGGGTAGGGAAAAGAAAATTAACTGGGATTTATTTATTTTTGCTTCATATCTGTCATTTCAAATGTGTTATTATTTTGTAATGTACACAATATTTAAGGACAGTGGAACATGTAGACAAGTTATAAATTTGTATGTATAACTCAAACCTGACACTAAAAATACTACCATCACCAGTACCAACAACAGCTGTATCTTTGCCTTGGCTGAGATTAGAAATAGTTGATGTAGAGCATGGCTTGGAAAGGGACAGATGGAATCAGGCTGGGTTATAGAGAAATGCTGCTACGATTTGCAAGCTTTTATTACTTTGAAGAAATAGAATTGTAAGATATGGTCAATCATATTAAAGAAGTGGAGAAAATGGAGACCCTGAGATGATTTCAAAGCTTAGACATGAATCAAATATAGGATATAAATCAGTAAGTTCAGAAAAGGAAGGAAATCAAGAGAGAATGTATGGATCACTACATTAAGACTCAAATAAATAATCCATATGTCATTCTCTTTAATCTCTTCATCATGGTGATCTGAAGGACATGGCAAAAGTAATTAGTGCTATGAACATCACTGTTTCCATCTACTCTTCCATCTTCTGCTCAAGAAACACAGCTGGATGAAGATTGATAATTCTCAGTGCAATATGTACTTCATTCCAATTAATAGAGCTAGCAACCAGCAGTATTCTATTCATAAATAGGGTTAGAACCAGAACCTACTTCAAGTTTGCTGTGAGAATTAAATGAGTTAATACATGTGAAATATTTAGATGGGTCAACAATATATTAAGGCTCACTACATGATAGCCACTATTATTAATAATTATTTATATCCAAGGGGCATCTGGGTGGCTCATTCACTTAAAGCATCTATCTCTTGATTTGGGCTAAGGTCTCAGGGTTGTGAGATCAAGCAAAAGGATGGCTCTGTGTAATTTTGTCCTACCAGAACACTGGGTCTGGGTCAATGGGTCCCACAAAATAATGACTACTAATTCTAAAGGGGAATGTGCCTTTATTTTTCTTTGTAATTATTACTTATTAGAGTCCAGACTCTAGGAAGTTTTATGCTAACTTGTAGAATTTTGTCTGTTAAAGCTGCCAATGATTTCTAATAGAAAAGATAGCCCCAAAGCTTAAGGTTATATTGCCTTTCAGGACACTAACCAGTTTTGCACTATTATTTAGTGATCTTACGCCAACATTCTTTGTTCCTGTGTTTGTACATACACTATCTTTGAATTCATTTTAACCAGCTTTCATTTATCTCTTTTCCTCACTAATGGAATAAATAAACATCCATATGTGCTTACTATATATTTGTATAAGAGTTATTTTTAAACATTTTTAAGGGTATTCTTTTATGATGGCTAAAATCTGAGTACTAATTAAATGTTATATACAATTACTAATTCATTGGTTTCTAAAAACAGCAATATGAAATGAACATAGTATAATCCATATTTTATATCTTACAGTAAAGAAACTCTTTACCAGTCTTTAAGTAAATGTCCAAACAATGGGAAGTGCACCTTGGCCTAGAATTATCATTCTTTAAGAACCTCCATGTCTTGATTAAAGGAACTGAGGACATAATACTACAGGGCTGAATTATCCTCTTAGCCACCAAAACTCCATAGTTAGCATATTAAGGAGAATGTATGGCACATTTGTTCTTTGAGAGCCTTACTTTATGATTCATTACTTTCTCCCTTGATCTCTTTGTATTCTGTATGCTGTGCCTTAATTCAGGCTATACCCCCAGTCATTAAAGTCTAACATTTTGAAATTGTCTCAGGATCTACAGTCCCCATATTTATAATAAAAATAAATCACATACAGCGACTCACAAAGTAGTAGTAGATATAATAGGATATCTAACTTCTCACTCTACTGCTGTTGAAGTTTCCAGCTGAACTTGACTCCCATTTCTCCCCCATCTGAGGCATGTCCTGAACTACTAGTAATCTCTAACCTCATAGGGGCAGGGTATCACCATTGCTATTATTGATGCTACTGAGTTTGAGCCATCAGAAGTGAGTTGAAGTAAAATAAAATAAATAAATAAATAAATAAATAAACAAACAAACTGTATACATGTGTATATTAAATATTTATAATGTTATGTTCTGCTAAACTTTTTTTTAAAGGTTTTATTTATTTATTTGAGAGAGAGAAGAAAAGCACAAGTAGGGTAAGGGGCTAAGGGACAAGCAGACTCCCTGCTAAGCAAGGTGTGCAATGCAGGACTCATTCCCAGGACCCTGAGACCATGACCCAAGCCAAGCCAAAGTCAGATACCTTACTAAATTTCACTTTTTGCATCTTATAAATCAAACATAATTTGAAATTAAAATGAATATAACAATAAATAAGAATTAAAATTCAATAATTTCTTCCCTTAACCCCAGTTGATTGGTATCCCCTATGTCCCACCAAGGTGAGCACATATCATATAATTCTATGTTACTGTCAACATCTATTCCTAAAAGAGCAATGGCTGGATTCTCTGATGGATACTCCCTCCTGCTCAACATCTTCATAAATAAATATGTCAGACACATAATCTGAATCTTTTGCCTTCTTGCTTTGAATAGTACAGTTTGTTCTGTTAGTAATGCCTTCTATTATACCCACCTTTTTTTATGCCCCTAGTAAGTACTAACATTCAAGTAATGCCTAATTTCAGAGCACTACTTTCTCTCACTTGTTTCAATCAGTCTCCCACATGTAGATATTCTATATTGCTTTCTATCACTACTCTAGAACTTAAGACAGCTTCCAGTGTCCTAGACAGAATATGCCTCCCACCTGTCCCCCCCACAAAAGACACCCACTGTGAATATTATCACCTTACATGGCAGATGTGATGAAGTTAAGGATATTGAGAGGAGGAGACTGTCCTGCATTATCTGGGTGGGTCCAATGTAACCACAAGGGTCATTATAAAAGGGTGACAAAAGAGTCAGAATCAGAGAATAAGATGTGAAGACAAAGCAGTGACAGAGAGATTTGAAAATGCTATCTAAGTAGCTGACTTTGAAGATGAAGGGCTATATACCAGGGAATGTGGGAGAACTCTACATCCAAAAACAGCAAGGATATAGATTTTCACCTAGAGCTTCTGGAAGGAACACAGACCTACCACGTCATTTTACACTTGTGAATTCCAAAACTTTTACATAATAAATTCGGGTTTGGGGTGATCTGTTACAGCAGAAATAAGAAACTAATACATCTTGTTTTGACATGATTAAAATCTTCCTTCCCATATGCAAAGCTCCAGGAAGACAGACGATGGTTTAGTCTACTTGTTCCCCAGAGACATCTTTGGAAATAACTAGTTATCTATAGAAGGTATGACTCTTTGAGAGCCAAGCAAACAGTTTAATTAGTCCCCACTTGAGTAAGACACTTAGTCTAAAGGGACCTTTGGTTAGTCTAAAAGGATACCACTTATGATCCTAAATGATCCTGAATAGTTTTTTATACTTTTTGTTAGATGGGATAATAACTGTCAAATTTATCTCTGTTCAGGGTAATATGCAAATTTATTTATGGGTCATGGCATTTAGATAACAAATAGAAAAACCAAGCTCCACATATCTCTCTACATTTTTTTTGCAGGAAATAAAATTGAGACATATTTCCACAGTAAATCTAAATGTCTGCTATATTACCAGGCTTAAAAAAGTTATGTACATTAGATATTACATCATTGTTTGAAGTACATTAGTGCTTTTGAAACAGCTGCTTCAATCCTCAGTCTCATAAAAAAGAGCAACCACAGTCTATGCTTTTTCTAATGGTTTTAAAATGTATGTTAACTTAGAAATTCTGATCCACACTAATGTTTGTATACCATAATACAGAATATTAATGGAAAACATAAAGGGGGAAAAGCCTTTACAAAACAGGGCAGAAGGAGGAACATGTTTCTCAAAGTGTTTCTGGTTTCAAAATGCTTTCCCTTTGGCAATGAATATGTTTTTAGAAGAGCTTTATGAGACAAAATTACTAATAAATGTATGTATTTAGCACATGATGTGAGAATAGAACAGAAGCATTGACTTGCAGAAAATTTTCTAAAAGAGAAGTTTTGACTTTTGTTAGTACATAAAGCTCTTATTACATCTATGCCTTCTCATTCAGGGCTGCCCTACTGTTGTACACAGGTGATATGTAGGCTAAATGTTAGTATATTAACAAGCCAAATATAAGGATTTCTGTGACTTCAAAATCAGCTTTACTTCAGGAACAGTTTCCTAAAATAAAAGGTGCACATATTTTTCTCCAAAGAATATGATCTCTATCATCCTGGTTCTAACTCGGAATCATCGTCTGGTATACAGCATAGTGAAAATAGAAAACCCATTCTTATTGCAAAGTACATCTTTAATATCACTCAGGATACAAGAATGGAAACGTACAAAGAGATGATAATCACGATGATGATGAAGGCCGTGATTGGTTACTCATCCTTTATTCACTTTGGCAAGGTAAATAAATACAAAAGAAAATTTGATTCTTTGGAATGAAAGGATGAACTTCCCAGCAGCAGGAACCAGAGAGCAAATTTAACACAAGTGTCACTAACATTGTGCTGCATTCTGCCCACATAAAGAGGCAATGAACATTTCTTAAATGGTTGCTCCTTACCTGAACCAGCAGGGAGAGGGCATATACATGCACACTTGGGCACTTAATGTCTAGAAATGGGGTTAAGTGCTGCATTTGACTTTCTCAAGACTGAAAAAAATGAAGATTTTGTAAAAATAAAGCATGACACTGGGAGGTTGGTGGCTGCCTTCATCCTTTGCCCTCCTGCCGAGCTGAGCAGTACAACCGCAGTGTCTGTGTAAGCAACAAGCTCCCCTCTCAGCCCACCTGCTAGTCATAAGGAGTATGGTGCATTTGTCCTGTGTTTGACAAATTCACAATTTACCTTGGGATGTAAACTGAATGGACAACATTCAAGGGCTTTGTACACAAGACAAATGACTAGGGAAAATATAGAAAGAAATTCTGAGCCATTAAAATTGCCTATTGATCTGACCTAAATGGCCACTGGTTTCACAGAACCAACCAGAGCCTGGACAGATTTCTTTTCTATACTTTTTGTTTCATTTTAGCTAATTACATCATTCACTCGAAAGTATAAAAATATTTTTAAAAATCAAAATAGGATACTTTCAGAAATTTGAAGGGCACCTGGGTGGCTCAGTGTTTGAGCATCTGCCTTTGAGTCAGGTCGGGATCCCAGGTTCCTAGGATAGAGTCCCACATCGGGCTCCCTGCAGGGAGCCTACTTGTCCTTCTGCCTATGTCTCTGCCTTTCTCTCTGTGTCTATCATGAATGAATAAATAAAATCTTTTATTTTATTGAAGCAGGCTCCATGCCGGGAGCCCGACGAGGAACTCGATCCCAGGACTCCAGGATCACACTCTGGGCCAAACACTGGCACTAAACCACTGAGCCACTAAGGGATCCCCTAAATAAAATCTTAAAAAAAAAAAAAAAAAAAAAACAAGAAATTTGAAAATGACCAAAATTGTAGAACAGAGGGGGGAGGATGAAAAGAATAAAAGAAAATGGCAAGAATCCAATGGGAAGAATTGGAAGGCAACTAAGTTAAGTAGGACTTAATCCAGCTGGATTAGTGCAAATGCAGTGCATCTGCAAATCAGGTTTCCATTGGTCTAGATAGGGAGTGTTTTAAAATGGTGAAATGGGTGCATTAGTGGCCTAACTTTGGAATTGAATAAGGAAGTATAATACAGTATCTAAATGACATGCATCGAACTGATGAATACATGTGAATTGTGTGTGTGTGTGTGTGTGTGTTCTAGCAAATAAACTGATGAATGAGTGAATATACAATTTATATTTCAAGTCATCTGGACAATTATGATACTGGTAGACATTATTTGGTGGGTTACTAGTTCCCAAAGAATTTGAACTTTTTAGAATAGCTGCTGTCTTGTGGGGATGTAAGATAGAATATTTAAGAATAATATTGTTTCAGATGAGCCTGTCATCTCATAAATAGATCCAGTTAATATTCTTGTTTCCCAAAACAGAACTTGAAATTATTTATACAAAGGTATCATTACCAATGTATCAGGAAAGTCTTCTGTAAATTTTAATTTTTCTTTCCCTTCCTAATTTTTCAAGGATAGTTGAATTCAACTATTATACATTTTTGTATGGAATCAGGCTGAAAAATATTTTAAAAATTAAGGTCATACTCCGGATCAGTTTTCCCATTATTTTAGTGGGAAACCGTGAGATATAAATATATTTCTTGCCAACACCAAATCATACTTTTGAACAATTATCAATCTCTCTATCTGCAGCTCAAAAACATTATGCTTTATTCATTTGGGTTCTTTCATAAAGCCATATCAGAGAATGTCTAATACTCTTATCAACCATCTGAAAATTAATTGAACTATTTTCCCAAAATTCTAACAAAGAACTTAAAACTTCTTTGGAATTATTTGGGTTCCTTTTAGTTTGTTTTGCCTAATATTTCAGCAGAAACATAATTTTTAAAAAACCTCTTTAATTGTACTTAATATTTTAAAATTCCAGGAAATTTTTAGATTGATGGTTTATAGTTAAAATCTGCTTTATTTTCGTTTTAGTCATACTAACATTCTCTAATTTCAAAACTCTTTGGGGAACACTATTATAAATGAAATAAAGTATCTCTGTTAGCTGTCTATTGCTAGGTAACAAATTATCACAAAATTAGCAGTTAAACACACACACACATTTATTACCTCAGTTTCTGTGGGTCAGCTTAGCTGAGTAATCTGCCACTTAAAATTCCACAAGGCTCAAATCAAGGTACACCCAGGCTGCCTTCCCATCTGGAAGCCAGAATAGGGAAGTATCTACTTCCATTCTTACTCAAATTACAGGCAGAATTAATTTCCTTATGTCTGTAAAAATGAAGGCAGACTTATTTGCTGTCAGCTAGAGGCTCCCTCATCTCCTAGGAGCAGCCTTCAATTCGTAAAGGCGACTCCCAGTTCTTAGAGGCTGCTCACAGTCTTTTGCTTTGTGGACCTCATCAATTTGGTGGCTTACCTTCATTGGCCAGCAAGTAGTCTCCAGAGCAAGTGTACTAGCAAAATGTACTCTTACAAAATGTAACCATGGAAGGAGCATCCCATGTGTGCCATCATATCCATCACCCTTGTCATAATCTATGCTTAGAAGCAAGTCACAGGTCTAGTCACACTCAAAGTAAGGAATCACACAAAGACATGAATGTGAGGAAGAAGGAATTATGGGAAGCCATCTTAAAGTCTGCCAAGGTCTCTCTGAAAACAAATTTCTTTTTAATGGAGTCTGATTTTCCTCAGTTAAGAATCAATTGATTCTTACTTTTAAACTTTATAACTGCATTTTTATTTTTTTAAGCAATTAAAAAAAATACTTGGTGAGTCAAGGAACTTTTGTTGTAGACTTTGTTGTTGTTTTTTATTTTAAAATCTAGTTAGTTAACATACAGTGTAATATTGATTTCAGAGGTAGAATTTAGTGATTCATCACTTGTATACAATACCCAATGCTCATCACAAGTGCCCTCCTTAATGCCCATCGCCCATCTAGCCATCGCCCATCCCATACCCACTTCCCTCCATTACCCCAGAGCTTGCAACTTGTTCTCTATCATATAACTGCATTTTTAAAGGACACTAAATATGTCCATTTTTAAACATTTGAAGATATTTTGAAAGAAAGTTACCATACTTCCCTATGGGAGAGAGAATGTATATTTAAAAATATCTATGTAAAAAAACAAGACACTGAGAAAATGTTACTGGCTTAAAAATTTATACACATTTTGATATATAAGCATTTAAATAAAAATGTATGAGCATTTTTGTGTCTGTTGAGTTTTTTAGTTTCAAAATGCACTGTTTATCACATCTGCTAGTATTTCATATATACAAAGGCAAAGTCGCCATCCAAATTAATAGTAGTAATTAGCAAACTGCGTTTCTCACCACAGGCAAATGTCTGACTTTAGATTTATTACAAACGAGCATTTAAGAGTTGAAGCAGTAGGTAGAATATTCTCAGAGAACAAAATGATTATTTAACATAATCTTATAAAGAATAATATAGCCATATTAATTCCTAATAAAACACAGGTTGCATATATAAATTCATATCCATTTTATTAAGGTTTTATTTAATATTAACCTTTGAGAAGTACTTCTTAAAAGTTTTTGATAGTTTTGCTTAATTTCTATTTTGTTGATAAAAAGTTTACGAATTTTACTTCAATGAATTTAGGTGGAAAGGTCCGTTAATTGTTATAGGTAGAGATTCAAAAACTCACTTTGTTTAACCTAAGAGATAACTTTAATACTTAATATATTAACATAGTTCCTAATATAAAAATATCTTAATAATTTTGGATAATACTGATGGATGGAAGAGTGAGTAAAAATCAACTCGTGGAAATATCTGATATTTCATTTATTGTTTTGAACATTATCTTTGACAATATGCTATAGGGATTTTGCTAAAATGCAATACTTTGGAAAAATTAATCAGCCTATTGACTCTTAGTATAATAGATAGTAGTAATTACTACCTAATACAATTATTTAATTTATAAAGAAATATGCAAATATGTCCTATTATGGGAATGCCTAAAAAATTTGCCTACTTCAGCAATCTACTGAAGAGGAGATAGTATTTACAAATGATATATCTGATAAGGGGTTATTATCCAAAATATATAAAGAACCCAACACCAAAAAAAAAAAAATTACAGATAATCTAATTAAATACTGGGCAGAGGATCTGAATAGACACTTTTCCAAAGAAGGCATACAGGTGGCCAAAAGACACATGAAAAGATGCTCAACATCACTTACCATCTGGGAAATGCAAATCAAAACTTTATTTTTTTAAAGATTTTATTTATTTATTCATAGAGACACAGCTAGAGAGAGAGAGGCAGAGACACAGGCAGAAGGAGAAGCAGGCACCATGCCGGGAGCCTGACGTGGGACTCGATCCGGGTCCCCAGGATCACGCCCCCCGGCTGCAGGCGGCGCTAAACAGCTGTGCCACCGGGGCTGCCCAGAAATGCAAATCAAAACCACAATGAGGTATCACCTTACACCTTACATACTAGAATGACTATTATCACAAAAACAATAAATAACAAGTGTTGGCAAGGATGTGAAAAAAAGGGAACACTCACACACTGTTGGTGGGAATGCAAACTGGTGCAGCCACTGTGGAAAACAGTATGGAAGTTGCTCAAAAAATTGAAAACAGAAACATCATCTGCTCCAATAATTCCACTTCTGGATATTTATCCAAAGAAAATGAAAACATTAATTTGGAAAGCTAATATGCACCCATGTGTTTACTGCAGCATTATTTACAATAGACAAGATATGGAAGAAACTGAAGTGTCCAATCAATAGATGAACTGATAAAGAAAATGTGGTGTATATCTATGTGTGGTTTTATATATAGGTATATATATATTTTTTGTATATATATTTTGTATATATATTTGTATATATATTTTGTGTGTGTATATATATATACACACACACACACACCATAAATGGAATGGAATATTACTCAGCCAAAAAAAAGATGAGATCTTCCCATCTGCAACAACAGGGATGGACACAGAAGGTATTATGCTAAAAGAAATAAGTCAGACAAAGAAAAATACCATTTAATTTCACTTATATATGGAATCTATAAAAACAAAACAAGCAAACAATAAAAGAAATAAATTCATAAATACAGAGAATAAATTGGTGGCTGCCAGAGGGGAGGGAGGGGAATGGGCAAAACAGGTGAAAAGGATTAAAAGGTACAAACTTCCAAGTATAAATAATTAAGTCACAGGGACAAAAAGTACAGTATAAGGAGTACAGTTAATATTTTAATAAGTTTGTATGGTATTCAATGTTAAACCACACTTAACCACAGTGAGCACTGAGTTGTCAAATCATCTGTGTATACCTGAAACTAATATAATATTATGCATCAACTATTCCTCAATTTAAAAATTTAAAAATATAAAAATTTTAAAAATAAAAACTTCAAAAAAATTTTGCCTACTTCATTTCTACCCCTCACCTTCTAAAATATATATAAATTAGTTTGCAGGAATTAGAATTTCAAGAACCAATATTATCATAACTTTATTTTGAAATAATTAAAACACCAGAGAACCTATAGGGATATTATAGATTATCACATCAGCCAATTTTTCATATTTATAAATTAATGGCAATAGGAGGAGCTGTCAGAATTAGTGAGGGGGGGGCACTCAGACATGAGTTTCCAATAAACGACAAATAATTTATTTAGCATAAGGAAGCCACTACAATATTTGGGACATACTTATCCAAAAAAGTGTTTTTTTTTTTATATTTAAAACTCTGATTTAACTGGATGTCCTGAATTTTGTCTAGCCACCCTACACTCCCTTCAGCCAGATTCACTAACTGTTAATATTTGTCACATTTTTTACCATTCTCCCATCTCCCTCTTCTTTGTCTCTATATATGTGCAAATGTGCACAGCCTAGACACATACATATTCATGATTTTTTTCCAGAACCATCTGAAAGTTTGCACACATTATGCTCCTTTACCTATAAACACTTCCATTTTTATTTTCTAACAAGACTATTTTCTTAAATATTCACAAAAAATGCAAAATTCATGAAATTTAATACCCCATAAATATCATTGTTCAATATGCAGTCCATATTCTGATTTCACAATTTGTCACAATAACTGCTCCTTAGATAATTTCTCTCTAGCCCAAGACCCAATTCAGGATCACACATTTATTGCATTTGTTTGTCATAACTCTTTAGTTATCTTTAATCCTAAACATTCCTCAATCTTTTTTTGCTTTTCATGACATTGTCATTTTGGGAGGAATTTAAGGCATTTATTTTGTATAATATGTTTCTCAATTTGGGTTTATTTGCTGTTTCCTTATGGTTAGATTAAGGTTATGCATTTATAGCAGGAATATCACAGAGGTGATGCTGTCTCAAGAAGGGCAACATATCATCAATCAAATGATGTTTTTTCTAGACTGGTGATGTTAACTTTGACCACTTGATTAGAATGACACCTACCTGTTGTATTTTAACAAGTATTTTTTGTGGAGATACTTGAAACCACATAAATACCCAGTTTCCCATCTAAATTTCACCCACTAGTTTTCAGCCTCAATTCACCATTACTTATTGCTTAAATGAATTATAACGATGATAGCTGAAACTGATTTTTTTAACACCATCAGTCCTTCCACATTTATTATATAGCATTCTACAGTAAGAGAATGCCTTTCTTCTCTGATTTAGATATGCTTGAATTTAAGAATGCACTTGTATGCACATTTTAGCGTCTATAATGTTACATATCAATGTTTACTTCTTGACCTCCTACAACATTTATAAATAAGCAACATCATTGTCTCTCCTTTCTGACATTTTTTCTACATTATGTTTTATGTGACATTATAATTTATTCTCTATGCTTTTTTGGTTCACATTTTGGGGGAAAAATGCATTCTACTTTACTATGGAATTAATTTTATCTTTCTGCAAATGTGTCCTCAAATTTTAAAGCACTTCTCATTATAAAGTTCATCTGCTAGGTAGCAGATTATCACATACTAAATTTCCACATGTATTTGGGTCTATCTCTTGACTTTCTGTTCTACTGCACAATTCTATTTGTCTACTCACATACCAGTACCAAATCATTTGAGTCACAGAGAATTTTACGGTCACACATGGTAGGGCTTGTTCTCCTCATAGTATTTCATCATTTTCACTGCTATTCTTACAGTTTCTTCTTCTATACAAAGGTTAATACTCATTAGTCTGACTCTTTGAAAAAAAGATGCTGTAATTTTTCTTTTTGTTGAGTATTCAGTTAAAATTTAGAGAATAAGTTGGATGGACAGTACTAATATCGTCATAACATTGAGTTACCCTCTAAGAATAAGGGATGTCTTCCCATCTATTCAAGTCTACTTTCGTGTCCTTCAGAAATATTTCAAACCTCTCCTCAACTGGTATTCTAACTGGTTCTGCTAATTTTGTGTTATTATGTATCCTGATAGCTTATTAAATTTTTCTTAGTTTCATCATTGATTCTAGAGTCCTTAGTCTTTCAAATATACATTCATGTCACCTGCAAAAAAAAAGAGAAAGTTTTACTCCTTACTTATTTTACCTATTCTTAAACA
This sequence comes from Canis lupus dingo, assembly GCF_003254725.2. NCBI lineage: Eukaryota > Metazoa > Chordata > Mammalia > Carnivora > Canidae > Canis > Canis lupus. Next base: position 74,996,485 of record NC_064247.1, read on the forward strand.
TCTAAGTCATTTCTCTTGATCAAATATTAATAGTTGCCTTAAAGTGCTGATTAGTAGCAGAGATTGTGGGTATACTTGCCTTATTCTTAGTGGAAATATCACTACTATATGTCATGAAATAAGAGAACCACTACAGAAGATCTGGGTGTGTACATGCACATATATATATGTGTGTGTGTGTATGCATATATACAGATATATATATGCAGATACATAATGTGTATACACATACATATATAAAACATCAGTGTGTGAATAAAACTGTGGAAAATTTTCTTAGAGTTTTAAATATTTGTTGCATCATTGTTTTATTCTTCAGAAACTAAAGTAATATGAAAATTATTCCTTATTTTCCTATCTTCCATTCCAACTACTTTCCTTTTTATCTTCTTAACTCTTAAAATTCCATTATTATTCTTTTGGTTGCTGCCTTTCTGCAATGCATGTAATGAAAGTTTAACTTTAGTCTTCCTCACACCTGGATATCTTGTAATTTATTATCTGTTTTTTACATCATTCTTTTTTTAAAAGATTACTTGATTTATTGATTTATTTATGAGACAGCGAGCACAAGGAGGTGGAGGAGTAGAGGGAGAAGCCGACTCCCCATTGAGCAGGGAGCCCGATGTGGGGCTACATCCCAGGTCCTAGGATCACAAGCTGAGCTGAAGCCAGATGCTTAACCAACTGAGCCACCCAGGTGCTCCCATTCTGTCTTTTTCTTCTCTTTCCTTTGTTCAATAAACTCTTTTTTCTTCTGGGTTTTGTCTGTTGTCGTTCATTTCTATAGTTACTTTCTGAATGTATGAATCAAGTAGTTTTTCATATTGTTAAATGCTCTTATATTTAATTCTATTTTAACTGTTATACGTATAGTTTATTTCTATTTTTTTTTATTTTTTTCAGAAGGTATTTTCAATTGATACATGTTGACTTCACATTTTTCTTGCTCATTTCTGCTGTATAGAAGCATTTTTACAAAATTCTTAGCTTGTCAGTATTGCATTATTTACTTAATGGATGTTTATATTTGTTTTGGTGGTTTAATGAAAACAAATTAACAATTTTATATAAAGAAATTTATGCTTAGTTTGGGGGCACCTAGATGGCTCAGTCAGTTAAGGGTCTAACTCTTTATTTCAGCTCAAGTCATGATGTCAGGGTTATGAGACTGAACCCTGCCTGTGTCAGGCTCCAAACTAGGTGTGGATCCTCCTTAAGATTCTATTCTCTCTCTCCCCTCTCTGCCCCTCTACCTTGCCTCCCTGTCTCCCTCTCTAAAATCAATCAAACAAACAAACAAAAAAGCTTAGTTTTGCTTCATTAAATCTACTCCAAAGAGAAAATATTTTTCCAAATTAGCAATGCTTAGATTAGAATTTTAATAATCATAAATTAATACAAACTCTAAGTAATGTATAGTAAAAGCTCCTTTTTCTATTGTTTGTATTAAAAAGAAATTGATGCGATGGAAAATAAGTCTCTTTGTTTATTTAATATTCAAATTAACATCCATTTAAAATTTTATAGTTAAGTGCACAGAGCCCGTGAAGGAACTCAAATTGGAATATTTATCCTGATAGATCCTAAGAGAAAACTGATGCCAAACTTAATAGGGTAATTGAAGCACTCTTTACAAAGTTGGGGGTGGTTGGGCGAGGATGTTTTGGACCATCAACAGAGCATAGTACTCTGAGGCTAGCCACATAAGAAAGTTATGCCACCTCTTCTAACAAGGCAAAAGGCCACGTGGTTGCCTGAAACTGAGGCAATCACTAAGGATGGACAGTCTGGTTTTTCTAAAGTTTAGTAATTATCAGCATCTCATTTTCCCTCCATCCATGACATTTTCCTATTTTTAATTTGTTTTTATTTTTTTCTCAAGATTTGTATGATATATGTATATTTTAAATTTCTCTCCATTATATACTATCCTGTCATTATAATTGTAAATGTTTTTCTTAGTTTGTCATTCAATCTTTAATTTTTCACAACGCCTCTGATGTACAGAAGATACATTTTGTGAGGCTAAATACACTAGGGCTTGTTATATTATTTCTTCGAAAGATTTTTTTAAATTAGAAATACCTTCCTTATCTATTTATTAGCCTAATATATTTTTTGTGATACCAGCAATTTAAGTATAAATGTTAAGTATAGATCTTACAGCTCAGAATACTTTTTGAAGTTTGACAAAAATTCTAAGATGTGTGTATGCATGTGCATGCTTGTTTATAAGGCTAATTATCCCAATGATTTTTTTTTGAATACTCTATTCCTTTTCATTTTATTGTATGCATCACATCAAAGTCTCCTTAAGGACTATGTAAGTTGTTTCATTGACCTATTTGTCAGCATCATACCATTTTAATTATCATAGATTTATCATTTTTGGCTTCTGATAAGGCAGGTCACCGTTAAGCCTGTTTCTGCTCACTGATGCTGATCTTTTACACTGAATCCTGCATTCAATGCCATTAATCTTTTCCCACTCAGAGAATGTAAATCCAATAAAGATCCTGAGTTGAGAATCCTGAGGTGTTGAGTAACAAAATGAAACAATTTGCAGAACACTGTATGCAAACTCAAAAATGAACCTTGTCCAATTTGGCAATAGAAATCCCTCCTCATATTGCATTTATGTAAATTAGCCTAGGTGATCAAATCACCTGTAAACCTCTCTGAATTGTCATCCATAAAAAAAGTATAAAGTGGCTTTGTATCTGTCAGAAAATGTATGTGAACAATTGTTTGGTTTGATTTCAGTATGTATCTATTCAACGTAATACAGTTTTGAATCGAGAATTCAACGCAACCCAAATCAGGGAAGGAAATTATAACTCAGCTTCAGCTCTGATTCTCATTAAAGCAGGAGTTATTTCCACAATTTTAAAAATAAGTGCCGCAATGTCTAGAAGCTATGCCTGCTTTCAGAAATGAACATGTTTTCTTGTTGCCCCTTGGGGAACTGGGATCATGAATGCACAATGTTCATCAGCTTTCTCTGGGCCACCTCCTAATTTTTTGTAAGCAACAGAATTGATGATGATAGCTTTGTTTCTTCACCCACTAAATTACCTTCATGCCCCAAATGTTCTAATTGGTATTTCTTTCTCAAAGCATCAATAGTTGGTTTTCATAAGGAAACAGGAATGGTAGGTGGGGTTCTGTGCCTGAGCTCCTCGCAGCTAGACAAGTCTTACCATGTGTTCACTGCCCAGGACCTCTGCTGGAAAGCCATACCTTGTTCAGCATCACCTGATGGGGGTCCTCCACTAAGACTTATAAAATTTGATTTAATTTGATTAACTATCCTCCTGACTATCCTCCTTGTTAGCAGTCTTCTCCTTCACCCCCAGACTTCAGAGACCTTGGAAAAATCTGCTGTGAATAAATAAATTTGACAAACTACAGGATATGACTTGTCGCTCCGTTAATATTGACAAAAAACAACTGGATTGAAAGATGAAAGCATCTGGAATGAGGCGTGGGAGGAAGGCAGGAAGGGAAAGGATGTTCAAGAATTCAGAGAACTGTGTGTGGCCAACTAGCACAGCCCAGCTCACAGTGACCTCCTCAGGGGTGCTGGTTCACAGACTGATGGAGTGAAGAAAATTTCACTTAAACCAAGTGGGAAATTATAGTTACCAAATTGACAATTACTTCTTTCACATATATATCTTTCATTGCTACATTTCCATCACTGCATGCATCACTTCTGACCTGAGGGCTCTTTACAATTCTTGATTTCATTAGTGTAAAAAACATGCCGTCGGAGCACTGACTGGAGTAAACTTCCAGGCAGAAAATTCAACTGTGTTAATCTAGCAGAGTATCTTCAGCAACCCTTGAGCTGCTGTGCTATGAACTGGCTGTGCAGATTGCTAATGCTTTGTTGGGAGTTCATTCAAGATGAAAACATTTGATGCATCAACTTTGAAGTGATGTGTCATATGCACTCTAAAAGAGTTAAATGCTAAGGTCTTTCCCTCTGAAGAGCCCAATGGCCACATGAGGCTCATATTACATAAGGACGTAGCTTCTTCACAAGCTTTGACAGTTTACCCAGCCTGTACTGGTCCTCCAGGCTAAAAGCCAGGACATGCTGTGTTATTTTCAATGAGCTGAGGCTCTGCTCCACCTGCATTCCTTGATTCTTCTATATTATTTGTATAGTATTGGTATAGTATTTGGTGTATAGTATTTGTATAGTATTTGGTGATTCATAATGAGTCTGATTTGTTCAATGATTGATTTACCCAAGTGTTTAAGAGCAACTATTACAGAGAAGTCTTGGTGACAGGTGGCAGAATTTAAAGGAGAAATAACATAGTGATTGCTCGGCCTTCTGTGAGAAAAATACTCTGCAAGGGAGCCAGGTGCGTTAAATAAGAAATTATAGTAGTAGTTGATAAATAGTGTAATAGAACTCGAAGAGGGGGGCAGCCCTGGTGGCTCAGTGGTTTAGCGCCGCCTTTGGCCCGGGGTGTGATCTTGGAGACCTGGGATCGAGTCCCACATCGGGCTCCCTGCATGGAGCCTGCTTCTCCCTCTGCCTGTGTCTCTGCCTCTCTCTCTCTCTCTCTCTCTGTCATGAATAAATAAATAAAATCTTAAAAAAAAAAAAAGAACTCAAAGAGGCTGTAAGAACATGTAAGAAGATCACCTAACCTAGTCAAGTGGGACTAGATAATGTATTTAATAAATATTTCTCAGGTATCAGTAAATGAATAAGATCACATTTAGGCTGGTGTCTGAAAGATGATGACTTGGTTCAGCAGCAAAGTGAAAATGTAGGAGCAGGAATGGAAATCAAGACAGGCAGAGGGACGAGCAAGGGAGAAGACCAGAAGCCAAAAAGAGCAAGGTGTTTTGAGAAACTGAAATAAGGTCAGGACAGCTGTCACAGAGGATGCACCCAGGAGAGTGATCAGTGTGGGCTGGATGGGGAGGCCATGAAAGGTCTTCTAAGCCAAGTTAAAGAATCTGAAATGTATCTTTTATGTAGCCTGATGGTTATAGTACTCACAAGTCACCTCCCAAATAAGACTAGACTTTCTTTTGTATTATGAAAAATATAAAATTTATACACTCTGAGCACTATATGAAGGTGTCATGTGAAAATGCGTGGTACAAAAGATACTCCATAAATATTTAATGATTCTAAACTGGATGACTTTGTCAAATAGAAATTATAACTTCACCCATCTGTGATGATTTTATAATGCACCTATGTGCAAAATTTCCTTATTTATCATTTTAGCAAATAATATTTTATCTTTAAAAACAGTTCTTTAACCTTTGGCAAAAGCGTAATTTCAACAAATGTAAAGGTACTGAAATAGATGATTGCATATTGCCATCGCACTGAAATATAATTATAAGCACCTTGAATGGAAGCACTATAAATAAAAATAACTCATCAGGTTGCTTTTACAATCTGAGCAATGCAGAGTAATTAAACCAAGAAATTAAATTCTGTAAAATTAAAAATGTAATTCTATACATCAGAGTTAGCAATGATTTTCAAGGAACTGATTGATCTCACAGCTTTGAAACAGCCTGGTTTGGTCAAATTGTACAAAATGACTTATGTGTCTGTTTCTTTCAAAGACCTCATTTCATTAGCAAATTCACAATATAAACTTTCTTTTTTTTTTCTAAGATTTTATTTATTTATTCATGAGACACACACAGAGAGAGAGAGGCAGACACACAGGCAGAGGCAGAAGCAGGCTCCATGCAGGGAGCCCAATGTGGGACTCGATCCTGGGACTCGATCCCAGGATTCCAGGATCACTCCCTGGGCCACTAAACTGCTGAGCCACCCAGGGATCCCCCACAATTTAAATTTTCAAGTCAACTTGAATTGAATGATCTATACAGTTAAAAAATGTGTGTGTGTGCATTATGTGTGTGTGTGTATTTCTGACCAAGAGCTTTACAGGAGTGATTCTCATTAAAATTATCTCATATTTTGATTTGTATTGTGAAAGTCTTCATAGTTACAAAAATAAAGCTATTACTGATGGTAAATGATTCATGCTATTCTACTTAGAAATATTCTGGTTAAGCAATTATAAACAATGAAATGCATAGAGTATTTTTTCTATGTGTACATGTAGAACACAATCCAAACACAAGTCTTTGAGTATATATAGAGGGAATTATGAATTCACTGTTAATTTTCCATGAGAAAATTATAACATTCTTCACAGAATTCCAGGTATTCTTGTTTTTTTAAAAGATTTATTTATTTATTTGAGAAAGAGCATGCACATGAGCCGGGAGGGGCAAAGGCAGAGGAAGAGAATCTTCAAATAGCACAGAGCCTGACACTGGGATCAATCCCAAGACCCCAAGATTATGAACGGAGAGAAAACCAAGAGTCAGACGTTTAACCAACTGAGCCACCCAGGCGCCCCAGTATTCTAAGTATTCTATGAAAGATTTTCTCAAATAATTCTTAGCATACATCAATAATCAACCCATATTATTTCTATATATAAATGAAAGCTTCATTGATTTTTTTAGCCTCTTCTCTGTATCTCAATGTATCTTAGAAAATACTCTTATTTCAGTATTTTTACAGAGAGCTAAAAAACGCTCAAAGTGTTAGTATACATATGAATACACACACATCAATTTATTTCTATGGGTAAGAGCAAAAGGAAGATTGTCTTGCCACTTCCCTTCCAATTAATAAAGATGGACCTCTGGCACATGGAAGACTGGAAGCTAAAAAGTAAGTAGCTCTTTCCAACAACTATTATCCTTCAGAAAAATAAAGGCTGGAGATGCTAGTAAGAGCAAAACTTTGCTACTTCCTCTGTCTTCATAGCATATGCTATCCTTCCTAGGTGCCATTAAATCCTGTCCACATTTCTGTAAAAAGCCTCTTTACCAAATTCTCCTCAATTACCCTGTTGTATATCCTCTGTTCCTTGTGAGAACAGTGGCAGATAAAGGAACTAGTACCAGAAATGTCCCAGAAAAAAACTTGCAAGCAGGACTCTGTGTATAAGTTGTTCATATTTTTGAGAGATACACATAAAACCACTTTGCTGTGAGAAAGTGCTATAATGTTAAGCCACAGGATAAGGTGGCATTAGGATTATTCAGATTTTCCCTAGCAATGATGTTGTAGGAGATGCAAGTGGAAGGCAGTTTGTGAGAGGTCACATGGCCATAATACCAGCTACTATGGTAGAATTAGTAATATTAATGAAAACAGAGTCAACTGGATGCTTCTGAGAGCTGTATAGGATATACCTGGAGAAACAGAGAGATTGAAAACCAAGACTGTCCACTTTAGAAACAAGAAGAAAATCAGAAAGTCTTGAGAATAGCCTTGAAGGAAAATCTCATCTCCTATAGTATTGGGTTGGATGTGACTGAATACCAAGCCCAACTCAGGATATAATTTTAAGTACTGAAGAGTTGCATCCATCTCCTATCATCCCTGACTTATAGAATGACTTATACATTACCATTCTATCCCATACAACATTGCCTCAAACTGAGAAAACACCTTTGATAGCAAAGGAAATTCAACAATAGGCTCACTCTCATATAAAATCACTGGACTTATCATCTGCTCCAGTCTCTGAAGCCAGTTGAGAGACACTACCTTGCAAGGGCAAGGGCAGTACAACAAAATATGGCTATGCCTTAAGCCAGCAGTCAATGTTGAGCAAGAAGAATCCATGGGTTCAGAAACCAAGAGGTGGAGGTTGGAGTACCCTCATCACTTTTAACACTTGACAAATTTTTTTTGTTTGTCTGGCAAACAAAAACAATACAGTTAGGTATTGATAGAGTTGAATAATGAGGCAAGTCTCTGGGCATTTTTAGGTCCTTATGTGCTGTATAAACAAGGTGAGAAAGGGGCCCAGAAGCTGATTTTTATTCCTGAGGGGGAATTGAGTTGCTCCTACACAATGGTGCAGAGGAGTATGTACAAATAAAATTATATGTGAAATCTAGGGGATCCAACAAGATGCCTCTTGGTCGCATCGTCCATGAGTCTCAGTCAATGAAAAATTAAGGCAACTCCATGAAGAATAGGAACACTAAATATTAAAGGGTTTTTTTTAGAAATGAAGGTTTGACTCATCCACTCCAAAAAAAAGATGCCATTAATTCAATGCCGTAATGGACAGTAAGTGAAAAATAGAAAGGACAGTAGAACAACATTCTGATTATTAACTTTGGCTTTGTGATAAACTCCATTAATGGTGACTGTTCCATTAATGTTTCTTGTCATGGTTGTTTTCCCCCTGCTACCTTATATGAACAGCAGTGCTGTAACATTTTAGATTTACAGATGGGAATGTTCTAATTGGTATTTCCTTTAGATGTTTCATTATATAATCAGATTTGTGAATTCACTGTTGAGTGCACAAATTTTCCACCCATACAAAAATCAAAAGCAGATGTAAAAGAAAAAAGTGATGGATTATGCTACATATCTTTTCTTAATCTCACTAACAGTAGGTATCAGCTGGATATCAGAAGCAGAAGAGAAGATTGGTGGCTTTTTCAAGGGCTTCCTTCCTGCTACATCATCTTTAATTGCCCCTCCACCAAAAGCCAAGCTACTGTCCCTGGGTCTCCTAAAGTATAGAGGAGTATATGTCCCTCACTGTTGCTGGTCTGCATCACTGAATTATTCTTAGCTGATTCCCCTAAACACTGCCCAGCCCTTTAATTTTCCTGAATTTCTCTGTTTAATTGAAAAAGTTAGCCAAAGGTAAAAGCATAAAATAGTAATATACTTTAAACATTTTATTTTAACTTAAAAAACACAAAAGATTTTCTGGTTCTTTAGAATAGGTTTACTACTTTTTGTTTTCCATTACCCTTCAAGCAAAACTTTATTCACAATGCATTATTTGTTTCTGGTTTCCAGTTTTTAAAGTGGAATGAGAACATCAAAACATTTGTGAAAGATAGGAGTAGAGAAATCTAGATTTTTATTGTTCTTTTCTTACTCTTTCCTGCCTTTAAATCAACAGGAAAAAAACTTTTTATGACTTCCTGTAACAAGTCTTCCCAAAGCATTCAACGTGATTTTTTTTTTTAAAGATTTTATTTATTTATTCATGAGAGACACAGAAAGAGAGAGGCAGAGACACAGGCAGAGGGAGAAGCAGGCTCCATGCGGGGAGCCCAACACGGGACTCGATCCTGGGACTTCAGGATCGCGCCCTGGGCCAAAGGCAGGCGCCAAATCACTGAGCCACCCAGGGATCCCCCTCAACGTGATTTTCATAGAAACAACTCCGGTTTTTGTTTGCATCTATTTTCAGTTGGCACAATGTATAACAAAAATACAGAAAACAGTAACATGTCCAACTTGACTGCTAAGGTTAGGAACAAAACCCACTAACCAAGATAAGCATACAATTCTACCAGCAGGAAGAAAAGTAGAAAATGCAGTCTACCAGGCACAATGGCTCAACATCTTGTAGGAATCAATGTACATATCTCAATGAGGAATGGTGGATATCAGTGAAACCAGCACATCAGTTCGAGAATTACTGTAAGTACATCCACAGAAGGGGATGAGGGTGCCTGCGAAGAGCATGATGAGAGAGGATGATCAAAAGGGTCTAGGACAGAATCAGAAGGAACAGCCAGCATATAAGAGATTATCAGGAGAAGGAGCTGAGAAAGGAGACAAGGCCCAGAATATTACAGACTTACCAGGAATTACTTGTTAAATAAAAGAACACCTTCCATCCTAATGCAATTAAATTCACAAATTATATGGTGTTTGGGGATCAGCACAAGATCATAAATTAAAGAGGCCTCACTGTGGAGTCGGCTTCTGACTCTGATGTGTCCCAATGACTCTGTCTCTGAGTCCCACTGATATGAACTGTAAAAGTGAATAATTTTAACTCAGGAGAATGGCCACGCACAGTGTCTTGCACAAAACCTACTCTTTGCAGGTATTCAATAAATGTGAATTTCCTTCTTTCCTCTTCAGCACATTATCTCCAGGATACACTACAAATTGGCTGAATACTGAGAAGGTACTCCTGGGCCATACTTTCACAACATATGCGTGAATTGCTGGTTCATATTCACTTTATTCTTAAGGCCATTTACTGACAATTTCTCTACCACTGAGGGAAAATATTCTGCTTCATAGCCCAGAATATATGCTTTGTGATTTCCTGATTGATTTTATTGATTTTAGTTCATACCACTTTGGTCATATTTCTCTGTTTAGGTGTTCACCATGCCACACAGTTTCAGCAGTGTAGCTGAGTCCCTGTGGAGTAGCGCAATCTAACAGCCCTGGTTGAGACCCAAATCTCTTCAGCAGGACATCTTCCTATGGGGTTCGTGGAGCCAACCTAGATTACACAAAAGCTTCTGTTATAGAAACAGGGCTTCCCACAAAGCTGTGAGGAAACAATCATACTCTAGTTAACATTGTATGCCATGCCCACATAATTAATGTTCAAACTCATGAATTTCCATAACTCCCATTTTTTTCTGAATTAGCATCTGTGGATTGGCAGAATAATAAAATGTTTGGACGATTTATTTAAATGATTATTATATAATATTTTGTGCATTTAAAGACATGAGCTCGGGTGGTTCAGCAGTTTAGCACCGACTTCAGCCCGGGCCTGATCCTGGAGACCTAGGATCAAGTCACACGTCAGGCTCCCTGCATGGAGCCTGCTTCTCCCTCTGCCTGTGTCTGTGCCTCTCTCTCTGTCTCTCTCATGAATAAATAAATAAACTCTTTTTTTAAAAAAAAGACGTAACATATAAGGTAAGATGGCTAATAATAAAATGGACATTCATTTCCCAATTTAAGAATAATTTTGCTAATGTTAATAGAATCTCAGAAGATAAACACACATTTAACTAAAAAAAATGAATGAAGATTAGGTTAAAGTATGGCGGTAGTATATTAATGAATGGGTAAAACTAACCTTTATGTGATCTAATAATTAATTTTAAACACAAAATATACAAAAATTGTGGAAGGAAGATATAAAAAGGCAATTTTCTTTCTCTGTCTTACATATTATAAATCTAGGAATTTAAAGATGTCCTTGAACCTAAAACTCCAACAGATAAAACCCAACAAACTTCCAGAAATCCATCTGCTCGTGATTTGCTCACAATGTTTCACTGGTTCACCTACTTGATCTGCAAGATTCAAACTGTCAAATGACACCAACTTTGGAGACCACAGTGTGGCAAAATGCAACTATGACAAAATGCAGATTGTCCATGTTAAAAATTCAGAGGCTTAGCTACTGACATGTACCAATACAGAGTTTCTTAAAGTTAATTATTATTGTTCTTAAAGAAAAGTTGGTAGACAGTACATGATAATTATTATTATCAAGATAGGTTCTGAGATTTATCAGACTTCAACCTGTTTTATTTGTAATCATTCAAATATCTCCAAATGGACAAATCAAATTCAAATGCTTACCTCTGAAGGAATGAATGAGATTTTTAACCTCCAGGCCCCCCAGTCACCAACCTAATGGACATTAAGAGCTTTATGCTGATAGTGGGAAAAAAGAGCATGTCATTTGAAGATTAATATTTTAAATGGCACTTAAGATTTTTTTGTACTATTATAACATTTTCCATCAGTGAAATATTTCCAAGCTTGTCTTTTGAGTTGTATTTAACTTAAAAATCTAAAAATAAATTAGAACGTGTGTCTGTGTGTGTGTAAAATCTTGTACTACTGTTGTTTTTAACTTGAGACAATCAGGATGACTAAAGATAGGAAAAATAAGAGAATAAGAAAATGTCCTAATTTAAATTTAAGTAATCTATATCACTAACAATTCCTTTTATGAGCTAGATTTTATGCCCTGTGGTTATTTCATCCCACCATAAGTATAAGACCAGACAGATTCAGTTCATGACATCATCTGCAGTTGGACATCAGTTTAAGGAAGGAACACTGCACTTAGAGCCTTCCACCACACAAGTCTTTTTCTTCCATCTAATACTTTAATCAGAACACTAAGCAAAGATCTTTTTCATTTATTTTTTTAAAGAATTACTTAGTGACCCCCTAGGTAAACTTCTAAGCACATGCACTGAGTAATTAGATGAAAAGCACAATGTATAGGCATATGATGCTGACAGGAATTCCATTTAGGAGTTGAAAGAATCCTTCACCCAGGTTAGGTGAGTCTGCATTCTTCAGGCTGCAGGCATCCTGGCTGACTCCCTGTGCCAGCTACATGAGCACGTGTTCTTATACTACACCTTTCATTTATTTGAACTGTCTTTTTTCTGCAGCTCCCCTTTCCGACGACTTCCGCATCCTCCCCTGTGGATTTTGTTTCTCTTGCTTCTTTGCTCAGCTCCAGAAACCTACTATGAATAACCTATTTACTGCATGTACAACTGGCTTTCTTTCCTGAGGTTTCTCCAACACAAAATTCACCTTTATTTGTTAGCATCTAAATGGAAAAGAATACTTCTTAAAGCCTAGTTGTCCCTAACCAGGAGCCTTTCTGCATGGGGAGAAAAGACCATTTCTCTCAGGATCTTAGTAAACAACAGAAAGTCATGAGTAGGGTCATATCTCCACTCTCACTCTCAAAAAAAAAAAAAAAAATAATAATAATAATAATAATAACATTCAAAAAACCTTGCTTCTATGGCACATTCATTCTTGTACACTTATAAACATCCTCTCATGGCTAACTGGAATGTCCGAGATTATAGAGTAGCCTGGCAGAAATGCTACCTTGGCCCTTTTAAAAGTTCACTCCCAAAACATGCATTTGAATTTCACCAAGATATTTTTTTAAGATTATATTTATTTATTCATGAAAGACAGACACAGGCAGAGGGAGAAGCAAGCTCCCCACTGGGAGCCAGATACAGGACTCTATCTCAGGACCCCAGGATCACGACCTGAGCCAAAGGCAGACGCTCAACCACTGAGCCACCCAGGTGCCCCTCACCAAGATATTTGACAAAACTTTACATCTGAACTGACAAAATGGTGAAATGTGGACTAGGTACTGTTCAATAACTCTGCATTTTAATTTACCTATCATTCATCAAAGCTGCTGGATTGATTTCCACCATGAATGACCTTTATATTTTATGACAGGGAACTCTGGCCAGGGCTGTCCTACTCAGCATTTTTATTGATGATTTGAACTAGGATACAGAAAGAATACTTATAATATTCAAGAAAACACAAGGAAAAATAATTTAAAGTTTACATATGCTATGAACTGAATCTAATAAATTTTGGAGATAGATTTATGAAAAGTATTAACAGCTAGTAGACAATCAGCTATTTCTCCATTTTTGTGGGTTTCCAAAATTTAATACTATATTTAAAGACCAGTTCTTGTTACTAACAGTTGACCAATGAAATGTTACTCAAACAATATGATTTGAGAATCAGCTATAGCTCTGAAGCCAGACTACTTGAGAATGGATTCTGGACCTCTATTCTCACCAACTGTGTGATTTTATTTAAGTTATCAACCCTCTCTGTGTGTTGGGTGATAATACTAGTATCTATCCTATATGGTTCCTGGGAGAAATATGTAGCATAATGAATGCAAATCATTTGAACAATCCCTGGCAGATGGTATGTGATCAGTAAGTCCCAGGGATTATTATTATCTTTTCTTATTATCTGTTCTAAATAGCTTTGCAAATAGGATATGTTTTCCTCTATATTGCAGCCTTAAATTTTATCTCCAATAAAAGTGGTATGATAAGAGAAATCATCAGATATCTGAAACTCCTTTTTAATTTTTATTTGAATTTTGGTGTATTCACACAGTACTGAATAATTGGGAGGTTTCCTTAAATGAGAACCCATACTTCAGCACTATGAAAAGAAATGAGCAATTCAAGAGAAAATTAGATTAAATCCTTAAATTAAATTCCAGATTAAAAAAAGATCCAAATAGAAAATGTACCAATATGCCTTGCTATTAAGATCCAATATTTTCCCATTGTGTAGTAATGAGGGTGGGGGACATCCCTTAGGCATACTCATGAAAAGATTTGGATAAACAGCTTAAATAGTGTGATTAAGGCCTCTTCAATAACATCAAAATCACCTCCAACTTAATTCTACTCATTCAAAGAAAGAAATTACTTTATTTTAAAGTTAATACAAGTTTCCTCTTTAATGTAATAATTGGTAGACAATTATTTGGCTTGATATGCAAAAATCCTAAACGTATTTTGAGGGCTATTAAATCAGTGGGATCTTGAAGGCCATGGAAAATAAGAAGATACAATTGTTTTATTTCTCTCGTGGGATCCTCTGTGACTCGAATGTTCAGGTCCTATTTACAAAGTGATTTTGGTATTTCCAAAAATAATAAAAAAAAAATCATGATTTTTACCAGAAAAGAGTGGGAATTAAAATTAATACAGTAAAAGTAAAAAATGAACCAGCATAAGATGTTTTATTCCCATCCCAACCACTGCTCATTCTTCATATAGGAAAGGAAGAAAAAGCATATTTACAATGAATATCAAAAAGTTTGATATGTTCTTACCTAAATACATCTTTAGTAGAACATTTTCAGGATTCTTTATAAACGTCTTCCTATGTACATTTTCCTGAGGTTTATTTTTAACTTAAGCTGTAAACTCCTTGAGAAAGAAGTGCTTTGCCTCTCTAGGAAGCAGCCTCCCTGAGCACTCAGTTGACATGAAATAGTTTGTCTTTAAAACACTGAAGAATTTTACCATAGGTACGTGAAGGACTTTCAATATCTGAAGAACAATGAATATGTTACACAGGCACAAAGTAATAACAATATTTCAGAAGCTTGAATTCATCTCTGGTCCTAAACAAAACAAAATGAAACCCAAAAAGAGTCCTTTAAACTAAAATGGGATCATATATACTACCATATGATAAAAATATATACACAGTTGACCTTGAACACCACCAGGGCTAGAGGTTGAAAATCCACATATAACTTTGACTCCTCCAAATTTAACCATTAATAGCCTACTATTAATGGAAGCCTTACTAATAACATAAATTCAATTGACATGTATTTTGTTTGTTATATGTATTATATACTTTTTTTTTTAAGATTTTTTTTATTTGAGAGAGAGAGAGAGAGACCCTGTGCGTGAGCAGGGGAAGGGGCAGAGAGAGAGAAATCTCAAGACAACTCCCCATTGAGCTTGGAGTCCAAGGCAAGGCTTAATCTCAGGATTCACCAAATCATGATCTGAACTGAAACCAAGAGTCAGCCTGGCACTCAACCAATTGAGCCACCCAGTTGCCCCTATCCTGTATTCTTATCATAAAGTAAGCTACAGGAAAGAAAGTGTTATTAAGAAAATCATAAGGAAGGGAGGGGTGCCTGGGTGGCTCAGTCGGCTAACATCTGCCTTTGGTTCAGGTCATGATCCCAGAGTCCTGTCAGTGGAGAGTCTGCTTCTCCCTCTGCCTCTGCTCCTCTCCCTGCTCGTGCTCTCTTGCTCACTCACTCTCTCAAATAAATAAATAAAATCTTAAAAAAGAAAAGAAAATCATAAGGAAATGAAAATACATTTACAGGACTGTACTTTATCAGAAAAAAAGCCACATCTAAGTGGACCCATGCAGTTCAAACCCATGTTGTTCAAGGGTCAACTACATATGCATGCACCATTCTCCCCCAAAACCTATCTCAGTGTTTCATTTCACCATCAGATGCCTTAAATTTGATGCAGTCTCTAACCACTATACCACCATTCATTCCTCCATACACCACTGCAAAGTGAATTTTATCTGTGTGTGACTCTCGCCATTCTACCATAACTTCTTTCAGGGACACAACACCCATCCCCACTGAGGTCTTTTTCCTCTTCTCCCTCCTTATTCTATCTGTCTTTTCAGCAGGAAAACACTGTAGATCACTGCTCCTCAGCTGGGCATCTCTCGCTTCTGGTCTTCCCAACCTTCCTCTGCCTCTTTGCCATTCTTGCCTTTACACAGAGAATTCTTTACCATTCTTTCTAAGTCACTTGCTATAACTACTTGTTAGGCCTGCCCTGGTACCAAGTAACCCAGAGGGAGTGCAGTGGTTAAACAGGTTGAATATTCTCCAGAAAAAGGATGTGTTTTTCAAAAAGAAGTAACTTAAATATTGGTGTCAAAAATACTGCTTTTACCAGCACAGACCTAAATAACAAATTGATGGTTGCCAGAGGGAAGGGTATGGGGGGATGGGCAAAATGGGGGAAGGGAGAGAGAGATACAGGCTTCCAGTTAGAGAATGAACAAGTCATGACAATAAAAGATACAACATGGGGAATCAATGGTATTTACAGTGATGTATGGTGACAGATGATAGCTACACTTGCATACATAGCATAACATATAGAAAATCACTATGTTGTTTACCTAAAACTAATGTAACATTCTGTTACTATACTATACTAAATTTTAAAATTAAAAAAAAAAAAAGATGTGTGGGCACAAAATTTCACTCCAATATATTTTATTAGATACTTGAAGATACTGGGCAGCCCTGGTGGCCCAGCGGTTTAGCGCCACCTTCAGCCTGGGGTGTGATCCTGGAGACCCAGGATCGAGTCCCATGTCAGGCTCCCTGCATGGAGCCTGCTTCTCCCTCTGCCTGTGTCTCTGCCTCTCTCTCTCTCTCCCTCTCTCTGTCATGAATAAATAAATAGAAAGTTTTTAAAAAGATACTTGATAAAATAACTTCCTTATGTATAAATCATTCTTGGTTATAAAAAAATACTGTTTTTTCTTAGCCAAGGGGAATTCTCAAGAGTAATCCATTCTATTAGGATAGAGTTTATTTTTATACTAAACAAACACTTAAACAATGACAATGCTCAAGACGCCGCCATCTTCTTTCTTGCCTCCCACCTCCATACAGGAGACTAACCTGCCTACCTGGTTCTCTTTCTGCTCATATTAGCCCCTCTGGCCTCATTGGCTAGGAAGTCTCCCTAACCCTCTGGTGACTCTCTTTACTGGGCCTTCAAGTCTCAAGTTATCTATGGCTTCTTCTGGAAAACTTCCCAGACCAGTCCCAGGTTGGTTCATGTGTCTTCCTCAATGCTACCCTATGACCCCATATGCATTTCTATGGTTATACCTGCCAGACTTCATTAAAGCCCTCAGATTCTGTATTAGTTTCCCACAGGGTTGTGAGCTCCTGAGGACAGTTATGGTCTCTTATTTAACTCAGTGTCCGCTGAGCAGAGCAGAATGTCTGACATATATTAAGTGCTTAGTAAAATATCTGAATAAATAGATGGATGGATGAACAAATATTGAATTTAAGTACCCTATCCTAAAACTCATCATTAATGAGATTAAGTATGGTAAACACAAAATAGACTTTTTTGGACCTTAAAATTGTCCACCATAATCTTATTAATGTATACTCTATGTTTTTTACTATTTTACTAATTAATTAACTTTACACATTGATATTCTTATGGTGGGGGTGTACTGGATACATCGTGTCATTTTGTCCATAGTCTCAAAGACACACACAATGAACAAGGTCACACACATTCCTTCTCTCAGAGGGTCTGATAACTCTTAGAGTTCTCAGAGCAGAGATGATATTATAAAATATCATTGGAGGTAGAATGATGGATCCAAATAAAGGGCAACATCAATTTCTACTCAGCTATATAGAAAATTTCAACACGTACTGTTACGTCAACATAGGTGCCATTAGCAAAAGAGAAGCAATTTTCAAAGTTTAGTTTTATTATTGAAAAAAAATGCAATGGTTTTTCTTTAATCCAGTATTAAAACTTAGGCATTGTAATCCCGTTTATCTCAACAATTTTCATATATGGGCTTGCATCTCAGCCTATTTTATAAAGATATGTAGTGATGTGGATTACGTTCAAGAGCAAAACAAAAAAAAATGAGAGATGCACAATCTTCCTTATTATTGAGACTCATTACTAAGAGAGAGTATTGGTAACTTACTAAAAATTCTACTGGGGCTCATTTTCAAGGAGCTTCAATTATCTAGCCACTTGAAAATATAATTACTGTGAAAGATCAGAGAAAATAAATTTTGACCATAATCATAAGATTAAATTCCACTTTCAAATATCTTGTTTCCTTAAGTATGTCCTATTTAAGTTGTTTTCTTAGGCAGCAGAGAAAAGGACCAATTTGGTCAATACAAGCACCAGTGTGTTGACATTTTTAAGGGAAAAATGTGTTGGTGCCTTAGTTATCTAGGCAATTGCTTTAAATATCAGTATCTATTTCTATTCATTGAGACATTTGCACAAAGATCATGTGTCAAAAAACCAAAGGTACAGATCATTTGTAACCAGTCCACTGCAGGACCTGACAGGCATCAGGAACCAGACAGAAATGAGAACATCTGATTATCAAAAAGGAAGAAGACAGGATCCAGTACATGACTCAGAGAAGAGTCTGTGTCGTACTTAGCACAGAAGTTTGTGTTTGTAATTGCTGGGCTGAGCTACTCAGTCATTTAAAGGGTGCTGTCTAATCATATTTTCCTAATCATTTAAAGAGTCTTGTCATAAATCATGTTTACTTAGGACCAGTAACATATGGCCTTCTTAGGATTTCCCTTTTGAGCCAGATAAATGTTATTTGTAGTGAAGAACATTAGATCATGATTATATCCCATAAAAGGAGACAGACCTTAAAGAAAGAAAAAAGAAAGGATTGATTGGGTCAAAAATTCACAGTGGCTGCATACATTTTGATTTGAACATGTTCATTATATATAATCATGGTATAATTTGTTTCCTAATGAAGTAATGAAGGAATACACTGATAAAAGAATAATGGATAAGATGATAGAGGGGATGTTATCTAGGTCTTATCTGTAGAATCAAACAAAGAGAACATCTATACACATGAGAGAATCATAGCTCTGTAACAGAATCGCATACAAAATTACTGAAATAATACTCTAACTTATTTTGGGGGAGGGGCACTTCGAAAAAATGACTGATTTGTTTAATTTCAGCAAAGCAACCCCTCTCAAAGTTTGTATTCCTCTTCTGTAAGGAGGTACAGCAATAGAACATAACTCACCAAACCAATTGAAATGAATCACAAACTCCACAGATATTGTTAAAAATGAAGGAGTATTGCATCTAAGTGAATAATAGAAAAGCTGAATCATCTAGTACAGTTATACTGGCAAGCTTTAGCACAGTTATAAAGGTAATGAATTTCCTTTTACTTGGTTAAAAACAAAACAAAAATCTACAGTTGTATATAAAAAAGAGCTATTTTATTTTTAATTGTATTAAAGTTACTATGAAACATGATTCAGTCTACTTTTTTAAACACTTTATGGTTGAAAAGGTTTTATTAATAAAAAAATCAAACATAGAAAATCTCAAAAAATAAAAATAAACATCATTCAAAAATCTCAGTATCCAGATACCATTACTATTGTTAGTGATATGTATACATGATGCTAAGTACATTTTAAAAAAGATACCACAGTAATATTCCTTTCTTTATATATCCCCTACCTCTCTCTCCATTGATCTATTGATAGACATTTGAGCTGTGTCTTGTAGCCATATCTTGGCTATTGTAAATAATGTTGTAATAAACAGGTACATATATTTTCAAATTAATGTTTTTGTTTTCTTTGGATAAATACCAAAAAGGCCATAAAAACAGAATGAGATCTTATCATCTGCTATAAATGGGTAGACCTAGATAGTATAATAGTAAGTGAAATAAGTTAGAGAAAGAGAGACAGACAAAGACAGACAGATTTCAACTCATGTGTAATTCAGGAAACAAAACAAATAAAGGAAAATAGAGACAAATGAAAAAACAAACAAACTCTTAACTACAGAGAACAAACTGGTGGTTGTCAAAGGGAGATGGGTCAGGGTGTAGGTGAAGTAGAGTGAATAAATAAATAAATGTATCATAGTAATGCACTATCAGAAATATGTATTTTTTCACTTAATACTATGTAATGGCTTTATTTTATTTTATTTTATTTTATTTTAAAGATTTATTTATTCATTCAGAGAGAGAGAGAGAGAGAGAGAGAGAGGCAGAGAGAGAAGCAGCGGGCTCCATGCAGGGAGCCCGACGTGGGACTCAATGCCGGGTCTCCAGGATCAGGCCCTGGGCTGCAGGCGGCGGCGCTAAACCGCTGCGCCACCAAGGCTGCCCTTTATTTTAAAATCAAATAGGTCTGCCTGTTTTTTAAATTGCTAGGGTGATATCCATAGTAATTTATTTAACTACTGTCCTCTTAATGGAACATTTAGATGAACTCAATATATTTCTACCACTAACAATGTTATAATTGACATCTTTCTACATACCTACATTGTGTGTGCATTTTAAATTTTGAGAAACTGTCAAATCAGCAAACATAGGAGATTATTTTTTCCCTGCATTTTGTCATAACTGAGAATCTTTAACTATTTTAATCTTTGTCAATTTGATAGGCAAAATCATTGTCATAAAATTTTCATCTACATTTATTATTAGGACATCAAATGATCTTTTCAGATAATGTTAGGGATTAATCTGTCAAATCTTCTATTGTTTCAGTCATTATTTTGCTTATTTTATAAGAGCTTTTTTTATGTCATATAGATTTATGTATTATGTGTCACTTATGGGGTAAATGAAATCCTATGAGGAGAAGTACTATTATGGGCTGAACATAGGTCTCCTCCCAAAATTCATACATTCATATCCTATCCATAAGCATGGTATCATTTAGAATAAAGAAGTAATTAAGGGTAGTTGAGAGCATAAGCATGGAGCCTTGATTCAACAGGATTGTTCTTATAAAAAAGACACACCAGAGAAGTTCATCAATCTCTGTATGTACACATACGGGAACATAATAAGAAGGCAGCTGTCCACAAACCAGGGAGAGAGCCCTCACAGAAGACCAAGATCTTAATGTTGGACTTCTAGCCTCCAGAATGGTGGGAAAATACATTTCTGTTGTTTAAGCCACCTAGGCTATTAAATTTTGACCAATATTTGGTACTTTGATCATTTCAGAGCACTGAGATCTTTTGGATAATTCATTCCAGTTAAAATTGGTCTGTATTAGCTTTCTGTGCTGTGTAACACACTATCACAAACTTGGCAGTTTGTAACTACACTCATTTATTATCTCATGGTTTTCATACGTCAGAAACCATGCCACAACTTAACTCAGTTCTCTGCTTCAGGATCACACGAGGCTAGAATCCAGGTGTCCTCAGGACTGTGGTCTCATCAGAGACTTGAATGAAGAAAGAGCTGCTTCCAAACACTCTCAGGATATTGACATAATTCATCTCCTTGTAGCTATGGCATTGAAGTTTTTGTTTTCTTTCTGTCAATCAAGAGTTATTCTCAGCTTCTAAAGGCCACTCATGGTTCCTTGTTCCATGTCCCTCTCCAAAGACCCTCTCACAATGTGGCAGCTTACTTCTTCAAAACATTGATAGTTTCTCATTTCTGGGAGAGTTCGGTCTTTGCTCTAAGGGCCTTCACCTGATTAAGCCAAGCCTACCAGGTACATCTCTCTTCTGATTAATTCCAAATTAACTAATTTGATACCTTAATTTCATCTGCAATAATCCTTCACGTCCTTCATATTCTTTTGGCCAGGACTAAGTCACAGGCCCCCCCACCTAGACCCCCCGCACTTAAGGGTATAAACATGAGGTGGGGTAGGAATCACCAAGAATGCCTAGGTCTGTCCAGCAAATGAGTGTTTTGTGTTTTCCTTTAACTCTAAAATCCATGGGGTTTTCTGCACCAACTTTTGACAATCTGTACTGTGGAATTTGAGGGACAGAGGAGATGGTGATAAACAGGAACAATGAGGAAAGAACAGGAAAGATATAGCAAGAGGAAAGAGAATTTATCGGAGAAGGGGAGACATACCTGTGCAGTGGTGAGCAGAAGAGTTATGCTGGAGCAATGATTTCTTATGAAAGAAAAGAAGACAGAGCTTTAGCTCTGTCATATCCACCCTGTCTTACTATGTGATACAAACGCACAAGCTTCTCTCAATTTTATTTTTCCTCCATGTCAACAAGGGACCCAGTTCTTGCCAGTGACAGCACCTTCATGGTGCCTCTGACACATTCCTTCATGCCTCAGGTGTAATGAGAAACTACTCTCTGACTTCATTTTTGTTTTCCCCTTATAATGCGAAGAATGGGCCTCATAAGTATAAATCAGAGTTCAGCTAGGTCTTCCCTGTCCCTCAAGAGATTAGTTCAAGTCCCTGAAACTATTTCTTAGAGTAGCAGAGAGTCTTCTCCAAGATGCACAGACATTAAGCATTGCAGCCCTTGGTCCCCTGTGCTTGAAGTCTCCATTGAGCTTTCTGATTCTATCTCCTTTCACATCACCCTCCAGGACTCCCTCTTCACACATCATTCTGAGGTTACTGAATTCAGTAGTTTTAAAGGGAAAGGCAGTGTTATAAAGGTAGAAATAAAGGGTGTGTTCACATGACAAGAATGTACAGGATTTGGTTTTAAACATGAAGAATCTCTTAAAATATTTGCTAGCTTCCCTTCATCTCATCCCCTCCCCAGCCAGCCCTCAGATAACATAATCTCACTTGTTCCTTTTCTCCATGTCTCTTTTCTCATTTATATTCCACCCCCCACCCCCCGCCATCTCCAATCAGATGCAAAGAAAAGATGCAAAAATCAAAGAGTCATTTCATCTCCTCCTACTGAGTAGCTTTTGATGGTGACTGGGTGCACTCATGCCCTGGTGACTTCACCCCCTAGCTCAAGTCATCTATCAGGATAATTTCCCTTAAAATATTTCCTTCTCTAAATGGAAACCTCATGCTTGCTGTCAAAAGCATAAAAGTTACACATTGGTGGCATATTTATACCCTTCTTAGACCGAAGCTCCTGGAAGATGCTTACTCACTTTTTCATATTCATTCTTAGGAACACTCAGCCCTTTTGTCCAATAAGCCTTCCCTGTATGTGTGCTCTTGCATTAGGGCGGGGAAACACATACTGAAACTTGTGAGTTCAAATAGTACATACTGAATGAGAACTTATTTCCTTCAATATTTTCAGAACTTCAGGAACATGAAACTTCAAAAATGAAGTATAAAGTACAGCATCATGGACACCTGGGTGGCTCAGGTCATGATCCCTGGGTCCTGGGATAGAGTCCCCATAGGGAGCCTGCTTCTCCCTCTGCCTATGTCTCTGCCTCTGTGTGTATGTGTGTCTCGAATGAATGAATGAATGAATGAATGAATGAATCTTTAAAAAATAAAAATAAAGAACAGCATCATATTATACCAAACCCCATACTCCCAGACCTACATCTCCAATACACCTGCCATCAACACAACACATCTACAACCCTACTTTATATATGCCATCCTGAACACCAGATCCCACAAGGTGCACACACACAAACACACACACACATACACAAGTTATCCTCAAACCAAACATACAAACTGCTATGCACTCGTACTGGTTCAATCTGAGTGGGAACAGGGAATACTGAAATTCAAAGATGTCTCATTCTTCTGTTGTTTCATGGCCATAGAACACCGACCCAAAAAAATTATTATGGACTTCAGGGAGAGATATTTTTGTATATGCTTCTAAAATACATGAATATATACAATGGAAACTGCTTATATAAGTAAGCCAGAACTGGAATGGGAGAGGGAAAAATAAAGTTAAATTTATTTTAAATTTAAATAAATTTAAAATAAATTTATTTGATGATTTGTGGGTGATCAGAGTGACTTTTAAGACCACATATTGATGTATCCCCCAGTCACTCTTCTCAGACCAGATAGCATTTATCACAATACAGTGTAAATACTACTTTGCTTCTCTTGTTTTCCGACCTACTCAGTGAGGGCATGAATCAAATCTTTTTCTTCAGTTGTTGCTCAGAATGTTTCCCTGTATCTAGCACACAGTAGGTATTCAAATCATTTTTACTAAATCAAGGCTTTGAAAAAGGACATTAACTTGTTATTATGGAAGTTTTAAAAACATTTTGTCATGGTATATCTAAGTCTATGAAAGTAAAAAAATACTGCAAAAGGAGTTTTCAAGCCTTTGCCATCTTGTTCATTCTCATCCCCTTTCAGATTTCATGGGAAATTTTAGGGCATTCAATTTCAAACAGAGTTGTGTAACAGATTTCAAATTAAATCAAAGTAGATTTCCCTGTGATTTAAAAGTGGATAAGTTTCTAATCAATTATGCATATAGTTCACTTGGTTTGTCCTTCACAGTGTAGAATTTCTAATGGTGTTTAAAGTTGGGAAAACCATGAATAGTCTCTCTACCATATGCTATCGTTTTCTTTAATTACAGTCCTATTTGGTTTCTTAATGAAGTAAAAATAAAATCCAATATATAAATGTTATGACATTTAGGGATATCTAATTCATGTTCTCATCCTGTGATTGATTTTCCTTAATGAAGAATTAGAGTAGGTTAAAGCCTTTAAAACCAGATATATTCTAAGCCCCTCAGCATTATCAGTTTCCAAATAATTGTATTTTTATTTTCAAAGCCATTCAAGTACAGCATTTTATAGCTCCTCTGAGGCCATCATTTTAAGCACAGGTATCTTCATGAAAACGCAATGAATGTAAATTATTATGAACTTGAATTTGAATAAGATCAGTCCAAACAGCACACTGACTCTGAAGGCAACCACACTGATTCTTATTTATCTTGAAAATATTCCTGACACCACATTGTGTTTGTCTTTATCTTATGAGTGAACCAATGGAAAATGAGACAGTAAGTACTATAAATAAAAAGATCTTTATCCAATCGTAAGGCCTGAAGCTTACATTGCCTACTATTAGATAATAACCCGAAGTATTTTAGTTTAAGCCACCGCACCGAATATACACTGGAAATTTTATTCACCTAAGAAAATGTTGATACAAAATCATAATTTGAGAATTTTTCAATATACAAACTGAAGTTGTGAAGTAAACGGTGTTGTTTTGTTATTCTTGACTTAACTTAAAAGCTCCCTGAGAGTGGAGAATGAAACTGTAATTAGTATACATTTTCCCCTCAATATATTAACACACACATCAAGAGTATCTCAAGTAATTCTATTTTACTCGCCATGATCTACACCCTGGATAACCCTCTTCTGCTGAGTGTGGAAAGTACTGAAGAACAGGAGAGAATATGATGAGGTTGTCTTATATGACACAGTTCACAGCTGACTTTTAAAAAGAATTGTGAGGGCAGCCTGGGTGGCTCAGCGGTTTAGTGCTGCCTTGGGCCCAGGGTGGGATCCTGGAGTCCTGGGATCAAGTCCCACGATGGGCTCCCTGCATGGAGCCTGCTTCTCCTTCTGCCTATGTCTCTGCCTCTCTCTCTCTCTCTCTTTCTCTCTCTCTTTCTTTCTCTCTCTCTCTCTCTGTCTCTCATGAATAAATAAATAAAATCTTTTTAGATAGATAGATAGATAGATAGATAGATAGATAGATAGATAGATAGATAGGATTGTGATTCTCCCAGGGTTGGACCTAATCAGATGATTCCAGAAAAAAAACAAGGCTCTTCTTGGACAAACAGATTCAAAACATGGGAGTGTTTTAAATTGAGAGAGTCTCTGTTAGCAGCTTTGAAGATGGAGAAAGCCACAGGACAAATTAACCCA
This sequence comes from Canis lupus dingo, assembly GCF_003254725.2. Lineage (NCBI taxonomy): Eukaryota > Metazoa > Chordata > Mammalia > Carnivora > Canidae > Canis > Canis lupus. Next base: position 75,022,157 of record NC_064247.1, read on the forward strand.
TAATACATCTAAATGAAAAGCTAAAACTACAAAATTTTTAAAATAACAAGTAGGAGAAAACATATATGTAATCTGGGTTATGAAAAACCTTCTTAGATATGACACCAAAAAACCATCTATAATTGAAAAGAAATGGATAAATCAGGCCTTACAAAGTTAAAAACATTTGTGCTTTAAAAGACACCACTAAAAAACTAAAACTAAAAACTAAAAAACAAGTATCAGACTGGTAGAAATTATTTGCAAACCAGATATCTCATAAAAGATGTACATCAAAAACTATAAGGAATTCTTAAAACTAAAGAATAATAAAACCTAATTTAAAATGGACAGGGGAGCCTGGGCAGCTCCGTTCATTGACCAACTGACTCTTGGGTTTCAGCTCAGGTCATGATCTCATGGGTCTTGAGATCAATACCTATATGAGCTCTACGTTCAGCAGGGAGTCTGCTTGAAGATTCTCTCCATCTGCCCCTTGCCCCACTCAAGTGCACACATGCAGTCTCTCTCCCTAATAAATAAATCTTTAAAAAATAAATTAAAAATTAAAAATAAATTAAAAATAAAAAAATAAAAATGGACAAAAGTGTACAACTTTTACTAAAAAAAAATAAATGAATGATTAACAAGCACACAAAAGATAGCCAGCATCATTAATCAAGAAAGGTAAATATCACATGTGATACTTTATACCCATTAAAATGGTTAAAATACAGTATTTTTTAAAAATAGATAATAACTTTTAGGAAGAATGTGGAGAAAATAGAATACTCACATATTTCTAATGAGAATTAAAATCGTGTTGCCACTTTGGAAAACTGTTTGCTTATTTCTTAAAATTTCAAATATAAATATCCCATGAAATCCATCAATTCTAACTACTCAAGATAACTGAAATAATATGTCCATACAAAAATTTGTAAATGAATGTTTCCAGTAGCATTAGTACCAGTTAATAAGTGAAAACAATCAAAATGTCCACCTACTGATGAGTAGAAAAATAAAATGTAGTATACCCACACAATGCAATACTACTAACAATAAAAATCAATGAACCACTGCTCCATGCAAAATACAGATGAACCTCAAAAGCATTACACTAAATGAAAAAAGCCAGACATGAAAGAACACATATTATATGTTTCCATTTATAGGAAGTTTCCATTTTTAGGAAATGCCAAGAAAAGGAAATTTTATAGACAGAAAGCAGACTCTTGTTCACCTATGGCTAGGAGTAGGAACTGAGATTGGGCACAAAGAATCTCCTTGGGGAGATGGAAATATGAGATTGTACTGCTATATGCAAAACTGCAAATTTATTTAAAACTACTGTAACTAAAATAGGTAAAATTTATGGCATGCAAATTATACCTCAATAATGCTGTTTTAAAAATCACAGTAGGTAGATTATACTGTACAGTATACTATAGTTGTTTTAAAAATCACAGTAGGTAGATTATACTGTACAGTATACTATGTTGTACTATAGACTACAACTAGCACAGTACTGGATTGTAATCTAATACAATATATTATCATCTGTAAATGCAGGCATTTCTATCTTCACACCCAAGGCTACACTGTACCATTTCCATAAAAATACCAAGGTCCATGAGATGTATTTTTGGCCTTGGGAGTTCTCTAAAGTGCTTTCCTTCCACTGAAGCATTTTGTATTTCAGTTGCCTGTCCCAGTTCACAACACAGCTGGGGTATGTCAATGAGAGTGCACTGCACTTATTGGTCATGGTGCTAATGGCAGTATTTAGGGGTATGGTACACATGCTTAAAGATTGATTCTTGGTTAATAGCCAGAGATAAGAAAACAATTAAATATCGAATCACACTCACAGTGACATTTTTATTATTAACATAGGCAGAAGCCTATGCTTAGAAACCATACCAATGAAAGAAGTTGGCTGAGATAAAGCCACTGATACAAAACACATGATTTTTGCAAATGCACTTATAGCTATCAGAAGCATTTCTTTTTCCTGAGGGATACTAATAAACACTGTCAGACTTTTATCAATAGAAGTATCAATTAGATATACATCAGAGAATTTGCTAAAAGTTCCTCTTTGCCTTAGACATTAACCAGGCAAACTCTGACTATTCTATTTCCAGCTGATGCTGAAAATATAAATTAGGTCTGATTGAATAACACTAGATTGGAAAGTATAGTTTATTGCTTTTAAAATCATATTTAGCCTTCTTAATGTGTCCCTAGAGCATATTCCCTTCAGGGCATATTAAATTTATATGGCATTATATAATGGCTTGTGAATTGCAAGCAACACATATTAGTAATAGAGAAAAAAGCTAGACATAATATTGAAATCACCTTACATAGGATATGTTTCTTTTATTTTCGGAAACTAGTATCATTTTTTGTCAATTGAAAGGGTAACGAAATTAGTCTAATGCTTATAAGCCAACTGCCTATGTTTTTCTGAAAACCTATTCTTTATTTTTTTTTTTTAAACCTATTCTTTAAAAGTAGAAATTCCTATAGGGCACATGTTTTTCAGTTTTTTTCATTTTAATATTTTCCTTTAAATCAATTCATGTTTAATAATCAAGATACAATAAACAAAAAATCATATACAATACTTGATAGTAAAACATTACATTGAATTAGAATTTTTAAAATAATTTTTAAAAGATTTTACTTATTCATTTAGAGTGAAAAAGAGAACATGATTAGGAGGCTGGTAAGGAGCAGAGGGAGAGGGACAAGCAGACTCCATGCTGAGCACAGAGCCCAATGTAGGGCTCGATCCCACAACCCTGAGATCGTGACATAAGCTGAAATCAAGAGTCAGACACTTAATTAACCAACTGAGCCACCCAGGCACCCCTGAATTAGAATTACTGTATCTCACTCAAAGTAAAATTGAAATGTAAATTAGTATGGTTAAAGATAAAGAATATTTTGCTTCCTATCTCAAAGGAAGGTTATTATGAAATAAAAAAGGTAAAAACATCTTAACAATATATACTTATACAAAAAAATTGATAAACTTGATATAAGATACAACACATAACTTTCAGAAATTTAGCAGATAGTGTATAATAATGTAGAAAAGAGGAAAATATATTCCTATTACATTGGAAGATGATAATAAAATGTCTAAATTCTAGAATTAGGACTTCGTTTCAAAAATACTTTCTCTTGATATAGTATCTAAATGTCATATTATCTGTAATAAAAATTTCACCTATCTTTATCTTCTAAGACTGAAGTGACATAATTTTTTAGATTTTAAAGTTCTTTATGTGGATCTAAATTAGACATGTTAAGGTATTAAATATAAAAGATTAGACTATTGAGTAGTATCTTCTCACTCCCCCATCTAATCTGGTTCTTGTCACAGGCAAATAGTAAAATTACATTGACCTAATTTCTCAGTGTTAGTCTCCTAATTACATGCCATGGTTAACTCAACAGGTTTTGTTTTAACAAGGGGAACAATTTCCTTCTGCATGGCAAGAATCTGTCATTCGTGTGCAGATAAATCATGGAAGAATATACTGGGAACATATGTAAGATGCTGGAGATAATCCTCATATGGTCCTACTGACCTCAGCACTAAAGTGTCTTTAAGACCTACACTCCTGTGCTAGATAATATCAGTATAACGTATAAGTATGGTCCTTGACCTACATTCACTATGTAAAACCAGGCAGGTATAATCCTGTGTCGTGAACTCAGCGTAACTATTGCTCTTGTGGCTGCCACTGCTTTGAATTGCAGTTACCACATCTATAAAAGTGGAGACACTTAATGATGTTCAAAGATTCTTCTAGCTCCAAGTTTCACTAATTTGAAAAAATTCATTCAATTTTAAGCACAATCATAAAATTAAGTGTACAGAAGTCAGAATTTTTAATAATAGTGGGGCAGATGGATTGATGAAAACTTTCATGGGTCACAGAACACATGTATCTCACAGCTTCAGCTACATGAACTTAATAATTTTGTAAAACATCTGCTATATATAAAGAAAAAAATAAGGATTCTGGTTTTGGTGACCCCTGAGAACAACCTTCTAATTGAGATCAACTTGAAAAACTAAAATTGCAAATTTATGTGTAAAAGCATCAAAGAATTAATGAGGTAATAAAAAAATAAGTGAAAGTCCAGTATAAGAAACTGAGATGAACCCAGAATTAAAATCTGTATTTACCAAAGAAATTGACATTCATTTTGGAAGTGTATAAGAGGCTGAAAGATCAGGCTTCTGACAAATTTCTAAGTTTAGGAGTATAAAAATAGAATTAAGGAACCTCCAAGTAGAACCTTGGTAAATCATAAAAGCTGTGATTTGGAAAACAAAAGGATCATACCATAAGAAAAGGATAACCTGGAGACACATTAGACTTGGCAAGACCAATGACTGCTAATGACCCTACCTTCTACCCAAAGCAAACTTATAACCTCTCTGGAAAAAGAGTATATCCTTCTAGGGTACAAACTCTTTTGAAATTTTTTTTAAAGATTTTATTTATTTATTCATGAGAGACACATAGAGAGAGGCAGAGACATAAGCAGAGGGTGAAGCAGGCTCCCCACAAGGATCCTGATGCGGAACTCGATCTCAGACCCCCGGATCACACCCTGAACCAAAGACAGATGCTCAACCACTGAACCACCCAGGTGTCCCTGTCTTGACAATTTCTTATTCACACTATACAGCACTTGAGTTTTTTAAAAGGTCACTACTAGTAGATGCAACTAAATGAAAAAATCAAGGAAACAGTACAAAATACAAATAAACCCAAATAGGATTCAGGTAATAGAATTAACACGAATTTTAAAATAACTCTACATGTTTAAGGAAATAAAAGTGAGATCAAGAACTGTTGAATAGAACAGTAAACTATAAAAGATATAGTCAGAATTTTAATAGTGGGAAATTATCAATTATTGAAACTGAAAACAATGAATATGCTCAACAGCAGATTATGCATAGCTAAAGAGAAACTCTGTTACCTGTAATCCAGGAGACAACAAAATGGCCAAGCTAAATAACAGAGGGAAATAAAGCAAAAGGTAGGGTGTAAGTTACTTATACAATGAAAAGAGCTTTCATGTTATTGAAGAACTGAAGGTGAGAATAGAGAGAAAGGGGCAAAAATTATTAGCTGAGAATTTTCCAAAACTGGCAAAAGACATCAAGCCACAAATTCAAGAAGCTGAAGGGGAAAAAAGAAAAAATTAAATAATTACAACAGGTCATTATTTAATTTAAAACTTTTTGAAGTTTTTAAAAACCAAATAAACTTTTGAAAACCAAATGAAAAGAAAAAAAACTTCTGAAGTACCCAAAGGGAATAACATGCAGTGTTTTCAAAGAACCAAGAATAAGTCTGGCAACAGACTTCTCAACAGAAGTTATGGAAACAACGAGACATGGAATAAAATCTCCAAAATGATACAGAAAAATAAGTGCCAAAAAAGTATTCTACTCTGAGTACAAATGTAAAATACTGGGTCAATCTAAATGAATGATAACTGTATAAAACAATAATAATAAGGCACTGTGGCATTTAAAACATATAATATAGAGGATTACAATGCCTGAGAATAACAGATCAAATTAATGTATCCTAAGAATACTGTTTTCTCTGGGAAGTAAGGAAATTTTTAATATATGTTAACTTTGATACATCTGCTATGCCTATAGCATGCTATGCCTCTATGCATCTCTAGGGAAATTACAGAAATAATTCTCAAGGAATGTGTAACTCAAAAGGAAAAAAAGGCATGAGAAAATATACATTTGAACTTATGGAATGAATGGAAAGAAAAAGAAACAAAGAATAGGTAGGGAAAAAATAGTAATTTAAATGCAAAATTTAGGGACTCCTGGGTGGCTCAGTGGTTGAGTGCCTTCAGCTCAGGGCCTGATCCCAGGATCCTGGTATTTAGTACCACATCAGGCTCCCCAGAGGAGTCTGCTTCTCCCTCTGCCTATGTCTCTGCCTCTCTCTCTCTGTGTCTCTCATGAATAAATAAAATATCTTTAAAAAATTCAAATGATGGCAAATATTACGCATATGGATTATGAGACTTGCAGTAGATAACAAATTCAACTACATGCTGTTTAGAAGAGACACACCGTAAAGATAATGACACTGCAAATAAAAAGATAAAAAAAAAATTACATCATAAATACACTAAAAGAAAGCTGAAAAACATTTTGCATAAATGAAGATAAAAAGGAACACTTCATGTTGGTAAACATTTTAGTGCACAAAAAAAAAGATGTAGTACCTAAATTTCTCAAAAGAACCAAAAAAAAAGAACCATTAAAAAATCATATTCTGAAATATAAAATAAGTCCTAAGCATTTTGACAACTGACAAGTAGTAATAATCTCACAATGTAATTAAGCTTGAATTCAGTAACAAAAATATAACTAGAAAATTCCCTTATATTTTAAATTAAGAAATTTCTGTTTAAACTATAGATTGAGAAGGAATCATAATTTAAATTCAAAAATATTTTTAAGTAAATGACCTGGTAGTTTTAAAATATGACTTCAAATTCCTTCAATGGCTCTCTTATCAAGAGTTGAGTTCCGGGATGCCTGGGTGGTTCAGTGGTTGTGTGTCTGCTTTTGTCTCAGGGCCTAATCCTGGGGTCTGAGGACTGAATCCCACACCGGGTTCCCTAAGGGGAGCTTGCTTCTCCCTCTGCCTATATCTCTGCCCACCCCCCCTCGAATAAATAAATAAATAAAATCTTTAAAAAAAAAAAAAAGGAGTTAAGTTCATGTGCTCTCTTCCTCTTGCTTGTGTTTAACCAAAAGAAAAGGAAAAGTGCTGTGCCAGGTTCTGGCACCTGTCTTAGGAAATTGCTAAGTTCCACTTCTGTTTCTTTGGACATTCACTCTTGGATCCCAGACATCATTTGTAAGGAAACTAGGGCCTTTGGAAAGATTTATGTGGAGAGGCCGATATGAAAGGGAACAGAGACACCAATTTGTCAGCCACGTGAGTGAGCCATCCTAAGTAGAATCTGCTCCCACTTGAGCCATCCCAACTGATGCCACATGGAGAAGGCAAGCATTCTTCATGAGCCCCGACAAATTACAGACTCATTAGCTAAATAAGTGATTGATGTAGAAACCAGAAACTACTTGCTAAAAGTACAATATGTCTGTTTGAGAAACAAGCCTGGAAGAGTTTTAAGAGTGTAAGTTTCACTTCCTTAGCAGGTTATTGAACCAGAATCCCAGAAAGAAGATCCTGTGTTGGTAGGCAGGCTTACAAAACATATTTTCTCATCAACTGATGAGATGCCAAAATTGTGTATCACACAGTTTCCCTTTTAGCTGATAACACCAAACACATGTTTAAGGATGGCAGAGTAATTGGTAAGCACTTGATTGCTTGCTTCCTCCCAAAAATTCAGATGTTTCTGTGCTATAATCTTGATGAGCGAATCCATACATGCCAATCTCAATTTTCTCATATATACAAAGAGAACATGCAACTGACATCTTCAAAAATCAAACAGGATTTCTAGAGGGAAAACAAAAATAATGTAGAACCAAGTAGTATGAGAGAGCTGCTTTCATAGAATGTGAGTTAAAGCCACTGATCTCATCACAGAATTTGTCATCAGCGTAATTTAAAAATAACAGAAACCCCCCAAATGTCTATCTAAAAGTCTACATACCCTCTGAAACTGTAATCTTTGGTTAGATTTTAACTTGAAAAATATTTTGCCTCCTTCACTCTATTTCAGATTTCAAAATACTCATCCCCTCCATACTTCAGGCTAAGAGTAAAGACAATTCATTCTACATTTAAGGGGAAAAAAAACTTCTTATATCTTAGTTAAGGAAAATAAGTTTATGTTGCTTACAGTTACACACTATGGATTTATTTATTTGCCTTTCCTAGATGATGTCTTCAGCAAAGTATTAAATTTAAAGTATTTGATCTATATAATACTGCTAATTATACATAATCATTTTTAAAATGTGTAATCAACAGCAATAATCACTTTCATAGCTACCAACTTTGTATTTTCAAATTTATGGATGTAGATATTCCTGTATTATTACACAGACACATAAATGAATAAATAGCATTGCACTTTCTCATTGCCGGTAATCTACATTTGATAAACATTGTATTAATAAATTCCATTCCTTTTGTTAATCATACTGGCCAATTTTCATAACATGTTATAACTCATCGCCTGTACACCATTTGCCAGGATGATTGTCATTGCTTCTACAATCAGATATGTGCTTACTAAATGTGTGTGGGGATATTTCCTATCTCTTAGGCTAATCGTGCTTGATATATCTATGAAATGTAATTAAATTATAATATAATTATAAAGAAAAAGCAATGAAATATGAGACATAATACCTGCTTATTCTGAGCAGAGTAATTTGAATGCTTAGGAAAGACACAATAAAGGAACATATCACAAAAATGCTTTTGAATAGATAGGCAGGCCCAAACAAGTTTAGGAACATGAATTGAAAGATACAGCTCTTAAATGGCTACATGAGTCTCTTCAATGGAGAATAAAAATAACAATAATAATAATAATTTTAAAAGCCATCAGAGGACAGATGGGAGTTGTCTAATAGGAATAGAGTTTCAGATTTGCAAGATGAAAAATTCTGGAGATCTATTTCAAAACAACATGAATATACTTAACACTACTGAACTATGCACTTTAAAAAAGTCAAAACTAGATACCACAGATAATAGAATCACAAACATATTTTTCTTAAGAACTACAATTAACTGAACACTGCTTTTAAAAAAAAAAAAGAATTGGTTCCATATGAAAAGATTCAAAAATAATGTACATGCATGTGGTTTTTAGTGAACACAGCACTAGGTTAACATGCATGATTATTTTCATGATTTTCCTCTTTAACCCACATGATTGTGTCCAGTAAGTATGGTAAATATTACTGTACATAAGACACTGTGGCTATTAAATCTGAGAATCTTGTCTTTCTAAAATCTGGTGCTGGAGTTTTCAAATTGGAGTCCTGGAATACTAAGGTAGAGCTTCCAGAGCCTTCTTGGTGTAGACAGGGGTGGAGGAGGTTCTAGAACTTGGAGTGCGGGTAGAAATGCATTGAGGAGAGAGAAAAGCAGACAGAAGAGTCCAGGACTCCAAATCCAGGACTTCAATTCCTCCTCAACCCAAAAAGCTCAGATTCCATCTACTATATGCTGGGTTCCAGGAGAGAGTTCACTAGAAAATAAAAGGTCCTAGGAGTTTTAAAAGTTCTAGAGAAATGTGGTTTTAAATACTGTAAGACAGGGAAGGGTTCTGTGTGGTTATATGCCTGGAACTATGCTAGACCTCTTAAAAATGTAGATACTGTTTTGTTCACTCCCATAGCAAATTTAAGAGAAGTTATTACCATCTAATTTTACTGAAAGCTATGCCTCAAATGAATGAATTACTGCAGGCAAAATCACACTGCTTATAAGAAAAGTCAGGTATTTGATGAACAAGTCCATTTCCAGGCTGATTTACATGGTTTTATAACTGTAATACTCTTCTCTGTAATTTAATATATTTTACCAATTTTCTTTACTAATCAACTCTGATTTCTCACCATCAGTTCTGAGGAAGATCTCACTTATTTTTCAAATCCCTTTTGTTTTAACTTTATCTAGCAGGTCTCTCGTCTCATGGATGTCAAGAATATGTTTGTGTCACAAATCACACATGATTATGCTTTCTTGGAATACCTTATGTCATTAACTTTTTCTTTCTGAAAAGCTTCTAGTATTATGTCTGGAAGAGGTAGCAACCTAAATACAACTTTAAATAAATGTAAAACTATGAAAGCAATTCTCTGAGGCAGGTGACACAATATGCCAGCAAAAATATTTTAATGAACAGAGAAATTCAGAAAAGGAATCAGAGAGTGATGATACTCTCATTTGGATTTAGAACTAAGTTTCATTGCATTAAATTTTCAATTCTCGAACTGCTAGAGTAATAAAATTTAGCATAAGGGAAAACATCAAGTAATTTGGGTTCTAGGATCTTGACACTCCCATGAACAGTACAAACCAGGAAGGGCTTGGTCCATGTCTGGTCCTGCACATTCCATTGCAGATGGGTCAGCTCTACTTCTGAAATAAATCATCCTGAATGAACAAGCCCACAGCAAACCCATGAAAAATCACCTAAATTTCTAGCTAGGAAATCAATGATTTTAACTAAAAGAAGACTGGATATTCATTTCACTTAGATAAATTTACATAAAAGCACAAAAAGACTCCTTTACAATTTACCTATTTTCTGAGTAAGGAAGTTGATTATTGTCCTTTGCATAGAGAGGAAAGGTCACTTTAAAAAGAACATTGCTGAAGTCCCTGATACAAGTTCCCATGATATTTAGCTTGTTGATTTCCTTCAGGTTTCATAGCCATGCATGCAGTTTTGTCATACAAATTCTTATAAAAATTATCCTTTGAAAAGAAATTATTCAGAGACATAAACCTTAGAATTTGGCAAGCTTACGGTTTTTGTTTCTCTTGGACAAATTGTAGAATCACAGTTCTGCTTTAGCATATCTCTACATTTCTATTATCTGATAACTCAACTCTTGGGGGAAAAATTTAAGTAGCAGAAATATAAAGGACACAATGCAACAAAAAAAAAAATAGTCCCACAAATCTCATATTTTTCTATACTGCTGTGCAATCAAGGACAGGTTTTCTCTTCTAATACTTGTTGGATAGCGATACAGATACATGATCTTCACATTAGGACAATTAGACAAAAGGAAGGGCAAAGGGCAATTTCAAATCAATTTTATATTAAAGCAAAGAATTTTGAAAGTACTGCTTTCCCTTGCAATCTCATATAGGCACCAACAAAAGCACCATTTGTGGTAGTTGGGGGGGGGGGTGTTTTAACAAAAGAAAATAGCTTTTTCAAAGGCTGTTTATTGCTTTAAATGTTTAAAAGCTTTTTAAAAAGCAACTTTTTTCTTCTCCTTAGGCATCAACAGGGGATAATTGCCTTTCCATGCTTTTAAATAATCCTGTTTAAGACAGAGTAGCATAGGAGCCTGTGCTTGGAAAACTTTTTACTTAACTGGATTGTGTGGGTGTGGATCTGGGGTCAACAACAGAACCTCTACAAATAACGACACTTCGAATTTTCTCTTAGGATGATTTATTTTATTTTTTAAATTGCCACACGGTAAAATTGACTTTTTTAGATGTACACATTATGAATTTTAACATTTGTATAGATTCATGTAAGTACTCTCACAATCCAGATACAGAACAATTCTATCACCGCAGAAAAACTCCCTGAGCTAGCCCTTTGTAATCATACCTTTCTCTTTCCCCTTAAGCCTTGAAAACTAGGATTCATTCATTACCATACTTCACCTTTTGGAGAATGTCATATAGTGTACAATGTGTTTTGTCTGTGATGAGGAAGATGACCAACTGGAGAGCTGAAGGGTAAGTTAGGCTTTCTGCACAGAAGATGAGCTGAGGCAGTGAAATCAGCTGTGAAATACAAAACTCTTGAGCCATCTGTGGCAGCTGTTCATACAATGTGCTTTCACGTCTCTAAGCAAGTGGTCTGCACCTCCCAGAAGGATATATTGGGACCTAGTCAAATCAGAAGGGTGAAGTGTTTCTAGAGAGGATACTATAGATTTTTCAACGGCTGTGAGTTATAACATCAGGATTAAAAAGGCCATCCCAGGGACCCCTGAGTGGCTCAGTGGTTGAGCGTCTGCCTTCGGCTCAGGGCATGATCCTGGAGTTCTGGGATCAAATCCCACATCGGGCTCCCTGCCTGGAGCCTGCTTCTCCTTCTGCCTGTGTCTCTGCCTCTCTCTTTCTGTGTCTCTCATGGATAAATAAATAAATAAAATAAAATAAAATAAAATAAAATAAAATAAAATAAAATAATTAATTAATTAAAATAAAAGGACCATCCCACTTTCTTCTGAGTTAACTATTGCATTAATAAGTAGGATAAATTCTTGGGCATTTTTGTCACCCCAAAATGAACTGAGCAATGTATCATGATGCCACCTGGATATAAAAGAAGAAAATGAAGCAGCCTCATCTTAAAGCAAATCTAAATTTTTATCTTATTTAAATATAATTGGCCCTATGGTTTATCAATTTTAAACTTCACTTTGAGAAATTTTAGGAAATGAAATAAACCTAAATTTGCAAAATATAGTCAACTATTTTTAACAAAATGAGAGATCTGTTTGGAATAGTTGAATAGTATTCTCCGACTTGAAAGTGAAAACGTTTTGTTCTGAGACAGGTTTCCCCCCCAAAATTTTAATAGTGTAATGATTCTAACTAGATTGTATGAATTTTATCATTGTAAAATGTTATATGTTCCTTGTTTTAGATTGTGCTAGGGTGAGCAGATGTTCAACAATTTGAAGTCTGTTTAGAATCTTCCTACCTGCTGGGTTTAATTTCAGAAGCAAGAAACATTCTTGAAGATAGACAAAATGTTATTTGTTCTTTTATCCACGTACCACGTTGCACTAATTTTCATCATTTCTAGCTCTGTTTATGGCAGGTCATTTCCGGTATACATAAAATTTAATTGTAATCCTTAGAAGGAATTTTGTTCCTGTGTCTGGTAAATAAAACATGATAAAATCATTTGAGATACAGAGAGTAGATACAACTGCCTGGTTTTGAGTTGAAAATGAAAACTCATATATTTCCTACTGTATTAAATAAATGCAAAGACAGACCTTAGAAAAAGTATTTATTCACCTTATATACAGCTTAATTAAATATCAGACATAATTTTATATTAATCTCATATATAGTTAGCTATCAGCATATTTTAATTTTCTGTGCTTGTAGTTTTGAAATAATATTTATGTACACATTCGTGTTTACAATGACTAATACTGGTTTCCTTCTTATTCTGTTACCTTCAGTGTCTGCATTACTGAACTGGTGGAGCTCTCTACTACTCTCTTGATTAAAGTGATGAGAGCAGACCTCCTGTTTTATTCTCTTCCCAGAATGACATCATTAGATCACTATATGTGTTAACATATTAAGGAAGTTCCCTTCCATTTATAGTATGTTAAATGTTCTAAACACAATGAGTATGAAATTATCAAGTGACTGTTATTAATCTATTAAGGTGGGAATCTGACATTTATTCTTACTTATTCTGTTAATATTTGAACTGTACTTATGAATATAAGAATATCAAATCAACCTCACATTCGTGGAATAAACCTCACTTGTTCATGATACACTGTGGTATTTACGAACACTGGACTTTATATATCAATAATTTATTTAGAATTTTATATTCACCTTCATGTAATATAGTATCTAAATTTTTCCTTCCTTATACTATTCTTGTCAAATTTTGGCATCAAGGATATACTATACCCATAAAGTGATTTGAGAAACATTTCCTCCTTTTCTCTGTAATGGAATAATTGGCGTAGAAATTGGAGTATTTCTTTATTGAATGTTCTTCAGAAACTCACTAATAAATTATGTAGGACTAAAGACTTTTCATCAAAGATTTCTTTGTAGGGTTTTAACATTCTTTTTTTTAAGAGAGAGAAAGCATGAGTGGGGGGCAGGGGCAGAAAGAGAGGAAAAGAATCTTAAGTCCCACACTCAGCAGGGAGCCTTACGTGGGAGGCTTATATCTCTCATGACCCTGAGATCATGACCTGAGCCAAAATCAAAAGCAGGATGTTTAACTGATGAAGCCATGAGCCATCCAAGAACCCTATGTTTTAGTGTCTTTAACCATTACTACACATTCATATTGCCTTTTTGTTCTGGTTTTCATTTTGTACATGGTATTTTTCTAGGAAATTTTCTAAAATTTCATATCGCTTGAATTCTAAAATTGCCATGAAGTTACTCTAATATCGTTTAATGAAGTTAAAAACATCATCATAATTAGTGATGAACTATCAATAAACTTTGAAGAATGCTAAGGAAGGAATCAACTCTTTATGATGGTAAATAAAGGAAAACATCTCAAACTTTTTCTATATAAACTAATACTCTTGAATAATCAAATAGTTGACAAAGGAGAATTTCTTACTTAAAAAGTATTTCTACTAATATTTGAAAAGGTGCTGAGTGAAATAAGTCAATCGGAGGATAAACATTATATGGTCTCATTCATTTGGGGAATATAAATAATAGTGAGAGGGAATAGAAGGGAAGGGAGAAGAAATGGGTAGGAAATATCAGAAAGGGAGACAGAACATGAAGACTCCTAACTCTGGGAAACGAACTAAGGGTGGTGGAAGGGAAGGAAGGCGGGGGGTGGGGTGAATGGGTGACGGGCACTGAGGGGGGCACTTGAGGGGATGAGCGCTGTGTGTTATTCTGTATGTTGGCAAATTGAACACCAATAAAAATAAATTATTAAAAAAATAATAATAATAATATTTGAAAAGGGAAAAGAATGAGAATATTACTATTTTGCAAATGGCTTCTAACATCAGAGAGAGAAGAAATGAGACTAGGTACCTTCTAATGGAAGTACAGAAGGCCATCTCTGAAACAATTTTGCCCAAAAATTCTAGCTTGAATTTGATCACATCTATAGATCTAACTTCCAATTTATAAGAAACTAAGACAACAGAGGAACATGCTAAATATTAGCAGAAAGATGCACTATTTAAATCATAACTGGAAAACTCTACAGAATAATTAGTAAGTTGCTTCCATTAATAAATTGCATGGAAAGAAACATGGGAAACTGAATCAGTAGATTAAAAGATACTTTAAGATATTTAAACAATTTTCAGTACTTGAACCTTATTTGGATCTTGATACACACAGTTAAAAAAAATGATACAACTGATGCAATCAAAATCCCAACAAGCTACTCTGTAGATATTGACAAATTGATTCTCAAGTTTATATAGAAAGGCAAAACACCTGAATAGGCAACACGATACTTAGAACAGAGAGGTGCCTGGGTGGCTCAGTTGGTTAAGTGTCTGCCTTCAGCTCAGGTAATGATCCTGGAGTCCTGGGATCGAGCCTTACGTCAGGCTCCCTGATCAGCAGGGAGTCTGCCCCTTCCCCTGCTTGTGCTCTCTCTCTCTCTCTCTGTCAAACAAATTTTTAAGAGAGAGGAACAGAGTTAGAGGACTGACATTACTTACTATTAAGCTATAGAAATCAATGTAGTCTGGTATTAGTGAAAGAGGAAGCAAACAGATCAGTAGAACAGAATTAAGAGCCCAGAAGTAGACACACATAAAGTCAAATGATCTCTTAGTGAAGGAACAAAGGCAGAGCAATTGAGAAAAGATCATTTTTTCAACAAATGGTTCTGGAACAGGATATCCACAGAGAAAACAGTAACAATAACAAAAACAAAAACAAAAACCAACAACTAAAATCTAGACATAGATCTTACATCCTTCACAAAAATGAACTCAAAATAAATCAACCATAAATGTAAAATGTAGATTTGGTAATGCTGTTGTGGCTGCTTTTAAAACCTAATAATAATTCTTTAATTGAGAAATAGAATAATTCTCTGTCCGTTAGTGACACTGTAAAATATTTCCTTTCACATCCTATTTATCTGAATATTATTTACTTATTTAATTCACAGTATATTTATGCATGGACATATAAGGACATGCATATCTATATGTGTTAATACTAGAGTGAAGTGGGTACTTCACCCACTTTTTAAAAGATGGAAAAAAAGGCACTGCTAACAGTATGTGACACAAACAAGAAGGTGAAAATGGTGGAAAATACAGATGTAAACAGTATACTTTTATCTGTTCATAAATGTCTTGTTTTAAAATATGTATTATTTTTCTGAAGATTTTTTTTATACTTCACATTTCGGGTTTCACCATTCTCAAGGAAGATAAATACTTGTTTTACTTCAGTTCTATGCTAATGGGGTATCAATACAATGTATATTCATCTTTTGAAGAATATGTATCCATATTCTAGGAGAAATGAGTTTATCTGCTTCTATTTCTTCATAAATATCTAAAGATTGTGACACCTAACCACAAAGTGGCATATTTTGTCAAAATTATCATTGCCCTTCAGAAGTCAAATGTGTAAAGAAATCTCTTTGTGTATCTGAAAGTAAAATGCTGTTTCTACTTGTTTAAAAGAAATATTTTTTAAAAACTAAGGTCACGATGGGGATCTGTAATTCACTGTGGCTCTTATATGCTGCCATATATAATCATACAACGTGTGACAAGCTTTGACAAGACCTCAGTTTAAAAAGTAAGGGTACTAGACTCTAACTATTCAACAGGCTTCAGTGTCAAGGGCCCTAATACACTTGTAATAAGAAAAGCTCTTTTGGGTAGCCCTGGTGGCTCAGAGGTTTAGCACCGCCTTCAGCCCAGGGAGTGATCCTGGAGTCCCGGGATCGAGTCCCACTTTGGGCTCCCTGCATGGAGCCTGCTTCTCCCTCTGCCTGTGTCTCTGCCTCTCTCTTTCTGTGTCTCTCATGAATAAATAAATAAAATCTAAAAAAAAAAAAAAAGAAAGCTCTTTTATCAGGTTAAGGATCCCTAACTTCCATCAATAAGTGAGAGAACCCGGTGTCTGCGTCAATCCATCTCTTTGTTCATGAAACATGCAGACTGTGTAAGAAACTGAAATATCAGCCAATCTGATCTGAAATGTTAAAATTATGTCTAAGTTCTTTTCTTCCAGTCCAATAATTAGGATATCTAGTTTGAAATTAAGATAACAAAAGCCTTCAACTGGTGGGATGTAAAAAGGGAGCACCCACTTGAAAGTTGGAAACTCTCTCCACTAAGTGAAAATAAAATTGCATTCTGAAACTCCAAAGAGGGCAGTATCATTTCAGCACACAGCCAGGCTCTATAGCAAATGTTACATACTCAAATTTATATAAATAAATTTTCATTAGTTTTCCATTATTTGTAGCAATTTCTGACCATATTTGTTTTTATCTTTGATCCTTCTGCTTATCACTCTTCATCACTAAACTCCAGGTCTATCATTTTACATGCTATTAAAAAATATTTGTCCTTGTGGTTCTCTGCCTTAAACACACATCCCCTGGATTATCACATCGGACTCCTAGTCATTCACATTGCAACATAACTACCACCTTTGAAAAGCATGTCATTCCATCTAAAGCAGTTCTTATCTACCATCAGTTATTCTCCTTTTAGTATATGGTTTTATTTACTTAAAAGCACTAATAATGTTCACATACATACAGTTTTATCTACTTATTATGTAAGTACTTTATGTCTATAAACACAAATGTGAATCTCAGGAGAGCAATGGCCCAGTCAATGTGCAGCATCTCTGCTAACTCAGAGCCCTTCACTCTGACAGACAAGTGATAAATACAAAGTAAGTATCTGTTAAATGAAAAAAATAATCTATAAACATAGTACAGAAGGTCTCATGAAGGTCACATAACAGCATGTAAATTTTTTAGGTGTGCCAAAGAAAAATTAGTTACAGCTGACAGCTCTTAGAAGGTGGGAATTAGCTAGGAGGATGAGGGAGTTAGAGGGCCAATGAGAACACCTCTTAAAAGAAGGCCTCAAGGAGGCAGAGTTTCTGCAACCACGGTATGTAACAGTCCAGTAAAACCCTTCTGCAGAAAGCAATGCTACAGCTGGACAAAAATGACCATAACAACCACCTTGGCAGTTTGGAAATCCAGCAGAGGCACATTAATAAATGAATAAGAGTTGATTCAAGAAAAACTACCAAACCTGAGGCAAGAACAGTGGGATTTGATGCAGCTTTCATTTAAGGCTGCTTTCATCTGCTTCACCCCTAATGAATCTGCTTCACCCCTAAATAGCAGCAGCTTCTCTGCTAGAGGTCACTGACATCATTTGGATCAGAGAGTTGAAAAATCCCAAATTCCTGACCATTGCCCACAACAGCAGCAATCCTGGAGGCAAACAATGGAGATACTTAAGATACAGCTAGCAGGAGGTTACAGTTCTGGTTGGTCAGAATTTAACAGGGATCACTCAATGAGATACTGGTATCCCTTGGTATGTTCCCACATATTTCAGGCTACCACTATCAGCCACGCACGTGCAAAACTGCAAAGATACTCAGGATGTACTGGAGGATATCCTAGTTATCCTGACATCCCTTTTTGGATCATGAGGATTTAGGTCTTCCCAGAAAAATGACAAGGGATCCAGAAGAAAATTTAAAACCAGTGTAGACTTAAATATTGCCCGAACTCTGGCTATTGTTCTCCAACACACAACAGGTAAACAAATGAATGTGTCTGCATTCCAATAAAATGTTGTTTGTTGTTTACAGAAACAGATGGTTGAACCAGATTTGGCCCATAGGCCATTGCTGCCTGACCACAGCTCTAAAAAATATAAGCTAACTTACTGTGACATGAAACAGGTCACTGGTTGTGAGGTCTTGAAGGCGGCAGGAAAAAGGGATTACAAAAGAGCATAAGGAAACTTTTAAGGGATGATAAAAACAGTAATCATCTTGATTGTGGTGACTGTTTCATAGGCACATACATACATAAAAACAAAAATTTTAAATATGTGCAGTTAATTATATGTTGATTATACCCAAATAAAATAAATATAAAAACCTATTTTACCACAGAAAAAATTCTGTTAAAAAAATCTATTTTTACAGAAAAAAATCAGAACAGCCATATGACCATATCAATAGATGCATAATAAGTTGTTTTTTTCAAATTTGACATTCCTTCCTGGTATACAAAATACATATAATCAGTAAAAGTAGTTATTACTATGGGAGACAGTGGCATAATAGAAAGGTATAGTAGAAATTATACTGGTTTTTGAAACAGATAGGCTATTATTCAAGTCCAAACTAAGCTATTTACTAACTGTATAAATTAATACCAATAATAGTTACTTTATTGGCCTATATTGTAATCATTAGAATAGCTTACATAACATGTATTGTAGAACTCCTGTCAGTGGGTAGCCATTACCATCGTGGTTTTCTAAGTTTAACATTTTAAAATCCATACAGATCCTGGCATGCTGTGCCTAGCAGACCCATCAATAATTAATAAGTTAGTTACATTTTGAAACTATTTATTATGTCAATTTTCAATCATATACTAAAGTAAAGAGAATAGATAATGAATTTTCATGGACTCAAAACAATTTCCACAGTAATCAGTTTGGCATTCTTTATCATCTATATACTACTTTTATTGTGTTTCGTTTTGTTTTGTTTGCTTTTTAGCTGGAGTGTGCCAGAATGACTTCCAGACATCACAGCATTTTCCCTGTAAATACTTAAATATGTGTGAGATGGATTTTTTTAATTAAAGACTTTTCAATGTTAGGACCTTCTATGAGTTTGCTAAAGCTGCCATAACAAAGCATCATAGACTAGGTGGCTTAAACAACAGAAATTTTCTCACAATTCTGAGGCTATGTGTCTAAGTTCAAGATGTTGGCAGAGTTGGTTTCTTCTGAGGCCTGTTTGGCCAACTTGATGGCCATCTTCCTGTTGTGTCTTCTCTCTATATCTGCCTGTATCCTAATTTCTTATTCTAGGAACATAAGTCATATTGGAATTGGACCCATGCTTATGACTCCTTTTACCTTAATTTCTTCTTATAGTTAATGAGAGTTAGGGCCTCAATATGAGAATTTTGGGAGGACACAATCAGCACAAAACAGATCTATGCATTGACAGAGAATTGTAATGGCCATGGAAGTGCATGGCTTGGATATCCTGCAATGAACTGTGTCATCTGAGTCCCCAGCTGCTGTACCCTGAGATCTTTTGCAATCTTTACACCAAACCCACACTAACTGCTTCTAGTCGATGATGGGGCACAGTGGGGATACCAGAGCCAGTCATTTCTGCCCTACATGGATCTCCTCTAATGGGAAATAATTACTCTGGGACTCCTCAGTGTCCTAGTAGAGACTTTCTCACACAGTGTGAAGCCTTCTCTTCCATTCTTCTTTCTTTTCTTTCTTCCTTCTCCCCACTCTTCCTCACTTCCTTCTTTCTTTCCTTCCTTCTCTTTCTCTTTTCACAATTGTGAGACCTGTCTCATAGTCCAGAACCTTTCCCTATCTATCTCTGTTCTCTCTTTTTTCCTAGCCAGGTATATTTCCTAACAAATCTTGTAAATGTCTAATTCTATCTTGATGTTTGCTTCTTGGACACAAGAAGCATACTAAATAACAAATGTGGAAATCTACAATAAAGCAATCAAGTAAATGAATGGCAATGCTGGGAGTCAGGTTTCTCCTTAGGGGAATGAGCTGTTTCAGATAAGCAGGAGTAGGAGCTGGTCCATGTGGTGATACACTGCAGTTGAAGAAATCAATAAGAAGTCATGTTTATCTTAGTGTGCATGCTAATGGTTATCTGTAAGATATTTATAGATAAGTATATATATACAGGTTAGTATATATACATGTATATACATACATATTCCTTTGTCAGCTGAGAAGGCCCAGAAAAATGACATTTCAGGAGCAATGAGTGCACTTATCATTTAGATGTTGGTTTGTAACACCATTTTTCAATAAAAGGAACCAGGCCTCCTTAAAGAAATGATTGGTCCCAGTACTGTGGCAAGATATCTGCAAGATGAGCTTGGAGCATCTTGAGGTGCCAGAAAGTAAGGAAATGCTAAACAAAACAATAAAATAAAAACACCCACACTCACAATGATGGGAGTATGTCAAAGGGACTTAAGAGCCAATGTAAGTGACCCCTAATCGCCAACACTGAAATAATCTGAACAATAAAATAAAATTGTATTGGACTATAATGCAAAGTAAAAAATAAATATTGACAATTCCATACAGATATATATGACAATTCCATACAGATATATATATATGACTGAATAAATAAATGGGAGAGAAAAACAAATCTAAGCAGAAAAATTTCATATAATTTACATAGATATTCCACCCTAAAGCACAATGCACAATTCCTTACTCCTCAATTGTGGGCTGCACATGTTTACTTTCTCCCAAAGAGTTCAGTATTAAAAAAAAATTAAAAAGGAAAAGAATAACTTTACAGTAGAGAAACTGACAAACACAGCTCTGTCAGATGATCAAGGTAAGTGTTAAGAGTGATAAGTCATGTCATGTTGATAGTATGTACTCTTGATCTGTTGTGATGAAAATCATACTTTACCTATGTGATTGTGCTCTCAAAAACTCATAACCCCAGTTTAATCATAAGAGAAACATGAGACCAATCTCCAATGAGGGACATTCTACAAAACACCTAATCAGTACTCCTCAAAACTATCAATATTATCAAAAGCAAGGAAAGTCTGAACAACTGCCACTGCCAAGAGAATTCTAAGTAAACATAAGAATTAAATGTAAAATGGTATGATGGATAGTACCATAGAATAGAAAAAGGACATTAGGTAGAAAATAAGGAAATCTGAATAAAATATGGACTTTAAATAATGCATTATATTGGTTCATTGATTATAATAATTGTACTATCACTTTAAGATATTAATAATAGGGGAAGCTAGGTGTGGGATACATGGAAATTTTTGTGCTATTTTGCGACTTTTCTGTAAATTTAAAATAAAAAAAATCTGTAAGACAAAATGCCATGTGGATTATGATTGCTATAACTAGTATTTATTTAGCACTTTCCAGGCTACAAAGCACTCTCTACTGCATTAACTCATTGAAAGATAAATCCATTACCTTCCAGGATTTTATGATGAGATCATGTTATGAAGCCTGTCTAAAAAGCACATTAATAAAACATGTAACTGTCATTATTTCAATAAAATCATGTTCTGCTCAGGAAAAAAAAAAGTGAATCATAAAGGACCTGAATTTACCAGCACAGCTTTTAATTTCTGGCAAATTTCACATCTTTGCTCTGTGTGTCAAACCAGTTCTGGGCATGTTGGGTTTCTATTTTGCAGATCTCCAGTGATTTTAACAGCAGTTGTGAATACTTAATGAAATTCATCATGCATTTGCAACAAATTGCTCACCTTTCCCAACCCCAGAGAGAAGTGTGGAAGGAAAAGAAAAGAAGCTCATGACGAATTCTATCCCTCCTCACCAGAGCAGGAGGGAATAATTGACAGAACAGGTGCCTGCCAGAGATCCAGCAAGCACTTGGGTGTTTCAGGGCAGCTCCTCTCCATATGCATTTTTTGTTCATCTTCCTCTCCAATATCACTCTATCTGTCATGCCACTTCACTCCTTCCCTTTCTTTATCTATGTGTCACTTTCTCCTCCTCTGCAATGCTTTAGACCAATCGGGAAAACTCAGAAAAATCCCCAAGTCCTACAGATGCCCACATGTGGTACTCAGGAAAAATAGGTAGCTAAGTATAGATCAGAGTGTTAATTGACTTCTCTGATCCCATAAATGCCCTAAAGTACTTATTCACTTTTCTGAAACTTCTCATTTCCTTATTTCATTTTCCCTTGGACATATAAGAATCAGGTAGGAACCAATCTGGACCTACTATCAATGTATGAAATGACCTCCCACTCCAAACACGCTAGCATTTTGATGGGCCTGTGAGGCCAACAATGGTATGTCTCTTGACCATAAATCATCATAAACCTATAATATGTAAATTGAAAAAATTCCTGATAGGAAGATGGTAGTGGAAGAGGAGGACCCTAGAATTGCCTCATACTGTGAATACAAGTGTATAACTATCAAATCATCCTAAATACCCCAGGAATTGACTGAAGACTAACAGAACAAACTCCATAACTAAAGAGAGAAAAGGCACATTGAATATGGTAGAAAGTGCAGAGACATGGTTTAGGGGAGAAAAGGATCATGGCTACCATGGAGGGGTGGGAGCCATGGTCACAGAGAAGGGCAAGAGAGAGAGGAGCACACAGAAGAATGCACAAAGAGAAAGTTTCCCCATAGCCACTGGCTTCATTTGAGAGGGGCTGAATTTCGTGAGTTCTTACAGCCAGTAGGGCATAAAGCCTGGATATATATTTTTTTTAATTTTCAAACTTTTTTTTTTTAAGATTTTATTTATTTATGCATGAGAGACACAGAGAGAGAGAGGCAGAGACACAGGCAGAGGGAGAAGCAGGCTCCATGCAGGGAGCCTGACGTGGGACTCAATCCCAGGCCATCACACCCTGGGCTGAAGGCAGCACTAAACCGCTGAGCCACCAGGGCTGCCCAAGCCTGGAATTAAAGGTCAGTGGGCTTGCCTGGGATAGAGCTCAGAGGGCACTATTTGCTCCTGGAGAGAAGGCAGACAAACAACCCAGGAGCATATGGCATGGAAACAGTGATCTGAAGAGCACCTAGGGTACACAGCTGGGGGATAATATGCTCTTCTAAGAGCATGTCCCTAAGAGGAAGTGTTCACAGAGACACCTGTATAGTAACAAAAGAGCTGGGCTATATTACCTCCCTCTGCTACCCCTCAGTATAAACACAGAGCCACCAGTGGGAAGCAGCTCAACACCAAGGCTGGCTGCCTGACTTATTTACACTAAGCCCCACCCCTCCAGCACACTGGTGAACTTCCCTTCTTAGTCAGGCAAGGTAGGCCCCTTCCCCAGAAGACCAGCACAAAACCCCACCCACATCATGTCTCCCAATGAGTTTTGCAAGACCTCAGTTCCCAAGGAGGTGGTAACAAGTCTCATTTCACAAGCAGACCAGAGCACATCCAGCTAAAACTCGCCATATGAAGGCCAAGGACCAAACGCTGCCCACAGCAGGCAAGGAGAGCCTATGCAGGTGACTGGTCTTAAGGATAGAGCAGCCAAAACACAACAACACATCACAACATCACTGGAGATACTCCCTGAAGCACCAGGCCCAGGGCACTACATGACCTCTTATTTATAAGACCATTACTTTCAGGAGCAGGAGACATAACTGGCTTTTCTAACACAGAGAAGCAGGCAGAGACTTAAACAAAATGAGAAGACAGAGTAATTTATCCCAGATGAAAGAACAAGATAAGGCCACAGCAAGAGAGCTAAGAAAACAGATATAAGTAACATGTCAATGGGAAATTTAAAGAAGTGATCAAAAGAATACTCGCTGGACTTGAAAAAAGAATGGAAGATACAGTGAGACACTTACCACAGAGATAAAAGACTTAAAAAAGAATCAATCAGACATGAAGAGTGTAATAAACAAGATTAGAAACATACTTGATGCAATGAACAGCAGGCTGGATGAAGAAGAGGAATGAACTATGATCTAGAAGAAAAAATAGTGGAAAGCAATAAAACTGAACAAAAGAGAGAAAGAAGAATTATGCCAAATGAGAATAGACTTGGGGAACCTGGTGACTCCATCAAATATAATAACATTCATATTACCAGAATCCTAGAAAAAGAAGAGCGAGAAAAAGGGCAGAAAATTTACTTGAAGAAATAATAGATGTAAACTTTCCTAATCTAGGGAAGGAAACAGACATTGGATCCAGGAAGCACAGAGAAATCCCATCAAAATCAACAAAACCAGACCCACACTAAGACTGTAATTAAAAGCTGCAAAGTATAGTGATAAAGAAAAATTCTTAAAAGAAACAAGACAAAAGAAGTTATTAACTTACAGGGGTAAACCCATAAGATGATCAGCAGATTTTTCAACAGAAACTTTACAGGCCAGAAGACAGTGGCATGATATATTCAAAATGCTGAGTAGCAAAAATCCGCAGTCAAGAATACTCTATCCAGCAAGGCTATCATTCAGAATAGAAGGAGACATAAAAAGTACCCCAGAAAACAAAACCTAAAGGAGTTTGTGACCATTAAACCAGCCCTGCAAGATACTTAAGGGCACTCTTTGAGTGGGAAAGGAAGAAAAAAAGTGACAGTATAAAGGTAGGAAACACAAAAACAATAAAAACTAATTATTCTATAAAAAAAACAAAAAACTCACAAAAAAGTAAAATACAATAGCATATACCTAAAATAAGGAGAGGAGAGAAGAAAAAAATGGGTTCAAATGTAAACGGCCATATATCAAAAACCACTAATAAACATGCAAATAATAAAGAGAAAAGAATCCAAGTATATCAGTATATCACTAAAGAAAATCAGCAAAACGTGAAGGAGAGAAAGACAATAAAGGATTGGAGAAACTTTCCAAAAACAACAAACAAGTAATAAAATGGCAATAAATACATATCTATCAATAATTACTTTGAATATAAATTGACTAAATAATTCAATTAAAAGATACAAGGTGTCAGAATGGATTTTCAAAAAAGATCTTTCTATATCCTACCTATAAGAATTTCACTTCAGACTTAAAGACACCTGCAGATTGAAAGTGAGGGAATGGAGAAACAATAATCATGCAAATGGATGTCAAAAGAAAGTCAGAGAAAATTAACTTTAAAACAAAGACTGTAAAAAGAGACAAAGAAGGACTCTATATAATAATAAAGGGGACAATCCAACAAGAAGATATAACATATGTAAACATTTGTGGATTCAACATGGGAGCACCCAAACACATAAAACAATTAATAACAAACATAAAAGAACTAATTAATAATAGTACAATAATAGTAGGTGACTTTAACACCCCACTTATATCAATGATCATCAGCTAAACAGAAAATCAACAAGAAAACAATGGCTATGAATGACACACTGGACCAAATGTACTTAACAGACAGACTCAGAACATTCCATTCTAAGACAGTAGAATACACATTCTTTTTGAGTGCACATGGAGCATTCTCCAGAACATATCCTACATTAGACCACAATACAGGTCTTTACAAATTCAAGAACACTGGTGTCATGCCGTATACCTTTTCTGACCACAATGCTATGAAACTAGAAGCCCAGCATCAGAAAAAAATCTAGAAACCCTACAAATACATGGAGGTTAAACAACATGCTACTAAACAATAAATGGGTCAACCAAAAAATAAAAGAAGAATTTTAAAAATACATGAAAACACAATGGTCCAAAACTTTTGGGATGTAGCAAAAGCAATTCTAAGAAGGAAGTTTATAGGCTGACCTCAAGAACAAGAAAAATCTCAAATAAACAACCTAACGTCACACCTAAAGGAGCTAGAAAAAGAACAAACAAAGCCTAAAGCCAGTAGAAGGAAGGAAATAAGGAATATTAGAGCAGAAATAAATGATATGGAAACTTAAAAAACAATAAAATAGATCAGTAAAACCAAAAGCTGGTTCTTTGAAAAAATTAATTAAATTGACTTATCAAAAAGAAAAGGACCCAAATAAATAAAATCACAAATGAGAGAGGAGAAATAACCAACACCACAGAAATACAAAGAATCAGAAGAGAATATTATAAAAACCACATGCCAACTAACTGAACAAACTGAAACAGGAAGAAATAGACAATTTGAACAGACTGATAACCAGCAAAGAAACTGAATCAATAATCAAAACATTCCCAAAAATAAAAGTCCAGGACCAGATGGCTTCACAGGCGAATTCTATCAAATATTTAAAGACGAGTTAAAAATTATTCTCAAACTATTCCGACAAATAGGAAAGGAAGAAAAACTTCCAAATTCATTGTATGAGGTCAGCATTACCCTGAAACCAAAACCAGATAAAGACACCACAAAAAAAAAAAGAGAACAGGCCAATATCTCTGGTGAACATAGCTGTAAAAATCCTCAGCAAAAGATTAGCATACCAAATCCAACAACATATTAAAAAGATTATCCACCATAATCAACTGGGATTTATTCCTGGGTTACAAAGTTGATTCAATATTTGCAAATCAATTAACATGACACATTAAATTAACAAAAGAAAGAAAAAGAACCATATGATCATTTCAATAGAAGCAGAAAAAAAAGTATTTGACAAAGTACAACATCCATTCATGATAAAAATCTCAACAAAGTAGATTTAGAGGGAACACACCTCAATATAAATAAAGACCATATATAAAAACTCACAGCTAATATCATCCTAAACAGAGAAAACTAAGAGCTTTTCCTCTATGGTCAGGAATGTGATAAGCAAGAATGTCCACTCTCACCACTCTAATTCAACATGGTACTGGAAGTCCTGCCATAGCAATCAGACAACACAAAGAAATAAAAGGCATATAAATCAGGAAGGAAGAAGTAAAGCTTTCACATTTTCCTCAAAAAATTAAAAATAGAACTACCCTACAATCCAGCAATCACACTATGAGGCACTTACCAAAGAATACAAAATACAAATTCAAAAGAATACATACACCCCAATGTCTATAGCAGCATTAACTACAATAGCCAAATTATTGAAACATCCCAAGTGTCCGTATACTGATGAATGGATAAAGGAGATACTGTATATATATTGTGTATATACACAGTGTGTATACACACACACACACACACATACACACACTGGAATATTATTCAGCCATAAAAAAGAATGAAATCTTGCCATTTACAATGGCATCGATGGAGCCAGAGAGTATAATGCTAATCAAAATAAGTCAGTCAAAGACAAATACCATATGATTTCACTCATATGTGGAATTTAAGAAACAAAACAAACAAGGAAAGGAGGGAGATAAAACAGAGAGAGGGAGAGAGAGAGAAAGAGAAGCAAACCATGAAACAGACTTTTAACTACAGGGAACAACCTAATGGTTACCAGAGGAGAGGTGGGTTGGGAAATAGGTTAAAGAGGTGATGAGAATTAAGGAGGGCACTTATGATGCACACTGGATGATGTACCGAAGTGTGGAATCACTGTATTGTACATTTGAAACTAATATTACACTATATGTTAACTAACTGGAATTTATATAAAAACTTTAAAAAGAGAAAAAAGACAAGAAAATTCTGACACAAATTCCAAATACTCTTGATTATAAAATGAGAGGATTCAAGATGCAGAGGTTGCACGATGACTCTAGACACATGCTAGCCATGAACTTTAAGATGCTCACAGGCTCAGTTTCCTTATTTGTAAAAGTGGAATATTAACAGCAGCATCTGAAGGTATTGCGAAATTTAAAGGCAAAATGTGTTCTGAGTACATTTTAAACATTTGATGAATATTAGAGGAGAAAAAAATCTATTTGAGATAAGAGTAGCATATGTTAAAATGACTCTTCCTTCTAGGTTCACATTTTATAAAAATAACAAACATTCATCTTGGTCTCAGGATAATGTGTGTTAAATTTTCTTTTATCCTGTTTTTGAAATAAATATTGAATGTTGTTCTAAATAAATCATGTAGCTGTGCCTGGGTGGCTCAGTCAGTTAAGCACCCAACTCTTAATTTCAACTCTGGTCATGATTTTAGGGCCATGAGATTGAGCCCCATGGTGGGCTCCATGCTGGGCACAGAGCCCGCTTAAGATTCATTTTCTCTTTCTCTCTCTTTCTCTCTCCCTCTCTCTCTCTCTCTCTCCCCGCCCCCTTCTGCCCCTCCCCTCCTTCCCCTACTCCCTTCTCATGCTCACTCTCTCTCAGGTAAATAAATAATAAATAGATCATGTAACATGGTATTCATAAAAATAGTCATAAACATACAACATATCACAAATACCTAGTCCTAAATCTGACACATATTTTTGCAAAGACAGATGCTAAGGAAGTATATATGTGACTTAGAAGTTGAAATTATCAGGATTTCATCAGTTCTTTGAAAGCAAATCATTATTTTGTTAATCTTTTTAAATCAACCACTTAATGGAACTCCTGGGTGGCTCAGTGGTTGAGTGGCTGCCTTTGGCTCAGAGAATGACACCAGGATCCTGGGATCGAGTTCCGCATCAGGCTTCCCATGGGGAGCCTGCTTCTTTCTCTGCCTATGTCTCTGCCTCTCTCGGTTTCTCTCATTAATAAATAAAAAAAAATCTTTTTAAAAATAAATAAAAATAAATCAACCATTTAGCAATATTCTAAGCATGTAAGTTTTCTATATATTTTGGATGAATAAATAAATGATAACAAATATACTAAATTTTTACATATTTACTGAGAACACCTGGTGAATACACATAGCATATAAATGAAATAATCTTTTATGTACCTTATCTCAGGAAATTTTTAAAATCCATCCCGCCCATACCTCTGCTACTTGCATTTGGAGGGCCACCCACCACCATTACAATCACCAAGAAAAAAATGTGAACAATATCACTGTCATGTCTCAAAGCATCTGATTTGGTCTCTTCCTCAGAATTCAAACTGCTCCAAGTTGTGTGTGACAAATAAGCACACACGATTCAGTGGTGAACAAGAACTATAATCAAAACTATTATTGTACATCTGTTCTTTTCTCAAAGAATTACAAAGTTTGGACCAGGAGTGCAAATGCCAGGATTAGGTATGATGTTTACAAAAGAGTAAGAAAGGCAAACAGAATTTCAGATGATAGGCTAGTTTCCTTTACTCTGATTTTACACAATGAATATTACCCTAATATCCTTTTTGGGAGCACCTGGGTGGCTCAGTGGTTGAGCATCTGTCTTCAACTTGGGGCATAATCCCAGGGTCCTGTGATTAAGTCCTACATCAGGCTCCGCACGGGGAGCTTGCTTCTCCCTCTATGTCTCTGTCTCTCTCTCTCCGTGTCTCTCATGAATAAGTAAATAAAATATTTTTTAAAATATAACCTTTTTGAATACTAACCTCAGAGTATACCCTCTTCTTACCTTTTGCTTTACAGTGGCATCTCATAGGAAGGAAACTAATATTATATCAGCAACTACATTCTTTCTCAGACACAATAGAGAAAACAACTACATTTAATCAACACTATAATAACATTTGGTTGTGTTTTTTCTTTCATTTTTCTGTATTATGGGATAAATACTCAGACTGTGACTAATCCTTATAATTAATACATCAGTTTGCCTCCCTTCCCTTAATTTCTCCAACATGTGAGAGATTGTTAGAGACACTCCTTACATCAGAAAACAAGATGATACTCACACTGTATCCAACTCAATATAGAGAAAGGTTTTTTTTTTTTAGGTTTCATTTTTATTTATTTATTTATTTATTTATTTATTTATTTATTTATTTATTTATATTTTTTTAAATCAGTTTATTTTTTATTGGTGTTCAATTTACCAACATACAGAATAACACCCAGTGCTCATCCTGTCAAGTGCCCCCCTCAGTGCCCATCATCCATTCACCTCCACCCCCCGCCCTCCTCCCCTTCCACCACCCCTAGTTCGTTTCCCAGAGTTAGGAGTCTTTATGTTGTCTCCTTTCTGATATTTCCCACACATTTCTTCTCCCTTCCCTCATATTCCCTTTCACTATTATTTATATTCCCCAAATGAATGAGAACATACACTGTTTGTCCTTCTCCGATTGACTTACTTCACTCAGCATAATACCCTCCAGTTCCATCCACGTTGAAGCAAATGGTGGGTATTTGTCATTTCTAATGGCTGAGTAATATTCCATTGTATACATAAACCACATCTTCTTTATCCATTCATCTTTCGATGGACACCGAGGCTCCTTCCACAGTTTGGCTATTGTGGACATTGCTGCTATAAACATCAGGGTGCAGGTGTCCCGGCGTTTCATTGCATCTGTATCTTTGGGGTAAATCCCCAACAGTGCAACTGCTGGGTCGTAGGGCAGGTCTATTTTTAACTCTTTGAGGAACCTCCACACAGTTTTCCAGAGTGGCTGCACCAGTTCACATTCCCACCAACAGTGCAAGAAGGTTCCCTTTTCTCCTCATCCTCTCCAACATTTGTGGTTTCCTGCCTTGTTAATGTTCCCCCTTCTCACTGGTGTGAGGTGGTATCTCATTGTGGTTTTGATTTGTATTTCCCTGATGGCAAGTGATGCAGAGCATTTTCTCATGTGCATGTTGGCCATGTCTATGTCTTCCTCTGTGAGATTTCTCTTCATGTCTTTTGCCCATTTCATGATTGGATTGTTAGTTTCTTTGGTGTTGAGTTTAAGAAGTTCTTTATAGATCTTGGAAACTAGACCTTTATCTGATACGTCATTTGCAAATATCTTCTCCCATTCTGTAGGTTGTCTTTTAGTTTTGTTGACTGTATCCTTTGCTGTGCAAAAGCCTCTTATCTTGATGAAGTCCCAATAGTTCATTTTTGCTTTTGTTTCTTTTGCCTTCGTGGATGTATCTTGCAAGAATTTACTGTGGCCGAGTTCAAAAAGGGTGTTGCCTATGTTCTCCTCTAGGATTTTGATGGAATCTTGTCTCACATTTAGATCTTTCATCCATTTTGAGTTTATCTTTGTGTATGGTGAAAGAGAGTGGTCTAGTTTCATTCTTCTGCATGTGGATGTCCAATTTTCCCAGCACCATTTATTGAAGAGACTGTCTTTCTTCCAATGGATAGTCTTTCCTCCTTTATCGAATATTAGTAGACCATAAAGTTCAGGGTCCACTTCTGGGTTCTCTATTCTGTTCCATTGATCTATGTGTCTGTTTTTGTGCCAGTACCACACTGTCTTGATGACCACAGCTTTGTAGTACAACCTGAAATCTGGCATTGTGATGCCCCCAGATATGGTTTTCTTTTTTAAAATTCCCCTGGCTATTTGGGGTCTTTTCTGATTCCACACAAATCTTAAAATAATTTGTTCTAACTCTCTGAAGAAAGTCCATGGTATTTTGATAGGGATTGCATTAAACGTGTAAATTGTCCTGGGTAACATTGACATTTTCACAATATTAATTCTGCCAATCCATGAGCATGGAATATTTTTCCATCTCTTTGTGTCTTCCTCAATTTCTTTCAGAAGTGTTCTATAGTTTTTAAGGTATAGATCCTTTCCCTCTTTGGTTAGGTTTACTCCTAGGTATCTTATGCTTTTGGGTGCAATTGTAAATGGGATTGACTCCTTAATTTCTCTTTCTTCAGTCTCATTGTTAGTGTATAGAAATGCCACTGATTTCTGGGCATTGATTTTGTATCCTGCCACGCTACCAAATTGCTGTATGAGTTCTAGCAATCTTGGGGTGGAGGCTTTTGGGTTTTCTATGTAGAGTATCATGTCATCAGCGAAGAGGGAGATTTTGACTTCTTCTTTGCCAATTTGAATGCCTTTAATGTCTTTTTGTTGTCTGATTGCTGAGGCTAGGACTTCCAGTACTATGTTGAATAGCAGTGGTGAGAGTGGACATCCCTGTCTTGTTCCTGATCTTAGGGGAAAGGCTCCCAGTGCTTCCCCATTGAGAATGATATTTGCTGTGGGCTTTTCGTAGATGGCTTTTAAGATGTCGAGGAAAGTTCCCTCTATCCCTACACTCTGAAGAGTTTTGATCAGGAATGGATGCTGTATTCTGTCAAATACTTTCTCTGCATCTAATGAGAGGATCATATGGTTCTTGGTTTTCCTCTTGCTGATATGATAAATCACATTGATTGTTTTACGAGTGTTGAACCAGCCTTGTGTCGCGGGGATAAATCCTACTTGATCATGGTGAATAATTTTCTTAATGTGCTGTTGGATCCTATTGGCTAGTATCTTGTTGAGAATTTTTGCATCCATGTTCATCAGGGATATTGGTCTGTAATTCTCCTTTTTGGTGGGGTCTTTGTCTGGTTTTGGAATTAAGGTGATGCTGGCCTCATAGAACGAATTTGGAAGTACTCCATCTCTTTCTATCTTTCCAAACAGCTTTAGTAGAATAGGTATGGTTTCTTCTTTAAACGTTTGATAGAATTCCCCTGGGAAGCCATCTGGCCCTGGACTTTTGTGTCTTGGGAGGTTTTTGATGACTGCTTCAATTTCCTCCCTGGTTATTGGCCTGTTCAGGGTGTCTGTTTCTTCCTGTTCCAGTTTTGGTAGTTTGTGGCTTTCCAGGAATGCGTCCATTTCTTCTAGATTGCCTAATTTATTGGCGTATAGCTGTTCATAATATGTTTTTAAAATCGTTTGTATTTCCTTGGTGTTGGTAGTGATCTCTCCTTTCTCATTCATGATTTTATTAATTTGAGTCTTCTCTCTCTTCTTTTTAATAAGACTGGCTAATGGTTTATCTATCTTATTAATTCTTTCAAAGAACCAACTCCTGGTTCTGTTGATCTGTTTCACAGTTCTTCTGGTCTCGATTTCGTTGAGTTCTGCTCGAATCTCAATTAACTCTCTTCTTCTGCTGGGCATAGGGTCCATCTGCTGTTTTTTCTCTAGCTCCTTTATGTGTAAGGTTAGCTTTTGTATTTGAGTTCTTTCCAGTTTTTGAATGGATGCTTGTATTGCGATGTATTTCTCCCTTAGGACTGCTTTTGCTGCATCCCAAAGATTTTGAACGGTTGTATCTTCATTCTCATTAGTTTCCATGAATCTTTTTAATTCTTCCTTAATTTCCTGGTTGACCCTTTCATCTTTTAGCAGGATGGTCCTTAACCTCCACGTGTTTGAGGTCCTTCCAAACTTCTTGTTGTGATTTAGCTCTAATTTCAAGGCATTATGGTCTGAGAATATGCAGGGGACGATCCCAATCTTTTGGTATCGGTTCAGACCCGATTTGTGACCCAGTATGTGGTCTATTCTGGAGAAAGTTCCATGTGCACTTGAGAAGAATGTGTATTCAGTTGAGTTTGGATGTAAAGTTCTGTAGATATCTGTGAAATCCATCTGGTCCAGTGTATCATTTAAAGCTCTCGTTTCTTTGGAGATGTTGTGCTTAGAAGACCTATCGAGGGTAGAAAGAGCTAGATTGAAGTCACCAAGTATAAGTGTATTATTATCTAAGTATTTCTTCACTTTGGTTATTAATTGATTGATATATTTTGCAGCTCCCACATTCGGGGCATATATATTGAGGATTGTTAAATCCTCTTGTTGCATAGATCCTTTAAGTATGAGATAGTGTCCCTCTTCATCTCTCACTACAGTCTTCGGGGTAAATTTTAGTTTATCTGATATAAGGATGGCTACCCCTGCTTTCTTTTGAGGACCATTCGAATGGTAAATGGTTCTCCAACCTTTTATTTTCAGGCTCTAGGTGTCCTTCTGTCTAAAATGAGTCTCTTGTAGACAGCAAATAGATGGGTCCTGCTTTTTTATCCAGTCTGAAACCCTGCGCCTTTTGATGGGGTCATTAAGCCCGTTCACGTTCAGAGTTACTATTGACAGATATGAGTTTAGTGTCATCATGATATCTATTCAGTCCTTGTTTTTGTGGATTGTTCCACTGAACTTCTTCTTAAAGGGGAATTTTAAGAGTCCCCCTTAAAATTTCTTGCAGAGCTGGTTTGGAGGTCACATATTCTTTCAGTTCCTGCCTGTCTTGGAAGCTCTTTATCTCTCCTTCCATTTTGAATGAGAGCCTTGCTGGATAAAGTATTCTTGGTTGCATGTTCTTCTCATTTAGGATCCTGAATATATCCTGCCAGCCCTTTCTGGCCTGCCAGGTCTCTGTGGAGAGGTCTGCTGTTACCCTAATACTCCTCCCCATAAAAGTCAGGGATTTCTTGTCTCTTGCTGCTTTAAGGATCTTCTCTTTATCTTTGGAATTTGCAAGCTTCACTATTAAATGTCGAGGTGTTGAACGGTTTTTATTGATTTTAGGGGGGGATCTCTCTATTTCCTGGATCTGAATGCCTGTTTCCCTTCCCAGATTAGGAAAGTTTTCAGCTATGATTTGTTCAAATACATATTCTGGCCCTCTGTCCCTTTCGGCGCCCTCGGGAACCCCAATTAAACGTAGGTTTTTCTTCCTCAGGCTGTCGTTTATTTCCCTTAATCTATCTTCATGGTCTTTTAATTGTTTGTCTCTTTTTTCCTCAGTTTCCCTCTTTGTCATCAACTTGTCTTCTATGTCACTCACTCGTTCTTCCACCTGGTTGTTAGGACTTCTAGTTTGGATTGCATCTCATTCAATTGATTTTTAATTTCTGCCTGATTAGCTCTAAATTCTGCAGTCATGAAGTCTCTTGAGTCCTTTATGCTTTTTTCTAGAGCCACCAGTAGCTGTATAGTAGTGCTTCTGAATTGGCTTTCTGACATTGAATTGTAATCCAGATTTTGTAACTCTGAGGGAGAGAGGACTGTTTCTGATTCTTTCTTTTGAGGTGAGGTTTTCCTTCTAGTCATTTTGCTCAGTGCAGAGTGGCCAAAAACAAGTTGTGTTGGGAAAAGGAGAAAAAGAGAAAGAAAGGGAAAAAAGGGTTGGGAAGGAAACAAATCAAAAAGAAAAAAAAACAAAACAAAAAAACAAAATATAAACAAAAAAACACAAACAAAAAAACACAGGGGAGAATCTTCTGATTCTGTATACTTTTAAGTCCCTTGACTTTCCCTGGAACTTGTCCATCTAGTTGGTCTTCTGGGGGAGGGGCCTGTTGTGCTGTTTTTCAGGTGTTAGCACTTGGGGGAGCTGCTCTGCCCCCTGCCTGGTGCAGGGCTCAGTGGGGGTTGTTTACCCCCTGAGGCCGCAGTAGGAACAACCCCAGTGGCTGCGGCAGCTCTGGAAACCTGGATTCAGCTCCCGCAGGAACTACTCCCTCTGCAGGGTCTGGAGGCCCCGGGGCGGGCCGCTGATCTGCTCAGCTTGTCGCAGGGGCGTCCTTGCTGTCCTGGGCCCTCCCGGCATCTGCCTGTCCCGGGGGTAGGCCGAATCCTGGGCTGTGTCCCGGCGCCCAGTGCTCCGGGGCCTGTGCTGTTGGATTCGCGCTCCCGGTGGCGCAGCCCCCTCCACAGGGAGCCTCTTCCTTTGCCCGAGTCCCTCCAAAGCTGCTCCCGGCAGCACAGCCCCTCCCCCGAGCCGCCGCCCGAGCCCTTCCGAGCTGCTCCCGGCCGCGCAGCCCCCTCCGCGGAGCCTCTTCCTCTGCCCGAGCCTCTCTGAGCTGCTCCCGCCCCGCAGCCCCCTCCGCGGAGCCGCCCCCGAGCCCTCCGAGCTGCTCCGGGTCCCCCCGTGCGCGCTGCAGCCCTTAGGGAGCTCGGCGCACTCTCCCGGGGCGCAGGTGTCTGTTAGTGTCCCAGGGAGCCTGAGGGCATCCCCGCCCTCCTGGGTCCTGCTCCAACTCCCTGCGAGCCCCTTTCCGCCCAGGAAGGTTGGTGCAGCTCCTGCTCCTCCGGGACGGGGCTCTCCTGTCCTGGGGACACTCGCCCTGGCCTCAGCCCGGCTCCTCGCGGGGCCCCTCCCCCTCGGAGGCCTTTGTTTCTTTATTTCTTTTTCCCCGTCTTCCTACCTTGATAGAAGCGCGAACTCTTCTCACTGTAGCATTCCAGCTGGTCTCTCTTTAAATCTCAGGCCAAATTCATAGATTTTCAGGATAATTTGAAGGTTATCTAGGTAATTTGGTGGGGACAGGTGATTTGGGGACCCTGTTCTTCCGCCATCTTGCCCCCTCCTCTAGAGACAGTTTTATGACAAAACTTGTTACCCTTCAAAAAACACTCAAACTTCATGGCATTCACTAAATGACAAGTCACACAGAGCATGATATTTACAACTCAGCTTACAGGCACAACTTCCTGAATATACAGAACTAAAAACTACAAAAGAAAAAACAATTGGTTTAGGGAGAAGCCTTCAACCAGTCAATAAACTGGAAGCTGGAAAATAGGTCATAGAAAAAGTCACTGTAAAGCAAATTCCCAAATTCAGTAGGGAAGTGGCTTTTGACCTGCTACCAACAAAGACTGAAATGTTATTCATTTTCCCCACATCTTCATGTAAATTTAATTTTTATGAAATTGTTGACTTGCTAACCCTAGAGACTAGTGATCTATTAATCCACAAAATGAGTCCTAATGGTAAATTCTTCAAACAAGCACTTTTTCATTCCTGCACCTCTGTTTCCATTCAAAATAGTACAATGCACCTTTCTTGAATATATTTACTGGAGAGAAAATGAAGAGAAATATGAATGTTTTATACTCACTACCTTACTCTAAAGGAATGACTGGATGATCCTTGAAAACCAGTTAATTACTCCCTGAACATGTCCTGAAAACAATAGCAAATCTAAAAGTCTAATGCTTTCTCATAAAATAAGGGCAAAGAAGCTACCCCAAAGATGTAGAGATTAGCAGAAAACAAAGAATCAAAGGTGACTGAAAGAGTTGTAATAGAAGAATGCCTTGAGCTTGGCTTTATGATTTTTCACTTCTATAAAATTGGATAGTACATTTTTCAAATGTTCCTCAAGTTTTCAAGATGTCATGGAAGAAAGCAGTAACTGCTTTTAGTTCTCATTAAAGCTTCTTTAATTCACACAAGGATTTATGAAAGAAATTGATTTCTGCTATCAGTTACGTTGGACCAGCTCTCCCACTGAGAACAACTGTAATAGCTAGATACATTTTTTAAAGTCTGTTTGAAGGCATCGGAGAGCTATCAAATCAGTAAGGACATCAAGGGTCAAGAACTCAGGGAGAAAAGAAGAGCAAAGAATTGAGCTTGATATTTAGAAGTACTTTTACCCATAAGGCATTTTCTGATTCCCAAACAGTAGCCAAGAGGCAGAAAAACCTAGCAAAAAGTGATGGCCACAAATCTCAGTTTGGGTTTTTTTCAGGAGTAGATCTTGAGAAAAATATTTTAGGGCAAGTAGTTCATTTGGGAGATGCGAGAACATCAAGAAGAAAGTGAGAACTGATGTAAGAAAGACAAACAGCTAATAAGAAGCACCCAAACAAGCAGAAGACAGAGGACTGGAGTAACTCTAGGAAATGTAAAGCACATACCTCAGTTATGTTCTATGGGGAGAGGGTGGTATTTGTATGATCTTCTTATCAGGCATTGACTAAGGGATACTTTCGAGGGTGTTAAATCATTCAAAAGCATCTCTAGCCTTCCATGAGTATAGCAGAAGATACAGATACTGGCAGCCATCAACGGCCTAGAGCATAGATATAGGAAGCTTTGGGGTATGCAAGGAGGCTACAGACTGACTGACTTAATACTCAAAACAATTCACACCCTCAAGTTAAGTTTACTCTTCCTGTCACCTCTTCCGGGTCAATTTTTTTAATTAACATGCACAAGAATTTAGTGGAACAAGGGACAGGCCTCATTGCAGTTCATCCAAAAGCTGCAATTAATATTCACTATCTACCTCTTCCACCATTCAATCAAGATTCCCTTTATAACCGGACAGTGCTTTCTGATGAAACCAGGTCTTGATCTTCAAGGGTTCTGAGCCCCCAGTTACCAACCAGGCTTTTGTCAGGTCATGCTTTCTATTACTCCTGTCTGGTAAATTACCAGATATAAAAACACAACAACTTCCCTGCCTTCATCGTGTTGCAACAACTCTGTATCCACATGATTTTAATAATCTATTTCTACTAACTACTCAAATACCTTCCACACTTGAGAGAATTCAGCATGACTAGAGGGTAGAGCTGTGATTTTAGCTTTTGTGGAACTCTTGGCGTGTACCCTAGAGGAAGCATTTCTCTCCAAGAAACAGAAGCACAAATTCATCGGGTGGGTCCCTGGGAGTAATGGTGAAAGAGACCACTGATACTTCGTCTTGGTTCTTATATCCTGTAGGTCGTATGATACCTTCAGGGCTCTCTGGGGTCAACAATATTTTCATAATTGAGAGGTTATCTGCCTTCATTCTTGTATTGACCACTGCACAGATAGAGTAGTGATTGGTGCTACCACTGGCTAAATTTATGGTACTTCCCCATAATTTTCTGTATCTGATATTTTCAGGATTCAGATTAATTGAATGGAAACACAATGGAGACTACCAAACCTGCATTCTTTAAGTGTATGGTGTGGTGCTAAGTCTGTCCTTTCTCTCAAGATACATTATGGCTTCTCATTTAGTCTCTTGACCAGTGAGGAATTTTAGGGGTTTCTACTTGTTTTCCAAACATTCTGGTTCTTTCTCCAGAAGTCAAATAGTCCATGTGAGAATTCTACAAAAT
This sequence comes from Canis lupus dingo, assembly GCF_003254725.2. Classification (NCBI taxonomy): domain Eukaryota; kingdom Metazoa; phylum Chordata; class Mammalia; order Carnivora; family Canidae; genus Canis; species Canis lupus. Next base: position 75,060,996 of record NC_064247.1, read on the forward strand.
TATAAGTATGTATACCTTTGTTACGCAAGGAGGGACTAGAGAATTCACCAGGGAATTGACAGAACCATTGGATTTACAGTCAGACAGGCAAGCCAGGACACTATCACCTGACTTTCCAAGTACCTTCAGTAGTAAGAGGGCCATAGGATTACATAGGATTACAAGGATTAAAACAATTTCGTGTGTATCTCTAAATGGAATTTGATTAGAAACCAATAACAAAAATATAACTAGAAAATGTGCCAGTATTTGAGTCAAACTTAATGTTGCTGTGTATTTTTTTTTAATTTGCTGAATGGAAATAAAAGTAACATAAATATATATTGAGTCTTCCAGGGCACATTTAAAGATTCTAGTATGGAAATGTATAGCCTTGAAGATATATTTAGAAAAAGAATAAATGCTGATACTCCATGATCTACATATCCATCTAAGTTATCCAATAAAAGTAAAAGGAAGCGAATAGTAAAAACAAGATAAGGAATTAATAAAATAAAGAAAAGCACCCATTAGAGAAAAAAAACTTTAAATAAGGAGTTTGCTCAGCAACTTGGGCAAGGGAATGGGTTAAATAAGTGATGGTACTAAGGAGGGCACTTCTGATGAGCACTGGATATTGTATATAAGTGATGAATCACTAAATTCTACACCTGAAACTAATACTACAAGGAATGTTAACTAACTGGAATTTAAATAAAAATTTGGAGAAAGAAAAAAATGTAAAATGCTACGAACAACTTTATATAAATGAACAGATGGCTAGTAAAATACAACTTAGTAAGCCAAGAAGAAATAGTTAATTTGAATATTCCTATACCTATAAAAATTATAGTTTCAATGAAAATCTTCAGAAAAAACTTCGGGCCAAAATGATTTCATTATTGAATTCTTCTGACTATTTAAGAAATAATTAACATCAATCTTATTCAAGAACTTTTCTAGAGAATAAATAAAGGGGGGAAATTCTCAGCTTATTTTAAGATCAATATAACTATCACTCCAAAATTTGACAAAAAACATAAGTATACATGCAAAATCACATATAAACTATTGGCAAAAATAATCTAGAAATATATACAATTGGGGCTGATTCCACTAATGCACAATTGGTTTTAACATCTGAAAATAAATCATGTAATTCATCACATTAACAAAATAAAGGATACTTTGAAGAGTATATTTGAAGAAATAGTCAACACTCTTTAATGCATTTGTAATAAAACCTGCTATAATACTAATTCCCTTACACTACCTAAAAAATACCTTCAATAGTGAATACTGAAAGAATTCTCCATGAAATTGTAGGGAGAGACTAAAATGTCCATTATCACCAGTTTTGTTCAACATTCTCTCCAAGGTCCAAACAAGAGAAATAAAGCAGAAAAAAAATAAAATTATAATAATTTCAAGGAAAAATTAAACTTACAAGTCCACTTATTATGTATATAAACACAGAGATAAATCTGAACATAATTTTTCACCTTAATAAGTGTTTTTAGAAATCTTCTGAGACAAAAGGTCAATATAAAATCAATTGTATTTTCCATTTAAAAGCAACAAACAATTAGAAGAATATTTTTCATGATACAATTTACAACAGCATCAAAAATATCAATATACAGGCATAACTATAATTAAGAGCTATATAAAATTATCAAAAGAAAATAAAGATGGAAGGCAACAAGAGTTGTGACTGATTCATGAGTAGGAGGATTAATATTGTAAAGATTTCTTTGTTCTTAAATTGATCTACAGATTTTAGGCACTACCAACCAAAATCTCCACATTTATTTTTTAAGCTGATAGGCTCTTTCTAAATTTATGTGGAAAATATAAGTGGCCAACAACAGCCAAGATTATCTTTAAAAATCCCAAACAAAATGGGAAGACTTACATAACAAGATATCAAAATTTATTATAGAGAGAGAATATGTGAGAGAATGCTGTATGAGTCAAGCAAAGGCAAAAAGATGAATGAAATGAAACAGCCAAGATTCAGATTACAATTAAATAGAAACTTGATGAATGACAAATGTATCACTGCAGAACTATTAGAACAAAACAGACTTTATGTAAAATGAGTTTGATCACTGTATAAGGATAATGTGCTTGGTCAACCTATGCGGACAATCACTAAACCTACCTAACATAAAAATAAAAGTAAATTATGAAGGGTAAAGGGAATAAAAATGTAAAACACATATATATAATAAAAAAAGCTTCTGTAACTTAACATAGGAGAAATAGGCAAGATTTCTTAAGGAGTAATTGTAAGCAAAAATATTGATAAATGACATTAAAATAAAGAAGGGATCCTCAACAGAAGAGACTACTAAGAGAGTAAAGATGTATGCCACAGAGTAGGAGGATATATTCACAATGTATTAATAAACAAGAAGCCCATATTCAGAATATATGTAGAATTTACACTAAGCAAGACGTAAAAGACAAACAACCAACAGTAAATGGCCTACTGTCTTTTGCAATCTCTTCTCAAAAGAAGGTAACTCATGATCAATAAACATGAGAAGGTGTCCAGCCTCCTTAATCACACAAAAAAAGTAAAGTAACTTCACAATGATCCACGTGTGCATATATATCAATATGACTGCAATGTAAAAGTCTGAAAACATCCAGCATTCCAAGGATGAGGAGAGCCTAGAACCATCATTATTTCTACTTTGGAAAACTGTTTGGTGCTCTCTAATGAAGATGGACATGTTCATACCCTATCATACCACCTCCCCAACAATCAGAAATCTAAATACAAACCCAGTAAAAATGCATACATATATTGACTGAAAGGTTTGCATAAATAACTACATTAATAACATCATATGAATAGCTGCAAACCAGAAACAATGCAAATGTCAATAAGGATTAGTGGAACTCATAAAAATACATAACTACTACATTTCTAATAAAACAGAACAACAGCACACACAAAACTGAATGAACGAAACCGGACACAAAATAGTACATACTCTATTATTCCATTCAGGCAAAACTATCTATAGTGAAAGAAGTAGCTTCTTTGCAGAAGGTGGGTAATAAAATGAAGGGATCACAGAAGGACACTTGTGAAAACTCTTCTAGGTCCATTCTTACTATCTGTGCACTTTTCCTTATGTACATTATAATTTTTTTAATTTTTATTTATGTATTCATGAGACACACAGAGAGAGAGGCAGAGACATAGGCAGAGGGAGAAGCAGGCTCCCTGCAGGGAGCCTAATGCAGGACTTGATCCTGGGATTCCAGGATCACCACCTGAGCCAAAGGCAGATGCTCAACTACTGAGCCACCCAGATGCCCCTGTACATTATAATTTGAGAAAAATCACTTTCAAACACAGATTTAAAATATTATTTAAATGGTTTGTTTTGAGAACTTTCTGAAAAATCAAATTCTTACTATGAAATGAAATATTACATATTAAATGCAAAATGAATAAATTGGAGTATTAGTTCAATATATCCACAGGGTACTCTGGATTAAATGAGAAAAATCTCAATTATAGAATTGTACTATTACAAATAGAAAGTTTGCATGCCTGATGAACTGTGTATTTGCATTAATGAATTTGCACAAGTTTGCCATATCATCAATTGGAAGTACCACCAACTCATCAAATAAATTTAACCCCAATTAAGTGTTTTATCTTTTCCCCAAAGCTACTTATGCTTCCCTGTTCCAGTTGCTATAAATTGACAGCCTGGTCTCCTAATCATTTACATTTAAAACCTCAGTACTACCCTTGACACTGCCCTCTCTTCTATTGATCCTTTTTGCTTTATTAGCTTTCACATCTATCACAACCTTTACATTCCAGTGACCAATCTCTCCTTCAAGTCCACAATTACTCTCTACTAAAATACTGCAAATAGTCTTTTCACTTCTAGTCTCTTGATGTCAGTCAGGACTATTCAAGCTACTAGATTAGTCTTTTTTGTGAGCAGCACTAATCATGTTATTTCATTTCGAAAACCTTAATTGAGTTCCTATTATCTAGAGAATGAACCCCGTATCCCTAGCTTGACTTCCAAGACCATCCAAAATCTGGCCCCAACCTAATCTGCAACTAGCATGCTCCATGCCAGCAATGGTAAGAATTACATTCGGCTTGCTTTTCTGCCTGTTTCTTTGATTGTGCTGCTCTCTTTCATTGTTGAGAATAATTTTTCCACTTTTCCACAATTGTAAATCCTCCACAACCTTTAAAACTCAATTAGTCATGAAAACTATAGTATAAAAACTTGTTTAAGTGGCTTTTTAAATTGATCAGGTTTTAGAATCACCTGAGGAGCTTCTAAAATTAACCAATACTGGGGGTCTTATCTGTAGACTGCTGGAGTCACTAAAGTTTACAAAGTCCCTTGCTATTGCTGTGGCCACCAGCTCAATAGCAGCCTAGTCTAGTTCTTCAGGACCTGAAAGGCTAAAACCTATGGGCACACTGGATAGCCAGGCCAAGTGGAGAAGGAAAGTTACATCCTATCAGATTCGCCATGTGTATGGACAACCATGATCACAGAATGAAGGCTGAAGTAGAAGCAAACTGTCCTCAATCTCCTTCTGATACAGTGGTGACAGTCCTTCCAAACCAACTCTCCTATAGGTAACATGGATCAATTCTAGAGAAATTATTAATAAATAAATTTTAAAAAGCAGTATAATGAAGAAGGTTCTGGGGAAGAAGAAGAATACAGTTGGAAGAAGGAAAGAGCATAGTTCCTAGGAAAACATTCAAAACTCAAAAATTGCAGACAAAATATTGAAAGCAGTCAGGAAAAAAACAAGCAAAAAAAAAAGGTATTTTACACGCAGGAAATATCAATTTGAATACCACCAACTTCTCATCAGGAACTGTAGGCAAAGAAAAGTTGGAACATCTTTAAAGTGCTGAAACACAACAAAACAAACAAGCAACAAAAACCTATCCACAAAGAATCCTGCGACTCACAAAATGCTTTTCATAAAGGCAGACTTCCAGTTTCTACCTAAGATGTACAAAGCTGGTAAGAGTGTCATTCCCACACTAATGATAAGAAAAAGCAGGATAATGCACAAAATTATAATGGTTCTTGGACACATCAAAAGCTGAGGTAATAGAACAACCAACTACTCTGATATCAAAGGAAAGACAGGGCCTGAACACCATCATAATAGCTGCAATAGCAGGAAGACGAGATCTTCACTCAAGATCTCGTAAGAAGAATTTGATAAGTTCTGAGAAGAGGAATTCAATTACATTTTTAGTGAATTGTGCAAGGGCCAATGTGACCTAGTGTGAGAGTAAAGAAACCCTAAAGGTCACAGACACAGGGCACTTTGCACCCACTAGGGAGTCTTCTCCCTACACTGACAATGTACACAGGACTGGCCATGTGCATAAGGAATCTTCAGGACAAGGAGTGGAAGCACGGGGGGAAGACTGGAGAAAGCCTCCTGTGGTGCTGCAGGCCAGGACTCAGGGAGCAGCAGCCCCTGGAGGAAAACACAAAGTACCACCTGATACCTTCTCCCCTTAGTAATGAAAGGTTTAAGCCACCAGGGAAAAGGAAGCAAACCCTAGGCCTGAGAGGGCCGAGTAAAAGATCCACTGTGACTGGGCAGTGGAGAAAGGGAAAAGGAAAAACGCCTCATTCCCTCAGGAAAGGGCCAGGAAACCATCCTGAACTCAATCCATCAGATGTTTCCAAATATACCACGTAGTGGCAGCAAACCCACCACTGAGAATGGGAGATTCAAGACCTGCCTAAAACTAAGGCTGGGCCAGGAACACAGAGACCCCCCTTGCCTCTCAAAACAGGTGAGCATGCACAAGTAACAAAAGCAACGTATCACTCGGAGAGCAGCAAAAACAAGGAAACAGATCCTCTCTGAGATTATCTGATATAACCATTATTACCTTCCAGGTAATGTGACAGCCACCTCTTAGGTAACTAATTAGATTAGATGAGAATAATGCATGTCACACTATTTCAGATAGGTAAATAGATACAAAATTATACTATAGAAAATATCTTAGAAGCAAGTACAAGAAGCTGTAACATTCAATGCTCCAGAACGAAGACTTTGGGAGAGGTGGGTAATGAGCTTTAAACTCATTATTTTAATCATTACAATATTTGGATTATTATTTCAGTAAATTTCTATTTCAAATAATTAATGAAAGCTGAAACTATTATATTGATGTTGGTAAAGATGAGGGGAATTACTGGTAAATCTTGAGATTAATATAACCTTTTTGGAAAACAATTTGATTAATTACACAGTCAACAGTCATGAAAATGTCAAATTTTCTCTGTTTTTGGCATAAATTTTAATCATGGACCTATATCCAAAGAAAATAATGCAAAACATGAAAAGATTATTGCACATATATTTAACAAAGCATCCTGTGGAATTTTTAAAGCCTAACTACAATTTTCAACTCCAGGATAATTCAATTTTTATGGCATCTCCACTTAATGGACATGGTATCATCATTAGGAGTTATCATTATACAGACTACCCAGAACCATGGACAATGAATGTAATATGATTATGTTAACTGCAAAGTGAAGACAATGCCACATGGTTGTGCAGAGACGAAGGGTCAAACTTACTAAATTGATATCCTGGAAAATTTGCTGCTCCAAGCTTCAGTCCTCACATCTATAAAAATGAGAATAATAATACACATGTAATAGATTCTTCACTAGAACTAGAATGAGAAAATAACAGGAATTCACACATTACCTGAGTGCTTAATAAATCTTAATTTTAGTATTATTATGATATTATATGCAAATGGAATTTTAAATAGACAAACACACATATAACACTAGAAGGAAACAAACTGATACATATAAATATGCTCTTTGCTGATTTTTACTGGAATTTTTTCCTTTTCTACAGTTTCTAACTTTTTCAATGTAGATTATGGTTCCCTCTCTAACTTAAAAAGTGATTATATTGAATAATGTGCTTTCCCTTTATATTCTCTGCTTAGGACAAATCTATTCAACCTAGAACTACTGTTCATATTTGGAACGTTCCTTCAGTGTTTTCAAATGCCTAATTTAGTTAGGAATATAATTCTTTTTTTGATCTACTTATACTTGAGCTTTAGTTGCCTATAAAAGTGGCTCTCTTAGATAAAATTTTCTTCTTCTGGAATACTTAAAACTTTAAGAAAAAAAAGCTTTATATTCAACCTACACATTCAAACGTACAAACTTCATCTGGAGGATGGGGGGAAAACATGCTCCAGTCCTCTAGAAATTGATAGAAAGACTCCATCAAGTGTAGCAGTGGACTCTGGTCATAAATGAGGGACTTAGCTCATTCTGAAGCCAAAGATTTGTGAGGCCACAAAACGAAACCCTGACACACATGTGATTGATGACATTGCCCTAGATCTGGGGAGTGTGGCTTTATTCAAATATATCCCTGGACTGCTGACAACGCCCAAATCCAAACTGTTCCAAATGAAGGCTTGAAGAAGCAATTTTCAGGTGAACTGAAGAAGAAAATAATATGTTTGAACCAAGGGAGGTAGCAAATTTATGAAAACAATACAAGTGAAATGACAGGTTTGTAGGATGATTTTGGTACATCTGCATGTGAACTTTCACTCAGGAGGAACTGTGAGGACAATGTGAGAGAGAAAAATAAAAATTCAATTCCTACCCATAAAGCTGAACCTGTTGTACATAGTTAGAAATTTGGAATATGGTGTGTGTGTGTACATTAAGAAGGAAAAAATTATTCCTTGTTTTTATTTGAGTTCAAAATTGACATTGAAGAGTTGCTCATTAAGTGTGATTGCAGCTTTGGAAAAAGCGCCTACAAAAATCTTATCTGATAAAAATAAACTTATGTATTGACTATTAAAATACCCAAGGAATTTCATCAAATAAATGAATTACTAGCAGTTTGTACAAAGGTGAGTTCAGCTAAAACTATATTCCAATGTACAGGCTGTCTCTTTGATTCCCTCTTCTAATATTTAGGCATTCAAAATATTCAGTTTAGAATAAAAATAAAGCTACTGTATCTATAATTTCTGGCAGTGCTCTTCATCTAAGTCCACTGCTACCATCCCCTCCCTCTCTTAAAAAACAGTCTACAGGGGCTCCTGGGTGGCTCACCAGGATAAGCAGCTGACTCTTGATTTCGGCTCAGGTCATGACCTAGGGTCTTGAGATCAAGCCCAGCATTGGGCTTGGTTGCTCAGCAGAGAGTCTGCTTCAGGATTCTCTCTCTCCCTCTCCCTCTGCCCCTCCCCTTGCTCTCTTTCTCTCTCTCTCAAATAAATAAATCTTTTTAAAAAACATTCTACAGACGTCACATGTTAAACATTTTAATGGTATTACAGTATTTCTTACAACTGAATTTTTGCAATTGTAGTTCCATTTTATAACAAGAACTAATTCCAATCTTTCCACACAAACATTCCAACTGCAAAGCTAAATTACATTAGGGTATTTGGTCCTATAATCTTCTTACCTAAGTTGTAGTTCAGTCAAGTTGATAACACGTTGTGTGGATAAAGAAATAAGAAGACATAATCTGCAGTACCACTCTAAGGGCAACTTAGTGGTAACTTAAAAACCAGTACTGAAAATTTAGCCTATTTGGCCTTGTGATTCCACTTCTATTTATTTATACAAAAATCCACAAACTGTACAAAAATGGATAAGGAGGTTTATAGCGGATATCCTCAACAGAGTAACCATTATCATTATTATTCTATGAACTGTCCTGTGACATACTACACAGTCATTAAGAAAAACAGGCTCATGTGTCTAACATAAAAAAAAACCTAAAAGAAGAAATTTAACCTTAGAAAAGCAAATTGTGTGGTAAAATACACAATTTAAAACAGTTGTATGAAATAACCATATCATTATTTACCTGTAATATTAAATGCACAGAAAAAATATTTGGAAGAGTGCACACCAAGGTTAATGATGGTAGAGATTACCCTTGAGTACATATTTGCACTTCTATGTGCAGTGTAGGTGTGGGCATGTCTTTGTGCACCTGTGAGAATTCCTTATATTTTTCCACTGTGTTTGCTTCAGTGAGAATGTTTTCTTTTAATTTTCATCTAATTGAAAGTAAAATGTTGTATGTTTCAAATAAGAAACACTTTACAGAAAACTACTAGGAAACAGTATATAATGAAGAACAGCGTCTCAAGCAAAGAAAATGTGAATAAGTACTATATGCTAACATCCAATGACAGGTTTTCAGAGAATAAACAGATCATTTACAGCAGAATAAAAACTTTCTAAGGTCAAAACTAGGAAGAAACTTACTAACAAATTTAAAACAAAATAGAAACAAAAATTCTTAATATTTAGCCTAGTGCCTGCCACACAGTAGCTATTCAGTAGTCATTTGTTAAATGCCAATAACTGCCATGAGACCTTGAGTACATGTAGTCACATCTCTGCTGCTGAGGGGATGCTGGCCTCTACAAGCTGAGTTCTCATGCTTGTCAAATGTACTCATTTTCCTGGATTATTTTCAAGATCCCATTAAGATGCAAAAATCTTCATTTAATGGATATCATTTCTATGCCAATATGTTACATCCTAATGTGTAAGAGATTTTCTGGGACTTTCAATTTCCAAAAACAATTCACCCCATGGTCTGCAGAAGTACTAATAAAGTTATTTGGGGGACCCCGTGGGGGGCTCAGTTGGTTGAGTGTCAGGCTCTTGATTTCAGCTCAGGTCCTGGGATGGAGCCCCGCATGTGCTTGGTGGGGAGTCTGCTGAGGTTCTTTCTCTCCCTTTCCCTCTGCCCCTTCCCAGTGCACTCGCTCTTGCCCTCTCTCAAATGAATGAATAAACAAGCAAACAAATAAAATCTGAAGTTGTTTGGTTTCTTGTAATATTTAATGGAGGGACTATGACCATAATATATAGGCCTCCTGCTAGGAAGGTATATGACGTCACTGACAAAGCACCTACTTCAAGTCCACAAACTTGGAAAACAATTCTCGCAGCTGCCACTCAAAGTAGGGCTAGGAATTACTACCCCAAATTGATTGTGGTTTTAATAAGGCAAATATCACAGTAAGTCAGAAAACTTTAAAACCTATTTGTCCGGCAGCCCGGGTGGCTCAGCGGTTTAGCGCTGCCTTCAGCCCAGGGCATGATCCTGGAGACCCGGAATCAAGTCCCACGTCAGGCTCCCTGCATGGAGCTTGCTTCTCCCTCTGCCTGTGTCTGTGCCTCTCTCTCTCTCTCTCTGTGTCTCCCATGAATAAATAAATAAAATCTTAAAAAAAAAAAAAACTATTTGTCTACATTAAATGTTAAGAGAAAGGAATGTTTTTTTTTAAAAAAAGGAATGTTTTAAAAAAGGAATGTTTTAAAAAAAAATAAACCAGAAGCAAGTATATAAATTAAAGTTAAAATTACACATAAAATGCATAATCCTGCCATCCACAGATAACTACTGCCAGCATTTTTGTTCTATATCCTTCCAATCATTTTTTCAAAAGCACACATACACTTTACATGTTTAAACTCATATTTTATAATTATAATCTGTTCTTTCCCTTTAAAATACATTATGAAAATATAATCTATGTCATAATAGCATAATCTATTAACAAATACGTATATTCTTTCCAGCTTTTCACTACTGAAATATGTTAATATAAAATATCTAGAAAAATGCATGTTTTCTCAATTGTCCTAAATTTCCAGTTAAGATTCTGAAAAATAAAATAGAATTATTTATCTAAGAATGAGATTGTTGAAACTTCCTGTCAAAAAACTACAGAAAATAGGAACAGAGCAAAGCAGAAAACATCAGTGGGAATTATCTTTGCACATTCCAGCCGGGGACTGTATCCTCCAGAAGAAGGATATACAGAGAAGCAAATAGGCACTTGTAATCCCTCCTTTACTGCAAAACACTTTTGCAAATCAACACAGCTCTGGAGGATGTATGTGAAGGTAATAAGGAATTCAAAGAAGGCAGAAAGATAGGCAAGTCTCTACAAAGAAAAAGTTGATTGATTTTAGTTTTTAAATTTTACTGAGGTATAACTGACTTTTAAAAATGCACATATTTAATGTATACATCTAGATGAGCTTGGGTGTATGCATACACCCGTGATACCACCACCACAACCAAGATTACTAAACATATCCATCACCTCCCAAAATTTCTTCCTGTTCTTCTGCGGGGTTTTTGTTTTATTTTGTTTTTGTGGTAAGAAAACACAAAATTTAGCCTCTTAACATTTATTAAAGTACACAATATCCGTTGTTAATTATAGGCACTATGTTACACAGCAGATGTCTGGAACATATTCATCTTCTATAACAGAAATTTTATACTCCTTGAACTCCTTTTACACTCCTGGCAACCACCATTCCGTTCTCTGCTCCTGTGTTTGACTATTTTAGATATCTCATATAAGTGGAATCACAGTGTGTGTGTCTACTTGTGACTGGTTTATTTCATGTAGTATAAGGTCCCCTAAGTTTATCTGTGTTATAACATATCTCAGTATTTCCTTCTTTTTTAAGGCTGAGTAATATTTCATTGCATGTTTATTCATTTGTCAATGGACATTTTGCTTTCCTTTCATAATCTCTCATATATAATCCTAAACTCCACTGTATTATTACCATGTTCTTGATAAAACCTATTCTGTCTTCAAAGAAATATTTTTATTCTGGGGGACATTCCTTTCTCTTAACTTTTAATGAAGACAAATGGGTTTTAAATTCATCAAAGAAACGTCCCCACATAAAATCATTGACATCACTGAATAGAGCAAACATACAATCAAATTAAGTATAGAAAAAAAAAAAACCTTAAGTGTCTAACCTAACATCTTTCACTACACCTTTTTTCCATGGTCTTTAGGAGAATAAAAATTTCCCTACAATCTTCTAATATTGTGTTTTAACTCAGGGGAGTTTTGTGGTCTGAATCATTAACCCCATCAATCAGGGGCACCTGGGTGGCTCAATCAGTTAACTATCTGCCTTCGCCGCAGGTAATGATCTCAGGGTCTTGGGATCAAGCCTGGCATTAAGTTCTGAACTCAGCAGAAAGCCTGTTGTCCCGCTTCCTCTGCCCCCTCTCCCCATTTGTGTTCTCTCTCCCCCTCTCTCAAATAAATAAATAATCTTAAAATCATTCAGAAATCCCCTACCACCACTGCCACCAGTGCATAGAGTCAGTGGCACTGAATAGGTGCCGTCTCCTCCCAAGACCGAGTTCTCTAAGTAGCAGCAGTGTTAAGTGACATAAACCAGTCACAGAAAGGCAAATACGGCAAAGTATCGAAAGTGGTCAAACTCCTAGAAGCAGAGAGTAGTGGCTGCGAGGAGCTGGGGGCTGGAGAATGGGGAATTACTGTTCACTCTGCATAAAGTTTTGATTGTGTAAGATGCAAATGTTCTAGAGACCGGCTATACAGCACTGTGCTCGTAGTAATAATGCTGAGACTGGACACTCAAATATTTGTTCAGAGAGATCTCGTGTGTGTGTGCTTTATCATAATAAGATAAATAAATAATTTTAAAAAAAAGAAGAAGAACTTCCAAAACAATGTAAGTTCAGAACACCTTTCTGAATAGTTTGTGTAGTGCCAACTCTACTCATCATTTGGAGACAAAAGAGAGGTGGACACAAAAGCTCTGATGAGAGTTGATGGGACATAAATGAAAGCGTATTCTATTCTACAAGGAGGGCTTCTGAAGTGTATTGCAGCGATTTTGAAGAAACAATGCTTCAATTGTTCTCTCGCCCAGAAATAATCTTATTGAAGGTGAAGCTTCCGGGTGTCCGACAGCTCTTCACAAAAATGAAACCTTTCTCTCTGAGTACTTACAAGGCAAGATAGTGCGATTTAGGCTGGGCGGCAAGAGTGACTATAATAGACCTCAAAGAGAAAGCATCTACTACACAGTTTCCTTTCATCCAAAGTCTTTATTATCTCAAACATGTTTTAAAGAATTTTTCTTAGGAGTCTTGCAAACAATTTCAGCAATGACTAAACTTCCACTTTGCCAAATAAGCTTGGACAGTTTTATGAAAACAATGCAGAAGATAACCAGACTGCTAGCAATCATCTGACCCTGGGCAGCATTTCAGCATTGTTTAAACTGACAGCTTCATCCTCTTGTTTCATTTGTTACTATTATGTTAGTTGATGGGGAAAACGTTCTTGTTATTTTCCTTTCTTTTTTACTTTTACAATGTTTTTCCTTTGGGGAAATATTTTAAAATGTTTCCATGAAATACAGACATCCATAAAAATGAATTAAAACCATATATACCACAACAGACTTCCTGCTTACTTAGCCATGTTTTACTTAGATGAATAAATGTTTAAAAAGAAATCTAAGGGGGGTAAAGAGGCATTTTTGCTTTTGTGGAGTAAAATGGATTTGAGTCTATTATGCTCAGAGAAATAGAAATGGTTCCATTTCAAGTCCCTTAAATAAACTTACTTCTAAAAATATTGATTATGAACTAATTTTCTATTAGGCAATTAAGTATCAAAGAAAAGGCTTGCAAGAAGCCTTGAAATTACTTCTTCTGTTAAATCTCCTTCTCAAGAATATTTCCATTTCACCAAGTCATTTAAAATTTGTACAAAATAAAAAAATTGTACAAATATTGTTTAAAAAATTATATTTAGCAAATTTATACTGAATTCCATCATAACAACCTTTAAGTCTTTGCATGTTCATTTTTATCATTACTAATCTTTTCATCCTTTTCAACAATATATTCATTTCCCATTGCTGCTATAACCAATTACCACAAGACTAATGGCTGCAAACAGCAAGTTTATTATCTTATGGTTCTGGAGGTTTTAAGTTTAAAAAGAACCACACTGGATTAAAAATCAAGGTGTCCACAGGGCTGCATTCCTTCATGGAAGGTGTAGCAGAGAATCCATCTCCTCAACTTTATCAGTTTATCAAGGAGGCCTGCATTCCGAGGCTAGTGGTCCCCTTCCCTGTCTTCAAAGCCAGCAGTGCGGGGCTGAGTCCCCTCATGCTGCCATCCCTCTGGTTCTCTCTTCTAGTTCCCTTAACTACTTTAAAAGATCCTTGTGATTATACTCCAAGATAATCTACCTATTTTAAGATTACTTGATTAGCAACCTAATTTTATCTATAATCTTTATTCCCCTTTGTCATGTAACATATCACGGAAGTTACTAAAAGATACAGAAAACTATTTGTACATCAAAGTTGCCTTTTTATCCGTTGTTAATGCTAAAAGCCAAGAGAAAGTTTATCTAAAATCCCCAAAATGGTAAAAATGGCAAATTCAGTAATAATCAGAAGACTTCCTAATTTATATATAACTTTAGAAGCTCTGCCTACCAAGTCCCTCTAATGAGAGTAGATACTGACAATTAACTGTTAAACTGTTCACTGAACAAGATTGGTATTTGGGGTATATAAATGTGCATGTACAGTAGTTGCCAGGCCAGAGTGCATTCTCCTATATAATAAAGTTATAAGAACCTGGAACGCCCTTGCCAACTGGGGAGAATATGGAAATGAACAGGAACCAAGAAGGCTAGTGCCAAATGACATGAAGAGATGATGAGAATCACCATCAGTCACGAGAGAGAAAGGAAACCTAAGAGAAAAGACAGTTAATGAGGATTTTTTTTTTAAATTTTTTATTTATTTATGATAGTCACAGAGAGAGAGAGAGAGAGGCAGAGACGCAGGCAGAGGGAGAAGCAAGCTCCATGCACCGGGAGCCCGACGTGGGATTCGATCCCGGGTCTCCAGGATCGCGCCCTGGGCCAAAGGCAGGCGCCAAACCACTGCGCCACCCAGGGATCCCAGTTAATGAGGATTAATTAAATCCAGGACACCTACAAGGATATCACTCTACAATGCAGAGTTCATTCACACAATCGGTGAACATGCAGGGTTCTGAGGTGGAGGCCCCATATTACCCTTCCTATTATGTCACTTTTTGTTAGGCTCTGAAAGGAATTCTGGAAATGCCATCTTCTGTTTTATCCCCCTCTTCCCTCTGCTACAATTCCTCTTTCCTAAACATCTACCAACCCTCCACTGCAGAGCTTCAAGCCCTGTTCCCAGTGCTATCTATGGGAAACCTTAAGACATAACCAGTGTCCTGACCCCACTCAAGGCCAACTGAAGTCAGGATCTCTGGTCATAGGGCCAGATGTCACATCACTACTCTTCAAAGCTGCTCAGATGTTTCTAGTACACAGTCAGGGTTGACATTAGACCTCAGAGGGGCAGCCACTCCTCACGGAAAGGGTGGCAGGTTTTTCAGAATTGTCCAAGTGAAATACAAGCAAATACAAGCAAGGGGAGAAAAGCAAAGAGAAGGGAAAAATAGAGAAAAGCAAAATGGCAGACTTAGTAATAAGTATACTAACAACTATAATTAAAGTAAATGTTAGTAAAATAAACATTCTACATAAAGCAAAGATTTTTAAGTTGGATAGAAATAATAAAACCTTACTGTATGCTGCTTACTAAGTATGCTTTAAAAGACAAAAACTGTCTTATATAAAGGGATGGGGAAGGATATACCAAAAGATAACTAAAATAAAGCTGATGGAACTATATTAACATCAGGCTTTTAAGCAAGAAATATCACCTTTTTTTTAAAGATTTTATTTATTCATGAGAGACAGAGAGAGAGAGGCAGAGGGAGAAGCAGGCACCCTGCAGGGAGCCCAATGCGGGAGTCGGTCCCAGAACCCAGGGATCAGGACCCGAGCCAAAGGCAGATGTTCAACCACTGAGCCACCCAAGTGCCCCAGGAAATTTATTTTTAATACACTACTAATTTCTAAAATTCTCTTTAGAACTTCAAGGATACACTAGCCATATTAGAAAGGGGGCTGTTGAAGAGAGGTTTTCTTTATTTTTTGTTTTTGTTACTTGGTCAAGCTTCACAATGACATAAACAGGGAAGCATACAGTAGCCTTCTCTGGAATAGTATTAAAGAGCACCAGGATAATAAAAGCTAACATTAAGCTCTTTTGGTATGCTTCACAAGGCAATCAATGTTACATGTACTATCTCATATTTTGGGGGAAAACACTGCAGTTCAAACCTGGAATGTGAAACAGTTGAGCTTCCTAATATTCCTAAATATTGCTTTATTATTAATCCATAGATCCTAAAAAAAGGAGCTACAGGCATACCTTTCTTGTTTCCCTTAGAAATATGCAGGTGTTAGAGCTATGCATCAGGCCATTTACAGTGCTGAATTTACAGTGCAAGACAATACAATATGACAGTTGTAATAATAAATAAACATGAATGTTTTCTGGGTTATCAATATGCTGAATTATCAAACTAGTACAAACCTGATTGCTTTAATTAATACTCTTGGGGAAAAAAAGGACTATCGCTCTGACTTGAAGGATTATTTCAAAGGATTTTATAGTATTAAGAAAGATGGAAAAAATGGATTAAAAATTTCAAAATCTTTCTTTTGAAAAATATGCATGAAACCAGTTGTTCTTAAATTTGTGCATTCACCAGAATCTCCCAGGCGGTTTGTGAAAACAGATTTCTGAGCCCTACCCAGGAGCTTTTCAATCAGAAGGTCTGGAATGGGACTTGATAATTTGCATTTCTAACAAATTTTCAGGTGATGCTAATGTTACTGGTCCCAAGACCAAACTTTGAAAGAGCCACTACGTTAAACAAATGAACAGACTCACCGGGGAATTATCTAATCTCCAGTATCTGAGTAATTTTTTTTTCCACTACTCTAAAACACTGAGTTACTTTAATGTGAATGAGATTTCTCCCACATGAAAAGCTAACAATTGGATATTTTCCATAAAAAGACTGTTGGTATAGATCCAGTATCCGGAAACCATCCCTGTGTCTCACACCTGTGCAGGGACCTGCAGTGCTGAAATACAATAGTGCTCCACAATTCTCCTTCAAAGTTCTAGAGAGTCCCCCAAGACGAATTTTACTATGGTGTTTGGCCTTTCAAATTTGTTCGCATCACTACATTTTATGCTGCTCCCTATTCTCATGAACACCAAGTCTCATTAAAGTAGGAAAACACTGCAGTCGAAAACGCCCAGAGAAACCAAGGGTATCCACGAAACACGAAACTTGTCTTCTCCCCTTTTATCTAATGTTCAGTGTGTCTAACTTACAACAGGGAATGGATGTAAACAAAAACCTTAAGAGCAAAAATAAGTTGGGAAGAACATCAAGTGGGACACAGACATGGTATCTTGAGATAGGGTGGCATTCAGTGCAGCAGAAAAGAGAGAAGTCCCTCTAGAGAGGTACCTGACAGGACATGTGCAGTACAAAAAAGTGCACATGACAAGAACAGGAAAAGGATAGGACAATTAACAACACCGCTCTCAGATGACAAGGCGAACATAATTCTAACAGTACTGACCAGGACACATTAAATAAGTTCTATATATCTGCTGTACAGTATTACACCTACAGTCAATGTATACCACAAAATCTGTTAAGAGGTGGATCTCATGTTAAGTGTTCTTTCCAAAATAAAAGTAAAATTTGATATATATATGTATGTATGTATAAAGATGAGACATCAGCATGAAACACTATTTTGTAGATGGGATCTTGGCAATGGCAAATGTGGCTGTTTCACTCACACATGGTTTATGTTTTATGGGTTTGAAAAGGTGAACAAATCAAAGAGTCATCAAAAGTAGGGCAATCACAGGGCACCAGGTGAGTTAGATAGCTTTGGGGAGAATCTATGGGGAAGATGTGTGTGGCTGAATATTTTGGATTTGGGGGCACACTCTGCACATGCACACACTTGTGACTACTTTATTCAAATTGAAGTTATCCTGCTTTTCCAAACCTTTGAAATGATGCAGATCCTTAAATGTTATCTTGGTTTCCCCAATTTCACACTGGTGTTTTTATAGGTACTTGACCAGATAATCATATATGATAAAATTACTTAAAATACACTTTGGGCTTCTCCCTCTGCCTGTGTCTCTACTTCTCTCTCTCTCTCCCTCCCTCCCTCTTTCCCTCCCTCCCTGACTCTCATGAAGAAATAAATAAAATCTTTAAAAAATAAAATAAGAAAGATGGCAGAAGAGTAGGGTCCCCAAATCACCTGTCCCCACCAAATTACCTAGATAACCTTCAAATCATCCTGAAAATCTACGAATTCGGCATGAGATTTAAAGACAGAACAGCTGAAACGCTACAGCGAGAAGAGTTCCTGCTTCTATCAAGGTAGGAAGACGGGGAAAGAGAAATAAACAAAAAGGCATCTAAGGGGGAGGGCCTCGCGAGGAGCCGGGCTAAGGACGGGGCCAGTGCCCCCAGGACAGGAGAGCCCCGTCCCGGAGAAGCAGGAGCTGCACCAATCTTCCCGGGCGGAAAGGCACCCGCAGGGAGTTACAGCAGGACCCCAGGAGGGCGGGGATGCCCTCAGGCTCCCTGGGACAGTAACAGACACCTGCGCTCCGGTGAGAGCGCGCCGAGCTCCCTAAGGGCTGCAGCGCGCACCGCGGGACCCGGAGCAGCTCGGAGGGGCTCGGGGGCGCTCCGCGGAGAGGTGGCTGCACGGCCAGGAGCGCTATTCCAACAGCGCAGGCCCCGGAGCACAGGGCGCCGGGACACAGCACAGGATCCGGCCTCCCCCCGGAGACAGGCAGAGGCCGGGAGGGCCCAGGACAGCGAGGACGCTCCTGCCCCGAGCTGAGCAGATCAGCGGCCCGGCCCCGAGCCTCCAGGCCCTGCAGACAGAGAGCTCCGGAGTTACTGTGGGAGCTAAATCCAGGTTTCCAGAGCTGCCGCAGTCACGGGGGTTATTCCTCCTGGGGCCTCACGGGGTAAACAACCCCCACTGAGCCCTGCACCAGGCAGGGGGCAGAGCAGCTCCCCCAAGTGCTAACACCTGAAAATCAGCACAACAGGCCCCTCCCCCAGAAGACCAACTAGACGGACAAGTTCCAGGGGAAGTCAAGGGACTTAAAGTACACAGAATCAGAAGATACCCCCCGCGTTTTTTTTGTTTTTTTTGTTTTTTTTTATTTCTGATTGCTTCCCCCACCCTTTTTTCACCTTTCTTTTTCTCTTTTTCTTCCCTTTTTTCCTTTTTTTCTTCCTTTTCTCTTTTTTCTTTTTCTCTTTTCTTTCCTTCTCTCTCTCTCTTTTTCTCCTTTTCCCAACACAACTTGTTTTTGGCCACTCTGCACTGAGCAAAATGACTAGAAGGAAAACCTCACCTCAAAAGAAAGAATCAGAAACAGTCCTCTCTCCCTCAGAGTTACAAAATCTGGATTACAATTCAATGTCAGAAAGCCAATTCAGAAGCACTACTATACAGCTACTGGTGGCTCTAGAAAAAAGCATAAAGGACTCAAGAGACTTCATGACTGCAGAATTTAGAGCTAATCAGGCAGAAATTAAAAATCAATTGAATGAGATGCAATCCAAACTAGAAGTCCTAACAACCAGGTGGAAGAACGAGTGAGTGACATAGAAGACAAGTTGATGACAAAGAGGGAAACTGAGGAAAAAAAGAGACAAACAATTAAAAGACCATGAAGATAGATTAAGGGAAATAAACGACAGCCTGAGGAAGAAAAACCTACGTTTAATTGGGGTTCCCGAGGGCGCCGAAAGGGACAGAGGGCCAGAATATGTATTTGAACAAATCATAGCTGAAAACTTTCCTAATCTGGGAAGGAAACTGAAAGAACATGTGACCTCCAAACCAGCTCTGCAAGAAATTTTAAGGGGGACTCTTAAAATTCCCCTTTAAGAAGAAGTTCAGTGGAACAATCCACAAAAACAAGGACTGAATAGATATCATGATGACACTAAACTCATATCTGTCAATAGTAACTCTGAACGTGAACGGGCTTAATGACCCCATCAAAAGGCGCAGGGTTTCAGACTGGATAAAAAAGCAGGACCCATCTATTTGCTGTCTACAAGAGACTCATTTTAGACAGAAGGACACCTAGAGCCTGAAAATAAAAGGTTGGAGAACCATTTACCATTCGAATGGTCCTCAAAAGAAAGCAGGGGTAGCCATCCTTATATCAGATAAACTAAAATTTACCCCGAAGACTGTAGTGAGAGATGAAGAGGGACACTATCTCATACTTAAAGGATCTATGCAACAAGAGGATTTAACAATCCTCAATATATATGCCCCGAATGTGGGAGCTGCAAAATATATCAATCAATTAATAACCAAAGTGAAGAAATACTTAGATAATAATACACTTATACTTGGTGACTTCAATCTAGCTCTTTCTACCCTCGATAGGTCTTCTAAGCACAACATCTCCAAAGAAACGAGAGCTTTAAATGATACACTGGACCAGATGGATTTCACAGATATCTACAGAACTTTACATCCAAACTCAACTGAATACACATTCTTCTCAAGTGCACATGGAACTTTCTCCAGAATAGACCACATACTGGGTCACAAATCGGGTCTGAACCGATACCAAAAGATTGGGATCGTCCCCTGCATATTCTCAGACCATAATGCCTTGAAATTAGAGCTAAATCACAACAAGAAGTTTGGAAGGACCTCAAACACGTGGAGGTTAAGGACCATCCTGCTAAAAGATGAAAGGGTCAACCAGGAAATTAAGGAAGAATTAAAAAGATTCATGGAAACTAATGAGAATGAAGATACAACCGTTCAAAATCTTTGGGATGCAGCAAAAGCAGTCCTAAGGGAGAAATACATCGCAATACAAGCATCCATTCAAAAACTGGAAAGAACTCAAATACAAAAGCTAACCTTACACATAAAGGAGCTAGAGAAAAAACAGCAGATGGACCCTATGCCCAGCAGAAGAAGAGAGTTAATTGAGATTCGAGCAGAACTCAACGAAATCGAGACCAGAAGAACTGTGAAACAGATCAACAGAACCAGGAGTTGGTTCTTTGAAAGAATTAATAAGATAGATAAACCATTAGCCAGTCTTATTAAAAAGAAGAGAGAGAAGACTCAAATTAATAAAATCATGAATGAGAAAGGAGAGATCACTACCAACACCAAGGAAATACAAACGATTTTAAAAACATATTATGAACAGCTATACGCCAATAAATTAGGCAATCTAGAAGAAATGGACGCATTCCTGGAAAGCCACAAACTACCAAAACTGGAACAGGAAGAAACAGACACCCTGAACAGGCCAATAACCAGGGAGGAAATTGAAGCAGTCATCAAAAACCTCCCAAGACACAAAAGTCCAGGGCCAGATGGCTTCCCAGGGGAATTCTATCAAACGTTTAAAGAAGAAACCATACCTATTCTACTAAAGCTGTTTGGAAAGATAGAAAGAGATGGAGTACTTCCAAATTCGTTCTATGAGGCCAGCATCACCTTAATTCCAAAACCAGACAAAGACCCCACCAAAAAGGAGAATTACAGACCAATATCCCTGATGAACATGGATGCAAAAATTCTCAACAAGATACTAGCCAATAGGATCCAACAGCACATTAAGAAAATTATTCACCATGATCAAGTAGGATTTATCCCCGCGACACAAGGCTGGTTCAACACTCGTAAAACAATCAATGTGATTTATCATATCAGCAAGAGGAAAACCAAGAACCATATGATCCTCTCATTAGATGCAGAGAAAGTATTTGACAGAATACAGCATCCATTCCTGATCAAAACTCTTCAGAGTGTAGGGATAGAGGGAACTTTCCTCGACATCTTAAAAGCCATCTACGAAAAGCCCACAGCAAATATCATTCTCAATGGGGAAGCACTGGGAGCCTTTCCCCTAAGATCAGGAACAAGACAGGGATGTCCACTCTCACCACTGCTATTCAACATAGTACTGGAAGTCCTAGCCTCAGCAATCAGACAACAAAAAGACATTAAAGGCATTCAAATTGGCAAAGAAGAAGTCAAAATCTCCCTCTTCGCTGATGACATGATACTCTACATAGAAAACCCAAAAGCCTCCACCCCAAGATTGCTAGAACTCATACAGCAATTTGGTAGCGTGGCAGGATACAAAATCAATGCCCAGAAATCAGTGGCATTTCTATACACTAACAATGAGACTGAAGAAAGAGAAATTAAGGAGTCAATCCCATTTACAATTGCACCCAAAAGCATAAGATACCTAGGAGTAAACCTAACCAAAGAGGGAAAGGATCTATACCTTAAAAACTATAGAACACTTCTGAAAGAAATTGAGGAAGACACAAAGAGATGGAAAAATATTCCATGCTCATGGATTGGCAGAATTAATATTGTGAAAATGTCAATGTTACCCAGGACAATTTACACGTTTAATGCAATCCCTATCAAAATACCATGGACTTTCTTCAGAGAGTTAGAACAAATTATTTTAAGATTTGTGTGGAATCAGAAAAGACCCCAAATAGCCAGGGGAATTTTAAAAAAGAAAACCATATCTGGGGGCATCACAATGCCAGATTTCAGGTTGTACTACAAAGCTGTGGTCATCAAGACAGTGTGGTACTGGCACAAAAACAGACACATAGATCAATGGAACAGAATAGAGAACCCAGAAGTGGACCCTGAACTTTATGGTCTACTAATATTCGATAAAGGAGGAAAGACTATCCATTGGAAGAAAGACAGTCTCTTCAATAAATGGTGCTGGGAAAATTGGACATCCACATGCAGAAGAATGAAACTAGACCACTCTCTTTCACCATACACAAAGATAAACTCAAAATGGATGAAAGATCTAAATGTGAGACAAGATTCCATCAAAATCCTAGAGGAGAACATAGGCAACACCCTTTTTGAACTCGGCCACAGTAAATTCTTGCAAGATACATCCACGAAGGCAAAAGAAACAAAAGCAAAAATGAACTATTGGGACTTCATCAAGATAAGAGGCTTTTGCACAGCAAAGGATACAGTCAACAAAACTAAAAGACAACCTACAGAATGGGAGAAGATATTTGCAAATGACGTATCAGATAAAGGTCTAGTTTCCAAGATCTATAAAGAACTTCTTAAACTCAACACCAAAGAAACTAACAATCCAATCATGAAATGGGCAAAAGACATGAAGAGAAATCTCACAGAGGAAGACATAGACATGGCCAACATGCACATGAGAAAATGCTCTGCATCACTTGCCATCAGGGAAATACAAATCAAAACCACAATGAGATACCACCTCACACCAGTGAGAAGGGGGAACATTAACAAGGCAGGAAACCACAAATGTTGGAGAGGATGAGGAGAAAAGGGAACCTTCTTGCACTGTTGGTGGGAATGTGAACTGGTGCAGCCACTCTGGAAAACTGTGTGGAGGTTCCTCAAAGAGTTAAAAATAGACCTGCCCTACGACCCAGCAGTTGCACTGTTGGGGATTTACCCCAAAGATACAGATGCAATGAAACGCCGGGACACCTGCACCCCGATGTTTATAGCAGCAATGTCCACAATAGCCAAACTGTGGAAGGAGCCTCGGTGTCCATCGAAAGATGAATGGATAAAGAAGATGTGGTTTATGTATACAATGGAATATTACTCAGCCATTAGAAATGACAAATACCCACCATTTGCTTCAACGTGGATGGAACTGGAGGGTATTATGCTGAGTGAAGTAAGTCAATCGGAGAAGGACAAACAGTGTATGTTCTCATTCATTTGGGGAATATAAATAATAGTGAAAGGGAATATGAGGGAAGGGAGAAGAAATGTGTGGGAAATATCAGAAAGGAGACAACATAAAGACTCCTAACTCTGGGAAACGAACTAGGGGTGGTGGAAGGGGAGGAGGGCGGGGGGTGGAGGTGAATGGATGATGGGCACTGAGGGGGGCACTTGACAGGATGAGCACTGGGTGTTATTCTGTATGTTGGTAAATTGAACACCAATAAAAAATTATTTTATTTAAAAAAATAATAATAAAATAAAATAAAATAAATAAGATAAATAAAATAAAATAAAATAAAATAAAATAAAATAAAATAAAATAAAATATAAAATATACTTTGCATGGTTTTCTTGAAATAAACTAAAGCGCGGTCAAATTTGTGTATAGCTACAACATTTGATCCAAAATGAGAAAATATTTCCAAAAGATACAGGAATATCAAATATTACAACCAACTATTTTTGTCAGTTTAACTTATTTACATAAAGATGTTGAAAAGTACCACTTGCAAAAACAATGACAGATCATTTTTCCTGTCAGTATTGCTAAAAAAGTTTTTAAAAGTTGGGATTTTGACAATATTAAAACCATCAGAACC
This sequence comes from Canis lupus dingo, assembly GCF_003254725.2. NCBI lineage: Eukaryota > Metazoa > Chordata > Mammalia > Carnivora > Canidae > Canis > Canis lupus. Next base: position 75,085,260 of record NC_064247.1, read on the forward strand.
AAGAAAATTCTTAGTTTGCTTAAATTAATAGAGCAACTCTCAGAAGCATGCTTTAGAAATTATAACATGTGCATCTTATACATAGGTAAAATTCACAGGGAGAAGTGTGTCTGAAATCAACTTACAGAATGATAATTTAACACAAAATTGAAAGACTCATTTTTTTTGTAATTGTGTATCTGAACAACGTCTAAAAAGTTTTTATCACATCCAAATAATACCCAGACTTGATCTGATTATGCCACCCTGTCTTCAAGTCCTTAGTCACAGAAACAGAAAATAGAACTCTTTGACTTACCATCTTCGTGTCTATCTTAGGTACTCCTGTTCCCCTCCTCACTATGGAAATTTTGAAACGTAACCAGAAGTACAGAACACTCTCATCACCCAGCTTTAATATATATTAACATGTGGCCAGCTTCAATTCATCTATTAATCCACATATTTTAGCCAAAATATTTTAAAGCAAATTCCACAGCATCATTTTTCAACTGCAAATACTCAGTATGCTTCTCTAAGACTATTTTAAAATAATCACTATATTTTAAAAATCAATAATTTCTTAATATCATGAAAATTTTTTGTTTATTTGAATCAAAATCCCTCAATGTCCACATACTGCACTGGTATATCTTTTAAGCTTTATTTATTCCACTGATTACTACTCCCATAGGTTCCACATTCTTCATCTGACTGGTTACTTCCTTGTAGTGTATATATTAACTCTCTTCTATCTATTGTATTTTCTATAAACTAACACAAACATCTTGGAGAACTTGATATAGTCAGGCTCAAGTTTCTTGAAAATATACTTTGTATGTGGTACTTTGTACTTCATATTACTCATATCCCTGAGACCCCATGATATCTGGTTGCCCCATATTTAATGATGTTAAGATTTATCAGTGGATTCAGATGATGTTAGGTCTGTCCTCATTTTAAAATTTCCAACCAAACTTTTCCCTAACAATTTTAGGACTGTGATTGTGACTGTTGTGATTGTTGTCTAGACCCATTGTGATTGTTGTCTAGACCCATTATTTTATCCAGAGTTACAAAATGTGATTTTAAAATTCTATCATCCTTTATCTACGTACTCACTTGCTGAATTCTTATTAAGAACTATCCTTCTCCCAACCTGTTATGTCCTATTTGAAGATCTTTTTCATTCTTCTAACTTGAAGAATATTTTCCTATATATTTTCCTAAATATTGTCTTGTCCTATTTGTGGATGTGTAGCCATGATCTACTTGAGTGCCTAGGGAATGTTAAATAATGCCAATAATGAGCCAGATCATCCCAATGCATAAATTATCCTCAGGCTTACATCCTTTACTTTAGAAGGTTCATTAATTGCTTTAGCAGCATTAACTTTTAAAGGCCATTGGGGTCCCATTAAGTTAAAGTTATCTTATGTCTCCATCCCAGATGCCTCTCCCCAGGGAGCAATTTATGTGCTAAAAGAACTGGGGGTGACAAAAGACAGAGAGCATCACTTTTAGTTGCAAGTTAACTCAAAAAGAGTAAGTTTTGCAAGAATAACCATAAAATCCATTTATTTAAAGCTTCATAAAATTTGACTGAAGTACTCTTAATAGTCTAGCTACACTCTTAAAAACTGTGGCCATTTTTTGCAGCTTGATGAAGCACAGTGCTCATGAGGCCCAGGTCTGCTCCCATTGGATGGGCTGGTTAGTATCTTGGAGAAAATAGGAAACAACTCTGGAACTTCTGCACCTTGACTCTGGTGGCTGTCTTGAAAAATTCACGTCATTAAACTTGGAACAGTAGGAAAGACAGTGCATATTTCAGTAAAATAATTGCTTGAAAGAGACCTGACTTTTGGAGGAAAGAAATGCACACATTTAAACAACAGTAAAGATCTGAAGGCACAACAGTAACTAGAATACATTCAGAGTAAAAGAATATACCTTTAGTTCTCATGGAGCTACCCTTCAAGTGAATTCACGATAATTCTTCCAAATATTTCTATATACATCTTCCCTCTCTAAAAATACATTAAACTCACAGAATTACCTTAACATCACATCACCTGAAAATACAATTCTTTCTTCTTTTTGTCATTTATTCATCACGCTTCCCAAAAGACTAATTACTTAGGCTTCTGCTTAAAAGAGAAACAGAAACAGACAGAGACACTGAAGAGAAAGAGAGACAGGCAGGGAGAAAGAGCAAGAGCGTGAGATGGACAGAATCAGTGCAAGACAGAGTCAGAGAAACAAGGGGAATTGCTTTTAAGAAATTACAGGAAATCTTCTTCATCAAAAGGCAAGAAGAAATGGTGACCAAGCAGAATGGGTACGCTGAAGTACTTGCAGAGCATCACAGAAAGAAAAACAGTTGGTTCTGCAAGCTGTATGGAGAGAAAGTCCAGATATGCCAGGGGTGGGCTCCTCTAAAAATTAGGGACTTATTTGAGACCTTGTCCACAGAGCAACCGAATGCTCTAATTTTCTCCCCAAACCAGGAAAGCCTGGTGCTTACTTCCTTTTACCCAACAAAGCCCTATTTTGGAGAGAAATTAAGCCCAAGAGGTTCCATGTAATGTTGTGGAGTTCATTCTAGAATGAAAATATATTGATTCTTTGCTGTCCTTGTGAACACCACAGTGTACATCCCTAGTCCTAAGCAAAAGCCAATGATACTCCTTGGCAATGAGTTAAATGGGAAGAGGGTTATATTATAATTTTTTAATGAATCAACTGGCTAGTTGGCTGCCTCCATATTTTTATTCTAACATTTCATTTGTTTTGATCCTTTTAAGTAAAATTTGGAACTCTTTCTGCCTACCACATTATAATTAGATAAAGAATCCAAAAACTGTATTTCTCACACATTGACCTGTTTTATGTTCTCCATTAACACTCTGGTCCCCCTACTTAAGGAATCTTTTTTCCTTTTTTTATTAATGAGTTTTTATTTAAACTCCAGCTAGTTAACATACAGTGTAATATTAGTTTCAGGCATAGAATTTAGTGATTCAATGCTTCCACAAATCACCCAGTACTCATCACAACAAATGTGTTTCTTAATCCCTATCACCTATTTCACCCATCCTCCCCACCTACCTGCCCTCTGGTAATCCTCTGTTTGTTCTCTTTAGTTAAGAGTCTGTTTCTCGGCTTCTCTCTTTCCCCACCCACCTGCTATGTTTGTTTTGTTTCTTAAATTCCACATATGAGTGGTCATATGGAATTTGTCTTTCTCTGACTTATTTCACTTAGCATAATACTCTCTACCTCCATCCATGTCATTGCAAATGGCAAGATTTCATTATTTTTTATGGCTGAGTAATATTTCAATATATATAGGAATAATATTCATATATAATTATATATATAATATTCATATATATACACACACACACACCACATCTTCTTTATTCATCAGCTAATGGGCTATTTCTATAATTTGGCTATTGTTGATAATGCTGCTATGAACACTGGGGTGCAGGTGTCCCAGCATTTCACATCAGTATCTTTGGGATAAATATCTAGTAGTGCAACTGCTGGGTCATAGGGTAGTTCTATTTTTAACTTTTTGAGGAACTCCCATACTGTGTTAAGGGAGCTTTTGCTTTTCCAGAGTAGCATAAGGTTTTCAAGTTTTATTTTGTGATACAAATAAAAATAAATTTAAAATCTAAATAGTAATAAAATAATTATTAAACAACTACCCATGTGTCAAGATTTCCACTAAGAAAGAGAATGCTCCTTAGCCCAGCGATTAGGAATTTCAAAGAAGACATCCAGGCAGACAGGGTTTGTTCTCATGTATTCACCAACTTCGTATTTCAGGAATTACAGAAGCCAAAGTATTCCCCATTAGTATGCATTTAGGACATCTGTCTTCAGTTTACATTACACAAGTGCATGTTAAAGAGAGTGAGAGGTTTTACAGAGGCATACAGGACTCTGAAGAAAGAGGTAAATCAAGATATTAAATCAATATTTGCAAAATGTCACTGCAAGTAGATAATCCTGGGAATTTCAGTTCATATATGAATTCAGAGAAGAAGACATTTGCCTGTGGATTATCTACAAAGATCAACAGTCTGGTTCTCATTATGGATTTGAGCAGGTCGCAAGGAAAAAACTGGCTATGGTAGAAGGACATAACTATTGCTATGGTCTGAATGTTTATGCCCCTCAAAATGTATATTTTTTTAAGATTTTATTTATTTGAGAGACACAGAGAGGGGGGCAGTGACATAGGGAGAGGGAGAAGCAGGCTCCCTGCAGGGAGCCTGATGCAGGACTCAATCCCAGGACCCCAGGATCACAACCTAAGCCAAAGGCAAATGCTTAACCACTGAGCCACCCAGGTGCCCCAAAAATGCATATTTTGAAATCCTAATGCCCATTATGATAGTATTAGGAGGTAGGGCTATTGGGAGATGCTTAGGTTATAAGGGCAGAGCCCTTATGAATGGAATCAGTGCCCTTATAAAAGAGACCCCACAAAGCTTCCTAGCCCTTTTTGCCATGTGAGAATACAATAAGTCTACCATTCAGAAGAAAGCCTTCACCCCACCATGCTAGCAATATGATCTCAGACTTTCAGCCTCCAAAACTTTGAGAAATAAATTTCTGTTATTTTTAAGCTAACCAGACTGGGGTATTTTGTTAAAGCAGCTTGAACAGACTAAGACAGCCTTTACGAACTTTAGCATCACCATATACCCAAAACCCATGTCTGATCTTCAAGAAGATGAAACAATATCAGAAACTAAAGATTTTCTCTCACAAACTAATATTTTCAAGTATTTCCATTAACTTAGATCCTTCTGATGAGTTAATTTTTATTAGGTTTGACTCAGAGCAAAAATGGGGTTGATACTGCACAACACAATGTTAATTAAATAATTATTATCAGAACATGTGTAAGCAATCTTACACAGACTCTCTTTGAGTATGAGTTGTTTTGTGTTTATCTGTTTATATTTCCTTTTCAGGAAAGGGAGAAAAACATGTGTTATCAAAATTGAAGTTTTAAAGAGAAATGGGTAACTATTATTTTAGAGATTGGTTCTAGCTAAACATAGATAACTTCCAGAAACCATCCCCTTGCATATTTCTCTCTCCAGTCCTCCCTCTCCTTACCCACCCAACTTGATCCCTGTAAAAGGACTTGGCCCCAACTTTCAATACAAAGAGTCTCATTATAGTTGCACTGGCTAATTCCCAACTTGGCTGTTCTGTGATGATTCTGAAACCACCTCTGACCCTTTAGAGTGTGCATCAATGTGGAAGTATCTTCTATTGTGTTATCTTTACCCACTGAAAGCCCTAAAAACTATCTTTGAATAATTCTAGGTTATTGTCACCTTGGCTTATCTTCTCAGACTGAACAATTCCCCCTCCATCTATATGGTTACCTTGAATGTATTCATAGAGTGACAATGTGTCTCCCCTGAGCTTCTTTCTTTGTACCTGATGATTGTCTTGCTGGAGGGTAGCAGATGGAAAGGAATCATGCATTCCTCACCCTTTAAAAAGTAAAGCAACTCAGATTTAAGATGTCACACTGTTTTATTGGAAAGTATAAAAAGAACTGTTTTACAGTGTCATTACAATGACACGGTGCAAGGGCTGGCTCTAAAAAATACCACTACCTTGGGAGACCAAATAGTTGAAGGCAGAAACTATCAAACGATCGCATGCTAAACTGTTTACCTATCAATTGAGATTAGAATTGTTTTTTCCTAATGGGATGTTTTGTCTGGTTATGGATTTACTGAATATTGAAATCACTACTGTGAAAATTAATACTAACAGGAAAATTCATGTGTCATTCGATGACCTAGTTAGGGACACATGTTCCAGATTGAACAAAATTTAATCCCAACAGTCAGATAAAGACAAAAACATTACTGGAAGATTTTATCTCTGTCCCAAGGGTTTAGCTGCCCCCAAATTCATAAAATTAATAAAACATGTTTTATATACCTCTGTTTTCCTTAAAAGCTACTCTTGAACTGACCAAAAATACAATCAGACAAAACCTCTTAATTACCAATAGTGTTTACCTTTAAAAAAAAAAAAAGGCATTTTTGTTTTTCTGGTTTTTGAAGGGTTTTTTTGACACTGCCTTAATTCACATACACAACTAGATTCTTAGAAACATTTTTTATACGTGTGTCTTTACATAGTGTATTTCATGCATCACAGTGTGGCAAACATATTCCTTCACTTAACTAACACTATCCTTATTCACATATATAACTAACAGTCTTAGAAACATCTTTTATAAATATGTCTTTATATCATTTATTCCACGCACCAGTGTGATGAGCACATTCTTTCAATGAAATAACACAGTCCTTATTCACATATATAACTATCACTGCAAAACCAAAATAGAAAAATGGGACTCTATCAAACTAAAAAGCTTCTGTACAACAAAGGAAACAATCAACAGAGTGAAAAGGCAACTTAGAGAATAGGAAGACATATTTGTGAACACTATATCTGATAAGGGATTAATTTCTAAAATATATAATAAAAAAAATTTAAAAAATAAATAAATAAAATAAAATATATAAGTAAGTCCTAAAATGAAACAACAAAAACAGGAAAAAAAGCCAAATTTTTTAAATGGTCAAAGTACTTGAATAGACATTTCTCCAAAGAAGACATACAAATGACAAGAGGAATCTGAAAAGATGTTTAACATCAATAATCATCAGGGAAAATCAAATCAAAACCACAATATCACCTCACCACCTGTTAGGATGGCTATAATCAAAATAATAATAATAATTGTTGGCAAGGATGTACAGAAATTGGAAAACTTGTACACTGTTGGCAGGAATATAAAATTGTGCAGCCCTACAGAAAGCAGCATGAAGAGTCCTCAAAAAATTAAAAATAGAACTACTATATGATCTGGCCATCTTCTGAAACAGTTAAAACCACGATCTTTTTTTTAAAAAATATTTTATTTATTTATTCAGGAGAGATGCAGAAAGAGAGGCAGAGACATAGGCAGAGGGAGAAGCAGGTCCCTGAAGGAAGCCCAATGCAGAACTCAATCCCAGGACCCCGGGATCATGCCCTGAGCCAAAGGCAGAGACTCAACGACTAAGCCACTCACGTGCCCCTGAAATCACAATCTTGAAGACATATCTTCACTCTTATGCTCATGGAAGCATTTACAATAAGATTAGACAAGATTTAGAAACAACCTAAATATCCATCAATGGATGAATGGATAAGGAAAATGTGGTAAATACATACAATGATATACTATTCGGCCTTAAAAAGAAAGAAGTCCTGTCATATGCATCAATAAGGATGAACCTGGAAGACATTATGGTAAGTGAAATAATCCCAAATAGCCAGATGAATGTTTAAAAAAAAAAAAAGAAAAGAAAAGAAAAGAAAGAAAACCAAAGCTGGGGGCATCACAACTCCTGACTTCAAGCTGTATTACAAACCTGTGATCATCAGAACAAATGGTACTGGCACAAAAACACACAGATCATTGGAACAGAATAGAAAAACCAGAAATGGACCCTCAACTCTATGGTTAACTTATCTTCGACAAAGCAGGATAGACTATCCAGCAGAAAAAAGACAGTCTCTTCTATAAACGGTGTCGGGAAAATTGGACAGCCACATGCAGAAAAAATGAAACTGTACCTCTTACACCATACACAAAGATAAACTCAAAATGGTAGAAGGATCTAAATGTGAAACAATCCATCAAAATCCTAGAGGAGAACACAAGCAACAACCTTTTTGAATTTGGCCACAGCAACTTCTTACAAGACACATCTATGAAGGCAAGGGAAATAAAAGCAAAAATGAACTATTGGGACTTCATCAAGATAAAAAACTTTTGCACAGAAAAGGAAACAGTCAACAAAACTAAAAGACAACCGACAGAACGGGAGAAGATATTTGCAAATGACGTATCAGATAAAGGGCTAGTATCCAAAATCTATAAAGAACTTATCGAACTCAACACCCAAAGAACAAATAATCCAATCAAGAAATGGGCAGAAGACATGAACAGATAATTTCTCCAAAGAAGACATGGAAATGGCCAACAGATACATGAAAAAATGTTCAACATCACTCAGAATCAGGGAAATACAAATCAAAACCACAATGAGATACCACCTCACACCAGTCAGAATGGTGAAAATTAACAAGTCAAGAAATGACAGATATTGGTAAGGATGTGGAGAAAGGGAAAATCCTTGTACATTGTTGATGGAAATGCAAGCTGGTGCAGCCACTCTGGAAAACAGTATGGAGGTTCCTCAAAAAGCTGAAAGTAGAGCTACCCTGTAACTCAGCAGTTGCACTACTGGGTATTTACCCCAAATATATAAATGTAGTGATCCAAAGGGGCATCTGCACCCCAATGTTTATAGCAGCAATGTCCACAATAGCCAAACTATGGAAAAAGCCCAGATGTCCATCAACAGATAAATAGATAAAGATGTGGTAGATATATTACAATGGAATATTACTCAGCCATCAAAAAAATGAAATCTTGCCATTTGCAACAACATGGATGGAACCAGAGGATTTTATGCTAAGTGACATAAGTCAATCAGAGAAAAACATTGTATGTCTTATAATATGAACTCACTCATATGTGAAATTTAAGAAACAAAACAGGATTACAGGAGAAGAGAAGGAAATATAAAACAAGATGAAATCAGAGAAGAAGACAAACCATGAGACTCTTAATCATAGGAAACAAATTGAGGGTTGCTAGAGGGAAGAGAGGTGGGGGGTTGGGGTAACTGGGTGATGGACACTAAGAAGGGCCCATGATATAATGAGCACTGGGTGTTATATAAGACTGATGAATCACTGACCTTAACCTCTGAAACCAATAATACATTACATGCTAATTAATTGAATTTAAATAAAAATTAAAAACAAAATTTTTTTAATGTTTCTAGAATGCTAGTTGTATATGTGAATAACAACAGTGTTAGTTCAGCAAAAGAATGTGCTCACCACACTGCAATGTGTGGAATAATAGACATTTCTTGAAAAATATATGTAATTAAGATACTTTTCTTTTTTGAAAACATTTTCATGATCAATAATCAGGGAATGTGATATTCTTAGAATCCAAACTGGATTACTGTCACAAATTCTTTAATGGTTTTTACTGCACTTGGAACAAAATTCATCTTTCTATCATGGTTTATGTTTTCTGCATTATGTGGGTTCAAGTTATTTCTCCAGGTTCCCCTGTTGGGTCCCACTCCCTCCCACTCCAGCTCACGGTGTGCTTCTACCCATCACTCCTCAGATACTTGCAGAGATCAAGCTCTTCTTTTCATCTCAGGGCACTTGCACATGTTCCCTTTGCCTGGAGTGCCTCCTCTCCCCACTCTTCACTGGGCTTGGCACTTTTATCTATCTGAATTCCCTTAATTAATTCATAGCTTTTAAATCTCACAATTACTTTATTCTATATTTCCTTTTCTATTGCCTATGACACAGAAGTTAACCTGCACAAGGACATGAACTCTGTTTATGTGTCTCCAATTATTTCAATACCACCTAGGATAGTATATGTAGGCACCCAAAATATATCAAAAGAATAAATGCATTTAGGGAAACTTTTAAGGATGTGTCTTATTCTTTGCCTCAATATATAAACTCACAAGATCATTTGTAAAATTTTATGTTCTAATACTTATTCCTCCTCCATCCATAAGAACCAATGACCAGAGGCACCTGGTGGCTCAGTACATTAAAGGTCCAACTCTTGGCTTTGGCTCAGGTCATGATCTCATGGGTGGTGAGACGGAGCCCTGCTTCAGGATCCATGCTGAGCAGGAATCTGCTTGAACATTCTCTCCCTCTGCTCCTCCCCACACTCACACACATGTGCACACAGTCTCTAATAAATAAATCTTTAAAAAGAAAAAAAGAATCAATGGCCACATATTGTTCTCTGTCATAAGATAATACATAAACGTTCCCCCTCTCTCTCCTCTTCTCTTCTCTCCTCCTCCTTCTTTCTGCAGGAAAAGAATCTTAAAGTTTGTAAAGGGAAACAACCACATCTTGAGCATATGCTGGATGCATTTACATATACACTTCATTCCACATATGGGGTTTTTTTCTATAGCCTGCTCCATAACAGCAGGTTTGCCTAATGCCAAATATTGGATCATGATCCTTACCATGGGACTAGGTTAGGGTATGAGGGAGATGGTTGTGCAAATCAATCCTTAATATAACAGCAGCACAAAGGAGGGGTGTTTCCTTATTGATTTAATAGGGAGCCAAGAATTATCCTAAGGTATGTCAGGTCTGTTATTCGAATTCTTATCTTTAGAAATCTTCAGTTTGGTCTTCTAAGCTTCAAATGGCATTCTAGTTCAGCAAATTGCTTCACTGAAGCAAAAGAATGTTTTTATACTTACCTAAAAAAGATATACCCTAGCTTATAAGCCCTATTCAAAACTATATTTTTCTGATTCTGAACTACATATTTTAGTAGAATTCTATTAAAAATAAATGCTTAGTGGTGAACATTTCACAATACATATATATATAAAATCGTTATACTGTACACCTGAACCTAATATGACATGTCAATTATACATCAACAAAAAATAATAAATTAATTGTAACAGCTAATATCTTAATAAACTTCTATGACAATACTTAAATTAAGATAAGTAAACCAAATTAGTCTCAGTCTCCTCTGCCTCCATAATTACTGTTATTCTGTGATGTGTCCTACAAGACATTTTGTAGCATTTGTGAATCTACACATCATCCTACACTGATACTTTTTGTATTTTAATAGAATACTTTTTACATATTTTTAGCTTGTTTTTTTCATTATCAAAATATATCTTGCAAATCAGTCTGTGACACAATGTCATGTTTTTAAACTCATCCTAATCATAATAATATATTTGTACTTCAGTTACTTTCTCATGCCCTACTGCTCTAATGCCCTACTGCTAAATTAATTTAATATCATAAAGAAGAATGGCAATAGCATAAAGCATGCACATTTAAAATGTAATAAATGATACCAAATTCTCCCCATAGCAGCTATACCAATTAATAGCCCCACTAGGGCTCAAAATATTTGATATACACCCTTAACCTACTTGAATTAGTAGTATTAGTATTTTTTTATTATCATTTTTTGTCTACTTGGTGGGAAATTTGTCTATTTAGCAGTTAAATTTTTTCAGTTAATTTTTATGATAAAATATATGATTATTAAAATATATATCTGTTTACTTAACTTCAGTGTTTCAACTTTTGTGAATTGCCTTTTCTCTATCTTCTGTCCATTTTTTTTGGGTTATTGATATTCTTAAGTAGGAGAAATGTTTCCATTTAGGAATCCTAGATGTTACACTTTGATCTGTTAACATAATAAAAGATATTTCTTCCTTGTTGTCATTGATATTTAACTCTATTGGACTGCTTTTTCAGTTTCTGCTGGATTGTATATCTTAACAAACAAATTTACCAGTGGCTCTGCTCAAAAAAAGAGTTTGTCAAATTCTAGTTTGAAATCTACTAGATGTTTCATTTGGACCACACTGAAATTATGCATTAACTTATAGAGACATAATATATTTTTTTAAATATCGAGTCTTCCATCCAGGCAAAATGGTATATCTTTACATTATTTGGCAGGTTTTTATGTTCTAATGGAAATTTTTAAAAATCACTCCAATGTCATACAATAGAAAAAATGCAATATATAAATACAGCTAGGTGCATAATGGTTATATGCTATGATTCTCATTTCTAGTACAAATAGATATGAACTGCACACACAGAGAAACAGGTTGATCATTAGCCTCACAATCTTGCCCCAAAATGACCTACAAGTCATTTTTTTCTGATCTTTCATAAAGTCTAAGAAGACAACTAAGGAAAAACTTTACTCTCTGGTTCCTACCATTTGAAAAATGTTATAATCTATTGTAGCAAGACCAAGATATGGAAAGATGTCGATATTAAACATCATTTCAAAAATGAAGCAGTAATGAGAATCTTCTTTGTTAAAGAGGTCACTACATGAAGGTATTTCTTATAAATTCAAAATGACACAAATACTGTTATAAAAGCCTTCTAGGTACATTTTTGCATAAAGATTTTCCCTTTATTATGTGTTTTTTTTAATAACAGAAGTCTCAAAAAATAGAAGCAACTGTCTCAGACTAAATTATATTATTGAATAAACGGAAATTATATTATATATTGCATTAAATGGAATATTTAAATTATCCTACAAAATATCGAATTGTGTCATAACTGAGAAGCATATCCTGAATTAAAATATTCTAAGTACTTTTGTTTTGGAATATCATGAAAACACAAATATCAAAACATAGTTGTAAGCTGTAGATTAAAATATACTTTTGCATTAAACTAAAGACATTTGTTTAATTTTTTTAAGATTTTATTTATTTATTCATGAGAGACACAGAGAGAGAGGCAGAGACATAGCTGAGAGAGAAGCAGGCTCTTCACAGGGAGCCCCATGTGGGACTTGATCCCTAGACCCTGTGATCACATCCTGAGCCGAAGGCAGACCCTCAACCACTGAGCCACCCAGGCCTTCCCATTAGTTTAATTTTAAAAAAGAAAAAGAAAAAAAAGGAAAGGTAGGAAAGTTACTTAAAGTATTACTTTTGAAGTTTATAACATTCATTCAAAGTCTTATTCTCCTTATGAACAACATCAAAAGCAATAATATATTTTTTTTAAAAAAGGACAATTTGCCATATGTGACAATATAGATGAACTTGGAAGATATTATGCTAAGTGACAGCATATCAGTTATGTAATATGAATGAGTGCTGCTATACAACACTGTGTTTATACTTAACAATAGTTTATTGTGCACTTAAAAATACTGCTAAGTGGGCATACCTCAGGTTAATTGTTCCTACCACAATTTGTAAAGAAACAATGATTGGAAATTAAAAGAATAATCATAACCTATTTCTTACCCATTAAGTCAGCAAAAAACTTTAAAGGTGGTAACACTCATAGCTAACGAGAGTAAATCATCCTCAGATTCTGTTCATATAAGTTGCTGCAAAGAGGGGAAAATAATCTGGAAATGAGTATTAAGATTAAAATATGTAGATTTTTAAACTAGCAATACTACCTTTGGGACTCCATCCTAGTATAATAAAAAAAAATACATGTATCTAAGATAAATATATAAAGGTGTTTGTAACAACACTGTCACAGTAAAAAAAAAAAATAGTTGTTTCTCAAAAAAAGGTCATGAGATTCATTGTTGACTGGATTGCTTTGGACTTTGCTTTCATTCCTTTATCAAGCTCTATGCCTAAGGAATAGAACAGAGGATGAGATCAGCTTCTGAAGTACAGATAAACAGGAGTCCAGTGTAGACACCCAGAGAAAAAGTCTGAGAACTATTAGGAAACAAAGACATGGTCATATAGACAGCAACAAATATAAACTATGGTACCAGTTGGTCCTTTCAAGTCAGTAAGAGCAGAAGCTACTATTTATATTATAGCTCAGCCCTGAGATCCTGACACCACTTTTTGGTGGAGAGTTAACAATAAATGCTTTCCCTCACAGAGCCCAGTAGGTATCTGCAGAATGATGGACAAGTGGGAAAGAAACACATCTTTATTAATTATCTCCTAGATATCTAGTATTTCACATGCATTTTTGAACTTAATATCTGAAGAACTCTGTATCACTGTTATTCCCTCCATTCAAATCATTACACATTGAGAACTGAAGTTTAGAAATCTGGCCTAAGGTCACAGGATTTGTCAAAGGCAGAGGTAAGCCTTAAAAGTTGTGATGTAAGCCAAGCAGAGGTAATTTTATTTTCTGTATAAGTCCAGATTACAGTTGACACTTGAACAATAAAGGGGTAAGGAGGCTGACCCCTCCTCCCCCATGCAGTCGTAAATCCATGCACAACTTGACTCCCCAAAAACTTAATAGCCTTCAGTTGACCAAAAGGCTTACTGACACCATAAACTCTTATAAAACATATATTCTGTATGTGTATTATATATTTTTACAATAAAGTATGCTAAAGAAAAAAAATGTTATCAAGAAAATAATGGGGCACCTGGGTGGCTCAGTCAGTTAAGCATCTAACTTCAGCTCAGGTCATGATCTCAGGGTCCTGGGATCAAACCCAGAGTTGAGTCAGTCAGGTTGTTCCACTCAGCAGGGAATCTGCTTGTCCTCCCACTTCCTCTGCCCCCCAACCCTGGATCATGCCCTCTCTGTCCCCGTCTCTGTCTCTCAAATAAGTAAATAAAATCCTTTAAAAAAAAATCGTAAGGAAAAGAAAATACATGTATAGTACTAGACTTTATTTTTAAAAATCCATATTAACATGAACCTGCACAGTTCAAACCACATTGTTCAAGGGTCAATTGTACTAGCACTGCTCCTGGGCACCAGGGGTTGGCTATGTCCTCTTCCATTTACAGCTTCCCTGAAAGAACAAACTCACACAAAACACCACTGGACAATGTGAAAATTATTGTATATCTAGACAGGGAAATGAATAAGAATATTCATTAAAAATAACTCAAAATCCCCAGTTAAGTCTCCAAATCCCCTTCTTGGCCAAGCATCCAAGCCTCCTGTCTCCTTTTTCCCCATCTGATCTTAGTTTCCTCAGCCCCACCTGGTTCCCTCTAGGCTTGGATCACTGAAAACCATATTTCTTTATCATCAGTCATGCAAAATGGCATCCCTCCCCCTGGGAAACCTGGGTATGGTAGGTCTCAGCCCTGGAAGCTCAGCCTCTGCTTCCACGGACTCTTACTGAAGCCACTTTGAACACGGGAACACTGTCCTCACAAGGAACTCTCTCATTCTAGTCTGCAAGAAAAAGAATTGTCTCCCTCCATGTCTTTCTTTTGGTACTCTCAAAAAATAAGCTTTACAGGAAACACTGTGACCCTGAAAGAGAGAGAGAAGAAAAAAAATTAAATTTAAATTTAAAAAAAAAATTTAGGGGATCCCTGGGTGGTGTAGCGGTTTGGTACCTGCCTTTGGCCCAGGGCGCGATCCTGGAGACCTGGGATCAAATCCCACGTCGGGCTCCCAGTGCATGGAGCCTGCTTCTCCCTCTGCCTATGTCTCTGCCTCTCTCTCTCTCTCTCTCTGTGTGACTATCATAAATAAATTTTTAAAAAATATATTAAATTAAAAAAAAAATTTAAATGTGAAGGACAGGTATGGCAACTATTGAAAACCAGTTCCTTCTCTTAGACCATAATAAATACAAAAAAAAACAAAAAAAATCTCCAAACCCTGTGTAAGATAGAAAACCAAAACCAGCCACAAAGGAGCCATTAAAACTGGTTCCTTATTTCACCTAGAATAAGCTTTACTATTAAAGTATTTCAGTCAGTATTTCAGTTTTTTCCCATTACATTACTTCAAGCATAATTTATAGAAAAAAAATATTAAATGCAAGACAAGCCAGTATGTGTGTGGAACAACTAATCCCACAAAAGCTACATTCCACTGTTCAATAGTACCTCGACCTGCCAGAGATAATTTTACAATAAATGCTGAGGGTGCCAAGCACTCCATAAATACTAGCTATTACTAGTACTAGTATTATTAGCATTATTGTTATTGTTCTTAACCTTCATATTCCAGATTTAACAGTTTAGTACTTGGCATGAAAAGTTATAGACTAATAATGCATAATATGTATATATGTGTATATATACAATTGGACTACAAGGTAAAATACATGTCTTACTATATGTCATGGTGAAAAAATTTTTAAAAACTAATATATATATATATATATATATATATATATATATATATATATATAATAAGTTTTATTTTTCCCTACTGGTAGGGCTTCTTGAAGAAATAGGCTCCTGGTTCTCATAACCAACGATGAATGAATGATATGTGCCTTCTAGTGAGTTCTGACTATATATGTAACATGACATATGTTTTGATTTATAACACAGATAATTAGCACATAACCCCATACTGGCCACATCCCTCCTAAATTCCTTTTTCTCCCAAAGGAGGAGGAATTACGTGATTCATCAGTTTTGAGGATGTTTTGACTATAGTCCTCAACAGGGAGCTTTTACTGTTCTGGTAAAATGGGAGGATCCCAATAAAGATGGCTTCTAGTGGCATTCTTCCTTCAATAAGGAAGAAAGACAATTAAAAATTTCTCCTAAAAAAACAATTGCTCCCAAGTGTTTGTGGAACAGAAAGCAGGCCAGTAGGCCTAAGAAAAGAACAATGGGAAGAGTAAAGAGAAGAGGTGCAGGTAGGAGCTAGAATACCTAAAGTTTTATTTTATTCCTTGGCAATGGGAAGCCCCTAAGTAGTTTTAAGCAGGAGGGTAATGTAATGTAACAATGTCTTTATAAAACTCTCTCTAGCTGCTGATTATACTAGGTTGCAGGACAGCAAGATTGGAGGGTATTTAGAAGAAGGGTGCAATGGTTACCACATTGAAGGGTCCAGGTTACCACAACTTAAATATATTTTGGAGACTGAGATGTCTAAGTTTCCTACTGAATAATCAAGAATGGTTTGTAAGTGTTGGTAGCAACAGGTGAATAGTGCTGCTATATACTGATATAGGAAAGACATGGGGATTGAGAATGTCAATTTAGAGAAGGGGCTTGCAATAGTTCAGTGTGAGTCATATGAAATAAGACATATCTATGCCTTTTATTTCTTTTTCTTGTCTGATTGCTGTAGCTAGGACATCCAGGACTATGCTGAATAAAAGTGGCAAAAGTGGACATCCTTGTCAACATTCACTGCTGAATATGATGCTAGCTGTGGGTTTATAATATACAGCTCTTATTATATCAAGATATGTCTCCTCTAAACCAATTTTGTGGAGTTTTTGTCATGAATGGATATTGAATTTTGACAAATGCTTTTTTTTTGCATCTATTAAAATGATCATATGGTTTTTATCTTAGATTTTGTTGATTTTATGTACTACACTGCTCAATCTGCAGATACTAAACTATCCTGGAGTAAATCCCCAATCATGGTGGATGAACCTTTTACTGTACTGTTGACAAAATGGTGTATCTAAATAGAAACTCACTAACCTACAAATGAGACTGGATGAAATAATCTACAAAAAAAAAGAGAGTAGATGGAGACAAACCCTGAGGACAGAGACCACAGGTTCTCCAATGTTCAGACTGGATGAGTAAAAGATTTAAAAAGGAACACTGTTGAGGGCTGATGTTACAGAAGTCACTTAAAATAGTATTTCAAGAGGAAAGATGAAGTCAGCTACATTGAAGCTTGAACAAATTCATTACAAAGAGAATGCAAAACTGGCTATACATTTCATCAAGACTTAAGTTACGAATGACCTGAAAAAAGATTATTTCATTGTATTTGTGGGAGGGAGAAAGCTTGATAAGAGTGGGCAGATCAATATACAATTAGAGTCCATTGCATTTAATTTTCAATTTTTGAGTTTCTAGATTGGTGAATACATTCACATGCTGGGATAGTGGCACATCCCAACACCAAGGGGACAGAAGCCCCTGTGCTTGGGACCCTTCCAGATCTTGCCATATGTACTTCTTTATCATGCTGTTCATCTGTATCTTTTTTCATTTCCTTTATAAATAGGGGTATACATAAGTGTTTCCCTGAGTTCTGGGAGCCATTAGAGCAAATTATGGTATAAGAGGAAGGGATTGTAGAACTCTCAATTTATAACTGGTTGATCAGAAAATACAGGCGACAACCTAAACCTTGTGACTGGCATCTGAAGTCATGGCCATCTTGTGGAACTGAGACCTTAACTTGTGGGATCTTTAGCTAATTAGTGGGGCCTGCAACTAGTGAGTGTCATAAGTAAATTGCAAGACAACCAAATGATGTCCAAAGATTTGAAGAGTTAGTCAGTTAGGAAGGAAAACTTACACATGTAGTGACAGAGTGCTATGAGTATAGGAAATGGTTTTTTCCCTGAGGTAGACAGACATACGCATGGATTTTTAAGTAGGAAGAAGGGGTAATGCTTGTCTGATTGCATCTCCCTTCCCTGAGAATTATTAAGCAATACAAATTAAGGAAGTTATCAAAGGTCACACAGCTAATCAGTGGTTGAGAAAAGACTTGAAAGTAAATCTGATTGCAGTTCAAATGCTTATCTACTGTACCATGACTCAGGAAAGGCAACTGCTTGTCTTACAGTAATCCAGTCAACTGCATGTTCATCTTGTTCATATTTTTATTGTAGCATTCGCCATATTATTTTGTGATTTACTTGTTTATTGTGTATCTTTTTAAACTAGATCTCAGTGCCTTTTATGGCAAGCAATGTGCCTGTCAAATAGGATCCAATATTTAGCATATAAAGTCAAGGAAGGGAAGGACAGAAGGGGAGCATGTGGAAGGGAGGAAATAGCGGTGAGAAAAGAGGGAGGTGAGGGTAGATAACAAATACAAATATCTGGTCATGATTCTGCCATAGATTGGCTTGTAACTGGGGACCTATAGACAATCAGACATAAAACGTCCATGTGTCCTAGTTTCAGTGAGTATAAGTTGGATGTTTTGTATTACGTCAGTAGTTTTCAAACTATATTTCTGTGGGAAATTTCTTTAAATAATATCTAATCCAAGTTGTAAACAAATTATTTTAAGTGTCATTGAGGCTATAAGTTATGAGGAAAATCTAGTCATTTCTCTAGAGAGAAATGCTCAGAGCAGACTCTGAGCTCACCAGTGATTTTGCAAAACCACACATCCACTAGAACTCCAAAGCACTGGAAAAACACTGAATAAGGTGGTTTCCTTTAAAGAGTGGCCAATCTCCCAGATATGAGTCTGGCAAATCTCAGGGTTGTGGAAACAGGGATGATTCTTCTCTGGTAAACTGTCGGCTTCTCCATGCCTAATACCATCAAACCTTACCTGAACAATCAATTATTTTAAAAGACAACAAAAAGTAATATTGTTTTATATGACATGAAAATTCCATTACTATAAAAAAAATCAGATCAACCCAAGTGTCCATTGATAGATGAATGGTTAAAGAAAATGCAGTGTGTGTATACACACACACACACACACACACACACACTGGAATATTACTCAGCCATAAAAAAAGAATGAGAGGCACCTGGGTAGCTCAAGTTTGTTCAGTGTCCGACTCTTAATTTCAGCTCAGGTCATGATCTCAAGGTCCTGGAATCAAGCCCTACGTTGGGCTCTTCACTCAGTGTGGAGACTGCTAGAGATTCCCTCCCTCTTCCTCTGCTCCTATCCACTGTGCACTCTCTCTAAAATACGTAAGTAAGCCTTTGGGGAAAAAAAGAATGAGATCTTGCCATTTGTGACTGATGGACCTAGAGCGTATTATGCTAAGTGAAATAAGGCAGACGGAGAAAGACAAATATCACTTGATTTCACATATATGTAGAATCTAAAAAACAAAACAAATGAACAAATAAAAAAGCAGAAACAGATCCATAAACAGAGAGGAAAAATTGATGGTTACCACAGAGGAGGAGAGTGGGGGCATGAGCAAAATAGGTGATGGGGAGTGGGAGACACAGGTTTCCAGTTATGGAATAAATGAGTCCCAGGAATGAAAGGGACAGTACAGGGCATATAATCAATGGTACTGTAATAGTGTTGTATGGTGACACTTGTGGTAAAGTGTATAATGCATAGAGTTGTCAGATCACTATGTTGTACACCTAAAACTAAGGCAACACTGTGTCAACTATACTTCAATAAAAAAAAAAAACTTTAGCTTCATTCATAAATTAATATCTCTACCTCTTATCAAATATACATCCAAGGTATTTGCAAAACTGGTGTGGCAAGAATAAGCACAAAGAAAAATGTTTTTAAAAGTTCATAAGCCTTATGATTACATTTTTCAAGGCATATAAAATCATGCAAATACTTGAGCATTATTGTTAGTGGAGTTTTTTAAATCTTTTTGCTTATGTCCACATTCCTATATGTATTCCACATACAGATAACAATTTTATGAGTAAGTAAAATCCATCATTTTGTACACTTTAAAAATGAGAAAATTAAGAGCAACTTTTCATTATCTTTCCTTTTTTTGTTATCAATTTTTTACTCTATTAAGAGCTTTGAGGATTACTTTCTGTTAAAGCATCAAATCAAACTAATTACTCAGAGACAGTTTAAAGTTAAAGATAAACTGAATAGTTCCAAAGATAACACGCACACCCACATTCTCTAGAGAAACCCCTGTTGATCAGATTTGGACTGGCTCTTAGCAATAACAAAACAGCATCTTGAAATAGCAACAGACAAGTACAAAAGAGAGCAGGTCATTCATGGAAGGGTCTTCCTGTGAGACTGCTCTAAATTTATTTCCAAAGCTTTAGGCAACAATAAGCCTCTCTTTCTCGCCACATTTGCAATAGCATTAACTCCAAGTTCCCACCACAATAGAATAATGAAAACAGATTCAGAATCTTTTGCAGCTTTACAAAATGCCTGTCCACTAATCCTAAGCAAATGTGATCTTTATTCCTTAACTCTGTTGGGAAAAGTGACCTTTTCTAATGGAGTAAATAAGTTTAAAGTAATATGAAGATATCATCTACTTCAAATGCTTCCCCCCACTTCATATAGAAATCTGATCATCTTCCTTGCTCAAAATAGGATTGGTACTAATTTCTTCCCCCAGATTACTTTAGAAACTCATGGGGAAAATGTGAAAATTATGTAATAAATACATTTAATTTTAGCTTTAATTTACTATCTTATTGATCAGATACATAGCACAAAACAGACTACAGAATGATATGTAACTGTAGCTATTGACCAAAAAATGCAGAAAAACATCTGTTTAATTTTTAAATATGAAAACTGAGACTCAGACTACTTCATTTATTTAAAAAAATTCTATTTATTTGCTTCACCAAAAGAGGTGTAATTACAAAGTATTGATTCCAACTTTAACGTTGATCTAACCATTAATATATTAAAGTCAAAGTCCAGTTTAAATATAGGACAGCCTGGGTGGCTCAGCGGTTTAGTGCCACCTTTAGCCCAGGGTGTGATCCTGGAGACCTGGGATCGAGTCCCACATCAGGCTCCCTGCATGGAGATTGGGTCTCTGCCTCTCTCTCTGTGTCTCATGAATAAATTTTTAAAATCTTAAAAAAAAAAAAAAAAAAAAAAAAAGGACAGCCCTCCGCTTACCATGCACCTTATTAAAGGATCATGGTACTTTGTCTACAACTGGGTGGACAAGACAAGCATCGTTGGGAGAGAATGTAACACACTGTCCTTTCCCTAATCTAATTCCCAGTTGACCTTTTCCTACAAAACTTTCCACTTGTGCACTGCTCTCCACCTTCCTCTCTGTGATCAGTATTCTTTCTTCACACCTGAAATACATGTAGAATGTTTTCTGTAAAGAACAGGTAACTGTTCTCCTCTTACCAAAACCCAGGTCCTCACTGGGACTCCTCTAAAATATGCTCTTCCAGAAACTGTTTTTCTATCTCACACTCTGCATACCTAAGTCTCAGAGATTTAGGTGTCCTGGCTTCCCGGGCTTTTTCCAGTCCATACTCCCCTTTCCTCTGATCCCTGGAATTCATCCTTCCAACTCCAGCATCTTCTCTATTCCCACTACCCCCTCTTTCATTGCACTTCCCTGCTAATCTCCTAGACATTCTTCATTAATTAAACCCTTTAGGTCCTAACTCAGGGGCTTCCTTACTCACCCATTTCTTGCCAGTATTCTCAAAGTTAATAATGTCCACAATGGTGGCCTAACATATCACACTTTTGGTTCTGTGATCTCCTCCTCCTTGAACCTCCAACTCCCACACACTACCTCCCTGCATCTTGTCTTTGGCAGACTTTAAAACACCCCTGAAAGCTGGATTTTAAGCTTTCTGATCCCACCAGTTCACCTGTTCAAGTATGCACCTGTCAATGGCACATTCCATGGCCACCTGATGCCTCCAATCCATTGACCCCCCCGGGGCAATCCCCACTGCCACTAGATCCACCTGAAGTGGCCCTGCTTGCCTGTCCAGCCTCTCTTCTTGGTGCATTATTACAATCACTCCTTTAAAATGCCTTTGACTTTGTGCTCTGCATTCTCTTTCACTGTTTCAGGAATAACAACAGCTTATTTGTAGAATACCAACCTACACTGCACCTCGATCAATAACCTAGCTGATGTGTTCCCTTTACTGTCATGATTGTGAGTCTCAAACTGGCGCTTAGTATGACTCACTAATCCTGGTAGAAAACAGTAAGCTTACTTTCCTACCCCTTAGAGGAATACTTTAAACATTTTTTTACCTGTTAAAACCGTTTCACTTATTCTCCTCACAAGTGATTTTTCTTGCCATGTATTTCATAGATAACAACAGTAAGCATACGTAAATACACTCAATTTTCCACCAACAAATCTATGTAACTAGCCATCCTTGAATCCATTTCCTTCTTCCTTCCTGTCACAAGGCAGTAAGTGCCTCATATCCCCATGGGATACTTAATACTTTCCTCTACTCAATATCTCAAAGTTTACCTCCTAGACCATCCAAACCTCCACTCACATAGTTATCCCCTCCCTCTCTTTAAACTAGGTTATTTCAGCAAACAAGCTGACTTAAGTTTCTATTAGCTAAAAAATAAACCAAATGAAAATAACAATATGAAACTATATAGAGAGATATCCATATACACACACACATGGTTTTACATTTTGTTGTTTGTTCCCTTTACAGCAAGAAGTTGTAACATAGTTACCCTAGAAGTTGCCCAATCCCTAACCTCCAACCCAGGCCCAGTCAAGCCTGCATCCCCAGTTCTCTACAGACAACACTCCTGTTAGGCTCACCAGTGATCTCTATATTGTTAAGTGCAGCCTAACAAGCAACAAGTATTATTGGAAACTCATGCCTTAGTTGTCAAATTGACAACTCATAATGATCCTCCAAAGAATCAGGACCAAAGAATGGTACAGATTCACAAGTTTCTCTGCAGCAGAGATGAGACAGAGAGTGGCTCAGAACCAAACAAGGAGTTAGGAGGAAGTATATAAAAAGTGAAGGTCAACATAAGGCCCTAGTCAAAGGTAGGAACGTGGCCAGGAAGATAGAAACATAAAGAGTGGGCCAAAGAGAAACAGACTTTACAATGATAAAACTAAATCCACTGGCTGGTTCTCCAGAGCCCAGAGGCACCTCAGACATAGACAAAGTCATCTGTCATTAAAGTTATAAGAAGAAATACATTTTTATATATTTTATATATTTTATATATTTATACACACACACACACACATATATTTGACCTTTTGAAAGGATACAACCTTCTATAAATTATCAACTCTTTTGCAATAATTGCTTGGTACACACACACATAATTCTCTATCACTGTGTTTATTTTCAAACACACATATAAATTAGGCTATCTTACATAAGTACAATATTGAAGAAAAATGAATTCAAAAATGAATTTTGGGGCACTTGTGTCTGTCTACATATAAATGGAATATTTTGGATAAATAAATACAGTTCTATGTACTGTTTGTGAAAACGCAGCAGTCTCTACATTGGCACTGTTCTGTTTTGTGTCAAGCCCATCTGTTGCAATTATCCAAATGTCTATTTTTATTATTCAATTTCCCAATAACATGTGTCTGCCTTCCTTGTCCCATTAACTCTATTCTTTTATGTGCTTCCTATAGAATAATCAGCTCTATTCACTATATTCCACCACTAAAGAATATTTTAGGAAAGAAAATACTTCTTTGGAAAAAGGGAAGTTTTATATAGTTGCTGATGATTATTGTGGCCCTTGATACACACCTATTTACCCTTTAAAGAATATTGATCCAGGCAGAATAGTCTTTTCCTAAATTTGTATATAGTAAATATAGTAATAGAATACCAGTGTATTTACCACTGCCTAATTTGGCTGAATTATATTGTACAATATAATGCCCCCCAAATTAAAACAGAGATGAATAGAAAGACTGTTACTGAAATGTGGACTTGTTGATGGCTGTCACAGATTTATTTTCTGGATAGAGCTCATGTCTCTTCTTCCTTGGGAAAGCTCTCCTGGCATATGTAATGGAGTTCCTGCATGGGGTAATAAGCAAACACAGGTATACTTTCCCAGTCTTCCTTATTTTCAGGGTAGAAAACACATCACTGTATTCACATCAGCTGGTCTCTCCACCTAGTGATCCCAGATTCATTTTTACTTTCAGGAAAAAGTGTTATGAAATCTCATGACTGGATCTAGCCCCAAGTCAAAACTTATTTCTAACCTAGTGCTGTATGTGGCAATCCTGTTTGCTGTTACAACCCTTTACAAGAGTATAGTCTTTGCTCTGACCTATAAAGTATGTCAGAGAAACACTAAGGATCCAATGACCACTTTAAAATAGTATCATCAAAGAACAAATGCTCCTGAAAACAAATATATCGAGAAAGTATGTTTCTTTGTCCTTTTTACCTTAGTCAAACAGCTATAATACATAACCATATAATATAACAAAAAACAAGATTTGACATATACTTCTGGTTCAGATACTAACTGGAACTTTCCTTTAGGGAAGAGATTTAATCTCCATTCATTCAAAATGTATTTACTGACCATCTGCTATATGAATATATGTTAGGCAGAGTCTTAGACCTTCCTGTTAGTACCCTCAAATGAATAAAAGTTTTAGATTTGGGATCCCTGGGTGGCACAGCGGTTTAGCGCCTGCCTTTGGCCCAGGGCGCGATCCTGGAGACCCGGGATCGAATCCCACATCGGGCTCCCGGTGCATGGAGCCTGCTTCTCCCTCTGCCTGTGTCTCTGCCTCTCTCTCTCTCTTTCTCTTTGTGACTATCATAAATAAATAAATAAATAAAATTAAAAAAAAAAAGTTTTAGATTTTCCTGTTGTAAAATTCTATTTAGTTTTATGACATGTTATAAGATATTGAACCAAGGTAGAGTCTACTTTATGCATTGATGATAACAGGTACAGCAAGGTGAAAACACGTTTTGTGTATCCTTTTAATCAAATATCCACCAAAAATAACATTTTTTAGAACACAAAGACAACATCTCTTAAGCTACCTGTTACTTCTAATAAACAAAAAAGTTTTATTTTTTGCAGGAGTAAAGAATATGGCTTTAGGTCCCCTTAGCACTTATTTTTAAAACTTTAAAAGTTTTGTTCAAAGCTTATTGAAAAGATGTCATCATGTCCCTCCTTGGAACAAGCTACCCTCAAGCACAGGTCAGCACCTTTTTTCCATCAATACAGAAATACTTTCACAGGAGAAAACTCCCCTCAAAATAAATTGAAGAGCTTACTATTGGGTC
Source organism: Canis lupus dingo (assembly GCF_003254725.2). Classification (NCBI taxonomy): domain Eukaryota; kingdom Metazoa; phylum Chordata; class Mammalia; order Carnivora; family Canidae; genus Canis; species Canis lupus. The sequence goes on from NC_064247.1 coordinate 75,110,639, forward strand.
ATATCAGTACTAAAGAAAGTATAATAAGAATATATAACTAATATGCAGTTTTTCTAGGTAACAAATATATTCCCTCCCAAGACCTGCTTATAACATATCCCTTTAGCCAATTATCCTGGCTCAGTCACCAAATATGATCTGATGAGAAAAAGAAATCTTTATCCTCATTCCATGAGACACAATTTTTAAACCACTTTATTAAGGTATACTTGACATAAAAAGCTGCCCATATTTAATGTATACAACTTACTGAGTTTGAATATAACTGTATACCATAAAACCATCATGAAACAATTTTGAAAGCAATGGTTTCCTGAATCTTGAACCATCCCCTCATCTTTTATCTTAGAATGGGGCAGCTAAGAAAAAAAAAATTGAATGCTAGATTATAAAATATAAATATTTGCCTCAAAAGTACTAATCCCTCACCTACAAATGTATTTTGATGTTGCTTCTTGAATTATTTGCATAATAAAATGAGAAGTATGGAAATGATGCTCTTTAAGTTAGCAGTTAGTGAGGAAATTTCCAACGCAAAATATTTGATGATGTAAAATTACATGGTGTAAAAATGGTGCCAAGAAGACATCACTTTCTGGGCAGGACATGCTCATTGCATTTGGAAGAAAGACTTTCTAAGCCACATGCCAAGAGGAATAATCACACGGTAATAATGAGGTAAACTTTACAGCATTTTGTTTATGTGATGTAAGCATCTTACTGCATATAACTATAGTTCAAAAAGATATTTTCACATCTCTATTCTATAGTTCTGTTTTCATTTTATAATCCATGTTCCATCTGAAATTGATTTTGGATTATGATGTGACATAGGAATCTTTTTTTTTCCATTTGGACATCCAAATAACCCAATACCATCTTCTGAAAATATTTTCCTTTGTCACTGCAAAGCGTAAACTTTATCTATAGTCCAGATAAGTATGGGTTCATTTCTGGACTCTATTTTATCTCAACGATCTCATTGTCTATGGTAGCACCAATACCACACTATATCATTTAGAATGGCTTCATTATGACTATTGTATTTGATAGAATAATTCTTCCAACTTTGTTCTTCTTCAAGACTCTCTTGCTTATCCATGGCGCTTTGCAATTTTAACAATATTTTAAAATCAACATGTCAAATTCTATCAATAATTTTGAGAGCAGACTGATTAAATCTATAGTTCTCTTTAAATACTACTTTACAGTTTAAATCTTCCAACCTCTTGCCATGGTCTATCTCACCATTTGTGTTCTGTAATTACTCTCATAAATGGTTTATAATTTTCTTTTAGATGTTTTCTGTGAGCTATAGTACATTTATTCTGGCACTTGATATGTTTTTATTTTATTACTAATGCTATTTTTAACTTCTTTTTTTTTTTTTTTTTAATTTATTTTTTTATTGGTGTTCAATTTACTAACATACAGAATAACACCCAGTGCCCGTCACCCATTCACTCCCACCCCCCGCCCTCCTCCCCTTCTACCACCCCTAGTTCGTTTCCCAGAGTTAGCAGTCTTTATGTTCTGTCTCCCTTTCTGATATTTCCCACACATTTCTTCTCCCTTCCCTTATTTTCCCTTTCACTATTATTTATATTCCCCAAATGAATGAGAACATATAATGTTTGTCCTTCTCTGACTGACTTACTTCACTCAGCATAATACCCTCCAGTTCCATCCACGTTGAAGCAAATGGTGGGTATTTGTCATTTCTAATAGCTGAGTAATATTCCATTGTATACATAAACCACATCTTCTTTATCCATTCATCTTTCGTTGGACACCGAGGCTCCTTCCACAGTTTGGCTATCGTGGCCAACATGCATATGAGAAAATGCTCTGCATCACTTGCCATCAGGGAAATACAAATGAAAACTATTTTTAACTTCTTGATTATGACCCTGAAAACTAAAAATGCAACTTACATTCCAATTAACCGAATTTGTGTCATGGCTCATAAATGCTCCATAGTTTTATACTAGTATTTTGTCTAATATGTGTACTAAGTGGAAAAGATCATAGAGATGAACACAAAATCATTTGTCCTAAAAGTGTTTTGTTATTTGGGTGTATTGATCTATGTCTGATTATGATGGAGGAGTGAAATGTTTCTCATAAGACACTCAGAGAGCTTTGATCACCATTTCTTGGGACTCAAAAAATAAAAGAATGGGCACAGTAACTCAGAAACTGAAATTCTGGTAAATATAAAGACACAGGTTCCATCACTAATGTCACAAAAGGAAATTTTCCAAAATTCATATCCAGGTAAATTCCCACTTACCCATAGGGCATTCCATGGCTTAGTGCTGGCAGAGAAGTAGCTTTCTTGTCTCAAACTTACGTGCAGAACTCAAGTTCTGGAGACAGCTGAATCTCTCTTTGTTGGTAAACAGATACTCAGGAAATTCCCAGATCCCATTCTTTGCTTTGTCCCACATTCACCTGCCAGTAATGGTGATCAGAAATGAAACTTGAGGGGAGTTCAGGACACAAACTGAGGAGCTGAATCTCTAAACACAACTGACAAGTGCATCTGACATTGTTCTTCTGAGTGACCAAAGAGCAGAGGGGCGTGATATACCCTCTTTATTGAGTTTCTTCTGCAGTGAATTGATGCACTGGAAGCAGCAGACATATCAACATTTCAGGTACATGGATTTTCCAAGATAAGTTAGGCAGACATTTACTTCCTTTTTTTTTGTCTTTCTTAAATTTCATTTTATTTTTTAATTCCAGTGTAGTTAACATACAGTGCCATATTAGTTTCAGATGTACAACACCTGGAATATGTTTTTTTATTTACCCACTCTCTCTTTTTCTCATTTGTTTCTTAAAATCCACATGTGAAAGAAATCAAATGGTATTTGTCTTTCCCTGACTGGCTTATTTTGCTTAGCATTATACTCTCTAGATAAATCAATCCATGTTGTCGCAAATGGCAAGATTTCATTCTTTTTTTATGACTGAATTAATATTCCATTGTTTATATATACTGTATCTTTTTTATCATCTACTGATGGACAGTTGGTTTGCTTCCTTAATTGACTATTGTAAATAATGCTGCTATAAACATAGGAACATGTATATCCCTCTAAATTAGTGTTTTTGTATTCTTTGGGCAAATACCAAGTATTGAGACTACTGGATTGTAGAATAGTTCTATTTTTAACTTTTTGAGAAATTTCCATACTGTCTTCCACAGTGGCTACACCAGTTTGCCCACCAACAGTGCAAAAGGATTCCCTTCTCTCTACATCCTCACCAACACCTATTGATCCTTGTTGTTCACCTATTGTTAAAGTCCAGCAATTGATAGGTGTCTTGTGAATTTTCATTGTAGTTTTGATTTCTATTTCCCTGATGGTTAGTGATGATAAACATATTTTCATGTGTTTGTTGGCCATCTGGAGATCTTCACTGGAGAAATGTCTGTTCATATCTTCTGCTCATTTGTTAACTGGATTATTTGGGCTTTGTGGTGTTTATAAGTTCCTTTTTTAAGATTTTATTTATTTATTCAGGAGAGATACAGGGAGAGAGAGGCAGAGACATAGGCAGAGGGAGAAGCAGGCTCCCCATGGGGAGCCTGATGCAGAACTTGATCCCAGGATCCTGGAATCAAGACCTGAGCTGAAGGCAGACACTTAACCATTTAGCCACCCAGGCATCCCACATAAGTTCTTCATACATTTTGGATACTAACCCTTTTATCAGATATGTCATTTGCAAATATCTTTTCCCATTCCATAGATTGTCTTTTAGTTTTGTTGGTTGTTTCTTTTGCTATGCAGAGCTTTTTAGTTTGATGTAGTCCCAATAGTTTATTTTTACTTTTTTTCCCTCTTTGCCTTGGGAGATATCTAGAAAAATGTTGTTACAGCCGATGCCAAAGAAATTACTGCTTCTGCTCTGTTCTAGAATTCTTATAATTTCAGGTCTCACATTTAGGTCCTGAATCCATTTTGAGATTTTCTTCGTATGGTGTAAGAAAGTGGTCTTAACATCTGTTGTAGAGCTAGTTCAGTGTCATGAACTCCTTTAGCTTCTCTTTATCTAGGGAACTCTTTATCACTCCTATTTGGAATAATCATTTTGCTGGACAGAGTATTCTTGGATGCAGACTTTTTCCTTTCAGGTCTTGAATATATCATGCCACTCGCCTCTGGCCTGCAAAGTTTCTGCTAAAAATCTTCTGATAGCCTAACAGGGTTTCTCCTTGTATAGATCTGTCTTCTTTTCTCTTGCTGATTTTAAATTTCTCTCTTTATCACCACTTTTTGACATTTTGATTACTACATGTATTGGTGTGGACTTCCTTGAGTTGATTTTGTTGGGTGATCTCTGTACCTCCTGGACCTGGGTATCTGTTTCCTTCCCCAGATTAGGGAAGTTTTCAGCTATTATTTCTTCAAATGTGTTTTATTCCCTCTTTTCCCTCTCTTCTTTTTCTGGGACCCCCTACAACGTGCATGTTACTATGCTTGATGGAATTGCTGTGTTCCCTAAGTCTATTCTCATTTTGCATTTTTCCTCTCACCTGCTCAGCTTAATTTCCATTACTCTGTCTTCCAAATCACTAATTTGTTCCTCTGCTTCCTCTAACCTGCTATTTATTTCATCTAGTGTATATGTTATTTCATTTATTGTGTTCTTCATCTCTGATCAGTTCCTTTTTATCTTTTAGGTCTCACTAATGTTCTCCACTCCTTTCTCAAGTCTAGTGAGTATCTCTATGATCATTAAGTTCTCGATCAGGCATCTTATAGCCACTTCACTTAGGTCTCCTGCTGTGGTTTTGTCCTATTCTTTCCTTTGAACCATATGTCTCTGTCTCCTCGTTTTGTCTAACTCTCTGTGTCAGTTTCTGTGTCACGAAAGCAGCTATGTCTCCTGCTCTTAAAAGTAATGGCGTGATGAAAAAGAGGTCATATAGTGCCCTGCAGTGCAGTATCCCCTGCTCACCAGAACCTAGTGCTTCAAGGGTGTCTCCTATATATATTATGTGTGCCCTGCTGTTTTGTCCTGGCTGCTTTTCCTTCAGTCCAACGGTCTACAATGGCTCTCTGCCTGTTGTGGGTGCTGTTTGGTCCCTGGCCAGATGAGGTGCACAGTTTTAACCTGTGCTCACTGGTGCACTTGTGAAATGAAACCTGTCCCTGCTTCTGGGACCAGGCCAAACTGAGCAGATGTGCAAAGCATGCATGGACAGGGCATGCAATTTTACAAGGTGTACATTGGATTTCTACAGGGCCCTGCGGCCTCTGCCTTTGCCCCCAGAACTGAAGCCCCACAAAACTGGCAGGTCAGGAGATGCAGTGTTGGCAAGGTTTGCACCAGTCTTCTGAGAGGAGGGACCCAAAGTGCCAGGAATGAGGCAAGTGTAACTAGAAAGGGTGGATCTGACAAAGTATGGGGGGCAGGGCTTGATATAAGCAAGTTAAGTAGTGAGTATCTGTACTGTGCCGGTTCTCACATGTGGCCATGTGTTTATGCTGGTGGGCAGGGGAGGGAGATGGTGCCTGCCAGCTCCTTTGTTCCTGGAGGAAGCTTCCTGCAAACCCTACCCTCCAGAACACTCTGGAGATGAGCAAGTAACTTTCCCTTCCATATGTCCCAGGCATTTGTCAAACTGCTATTTCTATGCTGTATCTCCATGCACTGTTTGTCTGCTGACTCTTTAAGAGTGGAGACTCAGCTTCCCATCACCCTCCCAGATCTCCTAGAACTGAGTTCACTAATTTTTAAAATTCCAGGCTGTAAGTCCCACTGATTCTAAGAACTGATGAAATTCAACCCCTTTTGCTTTCAAAACCAAATGTTAGGCTCCGCAGTATGATACTCCCCCTTCTCTGTGCCTGGGGGTCTCTCACTCCTACCGATAGCCCGAGGGTCTGCTTAGGTCTCCACTGGTTTTTTTTTTTTTTTAGATTTTATTTATTTATTCATGACAGAGAGAGAGGGAGAGAGAGAGAGGCAGAGACACAGGCAGAGGGAGAAGCAGGTTCCATGCAGGGAGCCCGACTTGGGACTCGATCCGGGGTCTTCAGGATCACACCCCGGGCTGAAGGTGGTGCTAAACCACTGGGCCACCAGGGCTGCCCTCCACTGGGTTTCTGACCTTCCTATCTTCTTTGGTGTGGCCTCTTTCCTACCTTCTGTTGTGGAGTTTGTCATGCCAGTCTTCAGGTCATTTTCTAGGTTATTTACAGTGACATGACTTATCTAGTTATGTCCTTGGGACAAGGAGAGCTTAGGGTCCTCACTCCACCGTCTTTCCCCAGGGTACTTTTTTACTACTTGCTTCTTTTAAATGCTCACTACGGTCACTATGGCAACTGTCTGTCCTCCACTAGATGTACACATGTATGGGTATCTTTCTTCACTCTTGATTCTGTTCCACTGTTCTAAATGTCTCTCTTTATGCCAGTATCACAATGTCAATTATTATAGCTTTGTTGTAAATTTTGGAAATGGGAAATATAAGGCCACTAAATTTGTTTTTCCTTTTTAAGACTGTTTAGGCTATCAGTGTCCCTTACATTTCCATATGAATTATAGGATCTGCATGTCAGTTTCTGGGGAAAAAAAAAAAAAAACAGTGAGGATTCTGATAGATGCCGCATTGAATCTGTAGATCAATTTGGATAATATATCATATTAACAATATTAAATCTCTGAGCCATGAACATGGAATATCTTTCCATTTATTTAGATCTTTAATTTCTTTTTTTTAGATCTTTAATTTCTTTCACAAATGTTTTGCAGTTTTTAGTGTATAAGTTTTGTACTTCATTTTTAAAATTTATTCCTGAGTATTTACTCTTCTTGATACTATTGCAGATGAGAGGTTTTCTTAATTTCCAGTTCAAATTATTCATTGCTAGTGTACAAAAATAGTTAATTTTTTATTGGTCTTATATCTACAAACTTTATTAATTTATTACTAGATTCTATGTAATTGTATCTCTCTAATCTTCACAACAGTGATGCACAAAGGGTGTTATTATGCCATTTTTTTGTTTTTTGTATTATGCCATTTTTTATAGATGTTGCTAAAAATAGGAAAGAATAATTCTGAGACTAAGAAATTTAAAATCAATCTTGACAAACAAAAGTAGTAAGTTGTAGAGACTATAAACAAATCTTAAAAAAATAAAAAAATGAAAAATAAACAAATCCTATAGGTTGACGTGACCTCTATTATTATCTACTATCTAATATGCCATGTGCCCTCCAATGAGCCTGGCTCTCTCCTTAACCTTAGTAATTTATTCCTAACATTACCTTATGAGCAGATAATAGTTTTGCCTATCTGTTCACCTCAAGTATGTTGTATCTCTTTGTTTCACTGTGTAAATCTGCAAATAATAACCATTTGTATTTTCTAAAATGACTTCATCCTTAGTAAAATGTCTTATGGGATTCATTATTAAGAGTAGAAACTATCAGCTACGTCAAAAGAAAGACATTTTTTCTTTTTATAATTATTTAAGTCTCTTTGAAAGGCTAAATTTACATTATGCTTGCAAATAAGAAAAAAGAGGGAAGAAATTATTTAAACTGTTCACAGTTTTTTAATATTGTTGATTTCATTTGCTCCAGATTAAACAGAATTCTGAATACCAGGAAGCTTGTAGAACTATGGGAGTGTGGCATGCCAAAAATACCAAAAATTAATGAAAGGCCAAATGATAATCTTGATAGGAATTAAATAAAACTTTTGTTTCCTCAGTTTTTATTTCAGGCAACTGGTTGTCTCAGACTTCAAAGTCCGGAGAGTAATGTAGACTCAACATAGTGAAGTCAGATTTCAAGTAATATTTCATTTCATTTCATTGGGTTTCAACAGCTCTTTAAAGCAACCCCTTTTATCTGGAGTCCATATGGGATAGATGGCATGCCACTACTCAGAATAACAAACAAATCCCTTGGCTATATCTACCTCTATGTTGTATATTGCCTAAAGTCCCTTAGAAAAGGAAATGTGCTGCATTACAATTTCAAAAATAGCCAGAGATTGAAAATTAATGCACCACAGAGCACGTTGTTTTGGCCTTTTGTCTAAAGGGCAAATGCAGACAAATCAGAGTCTAGAGCAGTGTGCCATATACAGGGATTTGTTTCCTGCACAAAACTCCAAAGAAAACAGTGCATTCAAATGGTAATGAAGAGAGGGCCTGGGTGCAGATAATGGTATATTAAACTTGGATGAGCTAATTGTGCATTTTCATGTGAATCAGCCTCCTGCTAGGACTCATTAGGAATGCACATTAAAGATATAGACAAGTGTGCCGCCTTTTAATCAAGTGTCTTATTTCTAACAACACTATTAGTATTGTGAGCATTCTGGTAAGTGGAATTTTTGACTGAAATTTAATTGTGCAGCCTGGAAATCTGATTCCATTTCAAAGCTATAAAAATATCTTCATGTGAGGGTAGAATGGGGGGGAGGGGGCCTAAAGAGAGTGGACCAGAATAGGAATTGATTACTTTCTTTTCTCTTAAAAACTAAATATGCTGGCCTGTTGTGCTGAATTCTTACTTGGAATCCATACAAATTCCCACAAAATATCAGTCTACAGATGGTGCTGAGGAAATGACAGCCGAGACCATACCAGCAATGCTTAGGAAAAGTTGAGAAGCATTTCAGCAAGAGGGTGATAGAACACATGGGGAGCCTCAGATGGAAAGATGTTACGTATGGGGCAATCTGCATGTAGAAAAGCAGAAAAATACTCATATGATTATGATTCGACATGTAGCAGGAGAGCAAAACACAATTTAGCTTATTAAGAAACTGAAATTCAAGTGGGTCAGCCTTGAAATTCTAAAATTCCTTGCGGAAGGATATCTACTTTTTTTTCAATTCTTATTACACCACATCTGTAAGAGCCAAACACTTAAAATCTGGTTGCATTTAATTCCAAAGTGTGTTAAAGGGACATATATAAAGTAAAAAGACCACATAAAAGACATCTTCATCTTACAAAGATATGTCTAAACACTGAAGTCATTTCTGCAGGATTCTGGGATAATGGCATGCTGGTCACATACTACTCTACCTTCACTGCCAATATCCTCTCTAGAGAAGATGATAGATCCAAGGCAAGCATGCTGCTACTGGACCACAAGGGTCCAAGAACACAAGTCCTGCTGGGATTTTCAGGGAAAGAAATCAAGGCATGGCTTCCTTCTCCATGGATCTGAAGTAAAAGACAAAGTTTGTCTCTCTTCAATCTTGGGGAGATTAATGAGTGGTCTCAAATGGCTGAAGCTCTGGGATCTCTGTATGATAGGCAGCACATGTCCATTTACTTCTTGTGATCCTTTGAATAGCTATTCAAGTCTGTAAATCTTAGGGAGCTCTGGTGGAAGTAGCACTTAAGGCCAGGGCTTGCATCTGGGACATGAGAGCCAGAACCTTAGAAAAGGAAAGCAGGGTGGAATCCTCCCCAAACCATAACAGAAGGATTACTGTTCATTTACTCAGAGCCACACGAGAACTGCCATGCCTTCCATCATCTGCTAATTTGCCATAGTAGAAGAGAATGTGACATATCAAGGTATACAATTAAAGGGATATACAGCCATGACTAGGTTTAGGAATGTATAGATAATCTTTTGTCATATGACTTTTAAAAGAGAGAAACTGAAGATCTATAAAGTTACGTTTATAGAAAACAAAATATCAGAAGGAATTTAAGATATAAGAGCAACTGTGACACACAAAGTGAAATCTTAAGGAAAACTATGAAATTTGATCCAAGAGATAAATAATCTTGACACATACAAAATCACAGAATGGACCATTAATTAAACATCTACCTTTAAGATGACCTCACTCCGGATTGTTATATAGCTGATTCTACCTAATTTCAAATATTTTACCGCTTCTTTCCAGGTCAAGGAAAATGTGGAAAGAATTTTAATTTGTCATATAAAGCTAACATTCTTTTGCTAATGATTTTAAAGAAAATTTAACCTTGATCTCCAAGTATAAAAATAAATTTTACAATATAAAGGATGAAAATTTCTCTGGAGAAAAATTTTATAACATGCTATATTAGGATTCTTCAGAAAAAATAGAATCAGCAGGATATATACTGATACATGTAAGAGATTTATTATAGGTATCTGTTTAGGCAATTATGGAGGTCAAGAAGTCCCATAATCTGCCATCTCAAGCTAGAAAACCAGGAAAGTTGGTAGTATAATTCAGTCTGAGTTGAAAGGCCTAAGTATCAGGGGGCTGAGGGTGTAAGTCCTCATCTGAAGTCTGAATGCCCAAGAGAGTCCAAGGGCAATAAAATATGAAAAGCACAGGAAGCAGTTGCCCTTCTTCTGCCTTTCTGTTCTATTCAGGCCCTCAACAGATTGGATGATGGCCACCCGCATTAGTGAGGGCAACCTTCTTTACTTCACCTACCAGTTCAAATGCTAATGTCTTCTAGAGACACCTTCACAGACACACTCAGAAATAATATCTGTCTGGACATCTGGACATCTGTCTTGACATCTTTTAGCCTTGTCAAGTTGACACATAAAATTAACCACCACACCTACTAATGTGATCCTCTTAAGTTAACCCTATTTTATGACATAAAATTATCATTTGCCAAAACCTGTACAACAAATGTAAAAGATAATCAATAGACTGGGAAAATTACTTAGAATGAATATGACCAACAAAAAAGATAATATTTTTTTAAAGATTGTATTTATTTAGAGAAGGGCGAGGGGTAGAGGGAGATGGAGAGAGAGAGAGAACCTCAAGCAGACTGCCTGCTGAGCTGGGTGCCCCACACAGGGCTCAATCCCACAACCCTGAGATCATAACCTGAGCCGAAATCAAGAGTCAGACACTTAACTGAGCCATCCAGGTGTCCCAAAAAGATAATATTTTTAAAATATACAAAGTTCTAATAATAAGAGTAAACTACAAAAAGCAATAGAAAAGTTAGCAAAGGATATTAGCAGGCAAGCCGTAAATGACTTATAATGGTCACTTAAACACGAAAAGATTTTCAGCATCTCTAGACACCCAAAGTATGCATCACGAATGAGATATACTTTTTCATTCATCCGATTAGTCAAAGTTTAAAAACTTTATGGTATCCAGTGATGAGGAGAATTTGAGGAGAAAAGGCATTCCACAATTGTTTTGGAAGTATGAATTGCAAACATTTTTTTGTAAAATAATCGAATAATCTACATAAATTTAAAAGGCACCTAAAAAAAAATTAAGGCACCTGTTATTAGAACAAGTTGTCATACACTTTGGAAGTCAATTCTAGGAATTTCAGACTTTTAAACTTTTTTGTTGAAAAATAAAAGAATGAGGGGATTCCTGGGTGGCTCAGTGGTTTAGCGCCTGCCTTCAGCCCAGGGTGTGATCCTGGAGTCCCGGGATCGAGTCCCACGTCAGGCTCCCTGTATGGAACCTGCTTCTCCCTCTGCCTGTGTCTCTGCCTCTCTCTCTCTCTGTCTCTCTTTCTCTGTCTCTTTGTCTCTCATGAATAAATAAAATCTTAAAAAAAATTAAAGAATGAAAGAAAGAAAGAAAGAAAAAGAAATGAATGTATGTGGGCACAGAGAAAAGTTTACATGCACAGTCCTCAAATTATTAAAAGGCTGGGGGCAAGGGGATACTGAAAAAATATTAAATTTATTTTTTAGGGGATCCCTTGGTGGCTCAGTAGTTTAGTGCCTGCCTTTGGCCCAGGGCGTGGTCCTGGAGTACAGGGATCGAGTCCCGCAACAGGCTCCCCTGCATGGAGGCTGCTTCTCCCGCTGCCTGTGTCTCTGCCTCTTTCTGTGTGTGTCTCTCAGAATAAATAAATATTTTTTTTAATTTATTTTTTAATTTTTTTTCTCTAAACATTTCTATTATAACTATAAATTTGTACTTATTTTAGGTAAAAAAATATTATATATATAAACCTAACAAATTTATCTTGTGTGCATACCACTATATCATACATATATATACTTAAATTACGTGCTGACTTTCTATCATTAGTTCATTAGTTTACAGTTCTTAATCACAGAAATATATAGTCACTAGAAACTTACAATTAAATGTTCCTTGGCCTCAACTAAAGATTTGGGAAGTATGAAGATGCCTTGGTATGACCTTTCTTGAATGCTAACAAGGCAGCACATTGCCTCATGTGTCTCACACTAGATGAGACTTACCTGACCTGCCTCTTTTTAGCAATCTGCCTCTTGATCTGGATTTAAAACAGTTTCCCCAAAATCACAGTATCCAAGGGAGGGTCATATTGTTTATTTCCACAACCCAAAGATCAACCGTTTTAAAAAGACAAACATAGAGCTTAAATAGTGCAATTTACCTGGAAAAATACAGTTAATAATAAGGCATGTGCTTGCAATTTATATAAAGTGTAGAATACTAAAGGAACCAGGATTTATGGTCAGACCTGAATCTGAGTCAGGTTAGGCCCCTAAGGCACTAGATGACAGTGCCTCAAACAACTGCCAAACTTGCAGAATAACAGTAATTGCAACAGTTGGTTGCACAACTGCTTCACATTATTGGTTACATGGATGCATTAGAAAAAAATGTGAGTAAAATCTCTAGTCCAGGATTTTGTGATTGCTGACTGACTCAAAACATGGTGGTTACTATTATTATTATTATTATCATCATAGCAGTGACTGTACATGTGTGGGGTGATGCTTAATAATGTCACCTCATCTAGGTAAAAGCTGATTATATTTTACTTCAGTTTTATGGTATTTTAATGAAATATTTAAAGAAATGTTGGTTACAAGAAAGATTAGACATGTCCTATGATGGTTCTGGAGGGCAGAACTAGGAATATTGCTGACAGTTACCAATCTGACTCTAACTCAGCAAAAAGAAAACTTGAATTTGCCTAAGGATGTAATGAGTGATTCTAGAACTCAAGGATTTTAAAGAAGGGTATAGAACCAGATGATGTAACCTTTAGCATCTTTCTCTTCCTGAGATCTTGATTCTATGTCTTGCACTCTGCCGGAAGCAAGTCAGGGAGGCAATTGAGGCAGAAGGTGTAGCATAAAGGCAAGACCAGTATAAGACAATTCTCCTAAATCAAAAGATTATAGTCTCGGAGAAAATCTGAACAATTAAATATAGTTGGCTTTTAGTTACCATATTGGATAATACAGTTTTCATGTGTTTGGCTCTCATTAAATCCCATAGCCCCATTTGAAACTTAATCTTTTACAGACTTTTGTTTACACTTTCTTCAGCACTTTTATCACACTTTCAATGGGATTTCTAAACGCAGCCCAGCCATTTCTTTGTCCAAATCCCTCTGTGTTAGTCTAGACGTTTATGGACATTCATTTCATAACACAACCATAAAAGCTAAAATTATGGTTTATTTCCCGTCTTGAGAAATAGATTTACCTACACATTTTTTTAGCTTGTCTTTCACATTTTCAAAAATTCCTAGTCTGCTTTGTTGATTCTTCCCAGAAGACATTTGTGTTTTAATAGAAAATACAAACAGCAAGAATGAGACTGGAATGCTCATTGTTCTTCCTAATGAGTTTCATTAACATAAAGCTTGTTCATGCTACCTCCCCTCAGTAAAGACAAGTCAAGGCCATCATCTTAACTTAACCCATACAGTGCCAGAATAGAGAATCATAAGACTCAAGTAACTAGATGCTAAGCAATGGGAAATTGGATTAATCATAATGACTTGTTAACTTAGATGTTTTTCTATCTGAGGGCTCCTGAGTGGCTCAGTCTGTTAACTGTCTGACTCTTGATTTCAGCTCTGGTCATGGTCTCAGGGTTGTCAGTTCAAGCCTAATGTCAGGCTCCATGCTGGGCCCGCTTTAGATTCTTTCTCTCTCCTCTATACAATAAATAAATAGATCAATTGATCGATCAATAGATAAAAGTTTTCTATGTGAAGCAGCAAACTGAATGGGACACGGATACAGTATAATCAATAAACTAGAAGAAAATCAGAACTTCCAATTCAAGGAAGCAAGTATACTAATTATGCTTTACCATCAAAATTGTTCTTTAACTCCTTTCAAGTCAGAATAGAAGTCTCAATTTCAAAACTGAGAAACCAAAAACTTCTTAATGAGATTTTTTATCTTGGTACTAAATTTTAATGGAAATGTCCACATAGGACCTAAAGGTATTGGAGAACAAGAAACACTCCTGACAATATCTTTAATAGCAAATATGATCATTTAAATTTTTAAAAATTATGCTTCTTCATTTTAGCTTCTATTCATTTATTTTTATTTAATTTGAGTTCAGATAGTTTTGTTCTCTGTCAACTCAGGAAAATTCATTCAGGCAGGCCTCAGTAGAGCCCATTTTTCAACAATAGAATGTAGAGTTGATAAAAACGCAAAGATTATGCAGGTACAACCTACAAGGAGGGAAAATCTCATTTGTATTTGTGTTTATAACCTTATGCAAAAATCATTACAATTTTTGCAAAAGTTTTCTTTAGTAAGGATTGGAATAGAAGAATAAAGAGTGGCTTCTAATGATCAATGGTCTCATGGTTATAATTTATAGTAAATCTCATGTAACCCTACCATCACTAAAATAAAGATCTCATGATCAGAAAGAGGAGATAGGGGATTGCTACCATAATTTTAGTTCTGATTTAAAATATCCACTAGTATCTCACTACTGATAAAACAAATTCCAAACTCACCATATGCAAAAAAGTTTCGTTCTATCATACCCATATGCATTCCACCAAATACGTAAACTTTGCTAGTGTAGACTTTATGTCACTGTTACATGCACTGAGAAACTTCCCTTCATAGCACTTATCTCCTTAACAATTTACATGGGTTGGTCTGACTCACCAACAGGTAGTTGTGGCTAGGTCTATTTTTTACCCATCATAGTAGCCACAACACCTGACATCTAGTGGGTACCTAGTGTATATTTGCAACAAATGAGTGAATTAATCAATCTTGTGCTTCCACCACCTTCTTTGGATCACCATTTTCATTTCCCTCATAATTTTTCATGGTACAAAAGCTCCAGTAATTTTAGCTCCACGTTCCTCAAATCGTCCTGAACTCTGCTATCAGTTAAATTTCTCCAAAACATAGCTTTATCACATCACAGTTCACTCACGTTTTCCATGGCTCCTCATTATCTATAATCTAGACTAGCCTTTCTCAGTTGAGGTTCTCAGAGAAAATTAAACCCAAAAACCACAGGCACCCATTATACGTAATGAATTAACTTCTCTCCTATGCATCTAGATGGGTGTGCAGTAATTTTGAAAGACTTGAGAAAATAATTGCTCAATTTATTTTATGTAAGGCTTTATTCTCTTGTGGAACCTCAGCTGAGAAAGACTTGCTCCAAGTAAACAATATGGACCTGCCTTAATTTTCTGGTCTACTCTCCCATACCTACTCTTCATATTCCCTTGGCATTCAAATTAGACTCTTCCGCAATCATCTGGCATTTCTGTCTCCACCAGCTAGTGTTCCCCACTCCTCACATATCCACTGTACATCTCTTTGAGTGAAATCTTACCCAATCTTTAAGATCACTCATAAACACCCCATGGAGATTTCCTCTTTGGCATTCCTGCATATTGTTGCACTTAGGATCTTTAACTTACCATTATTGACATTTTTGCTTTTTTTTTAAACCTCTCCTATGAGTTCCTTGAAAGCTGAAAGTCTGTCCACAAAAAAGAGCATTGATGTCTTTTGCAGAGCAGATGCCAGGTTCAGAAGGCAAACCATCATGCTGCTGAAGGAAAAGATCTAAGCAAAGCTGTAGAATCAGGAAAAGATGTAGCAGAAAGTCCAAGTGTCCTCTGATACAAAGTGTCAGCTTTCCACCACTGTCTAACATAAAGAATCAGTCCTCATAATAAGCATGGCAAGGAGTTAAACATCAGGAGAAAATATCCGTAAGTTACTATTCACTCTTTCTCTGCATATTTAGGTTTTCTTTTTTTTTTTTTTTTATTAAATTGGCTTTATTTCAATGATTCATGAACCAAGCAGCAACTTGTCTAGCAATACGAAGGAGCTCTGCCAAGCTGTAGGAAAAAGAAGTTTTTTATTTCCAGTTGTGTCCTGTTAGAAGAGAATGGATCCTCAATGAATTTATGCAAACAAATAACTATATTGCCAGAAAAATAGTTTTTGAATTCTGGAGGGATCAGGTAGGAAGAAAAAGCAAATGCTTTATCTTAGTTTACAAAGGTAAACTTTATCAATCAGCTATAGGTCATAGCAAAAAAGAAAAATAAAAATAGAAAAGAAAAGAAAAAGTTTCTTACATCTGGTAAAGCATTAAATACCAACAATATTTTAAACAAAAGTCATAAAGAATTCTAATGATCCTCCTTAGTTATTTAGTCAATGTAACTCATACTTGTTCTACTTGAATCCAGTTTTTTTCATTAGCTCTAGAAATTCTTACCCCATTCGGTTTGTTTTGTTTTGCTTTAAGGTTACCAGAAACCTGTATTTTGGAGTATTTTCCATGCGTCTTCTTGAACATGAAGCACTCTTGCCAAAGTATCAGAATGAAACAACAATGTCTATAAACGACAAAAGACTTAAAAATGGCCACGATTAAAATTTGATGAGAGTTCACTACAATTCACAAGGAATTGTAAAATGTTACATATTATTTTAAGATAAGTGTAATTATGACTGAAAACATATTTGTGTTAATTAAAAATATCAGGATGGCACGCACGTGCGAGCACACACACACGGCAATAGAGAGAAATATATTCTATATTTTTCACTATTTATTCCCAGAAAGGTGATCTACATAAGTGCATAATTGACAAGACAGTGAGATGCTTCCTTTCAAGATTTTATAGTAACACTCTTCTTCAAAATCAGGATGTTCTCTCTGACTCTGGTTGAGACCCACTTTCTTGAGCAGGTGGCTGTCCCTTTATTATGCAAATATTGCAGCTTTTTAAGCAACTGTTTACTATATGATCAGATTGTTCTGAAAATGTCTAAGTATACTCTTGCTCGAAATGTATATGTTTGGGGCAGCCCGGTTGCTCAGTGGTTTAGCGCAGCCTTCAGCCCAGGGTGTGGTCCTGGAGACCCAGGATCGGGTCCCATGTCAAACTCCCTGCATGGAGCCTGCTTCTCCCTCTGCCTGTGTCTCTGCCTCTCTCATTCTCTCTCTCTCTCTCATGAATAAATAAAATCATTTTTTAAAAATGTATATGTGCATGTATGTATACACATGTGTACACATGGATATCTGTATATGTACATATAGGTATATATGTGTGTGTGTTTATAATATCCATGTGTACATGTACATACATATATGTACTTTTGAATCTAGAGTCATTTCCATTTCCTTTATCCTAATGCTAAACTTTCATGAAGTTCACTGTAATATACACCTCATGTCTGCAAAGATGATTGTGATACTATTTTATTATATTAATATCTTCCTTGTACATTCTCATTTATGATATTTAATATACTATTGTTGTAATGTGCTAAATGGTCCCATTATGATTATTTTTTAAAACGTGAATATAGATAGGGGTACCTAGGTGCTTCAGTTGGTTACTGCCTTCTGCTCAGGTCATAATCTTGGAGCCCTGCACAGAGTCCTATGTCAGGCTCACTGCTCAGCAAGGAATTTGCTTCTCCTTCTCTCTCTGCCCCTTCCCCTGCTTGTACTCTTTATCTCTCTCTCTCTCTCAATAAAGTCTTTTTAAAAAAGTGAATATGAATTATTAAGTAAAGAATTATAGTGTAAATCACTAAAAGTACATAACAGTCCATTTTTATTTTTTTAAGATTTTTTTTATTTAATTTTTTTTTTTTAAGATTTTTTATTTATTTATGATAGACATAGGGAGAGAGAGGCAGAGACACAGGCAGAGGGAGAAGCAGGCTCCATGTAGGGAGCCCGGGTCTCCAGGATCACATCCTGGGCCAAAGGCAGGCGCTGAACCACTGAGCCACCCAGGGATCCCCAACAGTCCATTTTTAATAAAATTTTGCTGTTTGCTTACGGGTAGGTTGTTACTAACCATATTTAGAAAAGTGTCCATTATTTGAAAGCAATACAATTAAAAGCTGTCCACTTTTGAGCCTGAGCCCAAAAGAAATTAAAATATTCAGGAAAATGTGAAAAAGTACATTTTAAGAGGTCATTATGAAAATTAATTCTGTCAGTACAGATTATTCCAGTCAAGAGTTGGCATTCAGTCTTTAGTTTGTCAAGAATAGCTGGAGGCCGCCATGCAATTTCTGCCATGCAACTTCTTTTCATGTAAAGTTACAACAAACATCAGTAAATAATGGTATAGAGTTATAGGCACATAGGTCTGTGTGATCATATTTTGACATTACAGTAGTTAACACTGAAGTAATTAAAAATATATGCCCTAAATCTTAAAAATTATGATTAATGAAAAAACCAAAACAACCATATAACATTTTAAACACAGGAAATATTAAAACAGAATTAAGCATAGTTTTATAAAACTAAAAAGCAGAATTAGTGATCTGTCACAGTAAATGGAAATGGAATAAATTCCCTATTAAACCTCTGAGAAGTAGGTAACATAGCATTACTTCACCCATCCAAATAGCCTAATATTTAGGTTTTTGTTGATGGAAACACCTTAAAAAGTTGTATCTAGATTGACTCACATTAACCCCAATATAACTATAAACACTTTGTGTACAAGGAAATTGTATTTTACCAGAAAATGGGTAAATTTTCAAGGTATTCTCTATATAAAGGTCCCAAGACTAAAAGTACAGACCATGGGCTGCCAAGTAAAAATTGTTAAAGTCTCCCCTCCCACCACCGTCATGTCTAAGTCAGAGTCTCCCAAAGAGCCTGAGCAGCTGCGGAAGCTCTTTCATCAGAGGTTTGAGCTTTGAAACAACCGATGAGAGTCTGAGGAGCCATTTTGAGCAATGGGGAACACTTACGGACTGTGTGGTAATGAGAGATCCAAACACCAAGCTCTCCAGAGGCTTTGGGTTTGTCACATATGCCACCATGGAGGAGGTGGATGCAGCCATGAATGCAAGGCCACACAAGGTGGATGGAAGAGTTGTGGAACCAAAGAGGGCTGTCTCAAGAGAAGATTCTCAAAGACCTGGTGCCCACTTAACTGTGAAAAAGATTTTTATTGGTGGCATTAAAGAAGACACTGAAGAACACCATCTAAGAGATTATTTTGAATAGTATGGGAAAATTGAAGTGATTGAGATCATGACTGACCAAGGCAGTGACAAAAAGAGAGGTTTTGCTTTTGTGACATTTGATGACCATGACTCTGTAGACAAGATTGTCATTCAAAAATACCATACTGTGAATGGCCACAACTGTGAAGTAAGGAAAGCCCTATCAAAGTAAGAGATGGCTAGTGCTTCATCCAGCCAAAGAGGCCAAAGTGGTTCTGGAAACTTTAGTGGTGGTCGTGGAGGCGGTTTTGGTGGGAATAACAACTTTGGTCGTGGAGGGAACTTCAGTGGTCAAGGTGGCTTCAGTGGCAGTCGAGGTGGTGGTGGATACAGTGGCAGTGGGGATGGCTACAATGGATTTGGTAATGATGGAAGCAACTTTGGAGGTGGCGAAAGCTATAATGATTTTGGCAATTATAACCATCAATCCTCAAATTCTGGACCCATGAAAGGAGGAAATTTTGGAGACAGAAGTTCTGGCCCCTATGGTGGCGGAGCCCAATACTTTGCCAAACCACGAAACCAAGGTGACTATGGCAGTTCCAGCAGCAGCAGCAGCTATGGCAGTGGCAGAAGGTTTTAATTACTGCCAAGAAACAAAGCTTAGCAGGAGAGGAGAACCAGAGAAGTGACAAGGAAGCTACAGGTTACAGCAGATTTGTGAACTCGGCCAAGCACAGTGGTGGCAGGGCCTAGCTGCTACAAAGACATGTTTTAGACAGTATTCATGTGTAGGGGCAAAAAATTTGAGGACTGTGTTTGTGATCAATTGTTTAACAGGTTATTTTAGTTTCTGTTCTGTGGAAAGTGTAAAGCATTCCAGTGAAGGGTTTTAATGTAGATTTTTTTTTTTGCACCCATGCTGTTGATGGCTAAATGTAATAGTCTGATCATGACACTGAATAAATGTGTCTTTTAAAAAAATAAAAATAAAAAAAAGTACAGACCATCTAGTTTTAAACTGTGGCTCAGAAACCAAGCAGCTACATGAAGAAAGCATGTAATATAACAATATCTGTAGTTTGCAATTACCAAAGTCCCAGCTCCTGAGAAAGCTGGAAAAATAGAAAATAGATGACAGCAACAAGTCAGAAACAAAAACTATTCTTACAAAGATTAAGAAGCATTGTGGCTCAAAATACTAAGTAGAACCAGCTAAATGACTTGGAAAGATGTGTTAACTCTCCAATCTTCAGTCATTTCACTGTATATATACCAAAAAACATTTTTAATATATTAAAAACCATTTTTTATTACCTTCTCAACTCTCACCTCTTTAAAATGTTACATTCTATAAGCCGGTTGGCATATAAGACACACACACACGTACACATACAGTGGGGTAAAAGGCGAGTGATGTTGTTTAGTGTTTTGTTCTAAAACATTCTTTAAAAATATTTAATAATATATAGAGAGAGATGGAAAATGAGACTAAGAGTGCAGAACTCATAAAGCTGTTGTGCAGTCCAATGGGACTATAAGACACAGCATTATTCCTTGCACATTAGTCAATACTCAATAATAGTGATCATTATTATCACCATTGGCTCCAAATGCCATGGACAGCCATAGGAAATGCTGAGGGTAGGGTTTGAGCTGTGCAAAAGAACAATAGGATGTTGTCATGTGTACATTTATCTTATGCAGATTCAAGAGAGCTGCTAAGAGCAAGTATTGGCAATCCACTCTGTTCCTCTCAATGTGCATAAGCCACAGTGTGAATGTGACCCCAGCCACTCAATATGCGGTTTCTTTAGTCAACCCATCTGCCTCCAATGCTGTGAACATCTCAGCTCACTAAATGTGATTCTAGGGTTAAATATACATATTTTTCACATAACATGATGCCAAAACACAAGCCAAAATGTCATCTGACACTCAAATGAAGAAATGATGATTGAATCTATGTTGCAGGAAAAGCTGACTTTGTTGGTTATTGAGATTATTCCTGTCCATATATTGTATATCATGAGGGATTTTGTGGTGACTTTCAAAGGGAATCTTTTAGTGTGTTCCATTTCCACCTTACGAGAAGATTTTAGAAGCCACCTCTGTGTAGGATATTGCTCCACTTTATAAATAGGAGAAAGAAAAACACCCCAAGAGAAGACACAATAAATATTTTTAATGTTCCCACTAAATCTAGGATTTGAAACAACTCAAATCCAATCCAGGAACATAAATACTGAAGATGGTTTGATCAGAGTGAGCCAGATGAAAGCTTACCTATTTAATTGCTACAACATAGTTTTAAGAGTCAGGAGCAAAGGTGTTGCAGGGATCAGAAGCAAATTTGCTCCTAACCAGAATGGTAGTTCAGGATGGAGGAGTCCTGGGAAATGCAAATAGCACCATCCCCTGGACCAGAGACAGAGCTCAAAACTCAGAAAGAGAAAGGAGGTGGGCGGGGGGCGCACAGGGATTAACACACACATGCACATGTACCAGCTCATAACAAAGAAAGCCATGGAAGTAGGGGGTAGTAGAGAGACTTGAAAAAAAGTATCAAAATCTGCTGCCAAATGATACAAAAGGAATCTTAAACAGCTCTTTGTCTATGCTCTCACTGGTCTTGGTTAGGAGGTCACTTGGAGAATTATAGCAGACATTTAGGATTCATCAGTACTATAAACATTTGTTAAGGAGAGCCCTGGGATATCAGATGGTGAGCTTCAAAACTCAACGAAAGACCACCAAGGAACTGAAATAGAGAAATTAATAACTCAGAGGTCCTGGAGGAAGTACACAGCATGCTTCCAGGGAGTCAACACAGGAGGTAGACAGCACTGTAAGACCCAAGGCACATGCTTTCATTAGGGTCCATATGTGGAGTGCTTTTGGGTTCCTGGGCTTAAGCCAGATTGGTCAATTCAAACCAGAAAGAGCAGGGTAAGCTTTTTGGGGGTCTTATCTAGGAGTTCAAAAGAGGAAGGCACTGGGAGGTGCAGGAGAAGGTTGATCACAAGGGTGTTGGGGGAGTCATATCAGGAATTTATATTTATTTGTGACTCTGCAGGCTGTCACCTAGGGCATGTGCTGAGTGGAGGACCTGGTCAGTTCAAGGCCCCTGCAAGCCACCTGGCAACACAAAATGGATGTTGAGGCAGCAATATCATGGAGTAGTATAGCTAATCTCTCAATAATCAGGAAAGACTAACCTGTCAAGAATGAAAATGTAAGAAACCAAACTAATACAATTCTTCTTTCCCAATCACTTAGTTTAAAAGTTTACCTCCTTCCCAGTGACACACATGATGTCCAAGGCAATTTTCTAGCCAGAGAGTCACGAGAAAGAGTAACCATGCTCCCTGGATGCCTAAGATGCTCTTCACTAGCTGTAATGACTGTCAGCCCTTGGCTGTATTGTTAGATACAGACCCAATCTCCTTCTATAATATTCCTCGGCCTGATAGTTGCTGTTGCTCTATTGGGGGTGGGGGTGGGAGAAAGTGGATGTGAAGTCCTATGACTGATGGTCTATTTACAGGCACTCACTGTGCAGGTAAAGAACTTGGCACAGAGGGAGAGATTTCTGATAAGCATCCATTGATCCTCCCTAAACAAAGGCTTCGGGCTTAAAGCAAGAGAGAGAGTTACAAAATCAATTTAGTGAAATCGGCTGCATCTTCATGAAAAGAGCTAACTCTGCGTATTGTGTATGTGACTTTTTGTCATCTTCAGTTTTTATAAATTCACAGGTAGTGAAACATTGCCTATAGCCCTAATATTCCTTTAAAGGGGCACCAATTATGTCAAAACAAAAATATATTGTCTATGCTTAACTAATACTCTCTACTTGTTATCCGTTGCTGGCAAAAAGATCCAGCAGAAAATACTCAATAGAACAGAGAATTGCTAAGCAGCTGGCTAATCATAGACTATGCAATTATTATATTTTCATTCTGGCTCTGAAAAAGGAAACACTTAAAATGAATGAAATATGCATCAGCGCCTCTAGCAATGAAATTAAGCCACCTTATTAACTGTGCAATTTTTACAAAGGTTTCAAGAAACACTCATTAGGCCTTTTGTTTGAATTGAATTTCATCTCTTCCCTCATTTTAATTCCTAGAATATAAAGCAACTCTTACTTAAACACCTTGGTTTTTACTGAGAGATGGTAAATAAAATACTTGGATATTTTGGAAATAGGATAATTTTTTAAAGGTCAATATTAGCTGATTCTTATTGTATTTAGCCTATTTCTTATAGTGATTACCTTGTTACTATTATTATTCATTATTATTCACTATTATCATCACTACGCTCAAACCATTATGCTAGGCACTTATACAATGTATTATTAATACTTTAAAAAATCAGGCAAGGCAGAAATTACCATTGTCATTTACTAGGTAAGGAAGAGCTTCAGAGTACAATTAACTTTCTGAAGCTCTCACTGCTAATAAGTCCCAAAGCCTCTATTAAATCTCATGCTGGAACAATTCCAAAGTCTACAAATATCCAGCCCATCAGTCATGTTTCCATATAAGAACTTGTCAAGGATCAATGAGAAAAATGCATAATTTATATTTTACTATTGTATCAGTCAATCTAATAATATTCATGTAATGAGATAGTTTCATTAAATGTTACTGTTAACCATAAAAGTTTTATAAATATTAATCTCAAATTATTAAAGTCTCTAAATACTTAATATTAAATGCCCACACATTATTATTGCTTCTGCATCTTTAGGAAATCATCCAAGTAAATAGTCATAAAAAGAGAATGTTATTGCAAGTTTTGTCACAAGGTTTTAATCACTCTAAGACGACATTTGGCATTTTCAGCTAAGAGAATGGTGCTGTATATTCAATTGAAGAGATTATGACTAAGGATTAACAGCAAATTCATAGGAAAGAAAACAACTTCCTAAAAACTATGTTTGATCTCAGGAATTTTTTTACCTCCCTCAACCCACCAGGCAAAACCAGAAGGAAAATAAAACAGGCATAAAATAGCTACCTATACAATTAAATTAAAACCAAAACTTCTACTCTGGATAATGAGTATTAATTTGTCTACTTCACATTATACAGATCTTGATAAAAAATCTTCCAAACCACCAGACATCACCTGTACCTGTAAACACAAAGAGTTTGCAAGCAGAACAGATCAAATCAAGGCTACTTCATTGCTCTACCACTAAATTGGTTGAACTCCAGTCAGCTAACAAGTTGACAACATCCTTACTGTGGATGTTATCACCTGCTCAAATAATCCTTTTGCCTGAAAGTCTCAAACCAGCATAATCCAATACAGCTACTTATAAAGCTCATACCAATTATAAAATATTGAACACATAATCCCTTCTAAAAAGTCTGGAGTGCATTAAATATACAAAGTGAACAAGCTTCTTAACTCACATGTATTTGAGGTCAATATTATCATTTACATACTTTGAAACTGGAAAAGCCCCTTCCATGATATTTACTTTTCACTATTTAAAACAGGATAACAGAAGAATTTATGGACACAATTTGAAAGGCTATTTCCAACAGCAGTGAATCACTAGTAATTAAAAAATAACAGAACTCTAGTACATATTCCTTCAGACCTGGGTATTGAAAATTCACAGGCAGGCACAAGTTAATAAACATAGAACCAGAGTTTGGAGGAAATGAAACTACAGGTTCTATAGAACATGCATGATA
This sequence comes from Canis lupus dingo, assembly GCF_003254725.2. Taxonomy (NCBI): domain Eukaryota; kingdom Metazoa; phylum Chordata; class Mammalia; order Carnivora; family Canidae; genus Canis; species Canis lupus. Next base: position 75,135,532 of record NC_064247.1, read on the forward strand.
GAATTCACCTATTAGGCACTCATGACTTAATGGAAAAGAAGCAATAGCAGGTGAATCACCCAGGTAATGGGTAATCAGAAATCCCCAAGGGGTAAAGGAAGATCTAGACTAGTACCTGGAAGATTTTTCATTATAGTCTAAACCTCGACACAAACGATTCTTGTGATTGTAGGCAAGTTGTTTTCCTTCTTTGAGCTTCTATTTTCTCATCTCTAAAGGAATATTCAGGATAAGGCAGACTGATGAATTCTACTTAGGGTTCCTTGAAGTTCAAGTTCTGAAATTCCCAAATGACAGATTTGCAGAATAGATTGTTTTCATGAAGAAACATGTTTCACATATCTTTCCTTCAGCCAAAATTTCAACAATCTGGGTGCAAAGCATGGAGAAACATTGCAGCCCTGCTCATTACAGTTTACTGGTAAAGTTTCCTGGTTCAGACTCTTCCTTCTTCACAAGGAGACCAAGTTACAACTGATGTTATTTCTATATATTTGTGGACTGGTTTACTCAAAATGAAGATGGAGGCATTATATAAGGTTACACAGACAAAGCCACCATATACAATTGTCCACTTGATAACCTGTACAGCTGTGGTCAGTTGTCCTGGGCTGGATGTGATTGGAACATGCAGTATACTTGTTTAGATTGGATGTGGGGTGAAAGTTCATGAAATAACCTACTACACAAGAAGAATCAGTAGAAAAAAAGGCATCAGGGAGAATCACTGTTTATTTAACTATAATCCTAATGGGAGATTTATTTTGATGACTATTAATACTCTCTTTTTTAGAAATCTATGAACGACCATGTCTTTAAGAAAAAGATTGAAATTATAACTTTATATATGCATTTCTGCCCCAAATGCTTTTAAGATTAAACATCTAAAGAGAAAATTAAGGGCTGGTATCTAATAGAAGCTGTTAGTATTTTTCAAAATCAAATGCATAAATAGTTCTGTTTATTCACATCCAAGATGAAAGGCAGCTGAATCTCAGAGGGTTACCCCTCAATATTAGTGAAAATAATACATTGTAAAAAGAAGAGTTCTCCATGCTCCAAATCAAATACAAAATTTTCACAATGCACTTAAATATCTATACCTGCATATGCATATGAGAGTATCTGAAGCTCTCTGCAGTTGAGTGTGGATGTGTGTGAGTTTATGGACTTATCAGTGTGAGTGTGTGTGTGTGTGTGTGTGAGAGAGAGAGAGAGAGAGAATAGATGATCTTGTGTGTAAGCATGTGAGTATGAACGTGTGCACACTTTTAATGTGAGAATCACCAAAGATCACATTTCCTTCTATAGCCAGAAGCACACTCAAGTCTTCAGCTTCGTGGGACTCTTTTCCCACCAATAATGAATTACACCTGCGCACATAATACGCATTTGTTCTTGGAGATTTATGGAAGCAATTTAAACAAAGCTTAGAAAGATTGGGGCATTTTACCATATTTATGTAGATGATCATTTTTTAAAGCTCTGATACGGACCTAGGTATATAAACAGAGAATAAACATTGATGTCACAAAGGAAAAAAAACCTAAAAATTGGTAAATATAACTGTAACTTACTTTTATATAAAAGGTTAACTGTGTAATTTTTATTTTATACAGACACATAATTTACAAATAAATAATCAATATAGGCCAAAAGTCAAAAAATACAAAAGGCAAATGATGTGTATAATTTTACAAAGATTAAATGCCTTTAGAAATGACAAAACTATTATGGTGAGTAGTAGGTGGCAATGATGCAGCTCTAATTTTTCAATGGTTATTGGGAAATTAGGCAATTAGATGTTAATGGTCATACTAAATCCATAATGAGGAGGCAAATGATCACATTAACACACACCATATGTTTACAATCATTTTGTTATGGTTACTCTACCAACTCTAAAGGGAGAGGAAAAGTTCAATTTAAATTGGGAGGAGAAATAAGAGTGCCTGCAACACCTAGGTCAGAGATACAATGATTCTACTTCCTCCTTTCCACCAGGAATCTTGATGTCTCCCTACTTGGCTTCTTGTTTTCTTAATGACCCATCGAATTCTATTTGTTTCTTTAGTTTATCCACTCTTGTCTCTGTCCTCCTACATATGAACAGCTCGCTGTTCTCAGCCTTCTCCTTCTCTCTTCCTTGTCTTCAATTCACCTATCCCATACCTGCTTTTTCTTCTTTATGGCTTGGCTTAATCAATCTAAAGTCCCAAGCCCCACTGCCCATCTTCTGTATTCTGGGATGCATGGACTCATTCCTAATATCACATACAAGTCACACCTCCCTCCCTTATCCACCCCACACTCAAATGTTTAAGAATAGTGCATTCATAAAATAGCTGTTTTCTATTTCATTACCACCCCCCAACAAAAACCCCCAGAAATCTACATAACCTTACACACATTTCAAAGGATAAAATTTGTAAGCATCTCTGAGTTTTTTTAACTCAATTTGGGAAAATATACTCAATATGCCCTGTGAAGTATGGCATATAAATGACGAAATAACAATAGCGATTACTGATCAGTATCCTTTCTATGGATGATAGCTGCTTTGGACTGAATCTCTGTAATGTGACACACAGGTTTATACTACTGCTAATAGAGTAATCCTGAGAGGTCTTTGGTATCACTGCAGATGAGGAAAACCAAAATCAGGCAAGAAGCATCTGCAGACTTTGATTCCCACTCAGGGATACCTGATGTTGACATGGGTGCTTTATTTACTATATAATGTAATTCCATTTGAAAAAACAACAGACTAGTCACACTTGATTTTAACTTATCACCTGTTTTAGATGGCTATTATTTTTATAATTATTTATTTATCTGTTGCTTGTTTTTAATACCAATAGCCACCATTAATATGGTATTAAGCTACCATGGGCATGTCCTCAGTATAGAAGTTGTGTGGGGGATCCCTGGGTGGCTCAGCGGTTTAGCACCTGCCTTTAGCCCAGGGCGCAATCCTGGAGTCCCGGGATCGAGTCCCACATCGGGCTCCCGGCATGGAGCCTGCTTCTCCCTCTGCCTGTGTCTCTGCCTCTCTCTCTCTCTCTTTCTCTATCATGAATAAATAAATAAAATATTAAAAAAAGAAGTTGTGTGGACTGTGTACACAGTAAGGAATAAAAGGTAGTCGCAACCCCTTTTACCAGCCTCTAAGTAGCACAGTTTTGATATCATTAATATATCTCACTCTGATCAAAACAAGAATTAAAGAAGAGCTGAATAGGCGCTATTAACAGGAATGACACAGTAAAAACTTCCACAAACCTTCCATAAAAGACATAAGAAAATGTGTGTCTGTGTGTGTTTAATGGTAGAATCAACATTTCAGAACTCTGGAATTAACTGATGATTTGCAGCAATCTGGAAAATGTTTAATATTAAAAAATGCTAAATCTCAGGAAGAAGAGAGAGTTTCATGGCATTAACTTGCCCTATTCCCACTCACCCCATGCCTGCTGTGAGACTTGAAAACGATAGCTTCACAATCATATGAGTATCAGCAATTTGGCAGCCACAGGTGGAAGAACAGGACTGGAGCTCTTTCAAAGCCCCATTCAAGAGAGTTCAAGAGAATTTTCATTATTTAACCAGTATGGTAGTTCCCTAGAATATTTTACTTGCAAAACTAGTCTTTATTTTAACGGACTTAGTCCATTCAGGGTGCTATAACAAAAATGTCATAGAATGACTGGCTTAAACAACAATTTCAAAGAGTTCTGGAGGATGGGAAGTCCAAAATCAAGGGACCCAGGGACTCAGTGTCTGTAAGAGCCTGCCTGCTGGTTAGCAGATGGCAACCTTCTAACTGTTGCTATCTGCTACTGTGAAGACACACAGTAGAAGGAGTGAAGGAGCTCTCTGGAGTCTCTTTTATAAGGGCACTAATCCTCCTCATGAGGACTCCTCCTTTATGGCCTAATCACCTCCCAAAGGTCCCACCTCCAAATACAATCACACTGAGGATTAGGTTTTAACATATGAATTAGGAGAAGGGGGGGGGAGGACACAGATATTCAGTCTGTAAGTATTAACTCAAAGTTTACTCAGTGCAAATAGACTCTGGGAGAAAGTATTGAGGGTGGAGAGATTTGTCAAAAACAATTAAGAGTCAATTGTTTAATATCATGGATGCCTGAGGTAGTGAGTGGATAACAGTTCAGACAAACAGGCTAATCATTAAGTTGAAAAGGAAAAGCTGAGGAATGAGATGTCCATAGAAGGGGTTGAAAAACTGCAGCATATTCTTAGCAATCTAGAAAGTACATACATAGGGCTATGTGCATGTCCAGGGCTGTGCATATGCTCAGGAAAGACCTGAGAATATCCTAAGTATTCACTTCTGTTTAACCTGGAAGCTATGCACCACAAGCAGCAAAAGCTAAGCAGCATTATAAAATAAAAGGCATTCTCTGATAAACAAAATTAAAAGAGTTCATTACTAACAGATCTGTCCTATAAAAATACTAAAGGAGTTCTTCAGACTGAAATGAAAGGACAGTAACACTAACTCGAATCCATATAAAAGATAAAAACCAAGCAATAGTAAAGGTAATTATCAGTGATACTTCAAATCTACACAAAATTTTGGTCACCTGACCTTTTGATACCTCACAGTTGAAATAGAGTTATTTACACTATTTTTAAAAGAAATTCTAATGAATATTCTCTTCATTTTCTATAAACATACTACCTTTACAATATTTAGCATATACACTTAGGTATTTCCAAAAAATTGAAAACATGTTTATAAAAATATTACAACAATTTTAGTAAAATTTATTGCATGAGTTTAACAAAATCATACATATATACATATGCATTTATATTTAAATAGATGAGTGTATATGTGTATATATATATATACACACACACGTTTATGCTTAAAAATATCAGGTAAAATAAGTTGATGAGATTATTCTAAATACTTGATTTTCTTTCTAATTTCCATCTGATGGCAATCAATGAATTTCCATTTTATAAAAATATACCCAAGTAATGAAACATCTGGCACTTTAGAATTTTTCCCTAAGCAAGAAGGTTCAGGAACATAGTCTATGGAATTATTTCACTTGTCAATTTAGAGATAAGTTGACTTGTGTTCTATATTATTTGGTGATAGAAGCTTTACATAATGTGTTTTATTATGTATCTTGCACTTCTTTTGGAAAACATGTACTTTTCAAAATATTAGCTCCAAGATTAGGTTAAAGATACATCATAAGTTTAAAATAAAATATATTCCTATGTCCATGTCATGCGAATAGCAGATGCCAAAAAACAATAAGTTATGAAGGGATATCAAAAGTCAGAGAATAGAGAAATGACATCCATGATATTTCCATGACACAGTTCTTCACCCTTGCATGGGACAGAGTTTATGAACTAATAGATATTAACATCTATGGCCAGCAGTGTTGGATAATCTAGGTATAGGTTTAAATAAGATGGACAATTAGATTGAAGTATAGTTGGGATTTTGCCAAGCAAACATGATGAAAGGACAATAGGATCAAAAAAAGTGAACAATATTTCTAAGAACTGAAGTTCAACTGAAGAACGTGTCGGAGCTAGGTAGGAAAGGAAGTGAAGCTAGCTACAGGGGCCCGATAAAAATAACAAACATTCCCATATGCACATAATCACTCTGTGACAGCTTATCTATTTTATCTATGAACATATGAAATTATACATGCTTTGCATCCTAAATCCCAAAGCAGTTCCTCAGTTTCCAGCTCTTCACTGGATAGATGCATGTTCTTATCAAGTCATTAAATCAGAACAATAATCCTCAGAATTATGTGTACATGAAAGCATTCTATAAACTATTATTGCTGTTGCTTTGAAGGAAAAATACAGAAATGTATGACAATTTTATAAAGATACTAAACAACCTAATTCCCTTTCCTAGGGAAGGATCAAGATGAGACACGACAACTTAAAGAGTTAAAAACTTTTCCACTGAATTTAAGATCAACCTATGCAGACTTAGTGATGTAAAGTAGGAGTAAAGTCTATGATATTATCATATACTCATTATAAATTGCTTCTTGGACCGTCAAACATTTCAGCTTAGCATTTATTTTTCATTTAAACACCTGAAAATATATGTATTAGTTTATATGTGTTTCTTGCTTGATACATCATCTCTTAAATAATAAATATCATTTTGTATCCTCTCCATCTTGCTGCATAAACAAATGGAGCTTTGTGGTAAGTGCATTACAGCAATTCAGATAATTTTATCTGCCATAACTCAAGGTTTAAGTTACAAATTCAAGGATTTCAACAGGAAAAAAATTTGTCTCTCTGTAAGCATGTAAGAATAAATACACAGATGATAATAACAATATTCAAACACAATTTAACTTAAAATACTACAACAAATGAACTAAAATTGTAGACCCCATCACTTACTCATTTTACTTCAGCTTTTTAATTTCATGCTTTGGAGGAAGAGAAAAACAAAAAAATACAAAATAAGATCCAGTGGACATATGTCTTGCAGAATAGAAGTATTAAAATTCCTGACCTTATTTCTCTGTTTTAAAGAAAATTTGGGTTCTACACTGAGTAGCAGAAACAGTGAGTTAAAATATTCCTTTAAACAAAATCTTTATTAGATTCTTAATATAATACTAAGATATTATAACATCTGTTAGTCAAATTGTAGGGAGTGGAAGAAGAAAGCTATACTTTAATTAAAAAGTGTTGAAGCTACCATTTTTTTCCTCTGGTTTATCAATATAAGCCAAAGCACCTATTAAAGCTTGCTTTAAGTGTACATTTAAAGCTATATGTGGACAAGCCACTGGAAATGAGGTTTGTACCTATTTAAGCCAAAGGAGCTGGTTCCAGCGTTGGAGGCCTAGGTAGTTGTAGTAAGTGGGAATATCTACAGAAAAAGTGGTGGTGGGGGGGAGATTTTCCAATATACCAAAATGGCCATTTTTAAATGATAATACCTAATGTTAGGCTTTCCTATCAGCAGTTGTTTTGCTCAGTTTAATTTAAAGGCTCTGTGTTTGACTCTAGAGTCGCTTTATGTCAATTTTAAAGTCATGCCCCACCAAAAGTTACTATCGCAATTTCCAATCATTTCCCAAGAACCTCATGTTGAGACACTATTTTTTTTTAAGATTTTATTTATTTATTCATGAGAAACACAGAGAGAGAGAGAGAAGCACAGACACAGGCAGAGGGAGAAGCAGGCTCCATGGGACTCGATCCCAGGTCTCCAGGATCACACCCTGGGCTGAAGGCAGTGCTAAACCACTGAGCCATCCCCGGGCTGCCCGAGACACTAATTTTTATACTCAAGAGGGAGTATATTTTTATATGCAGTTGTTGTTAAAGTTTCAACAACTAACCTGAAGATCCTTTAATGCATTTTTATGAATAATACAATAGCATAATGAAATTTATTCCTATTATAATAAAAACACATTTCAACCAGCTTGATAAAACCAGTTCAATAATGGCAATAGTCTGAAAACCTGTTATTGAACTGCTCCACAATGCTGAGTTTTGGAAACAAATTTATCATTAAAGAAGAGAGTGTTCTTCTTGTATCTAGCTGGTGCAAAAGAAGTCACTGGGGAGTCTCCCAGTTCAGAAAAACAAGCAAACAAATACGTTGACTCTGCTAGGTGAATTCCTCCTTGAAGTATCAAGGTAGAACTGATTATAGGAATTCATGATAAACAACCCTACTTTAGCTAAAAAGCGTACTACTTGAAAGTATATAAAACAATGTGAGGACCTTAGTACTATGAAGAAAGTTGTCAGACCTAAATGAAGTACCAGCAGTGATGGGGGTCAAGGGTTTGCTGAACCGTGCTGAAACAAATATGCCCAGTGTGGGACCCAGGAAATTTAACAAAATCCCCTACCCCTGGACAAGCAGAGCAGAACTGACTCTATTTTGTGCTGCACCCACCTTGTGCTGACCTGCTTATTACTTAGGGCACTGCCCGGCCCTAGTCAAAGACCAGGGCACACCCTAATCAGAAATCAGCTCAATGATAGGCCAGTTCAAATGGATACTTTAAGGTATAATGTAATTAATTCAGTTGGCCACCTGCGAGTGGACCAGTATGACTGTGCAACTTTCTGCATATCCCATTGGCCACTGGCCCCTATAAAGTTGCTAAGCCTCTTAGTCTCGGGGTCCAAGTCCCTGCTCCACTGTGTTGGGTATACTTGGACCCAGGCCTGAGCTTGGAGCTTGTAAATAAACCCTCGTGTGTTTGCATCCGTGTTGGCTCCTTGGTGGTTTCTCGGAATCGCGATCTTGGGCACATTTGGGGGCTCGTCCGGGATCCAAGAAACCTCCAGGACCCCATCCGGAGGGTTTCACGCGTGGTGAGTGCACTCAACTTTTTCCACCTTTTGCGCGCATATTTTCTGAGAGCTCTAAACTGTACTTTACCCATAGGAATTCCAATCTGTATTGGGTCGGCATTGGCTTAGGCGGACGTGCTGGCGGGAGATGGAGGAGATGTCCCTTGCCCCTGCCTGGAGGACGGGGTCCTCATCTGTAAGGAGGGCCGGCTGCCAGCCCTTCAGGTTACTTTCTGTTTTATCTCCGTGGCCGCACGGAACGTTTGTCTGTTACCTTGTTCTTGTTACTGTTTGCACGTTTATCTGTGTTGTTGGGTCCTTGTTAATCGTCTTTACTGTCTGTGTCTTGGTGTGGATTGGGGACATAATGGGGGAGACAGAAACCACTCCCCTATCTCTTACGCTCTCTCACTTCTCGGATGTTAGGGAAAGAGCTCATATTCTGAGCATAGACATACGGAGAAAAAGATTCCACATTTATTGTATATCAGAATGGCCAACCTTTGACGTGGGATGGCCCCAAGAAGGAACTTTTCACCTACCTATTATCTTACAAGTTAAGACCGTGATCTTCAGGGACAAACCAGACGGCCACTCTGACCAGGTGCCCTAACATGCTGATCTGGCGGGACATGATCGAGAATCCTCCTTCTTGGCTAAAACCATTTTTACCCCCCAAAGCAGGACCCACAGAGATTCTAGCCCTGCGGAAAGCCAAAAAGGAGACCGACTCTATGCCCAAAGCACCCCTTCGTCCGGTCTTCCAGGATTCCTCCCCGCAGGATCGGATTCTCCCGCCGCCCTACTGGGCATTCCCCACCCCCACACCCCCCCCCCCCCGCTTCCACCCCTCCATTGGAGGCATCGGGGGCTGCAGAAGGGGTGCCACCCCTCCCTGACGAGGGAGTCCCTGTGCGCAGGCCAGCAGCGGGGACACACAGTCAGACCCACCGGACGGCCCCACCTCCGAATGCGGGGCCGGCTGACTCCACCGCCCTTCCTCTCTGCTCCATGGGGCCCCCCGATGAGACTGACGAACAGCTAATGTTATATTGGCTGTTCTCCACCAGTGATTTATATAATTGGAAAACCCAAAATGCAAAGTTCTCTGATAATGCGAGAGATCTAATCGGGCTTTTAGATACTGTTCTCTTTACCCACCAGCCTACTTGGGATGATTGCCAACAGCTCTTGCAGGTTCTCTTCACCACCGAGGAAAGAGAACGAATTCAGGTGGAAGCCCGGAAGTCTGTCCTGGGAGAGGACAGACAGCCGACTCAAAACCCAGACCTCATAAATGCTGCCTTCCCTTTATCCCGCCCCACCTGGAACTACAACTCAGCTGAAGGTAAGGAGAGACTCCGGGTCTACCACCAGACTCTAACGGCAGGTCTCAAGGCTGCCACGCGCAAGCCTACCAATCTGGCCAAGGTCTATGATGTGAGGCAGGGTAAGGATGAGAGTCCAGCAGCCTTCTTAAAGAGAGTCATAGAGGCTTTTAGGCAGTACACCCCTATGAACCCAGAAGCCCCGGAAACAAAGGCCGCAATGGCTTTTGTTAACCAGGCCGCTCCGGATGTTAAAAAGAAATTGCAAAGAGTAAAGAGACTGGGAGAGAAGAGCTTGCAGGACTTAGTGATAGTGGCAGAACGAGTCTATAATAATAGAAAAAGTCCGGAAGAACAACAAACCAAACTAAGTGACCGGCAGACCCGAAACCTGGCCAAGATCCTGCTGGCCACAACCATGGACGACCCACAGGAAAGACGGAACACCTCAAGAAGCTGGCTTCAGGGACAGGTAAGGAGGATGGCCCTGGTCCCCGTCGGGAGCACCCTAAGCTGAACAAAAACCAATGCAAAGAGGAGGGCCATTGGGTGAAAAGCTGCCCTAACAAAAGATCTAAGGCCCCTGCCAAGATCTTAAAAATGGAGGACCTGGACAATTAGGGGAGTCAGGGTTCGGCACCCTTCCTCAAGCCCAGGGTAACTCTTACAGTGGAGGGGCAACCTGTTGAATTCCTAGTGGACACTGGGGCACACAACATTCGGTTTTATTACAACCCCAAGGGAAATTGGCAAACAAAACTTCATGGGTGCAAGGGGCCACGGGCACCAAACAATACTCACGGACTACCCGAAGAACTGTGGATCTGGGCACGGGCCGGGTATCCCACTCCTTCATGGTCATCCCTCAGTGTCGCTGTTAGGTCGGGATTTGCTCGGGGGCACAAATTTGCTTCCACCTCAAAGGGGCAAAAGTGCTAAACAAGAAGGGGCACCCGATTCAGGTGCTTGTCCTGAGTTTAGAAGACGAATATCGTCTCCACCAAATGCCCTCAGCCCAAATGACTGACATTGACCGTTGGCTGCGGGAATTTCCCCAAGCGTGGGCAGAAACTGGGGGAATCGGGCTGGCCCAGCATCGACCGGCCATATACATAAAACTAAAGCCAGGGGCAGACCCTGTCAGGGTCCGCCAATACTCCAGCCTCTAGTAGCACGAAAGGGAATCCCACCTCACATACGGCGACTACTGGATTCGGGCATCTTAAGGCCCTGCCAATCCGCATGGAACACTCCCTTGCTGCCGGTTCAGAAACCACACTCTAACAATTACAGGCCAGTCCAGGACTTGAGTGAAGTCAACCGGCGAGTAGAGGATATGCACCCTACGGTCCCAAACCCATACACCCTCCTCTCCACCTTGCCTCCAGACAAAACTTGGTATACGGTATTAGATTTAAAAGATGCTTTTTTCAGCCTGCCTTTTGCGCCCAAGAGCCAAGACCTCTTTGCCTTTAAATGGACGGACCCTGAGAAAGGCATCAATGGCCAGCTCACCTGGGCTAAACTACCACAAGGATTCAAAAATTCACCGACCATCTTCGATCTTCACACGAAGACTTGGGTGAGTTCCGTTCCGAGCACCCTCATTTGACTTTATTACAGTATGTAGATGACATCCTGTTGGCGGTGGAGGACCAGGACACATGCCTGTGAGGCACCAGGGACTTGCTCCAGACCATAGCGGCCCTAGGATACCGGGCCTCACCTAAAAAAGCCCAGATCTGCAGAACAGAGGTGAGCTACCTTGGGTACAAATTAAAAGATGGACAAAGATGGTTGACGGATGCATGGAAGGAAACCATCTTAAGAATCCCACAGCCGCAAACCGTCCGCCAGGTACGTGAATTCCTGGGGTCAGCAGAGTTCTGTCGCTTATGGATTCCGGGTTTTGCCGAGATGGCCAGACCCCTCTATGAGGCCACCAGGCACCAGCAAAATTTTAAATGGACTGAGGCCATGAACAGAGCCTTTAATAACCTTAAAAAGACCTTGCTGTCTGCCCTGGCCCTTGGGTTGCCCGATCCAGCCAAGCCCTTCTACCTGTATGTGGACGAGAAAGACGGGGTGGCAAAAGGGGTCCTTGTCCAGTACTTAGGTCCCTGGAAAAGACCCATAGCCTATCTCTCCAAAAAGCTGGACACGGTGGCTGCTGGATGGCCCCTATGCTGAAAAATTATTGCTGCGGTGGCCACTATAGTCAAGGACACAGACAAACTGGCCATGGGGCAAGAACTGCATGTTACCACCCCACATGCTATTGAAGGGGTACTCAAACAGCCTCCAATCCGCTGGATCAGCAATGCCCGTCTGACCCATTATCAGAGCCTACTGCTAAACCCTACCAGAATTTTATTTAAGCCACCAACAACCCTGAATCCGGCAACGCTACTCCCTAACCCAGACTGGGACCCCCCTCTGCACAACTGTCAAGAAATTTTGGCACAGGTACACAGAATCAGAGCTGATCTCCAGGACCAGCCACTGCCGAATGCGGACGCCACCTGGTACACGGACGGCAGCAGTTTTGTCCAAGAAGGACTCAGATATGCGGGGGAGCCGTAACCATGGAGATGGAGGCTGTCTGGGCAGAGCCACTGGCAGCCGGAATGTCGGCTCAATGGGCAGAACTGATGGCACTGGCCAAGGCGCTGACCATGAAAAACAGTAAACAAATAAACATCTACACCAACAGCAGGTATGCCTTTGCCACCGCTCACATCCACGGAGCCCTTTACAGGAAGAGAGGGCTTCTGACAGTAGAGGAAAAGACTGTTAAAAACAAAACAGAGATTCTTGAACTCCTAAAGGCCCTCTGGCTGCCCAAGGCCCTAGCCATCATCCATTGTCCGGGGCACCAAAAGGCAGACACGCCAGTAGCCAGGGGAAACCGGCTAGCCGATTTAAAAGCAAAAGAGGCAGCCCTTCTGGAGACCCAGGTCTTAGCTACCATGCTACCTGATCCGGGGGCACTGACCCTGCCTGACACCCCCAACTATACTGATGCTGACTTACACTGGATCAAATGCTTGCCTATGACCCAGTGCTTGCATGGCTGGTAGAGGGCTCAGACTCCAGCATCATCTTGCCAGAGGAACTAGGATGGCGAGTCCTATCCAAAATGCATCGGAGTACTCACATGGAAACAAGGAAGATGGAAGACCTCATACTACATGCAAAGATCACTATTAAAGACTCTCGAGCAAAGATCGAACAGATTGTGGCAAGCTGCCGTGCATGCCAATTAACAAATGCCTCCGCCCATGGATATAACCCAGACACCTGGCTCCGAGGGGACCACCCAGGAGCCTACTGGGAAGTGGACTTCACTGAGGTAAAACCTGGAAAATACGGGTATAGGTATTTGCTAGTGTTTGTAGATACTTTTTCAGGATGGACAGAGGCATTTCCCACCAAACATGAAACAGCACAGATCCTGACCAAGAAACTGCTGGAAGACATCGTACCGAGGTATAGTTTTCCCGTTAGAATTGGGTCAGACAACGGCCCAGGATTCATATCTAAGGTAACACAGGGAGTGGCACTAGTACTTGGGGCAGATTGGAAATTACATTGTGCATATAGGCCCCAGAGCTCAGGACAGGTCGAGAGGATGAACAAAACATTAAAGGAGACCTTAACTAAATTAGCCCTGGAGACTGGCAGGGACTGGGTGACTCTCCTCCCCTTTGCCCTATATAGGGTGAGGAACTCCCCATATAAGATGGGACTGGCTCCCTACAAAATCATGTTCCGTCTTCCTCCACCTGTTATCCCCAATTTAAAACCTGAGGTGCTTGCTGAATTTGATGATCACCAACTTCTTTTCTCCCTCCAAATGTTACAACGAACCCATGAGCAGGTGTGGCCTAAGCTGAGAGCCCTCTACGAGACTGGGCCACCCCCGGACCCCCATCGATATCGGCCAGGTGACTGGGTATACATGCGGAAATACCAACACCAGACACTTCAACCTCACTGGAAGGAACCCTACCTCATGATCCTGACCACTCCCACCGCTCTCAAGGTCGACAGGATTACTCCCTGGGTCCACTACACACACGTCCGGCCAGCTGACCCGCACACCGTTCTCAAGGACTTTGTTACAGAATGGAAAAGCCAACCAGACAAGGACAATCCCCTAAAGCTAAGACTGCGCCGTTCTCACTTATTTCCCACCTCCAAGAGTCCCTAGTCCAAGGTTGTCCTTCAAAGTAGAAGGAAATTAGAATTAGTCTTCTTACAACAAAGGTGTGGGGGGGGGGGTATGTGCTGCCTTAAATGTAAATGAGAGCGAGAACAGCAACAAGGATGGTGAGAATCCTGGTTTAATCATTCCCCTGGCTCACTCTGAGAGCAACCTGGACCCATAATTGGGTCCTACATAGGATCCTCTGAAAAAGGGGAGAATGTGGGACCCAGGAAATTTAACAAAATCCCCTACCCCTGGACAAGCAGAGCAGGACTATTTTGTGCTGCACCCGCCTTGTGCTGACCTGCTTATTACTTAGGGCACTGCCCGGCCCTAGTCAAAGACCAGGGCACACCCTAATCAGAAATTGGCTCAGTGATAGGCCAGTTCAAATGGATACTTTAAGGTAAAATGTAATTCAATTGGCCACCTGCGAGTGGACCAGCATGACTGTGCAACTTTCTGCGTACCCCATTGGCCACTGGCCCCTATAAAGTTGCTAAGCCTCTTAGTCTCGGGGTCCAAGTCCCTGCTCCACTGTGTTGGGTATACTTGGACCCAGACTCGAGCTTGTAAATAAACCCTCGTGTGTTTGCATCGGTGTTGGCTCCTTAGTGGTTTCTCAGATTCGCGATCTTGGGCACAACACCCAGAATATTAAAATAGGAAACCAGTTATCAATCAAGTATGATCCTCAGAAAGACAGAAGTAATGTTCTTATAAATTGTTTATTTATTCACAGTCAACTGTACTTTTGTATATCTTATCTTTTCATATTCTCCTTTTGCTTTTTCTAAAGACCCCTATTTTGGGGTATGTTTATTTTTTTGGCAATATAATTTTAATTTTATCTTTTACATCACTAATTATCAGTAGCTTCATTCTCATAGTATATTGTTACCATGCTTTTTCCAGTTTCTCAAGCTAGTTTATATTTATTATGACTTTTCACAATAATAATAATTTTCTCCAAATAAAGTGATGGCTATGTCACATAAATCATAATGCAAGCTGATCTTGTGTTGTTTGGTTATGTAGATAATTTGTGATATTTTAAATTTTTTCTCTAATTGAGGGTTTGTGCTTTTAAATTACAAAATTTTATAGTAATTGCACTGTTGGTTTCTAGTTTTATTGGCCATAATAAAAACTGTGACTTGCAAAATCTCTAAGTTTTTAGTGTTATGGTTTTTTTTTTTTTTTTTTTTAGTGTTATGGTCTTATTTGATCATTGTACATGCCTGTGAACCAAAAAATAATACTTATACTTGCTCTTTGCACATAAGCTAAAAATATTTCTTTAGGATATATATTTCTTTAAGCTTTTAATTACAGAAGTAAAATGCAAGGTAGTCTGGCTTTTTATTGAGTTGATCACTAACATTTTTTTAACAAGTTATATATTAAAACTTACTACTATAATTTTACTTGGTCCAAGTCATTCTTTGTCCTCGGTCTGGCACATTTAAGTAATACTGTCTTAATTGTCACCAACAGTTATTTTCTCTTTTGTACTTTGCATCTTAACCACCTATGGTGTCTCTGCCTGTGTCTCTGCCTCTCCTGTCTCTCTCTGCCTCTCCTCTCTCTCTCTCTCTCTATGTCTCTATGAATAAATAAATAAATAAGTAAAAAATATTTTTTAAAAAGTAATTATAAGAATGCTTTTACTCCAAGTCTGCCTCCACTTGGCTAACTACCCACATCATATATTCATATTATACTATCCTCACCCTTTTAGATGACTCAATCCTTCTGTATTATACTTGAATAATTTCTTACATAGGATAGATGGTGGCATACCAATTGCATCTTGAATTCTCAAAAAAAAAAAAAAATTTCCTAAGAGAAGAATGATCTCTTGGCTATATATGTGATCCTTAGAGTTCTGACCTTAAACCAAACGATCAATTATATGTTGGTCTTTTGCTCCCACTTGGTTGAGCATCTACCTTTAATTTCAATGCTATTTGGGAGCCATGGAGCCTAAGTCATTCTTCTACCGCTGAAAAGGTTCTGTTATTTTTTTCATTATTACCTATCCTCTATTTATTCTTTGTCCCTCTTAGTCATCGGTTAAATATCTTTCACTTCTGATTTTCATTTCTTTTTTATTTGTCTATCTTGTAAGCTACTTATGCCACTTGGTTATCTGAGACAATAATTGGGTTCTCAGTGGAAATCTATTTTTTTAGTTCTTTTACTGAATTGTGAAATCCAATTTCAGAAAGTAATTTTGTTGTTGTTGCTCCATTTCATCTATTTGAAAGTTTGATTCATTTTTTTCTGCGCTAATGCTCCATGCTATTTATCCATTGGTTTTCCCTCAAAATTAATAACCTCTTTCAACTACTGAGTGTGTTCATCCTGAGTCATACTGAATTAGTCATTTGCAACTCTGGCCATATATTAGAAGCACAGTAGAAGATTTTAAGATCTACTGATACTTGGACTACAGCCCCAGCTTTTTTACTTCATGGTCTGCACAGCACCCAAGTATAGGTATTTTTAGAAGTTCTAAAGTGCACCCAAGGACTGAGATCCACTGTCTTTCAAGAATGACACTGACCCCCTCATTTTTATGGTTGTAATTCCTACATTGTCTACATAGGCTACAAAGGTCTCCAGGCCACCAGTGGGCAGTGAACAACAAAACAGCTCTTGCCAGAGTCAGAGCAGCAAATTGCTGCCCTGTGGAAGATGACAGAGTTAAGACTCCCTAGAGCTGTTAGGACACAGATGTCCCCTCCAGACAAGGGGATATATAATTCAGCCCCTCTGGCCAGTTGCTCTCTAGGTCTGTGCAGATTTAAACAATGAGAAAGTCTGTCCAAGGGCCAAAGATCAGAGGGAGCAGACAATGGTAGCTCTTTTCTGAGATTGCTCCCATCTGCTGGCAGAGGAGAGGCTTGGGCCATCATTGTAGATAATTAAGTCCACTGCACTTGCCCTCTTTCAGAGACATCTCAGGAAATACCACCACCAGAAACACACCCTCCAGGGTCCATCTGTGATCCTGGGTAGATCCCAAGTGGAAAAGGGAGCCAGGTAAGCACATCCAGATCATTATCTTTCAGGTCCCTCTCCTTGGGCATGGCTGTGCACACCATATGCCATAGCACAATGCCTTGCACAGATGTGCAAAGTACATATTCACTAAATCTTTGATAGCAGATGAGGTCTGAGTCATCCGTGCCCTACAATCTGAATCTTGGGGAATCTTTCAACCCCAAAGTAATATAGTTAACTGTTTCAAGAATGCCTACCTACAAATCAATTTTGCTTAGAAATCAATACTGATATTTCTTTATTCTTAGTATCCCTACTTATTACAAACTACATTATTTCCATTTATATAAGGGTGATCCCCACCCTTTGTGAGACTTCAGAAAACAGAAAACATGTATTAACCATTGCTGAATTCCCAATATCCTGCATATTAAATAATATAATAAATATTATATTTATAGTATAATATAATAAATAGTAAATGGTAAGTATTTGTTGTTGAAAAACACAGTATTTTCCACTGAGCACCTCCTCAAAGAGGTACTAAAAGATTAAATCAGATAATATATGTAAAGTGTTTAAAGTAGCTTCTTGCACAAATTAAATAATAATAAATAAAATATAGCCATTGGCTCACTTGACTCAAATTCCTGCTTCTTTCAGACATAAGCATAAACATGTAATTCAATCTTCTCTCTCACTGATGATAATAACAGAATTTATAACAAATATGTATTAATCATTTTATTTTTTAACAATAGTGCCCTATACCCTCTTCCCAGCCCCTTGTCCATATATGCTGTATAAGTGCAATATTGTCATTTAAAAAGAGAAAAACACTTTGAGTTTCTATGCCAATGATTTTTACAATGGTCCCTAAATTCCCCAGACATTGAGAAAGAACAACTCTGTCAGATTAAACTATATGTACACATGCCACACATGCATTGTTCTATAGTGATTGTGCAGAATGTCAACAGCACTGAGGTTGAGTGTAATTAGGTAATTCAGAGAGCTAACTCTGATTCTAAAAGCTAATAAACTACACTGAAACTTGCTTATAGTCACATCCTCCCCAGCTAAGCAATGTGAAATTTTAAAAAATTAGAACAAAAATAAATTTCATACAATATTTTTAATGTTTTTCTGTCCATTAACATCTTGGTAGAAATCTTGAAGAGAACAAAATAGCCAACTCAATTTATTTATTTTCCAAATATCCCTCTGGCACTTTGTGATAATTATGTGAAGTACTAATGGCATTTAAATTTTATTTAGTCATTAGACTTCTTTAGAGCTTTAGTTCCAGAATCTAAAGTGCTTTATGAAGAATTTATAAGTCCCATTATCCAGAAAGTAGGAGCAAAAGAACTCATTTAATTGTGCATAACTGTGTGCTGATGTTTTGCCTATATTTATGGAAGGAGGAGGTCAGAATTCCACTGAGTTTAATGGCATCACCAGCAGCAGCATTATCATCATCATAAAGTAATAAAACCATCATTTACTGAGCCCTTACAATATGCTTAACACCATTCTAGATGTTTAACCTCACAATAACCCTATGAGGCAATGATTATTAATTACATAATACAGATAAGGAAACTGAAGCTCAGAGAGTTTTAGTAACTTGCCTAACATTGCACAGCACCTGATAACAAAGACACTGTCTACATTCAGGTCTGACTCTAACACTTGTTATACTAACACATGCTATACTATCACACACCTATGTGTATAAGACTTATTTGATATCCGTAAAGCTACTATTGATAGAGTAGGCAGCTAGGCAGGAGCTAGAGGCAAAGGTAGTGATAAATAGATGAAGATTAGAAGTCTGAGGGCCCAACATCTTGATTTTGTGGCTCTTAACATCCTGGCTTTATGGCTTCCAACATCCCAGAGCTGATAGACCAAGAGATACAAGTGCAGACCATGCACTCTCTTATTCAACCTCTGCCCTAGGGTAATCTATAGCTTCAGTATACTATATTTACTCTGTGGTTCTGACTACCCTGCTCCCTCCCCCATCCTGAAGATGACCATGACAGTTCTGGCAAGAATCTTGTAGGGCCAAAAACTCTCCCTCCCAACCAATAGGAGGAGTCCCTTAGGTAACTGGAAACCACTTCAGTCAGAGACCACCCTGGCAGTGACCCATAACCTCTGCAAACATAAAAGACATCCCTAACCCCAGTGCAGATGCCATCTCTGGGTCTGTCCGTTCCCCATCTTGAGAGTACACTGTCCTTAATAAACTGCTCTGTGCTTACTACTTTCCTTCTGGCTGTCTTTATTCAAACGCAAATCCTCACATAAATCTTCCCCAGGGAATCCAAAAACCAAGACTCTCCCACTGGTAACAACTGTAGCACCTTGGGAAAATCACAATGTGTAATAATCCATTTCTATCAAAAGCTCTATGCAAGGCTGTCTGAGCTTGTCTGGGCTTATGTGAAGAGATGCCTCCTACTAGACATACCTGGAATAACAGGAAGGGAAGTCACGAAGGGGCACCCACTGGAAAGAAATGTATGAAAAATAAGAAATCCTTTATTAAAAAATTATTTTTCACAAGTTCAACTGTCCAAAAAGTTTTGCCCATCAAGGCCATGCTGCAAAGATTAGTCAATATTCAGTTTGGGAAGGTTTGTGCTCCTAAAGAGTTCTAACCAATGCATTTTAAGGTCAATCAAAAGGTCTCATTATAGGGGCACCTGACTGGCTCAGCTGATGAGCAGTGAGTTGTGAGTTCAAGTCCCACACTGAGTGTAGAGATTAAATTTTTTTAAATCTTTAAAAATAAATGCAATTATGATTTATTCTAAAAGGCCTCATTATAAGATTGATTCAATCAGAAATTTGGTCAAGAAATCTCTTTATGGGATCCCTGGGTGGCGCAGCGGTTTAGCGCCTGCCTTTGGCCCAGGGCGTGATCCCGGAGACCCGGGATCAAATCCCACATCGGGCTCCCAGTGCATGGAGCCTGCTTCTCCCTCTGTCTGTGTCTCCGCCTCTCTCTCTCTCTCTCTCTGTGACTATAATAAATAAATAAATAAATAAATAAATAAATAAATAAATAAATAAAATCTCTTTATAAGATTAGTACAAAGATCACCTGTTTTCAAGCTTAATTCCAAGGGAGCACGTAGTATAAGACATCATATTTGGAAATAATGCATGGGTGAGGGGAAAAGGATGCAGAGATATGATCTACTGTGGGGACCACCTGGGAGCCCTGAGGAATACTGACTGGGGAACCAAGGTCGTTATGACTCATATTGTTTATAAAGCTGATTTTGCTGGGTGGAGGCTGACCTTCTGAACCAGACCAGTCAGTTGTCTTGACGTGGACTTCACTTCTACCTATGGAAGATATAAATTGTCAGCATGTAGAATGTTCCCTTGTACCCTTTCCAGGCAATGTCTCCCATCCCAGGAAGTGACAGATATTCCAATTCTTCCACCTTCTACAACTGTTGATTTATTTTGCCTGTTCTTGACCTTCACAAAATGGAATCATACAGTATGACTAGATTTAGAACTGGATTCTTGGGCTTTTCATCAGATCTGCAATGATAATTGTCCCGTGTAGCAAAAGTTTATTTTCCCACCTATGTTATATTGTCTTAAATGAATATACCACTATGTCTATATTCTCCAGCAGATGGGCATTTAGCTGCTTTCTAGAATTAAGGTATTATGAATAAAGTTGCTGTGCATAATCCTGTGCTTGTCTTTTGATAGATTCAATTCTCAATGGTAAATATCTATAAATAGGTTTGCTGATCTACAGGATAAGCATAAGTTTAGCTTTAATAGATACTTCCAACTAGTTGCATCAATTTAAATTTCTTGAGATTTGTTTTATGGCTCAGCATACATCTTGAGAGCTCCATGGCACTTGAAAGGGATGTGTATTCTAGCTACAGAATGTTGAGTTTTGTAAACAATTAGATCAAGGAAGTTGATAGCACTGTTCATATCTTCTATTCTTTATTGATTTTTATGTCTAGTTGTCTTACTTATTGAGAAAGCATGCTAATATCCCCAATTATGATTTTGCAACTATTTTCCCTTAAATTCTGACTATTTTTGCTTCATGTAATTGGAAGCTCTATTATTAAACACATATGTATTAATAATTGTTATGCCTTTTTGATAAGCTGGCATTGTTTTCATTGTAAAATGTCCTTCTTTATCAATTTTTGTCTCAAGGTCTATCTTGTCTAATATTAACATTGTCATTGTATCTTTCTCATGTTTACTGCTTTCATGGCATATCTTTTCCCCATCCTTTTGCTGTCACTTTTTATCTGTTTTTATAATTAAAGTATGTTTCTATAGATAGGATTTAATTGGATCTTGCTTTTTTTCCCCCCCTCCTGTCAGAAAACCTCCATCATTTAACTGGCATATTCATTCCATTTATATTGAATATAATTTTAGATATAGCTTGATTTTAGTTTAATATTTTGCTATTTGATTTGTCATAGCCCCATCTCTCTTTTCTCTATCCCTTCTTTTTTACCCCATTTTGAGCTAATGAAATATCCTTAGTATTTCATTTAAATTCCTTTATTGGCTTTTTAGCCATATATCTCTGCATCTTTTTCATGTTAACTTAAAGGTTACATCATGAATAATACAATTATCACTATCAATTTAATGTTAATAGTATAACACCTTACATAATATGTATTAATTTCAACACTATGAATCTATTAGCCCCAAGTCCCCACTCTCTGTGCTATTGTTAATGCATATTCTTATCTTCATATGTTATAAACTGCACAATCAGAATATGTTACCAACTGCCAATTTAGAGTTGTCATTTCTGCTTTACACAATCAAATGGTAAAAAGAGTCATTGTCTCCCCCAGGGACCACTATAGGAGCCTCCTGGCTGACTTTCCACTTCCACTCTTGCCCTCCTTTTTATGTCACCATTTACACAAGAGCCAAAGGTATTTGCTTTCAAATGAGAAATGGATGATGCTATATGTCCCAAGCTTAATTTGCTTCAAAGACTTCCCAGGATGAAATGCAGACTCCCAGAAGTGGTCTTATATTAATCTTCTAGGGCTTCTATAACGCAACACCACAGACTGAGTGGCTTAAACAACAGAAATTTATCTTCTCACAATTCTGGAGGCTAGAAATCCATGATCAAGGTGTCAGTAAATTCAATTGCTGGCAAGATCTCTCTTCCTGACTTACAGACAACTTCTTTCTTGCAATGTCTTCACGTAGTCTCTCCTCTGTGAACACAGAGAGATCTCTGGTCTCTTCTTCTTATAAGGACACTAGTCCTATCATGTGGGACCTCACCCTTTATGAGCTCATATAACCTTAATTTACCTCCTAACAGGCTCTATATCCAAATTTAGTCACATCAGGGATTAGGGCTTCAATATATGAATTTGGAGAGGGGGACACAATTCAGTCCATAAATAATAGGCCTGAAATGTTCTGTCTGGGCCTTAGGAGGGAAAGCTCTGTCTAGCTAATATGCAACCCAACACAATACACAGCACAAACATAACAGCCTGTGCCTATTAGTCAATGCAGGATGTACTGCAGGATGGACCTCACTATGTCTATGTAAGCATAACTTTCATGGACTCCTAGATCTCGCCTCTCAGAGCAGTTTGAACTCTCAAAAAATGAATATTTTGAAAAATTACAGTACAATTTAAACCTAGCAATAACCCAGACACAGCCAGTCAGATGCCTCTGGGCCTTCGCATTACATCCCTGTGCAAGCCCTGAGTACACCTGGACAGAATTCTGCATGCTCAGGAGGACCCCAGACATAGGATCCTAATGAACAAATAGGTGATTTCAGGAGACCCAAGAAGGCAGCCAGGGAAAAGGAGAGATGGTGAACTAAAAGTAAGTGAGCTAAAAAGATGACACTCAAGCACTCATTTTGCAGAGAATTCAAATAGCTACATTGGAAAAAAGCAAAGAAGTTGGTACAAAACTTGATCTAAAAATATAAAAAGCAAAAAAACTTGACCTAATTGCTAGGCACACCATTTTTCCATGACAAATTGTTTGAGTTTGAGCAACTGCAATCGATATATTTACATATGGCATTTACCCAAAAACAAGAAAATAGTTCGCTAAAATAATTTGAAAATTATTTTTTTATAAATACCTCAAAAAAGGCTATATTTCCTATCTCCTAGGCCTGTCTGAAAATGAAAAGTTGTATTCTACAGTAACATGTAACAAATCTGACTCGTGTGCATGTGGCCTTTATTCATTATTTTAACAGACCTGGACGTTTGCCTGAGTTGTCAATAATGCTTTGCCTTACTCCACGTGGCAGTTCCTCCCAAGTGCTGAAGCTGACCTACCCAAATGAGGCTGCTCGCTCAATCTTTTTTATTTATTCCATAACATCTGTATTTGTTTCCTATCACTGCTCTAACAAATTACCACAAAATTAATGGCTTACAGTTTTATAGGTCAAATGTCTGCTGAGGGTCTTATCAGGCGGCAATAAAGGCACTAGAAGGACTGTGTTCCCTTCTGGAGGCTCCAGGGAAGACCCTTTTTCTTGCTCATACAAGTGATTGGCAGAATTCAGTTCCTACAGCAGAACTGAGATCTTTGTCTCCTTCCTAGAAAATAGCTGAGGGCCATTGGCAGCCTCTGTAGGACACCCACATTCCTTGGTTCACTGTCCCCTCCCCCTTCTCAAAAGCGAGCACTCTCACACTTTGAATCTTTCCCTCTTCTTCCACGACATCCTTCAATGACCAAACCAGATTATATCGGGTCCACCTGAATAATCCAGGATAAGGTCCCTATCCATCTCTAGGTGCACACTTTTAATCACATCTTCAAAATTCCTCTTACTGTGGAAGGTAACATATTCACAGGTTCCTGGGAATAGAGTGTGGACATTTTTGAGAAGGCCCTTATTCTGCCTTCCACACCACTGCAAGGTCTTTGGGTCCACATACTGGGCATTTTGCTAGTGCAGCATTTTCAGGCTTTCTCCTCTCCTCCTCCCTATCATACAGAGAAAGTCACTGCAAAGTGCACAAGGACTATCATTTTCACTTGCACTGGGTATTTATTTAGTCTCTCAGATTTGTGGTGGACACCCAAATGTGTGACTTAGACTCTGTTCCTCAACAAAGACCAGATTTTGCCAACAATCCAGCTGCAGATTCTCCAAAAGGGTCCAAGACTATTTCTAATTTCCAATATTCATAATCAATGCCTGCAGAACACATCCTTTTTATGAACCATTAACTTTAGCATAAAATGAAAAAGGTGAGAGAACCTAGCAATAACTTGGTGTAGATTTCTTCCAGAAAAAGTGCTTCAAAAATGTATTCAATTAGGACCAAATAATGCCTGATTGAACATTAAAAAATAAAAACAGGGGAAGGAAAGATTCCTCTTTAAAGTTAAATAAATGGGATCCCTGGGTGGCACAGCGGTTTGGCGCCTGCCTTTGGCCCAGGGCGCGATCCTGGAGACCCGGGATCGAATCCCACATCGGGCTCCCGGTGCATGGAGCCTGCTTCTCCCTCTGCCTATGTCTCTGCCTCTCTCTCTCTCTGTGACTATCATAAATAAATAAAAAAATTTAAAAAAAAATAAATAAAGTTAAATAAATTTTAATTAAACAATTTGTTAGTTGATCAACCATCTGAATCGCTATCAAAATCATCTACAAAGATTTAGCTTTTGTATTGGAAAAATAAAACTAATAGATATCCTTTCATATGTCTGAGCACTTTCTAGATACAAATAAAAATAAATGTTATAATTTAGTAAAATTAAGGAAAATAAGTTCTAGTATGCATTCATTACTTTTGAACAATCTGCACAAGACTAAGGGCACATCAAAAAGGCAAATGCCTCTCTTCATGGTTGTGAGCCCATTTTCTTAGTGTTAATGATTTTGCCCACATCTGCTCCATATAGGGTATTTAGGATATAACTTGGAAACCTGGGAAGTGTATTTAAAATAGGATGTTCCTATGATTGTCCAAGGTTGCCTACTCATCAAGATTACCTCTTCTCCTTCACTTTTTCCTCCCCAGCACTTACCATTCAACACACCATATAAAAAGCTCATTTATTTGTGCATAAATAAATAACCATACTGTCAGGATATACTGACATATAACAACAGCCCTGAGGCTCCCTGCCCTTTGATGCACTATCAACAAACAGTACGAGTTGCACAGTCTAGAATGTTAAGTAAATAATAATGATGACATCACAGATTCTAGATAAGGGATATGACATTTACTATGAATGAGTCATTATTCTTAGAAGGTTTTATTTGAATTCTTCTCTTTCCTTTTCACCTTGGAGTGTGTCAGGGAGAGGGGGTGTTTATTTGATTTATCTTATTGTCTGTATATCTTCCGTTGCTCAATTCAATTTTTTTCTCCTTGGGTGAACCGAACAACAACAGCAAAGACCTAGGTGATGACAGGACAATTTTGAATATCAACAGCCGCAAGAAAGTGACTCAGCATGTGTTTTGCAGAAACCAAACTCATAGACTAATGTTTCTGAATGACTGCCTTCAGTGGGCACACAAGTCATCTGTGAAAAAAAAAAAAATGCAGGTTTGAAATAAATACACAAACAAAAAGCAGAATCAGACCCATAAACACAAAGAACAAACTGACGGTTGCTATCAGGGCAGGAGGATGGGTAAAATGGGTGAAGGGGAGAGGAGATATGGGCTTCCAATTATGAAATGAATAAGTCATGGGAATAAAAGGCACAGTATAGGGAATATAGTCAATATTGTAATATAATTTTATGGTGACGGTAGCTACACTATAGTGAGCACAGCATAACATATAGAGAAGTTGAATCACTATGTCATACACCTGAAACTAACGTAACATTGTACATCAACTATACACATATTTTTTTTAATCTTTAAGATTTTATTTATTTATTGAGAGAGACAGTGTTCACATGAGCCAGGGGGAGAGGCAGGAGAGAGTGAAGCAGACTCTCGGAGAGCAAGAAGCCCAACATGGGGCTCGAACCCAGGACCCCAAGTTCATGACCTGAGCCAAAGGCAGACATTTAATCGACTAAGCAACCCAGGTGCCACTAAAAAATTTTTTTAAAAGAACATAAGTTTGCTTAAAATGTTAATGTTCTGCCTTTAAGTTAATTACCTCCAAACTAAGCTCTGATATCATGGTAGAGCTCGGAGGCCATGAATTTCCTTCCCACATGAGTTGATGGTCGTATGCCCTGGAGTCAATCCCTAAATTCTCAATCCCAACTACTTTTCTATATAATGAACATTCTCCAGTAAAAGATTTATAAGCTTCCTTCCAGCTAAAAAGTTCTATAATTTTAGTCATTAAAACTGAATGACCATCCTCTAATGATATAAAACATGCCTGGAATTCAAAGGTACAAAGATGGTTATAACCTAATCCAGAAGCAGGTTATTTTTTCCAGGTATCTTGAGGTCCAGTCCACACCTACTTTCAAGAACAAAGAGAATGACTGATGAGGAAAGTCCTATTTCAGACTAGAATTCATTCTATGGATAAAAGGAAGACCTGAGAGCAAACTGTCAATGTCCCTTCTTGTACAGCCTCAGGAATGAATAATTAACTTATTTCAACCATCATTTGTAGAACTCCAACCATGTACTATGTATGGTGTGCTGGTTGGTATAACCACAATGAGAAATAAGAAAATAGTTCTAATACTAATCTAATCAGGATAAGTGAAAAGTATTCTTTAAACACTCCTTACAATACAATAAGCTAAGGGTGATAAGAAGTGCTGGTATAAACAGCATAAGGATCAACTCTAATTTATTTCAACACAAGGCCTGCATGTCCAAGAAAATATCTCTGTACTAAAACCATGCAGTGAGAGAAGATAAAATCAACTGCCTCTGAAAAGCTGACAATGAAACAGGACCTCTGCTTTTGTGCTAAATAAAGACATCAATTTGTCCACTCTTCATACTTATGGTAAAATCAGGATGGAATGTAAAGGGAAATAAAAGGTAATGATTTTGGAACAAAGCTGCATGATGCAAGTGCTCCATTGGGAATAAACAGACAAGGAGCAAGTTAGAGAGTTCTGTGCGATGAAGGTCAGTTTCCAGTCTATTCGGCAGAATCAATACAGTGCCTTGGACTTGCAATAGGTCTCATAAGTCATAGATTGACTGGGCCATGTATCAACCTCCACCCTGCATAGCTTTCAATGCCCCTCATCGACAAGCACTGCTGAGTAAAAATCTGTGATCAGAATCCACAATTGGAATGGAATGCTGCCCACACATAGACTGGCAGAGAAACCGAGTAGATAACCAACAGCAAAAAGTACCATCACATTCAGGAGACTATGTGTCAATTCTGGAATTGATTTCCAAAGTCAAAACTGAAACTACCATCAGAGGCCTCCTCCAAAATTCCACTTCATAAAGAAGGTTTGTCTCAATGAAAACTGACATTCTGCACAAATCCAGAGAATCGTATTAATGTCCATCCTTCTTTTTGATATGGTTTTCTCATAGGAAAACAGTTGACAAAATAGAACAAGAAACAGAGAAAGGGAATGGTTAGTACCAGGAAACATCGTTCAAACCTCTAGGCACTCGTCCCATTGCTAACAGTGAACACGAGTCAAAAATCCCTGCCCTCCTAGAGCTTATACTCCACAAGAGGAGACAGAAAATAAATAAATAAGCATGTCATATACAGCATATGAGAGGTGATAAGCATAATAGAGAAAAAGTAGTGAAGGCAGGGAGATAGTTTTGGGGAAGTAGGGCTGCATCAGAGAAGCTGATGTTGCAATCAGCTACAAAGCATGATATTTTCTGAATGCCATCACTCCAAGTAACACCAACAATGTTCACTGTCCAGGCAAAGGG
Organism: Canis lupus dingo; assembly: GCF_003254725.2. Taxonomy (NCBI): domain Eukaryota; kingdom Metazoa; phylum Chordata; class Mammalia; order Carnivora; family Canidae; genus Canis; species Canis lupus. The sequence continues at coordinate 75,163,346 of NC_064247.1, forward strand.
AAGACAAGCACAACTCCTGTTATAGTCTGACCTTTGCACTGGCAACCAAAAACTATACAAAGCAGGCATTCCTCAGTCCCTTGTCTCGAACTAGGAATTTATTTGATGGGCCAGAAAGAGAAAACTCTGACTATAATAATAGCTAACATTTATATAACATTATCTGTGATCATCCAGGTACATTCTAAGAGCTTACACATGTTGATTAATTCAATGGCTCATGTCACTTCAATAAGGCATATTTATTATCAACCTGTTTTTCAGATGAGAAGACCAAGACAGTGAGGTTTACCTGAAGAGTAGATTTGGGATTCCAAACCAAATGTTCTTTTTTTTAAAGATTTTATTTATTTGCTTGTTTGACAGAGAGAGAGAGAGCACAAGCAGGGGGAGCAGCAGAGGGAGAGGGAGAAGCAGGTTCCCCACTGAGCAGACAGCCTGATGTGGGGCTCAATCCCAGGGCTCTGGGATCATGACCTGAGCTGAAGGCACACATTTAACTGACTGAGCCATCAGGTGCCCCAAAACCAGATGTTGTAGCTCCAGAGGCTGTGCTCTTAACTACTGTACAGAGACATATGCCTGCAGCTAAAAACCTTCCTGATATCTCCATTTGGATAGCAAATGGGCAACATGAAATTAATGTGCTCAAAATAAAACTTTGGATTCTTAATACATCTTCCCTCCCCCTCCTTTTCTACCTGTGCACACCTGCTCCTCACTTGGGCTTCCAGAACTCCCTTTATAAATAGAACATACACAGCTGCTCAGGCCCAAAACTGATTTATCTGTTCCTCTCACACTCTTCATCTAATCTGTCCAAAAATCCCGCAAAATATTTCTCACTTTCAGCAACCTCCAATCACTTCCAGGCCATTGTCAGGTTTCATCTACAAAACAGAACAGCCGGCTAGCTGGTCTCTCTGCTTCTCTCTTGTTGCAGAGTCAATTCTCCCTCCTCCAAGTACGAGTGATCTTTTGAAATGCAAATTGTATCATACAATGCCCTTGCTCAAATCAATCTGATGACTTCTATATTAGTCAGAGGTCTCCTGAGAAACAGAACTAGTAGGATATAGAGAGAGAGACAGAGAGACAAAATGAGAGAGAGACAGAGATTTACTTATTTCAAGAAATTGGCTGCTGCAGTTTTGGGGGCTGGCCAGTCCAAAATCTGAAGAATGGGCCAGCAGGCTAGAAATTCCAGCTACAGTTAATGTTGTAGTCTAGAGTCTAAAGACTAAAAGCTCAAGCAGAATTTCTATGTTTCGGTCTGAAGAAAGAATTCCTTCCTCCCTAGGGGACTTCAATCTTTTCTCTTAGGACCTTCAACTGATTAGATGACATTAAGGAGGGTAATCTGCATTAAGGAGGGTAATCTGCTTTACTTAAAGTCTACTGATTTAAATGTTAATCACATCTTAAAAAAAAAAAAAAAAAAAAAAACCTTTGGGATGCCTAGATGGCTCAGTGGTGTCTGCCTTCGGCTCAGATCCTGGTCCCAAGATCCAGGATGGACTCCCACATCAGGCTCCCTGCATGGAGCCTGCTTCTCCCTCTGCCTGTGTCTCTGCCTGTCTCTCTCTGTGTCTCTCATGAATAAATAAAATCTTTTTTAAAAATATTAAAAATAAAAATAAAAAAATACCTTCATGGCAACATCTATACTGGTGTTTAACCAAACAACAGGGCACTGTAGACTAGCAAAGTTCACACATAAAATTAACAATCACAGCTTCAAAAATTCAGAACAAAAGCTATGGCCTATAGGTCTCTCTCTCTTTCTGCTCCTACTTTATCCATTCTTTGAATCACCTGGGCTCCTTGTTCTGCATACGTGACATGCTTCTTCCTACTTACAAAAAATGCCGTGTGCTTGTTTTTTCTGTTCTTTGTATCTGGTATGCTCTTCCCCCAGAACTCCATATGCCTCCATCCTTCACTTAATTTGCCTCTGTCTAACGTCCCTGCCTCAGGGAGGCCTTTCTTGGCCAGTGTATCTCCGACAGACCAGAACCCTTTAGTACCCTCTAGGTTCTCTGTCTGCCTTCATAACACTTATCATGTCTAGAGGCATATTGTGTGCTTGTTCACTGTCCCCTTTGCCCCACCAAGATGTTTTATTTAAACATGTAAATCTCTAGCTTTATTCAGTGTGAGGCTGAATAGTCTCTGCTATATTGTTGGTACTCAGTGAATGAAGCTGAATGAACAAAGGACATTATAAAAGTACATTTTTAATCCATTGGCAGAAAGGAACTATGGTAATATTAAGAAACATTAATATCACTTTTCAAATACTTACGATGTAAGTGAAACTATACATAGTGTTACTTTTTTGCTATAATTTATATTCCATGCAACATTCTCTTTAGCTGTAGTGATTGTTTTTGTTTTCATCTAAGGTTTTTGCCAATCTTCTATAATTGAGTTTTTTGGGGTTTTTTTTATTTGAGGTCACAACTCTAAATGCTCTTTCCTCCCTAGAACATTACGCTTGGATCAACCAACCTCATCAAAGCACAATGCACTGAATAACCATCATTAAAAAAAAAAAAAATATATAATTTGGGGCACAAGAGTGGCTCAGCCCGTTAAGCATCTGACTTTGGCTCAGGTCATGACCTCAGAGTCCTGGGATTGAGCCCCACATCCGGCTTCCTGCTCAGCAGGGAATCTGTTTCTCCCTCTCTCTTTGCCCCCATCCCTCCCCTCATTCATGCTCTCTCTTAAATAAATAAAATATTTTTTTAAAAAATCATACGGGATCCCTGGGTGGCTCAGTGATTTGGTGCCTGCCTTCGGCCCAGGGTGTGATCCTGGAGACCTGGGATCGAGTCCCACGTTGGGCTCCCTGCATGGAGCCTGCTTCTCCCTCTGCCTGTGTCTCTGCCTCTCTCTCTCTCTCCAGTCGCTCTCTCTCTGAATAAATAAATAAAATCTTTTTTAAAAATCATACAATCTATGTTGTATAGGTCTCCAGAACTTATTCATCTTGTATAAGTGTAACTTTAGAGCCTATAGTTAACTATACAGTGTTGTGCACTTAAAGTCATGTTAATAGGGTAGATCTCATGCTAAATGTTCTTACCACAAATAATAATAAAGCATGGGAACACAAGAATACTTTTCAAGGTGATGGATATGCTTATTACTTTATTTGTGGTAATGATTATCATAGGTTGTATACATATGTACAAACCCACCAAAATGTACACACTACACACAATTTTCTATATATTAAGTATATCTTATTAAATTTAAAAAGAAATTAGTAAGCTCCATTCCTCCACAGAACCTTGATCTCTATGCCAGCTGTACTGCAGCTCTAGCCATGCATCACCCACCCCTCTTTGTCCAAATACTGTGAATTGTTGTAGCCCATTACATATTTTAAAAACAGTTCAAACCAGAACTGGTATTTAGATAAAAGGATACGAAAATCAGTGGAGTCAATAGAGAGCTTGTTTATATAGTGACTAATAGTGTTCTTCGCTTTAAAAAAAAAAAAAAAGATGTTATCTATTTATTTGAGAAAGAGAGAGAGAGAGCACAAGCAGTGGGGAGAAACAGAGGGAGAGGGAGAATCAGACTCCCTGCTGAGCAGGGAGCCTGAACGTGGGATTTGATTCCAGGACCCGGGGATCACAACGTGAGCCAAAGGCAGACACTTTATTGACTGAGCCACCCAGGTGCCCCTGTTTTCTTTGCTTTTAAGGAAATTGCTCATCATCTCATTATACAGTGACCTAAGAGGATTTTTAGTATTTTTAGTTCCAAGTTTGCAAATTAGATAACCAAAAATAATAATAATAATAAAGCTATCAGATTCTGCACTGCATCAAAAAAATATCTTCAGGAATATCTTCAGGAACACAGAAGGAAATTTATGCGAATTTACTGTTGACTCTTCTGTGTTTGGCAGACAAGGCCATTACTAGGCATTTCATATGCCATCTGTCCTTCTCCATCACAATAAACAGAGATATAGAGAATTCAGTATGTATATGTGATCACAAAGACTGTCCCTTTACAGAGTCAAAATCCAGTTCCAAGATGTTCTGATTCCCAGTCTGTGTTCTTCTCAGCGACCTGGCCACAAAGGGATGAATACTCAATATTCCAGGCACTCAATACAGTTCCACAGGTGGATGCTGGACACCTACTTAAAATCTAGACTCTCAAAAACATTTTTAGGGCAGCCCCAGTGGCTTAGCGGTTTAGCACCACCTTTGGCCCAGGGCGTGATCCTGGAGACCCGGGATTGAGTCCCACGTCAGGCTTCCTGCATGGAGCCTGCTTCTCCCTCTGCCTGTGTCTCTGCCCCTCTCTCTCTCTCTCTCTCTCATTCTCTCTCTGTCTCTGTCTCCATGAATAAATAAATAAAATCCTTTAAAAAAAATTTTTTTAGGAAGAATTTCCCTACCAGTCTACACTGCAAGAATCTCCAGCATCCTAGCAAGGCCCTTAGGATTCTACATCTGTAAGGAGAGTAAGGAATCAGATAATGAAGTCTAAGATGTCTTCTTGTTCTCTGCTCCTAGGACCATGGCCACAGGACAGGGTCCTCTCCTCCCAAGGCTAAGGCCCAGAGGCTCAGTGTCCACTAGAGAACCATCTTGTTGCTGAAGGAAGAGCTCTGACCTCCAGTATGTCACTCCTCCAAAATCATTCAAATGCTCTGTGAATTCTATTGTCATCTTTCCAGGAATGAAAAATTACATAATTAAATAAATGAAGTGGGTATTTAGTTTACACAAGAAATGATGGTTCCAGACCGAATTCTACAATCATGTGAACCGCGTGAATTTCATGTACTAACCTCTCCGAGCCTTTCTTCAATCATAAATGACACGACTGGGATTCTATAGAATCCATTCCAGCTCTAATATTCTGTGAGCTAAAACCAAGTAAAACCTTCTTGTTTTTCCTCTCAAATTTTACTTCACCTTATTCATTTTTTTCTCAATTAAATAGAACAATATTCTATGGAAAATAAGCTCTTCCCCCTCCTTTAAGAAACACACCTTGTCTTTCTGTTGTGTGTCTCCTCTTTGTACTTCCCAGCAGTTGCCACTTCAAGTGCCCGCTCTATTTTGTGCTGAGTTTTATTTCCTTCACTTTCCTCTTTCCTTGAACAGCAGGTGCCAGAATAACAAGGCAGTGTGAAATTTACAGAAACAATGTGTTTATACAGTTGGCTACCTTATCTAAAATGTAATTCTATTGGACTCTAAATCAGATGTCTTGCTATATGCCACAAGTTACAAAGAATACTATACAAAGCTACTACCTATCATATTTTGCACAAAGGTATGGGGTCTCAAAATTACTTTATTGAAGTGCAAAAATTTCTATGAACCCTTCTGTTATATCTCTACGGAAAGTAAAACACTCTTACTCTGAAATTATTCCCTGTTTATATCATAGAGTATTTAAGAAGGTCCCAAATAAAACACTAGTCACAGCATTAGGGTGCCTGAGTGGCTCAGTCAATTAAATGTCTGACTCATGGTTTCAGCCCAGATCATGATCTTGGGATCATGAGATCGAAGTCCTCCATCAGGTTCTACACTCAGCATGGAGCCCTTTCCCTCTGCTCTGTCCCCTAGTTAATCAAATTACTAGTCACAGCACTAAAAATCCTTTCACTTAATCATATTGAAACATGTGAATCATACTGGAATTCTTGGTAGATCTGGCCTCAAAATGTAACAAATGTACAAAAATGTATTTATTTTTGAAAAAATAAACAAAAGATATCTTAAGATTATCACCTTTCCTTATTAAATTTACTTTGTGATTATTTCTGTGAAAGCTGTCTCTTGGATGAATTTGTTTTATTTTAATTAAAGTTGAACACAAAAGGGTTTTGTTTTAAACCCACATATCTGACCCTACAGAAATCTCCTATTTGATTTAACTAAAAGATATGCTTGAACTTCTCCTATATGTTAGGAAGTTAACCATTGCTTGCTACCCACCCAAGATCAATACCAGGAATGCTCTTAAAGTAACTGTATTTTCCTGTTTTCCTACATCTGATATTGCTACTTCTCTTCCCCTGTGAAACCACTGACCTACTCAAAATGGGGTTGGGTTTTGTATGTTCCAATGAGGACCTTAAAGAAATAGTGATTCCTTGGGTTGAAATTCAATCAATGCTCTTATAGTGTAAATGGATTTATTTTTAATCTAATTCCAGCATCATGGGCTTCTTATTAGCCATAATTAACTTCTAACAAATCAAGGTCTCTGCTGGAATTTAGTCTCGGGCAGCACCCACGAAATCAGCATAATGCCTCAAATTCAGTACCTTTACTATCATTCTACATTAGGCACCACAGGTAGAGTTAGAAAAGACACACTTCTTGTCCTCAAGGAGTTTGTTATAATTAAGGAGCCCAGGAAGCCTTCTCTGTTCCAAAATATTCCCCCACATGGCCTGGCCATAAGGTCTGAGATTCCCACATTCTTCATTCTTTTGGGGTGAGACAATGAAAGTAATTGTAAAGAAAACCAGTATGCAATCTCATTAACACTTGATAAAATCTTTATAAGGTAGAACTCAGGAGGGTCAGTCAACGTTCTGACAATTTCAGTATTCTCTAACCCAGTTATTCCCAGCTCTGCTGATAATCAGAACCACCAAACAGATTTTTATTAATTCAACAGGCTAGACGTGGAGTCCAGGAATCCATATTTTTCAGCCAGATTAGGAAATTAAAATCTCAAGTCTGCTCTCTTGCTTTTTTCCATTTCCCTTCCTCTCCTCTCCTTCTCCTTCCCCTTCTCATTCTCTTCCACTTCCTCCTGTTTCTCCTCCACTTCTCCTCTTCCTCTTCCTTCTTCAAATAAGTAACAGAAATAAAATATGGTAAAAGTAGTGTTCTCCTAATGTTATAGATACAGATCCTTAACATGAAAACCAGAACTATGCTGCACCTGTATATTTTAACATTCATTCACATCTATTTTAGTTACTAGGAATATTCAGATTAAATGTGTAAAATGTCCAAGAAAAGCTTGGTAATTTTACTTTACAGAGATACTAAGCAAAAGCCTTGTTTTATGTGAACACCTTATCACAGGCACACAGGGGGATCTTGAAGTATTTAGGTAGCCCTATACGTAGGAAATTTGAGATATTTGTGACACCATATTTACATTCCAACAAATAGTTCTGGCCTTTTAAATATCTTCTCTATTATTCTGGACATACTTCACTTATACATGTGTATTTCTGAGATATCTAAAGGGAATTCTCAAGGCTTTTAATTTCTGCATAATTCTTTCAGCAATTGCTTCACTTTTAATAATATTTCTTAAGCCATGTTTTGTGTTTATGAACTTTTACCCAAATTTTAGAGATTTAAGACTTGAATATACATTTAAGAGAAGATGTTTGGGATTTTGTTTTGTTCTCTTTGTCTCCCCAGAAAGCAATATACGCAGGTAGTTATTTCAGGATATGTTCTACTGTCGTTTATTTTATTGCTTCCTTATTTTGGCTTTGTCATATTGCTCCCATAGCAAGTCTAACTGCTAATTATCTTTTCCTCAAATTTCTTAGGATTAATTTAAAACAAAGTTGATTCCTCATTCACTTCAATTTGATGTGCTTTATTTTGCATAGCAAATATTTATTCCATTGATAAGTATTATATATACTATAAATCAAATTGCCATTACAAATTAGGTATGCATATCTAGTCTCTTAACAAGATTATTCTGAGCTGCTTTTCTCTTCTGTGAAAATATGTTTTCATCTCTTCAAAACATCAAATCATGTTGTTTTAACTTATTCTTAAACACTGGGGTTTTTTTAAGTCATTAACACTTTGTAGGAATCTTAGCATGAAAAGATCTCTTTCCTAATCCAAGACTATCCTTAATTTTTAAAATCCTTAAAAAGTAATTTAATCAATTATGGGATGCCTGGTGGTTGAGCGTCTGTCTTCAGCTCAGGGCATGGTTCTGGATCCATGGATCAAGTCCCACATCGGGGACACAGGAGAAACTGTTGCTGAGGGAAAGTACCCCATCACACTCTTTATAACCAGCTTTGGTGTTGCCAACAGCAAACATCCTCTCAAATAAGGTAATGCTTGGCAAGAGGCAACCACTCAGCACTCTTCCCACCAGGGAAGACACAAAATTTGTACAAGTGAACACTCCAAGGAACCATCACTCAAATCAAGATATAGAATACTAATCTCAGCACCTATAAGCCCCCTCTCTCCTAGGCACTACTCCTCTGAGTGCCATATCCCAACTTATGCACTTTCCTGAATTCTTAAATCATAGATTAGTTTGCCTATTTTTTAATTTTATTTAAGGTATATTTTCACCTGGCTTCTTCCACTCAATATTATTTTTCTTAGATTTATTCCTGTTGTCACCTATAACAATATGTCATTCTCATTATTGTAGGATACTTTACAGATACTTGTTTGTTTGTTTACTTCCTCAACTCTTGGTAGACATTTGGGTAGTTTCTTGCTTGGGGATATTACAAATGGTGCTGCTACAAGCATTCTAGTAGGTGTCTTTGGTGAATATGATAAGCCTTTCAGTTGTTTCTATACCTAACAATGAAATTCCTAGGTAAAAGAGTGTGTATATATCTAGCTTGGCAGATAGTGCCAGTCTTCCAAAGTGGTTGTACCAGTTTATGCTCTTACTCATAGTGTATAAAAATCCCAGTTGTGGGACACCTGGCTCACTCAGTCAGAAAAGTATGCAACTCTTGATCTTGAGGTCATGAGCTTGAGCCCCACACTGGGTGTGGAGATTACTAAAAATAAATAAGCTTTAAAAAAAAAGGGATCCCAGTTGCTCTGCATCCTTAACCATGCTAAATATTGTTAGTATTTCTCATTTGGGATATTCTGGTGGATATGTCAAGCTCTACTTTTATTTCTTTCTTTAAAAAGCTTATAAGAAAGTTTACTGATGAGGTTAAGAGATAAAATATTTGAATTCCCAACACAAAGTGAAAATACATTTTAATAGATAATTGTACTACACACTTCATGTAAATTGCAAACAGAGAGAGACATAAATGTTGAATATGCCCATACTCAGGAGAATTTAACAAATATAATATCTTATTATGCCATCCTTCCTGAACTCCCACTGTATACACTTTTAATTGGCTTTTCCATTGAATAAAAGTATTTCATGAGATTCAAAATATTCCTTCCTAACTATATTGTATGAATATTTTATTTTGTTGGACCATATAGCATGTGTGATTCAGTGAAATATATAAATAAAATATGCTTATCCTTTTTTGAGAGAGAAAGAGCTTGAGCAGGAGCAGGGGTAAAGGGGGAGGAAGAAAGAGAATCTTAAGCAGGCTCCATGCCCACCCAGCAAGAAGCCCAATGAGACACTCCATCTCACAACCCTGAGATCATGACCTGAGCCAAAGTCAAGAGTCGGACACTTAACTGGCAGAGCCACCCAGGCAAGTAAACACACTAACGATCTTCTAACTCCAGTTCTACGATAAGACAAAGGTGATGGTTTAAAAAGTATATGGTCATTTCATCGCACTGGGAATCAAGCCTGAATTGTCTCCCGTAAGAAGGGGGAGAGGGCTATTATAAGGACCAAATTTTTCAGAAGACGACACAAATTATCGAATGCTCTGACAAATCATTCTGTATGTAAATTTAACAGTTGAATCCAGATCTAAAATCAATACTGATATGCCCTAAAGTTGCCAACTAAGAAGGAAAAGAGGTTCAGATATCAACATCCAGCATGGACAGTGGCACAGGTGAAATGCAGAATTGCTGGCATCAAATTTTATCAACTTTCAACTATTCTCCTTTTTTTTTTAAAGGACTGAATATGTCCAGATATTTGGGAACCTATTTTAGGCAATGCATCTATTTACTAGTAAGTGTAAAGAGGTAGCCATGGTAAAGGGGGAAACTATAAAGCTACCGCTCTAAGCTATGTGGCTGGTATCTGCAAACTGCTCAGATACATAAAAGCCAGGAAATACAACTTAGAGCACAGATGCAACTCCTGTCTCTCATCCACTACCTTAAAGGCAGGAACTATGTTTTATGCATCCATCACAACAAATGCCTTCTTACAGTCATTTACATCCAGCAGCTCACACAGCAAAGACAGCACACAGGCTGGTAGGTTATGCTCTTCTCTCCTCTCCAACCCTACTCCTACACATTCTTTTGTAATGTATTTCCCATTCATTCATGTCTCCCAAAGAACAGGGTAATTGGAATGTTTCCCACCAACAGCCCCTGAAACCTTTGGTCCCATGCTCCTCCTTTCCTTCACCTTAGCACATTACATACTTAGAAGAAAGTTGACAGAATACAAGCTCAGCGATATCCAAGGCAGAAATACTCTTTGCTAGCATATGATCTCAAATACAGTTTTCAGTACACAATCAGGTCCTCAATAAACACTGCCAATTCCCTGTCCTTTAGCCACACATTTCCTCTGAACCTAGCACTGACTCAATGAAGACATTCTTTCCACTTAGGAGGGCCATGTCCAGAGACTGAAAATATGAGTGTTTTTCCTGAGTTAGGCACCACGGTCTTGCTTTGACTAAGCATGAATAATGCTTAAAACTCTTTTGTGCAGTTCCTGGTTGTACTACAGCTTTATAGGTAAAGTATGGGTCTTTAATATACTAAGGGTGTCACTCCTGACAATTAGTTGAGTTCAACAGAAGTGGTACTAGAGCACCTGCTGGAAGCCAGGACCAACGCTAGGTGCTTGAAATACACTTCCCTTGGTGGCCTTTTGAAGTTAGGAGGATCCGGGATCCCTGGGTGGTGCAGCGGTTTGGCGCCTGCCTTTGGCCCAGGGCGCGATCCTGAAGACCCGGGATCGAATCCCACGTCGGGCTCCCGGTGCATGGAGCCTGCTTCTCCCTCTGCCTGTGTCTCTGCCTCTCTCTCTCTCTCTGTGACTATCATAAATAAATAAAAATTTATTAAAAAAAAAAATTTGAAGTTAGGAGGATCCAAACCACACGGAGGGATACTCCACAACAGTAATTGAGTTATGCATGGGATACACAGGAAAAGAGGGCATTTATTCTTGCTCAGAGAAGTCAGAGAAGAGTTGCTAAGGAAGGAGACTTGGATGTGGTAGTGGACCCACAATGTCACCCACCTCATCAGTGATAACTCCTTAACACTCCTTGTGAGCATGCAGCCTCACAACCTTGATCACCAAACCTCAGTGCATTACTAGTAAACCCAAAGTCCTCTGATGGCATCTGAACACTCTAGTTCAGTTAGCATTCAACATGGTTCTCATGGTTCTCCTGATCTTCCCTTCAAGCAATCACTAGTTTTCATCCCTTCCACTTATTCTTTCTTCTGTGCTGCCACCTAAAATATATTCCTTCCCATATGACACTTATTCAAATCCCCTATATTTTTTTTTTTTTAATCACAGTCTGGCTCAGGACTTACTTCCTCCAGAAAGTATCTGTCTACATATAAACACTCCCTTCCCTATGATTTCCTCTATTGCACTGTCAGCGGTGTATTCAGCTGTTATCTTGAAACAGTCTCTGTTGTCTAAGAGTACCTTGTCTCCCTACAGGGATTCAATTCCTAATGACAATAAATGTAGGGTTCCAACAGATCATTCAAAAAGCAGGAGGTTTTAATAGTAGCACCTATCCTCCTGGGATAGGTGCTACTACCCTCCTGGGGTAGGGTATCCTCCTGGATAACCCTCCTGGACCCTCAACTCTAGGGCTCAGCTGTTCTCTGGACGGTACAGCAGCTATAGCCTTGATTTCGGTGAGAATTGGTATCCACTGTCCCCAGAATCTATACCAAGGAGAAGCCCTCTAGCATGGGGTTGTAAAGCCTTTAAGAAAGGAACATCAGGAAGCTCACAGCCCCACTTAGCCTCCCATATGCTCCAGATACAGGGAGGGTGGTCTCTAGAGGACTCGTCCAGAACTGAGGTTTGTTAGTTTCCTAGGACAGTGGCAACAAAGTACTACAAACTTCATTATTGAACAGAAACTTGTTCTCTTACAGCTCTAGAGCCCAATAGTCCAAAATCAAAATGCCAGCAGGACTGTACTGTCTCAGGGACTATAGGCTGGTAATTCATTCCATATCTCTCTCCCAGCTTCTGGTGGCTGCCAGCCATAATGTTCCTTGGTTTGTGGCCACATCCCCATCTCCATAGTCATGCTACCTCCCCCTCCTCTCTTCAAATCTCCCTTGCATGTCTCTTGTAAGAAACTTACTGCATTTAGGGCCCACCTGGATAATCCAGGCTGATCTCTTTATTTCATGATCCTTAATTTAATTACACCTACAAAGACTCTTTTTCCCAATAATATCACATCCACAGTTTCTAGGAAATAGGGTCTGGACATATCTTTTTGCAGGCCACATTCAACCCACGGAGAGTGATAACCTAACTACCTGAATTTTTTCACTAACAATGGTGGTTTACAAAGCATACTCACCATTTAGCTTAAGTATTGCAAATAATTAAGTCTACCTCCTTAGTTACCAAAATGTATTCAAGGAGCATCACTAGGTGCTTTGAGGGGTAAAAATGAACTAAGATTTCTTTAAAGGTTATTATAATCTAGCAGGAAAAGTAAGCAGGTGCACAAGTACAGGGAAGTTGGATATACATGAGAATACAATGCTTTGCAAGAAGAGTAGAAGCAGAGTAAAGACTGCTTGTTCCTTTTCCCTCTAATTCTTCCTCAACGCCACTCTGACCAACAAGCAGTCAGACACATTATGTATCTCACAACTGTCCTATTACCTGATGTTTGGTTCATTTCATTCATGGGCACTGAAGGCAAGTGGACACCCCTTGCTAAATGTGATCTTAGGGAGTTCTCATGAGCCCAAAATCTGAATGTCATACTACAAATGCATATCACATTAAAAATATGGTAACTTCCCAATAAATTCTAGAAAGAAAGCAAAATATATGATCTCTAGTATTGTTTCAAACTTATTTTAACAATATGAAAGTCTATGGACAACATATATATAAAAGCTATGCACACACGTACACAGACATACACAGGTAAAAAATGTACTCTTTTTAGAGCTGCCTTTGCTCAACATAGAATATACATAAAACATTATCTACCACAAATGACTTTAATAATTATAACTTCTGCTTAACCATCAGATTTCCATTTCTTTGTCTTTACTCATGATTCTGGGTCTTTATTCATACAAAAGTAACACTAAATCACTTTCACAGAAGGACTTAACTTCTACTGGCAGCTCAGGGTCAGCAGTCAAGGCTGGGAGAGAAAGGAGGACCAATTAATAGAGCTTTAAAGATGGTTCAAATGTCGTAAAGACAAATACCCAAAATGGTTCCACATCTTTCTAGTTCAAAATTTCATTTGCAATCACTACTTCTAGCCCAATTATGTATGTAAGACTACAGTTTCTGCATGACAATGGCTTGCTTCCTTTAGTTTTTAGCACATCAAGGGCAATCCGAAGATATAATCGATACATTATGGCTATGTAGTTACAGAAAGGAGATCAGGAAATGGGGCGGCAGGGACAGTGTCCTCACAAGATGAGGTTGAAGACAAGGGGATCTGTATCTGGCCACTGTGTTTAAGGAAGGAGGTGCACAGAAGAACACAGTTGGAATGCTCCAGTAAACATGCTGGGCTGCTTACAAAGGAGGGAGTTTTGGCTAAACATGGGTACAGAATTTTCGACAAAGGGCGACAATCCTTAAAGCATTCATCTTTCCAACCCTCAAAGCTCAGCACATGTTAGAAAATCATTTTCATCAAAGTTGAAAGGAGAATATCTATCCATTCCATGACTTGCCTCCCTGGTTCCCTATTAACAGAGAGCACTCCCTGAGTGGAAAAAAAGATCCGAAGTGGTAGAATTTTTTATGGATTGTTCTCACTCTATTATAGATTAAATGTACCATATTGTCAATTAATCAAACTATCAACATGGATTGCAAAGCAGTTCACAGGCCTGCTGGATTTGAGTTATTGGCTCAAAGCTGATTACCTAACAATTTTTCTATAAAAGTTGAGCCCAGCAGCTATACAGATCCAGAGAATCTACCCTTCAGAAGAGACCAACAGCTTGGCCTTGGGAGCACATTGTGCTTCCTCAGCAACCTCACCCAGAGCAATGCTCTGGATAGCAGCTCACTGTTGGCTACAAAGCAGTAATCTGGAGAGTATGCAATCCAAATTAAATTTGTATCCACCCATATTTTTTTAAATCCATTTACTATTTCCCTGTTAAATTCTTTTAAAGGCTGAATCTTGTGGAGCAAAGTTTTTTTTTAGAAAAAAACTGTAATTCAACATGTTCGATTTTACAAAATTATTTTCAAATAGATACTAATCCACATACACAGTTTTTCCAAAGAATATTTATCAGTGTCATTGTCATTTGAACCAAAATGAGGGGCACTCCACAGAGATATGGAAGGTGAAAAAGAAACAACCAACAATTTCCATGAAGCAATGGTGGGACCAAACAAGGACTTCAGCAAATGGCAGATATGACAATTTGCCAAGCCTTTCAAAATGTCCTCCTACATATCACCAACTTCAGGGATGTGAGCAAATGGTTTCACTGAAATTCCTGAAATTACTGCAGATGTTTTCTCCCTTAGCCGGAATCCATTCATTTTTATCCATACGTGTTTATAGCTGACAACACTAAGGCTTAGAGATACTGCACAACTTGCCCTAGGTCCCACCTTCAGGAATTAGAAGAATTTTCAATCAAATCAGATACTCTCTTATGCCTGAACCCATTCTGCCACAGTAACGGACTTTTCACCATAGTAAATAACGTTAGAGTATGGTCAATACGAACATTTCTGTTAATCAATATAAGGTAACCAACACCATACATTGTTTTGTGACAGTATCTGTATTCTGAAATCTCTCCCTTCTGGCCATATTTTGAGGAAATTCCCCCAGCCAGCTCATGGTGGTAGATGTGTGGTTTCTAAGATGACACAAGAACCTACTGCCGCATGGGTGGAGAGCCCCCGTGGAAGCGGTTCTCAAGAATCAGAAATGCTCTAACAAAAGGGAGGACTAAAGGAGATGAATTTAATACAGTAACAACAATCACAAAAACGTTATTCCCCAAATGTCACTAGAAGATATGCTAGCTATCTTCTCCTATTCTTCTATTAAACACATACTTCCTTCAACTTTCTTAAACCCAATTCTGGAAATTCTGAGCCTCTTACAGAAAAGATTTGCTTTTTGCTAGGAACAATGCAACAACTGAGCCTTCTCTTTGGCAGGCAGCCTCCTCAAAATATGCCCACTGGACTTCACAGTGAGAGGTTTGGCATCACCTGGGGGCAGGAATTGTACCACCAGCAACTTTCCCTGCCAATCCTTCTACATGACAAAGCACATATGGATGCAAATAAGCTAATCCTTCTTTGGAAGAGTAAACTGCACCTGGCAGTCAGTTTACAGAAGTGCCAGACAGAGAAGATGTGATTGTGAGGTATCTGGGGGATTGCTACAGAGCAGGCTGGGAAAATCCCCACCTGGGATGCCTGAGATAAAACCTAATCACCTGCTGGGATAATTGGCCTCTGAAACAGATACATGCTAATAATAGTATCAAGTCATAGGTTATTAAACTGCTGAAAGGTTAGGGATATTTGCCTATTGATTACAGAATTCCTGAAAATGGCAAAGCCAATAAAGCTCAAATAAATGAATCAAATGAGACTACAAAAAGCAACTGTACATCCTGTTAGGTGACAAAGAAGATATCCAGGGATAGGTTATCCCTTCAAATAATAGCGCAAGGAGAATGTTATTAGAGAACAAGATGGATCTCTATAAAAGCTGAGAAACCCCACCACCACTTCCACCAAATTAACAAAATAATGTTGGTATAGGATATCCTTAGGAACAGGAAAATAAGTCTTTAACAAAAATGTGTAAATATATGGTCTAATTCATATGTTCATTTTAAATTCTCTCTACTCTGAATTCTCTAATGACAAGCGGTGGTTTTAAAATATGTCTGTGATAGTATTGATACTCCTCCTATTGAAAGATGGGAGTTTATCCTCTCTCCTTAATCATTAGTGACTTGCTTGTAACCAACGGCATGCAGACTAAATGATGCTGCATGACCTCCAAAGCTAGGCAGCTTCTATCTGGTTTTTGGGGGACACTCATTCTAGGGAATTCATTTAATAAATGGCTACCCTGAGACCACCATGCTGGAGAAGAGAAGAAAGCTCTCACAACGCCAGCTAAGGTTCTAGCTAACCGCCAACTTAGCTCCCAGTCATGGGAGCGAGCCATCCTGGTCACTCTGGGAGTCAAGCCTTCAGAGGACTCCAGTGATAGCCAACATGTGATCACAATCACACAAGAGCTGCCTGGTCAAACCATTTCCGAATTCCTGAGCCATGAGTGTATGAAGCAAATAAAATGATCATTTTTTTTCACACCACTAAGTCTTGGAGTAACTTATTATGCAAAACATTGTTGACCATTCTCCAAACTTCCAACAAATTATAGTTAACGTTTTACAATGCCTTTCAATTTACAGAGTATGATCATACAATCTCATTAATTTTTATGAGTATTATATGAAATATGTAAAATTATCAGGAATTGCAGAAATGTAGACAAGTGCTTAATACCAGAATCAGGACTCAGAACTACATCATTTTATTCCCGGCACTCAACTCTGTGCTGACTCTCAAATGGGATAAGATATTTTAAGTGCCTAAAAATTTTATCTATTCAAAAATGCTAGGTGACAATGAAAAAACTATCAGCATTGGTCCTTTGCTCGATATTTCCAGATAAATGGTCTCTTCATGTATTTATATGTTCTTATAAAGTGTTTAAAATAATAATAAAGCAATTCCTGGAGAGTCTAAATGGCAGCCAATTCTTATATTTCTTTACATTTGTAAATAACATAGTGATTTCTCTGTAATTTTACCTTCAACGTTATAAGGAACAGACCAGGTTTCAGGAAGTGAAATAAAATTGAATTTTAAAAAGGCATGGAGAGACTTCTATTTCATACCAACTCTCTGGATTTCACATCCCAAACGCACACTGGGAATTGATTGGGGTCCTAAAAATTTACAATTTGCTTAATCCTAAAAGAGTCTGCCAAATCTGGCATGTCGTCTAGGTATTTTTAAGTTCCCCCGTATTAAATTTTTACAAAGGATAAATCAACAAAAACACATTTACTTTTTCCTATTAAGGGCACTGATGTGATGCAAAGAAGTATAAAATGTGCTTCCAGCCTTACAAAAGCTTACAGGCTGGTTGGGGCTATTCAGAGATAAATCTGTATGACGTAGCAGAAAGTGGACTGAATCAGGAATACGGTTCCCTCTTTACCTAGAAAGGGCGCCATACGGATCAAGAATGAATACACCTTGTAAGGCACAAAAATGCTAAGCAAATGTAATACAAAATACACGTACCAATTACCACAGAAAGATTCCATCCAAAATGGAGGCTGGATCCCCGCTGTTTTTAGAAAGTTGTTAAGCTGGATCTTACGGATGAGTCCACGGTAAAGGTGACCTAAGCCATACCTGAGGCGCAGGCCGCGGGTCTAAGCAGAGGCTTCAACGAAGCCGGTTGAAGCTCACACACACGCTCCCTCTTCGCGCCTTCCCTCCACAGCGCCAGGGGCTCCGGGAGGGAGCTTTTACGTGCCGCTGGTGCCCCGTTTTTACGGTGTACGTCACTGCGCGGCTTACGACAGCTGCCCGGTTTGCGTCACTGCGCGGTTTAGGTCACTGTGCGGTTACGTCACTGCGCAGTTTAGGTCACTGCACGGTGTACGTCACTGCTAGGTGTACGTCTCTGCACAGTGTATGTCACTGCGCAGTTTACATCAGCTGTCCGGTTTACGTCACTGCGCGGTGTACGTCACTGCGCGGTGTACGTCACTGCGGTTACGTCACTGCGCGGTATAGGTCACTGCGCGGTGTACGTCACTGCGGTTACGTCACTGCGCGGAGTACGTCACTGCGCGGTTTAGGTCAGGTGCTGGGTTTCCTGTCCTACGCTCCGTTGTACCTCTGGAGCCCGGCCTGACATCTCGGGCCCTGGTTTCAATTCGGCAGGCCTGGTTTTACGCCTGAGGCCCCCTTTTTGCGGCTGCCCCAGGGGACACCTCTGGCCCCCGGTGCCGCCGTACTATACACTTGCACACTTGGAAACTACTGTCTGAGGGCCCGGTCTCCCAACAGCCTGAATCTCGGCGCCCACTTAGATTCTCCCCCTCTGCGCCCCCGCCCCCCCCCCAGGAACGCCGGCAGGTCTTCTTCCCACGCCCTCAACTACTAGCGGCCCCCAAGAACGGGCTGCGTGGAGCACCAGGGGAGTCCGAAAGACCACCAGGAGCTCGGCCGGTTCCAACGATGGGTCCAGGGCCCGCGGGAGGCGCTGCGCCAAGGCTGCGGCCGGGGGGCGGTCTGATCTAACGCGGAGTCCAGGACGACACGGAGTCAAGCAAACTAAAGAACCAGAGGAATAGTCTATAAACAAAGGAACAGGATAAAACCGCAAGGGCGGGGGGGGGGGGGGCTAATGAAATAAATAATTTCCCTTTGAAAGAAAATTTCATCCAGCATTGATCAGTGTGATGAAGAAACGGAGGCGGCCAACACTGTCAAGCTCAAGAAACACACCAGGAGAAATAAAGTATCAGACACTGAAAAGTACTCTAAGAACTACTTGTAACAGTAATTAAATAGTATTAAAAATAGTATTAAGGGCAGCCCGGGTGGCTCAGTGGTTTAGCGCCGCCTTCAGCCCAGGGCGTGACCCTGGAGACCCGGGATCGAGTCCCACGTCGGGCTCCCAGTGCGTGGAGCCTGCTTCTCCCTCTGCCTGCGTCCCTGCCTCTGTGTGTGTGTGTGTCTCTCTCATGAATAAATAAATAAAATCTTTTTTAAAACAATAGTATTAAAACACAGCTTTCTCAACCTTAGCACCTAACATTTCGAACTAGACGCCTCCCCGTTGTGGGGCCTTCTTGGGCGTTGCGGCATGTCTCGCGGATCCCTGGCCTCTGCCCGCTGGATGCCGATACGTCCCCTCCCGTGTGACAAACAGTGTCTCAGGACGTTGCCAAATGTCCCAGGGCGGAGAGAAAAATCCGCCCCCTCCGTGTTGGGATCCGCTGCCGCAGTCCCTAGACGAGAACTTTCAGCTCCAAGCTTGTATCCTCGTACTGACCCCGGAAGATTACACTGTTCGCACCGGACCTGCCCCCTCCTCCCTTTTCAACCTTTGTAACTAGAGATGCCATCCTCTTCGGTGTGTGCCCAGTGGTAAAACTTGCTGAGCTGTTTGCCTCAATAACATTCCAAACCTGTATTGTAGGAATTGAAAACGCCGTCGGACCCTGTAAAACAGATGACAGGGTGTCCTGAACTATTGACATAGTTAAGAAACTCGATGAATAGCGCTTCTAAGCTATTATCCAGAGACCGACGGGAATGCTGTAGACTTTCTCCAAATGAAAGCACTCATCTTCACAGTTATAAAAGATAACCCATTACCATGGCAGGAAATCAAAACTGCAATAAATTTCAAAAGAGAAGAATGATGAGGAGGAGGCATAAAGGATTGGTAGAAAATCTCAAGTGAGAACATGCTCGACGCATAAGAATGGGAGGAGGGCTGTTCAGACGGTGACGGCGCTGCTCGGGGAGAGGTCCCACGCTGCCGGTGAACAAGACGGCGCTTAGAAAACCGGTGGAAATTTGTCAAGAGGGTCCAGACGGTAGTGTTTAAACAAACCCTTCCCTCCATCACCCAAATCATTTTCAAATTAAGTTGAAACCGTGGCAAAGAAAATCTTTATATTTGATTCTGGCTACAGAGAAACTCCATTTGGAAGCTGTTAAATAGCTCATGAAATTAAAACTCACACCTGAATAAAACTCTCCATCTTCCTTTATTTGTGCTAAAAAAAAATTTTAGGGCGTATGCCATTGGAGATTTCTGAGCGAGAAACTCCAAAAGCTCCAGGAAATATGTTTAATGAGCATAAGGAGAAATAATTGAGAGATTATGTATTTGTAGCAAATAAAAATCGGTTTTCATGAGCTACCTTTTTCACATCAACGTGCAGATTCATAAACTCATTTTTAACAGGGAATTGACCTGATCCTTTACTTATTATCATCCAAAGTTGATAATAGTTATCTATTTTGCTTGTCTACTAATCTACTATATTAATACAAGTTAAAGAAACAAAGCATAGGAATCTCAAATCAAAAAACATAATGTCAGGGCAATTGTTCTCTTTATCTTTCTGAAGAATTTATCACACATTTCCCTTTAAGAAGTACAGGTTGGGGGGGCGCCTGGGTGGCTCACCTTTGGCTCAGGTCAAACCCCAGGTCAGGCTTCCTGGTGGGGGAGCCTGCTTCTCCCTCTCCCTCTGCCACTCCCTCTGCTTGTTTGTGCACTCATTTTCTCTCTCTCTCTCTCTCTCTCTTTCTCTCTCTCTGTCAAATAAATAAATAAAATCTTTTTTAAAAAAGAAAGGAAGTACAGGTTGGAAAGGGCACAGGAGTCAGATGCCTTAAAATACCTCCTCCACCATTCACCACATACATGATTCTGTTCATTCATTCAACATTTCTGAAAATCAAGTTTCTCATATATAAATTGGGTATGAAAATTATACACTATTCATAGTGTGAAGATAAAAATAAATGGCATGTAGGAAAAGTCTTCACAAACTGTAAAGTTTTTTCAAGCGCTATTTTGTTATCTTGTTATTGAATTCACATAAAATGGGACCACAATATGGTTGAAAACATTCAAGCATGCAGATGACCCAAAAGGCCTCAAGGTTCACCACAGTTTGATAAAACTTTAGACAGGCTTCCTCCTGACTCTAGACATTGACCCCCCCTTTCCTCAAAGGGTTGTTTTTTGTTTTTGTTTTGTTTTGTTTTCAGAAAACCTGTAAATTTCTTTCTCTGCCCCTTCGACATGTAAATCTTTTTAAAGACTTCTTGCCCATTCTTCAATCCAGGAATGCCTACATCTAGGAGCTGAGAGCCTCCCTTTGAAATGATAACATCAAGGAGTATCTCCCACTTTCCACGAGAAGGTAGGAGCCCAACTTCCAGGGTCACTTTGCTCCAAGTAAAATGACCTTCTGTCTTGAAGATAAGAGAAAGTTTACTTTTCCTTCTGGCAAGGCCAATTAGCAAACACAAATGGCCTATGATCCCTCCATACCCCAGCGATTCAAAATTCTACCAGCCTTTGTTTCAGCAGAGTTGTGTTCAACAGCCTTGAATAAAGTTTTCCTTGCCTGCTTAACTGTGACCTGTACTATTCTTGCTTTGATATTTGCATATTTGCAAAAGAATGAAAATATTCTTGGATGCATTTGCCACAAAATTTAGCAAACCCTGGCCCTATCTGTGACTCACATCAGTTTCTAATAGATTGTAACCTCCTGAAGCAGAGGGGCTAATCTGAGGACTGACCACATCTAACAATTGCCTTTTTATTGAAGTATTCACATATGTGAATCAACATGTAGTTTTACTGGGACACCTGAGTGGCTCAGCAGTTGAGCGTCTGCCTTCGGCTCAGGGCATGATCCCGGAGTTCCAGGATAGAGTCCCAAGTCAGGCTTCCTGAGTCAGGCTTCCTGTGAGGACCCTGCTTCTCCCTCTGCCTATGTCTCTGCCTTTCTCTCTGTGTCTCTCATGAATAAATAAATAAAATCTCTTTCTAAAGCAATGTGACATTACTGTTTCAGTACCTGACTCTATTTCAGTATTAAAATCAGAATTTAGGGTGACTCAGTCATTTAAGCATCTGCCTTCGGCTCAGGTCATGATCCCAGTATCCTGGGAAGGAGCTCTCTGTCAGGCTCCCTGCTCAGGGTGGGGGTGAGGGTGAGCAGTTTGCTTGTCCCTCTCCCTGTGCCCCTCCCCCTGCATATGCGTGCTCTTGTGTGGACGCGTGTTTCTTTCTCTCTCTCTCTCAAATAAATAAATAAAATATTTTAAAAATAAATACCAGAGTTGAACTTATTTGAAGATGGAGCCGTTAACATCCTTCTGTAGGTGGTCATTACGGTGACGCCACAAAGCACATTGCAAAATAAATGCATTTCTTTATATTTTAAACCACTTTGTTGAGGTATGATGGACACACCAAAAGCTGTACGTATTTAATACATATAACTTGATGAGTTTGGACATATATACACCAATGAAACCATCACCACAATCTATGCCATAAACATGTCCATCGCTTCCAAAAGTTTGCTTGCACCCTCTTTACTATTTTGTGTGGTGACAAGAACACTTAATATAAGATCTACCCTCTTAGCAAATGTTTAAGTATACAATACAATATTGTTCACTACAAGCACAGTAGAGCTCTAGGACTTACTCATCTTATATAACTGAAACCCTGTTCTCTTAGACTAATACTTCCCTGTGTCCCCTCCCTAGTCCCTGGCAACCACCTTTCCACTTCCTGCCGCTATGATGTACATTCTTCATGTAAGTGGTATCACATAATATTTATCCTTCTGTGTTGGGCTTATTTCACTTCATGTAACATCCTTGAGGTCCATCTATGCTGTCACAAATGACAGGCTTTCCTTCTTTTTTAAGACTAACTAGTATTTTTGTTTTATGTATATACCACATTTTTATTTATCTCTTGATGGACATTTAGGTGGCTTCCATGTCTTAGCTATTGTGAATAATGTTGCAATGAACACGAGAGTGTAGATATCTATTCAAGATAATGATTTAATTTATTTAGATATATACCCAGAGTGGAATTGCTGGAACATAAGGTAGTTCTATTTTAATGTTTTGAGGAACTGCATTCTGTTTTCCACAGTGACTACACCAATGGTGCACCACTAGGATTCCCTTTTCCCCATATCCTCCCAACTCTCATCTTTGTTTTTTTTCTTTTCTTTTCTTTTCTTTTTTTTTTTTAATTAATAGTCACATGAGATGAAAGTTCATTGTGGTTTTGATTTGCATTTTCCTGGTTAGTGACATTGAGCCCCTTTTCATATATACCTGTGACTGTTTGTATGTCTTCTTTCAAAATAAAAATACATTTCAATATAATTTTACAAAATGATGACTTTTGGAGATGTATTATAGATGGGTAAATGTACAAATTTTAAGAAATAGCCATATCAAACATCTGTCAATATTAAATATAATTTAAACATAGTTAACTTAGCTCTAAAATGTTTTTTACTGAAAGATTTAGAAAGAATAAATGTAGCACAGAAGCAAGACAAATGAGAAGAGTATTGTGTCTTAGGGGGAAAAGCTAGGGAATATAAAATTTCTCTCTTAAAATCTTACAATGACTTAAAGCATAGAGTAAATCATCTTACCAGACCTAAATCTTTGGCAAAAACTAGAGCAGATCAAATTTCTCCCCTTACTTGCTTTGCATTTGTTTCTACATCCCTGATACTCAGTATCTTCTCATGAATGGAGAGGAACTACTCCCTGCATCTAAGAACCTGAAATATCCAAATCTCTTAATATAATTACCTAATGCCTTCATTTACATAATAGGGTTTGCATATGGGTAATGCAATCATTGTGTCACATCCAAACCCAAAAGCCCTATGAAATCTCCTTACATCCCAATCTGATTAGTACTCTACATTTTTCAAAGCAAGTACATGTCTATTATCTTTATTATCATTAGCAGTGAGTTACATATTATTAAGTTCACTTTATTTGCGAGAAACTTGATGCTAATGGAGTTTATCTTTATAGCTTTATGAGATATAATTAATATACAAAGCCTGCACATATTTAATATATGCAATTAGATGCTGAGAGTTTAAATATCTTACTTGTGTGTCAGGACAGGACTTTAAAAAGATCGGAAGCCCAGGGCATTTGGGTGGCTCAGCCAGTTAAGCGTCTGACTTTTGGTTTCAGCTCAGGTCATGATCTCAGGGTCCTGAGATCGAGCCCATAGCAGGGTCCATGCTGGGCATGGAGGCTGCTTAAGATTTTTTCTCTCCCTCTCCCTCTGCTTCTCTTCCCTCTCTAAGAATGAAAAAGAAAGAAAGGAAAGCAGGCAGGCAGGTAGGCAGACCTTAAGCCCATTTCTCTGTCAGATGATCAGATTCCCAGGAATGATAGAAGCAATTTTTGATTCTGCACACCCTGCATATTCCCAGAAGGACTTTAGGACCAGAATCCACCCAAAGTGATGAAAGATGCACATGACATCCCCAAGACAACTGAGAGGGTTAGTTTAAGGTTTTATCTGAATTCCCCAGCACAGCAGGTGAGCACATAGAACAAACTGAGAATGGCCATTGCTTCTCTATATAGTCATAGGAACATAAAGGCCAGAGGGGCAGAATGGCCTCTTCTAGGGCCCGGGGTGAGCGTCTTGAAAAACCTGCCTAAGAAGAGCCTCCTCAGAGACAGGTGTGTTATTAGCTGACAAGCAAGCATTGTGCCAGGAATTTCAAGGCCATGAGAATTGATCTCCAAAAGGCAGGATGCTGCTGAGTCTCCAACCTGGGATAGCCATCACCATGCAGTTACATCTTTTCATTTTTCACTTACATTAAAGACATCTGCATCCTCTGCCTGTGTCTATTGATACTTTGTTGTCAATCACACTCTCCCTTGAGAAAAACATACAGAGAATCACAGAAACTAATAAGTGGTAGATTTGGTGTTAAGAAATTCCAATTGCATATCCAATACTCTTCTACTGTCTGCTTAATATTTAAAGGAATCTTATAAGACAAACCTAAATCACAAAATGGATCCCAAAGTTTTTAAGCAAAAAGAATAAATGCTCTAAAGTTGTTGGGGGAGCTCTGTCTCTGATTAAGATGTGGAATGGTGCACAAGACCGTCATTCCCATGGTAACAACAAGGAAAAAAAAAAACACTTTTCTATAAAGCTATCAAAGAACAGTGGATGGATGGAAAAAAAGAAAAGAAAAAAAAAAAAAAAAGCTTTAATGAGCTAAATTCCAGAGAGAGACGACCAAAGAGCTGCAGATGCTTCCACACCTAGAGGCAAATTCCAATCTGACTGCAGATCCGGGGAAGAGCACACTTGTCATAGATGGAAGAGGGAGGTGTGAGGAGAAACCAGCCATGCTTCAGCAACAGTGAAGCCAGCAAAAGAAGGTGGAATCTGTAATAGCTCAAAGAGTAAAATCATTGTTCAGGCCAACATCTTCCTCATCCCCACCCTCCACCCCTTTTATCTCCTAGAAATTGTTCTGAGAAAGTAGCAGAAATCGTTGTGAGGACAGGGCTAAAAAGACAGACAAAATTTTAGCCATTTCATGGTACTCAGATCCCAGGGCCCTGGAAAACTTGAATCCATACAGGAATCATAACCATCTAAGCTAAAAATCAAACCTCTTCAAGTTCAAATCCTGAGGGGATCAAAGCAATTTATTTGTCCCTCATATGTAGCAACAGTAGTAAGGAAAGTTGGGGATTGAGCTGAAGGGCAAAGTTAAATCCCCTAAGTCATATTTGAAATCAGATATAAACTAACTGCAGTCCTGGCCCAATTCAAAGTAAATGGAATCTAAAGGAACAGACCCCGGCCTGGCCACCTGACTGAGGAAAGTTCTTGTGCCCTGTGGGAAAAAAGAAAAGAAGAACAAATATCGTATTTCACTGTTCTTCAATGACTGGTAGAGAATAAAAATTTATAAAATATGTAAAGTAGGTAAATTGAACCCATAATGAATAAAAGTAAATTCCATAAAGGCAGACCTACTAATGACTCTGTTACTGAAATCTGCAAAAACTTTATTCTATTTTTTTAAGGAGGCTCCATACCCAGCATGGAACCCAACAGGGGCCTGAACTCACCACCCTGAGACTAAGACCTGAGCTAAGATCAAGAGTCGGATGCCTAACCAACTGAGATATCCAGGCACCCTTGAAATCTGCAAAGATTTTAAGACAATTATTTTAAATACATTGATCAAAAAAATGAATAGGTTAAATAATGGTGGATTTTACAAGAGATCTGTAAACTAAAAAATAAATAAAATTCAAGTTATCAAACTGAAAAGAAATGAAGTTTTTTTAAAAAGTAATTGAATCCCACTGGAGACTGAGTCAGTCTCTGCCTGGACCTCTTCATGGGGGCCACTCCCCAGAACTGCGTGGTCTTCCTCACAGAAGGGTGGCTGGGTGCCAATAACAACCATCCCAAGAGACGGGAAATAGAAGCTGCCAGCTTCTGTTGTCAAGCAGGCAGAGAACCCAGCTTCGACAGTGGAGAGGTACACCTCACTTCTCAGTGGGAGGAGTGTCATAATTAGGGGAGCACTATTAAATCCACCACAGCCAGAGAATGATAAACCGTGGTATATTGATAGACATAATGTATTTCTACTTAGCAATACAAGGGAAGGGGCATTAATATACACAACACGGATATTTCAAAAACATAACATTTAGTGAAAGAATTCGGACTCAAAGGAGAAGTACTGAATCACTCTGCTTAGATGGAGTTTAAGAACAATTAAAAATAAATCCATAAAATGACAGAAATCAGAAGAGTGGCTGCCTCTGGAGGAGCAATGGATGGAAATAGGGCATACAGGAACTTTGGAGAGGGTGAAATATTCCATGTCTTCATTTTCATGTTGATTTCATAGGCTTATACATGTGTCAAAACTTACTAGATGGTACACTTAGGATTTGTGCATTTTACTATATATAAGCTAGACCACTACGGAACTGATCAAGACACAAATAAAAAATCATTGAAACCCAAGCTATTGTATAGTTATGAATCGAATACTGATTTGGACAAACCTGCTATAAAAAATAAAACTAGGACATTTGGAAATATTTTATGGTGTTTATGGTATTTGGTGAGAGAAAATTTATTGACCTATAAAGACCAAGATAGTTAGCTGAAAAAAGCATATTGTAAAACAATGTGTGGAGTATGATATTGTACTGTTAAAATATACCTTACAGAGGATTTTTAGGGCAATGAAATACTCTGTAGGATACAATCTTGGTGGTCCCAAGTCACTGTACGTTTGTCCAACCCATAGAATGCTCAGCAAGAGTGAACCCTTGTGTAAACTGTGGGCTTCGGGTGATATGATGTGTCAGTGCAGGTTCATCAATTGTAATAACTGTTCATATTCCCGTGGGGGATGTTGATAGTGAAGGAGGTTATACATGTGTTGGGAAAGGGGATATATGTGAAATCTTTGTCCTCCTCTCAATCCTTCTGTGAACCTAAAACTGCTCTAAAAAATAAAGTCTTAAATATGTATATAATATCCCTTATATATATTCATAGGAAAAGTACAGGTGCATATGCTCCAGGGTGTTACTGTGGCAATCTCTCTGCCATGGGAACGCATGTTTTTATTCTATATTTTTGTTTGCATGCAATTTTCTAATCTTGTACAATGCACAAGTACTGTTTCTATGATAAAAGTTGTATGGGGACGCCTGGGTGGCTCAATGGTTAAGTATCTGCCTTTGGCTCAGGGCATGATCCCGGGGTCCTGGGATTGAGTCCCACATTGGGCTCCCTGTATGGAGCCTGCTTCTCCCTCTGCCTATGTCTCTGCCTCTCTCTCTCTCTCTCTCTGTCTCTCTCTCTCTGTCTCTCATGAATAAATAAAATCTTTAAGAAAAAATAAAGTTTGTATGAATCATTTGCATGTTTTGGTGGGAAAACAGTGCTAAAAAATCATTTCTGCCCCCCTCCAAATATGTCATTTTTACCAAATGTTAATTCAATGAAAACATATTATATATAGATAGTATCTAATAGAAGGTTGAGTAGAGTATAACAACAGGTGACCTGTGTGTTAATCACTGTGGTTCACGCCTGTGTTTAATCCTCACTATCTCACAGGAAAGGAGCCACTACAGATAAGGAGCGTGAGGCTCAACACAGTCACCATACTGGCAAAAATCAGAGTCTCCACTCTTCCTTACTCTTGACTATGTATCACTCATGGAGCTAGTGCTATACTTGCATCATCTTCTTCATCCTCAAAGCACTTTTTTTTTTTTTTTTGAGATTGAGAGGTTCAGAGGGTGAAGCTGGGGATCCAAAGAAGTAACTCGCCCAAGAACACACAGCCAGCCCATGGCACAGCCGTAATCGGAAAGCCTGCATGTCTGCTGTCAACCAGCAAACACCACACTGAATCCCTGGTGCTACGAGCAGCATTTTTATGTGAAGCTCTAGCAGAGACTATAACCCCATGCTTCAACTGCACAATTTATAAAATAGCCTGACCTCATAAGAGAAATGATATTTATGTAGGGTTTGTTGAAGGAAATGAGCCCATTCATTTCTTTTAAATCTAGAATTAAAGCCTGATCATCAGAACATTGCAGATTCGGAACATATTAAGTTGGCCTCGGTGCTTATTAAAGGATGAGCCAAGAAAACATCCCATGAATCCCACAAATGTGTTTGCAGTAGAGAAATCCCTTGTCTCTCACTATCTGATTCATAAGGTGAATCTCCCAATGAGAACTAGCCTTTAAAATTAGGTAGGGGAGTGGGGGGAGGCAGGGAGCATTCCTGGGTGGCTCAGGGGGTTGGGCGTTTGGGCATCTGACTCTTGGTTTCAGCTTAGGTCATGATCTCATGGGTTATGGGATCCAGCCCCACAATGGGCTACTGCCTCAGGGGGAGTCTGAGTGAAAGATTCTCTCCCTCTACCCCTCCCACTGCCTCCACATCCCCCACCTCCACTCATGGATGTACCCCCCTACTATCTCTCTCTCTCAAAATAAATAAGTCAATCTTATAAGTAAGTAAGTAAGCAAATAAATAAATAAATAAATAAATAAATAAATAAATAAATAAATTTAAGTGCTAGATGAAACTTTACATTTCTTGGGAAACTTCCTTGGCATTTATTTTATTTTTAATTTTAAAAATACTTAAATAGTACTTGCTTTGTGCCAACCACTGTTCTAAATGCTTTACTAATACTAGCACATTTGTTTCAATCCTCATCACATGCCTATACAAAGAAGTTACTTCTATCATCCACATTCAACTTATGCGGAAACTGAGCTACAGAGTAATAAGTTCATTTGCTCAAGGTCATACAGTTAATAAGTACCTTTTTTTTTCTTTACTTACACTAGTCTCTTTGCAAATGAATATGTTTTCTTTCTTACTGAGCTTGCTAGGGGGTTCAGAGGCAGAATTTTTACCTGTCTCCAGCAGCTCTGGACAATTCTTTCACCAGTAAACATGCATTTTGTTTTCCTTTGTAGTTCTGATATCATAGTATATTTTGCATTCTCTTTGTTCCTGGATGTATAGACACAGGAATAAAATAAGGGTGGAGCCAATGACTGAGATCTAGACAAAAGCGTAATTATGTCTGCAATCCCTATATGCTAGAACAAGTACTCTGTGGCACTAAATCAAGGCAAAGGAATGATTTCTATAATTGAAAGATTAGTAGAAGTTCAAACTAAATCAGATTATGAAACAAAAATATGAATGAAGCTAATTTACACAAAAGACCAAAAGCGTTTAGACAAATGGGAGGAGAATGGTAGTGTCTTTTTTTAATCTGAGCAAATTCAATGGGATTAGAAGACAAGGCAAGAGTATGTACAGGAGCTTGTCATGACACTACAGGAGCTTGTCATGACACTGCTCAGAGCGTCTCTCCTTAAAGTGATTTTTCTCGTATGGAGTCCAGAAAGGCAATAAATTTAACATGGCCCAAGAAAGCATTCAGGAGCCCAGGTATATAAACCACCTGCTAGAACACAGTAATACTAAGAAATGCCTGTTCTTGCCTTTTGTTGCAGATAAGATCCTTCAGCGGTGACAGATTTTCATTTGTAACCATTCACAGCCGATTCCAATTTAGCACTGAGGTGAAAGTTTATCTTTGCAGCTGAACCAAAGCTGCTCCACATAGCAAAATATTTTTCAACTTTGTTTCTATAATATTCCCTTTGTCAGGAAAGTGATGAGAACTGCTTGTGGGCCATGGATGGCTTCTGGGAAAATAAACACCTGTGTATTTGGATGCTATTTCTTTATAAAGATGCTTTCATGGATCGTTCTTCTGGAAATCATGGGAAAGCTACTGCCAACATTATGACATCAACATAGAAGTTGAGAAGCCAGGTAAACCTCTCCCTGGCCATAAGAGCCACATTCACAGGACAAAGGTGTCCAGGGACACCTGTATATTTTCACTGGCTACGATAATAAATACCAGGGACTGAGTGGCTTAAACATCAGATATTTATTTTCTCACAATCCTAGGAGCTGGACATCCAAGCTCTAGGTACTGGCAGGGTTGGTTTCTTCTGAGGCCTTTCTCCTTGGCTTGAAGCTGGCCACCTCTTCCTGTGTCTTCATGTGATCTTCCCTCCATTCATGCCTGTTTCTTAATTTCTTCTTCTTCTTACAAGGGCACCAGTCATATGGGATTAGGATCTACCCTAATGACTTCATTTTAACTTAATCACCTCTTTAAAGACCCTATCTCTAAAGACAGTCACATTCTGAAATACTGGGGTTAGGACTTTCAGCACATGAATCCGGGGGACATAATTCAGCTCATAGCATTGTATCCAGGCCCTCCCACCTCCTCACACTTCTCTACCATAATTCTGAGAAGATTGGCTATTTTGGGACCGAGACATCAATCACAGCAGCCCCATTTCTCAGAAGCCATATCAATGACTTCAAAAGCTGATGATTTTCTGCCTAAAGTCATTTGAACAGGCTTAAGGAGAGAAGGATTTCAACTACAAAATAAATTAGGATCTCAGGTTTTTAAACTTTTGTGTGACATAAATGTGAAATGAGAAGATACCCCAGACTAGAATCGGAAAAATAGGAGTAAAAGTGACATTTTAATTTCTGAGACCCTGTGTAGGCATTTTAGCAAGAGCCAAGGGAAAGGAGATGAGAAGTGAGAAAAGGAGCCACAATTCCCCAAGAGAAGTTAAAACACATTGAATATACACTATAACCCAAAATTTCCATGACAACACTCTCATCAAGATCAGAGAATCAAGAGGAAGTTGGGAAGGGCAGATTACATATACATCAATGCAGTCTTCCTAATAGTCAAAGAAGATGCTGTGGGGGGAGTTGACATGGTCTATGAATGAGTCAGGAGGCAGCTTATTAGCTTACCTATACTCTCTGCGTGCTCTGGACATTGGCCATATTCTCACAGTTTGTACAGTTTGAGCTACAATAGCTCAATCTCCTGAAATATGAGGTTGCATTTCACTAAAGCCAGGTTTTTCTGGGGATACCCACAGCATGTTAGAGCTGACGACAGACAGCACATTCATCAAAATCAGAGTCTTCCAGGTGGCCCCAGTAGTGTTGGTTGATTGCTCAGAACGGGGTCTGTAGTCCAAAAGTTTGGAGTACACACATTTTGCATTGTCTTATTTTTTTTATCTTGTTTGTTGAGACTCATGGTTGCTAAATGTAGTTATAGTTTGAATAACCCAAAGGTATATGCAACTTTTTAGAACTTCCTTGACCCCAGGAGCACTGTTAGGAAGATGATTCTTAGGACATACACACCTTGAGACATGCAGATGGAGTCCAACTGCCTCATTTTATAGAATAAGAAACAGAGACACAATACTGATAACCATTTTTCCAGGGGCAGGCCCCAAACTGGGACATAAATATCCTAATTCTAGAGTCCTTTCTTTATGCCATTGAACTTCTTCCTAATGAGTACTGGTCTCTGGACTCGGAGAGAGGGACATGAAGATACCTATTCAGAAAATCTCAATCTTCAAGTTGGAACATAACTTTTTACATAACTGATAAATTTAACCCTCATAAATATGCACCAAATACTACATAAAAATTTGGATTTGGCTCATAATTGGGATATTCAAATAAAGAAAAGTTGTCTTATAAATTGAACAAATTCCCTCTGCCTATGTCTCTGCCTCTCTCTCTGTGTGTGTGTGTGTGACTATCATAAATAAATAAAAAATAAATAAATAAAAAAAATAAAAAATAAATTGAACAAATTTAAATTCTCACATTGAAAAAACACTTCCACAGATTAACATAGTCTAGTCACCATATATAATTACAGAAGTTCAGAACTGTGAGGGCACACATGCACAAAGGAAACCCACAGAAAACACAAAATGCTCAGTCATAATATCTATCTCCTTGTTTCCTGGCCACTTACAATTTTAACTTCATTTTTTCTTCCCCTAAGAATAAGATTGCCAGGTCAAATACAAGATGCCCAGTTAAATCTGAATATTGGAGAAACAATACATTGATTTTTAAAATAAGTAGCTCTCATATATTATATAAAATATGCTGTATTTTTGGTTTTTTAAAATCTGGCTATTCTGCCAACAAAGTATGCTCACACTTAGGGAAAAAGCCTTTGGGTCAGGAGTAGGTGAAAAGTTTACTACAAAGCCAAGGAAAGAGTGGTCATCATTCAACAATGGAAGCTCAATTCTAAAATGTAAACTCAAGTAGAGAAGATGAGAAACGAGGGGATAATCTCATAGCTTAAATCACATTTTCTACATTCTCAACCAGGGCCTCAATGAAAACTAGCAAATGTAAGCCTGTGTTTTAAAAGGTAAGTTTGGGGGTACCTGGATGGCTCAGTTGGTTGACCGTTTCACTCTTGATTTTGGCTCAAGTCATGATCTCAGGGTCATGACTTCAGAGTTGTGGGATAGAGCCCATTGTCAGGCTCCATGCTCAGCCAGGAGTCTGCTTAAGATTCTCTTCCTCTACCCCCCGCCCCCACACTCTTTCTCTTTATCTCTCTAAAATAAATAATTAAATATTTTTTAAAAAATAAATGGTAAGTTTGTATCTGTATCATAGCACACAAAAATAGTTTAGGAATAGGCATAACCCACTTATGGGTTAGTATCTCTGTATCTAATTAAAACTGTTTAATTTGGAGATTCCTGGGTGGCTCAGTGGTTTAGCGCCTGCCTTCTGCCCAGGGCATGATCTTGGAGACCCGGGATTGAGTCCTACATCGATTGGGCTTCCATGGAGCCTGCTTCTCCCTTTGCCTATGTCTCTGCCTCTCTCTCTCTCTCTCTCTCATAAATAAATAAATAAATAAAATCTTAAAAATAATAAATTAAATAAAACTGTTTAATTTATTTCTATTCCAGACTCCAGACTATGGTATCAGTACTGAGCCTGGCACACGTTAGCATTCCATAAACATTGTTGAACCAGTGAATAAACAAAGCCAGCTCCCATTCATGTTTATGTTGGCACCTCTGGCGAAAATCAACTAAAATGTTTTCATGTCCCAGACAGGTAATGTAAGAAATGGCCAATTGGGAGACATGAAGGAAGAGCTGGGTATGTGGCAAACTGTACAATGCTTGCCTCTCACTTGTCTGCAAATGCTGTTCAAGATGAACTACATAGAGGGGAGAAAAAACATGAAGCTGAACAACACAATTAATAAACATTTACCAAGTGTAGTAAATATCCAGAATTGAAAAGGTCTTGGTTTTGAGGCACTTGGGTGGCTCAGTGGTTGAGCGTCTATCTTTGGCTCAGGTCATGATCACAGGGTCCTGGGATCAAGTCCTGCATCGGGCTCCCTGAAGGAAGCCTGCTTCTCCCCTCTCCCTCTGCCTCTCTCTGTGTATCTCTTGTGAATAAATAAATAAAACCTCTTAAAAAAAAGAGAAAAGATCATGGCATCAAAGGAAGTATATCAGTGTGGAAACAGATACCAGAACCAAATATGGGAAGGCTTGAAAGCTCAGCCAATTTTCAAGGCAAGCAAGAGGTCCATCAAAGGGGTTGCACCCATGATGAAGCCACCACACTGAACCAAGTTTGATGTACCTAAACTGACGGCAAACCTAATGGCGCACGGTTTTCAGATGTTGCCATTTGAGTTCACTATATCCCTTTATCTCGCTTTCATACCCTATAACCTCAAAATTTGATTCTCTGATCCCAGGACAAATTCTCCCCAATATGGGAACATATTATTAGTATATACATTTTATCCTAATTGTTACTGATTTCATTAACAGTTAATATGCAACATATTTCCAAATACATAAGGCCACAAATAAAATCTTGCTTCCATGCATTTAACTTAACCTTTTAATTTTCCCCATTTTAACAAAAGATGCTTTTCTTCCAACACATTACATCTTTACCTGTTTCTTGACCATTCTTCTCTCATAATTCATATCAGGTACCATCCCCTTTATAAAACTGATATTAATTTTTCTTCTTAATTAAAATACATTTTAAAATATCATCCCTTTCAACATCCACTATGGTGGTAGTTAATATGATGTTAACCAAATGAGATCATAGGACATACAAATTTTTTATGCTCAGTATATGGCACTATAAATTTGCATGCATATTATGACAGCTTTTCCTGTTTGGGTGTGGCCATAAACTCAAATATTTTTTTATGGACGCACCACATGCTCATTGACTGGTCATTACTTTTCATGTTCAACTTATTACTAGTGGGTCATTAGGATTACTCCAAAATCAGATCCTATTTTTTTCAATACCACAATATTTTTAAAATTCTACTAACATTATGAAAACAACAAAATTATCTAGGTTACGCTGTTTCTTTCTATCCCAAGGTTTAGAATCAATTCTCTTTAAAGGAGCATTGATTTCTATTACTGAAGAATAATATAAAGGTCTGGTGAGACTGTTTCTTATTTTTTTAAGATTTTATTTATTTATTCATGAGAGACAGACAGAGAGAGAGGGGCGGGGGGCACAGACACAGGCAGAGGGAGAAGCAGGCTCCATGCAGGGAACCTGACATGGGACTCGATCCCGGGTCTCCAGGATCACGCCCTGGGCTGAAGGTGGCGCTAAACCGCTGAGCCACCAGGGCTGCCCGAGACCGTTTCACTAGGACAATATCTGGACTGAAGATGACAACAGAGGTATCTTATCTTGACCTTTCTTGGTGACTGAGCAGGAGACTTTTTACATATGGGATCAGATTTGCCCTCCCACCTTAATTCCATCCATGATAACTTTTACCTGTTTTATTATCAGTTTAAAAATCAACTTCTTTCACTGTTTTACCTACTTTCTTTTTCTAATGGCATCTTAGTAACAATGATGTACTGTGCCTCATATTGTCATACCAACATGCATTTAAATTATCATGTTTATATCAAGTATTGGAAACTATAATTATTGTTGTTTGTATAATTGTCATGTGTTTTCTTATTTTGTTCCTTCAACTCAAGATGTGTGGCTTTTTTTTTTTTTTAAGATTTTATTTATTTATTTAGAGAGAGGGAGAGAGAGCATGAGCAAGGGGAGGGATAGAGAGGAGAAAGAGAATCTCAAGCAGGTTCCCTGCTGAGTACAGAGCCAGCGGAGGGGCTCTATCTCAAGACCCTGAGATCAGGCAGCCCGGGTGGCTCAGTGGTTTAGCGCCTGCCTTTTAC
This sequence comes from Canis lupus dingo, assembly GCF_003254725.2. NCBI lineage: Eukaryota > Metazoa > Chordata > Mammalia > Carnivora > Canidae > Canis > Canis lupus. The sequence continues at coordinate 75,198,881 of NC_064247.1, forward strand.
CCAGGGCATGATCCTAGAGACCTGGGATCGAGTCCCATGTCGGGCTCCCTGCGTGGAGCCTGCTTCTCCCTCTGCCTGTGTCTCTGCCTCTCTCTCTCTCTCTCTGTATCTCATGAATAAATAAATATAATATTTTTTTAAAGACTCTGAGATCATGACCTGAGCTGAAATCAAGAGTCAGACCTTAGCTGACTGAGCCACCCTGGGGCCCCAAGATGTGTGGCTTTTGCACCAGGTTTGGGTTGTCCTTGTCTGTATCTACTTACATGAGCGCCAACAGGTTAAAAGGAAATACATTTTATTCTTACCCAAAGGAAGCATTGAAAATTTGAGGGCATATGTGACTATTTTTATTTTAATAAAATAAATTTCCCTCCTGATCTTATCAGGATATTCAAATTTAACTTTATTTTTCCTGTTATCATAAGCACTAAGGATATGCAGAATCTATGACTGATATGAATCTGCATATTCTTAACTCTCATGATAAATTGGCTACTATTTCTCCTACAGGTGAACTTTTAACCACTATAAATAAGTTAGGGTACATTAAAGCCCACTGTGTTGCTCAGTTCCTATTGGCCAGCACTGTTTCATGGCTGCAGGGGTGGGGGTGGGCGGGAGGTGCAGGGATGTGAGTAGGAGTGGAGCTCACTCTCCAGGAAGCTTTCCCACTTCTGTTTGCCTTGTCAGGCAGACAGCAGCACAGACCTTTCTCTCTGCCCCATACGCACCACCACTGAGGGCTACGCCCACCTTGAAAGGGGTGAAGTAAATCAGGTGGGGAGAACCGATAGTCAAAAATATATTGCTAAAATAAGTTGAAAACAAGTAGCAACCTTCATTCCAGAAACAGGTACCTGAAATACTTATCTGAACTGTTTCATTATAGGCCTTCTCTGCTGAGTGATTAAATGTGAAACTTGTAGGTACCATATCATTCAAGATGGACCTGTGTCCCCAATCAAAAAGCAACAAATTCCAAATAACAGCAGCACCACAATATGAATCAATGGTATGCATAAATGCAAAGCCAAGTTTCAGTGTACCTTAGCTAGCCAGGTACATCAAGGCACATCAAGAATCAGACCTTCAAGAATGTGGCATGATAATTCCCTCTTTGCTGACTTAATGCCCTTACTACTTTCTTTTTTTATTTCTGTTTTCTTTGTATTATTACATCAGGGGTGATATAGTCATTTTCCATGGAATTTAGAACCAGCTAAATCCAGTAATAGCACGACAAGATTTATATTGAATCTAGATTGTCTTTTTTAAAATAAACTTGACGTGTAACATTATGTAAGTTTACAGCGTATGGCACATTGCTTTAATACTCTTATTGAAATGGAAAAACAGGGGCACCTGGGTGGCTCAGTGGTTCAGTATCTGCCTTGGGCTCAGGTCAGGGTCCTGGGATGGAGTCTGACATCAGGCTCCCGGAGGAGCCTCTGCCTATGTCTCTGTCTCTCTCTCTATGTGTGTCTCTCATGAATAAATAAAATCTTTAAAATTTTTTATTTTAATTAAATCATTTTTAAAAAGGAAAAACAAAAGACCCAGTGCAAGCCAACTGAGTGTAGGGATGTCCTCAACCAATCTTTTTTTTTTTCTTAAGTGAAAGAGAGAGAGCACACATGAGTGAGGAGGGTGGGTAGAGAGAGAGGGAGACAGAAAATCTTAAGCAAGCTCCACTGCCCCTGAGCAAGGCTTCATCTAACAACCCTGAGATCATGACCTGAGCCCAAATCAAGAGAGTCTGATGCTTAACCGTCTGAGCCACCTGGGCGCCCCTCCCACCAGTCTTTTCAGGGTACAGCTCTGTCAGCTTAAATCGTGCCAGGAGAAGAAACCAAGTCAGGGGTAGGCTTGAGGGATAAGCCTATGATGGATAATGAGGGAGGGAGCAGGAAAAGGGAGGGAAGGAGCAGGTAAAGGTAGGGAGTGCCTTCAGACAGTACTGTGGAATGATGCCTGCAAAACAAAAGAGAAAAGGAAGGGGTGAGGAGGAAGAGCCTTCTTCTATGCCACAGTTTTGAGAAAATTTCAACCAGGTCAATGGCCCTTCCCTGATTAAAGTATTCCTGTGTTAAGCCTATGGCATAGCCTCTACCGTGCTCAGTCTGGACTAAAGGCAGCCCAGGAGAAGCTTGATTCCAGCATAAATGCAGTGGAGGAGCCAAAGCAGTGGCAGCTGGTGCTGTCAATCAACTATGCTCTCAGCAGCAGGTTCTCTTTTTTTTATTTTTTTATTGAAGTATAATTGACATACAATATTATATTAGTTTCAGGTGTACAGCATAGTGATTGACATTTGTATACATTGCGAAATGATCACCACACTAAGTCTACTTACCATCTGTCACCATCTGAAGTGAAAAAATTTTTATCTCGTGATGAAAACTTTTAAGATTTTCTTCCTTAGCAACTTCCAAATTTGCAATACAATATTATTGACTAGAGTCATCATGCTACACGTAAACATCCTCATGACTTATTTTATAACTGAAAATTTATCCTCTTGATCTCCCTCACCTATTTCGCCCACCCTCCCCTCTGGCAAACACTAATCAATTCTCTGGTTCTGTGAGTTCACATCTCTAGATTCCACACATAAATGAGATCATTCAGGATTTGTCTTTCTGTGTCTGGCTTATTTCACTTAGCATGATGGCCCCCAGGTTCACCCATGTCACTGCAAATGTCAGGATTTCCTTTTTTTTATGGCTGAAAAATATTTCAGTGTATGTGTATCCCATTTTTTTTTATCCATTCATCCACTGATGGACAGACCTTTAGGCACTTTCCATATCTTGGCTATTGTGAAAAATGTTGCAATGAACATGAGAGTACAGATATCTCTTCAAGATACAGATTTCATTTCCTTTTCTTTGGGTACATACTCAGAAGTGGAATTGCTGGATTGTTTGATAGTTCTATATTTAGTATTTTGAGGAACCTCTATCCTGTTTTCCATAATGGCTGTACCAATTTGCATTCCCACTAACAATGCACAAGGATTTCCTTTCCTCCAAACTTTAACCACTGTTTGTTAGTTCTTGTCTTTTGATAACACCATCCTAACAGCTGTGAGGCAACATCTCGTTGTTGTTGCTTTTTTTTTTTAAGATTCTATTTATTTATTCATGACAGAGAGAAAGAGAGACAGAGACACAGGCAGAGGGAGAAGCAGGCTCCTTGTAAGGAGCCTGATGTGAGACTCGATCCTGGGACTCCGGGATCACGCCCTGAACCACCCAGGCATCCCTCATTGTGGTTTTTATTTGCATTCCCCTGATAGTTAGTGATGTTGAGCACCTTTCCTATATGTGTTTGTTGTATGTATGTCTTCTTTGGGGAAATATCTATTCAATCTTCTACTCATTTTCTAATCAGTTTCTTTGGTTTTTGTTATTGAGTTGTAGGAGCTCCTCATATGTTTTGGATACTAACCCCTTACTGGATAGATGGTTTGCAAATATTTCCTTCCATCCCATAAGTTGCTTTATCATCTTAGTGATTGTTTCCTTGGCAGTGCAGGAAACATAACATTCCTTTCCTTTTAGATTGATGCAGTCCCAATTTTTGCTTTTGTTGATTGTACTTTTGATGTCATATTAAAAAAAAAAAAACCACTGCCAAGACCAATGTCAAGGGGTTTTTCCCCCGTTCTCATCTAGGAGTTTTGTACTTTTATGTCTTTCATTTGAGTCCTTAATTCATTTTGAGTTAATTTTTGCAAGAGGTATATGATGGAGGACGGGGGTCCAGTTTCATTCTTTCACATACAAATATCCAATTTCCCCAATACCATTGATTGAAGAGAATATTCTTTCTTGATTGGATATTCGTGGCTCCCTAGTCAAATAGGAGTTGACTGTGTGGGCTTATTTCTGGGCTCTCAGTTCTGTATCTTTGTCTACATGTGAGGCATGGACCAGCATGACCCTCCAGAGACCCTTGGCAGATGTTGTTGGTGTCAGGACCAAAGCCAAACAGAAATATAGCCATATCCTCAGAGGGAAGGAGCTGTTTCTGGGTCTGTAGCTGGGATCATAGTCGGCAATTCAAAAGCCTAACCATGGGCCTGCCTTTTCAAAATAGCCCTCTTTGGTCTTGGGCATTACTAGTATTTTACAGTCTTCTACCTGGATCCCAAGTTCCCACAGAGGCACTTTCCTCCCAGATGGTGCCAAATGATTGTTGCTGAGCAGGAATACTTGGGGGGGGCCAGGGGGCGATGCCCTATTCTGCTATCTTGCTGATGTGACTCCCTGTGAAAATATTATTTGTTAAAAATTCGACTTCCCCTTTTAAAATTATTTTGTGTGTATGTGCCTTGCTGCCTGATTTAACATCTTTCCAGATTACCCAAAGAAATTCCTCTAGGATGTCTTTGTTTGTAAGAGACTCTAACAAAATTAAAACTGGGGTACCTGGGTGCCTCAGTCAGTTAAGCCTCCACCTCTTGATTTCGGCTCAGGTCATGATCTCAGGGATGTGAGATTGAGCCCCGTGTCAGGCTCTGTGCTGGGTGCAGAGCCTGCTTAAGGTTGTCTCTCTCCCTCTGCCCATCCACACCCCCCCCAAAAAAATTAATTCTTTATTAGTGAAACCAAGAACGTATTCCTTAACTTTTCTACAACTTCTAAAACAACTAAAACTTGTATGTGTGCCAGAAAACAGAAACCTCTACAGACCAGCATCATCTAAAGCAAATCTTAAAAGATGAGAGTAGGGCACCGTATGGGTAATGAACCATGTAGCACTTTCTTCGAGAGGCACCCAGTTTGAAAGAGCATTGTCAGGCTGACGGAAGCATTTGTCTCAGTAAATATTCTTCTTCATTCCTAAAGCACTCAACCATGAGAAGGTGAGCACAGACAGCAGTCTAAAAGTCTCTAATGAATACTTGTAACATACAAGGCAAAAAATTCTTGGCCTATCTAACCTTTGTGAAAAATAGCAAGAGAAGAGATGGGGTTAAAATGAGGAAGAAGCTTCCACTTCCAACTATGATGGACCAGCCTATTGCAAAATGAACCTCTCAGCAAGAAAATCTTTAAAAGGTGAATAAAATACAGAAAACATCAGGTTGAAGGTATTAGAGAGTTACCAAGTCAGCCAAGACTCAAGGAGCCAAGTTGCTGGAAAGACCAGAAAAGTGAACTCAGCGTTCTGGGTCCCATTCCCTTTAGGCACTTGATGATTCATACACAGGGCAAAAGAATTTTTTTTTAAATCCCAAATGGGGGCACCTGAGTGGCTCAGTCAGTTAAGCAGCCAACTCTTAAATTTGTGTCAGGTCATGATCTCGGGGTCATGAGATGGAGCCCCACATCGGACTCTGTGCTCAGCCTGGAATCTGCTTGAGATTCCCTCTCTCCCTTTCCCTTCTGCTTCTCTCTCTCTCTGTAAATAAATAAATAAAATCTTTTTTTAAAAAATCCAAAATACTGTGTCTTTAATGAATAAATAAATAAAATCTTTTTAAAAATCCAAAATAAAAAGGGAATGTGCCCCAATTTATTTCATGAGGTCAACCCAAATTTCATATTAAAATCTGAAACGGACATTGCAAGAAAAGTTAATTACATAATATCTGTCAGGAACAAAATTGTAAAGTTGATCTCAATGCAATTCATAGATACATTAAAAAGATAATATATCATAACCCATTTGAATTTATTCAGGAATACAATATTGTTCCCACATTAGGAACACCAAACAGAGAAAAGAAAGAAAGAAAGGGAAACCAAACAATTCACCATTCTGGAAGAAGAAAAGAAAAGAAAAAAAATCTTAATAGGTGCCAGAAAAGCACTTTAAAAATTCATTATAAAAACATTAGCAAAGTAGACATAGAAGAATCTGACATTAGTTTGATATTGAGGGACTACAAAATACCCTCAGGAAACCTCACACTTATGGTAAAATATAGAAGCCTTACTTGCTAAGATCAGGAACACGACAAAGTACCCTCTATCATCACATCTATCCAACACTGCATTTTACATCTTTGGCTGTGCATTGATGTAAGTAAAAGAACTACCAAAGCATAAGGAATGCAGAAGTAGGGACGCCTGGGTGGCTTAGCTGTTTGGCACCTGCCTTTGGCCCAGGGTGTGATCCTGGAGACCAGGGATCGAGTCCCGTGTCAGGCTACCTGCATGGAGCCTGCTTCTCTCTCTCTGCCTGTGTCTCTGCCTCTCTCTCTCTGTGCCTCTCATGAATAAATAAATAAAATATTTTTAAAAAAAGAAATGCAAAAATAAATATACCTGAGATTAGTCACAGACAACACTTATTTATGTATGTGACTATACAAAAATATTCCACAGGTAAACTATAAAAATGAATCTATCAAAATTGCTCAATAAAGTCAGGATAAAAAAGTTTCATTATAAAAAAAAAAAGTTTCATTGTTATCTACCAGAAAGAAGTAGAAAGTTAATTTTTCAATGATCCTTATAAAAGCATAAAGAATACTTAGGGATTACCCTAACAAAATATGTACAATACTTTGTCACAGAAAACTAAAGACAATAATATGAGAAAATAGAAAAGATCATGCCTGGGTAGTGCAGTCAGTTAACCATCTGCCTTTGGTTAAGTTTGTGAGGCTTGAGGTCCTAGAATTGAGTCCCACGTTGAGGCTCTCTGCTCTGTAGGGTGTCTGTTTCTCCCTCTGCCCCTTCCTTCTCTTTCTCTCCTGATCAGTTTTTCAAATAAATAAACAGCTTTTTAAAAAAGAAGATAGAAAAGGGGCACCTTGGTAGCTCAGTGGTTGAGTATCTGCCTTTGGCTCAGGTTGTGATCCCGGGATGCTGGGGTCAAGGACCACATTAGGCTCTCCATAGGGCCTCCTTCTCCTCTACCCATGTCTCTGACTCTCTCTCTCTGTCTCTCATGAATAAATAAATAAAATCTTAAGAAAGAAAATAGAAAAGATCTAAAGGGGACAAATATCTATGAACTGCAAGATATAATATTTCAGACATACCTCCTACTACAATGATATATGCATTCAATACCAAATGAAAAGCCCAGCTGTATTTTTATAATGTGGAAATTGAAAAACTGCTATTTTTTTTTTTTTTTTTTTTTTTTTTGAAAAACTGCTATTAAAATGTATATGTAAATTTAAAAGATCACAACCTGGGATCCCTGGGTGGCTCAGTGAGTGGTTTGGTGCCTTGCCTTCCGACCAAGGCATGATCCTGGAGACCCAAGATCAGGTCCCACATCGGGCTCCCTGCATGGAGCCTGCTTCTCCCTCTGCCTGTGTTTCTGACTCTCTCTGTCTCTAATGAATAAACAAATAAAATCTTTTTTAAAAAATAAAAATAAAAGATCACAGCCTAAGTCAATTTTGAAAATAAAGTTGAAGAATTCACATCACTAGGTATTAAGACTTATTCAAAAGCTATAATAATTAATTAAGACACTGTGGCATGATACTAGGACAGAAAAATATTCCACTTAAACGGAAGAGAGCTCAAAAGCACAGCTACACAAATATGAACATGTGTATTTTTACAAAGGGGACACTCAGGGGCACCTAGGTAGCTCATTCAGTTAAACATCCGACTCTGATTTCAGCTCAGGTCTTGATCTCAGGGTCATGAGTTCAAGCCCCCAACAGAGCCTACTTAAAAATAAAAATAATAACAATTAATTAACTAATTAAAAATAAAAGGGGACACTCCAGTGGAGTGCAAAAAAGAATGACCCTTCCAGTAAAACTTCAACATGGAGAAAATCATTCTTGATCCTTCTTCATACAATACACAAAAGCATTCTAGAGGTCTTGAAGATGTAAATAGTAAAGGCAAAATAATAAATTTTTACAATAAAACAGAGGAGAAAATATTAATGAGCTCAGGGCAACCAAGAGAATGAGAGAAGACAGTCCCAAAAATAAATGCCACAAATTGCTCTTATCTACAATGTTTAAATGCAAGTGTGTGTATATAGACTATCCAAAAAGACAGACAATGCTATAGAAAAAATGAACATACATTTTAATGACTCTCCCCCCAAAAAAAGATATCCAAATTGCAAATAAACAAAAAGGTCAAAACCTCATCAATCATCAAGAACATACAAATGAAAATTAAAACCACAATGATACACCGACGTACATAAACTGGAATGGATAAAAATGAACAATATGAAAACTCTGGACATTCATCAAGTGTTGGCAAGGATGTGGACACTTGGAAATATCATGCCCTGTCAGTGGGAGTGTTAATTGGCACAATCACACTGGAAAACTCTTTGACACTATTAATAAATTAAAACTGCTTTGTATGTATTGTAGGACTAAACAAATGAGTAAATATATAGATATGTGAGTCATGTTTCTCCCGACAGAAGTGAGAAGCAAACAATGAATGAGGGAAGCCAAAGAATGATCTTGAATTATTGGACTTGAATTAAAAGTAAAGAGGAAAAATATGATTTCAGTAGTTTCTACTAAGGGGCCCACAGCCAATGACACCCCAGGAGAACTAGATCCAGACCTTGGTTTCTAAATGCCATTCCCCTCTCAAAGGAATTAGGGCTCGCTGAGGCAATTGTGGGGTAGCCATCAGATGAGCCTGGAACATGTCTAAGCAAAGCATCATGAATGGATGCTAAATTTAAATTGGGTAAAAACTTTGAAGAAAAGAAGTCTACTTACTACACAGCCTTTGAGTATCTTCCCATAACTTTTAGCAAATTACAAAATAAAATAAACTCATAATGGTGAAGGTAGATAACTTAGCCAAGTAATCAAAATTCACAAAAAGAGACAAAACATCAACAGAAAGAGTCATATGTGCTCCCAGACATAGTTACTTGAGGACACATCACTGCACGTATCCAAAATGTATATATAACCATGATTCACCAATGAGGAAACATCAAAGAAATCCAAATTGAGGAACATTCTATAGAATATCTGGCCTGTATTTTTTCACAAGAGACCAAAGAAGGCTAAGGAATTCTTCTTTAAAAAAAAAAAAATAAAGATTGTATTTATTTTAGAGAGAGCATGCTCTCATGAGTGGGGAGATAGGCAGGGGAGTGAGGAAAGAATCTCAAGCAGATTCTGTGCTGAGTGCTGAGCCCAACTCAGGGCTTGATCCCATAACCCACAACCCAGAAATCATGACCTGAGCAGAAACCAAGAGTCAAACATTTAACTGACTAAGCCATCCGGGTGCCCCAGAACTCCTCTTGATTCAAGGAGACTGGAGATGTGAGAACAAGATTCAGCATGGGTCCTGAACTGGATCCTTTACTGTAAAAATATAGTTAAGGAGGATGTTATTGAAGCAATTGATGTACTTGGAATATGACCTAGAGAGTAAGCAAAAGTATTATTTGATGTTAAACTCCCTGAATTTGATAACTCCACTGTTGTTATGCAAATAAATATCCTTGTTCATATTATAATATGATATAATAATATAGTTATGTAATATTAATAATTATTATAATTTTTAAAATATTATTTATTTATTTATTCATGAGAGACACAGAGAGAGAGGCAGAGACAGAGGCAGAGGGAGAAACAGGCTCCCTGCAGGGAGCCTGATGCAGGACGTGATCCCAGGGCCCCACAATCATGCCTTGAGCCAAAGGCAGAAGCTCAACCCCTGAGCCACTCAGGTGCCTTAACAGTAATTACACTAATACAGAAATACTAAGGAGTAAAGGGCCTGCTGCATGCAACTTATCTCCAAATGGTTCAAAAAATATAACGTATACAATGTATTGATATATAAACAGATAAATGGTAGGAAGATAGATAATTAGTTCATATAACGTATACAATGTATTGATATATAAACAGATAAATGGTAGGAAGATAGATAATTAGTTCATAACAGTGAAACATAGAAAAGAAATACCTTTCATTCAACCTACTCTTTTCCCTGACAATTTACTTCTTCCTTCATCTAATTTTAATTATATTGTTTGTTTTCCTGACTTTCTTTAATGTCTTTTATTAAATTTTCATTCAAATCTATTCTCCTGTAGCACCATTTAAATTTATTAGCCATTTCTGACCTGCCTTATTTCAATTTATTTCCTGTATTTGGCCAACTCTGGTGATGTTTCTTCCTGGATTTTGTCCATTTTTGTTCTTAATTTTTGAATATTTGATTTTAGGGCTTTTCCTTTAAATTCTCTCCATTATTTTGGGGTGTTAGGTAAGGCATTCTTCAGCTTTGCTGGGAATCTCTCCACTGAAATGCGTTGATTCTCCATTTCTGTTTTCTTCTCTCATTGGTTTTGAACAAAGTTGGTCTCATTTTCCCTTTGGAGGAGGCATTTGATGTGAAAAGTTCCTACAGAAGTCCCTCCACTGTCCGTGGAATGAGTTTCACTTTCTGTAATGATTGATATGTTTTGGGGAGTCATGACAGAACAGTTGGTGTATCTTCTGAGCTTGGATACCCAAGCTCATGTACCCATGTATCCATACACCCCACTTATCTGCAGTACACGGCGAGGAAGTCAAGATACTGTTCTTAACCATAGAAACTTTTAAAATCTGTATTGAAGATTTGACATGAAAAGAATGCAAAATAAAATATAGGCCTTAAAATACTAGAAAATACAAAATAGAAGGCAAGCTATTTCATCAAGCATTTGTACCATGTGTCATTCCTTTATTTGTTGGAACACAGTCACAGGTGAATTCCAGAGACTAAGCAAACGGTACATTCATTTTTCTAAGTAATTATCTGTCTTACTTTTGTCTCTATTCTAGGAGACATTTTGCTTATTTGATTATAGAATTTAAGGTTGAAAATCATTTCTTCGGAATCATAACAGCACTGTTCAGTTGTTTTGTACTATTATTTTTGTGGTTGAGATTTGTGATACTGTTGTAATTCTCTTTCCTCATTGAAGTGACCTTTTTTTTCCTCCTTAAAAACATTTGTATGGGTTTCTGTTTAATCCACTAAATGCTTAAAAGTGACGGGGGGTTTTCTCTCTTTATTTGGGAACTTGCTGCACAAACACAATCTGAACACCTAGGTCCTTTGGCAAGTCTTAGTGAGGGCTTGGCATGCTTGCTTTGGTAACTTCTCTTCCTTTCTTCCCCATTTCCTAGAACAACCATTACTTGTGCATTCGAATTCCTAGAATAAACAGATGTAATAACATTTTGAAATAAGTGGCTGTTATTCTCATAAAATATTTAGAAATGGTGCAGACTCGGTAGAACAAAAATAATTATAAAAGTAGTAGAGATTAAATTTTATGTGAGAGGACTTCAGAGAGTGACAGGTCTTAACGTGCCAAACTTCAAAAATATGGTTAAAACTAAATATCCAGCTAAAGGGAAGATTGTATTGAGAATAGTCACTTCTCTGGTCACCTGGGTGGCTCCATTGGTTAAGCATCTACCTTCAGCTCAGGTCATGATCTCTGGGTCCTGGGATTGAGCCCCATGTAGGATTCCTTGCTTAGCAGGGTGTCTGCTTCTCTCTTTGTCCCTGCTCCTATGTGTTCTCTCTCTCTCTCTCCCTCTCTCTCAAATAAATAAAATCTTTAAAGAAAAAAAGAGAATAGTCACTTCTCTGATCAGGTGAAATTTGTTTTCTTAACTTTTCCAGTTTTTACTGGCAAAAGATGTTTTAAAACTCCCAACTCTCTGAGGTACCCAAATGCAAAGATGCAATAGAAGCCATTTTTAATCTCCAATCCTCCCTGTTTTCAATGTATGCTTAACAATAACTGGAGGTTTGTAACATTAATCAGTTAACGTGATTCACAACCTATGATAATTCACATTTCCACTCTGTAGTCACTCTGACAAATCAAAATGTCCTTTATTAGTTGGGCTCACATTTACATAATTTTCCCTTCCCATGGGATGTTGGCAGTGTGAACAATTATCACAAGAATAAAAGAATATTTATTCTCTTACCAGATATCAAAGACTGCATAAATTTCAAAAGGCTTTAATTTACATGAAGAAGTCAATCTTATAAACAACCTTCACATGAAAATATCTCAATTTAGTAATAAGTCAAGCACAAACTCTGGAACCTGGCACAGTACCTAGAAAAGGGTGCCCAGTTAATGTAAAGAATTAATGTGTTGGGGCACCTGGGTGGCTTAGCAGCTGAACATCTGCCTTTGGCTCAGGGTGTGATCCCTGGGGTCTTGGGATCAAGTCCCACATCGGGCTCCCCGCATGGAGCCTGCTTCTCCCTCTGTCTGTGTCTCTACCTCTCTCTGTGTCTCTCGTGAATAAATAAATAAATAAATAAAATCTTTAAAAAAAAGAATTATGTTAAGATAGAAACATCACTTCCCTGCTCAAAACTCTCTAATGGCTTCTCATCTCATTGCAAATAAAAGCAAAGTTCTTACAATGGTCTACAAGATTCTCATGATCCAGCCTCTCCCTCTGTTGAATTGAAATGAGTTTCTCAGTATGACCACTTCATTTGTGTGATCTGTGGTACTTATACTGACCTCCCAGTAGTTTCCAGAATATTCCAGATGCACTTAGGATGTTGCCTTTCTCCTTCCCTACGCCCTGGATTTTCTTTATCCAGATATCCCTGCATAGTTTTTCTCCCCTCTTCTATTAAGTCTTCACTCAGCTTCTCAGTGAAAACTTCCTTCACTAACCTCTCTGTATTTTCACCCTTCTCTGCTTTATTTTTCTCTTCTGCCCTTATCATCATTTAAAGCATTATAATTTTCCTTTTTCCATCCTGTTTATTATTTGAATCCCATCGCCAGATCACTCTTGGATATTGATAGAATATGAACTCCAAGAAAGCAATCGTTTCAGCCTGTGTTATTTGCTCAGATCCCAGCACAGTGCTCAACACATAATTGCTGAATCAGTGAAAGAATTAATAAGCAATAAATGAATAAAGGACAACTCATGAGCTGAGGCTGGAGATTCGAGAGAGGTCAGATGATCCAGGGCTCATAAGTCAGGTTATGGGATTTCGATCTCACCCTAAATACAATGGCAAATCGCCGAAGGTTTTGATTGGAGAATGATGTGATCTCATTTACATTATAAGTTTATAATTTATAACAAGAGTGATAACCGGAGGAAGTAGAGAGGAGGCAGGAACCCAAAGTTGTTGGTGGCTCTGGTCAGGATGGTGGTTGTGAAGCTAGAACCAGATGGAATAGTGTCAAACTGGTGCGGTGCCATGGATGCCAGCAGGAGAGATTGTCTTAGAGATGGAAGTTGTTATGACTGTTCCCTGAAGATAAAGAGACTATGAACAAAAGAAGTCTCATTGCATTTAATGACATGGAAGTCCCTGCTAACCTCAGCAGAGAGAAAGAAACAATAAAGCGACTCACGGAAGACAGGGTCTCAGGAAACCAGCCTGACAATACCTGGGAAACCAGTAGTGTGGATAGGTTTGAGAAGAGATGGCAATGGTTTTTAAATCAAAGGTGTATTGATCTCACATGGAAGGTGGAGGAAAACAGCTGGCATACAAACCCTATTCCCTCCCTATGCCATCTTACAAACAACCCTCAGCCCAATTCCACTCTTAATTTTCAGCAAAATGCCCTTGAGAAACAGGAAGTAGGTTAACCTTCCCTAAGTAACTCATTCTGCTGTTTAACCCCAGCTTTACGAACTAATGCCCTTAAATCCTAGGTAAATCCTCCACACCACAGGCTATTTTAGGACCATAATCTCTTCTCACTGCATGATCAAACCAACTATCTTCAAATACAGTCAACTTTTGTTCTGCCTCTCCAGTACATTGAATATAAAAGTTGAAATAAGAGTCTGAAAGGGTAATTACATGTGATTTTATTTCTTTGTCACTAATTTCAAAAGTCCACATAAACCATAAATTCGCTGTGTCTTTGCAAATGTTATATTGTATTGCTTCTAACCTTTTTTCTTTTTTATTTTTTTTTAAGAGAGAGGGATTGATGTGGGGGGAGGGCAGAGGAAAAGAGAGAATCTTAAGGAGACTCCACACCCAGAACAGAGCCTGATGTAGGGCTCGATTTCACAACCCTGAGATCATGACCTGAGCCGAAATCAAGAGTTGAACGCTTAACCAACTGAGCCACCCATTACTTACACCCATTGCTTACGATCTCTTTAATTGCTGTGTTGTTCAAATACTCTTCCCTAAGTTTTCTGAATCTGCCTACATATCTCATTTGAAAGTTAGTCTCAGATTATACTTTCTTATAATCTCCAATCATCTCCTTGAGTTTTGATGTTACTTAACTCCTAGTTTTTCAGAAAATAAAAAAAGACAATCTACAGTAAGCTATGATAGAAGTGCTCTGACATCACTGACCAGTATACTCTTGTATTTTACTTTCCTCATCCATATTTTTGGGGGCATATTTGTATTTGTAACTTCCAAATTTTGCCATGTTAGGAAGCTCCACACAAATTAATTTGCTTCCCAATTAGAAGGTTCAATCATGTAAAAAGGAAGATATTTTCAATACCTACAACACTTAAATGGTTGGAATTAAATAAGAGTAACACATGTCCTCTATCCTAGTCATTCCTGTGCCTGCCACAGATTAGGTGCTTAATAAATACATGCAGAATGAATAAATGAGTGAATGAGAGCATTTCACATTTTGGCAGAATATGTGGTGGTTTCTTAATCATAGGAAACAAACTTGAGGGTTTCTGGAGAGGAGGCGGGTGGGGGGATCGGGTAACTGGGTGATGAACAGTAAGGAGGGCACGTGATGAGCGCTGGGTGTTATATAAGACTGATAAATCACTGACCTCTACCTCTGAAACTAATAATACATTATATGTTAATTAATTGAATTTAAATTAAAAACTAAAAATTTAAAAATTAAAAAAAAAGGAAAAGAATTGTGATGGTTTAAATATTCTGATATTGGGGGCATCTGGGTGGTTCAGTCAGTTAAGCGTCTGCCTTTGGCTCGGGTCATGATCTCAGGTCTTGGGATTGAGCCCCATGTTGAGCGGGATGGGGGGTGTCCAGCTCAACAGGGAACCTGCTTCTCCCTCTCTTTGCCTCCCACTTGTGCTCTCTTGCTATCTCTCTCTCTTTCAAATAAATAAATAAAATATTAAATAAATATTCTGATATTGAAGGGGAAAGGAAATTACTATGTGCATTTAGAAGTAATTTGTTCATGTCAGTGCTATCCTATAGAAATTTCTAAGATGATAGCAGTGTTATATACATTTTGTTGTTCAGTATGGTTTCCATTAGCCACATGCAGCTACTGAGCACTTGATATGTGGCTTATGCATCTAAGGAGCTGAACTTTTTTAAAATTTTAATTAACTTAAATTTAAATAGCCACATATGGCTACAATAGAAGACAGTGCAGGGGCACCTGGGTGGCTCAGTTGGTTAAGCATCTCTTGGTTTCCCCTTGGGTCATGATCTCAGTATCATGAGATTGAGCCTTATGAAGGGCTGTGTGCAGAGTCAGCTTATCCCTCTCCCTCTGCTCCTCATCCCTGCTGTCTCTCTCTCTCTCTCTCTCATAAATAAATAAAATCTTAAATTAAAAAAAAGATGAAGATAATGTAGCTTTAAATGAATCTGTACATGTTTGGTACAGATAAAGTATTTCTGTCCCTTTAAAAACTAAAAGAATTTCCTGATATGTCCCATACAATGTCAGAAAGAAACTAATTCAAATACCAGTTTTGGATGTTTATACCAATTTTAAACATCAATGTCAAAGAGTCAAGTTAGCTAAACAAACACAGCCTGTGATGGTACCCACCTCACACTCCTTCCCCTCAGTGGTTGGAAATAGACTTTAGGATTGACTGTGTTCACAAAATGTTTCTACAATCTCTAGAGCTGAATTTTATTAGTTTCAGTGTAGCCATCTCCTGTGTGCCTGGCACAGAGTAGAGAGTTAGTATCCAGTGAATGCATATTCAGCAAGGCAGACAGGCTGCTTTTTTCATTTAGGTACCAGTCAGTGTCTGCAGCACATAGTCAAATATCACACATACACAGACAGATCCATAATTAGAGCTTTACCAATAATGCGGCTTTAACCTGGGCAATACAAGCTTAAACTTGTGGTCCCTATGTCGCCGTTTGTGTTGTTAGCCTCTCTGAGTCTCAAAAGTATCACTGTTTGGACTCTATCAAATCCCCACTCTTCATCAACAATCTTAAGCTGTATTTGTTTGAGAATAACCAATGGATGATGATGTTGATTAAATTCTCCTTCTTGGTCTGATCATTGCAAATGTATGTTACAGGCATTTGACTAACTACAGTGTGTTCTTATTAAGTAAAAATAATAATAATACTGAAATATAAAAGCCCCTTGGTCTACATAAAAAATTAAAGATCTTGGCTTAAGTCATAATTAAAAAGGAATTATGTACAAAATTAAGACTGAATGATGAAATTAAACCCTTGCAGGCCACCCCCCATGTGTTACAAGGAACACTTGAGCAAGTTGAGAACCTACTTTAAAATTAGGAACCATATGTTCACACTGGAGGATGCCCCCACTCCTCACCACACCCACCTTAGGTCAGATCAGACCCAAATTAGAATTACTGTGTTGAACATTGTTTAAGCTAATTTGAAATGTAATTGCATAATCACATCAATATAGTCAAAGAAATGTGGTTTTTATAGACAAGGTATAATCATTTTCTAATTACCAATTAAGAACTCTCCGTGGTTTATTAGGAAATAAAAGCTTAGAATAGCTTGGTGAATTACAGTATGTGAATTAACCCAGTTGCCCTCTGGAGCTCTTCTGGTGACAGAAATACAAATAATGCACTGTGAAACCGTAGCTCTAATTTGTATCCTGAAACCAAAATTCATGCCCCCATGCTTTACACCTTCTTCCTCTTCACTACTAGTTTCTGTAATCCAAGTTCCAGGGGAGAATGATATTGATTCCAGTGACTCTGAGCAGTTGCTTTGTTGTAACTGCCAGTGAAAGACCAATCTTTGCAAATACAAATTACCCGAACGTGGTCCATTTGTACAATGAGGTTTAAGGTACAGCTCAGAGTTTCCAAGCAGCCAGTCTAAGTAGGCGCCTATATCAAGATAGTCCAGGGACACAGCATATGCAGTCAGAACATCTGGGTTCTAGCCCTGCTCTCGTTCTGATCACTGAACCCCAGGCTCCTTATGCACAAAATCAGAATTACCCCACAATTACCAGGTTAGAAGGGCAAACAGATGAAATCAAGTAGGTGGAAGTGCTCTGTGAGTCTCACTAGGTACATGAAATTAAATAATTTAAGTTAGTCTTTGAGAAGAATTATCTTATAATGACAGAAGTCCTTTCTCTAGGCACCAGGATGCTCAATGGCCTGCTAAACAACCATGAACTGCAAAACAGCTGCTGAGAGCATGGTGGGTCTACTTCCTTAGGCCTGGAAAGCTCTGTAAGAGAACTCTCTCTGCCTTCAGAGTTTCCAACCTAGGCCTCTAACCTGCCACTTCTGAGTTTCAAAATCTGCCCTAAAAATATTTTTTTTTAAAGATTTTATTTTATTCATGAGAGACAGAGAGAGAGAGGCAGAGACAGAGGCAGAGGGAGAAGCGGGCTCCCTGCAAGGAGCCCGATGCGGGACTCAATCCCAGGAGCCACATAGGCACCTCTGCCCTAAAAATATTGCTGGAAAGACCAGCTTGGTGTTTTCTCCCAAATTGGAATTTTAATTCCCTATGCCCGTCAGGAGTACAGTACAGTACATTTCACTCTACCTCTGAAAATATTTTGACCAAGATCCGTAGCTTCTGTTACATATCAAAACCAGGGATCCCTGGGTGGCGCAGCGGTTTGGCGCCTGCCTTTGGCCCAGGGCGCGATCCTGGAGACCCGGGATCGAATCCCACATCAGGCTCCCGGTGCATGGAGCCTGCTTCTCCCTCTGCCTGTGTCTCTGCCTCTCTCTCTCTCTCTCTGTGACTATCATAAATAAATGAAAATTTAAAAAAAATATATCAAAACCAGCTCAAATTCTCCATGAAAAAAAAAACAAAAAAACAAATCCCCACTATTGGTATTGTTATGTGGGTCCTTCATGACCAGGAAAAGTTTTGCTGGTTACTCTTTTCTCCAAGATAGCATTTCTGCCTGTGCAAGCTCCCAGTTCACACTCAGAATCAGGAAATACTTATCTCACAAATTTAAGGGGAAAAAAGGCAGAGATCACTACCCTCACCTCTGGTAATTCTTTCCTCCCATGAATTGTGTTTCATCTAATTCCCTGTGCTTTTACAACTCTCTGATATCTTCAATATATTTTTTTAATTAGGATTTTGGGGGGAGAGGAGGCAATAGGCACACTTGCCTATGTCCTTCCTGGTAGTGGAAGTCATGTCAACCTCTTTTAATTCTGGTCTGATATATTTTGTATGTATTCCTTAAGTAATTTCAAAATGAAACCTTGTTTTTATTTAAACTTGGGAATCCAATTTTCTAATACATGGCATATTTAACCTTGAATCCTAATTGGTGTTTTTGCAGGAAATTTTGTTATTTCAACATTCTCTCTACTCCAGAGAAACTTGTACCAGAAGGGTTTAGTTTTGTTCTTATACCACAGAAAATGACCATTCATGGGATTACCTAAAAGCTTCTTTTTGACATTGCCTTAGAGAAGATATTAATCATAGAATTATCTTGAGGTCATAAGATACCTATTCCATAGAAATGAGAATAAAA
This sequence comes from Canis lupus dingo, assembly GCF_003254725.2. Taxonomy (NCBI): domain Eukaryota; kingdom Metazoa; phylum Chordata; class Mammalia; order Carnivora; family Canidae; genus Canis; species Canis lupus. The sequence continues at coordinate 75,217,571 of NC_064247.1, forward strand.
TTGTTATGTGTAAATAACATGTTCAATTTTATATGAACATGTTCTATTAAATATTGCGTGGTAATTCCCTCCATGTCTCTAATAAAGAAATGTAAGTAAAATGGGACGCCTGGGTGGCTCAGTGGTTGAGCATCTCCCTCTGCCTATGTCTCTGCCTCTCTGTCTCTGTTTCTCATGAATAAATAAATAAAATATTTAAAAAAAGAAAGAGAGAGAGAGCCAGAGAGAGAGAGAGAGATGTAAGTAAACTGCCAAAGAGTATAACATTACCTGGTGAAAACATTATCAAATAAAATTAACCTAGATTTCAAGGATTGTCTTTAGAGTTCTGGCTCCTACCTCTATTTGACTCAATAAATGTCTTCCCCTCCCCATATTAATGATTCGATCCTTCTAGTTTGGATAAGTGATGTGTTATGGTCCAGCCCCTTCAAATTGTTAATTCCAAAGCTCCAAGTATGATCAGCAAAAGGAAAAGATAAGGAGAGAAGTGCAGGCTTGAACTCTGTAACAAGGCAGTCCATTACCTGGTAAGATCCTGAAACAGCAAGAACACTAGTCAAGGTGTATTTGCCACCCATTGAGAACAATTAAAAATTTACTAATTTGCAAAGAGTGACTTATAAAAAGAATCCCTCCTCTTTCATGTCAGGAGTATATTTGAATAATCCACACGAGTCACTGTCAGATGCCCCATGGGCAGGTACACAAAAGGAACCTCAAACAGTTGCAGACACACAGGTTAACTAAGGGCACTGCTTGAACAGCCTCAAGTGCTGTGTTCAGTACAACTATTTATTTAATGAGATAAAATAAATTTCAGGTCATGATAAAAAAAATAATACTCTTCACTTTGTATTATCTAGGAAATTGCTTGTGGAAATAGCACAGAAAGAAACCAGATAACACAGGTTTTAATTCCAGCTTTATCAATAGCTAACTGTGTGAATGTTAGCAAGTCTGGATTTTTTTTTTAAGTCTGTATTTACTTGTCAGTAAAAGGGGAATAACATACACATTCCCTATTTACCGTATGACATGCAAGTGAGCGCAAATCTGAAAGTCTGTGAACCACTCACCGGTGCACACAAATAACATGTTAACACAAGAGGAATTAGTTATTTTTGTAGAACTGTTGACCTGTCCAAAACAAAGCCGTTTTTATTTTTGTTGATTTTTCCTCCTCTACCACAAATATATGGGTAGAAATAAAATCCAATGGAATATAGAGATTTTTTTTAATGGGTTTGGTCACTCTTGCCAGTTCCTCTTTTCCTAGTAGAGAGAGTTCCCTTGACCAATACCTGGATTTAGATATTTCACTACTGGCAAAATAACTCATTATCAGGTAACTCTAGATGAACTGTGTGTAAATATGTTCACACCAAGAGTGTTGGGCTGCTTTACGGTATCATCAATTCTACCTAAAGTACTTATAGAAACATGCACGCGTTAGTCTTTGTCAGAATAACAACAACAACAACCAGATGGCAATATTGAGAAGGTAAGAGAAGTGAGGTGTATGCAGCTTAAAAAACAGAGGCTGTTTTCGTGCAAGCTTGTAAAAAAAGGTATAGTAGAACAACAAAGGTGAGGCCTGGGAAAAAACATGGCATCAGTACCAGACCAGGGGTTTACGTGAGGACCGATGTGTTTTTACTTTTAGGTTCTGCTAACAACTGGCATGAATTACTTTAGGGTAGAGTTCAACTCATAAAAACCTAGTACATCTTTCCCTCTAAGAGAATTATTGAAGTTTTACTGAAAACTTTGCCTGTTCCTATCACGCTAGCTATTACGTCTTTAGAGTCCCAGGCCTAGAAGTGAAGCAAAACAGTTTGTACGGAAAAATAATTTTGCTATTATGCAAGAAGATAAAAAGTAAATTCATATGGTTTTACACTGATTTATGTACTGAGTCAGGCTTTACAGCTATATCTTATTCCTCTCCTCTAAGCCTTAGAAACTAGAACTGTCCTTCTGGTTTTGCTTTGGGAGCAGTGTGTGTAACTTCGTAGTGGATGAACTGACCTGCTGGTTTCATCTTTCCAGCAGGAACTCTGTATGAGTGAAAAGTAAATTCTTGCTCTTTTAGGCCATTGGAATTTGGGGATTGTCTAGCATTTGATTGGTTCTCAAGGGGGTTACTGCAGAAAACCTTAAAATATAAGTGCTAGCATAGCATTGGCTTAAAGAAGCAGCAGTAACAGGCACCAGTTGGTTAAGCATCTGCCTTCGGCCTAGGTTATGACCCCAGGGTTTGGGATCGAGTCCCACATCGGGCTCTCTGCTCAGTGAGGAGTCTGCTTCTCCCTCTGCCCTTCTCCCCTGCTCATGATCACTCTCTCAAATAAATTTTTAAAAATCTTTTTAAAAAAAGAAGGAACAATAAGGAAAATCATATTACAAGCTGGAAATATGGCAAACCATGTTACAAAGTAACAGGGTATTTGGTAAACTATCATGTCTGATAACCTTTGAGAGAGTTCATGCGCCTAATCACATGGTAGTTGTATAGGAAGTAATTAGACAACAGAATGTTAATAGCATGAGTTGGTTATTATTGGATGCATTTGACAAAGTGTTTCAAGAGAGATTAGCTGAAAAAAGAATTTCCATTTGTAAGCAGGAATAAAAAGGAAAAGAGTTCAAAAATTCTAGGATTTGCAAAGTCAGAACAGACAACAGCACCCCATCCCCAGTAGTGAAAGATTACTGGTTTTTCCCTCATCCCTATATAAAGCCATATTTTTCCCACATTGATTTAAAAGCCACATTTCACATGGTTGATCATTCCTTCAAAACACCTCCTTCATTTGGCTTCCAGGTCATCCCACTTTCTATGTTTCCTTCTTCCTCATTGATCACTCTTCTAAATTTCCTCTATGGTTCTTCCTGTCACCCTAACCTCTGAACACTGTAGGGCCACTAGGCTTTGTCCAAGGGGATCTTCTATATCTATATGTACGCTCCCTCCTTGGAGCTCTCTCAGGGCTTTCCAATACCACATGTACATTGACAATTCCCAACTTTCTGCCCCAAATTCTAGCTGTCTACTTGACATTTCTGCTAGGATTACAAATAGCCATCTCAGACTTTCTGTCTCCAAAATTGAACGCATATCCCCCCAAAACAAACACCAAATCTTCAAACCTGATGTCCTAATTAGCTTCTCATTTTAGTAAGTGGAAATCCCATTCCTCTAATTTTAATGCTATAAACTTCCTTGGAGTGACCCTGCAACAACAGGCTGCAGCCCATTTGGTCTTTGATTTCTTTATAAACTCAATATGGAGGCTAGAATCAATAACACCTAAAAATACCTAATTTTCTTTCCAGGACTAAAGAATAAGGTATTTGTATTTATATTCCAAAACTGGCTTCAGAATTCAATACAAAGATAGACATTTGCACCCTTAAGCAAATATCACTCTTTGGATCACCTTAAATATGTCACAGGGCCTGCATTTGGCTGAACAAATCAGCTATTAATGACCTTGCTCTTTCTACCGTGTATTCTCCTGACACCAGGAAAATTATTCTTCCTACTATTTTAAGATTCCCTGCACTCATGTTTTAAAATGTTTTTGCAAATTCCCCTGTACTAGTTTTAAGATTAGATTTCTATTTCAGAATTCATATTGCAGTTTAAGGAAAACTAAATCCTCTTATAAATCATGTGTCAACAGCCTGAATACCATCATGGCTGAATGTAACCAACTTAGGAAGATAAGTGAGTATACGCTCCTAGAAACTAGTAACACAGCTACAGCATCCAGGATGATACACTCTGATAGACAGGTACTTAACATTACTTAAAAGATCTCAATCTGAAATCTTATCTCGTTTGCTAATGGACTCCCACACAATAAAATAGGAAACAGAATTTGGGACTAAAGGAGACATTTTAGTCACTGCTTCTCTTGCTATTCCAAATAGATTTTCTTCCATGTTCCCAGCTCAGTATATGTTTTAGTTTCATGTACTTGGGTATCAGTAAGTCCAAACTCAAGTGCATTTTTCATCAGCTATGACACTACCTACAGATACCCAGGTTTCATTTAGAGTTAACCACCCAAGCAGACCAAGCCAGAGTCCATCCAGTTATGTCAGCCATCCTGCATATAAATCCCCCTTTATACACTGTTTGCCATGAACACTGCTGTGCTGGAATCAGTGACCTAGAAATGCACATCCACTGCAAGCAAGTTGAAATAAACAAACCTCACTTGCACCCTGTAGTTGTGGTGGTATGTGCCCAATATACTCAGTGCCTAAAAAGAAAATGCAATGTGAATATCCATTTGTCCCAATTCTGGGCTCCATTAGGGTAATTATAAATCAGTGCCCCTGGTGTGAATGGAATACATGATGTTCAGAATGATGTTCATTTTGGAGAACCATTATATTCATTTGTAACCACCCCATCCACATAAAGAAAAAACATCCTTCCTCTCATTAGACTGGGAAAACGACCCATCAAACTCTCTCCCAGTTGAACTAGGGGAAACATTTTACTCCTAATACACTGTCTTGGTGTTTCCACCTTTAAAGCTCAAACATTTTCCTGTGATGTGCACTCATGCACTGCTGACATCCACTTCCTTGTGTATCCCTTTGTCGTATCAGGGTCGTGGCAGCTAACCTTTTAAGCCATCTATATAGAGCTGCAGCAAGCTTGCAGAAGCAAACCAATGCAGCTGGTAAACAGGGATTGAGAAGTTCATTTTCTGTGAGCCAGTGAAATCCATTTAGTGCTTTATTTCCTTTTCCCTGTCCTCAATCGTTTATTTTACCTATCAAACACAAACTAGTGTGTTGCTTTTCTCCGGCCACTAGCAGGAAGTTAGTTAACATTTAAGCTACTACGTTATTCCCTGCCTGCCACCTAATCTGTAACGATGGATCTCAGCAAAATCAACTCTGGGAATTTTACTAGATGTCTAGGGATGAACCATCACCTATCACCTTTCTCCAAGTGTTTGTCTTTTTGGTTTTATAGCCAAGCTAATCCCCAAAGGAAAACTCTTTCGGTAATGGATGGGCTTGTCCCATGGACCCAGTAGTATGCTACAGCATGTTAAAGACGTTAAACCATTGGCTTTTTAAATTATGATTTAATCTAATTCATATGAAGATACTTCCCAGATTGATTCTAGTTTCTTAAAGATACTTAGTCATTTTATTCCCATATTGTCTTCTTTAGAAGAGCATTGATTAGGGGTTACATAAATATTGAAAAAATGAAGGCATGAGTAAATTAGCAAACAAATTGTGTGTCTTTGATGACTTCTAGGATGCTCTATTCATGTTTTCTTTAGGAATACTCTGCTTTACTCACCGATTGTGAGTGTGACTGTGTGTACATACATAGATACATGTAAATTGTTTCCTTTTTTATGTAAATTTTTTCCTATTTATACCTCCTCTACTATAGTTTGGTTCTAAACTGCAAGACTACCTGTATATCTTTTTTTTTTAAGATTTTATTTATTTATTCATGAGAGACACACAGAGAGAGGCAGAGACATAGAGGGAGAAGCAAGCTCCATGCAGGGATCCCAATGAGGCACTCGATCCTGGGACTCCAGGATCGCTATCTGAGCCAAAGGCAGATGCTCAACCACTGAGCCACCCAGGTGCCCCGAGACTGCCTGCATCTTATCTTGAATGACAACTTGCCATCCTCCTCATCCTGGGTCCAAGCTGACCCTCACTACAATCTCTGCTCAGCTTCTTGATGGTTTCCAAAAGCCCGTAGACACCACATTCTGGACAACTGGAGATTCAAGCAAAGTATAACATGAGCTTAGCTGATAAGGGGGAAGAGCACATTGATAAGAGGGAAAGATGGCTGAAAATTTGTATATGATATGCAGCCATCGTGAGAATAATATTTTTCCATTGTATAGTCTTTGTATCCCCAAATTATTTTTGTAGATATCAATTAATTAAAGCTCACAGTGTTCTGAGTCATATCACGTGATTTAGTTTGTGCTATCTCGACGATTGTCATATGAATCAGATACTGGAGTTCCACTGGCCGTATTTCTGAAGTAATTTGGGCCACGTCTCAATTTCCCATTTCCAGAATTTTTTTCCCTATTAATAAAAAACAATACATCACAAGAGTAGAGTGGGCAGAGGGGACACACTTCCATTCTGCATGTGTTGAAACAGGATTCAAAGTTCTTCAAAGCAATCAGAAAAGACAAAGTTCTCGGCCAACCAGATATGAAAATCTTAAAACTTTTTTTTCTCAAACAAATAGAAAAGCCTCCTTTTCTTAAGATGCAAGGAAAGGAATATAAAGTGAATTGTTGATTCTACTGTATGGATAAGTGTGCCATAAGAACAATTATACATAAACTTCCAAATGTCTTGCTCCTCCCACCATGCAAAAACCCCATTTAATTAAAGTTTCTGTCTTTGATTTTTAAATATATATATTTTTTAGTAATAGAAACATGAACCCAACAAATAAATAGCCACATTTGGATGACTTGAGTGTGTTTGGAATGTTGAGAATCTATTTACATTTTAATAAGATATTTCCTCAGTGCAGGTCTTAGATAAATCTCCAGAGAGATGAGGCTAGGACACAGAATTATGAAGAAAGAGGCGCCCTTGACAATTTGGAGAAAAGGAAAGATAAGCAGAGTGGTGTTTAATAGAAACAGATGTGGATGTAATCCCTTTAGGAAGAAAAAATCTGTACAAATATAACATAAGAGGAGGAGAAATGGCTTTAGTCAGATATAATGGAAAAACCTGGGGAGCTTTGAGAACTCAAGCTAAGAATGAGTTCATGACTCAGACTCTCTTCTAATTCACAGCCCAACAACTGGTGCGTTATGAGGATAACATGAAGAAAGACATGGTGTTAAGTGCAATATGTTGTATATAAGAAAGATTAACAGGAGTTTCTGAAAGTGGCAATGGAAGGCTGAAGGAAGGATCCGTCAACCTAAAAATGTATAAATCATATTTACATAGTCACAGATATGTAGGCCGGTCGGCACATCTCCAACAGATGACCAGTAACACTTGTTTTCTATCCCAGCAGGAAGGATTTGAGTTAACTTTAAGGAAAATCTATTGACTAAAGGTTGAACATTAAAATATATTAATGGAAGTCAGAGAATTCTATTAACCCCATTTTTTAAAAAATGACCATCTATTTAGTTCTGCAATGCTTGGCCTAGCTTCCAGGAGTATAAAATTGACCTAGAGTTACAGTCCCACCACCAGCTGATAGATGGCTAATGGTTAAAGAAGGAGATTTTGTGGAGAAGCTGAGGAAATGAACATGTGTCCCAGTACACACTGAGCCAGAACAGTCCCCTCACTCTTCAAGGGTATTCTCTCTCCCCCTGAGAAAATATTTCCCTTCCTTGTGCTTTATGTTGTCCTCAATCTTAAGGAATTGAGACTATTCCTTAATAGGAATAGCCCTTAACAGTGACTCCTCCAATTTGCTCTGGGAAGAAGGAGATGAGCAGAGATGCTGCCAAGGAAAACCTTTACCTGGGGAGGAGTGAGAGGCACCAGTATGTAAATTTTCTTTTCTAAAGGTAAAGAAGAAAAAGTAGCAATTCTGACTCCTCTAAATCTTGACCTTTTAGCCCCACGTCTCTGGCAAGAACTTGAACAGAATTCTAAATACAGCTCTCTCCAGGCTGAACCACGTCACTGATGGCTATGACACACACAAAAAATGTGTACAGCATCATGGTGAATCAGCTAATCTCAGTGACTCAACTAATCTAAGGCTGTGCTTGCTTTAAATAACTCTCCTTAAGGTTAAGTAAAATTTCTCAACCAATAAATTTATTCTACATGGTTGTGGCCAGAATGCAGTGCAAAAGCAACATCCCTCAGCTAAATGCAGTTGCAGAGAGAGCAACCCAGCTGCACAAGGTGGGGTATATCCTCCATCTGAATCCAGCAGCAAGCCATGCCTTCTGCCTCTTAATGCAGGCACAGTGAGAAAAGATTATTTGGAGGAGAAGGACAATTGCTGGGCCAAGCAAACTAAAATGTTCCCTGAACTAACAAGGAAACAAGAAAGGATCAGCATTTTGTGATACATGTTTTAGATGAGAAAACAAGTTAGTACACAATTTAACAATCATTACACAGATTCAGAGTAAATTCTCCACACGTGACAATTATTACCATGATTAATATCGTAGAAAGGTTCAGAAACCCTAAGGAAATTATTTCAACATCATAACATTTTGCATGTAAAGTTTTACCCAAGCTTTTAAAAATATATAGTGGATGTTATCTATTATAAAGTGAGGTACGGTTACCTGAGGCACACCAAACCAGGCAAAGAGCAACTTTTCTAGAATCTGTATTAACAGAGATTATCTCTGTCATATGATTTGTTTCTTTTTTTTTTATTTTTTTTTATTTTTTTATTTATTTATTTTTTTTTTATATGATTTGTTTCTTAAGTATTCTGAATTGCTTTGAACAGGTCTTCATATTTCCATGGTAGTTTATTTAAGTATGGATCTCTGCTGTGCCTAGCACTTCGCTGATTATCATGAGCAGTTGTAGGCAAAGCAAATGGCTTTTAAGATAAGGGTCTGCCCACTAGAGCCTAGATGAGGACCACACACACACACACACACACACACACACACACACACAACACACACCTGCTGTGTGGGGATCCTATGTAGTAGTGCCGATGTATTATCACTAGTTTTGCCTGGAGGGAGGGGTGTAGAAACGGAAAAAGCTTCCTTAATTAAGTACTTTGGAAAACAAAAGGCAGGGTGTGTGGTGAAAGAAAAGAGAACAGTCAGAGGAGACTTCTGGGACTGGAAGCAGGAGCTGCTGCCCTAGTGGAGGAGGTAACAAGGTTGGATTTTGGAAAACCTCAGTTAGTGGTTGGACAAGGAACTCTACCCAGAAGCCTGACACTGCCATTCTCTGCTCCACAGAAAGCTTCAGCTGGGAGCAGAGGTTCCTGCAAGGGGAGGGGTGCCTGAAAGCATGAGAGTGTCAGCTCAAGGGGGTTATTATCTCACAAAAGGAGACATTGCGGCATCATCATTGCTACCACGTAAAGAGAATCTGCTTCATGTTTACACAGCTAGGAAAATCTAAAAACTTAACAGTTGACTGCATATGTGCAATATATGCACCTTCAATTGGCCTATTCAAGAAACTATCATTTCCATTTGCACCTCTTTTCCTTTCCTTCCTCTCCATTTCCAACAGCAATCTCATTCTGAAGCTCACCCCAGAACAAGAGCGGTGCCGAGCAGACGTGCCTGATTTGTATTCTCCACAGAGCTTGTGGGAAAGTGGCCAGAATGATTGAAACTTATTAAATACCAGTTGTGGTCTTTAGAAATCATCAGGGAAAACATCACACATGAAATTATCACCAAATATTTCAATTTAGTGACAAGTACCGGCTTCCCATCAAAATGGATTTTCCCTCCCTAGAAGGATACTTAAACCAGGATTCCTAATTCATATTCATCTTTCCTCAAAAACAAGTTGATCTTGAGCAGTGCTGAACAGGTGGGAAAGGACCTTTGATAGGGGCAAGCTCCTTCCTGTCCTCCTTCCCCAACCCCTCAGGGGAGAGCTGAGTGAGTGCCACGTTGCCAAGCAACTCTGAAAAGGCTTTTGAATCTCATCAATTAAAATAATTAATTAAATTACTCTAAAGGGCACTTGCACTATGTGAACAGACCCTGTCCAACCGAGGCAGGAGAAATATTCACAAACAATACCAGGTCACAGCATGAAGACCAATCACAGGAGGAGCTGGGTAGAGAGTTTACATGGGCAAGATTTCCTGACACTTGCAACATAGAAATTGAGGGCATTATGCTAAATGAGATAAGTCAGACAGAGCAAGGCAAATGCTGTATGATCTCACTTGTGGAATCTAAAAAACCTGAACTCATAAAAACAGAGTAGAATGGTGGATGTGGGATGGGAAAACTGGGGAGATGTTTAGGGTATGGACATGCAACTAGTAGATCATTAAGTCCTGGAGATCTAACGCATAGCATAGAGACTATGGTCAGCAATACTGTATTACAAACTTCAAACTTGCTAAGAGACTAGATCTGAATTATTCTCACCACAAAAAAAAAATGATAATTACATGATGTGATAAAGGTGTTAGCTAACAGTACACTGGTAATCATATGGCAACTTATAAATGTATCAAATCAACACATTGTATACCTTCAATTCATACAATGTTACATGTGGATTATACTTCAATTTTTTACATTTTAAGATAAAAAAATAAAAGAGACAGAGAACCAAAGGAGTATGAAAAAACATGAATGCCACACATAGATATTTCATACCAGACTGAATTCTCCTAAAAGTGTCACATTTGGGGGGGGAGTATCATCTTGTAAGAACTTGTAAGAACTCAGATATCTGATTATTTCTGAAAGTTCCTCAGCTTTGCCATTTCTCAGCAAATAGTCTGAGTAGACCTTAAGAAGCCTGAACGGACAGGAAGAGTGCGGCTTCTCTGTGCACCCCTCTCCCCATCACTTCTGTCCTTTTGTTTGAATTCAGCGAGTGTGTGCTTTCTGCTGTTATTGTGTTTTATTGGGTTTTCATGAGTACTTTCTTTTTTGCTTTTTTTAAAAGATTTTCTTTATTTATTCATGAGAGACACATAGAGAGAGGCAGGGACACAGGCAGAGGGAGAAGCAGACTCCCTGCGGGGACCCCTAAATGCAGGACTCGATCCCAGGATTGCAGCATCACAACCTGAACCAAAGGCAGATGCTCAACCACTGAACCACCCAGGCGCCCCCTCTCTTTTTCACTTTATTCAATTAAAGTAAATGTATGTTAAAATACTTCCCTAAAACAAGCAGAATCAGGTGTTTTAGTTTCTGTTTACGTCACTGTCAGTAAGTAATTACCATCATTTTGTCCATCGATTTTGCTCATGTTTTGGCACCTTTCATTTTTGTGTGGATTCAATTTCCCATCAGCTATCATTTCTATTACACTTGAAGAATTTCCTTTAACATTTCTTAGAGCGCACATCTGCTGGTGACAAATCACATACGTATTTATTTTTCTGAAAAAGCCTTTATTTTGCCTTCATTTTTTTAATATTTTGGGGTGTATTTAACATTCTAAGTGATAGGGCTTTTTCCTTTCTTCTTAAGACTCTGTAGATAGAATTCCATTGTCCTCTGATTTGCATACTATTGAGGACACATCTGAAATTATTCTTATCTTTATTGCCCAATATGTAATGTATCTTTTATCTCCAATTGCTTTTAAGATCTTTTTTAATCAATGATTTTCAGAAATTTTATTATGATGGGACTCCATCTGTTTTTTTTTTTTGTTGGTTTTTTTTTTTTTTTGTATTTATCCCGTTCAGTTGGGTTCACTGAACCTTTTAGATCTGTGGGTTTATAGAGTTCGTTAATTTTGGAAATTTTTCAGCCATTATTTGTTCATAAATTCTTTCTGATCCCATGTTTTCTGGGACACCAACTGAATATAAATTAGACCCATTTGATATTGTCCACAAATCACCAGATCTCTGGGGGTTTTTTTATGTTTACTCAGCTTCATTTGTATAAATCCTTTTGTACATCTTCAGATTCACTGAGTTTTCCTTTTTCAATGGCTGCTCTTTGTCCTTCCAGTAAAATCTTCACTTTGTATATTGTACTTTTATGTTCACTGGTTCATGGTTTATTTTTATATCCTCCATTCCTGTCCTAATTATGTGTAAAGTGAAGATTTTAAACATAATGATTATTTTAAACACAATTTAAAATAACCATTGTAAAGTCCTTAAGCTAATTCTTTCACCTTTGCTATTTCTAAGTACATGTCTATTGCCTGATTTTCTCTGTTAACTATAATGATATATATGTATGCATGTGCATATGTACATATATATAAAATATATGTAGCTATATATTTTATTATTAACTTTTACATATTTATTTTATTATATATATTTGCTTATGCATGTCTTATAATTGTATATTAGATTTAATGTATTATGTTGTTATCAGGTTTTGCCTCTTTTTTTTAAGGTTTTATTTATTTATTCATAAGAGACACAGGGAGAGAGGCAGAGACATAGGCAGAGGGAGAAGCAGGCTCCATGCAGGGAGTCCGATGCAGGACTCGCTCCTAGGACTCCAGGATCACACCTGAGCCAAAGGCGATGCTCAACCACTGAGCCACCCAGGCATCCCAAGGTTTTGCCTTTCTTTAGAGAATACTGAAATTCATTTTGGCAGTTAAGTAACTTTCAGATCAGCTTATTTTTAAAGCTTTATGGGGTCTAGATTAGAATTATTATTATTAGAATTGTTAAAATAAGTATTAGAATTTTTATTAGTTTGGCCTCATTGCTAAAGGCTGACCTTCCAGCTGTCTCTGTTAACTAACCAGCCAGGTTCAATGGAACTATCTCCCAGCCATGGGTGAGTTCTGGAAGTGGTGGAGCTTGTAGTTCGACTGTTCATGCTGCTTCATGGCGCTTTACATCCTACATAGGTAAAGCCTAGTATTCAGGGACAGATTCAAAAGGACCCCTGTTCTGATCTCTGGAGCTATTTTCTGCATGACTCCCTCTTCTGGAACACCCTGGGCCTGCAAATTCCACCCACTTCATCCTCCCCAGACTCTACTCTGCCTGGTTTATCTTTTCTTGTGCACAAAGCATCGCCAAGTGGTTGTAGTCAGATCATAAGGCTCACCTCATTTCCTACCCCTTTCCCTGGATCACAGATCTTGGCTGCCTATTGCCCAATTTCCAAAAACCATTGTTTCATATGTTTTTCCAGTTCTTAAATTCATTTTAGCAAGAAGACAAACCTAGTACCAGTTGCTTTAGCCATGGCAAGAAGTAGAAAATCTACAATTTCAGTGGCTAAAGAATACCAGACAACTGGAATGGATACATCTCACTCAGGGTCTCTCATGAGCTTGCAGCTAATGTGAAATGTTCACCAAGACTACAATAATATGAAAGCTCAAATGGTGCTGGACAATGAACTCCAAGGTGACTCACCATTGCCAAAGTCAAGTTGGCAGGAGGTTGTTTGGTTGTTTGCAGGAGGTCATACATCCTCACCTCATGGGTATCTCTGGCAGGCTGCTTAAATGCCCTCAGGGCAGGGCAGCTGGCTTCTCCTACCAGAACACTTAAAACATGAGGAGACAGTGCCCTAGATTTCCTAGTAATTGTCCAACCACTGACATTTTCTTTAATATAAACCATTGTGGGGGGTGCCTGGGTGGCTCAGTGGTTGAGCATATGCCTTTGGCTCAGGTTGTGATCCCAGGGTCCTGGGATCGAATCCCCCAACTGGCTCTCTTCAGGGAGCTTGCTTCTCCCTCTGCCTATGTCTCTGCCTGTCTCTGTGTGTCTCTCATGAATAAATAAAACCTTAAAAAATAAACCACTATGGATCACATTCAGCACACCGAAGAACCACAACTCCCTGTCCCCAATTCTTCAATCAATTACTTATTGTTAAAAAAAAAAAAAAATGACCCAAGTTCAATCTGGTAGAAAGAGGTACAATACCCAAGGAAGTTTGCCCAGCATCTCATCACTGCCCTCCCTTCCTTTCACATGAAGCTGACCATGTTTATTTCAGAGGTTCTAATGGAGAATGTTTCCCCAAGACGTGAAAGAGGGTCAAAGAGGATTTTGCTTGGCGCACAACATCAGTATCCCCAGATAACGAGAGCCCGGTACAACATTCTCCTTGCACATTGCAGCACACTTGGCTGCCCTTGCTTCTTATGTCTCTCCACAAAGCTAAAGCAGCAGCCTCTTTCGGAGACTCCTGCCATTCCATGCCACCACCACAAAAATACGGTAAGAAAAGAGAGGAAAAGAAAAAGTCTTTTCTACTAAGGGGTATTCCAAGTACGAAGAAAAAAGATGAATGCACCAGATGCTAGCATCTCTGTTGCTGCAGACGTGGTTGATTTAATGAAGGGCAAGGTTGCTTTGGCTTCTAAATAAAGGCAACTTGCAAGTCACAAAACATTTTAAAATACATGCATTTCTCTAGACTTTATGTATTCCTTCCAGAAACTCTACTTCTCTTCCAAGTGTGTGAGACTCACAGCTCTTAGTAATAAATTTAGCATTTAACGCGCAGAAGTCGAAACGAGGATGTCAACAGAGGGGAGAAATACACATGGAACTTCTCTGGCTCCCACAAAAATGAAAGCATTTGTGTGTCTGTGTGTGTACAGGTGTGTGTGATTATTTTTAGATTTATATGTTCATGTTCATATGATCCATATAATTGCCATTTAGCTTTTTCTTTAAAGGTTTTATTTATTTATTCATAAGAGACACAGAAAGAGAGGCAGAGACATAGGCAGAGGAAAAAGCAGGCTCCTTGCAGGGAGCCTGGTGCAGGACTTGATCCCTAGACCCCAGGATCATGACCTGAGCCAAAGGCAGACCGGTGAGCCACCCAGGTGCTCTCTATTTAGCTTTTCTTGTTAAGAATTAGAGGAATCAACAGGTGTCAAGTATATCAGTCAGTTTACAGGCATTTACTAATAGATATTGAGCTGCTTGCCTTCAAGAACCACAGACTAGCCAATATGCATATAACTAACATACTTTTAGCTATTCAGCATATATTGAATTATACCCACTATGGAATAGATTCTCTGTCAGAAAATGAGGGTTCAAAGTACAAGATAAAGATTCTGACATCAACATAAGCCAGAATTGGAAATGGATGTTGGGAGAGGTGTTGATGCCATTTCTATGATCGTCTAGGCTTTAAATGTTTGTGTAGCATTGTTTTATAGTTTAATGTCTCAAGCAACGTTTATCGGTTGAAGGTCTGAAATTTGATAATTATGAAATACCATATAGATTCTATGCTAAGAAGGTGTTTAAAAAAACAGAATGTCATCATTTAGCCTTACTTGCATTTTTATTAGTGCACTCTGGCGTTTATAATGACAATTTGTAAATACTCCTCTAAACATCTAATGATCACAACCTTCTTTCAGTGTCTTAATTTTCAGGGGATGGTTATGTTCTCTAATATGGCAACCATATGTATCTACCTAAATTTAAATTTATGTTAATTAAAAGTAAAAAATATAATAATAAATTCCCCTCATCAGTCCTACTGTCCTCACTTCAAGTGTTCAGTAGCCACTGTATTATAGAAGATCTCCAACATTATAGAAAGTTTTGTTGGATGGAAATAGTTTATCAATTGCTAACATTAAAAAATATTCCAACTGAAAACATATTATGTTTGCCAAGCACATTTCCATAGCATTTCATTCATTTTTTTTTTTTTGATGTTAACTTTTTGACTCCTGTGGATAAACCTAATGTCATTCATTTTAGGATAATTTAAAATAGCAGTTGATTAATAAACATGTTCCCTATGCTAATCTATTCTCTGCCCTATAGCACTGCCATTTGAGGACACTGTATTAAAAGTTAAATTTCAACTTTTTATATTAAATTTGAAAATACCATTTAAAATCGAAAATTGGGGCAGCCCGGGTGGCTCAGCGGTTTAGCACCTTAGGCCCAGGGTGTGATCCTGGAGTCTCGGGATCAAGTCCCACATTGGGCTCCCTGCATGGAGCCTGCTTCTCCCTCTGCCTATGTCTCTGCCTATCTCTCTCTCTCTCTCTCTCTGTGTCTCTCATTAATAAATAAAATCGTTAAAAAATAAAATCGAAAATTGATTACCACAAATTAAATCAACTACTTATATCCTTTATGAAGCTCTCCATGGAGGACACACTGAAAATACAGCCCTTCCTGCCTGGATTCTTGCAAACTACTTGCTAGTGAAAATTTTAGAATTCAGGATTTTGTACAATATGCTTTTGATTTTGTTTTCCACAGCGAGAGAGAGTAAAAGAGATATGTATATACTTCTTCAATTAAAAGAAACTCCGGGTCGCTTTTTAAAACGCAAACTTATAGAACATCAAATGCAGTGATAATTTGCTTGTTATTAGACTTGATGATGATTGGACTCAGTGCTCCTCCAGGGATATTTTATTATAATGCTTCATATTGGATAAGAGAAAATTCAACATGACACATTCAAATAGTCCACTAAAACTTTTTTCCACTAAAACTTAAATGACCATCAACTTAATATAGACTGATATATGCAGAGGAGGTTTTGTACACAAACCTCATGGTGACAGTATATCAAAGACCACTAATAAGTGCACAAAGAATAAAGAGAAAGAAATCCATCAGAAATGCATCAGTAAAGAAAATCAGCAAAGCATGAAAGAAAGACAAGAAAGGATCAGACAAAATCTTTAGACACAACCACAAAACAAATCCTAAAATGACAATACATACGTATCTGTCGATAGTGACTTTTAACATAAAGGAACCAAACACTCCAATCAAAAGATGGGATGACAGAGTGGATAAAAAAACAAGACCCAGCGATAAGCTGCCTACAAGAGACGCATTGTAGTCCTAAAGTCACCTGCAAATTGAAAGTGAGGGGACGGAGAAACATCTATCATGCAAATGGATGTCAAAAGAAAGCCAGAGTAGCAATACTCACATTGGACAAAATAGTCTTTAAAACAAAGACTGTAAGGACGCCTGGTGGCTCAGTGGTTGAGTGTCTGCCTTCGGCTCGGAGCGTGATCCCAGAGTCCCTGATCGAGTCCCGCATCAGGCTCCCCATGAGGAGCCTGCTTTTCCCTCTGCATGTGTCTCTGCCTCTGTCTGTGTCTCTCATGAATAATATAAAATAATAAAATAAATAAAATAAAATAAAATAAAATAAAGACCTAAAAAAAGACAAAGAAGGACACTATATAATAATAAAGGGGACAGTCCAACAAGGAGATTTAACAATTGTAAATATTTATGGACCCAACATAGGAGCACCCAAATACATAAAACAGTTAATAACAACCATAAAGTATCTAACTGATAATAATACAATAATAGTAGGGGATTTTCACACCTCACTTACATTAAAACACAAATCATCTAAACAGAAAATCAATAAGGAAACAATGGTTTTGAATGACACACTGGAACAGATGGATTTAAAAGATATTTACAGAACATTCCATCCTAAAACAGCAGAATATACATTTTTTCTTTCTTTTTAAAAAAGATTTTATTTATTTAATTGAGAGAGAGAGAAAGCAGGAGATAGAGTATGAGTGGAGGGAGAGGGGCAAAGGGAGAGGGAGAAGCAGACTCCCTACTGAGCAGGGAGACGGATGTAGGGCTCTATCCCAGCACCCCAGGATCATGACTCAAGCTGAAGGCAGATGGATAGCCAAATGAGCCACCCAGGAACCCCTACACGTTCTTTTCAAGTGCACATGGAACATTCTCCAGAATAGATCACATATAAAATCACAAAACAAGCTTCATCAAAGTCATATCATGCTTCTTTTCTGTCCATAATGCTATGAAACTAGGAGTCAACCACAAGAAAAAATCTGGAAAGAGCAAAATATATGGAGGTTAAACAACATGCTACTAAATGATGAATGGGTGATCCAGGAAATAGAAAGAGAAATCAAAAAGTACATAGAAACAAATGAAAATGAAAATACAACAATCCAAAATCTTTGGGATGCAATCTTTGGGATGAAACTACAGGCCAATATTTCTGATGAACATAGTTGCAAAAATCCTCAACAAAATACTAGCAAATCAAATTCAACAATACATTAAAAGAATCATTCACTACGATCAAGTGGGATTTATTTCTGGGTTGCAAGAATGGCTCAATATTGAAAGTCAATCAAGATGACACAACGCATCAATAAGGAAGGATAAAAACTATATGATCATCTCAATAGATGCAGAGAAAGCATTTGACAAAGTACAACATCGATTCACGATAAAAACCTTCCACAAAGTAGATTTTGAGTGAACATACCTCAACATAATAAATGTGAAAAACCTACAGCAAACATCATACTCAATGGGGGAAACCTGAGAGCTTTTCCCCTAAGGTCAGGAACAAGACAAGAATATCCACTCTCATCACTTTTATTCAACACAGTACTGGGAGTCCTAGCCACAGTGGTCAGACAACAGAAAGAAAGAAAAGGTGTACAAATTGGTAAGGAAGAAGTAAACCTTCCACTATTTGTAGATGATATGATACTATATACAGAAAACCCAAAAGACTCCACCAAAAAACCTGCTGGAACTGATAAACGAATTTGGTAAAATTACAGGGTACAAAACCAATGTAAAGAAATCTATTGCATTTCTATACATCAATAATGAAGCAGTAGCAAGAGAAATTAAGAAAACAATCCCATTTATAGTTTTACCAAAAACAGTAAGGAATAAACCTACCAAATGGTAAAAGACCTATATTCTGAAAACTATAAAACATTGATAAAAGAAATTGAAGATGACACAAAGAAATAGAAAGTCATTCCACACCCATGGTTTGGAAGAACAAATATTTTTAAAATGTCTATGCTTACCCAAAGCAAACTGCACATTTAATGCAATCTCTGTCAAAATAACAACAGCATTTTTCACAGAACTAGAACAAAAAATTCTGAAATTTGTATGGAACTATGAAAGATCCCAAGTAGCCAAAGCAATCTTGAAAAAGAAAAGCAAAGCTGGAGGAGTGACAATTCCAGACTTCAAGTTATATTGCAGAGCTGTAGTGATCAAAACAGTATGGTGCTGGGGATCCCTGGGTGGCGCAGTGGTTTGGCGCCTGCCTTTGGCCCAGGGCGCGATCCTGGAGACCCGGGATCGAGTCCCACATCGGGCTCCCGATGCATGGAGCCTGCTTCTCCCTCTGCCTGTGTCTCTGCCTCTCTCTCTCTCACTGTGTGCCTATCATAAATAAATTTAAAAAAAAATTAAAAAAAAAAACAGTAGGGTGCTGACACAAAAACAGATACATAGATCGATGGAACAAGATAGAAAGCCCAGAAATGAACGCACAACTATATGGTCAGTTATTATTTGACAAAGCAGGAAAGAATATCTAATGGGAAAAAGACAGTCTCTTCAACAAATGGTGTTGGGAAAACTGGGCAGCAACAGGTAAAAGAATGAAACTGGACCACTTTCTTACACTATATACAAAAATAAAATCAAACTGGATTAAAGACCTAAATGTGAGACCTGAAACCATAAAAATCATAGAAGAGAACAAGGCAGTAACCTCTTTGACATCAGCCCTAGCAACTTTTTTCTAGACATGTCTCCTGAGGCAAGGGAAACAAAAGCAAAAATAAACTATTGGGAGTACATTAAAATAAAAAGCTTCTGCACATTGAAGGGAACAATCAGCAAAACTAAAAGGCAACTTACAGAATGGGAGAAGATATTTGCAAATGACATATCTGACAAAGGGTTAATATTCGAAATACATAAAGAACTTCTAAAACTTAACACCCAAGAAACAAATAATCCAATTTCAAAATGAGCAGAAGACATGAACAGACATTTCTCCAAAAAAGACATCCAGATGGCCAACAGACACATGGAAAGATGCTCAACATCACTCACCATCAGGGAAATGCAAATCAAAACTACAGTGAGATATCATCTCACACTTGTCAGAATGGCTAAACTCAACAACACAAGAAATAACAGGTGTTAGTGAGGATATGGGGGAAAAGGAACCCTTGGGTAACTGTTGGTGGGAATGCAAACTGGTACAGCTACTGTGGAAACAGTACAGAGGTTCCCTCCAAAATTAAGAACAGAACAACCTTATGATCCAGCAATCTCACCACTAGATATTTACCCAAAGAATACAAAAATACAATTGCAAAGGGATTCAAGCACCCCTTATGGCAGGATTACCTACAACAGCAAAGATATGGAAGCAGCCCAAGTGTCCACCAACTGATGAATGGATAAAGAAGACGTAGCATTTACACGCAATGGAATATTACTCCGCCATAAATAAAAGAGTGAAATCTTGCTATTTGCAATGACATGGTTGGAGCCACAGAGTATAACGCTAAGTGAAATAAGTTAGTCAAAGAAAGACAAATACCTATGATTGCACTCATACGTGGAATTTAAGAAACAAACAAGCAAAGCAGGGGATAAAGAGAGAAAGGGAGAGAGGGAGAAAGATAGAAGCAAATCAAGGAATGACTCTTAACTGTGCAGAACACACTGATGGTTACCAGAATTGGGAGGTGGGAGTGAAAAAGGTGATAAGGATTAAGGAGTGCACTTGTTGTGATGAGCACCAGGCATTGTATGGAAGTGTTGAGTTACTATATTATACACCTGAAACTAACAACACACTGTTGAAAATAAATAAGTAGGAAATAAACAAATATTCCACTAGACAAGAGAGCTGAAAAGTACTGATCAGCCATGGCCCTTTTGTGAATAGGCTTTTTGTCTGGCTTCATGCACAAGAGGATCTTTTTGACAAGGATTTAACATGGCCTCACCTAATTTTCTGACAAACAATAGCAGTTTTTCTATCCTATGTCTGATCACAGGTTTGCCTAGATATTCTCCTTCTACACTTTAAAGTTCTTCAATTAAGTTTGGCAGTGTATCTATACCCTGGGGATATTGCAAAACCCTCTACTTGATATGGAAGACTGTCTGCACTCCCCAAGTCCTGTAACCCACAATTACATTAAAAATTTAGATACACTATCAATATTACTAACTGTAAGAGAAAAAGAACCTCACTCCTCAATCTTGGACACTGCAAAGTTAACTGTGGCTCAGCTGGACACGGAGGTGATCTATGTTTCTTCTCTGGGGATTTACTTCTTTACACTTACATCATTCTAATTGTCATTAAAAAAACTGAGTTTAGTAATAACTGAAGAAGTTTATCTGCAATCCTAGTCCTTTGCTCTCCCACCATTCTAATCATATACTTTCTCCTCTTCTGATCCAAGCAGATACATGCTGAGGTCAAACACCAAGCCCTTGATCAAAATGGCTATAATTCTCCTGCTACAGTGACTTTCCCCTTCACTCTACCTAAGGGCTGATCTGATTTCCCTGTCAAGTATGTCAAGTAAATCTTTAAAGGTGTCTGTCAGTTGCCAACACGAGGTCTGCCAAACAAGAGTGCTGCCTTCGGGAAGGAAGCAGAAACCTCCAGAGTTATGTTATAAAAGGCAGCGATTCTCGATATCCAGGGCAGTAACACTCCTATCCGTCTCAAGTCTGGATATTTATAAGATGTGAAAATATAGGAAAGTAGTTTCTACAGAAGACTTGAAAGCGGGAGATATTACTTTATTTCCAAAACAAGATAACAAGACTAATGGCTCATTAAACTCAATGTTCTATATGGGGTAGAAAAAGCTCCTCCTGAATTTAAATGTTATTTCTTACAGTCTTTCAGGGAGCTAGCAACTTTCTACTAAAATTTTTTAGATAACCTATTTGAAGTCAAAGCTGTAAGACTCTTTTTTTCTTGTCTCAACTCTATAGAAGGCAAGCCTATATTTAGGATGAGTTATTGAATAGAGGAATGGAGATTCTAAAGTGGTCTAAAGACTTCTCAACAGCTAGATGTCCCATCTTATCATCCCTTAACAGGGAAGGCTAATAAAGAGCTGCCTCAAATAGTTGATCTATATAAGTCTCATTTCAGCTCAGCTGCTGATTCATCAGATACATTTCTTGCTGTGTGCAGGGGCTTTCTGTCTGACAAGATGAAATTTGGCTTAGTAACTAGAGTTCTGATTGCAGTATCTTCTACCTTTCATAATATGTTCTCCCAAAGGTCTTGTAATAAATAGACCAACTCCCCTTGCCATCATCCTCTTGTGCTTTCTAGCAGAAGCTAGAGGCACATATCTGAGATCTGTATCAATTTTACCAAAAAAGTTGAGAAAAAGAATGCAATGAATGTAATTTTAAAATAACAGATAAATGATAAGTTCCAAATGGTCTACAGTATGACTAACAAAATTTGAAAGTAATAGAATATGTGGGGGAAATATTACTGGTTTCTTTTGAGATTATAATAGGTCAATAGATTACTTGTTCAGAAAATTTCCAAGGATTTTTGATTGCTTAATAAATTAAAATGGAATGCTTGCTTTATGAAAGGAAAATTTCAGATAATTATCTGAAAAGTATTACAAATTTGAATAAGTGAAAAGGAATTCTATATGTTGAAGAACTATAACATAAAGTCTCTTCATTCTGTCTATACAATATTTACTCCTAAGAGAATATATTTAAATCAAACCAGATGCCTAAGAACAGAAGATTCAACCTATTACATACATATGTGATTTTATATACATATGTGTGTGCATGTATTTGTTCCAATGAAACATACCTTTTTGTTGTTAAAGATTTTATTTATTTGAGAGAGAGAGCATGAGAGCATGAGTGGGGGGAGGGGCAGAGGGAGAGGGAGAAGCAGATTCCCCACTGAGCAGGGAACCCAGTGCTGGGCTCCATTCCAGGACCCCGAGATCATGACCTGAGCTGAAGGCAGACACTTGACCAACTGAGCCAACCAGGTGCCCCTCTTTTTTTTTTTATATATATATATATACACATATATTCCATGTATTCATGTACAATTTCTTTAGAATTAAACAATACTTCTAAAATAATACGTTGGAAGTTTTTTTCTTTACATTGCATGACATCAATGAATTATTAAATGAAAAAGGGTATAAAAATATAAATCATTCAGTAGAATAAAAGTTACAAAAAGTCATTTATGTCATATGTAAAATTTTTGTAATGTATACAAGATGTAACTGTATCGTAAAAACAAGATGGCAAGCAATACTGCAGCAGAGATTTCAAAGGCTTTTTCTAACTGTTCCTCACTATGGAAACAATAAATATTCATTTTAACAAAAATAAAAGGGTTTTTAAAGTTAGTTTTTTAAGGTAAACTACAATAATTTTTTAAAGATTTTATTTATTTATTCATGAGAGACACAGAGAGAGACAGAGGCAGAGACATAGGCAGAGGGAGAAGCAGGCTCCATGCAGAGAGCCCAATGTGGGACTCAATCCCGGGACTCCAGGATCACACCCTGGGCCAAAAGCAGGTGCTCAACCACTGAGCCACCCAGGCATCCCTACAATAAATTATTTAAAAGAAAACAGAAGATCACCCAGAGAAGAACATGAGCAAAATTTGATATATAATCTTCCAAACTGGTTTTTAAAATGTACCCTAAGATATTTCTATTTTTCTGAAAGATTTGTTTATTCACTTTGGTTCAAATTCAGATAAATAACCACTTGCATGTTTAAAATATTCATTTTCAATATTTCACATTGTACTAGCGGGTTTTTTGGGGGGGATATCATATTAAGTCGTCTTGTATTCAGCTTTCTGCAAACTACTAACATCTAGAAGAAGGAAGAGGAGGAGCAGAAAGTGCTACAGAGTATCAACTCTGAATGCTCCATGTTGGACACCCTCATTTCATAAGTTAAGTAGTTAATAAAGAGTTTCTGTAATCAAACAGGTCAGCCTGTTATCTTTCCATATGTTCAGTTCAATAGGCCTATTACTTAGCAAACAAGACACATTATACATGCAATTACAAACACATTTGGAGAATCTAAAGTTCTAGGTAACCCTACACCTCCAATGTGCAAAAGTTTTCCCTGGGGCTGGATTTTTTTTTTTTCATGCAACGTGCATGTTTATTTACATTTATACTGCCAATGTGTTCTGGTTCCGTAGTGATAAGGAGAGGATGTAAATAACATACAGGAACACCAAGGAAAATGAAGGCATAGTTAGTATGCATGCCAGTAACACAATGCCACACCACCATTCTGTTCGAGGTCGGCCACTTCTTTCTTTAATAACTGAGCATCAAATGGTTTTCTTTTCATAGAAAAATGGAAACTCTTCTTGGATGCCTTTTCAGTCAGTCAATACCACACACACTCTTTGAATAGCATCTATGTATGTGCCAGCCACTGTTGCTGGTGCAGACACTTATGGTTAATTATTCTATCTCTGTAACATGTTATTTGGAGGCAGATTGGCACTACTGACAAGGAATTTGGGGTTTAATTCGCATCTAAAAATTTTAAATACCCATAATTGTGGATGGCCAGGAACATTACCCATGGCTTATTTGCATATTGTTCCCTTTGTCCCTAAAATATGAGGACATCTAGCAAAACTTTATGCCATGTGTTGTGGCACACCAAACTGAAGGCAAAGATCACTTGATGGATGCCTGGTATTGAGGACTTGTGGGGTCATGATGAGCCACCAGACAGTTTCATGTCACAACCATTGAATATCCCTTCTGAACGTACCTCCTGCCCAAACTTTTGCAGATTCACCCCAGAGCTATCTGGCTCAGTTATCTTGGTCCTCAGTGGCTACAAGCAGAATCGTACTTCAAGGGGTTCAAAGGGTTCAGGGGTTATCCATCAGGCCAATTCCATTTCAAATATAAAAAATCTCATGCACTCTGGTCAAATTGACATTTTCTCCATCTTATGTGTCAGTAGCACAAAAGCTGAAGCTCCTTCCATATTGAGATTCTGAACTTTATTCTCCTTTAATGTAACAGCCCTTTCACTAAATCCTTTCTCAGGCTCACTGATTACTTCTCTTGAAAATACTCTAACCTTGTATCCCTTTCTTTTTATGAATAAAACTTATCCAAACCTTGAGAAATTTTCTTAGTTCTCTAGCACTTTCAGCTGCAACTCTCTGCCAATAGTAAAAGTTGAATCAAGGCTCTGTAGGGAAAAATTTGTGCTTCAAAAGGAAATGATGCATTGTCTATATATATAGCACATGTCTCCCTGTTATCTATTTATGATTCTATGACAGCCCTTCTACATCTCTGTAAATTCTAGATAGCTGATAGCAATGAAAAATAATTCTTATCTATAGAAATGCAAATCTGCCCTGTCCACGAGAGTCAATTGACCTCGCTCTCCAACTGTGGAGAAGCCAGGATTTTCTTTTGAATCTATTAAATGCCTACTTGATTCCCTCACTGATTCACCAGTTAAGTAAAATCTTTAATAATTATTCACTTTATATCAGCACAGGAGCCACGATTTTATCTTTTGCGGGGGGAATTATTATTAAACAGCCCCAAATGAAGAAAAAAAGCATAACTGGAGTACTGATCATGGAATTTATAAAAATGAGATAAGGAAACAGGATATATCCAGCAAGAGGGGATCTAGAGTCATATTTTCTCATGCTTTTCTTTTTTTAATGTTTATTTTTGAGAGAGAGAGAGAGAGAGAGAGTGTGTGTGTGTGTGTGTGTGTGTGTGTGAGTAGGGAGAGTGATAAAGGGCGAGGGAGAGAGAATCTCAAGCAGACTGTCCACTGAGTACAGAGCCTGTCATGGGGCTCAATCTCAGGACCCTGAGATCATGACCTGAGCTAAAATCAAGAGTCAGAAGCTCAACCAACTGAGCCATTCAGGCCCCTCTCATGCTATTCCAAGCATAAAAATATCATAATTTAGGGGAAATGAAAATGAAGAGTTATTTAATAATTTTCTCTAAAAGTAATAACACTTTACATTCATATTGGAGTCTTGATGGAAATGATTAAAGGGTGATGGTTAGTATGTGAAAACATTGTCAGGGGACACCTGGGTGACTCAGCGGTTGAGTGTCTGCCTTTGGCTCAGGGTGTGATCCTGGAGCCCCTGGATCGAGTCCCACATCGGGCTCCCTGCATGGAGCCTGCTTCTCCCTCTGCCTGTGTCTCCTCTGCCTGTGTCTCTGTTTCTGTGTGTGTGTGTGTGTGTGTGTGTGTGTGTGTGTCTTATGAATAAATAAATAAAATCTTGAAAGAAAAAAGAAAACGTGGGGGGCAAGATGGTGGAGGAGCAGGGTCCCCAACTCACCTGTCTCCACCAACTCACCTAGATAACTTTCAAATCATCCTGAAAACCTACAAATTCGACCTGAGATTTAAAGAGAGAACAGCTGGAACGCTACAGAGAGAAGGGTTTTTGCTTCTAACGAGGTAGGAAGGCGGGGGTGGGGGGTGGGGGGGGGTGGGAATAAAACAGAATGGGGGGGAGGGGCGCGGCGAGGAGCTGGGCGGTGGGGAGAGCCTGGGGACAGGAGAGCGCCCCCCCCTCCCCCCCCGGGAGCTGGGCCTGGGCCTCTAACACCCCGCCCGGATTCCTCCCGGAGGGCAGGGCACTCAGCAGGGACGCGGCGCAGAGCCGCAGGAGGGGCGGTGGAGCCCCCAGGCCCCGGGGTCACTGACAGGAGGGGCGCCGGGGGAGAGCGGGTGAACGGCTGGAGCGCCTGTGGCCTGGGGAGAAGCCGCGGGTCAGGCGGGGCTCCGGGCGGGCGGGGGGCTGCACCTGCTGCCTTCGGGGCCGGGCTGGGAGCTAGATTCCAGCGGTGCAGGCCCCGGAGTCCCGGAGCCCAGGGGACACAGCCCGGGATCCTGTGCTCCCTCAGGACAGGCGGAAGTGGAGAGGGCCCAGGACAGTGAGGACGCTCCTGCCCCGGGCGTCCCCGAGCTGCACAGGTCAGCGCCCCCCGCCCCGGGCGCACCTAGGCCGGTGCGGACTGGGAGCTGCGGTGGTTACCGGGAGCTGACTCCAGGGCTGGAGACCCGGCCGCCGCCAGTGGGGTTGTTCCTCCTGGTGCCACCCTGCGCCGGGGAGGGGCGGGGCCCCAGGGGACAGAGGCCTCACGGGGTCAACAGCCCCCACTGAGCCCGGCACCTGGCGGGGGGAGGGGGGCTCCCCCAGGTGCACACACCTGAGAGTCAGCACGGCAGGCCCCTCCCCCAGAAGACCAGCTGGAAGGTCAGGGGAAGAGCAGGTTCTTGACTGAGCAGCGCTGGAAAGCTCCAGGGGAAGTCGAGGGATTTACACTATATAGAACCAGAGGGTACCATTCCCTGGTTTTTTGTTGTCGTTTGTTCTTTTTTTTTTTTTCTTCCTTTTTCCAGTACAACTCGTTTTTAGCCACTCTGCACTGAGCAACATGACTAGAAAGAAGAACTCACCACAAAAGGAAGAATCAGAAACCGTACTCTCTGCCACAGAGGTACAGAATTTGGATTACAATTCAATGTCAGAAAGCCAATTCAGAAGCACAATTATAAAGCTACTGGTGGTTCTAGAAAAAAGCATAAAGGATTCAAGAGACTTCATGACTACAGAATTTAGATCTAATCAGGCGGAAATAAAAAAACAATTAAATGAGATGCAATCCAAACTGGAGGTCCTAACGACGAGGGTTAATGAGGTAGAAGAACGAGTGACATAGAAGGCAAGTTGATGGCAAGGAAGGAAGCTGAGGAAAAATGAGAAAAACAATTAAAAGACCATGAGGAAAGGTAAAGGGAAATAAATGACAGCTTCAGAAGGAAAAATCTACATTTAATTGGGGTTCCAGAGGGCGCCAAAAGGACAGAGGACCAGAAGGCATATTTGAACATGATTTGAACAAATCATAGCTGAGAACGTCCCTAATTTGGGGAGGGAAACAGGCATTCAGATCCAGGAGATAGAGAGGTCCCCTCCTAAGATCAATAAAAACCATTCAACACCTTGACATTTAATAGTGAAACTTGCAAATTCCAAAGATAAAGAGAAAATCCTTAAAGCAGAAAGAGACAAGAGATCCCTAACTTATATGGGAGAAATATTAGATTAACAGCAGACCTCTCCACATAGACCTGGCAGGCCAGAAAGGGCTGGCAGGATATATTCAGGGTCCTAAATGAGAAGAACATGCAGCCAAGAATACTTTATCCAGCAAGGCTCTCATTCAGAATAGAAGGAGAGATAAAGAGCTTCCAAGATAGGCAGAAACTGAAAGAATATGTGACCACCAAACCAGCTCTGCAAAAAATATTAAGGGGGACTCTGTAAAAGAAAGAGGAAGCCCAAAGAAATAAGCCACAAAAACAGGGACTGAATAGGTATTATGATGACATTAAATTCATATCTTTCAATAGTAAGTCTGAACATGAATGGGCTTAATGATCCCATCAAAAGATGCAGGGTTTCAGACTGGATAAAAAAGCAGGACCCATCTATTCGCTGTCTACAAGAGACTCATTTTAGACCTAAGGACACCTACCACCTGAAAATGAAAGGTTGGAGAACCATTTACCATTCAAATGGTCCTCAAAAGAAAGCAGGGGTAGCCATCCTCAATCAGATAAATTCAAGTTTATCCCAAAGACTGTAGTAAGAGATGAAAAGGGACACTATATCATACTTAAAGGATCTGTCCAACAAGAGGACCTAACAATCATGAATATTTATGACCTGACAACCATGAGTATTTATGCATAACAATTATGAATATGAATACAGATACAAAAATTCTCAACCAGATACTAGCCAATAGGATCCAACAATACATTAAGAAGATTATTCACCATGACCAAGTGGGATTTATCCCCAGGATACAAGGCTGGTTCAACACTCGTAAAGCAATCAACATGATAGATCATATCAACAAGAGAAAAAACAAGAACCATACGATCCTCTCAATAGATGCAGAGAAAGCATTTGACAAAATACAGCATCCATTCCTGATCAAAACTCTTCAGAGTTTAGGGATAGAGGGAACATTCCTCAGCATCTTAAAAGTCATCTACAAAAAAAAAAAAAAAAAAAAAAAAAAAGCCATCTATGAAAAGCCCGCAGCAAATATCTTTCTCAATGGGGAAACACTGGGAGCCTTTCCCCTAAGATCAAGAACAAGACAGGGATGTCCACTCTCACCACTGCTATTCAACATAGTACCAGAAGTCCTAGCCTCAGCAATCAGGCAACAAAAAGAAATAAAAGCCATTCAAATTGGCAAAGAAAAAGTCAAACTCTCCCTCACATGACATGATACTGTACATAGAAAACCCAAAAGACTCCACCCCAAGATTGCTAGAACTCATACAGCAATTCGGCAGTGTGGCAGGATACAAAATCAATGCCCAGAAATCAGTGGCATTTCTATACACTAACAATGAAACTGAAGAAAGAGAAATTAAGGAGTCAATCCCATTTACAATTGCACCCACAAGCATGATATACCTAGGAATAAACCTAGCCAAAGAGGTAAAGGATCTACACCCTAAAAACTACAGAACACTTCTGAAAGCAACTGAGGAAGACACAAAGAGATGGAAAAATATTGCATGTTCATGGATTGGAAGAATTAATATTGTGAAAATGTCTATGCTACCCAGGGCAATCTACACATTCAATGCAATCCCTATCAAAATACCATGGGCTTTCTTCAGAGAGTTGGAACAAATCATCTTAAGATTTGTGTGGAATCAGAAAAGACCCTGAATAGCCAGGGGAATATTGAAAAAGAAAACCAGAACCCGGGGCATCACAATGTCGGATTTCAGGTTGTACTACAAAGCTGTGGTCATCAAGACAGTGTGGTACTGGCACAAAAACAGACACATAGATCAATGGAACATAAGAGAGAACCAAGAAATGGGCCCTCAACTCTATGGTGAACTAATATTTGACAAAACAGGAAAGACTATCTACTGGAAAAAGGACAGTCTCTTCAATAAATGGTGCTGGGAAAATTGGACAGCCACGTGCAGAAGAATGAAACTAGACCACTCTCTTTCACCATACACAAAGATAAACTCAAAATGGATGAAAGATCTAAATGCGAGACAAGAATCCATCAAAATCCTAGAGGAGAACACAGGCAACAGCAAAAACAACCTTTTTGAACTTGGCCACAGCAACTTCTTGCAAGATACATCTATGAAGGCAAGGGAAACAAATCAAAAATGAATTATTGGAACTTAATAAAGATAAAATCTTCTGCACAGCAAAAGAAACAGTCAACAAAACTAAAAGACAACGTACAGAATGAGAGAAGATATTTGCAAATGACCTATCAGATAAAGGGCTAGTATCCAAGATCTATAAAGAACTTATGAAACTCAACAGCAAAGAAACAATCCAATCATGAAATGGGCAAAAGACATGAACAGAAATTTCACAGAAGAAGACATAGACATGGCCAACAAGCACATGAGAAAATGCTCCGCATCACTTGCCATCAGGGAAATACAAATCAAAACCACAATGAGATCCCACCTCACACCATTGAGAATGGGGAACATTAACAAGGCAGGAAACCACAAATGTTGGAGAAGATGTAGAGAAAGGGGAACCCTCTTGCACTGCTGGTGGGAATGTGAACTGGTGCAGCCACTCTGGAAAACTGTGTGGAGGTTCCTCAAAGAGTTAAAAAGAGATCTTCCCAATGACCCAGCAATTGCACTGCTGGGGATTTACCCCAAAGATACAGATGCATTGAAATGGCAGGACACCTGCACCCCAATGTTTATAGCAGCAATGTCCACAATAGCCAGACTGTGGAAGAAGCCTCGGTGTCCATCAAAAGATGATGGATAAAGATGTGGTCCATGTATACAATGGAATATAACTCAACCGTTAGAAACAACAAATACCCACCATTTGCTTCAACATGGATAGAACTGGAGGGTATTATGCTGAGTGAAGTAAGTCAATCGGAGGACCAACATTATATGGTCTCATTCATTCAGGGAATATAAAAAATAGTGAAAGGGATTATAGGGGAAAGGAGAGAAAATGTGTGGGAAATATCAGAGAAGGTGACAGAGCATGAGAGACTCCTAACTCTGGGAAACAAACAAAGGTAGTGGAAAAGGAGGTGGGTGGGGGTTTGGGGTGATGGGCACTGAGGGGGGCACTTGATGGGAAGAGCACTGGGTGTTATGCTATATGTTGGGATATCAAACTCCAATAAAAAATATATACAAAAAGAAAGAAAAAAAAGAAACCATTGTCAAAACCACTGCAACAAAGTTAAACAGGCAGGGAAGACTTTACTCAGGGCTGTTGCAATAGGGAAGAAAGTCCATTCTAAACCCAACTCTGCTGAAACAATGGGTAGGAGAGCTTTTTGAAGCTGGATTGCGGGACATCATAGACCACCTGTGTTCACAAATTGGCCACCCAAGGGAAAAGGGAAGCAGAAAGAGATTTTACCCACTGAAAGGAGAAGGCAATAGAGAGAGAGCAGAGAGAGATCTGAGGATTGGGGTGATGTGGCCACAAGCCAAGCAATACTGTTATTCACCAAAAGCCAGAAGAGACAAGGAAATCTTCTCCCCTAAGGCCACCAAAGTGAGCACAGCCCTGCCAACACCTTGACTTTGACCCAGTGATACTCATTTCAGACTTCTAGCCTCTAGAACTACAAGAGGAACAATTACCATTGTTCAAGCCACCAAGTTTGTGGTAATTTGTTATAGCAGCCAGAAGGGCATAATAGAAGGGCATCTTGGTGGCTCAGTTGGTTGGGCGACTGACTCTTGATTTCAGCTCAGGTCGTGATCTTGGGGTCACAGAATTGAGCCTCACCTTGGGCTCCATGCTCATCTCAGAGTCTGCTTGCTCCTCTCTCTCTGTTCCTACCCCTACTTGTTCTCTCTCTCTCTCTCTCTCTCTCTCTCTCTCAAGTAAATAAATAAACAAAATCTTTTAAAAAAAGAAAAAAGAATACAGATTTTGGTGCCGAGAAGCTGGACGCTGCTGTAACAAATACCTAAAACTGTGGGAGAGGCTTTGGAATTGGTAATGCACAATGGCTAGAATTTTGAGGCACATGAGAGATAAATCCTAGATTGCTTTAAATGAACTATTGATAGAAATACAAACATTAAGGATAATGCTACTGACCACTCAGAAAGAAATGAGAAGCACAACACAAGTAGCCTGGATCATCTTAGAGAATGGCTACATCCCCATAAACAAAATATTGGAAGCAAGATGGCCACTAAAGGTGTTCTCAAGAGGGCTCAGATGAAAATGAGAAATGTGCTTCTGGAAAAATGGAAAGGCAATCTTCGTAACATAGAGGCAGAGAACTCATTTCACTGAGTTGGGACCTAACATTGCATGGGAAATAGAACTTGTGAGTAATGAATTCGGGTATTTAGCTGAGGAAATTTCCAAGCCAAGCACTGAAAATGCAGCTTGGTTTCTTCTTGCTGCTTATGCTAAAATGCCAGAGGAAAGAGACAAATTGAGGCAAGAATCATTAAGCAAAAAGGAACAAGGACTTGATGATTTGGGCAATTTCTAGACTTCCCATAGTGCAAAAGATGCTAAAATCAAGAGACTCACTGTTAATGAGAGCAGGCTTAGGAAGGAAGGCCAAAGTGTGGCTGGAACCTTTTGTCAGTGTTCCAGATATTAAGCATGAGCAGAGGACCAACAGTTGGGGGGCTGGAGCAATCTAGCTGCAGAAAGGGTGCATTGGTCTGGAAATTATGTGTGGGTGGTCCAACATTATAGGTCCTGAAAAGTGGTTGGATTTTGGATATTTGTTGAAGGCAGAACTGACATTTTCTGATTGATTGTACATATTTTGTGAGAGAAGAAGGGTTGGGGATTATTTCAAAGCATTGAGTCAGGATAACTAGAAGGATGGAGTTGACATTTCCTGAGTAAGTTTATAGGAAAATACCAGGAGCTCAGTTTTTAGTGTAATATTGATATTTCCTTTAAAAAAAAAAGTGAAGATTTTGGAAAGATAAATGAATTGATTATGGGAGTCCAGAGATCAACTTTTAGGTCCAGACAACAGCTACATATTTGGGATTATCAGGATAGAAAAGCCATCTAATGGATATGACTGGAGGAAATCATCGTGACTGAACTGTAAATACAAAATTTAAAAAGCTCAAAAAAAGGAATCATGAGAGCCCTCAAAATCAAAACATCTAAAAGAAGAGAAAGGATAAGCAGAGGAGACTGAGAAGGAGAGTGGTGGGAGAAAAACCAGGAGACTATGGAGTTCTGCTAAGCCAAGTGAAGACACTGTTTCAATGAAGGAGCAATCAAAAGTGTCCAATCCTGCTGAGCAGGTGAATAAGAAGAGGGCTGAGGGATCCCTGGGTGGCACAGCGGTTTGACACCTGCCTTTGGCCCAGGGCGCGATCCTGGAGACCCGGGATCGAATCCCACATCGGGCTCCCGGTGCATGGAGCCTGCTTCTCCCTCTGCCTGTGTCTCTGCCTCTCTCTCTCTCTCTCTGTGACTATCATAAATAAATTTAAAAAAAAAAAAAAAAAAAAAGAAGAGGGCTGAGAAGTATCTTGGGATTTAGCAACCTGCAAGTCCTTGGAGATAGTGTCTAGAGAAGTTTTGTTATATGGGGATGGAAGTTTGACATGATGATGGCGGGTAGGGGAGGGGATAAGAGAGAATTTAAAGACAGTATATACAGGAAGTGAAATGAAATTGACTGGAAAGTCAATTAATTTTGCTTTAAAAAAATCCACACACACACACACACACACACACACACACAAATCCACAAAATTTGGCCAGATTAAGCTCAATACTAAATTAAAAGAGAAAACTTGTGCTGAGACGCCAGACGGCTAGAGGTAAAGAGGAAATGAGTAACCAACATGACTCATTCAATTAGAGAGTTTGCTAATTAAAGAAAGAGGTAGTAAGTGCTGCGTAATTTGGAAGATCTAAGGGGAAAGCAAATGTGATTGTTTTAATCTGCTAAATCTGTGCAGTAAAATGGAGAGAGAAGAGGCTGAATGGGGCTCTTGAAGGGTTAGAGGCCATGTGAACAAAAGGCAAAGGTGAAGGAATTGACTTTTGGAAAGAAGTACTTCTTCCCCCGAAATCATAGGGATTGGCAAGAAGGTAACTGTTCACCAGGGTTTCTCAGCCTGAGCACTACTGACATTTGGAGCTGAATGATTCTTTGTTGTGGGAGAGCTGTTCTGTGCATTACAGGACATTTACCATCCCTGACCCCTACCCACTAGATGCCAGTAGCAGTCCCTCCCATTGTGACAGCCCCAACTGTCCCCTGAGAGCAAAACTACCTTGGCTGAGATCTGCTGATATAGAGATATATTGAAAAGAAGGGAATTTGGCTGCTGAGCTCTGAGCACTAAAGAGCAATTGGAATGGTAACTGCATACAAAGCATTAGAATGGGTTGGGTGATGAAGAGAACGTCTTAGAAAGAAATTTTTAATAACAGCAGATACTGTGGTGGCTTTCTTCTATATTGGTTTACCTGACCACAAACTGTGTTGTCCAGATCCCTTTTCCTGTGTGGTTCTAGATTCTTGTGGGCCACAAGAGATATTTTACAGGAGAATTGGAAGGGGAAGCAGTCATGCACATTCCTTTCCGCCTCAGAAGGCTGGTACAGGGCATAACACTGCTGCAGGCATTGCTACAACCCATGCAGTGCCACTAATCTGCTGACTCATCTTGGAGTGAGGCCACAACCACACCAAAGCTCCTCCAGACACCTCGAGATGCCCTCTTTCTGTCTCTCCCACTTAGGGTGAGGTGCCTCTGTTGGTTGGTGATGAAGGGTGCCACTGGCCCTGCACGTCATCCACCTCATGGAAGTTGGAGACTTGGAAGCAGTGAAAAGAGCCGTGTGGGCTCCAGTTCATGTCTGAGGGCTCCAGCCCATCCTCGGAGTTCCACTTTGTGCCTGCTCTCTCCTGCTTCCCGTCCTTCGTCTTAACTGTCAATCTTGCCCACTCTGAGCTGCAGTGTCCAATGCAGAAGCCATAACTGTACATCAACTCTTTAACAAGATCTCTCAGTTGTCTGAGATGAAATCCCTCTAACAATTCCCACATTCTAAGCCACTTACTTACTAGTGCCTGGATGTCAGGTGTAACAACACTATACACTATGTTTTAGCATCCTGATTTTATAGGTGAGAAGGACACTGATGCTTAGGAAGATTAACTCCATCAGGGTTTCACGTTTAGTAAGTGGCAGACATAGAGTTTGAACAACATCCACTTTCCTTTAAAAATCTTCTCTCCTCCCGCCATATTGGTCTACCATGCTGTCAGTTAGTGGCATTAAGAGGTAAAAAGGAAAAAAAAAAAAAGAGGTAAAAAGGAGTAAAACTTTTTAAATGTATTGACCTTGACCTATTGACAAATGACTCTCTATTGTATTCTAATAAGGGTGGCAAATGAAGAAAAGCTGCTTTCAAGACAGTATTTAATGATGTATTAGAGGTGGGAGGCACAAAACTTCAAGATAAAATTTACTTGCTCTTCACAGATATAAAATAAGAAGAGTTTAAGTTTCCCATCTTTTATGACTGCATAATGCTTATGAGACACTAACATTTGGTGGCAGCAGATGTCCTGGAAGTTTAGAAGGGACCTTAATCAACCCATCAACATTCAGTCTAATCAGAACTAGGAGAGAGTTTTATGGGGTTTTATGACTATACTCCTGCCACCCTCAATGCTCTGGCTCTAACTTCCTGCCTCTCACTACCACAGGCAGAACCTCTAAGCCTTTCCCTCCCCAGGTAACACTTACAGTAACAAAGCAGCCATGTTCACAGTACACATGGACTGTGGCAACAGACCAAGATAGAATGAGTCTTGATTTTTATTTGCTGGTGTTGTACAAATCAGCAGCATAACCACCCAGGCGTTGATGAAAATATATTAGGTTTTCCGGGTGAATAATCTTAGATATACATCTCTCTTGTGTCTGCTGTAGAGTATAAAGTCCTAAGGTACCAGGACTAAATCTGTGAACTGCTTTCCCAATAAGGCTAGAATCATAGAATATAAACACTGGAAGAGATTTTTTTTTTTCAGGTCATCTAACCCATTTCCATTCCACATGGTTGAATCCACCTAACACAATGCTAGCCATCATCCACGCTCTTTCTACACTCTGAAACACCAGAGATTTACCCAACCCAGAGAGCCCACATTGTCCTCTGATGGCTAAAAGCTAATAAGCACTTCTTGCTTTAAGCTAGACTATGCCTACCCATGATTATGACTCAAGGGTGTTATAAGAGTCATTTGCATCATTCGGAGTATGTTATCCATCCAGCGTGTGCTATATTTAGTATTTAGTGCATGTTCTGTTGTTATAATAATGACAATCATAATGAGATTAATATTAAACCAACTACTTCCTAAACCAATTTGTTCCATCAGTAAAATTTTTGTTAGATTGATTACTAGAAGCATAAATAATTATTGCTTTTGCCATGTTTTTTTTTTTTTACTTTATACCGTAGTAGCATTATGGTTATACAAGCTCAAAAAATGTAATTATTATTTTAGTAGTCATTTTGAAAAGCCTCTTTTCCACAATTTCCACAGAAAATATTCACTCAAACAAGGGTTTTTTTTTTAAGTCATAGTAAATATAGGATATGTGGTTTTTTTATCTTCTAAAAATAATCTTAGTATTCCAGCCTACTCTAAGATCACAGTTGTATTACCTGACAGCAGGATAAAAATTTGAAATAGAATATCTCCATCAGGGAGGGGGTGCAAGATGGCAGAGTAGGAGGACCCTAAGCTCACCTCATCTCCCATTTACAACTTGATATTGCTCACATACAAGTAAATAAACCAGAGAGCCATCCAGAGACTGGCAGAACAAATTCCACTACTAACTGCAGAGAAGCAGCCACATGGGAAAGGTTAGGAAAAGCAGAAACAGTGGTTGGGAACTGCCCACAGGAAGGAAGGAACTGGGTCACAGAGAGGGGAAAGCACCAGGGACCCCACACAGGGAAAATGAATCCTCATAACATCTGGCCTTGAAAACCAGAGGGGCTGAATTCCATGAGTTTGTAAAACCAGGGAGAGTGGGAGCCTAGAGCTTTAAAAGTCAGCTGACTCAGCACTGGGTGAGCTGGGAAGGCAGTGAGAGCTGAGTCCCACCCTTACAGAGACAATAGCCTAAAGACGACGGCAACGGGCAACATAGAAGCCACAGCTCGCACAAGGGAAGGAAATCAGCTTATACTGATTTCAGAGTGTGTTGGGAACTTCTCCGGGAACAGAGGAGCTGAAAGCCACCATTCCCTTCCTCATCCCTAGCATGAACCTGCAGGGGGCGGCACAAACATTTGCTACCTAACCTGGTAACAGTACATCCGACCCATGAGGGCTCCTAAGGACTTGCCCACTCTAAGCATGCTGGCCTGGATAAGTTCCGTTAATACCATGTGTGCACCCTGCCCAGCTGCCGTGAGCACAAAGGCAAGATATGACAGATACCACTCCCACCATGTGCCGAGACCCAGGAAGCCACTGGGCTGTGGAAGATTTGGCTGAGAACCAGTAGCTCAGTGCGAATTTTGCTAACACAGCTGCCCTACTCCTGAGCCCTTCTGCTTCCATGCCTCCTCAAAGTGTGAGTCTCAATAACACCAAAGAGCACAAGTATAGCCAACCGCAAAGAATCAGTGTAAACATCAGGACTGAAAGGAAAAGTGACTCAGACACAATAGTAGGACACAAGCAACACACATAGGAGACTCCCCTAAAGGTTCTGGTGAACAGGGGACACTGCACTGCAGGGCACTACAGTACCTTTTTTCATAAGCCACTACTTTCAAGGGCAAAAGACATAGCTGACTTTCCTAAAACACAGAAACAGACACAGAGAGGTACACAAAATGAGGAGACAGAGAAATATGCCCCAAATAACAGAACAGGACAAAAATCAGGGGACCTAAGTGAAAGAGAAATAAGTAATATGCCTGATATAGAATTTAAAGTAATTATCATAAAGATACTCGCTGGACTTCAGAAAAAGGTAGAGGATATTAGTGATACCCTTAACAAAGAGATAAAAAATAATCTATCACAGATGAAGAACTGTTATGAAATTAAAAATACAATAGATGGAATAAACAGTAGGCTACAGAAAGCAGAGAAATGTATCAGTGACCTGGAGGATAGAGTAATGGAAAGCAATCAAACTGAAGAGGTGAGAGACAAATAAATACCACATAATGAGAATAGACTCAGAGAACTCAGTGACTCCATCAAGTATAAAAACATTCATATATAGGAATCCCAGAAGAGGATGGAAGGGGAGGGGCAGAAAAATGTATTTGAAGAAACAATAGCTGAAAACCTCCCAGATCTGGGGAGGGAAACATATACCCAGATTCAGGAGGCACAGAGATCCCCCAATAAATTCAACCCAAGGAGGTCCACACCAAGACACATGGTAATTAAAATTGCAAAAGAAATAATGATAAAGAATTTTAAAGGTTGCAAGAGAAAAGAAAACAGTTACATATAAGGAGAAACCATGTAAGGCTATCAGCTGATTTTTCAGCAGGATCTTTGCAGGCCAGAGGGGAGTTGCATGATGTATTCAAAGAGCTGAAAGGGAAAAATCTACAGCCAAGAATATTCTATCCAACAAGGCTATATCATTCACAATAGAGGGAGAGATAAAGAGTTTCCCAGACAAACAAAAGTTAAAAGCATTCATGACCACTAAACCAGCCCCACAGAAATGTTAAGGAGGATTCTGTGAGTGGAAAACAAAAACCGTAAGTAAGAATAAGAAAGATAGAAAGCACAAAAGAAAAAAAAATTAAGTATATCTGTAAAAATCAGTCAAAAGAAGCACAAAATAAAAGGATGTAAAAAATGATACCAAATATGTAGTGTGGAGGGGAGAAAAATAAAGAATGATTTCAAAATTAAGCAACTATCAGCTTAATATACACTGTTATCTGCAGAAGATATTATACATAAACCAAATGGTAACCACAAATCAAAAAAATAGTAATAGATATGTAAAAAATAAAGAGAAAGGAACCCAAGTATATCACTAATAAAAACCAGCAAACCATGCAAGTGAAGAAAGGATCAGAGAAAAACTATAAAAATAAACACAAAACAAGTAACAAAATGGCAATAAATACGTACCTATCAATAACTACTCTGAATGTAAATGGACTAAATGCTCCAATCGAAAGACATAGGATGGCAGAGTAGATTAAAAAACAAAACCCACCTATATGTTGCCACAAGAGACTGATTTTAAACCCAAAGACACCTGTAGATTGAAAGTGAAGAGGTGAATGGGGCACCTGGGTGTCTGAGTGGGTTAAACATCTGACTCTTGATATCAACTCAGGTCTTGATCTCAGGGTCATGAGTTCAAGTCCCATGGTGGGCTCTATACTCAGTGTGGAGCCACACAAAAATATATAAAAT
The DNA here is from genome assembly GCF_003254725.2 of Canis lupus dingo. NCBI lineage: Eukaryota > Metazoa > Chordata > Mammalia > Carnivora > Canidae > Canis > Canis lupus. Next base: position 75,256,607 of record NC_064247.1, read on the forward strand.
AAGGAAGGAAGGAAGGAAGGAAGGAAGGAAGGAAGGAAGGAAGGAAGGAAGGAAGGAGGGAGGGAGGGAGGGAGGGAGGGAGGGAGGGAGGGAGGGAGGGAGGAAGGAAGAAAGAAAGAGGATGGAGAAATATCTATCATACAAATGTATGTCAAAAGAAAGAGTACCAAACAAACACTGTAACAAGAGACAAAGAAGGATAATATGTAATAATAATGGGGCAATCCAACAGGAAGATCTAATAATTATAAATATATATGCACCCAACAAGAGAACACCCAAATACATAAAACAGTTAATAACAAACTTAAGGAGCTAATCAATAATAATACAATAATAATTGGGGGCTTTAACACCCACTTAAACCAAAGGACAGACAATCCAAACAGAAAATCAACAAGGCAACAGCTTTGAACGACACACTGGACCAAAAGGATTTAACAGATATATTCAGAACATTCCATCCTAAAACAGCAGAATACACATTCTTTTCAAGTACAGATGGAACATTCTCCAGAATAGATCACATATTAACCTACAAATAAGACTCAACAAATTTGGGCAGCCCGTATGACTCAGCGGTTTAGCGCTGCCTTTGGCCTAGGGTGTGATCCTGGAGACACAGTATTGAGTCCCATGTCAGGCTCCCTACATGGAGCCAGCTTCTCCCTCTGCCTGTGTCTCTGCCCTTCTCTCTCTGTGTGTGTCTCTCATGAATAAATAAATAAAATCTTAAAAAAAAAAAAAGACTCAACAAATTCAGGAAGATTGAAGTCATGCCATGCATCTTTCCAACCACAGTGATATCAAACGAGAAATCAACTAGAAGAAAAAAATCTGGAAAGAGCACAAGTACATGAAGGATAAATAACATGCTATGAAACAGTGAATGAGTCAACCAGGTAATAAAGAAATCAAAAAGGACATGGAAACAAATGAAAATGAAAACACAATGATCTGAAATCTTTGGGAATGCAGCAAAAGCAGTTCTAAGAGGGAAGTTTATAGCAATACACGCTATAGAAGCAAGAAGCAAGAAAAATCTCAAACAACCTAAACTTATACTCAAAAGAGCTAGAAAAGGAGCAAAAACAAACCCCAAAACCAGCAGAATGAAGGAAATAATAATGATTAGAGGATTAATATAGAAATCAATGATATAGGGACACCTGGGTGGTCAGTGGTTGAGTGTCTGCCTTTGGCTCAGGTTGTGATCCAGAGGTCCTGGGAGCAAGTTCTGCATCAGGTTCTCTGCAGGAGCCTGCTTCTCCCTCTGCCTATGTCTCTGCGTCTCCCTATGTGTCTCTCATGAATAAATAAATAAAATCTTTTTAATAACAAAAGAAAAGAAATCAATGATATAGAAACTAAAAAACAATAGAACAGATCGATGAAATCAAGAGCTGGCTCTTTGAAAATATTTTTTTTAAATGATAAACCTCTATCCAAGCTCATCAAAAAAAAAAAAAAAAGAGGGTGCCTGGGTGGCTCAGTCCGTTAAGCATTTGCCTTCAGCTCAACTCATGATCCCACGGTCCTGGGATTGAGTCCTGCATTGGGTTTTCTGCTCACGGGGAAGTCTGCTTCTCTATCTCCCTCTACCCTTCCCCTCTGCTCATGGTCTCTCTCTCACGCTCCCTCCCTCAAATAAATAAATAAAGTATTTCAAAAAGAAAGAAATGAAAGAAAGAAGGAAAAAAAGAAAGAAAAATACTCAAACAAAATCACAAATGAGAAGAGAAATAGCAACCAACACCAAAGAAATATGAACAACTGTATAAGAATAGTCTAAAAAGCTATATGCCAACGAATTAGACAACTCAGAAGTGGATAAATTCCTGGAAACATATAACCTACCAAAACTGAAACAGGAAGAAAAAGAAAATTGAACAGACTGATTACCAGCAAAGAGATTGAATCAGTAATCAAAAAACTTCCAAAAAACAAAATTCCAGGACCAGGTGGCTTCACAGGCAAATTCTGCCAAACATTTAAAGAAGAGTTAATTACCTATCCTACTCAAACTTTTCCAAAATAAATAAAGGAAAAATTTGAAATTCATTCTATGAAACAAGTATCACCCTGATACCAAAACCAAATAAAGACACCACAAAAAAAAAAAAAAAAGGCTACAGGCCAATATCTCTGATGAACATGAAAAATCCTCAACAAAATACTAGCAAACAGAATACAATATATTAAAAAAAAATACCATGATCAAGTGGGATTTATTCCCAGGATGAAGTGTGATTCAATATTTGCAAAACAATCAATATGATACATCACATCAATAAAAGAAAAGATAGAAACCACATGATCATCTCAATAGATACAGAAAAGCATTTGACAAAATATAACATCAATTCATGATAAAAGCCCTCAATAAATTTGGTTTAGAGGGAACATACCTCAACATAATAAAGGCATAATGAAAAAGCCATAACAAACATCATACTCAATGGGGGAAAACTGAGAGCTTTTCCCCTAAGGTCAGGAACAAGACAAGGATACCCACTCTCATCACTTTTATTGAATACAGTACTGGGAGTCCTAGCCACAGCCACTGGAAGTCTTTCTGTTTCTTTCAGACAACAGAAAGAAAGAAAAGGTGTCCAAATTGGTAAGGAAGAAGTAAAACTTCTACTATTTTCAGATGACATGATACCATATATAGAAAACCCAAAAGACTCTACCCAAAAACCTGCTGGAACTGATAAATAAATTTAATAAAGTCATAGGATACAAAATCTAGAACAATAAATTCTGAAATTTTTATGGAACTATGAAAGATCCCAAGTAGCCAAAGCAATCTTGAAAAAGAAAAGCAAAGCTGGAGGAGTGACAATTCCAGACTCCAAGTTATATTACAGAGCTGTAGTGATCAAAACAATATGGTGCTGACACAAAAACAGACACACAGATCAATGGAACAAGATAGAAAGCCCAGAAATGAACCCACAACTATATGGTCAGTTATTATTTGGACAAAGCAGGAAAGAATATCCATCCAATGGGAAAAAGACAGTCTCTTCAACGAATGGTGTTGGGAAAACCGGACCACTTTCTTACACTATACACAAAAATAAATTCAAAATGGATTAAAGACCAAAATGTGAGACATGAAATCATAAAAATCCTAGAAGAGAACACAGACAGTAACTTCTTTGACATGGGCTGGTACTTTTTCTAGATATGTCTCCTGAGACAAGGGTAACAAAAGCAAAAATAAACTCTTGGGACTATATAAAAATAAAAATCTTCATCACAATGAAGAAAGTCAATAAAACTAAAAGGCAACCTATGGAATTGAAGAAGATATATGCAAATGACATCTGATAAAGTGTTAGTATCCAAAATATGTAAAGAACTTATAAAACCCAACATGCCAAAACCAAATAATCCAATTAAAAAATGGGCAGAAGACATGAACAGACATTTCTGTATGAAGACACCCAGATGGCCAACAGACACATGAAAAATGCTCATCACTCATCATCAGAGAAATGCAAATCAAAACTACAATGAGATATCACCTCACACCTGTCAGAATGGCTAAAATCAATAACACAAGAAGCAAGTGTTGATGAGAATGTGGAGAAACAAGAACCCTCATGTGCTGTTGGGAATGCAAACTGGAGCAATCACTGTGGAAACAGTATAGAAAATTTTTTTTAAGTTGAAAATAGAAGGGTGCCTGGGTGGCTTAGTCAGTTAAGTGTTTGCCTTCAGCTCAGGTCATGACCTCAGGGTCCTGGGATCAAGTCCTGTGTCAGGCTCTCTGCTCAGCGAGGAGTCTGCTTCTCCCTCTCACTCTTCCTCTGTGCTCTCTCTCTTTCTCTCTCTCAAATAAATAAATACAATCTTTAAAAAATAAAAAGGAAGGAAGGAAGGAAGGAAGGAAGGAAGGAAGGAAGGAAGGAAGGAAGGGAGGAAGGAAGAGAGAGAGAGAGAGAGAGAGAAAGAAAGAAAGAAAGAAAGAAAGAAAGAAAGAAAGAAAGAAAGAAAGAAAGAAAGAAAGAAAGAAAGAAAGAAAGAAAGAAAACTGGGGCATCTGGGTTGCTCAGTTGGTTGAACACGTAACTCTTGGTTTCAGCTCACATCATGATCTTGGAGTCATGAGATCAAGCTCCTTGAGGTTCTCTCCCTCTCCCAGTGCCCCTTACCCCCTGGCACACTCTCTCTTCCACCCCTAAAAAAAGAAATTGAACTATCCTATGATCTAGTAATCACACTACTGGGTATTTACCCAAAAAATACAAAAACACTAATTCAAAGGGATACACACACTGGTTTATTGCAGCATTATTTACAATAGCCAGACTATGGAAGCAGCCCAAAAGTCCATCAAATTATGAATGGATGAAGAGGATATATATATATGTGTGTGTGTGTGTGTGTGTGTGTGTGTGTGTATAATGGAATATTACTCAGCCATAAAAAAGAATGAAATCTTGCCATTTGCAATCACATGGATGAAGCCAGAGGGTACAATGCTAAGTGAAATAAGTCAGAGAAAGACAAAAACCATATGATTTCATTCACATGTGGAATTTAAGAAACAAAACAGAGAGAGAAGCAAATCAAGAAATAGACTCTTAACTATAGAGAACAAACAGATTGTTACCAGAGGGGAGGTGGAGGCGGGGGAATGGTCGAAAGAGATGATGAGGATTAAGAGGTGCACTTGTGATGAGCACCGGACGTTGTATGGAATTGCTGAGTCACTAAATTGTATATGTGCTGCCCAAGCGAGCACGCTGAGTCACTAAATTGTATACCTGAAACTAATAATGTACTGTATGTTAACTACACTGGGAATAATTTTTTTTTAAAAAAGAACATCTTCATCAAAACTAGGAACAATGAACTCTTGCATATTATCCTTGAATTTCTGCTAGAGCCTGATGGATTTTGATGCATGGTGATTGGAGAAATCAAGTCACAAAGAGCTCTTTACTATTTTTGAGTCTCACAGTCATCTGCCAAAAATAGAAGGAAGGGCTTTCAGTGGCCAATCTCTTTGTACCTAGAGCACAGTTCCTCCAGGAACGCCTTATCTTTCACCTCATCAGGGTCTGTCTCTGCTAAGGGAAAATGGATAGTACAGATATTGACAATATAAATGACCTCAAGAAGAAAATTATAGCATGGCCAACATGTGTTAAAGCACAGGGATTATCAGTGCTAAGAATTGATTCACCAGTTTAATTTCTCAGTAACTGGATTAGGATCTGTCCTCTGAATAAATCTGCTTCTGGGATGCCTGTGTTCTGCTCAATTACAAGGTAAAATATGTTTAATAAGAAAATGAATGAAGGATTGCTTCTTTTAGATAAAAGAGTGAAAAAGTTTTAAAGGGGATAAAAATTAGTAATAACAAGAAGCAAAGTTTAATAATTCAACTTTATATAGTAGTACACAATGGAGAAAAAATGCAATTTAGTAAAATTCAATAAATAATTCTTTTAAATTAAATTATTTGTTAAAATTAAGCTGTGCTCTGGGTTTTTAAATCAAAATGAATATACTATGGTAATTGGGGATATGAGAGAAAATAAATTAGCACTACTTGGAACATAGTTAATGTGTCTGAATGGATGCCAATACCTGTTTGTGAGAGGGAATAATATTCTAGTAGATGAAAGTTGCAAATTATGTTTTAATAGGTTCATACACAATGATAGGCAAACTGTAATACTCATTTTCTTCTGAATACTTCAATTTGCACTGTTTTCCTCCAATAATTTCTGCTTCGATGATTGTATATTGATCTTCACTATGTATTACTTTTCCTTAAATTAAATACTCTATTTGTAAATTACAGGGGAGGTGGGGGACGGCACACATGAAGACTAACCCAAATTCTCATAAAACCACCTGATCTTTCATCAGTATAGCATTTCATTTTCAAAAAGAATTCCTGTGATTTTTTTTGCCTGAATATTCAGGAATTGGCTATCCAATTCATTTGTATTTATTCATCTTGCTTCTCCTTCATATTTGATCTTTGTTTCTGCCTTGAGTCATTTCACAGCTAATTAATTTCTCTATCTCCCATGTGAGAAAAAGACAAAGTGATGTAAGGTTTTCTAGTAGTGTCCAAGGAGAAAAAATTAGAAAGGGACTACAGTTGTTCCAAATGTCTGTGCCAGCTGACCCCAGGTCCACCTCCTTCCTTCCACACTGCTCTGAGTATGAAAAGCTTTTAACATGCAGCTCTACCTCTGCCCTACTCAGAGATGCAGCCAATCCTACCAAGCCTGGCTGTGTATGTGGAAATAAACACGAAAGCACCATGCCTGCGATAGTATCAATAGTCTTGCTTCCTAATACAAGAAAAGCCTTGGAAATGGCATGCTTACTGAGAATTCACTCCATTCCCTCCAAATCAATTTCTTCTAAAGAATACAGCTCTACATTCTGTCTTCCCTGAAGGGTCTAGAGTCCTCCTCACTCTTGTCCTCAGGCAGTTAGATTTCCAACAACACACCAGCCAGCTCCTTCTTACTTGCTCCCTCCTCCTGGGTACAAAGAATTTGAGCCTATAACATCAGACACTGTTTCAAAGAAGACACACCCTTGGGAAATCTGTTTGTACCATCCACTTACTACCAGTATGTCCTTACTGTCCATACCCGTATGCAACTCTGCCTTCAATTTGTCTTACTAACTAGTTACCCCCTGCCCTTTCTTGGTTCTCTCTCTGCTCCCCCTCACCAGCCAACATTCGTAGTCCTGTAACTAACAGCTCATAGAATTTAGGTTAATTTAATTTAATCTTTTTGTCACTGTTTCTTACTCCAAATAACCAAAATTTGTCAGCAATTATAGCAATATCTCAGAACTGATGTTAGGTTTCTCTATCACAAGTTTCTTTTTAGCAAGGTTGATAAAAATATGCAACAAAACCGGTACAAAATATTGATCCACTCTCTCTATGGGTCTATGAATGCTTTGACTAACATGAAAAAGGCCTAGAAGGATACCAACTAACTAAAAGGATTATCCATACATTGATATTTTAGCTGGCCTCGTGTTAAGGAACTCGGGGATCCCCAACAATGCATATGGCTACTGTCTTAATCATTGCTGCATCCCTAGGACCTATCACAGTAATTGCTAAGGTGGCTTTCTAAAACATTAGTTAAATAAATAAGTGAATGGATGAAGACAGGATCTTGTGCCTGAATTCAAGGTATTAAAAACAGGGATCCCTGGGTGGCGCAGGGGTTTGGCGCCTGCCTTTGGCCCAGGGCGCGATCCTGGAGACCCGGGATCGAATCCCACGTCGGGCTCCCAGTGCATGGAGCCTGCTTCTCCCTCTGCCTGTGTCTCTGCCTCTCTCTCTTTCTCTCTCTGTGACTATCATAAATAAATAAATATTTAAAAAAAAATTTAAAAAAAAAGGTATTAAAAACAACTTGAACAAATATTCAACAAATAGTCATGGAAGAATAGTGCAAAAAAATAAATAGTAACATGCTGACTAAAGTACTATAAAAATTAAAAGAAAAGGGAGAAAGGAATCCAATGAAGAAGCTGTAGAAGCATACATAGAGAATTTGGAACTGTTCAACCTTAAATTTGGGGCAAAGTTTAGCATCAGGTAAGGGGGAAAGTATGCCTAGCACAGGGAACGGAATACATGAGTACCTACAGATGCATAAGAGAATGGACCAATGAGGAGAATGTCTCTTTGGAGTGCAGAATGGGCAGGAAATGGAGGCACTGAGGCCAGAACATGGAGATCATGAAAATTCAGGCTGGGGAGAACTTTAAAAAGCACCAGTAAAGTTTGAGTCTGGTTAAGCAAGATGTGTTTTTGCATTAGAACATCAGCTTCCTCTCCATTCCACTAAGTCCATTTTGCCAAAAGATGCTTATTTCTTTCTCATGCTCCGTGTTAAACATAAGACTCCAGGATAGGCAGGGGGTACAGAGCTCAGGGTAAACTGAAAAGAGAGAGCCACAATTAAGTACACAACATAGTAACTTGGGCAAGGATGTTGTCAAATGCTGGTTCCCCAAACTATCACCAAAGCATCTATTGATAAAAACAAAGCACAGTTAATTGCTTACCATGGAAATGGAGAACACTAGGTTTTAGTAATGTCCTGGAGAGGGAAGGACAAAGTCAAGATGTTTGAGATTTTGATGTCTCTCTAGGCAGGTGTTTGTGGGGGCTGGATTACTATTGAGTAGAAATCACCATGTAATGGCTTAGACTAGTAGGCACAACAGTGTAAGATTGATGTGAGGTGTTCAGGATCTGGCGTAAACTGTCCACAGATACTTTCTACTAACGAGCTGATAGAAATATCTGGAAGACCTTGGAGTGAAAATTATTTACAAGTTGTATCTTCCTAGAAAATAGTCTCACAAAATATTGAAGTTATGTCAAAGACAATACAATAGGAAAAGTCATGCTAACATAGGCAGTAAGCTGCAGAGATGGTTTTGATTCTCAATGTATGTGCACGCAAAGAGCAGAGGAGCACAACTGGAAGGAAGGGGGCCACGCTGCACTGGGTAGATTCAGAAAAGTTTTCAAAAAAGAGGTGACCTCCATGCCACAACCTGAAAAATGAGCAGGAGTTTGACCTGTGTACAAAAGGATTAAAGAATTTCAGGGCATAACATTGTGTACAAAAAGGTCTGGGAGAATGTGTTTGGTCTAGAAGACTATAAGTAGTTTCCATAAGCGGAAGGCTTTTATTCTGGTTCTCAAATAGAAATTGATCTACTTCTACTTTATTAATTTTAATGATTCAAAATATATTGTTGGGAATGAACTTTTTGTATAAGTTAAAAATTATTTTTCTCTGATTACTCCTGAAATCCTTTTGTGTGGGTTTTTTTTTTTAAGATTTTATTTATTCATGAGAGACAGAGAGAGAGAGAGAGAGAGGCAGAGACACAGGCAGAGGGAGGAGCAGGCTCCATGCAGGGAGCCCAATGCAGGACTCGATCCTGGGACTCCAGGATCAGGCCCTGAGCCAAAGGCAGATGCTCAACCACTGAGCCACCCGGGCGCCCCCTTTTGTGTTTTAAGATGAATTTTAAAACAAATAGAATTTGGAGAGACAAACTTAAATTCATATGGCTTTTTTAAATAGATGTTTTTTAAAATTGTTTTAAGAATTGTTAAAACATAGAACCTAACATTCACTTAGGGACAATTAAAAAGAAAGGAAGTATGGAGCTTCCAGCAGCATTCACAGTTTCTCTGATACACTGTGATAGCATTAAAATCCTTCAGGAGAAGAAAGGAAATATTCTATCCTACTGAAAGCCAGAGTTGAGATCACGTAGATCTCTCTCTCGCATGTCAGAGAATTTTTGGTAAACAAACTCAGAAATAAAAGCAAACGGGATATGATTGCCATGCTGTATAATAGAAGAGATGGCCTTGGAAGAGATTTAATCAGAAAATAAATTTCAAAATCAAAAGCATGCTTTGGTGCAAGAACAACAGGAAACCAACCAGTATTTGATCTTGGTAGCTTCACCTAGAGAGCTGCATCCTTATCTTTCTGGCGTCCTTGTCTGATAGAGGTCAAGGTGCCTCCACCTAGCCCTCCTATGAGTTAGTCAGACCCAGTTCCTCCAGTTAGTGACGAGCACAGCTCAGATTCAACAAGCTGCAAGCCTGCTAACCCCACACCTGAGAACGCAGACAGATTCAAAACAACCAGCTAATTAAACCTGGAGCACCAAGCTATCATCATCCGAGATTCATGGGCATCCAACAAGCAGAAGAACTAGCAACATGGCATTCAGCAACAGCTGTCACCTGCTATAATGTTCTTTAATTATCTTAAAATCTCTAAGAACTGACAAATGGGTGACAAAATGCAATTTTCTGTGTCAGGAAGCGAGAGACAAGCCTGTGTTACTTTGATGAGAGGAAATACTGTAAAATCATCTCTCTCAACTCTTCTTATTGGGGAGGGGGGACTGTTGTCACTCAATTCTAGTCTGTAAACACACTCATTACAGTCCTCCCAGAGGAGCATGTTTCCTATTTTATAAAGATTAAATGGGAGAAGCCAGAATGGGAGAAGCCAGAATGCCAAGCTATCCCCTGGCCCAGCTCCAGTCCCATCCCCATAATGCTACTGACTTGCTCCCATGGAGTTGCCTTCCTGGGGTGAACCATTAGCAAAGATCGATTGACCCAAGTTTCCTGGGATCACATCATGCCTCTTGCCACACATTTCTCCAGGTGCCTGTCCAAACTGTGACCTAATCCCTCTAGGTTGCAGTGATGTCTGTTAGGACCTGCATAAGGATTTCCAGGAGTCTCTAATTTCTGCTTTGCTCATTACATTCTACAGAATGTGCATGATGACATCCTCTGTTCTCTGGGGCAAGTTTATTTCTACCATTTACACAGTTTTTCCAGCCTTTATGGGTAAAAAGTTCATGGGAAAACAAAATAAATTGTAGAAAGAAGGTCACTGTGTAGTAAATAGTTCTTCACATCAGCTGAAAAACCACATCATCTATATAGAGTAGTTGGGCACTCTTAAGCCAAGAGTGTTGCACCACTCATGGTCACAGAAATAAAACAGAGAAAAATATGAGCTAGCTCACATTGGCTGAGAGTATAAGATAGCCCTTAGAGCTTGAGGAAAACATATATTTATTAACAATGCGTTACAACAGATTGTTATACCAATCAGCATGCTAGTGTCTGTTACCAGGCGCTAACAATCTAAAAGGATCGCTAATAATTCTCAAAACATACAGTATTTATGACTTGTTCTTAAAATGTGTGTAAATATATTAATGCATGTAATATATTAATGACTGAAAGTTCTGGCAACATTTTTGAACCAACAAAACAAAGTTTTTATATTAAGATTTTAAATTAGTGTTAATAGATGATCAGTGAACATTCCTGCCCAGTAATTATAGTATAATAATTTAAATTTTTATTTAAAAATATTTTATGCAATTAGTACATTATTTTTTAATGTCTACTAATAGTTAAATTAGACTGTTTTGGAATCTCTCAGATATAAGTTCTCTGGGGACAAAGCCAAGATCTGTCAAGAAGTTTTGTTAGTGGTATTCTGATAATGTCAATATTATCAACATTTGGTATCTGATAAATTTTTTTTTAGAGAGAGAGAGAGAGAATGCCAACATGCATATACAAGCAGGCAGGGAGGGGGGAAGGGCAGAGGGAGAGAGAGAATCCTAAGCAGGCTCCACACCAGTGCAGAGCCTGACACAGGGCTCAATCTCATGACCCTGAGATCATGACCTGAGCCAAAATTGAGTCAGATGCTTAACTGACTGAGCCATCCAGGTACCTCTGGTAATTTTGATAATAGAGAAAAGTCAACTGTTTTCTTCAAGGCCAAGTAATCAAATTCATCCATTTCTTTCCTTTCCTATTTTCAACTTCACTATCCATTCCATCACCACATCTCACCTTATCACTTCAGAGCACAGGCCTGGGAATCTCAGTGGCCAGTACATGATTAAACCACTTAAAGAAATGGCACATGGAATACATATGCCACTAATCTAATGAGATGAGAAGATACTTATTTTCTCTAGTCGACTTCCACTGAAAACCAAGGGCAAGGCATGAAGTTCATCCAGAAGAAAGCATGACACTAATAAATACATTAAAAAAAGAAGAAGAAGAAGAAAGAAAAGGGTGGAATCTATGGATTCAGAGAGACTTAAAAAACATATCAGGCAAGTGCAATATGGGCCCATTTAGGTCCTTATTATTTTGCCTGAGCTGTAAGAAGAAGGAAGGAAGGAAGGAAGGAAGGAAGGAAGGAAGGAAGGAAGGAAGGAAGGAAGGAAGGAAGGAAGGAAGGAAGGAAGGGTGAAAGGGAAAAAGACAGGAAAATCTATACAAGGACCAGGCATTTGACTGTACTAACTACTGTTAACAATTTTTTTTAAGATTTATTTATTCATGATAGACATGGAGAGAGAGAGAGAGAGAGGCAGAGACACAGGCAGAGGGAGAAGCAGGCTCCACGCTGGGAGCCCGACGTGGGACTCGATCCCGGGACTCCAGGGTCGCACCCTGGGCCAAAGGCAGGCGCCAAACTGCTGAGCCACCCAGGGATCCACTACTGTTAACAATTTAAGTCTAACAATAAAATTACTTTTATATTTTATAAATAAACACTGAACTATTCATGAACAAAACACTAACATGTGGGTGGATTTATTTTTGAAACAAAATTTTTGAAACAAGGTGATGAATATGTGGCTGATCACTATAATATTCCATCTTCATATACGTCTGAAATTTTCATAATAAAAAACTTGAAAACAACAAACCTTATGATTTGGCTTGTGGTCCAGAGTCACGTATTTTTTATTCTGATGGGTAAGTAGATTCTATTTAGAATGGAATGTGGTTTAGGGGCACCTGGGTGGCTCAGTTGGTTAAGCGTCTGCCTTTGGCTGGGGTCACAATCCCAGGGACCTGGGATCAAGCCTCACATCGTCTCTCTGCTCAGCAGGGAGTCTGATTCACCCTCTTGCTCACACCCTGCTTGTGCTCTCTCTCTCTTTCTCTCTCTAAAATAAGTAAATAAAATCTTGAAAAAAAATGGAATGTGGTTTATATAAAATGCAGTATTTGATACAACCTAATTCATCTACCTGCCCACCCGTGAGAAAAGGGAATAAGATAAACATTCAGCTTTCCCCCATAGTTCCTAAGCAATCTTGAAGGTCAGGCTTTCAACAATCCATAGCTGTAGCCAATAGCACCAGTGCCCTACCTCTCAGGATGCCGCAGGTGACTTCCCACTGCCTATCTGCAGTGTGGTACCTGAAGGCCACCCCCTACACATTTGCATTGGTGGGCTGGAAGTACTGAGGAAGTAACAACCCAAGGAATAGTTCTCAACAAATGACTATCAGGAATTGTTATACATAGCTTAACTAGCCCATTTACCAGTAAATTCTGATGTAAGTGCTTTGCATGTCTCCTAGAGATTCTTTGTGGGATAATGCTCCAGTAGGCCCATTATGGCAATTGGCCTAGGGGCTCCCCCTTCATTTGGTTCCCTTTGATCCTTCTCTTTCTACCAGTTTCCTACCAATGTCCCCTTTGCTTCCTTACTTTGCATCTCAGGGTCTGCTTTGGAGAGAATCTACACTAAGAAAAATAAATACAAGCAGTGGGCTTGCATTAAAAATAAATTGATTTAAAAATATTACCATGGGATAACTAATAGTGACAAAAACTTGGATATGCTAACACATACTGAGTATTTACCATAGACCATGATATATATATATATATATATATATATATATATATACACACACACACACATATATACACATATCATATATATACACACACATAATAAATATAGGTGTTATATATAGTTCATGTAGTATATATAATAAATCTATATTATGTATAATTTATATAATATAATAAATATATGTTTATTATATATATTTATCTCACTTGATATTCACAGTGATTTTTATTTTGTACATAAAAAGAGATATTAACCTGACCAAACTCTTACAGCTAGTAAATGATAAAGTTGATAAGAATATTCTTACTATTTTGTTATTAAATGAAGTTGATAGTGTTAGTTGTTTTGGGGAGAGTTTAGAGGTGGAGTGTGTGTATGCTATAATATTGTCACTTGGCAAAATAAAATAGGTACTATAAGTCCTTCTCACTAAAATAATCATGAAAATGACTAGGAAAAACTACTCCACCCACATCTTCTGAGAAGGAATATAAATAAATGAGTAGTCCTTTCATCCAAACCTCCCTCCCCATCATAATGATGCTATTTTTTTCTTCTGGAAAGAAACATTTTGAAAACAGAATGAAGAGGTAATGTACTCCAATAGGATAATTCCATCACTTCAGTTTTCCTTCATACAAAGAAGACAGCCTTCCTGAAATTAAAGCTGTGGCCGCTAACAGAGCACCAAAGATAGCTAAAGATCACTCAGATCACCACATCACTAGAACAGAGCTGAACCTCAATATGTAGCTGGCTCTGAGATTTGCAGGAAGTATGCCCAGCTGTCAGTCAAAGGACATCTCCACGAAAGAAAGAAAGAAAGAAACAAAGAAAGAAGCAAAGAAAAAGAAAGAAAGACCTCAAATGCAAAAGATCAGGGATACTGGAGGAGCTGTTTTATAGCATGTATCAAAAGAGGTAAATGCTATTCCCAATGATGTCTGACCCTGGGACAACTTCATCATGGACAGAATGAACTAAAATGATCCATTTTAAGACCTTTACATTTGTGACAATACAGGTGGACCTAGAGGGTATTATGTTAAGTGAAATAAATCAGAGAAAAACATATGCCATATAATTTCACTTATATGTGGAATCTAAAAAACAAAACAAATGAACCAAACCAAAAAAAAAAAAAAAAAACAACAACAACAAAAACACACACAAAAATCCACAAAAAAAAAAAAGATTTATAAATACAGAGAACAAACTGGTGGTTGTCAGGGGTAATGGGAGGAGGATGGGAGAAATAGGTGAAGGGAATTAAGAACAGACTTCCAGTTACAAAATAAAAAAGTCACAGAGATGAAATATAGGGAATATAGTCAATAATATTGTAATAACATTGTATGGTGACAGATGGCAACTACATTTATTGTGGTGAGCATTGTATAATATAATGAATTGTTGAATCACTGTGTAGAACACCTGAAACTAATATAACATTGTATGTCAACTATACTTCAATAATAAAAACTTAAGCGAATAAATAAATAAAATTATTCATTCTTAGATGTAGTTGTTCTCTGCCTTAAAAAAAAAAAAAAAACCCCAGAGGAATACTCAGGTGAGTGCATTTTTATATTTGTAAAACTTAATCAGGCACTGGCTGGCAATATGTATCAAAATGTAATCTGCTAACATTTTGACTTGGAATTTCAATTCTGGGAACTAGTTGAACAGAGATAACAAATATATAAATATGTATCTATAAGATTTTTTTACTAAATCAATACTCTTAATAGCACAAAACAAAAAGAATTAAACTGCATAGAATATTGTATTGACTAAAGTATAATATATATATATATATTATAATGGAAGCCATATATATATGGTTGCCATATATAACCATATATTATATGGTTAGTGGAGGCTCTTCATGTCCTAAATATATGTAGAAATGTTTAGAACTTTGCATAACAAATTCTGGATGCTTTATCTCTTCAAGTGAGATTAGTAAGTTTTCACTTTAAACTTTGTAAATTTTATTATTTTAAAAATGTATTTTTAATACTACTTTTTTTAAAGATTTTGTTTATTTATTCTTGAGAGACAGAAAAAGTCAGAGACACAGGCAGAGTGAGAAGCAGGCTTCCTGCGGGGAGCCCAATGCAGGACTCCTTCCTAGGACCCCAGGATCACAAGCTCAGCTAAAGACAGATAGATACTCAACCACTAAGCCACCCAGGCATCCCTATACTACCTTTTTACACTTCTGCAACCAACAAAAAGTAAAGATGTTTTAAAAATAAAAAAGGCAATATAACACAAAATAAACTGAGTTTACCTGTAATATTGTTGCCCTAACAAGGAGATTCTATCAGTGACAAAATTCTTCATCAAAAGATATCTTGAAGAATGAATTGTGTTGATACAGGTGTTGATACATCACCAGTTTATAGGCTCCTTAACTTAAGGTGCTAGAAACAGAGAAATTCAAGATTGAAGTCTTAAAGGCTATTGTCAAAAAGTGAAAAGAATCTCCAAATTTATATCACTACAAATATTATAAATTGGAAAA
Organism: Canis lupus dingo; assembly: GCF_003254725.2. Classification (NCBI taxonomy): domain Eukaryota; kingdom Metazoa; phylum Chordata; class Mammalia; order Carnivora; family Canidae; genus Canis; species Canis lupus. The sequence continues at coordinate 75,272,399 of NC_064247.1, forward strand.
GACTTACACATTTGTAAAAATCCCATTTAAATTCCATTTTTACAAGCGTATGTCTATAGTTGCTTAAAATAGGGTCCAAATGCAATTGTGCTAACCCAATTTCCTTCAGGTCTCTTTGAAGTCCAGGTCACAGCTGTGCATCATCAGGGTGCATTACACTTTCATAGACAACAAAGAAGCAGCACCAAAGAACAAAGGTAATAGATCTGAGTCCTAAGGAAGATAGAAGTTATGGGCAGTTATAGTAAGTGTAATGCCTGTTGACTTATGTTACAGTCTTCTGTTTTTTTATTCTATTAATTCTATTTTATTCTTTAACTTCCTCTTGCAAAACCAAAGAAGACATCTTTGTAAGTCTTTGGCACCCTCTTTTGGACAATCCGATAATTTCAAAACTGGAATTTGTTTCAATGAAATGGATTTCTGAGTATGTTATTGACAAACTGAAATTAAACCTGTATTGATATTTTTAATATTTTTGTCTGCTATAATTGATAGGCTTTACTTTTAGAGCAGTTTTACATTTGCAGAAAAATCAAGCAGATAATACAAAGCTCCCATACACTCCTCTCCCCCATAGTTTCCTCTATTGTTAACAACTTGGTTCAATACGGTACATTTGTTAATGATACAATATTAGTATATTATTAGTAAATAAAAATCCACAGCTTACAGTAAGGTTGTACAATTTCATATATCCACCATTATAGTATTAGAGAATAGTTTCACTGCCTTCTGCTTCATATCTTCATCCTTCCTCTCTTCCCCCCAACCCCTGTAAACATTGATCTCTTTTATTATATCTATAGTTTTTTATGTCTCTATAGTTTTCCAGAATGACATATACTGAAATAATAAACTATGTGTTTGGCAGGCATGTGGGTGATAGAGACGAATGAGAGTCTGACTCTTGGAGCCGCCTGGGTGGCTCAATGGTTGAGTGTCTGCCTTTGGCCCAGGGCATGATCCTGGAGTCCCAGGATTGAGTCCCACATTGGGCTCCCTGCATGGAGCCTGCTTCTCCCTCTGCCTATGTCTCTACCTCTCTGTGTGTGTGTGTGTGTGTCTCATGAATAAATAAATAAAATCTTTAAAGAAAAAAAAGAGTCTGACTCTTGGTTTTGGCTCAGGTCGTGATCAAGCCCCAAGTCAGGCTCCATGCTCAGCACGGAGTCTGCTTGAGTTTCTTTCTCCCTCTCCCTCTGCCCTTCCCCACCCCCCGCTCTCTCTTTTTCTAAAATAAATAAATAAATCTTAATATATATGTACATATATATATATATATACACATAAACACACATATGTATGTATTTCTGTCAGACTGGCTTACTTAACTTACTAATATGAATTTAAGAGTCTTTCATATCTTTTTGTGGTTTGATAGTTCATTTCCTTTTGTCACTGAATAATATTAGATTGTATGAATGTTCCAATGTTTGTTTATCCATTCCCTATTGAGGAACTTTTTTATTGCTTCCACTTTGGGCAACTATGAATAAGACTGCTATAAACATCTATGTGCAGGGTTTTTGTGTGCATTAACAGGTATGATTTCAACTCATCTGGGTAAATACTAAGGAGTTTCCTGAGACAACCATGCTTAGAAACTGCCCAACTATCTTCCAAAGTGATTGTACCATTTTGTATTCCCACCAGGAATGAATAAGAGTTCCTATCGTTCTGTATCTTCACCAGCTTCTGATATTATTGGATTTTAGCCATGCATATTTGGGATGTATCCTACTTAGTCATGATATATAATTTCCTATTCACTGTTAAATTCAATTTACTAATATTCTGTTGAGGACTTTCACATGTATGCTCAGAAGAGATGTGAGCCTATTGTTTCCTTTTTTTAAAGTTTTTTTTAATTTATTTATTTATGAGAGACAGAGAGAGAGAGGCAGAGACACAGGCAGAGAGAGAAGCAGGCTCTATGCAGGGAGCCCGACATGGGAGTCGATCCCTGGTCTCCAGGATCACGCCCTGGGCTGACAGCGGCGCCAACCACTGAGCCACTGGGGCTGCCCTGTTTCCTTTTCTTTAATAATGCCTTTAACTGGTTTGGGGTGGGGAGAGGTTAGTATAATGCTAGCTTCATAGGATGTGTTAGAAAGTGTTCTCTGCTTTTAGTTTCTGTAAGAGGTCATAGAGAATTGGTGTCATTTCTTCTTAAGTGTTTAGTAAAACTCACCAATGAAACCATCTAGAACTGGTGCTCTCAGTTTGGGAATTTTATTAAATAGTGATTCCAAATCAGTAATAGATATCCCCCTGTTCAGATTATCTATTTCTTCTTGTTTGAGTTTTGGTGGTTCTGTCCAATCGGTCCGTTTTATCTAAGTTACCAAACTTCTGTCATAGAGTTGCATACAAAACTCCTTTATTATTCTGTTATTGTCCATGGGATGAGTAATGATCAGTTATTTTTTTTGTATGATTTATTTTTTCATTTGAGAGAGAGAGTGCATGAGCATAAGTGGCGGGAAGGGGAGAGGGAGAGAGAGAATCCCCAGCAGACTCCCCACTGAGCATGGAGTCTGATGCAGGGCTCTATCCTGCTGCTCTGAGATCACAACCTGAGCAGAAATCAAGAGTCAGACAGTTAACCAACTGAGCCACCCAAGCTTCCCAGAGTCATAATCAGTCCTATCAATATTTTACTTCATGCATTTTGATGCTGTGTTGTTAGGGACATGCATTTTAAGGACTGTTCTGACTTCTTAGAGAATTGACCCTGTTTTTGTTATGTAATACCTCTCTTTAACCCTAATAATTTTCGTTGTTCTGAAGTCTGCTTTGCCTGAAACATAGTTACTCCAGTTTTTTTTATATTGATGTTAGCATGGTAGAACTTTCTACAGCCCCTCCCTCTTTATCTATCTGTGTCCTTATATTTTAAACAGCTTCTTTACAGATAAAATATAGTTGGGCCTTGTTTCCTTATCCACTTTGACAGTCCTTGTCTTTTTAATTGGTGTATTTAGACCATTCACATTTAAAGTAATGATTGATACTTTGGATTAAAATCTACATATTTATAACTGCTTTCTATTTGTTGCCTTTCTTTCATTCTTTTGCTTTAATCTTCCCCTCTTTTTCTGCCTCTCTAGTTTTAATTGAGCACTTTACATGATTCCACTTTCTTTGCCCTCTAACATATCAATTACATTTCTTTTTTAAATTATTTTCCTGGCTGCCATAGACTTGCAGTATTTATTAACAACTAATCAAAATTCACTTTCAAATAATACCATACTCTCTTCATAGGTATTGCAGGTATTTTATAACAGGATATTCCTCAATTCCTTTCTCGCATCTTTGATAAGATTGATGTCACTGATTTCACTTAAAATCTCTTCCTAGGAGTGCCTAGATGGCTTAGTCCGTTGGGCAGCTGTCTTTGGCTCAGGTCATGATCTCAGGGTCCTGGAATCAAGCCTCATGTTAGGCTCCCTGCTCAGTGGGGTATCTACTTCTCCCTCTGCCTCTACTTGTTCCTGCATATTCTCTCTCTCAGATAAATAAATTAAATTTTTAAAAAATCTCTAGCTAGGGCAGCCCGGTGGCTCAGCAGTTTAGTGCCGCCTTCGGCTCAGGGTGTGACCGTCGGGCTCCCTGCATGGAGCCTGCTAAAAAAAAAAAAAAAAAAATCTCTATCTAAAAATCACCCAATATATTCTTGCTATTCTTGAATAATTATCTATGATATCAATTAATAATAGTAACGATAAAATATCTTATTTCACTTCATATATGTATATCTGAGTTTTTTTACGTATCATTTTCCTTATGTGAAGAATTTTTTGACGTTTCTTGTAAGGCATGTCTACTATCAACAATTTTCTTCAGTTTTATTTGTCTGAAAAAGTAGTTTTATTTCTTTTTTTTTAAAGATTTTATTTATTTATTTATGAGAGACACAGAGAGAGAGAGACAGAGACACAGGCAGAGGGAGAAACAGGCTCCATGCAGGAAACCTGATGTTGGACTCAATCCTGGAACCCCAGGATCAGGCCCTGGGCTGACCGTGGCTCTAAACCGCTGAGCCACCTGGGCTGCCCTTTCTTTTATTTTTGAAGGATGATTTCTCTGGATACAGAATTCCAGACTGTTGGGTCTTTTAAAAAAAAAAAAAAAAAATTAGGGCCATCTGGGTGGCTCAGTTGGTTAAGCAACCAACTCTTAGTTTCAGCTCACGTCATGATCTCAGGGTCATGAGATGGAGCCCCCAGTCAGGCTCTACACTCAGCAAGGAGTCTGCTTGTCCCTCTCCCTCACCCTCTGCCCCTCCTCTGACCCACACTCTCTCTCTCTTTCAAATAAGTAAATAAATGAATGAATAAACAAATAAATAAAATCCTTTAGAAAAATACTTTAAACATTTCACTATACTCCCTTGTTTGCATGGTTTCTGACAAGGAGTCCAATATAATTCTTACAGGGGTCCCTCTAGAGAGAAATCCCCCCCCAACCTCCTGAATTCTTTCTGTCTTTGTTTTTTTGTAGTTTGAGTATAATATGCACAGATGTGGTTTTTTGGTGTTTATCCTGCTTGGTATTATCTGAGCTTCTTAGTTCTGTTACTTGGTGACTGACATTCATTTAAAAAATTCTCAGCATTATCACTTCAAGTATCTCTTCTGCTTCTTTTTCAGTTTTTCCATCTGTTTTTCCCATTCTGTGTATGTTACACCTTTTGTAACTGTCCCACAGCCCTTGGATATTCTGCTCCATTTTTTCATTCTTTTTTCAGTTTGGGAAGAGAGAGTATGGTGTTTGCTTTGATAGTATCCTATTCATTTTTGTGAAGAAAATTTGATTCATAGATTTCAAACTCATAGTCCTAACCCCCAGTATCTCAGAATGTAACTCTATTTGGAGACAGAATCTTTTTTTTTAAGATTTTATTTATTTATTTGAGAGAAGGAGTGAGTGAGTGAGAGAGAGAGAGACTACAAGCAGGAGGAAGGCTGGAGGGAGAAGGAGACTCCCCACTGAGCAGGAGCCTGATGTGGGACTCGATCCCAGAACCCTGGGATCATGACCTGAGCTGAAGGCAGGCACTCAACCAACTGAGTCATCCAGGTGCCTGGAGACAGGATCTTTAAAGAGATAATTAAGTTAAGATGGTCAGTATAGTGGGTCCTAATCCAATATATTTGGTTTCTCACAAGAAGAAGAAATTAGGACATAGTTACAGAGGGAAAGCAATGTGAAGACAAAGGGGGAAGGCATTCATGTACAAGCCAAGGAGAGAAGCCTTAGAAGAAACCAACCATGCAGACACATTGATCTCAGATTTTCAGCCCCCAAAATTGTGAGAAAATAAATTTCTGTTGTGTAAGTCACCAGTCTGTAGTACTTTTATGGCAGCCCCAGCAAACTAATACAAACACCAATCAGAAGATATGCCCAAGGACCCTAAAAACAAGTCTTTCCAATGTACAGTCATATAACTACAGTACAGCACCAAATTTTTTTTAAAGATTTGATTTATTTATTCATGAGAGACACAGAAAGAGAGAGAGAGAGAGAGAGAGAGAGGCAGAGGGAAAAGCAGGCTCCATGCAGGAAGCCCGACATGGGACTCGATCCCAGGTCTCCAAGATTACACCCTGGGCTGAAGATGGCGCTAAACCGCTGAGCTACCCGGGCTGCCCCAGCACCAAATTTTTATTTTGAAACCATTTTCTTTCTCTTTGGCTATGTAGAAATAAACAGGGGAAGTAATCATAAGCAAAGAAAGTTAGACAGAAATTTATCTGCCACCATACAGATTTCACATGGCTCAAACTGCAGGCTGCTTCTTAGACGCTGGGGATTTTTATAATCCCCAAATAATACCAAGGTCAAAGCCAAGTCCCTGAGAATAGTTGTGGGACTATGCATAGCCTTATGGTATCTCATCATTTTCAAAGTCTCACAGGGACTGGCCAACATGCCCAAGTGAAAAGGGAAATCACATATAGAAGGCTGGGTGATAAGAGTCAGGAAAGTTGCAAAGAAGGAGTTGTACTGAGTATTTCTACAAGATCAACTACTAACTAGAGGAAGAAGCCAGACAATCCACTTCACTCTACAAGAGGTGCCAGTTGTCTCATGTGTGAAACAGAAGTATCAATCCATTAGCCGACCTCTGAGGCTTTTAACAGCTCCCAAACTTTATAAATAATAAAAGTAGAAAAGGATAATATCCAGTAAGAAAAATCTGTGATGACAGATTTAAAAGAAGCTTGAGTCAATTTCTCTATGGCATCCACATGACTTGGACAAGTCTATATGAAAATAACCAAAGGCAAAGCAGTGATCTCACTGCAGTGTAAGTCATACAATTGAAGTGGTATCAGTGAAAATGTCTGAATAAAACCTCTGAAAACTTATCCCCTCATAAAAGCAATGAAAAAATAATGGCAAAGATTGTCAGAACCAACTTTTTCAGAGCTCTGGATTTTTTTTTTTTTTTTTTTTTATGATAGTCTCACAGAGAGAGAGAGAGAGAGGGGCAGAGACACAGGCAGAGGGAGAAGCAGACTCCATGCATCGGGAGCCCGAGGTGGGATTCGATCCCAGGTCTCCAGGATCGCGCCCTGGGCCAAAGGCAGGCGCCAAACCGCTGCACCACCCAGGGATCCCCAGAGCTCTGGATATTAAACAAAGACTTGAAGTAACCCAAGGAGTATTTGTTCAAGAAAAAAAATAGCTAAATAGTCATAAGAGCAGCAAATTTTCTGGTGGGTTTTTTTAAAAAGATGTATTTATTTTAGAGAGAGAGGAGATGGGGAGGGACAGAGGGAGAGAGACTGCCCAGTGAACACAGAGCCTGGCATAGGGCTCAATCTCATGACCCTGAGATTATGACCTATGCCAAAACCAAGAGTCCAGTGCTCAACCAACTGAGTCACCCAGGTGCCTGGCTTTGTGGTAGTTTAACCTACTCTCTAGTACCATCCTCCCCTGCCCATCTCACCAGTAGCCTTGGAAAACAACAGTCTGCTTTCCTGGTGCCAGAGAGAACAAAGGGCACTATCAAGAGACATACCCCAGAGGATGAGGATTGGCTGTAATTTTCTTTTAATGGAATATAACAAGTGTTGATGAGGATTTGGAGAAATTAGAATCCTCATACATTGCTGATGGGGATGAAAAACTACACAACCACTGTGGGAGACAGTTTGGTGATCCCTCAAAAAGTGAAACATAACGGCGCCCAAGTGGCCCAGGGGATTAAGTATCCACCTTTGGCTCAGGTCATGATCTCAGAGTCCTGGGATCTAGTACCAAGGTTGGGGGGGGGGGGCTGCTCAGCAGGGAGTCTGCTTCTCCCCCTCTCTCAGCCCCTCCTCCAGCTCATGCACTCTCTCTCTCTCTCTCTAACAAATAAATAAAATCTTTTTTTTTAAAGGTAAAACAGAGTTACCATGTGACTCAGCAACTCCACTCCTAGGTATAAACTCAAGAGAAATGTAAACATATGTGACACTAAAATTTGTACACAAATGTTCATAGCAGCATTACTCATAATAGCCAAAAAATGGAAACAAAGCAAGTGTTCATCAATTTATAAGTGGATAATAAAATGTGGTATAGCCAGCTGTGCAATGGAATATGATCCATCCACAAAAAGAAATGAAGTATTGACACTTGCTGCCACATGGATAAATCTTGACGTTTTTGCTAAGCGGAAGTAATCAGGCACCTTATATGACTCACTTTACATGGGATATCCAGTACAGGAAAATCTATAGCTACAGAAAGTATATTAGTGGTTTCATCGTTTTGGATTAATGAAATATTCTGTAAGTTGTGCAACCTTGTGCACGTACTCAAAATTGCTGAAATGCACTTTTTTTGAGAGAGAGAGAGCAAGCACACACATGGGGGGATGGGGGCAGAAGAAGAGGAAGAAAGAGAATCCTAAGCAGACTCCATGCCCTGTGGGGATCCCCACGTGGGGTTTAATCTCACGACCCAGAGATCATAACTGGAGCCAAAGTCAAGAGTCAGACACTCAACCAACTAAGCCACTCGTGAAATGTACACTTTAAAATGATAACTCTTGGGATGCCTGGGTGGCTTAGCAATTGAACATCTGCCTTTGGCTCAGGGCGTGATCCCAGGTGCAGGATCGAGTTCCACATCAGGCTACTTGTGGGGAGCCTGCTTCTCCCTCTGCCTATGTCTCGGCTTCTCTCTGTGTGCATCTCTCATGAATAAATAAAATATTTTAAAAAATGATGACTCTTGTGGTATCTTATTTCCTCTCAACAAAAACAACAACATACAATTAAACCAAAAATTGTTATGGATTCCAAAAAATTGATCTTAACCATGGAGCAAACCAGCCACATCAATAGGAATAAATAAAACACCAGCACTATGGCTTCTCCTATTTTGACACATATTCTCAATCTTTCAAAAGTCCAATAGTGTTGCCAGTAAAGCATTTTCATTTTAAGCTTCATAATAAGCTGGTCCATTGTTGTCATCATTCCTTGCCTGACATGTGATTTTATTTTATTTCCACAACATAGTAAATTTTGATAGATCACAGTAATTTCAATCCATGAGGAACTTTCAACTGTAGGAGTGAATTAGAAAGATATTTTTATATTGCCTATTTAAGATAACAGGTCCTAGCACCATGCTTCGGGCAAAATACATCAAAAGAATGAACTGAAGGTTAAGTTTCCTTTTAGATCTCAATTTTTATAACATCACAAAAATTCTTGCCTAAAAGCAATCCAAATTATTCAACTGCAAGATATTCTATATGCACCTCGTTCAGCCTGAGGGAAAGAACAAAGTTAGTAGCTGGAGACACTTCTAAGGTTGAAGCACATTCATCTCCTCGTTATGCCTTTCTCAGTCACCAATCCCTGAACACAAGACACTAGTACCCTCAGAGAGAAAAATGCAAGGAAGGGCTCTTTGAAAAGTTTTCTATGATGTCGTATTTGCAAAGGTAATTCTCACATGAAAAAAGCAGTAAGAAATTCAAGAAATAAAATTTAAATACCGTGTCCAACAATTATTACCATTTTACTCTACCCAAATCAATTAAATTTAGCTCTCTAAATTAGTACTAGACAGCACTGAATCCCAATTTGATTTAAAAAAAAATATATATATATATATATGGTGCGCCTGAGTGACTTGGCTGAGCATCTGCCTTTGGTTCAGGTCATGATCCTTAGGGTTCCTGGGATCGAGTTCCGCATAGGGCCCCCAACAGGGATCCTGCTCCTCCCTCTGCCTATGTCTCTGCCTCTCTCTGTGTGTCTCTCATGAATAAATAAATAAAATCTTTTTAAAAAATTAAATACTTTGTATACTTGTGCCTATTTTTTTAAATGTCTTGCTGTGATCATGAATGAAATGTGGGAATGACGAGTGGTTTGTCTGCCTCTAATGCTGTTTACCACAGAGCAGTGTTGATACTCAGTCCCAGAGGGCTCTGTGGGGATCTTCACCCAAAAGGGTTTATCTACTGAAATACCCAGACATCCTTATTACAAGATGATTCCAAATATAAAGGAATTGACTGGCACATTATTCAGGAGCAACTTGGATCACAAGTTTCTATTTGGTCAGGTCTTCTTGGTATCAGTCTGTTTTGTGCAGGGTATGGTCCTTCACACACACACACACACACATACACACACACACACCACTGGGATTGTGCAACACACCACAGTCCTGCTTAACAAATGCTTCTTTTAAAAAAAGAACTTTATTATTAGGATATAACTGACATCTAAAAATTGCACACATGGGGTGGCTGGGTGGCTCAGTCAGTTGGGCATCTGCCTTTGGCTCAGGTCATGATCCCAGCAACAGGGTCCTTGCTCAACGAGGAGTCTGCTTCTTTTTTGCTCTCTCCTCCCTCTCCCTCTCTCTCAAATAAATTTTAAAAAATGTTTTTAATTGCACACATTTGATGCATACATCTAGATGAGTTTGTGCATTTGCATGTTCCCGTCATACCATCACTACAATAAGATATTAAACATAACCATCACCTCCCAAAATTTCCTTGTGTTCTTTTGTGGGTTTTTTGTCTGTTTCTTACTGGTTTGCAGGGTTGGAACACTTAATATTAGATATATATTCTTAACATATTTTAAACTTCACGATGCCATATTGTTAACTATGGGCACTGCATTGAATAAATGCTTCATGACAATGCACATGACATCAGGTACTATTATAGAAGTTCATTTATTTACATAATCAATGACTTTGTATTGATCATTCAATTTGTACCAGGTCCTGTCTTGGCACTGGTGACAGGATGATGAACAGGAAAACAAGGTCCCTGACCTCATGCAGTTTTACATTTAAGTGAAGGGAGGGAGAAAGCAAACACAGCGTATATGAAAAAATCATCTCAAAAAATGGCTAAGTGCCATGAAGAAAATACAGTTAAATAGTAAGATAGGAAATGACCAAGCGAAACAATTTACAAAGGTTCACTAAAGTGCACAGAGAAAGTGGTCAGCTCATCCCACCTCCAGAGACCAAGGGAGCTCCTATATAGAGAATATTGTGGAAACATGACATATTCCAATAACAGATGTTTGAAAGCCAAGTAAAGAATCGATGTAATAAAAACATCCAACTCACATCAGGTTTATGCCTGGGGTCAGCTTTAAAAAGCCTCCCCTAAGATTTGGTGAGTATACCTTTATACACATGTAGCTCCATCTTGTTTCAACCTTCAAGATTTTATTTATTTATTTAATTTAGAGAGAGAGAGTGCAAGTGAGGGGAGGAGCAGAAGGAAAGGGACAAACAGACTTCATGCTGAGCGCGGAGCCTGACAAGGGCTCAATCTCAGGACCACAAGATCATGACCTGAGCCCAAATCGAAAGCCAATCGTTTAACTGACTGAGCCACCCAGGTGCCTCATCCTGTTGCAGCTTTCAAAAGGTATTTGCCTAGGGCAGCCCGGGTGGCTCAGCAGTTTAGCACCACCTTCAGCCCTGGGCGTGATCCTAGAGACCCGGGATTGAGTCCCACGTTGGGCTCCCTCCATGGAGCCTGCTTCTCCCTCTGCCTGTGTCTCTGCCTCTCTCTCTCTCTCTGTGTGTGTGTGTGTGTGTCTCTCTCGTGGATAAATAAATAAAATCTTTTTTTAAAAAAAGGTATTTGGGGAATCCCTGGGTGGCTCAGCGGTTTAGCGCCTGCCTTTGGCCCAGGGTGTGATCCTGGAGTCCCGGGATCGAGTCCCACATCGGGCTCCCGGCACGGAGCCTGCTTCTCCCTCTGTCTCTGCCTCCTCTCTCTCTCTCTCTCTGTCTATCATGAATGAATAAATAAATAAAATCTTTAAAAAAAGTTTAAAAAAAAAAAAAGGTATTTGCCTAAAGACTGGCCACAATTCTGATACTTAGCAATGAGAAAAAGCCTACTTTCAACATTGCCTGGAAGTCAGAATTCAAAAACTATAAATCCTGAAATGTCTCACTGAACTGCTACCACCATCACACTCAGAAGAAAAGGGATGTGATTTTCCAATCAACAAATTAACAAGGTCCAAATGCAATTGGAGAGCACAAAATTCGTTGCAAATGGTCTAGGTATAGATTATTTATAAACATTTCTTCCAAGACAGCTCTTTTAATACTTCACATGACATTAAGAAACAAACCTTCTCTTAATTAATATATTTCATGTACTTGATGCAATTCATAAACAGCAATTTATAGATTTGTACAATAAAGGTAAATGCAGAAGTGAAGCAGGGGTATGATACTCCCTGCTATGTGAGAAGCTCAGCATGTTCAGTGAAGTAGCCATATTCCTTTGAAGGACTAAGGGTTGGGTAGAGAGACGGAGAGATGGATGCCAACTCAGTCTCCTTGGGCATCTTCTTTTTTTTTTAAGATTTTATTTATTCATGACAGACACATAGAGAGAGGCAGAGATGTAGGCAGAGGGAGGAGAAGCAGGCTCCATGCAGGGAGGCTGGGACTCCGGAATCACACCCCTGAGCCGTTGGCAGATGCTCAACCACTGAGCCACCCTGGCGTCCCTCCTTGGGCATCTTCTGAAATACTGACAGATAACATAGGTCAAATATTCCAGTTGATCTTTGTTCTTGGTCCTAATCTATTTGAGCTCCTGTAACAAAACACCACTTGAAACTAACAGACATTTACTTCTCACAGTTTTCTAGATGCTGGAAGTCTGAAGTCAGGGTGCCAGCATGGCCAGGTTCTGGCAAAGCCCTCTTTTAGGTCATCGACTGTTGAATTCTCACTGTCTCCTCACCAGTTAAGGGGTCTTGTCCTTTCTAAGATATTGGCCAGAGGATCAGTCCCAAAGTTTTCTTTCCAAGATAATCCTAACCCACGTTTGCTTGGAACATGGAATGTTCCATGTTTGCTTGGAACGTTGGCATACTGGAACTTTGGGGAATATAATGATTACTTTTCATATTTTTCTTTGTTAATTTATAAGAGGCTGAGGTGAAACATATTATTTGAATTAGATTGTAATGGTTTATCTCAGTTTTAGCTGATCTCTACTCTAATTATCAAGAGACAAGCAGCTCCTGGTTGGTGTCCATGTTGATCTCCTGCCCATACTCTGCAATCTCTCCATGCTGCAGCCATAGCCACCCAACCTGGGTGTGTGTGGACACATGTATCCCAGGCTGCAAAGAATGTTCCATGGGGAGACAAATAAAACAGTAAGTCTCCAATTTGCACTTGTCTTATATTAATAAATAAGAAAGAAGTTAGGCCTCTAATACTGACTTGGGAGAACAATCCTATTGTTTCTGTGTGAAATATGCAATATGCCAGGCTTGAAGAAACAGTGGAAGTTCACTGCAATGATCGAATTCCCTGAACTGATCAAGAGAACATCAGGACTCAAATGTCTTCTGTTCCACTTAAATTAGCTCCAGCTCCATTATGACATAAAACAGGAATTTAATCGGACCTGATTTATAAACTGCAAAAAATTCAAAATTGTCAAAGGCTATGTCATTATTACCACAAGCTTCATAGTTTTGTGCATATTTTGTAATCTGTATCATGTCTGCATAGTGCTACGTATGTATAGTTTATATATATGTATAAATATGTTGGATGTTTATTAAAACAACATAAAGGCTGTTCAGCCAAAATAGTTTAGAGACTCTAGTCAGAAACACTATTTTAATATATGTATAATGGAATATTACTCAGCCATCAGAAAGGATGAATATGTACCATTTACATTGATGAGGATAGAACAGGAGGGTATCATGCTGAGTGAAATAAGTCAATCAGAGAAAGACAATCATTATATGGTTTCACTCATATGTGAAATATAAGAAATAGTGAAAGGGACCATAAGGGAAGGAGGGGAAACTGAGTGGGGAAAAATTAGAGAGGAAGACAAACCATAAGAGACTCTTGACTCTGGGAAACAAAGGGTTACAGAAGAGGAGATGGGTGGGGTGGGGTAACTGGGTGACGGGCATTAAGGAGGGCACGTGATGAGATGACCACTGAATGTTATACTATATCTTGACAAATTGAATTTAAATGTAAAAAAATAAAACACCATTTTAATCATATCAACTACTTAATTGAAAACTATTATTTACTCTCCACTGGCTACAGGATATAGCCCAAAGCCTTATGGTAGCAAATCTGACGCTTCACGATGTGGTCCTCGTCCCCTTTCTTATCTTTATTTCCTACCACTCTTTTATTCCTGCTAACTGCATGGACCCACTCCATATTCTCTGATCTGGTTATGATCTTTTGAGTATCTATCTCCTTCCATGTGATATTTCCACTGTTGGGGGCAGACTGCTATATGCACCCTTCTCAAGTGGAAAATTTCAACACATCTTTTGCACCCGGATGGATGGTCACCTGCTTTGTGAAGCATGCCACCTTGGTCACTGGAGGTCCATGTCTGTGTTTCCCCCATGAGGACAGGAGTCCTCTGAGGGAGGAAACACATCTTACTCTTCTCTCTGCATGCCTTACACACCAGGCAGGAATGAATGTTAATCAATGCCTTCGTCAATATATCTAAATCCATTTAGAGGTGGAAAATTTGCCCTTAACAATTGTAAGATTTCTACTACTGCATCCTAGTGAGGAGAATGTCATAAATCAATCTATGACATGTATGATTGTAGGCAAAATATCTTGATAAATTTTACACTGAAGTAAAAATTCTGTGATAACAGATATAGGAATAAAGTAGAGCTCAACCAAACAGACTTGTGTACCCAAACTAATACCAAATATATAATTTCATAGATCTCTTAAAAGAACTTAGAAATTCTTTGCACCAGGCCTTTTCTGAAAACCGACTCAGCTGTACAACATTGTCACCTAGTGGTAGACTTCAAAACACAGTAAGTCAATTCTGTTTTCTTGGTTTCAAAGATATACTATAAGACCTTAGCTTCTGGCCATGGTGGAATAACATGAAATGAATTTGCCCTTCTGGGGGTCGGGGGCGGATAAACTATACCACACAACTATTTGAAAGACACTGGACAATGGGCTATAAAAGACAGTAGTTCAAAGATACAGGAAACAAACAAGGTCGGCCCTACAGTTGTCCCCAGATTGCCACCTTGAAAGAGATCCTAGGCCACAGGCAAGGAGGGCGGTGGGGGTGGGGAGACAGGCTCATTAGTGATAATGTGTCAAGATTTGCTTATCAGTTGTAATTATGTCACACAAATGCAAGATGTTAATTACAGGAGAAACTGTGTGTTTATAAGAATTCTTTGTATTTTATGTTCATTTTTTCTGTAAACCTAAAATTGTATAGTGTGTGTGGGCAAGGTGTTTGGAGCTCTGGGGGTGTCCCTGGGCACCTAAATAAAGTTGTTTGAGAAAAGAGCATTAGTGATGGGATGAGCACTGGGTGCCATACTATATGTTGGCAAATCGAACTCCAATAAAAAAATATTAAAAAAATTTTTTTAACTAAAAATAAAATAAATAAATAAATAATAAAATAAAAGAGAAAAGAGCATTGGTCAGGGTTACTGTATTTGTCCCTTTCTCTCACCTCAGCTGAAGTCTGCCTGGCTGCCCTGCACTGGTTTGGTTCCAGACATAATGCTCTCAATGTTCTCTGAAGGTAACGATGTTCTGGATGTGAGGTGACTCTGCAGTAGCCTCTTAGGCCTCAGGGGGTGTCCTGCTGGTCCTGGGGCCATTCAGTAGCAACAGCACTTCCAGGGTACCTCGGACTAGATCCAGCTCCCCACTCACTGCTGGGTGCAGGGGCAGCTGTGATAGTCAAGATCAGATTTTTCATTATCAAGATCTGACTTAGAAAAAAAAAAGATCTGACCTCATATAGAGACAAAGTGGACACTGGAGATTCTGTCCCTCTGGAGGAAAGACACCACACTTTTGAGAAGCTATGACTAATTGAAAATGAATTTGAAGGGCCTGAGTCAAGATTAGGGGCACCCACCTTGAAGACACGCTATCAGCAACAAGAAAGTTGGACACCATGAATAAAGACCCAGAAACATGGGTGCCTGGGTGGCTCAGCTGCTTAAGCATCTGTCTTTGGCTCAGGTCATAATCCTAAGGTCCTGGGATCAAGCCCTGTGTTGGGCTCCTTGCTCAGTGGAGAGCCTGCCTCTGCAGCTCCCCTTCTTTGTGGGCACACTTGCTCACTGTCAAATACATAAATAAAATCTTAAAAAAAAAAAAAAAAAGACCTAGAAACATCTGACTTTCTACTTGGGTGTGAAGTACACATTCCAAAAGAGTACAAATGTCAAGATATAAAACAAGTCAAGCTAATGGCCAACATACCAGAAAAACTCAGTCTCTACAAGCTACAGCAGAGTAGCAAAATCAAGTCACTGCCTCTGTTAACGTCTGCAAAATCCATCAGGAAAATGAAGGAAAAATTCAGGGAGCTCTCAGAGTGCTCTGGAGAAAAAAATCTCATCTTCAAGGAAGCCTGACACTGTTTTCAACAGAAGTTAAGTGAATGAACAAGAGAGTGGAGACATTTGTTACACAAAATAAGAGAATATTACAAAATTCTTTTTTAAAAAATCAGATCATGGGCAGCCCGGGTGGCTCGGCGGTTTAGCGGCGCCACCTTTGGCCCAGGGCATGATCCTGGAGATCCAGGATTGAATCCCATGTCAGGCTCCCTGCATGGAACCTGCCTCTCTCTGTGTGTGTCTCTCGTGGATAAATAAATAAAATCTTAAAAAAATAAAAATTAAATAAAAAATCAGATCAAGCTTCTATGCAAACATTACAGAAGATGAAGGACGGGGCTGCTGCTCCTGGAGAAGACATGGATGTCAGGAGCCTGGAACCTTCTGGTGAAACAGGTTCACCAGAAGGTGAGACCACGTGGAAGATGGATGTGAGGTAAGACAATGATTTAAGTGAGTTTAAACACTCATTTAAAAACTCCTGAAGAAGAAAGAAACCAGCTGCATACTAACTGAAGAATGTGAAATAATCAGCACCTTGAAAGATCTTCTGAAATGTCTCTAAACTAGGAAAGTGTCACTGCAATCAGGAAAATAAAAAGCAAGGTAGAAAGGGAGACATCACAGCTCCAATGGAAACTTCACATCCTCCTTAAGTGTATCAGCATAAAAATCATTTTCACCAAATACCTGATTTAGAGAGAATGTACCCTACAGAATGTACCCTACAATGAAGAGAATCCTTCAAAAGCAGATGACAAGACGAGCCATTAATGCAAAGAGCTGAACACCTACAAAATACAAGCCAAAATTCCTTCAGAAAAATTCTAAAGAATTGTGTGTTATTATTGAGTCCTAGTGAAAGAAGAGCTCATGACAATGAGTTAGGAGCTCTGTTGGCTGAGAGACACCTCCATAGCTTAAGAAAGAAAGTGCATATCTGAGACAAAAACTAAGGAAGACTGTAAGGTTTTGAAAAAATATCCTTATGCTCCTGATGTTGCAAACAGGATGTTTTGGAGAGGGCAGAGACCACCAGACCATCCTCTGGATGTTTCCAGATCCCCAAGGGAAGAACAGTACTAGGCTGTGGTTGGTTGAGGATCCAGGGTCTCTCCAAGGATCAGGAGCCCAGGGGAAAGATCCCTCTGGAAGGTAAGCTCCATCCTGACATAACAGATCTTTCTTAAGATCTCAAGACAGGAAAAAAAAAAATCTCAAGACAGCGAGGGTATCCTGGTGCTCCTGACACACATAGCAGCTTGGAACTCTCTTTGATTCAACAAATCATAGGATCAGAATTCCATTGACCTAGACTCTGGTCCTCCCCCTTACCCCTTTCCAGCCTTCAGATGTTTTAGAAAAACTCAGGGGGATTGCTCAGGGGACAAAGGACTCTCTGGTCTTCCCCCATTCCAGAAATTCAGAAGAAATTGCCTAAGAATCTTCTCCGCCAAGGGGCTTCACTGGCCCCACACTTCCTCCCCAACCTCCATCACCCGCAGGAAATGTCTCTGTATCAAAGTCTGTCCACACCCCTGACAACACAAGTGAGTCACCACTGAGCTGACCCCTACCTTCCATTGATCCTATAGAACCAGAACCACAGCAAGATGTTTTCTCTTCACTAAAATAATTTTCTTTCTTTTTTTAAAAAAAGGATTTTATTTATTCATTCATGAGAGAGAGAGAGAGAGAGAGGCAGAGACACAGGCAGAGGGAGAAGCAGGCTCCATGCCGGGAGCCCGACGCGGGACCCAATCCCGGGAACCCAGGATGATCGCGCCCCGGGCCAAAGGCAGGCGCCAAACCGCTGAGCCACCCAGGGATCCCCACTAAAATAATTTTCTAATACTATTTTAGTGTTATTGCTATTAAGTGATTTTGCAGTGTCTACAATGAAAACCACTTGGGATTATACTTCATTGACAATGTTCTATAGTTGTGGATTATTTCAATGTGACACTAAGTTAATTGCTTCATTTTATCTTATTTGCAAGCAGCATAATTACAGTTTTTTGTTGTTTTTAGCAAGTCTTCTAAAATAATCCAGGAAGCCAGTATTTCATTTTGCCTTTCTTTTAAAATAATTTTGATGTTGCTCTTCTGGTTTTATTGCCATGATATAAAGTGATTACGCAACATCTCAGTGGGAGACCTGATACAATTACAACATTGAGGATTGTGGATTATTTTGTGCCTGATGTGAATGTGAATCAGATTTAACTCTAGGCCACCTGCCTCTGCTCTGCTCAACCTGAACTCCTTGGGGTGTTGACTGGGAGGCAGATTTAACCTTGACTCTGAAAGGTGACCCAGGTTCCTATGAAACCAAACCCAGCCACTCTTCACCCAGGGCCTGTCCCAGACAAAATTATGAAGGTGACAAAGGCTTTCTAGGACCCCAACTCCCTTCCCTGTTCTGTGTCCTGTACCATGCTGCCCCATCAGAAGCCTGGATTTGGGGCTGGACAGGACCTCAGAGGGCAGCAGTCAACCTTCACCTCTCCTTTCCTAAACTGTCTCGCCTTTACAACTGCACAGTCAATGGAAATACTTTAAAACCTTAAGCCCACCAATGCCTCTAATCACACTGAAATTCAAATCCATGCTCCAGTGACCCATGAGGTTGTCTATGCCCTGGTCCAGACATGCACAGGCCCGAGCCCCTCCTACACAGCCACTGACCGTTGTCCTTCTGTCTGACAAACAGCCATTCTGGGCCTCCTAGTGCTGGACCTAGTGCTGGATCCACATACCTGCAATGCCTCCTTGGAGCCTTCCTGGACCCCACTGCTCCCAGTGGCTGAATGTTTCCTGAAGAACACCGGCTTTGCCCTTGAAACAGCTCCTCTCTCAGGTATGGGTTTCAGGCCAAAGACCCCACATGAATGCAGTTCATGGAGAGGTCAGGAAAAGTTCAAGGTTGTGGGGAAAGAGGCAGAAACATGGCAGGGTGGCCACTGCCTCCCATGGTGAGCATTGAGCAGGAAGGAACTCAGGTGGTTCCTGGGAAGAAAAGCCAGTGGACCTCAAGGCTCAGGTGTTTCCCTGGTTTGGATGGTCCCTCGCAAGGAGGGACTTGGTAGCTCTCAATAACCAGCTCTTCCCTAGGAGCCATGCCTAGTATTTGTGAGGCGCAGAATTCAACAAAGCGTAGACCTTCATAGGAACTCATAGTTCTTGACTTCATCCTCCCAAAACCCACCCATGACTCCCCCCAGTGCAGGGGTCACATGCGGAGATGAGGAAACAGAGGTTCAAACAAGCTCCAAGTTATGAAACGTTCAGAGGTGGTTGTCAGTTTGTGCTCTGAAGGACAGGGATGAGGCTTACCTCTGCCCCTTCCCAGCCGGCTTCTTTGGGCATGTCTCCTAAACCTGCTCCCTCGAATTCCTCACCTCTGACAGAGGTGCACGGGTTGAGATGAATTTGCAGAAAGCTCTCAGCACACGGTCAGATAATTTGCCATGTTTATGATCACCCTCTAAGTCATTGGCATTGACTCTGGGACATCCATTCCGAAATCCCATTCGTTTTCCATTCTCTGAAAAGCTGTTTGGCCTCTGTTTCAGCTTTTTTTCGGCTGGCAGACTGCACCAAAATGCAGTACGAGGACCCTCGGGCGGAGGTTATTTACCGAGGAGGAGCTTCCCCAGACCTTGCGAATGCACATGTGCTTGGGCCAGGTGTGCACAGGCTGGAAGCATAGGAGCACGCTCTTCCAGGGGCAGAGCCCAACAGCAGCAGGTGCAGGAGGGGAAGGCAATCAGCCTTGAATGCAGATCACAGGAATAGTCCCTGGAGCTGAGAAAGACCAAGGGAAGAGGGGGTTGGTCAATCCAGGCTCACTGTGAGTGGGTAAGAAACAATTGCGTAACTAGCAAATGTAGTCCTCGTTAGAACCAGGGGCTCTTTCTGGAAGCAGCAAAAACACTTTGGACATAGCTATGGGAACAAATGGGAGAGGGTCTATTAAGTAACATTGGAAATAAATTGGGCTTCTCTGTTACTGTAACAGCTGAAACCCAGAGAATGCACCCATGCCCTGAGCACTCACATCTAATTTGTGTCATCGGGGCAGCCCAGGTGGCTCAGCGGTTTAGCGCCGCCTTCAGCCCAGGGCCTGATCCTGGAGACCCGGGAGCATGGAGCCTGCTTCTCCCTCTGTGTCTCTGCCTCTCTCTGTCTCTCTCTCTCTGACAGGAATAAATGAATAAAAAAATAATAATTCATGTCACTGTCTGATATCACCGGCATTTGAGTCTGAGCCTCTCACCAAGTTCAGAGTGTGGCAAGGTGTCTGCCTCCCTTGTGGCCATTGGTGACCTGCGGAGCTTTTACACAGACCACTCTCGGCTCCGTGTGGGAACTTGATGGGACTGTAACGGTAACACTCTAGAACCTCTAGAACCGTAGGTGTTTTCAGTGTTTCCATGTTGTTCTATTTGTAGGTGATATTTTGTGGCTATTAGGAGTCCACTAAAATAATCAGAAGCACAGACCTTTATTTTTTTCTTAAAATGATACTTTTTTTTCCTCTTCTGCTTTCATTGCTGGTATGTAAGAAAGGACAGTCTTTTGGTTGGCTCTAATTAACAAGGACCCATGACATGAACACTAAGAGGGAATTTTACATGAGTGGGCTCAAAAGATTGGGAATGCAAACTTTATTTCTATTGTAACAAGAGCTGAGTTACTCTGGTTATAACACTGGTATGTTCCACAAAATCAATTTTTAAGAAAAGGTAAGGTTGTGAAACATTTTGTCTGGCCAAGCATCCCTTTCTTCGCTGTTCATCATGTGTAGCTGTAAAAATGGCTCCAAAGAGACCTGCCCCTGTGAATCCTGCCACCTTTATCCATCCTCAGAGTGGAGCTTTGGCACGCATTAGCAGCTCAGAGTTTTGTGGGGTTTTTTCTTTTTAAGATTTATTTATCCATGAGAGACACACAGGCAGAGGGGGAAGCAGACTCCCTGCAGAGAGCCTAATGTGAGGCTCCAACCCAGGACCCTGAGATCACGACCTGAGCTAAAGGCAGACGCTCAACCCCTGAGCCACTCAGGTGCCCTGGATTAGCAGCTCAGAGACGGAGCTTTCCTCCAGAGGCAACCCGTTTCGCACACTTAAGAGTCAGTGTTCTCTGCCACCACAAACCTGACTGACACCTGCCAGAACTAGGCTTTCAAAGTGAACACACTTCAGTTAGGTTTGGCGTAGAAGAAATGGAATCATCAGAGTGTGTAAGAGAAACACTGAATTCATATTTAACCCTAAGGCCACGAGCTTCTTTCCATCTGCAAGCTAAACTAACTGGGATGATCCTTAAGACAATCTTAACTCTGAAAGTTGCCCCAGGTGGGCCCCCACCGAGCTCCCGGGACAAACCCAGCACTCTCCAGCCAGGCCAGCCCCCAGCAGGAATATGACTCTAACAGACACATTTTGGGGACCCTGACCCTCTGCTCTGTTCTGTGCCCTTCACTTCCTGTCCCCATCACTAGTCCCTGAGAGGAATTCCTGCCAATCTCTTGGCACGTAGGGGAACGAAGCTAATGACGCCCTTGGCGTTGAATCTGGGACCTCTATCCCGCCTATTCCCATTCATTTCCCATCCTGAAAAACTGCCCGTGTGTAAACTGTGTTTGCCTTGCGGGCGGCTCCAAGCGGTTGGCAGTACGAGGACCTTTCCCGGAGGACAATGTTCAGCATGGTGCACTCAGAAGGGTGGACACTGTGATCGTGACGAGCATCGGCGGGGGTCGGGGTGTGCAGGCTGCAAGCACATGACGCACCTCCTGAGGACAGATTGGGCCATCAGTGGGGACGTGGTAGGAGAGAGGAGCTCAGGAGAAAACTTCTGAGTCCTTGACAGCAAGAACTGCCACAGGTAGAGCCTCAGAGGTTCCCTGGGAGAGGGATGGAAATGCCAAAGTCACTACCAGGTGGGAGCCCAGTTAGGCCCCAAGGGGATACTTTGTGGACACAGGATTTTAGAGCCTCCCATTGAAACAAACTTGTGAGTGCGTACCTTAGGCAGTATTAGAATAAGAAACACTTGGGGGCTTCTCTGAAACAAGAACATACATCCCAGTGAGTGATTCCTCCCCAGCTGCCCTGGTCTAAGCAGGGCACAGTCACTAATACGTGTCACCGTCTGGTATCACCGGCATTAGAGTCTGAGCCTCTCACCAAGTTCAGAGTGTGGCAAGGTGTCTGCCTCCCTTGTGGCCATTGGTGACCTGCGGAGCTTTTACACAGACCACTCTCGGCTCCGTGTGGGAACTTGATGGGACTGTAACTCTTAGGTAACGCTTTGGAACTGTAGGTGTTTTCAAAGTGACTCTTGAAATTCGGCGTTTCCGTGTTATTCTGTTTGTAGGTAGTGTAATGACAGTATCCTCATTCTTGTTAACAAGTCCACCAAAATGATCAGAAACACATTCTTTCTTCTGGAATAATTTTGATTTCTTTCTCATTGTTTTCCTGCTTTTATATAAGTGATTGCACAATATGGTGAATTAATAGGATTATGCTGTTTAGGATAGTTTTTTTTTTATAAATGTCCATTACACAAAACATGAATTATACTTTTTGTCATTCATATTCAATCCAGAAACAGGAATATTTTTTCTCTCTTCTGATGCAATTTGGGACTTTCTTGCAATTGTTTTCACTACTGCTGCTAAAAAAATTGTACATTTGCTCAAATTTTGCTCAAATTGAAGTTCAAGAGGATTATTATTTCTAAGACAGTGCTTCATGCATGGGTCTCATTTGGAAGTAAATTTGGTGACTGCCTTGTTTCTTTGTCCTAGACGGTGTGAGGAGAGTCTTTCAGAGATGGTTGTTTCTTAAGGTCCCATGATGAGAGTTTATCATGAGGGCTCTCACACCTAGAGAGATTTGAAACACAAACTCCACTTCTATGTACTAAGAGTCAAATTGACTCTACCTGTAGAGACAGATATAGCTAACGAAGTTATTTTCGGAAGAAAGTAGCCCATGACATTTGTATAGGCCAAGCTTCACTTCCTTCAGCATTCCCCTAGTATTTAAGTATATTAACAGCTCTGAGGAGACCTACTGGGGGATTCAGACACCTTCTGCCTCCAGCCTCAAAATGCAGCTCTGCACAAAGATGACCAACACAGAGAAGGAGATTTCCCTTCAGAGGCATCCCAATCTCACAGTTTTCTTTGTATGGCACCCTACTCCAGGCCTCCTGCTGCCCGCTGACCCTGCTGATCTTGACTAACATCCCTCCAAACCAGACTTTCAGGGCTCACACTTCAATGAATGAGAATGTGGGTAAAGTGGAGTCACTGGGATGCTTGAAAGGGAATCTGAACTCGGATTTAACCCGAGGCCACAAGGCACTGCAACCTCCCTGGGCTGATACTCCAGCCTAGTGTTCTTTTACCAGGGCCAGCCCAACACCAAATAATGATGGTGAAAACACTTTTTAGGAATCTTAATGGTCTTCCCTGTTCTACTATCCTTCACTTCTCCCTCACATCACAAGGCTTATCTTGGGAATGGAAAGGACCTCAGTGGAGTGTCAACCCTCCCTGACTCCCAGATTGCCACCTCCATCCTCAGCCATGGCCTAGCCAACATGGTGACAGCTGGAGCCAATGTCCACAGACAGTTTAGAACTCTTGTCTTCCACCAGGACAGAGCAAGGATACCTGGCCCAAGAGGCACTGGCCCTTGTTGGACCAGGACCGAAAGAAGCCCTGCTTCTCCCAGGATCATTTTCCCCTCACTACTGCAGGACTGCCAGGACACATAAATAAGGCTGTGGGCAGGTGGCTGCCCTCCAACCCTCACAGTATTGTCAGCACACAGGGTGTAGCAAGTCACAGGCAGAAACGACCATCTACAAACAAACTGGGCAACAGCAGGTCATTTACCCAATGACCCTGAGGTCTTTGAAAACGGTGATCTTAATGAGGTGGGGTTCAGGAGTAAATGTAATCTGCTGCTCAAGTTAACAAAATGCAGACCGCTTCTCAGGCTTATGGAGATAGGCATAAAGCCTGCAGTAGTGCGCATTTCTACCCCTGGCTACAGATGAATGAGACTATTATAGACACTATGTAAAATATTCCCAAAATGTCTCTTACTCGGCTAGTTTCTAAAAACAAATTACCCAGTTGTTATTTGGATGGAAACAGGAGTCCAGAGAAAGCACCCTCCTTCCACAGCCAAAGAAGCATTGTGAGTTTTTCACTGTAGCATGACATTTTGCTTGACCACATAAATCTGGTTTTTCTTTGATCATACTGAATTATCAAAGCTTTGGAGATTGGTAGATTTGTCCCCAATTAAAGCAAGTGTATGGCGTCTCCATCAGTTGATGTATTTTCATCCTAAGTGATGCTCTAGAACTAGAACTGTCTTTGCCTGGGGGCTTCCTGAGATAGCCTGCACCTAAACAGTTTGCCTGTATAGGCTGGGCTTGATGCTCTAAAGCCCTGACATGACCCAAGATGAGACCTGACTCCTGGATGCATCACTGAGCATGGATTCACTTGTGTTCCTCAGTATCAACTGTGCACAAGTGACCTAATGGTGTCCAGGACAAGCCCAACACAGGTCCAGAAAAATCACCTCCCAGCAAAGATCTGTGTGTTAGCGCACTGTGCTAGGCCCTGTGTCCACTAATCTCTTTGGGGGTTTTTTTTGTTTTTTTTTTAAAGATTTATTTATTTATTTATGATAGACATAGAGAGAGAGAGAGAGAGAGAGGCAGAGACACAGGAGGAGGGAGAAGCAGGCTCCATGCCGGGAGCCTGACGTGGGACTCGATCCCGGGACTCCAGGATCGCGCCCTGGGCCAAAGGCAGGCACCAAACCACTGAGCCACCCAGGGATCCCCTACCAATCTGTTATCTTATTTCTAATTATGTCTTTCTTCATAACTTTAGTTTTTATTCCTTTTGATGTAGGCTTAAGTTTATGAATTTTGATTATGATTTTGGATCCAACTTAAGGATGTCTTAGAATTGGAATTTGGAGGGAAAGGCACATAACAAATGAATATACATTCTATAGTAAATTGAAAGCTATTCAACATGATTTCATGGTTTGTCCTAAAAATCAAAAAATATTTTTTCCATTAAATAATTGCATTAACCAAGGTGCCTTGAAACAAAAGATGGAATCTGATTCCGTTGGTGTAACGGAAATCTTAAGATGCGAATACATTATGAAATTTCTGGCTACTTATGTCAAGTTCCCAGAGTCTCACACTGTCTCCCATGCATGTCATTAGCATCCCAGCAATGATAGCTTCACCAATTTATTCATGGAGAAACGCCCCTGGCTCCTCATGATCATACACACGTGAAAGAGTTCTGAAAAGGATCCCAGGACTGAATGAGAAGAAATACATTTCATACATATCCATTTCCATTGCATTTAATAAAATTTACATTCTTGGGAATTTCACTTTTTATTTTGAACTTCTTAGCTTGAATACTAGAAATAAAATATGATTGACACTAAAACTTACTTACATTACTTCCTGTAGCACTCAGACAGCAAGAGGCCTCAGATCTTAGAATAGCAGGATTCAGTGATACATTGATTTTTATGAAGTCTAGGAGTCAAAAGTGTCATGAATATCTTAGGAAACCAGAATGATGTGAAAGCATCTAAAATAAAAGGGTAACTTTAAATGATGTAATAAGAACTACAATTTAAATGATAGAATAATTTTTTTAAGATTTTATTTATTTATTTATTTATTCATGAAAGACACAGAGAGAGAGAGGCAGAGACACAGGCAGAGGGAGAAGCAGGCTCCATGCAGGGAGCCCAATGAGGGACTTGAACCCAGATCCCAGGATCACGCCCTGAGCCAAAGGCAGATGCTCAACCACTGAGCCACCCAGGTGCCCCTCCTTGTCATTCTTCTTAAGTAAAGAGCTTGAGAATAAAACCTGGGGAATAGGTGTGCCCTCCTGCAGGAGAAAAAAAACCCTCAGATGCACCCCCACCCCCACCCCCCCCAAAATGGCTAAGACTTGTTTTATGAAGATGCAATGTAAACTCCTTAGGAAATCTGTCTCTAAGAGAGTCGGCTCACTGTGCACAGGCAAGAATGACTCAGCCAACTTGGCACCCAACATTTATACAAGGAATACGTGTGCACACATACACACGAACACACACTCCTATTGGGTCCAGTATACAGGGTGCCATTTTATTTTGTTAAGTCATGAATGGCTTAAACATTTATTTTCAGGGTAAAAAGCCAATTTTTTTCCCCTGAATTGAAGTAGTTTTTCAGTGCCGTGAATATTTTATACAAATGCTTTCCATAATAGAAATTTCTGTCTCGTATCAGTTCCACTATCCCTTTGGAATATTGCTGGATGAACTACAGGACAGACACCATGGTGTTCAAATGGGGGTCACTGCTCAGCCTCCTCTACCCCCTCACCCTCTCCAGGACGGCATGTGGCAGTGACGAAGCTCAGCACTTCCCAGACCTAAGCTGTCCTTTAAGCATTTTCCGGGACTGGGAGGAGGAAGCAATAGATGGAAGAGAGTTGAAGAGAGGGGAAGGTAGAGGAGTGTCAGACATCAGGAGAGGATGGAAAGGAAGTGGTTCTCAGGGGAATGCCCTAGGGCACCCTGGCTCTTCCTTCTGCAACCTTCCTTCCTTCTGGATGCTGCCAGCCCAGGTTTCCCTCCTCCCCCAGTCAGACTCTTTGTCGCTCCCTTATTTTCTGACAACGCTTTTCTTTTCCTTCTGTCTTTACTCCAGACCCGTATTTGAGAGCAGACACCAGACATGGATCCAGCTCACCTCCTGCTCCCACTTCTCAATGAAATGTATGAGAAATAGTAAAGCTGTTCCTGATGGTCAGGACCAGGCGCAGTACCTTCAGTTATGTCTTGATGTTCTTCTGCAGAATATAAATGTTTTTATACACTATGGACATCAAAGATGTCCACTCTGCGACCGTGATGGATCAAGACGCAAACAAGATCACTTTGTTATCCTGTCTGAACACCGACAAATGGGAACATTGTCTAATCCACAAAATACCAACTGTTCTCTCTCCTGACCAGTGCAAATGACTGTTGCTCCTTCACAATTATGGCACCAGCCTTCCTTAAGTTTCCCTTTCTAAAGATAAGATTTATTACAATACCAATCACAGAGTCATCTCTGTACATGGCAACACGCAATCCAGAGAAAAATGCCTGTTTCCGTGAACTCACCCCAAAATCACCCAGCATCAGTGGAAATCCTGTATAAGGCCCTTCTGCAAGAGCAACTACTCCCAGACCATGGAGGATTAGGAGGATCAACCAGGAACTAGCAGCAGGATGGGGAACAGTGATGGTGGCCCCTCAAAAGGATCAGAACAATCCCTTCAGCCACTGAAGACTGGGTTGGGGCCATCAGGAAAATGCTGGCTGGAAAGGTGCCCTCCGGGCAGCCCTAGTGGCTCAGCGGTTTAGTGCCGCCTTCAGCCCGGGGTGTGATCCTGGAGACCCGGGATTGAGTCCCATGTGAGGTTCCCTGCATGGAGCCTGCTTCTCCCTCTGCCTGTGTCTCTGCCTCTCTCTCTGTATCTCTCATGAAAAAATAAATAAAATATTAAAAAAAAAAAAGAAAGGTGCCTTCCCTCGGCCAGCTCTTCTCTAGGGGTTGGGCCATGTGGGCTTGTTGTCGCCCTATTGGGGGAGCAGGGTTAGATTCCATTCCCCCTATCCACCCAAGATTTGTATGACCACAGTAACCATACAAGTGGATCTTCCTTCTTACCTGGAGCCCCACTCAAGGTTGAGACCCTCCAGGCTACCGCCGCCGTGAAATGAGAGCAGATGAGGTAGTGAAATGAGCATTAGGGAAGTCAAATGAAATAGGCTCCTACAACAAATCTGGCCAAGCAACAACACCTGCATGCTATGCCTGTGGATATCAATGACATGAGGACTGTGTGCACAGAAGAAATAGAATTTTGGGGTGTCAGAAAGTGTGTCATGAATTCACCTCAATCAGGCTGCTTGAGTAAAGTAACAGTCGTAGGAAAAATGCACTGTGTTGGTGGGACGCCTGGGAGTCTCTCATCGTACTGAAAGGGTGTCTTAGTGAACATGGGTGAGGAGACTGCAGATGGGTCAGATTCTGAGGGGCCTTGATTGACACGTAAAACATAGGGCCACTGCCTCCACCGGAAGAGGCTGTAGTTCTAGAAAAGTGTAATGCACCACCTCTGTGTTCACATGTGCAGCCTTGGGAAAGATGGCCTTTGTATGTCATACGCTCTACCCACTGAACCCAAAACCAAGAAAGTTTGTCTTGACATCCCTTTGACCCATCTGCTACCAGAGTGGGAGGACCTCACTCCTCTCAGACAAGGCCCAAATCTATGCTATCTCAGTTACTCTGTGAATCAAATTCCCCCATTACATTGGCCCTGAGACTGCAGATTTGTCTCCACATTTTAATAAACTGATCAGGATAACTGGATAACTAAATCCAAGGATGTCTTCATTTGACTTCTTTGTGTCCTTTCTTCCTAAAGTACAAGTAAACCTCTTTTCCGGGATAAAGGAAACACTTGGATTTCCTCCTTTCTTCCACATGTAGGCAACATTCTGAGTCTTAGGTCCAAGGAGATTCCCTCATTTTCTGCATGTCGCATGACCACCTGAGTAAATAACATCACATGATCTTCAACGGAATGGATCCTGTCTTACCAGTACCCTCGTAGGTGAAACCCAAGAGTAAGTCTCTTGGAACTTTCTGTTTAAAAAATAAGTTTCATGCCCTTCTAAATTTCACAAAAATTTACTGCAATTAAAAGAAACTGGGCTATAAAAATCATAACAAATGGTTTCTTGGAATATTCAGATAATTGCTTAAAAATAAAGACTTAGGCACCTGGGTGGCTCAGTCAGTTAAGCATCTGTCTTTGGCTCAGGTGATGATCCTGGGGTCCTGGGATCGAGTACCCAGTGAGGCCTCCCTCTCAGTGGGGAAGTCTTCTGTCTCTCCCTCTGTCCCTCCTCCTGCTGTGCTTTCTCTCTTGCTCTCTCCCACGCTCTCTCTCAAATCTTTAAAATAATAGGGCAGCCTGGGGCTTTAAAATAATAGGGCATCTCAGAGGTTTAGTGCCACCTTCAGCCCAGGGCGTAATCCTGGAGTCCGGGGATCAAGTCCCATGTCGAGCCTGCTTCTCCCTCTGCCTGTGTCTCTGCCTCTCTCTCTGTGTCTCATGAATAAATAAATAAAATCTTAAAAAAAAAACAACAATAAAGATAGTTCTGACCATAGAGCTTAAGATACAAAAACCAAATTTGTATACACACCTTATTCTCAGTTATGTCCTGGCAATAAATGACTTCAAAACACTAGTGGCTTACCTCAACAAAAGTCTATTTCTCATCTGTCTGGGATTCAGGTTAATGGGATCATCCTCATCTAGGACAGAGAAGGGTCATGGTAGTGAGAAAAGAGCAATGCCTCCCCCCCAAAAAAGGATGGTACAGACTGCTTCATCAATCCCACTCATATCTCACTGGCTGAAAGAAATCACAGGGAAAACCTGAAATCAATAATTTGTGAAATACAATCCTCTTGGAAGACATGTCCTAACTGGGCTAGTGCCATGAGAGTGGGCATGAAATACGTGGCCCCTACAAAATACATTGTTCATCTATTTGGTCAAAATTATTAGCTTCCTTCCCTAAAGTACACAAAGTAATCTTACCCTTTTCCACCACACACAATATGATTTTCCAAGCCTAAAACCTCCATTCACGCTGAAAGTAACTAGAAGATCCCAGTATCACTCCTCCATCAAGATATCAAAGAACAAAAGCCAAAGCTATGAGCCAGTTGGAATAAGGACTGAACCTATGTAGTAAACATCCTCTCATCTATAAAGAAGAGGAGAGAGACTGCATCCATTGGAACAAAGCAGTAGCAAGATTCAGCTAGGGAGATGTTTTGGGATAGACCTTTAACTGGACAAGCTTTCCCCTCTCTTTCCCACCTATCAATTTCTGCTTCCTGGCCGAAGTCCCCAGACCAGATTCTTGGATGTCCCTTATCTTGCTTGGCCTCATTAGTAGGGATCCTAGAGACTGCAGAGGAGGAAAAAAAAAAAAAAAAGGAAAACACAAATACGAACCAATTAGCCCATCCTCCAAGTCATTACTCCTAATTTTTCTCTCATCTCACCTTAAGTATCTTGAGCTTATCAGTTGTCTATGGCAAAAACACACTTCACTTTTTTTTCTTGTGGCAGTTTACAGGAATGCCTAAATAATAGAGGAATGATTTACTGGTAGAAGTTTTAATGTAATCACTGCTGTAGACCAAAGGTTTTAAATCACAACCCAGGTTTGAGTTTTGCATTCCTTAACTATGTATAAATTTTTTTCTCAGAAAGTGTCTCCAAGTTATTTCTTCATTTAATGAGTATAAAGTCTACCTGTACCCCTTACCCTGAAGTTCTATTTCCTCACCATTCTTCCTGTTAAACAACACTTTCCTTTTTTTTCCAATAGTAATAGAATATCCCTTTATTAACACATTCCTGAGCTCATTTCTTTCTAGATGTTCCCAGGCAATAGTGGCCAAGAGCATGTGAATCATGACAGAGATATTCTGTGATCCATTATTCAGGGCACAAGAGGATTTCCTCTTTTTTTTTTTAATAATAAATTTATTTTTTAATGGTGCTCAATTTGCCAACATACAGAATAACACCCAGTGCTCATCCCGTCAAGTGCCCCCCTCAGTGCTCATCACCCATTCACCCCCACCCCCCGCCCTCCTCCCCTTCCACCACCCCTAGTTCATTTCCCAGAGTTAGGAGTCTTTATGTTCTGTCTCCCTTTCTGATATTTCCCACACATTTCTTCTCCCTTCCCTTCTATTCCCTTTCACTATTATTTATATTCCCCAAATGAATGATAACATGTAATGCCTGTCCTTCTCCAATTGACTTATTTCACTCAGTATAATACCCTCCAGTTCTAGGGGATCCCTGGGTGGTGCAGCGGTTTGGCGCCTGCCTTTGGCCCAGGGCGCGATCCTGGAGACCCGGGATTGAATCCCACATCGGGCTCCCGGTGCATGGAGCCTGCTTCTCCCTCTGCCTGTGTCTCTGCCTCTCTCTCTCTCTCTCTCTGTGACTATCATGAATAAATAAATAAAATCTTTAAAAAAAAAATACCCTCCAGTTCTATCCACGTCGAAGCAAATGGTGGGTATTTGTCGTTTCTAATGGCTGAGTAATATTCCATTGTATACATAAACCACATCTTCTTTATCCATTCATCTTTCGATGGACACCGAGGCTCCTTCCACAGTTTGGCTATTGTGGACATTGCTGCTAGAAACAT
This sequence comes from Canis lupus dingo, assembly GCF_003254725.2. Taxonomy (NCBI): domain Eukaryota; kingdom Metazoa; phylum Chordata; class Mammalia; order Carnivora; family Canidae; genus Canis; species Canis lupus. Next base: position 75,303,729 of record NC_064247.1, read on the forward strand.
CGGGGTGCAGGTGTCCCGGCGTTTCATTGCATCTGAATCTTTGGGGTAAATCCCCAGCAGCGCAATTGCTGGATCGTAGGGCAGGTCTATTTTTAACTCTTTGAGGAACCTCCACACAGTTTTCCAGAGTGGCTGCACCAGTTCACATTCCCACCAACAGTGCAAGAGGGTTCCCTTTTCTCCGCATCCTCTCCAACATTTGTGGTTTCCTGCCTTGTTAATTTTCCCCATTCTCACTGGTGTGAGGTGGGATCTCATTGTGGTTTTGATTTGTATTTCCCTGATGGCAAGTGATGCAGAGCATTTTCTCATGTGCATGTTGGCCATGTCTATGTCTTCCTCTGTGAGATTTCTCTTCATGTCTTTTGCCCATTTCATGATTGGATTGTTTGTTTCTTTGGTGTTGAGTTTAAGAAGTTCTTTATAGATCTTGGAAACTAGCCCTTTATCTGATACGTCATTTGCAAATATCTTCTCCCATTCTGTAGGTTGTCTTTGAGTTTTGTTGACTGTATCCTTCACTGTGCAAAAGCTTCTTATCTTGATGAAGTCCCAATAGTTCATTTTTGCTTTTGTTTCTTTTGCCTTCGTGGATGTATATTGCAAGAAGTTACTGTGGCCGAGTTCAAAAAGGGTGTTGCCTGTGTTCCTCTCTAGGATTTGATGGAATCTTGTCTCACATTTAGATCTTTCATCCATTTTGAGTTTATCTTTGTGTATGGTGCAAGTGAGTGGTCTAGTTTCATTCTTCTGCATGTGGATGTCCAATTTTCCCAGCACCATTTATTGAAGAGGCTGTCTTTCTTCCAGTGGATAGTCTTTCCTCCTTTATCGAATATTAGTTGACCATAAAGTTGAGGGTCCACTTCTGGATTCTTTATTCTGTTCCATTGATCTATGTGTTTCACCCATTTTCTGCCTTCCAGGTTTTCACAGCTAACATAGCTTTACCAAAATAATTTATGGAGGCATAACATGAGTAGCCATCTTTCTAGGATTCAATAAAGTTTTCCACCATCCATGGTTATCTTCATGACAAATACGCATGTACACATCTTTCCTGTTAAATGTCATCATTTCCAAATAAGCAGTTTGATGATTGTGTCAGGCAGAGTTCAACAATTCAACCAATGAAATAGAATCCGTATACCTAGTGATTAATTGCAGAGAATTGGCTTATGTAACTGTAGAGACTCACTAGGCAATTCCAAAACTCCTAATATGGGCTGAACCCTTGAGCATGAGCCGAAGCATCAATTAACAGGAAGAATGTCTTTGCAAGGAAGACTCCACTCTTTCCTTCTGGCCTTTCAGAATTGACTTAGGTCCAATCAGATTATATAGGATAATCTCCTTTAAAGTCAAGTGAGGGGATCCCTTGGTGGCTCAATGGTTTAGCGCTGCCTTCAGTCCAGGGCATGATCCCAGAGTCCTGGGATCGAGTCCTGCGTTGGGCTCCCCACCTGCTTCTCCCTCTGCCTGTGTCTCTGCTTCTCTCTCTCTCTCTTTATCTCTCATGAATGAATAAATAAAATCTTTAAATAGATAGATAGATAGATAATAAAGTCAAGTGATCGTGGACTTAATCACGTCTACAAAATATCTTCACAGAAATACCTGTGATAAGTGAATAAGTTCTGTAGCTTAGCCATACTGAGACTAACCATTTCTGTCTACACCTTGTTGAGCTGTAAGCCATACACCTCTCCTGAAACCATAAATGACTTCCAAATTAAAAAAAAATAACAATGTGATATTTCTGCCTAATATGGTCCGGGTATCCTGCCTATAATAGAAACACACAACTCCCTTCCCCAAAAGAAGATGCAACATCCTTGGATGATGTGCATACTTCTCCTTTGATACTCCTTAAATACAGTGATCTAAAGTGAACTATCGGGGTGCCAGGGTGGCTCAGTTGTTTAGGCATCTGGCTGTTGATCTCGGCTCAGGTCATGATTTCAGGATCCTGGGATAGAGCGCCATATGGGGCTCTGAGTTCAGTGTGGAGTCTGCTTCAGATTCTCCCTCTCCCTCTGCCCCTCCCCCTGCTCACGCTCTCTATTTCTCTCAAAAATAAAAAAATAAAATAAAAAATATATAAGATGAGCTACTATTGGGATGCCTGCTAGCTCAGCCAGTAGAGCATGTGACTCTTGATCTCAGGGTCATGATTTCAGGCTCCCATGCTGGGCATGGAGCCTACTTAAGATAATAATAAAGCTAACTATAATTAATGCACCTTATATTGGGTTATTAGGGGATAGCTGTGGGAAGAAAACAAAAAATATTTTAATATGTATACAGATTCATAGCAAAATTTTCATAACTAGCATGTCCTTGTTTCTGAAAATGGTCATAAAGTAGTACCTGGTATTATTAACAGTTTTCTTCCACGACAACTTCATATTTCCTTTGACCTTAGCAACCACCTCACATGGTTTTGATTCTGGTCAGGTGACCCAAACACTTATTTATATTTATAGATATATTTAAATTATGTGTAATATATACAAATATGTATCTATAAGTCTGTTCTTATAGAAATATCTCCAGTGCTAACATCTATATCGTTTAATCTCAACTAAAGAAATAGGTTCAGTAGCATTCTGACCTCATAGGAAACTAGTGAACTTATACATACACATGTGCACATGTATATACACATATACGCACATAAAGACATTTGTTATAAATAATTGGCTTATACAGTTGTAGCACCTGGATAGTCAAGAATGAGATTTCTGGGGCAGACCCTGTTGAAGGTCAGGCTGAAACTCTCACAGGCAATGAAGCTGCTGTCCACAGCTGTGATTTCTTTTCCTCCATGAATACCCAGCTTTGTTCTTAAGACTTCCATGATTATATCAGCCCCACCCAGATTATCAAAGATAATCTCCTTTACTTAAATCCAATTAATTATATAATTCAATCAATCTACAAAATACCTTCAGGGCAGCAACCACCCAAAAACCTAGATTCATATTTTTTTTAATTTGAATTTTTTTTATAACTACGGAGTATAGACTAGTATAGTCTAGTATAGATTAGTCAAGATAACATGTAAACCTTAGTACCAATGATGGAAAGAAATGTGTTTCAGGGGTGCCTGGGTGGTTCAGTTGGTTCAGCATTTGTCTTTGGCTCAGGTCACGAGACCTGGTGTCCTGGGTGTCCCTCTGTCAGGCTCCTTGCTCAGCAGGGAGCCTGCTTCTCCCTCTCCCTCATGCTTATGTTCTCTCAAATAAATAAAATATTTATTTTAAAAAATGTGTTTCAGTAAGAATTGAAGAAAACAGGAAAAATATAAAGTGATCTATATCCAGACAATATTAGAATATCATCAAGCCAAAATAATTAAAAAGCAAAACTACAAAAACATGGAGAACAAAACATCTATAATGTATGTGTGTGTGCGTGTGTGGAGAGCACAGATTCTAAGTCTAAAGGTATTAGGATAGATGCAAAATTGCCTAGTAGAGTCTGTACTTCTTCATCTGATTACTTCAAGTTTCTTTCTAAAAGTGTTAAACATTTAATGAAGGAATTAAATAGAAGGCTATTTAAGAAATGAGTGCATCACCCTGGGTGTTGATAAGACTGGTGTCTTAGAGTGCTGCTGAGTTGCCCACTCACCTTTGTGAGTACCTCTTCCCAAGATGGATTTGAATAGCGCTGCAAGTGGTAAGTTTTCATCTGCATTTTGTTCTCTTTGATAATGCCACCTACTTTATTTTCCAGAGTTTATAAAAGTTAAAATTCACAATCATGATTAGAGGGCCAAATTATTGGAGCAGGAGATTTTTGCACTGATGGGTTCTTTAAAGTTGGAGACTGGAATTTCAAACTTAAGATAACAGCCATAAGTCCCACAAGTGGGTTGGCAAAAGATCTAAAGCTGACACTGTAAATGGAGAAAAATATATTATGGAATACCTAATATATTTAGTTTTATTATAATGTATTTTATCTCAAAGTACCAGTGTATTTTATCTTAATTCTTTAAGGTTTTACTTGTTTATTTCCATTAATTTTCCTAGCTCCTATTACTTCCTATTTTCTTTGTATGTAATTTTCTGGATTTTTCAGTAACTTTTTCCTTCGGTAACTCAGATCACATTGTCATTTTTTCTATTATACATTCATATTTTACTTACATGTCTCCAAGTTAGCATGACTTTAGATGTACCCCTAAAGTAAAAATATAGAACCATTGTTGAACTTACAGGCTTTCAGCCTGAAAAAAAAAGACATGTTTACAGAGAATTTTTAATCCATAAACATAACCTTCATACTCCTTTTCCCATTTTCTCTTCATCGGGCATACTACAAAAAGAAACAGAAACCTGGCAAGGCAGGATTGTTTACAACCAGAGTCAAAAGGATATCCTCCAAGAATGGTTTAAACAAAACCCATACCCTGATAAAGCTACCAGAAAACAATGGGCCAAGGAAATTGGCATTCCAGAGTCTGAAATTCAGGTAAGCATTAGGTTTCTATTTCATTATCTGTCAGATTCAAGGTAAAGAGAAAGGCTGGGCTCAGGACTTTCAAGCAATTCTTAGGTATGTTGCTCAAAAGGATTTTATTGTTGTATATTAAAAACAAGAACTGTGTTTGTATCTTTTATCAATTGTGGAAATACTGGCTGGGTGTATTCACTGATGGGAGGAGCATATACTCCTCTATCTCCCAATAGGAGATAAATCAATTTTTGAGATTTAGGTAACTTAGGAAATTATAACACTATGTTAATGATATGGTATCATTAAGTGTTGATATAGGGCACCTGGGTGGCTCAGTCGTTGAGCACCTGCCTTTAGCTCATATGGTGAACCCAGGGTCCTGGGACTGAGCCCTGCATCAGGCTCTCCTCAAATACCCTGCTTCTCCCTCTGCCTCTGCCTCTCTCTCTCATGAATAAATGAATAAAATTTTTAAAAAATATATGGATATATACTGGAGCTCCTGACTGGCTCAGTCAGTAGAGTGTGAAATGCTTGATTACAGGGTCATGAGATCAAGTCCCAAGTTGGGTGTAAAGGTTAAATAAAAATAAAAATAAAAATCTTTTTAAAAATATGTTGATATATGCAGCAGAATGAGGATTAATATGTAATTATGAGGAAACTGTGAGGCAAGAACTCATGTAAGTTCCCAATTTTCAGGCTAATTTTTTTTAAATACCTGAAATGTGATTTACACACAGAAGTATATAAAGTAATATCCCATATTGTATTATTTGAATAAAGCTACTGGTGTGAAAATGAAACCATGTTGGATTTCTTCAGTTAACAGGGTGAGAGTTGTAAACAATACAATTATACCAGGTGAAACAGCATCTAAAACAACGAAGATCAGTAAAAATGTGCTTTTAGAAGAAAATAATGAGTTCAGATTTTTGTGTCTATATAGAGTCTCCAGTAAGCCACTGGCTCTAAGGCCCTTAGCCTGAAGAATGCTGGAGAGAAATTTTTCTTTACTCTTCATGCATTTGATCTGGGTGTAAAGAGTTTACTCAAATCCTAGTAATAAAAGCGCATCCTGTGGGAATATCTGATGATGTGCTTAAGACTTACCTGAAAATATTTTGATTAATTAATTTAGAGCACAGATAACTTTTTAGCACAATGCCTGGATAAAAGAGTGGTTCATTAAATATTGGTTGTCATTAACACCCTAAATCTTATCACAAATTATCAAAATAAAACATTCAAATAATTAGAAAGTACATGGCAAATCTGACTCCAATAATGAGGAAACATACTTCAATGGGTTATATTTGTGACAAGAGTTTCACAGCAAGGTATACAGGGTCCCAGGAGTTGCCTTACCTATTGTTGATTATAGGATGAGGGAATATTGATGAGTACCACTGTTGATTGTGGCTAATTTACTCCCCATTTAAAGAAATTCTTGGGGTCCCGGGATGGCTCAGTTGGTCAAGCGTTCAACTCTTGATTTCGGCTCAGGTCATGATCTCAGGGTTGTGAGACTGCAACCCATGTTCCACACTGAGCTGGAAGTCTGCTTCTCATTCTCTCCCTACCCCCTCTCGTACACTCTCTAAAATAAAAAAATATTTTTAAAAAAAGATTTTATGTATCCATGAGAGACACACATAGAGAAGCAGAGACACAGGCAGAGAGAGAATCAGGCTCCCTGCGGGGAGCCAGATGCAGGACTCGATCCCAGTACCCCAGGATCATGACCTGAGCCAAAGGCAGGTGCCCAACCACTAAGCCACCCAGGTGCCCCTAAATAAAGCTTTAAAAAAAGATTCACATTCTCTAAAATAAATCTTTAAAAAAAGATTCTCTCCTTCTGCCCCTCCCATCCTGCTCATGCACTCTAAAAAAAGGGGAGCAGAAAAAAGGAAATTATTTTCCACAATCAATTCTATGTGTATTATACATTATAAAATGGTATTTTTTAATGTAAAAGTAATTATTTAATGACTGTAAGTAAGACCAAGCAATATAATTGTGCTTCTTTTGCAGACTGGAGACAATGTTTAGCTACAATTTTCTCATACAAACATTAAATGACATTCATATAGAAGAAACACCCTCACAAATAACTGATGGGTGATGAACACACACTAAGTCTGACCAAAGCAAAACACAAACTGAAAACAGTTGTAATTACTCATATTTTTTTAAAGATTTTACTTATTTATTCATGAGAGACAGAGAGGCAGAGACACAGGCAGAGGGAGAAGCAGGCTCCACACAGGGAGCCTGACGTGGGACTCAATCCCGGAACCCCAGGATCACGCTCTGGGCCAAAGGCAGAACTAAACCGCTGAGCCACCCAGGCTGCCCTAATTACTCATTTTTTAAATTCAACATGTTCATTCTATTTTAAAATTAGTAAATGGAGAAGCTAAAAATGCTTCTATTTCAAGACATTAGAGAGCTGGCATATGTAATTGTTTACAACTTGTAAAAGTAACTCAAATTTGAAGTAAATGCTAAACCACGTGTTAAAATAAGATGGTATTAAGAGTTTATTTCCTTATTCATGAGAAACAGAGACATAGGCAGAGGGAGAAGCAGGGTCCCTATGGGGAGCCCAATGTGGGACTCGATCCCAGGACCCCAGGATCACGACCTAAGTGAAAGGCAGATGCTCAACCAGAGCCACCCAGGTGCCCCTTGGTATTTCTTATAAAGAGATAAGGGGCGGGGGGGGGGTGGCAAGAAAAGGCATTCACACATTGAAATCCTGTTAGGAGAGAGAAGTGGGAAAAGGAGAAAGAAAAATATTGATCTCCTTTGATAGAACTGACAGTGTCTCTTCAATTTTTCTTGGGATACCATGACGACGACCATAGAAGATATGCTGTCCTGAACTGTATGCTAATAGTAATAGAACTCCTAGGATAATACATCACCTTTTCCTTATGGGTATTATCCCAATGGCAGTTGATCAAAATCTATTGCATTGATATTTGGAACAACAGCGATTGAGTTACAGGGCTTTCACATCTTCTCCTGCTTAGATTTGGTTTAAAAACCATAGAGCGAAACAGAGACGATTGGAATTTGGATGCTCCTTTGGAAAAAACAAAACCCAAGGACAACACCAGTATCAGCCTTGGACTCAAGGTAAAAAAACCACTGGTCCAGGGATGCCCTAAATCATTTAAATAAATAAAATATTTTTTAAAAAATTAAAAAGAAACTACTGGTCCAAACGCATTTCTTCAGTGGGTCCCTGTGAAAGTGGAAATGACTCGGCATGTCGCACCCATATTCTTGACAAAAAACCATCGCCTTTGGGAGGCACTTACAGCTTGTTCTGAGCACCCTAGTGTCAGAAATAGAAGCACGGTCCCACAGCTGGCTAGCATAGGCAGGTTCTTAGCAAGCAAGGCTTTGGACCTTTTGGTCCTGTGGCTCTGGGCAGGGTGGCATCCTCTTCTGTCACCCTGAGGGACTCAGGTGGACTGAGTGTAATCTCCCCAAGTTCAAGTTCCCAGTTCAAAGATGAAAACTGTTCTAAAAGACCCCTTCTGTTCCTGTGTTCTCCTTTAGAATACTTACCAAAAGCAGCCAGACAAGACTGGACACCCATCACAAGGTCTCAATCGCACACCCTAGTTCAGGCCTTCGAGAGGAACCACTTCCCTGATATTACAACCAGGAAAAAACTGGCTAAAAAAATGGGCATTCAGGAACCAAGAATTCAAGTAAGTTCTGTGACACCAAGTATGTTCTACCCATAAGTGATATTTCTCCCAGAGTTGCTGAAAAACTTTGACCTATCTTGGATTATCACAATCATCAAGGGTAAAGGTATGGGATGGTAAATATCTAGCATTGCTGGTGTAAAATGAAGAATGCTGTCAGTGGTATACACATTTAGAATCAGCAGCAGCGAAACTGGGGGGAAATGTGAGAGTTAATGCCTGTTCTGAGAACGCTCTGACAGGTTTTCTACAGCCTGGCACTGCTGTCATTTTCGTCCAGGTAATTCCTTTCTTGTGAGGCTGTCCTGTGCCTAGTAGGTATTTCTCAGCACTCCTGGTCTCTACCAACTAGATACCCCCACGTCCTCTCCCCCAATTTGTGACACCCTCAGAAATCTATATACTTAATCAAATGCCCTCCAGTTGGGAGAACAAAGTCATTCCCGTTGGGTACCTTCTAAAGTTATTGGGACAGTGGTTTAGTATATGTCAAATGCTCGTGACTAAGCACATTCATAGGTTCATCAGCACAGAAACCCTCAAAAGACTTATACTCATTAATCCTTCATCAGATTTATACACACGACGTATATAAGATAGGGGTTCTTAGGCACATGTTGGCAAAAAGAAAATATCAACCTAGTCAAGAAAACTTGTTTGCTGATCCAAGGTTGAAATCAAATAGAGAAATCTAGAGCACATGCCTTTTCAGCCAGTCTCAATTCATCAGAAGTTGATTGCTATGTTATGACCTCAATTTGTTTGGATGTGTATTCACACACATTAGTACATAGACATTTATAAATACACACATATACATACATACACATACGAAACACATGAACCAGAGTAATTAATTTCACATACATGGAATATTTCTATTTCATTTGAAATTTATATGCACATGCACATACACACAACCATTCTGATATTGGAGCCTGTATTAATAGCCACTTCACTTTACACAGTATGAGAAACAGAGATACAATCACTTCTGATTCCTCTTCTTTTCTTTACATAGGTGTGGTTTCAGAACCAAAGATCCCTATACCCAGGGCAGAGCAGAAGTGAGTCGATGAATTCCTTGGCAGATGGCCCAAATGGAAGACCAGGTCTGACAGCTCAGCAGCACCAAATTAATCAATCCACTCTCCTGGGCAGGTCTCATCATTTTTCTTCCTCCAATTCTTTCAGCAGGAACCAAACATTTCTACCTGCTTCTCTCCCATCCCATGAATCCTCTGTCCCTTGTCTGAGCCAAAGACCAAGTGTCATGATGGTGCAGCCCACACAGGCTATACAGAGAGAAAATTCTGTCTCTACTCTGAGCCTTAGGAATTACCTGCCAATGCCCTCGACTTTGGGAGGAGACCTCTCAGATACTCAGACTCTTTTCTGGTCCCCAAACCAAGAAAAATGCCAGAATCACAAAGAACAGAGTGGGATAGGAATCTTGCAGTTGAAGGACTATTCTCAGCCTCATCCTGAGGACCAAAAACACCAGCTGCAGGACCTGGAGCAGGTGGACATATCTTACATTCTGCAACGGTGGGATAATGTGTGCCAGGCTGATTGCAAAATGGGATCCTGGAGAAGGGACACACTGAGACACACATGGCTGCAGTACTCGGCCAACTGGAGAATCATCCTGTTCCCTTGGCCAACTATACCAGGGATGTGTAGAAACCTCAAGCCTTTATGTTAGTTCCTATTATCCACAGGTTTTCAGGAAACAGTACCTTTTCTGAGTCCTAATCCACAGAAAGAGGGCCCTCTATGACCCCAACTGCGTTTCAGTGAAGATAATTTCAGGCTGTATTCTGTATGTTACAAAGCTCACCAGGGCCTCAGTTCAGGAGAAGGAAGAAGTCATTCTCAGAACCTGGTCCAGGCCTCTCTTCTTTTGATGCAGAATCAGTGCAACTTAAAGGACAGTGAATAATGAAGTCATCCTGTTTGGGACAAAACTAATCCAAGAGAAAGGAGAAAACAACTGGAAACTCAAATGGAGGTTTTAACTTTTTCGTGGGCAGTGGTTATCATCTTCTGTACTCACTTCACTGAGTAAAGGATTGTTTCTAAGCTGCATATAGCCTTTGGAAGCACCATGGGCATTAACCAGCAGACAGGTCCGCTGAATCCTTCCAAACAAAAGCATTTTTCTGACACATGTGACCTCCTCTCTAATCATGATGTCCACCAACCTGAAACTTCTATGAACTGTAACCAAACCCAAACGAGAATAGGTCTACAAGGGACATATCAGCACTCCTTTCTCCCCTAGCAAGATGGAAAAGCAAACTTAAAATTAGTTTATCATGTAGAAAATGAAAGGATAGTGTATTTCCTGATGATGTGAGTTCATAAAAACGAGCTTTTCCCTAAAGCTCTGAGGATTTTAATTGGAACTAGAAATTATCTCAGTATCTACCAATACAGGAATGATTAAATGAATTAGGATAAATCCACGATACTGAGCATTCTTCACTTGTATTTTTTTCCTATTTAAAACATACAAAAGGGATCCCTGGGTGGCGCAGCGGTTTAGCGCCTGCCTTTGGCCCAGGGCGCGATCCTGGAGATTCGGGATCGAATCCCACGTCGGGCTCCTGGTGCATGGAGCCTGCTTCTCCCTCTGCCTGTGTCTCTGCCTCTCTCTCTCACTGTGTGCCTATCATAAGTAAATAAAAATTAAAAAAAAAAAAACATACAAAAAAATTACAATAGTCACAACACCATACAACCACTTAGTCTAATATTAGTATTTCTACATTTTTAGGTTTTTCACATATATTTATATATATATATACACACATATCCAGAAAATTCCTTATTGTAAATAAATTATATATTAATCTAAAATCTAAGATAACCATTCTCATTTCCAGTCTTTCTTCTTCTGAAATGGTAAATTTTCAAAGTAGATTTTGGTGTATAAAGGTGTACATGGGTTTACCTTGGTATAATAAAAGTATCTTTGAAAAATACTTTTTGTTCACTTTATCAGTTTGCATTTTGTCATATTGCTTTGCTTCATTTCCATATGGAAGGTGTCAGAATAAGGTCCATACACATACAGCTAGTACTACAAAGATACCAGTTTACACTAACACAAACAGGTATGAAGTATACATCATAACTGGTATCTAGGTGCAGTATGTGTAAGAGTTTCTCTAGATGTTCATACACTATACTAATGCTCAAGTACCAGAATATTCCAACATCAGTATTTATAGTCAAATTACACTAAGTAGAAATTTTTCCTTAGTTACACTTTATCACCTAATCAATTAACTCACATATGTACACACACAGAGGACACCTTAATTAATGTGGCATCTACCACAAAAAACCCCACAAAAAAACCAAGAAGAATCTAATATATTTGATAGTGTTTATGCCATGAACAGATGAGGTGGCTTGAACAACAGAAATTCATTTTCTCACAGTTCTAAAAGTGTTTGCCAGTATGGTTTCTTCTGAGGCCTGTTTCTTTGCTATGCTAATGGCCAGCTTCCCTCTGTGTACTTAAATGGTCTTCCCTCTGTGTGAGTACTCCCAGTGTGCATCTCCGTGTATCCAAATTCCCTCTTCTTGAGTTTGGTTTTCTTAGATTTCAGTGTATGGTCTCTGGCCTAGGTTTTGATTTGCTTGCCAAAGGCACTAGAGCTAATTAACTTCCATGTTTAACGATTTTAACACATACAAGAATCTATTTGTACAATGTTTTCACCGCCTGCTTTAAAAATGTTAGAAAAAAAATAATATGATTTACTTCAATCTGTAGTGTAGGCAACAGCTACCAACTAAATACATAAAACATCAAGCAGAACAGTCATCAGCAAGCTTCTTTGAAGAGCCCAGTTGAGCTCTTCAAGTCTTTGGACACAAATTTATGACCTGAGGCAGCCCATGATGTCAAGGAGCCAAACTCATAAAACGACCTGATACTTTCCCCGGAAATACCCCAAAGCCAATAAACTATCAAAGCTGAAAGCTGCAGGGAGAAAATTTTTAAAAATGAACAATTGGGGAAGCCCTTCTCGTTGACAGGCCCAACTACACTGAAAGCTACAGAATCCAAGAGCTAAAGAGCAAAAAGATATGCAGGATGACTCTCAGGGTAATGTTTATTATTGACAGAGAAGCATAAATAGCACTTGCTTTAAGAAAATATGCTGAAGAAACATATTAAAAAACCCTAAGGTGGGAGGCGGGAGGCGGGAGGTGGGGGGCGGGGGCGGGGGCGGGGGCCGGGCCCGGTAAAAAAGAAAAAAAGTAAAAAACCCTAAGGTTAAGTTACAGGAAAAATAAGAACTCAAAAGGTTAAGTCCAGGTTGACGATAATGGTGATAATAATCCACTCCTGGGTAGATATTTTTGTTCCTAGAGAAAGTCACTAGGATTTATCTGTACAAAGATTTTAGCAAACTCTTTTTTTTAATTTTTAAAAATTTATTAATGAGAGATATATATAGAGAGAGGCAGAGACATGGGCAGAGGGAGAAGCAGGCTCCATGTAGGGAGCCCGACATGGGACTCCATCCTAGGACTCCAGGATCAGGCCCTGGGCTGAAGGTAGCGCTAAACCGCTGAGCCATCCAGGCTGCCCAATTTTAGCAAACTTTTATTTGGGTTTTCACCTTCCCTTTCACACCACATTCCCAGAGAAGGTTACACAAGCTGTAGCCCAAGAAAGAAAGACCTTGATTAATTTAATCTAGTCATTTAGGAAGTTAGGAAGGGCATGTGTCAAAATTGTGGCCAATGAGGGACACCTGGGGGGCTCGGCAGGTGAGCGGCTGCCTTCAGCTCAAGGCATGTTCCTAGAGTCCTGGGATCAAGTCCCGCATCGGGTTCCTTCCACAGAGCCTGCTTCTCCCTCTGCCTGTGTCTCTGCCTCTCTCTCTCTCATGAATAAATACAATCTTTAAAAAAAAAAAAAAAAATTCTGGCCAATGAGAAGCCTAGGGGCTTCTGAGAACGGTTGCCTGGCAATAAAGGAGACACAGAGAAGGAAACTGTCCCACTCCTGCTGTTATAACTGTAGCAGCCAACTTCTGACCGTGAAGGAAGCAGCCTACAAGACAAGCTAGGGATAGCAGAGCAGAAAAAATAAAAAGAACCCTGAGGCTACCTACCTTAGGACTTCTGGTTATACATATAATATATAATCCCAATTTCCTTGTTTGAAGTCCTTTAGGTTTTCTGTTACAAGCAATTAAATACAACTTATGGATATAGGCAGAGGGAACACATGATCCAGCAAACAGCATTAGACCAAAAACAAAAGATCTAAACGATTCAAGCAGCAGCTTAAACTTTTAAGATGCAACCGTTTCTGCTTAAAAGGGACAGGGAACAAAGGAAAACTGAATACCAAGAGCATAGCCCACTGTTGCAGTTTACAAAGAGAAATGTTTCTGACACTAATGAAGGTATACAAGTCATTTAAGGCTTAGAAAATTTCAAAAGCTCAACTGCAGGGATATAGGGGGAATAGTAAGGAAGGCCCAGAATTCACGAGCTAAAATTTAGATTAAGAAATAAGGTTTCCCAGAGCACACATCTCATAAAGAATTTGGCAGCTCAAGGGAGAGGTATCCTGACTTTAGGACTTGATTTGGAGCAGATGCAGCCATAAGCTCAATGCCATTAACTATCAAAACTCAACCCATCTTCCTTGCTTAGATTTGTGCTCCCCAAAATACTTCTGATAGTTTCCCAACATATACCTCCCAGCCTAAAACAGGTATTTGAAAAGTTACTGGTTTATAAGGAGTGCTTTGGTTTACACATCTTTTGGGAGTCTAGGTAGAATGAATCAGACCCTTTTGCACATGCTTTGACAAAACTGAAATTTCTAGCCCTATAAAAGGGGTATTAACTTTGCTACGGTATAAATATCCTAAATGATACCTCCATTTCAGACCTAAAGTACTGATTTTCAACTATCCTAGAGTCAGATCTGACTGGAGAACACATTTTATTTATTTGGAGAGACAGCAAGGGTGTGCACATGGAAGCACAAGTCAGGAGGGAGAGAAGGCCAGAGGGAGAGGAAAATTTTAAGCAGACTCTGCTGAGCACAGGGTCCAACATGGTATATGATCTCACAACCCTGAGATCATGACCTGGGCAGAAATCAAGAGTCAGACACTTAACTCCAGGCATCCCTGGAGAACACATTTTAAACAAAAGCCCACTACCCAATCCTTCCCAAAACCTACTTAACAATTACTCCTGGAGTGAGCTAGGTACTGGGAGTAGTTGTGTGCTTTCAACATACTAAAGAAAAGGGCAAAGTGATTTAGGCTGGGTTCCCCCAGAATCAGACTCTAAGAATTTGTGTGTAACTGACAATTTCAGGATGTACTTATTAGGGAAGTACAGATGTGAAACAAGGAAAGGAAGCCTATGTAGGGCACATGTGCACACAGATTACCACTATGGGCCATTATGCTTGCTTCCACTGGGGACCGCAAAAAGATGGCATGGATGCCATTATCCCACTCGGGAGGCTACAGTTGTGTCATTTTTCTGGACAGCAAGGAAAGTGGGTCTGCACCCTCTAATTCTCATCTGCCATGAGCCAAAAACCATTGCCAGAGGCACTGACTCCACAGTACTCCAAGCAGATGGAAAGCTTCAAGCAGGCACTTGCAGTAGGACTCCTGTCGGCACTTGCTGGACATTGAGTGCACAGAGAATATAGGTGGAGCACCGACACCTTCTGTTATACACCTGATGGTTCCTGATTGGTTTCTCTCTTTAGCAATCAGCAGTTTAGTGTTTTACTATCTCTCATGGTAAAAGATCTTTGATGCAGATCTCTCTGCTCCATCCAGAAGAACTAGCATCTTTCTAGTAGCTACTAGTTCTAAAATGAAACCACTTTGTTCATTATTGACCCAATTGAGAGCCCAAAGATATCAGTTCCTCCTCCATGGTTTTTTTTTTTTTTTCTTTAATCAAGGTTTTGGAATACAATCAAAGAAAAACACTTAGAGACTCAAAGTTCTATTTATTTTCAACAATGAAAGCAACACAACAAAGAGGAATCAATCCACTAATTTGTAAATCTAACACAATCCTTAGCACAAACAATTTTCAATAAATAAAAACACATTACTAGTAACTAAGTAAGACTTAAGTTTCTCTACGATTTTGTGTTTTAAACAAAACTGGGTCGTAGGTAAAGAAACACGTGCCACAAGTACAACTGACAAAGACTGGAAGAAAAGAACAGCCAAGGAGCAGGGTCCCCAAATATTAAGTTAGCAAAGGGAATACGGGATTTTCCAAGCAGTCTAGAAATCAGAATTCACTAGGGGTTGCAAGGGTTTAGGGAAGTCTGTGTTCAAGGCCTTGTAATTAAAACTTTCCACATTTCTAAATTCTTTATTTGGAATCTACCCAATCTAGTGGAGCTTCTACCAAAGAACAGGAAGCTCTTTACTTATACTGCCTGAAAAGACTGATCTCTTAATCTTCCTCCTTTGACTTTGTGACTAGCTCCTGAAACGATATAGCAACGGTTCCATTCAGAAAAGGATTACCACTATATAAACCAACCTCCTTCTGGTTTAGATTTTCCTTTCATAAACACTGATA
Source organism: Canis lupus dingo (assembly GCF_003254725.2). Lineage (NCBI taxonomy): Eukaryota > Metazoa > Chordata > Mammalia > Carnivora > Canidae > Canis > Canis lupus. Next base: position 75,319,538 of record NC_064247.1, read on the forward strand.
ACTGCCAGGGATAGCTCTAAATATATCCAATATCGTTTATTTTTAGCCTCCTATGCAACTCTGCTTGGCTACAAAATCTAAGACTCACAAAGCAATGGCAGCATTGGTCAGAAGACAAGTGTCAGTTCCAATGTACAAATCTCTACACCGTTTTTCTTTTCTCATTATTTTGCCAATTATTTCTTTCGGAATTCAATCCTCCGAGCTACATTCTGAGCACCAAATTTTTTGACCAATGCATCTCGAGCATCCTCATCATCTTTTTGCAAATCTAAGTCATCCTGTCGTGACCAAATGGGATACCCATCAGCCCTCTGACCAGACTCTAAAAAGGAGGAAGTAGCCTCCAGCTCACCACTATTTTTTAGGAAAGCCTGTGTTACTGTTGACAGATCCAAGTTAAACTTTTCCATTAACTGCCGGATGATCTTAATAGCAGCTCCAACCTCTGGTGGAGAAACTTTTTCTTCTTCTTCTTCTTCCTCGTCCTCATCAGGCTGTGTCTCAGAGTCTTCCTCAGGTGTGGGTGGATCATCATCACACATTGTTATGTGTATTTCAAAATCAGGGCTCTCGTCAACCTAGAGACAGTGATGAATATGATCAGCTCCTAATGATCAGTTCCCAAACACTTACTCCTGAGACGTCTACTCTCATTGGGGCAGGAATTTTATCTCTTTTGCTCATCACTTACATCCCCTGTGCCTACACCAATGCCTTCCAGAAGTACTCAAAACACTTAACTGTACAAGTATGCCAGAGCCTTCATGCTGTACTACATTTAAGCACATTACAAAACATGTTATGTGAGAAGAAACCTATGTGGAACATGTTTGCATTTGAAAGTTTATGGGTAACAGACCAAATATAAAATATAAAGGATTACAAAAAGCAACAATCATGAAATTCTGCTAATACTTACACATTCCTTCACTCACCAATTACAGCATTTTAAATTATGTTACTGTTTTATCGTGAGGCCTAACCATTTTCCTTTATGTTAATAAGAAAAATTAATTTACAAGATCCTTTTCCTTGGAGAAGATATACACATATACTTTGGGCTTTCTTTTAAATTAAGCCTATCTTACAGCTCCTACCTTTCTCTGTAACTATGACTAAATATGAGATCCCAACAGTGTCAGAAAGTCAAATATGGAGGCATTAAAAAAAAAAAAATCCCAAAACCACCCTAAGTACACAAAAGGATAAACTTGCTTGTTACAAAAAAAATCAATCTCTTTTAAAAATTGCATTTTTCGGGATCCCTGGGTGGCGCAGCGGTTTGGCGCCTGCCTTTGGCCCAGGGCGCGATCCTGGAGACCCGGGATCGAATCCCACGTCGGCTCCCGGTGCATGGAGCCTGCTTCTCCCTCGGCCTGTGTCTCTGCCTCTCTCTCTCTCTCTCTCTATGACTATCATAAATAAATAAAAATGGAAAAAAAATATTAAAAAAAAAAATTGCATTTTTCGGGGGGATCCCTGGGTGGCTCGGCGGTTTGGTGCCTGCCTTTGGCCCAGGGTGCAATCCTGGAGTCCCAGGATCGAGTCCCACGTCGGGCTCCCGGAATGGAGCCTCCTCCTCCCTCCTCCTGTGTCTCTGCCTCTCTCTCTCTCTAAGTAAATAAATAAATCTTTAAAAAAAAAAAAATACAAAACTGCATTTTTCCTGAGAAGCTTAAAATATTTTTAAAAGATAAATTCACAATCTTACTTTGAAAACCTTAAACTGAGAACAGAGTACTTGAATTGGGATGCTTATACTGTTAAAAACAATTCTCCCCAATTTTTCTCCCTCTCCCCTTAAGTTTTCCTACCAAAACCTAAAAGCTACGCCTGAAACCAAAATCAGTCCACTTTCTATTCTCCTTCTCCCCCACCTCTTACCTTGCTAGGCCTTATATGAATAAAAGAATAAATGTGATAACCAATCTTAAAGAAGAATGGAAGCAGGGAAAATAAGTTAAATCTAGTCAACATACCACAATCTCCTCAAACTCCCGAGTAGCTTCTACAAGCATCTTTTTGACTGCTTCATCATTCTCCTTGATCTCTTCCTTTACATATTCTTCTTCAGGTAAGTCTGGAGTTCTCTTATTCTGTGGTTCTATTAAAGAGAAGAACAACATCAGTTTAGAATTAGCCTCTTTGGCAGAAACTGAAAATAAAGTACATGCTCAGTGTGAGCTCTGAGCCAGAAGTGAGTCTGGGCTTTTTTTTTTTTCCTATTATAAGACATTGGTTTTTGATCAGAAGGATACGAAAAACATGTGACATGCATGCTCAAAAATTTCTACTCTTGCTTCTAAAAGGTTGTACTATCCAAATAGTGCTATTTTTTCTAGGTTCTAATATATAAAATAAACTCTTCAAGTGTCATTCAATTTTGCTTTGTATTTATAAATTATTCAAATTAACAAAATTGTGCCATAAATTGGGTTCTCTGGGAAGCAGACTGTGAAATGGAGATTAAGGTGCTTGGTAGGGTGCACTCCTGGGAAAATTCCTGTTGAGAACAAAGTGGGAGTGGGCAGAGAGAGAAGCTGAGCTGTGAAAAAGCTCCATCAAAGCCTCAGCTGAAACTATGGGGAAGTGTGGACCTAGGAGCCCTTCAGAACTGACCAAGTTGGGGTGAGGGAGCCAAGACAGAACTCCCCATAGATTAGCCCCTAAAGAGACAGAACGTAAAGACTGCTAACTCTAGGAAACGAACTAGGGGTGGTAGAAGGGGAGGAGGGCGGGGGGTGGGAGTGAATGGGTGACGGGCACTGGGGGTTATTCTGTATGTTAGTAAATTGAACACCAATAAAAAATAAATTAAAAAAAAAAAAAAGATTAGCCCCTAAATGCTAGCTGTCCTAAGATGACAAGACTTTGGGACAGCTCTCCTAGCTGCTGAAAACAGATGTAGAGGGCACACCACAATCCACTACCATCTACAGAAAGGGGGACCTCCTAAAATTAAGCATCCTCTTGTTTCTCTTTTACTCTTTGTTCTGGGAAGATTTAATTCTGTTCTTTTCCACTTAAAAAAAAAAAACTACTAAGGGGCAGGAGAAAGATGTTTGTGATGGAACTGTTCTGTATCCTGATTTAGGTGGTGGTTACACTACTTGCATATGTATTAAAATATAAAATACATAACTGGAAAATAGTATGGTGGTCCCTCAAAATACTAAACATAAAATTACCATATAATCCAGCAATTCCACTTCTGAATATATACTCACAAAAAATGAAACTAGGGTCTCAAACAGGTATTACCACACCCATATTCATAGTAGCATTCTTCACAACAGCCAAGATATGGAAACAACCTAAGTGTCCATTAATGGAAAACCAGATAAACAAAACATGGTCTACACATGCACTGGAATATTATTCAGCTTTAAAAAGGAAGGAAATTCAGACACATGCTACAACATAGATGAACCCTAAAGACACTCTACTAAATGAAATAAGCCAATCATAAAAAGACAAATACATGATTCCACTTACATGAGGTAGACAGACCAAATTCATAAAGACAAAAAGTAGAATGGTGGCTGTCAGAGGCTAGGGAAGAACAAAGGGGGTCAGTGCTTAATGGGTACAGAGTTTTAGTTTTAGAAAAAGAAAAAGTTCTGGAGATTGATGGTGGTGATGGCTACATGACAATGTCAATGTACTTAATGTCACCAAGCCGAAGACTTAAAAGTTAAAATGGCAAATTTTATGTAACGTGTATTTTACCCAGTATCTCTAGATATTACCCATTTCAATTTTTGTCAATCTGATTAACAAAATACATTCCCTTGTTCTGATTTACTTTCCTGAAAAATACTACTACACACATTTGTTACTTAAGTTTCCACATGTCAGAAGTCCAAGCATGGTTTATAGCATCCTCTAATCAGGGTCCAATTTACTTTTACTTAATAACAATATTCTGTATTTGCTTATTGGCCATTTATTTCCTTTTCTGAAAACTTCTTGTTCCATCTCTTTTGTTCATTGTTCTCTAGTTTTTACTTTCAAGGACTTCTCCAAGGTCTCTGAACATTAAGGAAACTGTGTTGCAGTATATTGAAAATATTTTTCCAGTTTGCTGACTTTATCATGAGAAGTTTTTAATTTCAAGTAATCGAATATGTAAAATTCTTTGTTAATCTTTTTGCTTGTGGGACCATGCAAATATTAAATAGTATATTCAAGGCAACCTATTGAATGGGAGAAAACATCTCCAAATCATACATCCAAGAAGAGGTTAATATCCACGATAAAGAATGGATCCAACTCAATTAAAAAGTTTCAATTAAAGAATAAGCAGAAGATCTGAATAAAGATTTTTCCAGAGAAAGCATACAAATGGCCAAGAAGCACACAGAAGATGCTCAACATCACTAATCATCAGTGAAATGCAAATGTAAACCACAATGAAGTATCACCTCACACCTGTCAGAATGGCTATTAACAGAAAGACAAGAAATGACAAGTATTGGACAAGATGTGAAGAAAATGAACCCTTGGGATCCCTGGGTGGCGCAGCGGTTTAGCGCCTGCCTTTGGCCCAGGGCGCGATCCTGGAGACCCGGGATCGAATCCCACATCGGGCTCCCGGTGCATGGAGCCTGTTTCTCCCTCTGCCTATGTCTCTGCCTCTCTCTCTCTCTGTGACTATCATAAATAAATAAAAATTAAAAAAAAAAAAAAGATAAAAAAAAAAAAACAAAAAAACGAACCCTTGTGCACTGTTGGTGAGAGTGTAAACTGGTGCAGCCACTATAGAAAACAGTACTGAGGCTCTTACAAAAAATTAAAAATAGAACTACCATATGACCTAGTAATATCACTTTAAGGTGTCTGAAGAAAATGAAAAACGGGATCCCTGGATGGCTCAGCGGTTTAGTGCCTGCCTTCGGCCTCGTGCATAGTCCTGGAGTCCCGGGATCAAGTCCCACATTGGGCTCCCTGCATGGAGCCTGCTTCTCTCTCTGCCTATGTCTCTGACTCTCTCTCTCTCTCTCATGAATAAATAAATAAAATCTTAAAAAAAAAACAAAAAACACTAATGTGAAAAGATACATGCAACCTTATATTCAAAGCACCATTATTTATAAAAACCAAGATATGGCAACAACCCAAGTGTCCATCGATGGATGAATGGATTCAAATGTGTTGTGTACACACATACACACACACACACACATCCTGGAATACTACTCAGCCATGAAACAAAAAAAAACCCCAAAACGAAATTTTGCCAACAACAGATGGACCCAGAGGATATCATACTAGTGAAGTATGTCAGAGAAAGACAAATACCATGTTATTTCACTCATAAGTGGATTTAAAAAAACCAACCAAACAAAACAAAACCTGACCTCACAGATACAGAGAACAGGGATGAAGACAGTTGGCATGGAGGATGCAGGGCAGCTAAATGGGTGAAAGAGGTAAAGAGGTGCAAACATCCGGGCAAATATAAATAAATCATGGAGTTATAATGTACACAGTACAAGGAATACAATCAATGATATCGTATTAACTTGTTTGGTGAGAGTAACCTGACTTTCTGTGGTAATCAGTTTGCAATGTATGCAAATGTAGAATCCCTAGGTTGCATACTTGAAACTCAAATTGTATGCCAATTGTAATTCAATTTTTTAAAAAGATCAATAAACAATAACAATTAAAAAACGTACTCATCCATATTTCCTTTAATTTTTTTTAAGTAATATCTATGCCCAAGATAGAGCTCAAATCTACAACCCTGAGATCAAGGCTCTATGGCTGAGCCAGCCATGCACCCCTTATCCATATTTTCTTAGTCATTTCAGGATTTTAATTTTTACAATTAAATATCTGATTATCAAAATATTAAGAGTAGGGTGAATCCAGCTTAATTTTCTCCAAAGTTCCAACTGGCCTGCCTGTAGTCCCAACACTATCAATTTAAAAGCAAAGCTCTACATGATCTACTTTACCCTACACATAGCCTTGTCTTCTCTCCCAAAATTCTCCCTCTTATTACTCCATTCTAGCCACACTGGTCTTCGTTGCTCCAAGAACACACCAGCTATATTCCCACCTCCAGGTCTTTGCATTTAGTATTCCCTCTGCCTGAAACACTTCCTCAGGTAACCACCTGGCTTGCTCTTTCCTGTGGTCTCTGCTCAAATATCAGCTTAGGTAGTGATGTTCCTTTGTCACGCTGTAAAAAAACAACCTCCACCCCAGCCCTTACCTTGATTGTATTTTTCCCTATAGCACTTACCACTGCCCAGCTAGCATGTTAAGCTCCATGACCGCAGGGACTTTTACTTATTGTTATATCCCAGCAGGATAACAGTGTCTGGCACTCAAATATCTGTTGAATGAATGAATCTGAAATGTCACTTTTACCAAAAACAAAATTCCTACTAAGCATGCTGAACAGGAAAAACAGACTGAACTCCCCAGACTTGAACTCTTCTTATATGGAATAGCCAGCCACACAGGGAAAGGGGAAGGGGATGAGGGAGGGTGATAGGCTTCTTTAAACAAAAGGGTCTACCAGCTTAAGCTCTCAATAGCGGTTACATCAAAAGTGAAGCATCTGCTAAGTCCTAACCACACCTGAACCCCCACGTTCAAGTCAACTGCATTAAAAACTCACTTCACCTGAGCAAGACCTGGAAAACCATTCCAACTGACGAAACCTTCTGTGAATACGCATAAACGCCGAAACGTGAAAATATGAACTGGTCTGGCATGCCTTTCACAAGGCTTATACTCAATCTATCTGCACAGAAAATTTTTTTTTTTTTTAAACGAGTCTCTGGAAAAGACACCCTAGAAGCTGGTGAACGACACAGTGTCCCTGGGGAAGAAAACTGGGTAGCTGGTAGGTAGGATTGGGGACGGGGTGGGGATCTCTATATAGCCTTTTGTATCTTTTGAGTATCAAGCCATGTCAATCCCCTAGTTACTGGAAAAATACAACCAAAGTGCGAGTAGAAAATGGTGCAATTTTACCCGGATGTCTAAAGGGGAGGGGAGGTCCGGGCGACGCTCCCAGACGCGCCAACATGGACGCCCGAGAGAGGGGAAGGCGCCCCGCCCCCACCCGCACAGGTGCAGCGGAAGTCCCGCGTTCGCGGCCGAGGCCTCACCCCCGCTATCGGCGGCCTCGGGATCCTGCTCAGCTTTCCGCTTGAGTTTCTGGGAGGAGGGGCTCACGGGGGCGTCCCCCAGCAGGTACTTATGCTCCTGGCCCCGCAAGTGCTTGAGGTAGCGGTCCTTCAGAGACTGCCAGGAGTGCTCGGTGAGAGAGCTTTTCTCCATCGCCTTCCACAAGGCGGTGCCGGTGACGGAGCTGGGCGAGCGGGCATTTTCCTTCACGTACGTCAAGATGGCCACGTCGTCTGCGTCCGTGAAGGCGATGCGACCCGCGAGCGGCTGCGGCTCGGGCTGCGCGGCGGCGGCGGCGGCGGCGCTCCCCTCGGCCTGGGCCCCGGGCTTCGTCTCCGGGGCCTGGCCGGCCGCCGAGCCCAGCCGATAGGCCTCCAGGTCGAGCCTCTCGTTGCGCTCCACACAGTCCAGGATGTACTGCGTGGAGATGAAGTCGCCCGAGGCCTCGGCCGCCGCCTCCCCGGGCTGGGCCAGCAGCACGGCCCCGGGCTCCTGCACCCGGCACAGGGTGCCGCCGCCGTGCAGGATGAGCGTCGAGAGCCGGCGCTTGGCCGGGCTGGGCCGCACGTAGAAGGACATGGAACTGCCATCTTCCCTCACGAACAGAGTCGAGGAATGGGTGGGCCCGTTGGGGTCTTTGCCCAAATCCATCGCCTCCGCCATAGCTAACGCCAGGGACCAGGAGAGCGGCACCCAAACGCGGTTCTGACGCACAGAGCAAAACAGAACCAAGAACGGCTCCCGACGCCGCGGCCGCGGAGCCCCGCCCTGCGCCTGCGCAGCCGCAGCGCGCGAAGAGTGCCCGCCCCCTCCTCTCGGAAGAGGCGGGGCTTCCGGCCGTGACCTGGAAATTACTGCGCGACCCTCATCCCTTTCAGGTCGGGCCCTCGGGAAAGATGGCTGCGGTGCAGGGCGCTGAGGTGAAAGTGGACGCCGGCGAGCCAAAACTGAGCAAAAAGTAAGTGTCGCCGCGAGTCATTAAGGTCTTTGCGGCCGGACAGTCCGGACTAGGAAGCGCCTGGAGGCTCCGACTGAGGTGGCCATGCCTGAGGCCTTCCTACCGGCTCTCGTGGGTACGGCCACGCCGGGACGTAGCCGCTACTCCCCGAAACTACATCCCCCAGGTTGCCCTGGGGTCGGGCTCTGGCGGGGTCTTGTCGTCTATTCCTGGAGTTAGGAGGAATGAAAATTGACTAGAGAAAAGCGAAATTTACTCCTTTTCTTCTCTGAGGGGAAAAAAAAAGTTCTTTCATTATCGAGCCACGCCTCGCTACCATTTGGAGAAATGTGAGATGCGAAATACCTGCGCTTTTCCTAAAGACCTTCAGATTTTCCTTACCCTCACCTTTGGCTATTCTGAATCTTATGTATTAAATAGATCCTTTCTAAAACTGTGTTGTGCACCTGTCATTATGGGTTATTGTAAGGATCTCTGAGTATTAAGTAAGTGACCGATGTCTGGCGGTAGGGTCCTTGGAGTGTGAAGGGAAATATATCAAGATTAGCCTCCCGGAACGCCTGGGTGGCTCAGCGGTTGAACAGGCAGAGGGAGAAGCAGGCTCCCCTCCTGGAGCCGAATGCGGGACTCGATCCCCGATCTCAGAATCACGCCCTGAGCCAAAGGCAGGCGCCTAACCTAACACCCAGGCGTCCCAAATACAATCTTAAAAAAAAAAAAAATAGCTTCCCTTTATATTTTTTTTAAGACTTATTTATTTATTTATTTATGATAGACATAGAGAGAGAGAGAGAGAGAGAGGCAGAGACACAGGAGGAGGGAGAAGCAGGCTCCATGCCGGGACTTCAGGATCACGCTCTGGGCCAAAGGCAGGCGCTAAACCCCTGAGCCACCCAGGGATCCCTAGCTTCCATTTAAACGGCTGTGTCCTGTATTCCTGAGTGTGTCTGTGTGTGTGTGTGTGTGTGTACACGTGTACCTGTATACACACATTCCCTCTCAATCAGGGTTCTTCAATTGAAGCACAGAATCCAGGCAATGTTTTGTTTTCTTAGCATTCCCAATGATGGTTAATAACTAGTATCATTCCAGAGACATAGGAGAAAAGTTCGTTCTTTACAAATAATGGCTGCCTTAGCACATTGGGGCTCAGCTCTTTTGCTGAACCGTGATGGAATATACACTTAACCAGTCAAATTGTTTTTTCCTTTGGGTCTCTGGATTTATACTTCAGATATTCTAGAAAAATGAGAAAGGAAACATCTAAATTTATGGTCTGATAGTACCCACTATGTTGTCTTTCTGAGGACTGTATCTGATGTCAGTCCTTCTGAGAGTATCTAAATGTTTGGAACCTGGTCTTGGACTTATGACTTTGGGAAAATTGTTTGGACTTTGATCTGTCACATCAGTATAGTTGACCTTTGAACGACTCGGGTTAGGGACATCAACCCTCATATAGACTTAATAGCCAACTGTTGACTGGAAGCCTTATCAATAACATAAATAGTCAATTAACATGTGGTTTGTATGTTTCAGACATATTGTATTCTTACAATTAAGCTAAAGAAAAGAATGTTTAAGAAAATCAAGAGAAAACGGATTTACGGTTCTATACTGTATTTATCCCCCCCCCAAAAAAAATCTGCATTTAAATGGACCTTGCAAAGTAAGGTGCAGGTGTCAACTGTAATCGAATTTTATATTATTTTTTTAAGATTTTATTTATTCACAAGAGACACCCAGAGAGAGGCAGAGACATAGGCATAGGTATCCTTTCCTTGCAAGGAAAGTATTAATGTCCATTTAGGCTCTAGATGACTAAATGCATTGCTGAAGCATGCATAGTGAAAGTGAATCTGTTGCTGATTTAGCTCTGGAGCAGAGATCTAAAACCAAGTCCAGAACTCAACAGCTCATGCTCTTTGCACAGCCTGCACCTTACTTCCTCACATTGTCTAAAAGAATCTGCTCTTAATCTATATTCCTCTAGTGACCAGGAAGTAAAATAATTTTTGAATGATTAATGTTTCCTTCTGTATCTTAATTGTTCTTGGGACTTCCTGCATCTGTAATGAGCACCATAGGATGCCAGTTATTTTCTCCCAAGTTTAAAAACAGATGGGCTTCCTGCCAGATGACTCATTCCCAAATGAAAGGTCAAATTAATGTAGTCCAGGACCATTCCTGAAGTTCTTTCCTCCTTGTTCCTAGAGCTCAAATAAGGCTTATCTTTGTCTCAGGTGTGCTCTTGTGTGGCTGGCTTTTCCCTTCATCTAGAGTTTGCAATTGACAGTGACATTTCATATGCTTCCCATTGCCATCTTGGTGGCCAGGTATTTCATCCCCAAGATAGAAGCCATATATCAGGGGCTTCAGAAACACTGCCTCGGGGCAAGTCTCCCTATTTTCTAGATTGTTGTGATCATCTCTACCTATAAATCATTGATCGTCTTGCTTTTGAGTTTTGACCCAGATGTCCACTTTTTTATTATAGCGAGGACAGAACGTTGTCAGAGTTGCAGCACAGTGAGTGTTACAGGGTTGTTGTCAGTTAAGAGGTTCTTGAAGGAACCCTGAAAGATTGTGCAGCCTGCCCCCACCCCTCACCCATAAAAGTCGGAGTGCTGGTTGGTGTATATATACTGTCTCGTCCCATCTGACACCACATCTCTGTTTCCTGTTAGGTGGTGGTGATCATTAGTTCCGGGGTGTTCTGCCATGTTGACGCAAGCTGCCGTAAGGCTTGTTAGGGGGGCCCTGCGCCAAACCTCCTGGGCACGGTGGGGGCAGAGGGAGCTGCGACTGTGTCAACTTGCTCCTTTCACAGCGCTTCACAAGGACAAGCCACTTTCTGATAAAAGAAGGTTGGTGCCCTTACGTTTGTTGTTGCTCTGGGAGCAAGAATCCTTCCCTTACTATGTCCTTACCTGTTAAGCCTCTGGCTAAGTCTTTGGACTTGTTGCTAAGGAAACAGAGCCCTACTACCAAAACCAGTAGTTGTTTCTCATTTTCTCTTTAATAAATTCAGTTTCTCACTCTAGATCCTTGAGATGATTTGTGGATCCTTTATTAGACCAGTGCTGAGAACAAACATTATCTTCCCTTTCCTGTCTTTCTGTACTTGGTTTCTCCTGAGGTTAATTTGGTTTCTAGTCTTTGTTCTATCTCTAGGACCTTTTTGGATTTTCCTTAGGATTAAGTCGATTTAAAGAGCAACACCTAGTTGTTTTTTTATGTTAATACTAGGAAGAACCCAGTAGGCTCTGATGCCTACAGACTGAATCACAGCACAGTAGGCCTAACATGTTCTGGAATGATTGTTTTCACAACTGTTACAAGACAGATTACATCCAGAGACACCTACTTTGAAGCCCTTGCGATCAGTCTTCTTACTTAAAAATGATTATTTCAAATCACCAATTTACTTTTTTAATTGAGTTACTCTAAATTCATACTGAGAATTAAGAATGTGCCCCAAAGGCAGATAATGTGTGAGGATGACTTGGTATCATTTGCCATGGTTCATTATGATATAATATTTTATTAAATTAGCATTGGTAGTTTGAAAGAGTGATCAATTCTATTTGAATACTGAGGATACTCTATGCAAATCTGTTTGGTTTCTGGGTTCAGATAGCAAGATTTCAGATCAGTGTGTGGATAGTGAAGGATTTGGCCAGAAATGTATCAAAGATTTCTGTCCTGGGTATAGAGAATCAAGTGTTTAAAATAGTGAAGGATACTTAGAATAACTCACATTTGTGTGTTTATTAAATGCTAAGGGCAGGGTCATCTCTACATACATACATTTTCTCAGTCCTCACAACATTTGGAGAGGAGAGTGTTTTCTGTTATTTCCATTTTACAGATGAGAAGTCACTTGTCCAAGGTCATATAATTACTAGGCAGATATGTCAGGATTTAGTCCTAGGCAGTCTGACTCCAGAGATGTTATATTATTCCCTACTCTGTGCTGGTTTATACACTATTCTACCCAATTTGTTGTCAAAGTCAAGCTCCCATAGAGAGAGACCAATATGGAGAGCCATTGTCAATGCATTGACCAGTGCTGAGCGAGAGGTTATCAGTGATGTGTCTCCTTGAACTCTGGAAAGCCACCTCTCCCCTACCTGCCCTACCCAAACTAACCTACTCCTTGGAGAGATATAGAGAAGGGTGGCAGACACAGCTGGAGATGTTGCCTGATTTGGTTTTTCTTTGCCCTAAGGTATCTTGATTTTATTTGGGATCTCACTCTGGAAAGCAGAGGCTGAGAAAGATCTTTCACATCTTTAATTTAAGCTTACTTTTCCTTTGTCTCAGTCACCTATACTGACTAAGTTGACTAAGAGACTAGCAGGGGTGGAACCAGGCAAGAGCATCCCCACCCCCCCCCCCCCAAGGCTGTTCATATTTTTGATAAGTGGTTATGGGGCAGAACATAGTAGAGGACTCTCACATTGAACGTTTGTATCTTCCCAACAGTGAGCTAAAGAGGCGCCTAAAAGCTGAGAAGAAAATTGCAGAGAAGGAAGCCAAGCAGAAGGAGCTCAGTGAAAAACAGCTAAGCCAGGCCACTGCTGCTGCCACCAACCACACCACTGATAATGATGTGGGTGCTGAGGAGGAGAGTCTAGACCCAAATGTAAGTCCCCCGGACCACCTCTCTGGCTGGGCATGGGAAAGTGTCTGATGAGACTTAGGCCAATTCCTTGGGGCCAGCGACTAAGAAGATACATAGGAGCTGGAATAAGCAGTGAGCCCTGGGTCACTGCAAATGTGTGAGGGGGAGCTGAGGGGGGTGCTGCTATTCCATCTTGTTAAAGACACAAGGCATTAACATTTTCTTAACAGGCATTTGGGAGAATCCTGGACTTCTAAGTGACTGATAAATCTTCCTTGAAACTAGCTGGCCCTTAGCAAATCCAGAGAAGTTGTCTCCCTAAAGATTGGCTAGCTAGGGTTTACTTTGGACCAGAGATTGGCAAACTGCATTCCATAGGCCAGATTCATCTTTCCTTGCCTTTCGTCTTATCCGTCCTCCCTGATTTTGAAAATAAAATTGTGTTGGAGCACAGCCATGTCCATTTGCTTACATATGTTTAAGGATGCTTTCATGCTACAACAGCAGAGTTGAGTGGTTGCATCAGAAAAAGTGTGCTTAGACTATTCCTTTTTTACATCCTCCAAGCCCCAGAGGCCTGTCTTGGGGAAAAGTCTTATGTGTAGCCAGGGGTAGGAAAGTAGGAAAAAAGATAACTCACCATGTAGATGCATTCTCAAAAATGGTAACCAAGGCCACCTGTATAAATTAAACTTAACGTTTTAGGCAGAATTCCAATCTTTTCTTTTCATTGAATCTTGCATTTCAGAATTCAGCCTTCGTTTCCACCTATGGATTTGGCCACTGCATAGTTTACATGCAAATCTCACTCGATACCAAATCCTGAGATTTCAAAGTTGTGGAGGGCCCAGTTAAGGAAACCTCGATGTTTTGGGGCCATTCTAGGGCAAAATACAGTACTCTGCTAGATAGGCTGCTGGTCTGACCAGGGTCAACTTCTGAAAGGCCTTTTTTTTTTTTTTTTAAATAGCAATACTTCAAGATACGCAGCCAAGCAATCCACCAACTGAAAATCAATGGGGAAGACCCATACCCACACAAGTTCCATGTTGACATCTCGCTCACTCATTTCATCGAAGAGTATGGTCACCTGCAGCCTGGGGACCACCTGACTGACATCACCTTAAAAGTTGCAGGTAGGAGGACTCCCTGGCAGTTTGCTGAGCTCCCACAGGCTTTTTGTTTGCTGAGCAGACAGGCTTCTCCAGTAGCACAAAGGAAGGTCTGTGGTGGTCTTGTTTTCAAGTAGTCTGTGTCTGAGGCTACTTCATGAGGGACAGTGCAAGTACACCCATTCACAGAAAGTTGAGCAGCCCTAAGATAGGAGATTGCATCCTAGATAAGGTGATGTGGCAGAGGAAGGGGCCTTCTCTGAGGGGGAGCTCCTGACCTGATGCTGCTAGTTCATAGTCCTTTTTGAAGACTTCCCTTACCAGTGGGAGCCATGGCCCCATGCTCCTAAAAATTTCCACCTGTGGCCTAGGAATGATATTTCTAGAGCACGGTTATTTTGGAGTTGTAGTTATTTGGAGTTGCATGGGATCTTTTCCTTGATTGAAAAAAAAAAAGTCTGGGGTGCCTGGCTCAGTCCATAGAGCATGCAACTCTTGATCTCAGGGTTGTGGGTTCAGGCCCCACTTTGGGCATAGAGGTTACTCTAAAAACGTCTTTGGGGTGTCTTGTGGCACCTGGGTGACTCAGATAAGCATCCAACTCTTACTTTTGAATCAGGTCATGATCTCAGGGTCCTGGGATCAAGCCCTGTGTCAGGCTCTGCACTCAGCACTTAATCTGCTGGAGAGTCTCTCTCCCTCTACTCCTTCCCTTACTCAGGGGCGTTCTCTCTCTCTAAATAAAATCTTCAAAAAAAAAAAAATCCTTTATTTGCCTCCTCCCCCAAAAATAATGGAACTATTAATTATATGAAATTTAGAACATTCAAAAAAACAGAGAGAGGGCAGCCCAAGTGGCTCAGTGATTTACTTCTGCCTTCAGCCCAGGGTGTGATCCTGGAGACCCGGGATGGAGTCCCGTGTCAGGCTACCTACATGGAGCCTGCTTCTCCCTCCACCTGTGTGTGTGTGTGTGTGTGTGTGTCTGTGTGTGTGTGTGTGTGTGTGTGTCTGTCTCTCCCTCATGAATAAATACATAATAAAATCTTTAAAAAAAAGAGAGAGAGAGAGAGAAAAGTTTATTTACCCATAACTCCAACTACCCAAAAAGAACCTCTGCCAATATCTAAATGCCCAAAGGTTCAAGCCTAGTACTTTTACCAAAATGTGTCTTGGTGTTAGTCATTCTGACTCAGTATTCTCAGTACACAGTGTACCCTTCTAATTGGTATTTTCAAGTCTTTCAGGAAGTTTTTCTTAAATAAAATTTTTTAGAATTCTATTTTTGCTTTGGTTTTCTTTGGGGACTCCTTATATCTGTATGTTGGATCTTTCCTTCTTTTCAGTATTTTTCCACTTTTTCTCAAACCCTTTTTTCTCTCTTCGTTTGTACTTTAATATTTAAATTTTATTCTTCCCAGCTTGGTTTTTCTTAAGGCATTATTGTATTTACTCTTATTTTCTTCTAGTTTAAGTCTTTCTGAAATGACTTTTTACTTTATTTCTGATTTTTTTTTTTTTTAATGTGTGTCCTATCATTTCTTAGTTTTTCAGTGGTTCTTATTTGCGGGGGTTTTTGTTTTCTGTCATTTTCTTAATATCTTTCAGCTCATTGTGAAATAGAATTGTTTGTTTATTCTGAGCTTGTCTGTCCCAAGTGCTTTTTTATTAATAACTAGTATTTGGCCTCAATACTTTTATTTTGTTTATTTTTATGTGAAATTAGTTTTCCTGAATGTTAAATGGAAGCTTAGCTTAGCTTTTCCAGCTTTGCTGAGCTTCCTCTTCTTTAGTTTTCTGCAGTGTTCAGAATTACCGCACCTTGCTTTCAGAGATTTCCAGGTTCTCTTTCTCTTCCTCACTTTCGTTGGACCTTCTCTTTCCTTCATCTATGTTTTCCTGATTTTTTTTCAGTTTTGTGGGCCTTGTCCTACAAGGAAGCCCTGGCTGTTACATTTAGCATGTTTCTGGGGCTGCCTTGAAGGGCTTCAGCCCATTAGACCTCGTGCAGCCCCAGCTCCCTATACTGGCAGTGGACAGATCCCCTTCTGGGTTCAGCTGCCATCCTCCAATTAGCTGCCATATTTTCCAGTGACTACCTATGGCTCTTTTGGAAATTTCCAGTTCTCAGACCCCTCAGACACCCCATTGCTCCCTAAAGCTTTTTCCCATATGGAGGCCTGAGGGTTCTTCCTGGTTTGCCCCCATTGCTTGTATTGGGATTCCTAGGAATATCTTCCCATGTAATTTTGTTGTATATTTCGTCCGTAGCTTTTTGGCCTTGTCCGTCTAGTTCTGTTTTCTGTTTTTACGTGAGGATGGAGGTAGATCCAAAAACTATGCTGCCACCAACACAGCCATCTTCTAGGGTATTTAAAGCCGGGTCTTCCTGCACATCTTTAACAGATTTAATGAGGATCATTGTCATGAAGAAAAAGATTGGGCTTAACTCTCGGGATTAAATCAAATTGTTCTGGCCTGTGTTCATAGGACATTCTACCCAGACATAAACAATGCAGAAGGAACTTATTCTAACACTGATACCATGAAATGGCTTCTGGTTCTATTGGTCAGTATTTTTGTTCTTTTTCTAGGTAGGATACATGCCAAAAGAGCTTCTGGGGGAAAGCTCATCTTCTATGACCTTCGAGGAGAAGGGGTCAAGTTGCAAGTCATGGCCAATTCCAGGTATGTAGAAGTGCCTTGTTGCAGGCCTTTCCAGATTGGCCCAGAGCAACATGACTGGGGACAAAGGCCCATGTGGTCTCCCTTTCCTGTTGGTATTTAAAGTTAAATGTAGGCTATGTTGAGTATGGCTGAAAAGAATAAAACAGCCATCTGGTCACCTAGAAAATAACAGCTCTCAGGTTGTGCAGCCATTACAGGTGGATATAACCCTTCAGTAGTTGATAGAAGAATCTGAGATTCTTCCCAGGCACACACTAAATAGGCATCAGCAGTTTGGTAAGGATTCCAGAGGTCAGTTTTAAAAACTAAACCAGTGGGAGGTGCCTGGGTTGCAGTCAGTTAAGCTTCCATCTCTTGATTTCAGCTCAGGTCCGATCTCAGGGTTATGAGATTGAACCCCATGTGGGGCTCACTGTGAGCCTACTTAAAACTCTCTCTCCCCCTTCCCTTCCCTCTCTATAAATAAATGAATCAATCGATCAGATTTAAAAAAAAAAAACTGGTCAGTTTTAATTTGGAATATTGTATACTGAAATACATTTTATTTTCACTAAGGAATTATAAATCAGAAGAAGAATTTATTCACATCAATAACAAACTACGTCGGGGAGACATAATTGGAGTTAAGGGAAATCCTGGGAAAACCAAGAAGGGTGAGCTGAGCATCATTCCCTACGAGATCACACTGCTGTCTCCTTGCTTGCATATGTTACCTCATCTCCACTTTGGCCTCAAAGACAAGGTAAGTTCTTATGGCATCCTTGCTGTTATCATGGCATTGAATCAGACTTACCAGTAATTTCTGTCTATTGCTTTTGGTTTAGGAAACACGGTATCGTCAGAGATACTTGGACTTGATCCTGAATGACTTTGTGAGGCAGAAATTTATTATCCGCTCTAAGATCATCACATACATAAGGAGTTTCTTGGATGAGTTGGGATTCCTAGAGGTGAGGGAGAGTCCCTACCTAACATGATGAGCTAGTAGCCCTGTTATGCCTACCTCTCACTACTTCTTTTCCCTTTCCCATGCCCTGTGTCCTTATCATTCATGCCCAACAAAAAGTCCCTTTCTGGCCAGTGTTTTTGTTCCATCTTATTTTTTCAGTGCCCTGATTAAGAAGGCAAGACCTGAATTCTGAGATAATGGACAAAATGTAGGGCTGTCTGCACACTAATGGTGCCCCATTCGGTGTGTGTGAGCAACTCATTTTGCCTTTTTTTTTTGTTTTCATTTTGCTTTTTTGTAGCACTAAAAAAAAAAAATAATAATAATTGTATAAGAAAGGTAAATGCATGCTATTATAAAACAAATTCAAAGAAACTGAAAGTCTCCTTTCATATTTTCCAACTTCCTTCCCCGAACTTAAGTTTGATATTTATTTCTTCCACACCATTTTGTATGAAAATGTATATACATACCTAAGCATGTTGCAGATGAGGTACATGTGTAAATGTTTTGGAAGGATTTTTTGTTTTCAACATAAATTCCCATTATGTGTATTCTGATGGGCCTTTTTTTTCTTTCCTCTTACTGTATTCTGAAGCCTTTTGCATGTCTATAATAACTAAGTCAAAAAATAGAAGTTCAATTTACAGTATTTATCGAAATTTTAATTTATAATGTGAAAGTTTATTGGCACTATGTTAATAGTGTTTGGTATTAATAGAAATTGAGATGCTTCTGGAAAATCAGGTCGTCTATACTTTTCTGTCAAGCACCTGCACATGACAGTTAGACTTAACTTTCATTTGGTGCTATAATAGGCTTAGACCATTTATCCATACAAAACCTGAGCCAGCCCCAAGGCCTCTGGTTTTACAACCTCTTATCTGAAGACTAAATGTTTCTCCCTGTCATTTAGATTGAAACTCCCATGATGAACATCATCCCCGGGGGAGCTGTGGCCAAGCCTTTCATCACCTACCACAATGAGCTGGACATGAATTTATACATGAGGATTGCTCCAGAACTCTACCATAAGGTAATCAGTAAGTGGATACCCTGTTCCTTACAGAAGCAGAAGTCTGAAAATGCACTGGCTAAAGAGCTGCAGTTAGAAATAAGGAACAGAAAGAGAAAAACAGCCAGGAGAGTATTCTAATCTGTCAGGCCCGTGAGTCCTCCTGTGGCTCTTACATTGTATGTTTAGAGTCCTCCTTGGATTAGATCTGATTTTAGTCTTTTATAGAAAAGGTTGATCTCTGTCTAGAAGTTGGCAATAAACATCTGTAAGTGACCAGAGTAAATACTGAAGAATGTCATTCATGGTTCTTAATTGCAGACAACAGAACCTGTTATAACTAGTTTAAGCACAGGAATGATGTATTCAAATATATAAGGAAGCTTAACAATTCCCAGGAGGATCAGAGAATCATGGTTGGAGACCATGAGATTAGGAATGATTTTCATGCCTATCTGGGCTGTTCCCATGGAAAACTCAGATCTTCTCCACTAGGGACAGCTAAAACAGCCTCGTAACCCTGGCTCTAGGCACAGGTCATTGCCATTAGGATCTTTGCAGTTAACTTCTTAAAAGCTAGATGTCTCTGGCTCCCTTCACCAGAAGGAATTCTGCAATAGTTACGCCTTCTATCAACGGCTTTCAAAAGTTGTGTGGGCATGTCTGACTAGTGGGGAGCTTGGGTTACATGCCTGTATCCTAACCCCAAAAGAGGCTTTTTTCTTGGGGAGGCTCATACTCACAAGATGAAGTGCTATCCCAATAAACGAGAATTCAGAGGTCCTGGGCAACCAGAATGAATGAGGACTATCCACTACAAAGGTCTAAAGGGAGTAGGGTATTCAACATTTGGTTGGAGATCTGAAAACATGCCTGAGCTATGAAAACCAAATTAGCTTTTGTAGACAAACTTTCCAGAGCCATCAAAATTAGCTGTCATGAACTTGGCTGTGTGTTATTAGATACTGGTGGTTGGTGGCATTGACCGGGTTTATGAAATTGGACGCCAGTTCCGGAATGAAGGAATTGATTTGACTCACAATCCTGAGTTCACCACCTGTGAGTTCTACATGGCCTACGCAGACTATCATGATCTCATGGAAATCACAGAGAAGATGATTTCAGGTAATATCTTCTGTTTTCCTTGGTCTTTCACATATGTCTGAAGGACTGGTGTGCTGCTTTTGGGTCCTCTTTAAATGACAGATTTCTTCCCCAGGGATGGTGAAGCACATTACGGGCAGTTACAAGGTCACATACCATCCAGATGGCCCAGAGGGTGAAGCCTATGAGATTGACTTCACCCCACCCTTCCGGAGAATCAGCATGGTAGAAGAGCTTGAGAAGGCCTTGGGGGTGAAGCTGCCAGAAACTAAGCTCTTTGAAACTGAAGGTAAAGTGATGCATTCCTCCACAGAACAGCCCTTCATCCTTTTCAACCCTGAATTAGCTGAGGTCAGGGCTAGAATTTCCCACAGTATTCTTTTGGAATTATATTTTCTTGCTGCGATAGTATAATGTCTTCTGTTCTAACTTGTACATTACAGAAACTCGCAAAATTCTTGATGACATCTGTCTAGCAAGAGCTGTTGAATGCCCTCCACCTCGGACCACGGCCAGGCTTCTTGATAAGGTGACAGACTATGCCTTTTCTTTTTTTTTTTTTTTTTCTTAAAGATTTATGTATTTATTCATGAGAGGCACAGAGGGAGAAGCAGGCTCCTCACAGGGAGCCCGATGCGGGACTCCATCCTAGATCCCAGGATCACGCCCTGAGCCAAAGGCAGACGCTCAACCGCTAAGCCACCCAGGTGTCCCCAGACCATGCTCTTTAAGTACATGCCCTCTCCGGTGGTAATCAGACCCCTGTTCCCTATGAAGGTGAACTCCACTGTGGAGCACCAACTTCTGCAGCCTCTCAGGAAAGCCCTAATGAGAGAAAAAAGAGAATTAACAAGTTTTAAATTCCTATTCTACTAAGCTCTGTGCCAAGTAGTTATGTAATCTCAGTTAAAGCTTACCAGCCATAGAGAAGCTTAGGATAAACCCCTATAGCATCAGGTAGTAGGTAGGAGTGGAGTCCTCCTCCAAGACTGGGACAATCAAAATGCCATTCAGAAAGGATCTCCAGCTCTGCTTTCTCCTTAAGCTTGTCGGGGAGTTCCTGGAAACGACATGCATCAATCCTACATTCATCTGTGATCACCCGCAGATAATGAGCCCTTTGGCTAAATGGTAAGATAAAACATGGTATTTCAGTTACCTATTGCTGTGTAACAACTTTATAATTTAGTGGTATGAAACAACTCTCAAGAGTTTGTGGGTTCATCGGGTAGTCTTTCTGCTCTACAGAGTGGTAGCTAGGTAGCTAAGGTAACTCAAGTGGCTGTAACTAGGAACTCAGGCACCTTGTTTCTTCTCCACAGGGGTTCTCGTGCTCCACAGCTTCCTCATGTAGCCTCTCTCTGGCAGTGTAGCCTGGGCTTCCTTACATAGTAGCTAGGTTCCAAGAGGAGGAAGGAGTCCAAAAGAACAAACCCCAATGTGCAAGCATATATCAAGCCTCTGCTGAGGTCCAGTTGGCCAAAGCAAGTCATATGGGCAGCCCAGAGTCAGTGTGACGGGGCACAGAAGAGCATGAGTATAGGAGGTATGGTTCAGTACAACCGTTTCCCACACAGGTGTGCTGTGAAGATGATCAAAGCTTCTGTGGCTCTCACCCTCCTCACTACTGTACCAAATGATTTGGTGCCAGAATGCATCACGGGCCTCAGGTCTCCATGTACAACACATATGAGTCAGCTAGAATTCAGGAACTCTTGCATTTGTAACAGATGTTATGGTGAACCTGTATATTCAGCCCTCCCCTTTGGGCTCCTGTCCCCAGGCACCGCTCTAAAGAGGGTCTGACTGAGCGCTTTGAGCTGTTTGTCATGAAGAAGGAAATCTGCAACGCCTACACCGAGCTCAACGACCCTGTGCGGCAGCGGCAGCTATTTGAAGAACAGGCTAAGGTAAGGAAGTGTAGGGTGGGAAGCAAAGGAATTGTGTTGCCTCATGTACCTACTCCTTAGACAGTGTAGCCTGAACCCAGGTCTTTGTCATTGTCTGCATCTCTTGGTGACTTCAGCAGAGATGAAGGTTAAAGCCATGAGCTTCACTGGAGGAAGTCACCTTTCCAGATGGAGAACTTGGCTGGTTTGGGCCCTAGAATTTCCACATAGAGGAGTTAGGCATGATTTTTTTCTGTGTGGGGAGTGTGATGCTTGCATTAAAAGTACATCTGCATAACAAGAACATCATTTTTCTTAAATGGTACATTTATTAAGGTGGCTTGGGGGTGAGAGGCAGGGAGATTAGTGAAGACAAAGCTGCCCGCACCAGCACTGCCACGGATGTGTAGTTTCAGGAAATGAGGAAAAGACTCTTGGGAATCCTCAGTCTCCAAAAAATCTGTCTCACTGGACTTCTAGAGCCTGGGGCACTGGAGGTTTTTTCATTTCACAGAGAAATTCGCATGTGTTCCCAAGTGGGGCTCACCAGCCCTGACCTTGAATTTGAAAGAAATAGCTCCATCCTGAAGTTACTGGGAAACCAATTCCCAAGAAGTACTGGGTGTCCATAGCATCCCCAGAATGGTCATCCCTGTGAACGTGCTGACATGCTCACTCAGACACTGAGAGCACAGCCTGGACTAGTGTCACCATTTGGTTCTCTTTAGGCCAAAGCTGCTGGCGACGATGAGGCCATGTTCATAGATGAGAACTTCTGCACTGCTCTGGAATACGGGCTACCCCCCACCGCTGGCTGGGGCATGGGCATCGACCGTGTCACCATGTTTCTCACAGACTCCAATAACATCAAGGTACGTGGTGGCCCTCTGGCACACACTGCCCTGGAGAGCTCCATTCTTGGAGGCAGGAGATGGCAGGCCGGGAGAAGGAAGAAGGGGCTTTGGGATGAAAGGAGGACCAGGCAGAGAGCAACACACGACTCCACAGGACAATCAGGGCATCTGATCTGATGGGATTTGGGGGTTTTCTACCTGAGGCAGAAAGAATACTCATTTTTTGCATTTCTTGATGATCCAAGGAACACACTAAGTCCTCTCCATGTGTTATCTCTATGTGTTATTTCCTTACTTAAGTCAGCCCTATGAGATGTAGAAACTGTTGTTACTCCCATTGTTATAGATAGGGAAAACACTAAGACAGACACTAAGAGAATCTCTGTTCTCACTCATTCTTTTCCATCCTCTATAATTGGAAGGGACTGAGTTGAAATAGAAACCTAGATCTCTGGATTTGAGTGGCAACAATAACCAAAAGCAAAAAGAATGAGTGAATAGCTATGAAAAAGAGCATGCTTCTCACCTCAAAGTGTGTTTTCTCTCCTGCAGGAAGTACTTCTGTTTCCTGCCATGAAACCTGAAGACAAGAAAGACAGTGGAGCTACCCCTGAAACATTACAGAGCACGACAGCTGGCACTTCTGTCTAGAAAAGGATCACTGCAAGTCCTGTAACTCAGGCCTCTCTGCATCTTGCACAAGTTCAAGGACTGCAGGGGAGTTCTCGTGTGTTTGACGATCACAGTTCAGTTCAGCTACGAGAATAGAGAAGAGGAATTAAAAATTCCTTTTTACTTCTTGTTCCCAAATAAACCATTTGTCTCTACTCTCGTCTCATGACTGTGTTTACTGTGCAATGTCAGCTTTTACTCAAGACAGCTGGTCTAGTGAATGTTTAGGATTATACCACTTTATTCATTCAACAAATTCATATTAATGTCTGCCCTGTACCAGGCATTGTGCTAATGGATTGGGGACAGCAGTGAACACATGAAGCAGCTGGGGGAAACCAGGGAGGAGTCCTACCAGGAAGGACTTGTCTTTTGCATCTCAGCAAAACCTGCAAGTGTCCCAGCAAGTTGTCATTTCTGTAGCCGTTAAAATGATGTGGGCGCGCAGAATCTCCTCACTGGGAATTAACTTCAGAGAGTGTTGAGCATCTCCACCCCTCGCTGGTGTTTCAGCACAGGTTCCAAGAGCACTTGGCAGCAGTGGGAGATAACCAGGAAGTATTTCAGAAGAAACCCTTACAGATGCTACATCCTTTGGCAAGATGGTGTTAAAATGAAAACCACTTCCCCAAAGGAAAGGGTACAGGTTCGAGATACAGTACGGGACTTCAGGCAGCACCACCACTGTAAAAGGCAACAAGAATCAATAAGGTCACAAGTGACCTTTAAGGAGCTGTTTAGGGGTACCTGGGTGGTGCAGTCAGTTGAGCGTATGACTCTTGGTTTTGGCTCAGGGTTGTGGGATGAAGCCCCAAGTTGGGCTCCGCACTTAGCTGGGAGTCTGCTGGAGATTCTCCTTCCTTCTGCCCCTCCCACTTGAGCTTGCTCGCTCACTCGCTCTCTCCCTCAAATAAGTACATCTTAAAAAAAAAAAAAAAAAAACTGTTTAGTAGTAATCTGGGGGCGAAAGCTAGCTGGCCTCGAGTCTGGAGACAGATGAACTGAAGCAATAGACAACTTGTGGGATTTGGCAGAAAGAATGCTTAGAAGGAACAGGCTTATCAGTCCACTGCCTCTTGAAACAGTTGAAGGCTCACAATTTGCTAACTGCTATACAGGGGTAAACAGGCACAGTCCCGAGCATCCTCAAACTTCCAGACTTCTAAGGAAAACAGACATACAATAAGTCATTTTTTTAACTGTAAAATGGAAGTTCTAATAAATGCTTTGAAGGAGGGTTCCATGGGGTATTGAGAAACTAACAGACCTAGTTAAGGTTTACCAAAGGACATTAGAATCTGAGATTTGAAGGAAGGTCGAGCATTAAGTAGTCAAAGAAGGAGAGGGTTTTCCATGGTGTAGTAGCAAGCACAAAGGCCCAGAGATAGGGAAAGCACAGGAAAGGCGAATGACACTAGATGGAGTACAAAAGCCCATGAAAATATATGCTACCAGATGAAGCAGAAGGAGGCTGGCCATACAGGGGTAGGAACCCTATTATGGGATTTTGTGTATTCTCTGAGCCCTACTCTGGGATTTTGTATTTTGAGAGTGCTGAAACACTAAAGTCTTTAAGTAGGGCAGTGACATCACGTTTCTGTTTTGAAAACCTCAATCTGGCTGCTCTGTGAAAAAGTATTGGAGTTGGGCAAAGAAAGGTACAAATCTAGAGGTTAGCATAACAATCCAAGAGGGAGACAGAATGGGCTATTGCCATGGAAATGGACAGAAGTGGATGGATTCAAGACACAGGAAGTAAGATCAACAGGACTCAGCAGTATAATATATTGTCAGGGTTACTGGAAAGAAAATGACAAGAAGAGTGACTTACTTTTCAGTTTATACAACTAGACTGATGCTGGTACTGATCCCTGAGAGTGATGATCAGGGCTTTTTTAAAGGCAGAAGAGGAGGACATCCGGATGGCTTAGTGGTTGAGTGACTGGCTTTGGCTCAGGGAGTGATCCCGGAGTTCTGGGATTGAGTCCCACATCGGGGTCCCTGCGTGGAGCCTGCTTCTCCCTCTGCCTGTGTCTTTGCCTCTCTCTCTCTCTCTCTGTCTCTCATGAATAAATAAATAAAATCTTAAAAAAAAAAAAAAGGCAGAAGAGGGAGGCAGGTGCAGATTTAAAACGTTAGAGAGGCATGAGGAGCTAGGGTGCTTAGCCTTGGAGGAGGCCTGTGGCCCTTTTATTCTGAACCAGAGAAAAGGATGGGGTCAAGTAAGTTGCACTCCTGTCTCCCCTGAGGAGTACCAGGAAGAAAAGTGAATTCTCCCATCTTTCAGAACTGAGGTATAATTGCTGGATGGTACAGGCTCCTGAATTATCCAGACAAGCTATACTACCTATTCCTGGCAACCTGAAGGTTTTAGACTGGTGCCATCCAACACAGCTGCCACTAGCCACGTGTGGCTATTGAGCGTTTGAAATGTGGCTGGTCTGTATTGAAATGTAAGGAAGGCATCAGGGTGTGATCCCAGGATCCGGGATTGAGTCCCACATCGGGCTCCCTGCGTGGAGCCTGCTGCTCCCTCTGCCTGTGTCTCTGCCTCCCTCTTTCTGTGTCTCTCATGAATAAATAAAGTCCTAAAAAAATAAAAATAAAAAAAAACATGAAATGTAAGTGTAAAATACTCGATTTCTTAAACGTAAGTATGAAAAAGTATGTATGAAAAACTCAAGTATGAAAAAACAATGTACATATCTATTTTTTAAGATATTGATTACACGCTGAAATGATACTACTTTGGACATACTGGGCTAAATACATGAATACGGTTAATTATGAATTAATATCTTTTTAAAATGTAGCTACTAGAAAATTTTACATTATCTGGCTCAAATTATATGTGTGGGACAGCAATGTTTTAGACAGAAATTCAGCCTAGCGTTCCAAAATACATCGTTCTACTATTTGAACCATTTTACCGGCTTCCTTTGGGCCATTTCGCCGGTACCTGCGCTCCAACACGCGGGACTCCTGAACAGCTCCACGGCCCCCGGCTCCCACCCAGAAGGACTACAAGGGCCAGGGTGCACTGCGCGCCCTTGGGGGCGGGGCCTGAAAGAGCAGCCTCTTCGTGACGTAACGTCCGCTACGTTCCTGCGCTCCCACGAGGGGCGCGCACCTCGGAGGCGGGAGGGACGCGGTGGTGTGGTGGGGCCGAGGGCGCCCAGTTGTGCAGGGGTTGCCCTTGGGTGCGGGTGAGTTGCCCTCGTTCCTGACTTCCTGAGCCCATTTTGTGTGTGAAGCGGTGGTGAGGACCGTGCCTCCCGCGGCGCGCGCGCGTTTCCCGGAAGTGCCGGTGGCCGGTGCGGGCGGGCGCGAGGCGTGCGGCGAGGAGGCAGGCGCGCGGGTCGTCGCTGCGTCGTGGACCCGGAGCCTCTCGGGGACTGGCCGAGTGGGCCCCACCCCGGCTCCGGTGGGGGCGAGAAGGGGCTGCGACCCAGGATATGAAGGAGCGGGGGGTAAGGCGAAGGCCTGGTCTCCCCTGGCAGCCGACCTGCCGTAACTTTCCCTTGAAAAGAAAGTGCGTTGTAACGCTTCAGGCGAGCGTTGAAACAGGCCGTCTTGTGGGCAAATACCCGTTTAAGCTGTTTCATAGGAAGTTACTCAAGATCTAAGAGTTGGATTTGGATTTGCAAAACATTGATTCATTTCAGCTGCTGTGCACGCTCCCCCAGACGACTACGTGAATGAGGTGATGGAACCGTTCAGGCCGCATCGTCTTAGGGCGTCTGTGTGACTTCTGGCCTGGCTGCTATGGTTCGGGGTATGTGCCTCTGGTTTAATTTCACGTGGATGCCTTGTGATGCCCGTGTCCCCCCAACCCCAGAGTGAGGGGGGAAAATCCCTTCCAGAGACCGGATTCTTGGATCTCCCATATGCCTTTCTTTGGCCCAAAAGATAAGGTGACCCGCTGGTTCTCTGACTTTAAAGGCACAATTTATGTCAGGTCCTGCCAGATTCTGGTTTTCAGTCACTGTGGTCTCATTTTATCATTATCGTGTATTGCAGCAACAGGCTTCCACATTGGAATTCTTAAAAGATAAACTGAGGCACATTAAAATTTTGAAGGTTGAGAGTGGGGGGAGGGGGCAAAAATCAATTCCAGTTAGGCAGCACCAAACCAAAAGTGAATAGGAACACTGCAGATCAGAGCTAGGGGAGAGACTTTATAAAGTGCCACAAGAAAGGGAACTACTTGATTGGCAATAGTTTAAAGCCTAGGTGGCGCTTTGTGCTTGGTTATGCTTAGTGTTGTCCTTTCTAACCTAGAGACACCTACAGACCTAGATCATGGTTTGCTTAAGAGGCCACCACAGCATTAGAGCCACATCAGTCTAATGGCCTCCTGGTTTAATTCATTTAACCCGGTGCTGAAGGCTCATTGTAGAAATATTTTTCAGAAGCTACATGCATTGGGACTCAGTAATGCCTTTTTGTTTTAATTCTTAGCTGTATCTGTCACCATAGGATCTCATTTTCTGTTAAGAAGCTTCTCATACATATGAGTCCAAATGAAATCATTGAGGGAGCATAGAGTCAAGAGTAGAGGAGTGTCTAGCAAGCATCCTCTCAGGTCTGACCTGCTTAATGGTTTTTTAATTCATGGCTTTACATTGCCATTACAATCCGCCCCACCCCCCCTTGCTCCCCAAGGACCTCAAGACAATCAGGAACATAAAATGTTCCTTTTTGGAATATTAATCCCGATATTAATTATTAATCCCATAATTAAAGAGTTGTTTTTCTCTTTTCTGACTTCCTCCTCACCGCCCAGATTGACTATCTCCCTCTAAGAAATCTTCAGAGGCCCCTGTCAAGAAAACAACTCTTTAATTTCTCCTATAGTGTTTGATGAGGCATGGGACGCCTAGGTGGCTCAGTGGTTGAGTCCACCTTCGCTTCAGGTCATGATCCCAAGTCCTGGGATCGAGTTCCACATCAAGCTCCCTGCAGGCAGCCTGCTTCTCCCTCACCTATGTCTGTCTTTCATGAATAAATAAATAAAATCTTAAAAAGAAATCAAAAATGAAAAGGGAAGGGGCACCTGGGTGGCTCAGTGGGTTAAGAATCTGACTCTTGATCTCAGTTCAGGTCTTGATCTCAGGGCCGGGAGTTCAGGGCCTGCAGTTAGGCTCCACACTGGGTGTGGAGCTTACTTAAAAAGGTGCGGGGTGAACAGGGAAGTAATAGAAGAAAATGACCCAAAGAGTTCCAGATGGAGAAACTTCAGTATATGCGGTTGGGTTACCCTGAAAGCCTGTCAAAGCACCTAGGCAAGTTGTAGCATCTTGCTCTGGTTCTCCTTTCTGTACTTCTGATAGTTGTGGGTTCTGATCAGGCCCAGCACTGACTCAGACCATGTGGACCGCAGATGAGATTGCACGGCTGTGTTACGAACACTATGGGACCAGGCTGCCCAAGAAGGGGAAGCCCGAGCCCAACCGTGAGTGGACGTTACTGGCCGCAGTGGTGAAGGTACAACTTGTAGCTGACCGGGCCTGTGGTGGCAGTAACAGACCAACACAAGGTGAGGCCTCTTCACCTCTGAATACTCCATGTCCACATCAGAGATGATCGGATTATCCGTGGCCGTGCAGGCAACAGTCCTGGCTGGTGTCCACTGCAGTAGTGGCGTGTTCCCCTGCTCTCCACCAGGTGGCGCAGTACTTGTGGGAGGTGGCACTGTGGGAACCACAGGCCTGGATAGGTCATCCTATAGGAATGCTCTGGAGGGGTGTGCACACATGAAACTTGAGGGCGGGGGACCATTCACGTTAGGAGAGCTCGCTTAATGATTCATTTCTTTTCCTCTCAGTGACAAAGGAAGTTGTCTCAATGGGAACAGGAACGAAATGCATAGGCCAGTCCAAAATGAGGAAGAGCGGTAAGCTCGGGTGGGGTCTAAACAATACCTGTTGAGGGAGCTTTGGAAACCACCCTGCATTTTGTCCTCTCCTGTCCCCAGTAAAGGGGCCACATCACTGAAGTGGCTGACATTTCCATTCCCATTGACTGTCACAGTCTAGTTGGAAGGACAGAACTCATTTTAAGAATCAGAATAAACTGTGGAAGCAGAGGCTGCCAGGAACATGCCTTCTGCATAGTTTGAAAGTTGGCCAGTATTTTCATGCTCAAACCAAAAGTTCCCTGGACGTGGCTGTTCCTCATTATGTCTGACGTCCCCCAGAAAGCAATCTTTAATTAGATGAAGGTTTGGGCACCGAAAAGAATATGGAAATCCCCTAGAGATCTGGTATCTTCACCTTCTGCTTCTAGTTAGATTCTTTCTCAGGTTTGCTTTCCCCGTTTTCTTAGCCTTGCCTCCTGCATTCCAGGACCTCTATGGGTTGAATTTGATGGAATCATATCACCACGAGTTCAAGGGTGATATCAGGGTACAAAAGACTTGGACCCCTGTTCTCCAGATATGTTCCTATAAATGAGTAGTTCTCAGCTATGGGGAGATTTTGTCCCCCAGGAAACATTCAGCAGTGGTGGGAGACATTTTTAGTTGTCATAGCTCAGGAGAAGGGGACGCTATGCTACCTGCCTCTGGTGGTAGAGGCCAGGAATGCTACTAAACATCCTACCTTCCACAGGACAGAGCCTCACAGCAAAGAACTTTTTAACCCAAAATGTTAGTAGTGCTGATTTGAAGAAACCCTGCATTGTCATCATTGATTGTAGTACTTCCTAACAGAGCCCTCCAGGAGCTACATGCCCATCCTGGCTGCTGGGGGAGTCCACCATGTTCAGCTTCTAGGAAACAGGGCCTCTCCAGGTTCTGTATGTCTTCACTAGTGTCCTGTCTTTGCCGCAGGAGACATCCTCAATGATAGCCATGCCGAGGTCATAGCCAGAAGGAGTTTCCAAAGGTAAAGGCACATCCCCAGAGAATCTGACTTAGCTAGTCGTGGGGGCCCCAGAACTTGCATTCCTAATAAGCTCTCAAGTAATACTGATAATGTCAGTCTGTGAGCTACACTTTGAACAGCACTTGACAGTGGTTCTCATGCCTGGTGTGTGGCAGAATTACCTACATTTGTGAAAACCCAGATTTCTAGGCCCACCCCTAGAGTTTCCGCCTCAGCAGGTCTGGGGTGGAACCTAAGAAGTTACATTTCTGATGAATTCCAGATGATGCTGGTGCTGCTGGTTCAGGGGCCACACTTTGAGAATCACTAGTCTAGATCATTGCCATAATTCCAAATCACTGCCAGTCCCGTCTATCTACGGCAACTCTTTCTTTGTTAGTAATCAACCAGCCAGAGTCTTTCCCCTCACCACAGAGACTGGTTGTTCATTCTGATAACATCTTGCTCCTCAATAGATACCTTCACTACCAGCTCCACTTGGCAGCCGCCCTGAAGGAGGATAGCATCTTTGTCCCTGGCACTCAGAGAGGGCTGTGGAAACTCAGACCAGACCTCTTGTTTGTGTTTTTCTCCAGCCATACACCCTGTAAGTATATTTCAGTCTTAGGATTAATGTTGCATTGTCTACTTCCTTGTGTCCTCTTATCTGTAGAT
Organism: Canis lupus dingo; assembly: GCF_003254725.2. Taxonomy (NCBI): domain Eukaryota; kingdom Metazoa; phylum Chordata; class Mammalia; order Carnivora; family Canidae; genus Canis; species Canis lupus. The sequence goes on from NC_064247.1 coordinate 75,350,099, forward strand.
ACATTTCTCGAAAAGCTCTTCTGGCTACAGTGTAGCTATAAGCAGGGGACTGAATAGGCCACTGTTCCTGATCACTTCTCTACCAAGGAAAGACTGTTGGTTCTCAGTTCCCAGTCAGGATTGGGAAGCTTCAAGCTGAAACCCCATAAGGTCTGAAACCAGCCATAGGGCTGAGAAGTCCAAAGCCCCAAGTTCTGTAGTGATTTATCCTGAAAGTCATTCTATTCATGCTTCATTCAACAGTTATTTTCCACTGCGTGTCAGACACAGTATGACATACTGGATATGTAACAGTGAGTAAGACCAGTTCCTTGTTTAGCCTTATAGAGCCCTTAGGGAATGTAGACAGTTATGATTAGTTAAGTTAAATTTCAGTGAATTATGTGGGGATGTTCAGTGCTGTGGTTGTGTTAGGCAGGAAGACCAGAGATAGCCTAAGGGTGATCACTGGTTTTTGTCTTGAAAATTGAGAATAATTTCTACTCTTCATAGACAGCAACTCAAGGATGGCAGTAAATTTTCATCACCCTTAAACCTTTGAAGTAAGAATATAATACTGACCTCTAAACATTAAACTCTAAAACACATGCAACTAACACAAGAGCAGGTATACATGCTCACTCTAAAGAGACAATAGCTGTCAAGACTTGGTCATAATTCAAATCAGAAATATAATACAGCTTAAGGAAAAATGAGTCCATCAGAAAAAAACTGGTTGAGTTAAAGGCCAGAAAAATGACATACAGAGGTAGATAGGGCTCATCTGTGCTAATAGTGGATGCCCTGGTCCAAGAACTAAATGATGTTTCCTATTTTGGTGCTTCTCAAACTGTAATTTGCATATGAATCACCCACAGATCTTAATAAAATGTAGATTCAGATTCATTGGGTCTGGGATGAAGGCTAACATTCTGCGTTTCTAACCAAGTCCCCCTGATGCCAGTGGTGTTGGCCTGTGGACCACACTTTGAGTAACCCGGGCTTGGCTGATCAGGTGGCAGGCGTAGCATGATTGTGGAGAGAGGCATCTGCAGATCACAGCTAGCCCGACAGCCTAATGAGACCACATAAATCAGTGGTCCACAGGCTGGTCCATAGCCAGATGGGGAAAATCAGGACTGTAGTGAGTTTTTCAGAAAGCTAATTTCTTTCCATGTAAAGAATATGAGACTTTTATCTTTTTATTTTAAGTAGTGGTAACTAGGAAAAAAGAAATAAATCGTGGTAATTAGGATTTTTAACATTCTTCCTTGATGGAATACAAAATTGACCACCCTCTGTTGATCTTAAAATCTTCTGGAAATTTTAGTGATCTGTGAAATCAAAATCTAGAACCACTGATCTAACTGCTCTGGGCTAATGGATAATCTTTTAAAATATGATGTCCACCCATGGTTTGTCTCAGGATGAAAGAACACTACCTGGAAAATGTGACTGGCTCCCTTTGCATTTATTTGTCATTGCTAATTGATAACTTGGTGCCTGAGTTAGCTATTTCAGACCCTTACTTGTGAGTTTTATTAGCATGAGTCAGCCTCTCGAGTTTAGGCATCAAACTGTCTAGATCAAATCTCCAAGCCTTTCAGAATGGGAAGTGGGCCCCAGTCAATTCTCCAAAGTCTCTGTCACCTTGTGAGGTCTCTGGAAGCCCGCCAGCCAGCCTCTCTGGCAACACGCCCACTTCTGCATCTCCTGCCTTTCCCACTCTTAGGTTATAAAGGCTACAGATGTATTATTTACACACTTTAGAAAAAACACACATTAGATTAGTGTTTGAAGAAGTAGCTCTTCTCAAGGAGAGGCTGTGCTTTTTACCAATCTCTGGTTTTCTTTGCTTCTGTTTGAGGACAAAGGTCAGAAAGCTCTAACCCAGCACAGGGAAATACCATTTGTGTAATTCACTGCAGTCTGTACTGTGAGGATATGCACATAAATCTCCAAGATGGGGGAATTATGAACGTTTTTGCCAAACATATGTTTTTTAACTTTTTTTTTTTTTTAATTCACGAGAGAGAGAGAGAGAGAGAGAGAGACAGAGACACAGGCAGAGGGAGAAGCAGGCTCCATACAGGGAGCCCGACACGGGACTCGATCCTGGGACTCCAGGATCACGCCCCAGGCCAAAGGCAGACGCCCAGCCACTGAGCCATCCGGGCATCCCACCAAACATATTTAACCATGAAATCAACCTCCCACTTTTGTTTACAAAGCATTTTATGGGGTAACATTCCACAAAATGTTCTTGGGAAACCATGCTCTTTATAAACCAAGGGTTCTCAACTCAGGAGAGTTTTGCTTCTCGGGGGAAATTTAGCAACCTCTGGGGACACTCTGATGGTCAGACTGAGGGTTGCTATTGGTATCTAGTAGGTAGAGACTGAGAAGCTGCTAGCCATCCTGTAACGTAAAGGATAGCCCCAACAGCAAAGAATTATCTGCCCCAAAATGTCAGTACTATGAAAGTTGACAAATCCTGGTCTAAATTAGTATTTCCAAAACTTCCTGTGATGAGAATTACCTGGGATCTTATTAAAGTATTCTGTGTTCCAGATTCTTCCACCCCAGAATTTCTAACTCATTGGGTCTAGGTAGGACAGAGCTGCAAAGGATTCTTACTTGGGAAATTTGGGCAAGTCTTCCTAATTCATCTCAGGTCATCTGGGAAAATATAATTAAATTCTGGTTAAGACAGTGGTTCTCCTCTCATCAGAATGACCTGGAGAGCTTGTTAAAACACACTGCTTGGTACCACCTCTAGAGTTTCTGATTCAGCAGACTTCACTGTGGGTTCTAAGAATTTGCATTCTAACAAGTTCCCAAGGGACATTGATGTGGCTGGTCCACTGGTGTTGTGGAGAGAGAGGTTTTGAGAACCACTGGTTTTTAAGGGCTTCCTTCTCCTGCAGGTGGGGATGCCTCCATCATTCCAATGCTTGAGTTTGAAGATCAGCCCTGTTGTCCTGTCAGTAGAGATTGGGCCAATAACCCATCAGTAGAAGCCGATGGTAACCTGGAAGCTCCTGAAAATAAAAAGAAATGTGAAGATCTGGGTAGTCCTGTGACCAAAAAGATGAGGCTTGAGCCTGGAATTCCTGATGGTGTGGGTCACCATCAGAGTTTTGGCAATCAGGAGAGTGGCCCAATCCCACCAAGTATCAGTGGCTCTAATCTCACCACACAGGAACTGGCCACTGTCACTGGAATGGCCCCCAGTGGTGCCAAAGTGGTGGATGTTTATAGAACTGGAGCTAAGTGCGTGCCTGGAGAAGCAGGAGACTCGGGGAAGCCTGGTGCTGCGTATCACCAGGTGGGACTGCTCCGAGTGAAGCCAGGCCGGGGAGACAGGACTTGCTCCATGTCCTGCAGTGACAAGCTGGCACGGTGGAATGTCCTCGGATGCCAAGGGGCACTGTTGATGCACCTTCTGGAAAAGCCCATCTACCTGTCAGCCGTAGTGATTGGGAGATGCCCATATAGCCAGGAAGCCATGCAGAGAGCTCTGACTGGGAGGTGAGCAGGGAGGGAGGTGTCAGCTGGAACGGTCTTTCCAAGAAGCAGTGTGAGAGTATGTCCAAAGAGCCTTTAAAATGTCCATACGTCTTGATCCAGCGGTTCCATTGCTAGGAATTCATCCTAAGGAAATGATTAAGAAAGTCCTCAAACATTTAGCTTTGCGTGTAGTCATTTTTAAGAAAGAAAAGGAAACCAGTGAAATGGCCAGCCATAGATTAAGTGATTTTTGTTAAAACTACTACTGATGAATATTTGACCGGGAAAGAGGCTCATAATTTTATTTATTTATTTTAAAGATTTTATTTATTCATGAGAGACACAGAGAGAGGCAGAGACATAGACACAGGGAGAAGTAGGTTCCATGCAGGAAGCCTGACATGGGACTCGATCCTGGATCTCCAGGATCAGGCCCTGGGCTGAAGGTGGTGCCAAACCACTGAGCCACCCAGGCTGCCCGAGGCTCATAATTTTAAAGAGCAGGTTAAAAGATACAATGAGTTCATTTGGTCTTAAAGTACATATGCAGATGAAGCTCTGCGCAGTAGCAGTATTGTAGCCAGTGAGGGTTATCCGAGGCACGATTATTGCTAATTGAAAATTACATATGCAGATGAAAAAAAAGTTGTGGGAGAATATACACCACAGTATTAATATGATCACTTCTCTGAGTGTTTTTTTTCTGTTTGTGATTACTCTTTTTTTTTTTAAGATTTTATTTATTTATTCATGAGAGACAGAGAGAGAGAGAGAGAGAGAGAGGCAGAGACAGGCAGAGGGAGAAGCAGGCTCCATGCAGGGAGCCTGACGTGAGGCTCGATCCTGGATCTCCAGGATCACACCCCCGGCTGAAGGCAGTGCTAAACCACTAAGCCACTGGGGCTGCCCTGTGATTATTCTCCTTTCTCGTTTTTCTGCTGTGCACATATATATTGCTACCATGATTTTTAAAAAAACATGAACAGCAATGTTAATCTTTTAAAAGATAAAAGACAAAAAAGATGATCATTCAAGTGTAGTCTCCCTCAAGAAGGGCAGCCAGGCCAAGTTAAGGCTAGGTAACTGAGGGCAGGGTGAGGCCATGGCCAGGAGAGGCCTGTCATGTCAGATGTGCTGCTCCCGAGGCCGAGTCCTGGGAACAGACGCACTCATTCCACTCCTAGGTGGGTACATACCCAGGAGAAATAAAAACACACATCCACATCAAAACTTGGACATGAAGGCAGCCCAGGTGGCTCAGCGGTTTAGTGCTGCCTTCAGCCCAGGGCCTGATCCTGGAGACCTAGGATTGAGTCCCATGTCAGGCTCCCTGCATGATGCCTGCTTCTCCCTCTGCCTGTGTCTCTGCCTCTCTCTCTCTCTCTCTCTCTCTCTTTTTCTCTCTCTCTGTGTCTCTCATGAATAAATAAATAAAATCTTTATTAAAAAAAAAAAATTTGGACATGAATGTTCATAGCAGTACCAGTCATAATAGCCACAAACTGAAAGAGCCCGGATGTGCATGGATAAACAAAAGGTAGTAGACTGTTACAGTGGATCGTCAGCCACGAAACAGAGTGAAGGCCAGTTACATGCTATGACATGGATGAGCCTTGAAAGCTTTATGCTAAGTGAGAGGGGCCACAGAGTGTATGATTTCATGAAGTGAAACTTCCAAAATGGGCAAATCCGGAAGTAGATTAATTAGTAAGTGCTGGAGAAGGGCATGGGGAGTGACCGCTGATGGGTGTGGGGTTTCCTGTTGGGAATGAAATGTTAGAAACTTAGGTTGTGGCAACAGTGGCACAATTCCGTGAATATACTAAAAACAAAAAACCCCATGAATTCTATGTTTAAAATGGATGAGTTTTATGGTATACAAACTATGTCTTATATAATAAGATGTTTTAAACAAAAGCATCCTAGGCACTATGCCTGAGACAGTCTCTGTGTTTTCCATACTTTCTCTATTCTGAGACTTTAAAGCTGCTGTCTGCTTAGTTCCAGAGCAGCCTCATGTTGGCATCTAGATTGTGTGAAAGACTCAAGAGGGGAAAACAAAGCTTTTATATTATAGGACAGTTTTGGTTTCTAGTGTGTTTGGAGGATGCCTTAGGGAGCAGATGCCAACAAATTAATATTTCTGTTTAAGGGTTTGAAATCTTTGAAAGCCAGTGCCAGGGCTGGAGTTTAGTGTCCCTGCCGTCACTGAGGGTGGGGACTCAGCTTGTTTTCACTTCAGAGCGATAGGAAGGGATCTCCCTCCGGCCAGAAGGTTCACATGCTCTAGATACTGTTTGGTCACATACTCTCACCGAGACACAGGGGTGCTGAAATGGTCCATGGGCCTAGACACTGTCTTTCTCCAGGAGCATCCCAAAACTGAGTGCATTTTCCTTCACATTTAGGTGTCAGAACGTCTCAGCTCTCCCCAAAGGCTTTGGAGTTCAAGAAGTGAAAATACAGCAGTCAGGCTTACTATTTGAACACAGCCGCTGCACCGTGCAGGCAAAAAGAGCTGACAGCCCAGGCAGACTTGTTCCTTGTGGCGCAGGTAAGGTATCCGCGTTCCACTTGCCCCAGAATAACTTTGCCCCAGGCTGTGGAGTGGCCTGGAAGGGGCTACATCCATGCAGCTTGGAAGGCCACCTATTACCAGAGTGGTCAGTAGTGCCAGCTTGGGACACATCTATACTGGGTCCAGTTCATACTGTGCCTGACCCTGGGCAACCTACTTACCCTGTCTTAGCCTCGGGTTCTTTATCTTCAGAGAAGATACAGAAGAAATATCATTTCTTAACAACTAATCTTATTAATAGGGCCACCTGGGTGGCTCAGTGGTTGAACATCTGCCTTTGGCTCAGATCATGATCCAGGGTCCTAGGATTGAGTCCCGCATCAGGCTCCCTGCAGGAAGCCTGCTTCTCCTTCTGCCTATGTCTCTGCCTCTCTGTCTCTCATGAATAAATGAATAAACAAAATCTTAAAAAAAAAAAATCTACTCTAGCTTTCTTGGTAAATTATAGGCTATTTTTTAAAAATCCAATTAATAAAATGGACAGAAGACATGAATAAATGTTTCTTCAAAGAAGACATCCAGATGGCCAACAGACACATGAAAAGATTCTCGACATCACTCGTCATCAGGGCAATTGCAAATCAAAACCATAATGACATATCTCCTCACCTATCAGAATGGCTACAGTTAACACAAGAAACAACTGTTGGCAAGGAGGTGGAGAAAAAGGAACCTCCTTATACTGTTGTTGGTGGGAATGCAAACTGGTTCAGCCACTGTGGAAAACAGTATGGAAGTTCCTCGAAAAATTAAAACTACTCTGTGCTCCAGTATTCACACTACGAGGTATTTACACTAAAAGTACAAAAACATTAATTCAGAGTTACATGCACTACTGTGTTTTTTGCAGTATTATTTACAATAGCCAAGCTATGAAAGCAGCCCAAGTGTCCATCAAGTGATGAATGGATAAAGAAGATGTGAGATAGATATACAGATTGATCAACAGATAAAATGAAATACTACTCAGCCATAAAAGAAAATGAAATATTGCCATTTGGAATAACATGGATGCAGCTAGAGTGTATTATGCTAAGCAAAATAAGTCAAAGAAACAACATATGATCTCACTCATGGAATTTAGGAACAAAACAAATGAACAAAGAAAAAAAAAACACACAAACCAAAAAAACAGACTCTTAACTCTAGAGAACAAACTGATGGCTACCAGCGGGGAGGGATGAAATAGATGGTTTATAAGAGTAGGCTTATGATGAAAAAAATATTTTCTTATGAGGATTAAATGGGAAATCCTATTTCATGCATTGACTGTATGTCCACCATATAATAAATTCTTAGTTGTTAAGAATTTATGAGTTGTTAAGAATTTATGAGTTGTTAAGAATGAATAATGATGAATAATGAACCTCTTCTTTATATTACTGTACTATGGAGGCCAAGCATCAGAGTGGCAGCCATTGACTCCGATGTCCTATCTAGCTCCCATGGGTCTGCAAAGAGGGAAATATTTTTGGGGAAACACTTCTGACATTCACAAGAAACTGAACAGTTTTAACCTCAGAATCTTGTCTCTTCATAGCCATCAGTTGGAGTGCAGTTCCTGAGCAGCCACTGGATGTCACTGCCAATGGTTTTCCGCAGGGAACAACAAAGAAAGGAATCCGGTGCCTTCAGGCCAGGTACAGCATATTGGGGCAGAAGGGAGATAGTGGTTGTGCAGGCACCTTTTACCACTATGTAATTCCGGAACATCTTCATCACCCCAGAAAGAAACCCTGCAGGGATCCCTGGGTGGCGCAGCGGTTTGGTGCCTGCCTTTGGCCCAGGGTGCGATCCTGGAGACTCGGGATCGAATCCCACGTCGGGCTCCCGGTGCATGGAGCCTGCTTCTCCCTCTGCCTCTGTCTCTGCGCCTCTCTCTCTCTCTCTGTGACTATCATAAATAAATAAAAATTAAAAAAAAAAAAAAAAAGAAACCCTGCACCTGTGAGCAGTCAGTCCCATGCCTGACTTCAGCCCCTGACGTCCACGAATTTACTTTCTGTCATTGTATTTATCCATTCTAGACATTTCACTGCATGAAATCATACGATATGTGGCTTAATTTACTTAGCATAAAGTATGCTTACTTAGCATAAGGTTTTCAAGGCTCATCCATGTTGTAACACGTAATGGTAACCTGTATACCGTTGTATCGATCTAACCACTTTCTGTTTATCCATTCTTCCATCAATGGACATTTGGGTTATTTCACTTTTGTGCTATTAGGAATGCTGCTGCTGCAAACATTTTATCATGAGATATCCGGTGGACATGTTTTAAATTCTCTTGGGTATACCTTAGTGTGGAATTGCTGAGTCATATAATGACCTTGGGGGTTTTTTGCTTTTTTGAGGAACTGCCAAACAGTTTTCTATAGCAGCTGCACCATTTTAAACTCCTACTAGGGATTTATGAGACTCAGTTACCCTACATTTTTTACCACATTCGTTATTGTCTGTCTTTTTTATTGTAGCCATTCTAGTGGGTATGAAGTGCTATCTCATTGTGGGTTTTTTTTTTTTTTTTTAAGATTTATTTATTTATTTATTCCTAGAGACAACAGAGAGAGAGAGACAGAGGGAGAAGCGGGCTCCATGCAGGGAGCCCAATGTGGGACTCCATCCTGGGTCTCCAGGATCACACCCTGGGCTGTAGGCGGCACTAAACCACTGCGCCACCAGGGCTGCCCTGTTTGTTTGTTTGTTTTTTAAGATTTTATTTATTCATGAGAGTTACAGACAGGCAGAAGCACAGACAGAGGGAGAAACAGGCTCCCCTCCGGGAGCCTGATGCAGGGCACAATCCCAGGACCCCTGGATCACACCCTGAGCTGAAGGCAAACACTCAACTGCTGAGCCACCTAGGCGTCCCTCACTGTAGTTTTGATGTGCTATTCCCTAATAATTGTTCAAGCTTCTTTTGATGTTGGGCATTTTTTCATATACTTATTAGCCATTTGTCTATCTTCTTCGGAGAAGTATCTATTCTTATCCTTTGCCCATTTTTAAACTTGGTGTCTTTATCTTTATTGTTGAATTGAAGGATTTCTTTATATAAAATGGATAGTCTTTTATCACATATGTATTTAAACATATTTCCTGCAGTTCTGTGGATTGTCTTTTCACTTTTTGAAAGTATCCTTTATGGCACAAAAGTTTTAAATTTTCTTGAAGTCTGTTTTATCTATATTTTTCTTTGGTGGTTTGTGCTTTTTGTGTCACAGGTAAAAAAACCATTGCCTGATTCAACATCAAATAGATTTGCTTTGTTTTCTTCTCATAGTTTTATAGTTTTTTTTTTTCTTAAGATCTTATTTATTCAAGACAGAGAACATAAGCAGAGGGAGAGGGAGAAGCAGACTTAACTGCTGATAGGGAGCCTGATAATGCACTCTGTTGCAGGATCTCAGGATCATGACCTAAGCCAAAGGCAGACGCTTAACTGACTGAGCCACCCAGGTGCCTTCAGTTTTATAGTTTTAGCTCTCAGGTTTATGATTTTGACCCAATTGAATTAATTTCTCTATAAGGTGTGAGGTAGGGGTCCAATTTCATTCTTTTGCATGGAGATACCCAGCTGCCCTGCCACCATTTTTTTGGAAAGACTGTTCTTTCCCCTGGAAGATTTTGAAAAGAACACTTTCTTGGGCTTTACCATTAGGAATTCTGGTTTCATGGGTCAAGGTTGGAATCCAAGAATCATTTATGAAGCTTGACAGTGATTGGACTGGCAAAAGGGGAACCATGAAAGCAAGACTTGTCATCTTCAAATTGGCTTTTACTGAAATGTAGAGCATATAGTCTGCTGGACATGAGACTCCCTGTGTGTTTGAAGGTTCATGCATCTGCCTTACTGATCTTTTTTTTTCTGAATGTTCAGAGATGCCACTCTGCTTTTTTCTCTTAGTAGTTTTCAATAGCCTGAGGGTGGGAGGGGTTTCAGGGGAATGACCTCTCCACCAAAGGTATTTACATCTCAGGTGGATTGAGCTGCCACTGAGTGACTGTTGTAGAATCCCATCATTTACAGGTACAGTTAACCCCTGAACAATGGGTGAGTTTAGGGGCACTGACACCCCTTGCATTTGAAAATCCATGTATGACTTGATTTCTCAAAAACTTAACCACTAATAGCCTGTTGCTGACTAGAGGCCTTACTGGTAACAAACGGTTCAAAAACATGTATTTCATACTATCTTCTTTTTTTTTTTTTTAAAGAGAGAGGGCATGCATGTGCATGAGTGGAGGGAGGGAGAAAGGGAGAGGGAGAGAGCATCTTAAGCAGGCTCGACACCCAGTGTGGAGCCCGTCACAGGACTCCATCTCACAACCCTGGATCGTGACCTGAGAGTAAATCAAGAGTCGGATACTTAACCAGCTGAGCTACCCAGTTGCCTGCTTATGTGCTGTATTCTTACCATAAAGTAAACTAGAGAAAAGAAAGTGTTAAGAAAACTATAAGGACATTAATAATGACAATGCTGTATTTATTGGGGAAAAAAACCCTTGTGTAAGTGGACCCTGTGCAATTCAAACCCATGTCATTCAAGGGTCAACTGTAGTTCTTTTCACTCTGAGTTGTTTTTCCATTTCATTACTATTTCCTCACAAAAAGTTGTAATTAAAGTTTACAGGTGGATTTCTTTCTTTTTGATGCTTATTTGCCAGCCTCAACACAGACAACAATAACAGCTTACATGTTCTTAGACTTTAAAATTTTATTCTTTGCAACCACTAACCTGGGTTCCAATAGCCTAGTCTGTGGACTCAAGACAATTTCTTATGGTGCCCTAGGCTGTTGAATTGAGTGATATTTACAAAATTAGGGGTGGAGGCTTTTGGATCAGTTTTTCCCCAAGGGCCTTCTAGCTTCAGACCACTGTTTGCATCTCTCAGGGACCAGCTCAGCCACAGACCAGAATGTGTTAACAGAGCAGGTTGTGCCTTCACCGGGACCAGATTTCCTGCAGAGTTCCCGCTCCACCTGCAGTGACAGGCCAGCAGCAGCCGTTCTGGCTCCTCCCACCTGATTGAAGCTGCAGTTTGTGCTTTGCTCAGATCTCAATGCTCTTCTCTGGGAATCTACACCCTCTTTTACCTTAAAAGGTCAGCTGCCTCTGCTTTCTGGCTCACAATCACCATCCTCTTTTCCAATTCCGGTAGTACTGTTCTCCTGCTGGTCCCAGTATGCTGGTGCTTTCTGTTGCTTGGGAGCGCTTCCTGTCCCCATGCTCACTCTGTCTCCAGTTATCCACATGACTTGGGACAAGTCCAGTTGCTGTCCGGGCCTTTGTGCCTTCGTATCTGTAAAATGAGGATATTGAAATAGATGATTTGAAGTCTCTCTGATGAGAGGCAGACTCGTACAGGGAGGAAGCGTATGGGGGAAGAGAGCAGCAGCTTTACAGTTCAGGAGACTGATGTTTCATCCCTGGTTCCCTAGTGTGTGACCTTGGGAAAATTCCTTTACCTCTCTGAGCCTCCATTTCCCCAACTGTAGAGCAAGGGTAACTAACTGTGTTTCCCCCAGGAATGTGATGAGAAGTGCCGGCAAATGTGGTGCCGGGTACTTGCCACAAGCACCTTGTTCAGATTGATTTTCCCTTCACTTGTCCAGTGAAGCTTCATAGTATGTGTGAAAGAGTCAGATTTTCTTCTGCTGGAGAGAAAACAAGTTTTTCTCACTGTTCATTCCCAAGTGCTGGCATCCTGGAACCACCTTCTTTAGAATTATGGGGAATATGAATGCAGAGTGGGATGTTAGAAACATTTATATTCTAATGGAATACGAGAAGAAAATACTTAAGTCTTTGTGTTCTTTTATACACAATGCATTAATAACAAACACCAAGTAAAGGACCCTCCTTTTCAAAAAGCTTCGTTTTTACTTTTTTCCCTTAAGTGGCAAATCCTTTTCCCATCCCAGAGCATCCTGGAGAGATCATGACATACTTCATTGGATTGTAAAAGAAGAGTGAGGGATTAAAAAACAAACAAAAAACCTAAGTGTGTCTAAGTTTGTTAAAGATAGGGTGAGATTAAGAATACCAATGTAAATATGTAATCTTTTTTTTTTTTTAATTTTTATTTATTTATGATAGTCACAGAGAGAGAGAGAGAGAGAGAGAGGCAGAGACACAGGCAGAGGGAGAAGCAGGCCCCATGCACCGGGAGCCCGACGTGGGATTTGATCCCGGGTCTCCAGGATCGCGCCCTGGTCCAAAGGCAGGCGCTAAACCGCTACGCCACCCAGGGATCCCATGTAATCTTTAAGAAATTATACTTATTGAGGCACCTGGGTGGCTCAGTCAGTTAAGTGTCTACTCTTTTTTTTTTTTTTTTTTAAGATTTTATTTATTTATTCATGATAGACATAGAGAGAGAGAGAGGCAGAGACACAGGCAGAGGGAGAAGCAGGCTCCATGCAGGGAGCCCGACGTGGGACTCGATCCCAGGACTCCAGGATCGCACCCTGGACCAAAGGCAGGTGCCAAACCGCTGAGCCACCCAGGGATCCCCAAGTGTCCACTCTTGATTTCAGCTCTGGTCATGATCTTGAGGTCGTGAGATCCAGCCCTAAGTTGGGCTCTGCACTCAGTGTACAGTCTGCTTGGGATTCTCTCCTTTGCCCCCTGCCTTCCCCTCCCCTCCCTCCCCATCTCTGCCTCGCCCTCTCTCTCAAATAAAATATTTTAAAAAAGAAAGAAAAATTACACATGTGTATAGCTTTCCTGGCTCTTTGATCCACCAACCAGCGTTGTTAACCAACTCACCAGGAAGAACCTAACATCCAAGAGTGTAATCCAGGGCACCTGGACAGCTCAGTCGGTTGGGTGTCTGCCTTTTGGCTCAGATCATGATCCCAGGGTCCTGGGATGGAGCCCCACATCAGGATCCCTGCTCAGCAGGGAGCCTACTTCTCCCTCTACTTCTGCAGCTACCCCTGCTTGTGCTCTCTTGCTCTCCCTGTGATGTAAATAAAGTCTTAAAAAGAGAGAGAGCAATTCTTGCTGCTAAAAGGAACCAAGGCTCCTTGGGAGAGTGGTGGCCAGCAGCCACCAGGAGAATTCTGTGCTTCACAGATAACATGAGCGGTTACTATTGAGTAGGTCTTGTAGACAGAGAAATTACTAGTGTGGTCACTCTGTTCTGCTGTTTAATAGGTCTTGAGAAAGGTCGTACTTCTCTGGAGGGAGCCCTTGTTTAGCAGAGGAGAGGTTCCCAGTATCCCCCTTCTAGCTTAATAGCTATAATACCTTAACATTACTCATTCAGCTGAAAACATTCACAAGAGAAAATGCTGTTGTTCCTCCAGAGGGAAGAATGCTAGGACCAGTTACAGAACAGGTGTCAAGTTAGCTCACTAACACGGATGTCTTCTTAGAGTGACGTTTGAGGCCTTGACATTTCACCACAGTGTTGGTGGTAGATAGAATCCATTAGGGCACCTTAAGTGATGTGTTTAACAAACTTTTATGTGGACCCTTCTCCAGGTCCAGATAGGCATGGTTGATTGCTAAGTCTTCTTGTTTTGTTTTTATTTTTCGTTTTGCAGCAAAGCAAAGTTTATTGAGCAATAGCAAAGTAATAGTACAAAGCTCCCAAAGAGAGAGGGGAACCTGAGAGGGTTGCCCTAGGGCTTCATGTTTTGGTGAATGAAATGCCTTGATATGCTTCATTAATGCAATAATGTGATGATAATCATAATCATAATAAAGCCAGATGTTCTCTCATAGTTGCACATCATTGGCCCCTGGGCTGTAGCAAAAGTTTCATGGGCTCACCTGTCAGTATTTCAAAAGAAAGCATGACTATCTGGGCAAGATACTTAGTTTATTTTTTATGTTTTCCCTTTGCTGATTCTGGGTGATGCAGGCAGTGGAAATGTTGACTCTGTAAGACTCTAGACTTCTGAACAAAAACGTGCATGGCCCCGTTCCCCAAAATGATCAAACAGACTCAGAAATACAGAGAAAGGGACGCCTGGGTGGCTCAGCGATTGAGCATCTGCCTGCAGCCCAGGGCCTGATCCTGGAGACCCGGGATCGAGTCCCACATCGGGCTCCCTGCATGGAGCCTGCTTCTTTCTCTGCCTGTGTCTCTGCCTCTCTCTCTCTCTCTGTGTCTCTCATGAATAAATAAAATCTTAAAAAAAAAAAAAAAAGAAATACAGAGAATAAACTAGTGGTTGGAAGAGGGGAGGGAAGGATAGGGATGGGCGAGAATGGGTGAAGGAGATTAAGAAATACTTCCAGTTATAAAATCATAAGTCAGGGACATGAAGAGTACACATGGGGGATACCGTCAGTAATATTGTAATAGCTTCGCGTGGTGACAAACAGTAACTGCGCTTACGGTGATGAGCATTTTGTGATGTATATAATTATCACATCACTATTATACACCTGAAACTAATAAAATATTGTAAATCAACTATACATCAGTTAAAATAAAAATCATGGCTGGTGGCTCGGTTGAGCAGCCAAGCCAACTCTTGATTTCGGCTCAGGTCATGATCTCAGGTTCCTGGGATTGAGCCGTTTGGCCATGTGGGCATGCACACATGTGTGTACTCTCTCCCTCTCTCTTTCTCTCTCAAATAATTAAATAAACCCTGTTTTAAAAAATCACCTTATTGGAGGTTGGCTGCCACAATGCTGTATTAAGTAATTTATTTTATTTCATTTTCTGGTCACTGCTGTTACAATCAGTTGTTTTGTTTTTCCTTGTTGCAGTTAATGTTTGTATCCAATAGCCTTGTTAACTCTTAATATTCTCCTAGTTTATCTGAGAATTCTAATGTAAACAGTCTTTTGCAAATAGTATTTCCTTTTTAATCCTTCATTCCTTTTATTTGTTTGTTTGTTTTTCTTTACTTCCTGTCCTAGCTAGAACTGACAATATCACAATCATCAACAAATAATGATTTTGGTTTTTGGGTTTTAATCCTTACTCCTTTTATTTCTTGTCTTACTGGCCAGAGCCTTCTGTGTAACATTGGATAAAAGCAGTGCCTTTGTCTTACTCTTGATTTTAAGGATGTGAATTTGCTGCAGATTTTTATAGATCCCCTTTTATGGATATAAATACTATCTTTCCTAGTCCTCGTTTGCTAAAAGGTTTTAAATCATTCTGTGGATGTTGAATTCTAAGAAATAAGAAATGCTTCTCTGCATATTTTTTTTCATCATTGTATTACATTTCTCCTTCAATCCATTAACAAGAAAAGTTTCATTAATTTTTTGGCTTTGTGTTTTGTTTTGTTTTGAAGATTTATTTATTTATTCGTGAGAGACTCAGAGAGAGAGAGGCAGAGACATAGGCAGAGGGAGAAGCAGGCTCCGTGTAAGGAGCCTGATGTGGGACTCGATCCCAGGACTCCAAGATCATGCCCTGAGCCAAAGGTGGATGCTCAACCACTGAGCCACCCAGGCATCTGTTTTATTTATTTATTTTTAATTTAAAGGAACTTTATATTCCCAAGTGCTAGCCACCACTCAAGCTCATTTAAGGCCCAGGGAGAGTGCTGTTTGAGGGCTCAGGACCCCTCATGAAGTAGCCTGGGTGCCAGCCGGGGGAGGGAACTTCTTGACAGACTGTACACTTCCCTGTTTCACATATCTCAGTTTGGCCAGGATGTCCAAGCTGATGGTACAGTCTGTGAGGATGGGGAAGGCTGTGGTGTGTAAAGATGAGACTGTACTTTGTTGGCACACACGCTTCCCTTTTCTGAATTGGCTCATGCACTGTGTATGGGAGGGAAGGAAGGAGGCACATGCAGTTCACATCCTAGCAGCATGGATGGGCAAAACTGGAGAGGCCCACGTGGGCTTGCAAGACACTCATGTCCTTCACTGTTCCAAACGATGGCCTGCACAAAGCTTCATGTTAGAAGCAAAGGATTGGCCTCAGGGGCCTAAAGTGCCCATGGGACTGTCCCGTGCATGTCCAAGTGGACTTTATGAGCGTAGTTCACACAGGGAGTGACACTCAAGTCTGAAACTGTTTCAGTGTTTTTTAAGCAGTACTACCCACAGGGCCAGCTGCCTTGAGAAGAGGTAGTCCGGGAGTTCAGTATTCCCACCTCTATCTTGACCCCATTTGAGCCTGTCACCTTGATGATTTAATTGCTGATGACACTTCTTAAGATGAGGTTCATTTTTTTCCTCACCCCAATTCAGGCCTTGGTGTTCTTCACGTGAAGAACAGGTGAAAATAGGGGAGCTCTGTGCTTTCAAACCTAAGAAAGCTACTGTGCGAAGCCAGTGTCTCATAGGGGCCTGCCACGTGTTAAACACAAAATAAATCTTCTTCGTCTTCTTTTTCCAAACAGATCCCGAATCAGCAAAGTGGAACTCTTTAGATCATTTCAGAAACTGCTAAGCAGTATTTCAGAGGACAAGTGGCCAGACTCCCTCAGGTGATGCTGTTGACCCATGTTTTTCTCATAATTAGGAAGATTTGTGGTTTAATTCTGGCTTACAAATGTCAGGAAGCTTTGGCAGGAGTCTGTGAGCACTTCATTACCGCTTGTGCACTCCTCTCTCCCCAGGGTCCTGATTGCAAACTCAGATCCGAAGTGTGCAGGATGGGTGGGTTAGTGGTACAAAGTTAAGAAGACTGGAGGGGAATCAGGGCTTGGCCTGTTCCAGGCTCTTCTTTCACCACCCTCTGAATGGAGAGCAAGGCAGACATGTGAGTGTTTGGGGAGCAGTAGAGTCTGTTAGGAATGCCACTCTCTTTTCTCTTTTGTTCACATCAGTGGTTGTGAGCTGCAGCCTATGGATTGAAATTGCTCCCAAATAGGAATGCAGAGAGCTATAAAACTGCTGCAGGGGCAGGTGGGCGAGGGCAGTTCAGACATTAACTACCCGTGGTTAGTGCCGTCACTTCATACGCACCAGACGCAAGCCACCCACACTTCTGACCACTGACTACAAATTCAGGGGTCCCTGCTGCCCCCTTAGGTTCGGAAATTCACGGGGATAACTCACAAGTTCAGGAAAGCACTATACTTAAAAAAGTATAGTAAAGTAGAAAATAGAAAGTAATGACTTTATATCATAAAGAATGTAAATCAGGACCAGCTAAAAGAAGAGACACATAGAGCAAGGTCTGAGAGGTTCCCAAACACAATGCGTCTGTGTCCTCAAGATGTGTCACCCTCTCAGCACACCACTGTGTGTCCCCAGCCAGAAGGGGGACCCAAGCTTCAGTGTCCAGAGTTTTCTTTGTGGTTTTATTATGTCAGCCTGCTTGAACCGTTGGCCATGTGGCATGACTAAACCCATTGTCCGTCTCTGGAGGCCAGAGTGATAGCACAGACTACACTCTGCTCTATGGTTAATCTCCCTGGCATGGCCAGCCCTGTCCTGATCTATCCAGGGCCCACCAGAAGCCACCTCGTTGCGTGGAAGCTCAGGTGTGATTAGAGGGGTCCACCGTGCAGAACAAGGACATTCCTGCCCCCAGGGAAAATACGAGGGTTTGGAGGTTCCCTTCCAGGAACTGGCAACAAGACCAGCCAAAGTCTTTATCATACAGCAGTGGGGAAGTGAAGGCGTTACTAGAACCATCTATGTCAAGAGGCAGCTGCTTGTTAGCACCACCATGCGCACTGCAGTCAGTAATGATGTCCTGCAGTCACTTTGCTCATTTTTTGTCAGACAAATGAATCAAACTGACAGTGGGGGGCGGGGGGGTGGTCCATAGATTTTGTATGTCAGTGAAAACAAATCTAAACCAAGGTCAGGGGAGACTTTATTTAAAGGAATCATGGCAGTAAGAGTAAGAGAGTAAAGGAATCACAGCAGCAGGATTGGCGCCAAAGCAAGGACACCGCAGCCCTAACAGTTTGTCAGCCTCTAGGGCCCACGGGAAGGAGCAGTGAGCAAGGCTAGAAAGAACCAGGAGGAGGAGGGCATGGGATCTGCAGTTAGCGTGATGGGACAGCCAGACAGGAAATATCTTTTCTGGAGATCAGTGGATTCTCGGGGGTTGGGGATGAGGGCTGTTAAGGCGTCACCCCACATTTTGATGCCGGCTCAGGGTGCAGTGGGTCAAAGTTCAGGGCCTAGGAGAAGGACAGAAGCATAACTAATGCTGGTCAAGGAAGCAAGAATTTTGTTGAGATTGGCATGTGGGTACAAACAGTTCAGCTCATCATTGAGACAGAAGAGAATGGGAGTTTGGAGGGTCCATCATGGGTAGACCTAGGGCACATCCATGAGTCTTACCTGAGTGTTACAGCGAGAGGGACTGCTTTGCAGGAAACCATTTCCCAGAACACTTTAAACCAAAAGTAGATAGTTATTCTTGTTTTATCTGATTTCACTAGGATCAGACAAGACTAGCATTGTTCATTCTCACCTGCTTTCATCCATGCTGCTTTCTAGTGAATTTCCTACGACAGAGAAAGAGCTGCTATAGGAAAACATACCCAAATCCTCCTGTCCGTAGGTCTCTGGTTAGAAAGCTGTCCAGCTGACTGCTCAATTGGCCACCATGTCGAGCCGATCATTGAGTATCTGTGTGCTTGCTGATGTGTGTGCATTAGGGTACAGAAGCTTGAGACGTACCACGAGTACAAGGAGGCCGCATCTGCTTATCAGGAAGCCTGGAGTGTGCTCCGGAAGCAGGCCTTTGGATCCTGGATCAGAAACCCTTCAGATTATCACCAGTTTAAATAAGAAGGGCAGACTACAGAAAGCTTACTGTAGCAGAGTAGTTTCTAGCATCCAGACTGGACTGTTTATTCCTTTGTGCCAGACAAGCCTTAGCCTTTCTTGTGGCTGAGTCAGGAAAATCAAAGTCTGCCATCTACCAGAGCAGCATATCTCTTCTTTGTAACGTCGACAGGATTCTGGAGCACGGAACAATCCATACTTGACTGAAATCCCTCTCTGCTAAAATGGCAGCTCGCTGATGACCTTGGCATCTGTCCTAAGTTGTATGTTACTGCTTCTCTAAAATATGGAATAAGAATTTGGAATATGATGCTTTAAAAGTACTCTGCAGTGGCTCCATTTTGCATGTTCCTACGTTGATTTGGCAAGTATTTATTGGGCTGAGATGATGTTCAAATCTCTGCAAGTTTTAGAGCTTCCTTTCACATTGTGGACAGGTTTATATATCCATCCGTTCTTCCTCGGGAGAGCCACCCTTTCCGGCTCTATCCATGGGACTTGGTTGAAGCAAACCTTGCTCTGTGGCTGTGGGTCTGTGAGCCAGCCCTGTAGAGTCCCAGAACTACTGCGAGAGCCAGCAAGGAAGATTCTCTCTCCTCTCGCACCAGGAACTGTAAGGGCCACATAACCATAGGACTGCCTGTGGCTGCCTTTGCTGCCACACATTGAGAATGAAGGCAATAAAGAAGGAAACTGAAATCCACTCGTGTGACCTTGTTTGGATGCCAGTGCCCACCCTGGACTGCGTGTATGTGAGATAAATTTGTATTGTTGTTTTGGTCAAGCCTGTTTGAGTAGATTTTCTGTGGCTTTCAACTGAAAGAGTTCTGTGTAAAGGCCAGAAGTCTGTACAGCAAATCAGCAGACCTAGCAACCAGTCCTGTTTTAATCAACATCGAATGTCTAACTCTCAGCCTCTCCACACCTTAAATTATTGACGGAAAGAGTAGTTTTCCATGTTGGGATTATTCCAGGTTCTTCTCAAAGTTCTTCAGCATTTTTGTATAGCTTTTTTAAAAGAAGATTTTATTTTTTTTAATTTTTTATTTAAATTCAGTGTAGTTAGCATATACTGTATTATTCGTTTCAGAGGTAGAATTTAGCGATTCAGCAGTTGCATATAACACCCAATGCTCATTACATCACATGCTCTCCTTAATGCCCATCCCCCAATGCCCCTCCTTAAGATTTTTTTTTTAACGATTTTATTTATTTATTAGAGCAAGAGAGAGAGCAGGGGCAGAGGGAGAAGGAGAAGCAGAGTCCCTGCTGAGTGATTTCAGGCTTAAACCCAGTACCCTGAGACCATGACCTGAGCCAGAGGCAGACGCTTAACCACCTGAACCACTCAGGTGCCCTTAAAATTTTATTTTTAAGTACTCTGCACCCAGCATGCGGCTCAAACTTAACGACCCAAGATCAAGAGTCGCACGCTCCACTAAGCCAGCCAGGCACCTCGTCATTTTTGTGTAGCTTTAAATGTTTTTTTTAATAACAGCTTTATTGGAATATAATTTACATTCCACAAACTTTACCCACTTAAAGTATACAACTTAGTGGCTTTTAGTATATCCACAGAGCTGTACAACTTCACCACAATCAATTTTAGAACATTTTTTTGTTCTAAATATGGTGGGGAGGGGACACATCAACCCAGCATGGTACCCATTTGCAGCCACTCCCTCTTGTCCCTCAACCCCAGCCCTAGGGCAGCCGGTAGTCTACTTTCTCTCTCTAGAGATTTGTCTATTCTGAACATTTCACATAAACGGAATCATATAATATGTGGTTTTTTGTGACTGGCTTCTTTCACTGAATATAATGTTTTCAAGATTCTGATGTTATAGCGTGAATCAGTAGCACAAATCAGTACTATATTCCTTTCTATGAAATAAAAATAACATTCAGTTGTATGGATGTACCACATCTTATTTATCTAGTCATCAGTTGATGGGCACTTGGGTGGTTTCCACTGTTTGGCTCTTGTGAATAGTGCCGTTATGAACATTCCTGTACCAGTTTGTGTGCGAACATATGTTCTTAATTTTTTTTTTTAATGACAGAAGTGATACATATTTGTCCTAACAAATTATCCTTGAATTTTTTTTTACATAAGAAGTCTTTTTAGGTGGGGATGCCCAGATGGCTCAGCAGTTGAGTGTCTGCCTTCAGCCCAGGGTGTGATCCTGGAGTCCTGGGATTGAGTCCCACATTGGGCTTCCTGCATGGAACCTGCTTCTCCCTCTGCCTGTGTCTCTGCCTCTCTCTGTCTTTCTCTGTGTCTCTCTCATGAATAAATAAAGTCTTTTTTTAAAAAGTCTTTTTAGGTAGCAGGAAAGAAAGGCAAAAGTATCACTCTCTGGAGGCCAGGCCTTCCCATATGCTGCTTTAATCAGGGAGATTCTTTGACCCCAAATTCTAGCAATTAGGGTAACAACTAGCAGGAGCTTTTTAGTCCACAGAAGATTATGCATCTCTCTCTCTCTCTCAAGAGATGCTATTTAAAGGGTAAAGATTTGTATGAGAATGTAAGGAGGTAATATCTTTTTATTCCAAATTTTATGGTAAATTCGTCAAATCAATACAAACAAACAAACAAACAAACAATGTAAAAACCACCCCTACATTTAGACTTCAAAGCAGTGCTCGCTTCGGCAGCACATATACTAGACTTCAAAGCAAAAACTGGGAAAACCCTGAAGGCTTCAGACAAAAGGCAATTTCAGGCTCTGTCTGTTTTCTCAAGACCTAAAAGTGGTGCTTAGACATCCAACTTCCTACATTTTACTTCAGTCTTTCATAAAACCCTTAAATCTCTTATAAAACCCTTATAATCTCACCTGTGCCTTAAAATTACATTTTAAAATACTGGCAGGTTCTCAAATTTCACACATTTTATTAGATCATGTGTTTTTACTTGTGTTTCTTAACCCATATTTAACCTATATTTGACTGATAACCATTTCTGATTTTTAAGTTCATTTTTTTTTCTAACCCTTTCTAACCCTTTTAAAACATGTAGAAAACTTTAAATGGACACAAAAAATAGAACAATGCAGCGGACCCCCACATACACATCCCCAGGACGTAACAGCCACCGGCCTTATGCTGCTGTTACCTAATCTATTCTCCCCTGCCCCTCTCCTGGGGCTTTCTTGGAACTTTCTTTTCTTTTCTTTAAAGATTTTATTTATTTATGTGAGATAGTGTATGTGAACAAGCAGGGCAGAGGGACAGAAGCAGAGTCCCCACTGAACAGGAAGCCCAACACGAGGCTCCATCCCAGGACCCTGGAATCATGACCTGAGCCAAAGGCAGATGCTTAACCAACTGAGCCACCCAGGAGCCCCCCTTCTTGGAGCTTTCTAAAGCCAACACTAACCATTGTATTTCATCCAATAAAATGAACAGGAGTTCCTTAATATCTAATATGTATTCTGTGTTTGCTTTTCCCCTGTTGTTTCAAAAATATCTTTTGGCTACTGATTGGTTCAAATTAGAACCCCCCCAAAAAATTCCACACGATGCACATAATTTATACGTCTTTGGTTTCACTAAATCTGTAACAGTTCACTTCCTTCTTAAGTTTGACAGATGGGTCATTTGTCCTGTGGAAAAGCTCACATGCTGCGTCTGGCTACCTGTTCCCTCCCAGTGCTGTTTAACAGGTTCCTCTGTCCCCACATTTCCTTCAGATTTGCAGTTCCACATAGAGGCTTCATCAGATTCAGGTTCAGCTGATTTGACATGAACACTTCTTAGTTGATTCTGCATACTTCTTTTGCGTAATATGAAGAGGAACATCTGGTTGTCCCACTCAGTGAGCAGTGGATTTAGTGGCATCAGCCTTTCTATTCCATCATGAAGTTCCCTATTGTCCTTTCACCTAATGGTTTTAGCAGCTGTGTCAGGGATCCCCAAGACCACCCTCCGGTTTGATGGTTCACAGAATATACTCCCAGAATGCAGCAAAGCTGTTGTAATTACTGTTTATTTCAGTGAAAGGGTACAGACTAAAGTTGGCAAAGAGAAAAGGCATACAGGCTAAGTCCAGGAGAAAACAGGTTCAAGAGTCCACTTGTCCTCCTTGCATTAACCATGTGCTCCAGATGCTTTGACATCTGGGGCCTTGCTTACCCTGGAGAGACTGCCCGTAGGAGGCTAGCAAACTCCTAGGAATAGTTCAAACCACGCACTCCAGAGTCATGCCCCAGCCACCTACTGTATGGGGCTCTCGTGCTCTGGGCTACTCTCCACCTGCCCTCATCACCCCGAGACCAGGTACTGAAAACCAGGGACAGCCCTTGTACCTCAGAGACCACAGAAATGAGTCAAACTATCCCATCCCAAGTGTGCCAACCCTTCTGTCCCATCCCTCCTCCTTTACAGTAACGCCTCCTGACCAACCTTGGTGCTTGCTTCTCCATAAGAAGGAAGGGCTCCTTCTGGCCTCCCAAGTCCTCTCCTACAAAAAACTCCCTGCCAGTGGACTTGCACACATTTGGTTCTCCCAGCAATGATGTGTGACAGTCCAGGCAGAGTGTTGCCTGCTTGAGCTGTGGGTGCTGCTGACATGCTGCATGCACAGGACATGCCCCCCATAACAAAGTATTGTCTGGCCCAAAATGTCAGTGGTGCTGAGGTTGAGAAACCCTAATCTAGTGTTTTCAAGTCACTTGAGGGGCACCTGGGTGGCTCAGTTGGTTAAGCATCTGCCTTTTGCTCAGGCCATGATCTTGGGGTCCTGGGATGGAGCCTTATGTCAGGCTCCCTGCTCAGCGGGAGCCTACTTCTTCCTCTCCCTCTCTGCAAGCACACACTCTCTCTCCAAATAAATAAAATCTTTTAAAATAAATAAATCACTTGAAATCGTTCCTCTTTGAGTTATCGCTCCAAATCTATACACAGTTAACTTTGTTTCATTTTGCTTTTCTTTTGGTGGGGGAGAAGGGAGAGTGTGGCTTTTCAAAAAATTATGTAAAATATTTATATGATTCCAAAATTAAAACTAGTAAAAAATAAGGGGAGCAAAACAAGCTACATTCACAGAGGTCTCCCATCCTCCTCCTCCCCTGTGTTTGTCCCTTGGCCCAGCACTGACTAACCATTTTTATTAGTTGTTAGTGGACATTTCATTTTCTTTTTGAAATGCTTTGTATTTTTGCCAGGATATCTTTTGGATAGATTCTTAGAAGTGGGATTTGCTGGGTCAATGGGTAAATGAACATACAGTTTTTCTTTATTGAAATCCATCTTCAAGTGTCTGTTTCTAAATACAGCGAGCACAAAAAATAAAAAGCAGGACAGCATTAGTACATTCCATTTCTATAAAAAAGAAGAGTGAGAACTTTCTGTGTTTTACTTGTATATGCCAAACTATCTCTGACTGGATGCAAGAAACCACTGATGCAGGGCCCACGGGGTGGGCAGGGGAATGCCTGGGGCCACGAGTGGGAGGGAGACTTTGCATTGAATCCCCCGTATATTTTGTTATTTTAAAATTTTGAACCGTGCTAACATCGTGCCTATTTTAGAAATTTCAAAAATGGGGGACACCTGGGTGGCTCAGTGGTTGAGCATCTGCTTTCTGCTGAGAGCATGATCCCAGGGTCCCAGGATTGAGCCCCACATTGGGCTCCCTGCGGGGGGCCTGCTTTTCCCTCTACCTATGTCTCTGCCTTTCTCTGTGTCTCTCGTGAATAAATAAAATTTTTTTTTTAATTTTCAAAAATGGAAAAACATCTCTGTATTCCAAAACTGTCAAAACCCCAGAAAATACTCAGAAGTGACATTGTATAGGGAAGAGGGACTCCCCGACATATTTTAGGCAGCTCTGCTTATAATTCCACAGAATCGTCTAGCAAAACATCTTCTGAAATTTGGCTCTTGATGGACATCTACACTTCCCGCCTTGTTTTTGTTCATTCACAAGTGAATTCTAACATTACATCTATGCGTGCATAATTTTTGTCTTTTTAAATGAATTTTGAATTTTTTCAAAAATCTTGAATTTTTAAATGTGGCTTGATTTAAATCATTGTGTGTATATATATTCCATGCAGTCATTCCTGCCTGAGAGCATGGGCTAGATGCCGTGTTTCATGGAGTTTGCCAGTGCCAAACATTAGCTCACTGTCTAGGGAAACGAAGCTACTATGGAGAAAATGACCCGCCCTGGCTGCCAGCACTCTGCTTGGAAGAGAAGCAGGCCTTGTCTCACTTGGTCGTGTCTGTGGCTGGTGGAAAGCTGCCTCCACCTGGACCTTGGCAGAATGTGTTGGCTTTGAGACGGGCTTCTGAGCAAGCTTCAGCCAGAATTTTCCAGTTTCTAAAACCCAGTTCCTTTGCAAGCTAGTTAAGTGGCTTAGGACAACGCTACATTTTCAATTACCACTGTCCTCTTGTGATGCTGTGTGGGAAGGCCAGATGAGCTGGGGAGAGGAGGCCCAGCACAGCAGGAAGGTTATGGAACTAGGCAACAGCTTCTTAGTAGAAAGATGGAGCATATGTGCTCGCTTGCAAGGGCTCAGGCAGTTCTTCCCATAAATACAAAGGCAGCTATCTTGAAGGAGGGGTGAGACACAGAGCCAAGAAAGATGCTTTTGAAGAAAACTTTATTTCCCAGAAAGAAGCATTCTTTTTGTACCATGTGCTGGGGAATCATAGTTGGCCATCATATCTCATAAATGTGAATCCCTTTAAAGCCAAATGTGTCTGTACTGGGGTTAAGACTGACTTCTTGGAAGGCTATCTAGATGCATCCAGAACAAATTTAAGTAGTGCTTGCAGTCCAAAAAGGGGAGAAAAATTTGCAGAGACACACTTCAGGGCTGCAGGCAAAGTTACATGCGTTCAATTTTTTATTCTTAAAACTGAGGCCCCAAGGGCAGCCCTGGTGGCCCAGCAGTTTAGCTCCGCCTTCGGCCCGGGTGCCAGGGCGTGATCCTGGAGACCCGGGATCGAGTGCTGTGTTGGGCAAGCTGCATGGAGCCTGCTTCTCCCTCTGCCTGTCTCTCTCTCTCTCTGTCATGAATAAAATAAAATCTTTAAAAAACAACAAAAAAGGCCCCAAAACTAATCCAGGGGGATAGAGATCAGAGTGGTTGTTGCCTGGTGGAGGACAGTGGGGGATGGGGATCAGGGTTTAGTGGAAAAAAGCCTAAAGGGACTTTTTAGAATTATGGAAATACTCTTGTTTTGATTGAAGTGTTGATTACATGGGTGTGAGCACTTGTCAAAATTTGTTAAGCTCTACACTGAAGACCTGTGCTTTTTATTGTAATTATACCTCAACTTAAAAATGCAAAAAACAAACCCCTAGACCTATTATTTGGTTTAATAGAATAAACTTCAATCAGGATATTCAAGTAATTATATTTTAGTACCAACTCTGCAACTGCTTCCTATGTGAATGTGGGGGAAATATTTTTCTGACTTCTAACCTCTCAACCTGTTCTACCAAATCAGGTCCCAGCAATTAGGATGCTCGGGTTTTCAACTATAAGGTAGGATTTTTCATAAAAGTTTTTTTTTTTTTAAGATTTTATTTATTCATGAGAGACACACACACAGAGGCAGAGACACAGGCAGAGGGAGAAGCAGGCTCCCTGCACGGAGCCGAGTCTGGGACTCAATCCCAGGACCCCAGGATCACGACCTGAGCCGAAGGCAGATGCTCAACCACTGAACCACCCAGGCGTCTCTCTCATAAAAGTTCTTAATTGGGTAAATGATGCAAAGAGAAATTTTCTCTAAGACACTGAGTCCATTGACACTTTGAAATACAGATGGCCTCAGTCACGTTGGTGGCAAGAAAGGGCTGGAAATAATTCTTGTCTTTGCCTGGTAACTTGGGTTCTGAATTTGGGTGTGGATTTTTTGGTCCCTTATACTAATGAGCCAGCAGGGGTAGGAACCAGCTTTTAGCACTAAGCGTGTTCAGCACTGAGTTTCAATTTCCAAATTCAGCAAAGTGTCTTAATAGGAAAAAGGCAAAGACAGAGCGTCACTCCACGTGGGGACCCAGGCTGCCAAATGTTGGTCTCAAGCACATGTTCCCTGAACTTGGGCTTGGCTCCAAGAAGAGAAGAGCTCACAATGGAAACAGTGATGGCTGTTTGCTCAGGCAGCCAGGAGAATGAAAAGTGCATTGAAACCCAGCAGTGTCTCCACGGGGAGAGGTTCGGTGGGCCCCTTAGTGGTGAAACCAACCTGTCAACAGAGTGGGATTACAGAGCCCGTTCCCAGCATCTTCAGTTCAACAAGACCTTTCTGTGCAGCCCCAAGAAATCTCAGAGAAGTTGTACTTTGGCCACTGCAAGCTTTGCTCAACAATAGGTGTACTCTCAATCCAGTTCACCCCGTCTTGGTTAAATTAGATTCTGTTGAGAGAAAAGAGCTCTTCTTGCAGTATATTCCCTCATCCCCGTCAAGATTTCACCCAATTCCTTTTTTTATTGCTACTACTTATGGCCTATTTTGACTTCCAGTGAGTATACCTTTTTAGCTGTTTTTTTTTTTTTTTAAGATTTTATTTATTCATGAGAGAGAGAGAGAGAGAGAGAGGGGCAGTGACACAGGCAGAGGGAGAAGCAGGCTCCATGCAGGGAGCCCGACGTGGGGACTCGATCCTGGGTCTCCAGGATCAGGCCCTGGGCCAGAGGCAGGCGCTCAACTGCTGAGCCACTCAGGCATCCCCAGCTGGTTCTTTTCTTTTCTTTTCTTTTCTTTTCTTTTCTTTTCTTTTCTTTTCTTTTCTTTTTTCTTTTCTTTTCTTTTTTCTTTTCTTTTCTTTTCTTCATATATATATTTTTTAGAGTAATCTCTAAGACCAACATGGGGCTTGAACTCGCAACCCCAATTTCAAGAGACCCATGTTCCCCCGACAGAGCCAGCCAGGTGCCCCTCAGCTGGTATTTTCATGCCTTACTTTTTGTTCTTCGTTTATCCAGTGCCATTATAAAACACCCTCTGTCCTAGCTCATCCGTAGCTGCCAGGGCGAGACAGCAGCTGGCAGTGGGAGAAACAAGGTTCCAGGGCCGTATAGTGGCAGCAGTCTCCGCCCACCCTGGATGCCAGGATCCACTTGCCTTTGCTGACATGGGCAGATCAGACCATCCAGCCCACCTCTTTGCCTCCCTTGTGAAAGAGGAAGGCCAACATGGGTGAGTATTTTGCTTGCTTACACTTTAGAGGAATTCTGTTCTAAAATAAAAGGGTGGTGCTTAAACTATGGTGTGGTGGTTGCAAACCCGAGTATTTCCAGGAGTAGGAAATTTAAAGAAAGTAGTCAGAGTGAACTGAGAAGTGTATTCCTTGTCCAGTGAAGAACCATTATTTTGTTCCAGCTGATTGTTGTCAGGTCTTAATAATTTTTTCAGAAGCCAGAAAGGTAGATTTTTACATCTGTGTCTCAGGGCCGCATAGAGACATGGGTCTTCAGTTCGAATCCTGGTCTAGCAGAACAAGGATCGATTCTGGCCGCAGGGCTGAGTCAGAACTATGGCTCCAGGATGTACTGGTTGTGTGATCATGGATAGGTCAGTACGTTCGCAGAGTGTCCGTGTCCTTGCCTCTGAAATGAGCCCCCTCCCCCACAGCAGCAGGGTCACAGGGACGAGAGGAGATAATGGATAACACGGATGTGAAGGGGGCTAGCTATGTGGCCACACAGGAAACACCAGCCTTGGTATTTCAGCTTCTAAGTGACTCTTCAGTTTGCTGATCCTGATTCCCAGAGCTTCTGCTAATCAACAGGAGAGACTGGCCTTAGCAGAAGCCTACTGGGCAAGGGTTTGCAGAGCCTCCTGCCGCATTCTTGGCACACAGCCTCTCTAGCTGCGAAGGGGGCGAGGAAGCAAAGCCGCTGATCACAGAGGTGTATATGGACACTCCCACCTAATTCTTGTGGCTTTGCCTCCCTGATGTCAACCACCAGGATTGGTTTTTTCCTCCCTAAAGAAATAAAGATGAAAAGGGGGACCAATTGCACTTTTTCAGTCTAATGAAGAGCAAGTCTTTTGAGATGAAGAAAAGTGATACTGCCCGGGCACCTAAGTGACTCAGTCGGTTAAGCATCTGACTCTTGATTTCAGCTCAGGTCATAATCTCAGGATCATGAGATCAGATCCTGCATCAGGCTCCACACTGGGTGTGGAGCCTGCTTGAGATTCTCTCTCTCTCTCTCAAAAAAGAAAATTGATACAGCCTCCTTCAAATTCTCCTGGGAGATCCTCGAGCCACCTTTGGGACTGGTGCCATCTAGAGAGAATGTGGGTAGAATGAGAAAAAAAGGGGACAGTAGACTGAGCCCTGGAGGCCACAGAGAGCTCAGGAACAAGTGGAAAGCACAGGAAGGAGTGTGACCGAGAAGGCCAGAGGGAATAGACAGGAGCTTCGAGGCAGGGGCAGGTAATCTAGAGTAGAATATATTAAAGAGACAAGGAAGGTAGGAACTAAACTTTGTCCCCTCCTCCTCCCCCACTGAGGGACAGGTTATTTTTGGCCACCTCGGCAAGCACAGGGTCAGGGAAGTAGGAGCCAGCTTCTCCTGGGCTGAGGAGGGAAGAGGAAGTGAGAGATGAAGTGCCTGTGTGTGATTTTCCTTGGGGGAGACCCAGTCTCTGTTCTCGCTGATGTAACTTAGAAACAAAAAGTTATGAAACATTTCAAACATGACAATAAAAAGAATTAACACCCACCACACAATTGGCAGTAAATGTCTTGCTGTAATTCCTTCATGTCTTTATTTTTTGGAAAAATAAAACAGGACTTGCTGTTTTTGAAATCCCACGTTTACCCGAACACACAGCCCACCTCCCTGATACAGTCCCCTCCCTCTGCTAGGTAACCACCATCCTCAATTGCATGGTGTATACTTTTATTACATAAGTTTGTATTCTTAAGGAATACATACAATTATTCTGCATGTTTTTACATTTTTATAAGACTTTAGTTTTTTAAGTAAATTACACCCAACATGGGGCTCGAACTCACGATCACGAGATCAAGAGTCCCACTCTCCACCAATTGAGCCAGCCAGGTGCCCCACATGTTTTTAAACTTTACAGAGATGATATATTTCTGCTGAATGTATTTCTGCATCTTGGTTTTTTTCTTCCTCAGCACCATTTTGGAGATTTATGTTGACCCATGTAGCTCTAGTGCTTTCATTCTAACTGCTGTATAGTATTCCTTTGTACAAATTTACCAAATCTTACCCTTCCATTCTCCCGCTGGTGAACATTTAGCTGGTTTCCATTTTTTTGTTCAGGCAAACAAGGCTGCAGTGATCATCTTTGGACATGTCTCTTGTACACGAGTGGGGATATTCCTAGATATACCTAGATGCAGAATTTGCTAGGTCATGGGTTATCTGCATTTTTAATTTACTGGCTATTGTTGAAATTGCTTTCCAATGTGATAGTAGCAGTTTATACTTACAGAAGCAGTTTATGAGAATTCCACATATTTCATATCTTCCCTACCCCCCCCCTTTTTTTTAAGTAGCCTCCCTTCCCAGTGTGGAGCCCAATGCAGGGCTTGAACCCACAACCCTGAGATCAAGAGTCACACGTTCTTCTGACTGAAGCAGCCAGGTGCTCTGTGATCTGGTTTTTCTATATATATATCCAATTATAGAATGATTCGTTAACTAGCCCATCATTTTTCTTTTGATTTTCACGCCATCACTGTTGTATTTTAAACATTGGTCTGTTTCTGGGTTTCTGTTGTGTTTCCTGGTTTGTCTGTCTGTACACCATATGGTGCAGTCTTAATTACTTAACTACTGCTAAGATAAGTCTCCCAGCTTGTTTTTCTTAACACTTCCTGGTTATTCTTGGCCTTTTGCTCTTCTAGATGGATTTAGCATCAGTTGTCAGATTCCACAAGACAGAAAACAAAAAACTGGTTTGGATTTTTATTGGAATTGCATTATAAATTAATCTGGGGCAATATGCAGCTTTACAATATTGAATGTTCTCATCCTGGAATATGGTATATTAGTGTATCTCTCCTTTTATTTAGGTCCTCTTCCATTTCTTCGAATGTTTTGTCCTTTTCTCCATGAAGATCTTGCATATCAAATTTATTCCTATGCACTTACAGATTTTTGCTCCTTTTGAGAATGAGATCTTTTTTCATCCTCTAATTGCATACAGCTGGTATGTAGAAACAACATCCATATTTGTAACTCCCCCCGTATCCACAACCGTGCTGAACTTTCTTATTCTGAATTTTACAGATTCTCTTGGATTTTTCTGTGTAGACTATCACTATCTACATAAAAGAACAGTTTAATCCTCCTGTCTCATTTTTATGCCTCTCATTTACTTTTCCTCTCTTACTGTACCAGTTTTATGCCAGGACCCCGTTGAGTAGAAGCAAGGGTAGACATTTTTTTTTAACAGCTTTGAGAATATTGAGATATAGTTCACAAATCACAAAGCTCACCCTTCAGACCTTACAGTACCATTTATATTTGTTGCTTGGCTTTTCATTTTCCTACTGACTTGTCATGCTACCTCAGACATACGTTTTTTATACACCTCTCATTCTGGGTTCTGTTCCATTATTTGTATTTGTCTATTCCCAATATCAGCATCACTGTGCTTTATTTACCACAGCTTTAAATATTTGCTCTAGATTTTTTTTATGAATTCCCTTTATCAAGTTAAAGGAGTGCCCTTCTACTCTTAATTTGCTAAGAGGGTTTTTAAAAATTATGAATGGATCTTGAATTATTTTAGGTGTTTTTTTCTTCATCTATGAGGTAATTATATAGTTTTTCTCCCTTATTAGCTTGGTATATTTTACTAATAAACATAACGATGGACTAAATGACCCGTTGCTGAGCTAAGCTCTACCTGGTCATGATTGTTTTAGTTTACTACTAAATTTTATTTACTAGTATTTTATTCAGGATTTTTCTGTTGATTAATAATAATAATAATAATAAATAATCTGAAATTTTTCTCTCATAAAGTTTTGGCATTGACATTTTAGGTATCAAAATGAATTTGTAATTAACCTTTTTTCTAATCTCTTAAAGTTTAAGACAGGGTTAAGGATTCCTTACATAATGTGGTAAAATTCATCTTGCTAGTATCTTTTAGTGCTCGCTTCAGAAGCACATATACTAAAATTGGAACGATACAGAGAAGATTAGCATGGCTCCTGCACAAGGATGACACGCTAGTATCTTTTAAGGACCAGAGTTGGGGGAAACTAGATACTACTTTCTCTTTTTTTAACTTTTCAAACTTTCATTCAGATGCTACATTTTAAAGGCAAAATTGAGAAATCCATTTTTATTGGTATTACAAATTAGGCTGCTTTCCTCAGTCATTTGTTTTTATAGATAACAACTACTCCCTCCTCTGTTCCAAGAATACTTTCTAAAATATTGCTTTGTAATTATGTGTTTCTATGTAGTTCACCCCTAAGTGCCTGGAGGATGGGGTAATGTTGTATTTCTGTCTGTGCCTCAGCGTCCAGCAATGTGAAGCACATTGTAAATAGAAAAAAAAACAAACATCATGACATGATTTCACACTGCAACTCTTGTCTTTCCTCTTAAATCTCAAGCGCGGTGTCTCTCAGTGGTCACTTGGTAGCAGTATAGCTGTAAGAATTATACTACCTATCTCAGGAGTTCCTTTTGAAGATGAGTCGTGATAATATATATAAATCATCTGGTATCCGGCCAGTGTTACTTTTTTATTTTTTACTTAAAAAAAAATGTTTTAATCTCTCCGCCCAACATGGGGCTCAAACTCACAACTCCAAGATCAAGAGCCACGTGTTCGGGACACCTGAGTGGCTCAGTGGTTGAGTATCTGCCTTTGATTCAGGTTGTGATCCTGGGGTCCTGGGATCAAGTCCCACATTGGGTTCCCTGCAAGGAGCCTGCTTCTCCCATAGGCAGCTGTGTCTCTGCCTCTCTCTTTATCTGTCATGAATAAATAAATAAAATCTTAAAAAAAAAAAAAAAAGTCACGTGTTCTACCAACTGAACCAGCCAGGCACCCTTCTAAATTTTTTTTTTTTATTATTCTATTTATTTGAGAGAGTGAGCAAGAGCACACGAGCAGAGGGAGAAGCAAGGAGCTCATCTCGGGGCTCAATCCCAGAACCCTGATTTCATGCCCTGAGCTGAAGGCAGACACTTAACCAACTAAGCCCCTCAGGAACCTCTATAAATTATTTTTAAGAAAAAGAAAAACACAGCTCGTTTTGGTGGCCCTTGCTTTTTGGTTTTCTTCTTCCCTCTATTTTTGTTCAGTTACATTTGTGGATTTGTGGTTGTAAAAAAGAAACAGATCAAAATTCCTTTTGAAAGCTATCCCTCTCCCATTTCTCTATAATCCTGTTCTGTTCATAAGGTTAGGAGGGTTTTATCATTCCTTCCCACCAGTCCCTGTCTCAAGTGAGGCCACAGTCTTCCTGGAGACTTTTAACATTGCCCTAGGAAGAAATGCTCTTCCACTGGACTTGCCAAGCTGATGGGGCCATGTTGCCTTCGCAGGAAAGGAATCTGCCTGAGAATGAAGTCAAGACAGAGGGAAACAAAACCAGGAGCAAAGGGCTTTGATGGTATCATTCCATCTCTAGTTCAAGCATCCTTTTTAGAGCTTAAGCCAGTTTGAATTAGGTGGCTGTCACTGCAAACAAGATTTCCTTCAACACAGAAATTGTTCCTTCCCTCTCCCTTGCTCACTCAGAGGTCAGTTTGTACCTATTTCCAGTTTGAAACAACCAGCAGAGACCGCAGATTTTATGGGGTCAGGTTGAGGAAAGACCACCATGATGCTTAATGATAAGCATTTCCTCTGATCCCAGCTGGGAGGCTGACCTCAGTAGACAGCTGTGACGAGCTGCTTATACAACCTGGTAAAGATAAAGATAAGGATCTGTGTTTCTTCCCCAGTAGAAAGTGCAAGGCAGTCATTTTAACTGCATGTTCCTAGGTTTCTTTACCCTCATTATCTCTGTAGGGCTCTAGCCTCCAACACAGACTGTCTGAGGAGGATCTGGGAAAGTAAGCTTTCCTCTTAGATGCATTTGTGTTTTGGCAAGCCTACACATTTATACTAATTTGTGAGAAATAATGAAACTCGTGTGCATGGGAAAATCTGTGATTTTTAGGAAGGGGGCTTGAAAAGTAGCACCAGGAAGCATACAGATACTTTTAAGAGGCCATTGTGTATTCAGTTATCATCCCACCACGGTGTAATAGTGAAAGACTTGCAAACAACCCAAATGCCATTAACAGGGGCCTAGGTATCAGGTACATAATAATGACATATTCACAGTGTGATGAATATGACTGTAAAAATGAATGAAAAGGCTCCCTATGGGGCAGCCCCAGTGGCGCAGCGGTTTAGCGCCGCCTGTGGCCAGGGGTGTGATCCTGGAGACCCGGGATCAAGTCCCACATCGGGCTTCCTGCATGGGGCCTGCTTCTCCCTCTGCCTGTGTCTCTGCCTCTCTCTCGCTCTCTCTGAATGAATAAATAAATAAATCTTTAAAAAAAAAAATAAAAAAAGAAAAAAAAGAAAAGGCTCCCTATGAACTGATATGGAAAGATCACCAGGATATACTATTAAATGGAAAAGAGCAATGTGTACGTAAATATATATAATGTTTTCTTTCGTGGAAGAGAAAGAAGAAAATAAGGACATATACTTACTGGAAAGAAACAAAATTAAAGTAGTTTCCTATAAGGTGGGAGGTCAGGGAATCAGGAACCAGTAGTGGGAGCCTGACTTCTCAATGTCTACTATTTATAGTCTTTATATCTGAACCATGTGGGTATATTAACCATTTAAAAAAATTAATAAAGCACCCCTCTTATGACACAGACCACTGCTTCCTATCCCAGGCCACACTGCCATGGGCCCCACAAACTGTCTTGCTTGACCTAGCAGACGCAGAGCTACCTGTCAGGCCCGTCTGGAAGAAAGTAAATAAAGGACATGGTCACACTGCAATGCCTTTATAAGAGGAAGTTTTATTGTTAATTATTTACCTTAATAGTTTCAGAAAGAGGAACAGATTAGCTCAGTCCAACATGATTGGCAGTTGGCAAAATCTAGTGAAGCAAGTGTTCTGATTGCTAAGGATTTAATTTTGGTGCTTTTAATACTTAGCCATCTTTAACACTTCAAACATAATCCAGAAGAAATGCATCATCTCCCTCCCTTTCACGTTAATACCCCACCTACCTCACTTTAATATGGAAATATCTTCATTAAATATGATCCCCAGAGGAACATGTCCCCTGGAGAGGACAGCCATGAGGACAGTGCACAAAAGGAAAACTGAAAATAAAACTCTGTATGATAATTTACTAATCTAAGGAAACAAAACCTTCCAATATATTAAGAAATAAATCCAGTTACAAATGCACTAATAGGTCTATGTGAAGAGGTCTGGAAACTGAAAATGGCCGGCTATTTACAAGATACACAAGCAGGAACGGTGCACCTAGCCCAGCACTGGCCCTCAGAAGCCAAAAGTGTTCTCTCCACTGTAGGCCACATACAAGAATCCATCTTCATCTTTTTCCTTCTCATAAAGCTGTCCCATAGTTAGGCTTGAAAGAGAAAAGAAAGAACAGTGAGAAACTGATTTTGGTCACTGAGTCTAGGTTCTTTTTGCTTGTTTGTTTTTGTTTTTATAAAGATTTTACTTATTTATGTGAGAGCAGTCTCCTCCACTGAGCAAGGAGCCCAACACAGGGCTTGATCCCAGCACCCCGGGATCATGACCTGAGCCGAAGGCAGACACTTAACCAACTGAGCCACCCAGGTGCCCTGAGTCTAGGTGTTTGAAGAAAGTTGGTTTGAGGAAAAGGGACTTGACTATGTAAACCACCTACTCTACCATACTTTGGTAGACAATAAAAGTAATTCCAGGGGCGCCTGGACAATCAGTAAATAAGACTAGAATCAAATTTCCTTCCTCCTGCCTCGAGGCAAGGCCACTTGCTGCACCTTCACACTAAATTATCCCTTCAGAGGCCAGTGCAGAGGCCAGCGCTAGCTCCTTGAGTGGGCTTGCCTGATTAATACCTGAATGCTTTCTGGATGCCAAGGGCAAGAGAAAAAAAACCTAAGCAAAATTAAGAGCCTAAGAGGCCCATCCCCATGTGGGTGGAGAACCAAGGTAAAGATGACTACATGGGACTTGCTTCTCCTTCAGGCTTTTGTGAAGGTTTATAATTTGTACCTAACATGATAAGTATAAGTGGGTTCATTCTTGTGGAAACTCCCCCACCAAAAAAACCCATGCTCCAGCGACTGGCATCAGTGCCATCAAAGAGAAGTTATTTTCCTCACATGTAAGGCAAAATAAGATTGTATCTGGGATCCAAAGAAACCCTGCCCAACCCTCCTAAGAACCCTCCAGAAATAGATGTTGCTCAAACTAAACATGTGTGGGCGGGAAAGCTGGTTTTCCCTAAGCCATAAAACAGACTGCAGTACAGGAGACCCAATCTAGCTCCCTGCCATGGAACTGAGCTGTAGCGGCTCCAGAGTAAGACTAGTAACGCAGGGAACCCTGGGCGAGCTCTGGCCACGTGACCGTACTATGAGAGAGACGCAGCAGGCACAGACACGTGCTAAACATCAGGGTGACCACACGTGGGGTCAACCAGAACCAGCCGTCAGACAGTAGTCTGAGAGCCAGCACAGACTACAGCGGACAGGCCACTTAGATGCCTACATGCAGGACTCAGTAAAACAAGGGCCGGGGTTTCTAGGGGAGTTTGGGGCCACAGGCTGCTGAAACAGGGCCTGCGCCCCTCTGCTGGTGTGCTCCTGGAGGGCTGCGTGGGACCTCCACATAACAGGGGTACAGGCCGCATCTATAAGGGGAGTTTTTCCTTTCCTATTCTTCCTGCCCAACTGTCAGCTTAGCCCAGTTGGCTGTGTGGGCAGATGAGAATTCTTAAGTAACAACATGGGGGTGGATGAGTAGGAATACAAATGACCGGTCATCAGCATCTGGTAAATAACAGCGCTCCCGATCTCTTAACCTGAAATCTGTAAAATAAGGACTCCCTGGAAGAGCACTGTCCACTACTATGCTATTTCTGCTATGATAGAAATGTCCTGTATTCCTGTTGTCCAATACAGTAGCCACTGCCTACGTGCAGCACTCGAAATGCGGCTCATCTGAATTGAGACATGCTGTAACTGTCAAACATATACAAGATTTCAAGACCTGGTATGAAAAAAAGGATGTAAAAATCTCAGTTTTTATTACATGTTGAAAAGACATTTTGGATACTTAAAATGTATTAAAATTAATTTCACTTGTTTCTTTTTTAATGTACTAGAACATTTTAAATTACAAACGTGAAAAAAAAAATTACAAATGTGGCTCACATGCCATTTCTCAACTGTACTGCCCTGGAACATGGAGGGACTTGAGGGACATGGGCAGAGGGAGAAACCCCGTCGTAAAGCCCCCTAGAGCAGTAAGCCTCAACCTCCACTATACAACAGAATCACAGGTGAGCTTTAAAACATCTCCATGCCCAAGCCCTACCCCAGACCAATTAAATCAGAATCTCAGGAGGTAGGATCCAGGCATCAGTAGGTTTCAAATGCCCAAGATGATTCCAGGTGCAGCTGAGTGGAGAAACAGTCTCTCTGCCAGAGGGAGAGAGGTACTTGTGTTTTTTTTTTAGTGTCTTATTTTAAGAAGGCAACAGGAGGTGGTTGTCCTCAATTCAGGACCCTGAGATCAAGAGTTGTATGCTCTACCAACTGAGCCACGCATCCCATCTGTCTTCTTTGTTTGTTTGAGATGCTTATCTTTAAGAACCATATGATTAGGAAGTGGAGTGAGGAGCCAGCAACCAGCCAAAAGCTTGACACGTAACTGTCTCTCTCAAGAAGACTTTTACCCTGGTGGACGGGAATGCCCCCAAGGAATGCCCTTGCTTTTCTCTGACACACCTCCAAAGGAGCGACAGGGAAAATAGCTACAGCTATTGTCACAACTCTCTTAGCCCCACTTCCTCCAAAAATCCAGGTGAGCACCTTGGTGAGCACCTGGCCTACCATCTCCCCATGACCATTACTAGAGGGATTTAGAGGCAGAAGTAAAAGACACTGTATATTTCAAAGGCAGCCACTGTCAAGTCCGGTTCCATCTGACAGGCTAAGTGCACTCTGTTCCTAGCAAATATGAACCCCTAGTGCAATGACTCCAAATCCCACTGCTGAATTAGAAGAAATACTTGAGGAGGGGGACCTGGGTTGGGCACCCGACTCTTGGTTTTGGCTCAGGTGTGATCTCACAGTCATGGAACTGAGCCCTGCATCAGGCTCTGACTCAGTGGGGAGTCTGCTTTAAAGTCTCTCTCCTTCTCTCTCGCCAGTCACTATCTCTCTCTCTAATAAATAAATAGTATCTTTGAAAAAAAAATACTTGAGGAGCTACATAAATACTGGTGGCCCACTCCAGACTCTGCCTATAGTAAACAATGACCACTGGAGCCCCTGCTGCCTGAGACAGGCTCCGAGACTGTAAGCAGAGACCCACAATCATGTGGCTCTCGTTCCTTCTGATTGTATTACCTTTTAAGTAAAACTTGGGTTTATAAATCTGTTTAATCCATGCCCCCAGCAGCTATAGAGCGTGATCATAAAAATCCTAATTACAAAAGCACTTATGTGCCAAGCACTATTCTAAGTGTGTTCATATTCTTTTTATCCTCAGAGCAATCTTCGGAGGCAGCATAATCCTCAAAAGGATCACAATCCAGTTTATAGGTAATAAAAGTAAGGCAATAATAAAGTGAGACATATCACAAAGCTAAGACACATCCTTAGCACTAAGCTGTGCTCCCTCCAAGTGAATACACAGATCTGTTCTACTGCCCTAATGTCAGCATCTTGTGCCTTCTGCACACATCTCCCAAGACTAGTGCTTGTCACACATACACATGTGTGTCCGAAATCACACACATGCCTAGTTTGAGTCTCTCTGGATTCAGTAGGTCAGAGTGGGGCCTGAGATTCTACATTTGTAACAGGTGCCTAAGTAAGGCCACCACTGCCAGCCTCTGTGTCAGAGCTCTCTCTTCAGATCCTGTAATGTAACAACTGGATGGTTGTGCCTGTGACTCTAAGAATCCTCTTGCTGTTCTTTTCTGTCACACAGCCTCGTGTGGAAACTTTACTCAGTTGGGAGCCACACTGGGTCCTTAAACTCAGGACACCCCTTGGGCGAACTTGGAAACTGATGATATTCAACACTGGGAGCAGAACACTCCATTCAGCAGCCTGTGACCGAATGCCCAATTCTGATGTGACACTGAGTGCCATGAAACAAGACTGAAACATCTGTACAGTATGATTTCAAAATAGGACTTACAGGATCAGGCCACACACATACAAAGCCAGAATGATTTGGTCTGGAGCCAAAAAGAGCTGGGCCCCAATTGCAGCTTAAATTTATTAACTCCCATTAAAAAAAAGAAATGAGTTAAAAGGCGACCCTAGTCAGTGGGCAGTCTCCAGGAGGAGGCTGGCGTGTCAGTTTAGGACATGTTCCAAGCCTCTGAGAAGATAAGTTTCGCTCTCAAGAGGTCACCTGAGCCACACAGCGCTGGGCAGGCCACAGCCAAAATGCCCAAGGATCCTCACACAGGTGGCTTGGAGGTGCCTGTCAGGCTGAGCTGCACAGGCTCGCTGGATGGCCTGACAACCGGCGAGCAGCGCTGTAACTCTAAGCCTTCCTGCTGCAGGTACTGCTAAGGAAGACAGAGGCGACCTCGGGCCCCTAGAACTAAGACACAGGGCTGTGGCATCAACTATTACATGCGCTCACCCCAGAAGGGTGCTGCTAAGCACCAGGAGCCCTGCCACCTTCCAAATGCTTGAGCCTGACAAGGAAAGAAATGGGAAAAGCCAAGGGCAGGCAGATTCAAGCCACAGAGCCCATCTAAGGCATTGGTGGGACCCCGATGTACTGACTCTCATGAACCTAAAGTGGCCCCTAAAACTCTGTTACTCACCCCGCCCCTAAAACTCTGTTACTCACCCCTACATTCAGGGTCACACAGATCCAGACAAACTAGCCAATAATAACAGCACCTTTCAAAAGGGCCCAAATTTGGGAACAGCAGTGCTGCCAAGGGTGACATGAGCTTGAAGCTCCTTGAGAGCACATGCTGGGGGAGGCCGGCCTAGAACTGAGCACTGAGCAGGCACCTAATCCCCGCAGAACCTTCCCATGGCCCTCGACCAAGGTCAGGTCCTGAAGGCTGTGGGCTCCAGCCTGACTCACGAATTGGCTGGACCGACAGGCACACCTGGTCACCCATCTGCTTCAGAGCCCACATGCTTCCCCTGGACCTGGATTTCTCTCTTGCCCAGCAGGGCTGTGGGCGGGGGCCACTGCGTGGACCCTGGAAAGGCAACCACCTCAGAGTGAAAGTCAACTTAACCATGAAGGCTCTCGATGTTCTAAAAAATAAAAATTAACTACTGGCTATCCCTTTTGTCGGACTTTTTTCTCTGATATAAATAAAACCCTATTGCATTACTGCTGGAATAAACCCTTGGAGAGGTATTTACCTAGAAATGATCAAAAGTGTTTAAGCACAATTCTAAATAAAGGATAAAGGGACTATAAGATCTCACAACTTCCTTTTACTTAGTTTCTCTTCAAGATCAAAGGAGCAACTAAGCACCACAATCTTAAAAAACGTTTCCAAGTGTAACATTCCCAAATTATCACACCTTAGAGATACTTTAAAAATATATTACTGCTTCTATTTTAAGCAGGGATTAACAAGATTCTTCTGTGTTCTAAACAAAGATCAAAAGGTAGGTACCACGGCCAGGTCTGGGTTCCCTGCTACTGCCATGACTGGAAGTCTGTACACTGGTATTTTTTTCTTGAGTTCTGTCTGCACCAAGGGACAATTCTTTTGTTTTTGGCCTGATTCTGGATGCAGGATCCTAGGCTGAGAATTCAACTTTCCAATGCTAAATGGGAAAGGGGAGTTGAGATCCTACCCCCTCTGCCCTGCTTTAAAAACAAAAACAGAACTCAGAATTTAGGAAGTAAAACTCCGGGACTTGCCTTGGTCTCTATTTCTAGAATCAGTATTTAATACTCACTAGTCTAAACAATAACCACATTTTACATGATCGCTTGTGTTCCAGAATACTCCGAAAGTCCCACTGCAAGGCAAGAATAACTGAAGTTACTTCAGCTCCACCTCCCACCTCTCAAGTGATCCTCACGCAAATCTGTCATAGGATGGGAGAAGCCTCCTTAGGCCTGGACTCATCCGTTCCAACTCTGATTTCCCCAGCCACTTTCTGAAGGCTGCAAGCACTGGTGGAAGGTTGAGGCCCCGCACTTCCTAAGGAGGCTGGAAGGAGCTGAGGAAGAGGCTGCTGTTAACGTGCCTTGGGGAGGAGATGGCAGGACTGAGTCACACATTAGCTTTAGCAGGAGACCCTGTGGCAGTTCCGTGTGTGCTGCTGTCAAGTGATCAGTATTTGCATAAGGCCCAGTGATGTCATATACCACTTTTGTTTAGAAACAAATTTTCTTAAAAAAACCAAATCGCTGTATTAAGTGTGGGGACAGAAAGTCATTAACTGGGGCCAAAGGCCCGGGCAGAGGAAGCCTGGTTAGCGATTCTCTAAAATCCTGACAGGGGTCACTGGTGTCATCTGCTTTAGGGCAGATTCTTACCAGGCTGGAAAGGCAAATGGGACTGGGAGAGAAAAGGAAGCAGCCTCTGCTGCCCTGAGAATTACTTTTGATTTCCAATTCTATTTATATCTCAGGGATAATGGAGGGAGGGGGCAGTTGCTAATCTGCAGCCATTTTAATTGCTAGATTAACATGAGGCCATCAGAGTAATAGTGTCTCCAGAAGCCTGCACATCTCCTTTAAGAAACATCAAAAGTGGGATGCCTAGGTGGCTCAGTGGTTGAGCGTCTGCCTTCGGCTGAGGCCATGATCCCAGAGTTCCGGGATGGAGTCCCACATCGGGCTCCCTGCGAGGAGCC
Source organism: Canis lupus dingo (assembly GCF_003254725.2). Classification (NCBI taxonomy): domain Eukaryota; kingdom Metazoa; phylum Chordata; class Mammalia; order Carnivora; family Canidae; genus Canis; species Canis lupus. Next base: position 75,391,909 of record NC_064247.1, read on the forward strand.
TGCTCCTCCCTCTGCCTATGTCTCCGCCTTCTCTGTGTCTCTCATAAATAAATCAATAAAATCTTAAAAAAAAAAAAAAAAAGGAAAAGGAAAAGAAAAATCAGAAGAATTGATCAAATAAATTCAAAGCCACAGGTCTTAGACACCTGCTTCCTTCCCTAAGAAGCCACTGCCAGGAAGGAGGAAACACAGAGTTACCCAGACTCTGCAGAAGCTGCAGGAGATGGAGTTAGCAGGAGACCCTGTGGCAGTTCTGTGTGTGCTGCTGTCAAGTGATCAGCAGTGTGATGACTGAAGATTCACCTCTCCACCACCTTAAGAGAAGCTGAGTTACGACTACAGATGCCCAGGGCTTCCTAACCTGATGAACCCAGCACCATGCTGCCTGGAGGTCGGGGAAGGAAGGCTGGAAGAGCCCCACCAGGTGTCAAGACCGCCTCTGCCAACACCACAGCTTCCTGAACAACAGCTATAGGAGACCAACAGCACCTAGCAGGCAGGCCAGGCGGATCTCCTCAGGCTGGACACTGACCTTACTGAAGAACCTTTCATTTTTCCCCAACCTCTCTGCCAAACACAGGAAATGGAGGTGGTGGAGATTAGGAAAGTAAATCAGATAAAAAAATAGCCAGAGCTATCTGTCATAGGAAAGGGACTAGATTTTGGCTTAGGTCTTTTCTGGAGCTTTCAAGGATTTTCAAAGGGAACATATTTTGGCCAAACTGGGATAGTTCCAGGGATTCTGAAAGCCTAAGCTTGCAGAAGTACTACCTTTAGGGGAGTAACCAATGAGACTTACTTGGAGTCTCCAAGATGAGATGTAGCCAGGAACTCACACTCGGGGGAGAGGGACTAGCATCTGGCTCAAGGGCTAATACTCAACCAGTAATGGCAAAGGACTGACCAGGAATTTTGAAGGAGCCAGTCCATTTTCTTTTTTCCACCAGGGACTAAAGCTGGGCTGTCAACTACACAGAAGAAGAGAATTATAATGCCCCAGAAGACTCGGGCCCCAAGTTATGCCAAAGAATGCTTCTAGGCAGCACAACAGCTAGAGCAAGGGGGGCGGTTACTCTGACAGTCGGAGCAGGTGCTACGAGGGGGGGTGTAAGTCTGTAAAGAGACCTCAGAGCCTTTTGCTGGACAGCAGCCATTCCAGCATACCTGAGGATCAGACAGCTACACACTCGCAGTGGCACAGAACTAAGTTTGGAGAGCAAGCAGGAGGATGATTAACTGAAGCTGAGCCTCAGCAGGGCCCACAAGCCCCTAGTGGAGAACGACAGGACTTATTTCATGGGTCATTTAAAGAAAACCTAATTTTAGGCTCATTTAGGTTCTAGTGATGGCTTAAGCCTAAGTAAATCCTGAACTGTTTTAAAGTATTCATCAGGGTCTGAGGCTAGATTTTTTTTTTTTTTTAAGTCCAACCTTGTTCTATTTTCTTAACCCAAAGTATATTCCCAGATACTGTAGCCCTTTCTTATTTTCCTTGAGCTCCTCATGTCAGGGAGCACAACATCCAGATTTCCAGTCAGGACCTCTAAGAGTTTTCTCACCTCCAAAGTTTAGAGTTCTGTAAGCAGCCAAGCAGGTGGCCAATGCTAGTAAACACTTCTCACCTGGACTGTGGGACTGTCTTATCCACAAACAGGAAGATTGCCTTTTCAGAAGGAAGCTGGATCCTTTTCCTGATGATCCACATGAACTGAGCCACAGTGATGTCAGATGGAACCAAATACTTCCGTTTGTCAATGTCGACAATCTGAGAGCCTGAGACTTTTTCCACAATCACCTGGGAAAGCAAAGAGAGATCAGGACTGGGTTTCTAAAGTGAGGCTCTGGCCTTGCATTGCCAGGGAGCTGATGAATACTATGTGGGCAAGGAGGTGGGTGGGAAACTGCACAACACTGGAAAATATGCCCCTGATTTAATAAACCACAAACTCTTAACTCTGGAGGTTAAGAACTGACATAAATGTATGATACGGAAACAGAAAGTGCTTTTCTGTGGTCAATTATGTTTATCATCCTGCATCTCAGCGAGCATAAGAGAAACACACGCCCTTACTACAAAGCTCTTCGACATTTTGTCTGGGCAGACCTGAGATACCTGGTTTCATCTACAGCCAGTTACTCCAAGACTCCAGAATGAATCTGCCTTCACACTACAGAGGAAGTAAGATCCCAAGGAACAAAGGGGAGAGGAATGGATGGACTAATGGGAATGAGTAAACCAAGCTCCTCATTTGGCCTGTTGCTTCTCCCTGAACTAGGTTTCAAATGTGTCCCTCCTAACCCCTCCTCAGAGTTTTGCTTGTTCAAACAAAGAGCTACAATAACAGACACGGATGTCCTCTAAAAATCAGTAAGAATTATAGAAACTTTACCCCTGCCACGGAAGAAACAGGATCTTTATTACTGATTAAGGAGGAACCACGAAAGAAGGGAGTTCTCAGAGGCTTCTCAGATTTTTTTTGGTCAGCAAAGGATGACAGGGTCAGAGTGAGGAAAGGGAGCTAGAAATCAAGTAAAGACAGAGGCTCAAAGTTAAAGATGAGTGTCCTGAGACTAAAGTACCACTTCTAAGACCAAAGTGACAGTCTCCCTCCACCAGTGTTCCCAAAAGTGGCAGTGACCTGTTGCCCTGTCCTAGAACATCGTTCCTTACATAATTGGCGAGGGAGCCCAGAGGCTGCAGACAGCTCGCTGGCCTAGATCGGGAGATTCAGCACTGAGGCACCCTGAACAGCACCTGCTCAAGCCCCTCACGCCACGGCCCCCAAGGCCCCGAGCCCCGTCTGGCTTGTCTGCTCCTATAACTGGGACTGGAACCTCAACTTATCAACTGCTGAGTGGCCCGGGGCCCTATCGCGAGTCCTAGACGACGGGGTGACGACGAGGTGAGGGGGCGGGGAGTGCACTCACCGGAACGCGGTCGGGGTATTTCGCTCGGATCTTCGCGGATTCCACGCATCTGTGTTCTGTGGGAAACAGACGGGGCTGCCGGTCGCGCCTGCTCGTCCGCCGCTTCCCGCGCCCCCGACCCACCTCCCCCAGCGACCTGCGCACGCCCGGGTCCTTGTTACGGCGTCTCGGCGGCCTCGGTCCTCGGCCCCCGCCTCCCGGCAGGAGGGCAGAAGGCGGCACAGCGTCCGTGGGCAGCCGGCGGGGGCGCCGGGGCCTCCGCGACCCGAGGCCACAGCTCGGCATCCGCCCCGCCCGGCCCAGCCCAGGGCGGCCCGAGTGGGGGAGGGGGCCCACCCGCCGCCGCGACCCCCACCACCCGGCCTCTGACGGAGCCTTACCCAGCGAGTGGTCCTCCTTGAACATCCACTTCATGGCGACGGCGGGGAAGGGATGCAGCCGGCTCTCGGAGCCGCGGAGCTCAGCGAACCAACCACAACAACAACGACGGCAGCAGCGGCGGCGGCGACTACACGGCAGGCGGGACTTCCGGCTGCCGGAGCCTAGCAACCGGCCGGGGGCGGGGCTTCCGGCGCAGTTCGCCGGGACGCCGCGCCAGGGGGCGTGGCCACATTCAAAGGGGCGGGGCGAGCGGCGGGGCGGGGCGGGGCGGGGCGAGGCGAGGCTACGAGGAAGTGGGGCTGATGACGTTGGCCACCGGCAGTCCAGGAGGGGTTTCGGTGACGGGGAAGGGGATGCTGTCGGGAACTGCTAACAGGAACCGGGTCTCGGCGGACGTTGGTAACGGGAAGAGGAGTTTGGGGGTCTGGCTGATAGGATAGGGCGCTCAGAGGGCTTTTCATGAGGGAAGTCTCGGTGTCGGGAATTTTGGAGCATGAGTGACAGACGAGGGGTCTCTGATGGTCGATAATGGCGGGGTGGGAGAGATCTGTTTAGCGCATTGACAGTTTGGGGAGTATTGTTTGGAGTGGTAACAGGTTGGAGGGTGTGGCTAATTTGAGGGGCCTGTGTGGGGAGAGGTTCTGATGACAAGCCGGGGGTTCAGTATTGGAGACAGCCAAAACAGGTGGCCTTGGACCTAGAAATGGAATTTAAACAAAACCCTATTTCCTTCCTTTTTTCATGAATAAATAAACGTTTGACTAAACATGTAAGCACATGTATCACAAATAGACATTTGAGAAGCATAACATCTCACTGATCACAAAGAGACCCCTTAACCTTAACTACAGAGGACTTAGAGGTGACTGTCAGGCTGAGAGAATTCCCCTGAGAGTTGGTCATGAGACAAATTTCTTTGGCAGTCAGCATGGAGTTCAGCAATCACAGTCTAGGCTGTGAGTACGTGTGTCACCTGCCTGAGCATATGCCTTGAGTTCTCCAGTGATGTCACCTCTTTCTTCCTAGCAGAGTCATCAGGACAGTCTGCTCTGGGTCAACATCTGTTTACTAGCTGGTGAATATGTAACAAGAATATTCATTTAATTGGGCACATGATCCTTGTCATGTGCTTATGATTCTGATGCATCTGAAAGGATTGCATGTGTGAATATTGTCGTTCACCATTTCCCATAGTTGTAATTCCTGATGGATGCTGTGGAATCTAGCTTCATTCTAGAAGCATTTTGGTTATTTTAAGATTGTCTGAGCAACCAAAATAGGCTTTTGTTTGCTTGCTTGTTTTTAATGAAGTGAAAAGCCCTTTGAATTTCATACCTAGAAATTATTACTGCTGCATACAGGAGCACTGTTCTAGGTGTTGAGGAAAAGCAGTGAACAGAACATTCAGCTGTCAAGGAGTTTCTAGTGGGATAAGACAACAAATGTCAGGTAATGGTAGGCGCTGTTTAGAAAATAAAGCAGGGTTGGTGACGAGTGACAGTGGGGTAATGCTAATCAGGTAAAGTGCTTGGCATAATCAGGGACAGGAAGGAACCCCTTGTGGCTGGAGCTGAATTAGCAAGGGGGGGTATGTTAGAAGATGAGATCAAAGATATGTGTAACAAAGCTGTTGAGTTTTTTTTTTTTTTAAGATTATTTATTTATTCATGAGAGACAGAGAGAGAGAGAGGCAGAAACACAGGCAGAGGGAGTCGCAGGCTCCACACAGGGAGCCCGACGTGGGACTCGATCCCAGGTCTCCAGGATCAGGCCCTGGGCTGAAGGCAGTATTAAACCGCTGAGCCACCCGGGCTGCCCAGCTGTTGAGTTTTGAATTTCATGTGAAGAACTTTGGATGTTATTTAGAATGAAATGAGAAGTAGAGGATTTTAAGCAGAGGTGTGACATGGTATGGCTTTCCTTTTGAACTGAGCAGGCTAGCTTTTTTGTAGACAGACTCTAAGGGTTTGAGAATGGAAGTCAGGAAAACAATTAGGAAGCTATTGTGATAATCCAAGTGGAAGATGATGTTGGCCTAGACCAAGATAATGTCTGTGGGGATGGTGGGAAGCAATTATATTCTAGATATATTTTGAAGGTAGAGCCAACCAACAAAATTTGATGATAGATTGAATATGAAGTGTGAGGGACAAGTCAAAGTCAGAGTTTTTAGAAGGATGGAATTGCCATTTACTGAAATAGAGTGGAGCCAGTTGGGGAGGTGGGGATCAAGGTTTGGTTTTGGCTCTATTGAGTCTGAGATGCCCAAGGGACACATCCAAATGAAGATATATGGAGTAAGTGAATAGATCTATGAGTCTCAAATTCAAGAGAGAAGTATTTAAAGCTATTGAACTGATGAGATCAGCTAGAGAGTGAATGAAAAAACTGAAAATACCTATTTTGCAAATAGAATTAAACACTGAGGAATCAAAGTGGAAAGATCCCATAAGTCACCCCTTACAGGAGTGTAACCTGATGGTCTTCGTAAGGTGCAGTGTTTTTCTGTCTTCTATCTTTACTTACTTCTTTGATGTCTTTTTCCAGTTCACCATTCTAATTGGATTCTCTGATCTGCCCTGATGATATGCATCACCTTCTTTACCTATGGGGTCATTATACTAGCTTATTGAATGTTCTAAAGATACCGAATGCCTTCCTTGAGGGGGTGGCTAGTTGAAAAGATGACTCAGAAGAAAAAATAGGATAATTAAAGTATGCAGTTATATATTAACAGACTTATAAAATATGCAGAATAAATTTCAGATGTTGGAGAGGTCCTGCACTTGAATGCTGAAGGATGGTTAGGGCAATGGGGGCTGACACCAAACCAAGCGAGGCTTATCAAAAAAGACTAAACAGAGAATGTGAATCTTATGTGTCAGAGAGAAGTGTACATTTTTCAAAGGACAAACTTCGCTTAATAGACACAAAGACTGGGGTTAGAAGAGGGAACTGGGAAGCAATATAGACAAATGCTGGAAAGCCTTGATGTGAACATTCAGGCGTTCTGAACTGATTCGAGATACCCTGAATGGGAGCTTTTAGAAAGGAGTAGAACGTGATCAAAATGTGTAGTTTTAAGAGAACAACTCTCTTTGTCCTTAAAAGTAAATTCTATGAAGGTGCACCTAAGAGGCTCAGTAGGTATAGTGTCTGACTCTCGGTTCCGGCTCAGGTCATGAGCTCAGCATCCTGGGGTCAGGCTCCGCACTTAGCAGGGGAGTCTGCTTATTTCCCCCTCTCTGCCTCTCCCCGCCACTCACGTGCTCTCCTTCTCTCTAAAATAAATAAATCTTTTTTAAAAAGTAAATTTTATGAAACATGAAAAAATTATGGAAATGGAAACAGAGAAGTCAGTTCTCAGTTATGAATATATGACAATGACACAATATACACAGACCTTTAGCATTTTTAAAAACTAAAATTCCAAAAAAAAATAAAAAATAAAAATAAAAATAAAATTCCCTCTTAAAGAATCAAAATAAGACCACAAAGATTAGCTTCTTCAAATAATGGAAGCAAAGAGTAAGTATTAGTATCCATTATTATTAAATACTTTTGCAAAGCTCATGGCATCTCAGGGGAGGCACTTCACACACCTAAATTCTTAGGAATCACCACCTTGTTCTCAGCAGTGACTAAGCTGACACTAGCCACAGTATGTGTTTCCTTCTACTGAAAGAAGGAACTTTGAAGGCAAATGCCTCTTTCCTTGGTGTAGAGCTGCACTCAGGAGGTAACACTAGAACCATCGATTCCAGAATCTTATTTTAATGGTTATTCTTAAATTTTTAGTTCAGTGTAGTTAACATACAGTGGTGTATTAGTTTCAGGCATACAACATAGTGATCCAACAATTCCATATATTACTCAGGGCTCATCAAGATAAGCGCTCTCTTATATAAGTGTTTGGTGTCAGCCCCCCATTGCCCTTCACCTATTTCACCGATCCTCCCATCTACCTGCCTTCTGGTAACCATCGGTTTGTTCTATATAATAATATAGTCTGTTTTCTGGTTTGTCTCTTTTTTTCCCTTTGTTCATTTGTTTTCTGAAGTCCCACATATGAATTAAATTATATGGTTTTGTTACTTGAATAAATGAAAGTCATTCACTTAAATCATTGATACAGTATAACGTCAGAATCATAATATAGATTTAAGCCTAACAATTGCTATATTTAAGAGCTGTGTTGCCACCCTAGGGAAGCTTTAAAGCAAAGATGAGTAGTACTGAACCAGATCTGTCAAAATCTTATGGCTGGGGCAGCCCTGGTGGCCCAGTGGTTTAGCGCTGCCTTCAGCCCTGGGCATGATCCTGGAGACCCGGGATCGAGTCCCACGTCGGGCTTCCGGCATGGAGCCTGCTTCTCCCTCTGCCTGTGTCTCTGCCTCTGTTTCTCAAATAAATAAATAAAATCTTTAATTAAAAAAAAATCTTATGGCTCATATTGTCGATTGAACCGCGGTGAGGACCCTGGATAGTTTTTCCGAAGGATCAGCTCTTGGCCCCCTCAAGCATCTATGTAGTTAGGATCTCAGCTGCATTATCTAAAAGCTATTTCTAGGTTGCCTTCAAAATAGAGGCATGGCCTGCTGGATTCCGCTCTGACCACAAACCTCACACTACCTTTTGGCGCTGCATTGTGATCCTTTTAGGGCCTCCTGAAGAACTTGGCTGTTGACCAGGGTAAAAAAAAAAAAAAAAAAAAATTCCTTCTGCCATGTTCAAAATACTGGTTAGAGGTGAAAGCATTCAATTAAGTGATAAGCCACTATCATCTTTGGGGGGGGGGGGTGGCACAGCTTCCCCTAAAACCGGTGGCCAAGCTTGTCCCCAGGATAAGCTAAGGAAATTCAGCAGAGAGAGCCACGTAGTAATTACCCTTTACCCCTGGAAGAGCTGGGAGAGTTGTGTCCCGTGTCTGCGCCATCCTGCTGTGGAGTAGAGAGAAAGCAACAAAGTTCGGAGCCGCAGGGAGCCGGCCTGGCCTTCCAGCGCCACGTCCAGGAGCACAGCCACGTTCCTCTTTTGCGTTTTCCTGCGACGGAAGGTGTGCTGTGACTGGCCGGATTCAGGTGTGAACCACAGTGCGGATTAACGGAGGACACGCGAGCCGGTAACGACTTTAAGCCCACTTTTCTGAAAAACCTTCTTTCCCACAATCGTTACCACCGGAAACGGCTACGATTCTGGGCCCTGAACACGCCGCGCGCCCACTTGGCCTTTGGAAAACTGCGCGGCACGCGTCGAGCGAGGACGAACGCCCGCCGGCCGGCGCCGTCCCCGCTTAGCCCCACCCCCGCCGGGGCCCCGCGTCCTTGCTATTGGTTCCCGTCCCTGCGCCGTCGGTTGCCGTGGAGACCGAGCTATGGCAACCAGGAGAAGCCAAACTTGGTCCTCCCTCGCGAACCGCGCAGGGCTCCCCGGCGAGCGGCCGGAATCCGCGAGGCGGTCATGGCGCTCTACGAGCTCTTCTCCCACCCGGTGGAGCGCGGCTACCGCGCGGGGCTCTGCTCCAAGGCCGCGCTGTTCCTGCTGCTGGCCGCCGCGCTCACGTACATCCCGCCCCTGCTGGTGGCCTTCCGGAGCCACGGTGAGCTGCTCGCGGCCGCTGCGCGCACAGCTCCCCGCGGCCGGCTGCGCCCGCGCCCGCCTTCCTGACCTGCTGTCCACCGCCCTCTCCACCGCAGGGTTGTGGCTGAAGCGGAGCAGTTACGAGGAGCAGCCGACCGTGCGCTTCCAGCACCAGGTGCTGTTCGTGGCCTTACTGGGACCCGAGCGAGGCGGGTTCCTCGCCTGGAGCACCTTCCCCGCCTTCAACCGGCTGCAGGGGGGTCACCTGCGCGTCCCGCTGGTTTCGGTGCGTGGTTCCCGCCCGGGGCCTAGAGGGCCCCCGGGACTGGGCGGGGGGGGACGGGGGAGCGGGGAGAGGGCGACCAGCTCCGGCCGTGGGAAGCCCAGCGTGGGTGTTAGGGGTCCCTGAACCCACGGAGGTTGTGTACAGAGACGCGTGGGCTTGGGCGTGGATTTCATTCCCGGGAAGTGACTCTCTTGTTTCACTCGACTTCCCCAAGCCGTCCACAGCCCCCAAGAATGTTAGCCCCTGCTGTCACCATGTGTCCCACAGAAGCCTGGGGATAGCCTGTCTCTGGCCCTCTTCATTTCCGTGGGCCTGGCCTGATGAATGCGTGGTCGCGAAACTTTCTTCAGGAGTCACGAAGGCCGAGTGGTGTTCTTATTAATTACCCCAATTTTTCGGTGCAGTTGTGCATCGGAGCAGCGGCTGGTTGGACAGGCATTTTTATGCAGACCTAACACGTGGAAGAGGCGCTGATTGGTTCATCGATCTACCCAGAATGTGCTTGGATCCCAGTCCCGCCTCTCTGAGCTTGTAGAATTAGATGCTGCTCATCTTGCAGTTGTCCAGGATGAAAAGGAGGCGTTTTACTGTCTTTAATTTAGAATTTGGTTCAGGATGAGTGAGTACTTCCTTTGCAATCATTACCTTTCTGCTCATTTCTGAAAACATTTTCCTCTAGAAGTATGAAAATTCTACTTTTTCTTCTTCCAAAGCTGAATCTCTTTGCATATCTCAGAAATGATTGATCTACAAGCCAACTTGTGTAGCTGAAAAAAAATTCAGACTTTTTTTAGTAATTAAGTGAAAAAAAATTTTTTTAAGATTTTATTTATTCATGAGAGACACAGAGAGAGGCAGAGACACAGGCAGAGGAAGAAGCAGGCTGCCTGCGGGGAGCCCAGTGCCCACTCGATCCCAGGACCCCGGGATCATGACCTGAGCCAAAGGCAGACACTCAGTCACCAAGCCACCCAGGTGCTCCGAAAAATTTTTTTTTACATCTGATTGGTCATATGAATAACTACAAACAAAATACAGTTCAGATTACTTTTTTCCTGATTTTTCTGATTATAAAAATGCATATAAAATATATAATACCTAAATGTAAAATATTAAAGACTTACAGGTATATATAATGACATAAAATTAAAGTTTGAGTTTGATATATGTACATTTATTAATTTATTCTTTTAAAGATCTGCATAAAATTTTCATTATAGGGAAAAAGTAATGGATTTAACTAGTTCCCTGTTGGTGGGTTCATGATGGGCTTTTACTATTTTCTTTCTTTTTTTTGTTAAGATTTCATTTATTTATTCATGAGAGACACACAGAGAGAGAGAGAGAGACATATAGGAAGAGGGAGAAGCAGGCTCCATGCAGACAGACTGATGTGGGTACTCCATCCCAAAACTCCAGGATCATGCCCTCAGCCAAAGGCACACGCTCAACCTCTGAGCCACCCAGGCATCCCAGGATTTTACTTTTTTCACTATTAAAGAGCATACTGCAGTGAACAAGATTCTACTTTATTTTACTTAGAGACACAGGCAGAGGGAGAAGCAGGCTTCATGCAGGGAACCCAACGTGAGACTCAATTCCGGGTCTCCAGGATCATGCCCTGGGCTGAAGGTGGTGCTAAACCACTGAGCCACCCGGGCTGCTCTGGATCAGACCTTTTAAAATGATTTTAAAAAGTAAAACTGGAATAGGAGACAAATTTGCCTCAATAACTCCTCTCTAATCATGATCTGTTGCCCATTTTCATTCTTGAGATGATAATGCCTGTGGGGAAGTGTGACTACGGAGAGAGGCTGTGTCAAGGTATGCTTTTCACGGTATACTCACTGTATTTCTGGTGTTCTGCATGCATGGGTTTCCTTTCCAAAAGTGGAAGCAAAGGTTTTCTTTATTCCAAACAAAAGATGTACTTTATTATAATTATTTTAAATTTTTAAAATTTATTTAATTTATTATTTTTTAGAGAGAGAGAGTGTGAGCAGAGCGGGGTGGTGCAGAGGGAGGGAGGTGGAAGAAAGATAATCTTAAGCAGGCTCCACACTGGGAGAGGTTGCTTCCACAACCCTGAGATCATGACCTGAGCTGAAATCAAGAGTCTGATGCTCAACCAACTGAGCCATCCAAGCGCCCCTTGTTAGTTTTCCTTAGGTTAGTATTACCTGTCTTTTAAGTTTTTGTTAGAATTTTTTGGGTTTTTTTTTTTTTTCATTACATTTGAGTATTCCTCTCTATCATACTCTCAGGTTACTTGAGTCTAAGTGTGCCCTCTCTCTCTCTCTCTCAAATAAATAAATAAAATGAAAACTTAAAGTAATCGTGAAAGCAAGGAGAGAGCATTAGGGTTCATTCATTTGTTCATCCATTACAACTGTTTGGTTCTCCAGTTGGACTGCTAGTTAGTTAGGCTCTGATCTCCATAACCAGGAACTACTCCCTTGATACCACTGCCCATGTTCTAGTGTCTGTGTGTCAATTTTTGATCCACGAAACCAACCAACCATACCTGTATTTATATGGTGCCCAAAATTATTAATCATTTTTAATAGGGCAGATTTTACACTATAAAACACAAAACCAAAGCTCCTTTTTCCTAGTCTTTTTCCCCTCTCTGTTCTAGGCCAGTATCTATAAGTAATCCATGAACTATTTCATCTGTGTTCTTTTTCAGTATATGATTTTCTTTCTTCCTAGCGAGCTCTTGGTTTGAGAATATTTTGAAATCTTGAGATACAAACAAATGAGCTAGAAGTTATAGTGGAAGTACAACAGCAACCCCAAAGGATAAACTCATTAGGAATAAGTTCAACAAGAAATGTATGCTTTTTTAATTTTTTTATTTCTTTATTTTTTATTATTATTTTTTTATTTATTTATGACACAGAGAGAGAGAGAGAGAGGCAGAGGGAGAAGCAGGCTCCATGCAGGGAGCTGGACGTGCGACTTGATCTCCAGGATGATCACACCCTGGTGGTGCTAAACCACTGGGGGGCAGCCCCCGTGGCGCAGCAGTTTAGCGCCGCCTGCAGCCCAGGGCGTGGTCCTGGAGACTCTGGATCGAGTCCCATGTCGGGCTCTCTGCATGGAGCCTGCTTCTCCCTCTGCCTGTGTCTCTGCCTCTCTCTCTCTCTCTCTGCATTTCTATGAATAAATAAATAAAATCTTTAAAAAAAAATAAACCACTGGGCCACCGGGACTGCCCTTCTTTTTTAAAAAAAAAATATTTTTTTTTTATTTATTCATGAGAGACACAGAGAGAGAGAGGCAGAGACATAGGCAGAGAGAGGAGCAGGCTTGATGCAGGGAGTCCGATGTGGGACTCGATCCCAGGACTCCAGGATTAAGCTCTGAGCCGAAGGCAGGCGCTCAACTGCTCAGCCACCCAGGCATCCTGAAATGTGTGCTTTAAAAAAAAATGTTTAAAAAAAAAAAATGTTTTTAAAGGAGGGTCCCTGGGTGGCTCAGTCAGTTAAGCATCCAGCTCTTAATCTCAGCTCAGGTCTTGATCTCAGAGCCATGAGTTCAAGCCCAGCATTGGGTTCCAGACTGGGCATAAAGCCTACTTAAATAAATAAACAAACAAACATTTTTAGAAAATAAATGTGCAGGATCTTTATGAGTAAAATTTAAAAAGACTGATGAATGGCACAAAGAAGATAAATGGTAATCTCTGTCATATTTTGACAGCATGAATATATCCTCCTTTGCTTAATCTATAATTTTAATGCATCCTCAATGAAAACATGACAATTTGGGGGTACAAACAGCCATATGGACAAAGAAGGAAAAATTCTAGGAGAAAGAGAAGGGTAATACAAGCAGAATAGCTCTCCCAGATATTAAACTGTACCTTAAAGCCATAATAAGTAAAGCAGTGTGGTTTGGGGAACTTGTATAAAAAATATAGAAAAGGACTCAAATATCATGAAGGTGGCATTTTAAAATCAGTAGTGAAAGATGACTTGTACGATAAAATGGGAAGTTAAGATGGAGCCAATGCTTAGACTATACATTAGAATTAATGTCCAGATAGGTCTTGACCTATTCAATTTAAAATATGGAATAGGGATGCCTGGGTGGCTCAATAGGTTAAGCAACTGATTTTGACTTAGGTCATGATCTTAGGGTACTGGGATTGAGTCTTGAATAGGACTTCCTGCTCACTGGGGAGTCTCCCTCCTGCCTCCCCCCAACCCCGACTTGTGCACTCTCTCTCTCTCAAATAAAATCTTTTTAAAAAATTATTGGCATGGTAAAACCATAAGCACAATCAAAACACAAATGACAACTAGGAAAAAAGCTTTATCATTTGTATCACTTGTGAAAAGCTCATTTTCCTAACATAAAGTGCCTATAGGTCTATAAATAAAAGGCCAACTACCAATAGAAAAATGGGCAAAGAATGTAAACAGTTCAAAGAAAAAAAACCACATATGACTCTTAAACATATGAAGTCACACTCATTATTAGAGAAATGAAAAGAATGTATCGGTGCCATTTTTAAAATATATCAAATAGGCAAAGCTTAAAGTCTGACAGCACCATGGTCAAGACATAGGAAAACTGGTGACCATTTGTGTATATCACTGGTGGGACTGTAGACTGATGTACCTCTTTGAAGGAATATTTGTCCATATTTATCAGAATTACAAATGCATGTGCCTGCTTCCACTTATAGTAAGGTATCCAAAGATTAGTGCACACACGTGAAATGACATGCATAAGAAGTTGCATTTGCAGCATTGTTATAACATAAATAACTAATATAGTAATAGAAGATTCATCAGAGAAATTGTGGTACTTCTACCCAGTGGAATGAATGTTGCATAGCCTTTTTTTTTTAATGAGGTAGATCTCTATATATTGATGTGGAATTACTTCCAAAAGAAACTGGTAAGTATAAGAAACAAAAATTGTATATAGTATGTTTCCATTCATATAAAAATAACAGAAAAAATAACAAATTATGTGTGTGGGTGTGTATACATATATGTACATGCATGCTCTTACTCTTTCTGACAACACTTATTGCTCTGCGGCAGGAACTAAGTGGCTGAGGTTAGGGTTGGGGAGAAACATTTTTACTATATATCCTTTTGTACTTTTTAAATTTTGTACCATGAGAATGTAGTACATAAGACTTTTATATTATAATGACAATAATTTTTTAAAGATTTTATTTTTATTTATTAATGAGAGACACACACACACACAGAGAGAGGCAGAGACACAGGCAGAGGGAGAAACAGGCTCCATGCAGGGAGCCCGATATGGGACCTGCTCCCGGGACCCCAGGATCATGCCCTGGGCTGAAGGTGGCACTAAACCGCTGAGCCACCCGGGGTGCCCAATGACAATAATTTTTTAAAGATTTATTTATTTGAGAGAGAGAGAAAGAAAAAAAAAAAAAGCACGTGAACAGGGGGAAAGGCAACAGGAAAGGGAGAGAATCTCAAGCAGACTCCATGCTGAGCATGGAGCTCTATGTGGGACTTGAGATCAACAACTGAGCTGAAACCAAGAGTTGGATGCTCAGTCAACTGATCCCGCCAGGAGCCCCATAATGGCAATAATTTTTAAAGGAAAAATTTACAAGTAAGGCAAAAACAAACCAAAAAACAATGAAAATTTAAAAGCAGGTAAGGGGACACCTGGGCGGCTCAGGGGTTGAGCGCCTGCCTTCAGCCCAGGGTATGATCCTGGAGTCCCAGAATCGAGTCCCACATCAGGCTTCCTGCATGGAGCCTGCTTCTCCCTCTGCCTATGTCTCTGCCCCCGCCCGTGTGTGTGTGTGTGTGTGTGTGTGTGTGTGTGTGATGAATAAATTAATAAATAATTTGAAAAGCAGGTAAGTATATAAAATGACATAACTGCTTTGGAAAATAGTTTGCAGTTCCTCAAAAAGTGAAACATGGAATTAAGGTATTTTCCAACACTTCCACTCCTAGGTATATGTGTACCCAAGAGAATTGAAGAGCTGACAAAAACTCGTGCGCAAATGTTCATAACAGCTTTATTCCTAATAGCAGAAAAGTAGAAACAACCCAAATGTCCATCAATGAATGGTTAAACAAAATGGGTTATAGCCATATAATGGAATGTTATTCAGCCACCAAAAGAAATGGAATCATATGCTATGGCATGGATGAACCTTTAAAACATGCTAAGTGAAGCCACAAGGGAGCGCAGTTTATGATTCCATTTATGTGAAATGTTCAGAAGAGTCAAATCTGTAGAGACAGGGGTTCCAGGGGGTTGGTGAATTGGGGGTGGGGAGAAATGGCAGTGACTGCTAATGAGCATAGGGTTTCTTTTTTGGATGATGAAAATGTTTTGAAATTTGAATTAGATAGGTGGGTGTGATAGTTGTACAATTTCATGAAATCCTAAAATCAAACTATATTTTCTGTAATTTTATGGTATGTGGATTATGTCTCAATTTTGTTTTAAACAGGAGGTGATCCCGTGGTGATAAACTTACAAGCCACAGTAATAAAAATTATTGTTGATTTACTGTTTCAGGCATATGCTAGGCATTTTATCATTAGATAATACATTTAAAGTCCTTTACATAGAACTTGGCCTGTGATAATCACTAAGTGTTAGCCCTTAATTTTTTTTTTACATATATTACGTCTTTAATCTGCATAGTAACCATGTGATGTAGAGGTTATACCCCTCAGAGAAGTGACATCATTTGCCTAGTTCTTTTTTTTTTTTAAAGATTTTATTTATTTATTCATGAGAGACACAGAGAGAGAGATAGAGAGAGGCAGAGACACAGGCAGAGGGAGAAGCAGGCTCCATGCAGGGAGCCCAATGTGGGACTCGATCCCGGGTCTCCAGGATCACACCCTGGGCAGAAGGCAGCGCTAAACCGCTGAGCCACCCAAGGCTGCCCATTTGCCTAGTTCTTAATTGAACAGTCAAGACTATAACACAAGGGTTTGTCATTCTATATCATATACTCTTAACCCTTATTGCAACAAAATGCTCCCCCCCGCCAAATCCCAACAGCCTAGACTAACTACAGCCTGTCTAAGAAACTCCACAGGAGACCAGGGAAGCAGTGGTTTTAGGTCAAGGTTTGACCAAATACTTGGGGGTGGCTTTGTGGTTGCTAATTTGGGAAAATGCCTCAGAAGCCAGAAATAGCCTTCCTTCTGCTTTAATCAGCTCACCTTGGACAGCATCTCTAAAGTCCCTGTGCTTTTAATGCTTTATAAATCCGAGTTTCATATTGTTGCTGTTGTTAAGGACAGAAGAAAAAAAGCACAAGGTGACCAGTCCCTTCAACAAGCCTGATTTACCTCTTTAAGGCATGTGTGGACCTAGAATCTATGGGGGCTGAAGGCTATAGGAGATGCAAGAAGAGTGGAGAGCATCGTGTCTAAGATACAGTTTTCACATTATTTTAACCATGAAAACCAAATGTTGAGCAAAACCAAATGACTCAGTCAGAGGAGGGGCAGAGGGAGAGAGAAAAAGGATATCTCAAGCAGACTCCATGCAGAGCCTGATCCCAAGATCATGACCTGGGCTGAAATCAAGAGTTGGGTGCTTAATCAACTGAGCCATCCAGGCACTCCAAAAGCCTTCTTAAGAGCCCAGACCAATGGATTTAGTTCCATTTATGGATTTTTAAAAAAATGTATCTCCAATATGCTTGATGGCATCAAGGACAAAATTACGTAGACAAGTATAAATATCGGGCAGCCCAGGTGGCTCAGCAGTTTAGCACCACCTTCAGCCCAGGGCATGATCCTAGAGTCTCAGGTTCGAGTCCCACGTCAGGCTTCCTGCATGGAACCTGTTTCTCCCTCTGCCTGTGTCTCTGCTTCTCTCTCTTTCTCTGTCTCTCATGTATAAATAAAGTCTTAAAAGTATGGATATCATTGGGTCATAAAGTGATGCAAAAGAATCACAATGGAAAGAAGTTTTAGGAATCCCTAGATCAATTTATTTTGCTTATATTTTTATGTGCATAAATATGATCTAATATAAATATACCTAGAATCTAAAAGCTTTTAATAAGTATAAAGGAAATGCTAGTAATTAGAAAGCATTGTGTCATAATTTAAAGAAGTATTTTGCTTTTTTGTTGGCATATAAAGTAATGATGCATTTTATAATCGATAGTATCTTAGATTCATTGAAATACAGGTAGCAAGGATTTGATGAGTCTAGGAGCCATGAAGTATTGGTCCTTACTCTGTTGGAGACCCAAAGACTGATGCCAAAGAGTATTTTCAACATTAAAAGAAAAAAATTAAACACCAATGATGACAAGTATATAGTAAAATAGACACTGGTATAAAGTAAGAAATTAGGGGTGCCTGGGTGGCTCAATGGTTGAGCATCTGCCTTTGGCTCAGGTCGTGATTCCATAGTCCTAGGATCAAGTCCTGCATCTGGTTCCCCACAGGGAGCCTGCTTCTCCCTCTGCCTATGTCTCTGCCTCTCTCTCTGCATCTCTCATCAATCAATAAATAAAATCTTTATAAATAAATAAATAGGGCAGCCCGGGTGGCTCAGCGGTTTAGCGCCTGCCTTCAGCCCAGGGCGTGATCCTGGAGTCCCGAAATCGAGTCCCACGTCGGGTTCCCTGCATGGAGCCTGCTTCTCCCCTGCCTGTGTCTCTGCCTCTCTCTCTGTGTGTATCTCTGATGAATAAATAAATTAAGTATTTTTAATTAATTAATTAACCTTGAGGCACCTGCCTGGCTCAGTCAGTATAGTTTGCGACTCTTAATCTAGGGGTTGTGAGTACGAGCCCCATGTGGCATGTTGAGATTACTTAAAAGAAAAATCTTATAAAAAATGAAGACATTAACTTTTAATAAAAGAATGTGACTCGAAAGCATAAAAGTTATGAAAACAAACAAGATCCTAACAAAATTCCAACAAACCATCAAATACTTTGCAAGTCAGAGCACTCTGGAAACAAAGGCAGAGATTAAGTTTACAGTAACTCTTACAGTCACATGGTATGCAGGTTAGTGAATCTTGTTCCAGCTTCAAACCCACTCTCCTATATGCTCCTTTGTGACCTCACGCTGAGTTGCTGAAAACCACATTCCCCTTCACCCACTGGCTCTTGAGGTCCTACCTGTAGGAGGTATGATGAGCCTGCTTCTGGGAGTTGGAAAAAACTGCAACCAGAGTGAAGAACCATTCATAGGGGTGGAGGGGAGGGAGAGGGTGGTGTGGGATGAGGAACTGATGCAAACAGGAAGGAGAAAGTCTCCTTCAGCCTTACTCCCTCTAGTGGGTTCTTTGTCTAGGTTTCTGTGGTCTGGCCCAGCTCCATGAGGTAACACTGGTCACTTCCCTTCCTTCTCCAGCTCTAGGCACAGACCTCCATCCTGCCATCACCCTCTGCATGTTACCACATAATTCCCTTCCTGCCTTTCTGGTCCTCTAATACCCTAGTTACTAATTATCCCCTATACTAAACTCCCTCCATTAAAGTTATTGTTTATTTAAAAAAAAAAAACGATTTTATTTATTCATGAGACAAAGAAAGAGAGGCAGAGACACAGGCAGAGGGAGAAGCAGGCTCCGTGCAGGGAGCCCGATGTGGGTCTCAATCCCGGGACTCCAGAATCATGCCCTGGGCCCAAGGCAGGCACTCAACTGCTGAGCCACCCAGGGATCCCCTAAAGTTATTGTTTATTTTAGTTTCTGTCTTCCACCTTGCACCCAGATGGATCCAGGCTGACTGATGAGAATTGACCAAACCTGCCAATGCCTACATTGATCTCATCTAGTATATTAGTAATGGTTTCACATATATCCTAAAGGATTACCTGCTTTAACTCCAAGAAATCTTTGAAGTCAGGTTCTTGTGGGTTATTATAGAAGGAACACATAATAGAGCCTGAAATCTAAGTCCTAGCCCCAGTTTTGGCACTGGGCCCCAAACCGTCTCTTAGCCTCAGCATAACTATATAAAGATCTCTAAATAGGGACACCTGGGTGGCTCAGTGGTTGAGCCTCTGCCTTTGGCCCAGAGCGTGATCCCGGAGTCCTGAGTTGGGGTCCCACATCAAGCTCCCTGTGTGGAGCCTGCTTCTCCTTCTGCCTGTGTCTCTGCCTCTCACTCTCTCTGTGTCTCTCATGAATGGATAAATAGAATCTTTAATAAATAAATAAAAAATAAATATCTCTAAATATTGCTAATTATTACTATAACTGGGATATGCAGAGGAATCAGATGGGACAATCAGTGGATATAAAAATTGCTCCAATTGTATATCTGCCTTATAAAAATAAGGTGCCAATATAACTTACGAATTCTCTTAGCCAAACATACCGATTGGATTGGGTTTTAGATACTAACCTTGAACTTGTGTTAAAGAAGTATTAGTTCTCCGAATGCCTGTCTTTGTAACATGCACATGTGTTAAGCTTGATTTGAACTAAATGGAACAAAGGAGTGGATTTCATCAGTGGTCCGAGTGCTGGCATAGAAGCAGCCCACCCTGCCAGCCCTGTGGGGATGAGAGCCGGACCTGGCAATGGGCACTTGTGGGAAAGGCAGTGTTTGCATCATCCTTCACCACATGACTACCTTGGCCTCTGCTTCCACCTCCTCCTCACTCACTCGGCTGCACTGGCCTTGTCATTCCCCTAAGCACTGACCCACTTTGCCCACTTTGCCCACTTTGCGTAGAGCACAGAGCAGGTGCGCTCTGTCCGCAGGGATCACCCTTCCCCTAGATGTATCTGTGCCTCTTCATCTCACTTCATTCCAGCCTCCCACAGTCAGATCCTCCTGAATATTTTCTGTACAAATGGCTGTGAAATCATACCGTGTCATTCTTTAATTGAAGCCTGCTTCATTTCTCTTTGTGGTACTTATCACATTTATTTGTTTATTGATCTGTTTTCCGCCTCCCTGGCTGGGAATGTAAGCCCCATTAGGGTAAGGAATTTGTCTATTTTGTTTGCCATTGTATTTCCAGCACCTGACAGTGCCTGGCATGTAGTAAGCCCTTAAACAAATACTTGACAGAGTAATGAGTGAATTTAACAAGCATACACTGGTTATGGTGCTGTGCCAGATATCTATCCTGTGTGAACGTGGAGTAAAAATATGTGCACAAATAATATGCTTACTTTCTCTCAAACTTTTGATGCTGGCTTTTTGCAAAAAGATTTGTCCTACCCAACATCTTCTCCTTGAGGGTTTGTTGTTGTTTTTAAGTCTAGACATTTTAGTCCTGGAAAGAGGACCAGATTTGAAGGCAAAGACATGGTTTCAAATCTTTACCATTACTAGCCATGCCCAATAAATCCTTCAATCTCCCTGTACCTCGATTTTCTCATCGATACAGTGGGGATAATACTTGCTCTGCTTACCTCAGGCTTATTGTAAATATCAAATGAAAAAAAATGCATTTCTCTCACTCTGTGTTGGGGTCTGGATTCTTCTGACAACCCCCACCCCGGCCACTATCCTTCTTGCAAGGTGAGACATTTGATCTTTGTCTTCCTGTCCAATCCTAAAGATCCAGAAGCCATGGATCCACTACAGAGAGTGAACCTGACTTTGTCTTGCAAGTCTTCCCAACTGAAGAAAATTCACAGGAAGACAAGGCAGCCTCTTTTCCATCCTACTCATAGTTGCTCATACATAATTGCCTCCGTAACTTGATCATCAGCCCTGGTAACAAATCTCCCTCCCCTACACCTGTGAAGCTGATGGAACAGGACAGAGAAAACAGAATCCAACAGAAGAGAAAGGGTAGGTTTCTCTAAAACAAGGCCTAGGATAAGGACATTATTGTCTGGAAGGAAAGACATGATTAAAAGGTCCTGAAAACTGAGATAGCTCCATCTCAAACAACCTTAGGAGCCCGAAAAAGAACAAAGAATGGCTTCCTTGCATAATAATAACAACAGTGGAAAGCAACGTGAATCCATTCATGGAGTATGCCAATGGGAATGTTGATATGCCATAGTAGAACCCTTCTGGGACCCTACAGGGGAGTAGGATCAGTTGTAGCAACAGGATCCAGAGCTGTCCCGAGGAATCATGTCCCCAGTGATCATACTTCAGTGACATGACTCCTGTTAGTCATTTTAGGATCAGTATGAGGTCCAACTATGGGTTGTAAGACTGGATTCTGGTGATTTTTGTGAGCTGTCATTTGTAGTTTTTGTGCTTAGATCTCTATTTTCCCTACCTTCGTGTACATAGTTTATAAACCATCTGTGTGGTTTTCATGACTTGCTGATTTTATTTAGCTTTCTCTTTAATTGTATTGATTGGTACTAAAAGATGCACGAGGCTTTCAAGCCCTGATGTCAGTGAGAATGAGTTCCAGTATCAATAGTCTGAGGGCAAAGACACTTGTGGTTGAAAAAATTAAATAGAGTTTGGTGGTTTTCTCCTGAGTCTGCTTGGGAGATGAATGTATAATGATTAGGATACATTTCTTTTTTATTAAAAAAAAATGACTTCTAGAGCAATAGATTTATTTAAATATTCTCTACAAACTCAAACATGTTTCTTTCTCTTTTTTTAAGATTTTATTTATTTATTCATGAGAGACACAGAGAGAGAGAGAGGCAGAGACACAGGCAGAGGGAGAAGCAGGCTCCATGCTAGGGAGCCTGACATAGGACTCGATCCTGAGACTCCAGGATCATGCCCTGGGCTGAAGGCAGTGCTAAACAGCTGAGCCACGGGGGCTGCCCTCAGACATGTTTCTAAAGAAAAAAGAAAACACCAGCAACAAAACGCAAAAGATTGAAGGAGACAACTAAAATAAACAAGCACACATATATATGCCATCAGGTGTTTTTCTTGCTGCCTCCGAGCTCTTCCTGTTCAGTATGACCCTTGAATATTTGAGAGGCATGATTATGAAGTTCAGGTTCCAGCATATATCCAGCATATATCCAGCAATATCTTTCCCCGATATTGATCCACTTATACCCATGTATTATTTCTTTTTTTTGCTTTCGGTGAGGGAGATAAATACTCTGTGTAGCAGAACAGTGGGTTACTGTGTACAGCAGGTACTGTGGATTTTAGCCAGGTCTATGAAGGACCAGGGTCACTGGCTCTCTTTGGGTTTCCTAGACTAGAGAAGAAGACAGGAACCAGGATGGGAAAATGGACATGCTGCATTTTAAACTGGAGCTTCCTCTGCAGTCCACGGAGCATGTTCTTGGTGTACAGCTCATCCTGACTTTCTCCTATCAATTGCACGTGAGTCTATTCCTTAGGGAAGCCCGTCCCTGCCTTTTTGTCTTTTTTTAAAGGTTTTATTTATTTATTTGAAAGAGAGAGAGAGAGAGGGAGCAGAGGAGGGGCAGAGGGAGAGGGAGAAGCAGACTCCTCATAGAACAGGGAGCCCGAAACAGGGCTCAATCCTAGGACCCTGGAATCATGACCTAAGCTGAAGACAGATGCTTAACTCATGGAGCCACCCAGGTGCCCCATGCCTGTTAATAGAACTGAGCCCTCTTTCTGATTTCTAGGAAAACCCATGCTGCAGAAGACTCTTCTGAGATATAGTTTGGAATTTAATTGAGGCAAATCATGGGTTTCTCATTGGAGTCGTATCAATGTGTGTGAGCCTTCGACAGCTCAGAGGGTTCTGGGCAGAGGGCTTCCTCTATGGCTAGGCAGGTGTTTGAGGGGCTGGCAGGCTGCCGCCACAGACAGGGATGCCAAGAGCCCACAGGCTTCTGATCTACCTGAACTTGTCTCTCCTAATGATTTCAGAGGATGTCCACGTTCGTGATGCAGAGCATGGCGTTTCTCCAATCGTCCTTCGCTGTGCCAGGGTCCCAGTTATATGTGAATGGAGAGCTGCGGCTGCAGCAGAAGCAGCCTCTGAGCAGTGGAGGCCTCGATGTCCGATACAACGTAAGGAGGCTTCATATTGTCCATCTCTTTTTGTTTCTCTATGTTACTGTTTTATCAAGTTCTTTGAAGAGGGAGACATGAATGTTAGAAATAGCATTTCTCTGTGGGTGGTACAGAAAAGGATTTCTGAGGAATTCTTGCCATGAATTCTTTCAAAATCTAGAGATAGATACACCTATATTTACATCTAAAAAGAGGGACGCCTGGGTGGCTCAGTGGTTGAGTGGCTGCCTTTGGCTCAGGTCCTGATCCCAGGGTCCTTGGATCTAGTCCCACATCAGGCTCCCTGCGAGGAACCTGCTTCTTCCTCTGCCTGTGTCTTTACTGTCTCTGTGTCTCTCATGAATAAATAAATAAAATTAAAATGTATTTAAAAGAGAGAGAGAGAACAAAAATCTGTCGGTAAGAACTAAAATATTTATTGTTTGTGGGTGTGTATGTGCACCCACGTGCCATATTCCAAGTGGTCCTTTTAATTGGGGAAGTCCTACTAACCACTGTTAGGGAGCATAATAATGTATGCCAGCCCTGAGTAAAGAGGTCACAAATTATCATCTCATTCAGCCATCACAGCTGCCCCACGAGATGCCTGCTCCTGTCGTTTCCCAGCTGTCCAGCCGCTTGTCCTGTCATGGTCCCCCTTGCTCCTTTCTAGCCAAACCGGCCCTTTTGCTGTTGCTCAAACCCACAGAGCAGCTCCTGCCCTTCCCCCCCCAAGCTTTCCCCATTGACCTTTCCCTCTGCCACGTAACTGCATAGCTTGCTCTAGGTAACTGCATAGCTTGCTCTAGGTAACTGCATAGCTTGCTCTAAGGCTCCATTCAGGTCCCTGTTCAAATGTCCCTGAGCACCACCCTTCCCTGACACTTCTATCTATTCCAGATACATGGATTTATAGTCCCTCTACCTGTAGTCAATATAAATTTAAATAAAAAGGAGGGGAGGAAAAAAAAAAAAAAAAAAAAAGGAGGGGAGGCTATAACTATAAACTTGTTATTTGAAGGTTTATATATTAGATTATATCAATTGGAACGTGATATTAGAAGGCAGGAGATTGTTTCCTTCTTCCAAAGATCGTTTGCTAGTTCCATCTCTGCATTTAAAAAACGTAAATTACAGAGCATACAATATGCTTATTATTTGCACTTGATCACGTTTATATCTACATTTAAAAGTGGTAAATTAAGAGCATCCAAGGAGAAGCAAAAAAAGAAAAAAAAGACAAAGGAGTTGAAAATATGGTCTCTTAAAAAAAAAACAAAGGAATTATTGTTCCTCTTGGAATAGACAAGGGTATTTTATAATAAACTGTAAGAGTTGTTAAAGGTGGATATTGACCCCTTTTCCTATCTCTGTAAAATGGAAGACTGAGGAGTGCCTGGGTGGCGCAGTCGGTTGAGCATCCAACTCTTGGTTTTGGCTCAGGTCATGATCTCAGGGTCATGATACCAAGTCCTGTGTTGGACTCCGTGCTCAGCTCAGTGTCTGCTTGAGTTTCTCTCTCCTTACTGTTTGCCTCTCTCACTTGTGCTCTCTCTCTCTCTCTCACTCCAAAGTAAATAAATCTTAAAAAAACAAAAAAACAAAAAACACCAGAAGACTGAATGTAGATGATTTAAATTGTTGCATGGTGGGCAGGGGGTAAAGGGTTGGTGGTCACCATCTCTCCATTTGTAAAAAAAAAGGATTACCTATGTAGGAGTAGGTCACCAGGTACAAGAGGGTAGTCCTTGAGATCAGCCTGGGTGGGTGGAAGGGTGGAAAGAGGAGTGGAGAAGTGGCTGGGGGCTTATCCCACATCCTCCTGCTGTTTCCCAGGTATCCGTAATCAACGGGACCAGTCCTTTTGCCTATGACTACGACCTCACCCACATTGTTGCTGCTTACCAGGAAAGGAATGGTGAGTCATAGGTACAGTTCATTCAGCCGCTTCTCAAGGACCTTCCAGATTAGTGAGAACATTGGAGCCCTTGTCATGATGAAAGTATCAATACTGGTGAATACTCCGTGATGGGAGGGGAACAAGCTACCCAGATTTATCCTTTGCCTCCTAATCTAAAGACCCACAACCCTACCTCCACCACACTACTCTTAGAGTCTAGCAGGTAAGTGCTGATTTATGTGCCATATTTATTTATTAAGTGCCACATTTATCTCACCACTGGCTTGATGTATTTCCTTTTTTACATAATTGAGTTGCTCCCCACCATACCTACAAAAGAAGCCAAAGACAAATTGTTATCCCTAGTTTTCAGATAGAATGAAGGAATGTGAGTGACTTACCCCATGTAAGCAGTGGAGGTAGAGCAGAAGGCCTAGGCTGGAAGGCAGAGTGTGTCCATCCCTTACAGAGGAAAGGCTCTCAGGCCAGCCCAGGTGTTTGACTCAGCACGTTTGGCTGGTTGGTGGTCTGAGGTTTTTCTCTGAAGGCATCTGAAGCATTACTTGGCAACAAGATATCATGAATACTGTACACACATACTTATCAAGTTTGGAGACTGCAGTTCCAGTATTTCTTCCTGATTTTTTCGTAATGCATTGATGGCATTATTCCAAAACTAAAGGAATTTTAAAACAAAACCACTCATCTACAACTTTTCTTTGTTTATTTCTTCCAGTCTTTGTCCATAGCAGATTTTTTTTTTTTTTTTAGATTTTATTTATTCATAGAGACACAGAGAGAGAGAGAGGCAGAGACACAGGCAGAGGGAGAAGCAGGCTCCATGCAGAGAGCCTGACACGGGACTCGATCCAGGGTCTCCAGGATCGCACCCTGGGCCAAAGGCAGGCGCTAAACCGCTGCGCCACCAGGGCTGCCCCATAGCAGATATTTTTATACAGCTCTTGTCGTAGTTTAGAAACATTTTAGGATCCAATTTTTTTTGTACTTCGTAATATAAATATTTCCCCACGCTGCTACAAAGTTTTAATTGGTATTATTTTTAGTGGTAGTATAGGATTCCTTTACTTAGCCATTCAGCAATTGTAGAAGAATATATAGACGGTTCCAAGTTTGTTTGTTTGTTTTAAGATTTATCTATTTGAGGGAGAGAGAGTGTGGGTGGAGGGGCAGAGGGAGAGGAACAGAAATCCTCAAGCGGACTCCCGGCTGAGCACAGAGTCCATGCAGGGTTTGATCCCATGACCCTAAGATCATGACCCGAGCCGAAACCAAGAGTTGATGCTTGATGCTTAATTGACTGAGCCACCAGGCACCCTCACCATTCTGTTTTTAACAAAAAAATTTTAAGTAGGTTCTACACCCAGCATGGAGCCCAGTACACAGGGCCTGAACTCATGACCCTGTGATCAAGACCTGAGCTGAGATTAAGGGTCAGACGCTCAACTGACTGAGCCACCCAGGGGCCTTTTAATATAAATATTTTGACAAGTATTTTAACAAATTTGTGAGCAACTTTGCATATTCAGTTCTCTTTCCTTTTGAATCATTTCTTTGGAATAAGTTCTAACGTTCGGAATTTGCCTGAGAGGTAAAAAAGTACTTTTATAGCCCTGATTATTTTATTGAGAGAGCATTCATGGATTAACTTCTGCTTATATTACAGTAACCACCATCCTGCTGGACCCCCACCCCATCTGGCTGGTGGGAAGGGCTGCTGAAGCTCCATTTGTCATTAATGCTGTCATCCGATACCCAGTAGAAGTAATTTCATATCCTTTCAGTTAAAGAGCCACAGTAGCTCAGTTTCCAAAAAGGAGGGTTCCTCCGTCATCCCCAAAAGCAACAGATGTGGGAAGCCTTTGATTGGAAACTGCTAAGGTATCGTGGCCCCGCTCAAATGACTCCATCTGCTGTTCATACAGGGGGAATAATACTCATTTCCTCTTCATATTTCTCTCTGGGCAATTCTTCAGGTCAAAATCATCCATATTTATATCTTAATCCTCTTTTATCATCCCTTTTATATTAAGGGTATTTGAAACATTTTTGCCATTTCCCGTCTAAACTAAACCTTTGGTTTAACTTCCACTTAGAAAATATCATCTGGGACTCCTTAACTCTCTGTACATATCTACCAGGATTCTGGGAAATGATCAAGTTTGCCTGGATCCAGTATGTCAGTATCCTGCTTATCTTCCTCTGGGTGTTTGAAAGAATCAAAAGATTTGTGTTTCAGAATCAGGTGGTGACCACAATCCCTGTCGCAGTAATGCCCCAGGGAGAAACATATAAGGAGCACTTATCATAAGAAGACCACTTGTGAGAACTAAGCAGGACCCTGGCTACCTCCTTATTGTCTGAGAACTGCCATCTTAAGAAATTTTTGCAGAGAGCCCATGGACACGTGCCAGTGTGTATGCTTTTCCTATCAGAGACAAAGCACAATCCTTTCTCATTTTTCTCTATACAAATTCCGTATTTTGTAAGCACCTCACCCGGGACTAGTTTGTAGAAACATCTGAGGGTTCCTGAAAGCTATAATTTGCTTCTTTTTTTTTTTTTCCTTGCCTTAGGCTTCAATTTCAGGAGACAACTACAGTCATTTTAGAACTCTTGGAAAGAATCCCATCTCTAGTCGAGCAAAGACTTTTCCTCTCTTGAACTGAGAAACATGCTATGCATTTCTTCCCACTATTGTAAACCACTTTTTACTCTTTTCAGGTCTCTCTTGTGAGAGATGTGCAAATCAGTAAGTAGCACTTTCCACTACTGAGCATCAAAATTTCCCACTCAAAACTTTGGTTTCCAGCACCGAGAGGCCATGAAGGGGAGAATGGAAGCGCCCGAGAGCACATACACGAACACGTGTATGGGTGGGTGACTCCAGGACACTAGGACCATCCACCTGCCCTCCGGCTAACAGACAGTCGTCTTATCATTATTAGCTCAGCTGAGCGGCCCTTTATCCCTGCCCTGCCATGGCTGGCTTGTTGCCCTGCCTTTCGCCCTTTCTGTGCCCCTGGAACAGCAGGCTTCAGCCAGAGTGCTGTTTCGTTCACAATCCCCTCGGCAACAGTGGGGGAAGTAAGGATTGCAACCGCAGTTTCTTTCTCTGGCCCTCATCCAACAGCCTGGACAGTTGCCACTCCTCCTCCTTGACAGCCCTCCCCTTTCTCGAAAAGGACGTGGGTGACAGAGGAGCTGTTGTTGGTATTGGCTCCCACTGCCAACAACCACAGAGTTTATTTGGAGGGCTAGCGAGCGGGAAACCCAGCACTTGTATTTCCCTTGATGAAGGAACAGGGTGCCCATCAGAATGAGCGGCTTTGGGGCGGACACACAAGGTGCAGCAAGGGGATAAAGAGGATGCTCACCCAGGCAACTTAATCTGGCCTGGCCATTAGCAGAATGTCAAGTAGTCCAGCAGGTTCACCCTCTTGCCTAAGTGAGCGTCTGTAGGATGGGACGACTGAATGCGGCTCTGTCGCGCGTGAAGACTAGTTCTCCATTCTTGCCTTGAGGAAACAAACCGTCCTCAAAGGATAAATGGATCTACTTTATGATCCTGAGATATCATTGACACTGAGACATGCCTGCTCTGATCCATGCTAACATACTCCTCGGTGAATGCTGCAGTTTACCTTGGAGATTCAGTTGTTTCCAAAGCACCTTTTCTTCCAGGCTGACCAAAATAAAAGTTTTGGAAACAGCTGTTTTGAAGTATTCAAGCACAAAAAATAGCTTAACACTGGCCCCTCTGCCTTTTCTTGTAATATCTAGGGCTGTTTATATACCTAAGCATTTTTTTTTTCTTGAGGTAGAAATGAAAAAAAGGGTTTCTGGATTGAATCACAAAAAGGTAATGAGATATGGAAAAGAGCTAAAGACATGATAAACACTGCTTTGCATTTTGTTAAATTATTTTAATGCAAAATTTGTATAAAGAACCATGATATTTTTTCTACCTTTCTAATTAAAATACTCAAAACGGAAGGTTTCTTGTGGCTTTTTCAAGAGTTTGGAAAGGGGGTGGGGAGGGCAGAGGTTGCGCACACTTCTCCGCGTTACTCACCGGCAGCTATATGTTGCCAGGTCTCTGCCCAAAGACCTTGGAACTTTTGTTAGCTCTTTGGCAAGTCCCCTGGTCTGGCCCCAAGTACTTGTGAGTTTTTGGTGGAATCCACATAGCATGTGGAAAACACAGGCTGGAAAATTACAGCTGTGTCTGGTGAATATCAAATTATTTACAGATCAGATGTTGGTGGCTTCTGAACCGGAATGAAACAATGTACCTGCGAGAGGGAGAAAGGTGAGTAATACACAGGATTTTACCAAAGGAGCTGTAACTCAGAGCTAAGTCAAGGTTTGAAACAATTAATATTTGTTGATTGGGATGGGGGAGATCTCTAATTTTGCACAATGATTATCCAGTTTCTGTGACTCAAGTGAGGCTCCTGAGCCCCTGCTTAGGTCCCATCATCTAAAAATTTGGTCTTTTTTTCTTTCTCCTATTCATGCTTCTTTTTTTTTTTTTTAATTTATCATTTATTCTTTTAAGAGAGTATGAGGGGAGGGAAAGGAAGGAGAGGGCCAGAGGAAAAGGAGAAGCAGATGCCCCCTAGAGCAGGGAGCCCTGCAGGGATCACCACTTGAGTGGAAGCAGAATCACCCAGGTGTCCCATCATGTTCATGCTTTTTTAAAGATGTCTTGTTTCTTTCTGACCAGATAAATTCTAAATGCCTATTGGCAGAAAATGTAGTTACAGAAACCTGAAGAAAATAAGTTGTCCTTAGACGTCCCATTGGTATTCTGATACATGTCTTTCTATTGTACTGTTTCTAATTTTTTCACTGTAATAACAACACTTCTATGAACTTTGTGTATAAATCCTTGTTGCCGTTTCTTTCCTTAAAATAGATTCTGGAGGGGTGCCTGGGTGGCTCAGTAGTTTAAATATCCAGGTCTTAATCTCAGGGTCCTAAGTTCAAGCCCCATGATGGGCTCCTGCTGGGTGTGGAGCCTACTATTAAAAAAAAAAAAAAAAAAAAAAAAAAGATAAATCCTAGAAAGGAATTGCTAATTCAAAAAGCTTATGGCTGTTCTTAAGGATTTAAGTTCATGTTGCCAAACCGCATCCTGGAAAGAATGCACTAATTTATAGTCCCAGCAGCAGAGGCTTCTTTTAGATCCCACCACGAACTGCAAGAGGTCAGAATTCTCTTTTCCAGATGCCTGGACTCTGGTTATCTGGGTGGGGGAGGGCCTGCTTTACTTACTGAAACTTACCCTGTATTTATCCGGACCTGCTCTCAAGGCCGGACCTCTGGATCAGGCTAGAACGGAGCGGGGAGCCAGCCCCGGGTGTCAGGTCCCAGTCGGCTGCTGCTCGGGGAGGCCGCGCGTGTCCGCCTGGCATCCAGAGGCCTCGGACCGGGCGCAGGTTAGCCGAGGCCGGGGGCTGGGGCGCGGCCTGGCTCCCGAGTCGCCTCGCCGCGAGGATGCACCGAGGGCGCGGAGGACGCCGGCTCAAGGAGGGGTCTCCTTGCCCGGGACGCGCGCGGGAGGCCGCTTTCGTGGCGGGTCGGGAGGCTGAGAGGGAGCGCGAGCCCTTCGACGTCCTCCCGGCCCGGGCCCACCTGCGCCCGCCCTCCCCGGGTCCCCCGGCGCCCGCCCCGGCGCCCGCCCCTCCCCCGAGCTGGGGACGGTGGCGGGAGCCGGGGGCCAACCAGCTCCCTCCTTCCTTCCGTCCCTCCCGCCTCGGCTCCCGCCCGCCGGCTCCGGGACCGCAGCCACGTCTGAAAGCGCCTCATTGTGCGCGCTCTCCTCGGCGGCGGCGCGGGGCGGCGGCACCCGGCACGCGGGGGGCGCGGGGGGCGCGCGGGGACTCGGGGGGCGCGCGGGGCCGCGGGGGGCACGCGGGGACTCGGGGGGCGCGCGGGGCCGCGGGGGCGCGCGGGGGCGCGCGGGGGCGGAGGTCCAGGGCCCGGGCAGGGGCGCGCGAGTCTGCGTCTGGCCGCTGCCCGGCGACTGCACCCCCACCCACCCCACACCCATCCCGTCCCCACGACGCCTCGCGTTTGCCAAGACCCTCCTGCCCCGGTGCCCGCTCCCCGCCGCCCGAGAGCTCCCGGTGCCTCCGACGTCGGTATCCGCCGCCCGGCGCCCGTCCTCCCCGAGCCTTCTCGCGGGTGTCCCCGGGAGCCCCTCGCCGGCCCTGGGAGCCTGCGGAGCGCGTCGGCCCCTGCGGACCCTCCGGCGAAGCCTGGCACCGGGAAGCGGCGAAGTCGGGGGCTCCTGCGGGACCCGGGAGAGAGGTGCCGCCTCCGCGCCGCGCCAGCTCGGGCCGGGGCGCCCGCTGCGGGGTACGTTGCTCGCTGCTCTCTCGGCCCGGGGCACCGACCTAGCCGGCAGTCGGGTCTGGGAGACGATCAGAACGAGGCAAGGACCCTGCGACTCCAGGCGCCGGCTGCAAAGTGCGTTCCTGCGGCTTCCGCTCACCTGAGATCGCTGCTGGGGATCCCCAGACTCCCGAAACGTGAGATTCCAAGGGCAGGGAATTGATCTAGGAAGCTTTCCCCACGGAACTCTCCGGGGAGAGCAGCTTGGTGAGTGAACTTAGAGCCCCAGGCAGCTGAACCCGAGTCTGGTGGCCCCTGTTTCGGCTGCTGGATCTTGGGCAACAGTGAAGACGTCTCCTGGCCTCCGCACACAGTAACTTTCCTTTCTCTCTGGGTCTTGTGCGGGAGCTTTGCGGGTGGGATGCCCGAGGCCTACGGGCGGAAGGGCTTGGCCGCCGGGAGCTGAGGGGGAGTGTGCCGAGCACCCGAGCTCGGGAGAAGAGTGCGCGGCTGCTAGAGCGTGGGCCGAGCTGAGGGTTCGGCGGTTCCTTTTACCCCTCTCCCACCCGCGGGGCAGGCGCTTTACAGCGGCCTTTACAAAGGAGCCAGCCCAAGCACCAAGACCTGAGGGGTGCCTTGCTCAAAGTCACACCTCAGTGGGGCAGAGGCAGAAATTGCACCCCGTCTGGCTTCAGAAGCCAGTCTTCCAGCCATTATTTGCTGCTACTTTGCATGTACATGTTCTGTCCCTGCCCGGGCTTGCCACATTCTGTTGCTAGGATGCTGGGTCACTTCAGCCAGGCCACACTGTTGTTCTTGAGCTTTCCTTATGAAGAAGCTTTCGATGGGATCCCTAGAATATAGCTGTAACCCCGGATTTGAAAGATTGAACAAACACAAGCATATTATGTGGCAAGATATTGTTCTAAAAGCTTGAGCAATATTATTAACTCGTTGAATCTTCAGAGCAGGTCCTGACTTGAGTTATATTACTTCCTCTATTTTATTTTATTTTTTTAAAGTAAGCTCTAAGCCCAATGTGAGGCTTGAACTCATGACTCC
Organism: Canis lupus dingo; assembly: GCF_003254725.2. Taxonomy (NCBI): domain Eukaryota; kingdom Metazoa; phylum Chordata; class Mammalia; order Carnivora; family Canidae; genus Canis; species Canis lupus. The sequence continues at coordinate 75,424,291 of NC_064247.1, forward strand.
AAGATCAAGAGTCACAAAGCTCTATGGACAGCCAGCCAGGCAAATTTTCCCCCTTTTATAAAACAACAGGTGCCAAGAGATTAATAAGTACCTTGCCCAAGATCACACAGTCAATGATCAAATGGAGTTCATGAGGGATCCCTGGGTGGCGTAGCGGTTTGGCGCCTGCCTTCTGCCCAGGGCGCGATCCTGGAGACCCGGGATCGAATCCCACATCCGGCTCCCGGTGCATGGAGCCTGGTTCTCCCTCTGCCTGTGTCTCTGCCTCTCTCTCTCTCTGTGACTATCATAAATAAATAAAAGAAAAAAAATATTAAAAAAATCAAATGGAGTTCATGAGCCACTGGGCTATTCCTACTCCCTGTCACCGGACAGCATCCTGCTTCTAATCTAGTAAGGGGAGATAAGAACAGAAATACATGAATAAGAGTATTCCACATGGCGATAGTAGCATTGACAGGTGTTTCTCAGTATCACCTAGTACTCGTGCCATGTTGAAATTTCCAACTGCCTCAAAGATATCTTCTTGCACTTGGTTTGTTTGAATCAGAATCCAAACAACGTCCACACACTGCATCTGGCTGTTATGTGTTTTGAGTCATCTTCTAAGACAGCCCCTTCCTTTTTTTTTTTTTTAATGTAATTGAATTCTAAGAATTATTTAATTCTCAAAAAATAATAAATTAATCAAAAGGTTAAAAAATATACCAGAGAAATTCCAGATTATCCCATTAGATGACTCAGTCAACACCTGGAGAAACACAGGAGGATGTGCTAAATGTGCACTCCGTACCCCCATCCCCTGCATATGTTACTTCAGAAAGGGGGCGGGAGCCCCTGCGCTTCAAGTCTCCCTAGCTGTAAGGCTCTATGATTAGGTCCTGTGCAAAGGGCGTTTTGAGGATCCCCAAAATTCAGAGCCAGGGAAAGGTGTTCTGTGTTATCAGCTCACTTGCTCTCAAATGCCCCCAGGGTGGCTCGGAGCCAGGGAGACTTAAGAGTCCTTTCCTGGACAATTTGATTTCATTTCCCAATAGATTCCTGCAAGCAAATCTGTTTCCTCCAGCAGCATCTGGCCTGTGTGACTCCAGCTTCCCTGCCTCGGGCTAATGCCACGGAGCCACTCATTAGCACTGGCAGAGAGATAGCAGATGTGGCCCGGGCTGGGCTTAGGCCGGATTCCCAGGTGACGGTGGGCTTGGGGATCTTGATACCCTTCAGTGCATAGGAAATAATTCTCCAGCCCATGCTTCTGTCCTCCTCTGGCCCACTGGTACCCAGGTGAGCTGGGAGATGGATTTGCAGGCACTTCTCCTTCTGCAATGAAAGCTGGAGCAGGCAAATTCTATCCATGCCTCCTGTAACCAATGTTATGCTTCTATAATTGCCAAGGTAATACAAGTCTATCGTAGACTGGAACCTGGAAAAGCAAAGCACTAAGAAGAAAAAAATTACCTGTAACCTGGCCGTAGAAAGATAACTACTAATATTTAGTACGCATCCTTCCAGATTTCTTCTATACATTTTTGTGGATTTTTTTTTAAAGATTTTATTTATTTATTCATGAGAAACACACAGAGAGAGGCAGAGACATAGGCAGAGGGAGAAGCAGGCTCCTTGTGGGGAGCCTGATGTGGGACTTGATCCCAGGACCCTGGGATCATGACCTGAGCCAAAGGCAGACCCTCAACCACTGAGCCACCCAGGTGTCCCTGTAGGTTTTTGTTTTTTTTCTTACTATTGTATTTATTTAATTGAGAGAGAAAGAGGGAGAGAGAGAGAGAGAGAGAGAGAACATGAATGGGGCAAGGAACAGAAGGAATGAGAAGCAGACTCCTCACTTAGCAGGGAGTCCCCCATGTGGGGCTCCAACCCAGGACCCCAGGATCATGACCTGAGCCAAAGGCAGATGCTCAACCAACTGAACCACCCAGGTGTCCCTTGGATATATATTTTAGATGCATTGCTGCATCACATAGTAACCCTATGTTTAAACTTTTGAGGAACTACCTGTTTTCTGCAGGAACTGCACCATTTCCACCACCCCCCCCCAGCAGTGCATGAAGATTCCCCACCTTCTCACTAATTCTGGTTATTATCTATCTTTTTTATTTTAACCATCCTAGTTGATGGCGAGTGGTCTGTCTTTACAGTTTTGTTGTTTTTTCTTTTTAAAGATTCGATTTATTTGAGAGAGAGAGAGTACAAGCAGAGGGAGGAGTAGGGAGAGCAAGAGGGAGAAGCAGGCTCTCAGCTGAGCAGGGAGCTTGATGTGGGGCTTCATATCAGGATCTTGGGATCATGACCTGAGCCAAAGGCAAACGCTTAACCAACTGAGCTACTACCCAGACACCTCCCATTATAATTTTTTTTCCATTATAATTTTTTAAAAAGATTTTATTTATTCATTCATGAGAGACACACAGAGAGAGAGAGGCAGAGACATAGGCAGAGGGAGAAGCAGACTCTCTGTGGGGAACCTGATGAGGGACTTAATCCCAAGACCTTGGGATCATGACCTGAGCTAAAGGCAGACCCTCAACCACTGAGCCAAAGGCAGACCCTCAACCACTGAGCCACAGGCATCCGCCCATTATAGTTTTGTTTGGCATTTCCCTAATGACTAAAAATGTCAAGCATCGTTTCATGAGCTTGTAGACAATTTGTATATCTTTGGAGAAATGTCTACTCAGATCTCTTGCCCATTTTTCAATTGGGTTGTGTTTGTTTCTATATTGAATTGTAAGAGCTCTTTATATATTCTGGATCCCTTGCTACACATATGATTTGCAAGTACTCTCTCCCACCTGGGGGTGTCCTTTCACCTTTTTAATGATGTCCTTTGATATTTGTATATATTTTTATATTTGTGCATTTTTAACACACTGTATGTTCTAGTACTTGTGCGTTATCCACTCAACACTATGTAGTTAAGAGCTCTAAAGTTAGATGGCTAGGACTTAAATTCTGACTCAGCTGCTGTGTGGTCTTTTAGGCAAAAAAAATTTTTTTTTGGAGATTTATTTATCTATTTATTCATGAGAGAGACAGAGAGAGAGGCAGAGACACAGGCAGAGGGAGAAGCAGGCTCCCTGCAAGGAGCCCATAGGCCTGGATCCCAGGACTCTGTAATCAAGCCCTGAGCTGAAGGCAGACGCTCAACCACTGAGCCACCCAGGTGTCTGCTTTAGGCAAGTTTCTTAATCTTTCCAAACCTTAGTTGCCTCTTCTGTAAAATAGGGAAGAGTATCAGGTCCATGTCAAAGGGTTGTTCTAAAGATTAAATCAGAAGATGGGCAGAAAAGTCATAGCATATAGGAAGCCCTCAACAGATGGTATTTACTGGTGTTCCATGTTTCCAGTCCACCATAGACATGCATCCTTCTCTCCTCCCTTGCTTTTCTATCTCTCTCTCTCTCTCTCATTTTTATTTTTTCTCTTTCCCTCCTTTTCAACCTTTTCCCTAACAGATGCCCTAGACTCCATTAGAACTGGTTTGCCCCCAGGGGTGGCCCTTGATGCCAAGAGTCCACTGATCCTTCATCTGGAATCTGTTTTTTCTAGTCCTTGGGATTCCTGAACAGGGATGGCCTCCAGCTGATGCCAAACAGAGAAATCTGAGCCATGAATTTGTACCTAGTGTTATATTTCACTCCCTTAGATACCCTGCCAGGGCCGGGAGAGGCTGCGCACAGGAGATGCTGCTGAGTGAGGGGTATGCAGAGCTGGGGTACAGGTGAGGATTTCCCAGAGAGCTGGGTTCCTGGGCTTGCATCAGTCTGATGCAGTCCTGAGTGCATCAGTCTGTGGAGCATCAGACTCTTGATCACAGCTCAGGTCTTGATCTCGGGGTTGTGGGTTTGAGCCCTGCATTGTGCTCCACATGGAGCCTACTTAAAAAGTTAAAATGCTTAGCAGGAAGAAACATGGGGCACATGGGGAATTCCCCCCCTTTGGATTTGGATCACAGAGTATCTGACTTCCATTAAGCAAATATTTATTCTTCATAAATCTTATTTACTTGAGAGAGAGAGAGAGTGAAAGCGAGAGAGCAAGAGCATGATCAGGGGGAAAGGGAGAAGCATGTTCTCTGCTGAGCAGGGGCCCAATGTGGGGCTCAACTCAGGCCTCTGGGATCATGACCTGAGCCAAAGGCAGACACTTAACTGACTGGACCACCCACGTGCCCCAGGCAAATATTTATTAATATCATCGACTCATTCAGTCTTCAGGGACATTCTTAGACATGATACTGTCTTATTCAGCCAGGATTCTTGACTTTTTATTGAAATATAACATAACATGCAGAAAAGAACACAAGTCATAAAAATATAGCTTGATAACACACTCAGGTAGTTAGCACCTCATCAAGAAACACAGTGTGACCTGCCCTCAGAAGTTCTATCCATGCTCACTACAGTCCTGCCCTCTCCCCACCCCACCCCACCAAGGGGACCCACTTTCTAAATAAAACACTTGGTTGTAAATGGCAGATATTGAACTCATGCTGGCTTTACTAAAAATGGAGCCTTTTCCCCAGCATGAGAAGTCCAACCGAATCCAGATGCTGCCAGCTGCCCATGTGCTCTCAGATTTTCTTTCTTTAGCTCAGTTCTCTTCTCTGCTGGCTTTGTAACTAGGGAGTTTCCCTCTTCCCTGCAAATCTACAAAAATACTGAGATTGGACTTGGGGCAGATGTCCATTTTTTTGTTTTTTAAGATTTCATTTATTTATTCATGAGGGACACAGAGAGAGAGACCAAGACGTAGGCAGAGAGAGAAGCAGGTTCCATGCAGGGAGCCTGATGCAGGACTCGATCCCAGGACCCCAGGATCATGACCTGTGCTGAAAGCAGATGCTGAACCACTGAGCCACCCATGTGCCCCAGATGTCCATTCCTAAGCCTATCACTTGATCGGGGGATAGTTTATGGAATATATAGATGAACCAGGCTTGAGACACATGATTCCTTAAGAACCAGGAAGTGGGCAGTCAGCCCCATGCAAACCACATGCACTTTGTGTGAGTGAGGGTGGTTCCTCAAAGAAAAATCTTGAGGCTGTTAGCAGAATAAGGAGGAACAGGTACCGAGTGGACCCAAGCAAAGCTTGTCTAGTGCACCTGTGTAGCGTGAGCCCCACACTGGGTGCCTGGGAACAGACACACTCACTTACAAAAAAAACTCCACAATCTTGACTCTCAAGTTGCTCACAGGCAAGAAGGGCAGAGTGATGCATGGCTTAAGAAAGGCACAGGTGGGCAGCCTGGGTAGCTCAGTGGTTTAGCGCCGCCTTCGGCCCGGGGTGTGATCCCAGAGACCCGGGATCGAGTCCCACGTTGGGCTCCCTGCGTGGAGCCTGCTTCTCCCTCTGTCTGTGTCTCTGTCTCTCTCTCTCATGAATAAATAAATAAAATATTGAAAGAAAGAAAGAAAGAAAGAGAGAGAGAGAGAAAGGCACAGGTGAGGTGTCTTGGGAGGAAGCTGAGATGACTCCTGGTGGGAGTCAGGGCTGGGCACTTAGAGCAGAGGAGAACATGGGTGTAATGATTCCAGGTGATCTGACACACAGGATGCTGAGTGGGGATTTTTGGGAAGTGAGGTGGGAAAACTGAAGGTTGCTGAGTAGGAGAACGACAGCATCAAATACAGCATAGGCGGCTCTGGTGGGTCTGTGCAATGTGAAATGCTGAGAGACACAGTGGGGGATTTTTCCAGAATCCAAGAGAGAAGTATGCAAGCCAGGACTAGCACAACCCTCCCCTGGCACTGGATAGTTGGGCCACTCACTCGGACTACCATCTGGTCCTTTGGCCACTTCATCGGTGTGTCCCTGATGCCTAGCTACATTGTCTGCTGTGATAAGGACGTTACACATTTGACCTCCTGGATTGATCATGCTCTTGCTCTCTCTCACACTCTTGCTCTCTCAAATAAACAAATTCTTTTTTTTTTTTAAGAGTTTATTTATTCATGAGAGACACAGAGAGGGAGAGAGAGAGAGAGGGGCGGAGACACAGGCAGAGGGAGAAGCAGGCTCCATGCAGGGAGCCCGATGTGGGACTCGATCCTAGGACTCCAGGATCATGCCCTGAGCCACAGGCAGACGCTCAACCACTGAGCCACCCAGGGATCCCTCAAATAAACAAAATCTTAAAGATAAATAAAGCAGCTAGAGGTAATTTCTACTTCCCAGGAATGTTGAGAGGATGCAGTTCAATCATGAAGAGAAAGGACTTATCCCAGTGCCTTCCTGACCTGTTCTTCCTAACTTTGAACCCTGAGGCAATTGAATTTGCTATCCCTAAGGCTTCTTATCAGAAAACTCTCCTGTAGGATCCGTAGGACCCTGCTGTCTCTGGATACTCTGCATGGGGTAGGATGTGTTAATTCCCTTCCTAGTTGTTGAGTTCCAATTAATAGGATCAGATATCAGTTCTGTATTGTGTGAGTCACCTAAGAAAACCTCTGGTTTCTCTGGAGGGTAGGTAACAAGCACATTGGCCTGCATTCAAGATCCTCCCTAGCCAGGAAAGGGCTGGGCTGGCCAGGGCGGCTGTGTTTGGGCCAAACTCAGGATCCAGTGCTCTGCAGGGATTTCGTAGGAATGGGCCAAATGACTGTAATGGGAAAGCACTAGGAACTTTGAGATGGAAGTCCTGGGTTGGGGGTCCCACTTGCCCTGCTGTCTTTCCAAACCTTGGGTCCTTCACAGAAATAATGGAAATCATAATGTCCACCAAAGGAGCAATTGAGTTAAATCACAGCATCTACACTTGTGTGAGGTTCAGGACGCAGTGCTGGAGTCAGTAGCAGACCACAAAGCTGCCGGCCGTCCTCCACCTACTCCGGAAGCCTCCAGATAAGTGAAATCTGCTCACGATTTAGATCTGGCTTCTGGTGGTGATGTGGACAAAGGAGGGGCCTTAGTGGGGAGTAAATGCTGTGAAAGCACAGAAGGCCCCTTCCTTCCAAAGCTGCTCTTCCCTGAGATCGTGGCAAGAGCAACAGGTGCAAAGAAAAAACCCTGGGACCTTGGGGTGTGCGAACCTGGCTCAGTGTTCCTTTCACTCTGTGGGTCAAGTGCAACATTCTTAAGATCCATTGAAGGCCACAGGGATGGTTGGGACCAGAGGTGGTCACAGGAGATTCTGGGATTCCAGATGTAGGTGACCTCAGCGTGTCTCATCTGGGTAGAGACCTCCCAAGGTTCCTTCTCTCCCAACACAGCATCATCAACAGTAGCACGAGGTGGAGGTACGGCATCCGCAAGCCCTTCCTCATCTGTGTTGGTAGCAGCTTCCCCATGACAAGCCCGAGAGGCTAAATGTTATCATCCTCATTTTACAGAGGACAAGACTGAGCCTTGGAGAAGTCAAGTCATTTGCTCCAGGTTTCATAGCTCCTAAGTGGCTATGAGAGGGCCCACTGCCAGTCCTCTCTCCTCCACCCATCAGGAGACACCATCAATTCACACTCACTTGGAAAAATGTACCCAGCCCCTGGTCTGTGCCCAGCTCCAGCCAGGGGCTGGGTCGCTCTGTTCCCACCTGCAGAGAACTTTCTGTCCGCCTGGGAATGCAAAGCCCTCCCACGGTGCAGGGCTCCTTCCTCCTGTGAGACTGACCCAGCCTCCCTCCTGCTTTCTCAGGCTCTGAAAAACCTGCGGGCACCTTCCATGGATCTGTGACAAGTGTGCAGCTCTCCGGGCAGCCCTGGACTAGAGTGAGTAACCCCAGCATGGAAAGGGCAGAAAGGCCAGGAGCCTGCCTGCCGTCACCTCTCCCTTTACCGCTCTCTTCTGCGCCTTCACACGGCTCCAGAGGGTACCCTCCCCCTGGAGTCCGTGCATCCTCTAGCCCTTTCCTCCCTGTAGATGGCAACAGTTGGTGTTCTTTGTCTAGGTCATCATTTACTTTTAATAATAAAAGCTATTATTTGCTTGGTGAAAAGAAGTCCGGCCAACCCAGAAGCACACTGTGTAGAAAGGGCAAGTTACAGGAGTTACTACATGCCCTGCCCCCCAGACTCCTGTCATGACTCCAGTCCAGTATCAGTCCTCTTTTTACTGATGAATAAACTGAGTTACAGATTTATTAAGCGTTTGGTCCAGGATCACAGACTAGGAAGTGGCTGAGCCCAGTGAAGGAGTCAAATCACCCATCAAGCTGTTTTGCTGGGCATCCCTGGGTGGCTCAACGGTTTAGCGCCTGCCTTAGGCCCAGGGCGTGGTCCTGGAGTCCTGGGATCGAGTCCTGCATTGGGCTCCCTGCATGGAGCCTGCTTCTCTCTTTGCCTGTGTCTCTGCCTCTCTCTGTCTCTCTGTATCTCTCGTGGATAAATTAATTAAAAATCTTAAAAAAAAAAAAAAAGCTGTTTAGCTAAACAACCTAAAATGGTCTCCCTACAAAGGAAATTCTCAAGCAAAATGAAGGAATCCGTTTTAAAAATCATATTTCCCTCTCCAGAAAAAAGAAAGGAAGAAAGAGTAAGGCAGAGACAGAGAGAAGGAAAGATGAGAAAGACAGGAAGGAAGGCACTAGGGGTGAGCATGTATCTCCCATAGCATTCTGCAACTGGCCTCTTGCTCTGCATAGACAAGATCTTGGCTGACCTCTTAAAGTCCTGTTCCTGGGAGAGGGTCCACCTGAGACGGCTGCGGTCTGGGGAGCCCCCCCCCAGGTCGGGTGGTCGGTCGGGGCGGGGGTGCTCCCTGCAAGCAGCAGGCTGGCGCTGGGGTGCGGCGGGCCGCGGGCCGCGGTCCCTAATGCTGCCCCGCAGGGACACCTGAGATAGCTGCGGTCTGGGGAGCCCCCGCCCAGGTCGGGTGGTCGGTCGGGGCGGGGGTGCTCCCTGCAAGCAGCAGGCTGGCGCTGGGGTGCGGCGGGCCGCGGTCCCTAACGCCGCCCGGCTGCTCTCTCCCGCGCAGGCCCGGCCGGCGGCATGTGGCTGCCGCGCATCTCCAGCACGGCGGTGACCGTGCTCCTGCTGGCGCAGACGGGCATCCTGCTCTTCCTGGTCTCCTGGCCCAGGCCGCCGTCGCCCGCGAGCGGCAAAGAGCGGGTGCACGTGCTGGTGCTGTCCTCGTGGCGCTCGGGCTCGTCCTTCGTGGGCCAGCTCTTCAGCCAGCACCCCGACGTCTTCTACCTGATGGAGCCCGGGTGGCACGTGTGGACCACCCTGTCCCAGGCGAGCGCGCCGGCGCTGCACATGGCCGTGCGCGACGTGGTGCGCTCCGTCTTCCTGTGCGACATGGACGTGTTCGACGCCTACCTGCCGTGGCGCCGCAACCTGTCGGACCTCTTCCAGTACGCCGTGAGCCGCGCGCTGTGCTCGCCGCCCGCCTGCAGCGCCTTCCCGCGCGGCGCCATCAGCAGCGAGGCGGTGTGCAAGCCGCTGTGCGCGCGGCAGCCCTTCCGCGTGGCCCAGGAGGCCTGCCGCGCCTACAGCCACGTGGTGCTCAAGGAGGTGCGCTTCTTCAACCTGCAGGTGCTCTACTCGCTGCTGCGGGACCCCGCGCTCAACCTGCGCATCGTGCACCTGGTGCGCGACCCGCGGGCCGTGCTGCGCTCGCGCGAGCAGACCGCCAAGGCGCTGGCGCGCGACAACGGCATCGTGCTGGGCACCAACGGCACGTGGGTGGAGGCCGACCCGGGCCTGCGCGTGGTGCGCGAGGTGTGCCGCAGCCACGTGCGCATCGCCGAGGCCGCCACGCAGAAGCCGCCGCCCTTCCTGCAGGGCCGCTACCGCCTGGTGCGTTTCGAGGATCTGGCGCGGGCGCCGCTGCCTGAGATCCGCGCGCTCTACGCCTTCGCGGGCCTGAGCCTCACGCCGCAGCTCGAGGCCTGGATGCACAACATCACGCACGGGTCTGGGCCTGGCGCGCGCCGCGAGGCCTTCAAGACCTCGTCGAGGGACGCGGTCAACGTCTCGCAGGCCTGGCGCCACACACTGCCCTTCGCCAAGATCCGCCGGGTGCAGGATCTGTGTGCCGGAGCGCTGCAGCTGCTGGGCTACCGGCCCGTGTTCTCGGAGAAGGAGCAGCGCGACCTCACCCTGGACCTGGTGCTGCCGCGCGGCCCTAGCAGCTTCAGCTGGGCCTCATCCACAGACACGCACCCTGGACCTTAGCGGACGCCCCGCGGTTGTGGCGGTGGGGAGGGAGCCGGGCACACAGGGCCAGCCAGGGCTGCTATTGGAGGGGCCGGGAGTTTGGGAGCCCTCCCCCGTAATAGGAACAGACTGAGTCCCTAGAGCTCCAAGTTTCTTCCTTCTTGCTTCTGAATTTTCTTTTGAGTGCTCCTTAGCAGCTGGATTCCCGTCTGGCGCACACTTCATGGAAAGCAAAACTGTGTCCACACTTCTGGGCACAGGGAATGAGTTCAGGTGGGCTTGGCTGTACTCAAGTGCTTTCTTCCAAAGCCTGTTTTCCTTTTGGATGCATCGTCCAGCAGCTGAGAAGGGGACCCCAGCCCTGTTTTAGAGTAGAGGGGCATCGTGGTGAGGCCGGCTCTGAAATCTGTACAGCACCCCCACCCAACACACACACACACTCTGGACTTCGGTCCCCCATGCCCCACCGCCACACTCCAGCAAAGCAACTGGCCTTTATATTTACTTCTTTCTTTCAGCAAGAAATCAGACAAGATGCCTCTTATCTTGTGATCTCCCTGTGGCTTCTCTCTGCCCCATTACCTGCCCAGTTACCTGGGGTAAACCTTTGATTTGTCTTGACCCAAAGGATCCTACCCACAGAAATAAACATAGTAATTTTTGTTTACTGGACTTCACAGTCTGTAAAGTTGAACAAGTGAAATGCAAAACTGAAGGGACCTGTCCAAGGTCACACAATGAGGAGGATGAAGGGAGGAGGGGAGTTTTGCTCTGATGCTATAGTAGGAAGGAGAGGGTGAATCAGGCTTGCACAGACCTGTCTCCTTCGTGAAGGAGGGTCAGATTTTCCCATCTATCTGCACTAGGAAGAGTAAGCAGCTGTAGTTGGGGCCGCAGGTGCAGGATGCAGGAAGTGATGAGGTATCTGGGCCCAGAGTGCAGAGCCTAGGGAGCCTCCTGGATAAGCCTGGAGGGAGGCAGTGAAGGGGAATGGTAGTGGATGAAAAGGATAGAGAGGCCTGGACGGCAAGCCAGACAGAGCGTGTGGCAGAGCAAGAGGTTGGCATCAGGATCAGTGCCTGGAGGGCAGGTGGCAGGATGACTGTAGATAAATCTTGCCAGGAGGGCAAAAGAAAAATGGCTCTGCTGTGGTGGTTTTCGCTTGGTCCTCCCAGTCCAGGCCCTAGAGGAGAGCAGAATCCCTTTCCTACCTGTAAGCCCTGGCTCCAGCAGCAGAGACTTAATAAAGGGATGTTGGATGTGTAGAGGTCTTGGTCCTGAGTTCAGGAAATGAGAATGAGAGTTAGCAAGTGCCTAGTACGTGTTTAAAAAGGAAAAAGAGGAGGGGGAATAAACGCTCAAAGGACCCCTGAGAGGAACAGGGACGCAGATCTGAGTGCGCATAGACTTGGGGCATGGTGTTGGTGCTAGGACTGACATTTGCCAGAACTTGCATGCCTGTTACCTCTGGAAATGAATGGGCTGCCTCACTTGCCATCAGTTGCCAGAAGGGGTTCTGGAAGTTGCCAGCTTCTTTTTCTCAGCCCAAGTGTGGCCTTGGATTGGTGGGACCTCGGTTGTGCACCCCCATCCTTGCTGCAAAGCAGGCGGGCAACAGGGACTCTGGCACTTCTTTTCTTGCAAGGAGTAGAGAGATACTGACCTTGAAGCTGAAGCTTGAGGACATCTCACTTAAGGATCTGTAAAGCTGTAGAAGCTTCAGGCCCCATAAAACCTCCATCTGCCCCTTCACAATAACATGGGAAGGTAATTAGAACTCTGAATTTACTGGGGCACCTGGGTGGCTCAGTTGGTCAAATGCCTAATTTGGCTCAGGTCGTGAACCCAGGGTCCTGGCATGGAGCCCCACATGGAGCTTCCCACTCAGCAGGAGTCTGCTTCTCCCTCTCTCCTTGCCCTGCCCCCTGCTCCTGCTGGTGCTCTCTCTCAAATAAATAAATCTTTAAAAAATAACCATTTTTTTAAAACCCTGAATTTATTAATGGGGACTCTGCAACTTAGGAAGGTTCAGGCCACAGAGCTTAAAATACAGGACAGACCTCAAACTCACATCTCTGACTTCGGTGCTTATAGTTCTAACAAAGTGAACTGGATGCAGTAAAAGATCCCACTACAGGCTTGGAAAGCCACATCATTTCATCCAGTACTGACATGGCTCTCTAGGGGTGAGGGAGTCCTCCTGGCATTGGGCTGCAGATATCTTAAGGACCAGGACGTTGAAACGTATGGTATGCAGTGGGCTGGGGCACTGGGGCCCCTGTTGTTGGCCTCTTTTCTCCCTCCCTGCACCTCCCTGTCCTCTGCCCTGTGCTGGCCACTGGGGGTAAAAGCCAATCGGAATTGCCTGGAAGGAATGCAATGTCAACTGGAAGAGTCAGCCTAGGAATGTTCCTGGACAATGTGGTATGTTCAGGCAAAGAGGGATAAGCAAGAGGTTTGTGGTGCCAGAAGCCAAAAACGGGGAGACTCTGATCTCTTAATGGAGTCCAGGAAGGCTTTTGGGATAGCTCGAAGCCCAACCTGATAGCGGCATCACACAAATTTCATTTGCCCCTGCTCTGGTCACAGATTGTACTGATGGTCACAATTAATGCATTGATGGTCCTTACTGTGTGATTCATTCATCCTGGCTGGACACCCGAGGTCCCCCAAACGGGATGCCTGGCTCCCAGACTTGGCTCCGTGCATCTAATGTACCCTGGGCCTCTGGGTAAGTTCCCTGGCATATCGGATTCTAAGCAAGCCTGGGGGTGAACCCAGATCAGGTTTCAGGACAAGAACAGGCAGTGCCCAATTGAGTGCTTCAATGAGTCAGCGCAGTTCAGAACTTGGGGACAAAGTAGGGGGAGACCAGTAACAGACCTTGCTCTTGTGGAGAATGCAGACCCCAAATAAACAGTCCCACAGATAAACACGCAAATGTAAATGTCAATCGTGCTCTAAGAAGAAACAATAAGAATGGGGAGAGGATGACCTACTGAATCTAGGCTCATGAGGTAAGAGAAGCCCCTAAGACATGATCAAGTTTGTCTGTCTCTAGTAAAGATTCCTAGAAGTAGAACAACTGGATCAAAGACCATTAATGTCTTTAAATGTGAAACTGCCAAACTACTCTAAAAATGGAGTAACAACTCATACCCTCCAGAATGAGGTGAAGAAAGCTCTTCCCATCCCTCTTCTTCTAACCACCCCTACCTCACAAGTATCACCTGTACAGGTAAGCCAGTCATTTCATCCTTACTACTATTATTACGTGCTAAAAACAAATGAGCTTAACAAGCCATGAAAAGACATGGAGGAAATTGAAATGCCCATTATTAAGTGAAAGAAAAGTCAGTGGTTACATGCTGTACAATTCCAACTATATGACATTCTTGAAAAGGCAAAATTAGGGCAGCCCAGGTGGCTAGGCGGTTTAGCACCGCCTTCTGCCCCAGGACTGATCCTGAACACCTGGGATCGAGTCCTGCGTTGGGCTCCCTGCGTGGAGCCTGCTTCTCCCTCTGCCTATGTCTCTGCCTCTCTCTCTCTCTCTGTGTTTCTCATGAATAAATAAATAAAATCTTTTAAAAAAGAAAAGGCAAAACTAGGAAGACAGTAAAAAGGATTAGTGGTTGCTAGGGAATGGAGATGGGGAGGGGAAGGATTAATAGATGTAGTCAGGGTTTGGGGGGTAATGAAAATACTCTCTATGATACTATAATGATGGAAATGATGGGAATATGTTATTAGATATTTGTTCAAACCCATAGAATGTACAACTCCAAAAGCAAATTCCAAGGTACACTATGGACCTTGGGTGATTATGATGTGTGCATGTAGGTTTATCCTTGGTAACAAATGTACCCCTCTAGTGAGTGATATTGGTAATGGGAGAGGCCATGAATGTGTGAGGGCAGGAGGTGTATGGGACATCACTGTACCTTTCTCTCAATTATGTTATAAACCTAAAACTGTTCTTAAAAAGTTAAATCTTTTTTAAAAACTAGAGCAAAAGTATTGGTAGCTTCAGGAGGATGTGAGAGTCTGCTGAAATGAGAGGATTTGGCCAGTTACATGGAGACTGTCCACTTCAGACTGGACTTTCAATTTTCCTGGGGTGGGCAGTTCTTCAGCCAATCAAGTATTTTCTCACTTGGGGTAAGACTGGAGAACCTGGTTGGCCCTATAGTTCTTTTTTTTTTTTTTTAAGATTTTATTTATTTATTCATGAGAGACACACAGAGAGAGAGGCAGAGGCATAGATAGAGGGAGAGGCAGGCTCCCCACAGGGAGCCCGATGCAGGACTTGATCCTGGAACTCCGGGGTCATGCCCTGAGCCGAAGGGAGACGCTCAACCACTGAGCCACCCAGGAGTCCTGGCCTACAGTTCTGGTGCCCTTCTGATTCCAGTCTTCAAATCCTCCACATCTCCATTCATTTGTTCAACACACATTATGAATTAAGCACAAATCAGTGCAAAAGGAGGGAAGAATCACTGGGATTAGGGATGTATGTACATAGGGGTATGAGTTACAATTTTTAATCAGGGGATCAGGGTAGGTCTTATTAAAAAAAAAAAAGTGATATTTGAGCAAAGTATTAAAGGAAGTGAGTCAGTTAATTAAGGAGTAGCTACCAGTAGAGTGTCCCAGAGGAGGAAAAAGGCAATACAAAAATCCTAAAGAGGGAAACAATTTGGTATATTGGAAGAACAGCAAGAGGCTGGTGGGTCTGGTGTGGTGGGCCAAAAGGAGAGTGCTAGATGACAAAGTAATAAGAGAGAGGAGGTCAGGGGTGCCTGGGTGTCTCAGTGGGTTAAGGGTTTACCTTATGCTCAGGTCATGATCTTGGGGTCCTGGGATGGAGCCCTAGGCTGGGTTCCCTGCTCAGCAGGGGGTCTGATTCTACCTCTCTGCCTCTGCCCTCCACTTGTGCTCTCTCTCCAATAAATAAATAAAATCGAGAGAGTGAGAGAGAGAGGAAGTCAGATCATGTAGGACTTTATAGGCCTTGGTGAGGAGAGGACTTTGGCTTTTACTTGGAATTAGAGGGCATCCAAGGCCACTCTTGCTCTGTGGTACTCCTTTGTCAAACAAATACGCACATAATATTTAAAAATGTGTGCAATATGTCAGACATTTTTTAAAATAATAGAATAAGTACTCAGTTAAATAAATATTTCGTTATCTGGGACGCCTGGGTGGCTCAGGAGTTGAGTGTCTGCCTTTGGCTCAGGGCCAAAATCCCATAGTCCTGGAATCGAGTCCCACATCGGGCTTCCTGCATGGAACCTGCTTTTCCCTCTGCCTGTGTCTCTGCCTCTCTCTCTGTGTTTCTCATGAATAAATAAATAAAATCTTTAAAAAATAAATAAATATTTCACTATCATTTCACTGCTTATGTTAATATGAATTAGTGTATTGTTAGTTCTGCAAGTTTTTTTTTTTTTAACTGGATTTAAATTAATCACACTGTGGGGCCACCTAGCTGGTCAAAATAGCATGGGACTCTTGATCTGGGGGTTGTGAGTTCAAGCCCCATATTGGGTGTAGAGATTACTTAACTAAAAAAATAAAACTTAAAAAGTTAATCTCCCTGTGGCCTTCTTCTGCAACTTAGATTTTCCCCACACCTTTATATTCATGAGATGCATCATGTTGGTTGCAAGTGTAAGTCATTTCTTAAAAAGATTATTTATTTATTTATGTAACAGAGAGAGAGACAGAGAGCAAGCACAAGCAGAAGGAGTGGCAGGCAAAGAGAGAGGGAGAAGCAGACCCCCTGTAGAGCAGGGAGCTGGACACAGAGCTGGGATTCTGGGGTCATGACCTGAGGGGAATGTAGACTGAGCCACCCATGCACCCTGTCTTCTAAAAGTTTTATAATTCTGCATCTCACTATAAGTGAAATAAGTGAGGTTGTGGAGTTCTAAAAAGCAAGCAAACAAAAAACTTAGTTGCTTCATAATTTTCTTGCAGTCTTGTGTTTTTCCTGGACTTCATATTGCCTTTCAGTTTTTTTTCCCATTAAGAGAAAAAATAGATACCTTTTTCACCCTGCCATTAAAAATTTGAGCTTAACCATTTTTTCCATAGCTTGAAATCAATTCCACTATTTTTTCTGAGGATACTCTTCTTTCTGTTCTAATCTGCTTAGATGGCTGCTAGAATTTGTGCACAGAAGTTAGACTAAGTAAATCCATCATTTCTTGTATTGCACATCTTTCTCTTTCTTGATTATCACTTTCTAACTTAATTGGAGGACATACTCAGCTTTCTTAGAAAGCGTATATAAAATATATATATTCTGAGTCCTGCTAGTATAAAAAGTCTTTTTTTTTAAGGATTTTATTTATTTGACAGAAAGAGAACACAAAGCAGGGGAAGCAGTAGAGGGAAAAGCAGGCTCCCCACTGAGCAGGGAGCTGAAGCTGGGTTTGATCCCAGGACAATGGGACCATCACCTGAGCCAAAGCAGATGCTTAACCAACTCAGCCACCCAGGCACTTAAATGTCTTTTTTTTAACCTCTAGATTCAGAATTTGACTGGGGATAGAATTGTAAATTCAGGGATCCCTGGGTGGCTCAGCGGTTCAGCACTTGCCTTCAGGCCAGGGCGTGATCCTGGGGTCCCTGGATTGAGGCTGGCACGTTGGGCTCCCTGCATGGGGCCCGCTTCTCCCTCTGCCTGTGTCTCTCTCATGAATAAATAAATAAAAATCTTAAAAAAAAGAATTGTAAATTCAAAATAATGTTTCCTAATGTGATACACAATTGATTGTTATATAATCCTAAAATAATTGGTTTCTTCCATTTCTCACACACTCTGGTGGTCTGGGAAATGTACCAAAGATAGCATTATTAAATATTTCATGGCTTTTATATGCCTATTGTTGCTGTTTTGTTTATTTATTTATTTATTTTTAAAGATTTTATTTATTTATTCATGAGAGACACAGAGAGAGAGGCAGAGACACAGGCAGAGGGAGAAGCAGGCTCCATGCATGGAGCCCGACGTGGTACTTGATCCCGGGTCTCCAGGATCACGCCCTGGGCCAAAGACAGGCGCCAAACCACTGAGCCACCCATGGATCCCCCTACTGTTGCTGTTTTAGATATGTTTCTTGGTTAATGCAAAATTGCAGTTGCGGTGTTGAGGCACCGGCGTTAGCTCTCAAAGTCTTCAAGAGGGAACTCTAATAAACAACTTGCTAATATTCTTGAATTCATATTACGTAAAATACTATGAATTTTGCACGCAATGCTTTTTATTTTATTTTATTTTTTTGCAATGCTTTTTAATTTAAAGTAAGCTAAGCTTTCAAAAAAATCACTTTCCCTCCAAATACTGAAGGTATTGCTGTATTGTCTTCCAGCCTCCTTCTCCAGGTTCTCATCGCCAGATCCATTTCAAATCTACGTGTCAGGTCTGGGGTCGGTATGCAATTCCCCCACTTTCTTATAGGTGGCGCTGCAGAGAAGGGCAGAGTAGAGCGCATCCTAATGGACAGGAGAGACTTGCCCAGTAGGGGGCGTAGCCCGCGGGTGCCGTGTCTCGGAGAGCCGCACGCAACGTCGGGGGCGGGAACAACCCTCGCCCCGCCCCCGGCCATCTGCGGCGCCCTGTGATTGGAGGGAGGGCCCCTCACTAGGTCGCGCCGTTGGGCCCGGAGGAAGAGGGCCCCATTCGAGGGTGACGCTGAGGCGGCGGAGGCGCGGAGCGCTCTAGTCCGTGAGTGCTAGCGAGCCTCGACAGCACCTCGGACGCTCTCCTCGGCTCTCTGCGGTGAATGGCGGCGGGATGGAGCACGAGGCGAGCGGCGGCAGCGGCGGGTCGGCCGGGCTCCTGCAGCAGATCCTCAGCCTGAAGCTCGTGCCGCGGGTGGGCAACGGGACCCTGTGCCCCAACTCCACTTCTCTCTGCTCCTTCCCAGGTACCGGCCCCGCCCCGTGCCGCGCTTGCGCAGTGCGCGCCTCGGCGCCGCCGCCGGCCCGCGAGGCGCCCCTTCCTCAGGGGGCGGGCGGGTGATGGGGGGGGCGCCCTGCGCCGGGGGGTCCTACCGTCCGGGAAGCGGGTTCCCGCTCGCTCTGTGGAGAGGCGGCGGCGATGGCCCTTCGGCGGTCGCTTCCTCGCCGGCACCGCGGGCGGGTCACTGCGCCGCGGCGCTGGAGCCCGAGCGGAGCGAGCGGCCGCGAGGGCCCGGTCAGCGGAGGGAGCTCGGACACCGCCCGGACTGATGTTGCTTTTGGAGGTTCCAGACGCCCCCGGGTCACACTGGGACCCGAAGGAGCCCCGGAGGCGGTCGCCCCTCCTTGTTTGGGCCCCTGTGGGGCGTGCCGGCCGCGCTGCTCCGTCTGCTCGGACGCCGAAGCGTCTGGCGGGCCGAGGGGCCGAGCGCAGCCTCCCTCTCCCTCGGCGTGCGGTCTCCCCGCAGGCTGTGTGCGGACCGCTCGCACCTCCGTCCGGAGGCGCCCGCTCCCCCGGCTGCTCTTTCTAGGAATCCCTTTCCGAGACCTGTTGCCGAGTCCCCCGCTCGTGCGTTTGAGATCTTTGACACAGATTCCTCTTCCTTCTTCTTACGCCCACTGGAGCTTCTGCTGGGCCTGGTATAAGGGTTTTTCAAGATTGTAGTACGAGGTGGAAAGCTAGCGTGCTCAGAAAGCGAGGAGGAGGAGAAATTACTTGGGAAGGCTGATAAAGGCTTTGAGGGGAGGGCACAGTTCGATGTTGGACTTTAAAGGCAAGGAGACACGACAGTGGCGATGGAAGGGCGAGGGTGAGTTGTCCAGCAAAGCTGACTGGTATCTTGACTTAGTAAACAATTCGAGAACTGGGCCTGAGACCCGCAAAGGAGGGACGACTGGATTCCTGACTGCAGTCATAAACAAGGCACCTGTGATTTCTCACCGCTGGGAAGCGACTGCCAGGCGCCATTGAGTGGACACCCGGGACTTACTGTGTATTACCTGCCTAGTGTTTTCCCGGACGACTGATGATAACCGTGTTGGGGCAGATGCAGATGTTAGTTTGGAACGATACCTAAAATGATAATCTGGCAACTTTGTTTCAAAACCTAAAATCACATTTGACAGTGACAACAGAAATGTAGGGCATTCTGGAGACACTGTCTAAAAAATGAAATGTTCATGCAGTCCGGAGGTACTGCTGGACCAGATTAGCCTGTTTTTGTTTTCTTATTTTCCCACCCAACTCTTACTTTGAAATTTCCAAACATACTGGAAAAGTGAAGTCCTAGTATAATGAAGAACCTATATTCTTTACTTAGACTCATTATTGATATTTTTATTGTTTTTGCATCTCTATGCATATATATGCACGTATTACGTATGTGTATGTATATGTATATACTTTTGCCTTCTACAGAGCCATTTCAAAGGAAGAAACATTTTTGCTTTCTACAGAGCCATTTGAAAGGAAGTTATTAAGTGATGGTGCCTGACACCTAATACTTAAGCATGTTTTACAGCAAGTCCACTTCCTGTCTTAGCGAAAAAATCCATATCAAACCCAAGAAATTTAACATTAATAAAATAATGGTGTCTAGGGGCACCTGGCTGACTCAATCCATAGAGCATGTGACTCTTAGGGTTGTGAGTTCAAGCCCCGTGTTAGTTGTGGAGCCTACTTAAAATTAAAAATAATAATAATAATGCTGTCTAATGTATAGGCCTTATTTAAATTTTCCAATTGTCTGAATAATGTCTTTTAGCTTTTTTATTAAAAAAAAAAAACCAACCAGATCTAATCAACACATTGCATTTAATTATTGTCTTTTTTAGTCTCCTTGAATCTAGACCAGTTACTCCATCTTTGTTTCTTGAGATTGATATTTTTGAGTCTTTGTTAATTTCCCAGACAGTCCCATAATCTAAGTTTATCTGATTACTTTTTCATGGTTACATTCAAATAAACATTTTTGTTTAGAATACAAGGGGCACTTGGGTGGCTCATTCGTTTAAGCCGGTGACTGTTGATTTTGACTCAGGTCATGGTCCTGGGATTGTGAGATGGAGCCTCCTGCTGGCTCCGTGCTCAGGAGTCTCCTTGAGATTCTCTCTTTCCCTTTCCTTGCTTGTAAAATAAGTCAATCTGAAAAGAATATTATCTATATAGGTGATGCCCATTTCCCACTGCATTACATCAGGAAACATTGAACATCAGGGAGTATCAGTAATGCTATTAATAATTGTTTGGTTAAGGTGGTGTTTATCAGATCTCCACAGAAAGGGTACCTTAAGCCTTTTGTGATAAGTCATATGCAAGGTTTTTTTGAAACGGAATATTCTCTTTAGTCTGTCTGGCTTTTGTTGCCAGAGATAAGTGGATTTGGGACAGTAGTTTTAACAGTATGTTATAGTAGCTATGACAATGAGAATTGTTTTGCTTTCAGAAATTATTCTGAAAATAAGAAACTGCCATATGTACATGATTTTATGGGTGCTTCAGTGGATGTATAATTTGGAGGTGTCGATCACTAGGAATTTTTCATTCAGGAAGTATGTATTTGGCCCAGTGCACACTCTGGGCTGGGGGTATAAACATGCATGAGATAGAGCCCTTGACCTCAAGTTGATCTGAATGTGATGGGTAAACACATAGCCTCCCTGCTGTGTCTCATCTTCAACTGGACTAATAGATGTTCTGGGCACATGGAGTGTGATCCTTTTAGAGGCATCAAAGCCTGCTTACAGTGAGTTCCATTCATTGACCTGAATCTGGAATAGTTCCTATTTTGGCCTCACAGAAAAGGTTATTTGCACTTTATGCTAAGTCACTATGGTAAAATCACTGCTCTAGAATGCTCTGGTTTGTCACTATCAGGAAGCTTTGAATTGATTTTTTTTTTTTTTTTTACCTGCACTTGCAATTTAGCCATTTAGATTTCTGCCTAACCCTCCTTATTCCAAGTTGTTCAGATTTCTTTTGTTGTTGTCATCAGTTTTTGGCAAATCTGAATGCCAAGAAAGGCAGACCTTTTCTTTTAACAGGAATGGTATTAACTCTCTGAAGGTATGAATTTTGTTAATATGAACATTAAGTATGTGATGGTTAAACCTACTTGTGTTTTGGTTGTGCCATTGCTAGAGTCAAGAATGGGTCAACAGTTTAAAAAACAAAAAAGAATGGGTCACAATTGGACCAATTATTTACTCATTCACTCAACTAATATTTACTCAGGTCTGTTGCCTGCCTTCTCTAGGTACCAAGTAAAAATGTAGGGAACAAAACAAAGGAGCTTTCATTCTGACGGGGATAGAAAGAAAATAAAATTAAAAGAATGGAAAGGAACAGTCAGTGGTGAGTGTAAGACGGTTGGGCCAATGAGTGGTGGGTCTTGTGTGTCAGGGGTGGAATGCTGTCTTAAGGTCACAGGGACACTATGATGATGCCATTGGAGCTGAAATCTGAAGTACAAGGGGGACAAGACACACAGCTATTGGGAGAAGAGCATTCTGAGCAAAGGCGCAGTAGGTTCAGAGCCCTGGAATAGGAGCTTGTTTAGGAAACATAAAGAAGGCTGTTGAGGAGAATGGAACAGTGTGGGCAAAGTGGGAAGGCGGAGGTGAGGTCAGATTCCGAAGGGTAGTAGGGCTTTGAGCAGAGGAGGGATGCTCTGATGGACTTTTTCTTTTAAGTGTACAATTCAGCAATTTTTAGCATCAACGGAGTTTGCAACCATCACCACAAGCAACTTTAGAATACTTTATCAACTTCATCCTCATTAGCACTGACTTTCTGGCTTTGTGTGGAGAATAGTTGGAAGGCCAGATCAGGGCAGACAAGATCTAGCCAAGCTAGGACCAAGAGACCCCTGGGGTGAGGCAGGCAAGATGGGCACGACCAGGGATGAGCAGGCAGTCCCTCAGTAGTGTCAGGAAAGAGGTGGCAACCCACAGTGGGTAGTCCCAGTGGGCAGGTCATCACTGTTAGGAGTGGAAGGGTCTCTAGGAAAAACTCACTGCTTTCTTTTATTCTCACACTATTCTCGCATTCCCAGTATTCTGACAGCAGTTATATGGGTTTTCTGCACATCGAGCAGTTCTGTGACACTAGTTGGGTGTCCTGCAGCTCAGTTTAGTTTGTATGCTGTCTCCCTGGAGTTAGCACCAGATCCCACAGGTTAAGGGCTCAATTTCCCCACTTCACATGCCAGCCAAAAGTCCAGATTGTCCTGTGTGCTTCTGACCAGCTGGCTCTCAGCCGGAGATTGCTATGACCCCCTTCCGTGGTTAAGTTCTAGAGCAGCTCGCACAATTCAGGAAAGCTGCTAGATCACCAGTTTAGGACACAGGATATTAAAGGATATAAATGAACATCAGATAAAGAGATATGTAGGGTGAGGTTCATAGGGGATTCTGAACAAAGGACCTTCTGTCCCTGTGCAGTTGGGAGACTGCCACCCTCCTGCACATAGGTGTATTCACTGAACCTGGAAGTTCTCTGAATCCCGTGCTTTTGGGATTTTATGGAGGCTTCATCGTGTACCCAGGATTGATTCTTAAATCTGCTTCCAGCCCTTCTCCCCTTTTTAGAGAATAGAGGGTGGGCCTGAAATTTCCATGCTTATAATACCTATTTTTTTCTGGTGACCACCTTGCAGCCCACGAAGAGTTCCGTCCTGAGAACAAAAGAAGTGTCTGGAAATTCCAAGGGATTTTAGGAGTTCTGTAACAGAAACCGTGGTCAAAGACTAAACATTAGAACAAAAGATTTTTCTAGTGCTACATTTTTTTTTTTTAAAGATTTATTTTAGAGAGAAAGAGCATGTGTGCGTGTGGGGGGAAGGGCAGAGGAAGAATGGGGCTTAAACAGAATCCTGCTGAGCGTGGGGCCTAACATGGGGCTCAGTCTCACAAACCTGAGATCATGACCTAATGTTTAACTGGCTGAACTGCCCAGGTGCCCCCCAGCACCACTATTTTAAGGGTTTTAGGTTCCTGTGTCAGGAACTAGGGCAGAAAACTATATATATATTTCTTATTATTTTGCAAGAGAACAGATGGACCCCCTGGTAGGTAGGGGGTTCAGTAAGGGAGGGGTCTCACAGTGAATGGCGTGGAGAGATGTAGGCTGGTGGGCAGTTAGTATCAAGGCAGTTCAGCATTGAGTTGAGGACCAGGTAGGACTATAGTTCCTGGGAGGACTGATGTGGTCTACTTAGAACCCTGGCTTCAGAGGAGCTGACTGTGTTCGTATGGTTGTTTGACCTGGAGCATAAAATAGAGTGGGACCAGCTAAAAGGATAGCTGAGTGCTGAGCCTCACCCTGCCCACTTGGCTTAGGCTTCTTCCACTGCTATTAATCGGGGCCAGGTTGGTCTTGAGGCCTTGCTTGGAAATTGGATGACTCTGCTGTGGAAGTAAGAGGGTCTGGGGAGCCAGCCATTGCTAACCCCCTTTGAGAATACAGAACTCACCTAGAAGAATCTGCAACCTATGTAGCTTATCTAACTGAAATGTCTTCCTGAAAAACAGATTCTTAAAGATAATAAGCCCCTTGTGGGCACATCTTGTGTCTTGTCTTATTTCATTGATGGGCCTGAATCCTATGCGGTGGGCTCAGTAAATACTTGATTGTCAAATGAATTGACTCTTAGTGCTTGTATTAGTTTGCTGTTGCTCCTGTAACATCTTACCACAATTCAGTGGCTGAAAACAACACAGATTTATCATCTTAGAGTCCTGGAGGTCAGAAATCCCAAATGGGTCAGCAGTTCTGCTTTCCTTCTGAAGGCTCTTGGAAGAATTGGTTTCCATCCCTTGTCTAGCTGTGGGAAGTTGCCTATACTCCTTGGCTCACGGCCCCTCCCCTTGTCTTTAAAGCCAGCAGCAGAGCATCTTCAAATCTCTCTGACCCTTCTGCCTCCCTCCTGCAAGCATCCTTGTCATTACATTAGCCCTACCCAGAGAAGCAAGGCCACTCACTTGTTCCAGGACCCCTAATGTAATCACACTCGCAAACTGCCTTTGCCACCTATGCACAGGCTCTGGGGATGAGTGTGGACATCTTTGGAGCCCATTCTGTCACTAGTGCTTAATCTGATTTCCCCTTATAAATTTTTTTAAAGATTTTATTTCTTTATTCATGGGAGACACACAGAGGCAGAGACATAGGCAGAGGGAGAAGCAGGCTCCCTATGGGGAGCCTGATGCAGGACTCAATCCCAGGACCCCAGGTTCATGACCTGAGCTGCTCAACCACTGAGCCACCCAGGTGTCCCCTTATAATTTTTTTGTTACAGATAACTTATCTGCTTTATACTTCAACATAAAGGGGGAAGTGATGTGACTTTAACTGTCAGAGGAGGCAAAGCTGAAGATAATGCACTTGATTTGAAATAGTGAACAAAGAAACGCCGTAAGATATGTAGACACAGATTTTTGACAGCGTGTTGAACCAGAGAAATGAAAAGTACTATATGTTGATCAATAAATAGCTATTAAATAGCAAATTAAGGTACAGTAGGTTAAAGGAAAATCACTTAGTTTTCTTTTAAGTGTTTTATTGATCGAGGTTTGCCTTTGCTATTAAGAGTCCTGTAATAATCTCATCTATCTGAAAAGTGTTTTATAAACTATACTACTCATCTAACATAATAAAGCCTTTTTTTTCTATTTAATGTGACTTAAGTGACGCTATATAAAATGTGTAGGCACTGAGGTAGCTAATGGATGCAGCTCAAGGTTGTAGGAGGGTGCAGTGTGTGTCCCCTTCTCAGAAACTCAGGGAAGTGCTGACCTGCCATGCTCATCCTTGTTTACAAATAGGCCTTTCAGCTTATAGGAAACTGGAGATGTAGATGGTGGCCTAGCAATCCTCCTTGGGCAGATGCTGTTCTCCAGGGAGATTGGAAATAAGTGAGTGTTGGTGTCTTAGTCTGCTTAGGCTGCTGTAACAAAATGCCCTATGTTGAGTGGTTTAAATAACAGAAACTTATTATCTCACAGTTCTGGATCCTGGAAGTCCAAGATCAGGGTGCCAGCATGGCCATGTTGTATTGAGTGCCCTCTATCTCGCTATGTCCTCGCATGGCAGGGAGAGAGAGAGGGAGACGACAGGGAAGAGAGAGAGAGAGAGATCTCTTTCTCTTCTTATAAGGCCTTATCCTATTGGACCCACTTTTTTTTTTTTTTTAAGATTTTATTTATTTATTCATGAGAGATGACAGACAGAGAGAGAGAGAGAGAGGCAGAGACACAGGCAGAGGGAGAAGCAGGCTCCATGCAGGGAGCCCCATCTGGGACTGTATCCCGGGTC
Source organism: Canis lupus dingo (assembly GCF_003254725.2). Taxonomy (NCBI): domain Eukaryota; kingdom Metazoa; phylum Chordata; class Mammalia; order Carnivora; family Canidae; genus Canis; species Canis lupus. Next base: position 75,449,686 of record NC_064247.1, read on the forward strand.
TCCAGGATCACACCCTGGGCTGAAGGTAGCAACCACTGAGCCACCCAGGCTGCCCATATCGGACCCACTTTTATGGAAGTTGTGAGTTGGTGTGTCTTAGTGGGTCTAGGCCTCCCCTCCCAGTTCACTGTCCTAATGGCTCAATGGCATCCAGTGTGAAGCCAGTCTCTAGCAGTGCCTTGAGTTGCTACGGAAAGCAGTTCTTACCTCTAAAACTTGGGGACCTCCAGCAGGACCTGAGAATGGAGTCAGGTCACTGGTGGGGTCTCAAGTCAGTTGTGGCAGCCAGCAACCAGTACGGCAACTGCTCTGAGTGCTCAGAGGCAGATTTGCATCCCTCTGTCCACCCTGGAACAGTGGTGTTCCTGGTGCCACCATAAGGTTTAGCAGACTAGGTGGTGGAATGGAGGTGAGTCTGTGAGTGATCTGAGTAGCTAGTAAGGGCTGTGGGATTGAAGATGGGGTTACTGCTCTGGAAGGGTACGGCATGGTGCTGTTCATGGCCTGGGGTCAAGCTGGCAGTAGGTGGTGATGGGGTGGGGGAGTGTGGGGCAGTGGGGGGGACGGTTAGGCTGGGAAGACCAGACAGCTCACTGAGCCAGAGTGCACATTGGCTGCCCAGCCAGGAGGGATCTGTGAGTACAAAAGCTCTGGCGGGTGCACATTTATTGGAGGGACAGTATCTGGATGCTAGACAGTGCAACCTCTGCGAGCTGCTGCCAAGAAGAGAGGGTGAGTCTCCTAAGTTGTGGAAGTGAGAGGAGCTCTGGCCTGAGACAGGAACGGAAGCTGCATTAGTATAGGTCTGTTTCCAAGGAGAACGGGGCTCAAACCCTGAGAATTGAGAACCCTGCCTACAATTTCTGATCAACACTATGGACTGGAAAGGTGTCTTTTTTTCTTTGGCAGAGGGACAGTAGTTAATTAGTATATGTATATATATTTTTTAAACGTATTAGTTTCTTACATTATGCATATTTAATTTTTAAGCTTGGGACCTTACCTATTTGAATCACTCTATGCTCCATGTTGCATCATCTAACTTGGTTTAGCAGAATTTCCCAAACCATCAAAAAGAACCAGTTTCAACAGTATTATTAAATTATTCTGAAAATCTATCTTGTTCAGCAAAAAAAAAAAAAAAGTTTCACAAATGGTTTGAAACTTTTTATAGCTAGCTAAGAGCTTTTTACCAGAGTGCCAAAACACCCTCATTTTTTTTTTAAAGATTTTATGTATTTATTTGAGAGAGCAGGGTGAAAGGGGCAGAAAGAGAGGGACAAACAGGCTCCCTGCTGAGCTGAGCAGAGAGCCCTTCATGGGGTTTGATCCCAGGACCCTGAGATCGTGACCTGAGCTGAAGGCAGATGCTTAACCGACTGAGCCACCCAAGTGCCCATAGTCGTTTGTTATTTTTATTTATTTTTATTTTTTATTTAAAAATTTTTTAAAAAGATTTTATTTATTTATTCATGAGAGACACACAGAGCAAGAGAGAGAGGAACAGACACAGGCAGAGGGAGAAGCAGGCTCCATGCAGGGAGCCTGGCGTGGAACTCGATCCCGGGTCTCCAGGATCATACCCTGGGCTGAAGGTGGCACTAAACCACTGAGCCATTTGGGCTGCCCCGTTTGTTATTTTTTATTTATTTATTTATTTTTAGTTATTTATGATAGTCACAGAGAGAGAGAGAGAGGGAGGCAGAGACACAGGCAGAGGGAGAAGCAGGCTCCATGCACCGGGAGCCCGACGTGGGACTCGATCCCGGGTCTCCAGGATCGCGCCCTGGGCCAAAGGCAGGTGCCAAACCGCTGCGCCACCCAGGGATCCCCATTTGTTATTTTTAATAAGCCTTGAGCCCTAGATGGGGCATGCCTGATACTTTCACTTGGAGCCTTTCATCCAAACTTGGACTAGGTGTCCTAATTTAGGTATGTGTAGAATATGTTTTTTTTTTTTTAAGGTTTATTTATTTATTCATAAGAAACAGAGAAGGGCAGAGACACAGCCAGAGGGAGAAGCAGGCTCCCTGCAACGAGCCTGATGTGGGGCTCTATCCCAGGACCCTGGGATCATGACCTGAGCTGAAGGGTTCAACAACCACTGAGCCCCCCAGGTGCCGCAGAATATGGTATTAATTGAAACTTTGTGAGTCAGAATGAACACTGAGAATTCAAACAGTCATCAGTGACAATGCTGTCAGTGGTGGCTTGAAGGGATTTGGCCTCCACTCTTAATCTCCCACCCCCAACAATTCAGAAATAATCTGGAAAGAAAGCATGCACAGCAGTAATCCTTACAACTGCTTCGAGTACAGCTTCAGATACAACTTTGAGAAAAGCCTGTGATCCTCCCCTTCCTGCTCTTCACCATCCCCAGGCCCAGTGGTGCTCCTGATTGTCTCTGTAATTGTTCATTCTGATCAGATCAGCCTTCCTGAACTGCTCTTTTAGAAACAAAGGCTCTTTTTTTCTTTTTCTAGTGTTTTTTATAGTAATTTTGTAAAAGCCAATAAGCAGCTAGAAAAGCTTTTTTTAAAAAATGAAAGTAGGGGCTCCTGGGTGGCTCAGTCAGTTAAGCAGTCCGCACTTGATCTTGGCTCAGGTCTTGATTGCAGGGCCATGAGTTCAAGCCCTGCATTGGACTTCTCACAATTAAAAAAGAGAAAAAACAGTCAAAGTAAAAGAAAGGTTATCAGTACTCCCCCAACCTATCCCACTCCCCAGAAATAACACTTTTCTGTTGCTTGCTGTACAGCACGAGACAGCATAGAGAATGAGAGCATGGCCTCGGGTGTCAGGCTCCAACCGGGCTCCAACTAGACTCCAACAGGGCTCTGCCTCCTGCTGGCAGTGTGGGCTCACCAGCAGTATATAGACTCCAGGAAGTTCCTTTCCCCCCTCTGCCTCTGTTTCCTCATCTAGGAACCAGGGATATTCGGGATCTGTGCCTCATAAATTTGTGACAGGATTGCTTGTGTTAAGATTGTAAAGCACTTAGAAGAGGGCCTGCTCATGTGTAAATATTTATTAAATGCACCTATGTCCAGACTCTTCTCTGGAGTACATAGAATTATTTACAGACACATGTTTGTTTGTTTCTTTTGTTTTGTTTTTACAAAAACAGGATCTTTTTCTATATACTATTCTGCAGCTTGCTTTTTTTTTTTTTTTTTTTTTTTACTTCCCACTGTGTCTTGGGCATCTTATCCCTTCAGTATATAAATATCTATCCCATATTTTCATGTGATTGTGTAGTGTTACATTATGTGGGTGCACCAAAATGTATTTGACAGGTCCTACATTGACGTGCAAGCAGTTGATGTCTAGCCTTTGCCATGAGAGATCGTGCTGCTTGGAACACCTCGTACCTCTGCCCTCACCTGCAGGTGTATCCCTACAGGTGGTATTCCTGGAAGTAAAGTCACTGTGGCAAAGGGCATGCACACTGGAATTTTTTGGATGTACACTCCTAAATTACCCTTCAGTAAGGTTTTCTGGTCTGTATTCTGTAAGGTGGGGCCTTTGACATAATGTCCTGATGACTCTTTACTGCTTAGAACCTTTAATGGTGCTTCTAGGGCTCTCACATTGAAGTCTTTAGTCTGGCCTTCAAAACCCACTATAACATGACCTCATCTGTCTCTGTAGCTTTTTTTTTAAAGTAGGCTCCATGGGAATCCCTGGGTGGCTCAGTGGTTTAGCCTACCTTCAGCCCAGGGTGTGATCCCAGAGTCCTGGGATCGAGTCCCACATCGGGCTCCCTTCATGGAGCCTGCTTCTCCTTCTGCCTGTGTCTCTGCCTCCCTCTCTCCTCCATGTCTTTCATGAATAAATAAATAAAATCGTAAAAAAAAAAATAAAGTAGGCTCCATGCCTAATGTGGGTCTTGAACTCACAATTCTGAGATCAAAAGTCATATGCTCTACTGACTGAACCAGTCAGGCACCCCCATCTTTGTTTTAACTGCTTTTAATTTTATAGACCCTCTGGTTCAGTCAGACCAGTGGTTTTTAATCGGGGTGATTTTTGACCCCCATCCCCACCCCAGGACATTTGGCAAAGTCTGGAAATATATTTGATTGTTGCAACTGGGGAGAGGGTGCTACTGACATATAGCAGAGGGTAGAGGCCAGGGGTGCTGCTCCATATCCTGCAATGCGCGGGACTGCACACCACCCCCCCCCATAAAGGGTTAACTGGTCTGGATGACCGTAGTGCTGAGTTAGGCTGTTTACTGATCTCTGAAATTGCCTGTTACTTACCTGCTTCCAAAGCAAGGATGGATAACAGATTTTATCTGACGTGGCACCTTCATTGTATCCATGTGGGCACCAAAGGGCTATTTTGAGAATTCTAAAGCTTTGCCTGGGCTCAGTGGGGGAAATTGCTATGTGTGCTGTTTTCCAGATTGCAAAGTCATGACGGCAGGATGGTTGTTATCTCCTCCTTTTTTCTGTTTTCCGAGGGGACTCACACATTGGTTATCAAATATTTTAACATTGCCTGAATTGCAGTCATCTTAAAAGTTAATTAGACATTCCCCATAGGAACTGGCTCCTCCATCACTATATGCCATTTGTCTCTAAGCCAGACACTCCTATTTTCTGGTGTTTATTTCATATCTTAAGGAACTTTGCTATTCTAAGAGGCAGTGGACTGATATTTACTGCTTTGTCTTGAAAATGATTGTTGAATGAGTAAAATCGTATACATTTTTCATTTTAAAAGACTAAAATGATTAGCCACTTTAGAGGTTGACCCACTTACTCTGGAAACGGCCATATACTAAATATTTCGGGCTCTGTTTCAGCTCTGCTCTTGTAGCTTGAAAGTGGCCATAGGCAAGACTTAAATGAATGGGCACAACTGTGTTACAGTAAGAATTTATGCACAAAACAAGCTGGTGGCGTGTGAGCCGTAGTTTGCTGATCCCTCTGGAACCATCAATATTTGAATGTTTGACTGATGAACCTACACTGCACCTGGATGGCTTTGAAAATGAAATAAGCGGGTATGATGACTAGCCCCTGGTAATCAGTGTGCTAGGAAGGTCGGTGGCTTACAACCTTTCTTTGCTTTCCCTTGTAGAGATGTGGTATGGTGTGTTCCTGTGGGCACTGGTGTCCTCTCTCTTCTTCCATGTCCCTGCTGGATTACTGGCCCTCTTCACCCTCAGACATCACAAATATGGTAGGTTCATGTCTGTAAGCATCCTGTTGATGGGCATCGTGGGACCAATTACTGCTGGAATCTTGACAAGTATGTTAGACATTAAAATACCAGTCAAAACGTTTCATATGACTAGTTACTTAATTTCTGGATCCATTTTAGAAACATGTCTCAGTAAAATGAAAAAAAAAAGTGGCTTTTAACCACGGGCCCTTTTTTTAGTGTCTTGTTTTTTTTCTTACCTTTAATCCCACCTCTGCCCATTATTTGGCTAACATCTTTGATTTCCTAAGTTATATTGTCTCGTATCTTTCATGTAAGCCAGATGAGGTTTTGTGAGATAGGTTACTAGTAAGAGAAGCTGTTTATGTTTTTGGAAGCTACTGCTTCTTTCTTGTCCGCTATCTATCAATTAACTGGTGGCATGCCAAGATTTTTGATGAGTTTCTTCTCATTCAAGTGGTCACTTGAGGGATGGAAGACTAATTCCAATGACAAGAATTCTTGTTTAGACAAGTACCTGATTTGTCTTCTAGTGTTTTTCCAAAACCCCTCTCAGAACTTTCTGAATAAAAATTGATATAACAAATACATTATTTTTACTTCTTTTTTTAAAAAATCATTTGACTTTTAGTCATGTCACAAAGATGAGAATAAGTTTAAATCATTTTTAAGCTCAATTAAGTATAAATATCATATATAATTTAAAAATTTTAAGGAAGCAAAACTAAAAACACTCCATTATCGGGGATCCCTGGGTGGCGCAGTGGTTTGGTGCCTGCCTTTGGCCCAGGGCGCGATCCTGGAGACTCGGGATCGAGTCCCACGTCGGGCTCCCTGCATGGAGCCTGCTTCTCCCTCTGCCTGTGTCTCTGCCTCTCTCTCTCTCTCTCTGTGACTATCATGAATAAATAAATAAAATCTTTAAAAAAATAAAAAATAAAAAATAAAAAAAATAAAAACACTCCATTATCACATCCCTTAGTGAAAGCCACAATTTGCATTTTGGTATATGCTTTCAGACGTTTTTCTTGGTATGTATGTAAACAAATATATGCTTAAAAAATAGAAACATAATGTTCCTCCTAATTTGTAATGTATGAATTTAAGTCTTGAGTTCTACAGAACTGTCCCTCTGTCTTTTCTTTGACTTGAGTTTTTTTGGGGGGATAAAGTGGCCTCATTTCTATGTGTTCTGTAGGTGATGAAAAGTTTGTGGTAAAAAGAGGAAGAGGCCAGTTTTCTCCGGTCTGCATTAAGGTTTCCATAACTGGCTTTATATAGTATTTTTAACTATATCACCTGCTGCTGCTCTTGAGAGACCTGCTCCAGTTTCCTTGTTGGACTCCTGGCTCCTAGGGCCTGTCTCAGATTTCTCATCAGTAAAATAAGAATAATACCATCCACCTCGGATGCTGTGTGATGATAAAAGGAAATGTTTAAAGAACTTAATATAATACCGAACACTTAGAAACTGTGCACTAAGCCTGTCCGTTCTATTTTTAAGACTCCAGTATGAATAGAGTCTCTTTCCCGTTTTGCTGCTCCCCATGGCCAGCTTTTCCCTTTCTTCCCTACCTCATCATCCAGACCCCACTTTAGGGCCTACTTCAAATTTCTCACACTTCTTTCTACCTAGCCCACTCTCTTTGGAGCTGAACTACGAAGGGTCTGATGAAATGGGTTTGTTGCAGATGTTAATAACAGTATGTATATGCCTAGCCACTGGAGACTGACTGTTCAAAGTCACAGGTGTTCCAGGCAACGATACAGATAATGGTTAATTTGCTCTCTTTCTTCAAATGTGTTAATATGCTTTCATATCCCAGGTATAAAATGTGTAGACGTTTGATTTGAGATGCTATATATTGTATTATTCAAAGTTTGGTTCATGCTTATGCTTTCTGAGTCTCGGCTTGGTTCTGAACATTGATGAGAATAGGGATCATCCCTTATCAGACGTAGAGGTAAATAAATATTAGCGTGAATGAACACACTGACCAAAGAGCATCTGTTTGGAACAATTTTTGAGAGGAGGATCCTTTGGGAACTTTGGGTCTATTTTTTGTCCAGCTAATGAATTCTTGGCTTTCTCGGTACAATGCTGAGTCCCTATAGCAATTCAGATGGGTTTCTAGGGAGATTAAGATGTTTGTGTTTGGTTTATTCAGTTTCTTGGAAGTTGTGGTGACTAACATAATAAAAACAATGATATCTGGAACAGAAAGGATCCCCTTAGGAACTCTCCCCTCATACCATTAATAACAACTTCACAAGTGTAGAGCCATCCTCTCCTTTTCTCATCCTCTGCTCCCTCCTCTATCCACTTTGAGAGGGAAATTCTGAGTACAGTAGAGGGTGGATTGAGGATTCCCTGTGGCTTCTGAAATATTTCTTGCTTAGTCTCACATAGAAGCTTTGTTGGCATTCATTACCGGGATTTTTTTTAGGTACCTGTTAAATGCTAAGCATGGCAAAGAAGAGATATTTCTGAATTTGTAATTGGGTCGTGTGGAAATTGCTATATCTTTGTGCTTTTGGTTATGACTTCCAGATTATTTTATTCAGTGAATCTAGGAGTCTCAGTTTTAAGAACTCACTTTTCAACATCTAAAAGCACTAAGAGATTTGCAAATTGTATGGGGAATACTTAAAACCCTAGAGTAGGCAGCAAAAAAAGTATAAGGAAAAGAAAACATTTCTACAATATTTAAATTTTAATGTAAAACAATCCAGAACATTCTACGTACAATAGGATTTTAAGTGCTATATTTTCCTGATTATATTAACCTTGATTTTTTTTTTTTAACACCTCTTGAATTTTTGAACAGGTGCTGCAATTGCTGGAGTGTACCGAGCAGCAGGAAAGGAAATGATACCATTTGAAGCCCTCACCTTGGGCACTGGACAGACGTTTTGTGTAGTGGTGGTCTCCTTTTTACGGGTTTTAGCTACTCTATAGTGGATAGCCTTATGTCATGATACTGAACCTAAGTTTTACGGAATCCTCAAAAAGAATACATTATGGAATGTAGTGTTTTCTTAATTCTTCAAATGGAAGAAACTTGGATGAAGAAGTATATGAAAAATGACATCTCAGCCCTTTCTTCAGTTTGAAGCTCCAGGAATTGAAGATCTTTCTGGACTCCAATTGTTCTCAACCAAAACAAATTGAGTTTCTTAGCGCTTTTTTTGTCCTTTTTTAAAGTTTAATTTAAGCAGTTTTACAGGTGCACCTTTACCCATGCTAGGTCAACAGTGTTTCTGGGTTGACATCTTTCACACTGCAATTTACAATATTCTGTGAGAAAATGTAGTGTTGCATATTTCAGAGAAGCTATGAAAAATACTGGTTTCTTTCTGAGCAGAGTATACTGTACTATACTGTACTAAAATCTAACCTGATTAATCTTTGGCAGGCTCTTTTTTCACTACATCTGAATGACATTAAGTGCCAAGTAGGTTTTGGTTGAGTAGAGCTTTGAGAACAAATTTGGTAAAATGTAATAGGAAAAAAAATCCTACAACACAAGTAGTGGCTTCATTTGCACTGTTGAAAGAAAAAGATGATGTGACATTTTATGGATAACTATCTTGACCTCTGATTACTTAATATATTTTAAGAGATGTGAATTTGTTGTTTTGTATATTTTATCAGAATAAGCTAGCTAATTGAGACTTTCCCCCCCAGAATACCTGTATCCCTTTTCTCATCACTTTCATTCTATTGACTTTGTTTAGTTGAATTGAGAACATACCCTATTAAATAACTTGAGTTCAAAATTTTAAGCCAGGTTGGCTAGAATGCTCTTTGGACATTGAGGTACCAAAAAAATTTTTTTTAAACATTCTGCTATAGTTTTTCTTAGTGACTTTGGTTGAAATTGTAGAAATGCAGCTTAAACTAGACTTAGTGGTTATTAATTTCCTGGTCTTACTGTGATTACCACTTTTACAGTATTGGTGTCACTCCCAGAAAGTGCCTAAAGTTTAATTTTCAGATATGCTTCCACATTTATATTTCCCTTTAAAAGAATGTATATCCTTACAGAGAATTAAACATCAAGTTTCTTAAACCCAATTTTAGCTATCTTAATTTTTCTTCTACTGCCTAACTTTCTTTTTCATTAAAAGGCCTGAAAACTGTGACCTTCAAAAGTGAAATGATTGCAAAAATTGTCTACCTTGATCCTTACCACCTCAACTGTGTTAAATGGAATACAGTCCTTGTTCTCTGGTTCAGAATAGTTTCTGATCATTAAATCTGATGTTTTTAAAGAAAAGTTTTCATTGTAACAGTGAGGCTAACAGCCCACAGGTCATCTACACACAAACACATCCGTTCCATTTAAAGCAACATGTGCTCCGGCTTCTGATTAAAAATAGCCAGAAGGACCAACTAACCAGGGAAAGTCAAAAGGGAAAGAGATCACAGAAAATTAATTGGACACTTTCTCTTTAACTAAGAAGCCATTAGACTACTTAGCAAAATTATAGTGACATATGCTCAGACCAGGTGGAAAGTTATAAGTAGGCTTGGAATGCCAGCAAATGTTTTTATAAATTCCCAAAAAAGGAATGCTCTTCAGTGCTCAAAATCTTTCAAGCAAACTTTAAGTCTTTTTCTTAAAGATTTTATTTTATAAGATCTTCTTTATTTATTTGAAAGAGAGCGCACGCACATACATAAGGGGAGGGGCAGAGGGAGGAGCGGCAGAGACATGGGGCTGAATCCCAGGACCCTGAGATCAGGAACCTGAGCCAAAGGCAGACACTTAACCAACTGAGCCACCCAGATGCCCCAAGATTTTAGTTTTAAGTTCTCTCTGTGACCAGTGTGGGGCTTGAACTCACGATTCTAAGATCAAGCGTCGGATACTCCACTGGCTGAGCCAGCTAGGAGCCCCTAAGTCTCTAAATAAGACTCACCATTTTTCAGTTCAAGGAGCTGTGATTTTGCAAAGTAGCTCTTCACTTTAATACATTTGAGACATTCTTATCTTTTGTTCTAGCAAATGATTACAATCATCTCCCTTGAAGTATGCCTCTTATTAGAATTCTCACCTAAAACATTCTTTTGGATAGAATTTTTCGAATTGAACATATAGACCTATGGTTGTTAGGCCTCTCCCCCTGAATACTAATTTTTGAACGTATTGATTGATGATTTAAATATTTGGTTATTAGAGCTAAGACAAAAAAATTAATGCATTTTGAAAGATGTTTTTGTTTCCATCTGTTTCTTTGCTGTACTATGGTTATCCATTTTTTAAAAACTTCAAATATAAGATGTATCTTCAAATTATTGAGGATTTCATCCACTCCAATATATTAACATCCTCCTGTGAATAAATTTATATAGACCTTCATATGCATTGAGCTTTATAGCTTGAAATGTTTTTAAGGAGAAACTATTTGAATGATATAAAGAATCTCTAGTTTTCTTTGGGCTTTTTTTTTTTTTATTTCTCAAATACACAATTATTTGTGGGTGGTCACTTAAGTGGAAAAATATTTGCATTTGTGTTGAACATTTTACTTTACCATATATAATTTTTAAGAATTTTTGCCAACAACTGGCTTTCTGTGCAACCACCCCTTCCCAGCTGGACATCTACTTTTCCTTTTTTTTTTTTTTTTTTTTTTAATGTTTTTTATGCAGGAGAGAAGGAGGCAGCTCTCAACCATTAAAGTTGCAGTCTTTAATATGGGGGTTTGGGATGAAGGCATTTCATGAAGACAAGTCCATATACAAATGTGTAATAAATATTCCAAGAAAAGAATGTCTCTTTGTGCTCTTAACTCATTTTTTAATTTTGCAGCAAAACATTGCTTCTTAGGAAATGTTTAAACCAGGGAGAAGTTGATGCAAATAACTAAACCATTCCTTATGTTTTTTTAAATCTTAAATTATATGTTAGCTTCTGATTTCAGTGTCCTTTCTGACTGCTCTGGTTTGAATTAAATTCTTAATACAACTGCAGTGCATACCAAGCTTGCCTAAGACACCATTTCCTGGAATGTGAAGCCTTGGTGCCATCAGCTATCCACACAAACGCAGAAAGTTTTGTGACCGTGTGTTTCTGTTTTGTGCACTGTTAGGCTGGTTGTGATGAAAATCAGCTTAACTTTTGTATGAGATTATTTCACTAACTGCCACAGTCAAAATGATCAAATCTTTGTACGATGGAAATTATTTAAATTTTATTTTTCTACTGACATTTCTAATTCTGGTAAAATGTTTATCAATAAAGAATTTCAATTCTGTTACCTGGAATGGTTCTTTCTTTTTTCAGTGGCCAATGAATTTAATCCTTTGCAGTAAAGTTGTCCGACTTAAATTTTTGAGTTTTTCAGTAACTGAATGCTTTACATATGTTTAACTGTATTTCTTTTATGTCCAACTTCTTACTAATTTTGGTAAAATTCTTGTTCAAGGAAGTGATTAAACTATGTCCATGTGTACTTCAGTCCTGTTAAATGCACTTTGTGGGCTGTCTCTACCATCAAGAAGCTTTTTGTTTGATTGCACACTGGGATGGCTGAAAGCTCACATAGTGTATGACAAAAATTATTCCAACAGTAGGCTCACATGAAGAGCAGCTCCAACGTTAGTTTGGCACTCTTGGTGACATCATAGAAGTCTTCCTCTGCTCTGCCGTTTTCAGCAAATTGTTCGATTTGGGTGCCATGGTCACAAGATAGATGACCACTGCAGTCACAGGCGGTGTAGATAGACATATAATGTCTGGCAGGAGACTGCCCACCCATTCTATTTTTTATTGAGGTATAATACACAGAAAAGTGCCCAAATCTTAAATGTATAGCTTGATGAATTTTTATGTATTCACATATTTATGTGACTACCATTCACAACAAGGTACAGAACAATTTCTAGCACCCCAGGAGAACTCTACATGCAGAGTTCAACCAGAAACCCCCAGGATTATATGTATCCAGGACTCAGGGTGGGAGGAAATTTTCTTCAATTTTCAAAAGGTGATAACCCAAGATTGGACAATGGAAATAGACTGTGTAAGATGAGGGGCTAAACGTGCACAGTATGGTAGAGAGGACCCCATAAATCATTGCTAAGAAAACGCAGTAATAATGAACCAGGAATTTTCTAGGGAGTTGAGGGAATTTGTACTCTGGCCAACTGGACGCCCTGTGTAAAGGGGCCAACCATTGCTTATTTCCAGCCTATTTTTACTTTGTGACATTATGAGCCCAGAATAGCCAGATTTTCCAGTTTTTCAAGAGAAGTTGGAAATCGAGATTATTTGAAATTTCCATTTTTAAGCACTTGCAACTAATCTGACTTCACATTAAATGCTTTCCAGGTCAAACAACACATGCCTTTGGCCTGGAGTTGGCCTCTTTATTTGAAACAATGGAAAGTAGCTCCTACCCTGATTACCATTAAAGTGGTTAGAAACTGTGAATTTGGGTGCCTGAGTGTCTCAGTCCATTAAGTCTGCCTTTGGCTCAGGTTGTGATCCTGGGGTCCTGGGATTGAGTTCCGCATCAGGCTCCCTGCTTCTCAGGGAGTCTGCTTCTGCCTCTGCGCTTTTCTCTCTCTCTTTCTGATGAATAAATAAAATCTTAAAAAATTTTGTTAATTTGAACAAATGTTTGGAGTGCTAGTGAGCTGTAAAGAGACTGGGAGGAAAAAAAAAAAGACTGGGAGAAATGAGATGATGCTGGAGGAGAGTCTGCTAGAGAACCCCAACACATCCTTTTCCCCAGACATGGACCTCATTGATGGGGCAAAGGGCTATGTCCTGGTGTGTCACTGCAGGTTCACTAATGCTATCCAAGGGAAAAGGCTGAGCATGTTAAACTCCCAAACACCAGGTCCTAATTTCACATCCATTCTTTTCTCCTCCCATAAGGAAGATCATAGACCTAAATGCACAAACTAAAACTATAAAACTGAAAACAAGAGTTAAGTTTCATGATCTTGAGCTAGGCAAAAGCTTCTTTGGTAGGAGCCCAAAAGCACCAAGGACAAGAAAAAAATCGGTAAATTGAACTTCATCAAAATGAGAAAAAAAATTTCCTTTAAAGATTTTATTCATGAGAGACAGAGAGAGGGGCAGAGAGACAGGCAGAGGGAGAAGCAGGCTCCATGCAGGGAGTCTGACATGGGACTCGATCCCGGGTCTCCAAGATCAGGTCCTGGGCTGAAGGCGGTGCTAAACCACTGAGCCACCTGGGCTGCCCAAAAAGAAAATTTTATGCTTCAATGGATGCCATTAAGAAAGTGATGGCACACAATAGAAAGGCCTATGTTTTATGAGATTGATATTTAGAATACATAAAGAAATCCTGAAACTCAACAATAAAAAGACAACCTGATTTTAAAATGGGCAAAGGATCTGAATAGACATTCTCAGGAGAACATGTAACATGGCCAATAAAGACATGAAAAGATGTGAAAAGATGATTAACATCATTAGTCATCAGGGAAGTGTGCAAATGCAAATCAAAACTACAATGAAATGCCACTTCACATCCACTAAGATGGCTTTAATCAAAAAGACGAGTATTGGCAAGGTGTGCAGAAACTGGACTCTTCATACATTGCTGCTGAGGATATATAAAATGGCTCAGCTGCTTTGGGAAGCAATGTGGCAGATCCTTGAAAGGTAAAGCACAGAATTACTATGTGATAAAGCAACTCCACAGGTACACATCTAAGAGAAATTAGCTCTTAAGATGTGCTAAGTGAAAGAAGACAATCAAAAGACACACTGTATAATACCATTTATATGAAAAGTCCAGAATAGGCAAATCTATAAAGACAGTAAGATTAAGCCTGAGGCTGGGGATTGGGAAGAAATGGGAAAGAGGCTCGTTTTTGGTGTGATGGTTGCACAAGTCTGTGAACTTACCAGAACTACTGAATCGTGTACTTTAAATGGGTACGTTTTATGGTCTGGGAATTATGTTTCAATTAGGCTGTTTTTTAAAGTTTGCTGGCATACTGCCATTGTAATGTCCTTTTAATCACAGATGTTCAGCTATTTTTTAATTTAGATAACTGTAGGACTAGGTGCCTCAGACCCAGTCATCCAGAGTATCAACAAGCAGCAATTTTCAGCTAAAAAAAAACTAAACCTGAACAAAGAGGATGTTAATTGTTGATGTCTCATCTGCATTTGTTTCTGATTACTGCCTCCCGTAGTTGGATTATAATTTTAAAAATTTTAGTCTGGTAAAGTCATAAAGATTGTATATGGCTATCCTTCTATATGGATATACTTGAAGGACTCATGGGGATGGTGTCTGAATTCTAAAATGCAGCTGATTCCTGTCCACAGTAGTTATGTCTACAAAGTCACTGTGCACACTCAATTAGAGAGTACTGAACCACTATTGGGGGAAATACAGGGTTGGGTTCCTGCGAGTCTCTGGTCACAATACTTTTGTCAACTGATCAATATATAATCTTGTTTTATGTAGGTTTCTGTTCAAAGACACCTTATTTAACGTATCTTTCTTACAGTAGTTACATGCAGTATTTCTTATAATAAAACTATTTTAATTATAGCATTTTTGTGTGATGTCCTCTACAACACTGACACTGTATTACTTAACTCTTTCCGTCAGTCTATGTACGCATGCAGTACACGTATATAGTACATGTAGTAAACACATAACGATATTCACAGAGTATTGTGAACACATACTGTATACTGCACAGTAATACAAATAGGGTCCTGAAAAAAATTAGAGATTTCATTAAAATGGTAATTAAAATCTTACTGTTGATGGAACAGCAGGATGTGTGTTGCAGCACACAGTGTGGTTAAACCTCTTGACCTTGGCTTGCCCCCAAAAACCAAGGAAGAGGTTGGTGGAATTTATTCTGCAGAAGAGGAACAGGGCAGCATGTCAGTGTTGGGCAATTCAACCTCAGAAGTTTGCCTCTCTCATGACTTGTTGACAGAGCTGGCAACCTTCCCTCCCAAACTGGCTCAAAAAGTTGGGTCAGCCTTGTCTGCTTGGCTTTTTGCCTCAAATCTTTAAGCATCTTGGCATAAGGGGCAAATGCCAGTGAGGTCAGGCATTTAAATTTAAGGCTGCGATCAAGCATAGGGTCACACTCTTCCATGTCATTGAAAATTCTTTCCAAGGCAGAATTCCATTCTGATATATTAGTCATTGTAAGAGGGTCAATTCTTTTTTTTTTTAATTTTTATTTATTCATGAGAGACACAGAGACAGAGAGCAACTCCACAGGTACATGTCTGAGGCAGAGACACAGGGAGAGGGAGAAGCAGGCTCCACGCAGGGAGCCCGACGTGGGACTCGATCCCAGGTCTCCAGGATCACACCCTGGGCTGAAGGCGGTGCTAAACCACTGAGCCACCCCCCGGGCTGCCCAAGAGGGTCAATTCTTGAAGTCTTAGGTTGACTGACTTTCATCACCATCCTCGTCATTGCCGACTCCAGTGCCTTGTTTTGCCATCGCGTCCAGGTCTTCATTGGTGGGTTCTATTGCCTTCTCTGCCAAAATTTCCTCCACATCTTCCTCCTTCATGTCATCAAAGCCTTCTCCACTTATTTGCCGTGTGATATGCGTTATCTTTTTGACACTGTTCTTTATACTTTCTGTAACACCTTCAAAGCCTTCAAAATTTTGCACACAGTCTGGCCAAACATTTTCCCAACAGCTGTTGAGAGTAGCTTGTTTGATGCTGTCCCAGGCTGTCCCAACATAATCAATAACACTGTGTAGAGTAACTGACTTCCAGTAGTCCAACATGGTAGTCTGTGTTGGACTTGAAAGCCTCGAAAGCCTTGCTATAAAGCTCCCTGGTATAGTGTGCCTTGAAAGCTTTTATTATACCCTGATCCAGGGGTTGGATGAGAGATGTAGTGTTTGGGGTCATGAAAAGACCTTCTACGTTGGGATGGGCATTTCTGAGTTCCTCAAGCAACGGACTGGGGCATTATCCAAAATTAATAAAACCTTGAAGGCAAGGTTTCTGCCCTGGAGATAGCATTCAACTTCTGGTATGAAGCAGTTGTGAAACAATAGGATGTCATCCAGGCTTTTTTTGTTCCTCCAACGGAACGGCATATGGTTAACGCTTTTTCCTGTAAGTGCTTGTGGATTCTGGGCTCTGTATACCATTAGGGGTTTGCACTTGAAGTCGCCCTTGGCATTGGTGCACAAGAGCAAGGTTGCATAGTCTTGGAATGATTTAAAGCCAGGGGCTTTGCAGGCCATTTGTGTCATATAGGTTCTTCTGCCAACGTCCTTGTAAAATAAGCCAGTCTCATCAGCGTTGAAAACCTGCTCTTCCACATATCCTTTCTCCTGTATAACACTCAGCAAGTGCTTTTAAAATTCTCCCGCAGCCTCCTGATCTGCAGAACTTGCCTCACCTGCTAGTTTAACATTGTTCACGCCACACCGCCTCTTGAAACGCGCCAGCCAGCCAGCGCTGGCGGAGAAAGGTTTCACGTTTTTCTGGCCCTGGGTTACATGACCGTAAATTTCTTTGGCTTTCAGCCTCAAGACAATGCTGTCCACCACGTCTTTTCTGTCGGTTGTCATCTCATGAATCCACAAACTTAGTCGTTTTTCCATCTTTTCCATAGCTTCCTCACGTACTATAGACGTTACTTGCGCACTTTCCGGGGGGCCTCCCGGACAGATCGGCGAATTTCCTTTTCCCTTTTTTTTTTTTTTTTTTTTGATGTACCGGATTGTTGATTCATTAACATTGAACTCGCGGCCAGCAGCGCTACAACTCACGCCTGCACGAAGCTTATCTGGTACACGTATTTTCTCCATAAGGCACCTCACAGCCTTCCTGCGCTTAGGAGCACTGGCAGCACTTCGCCACTACGTTGAGCGGTCATTTTAAACCGCGAAATCACCACCAAAAAGCACAAAAATGCAAAAAACCCCACACGGCCCTAAGTATACAGAGAAAAAGACAATCCTTTACACCCAGAGAGAGGAAGCAAGAAAGCCCACTGCGCCTGCCTTGTTCAATCTCAGCTAGTTTACTGCACCGCTGCTGGACTCGAGTTTCACCCTCTGCGCATGTCCGCGAGAAACCTCAGAAAGCACCGCGAATATTGATTTTCGGGGTTAGTCAGTGTAAGCAAGTAAGCGAACTAGAAAATACAATCCCATGAGTAACGAAGGTCAGCAATATCCCCACGGACACGTAATTCTGTTTAAGCACATTTATTAAAGCAGAGACCCGACAGTGCCAAAGACTACAAGTTCCGGCATGCACCGCTTCAGCGCGGAGCCTGGACTCTCGTCAAGCAGTACAGTCCCGTCAGGGGCACGAGGCGTTGGCCTGGAACTGTCGCGTTTGGACTACGTAACACTCTCTGCGCGTGCGTACACGTCGCGGGGTGGGGGGGCCCGCCCCAGCCGCCGCCGCCGCCGCCGCCACCCCCGCTGCAGCTTATGGTCTCTCCCTAGAGCTTTGCCGTTTGGGGCAGCTGCTGAGGTCGTGTGGTTCCGCCCGCCCCGCGCGGCAGCGACATGGAGGAATTCGACTCTGAAGACTTCTCCACCTCGGAGGAGGACGAAGACTACGTGCCGTCGGGTGAGCGATTCGGCCGGAGGCGAGAGAAGGCTTGCCCCGCCCCCCGCTTCACGTGAGGCGCTCTGGGCCCGGCGTGCGTGGCCCGGCGGCGCGGTCTCCGGCGGCCCCGTCGCGCAAGCCCCGCTTCCTCGGCCGCCTTCCCGTCCGCGCGACCGCCCCGGGCCGACACGCGCGCGCGCGCGCGGGGGAGGCTCGCGCAGCCGACGCCCGCGGCGTGTCTCGGGCCGCCGCCCCGTCTCGGAGCGCGGGAACCCGCACGTGGACGCTGGCCTGCCCCGGGGGCGCAGGCGGGGTCGGTCGGCGCAGGCGCGGGGGCGGCCGCGCCAGTGTTCACGTCTAATGGGACGCGGTGTGAGCCGTGTAGGTTGTCGTCAGACCCTCCTTGCGTGCTAGCACCACGTCCAGGATCAGCCTGTCTGCTTCATGCCGTCGCGTGGGGTCTGGTTATTAGAAAGTTCACCCGATGAGGCATTTTGTCTCTGCGGTGCATACCTATTCCCCCCCCCCTTTTTTTTTTCAGGCCCCTCTTCCTCTCGCTTTTTGGTGGTATAGGCTTCTCAGACTAAATCTTGTCAAAATAAATCTTGTCACTCAGACCTACCCCTTCTGCTCTATTGCTTTCCCCAGACTTCCCATCTCATCTAAAGTAGCCATCCACACACACATGCTGGTGAAAAACAGAAACCCCAGGAGTCACTCCTCCTTGCTTGCTTTCTTTCTGTCTTCTGGTTCAGGCAGTAAGTTCTGTGGTGCCTATGTGGGAAGCTGGTTTCTGACCGCCTCCCCGCCCATCTCCCTGTCCCTGGACCACCATTCTTTCCTAGGATTAGCCGTAGCTTCCCGACTGGTTTGCCTGACTCCGTTTCCGTCCGCGTCCACCAACGTTGGTCTTACGGTAATGGCCAGAGTGGTTCTATGAAAACTAGTTTTCATTTTAATCAAAGTTGTGAGTACTCATACTTAAAAATAGGGGTGCCTGGGGGCTCAGTTCCTTTAACGTGGGACTCTTGATTTTGGCTCGGGTCCTGGTCCCAGGGTCGTGAAATTGAGCCAGGGTTGGGCTCCAGTGCTAGGGGTGGAACCTGCTTAAGAGTCTCTCTGCCCCTCCCCCATCTCAGTCAGTGTACTGATCTGTGTTTTGATAGATGCTTAAGAGTTGCATGACAGTCACCAAAATTAACGGTTGCAAGGCCACCCTCCCCCAAATAAAACATAGACCATGATGTTTGAATAGAAACAGTTTTATTTCTTTTTCTTTTCCAATAGGTATGCTTCTTGTTTCTTTTGCTTGCTTTACTGCTTTTTTTTTTTTTTTTTAATTTTATTTATTTTTTCACGACAGACAGAGAAGCAGAGAGAGAAGTAGGCTCCATGCTGGGAGCCCAATGTGGGACTCAATCCCGGATCTCCAGGATCACGGCCTGGGCCGCAGGCGGCGCTAAACCGCTGAGCCACCCGGGCTGCCTTGCTTTACAGCTTTTAATAAGACTTCCATGGGGATTCCTGGATGGCTCAGCGGTTTAGCGCGCCTTCGGCCCAGGGCGTGATCCTGCAGTCCATGGATCGAGTCCAACATCGGGCTCCCTGCGTGGAGCCTGCTTCTCCCTCTGCCTGTGTCTCTGCCTCTCTCTCTGTGTCTCTCATGAATAAATAAAATCTTTAAAAAAAAAAAAAAAAAAAAAAAAAAGATGGGATCCCTGGGTGGCGCAGCGGTTTAGCGCCTGCCTTTGGCCCAGGGCACGATCCTGGAGACCCGGGATCAAGTCCCACGTCGGGCTCCCGGTGCATGGAGCCTGCTTCTCCCTCTGCCTGTGTCTCTGCCTCTCTCTCTGTGTGTGTGACTATAATTAATAAATAAATAAATAAATAAATAAATAAATCAATCTTCCAGCATGATGTCAAATAGGAATAGTGAGAGTGGATGGACTTGCCTTGTTCTCAATTTTAAGAGGGAATTATCAGTGTTTCACGAGTTAGTATGTTAGCTACAGTTTACAGATGCCTTTTGAGTCTGCACGTTTTAAGTCCTTTACATTATTAGCTCACTCATATGATGCTACAGAGTATGTGCTATTCTCCTCATTTTACAGATGAAGAAAATGAGGCACAGAGAATTTAAGCAAATTGATCAAAGTCATCCAGCTACAGAGTAGCTGAACTGGGATTTGAACCCTGACAGTCTGCATATACTGCTCTTCACCGATGCATTTTATCGGGTTAAAGAACTTCCCTCTACTCATGATTTGCTGAGAGGAGAATTTTGTCAGATGCTTTTCCTCCATAGGATTCTGTGTGGTTGATTTTCTTCCTGTTAATATGGTGAATTACAGTTACTGATTTAAAATTTTTTTTTTTTTTTTTTTTTTACACTGCAGCACTTTATTTTCTTCACATGATGACACATTGCTGGGGCCTAATGTTCTCATATGACAGTAGAATTTGTTAGGATGAATAAATTTACAGTTGTAAGTGCAAACCATTTTCCAACTCAAGGCAATTAACCAACCACCCACAGTGTTCTGGCAGGTGATTTTTAAATTTTGAATAGCCTTTTATTTCTGGGATGAAACTCCCTTGGTCATAGTGTATTCTTTTTATACATTGCTGGGGCTCTTGGGTTGCTCAGTCTGTTAAGTGTTTGACTCTTGATTTTGGCTCAGGTCATGATCTAAGATCCAGCCCCGCATTGGGCTCCACACTCAGCATGGAATCTGCTTGAGATTCTTTCCCCCTCCCTCTCCCTCCTCTGCTCTTTCTACTGCTCTCCCATGAGCTCTCTCTACTCTCTCTCCAAAATAAATAAATAAATAAATCTTTTTATATGTTGCTGAATTTTGTTTGCTACTATTTGTTGAGAATTTTTTTTTAATATTTATTTATTTATCATAGAGAGAGAGAGAGAGGCAGAGACACAGGAGGAGGGAGAAGCAGGCTCCATGCCAGGAGCCTGACGTGGGACTCGATCCCGGGACTCCAGGATCGCGCCCTGGGCCAAAGGCAGGCGCTAAACCACTGAGCCACCCAGGGATCCCCCTGTTGAGAATTTTTGTATCTGCTTATGAAGGATATTGGTCTGTAGTTGTAATTTCCATGTCTTTAGTATCAGATATTGCTAGCCTCAAAAGGAAACATTTTTCCAATGTGATTTTTTTTTTTTTAAGATTTTATTTATTTATTCATGAGAGACACACACACACAGAGGCAGGCTCCATGCAGGGATCCCAGTGTGGGACCCGATCCTGGGACTCCAGGATCACACCCTGGGCTGAAGGCAGATGCTTAACTGCTGAGCCTCCCAGGCATCCCTCCAATATGATTTTTATTCTCCTGTATATTTGCTTTCAGTTTTATTAGATACTTTCTCAGATTTTCAGTGATTCTTAGTTGTTTGGCTCTTGTTTAAGCATGGGGATCTAAAAAGGTGATTGGAAGCTCTGGGTCTTTGGACAAGGTATGTTCATTTTGTTCTTTGTTGTCTATAGGGATGTTATTCTGCTTCTTAGTTTTTTGTATTTGTTTTTTTGTCATAGTAACTGCATGGAGCTTGATCTTTTTGTGCATGTGTATAATTTAAAAGTTGCTTATCTTTTATCAATGAAATTGAACATTTTAAACATATGTAATATCCAAAGCCATATTTTTCTCTTTGTTTGAACTGTTTGCAACCCTTTTATGGTGAAAAATGATCTTACGTTACTACAAAAGTAGTGTGTTAGCTTTGTAGAAAATCAGAAAATTCAGACTGTTAAGCATAAGAAAACAGAATCATTGCATTCCTACCACCCAAAGATTATTGTATTAATCCTTTAGTGAATCCTTTAGTGAACTCTGAACTTTTTTACACCCAGGTATAGACACTTGTGTTTTGTTTTGTTTTTAAAGATTTATTTATTTATTCATTCAGAGAGAGTGAGAGAGAGGTGGAGACACAGGCAGAGGGAGAAGCAGGCCCCATGCAGGGAGCCTGACGTGGGACTCGATCCTGGGTCTCCAGGATCACACCACAGGCTGCAGATGGCGCTAAACTGCTGCACCACCGGGGCTGCCCCGACACTTGTGTTTTAACCCCAACCTGAAATCATACTTTTTCATGTTATCTTGTAACCTGCTCTTTTCAGTGAACAGTCTCTCCCTGTTCATTTCAGTAAACTTTTGATTCATCTTATATACAGACCTTATTAAGATATTCCCACTGGACTCAGAATAGACTGTAGCTTGTTTATCCAAATCACAGTTAGGTTCAGGACTACTCATATTGTGTAGTTGTCCCATCCTTTAAATTTGTTTTAATCTGGCATGTTCTGTAATGACATTGATTTGCCTAAGAGATCAGGCATTATGTCCTGCAGAATGTCTTACCTTCTGGATTTGTCTGGTCACCTCCTCCTGGTATTTTAGGTTGTTCCTTTGTTCTTTGAATTCTCTGGAATTCTGAAGTTCTGAAATTCCTGGAAGTTCTATCTAGATGCTTGATGGGGGGCGCCTGGGTGGCTTTCAGTCTGTTCAGCATCTGCCTTCAGCTCAGGTCACCATCCCAGATTGAGCCCCATGTTGGGCTCTCTGCTCAGTGGGGAATAGGCTTCTTCTTTTCTCCCTCTTGTGCTCTCCCTCTCTCAAATAAATAAAATCTTTAAAAAAAATACTTGATGGGTTCAAATAAAATATTTTTGGTTAGAATACATTATAGATGACTGTGTGTTTCATAATGCATAACATCAAAAGACCTACAATCCTTGGTTGGTTCCCATAGTTGCAACTATTGGATTCAGGGGATGAGAATCTGAGCCCTGTGTTGTGTAATTGTTTATTACCTTGGAACTGAAGTATTCTGTGTAGTAATATAACACTTCATTTTTTGAAAACATTACTTGATAATCCCTGTCTAAATTAGTATCATTACAGTGTGAGAAGTGATATTTTTCTAATTTTGTGGTTCTTCTACAATTATTAGTTGATATTATTCCCTAGGGGATCCCTGGGTGGCGCAGCGGTTTGACGCCTGCCTTTGGCCCAGGGCGATCCTGGAGACCTGGGATTGAATCCCACGTCGAGCTCCTGGTGCATGGAGCCTGCTTCTCCCTCTGCCTATGTCTCTGCCTCTCTCTCTCTCTCTCTCTCTCTCTGTGACTATTATAAATAAAATAAAAAATTTAAAAAAATATTCCCTAAAGTATTGCTTTCCCTCATCAGTTGGGACAGGATAAATGTTTGATTCATTTTAATTATTAACTTTCAAAATAGAGAATAATTTTAATAGTAGCTTTAAGTAGTATAAATTATCTTTTGTCTTTTTTTAAAACATCATAAAGGGCTTATGGATTTATTGATTCAATGTGTTTTAGTCCACTAGCAGGTATTCCTTTTAGTGCTCAAATCATCATGTTTAGCCACTAGGAGTTCTTTCAAGCTGGATCTTAAATCCTTTTAATGCGACCCATTATTCTTAAATAATTTCCTTGCTTTCTGCACAGCAAGATGTCCCAGTTTTACTTTGTTCTTTCCCTCCCTCAGACCTGAAATTAGATGTTTTTTTTTTTTCAAGGATCCCTTTTTATGATGAATCGTATAAAATAATATAATCTGGACTCTGAAGAGATGCTCATTGCTACTAGAGTGACAATGTTTCTGTGCCATTTCAGTGAACAGAACTAGAAAATATTTATTTTAGAGAGTACATTATTGATGGTTTTTTAAAAAGATTTTATTTTTCAGTAATCTTTACACCCAGTGTAGGATTTCGGCTTATAACCCCTAGAACAAGAGTTGCATCATCTACCTACTGAGCCAGCCAGGCGCCCCTCATATTGATATTTTTGATTCAGTTTTAACATTTGAATTTTCATTTGATTTCTTTGACTTTATAATCCTGTGTCATTCCTCTGAAGATCTGGATCCCTAATGTTTAACATAATTACTTGCTTTAGCCTATTATGAAGGAAGTAGTTTCAAAATACCAATGTTGATGTTACCACATGGAATAAGGGCTTTTTTCTTTCTTTCTTTCTTTTTTCTTTTTTTTCTTTCTTTCTTTCTTTTTTTTATCTTTACAATGGGTCTTGCTAAAGGTGCAACAGTCAAAATACTGTGTTTCTGAAGTCCTTGGAATAAATCCTGTCTGTCAGTTATGTTAATGCTTGGGTATGCAGTTATTTATTCAAACAAGTATTTGTTAGTTCAAACTGTTCTTAATTTAAGAGATTTTCAAAATTCTTCCGAAAGTTAATCACAGAGAATTCTCCCACTCTGTTCTACCCTTACCCTTATAGGTACTTTTTTTTTTTTTAAGATTTTATTTATTTATTCATGAGAGACAGAGAGAGAGAGAGAGAGGCAGATACACAAGCAGGCTCTTTGCAGCCTGACGTGAGCCTGACGTGAGACTCCATCCCGGGTCTCCAGGATCACTCCCTGGGCTGAAGGCTGCTCTAAACCGCTGAGCCACTGGGGCTGCCCTACGTATTCTCATTAGTATTTTGTTTATCCTTCCTTTTGTTTATCCTTTACAAATACAAAAAATAACATTGCAGCTACATACCTACTTAGCTTGTAGTTTGTGTTTTTTAAAACTCTTTTTGCTGACGTGATTTTACTGGAGTTTCAGAGGAAGCAAAATGACATTTGTGCATTTAGACTGCCATCTTAGTCTGGAACTCAGTCCTGTGTTCAGGAAACATTTTTATTTATCGATTGGTCTGTGGTATTCAGTCTCAAATGTGTATTCTGCAGATTTTCACATGAATGGCTCCTCATCAGCTTTGTTCTTTTTTAAATCTCTGCCATTATATTTCTAGTCTTCAAGAGTTTAAAACATTTTTTTAAAGTTTTTTGAAAAATGTTTAAGTCACTATTTCATGAATGCCATACTTTCTCTTACCTCTTTGAGGCTATTAACTATAAAGAAGTGTGTGTTTTAATTTCCTCTGAATTCCTTTCTTGTTTTAGTCTTAACTTTTTTTTTTTTTAAGATTTTATTTATTCATGAGAGACACACACAGAGAGAGAAGCAGAGACATAGGTAGAGGGAAAAGCAGGCTCCATGTAGGGAGCCCGATGTGGGACTTGATCCTGGGACGCCAGGATCACACCCTGAGCCAAAGGCAGACACTTAACCGCTGAGCCACCCAGGCATCCCATCAGTCTTACCTTTCATATTGGAGGCTTTCCTCAAGTGTTTGGTGGTCCTTGGTTCATTATGAGTGAAATACTTAGAAGCTGATTGGATGTACCAGAATATTCAAAACATTACTGTTTGTAACAGCCCCAAATTGGAAACAACCTAAATGTCAGCCCAAGAATGGATAAGTACATTGTGGTACAGTTGTGCAGTGAAATACTATTTTGGAATGAGAGTGAATAAATTAGAGCTACAGTGAACAGTATGGGTGACCAACACATAGTATATTGAGTGAAAGCCAGATGCTTGAGAGTGCATATTGTAGGCGTCTGTTTAAGGGTAAAAAGAAGGCAAACATGGGATGCCTTGGTGGCTCAGTGGTTAAGCGTCTGTCTTTCGCTCAGGGTGTGATCCTGGGGTTCCGGGATGGAGTCCTGCATCAGGCTCCCTGTGAGGAGCCTGAGTCTCCCTTTGCCTATGTCTCTGCTTCTCATGAAAAAATAAATAAAACCTTAAAAAAAAAAAAAAAGGCAAACTTAATCTTTGGCAAACTAAACTTAGGAGTCAGGATGGTTCTTGGAATGGGGTGGTGGCTAATGCCTGGAACAGGCATGAGGAACCTTCTGGGATGCTGGTTTGTGTTCTGGTTCTTGAGCTGGGCCTGGTTATACAAGTGTGTTCACTTTGCATAATTTCATCAAGCTATAGAGTAGACTTGTGTGTTCTTCAATGTATGTGTTATACTTCAAGTAAAGTGTTTTTTTTTTTTAAGATTTTATTTATTTATGCGTGAGAGACACACAGAGAGAGAGGCAGAGACACAGAGAGAGAGAGAAGCAGGCTCCATGCAGGGAGCCTGATGTAGGACTCGATCCCAGGTCCCCAGGATCAGGCCCTGGGCTGAAGGCAGATGCTCAACCACTGAGCCACCCAGGTGTCCCTACTTCCAAGTAAAAGTTTACGTGAAGTTAAAAAAAACAAAAAACAAAAAACTGGCTGAATCTCCATGTGGACAGCATTTATTGACTGATACCCACAGACTATGGTTATCCTGGGCATCCAAGTAACACCCTCTTATTGGGGACCCCTGAATGTTAGTGACTGAAGATGGGAACTAGACATGTTTGATCTTTCTGTTGTGTCTAACTGGAAGTCCTTAGACCTCTTTTTTGTCAAGGTTTCTTTTGATTACTTTCGAAAGATATCCAAGATACGGTGGGAACATCAATTTCTTCTTGGAACAGTTTAGTAGTAGAATTGGAATTTCTACTCATTTATTCATTCAGCACATACTTAACAAACAAGATCCATGTCCTCAAGATATGTAGAGCGTAGCAGAAATTACAAACGTTAAATATAAGTGGATACACTTATCGAGGGAAATATGGACTGTCATGGAAGCCTGGAATAGGGTAATTTAGCTTAGTCTTCAGGAACAGGAAGTCTTTCCTAAGGAAATGATATTTTAGTTAGATAAAGAATAGAGGAGAGTACTGGACTTTATTTTTAATGAAAACGTCTTGTCTTGATGTGAAAATCTTTATTCCTGTATGTCTGACCACTCTATTATGTGATTTCAGGTGGAGAGTATAGTGAAGATGATGTAAATGAATTAGTGAAGGAAGATGAAGTGGATGGTGAAGAGCAGACACAGAAAGCCAAAGGGAAAAAAAGAAAGGCTCAGAGCATTCCGGCCAGGTGATGCTGCCCTCAAGGTCCTTAGAAGTCGGGCTACTGTCACAGTATCCAGATGGCTGGGATTGGTTTCAGGAGTTCTCCCTCCCAGGGTTTCTTACCTTTGTCTTTTCAAGGGAAACATTTGTGACTTTAGGATTAAATTCTAGGTCTTAGGTGAGCTTTAAAAGTTTTTGAGCTTTAATTAAAAAAATTTTTTTTAGTAGATACCATGTACACTCGTTAAGAATTAAAAACTCAGTTACTACAAAAATGTGTACCCTCAGTATCACTTGTTCCTCTGAGAAGAACTATGTTGTCAGAGATAGTTTGTGTATGTAGGTGTATATTTCCTACTCTTTAAAAAAAAACAAAAGACACCCTCCCCCCACCGCCAAAACAAAGAGTGACATACTCTGCTTATAGTTTCTCATGTTCACTGTTTCTCATCTTAGAGATGTGTACCATGGGAGTACATTTAGCTATACTTTATTCTTTTCAGTGACTGCATAATGTTACATTATATGGCTACACCTTGCATTATTCAAGTATTCCTTTATTAAGGAACATTTAGATTCTACCTGCCTTTACTATAACCAACAAGACTTCAGTGAATATTCTTTGTTATGTCTTTGTATACAAGTACAGGTATTTCTGTAAATCAGATTTATAGAAGTAGAATTTTTTGATCCAGAGTTCTATGCAGTAAAAAAAATTTTTTTCATAAATACTAGCGAATTACCTTCCATGGGCCTGGTATTGAATTACACTCCCTCTGCCCCAATTATGAAAATTCTAACAGGTTATTTAGCTCAAATAAGAAATGCTTCCATTGATATCTTTTACCTCTCTTTCATTGGTATTTCTGTCTTTTTGGGCATTGAAGCAAAAAAGCAGATTATAGTTTATAAAAATGAGAAAAAAAAAGAATTTTAGGTATTAGATGATTCACTTGAAGTCAGAATAGACTAAGAAACAATTTACTCTTTTAGGTCTTGGGCCCAGTTCTTTTGTGCTTGAATTTTTCTGTATTCCAGCTTTCATATTTTAAGAAAGTGGGGAGAAACTGATGTCCATCCCCCCACCCCCAAGAACGCTAGGAAAAAACAGTGCAAATGAATTTGAGGCGCTCCTCAATAGAACATGTTTTCCAATTGGAGTGTATATTCTTGGAATACACTTTCTGGATTGTATTCAGATTGATTCAGTGAGGTGATTTTGGGTGTTTTCTTGGTGAAAATAGCTGGTCCTGATTTAGGAATAGAACACTATATTTTGATTCTAAGTTTTTGGGGAAATTGCTAACTGTAAGAGCTCAGTTCTTCTTTTCTTTCACCAAATCTCAGCTTAACCTCCCCCCTTCCCCCCCTAGTGTGGGTGTTAATCAGTAGTTCCAGATTTTAAAATTTTCTCAGGTTTGCAACATTATGTTTGGAATTGAGGAAGGGATAGCAGAAATCATTTTGCACTATCTGTCTTGTCTCTCCTTTTTCTTGTGACTGTTGGTGATTAGGAAGAGAAAACAAGGTGGCTTCTCATTAGAAGAAGAGGAAGAGGAGGATGCCAATGAAGAATCAGAGGGCAATAGCAGTGAGGAGGAAGATGGAGCTGCAGAGCAGGAAAAAGGCATTGGGTCAGAGGATGCAAGGAAGAAGAAGGAGGATGAACTGTGGGCCAGCTTCCTCAATGATGTTGGACCAAAACCAAAAGTGTCCCCAAATACACAGGTTAATGTAAGTCGATAACCAAATGAAATGTAGGCTTTCCCAGAAATACCCCAAGTTCCCCAGGTAGATTTTTTTATTTCCATAATGAGATTTGATGCTTACAGCAGAAATCAGATTAGATGCCTTTTAACAATAATTCTATCAAGTGAAAAGCAAAGCATTCCCTATGGTAGGGAATAAATTTCTGATGGGTCTTTCTTTAATTGTGTAGAGATGAAACATTTAAGAACAGCCCTAAACAGCATGTTAGGATGGTTCTTTTAGTTTTATCCTAATGTGAAACTGATTGCATTTCTTACCATTTCATAGAGAGGAGAGAAGCCTGAAGAGACGAGTTCGAGTAAATTGTTGGTCAGAGCAGAAGAGCTTGAGAAACCGAAAGAAACTGAAAAAGTTAAAATCACCAAGGTGTTTGATTTTGCTGGTGAAGAAGTCAGGTAAGGTGGCCTTCACAGATTTCTTTTAAAAATGAGCATCAGGGATCCCTGGGTGGCGCAGCGGTTTGGCGCCTGCCTTTGGCCC
This sequence comes from Canis lupus dingo, assembly GCF_003254725.2. NCBI lineage: Eukaryota > Metazoa > Chordata > Mammalia > Carnivora > Canidae > Canis > Canis lupus. Next base: position 75,478,482 of record NC_064247.1, read on the forward strand.
AGGGCGCGATCCTGGAGGCCCGGGATCGAATTCCACGTCGGGCTCCCGGTGCATGGAGCCTGGTTCTCCCTCTGCCTGTGTCTCTGCCTCTCTCTCTCTCTCTCTCTGTGTGACTATCATGAATAAATAAATTTAAAAAAAATAAAAATAAAAAAAAAATAAAAAATAAAAAAAATGAGCATCATTCTGAATGGTGTTGGACATCTCTCCTCATTACACCCTATCATCATATAATATTTTGGAAGAGTTCTCTATTACTCCAGGGAAACCATGGCTCCATGAATTATCAGGGAACATGGGAGGAAAGGTCCTTTCATATACAGTGATGTAGTGCTTGCTTCAGCAGTGCAGTATACATATACAGTGATGTAGTTGTGGGTATTAGGAACTATTTGGCTGAATACAAACAAGAAAATGTAAGAGTGAAGTATTCGGTTCCACTTGTCATGCTTTGTGACTTTGAGTCATTTCTCCCTCTGTCACTTTCCTTAACTGAAGTCTAAGCCCCACTGAGGCCCCTGAAATCAGGTAAAAATTTAAAGAAGAGAGAAATTTGGTTCCAATATTATTTTATGATCTTAGTATAATTTTTAAAATTGATTCATAGGTTTGTTATTAAAAAAAAAAAAAAGAACAACAGTAGAGACTTAACCTCCTGGCTCTTCTAGGTAAGAGCCACATGCCTAGAATTTCCTCTCCCCCTTATTTAGATTTTATTATGTGAAAACAGCAGACCTATAGTTTAGAGCTAAATGGGAACAGATAAAGTACCAGTCGATAATTTTATAGGTGGCCACATTTATTTTACTTGGCAGTAATTAAGTGGACCTTTATGCTCTGAAAATGTATTTTGCCCTCAAATTTATATTTTTAGAAATAATATCTGGTTTCCAATTTCATTTATTTCATCTAATAAAAATAGATGTTGGAGTAAAAAGAATTTGGTATTAGTTTTATAAAGGGTATGGAACAAAACTTTTTTTTTTTTTTTTTTAATTTTTTTCTCCTCAACCTTTTCTTCTGAAAGATTTCACCCAGAAATGTTGCCATAGTTGATATTACAACGAACTATTACGTATACCTGTTACACACATTCACCGGTGATTAATGTTTTTTGCCTCTCTTTCCACCATCTAGATCTGTATTTCTTTTTCTCTTGCCTGAACCATATGAGAATTGCTTGTAGACATCATGATACTTCACTCTTAAATATTTCAGTGTTTTCCTAAGAACAAGGGCATTCTTATCATGATACAATGTAATGGTTACATCTAGTAAATTTCATATTAATGCAGATTATTACCTACCTCTGTGGTGAAGGATGTTGATTACAAATTTTCAACCTTATTGCAGGCCCCTACTTTTGTAAAACACAATGAAAAGGAATTGCTAGGAAAATAAATTTAAAAGATGTAGAAAATACAAGCCTAAATTTTTAACAGTGAGATTCAGCAGACATAAACTGATATTTCAATAAATATAGTCAAAATGAATATCACATAGAAATAGGAAAAGATTTATATAGCTGTACATGCTGTTTAATAAAGTGTGAATATAAATAATTAGTACAGGAAATCACTTAAAATTATACCTTTATTCTATAATTGAAACAAAAAATAAGAGTAAAATATTAATTCTAAGTACTTAACATCTAGGTGCACACTTTGAATAAATGCGGTGTGTATTTTTAGTTTTTAATGTGACAAAATAGCTCACTTCTTATTAATTTATTGGGTCTCTGGGATACATGACAGCCCTACTGGAGGATGATGTCTATGTAAATTATTTCTATGTTGGCTTGCTTTCTTTCTTTCTTTCTTTCTTTCTTTCTTTCTTTCTTCCTTTCCTTCCTTTCCTTCCTTTCCTTCTTTTCCTTCCTTTCCTTCCTTTCCTTTCTTTCTTTTCTTCTTTCTTTCTTAACATTCATCATAAAGAAAGTCATTTCAAAGAGGTATTTTCCTGAGGATGGAAGTATAGATTTTAAAGCTATTCAGTAAGTTCAAGATTTTTATTTTTTACTTTAATATAAAGTGAAGCCAGTGATACTGTATTTTCAAAGTTCATCTTCAATGTTTCATCGGTAGCCATTTCCAGCAATTTATCCTGTCAAATTATAATTAAGTTATATTTCAGTGGAAACAAGGAATTCTGCATGCATGAGTGTCCTGTGTGTGAATATTCTTCTGATAGAATAGAAAATGGATGGAAGAGGCACCTGCGTAGCTTAGTGGTTGGTAGCTTAGCTCAGGTCTTGGTCCTGAAGAAGGGATCAAGTTCCACATCGGGCTCCCTGCAGGGAGTCTGCTTATGACTCTGGGGAAAAAAAAAAAAAAAAAGGATAGAAAATGAAATTTAAAACATCCAGTGAAACATGTTAATTTGTAGAAACTTTTCCCCTAGGATTCTAGCTTTCATTTTTACTCTTATAATTTATTTGCTACTGAAAATCATGTTGAATCATTTTCTGGCATAGAAGATTATTATTATTATTTTTAGATTTATTTATTTATTTATGATAGACATAGAGAGAGAGAGAGGCAGAGACACAGGAGGAGGGAGAAGCAGGCTCCATGCCGGAAGCCTGACGCGGGACTTGATCCTGGGACTCCAGGATCGCGCCCTGGGCCAAAGGCAGACACTAAACTGCTGAGCCACCTAGGGATCCCCCCCCCCTTTTTTTTTTTAGGGCATAGAAGATTATTAAAAATACCTAAGATCAAACAAATAAGCCATTTTTTTTTGAAGATTTTATTTATTTATTCTGAGAAACAGAGAGAGAGAGAAGCAGAGACACAGGCAGAGGGTGAAGCAGGTTTTGTGCAGGGAGCCTGATGTGGGACTGGATCCCGGGACTCCAGGATCACGTCCTGGGCCGAAGGCAGGCGCTAAACAGCTGAGCCACACAGGGATCCCCAAATAAGCCAAGTTTTACTGTCTAATTAAGACCTTTAGAATTGCAGATCAACTGTTTTTTTTTTCTTTTAAAGGCTCTAAGTTTATTCTAAAGCTCATTGTTCTCAACAGCATTTTTCCCTTGCATATGTACACATTTATGGTCAGCTTTCAGCTTATCACATATAAAGACAGTCATTGAAAAATGTAATGCATCAGTCTTACATAATTTCAAATTTTTACTACTGTACTAAGAACAGTGGGGTTGTTAGTTTGTTTTGGTAGCAAGAATTTTCTCAATGAAGGAAGCAATATGTTAATTTTATGTTCTAGCACAAGCTCCTTAATCTAATGTTTTCCTGTCTTGCAGCTGTGCCATTAGAGCATACTCTTCCATACACTTAAACCTCAAATCACATTTGTTGACAATGTGATTCTAGTTTTATTTTACGATTAGTGCCAGTTATGTTGTCAGCCAGAAACTGATCACAGACTCCTTTATATCATGGTCATGTTTAAATCACATACATAGCATGATAATTTTAATGTTAGTAGTAACCTAGCATTCTTCAAATTGCATTGATAAAACATTTTGCTAACTTGATTATCGTTCTCCCTATGAGAAGCCAGATTCTGAGGACTTCAAGCTGTGGCATCACTGGAACATTACACTTGAATCACCTTTGTCAGGGATTCACCAAGCTTTCCAAGCAGACATCTTTGATACAGTCTTTTTCTTTTCTTTTCTTTTCTTTTCTTTTCTTTTCTTTTCTTTTCTTTTCTTTTCTTTTCTTTTCGAGATTTTATTTATTTATTCATGAGAGACAGAGAGAAAGAGAGGCAGAGACACAGGCAGAGGGAGAAGCAGGCTCTGTGCAGGGAGCCTGACATGGGACTCGATCCAGGGTCCCCAGAATCAGGCCCTGGGCTGAAGGCGGCGCTAACCTGCTGAGCCACCTGGGCTACCCCATACAGTCTTTTTCTAATGTCTTGGCAGTGGTTTATTCTTTTTAATTAGTTAGCAACCTAAAGCACTTCTTTCTCGGAAGACTGCAGTGCATTAACATTAACGTATGGAATTTTGCATCTCTTTCTATTTGACTTTTTATTTATTTTATTTTATTTATTTTATTTTTTTAAAATAATTTATTTATTTATTCATAGAGACACAGCTAGAGAGAGAGAGAGGCAGAGACACGGGCAGAGGGAGAAGCAGGCACCATGCAGGGAGCCTGATGTGGGACTCGATCCCGTATCTCCAGAATCACACCCTGGGCTGCAGGTGGCACCAAACCGCTGCGCCACCGGGGCTGCCCTCTATTTGACTTTTTAGATCAGTATGCTTTCTATCAATTCTTTTGATTTTGAATTTCTTTATGTTTTGTATGTAAATGCCACTGAGGTTTTGATGAATTCATTGCTTCATTAGCCAAAACATTTGTAAAGAACTCACTAGGATTTTAGCACTGCATGATGAACAACCAAATTCTGTGTGAGGGCTCATGTAGTCAAAGCAGTTTGACCTCAGTTGGCCTTTGTTTCTTTGGAATCACTTCCATTATCATCGTGTGGTTTACTACTACTGTCACATTCAGAAAAAGGTATGTTTTCTTTACAGAAATATAGTGAGGTTTGTTTGTCCATCAGTAAATTAGGATTAAGAAAAATATACCAATTTTACTCTTCTTTTTTTTTTCTTTTTAAGATTTTATTTATTCATTCATGAGAGACAGAGAGAGAGAGAGAGAGAGAGACAGAGATATAGGCAGAGGGAGGAGCAGGCTCCCTCCCTGGATCCTGATGCGGAACTTGATCCCAGGACCCCAGGATATGACCTGAACCAAAGGAAGAGACTCAACCACTCCAATTTTACTTTCTTTTTTTTTTTTTAAAGATTTTATTTATTCATGAGAGACACAGAGAGAGAGAGAGGCAGAGACACAGACAGAGGGAGAAGCAGACTTCAGGCAGGGAGCCCGACATGGGACTCGATCCTGGGTGTCCAGGATCAGGCCCTGGGCTGAAGGCGGTGCTAAACCGCTGAGCCACCCGGGCTGCCCATACTTTCTTAAGTTTAAGCTATAAATTTAAAAAGTCATACTAGGTTATCAGTGAAAATCATTGTAAAAATAATTTATAAAGATAAATGCTTAGATTTTATCACAGTTTTGAGTTTTGATACAATAACCCTAAACTATCATATGCATAAGCATTATGTCTCACTGTGGATGACTAATCTGCTACTGTTACATGTGACCAGCTTGCAAGTTTGACAGTACCAGAATTGGTCTCCATTCTGGTTAATACAGTGAGTCTACCTATCATGTCTTGGCTATTGTGACATTGTCAAATTGCTAAACAGATTTCTAAATATTTACATTGTCTGTACCCATCTTGTTTTGAACCAATAACAGGTAGTTTTGTAGCCCAATTTCTAAATAGCTCTAGATATGATTCTACTCAATTTTTTTACCAATTATTCCAGTAATATTCTTTTTTTTTAAGTAATATTCTTTATGTAGCTATATTTTTTATTCAGTCTGACATCCAGTACAAGATGACACTCTACTTTTTATTTTTGTTTTTATTTTTTATTTTTTTTAAACATTTTATTTATTTATTCATAGAGAGAGAGAGAGAGAGGCAGAGACACAGGCAGAGGGAGAAGCAGGCTCCATGCAGGGAGCCCAATGTGGGACTCGATTCCAGGTCCTCAGGATCACGCCCTGGGCTGAAGGCAGCGCTAAACCCGCTGAGCCACCAGGGCTGCCCGACACTCTACTTTTTAAAAGTCTTTCATTTTTAAAAAAATTAATTAATTAATTAATTAAACTTATTTAGTCACAGAGAGAGAGAGAGAGAGGCAGAGACACAGGCAGAGGGAGAAGCAGGCTCCATGCACCGGGAGCCCGACGTTGGATTCGATCCCGGGTCTCCAGGATCGCGCCCTGGGCCAAAGGCAGACGCCAAACCGCTGCGCCACCCAGGGATCCCAGAAGCCTTTCATTTAAAGTATTTCATGACACTGACATGTATAGTTAAACCTTGAACAATACGGGTTTCAACTGCACGGGTCCACTTATACGTAGATTTTGTTTTGATAAATACAGTACAGTATCATAAATGTATTTTCCTTATAACTTTATCTTAATCACATTTTCTTTTATGTAGCTTACTTTATTACAGGAATACAACATGTAATGTATATATAACATACAAAATGTGTTAATTGACTACTTATGTTATTGGTAAGGCATCTTGTCAACAGTTAAGTTTTGAGGGAGTCAAAGTTACATGTGGACTTTCAACCGGCGTTGGGGAGGGGCAAGTGGCAGCGTCCCTGTTGCTTTTTTTAAGGGTCAACTGTATGTTTTTAAGAGTTGACTGGGGATGCCTGGGTGGCCCAGCGGTTGGGCGCCTGCCCTTGGCTCAGGGCATGATCCTCAGTCTCAGGATCTAGTCCCGCATCGGGTTCCCTGCCTGGAGCCTGCTTCTCCCTCTGCCTCTGTGTCATTCATGAATAAATAAAATCTTAAAAAAAAAAAAGGTTGATTTGTTTTGCAGGATGATGCTCAGTTTGGAATTTTGCAGTTTCCTCATGATTAGCTTCAAATTAGTGACTTAGACAAAAATGCTATATTGGCGATGTTTTGTCTTCCTTAGTGCATCACATCAGTAACAGTATTGGTGGTGATAAATTAGATTGTTTAGGCAATATCTGTCAAAATTCTCCATTGTAAAAACACCCATTTCCTTGATAATCAATCATTTTGGGGATTCATTAAGTAATTCTTGATGATATAAATTAGTGATGTTATTTTACTGCCAGAATCACACTGGAAACTATTGAGTTGTCCAGTAGAGGGTAGCAGAACACCGACAGTAAGCCTTTAATAGTTTGGAAATCCTACAAAATAATGCAGAAGTTGTTTGATATACCATTAGGAATATATATTTTAAAATGTTTAGAAATCTTTCTTGACTTGTGTTACTTCCCACGTGTCATAAAAGATATCCAAAAAAGATTTATTATAATTTTACCATTGGCCCTACATAGTAAGAAAAAGAATAACTGTTATGAAAAACCATTAAATTTCCTGATCAAATACATTTTGTGGATGTATTAATATCTATAACAATGACACAAATTTCCTATTTTATTTTAAGCAAAGCAAATGGATGATAATTTTAAGTATTACATGGGTATTTGGGAGCCTGATATTTCTGTCATTTGTCAGAGGGGTGGTCCCATGTCTTTAATATATCCAGGGAAGCACCCTACAAATATACACATTCTCACCCATATATTTTATATTCAAAAGAAACACAAGCTTATTACTTTAAAAACCATACATTACAGAGCTATATAACATGATAAGCAAATGTTCTCTGTAATTCCTTCTTCCTTTTTTTTTTTAATTCCTTCTTCCTAAAGAAAATAAAACCCTGCTAATTGGCATGTTGGCAAGATTTTTTTTTTCACTTAAATTGCTTATACTTAAAATTTAGATATTATATGGGATCCCTGGTTGGCTCAGTGGTTTAGCGCCTGCTTTCGGCCCAGAGTGTGATCCTGGAGCCCCAGAATGGAGTCCCACATCAGGCTCCCCACCTGGAGCCTACTTCTCCCTCTGCCTGTGTCTCTGCCTCTCTCTCTCTCTCTTTGTCTCTCATGAATAAATAAAATCTTAAAGAAAATAGATATTATAAGGAACCCTCACATAGGAACTTGAGAGGCCTGAATTTTAACTGACAACCAGATGCAAACTTGATAATATGGATTTGAGCATATCTTTTATGTATTTATTTATTTGTTTATTTATTTTTTGTTGAGCATATCTTTTAATCTCTTGATGTCATTATTCTGCTTTTTATTTTTCCTTTTGTATCAAGTTAAGGGCATTATTACATCTTTTTAAAAGATTTTTATTTATTTATTCATAGAGACACAGCTAGAGAGAGAGAGGCAGAGACACAGGCAGAGGGAGAAGCAGGCACCATGCAGGGAGCCCGATGCGGGACTCAATCCCGGGTCTCCAGGATCACGCCCCGGGCTGCAGGCGGCGCTAAACCACTGCGCCACCAGGGCTGCCCACATTATTACATCTTTAAGAAATGTGAGAAGGCTAGTGATGACTGGGAAGAATTTATAAGTATAAGCATAAAGTAGTGTTAGCACAAAGTTAGTCTTTTAGTTTTTTCTAATTATGTTTTAATTGTTAAGCTTTGGATTTTTATCTTTTTGTTTTGTTTTCTTCCCCCTTGAAAAATGTGTAGCTTATTAACTTTTGAGAATGAGGAAAAATAGTATTTTTTACCCTTTTGTATCACATAATCAGCTGAGCCAGTTAGCTCAGACTTTCCTAAGTGATTCACCTTTTGGAAAAGGCCAGTCATGGAAAGTTTTTGCCTAAATAAAGGCTTTTCACGAAGTTCTGAGTAAGTGAAATGAAGTTAAAATGACATTTCTGCTGATAGCACTTTAACTATAGTTAATAATGGGCCTTTCCTGTAGGCCTTTCCCTCTTATATATTAGAAGTGGTCTATGATTGAACGGTTCTCCTTGAAGATATTTTGAGAGCTTAATCCCTTCATATTACTTGTTAAAAATGGAGTTAGTTCTTCCAGACATACTATTCATGAAGAGTAAAATTCTGCTTTTTTACCTTTTTTTTTTTTTTTTTTTGCTTTTTTACTTTGTATTGATTCCCAAAGTCCTTGAGAGAAACATAGCAGTTTATAGATGTCATTTTTTGTGACTGTGGATAGGACTTTGGCATTAAGAAGTTAACAATAGAAACTCCTGTAGACTATACCTTTTTCATGCTTTCTTCATGACATTTACTGTATATCATGTGTTGTCATAACTTATTTCATGGTTAGCTGTCCTAATGGACTGTGAGCCCCTGAAGGGCAGAGAGGCCCATATATTATTATTTATAAGTTCAACATCTAACACAATGCTTGGGTCTGGGGTGCTTTTCAGAAAATGTTCACCAATTTGCTTTAGGTAGCTGCTGCAGGAGCTTTGTGAGTCCTGTGGTAAAACAGGTAAATAAAACAAAACATGGGACACCTGGGTGGCTCAGTGGCTGAGTGTCTACCTTTGGCTCAGGTCATGATCCTCTGTCCGGGGATCAAATCCCACATCAGGCTCCCTGCGAGGAGCCTGCTTCTCTCTCTGCCTATGCCTCTGCCTCTCTCTCTCTCCTGAATAAATAAATAAATCTTAAAAAAAAAAATAAAAACAAGACAAAACATGATTTGCATAAAGGCTTCTTTTACCTTTCTTATACCTTAAACCACTTGGTCTTCATATTTTATCATGAACATTCTAACATTTTACAGTGATGTTCCTTGATATGGATCTTAAAATTTCCCACATTAGGTATTCTGTGGTTGTTTTTTGTGAAAAGTCATCCTTCTAGGAAATTTTTTGTTAACAGCCTCTTTCATATGTCTTTCTGAAATTCCTACTTAACAGATATAATAGTAATGCTATGCTAGGCCATGCTGTGATAACAAACCCAGAAATTCAGTAGCATAGCATGTACAGTTGTCCCTGAGAAACACAGGTTTCAACTGCATGGGTCTGCTTATATGTGGATTTCTTTTTGCAGAGCTGTAAATGTATTTTTTCTTGTATGATTTTCTTAATATTTTTTCTTAACCTTTATTGTAGGAATACAGTGATCACACATATGCAAAATATGTGTTAAATCATTTGTTCATGTTATCGGTAAGGCTTCTTGTCAGCAGTAGGCTATTAGTAAAATTTTTAGGAAGTCAAAGCTTACATGTGGATTTTCAACTGTGTGGGGAGTCGGTACCCTTCACCCCTGCATTTTTCAAGGGTCAGCTCTACATATTACTGATGCAAAGTTCTATACAGATTGGGCAGCATTCCATCTTGTAACCAACTCAGCCATCTGGAACATACAGCTTTTGAGATTGTTATGGAAGAGGAAGAAAGAATAAATAGATTTTCGTTTAATTATTTTGTTTTCAGAATGAGACTTCAGTCCTGCCATGTGAGCTCGGACCTTCTACAGTTTTCATTTCTCTAAAGAGTAATGGGTTTTGCTGGTTGAGTAGGGGACAGTGGCTTATGCTATGAAGTTAGAGAAGGGGATGTGGACCTAGTTGCTCCTGAGATAAACTTTCAACTGATTTTAGCCCTTCTTTCCCTTCAAAGGTTCCTGGGATCTCAATTTACTGAGCCTTTGTAGGATACTGTAGTACAGATTGGCTTATTACTGGCCATTCCATATTGCTACAGGCTTAGATCAGAGAAAACAAAAACCAAAGCCAATTTCTACGTGTCTGTTTACTTCCTACCTTCAGAAAATTTGATTAGCATCTTTTTTCTGTTACATCTTTTCTCCATATCCTTATATAATTTTGCCTTTGTAAATTTATTTACCACTGTTTAGTAGGGTTTTGGTAGGGAGCAGAGAATAAAACGTGTTTAGACCGTCATTTCTAAGTGCAAGTGTCCACTTGTTTTCATGAGCTGTCTCAGATTCTACCCAGGGCAAGGAGATTTAAAGCACCTTTTTTCTAGTTCAGTACCCTGGGATTCTGCATTAAGCTTTAGGTCTGGATGTGGGTTTATTTTGATCGTCTTGTAACACTGTAAGTTACTCCAAAGTTTAGTGGCTTAAAACAATTGTGTTCTTGTCATTTTCCATAGTTGCGGAGGGTAGCTGGGCTCTGGCAGCTCTTGCTCAGGATCTGTCATGCAGTTGGAGTTAGTGGCTGGATGTGGAGCCATCTCGAAGACTTCCTTGCTCCCATGTCTTGGGCCTGGACTGGGACAGTTTCCTCAGGCATTTCTTCCTCAGTAGACTTCCCAGGTATTGTGTGTAACATGGGAGATCCAGAGTAGCCAGGCTAACTTGAGGTTTCAAGGTTGCATTCTCAAGAGAGCACCAGGTAAGAGCTGTGTCTTCTTTTACCAGCCAGCCTCAAAGTCATGTACTGACACTCCCACTGAACTCTGTGAATCGGCAGCCACAAAGACCCACCTAGTTTTAAGCAGGAAGGTGGAAGGGGTGACATATATAATTCTTTCTCACTGGGATGATGTCCGGTTTTGGAAGAGCATGTAGAATGGCTTGTGGCAACCATCTTTGGGTTATAGAATCTACTACAGGATTCTCTCTAGCACTGGTACTTAATCTCTCCATAGTTCTGGGAAAGGTAACTTAGTTCCTTAGATTTCTGATTTCTTGTTCATGAATATAAATGTGTCAGCTGTTATAGAAATTCTGTATGACAAGCCATCCCAAACCTCAGTGGTATACAATAATAAGCATTTGTTTATTGCCTGTGTGTTTCCAGGTGTTTGGGGTTCAGCCAATCTGGGTTTAGCTCCAAGCTGCTGGGTAGATTCAGATCTTCAGTGTGTGTCCTTCAGCCATCTTGGACTAGCTGGTACCTGAGGTGTAAGAATACAGGGCTAACGGGAGGAACTCAAGGGACTAATGAAATAGCACAATATTAAAGCTGCTTTTCCTGTCAGATCAGCTGACATCTCATTGACTATCAAAACGTGCACCCAGGTTCAACGAATCAGTGGATTAGACAAGTTTCTTCTTGGTCAGTCAGGAAGGAATGTATATTTGCTGAATGATGGTCTTATCTCTGGTATAAATTCTCTCTCTTATTTTTGGCTCTTGGCTCTTGTTACTGAGAAGTTCATTGGGGAGAGTGAGAGATGCACAAATTAAGCCTAGTAAAGAGTAGGACCAGATTTTAGAGGGCCTCGAACAGGAGGTTCAGCAATTGCTGTCTCATCCTGAGTAAGACCGAGCCATTGCAAGAACATGGGCAGGGGAGTAACAGAAGCTGGTGTTGTGTTTAATCACTCCTCAAGATTAACTTGCCAGTGTTTCCCAGGGAGGGTTCTCAATACAGGACTCTCAAACTCACTCTGTGCTCCTGGAGTCGGTGACACCGTACTGAGTGCAGGAGTGAGATGGCTCTCAATAAGAAAACTTACTGCTGCTCCCAAGAGGCCTAGTCGGAAGGAGAGAAGAGGCAGAGACTTACATTCCTGCAAAGATGGAATTTATCCAATTCACCTGTCAGTATTCTTGGCCCGTTTAATCTGGAGGACCTGGTTGAATCCTCATGGTGCAATGACCTTAATCTTGAACCCTCCTACAGATAGATTGGAATTTCTACAGAATTCCTCAGATGTTTTTGTTGACTTGGCAAGACTAAGCAGGCATTGGACACTTGTCCTCTCGTTAGCAGGAATCTCAGACACTGTAACCTTATTTGATCCTTTAGGAATCAGTTTTATTGAGGACCATTTTTCCAGATTTGAAATCAGACAGGATTCTTTATAGCTTTTTTTCACTCCCAAATGAGTGTTGTTTAGCTAGTTTTAAGGCATTTTGTTTCATCTTTGGGTTATTTTAGCTGTGAAACAGGAGCATTCTGCAGAATATTTCCAGTTTATATTGTTGCTCTTCTTGAAATGTTAGTATTTTTCTCCCAAATATTCCATCTCCCCATTCCTCCCCAGACCTTTAAATGTGAGTCCTAATCTACATGTGAGGTGGAGTGGGAGAGCTCTCTCAGCCGTCCTGTCCACAGCTCCCAGGGACTGTGACTCAGCAGTGACCACTGGAGTATATAGAAGCTGACAGAAGTAATGGGGAGATTTTAGGAAGATAGGTACATACGTTGTTAATTCCTTTAGTAAAGGAAAATGCCTTTATTTAGAACTGTTGTAGTAGACTTGAATCAGAAACCTTAGCCGCCAGAACTCATTGGGAGCTAATTGTGTGTTTTCCTTATTGTCACTTATTCCCTTTCCTTAGATTTTGAAAATACCATTTTTTTAAAAAGATTTTATTTATTTATTAATGAGAGACACAGAGAGAGAGGGGCAGAGACACAGGCAGAGGGAGAAGCAGGCTCTGTGCAGGGAGCCCGACGTGGGACTCTATCCCGGGTCTTCCAGGATCAGGCCCTGGGCTGAAGGCAGCGCTAAACTGCTGAGCCACCTGGGCCGCCCCCTTTGCTTAGATTTTGCTTCTCTCTTTTTATTCTTGTAAACTTGATGTCTCCTTCCTTGGCACAGGGTGACTAAGGAAGTGGATGCTACATCTAAAGAAGCCAAATCTTTCTTCAAGCAAAATGAGAAAGAAAAGCCACAGGCTACTGTCCCTGCACCTCTGCCATCACTCCCTGCTGGGTCTGGGTGAGTGTTCTGGTCTCAGGCTCAGGTATGCCTGGCATGTTGAGAAGCTGTTTTCAGTATAAGCACTCACTTTAACTGTAGCTGGCCTGACTTGTTTTCTGAGAGCAGGCATTATGCTGCTGCTTTGCCTTTGCTGAAATAGTTACCAAAATGGAGATGCAAAGAAAAATTTCTTATTTGATTCCAGCCTTAAAAAAGTGCTGATTTACAATGTTGTTGTTGTTGTTGTTGTTTTTAAAGATTTTATTTATTTATTCATGAGATACACAGAGAGAGAGAGAGGCAGAGACACAGGCATAGGGAGAAGCAGGCTCCCTATGGGGAGTCCGATGTGGGTCTCGATCATGTCCTGAGCCAAAGGCAGATGCTCAACCGCTGAGCCACCCAGGCGTCCCCTGATTTCCAGTGTTGACCACAGAGCCGAACATGTAGTAGACTTTACACTTAAAAATAATTTTTGAATAAAAATATCAGCAGTTTATTAGCACTTCTAGTAAAGATCAGGGTTGAGTGCTCAGTCCCACCCCGCAAGGACCTCAAAGGAACATAGGAAGGTCAAAGCTGATTTACAAATAATTCTATTAACACATTATAGGGAACTTAATAGTTTTCCTCTCTTTGTGTTTTCCATATTCCTTGAGTTATTTTTAGCTGAAGACTAGACTTTTTTTCCTTTGGGGGAAATACAAATTTCCTTCTTCATAACCTGTGTGGATGGTGTAAAGCATCAGAGTAAATATGAGAAGCCAAGGCGCGCTAGCCTACAGTGATGGTAACATGGACTGGCCCATCGGCAGCGCCCATCAGCCACTGACTCCTGTGGGGAGGGCTGTGTCCTAGAGGGTTAGGGGTGGAGCAGATCACCTCTGGGGGCTTCTCTGACCTGTCAGTCACACAGCTTGTCACTTCTTCCTTCTCTTCCTGAGCATACCTACCTACCTCGTTGCTATGGATAGTAAAGTTTTGTTTTTTACATTACATAACAAAATTTTTTTTAAAAAAAATCTTTGGTTTTCCTATCACATTATGAGCTTTTCTAGGACAGGCCTTTCTCATCTTTGTAGCCCTGGCTCCAAACAGTGCTGTATAAGCTTGTGTGCTCATCTAGTTTGTGTTTACCCAAAGCAGACACCGAGACAAAGGTTTGAGTACAAGTCATTATCATGGGAGGTGACTTCAGGAAGCTCCAGTAGGGAGGTGGAAGAGGTGAGGAAGGAAGCCTGGGTAAGATGTATAGATTCTAGCAGGTTATTGCCATTATTGGCTGGTGCTCACTTGGTTCTGCTTGGTATCTCAGGGAGGTGGTGAAGAACATGGCCAGGGCAAGGAGACTGGGATTGTTTTCTTCCAGCTCCCGCCTGTCACTGGCTCAGGACTGCTTCTGCATGCCCTCAGTCCCCAGCTGTGAGCAGCAGGGACTTGTGGTAAGATGCTGCTCTCAGCATGTGTGATGCTGCTCTCAGCATGTGTAGTGGTGGCGAGTGCAGGAATGTGGCTGGGCCATGTCCACTTCTGCCGCATGCTCTTCATCTGCTCTTTACCCCAAGGCTTTCTATTCCACTGGAGCTAGTAGGTGGCAGAAGTCACATAGCAGTTACATAGAAACTTAAGAAGGAAAAGGATTTGAGAGCTTGCTACCATGGTGGAAATGACATAAACACCAAGGAGGGCGCCATGGGAGTAACAGAATAATGTGAACAGGGCTCTCCACACTGGCCCTGATCATATTTTAAGACAGTAGTTTTCAAGCTGTGGTTTGCGATCATCATTTAAAATGGGGGTGCCTGGGTGGCTTAGTTGATTAAGCATCTGCCTTCAGCGCAGGTCATGATCCCAGGGTCCTGGAATCGAGCCCGCATCAGGCTCCCTGCTCTGTGAGGAATCTGCTTCTCTGCCTCTCTCCCCTGGTTGTGCATGCCTTTTCTCCCTCAAATAAATAAAAAAAAGAAAATAGGGACACGTGGGTGACTCAGTGGCGAGCGTCTACCTTTGGCAGATCGTGATCCCTGGATCAAGTCCCACATCAGGCTCCCTCTACCTATGTCTGCCTCTCTCTGTGTGTCTCTCATGAATAAACAAAAAAACAAAAAAAGAAAAAAAGAAAAGAAAGAAAATGGAATGAAGAAATAGTGCACTATACTATGTGGTATTATTTCATAAAATTTTTATACCAAGTGACAAAATAAACTATTTTTAGTGAGGATTGAGATTAAAAAAAAAATGTGTCTGTAGGATGAAGCAGCATGTTTTTAGCCTTATAATTATATTGTTTGAAAGGTTTTCTCTTCAAACCAGTAGCTTTCAGATTTGGTTGACTCACAGTAAGGAATATGTTTTATAGTATGTCCTAGTATATTTATAAATAATAGGTATGTAAAAAAGTAAAAGAAAAAAAAAGTAAAAGAAAATTTGGTGTAATATTTACCTTTACTACACATGATGAATTCTCATTTGCTGTTTTAATGACTGTGTATAGTATATGTCATTTAAAAAAAATGTTTTGGTCCACTGAATTAATTTCACAATCTACTACAATCTGAATTTGACAAGTAGTATTCTGCAGGTTTTACTTGGGTTACCAGGCATGTATGTGGTATTATTAAACAGTGTCTCTTACATTTATTAAAAGTCCTACTGTAAAAATTAACTCTGGATTAAGTACCAGACAGAAATAAATATTTCTCTTTTTTTTTAAGATTTTATTTATTTATTCATGAGAGACCCAAAGAGAGAGGCAGAGGGAGAAGCAGGCTCCCTGAGGAGAGCCCAATGTGGGATTCGATCCCAGGACCCCAGGATCATTCCCTGAGCCAAAGGCAGACACTCAACTGCTGAGCCACCCAGGAGTCCCAGAAATAAATATTTCTTTAAATAATCCCCTATTGATGCTTAGAGATTCTAGTTGAAAACCATGTTTATTTCAGAAAACACTCTGTTGCTCTAATGATGAAGATAACTAGAGGAGAAGAGGCAGCTTACCAAGGTCAGCTTGCTTCAGTCACTGTGTCACTTGTGGAAGCGTCACTGTTCTGTATTCATGTCTTCCTTTCTTGGAAAGAGTGAATAGCTCTCAAGGATAAATTGCTGAGGTGATATCTGTATTAGGGAGACCCAGCAGGAAACAGATGGCATCCTCAAATTAGCATTCTTTCGGGAGAGTTTAATAACTCACTAAGTGATGAAAAACCAGATATAGAATAGTGTGGTGTGCTTGGGGCTAGTAATATAATGCTGTATTTCCTCCCCTAGACCTGAGGGGCCAAGAAGGGGAACAGTTTTGACACTGAAAGGGAGGGCCTCCTGACAGGAGCTGAGACCTTCACTTGAGCGATGGGCTCTCTAGAGGAAGCCAAGGACATTAATCTCCAGATCTCCCATTCCTCCTTCTTTCCCATTGCTTGCTGTGACACTCCATTCTGACAGTAAAATGGTAAGGAAGACTCAGGATTATTACAGTAGGTGGCAAGACTATCACAATAAGGGGGAGAGATCAGGCTCAGCTCTCAGTACAGCAAAAACAGCTGGGGATTTATGGTCAAGGAGCAGAATGAAGGTAACCAGGAGGGTGTCTGAGGATGAACATTACTAAGAGACATCAGGGATAGGGAGATTCTTGTTAAACAGACTTAACAGGATTCTTGCTGAAGGCAGGCTGAGTACTTAGACATCAAGGCTGGGAAATGAGAAACTTACATATCAAGGGTGATCATATATCAAGATTGGAGGATTCTCTTAAAACTAGTCTGGCAGGATTCTTGCTAAAATTGGGCTCAATTGCTAAAATGCAAGCCTAGCAAGGATGGAGGCCAAGATTGAGGCCGAATTGAGAAGAGGACCCAAAGGAGCCTGATTAAGGTTTGATGAAGAAGAGTGTCTTTCTTGAGGTGTTTACACAGGACAGCATCTAGGATAGAGAGCTGAAAGACAGGTGGAATCTGGAGGGGCTGGTTGGTAAAATACCTTTTCAATAGATGAATGGGCTGCCAAGTCCCTTATAAAAGGGGGTCAAGTGAAATTTGATTAAAATCAGTTTCTTCTAAAGATTTTATTTATTTATTTATTTAGAGTGCACCGGAGGAGTGCAGAGGGAGAGGGAGAGAGAGGATCTTAAGCATGGAGCCCAACATGGGACTTGATTTCATGACCCTCAGCTCATGATCTGAGTGAGCCAAAACTAAGAGTTGGATGCTTTTTTTATAAAAGATTTATTTGTTTATTTTTATTTATTTATTTATTTATTTATTTATTTATTTATTCATTCATTCATTCATTCGTTCATTCATTCATGAAAGACACAGAGGAGAGAGAGAGGCAGAGACACAGGCAGAGGGAGAAGCAGGCTCCATGCAGGGAGCCCGACATGGGACTCAATCCAGGGTCTCCAGGACCACGCCCTGGGCTGCAGGCGGTGCTAAACCACTGAGCCACCTAGGGATTCCCCAAGAGTTGGATGCTTAATCAGCTGAGCCACCCAAACATTCCAGTGTCTTATAAAATGCAGTAACGGAATGTAACAGATTACAAGATATGTCTGTTGAGTTAAAAAAGTGCTCAGAGTTGTACATGAAAATTTCTGAATAAAAAGTCCAGAAGGTGACCTTCAAGGTTGTTGGCATGATCATTTTTCTGAAATGCATCTCAGAAAGCTTGTCCAGTTGTAATTGTGCGTGGGAAAAGATGGGGTCAAGAGGAATCCATCTGATCTGAGGTGTCCAAGTGGTCACATTTTATCAGTGCAAACATTAGTATCTGCTGCAGGAAGCACATGCCTGGCATGGGATGTCTTTTCAAGGGAAGAATCTGTAAGAATACAATTTATTAATATAAAATTATTGTAATACTTTTCCACAGATGTTTTTCATTTTCATTTTTGGAGTTGCTTCAGTTTATAGAAATTGTCCAGCAGAAACACTTATATTTGTTTATTTTTCTCTCTCTAAACAGATTTAAGCAATACAGGAAAACCAGAGCAGGAGGGTAAAACATCCTGTCCCACATCCTTTGCTAGCAAATAAGAACAGATTCACAGGAGCAAATGTTTGTAACTGAAAATGCATTTCCTTTACATGTTTAAAATAGCACACTGCTTGGGCTATAAAAAGCCAAAGTTTATGCTTTGGGAATGAAGTAAACCAAACACCCGATTTTAATTAGAGGCAGAAATCAGAGACAATAAGAAGCGTTCTCTACATTTAGTTGTAGAAAGCACAATAGTCAGCTCAGTGTGTCTGAATTCCTATAGTCCTGTTGTTCTAAACTCTTGATCCATTTCTTGCCCTGAATGCTCCCCACGGCTGCCCACAGCCCCGCCAGTCCCCACTCCAGCATCAACAGCCATTTGAATCCAGCTTTCGTGGGTATTTGGGTAGGTCAGCCTTTATCCTCACACTTACTACTCACCTATTCCAGCAGTAGGCTATTGTTAAAGTTTATTTATTTTTTATCTTTATTTTTTATTTTTTTTGAAAGAGAAGCTTTTACTATTTTTATGTACAGAAAATTCAACAGCGTCTACTCAGCCCAGCTTGGTGGCCAGTTCTTTAGCTTTTGCTTTTTCCAGCTTGGCGATGTGAGCCACTGACTTCAAACCCAGGACGTTGCCTCCCCAGTGATGGTGGATCTCATCATATCTGTCATTGTAATTGGTTCTGATGGCTTCTACCAGCTTAGCCAGAACTTCCTTGTCTTCCGAGTTAACGTGTGTGAAGGCGACAGTGGTGCAGGTCTTCCTGTGGACCAGATGCCCCAGCCTGGCCTTCTCCTTGATAATGCAGTAGGGAACCCCCATCTTACAACACCGGGCAGGCAGAAAGACAACCATCTCAATGGGATCCACATCATGGGCTATCACTACAAGCTGAGCCTTCTTGTTTTCCACCGAGGTGGTGACAGTGTAAACCCCTAGGACACAGAACCCATTAACCCTGGAGGACTGCTCCTTTCACAAAAGCCGTCCTACTACTCTGGGCCCAGCTGTGACTCAGGGTTAAAAAGCTTGATTTTATGCTTCACAGAGATTCCAGGTGAGACTTGTTAAAGTTTATAATCCTAGCTGCAGGCATCAACTTACTTAAGGGCTTGCTGTTTAGTCGCTTCCTTATAGATTGGAAATGACCTGAAGCAATGAAACATAAGAGTGAAAAACATCATTTTTCCATGTAGTTTTGTCTTGTCTTCTTGGTCTCTTGAGAGAAGAGAGAGAGAGAAAAGACCTTACTGTTGAGTCTCACACATCGTGAGTGGAGGTTAGCAACATTTGCCTCCCATATAGAAAAGTCAGAATTCGGGACACCTGGGTGGCTCAGCGGTTAGGTGTCTGCCTTCAGCCCAGGGCGTGATCCTGAAGACCCGTGATTGAGTCCTGCATCAGGCTTCCTGCATGGGGCCTGCTTCTCTCTCTACCTCTCTCTGTGTCTCTCATTAATAAATAAATAAATTCTTTAAAAAAAAGAAAAGTTAGAATTCTGCATAGTGTACTGCTGAAGGTAGGAGACCCAGACGAAAGGCCTGGGAGGACAGTAGCCCCGACTGTCTCTGTGGTTTGTCTGTGCTCAGTGTGCTTGACCAGATGGTCTCCAGGAGCCGTTCATCTGTGCAGCATTCTTCCTGGCTGAGCAGGTGATTTCATCCCTCCCAGTCTCATTGGACAGGAGCTGACAAGACCTTGTTGGCTTTTAAGATTTTTACATTTTTCGGTATACAGCCTTCTGATAGCATTGAGCATTTCACTTTAAGTAACAAATTAGGCAGAGCCACAATGTTAGGTGGAAAGGTTTCTAATTTTTTATCAGAATCTCTTCTTACAATGATCAGAGTTCTGATCTATCTTGATCAGCTTTTAAGCCCTTTTACTTTTAAAGGAGCTGCTCTCGTGTGGAGAAGAGCATTTAAAAGCTAGGTGTAATAATATTTTGAGTATCTTTACTAACAGAAGAAAGGACCGCCCGAGTTATTCACAGTAAATGTATTCTTATCAACAACAACAAAGACAAGCTCCCTCAGAAGTCTGACTTTATCTCGGTCTGAGGCCCTGGTGAGATGCCTGAATAGTTGGTATGTGCCCCTGTTCTGGTGAAGAGATGTACCTGGTGAGGTTACTTTTAATGCCTAGAGAATGGCCACTCCAAGGAAGAGGAAAATCAGCTTGTTTCAAAAAAGTAAATATTATGAGTAAGGGCTTATGGGTAATAATTAAGATGATTGAGAGAAAGTGGGTTTCCAGCAGAAATGACCTGTAATATTATATAGTCTTTAAGGGAACAAATGGTATTAGTTTAATGACTTAAAATTGAATGTGCTTTTTTCTTTTTAGAAACAGTTTTATTGAGCTGTTTTTATTTGAAATACACAGTTCATTGGTTTTTAGCATATTCACAGACTTCTGAGTTCATAAAGCTCTGCAACCACGATGATTTTCATCACTCCAGAAAAGAAATGCAGTTGCTCTGCATCCTTACCTATCTCCCACACTCGCAGGCAACTGCTAATTGATCTTCTGTGTCTACTGGGTTTGCCTGTTTGGACATTTTATGTAATTGCATCATACGATATTTGTCCTTTTTGTCTGGCTTTGACTTAGCATAATGTTTTCAAGATTCATTCATGCTTCTGTACTGCATTCCTTTTTATGGCCAAATAGTAATCCCCTGTATGAATATACCATGTTTTGTTGATCCATTCATTTCGATAGACATGGAATTGTTTTCATGTCTTGGCTATTATAAATAAGGTGTCTATGAACATTGATGTACAGGTTTTCATGTGGACATGTGTTTTCACTTGGGTATGTACATGGCTGTGGAATTGCTCTGTCATATGGCAATTTGGTCATGCTCTTGAATAGGAGAATGAGCCATAAGAGAAAAATCCAGGAATGTTACCAAAGGGTGGGTGCTTTGGGTGCCTAGATTTCTTCCACTGCGATTTCTCTGAAGCATGTGCAGTTCTGTTTGTAAGCTCTGGCTATAGGAAAAAAGCTGGGTAGAAAACTATGATGTGGGACACCTGGGTGGCTCAGCAGTTGAGCATCTGCCTTTGGCTCAGGTCATGATCCCAGGATCAAATCCCGCATCGGGCTCCCTGCATGGAGTCTGTTTCTCCCTCTGCCTATATCTCTGCCTCTCTCTCTCTCTGTCTCTCTCATGAATAAATAAATAAAATCTTAGAAAAAAAAAAAAACTATGATGTTCAGTAACACTATTATAGCAATGGCTAGAAAAAAAGAGAAGGCAGTTTTCTACTGTCTTAATTAATTCTAGAAATAGAGGGATGTTAGCCTTTTGATTTTTTTCCCACAGCCAGCTTTAATCTTTCTACTGAGTGA
This sequence comes from Canis lupus dingo, assembly GCF_003254725.2. Classification (NCBI taxonomy): domain Eukaryota; kingdom Metazoa; phylum Chordata; class Mammalia; order Carnivora; family Canidae; genus Canis; species Canis lupus. Next base: position 75,499,914 of record NC_064247.1, read on the forward strand.
GATTTCCTGTTTGATGATCATTTGGGATTTTAGTTCAGTTGACTCAGGGCTGGCTCTGTTCTTATTTTATTGCTGGTTGAAAAGAGACGTTCTTGACCTTCCCACTAACTCTTGAATTTAACTTTGTTATTCTTAGTGGTTGTGGTGCTGTCAATAGGAGGTGTTCAGAAATGTGTGGGGAGATATTTTGGTTGTTACAAGACTTGAGGAGACCACTGGTACTTAGCGCGTGCGGTTCGGGAATACTAAATATCTGCATTACCTAGGACAGTTTATACTGTGAAGAATTTTTTTTTTTCCAAAATCCCCTTTGAGACACACTGTTTTAGGGGAGTTGGTGGGGGGGGTGTTTCCCTCAGTTATATAACCACTGGGATTTTCTTCAGTTTCTGGTTTGAGACCCCGCTCCAGGGCAGGCATTCACAAACTGGCAGTTCCGAACCAAGCCTTCCATTAGATGTTCTTATTTGGCCAGTGTTTAAAAATCAGGAGAGTTGATATAAAAATCTGGATTCCTGGTTTTCTTTAGAAATGAGAATTGTCATTGCCCTCCATCTTTCCTTACAGCAGCATTGAGCTGGAACAGAGTGGATGGGGTTTGCCCTTTCCTGGCCCCAACTTAGCTGCTCCCTTTTATGTTACCTGCTGGGTTCCTGTAGTCAGGTGTTTCTAATGGGATGACATGTTTCCCTTTAATGACCAGGTCAGTTTTCTTTTAGGACCAGTTTGTCCTTCGGATTAAATATCAGACATACTATCTTCTCATGCATGCTGCATGTTAAGTGTTCTTTACCTTTTTCAAAAGGATAAACGGCTCCTATTGATAGATTATTGAATTTAAGGCACAGTGCTAAGTGTTTCACATGTATTATTTTCTTGAATCTATACATAAATACTTTAAGAGGTAGATGCTAACTTTGTGCCCATTTCACAGACCAGGAAACTGAGGCTCAGGGAGGTGCTGTTAATTTGTGGAGATTCTGTAGTTGTTGGAGGCAGGGTTCCAGTCCAGAATCATTTGAGACCAGAGGCTGAGCTCTCAACCACAGTGTCGTACAACCAGTCTTACCCTCCTAATTGATTTTTTTTTTTTTTTGTATCTCTTCAGCTTTATAACTGATGAGGGACTCTTTGAAAGCTATTTTGAGGGGATCCCTGGGTGGGTGACTCAGTGGTTTAGCGCCTGCCTTTGGCCCAGGGCATGGTCCTGGGATCGAGTCCCACATCGGTCTCCCTGCATGGAGCCTGCTTCTCCCTCTGCCTGGTCTCTGCCTCTCTCTGTGTGTCTCTCATGAATAAATAAATAAAATCTTAAAAAAAATAAAGAAAGCTATTTTGAATTCTGTTGTTGTTTTTTTAAGGAAATTAGATGACCCTTTCCTCCCATTTCCTTTGTAGACTTTTTCCCCATTAACCACAGCTAATCCAGGTTTCCTGTGCTGAATTTCAGTCCCATTACTATCTCATGAAACTGAAGGGGTAGCACATTTTAAAAAATGAGTTTCAGGTGTGTTTGTACATGGATCATGTGTCAGCAGTCCACAGTGAAGATCTACTCAGTCACCTGGGGATAATAGTACTAATGGTTATTGCTGCTTCTGTGTGTAATTGGCTCCTACTGACTGAATCCTACATTGCAGATAGCTTATGTGAGGGTGTTGCCAAGGGAGTCAGGTAGGAGATAATCCTTGCCCAGTTCAGTGGGTTTCTTCTGGCAATCATTTGTTCCAGGGCAGGACTAGCTAGAAGTAGCTTTTAAAATGATTTTTTTTTTTCAAAGATTTTCTTGAGAGAGTGAGTGAGCATAAGCAGGAGGGACAAAGTGGGGAGAGAGAAGAGAATCTCAAGCAGACTCCCACTGATTGTGGAGCCCAACTCAGGGCTTGATCTCACGACCCTGAGATCACAACCTGAGCTGAAACCAAGAATCAGATGCTTAACTACCAAGTACCACTGAGGCACCCCAAGATGTTATTTCAAGGACCTACTGTGACAGTGGAAATGATTGATTCTGGCAGGGTTGGTGGTCCTGCTGTTATCTTACTTGTCAACTCCAGAATGATGTATTTTGTATTATGGCAAGAAAACTCTGTACTGGACTTTACCTTCATGTTCTTCAGTGGATGCTAAATATTCAACTTCATTCAGTTTTCACTTATTCTTAACTGGCTTTTTAAATATACCTCTATGAGTAATGCAGTTAACAGAGTAAATGAGTTTGAAATCGAAATTAAATTAATTCTCTAAAGATTTCCACATGAATAGTTGGAATATTTTGAATTTATTAAAGGTAATCTCATTCATGTTCTTAATTTGAGGAGATTGTTCCGCGCTAAGCTAGGAACTGGAATAATTATGAATGGAGAGACTAGTAATATTCTTTGTGGTTTTTGTTTGGTTTGGTTGGGGGAGAGTGATAGAAAATTTGACCATTTGAGTCAGACACTGAAGTGCTGGCCAATGTGAGGGTCTAAATGAGAGCTCAAACACAGAAAAGCTTTCAAAGCAAGAAAATTTTTCATTTGTGGTCACCAGGAGAGGATAACCTCTGTCAGTTTGGATTTAATACCTAGAGCAAATACTATGAGCCTAGGAAGTGTCCCTAATGGTTTTCAAGGTTGCCCAGAGTAGAACAAATTCTGGTGTTCTTAGAAAATCCTTAGGGAATTTGAACTTTATTACACAGAGCAGCCTTCTTCCTTTTGTTCTTATCATTGTGGTGTAGTTTAAAGAAGTTTCAAAAGTCTGTGAGTTTAAGAGCCAGTGGTTATATGTGTTACAAACTTTTAAAACTTAATTTTGCTATAGTCCTATAACCTTGGTTGTGCCAGATTTCTCTTGGTGCGAAATACAAGTCAGGAAAATGCTTTGGGGGGCACCTGGGTGACTCAGTACGTTAAGCATCTGTCTTTGGCTCAGGTCATGATCACAGGGTCCTGGGATTAAACCCAAGTTGGGCTCCTGCTCAGTGAGGAGTCTGTATCTTCCTCTCCCTTTGCTGCTCTATCTGCTTGTGTTCTCTCTCTCTCAAATAAATAAGTAAAATCTTAAAACAAACAAACAAAAAAAGGCGGGGGGAAGTGTTTTGGGTGCTTCTCTGGGAGTATAGGGAGGAATAGAAAGGATAGTTGAAATTATGACATTCACAGTTTACTTAGTATGATCATTGGAAATGGACTTGGAAGCAAAGTTGTGAAAACCGTCCTTTAAGGAGAGAATTATGATGCTCTAGGAATGAAGTGAAACCATTTTGGTTAATTTAACTAATATTAAAACACTAATTTGTCCATTGTTCTATGTTTTAGCTTCTTTTAGTGTACACTAGAGGGCAGAACTCTCCTGAAAAGATATTTCTTTGGCATGCTACAAGGAACTTGAAGCTTTCCTACATTTGGCATATATGAGTGCTATTATACATTTTTCTTTGCCTAATTATATTAATGTCTCTTGGCATGAGATTTCTATATGCTATAAGGTTTCTATATTTTTCTTTACTTAAAATTTGTTTGATTTTCAACTCTTACCATTGTGTTTACAAATTGAAGGGTGGTTTTTCTTCTCTCATTTTTTTCCTTGAGATGCAGAATCTTTTATGTTTGTTTGCTTTTTTATCACAAATGAGAAAATAAAAATGACCCATAGTTCTACCACTTAATTTTTTTCATAAAAAAAAAAAACAGTGAAATTTCCTTGTCACCTGCCTGTTTCTTCATTCCCAACCCTAGAGGCTAATACAGTTGACCTTTAAACAGTGTGGTCTTTATGGTTGCCGATTCCCCTTCCCCAAGCAGTAAAAACTCTGTGTATAGGGATGCCTGGGTGGCTCAGTGGTTGAGCATCTGGCTTTGGCTCAGGGCATGATTCCAGAGACCGGGGATTGAGTCCCACATCGGACTCCCTGCATGGAGCCTGCTTCTCCCTCTGCCTGTGTCTCTACCTCTCTCTCTTTCTCTCTCATGAATAAATAAATAAAATCTTAAAAAAAAAAAAAAAAAGAAAATCTGTGCAATAACTTTTGACTCCCCAGAAATTTAACCACTAGTAGTGTGTTGTTGACCAGAAAGAAGCCTTACTAATAACATAAACAGTTGTCTGACACATATTTTAAATGTTACATGTATTATGTACTACATTCTTACAATAAAATAAGCTAGAGAAAGAAAATCTTAAAATCATAAGGGAAAGAAAATACATTTATAGTTCTATACTGTAAAAAAAACAAAAACAAAAAACAACCCAGTAGAGGAAGCTGGTGGCTTAGTTGGTTAAGCATCTAACTCTTGATCTTAGCTCAGGTCTTGATTTCAGGGTTGTGAGTTCAGGTCCCACATTGGGCTCTACTCTGGGCATCGGCCTACTTAAGAAACAAAACAAAACAATGCATATAAATGAACCTGTGCAGTTAAAACCCATTAAAACATAAACAGACTCTATGTTAGTCTGCAGCTTGTACTTTTACTTAACAGTCTATTTTGGGCATCTTTTCAGGTTCAATATAAGCATCTATGTATTTTAATGCCTGCATTGTACTCCATTATATAAATAGTCTGTAGTTTGAGTAACTATTTCCTTATTGATGAGCATTTAGTTTTCCAAATTTTACAGTTAGGAATAATTCTTTAATGATCCTTATACATGCATTTTTATGTTTCTTATGCTGTTATTTCTGGGGGATGGATTCTTAGAAATGGGATTGTTGAGTCATCAGATATATGAACCCTAAATCCTAACAGATGCTGCCAGATAGGCAATACCAATCTGAAGTGTCCCTGGTGTTACATTAGAGGCTTTTTCCAGACACCATTACCTGTGTCTGTCAGGGTTTTCTCCACAGTCATGACATTAACTGGATTCTCATAACCTACTGGCTTCATTTGTGTTTCCTCTCTGAAAACCTTTACCAAATATAGATTGTTTTCAAGATAAACTAATACTGTATTTCTGTGTATTTGCCAAATGTAATTAAGATTTGAGTATCACTATAGGTAGTCTCCATCCTGTATCAAGTCATTAAAGCTAGCTAATTCTTAGTTACCGAAGAGTTCAGGTAAAAATCTGAGTTTTATGAACACTGAGAGAAATTGTGAGCCAATTTAGGAACTGTATATTATAGGTCCATCAGGGATCCCTGGGTGGCTCAGGTATGTAGATTATTTATTCATTTGAGAGAGAACATGGAGAGGGAGAGGGATAAACTCTCCAATGCATGGCTCGTTCCCAGGAGCTAAGATCATGACCTGAGCCAAAGGCAGATGCTTAACCAACTGAGCCATCTAGGTACTATTTCTACTCCCTGTGCTATTTCTTCCGTAGGTTCTTAATGTTGGAGGTTACTATTCCCAAATGTTGTAAAGTCAGTGAAGAATGTTACTTATCCTAAGCATAGCAATCAGTGATTCATGTGTTCTGATACAGGCATCTTGCTGCCATTTCATGGAAGGTTATGATTATATAGAAAGATTCATATTAAGTAAATATTATAATTTGGGTCCAGGAATTTTTCTTATGGGAGAGGCCGAGCAGCTGTGTTCTAATTATTTTGGTCAGGATTGAAAATCAGTCTGATCTGAAGGCCAGCACTTACTATATTCAGTTGCTTAGCTCTGGATTCTTGCCAAAACCATTACCCAAGGGAACTTATGATAAATTTAAGCTGAAATAAGTTAAAACTTCTAAACTAGGCTAGTATTTCTGTATCACTGAGAAAATGAAAGACTGAACAAGGATTTTTAGATCTAGTAATTCTGGATGCATAAGACCATAAATATGTCACAGCCTTTCGATTATTAGCTTTTTCTTGAATTTGAAATGTGGTACAATTTCAATAGCTGCTAATTTGAGAATGAACAGGAAAAACCCATGTGTTGCCTTGGCTTCTGCTTTAAACTGAGATCTTTTAGCCCAATTGCTTGTGACATAGATGGTGAGCTATACAAGGGAGAAACCAAAGGAGAAGGAGAGTTTTCTCTACAGTCAGATGGAGCATAACTTGTTTAGACCAGAAAGGAGAATCAGATCCAAGGATAACCATGTGCAAAACACTCTTGATCTTGGTCTCTTGTCTCATGTAACGAGCTTCAAAAAAAGATTTGAGGAGAAGTTTCCTTTAGAACAGTAACCACAAGCATCATGTCTGCTTTCCAGCCATGTTTCTGTGTTGTGCTGTGGGTGAAGTAATTCCAAGTTTTTTATACTATTTCAGAAAGTCATTCCAGTTTAGCTTTTGTTGGACCAGTCTGGACTTCAATTTCTCAGTCTTGATGTGATGAAGCCAGCTTTCCTCTTGGGCTAATAACTTAGGTCAGCTGTGTGTTTGACATTATTGTATAAGAACCAGAGAGGCCGAATTCCAGCTAAATGAAGGCTTAAAGTATCTGGCTTTATGAAATTGGAGTTATATTTTTTTTAAAATACATTTGAAGTAGGACTTTGGTTAACACCATAATGAAAGCAAAGCGTTGATGTTTTTTAGGCAGGGTAGGGACAGTCTGTGATAAAGGTATTTATTTTCCTTATAGTTTATCAGTTGCTGACGAAATTAGTTGGCAATGGAAAATGAAACACAACTCCTTTCTCCCAATGATACACTGTCTCGGGCCACCCCTTGCTGATAAGACTGGTACGCCTCTGAGCTTCCTACTGCCACCTTTGCCATATTTGTTTAAGGTTTTCTCAAGATTCACAGACTTCTTCTCTTTGTGCATTTAGTAATATCATTCATCTACTCTAAAGTTTTACCCATCTCTTTAATGTTGATGATTCTCTGTTCTGCCCTTCCAGTACTGCCTTTCTCCTTAGCTCCAGACCCATATTTCTTCCTGCTTGCTAGAAATTGATTCTGAATTTCCTTGACAACACACCAGTCCAACATTCAACTCATTGTCTCTGAGTCCTCCCATTTTACAGAGCTGAAGAAACGGAGTCTGTGAAGTTAAGTAGCTTATCTGAGAGAGAGAGCCTGGACTAGAATCGAAGGCTTCTTTCCAGTCCAGTGTGGTCTTCTCTTGGGCCAAACTGCCTGTCTGTCTCTGGAAGAAAACAATGTGTTACCACTGTTCCCCTCAACCACTTAGGGTATGTTCAGTTATTTCCCTTTCTTTTCCTTACCTCCCCAACTGCCCAGTCCATTCAGTGCTTTTAATTATACATTCATAATGTCTATAAATATTCATTCCTATTCTTCTCCTTTCTCTCCCCTCTTTCTCTATGTATTTCATCCCCATTCCCATTTGCCTTTTTTCTGAGTCTTAAGCATCTGTCTCTGTGTGATTGGAGACTTTGCTAAAGGTTTGTACTATTGTAATCATTTCCTAAGTTTACTTAACAGCCTGCAGTCCCTCTTCCTGTAACCACCCTATATGCCACTGCTGGGATAATTTGGCAGAGATTCAGTTTAGGTTATGACACTTGCTCAAAAATTTGATACTCATCTACAGTTAAGTTCACATTCTTTAGCCTGATATTAGTGAATGCCATACTATAGCTGTATAGCCAGCCATACCTTATTCTGAATTACTCTGACAGTCATAAAGGAAACCTTCCCTTTACCCATCTTCTCCCTCAGCTTTGTTCAGCTGTTCTCTACTGTCCCCTAGGTGCCTTCATCTGTCCCCTTCATCTACTGGAATCCTGCCTGCTTTTCAAGCCTCATCTCAGCCCTGCCACACTCTTCCCTGATATGTGCCTTCCTTGTATTCCTGTTCCACTAATGGCACCTTAAATGTTTGACCTTGAAGTATAGTTATTTTAGTCTTTCTTATTCGTGCCCTACCTTTTAAGCTCTTCTCTGTAACTTTGGATTTCTGCAGTTTTAATACAATGTGGATTTATGGCTTTTACAGGTTCTGAAAAATTCTCAAGCATTATCTCTTTGAATATTGCCTCTTTTGCATTCTACTGTGTCTCCTTCTACAACTCGTATTAGGTGTATGTCAGATTTTCAGTCTGTCTTCCATGTTATTTCACTTCTCTTTGGTTCCAGTTATTTCCTGTTTTCCAGTGCTTTACTTTTTCTTCAGCTGTGTCTAATCTCTTTTAATTTGTCCACTGGTTTAATTTCAGTGACTGAGCACTTTATTTTTTTTTTTTAATTTTTTTTTATTTATTTATGATAATCACACACACAGAGAGAGAGAGAGGGAGAGACAGAGAGAGGCAGAGACACAGGCAGAGGGAGAAGCAGGCTCCATGCACCGGGAGCCCGACGTGGGATTCGATCCCGGGTCTCCAGGATCGCGCCCTGGGCCAAAGGCAGGTGCCAAACCGCTGCGCCACCCAGGGATCCCTGAGCACTTTATTTTTTTTTTTTTTTTTTTTTTTTTTTTTTAAATTTTTATTTATTCATGATAGGCACACAGTGAGAGAGAGAGGGGCAGAGACACAGGCAGAGGGAGAAGCAGGCTCCATGCACCGGGAGCCTGACGTGGGATTTGATCCCGGATCTCCAGGATCGTGCCCTGGGCCAAAGGCAGGCGCCAAACTGCTGCGCCACCCAGGGATCCCTCCCTGAGCACTTTATTTTTAAAAATTGTTTGGTTAGGGATCCCTGGGTGGCGCAGCGGTGTGGCGCCCGCCTTTGGCCCAGGGCGCGATCCTGGAGACCCGGGATCGAATCCCACGTCGGGCTCCTGGTGCATGGAGCCTGCTTCTCCCTCTGCCTGTGTCTCTGCCTCTCTCTGTGTGTGATGACTATCATTAAAAAAAAAAAAAAAAAAAAAAAATTGTTTGGTTTGTTTTGAAATCTGCTTGTTCTTTTTCTTTTTCTTTCTTTTTTTTAAGATTTATTTATTTATTTATTTATTTATTTATTTATTTATGAATGATAGAGAGAGAGAGAGAGGCAGAGACACAGGAGGAGGGAGAAGCAGGCTCCATGCCAGGAGCCCGACGCGGGACTTGACCCCGGGACCCCAGGATCGCGCCCCAGGCCAAAGGCAGGCACCAAACTGCTGAGCCACCCAGGGATCCCCTGCTTGTTCTTTTTCTATAGGATCTTGATTTTTGAGGCTTTCTTTTATATTTGTAGTCATTTTAAGTATATACTTATAGTTCCTGTCTGATAGTTCTTTTATGAGAAGTTCTTTGGGTTCTAGAGTTATTCTTATTTTTTGTTGGCTCTTCTGTGCATTATTTTCTTTTGTGTTTAGTATTTTTTATTCGTCTTTAACAAGGTTTTGTCTATGAGGTGATGTCATATGGCCTTTAATGAAGTTATATTTCTTAGAGAAATAGGAGTGAATTTGTTTTTTTTTTTTATATGCCCTGGCTTGGGCTAATTTTTGTGTTAATTTCTTGCTGTAGAGCTCCTGGAACATTCAGGTACTATAATTGAAATTAGAATTGGGATCCCCAAGTCCATATGACTCTAGGCCCACGGTTTCAGTTCTCAAGAGGTGCTTTTTCCGCTATCCCTTGCAGCCCAGGCAGAAAGGCTTTTTTTGTCTGCTCCCCAGGCTGTTAGGTGAGCTTTCCTGATATGTCCTCTGCTGCATAGAGTTTCTACTTTATTTAGGATTTTAATTCTAATTCTCCACCTTCCATAAGCCCAAGACCAGTCCCGTTATATAGGTATAACAAAACCCAGGCGGAAGTTATTGAAACTTCTTTCACCTCCCCATGCACTGCCCTAAAGCTGCTGTGTCTGCTCATGTGCTGCTACTGTGGTTTGCAGTTCCTTCTTTGAACTGGCACTCTGGGATTTCCCTTTCTGTCTTTGAATTTATCTATACATTTTTTTTATTTTTTTATTTATTTATGATAGTCACAGAGAGAGAGAGAGAGGCAGAGACATAGGCAGAGGGAGAAGCAGTCTCCATGCACCGGGAGCCCGATGTGGGATTCGATCCCGGGTCTCCAGGATCGCGCCCTGGGCCAAAGGCAGGCGCTAAACCACTGCGCCACCCAGGGATCCCCTATCTATACATTTAAAATAATTTGGAGTATATTTTACCTGACATTTTTGGTCTTTATCTGGAAAATGTTTGTGTTGTATTAAGCTTTAGTTTTGCCTGAACTAGAAGTTCACTGTCAGCTCTTTAAGGGCGAATACCCTATATTGCTTTTTTTCATGTTTCCCTACAACTAGTACAAAATGTTCATTCCATTTGATGAATTTGAAATGACCTAAAGGAAACATTTTGACTACTCTGAGCATAGGAAGAAATAGCCAGTACCCTTTAAAATACATCTAGTGAAAAATAAATAAATAAATAAATAAATAAATAAATAAATAAATAAATAAAAAAAATACATCTAGTGACTTATCTTTCATATTATTTATGAGCCGCTGCTTCTCCTACTCAAGATCTGTTGATTTTCTTAGTTAAAAGACTGCCATCTCTTAAATGTTCAGTGCTTTTTTTTCTCTTCTGAGCTATTTAAATTGTTCTATCTGTTGGGTTTCCCTATTCTGTTTAGAAACAATATCTGGGAATACATTCTGATATAGTCTCTAAAACATCCATGAATTTTCCTGTGTAAAATTCTCATATCCATATCAGTTTCTTTGTAACCAAGAAGGGGTTTCAGCTGTATCTTACTGTTTTGAAAATCATTATCCTTAATTATTGTGGACGTTCTTTTTGTCTGTCTAGTGTCTGACTCCCTCAAACGTGTAGATGCCACCTTTTGTGGGAGGCAAGAAGCTGAAAATTCAAAACCCTTGATTCCCCACCCTCATTTGCTTCTAGTTTTTAGTTAGGAACTTTGGCTTCGTAAATCAGACATCTGCCCAAGGTTTGAATCTAGGGCTTGTGAGACAGAGGCAAGGAGCACTGCAACTCTTGGGCTCTCTTGGGAGTACCAGCTGCAGCATATGCATAGCAGCTGTGACAGCTGTGTCTTCACCAGGATAATCTGTGGTGTGATTTGGGGGTATTCTTTCTAGCCTCTGAATGTGGTTTTTGAGCCCTCCTGGATTTTGTGAGTAACTCAATGCATTATTATTATTAGTATTAAACTTTTTATTTTGGGAGATTGTAGCTTTATATGCAGTTATTAAAATAATACAGAGATTCTTAAACCCTTGACCCAGTATCACCTTATGGCAATATCTTATAATATCACAACCAGAATAATGACCTTGATACAGTCAAAATAGAAAACATTTCTGGGTTGTCTGGGTGGCTCAGTTGGTTAAGTGTCCAACTCTTGGTTTTAGCTCAGGTCATGATCTCATGAATTCTAAGATCGAGCTTCATGTGGGGCTCCTTTAAGCAGGGAGTCTGCTTAAAGATTTTCTCCCGGGCAGCCCTGGTGGTGCAGTGGTTTAGTACCACCTGCATCCTGGGGTGTGATCCTGGAGACCCAGGATCGAGTCCCATGTCGGGCTCCCTGCATGGAGCCTGCTTCTCTCCCTCTGCCTGTGTCTCTGCCTCTCTCTCTCTCTCTCAAATAAATAAATAAAACATTAAAAAAAAAAAGATTTTCTCCCTCTCCCCACCACCACTTGTGTGTGTATAAGTGCATTTTCTCTCTTTCTCTCAAATAAATATTTAAAAGAAAGAAAACATTTCTAAGTCCATTAAGATCCCTAATGTTACTTTTATAATCACACCCACTAAAAAACTCCACACCCACTTTCCTGCTGCCCCCTCTGGCAACTGCAAATTTGTTCTCCATTTCTATAATTTTGTCATCTCAAGAATGAAAAACACAGTATAAACCTTTTGAAATTGGCCCTTTTCGCTTTACAGATTCATTCAGGTTGTGGTGTGTATCAGTAGTTTGTTTTTATTGCTGACTAGGATTCTGTGCTATGGATGCACCACAGCTTGTATCACCATTCTTCCACTGAAGGACATCTGGGTGTTTTCCAGTTATGGGCTGTTACAAAGTGCTGCAAATCTTTGAGCGCATGTTTTTGTGTGAATATAGATTTTCTATTGCCACTATGACTAATTACTACAAATTTGACTGCTTACACAGCACAAATTCTCCTTTAATTTTGTAGACAGAAGTCTAAGATGGGTCTCATTATATTAAAATCAAAGCAGGTTTGTGTTTCTTGTGAATGTAGGACTTAGGTTCTCATTTTCTTGGGGTCTTGTCATCTGTGGACCAGCCCACCTTCTGGAAACCATCCTCATTCTTGGTTTATGGCCCCCTTCTTCTGTTTTCAAAGCCAGCAACAACTTGTTTTCCCTCTCAAGCTGTGAATCATGACTCCTCCTTCCATCCAGCTCATCTCTCTGACCCAGCTGAGAAAGATTCTCTGCTTTTAAGAACTCTGTGATTAGATTGGGCCCACACAGACAACCTAGGATAAATCCACCCCATCCTAAGGTCCATACTCTTAATCACATCCATTTTGCTGTATATGATAATTAATTCACAGATTTTGGTAGCAGGTGAGAAAGGGTGTGGACATCTGTGGTATCCCTTATAATTTCATTTCTCAGAGATAAATGCTCTGAGAGGGGTGCAGTTGCTGGGTCATAGGGTGGGTGCATGTTTAGGTTTTTTTGAGTGCTTTTTAAAATTTTTTATCTTAAGTAAACTCCATACCATATGTGGAACTCAAACACAAACCACAAGATCAAATGTTGCATGCTCTACCTGCCTGCAGCCAGGCACCCTGCACATTTTTTTAATTAAAATATTTATTAATGAATGAATGAATGAGAGGCAGAGACATAGGGAGAGGGAGAAGCAGGCTCCCCACAAGGAACCTGATGCCGGACTCGATCCCCGGTCTCCAGGATCACATCCTGGGCCACAGGCAGCGCTAAACCGCTGAGCCACCCAGTCAGCCCTCTTCTCATCCTTTCATCTTTTACAGAGCAAATGTTTTTAATTTTGTTGAAGTCCAGTTTATCAATTTTTCCTTTTATGGATTGCACTTTTTGTGTCAAGTCTAAGAATTCTTTGCCTAGTCTTAGATCCCAGATTTCCACCCCCCCTTGTTTTTTTAAAAAGATTCTATTTATTTATTCATGAAAGACAGAGACAGGCAGAGGTATAGGCATAGGCAGAGGGAGAAGCAGGCTCCATGAAGGGAGCCTGATGTGGGACTCCATCTGGGATTCCTGGATCATGCCCTGAGCTGAAGGCAGATACTCAATGCTACCCAGGTGTCCCCCAGATTATCCCCTTTGCTTTGTTGTAAAACTTTTATAATTTTATGTTCTACCTTTAAACTCATGATATATTTTTGATTTAATTTTTTTATAAATTCTGAGGTTTAGGTCAAGGTTAATCTTTTTGCCTATACTGTCTGTCCATTTTCCAGCACTATTTCTTGAAAAGACCATTTTTAATTGTTTTTGTACCTTTGTCATTGAATTGCTTTTGCACTTTGGTAAAAAAAAAAAAATTAGTCAAGCATATTTATGTGAGTCTAGTACTGTACTCTGTTCCTTCCATTTACATATGTCTATCCTTCTACAAGTACCACACAGTCTTGATTGCTAACCTGTATAATAAATCTCAAAATCTGATAGGCTGATTCCTCCCTCTTTATTCTTTTCAAAATTAACTATTTTATTTCCTTTGCCTTTTCATACATATTCAGGCAGGCACAAGTAGGGGAAGAGGCAGAGAGGAGGGAGAGGGACAAGCAGACTCTGCCCTGACCGCAGGGCCTGATCCCATGAACCCAAGATCATGACCTGAGCTAAAACCAAGAGCCAGACACTAAACCAACTGAGCCATCCAGATGTCCCTACCTTTTCATATATATTTTAGAATAATTTTGTCTCTAGAAAAATCCTGGGAATTTGGCAGGAATTGTGTTAAATCTTGTTACAGACTGAATTGTGTGTCCCTTCCCCAAATTCGTAGGTTGAAGCCTTAACCCCACAATGTGAGTGTATTTTGAGATAGGGCCTTAAGGAGGTATTTAACATTAAATGAGGTTGTAAGGGTAAGGGTGTTAATTTATGAGGACTGATGTCTGAATAAAAAAGAGGAAGAGGGGCGCCTGGGTAGCAGAGTTGGTTGAGTGTCTGACTCTTGGTTTTGGCTCAGGGTCATGAGATCCAGCCCTGAGTCAGGCTCTGTGCTTGGTGTGGATTCTGCTTGAGATTCCCTCTCCCTTTCCCTCTGCTCCTCCTGCTCGTGCTTGCACTCTCTCTCTCTCTTTCTCTCTCTCTCTCTCTCTCAAAAAAATAATACAATCTTAAAAAAAAAAAAAAGGACAAGATATCAGAGAATACTCTCTCCAAGCATGCATAGAGGAGAGGCTATATGAAGACACAGCAAGAAGACAGCTATCTGAAAGCCAGAAAGAGAGGTCTCACCAGGCACCTTGATCTTGGACTTCTAGCCTTCAGAACTGTGAGAAAATAAATTTCTCTTGTTTAAGCCACCCAGTGTATGGCTTTCTGTTATGGCAGCCCTCGGAGACTAATAGAGACCTATATATCAATCTGAGGGGGAATTGATATCTTTACTAGGTTGGGTCTTCCAGTCCATAAACACTGTATGTCCATGTCCTTCCATTCATGTAGATCTTCCTTGATTTCTTTTATCACCATTTTGTAGTTTTGATCCTACAAGTGCTATATATGTTTTGTTAGATTTCTGTGTAATATTTTTCTCTTCAGTGATTATAAATAGCACTATATTTACAATTTCAGTGGCCGCTGGTTCACTGCTAGCATATAGAACTATAATTGATTATGTTTATCTTATATCCTGAAAACCTGCTGAACTTACTTATTAGTACTAGGAACTTTTAATACACTTTGTGGGATTTTCTATATAGGTAATCATTATTACTTTTTCCTTTTCATTCCATATTATACTGGCTCAAACTTCTGGCTCTATGTTGAATAAAAACAGTGAAAGCAGACATCCTTGCTCTGTTCCCAGCTTAGGGAAAAGCATTCAGTCTTTTGATTAGCTTTGGTTTTTTTATAGGTGCTTTTTAATCAACTTGAGTAAGTTCTCTTCTACTCCTTATTGTTTCAGAATTTTTATCGTGAGTGGGTATTATATTTTGTCAAGTACTTTTTCTTTATTAATTTTTGTTGTTGTTCATGAGAGACACAGAGAGAGGCAGAGACAGAGGGAGAAGCAGGCTCCACGCAGGGAGCCCGATGTGGGACTCGATCGATCTCTCTCTCATGAATGAATAAATAAAATCTTAAAAAGAAATAAAACATGGTACAAGCCATTGGTTTTTATTATATTCACAGAGCTTTGCAAACATCACCATAGTCCATTTCAGACCATTTTCATCACCCTAAAAAGAAAGAAATCCTGCACCTATTAGCAGCCACTCACCCCTTTAGCTGTCACTCTTCCTTTTTTTTTTTTTTTTTTTTTAGAGGCAGAGACACAAGGCAGAGGGAGAAGCAGGCTCCATGGAGGGAGCCTGACTTGGGACTGGATCCCGGGTCTCCAGGATCACGCCCTGGGCTGAAGGTGGCGCTAAACCGTTGAGCCACCCAAGCTGTCACTCTTCCATTTCCTCCCACTCCTGCCACTCCCAGCCTGGGCAACCACTAGTCTTTCTCTGTGTACTTCTCTATTCTGGACATTTCATTTTAATGGGTTATATAATGTGTGGCTTTGTGTGTCATTTCTTCAGTTAGTATAATGTTTCTTTATTCATGATAGACATAGAAAGAGAGAGAGGGGCAGAGACACAGGGGAAGGAGAAGCAGGCTCCATGCCGGAAGCCCGACGTGGGACTCGATCCCAGGGCTCCAGGATCATGCCCTGGGCCAAAGACAGGCACTAAATCGCTGAGCCACCCAGGGATCCCCAAAGATTTCTTTATTTTAGAGAAAGAGAGAATGTGCTTGTGGGGAGAGGGGCAGAGGGAGACCAATAAAGAACTTCAAGCACTCCCTACTGAGCACAAAGCCCATTGCAGGACTCAATCTCACAACAAGATCATGACCTGAGCTGAAACCAAGAGTCAGATGCTCAACTGACTATGCCACTGAGGCACCTCTCTCTCAATATCTTTTATTATTTATTTATTTATTTATTTTAAATATTTATTTATTTATTTATGATAGACATAGAGATAGAGAGAGAGGCAGAGACACAGGAGAAGGGAGAAGCAGGCTCCATGCAGGGAGCCTGACATGGGACTCGATCCCGGGACTCCAGGATAGCACCCTGGGCCAAAGGCAGGCGCCAAACCACTGAGCCACCCAGGGATCCCCTCTCAATATCTTTTAAATAAATTCCTTTTCTGTCTTAGCCAGAGTCAATGTCTGTGTCTTCATCTAAAAATCCCAACAAATACCTTTCTCCAGCTGCATTTGTTAATAGCTTTTATTTTAGCACTTACTGTACTCAGTTTACATATTAGTCTCTACCACTGCTCTGTGAGCTTAAGGGCATAGACTTTGTATCTTTTTTTTTTTTTTTGTATGTCCAGTCAGACACATGGTAAATAATTTATAGGTATTTGTTGAATGAAAGAATAAATAAATGAATAGGTTTTATTAATGATCACTATTTTTTAAAATGTCTTGGGTAGACTTTGATCTATGGAGATTTCATTATTATCCTTTTGGCTATATCTTTTCTATCAGTCTTCATCTTAAAAGTAGAGAGCTTTTGGTCCTCCATCTGTGTTCAGCAAGTAACTCCCCCAGAAACAGACTGTAATATTTATTATATGATTGGAATGACATTTTATTTCAGCTTAATCATGACCATAGTTCAAGCACAGACATGTGGGAAGTTCCTTACTCATTCCACGAGACTTATTTTGCAACTCCTACTGTTTCCTTTATTTCAGGTTGACTTGTCTGTCCTCTTGCAGAACTGTGGTTTCCACAGCAGTGCATTTCACAGTGCACATTCTTGTCAGAGTGAGCAAAAGCTTTGATGCGTGCCTGGAAGCCTTGTTTCCCACACAGGAAGCACATGGTATTCCCTCAGCCTTTCCTGCATTTAACTTTGGGTTTCCTTATGGATAACCTTTTCCCTTGTTTTCTCCCATTTAGCATAGGTCGGGTTAAAATGTGTCAGAGGGATTTTGAACTACAAAGTGTCCCATTACTAAAGTGTCCAGGCTGTAAAAAAAAAAAAAAAAAAAGTGTCCAGGCTGTGACTGGGGTGACTGCTGGTAAGATTGCTGCGTGGAGGAGATGGGATAGATGTAGGCGACGTAGGGGTATGAGCTAAATATTCTGACACTTGGCACAGTGTCCTATTTATTGCTAAGGCAGTTTGGAGAGACTGCTTTTTTTGGTGCTTTGGGGGATTTTCTTACAGATTTTACTGCAAGAAAAAATAGAACTGAGTGAACCTGAGGAGGGGCAGCAGGGAAATAAATTGTTGGATTTTTTGAGTGACTTCCCTGACTTTCATTTATAAACATAGTTAGTGGCTTCATGTTTTTCCTCCTTTGAAACTAAATCAACTAGATTGCACTTGAACACAGGAAACCCTTTCTAGATCTTCTCTCATACGTCGTTTCTTATCTTCTTTGCCATCCTTTTCCTTCCTTCCTTCTTTCCTTCCTTCCCCCACCCTCTCTTTCTTTATTGTTGTTGTAATTTCAGCTAGATGCCTTGTTAAATGGACATTCATTGAGAATACTCAAGAAAGGGGTGAGATATAAAGCAAAATTTCAGAAAGATAAAGATATCATTTTAGTTGTGATTAGTATTCCTTCATCTCATTTATAAATTATAAAACTACAGGGAAGTACATTGAAGAGATTTGTGATGACTCACAATGTAGTGGTAAAAGAATGATGGACAGCATTTTAGTGACAATTCTCCATATAGGTTAGTTTTCACAGGAGCGTTCACTTAATGAGTTTTGACAGTTGTATACATCCATGTAGCCACCACCCCAAATATGATCTAGTGTGATTCCATCATCTCGGAAAGTTCCCTCGTGTACCCTCCAGTTGGTTCTCCTCTCCCACCCCCTCAACACCCTCTGCCTTGAGCAACTGTTCATTTTTATTAGATTAATTTTGCCTGTACCAGAACTTCATATAAATCAAATCATATGTTGTGTAACTCTTTTGTGCCTGCCCTCTTTCACTCAGCATAATGAATATGAGATTCATCCATGTTGCTTTGTCTATCAGTAGTAGTTCATTCATTTTTATTTCCGTAGTATAAGAGTATACCATATCCATCCATCCTAGTGACAGACATTTGGGTTGTTTCCAATTTTTTTTAAGACATGTTTTTATTTCTCTTGGGTAAGCAAAAACCTAGGAATGGGATTTCTAGGGCACAAGGTAGATGTGTGTTTAATGTTATAACAAAGTGCCAGACAGATCTTCCAAATGATTGTACTATTTTATGTCCCTGCCAGCAGTGTATGAGGGTTCCACTTGGTCCATTTTCTTGCCCACATCTGGTGTTGTCAGTCTTTTTTATTTTAGTGGATGTGAAATGTTACTTCCTGTGGTTTTAAATTACATCATTCTGAAGACTAATAATGATGACATCTTTTTGTGTGCTTATTGGCCATTTGTGTCTTCTTTTGGGTAGTGTCTGTTCCAGGTTCATTTTGAATTGGGTTGTTCACCAGTCTGTCGTTGATTTGTAGAAGTTCTTTATATATTCTGGATATGGATATGCTGTCAGATATAAATGTTATTGAGTATTTTTCCCAGTCTGTGTCTTGCCTGTTCACCTTTTTCTGGTGTGTTTTGATAAGCAGAAATTTAAAATTTTGAAGTTCAGTTTGTCTGTTTTTTCCTTTTATGGTAAGTGCTATTTGTGTCCTAAGAAACCCACTGATCTTAAGGCTGAGAAGATTTCTGTCTCTCTTTTTTTTAATAAACCTTATGGCTAATGGCTAAAGTTTAGATTTTTGCTATATTGGATTAATTTTTATATATGGACACATTTTAGATATTTTTCTAAAATATTCTATTTATTTATTCATGAGAGATATAGAGAGAGGCAGAGACATAGACAGAGGGAGAAGCAGGCTCCTTACAGGAAGCCTGATGCAGGATTCAATCCTTGGACCCAGGATCGTGCCCTGAGCCACCCAGCCAGATGTCCCCATTTTAGGTTTTTGTTTTTTTTTTTTTAAGATTTTATTTATTCATGAGAGACACACACACACAGAGAAGCAGAGACATAGGCAGAGGGAGAGGCAGGCTCCATGCTGAGAGCCCGACACGGGACTCAATCCCGGGACTCCAGGATCACGCCCTGGGCCAAAGGCAGGCGCTAAACCGCTGAGCCACCCACGGATCCCCAATTTTAGATTTTTTTTAAAGTGTCATAAAGGTAATATCTAGTTATTTAAGAAGGCCAAATAATGCGAAAGGATGAAGAAGATGAATTAATAGTTTGACATTTCTCTTTCTTAGCCTCCTTTGTCCAGTACTGTAAGTAGTAGCCACATGTAGCTATGGAGCACCTGCAATGTGGGGAGTCCAGATTCAGGTGCACTGTAAGTATAAAATATACACTAAGTTTTAAAAACTTAGTAAGAAAAGCTTAAGCAAACTGTCTCAGGAATTTTTATGTCAGTTACTCTATTGAAGTAACATTAAATAGAATCAATGATTAAAATTCATTTTGCCTTTACATTCTTTAACGTGCTTTCTGTAAAGTTTAAATTCTATATGTGGCTCCAATTTATAGTTCTTATTATATTTCATTTGGACAGTTCTAGACTTTTCCCTGAGCATTCTGTATCTGTGTATGGAATTTTTTTCCACATACAAAATTGCTTTTATTTGCATTAATGGTATCATCTAAGCCAGTTTTCCTGGAATTTGTCCTTTTTGCTTAAAAATACAAAATATATATAGACACTAATACATTTCATGTTAGTACATTGTAGATTTATCAGATATTCTTTTTTTTTAAGATTTTATTTATTCATGAGAGACAGAAAGAATCAGAGACATAGGCAGAGGGAGAAGCAAGCTCCTTACGGCAAGCCTGATGTGGGACTTGATCCCAGGACCTCAGGATCATGACCTGAGCCAAAGGCAAGTGCTCAACCGCTGAGCCACCCAGGTGTCCCAGTTTATCTGATATTCTTATTGACAGCTGCGTAGTGTTCTATTTTGAATGTTCTGTAACTTATAAAGCCATTTTCCTATAAAGACATTTAGATTATTTACCAGTTGCTCTCTGATAATGTGTTTGTAGAGACAGCTTCATATTTAGAAAGGCAATAAAACTCATATTAGAATTTCCTTCTCAAATAGAAATAGTTATTCCTTCTGGGATGAGTGAGTTGTATTGAGGAAATAAGGCTACCCTCCTAAAGGACAGAATAACTTACCAGCTATAATAAGAACAATCTGAAGGGGAACAAATACAATATAGTGTATTTCTCCTGCTGAAATTTAGACTGTGCCTCTCTTGTTCAGTGAGTTTAGGCAGCATAGAGGGTCACCAAGGAAAAGAACTAACATTTTTTGTCTCAGCATAAGGGATTTGTTTGTTTTATTTTTTTATTTTTATTTTTTAAGATTTTTATTTATTTATTCATAGAGACACACAGAGAGAGAGAGAGAGAGAGAGAGAAAGGGGCAGAGACACAGGCAGAGGGAGAAGCAGGCACCATACAGAGAGCCTGACATGGGACTCGATCCCGGGTCTCCAGGATCACGCCCTGGGCTGCAGGCGGCACTAAACCGCTGCGCCACTGGGGCTGCCCTTTTTTTGGTTTTTAAAGACATTTATTTGTTTTAGAGAGCACAAGTGGGTGGCAGGGCAGAGAGGGCGAGGGAGAGAGATTCTCAAGCCGACTTGCCACTGAGTGAGTAGCCCAACTTCAGGGCCGATTCCATGACCCATGAGACCACCACCCAAGCCAACACCAAGAGTTGGACACTCAACCGACTGAGCCACCCAAGCGCCTCACTTAGCAGAGTTTTTAATGCCTGCTGTATGAAAATTCTATAGAACAACTTCCTTCTCTCTCTCTTTTTTTTTTTTTTTTTTTTTTGAGAGCAAAGCAACCTTCCTAATACTTATAAAACATTGTATGAGCATTTTGTGGGAGGAAAGACCCAGAAAAGAACAAATCTGTAAGTATTAGCAAGAATGAATGAGATTAGATTAGTTAAATATCCTTTGGTCAGTTTAACATGTTTGAGTGCCAAAATGGGTCATCATCTAATTTCCATAAATTAGGTGGCCTGGGAAATACGCCTTCTTTTCAGTTAGCACATGGATCTGATAAATCCGAAGCTTGAAGTAGTTTTTAGAGGCAGGGAGGAAAGTCGACAGATGGAAGCAGCCGCTCCAGCAGAGGTGTATCCAGCACATTGTCAGCATTTCATCCTCAGGCCAGAGTTGTTTCAGTTCCTAAACTGGGAATTAAGTCTATGATCTGATTCTGTCCCTGGGAATTCTTTTAAAACAACGAGGTCATGACCTTTTTCCTTTATCTTACAGTTAATAAAATTAATTTCTCTTTCCAGTTAGCAGTTTGCCTTTAGAATTTTGGAAGTGAAATATTTCCTTGGTGAGGCTTTTATTTTCTTCTCCCTGACCCGTGTTCTGGTTGACTTAAGATTCATCCAGGCATTCGAAGCCAGTATGTGCATGTGCATGTGTGTTCTTTTAAATACGTGGGAAATGGGTGCCAGGAGAAAAAGTGAGCAGTCTCTCGTATAAAAAAGTGATGGTTTTATTTTTCTTCATGAAAAGAAACCTGGAAGAAAAAGTTGAATGAACTTTTTGGAAGCAGACTGACTTCTAGACCTTAAACTGTGAGTTAAGGCCTAACTAGAGTACCTCTCATAGGTTTTCATGAACAAGATATTGATACACTGAGCCTAGTCTTGAGTTTTTAAACATTTCTAGTTCTGATTGAGTTTTGGAACCATTTTTCCAGGCAACTATATATTGCTTCCTTAGAACCTGACAGTGTCACTAATCTGGATCCTTTGGCAGAAGTTGACATCTTATTGACTCAGCACTCCTGACTGGAGTCTTGAAATCGTGGGTGTATTCTTGCTGCCCAGTGTTGTTATTTGTGAACAGATATGAAATATCATATAATTTTTATTTATTTAGAGATTCTGAGCTCTTTGTCAGACTCTTCAGATTAAGACCCCTCTTGTAACTATTTTGAGCCTCTGATATTTTACCAGTAAAGAGAAGAGAAAGCTGTTACTAATGTTACTCTTGGCTCCTTCTTTGGAAGTAGGTACAGTATAATTATATGTGCTCTTTACTTGGATAGTCCTGCCTTTTTCAGACCTTAGCTTCATGTAATTCTTCAAGCTGTAAAATAGGGATCATTCCTACCTCATAGAGCTGTTTTGAGAATGAAATGAGATAAAGTATCATACAGATGATGGCACAGAAGGTCTCAATAAAAATTAGTTCTTGACCCCTTTTACCCCTTCTTAAATAAAAAGGTTAATCTTCACTTATTAGTTACTATTTGGACGAGGAAATTAAAAATGATTAGGAAAAATAGGTAGAGTTAACAAATAGATAAAACTAAATTAGTTGAAAAAACTGTGTAGGTTTAACCAATATTTACAGCCTCTTCCTTCTAAGTAAAAACTTTGAATTAGAAGAGAACGCTTTCTGGCAGAAATTTCACTGACTGTTCTTTCCTCTGTTTATCCTAATGTATAAAGAAACACCTGGGGTTCCTGGGTGGCTCAGTAGTTGAGCATCTGCCTTTGGCTTGGGTCGTGGTCCCGGAGTCCTGGGATCGAGTCCCATATAGGCTCCTGGTTTCTCCCTCTGCCTGTGTCTCCAACTCTCTCTCTGTTTCTCTGATGAATAAATAAGTAAAATCTTAAAAACAACAACAAAACATCTGAGGAGAGAGACTCAGAAATCTGTTCTTCCTGTGAATGTTAGGCTATATTAATGTTTGTATGTGTTGGACTATATAAACGCATATTCAGAAAAGAGCTTGAGAATAAAAACTTAGCTACAGGGGAAGTCTAACCATAGGATTTTTTTTTTCTAACCATAGGATTTATGAAGATATTAACCTTAAAAAAATTCATTTGTTTTTGTAGAAATCTTTTAAGTTTATTAGTTTGTTCTGGTATCACAATTTTTTTAAGTCCTCAATTTCATTTACTTAGGATATCATTAATTAGCTGATATTTGATCATTTTATACATATATGTATACACACACAGAAATCACTAATTATGAAGTTGTATATGTTTCTAGTGACACTATTTAAGATGTTTTAATTTGTAGCCTGTCTCAGAGAACATTTGGCAGTGTCTGCAGATATTTGTGGCTATCATAACCTGGACTAGATACAGGGGAGGCAAGGGTACTACTGGCACCTAGGGGTTAGAAGCCAATGATGCTGCTAAACATCCTGCGATATTATAAAGGATAGCCTCCTACAAGAAAGAACTGTCCAGTTTGATCAGTGCCCAGGTTGAAAAACCTTGATTAGCACTGCAGTGAAGCCTATGTGATTATTTAGCTTTTTTTTTTTTTTTTTACAGTTCTAAAATGTGCCCCCCCCTTTTTTTAACTTGGTACAGTATATGCTCATATAGGACATATTTGATAAATGAATAAACAAACTAAACTAAGCAAGCCCTGTCTTGAATTTTGTTTTGGGCAAGTCCTTTATTTTATTTATTTATTTTTTTTTTGGGGGGGGGCAAGTCCTTTAGCAAATGAGTTGATTTCTACAAACTGATCTTCATTGTTGTCTAATAAGATTTATGGACTGTTTCTTTGAGTCTAGTGCCAATTAAAGGCTCCCAAGGAACATAAATGAAGTGTTTGATATAATCCTCATATTAAAGATACATTTATTACATGAAGCCTCCCAAAATATAAGATGGACCGTGTCTGAGTGCCAGAATATATAGCATTAAATGGAGATTTTAAAATTTTTTTAAAGGGAGACACTTGGCTGTCACTAAAACCTGCTACTCTTAAACTTGGGGTTGTGAGTTCGAGCCCCACATTGGGGAAATAGATTGTACTTAAAATTTAATTTAAAAAATTTAAGAGGAACCTCTGACACACATAAACCACTGTCACATTCATTACGGTTGAATTAATTCTACCTGATTGAAATAAGAGCAGGGAACATGCTGTCTATGTCTGTCTATATTATTCTAGGACAGGAGTCTCAAACTCCATTATCAACCAGTCAGCTCTTGGCGCATGAAACATTACGAGATCTTACAGTTTCTCAAGAGATGTTGGGGATCTGGATTTTATGTGAATTTGTGTGTGAATTTTTTTTTTTTTTTTCCTGTTTTAAGAAAAACAATGTGTGGTCAAACAAAAGCAGGCCAGTTTGGAAACTCTGATTTGGCTTCTTAACCAGTTCTTGAGACTCTAAATAATACATAGAGAATAGATTGCCTTAGCATAGAAAACAGACTGATTCTATTTCCCCCTCTTAATCCCCTTCATATCTGGTGGACACTTTGCAATCATTGCTTTTCCAGTTTCATCAGAGGAAACAAGTTGGGACATAATGTTTCTAGCAGTAGTCTGTGTTTAGGTGATTGCAGAAAAGTCAGCTACTCACTGCAAAGCTAGGAGTCAAAATTTATAGAGTAAAGCAGAAGCCCACATCTAGCTAACCTTCTACATAGCAATATGTGTCTTAATTCTTTTATTATTGTTATTATTATTCCCCCAGTTAAAAAAAAAAAAATTCCCCGTGCCTAATGAAATCAGTCTCATTTACCTTTAAAAACTATGAAGGAAGGATGCCTGGGTAGCTCAGCAGTTTAGCGCCACCTTCAGCCCAGGGCGTGATCCTGGAGACCTGGGATGAGTCCCACGTTAGGCTTCCTGCATGGAGCCTGCTTCTCCCTCTGCCTGTGTCTCTGCCTTTCTCTCTCTGTGTCTCTCTCATGAATCAATAAATAAAATCTTTTTTTTAAAAAAACTATGAAGGAGAACTATATTTACTTTTGACTTTTGAGCAACTCATTTTTATTTACATTACATATATTTTATTTATTTATTTATTTATTTATTTATTTTTAAGATTTTATTTATTCATGAGAGACACAGAGAAAGAGAGGCAGAGACACAGGCAGAGGGAGAAGCAGGCTCCACATAGGGAGCCCAACGCGGGACTCGATCCCGGGTCTCCAGGGTCATGCCCTGGGCTGAAGGCGGCGCTAAACCCCTGAGCCACCTGGGCTGCCCTATATATTTTTTTTAATTTATATTTCTGATCTACCTATTTTGCCCAAACCTTAAATTTGATACATTAGCCACATAAGTGTCTTGGTCTTTGTAAAGCAAGACATGATAGTGCAAATGTTGGAATATTTTACTCCATTTTTTCTTACTTTGTTTAAATTATTGAAAAATGAAAGTGCTGTTGGCAGTGAAACATCTGGATCTCAGACTCCTTTTTTTTTTCTTTTTTAAAGATTTATTTTTTCATTTGAGAAAGAGCGAGCACGAGCAGAGAGGAGAAGCAGAGGGAGAAGCAGACTCCCCACTGAACAAGGAGCCTGACATGAGGCTTGATCCCAGGACTCTCATATCATGACCTAAGCTGAAGGCAGATCTTTAACCATCGGAACCACCCAGGCGCCCCCCGCCGGCTCCTTTTTTTTTTTAAAAAATATTTTTTATTATGGAAAACTTCAAGCATACACAAAAGAGGAAAATATAATCCTTATACCTATGATCAGACTTCAGCAGTTACCAATATTTTGCCAATTGTGTTTTATGTTAAATCCTTCATATATATTATCAAATTGAATATTCAGAATAAATCTGTGAGGTAGATGTATTGTCTCCTTTTTATTTTTTTACTATGGAAAAGTCCAGACTATGGAGAAAATAGTGTATGAATCTTGATATACACATCACCCAACTTCCACACTTACCAGCCCAGTTCTCATCTGTATCTCCTGTGATCACCCCATCCACTCCACCAAAATCCCCACCAAGCGTTTTGAAGCAAAACTTTAACACCATGTCTTTTTATCTGTAAATATTTTAATTTGTATCTCTAAAAAGGAAGTATTCTTTTAGACACAATTACCATTATTACATCTGAAAGATAGCACCAGTTCCTTGAGATCTTCAAGTATTCATTTGCTGTTCATAATTCCTTAATTCTATCATAAGGGTTTTATTTTTAACTGTTGATTTGCTCAAAGAAGGACACAAGTCTGCAAATTAAATTTGACTCGAGTCTTTGAAGTCTCATTGGACCTCCTCTCCCCTGCCCCTGTCTCCTAGCAATTTTTTTAACAGTTTTTTTAATTGTACCATAAAATTCACCCAATGTAAGTATATAGTTTATTATTATTTTTTAAGACTTATTTTTTAGGGCAGCCTGGCTGGCTCAGCGGTTTAGCGCTTACCTTTGGCTCAGGACGTGATCCTGGAGACCCGGGATCAAGTCCCACATCCAGCTCCCTGTGTGGAGTCTGCTTCTCCCTTTACCTCTGTCTCTGCCTCTCTCTTTTTCTCTCTGTATCTCATGAATAAATAAATAAAATCTTTTTTAAAAAATAAACTTTTACTTATTTTAGGGAGAGAGAGCAAGCCAGCACGGGGGAGTGGGGAGGGGCAGAGGGAGAGAGAAACTCAGGCAGAATCCTCTCACTGAGCACAGAGGCCGACATGGAGCTCCATCCCACGACCCTGAAATCACAACCTGAACTGAAACCAAGAGTTGAATGCTTAACTGACTGCACTACCCAGGCACCCCTACAGCTTAATGATTTTTAGTAAATTGTTTAGAGTTGAGACCTTCATCATGTATAATTCGGTATTAGGACATGTTCAACTCCTAAAAAGCTACCTCTTACTCAATTATAGTCAGTTCCTGCTCCGGCCTTAGTCCCTGGCAACACAGGTCTGCTCCCTGTCCCTGTAGCTTTTCCTTTTCTAGAAATTTCCTGTAGTAGAGTCACACTTTTCATGTCTTTAGTGTTTTAATGTCTGCCTTCTATTATTTGGTGTCATGTTTTTGAGGTTTATCCATGGTATTAGGATATATCAGTAGTTCTTTCTTTTTATAGCTGACTAATGTTCTTGTATAAGGATAAACAACGTTTTGTTCCTCTTCATTTAGATCATTTCTACCTTTTGGCTATTATGAATCATGCTGCAATGAACATTCATGTTACAAGTCTTTGCGTGGACATGTGTTGTCATTTCTCTTGGGTTGATACCTAGGAGTGTAATTGCTGGGTGGTATGGTAAATTTGTTTAAAGAAATTGCCAAGTTGTTTTCCAAATTGGCTGCATCATATTACATCCATATCATCAGTAGAAGGGGGTTCCCATTTCTTCACTTCTTTACCAACACCTGGTATTATTATTGTAACTCTCTTTGATCTAGTGGGTATGTATTGGTACCTCATTCTATTTCATTTGCACTTCCCTAATGACTAATGACATTGAGCATCTTCTCTTGTTTCACTAGCCAGTTACATACCTCCTTTGATGAGATATCTTAAACTTTTTTTGCCATTTTTTAACTGGGTATGGATAATATATCTTTTCATTAAGTTGGGATTGCCCCCTTATTTTCCAGCTGCTCTGATACCCAAACTCAGTACTATCTCTTCAAGCCATGAAAATGCAGCTTTCTGCTTGATTTCTAGCCACTCCATGTCACAGGGACTGGCAGGTGCCTGCAGGCAGCATGCTGTCATTTGGCTCTCAGGGTCATTTCCCTTCTTCTTGTCTGATATTGGTTGCTCTCTGGTGCCTTCATGTAACTGGTTTTTTATGTTTTGTCCAGAGTTTATAATTGTTACCTGTATCTGAAACAGTTAGTTCAAAAAAGCCACTCTGTCACTATTGTGTTATTCCATTTAAAAATAGCTTCTTTCTCTATTCTCCTACCACAGTTATGAATTTAACCTTGCCATTCAACTTTAGATATCACATGTACTTTATTTTTTTATTTTTTATTTTTTAAAATTTTTAATTTATTTATGATAGTCACACAGGGAGAGAGAGAGGCAGAGACATAGGCAGAGGGAGAAGCAGGCTCCATGCACCGGGAGCCTGACGTGGGATTCGATCCTGGGTCTCCAGGATTGCGCCCTGGGCCAAAGGCAGGCGCCAAACCGCTGCGCCACCCAGGGATCCCTCACATGTACTTTATAATTACTTTCTGATTTGTAAGCTCTTTATAGGCTTACAGTAACTACAAATTAATACACTAAATATTTGAAATGGTGTGGAAAAACAACTAGCCTTTCATCATGATGAAATTTGTATTGTGTTGGTGGGCAAATAACCAACAATACATTATAGCCACGAAGAAGTTATTGGTTGCCTTTTCATCACCCAGCTACTTACAATACACTCAAAACATTCACCAGAATGCAGTAGATGACCAGTATTTCCTAGAGTTAAAAATGAACAACTGATAAGCATTTATAAATGCTTAGTTGCATTAATGGTTGTCAAGCTATTTGGTTTAGGACTTCTCTACATTCATACAAATAATTGAGGACTTCAAAGAGCTTTTGATATCTATTGGAATTTACTGTATTAGAAATTAAAACTAAGAAATCTAAAGTATTTGTTTCAAATAGTAATAAACTCAGTACCTATTAGTATAAATAGCATCTTTATGAAATGTAAATGTATTTTCCAAAACAAAAAGGAGTTCCGTGAGAAGAGTGGAATTGTGTTACATTTATACAAATTTCTTTAATATGTCTTAATAGAAGATAGCCACATTTCCATACTTGCTTCACATGTTCCGTCAGCCGTCCCTGTTGGTAGCATTGCCTATCATGTAATCTCTGTAATACTCTACTGGATGCTGTATGAGAATGAAAGAGAAAAAGCCAGATAATATCTTAGTGGTGCCATGAAATTACTTTTAACCTTTTCAATTGCCTGAAAAATCTCAGGCATCCCAGGGCACACTTTAGGAACTGCAAGTTCTCCAGAAAGAGACTCAAGTAGTATTTGTCTCAGGGGCAGGGGAATTTGGTAGCCGAAGACAGAGGAGAGAAGGGAAGGTTATTTTCAAATATCTTTTGCATTTGGTCTTGTACTTATTTTGCATTTTTAAAGGTGAATTATTTAAATAATGCTTATATGTTCCTTTTGGTAGGAAGGTGCTTGAAGTAGTAGATTTTTAAAATGACCTTTTACATACATGTAGTCAGAGGGAAGAAGAGCCTCAGGAGATAACCTCTCCTGTCTGCTTGGTTCCAGCTGTCATCCTCTCTCAGAGCCCCTCTTTGTTTTTCTGTGACACTCAGCTCCACATTTAATTCAAGGGATTGTCATGTATATCTTATTTTTTTTAAAGATTTTATTTGTTTATTCATGAGAGAGAGAGAGGCAGAGACACAGGCAGCGGGAGAAGCAGGCTCCATGCAGAGACCCTGACATGGGACTTGATCCCGGGTCTCCAGGATCACGCCCTGGGCTGAAGGCGGCAGTAAACCACTGAGCCACCCAGGCTGCCCTATATCTTATTTTTTACCTCTCCTCTTCCCCACTGGACTATTAGCTCCCTGAGGGCATGGAGCAAGGCCATTTGTACACTATTCTCAGTCTAGTACTTGATTCATAGTAGTATGTCAGGACCGAGTTACTAAATGAACAAGTGAGGATCTTTGGGACCTCACGCCAGTTTCCCATTTGTCAGCACTGAGCAGTTCTGGGCAGTAGCCAGAAGATAGCTAACATGCCTAAATACCATTTTTGCGTGGGGGAACAGCTTTCTGCGTCTGTTGCAATTCTCTAGTCACTCGAGATGGGCAATAAGTCTTTATAAGCAGTTTAGAAGGTGAAGCATGTGTCAGAAGAGGGGGCCACAGAATGGTTCTTTGGTGTTCAGACTTTTGTACATGACATCATCTTGCTGTTTAAAGATTTCCTTCTCATTCTTTTGTTATATCTTTCTCTAAATAAAATAAATTTTAAAAGAAAAAAAGACCCCATTTGGATTTGTCTCAAACCTGACTCTAGTGCCAGGGTAAAGAGCATTATACCAAAACGTTTTGTGCCTGGGGCATTTGGGTGGCTCAGTTGATTAAGTGACCAGCTCTTGATCTCAGCTCAGGTCTTAATCTCAGGGTTGTGAGTTCATGCCCAACATTAGGCTGTACGCTGGGTGTGGAGCCTACTTAAAAAACAACCAAAACATTTTAGACTTGGATGAAATTGGCCAAATGCATCATCTGTTTCCTTGTGGTGGTTTGTTCACTCAGTTTCTCAGCTCATCCACCACCAGGGCAGTTAAAGGCAAACAGCTGGATTTCAGAGCCAGTGGTTTGCTTGTAGGGGTCCAAGACTCTCCATTGCCACAAGATCTCCCCCTGTCACAGCAGCAGACCTCCGCTATAGCTCTTACTTACAGTTGTTGAGATCCAGTCGGAGGCCCCTGCCCTTGCCTGTGGCTCCATGTAATACCATGTGTTTTCTCTTTAAAACAATCCATGGATAGGGACGCATGGGTGGCTCAGTGGTTGAGCATCTATCTGCCTTTGGCTCAGGGCATGATCCTGGGGTCCTGGGATCGAGTCCCACATTGGACTCCTCGCAGGGAGCCTAGCCTGCTTCTCCCTCTGCCTATGTCTCTGCCTCTCTGTGTCTCTCGTGAATAAATAAGTAAAGTCTTAAAAAATAATAATAATAATCCATACAGGGGCACCTGGGTGAGGCTCAGTTGTTGAGCGTCTGCCTTCAGCTCAGGATGTGATGTTGGGGTCCTGGGATCTAGTCCTACATCTGGCTATCTGAGGGGAGCCTGTTTCTCTCTCTGACTACATCTCTACCTCTCTCTAGCTCTCATGAATAAATAAAAAAAAATAATAAAATAAAATAAATAAAACAATCCATGGAGCAGAAGGTTTGCGTTCATTAGTAGGGCCCACAGTGAACTACAGTTTCATAGTGAAGCAATTCTTTTCCTTCTTGAGTAGCAATGAAGAGCAGAGAGTACTCTTGTGGAAGGTGCTTGAGCTCACAACTTGTGTTGTGTATTGAGATTAGCTTTATTATTGTGCTACATGGTTTTTTTATTTGCAGATTTATATACCAGAACGGTATTACAATAGTATAAAAAATAAGTTAAATGTTAATAAATGTTAATGTTAAACAAGTTAATACATTAAGGAATATAAAGTTAAAAAGTTGGGAGCGTCCAGGAGAATCCAGCAGGTGGGGTTGCCTTGTCTGGAAGGATGACAAGAGTTTGAGTTTGACTGTTTAACAGAGCAGTGTGCTCTATTTTAATTTCTACTTTGCTGGTCTTTCAACACAGTGTTGACCTCAGCACTCCTAAAGCTGCACCCTGGCCCCGCCTTAGACTACAGGAACAAACCATTGGTTTGTGTGGAGATACAGTTTCTGGTCTGAGGACATTTTTGCTTTGAAACCTTTAGGACAGACAAGTGGGGCAACAGGACAAGACAGTAGTGACCCAGAACTGTCCTGTGTGACTTTCATCACCTAATCTGTATAGGTCATATGCTGTAGGAACATGCAAGTCTTTGATGCTAGTAAAAGTAGCTCTGGGAGAGAAGAATTTCATTGAATATTTTGGTTTTTCTGAGCTTTCTTCATCTTATGCAAATAACCTCCTGAAGATAGGGGAATTATTGATCAAGACAGGCTCTTTTGCTTGTTTTTCTTAGGGCCATGCTTCCAGCCCATGCTGTAGCTACACACTGCAGAATAGGAGAAGGAAGAGAGCAAAAAAAAAAAAAAAAAAAAAAAAAAAGTTCTGAAAACAAATACAAGGAAACCGAGGGAACCAAAAAAGGAAACAAACATGAGAAATTCAGAAAGAAACCAGACAAGTAGAGAGCATTGCCATGTGTTCAGTTATTTTTTACAGTATATTTATGGAGGATACAGGTGCCTTGAAAGTTCTACTGTGTATTGTAAATGTTTTTTCATTCTATGAGCTTTTTATATCATTATCCCTTTTCTGAGTCTTCTGTAATATCAGACCTAAGATTCTGTTTTGAGATGAGAACCATTGTTCGTGCTGGACCTCTTATCCCAAACCAGCAAACCATAATACTGATATAGCCATTATCATTCTAGGAGACATTTATGGGGACTTGAATCTGTGACTTAAATCCCAGAATTTCACCTACATAAGTTACCATTACTGTGGTTGGGTAGTGTTAATGTGTACAGGGCCATATTTATATGATGAAGTCATAAGCCCCGAGGCAGTAGAATCCAGTCTGCTTTGTTTACTTACCTCTGTATCAGCAGCACTTAGAACAGTTTATGTTAAAAATAGGCACTCAGTAAATACTTGTTGAATTAACTAATGGTTGGTTATAGGAAGAAAATTGGGGGATGGGGAGGATATATTTGAAAGATAGCCAGAAATGTATCTTAACATTCAAGAAGTTGGATTAATGCTAGAGACCATGTTGACAATCAACTGCTATTTCTTATTACTGCTTTTTTAAAAAGAAGTCTTAAATACAACTTTTTTTTTTTTTTTAAGATTTATTTATTTTAGTGATGCCTGGGTGGCTCAGTTGGTTAAGCATCTGCCCTCAGCTCAGGTCATGATTCCAAGGTCCTGGGATTGAGCTCCATGTTGGGCTCCCTACTCAGCAGGGAGCCTGCTTCTTCTCCCTCTGCCTTTCCCCTGCTTGTAATCTCTTGTGCTTTCTCTCTCTTTCTCAAATAAATAAAAAAAATTTTTTTAAAATAAAGGTTTTTTTTTTTTTAAGATTTTTTTTTAAAAGTATTCATGAGAGACACAGAGAGGCAGAGACATAGGCAGTGAAAGAAACAGGCTGGCTCCCTGTGGGGAGCCTGATGCAGAACTCAATCCCAGGATCCCTGGATCACAACCTGAGCCAAAGGCAGACACTCAACCACTGAGCCACCCAGGTGCCCCTAAAAAAAAAAAAAGATTTATTTATTTTAGAGAGAAAGAGCCCACATGAGCTGGGGGAGAGGGAGAGAGAGAGAATCCCAAGCAGACTTCCTGCTGAGTCACAGAACCTGATTAGGGGCTCCATCTCATCACCCTGAGATCATGACCTGAGCTGAAATCAAGAGTCAGGTGCCCAACCAACTAAGCCACCCAGGCCCCCCCTTATATACAACTTTTAAACATTTACCTATATCAAATATGTAGTTTGTTTAATATTTAATTTGTTTACTGAAAATTAATGTTTAAATATTAAACATTAATATGGCTTGTTCTTTTAAACACTTTAGCAGATAAAATATACAACTTATTACTGTTTGGTTTGTGGGTAAACTGGTGCTAATTTCCAATTATCTCGATTTTTTGCAGCTAATGGAAAAGTAGGATTGAGGGAATTTTAATCTGCTATAGAAAAGTTATTGTCATATTTGCTGTTTTTGTCTTTATGTTCTCTTTTGGCATTACTGAGATGGAGGAAGAGAGCTCCTATTTTCTTGCCATATACAAAAACCCTTTTTAGACCCTCTGGACATCCCATTTGTGATGCTAAATTACTTTTACAAAATTAGTTTGTTTCAATTAACCATGGCTGTTTTCTTTTTTTGCTATAGCTGTCTCTTAGTCTAAAAGTTCTGTCTTTAAGCCAATCCCTTTGTTCTTTCCGCATGATTTGGGCAGATTTAAGTATTCTTGCTTTCTGGCAGTGCTAGAAGGTGCCAGAACAATCTTGATTTTTTTTTTTTCCCGAAGACCTGGAATCACCTCTCATCCCAGGAATCCTGATTCCTTTTTAGTAGGGAATAATATTAGAAGTCAAATCTGATTCAAGGGAGGTCATGAGTGTTGTTCACCAGCAAAAGTGCTTGAAAGCTGTTGCCATTAAACTAATTTTAGTGACAGGTTTATTCTAATAAAGTATCTTCTAATGAAGTACTGGATATAATTCTCATAATGAATACTTCATTAGAAGATACTTGCCTGTGTACAAAAAATGTGTAACGTGCCTATAAGAGATATACACAAAATACATACCCTTACGTTCACAACCCAGTTTAAGAAAGAGTTTGTTACTCAACTTCAGAAGTTCCCTGTGAATCCTTTATATTGCATCCCCTTTCCATTCTGGAGAGGTGAATAACCATCATCTTAATTTTTGTTTTTGTTATTCTCTTATTTTTCTTTATAGTTTTTAATCACTTGTATTAGTGCCTCTAAACAATCATTATTAGTTTTCCTTTCTTTTTAAACTTGAAGTAAATGCTGTCATACGATATGTGTTTTTCCCTTTTTTTTTTTTTTTACTTAACATTATTTTGAGATCCGTGTTGATGCTCGGATCACTCATCTTCACTGCTATATTTTCCATTGTATGAATATGCCACAATTCTTACTTTTTTTTTTTACATTGTTTCCAGTTTTTTGCTTTTGGAAAAAAACTGTTGTGAACATTCTCATACATGTTTCCTTGTGTACATGCATTAGGGCTTGCCCAGGTCACTGTCCTGGGAAATGTTTTTAACCATGAGCCTATATTAAGAAATCATTTTCATTGTGACCTCAGTGCACATGCACACACTAATTTATACACACTACTGAAACAAAAATTTTACTAGTATAGTAAGATAAACTGTAATACTTGTCTGTAGTGAGGTGAAAATATAACATTCTATTTTATTCTCTTTCATTAAAATAAAATACTGGTTGTGACATACTAAATTGATTAGTGATCCACTGGGTTACAAAAATCAGTTTGAAAAATTGCTCTAAGGGCAGCTCCGGTGGCCCAGTGGTTTTGTGCTGCCTTCAGCCCAGGGCATGATCCTGGAGACCCGAGATTGAGTCCCATATTGGGCTCCCTGCATGGAGCCTGCTTCTCCCTCTGCTTGTGTCTCTGCCTCTCTCTCTCTCTCTCTTTGTGCCTCTCATAAATAAATAAATAAAATCTTAAAAAAGAAAGAAAAGAAAAGAAAGATTGCTCTGAGAATGAATTTGCTGGGAACAAAATATGTTTAAATGTGAACCTAAGAAAATTATGGTGATTTGGGGGCACCTGGCTGGCTCAGCTGGTAGAGCATGCGACTCTTGATCTCTGAGTTGTAGATTTGAGCCCTATGATGGATGAAGAGATTGCTTAAAAATAAAATCTTTAAAAAAAGAAAAAGGGATCCCTGGGTGGCGCAGTGGTTTAGCGCCTGCCTTTGGCCCAGGGCGCGATCCTGGAGACCTGGGATTGAATCCCACGTCGGGCTCCCGGTGCATGGAGCCTGCTTCTCCCTCTGCCTGTGTCTCTGCCTCTCTCTCTCTCTCTCTCTCTCTCTGTGTGACTATCATAAATAAATAAAAATTTTAAAAAAAATAAATAAAAAGAAAGAAAGAAAAAGATTGTGGCGATTTGTTTTTCAAAATGGTTAATCAGTTTAGCAGTAAGTGAGAGTTCCTGTTGCTCTGGTCCTTGGCACACTCAGTGTTGCCAGTCTCATGGGTGTGAAATAGTATGTCCTGTAATTTTAATTTGCATATCCCGATTCCATATTCCTAATTAGATTATCTTGTGGAGAGATAGTGATTTAATCTGCAGTTAGATTGTGCTTTGATGTTCATCTAAATATAAAGTAGGTCTTAACTTTTCTTAGATCATGGTTCTTGACCATTCAGGACCTTCAGCGAACAGATAGCTAGTGAGAAGTTCCCAGGGATTCTCAAAAAGAGAGATGGTTAATTCTCTTACAAAAGTCATTTACTTTGCTGGGTTGAGATTTCTCTCCTCCTCCATGCCCACCTCTCCTGTTGGACCCCAGCATCCTGAAATCTTCTGCAAAGGTTTAAAATGGCCTACAGCTTTGCATTGGTGGCAGAATTGAGTTGGTATCCATCACAGGGCCCCAACACATAGAACGTTGTGTATATAGACAGTGTGTGCTAAAGAAGAGTGACAGAGCAGAGATTATAAATTCCACATGGACCAAAAGAATTGAAGAGAGAAGCAACTAATAAATGAAAGATCCTAAGAATATCCAGAAGAGAGTGGGAGGATGCATGTTTTCCCTAGGTATAAGATAATCAAACCAATTTCATTTAAATCGTAATAGACAAGATCATCCAGTAGCCTTGAGGCCCTGCCTTGGTGACACCTTGGTAACTGATAAGAATTACACGGACCCCACTTAGACACAACCATATTTGTTCACATTATTGGTGGAATGAGTAGGTGGGTATAACCCTACATGTGTAAATTGATCTTTTTTTTTTTTTGTAAATTGATCTTAAAAGAAAAATGGTTTATGTTTTCTTTACCATAGAAATTTTTTCAGCTCTGTTTCCCCTCAGGCTTCTCTTATTTATCTAATGCCAGGATTTAGAATTTATCCCACTACTTTGGTTCCAAGGAACTTTATCCCCCACCCAGCTGTCTGACTCAACATCCAGTCAGGGGTTGAGGCTGATTTAGATCCATTATTCTCTTTGGAGACTCCTCTAGTTCTTCTCTGCCTTCCATCTTCTCCAAAGTCCCCAAGAAATAAAGTTGTATTGTAGAATAAGGACCTGTATGTTTAGTTTCTCAAACAATGTCCTTCTAGAAGCTATCTTTTATCTGATGTGTGGTAAGAAGTATGTATGGGTAAGTCACAAAACAGGTATTCCAAGCTCTGTTGTGAGATGAACATTTGAAAAGATAGAAAGTATACAAGCCTTAGCCAAGTAGAAACTACTTGTCTCTCAGGAGATTGTTTTCAGTTTTCTTTGGAGAGTAGCCATTAACAATGCAAATGTGAGGTTTGGTTTGATATTGATAGCACAATAAACAAAACATTGAAAACTTTATATGGTACTTACGAAACACTGGCACTCAGAGAAACTGACTTTGGTCAAGTAGACAGCAAAGCACATCCCTTTTGGGCCAGAGGTTGTTATCCTTCTGTTCTGAATTTAAACCAGTTGTATTGTTTTTGTTTCTGTTTTTTAAGTAGGCTCCATGCCCAACGTGATGCTTGAACTCAGGACCCTGAGATCAAGAGTTGGCATGCTCCACTGACTAAGCCAGCCAGGTGCCCCAAAACCAATTATTTTTACTGGTCCTGACTATGTCTCCAGATTTGCTTTGGGCTCTTATCCCTG
Organism: Canis lupus dingo; assembly: GCF_003254725.2. Lineage (NCBI taxonomy): Eukaryota > Metazoa > Chordata > Mammalia > Carnivora > Canidae > Canis > Canis lupus. Next base: position 75,536,772 of record NC_064247.1, read on the forward strand.
GAGAAGGAGATAGGAAAATCTGACAGAAAGTGACCACCTCCATTAGTGCTAGGAAGAGGTGGTGATGGTCCATGAAACTGCATACAGGCCACAGAAGCATGAAGTCTCAGGATAGATTGCCTTAATGTTTTTCCAAACCCAGGGCATGAGATTTTGGTAGTTTTGTTGTTATTTTGTCTCCTTCTTTCTCTCTCTCTCTCTCTCTCTCTCTCTCTCTCTCTATATATATATATATATATATATATATATATATATATTTAAGAATAAGAATAAGTGTACACACTAACAATCAAAACTTGATCCACTTCACTGCATATCAGCTTTGCAGAGCTTTGCTAGTTTGAGGCCAGGGGTATGAGTTATTCTCTTAATAAGAATCTGACCTTTCTTCCCCAGTTGCAGAAAAGAAGCTTGTGTGCACATGACCCAACTATTCTCAGACTTTTTGCAACTCTTAAAATTATTGAGTGGGTTATAACTGTCATTTGTAGTATAATAAATTAAAACTAAGAACTTTTTTTTTTAGGTAACAAAGATATGATTATTGCAGGGTAGAATCTAGAAAATAAACAAAATCTTAACTTACCTGCAATAAGAAAAGAGTCAAAACAGATGAGGTAGGGTCTAAAATTGAGAGCAGTTTGGAATATTTATTGATTCATTTTGAAATAATAATAAACCTATTACATGTTAATATAAGTTAGTGAGGAGAGTAGTACAGCAGTCCCCTATGTCTGTGGGGGTTATGTTTCAAAATACCCAGTAGATACCTGAAAGCCCAAAACCCTCTACTTACCATGTTTTTTCCTTTACATAACATAGCTACGATAAAATTGAGTTTATAAATTAGGCACAGTAAGAGATTAAGAACAGTAACTAGTAATAGAACAATTACAACAATACACTGTAATAAAAGTTATATGAATGTGGTTTCTCTGCCAGACTATCTTATTATATTGTTCCTCCCTTCTTCTTGTGATAATATGAGATGATAAAATGCCTATGTGATGAGAAGAAGTGAGCAGAATGATGTAGGTGTTGTGATGTGTCAGGTTGCTATTGACCTCGCTTTGGGGCAGGAGGAGGGTGATCTGTTGCTAGACTCTGATTGGCTGTGGGTAACTGAAACCACAGAAATCAACACTAGTTGAAAGGGGCTGCCATATTGTGGTTTTTTATATTTTCAGGGTCAAGCTTAAGAGAAAACAGCTGGATCTCAGATCTGCTTATCTATTCAATCTGTTTTGATATGTTCTTTTGGTTGAATTGTGTGAAAAAAAATCTAGCCTCACCCAGGTATGTAGTTGCAGAAGGAGTATTCTGATAGTTGTTTAGATAATTTTGGACATCACTCTGTGATACTACACCAAAATATGAATGGTGGTAGTTTTAAGATGTATTTATTTGAGGGATGCCTAGGTAGCTCAGTGGTTGAGCGCATCTGCATTTGGCTTGGGGCGTGATCCCCAAGTCAGGATCGAGTCCTGCATCAGCTCCTTGCAGGGAGCCTGCTTCTCCCTCTGTCTGTCTCTGCCTCTCTCTGTGTGTCTTTCATGAATAAAAAAATAAAATCTTAAAAAAAAAAAGATGTATTTATTTGAGAGAGAGTGCATGCGTGTGGGGGTGGGGTAGGGGCAGAGGGAGAGGGAGAGAGAATCTCAGGCCTACTCTGCATGAGTATGGAGCCCAGAGCAGGGTTTGATTTCACAACCTTAAGATCACAACCTGAGCCAAAACCAAGAGTTGGATGCTTAATCAACTGTGCCACCTAGGTGTCCCTAATGGTGGTAGTTTCTTAAAGCTTGATGGCAGAATAGGATCTGAGACCACATCAATAAACTATTTATACTATTATATCTAAATCTTTGGTTTCTCTTGTACTTTGAATGAATTTTTTAATCAATCTGCATGATTTATAACACCATGCATTAGTCACTTAGAAAATACTAGTTTACTGAGTTATATAGATATAATGTTGGTTAATTTCATTAACAAGCTACATTCATTAATATACTGCCAATCTGGGAAGCCCGAGTGGCTCAGCAGCTTAGCACCTGCCTTCAGCCCAGGGTGTGATCCTGGAGGCCTGGGATCAAGTCCCACATCGGGCTCCCTGCATGGAGCCTGCTCTCTCTCTCTCTCTCTCTGTCTCTCATGAATAAATAAATAAAACCTTAAAAAATAATAAGAAAATAAAGTTATTTTAGGGGTGCCTGGCTTGCCTAGTTGGTAGAGCATGTGACTCTTGATCTCAGGGTCATGAAATTCAAGCCCCACATTAGGCATAAAGCTTACTTTTTTTTTTTTTAATTTTTATTTATGATAGTCCCACAGAGAGAGAGAGAGAGAGAGAGAGAGAGAGAGGCAGAGACATAGGCAGACGGAGAAGCAGGCTCCATGCACCGGGAGCCCAACGTGGGATTTGATCCCGGGTCTCCAGGATCGCGCCCTGGGCCAAAGGCAGGTGCTAAACCGCTGTACCACCCAGGGATCCCCATAAAGCTTACTTTGAAAAAAGTAATTATTTTAGAATAATTTTTTTAATGAATTCAAGCCCCACATTGGGCATAAAGCTTACTTTGAAAAAAAAGTTATTTTAGAATAATTTTTTAATTGAATAATCTGAGTAGATTGTTATTTCAAAAAAGTTGCTAAAATGATGTAGAGTTCCAATATACTTTTCACTCATCTTCTCCTAATGTTAACATCTTACACAACCAAGGAACATTTAGTAAAATTAAGAGATTAATAGTGAGACAGAACTGTTAACCAAACTCTAGACTTTATTCCAGTTTTCCCACAAATGACCTTTTTTTGCTGTTCCAGGATCCAATCCAGAATACCCCATCGCATTTAGGCAGCTAATTTTTAAGCTGCACTTTCTCCTTTTGCCCTACCATATTTAAGAACGTAAATAAATTTTAGATTTATGGAAGAGTTGCAAAGATAAAACAGAGTGCCTTGTACCCTTCGTCTAGCTTCCCTTGATGTGAATGTCTTGCCTAACCACAATGCATTTGTCTGAACTAATAGACCTCTGAGGCTACCATGCTTTTATATCCTCATGAGGACACCTCTCCTGGAGATGTGTCATAGATTTTTCAGCATCTCCGTATCTGTGAGCCTTGCAGTCAGGCAGACCAGGACTTTGCATCCCATCTGGCCATGTCCTCCTGTGGGACCTCCCTGAGCCTCAGCTGCCTCCTGTACAAATGGGCAAATGCAGTTTTGGTGGCAGGAAGAAACTGCTGCTTTCTTCTTAAGTGAAACTATCTTCTTTCCCTCCTTCCCACCCCCCCCCCCCCAATCTCTCCCTTCTTCTTTTGACTGTGTGGCAGTAAGAATACTTCTGGCAAAGTGTTGTCCTAGGCATACAGAGAAGAAAGAAAAAAGTCTCTGTCCTCAAAAGACTCAAATCCTAATGGGAAAGGGAAGTATCTCTACAGCTAACTTTGAAACAAGTTATTCTTAATTGTTGATCTGAAGCAGTCATCTCTAGCCCACATAATCATTCGGGGGACACCTGGGTGGCTCAGTGGTTGAGCATCTGCCTTTGGCTCAGGTTGTGATCCCAGGGTCCTGGGATCAAATTCCACATCAGGCTCCCCACAGGGAATCTGCTGTTCCCTCTATCTGTGTCTCTGCCTCTCTCTGTGTCTCTCATGAATAAATAAATAAAATCTTAAAAAAAAAAAAAGTCATTCAGAGGCACCTGGGTGGCTTAGTCGGTTAGGCAGCTCTTAATCTTGGCTGAGGTCATGATCTCAGGGTCCTGGGATTGAGCCCCATGTTGGGCTCCACTGGGCTCTGTGCTTAGTGGGGAGTCTGCTTGAGGACTCTTTCCCTCTCCCTTTGCCCCTCCCCACAACGGCAATGGGCTTGTACATGCATACTCTTCCTTGCAAATAGTTTTTTTTTTTCTTTTTTTTAAGAATCCTGGGGCACTTAGGTGGCTCAGTTGGTTAAGCATTTGCCATTGGTTCAAGTCATGATCCCAGGGTCATAGGATCGAGCCCCCATTGGGCTCACTGCTCAAGGGGACTCTGCTTCTCCCTCTCCTTTTGCCTCTCCCCCTGCTTGTGCTGTCTCACATCCTCTCAAATAAATTAAGAATCTTTTGGCTAGGGGTGCCTGGATGGCCTCAGTCAATAGGGCGTGCAACTTTTGATCTCAGGGTTCAAGAGTTCAAGCCCCATTTTGGACATAAAGCTAATTAAAAAATAATAATAAAATAGCACATAAAAAAAGAAGAAGAATCATTGGCTTGTGTACATCCCTATAAGCTCTTTCCTTACATATCACCACAGTTCACTGTAGTATGTGGCTTACACATACTACTTCTCCCATAGGCGTGGATCTTGAAGGCATATAGTCCAGTATTTCTTTATGGGCCAGAATCTTCTTTCCCCCAACTCTGCTGGATATTCTGCTACCCTTCAGGTAGTGGTAGCAGTAATGGCTTGGCACTCGTTCCTTCAACAAGCGTCAGGAGAGCATTATAATATAGTTATTTAATATTATAGATAAACAGGTTTAGATAGGCTTGTTAATTTGCTCAAAGTAATAAGAGGCAGAATCCAGATTCACACGCAGTTTTGTCTGATGACAAAGCTCAAAATCCTTCCACTATCTTATGCTGCTTTTCCTTCCTTCCTTCCTTCCTTCCTTCCTTCCTTCCTTCCTTCCTTCCTTCCTTCCTTCCTTCCTTCCTTCCTAGGAAGAGAGAGATGGAAGGAGGGAGAGTGAGCAAGGGTGGGGGCCAGAGAGAGAGAATCCTAAGCAAGCTCCATGCCCAGCATGCAGCCTGACACAGGACTCGATCTCAGGATCCTGGGATCATCACCTGTGCTGAAATCAAGAATCAGATGCTTAACTGAGCCACCCAGGTGCCCCTTACGATGCTTTTCCAAGGAAAGGAAAGCCAGGAAGCAAATACATGGTTGCTAGATATTTGCCATTCCTGTTATAAGTGATAATTTTCCCTTGGACGTTTACCCTGTCAGTTCTCTAAAAGAATGGCTTTCGTGCTGTCTGGACTTTAAATATTCCTTGAGAAACAGGAATTACATAAAGGTTGTGATTCACATTTAACTTTTTTTATATTTAGTATATTTTATATTTAGTATCTCCCAGTGAAAACCACTTAGTTCATTAAAGCAAACAAGCTTATTTTTCTGTTCATTTTGTGTTACATTAAAAAATCTTTTATAGGGATCCCTGGGTGGTGCAGCAGTTTGGCGCCTGCCTTTGGCCCAGGGCGCGATCCTGGAGACCCGGGTGCATGGAGCCTGCTTCTCCCTCTGCCTGTGTCTCTGCCTCTCTCTCTCTCTCTCTCTGTGTGACTATGTAAATTAAAAAAATTCAAAAAAAAAAGTCTTTTATAATATTGGTATCAGGTGAACAACTATTTCGTTGGATACATGATTGTATACTTAAGATTCTTAGAATGGATGTTTATGGTAGTTTCTGTGGAAATTCTTCTTTTAAACATAAAAAGTAAAAAAAAATAAACAATAAACACAAAAAAGTAATTACAGCAGAAAGTGTTAAGTATTCCACTTCAATTATGAATAGTCTCTTTTGTTCCCAGAGAGAGACAGAGACCAGAGATTCAGTAGAATGATTTAAAACTTTAAAATTGGAAAAAAAAAGGGGTTTAGTAATATTGATAAAGAATTTTTTTTAGTGTTATTTCTCTAATATCATGGTCCATTTATTTTTTCTTTTTTTACCCACCTTCAATAATTAAGCATTAGTGTCCAGTTTTATTTTCATCTATATTAATACTCAACCCTACCATATTATTTTGAGGCAAATCCCATAATATAATTTTACTTATAAATATTTTAATATATATTTCTAAAAGAAAAATATTTACCTATAAATATTTTCTTTTTTCTTTTTTTAAAACATAACCACAGTTACCATATCACACCTGAAAAATAATTGTTTTCTTAATATTGCCAAATATCCAGTCATTGTTTTAATTATCTGATTTGTCTCATGTTTGGTTATTTTTCTATAGTGTATTTGAATTAGGATTCAACAAGGCTTAGGCTTGGCAGTTGGTTGATATATCTTAGTTCCCTTTTAATCTTAAATTTTCCATCCTATCTCTTATTTTTACTTGAAACGTATTTGATAAGGAAACTAAGTTGTTTGTCCTGGAGATTTTCCCACATCCTAGATTTTGCTGGTTATATCCCCATAGTAGAATTTAACGTGTTCCTTTGACCTGTTTCCTGTAAGTTGGTAGTATATCTAAAGATATGATGAGGTTCCGATTATATATATAATTTTTATTTTCAAAACTATCAGAGTGCTATGTAGGAATCATAATATCTAGTTTTTTTTATGATATTAGTAGCTATTGATCCTAGATCCATTTGTGGTTGCAAAGTGGTGACTATCTTAGTTTCTTCAAGTTGATGTAACAGATTACTAGAGACTAGGCAGTTTATAAACAACAGAAATTTATTTCTCAGTTCTGGAGGCTGGAAAGCCCAACCATGATCAAGATGGGTGTCTGGTGAGAGCCTGCTTCCTGGTTCTTTGCCTTTGATTGTCCTTAGGTGGCAGAAGGGGTGAGGGAGTTTTCTAGGGTTTCTTTTTTAAGCATACTAGTTGCATTTATGAGGATACCACCCAAAGGCCCCACTTCCAGATATGATCACATTGTGATTAGATTACAGCGTGAATTTTGGGGAGATACTGAACATTCAATCTGTAGCTTTGACAATCTAATTCTTTTTTTTTTTTTTTTTTTAGATTTTATTATTTATTCATGAGAGACACGCAGAGAGAGGCAGACATAGGCAGAGGGAGAAGCAAATTCCCTGCAGGGAGCCCAGTGCAGGACTCAGTCCTAGGATCCCAGCATCCCAGATCACCACCTGATCCAGATGCCCTGACAATCATCTGTCATTCCTTCTTCATTTATTAGCTGTTATACTTCCCTAAGTACGAACCTCTGTTTGGTTCCCAATTTATATAGGAAAGACAGAATAAGTGCTTTATTCTTTCTTTTTATTTACCTATTTTCAAAATGAGTTGGTTCACTAACATGTTTCAGTAGTAGCCAATTAGTATTTCTTATTATGAACTCATGAAGTTAAACATTTGATGCTGTCTCAGTCTCTTGCTGTCCTTATTATTAATTGTCAAATTGTTTCATTTGGTCAATAAGTACTTGTTCAAGTAAGTTTATAAGTCCTTTTGATAGTGACCGTCACTTCCAAATTATCTGGTATGACAAAATATCCCAGGCCTATTTTATACATTTCTTACCCCAGACCTGGTATCCACTATCTAACATAGGAGTCCTGGGGCCTTTTAGTGGGAAACACTATTTCAACACAACTAGGGATAAGGAGTTGCTACTGAGTAGGTCATTCTCACAAGGACTTTTCAGTACACAGAGCAAAGAACTTTGTTTTGTTTTGATTTCCTTACTCTCAACACAATACTGCTACTTCAAATCAGATTTAAGACTCTTCTTTTTAGCGCCGCCTGCAGCCCAGGGCGTGATCTTGGAGACCCTGGATGAGTCCCACCTCGGGCTCTCTGCATGGTGCCTGCTTCTCCCTCTGCCTGTGTCTCTGCCTCTCTCTCTCTCTCTCTCTCTGCGTCTCTATGAATAAATAAATAAAATCTTTAAAAAAAAAAAAAAAAGACTCTTCTTTTGGGCAGCCTGGGCGGCTCAACGGTTTACTGCCACCTTCAGTCCAGAGTGTGATCCTGGAGACCCGGGATCAAGTCCCACATCGGGCTCTGTGCATGGAGCCTGTTTCTGCCTGTGTGTGTCTGTCTGTCTCTCTCTCTGTGTCTCTTATTAATTAAAAAATTTTAAAAAGGACTCTTTTTGTTCCAGTATGATTAACGTATAGTGTTATATTAGTTTCAAACGTACGGTATAGTGATTCAACAATTCTGGAAAACAGTATGATGGTTCCTCTTGAGTTATTTTACGTCTGAGGCTTCTACGTTCCTAAACTGAGATCAAACACAAGGAATGATAGAATATCACATAAATGCCCTTTTACTTCATTTCACAATATACAATAAAAACTTAAATGACAGTACCAACACTACCATCATGAAGTGTGATTAGTACAAATGGATTAAGTTGGGTTTTGTTTTTGCAGTTCTTTTTGTCCTCGGGGTATTTTTCACTAGAAATGCAGAGTCAAATTCTAAAAGTCCCTTGGAATAGTTTTTTGTTTGCTTCCAAGTTTCTCTTGGAATAGCTGGATACATATTAGATTAATTTGTTTTTTACTTTTTTAAGGGTAGGGAGAGCAGAGGGAGAAAGAATCCCAAGCGAACTCTACGTGCTCAGAACTCTACGCTGAGCACAGAGCCTACTCAGTACTCAGTCTCACAACCTTGAGATCCTGACCTGAACCAGGAGTAGGACACTTAACCAACTGAGCCACCCAGGCGCCCTCATGTTTTATTTTTTATTTTTAGGGGATTGCTTTTGTTTCTATTAAATTTTATATTTATATAAAATTTATAAAAACATTTTCAAATAAATTTGGCTTCTGTGTTTCCTTTATTCTCTTTTTATACCATAAGTAATCTTTATTTAATGGTTTATCGTTTCATTAAAAAAAATTACAATTATCTCCCCTGACTTAGATTAACAATAGTATGATATATACAGTTTTCTCTGCCTTGCTTTTTTGTACTTAATAATATATTCTGGAGATCACCTGAAAGTAATACTTAGAGTTTCCTCATTCTTTTTTTTTTAAGATTATTTATTTATTCATGAGAGACACGGGGGCGGGGGGCAGAGGGAGAAGCAGGCTCCGTGAAGGGAGCCTGAGAGAGAGAGAGAGAGGCAGAAGTAGAAGCAGACTCCATGCAGGGAGCCTGACAGGGGACTGGATCCCTGGATCAGGCCCTGGGCGGAAGGCAGTACTAAACCGCTGAGCCACCTGGGCTGCCCTCATTCATTTCTTTTAACATGCAAACTATTTCATTGATAAGTGTACCAGAGTTTATTCAGTTAGTTTTCTTTGATAAACATTTAAGTTGTTTCTGGTCTTTTGTTTATTATAAAGAGTCCTGAAATGAGTAATCTTTATGCCTATGTGTTTTTGTGGTTTCTGGCCAGAATTTCAATGTGATTTAAAGCTATCCTTATTTAGGTTATGTCCAATTAAATGTCTGCAATAATTTTAAATAACATGTAATTAAAAAGAGATTGTAATAAATAATTATTCATTAGGGAAATGCAAATCAAACCACAGTGAGGTGCCTAGGTGGCTCAGTGGGTTAAGCACCCAACTCTTTTTTTTTTTTTTTTTTAAGATTTATTTATTTATTCATTCAGAGAGAGCAAAGAGAGAGGCAGAGACACAGGCAGAGGGAGAAGCAGGCTCCATGCAGGAAGCCCGACGCGGGACTCAACCCCAAGTCCCCAGGATCACACCCCGGGCTGCAGGCAGCGCTAAACCGCTTCGCCACCAGGGCTGCCCAGCACCCGACTCTTGATCTCAGCTCAGGTCTTAATCTCAGTATCATGGGTTCAGACCCCACACTGGGCTCTGTGCTGAGGATGGAGCCTACTTAAAAAAAAATAAAAAATAAGAAAACAAAAAGATGGAAATAGCAAGTGTTGATGAGGACATAGAAAAATCGAAACCTTCATACATTGCTGGTAGGGTGTAAAATAGTGTACCTGTATTCTTCTTAGAAAAGAATTTGGCAGTTCCTCAAATAGTTAAACACAGATTTACCATATGACTCAAAAATTCTACTCCTAGGTACATACCCAAGAAAAGTGAAGACAGATATCCACACAAAAACTTGTACACAAATGTTCATAACAACATTATTCGTAGTAGTCAAAAACTAGAAACAACTCCTTGTCTGTCAGCTGAAGAATAGATAAAATGTACATTTATTCTGAAGGGTTTTCCAATACAGACAGCCATTTCTTTGATTCTCCAGACATCAACTGGGGTTCAAGAATTCAGTTCTGATATTAACTACTTGGGAGTTAGCATATACCCACCAAGTCCCCAAGGACTTAGTCCCACAAGATGTTCCCCACTTAAGACACTAGTCACAAGTTCTGGGCCATCCATACTTTTGACCAGTTACCTGTAAATTAAAATCACAGCCCCTCCTAAGATTTTATAATCACCTAGAATGGCTCCCAGAACTCAGGAAGGCCTTTACTTAAATTTACCAGTTTATTATAAAGGATACAGCTTAGAAACAGCCAGATGGAAGATATGCTTAGGGCATGGTATTCAGGAGGGTGCAAACAGAGCTTCCAGGCTAATCTCCAGGTACACACCCTCCCAGTACCTGGATGTATTTACTAACCTAGAAGTTCTTCACATCTCTCTCTTCAGCAACCATTCCCCTTTCCTGAGGTCAGTGGGTAATACTAAAAGTTTCAACACTGTAATTGGTTTTTATGGTGACCAGCTCCATCCTGAGGCTCTATCTAGGGGCTCTACTTTAAGTTGCTCGTTAGCATAAACTTTGCGTGTTATCAGAAAGGGCCCTTAGAAGAACTAAAGACACTCCTATGCTCAGAAAAGTCTGAGGGTGGGGATCCCTGGGTGGATCGGTGGTTTAGCGCCTGCCTTCGGCCCAGGGCACCATCCTGGAGTCCCGGGATTGAGTCCCTCATTGGGCTTCCAGCATGGAGCCTGCTTCTCCCTCCTCCTGTGTCTCTGCGCCTCTCTCTCTCTCTCTCTCTCTCTCTCATGAATAAATAAATAAATCTTTAAAAAAAGAAAAAAAAAGAAAGAAAAGTCTGAGGGTTTCCAGAGCTCTGTCCTAGGAACAAAGGACAAAGATCAAATATATTTCTCATTATACCACATCCATATACTAGAAGTAGAATTTATTCAGTTTAAGAAAAAAAAAAAAGGGAATGAAGTACATTCAACACACTAGGAATAGAAGAGAACTTCCTCAAACTGATAAAGGTCAATTTGTGAAAAACCAACACACAGCCAGCATCTGACTTAATCACAAAACTCTGGATGCTTTCCCAAGATAGAAATAAGACAAGGGCGTCCCCTCATGCCTTTTTCTTCAGCACTCTGTTAGAAGCACAGCAACTACACAAGAAAATGAAATAAGAGGCATTCAGACTGGAGAGGGTGAAGTTAAACTATATTCACAGATGACATGATCTTACATTACATAGAGAAATGTCTAAGTAATCCTCCAAAAAACTATGTGAATTAATAAATGTGTTCAGCAAGGCAGGATACAAGATCATTTTGATGTGAAATGTTGGAGTCCGGCAGTGAATGGTCGAGAAAGAATTCTTGAGATATTTTTGTGCGGAAAAGGTTTTATTATAGCACGGGGACAGGACCTGTGGGCAGGAAGAACTGCACTGGGATTGTGAGGAGTGACTGATTATGTACTTTTAAGTTGTGAGGGAATTAGGGAGAGTGTAAGTCTAAGGATTTTGGGACTTTAAGGAATTAAGGACGTTGAGGAGCTAGCTGCTGTTCAGATTGGTTCATGAGACCCTTCCAACAGATACCACTGGACCATATGTTTAAAGGGTAATTTGCTAACATGTATCTTGGAAGGATTGAGGTAAAAGAAGTTTCCAAAAGGATTTTTAGATGTTAGAGACTTACAAGGATCCTGGAGGTTGGACCATCATCAAGCTAGGGTTGCCTTTCATGCCAGCAAAGTATTAACATTGAGGCAGTTAAGGTCCTAGAGAAGAGGCACCTTGCCTGTCTCAAGTACTTGTCAGCGGGCTTCAAATTGTAAGGAGATTTAATTTTTTTCTACATTTCTTTTGCCTTTGTTCTCCATATCCATAATATAAAAATCAGTTATTGTTGATAAGCTAGTAATGAACAATCTAAAGATAAAATTAAGACATTTCTACTTTAAAAAGCATTAAGAATGATATACTTGGGAATAAATTTAACAGAAGATCTTTAAGACTGTACATTGAAATCTCTAAAATACTGGAGAAGAAATGAGAAATCTAAATAAATGGAAAGACCTCCATGTTCATGAGTTGGAAGACTTAATATGGTTTAAATGGCCAAAGTTGATGTAAGAGTCAGTGCAGTACCTATCAGAATCCCAGCTGGCTTCTTTGTAGGAATTGGTAAACTGATTCTAAAATCATGGAGGGCCACCTGGCTGGCTCAGTTGGAAGAGCATGTGACTCTTAATCTCAGGGTTGGAGTTTGAGCCCCACATTGGGTATAGAGTTACATACATATATACATATTTTAAAAATAAAATCATATGGAAACTTAAGGGATCCAGAATAGCCAAAACAGTCTTGGAAAAGAAGACCAAAGTTGGAGGATTTACATTTTCAGATTTCAGAATTTACTACAAAGCTACAATAATGAAGACAGTGTGGTACAGCTTAAGAAAACACATACAGAGCAGTGGAGTTGAACTGAGAATTCAGAGATACAGTAGTTTCCCCCCTTATTTGTGGTTTTGTTTTCCAGGGTTTCAGTTACCTGTGGTCACTCATGGTCCAGAAGTAGATAGTTGATCCTGATGGATGGTCAGAAGGTCAGTGGTAGCCTAGTGCTGTGTCATGGTGCCTGTATCATTCACCTCACTTCCCCTGACTATGTAGGCATTTTGTCATCTCACATCATCACAAGAAGAGTAAATACCAGACAATAAGGTATTTTGAGAGAGAGACACCACACTCCTCTATAACTGTTATTAGTTATTGTTATCTCTTATTGTGCCTAATTTTATAAATTAAACTTTATTATAGGTATACATGTATAGGCAAAAATATAATATATATAGGGTTCTGTACTATTCTTGGTTTTGGGTATCCTCCATGGATAAGGTGGCGGGATTACTGTACACTCACATTTATGGTCAGTTAATTTTGTCTAAATTTTTTTTAAAGATTTTTTTTTAAGATTTTTATTTATTCATTCATGAGAGAGACAGAGAGCACACGAGAGGCAGAGACACAGGCAGAGGGAGAAGCAGGCTCCATGCAGGGAGCCCTACATGAGACTTGGTCCGGGTCTCCAGGATCATACCCCGGGCTAAAGGCGGTGCTAAACCACTGAGCCACCCAGGCTGCCCAATTTTTTCTAAATTTTTAAAAAATATTTTATTTATTCATTTGAGAGAGAGAAAGAGACATAGGGTACAAGCAGTGGGAGAGGGAAAAGGAGAAGCAGACTCCCCGCTGAGCTGGGAGCTCAACGTGAATGGGGCTCAATCCCAGGACCTAGAGATCATGAACTGAGCCAAAGGCAACCATTCTAAGCCACCTAGGCACCCCATAAATTTTTTTTAAAGATTTATTTATTTATTTATCATAGAGAGAGAGAGAGAGGCAGAGACACAGGAGGAGGGAGAAGCAGCCTCCATGCCAGGAGCCTGATGTGGGACTCGATCCCGGGACTCCAGGATCACACCCTGGGCCAAAGGCAGGCGCTAAACCGCTGAGCCACCCAGGGATCCCCCCATAAATTTTTTTTTTAATGATGATTTATTTGAGAGAACATGAATGGGAGTGGGACAAAGGGAGAGGGAGAGAGAATCTCAAGCATACTCCTCACTGAGCATGAAGCCTGATAGGGGGCTCAATCTCACAAACCTGAGATCATAACATGAGCCGAAACCAAGGATCGGACACTCGGCTGAGCCACCCAGGTGCCCCTGCGGTCAGTTAATCTTTGACCATGATGTCAAGACAATTAAATGGAGATGGTGTAATGTAGTCTTTTCAACAAACAGTTCTGGGATAAGTGGCTATCTTTTGTCCACACAGTGTTTATAGTAGCGTTATTCACAATAGCTGAAGGGTGGAAATAATCCAAATGTCTATCCTCTGGTGAATGGATAAATAAAATGTGGTATAAAATCCATATGATGCAATATCAGCCACAAAAAATGAGGTACTGATTTCATGCTACAACGTTGGTAAATCTTGGAAACCTTATACTAAGTGAAAGAAGCCAGAAGGCCATATATTTTAAATTCCACTTATGTGGAATATCCAGAATAAGCAAATCCATGTGGAGAAAGTAGATTAATAGTTGTCAGGGCTGGAGAAGGTAAGGAATGGGGGCAGCTGGCTACTAATGGATACAGGGGGTTTTTTGGCAAGAGGAAAGCCAATGGAAATGTTCTGGAATTAGATGGTAGTGATGGTTACACAAATTTGTGACAATACTAATAACCACTGAAATGGGCAGTTTAAAATAGAGTGCATTTTTATGATGTGCAAATATGTCTCAATATCAAAAAAAAAGAGCTTGCAATAAATTACTATCTTATTTTGGTTTAAGGTAAACTGAAAAGAAGAAAACAACTTGCAGTTTACTGGGGTTTTTCAGTTTTTTATGTTAAATCATCATTTCTTTCACATTCAGGACAAGACAATGACCGTCAATGCAGAAGTCAGGAAATTGTAGGCTTTGGGCTTAAAATTTATTTATTTTTCATCATATTTTTTAATTTATTTTGAAATAATTTTGGATTTACTGAAGAGTTGTTAAGATAGTACAGAGAGTTCCCATGAGCCCTTCATCCAACTTGCTTTCATGTTAAAATATCTTTTTTTTTTTTAATTATTTTTAAATTATTTATTTATGATAGGCACACAGTGAGAGAGAGAGGCAGAGACACAGGCAGAGGGAGAAGCAGGTTCCATGCACCGGGAGCCCGACGTGGGATTCGATCTTGGGTCTCCAGGATCGCGCCCTGGGCCAAAGGCAGGCACTAAACCACTGTGCCACCCAGGGATCCTTCATGTTAAAATATCTTACATAAACCTGGTACATTTATCAAAACTAAGAAATTAACATTGTTACAATGCAACTAACTGCAGACTTTATATTTACATTTCACCAGTCTTCTAACTAACTTCCTTTTTGTGTTCAGGATCTCAACTAGGAATCTGCCTTACAGTTAGTTGTCAGGTCTCCATAGTCTCCTCTAATTTGTGACAGTTTCTCAGTCTTGATTTTTCATGACTTAGCTACTTTTGATGAGTACTGGTCACGTGTTTCATAAACGTTCCTCCATTTGAGTTTGCTTCATGATATCTCGTGATAGAACTGGTTTTGGATGTTTGTGAAGACTGCCAGAGAGGTGGCATGTTCTTCATTTTTGCAGCTGATACCGACATTATTAGTGATGGTAACCTTGATCATTTAAGGTGGAATCTGCCAGGTTTCTCCACCGTAAAGTTACTATTTTTCCCTTTAAATAGAAAACTTTTATTGCTGTTTTTCAGGGTACTTTAGATCAGTGTTTTTGTGATACGAATGAAGGAATACTGACTCAAGTTACTGAACTTGAGCTCCCAAAGTGTGTTGTGGCATCAACTACGTGCTGTTTTGTGAGAAGGATGGATGAGAACATCTGAACTTTCCCAAGGAAAGCGAAATCACTTTTCAGTGGTGGGGCCGGGAAGTCCTGGGGACTGACCAGATTTCCCAATCTGTATTAGGTAGCAAAATACTACCTCAAAGGAGAGGAATGGAGCACAGTTATTTCCAGAGTTTGGATGGCATACTAATCTTTTTTGCAAGCGGGTGTTGACTTTTTTTTTTTTTTTTTTTTTGAGTAGAAGTCTTTAGAGCTGTTTTGGAAAATCAAAGTATACCTGGTGTAGAATATCTAGAAACTTAGTAGTATATTCTTCTTTCTTTCACTCTACCTGCCCTTCTGGTATTATGTGAGCAATTATTCCCAAAGAACTTTGGCTAATTAACATTCTTGGTCCTTGGGCTATTTCATTTACATTTCACCAGGAGCTTTTATGTGGGAATCTAGGACATAATCTCCCCTCCTTTCTGTTCACGCTTAGACGAGTGAGCACGGTGGGCGTCTCACAGCGAGGGAAGCAGGTCTTCATGGACAATGTATTTGAACACTGAACACTTACGTTTTAACCATCACTTCATGCTGTTCACACTACCATCCAGTTCTTTTATTTTCTCTTAATGGATGTGCAGATTTCTTTTTGGTTAGAGATCTGGAAGCTTCCAGACTTCATCTGAAGAGGACCTTGATTATTCCTAGTGCAGCCTGACTATAGTCACTACTACAAGACCAGGCCTTGTGGCAGCTAGTACTAACGAAGGACCAAATAACACATGTCGTAGATCAACATTTCTCCGGACACCTGAATGGCTCAGTTGGTTAAGCCACCAACTGCTGATTTCAGGTCATGATCTCAGGATCATTTGATCCAGCCCCGCATCAGGCTCTGTACTCTGTGCAGAGTGTGCTTGAGATTCTCTCTCTCTCCACCCCCCCTACCCCGGTCTCTACTCACATGCCTCTCTAAATTAATTAATAATTTAAAAAATCTTTAAAGAAGAAAGGTCAACATATCTCAAGCTCTTAAGATTCACTCAGTTACATTCCTTATATTCCAACTTCCAATTGGTCTCCCTCAAACCAGTCATGACAGGAAGACAAATGATCTTAAACTCCTGTTAACTACATTCTCTCACAGGTTCTGGGGACATTTTTCCTAAAAGGTATTGCTTCTGGGTTGTTTTAAAGATTATTATTTTCATTCTAAGAATTTATTTTGAATAGTCTTCCATTCAGCTTTCCTTCTTTTTTTTTCTTCTCATGTGAACACACTTCTTTTTAATTTAATTTATTTTTTTTAAGATTTTATTTATTTATTCATGACACAGAGAGAGAGAGAGAGAGAGAGAGAGAGCACGCGAGAAGCAGAGACACAGGCAGAGGGAGAAGCAGGCACCATGCAGGGAGCCTGTTGTGGGTCTCGATCCTGGATGTCCAGGATTACACCCCAGGCTGAAGGTGGCGCTAAACCGCTGGGCCACCGGGGCTGCCCTAATTTAATTTATTTATTTGAGAGAGAGAACATGAGCAGAGGCAAGGGAGGCAGGTGGGGGTGCTTGATCCCAGGACCGTGGGATTTTGACCTGAGCCAAAGGCAGACGCTTAATGGGTTGAGCCACCCAGACACCCGTGAATACACTTCTATAAAAACATCTGAACGTGAGCTATTATAATAGGATTGTTTGATGATGAATTGTACCATTGTTTTATGGATATTTTCGAATAGACCTGCTTCTCATGATTTTGTTTTCTAAAGCAATTAAGCTGATTTATCTCCTGATTCCTTTATTTTCTTACTGAGGTGAAATTCACTAAACATAAAATTTAAATTTTATGTATAATTATGTATAATAATTAGTTATGTATAATTTTATGTATAATTTAAAGTATACGGTTTAATGATACTTAGTACATTCATATTGTTGTACAATCATCACCCTGATTGCTTTTTATGTTTGTGTTATAGTAATGAAAAAGAAATGTATAGGCCTCCAAAGCCTTGTATATGCTGAAAAGGCAAGCTTTTCATTGGCTTCAGAATTTGTGCATTACTGCTAGAGGTTGGTTAGCTTCATCCAACAGCCAAGCAATTGATCCATTGGGTTTTAAGTAACTATGGTTTATTAAAGCCCATTGTCTTACCATAATTGCGCAAAATAAGAGCTCTCAAATCATTGATGCTGGTTTAATTTGGGGACAAAGGGCAAACAGTTTCTTACTAGAGATTTTTAATATGTTCTTATAATTAAATGCCTTTTAAAAATTTGGCATAAAGATGTTACATACTCATTACCCAGTCTACTCAGCTACCCAGTGGTCCACTGAATTATTCCCTTTCCTTTGCCTTCTTAGGAAATCAGCCTTGCACGAGCTGATCTTGCATTGATTGATTTACAGTGATATGGCAGTATGGAGTAGGGCTAGTCAATATTAAGAGATTGATCATTTTTAGCTCACCAGGCTACCTTTGAGGCTCCACTTAGTTTACTAGGTAAGATAGTTCCAAATCTTAGTGCTTGGTTTCTATTTAGAAGCTTTTAAAATAGTTGAGCTAGTGATGAGATCATGAAATCCCTCCCAGGCTTCCCTTACGTGCTCTGGGGCCTTATGTTCCCCTTAAGACTGTGGGAATTGCCCCAGCTGTTTTGTCATGGACATATATTTTCTCTCAGATTCCTTCCCATTTTGGAACAATTCCATTAGCGATTGTTTCTCATCGACTGATGTGGACTGGCACCTTTTTTGCTGGAGAAAAATGGAGGCAACACAGTAATGTGAGGGAATCATAGCCAAGCTTTTCCCAAGCCGCTTGAAGACTGCTCAGAGGTGGATTCCTCAGTAAAGGAGCTGCCATTAAACCAGAGAGAAGAACATGTACATTCAGAGAGAACTGGCTGTCTCATTCCATAAGCATTTTGTTCTCTAACCAGCTAAAATGTGAAAGGGTTTTTGCTGATGTATTTAGAAATGTTTATTGTCATGCAATAGAGTCTTTACATTTAACCCAGAGATTTTTTTTTTTTCCATTTTCCCAAGAACCAGGCTAGTCTCCATCTTGCCCAAGAACCACAAGTTGGAGCTCATGGAGACTGTTCGCTGATGGATCTGACCTTAAGTCTGGTTTTCTTCCAAGAACTCCACTGAGGGTGGGAAGTGATGAGCCAGCAGTGTGACCTCCTTACTACCTGCCCCTCTTACTCTAATTAAACAGATTTTTATGGTGTTTCTGTTAATGAGTCAGCTGGTAAAGAAAACATTCTTTTTTTCTTTTGCCAAAGCTATTGTTAAGCAGAGATAGCAGAGGTGGGTTTTGTTTTTTTTTTTTAAGACTTTTATTTATTTATTCATGAGAGACAGAGAGAGAGAAAGGCAGAGACATAGGCAGAAGGAGAAGCACGCTCCATGCAGGGAGCCTGATGTGGGACTCGATCCTGGGGCTCCAGAATCACACCCTGAGTGGAAGGTAGGTACTTAGCCACCCAGGCATCCCGATAGCAGAGTTTTATATTACATAAGTGCCTGTTGTACTACTGATTTGTTCTTGCTGGAGAGTGGGGGAGGATACCACTGAAAATACAAGTGTTAACATGGATTTGTGAGTAGCAGCTTATCAAACAATAAATCAGAGTTTTTCCCCAACAATAATAATTAGAAAGTACCACTGATCTGTATATCTTACAGTAAAAAGTAAACTCTAGGGCAGCCCAGGTGGCTCAGCAGTTTAGCACCTGCCTTCCACCCAGGGTGTGATCCTGGAGACCCAGGATCGAGTCCCACGTCGGGCTCCCTGCCTGAAGCCTGCTTCTCCCTCTGCCTGTGTCTCTGCCTCTCTCTGTGTGTCTCTCATGAATAATAAATAAAATCTTTTAAAAAATAAAAAATTGGGATCCCTGGGTGGCGCAGCGGTTTAGCGCCTGCCTTTGGCCCAGGGCGTGATCCTGGAGACCCGGGATCGAATCCCATGTCGGGCTCCCGGTGCCTGGAGCCTGCTTCTCCCTCTGCCTGTGTCTCTGCCTCTCTCTCTCTCTCTCTCTGTGACTATCATAAATAAATAAAAAAAAAAAATTAAAAAAATAAAAAATAAAAAATTAAAAAATTAAAAAGTAAACTCTAACATCAGCAGAGGATTATAAAACCCCCAGCATCGCTGGCTCCACAAGCTGGTCATGGCAGTGTGCTAGAAACTGGGAACATCCGTGGTGTAGCCTGTAATCATCAGGCCCCTGAAGTGCATATTTGAAGTGTTTAGCTTAGAAAATGTGTACTGTACAAGTATTAGGAATTAAGAAAATGCCACTAAGGTTTTAGAAGTGAACAAGGCCGTGGGAAAGGAGCACAGAGAGTCTAAGGACCAGAGCAGAGCCCAGAGACTAGGCCTCTCAATTCCTGCAACCAGGTCTTTCCACTTGTAGCATACTGCCACCTCAGCTGGCTGCTTGGGAAGAGCAATAAATGGAACACAGAAAGGGAGTCTTAGAAATGGTCACAAAAGCAAGAAGTGGGAAGGAAGCACAACCTCTCTACCTCCTCAGAAATGCTGTGGCTGCCTTTCCTTTTCTTGGCGCGGTGGAAGCTGTGTCAGCAGTGCTGGTTTGGGGCTGGGAAGGGAGGGTGGGAAGTCAGGTCATTTTTTCCTTATACCCTGCTGAAACCTGCTATTTACAGTAAGGCCAAAGAAGCCTTCTCAAAGCTTAATTGCCAGAGCAATGCCAAATACACAGGATCTTGACGTATAATTCCCCCACTGAGAGGTTTTACTTTGGAGTTTTGCTTTAAGCTCTCTGCTGATCCAACCAATCACTTATTTTGGTGAGAAATTACCAGTCTTTTGGCAGTGCAATGATTGTACGATCTTTCATTGTTTTCTTCCTCAAGGTGAATGCCAGGCTCACCACTACAAAAAAAAAAAAAAAAAAAAAAAGGGATCCCTGGGTGGCGCAGCGGTTTGGCACCTGCCTTTGGCCCAGGGCTGATCCTGGAGATCTGGGATTGAATCCCACGTCGGGCTCCTGGCATGGAGCCTGCTTCTCCCTCTGCCTGTGTCTCTGCCTCTCTCTCTCTCTCTCTGTGTGTGTGACTATCATAAATAAATAAAAATTAAAAAAAAAAAAAAGCCTTTCTGAACATGAGAGCAAAACTAGTTGGGTTTCCATAAGGTTATTGATAGCTTTGAATCAATTTTGGGCTCTGAACAGTAGGTCACACAGTCAAGAAAAGGAGCCATCAGGGAGAATGGTAGCTGCTGTACGTGGTGCAGGCGGATAGATGGGCAAGCAATCACTGCTGAAACTTGCCTCATTTACAGCTATTAACATTTACCAAAAAATTCACTTAAAAAGTAGTGCCTTGTCAGTAAAACCCAATGAGGTTACATATAACATCATTAGAACATAATTAACTGGAAACAAAAAGCATTAGAAAGTCTCTGGGAGGGATCCCTAGGTGGCACAGTGGTTTAGCGCCTGCCTTTGGCCCAGGGCGTGATCCTGGAGACCGAGGATCGAATCCCACGTTGGGCTCCTGGTGCATGGAGCCTGCTTCTCCCTCTGCCTGTGTCTCTGCCTCTCTGTGTGTGTGACTATCATAAATAAATAAAAATTAAAAAAAAAAAAAAAAAAGAAAGAAAGTCTCTGGGAGTAGAAGCTCCAAGTTTGCCCATTGGGCCTTTGGGCCAAGTGTAACACCAGCCTGAGAAAAGAATAGTCATCATGAAAATATTTTCTTTCCTTCCAAGCCAGGAAGCAGACTCACAATGGAGTCTGCTTCTCCATTCTGAATTTTGAGATGTGCAGGAAACAACCAGCCATTACCAGCTGAGGTTTTCCTGCTGATAAAACGAACCCTGAGGCCACAGTGACCTATCTTGTTAATGAGTTAATGAAGAATCTAGTCCTTGCATTGACCCTATTCTTAAAAGCTTTCTGTGGAGCTGAAACAACATTCCTCTAATTTATGAGTTAACTCTTTCTTACTTAGCAAATGAGAAACAGTCGGAGAGAAAAGAACCAGAGAAGCAGAGAGCCTGTTGTCAGGCTTCTATTCCTTAATTTCTTTGTTGCAGCATTAACTTCACTTGCAGGCAGAAATCTCATTTAAAAAATATTTTTCAAAAAAATAAAATAAAAGATACTTTTCTTCTTATTGCAGAACCTTAATAAAACTGATCTTCTATTTGTTATTTTGCTTTTTACCCCAAAGCAGTGACAGTTTATTGAAGAATTTCCCCATCCATTAAAGAAACAGTTTTGAATCGAGCAAGATAGGTATTTGAATTTTGTGAATATTTCAGTGTAAGAAAGAGAAATTTTAACTTCTGTAAGTAAACGTTATTAACCCAGCATTTATTATAAGAGGCATTATCCTTTCTTCCATTTACTAGAGAAAGAACAGTCTCCTTTAAATTGAGTTATCTTGGAGAACTTTTAGAAATTACTTCTTCTCCCAAATTATTTTTTCTTTTAGTGATTGGTTATTGGTGATGTTCCATGATTCGAAGGGAGCCCCAGGGGGCCCAGGGTTATGGATACCTCTGTCCCAAAGTCATTTCTCAGCTTTGCAATTCTAAAAATGTGATTTTATCAGTCAGATATTGGTGAAATGATTCATGACAGCCATACTCATAAGGCTGGTGTTACATTTGGTTTAGAAAATGTTTATTTGAAAAAAAAATGTTTATTAACTTATAAACTACTATTTCATTAATCAGAAGAGTTTGTCCTATTAAGGCATCTCAAAACCAATACCCAGAAAATCATAAAAAGTAACAGGAGATTTTGTTTGGTTAGCAAAGGAAAAAAAAAGGGATCCATCATTTTAAAGATGCCTCATACAAAGGCCCATTTTGAGACTTGGAAGGAATCTTGTATTCTACTATAAGACATGTATTTTTCAGTTGCTTGGTATTAGTGGCTTGTATACAGAACACTCTCTACCTAGTCAGTGCTCTATAGCCACTGCTAAATGTCTCAAGATGGTAAATTGAACACATGCTGCCACACATGTACCCCAAACTCCTAAATCAGACTGATGTTTTTAACAATGGTGAAAAAAAGAATGTTCTCGGTAGTCTAGAAATTTGAGAAATTCCTGAAGGACAGAAGGTGGATGGAATCCTATTAAAGTAGAAATCTAAAAGTCTAAAAGCCCCCTATGTCCCATCCCCTCCCTGTGATTACTGGATATAGGCTCTGGTGAATAGACTGATATACTGAGGACCTGAAACATCAGAGCAAGCACATAGCTCAGTCACCAAACATCAGAGGAAAACTTCTAACATCAGTTATAAAAGAGAAGCTCCAAATTCAGGAAATTGAAAAGTTAAATGGGGGAGGATCCAAGTAAATAGAATATAAAGAAGGAGACTTTTTTTTTTTTTAATTGAGAAGGGCAACTGTAGAGAGGCAGAAAATCTCAAGCACACTCTGCACTGAGTTTGAAGCCCAACTCAGGGCTTGATCTCATGACTCTCATGACCTGAGCTAAAACCAAGAGTCGGTTGCCTAACCAACTGCGCCACCCAGGTGCCCCATAAAGAAGAGGACTTTAAGGAAGCTGTGTTTATACCCTGAAAAGTATAAAAAGAGAATATTCATGAAATAAGAACAGCTATTATGGTAAAGAATGAAGTTTATATCCTAGATCTTGGAAATAAAATATGGTCGCTTAGCTAGAACCTCATTAAAGAGGCTACATAGCATAATGAGAAGAACTAAAGGGAACAGGAGAAAAAGCCAAAGAATTCTCTATAAAATAACAAAAAGAGATAAGGCTGACAGAGAGTGAATACAGTAATGGTTCATTTCAGAAGTTCCTGGGTGGCTCAGTGGTTGAGCATCTGCCTTTGGCTCAGGTCATGATCCCAGGGTCCTGGGATCCAGTCCCACATCAGGCTTCCTGCATGGAGCCTACTTCTCCCTCTGCCTATATCTCCTCCTCTCTCCCTGTGTCTCTCATGAATAAATAAATAAAATCTTGTGACACCTGGGTGGCTCAGCCATTGGGCATCTGCCTTTGGCCCAGGGTGTGATCCTGGAGTCCCAGGATTGAGTCCCACATTCGGCTCCCTGCATGGAGCCCGCTTCCCTCTCTGCCTGTGTCTCTGCCTCTCTCACAAATAAATAGATAAAAATCTTTAATAAATTAATTAATTAAATAAATAAATAAATAAAATCTTTTTTAAAAAAGAAGTAGTTCCAGGGTTTATCTAGTGAGTTCTAGAAGAGGGGAAAATGGAGGGGAAGACACCGTAAGAAATAATGAAAAAAAAAAAAAATCCCAAATAGAAGAAAAGAATCCATAGAATGGAAGGGTGGGTTCACCAGAGTGCCCTCTGTGAATTTATCAGTGTAAGAAGACTGACATTTTATACTGTTAGAAAGAGAACTACAGGAGCACCATGGTTGCTTAGTGTTTGAGCATCTGCTTTTTGGCTCAGGTGGTGGTCCTGAGGTCAAGTCCCACATCAGGCTCCCCACAGGGAGCCTGCTTCTCTGAACTCTACCTGTGTCTCTGCCTCTGTGTCTCTCTTTTAAAAAAGAAAAAAGGAACTACAGGCCCAAGGTTGTCACCTGCAGATTTAAGTGCAGATTCAGCCTCACTTGGAGTGGAATTTTACCACAGTTAATCTGGAATTTTCTGGTTGGCACCTATGAAGTAGTCTGCACATTCTTGCTCTCCATCCCTCAAAGGAAAATAAGGTAATCTGCATAAAACCTCAGGGAAAATAATCCAGTCTTAAACAGTCCTTTCTTTTCTTTTACCAGTCACTTTCTGCCCCACTTCCTTATAAATATCTTCTATTTTGTACACCTCCTAAGAGCTCCTTTCTGCTTGCTAGAATGGATGCTGCCTGATTTATGAATTATTAAAGCCAATTAGATCTTTAAAGTTTACTCTGTTGAATTTTGTTTTTTTAAAACACATTTAACAGAAACCTCAGAACATGAAAGATATGGAAAAATCCCAGAAGCTTCCAGAGAGAACAGATAATCCAGCCTATAAAGAAGCAAGACTCAGGCAGCCCCGGTGGCTCAGCGGTTTAGCACCGCCTTTGGCTTAGGGCAGGATCATGGAGACCCGGGATCAAGTCCCATGTCGGGCTCCCTGCATGGAGCCTGCTTCTCCCTCTGCCTGTGTCTCTGCCTCTCTCTATGTCTCTCATGAATAAATAAATAAAATCTTAAAAAAAAAAAAAAAGAAGCAGCAAGATTCATGTTGGCTGGCATCAGAGTCAACATTGGGTACAAGATGATGCTGACCCAACAAACATATTTATGGTTCTGGGGCCCCTGGTTGACTCAATCGGCTAAGCGTCTGGCTCTTGGTTTTGGCTCTAGTCATGATCTCAGGGTCATGCAATTGAGCCCTGTGTCGGACTCCACGCTCGGGATGTCTGCTTCTCTCTCTCCCTTTCCCTCTGTTCCTCCCCAACTTGTGCATGCATGTGCTCTCTATCAAGTCTTTAAAAGATTTTTTTTTTCTTAAAAACATATTCATGGTTCTGAGAGAAAATAACATAGAGCCTAAGAGTCCATACCCAGGAAAGATATCCCTTGGATTTTAAGGGTAAATGGCTTTTTTCAGGTGTATAAAACTCAGTTTTCCCCTTGTGATGTCTATTTTATAGAATTGACAAGAGAGATGTTATCCAGAAAAATGAAAAGGGAAACAAAAGAGTCATTGATGAAGAGGGGGGAGAAAACAGGTTAGTCTGTAATTTAGAACTTGAGCAGCTGCATGCTTCTGACAGCAGTGGCATCTGTAGGCACAGGTAAAAGCAGATACCAGAGGTCCCCCACCATGATGTGCTCTGACATCAATTGTGGTTGTCACCAGAAGTCTAGACCTCCAGATTAGATTTGTTTGTAAGATGCTAGTCCCCATCCCTTCCCTCCATATCTTCTGATACCCACATGCACTTTGAGACTGAGTGATGTCTCTTTAGTTTTATAGGAGTAGAAAAATTTTCCCTTCTAAGTTCTTCAACTGATCAAATAACTAAATTAGCATAAAACAGATTAATAGGAGAAAAATTTTAATTTTGTATGTTTGGGAGCCCCATAAAAATATGGGACTCAACAAAGTGACCAAAGCAGGAAGCTTTTATACCCTTTCTTTTCTTTTCTTTTCTTTCTTTTCTTTTCTTTTTTTCTTTTCTTTTTTTCTTTTCTTTTTTTCTTTTCTTTTCTTTTCTTTTCTTTTTTCTTTTCTTTTCTTTTCTTTTCTTTTCTTCTTTTCTTTTCTTTTCCTCTCTTCTCTTCTCTTCTCTTCTCTTCTCTTCTCTTCTCTTCTCTTCTTCTCTTCTCTCCTTCCTTCCTTCCTTCCTTCCTTCCTTCCTTCCTTCCTTCCTTCCTTCCTTCCTTCCTTCCTTCCTTCCTTCCTTCCTTCCTTCCTTTTATTCCCTTTAAACAAAGAGACAAATTTGTGAAGAATTGACAAGACAAAGGGATTTGGGCTGGGGGGGTAGTAAATTGGTGAAGTAACAAGATTTATTTTTATGACCTTCTCGGCCCTGAATTCTCCCATCTCTGGTGATAAGGATGCCCTCTACCCTTCTGGTACAGGGAAGGCACCTTTCACATGGGAGATTTATCTTCTGCTTTTAGGTGGATGGAGAAGGGTCAGAGAGTCTTCCTTGTACTATTTCTCAAGGACCTTTAATTCAAAATAATCATTGCCATATTGGGGCAGTAATCATTGGGGTTACAGACTCTGAACTCCTACAGTTTCAACTTGATGAATGATCCCTTGACCTTTTGCCTTCGTGGGAAACTGGGCCCAATGGTCTTATAGAGCAGCCTCCGACAGAAGTTGGTTTTTATCGCCTGTGCTTGACATTTTCCAAGACCTGAAGGTGAAACTAACGTCTTCCGTATACCCTGTCACTGCTTCCAAATTCTCTTTCTTCCTCCTTCCAGAATTTGCTATTGAGGTTAGTGGAAGTACTAATGTATTTAAGCAACAAAGAGTAAGAGGAAATTATCAGAGAGTAGAACCTTAGAAATAGGTTGTAGAGGTTTGTTGGTATTAGAGAATGCCTGTAGGGATAGGTGGCTGAGTTGGGTTAAAGAAAACATTACTTGGGGGGGCACCTGGGTGGCTCAGTTGGTTGAGCATCTGACTCTTGCTTTGGGCTCTGGTCATGGTCTCGGGGTCGTGGGATTGAGCCCCATGTTGGGCTCCTTGCACAGTGGGGTGTCTGCTTGAGATTCTCTCTCCCCCTCTTTCTCTGCCCCTTCCCCCCAATAACTAAATCATGCTGCTTTTTTTATGGTTTTATTTATTTATTAATGAGAGACACAGAAAGAGACAGAGGCATAGGGGAAGAAGCAGGCTCCCTGTGAGGAGCCTGATGCAGGACTCTATCCCAGGTCCCTGAGATCATGACTTGAACCAAAGGCAGACACTTAACCACTGAGCCACACAGGTGTCCCACAAATTTTATGTTCTAATAACTCAACATTTCCTTGTAAATCAAGAGATCTGGGGTCTTTGAAACCTGACCAGAGAGCAGATTACAGCATTTATAAGAAGACAAAGCCAATGCAAAAATAGATGGCTAGCTCCAGAAGGATCATTGAATTAGTTGAGTCCATGGACTGTCCTCCTCGGGAGACTAATTTTAGGGGCACCTGAGCCTTCTCTCAGCCCCGTATGTGTACCCTTAGCCTTTGACCTGGTAAAGAGGCTTTTTTTTCTTCATCTCCAGATATGTTTCAGTTTGATAGAGTATAGATTGTGCTGGGAGGGTCCCACCTTTCCTTTCTTTTTTAGCCTTGTTTTGACAATTTCACATGAATAGTCAAAAATTCCACCTTTTTTCCCTTCTCCCTCTCTTCTGATGGAAACCTCCTCCACTCCCTGTACCACCTCCAGCATCAGACAGGGCTGCTGGCCTATACAGCCTTTTTCTGGGGAGAAGTGCAGATGTTCTCCAGAGCATTCCAGGCTGGCAGGATTGTCTGGACAGGTGGGATTGCTACAACAGTTTATCCTTATTATTACCCTCTTTCCTGTTCCTTTTCACCTGTTTCTGTTGTTTTAAAGGATTTTGTTTGGATTAATTAATTACAGGAGAGAGAAAAAAGCAAACTCTGCCTAGCTGCAAATAGGTCGGGTGCCCTACAGAGGCAGCAAGTCAGGGATCAGTGGGAGGCAGTGGAGGTGGGGTAGTGATGATTGTTGGCCTTTCCAGATGATCAGGAGTAACCAATAATGCAATATGTCTGTTCTATGGAGGCTCTTTTAGGGCATTAATGATTAATAATGTCCACAGCCTCTCGCAGTTAAATTGGTCTCTCTGTGTCTCAGTCACTGAAGTAGAAAATGTGAAGGAGTGATTGCTCCAGGGTGGGAGCAGCCCACATGGCAGATGAATTAGAGTGCAGCCCAGAAGTTGCACAGTTTTAATGCCTTGCTCTAACCGCCATTACTTCCTTTCTTGTTTTTTAATAAGCTTGTGGGGAGAGCCAAAAAAGGAATGGCCGTATAATAGCCAGAATGTAGAATGAAGGTTTTAAAGACTTCCTTGCCTTGCCTTTTTCACTTCCCACCCCTTATTTAAAACAAAAACTGTGGGATCCCTGGGTGGCGCAGCGGTTTGGCGCCTGCCTTTGGCCCAGGGCGTGATCCAGGAGACCCGGGATCGAGTCCCACATCGGGCTCCCGGTGCATGGAGCCTGCTTTTCCCTCTGCCTGTGTCTCTGCCTTTCTCTGTGTGACTATCATAATAAAATAAAATAAATAAAATAAAATAAATAAAATAAAATAAAATAAAATAAAATAAATAAAATATAAAAATAAAATAAAATAAATAAAAATTAAATAAAAATAAAAATAAAACAAAAACTTTCTGGTTTGATGACAATCATGTTCGCATTTCAGGACTTCCCTCTCTGATTCTAACTTGATAGAGGCCCATTCCTTTTTAGACATTTCCTGTGATTTACTTCGTGATTCTGCAGCACAGCATCTATCTGAAAGGTCGCCATCAAATATTGTGTCTCTCTAAAATTTAGCTTGTTCTTAGGCAATGGAATGAAAATGATTCTGTATTTGCTAAAGAAGAAATGCTGATCAACTTGTTTCTTTAGATCTGTGATGTCACTACTTTCTTTGCTTTTGTGTTGACCCAGTAGCCCTCCTCTTGCTCATCTAGAGATACCATTAAGTGAGTGGGCAAGTCACAGAATGAAAGAAAATATTTGCAAAATATATATATCTGATGTATATACTTAAAATAACTATGACAGTAAGAAGTCAAGTCCGTTTTTTAATGGGAAAAAATTAGACATTTCACAAAAAATTACAGAAAAAAAGTTTTCATCAGCATTAGTCATCAGGCAAATGCCAGTTAGAACCACAGTAGATCTCCACTCAGACCCCCAGAAATGGCTAAAATAAAAAAGACTGAGAACACTGTGTGTCAGTGAGAATATGGAACAGCTATTGATGTGTTGCTGGTGGGAACCT
Source organism: Canis lupus dingo (assembly GCF_003254725.2). Taxonomy (NCBI): domain Eukaryota; kingdom Metazoa; phylum Chordata; class Mammalia; order Carnivora; family Canidae; genus Canis; species Canis lupus. The sequence continues at coordinate 75,565,578 of NC_064247.1, forward strand.
AAACCATGAGGGTTAATCATTTTGGATAGTTTCACATTTTGTTAAGTTTAAGATACACCTACCCTGTGATTCAGCATTCTACTTTTGGGTTTTCATCCAAAAGAAATTAAAGCATGTCTAAATTTTTTTTTTAAATAACCTGTATGAAAATGTTTTATTCATGGTAACACAGAACTGGAAACAGCCCTGGTGCATCTTGACAGGAGAATGGATAAGCCAAGTGTAGCCAAACCAAGGAGCAGGCCACACAGCACTGATGAACTTCAGAAACCTACATAAGAGAGCCAGACACAAAAGAATAAATACCATATTATTCCATAAGTTCAAAAGAAGGCAAAACTAATCTAGGACAATAGAAGTCAGAATGGGGAGTGGGAATTGGCTGAGAAGGGAAATTTCTGGGAGGATAGAAATATTCTATATGGTGACTAGGGTGTGAGTTACACAAGCATTTACTAAACTGGAAGATTAAATGTACCCTAAATCTGTGCATTTCACTGTATGTACATTTCAATGTCAAAAAATGGGGCAGATGGGTACTGCTGTAAAAGACAGGAGTGACAAGTTAAAGAAGCTTCTCTTCCTTCTCTGCTGTCAGTGCAAGAATGCTTGAACACAGAATGGGGGCCAAGGCAGGGGTTTGACTGCATTTGGTTGCCTTGTGGGAGGGGGCAAGTTGGAGGCACTGTGGAGTTTGATTTTTTTCTTCTAAGTCTGTGTCCATCATTGCCTGATACACCCCACACAGCAGGTGGAGCAGTGCCTGATGGCAGAGGAAGCCCATCCCAAATAGCCGTGGAATGAGTGCCACTGCCCCTTAAAGTTGCCCTGGTGAATAAGACCCATTTTGTGTTTTTTTTCCAACTTACAAGAACTGGAATTTGCTTCATTTTGTCATCATAAGGGGTGTCTTGTCTGCCTGAGAAACAGTCTTCAGAATAATTGCAAAATTGTGCTACTTGGACTCCATGTACTTGGGGATGGATAGTGAAGCTTGACTGTTAATAAAAGTAGGGGCATTCTTATCTTCTGATCTTCTGAGAGCTGTGAATAGTTTTATACTCTTCATATTCTAGTTAACAGCATACAAGACCTACTGAGAAATAAATGTGATTTTGGAAGACCTTTTATATTAAGTCTTAGAAGAATGTTGTAGCTTTCATCTCTTTCATCATTTCAGTGGTGTACTCCCTGGGGAACAGATTGTTTCACTGGCTTTTCCAGGGGCGTGATCTGCCTGATGCATTCAGAACCAGATGTAGAAGGCAGAGCGACTTTATTCCTGGCCTCACCTTAACCCTCAGTTAGTCAGGCTTGGTTTCAGCTAAGTCATGATCTCAGGGTCACGGGATCAAGCCCCACATTGGGCTCTGTACTGAGCACAGAGTCTGCTTGGGATTCTCTGCCTCTCCCTCTGCCCCTCCCCCAGCTTACACTCTCTTGTGTGTGCACTCTCTCTCAAATTAATAAAAGTCTTTTTTTTTTAAGTCCTCAATTTCTATATCTGTCATTATTTTTGAAAACTAGCCTCGTGACTCCTCAGTGACTTAGTTTGGCTGACCCAAAATAAGTACATAGCCTTACCTGAAAGTTTGGACAGCCCATTCAGTTTATCTTCAAACCATGATGTTTGGATAATTACTTAAGTGGTAATGTGCTTCAGTGGGAGGCATCAGGAACTTTCTCTAAAGGCCTTCAAGGGCAACCTTGGTGGCTCAGCGGTTTAGCGCCGCCTTCAGGCCCAGGGTGTCATCCTGGGGACCCAGGATGGAGTCCCACATCGGGCTCCCTGCATGGAGCCTGCTTCTCCCGCCACCTGTGTCTCTGCCTCTCTCTCTCTCTCTCTCTCTTTCTCATGAATGAATAAATAAAATCTTTTTAAAAAATAAAAAAAATAAAGGCCTTCAAATTGTCATATGCTCCTAGTATATATAGTACAGCTCCTCAGGCCCTGAGCCCAGAGGACCTCTGGTTCAGGAGTCATGATGGACCTGGAGTTTGCATTTTTTAATAACCACAGGAGATTGTCTACACTGAAAAATGTTATACTGGGTGTTTGAGGGAGGAGAAAAGAGAGGATTTCATCCCTAAAATTTATCAGGCCCCCTCAGGGGCTGTAGCTCCCTCTGAACCCTAATGAGGCTGTCCTTTTCTTTGTTTCCCTGGCAGCCGCCTGGCTGCTGGCATATGGCAGGAGTGTAAGACATTTTGAATGAATAAATACATTAATTAAAGGAACAAGTGACCCATACAGAGAACACTGTCAAATACAGCTCAATTCAGGTACTTCAGTGTTATGAGAAGGATTGTACATGTAGAAAATCTTTATTAAGGATTAAACAATAAGAAACATGTTAAATGACAAGAGCAGCAGAGGTCAAAAAGAACCCATTGCCAACCAGGAGGACCAAGCACTTAATAATAACTACCAGACTGATGGCCACACAGAAAAATCCCTTTCTCTTCTTTTCTGCTAAAGGAACAGAAAGATGTATTAACCCAGATTGGGTCTCAAGTCAGAGATCATATAGGTGCATAGTTTGCAGAAACAAATGTACTGTTCAGTCTCCTGATGCAATCTTGGGCCCTGCTCTCCCGACTCCTTTAGCTAGTTCTGATATTCTTTTGGTCCATATTTTATTTGATTTTTTTTCTAGGATTTTATTTATTTATTTGACAGAGAGAGAGAATGTACAAGCAGAGGGAGAGAGAGAGGCAGACTCCTTGCTGAGCAGGGAGCCCAATGCAGGGCTCAATCCCAGGACCCTGGGGTCATGACCCTAGCAGAAGGCAGACACTTAACCAACTGAGCCACCCAGGTGCCCCATGGTCCATATTTTATTTTATTTTATTTTTAATATTTTATTTATTTATTCATGAGAGACAGAGAGAGACAGAGAGAAGCAGGCTCCACTCCACGTAGGGAGCCTAACATGGGACTCGATCCTGGGACTCCAGGATCACGCCCTGGGCCAAAGGCAGGCGCTAAACCACTAAGCCACCCAGGGATCCCCCATGGTCCATATTTTAAACTGATGTCTTTAGCATACTGTTATTTCTTGGTTTATCAATTTTAGACATTGTTTATTAACTTCCTGTTAACTAGTTTTTAAGAAGCACCAGCTCTTGTTTTGGAAGAAGCATAACCTCTTGTCCCACCCTGCCCCTCTGCATCCCAAGTCCTCCTTCCAGTCCCCCAGTTTAATGATACTGCCATCACTGTAGTCATATTGCTACTGAGGCAGGATGTGGACTAACGTTATATTTCCTCTCATGTATGTGTGTGTATATTTGTTAGTTTGCTTGTTTTTTTATGTCCCTATCACAAATTTTTTCCAGACTCTTTCAACAGGGCTGTAAAATCTCTCCCAATACTGTTCTTGACTATGTCAGAAAATCTGTCATTTCTATCCCTCCCCCTTTCCCCCCCATCCCTTCTGGACCCTTCTACCCTCCTGCTCAAGTCAGCTCTTTGTTCTCTTGGCTTTCTGTCTGGCTGTTGTTCTGGGCCTGCCTTTTATCCCTCTGTGTAACTACTCTGTTTCTTGGATCCCTTGTTCTCTTCTTTCTAGGTTTATTCTCAATCTTCATAGAGCTCATCCTCCAGTAACATCCTGAGGAAATGGTTTATGGGAGATAAATTTTTGAGACTTTGCATTTCTGAATATACCTTTGTTCTAACTTCACGTTTTATTAGTGGTTTTCATGGGTATAATACTGCAGGTGGAAAATTATTTGTCTTTACAATTATGAAGACATTGCTGCACAGCCAAGCTTCTAGAAGTCTGAAGCCATTTGGAATCCTTTTGGGTTTTTTTTTTTTTTTTTTTTTTTAAAGATTTTATTTATTTATGATAGTCACAGAGAGAGAGAGAGAGAGAGGCAGAGACACAGGCAGAGGGAGAAGCAGGCTCCATGCACCGGGAGCCTGACGTGGGATTCGATCCCGCGTCTCCAGGATCGCGCCCTGGGCCAAAGGCAGGCGCCAAACCGCTGCGCCACCCAGGGATCCCGGTTTTTTGTTTTTTTTTTGCCATTGGGAATTCTTGCATATTTGTATATGACCTCATTCCCCACCCCCTCACTCCCCCATCTCCCCCACCCACATCCCATTGGAAGTTTTTAGAATTTTCTTTTTATCCCTGGGATTCTCGCCAAACACCAAGACCCCCAACAGCGAGAAGAACCAATTCCTTTTTGCATCTTTTTTCTAGCTGCTTATCACCATTTTATCCCTTCCATTGTGTGTACTAACTCCCGATTTGATTCTCGCTGAAGAAGAGAGAAAGTATCTGCATAAGTCTCTTACCTTGACATGGTTGGTATGACAGCTGGAGGGAGGGCTCATCTTTGGTGCAACTCAGTTTGCTGCCTATAGCAACTCTGTACACCTGGATAATTCTTTCTGGCAGATTCTGACAGAACAACTGAAGTTGTTCAGTTAGCTGAGTATTGAGTTAGCTAATTGCTCCAATTACATCCATTCAAGTGTTGGTTTTAGCTTCAAAGCTGGACTCAGGCATTGCTCCTGGCTTATAACATAGTACTGTAAATGACTTTAAAACTAGTCCCCTAAAACCAAACAAAAACAGCCCTGCGTAAAGTGGCCAATGTCAAGGGAAAAAACCTCATTCGCCACACACCACATCAAATGAGGTCTCCTGACCTGATTGTTCCAAAACTGCAGTTTCACATAAAATAAATCCAAATACCACTTTTGTTGTTGTTGTTAAATATTTTATTCATTTATACATGAGAGACACAGAGAGACAGGCAGAGACACAGGCAGAGGGAGAAGCAGGCTCCATGCAGGGAGCTGGATGCCGGACTCGATTGCAGGACTCCGGGATCACACCCTGAGCCAAAGGCAGGCGCTCAACCACTGAGCCACCCAGGTGTCCCCTTTATTTGTGTTTCAGTTGAGGTATCTTTGCCCTTGGTAGCCCAGATTGCAGTTTATGACAAGATCATTGAACATTCTGCAGGCTCTCGGGGTGGTGCTGAGGTTAAGAATTTGTCCTAACAAATCCCAGGCTACTGACAGCCATTCAAGGGGGGCTACCATCTGTTGCAATGAACAAATGCTTTTCCTGTGCCTGCTCTGAAATACTTAGTTCAGGGAAAACCTAGCCAAAGGTGGGCAGCAGCTACGAGATTAGCCAGCAGAGAGAATTGTTACTTTAGTGGGTATCATTATTGGAATCTATTTATAATGTGTGAAGTTGATGTTTTCTCAATATTCATACATTCTTTTAACAAATATTTATTGGGTGCCTACCATGTGTTTGGCACTGTGCCAGGTACTTGGGATTTTATCGGTGAACAAAACAGACATTGGTTCCAGCTTTGTGGAGGAGTCTCCATTCCAACATGGAGCTAGAGAGTAAACATGACAGATAGACTACACGGTGTGTCAGAAAATGCTATGTTATGAAGGGAAGAAAAATCTGGGGAGGGTAAGTGGGGTGAGGGTGAAGTGTTAAATAGGACAGTCAGGAGTAAGCCTCACTATGAAATTGAGCCTTGAACCAAGACACTGTCTGGGAAGAGGATATTGAGGGCAGAAGGGAGGGGCTTTTGAAGATCCCTCAGTGGGCGCATGCCTGAGGTACGATGATGGGGATAGTGTCAGGAGAGGAGGTCTGAGAGGGAAGCACAACCAAATGTCATTGCCCTCTGCTAGGATGTGGCAAGCTGCTGCAGGCAAAGTCCACTGCACAGGTGGGTAAAGGAGGCTGGAGTTAGGCACAGAAGTCTGGGGCAAGGATAAGGAGGACCCAGGGGTTAGAGTCACAAAACTGGTATGTGAGCCTTGGGCCTGGATGAGGTCACTCAGGCAGACAAGTCCAAATTGTGGGTTATTCTACAGGCAGGGCGACTATTCTAGATTAAGGAGATTAGCTTTTCTTGGTTTGGAATTTTTCAAAATGAAAAGTTTGGGGTTGGGGGGGATGCAGGGAAAAAGTCAAAATTTAAAATCTGTGCTGCCAGGATGCCTGAGTGGCTCAGCGGTTGAGCATCTGCCTTTGGCTCAGGGCATGATCCTGGGGTCCTGGGATGGAGTCCCACATCGGGCTCCCTGCGTGGAGCCTGCTTCTCCCTCTGCCTATGTCTCTACCTCTCTCTCCGTGTCTCTCATGAATAAATAAATAAATAAAACCTTTAAAAAAAAATAAAATTTGTGCTGCCATAGACGAATTAGCCTCAGAAAAAGGTAGAACAAGCAACTCTTAAAATACCAAATCCACTAATTTTTCTCTAGTAGCAGCAGGATTTTAATTTCTTTCTGGATTCTAGAGCATCTTTTCAAGGACTAGGGGAGTAAGAGTGGAGACGACAGGAAATACTGATGATCTGCTCTTTGCCAGGCATTGTGCTAAGTGCTTTCGTGTACACTGCAGTGTCTTTCTCGTTTGTCATCCTGGCAAATTCCTTCTCGTCCTTCAGACTTCAGACACCCCCATCCCCTCTCTGCAGCCTTCCTCAACTTACACTAATGCTCCTAGTACTCTTACCGAGCAGCAGTTTTCTCCTAATATAATTACTTGTTTACATATCTGTCTTGCATGAATGAATTAAATGAGCATAAGAAACCTGTCTCCATTTCCAATGGCCAGCAGAGTCTGGCACACTGGAGGCGCTTAGTAAATAAGGCCTAACTTGATGAATATCTCATTTAATTGTCATCCTTCAATGCAGTTATTATCCTCGTTTTACTAATTGATTAGTTGAGGCTGAGAGAACTGAACATCCCTGGGATTTAAAAACAAAAATTAAATGGTTAAGGGCAGGTTTTTGCGCCGAGTGCTGAGCTACCACACCCCACCAGTTTATAAACACAGATCCAAACTAGTGCTGGTGATGTGCGAGACTTGGCTGTCCAAGCAGTGCTCAGATATTCCAGAGTCTTATCTCAAGTCTAGATTTCTGATTTTCCCTGCCCCTCATGAAATTTTTCTATCAGCATAGGGGACAGACAGGGAGTTTCAATGCATTTCCTATAGGAAGATGTAATGGGCATGAACCGAGAGACATGTTGCTTCTAAAGGCTTTAAGGTAGTCTTAAACCTAGGATTTAAAAGTCTTAGTTGCGGGGCACCTGCATGGCACAGTCAGTTGAGATCTGACTCCATTTCAACTCAGTGGTTGGTGGGTATCTCAGTGTCCTGAGATCAAGCCCTATGTCAGCTCTGTGATCAGCTCAGAGTCTGCTTGAGATTCTCTCTCCCTCTGCCCCTACTCCCCTTAATTGAATAAGTCTTAAAAAAAAAAAGATATTGTTGAGAGAGTAGGCAAATCAGTAGAGAAAGATTAGCAGTTGCCTAAGGCTGGGGACATGGGGATGACTGCTGATGGGTTGGAGGGTTTTTTTAAGGGCATGACAGACAGAATGCTCTAAAATTAGATTGTGGTAATGGCTGCACAACTGAAAATACTAAGCACCACTGACTTATATACTTTAAATGGGTGAATGTGAATTATATGTGAATTGTATCTCAACAAAGGGCTTTAAAACGTATTAGCTTTGGGAGCACCTGGGTGGCTCGGCAATTTAGCACTGCCTTCAGCCCAGGGTGTAATCCTGGAGACCTGGGATCGAATCCCATGTCAGGCTCTCTGCATGGAGCCTGCTTCTGCCTCTGCCTGTGTCTCTGCCTCTCTCTCTGTGTGTGTCTCTCATGAATAAATAAATAAAATCTTTTTAAAAGTATTAGCTTTTTATTTTAAGTATTAGCTTTTTAAAGAATAATAAGTGATCATCAGATTTTCCAGCACTCTTTCAAAATCCAAGTAAATTTAGTAGGTTCTATATTTGGGTTATTGTCTCCATTATCTTCATTCTTAGAGGAAACCTCCTCAGTACAGTGAGGTAATTTTGGGGTTGTTTGTATTGCTTGCTTGTTTTCTTTTGAGCTGCAGCATTCAGATGGGAGCGTTTGTTTCCTAGCTCCAAGCCTCCTTCCTTCATCTGCATCTGAGCAGTGAGAATGCTGAACTTGCTCATGCAGCCTGCTGATTGGCCAGCTGAGCCTCACGGGCCGGAAGGTCATCTGGAAGCCCCTCCTCCTGCCCCAAGAGAGGGAGATGGACTCTCCTAGCCTGCTCTGCTGGCTTGGGGACAAGGAGCTATGTGTCAGAGCTGCAGTCTTGTTTTAATTCCCTCAAACCATGTCTGCATTGCAGGGTTGGCCAACCCTGTTTCAGCGAATGCTCATCTCAGCCAGCAATTGCTAAAGCACCATTTCAAACTTTCTGGCCATGACCCTTGGTGGATCTTGAGCATAAAGGCACATGCTGTGAAGGGATCCCAGAACACTAAGAAACTGAATTTGTTCAGGGTTCGTGTATCACTTGTCAGTAGGGTTGGGTGATAGGAACTTTGTAGAACAAACCTCATTTCTGAATGAAAAAGCTGCTTTAGCAACCCCTAGCTGGCAGATAAAGGAAAGAGACTTGATTTATGCTTTCTCTTGCCTTAGAGATGAAGGGTGGGAATTCTTTTTGGTGGTTAGTGATGCAATGGATAAAAATCTTCCATTTATTAAAGAGAAACTATGTTGTGGTTGTACAGATTGCCCATCTGTGGTTAACGTCTATGAAAACCATTTCCTGCGTGCAATAAAAAGAAAGTGTTCTGCTTTCTCTACCAAATTCCGTGGGAACGGATATTTCTCTTTGTTGAAATCCACTACCCAGGGGCGCCTGGGTGGCTCAGTTGGTTAAGCATCTGTCTTCAGCTCAGGTTATAATCTCAGGGTCCTGGGATCGAGCCCTGCATCAGGCTTCCTCCTGCTCAGCAAGGAGTCTGCTGCTCTCCCTCTGCCCACTCCCCTCACTCCCCACCCTTCACCCCATGCTTGTGCTCATTTTCTCTGTCTCTCTCTCTTTCTCTGAAATAAATAAATAAAATATTAAAAAAAAAAAAAAAAAGAGAAATCCATTGCCCTGCCTTAGCAAAGTGACATCCTAGGCTTAGGCTGAAACAACCCCCTTCTTTTGATCACCCTATGCAGGTAACTGGACTCCTCTAACTGCTGGATTGGGAGGGTGCCATGACAGGGAAGCCACTAATGCTGATGGTAGTGTGCCTCAGCTTTTTAAGGACAGGTGGGAGCAGCCCTGGGGAGGTGAGGAGGTGGGAGTCTAAACCTCTTGGGGGGGGGGAACCTCTTCGAGTTGCCTGTTTAGGTTAGCAGGATTGCAGTTTCTAGGAGATTCAAAAAGATACCCTGGCTACAGAGTAAGCAAGTGATGTTGCAGATGCCACCGTGAGAGTGATATGGAGTCAGGACTCCAAGCAGGAGTGCCAAGTGCTGAGAAATGACCTTTTTACCGCTTTAGCCTAATCAAGTGAAAGGACCATAAAGCACACTCCCCTCTAGATAAGTCAGGAATCTCAGCTGTGTCCAACTTCTATATCCTCTCATTTGGAATTTAGCATGCTTCTTTAGGAGCAGTAAGAAGTTTAGAATGGAGAGGGAGTAATTTTGCAAGATGTATGGTAGCCGACTCATACGAGTTTCATTTTAAAGCCATGTGGTTCGTGTGCCTACCCATGTCTAGGAAGGAGCACAGGCGTGACTCATTTTCCATGAAGTCTCCATGTTGTAAAACAAAAGGAATATTTCTGATCAGACTGAGGACACCCCCACATTCTGAAACTTAACCTGATCTCAACCTGGGAGGTGCCCAGGAACTTAACATCTATTTTACGTTGACATCCTCAGACATTTTCTTGAGGAGATTGAGACTTGCCTGGGAGAAAAAGAAAGCTGAAAGTCAAAGAAAAAACTAAATGCTGTGGTTTGAGAAAGCATACCAAGTCCCTAATCAGCAATTAGCCAAACAAGCCATAATTGAAGCACATTTATCTTCTGCGTCCTATGCTTTGCTTCTCATGGTGGCTGGTTTGAGAGATGTGCTGTTTGCCCACCCATGTTTCCTGATAGGAGTGATTGGGGTGAGTGTGGCTCCTACCCTCAGATCAGGCAGGTGGTCCGCAAACCCACACTGGCTTTGCACTGTCACAGGAGAAAGTCAGCCAGGCTCTCCTTCGGGGGGCTCGTGACTGTCAGCAGCCAGGTCCTGATTCTGCCCCTTCTCGTCCTTACCTCTGTGGCTATTGGTTGGGAGCCCATGTAGAACCAGTATTTGGAAAACAAGCTGTGCCCTCCTCAGTTGAACTGCCAGACTCAACTGCATAAAGAAAAATGTCATTATGGGCTCCATTAGAAGCTGTATTTAATAATTCCTTGAAAATTCTACCTCAGAACTGTAAATGGTATATTTGTGTTAGTCAGTAAATTATTCCTCCCAGTTGTACCCGATCATACAAATTAAAGCAACAGCACTTTGCACCTCAGGGGAAAGCATCCCCTTCCCCAGGCATAGTCCTCATTCCCAGTAAATTAAAGGTTTCCACTGTGGAGAGACAGGCCTTCTTCACTCCCTGACTGCTATAAAATGAGAGAGGTCCTTCCCTGCTGTGCCATGATCCCCACCATAGGAATAGTGGAAGGAAGGAAACTGCTGGAGCAGAGGCAGGAAGAGATGTGGCATTATTTCTTTCACAGAGAATGAGATGAAACCACAGGGGAGTGGAACAAAGAAGGGAAATTCAAGAGTATAATTTCCTAGGGGTCTTGTGGGCCAGCCAGAAGGGTTTTCTTTTGCCATTGACTTCTGTCACTTAACCCGTAAACATAGCAGGCCCCTGGGCTCTTGAGAAGAGTGTCTGGCTATGTAAATGAATGCTTCCATGTTGGCCAGAGACCTTTGTACTTACCATTGACTTGTCCAATCTAGGACTGTGCTGATGATCTTATAACCCTTGGCCTTTTCTCTAGTTACTGCTTTTTCACTTTTAGAATCTTTCTTACAAGATAGAGTTTTATGATTCCTTTGAGATTAACCAAATATTTGTCCTTGCAACCGGATCCTTCACTTTTTCACCTCAGTCTGTCCTGAGACATTGCCAGGGCGTTTTATAGAGTGAAACACCAGAAATAGGCAGTCAGAACTTCGTGAACATCCTTAGAGTATTGTCCTATGTATTTACACATTGATTACAAATTCATTACAGAGGGGAGAGTATACCTTTACAGGTGAGAGCTCTGGCAGTCACCACCTTCCCGAAGGGACCACACTGAGCATCACGAGTCCCGAGCTGACCTGACACTCTGCCCATCGCTATGTGATGATGCAGTAAGCAGTACCCAGCCTCATCTACCTGCCTACTTGGCACAAGAAACAGACAAACCCTAAACAAGCAGTATTCTATAAGACTGCTAGCCTGGACTCCAAAACTTGGCAATGGCATCAAAGACGAAAAATCAAACAAACAAAAGGCAGGGGACTATGCTAGATTAAAAGTAAAGGAGGCTAAGAAAACGTCAGATGTAGTGCCTGAAGGATGGAATAGGATGACCGTCAAGGCCATCTGGAAAGACAGTGAGACAAATGAGAATAGGACTTTAGATGACACGATTGTATCAGTGTTAAAATTCTTGGGTACAGAGTGAGATGTCGTGTTTATGTAGGAGGATACCTTTAGGCATCACATGTCCAAATGCTTTGAGGTAAAGTGGCATGATGTCTGCAATTTACTTAAAAGTAGTTTTGCACCCCCCCAAAAAAAAATTTAAATAGGGAAGGGGGGAGGGGGAGAGAGAAAGCAAATATGGCAAAATGTTAATAGTGAGTGAATCTAAGCGAAAAGTATTCAGATAATAGTTCTCTGCTTTCAACTTTTCTGTCAGTGTGACATTTCTCAAACTAGAAAGTTGGAAATTTCTGCCAGACCACCCCCAGAGTTCTTGTGCGAGTGCTCCCATACCCCATTCCTTAGAAGCCCGAGTGGATTTAAAGCAAAAAAAAAAAAAAAGCCTGAGTGGAAGGAATGCTCATAGTAAAGCTCACATTTTCCCAACTGACAGTACAAGTCCTTGTGCATTTCCACGCAGATTTCTCTCTGCATTATATATATGAACCAAGTACTACAAATACCTTTGTACACCAAGGAAGTGCGAGGAACAGAACCTGGTCTTCGTAACACTTGTCTTACTTTGATCTTCTTTGAAAAGTCTGAACTAGTCAGCTAAATAAAAACAAACAATGGCCCTTTGTGACAGGACTCCCAAACCCACTGAACTGACTGGTTTCAGCAACACAATAGACCAGCAGAGGACTGTTCTTCACAAAGAAAAGGGACATTACATTAACTTTCTCTTGGAGTGTGATGCTAAATAAACTGCCCAGCAGATCCCAGTAAAAAAGTCTTCATTGTCACTACAGAGCCTCTAACCCCAGTTACTTGTCTCAAGATGAATAGCCTTGATTACAACCAAGACCAGGAGACAGCGCAGGTAGACATCCTCTCATGCTTTGGGAAAACAGTTCGTGGCTTACTGTGAATGAATGGTTCATCCTCTCCAGGAAGAGCTGTCCATATCAGTAGAACCAAGTCAGCTAGAGTGGTTGGGCTTCCAGCATCAGCTGAGAGGCCAGAGCAGGGCATAGGCTACCTCTGTGCTTCATGGACAAAGAAGAAAGAGCTAGAAAGGACTTTTTGTAATGTATTGTTTCAGAAGTGATGAAAATTCAGAACTTTGCCACCAGAATAATCAGGTTTGTTTCAGAGACATGTTTTAAAGATGTATGCCCCTGACATCAGATAAGACAGACTTGGGGCACTTGGGTGGCTCGTTCAGTTCTTGATTTCAGCTCAGGTCATGATCTCAGGGTCATGGCATCAAGTACCACATTGGGCTCTGCACTAAATGTAGAAGCTGCTTAATATTCTCTCCCTCCCCCTCTCCCTCTGCCCCTCCCCTTGCTGTCTACATAAATAAAGAATTTTTTTTTTTTAAGATTTTACTTATTTGACAGCACAAGTAGGGGAAATGGCAGAGGGAGAAGCAGATTCCCTGCTGAGTAATGTGGGGCTCCATCCCAGGACCCCAGGATCATGACCTGAGCTGAAGGTAGATGCTTAACTGAGCCACCCAGGTGCCCCAATAAATAAAATCTTTTAAAAAAATCAGACAGACTTAAGTGTACTTCATTCTTGGATTGGTGTAAGAGTAATAGAATTGAGTGGCAGATCCTTGGCTATTTGTATAAACACTGAAGCTGCTGCCATTTGCTGGCCTTTATGTCACCTTTTGCTGAAAGATGCCATTTGGGGAGGGATGCTGGCACTGTATCAATGTTAATAACAGATTCAAGAGTACTGACAGTTTGTCAAGCCACAAAATGTTTAAGATCATTTGGAATTTCTTCCCTGACTTCTGATTTTCCACTTTCCTGAGCCCAGTGTCCCATAGCATACTGCCAGTACAATGTTGGGAAGTGAATGGGATTTAAACTCTCCCTAATGTAACGCTGGCTTCCAGGCCATTTCCCTGAGTTGTCTCATCTTGGGCTTTGGGGAGATTACTTAGAGATTTGCACAGGTGAGGAGTAAAACTGGCCCAGGGATTGGGGCTTTACTTTTCATTCTTACAGATTTCAGCTAAATCCAAAGAAGGTTTAAAAGAGAACAGTGGTTCCAAGCAGACAGCTCTCACTGAAGACTTACCATCGTAAACTTTCTTCCATTTCTCAGGGAGTAGTACCATGCCAGTTCCAGATCCTTGTATGGCTCTGGAAAGTAGTCCATGTGTGAGCTACAAAAAAATCCACTCCTGCCTTGTAAACAGATGACAAATACTAAGGAAACTGAGTAGCTGTGCCAAAGAATCTTTGTTCCAAATAATTTGCATTTTAGTGGTTATGCAAGTTACAAAACAGAAGGCATAATGGAGCCAGGCTCTGTGTGTTGAAGTTCTAAGTAAAGGTCAGTAGTACTTCCTTGTACATGTGCTGACCCTATCCTTGCTGGTCTATTTTTACAGCTGCCTTTTCTGGCCTGTTGGTTCAAGTGCAGTGTTGACTCTTCCATTTGGATAAGCCCATTGTCAAACCACTGTGATTTAGTTCATTAAATATGTAGTGGTCACGCACTATGGTGAGGCTTTGTGCTACACTGTCAGTCAAGAATGAGTAAGACAGGGGCCCTGTGTACAGTGAGCTCCAGGACAACAGGGAAAATAAGAATACCCCCTACATACAACACCATCACCAAATCAGCAATGATAAAAGTTTCAGTATGGAAGGGATCCCCAAAAGCTACCTATTCCCAGCTCCAGCAGCAACCATGTGGAAAAGACAGACTGGAGGTAAAAGCACTGAGTGCTAGTACCACGTCTCCCCCTGGGAACTTGGGCCAGTTCCTAACCTTCTTGGATTTTAGTTAATTCATCTCTAAAATAAGGAGGTTGAATTAAACATCCTCTCAGATGGTCCCTCTTTTGTGCCCTCTCAGTATGCTGTTATAATTTGCCTGTGTGATGATCTCTATTACATTGTTTCCTTGAAGCCAGAGATCATGCCTTACATATTCGTGTGTCCCTAGTTCCAAGCACAATGTCTAGTATACAGTAATTTCTCAGTAATCTGTTGGAGGAGTACAATGAATGACCGACTCAAAATTCACTCCCAAACCTAAAATTCTATTCTGTGGGCCAGCTGGGTGCCTGAGGCCAATTTTAAAGATCGTGGAGAAAGATGTGCCCACTTTTCCTTTACACTACAACCAGTTGTAGTGTCCTGGCATCCTCTCTGTTTCCATTTAAGTTATTTTTCCCAGCTCCCTTCCAGCCCCTATGGTAAATACACAGCAGAATCCAGAGCATCATGATGGTGGCTACAAAACAAATCGGTTGGGCAAATCTGAGTCCATGCTTATGGAGCTGGAGCAAAAAAACCAAGTTACTATCATATCTTTCTGACAGATTCTACAGGATAGAGTTTATCACTTAGGTGCAGTGAATTTTGTTAAACTTCTATTTCTGGAGCTAAAGAGAAGCAGAAGTTTTAGCAGATTATCATCATAAACTTGGAATTCAGAAAGGAAGAAGCTAACTTTCATTTTGCCCTTTTTGTCCCTTTTACTTTTCTGAGTTCTGAATCTTTGTTTATGAGGTCTTCGTTGGTGTCTTCATTGGTGTCAATGTTAGCACAAGACATTGGGCTGGGTGCTGTGGGAAGGGAATTAAAGATAATTCCTTATTGAGGGATAACTAGACAGAATGTATGAGAAAGAAAGGCTTTGGGGGCACCTGGGTGGTGAAGTTGGTGAAGTGCCTGCCTTGGCTTAGTTAATAATCCCAGGGTCCTGTGATCGAGTGCTGCATTAGGCTCCTTGCTCAGCGAGGAGTCTGCTTCTTCCCTCTGTCCTTCCCCCTGATCTTTCTCTTTCTTTCTCTCTCTCTCAAAAATAAATAAAATATTTTAAAAAGAAAGAAAAAGAAAAGGCATGGTAGGAGCCTCTTTCACCATCACTGCCCACTGCCCTCAGCCATGCTCTCTTATGGTGTGAAAGCCTGCTGCTTAGCGCAGAGGCAAGCAGAGCCCATGCCAGTTGGACAGGTTTGTCTTTACATCAGGCTTACGGTAGTTAGGCCTGTAGAGGACTGTGACATTCAGGAAGAGGTGGTTGAAATGCCATTGTTACATTGGAAACATCTTGGCAGCAATGTGCTAGACATGTCTGAGTATAATGTGGATGTAATCTGCCAAGGGGCAAGTAAAGGGTGCATTTCTTTGGACTTTGCCTTGCAGTAGGCGAATGAAGAGTCTTTTGAACGAAATACTGTGGTCTTCTGTGACACAGCTCACCATACTTTAGAACCAATACCAGAAAATCCGTAGCTGAGGAAAGAGGTGGTCTGTCAAAGCCAACTCTCTGATAGTACCTTGCCCAGTACCTCCCCTTGATGGCTTTGGAGCCCAGAAATAGAGAAATCAGAGGTTCTGTTGATCTGGTGCCTGAAATTGCACCAGTTCCTGCTGACAGCAGGGCAATCCCCAAGAGAGTTCTAACCTCCCCCTTTCCACAGCTGCCAAAGGCCTGTGGGAGGCCACTGCTGATTTACTCCCTCCTTGCTAGCTGCAGTTCTTGGTACCAGCGCGGTGCTCTCGGCAGTGCTCTTTCCCAGCAAAGAGCCAGCAGCCCTTGCCCAGAAGCTGAGGCTTTCTTGCCTGCTTTCGCTTTCCTGAATGTCTGATTGATGGACCTTAACAACAGAGATAGGGCCAAGTTCACAGTAAATGTGCCTGCCTGAAAACTGTGATGGAGTGATGCCAGAATTGTACCATGGAAGCCCCATGTGAAGGGGGTGATGAGTGTAGCGCTCAAAAGCCTGCAGGAACCCCACATGCCAGGTTCCAGGAAGAAAGGGCTGTCATGATGAGCTTCTGCGTGTTTTGGCTGCTACTGTAAATGTGTCATTCACTTTGATTTAGCCTCAAATACAAGACAGGTAATTTTGCTTTCAAGACTTTCAGATTAGGAAATCATAAACCATGTTCGTGACCCAATGAAAGCAGACCTGGAAGCTTTCTCTTAAAGCATATTAGTACTGGTGACATTTTGCTGATGTTTAGCAATAAACAAGGCAAAGAGGGATTATGGCTTTTTACTTTTCTGGAACTCTCTTCACTGCTATGCAGCAAAAGATTATTTTCTCAGACCTCTCAAAGTGAATTGTCAGAAAGATTATATAATTTGGGAATAGTGTCAGAGCTATATAGGCTGAGAATGGGAGATGGTGTACAGAGCCTGTGGTGTTGCCCAGGTAAAAGCAGAAATTCTAGATGATTAAGAGCTGATTAGTGAATGAATGCAAATGAAAATTATAGTCCTTAGAATCCCTCAATTTAAAAGTGTTGTGAGCACCCTTTATTTGAGCTACAGAGATCTGATTCTCTCCTAATTGTTTCTGTGATTCAGGTTACATTTTTGAGTGCCTACCATGTACCCTCAGAGAAAAGTAGTGTCGCTCCTAAGCATCTTCATTAGATTCCCCTCAAAAAAAAAGATTCCCCTCAAAGTAGAACCTCAGATAAGTCTGTTAGTATAGGTCATTCATTGGGAAGCCATCCTTGGGAAGTAGGAGTGAGGAGGTAGAGCGAATGAGAGGGGGAGGGAGGAAAAGCCAGTATGAGAGTATGTTTCCAGGACTGCAAGGCCTCCTTGCCATCAGAACTTTCCATGAGCCTGGCCCCAAAGGCATGAACTCCATCACACGGCCAGGCAGGCCAGGTAGTGCTTCTGACTTGTAGGCAGGGTCAGAGCAGGCCCTGCAGGCAGGAAAAGAAAGCCTGGGGGTGCGTGCTCTTGATGGATGTTGTCAGCAGTGACTGAGCTTGCTCAGGATTTACCACTATGGCAGCAGCTAGAATCAGAGTCCTCAAGCATCTGCTATGAGAGGGATTGGTGCTGTACTGGGAGAAGGACTGGGTGCACTAAAAACACCAGCAGAAGGCATCTCATCCAGAGATTGGGGCAGCGTCCAAGAAGGAAATGGCCTCTAAGCTAAGACAAGACTAGATGAATGGGAGATGAACTATAGCTCTATGGTTGGAGCTTAGATTGCAAGGGTAAATATGCTGAGGGAAGATAAGCAAGAATTTTGCAAGGTAAGGAAGATAGTCTTCATTGTAAGAGCAATAAAGGGTCAGGGAAGAGGGGCATCTGGGTGGTTCAGGTGGTTAAGTGTCTACCTTTGGCTCAGGTTGTGATCCCAGGGTCCTGGGATCAAGCCCTGAATCAGGCTCCCTGCTCAGTGGGGAACCTGCTTCTCCCTCTCCATCTGCTCTTTGCCTTCCTTGTGCTCTCATGCTTTGTCAAATAAATAAATAAATAAATAAATTCTTTTAAAAAGGGAGTGGGGGCTTAGGGAAGAGACATGTAAACAGAAAGACATGATAAGTTGTATATTCTAGAAAATTTCACCCTAATGACAGTGTGTGAAATAGATGCCAGGGTGGAGCCCGTGAGTGAGGGTGAGACAAAGCAGAAGTCAGGGAAGCCAGTGAAGAAACTGCAGCTCTCCAGGTGAGAGCATATAATGGTGAGAGCTGGGGGCACATTCTAAGTTTCTATGTCCTCACTCATGCTCTGCTCCTGGTAAATATAGCCTGAGTGCACACGCCTGCCCGTGTGTACATGCATGTGTGTGTGCGTGCTTGTGTTTTGATGAGACAGTCATAGGGAGTGAGTTATCTAGAAAAGAATTTTTAGAAGATGTGAATTGAAAGTTCATAAAGAGCTGTTTGGAAAATTCTAAAGCAAACTGGGAAGGAAAATAACTGTGAGAAAATATCTCAAATACTCAGACATGAGACAGCACAGGGAAGGCTCTGCACTGAGAATCAGAAAGACCTTTCTTTGTCCTGGCTCTGCATTTTCTATTGGCTTGACCTTTGTTGTGTCATTTAACCTCTCTGAACTCTGTTTATTTGTCAAACTCAAAATGAGGATGATGATGCTTGCCCAGCCTATTCTGAGTCAGTGTAAAGCTAATAGTGTGTGGTGGGAAATGACCGCAACAGGAAAGCTAACATCCTCTAGACCAACATGAATAGGACAGGGGTATGGAGGGTCATGGTTTAGCCCCAAGAGTCTTGTGTTCAGTGTAGACTGAACACTGGCCTGTCTACCCACTCCGGGGCAGGAACAGGGCATCCTTCGCATCCTTCGCAGTCCATGTGCTTCAGGGAGGTGGGTTCCAGAAGGGTTAGTGTGACACTAGATCCTCTTGAAGGCTCCTCCCCCTGTTTGGAAACTCAGTGATCCTCCTTCAGGCCATTGTGAGAGTAAGAAGAGAAAATAGTAAAGCGCCTGGAGAATTAGCATTGTAGGCAAGTGAAAGGTATGACTGTTGATGTTGTCAGTAGGTCTTGTGATGTTAGCTCAAAGAAGATATACACATTTGACTCTCTTATATCTCCTAGCAAAACAAAGTCACTCCCAGTTTCCTGCATGGTATATGATATATTTTAGTTTCATAAAGAGACCAATGACCATGTTCCTTTCCCCTAATACCACCTTCTTACTAACTAGCTATGTTCTATTTTCCTTATTTTTTTCTCTTGCATTTAACAATGACTGGAAACATGTGACCTGCCAAGACTTGAACTTGGCATGTGGGGTTTCTCCCACAGTCCATGATCGAATCACCAGCAGGGAGAACACAGGCTGTATATTCCCTCCTTTCAGGGTGAGGAATGTTCTCCACCTCCTGGGAAAATCCAGGGTCCTGACTCAACAGGAGTCAAAAGGAAACTGATCTTAGAGTCCTTCTAAGATACTGTGACTTCTTGCTCATCAGTGTTGGGATCTGTTTTTCTTTTTCTTAAAAGCATTTCCTGGGGCGGCCCCGGGTGGCTTAGTGGTTTAGTGCTGCCTTCCAACCAGGGGGTGATCCTGGAGACCCAGGATCGAGTCCCATGTCGGGCTCCCTGCGTGGAGCCTGCTTCTCCCTCTGCCTATGTCTCTGCCTCTCTCTCTCTCTCTCTCTCTCTCTCTCTCTGTCTGTCTCTCATGAGTAAATAAATAAAAATCTAAATAAATGAATAAAATGTAAAAAAAATTTTTTTCAAAAAAAAAAAATCATTCCCTGGGGTTTTAGGGCACAAAAGATGACTGACTCAGTATGGCTGACATTTATTACACCTTTACTCTGTGCCAGGTGGTATCGTAAAGCACTTTATATAGAAGATACACCACAGCCCTATGAGTAACTATTCACTTGGTAGATGATCAAAAACCAAGGCAGATGTGTTTAAGTAGCCTAAAGTCACACAGAGCTGGAATATGAACATAGGCATGTGATTCCAAAGCCCTGTCTGAATCATGCTGCGCTTCTCCCTCCCTGCAAGCAGAGACCTGTCATAAGAGCATACAGAGGGCCTCAGGATTTCCTATTCCTTGGTCCTTAGAGCAGTCAGAGATGTTAAATAGAAAAAGTGCGTTTGAATTCTAGTCTACTTAAGTGTTCTCCACAGCAGGCAGGAAGTACCCTAGATATAAAAATGGATTCCATTAAGATAAATAGCTCGAATCTCGGGAGCCCTGTGCTAATCAGAAAAAAATGTGAATCGAAAGCTGACAGTTCTTATATGCTTCATGTTTCATTTTTTTCCACTTTCTCTAGGTTAAAAAGATCAAGTGGCATGAGCAGCCTTTTGGGGAAAATTGGAGCCAAGAAGCAGAAGATGAGCACCCTAGAGAAATCCAAATTGGACTGGGAGAGCTTCAAGGAGGAGGAGGGCATTAGTGAAGAACTAGCCATCCACAATCGAGGGAAGGAAGGGTAAGAAATAGTAGATTCTATTCCTCTGAAAATCCTAAACTCTGAAATAGTTTATTGTAGACAGGCCACCCAGGGTTTTTTTTCCTTTTTTTTTTTTTTTTTTTTAAGATTTTATTCGTTTATTTGACAGAGAGAGAGAGAGAAAGAGAGAGCCAGAGAACACAGCAGGGTTAAGCAGCAGGCAGAGGGAGAGGGAGAGGGAGAAGCAGGCTCCCCCACTGAGCAGGAAGCCTGATAGGAGACTCCATCCCAGGACTCTGGGATCATGACCTGAGCCAAAGGCAGATGCTTAACCAACTGAGCCACCTAGGCCACGGCCACCCAGTTTAAATAAGCAGGTACTTTTCATGGTGAAACAAAAAATGTGTGAGTACTTTGGTTTGTCGGTAAAGCTCTGTTCTGGGGAGCAGGTCCTCTCGGTGAGAACACTGGAGGTCACAGGGTTAGGTGGGTGGTATGTGAGCAGCCCTGCTCTCAGGGCCAGTCATGTCTGCCAGGCTGAGCTTTCCGAATGATAGCTTCTGTGAAGTGTAAGTCACCTTGCTTCATCACATGGTCAGATCTGGCTCTGTCAGTCTTAGTCTGATCTGAATGATTTTGCCTTCTGTGAAGCCAGCCCAGTGGCTTCAAGAACAGAGCCAAGAGTGCCTAGATATTGTCATCTTGTGGATTTTTGTCTGTGTCACTATGACCCAATCTGAGGCTTCAACCTGTATGACATGCCAGCCCTCAGCACCCAGACTATCACTTGCACCCTTCCTCTTCAATTTGGAATACAAAGAGGACGTCAATAGGCCCGTATTCAGGAATGCCCAGAAAGACAGTGTTTGGTGAGTACTTAGGAACCTCAGAAGGAGCTAAGAAGCAAAGTTGCTGTAGATCAGGGTCCATGGCTCAAGATCATCACTCTCTGCCCCTAATGGTGAATAGAAGTGTCTTGGGGGCTTATCAGAGAACTCTGGGTCCTCCCTGCCCCTGCCTCTCACCAGAAAGGGCTTTCCATGCTGCACACAGCATTTCTGAGGCTCAGCTCCTTTGCCTGTGAATTGGGATAGTGGTACCACACTGGAGGTGAGTGTGAAGATCTCATAAAATAATGTATGTAACATATGTATAACATACATACATGTGTATAAAGTACATAAAGCCCTTTGCAGAGTGCCTGTCACATAAAAGCATAATTAAATGGTAGTCATTCAGGTTATTTATAAATATGCTAAGTTAAAATAAAGACAGGTGAGGGGGTTATTTTGGGGGTCATACTTCTAAATTTGGCTTCAAGATCATTTGAATGAACCTACAAGCTGTTCAGTATGTTTTAAATTACTTTATGAGCTTGGTTAAGTATCAGGCTCCTAAATCACTCTGTCAAAGATAGAATGCCACAGGATAAAGGCTAAAGTGCCAGTGTCTTCTGAGGAAGGCCCAGGATAAAGCACAGGCAGGAGTCAGTGTTATGCAGAGAAGGCCTCTGACATTTGCCCCAAACATCCCTGTCTCTGACTCTATTCTGGTTACTCACAGGTCATTCCTCTTCTCCACATTTGCCTAGTGATCTAAGGCAGCAGAAGGCCTGCCAGTGTGCAACACTTTATTGGTCCTCTGAGTATTGATTATGTGGGTTGGACAGTGTTCCTTCTGCTCAAGTTAATCGAGGTCTTATAAAAGGAAGTAATGCTGTTGAAGATAAGACAGAGTTAATAAATGTAGACTGAAAGAGAAAACAAGATTAAAAGGACATCTATCTGCCCAATGAGGACTTTTCAGGTGATAGAAAATCAGTAACTAGGTTAGGGAACCACTAATAGTATGCAGCCTTTAGGTACTCTGCTTTCCCCTCCTTCTCTGAACCTCTTCACCCCACCCAACGATTCAGACAATCTGATTGTGTTTCTCCAGTGTGGATCTGATGTCTTCTTTGCTCTGCCTTTGGCTCTTCTTACCCTCCCTCTCCAGTGCCTGCTCCCACCTCCACTCACATGCCTTTCCTAGCTCTTGCAGGCAGATTAAGGGGCCCAACCCCTTGTACAGGGAACAGGCTGTAGCTCTGCTTCTTACCTTGGCTAAGCCTGAGAATCATCTTGCAGGGGTGCTTTCAGAGTTGGGGTAACAAGGCCACTCCTGTACAGAGCTGCTGGATCAAGAGTCACAGCTGTATCTTTAACTCACTCCTCAGGTGCTTTTGATGCATGCCAGGGTTGAGAATCACTAGACCATAGCATCACAATTCCAGAGATTAGAGCAAGACAACCAGCTTCTGGCTGAGCCTTTCCAACACATACATAACTAGAGAGCCAATTTCAAAACAGGAAATGTCAGAAGGACAAGAAGATTTCTCCTGAGAAGTGTGCCCAGTGGCACGCTATGGAAGGAAAGAAGCATAGGAACCAAACCTATAAGGTCTTTGGGTAGAGGGCAGGCAGGTCAGGCCCCTAAACTCTCTCACAGGGATGCCAGTGGCAGCAAAGTCATCACCTGGGAGGGGGATACTCTGCAGGAGTATGTGGAGAACCCCAAGAGTTGTACCCCTGGAATAAAAGTGACCTTTGCCAAAACCAAGTGGTTTCAGAGCTACCTACCTGTGAGTAGTGATTGACCTCTGCCATATATTTTTATAAGACTATGGCCTTTTCATAAGTACCAAATTTAAATTGATCTCTTATATAAGAATTCAAGTCATAAGTGATGGTAAAAATATTCCTATTATGCACACAGTCCTGATTAAAATAAGACTGTATTGAGATTAAAAGCTTAGGTCATGCTTTTTATGATTTGATAGTAACTCCAGTTCAATAAATGCTAACACATCTTTCCCCTTGTAAAGATTTGATAGAATTTGAAGCTAGATTGGTCAATATATGGTTATTATTGTCCAGTTATTTAAAAGGCAATTTTGGGATCCCTGGGTGGCGCAGCGGTTTGGCGCCTGCCTTTGGCCCAGGGCGCGATCCTGGAGACCCGGGATCGAATCCCACGTCGGGCTCCCGGTGCATGGAGTCTGCTTCTCCCTCTGCCTGTGTCTCTGCCTCATTCTCTCTCTCTCTCTGTGACTATCACAAATAAATTTAAAAAAATTTAAAAAAAATAAAATAAAAGGCAATTTTGCCATCTTAAAATATGCATATGCACATAAGGAGACAAGGTACCTAGAAACCACTGGCACAGGACCAGATAATTTCTAAAATCTGTATCTGATACTTCCATTGTCTACATTCTTTGCAGAAAATTTACTAGAACTCTCATTAGACATCAATAAACTAAGCACTCCAGTGAAGGGCCAGCGATTGACCCTTCATTGAATTAGAAAACAAAAAATCACTATATATTGATTAAAAAAGACATATGGAAACAGCAGGATTTGGGATAAGTGAAAATAAAAAAGAGACAGGATAAACCATGCAGCCACGAACCAGAAGAAAGGTGTAGTAGTCATACTGATATTAAACAAAACAGACTTTGAGACAAAAGTGTTACCAGAAATAGAAATGGTCGCCTCATAATGGTGGAAACACTCAATGCATCTGAGAGATATGACTGTTCACATCCAGATGTCCCCCTGACCTTAACTGGACAGCAGTCACTCCCTGCAATTCAGCAGTCCCGCCCCAGCTGTGTTCCCAGCAGAAATTCAGTTGTGTGTTCCCCAAAGACAGATGTGAGGATTTCAATGATAGTGCTTTTCATAATATGCCCAAACTGAAAACAACTCAAGTATCCATCAGTAATGCAGTAGGCAAAGTGTGAAGATCAAATTGGCTTTATGCAGTGGTTCCTGAATCAGGCATCCTCTCTACCAAGAAAAAGGAAGCTCTAGAGGGCTACAGAAAGGGAATGGTTTTCAAAAGGAGGACAAGGAAGTCATATATAGAAAAAAGGATTATTTCAGGTGAGGTCACCTCCATTTGTGTACAAAGGGTTTCAGTAGGTGGATTGCATCATCTTTCTTTGGAGGATGAAGAAGGCCCATGTGACATATTGGTGCTGACCAGAAGATTCCTCACTGACCTGTTAAAGGTTACATTCCTAGAGGGTTGAAACCGCAGTGAAGTTAGTTATTAAGTCTGGGTTTAATAACCTGGGGCTTTAACCTAAATGACACCATTTTGGGCCTCAGGTTTTCTTTTTAACAGTTTACAGATTGGGTTACTCTTTAGCAACCAGAATGAACATGGCTAAATTCCAATAATAGAGTAACAAAGTTCATTGCAGTATGATCCCATTTATATAAAAGGTCAAAAACAGGCAAAAGCAGTGTGTCTATTGAGTCATTTTGTGAAAGAAGCAAGTCATGAAAGAATTCACAGTATAAGTCTATTTATATCAAGTTCAAAATTAGGCACAACTAGACCATAATGTCAAGGGCACAGAAACTTAAAAGGCAAGCTCACACCTGGCTGGACCGGCATTGGCCTAAGAGTTATGCAGGGGCCTCCTTTGAGCAGCCATCATTCCACTTCTTGATTTGGCAATGGCCACATGAGCACTTGCTTTATGACAGGTCATTTGTCTTGCCTGTTTTATACACTTTAATCTGTGTATGTTACATTTTACACAAAACTGAATTGAAACTGGGGCGCCTGGGTGGTGCATTCGGTTGGATGTCTGACTCTTGGTTTCAGCTCAGATCATGATCTCAGGGTCATGAGATTGAACCTCTTGTTGGGCTCTTTGCTCAGTGGGGAGTCTGCTAGAGATTCTCTCCCTCTTTCTCTGCCTCTCCACACCCCCACTCACTCATGGGCATATGTAGGTGCTCGCTCTCTCATAAATAAATCTTAAAAAAAATAAGAAATTGAAACTCTATTTGTCCTGGTTCTACTACCAACCTGCCATGTGCTCTAGTCCATATCTTCATCTATAAGGTAGAAACTCTTCAGTGTACTATACTTCTCAAGTTTATCATGAGAAATAAGTAGGGGAGATGTCTGGTGCGTTAATAAATATAATGAGTCCTCTGCCCACTCTTCTTTCTCCCATCTGCCATTATTGACCTCACTGTAAGGGGCATTGCTGCAAATGGAAAGCTAGGTGCCTTACTCTTTTAAATTCCCTCCTGGTGTCTTCCTGCCAGCCCTTCCAGAATACTTTCTACAGAGGTGGCAGCTATAGTTTGGAGGCATCTCCTCCAATCTCCCTGGCTCATGTCTCTTCCTTCTCAGGGCTGAGCTCCGGGTAGCCATCCGTCCTCACATTCCCTGCAAACCCCACACTCCAGGAGAGCTCACTAGTTATGTGGCTGAGGTTCCCCACTATGATGACTCCCAGAAAATTTCTCCTTGCCCGACCCACTGTTGGACTGAACTCCAGACTCCTTGAATAACAGCTGTTGGGTTGACCTCTCCATTTGCATGTCCAAGACACACATCAAACCTAACATCCAAAACCAAACACTTGCCTCCTTTCCAAAAAGATTCCTTCCTCAGTCAGAAAATGAGACCATCACCATCCAACTTTTAAAAGAAAAACCTAGGAGTCATTCTTGATTTCCTCTTTGAATTCACATTTTGAAAGTCCAGGAGACAGTTCATTCATAAAGTACTTGAGTCCAGCCCCATAGCCACTGCTCTGGCACAAGCCACAGATCTGTTGTGCTCCCTCCTTCCCTTTGTCCCTTCCCTGCAGTCTCCCCCATAGTAACTAAAAGGATTTTTAAAATACAACTTTTCCTCTGTTCCCTACTGGAAACCCCCCAGTGGTACTAATAGTCAATGTTCAGTTCCTTATCCTGGCATTCTAGGCTCTTCCTGAGCTGGCTCTTGCCTACCTCATGTCCCCTTTTCCCCTTCTCATGACAGCCTCTGTAGGGTTTCTCCCAGTGCTCCTTCAGGATGGCTTTTGTCACTTGGAGTTCGACTCAGATGCCACTCTAGCCACACCCCAGGAACTGTCAGCCCTGTCACTTTGTTGGAGCGTGTCGTGTTCTGGTTGATATACAGTGGACCTCCAATGGCAGGGCCAGGTTCACCCCCAAAAGAGGACCCAGCCCAAAGCAGGTGCTGAGCCATCTCACTGTCTACATGCCTGTCCCAGTAGCCACTAGACAATCATGGCTTTGTTTTAGGACCTAGTAGGATTAGAATTAGCCCCCCAGAAAAGAAGGGCATGATATATCAGAATGATGTCTCTGTCCAGGCATCATTTCCAGGCAGCAGAGTTGCTTAAAATCCCAGTACCCAAGATGGTCCATCATCTCCACAGCAGAGTGGCTGCTCTTCCTCTGAGACCTGGACTCCTGGGCTGGCTCAGCATTTCTGGAGCAGCCTCTAGCATTGCTTGCTCTAGCCCTGTAGCTGATCATCCAGGCACCCTGGCAGTGTGTGGGGCCAGCTGAGGTAGAGAGACCAAGGGGACGGCTTGGCTGCCGCTGGCATCAAATTGAAGGTCAAGGAGCACAACAATTGGAAACCAGGTGTGTTGATGATATGGAGAGGCATGAAGGAGCCCAGGGAAAGTCATTCTGCCTCCATGACCACCCAGGAGTCACTCAGAACCAGCACAGCCTGGTGAGATGGGAAGACAGCAGTGAAGAAGCTTCACTAAAATCACCATTCTTTTACTCTGGGCCTTAAGAGGTTTATAAGTCACATACTATTCCACGGGGATGAGGGGGATGCAGGCTTTTGCAACACTGGACAGGTTGCTTCTCTCAGGCAAAACACTGCCTGTCCTATTGCACCCATCACAGGGCTTTATCTTCAGACATCCTCCACTGCCTGCTGTTTCCCAGAGCTGGGAACCAAGCTGACCCATGCTGCCGGTCACATTTGTGCAGCACTGTATGTTTGCTCAGGGAACTGAATGCTGGCTCTCTCGGAACAGTCATAACACAGCTGGCAGTGCCCTCAGTTGGGTACCTGCCTCACATGTCCCTGCACCTCCATGTGCTTGCTCCTCCTTTCCCTAACCAGTGGGGAGGAGGCCTGGATCTCAAACACTTGGTATCAGAAAAGTAATTTGGGTTGAAAGATCAAAAAGATACCAGAGCCTGTTTTATCTAACCTGGTTCTGAAAGGAAAAGCTATAAAATAAAATCCCTTAGGTTTTGATGCTATTAGCATGTTTTATTAATGAAAGTAAAGAGCAGCTTCCTCTTAAATGGGCCACCTAGAGCAGTAGTAGCAAGAAGGTATGATGCTCTCACCCTACCTACACCCCCCGCCTCGGCTTCCCAGTGGACTGGGCCCAATCAGGCTGGGTCCCCAGGAGTGCTGGGCGCAGACCAGAAAAACACTATTTCACTTGTCTGCTGGTGGCTGTGTTCTGGGATTCTAACCAGCTTACTATGCCTGAAAACTTCCTGAAGTTCAGTTTAAATAGGCCATCTACCTGGGACCCCATGGAGGAGGCAGCGTTCCCCAGAAACCCTTGCTCTTCTGGAACATTTGGTCTCTTGGCCCCTGTTCCAGCTGTCCCAGGTTTTGAGGCTTTGTAGTGGTACAGTCACCCCTCAATGCTCAGTTGTTCTTTGTTTTATTGTTTACAAAGCACTTCTCAAAGGCTCCCTGCATTGTCAGAGGGGCGTTACAATCTTTATTCCTGTTTTACAGTGAAGAAAAATAAGGCAGAGAAATTAAATATCTTGCCCAAAGTCAAATAGTAAATATCAAACCCGCTCTCATCCTCAGCACCTTTCCTATCTCTCGGGGAGAGGAGTGGTCCATATCCAATAGAAGTTTTGTTCCTGGCCAGCTCTTGGCTGGATCCTGTTAGCAGCTGCAGATGGCTGTAAGTGGGGAAATGAAGTCTCCAGGCCTGCCTTGATGGCCTTTGTCTGGGTTGCCCTTGAGAATTCAGTTGCGTTCTGCACCTGTGCCCCTCTTGGCTGCCTGAACCCTTCCCTAAACCTGAGCTCTGCCTGCACCTGCCTGTGAAGCACCCAGCCTGCCTTTACTCTTGAGAGTCTCAAAGTCAGCTGGACCCAGCACAGCTTCAAGGAACCTGCAAGGCCATCAGTCATGCTCAGTGAGCATCCTAATTTAAGTATCACTTCCTCTTTAAAGGAAAATTGAGAAGACCACAAATGCTCAAGCCCACACACTTCCTCTTCCTTCTCTGACAGATAGCACTGGGTAACGGCTCTCTGGAGATATGCCCTAAATTCCCCTGTAGCCAGGGTGTGCACCCTTTTTTTTTCCTGCTGAACATCAGGGGATAGTTAGGGCTGTCAAAATACTGATTCCCATCTCCGTCTTCACCCAGGGCTGCTCAGCTAAGCTGGGGGGGTGGGGGGGGATGATGGTTGAGCCATGGCAGAGTCCTTTGGTTAATTTTGGTTAGCATCCCCTCTGGAGAATTGAGGGCCCCTTGGTGATCGGTGGAAGGCCAGCTTGTCCTGTCACGTGTCCACTTAACCCACGATAGTCCACCTTGTCTTCTTCTTTATCAAAAGGGGGTCCACAGTGTCTGTGGCTTTCCTGTCTGCCAAGGAATCTGAAATCCAAATACAGCCGTATCTGACCATAACACACATAGCCAGGCATCCTGTGTTTCACTCACTAAATCTGATGGCCTGATCTGGAGGGGTTATGTCAAAGCGAGGAGCAAGCCCTACTGTTATTTCCAACCATTCTGGCCTCTGGTTGGTGGTGTAGAGTCAATAGCTTAGTTCCTGATCCCTGACCTAGTTGCTGATAATACCCATCAAGAGACCTGACTGCTCCCCTTTTGGATCTGTTGTCCTTCGGGACCCTGGCAGAAGCTGGCTTCCCAAAACGTTGGTGGCATTAGCTGCCATTTTCTTGAGCACCTGCTCTGCTAAAGCATTTTATGAACACTCTTTCAGTCCACAAAGCAGCCCAGAATTCATTTTTCTTTCTTGTTAGATTAGGAAACAAGATTGACAAAATTAGGTGGTTTACCAGAGTCACACAGCTAGCAAGTGACAGTCAGAGTTTGAACTCAGAGCCACCTGGGCCTCTGCAGGAAGGCATGGGAATGGGCTGCAGCAGGGTGCCACAGTAGGGCATGCAGTGCCCCAGCTCTGCAAGGGAACACAGACTCCTGAACCTGATAACGTTCTTGTCCTAAACATAATGACTTTGTGATGACAGATGCACATTTTATACAGTGCAACAAAAGAAAAATTAGTACAGAGATTCAATTATGTCTCCTATTTTCAATGATAGTTTTGCTCTCTCAGTAGATTAATTAGCAGCAGAGATCCCCTCCCCCAGGCGAGACACGACCCACTTTATGGCGTGAAGGTGCATTAAAATGCAGCTGTGTCTCATTAAGCCACCAGCCACTCCTCCTTCCCTGCCCACTTCTGCCCTGCGCTTCCTTCCCATCACACCCTGCCCAATGAGGACCTAGGGGAGCCATGTCTGTGAAACTTGACCCCCGTTAGGGCACAGAGCCCCGACCTTGTGAGGGGCCCTGGATGTGGACTATGGGTGGCTGCTCTTGCTCTCATTCCCTTAGAGAGACCTCAGGGAGGCATTTTAGACCGGAGTGGGCAGAGGACACCCGAGAAGGGCAGGGGAAGGAAGAGAAGGGCACTGAAGACAGTGGAACCCCTTGAAAGGGAGTGCTCTATGTGCCCACTTGAAGCTTCCCTGCAGCCCCAGGAAGTAGTTTCTACAAAGACCCTGTTTCTTCCATTTTCAGATGCACCTTTTTCCCACAGTTGGATGTATAGTACATATGCAGGACACATAGCTTTCCCTGGCCCCCCCAACTCCACACACTACTAAGACCAGGAAATACGGCACCGCTATTTTGCTGTTGAGAAAAATGAGGCTCGGAGATGTTCAGTCCTTGGCCAGTGCAGCCTAGCTAATGTGAAACAGAGCTAGCTACCCACTGAACCCATGCCTGCTGGTCGAGTGGACAGTTCACACCTCCGTGGGTGGGGGGCGCTGTGCTCCTACAGGAGTCTGCTGACAAACCTTTTGTATTTTCTTCTAGGTACATTGAAAGGAAGGCTTTTCTAGACCGAGTGGACCACAGGCAGTTTGAAATCGAGCGAGACCTCAGGCTGAGCAAAATGAAACCCTGATGTTATGGGGAGGAAATCAACAGCAGCTTAATCCTGTTTACAATGTGAGCTTCTGATGCATCTGTGAAATGTCTCCAGTGTTTCTCATCAGCTGTTCCCACCAAGGTCTCTTTTTCTACGTTGGATTTCTGTCTTTGTATCTTGATCTCACGTGTTTCATTCATTTTACTTTTAAAAGTTTGTCCTTAAAAAAAATAAAAATAAAAGTTGGTCCTGCGAGATGAGAGGCTGGTGAAGATGAGGACACCACTGGCCTTCCCTTTATTCTCCAAAGGCCACCAGCCAGGCCTGCCTGGGCTGGCCCTGGGGAGGAGAGCTGAGCAGCCGGAGGGTGCGTTTCTGGGCCCTTTCTGAAGTCGGCCTTGCCCCAGAGACCCAGGGAGGACTGCTCACTAATGTGGGTAGAATGCCAAGTCCTTGGCAGTTTTGTTCTTGTTCCGCTGCTGCTTCTCTCCTAATCTCTTCCTCTCTCCTAAATGGGATTCTTATTCACTGGTGTAAGGTCAGGCTGAAAATAAACATGCATTATTGCTGAATTAGGGATGTTTTTCCCCCTTTGGCCTTTTTCCTCTTCCCAGACAGAGTTCAAGTCAGTTTAAGATGTGCTCCCACCTCAGTAATTCTTTTTGTTTGTCAAAGACTCTGAAAGACTCTCTTTTTTATACTCAGTAGGAAAATTTAAATTCCAAACTTCATAGTAATAAAGCAGTAAAACCCCACAATTTGCTTTTGGGGTGTGTGTGTCTGGGTGTCCTGAGCAATATGGACAGGTTAAGGGGAAGGTAGAGTTCCAAAGACTGGAAGCCAGTGCCTGTCTGGACATGTAGCCAGTGTGACCTTGACCACAGCTTGGCTTTCTGAGCCTTTGTTTCCTGGTGTGTAAATGGTACAAGTAACACCAGTACCTTATATGGTTGAGACAAGCTAATGATATACCTGGAGTCCCCCATCCAGTCCTTGAATTCATGGGAAGAAGATCATGGCAACCAAGGCCTGATCCTCAATACTACATGGTTATGGGGTCATGGACCTGATTACTCAGAAAGGTAGTTTACTGGCTATGTTTGAACACATTGTCTATTCACATCCACTCTGATAAAGGATTTTAAAAGTGGTAATAGAAGCCCTTTGAGGGCTTACAGATGGCCTGTAAGGCCTCAGTACAGTCCTGCACAGCGATACAGGAGTAACAGGAAAGTCCTCTAAGGTAAGACAAGACAGCGCTCCACTTAGGGCAAGTGCATCCAGACCCTCAGGAGCCACAGCTAAGACTGAGATGATGCCAGTCCTGCCGCGTGTCAGCCTCTAGGCATCACCCTCTGTTTACCACCTCTTCTTTTCTGAGTCCTGAGGGCCTCTAGCACTGGCTCTCTCACACAGTTCTTCATACTACGGCAGCCATATATGAGCCGGCTCCTCGTCTGTTTTGAAAAACGATCTGGAATCCCACAGAATAAGTGGTGCTGAGCCCATCATAAGTTAGGGGTTTTCTTCTTTAGCAAATCTTCATGCCTTTGAAGCCTACAAGATCAGGACAGCAGCTGCAAGAGCATGCTGGGTTCTTCGCACAAGTGGGTTTGCTCCAAGGTATGTGGAGAGAAGTTGGAAAAATCAATGAGCACTGCAGCATTTGCAGTGTGCATTTGCACTTCAGTTTCTGTTCCCAGCCCTCAACATGGGCTTCTCTCCTGTGCCCTGCATTGGATTAAATTTACAGCTGTGCAAAGGTTAGTTCCTTTCTGCTGCTCTTGAGTTAGTGGATCTTTTCCCAGCAGGTTCACTGTACACATCTGATCTCCACTCAGTGACTTTTTACACATCCAGAAAGCCCTTCGGGAAGCAGCCTAGTGGCCAGTCTGCCAAAACTAGGACTGGGCCCCTGTCCTGAGTGGCCGCCACCAGCCACCAGACTTCAGAAAGCACTAGGCTCATCAGAGTCTCTCCCTCTCCTCCCCTATAGACTAGGCAGGCTGCTGCAAGCAGAAGCATTTGGGTTCTTTTATATCAAAAGAGTAAAACACCAAAAAGGAAGTTGAGAGAACCCCACTCTTTACTATCCCAGCCACATGCAAGCTATCCTGACACCCTCACCGTGTGCCTTGCACCAAGTGGAACATAAACTCCACGCAGCCAGTAAAATAAAAAGCCCTTCAAGTCCAGCCCCTTTTGGCAGAATCTGGCAGCTTGTCAAGGAATGTGTAGCTGTTTACACCATTCCTGTTACAGAAGCCCTTCCTCCCAACTTTGTGCACCCTTACTTCAGTGTTCCCAGACTTTCACAGTTCAAATAATTTCATTTGCCTTTCAGCTGCCTCCATAGAACCTCTTTAAAAGCCACCTGCATTGGGGCGTTTGGCTGACTCAGTTAGTACATGTGACTCTTGATCTCAGGTTCTAAGTTCGAGCTCCAGGTTGAATGTAGAGATTACTTTAAAATATTTAAGGGGCGTCTGGGTGGCTCAGTCAGTTGAGTGCCTTCTGCCTGGGTCATGATCCCGGGGTCCTGGGATTGAGCCCCACATCAGGCTCCCTGCTCAGCGGGCAGCCTGCGTTTTCCCTCTCTTTGTCCCTGTATGTGCTCTCTCTCTCTCTCTCTCTCTCTCTCTCTCTCTCTCAAAATAATAAAATCTTTTAAAAATACATTTTTAAGTGACTTATATTAAACTAAGTTCATCATATTGATGAAGCCACTTCCTCTGGCTAATACCTATGCACGTGTGTATCTTTGTGCACACATGTATCATCCTACAGTGAGACTTAAAAGCAGCTTCAAAGCTGGCTCTTACATACATCTCATTGGCCTTTGCTGGATCATCTGCCTGCCCTCAGCTGGAGGGGAGGCTGAAAAAACTTGCCATGGGAGATGGGGAGTGGAATTAGGAATAGGTGATAGGGGGACGCCTGGGTGGCTCAGTGGTTGAGCGTCAGCCTTTGGCTCAAGGTGTGATCCTGAAGTCTGAGGATCGAGTCCTGCATGGGCTCCTTGTGGGGAGCCTGCTTCTCCCTCTGCTTATGTCTCTGCCTTTCTCTCTGTCTCTCATGAATAAATAAAATCTTAAAAAAAAAAAAAAAGTGGGTAATAGGTCAGCCAAACAGTGGTACCTGAACACTCAATTCTTTGTCATAAATCAACAGACTTGTCTCCATTTGGTCCTTTAAATTGTCACCAAGGAGTGGGAGGAGAGATGGGCCGTGTATTGATAATTGTTGAATCTAAGTGAGGAATCCAGCAAGTCCTTCACACTATTATCTCTACTTCTATTTGGATTTGTTATTGATCGTGAATCGTTCTTTTTTTAATCGTGCCAGAGAAACAGAATGGAGCTGTTTAAAGGAAAGGACTAAGAAGTGCGTCAGCTGTTCTAGGACAGAACGGGCAGCCTCCCAGAGACCCACTCCCACTGTGCAGGTCTGACAGTGGCCAGGAATGTAGTGGCAGGGAACCTCTGGTCTACGAGGAGGTGCTCCCCGCCTCCCCAGATCCTGTGCTTGTTGTAACAACTTGGAACCCAGTCTTTGCAAGTTGCGTTTTGTCTCATCTTGTGGGCCTCCTCACCCCCTGTGTTCTCTTACTGTTGTGGCTCAGTTCCCAGGGACAGGAACCAGCCAGCAAGACTGGTGCCGGGGCAGGCACATGAATGACTGCTAACTGTAAACCAGGCCGCAGGATACGGGAGTCTTCCCAGCCCTGCCTGATGGTGAACAGGGTGCTGGGTGCTGTGGCTGCTGGGCGGGGTGGGCCTCGGGTCTCCTGAGACCACCCTTGGGCCTTCCTGGGTGGTGGGCTGTGCTCCTGCCTGACCCTGTCTGTCAGGGCTGGGAGGACCTTCCTTCCCAGCCAGTGTTGCCACCTGTCCCCCATCTACCTACCTCACTCTCAATGACCTGAGAGCTGCCTCAGTGAATGCCCGGCCTTTCCTGGTGGGCCCACTGAGACCAGGCTGGGTGGTGGGGCTGGCAGAGGTGTGACCATGTTTAGCCGAGAGCCCCCTTTTCCATTGGTCCTGTTTGAACCATGGCAGACACCATCTAGCCCAGTTTTTAAGAATAAGTGGATAGTATTTTAACTGGCTCTTCACATCTACATTTAGTGAAAACTATTGTTCCCAACTCCTAAGGGAAATGATTTCTTTTTTGTTGTTGTTGTTGTTGTTGATTTCCCTTTATCCGGGAGTCGGGATTCGGCAAGTGGAGTGGCTGAGTCAGTGCTGAGAGGCAGCTGGGCTGGGGCACCATGCACTTCGCCTCCAGGCCCTTGGGCCAGGTCTGTTGTGTGAATGATGGGTACGGCCCAAGCGCAAAGTGCAGAGAGTCCCCAAAAGTTGTTTCCTGCCCCTGATCCGTGCCATGAGTCTTTGTCTTCTCCTTGTCCCACATGGGTGTGTCAGATTTCCAGGGCATCGGATGTCTTCTCATTGCTGAAAAAACTGCCCCCAAACAATGTAAGGTCAAAGAATAATGAGCTTCCTTCTGCGATTCTGCTCACCCATTTGCCGAGGAACTCAGTGCTCTAATTAGGAGCTCAGCGATGGTCTCTGGGGAAGAAGGGAGGGTGGTGAGAAGAACTCGAGGGAGCCGTAGCCGCGGGAGCTGCGGGGAGGCCCCGGGATGGGAGCCCTGGCAGGCAAGTGGTGCAGTGGTCCCACTTCCTCGTGTGCCATCTGTCAGATGCCCCTCATGTTTCAGCTGAGGAAACTTGCCTGAGGTCAGACTGTGAAACCACCAGTGATCACACCTCCACCTTCTGCCTGGAGGGTCGGGTGGGGGCGGGGAAGGCAAAACTAGACCGCCTTTCCCCCTCTGGATCCCAGCGCAGTGCTGAGTGCCGGGGGACCGGTGAACCCGAGATGAGGAGATGCTTGCTGTTGGAGAATGACATCTGGCACTCGCAGGGCCCAGAGCTTGTGGCAGAAGTCCACCCCAGCTGTGGGCACACCCCTTCTGCTTCCCGTCCTGCCACTGCTCCGGGGCAGCGGTCCAACCACTCTGCAATGGCAGGAGCGCCTCACCCAGGCCCCCGGGCCTTGTTCACACAGGTCTCTGGTGAAGCGTCACTGAGGCATAAGCCGTGCTCTAGAACCAGGTTTCTGTGCTAAGCAAGGTACACGGTGTTGCCCTCCTTTGGGACGCCGCCAGTTTCAGGGAGTGCGGGGAGGAGGGGGGCGGTGTCCAGTTGATGGCTCCTTGGAGAGTTGAGATATCCTAAGTGCCTCTCACGCTGTACCTCCTTTGCTAGGGGTGTTCACAGTTCCTCCCCTGGACTTTTCTGTAAAGCCTTTTCTTTTTTTTCGTGCCCTCCTAAGGCAGCTTAGATCCCAGAATACTATCAGATTCGATCTGGGTGCACAGGCAAGTCGACCACCCCGAGGAAAGTGGAACGTGTGAGTCCAGAAGATTCTGACCTGCTTCCCTGCAGCCGGGAATGGCCCAAACCACAGAGACCGTCTTTCAGGATCTCCTCTCCATGGTCTGCCAGCCAGCTTTCATTGTGTTGTCACCTCAGCTGATGGGGTAGACTGTGACCTATGCTTAAGTACAAGGTGATAGGGAGGGCGTGCGGAGAAATTAACATTGCGCAAGAACACCATCCTAGTCTGACACACGGGTTGTCCTGCCTCTTATCTCCAATCTTAACTGTGCCGTGATCCGGGTGGAGTCCTTCTGCGTCCCGGATACCTTGTTCAGAAGGTTGCTGAGAATGGTGAATACCGCTCAGCCTACCTCACGGTGTTTCGTTAACTGAAGTACACTATCCATGTGTTAGGTTACTATAATTAAATTGCTTGCCTGGCCCCCAGCTCCCCGTGACAGGCTTATGTGAATATAAATTAGCACTTTGAGGATGTGTAAACTGGAACTGCCCTCAGCCCATGACGCAGCAACTTTACTCCTGGCTTGACATCCTGGAGAAGCCATGCAAGGAGACAGGCTTATTGGCGATTGTAAAAACCTGGAATCTACCCAGTACCCATCAGGAGAAAGGATCGATTGTGAAATAGTCACACAGCACAGGACAGCACAGCAGTTAACCGAATGAGGAGGGCTGCATGCATCAGCACAGATGAGCCTCATAAGCAATGATGATGCAAAAAGCAAGCAGCAAGTCCTAACATAGGATCCCAGTTACACAAGTTCAAAAACATGAACATGAAGGTGATGGTTGCCCAACATTGCAGATACACTGAATTTTACACTTTAAAATGGTTGGTTTTGGGGATGCCTGGGTGGCTCAGCAGTTGAGCATCTGCCTTCAGCTCAGGGCGTGATCCCGGAGTCCCGGGATCGAGTCCCTCATCAGGCTCCCTGCATGGAGCCTGCTTTTCCTTCCTCCGCCTGTCTCTGCCTCTCTATCTCTCATGAATAAATAAAAATCTTTTAAAAAATAAAGTAAAATGGTTGGTTTTATGTTATGTGAATCTTAACTGAATATAGAAGGAGTATATAATTATATATGTAATATATGTAAATATAATTATGTATAATGAACGGGTGATAGACAGTAAACTCAGCATAGCGGTTACCTCTCATGGGTTAGGTCATGGGTCAGAGAAAGAAAAGGAGCTTCATTTACAGATGTGGTTTTATATCTTAAATTGGGAGGTGACACACATTTCTTATATTATTCATTATGCCTTTATTTTCTGAAGTATTTCAAGACAATTAAAAAAAAAAGACAAGCTCACATTTTTTTAGAAAGATTTTATTTATTTGACAGAGCCAGAGAGCACAAGCAGGAGGAATAGCAGAGAAGCAGGGAACTGAGCACAGGGCTCAATCCCAGGACCCCCAGATCATGACCCAAGCCAAAGGCAGGTGCTTCACTGACTGAGCCACCCAGGTGCCCCACAAGCTCACATTTAAATTTGCATCACCCCTGTCTGTCTCACAAAGAGATGTCCAAGGGATGGGCAGCACAGGGATGCAGGGGTTGCCATGGTGATGAGCTTGCTGGCCATCAAGGAACTTTCACTGCATCCCTAGCAGTGAACTTTCACTGCTGGGCTAGCAGGTATTCCAGAATGATCTTCCCAAATGGCTTCTCATTTCCCCAGGAGATGAGGGACTCACTTAGGCGAACTACCAGGTGCCCCGCCATGTCCCTTTCTCTGTAGAGCATGTTGGGTGGCTGGGAAACTAAAGGGTCTGTGCTAGGCCATGTGCCCCCTCCCAGCACAGCCAGTGGTTCCAGGACTGCTGAGTCAGCCTTCCCCTTGCCCACATGGTCTTGACAGATGCGCAGACAGGACACAGACCATATGTTAGAAAGATGCTTCAGTGGGCCTTGACTTGTTAGATGCAAATAAATGGTCCCTGACCCAGATAAACAAGGTTAAAATGTGAAAACACCAAAATGAATTATAATATGTGTTGTTTTTTGTTTTGTTTTGTTTTTACAGATTTTATGTGAAAACACCAAAATGAATTATGTGTTGTTTTTTTGTTTTTTTTTTTGTTTTTTTTTTTACAGATTTTGTTTATTTATTCATGAGAGACACAGAGAAAGACAGGCAGAGGGAGAAGCAGGCTCCATGCAGGGAGCCTGATGTGGGACTCGATCCCGGGACTCCAGGATCACGCCCCGGGCCGAAGGCAGGCACTAAAGCACTGAGCCACCCAGGGATCCCCAACGTGTGGGTTTTCTAGTTATGGAGCTGCCCATCTTCAAACTCTGCCCAGCATCCTCAGCTGTCCTCAGGGCCCTTGGGCCACAGGGGTGGGTGCCTTCTCAGAGGGAGGGGTGGCCAGAATCCTCAGGGTGTGGAGGGTTGCTGCCCAGCTGCTCTGCTCTCTTTGGCCTTCCCTCTTCTACCCTAACATTGCTGCATTATTTCTAAGTCTGGAAGCTCTTTGGGGCCCAGAGAATGGCTTCTAGGGCAGGGACAACCCTCTGTGTCCCAGCCACCTCATCGAGATTGCCTTTGCCTTTGCCTTTGCCTTTACTTGTGTCAAGCTGGACCCCACAGTTCTGTTACCAGTCTGCCCTTGAGCTCCATCATGGGACCTTTGAATTTGAGGTTAAGGTCCCACCCCAAACTCATCTACCCCCAGCCTTCCTGCACCAACAGTGCAACCTGTGTGTGCCTGTGAGACTGCTGCGGACAGCTGGAGCTGGAGATGATGAGAAGCGTCGTTTTGTGGAAGCCTCTTGTCTTTGCAATGCAAGTGTTTTCCACAAAACTGCAAATAGCTCACATGGTATAATAAAAAAAATTAATTAAAAAATAAATAAATATTTGTTTTTTGTGCAGTTCTGGGTTCCTAAAGCCCTTGGGATTTGTATGCTAATGAGATTCCTCAGGGAGCCCTAGATAGTTTCAGGATGGGGCCTGGTCACCAGCAACACCACTCCTGTAAGTAGAGGTTTTAAACTTTGACTCTGGGGCACCTGGGTGGCTCAGTTGGTGAAGCACCTGCCTTTGGCTCAGGTCAGGATCCCAGGGTCTTTGAATCGAGTCCCACAATGGGCTCCCTGCTCAGCGGGGAGCCTGCTTCTCCCTCTCCCTGCCTTTCCCTGGCTATGTGCATGCTCTCTCTGATAAATAAATAAAATATTTTTTAAAAAGTAAGCTTTCAGTCCTATCCCTGGGGCGGGAGGAGAGGCCAGAGATGGAATCCAGTTAGGCCAATGATTTAATCAATCCGGCCTATGTGAGGAGATCTTGTTAAAAACCTCTCAACAGTCAAGTTTGGGGAGCTTCTGAGTTGGGGAGCACATCCACATGCCAGGAGGGTGGCACACCCAAATTCCACAGGCCACAGGTACAGAGGCTCTTGCATGGAAGCCTTCTGGACCATCTTCGTCTGGCTATTCATTTGTATCCTTTACAACGAACAGTAATAATACATAGTGCACTTTCCTGAGTCCATGAGTTCTAGCAAACCATCAAAGCTTTCGGGGGTGGTTGTGGACTGAGCAGAAGCCTGGGTAGTCCGAGCACCCCATTTGCGGCTGGTGTCTGAAGTGGAGGCAGCCTAGTGTGAAGGAACCTTTCATCGGTGGAGGGTGTGAGCTGACTCTGGGTACTTTGTGACAGAATTGAATTGTTGGACATCCAGGTTAGAGAATTTATCAGACCCCACTTTTGTCTATTCCTTTAACACCAAACATCCACCACAGGTGACTGAGAGGCAGCATGGTCCAGTGAGACACCCATATTGCAGAGTGACTCGCTTGGGCACATGGCTTGGCCTCTGGCCTCCCCTGCCCCCATTTCTGTATCTGTAAAGCGAAGGGGAAGGGTTAAATCATCCCAAGGGTTCAGGGGTGGGGGCAGGGAGTGAACACTGGGAACCTACATTTCTAACAAGCAGCCAGGTGATGCTTATGCATTCTGAAGTTTGAGAACCCTGCTTATTAAAAGTTTAAAAAGCCTCCAGCTATGTATTTAGGACAATTCCACCTTCTTTTACTCTTTGCCACTTCAAATAATTCAAACTCCTAAATTCCTGACTCATCAACAAACCAGCAAATCAGCGCCAGTAATGAGGGTGCCAGGGGTTCCTTCCCTACTGTCTACGGAGACCCACCCCTAGGAACTTTCTCTGACATCCAGAAGCCTTTGCAGGCACAGTCAAAAGCTTAGCAGGAAGCCCCTGAAAGTTAGCAGTAACTTAGAAAAGCAGCTGAAGGCCCCCAGGGAAGCAAGCAAGAAATTCAAACGACAAAATCCACCTAAGTCCCAGCAAACACAGATGAGGCAGCAACCCTTCGCTGCCAGGCTGGCAACAGATGGCAGCCCCACGTGCACGCACACGCATGCTCACATCCACTAGGCCAAGTCTGTAGTGTGTCAGCGAGGTTGCCCTCCAGCTTGGAGGAGCCCCAAGCCACCAGAGGTGCAATGCACCCACCCAAACAAGCCGGGCCCAGGCCCTCCTGCCTGTGAGCGCCGTGCCTGTCACTTCTCCCTCCCTCTGATTATAGGAGACTGTTGGTTGTTGGGCAAGCAGAGGGAGAAGCAGGCTCCATGCAGGGAGCCCGACGTGGGACTCGATCCTGAGACTCCAGGATCATGCCTTGAGCCGAAAGCGATGCGAAATCCCTGAGCCACCTGGGCTGCCCTTACGCAACTTTTCCTAAAGCAGTTGGAATTATACGGTACCTGTGCAGCTCAAAACAGAAGCTACTGACCACGCATGGCTATTTAAAAAAATGTTTTTTAAATCGACTCCATGCCCGAAGTGGGTCTTGAGCTCACAACCCCAAGATCAAGAATTGCATGCTCTACCCACTGAGCCAGTCAGGTGGCCCTAAACTTAAGTTTTAAAATCACTAGAATTGGGACACCTGGGTGGCCCAGTGGTTGAGCATCTGCCTTTGGCTCAGGTCGTGATCCCTGGGTCCTGGAATCGAGTCCCTCATCGGGCTTCCTGAAGGGAGCCTGCTTCTCCCTCTGCCTATGTCTCTGCCTCTGTGTGTGTGTGTGTCTCTCATTAATAAATAAAATATTTTTTAAAACTTTTTTAAAATGAAATAAATCCGTTAGAATTCAGAATCCAAAAAAAATAATAATAATAAAAAGAACTTGAATTTCAGTTTCTTAGTCACACTAACCAAAGATCTCAAGTGCTCGGTAGTCATATGTGATTAGTGGTACAATATTAGAATGGGCAGGCACCCAATGTTTCTATCACCATAGAATTTTATTGGACTGCACTGGTGTATGCAGTTTTATATTTGCCTTTGTTTACTCTGTAGTACATGCCAGGAGCATTTCCCCATTGATTCAAATATCCTTTTTTTAAAAAAGATTTATTTATTTATTTATTTATTTATTTATTTATTTATTTGAGAGAGAGAGTGTAAGCAGGGGGAGGAGCAAAGGGAGAGGGACAAGCAGACTCTCTGAGCAGGAAGCCCAACTCGGGGTTCGATCCCAGGACCTCAAGATTATGATCTCAGCTGAAATCAAGAGTCAGACACTCAACCAACTGAACCACCAAGGCGCCCCTCAACCATCCTATGAGGAAACAGTTTTAACAGCTGTATAACATGCCATCACATAGTTGTACCATAATCTATTATACTGGTCTTCCACTGCTGGTCACTGAGGTTACCCACTTTCTGTTGTTATAAGTAATGCCATGATGAACCACCTTGTCCTTAGTTCTTGATCAGCATCCTGGTTATTTCTAGATTACTTTCTACAAGTGGAGTTGTCCTGTCAGGGAAAGCACACGTTTTCAAGGCCTTGAAATATAATGCCCAGTTAACCTCCCAGAAAGGTCTCCCTCTCTCCAGCCAAGTGGTTGCGTGAACCCTCTGAGGAGACAAGATTCAGCAAAGCAGCCCTACTTGCCTGTCTCTGAGCACGGCGCCCAGTGCTTCCGGTGGGATGTGTCCGGAACTAGGAGGAGAATGGCCATCCATGGAGAAGACTGGACTAGGTCGTGCTTATGTGCTGAACTTTCTTTGGTACCAGCCCAGCCCAGCCCAGCTCTGTCTCTAGAAGTGGCATTTGAACAAGGCAGACATGGTGGTTGATTTTATGTGTCAACTTGATGGGCTAAGGGTTGCCAGGATAGCTGGTAGACCATGTCTATAAGAGTTTTTTTCTGGAAGAGATTAGCATTGGAATAGGTAGACTGAGTAAAGATCCTTGTTACCAGTGTGGGCGGACATCATCCAATCCATTGAGGGCCTGGTTAGAACAAAAGGTGAAGGAAGGCGAATTTGCTCTCTCCTTGAGCCCAGACATCCTTCTAGATCGATCAGCGCTCCTGGTTCTGGGAGCCTCTGGACTTGGACTGGGACATGCACCATCAGCTCCTCCCCAGGTCTCCAGCCCACGGACAGCCAGTCATGGGACTTGGCAGCCTCCCTGTCTCCTGTTGCTTCGGCTTCTCTGTAGAACCCGACGAATGCAGCAGCATATGCCTCAGGACCGGATTCATCACAGACCTAGTTTTGTGGCACGTTCATCTGTGACTCGCTCTAAACATTTTCTGAACCTGGATAGCCTTACCTCTCGGGGCAGAACAGTTTTGTCCTTTAAGGGGTGCCTGGCTGGCTCAGTTGTAGAATAGGCCTCTCCAGATCTCAGAGTCATTAGTTCAAGCCCCATGTTGGGTGTAGAGCTTGCTTTTAAAAAAAAAATTTTTAATTAAAAAAAAAGAAAGAGGTAGGGCTTCACTACACTTCTTTCACACTTTCCCACCAGTTCTGAGGTTTGGTGAACAAGTCCGAATTTACCTTAAACTATTATACCCAGCTACAAGGCCTCCAATCTTACTCCCTCTCTGTCTTTATCTTCCCAAACTAAGGTTTCCCCTCCTTTTTCTTTCTTCTTTTTTTTTTTTTTCCAAGATTTTATTTTTAAGTAATCTCTACACCCAACGTGGGGCCCGAAGCCACAAACCTAAGATCAAGAGTCCAGCGCTCTACCCACCAAGCCAGCCGGGTGCCCCCACCCTCCTTTCAATGGCTCGCCTGCCCTCTTTCTCATCTTAGCCCCTTTGTGCATTCTCCAGGTCTACCATATTGACCTTGACCTGGGACTGGGCCATCAGTTCTGGCACCATTGTTTCTTTTTTAATTTTGACTGCTTCTTGCAGCCTCACTTGGGTTCTCTGTAAGATGGGGGTGCCTTTGACAAGTATGAAAAAGCACCGACTGGGCTGATGGCAACCACCTCATTCAGTGTGTCCTTGGAAAGAGGGAGCCAGTGAGGCTGGGGCAGCAGGAGAGCCAGAGCTGGCCTGGGCTTCTGTGAATGCAGATGGCAAACTGGTTCACTGACAACTACAGCAAGACCCCAGGCATCCCAGGATGAGTCAGGCTTAGGCTATCCCAGGCCTCACGACTGCTGAAGCTCCTTCCTTGGATTTGGGTAAGTGGAATATCTGGAAGGAAACCATTTATTTTTATTTTTTAAAGATTTTATTTATGTGACATAAATTTATTTATTTATTTATTTATTTATTTATTTATTTATTTATTTATTTATTTATGTGAGATGCCGCAAGCAGGGGTAGTAGCAGGCAGAGGGAGAGGGAGAAGCAGGCTCCTCACGGAGCAGGGAGCCCAATACAGGACTCAATCCTAGGACCCTGGGCAGGGCCTGACCCAAAGGCAGACACCCAGCTGACTGAGCCACCCAGGAGCCCTGGAAGGAAACCATTTAAAACCAACCCAAAGGTTGTCTGGGTGGCTCAGTCAGTTGGGCATCTGACTCTTGGTGTTAGCTCAGGTTATGATCTCAGGGTCATAGGATCGAGCCCCGCATTGGGCTCCATGGTCCCCATGAAGTTGACTTGAGAGTCTCTCCCTTTCCTTTACCCCGCACCCCCCCCCCCCACATACTATCTCTCTCTCTCTCTTTTTCTCTCAAATAAATAAATTAAACCACAAGCACATCCCTTTCAAGAGCCTGAGATGCTGGCAGCAGGAACAATACCCCACAATGCCCAGAGCTCTCGGGCAGCTGCCCTGGCCTCTCTCCAAGCTGAGTCATGGCAACGAGTCTCCCTCAGGCTGCCGGCCGTCCCAGGGGTTGTTCTGTCCTTGTTCCCTCATCTCTCACTGTGGCCCAGGTTATCCAGCAGCCTAAACCAATGTGCCCAGAGGCCAGAAAGTAAGAAGGGATCCTGCTTCAGTCACCAAGGGAGGTTTCCCTTCTCTCACCCCCACAGAAGGGAGACTCTGCTCCTTGTCTCCCGGGCAGGGAAAGAACTAGTCCAACTCCATGGTGCTTTGATGAACCCTGTTCTCTCCCTGGGGGCTCCTTCCTGACAGGGAACAGTTTGGGCTGAGCCTTTCCCTCCCCGGAGTATCCGGGGACACTGAGTGGGACACTGAGTGGGGTGCAGTCACAATGCAAGGGGAGAGAGCAGCAGACTGCTGGACCCCAGAGGGGACCCCTCTGCACACCAGCTTTGCTGTCCACACAGGCCCCCTGAACTCTTGCTCATCCTTCAGGCTCCTGTTTGAGTGATGCCTCCCCCAGGAAGCCTCAGCCACCACAGGCAGGGCAGGAGGGCAAAGCCCAATTCCACTTCCCCATCTGGATCTGTCACCATGTCTCCAGGTCTTAGCCTGGCATTGGGGGGATGCCCCTCAGTAAGCATCACTCCATCCCACTCAGTCCATCATCTGGGTGAGAGGTAGTCTTGTCTTTCTAGAACCTTCTGCCAGACATGGCTCTCATCAAACATTGAGCCCAAGGGCCTTGTGTAAAGAACTTGCTGGAGGTGACCCTCAAGGCCAGGACTTGGGCCAGCCTCCAGCATCTTAGCCTCCCCTGCTCTCAGCCCCATCGGTAAATGGAAGGGCTTTCTTCGGGAAGTGTGGGGTGACTCTTGCCTCAGGGGAACAGGAGAAGTAGAAAGCTCCAGGCCAGAAAAGCCAGGCTGGTAGGTGGAGAGACAAGTCAGCAATTCTGACAGTAGCATTTAACTGGTGCTTCCATGTTGGGAGCCACAGCTGCCCTTACACGCCGTAGATCCCAGTCCTTCCAGGATGTTCCAACCAGGCCCACAGAACTGCACAGCTCTCGGCGGGGGTCCTGGAGGGGGTGGTCACATAGAAAGAACTAGGGAGGGGGGGCTAGGGAGGGGGGCTCCCTGGTGCTGTGGGCGGCTTTGCTGCTTTATTAAGCCC
This sequence comes from Canis lupus dingo, assembly GCF_003254725.2. NCBI lineage: Eukaryota > Metazoa > Chordata > Mammalia > Carnivora > Canidae > Canis > Canis lupus. The sequence goes on from NC_064247.1 coordinate 75,610,375, forward strand.
CATTTGACAGAGGGGGATGAAAATGCACGTAGAGTATAAATACCGTGCTGAAGTTCACAAGGCAGGACCAGAAACCAGGCCTGCCCTGCCCTGTCACCCAAGGCCAAAGGTGACAGGGAGGCCAGGTTCTTGCCAAAGTGCAGACCTCACTCCCTGCCGTGAGTTCCTTCCTGTTTCTACAGAGGTCAGTCTCCCTCCCAGGGAGCAGGGAGACTTTCCCAGCGCCCCCCAGGGCAGACCCTTGGCCTCCAGGCAGCAGAGCAGCTGATGGGGGGTGAGGGCCTGGCGCCCCCGCCTCACGGAGCCGCAGCTCTGGGGACTCACACTGGTGACCTCAATGTGGCAACAGCTCTTCGGGGCTCTTTAATAATTTAGAGAATGTATGCTATTCAGGCAGGCAGCTTCATCCCTGGATTCAGAAACACAATGCCCTGGGGATTGTTTCCAGTGGACAGTGAAATTCCACTTGTCACAGTCACTGAGAACACAGGCCTGTTCCTGGAAGGGGCTCTGGTCTCCGGGTGTTTACAAACATCCTAGAAGACCAGGAGGCCAGTAGCCAGGGCCCTCGGGGAGCCAGAGCTGAGGTGGGAGCCTGTGGTTCTGCCCGGCTCAGCTGTCCCATTCTGGGGGCCCTTGGCAAGTCCCTTCCCTTCTATCTCCTGCCTGTGGGGTGGGGGTGACAGGGCTGTAGGCCCCACATGGGTCTTAGGGTCTTACTCCACTGGCTGTTCTCTTGCACCTCCTCTCCAGCCCCACTCAGTGTCTGGCCCTGGGTGTCAGGCCCCAGGGTGTCCGTGGGAACCTGTCCAGGGGGCCTTGCATTTCGTAGGACTTGGCAATTGCATTTTCCCCTTGCAAACTCCTTTTTTTTTTAAAAAAAAAAGATTTTATTTATTTATTTGACAGAGAGCAAGAGAGCACAAGCAGGGGGAGCCGCAGAGGGAGAGGGAGAAGCAGGTTCCCCACTGAGCAGGGAGCCAAATGTGGGGCTGGATCCCAGGACTCTGGGATCATGACCTAAGTGGAAGGCAGATGCTTCACTGACTAAGCCACCCAGGTGCCCCACTCACAAATTGTTCATTAAAAATAAAAACAAAAATTATCCAAGAACAGGCACTCATAGAGACAGAAGGTAGAATGGTGGTAGCAGTGGCTGGAGAAGGGGATAAAGGGGAGTTATGGTTTAATGGAGACACAGTGTCTGTTGAGGATGATGAGAGAGTTCTAGACATGGATAATAGTGATGGTTGTAGAACACTGTGCATGAACTTCATGCCACTGAATTGTACACTTAAAAAATAGTTAAAACATTGGGGGTGGCTTTTGGCTGGCTCAGTGGGAAGAGTGTGTGACTCTTGATCTCAGGGTCATGAGTTCAAGCCCATGTTGGGTGTAGAGATTAACTTAAATAAACAAACTTTAAAAATCAGTTAAAATGGTAAGTGATACTGTTAAAAAATTCACAAGTAATGCATGTTCATTTAAAAGACATTAGAAAATAGAGAAAATAATTTTAGTTACACCAAAACCCCATTCCCTCCTCCAAAAACAGGCTCCTGTGAAATTCTGATCCACTAAGACAGAAAAGGCCCTACTTAGGAACAGCATAGTCCAACCTCCCAATAGGCCCTCCCTAATATTGCAGGTGGTGAACAAAATCTCATCCCCCACCCAGCAAGATAACCATGGCTGATACTGTGCTATCTATCCTGCCACATTTTTCCCAAGGCAAATATATGACATAAGTATAAATACGTGATTTTTTATGAAAATAGGATCTGGGCACCTGGGTGGCTCAGTGGTTGAGCGTCTCCCTTTGGCTTGGGTCCTGATCCCAGGTCCTGGGATGGAGTCCCACATTGGGCTCCCTGTGGGGAGCCTGCTTTTCCCTCTGCCTATGTCTCTGCCTCTCTGTGTGTCTCTCATGAATAAATAAATAAAATCTTTAAAAGCTTTTATTTATTTATTCATGACAGAGAGAGAGAGAGAGAGGCAGAGACACAGGGAGAGAGGGAGAGAAGCAGGCTCCACGCAGGGATACTGATGTGGGACTCGATCCCGGGTCTCCAGGATTACACCCTGGCCGAAGGCAGCGCCAAATTGCTGGGCCACCAGGGCTGCCCAAAATCTTTAAAATTTTGAAAAAAAAGTAGGATCTGAACATACTTATTCGGAAGCCTATTTTTCTTCACTTAACAGTATATTGTAAATAAATTTCCGTGTCACTCTCTAACATTTGTGGTGACACCCAGGATTGGATTCTATCATATGAATATTCCATGATTTGTTCAATGTGCCCATCACTGAACATGTAAGTTGGCTTCCATGTTTTCCTGATATAAGGAAACCTGCAAGTTACAGCCCTGTCATGTATATGTTTGGCTACTCATGAGTGCATTTTTAAAGATAAATTCCTGGAATTCCTGGGTCAAAGGGTCGCTGCCTGTTAGGGTTTTTTGCCCCGTCTTGCCAGATGGTATGCTGGAGCCATACGTCATTTATAGCTATTCCCACGAACAGCAAGAGATGCCACTTGAGCTGAGTAAGAGGATTCCTGTGCTGGCCAAACTCAGCCATTGCCAGTATTCAGGCTGTGGGGCCCCGATGGGGAGCAGTTTGGGGGGTTGGGGGTCCTCCCATACACATCTAACCCCTGGAATCTAAGACTAGGCTACCTTGCCAGGCAAAAGGTGCCTTGGAGCTGTGATTAAATTAAGGGTCTTGAGATGGAGAGGTTGTCCTGGATTACCTGGGTGGACCCACGGTCGTCATAAGATTCTTATAAGAGGGAGTGAGGAGGGCCAGAGTCAAAGAAGATGTGATGAAGTAAGCAGAGGTCGGAGGGATGTGGGGTCCCAGGCTAAGGAATGCAGGCAGTCTCTAGGAGCTGGAAGAGGCAAGGGGAGCTACCCTCCCCTCCCCTAGAGACTCCAGAAGATACGCAGCCCTGCCAGCCCATTTTGGACTTTCAACTTCCAAAACTGTAGGATAATAAGTTCGTATTGTTTTAACTCACTAAGTTTGTAGTAATTTGTTAAGCATCAACAGGAAACGAATACATCTATCTCCCTCCTGCCACCAGGTCCTGAGGTCTCATTGTCTAGGGCAAATGGTCTCTCTCTGTATCCAATAGCCTGATGACCTGAACATCGCCCCCCTCTCCAAACCAGAGCCTACCCAAGGTTCTGTGAATGGGGGACAGATGAGGAAGTGCCCTGCTCTAACCCCTGGGGCTCACCCTCTACCAGACTGTGGAATTACCCTCAGGGATACTGGAAACTGGATTTACTTAAAGTCACAGGATAAGTCTGAAGTGATGCCAAGACTGATCCCCAAGGTTTAGCCTGGAGGGCCAGTGGGATCCCCATCTACTTCATTAAGCTGAGCGTCTCTTTCTGTGCCAGTCTGACTTGCTGGCCTTGGGAGAGGTAGTCATTCACACTTGAGAATAAGATAGGACATCTAATCTGGGTACTTCCTCAGCTGTTGAAGTGGTGTTATGACAGAGTAGTAGAACTCAACTCTTAAGTTGAAAACCACGCTTGGGGTGGTAGTTCCTGTTCTCATCACTCCAGAGCTCACAGGGTCCCATTGGTCACCCCCAACCCTAAAATCTCCTAGGTCTCCTTCAAACAAGCTCAGTTCCTGTTCTCTGTAGGAAGCTGCTTAACCATGCATGGCTCGTGCATGTGGCAATGATGGTCCCCGCTGATTACAAGGCAAGAGTTCTGTGCTAGGTCCAGTGTCCCAACCTTTTCCTGAGTCATTCAATTGAATCCTCTCAACCACCCAGGAAGTATTATCCTCCTACAGCGCCCCCGGCCCACCCCCCTACTCCCCCCACCCCCGCACCCCCACGAAACAGAACAGGCAGATTAACTCACGCATATGCACAAAATGAATGATTCAGGTGCAAGCAGCAGAGCAGGATTCAAACCAGGTAATCTGACTCCACAGCCAAGAGCTGCCTGGGTTGGCCTGTGGAAGCATTTTGTTTGGCTTACTCAGTCAATATTTCAAAATCCAGAGATTTTATTAAAAAACAATCTGGATTTCTAGATTCTCTGGAAAAATGTGATGTGCCAACTGAACTCGCTATTGCCAAAGCAAGATTAGCACATGCAAGAAAATAGTGTTGGATTATAATCCAAGGTATAAAATGAATATCCACAAATTCATACTGATATAAATAAATGAATAAATAAATAAATAAATGAAGAAGAAATTTCCCACACGGAGGAATTCCAAATGTTTTAATGTAGATACTCTGCTCTCTGGAGAAGGAGCATAAATCCTCTCTCCTTCCAAAGACTACAAAATAGAAATCAGGGAGAAAACCTGATAGACACTGTATCAGCCACATGATCAAGGCCAACACCAACAGTTGTAAGTGGTGACAGCATGTATCCTTGATATGGTGTGGTGAGAATGACATTTTACCTCTGAGGTCTTCCTAAAAATCCATAACCCCAGTCTAACCATGGGAAAAACACCAGGCAAATCTCAGATGAGGGACATTCCATAAACTCCCTGACCAGACTCATCAAAACTGTCAGTGTCATCAAAAGCAAGAAAAGTCTGAGAAACGGTCACAACCCGGCAGAGCCTAAGGAGACATGACAGCTAAATGTAACTTGGGATTCTCCATGGGATCTTGGAACAGATTCAGGACACGGACAGTAGGAAAAAACTAAGGCTGTCTGAGCAGAGTGTACGCATTAGCTGATGAGGATGTACCAATGTCAGTTCATCAATGATGACAAATGCACAATGACAATGTAAGATTATCACACAGTGCCCACAGGTGCCCCCAAAGGCTCACTGCGCTGTCCTGGGCCGGGAGTCCTTCCATTAGAGAGGTCCCTCGTTACCCTGAGTGGGGGTGGGGAGAAGGAGCCACCTCCCAGGCCTTGGTCTTCTAGACATGGCAAGGCCCAGGGGACAGAGGCCTGGGTGTCCAGAGAGCTGGGGATGAAGCCTGTCTCTGCCCAGATTTACTCTGTGGCCAGGTCCAAATTCCCTTCCCTCTCAGTATCAGGAACAACAATAACTGTTGTCTCCCTGGGGGCCTGGTCAGCTCTCAAGGATGCTCCTGGGGTGTTGGCAACTGCTCAGGCACCCCAGCTGTCACTTCTGCCAGTCATGAGGCCCCCAGAGCCTGTCCTCTGCGGGACTGAGTCATCCTGGGATCATTTGCCTGCTGGGGAATGGGGGATGCAGCAGGTAGGGGGTACAACCTCTAACCCAAGGTGCTGGATCTCTGCCTTGGAATAAGTGAGGGTCTTGCCAGAGACCTTCCTGTGCTAAGGGATGAGTTAGCAACACCCTCCCCGAACAAGCAGCTGTAAGCCATTCTTGGGTGCCAGAGGGAGGCAAGGTTGGAGGTCATGGCCCCATGTGCACCCCTCCCCTGGGTTTCCATTTCCCTATACCCAGAGGGACAGAGGGGGCTCTTCCCACTGCTAGCCCAGTTCTGGTCTAGGCCCCTAGAGAAGGGGCTTATGGGAGAGGACACAGAAACAGTGGGCGAAAACAATCCCTCTAAAGTAAGAGCGAAGGAAGGAGGAGCCTGGACTCAGGAGGAAGCCTCCGTGAGGGAGGGAGCCAGGGTGGGGGCTCTGAGACAGGGGGCACATATGGCCAGGAGCCTGGGCGCCAGGCTGAGCTGCTGCTCCCAACTCAAGAGCCCCAGTGCCAGCTGTACTCAGGCGGGTGGGCACGGGCAGGGCTGCCTGCCAGATACACACACAGAGCGCCCTTTGAGGAGGTAGCAGCTGTGGCCCTGCCTGCTCCCTCCAACAATGCCTTACTGAGCACGGGGCTGGGGAAACCGAGGCACGTAACTGACCACCCCCATTCAAGGGGGCAGGCAATCCTGCTTAGGTGAAGCAGGAAGGGACCCCAGCTCATCTGTCCTAGAATCGGGACTTGGGTCTCATAGCAGGCCTCAATTTCCTCCTTTCTTGCACATTGAGTACCCCTCTCATTGCTGGGGACCACTGTTAGGACTCTCCCTGGGATCATCCTAGAGAAAGACCAAGGCTGCCCCACCTCTTGGGGAAGAAGGCTGAGAAACTTCAGACACCACATGGATGACCTGCTAATGGGGGATTTTGAGGCCTGGAGAGCTGGGGATGGGTCCGAGTCTCTGAGGAAGTTTATCTCACCTGTACCGCTCCCTCCCTCTGTCCAATGACCTGAGGATTCTTGGCTCCCCACACCTGCAGAGGAAAGAGCCTGAAGCCTGGGGCACTTGCCCCCACAGATTTCTTAGAGGGCTGGAACTCTCTGTCCTGGGGTCCTGCCCGGAGCCACATCTGCCGCCAGCCAGCCTCATGGAACCAGTTCTATCTTTCCTCCATGGAGAGGCAGGGGCAGTGGTGCTCATCTCCCTGGACTGACCTGGTCCCCACTCATCCTTCCTGGGGAGTAGCAGCCCTTTCTTCGGGTGCAGCTTTGCCCAGGAAGGGTCTCCAGGGAGCAGGGACAGGCTGTATATGGTGAGTGGCAGACCAGAGTGGTCACACTCCTGGTTCTGCCTTCTGGTAGCTGAGGGACCTCAGAGCCTCAGTTTATTCAATGTAACATGAGTACAGCAAGGCCGAGCTGGCAGGGGGTGGGAAATCAGGGCGCCCTGCGTATATGCCCACCACCTGCGGACACCACGGCAGAGGTAGGACCGATGAGGAAATTGGGGACGTTTAACCTTGGGGAAGAAAGGCTGGGGCGGCGAAGGCCTGTCGCCCTTGGCGCTGGGTGGCCGGGTCCTCCCTGAACGCCGGTCCAGCTCTGTCTGCTGGAGGACCCGACAATGCGCTCGGCTGTGCGCAGGCGGTCGGGAGCCGCCTGGCGCTGCGGGAGGGGCAGAGGGGGCGTGCGGGGCAGGGGGGGGTCTGGGCAGCAGCGGGGGGGCTCTGGGCCTGCAGCGGGGGAGGGGGCGGGGGGCTCTGGGCCTGCAGCGGGAGCAGCGGGCAGGGTTTCTCCGGCCCGGCGAGGCTGACCTGCAGTCGCCTTCAGACACAGGGACTGGAGCCCCGCCAGACCGCAGGGCAGGCGCCCAGCATCCCCGGCTGGGCGGCGTGGGGTGGGGGCCGTGGTCCGCAGACGCCGGTGGGTGAACGGGAGGCGGTGCACTCGAGGCGGCCCTCGCACGCCGGGCAAAGGGTGGAGACCGCGCGCCCTCGCCGCGTTGGGCCGACAGAAAAATGCCGCGGTCCGGGGTCCTCGCCTTTAACGCGGCCCCCGGGGAGGAGACGGGAGGGGGAGGGGCGGCGCGGGGCGGCGCATGCGCGGCGCGGCTGGAGCCGCCGGACCGTCCGGCCGCCGGGAGCGCGCAGGAGCCCGCGGGGATCCCCGAGAGCGCCGGGACCCCGCGCGGGGGGCTCTGAGCGGCGCGGCGGAGCCGAGCCCCAGCCTGCCGGCGCCGCTGCCCGCCCGGGCCCCGGGGGCGGCGGCCAAGATGTCCGTGCCGGTGAGTACCCGCCGCCGGCCGGGACCTCTGCTGCCCCGGGCCGGGCCTGAGACCTCGCGCCGCCCTCGGCGGGCCCGCTGCGCCGGGGGGGTGGGGGGCGGGGGGGCTCGCGGGGCTCGGGGCGGGCGGGGCGCCCCACCTGGGCCTGCCGGGCGGGCTGGGTGCGCAGGGGGCGTCTCCCCCGCCGGCCTCGCTGCCCTGCCTGTCTCTCCATCGGCTCCCGGGAGCCGGCTCGCCCCGGGCTCCGGGCTCCGGGCTCCGGGCTGTCCCCGCGGGGAGGAGCCCCCGCCGGCTTGGCCCCAGCAAACCCTGGGCCAGCCGGGCCGGGCCGAGCCGGGCCGCCCCGCACCACCCCGCCCCCACCGGGACGGCCGGGCCTCGGGGAGGGGTCCCTGCCGCTCACCGGGAACCCCCCCTCCGCGCCGGGAAGCGGGGTGAGGCGGGGGTCGGTGCTGCCCGGGAAGCCCCCCGGGGTCGCTGCCCTGCGGCGCTCCAGGGTGGTCACCGGGATGGCCAGGCCTGGGGCCGGCTGCGATCCCCCGCGGGACAGCGCGGCCCCAGGGCGGCTCTGCGCCCGCCCCTAGAGAGGCTGATGCCTTCGCTCTACCGGCAAGTTTCCGCCGGGTGCCGGGCCGGCCACTTGCCCCCTCCTGGCCATGGGCTTCTCTTGTCGCCCGTCACCCGCTTCTCCTGGCCCAGCAGGCAGGCTTGGGCAGCCCCCTGCCATCACCGCTGCACCCAGAGGCCAGCCGCCTGGGTGACCAGTGATCCTGGCCACCATCCCCACTCCCCCCACCCCCGCCCCCTCTGTCACCAGGCCTCAGGTGCAGGCCCTAGCCCTCTTTACAGATGGACAGACTGAGGCAGCGGTCAGCATCCTGCGTCCTGCCCGGAAGGGGCGCCATCTGCAGGCTGGGAAGCTGTGGTTTCCAGCCATTGTTTCTCTGCTGACTTAGGGTCTTTTCGCTCTTGACAGGAAGGGGCAGTGGGCCAAAGCGCCTGGCTCCTCACTCCTGCCCCATTCTCCGGGTGAAGCAGACAGTAGGGCCCTCCTGGCAGGGCGGGGTGGGGGGGCGGCTTTTAATTAACCACCACCGAGTGTGGAGATGACTGGAGGAAGGTGTTGTGTAAGTGCAAAGCGTTGTTATTATGGAATTAGAGACCTCAGCTCCCCACGCCTCCTAAGTGGTAATGCAGAGTTACAGATGAAAAAAGTAAGGCTTCCAGACTGTGCTGCTGTGAACTCCGCCCCCCTCTCCCCCGCAGCCCCTTCCTCCCCACACCTGTTCTGGTTCAGAGCATAATTGCCTCATCTTTAGAAAGAAAGAAAGAAAGAAGACAGAAAATGCTTGTCAAGCCCTTCTTCTCTGCTGTCCTGCAAAGCTCTGGATCTTTTCTGGTCCAGGGCATCAGGGGACTCCCCCCACCTTGACCCTGTGGGCACTAGCAGGAGGGGAAGTGGACCATCTGAGCCTGGTTGAGGGCCTGGGTCTTTAGGACAATCGTGAACAGGGAATGCAACTCAGGCCATATCATAAGCTGGATGGGTTTCACTTTGGGTGGTCTGCACTTGATTTGGTTTGGCTGTCACAGTCATAGCAGAGGTCTGGGCATAGAGCTTAGGATGGCACCCAGACCTCTTGCATTACAGGACTTCGGGCAGCCTTCTTGGGCTCTGTACCTCAATGGGCCCATCTGTAACAAGAGAGGTATGGCAGGGGTATGGGGCAGGTTCCAGGTGTGACTTGGACAGACAGGCGATGCTGTGGACACCTGCCGGAAAGACCTGGAGCCCTGGCCTGCTCAGTGATGTCCATACCACTGCCAGCTCCAAGTCACTCCCCACACTCCTGCCCATAGCCACGGCCCTTGGGGGTTCTGCAAGCGGTAGACAGGGCTCTCACCATCTGCCCCAGTGGCTGGGCTATCAGTAACCTGGCCCCCTCCTGGGATCTTGGCAGTGTATGAACTGGTTGGGCTGGGAGGAGAAGTTCATTTTTGTTGCTGCTGCGAAGTGTTCTGAAAATTGCTTTCATGTGCTTGCGAGTGGTGAGGCTCCTTGGAGGCTTCCAGGCTGAGCTGCCTCCTTAAGCCATGCTTTTGGAACCCAGAATGGTGACTGCCCATGTGGTGCTCACGGATGTGTTCGGGTTTTAAGCACACCCGTTCATTTGGGCAGTCTTTTCCTGGACTGGGCTGACGCAGGCACTTTGGCCCATAGAAATAACAAGATGCTTCAGAATGGAATGGGAGGTGGTGGCAAGGAGAGAAGAGGTTGGGATGGGCCAGGTTGAGCCACGAGTGACTTCCTGTTAGAGCAGGGGCCTGTCTGGGGATTAACTGGTCTTACTCTGACATCTGACCCACATGGGCTGTGGGGCGTAGGGACGGGAGGGCACACAAGGTCATCCTGAGTCCCTGCTCTGTAGCTCCTTCCTCTTCCCTGAGCTGAGGGAAGTGTTCACACAGCACCTGGAGATTTACTTCCTGGCTATTCTCTGACATTGGCCTTCTTCTTGGCCATGGCCTTGGCACCCCAGGCCAGTCTCTTCCCCCTGGTCAGGCAGGAAGCATTTGAAAGGAAAAGTGCTGTGCCATCCACCTCAGACCCCTGTTGGGCATTGACATGATTCACGTTTAGGAGTGACAAAATGCTGGTTGCCCCCTGGCGCTGTCAGGCAAGAGGCCAGCTTCCAGCTTGTAGAGAAGTTCCCTGATGTCTGTTCCTGACACTCGTTTCCTGTCTGAAATGTACGCTACCATTCTAGCCTTTCTGCTCCTTTCTATTTATCTAATTTATTCATGTTAATTTAATTTTTTATTTTCCTTTTTAAAATGATTATTATCTTTCCCTCTTCTCCTTTATCGATTGATGATGGGTCCTTTGAAGGAATGAAGGTGCTGATGTGTGTGCCAGGAGCTGGGCTCTGGGCTTCACAGGCTTTGCAGCCCCACAGAGGATCTGTGTCTTGCCAGGGTTGCGTGGCCACTGAGAGACGAAGTCGGGGTGGGAACCAAATCTGGCAGGATGCAAAGCCGGAAAGTGAGCGTCATCCTGCATGGTCTCTCTAATTGTGGGGGCTGTGGCCTGTCGAGCTGTCCACAGAGGCCAAGGCTGCTGAGAGCCTGACCCTCTGCTTGTGGCTTTTCAAGTATGAGTTTGTGTAACCCCTTCGGCACCCTGGGGAGATAAGGCAGCTGGGACTGAGAGAGGCCAGGCAGCTTGCCCAGGGCTGTGCGGCAGGGTGGGTCTGGCCCATTGAGGCCCAGCAGTGGTTGATGGAGGTCAGTGACCCAGGTGTGGCACTTCGTTGAACCTCCACCAGCGATCCCAGGAACCAGGGGCGGCTGGCTCTCAGCCAGCCAGCACTGTGATGGGAGAGCTGGCCAGGAAGCCAGGAGGCCTGCCCTGGGCTCACTGCTGGCCTGGGCAGCCAGGCTGTAGACAGCTAGCGCCTGATGGAACGGGCTCCAAAGAGAACGGCAGGGCGGGGGTGTGGGGAAGAGGCAAGGTCCTAGTCCAGAGCCCTCCGGTCAGTCTTCGAAGCACCTGGCCTGCCCCTCCTCCCACCTGGCCTTGGCTCTGCCTGGCCTCCCTTTGCAGGAAGTGACCTCCAGCCACTGCCTCGCTCACCAGGTTACTCCTGCTCACCCTCACGTGCTCAGGTGAAGGGCACCATTCTGCAGAGTCCTCTGGGACTCACATCTGTGGTTGTGTGTTTATTGTCGGGTTTATTTGGTTGCTCTCAGGCTTCCTCGGGGTAGGACTCGGCCTGCTTGGCTCCTCTATCCCTGCCTCATTGTCCTAGCTTGCCATGGCTGTCTGCTGAGGATGTGGCACTGGGAGTGCAGAGGAGCCCCTGCAGATGGGCTTGGCATCTCGGCTGCCGTCCTGGAAGCCTGCTTGGGGGCCAAGGAGGCGTTCCCAGAGAGGCTGGTTTGGGAAGGGAGGACGTTCACTGAGTTGAGGGCAAGGGCTCTAGAATGAATCATGCTGGCCTGTCTACACCTCAAGCAGTTCCTGAAGCTCTCTGAGCCTGTCTCCCTCTCCGAATTACCGGGATATTAACGGCACTAACTCTTGGAGTTCTGTGAGAACTTGGCAGGGGTTGCAGAAAGCTCCTTCTGTTGAGGTTGTGATCTTTATCCTGCACCCCTGGCTGGTGCAGTGGCCAAGATCCACTCATGGCTCTTGTGCACTTGGCTTGGGAGGGGTGACCAGCTCTCTGTGGCCTGCCCAGTCTTCCCCCAGGGGCCCTTTCTTTATCGTTGATGTGTTTCCAGCCAAGGCCTTAGCCTGGGGTGACCCTGGACCCTTGCCTGCCCCACCTTGCCTACAGGACCCCTGTCTCTTGAGCTTTGGATGGGCAGGTACTGGTCTTCACCCCACCAACATCCAGCTGGCCCATGGTGCTGCAGGCCAGGTGGATGCCCTGCCCTGAGTGCCCCCAGGAGTGGGCACAGAGCTGCAGGCAGCGGAAGCCGCTGGGGCTCTGTAGGTCTGTCCTCAGGTGTGATCTGCAGCAGCCTGCTTGGGAAGGGATTAGCCCCTCTGCCAGAAGGCGGCACTTTAAGGGGGGCTTGAACCTGTGGGTGAGGCAAGTGGACCCCGAGGGCAGCCCCCACTGAGCCCCCACTGCCAGGCTTGGGGCTGCATTTCCTAGGTCAGGGGTGCCTGTGGCTCTGCCTCCCCCCCATGCCCTCCACATCACTGGGTCACCTTTGCTTCCTGGCCTTTGACTCGGCCTTTGTCACAGTCACCTGCTTTGATTGCATCCGGGTCAAACCCCATTGTTTCTTTGGTTTACTCTTAGTCACTGTTGGCTGGGCCATTTTCTCTCTCCAAGAAAAAGTGGCTGGGAACAGCTTGGGGACTGTGGTAGAGGTGGTGTTGGATGCCTGCTGGGGCAGGATTGATGGTCACAAGTTGCAGCTCTAAAATTAATCCCTTCTTTAAAGGGGATTAGAGGCTGAGGGGGCTTTTCTTTAATCTAAATTTATTATTTAAACCCCTCCAAGTTCCAAGAAGGATTTGAAGCAGATTATAGTGAAAGACACAAATAGTCTGGGATCGTGAAAAGATCCAGAACTATGTAACGTATGGGGAAGTAGACATACATGACTTTAAGCTCCCTGACAGCCAGGGCAAAAAGGGTAACATGGTGGGTTTAGGATTGCAATAACTATTTTTGGTATTCCTAATCCCGTGTATTTTTTCCTCTGTGCTTTGTTTTATTTTTACCAGTTGAGACTCTTTTTGTTAAGAATATTTTACATGTATTGAAATGGACAGATGTTAGATGCGTTTTGACTAATGCAGACCCCATGTAACCATCAATCAAATCAAGATAATTAACATCTCCATCTTCTCAGAAAGTTTGAGAGCGTCCCTCTTACAGTCAACAGTCCCCAACCCTCTGTAAGGTGGCCAACATTCTGGTTTCTTTCATCGTGGCTTAGTTTAGCCTGTTTTTGAGTTTTCTTTTTTCTTTTTTTTAAGATGGGAAGAGCAGGGAGAGGGAGAGAGAGAGAATCCCGAGCAGACTCTCCACTGAGCACAGAGCCCAAAAGGGCTCTGTCTCATGACCCTGAAACCATGACCTCAGCCGAAAACCAAGAGTTGGTCACTCACCTGGAGCCACCCAGGTGCTCCTGTTCTTGAACTTTCTATAAGTGGAAGTATATAGCAATGTACTCTCTGAGGTCAGGCTTCTTTCATTCAGTATAACAGTTTTGAGATTTCCATCCATGTAGCGTGTTATCAAGAATTCTTTGTTCACTGCTATGTTGAGTAGTGTTCCATTTATGAAAATGAAATTATATACTTATCCATTCTCTTGCTGATGGATATCTGTCTGTTTTTTTTTTTTTAAGATTTTATTTATTTATTCATGAGAGACAGAGAGAGGCAGAGACACAGGCAGAAGGAGGAGAAGCAGGCTCCATGCAGGGAGCCCAATGTGGGACTAGATCCCAGGAATCTGGGATCACGCCCTGAGCCAAAGGCAGATGGTCAACCACTGAGCCATCCAGGTGTCCCAGTCTCTGGTTTTTGTATACTGTGTATTTTTAGGTTCTGGAGCATTGGCATTGTTGCTGGTGTAATACCCTATTTCAGTATTTTGTAAAACCCAATATCCAAGAGGGTTGTCTTGAGGCATGCCCAGAGAGTTGTCTGTATTACCAGATCCTGGGTCTCCCAAAGTTACATCTTGTTCAGGAAGTGGTGTTCAGGAACCTTTCTGTTCAGCCCTCCTCAGGTATCTGGGGTTTGTTTTCCCTCTTTCTAGGCTCCTCAAGAGGTAAAGTATCTTAGGTTTTTGAGTCACTTGTGTTTATCCTGGGCCCCTGTCCATTCTGAGGTCCTGGCAGAGAGAGGCTTCTAGGAGAGTAGGAGGTAGGAGAAGATGGAGCCTTACCTGAGAGCTGCCCACGTCCTTTCACACTCTCAGGCCTGGATAGATTCCTGGGCTCACTCCTCTTTGTCCTAAGACATCCCTCTAGGCAGGCATTCCAGGCCACTCTGCTTCAGCTCTGGGGAGCCCCAGCCTGGTGGATACCCCACCACTCAAGGAATGGGGGAGTGATTGTTTGAGAACCACTCCCTGCATCCAGGACACTGCATACCTCCTGCTCTGTGCTTCACACTGAGAGAGTTGGCGAGCCTGTGCTAATTTTACGAATCTTTACTGTTATTTTTTTCTACAAAATGAGCCTTGGAGAAGATTCACACATCTGCTTAAATGCCACCTCCTCTGAGGGGACCCCCCCCCTTCAGCACCTTGTATAAAATAGCCCCTGCCATCACCCTGCTGTCTGCTGCAGTCTCCTTCAGAGCCCTCATCCCCACAGATGGTCACGTGTTTATGCCACCTCACATACACCCCCCCAAAACACAGACCTGTTTTCATGGCAGCTGTATCCTGGCAGTGAGTAGGTGCTGAAGGAATGACCGTCACACTGTGCTGTGTTTAGCGAGAGACCCCATAACTAGGCACTTCCCACACAGCCATTCCCCCCAGGTTGGCTGATAGATATAGGGGCAACAGGGCTTCCCAGAGAGATTTTGCTCACGCGTCTCAGAGGAGGTTTTGTTCCTCATGGTTCGGGGGCTCAGGGAAGCTCAGGGCACCTGAGCAGGGACTGGGAGAGGCGAGAGGGCTTTAGTGGAGTGCCCAAGGGAGTGCCCCCTGGTGCCAGGCCTGGTGGGGCTGGTTTGTGAGCAGCAGGTACAGGGGTGTTCCACTGACACCAAGGTGTGTTTGTCCACTGTGCAATCTCCTGGCCTGGTGATGAGCAGGATTACTAGTGTCCTTATACTTAACAAGTGCGCCAACTGAGGCTCTGAAAGGTACGGTGATAGCTGAGGGTCCCACGCCAGCTGGAGTCAGTAATGGTCTCTGCTTCTGTCCCTATAAGTTCCAGCTGGGTGAGGACTGGGGTGTGGGTGTCCTGGGGCCCATGGAGCCTTTCTCTGTGGGCTGGAGCAGGGCAGGTGGGATGTCCCAACAGTACTCTCCAAGGAGGGAGAAGCAGTTGCGCTTTCCTGGAGGCTGGCTGCTGGAGCTCAGCTTTCTCTGTATCACTCCTTCCTTTCTGTGTATCCACTCTCACCCTGCTGCCCCCAGAACCCCTGGTCCCCTCCTGTGACTGCACTGCCCCTCATGCCTCCCTCTGCCCACCCACCCCAGCCAAGTAGCCGGGCAGCATTGTTCTTTCTCTCCTGGGTCTCTGTGGGTGTGGGCACCTGTGCTCCTGCGGAAGTAGGCTTGGGGCGGGGGTGGGGGGTGACAGATGGCATTTGAAGTCATCCCCCTCCAACTGCCCTGATATGCTGGGGCTGGTTGCTATGGGGAGAGGCGAGAGCAGATGGCTTCTTGACCGCACCCTTGTCCCTCCCGGCCAGGCTGTCAGCCAGGGCCAGACAGCCACCAGCAGATAAGCTTTTTCTCTAGGGACAGGACTTCCCTTTACCTTTTTTCATCCCCCACCTCCAGCCAGGACCCTGCTCCTCTCCTCCCCTGCGGCATCTTCTGCGTTCCTCCCCCAGGCAGTGTTGGGAGGGGGGCAGTGAGGATGCAAGTGGTGGTGCTCCAGCTGACCAGCAGAGGGGGTGGAGTGCATCTAGGCCCTCATCGTCCGTCTTACACACAGGAGGGGCCTGGTTGTTGGACCAAGCCTCTACCCACCTACCAGCACCTAGGGGGATTCCCCATGGGGAGAGCTGGTCTCAGAGGGAGATGGGGAAAGAGAGGTGCAGAAGAGAAGGGACTTGGGCCACCAGGAGGCAGTGCCCTGGGGTGTGGCAGAGAGCCTCTGGGAAGCACTCCAGGGCCCAGCCACGTTGACTGGTCACCTTCTGCAGCCTGAGGCCTGCTATGAGCGGAGCCCCTCTCTGAAGCAGGCACCTCCCCGCAGGTGCCTCTAGTGCTCTTTAATTTTCAAATTAGAAAAGCAACGAAGAGGGGATCCCTGGGTGGCTCAGTGGTTTGGCACCTGCCTTTGGCCCAGGGCTCGATCCTGGAGTCCCGGGATCAAGTCCCACGTTGAGCTCCGGCCTGGAGCCTGCTTCTCCCTCCTCCTGTGTCTCTGCCTCTCTCTCTCTCTATCATTCATAAATAAATAAACAAACAAACAAACAAATAAATAAATCTTTAAAAAAAAGAAAAGCAACGAAGAGAATGAGAAGAGTATTCCTTTCCTTCCAGTTCTCAGTCCTTGAGAGAGCCAGAGCAGGTAGGGGAGGGAGCCACTAGAGGGGGGGCCATTGCAATTGCTGGGATCCAGGCCTGGATCTGGGAGGCTAGTCAGTCCTCTGCCCTCACTTGCTGTGTGCCTGCACCTGGCAGTTCCACTCCCCCACCCCTGCACCCGGGGTGGGAGGTGCAAGAGGATGGCAAGCTCCAGGCTGATGGGCCCACCCACCTTTCCACAGTCAGATTCATCAAGGACAGATGAACTGCCCCACTGGTCACTCCACCCTCAGAGAGGAGGGGAAAATGGGAAAGTTCTTTATGTCTGACAGCTCCAACATCACCCTAAGTACCATTTGGGGTTATCTGGGTGCTTTTCTGTGGGGACACACCTGGGTAGCTGGGTGGGTGGGCTGCAATTGTAGCTCCTGGTGCTACAACTTCCTGGTGGTGTGACCTGGGCACAGCACATCCCCTCTCTGGGCCTCTGACAGCAGGTGTGCGGGGTGTCCGGCCTGTGTGCTGCAGTGGTTCTGGATGCAGCTGGACTCATTTCTTTTCTGGGCCATTCACAGGCTGTCTTCAGCTCTCAGGCTGGTTTTGAGCTTGCCAATGTGAGCAGCCAGCCGAGGGGGAAGGCGGCAACAACCCATGGCCCTCCAGATGCATCATTTCTTCCTGTCCCTAGGGCTGGCAGGACTTACCTCCGGCCTCAGGAAATCCTTTCCTGCTGCCGCTCCCAGAGCTGGCCATCAGCTGACCCATCCAGCCACCCTCTCAGGCTGCTGGGAAAGGGGCTGCCTGCAGTCACACTGTGCAAGCCATTTTAGCCTGCACCTTTCACTTCGCGTTGTCGTAAGCATTTTCTTGAACAATTTCAGTCTTTGAAAGTGGCCACCTTAATAGCTGCACAATATCTGTTGAGAGGCTCAGGTTGCCTAACGAGTCCCCTACAGTTGGACCTTTGGGTTATATCCCCCCACCTTTGTTTGCTGTTACAAATGCTGCAACAGACATTGCTGGGTCGAATGCAAGAATAGTTCTTTGTGCGATGGGTCTGGCCTAAAGAGTAAGACCCAGAAAACCTAGAGAGTGGGAGCTGGGTCCGGAGCTCTACTGCTTATTTAGGATCTGGGACCAATAGCAGCCCCCACCCCAGTGCACACTTTAATGGACATATGAGAACCACTGTCCCCATGTGCTGGTCCCACCATGTTTCCTACTCAGGGCCCCAAGGGGAGGGGTTGGTGATATTCCCCTCTCCAGCGTGTGAGCTGTGAGTTCTCAGCCTGGCAGGAGGTGCCAGATTGTCTCCAGCCAGCAGCACCCTCTCCACCTTCCCCAGGTTCAACGTCATCACCCCTACATTCCCCTGCTCTCTGTGTTGGAGAGGTGATACTGGGCCCCAGTTCTGAACTCAGTTGTGTTTAGGGAGTGCTTGCGTTTCAGCTGCTTGTCCTTTGGGGTCTCTGAGCACAACATCTTCTTTGGCTTTCTGAGCCCTAGTGCCCCCCTGCTCCTTCATTCCCTTCCAGTCCTGTCCCAGAGCTGTGTAGCAAGCCCTTCGTCCCTTCTCTGGCCACCAGCTCTGATCCTTTTGTGGTAGGGAGCCTATGGGATGGGGAAGGGGTAGTAAACTGGGTCTCAACCTCTTCATCAGGAAAATGGGGCTAATTGTGAAGTCTGTTTTGCAGGATCGCTGTAGGCATACAATGAGCCCATGGTCATAGAGCCTTTGGTCCAGGGCCAGCATCTTGGCTGTCCAGGGGGCTGGGTCACTGTCAGAGCTTCTTGGCACCGAGGGTCTGCTTTCCCACACACCCCAGCTGGAGTCTGCCCTGCCCCTCCCCCACTCATCTACCTGCAGGCCTGGGAGAGGGCATTCCTCTCCTCTTCCAGTTACTCCCCTTCCATCACATTGGGGCAAAGATCCCAGGGCCTTGATTACAAAGCGGAAATGCCATTCTGGGAGGCACAGGCTTGGGGAGTGGGAAGGAGTTTAAGTGGAAAAGGAGCAAATTTTTGAAATGCCTCTGCCAGAGCTGGGTTCCCCTCCCCCGCCTGCCCGCCTCCAGCAGCAGCCCCGCCCCCAGCACTGCTTTAATCCAGAGCCAGAGTCGGGAGGGTCTCCGGTTCCCTTGGTCCCAGCCAGCCGCCTCCTCTCGCCCAAGGCCAGCCAGGGTGGAGTAGGGCCAGCACGCTGAGGGCCAGGCCTTTGCGTCCCTGCCCACCCCTGCAGAGACCTGCAAGCAGGCTTCTTCCTGGCTGTGAGGCCGGGTCTCTCCTCCTCTCCCCACAGGAGTGGAGACCCCGGAAAACCCAAGGACTCCCTCTAGCATCCAGCACAGACAAATTCTCAGGCATGGCCCAGCCAGTTCCCATCTGCTTCCTGGGAACCTTGGGTGCTAGCTGGGCTGAGGACAGGTCAGGGTTTTGGAGGGGTTGGACCCACAGCTCCATGCCTGACTTTGGGGCAGAGACCCTGGGAACAGCAGGAGGGGATGCCCGAGGTAGTATTTCCTAGTATTTCCCTGACAGCTGGCTCCTCTCATGGGGGAGTAGGCAGTTTAAGAGTGACAAGGGGCCAGTCTTGGGGAGGGCATAGGGTGGCAGCTGGTTGCCCCATTCCTTCTGGGTCATGAGTCCCACTGCTCCTTACTCCCCGCAGGCCATGAGTTCTGCCCACGTTCCCTGTGAAGTTTTGAGGAAATGGAGATGTGTAGGTCCCCCCATACCCAGTTTTTCTGGAGGGGAGAACAAGGAATCTTATTGTTTTTAAGATTTTATTTTTAGGAATCTCTGCACCCATTATGGGGCTCAGACTCACAGCCTTGAGATGAAGAGTTGCCTGCTCTACTGACTGAGCCAGCCAGGTGCCCCAAGGAATGTGATTTTTTAACAAGCTGTCTGGGGCCCCTAGCCCAATCCCTTCCTTTTACAAATGGCACACCTGGCCACCTGAGTCACCTGAGCTTTGGGTTTCAGGTATGTGTTTCAGGTGTAAGGGCAGCTGTGAGTCCATCATGGGCTTGTATATAGGCCATGCCTGAGGGTTCCCTGCAGGGCAAAGCCAGGTCTGCCCCCACTGCATCCCTACCATTGTGGTGTCTGTAAGCTCAGCAAGTGGTCCAGCATGACAACTGGAGACTCTGGAGATAAGGCACTGAACTGCCTGGTTCTGGAGCAGGTTCTATCCTAGACATCCCTGCTGACTGTTGTGCAACCCTGGACACGCTCTGGGACTCTGGCATCCCCGATTGTGCTGTGTGGGGTAGTCGCTGACCTGCAGCCTCGAGCGGGAGGACTCCGGAGAACCAAGGTGCTCTCTGCTCAGTTTCCCTGTGGTGGTTCTTCCTTCCCCCTCACTCCCGGCAACATCTCCCCCTCCCACCATGTTGTTGGCAAGGGGGTTAGGCCTGGACAGCACTGACTGAGGGATTAGGGTGGGAGCAGAGCTCCTAGGCCAGAACTGGGGGGGGGGGGGAACCCTTCGGGGTGGCTGGGTTCAATTGGGTGGAGCAGGTGGGAGATGGTGAGCCCTTGACTACGGGGTATACCGGAGCCTCAGGCACATCTGGTGGAACGGGATAAGCCCTGTGGCTCTGTGCCTCTTGAATTAGGGGACCCGTTGGGAGTTCTCCGTCTCCCTGCCTTGAGTCTTCCTTTCCTGGGGCTCTTACAGGGTAGGCCTGACAGAGAGGGTGAGGTGGACATTATTAGTTTTCTGCCAGCTGGGGTATGCCCCTTCCCTGGTACTTCTAGATTCAGATCGGAGTCGGGTGGCCCGACGGAGACTTGCGTAACGCCAGGGTCTGGTGGGTGGTGAAGGCAGAAGTCGGCTGACTTGAGGCTAGCTTTTGGGGGGCTAAATGGGGGAGGTTATCCCCACAGTCTTCCCAGAGGAGGGGGCCTTGGCTTAGTCCTTGAGGAGGGACACGTTCCTGCCCTGGATGGCGGGCGGAGAATGTGCATTTGGAGAAAAGGTGACATCCCCGTGCTAGCCTCGAAGGAGCGGGTGCGGGTGCGGGGCGTTGGGAGCGGTCCCGTTGGGTGGCGCGCGCCCGCGTCCCCGGAGCCGACCGGCGGCTCATTTGCATGGGGAGCCGCGGTGGCCAATGGGCGCGCGGGGCCGGGCATGCTGGGAGCCGGGCTGGGAGCAGGGCTGGGAGCCGGCTGGGGCGGCGGGGCGGGCGGCGGGGCGGGCGGCGGGGCGGAGGGGCGGGGCGGGGCGGGGCGGGGCGGGGCGAGCCCAGGGGCGGGGCGAGGGGGCCGCGCTTCTCCGGGCGGCGGCGGCGGCGGCAAGCGTGGTGACCGGACCGTCCGACCAGCCCGGGGCCGCCCCGCAGCCGCCGCCGCAGCCGCCCGCGGCCTTCCCGGGCGCCCGCAGCTCGGTGTGCGCCCCTGCGGGAGGCGGGGCCCGGCCGCCGGACACGATGAACTACCTGGTGAGTGCGGCCGACGCGGCCGGGGCCGCAGCGGAGTCCGCGCGCCGCCGACCGGCCCCCCGGCGCCCGCCCTGCCTGCGCCCGGGGCGGTCCCCAGCGAGGAGTCCAGTGAGTGGCATTTCCTGCCGGACCTGCGGGTCCTGGGAACCGCTGGCCGCTGCGGCCTCGGCGGGGCCGGCCAGGCGGGGCTCCGAGGCCCTGGAGCCCTCTCCCGCGTGGCGGGGCGCCCGGAGGCAGGGCTGCGAGGATCCCGGGGCCGTGCGCCCACGGGGCGGTGGGGAGGGCGGGACTCGGGGCCGCTGGCCGGCAGGAGAGTTCCTGGATCCGGGAAAGTTGCTGGCGGGCGTCCCGCTCTCCCCCTGCCGGCCACCGCCTGCCGGGTGACCTTGGGCCTGCGACACCCGCCTCCCGCCTCAGTTTCCTCGGCCACGGGGACAGGTCCGAGATTTCCTTGGACCACGAACTTCCAGGAGGCGTGGATTTCCAGGAAATGGGTGGCGGTCCATCCCTGTCCGTCGGTGTGTTCTGGAGTGGGGAGCTGCCCCCTCCCCGCCCCCAGGCCCGCGGTTGAGCGAGCAAGTGTGTGGTGACCGAGGAGGTGTTGGTGCTGGCCGACAGCCAGTCCTGGGTCTGTTAATGATTCACCCTCCGGCCTGTCCCTGCCGGATTCCAGGCCTGGGGGCAGGCACTTCACCTTCACCTACCGTGGTTGCAAATACTGAGGTAGGAGCGGGATCCTGGCGGCGGGTGTGCAGTGTGGCATGGTGACCCCGGGGCCCAGCGTCGGAGGGCCCGGTGCATATGGAGCTGGAGGGGAAGCGAGGCTGCCATTTGGGTGTCCCCCAGAGCTCCCAGCCCCTCGCTGCTGCCTGAGGCACAGCCCAGAGCAGTACTGAAGGAGTTGGAGAAGTTGAGGTTTGCTGAGGGCTGGGATGCTTGTGGTCCGTGGAAGTTAGTGCCCGGGGAGATTTTGAGGTCTTGGATCCCAGACTGGGGGTAGCGGCTCATTGGTCAGTCTTGAGGACATGGAGTTTCTTTTTTCCTTACCCCTACCATGAGGGTCTAGGCTGGGAGGCACTATTCTGGTTTGCTGTGACTTCTCTGCAGATTTCAGCCAGGCTGGGACATGTTCCTCATCCTTCTGGGCCCGGAGACCCATCCTCCTGTGTCCATTTCCTTTCCCAGGTGGAGAGCTGACGATGTGGGGTCCTGGGGTGGCAGGGATGATGGGCTTAGAAGAACAGGTGTGTGCTGGGTGCTGGGAGTTGCTGCTGGCATGCCGTCCTGGCAGCAGCACCCACTACCCGCTTGCTCTGGGCAAGGAAGGAACTCTGTGGGAACTGGTGGAGGCCGGGCAGCCCCAGGTTCTGCTGGGACAGTTACCCTTGGTTCTAGGAGGGGAGCTGGGGCCTCTGGCCATTACAGTTTGTGCTGAGCCAGAGTGCGAGTGCTGTGGGCTGCTAGGACCGTTTCCTTGGGCCTAAACAGGGGATTGAAGCAAGGTCAGCGCCACTAGGGCATCCCTAGTGGGAAAAGCCCAAGACAGCTGCTCTCCTTGTTATACAGATGGGGAGACTGACTGAGGCACAGATTGGATTTAGAACTTGGTCTCCCGGGGATCCCTGGGTGGCGCAGCGGTTTGGCGCCTCCCTTTGGCCCAGGGCGCGATCCTGGAGACCCGGGATCGAATCCCACGTCGGGCTCCCGGTGCATGGAGCCTGTTTCTCCCTCTGCCTGTGTCTCTGCCTCTCTCTCTCTGTGACTATCATAAATAAATAAAAATTAAAAAAAAAAAAAAGAACTTGGTCTCCCGGTATGGCCCCATGCTCTGCCTCACATGTGCTCTACCGCCCCCTCCCTTGGATTGGGGGTGCTCTGGTCCTTAGGGTGCTGCCATGCTCTACTGGCCACCATCTTGGTGGGGTCCTTCTGGCATCCGTTGTCTAGGTGTTCCTACCACCCTTTTCTCTTGGGCCTGAAAACTCCCTCCCCTACCTCCCAGGAGCCCACAGCCAGTGGGAGCAGCCAGAAACAGAGGCCAGGTGTGCTCCCCAGGAGGCTTCTAGAGGGGTGAGGGACAGTGTTGGAGTCACACTTGGAGAACAAGGTGCAGGGTCAGGGGAATAGGGATTGTTCTCCAGCAAAGACACAGGCCAAGATCCTCTTTCTCTGGGCCCTCCAAATAAGGGGCTGAAGGGTGGACTCCCTTCAAGGGAGGGTATGGGGCTGGGCCCTCTAGCACTGGAGAGGCCCTGGCTCTGCTATCTTGCTGCCCTGATTCCCTTCCACTTCTAAGGGGTGAAGTTCTGGCCTGGAGTGGAAGGAGTTCAAACAGTGGAGGGGCAGGGCCCCATTGCAGACCCTCATCTCCACAGTGCATCCCAGAAATCAGGGGTTTGATACTTTTATCTGAGCGAGAACCCCACTATTGTGCCTTTTGTCCCCCTCCATTCCTGCTCAGGTGGATGGTGCTGCTATAAGGGTTACCGCAAGTTATCATTTAGGACTAGAGAGTAGCAGAACTGCAGGGGGCTTTGAACATCGAGTTGGAGAAAATGGGGTCTTAGGAGTGAGATCCCTCCTGTCCCCCCTTGAGCCATTCCTCCCGCCTCTTTCCCTCCATGATGACATATCTGGGGCTGGGTTACCCCTGAAGTGTTACCCTGAAGTCTCATGATGTTGAGCCCCCTCCAAAAGACCACCCAGCCCACTCAAGAATCCTGAGTCCTCCCCACAAGGCCCCAGGGACAGAGAAGGAGAGTAATGAGTAATCAAGTGCAGGTCTGGGTTCTAACAGCCTGGGGCAGTTCCCTGGGCTGGGTGGCAATGGTGAGAGTTCTAGAGGGTTGCTTGTTCTCACCAGCTGTGGGGTGCTAGGGGCCCATGTCTGCCCAGTCTCCCAGGGACAGTGTCTGGGATGCCCTGGCAAGGGTGGGAGCAAGGTCTTGCTTCTGACTCAAAGCTGGCCCGGGACACAGAAGCAACTGCTGTGGCCGCTGCAAACGAGACTACGCCACAGCTCCTGTTTGTGTGAGGGAGCTGCTGGCAGTGGCCATTACAGACGTGGGTTTTTAGTCCTTCATTCAACAGACCTGCCGCTTAGGTGATGAGTGTTAGACAGGGCCGAAGACCTGCGCACAGTCCCAGCCATGTCCGCTGAGCCTCCAGCACTTCTGAGATGGGTAGGGCAGGAGCTATGCTCCCCCTGGGACAGCTCTGGAATAGGGGCTTGCCCATGGTTTTGCTCTTTGGACTTGAGCCCAGACCCTGGCTACTAATTGTTCCTGGGGGTGTTAGGAGAATGCTGATAAGGCTGGCTGGGATGGAGTCTCATCAAGGATGAGGGTGTGGGGACTTGTGGGAAGGGAAGAGACTGTCCTCAGAGTGGGAGGGGATGGTCAGGACCCTGACTGGTGGCCCCCTGGCTGCTGCCTTTCCAGGGGGATTCCTGGGGCACCAATGAGTAGAGGTTGTGGACGTGGACTACCATTCAACACATGCATTGGGCCTGTGTCCATTAGCTACTAGGGGCTTCTTGGGACAAGCAAACAGTATACCCCAGAAATAATCTTGGCCCGAGTGTGAGATGATTCTGGGCATGAAGGAAACTAGTGTTTCCCGAGTGACTACAATGTGTGAAGCTCTGTTTGGGGCGTGTGTGTGTGTGTGTGTGTGTGTGTGTGTGTATTGGGGCTGAGCGACACAGAGAGAAAAGGCCTGTCAGGTTTCCACTCCTGGCTTCCAGGAACCTAAGCATCACCCCGGGAGCCATCTACTCTGCTTTATCATAGAGCCCAGATCTGCCTCTGCTGCTTCCTAACTGTGTCCCTAGCAGGTCACGTAACTGTTGTGTACCTCATGCACCTCAGTTTCCCTGTCTGTAAGGTGGAGGTAATCACAGTGTCTCCTAAGGTTGAAAGGGATGACCGAAGTATACAGAAGAGCTTGCTCCTATGGAGCTCATCGTTATCGCTGTTACTGTGAACCTGTCAGACATGTCCGACCCCACTGGTCCCAGTTCCCATAGAGTCAGGGTTTGGGAGTACCCATACAGTTATCCAGTGTTCCCCAAGGCAGAGACTCGCATAGCCATCAGATGGCTGCAGTCCTCCAGATGTGCCCACCTGTGGCCAAGGCCCAGCTACTCTGTGTCTGGGAGCCCACCTGGCCCTGGGGGTCTGGTGCCCATGGGGCCCTAGGACACAATGAGAGCTATTCTAAGAGCCAGGCCGGGCCTGTGGGGCAGCCCTGTTGGCTCCATTTGCAACAACCAGGGTGTTGTTCTGAGTGGGCCTGGCTGGCAGGCCACTGCCTGGGGAGTGTTGGCATCAGGCTGAGGGTTCTCTTCTCCCCCTCCCTCTGGGGTGAGTGAGCCGCAGATGGTCTTCCTGGCTGCTCCCAGGGAAGCTAGGATACCATCTTCTGCAAGGGGGCCATGCATGGGTGTCTAAGGGTTCCATGCCGAAGAACACAGCCCCTCCCCCCATACCCCCAGGTACTCCCCCATGGGTACCTGGGTCAGAGGGCACAAAGTAGGCAGTAACAAGATGCTTTGGTCACTTTGAGTTAGGGACAATGGGGAATACATGCCCAAGGAGGGGCATGGTCACCTACCTGGTGGAGTGACCCCTGAATGTATTCTGGAGGAATGGGACACAGTGGAAGGTTTCTTCAAAGCAGGAATGAGGTTGGCCAGAGACTTGGGGGTAAGTCAGGCAGCACTCTCTGTGGTCCCTTGGACACAGATGTCTGGCAGCGTCTGCCCAGACCATGATGGCACCCTGACAGTGTGCCCCTTTGGATGTCACAGCTATGCCTTGTTACAGGGTGGGTGGAGGCACCCGATTAGCCCAAGCTCTGGGGACTGGCTCCTCTGCCATGCAGGAGCAAGACACTGGGTCATAGGGAGCGTGTCTACAGCAGAAATGTTCAGGGGCTATAGGCTTTGCCCTGGCTGGGCTTACCTGCCATGGGGTGCCACCATCTGGTGACATTTACTGAGCTCTCCTGCATTGTCTCCAGCCTGCCTGCCACTCTGGGGCCACAACCCTGTCTCCCTCCAGCCTCTTCCTCCTCCAGTACCTTGGCTCATGTCCATCCTCTGGCTGTGTGCTCTTCCTTAGCTGGTGTCATTGTGCCTGGTTTTCATTCTTCCTGAGTCATCTGAAGTGTTACTTCCTCGGGGAGGTCATCTCTGACCACCCTATATGCAGTGGTCCTGTCCCACATTATTATAGGTGCCTGTTTTCCCCTGTGCCCTAACAAATTGTTCGGTGTTTGCTCCACTGGAATGGAAACCCCATGCAGACATGGACAAGCTAGGCCTGCACCATCTAGTGGAGCCTGGCCCAGCACCTGGCAGAGAGCAGGAGCTATGCACATCTTTTGTTGAACAAAAGAACAATCCTCTGAAAGCAGGACTGTCGTCTTAGCACAGGGGATCTGGGTATTCAAAGAGGCTAAGGGACTTGCCCGGAGTCACCCAGCAGTGGAGGGAGAGCCAGACCCAGGTCTGGTTTTAGCTGCTGCTGAGCGACTGGGAAGAAGGAAGAAGGATCAGGGAGTAACATGTCTCAGTAACAGCTGGGGAGGCTTAGAGGCCCAAAGCTGGGGTGCTCGTCAGCTGGAGCGCTCCGCACCAGCAGGGCCTGTGGAGAGCCTGCTTCTGGAGCTGTGGGCGGGGGCCCCAGCTGATGCAGACAGAGCAGCTCCTGGTGCCAGGCACTCTGTGCCACGTGCCCAGCCCAAGGGGTGCTTCCCAGCCTGGCTCCAGCCGCCCAGACTATACAGTTGCAGCCGTTGTTGGCCTTGACTGCTCCGTGAGCTCACACCAAGGGGGTGGGGGCTGGCCACCCTGGGTGCAGGAGGCCCCAGTGGCTCTCGTGGGCGTGGGCAGACCCTCCCCCTCCTTCCCTGTTCCCTACTGGACCTTGCCCTCTGCAAGAGCCTCCCAGCTTCCCTGAGCACCCAGCCCCTCTGCCAGCCTTCCCTGGGCTGTCCTCCTGAGAGGTGAGGGGCCTCTGAGGGGCAGTCCCCTCTGTCTGCACCCCGCCCCCTCTGACTGGGCTTGGAGGGGGATTTTCCTGTGACTCACTCTGCTGGCACTTCCTGTGGTCACCAGGGCAGGGGCTGGGGGGACCCAGTGGGGTCACAGGGGGAGGGTGGGCTGGGTGTCCCGCCCCCTGACGGGATGTGATTCCCTGAGGCAGGCTGCAGACCATATTTGGGAAACTTGCTTTCCGTGCAGGCAGCTTGGGGATGGGGCCCGCCGGAGGGGCGGGGGGGGGGGGGGGGGGGGGGGGGGGCATGGGCTGCAGGACAGTGGGACAGCCCCTGCCCCTGCCTGCTTCTCCTTGGGCTGTGGCCTCTAGACCTGCCTCAGCCTCCTCTGCCCCATTGTGCCTTGGAGCCTAAGGAGGTAGTCCACTGTCCTTTTTCAGAATGTATATTTTTCAAACCCCAAGCCAAGAAGTGCTCATTAAATACAAACTGAGAAATTCTGAAAAACAGGAAGAGAAAGCATCCTCCATTCACAACCGCTATTCTTACCCTCTCCTCAGTTTGTTTAAGTTCATGTGACATCTTATTGAGGCATGGTCAATGCTTCGGTGCGTGTATAAGCATCATAGTCATGAGGTGGGCAGTGTTGCAGAAGCAGCAGTTCTGAGGGCCTTCGCCCTGGTGCTCACCATGGTGCTGGGGCGAACCTGTCTTCCATGTGTAGCTGCCCACCTGGGCTGGCTTCTCCCCTGACCTGGCCTCTCTTGCTTCTCCAGCTGATCCCCATTTTTCCCCACCCTGGGAGGCCAGAGCAGCCCTGGCGTCCTCCCAACTAGTGCCTCCTTCCCTCCTGCCCTCTTCTGGGACCCTCTGGGACATCTCTGGGTCCAGCCTCATCCTTGCACTCACGCCCGCCGAGCAGTATAGCAGACTCCGTGGCCTGGGAACACAGGGGCCAGTGAGGTTCTGGACCTACTAGCCTGGTGTCTACCAGTGCTGGGGTCCTCCCGCCTCTGTCCCACTGTCTCCCCCAAGGCCCTCCCCAGGTCTCATGCAGGCCACTTAGCAAGGCCTCTCCATGCCAGGGCCACATGGAGCTCCTGTCCCTGCTCTGGGAGTATTTGCTGAGTAAAAGAGCCCCATCCAAGAAGCAGGCACTGAGAGAATTACCAGGAGAGCGCCAGGGTAAGAAGTAGGGCTGGGGGAAGAGTACTGCTCTACCTTGGCCATCCACTGTCTGTAATGAGATCCCTTTCTCGTTTTGCTGTATTTTCCTCATTGATTCCTTTGGTGCGTGTATGTTCCTTTTCCAGAAGCACCCATGCTGGTGACGTGTGTCTAGCGTCTGTCCTTGGGTCAACGTCTGGAAAATACATAGAGTTGTTTTGTAGACATTTATGATGTTTACAGAAAGGGTTCTGGGCAATAGATGGCCTGCTTGCTGTTCTAACTCGGGGGGCGTGGCCGACCTTCCTCACCAGATGCCCACCTGGGCGCCTGCTTGGGGTGCGGAGCCCCAGAGAAGAGAGCAGGATCGCGGGGATCCTGATTGCATATGGGCCCAATCTGCTTCGTAGTGGCCTTGGCCAGTCTTTTTCCCCTTCAGAGAACTTGCTGTTCATGTTCTGTAGGTTTTCTCCATGTCTTGTCTTTGCCTTGCTGGTTTGTAGAATGCTCCAGATTCTGGATTCATCCCTCTCTTGTCGTTGGTGACCTGTTACCGTGTCAGCTTTGTGTTCTCTCCTATCCGGTAGAAACCATTCCGCTTTGGTGAGGTTGAAATCTCTTTGTCACTGTTGTTAACCTTATGTTGTGTGCTTTATGGTCTTTGTTTTTAGAGTAGTGTTTTATAACTTTTTTGCACTTTGGGGTCACAAAGGTATTCTCCCCAATATTTTCTTTTGTTAGAGCTAGAGTTTTATCTTTCACACCTGGGTCTTTAATTGTCCTTTGTTTATGACATGAGGCAACTGTGGGGATTGATTTTTCTTACAGTGAGTGAGTTTTCTAGCACCATCCATGAAGCAGCCCTGGCCTCCCATGCTGCTGTGTGATAGCGCCTGTGGCGTCCGATGGGCTCCTGTAGTGTGGGGCGTCTGCGAGCCCTGTCCTGGGCACTGGTCCCACTCATCCACGGTCCTGGCACATCCTCACAGCCTGAAAAGAGTGTGTCAGGCTGACCTGCTTATAGATGGACCTCTATTTCTCCATTTATTCTAGAAGGATTCTTTTTCTTTGGTCAAATTCCTTTAAAAAAAAAATTCTGCTGGCATTTCTGTTATAATTGTAACTTATTAAGTAAGCTTGGGCAAATTGGCCTTTTATAGTGCTTAGTCATCCTATGGTGAATTTGGTACATTTTCTCCTTTATTCAGGTTTTTCCCTTGAGCCGTCTGGCAGAACGTACACATTTTTTGCTCTGAGGTCTCCTGTTGTCTTTGCTTGATTAATTCCTGGGTATCTAGTAGCTTGTTGTTGTTGTGTGGGCTTTTCTGTACTTCTTTCTCATCCGTTACTGGTTCTGGTTTGTTGGAATTATTACGTAGATGATCATATGGTCTGCAGATGATGACCACTTTGTCCCTGTGTGTCCCCTCCCTACGCTCTCGTTTTTTCCTCTCGGTTGGCAGGGCAGCAGGACTGTGGAGTTGGAGCAGCAAGGGTGTGCATCCTGTTTTCTTCCCAGAATGTGCTGGTCATTATTTTCATTATTGCTGTCCTCCCCAGTGTTGGTCTGGGCTGTAGCGTGACTTTAGAGTGGTTTCCAAGAGTATGTTGAGTGTCATCCCTGGAGTGTAGGTGGTGGCTACAGTTTAGGATTTTTGAGGTACTGTCCAGGCTTACTTGAAAACTGCCACGATCAGCTGGGCCTCTCTGCTAGCAGCAGAGGGGGCAGAGGTTCCAGGATCTCCTCAAGCCTTTCCTTAGTGCCAAGAAGAGTTACCTTGGGTGGCAGTTGGGCAGCCCGCCAAGCCCCTGGCACACATCCTCATGCCTACCTGTGTCCTCTCTCCCCAGAATGTGCTGGCCAAAGCCCTCTATGACAACGTGGCTGAGTCCCCGGATGAGCTCTCCTTCCGCAAGGGTGACATCATGACAGTGCTGGAGCGGGACACACAGGGCCTGGATGGCTGGTGGCTCTGCTCACTGCATGGGCGCCAAGGCATTGTGCCTGGGAACCGCCTTAAGATCCTGGTGGGCATGCATGACAAGAAGCCAGCAGGACCCGGACCCGGCCCACCTGTCACCTCGGCCCAGCCCCAGCCTGGCCTCCACGCCCCAGGTGCCCAGTACACACCCATGCTTCCTGCCACATACCAGCCCCAACCAGATAGTGTCTACCTGGTACCCACCCCCAGCAAGACTCAGCAAGGCCTCTACCAAGCCCCTGGGCCCAGCTCGCAGTTCCAGTCTCCCCCAGCCAAGCAGACATCTACATTCTCGAAGCAGATGCCCCATCACCCTTTTCCTAACCCAGCCCCGGACCTTTACCAGGTGCCCCCAGGGCCTGGCAGCCCTGCCCAGGACATTTACCAGGTGCCGCCTTCTGCTGGAATAGGGCATGACATCTACCAGGTGCCCCCATCTATGGACGCACGCAGTTGGGAGGGGACGAAGCCACCAGCAAAGGTAAGGCTGCCCTGTCATGACTGGGCAATCCCCTGGTGGGTTTTGCCCAGGCCCTGGTTTCTGGGTCCAGCCAAGCACCCTTGGGGTCTCCAGGGCTCCAGCCACAGCTGCATGTTTGGTCTGGGGCCAAGATGGGAGGTGAGTGTTTGGGAAATATGTTGTCTGTCTACTGAAGATGCACAGGCAGCCCACAGAGAAGACATCCAAGCTGGCCTTGGACCCTGAGGTGGTCTTCCGCAGACGGACCCCAATGGGAAGGTGTCCCCAGCAAAGATGCAATCTGTCAGAAGCCCAGAAGTCTGGAAGGGGTGATAGGCAGGACTTGGCTGATGAATCCTAAGTAGTAGGCTGGGGACCAACCCCCCAGAGTAGGGGGCGCTGGTGCTCCTGAAGACCAGATACCTGCCTGCGGGTGGAGGGTTTTGAGTTGAAGTGACTTGGCCAATCCATGTTCTGGTGAAGTCATTCTGCCCACAGAGTGCAGGATACTGGGCCTGGTGGGGGTGGAAAGAGGCACCCAGGAGTGGGGAGGTAACTAGGGGCAGTACTGGAAGGGGGGAGCTCAGGATAGCGGTTAGGCAAGAATGGCTGAAAATCCATAGGAGTAGATCACGTTAGAGACTTTTCTCTCCCGTATGTCATGGTTTATATATGAGTGCTATAGGGCTGATGAAGCACCTCCGTGAGCGTCAGGGGCCACACAACAGTCCAGATTGTTACTCCGTCCTCCTCAGCACAGAGCTTGCACTTCATGGGCCAGGATGGTTGCCTCCTGAGAGGTCAGCAACCTTGTGCCCAGGGGCTCCCATGAGTCCTCTGGGTGTGTGTTGGCTCCTAGGATGGGCACAGAGCACATCTTCGGGCATTCCTGGCTCCACGGGCACCCAGCCCTTCTCTTCTGGCCATGTCAGTGGGCCAGCAGAGTGACCTGTTTGTGATAATGCCTGGACCATGGGCAGAGGTGGGATGGCCAGAGTGGGGCCTCTCAGGTCACCTTGTGGGCTGTTGCCGGGAGAGGCTGGGCTGGGGGACACGGCCCCAAAGGCAGCACCCTCAGCTCCGCATAGGCCTGCCTGGGCACCCCACCCCCAAGTCCATCTGCCTGTGGGGAGGAGGCAGACTGAAGGCCCTGCTCCATGGGCCGCTCTGGGCTGGGTCAGGAGCAACCTTTTTTCACCTTTGGCCTCTGTCTTTCCTTGGCCAAGTCCCTTGAAGACTTTGGGAGGCCCAGAAGCAGAGACATCCCACATACTTTTGAGAGACAGAGTTGCCATACCCAGTTCTCCTTGTCTCCACCATGGCCGTTCCTCCATTGCAGCTCGCCTCGGAGGACCTTGAGAAACCCAGCCCGTGCCAGCAGAGAGGTCCCTCAAAGCCAGCCCAGGCCCAGCTGCCAGCTCACCCCTCTGTAGAGAGGAGACTGCAGCAGGCAGCAAGCCCCAGAAGCCCTGGTGGGAGAGGGCAGGTGCTGGGCACGGTAGTGGGCCCATAGAAGATGCTGCTGAACTCTTGACAGTCGGCTCCCTGAGCCCCAGACCGGGCCTTATGTGTGTGCCGTGTCTATTCTAGAGCTGCCTGTGTCTGGAGAGAGTGGCCAAGTCCTCAGGACCTGTCAGGGCTGAGGTGGGAGCCTTACCCATTCCAGCTGGGCTGTAATCAGCAGTCAAGAGTGTTGCCCTGCCCCTGCCTGCAGGATGCCACTTGGCAGCTGGCACACCTGGCCAGAGGTCAGGCTAGCTGGCTGAGGGTGAGGCTCCCTGGACACTGGCTTTCAGGGTCACTACCTACCTGCTCCTTCAGCTGCCTAGCCAGAGACGTGCCAGGCAGGAGCACACCATGCTGGACTGGAATAGCCCAGATGGGCCAATCCTAAGGTGGCTTTCAGGAGAGAAGCAGAGCCCTGCCAGGGAAACACCTGTCCTGTGAGGAGGTGGCAGGGAACAGTGCTTGGCTGGTGATCCTCGGGAGAGGCCACAGTCCATCTCCCTGTACACTCGTACTCAGAGTCTCTCTCTCTCTCTCTCTCTCTCTCTCACACACACACACACACACACACACACATACAGTATCCACACTTTGCATACCCTCAGGGAGGCATGCCCTTTCCTCTTCCCGCTTCCCTCCCTGCATCTTAACCGACAAGCTTGTCCTTCCAAGTGCTGGAAGCCCTGTGGGCCAGGAAGTGGCAGTGAGACCCAGGTGCTGGGTGGTGGACCCGAGCCCACATTTTGGCTGTGGGTTGTTTCCCTCCCAGGGGATGGGCTGGCACTCAGGTGACATCTGGGCTTAACTAGCTGGGCCCAGTGATAGGGCTGCTCAGAGCCTGTTTCCCCGAGGGCTCTGGCCTGGCTGGCGGCCCTGGAAGGAGAACCCTGTGTCCTGGGCTGGGTTGCCCTTCCGAGAAGCCTCATTGCTCCTGGCCTGGGCAGCCTCTGGTAGCATCTGCTTTTAGGTTATGATCATGAGAGCAGTGATTATTTGTCGCAGAAAACACATAACATGTGAAGAAGCCTGGAGAGGAGATGCCCCAATCAAGAGGTGATCACTGGGAATTTTGGCATGTTTTGTCTATAGCACGTTCTTTATTTGTCTTGCGCCAATTTGTATGCAGACTTTTGCATTTTGGGATTGTAGCTCCCACAGATGTCAAAAGCATTTTCTTGGGTCCCTAAGGTGATTGTGATGGCCACCCCAGATTTTACTGTGTCACCCCCTTGCCTTGCGCAGGCTTCAGGCAGTTTCTCATCACATGGGTGTGGATTACAAACAGATGATAACTGTGCTTCTCTGCCCACATTTCAAGGTTGTGCTTTTCATAAATCTTGGGCTCCCCCTCAGAAGTCTGGGAAACTGAGGCTCTTCGTTCAAGAGATCAGGTGGTGTGAGGAGGGACCCTGCCAGAACTGTGGGTGGGGTGAGGGGGCCCTATGATCCAGGAAGCCAGAGGGGAGTGATGAGGTCAAATGCCAGGAGCCGGGATCCCTAGGTGGCGCAGCGGTTTAGCGCCTGCCTTTGGCCCAGGGCGCGATCCTGGAGTCCCAGGATCGAATCCCACGTCGGGCTCCCGGTGCATGGAGCCTGCTTCTCTCTCTGCCTGTGTCTCTGCCTCTCTCTCTCTCTCTGTGTGACTATCATAAATAAATAAAAATTAAAACAAAACAAATGCCAGGAGCCTGGGGCAGAGTGGCCTGTACGGCTGGGAAAGAGATCAGGGTCACACCGCAGCTTTAGCATCTCTGGCCTGGGGTGTGGCTGTGGGCTTCGATGGCAGAAGCAGGTGGGCCCCCAGATGGAGGTGTTTTTGAGAGGTTCCTCTTGGGGGAGTGCCTCTGGGTCAGGGCCCACAGCTGTGCTGTGGCAGACACAGTTGAACTCAGTCCTGCTCCTGGGGAGCCCGGGAGCTTGGAAGGGGAGCCGTGTCCGGGACGTCCCTCACTCTGGGTGAGAGCTTAGATGGTCACCTCCTTGATCCTACAGCACTCCATCAGTGCTCCAGAGAAAGAGCCAAGGGTCCTGGGTGGGAGTGGGCATGCTAGAGTGGAAGCCGGCCTGGGTCACGTGGGGAGATGTCCACTTTGCAGAAGGGGGAGGCCGGTAGCTGAGCTGCCTGGAGGGTGACTGGGGGCCCAGCAGAATGTGGCCGGGGTGGGGCCTTTCCCGGTGGTTCTCTGGGCCTTCAGCTTGACTTCTCACCCCTGCTCTCTGCAGACCCTGTCCTGCCTGGGTCTCTGGTGTGTCTTTGTGAGGTTTTGTGTGTTCTCTACACCGTTGACGTGTGTGTGAGGGGGCATGTGGGTCTTGGGTCAGGGGTTCTCTGTCTCCCCCTGGGCACTGGCTGTGTCACCCACCCCCAGGGCCCTTGGGGCCTGCTAATGGGGCCTCAGGTGCAGAGCAGACCAGCCTGTGATTAGCGGGCTCAGCAGCTCTCTGGAGAGTGGGTTTCCCTAACAAGCATTTCCCCACTGGTGGCTGCCTTACAGTTTTTTTCTAACGGAGAACATTTGCTGGCCAGCGCAGCTGCTTACTGTCACCAGCTCAGCTGCAGGAGTGGCAAGCTGCCGACAGCCTGGGCCTGGGGTCCGGCCCCAGAGGCCTTCTGCCTCTGCTCCCTACTCTCTCTGTCTTTGGGAGGCACTGTGGGGGCTCTGAGGGAGCAGGTCCATACCCCTCTTCATGGGGCTGGGTCTCCACCTGCCCTTTGGAGTCCACAGGGCCCGGAGACGCCTTGGGTCTCGCCTCAAAGCCCTGCCGACCTGCCACGTCCCGCCGGCCCCCGCCTGCCCCGCCTGTCGTGTTGTTGGCAGGTTCTAGCGTCTAAAAATAACTCTGGAGGAGACTCAAGTCTGGGGCTCAAGGAGGGAGATGAGTCTGAGGAGGGCCGCCAACTCCACTTGCAGACACTCTGGGGGTGGGGGACGGGGAGTACCCCATGGAGGCGCTCGCCCCGGCAGCTAGCAGAGAGGCCAGGTCTGCTGTGCTGCCTGGGAGGTGGGCAGAGGATGTGTCGGCAGAGCCGTGCCAGGCCTGGGGCTGGGCAGGAAAGTGCGGGTGCCTCCAGGGGCTGGGGTACTCTGCTGCTCCTAGTGCTTGCAGACACGCAGGACACACAGGCGTGCAGAGCTGGCTGGCAGTGCCTAGGGGACTAGGTACAGGCACGAGATGCCAGGTTCTGGGGGCATCGAGCCCTGTTGCCCCCAGAGATGTGTGTGGGGAGGGCCTGAGTCAACTCTGTTCCAGACGTCCCTTTTGACTAGAGAACAAAAAAGCCTTTCTGTCCCGGAGTGCTGAGCCGGGAGCCTTGTGGGGGAGGCGTGCCTTGAGCTGGGTTAGACCCTGCCAGCCCCTCCCACTGGGCTGCAGGCTCCTGCAGGGCCGGGGTGCTTGCCGGGAAAGGAGAGGCCAGGCCGGTGAGAAGGGCTTTCAGCAGCTTGCTGTCCTGGACGCCAGGCCTGGGAAGCCTACGAGAGAGGGGAATGTGCTGAGCCCTTCTTTGGGCCAGCGTCCCCTAACTAAGGCCTTATCCTTTTCGGGTTAGTGGTGGTCTTGGCTGCCATGTGCGTGTGGTGTTCTGGGGAGCGTGGGGGTCTTGGTTCTAGTCTTGGCCACTCCCTCACACCCACACTCAACTTTCCAGAATAGCCTAGGATCTGGCCCTGAGGTCTGGGAGAGTCTTTGGTGGCCCTGCCTTCAGGAGTGTCCCCAGGATATGCTTGGTTGACGAGGAGGGTAGGGTACCACCTTCTGGAAGCCCCAGGCCCCAACTGTTGGGACCTTCTGCAGGCCATGTCTAGGTCCAGCCTAAGGAGGGCACAACCTAGCACTGTCATCTCTGTCCTAAAGCCAGGAGGTGGCTGCTGGGTCCTGCAGTTGGGGAGGCCCCTTGCTGGGCAGCCTTTCTGAGGAGGGTGCAGTGTGGAGGTGTTGTCAGGCAGGGCCATCCCAGTCAGGGATGACCCTCTTTGTCAGTCCCCATGGACCCTCCTCTGCGACTCTCCAGCTCATCCAGGTATAGACTACTGCCATTTCCTGGCCAGAACCAGATGCCTGTAAGCAAACCCTGGGGGTTCTAGTGCACCCCAGACACTGTATCACATCGAAGAAAGGGCAAGAATACAAAGGGATGAGAATACCCTTGCCTCTCCGTGGACTCTATGCCCACTCTTGGAAACAGCCCCCCTTGTGTGCCTCGCCTACCTCCTGCGGGTATAGCCTCTCCCCTGGGGATCTGAGGGTGGTTCCTGGAAGTTGGTGTCCAGGCTGGTGGTGACAGGTTGGTGACAGTTGGCTGTCTGCCCCCAGGTAGTGGTACCCACCCGTGTGGGGCAGGGATATGTGTTTGAGGCCTCCCAGCCAGAGCAGGACGAGTACGACATCCCACGCCACCTGCTAGCCCCAGGGCCACAGGACATCTACGACGTGCCCCCTGTTCGGGGGCTGCTTCCCAGCCAGTATGGCCAAGAGGTAGGTATTGGATCTAAGAGCTGGGGGTTTTTGGCCTGGCCCTGCTCAGGGAGCCGGGCTTTCTCTGCCCTGGGCAGGGTGGTCCTCGGGTTGGTACTGTGGGGTTCTGCTCTTCCTGTCCCCTCAGGTGGCCCTGGCACCTGTATCACTGCACCTTTTCTGCCTCAGGTATATGACACGCCCCCCATGGCCGTCAAGGGTCCTAATGGCCGGGATCCATCACTGGACGTGTATGACGTGCCCCCCAGTGTGGAGAAAGGCCTGCCGTTGACTAACCACCACGCGGTGAGCATTTGGGATGCTGGGGCCTGATGTCTACACAGGCTTCAGGTTTGACTGAATGTGTGCTGTGGGGCGGGGACCCACGTCTCCAGGCCTGGTGGCAGCAAGAGACTGGACTGCAGGCACCAGCTGTGCCCCTTACTCTCTGTGACAGAAGTGGAAACCGAGTGGTCCTCTGAGCCTCAGCCTGTGGACCTTCTGTAGCAAGCTCTTGAGAGGATCACACAGGGTATTAGCCAGGAGGCCACCACAGAATTGATCATTCAAAGCAGGACACTTCTAAGAGTGAAAGGGGACCAGTCATTATGAGGGGGCACCAGGCTCAAACCAGGACTGTCCCGGGTGAACCAGGGTGTTGTCACCCTGAATAGAATACACAGATCAGCCAGGTTCCTGCCACAGAGTAGAGAATACGCAAGGGGTGATGACGGTGGCGGCGGCATGACAGCTGTCCTCTCACCAAGCGTTTGTAGTTGCACAGTGAATGAACTCGTGTCATCCTCACAACCAACCTGTGAGAGAGTTCTCCTGTCTTACAGCCGAGCAGATAGGCACAGAGAGGTCAAGTCACCTGCCTTAAGTCACACAGCTAGCAAGCAGTGGAGCCAGGATCTTGAACTCTGATCTAGCTCCAGAGTTGGGCTCTTTGCAGTAACCTGTGTGGATAAGAACTGTTGACGGATGCTGCACCTGCGCCATGCCTGTATGTGTGCCTGGGTCCTACCCCAAAGCCCTGGGTGAGCGGGTGGACAGGCAGCCTTAACCATTCCTCTGCCCCCCAGGTGTATGATGTCCCTCCATCAGTGAGCAAGGACGTGCCTGATGGCCCACTGTTGCGTGAAGAGACCTATGACGTACCCCCTGCCTTTGCCAAGGCCAAGCCCTTTGACCCGACCCGCCACCCGCTGGTCCTTGCTGCACCCCCTCCGGACTCCCTGCCGGCTGAGGATGTGTATGACGTGCCTCCCCCTGCTCCTGACCTCTATGATGTGCCCCCTGGCTTGCGACGGCCTGGTCCCGGCACCCTCTATGATGTGCCCCGTGAGCGTCTTCTTCCTCCTGAGGCGGCTGATGGTGGCGTGGCTGACGACAATGTGTACGCAGTGCCACCGCCAGCAGAACGAGAGGCCCCGACGGATGCCAAGCGCCTGTCAGCCTCCAGTACAGGGAGCACACGCAGCAGCCAGTCGGCCTCCTCCCTGGAGGCTGCGGTGCCGGGCCGTGAGCCCTTGGAGCTGGAGGTGGCAGTGGAGGCCCTGGCACGGCTGCAGCAGGGCGTGAGTGCCACCGTAGCCCACCTCCTGGACCTGGCAGGCAGCGTCAGCGGGTGCGGGAGCTGGCGTAGCACCTCTGAGCCTCCGGAGCCACTGCTGCAGGACCTGCGGGCTGCTGTGGCTGCTGTCCAGGGGGCTGTCCACGAGCTGCTGGAGTTTGCCCGCAGCGCCATAGGCAATGCTGCCCACACTTCTGACCGCACGCTGCATGCGAAGCTTAGCCGGCAACTGCAGAAGATGGAGGATGTGTACCAGACACTGGTGGCCCATGGTCAGGCCCTCGACAGTGGCCGGGGAGCCCCAGGGGCCACTCCCGAAGACCTGGACCGCCTGGTAGCCTGCTCACGGGCTGTGCCCGAGGATGCCAAGCAGCTGGCCTCCTTCTTGCATGGCAATGCCTCGCTGCTCTTCAGACGGACCAAGGCCCCTGGGCCAGGGCCTGAGGGAGGTGGTCCCCTGCACCCCAATCCCATTGACAAGGCCAGCAGCATCCAGTCCCGGCCTCTGCCCTCACCCCCTAAGTTCACCTCCCAGGACTCCCCGGACGGGCAGTATGAGAACAGTGAGGGGGGCTGGATGGAGGATTACGACTATGTCCACCTGCAGGTAAGTGACTACCTTGCCCTGTCTCCCCCAGGGAATACTCTAGGGCAGCCTTCTGGCCTTCTCAGCTCTCTAATTCTGCTATCCCTGTCATAGGAACCTTGATCCCCTCCACACTGAGGGTTCTTGTGGCCAAAAGAGAATTTGGGCCCCAGTAGGCCTCAGTGAGTCCCCGTGCCACTCTCTGACCTTCCAGTCCAGATGCACCCCCCCCCCCACCCACTCAAACCCGTTCCTCGATCGACCTCAGGCCTTTGGACCAACATGGCCATGTTATCAGGGCCCTGCAGTGCCAGCCAAGGATGGCTCCTGAGCACCTGCAGGGGCTGCGCTTCTCCAGGGCAAAAGTGGCTGTGTTCTGTTTGGGGAGATAGATTTTTAAGTATAAGCAAAGACAAAGATAGTTCCAGGTGAGGGGAAATAAATAAAGCAAGGAGATGGAAAGGTGAGAGTAGAGATGAGACCTGGGTGCCAACTCAGTGCCCCAAGAAGAACCATTCCAGGTTGAGGATCAGCAGGTGCCGAGGATTAGCAGGTGCCAAGTGGTCAGAAATGGGTGAACAGGCCCTGTAATGCCAAGGGGAAGGGTTGGAATGTGATTTCTGGTGTAGGAGCTGGGGCAGGGAGAATGGTCTGGCTACATGGAGTATGCCCAGCCCCTTCCTGGGCTGTCCTTTGGTGAAAGGGGCCCAGAGAAGAGCTGGAGAGGAGCTGCAGCCACCACTGCCTCCTCCCCCTCCCCCTCCCCCTCCCAAGCCGTCCCTACTGTGGGCCTGGTGCCCGCCAGCCAGAGCCTGGGCGTGGCCTGCAGTGCCGCCTGGTGGCCACCTCTGAGGCCCCAAGCTCCACCAGGCCTAGGGGGCTTCTAGCTCAGCAGGGTCCTTGTGCCTTGCCTCCAGGGGAAGGAAGAGTTTGAGAAGACCCAGAAGGAGCTGCTGGAGAAAGGCAACATCATGCGGCAGGGGAAGGGCCAGCTGGAGCTCCAGCAGGTAAGGGTGCCTGGTTCACCGGCGTGGCGTCCCTGGGCTCGGGCGGCTTGTCTGCAGGGGCCCTGCCACCCCTCCCTGCTCAGCCGCACGGCAATCTATGTGTTGGGTGGATTTATACGTGAGTTTTGGGGGAACACATACAGAAAGGCATGAAAAGACCCGGCGCAGTACGCAGGGGCTGGTTTGTAGCTCTGCTCAGGCCTCCAGGGCGGCCTCTCTCCTGTGTTTGAGATGATACTTTGTGAATATTTACGTCTGCTTTCATCTCAAGGTTTTTCCATAGCATTAATCATTCCTCATAAGCTGTTGTTAAAGGCCACATAACATCTCTTACTGTTGAATGTTCACATTGAACCCAGTTTCCCTTCTTATAATGGTACTGCTGTGTTTATCTGCAGATGTAGAATTTTCTTTATACTTTAGATCATTTGAGAATGAGAAAGGGATTTTTTTTTTCCTTTTAAGAAATAAGGTAGTTTTAGGGGCACCTGGGTGGCTCAGTTAAGCATCTGCCTTTGGTTCAGATCATGATCCCAGGTCCTGTGGTCAAGCCCCATGGCAGGTTCCCTGGTCACAGAAGACTCAGCTTCTCCCTCTACCACTTCCCACTGCTTGTGCTCTCTCTCTCTCTCTCTTTCTTGCTCAAGTAAATACATATATTTTTTTAAAAAAGATAGTTTTATTCTGATTATGAAGATGATAAAAAGTTAAATTACAGACTAGCACAAAATAAGCACAGAAATATGACCCATCACGTTTTCCTGCACCCCACCCTCCCCCTGGGCGTGGGGAAGGATGGCATAAGTGAGAACCCGTGGCTCACACCTGAACCCACAAAGCCACAGCTTGTCCAGCTGTGTAAGGTAAGAGTCATAGTTGTGTTCATCCCAGGGTCAGTGTGAGAATTGAGTGAGTATCTGTCCCGGAGCCTGTGCACAGCTGGTCACAGCCACTCAGTCGCCTGGTCAGAACCAGCTCTGGGGAAGAGAACATGAGATCAGAGGGATGACTCCTGAGGCAGGGGCTGCCAGGAGTGGAAATTCTCCCCACCCCCTGCATTTATATCTACTGGCTGACAGTATGACCTGTTGGTAAGGGCTAGAAGTTGGTTATAAAATACTGAACATTCAGTTGACTGTAGAACAACGTGGATTTCAACTGCATGGATCTACTTATATCTGGATTTTTTTCAATAAATGTATTGGAGATGAGGGCAGTTTGAAAAAACAGGGAGATGAACCACGTAGTGTGGAAATACTGAAGCAATTCCGTGTTGTAAGGAAACAGTATATGATACTTGTAAAGTACAAAATAGGTGTTAATCAACTATTTGTGTTATTGATAAGGCTTCCAGGGAACAGGCTATTGATTAGTAGTTGGCCTTTTCAGAAGTTACACACAGGTTTTTGACTGCGAGGTGGGTGGGTCCCGTAACTCCCATGTTCTGGGGGCACATGTGCTATGTGTCTAGTCTAATTAAAAAGGAGATAGGAATATTCATGTTTAAAGGAAAGCATCTTGAAGAATAGTCACCATTTGTTTATGTGAATTTTGTTTTCTGAAGTTTTACAAATACTGTGACCTTTCTTCATTTTTTTTAAAGATTTTTAAGTCTTTTTTAAGATTTTAAGTTTTTTTTTAAAGATTTTAAGTCTGCACCCAGTATGGGGCTGAGACTCATAACCCTTAGATCAAGACACATGCTCTACCAACTAAGCTATATTTCTATAGCTCCTCCTATATTTCTTCTTCTGTTTAAGGTTTTTATTATGGGAAATTGAATACCTTTATAAAATTAAAGAAGGCAGTCCCCTGGGTACCACTCACCCACCCCCAACCCCTCTCAGCACAACTGCTAACCTGGTTATCTGGCACCCTTGCCCCACAAACCATTTTGGAGACATTACATCATTTCATCTGCAAATACTTTAGTGTTTCGTTCTAAAAGATAATTTACCAGGATTATATTTCATCAGATTATATTTCATGCAACGTCTGAGTGCATGGGATTCCAGGTGACAGCTATCCTTTTTTCTGCTTGGTGTATTTGATTTTTTTTTTTTTTTTTTTTTAATTTAGAGAGCGTGCGCACAAGCACGGGTGGGGGAAGGAGCAGAGCGAGGAGAGAATCCTGGCAGACTCCCACTGAGCACAGAGCTAGACACAGGGCTGGATCCCACAAGATCATGACCTGGGGAACGCTTCACCAGCTGAGCCACTCAGGCGCCCCTGTTTATTTATAACATCTACGTTAAAAACAAAATGTGGTTTTCTTTTTGATTTGTTTTAAAGTATATATAGATTCATAGGGAGTTGCTGAGAGAGTACGAAACTGTCCCAGGTACCCTTCACCCCGTTTCCCACAGTGATAGCATCCTAAGTAAATAGACAGCAACACCCAGACCAAGAGACCAATGTCCCTAACCACTGCGACTGCTCATTTGGTCTCCATTTCCATCATTTTGTTATTTCAAAAATCTTACATAGATGGAATCATATCTTTTGGGATCAGCAGAAGCTACAGGGAGACTCAGGGAGGCTGGTGCTCTGCCTGTAGCATGGAGGTGGCTTGTGTCACACACTCCTGCCGGGAGCCAGCCCTTTATTTCCTTTGGGCTGTGTGGCTGCGGTTTTCACTCTGCTTTCCTTCCGCCCCAGCTGAAGCAGTTTGAGCGACTGGAGCAGGAAGTGTCACGGCCCATAGACCATGACCTGGCCAACTGGACCCCGGCCCAGCCCCTGGCCCCAGGGCGGACAGGCAGCCTGGGGCCCTCGGACCGGCAGCTGTTGCTCTTCTACCTGGAGCAGTGCGAGGCGAACCTGACCACCCTGACCAACGCGGTGGATGCCTTCTTTACTGCCGTGGCCACCAACCAGCCCCCCAAGATTTTCGTGGCACACAGCAAGTTCGTCATCCTCAGTGCCCACAAGCTGGTGTTCATTGGGGACACACTGTCACGGCAGGCCAAGGCGGCCGACGTGCGCAGCCAGGTGACCCACTACAGCAACCTGCTGTGTGACCTCCTGCGTGGCATTGTTGCCACCACCAAGGCCGCTGCCTTGCAGTACCCTTCGCCTGCCGCTGCTCAGGACATGGTGGACAGGGTCAAGGAGCTAGGGCACAGCACTCAGCAGTTCCGCCGGGTCCTGGGCCAGCTGGCTGCTGCCTGAGGGCAGATGACCAGAGGGATGGGGGTCAGGGGAGTAGGGCAGCGAGGGTCCCAGCTGCCCAGGGCACCTGCCCTGAGAGGGTTGCCGTGCTGCAGGCATGGGGACAGGCACCCCAGCTCTGCCTGGGCCTGGTGCCCCAGACTGTGCAGGGATTTGTACATATTTATGATGGGGCAGGATATGGGACGGTGTCTCCTCAGAGGAGCTCAAGCAGAGCTGGGCCCGCAGGAACCGAGGCTGAGGAGTGGGCTGGTGGTCTTCCCTGAGTACGCTGGGGGCTAGGCCTGGGCACAGAGGCCCCTTGACCCACATGGCCTCAGATGACCCCTTGAGCTGAGTCTGGCGCCACAGGAGTGCCATGTCCCCAGCCCCCTGCAGCGCAAGCGCCACTATACCAGGAGAAAAACTCTAAAACACTATTTTTCATTATTGATTTTCCAATCATTTGACTAATAGTCTACATTTAAATAAAAATTTAAAAATGAAAAGCCTCCGGTGTAAGAAGTGTGAGAGCCAGGAGGGTTCGTGGATGTGGGCAGGTGTGTCCTTGCTCTGGGAACCACAGGGTAGGAGCAGCAGATTGAGGGGGTGTGTGGTGAAGCTGTGGGTGGCTTCTCAGGACGCTGAAGAAAGATTGGGTCCCTTCAGGAGAAAACTAAAGCCTGAGAAACAGGGCCTGGCCAGGCATCTTCTGCAAGGTGGGGGCAGGTCTGCCAGTGGCCCCAAGACCTTGGGAGCCAAGGCTGCTGGAGAGAAGTTGAGCCAACATCAA
Source organism: Canis lupus dingo (assembly GCF_003254725.2). Lineage (NCBI taxonomy): Eukaryota > Metazoa > Chordata > Mammalia > Carnivora > Canidae > Canis > Canis lupus. The sequence continues at coordinate 75,653,669 of NC_064247.1, forward strand.
ACAGCAGGACCTGAGCGCAGCGGCCGAGGAGGGTGGCGAGGCCTGAGGGAAGCCAGTGCGGACCGCAGGGCCTCCGGGAGCCTGCTGGGCTCTGCGGCCGCGCCTTCCAAGGCCGACTGAAGGCACCACTGGGGACGCTCGTTCCTCCTAAACTCGCTTTCACCGGCTTCACTCGGAACTTTGCTCTTAGAAGCTCATTGTTTCAGCTTGTGAGACTTCTTCCAAAGTGTCTTATTTGAACTACATGTAGACTTGGCCTCCAGGTTGGGGTGTGGGGGCACAGAGGGCCCCTGCCCTGGATCAGTGAGTGTGTCCTCCCCAGACTCTCGGGGTATGTCTGGCACCCAGGTGCTGCTCCTGGCTCTGACTGTCCTGCATGGGACCTTGGCCTCACTCTCCCTACCTCTATGCAGAAAGGGTAGGATCTGTCAGCCCTCGGCTCCGAACTCCACAGAGGAGACCCCGGTGAAGGCAGCCATCCTCCCACCCCCCGCACCCCAGTGAAGACACAAAGAAGAGGCATGTGGTTGCTCTTGGGGGTTTTATTTGCGTTTTTCAGAAGTGGATGGGACAGGGTTCAGTTGGCCTCCAGAATTTCAAGAACCCAAGGAATAAACTTGGTGACAAGGGTGTACACCCCTGGTGAGGAGGGGTTGCACCAGCCACTGCCCCAGGACACGATGCCCACCAGGGTCCAGGCTCCATCCTTCTGGCAGACCAGAGGGCCACCAGAGTCACCCTGCAGGAAGAGAAGGGACTCGTTTCCAAGGCCGAAGCGGGGTGCCAGGACCCTGGTGTGCCCCGACCTGCCCCAGCCCAGGTTCTGTGCAGGGAAATGACCAGCGTAGTGTGGGCACGGGGAGCGGGCAGGAGCCCCCAGCTGTGGCCCCATGGCAGCCCCAGCTATCACCTGCTCCCGGAGGGCCTGGGGCAGCGGGCTAACCCTGACCGGGCCGGCGTCTGCACATCGGGCTGGACACATCGAGCTCAGGGGGGCTGGCGGGAGGACGCCATCGCCCCCGGGAGCCCCGCACCAGCCGGGCCAGGGCAGCTGGCCTGGGCCAGGGGGAGCAGGTGCCGCAGAGAGGAGCCGCCCTCCCGACCCGAGCAGGGCCTGGGCAGGGCAGGGCAGGGCAGGGCGACGGCGGGGAGGGCAGAGCCGGGCCTACCATGCAGGAGGAGACGCCGCTGGCACCGGCGCAAATCATCACGTCGGTGATCTTGCTGCCCCAGAACTTCTTGCACTCGGCGTTGGACAGGAGGGGCAGGGCCGCCTGCTGCAGCTTGTCGGGCGTCTTGTTGGCTGCGGGGACACAGCCGGCCGGGGGGATCAGGACCCCCCGCCCCGGGGTGGCAGGGACCAGCGGCCGCCTGGAGACCCCGCCTCCCCTGCCTGGTCCTAGTCCTTGGCCATTGCCCCGGCCCCGGGACCGGGACCGGAGCTGCCGACCTCCCCTGAGTGTCGCCCGGCTCCCGCGGGGTAGCTGAGACCACCCCCCCTCCCCCCGGCCCTGGGAGACGCTGGGGGGCGCTGTCTCCCAGGGAAGGGGGCTGACACCCTCGGCCTGGGGACACCGCGGGGGCCCGCCGCTCTGGGGGGGCACAGGAGGGAGCCCCCTCCCCTGGCCGCTCCTGTCCTGTTAAAGGGCCAGCAGGGGAGCTGGGGCCTGGGCAGGAGCAGCGAGGACCACGTTGCAGGGGGAGTGCGGGCGGGGAGCAGCCGGGGACCGAGGGGGGCCCCCACCCCCTGCACCCGGACGCCTGAGCGGCTCAACACGGCCACTGTCCTCGGGTGTGGGGAGCAGTCGGGCCGGGGATGGGGCGACGGGCCCCGGTGCAAGGCGGCGGGGGCGAGGCTTGCTGGTCCTTGGCTGCTTCTCGGCCAGTTCGTCTTCCAGCAGAGTATTTACGCTCATCTCTACTCTAGTTCGGTAGCTTTTTCATTAAGAAGGTTTTAAAGAAATAGATTTATGACTCGCAGTGGACGTGCTTGGGCTTCAGCACTTGGAGCCGAAGGAGCCTGCCTGCGGAAGCCCCCGGGACACTCACAGTTGTACCGGGTCCTGCCCCAGCCCGTGGTGGCGCAGAGGGAGCCCGCGGGGAAGCTGGCGTTGGCGCCGGGCAGGCACACGGGGGACGCGGTGGCCGAGAGCAGGGCGGGCGCGGCCAGCTTCAGCAGCGCGATGTCGTAGGGGCCCAGATCCTGGCCCCACAGGGGGTGCTCGAAAACCTGGGGACACGGGGCGGGGGCTCTTCATCTTCCAGGGGAGATGGAAGGGGGGCGGGTGCCCAGAAAGGAACGCAGATGGAGCTGCAGACAGAGCCCCTGGAAGCTGGCGTTTGGCACGGTGGTGGTATGTAGTTTTTACATTTTTGTGCTTTTCCTCAGTGAGCAAAACTTAACTTTATAATCGGAAACGACCTCCTTCAGTATTTGTAAAGGAGCTTTAGGACTCGGGAAAGAAGGTTCTGGACTGAGAAATCTGAGGGGGTGAGGCCTGAGCAGAGGGGCCCCCCACTACCCCCCACCCCCCCCACCCCCGGGCAGCGCTGCCGTGAGCCTCAGTACCTCAGCGATGGGCAACACCTGCACGGCCTCCTCCGTAGAGCTGTGGTCGGACACCCCAGCCACCACCAGGTGGCTCTTCCTGGAGAGACAGGGTGCTCAGGCACTGGCCACCTCGGAGGGTGCCCGGGAAGAGTGCCTGCTGAGGTGACAGCCACTCGCCCCCACGGGGCCCGCCTCCGGGGGTAGACCAGGCTGGGGTCTGGGGGGGCGGGGGGCACAGGCCGGGGATTGCCTCCCAGGGCCGCGGCTCTGCCTGTAGCGGGACACAGGAGCTCCTTCCCCAGCTGCCACCTGCCTAGACCCTCCTGCCAGCTCGCAGTGCCTGGAGGGGCTGTTGGGGAAGGAGTGAGGTTGCTCCCGCCCCCGGGGGCGCCTACCCCCGGTGCTGCCTCACCTGACCCCGCAGTGGGCGGCCGTGAGCACCCAGTGCTGGCTGATGAGGGAGCCCCCGCAGAAGTGGAAGCCGGAGCTAGTCTGGGAGAGAGGAGGCGCAGTCAGCCCTGCCTCCTGCCACACGCCTCCCACTCGAAGCCCCCCACGCCCGGCTTCCCCCTCACCTGCAGGGACACCTGCCAGGGCCAGGAGTTGGGGACAGCATCCTCTCCATTGATGATCCGGGACAAGCCACTCAGCTGGGGGTGGATGGCAGGGACCCCACAGCCTGGGGACCAGGGACAGAGCAGCTGGTCAGTGGATGATGCCGCAAGGGGGCCGGGGGGGAAGGCCCGGCACTTCAGGCTTCTGTGGCCACCTACCCCCAGAGCTTTGGCCGCTGCAGGGCCCTCAGCCCCTCCCCACCCAGCCGGCCGCTGCCTTTGGTGCTCTTGTGGAGGAGGGTCCTTGAGGCCGGGGGCATCTGGAGTTGGGGCCTAGAGCCAGACAGCTGGGTCTGGAGACCCAGGTAGCCAGCTCCCCGCCCCACCATGAGCCCCGAGAGGAGCATCCCTCCAGCTCCAAACCCAAGGGTCTGGGGCCTGGGGTTGGGATGTCCTGCTTGAGTCCCCAGGGCTGTCCCTGCAGCAGGAGCAGGTCTGTGGGGCCAGAGTGCTACTCCACCCAGAGGACAGAAGGGCAGGGACACATTCCCCACGCAGGATTCCTACGGCTCAGGGACAGATGCAGATGATGGAGGAACCTGGACGACCCCCGGCTTCTAGGTGGATGGAGGAGGCCAGGATGAGGCAGGTCCAGCAGGTCCAGTTGAGTTTGAGGGGCCCGAGGGACCTCTAGGCAGAGGAGGAGCAGGGAGCGGAGGAGAGGCCCCAAGGGGGCCTGAGAAGGGACGCTGTGGGGCCAGCCGGGGTGGGTGATTGGGAGTGTGAGGACTTGGCCCTTCTGGGCTGTGGGGGCCAGGGGTGGAGAGGCTTGATCTGGGTCCGCCAGGCCTGCCTGAACCTTGCGCTTACCTGAGCTGCTGCCAAAGAGAAGAAAGCCAAGGACAACCCAGAGAAAGGCCATGGTGTGTGGCTTGGGAGATGCGATAGGGTCTGCCCAAAGGACCCCCGTTATATCCCCCAGCCCACCAATTACGGCCTGCCCCGCCATCCTGTCCTTATCATGTGGCCTTGGGCTGAGAAGCACCTGGCACCTGTGCAGGCCTGGGAAAGAGGCAGCCCAGGGGCTGCTCCTGGGAAGGTTCTTTAGAACCACAGGTGCGTGCAGCCAGCAGCTGGCTCGTGCCCCAGATGCCCGCTCCCTGCCCACTCCCTGGGGCACGGATGGGTGGGGGGGACCAAGGTCCCACTTCATCTCTTAGGAGCAAGACTACAGAGGGCCCCCCGCCAAGGACCCCCTGCCATTTGTCCCAGTGAAGACGCAAGTTCAAGAGCAGAATGCGGTCTCAGCGGCCCCAACATAGGAGACATCATCAATGTGTCTTTTATTGCTTTATGGAGACTCTGTGGAAGCAGGGTCTGCAGAGAGGTCAGGGTGGGGGTGGGGGACTCAGTTGGCTTGTAGGATCTGCTGTACCCAGGGTATGAGCTTGGTGACACGGGCGTACACGCCAGGAGTGGAGGTGGAGCAGGTACCGCTGCCCCAGGACACGATGCCCACCAGAGTCCAGGCTCCATCCTTCTGGCAGACCAGGGGGCCACCAGAGTCACCCTGCAGGGAGAGGGGAGGAGGCTTAGATCCAGCAGCCCAGGTGGCCTGGCCCTAGGGGCCCCTGGACCTTATTCCAGAGCCCAGTCCAGAGCCTGACAGCCAGTAGACACCCAGCACACCAGTATTGGAGGGGGATGAAAGAATGACCGAGCAGCAACTTCTGTGGTTTATGCCCTTGTGCGTCTGGGCCATCGCCTGGGCCCTATAATAGAGGCCTGATAAAGCTGGTTTGATTGACAGGAAGGAAGCCTGGCTGGTGCCAGCCTGGCCGTGGAGCCGTGGTGAGGGAGAAGGGCTGTCTGACCCCATCTGCGGACACCTGGGCACCACACTCCACTACCCAGGCTGCGTACTGCTCTGCTCCAGGGGTGCCATTTGCTCAGTCCCTGATTTCAATGGAATTTTGCAGTGTGGTGGGTTTCAAGACCAGAGCCCCCTGCTCGGGCACCCGTCCGTTGAGGTCGTTGGTGATCGGCCGGGAGAGCTAACCGTGTTTACAACTGGTCAAGCATGAATTCCAAGGAGAGAGTGTCCGGCCCTCCAAAGAGGCCTGTGTGTTACTCCATCTCCTCTCTCCAGCCAAGACCCCTGGCCTGGGCTTTCGCTTGAACCCACCCCAGGCTGGGAGGGAAGAGGGAAGGGGGTGCCAGGTGAGTCTGGGAGGCCATACCATGCAGGAGGAGACGCCACTGGCACCCGCACAGACCATAAGATCGGTGATCTTGCTGCCCCAGAACTTCTTGCACTCGGCGTTGGACAGGAGGGGCAGGGCCGCCTGCTGTAGCTTGTCGGGGGTGTTGGCATCTGGAAGGGCAGGGTGGGTGGTCAGCAGGCAGAGCCCCGCTCTCCATCCCCCCACCCCCAGCTGGAGGTCACTCACTGGTGTGTTTGGTCAGGCCCCAGCCCGTGGTGACACACAGGGTCCCAGCAGGGAAGTCGTCGGTCGCCTGGGGCAGGCACACGGCGGACACGGTCTTGGAGAAGCGGGCGGGTGTGGCCAGCTTCAGCAGGGTGATGTCGTTGTTGATGGTGAACATGTTGAACTTGGGGTTCTTGAAAACCTGTGGGGAAAAAAAAAAAAAAAAAAAAGAAAACCTGTGGGGTGGGGTGGACAGCTGCGGCGATGGGGGGCTGGGAGGAGGCGGGGGGGGGGGCGTGGACCAGGCGCCAGGCTACCCCAGATCACCTCCTGCGGCCCCAAGAGCCAGAGGTCAGGGCTGGGACCAAGATGTGGACTTTGGACACGCTGCCTTCTGCTCCGCCCCGTCCCAATGGGGTGCCGGGGCAGTCGGGAGCAGCTGGGGGTGTTCAGGCCTCAGCCCGGGCTGTGCACTCCCGAGGGCCTGCTGTGCTGGGGTCACCCCAGGGCCACCATACCTTGGCAATCTTCAGCACCTGGATGCTCTCAGCATCTGAGCCCTGGTCGAACTCCCCGGCTACAACCTGGTGGGTGGTTCTGGAGAGGGCCAGAGAAGGGAGGGGGTTCCTGCTGTGAGGCGGTGGGGCCTGCTGGGGTGCAGGGTACATGTCTGTCCCTTTGTGCACGTGCTCAGAGATGGGAGCTCAAAATATCAATCATCGCCCCCGAAACAACTGCACCTACAGCCCACCAGGTGTTTCCCTCCTGGTGACTTTGGGAGACCAGCAGGGTTTTCTACACATTCCGAAAGAAGGAAAGTGAGGAACAAGGATGTCCTAGGTCCAGCCCTCAGTTCTGAGTCTCCCCGCTACCAAGGGATTTCCTGGGGACCCTGGGCCTCACCTGACCCCGCAGTGGGCAGCAGTGACCACCCAGTCCTCGCTGATGAGGGACCCCCCGCAGAAGTGGAAGCCGGTGCTGTCCTGGAGGAAGATGGGGAGGGTCAGGCCTACCTGGACACCAGCAGCCCCCAGCCTTACTTGTACCCCACTGTGTCCCCCACTCACATACAGAAAACCCCCTCACCTGCAGGGACACCTGCCAGGGCCAGGAGCCCGGGACAGCGTCTTCCCCATTGACGATCCTGGACAGGCCACTTAACACCGGCTGGATGGCGGGGACCCCGCAGCCTGGAGGGGGTGTGAGGTAAGGGGTGGAGGGTGGGGGCCGCGGGCTCCCTGCCCAGGTCCTACTCTCCCAGGAACCCCAGGGAAATTCAGTCTGACTTGTGCTTCAGCCCAGACAAGCCCAACAGGTGGGCTGAGAGGTGGTGGCAGGGCCCCAGCATGGGCTGGAGGCAGGGCTCTGGGGGTCTGAAACCCAGCCCCGTGCCGCCTGGCTGAGCATTCTCATCATTCCCCCCTCTGCGCAGAGGGGATCATACAGCTGCTGCCTAACCTCACAAAGTTGGGATAAGGATGCAAGAAGACGGGGCATCTGGGTGGCTCAGTCTGTTGAGCATCCGACTCTTGATTTCAGGCTCAGGTCATGATCTCAGGGTTGTGAGATCGGCACTCCACCCCTGCACTGAGCTCTGGGCTCAACAGGTAGTCTGCTTCTCTCCTCTCCTCCTGCCCCTCTCCTACTCATTTTTTCTCTCTCTCTCTCAAATAAATAAATCCTTTTTTTTTTTCAAATAAATAAATCCTTAAAAAAAAAAAAAAGGATGCAAGAAGACTAAGCAGGAAAAGCAGGAACTTGCTCTGTCCCTGGCACATAGTAAGTGCTCAGTGAACACAAGTTTAAAAGTGCCAGGTTCAAGGGCTCCAAAGCGCTGGTGGTGGCCAAGCTACACCTGCCCACCTGCTTACCCTCTGCACCCATTTGGGAGCCCCTAGCTGTTCTGAGACTCTTCGCCCCCACTGGATTTGTCTTCCCTGTCCCTTGCACAGGGTATGAGGCCTCTTGGGTCAGTCGCAGGAAGGCCCACCTCCTCCTGGGGGCTTCCTGCTGGCTAGTCCAGTCCAATCCTCCCAGCTGTTGAGGCTCAGGTGGAGAGAGAGACCCACTCAGGCTCACACCACGGTGTGCAGCTGCACGGGGAGCAGGGACCCTGTTGCCTTTCTGGCCTCAGGGGCTGACGGGGAGCAGAGACATCCTTCCTGGCCTCTGCTTGCCCCAAACTCACCGAAGGCTGTGCCCAGGAGGGCGAAGCAGGAGAGGAGCCAGAGGAAAGCCATGGTACGTGGTCAGGGAGGTGTGGGGCGCCTGCCTGGGGAGCTCCCCATTATATCCAACAAGCTGTTATCAGCAAACCTTGAGGTGACAATCCCTTTCCTGGGCATGTGCCCGAGTAGGTAGGATGTGCCAGAGCAGGGCTGGCATCAGGCCTGGGACAGCAACAGCTGTGGCCCATGGTTGAGCTTAGGTCTGGGTCAAGGGCAAAGGTAGGGCCAAACAAAGTGGCCCTTGACCCACAGCCACAGGGAAGGGCTCAGAAAACTTGGGCTTCGTCTTCCAGGAAGGAACTCTCGGACGGCAGCCAGGCCTGGGCAGGGTTTGAGGCCCAGCCGATTCTCCCATGGGCTGGAGGACCTTGGGCAGGAAGTTTAGTTGGCCTGTTAGTTATTCAAAACCCCTGGGCAGTGGGGTCAAGGAGGCAGGAGGTGTGAAGACCCAGGTGCGGGTGGCCAGGGGGCTGAGGATGCCCCTCCTGGTCCTGGGGATGGCCAAGAAGCTTCCATGAAGGTTCCCTGAAATATCTGGGGCCATCACCTGGGCTAATGTGCAGCATGGCTCATAGGGGCAAGCTTCCTGCTGCCTGTTCACAGGAGGCTGGGTTTCACGGGTGCCATGGACCCCTGGAATCGAGCATGTGGCAACCTGGAGCCATGGCCCCACTGAGAGCCCAGGGGAGGCTGGATCAGACAGGAAATGGGGAGTAGGGGGTGGGAGTGGGCAGGGAGCCTGCTTCTGGCTTGGGCGACAGGGCAAGCAGTGGGGCCCTTTCTCAACACTTGGGAAACTGGGGAAGGAGAAATTTGAGGGTGAGCCTGCCAGGTACAGTGTGAGCCCCACAAAACACACAAGGAAAATGATTATCTCACAGCTGCTTTTAGTTTCCATCGCACTGATGACAGTGGCATGCTCTGCGGTACAGGTCTCAGCACAAAACGGCTGTGTGGACTTGGGCAGGTTACGGGGCCTCTTTGGTTTTGTTTCTAAGTATGTGAAATGAGGATGCTTGTGGTATGGATCCCACATTACGCGGCGCATGACCCATCTGAGCTAGGACCAGGCCTCACACGATCCATGCTGGTTGATCCTCTGTACTCCTTCCTGAATTTCCTACTGATGCCTTTCTCACATTCTAGAAGACAGTCTGATGACGGTGAGGGATGGCCACACTCTCAGATAGAAAAGCGGGGCACAGAACAGGGGGCAGAGGCGGCCCTCAGCGAGACCAGGCTACCTATGCAAGCCCCTTTATCCTTTTGAGCCCAGCTTACTAGGCCCATAGTGCAGTGGAGCAAAGGAAAAGCAACCCAAATTTCTCCTTCTTTTAGGAAGCTTACACGGGGAAAGGAGAGGGAGTAAATTAAGAAAAAAAAAAAAAAGTAAAAGTAAATTTAAAAAAAGAATTTTTTTTTTAAAAGAGCAAATAAAAAAAAAAAGTAAAATGTCCATTCCTACCAGCTAAGGAGTTATCCTCAGCGTTGCTAAGTCAGGGGGGCCGGCGGGGTGCGCCAAGCGCAGCTCGGAGGCCGTCGAGGCGCAGGCACGAGCCCGAGCAGGGCGGGCCCGGGCCTGGGGGCGCCCGCCGGGTCGGCACCGACGAGCCTCCAGGGCCCCGGGACACGCGGCGGGGCGGCCTGACGCGGTCCTCCCACCCGTGCGGCCGCGGAGGGAACCCGGCGGTCAGGGGCCCGGGCCGCACGGCACGCGGGGCCCACGGGGCGGGGGCGGGGCCGGTGGCGGAGGTCGCGCGGGGGACCCGCCCGCACCCCCCCGTCCCGTCCCCCCCCGCGCCCCCGCGCCCCCCGCGCCCCCCGCGCCCGGGCCGCGGTCTGGGAGGTCTGGAGACGCGCGCAGCTGAGGTGGGGGCGGGGAGGGCCGCTCGTGCACCCACTGCGGTTAGGATGAGCGCGCACCTCCGGACCCCGTGGTTCCTCCAGCCAAGCCGACGGCCGCGGGTATGTCCCGGCTTCCGCTTCTCGCTGGCGTTTCCGACGCGCCCTGGCCGGGGCCCCGCCGGGCTCCCCAGCGCCCCAGCCCCGGGCTCCCCAGCGCCCCAGCCCCGGGCTCCCCGAGCGCCCCAGCCCCGGGCTCCCCAGCGCCCCAGCCCCGGGCTCCCCAGCGCGCCCCAGCCCCAGGCTCCCCGAGCGCCCCAGCCCCGGGCTCCCCGAGCGCCCCAGCCCCGGGCTCCCCAGCGCGCCCCAGCCCCGGGCTCCCCAGCGCCCCAGCCCCGGGCTCCCCAGCGCGCCCCAGCCCCGGGCTCCCCAGCGCCCCAGCCCCGGGCTCCCCAGCGCGCCCCAGCCCCGGGCTCCACGAGCGCCCCAGCCCCGGGCTCCCCAGCGCGCCCCAGCCCCGGGCTCCCCAGCGCGCCCCAGCCCCGGGCTCCCCCAGCGCCCCAGCCCCGGGCTCCCCAGCGCCCCAGCCCCGGGCTCCCCGAGCGCCCCAGCCCCGGGCTCCCCAGCGCGCCCCAGCCCCGGGCTCCCCAGCGCCCCAGCCCCGGGCTCCCCAGCGCCCCAGCCCCGGGCGCCTGCTTGCACGTCGGCAGCGCGAACCGTGTTCAGCGGGCAGTGCGGACGCTCTTCCTGGAAAAGCTGTGGCTTAGTGCGATTTGCTCGGGGCGACCCGGTCCACGTGCGCGCTGGGAACCCCAGCATGGGCATGGGGACAGCCCGGGCCTGCAGCGAGCGCGAGGGAGCGCCCGGCTCTGGCTCTGGGCGGGCGTCGCCGTGGGGGACCGGGCCCTGCAGCGCCCTGCGCGGGCTTCCTTCGCGCTGGGGACTCAGCCTGCGGCGTTGCTCAGCGCTGGACCTCGATGTTAGTTTCCGTAGGTAGAGGGGCCCCTCTTCTCCAAGACCTGTCTTTCAGGAGGTCAAATCCCAACTCTCTTTTTTATTAAAAATAAGATATATTGAAGTATAATTTACGTATGAGACACGCAGATCTTAAGTGAACAGAGGGATGAGTTTACATATGTACATACACACGCACACCAGAGTGTAGCAACACCACAACCAAGAAACAAGATGCCGTCACCCCAGAAATTTCCCGATGTCCCTTTCCAGTTCCCCCTTCTCTGGAGTAACCAGCAACCACTGTTCCTATTACTTTCACCATAAGTTTTGCCTGTTCTAGAAATTTCTATAAATGGAACCATACTGTATGTTGTCTTTGTATCTGGGTTCTTTCACTCAGCCCAATGGTTTTGTGATTCACTTGTGTTCTCGGCTGTATTAGGAGCGGTGCTGCACATCATAAGCACCCCAAAATTTACATACTGTTCCCTCACTGGGCCATTTGGGCTGCTGCTCGCTCCTTCCCCAGCCCACTCCTCTTTTTGCTCCTTTTTTTTTTTTAAGATTTTATTTATTATTCATGAGAGACACAGAGAGAGGCAGACAGAGGCAGAGGGAGAAGCAGGCTGAGCCAAAGGCAGACACTCAACTGCTGAGCTGCCCAGGCGTCCCCTCCTTTTGCTCCTTGTAGTAAGGTGACTCTCAGCTCTACACATGGGCATGCAAGAAATGTCAGTTTTAAGATTTTTCTATTAGAAAAAAAAAAAGGTTTTTCTATTAGAGGGACTCTGCAGATTTAGGAGGACAATTTTTTTTTTTAAGATTTTGTTTATTCATAAGAGACACAGAGACAGAGGCAGAGACACAGGCAGAGGGAGGAGCAGGCTCCCTGCAGGGAGCCCGATGCAGGACTCGACCCTGGGACCACACCGGGACTCGACCCTGGGACCACACCGTGAGCCAAAGCTGAGGCACCCAGTTTCTTAAGAGGCTCCCAGCGTCATCAGGAACCCGGGGGGTCCAGGCGCAAGCCCCTCAGCAAGCTGAGCCCACACGATGCTGGGGCCCAGGCCCCTGGGCCCATGACCTGAACCGAAGGCAGATGCCTAACCCGTGAGCCACCCCGCTGCCCTGAACATATGTGATCATCTCTCAGACAAGATGTTTTTACGTTTTAATATCTTTGAAAGTGGGAACTGTCTCACAATTGGCGGCCGCTTTCTGCTGCCGGCGAGGCGGCGGCCGGCCTGTGCAACGGCGGCTGGACTCCTAGTGGCGTCGCCGGCCAGGACCAGCCTCTGGGCCTTCAGGCCGCCGAGCACCTGAGGCCCGCCGAGGCAGGGGAGCCGGATCCATGTCTGGCCTTCCCAGGGGCCCCTGCGCGTGTGGCCAAGCGAGAGGCCACACGGTGCCGGTGACGCTGGCACCTCGAAAGCCACACGGGGCAGCCCGAGCCACGTCTGAGTCCTGCGTCGCCGCCGCCCGTGGCTTCGAGCGCCCCTCCGGGCGCGTGGCCCGTGTGTCAGGCCGGAGCCGCGATGGGCTCGGGCTGCCGGCGGGCGCCTCCGGGGGCCAAGCCAGAGCAGTCCCGGGCTTCTGTCCCCCCCGCCAGGGCCCTGCTCCCGGCCCCCTCACCCCGGGGAGCCCCGGGTGTGGCCGAGAATGAGGACTGGCTGCGGGCGGGCAGGCGCGGCTGGCGCTGTCGCCGACAGACCCCTCGCTCGCCCCAGGGCCTGGCTCTCTGTCAAAGTCCGAGCCCCCCCGCGCCCCCCGCAGAGACGCACACCCCGCCTTCACCTCCGGGACTGGGGGAGCCCTCCCTCCCCTTCCAGAAGCATCTGAGGCCGGATTCCCCCTACACGCCAGTGGGCCGGGGCTGAGTTTCCGAGCAGACCGGAGAGCCAGGGCCTCGGGCGCCGTTGTCTGTTCTGGAAAGTCCTTGAGGCAAGGAAAATCCAACTGGCTTGGCTCCCTGCTTGGAATAAGGGAAGGAAAAAAAGAAGAGAAGCCGAGCGAATGTGAATGACCCTGGCCTGCAGCGGAAGTGTGGGCTCACTGCGGACTGCTCACCCTCACGCCCAGGCCTGGCCCCCAGCTGGCCCCGGGTGTGGGGGACACAGCCAGAGGGATCAGAAAGCTCAGACCCAGTTAGCGCTCAGCACCCAGCCGCTGGCTCCCTGCGACCCTGGAAACGCGGCTGCCTCAGCCCTGCCCCACCGTTGGGGGCCCTCCGGGAGCCCGCCCCCCCACCCCCTGGGCAGAGCCCCTGCCCCCCACCCCACCCCGGGAAGCACGCAGCGCTTCTACAGACCACGACCAAACCTCCAGGCCGATGCAGTTCCAGTCAGGGGCAGTGACCCTGTGCCGCTCACTGGCCAGCTGCTCCCGGGGTGCCCCGGCCTCCTTCCCAGCCCACCTTCCTCTACAAACCGGCTCAGGGTTGAGGCCCAGAGCACCTTCCAGAACAGCAGCACTCTCCTTTTCCTGCCTGGACTATGGGGCTCACGACATCACATTCCTGTCCCTCTGGTGTCTGTCTCTGTCCCTAGGCTCTCGGCCTCATGAGGACAGGGGTGCCCTGTGCTGTGTGCATGTGAGCATCCAGCGCCTACACCAGGGGCTGCTGCTAAGAGCTCATTCGGCCCCTACTTGCGGCAAATGCGTCACCCCCCTATTATGTACACCTTCCTTCTCTCATTGTTCTGGGACCATCAACATCGTTTCTGTTCCGTTTCCTTGTGTGTCGTTTAATGGTGTGGAATCAACACTCCATTTTATAGGACACGGAGCTATCTACAGTGGCTCAAACTGTGAGTTACCACAGAAAGAGATTCAGAGCCCAGAGCTCGATGCGCAACAGCCTGTCAGCCTGTCTGTCCACCTAGAACCTGCTGGTGGCCTCCATGGGGGTGACGCCCTGACCTTGACGCAGCCCGACCTACGCTCAGAAGCTGCTTGGCTGAGGTGGTTTGAAGGTGACCCTCTGGGTAACCCAGGGCATGTGTAGGCTACTTTACTTGTAGGTGATATTGGGTTGAAAATACTCTTTACTGAGAACCTGCAGCGTATGGTCACTGTCCTGGAGGTGTCCCCAGGTGGGATTGCCTCTGGTTAGGAGCTGGGATTCCTCCCTGGCAGCGCCGGGTCCCTGCCCCTGGGACTGGCTAAAGGCCGCCCAGACTGGGCTCTGCAGGGCCCAGGCTCCCGGCCGGGATGCTGACGCTGCCCACAGAGCCTTCGGGATGCCAGGTATTGCCAAGTCTTAGGGGTGACATGGCATCAGAGCAGCTGCCCTTTTCTCAGGGGCTGGGGCATCCCGGGCCGAGAGCCAGGCCAGCCTGTGAGAGGGGCTTGACCCCCACTTATCACTCAAGGTCCTCGGAAAATGGGGAGGGTGGCTCTCAGGCTTCTCCAGCTAGGCAGGGCCAAAGGGGCTGGGCAGGGCTTGGGGTGGCCCAGGGGCCTTAAAAGGAGGACCCCTGCAGTGGTCACCTCACGCCTTCCTGACCGCAGCAACATGGCCTTTCTGTGGCTTCTCTCCTGCTTCGCCCTTGTGGGGGCCGCCTCCAGTCGTGAGTGTCGGGACCCCGGGGATCCCAGAGTTGGCCTGCCAGGCCTGGAGCGGGTTGAGACAGAGGTCCCCAGTCCTCAGCGGCCCTGCAGCCAGGCCACCGAAGGAGCCCGGGGACTCTGTCCGCAGTGAGCCCTGGGGCCCAGCCAAGAGGGAGTTTGGTGAGCCTTTCCCTGCACCTGGGGCCTCTGCCCAGACTGGCACGCTGAGGCTGCAGGGAGCACAGAGGTCCTTCGGGGTTCTCTGAGCACGTACACCCCAGCCAGGGGGCTGCCCGAGACCAGTCTGGGCCGCACCGAGTTCTGCGGCCTCTGGAGCGGCTCAGGCGGGGTGCTGCAAGCAGAGTAGGGGTGTGTCGCAGGAGACTCTCAGCCCCCCTCCTCGGGTTTTTATTTATTGTGCCAGGCACTTGTGAAGTCCTTTATTTTCCATTTAAAAAGGAGAAGAAAGAGAAAAAAAAATTCAGAAAATAATATGACAACCATGTACTACATCAGGGTTTTGCAAATATTACTTTTTAGCAGACTGGCTTCAGGTATTTCTTTTTTTAAAACATAAAATAGATTCAGCTAAAGCCACCCTCCCCCTCCTCCCCTGGTGGAAGGTAAGCCCGATGCCAAGCTTGCTGTGCCTCATTTCTGTGCGGGTTTTACCAATTTACTACATATTTATAAATCCATAAACACTGTATGGAATGTGTACAAACTTCCACAAACAGCATTATACTCTACATCAATTTTAAAATGTGCCTGGGGCACCTGAGCCGGCACAGTCGGTAGAGCATGCGACTCTTGAACTCAAGGTGGAGAGTTCGAGCCCCACAAGGACAGTTTACTTAAACACAGAAACAAAAAGGGGGGGCTTTTCCCACCCATTCAGGTGTAACGTTTTAGATTTATCCCTGTTGGTACAGAGACCCATTCACTGTAATCACCGTAGTCAGCTGCGTAAATACGTCCTGGTTTAGTTCAAATGTTTTTAGTGTTACAAAGAAAGTGATTAGTACGATGACCTACGTTTTGGCAATAATGCTCTGCGTTGGGTTATGCAGGGACAGTGGGGCAGGTGCTGGCCTGTGTCACCTCGAGGAGGGCTGCCTGGTGCTCGGGGCTGCGAGACCCTAACTTTGCTTGCACAGGTGCTGAGATTTCCCCAGGTGCTGGCACAGCGAATGCCTCACAGACAGATTAAGTACACCCATCTTTTCTCACCGTCTGTGACAATTCAAGCCCTTGTTTTCTGTTTTCTCCGTGGTGCGGAATCCAAGTCCTGTTTTATTAGCTAATTAAGACACTGAACCTTTATACGAGAATAGTTCCTGAACTCTCTGGAGGAGGAAATTCAGTGTGGGCACAGGCAGGCTGGGACGTACCACTGGCTACCCCGCCTGAGCAGAGCATCCAGGTTCTAGGCCCCCGTGCACTGGGGCTAGCGGTGTTCATGCCACTCCCCCCATCCGACAGGCGAGCTCTGACCTGTGAGGTGAGTCCTGTTTGCTCCCCAGTTTACTGAGGAGGGTGAGCAGTGGAGATTTCAGTGACCCCCTGAGGCCTTACAGCAAGAAGGCTGGGCCTGGGAGTCCAGCCCCGCGGGCTGATTTCTCAGCCTGTTTTCTGCTCCTTCGTCGAAGGCTTCGGGTGGGAGCAGCCCGGCCCCCCGTCCTCCGCGGCCTTGGCGGCACGACCGGGTTAGCAGGTGTACGTGGGGCTCCTCGTGCCTGCGGGCTGAGGAGCGCAGCCCAAGTTGCCTGGGGGCGGTAGGAGGGCGGTGTGGGGTCCTGCCCTGGCCTGGAAGAAGCCAGGAATTCTGCAGAGTGGCCCTGGGCCTCAGCCTTCTTCCCTGCCCCCTGCTGCCCGCCCCCCTCAGACTGCGGGGTCCCCGCCATCGAACCTGTCCTGAACGGCCTGTCCAGGATCGTCAATGGGGAAGACGCCGTCCCGGGCTCCTGGCCCTGGCAGGTGTCGCTGCAGGTGAGGGGGTAGTCTGTACGTGAGTGGGGGACACACTGGGGTACGAGCCGGGCTGGGGGCCGCTGGTGTCCAGCTGGGCCTGACCCTCCGCGTCTTCCTCCAGGACAGCACCGGCTTCCACTTCTGCGGGGGGTCCCTCATCAGCGAGGACTGGGTGGTCACGGCCGCCCACTGCGGGGTCAGGTGAGGCCCGGGCAGCCTCAGGGCTCTGCTTCTGGCTATTTGGGGGGTGAGGAGGGAGCAGGAGCCACCCCCAGGCCTTAACCTCCACGTGACTCCCCCAGGACCTCTCACCTGGTCGTGGCCGGGGAGTTTGACCAGAGCTCAAGTGAAGAGAACATCCAGGTCCTGAAGATCGCCGAGGTGCGTCCGAGCCCCGCCGCCTGGCCGAGGCGCGGGGGCAGGGGCGGGAAGGACAGCCCCTCGGCTGCTTGAGACGCAGCGCCCGGGGTGGCCGGGGTGGGCCTCGACTTCTCTTTCCGGGCCCCTGTGGGTCCGTGTCCCCACGGGGGCACCGGAAAAAGAACTTGCCTCCTTGCAGCCCTCAGATTGCCGGCGAATCCGAGGGCCTAACGCGGTTGTTCTGGCTCCGCGCACAGGTGTTCAAGAACCCCAAGTTCAACATGTTCACGGTCCGCAACGACATCACCCTGCTGAAGCTGGCCACGCCTGCCCGCTTCTCCGAGACCGTGTCCCCCGTGTGCCTGCCCCAGGCGACCGACGAGTTCCCCCCGGGTTTGATGTGCGTCACCACCGGCTGGGGGCGGACCAAGTACAACGGTGAGGCCACCTGGCATGTCCTCCCAGGGCACGCGTCTGGCCTTGGGGCCGCCTGAGCAGCAGGAAGTCTCCAGGGGGCACCCAAGTCGCTTTTCCCTTTTTCTTTTTTTTCCAAAATGCAGCGCGGCCATAAATCTTTCTGTTTATTTAAAACTCTCTTAATGAAAAACCTACCGAACATGAATAGAGATGAGCTGAGGGATGCCTGGGTGGCCCAATCAGTTCATGCATCTGCCTTTGGCTCAGGTCATGATCCCAAGTCCTGGGATCGAGTCCCGCCTCGGGTTCCCTGCTCACAGGAGACTCTGCTTCTCCTCTGCCTCTGCTGCTTCCCACCCCTCGTTCTCTTTCTCTCTCTTTCTCTCTCTCTCTCTCTCTAACAAATAGATAAAATCTTTTTAAAAGATCAGCATAAATACTCTGCTGGAAGACGAACTGGCCGAGAAGCAGCCAAGGACCAGCAAGCCTCGCCCCCTGCCGCCTTGCACCGGGGCCCGTCGCCCCATCCCCGGCCCGACTGCTCCCCACACCCGAGGACAGTGGCCGTGTTGAGCCGCTCAGGCGTCCGGGTGCAGGGGGTGGGGGCCCCCCTCGGTCCCCGGCTGCTCCCCGCCCGCACTCCCCCTGCAACGTGGTCCTCGCTGCTCCTGCCCAGGCCCCAGCTCCCCTGCTGGCCCTTTAACAGGACAGGAGCGGCCAGGGGAGGGGGCTCCCTCCTGTGCCCCCCCAGAGCGGCGGGCCCCTGCGGTGTCCCCGGCCGAGGGTGTCAGCCCCCTTCCCTGGGAGACAGCGCCCCCCAGCGTCTCCCAGGGCCGGGGGGAGGGGGGGGTGGTCTCAGCTACCCCGCGGGAGCCGGGCGCCCAGAGTCCGGGGCGCCATCCGAGCACCGAGCACCGGGGCCGCAGGCGCTGTTCGTCTCAGGGGAGGTCGGCAGCTCCGGTCCCGGTCCCGGGGCCGGGGCAATGGCCAAGGACTAGGACCAGGCAGGGGAGGCGGGGTCTCCAGGCGGCCGCTGGTCCCTGCCACCCCGGGGCGGGGGGTCCTGATCCCCCCGGCCGGCTGTGTCCCCGCAGCCAACAAGACGCCCGACAAGCTGCAGCAGGCGGCCCTGCCCCTCCTGTCCAACGCCGAGTGCAAGAAGTTCTGGGGCAGCAAGATCACCGACGTGATGATTTGCGCCGGTGCCAGCGGCGTCTCCTCCTGCATGGTAGGCCCGGCTCTGCCCTCCCCGCCGTCGCCCTGCCCTACCCTGCCCTGCCCAGGCCCTGCTCGGGTCGGGAGGGCGGCTCCTCTCTGCGGCACCTGCTCCCCCTGGCCCAGCTGGTGCAGGGGCTCCCGGGGGCGATGGCGTCCTCCCGCCAGCCCCCCTGAGCTCAATGTGTCCAGCCCGATGTGCAGACGCCGGCCCGGTCAGGGTTAGCCCGCTGCCCCAGGCCCTCCGGGAGCAGGTGACAGCTGGGGCTGCCATGGGGCCACAGCTGGGGGCTCCTGCCCGCTCCCCGTGCCCACACTACGCTGGTCATTTCCCTGCACAGAACCTGGGCTGGGGCAGGTCGGGGCACACCAGGGTCCTGGCACCCCGCTTCGGCCTTGGAAACGAGTCCCTTCTCTTCCTGCAGGGTGACTCTGGTGGCCCCCTGGTCTGCCAGAAGGATGGAGCCTGGACCCTGGTGGGCATCGTGTCCTGGGGCAGCGGCACCTGCTCCACCTCTGTTCCTGCTGTGTACTCCCGTGTCACTGAGCTCATTCCTTGGGTTCAGGAAATACTTGCTGCCAACTGAGCTCTTGGTTCCCACTACCCAAACCCTAAGTGTTTCCAATAAAGGCATATAAAGGGAAGCACTGAGTATGCCTGTATCTGTGTGGCCCAGGAGACATGGGGCTGTCCCCCTGGGGTGACCTTGTCAGCCCCCTGTTAACATTCCTGACTTCTTAGGGAAGCTGTACGCATTTCCCATCCTCCTGGCTTGGGACTCCACCAACTAAGGTAGAACCTTACTTCTACCTACTGGACCCAGCTTTACCCAAGGAGCTTTCTGGAAGGGAGCTGTCCTGGCCAGGCTATGGAGTCCATAGCCCTAGAGGGTGAGCTTCAGGGACCCAGACAGCGTGCCCATGAAACCTACTCCTGGCACCATGTGCTCCTGCACCGCAGGTCCTCCCTCTCCCTCCCTTCCAGTGTCCTTTGTCGGTCCTTGCTGGGGTCCCAGCGCCCCCACAGGGCAGTGAGCCTCTGTAGCTCCAGGAGGCTCCAGGCCAGCACCAGCGCCGGGCCCCTCTGTCCTCTCAGTTCCCTCCGTGTCCTCTGCATTTCTGGGCCTCAGCAGTTAAATGTAGGGGTTCAGCGCTGTTGGCCAGGCTGTAGGTGGGAGCCAGCTTCCTTCCTTAGGAGGCGTCGGGACGGGCCCCTATTTTTGTGAGGCGAGCCCACCTGCCTGAGCCTCGTTGCTTTTCCTGGGGTTTGCACAATGGCAGCAGCTTAATTTTAACATTTCTTTCTCCTCTATTGTCTGGAATAGTTCCATAGAGATGCCCCTGTCTATCAGCCAATTGCGCAGCAGTGCTGCTCACATGGCACACGGAGGGGAAACGGTTACCAACTTCTCCTTTACAGATTTTTTAAATTTTATTTTTATTTATTTTTATTTTTTTAAAGATTTTATTTATTCATGAGACACAGAGAGAGAGAGAAAGAGGGATGCAGAGACACAGGCAGAGGGAGAAGCAGGCTCCATGCAGCCTGACGTGGGACTTGATCCCGGGTCTCCAGGATCACGCCCTGGGCTGAAGGCAGGCGCCAAACCGCTGAGCCATCCAGGGATCCCCTACAGATTTTTTTTTTTTAAAGATTACTGCATTTATTTGAGAGAGGGAGAGGGCACGTGCGATCACTGGGGAGGGGCAGGGGGAGAGGGGGGACTCCAAGCCCACACTTAGCTCGGAGCCGGAGGCGGGGCTCGATTTCATGATCCAGAGATCACGGCCTGAGCTGGAATCAAGTCGGTCGCCCATCTGACTGCACCACCCAGGTGCCCCACCTTTACAGAATTTGAAACATTTTCTCTTTCACTGATTTTCAGGATAATTCATTTGTTCTTTATCATCCTCCAAAGGTGACCCAGTCCATTACGTTTTAGTGTTTTAGAATTATTATGTCATTCCTATAGATTTTAAGGTATACAAGGGTTGGGGTGCCTGGGCAGCTCAGTCTGTTAAGTGTCCGACTCTTGATTTCACCTCAGTTAGTTAGTGATCTTGGGGTCGTGAGATTGAGCCCCATGTCGGGTACCATGCTGGGCATGCAGCCTGTTTAAGATTCTCTCTCTCCCTCTGCCCCTCCCTACTCACTCTTAAAAATAAAAAAAAATAAAAAATAAACATTTAAATGTATACAAGGGTTTTGATCCGTCATATTTACTGTCTTTATTGAAGCTCAGATTGTGCCACCTGGACCAGAGGGAGCTTTTCCCCTTGGGTCAGAGACGTGCTGACATGGCCCAAGTAGGGTTTCAGAGCTTCTTCGCTGTCTGGAGTAACAAGATGTCCCAGGCCTGGAGTCAGCTCTTTGTCTAAAACTCTCTGGCTTAGGGATACCTGGGTGGCTCAGCGGTTGAGCCTCTGCCTTTGATTCAGGTCACCGGATCAAGTCCCACGTTGGGCTCCCGGCATGGAGCCTGCTTCTCCCTCTGCCTCTCTCTCTCTCTCTCTCTCTCTCTCTCTGTGTGTGTGTGTGTCTCTCATGGAAAAATAAATAAAATCTTAAAAAAAAAAAAAAAGAAAACTCCCTGTTTTCTTTTAGTTGGAAAAGGAATTTCAAGACCACAGTCTGGGTGAGGGGGATGCTTATGGTCATTGTGTTGTTTCCTTTCCAGTGGGCAGAGCAAGGGAATATTTATAGGTAAATCCTTTGAAAGATGAAATGCCTCATGAGTTCAAATACTGGCATTTCAAGTTCAAGACTAGAGCATTTTTTCCTTACGTGGAAATAGAGTACACTGGTATGTTTTTTGCTCTACGGCAAGAAGCCTCATTCTCAAGGACACAGGGAATGATGGAATTAGAATATCCCAAGATTATGTCTGTGCTACGTCTCCTACTACACACAGCCGTTGCAGGACAACAACACTGCCTTCACCAATATAATGGGTGAAAATGGTTGTGTTTTGCTGTCCCCGGTTTTGAATAGTTGTTGGATATCTCCACGGAGCCCTTCCCTGCTGTGACCTGTGTCTTGCAGCCTGCAAGTGTGTGTGTGTGTGTGTGTGTGTGTGTGTGTGTGTGTGTTTGGGGTTTGCCACCAGGCCTCTGGGCCTGTCTCTGTAGCCAGTTTGAGGGAAGCTCATTCTCTGTAGGTTTCTTAGGAGAGACTCATGGAATTAATGCTCCTTGGCATTGTGCATGGTGGGGGCGGTTTGGGCCCTCAACTGGCAATTAGAGCCTATCGGCTCAAAATTCACCCTTGAGTACCCACTCTGCCCTAATGGATGGAATTTCTGAAAGCATTTCTTTTGGACAATGACCACCATGTGATGTGTGCTCATAGAAGGTTCTGGAGGGAGACTGCAGGAGGAAGGTTCCGGCGGTTAGAAGATTAGTCTGAGGGTGTCCATGGGGCTCTGCCCCGGCCCCTCCCCCAACACAGGTGGTCCCTTAGTGATCTCCCCACCCTGGGCCCACCCAGTGATGGCCTCCCGTGGCCCTCCCAACATGGACACCAGGCACTCTGGCCTCCTGCCCTCTGCACCCCTGTTCCTCAAGTGAAGTCTTTCTTCTGCAGCTCTCTCCACACAGATACCGGTTTTCCGCAGCAGATGCACCATTTTGCGTTCCCACTGGTGATGTATGAGGGCTCCAATTTTTCCCCAACCGCACCAATTCTAGTTGATTTCTCTTTTTTGGTTTTTACATATATCTGCCATCCTAATGGGTATGAATGCTATCTCACTCTGGTTTCGATTTGCATTTCCCTAATGAGTGGTGGTTTTGATCTTCTCACGTGCCCACCGACCACTGGTACAACTTCCCAATGTTTGTGATCACCACTGGCCCTGTAGGAAGGGGGCGTCTGCCTGCCTGCCCGCAAGTGAGGTTTTTCTTCTGCAGCTCTCGGCACGGACACTGGCTTCTCTGGCCTGTGTTCCACAGCAGAGGCACCATATGCTTTCCCACCAGTGATGCATGAGGGTTCCAATTTCTCCCTATCCTTCCCAGCTGTAGTTATTCCCCCCTTTTTATTATAAGCCCTCATCCTATTTTGTTAAGAATTGCTTTGAATATGTACTATTTCATTAATTTGATGCTACTGTTAATGGAATAGCTTCTTTTGTAAAAAATATTTATTTGAGAAAGCGAGGGAGAGTGGGAGGAGGATCAGAGGGAGAGGGAGAGAGAATCTTAAGCTGACTTTGCAGATCATGACCTGAGCTGAAACCAAGAGTAGGATGCTTAACCGACTGAGCCACTGGTGCCCCTGGAGCAGCTTTCTTAATTTCCTTTTCAGAATGTTTATTATAGGTACATAGGACCCCACTGATGTTTGTGTGTTGCCCTTGTACCCTGCAACCTTCCTGAAGTAATTAGCTTGAATCACTTGCTTGTTGATTCTTTGGGATTTTCTATATGTAGGATCATGTCATGTGCAAATAGAGATAGTTGTACTTTTTTCTTTCCAATTTTGATGATTTTATTAATTTTTTTCCTTGTGTAAATTGTTCTGGCCGGTACAATATTTGCTGGCAGTGGTGAAAGCAGGCATCTTTGGTCTTATTCCTGATCTTAGGGGAAAGCTTCCAATCCTTCGCCACTGGACACACGTTACCTGTGTGTGTTTTTCATAAATGCCCCTTAGCATCAAGCTAGTTCTTTTGTATTAGTTTTCATTGTCTTAGTTTTCTGTGTGCTTTTTATCATGAAAGGGTATGGAATTTGGTCAAAGGTTTTTTTTCTGCGTCAATTGAGGCCATCATATGGATTTTTCTTCATTCTGTTAACATGGTATATTCCACTGATCGGTTCTTATGTTCTTATGTGAGCCTGGGATAAAACCCACTTGGTCATGGTGTATCATCTTTTCAGTATGCCGGTGGATATGGTGTGCTAGTATTTTATGGAAGACTTTTACTTTTATACTCATGAGAGATACTCCACAATTTCCACAATTTTCTTTTTTTTTTCTTTTTCTTTTCTTTTCTTTTTTTTTTTTGGTAATGTTTCATCTGGCTTTGGTATCAGGGTAACACTAGCCTCCTGATTTCGTTGTGTTTATTATTTGTGATTTCTAACATCTTAGTTTGGCTGTTTGGCTCATTAATTTGCTGCCTGTCCTCTTTCCTAATATGAATATTTCAGGCTTTACATTTCCCTCAAAGCACTTATTTCATTGATGCCCATAAATTTTGATATATAATATATGTCCTAAGTATTTTCTATTTCCATTATGATTTCTTCAGCTCATGAGTTATACGGCAGCATGTTTTCTCCTGCTCTAGTAAATTTTTTAAAAAGATTTCATTTATTTATTCATGAGAGAGATGCAGAGACACAGGCAGAGAGGAGCAGCCTCCCTGTGGAGAGCCCGATGCGAGACTCGATCCCAGGACCCTGGGGTCACAGCCTGAACCAAAGGCAGATGCTCAACCACTGAGCCATCCAGGAGCCCACTCTAGTAAACTTTCTATTGAAGACTTACATAATTAATTCTGCTATTGATACTTCTATTATGTTCTTTACTTCAATCACTGTGGTTTTCATGCCTATTATTTCTACTTGGCTCTTCTTTTTCTAGTTTCTTGTCCTAATTTGATATTGCTGGCAAATTATCTTATTTAGGATGGTTTTCGCACCCATTTTAAGTCTTGGTCCATTTCCACCCCCTTATGTCTGTTTCCAGTGAAGTCTGTAATTCCCGACTGTGGATATCTTTTGAAGGAGCTGAAGTCCTCAGAATTCTCCTTATTTTGGCCTAGGAGTGTATATTCCTACAGGGCATATACTCCATAGTACTGGGTCCTGCAACACACACACACACACACACACACACACACACACACACACACACACGTGAAAGCCCCTGGTGGGTAGCTGTCCCTTGAGCTCAGGACCCAGAGCAGTGGATGAGCCCCAGCCACAACCACAGCTCATCGCTGAGCTTCCCACCAGGAGACTGCTCCGAGCTACGTTGGTGCTCAGTCCCCAGGGAGAAGCAGCACCCAGCAGGGGTTGGGAAGGGTGGGGTGGGGCCATGGAAATGGTCTTTCTCTCCTCCTTGACTCCCCACCAGCAGAGTTTCTGCATGATGCATTTATCCCAAGCACATCTTCCCTCCTTGTCAGAGGTGGGCAGGGGGCAGGCCCATTGCCCCAAAGCCCTGGAGTTGGGGTACGGACAGTGCACTTCTATTTTATTCTCCCAGAGCTGAGCCCACAGCCTCCTGCCGTGGGTCACAGCCATGGCCACACACAACCCTCGGTTCAGAGCATCCTTTCCTCTCCTAGGTCTTTCTCCCATTTTTCTATTTCCACAGTTTCCTCTAGATTTCCCTGGAGATTGATGTTGGTGGGGGGAGGCGGCCTCCTGGAGCCCGAAAATCGCGGTCCTGGGCTAAGGTCGCCACCCAGTGGCCAGTATGAGAATCCCATGGCTGTGTCTTGCCACCGACCTCTAACTCCGCGCCATGCAAAAGTAGGAGGCAAGCCAAGGAAGCGATTTTACATTACCTGGAAGCCGCACTAAAAAAAGGTCAAAAGAAATAGGTGATTTAATTTTATCACTATGTTTTATTTAACGCAGTATATACACATGTTACCATTTCAACATGTAATCCATGTTTTAAAATTAGTAATGGAATATTTTACATTCTTTTTCTCATACTTTGTCTCTGAAATCCAGTGTGTAACTTGCACTTACAGCCCATCTCCAGTAAGATGCTAAATTTTCAAAAGGAATACTTGATCTGCATTTAAGTTTCATAAAAATTACAGTTGAAAAGGTTGATTTATGTATCCAAGTAGTTCCAAATATACATTTTTACAGTTAGTTGAATAAAGTTAATCAAATACTCCACAATTTAACTGGGAGTCTGTCCCAGTCTGCAAACAGACCCTCTAGGATGGGATCCGCTGCCCCATATTCTTTTTCCAAGTTAGACACGTTTGACACAAAGCATGCCCCACACCTTCTCTGTCCGCAGGTGCCCTTGCTTCCTACCTAACTGAAACATCTGGATTGATCAGAAGAGAATGTTCTCCATTCACATCTGGACAATGTCACGCTGTTCACTGACCACCTATCAGCCTCCATCTGTACCCACAGCCTGGCAGATCCTGAGACGATTTATATCCCAGACCCTGGGAGTGTCGCCAGCAGGCAGCCCTCAGCTGTCAGCCCTCTCTGGGGAATTCCTCAGCTGAAGAGAATCATTGAGAGCAAGGCCACGCCGCCTTTCTGGGCAGCCCCCACTCCTGATTGGTCAGGAGGGTTGTAAGCACCCAATCTCTTCACCTAAAATGAGGATAGTGGTGAAGCCCACCTTCTCCCTCTGCCCAGCGCTGCATCCAGGTCCTCCTAAGCCAGGTGGAGAGCACCCTCCGAGAAGCTTTCTTTAGCTGAGCTTCATCTAGGAGTGGTCCCCAGAAAGCAGACGCCGGGATGGGGTTCTGGAGCTGGACCAGGGGCTGCTGGCTGGCAGTGAGGACCCCTGGCACAAGGTAACAGTGAAGTTGTTTTTTAAGATTTTAATTTTATTTATTCATGAGAGACACAGAGAGAGAGGCAGAGACACAGGCAGAGGGAGAAGCAGGCTCCACGCAGGGAGCCCGACGTGGGACTGGATCCCGGGTCTCCAGGATCAGGCCCTGGGCCGAGGGCAGGTGCTCAACCGCTGAGCCACCCGGGTGCCCCAGCAACGGGGTTGCTCACGTTTGCTGCTGATGAACTGGGTGGTATTCTGGTGGAAGAGGAGTCACCAGTGGGTTCCATATATCAGGAGTTTGAAGAACATGCAGGGAGGGAGAAACATGCATGAGGACCACGAAATGGCGCGGCTGTTGCTAAACCCAGTTAAGTTTTTGGGAAAAGAAAAGAAAAAGCTGAGAGTGATTGTCAGGCGCTGCGCCCTGTTGGGAGCTCAGGGAGAGGCGCTCCCCTCCGGGTCCGCCCGACCAAGGAAGCTGAGGACGGATCCGGGCTGGCCTCAGCCCATACAGGGGGCCGTGAGGCCCGGGCCCTGCGGGGCGGCGGGGCCCCCAGTTGGCCCCCTCGGCTTCTGGTCATGATGCTGAGCCAGGCCTGGCGGGAGATGCGGGGCCGGGCCGCAGGTGCTCTACAGAAGGCCGAGAAGGATCCCGCAGGTGCGCTGGGCCCTGGCCGCGGGTGCCGCTCGGCCAGGTGAGCGTGAGCCGCGGGTGCCGCTCGGCCAGGTGAGCGTGAGCCGCGGGTGCTGCTCCGTTAGGTGAGTGTGAGCCACGGGTGCTGCTCGGCCAGGTGAGCGTCATCCGCCCTGGGAGCAGGGAGTGCTGGGTCGAGGCCGGCCCGGGGGGGGGGGGCACCCATAGGCTGCCAGGGGGCTCCCAGAAGCACAGGAAGCAGCTCTGGGTCTCGGTGGATGAGGCCGAAATGCCAGAGGTGCGGGGGATGGGGAAGGGCCAGAAGTGGGCTCCACGGGCCCCGGGCGCGAGGCCACCGCAGGGGGCTGGCTGTTCCAGGGGAAGCCCAGGACGTGCGCCCGCTGACCAGAGCGGGAGGGAACGAGCGGGTGACAGGGGCCAGGGCAGGCCTAGGAAGGCCCCTGGGCTCCCCGCGCCAGGCCGGGGGTGGCGGGGGGCGCTGCCGCGGAGCTGAGCTGCCCAGGGCCACCTGCTGGGACCCCTGGGTGCGCGGCCGTGCAATGCAGTGGCCTGGGGGTCCTGCCCTGCTCCGTCTCCTCGGGCCAGCAGCCCTGGGGCAGGGTAGAGGGACCCCTAGAGGGGCTCTGCTCCGTCTGTCCGACCTAACGAAATCAAGGGCGATGACCAACAGGCTAAGTTGCCCCCCAGTCTGGCGTTCTGGGCACCTCAGATCTGCAGCTGGCTTCCTTTGCCTCAAGGGAAGTTAGGGGCACCCCCTGCGCCGTGCTCCCAGGGGGCACCTCGGATGCCCCGCCGTTAGAGACCGCGTGTGGCCCCCGGACTCTCCAGTTCCACCCGGATCGTGGGCCTCCGGGCAGGCTTCTCCGAGCGGGGAGCTTACTAGTGGGGCCCGGCCTAGGGTTTCAAAGGCTCACTCTTTATTGGGGATTTTAAAACATACTTGCAGGAATTAAAGCCCCAGAAGGGAAAAACGAAGCCAAGGGTCAGCTATCCAAGCCAGCCAGAGCTCACTAAAACAAACTGGGGTGCAGGTGGAGGGGCAGCCTGGCTCCTTATCTAGAGAGGCTGGCGAGTGTTAGTTGAGATAGGCGTTCTGGAAGGGGGTGCCTTGGCAATCGGAAGCTCAAGTCAGACACTTGCCTCCAGGACCAGCAGTCAGCCGGGCTGTGATGCCTCAGGCAGGGGAGCCCCTGGGGAGCACCTCGGCAGCGTTGGTAGCCGATGGGTTAAAAGTCCGGGAGAGCACGGTTAACCGAGTTCGCACCTAATCAAGATTCTAGCAGCGAACCTTGTAATGATTACACGGCGCTGGCCTGAAATCCAGTGCGAAGCCACAGCCCCAGACCTGGCGTCCGGCCGTGAGAGTAGCTTGGTGATCTCAGAGGCCCTGGGAATCTCTTCAAAGATTTAGGTAATATTGTGGAGTATCTTCACCTGTTGGGCCGTCGGCAAGG
This sequence comes from Canis lupus dingo, assembly GCF_003254725.2. NCBI lineage: Eukaryota > Metazoa > Chordata > Mammalia > Carnivora > Canidae > Canis > Canis lupus. The sequence goes on from NC_064247.1 coordinate 75,681,349, forward strand.
TCTCGGACCCACAGTCAGACGGCCAGTTAGCTTGCAGCCACATGTGCGGCACAGACGCTGGGGGGAGGGAGTGTCCGTCGGAGGACACTTGGGGGCTTGCGAGGGCTCGTTGCCCAAAGAGATTCAACCTCAGGACGCCTGGGCGGCTCAGCGGTTGAGCGGCTGCCTTTGGCTCGGGGTGTGATCCTGCTGTCGTGGGATCAAGTCCCACGTCAGGCTCCCTGTCTACGTCTCTGCCCCTCTCTCTGTGTGTCTCATGAATAAATAAAATCTTTAAAAAAAAAAAAAAAGGCAAAAAAACAACTCCAATCCCCTTGCCGCCCAGACTCGTGGCCTGCTGGCCTGAGCCCCGCCGACGGGCGGCTCCAACATCGCCTGCTTTTCCATCCAGTGGTGCAACCGTGGGCCAGAGTGGTGTTACTTCAGCCCGTGTCTGTGCGATGTGAGCCCCGGGGCCCACCTACCCTGTCACCCAGCGTGCGCAGCCCAGAGAGCCTCAGCGTCTGACGAGCTGGGCCGCCTCCCCAGGGCCCAGCAGCTGCGATGGGTTATCCCGACTAGCGGGACGGCTGTGCCTTGAGCTCTCACTCCATGGCTCATGTCGACCAAGCAGAGTTTCTCTTTCTTTTGGATTCCCAAACCATGCCACTGGTGGGGCCCCGGGAGAGGATTTCTGCTTCCTGGAGTTCAGCGAGAATTTTAGCTTCGTTAGCCAGCGCCCCGAGCCATCGTGTTGGCGGCTGGCAGGGAGGTGGCTCCTGCTGGAGCGTCTCCACCTGGGGAGGGATTCAGGGGTGCGGCGTCACCCTGGACTGTCGGCCTCCATCAGCTCACCGGTATGAAGTCAATGGCGAGCTGCTGGGGAAATCAGAAGGAAGGGAGGTGTGGAATCAGGACAGAAAGAAAAGCCACTGTCCTGGAGAGTGAGAGCTTGAGGATTGCCCCAGATGACAGAAAGTAGAATTCTGGGGGGGTTCTAACAATTGTGTGGGGAGCGCAAGGGGTGTGAAGGCCCAGGGGGCAAGAATCGAGCAAGATTGAGGGCCTGGGCAAGACTTTGATCCATTTCAGGGATCACTGGCCTGTGGGGAGGGAAGGCCTGAGCCCAGGTGGTGAAGGCATGAACCGCCCCCTGTGACCTGAACTCACGTGGCCCTGCACGAGCTGCTGGGGAGGTGGGTGCTGGGGCCAAGGTCAGGGTTAGCCCTCCCGAAGGCCCCTCCACCCAGGAGGTCTCCGGGGCGGTGCCAAGCCAGAGTCCTCACCTGAGGAGAACAGGAGCTTGTTCACAGGGTACTGGGTGGGAGCTGGGAGGGCCACGGGCTCTAAAGGAGCCCAGTGGGGTTCCAGAAGCTGGTGCTCGAGGGGCACGTATTGGGCTGGTGCCCCTGGGGGAAGGCGCTCAGGCTGAAAGCCCTTAGCCGTTTGCTCCGGAGACGCTGGGAGGGGTCGTTGCCCAGTGTGGGGAGCACTTGAGTGGAACTTGGCCCCGGGAGGAAAGCTGAGGCGGGCTGGCGGCTGCCAAGGGGCGCTGTGCCTGTGTGAGTGTGGACGGTGGTTTAACGGCTGGTGATTCCTGTGAGATGCAGGCGGGGTTTCTCAGGCCTCAGAGAACCAGCTGCTGCCCAGGGACGTGACTGATGAGGCTGGGCCTCGGGGTTTGTGTGCGTAGGTGGCCTGTGCCGGTGCACCGGAGGCCCAGACCACGGCCCTGGAGGGACCCCTCCACATAACGTCACCAGTGGAAGGCTCCAAACCATTCTCTTACTGTGAGGTATTTAAATCCTGGTGGCAGGGGTTACATATGATTGTAGGGCTGTGTGAATATCCCATTGTGGGGGCGCCTGGATGGAACAGTCAGTTTAGCATCCAAATCTTGATTTCGGCTCAAGCCATGATCTCAGGGTCATGAGATCGAGCCCCGTGTCGGGCTCCATGCTGGATGTGGAGCCCGCTCAAGATTTTTGCTCTCCCTCAGTTCTCCCCCACTCCCCGCTTGATCACTCTAAAAAATAAAAATATAAATCCCATTGGGAACTGCATAAAAGTAGCCACATGGGACTGTCACAGCAGGACATTGTAGGCTTCATGACTCCTATCATCACATCTCTAATGACTGGTCGTTGGGTTTCATTGCCGGCGTCATGCCGTATCCAGGAGTGCTTTCTGTCCTCGCCGAGGGAGGAAGAGTTGCCAGCATCCACCTGGTGAGTCCCACCAGGACGGACAGGAGCTTGGGTTTGTCCTCTATGCCATGGTGGTGTCAATGCACCCGTGTTTGGAAAGCGTGGGCCAGGGGGCCACCAGCAGAGGAAGCCGAGGTCAATGGCCTCGTGGTTACATCTGAACGGGTTTGTGTACCTTTGAGTGTTTCACGGGGAATGCCTTGTAGGTAGAAGAATTCCCTCCAGAGAATTTAGAGGGATTTCCTAGAACGACATTGACTTGGCCCCTGGTGCCTGATAGGGGCCCAAACTGTGCATTTTTATTATCTCAGTGGACCACCAGATGGTATGGGGGCGATTCCCTCTGGGAAGTGGGACAAGCCCTAGGGGGCCACCAGGTTCTTAGGGCCACCAAGTGCTTAGGGGACGGCCAGTCCTGGAGGTCGGTAAAGGAGGCAGAAGGAGGAGCCAGGATGGGCTAGGGGTCACAGGGCAGGTGTGTGGCAGGAGGGTGGATGGCAGAGAGGGGACTGTAGCTGGGAGAATGCCAGTTTCAGGGCCTGGAGTTCAAAGAACAGTTGTCCAGAAAGCAAGTTGCCAGGACTCCCAAGTGTTCGTAACTCCTGAGAAAGGTTTACCTTTGTATTCGCATAACGGGCAAAACTGGACCAGGAGTTTACTGGGGAAGGAGCGGGCCACCTTTTCTATTGAAGGAAATTTGCTGGAGGGGAGACCCTTCTGGGGTAGCAGGAGTCCTCTGGGGCAGGAGTCCGAAGTGTCTGGGTGTCTGGGGGGCCGTCTTCTCCGTGTCCAGTAAGCATCGTCCGTACCCTCCAGTGCCTTGTGGATGGTTTTAACAATCCTGATAACATGTAGGAGCAATGCCCCCTAATTAGGGGGAGGACCTTGCAAAAAAATTTCTCTCCCCTGTGGGTAAGTGAGCCTCTTCAGAGTTGGAAATGGAGAAAGGGTCATTTGGGTCACTGGTCACGTAAATGATAAACCCATTTGTGAGACTGTGATTTATAATAAATACATATCTGATCTTTGTCCCTGTTGTTGGGGCAGGGCCCCTAAGACCTTTGGAATGTCCTACGTGGTGAGAGCGCTGGAGGTGTTAGGTTAATAAGGTGACTTTTGGAACTCATTTAGGATGGGGGTGGGTTTCCAGTGGAGCCAGCCATGTGATTAGAGGGTTGGAACTTTGAGTCACATCCCTTGGCCTCTGGGCAGGAGAGAGAGGCTGGCGATGGAGTTCAATCCAGTGGCTGATGATTAAATCAGTCGTGCCTATGTAATGAAACCTCCACAAAACCCCACAAGAACAGGTTTAGAGAGCTTCCGGGTTGGTGAGCCTGCGGAGATTCAGAAGAGTGGGGCCCCTTGCCCACACACCTTGCCTTCTGCAGCTCTTCCATCTGGCTGCTCCTGAGTTACATCTTTTTACAATAAAATGGTAACCTAGTGAGTAAAAGAGTTTCTCGAATTCTGTGAGCTGCTCTAGCAAATTAATTGAACACAAGGGAGGGGTCTGATTTATGGCCAGTCGGTCAGAAGCACAGGTGAAAACCTGACCTTGTGACCGGTGTCTGAAATGGGGGTGGTGCACATGCAGTCTTGTGGGACTGAACCCCTAAACTATGGAATTCTTGGGTTTGCAGCCTCAGGAGCTCTCTGGGTGAAATTTGAAACCAGCCTCCATACAGGAAGGGCAAGGAGACTGGAAAAAGAGGTGGACCACTGTAGCCTGGTAGGGGGCAGGTTTCATAAGCCCAGTATTTAGACAAAGTCTCCCTTGGGCAGCTGCACGATGAGTAGATCTCCACACCCGCCCGCGAGAATCCTACGAGTTGATACAGAGGCCGTGGTGGGGTTCAGTCACATATTGCCCAGCTGGCCTTGAAACACATTCATCTGTCAAGGCTACATTCTTCAAGGGGCTCCGAGTACAGGAACAGTGGGGAATATACATGCCAAGGTCAGGGGAGGGGTAAGGAGCTTCTGATGGTCTGGGTCTAGTTAGTGGGTCCGTGGGTGGACGGTCTCCTCCAACAGGAATCCGATGCTATCTCGGGGGAGGTAGTGTCAGAAGTGAGTTGAACCGATATGGCCGCACTCGATCCGGACACACAAGAGGTTATAGCTGATGGAACAGGCCTTTGGGTGGTCTGGATGAGAGCCCCTGTGAGGTGTGTCTATCCTGAGAAGGGGGACTGCTCCCCCTCTTATAAATACCAACTGGAACACCCCAGGTAAAGCAGCTGATATGCTTTGTATGCCAGCCCTGCAGGATTGGGTTTATGATAATAGGAATATTCAGCCACTGGACAGCCACTTCTGCACCTGTAACAACTGTTACCAAACTGAACAACAAAGGGCACCTGGGTGGCTCAGTTGGTTAAGCATCTGCCTTTGGCTCAGGTCATAATCCTGGGGTCCTGGGATGGAGCCCACATGGGACTCCCTGCTCAGCAGGAAGCCTGCCTCTCCCTCTGCCTCCGCCTCCGCATGGGAAGGATCCGGATCTACGTTTACCAAGCTGCCTTTAGTTATCTGATCTCACCAGCTACTGTCATGATGTGGTCAGAAGGGATTCGGACTTGATGCAGGTCACAAGTGTGATAATCTACAGTAATGACATTACGAAAGATTGGAAACATGAAGATCAGGCTGGGACTGACTAGAACGTGATGATGATGCACGTGACCAGCTAGTCCTGGTTGATAAATCCAGGAAGGGTCCAAGGATTTACTCAAGCAGTGAAATTCTCAGGATCGACCTGGGCAGGAGCCACCGGGATATCATGCAAGTAACTAAAAATAACTGTCACTACCCATCCCTAGAACCAAACAAGAAGTGAGCATTTGGGTAGTTTATTTGGATTTTGGAGAATGCATGGTCTACATCTGGGAATTTTGCTAACTCTTATTGCTAAGACTACCCAAAATAAAGCTATATTTCAGTAGAGACCTGAACAAAAGCAGGTCATGTCTGAATTACGGAAGGTGGGGCAGCCCTGGTGGCTCAGCGGTTTAGCGCCGCCTTCAGCTGGGGCCTGATCCTGGGGACCCGGAATTGAGTCCCACGTTGGGCTCCCTGCATGGAGCCTGCTTCTCCCTCTGCCTGCGTCTCTGCCTCTATCTCTGTCTCTGTGTCTCTCACAAATAAATAAAAATAAAATCTTTAAGCCGTTGGACCCCCGTGATCCCCACTCACATGTGACTGTGGAAGTGTCTGCCACCTGTAGTCCTACAGACTGGGGCTTAGGGCAAAAGCCCATGAGCACCTTCACGGAGAGCAGGATGGAGTCACTCATGCCAAGCAGTGACGTAAGCAGCCCAAGGGCGTTGTAGCTATGGCCGGATAGCTCCAAAGCCAGCACAGAGCGATAGGACTAAGGACTGTTCATCTCTGAGGCCGTGTGAACCTCTCTGGAAGAACTGAGAGGATGATCACTAGAACCAGGAGCCGTGCAAAGGCCCAAGGCTGATGACACTCCTTGAAAAAGGCGGACTTTGGGAGCAGACTGTCGGACTCCCTAGGTGCTGTTTCATAGCCAACCACCTTAGAAAGGCAGCTGCCACCAAAGGCTCTGTCCCCTGATCTCTGGACATAACCCTGCAGATCCAGTGTTGAATGTAATAAGCAGTAAGTGTCGACACCTGACCCGGACAAGACAGCACAGGGGCCTCATCTCAACCGCCTGCTCACAGACCGACTTCACGCCTGTTTCGTTAACTTCTTGCCCCTTGGGTTATCTTTGTGGTGTGACTTTGTATTATTGGACTTGGCTCCGTATGTGCCACACAAAGCAAAGGTTTTTTTGTTTGTTTGTTTGTTGTTTGTTTTTTTTACAAAGCAAAGTTAAACGTGAGGTGAAATGTCATTGAGTTTGGAATCCTGAAACTGCTCTGCAATTATGTTAACTTTGCTTTGTGATTGAATAAAACTGCATCTTTTGGAAAAGATCTTGTGGACAGACAATGGGCAGAGGTGCTTTTATAGCGTGCTCGCCACCGCCTCCCAGTGGTGACTGGGGGACCTTGGACCAGAAAGTTCTCAGATGGCAGATGTTGCGGCTGGTGTATGCTATTTGAGCGACAGTTATTAGCCTGCTCTTGGGCACTGATTGAGACGCTTCCAGGGTATACCTGGAATCATGCAACCTGAGATGCTCACAATGTCTGGGGTGTGGTGTCTGAGAAACGCTCCAGTAAGGAAGGCCATGCCCAGAAGTGTTCTATAATAATACGGAAATCATTCACACAGGAGCACGCTGCATCCACAAGCACGGAGACTTCCTCTGGGATAGCCTTTGGAGCCACCTGAGGAGCCATCAGAACCAACTGTCATGTGGATGGTGCCCTAGAAACAGCTCTCACCTGGCCAACAAGAGCTGCTTGGTTTATGGGAGGCAGTATCAAGATGAATGGACAACATCCTGCTTGGAAATCTAGACCAGCACAATGGCCAAACCTTATGTCCCTTCCAAAGGGGGAAAATGGAAGTATAAATGGAGAGAAGGAAAAATAATGGCTATAAGTAAAGGATTGAATACATGGGTTATGTGATGAGGGAAAATAAATATTACATTCACACCTTGAAAGAGGCTCTGAGCAAAAGGAGATACAGTCCTTAGCTGGACAACCCCAGATGCCCAAAAGGGTGCAGGTATCATTGAGACCACTCCTGCCTTTGGAACCCGACTGGACTGAATGGTAGCCTGCAAACCTGAGTGGCCTCACCATAGGAGACATTTTCACAGGACGTGATTGGATAGTTATCAATGACTGAATGGGATTCTAGTAATATGCCAGTAACTTCTGTTAAGATTGTTTTGCTCTAAGGGATCCATGTTTGAAAACAGGGATGGGCTGTGTGATGTTGTGATTCATGATAAATGTATACTTGGTCTTTGTCCCCATTTCTGGCACAGAGCTAATAAATCCTTGGAATTTCCTAAGTGATAAGAAGGATAAAGTTGTCTTTTGTTATATTAATAAGCTGACTTTTGGAACTCTGCTAAGGATGGGGGCTGGTTGCCAATGGAGCCAATCAGGGGACTAGCAGGTTGGAACTTTGAGTCCCACCCCCTCAAGAGGGGGAGAAGCGAGAGCCTGGAGATTGCATTTAATCGCCAACTATCAATGATTTAATCAATTGTGCCAATGTAATGAAGCCTTCATAAAAACCCAAAAGGGGTTTAGGACTGAAACTTTAGCCGGTGGAATCTGATGTGATCTCTAAGTGGATAGCGTCAGAATTGAGCTGAGTCTTAGGGCACCCAGCTGCTGTCTGAGAATCGTTGCTGGCTGGTGTGGGGGAAACCCCACTCCCACACATGCAGTGGGAGCAGGTGCAGAGCCCTTTACCAACGGAGCCAGCTACCTTTGTGCAGCAGGTGATGAGCCTCCTTAATGTTCTCCATTCACTGAGAGTCTTAGCTGTCCTCACTGTGATGGAAGGGTGGGCACTGCACCGGCAGTAAATATCCCAGTGATGAGAGGGAGGGCCCTGGTACAAGTGGGTGCTCTGGGGCCTGGACCTTCCCTTCTCCGTCTTCCTCATCACTGCAGGTCTCCTAACCCTGGCAGCTTTTCTTCTGGCGGCAGGGGAGCCGTGTGAGGTAGGTTTCTTGGTTCTGCACTGATCAGGTGAAAGCAGAGGGGGCTCCGGATCTGTGGCATCTTGGGAGACACAAGCCTATAACCCGGATGGATCTTTAGCAGGTTATGAGTCATGTGGTCTCTGGACGTACTGGCCAGTGAAAGCATTTCAGCCACTGGGAGTGATAATGCAGAACCCAACCCCCACACCTGTGAGAGCCAATCAATTCCCTTCTCTTTCCTGCTGCATAAAATCTTAAAGGCTTGAGTTTCAGTTAAGGTACAGTTCCTTCCTTCCTTCCTTCCTTCCTTCCTTCCTTCCTTCCTTCCTTCCTTCCTTCCTTCCTTCCTTCCTTCCTTCCTTCCTTCCTCCCTCCCTCCCTCCCTCCCTCCCTCCCTCCCTCCCTCCCTCCCTCCCTCCCTCCCTTCCTCCCTGTTTAAAGATCCTATCTACTCATTCATGAGAGACACAGAGGGAGGCAGAGACATAGGCAAAGGTTGAGGGAGAAGCAGGCTCCCCTCAGGGAGCCCAATGGGGGACCGATCCCTGAACCCCAAGGATCATGCCCTGAGCCGAAGGCAGAGCCCAACCACTGAGCCACCCAGGCGTCCCTAAAATATAGTTTCTGATCTCAGTTTCTACTTTGTGATTTTCTCCTGTTAACCCTAATCTCATGTTGTTGCTGGAAAATCTGTGGATGATATTCTTGTGCACCCTCTTCCTAGGCAGCCAACTTTGCTTTCCGTGACCCCTCTGGGGTTGGGGTCTGCCTCCATGAGTGCAATACTCACTTTGGGAAAAGCCCCTAGACCTCTGAAGTATTAATGTCCAAGACCTGGCAGTAGGCGTGCCATGGCACTGAGCAACGCCCCCAGGAACCTTTCACAGAGGTTTTGCATTTGTCAAGGGACTGATGGACCCCCTGAGTTTTTAGGGGATACTGGCTGCAGATGTTTTGGACATTTATATTTGTCCTTTTTTTTTTTTTTTTTTAGTAGCATCACACCAGGGATTGAACCCACGATATCCCGCTGGGTCAGGGGACTCAAAATGACAGCAGGGAGGGAGGCAGTGACTCAGAGACCATAGTCCTCTGCTGCATTTCCCTTTCGTGGTGCCACTGGTTTCCATTTGCAAGGCTATTTCACTCGGGTTAGGATGTATTGTCTGGGCCCACTCACTGACCAGGTGGGCCCAGTGGAGGTCTCCTGTCCTTGCTTGTGGGGTGAAGGGGTGGAGTGATGGATAGCCTTTCCTCACGCCTTCAGCCCAGAGCCTCTCCTCGGGCGTGGCAACAGTCTTGTGATCCAGTGTACTCTCCTTAACTCCCCTAGGCTTCGAGGCATGGAGGACCCTTACATACATTAATAGTTAAGGCTTTTATAACTACTGGGCCAATCTTCTTGTCAGACAATATGGCCTTGACCCTGCTGCTCTGGGGAGACGCTGAATTATTCCGGACATTTGGGATGAATGCCGCAGGCAACAAATGAGAGAGGTAACAGGCAAAAGCACACAGCAGTGTGACGGATCCTGGCAACTGGTGTTCCTTTCCTGGATTGTTACTCGCTTGGGTTCTCAGTAAACCAGTCGTAGCTAAAAGGCTTTCCTCTTATTTAAGTGCAAGAGCAATCAAGGAATCTTGCCGACTCTGCCAATTATTTTGGTCTCAGCCTATCGGTGGTGTGGCTATCAGCTAGAAACGCCTGGGGGAGCTCACCTGGGCCCAGTGAACTCACCCCCAGACATCTCCCTTTTCTGAACCAATGTGGCTGGACCAGCCCTTCTTCCAATTGCAAGACTCCTTCAGTAATAACTATTGGGTTATTACTGGAAATTGTGTGTGTGTGTGTGTGTGTGTGTGTGTGTGAGAGAAAGGACACTGAGGTTTAGTATTCACAGGTTCTGGAGAGGACATGACCTGTGCCAGAGCCTACGTGAAGTTGGAGAGGATTATCAGTGAGTAGGCCTGGGGTTGAGGGGGGCCTAGTGTTTTGAGTTCACTCTTCATTGGTGGATTTAAGGGCAGGAATTAAAATGCAGGCAGGGAAAAACAAGCCAAATAGTTACCTAAGTCAACCAGAGATCTCTAAAATAAAGGAAACTTTAGGCGTGTGTGTGGGGGGGCGGTGAGGTCAGGGAGCAGCCTGGCTACTTACCCAGTTGTGTTGTGCTGTCAATGTGTTCTTTTGAAATAGTGATCTTTCAAGTGGATGGCTTGTCAGGCGCTTGCATTACAGTAAAAAAAAAAAGGACCGACTGTCTGGTGCTTACACTACATTTATCTTGTTACTGATTTTTATTTAATTTTGTTGTGGTCAGAGAACACCCTGCAGGATTTCAACCCTTATAAATGCATTAAGACTTCTATGGCCCGGCATACATCTGTTTTGGTAAATGTGCTACAGGCACTTGAAAAGAATGTATATTCTGTAGCTGTTGGTAAAGTGTTCCATGAAAACCAATTAGATCAAGGTGGTTAATAGTGGTGTTCATATTTTCTATATTTTTGAGTTTTTGTCAAGTTGTCAAGTTTTCTATATTTTTGAGTTTTGTCAGTTGCTGAGAGGTGTTAAAATCAACTGTGCTTGTGGATTGTCTTTTCCTTTAAATATGTCCATTTTTGCTTTCTCCATTTTGAAGTCCTATTATTGGGCACTTGCATGTTTATTGTCCTAAACTGACCCCTTTATCATGAATTACCCTTTGTCTCTAGAATCCTGTCTTGAAGTCTACTTTTTCTGATATTAATAAGCTTCTTAAGTTTAGTGGTTATATGTAAGGTTTTTCTCACTTTCCAAATTTTCTTTATAATAAAAATAGCTCTACAGAGCATGTAGTTGGATCTTGTTATTATTCACTGGACAATATTTTTAATATGGTTGAACTTCAGGTCCACCGTTCTACTTTTTGTTTCCTGTTTCCCCTTCCTGTTTTGTTCCTTTTCTTCTTTCTTGCCTTTTTTGGGGGTTAAAAATATTTTTTGAGTTCCATTTTATCTATTGGCTTTTTAGATATACCTCGTCATGATTTTTCTTTTTTGTGATGGTTGTTCTAGACTGTGATATACAACCTTAACTTTTCATATGCTTCTTAGTATTGTAACCACTTCATGTACTTTGAGCGGGTATCTTGGCCTCTCTGAACTTGTTTCTTATAAACAATAAGAAACGTATGGGTAAAAAATAATGGGTTATTTGACTATTAAATGAGCTAATGCATATAAAGCAAGTAACATGCTGCCAAAAGCATAATAAGCAGGCAATACCTATTTACCATCACTACTAGCAGTACTGTTGTTACTACCACTACTGGTCTGGTGGCAGCTGTTGCTATTACTTTTTATTAGCATTTGACCTCCTGGGGCCACAAGGGAGCCATATTGAGTATCTGCAGTAGCTTGATCCATTTGGCCATGTTTTCTCACCTACTGTCAGTCACCCATTCCTCTAGATGGCCTGTTCCATCAATGACAGTTTGTCTCCACTGCCCCTTCCTTGCCCAGCCTGGCCATTCGGTGCCTACTCTTCAGCCTGTTCCTGTATCCAGTACAGCCAAACCAGCTGACCACAGCCAGTCCCTGCCCCACCCCTTGCCTGATCCTTATCACAAAGTCTGGCTTTATTTTTCAACATTACAATGTCTATTGTCCTGAGTGAAGTGATCTGAGGCCATGGTCCCACAGGCCTCCTGCTACCTTCAAATACGTACTTCCCGGCATGAGAGGACTTCTCACACATTGGTCTCTGCCTCAATTTAAAGGGGGCAGCCCCTGTCAGTCCTGGACTCTCATTTTGCTAAGAGGTATCAACTCTCATGCACTATTCCTCCTTTTCTCACTTTCAGTAATGGCCTCAGCACCTTGCAGGGATTCCAGCCTCAGATAACTCCCCTTCCCACATTCAGCACCAGCCAGACAGGAAGAAAGTGCTCAGGTCAGCCCTGCTCCAGATCACCTGGACAGTTATTCTAAATGTTCTTTTGGGTGTGGAATCCCAGTTTTGAGATGAGGATGGGCTCATGAGTCTGGATGGTTCAAACACCAGAGACATTAGGAAGAGATCTATGCAGGAATTCAGGTGAACTTGGATCCCTGCAAGAGGATTTCTCATAAATTGCCAACAATCAGTGATGAAATGCTTAGTTGCTATTTGAAGTTTTGTTGAAAGCCACTGACATGGGGGCCATGAGTTGGTAGAACTTTCTCTCTTAGGGTTCTCTTCCTAAGTGGGGGGTTTCTATTTGAGGGATCTACCCCAATGCTCCTCCCAGTTAACATCAAGCTCACTTGTTAAAAAGCAGATGATGCTGTCCCTTATTTGAAGCTCTTCTATGGCTTCTCATTTTTCTCACAGGCGTTACCTATGTCTCTAGCTTCCTGTAGTATGTCCTCTGCCCAGGTTTTCCATCTGCTCCTGAGAAGCACTGCTGATACGTAAACCCCTCCAAGACAGGAGCTGTCACCGTATGATCTTGTGTACTGCTGTAATCCCTGGCAGCTCACTTTGTTGGTGCTTAAAATGTCTTTTGGGATGAATGAATGTCCCCACATCCACTATCAGTGTCAACAGCTGTGGTCTTCTCATGGGGGTTATTCTCCCTTTACTACTAATAAAGTCTTCAGTACCCATCTTGGAGTTCTTTCACTAGCTTTTATAGGTGTGTTTTGGTTGGTTTGTTGTATTTTAACATTTTGACCATCCTTTTAAAACTGAGAAAGGTAGACTGTCCTTTAATCAAATGTGTTACATAGAATTCAGTGTGTATGTCTAAGATAGAAGAGCAGTCTCTCAGGACAGAAGAGGTAAGATTTGAGGATAAGAAGGTCACCAATTATGAGCTAAGATCTGGAAAACCGGAGCAGAGGGTCTGAGATACGTTCAGCAGGATGAACTACGGGAGTATTCCTCTTCAAACCCCCCCAGAGCACAGACCTAGCCAAGTGAGGAGATACAAGAGGAGACTAGGTACCAAGAGTCCTCTCTACTTTGGACATCAGGATTTGATGGGACAATCCAGGCAAGTAGTTGAGTCAAGAAAAATTATGGCCAGACAAGGCCTGAAGATGGCTCAGGTTGCTGATGTCCTGTCCCAAACCAGCTGTCCAGTAGGGAGAGGGGCTCTGTGTCATCATGCAGCTGCAGAGAATGAGGACAGAGCAGGAGTGGCTAGATGAGATCTCTAGCCACATTCCACAAAGTCACCTCCCAACCCTGAGGACCCATAGCATCTCACATTTCCGTGTTTTTTCAAGCTTTGTGCCTTGGCACCTCAACCCCCATTTTCCTTAGATACACAATCCCCCCATCATCCTTACACTTAAAAGTAGAGAAATGCTAATTAGATTTATCGATGCCAGCTTTATGACAAGATGTTCCCCAACTTTAGATTTATAAAGCGTTAAGTACTTAAGCATTTTAGCTATGAAAAAAATCAATGGAAATAGAAACTATGAAATAATATCAAACGGAATAAAGACAGATAACAGGGCCAAGTGCAGTGGGCATGGGTGTTGGAGTCAGGTAGGCAGAGGTTAGAATCTGGAAACAGCCCCTACTGGCTGGGTTTTGCTGTGCAAAGTGCACTGCCTTTGGCCTGCCGTACCCAGAGAACTGCAAGGCTGAAATGCAGTCATATGCCCAGGATCTAAGAACCTGTTTCAGGAAAATATCAGCTAAAATGACTTTGGTTAATAAGGATTACGAGAGATTTATTTTTTTAAATTCTGATATGGATTTCTAGGGCCTTGGTAGCAAACAGCTCACAAAATATAGTCACCCCAATGGTGACCTTTGCATTTGTAAGGGTGGGAATGTTTTGTCAAAGCATTTGTAATCTGATTTCTAATAATGACCTTGACGTTCCTGGCAATTTTTTCACGGATTTTTCTGTCTTGACTATTTTTTTTTAAATTAATTTAATTAAAGGTTTCCTTGTGTGAACAATGAATGTCAAATATCTGTTTTCGTGGAGAACATAGGCTCAAGCATATCATAAAGCTATGAAAACTAGAGCCTGAGAACAGCAGACAGCCATTTTATAAAGTAAGAGAACCTGCCTTATGTTGTTAACTAATGTTAATTATGTGTTATGAGTTATGGTGTTGTTTTAGTATAAATACGTTAATTTACGGACCAAGGAATGCATGAAACATTTTCCATTAGACTTAATGGTAATTATATTTTTTGATATAGAATTCTATTCTCCAGGACCATAAAATCATATAAATACACATAATGTTCTTAGATCTTTATTTTAAAAATGTGGTGTACACACATAAACTCTTCCTTCTCTCCCCTTCCCTCTCCCTCTTCTCATCTGACCTGGAGGCATTTGCTCCTACATTCTTTTCCATGGAATGCCATCCAGCATGGTATAGTTTTACTGAGGTTTATTCATTCTCTTACTGATGGTCATTCACATTGTTTTTGTCTTTATCAAAAAATACAATATACATTGATAAACATATAATCTTAAATACTGGCACTTTATTTTTTCTTAGGGATAGATTCCCAGGAGTGAGACTCCTGGATTGAAGGGTATGTGTATTCTTAATGTTAGAAGAGTTACACTTTACACATTTCTAACAGTAGTGTATGAGATGAATCTTTTCCCCTGCTTCCTTGCTTGGTAGTAGACAAGATGACAATTTAGAAAGACAAAGACTTACTGGACATAGATGTTCTGGTAAATCTGTTCAGGTCACTCATATTCATATATAGTCACAGCACATCAATGACATTCAGAAGCAAGGAAGAAAAAAGGCCAGTTATAGTTGCCAGTGACAAATCTAGTGTGTGATTTATGACTGATCAGGAGAGAAACTTGGGAATCTGAAATCAATACTTTGCCTCTGAGTTATGCAAAAAGCTTTTTTTAGGTTTTAAACATATGGAGAGATAGCTGAAAAGTCTAACTTGTAACCTTTAATGTGTGAACCTTTAAAGGAAAGGCTTAACTTGTACTCAAGTTCCAAAGGGAGATGCTTCTGGTTGATGACCGTGAAACTCAGGGAGTGGAAATGCCTCCTTTACACAGAATGGGGCAAAAATGCATTTCTAAAGTGGGTTGTGCACATGGACACTTAAAAAAGCATTAAGACATATACTGACAGTTTCTTAAATTTTTTCTCTAAAGTCTCTAAAATGTAACATTTGTGAACCACATACATATTCTACTTTTTGTAAGACAATTTGTAAAATATTAAGAGAAATAGGGAAACACACAAATAAAAGTACAAGTAATTTCTGGGTTATACAATGTTAAAAGACATGCATTTGTATGTAAACACCCCACTGCAAAGTAACTGCGCACTAGAGATGGGGCGCACTCTTCAGCTGTGGTGCCTATGGAGAGACGGCCCACAGTGGTCTGTCTCTAGATCTCCTCTTAATTCTCTCTCACGTACATATTTATATAAATAATGCTTCTAGCAACCCCAGAAACAAGTTAAAACTTCAACCTTGTCTTCTGTTTATTGAAGAGGCAGCTGAATAATGTTGGTTGGACCGACTCTCTATGCCAACGAGCAATAGGAGAAAACATATGCAACATGCCACTGAAACTCTGTTACCTATTTCCTGTGGAATGCATACTGGCTTGGAAAGGTACTGAAAAACACATGTTTAGCATGGAAAATCTTATTCATGTCCCAATTATAAGAGGACAAGGATTTCAAACTCCCAATGAGAGTGTTAAATTTACATGTGTGGATCTAAGATAGGATCACACACAACCACTAAATTCCTAAGGTACTGATCCTTAATGCTGCTGCTCAGAATATTTCATTCTTGAGTAATTCACTGTAATACAACTAAGCATGTCTATTTACAATTGGATATATGCTGATATATATTCCTTAGTTGGGCATCATATCTGACTTTGGGTATAACATTGTTCTTAGGGGACCCTGTTTTTACGTGTTTTTTGATTTGGTAGATTGTATCTCACTGTGAACTTGTACGTTCCGTCAGTACCTTTGTGCAGTTTTTCCCCAACGGGAAGGGTTAGGGTGGAAGGGTTTCCCACAGTTCCAGCTGGCTGCAGTCTCAGGGCTTTTCCCTCATGTGAACTCTCTGATGGACACTGAGTCGGGACTTCCTGCTGAAGGCCTTCCCACATTCCGAACACTCATATGGTTTCTCTCCTGTATGGATTCGCAAATGCAATCTAAGGGTTGACCTCTGGCTGAATGTTTTGCCACATTCAGTACATTCGTAGGGTTTTTCTCCCGTATGAGTTCTCATATGTATAATGAGTTGTGAGTTCTGGATAAAGGACTTTCCACATTCACTGCACTCGTAGCGTTTCTCCCCCGTGTGAATTTTCTGATGTATGATGAGGTTTGATTTCTTAAAGAAGGTTTTTGCACATTCGTTACACTCATAGGGTCGTTCTCCTGTATGAATTCTCTGGTGTGTAGTAAGTTCAAATTTCTGGGCAAATGTCTTGCCGCAATCACTGCATTCATAGGGCTTCTTCTCCATGTGTGCTCTCTGGTGTACAATGAGGTTTGACTGGTGCGTGAAAGCTTTTCCGCATTCAATACATTCAAAGGGTTTCTCCCCTGTATGAATTCTTTGATGTTTGATGAGGTTTGCCTTATGGGAGAAAGTTTTCTTACACACATTACATTCATAAGGTTTCTCTCCAGTGTGTATTCTCTTGTGACTAATGAGCAGTGACTTAAAGGAGAAAGCCTTGTCACAGTAATTACAAATAAAAGGTTGGACCAAATTTCTTATTTTCTGATGTTTAAAAATGGATTCTTTAAAGACTTTCCCACTTTTATTATATTCAGAGTATTCTAATCCATTATGGGTTTTCTCTTGCTTCAGATAGAGGAGTGCTTTTCCAAATCCATTACACTCATCAGCTCTCTTTCTTATATAGCTTCTATTATTATTAAGTAAGTCTGAATTAGATTTCAAAGTTTTTTCATATAAGTCATATTTATAGGGTACTTGCCTTAAAGAAACAAAATCTGTGCTCAGATTAAATGTTTTTCCAAAGAGATTCCCTCTTTCCTCAATTGGGGTTTGGTTTTTAAAAATGATAAATGGTCTCGCCTGCTCATCTGGGTTGCTGTGGTCCCTCTCCATCTGGTCGTCAGCCTTCCACACCTCTAGGAAAGAGCACACAAAATACGA
The DNA here is from genome assembly GCF_003254725.2 of Canis lupus dingo. Lineage (NCBI taxonomy): Eukaryota > Metazoa > Chordata > Mammalia > Carnivora > Canidae > Canis > Canis lupus. Next base: position 75,698,270 of record NC_064247.1, read on the forward strand.
TCTGTCAGCCCCTTCCCTATAATGTTAGAGAATGTGAAATCTCCACAAATGTTCCATCGGGGGGCTGCCTCTTTAGGTAGGATTTGGTCTTCCAGTATTAAAAAGTCTCCAATGCATGGGCAGCCTGGGTGGCTCAACACTGCTGTCGGGCTCCTTGCAGGGAGCGTGCTTCTCCTTCTGCCTATGTCTCTGCCTCTCTCTCTGTGTCTTTCATGAATAAATAAATAAAATCTTTTTTTTTAAGTCTCTAATGGAAATTTTGCCTAATTCTTAAACTTTGAAAAAGAAATGGAAACTGACAATGGACACAAGTAGCATTGCCAGATTACAAAATGACCCTAAAAGGTGAAATAAAAACAAAAGGCAGCAAACATGATGTGGGAAGGAGATTCAAAATTATCCTTAAGGACACCAAACAGCACGGATCAAGAAAATAAGGAGTTGGGGCAGCCCGGGTGGCTCAGCGGTTTAGTGTCGCCTTCAGCCCAGGGTGTGATCCTGGAGACCCGGGATTAAGTCCCACATTGGGCTTCCTGCACGGAGCCTGCTTCTCCTTCTGCCTGTGTGTCTGTCTCTCTCTCTGTCTCATAAATAAATTAAAAAGTCTTAACATCTTCACCTCCTTTTCTTTAAGGGAAAAAAGCCAAGGCAGATCTGAGCTTAGCAACTACCCCTCAAGCTCTGAATTATTGTGGTCTGCTCCTCTCTGCCACACAACTTCCTAAAGCCAACACTTCTCACAGGTCTGCAGAGCTGATCCTATTGCAAAGATCCAAATCTCTAAAGTCTGACTTTTGCAAATGGATGTTAAGACCCAGAACTATTTTGTGGGAAACAGAAAATTAATCAAGGGTCCAAGAGCCTTTTGACAGAAACATTTTACTACTTTTTTCTACTACAATATTTTTCTAATATGTTCCATTTCTTTTTAAACCAATCTTGTCCCTGCTTTTATTTGAAGGAAATTTACCCAACCCTTGACCTTTAAAACCTTTATTTTCATCTATGTGTTCCTGATTATTCCTGACTCTTGTGATCTTGCTGCCATTTGTGTTTAGGACAATATCACCCCACACTAAAAAAAAAAAAAAAAAGTGTCTGTGTGTATAATCTGTATTTTCCTTAAGGTTGTTAAGCCAATTTCATGACCTAAAATATCAAAGTCACCATTCTGGCAAGCAGAGAATACAAATGAAAGAGCACAACTAATCACAAAGGCTTAAGACAGGTAGACAAATGCCAAGTATGAAAGGAAAAATGTAAGACTGATACTTTAGGGGGATGATTCTGAGACCTGAGGAATATAGGTCATCCAGTTTGGCCATCTCTGAAGGTTTGGAGATCTGAAAAATTGATTCTTAAAAAATATTTTAGGGGTACCTAGGTGGCTCAGTCAGTTAAGCATCTGCCTTCAGCTCAGGTCATGGTCCTGGGATCGCGCCCCATATTGGGCTCCTTGCTCAGCAGGGAGTCTACTCCTTCCTCTACCCCTCCCCGCTGCTTGCACTCTCGTGAGTGGGTACGCTCTCTCAAATAGATAAAATCTTTAAAAAAAAATTTGAAATATTTCAACCCATTCATAATCCCTAGGCTATCACTTCCATTGGCTTCTGATTCTCCTTCCCTCTTTCACCATCTTCCCTAGAAAGTTGTGAACTTGCAATTCTTAATATGCTATCTATACCTCTTCCTGATGCTTGAAAATTACATCTGGTTTGATAATATCAGAGAACTTGCTACTGGAACATAGCTTCTAACTGCTTTGACTTCTGAAATCCCTAAAATAAAGAGTGCAGACTCTCAAGTTCTTCCTTATCACTCAGCTTTAACAACTGAAGCTCGAGGCCAGAACTACTTTGTAATTCAGAAGCTCAGAATTTTTGGTTAATGCAGAAAGTACATAAATCATAGGCAAACACTGAACTACACCCGAAAGCTGTCCTTACCCACTGACAGTAAGTTGCTATAATTCTCCAGCATCACATCCATGTACAGGATCCTCTGTGAGGGGTCCAGTTGCTCCCATTCCTCCTGAGTGAAGTCCACAGTCACATCCGTGAATGAAACAGATCCCTGAAATGGCATATTGCTATTCATTCTGAAATGATCAACATTTGGTGATGTAGAAAGGATATGTGAAAACTTATTCTTACCTTGTTATAAAACATTCACTCACCATGAAAATTTATATAGAATACCAGTTATACATCTTCAAGGTTTCATGTTTCCAAAAATATTTTTTATAATAGTTAAAGCATTTATTTAGATTCCCCTATACCTCTGGCACTATCATAGCTGGCAAGCATCTAAGATTATAAAACAGTGTTCTCTGAAAATGTATATATGGAGATTAATACATAAATATGCAGTATTTAGTGTTACCAGGGCAGAGATGGTGCTCTGGTGTTTTTGTGGTATCAAACCAGACAGTATTAAAGAGTCAATTAAAGCTTTGAATATTTAAAGGCAAAATATGAACTTCTAATTATAAGACAAAATGTCAGGCATAAACAGAACTCTACCATATCCAAGTGATAAAAATGATAGGCAGAAATAAAAAAGTGGACCTATATCAAGCTAAAAGGAAACCATCAATATAAGGAAAAGGCAACCTACTGAATGGAATACTTGCAAATCATCTGATAAGGGGTTAACATCCAAAATCTACAAAGAACTCACAGCTCAACAGCAAAATAATCCAATTAAAAAATGGGTAGATCTGAACAGACATTTTTCCAAAGAAGACCTATATATGGCCAACATGAGAAGATTGCTCAACCCATCACTAATCGATTACCTCATACCTGTTAGAATGGCTCTTATCAAAAAGATAAGAAATGTTGGCAAGGATGTGGAGAAAAGGGAACCCTTGTGGACTGTTGGTGGAAAGGTAAACTGGTATAGCCACTAAGGAATACAGTATGAAGCCACCTCAAAAAACAGAACTATCACATAATCCAGCAATTCCACTTCTGGTATTTATCCAAAGAAAACAAAAACACTAACTTAAAAAGATCTATGCACTCCCATATTCGCTGCAGCCTTATTTATGATAGCCAAGATATGGAAACAACCTAAGTGTCCAATGATGAATGGAAAAGGAAATGTGGCAAACACACACAATGGACTATTACTCAGGTAAAAAAAGAAAATTTGTGGTCACTTGTGACAACATGGACGGATCTTGAGGCTATCATGCTAAGCGAAATAAATCAGAGAAAGACAAATACTGTATCATCTCACCTATATGTGGAATCTAGAATAACCCCAAAATAACCAAGCTCATGAATACAGAGAACAGACTGGTTGCCAGAGTGGAGGGTGGGAAGTGGGCAAAATGGGGGAAGAGGGTTTGTTAAAAAGATACAAACGTCCAATTATAAGCAAAGATGTGGTGATGTAATGTGCAGCACAGTGACTACAATTAACAATACAGTACTGCATATTTGAAAGTTGCTAAACTCTCATCACAAGGAAAAAAAACTGTAACGTGTATAGTAATGGATGTGTTTTTTTTTTTTAAATTTTTATTTATTTATGATAGTCACACAGAGAGAGAGAGAGAGAGAGAGGCAGAGACACAGGCAGAGGGAGAAGCAGGCTCCATGCACCGGGAGCCTGAAGTGGGATTCGATCCTGGGTCTCCAGGATCGCGCCCTGGGCCAAAGGCAGGCGCCAAACCGCTGCGCCACCCAGGGATCCCAGTAATGGATGTTTATCAGAATGTGGTGATCATTTAGCAATATATATCGAGTCATTACACTGCACATATGAAACTAATAATCCTACGTCATTATACCTCAAAAAATTTTTAAAAAATGTTCACACTCACATTTTACATTAAGAACCCAAAGCTGGAAAAACGAATGTTTATCAATAATAGATTAATATCCTATAGTATATTAAAACAACTGAGTCCTATAAAGCAATGGAAATGAACTAATTCCAGCTACACAGGGAGGATTTCACAAAAGCTTCAAGAATCCTGGCTAACTTTTTTTCTTGGCCTGAATGGTGGCTACATGGATTTTATTCATCTACATCCACTTGACCAAATGATAGATACAATAAGAACTTTTGTATGGCTGCCAGACCAACAAGGAGGATAAACCTGTGGCACATTACTTTGACTCAAATAAATTAACTTTGACTACAATAATTTAGAAATGACTCCAACATCAAATGTGAAACTATTTTGTTTTTTTTTTCTCAGTGTTATTCTTCCATACTCTATACAAACAACTCAAAAAATTGTTGGATGAAACATAATTATGATCCAAGAGCACTAAAAGTGATATAAAGCATGACTGACTTGAAAGACTTTTGTCAAGACAGTATATTTTCCATCTGGAATGAATTTGGTGTTCTGGGTAGAAAGCCTATGCCCTGAGTAGAGGTGTGCCTACCATATTTGACATCCAGAGCAGACTATTTTTTAATACTCCTTCCTCAACTCTTCAGACTGTTAGATCTTCCTTAACTTATGATGGGGTTACACCCTGATAAACCATGATAATTGTGAAAATAAGTTGAAAATGCATTTAGTACACCTAACCCACTAAACATTGTAGGTCTGCTTAGCCTACCTTAAATGTGCTCAGAACATTGACATTAGCGGACATTAGTGGGCAAAATCACTCAACTCTAAGCCTATTTTACAATAAAGTGTTGAATATTTCATATAATCTATTTAAATCTATACTGAAATGATAAACAGAATAGTTGTATGGTACAGAATGGTTTTAAGTCTACTGGTTGTTTACCCTCTTGATCATGTGGCTGAGTGGGAGCTGTGGTTTGCTGCCACTGCCCACCATTACAAGAATATCCTACCACATAGTGTTTGTCCAGGCAAAGTTCAAAATTCCAAGTACAGTTTCTACAGAATGTGTATTGCTTTCACAACACTGTAAAGCAAAAAAAATCATAAGTTAAACAATCTCATGCTGGGGGCTTTCTACACATCTAAACTGTTGTCTCAACTTCACTTTTGAGTACAAGAATTTTCTTTAACCTATTCACATTTTCTCTATTCTGAATCTATAATCTTTCATCTTCAGTTATGACCTTTGATTTCTTAGGCCTTTGTGATTCTTCCCAACTGTCACTGTCCATGTAAGATTCCATACCTCCAAAATCTAGATTACACTTGTCACCATCTTTAAAACCCTTGCCCTACTGACTTCTCAGCATCTCCCATTCATAACTCCTAGCCTTGGGAAAAATTTTAAGAAAACAAAGGACATAAAGGTCTGAGTATTACAAATGACCTAGTTATACTCCACAGATTTGCAAGTAGCTTAATCAGCATTATTTCATGACATCTCCTAGGATTTTTTAGCCACTTGGCATGAAAGTAGAGAATGTAGGTCGTGGGTCGTACCTGAGATTAAGGCCATGGAGGGTCAACAATCAGAGAATCAACATTTTCTCAGTAGTAAATATTTATTACTATTATCAGATCGCTTCTAAAGTTATAGTTCAAAAAACAAGATCACTAGGAAATTTCCAAGGGACTAAATTAAGTACTAGGGACACAAAAAGCAAGATCAATCTTCCCCTTATAGGCAAGCTAGAGAACCCCTCAAGTCTTTCATCTGTTTACTGTTTCCACTGCCACCCCAATTATTACAAAAGCCTCCTCTTATTTTCTGTCTCCTCTTATTCTCATCTACCTTATATTCTAAAACTAACATCATTTTTCTAAAGAGTAGCTCTAGTATATGATACCTTGAGTAGATACTGAAAACTAATAAATAACTATCTCAGTATTCAACATCATTCAAATTTCTTTTCCAACCCTCTTTCCCATGGCTCTCCTCTCTATGCAAAGATCTTTCCAGGAAGACCACATTCTAGATTACTTAGGTGTGATCCTTCCATATTTTGAGTCTCTGCTCAGTTTTAAACCCAGGGATATTTTATATCTCTTGTGGCAATTTTACCTTGCTTTCTTTTGTTAAATGTATCTTATTCCTTCCTCTTTCCCCACTAGATAATTTTTAAGATTTTATTTATTCATGAGAGACACAGAGAGAGGCAGAAACACAGGCAGACGGAGAAGCAGGTGCCCCACAAGGAGTCCTATCCTATGTGAGACTCGATCCCAGGTCCTGGGGTCATGACCTGAGCCGAAGGCAGATGCCCAACAAGTGAGCCACCCAGGCGTCCAGATAAAATTCTTTAGACTAGAAATTGTATCTTGTTCATCTTTATATTCCTGTTAGCACAAAGTACATTAGTATGTTAGGCACAAACAAATAAAATAATGCTAAACTGAATGGAGTATTCAGTTTTATTTTTCATTATTTTCTTCTTCCTGAAGAGACATGCCACATAATTCCTATAGCAACATCCTAAGTAGCCAGCCAAAATAATATAGTGTCTGTACTGTTCATACTCAGATTATGTAAAGATTTTTTTTTAAAGATTTTATTCATCTATTCATGAAAGACACAGAGAGAGAGAGAGGCAGAGACATAGGCAGAGGGAGAAGCAGGCTCCATGCAGGACCCGATCCTGGGACCTCAGGGTCACGCCCTGGGCCAAAGGCAGGCGCCAAACCACTGAGCCACCCAGAGATCCCCAGATTATGTAAAGATTTTGGTAATATTTGCTAAATCCTAATGTGTGGCTCATTTCTCTAAGATGTCATGCATGCTCCAATATGCTTGTCTCCTCATTAAAAATGCTTTTTATTCAGTTTTTTTTAAAAAGATTATTTATTTATTCATGAGAAACACACACAGAGAGAGAGAGAGGCAGAGACACAGGCAGAGAGAGAAGCAGGCTCCATGCAGGGAACCCAATGTGGGACTTGATCCCGGGTCTCCAGGATCACACCCTGGGCTGAAGGCAACACTAAACCGCTGAGCCACCTGGGCTGCCCTTTATTCAGTTTTAATCTATATGTTACTAGATCAATTCTAGCTTTATTTGTACTTGACAATTTCATTTGTATCTGGATATCAGTTTTATTAGTGGTTAAGCTTTTCAGCACCCAAGATATGATCACTCCATTCACGAAGTAAAAGTGATATCACCTCCACATTGTCAGCATAATGTACGTAGAGACATACAATGTGACTTGTCATCATCCAGGCATAAGTCATGGGTCACAAGGGCACCTGGGTGGCTCAGTGGTTGTGTCTGCCTTTGGCTCAAAGTGTGATCCTGGGATCCTGGGATTGAGTTTTTCATCCAGCTCCCCATAGGGAGTCTGCTTCTCCCTCTACCTAGGTCTCTGCCTCTCTGTGTCTCTCATGAATAAATAAATGAAATCTTAAAAAAGAAAAAAAAAGTCATAGGCCACATAACCTCTCACAAAAGAAAGGAACAGTACAGAGTAAAACTAAGCAGGAAAGAAAGAATGTTAGAAAACATATTTTTAAAATATGTAACTGGATTTAACAGCAGGTTAAACACATCTTAAAAAGATGACTTGAAAACTGGATAGGTCAGTAAGGAATGGAGACTGAAACTGAGAAAGAACAAAGGATGGGAACACATCAAAGAGACTAAAAGGCACATGGGGTAAACTAAAAAGGCATAATATGGGGCAGCCCGGGTGGCTCAGTGATTTAGCACTGCCTTCGGTCCAGGGCCTGATCCTGGAGACCCGGGATCGAGTCCCGAGTCGGGCTCCCTGCATGGAGCCTGCTTCTCTCTCTACCTGTGTCTCTGCCTCTCTCTGTCTCTCTCTCTCATGAATGAATAAATAAATAATCTTTTAAAAATTAAATAAAAAATAAAAAGGCATAGTATACTTGTAGTTGAGAGTCCCAGCACAAGAGGCAAAATGCAAGGAAACTACATGGAGACAATGGCTTAGAATTTTCCAAAACAGCTCACACATCAGACCATTAAACACCATTAACCCCAAAAAGAACAAATACAAAGAAAAACACACTTATATACACTATACAACTGATAAAAATCCCAGAGGAAAAAAGATGCACTGCCTACAAAGGCACAATAAAACTGACAGCTGACTTTTCAACAGAAACAATGTAAACCAGAAAATAACAGAATATCTTTAAAGTGCTGAAGATACTAGAAAATGAGTTGGCAAACTTTCTATAAAGGGCCAAGCAGTAAATGTTTTTGATTCTGCAGACCACATGCAGTCCCAACTATAACCAATAAAGTCTGCCATTGTATGGAGACAGCCGCCATAGGAAATATGTAAATAAATGGGCATGGCTATGTTCCAATAAAACTTGATTTATGGACACTGAAATGTGAATCTCATATAATTTTCACACCATGAAATACTATTCTTTTGATTTTTTTTTTCTAGCCATTAAAAATGTAAAAAACACTCTTAAGACTGTGGGCCATACCAAAGAAAGCAGAAGGCCATTTGGCTCACGGGCATTAGTTCAACAACCTGATTTAAAATGATGGCTACTAGGCACCTGGGTGGCTCAGTGGGTTAAGCATCTGCCTTTGGGTCAGATCATGATCTCAGGGTTTTAGGATCAAGCCCCATATCAGGCTTCTTGCTCAGTGAGGAGTCTGCTTCTCCTTCTCTTCCTCCTTCCTGATTGTGATCTCTCTCTCTCAAATAAATACAATCTTAAAAAAAATGGTAGCTACTAAATAATAAATGTCAGGTAAGTGTTAGCTATTTTTATTTACTACTATTGAATGATATGAACCATAAAGAAGACAATTAAATCTAAGAAGAGTCAGTTGGATGCAAAAAAACATCAGGGAGCAAAAAAAAAAAGTCAGCAAAATATGTTGTTAAAATAAATATATATGGGGTATGGAAAAAAGGTATTAAATAGTTAGCTGAAACTAATTTTAGGATTCCAGCAATTGTAGCAGAGGGAAAACAGGAAAATATTGTGTTTGGAAGGAAAATATAAATTGTGATTAACTTTTTAAACTTTGTTTAAAATATAAACAACAAAAGAGTAAGCTAAATCGTTAAAAGAATGGAAATAGGGGTGCCTTGATGGCTCAGCTGGTTAAGCATCCAACTCTTGGTTGGGCTCTGCATGGAGTCTGTTTAAAATTCTCTTTCTCCCTCTCCCTCTTCCCTTCTTCACTCTCTCTCTAAAATAAATATGTAAAATCTTAAAAAAAAAAATAAAAAAGAATGGAAATATATTTTGACAGACCAGTAGAGGAAGAAAAGTGCTAAAAGTGCCAAGAGAAAGAAAAGCCCGGGGATCCCTGGATGGCGCAGCGGTTTAGCGCCTCCCTTTGGCCCAGGGCGCGATCCTGGAGACCTGGGATCGAATCCCACATCGGGCTCCCGGTGAATGGAGTCTGCTTCTCCCTCTGCCTGTGTCTCTGCCTCTCTCTCTCTCTCTGTGACTATCATAAATAAATTTAAAAAAAAAAATAAAAAAAGAAAGAAAAGCCTACTTCTCTCACTCTCTCTGCTGTTCCTCCCACCTGTGTTCCCTGGCTTACTATCAAATAAATGAAATCTTAAAAAAAGAAAAGAATAAACATTTATTTATGTATTAGAGATTTTATTTATTCATGAGAGACACACAGAGAAAGAGAGAGACACACACACACACACACACACACACACACACACAGGCAGAGGGAGAAGCAGGCTCCATGCAGGGAGCCTGATGTGGGACTTGATCCTGGGTCTCCAGTATCAGGCCCTGGGCTGAAGGTGTGCTAAACCACTGAGCCACCCGGGCTGCCCCAAATAAACATTTAATAAAAGGTTAAGACCCTTAGATAATTTTTTTAAGGTTTATTTATTTTAGTGGGGGAGGGACAGAGGGAGACCAAAAGAGAAACTTAAGTAGACTCCATGCTGAATGCAGAGCCAAACAGGGAGCTCAATCTTATAATTCTGAGATCATGACTCAAGCAGAAACCAAGAGTTGGACACTTGATGCTTAACCAACTGTGTTACCCAGGTGCCCCCAGAGAGTTAAAAAAAAACAAAAAACAAAACCACATACTTTTTTACAAGAGGCAAACTTAAATAACAAAGCTTCAAAATAAAAGGCACTTAGAAAAGCTGGCACAGGAACCTCAATGATTAAAAAATTAGTGAAAACAGAATTCCAAAAATATGTATATGCCACAACTCCCAAATTCTATAAACTCTATTTAATGCATACAAAAAAATGAAAAAAAGAAAGTGGATACAACTGCACACAACTTATAATACTGGCTACCTCTAAAGTGAGGAGACAGGACGCCTGGGTGGCTCAGTGGTTCGGCACATCTGTCTTCAGCTCAGGGTGTGATCCTGGAGTACCAGGATGGAGTCCCGCATCGGGCTCCCTGCATGGAGCCTGCTTCTCCCTCTGCCTATGTCCCTGCCTCTCTCTGTGTGTGTCTCTCATGAATAAATAAAATCTTAAATTTTTTTTTTTTAAAAAGTGAGGAGACAAGCTTTAATGGTTAAGAGGATTTTAGTACTGAATAAGGTGATTTAATGCCAGGAGTGACAGCCTGCTAGGGAGATCAGAGAACCATGACTGTGAGAAAGAGAGAGAATTCAAGTATGAACTATATAACATAAAGAAAAAATACTTACATATATACACATGGTGTACACACACACACGCACACACAGAGTATGGAAGAAAATAGGCCAAGATGTTAAGTCTTGACTACTGGACACTGCAACAGATTCATAGTTATTAGAAAGAACCATATTGAAATTGATGCCATTCAACCGTTTTGATATACAAATCATGCACTTTCATACAGCTCAACATAATACAATTTTATTTGTATTTCTCTGCATTTTCACACTTTACAAAATCAAACAAAGGTGAGAAAAAATATAAACTACCATGCTGCAAACAGGAATTAAAAAACAATCAGAAAATTTTACAATACTGAATACAAAGAGGAAAGCCTACTAGTTTCAGAAGAGAACTGAAAGGTCACATTCTGGTAAGTAGAAAGGCCTTTGGACTTCATGCCTACAACACTAAAAAGCAATCACTTTGAAATTCTGAAAGAGAAAAACAATAAAACTGGACAAATATATAAAACAATTTGCAGGCACTGGAGAGCAACCATTGCAGGGCTATAATTATTGAAAGGACAGTGAATATGAGGGGAACCCTACATCCACAATGATGATAAAAGTGCTGAAAAATCAATCTTGAATTCTATATACAGCAAAAACCTCCCAAAAGGTATTTCTAAATGGTAGCACAGAGAAATAGAACCTAAGCAGCAAATGGCACTGCTGCTACATTGAAAAAATAAAAATTAGCATTTGGGTCTGCAAAGCAACTGAGATTTGGGGGCAAGGTAATGAAGATAAAGAAGACACAGAGAAGGGGCTCTAAAATTCGCCTCAGATCTTTGGCTGGTTCCTAATATGTGCAGGTAGGGCAAGTCTCTAGAAGAAATAGTAGATGGCAATAGTTTTGTTCTGGTAGATAAGTTGTTGGCAAAACAAAATTTAACATATTTTGTTATGTGTCATACTTGTGTCCAGCATATAAACAAAAATTACTAGACATATGGAACACCAAAAAAGCAGTGATAAGATAAAAAAAAAAGGGGGGGGGGGGAGAGATGAACAGTCAACAGTCTATATGCAGAGATAATCCACTGATTACAGTTACTGCATAGGACTTCTGGGGATCCCTGGGTGGCTCATCAGTTTAGCGCCTGCCTCGGCCCAGGGCATGGGCCTGGGACTCCAGGATCACATCCTGCTCCCTGTGTGGGGCCTGCTTCTCCCTCTGCCTGTGTCCCTGTCTCTCTCTCTCTCTGTGTCTCTCATGAATAAATAAATAAAATCTTAAAAAAAAAAACACAAAAAAAAACTTCAGATTAACTGTAAAGCAGTATGTAAAAGAATACAGAAAGGGGTGCCTGGCTAGCTCAGTTGGTAGAGCATGTGACTCTTGATCTTGGGGTCATGAGTTCAAGCCCCACACTGCGGGTACAGTTTACCTAATAGAAAAAAAAATACAGAGAAAAAGATGGATAATGCATATAAAAATATGGGAATACTTCAACAAAGAACTAGAATCTACAAAAAGGAAGCAGATGGACATACAGAACTGCAAAATATATTTTTTAAATAAAAAGATTATTTATTTGAGACACAGAGAGAGAGAGAGCATGCACGTGAGTTGGGGGGACAAGGCAGAGGGAGATGGAGAAGCAGACTCCCCCATGAGTAGGAAGCCCAAAGGGGGGCTGGATCCCAGGACCCTGGAATCACACTTGAGTGGAAGGCAGACACTTAACTGACTGAGCCACCCAGGCACCCCTGCAAAATCTAGTTTTTAACTAAAATTAAGAACTCACAATATAGACTTTAATAGAAGACTAGACACAGCAGAAAACAAGAATGGACTTGAAAACAAGCCAGTAGGGATCCCTGGGTGGCGCAGCGGTTTGGCACCTGCCTTTGGCCCAGGGTGCGATCCTGGAGACCCGGGATCGAATCCCACGTCGGGCTCCCGGTGCATGGAGCCTGCTTCTCCCTCTGCCTGTGTCTCTGCCTCTCTCTCTCTCTCACTGTGTGCCTATCATAAAAATAAAAAAATAATAAAATAAATAAAAAATAAATAAAGCCAATAAAAATATTTTCAAGTTAAAACAGAGAGGAAAAAAAATGGAGGAAAACCCAAAACATAAGATATGTGAGATATGCCCAAAAAGTTTAATGTACTACTGGTTAAAATATTTTTCAAAATAAAGGTAGGGACATCTGGGTAGTTCAGTCATTTAAGTGTCTGCCTTCGGCTCTGGTCATGATCCCAGGGTTCCGGTATCGAGCCACACACTGGGTTCCCTATGCAATGAGGAGTCTGCTTCTTCCTCTCCCCCCTGCTCATGCACGTACATGCTCTGTCTCTCTAATATATAAAATCTTTAAAAACAAAACAAAAGTAAAACAAGGGTGTCTGGGTGGCTCAAATGGTTGGGTGTCTGCCTTCGGCGGGGGTCATGATCTCTGGGTCCTGGGATCAAACCCCAAGTTGGGGTCCCTGCTCAGTGAGGAGTTTCCTTCTCCCTCTGCCTTTCCCCTCAACTTATGTGCTCTCTCAAATGAATAAATAAAATCTTTTTTAAAAAAGGCCAACTACGGATGCCTGGGTAGCTCAGTGGTTGGGTGGCTGATTTCGAATCAGGTTGTGATCCCAGGATCCAGGACTGGGTCCCGCATTGGGCTCCTTGTGTGGAGCCTGCTTCTCCCTCTGCCTGCATCTCTGCCTCTCTCTCTCTCTCTCTGTGTGTCTCTCATGAATAAAGAAATCTTAAAAAAAAAAAAAAAAAAAAAAGGTAAACTAAAGGGCAGCCTGGGTGGCTCAGCGGTTAAGCATACCTTCAGCCCAGAGTGTGATCCTGGAGACCCGGGATTGAGTCCCACATTGGGCTCCCTGCATGGAGCCTGCTTCTCCTTCTGCCTTGTCTCTGCCTCTCTCTGTCTCTGTGTTGTGTCTCTCATGAATAAATAAAATATTTTTTTAAAAAAAGGCAAACTAGGGGATCCCTGGGTGGCTCAGTGGTTTGGCGCCTGCCTTCAGCCCAGGGCGCGATCCTGGAGTCCCAGGATCGAGTCCCACGTCGGGCTCCCTGCATGGAGCCTGCTTCTCCCTCTGCCTGTGTCTCTGCCTCTCTCTCTCTCTATCATGAATAAATAAATAAATAAATCTTTAAAAAAAAAAGGTAAACTAAAAGCATATATAGAGATAAAAGCTTCAAGAATTCACTGCAATATCATGTATACTGTTCTTGGATCATACTGAGGTACTATAATAATAATTCAAGGTGATCAAGGTGATTAGTAAAGTATATAAGCTGTAATCCCTACAGAAACCACTTTAAAAATACACCACAAAAGCACTAATCATAAAAAGGTAGGTATGGCTGTATTTATATAACCACAGATAAAGACAGGCATTCCAAAATGATAGAAAGATAAATCCATCAGGAAAACAGAATAATAAACGCACATGCACTCAATAACACAGCTTCAAATTACATCAAGCAAAACCAGACAGAACTAGAGCAATGAATGGACACATACACATTCATACTATCTATCAAGCAAGTATCACAACAGAATGAAGACATTCTCAGAAATGCAAAGTCTAAAAAAAATCTCTCTCACATACCCTTTCTTAAGAAGATACTGGAGAATGTACTCCAATAAAACAATAGTAACCCAAATAAGACAAAGACATGGGAAGAGGCAAACAATCAATAACAGAGCTGAAGGAAATCCCTAGGAGAAGTATGAAAGAGACTGCAGGATGGCAGTGATTCTCTACTGATTCCAAACTGCTTGTCATATAGTTTAGAATAGTGTAATTCAAAAGCAAGCATCTTGAGGGCTGTCATAAACAAGATGCCTACTGTATTATACCACCTTTTTAACCTGAGGGCAGAATGCCTGGGTAAGCCTGGCTCAGATTCTTATCTGTACTCGGTTTGACTTGTTTTGAACATGTGCTGATCTAGGATGCCTTGGATCAGGTAAGGACACTCACTTCTTGTGTTCTGCTTTGATCTACTCCTGAGAGTTGGCAGTTGACCAATGAGCTAAGAAGCAAAGAATACAGAGCAACCCACTTGCTCTAATTATATTTCTACCAGAAACTCAATACCTGATCCATACTTTGACCCTGCCAGATGGCCCAATCCCATGAGCCCTATGTTTCTCATGACCTTGCCAATGACTTCTCCAAATGGGATTTTTGGAAACTCTCAGAAAAGCTGAAGCCAGACTATGACTCAGAAACTCTATTCAGCTCATCTTCTCCTAGAAGCCTTTATTTATTAACAGCAAAATTTCTAGACACAACTAGACTTATGCTTACTTGATAATTTTTGCCACACTGTTCCCCAGTAAGGCCATATCATTTCAGATTATCACTAATAACACAAGTGGTTACATCTCTTTTGCAAATACTGGCTGATGTAATTTGAAAAAAAAAAATGATTAAAAAAACCCTCAAAGAATATAAATGTAGTGATCTGAAGGGGCACCTGCATCCCAATGTTTAAAGCAGCAATGTCCACAATAGCCAAACTATGGAAAGAGCCCAGATGTCCATCAATAGATGAGCATATGAAGAAGATGTGGTAGATATATACAGTGGAATATTACTCAGCCATCAAAAAACCTGAAATTTTACCATTTGCAATGATGTGGATGGAACTAGAGGGTATTATGCTAAGTGAAATAAGTCAATCAGGAAAGACAATTCTATGATTTCACTCATACGTGAAATTTAAGAAACAAAACAGAGGATCATAGGAAAAGGGAGGAAAAAATAAGATGAAATCAGAAAGGGAGACAAACCTTAAGAGACTCCTAACTATGGGGAAAAAAACAGGGTTGTTGGAGAGAAAGTAGGTGGGGGGATGGGATAACTGGGTGATGGTCAATAAGGAGGGCATGTTATATCATGAGCAGAATGTTATATGCAACTGTTGAGTCACTGAACTCTACCTCAGTAACTGATAATACACTATATATTAATTGAATTTAAATAAAAAAATGTTAAACCCCCCCAAAACAAAAAACACCCAAGTCTTAGCCAAGGGAACATGGGTGCATAAAACAGTATCTTTAGATCTTAATGTCTGGAAGAAAAAGAAAAAACTCCACCAATCAGAAAGAAAACTATGCAAAACAAGGTAATATAAATTCCAGTTATAGTTTCTCAAAATTGAATTTTATATTGATTAGGGATCTAGATAAGTGGTAAAATCTTTAAAGAAAGGATAATAATTCACAAAAATGTTAAGATAGTGGCTAGTACTAGGAAGACTGAATCAGAGAATGGACCATAAGAACAGAGAACATTTCTTATTTTTTTAAAAATATTTTATTTATTTATTCATGGAAAGACACAGGGACAGAGAGGCAGAGACACAGGAAGAGGGAGAAGCAGACTCCATGCAGGGAGCCCAATGTGGGACTCTATCCTGAGACTCCAGGATTATGCCCTGGGCCAAAGGCAGGTGCTAAACCGCTGAGCCACCCAGGCGTCCCTTTTTTTTTTTTTTTTTTGTAAGATGTTATTTATTTGAGAGAGAGAGAGAGAGCCCGTGCGCTCACATATTGGGAGTGGGCAGACTGAGAGGGAGAAGCAGGCTCCCTGCTGAGCAGGGAGCCCAACTCTGGGCTCAATTCCAGGACCCTGGGATCATGCCCTGAGCCGAAGGCAGATGCTTAACCGACTAAAGCTACCCAGGTGCCCCAGAGAATGTTCTATTTCTCAATTTGGGTATGATACATGGGTGCCCATTTTACTATTACTCTTTAAGATATACATATTTGTTATACACATTGTTGGGTTCTTTTTAAAAAATATTTTATTTATTTATTCATGAGAAACACACAGAGAGAGGCAGAGACATAGGCAGAGGGAGAAGCAGGCTCCTTGTGGGGAGCCTGATGTGGGACTTGATCCCAGGACCCTGGGATCACGACCTGAGCCAAAGGCAGACACTCAACCACTGAGACACCCAGGTGCCTCTGTTATACACATTGTTATACTGTGTACAGAATATTACAATGCTCTAAATACCCTTCTGTATATATGCTACATTACACAATAAAAAAAATTGAGGAAACCCTATGTTCTGATATGTAAAGTCTTCAGATATGTTATTCAGTGATAAAAATATAAAATCAAGAAAATGAAAAGACAAGCCACAGATAGGGAGAAAATCTTTGCAAAATATGTAACTGATAAAGGACTGGTATCCAAAATATATAAAAGAATTCTTAAAAATCAACAATATGAAAGTAAACAGCCTGATTTAAAAATGAGCCAAAGAGACCTCACAGACACCTCATCAAATAAAATATACAGATGGCAAATAAACATATGAAAAGATGCTCAACATGTCAGAAAGGAATTGTAAGTTAGAATGATATACTGCTATGCACCTATCAGAATGGCCAAAATCTACAACACTGACAGCACCAAATGCTGACAAGTATATGGAGCAACAGGAACTCTCATTCACTGATGGTGAGAATGCAAAACGGCACAGACACTTTGAAAGACACTCTGGCAGTTTCTTACAAAACTAAACATACTCTTACCATATAATCTAGCCATTACACTCCTTAGTATTCACTCAAATTATTTTATCTCCTGCACAGGACTGTTTGTAGCAGGTATCATAACTGTCAAAACCTGGAAGCAACTATTCAATAGGTGAATAGATAAATAAATGGCGGTGTATCCATATAACAGAATATCATTTGGTGGTAAAAAGAAATGATCTATCAAGCCATGAAAAGATATATAGGAACTTCACATGCACATTTCTAAGTGGAAGAAACTAATGGTTATATACTATAGGACTCCAACTATATGACATTCTGGAGAAGGCAAAACTATGTGCACAGTAAAAAGATCAGTGGTTTCCAAGGGCTCAGGAGAGGGAGAGGAGGATGAACAGATGGAGCACAGGGGATTTTTAGGGCAGGAAACTATAGTGGTGGATACATGTTATATATTTGTCAAAATCTATAGAATGTACAATATCAAGAATAAAACATAATGTAAATACAGATTTGAGTTAAAGTGTCCATATTGGCTCATGAATTGTAACAAGTGTTCCACATCAATGCAAGATGTTAATAACATGGTTAACTGTGTGGAAGGAGTGAAGGAGTATATGGGAACTCTGTACTTTTTGCTCACATATTCTGTAAACTCAAAACTCCTCTAAAAAAACGAAGTCTTTTAATTAAAAACAAAACACATAAAACAAATCAGCATGATTAATATGCTATCTCAAATAACCTATATTTGTACTTGTATAAATATGTACATATAAACTCTGGAAAGCTACTTAAGAAAGTAATGACAGTGGTTACTTGTGGAATTTGGGGGAGAATTTAAATACATATCCAAAGATTTACTGAGTTCTCTGGCATTATGCTGATTTGATTGAAAAAATAAAATACACACAAAACCCTGTATTTACAATGAAGAATGCTATATAAAATAACCAGACACAAAGTGATAAACCCATTGTTTCTGAGAATGTCCAAAACGCCATCTATATGAAGATCCATAAAATTTATTCAGACCTAATACCAGAGAACCAAGGAGATGATACTCATAATCAATTCAAGGCAATTAACTTGGTTTGCTTTTTGGCTTCTGGTATTGATCATTCTTATTATGTTTTCCTTGAGTTTCAGTCATCTATGCCTTTCTATTTCATTTTCTGGGTCTTTATAAACTTCCTCAGATGCACTGAAAAATAAAGTTGGGAAAAACAATCAACTCACCTGGGATTTGTTCATTTTTTGCAGTTTTTAGGGGAAGGCTGAGAACTATGAAAGCAGAACTGGAAGAGAAAAAAAAGGAAGATATTTTTATTAATGATCTGACCTGCCTGGGAACCCCTACAATGACTTTTTTACAGATCCTTACACATCATTTAGGAAAACACCATCTACTGGGATAGTCCCTTGCCTTTTCAGAAGAGACAAAGAGAGGGCACCTGGTGGCTCAGTTAGCTGAGCAGCCAACTCTTGATTTTGGCTCAGATCATGATCTCAGAGTCTTGGGATTGAGCCCTGCATTGGGCTCCTTTTTATAAAGATTTATTTATCTATTTTAGAGCAAAAGAGAGGATGAGCCAGAAGTACAGAGGGAGAGAGAATCTCAAGCAGACTACACACGGAGCACAGAGCCTGATGCAGGGCCCAATCCCATGATCCTGCAATCACAACCTGAGCCAAAATCAAAAGTTGGACACTTAATCGCCTTAGCCATCCAGTTACCCCTAAATAAATCTTTTTTGAAAAAAAGAAGGGACAGGAAGGATTATACGGGCAGCACTCACCTTCCATCAAACATTATGAGACACCAGAAAAGGCAAGACTAAAACAATCTACTATCAAGAGACAAAACAACCAACACAAGCTTCAATGGATGAAATTATCAGACAAGGAATTTAAAACAAAACAACTATGACTCGTATTTTAAAAGCTTTAATGGAAAAGATGGACAACATGAATAAACAAATGGGAAATTTGAAAAGAGAAAGAAATCAAACAGAAAAGACAGCACAGTAACAGAGTTGAAAGAATACCTTCAACAGGTTCAATAGTGGACTCAGAGGAAATTTTCAGTAATTCTGAAGACAAGTCAAAAGAAATTACCAAAAATGAAACACAAAGTAGAATGAAAATAAATAAACAGAATCCAAAGGCCATAGTACAATATCAAACAGCCTAACAAACATGTTGTTGGAATCCCAAAAGTAAAAGAGAGAATGGGACAGAAGTAGTATCTGAAGACGGGATGCCTGGGTGGCTCAGTGGTTGTGTGTCTGCCTTCTGCTCAGGTTGTGATCTCAGGGTCCTGGGATCGAGTCCTGTGTCCGGCTCCCTGTGGGGAAGCGGTTTCTCCCTCTGCCTATGTCTCTGCCTCTCTCTGTGTCTCTCACGAATAAATGAATAAAATCTTAAAATATCTGAAGACATACTGACCGAGAATTTTCCAAAAATAAGGAATGATATCAAACTATAGGTCCAAGAAGCTCAAATAATTTATTCAAACAGGATAAACACCAAACCAAACCATATGCAACACATCATATTCAAACCATTGAAAACTGAGGTTAAATGTAAAGTCTTAAAAGAAGCCAGAAAATTGACACATTATATAGAGGATCAAGATGAAGAGTCATAGCCAATTTCTCATTAGAAATTATACAAGCCAGAAGATAATGCAGTGACATCTTTAAAGTACTTAAAAAAGGGAGAGGGGCAACTATCAACTAATTCAGTATTCTATACCCAACAAATATATCTTTCAAAAACTGAAACAAAATCCAGAATTCATTACCAGTAGACTTGTACTACAAGAAATACTTAAAGTAGTTCTTCAGGTTGAAGGAATATGATACCAGACAAAAACCTGGATCTACATAAAGAAATAAAGATCTCTGGGAATGGTTAAAATAACGATGACTCTAAAGGAAAGTTTTTCTTACTTTTAATCACTCTAAAAAGATAACTGATTTGTCAAAAAATAGCAAAGTTTTATAGGCTTACGGCATATGTAAAAGTAAAATACGTGAAAATAGCACAAAAGATGGGATGATGAAATTAGAAATATACTATTGTAATGATCTTATATTACACATAAAATGATATAATATTACTTAAAGGTCCACTGTGATTAACCCCAGCTGTATATTGTAAACCCTACAGCAACCACAAAAAAATTTTTTTATAAGAGGTATAAATGATAAACCAATACTGGAGATAAAAAATGAAATCAGGGGCAGCCCCAGTGGCTCAGCGGTTTAGCACCACCTTCAGCCCAGGGCCTGATCCTGGAGACCCAGGATCGAGTCCCACGTTGGGCTCCCTGCATGACCTTGCTTCTCCCTCTGCCTGTGTCTCTGCCTCTCTCTCTCTCATGAAAAAATAAATAAAATCTTTAAAAAATGAAAGCATAAAAGTACCGACTAATCCAAAATAGTCAGAAAACAAAGAAAATAGGAATGAAGACCAAATAGAACAAGTAGGAAAACCAGCAAGATGGCAGATTTTTTTTTTTTTAAGATTTTATTTATTTATTCATAGACACAGAGAGAGAGGCAGAGACACAGGCAGAGGAAGAAGCAGGCTCCATGCCGGGAGCCCGACGCGGGACCCCATTCCAGGTCTCCAGGATCACACCCCAGGCTGCAGGTGGCGCCAAACCACTGCGCTACCGTGGCTGCCCAAGATGGCAGATTTTAATCAAACCACACTGATAGTTGGTATAAATACACCAAGTAAATGATAGAGGTCATCAAATTGAGGAGGGGGGGGGGAAAGCAAGGCCAAACTATTTATAAGCAGTTTGAAACATAAAAACAGCTAGTTCAAGAGTAAAAGGGTGGGGGCGCCTGGGTGGCTCAGTCAGTCAAGTATATCTTACTTTTGGCTCAGGTCATGATCTCAGGGTCTCAAGATCAAGCCCTCCATGGGGCTCCATGCTCAGTCCCTCTCCTTCTGCTCCTCTCCCTACCTCTTTCTCTCTCCCTCCGTTTCTCTAAATGAATAAAATCTTCTTTTAAAAAGTAAAAGGATGAAAAAGATATGATTTGTAGACACTTTCAAAAGAATACTAGAGTGATTATATTAATAGCAAACAAAGCAGACTTCAAAATATTATCAGCTAGTGATATTACATAATGTCACTGTGATAGAGAACACCTGATAAATGTGTCAAATGAGGGATCCCTGGGTGGTGCAGCGGTTTGGCGCCTGCCTTTGGCCCAGGGCATGATCCTGGAGACCCGGGATCGAATCCCACGTCGGGCTCCGGGTGCATGGAGCCTGCTTCTCCTTCTGCCTATGTCTCTGCCTCTCTCTCTGTCTCTCTCTGTGTGACTATCATAAATAAATAAAAATTAAAAAAAAAAATGTGTCAAATGACCAGGAGACATAACAATCCTAAATGTGGGCTGGGTGGCTCAGTGGTTGAGCGGCTGCCTTTGGCTCAGGTCATGATCCCGGGCTCCTGGGATGGAATCCCACATCAGGTTCCCCACAAGGAGCCTGCTTCTCCCTCTGCCTATGTCTCTGCCTCTCTCTCTGTGTTTCTTGTGAATAAATAAAATCTTTAAAAATACAAACAAAAAAACCCAAACAATCCTAAATGTATATGTACCTAACAAAAGAACTTCAAAATACAAGAAGTAAAAATTGATAGAACTAAAAGAGAAAAAATAGATAAATCCACAATAATGGTTGGAGACTTCACTACTCTTTTCTCAGTGAGCAACAGAACAGGTAGACAGAAAACCAGTAAGGATATAGAAGAACTGAACCACCCTATCAACCACTCTAACCCATTTCATACTTATAGAAGAGCCCACCAACAGCACAAGTCATTAAAGTACATATTAAAAATTCCTAAGATAGATCATATTTTTGGCCAGAAAACAAACCTGAAGTTTGAAAGAACTGAAATTTGTAACACAGTATATTCTTTGACCTAAATAGAATTAAACTAGAAATCAATTAAGAAATGGAAATTCCTTCCTTCCAAATATTTGGAAATTAAACAGACTTCTAAATAACCAAGGGGGTGAAAAGTCACAAAGAAAGCTTCAAAAAGCATAGGACTGAATTCATGGAAATGAAAGCACAACATATCAAACGTGGAGGGATATAGCAAAGTAGTAATACAGCATTAAACTATTAACTATATTAACTGTAACTATAAACGTTGCATTAAACTATATCAGAAAAGAAGATTTTAATCAATGACCTCAGCTTCCACCTTGAGAAATCAGAAAAAGTTAAACCCAAAGCAAGCATAAGGAAGGAAATAATAAAGCATAGAAATCAATAAAACTCAAGACAGAAAAACAACAGAGGGATTCCTGGGTGGCGCAGCGGTTTGGCGCCTGCCTTTGGCCCAGGGCCCGATCCTGGAGACCCGGAATCGAATCCCACGTCGGGCTTCCGGTGCATGGAGCCTGCTTCTCCCTCTGCCTGTGTCTCTGCCTCTCTCTCTCTGTGTGACTATCATAAATAAATAAAAATTAAAAAAAAAAAAGAAAAGAAAAACAACAGAGAAATTCAATAAAACCAAAAGTTATTTGAAAAGATCAATAATACTGAAAAACCTCCAGTCAAACTGACCAAAAGGAAGGAAAAAAAAAATGGAGACCAATTATTAATATCAAAAATGATGGAAGAGTCACTACTACAGATGCTATAGATATTAAAGAGTTATTCTTTAATAAAAATAACCATCAGCCACACTAATTAAAGAGGCAAAAAAAAAGGGGGGGGGGGAGAAATCCCAAATATACAAAATAAGAACAGTAGAAAATATCAACAAAAAACGAGAAAAAATATGAAATGGGAAAATGATTACATCTTAAATAGAAATAAAATACATATGAATAAAGTCGAGAAAAATGATAAACTTCTGAAAATAAGATTATAAAGTGCTGTTAAGGGGGACAAAACAAAACAGGACCTGAACACTGGTAAGGCCTACAGTAAGACCCAACATCATAAAGGCGTCCACTGCCCCATATTAAATGCAGCTATTAATAGGATCATAAAAATATAGAATTTTTTTTAAAACTATAACTGATTCTAAAGTACCAGTGGGAAATCATAAGTCAACTTGCAAAATCTCAAAAAGTGGTGAAGGCTTCTGGACGTCATAAAAAAGGAAGAGTAAAAAAAAAATTTAAAAAAAATTTTAAAAAAGGAAGAGTGAACTAACTATAGAGAAATTCAAAACGCCTGCAGGGCAAAACTACCCGGGAGTGAAATCAAAAGGCACGTGGAAAAACATGTGCCATTCGCACAAAGTGGCTGGCCGCGTGCTGTCGGGTACTGCGCCCATCTGAGCCTCGGTTCTTCTACAGCTGCGACTGAGATGCTAGCGGCGTCACAGGCGAGGTGTAAGGATTAGACGAAGACCTGGCTGAAGAGGGTTTTGCAAGGAGGTCAGCGCCGTCACTTGGCACGCCGTGTGCGTCAGGTAACTTGCCGGGGCTCTCACTGCGCGCAGCACCTGGCGAGGCTCGCGGACGCCACGCGCGGCTTCCGGGCGCCGCCAGGTGTGTCCGGCCCCGGCCCCGCCCCGCCCCGCCCCCGCCCGCGGCCGGGCCCCGCGCCCTCGGGGCCTGGTCACGCGCGCGCCCGCTCGGGCTTCCGGACTCGCTCCCGCGCGGCAGGAGACCCCGGCGGCCGTTCGGCGGCGCTTCTCCTGACAAAGGGAGGAAGGCGAGCCCTCGCCGCCGCCCTCCCTCGCCGCCGCCGTCTCCGCCCCCGCACGTCCGGCCAGGCTGGCCCCGCCAGCCCCGCGCCGAGGACAGCGCCGGGCGGCCCCCGACGCCGCCCCGAGGGTCACCGCCGCCTGCGAGCAGCCGAAGTTTGGGCTCCCACCCCGCGCAGACAGGAGCCCATCCCTCATCTCCTTCCCCTCGGCCCCCAGGCCCCGCGGAGCTGCGTGGCGGGCCCCCTCATACCTGGAGGGGCACAGCCTCCACTTGTGGCTCAGTGCCAGGCCGGGTCACGGCGCGTGTCGGTGAAGACGCGCGGAGACCGGGGCCCTGTCACCCACTCGCGGCAGGAGGTGGGGGAAGGGCAGCCACCGGCGCGCTCGCAGCATTGCACATGCGCAGACGCAAGGGCTGCTCGCCGTCCCAGGGTCCTCTGAGGGGTGGCTTACGGGACTTCAGGACTACATTTCCCATAAGTCTTGGCGGCGGCGGGGGTGTGTTCTTGCTGTAGGGACTCTCAGGAAAGTCTGCGCCTAGTGGCGCCGGTAGCGTGAGGCTGAGCAACATAATCCCTGGCGGAGGCGATAATCCCGCGACTGAACTGTTCGTTTACCCCAGAAAGGGTTATGAATTACAACCACCTCCTCCCCCTAAATACAAAAACCTGGCTTTTAAAAATAACACAGGTAATCTATGATAACTGTATGTAAAATTTTTTAAATGTATAAAAAAAAATAAATGTCATCTCTAATTCTTCAAAGACAGCCATCACTAAATTCATACCTTTATGGGGTTTTTGTTTTTGTTTTTTAATAAAATTGACCAGGGGAGCTTGGCTGGCCCAGTCCATCGAGCATGTAACTCTCAATTTTAGGATCATGGACTCGAGCCCCATGCTGGGTATAGAGTACTTAAAAATAAAATCTTAAAAAAATAAAATTGGCCACAGAGATATCACACACTACAACTAGCTGCTTTTGTCTTTTTTTTTTTTTTTTTAGGGCAGTTTTATGTGCACAGCAAAATTTGAGAAGAAAGTACAGAGAATTTCCGTATACCATTTGCCCCTGCACATGCAGTCTCCTCCACTATCAACATCCCCTACCACAGTAGTTAATTTGTTACAATGAGATGTACATTGACACATCACCCAGAGTCTATAGTTTACATTAGGATTCACTCTTGGTGCTGTACATTCTATGGATTCTGATATGTATATATACAATGTATAATATATAATGACATGTATCCATCACTATAGTATCATACAGAATAGTTTTTCATCTCCTATGCTGCTTCTATTAATCCCTTCCTCCCTCTCCCTGAGCCCCTGGAAAACACTGATCTTTACATGTGCATAGTTTAGCATAGTTGGAATCATGTAGAATGTAGCCTTTTCAGATAAGGTTCTTTCACTTAGAAATATGTATTAGAGGTTCCTGTATATTTTTTCACGGCTTGATAGCGCATTTCTTTTTTAAGATTTTGTTTTTTAATTTTTAAGTAATCTCTACAGCCAGCATGGGCCTTGAACTCACAACCCTGAGATCAAGAATTGCATGCTCCACTGACTGAGACAGCCAGGTGCCCCAATAGCTCATTTCTTTTCACCACTGAATAATGATCTGTTATATGGTTGTACTACCATATATTTATCCTTCATCTATTGAGTGGCTGCTTCCAAGTTTTGGCAATTATGAATAAAGCTACTATAAACTCATGTGCAGGGTTTTGTGTGGACATAAACTAACCTACTTGGGTAAGCACTAAGGAGTATAATTGCTAGCTCACATGGAAGGAGTTTGTTTCATCTAGTAAGAAACTGCCAAAGTGTCTTTCAAAGTGGCCATGCCATTTTGCATTCCCATCAGCAGTGAATGAGGTTTCCTGTTGCTCCACATCCTTGCCAGCATTTGGTATCGTCCATGTTGTGGCTTTTGGCCATTCTAACAGGTGTGTAGTGGTAGCAACTAGCTTTTAATCAAAACAATATATAGTCTCAAAAAGGTACTTGTAGATCTATGATCGATGATCATAGAGGCATTATTCACAATAGCCAAATGGTAGAAAGATCCCGAGTGCCCATCAACAAAAAAATGGATAAATAGGGATCCCTGGGTGGCGCAGTGGTTTGGCGCCTGCCTTTGGCCCAGGGCCCGATCCTGGAGACCCGGAATCGAATCCCACGTCGGGCTTCCGGTGCATGGAGCCTGCTTCTCCCTCTGCCTGTGTCTCTGCCTCTCTCTCTCTGTGTGTGTGACTATCATAAATAAATAAAAATTTTAAAAAATGGATAAATAAATGTTGTATATACATATAATGACATATTGTTCAGCCAAAAATGAATGAAGTTCTGAGATATGCTGCAATGTGGATGAACAGTGTAGATATGCTAAGTGAACTAAGCCAGTATTGTGTAGTACCACTTACAAGAAGTATCTAGAATAGGCAAATTCATAGAGAAAGTAGAATAGAGATTACCAAGGATTAGAGGGAGGGAGGCATGGACAGTTAGTTCTCAATGGTAGGGAGTTTCTATGAGGGACAAGAAAAGGTTCTGAAAAGATATAGTGCTAGGGGCGCATGGGTGACTCCATCTGTTGAACACCTGATTCTTGATTTCTGCTGAGGTCATGATCTCAGGGTCGTACTTGGTGGCACAGAGCCTGCTTGAGATTCTCTCTCTCCCTGTTCCCTCCCTCCCCCCTGCTCACACACCCTCTCTCTCTCTCAATAAATAGATAAATAATATTTTTAAAAAAGATAGTGCTGGGGGCTGTACAACATTGTAAATATGCTTAATGCTACTAAATTATGTGCTTAAAATTGTTAAAATGGCACATTTCATGTATATTTTATCAGAATTTTAAAAAATAATATACTGGATTGAAGTGATGGATGCATAACTATAAATTACTAAGAGTTTTGTTACTTACTAATTACACTTTTCCAGTTATTTTTTTGTTTTGTTTTGTTTTATGGAATAATTCCATACTTCAGAAAGAAAAACAGACTACTCAGGACATTTTTTTTTTTTAAAAGAGAGACTAAGAGCTATTAGACATAAAAATGTATTACACAAAATAGGGGATCCCTGGGTGGCTCAGCGGTTTAGCGCCTGCCTTTGGCCCAGGGCGCAATCCTAGAGTCCCTGGATCGAGTTCTGGAGTCCCGGGATTGAGTCCCACATCGGGCTCCCGGCATGGAGCCTGCTTCTCCCTCTGCCTGTATCTCTGCCTCTCTCTCTGTCTATTATGAATAAATAAATAATTTTTTTAAAAAAATGTATTTCACAAAATAATGAATACCTTTCAGTACTGGCCCCAGAAACAAAAAGGCTCAGGAGTATATATTACTTCAGTGTCTGTTTTCACAGCACTAGTGAAAGACTGGAGTATTCCATAATCATTCTTGGGCTACTAAGTAACAATTCAAAGGAAAAAATGTTAGATTCCCAAGACTGTACATTAAAACAACTAAGTGTAAGCTTGATTCAAGATTGACTGGCTGATTGATTTAAAGATTTTATTTAGTTATTCATGAAAGACACACAGAGACAGAGAGAGAGACAGAGACACAGGCAGAGGGAGAAGCAGGCTCCATGTAGGGAGCCCAATGCGGGACTCGATCCCCGGACTTCAGGATCAGTGCCTGAGCAGAAGGCAGACACTTAACCGCTGAGCCACCTAGGCATCCCTCAAGATTTATTTATTTGTTTCATGTTTTTGTTTAAATTCTAGTTAGTTAACATGTAATGTTAGTTTCAGGAATAGAATTTAGTGATTCATCACTTGTATACAATATCCAGTGCTCATCACAAGTGCCCTTCTTAATGCCCATCACCCCATGTAGCTCAGCCCTCATCCATCTCCCCTCCAGTAACCCTCAATTTGTTCTCTATAATAATAGTCTCTTATGGTTTGCCTCTCCTTATTTCCCCTCTTCCTTCCCTTATTATGTTCATCTGTTCTGTTTCTTAAATTCCACAGGAGTGAAATCATATGGTATTTGTCTTTCTCTGATTGATTTTGCTTAGCATAATACACTCTGCTCCATCCACATTGTTGCAAATGGCAAGATTTTATTCTTTTTTATGGCTAATATTCCACATATATATATTCCATATATATGCATAGACATAGGTGTGGTGGTGTGTGTATATACATATGTGTGTGTGTGTGTGTGTGTGTGTATCTGTCTTCTTTATTGATTCATCAGTTGATGGGCATTTCAGCTCTTTTCATAATTTGGCTATTGTTGATGATGCTGCTATAAACATTGCTGTGTATGTGCACCCTTAGAATCAGTATTTTTGTATCCTTTGGGTAAATACCCAGTAGTACAATTGCTGTGTCCTAGGGTAGTTCTATTGTTAACTTTTTGAGGAACCTCCGCATTGTTTTCCAGAGTGGCTGCACCAGCCTGCATTCCTACCAACTGAGTAAGAGGGTTCCCCTTTCTCCACATCCTCACCAAGACCTGTTGTTTCTTGTGTTGTGAATTTTAGCCATTCTGACAGGTGTGAGATGGTATCTCATTGTGGTTTTGTTTTGTATTTTCCCTGATGAGGAGTGGTGTTGAGCATCTTTTCATGTGGCTGTTGGCTGTCTGGATGTCTTTTTTGGAGAAATGTCTATTTCTTAACTGGATTATTTGTTTCTGGGGTACTTTGATTTTTTTAAAAGATTTTGTTTATTTATCTGAGAGATATTGAGAGAGACAGAGCAAAAGTGGTGGGGAGAAGCAGACTCCCTGCTGAGCAAAGAGCCTGACATGGGGCTTGATTCCAGGACCTGGAGATCATGACCTGAGCCAAAGGCAGATGCCCAGACGACTGAGCCACCCAGGTACCTCTGATTAGTTCTTTATAGATTTTGGATACTACCCCTATATCAGATCTGTCATTTGCAACTATCTTCTCCCATTCCATAGGCTGCCCTTTAGTTTTATTGATTGTTTCCTTTACTGTACAGAAGATTTTTATCTTGATGAAGTCCCAATAGTTCATTTTTACTTTTGTTTCCCTTGCTTCTGGAGATGTGTCTAGTAAGAAATTGGAATGGCTAATGTCAAAGAGGTTACTATGTTCTCCTCTAGGATTTTGATTGTTTCCTGTCTCACATTTAGATCTTTTGTCCATTATGAATTTATTTTTGTGTATGTTGTAAGAAAATGGCCCAGTTTCATTCTTCTGCATGTTGCTGTCTAGTTTTAGCAACACCATATGTTGAAGAAACTGTCTCTTTTCTGTTGGGTATTCTCTCCTGCTTTGTCAAAGATTAGTTGACCATATAGTTGCGGGTCCACTTCTGGGTTTTCTATTCTGTTTGTGTGCTGGTACCACACTGTCTTGATGACTATAGCTTTGTAATATAGCTTAAAGTCTGGAATTGTGATGTCTCCAGCTTTGCTTTGCTTTTTCAGGATTGCTTTGGCTATTCAGGGTCTTTTGTGGGTCAATACAAATTTTAGGATTGTTTGTTCTAGCTCTGTGAAAAATGCTGGAGGTAAGGTGCCTGGGTGGCTCAGTTGGTTAAGCCTCTGACTCTTGACTTCGCTCAGGTCATGGTCTCATGGTCTTGAGATCAAGCCCTGTGTTGGGCTCTGTGCTCAGTGGAGATTCTGCTGGAGTTTCCTCCCTCTCCTCCTGGCCCTCCCCCATATCTCTAAAATAAATAAGAAAGAAAAATGCTGGTGGTATTTTGATAGGGGTTGCTCCACTTTAAAATTTAACTCTTGAGGGGTATTTGAGTAGTTCAGTTGGTTGACTCTTGGTTTCAGCTCAGGTCATGATCTCAGAATCCTGGTTCCAAGCCCCATGTCAGGCTCCGCACTCAGTGGAGAGTCTGCTTGAAGATTCTCCATCTTCCTCTGCCCCTCCCCCTACTCACACTCTCTTTCAAATAAATGAATAAACTTAAAAAAAATAAAATCTTGAATCCACAACAAGAGATTTAGAGATTACTTAAATAAATAAATAGTAAGGGAATGTTTTTTATATTCTTTGGGTGAGGAGGTATGACATCAAAGGAAATCATAAGGAAATAATTGATAAATTGAAATACAGAGAAAATTAAAGTCTTTTTTCCCCCCAGTAATCTCTACACCCAATGTGGGGCTTGAACCCATGACTCCAAGATCAAGAGTTGCATACTCTACTGACTGAGGCAGCCAGGTGCTCCTAGAGAAAATTAAATTCTGAAAAAAAATTGCTATAAGCAAAGTTAAAGACAAATAAATTGGGGAAATATATATGGTACATGTATGAAAGAATAAGGAATTTAATTTATGAACATTTAAAAAAATATTTTATTTATTTATTTTAGAGAGAGACCACAAGCAAGGGGGGGAGGGACAAACGGAGAGGGAGAGAGAGCATCTCAAGCTGACTCCGCTGTGTGTGGAGTTAGACATGCAGCTCAATCTCATGACCTGAGATCATAACCGGAGCTGAAATCAAGAGCCACTTAACTGACTGAGCTGACCCTGTGAGGAGCCTGCTTCTCCCTCTGCCTATGTCTCTGCCTCTCTCTCTCTCTCAGTCTGTGTCTCTCATGAATAAATAAATACTTAAAAAAACCCAAAACTGACTGAGCTGAAATCAGCCATATAACCCGAGCTGAAATCAGCCACTTAACTGACTGAGCTACCCAGGTGCCCCTAATTTATAAACTTTTGCAAGTTAATTGAACCCCAATAAGAAAAATAAGGGTATGAATGGCCAATTTAAAAAGGAAGCACATAGAACAATAAAGTATCAAAAATGCCTCTCTTTATTAAAAATCAGTATTATAATGTATGTAGTATCCTTTGACCTATAAGATTGGCCAATATTTAAAGCAATAATGATAGGCAGGGTTGGAATAATTTGGAAAAACATTTTTGTATGATTCTGATAAGACCTTCTTTCTGAAGGTCTTGTTGAATCAAGTTAAAAAAATTTTTAATTATCATAACCCTTAATTGTGTACAAAGGTGCATATACAAGAATGTCCTCACATTGCAGCTTACATTTGTAAAACATTGGAAACAAGCTAAAAATAGTTCAATAGATATAAGCAAAAGCAATTGTAGTGATATATAAGTAGAATTTGGAGAGGCAATGAAAATAGTTATGTATACTAACCACATGGGAGAGATGTCTAATACATTGAGAAATAAAAAATTTAGACCACATAAGACAATGTAGAGTATTATACTATTTTTGCAAAAAGTATGCATATTTTGAAAAGACTACTGGAATGTACAAAAGGAGGGAAGAACCCCCACTCCCCATATGCACACACAAAATAAATTCTCCTACCACCTTATGCCTGTGTGTGTGGACTGTTTCTGAAGATCTTGAAAAATTGAAAACCACATTATTTTCAATTAATTTCCTCTTAGGAATAAAGACAAGTGTAGAGAATGATTTTGGGAAACACATTGCATATTTTTATTTAAACGTTGCTTTTAGGGGCACCGGGCCGGCTCAGTCTGTAGAGCATGTGACTCTTGACCTCAGGGTTGTGTGTTCAAGTCCCACGTTGGGTGTAGAGATTACTTGAAAAATAAAAAGAAATCTTAAATGTTGCTTTTAATTTTTTGAGTTTCTACTGAAGTTTCACTGAGTGTCTCTTCTCAGTCAACTACCTGGTATATCCTACAGCTTGCTAGATCTCCTTCTAAATGTGTTGTAATATCTATTTCTGTTCCAATAGACCCTAGCACCAATATTAGGTGCTTGCTTGGATGGCACTGCCATAGAATGTAAGGGATTTTAATTGTAATAATGGTAACCTATTTCAAGTAGAGCACATTAATAATAGTGTGGATTGTTTATAGACATTAACAAAAAAAGTTTTCATTTTTGTTAACTTGCTCAAAAGACATCACCATCGGGCAGAGATCATCTATCACAACATATGACCTTATCAATTAACTTTTGTACTTTGTTATATTAAAATCCATTGGTCTTTCTTGCACTTGAAAAAAAAAGATTTAGGGATCCCTGGGTGGCGCAGCGGTTTGGCGCCTGCCTTTGGCCCAGGGCGCAATCCTGGAGACCCGGGATCGAATCCCACGTCGGGCTCCCGGTACATGGAGCCTGCTTCTCTCTCTGCCTGTGTCTCTGCCTCTCTCTCTCTCTGTGTGACTATCATAAACAAATTAAAAAAAAAAGATTTATTTTATTTATTTATTTATTTATTTATTTATTTATTTATTTATTTATGGGAGAGAGCGTGTGTGCATGAGCAGTGGGGAGAGGGAGGGGGAGAAGCAGACTTCTTGCTGAGAAAGGAGCCCATTACGGGGCTCAATCACAGGACCCTGAGATCATGACCTGAGCCAAAGGCAGCTGCTTAAGCCACTGAGTCACCCAGGCGCCCCTTTCACTTGCACTTTGAGTGGATCATTTATCCGGGCATGATTTTGTAACATCATGCCAAGGTCATTTGAAAAATAACTGGCTCACTGAGTCATGAAGATCTTTTAAGTGTTAATACATTTTATTACATAGTATGAAAGGACCACAATAATATCACCACTGGTCTCATCAAAAGAGCTTTAAGTATTGGGAAGCAGATACAAGTTTTTGCCAAAATTCTGATTTTCACTTGAAAGCTCATTTTATCATTGGGCAACAAATATAGTCAGTTCTTTTTCTTGAAGTGTCAGCTCACTTCATTCATTTTTGAGAAAATGTCTGCCAAACACCCAGCCTTCATTTGACTGTCAGCCAATCAAATAAAAATGGTGTTCCATGAGCAAAGCAGCTAGTTCAGCTCATAACTCAAACAGTTGCACAAGTGATTTTCCTGGAGACAACCATCATGATCCTGTGTGTGGCAGAAGCACTTATGCGTTCTTCCTTTTTTATCAGAGTATTAAAAAGACATGCTCAAAAGTTAAGACTTAATACAATTAATAATTTTAACTGCTCCATCAAGGCTATTCTGAAGTGAAATGAACATTTCTTCTCTATAATTGTGTGAGAGTACAGAATGCAATGACGACTACATCAGCTGGGTGCCACTATTTGGAATCCTGCTGTGGTACCAGGAGGTCCCCCCTCTCCTCCAAACTGCATCTGCACCATCAATGCAAGTGTCAGTTCAATGAAATAGGAAGGTAATGTCTAAATATTATTTATCAAAATAATCTTGACCTCTTGGATTTCCTGTATCTTGGGAACCCCAGGAGTCTACAGACTACATTTATAGCATAATCTTTGTGTGCCATTATGACACCTAAAAAAATTAACATTGTTTCCTTGGTAGCAGTCAAATATCCAATATTTGACAAAACTCCCTCCCCTTGTGAGCTTACATTCCAGTTGGTGTTCATATTTCCAAATTCTTTCCATAAACATCATATGTGTATATATATATACACATATATATATTTAAAGATTTTATTTGTTTATTTGAGAGAGAGAACACAAGCATGGGGAGCAGAAGGTAGAGAGAGAGAGAGGGGAGAAGCAGACTGCCCCTGAGCAGGGAGCCCCATGCGAGGCATGATCCTAGGACCCCAGGATCATGACCTGAGCCAAAGGCAGATGCTTAATGAACTGAGCCACCCAGGTGCCCCAAACATAGTATATTTCTTCAAATTTCTATAACTCAAGATCCAAATGAGTCCACATCCTGTGATCTATGTCTTTTATTATGTAGGTTCCTCTTCCATATCATTTCTTTTTTTTTTTTGCCATTTATATGTTGAAAACAGTGTTGTTTATTCTGAAGAATTTCCACATTTGGATTTTCCTAATCATGTTAAATTTTAATTATCAACTTTCTTTTTTTTTTTAAAGATTTTATTTATTTATTTATTTATTTATTTATTTATTTATTTATTTATTTATTTATTTTTGAGAGAGAGAGAGAGAGAGAGAGAGAGAAAGAGCACAAGTTCAGGGAAAGGTGCAAAGGGGCAGACTCCTTGCTGAGCAGGGAGCTCTATGCCAGGGGATTCCCGGGCCCTGGGATCATGACCTGAGCCTAAGGCAGACACTTAACC
The DNA here is from genome assembly GCF_003254725.2 of Canis lupus dingo. Lineage (NCBI taxonomy): Eukaryota > Metazoa > Chordata > Mammalia > Carnivora > Canidae > Canis > Canis lupus. Next base: position 75,731,981 of record NC_064247.1, read on the forward strand.
AACCTAGCCACCCGGGTGCCCCTAATTATGTACTTTCTTTTCCTTCATCTGGACTCTGAACCTGAGGTGGTCAATGTTTACAAAGAATTTTTGACCAAATATTAATAGTGATTTCCTATTCCTTGCCAGGTCTTAAAATCATTCTTTTTCTAAAGTATTGAGTGACAGGTTCAGGTTTTTCCACCCAGTGTCTTTATTTTCTACCCCTTGATTCAGCATTCCTGCAATCAAGGTTTATCAAGCACCAGTCAAGGCAGAGCTGTGAGCAGCAGCGCACAAAGCTCCCTCCCCTGTGAGCTTACATTCCAGTTGAGGGACTGGTAATAAACAAAAGGTAAAATATGCAGCGTGTCAGGTGACATTCACCACCAAGGAGGACATATCAGGAGTGTTGTCGTGGGATATGTTTTGGAACAGAGTGGCTAGAGAAGGCTTTACTGAGCAGGTGAGGTTTGAGACAAAACTCGCAATCAGGGAAGCCTGAGTGACCCAGTCGGCTAGGGTCATGGTCCCAGGGTTCAGATGAGCCCTGCACTGGTCTCCTGCTCCTTGGGGAGCCTGCTTCTCCCTCTCCTGTTCCCCCTGCTTGTGCTCTCTCTGTTCAATAAATTAATTTTAAAAAGACTCCACAATCAGGTAATTACCTCCATAATCATAATTCCAAAACTATAAATCAGGCCCCCCTACTGGCAGATGCCCTTGGTTATTACCAGTGTTTGACAACACCACTCCATCTGGTTTCCATTCCTCCCAGCAAGTCAGCCTGCCTCCCTCTTTCATACCTGAGATGATGAAAAGGAAAGATACCTGACCACAGCTTTTCCTTCCTCATCTGGGGGCTCTGAGAAATGGCCTTTAATCTATTTTTCTCACGGCAAAATTACAAAGTAGGAAGCTTGCAAAAAATTCTCCCAAATCCGAGCAAAGTGAATACCTCATGCTTTTGTTCCTTCATTTTATTATTTTAAAAAATATTTTATTTATTTATGAGAGAGAGATCACAGGCAAGGGAGAAGCAGACTCCCCACTGAGCAGGGAGCCCAATGAGTTGCAAGACTCGATCCCAGGACCTTGGGATCAAGATCTGAGCCAAAGGCAGATGCTGAACCAACTGGGCCACCCAGGCGCCCTTGTTCCTTCATTTTAAACATAAATTAAACATCAGCAGAACAGCTTGAACCTTGCAAAATCCAGTTATCTTACTGAGCAGCTCACAAGTTATCTTTCTCCCTGATGAGTGAAGGATTCTCACATGGCCAATGGCTTAGAAAGGGTTCATCCAAGGATCCCTCAGGTATATGAGGACTGTTTCATTTATCTCTGTCTTTCCAGGAGTATGCTTGGGATAGATGAGTAATGAAAGGATGACAGGAGCAGGAATTTATGATGCTTAAAATGCAACCATGACCAGGACCATACAATTTAGTAGTCCTAGTCACCTGAGGGTACCAGGTACTGCCTATGCAGCCTGCATCTTACCTGAGTGGGTAGCTACCAGCACCACCCAACTTTAATGCTGTGCACCTGAGGGGAACATGTGGCACCCATGCCAGAAGAGAGAACTGCCCCTTCAGCCTGTTTCTCCTCCTGGCCAGATCCTGGGTCTGCAAAAACTCATTGTAATTCTGAATGTGTTAGTATTGGATGCATTATTGTTTTAGAGATAATTTCATATCGGTCAGAAAGACATGGGTAGGGGTGCCTCCGTGGCTCACTCTGTTAAGCATCTGCCCTTAGTTCCAGTCATGATCCTTGAGTCTTGGGATTGAGTCCTGCATCAGGTTCCCTGCTCAGCAGGGAGTCTACTTCTCCCTCTGCCCCTCCTTCCTGCTCATGATCTCTTTCTCTCCCTTACTCTCAATCTCTGAAATAAATAAAATCTTTAAAAAACTTTAAAAAGACATGGGTATGAGTACTTTTGGGCCAAGTATTATTACAAAATCAGGCAGCTGAATCGAAGATTCTTTTTTTTTTTAATTTTTTATTTATTTATTTATGATAGTCACAGAGAGAGAGAGAGAGAGAGAGAGAGAGGCAGAGACACAGGCAGAGGGAGAAGCAGGCTCCATGCACCGGGAGCCGGACGTGGGATTCGATCCCGGGTCTCCAGGATCGCGCCTTGGGCCAAAGGCAGGCGCTAAACCGCTGCGCCACCCAGGGATCCCAGATTCTTTTTTTTTTTTAAAGATTTTATTTTATTTACTCATGAGAGACACAGAGCGAGCGAGAGAGAGAAAGAGGGAGAAGCAGGCTCCACGCAGGGAGCCCGACGTGGGACTCGATCCCGGGTCTCCAGGATCAGGCCCTGGGCCTCAGGTGGCACCAAACCACTGCACCACCGGGGCTGCCCAAAGATTCTCATTTTTCATGAGTAGATCCAGAAACAGAATGGATCAAGGTGTCTATTTGTCCAAATACCTCTGTTTACAAATAGAAAGACTAAAGCTCGGACTTCCTGGCCTCCAGAGCTATGAGAAATACATGTTGTTGTTAATGGATTCAGGAGCTCTGATGGACTAAGGGATAGGCCCTTCTTGGCTGTGACTGTTTCTCTGATTTTTCTCGTTTTTGATGACTTTGAGAGTTTTGAGGAGTTTTAGTCAGCCATTTCATAGGATGTTCCTCTATTGGCATTTGTTTGGTGTTTTTTTCTCCTCATTAGGCAGGAGTTAAGAGTTCTGAGGAGGAAGAGCTCAGAGGTAAAGGACCATTTTCATCATATCACGTCAAGGGTACTGTATCATTTTCCTAGGGCTGTCATAACAAAGTACTGCTAACTGGCTTAAGACAACATGAATTTGTTCTTTCATGGTTCTGGAAACTGGAAGTCTGAAATCAAGGTGTTGGCAAGGCCATGGCACATCTGAAACCTATGGAAAAATCCTTCCTTGCTTCTCTCTAGCTTCCACCAGTTTCCCTAGCTTCCCTGGTTCCTGTTGTAGCACTGTCAATCCCTCCCTCCACTGTCCCATGACATTCTCAGCTCTTAACCCTATGCCTCTTCTCTTTTCCTTACAAGAACAGCAGTCATATTGGATAAGGGCCAAACCTACTCCAGAATCACCCCATCTTAACTAATTACAGCCTCAATGACCCAATTTCCAAATAAGGTCAAATTCTGAGGTCTTGGGAAGGAATTGTGGGAGGATACTCTTGAACCCAGCACAGGTACATGTTACCAACGTGATCTTTGGCTGTTGATGCTGACCTTGGCCAAAGTGTGTTTGTCAGATCTCTCCACTGCAAAGTGACTCTTTTTCTTTCCCCTTCTCATACTGCAGTCTTTGGAAGGAAGTCACTATGAACGGCCCCCATTTTTGGAGTGGGAAGTTATGCTCCCTATCTTTAGGGTAGAGTATCTACAGAACTTATTTGGAATTCTTCTGCATGAGGAACTTGTCTTTTCTCCCTGTTTATTAATTGATTTGATCAATCCCATATATATGTATGGTTATATCTGAATGGTTAATTCATGCCCCTGTGGTACTGGCTAGAGCATAGTACATATGGGCAGTTCCTTTTGCCTTTAGTCTTACATGCCCCATTCCCAAATTTACTTGGGTCAGCACTTCTTTCCCCACCCTCTTCAGTGAGGTTGCTTCATACATTTAGAAAGATACAGTTGGATTCTCTTGTCACAGCCTGCATTCTTTCCTGGGATCTTCCAACCCCCTAAATGATTTTTAAAAAAATTTGTTTGCAGTAAGGTTCATTTTGGTGTTATAGAGTTCTGTAGGTTTTGAACATTGTATAATGTCATGCATCCACCATTACAGTATCATACAGAATAGTTTACCACCCTAAAAATCTCTTGTAGTTCATGTATTCATCCCCCACAGCTCAAATCCCTGGCAACCACTGGTCTTTTTACTGCCTCCCTAGTTTTATCTTTTCCAGAATGTCACATGGTTGGAATCATACAGCATGTGGCTTTTTCAGATTGATTTCTTTTACTTGGCACTATGCATTTAAGATTCCTCTGTGTCTTTTTGTGATTTTTTGTAGCTGACAAGTATTTCCTTGTATTAATGGGTTATGGTTGGCTTACCATTCACCTTTGGATGGACATCTTGGTTGTTTCTAGTTTTTGGAGACTATGAATAAAACTGCTATAAACATTCATGTGCAGACTTCTGTAGGGACATACGTTTCAACTCAGTTGGGTAAGAACTTAGGAACATGATTGCTGGATCATATGGTAAGACTATGTTTAGCTTTGTAAGAAATTGTCAAACTGTCTTCCAAAGTGACTGTACCATTTTGCATTCCCACCAGCAGTGAATGAGAATTCCTGTAACTCTGTGTCCTTGTCAGCATTTGATGTCAGGTTTGTTGTTGTCGTTATTTATTTATTTATTTTTGGTCATTCTAATAGGTGCATAGTGGCATCTTCTTTTAACTTGTAACTCTATGATGACAGGTGATGTAGAGGATCTTTTCATGTGCTTTTTATGTTCCATCTGTATGTCTTCTTTGGTGAAGTATCTGTTCAGATCTTTTGCCCATTTTTAATCACATTTTTTCTTTTCTTATTGTTGAGTTTAGGAGCACATTTAACACACAAATCTCGAGTTCTAAATACTATTCTCCACTAAAAGAAGCTTTGGAAACTTGGTTGGTTACTGGTCTGAGCAGGGGAAAGACAAGATGAGCTAGATGTTTTACTAGAAAGTAAAACAGTGCTCAAAAAAAGGTGAGGACTAGTCTAAAGGGCAGAGAAACCCATAGACAGAGGCCTCGGTGGCCGGAGCCAGAACTGACGGAGCAAAAAAATAATGATGGTATTAGATTATAACCTAAAGAATAAAATAAATATTCATGAATCCATATTGGTAATATATAAATAATTGACTAAGTAAATAAATAAATAAGGCAGAAGGGATGGGTCTTCCCTAGAGAATAATTCTAACTAAATAATATAGAAGGAATAAGAGAAGTAGAAAATCACCATTAGAACACACAATACCACAATAACAACTATTGCAGGCAAGATCCACCATTAGATGCTAATAGCAGATGAAAGTGAGGTGAAACAGGATATTTGCACAGTCTTCAATATCTACTCCAATATATTTATTAATTTAAAGAAGAGAAAAATAGTAACTTCACTGTGCAGAAACCCCGCAGACATGACCTAAACCTGTTGTACCCAAGATTGCGAATCCGAGAAACCACCAAGGAGCCAACACCGATGCAAACACACGAGGGTTTATTTACAAGCTCGAGCTTGGGTCCAAGTGTACCCGACACAGCGGAGCAGGGACTTGGACCCGGAGGTGGGTTTCAGCTTAGTTTTTAAAGGCTGGTCTAGGGGATCTTCAGAAGGGATGGAGGAATTTCTCAAGTTCTGTTTACATTTTGATATGGGGCTTTCAAGGGCGTTGAGCTCTGTTCTTATTCGAATAGGGGCTTTCTAGGATGTTAAGCTGCAAGCTGTTTTCTTCCTGTAACTGAAGTAAGGTAAAGTTCAGCCCTTATTCACAGGGGCCTGGGATGGCTGCACTTGTGATAACGCTGAACTCAAAGTGGAATGGCCTTAATTTTCTCGGCCTCCACAAGCCAAGTGATCAAAGTTAACATCACTACTAATAAGACATATTGACGTCTTAAACTGCCAATATAATATTATATTGAGAAGGGTGCATTGCTTCTGTGGTATTCTTGCCAAAAACGCATGACCTCAGTCTACTCATAAGAAATAGCAGAATCAAATATCAAATATAAAATATCAAAAAAAGAAATATCAAATATCTTCAATCCAAATTGAAGAACATTCAGTAAAGTAACTGACCAGTACTTCTCAAAATGTCAAGGTCAGAAAGACAAGGGAAGACTAAGGAATTGTTACAGATTGTAGGAAACAAAAGATCAAGACAACTAAATGTAGTATGAGATGATGGATTAGATCCTGGACCAAACAACACCCCCGTCCACCCAAACAAGAGGACATTAGTGGAAGAGCTGGTGAAATCAAATTTGTAGTTCAGTAATGTACCAATTCTCTATTGATGAATGTTTTACTAGTTTTGACAACTATACGTGTGGTTATATATAATGTAAACACTAGTGAAAAACAAGTTAAGACTATATAGGATTCCCTGGACTATTTTTGCAATTTGTCTCAAAGTCTAAAATTATTTCAAAATAAAAAGTTGAGGGATGCCTGGGTGGCTCAGCAGTTGAATGTCTGCCTTTGGCTCAGGGTATGATCCGGGGAGTTCTGGGATCATCAAGTCCCACATAAGGCTCCCTGCAGGGAGCCTGCTTCTCCCTCTACCTCTCTCTCTCTCTCTCTTTCTCTCTCTCTCATGAATTAATAAATAAAATCTTAAAACAAAAACAAAAACGGTTGAAAGAAATTTTGATACTCACCTTTTATCTTATCTGTTAGTTATATAAAAACATCTTCCTCTTCTGGCACTACAGTTGAGTAGATGCATCTCCAAGTTGGTGCCTTAGTTGTACCTTACAAAGACCATTGCTCTATAAGGTCAGTAGCCGCTGACCTGACCCCCCCCCTCAAAAAAAAAAGTGGGTTGTTCGGCCTGAGGTGATGTTATGTGGTATACTATGTTAGTGGATCAAATACTCTGTGAGCCTTTAGACAGTAGGGCTGGCTGAGGCCATGGAGGCAGGAGAGGCAAATCCATACACATAATATGTGTTTTGTTGATTTCAAACTTCTTCCCTTTCAGAGTGGAAGAGGTCTAATGTAATTGACTTGTGACCAAGTGGCTGGCTGGTCTCCCTGAGGAATGGTACTATGTGGGGGATTCAATGATGCAGTAGGGTGAACACTCAGCGATGGCAGTAGCCCAATCAGCCTTAGTGAGTGGGTCTTTTTGGGCACACTCACCATTGTAATCAGGACCTAGTAGTGGGCCAGGGGCACTTATCTGAATGGTATAGAGTCTCTGTTACAAATGTCACGACCCTGCTCCCCAACCTTAGGGATTTACATTGTGGTTCTTCTTTTAGGGTTTGCCACAAATGCTCCCTGGCATCTCTCTTCCAAACATAGATACCTCCAGTACCATTAGCTACATGTGGCTAATGGAAGCATAGATACAGAACACTTCCATTAGTACAGAAAGTTGTACTGGACAGCGCCACATCTTGATCTAACAAATTACATGAAATACAGAGACCACAGGAAGATATTAAACAATACCACATGGATGCAATCATCCAAATACAGAATGTGGAAAATTCTGCAGAACAAGTGACCCAGTTTCTTTAACAAATAGCATAGAAAAAAGTGAGGTGGGGGGAGGGAAACTGCTAGAGATGAAAAGAGATTTATGAGACATGTTAACCAAATGCATTGTGTGGACTTTCACTGGATGTTGATTTGAACTAACCAACTGTGAAAGAGACTTTTTTTTTTTTTTTTTTTTGAGACAAGCCAGTTAAGCATCACGCTGAGAATGGAAATGTGAATTCATTCAAATGTGGTTGGGGAGAAGGACCCAAGTAGGAGTTTGTATTCGTGATTCAATTGAGAAGAAAAACAAAGCTGGGAATAGCTTTATCTTAGTAATGTTAGCAACATGCTTCTCCAAATTTGCTGTGGAGGGAAAACGGAGCTTGGAAGAGTTTCAAGAGCGGCAGCCACATCACTGCAGGATGGATCTGAAATCCACCCAACCGGAGGGTGGAGATGAAGGGACCGCTGTCGTCTTCTTCACAGAGCTGGTGAACTACTGCACATCCTTAGCTCTCCTCTTCCAGGGAGTTTCCTGGCTTGCCTCACCACCCTATTCCATCCCATCCCGAAGTTGCCTCCATGCACTTTCCTTTTTTTTTTTTAGATTTTATTTATTTATTCATAGAGACAGAGAGAGAGAGGCAGAGACACAGGCAGAGGGAGAAGCAGGCATCATACAGAGAGCCTGACGTGCGTGCGACTCGATCCAGGGTCTCCAGGATCACGCCCTGGGCTGCAGGCGGCGCTAAACTGCTGCGCCACCGGGGCTGCCCTCCATGCACGGTCCACCTCAGAGTCCTGCTCTCAGTCTCTTCTGTGAGACAAGCTGACACTTGCAGGATAAGAGAGAGGAAGGGTGTGCGCCAAGGCCCTAAACTGACCTGGAGCTCAGGGGATACAGGAACCCAAGGGAAATGGGAACTTAGAGGATAAAGAGGAGACTGGAAAGACGTGGGGTAGGTGGAGAGGACAGCAGGAACCAGCAGGACCTTTAAGGCCATGGCGTGGAGCCTGCCTTCTTTTGAAAGACCAAGGGAAGCCACCACAGAGCACGGGGCGTTAAGCAGCGAGAGGCTGCTATGCTGTTTCCCTGTGTGCGGTGAGCCTCACCTCTCCTGCAGAAGTACTGACGCGTGCCTGCTGCCCTGCTTGACTCCGCAAGGTCTGGTGGGGCCACCTTAAGGCCGTGCGACCTTAAGCAATCCCGCCCTCCCCACCCTCCTCCCATTCAATTCACTGGTGCGGCCACTTGGCCACCTGCCTCAGTGGCCTTCTGGCTGTTGCCGAGAGATGGCCAGTCTGCTCCGGGCTGCTGCAACTTTGGGGCTGTTCCCCCGGAGGGGCTACTGCTCCAGGGGGGCGCAGGTAGGTGGGGGGGCCCACTGGAGGGTGGGGGGTCAGATGCCAAGTTTCCAGCAGGCTCTTGCTGTACCAGTGCCCTGTGACCTTGAGCAGAGGATCACGGGGCTCACTCCATGCCAAGCGGGGGGGGGGGGGGGGGGGTGGGAGGGGAAGGAGGAGGGGAGGGTGTTGTTGAGTGAGATGGGCGGCCTAGGCCCCCCACCCACCCCGCTGCCTACAAATGGCGCTGGGGGGTGTAAAATCAAAAGCTTGTGGGCTCCAGGGCGCCCTCTTTGGGGATCCCAAATGTACAGACACATTTTGAAACAATGCCCGGGAGGTAAGGATGGTGGGGATGGGGTGCACCTCAGTTGACTGGCAACAGAGCTTTTCCTTCCCGTCCTTCCTTTATCTCTAGCTCAGTGTTCCCTGGTGTCCCTGGGACAGTGTTGGAGGAAATGCAGAGATAAGTAACCTTTCAAGCCACTAAGGCAGGGCTTGACTGTGGACTTAACATCCACTATGTTATGGAACCCTGGGATGTTCCTTTTTTGTAGAGTGAATCTGGTTCCTATTTTTACCCACGTGGTGTGTTTTCCCAAGTGAAACACTGACTTCGATGGCTCTGTTTGGAAAGGGGCATTCTTGTAGAGTGGGTTTGCTTCCAGTGGGCCCAGTGGCGAGGCCTGGCTGCGCTGGCCCTCCGGTGCTGTCAGTGGGGGGCAGGGAGGACAGAGGTGCCTGCATTCCCTGCCCCACTCCGGGACCTGCCACAGGTGCCTCCGAGTGATTGGCAGTGTGTTTTTCCTTTGCAGGGTGAGCTCAGCAAAGGCTTTGTGGAGGCTCTGAAGGCAGTTGTGGGGAGCTCTCACGTGTCCACGGCTGCCGCCCACCGAGAGCAGCACGGACACGATGAGTCCATGCACAGGTGTGGGGGCCCTCCCCCATCAGAGCCAGGGGGGCTGGGCTGCTGGGAGTAAGAGTCCTGGACTGTCTTCTCCCCCACCCATCTGTCTTAGGGGGGCTCTGGCATTCTCTACCTCTCCTGCACATCCATCCCTCCCCCGTCGTGTAGCCTCAGGCCCTGTGATATCTTGGGGCTCCTTAGACAAGAGCAGGACTAGAGGGTGCCATGCTCCCAGAAATTGCTGAGGGTCTGGTTCTAGGTGCCAACCTCCAGACGTTGTGGTGTGGCCCCAGAATGTGGAACAGGTCAGCCGGCTGGCAGCCCTGTGCTACAGCCAAGGATTGCCCATCATCCCATTTGGCACTGGCACGGGGCTTGAAGGTGGCGTCTGTGCAGTGCAGGTATGCAGCGCCCCCCTCCCCCGCATCCCCCCACTGTCCTGCCTGGGCTCTGGCCCCCTCCCATGTGTCACATTTGTGGCTGCCTCCACCCTGCCTTACCTGCCGCCTGGGGGCTCCAGAGTGGCCACCAGGTCAGTCCCTAGATGGGGTCCTATGGAATGTGGCCTGGCCCTGGAAAGACGGAGGTCAATCAGCAACTTGGCGCCTTTCCTGTCAGGGTGGTGTCTGCATCAACCTGACCCATATGGACCGAATCCTGAAGCTGAATCCAGAAGATTTCTCTGTGGTGGTGGAGCCAGGCGTCACCCGCAAAGCTCTCAACACCTACCTGCGGGACAGTGGCCTCTGGTTTCCTGTGGGTAGGCTAGAACTTCAGGCCCTTCTCTGGGGCCCTGAGGGCTCCCAGGTGGCAGGGCTGTTTTGGGGGCTTGAGGGGACCCCTGTATCTCTGGGCACTTGCCCCAGGCTGCCTTCTGCCTGCACTCTGCCCTCCAGACCCAGGCGCAGATGCCTCTCTCTGTGGCATGGTGGCCACCGGGGCCTCGGGCACCAATGCTGTGCGCTATGGCACAATGCGTGACAACGTGCTGAATCTGGAGGTGGTGCTGCCTGGCGGCCGGCTGCTTCACACCGCAGGCCTAGGCCGTCACTTCCGGTGAGCACCCTCGACCCCCAGGAACTGAGGCCTCCTCAGGCTTCTGAGGGGGCTGAGACATTGAGGTTTGGGGTTCTTCCCGCACCAGGCCAGTTTGGGCTATGCAAGGAAACACCTGCCTCGATGTCAGGCCGGCCAAGTCCCCGCCTGGCGGGGGCCTGGGGGACCATGCTGGGCTTCCAGCTCAGGCTTATGGCCAGAAACCCATCGTCTCATGGCTGGGCACTTACCTACCTTCTGTGTCCCCGGGGTCCAGGAAGAGCGCTGCTGGCTACAACCTCACGGGGCTCTTTGTGGGTTCTGAGGGGACACTAGGACTCATCACAGCTGCCACCCTGCGCCTGCACCCTGTCCCTGAGGCCACGGTGGCCGCCACCTGTGCGTTTCCCAGTGTCCAGGCAGCTGTAGACACCACCGTTCACATCCTTCAAGCTGCAGTGCCCGTGGCCCGCATCGGTGAGCTGGGGGCTGGGCAGTCTAGGTAGGCCCCCCGGAAGAGGCAGCCTTTGAAGTCTGGGCCTCCCCTCCCCGGCCTTCTCCTTGGCCCCAGAGTTTCTGGATGAGGTCATGATGGATGCCTGCAACAGGCACAGCCAGCTGAACTGCCCCGTGGCGCCCACCCTCTTCCTCGAGTTCCACGGTTCCGAGCAGGCGCTGGCCGAGCAGATACAGCGGGCAGGTGTGCTGGGGTGCCATGGGGTGGGGGGCGCAGGCTGGCCGAGTGAGGCCCCGTGTCCACAAACCCTGCTCCCCTGCAGAGGAGATTGCCGGGCACAACGGAGCCTCCCTCTTCTCCTGGGCCAAGGAGGCTGAGGAGCGCCGCCGCCTGTGGGCCGCACGGCACAGCGCCTGGTACGCGGCCCTGGCCCTGCGGCCCGGCTGCAAGGTGAGTCGGGCTGAGCCGGAGGTGGCCCCCCAGCACCCCCCCCCCCCCCCCCCCGCTGTCTGGAGCAGCAGGCGGAGACCCACCGGGCAGCACTGCCCTGCCCAGCTCTTCCCAGGCACTAAGCGGGAAGGTGGTTGTCTGCGGAACCCTCAGGAGGGGCGCCGGCCCTGAGCGGGGCCTGGGCACGCTCCTAGGGGCTGTGAACGCGGAGGTGGCCCGAGGGAGATGATGAGGTGGGAGGGGTCAGGCTGACTGGGCTCTGGGCAGCTAGGGGGCCGCCGGGGTCCCTGCAAGGTGGGAGCTGGGAGGGCCTCTGCGGGCAGGGCTGGGAACTCACCCTCCCGCCATTTGTCCGGTTGTCCAGGGGCAACAGGCCCAGAGCAGAGCAGCTAGTTTCTGTGGGTGAGGCCAGGCCTCCTCTGAGCTGCTCTTAGCCTTGACCACAATGACCTCTTACCTCCGGCTGGCAACGGGGCGAGCAGGGACAGCCTCACAGACCTGCTCCCACCTAGGGCTATTCCACCGACGTGTGTGTGCCCATCTCCCGGCTGCCGGAGATCCTGGTGCAAACCAAGGAGGACCTGAAGGCCTCGGGACTCACAGGTCTGCATACCCCCAAACGCGGGAGGGGAGGGGAAGTGGAGGACAGCAGGGCTGGGGCAGCAGCTCTGTCCTCTGGGCTCCCAGGAACCATCGTTGGACACGTGGGCGACGGCAATTTCCACTGCATCCTGCTGGTGGACCCAGAGGACACCGAGGAGGTCCGCAGGGTCATGGCCTTTGGAGAACAGCTGGGCAGGTAAGAGCAGGGCCCTTGGCAGGGAGTGGGGTGGGGGGTGGGGAGGACCACCCTGCTGAGGATCTCTTCACTGCCGCCCAGGCGGGCACTGGCACTCCATGGCACGTGCACCGGGGAACATGGCATTGGGCTGGGCAAGCAGCAGCTACTCCAGGAGGAGGTGGGTGCTGTGGGCATGGAGACCATGCGGCAGCTGAAGGCCATGCTGGATCCCCAAGGCCTCATGAACCCAGGCAAGGTGCTGTGAGGGGCTCCCAGGACTTGGCCCACAAGCTCCAGACAGTGGAACCTCCTGTTCTAGAACCTTCCTTCTTGTCACAGGACAGTTCTGCCTTGGCTCAGAACTGCTGGGCTCCTTACCTGCCTTCCCCTTGGTCTGGTCCTCCCTGCTGCCGGGGAGCTGGGGGCGGGGGGAGGGAGGCAAGGCCTCAGAGACTCAGCTCCCTTAGCCCTACTCCACCTGCCTGGTGACAGGAACATGCCTTTCCTGGTGAGGGTCTCCTTGTGCCCCTGAAATAAACCAGAACCCCATTTGCAGCAGCCTGGAGGTGAGCAGACAGTAACTGAATGGCCTGCTGTGCCTGCCCTCCCCACCTCCGTCACGTTCTCTGTCCTTTGTCCTTGTCTCTCATCCCTCCTCCCCTGCCCGGGAGGGGCCCAGTATGGCTTAGGCTACAGAAAGTGGCTTTCAGGGACAGGGTCCCTGTCCCATCTGCTGGTGAAAACCCCAGTGCCCGAGGCCTTTACCATAGCCCACATCCCTCATGACAGACTACCCAACTGAGCCTGGCCTGGGCCTAAGAGCATTCTGAACATGTTCAAGTGGCTGTTGCCAGTTTGAAGTGAAGATTTTCTCCTTGTATTCTACTTCTCCCTGGTGTGATGGATTATATTACTAGCTTTTTACCCTCAAAGTCAGAATCTGCCCTCCCCTGGGCCTACCGACCCTTAGGATCTCTGGCCCCACCACTTGTCCTGCACACTGGTCAGTTGTTCCGAAGCCCACGAGAGGGCGCCTGACGCCATAGGATCTGCTCAGGACTCAACCTCCGACGGGGCCTGTAGCGCTCTGTCCAGGGACACCTCCCTCCCTTCCACCTTCCCAAGGTTGGGGTGGGGGAGGCTCAGGGTCCCAGAAACTCTCATTTAAACTCCATCCCAGGAGCCTATCATGCGGGCTTGTCTCCCTTGCCCCGTGGCCTTGGCCTGATCAAAGCAGGGAGGCCGGTGGGACCTTCCCATCTCACCTCACCCTTACAAGCCACTGTTGAGCTCCTTTGCTGCCTCCACCCCCTGGACCCCTCCCTGCCTCTCCCCATCAGCCTTCCAGGCCCTGGGCAGAGGCTGCCTTCTGGGACTCCTCAGCCAAACTTGGTTCTTGGAAGCTACTACTGGACTGAGCCCAGTTTGCCCCTTTAGTACATTTCTACCCCTGTGCTGTGTGAGAGCAGTCTCTGTGCCAAGCGGTGGTGTGGGGGCAAGCCTCATGGCTCTCCCCAAGCCACCCCCCTACCCGATCTAGTGTTAGCCTCATATATCTGGACACACAGCTCACTCACACCCTTCCTCCACGTGGATTGCCTTGCCCCCGAGCCCAGGGGAGAAGTCTGCAATGGAGGGTTCTCCCTTACTGGGGATGACTCTTCTTTGATGAGCTGAAAGAACAAGCACACTGTTCACTGAAATACCAGCCCCTGAAGATTCAAGTGACTATTTTTGCCTTATTTGCTTTGTGTGTGTACTTTCTGGGGAACCATCTGGAATTGAGTTACACATTTCTTGACACCATTTACCTATAGAATTTAGCATCTATCTCCTAAGCCGAACAATGTTAGAAAAACCTCAACACTGTGAAATGGCTGCTAGGTGAATGGTCTCAGTGAGGTGCTTCTGCCCAGGAAGCCCCCAAAGTGTCCTGGGTCCTTACTGGAGGGAGGGGATGGAAGCCACCTTGCAGTTCCTGCCGGTTCCCTCCCCTCCCAGAAAGATAGAGCTTGGGAGAGCTGCCTGGATGGCACATGAACGACAGACCAGTCCTACCTGGGAAGCCTGGACAAACCCTGACCACCCTCACCTGAGGAACCGGCAACCCGGGTGGATTCCGAGGACGCTGCAGCCAGCAGAGGGCTGCCGTGTGCTGGGTGGGAGTGGAAGTCGCTGGGGGTGGGGATAGGCACCAGCCCCAGGAGCCTGGAATAGCGCCCAGCGCACCCAGCACCCAGCGTGGGCTCCAGCCTGCCCCCCACCGCCCCCAGGTCACGACCACTTGGCTCACCCAGAGTGCTGCCAGGGCCACCGGGCCTAAGCCAAGGTGGTCATAAAGGCCTCTGCCTGTAGGCCCAGGGGTCAGGCAAGGAGATCTTCAGGGCCAGCTCTGCTAGAGGAATTAAATTTAGAACAGGGAGACACAGTTGCCAGGCAGAAGCAGGAGGTGCTGTGAATAGAACAGTGCTCTCTGCGATGACAGAACTATGAGGAAGCCTGCTCTGCATGTGCCAGGGGCTTCCGGGCAGACTCCCTGACCCTCCCGGTGACCTCAGAGCTGGGCGGCTTTGTCCCCACTCACATGCGATTGAATCTGAAATCCAGAATGAAGCTGTCTCCCCCACATCATTCTACCAGAGGAACCCACACGCAGTTTAGAGCTCATGCTCTTGCCGCCGCCATGGGGACGGATGGTCCCCGGGGAGTCCCCATGCCAGTTGGATCTGACACTAAGGCCCAGGCTCAGACCCACAAATTCTTTAGCAGTTCTCTGAACATGCCTAGCAAGCCTGGCCCTTAGTTCACATTTGTCTACTGGCCTGCACTGCCCTTGCACAGAGTAGGTGCTTCAGGAAGCATGTGACAGAAGATGATGGCAGAGCCAGGACCTGGCGGAGTTAGAGCCCTCAGAGGCAACAGCACGAGAGGCTCGAGGAGGGGTGTGATTGGAGAAGCTTGGAGGCATCTCCCTCCGGAGCTTTCCTTTGCAGGCTCTGCAGGAGACTCTGGAATGCTGCTCCAGGAGCCTGTCTGGCACGGGGACAGAGGCCGGGCATGCGTCCTACCCCTGCTCTGAGCTTCCCGCCCAGCTCGAGGTGTGCCAACTCTTGTGAGCCCTGAGTGGCTGGTTCTAGTTCAAGGGCTCTGAGCTGGCTCAGCCCCAAAGCAGGGCCTCCTTCTGGGCCTCAATGAAGCATGCCCATGAGTCAGCACTGAGATGCAGACTGAGCAACAGGCAGGGCAGGACGGGACGTGGGATGGGGAGCTGAGGAGGAGGGCGGGGACTGGGCCAATACCTGGAAGAAGCCGCATCCTTGCAGCCGCCACTAGCCACAAGGTCTTCTGCCCCTGGAGATCTTTCCTGAGGAGTTCTGTCCCAACCGCTCCACAGGTGATGGCAGACTGACTCCGCGATGCTTTGGAGGGTCAGTCGCCCTCGTGGACTCGGGTGGGACCTGCCAGGTTCCCTCTGCTCAGGCAGGGCTGTTCTAAGGACCACTTCACACTCCTGTAGTGCCAAATAGCAGCCTGGAGGAAGGCTAAGGAGGTAGGTGAGGTAGTGGGGGACAGGTCTTCAGCCTCCATTGCTTGATTGTGTAACAATGCCTCAGTAAAATAAAGTCACACAGTGCATCTTTTATTAGACATTTTAATACCATATCAAAACACCTTGACTAATGAAGAAAGCTTTTCCCCCAAGCTTTGAACATTTTTTTAAACATTTTATAAGGTTTTTTTTTTTGTATTTTAATATATAAATACAGAAACCTATCTTGCATGGGCTGATGCCACGTGTGAACATCGATGGCTAAAATGTTCTCAAACAGACTGCCTGAAAACAAGGATAACTGTACATATTCCTTTAATAAGTCTTTTGTCTGTTTAAGTTTTTTCTGGGGAAAAAAAATCCACAAGGGTCTAAGAAAAATGTTCCGGCATTTTTGCAGGACACTTGTGATTGTTAAATCCTCTGAACCGACCAGAACCATGAGGGAAGGAGGAGAGGGAAAGGGAAAGAAGAGAAGCTCCTTGATGGGTGTTTTTTTTTTTTTTTTTTTTGGCAATGAAGTTACATTATCAGGGTCCCAGGGGAGAAAAGTGCAAAACCAAGCCAAAAAAATGGAGGGGGGAAGATAACCGAAAAAACAAAAACAAAAACAAAAAACCCCAAAACAAAAACCAAACCACCCAAGGCAGAGCAGTTGGTGATAGAGGGCTGATGGGAGGGCGCCAGGCGCAGGAGGAGACCATGCGCCAGCAGAATGCGTAGCCCTGCTCGTCTCCATCACCGAGTGGGTTCTAGCTGGGCAGCAGACAGCAATCTGTAAACATCACGAGGGAAAACACCAGTCGACACTAGACTTTTTTTTTATAATTTTTTTTTTGTAAACACTTTAGACAGACCCACAACGCCTTTCAAAGGTGTAAAAGTAAATGCCCTTTCCCTCTCGGGATGAGGGGTGAGGGGAAGGATAGCAGTTGATTCTTCTCTCAAACTCGCTGTCGTCCAATTTGGTGTCCTCAGGGAGAAAGGGAGAACCATTTTCTGGAAGTCAGTGCAGAAGGGGTGCCCTGTTCCCACTGGCGTCCCCAGCTCAGCTCTGCCCGTGTCCGATGCCTCCTCTTGGGAACGGGGGCTGGCTGTCCCTGTGTGGACCGGAACATGTAAGTCGCGCTGTAGTGGCCGAGTCCAGCGGCGTGCATCCCGCCGAGGCTGGCCGGGTGTCTGTGGTTCTGCGCTGGGGCCCGAAGCCAAACGTCACGCTGGGATTTGGACTCCCATTCTGGCGCCGGCCTAGTCCCTCTGCCTCACTCTCACCCTTGCTTTTTCTTCTCCCCGTGTCCTCAGTTTTTGAGGGGAAGGTAAAAAGAGCAAATGTCCCTGATTTGTCTGACATCATCAGCTGTTCTGGGAGTTTACTTGGAATAAATAAAATAAACCTAATGAAGAACAAGGGAAAACAAAACAAACACACAAAAACAAGAGAAAGAGAGAGAGAGAGAGAAAAGAAAAGAGGCCCCAAAACTTTTGTGAAATGAGGTGGAGTCAGGGTTTTAGTTTCTCTGGGTTTTTTGTTTGTTTGCCAGAAAAAAACAAAGTGCCAGCCCAGCACTCACAAGGGACAGGTAGGATGGGGGACAGGACAGGATGGTCAGCAAAAAAGCAGGGTTCCCTGGGGAAGAGATAGAAAGTCAGACCACATGGTTACATAGGGGACCATGTGTGCATATTTGGTGTGGAAGGTTGCGCTGGCCTGCTGCAGTGATTCATCTGGAAGCGGTGTGTGTGTACGCGTGCATGTGTGAGAGAGAGAGGCAGGTGGCCTGCAGGCGGGAAGAACCAGCAGTGAAATGATCACTGATGAGCACTGCAGAGGACAACAGACCATCCCACAGCTGTCTTGTTTAATAAGTGGGATGTCCATATGGGTATAGGGTGTGAGATTATCTCCCTGTCCCAAAAGAAGCAGAGACTCTGAGAGGCAGGACTTGCTCGAGCTGTTCCTCAACCACGAGGCAGAGCTGGGTGCAAACCCAGTGTCTGGTCCCAGAGCTCATGCTGCTGCTGCTTCTCCTACCTGGCACATTCCAAGGGATCTTTCTGAACCTCATTTTAGGAGAGACTCATTTTAGATGTCTGGAATATACTGGTCTGTTCCCAACTAATCTAATTCTGCTGAGCAGGTTCTCCTTCATAACCATGTGAGTTTGTATTTCCTATCCTTCCCGGGGAGTCACATCCCCTCCCCCAACAGAACCACTAACTGATAAGATGCTCCCCTCTTGGTGGGGTGTGTAAGGACAACTGAGCCCCCTATCTTCCAGGCCCCAGAGTGACCTGACTCCAGGCCTTGAGCCTGGAGCACCCCCAACCATGGGCTCACCTTTGAGAGGAGTCAGCAAGCGAGCCCAGCAGGGTCAGTCAGCGGGATGTTCTGGACAAGATCTGTTCACTTCAAACCACGAATCTATGCAACTGAGGCAAGGAGGTGGGCAAGGGGAGACATGTTACTGGCTGACCAGGCCATTCCTTAGGGGGCGCTCTCCCAGGTCAGGCTTCTGAGTAGAGGTTTGCTAAATCTTGCTAAACAACTGTGTCCCCAGACACCCACTTTTTGAAGCAGGAAGAAGGGAGAACCCCAGGACTGATCTTGGCTCAGCCTGAGGCATCAGCCTGGCATGGTGGGTACAGGATTGGGTGGATCTGGATGCTGCGGGGGGTGGGAGGAACTGTGGCCTTGAGAGGGACCAGGGTCTTGCCTGCATGGAGCCCAGAGGGTGGCAACAGCTAGCAGGGAGAAGGTGAGGGCAGGACAGTGGAGCAGGCCAGTAAGCCCACCGTGTCTCCGGCTTAAAGCACACAGAGGACAGGAACTGAGACCCAGCAGGCTGACTGTTGCTCTAAGCTCTAGGGTCTTGAGAGCCCCCTCTTTGATCAAAGGGGCAGCCCTGAGGCTTCCTCCCTGATGGGACTTCTCAGGAGACACCCTCCCCACCCAGCTCTACCTGCCTTGGTCAGTTGTGGGTGGTGGATGGCATGGAGCCTTTCTTGGAGAAGGTGAGAAGGGCAGGACCACCTCTCTGGCTTAGTGACATTGCTGGGGAGGGCCAGACAGGAGGCTGACAGTGAAACCCTAGTCTCTAGTGTTTATAGAAATGACCATCTGAACCAGACAGGGAACAGAGATTGCCCCAATATAGCTTTCTGATTTGTAAGCCAACATCTGGGTATTTTTGATAATTTACATAATTCTCCCCCAGAGCCAAAGATTTCCATCTTCTTGTTCTGAGTGGTGCCTCCCTGGGGCACTAGAGCAATCTGTGCTGGGCCCAGGCCAAGACCCTCTCTCCCAGAGCCAGCCTCTCGTGCACCAGCTACATCTGTGTGCCAGGCACCACAACTGCCTCATGGCCAGTAGCCTGTGAGTCAGGCTTTGAAAAAGCCTGTGTGTCAGAAGCAGCTCTGGGACTCAAGAAGCCAAGAGCAGATGGCACAGAGTGTCCTCCCATCTTGGGTAAGGAGGTGTCTTCTTTCTAGCTGGAAACAAGAACAAGGCTCATACTGGAGCCTGAGGACGACTCTCAGCCCTGCTAATTATAGTAGCTTTTAGAGCCGTGGCTGCACAGGTATCAGCTATTCCTGCCTCTGGCCCTCTGGGGAGAAGGCAAGGGTGCAGGGGCAGCCTGCACACCCCTCCATGTTGCTCCTCTGGCACAGATGAGGTCCTCACGCTGTGGAGCAGAGGGGCCCATGGAAGAAGAAAAGGCTCAGGGAGATGGATGGAGAATCAACCTTGCAGGTGGGATCCTGAGTGCCTCCAACCTGTGGCGCTCCACAGGTCTCCTTGTCAGCCCTCACTATCCAAACACCTGCTCTGCCCTGCACTTGGCATTTTCACACCTTTGATCTTTGAGCCCTTGGCAGGAGGAGAGGTCATCCCACAAGCAAAGAGGACTGGACGGCTAGTGATGAGGGTCTGCCTTTCTCTTGCCCACCTCAGGGAAGGAGCCCTCTGGGATCTCAGATGGGGCTGAGCTGGCCCTGGCGGCCCTTTCGTACCTTTTGTGATAAATGCACAGGCAGGGCAGCCTGGCTATCGTGTCCCCCTGAAGCAGTTCCTCCAGGCAGATCACACACTCCCCTGCGTCTTTTGTCAGCACATCATCTGCAAAGGGAGGACAGAGGAGAGGGTCAGTTGCCAGCAGACAGGTGACACAAAGCAGGTCAGGACTGCATGGGTCACCTGAAGCGGGCAAGGCTCTGTAAGCGAAATAGAACCCAAGGGGTACCTTGGTCTGAAGGCCCTTAGTGCAGAGACAAGACAGGCACACCACACAGTAATTATCTGAAGACAAAATGGGATTAATTACCAAATACGTGGCCAGGGGATGGAGGGTGAAAAGGGCTTGAAAGCGAACAGGCACATAGCAGAGGCAAACTGTTTCCCTGAATACATTCCCCCAAACACACACATGGACCAGGTGCATGGGGTTTGGCAAGGCACTGCGATGGGATGCGAGGCAAGAGGGAATGGAAGAGGCAGGAGCTCCAGCAACTGCTCGGGCATGCATGTCCATAGCAGCATCATTCACAACAGCCAACAGGTGGAAATAACCCAAGTGCCTCCAACACCTAAATGGATTAACCGATGTGATCTACCCATACAGCAGAGTATCACTCAGCTGTGCAAAAGGATGGGAGCACCAAGGCAGGCTGCAGTGTGGACAGCCTTGGAAAACATCATGCTAAGTGAGGGAAGCCAGACACACAGTCATCTACTGGACGACTCCATTATCTGAAGTGTGCAGCATAGGCCAATTCAGACGAGAAGTAGGGCTGGGCTGGGGCAGGAGGGATGGAGAGAGACTCTGTGATGGGAAAGGGGTTTTCTTTTCCCCCTTTTTTTGGTGGTAAGAACACTTATGATGAGATCTACCCTCCTGACAGATTTTTTTTAAAAAAGATTTTATTTATTTATTCATGACAGACACACACAGAGGCAGAGACACAGGCAGAGGGAGAAGCAGGCTCCATGCCGGAAGCCCGACGTGGGACTCAATCCCGGCACTGCGGGATCATGCCCTGAGTCGAAGGCAAGTGCTCAACCGCTGAGCCACCCAGGCATCCCTGTACTATACTTTAGATAAAAGTACAATCATGAGAGGGGTTTTCTTTTGAAAATGTTTGTTAACTAGACAGAGATGGCAGCAGCATGACATTGTGAAGGTCCTAAATGCTACTACAACCCAATTTAAGAAAGAAGAAAAAAAAGCTGCCTCACAAAAAAGGAATAGAAGGAAGCTACTGCACACCCCAGGCCCTTAGCACAGCCACAGCTGGAAAAGCCAGAGCAGAATGGGAGAGCACCATGGCTGAGTCAGCAGCGCTTTATTTAATTTCTAGGACATTTTCACTGGCAACTCAGTGGATGAGCCACGGTATCAGGATTGAAGTTCTAGTCTCACAGGGGAAACTGACAAAAAAATGGAAATGAACAGCATGGGAATTTCTAGGAAGCCTTATGCATAGAAGCCCAGGTATGAGGGTATGACTGATGCCTTTATCAGGGTGGGAACTGCTCAGGGAAGGGCATTTCAAACGGAACAGCAGGAGGCTTGCCATAGCATGTGCTGAGATGTGGGGCCACAGTGGGAGGTGAGACCAAGTCCCCCAGGATGAATTTGTGCTCTGTCGTGGCTTCATCTGGTTCACCGAGGGGCCCTGGAGACGCATTCTGATCACAGCTAGTCTCTGTTGACTACTGGAGAATGGGCTGCAGAGCTCAGGGATGTGGAGCCCACTCTGCAGGTCAACACAGCAATGCAGGAGGGAAGGATTCAGGGCTTGCATTAGCCGCAGGGGGCAAGGAGGGAGCAATGGCATGGGCTGACCAAGGCAGCTGGACAAGTGGCAGGGGTTCATCACTATGAGAGGGGGCCCAGGAAGAGGAGGACAGGTATGAGAAGTGAGTTCAGAGTTGGGTGGGAGTGTCGACCAGGTGTCTCCATTGGGACATGCTGATGGGAACCTCCAAGAGTCCACTGGAGCCTGGATCTGGGGTTGAGGGGGAGAGATGTGGATGATAGAGGTAGATGTGGGATAGAGATTCAACTGGAATCCAAGAAGGTAGAAAACTAAAAGGTCCTAAACTACAGGAAAAATTCTGAGATGGTGGGGTTATGGATGTGAAGAAAGGAAAGCTTGAAGCAGGATCAGTTCCTCACTACTAACAGATTTCAGTTGTTCCTGAGTACTGCCAATGGTACTGAGACTGTGTGTGTGTGTGTGTGTGTGTGTGTGTGTGTGTGTGTGTGTTCAATCGAGCCTCACAATTTCATGCACCAGGCAGGGCATATGTGCTATTCCTATCTTGCAAAGGAGGATCTGCCTTCAGGAGAAGCCAGAAAAGTCAAACATCTTGCCTAAATTGGCAGTTTGTGATGCAGGGTCTGAAATCCTCCACTTGGTGCCCCCTCCACTGCTGTTTCTGGGTGTTCCCTGATTACTCTGGTGAGAAGGAAAACATCTGGGACCCAGAAAATGAGGATTCTTCACGGCCTAGAGGGCTAATGTGCCCCCAAGTTCCCTAGCAGGAACGCTGAGGAAAAAGCCTAAGATAGGACCAGTTCAGTATAAAGTCTCTGTACACATGAGCTGTGAGAGAAGTCACTCTCAGCTTCCAGGCCACAACAACCTGCGGTCATTTTTGGCTAACATCAAGCTAACTCACAGGCCCACCTGAAAGGGTGACAAGAACAGAAAAAGCAGATGGCACATCATCAGTCTACCTCTCACTTGAGACTCCAAGTGTGACAAGTGGCGGATCAGTAAATGTGTACGATCCCATTTCCTAAAGCACCAGATTCCTGCCATACTGAAATACACATGTGCCTCTGTTTGTGTAAGGCCAAAAACTCCTGGGAGGATAGATGCTTTAATGGTGGAGGAAAGAAGACTAAAAGCAAACTGTTTTTATGTATTTTTAAATTTATCTGTACATGTATTACATTTATAATTAAAAACCCCAATAAGGAAATGTACTGTTTTCATCTAGCTCTGAAATGCATCAACAGGTTAAGATGGACTGGTGGACAGAACCATGTGATAGAGGAGTACAGTAAAATGGAGACTCCACATGGTGGGTATTTGGGTGTTCACTGTACAATCCTCAAGCTTTGCTGTGTGTTTGACACTTGCATAATAAAATATTAGAGGAAAAATCTCCAATGAAGATGGGAAGAAAACCAGTCTGGCTTCGAGAAGGCAGAGTCGTCCTGGGCACTGATTTCTATGCACTCTGCCTCAGGCGTCTCGTTGGGAGAATGGGTTTGGGCCCCAGCTCCCTTTCATGTACTCCTCCCCACACTTATGGATGATTTCTTATCCTTGTGGTGCAGTAATGGTACAGATTCCAAATCAGTGTCCCTTGCATTTCCCTCTACCAACTGGCACCCCAGCTGTGAGCCCAAGGGGCAGATTAGACTTCCCTGGGTCCCACACAGTTTCCTGTGCCTCCAGCTGTAGTCTCCCTGTCACTGACTCCAGGCCAGGGTAGAGGTGACGGAGAGAGGGGGATAGGAGCCAGGGATGGAGAGACTTGAGGTTGGCTTTTTCAATAGGATTAGACTTGACCCTCCTCTCTTTTCACACTGGATGTCACTAAGGAAAGGGGAAGACATAGGAGGTAGGAGACACAGGGCAATTCCTCTTCTTATCAAGGACTTAGGCTTGAGCACATGAAGGTCAGCTGCATTTTCTTACTAATAATCAATTACCAGCACACGACACTTTGTGGAACACGTTCGCAAATGGTGCAGTGGTGTGCCTCACCACCCGACCTGGGGCTGCAGATGTGGGAAGGAGGAAATTGGGAACTGCCCCATAGGGCTGGGCCACACAGCAGGGAGCACATTACACTGGGGCCTGGAGCCCTGGCTGCAAAATGGCGCCTGGAGGTCCCGAGAGTAGGGAGGAGTTAGGGGCTGGGGACCTGACAGTGTGGGCACGCCAGCAGGGTCTACACCCAGCATGGAGCCCAGGGAGCAGTGTTCTTCCCAGAGTGGAAAGCAAGAGGTGCACAGATCTGGCCACAGGCCTGAGTGGGCTGAGTAAAACTTCCTGTCCCAATCCCTTTAGCCCTGGAATCAGCAGCCCCCAGATGTCCCTGGAAGCTAGCAGCGGGGTGGAAATGGCTGAAACTGCTGCCTGGCTATCCACTGGTTCTATGGGATTTCCATAGTATTCCTGCAGGAAGCTGCTGCCCACTGTTGGGGACCTCTAGGCCTGAAGCTGAGGACCCTGGGCCTGATACAAATGGAGACCACCTTGTAGACAGACACAGATGCCCGTTGGCATCACCAGGTACCCACAGGAGGGGGCCTCAACCAATGCTCCTTGATGAGTACACAGGAATGAAGCAGTGCTTTTTACCTTTGTCTTACTGGCTCCTAACTACCTCCCTACCCCATCCCATCCCAGCTTCCTGATGCCCTGTGCAAAGCCAGTGTCACTGTCCAAGGGGGGGAGTTTAGAAGTGTTTGGTCTGGCTGGGGGTGGTGCTCAATGATGCCAACGGCTGTCCCTCCAACTAGACTAGGGAGCCAAACCAGAGGCAAAGCTCTCTGGCGCCACAGTGGGAAGGGTGATGCCTGGCAAGGGCTGGGGTGGGGCTAGGGTGGGAAGTGACTGCATACTTCTGCTCCTTCCCTGAGATATCGGGGGAGCACTGACAGCTGCTGTTTGTCAAAGAAAGATCTAGGAGGAGAAAAAGGAGGCTTCTTTTCTTTGGGACCAGCTGTATGCCAGAACTTCACAGGAACATCTCAGTGAATCCTAAAGACCCTTTGGCGGGGGGGTGGGGGAGCAGGGGGGGTGGGGGGGGTGGGGGGGTGTCTCTGCATCAACTCATGTAGATGCTAAGTGGTCATGACTCCCAAGACAAGTTCCTTCTACTTGGCCACCTTACCTCCTTTCCTTAACAGACCAGGCAATAGGGTCTCTTCCCTTGGGGATGGGAAACACCGCCCATCTCACGGACAGCTTCAGATCTTTCTCTTCTTGTGAATGTGTGCATGCAGGGGCCCAAGAAGGGTGGAGGAAGCTAGCTTTAGGGAACTGCACTGCTGCCCCCAGGTACCACTGTGAGGCTTAGCTGCCCTGTGGAGAGCCCTGGCTCCCACATTCCCCATGGGACTTCCAGAGCTGCTGGCGTCATGAAGGGGGTGGGAAGGTCCAAACAGCCACAGATCCATTGCTGCTGGCACCCTGGAGGGAAGATGAAGTTGGTGCGGCTCAGAGCCAGAAGCTGAGAGCAGGACCATACATAACGTATTTCCCCTTGTGTTGAATGGCAGTCAAGGCCCTGGTGGGAAGGAAGGTAGGAGCCAGAGGGAGAACCCCTAGCAAGTGACACAGAGACGCCAGCTCCACCTCCTAGCCTCATTTCCAGCCCAGGGACAGCAAGCCTGACCCTGCTGCCTTCTCAGCAAGTGCAGAGGTGTTCAGCCCCACCTCCCGGGGGCTGGGGAGGGGCAGTGCCATCAATGCCAGGTCTCCCTAGCTCCCTTCTTGAGAAATCTCCAGGAAAAAGAGGAAGAGCAGAGAGTTCCCCTACCAGCAAGCAGTGGCATCCCCACCCCAACACCCTGGATTGTAGGGT
This sequence comes from Canis lupus dingo, assembly GCF_003254725.2. Classification (NCBI taxonomy): domain Eukaryota; kingdom Metazoa; phylum Chordata; class Mammalia; order Carnivora; family Canidae; genus Canis; species Canis lupus. Next base: position 75,757,322 of record NC_064247.1, read on the forward strand.
GTGCTCCAATTGTTTTGGTGGATTGACTGGAATGATGGTAGCCCAGAAGGGTCAACCGATAAAGCTCAGGCCTGGTGGGCTTCATCTTTACTGAGGCTCCCCAGCGTGACTCCACTCTGCCCCTTCTGTTGTAGCCACCTGATTCTAGTTTCCCCAGTGTGGCAAGCTTCTGTGGGTCTCCTGCCCACTGACTCCTCACTCCCCCAGCAGCCCTCTGGTCAGCAGCAGCTGGAGCTCCCTCAGGCCCTCCCTTCTGCGTGCGGGAGGGGCACCAGAGCAGACACCTTGGAGTCTGGCATTGCTATAGCATCTAACAATAGTCCCTGGCAGGGCCTCACTGGGCTGGGCACACTCCACGGCCAGGCCCCGGTTCTCCCAGGCCTAAGGAAAGGTACTTCCATCACAGACTCAGGGTCCCAAGCAGGGACACAGGCCAAATAAGCACCATTTACACAAGTCTGCTAGCTTGGGATAAATGAGCAGGAGGTATTTCTGCTTTTAGGGGAGTTAGATTCTCTCTCCTTTAAAGAAACTTTGTGTGACGTGCAGGTGGGAGCAATGACTTCTGACAGAGAAAGAGGGTAGTCAGGACCTTAAGAAGCAGGGCATGGGTCGGCACTCCAGAAGAAAGCTGAGAGGAGAGGATCTCCTGAAACCACCAAGCTCTCCTTAATACCACTGGCAAAGGAACATGAAATACCCCAGAATCTAGTAGAGGCATGGGCCCCTGGCTGGTCCTGGAATCAAGGCCCCTTAAACTTTCTATGAATGGCTGGCCATCTGTCATGCCCCCCACAGTATTAGGACTCTCTTCTGTTCACAGCAAACTCAGGTCCCCCAGCCCATCTCAAAGCTCATTCTGCTAGCTGAGCAATGTGAGGTCAAAATTTGAGTGCATATTCTTGAGGGTGAGTTCTCTGGTCTCAGAACTACAAGCAGATGTTGGAAAGGGAGAGAAATTAAAGGTCCATTCAAGCTCACCACCTTTACCCAGGTAAGTGGGACCCACCAATGCCTCCCTTATCTTGTAGGGGTCCTGAGTTCAGAGCTGCCTGTGGACAAGGAGAAGGAAGAATGGCACAGTCAGTGCTCTGTGGTCTAGCACCCTCCCTGCACCCTCAGCACCTTGTGAGGTAGCTGTTCATGAGCCTTCCTAGCCAGGTGCTTGCACTGGGAGCACCAGCTCCTGGGCTTTACATTTATCTTGAGCACTGGGTGAACCAGTTAAACTAGTCTTGCCTTTCCTAAGTTGGTTTTCTTTCTTTCTTTCTTTCTTTTTTTTTTTTTTAAGTCTGGCAGGCCGCTACTGGAGGCTTTCCAACCCACAGCTCAGGCCAACCCTCATAATAAGAAAAATACTACTTTCTATCTGCCTCATTTAGGAGGTTTCTACTTTTTTCTCCTTTGGTGGTTAACTAAATTTCATCTTATATAACCACTGTAAATTTTCTAGAAATTTCCCCAATTAGTGCCAGCAATTACAGAAATAGTGTGTGTGTGTGTATGTGTGTGTGTGTGTGTGTGTGTGAGAGAGAGAGAGAGAGAGAGAGAGAGAGAGAGAAATCTCTAGGGGACTGACTGGGGAGTTCTGGTCAGTCTTCAAAAGGAAATAGCACTTTGCTCTCTATCCACTCAGAAAGACTCATCTTGCCTACTTTCTAGAAGATTCTGGGAGCTCTACACTTCACACATTCCTTAAGTCTCCTCACGTTTCTTTTGAACAGGAAAGATAAAGTGAAGGTGAGAATGGGATGATGAGAAATCATGGATAAAGTATGTTCCTCGCAAAACCAAAATAAACACCCAGAGGTCCTGACTTGGGACTTTGGCCTATGGAAGCTGAAAGGCCAGTGCTTTGTGTGAACTAGAACAGGCCCTAGACCAGCTCTGGAGACTTCCACTGCACATACATACCCCAGGTGGCAAAGGCCTTCTCTTATCTGGAGGGTTCAAATGTCTCAGCAAACACAGAGACTAGCGGCTGGGCTAACGGAAGCCCAGCCAAGATGGCAGTTAAGTGTCCACAGAGAGGCCAGCCGTCATTTCTGAAGCATCTTCATGGCCATAAGTCAAATTCCACTGATAGGACCAGATGCAACATGCCTCTCCTTGCCTCTGCTGGGAAGGATGGCTTTTGCAAGACAACTTTGAGTTTAAAGCCTCTAGTTTACACACACACACCCTGTAGAGGTGGTTTTCAATTAAAGGAAGAGGGAAAATGGGACCAGAAGGGGAACAGCTTCAGTCCTGTGTCTCAGGCTGGTTGGCCAACTTCCTCTTCCTCTCAGGGGACTCTGACTCGGGAACGTGACTTCTGCAGATGGCATGTGCTCAGGCCGGGCTGCCATGCTGGCTCTGGGAAGGGAGAGGGGACCCTTCCCATAGCTGTGGGTGGGAGGAGAGCTCCGGGTAGCACCAGGCACTTACAAGCCCCCTGCCTTCCCTGTTCTCCCAATGGGGTGTGTGGGTACCTCTCACTCAGGTGGCCCCAAGAGCACTCTGTCCTCCACAGCTGGTCTTACAGAGTTCTCCCTGATGATGTCAAGAGCCCAGTCCTCTTGGGTGGAGCCCACTCTGAAGCTGCTTTGTGTTCTTATGACAGCAAGGCAGTGTCTACAGAGAACTCTCCCCAGCAACCCACAGGACAAAAAGCGGTCTTCATGAGGGCTCTGCACATGTAGAGAATAAGTGAACACAGTTTCTGAGGCCACGGCTGGGGAAAGCTGTGGGCCTCGGGAGAAGACTCGTCTCCCTCCATGGTCCCAGGCAGAGATGAAGAGCAGAATAAAGTGGGGCTGGAGCATCATCCTTTAAGGAACGTACACTGACAAGTCTGACAGGAAGCCCAGAGCTCACATGACAATGGCTTCAGAGAAGTGGCAGCAGTCAGTGTCTGGGGACAGGGAGAGGCTGTCCACAGGGTAGAAGAGAGGCTTTTGGGCACCAAGTAGGAAATAAAGAGGAAGGAAATGCCAGGGGCAGAGGCAGGGCCACAGTTTTCCCTACAGCTGATCCTCTGAACAAATATGACCAGACTGAGTGCAGCTGAGATAAGTAGGTAACTGGCCTGTCTACATGCATTCAGAATCTTTTGGCTGAGCAAATAAGTAAGAGATAAGAGAATAGTCGGGGGGCAGCCTTGGTGGCTCAGCGGTTTAGCACCGCCTTCAGTCCAGGGCGTGATCCTGGAGACCCGGGATCGAGTCCTGTGTCAGGCTCCCTGCATGGAGCAGGCTTCTCCCTCTGCCTGTGTCTCTGCCTCTCTCTCTCTCTCTCTGTGTGTGTCTCTCATTAATAAATAAATAAAATCTAAAAAAAAAAAAAAACAAAAACCCAAACAAACAAACAAAAGAATAGTGGGGTGTGTTTTTAGGAGAAGGAGTAGATCTGTTCATCAGATTTACTTTGCAGGAACAATCTGGAATCATCAGGTCTCCCTAGGTGAATGCTGTGTGAAGGCAAGAGTAACTGTGGGCTTGAGGAGGTAGGACCTAAGGACAGTTCTGTAAGGAAAGTATACCCAGGAAATTTTCATCATTAGGATGGGGTTCAAGTGATCCCAAGCTCACCTTCCATCCAGTCCACAGACTGAGAAATCCCAGACTTCATCCTGAGCACTGCTATGACTTCAACCCCAGAAGGTAGCCCAGTGATGGGCTAGAGCACGGTCCCCCTCAGATCCAGTGCCTGTTCTTCCGGGGCGCTGGGGTGACTCGGTTAAGTGTCTGCCTTCAGCTCAGGTCATGATCCCAGGGTCCTGGGATCGAGCCCCGTGTCAGGCTCCCTGCTCAGTGGGGAGTCTGCTTCTCTCTCTGACTCTGTACACACACTAGCTCTCTCTTTCTCTCAAATAAATAAATAAAATCTTAAAAAAAAAAAAAAGATGCAGCTCTCCGATGAATGTGGTCTGAAGACCAGATTAAGTACATAAGAGTGGAACACCAGAGAGCTGCCAGCAGTTCACAGTGCCCAGCACTAAAGAGCGGTCAGTCCACTCTCCAGAAAATGATGAAAGAAAACCCACGGACAGGCTCCCATCTTTGAAGGTGACAGTCTTGATCAATGCCAGCTGTAACTTCCTGACCTCTATATTGGAGGGTCTGAGGTGTAAATGTCTTACTTTATTCTGGCAGAAATCCTAAGAGCCAGGTTATTGACAGCCCCATTTCACAGACCAGAAAACCAAGGCTCTACTAAGCTGAGCAACTTGTCTATGATTATACAGTCAGTAAAGGATGGAGGCAGACTTTGAATTCACATCAGCTGGGTTCCAAATCTTTACCCACAGCATACTAGACAGATGTTGACACTTACTTCATTCACAGAGCTACCATGTTAGGGAGACAGACTTGTGTTTCATGGGATGGCCTGGTCTGGTGATTGTACTCACTACTCAGCCCTTAGGCAGCTTCCAAAGTAGGAAGTGGTGTAGCCTTGAAGGAGTGACTAGGTGGCAGGTCAGCATTTCCAATCCCTAAAGGGTGTCCACTTACTGAACTTATTCTGCTGTGGACAGTCAAGGCTTAGGCATGTCATGCACACCCAGAGGTGAGGTGGCATTCTTCCCAGGCCCTCTGCTGTCAGCTGTATAAATGGGCAAAGGCCGCATGTCCCAACCCGAGGTCCCAGGAACTCACGGGACAAAAGGCCTAAGTGGGCAACCCGAGAGAGACTTCCGGTGCCATTGGCCTGACCCCTGGGCCTTCCTTCCTGTTCTACTCCGCTTCCTCTCCAGCTGGTGCACCAATTCCTTGAACAGTTGATTCCTTAACAAAGGATAGACATTCCTGCCAGAAAGCGGGGTGGCAATGCTGCCCGAAGCCATGTGAACTTGGGAAGACCCTCACTCGGAGGCTCCCCCAGCCAAAGCCTTACCGTTGTAGGAGAGGCGAGGTTTGCTCAGACACATTATAAAGTGCATTTCCATCTCATCAGAAGCCACAGACTTGGAACAAATGGGGCACTTGAAACCTGAAAGAGAGGAAAACACTGTGAAATGCTTCCTCAAAACCAAGCATAAACACAGAGGCCCTTAGACAGCTGTGGCCATGTGGGGTTGGGGTCAGCGTGGAGAATTACCATCTTCTTACACCCTACACCCAATTTCTCCTTCATTAATTTTGTGATTTTATCCAAGGCTTCCTGACTCCCACTGTCCTGCCAGCCGCTCGGGGGAGCTTCTCAGAAGGCACTGGCAGCAGGTTTGAGTTTTATTTTCCTTTAGATCCTTTCCCAGGGAGTCTAGTGGGCAGCAGGGACAGGGAGGAATACAATCAAGGCAAACAAGTCATCAGTCTTTGTTGCTGCTTTTTAAAAGATTTTTTATTTATTTGAAAGAGAGCGCAAGGCAGTGCAGGGGTGGAGGTGGGGTGGGGAGCAGAGAGGGAGAAGCAGACTCCTCGCTGAACAGGGGGCCTGATGTGGGTTCGATCTCAGGACCCCAGGATTACACTCAAGCCAAAGGCAGATGCTCAGCTTAACTGCTTAACTAACCTTAACTAATGGACTGAGGCACCCAGGTGCCCCAATCATCAGTCTCATCTTTGACCAACAAAATATTTAATGCCCTTCTTCCTCACAGCCCTCTAACCACGTGGCTGGACCACCTGTGGGAGGAAGCCCTACCTCGGTCACCACCTCCATCCCTCCCTGGCTCCCCCTCCGGTCCACCTCTCTATCCCTCACTCAGGGCACCTGGCCTCCCCGTGGCTCAGGCAGCTGTCCTCTGAGTGTGTGGAGCAGCAGGGTGGCCCTCCAAAACCTTCCCAAATGCCATGCATGCCTTGGCTATGTGCCACTAAGAGTAACAGCTGTTGCACAACACCTGGCAAACACAGGCTGTTGTGACCCCGCTGTCCCACTTCCGGGACTCTGGACTGCTTATACATCCGGGGAGTTTTGTCAGAATTGTACCAATATTGGAGATTTCTGCTGAAAATCTTCTGAGCCGAACGCCATTACGCAAACACAGTCCCTTGAATTATTTTTTTAATAAACAACTTTTTAAAGATAAATGGTTCCTAATTTCCCTCATTCTATTTGTATTGAAATTATTTTCAAACGATTGATTCTTTTCTGTGCTACTGAAAAGATGTAATACCAACGGAAAGTTATTTATTTGTCCACATCAAATTTCACATATTGCCACTTCTCCGTTTTGTGACTAATTCCTACCCACCCAGCCTGGATTTCCTAGGTCCAACACAGCACATCTAAATCTTGTAAAGATGTGACTCTCCTGTTACATTTTTAGTCAACGTGTTCCATGCACGCTGGATGTTGGTAATATCTGCCGACGACATTTCCTATGAAATAGACAAAAGGCGGAGGGCTCGTATTGCCTGTTCAGTGCTTCTGGACAGAGGAGGAAGTCATACCTTTCTTTCCCAGGGCCTTGTTCTTTCTCTATGGAAAGCCCTGGACATTGACAGCTGTGGGTGCCAAGACAGGAAGCAAGGCAGTTCCTGTGTTCCCATGTAGGGCACAAGCACTTTGCTTAGTGTTCTCCAAACCCTCATCTTTTCAATGACAAGGAACTATAGGACCAGCCAGAAAATCCAGGGTCCACTTAACTATGGACAAAGTGGACCTCAGACTCCATGGCACAGTCCTCGTTCCCCTGACCCCTTCCCTCAACGATCATGAGCATCCTGTATCTCAGCTAAAAAAAATCTTACAAGTGCTATCAATCCAAGGACTCTGGCCAAGGTTTGAGCAAGAGCTGTATTTTCTGATCTCTGGGTGGTTATGAATCCATTAATAACAAAGCCAGAGGACTGAAGAGAAGCATGGTGGGGGAGGGTCCATTCCCAGTTTTCTGGCAAAACCAGTTCTCAGATGTGGCAGGCTGATTCTTTTCTAACCAAGGTTAGAAATCTACAGACCCAGTGTGACACATGCTGTGGACAGGTGAGTAATGAACTTGAGTCTTGTGGAACAAGGCTGTCTTCACATCTACCCTAGCTCCCTCTGTAATCTCAGTTCTGCTCTCATGCCCGGGCTCTGCAAATAAACCAGTATTAAGTAACATTCCACAGAATGACCAACCATTGGGAGATTGTCTCATTTGCTTCAGAGATTCCTTCATCTTTTTTTTTTTTTTTACTCCAAAGACCAAGGTTTTATGATACCTTAAATGACTACAGGAGATTTCTAGTTTAAACCTGTTACATTAGCACCCTGTCTATAGGCTTGGGGCTGAGGGCACTGCCAGGGTGGACATGCTCTGGACCAGCTGCTCTAACACCAGGCCCTGATATAGTCAGGTGCTAAAGTGAATTGTTACTACTGATAAAAGGCCTTACACCTCACATTATCCACTTTTCTGATAACCTTGAGAACAGATTCATGGTTATCACTATAATAGCATCAATCACCCCTGCATCCCAAAATGACTCCTTGAATGCAGGACAGGGAGTTGAGTTATAGCCAAGGTACTAGGAAGTAGGCCACCCAAACGAGAAGGTCTATGAGGAAACGTCACTGGACATTTATGCCCTAGAAAAACAAACCAAGGTGAGACTCCCAGGTTTAGGCCTGTGCCCTCATTGTAAAGAGAAAGAGGCCTTGAGGAAGACACAGGTTCAAACACCAAGGGGGTGGGGCTGAGACCGGTCAGATTTCTTAGCTGGCGATCTGAAGTCCTTTCCATCCAGGAAGGAGCCGACTACACGTGATATTGTACCTTACAATAAGAACTATGTATTAAAGGAAAAAAAAAAAGAACTATGTATTTGGTCTTCGTCTTGTTTCTGGCACAGAGTTCCTAACACCCTGGGAATTTCCTACCAGGAGTATTTGGTCTTTTGTCACTGGTTCCCAAAATAGCTCCAGAGCCATAAGGTGAAAAGAATGTCTTGTTACTCATAATGAGTCCCTGTCAACCATATCAGAATTTATGTTAATGAGGTAACTTTGGGAAAGCTCCTTGGTAAACTAAGGATGGGGGCTGGTTGCAAGGGGAACCAAACAGCTGATTAGAGAGTCCAAACTTTCAGTCCCAACCCCTAACCTCTGGGTATGGGGGTGGGGGTGGGGGACTGGGGACTAGAGATGTAGTTCAATCTCCAATGGCCAATGATTTATTCAGGTATGCCTATGTAATGAAGCCTCCATAAGAACCCCAAAGGATGGGGTTCAGAGAGCTTCCATGACAGTGAACCTGTGAAGATTCAGGGAGCATGGTGCCCCAGGACAGGGCACGGGGGCTCACACCCTGTTCCCATACTTTGTCCTCCGCCATCTCTTCCATCTGGCTGTTGGAGTAATATCCTTTTATGATAAAATGGTAAACAAGTAAGTAAAATGTTTCTCTAAATCCTGTGAGTTGCTCTAGCAAATTAAACGAACCTGAGAAGGGAGTCATGGGAACCTCTGATTAAGAACCAGTCGGACAGAAGCACAGGTGACAACCTGAATCTGTGACTGGTGTCTGAAGTGGGGGGCAGTCCTGGGGGAATGGTACCTTCACTTGTGTGGTCTGATGTTATCTCCACGTAGACAGTGTTGAAACTGAGTTAACTGCTTGGTGGTACAGGGAAAACACACACCAGAATAGAGTTTTAAGAAAGAGGTGGGTTGGGAAATATTACAACTGGAGAAGAAGCACCACTGTGGTAGGGAGAGACCTACATTTTAGCAAAAGCAGGGTTAGTGCCACTTGCTTCACCTTTCTCTGGCATGGAGGTGGGGCGTGTAAAGATCAAAAAATAACTCAGTCTATTACATGAGTGGGAAATGACAAGATGACCTAGGTTTTCCAGCTTTGAGATATGGTAAGTGATCTACACTCTCTGGCCCTGTTTTCTTATCTAAAAAAAGAGGACTGTGCCTCTCTCTTGCAAGGATCAGATGAAACAAGAAACCTGAAAGCACCCTACGAAGAAGCTAATCAAATGTATCATCAAGCCCAGCAGTACTTGAGGAGGAAGGAAAAGAGGAAGGATTTAGGGGGCTGAGAGATGGGGGGGGGGGTAGTGGAGCAACAGGGCATAGAGGCCACAGGTCCTGAAAAGTGTGCCAGAGCTGGTGGGTGGTAGCCATCTTTGCTTGCCCCATCTGTTTCCTCTGAACCTCTGAAGCACTGTGCATGGCACTTTCCATACTGCCAGTGTGGGATGAGGCCTCCTGTTTAGCCTCCATGGCTTTCACTCCTGTATGTGATGACAAATTAATAGCTCACAAGTATTGAGTCGTTACTGTGAGCAGCCACTGGGCTGTATGTGTCTCCTCATTTACCATATTACGAAGTGAGCACTCATGTTAACTCTACCTCGCAGAAGAAGACATCAAGAGCTGGGGAGGGTGCCTGGGTGGCTCAGTGGTTGAGCTTCTGCCTTTGGCTCAGGTCATGATCCTGGAGACCCGGTATCAAGTCCCACATCAGGCTCTCTGCATGGAGCCTGCTTCTCCCTCTGCCTGTGTCTCTGCCTCTCTCTCTCTCTCATGAATAAGAAAATCTTAAAAAAAAAAAAAAAAAAAGAGCTGGGGAGCCAGAGCTGGCACACAGCACCCAGGAAGACTGACCGCCCAGAGTGTACCCTGCTTGCTGAGCTGTGGGACAGGCAGGCTGGTCTAAGGAGGAGGTGTTATATGGCAAAAGAAACATCAAGGCTACACAGACTACTGGTTATTACTAAATAACTTCAAATCCTCCACACCATCCCAGCAATTTCTTTTGAAGCATGGTGGGCCTGGATAATCCCGTAGATGGAAACAATTGAGAATTTCTGGAAATTGTGTTAATATGGAAGGACAGAGCTGTGCTTTCTACTTGGTACTGAACCTGTCACTGGTTGGTAAGATGCTGAGTTTGCAAATTACCTTTTAAATGGAAAATAAAGGACATAAGGTAAGAGGGCTGGAAAAACATGGAGAGCTAAGGGGTAAAAACTAATGTCTCCACCTTCTTTCCTGAAAGGTCATCCAATGACCAAGATGGATTTTCCCACTCTATTGCCCCAATCTTTTCTCGTAAATGTTCAGTCACAATTTAGCATCAACAGCTCTATGGAATGATAAGTACTGTGATCTTTATAAGCTATCTGAAGGTTAAAACATCTAGGAAATTCTGATACCATTTTGGAGAAAAGTTCAAGCCAAATTAAAATCAGCTCTGTGAACAAAGACAAACCAAAGGTCCACAAAAAGTCACTCAAATGACAAGATTTAGGCAAATTTCATAAGAGCCTTTCGTCATCATTGAGGAAGTGTGTGCAAGAGATGCTTTCTCTTCGTTCGTGGGAAAGCTAGAGGTAGAGCCACTGGGACACTCCCTGCCAGCATCCGAGCCCAGATAGGGAACTGGGATGCAGAGCAAGCCCACCCAGCTGTTCTCCCTTCTCCTATCTCATTCTCTGGCGGAGGCAGCATCCGGCACGTGTCATGTCTTTAATATGTGCCACTGACAGAGTGAAGTGCCAGCCGAGGCTGACAGTGGTTCCCCTAAGCCATCACCTGCTCCCACCAAGCTGTGGCAGAGACAAGGAAGTTATGTGGTTCCTAGTCTTTCTCTGCCAATCTCTCAAAATGAGGAAGGAATGAATGGCAGAGCAGCAAGAGGGAATTTGTAATTACCCAGTGCTGCAGCAGATGGGCTCTATAAGCAAGTGCTGCTACAGGATTACTCCCCCCCCCCCCCCCACCCCCCCCCCCCCCGCAATCCAGAGGAGCCCTTCTAATGGAGACCTTACTTCTGTTCGTTCTCGTCATCAGATCAGCTGAAAATGATACTGCCAGAACGGCCGACGAGCGTTGTGTTCAGCCAGAGCCCAGCTGCTTCCTGTCTTTCAACAGCAGATTGCGTAAAGGGGGGAATCCTCAGCTGGCTACAAACCAGAGCTCCCCCGCCTTGCCCACCTGGGGCAGGGCCTCGGCCCCTCGAACTGTAAGGTCAGGGTAAGCCCACTGGTAGGTGACCCGACAGAGGCCCCAGGAGCACACACATGTCCTGTACCCTAAGCATCTTCCTGCACCCAGGTCCTTCCACGGCTGATGGGACAACTGAGGAAGGCCAGGAGCCACTGACTCAGGCTGTGATTCTCCTGGTCCTCCACATTTATCTTAGGATGTAATCAGCTCTTCTCATTTCCCAGAACTGCAACCTTCTCCTTTAAGACCTGATTTCTGGGGCGGGACGTGTGCTCTGCATGTTGCCCCAGTTCCCTCCCTGACCCTCCCTGTGATAGCTGATGCGCTATTTTAACGCTGCCCCAGTTCTGCCTGTCTCTGGGATCACCTAAAGGGAGAAGCATCTACAGAAGCAACCAGGGAGAAGGAAGCCAGGCTGTCTAGGCAGGTCCCTGCGTCCCCGGGAAGAGGGGCTGATGTAGATCCCTCTCACGCAGGGGCTGAGTCCCCTACTGTTCAGTTCCTAGTTTCCACCCTGGAGCTCTCCCCTCACATCCTGTGGTGCTTGTCTGTGACATGAGACTTGACTAAATGAATTCAGTAACATGGGATTTCTTACAAAATAAAGATCAGGGGGGTAACATGGGATGACTTTTGACATTTCTATACTGTCGAAGAGATGTGCCCCCAAGAGCAGAGGCTGTAGGTATCATATTCTTCACACATACTTTCCTGCCCAATCCCTGAGAAATAACTGGAAACCAATGCACAGTTTTTGAGTTGGTAAGGCATGGGACAGTCTCGCTTGGAGAACATTCTGAACTAGAAAAAGGCCCAGCACTTCTGACTTGCTTCTTTCAAAACCCCTCTGTGGACTCAGCCTCTGCAGTTCCATTCCAGGGGCTGAGGCTCGCCCCAGGAACCAAGAAAATTCTCATAAGTGGATACCAGAAGAGAGCCACACTGACACCTAAAATCAGTTAACATATTCGTGTATTTTTTAACATGTTTGTTGTGACAGTAGCTCTATATGTCAGCTTGACTGGGTCATGGAATGCCCATTATCTACAGGTGTATTTAGGAGGGGGTTCCTGGATGAAATTAATATCTGATTGGTAGACTAAGTGAAGCAGACAGCCCTCCCCAGTGTTGATGGTCATCATCCAATCCAATTTTGAGCTGTCTGCCTGAATGATCTGGGACACTGGTCTCCTGTCCACAGACTGAGACGTATGGTATCGGTTCTTCTGGTTCTCAGGCCTTCAGACTCAAAGTGGAACTAACTCCAGAAGGGGTTCATGGATCTTCAGCTTGCGGGTGACAGATCATGGAATCTCTTAGCTTCATACTTGCATGAGCCAATTCCTTTTTTTTTTTTTTAAAAGATTTTATTTATTCATGAGAGAGATTGAGAGAGAGAGAGAGAGAGAGAGAGAGAGAGAGAGAGAGGCAGAGACACAGGCAGAGGGAGAAGCAGGCTCCATGCAGGGAGCCCAACATGGGACTTGTTCCCAGGTCTCCAGGATCACACCCTGGCCCGAAGGCGGGGCTAAACCGCTGAGCCACCTGGGCTGCATGAGACAATTCCTTAAAACACTTTCTCTCTTTCCCTCCCTCCTTTCCCCCACCAATGGCTCGGCTCGGTTTCTTTGCAGAGCCCCAATACATCTACTAATTAAACTGCCAAACAATAAAACTTGAAAGACTGGCAACGTCAAATGTTGGTGAGGATGTAGAACAACTGGAACTCTCAGATACTGTTGGCAGGAACCATTTTGGAAAATGGTCTGGTAGTTCTTTATATACCTAGCCTGACATAAGCAACTCCTCATTTACACATTTACCCAAAAGAAATGAAGATAGGTCTACAAATAAATGTTTATAAGAATTTTCATCACAGCTTTATTCATAACAACCAAAAACTGGAAATAACTGCCCATCAGCAGAGGTAAATAAACTGTAGCATGATGGGTTATAATAGATCACCACTCAGCAATAAAGAGCAATGACTACTGATATATGCTTCAACACAGATGGATATTAAAAACATGCTGAGGACGGACATAAAGGAGTACATATTATGATTCCAAATGTATGAAGCTTTACAACCGGGAAAATTCTATAGTGGAAAAAAATCAGAACAGTGCCTGTCTCCAGGTGGTAGGAGCTGGGGCAGAAATGAACTGAAGAAGGGATGAGAGACCTTTTTGAGGGAGTGAAATATTCTAAATCATGAAGAGGATTTGGGTTACACATATGCATGTACATGTCAAAATTCAATGAATGTACACTTAAGATTTGAGATTCCATTGTTTGTAACCAGAAAAAAGAAAAACTAAGCAAATATTAAACTAGTTAATGGTATACATGCTGAAGCATTTAGAGCAACATGTACTGACATGTGCATTGAGATGAAATGCATAAAAATGATGCATAAGTTAAACTTCTTCCCATTTTCCTGTATATTTGAAATTTTCATCATAAATCATCAAAAAAAAGTATCAAGCAGTGAGGGTGTATGTGTGTGTGTGTACATGCATGCTAATTTAGCTACTGGTCAGGGAAGGCCCCTCTGAGGGGGTGACAGGTGCCAGAGAACTTGGTGTGTTAGGATAATAAGGGTCAAGTCACAAGCACACTAAGTACCAGAGGTGGCAGGGGACAGTGGGGACATGCTCTCTTACTGTCTATGCTCAAATACTTTTCATTTATTCTGAAAGCTGAATCGATTATCTTGTCTGGATAGAGGATTCTTTTTTTCCTCCAGCTTTATTAAGGTATAATTAACAAATAAAATTCTAGGTGCACAATGTGATGATTTAATATACATAATACATTGTGAAATGACTGCCACAACTAGTTAATATATGTATCACCTCACATATTTACATAACTCTTCTTTTGGGTGAGAAGACTTAAGATTTTTTACTTTATTTATTTATTCATGAGACACACAGAGAGAGAGGGAGGCAGAGACATAGGCAGAGGGAGAAGCAGGCTCCCTGTGGTGAGCCTGATGTGAACTCGATCCCAGGACCCCAGGATCATGGCCTGAGCCAAAGGCAGACGCTAAACCACTGAGCCACCCAGGTGTCCCAGAAGACTTAAGATTTTAGCAAATTTCCATCATACACTGCAGGATTTTAGGGTTTCAGGTCGCTTACTAACATCTTTAATCGACTTGGAGTTGATTTTGTATATGGTGTAAGATAGGGATCCAGTTTCATTCTTTTGCATGTGAATACCCAACTAACACTACTGAACAAACTATCCTTTCTTCATGGTATATTCTTGGTGCCTTTGTAAATAACTGACCATATATATGCATGGGTTTATTTTTGGCCTCTATTCTGTTTCATTGGTCTATGTGTCTGTTTTTATGCCAATACCATACTGTTTTGATTACAATAGCTTAGTAACATAATTTGAAATCAGAAAGTGTGATATCTCTAGTCTTATTGTTCTTAAGATTGCTTGGACTATTCAGGATCTTTTGTGGTTCCATGCACATTTTAGGATTATTTTTCCTATTTTTGTGAAAAATGTTACGGGAATTTTGATATGGATTGCACTGAATGTGTAGATCACATTTTAACAATATTAATTCTTCTGATCTATGAACATGAAATATATTTATTTGTGTCTTCTTCAATTTCTTTCATCAGTGTCTTATAGTTTTCAGTGTACAAATCTTTCACCTTCTTGCTAAATTTATTCCTAAGTATTTGTTTTTGATGCTATTGTAAATGGAACTGTTTTCTTAATTTCTTTTTCTGATACATCACTGACTCTACTGAATTTATCAGGTACAACAATTTTTTGGTGGAGGCTTTAGGATTTTCTATATAATAATACTATGTCATTTCATAGTTTACTTTTTCCTTTCCAATTTGGAGGACTTTTATTTCTTTTTCTTGCCTAATTGCTCTAGCTAGGACTTTTAATATTATGTTGAATAAAAGTCGGCCTGAGTATAGGATTATCGAGTTGTTTTCCGTTTTTTCCTCAACGGTCTACAGATAAATTCTACCATATTCTAGCTTTTTGATGCTGCAAATAGAAAATTTGATATTCTTTTTCCTTTGTAAGTAATGTGTTTCTTTGCCCTGAAAGCTTGGAAGATTTTTCCTGTCATCCTTAGAGTTCAAATATTTTACCAGGATATGCTTAGATGTGTCTTAATTATTCCCTTAGTGGTAAGTCATGAGTTTGTTCACCAATTATTTCTAGTGTTCCTCCTCCTAGCTATATATTATAGTAAGATTGCATTTTTGCTTATTCACTTTGAAGTTAAAAGTGAGGTTTTGATTTGCTTTGGCTAGTGAAATGTGAGTAAAAGTAATAATGTATACACTGCCAAGCAGACAGCAGACTTTAAGCACTAGCTTATGATTCACCACAGACCTGAACTGCTGTATTGAGATGAACCCTCTACCACCTGAGGTTCCTAGGTAACAATGAGCAGACTACCACTCCACATACCGCCCCTGCACCCGGCAACTGTAACCTGTACTGGGTACTGTACTGTGGGGGGAAAAAATGAATCTGTTGAGTTTAAACTACTGAGCTTATGGGACTATTTTTATTACATCATCAACCTAGTTCTAGCCTGTCCTGACCAATACACTCTTCCTCTACCTTCTTTTCCTTCTAATATTCCTATTACTGATATGTCAAATTTCTTGTACCTCTTCCAGATCTCTTACCTCCAACTCCATAACTTCTGTGTCTTGGCATTTTCTCAGGAACTCAGCCTCTCTAACTCTTGGGCCATGGCTGCCTGCCCTGCTGCTTGGCTCGAGGAGGTAAATAGCTGGCATTGTAAGTCAAAAAGATGAGATGTGCATTCCAGCCATTACTGTCCCAAAATCCTCTCTGTCTGGATATTAATATTCTATTTTTTAAATATACACACTTCCTTGCATCAGCAACAATTCACACACTTATATCATTTTTAATGTCTATGTATTCTATAGTGTTAATATATTGTGTTTAGCTTTTTCCTTTTGTGGGTGTTTGGATTCCCAATTTTTACCTACTATAAAGATTCTCTCAGTAGTGATCTCCAATCTCTCTACTCTAAGCACAGAATATTCCACCCCCAACATATTTTTGCTGTTTCTGGATTCCAGCTGACTGGTTTGAAGGAAAGAAAACTGTATCAAGAGTCAGAAGAACCAGGCTCTCCCTATCACTAGCCAGGTGGTCTTTTGCAAGCTATTTAGCAGTATTTATATAGTGCCCAGTGTTGTTCTAAACACTCTAAAGAGTGTTCTGTACAGAGAAAAAGATATGTGGAATGTGAGGTGGCCATTTTACTTATGCTGCATGCAGTACAGCTCAAATATACTAAGGCTAACTGTTAAATCTCCCTATTTTATTTCTTGGTCTGAAGAACAGGCAAAGAAATGAAAAATGAGTTGATCCTACATAACATATTTTGTGGACTCTAAGATGCCATCAATTTAAAGAGACATTATTATAAACCTTCAAGAGAGGGAAAAAAAGAAAACCTCTGCCAATTATAATCTTAAGGTGTGATGATATGATACATACTGATTTTTGAGTTGTTAAATTGTGAAATGCATGTGCCTTAGAATCAGTGAATATATGAGAAATACATATATGGATATTTAAATCTACATATATAGACCAAATCCCAATCATATACCCGATACATTTACTCCTGTTTATTTACTGCAAATGAGAACTGGCTCAATCAAGATATCTACAGAGGGAACAAAGGGAAGAGCTGCAGGGTGTGCACATGGATATGTATGTGTCTGATGACATCAAGCCCACTCCGCTTTTACAGAAACTCTAGGCAGGTGGAGCCCAAAAACAGCATTCTAGCCAAGTGAATAAGAGGAAAGGCATTTGCCGGAACAGGAGCTATGGCTATTAATCTGTTCTGTTTCCTTTGCCACTCTAACCTACTTCTTCCAGAGAGAGGCCCTAGGACTATTTAAGAGGAAGTGTTGGGGAAAGGGGGAAGTGGGAACATGATGGTCTGATGATCCAAGCCTGAGCAAGTATGAATATGGAAAAGATAAAAGCCTCAGAGTGACTGTGATCAAGTCCCCAACTAGTGCCCAGGGAAGATGAATGTAAAATATAATCCTTGGTCACCTAGCTACCATGCTTAGTCAAGTTCAGGAGCATCCAATCATGATTCAAATAGTGTGTAGGTAGGCTCCAGATTAACATTTGGCTTTTATTTTAGAGATGTCTTATTTGAGGGATGGATTCTCTATTACAAGAGTAATACTGTCTAAGGAATCAAGCCAGAATTTCTTTAAATACTTAGATATTAGTGATCACCTAAAAGCTAGGCAATGGGAGAGACAGGTCTGGCCAGGAAATGCATAGTTACTTAGCTAAATACCATGCTTTCCTCCCAATGGCTGCCCCACCTCATTCCAATCCCTAACACACCACACATCTATGGCCCTTGGACCCAATATCCATAGTTGCTGCTGAAGTGGGTTTTCCAGTGTTTGGGCAACTCTAGAGAACACTCTTAGATGTACGCAGGAATCCTCAGCCTTTTCTTCATAAATTCAACAGCAAACAGTGGGGCCACAAACCATGTCACCTCAAAAAAGACAAAGGGAACAATAAAATCCCTTTGGGCAAAAAAGGGCAGTTATCACCTGCAGAGGATTTGTGGAATGGTTAGCAACAGAAGGGAGCCTCACTTCTTCCAATTCCAGTTGGGGACACTGAATAGGACATCAGGCATGTAGGTCCAGCTTCATTCACAGCAGGTGCCAGCAGCCAGGTCTGTGGAACCACCCTGCTCTTGGCCTGTTTCTCTGATATTCTTTTTCAAATCCTGGGGTCTTGATTGATTTTTTTTTTTTTTTAAATCAACGAACTTTGCTTCTTCTTCTTCTTCTTTTTTTTTTTTTTTGCAGTTTATGATTTTATTTTTTAAAGGATTTTATTTATTTATTCATGAGAGACACAGAGAGGAGAGAGAGAGAGAGAGAGGCAGAGGGAGAAGTAGGCTCCATGCAGGAAGCCCGGCGTGGGACTCGATCCCGGGTCTCCAAGATTACACCCTGAGCTGAAGGCGGTGCTAAACCGCTGAGCCACCAGGGCTGGCCTGAACTTTGCTTTTTTTAATGAATTTTTTGGAGGAGGTGGAATTAAAAGTGAAAAGGAGAGTTATGGAAGGGAAAGGACAAAGAAGCAAAGATTCACACAAAATCTATACAGGATCAATAGTTCATTTCTGAGCTCCTGAAGGCATCATCTACCTCGGTGTCCATATGGTTGATGGGAATTTCACTGACAAGAAGGAAAACACTTGAACATACTACTGTATCATGTTCAACCAGAATCTGACTCACCAGGCAAATGGACATGACACTCACATCTAAGTGACTGCTCATATTAAAAAACATCATTTGCCTGGCACTACTGATGCCGACAGCCCTGGCCTTCATGTCACTGAAGGTCTGCTGGAAAACTCCTCCACAGCTCTCAATGTAATCTCAGGATGCAGCACACGTGTTGCTGTATTCACTTCCTAACAACTATCAGCTCCAGCTTGGGCCCTGGCACGCAACAATACTGCAGGCTGAGCTTGGCTATTTGGCAGAATGAATGCTGGCTGGCTTCTTGCCTAGGCCTAGACCTGGCCCTTTCCCAGCAGGGCATCCTCTGCTCAGCTGTACCTCCAACACAGAAGTAGATGGAAGCAGGAACTCAGAGGACACAGTCCTGTAGGCCACAACTGTGCTTTGAAATGGAATCTAAAGAGGAAGAAGCCAAAAGAATAGAATGGAGTTGTTTTTGAGAGCCTAACTGCAGTAGAACAATCAATCTTATCAAAGGGAACTCTAAGGTTTAGAGAAAGCCTTCATGCTTCACTCCTGGCTTTTCTGTCATCCACGGCTGTGAGTACCACAGAGGAGATGCAAAGAACCTAGAGAGCTAGGAGGTACTGACCAATGAGTTAAAAAAGGATTCCCCAGAGACCCTCCAGACACAAAGCATGAGCTATAAGGATCATCAATTCTAAGCTCCCTCCCTAAAATAGCGTATGACCCCTATCAAGACACATAAAGCATGCTACTGTACTGGTTTTCCAATCTGTGCTTCAGATCGCTTTGAGTGTGGTACACAAAAATGGTACAGGGAGTTAGCAAGAGGAAAGACACTTCAACATGGTGGAAGGAACGTGGCAATACCTCACAAATCCTTATTCACAGTACTAGTGCCAAAGTGATGAAAGTCAGGGGTCTCCCAATGATAAGCAATCTGCTTGGCTGGCAAACAAAAAACCTGTGATATGATATAACATGTAAAATCAAGTATATCTCAGTGGACAAAATATTAAAACAGTAAGCTGACCCTGTGTTGCACCTTATACACGTTTATGCAATGGGAGGACCACATAAACAATTCCTTCTTCATGTTGACATTTCTACCTTGATGACTATTTTTGCACAGATTTTGACATCCCCTCTTTTTTTTTAATGATTTTTAAATTTATTTACTCATGAGAGACACAGAGAGAGAGGCAGAGACATAGGCAGAGGGAGAAGCAGGCTCTCTGCAGGCTGATGTGGGACTTGATCCCAGGACCCTGGGATCACACCCTGAGCCAAAGGCAGATGCTCAACCACTGAGCCACCCAGGCATCCCTGACATCCCTTCATTTCAAATCAGCACATCAACTTACCAAAATATTGGCATCAGGAACCTAAATATTGATCAGTATCACTTAAAGATACCTAAAAAAATAAGCAACCAAACAGAATGAAAAAACATGGATCTGGACTCAGAATTCCACCATTCAAGTCATAAGCTACGCGGCCAAGGCAGAGTCGCCTAGCTTCCTTGAACTCCTTTTCTTTTGGTCTGTAAAACAGGAATAATTCTGCCAGCCTCGCCATTAAATGGAAACCTATGTGTAAAAAGCTATACAAACATGCGACAGGCAGAATAATGGTTCCCCAAAGATGTCCCGATCCTAATCCCAGATTCCTGGGAATAGGACAAAAAGGGCTTCATTGGTGGGAGAAATTAAGGATTTTAGAATGGGAGATCATCCCAGATTATCCAGGGGAGCCCAATGTAATCGCAAATTTCCTTACAAGGGAACAAGAGAGATAGGAGAGTCAGGAGAGCAGATGTCAAAGAGAGATGTGAAGATGCTACGCTGCAGGCTTTGAAGAATCGAAGAGGCCATGAGTCTAGAAAAGTGGGAGCCTCTAGAAGCTGGAAAAGGTGAGGGAATGGGTTCTGCTCTAGAACCTCCAGAAGGAATGCGATCCTGCCAACACTTTGATTTTTAGCCCAGACTATTTCAGACTTTAACCTCCAAAAATGTAAGAGAGTAAATTTATGTTGTCAAATTTGTGATAAGTTGTTATAGCAATAATAGAAAATTAATGAAGAAAGTTATAGGAGACATGGTTATTCTCCTAAACAATCAAATCTTAAAGGGGGGAGGTAGCTGGGGTTCCCTGACTGCTAAAAATTGCTGGAGCATGATATCCTCTCTTGGAGCACCACTGAAAATTGCACAACTATTTGCCACACTCAAGTTGGATGAGCAACCAAGTGAGTCAGCCTGTCTTGTCTGCCCATTCATTTTACTCTGTTTATTAAGTGGTAAGGAAATATGGCAAAGCCCTGAATATAATTTCTAGGCTCATAAAGATCTGTTAGGAAGGAGAGAGGCAACATGACTGCAGAGTTCTCATTCTTTTCATATTTTTTCTAGTCTTAAGTGAACATCTAGTGAGCATACCTGACATGCAGCTTCTTAACCTGAACACTTCTAGAATGAACATCTCAGGGTCTGTCAACATCCTGAAATAATATGGCAGGTTCTGTGGCAGGGATGTTTTTGTCTGGGGGAATGGATCCATACACTTGGATTGTCAAAAGGGTTTGGGCTTATAACTTAAAAGCTAATAACCATTTGTATAATAAAAGATTACAGACAGAAGATTATCTGACATTTTGGGATATTTTGAAAACAGACCCAACACTTGTGACTTACCTTTAGTAGGGAGTAGAGGGACCAGCCAAAAGAAAAATATGGAACCTGGCCCTCCAGGGCTCCACACCTCATGATCAGGGTCATTTAACATTTACTAAAGCACATCAGAGAGCCATTTACAACAAGTCCATTAAACATAATTTCCCTTTCTACGGAGTCCGCATACATACACTCATCCCTGCCTACAGAATACTCTCTCAAGGACACCCACCCTTCAGCAACTGCCCCCATTTACAATGAAGAACACCTTCAAAGAGTTATCTGCAATGGCTCTCTTCACTTCCTCTCCTTCCATTCCCTCTTGAACTACCTCAATCCTCAAAACTGCCATTACTAAGGACCTCTGCATGATTACGTGAAGTCAATTCTCCAAAATTCAGCAGCATTTGAGAAAGGTGATCCTCCTCCACCTGCCCCCACCACACTGTCGTTACACTTACTTGTTTTTTGGTCCCCTATAATGCCCTTTCCTCTGACGTCTGCTAGTTCCCACTTGCCTCCTTACACAACCTCTCTAACAGCCACCAATCTTGATTCACCCTCCCAGGGCCAATGTACTTTATATTCTTCTAAGCACTCACCACCAATGCACCTGCTATCTGTTGCCCCCATTTCAATATAAGCTCCGTGAAGGCAGAGTCTTTTTCTATTACGGCTGTATTCCCAGATCATGACATATGATAAGCTCTTGAAAATATCTGCTGGATGAATGAATATCACACTTCATGCAACTGTGTGAAAAAGGCCCAGATGTACAACTGGAAAGAGATAACAAATTAAGGGTATGTCAAACTGTTGTTTGAGTCCATTCCCAGCAGGGGCCACCTTCTACCACTCAAGGCTCCACCAACTGCCAGACCACAATGAGAGTTAAGTAGGATGGTGCAGTGTTGTAGTTAAAAACCCACTGCGGTCATGCTGCTTCCTGCCCAACTCGTGGTTCTGACATAGGGTGCAGATAGTAATCACATGTGCGTGTACACAGAGTGCAGGCACCCTTGCTACCAGCACTATGGTGTACAGCGGATGTGAAGGGCTCTGCTTGGGTTGCCACCTGGGCAGGGCTTGAAAGTCCTGGGGGCAGGAAAGAGGTCAGCCCTGCCTCCATGCTACACTAAGTCATACTGAGTTAGAATACTCTGTGGTTTCTCTTTCCTCTCACCAACAAGAGCAGGCAGAACCTTTCTATAGACTTCTCCCCACATGGAAGTGCCTAGAGATCCAATAGCCATTTCCTAGATGGTGGGGACTTCTGAATGCTTTAGAAGTCTAATAGATATATTTCCTTAAAAAAAAAAAAAAAACCCACACAACTTTTTATTATGGAAATTTCTAGACAGACAAAAAATAGAACATAATGAGCTCCCAGGTAATCATCATCTAACTTCAACAATGATCAACTCAGAGTCAGTTCTGTCTCATTATCTCTTGGGGTGTACATGTCTTGGTTTGCTTGGACAATCTTGGTTTAAGCTTGTCCTGATATAATTTTTTTTTTAAGATTTATTTATTCATTTGAGAGAAAGAGAGAGTGTGTGCATGTGAGTTGTGTGGAGGGGCAGAGGGAGAGTGACCCATGAGATCATGATGTGAGCTGAAACCAAGAGTCAGATGCTTAACTGACTGAGCCACCCTGGCACTCCTGTCCTGGTATAGTTAAGAGCCCTCTCTTTTAGTCTCAAACATACCTGGGACTGGACAATAAATTATATGGTCACCTGATTTCTACCCCAACCCACTCCCCACCACACCCAGGTTGTTTTGAAACAAATTCCAGACATAAGTCCATCTATAAATAATTCACATTGTGGTAACAGATATTTTAATACAGATCCACACCCGTTACACACTGCTCTTTCAACACTCTTGTTGGGGGCTTTCATGTCTCATAACAGAAGAGCCAAGAAAGGAGAGTTAAAATTACCCCTGGATAGGCTCTGTGCTATGTGCTTGCATGTGGGTCCCTATATCCCCCCTGTGGACCGATGGAGTGACCCCAGCTTATGGATGGGGCTACCAAGCACATGGAGAAGCCAGTTATGTCTTATGCCTGACTGCCTCCACTGTGTGGCCTCTTTGCACTACCAAGCTGCCTCCATACAGGAGGTCTAGAAACAGTCATGGACAACAGGGTAACAGAACAGACCTTGGCAGTTGTGGCTTATTTTATACATGGACACAAAAGGACCAATGTGATTCTGAACAACTCAAAGTGAAGAAACTCAAACTTCAAACTGACCCACAAGAGAATAAAACCCCAACCTTTATCTCTGGATGGTATTGCTGTAAGATTCCAGAGCCAGGTTAAAAACTGGGGCAGTCTAAGGAGCTTACCTTCCCAGTACCTAGGAGAGAATGGGGCGAAAAAGAAGACACAATCCTCTCTTTTGAGTCTTCAAAAGAAATGATCCTAGAAAGTTCACTGGTCTACCCCACCTCTGGGGTATGTTTCCCAGAGGCCAATCAGAAGATAGCACAGGGTGTTCACTACAGCACTGAGTAGCAGTGAGCTCCAGGCATATATATGAGTATCATGTAGAGCATGTATACTCTGAAGCATTATGTAGCAGGCATCAGCAATGGACTGAACATACACACAGGATAGATAATGAACACAGTGACAAGTAAAAAAAGAGAGACAGAGAGACAGAAAGAAACAAAGGATTTGGAGTACCAAGCCATTCACTTAAATGAAAAACACGAACTAACATCCAAATGCAAAACCAAAAATAAACACTACACATATGCACACAAAGCAACAATTCATAACACACCAGTAAGGGAATACACATCAAGCACATCTGTACTGCTGGCTGTGGAGTAGAATGGCGAATAGGAATAAAAGGGAGTAAATCAAAGCACAAATTAATAAAACCAAGAGAACGGCCTTGCCCAGATCAATGATAAAATGCCACAAACTGAGAAACAGTATTAACTCAACACTCTGCATCAGAGGGAAATTTAAAAAAAAAAAAAAAAAAAAAAAGCACACTATTAACAGAGGCCAGCAAACAATCAATACTTGTGAAAAGTAGAGCCTGGCCTCAATTTTTCTAATGCTCTCTTTCACTCCTTCACCTGATTAGCTAACTGGCTGACAAATGGCCCAGGATCAGGGCTAGGAGAGCAGGGGGACTGACACGATGCCTCACTCATTCCTGCTGCTTACATGTGAGAAGGGTATGACAAATGGCAGCACCTGGGTTTCATCCCTTTAGCCCCTGCATTTCAGAGGTGAAGGTAGGTGGGGGGTTCAGAGTCCCATACACTGCACTGCCTCTCCTCAAAGTGTGGGCCTGGAACTAACGGATGGTCCCAGAGGCACCTGTTTCCGGCTTGGTGACTCAAGTCACAGCTCTGGTTAACATTTCTTACCAGAAGAAGGAGGAGTTTGATGGGATGATCTAAAGCCACAATTGCTCCTTGCTCTAATACTTAGTGCTTGTGGGCACATGTGTGTGTCCTACCACATAATTAATCCATATTATTAAAGTCTAATGTTCAATTGTGTGTACTGAAAGCTGAATCCACTTTCTCCATTTTATTGAGGGTTGCCAAATGCCAGGCACTGATTGGCGTAGAAGGTAGAAAGAGTACCGTCCTGGAGCTTAAACGCTGATGGGGGATACACACAGGCACACGGGCAAGTGGACTGCCTCATAACCACTAGGATGAGAGGGACAGGACAAGGTGCCAAGTGGGACTGGGAGTAAAGCCCTCAGTGAGATCTTGAGGCTGGGGGCTGGAGTGTCAGAAAGGCTTCCGGTACCTAGGTACAGCTAAGCCCAGACGGGAGGGTAAGTAGAAGGCAGCCAGGCAGCTAGGGTCGGTGAGCAGAAGGAAACAGAAGGAAGGAAGGGAGCAGAAGGCTCTAGTTCTAAGTAGATGGGACAACATGGCCAAAGGCATGAGGACAGAGAGGCTGTTCTTTCAAAGAAATAAAATGATCAGTGTGGCTGGATCAGAAAGGTAAAAACTGATTACTAGCCGAATGGAGTAGCAGCAGACTGTGTTTTCCAAAAAATGGCCTTAGGACTATTCCCAGTCCCACATGCACTTCCAGACCTTGCCATTCTTCACCAGGCTCTGGAATCTGTTTTCCCTTTCCTTAAACCTTGGTGGGCTTGTGATTGTTTTGACTAAGGGAATAGAGCTGATACACTATGACTTGTGAATCTGTCACAGGAAGACAGAGCTGCCACCTTGCACTCTCTCAGGACCCAGCACCCCCGAACCCAGCTGCCATGCTGTGAGGAAGCACAGGCCAAAGGGAGAGGCCACACACAGCAGTATTCTGGCCGAGAGTCAGCCATGTGAGTCAAGAGGCCATCAAGAGACAGTACCCCATCACCCAGTTATCCAGCTGAAGCCCCAGATATCATGGCTGCTCCTGCTGTCCTCTATGCAAATACCAGAGACACACTCTGTGAGCATAATAGTTATCTTATACCTCCTAGTTTGGGTTATTTTGCTATGCAGCCCTAGTGCAAGAACTGGATACATAAAATACAGCATATCCATATAATGGAAAACTGTGACAGCAAAGCAAATGGAAGGTCCACAACCATACTTAACAATATGGGCACGTCTCACAAATATACCGAGGAGGAAGGGAACAGACATAAGAGTGCAGAGTTTGTGATTCTATCTACTTAAAGTACAATTATAAGACAAATCCATGCTGTTACAAGTCAGGAGAACCGTTACCTGATATGGGGCAGTGACTGGAAAGGGCCATGATGGAGATCTCCTAGGATGCTGCTTACAGAGTTGTTCAGTTTGTGAAAATTCACCAAAATGCACACTTAATGATATAATGTTATCGTTAAGAAAGTGGATAAGCACTTTTCTGTATGTACATTAAACCATAATTTTAAAAAAAATTCCTTCTTTTAATGTTGACAGGTAGAGTGACCAAAAAAAAAAAGTGGATGCTAAAGAGGGAAGTAGGGACCAGATCTGATAGGGCCTTGTAAGGCACATCAAGGACTTAGGTGCATTATTCCAGAAACATTACAAACTATCCAGCAATTCTGACATTGACTACATTTCAGAAACACCACTTTGGTTACAGTGCAGTAAACAGATTGAGTTGGTCTGAAAGCCTGCAGAACAATTAGGGGGTTGCTGCAGTCATTCAGGCCAAAAGTGGTGTGAATGGAGAAAAACAGGCCTGGGCCAGGCTACCCCGCTGCCCTGCCAACCCCTGGTAAACATTAAGGTCCCCTATGCCACTAGGGCCTCTGGACTGGCTGCCCAATGAGCCATCTGGCAGACTCAGAATCCAGGAGGGACATCTGGTTGATGTAACCCTGAACAATTACTTATCTTGATTACTAAAAATTTTTTGGCATCTTCTTATACATTGTGCCCAACCCTGGCAGAAAAGTATATGGATTAAAAAGATCCTTAAAGGTGTTCATATTCTGGGGTTTATTATCTTAGAAGTCAGAGAAGTGGGTGCAGAAGTAGTTAACAATAATGCTCAAGCTTCTGGCTTCAGAAAGCGGATAAATAGTGCTTTTTACGGACATATGAGTCCTAGGAGGAGGATAGGTTATGGGAAGGGGGTGGGGATGAAGGTGAGGGGCAGTTTTGAACACATCAAGTTTGAGTAATCTGAGACACACACAAGTGGAAACAGCTGGCTCATCTGGTGTGAGGACCTGAGGCCCAGAGGGAAGGTTTGGAGTGGGGATGTGCCTGAGGGTAGAAACACTTTAAAACAGAGAAGGAAAAAAAAAAGCCATGGGAACAGAGAAGCCCACCCTAGAAGAATGTATAAGGATCCCAACCTGGCCCCTGAGGGAAACTAACATTTAAAGGACCACACTTAAACATGAGTGCAAATACCATGGATACTGGACATAGAAGAACACAGCTAAGAATAATATTTACAGTACATACTCTGAGATCCAGAGCAAAACAAAATAAAACACAAATGAAGTTTCCAAACTATAGCTATCTATCTGCAGAGCAACTCTTTCTTACTTTCCTTTTGTTCTTGTTTTTGTTAGCTGGAAAGTGGTGTTACTAAAAGACTACCTCTTGACTTTGGCTAACCTTAACTCAGATCTTTAAAATGATAAAACAACACTGTTCTCTCTGGCTTACAAGCAGCAGAAAGTACCCTTCTCTTACTTTGAGTCCTACTGGTTCACCTCAGGCCTTGGCTTGATTCCATCCATTTGCTGACTGAAATGGGGAGGCGAGAGTGGACCCTCCTATTTTTGAGTGCATCCAAATGACGTGGTGAGGTGGCTTCAGGCCTGTTTTGCAGAAGAGGAAAAAAGACTCACACAAGTAAGGAAATGGACCCAGGGTGACAAGGGAAGTGTGCTCTCCAGCCCTAGCCACCAGGGCCAAATTTTAAACTTGGATTAGGGAGATTATATTCCATATCCCAGAGGGAAGCGGGATGGCTGGCTGGAGACTCGGAGCTTGCTGTACAGACTCCAGACCCCAGAACCAGCCTTGGCCTTGCTCCTGGCGCCAGCTAGTGTTGGAGGCCCTCGCACACACCTGGGGCCCTCTGTCTCCAGAGGCCACACTCCAAAACCAGATCACCAGGTCTTTAACTTTTTGGACTGACTGATGTTTGAGCTTGGCTTCAAAAGGCACAATCAACCAACTAGACAATTGGTGAAAAAAGAACAGCAGGTAGGAATTAGAACTCAACTCAACCTCCCAAGGAAGGGGTTCTTGCTGCCCCACTGCCTGCTCCCCACACAGACAGAGGCTCCCAGCCTGGTAGTGTACCCACCCTGCGGATGGCACAGCACTTGGGAATTCTCCCCCTAATCACTTCGGCATATTATAAAGTGTTCATTAATTGTAACTGCCATCATCTTCCAGTTTGAGGCTTTACCAAGGCACTGCACCCTTGAGGAATGCCGGCACTTGGCTGTAGACTCTGAGGCCTGTTTGATATGACATCCTTCGTCTCCAATGTAGATCAATAGATTTTTATTGTAAAATGTATTTCTGTGCTAAAATATTTATATGTTGATTTTTTTTCTTCTTATGCCATGCCATCTATAGTATTTTGAATTTTTTTTCATTCTATTTTTTTTTTTAATTTTATTTATTTGACAGAGAGAGAGAGAGAAAGTGTGACCACACAAGTGGGGGAGCAGCAGAGGGAGAGGGAGAAGCAGGCTCCCCACTGAACAAGGAGCCCAAACCCAGGACACTAGGATCATGACCTGAGCCAAAGGCAGGTGCTTAACCCAACAGAGCACCCAGGCGACCCTCTCCTTTAAAAAAAAAATGTATTTATTTGTTTGTTCGTTCATTCATTCATTCATTCATTCAAGACACACAGAGAAAGAGAGGCAGAGACATAGGCAGAGGGAGAAGCAGGAGCTCGGTGTGGGACTTGATCCTAGGACCCTGGGATCATGGCCTGAGCCAAAGGCAGATGCTCAACTACTGAGCCACCTAGGGGTCCCCCCCACCTTTTTTCATCTTGAAATACATTTTCTTTACATGGAAATAATACAACCTCACTAATCTCTTTTAAGACATAATTATATTATAGCCTATTGTACAGAGATAGAATTCTTTAGCTGATTTCCTACAGATAGACATTTAGGTTGACTTCAGTATTAGAAACAACACTGCATCTTGACAGCACCTGAGTATCTTGGGCACTTGTCCAGTTTCATCCTTTGGGTAAATTTCACAAAGTAAAACTGCTTAGTTAAGACACAGATGTTTTACAACTTCTATCTACTATGAAAAGGCACAAGGTTAAAAGTAAGAGTAAAGGGGATCCCTGGGTGGCTCAGCGGTTTGGCGCCTGCCATTGGCCCAGGGTGCGATCCTGGAGTCCTGGGATCGAGTCCTGTGTCGGACTCCCGGCATGGAGCCTGCTTCTCTCTCTGCCTGTGTCTCTGCCCCTCTCTCTCTCTCTCTATCATAGATAGATAGATAGATAGATAGATAGATAGATAGATAGATAGATGATAAATCTTTAAAAAAAAAAAAAGAGTAAAAAGTCCCCAGTTCAACTCCCCAGAGGTAATTATTGATAAGAGTATCTTTTTCATCCTCTAAGGACATAGCCCTCTTATTATTTATCTGCTCCTTTGCTAGAGCCTCATCATGGGCTTCCAGGTTTTCCTCTTTCTTGGTTTGTTCCCTCATTAGGATGGGAACACATCTGTCAGCAGCTTCTTAGGAAAGGACAAGGTTCCTGAGACTTCACAAATGACTTAATTCTAACTTCACATATCTGTGGATGGGGGGCTGGCTGGTTGGAGGTTTCACTGCCAGATGTCAGAGGTGTCAGGCCTCTCCCCCCGCCCCCCCATCTTCGTTTCTACCCTCTGATTGCAAGGGCTGATTTAACACACTCTACAGTTCATGGCACTCTGGCCTGAACAAGCCTTTCTCTTGTTTCCTTTCATCCCCAACAGTCCTTCCTTCCAGACCCTCTGCTCCAGAAGCAACCATTTAAGTGTACTTTTTGTGCATCCTCTGGTTTATAGGTGTGCTTGCACAATGTGGATTGTCATTTTGGGAATGTGGCTGTTTTACTACTTTGCTCTTTACTGAATCATTCCCATCAGCAAACAAATATGCTGGTATTTCTCCAATTTTGGAAAAATGCCTTCTCTTGACTCAGCTTCCAACAGGTATGTCTCCATTTCTTTGCATCACTTATATCCAAAAACTCTCCCGAAAGGTTGCCCATACCAGTTAATGCCTCTTTTCTCTTCCACCCTAAACCCACTTTCACGAGACGTCTGCCTTTACCACTCCATCACAGCAACTCATCAAAAGCACCAGTGGCCCCATGCTGCCAGACCTAAGGGTCCACTTTCGGTCCTCACCTGCTTGGGCTCTCATGGGAGCACAGATCAGGTCACTGGTCCTCTTTGATCCACTTTTTCTGCACGTGGTCTCCACACGGCACACTTTGGTTCTCCTCACCCGCACTGGTTGCTCCTTCTGTCTCCTTTTTTGTTTCTTTCTCCTCTTCCTCCCAACCACTTAATAACAGTTATGTCTCAAGACTCTGGTCCTCTCAACTGTTCTCTTTCTACGTCCTCCCCCTTCTGAGTATTGAGGTTTTAAATATCCGTGTTTTTGCCTTATCTGTGCTTGAAAAAGTTCTTCCTTGCTCCTGTGACACCAAGACATTCTGCCTTTTTTCCTTTTTTTTTTTTTTAAATGATCCCGTATCTGCAAACCTTTGTGCCTGGGAGTTTTGGAATTTAGACTGTTCCAGACTTAAGAAAGATGATGTCATGTGATATCTCTGTTAACATCCAGGACAGCACCACATAATTACATACATGAACAGTTTTGAAGTGACCCACCACAGAAGTCAGTGATCCAGGCAAGGATCATCAATAGATATTAAAACCATTAAATTTGGGGATCCCTGGGTGGCTCAGTGGTTTAGCACCTGCCTTCAGCCCAAGGCGTGATCCTAGAGTCCCGGGATCGAGTCCCACATCGGGCTCCCTGCATGGAGCCTGCTTCTTCTTCTGCCTGTGTCTCTGCCTCTGTGTGTGTGTGTGTGTGTGTGTCTCATGAGTAAATAAATAAAATCTTTATTTTTTTTTAAATAAAATCTTTAAAAAAATAATAAAATAAAAATAAAACCATTAAATTTTATCATTAAAATGATAAAATCATTTGGTTGCCAAAGAACAAGGTATCTGCAACTCACAACAAATCGCCCTGTTAGTAACCTGCTCACTGTCAAGGGAAAAAGTGTAAAGGGGAAGAGCTGGCAATTACCATCTAACCAAATGATCAAACTTAAGAAAACCAGAATGACATTCATTGTTTATCTCCTTATATGATACAATACAAAGTATGTAGCAGTAACACCTATGCTCTTCCCCAAAATATTTAAACTGAAATTAAGCCTTTAAGCCCAGCTTCCAGTTTATAAAGAAACACCAGGGATAGTACAGATAGAAAAACAGGTTAAATGACACCATCAGGAAACAATCAGACAAATCCAGAAGGAGGAACATTCTATAAGTCAGTTGGTTCTGGTCTTTACAAGATGTCAGTATCTCTTTCTCACATACACACACACCCTACACACACAGAGTTCTGGGGATCAGGAGAAATTCAAGAAACAGACCAACCACTAAATATAATGTATGAACCCTCACTAATTCTTAGTTTAATAAAGACATGTAAAAACTCTATTTTTGGTTTGAGACCAAATATCCCTCAAATTAGAATTCAAGGACTGAGCAGAGAGGAAGGTGGCTTAGGACTAGGGACTTGGCAGTTCTCCCCCATATGCTATAACAGGAGGAGGCCCCCCTTCAGAAGGAATGGATGGCTCCACATCTAACCAAGTTTGCTACTGCAGTCTATCTCACATCATACTTCTCATGTATGTTTGCATCTCTCACACTAGATTGTTCATGATGACAGGGAACAGGTCTTATTTATTCATTTCAGGTGGGGAGGGGAAAAAGGAGAGGAAGAATCTTAGGAAGGCTCCACTCCTAGTGTGAAGTCCAATGCAGAGCTTGATCTCACGACCCTGAGATCATGACCTGAGCCGAAATCAAGAGTTGGACACTAAAAAAGAGTTGGACTCTTAACCAACTGAGCCACCCAAGTGCCCCTAATTAAATTTTTAAAATTTTTGTATTTTCCATAGTGACTTCTAATATCAGGTGTTCACTAATGTTCACTACACATTGTTCAAAACATAATACTCCAGTGCTCAATAAACATTGAGTGGGGAAAAGCATTGTAGAGATAAACAAGAGAAGTCGAATATGGGTTGGGTACTAATATAATGGAAATGCTGTTAATTTTTAAAGTGTGGCTGACAATTATACTGTGATTCTGCAGCAAAATGTCCTTTCTCTTGGGAAATACCTATATGCAGCAGTATATATAGGCAAAGTGTCATATGATTCCAACTTATTTCAAATGGTTCAGAAAAAAAGATATACATACATAATATAGATAAAAGAAATACAGCAAAAATGTTAAGTGTTGAGTTCAGGCAGTAGATATGTGGGTACCCACTGCAGTATCATTTAAATTTTTCTGAATGTTTGAAAGTTTTTATAATAATAGTTCTTTTAAAAAGCTGCAGCGAGGGGCACCTGGGTGGCTTAGTTGGTTAAGCATCTGACTTTGGCTCAGGCTATGACCTCAAGGTCCTGGGATGGAGCTCTGTGTTGGGCTCCCTGCTCAGCAAGGAGCCTGCTTGTCCTTCTCCCTCTGCTGCTCCCCCGACTTGTGCTCACTTACTCTTACTCTGTCAAATAAATAAACAAAATCTTAAAAAATAAAAAAAATTAAAAAGCTGCAGTGAAATGTGTGTTCACATTAAGCATTTGATAAATACATGATTATAAATAAACAGTCTAATCTCAACTCAAGTTTTGTTGCCATATGGGTTACATGAAAGAGTTTCTGGTTTTCAGAGCTTTCTGGATTTCAAATTTGTGGATAAAATGGACCTGTATTAGCCTTGTGGTGTTACCACTCTCATTTAGGTCTTTAATTCTAGAATTTTATATGATACTACATGGAGATCTGGTTTATGTTTTTCCATATCATAAGTCAATTATCCCAACAACCTATAGGGTAACCCACCCTTTCCTCACTGATTCATGTGCCCCTTTATATTATGTTCCCATATACCATGGATCTATCTCAGAGATCTTTATTCCATTTTTGCCTATTACCTATTCTTGCATAAACACTATACTGCTTTTAGTACTATGCTTGGTAGCTTACAACATCTGGTAATAAAGTCCCCGTGTTCTCTTCTAAAAGTCAATTTTGTTATTTCAAATGCATTTGAGAATAAAAGTTTATTTTTATTTTTTAAAGATTTTATTTATTTATTGGAGAGAGAGAAAGAGAAGAGCAGAAGTTGGTGGGAGAGGGAGAAGTAGATTCCCTGCTAAGCAGGAAGCCTGATGCAGGGCTTGATCCCAGGACCCTGGAATCATGACCAGAGCCAAAAGGCAGACACTTAGCCAACTGAGCCACCCAGGTGCCCCAAGAATCAAAGTTAAAAAAAAAAAAAATTCAATTAGAGTGCTGAATCCAAATTGCACTTGATGGCAGATTTTATTTTCCAAAGATAGTTACATCAATAGATGCTCATCCCACACGGTCTTTTTACAGTGTGATATTAACATTCCTCTACTATAGATGGGGTCTATGTTCTCTTCCCTTCTATACAGAGTGACTTTTGCACCTACTTCAACCAGTAATGTGCAGAGGTGCACAATCATAATGCCCTGTGATTTCCAAGGCTAGGTCAAAAAAGGTACTATAGCTTCCACCTGGTTCTTTCTTGGGACAAGGGCAGTGAGATCCCTGAACCAACATGGAAGAAGTACAGGTACCCTGAAGGCACCATGCAGGGAAAATCATGTGAAAAGCTTACATATAGGGGATCCCTGGGTGGCCCAGCGGTTTAGCGCCTGCCTTCGGCCCCGGGTGTGATCCTGGAGTCTCGGGATCGAGTCCCATGTCAGGCTCCCTGCGTGGAGCCTGCTTCTCCCTCTGCCTGTGTCTCTGCCTCTCTCTCACTCTGTGTCTCATGAATAAATAAATAAAATCTTAAAAAAAAAAAAGAAAGAAAAGAAAAGCTTACACATAAATAGAGATGCCCAAGGGGCCTTGGCTGTCCCGGCCCCCAAGTGCTTGAGTCTTCCCAGACCAGACTTGGGGCATGTGAGTGAAAATGCCTCTGAGATGGTCCCATCCACAGGCACCCTCACAAGAGGCAAAAAAGCCAGAATTTCTTGGGAGAGCTGCTCCCAAATTACTGGTTCACAAAAATTATGAGAATGATTACTGTTGTTTGAAGCTAATAAGTTTTATGGTAGTTTGTTACTCCATAGTCACTGAAATAGCACTGAATTTATAAATCAATGGGAAAGGAAGTTATCATCTTTACAGTATTAGATCTCATGCAAGATTACAAAATGTCTTTCCCTTTATCTGGATCTCCAATAGAGGTTCTACATATTCTTGTTTCAGTGAAATGCCAGAAACTTCATGGCTTCTTCTGCTATTATTTTTTATATTTCTAGTCGATCAATGTTGGCATTGGGAAATATGATCTGATCTCACAGATTCACCTTGTATCTGATTATATCATGAGAAAATGAAAATGTTCTCATGATATAATGAGACTTTCAAACATTCAGAAAAATCAAAATGATACCCCAGTGGGCACCCACATATCCATCCATGTTATCGCTTCCCTTCCAATTCTTATATTTAATTTTTTTTTCTTTCCTTAACCTGTGATCAGGTTTGATCAGGACCTCCACTTTGGAGATAATGTTTACTATAGGTTTTCGTTATATAACTTTTGTCAAATTAAGAAAATTCCTTTTAAGGGCACCTGGGCAGCTCAGCAGTTTAAGTGTCTGCCTTCCACTCAGGTCATGACCCCAGCATCCTGGGATTGAGCCCTTGCATAGCATCTGGCTCCCAGCTCAGTAGGCCTGCATTTCCCTCTCCCTCTGCCTTTGCTCAACACTCCCTTTGCTTATGTGTCCTCTCTCTGTGTGTCAAATAAATAAGTAAAATCAAAAAGAAAAAAAAGTTCCTTTTATCATTATTTGGTGAGAATTTTTAAGACTTTATTTATTTATTCATGAGAGATACAGCGAGGCAAAGACACAGGCAGAGGGAGAAGCAAGCTCCATGCAGGGAGCCTGATGTGGGACTCGATCCTGGGACTCCAGGATCCCACCCCGAGCTGAAGGCAGACGCTTAACCACTGAGCCACGTAGGCGTCCCATTGTTTAGTGAGAATTTAAAACATAAAATGGTAACTGTTATTATCTTTTTTATTATATTATATATTTATTATATTATTATATTAATTCTTTTTCTGTATCAACTGAAATCAAGATCATTCCTTCTTTCGGTCTACTGATTTGATAGGTTTTCTGATGTTGAACCATCCTTGTATTTTTGGGAAAACAGTACTTGTTTCTGATGTGTATGTTCTTAATACACTACTAAATTGGCTAGCTGATATTTTATTTGGAATTTGGTAACAGAGGTGCTAGGGAGATTTTTCATTTGTGACCAAATGTTAATTAGTATCTAAAGGTTTTTCCTCTGTATTAATACTTTCCTCTGTATCCTCCAAACTCTTGCCTTTATCCCTGGAATTCCAAAATCGAACAGGAAAGGGAGTTTGGGGCCTCATGGTACAGTATGGACTCCTGTCTGATCCTCCTGTCTCACTGCCTGATCAAGTCTACAAACTCCTGCTCAGTTTCTCTAGAGATAAGCGCACCCCCCCCCCACCCTCTCCATCTGCTGCAGGGCTGGAAAGGAGAATCACCTGATGGAGAAGATGCGAGTGGCTCCTTATTCGGACTTCCAAACTATCCTCTTATTTTCAAGGTTAATAGAAGTCTGGCTAATAATATGTGGAATGTCCATATGATGGGCCATTAAGACTGCCAAAGTAAAAAAGTAAAACTTTTATACACTAATTTGTCCACAAACTAAATTTTTTTTAAAAGTTGCAGAATAGAGTGTGATGCCCTCAGAAAACAGAAATCCACACACATCAGCACAGACACAACCATGTTGCACAGTAGCTGCCTGCTTACCCATAGACAGGGAGATATGACTGGGAGAAGGGACCACAATCTTTTACTTTAAATACTCTGCGTTGTCTGATTTTCTCATAATGGACTCAAATTACTTTCATAATTACAAGAACCAAAACCGACTTTTTGTTAAGTTCTCCCACTCCTGACCCCCATCCCACTTATCCCGGGATCTCAGTGTAAGTCACAGTGCTTGGGAATGCTACTTAGTCACAGTCTGGGCCCAAACAGTGACTCTGGTAGAAAACCCCCCTGGGGAGAGTTTGCAGCTAGCTGACACAGTACTCTGGGGACTTCCCCATAAGGGAGCTGCTTACCACCGCCAGCCCTGCAATGGGCGGGGCTGCCCCAGAGGCCCCTGTTGCAGAAGCAGCCAACACCCCTTAGGAGAGGACTGTGCTGGAAAGAGCCTTCCCCTGCTTCCTTCTCATTTCTTCCCGCTTCTCCCTCTCCAGCTCTAACCGCCTGGATGTATCTCTTGTAATTACCAAAGCAACAGGATGGGTATAGTTTCTCACTCTGTGAAAGCATTCTCCTTTTCCTTATCTGAAGGCACGAGAGCTCCTGAGGAAGGAACACAGGAACACGGCCCACCTCTCATATAAGGTAAGGTGAGAAATAGCCTCCAAGCCCCTGAGAAAAGCAGCTTCATCAGTCTCAATTAACTGAACGCTCAGTTCCCACACCACCAGGTCTGAACCCAGTGTACCAGCTGCTGGTGTTCCACGTTGTTCTTTGCTGGGCCCTCTGAGGGACACAGGATGGCACATGTGATGCTGAGAAGAATGCACAGTGAGCCAAGGGCAGGGCCAGGCAGTAAGTCCTTCTGAAAAGCGCCTTTGGCTGTCACCAACACAAGACATGCTGGTGCCAAGTACTGCAAGTATAGCCAAGAGTAGCCAGGAAAAAAATCTCAATTCTCTTGCCACAGCAACTCTAAGTCTGCTGTTCATTTAGCTTCTCTATCCAGCAGAACAGTAGGAACAGGAAGTAAAAAGGACAACAGCAGCCTGTATCTTTAGAGCCACTTGGATATGCCTGGTGCATGTTCTGGGTGCCTTGTTTGTTGCATTTCATCTCTCGAACCTCTGTGCTAGACACCATTATTATTCCTACTATACCTGTGAGGAGACGGAGGTACCGGGAAGTGAAGGGCAGACAGATCTCTCAGGACAACATGAAGAACCAGATGGGGACGTGAGGTGGGGAAAGAAAGCCAACCAACCCACATTGATTGGTTGTGCCTTTTCAATCACTGACAGAGCAACTGGGTTTTGGTTTAAAATCAGGCTCTCATCTCAAGATTAGCTAAAGCAAGAGACTCAAGGTAGGGGAGATGTTTTCAGGAGTGATATTCCTATTCTCCTCTGGGTGATCTGGAAATACACAGGAAGAATTGTAAGAATGATGGGGAATGGACTCTTGTGTTGTAACAAAAGTCGTAAGCTGGGAGACAACTCCCTCTCCTCTGCTACTCCCACCTGGCATGAGGGAGGCAGACACATGCAGGGAGGTCACAGCCAACTCAAAAGACCACTTATCCCCCACATTTATTACTGAAGACAAAAGTAGGGATGGCTTTGTGCCTGGTTTCCCCCCTTCTCATTTTGATTCTGGTAAGAACAGTCTTTCCTGTATCACTTGAGCTAAGGGGCAGGAGGACCACATGCTCAGGGCACTCACCTCCCTGACAACTACGGAACTTCAGAGCTCACAAAGTGACTTCACAAACTTCATCATCCATTCTCAAAACCAATAGCATATTATCTTCATTTGTTTATTAATTCAAATACTTTCAAAAATAAATAAAACTCTTTGGGCTAAAATTTAAAACATACAAATGAATGCCACCATACATTTTTTTCAAAGCTACCTAACACGAACACCTACCTATTCAAGGCAAATGCTGAACCCAGTAGGAGGAGGAAGGAGGGCCAGAGATGAAGGCAGATGAGGTAAAAGGCAAACCGAGTAGAGCTTGGCTATCCACAATCACCCCAATCTAGGAGGGAATCTACCCCTGGCCTCTAGGAATGCACAGGCTGGAGGTATCCTTCCCTACCTCCCCAAAGGCACTCCAAGTGGCCAGGCTACTGCTGGTGTGGTGTCGGGCAGGAAGGTGCGAGGCCGGATGGTGGAGAAGGGGGTAGGGTGGTTAAAAAAAAAAAAAAAAAAAGAACCCAGCAGGGAGCTAAAAGTATGAGTTTTCTTATCAAGGATCTTGTCTCTAACCTGGACAGATCTTAGCATTTCTGAGTTTCCATTTTTCACATATAAAATGAGGAGACTGGCTTAGGTCTCTGAGATTCCTGCTAATTCTAAGGTTTATGGATTTAAAGTTAGAGATCACTGTGGTTTCCTCTCCTACCGAGGTTCCCCTTCTTTTCAGGGAGGACCCTGGGCTCTCCTGCCCTATAAAGCGGGGTAGTACTGCTCCCAGGTGAACAAAAGGACTTGGAAAGCCTCACACATGATAAATATTCTAAAATATTTTCAGAATTCATGCCTTTTTTTAAAAGCCTCTATGAGAAAGAGTGAGGGGATACCTGTTATTCTCATGTCGACTGTGAAGCTCTGGGTGAGTCTTCCCGATGCCTCTCCCGGGACCCCTGCACAGACCCCACCCCATCCCCACTAGCCTCCATCACTCACAGGACCTGAAGGAGACAGACTCTCACAAAGCCATCAAAGACTGAGAGGTACAGCAGGGGAGTGCCACAAGTGCCACGGGGAGGCCAAAATGGGAACATCCCAGCTCCGGCGTGAGCCTGCTACACACCTACTGCTGGGAACACGGTGGCAAAGTGAACTCAGGAGCACGTGGCCACAGCTGGTGTGAAAAGGGAAAGACGTAGCCCATATCTGCACTCTCTCTCAGCTCTTTTAATCAACTTTTTCTGGCAAATAATCCATTTCCCTTCAGCAACTCTGAACCTGAGCACTGACCTTGAGCTACTGTAGGGAGAAACCTCTCTGGCTCTTCAGAGAGGCCTCAGGGGTTTTATGAAGGGAGTAGTATTTCCCACCTGACTAAGAAATACAATTTCTGAAGAGACGAGAGGTGTCTGTCTCTGATACCCTAACCTCCCAGAGTGGTGCTTCCTGGTGCTTCCAAGGGAACAACTGCACAGCATTACCTTCTTCCGAGGCGCTCCGAAACAAATCCGCTTCTAAGCATGTTATTATAAATGAGATATAACAGGTCTGTCAAAGCAAGTTCTTTCAACTGTCTCGATCCTTTTGAAGTCACTGAACAGCCATTTGCTCAGATCCTTCTAAGCAGCATAA
This sequence comes from Canis lupus dingo, assembly GCF_003254725.2. Classification (NCBI taxonomy): domain Eukaryota; kingdom Metazoa; phylum Chordata; class Mammalia; order Carnivora; family Canidae; genus Canis; species Canis lupus. The sequence continues at coordinate 75,796,079 of NC_064247.1, forward strand.
CAGCGAGAACACTGATACTCTGACAAGTCAAAAGTATAACCTGATTTTAAGTTTCTTTCACAGATTAACTGGAGAGAAATACAATATAAAGCAGCATCCTCTACTGTCTCAGCGGCCAGGCTCTTGGGCGCAGGAGCCTCTCACAACAGTACTACATTTAGGCCAATTTTCTTTAAAAGGCCACGGCCAGGTCAGACACTGTTACAAAGCTAGTTCCTCAAATGAACACTTTAAACCAAGCTGATGGCGAAACGATGAATTCTGTTAGGAAAACTGGTGGAGTCAGAGTTATACTAGGGTACAAGGACCAGCTGAGAAGTGCTATACTTCTCATGTCTTCCTCCCTTGGTCACTTCTGACTAAGCCCTCATAAAACCTGCTAGCAAGAACACGAGAGCTCCATTACCAGGGCTGGATTTATCATGTCCCTTGAAGGGAAGTCACCAGTAGGCAGCCTTACTGAGATCCTCTCGCCTCATTTTCTTAGCTTCCTCCTCCTGCAGGGAAGAGATGCTAGGACCCTCACAGCACAGAGGAGAGATGAAGATATGACCTTGGAAGTCTTCCCCCAAACTAAAGGTGCAACCAAAGTTAAAATCCGGGTTTCTGGGGGGACCTGGGTGGCTCAGTTAAGTGTCTGCATTCAGCTTAGGTCATGATCCCAGAGTCCTGGGATGGAGCCCCACATCAGGCTCCCTGCTCAACAGGGAGTCTCCTTCCCCCTCTCCCTCCTGCTCCCCCTGCTTATGCTCTCTCTCTCTCAAATCAATCAACCAATCCATCCATCCATCCATCCATCCATCCATCCATCCATCCATCCATCCATCCAGGTTTCTGTACTCCTAACCTCTCCTTTGAGGCTGGTGTGCTAGGGTAGACTTTATGGCTCTGGTGCTTACATATATAGATGGGATTTATCTCCCTAGTCCTACCCACACGCCAGGTAGGACCACCCAAATTAGAAAACTGCCCAACACCTTGGTTTAGCAATGGCAAGCCCAAGTGCTTCTGGGTTTTCCACAATTGAGAGGGGATCCTCATATCCCATATTGTACCAAATAATCACACCAGGATGTCTGGTCATATAACCCTACCCCAACTCTCTATCTGTTCATCTAGATTTGGTAAGACCACATTTCTCCCTCCACTTCTTTGCACTTACCAAGTCTAGAGGAAAGGAATGGAGGGAGAAATGGGGTGCAGAAAAGATACAGGAACATAAACAAAAGGGCTTCTAAGGGTCAAATGAAACAAAAAGCAGGCCTGAAAGAGAGAGGGGAGTGGTCAAATTTATGAGCCCAATAACTTTAGTCCACTTTTTTCTTTTTTCTTTTTTTTGAGAGAGAGACAGAGATAGAGAGTGCGCACAGGTATGTGTGGGGAATGGGCAGAGGGAGAGGGAAAAAATCTTAAGCAGGTTCTAGGCCTAGTGCAGAGCCAAAGCAGGCTCTATCTCACAACCCTGAGATCACGACCTGAGCTGAAATCAAGAGCTGGATACTCAAATGACTGAGCCACGCAGGAGCCCATGGTCTACTTTTAAATTGATTTATACAACTTCCAATCATTACAGGTAGAGTAAAACTCTCTAACTGCTGGCTCCAATCTTTCTCTGCTCACATCTAAAAGCAAGATTAAATAAGACCTAAGAACAAACTTCAAGAGATGGGAGTATTTTGATGGTAGAGATCAGTTCCTAGGCCAGCTAAATCATTTTACCACAAACAAAAATAAAGAGACCATAGCCTTCTCTGATAACCCTCACAGTATCAGAGATTTATCATGTTTGATCTTGATTTATTATGCTCTTCTTTTTTTAAATCCATGGATGTTTGCTGCCAAGCCTGAAACAGGAAGGGTAACTGCAAAGTGCCTATGATGAGTCCTGTGACCTAATCTGTAAACAGTTCTGAGAGCAGGCTCTTCCTATGGCAGGCAGGTCTGGAACATCTTGAAGGCTTCCTTCACAGCTCCTAGGGCTCATGGAACTTGACATCAAGGCCAGTATCTAGTCATTTATATTCAAATACAAAAAGCTTAGCAAGCAGCAGCCCCTGAGACAGCAGCAGGTCAGAATCAGAATAAGAAAAAAGTAACGTGGTCTAAAACTCTTAATGGGGCAGCCCCGGTGGCTCAGTGGTTTAGCGCCGCCTTCAGCGCAGGGTGTGAACCTGGAGACCCAGGATCGAGTCCCACGTCGGGCTCCTGCATGGAGCCTGCTTCTCCCTCTGCCTGTGTCTCTGCCTCTCTCTCTCTGTGTCTCTCATGAATAAATAAATAAAATCTTTTTAAAAATAAATAAATAAAACTCTTAACTAAGGCAGAAAGCCTAGTACATCTTCTGCGGGGTGAGATTCAATTTATTTAAAGGAGAAGAGGAAAGGGACATGGAATAATTCTACTAGACCCAACTACCCAAAGCTGCACCAGAGGCCAGGATAAGTACCAGCTTCTTTTAAGCTCTTATCAAGTTACCAAACCCAATCCAAACATGTCTTTTCAAAGCAGTGTGATGAGGTTTGCTGCGTACTTTCTGCCCAAGTATGCTATGCGGGGTAGACAGCCCTCTACTGTCCAGGAGGGCTCCAATTCCCCGCCAACCTGCCTCCATCCATAACTCTTTCTCCCACTCTTTCGTGAGGCCTTGGCCACTCTTCTTCCCTTCAGTTCCTGCCGCCTGCAGTGGTGCTGAGCCAGCAGTATGGGGAAATCATCCTTGGACTGAGAGCCAGAAAGGAAAAAGCTGCACACCCCTGATGAAAATAGCCCACCCAATGGGACCACCCCAGGCTCTCACCATATCTGTATAGTCCTGTGGAGAAGGAAATGCAGCCAAATATGGGAGTACTGATGGGACCAGAGGGGCAGAATGGAGGTTCTTTTCTCTCAGACCCCACATTTATTGAGGGGATTTACAGTGTACTGGTCCCCACCCTTTCCACACACACAACTCCCTGTGAAAACAGCAGTTCCTGAAGCGCACTTACAGAAGCCCCTCCACCGACCTCCTGGCAAAGCTGTTGCTGATGACCATCCTAAGCCAAGGATGATACATCTGGGTTTATGAAGTCTGCATTCTTTCACATAAAGCTGTTTCCACTCTTATGTCCTGAGACTTCTGACTTCGGAACCAGAACTAGAAGGTTCAAAAGCAATAGAGACATGGAGAAAGCCCAAGAAAGAGCAGCAAGAATTTGGTCTGCCTGCTGCCCTGCCCTGGCCAACCACATGAGCCATGGGAAGGCTCTTCAGTCCTGAGGCTGAAGGAGTTTGTCTTTGTCAAGTACCTCTCAATGTAGGACCAAATTAAATCATTTGTAAAATTCTCCAGGTGTTGATCAAACCTGATTCCTGCTGAGCAAACAAGAAAACAAAACTCTGTCGCCATCTATATTTGTACCGGAATAACCTCAGTAAATTTGTTTAGATCAGAAATCTGTTTGGGCAACTCTGTGAGGACCCCTCTCACTTTTGAGAGCTTTCTTTGTTTCTCTGCTTAATAAACTTCCATCACTTTGCTTAAAAAAAAAAAAAAAAAAAAAAGAACAAGAAAAAAAAACAAATCTGTTTGTTGTGAATAAGCATAAGACAAGCATTTGAGTTACAAGGAAGTCAAAGGAGCAGGGCAATGGAGGAGGAGGCTGGGAGGGTGGAGGTTTTCAAAGGAGCCCTGTAGCTATCAGATTCTGAATAGGGAAAGCCCCAGGAAATTCTGAACAAATCTGAAAGAAAATACAACAGACGAGGCTGTAAGGAGAAATGCCATCAGAATAAAAATCCCAGATCTTGAATTTCAACAATCCAAGAAACTGAACCACAAATTGCCGCAGGATTGAATGCACAGGGGAGGAAAGTTCTCCTGAGAAAATGGAGAAGTCTACACAGAGTCAGGGTCTCACAGCCAAGACTCATCTTCACCATCTTGCTCAGTCCATGGGCTCGAGTGGATGCTCACTTGCCCTTCAAAGATTAAACATTTTACACACTCACTGGAGGGTCATTCTAAAAACATGCCTGCTGGGGAATTTTACCTCTGAACAAGTGGAAGGACATCAACTGGTTCTCAAAACAGTAAGCAAAAAAAAAAAAACAAAACAAAATGAAACAAAAAAAAACAGTAAGCCAGGTAACACTCTGACTCATTTTCACTTTGGTTAGTTCTAAGAAATGAAGGATGTCCATACATTGCAATCCTGTTCATTTTACCTTTCTTTCTTAATTTTTTTTAAAGATTTTATTTGAGAGAGCAAGAGCAAGAGAGTACGAGTAGGGTGGAGGAGCAGAGGGAGAATTAGACTGATGTGGGGCTCAATCCTAGGACCCTGGGATCATGACCTGAGCCAAAGGCAGCCACTTAACCAAATAAGCGCCCCTGGCCTTACCTTTCTGTCAATAAAATGGCCAGAGGCAGAGAACTATTGGGTTTTCTAGATGCTTCTCAAAGGGATTCCCATAGTGTGTGGTCAAACCTGGAGGTGTTAAAAGTCTCTTCATGAGATAAATCCATGGCAGTTAGTTCTCCTGTATACGACATGTGAACCTCAGGACCTTCAAGTCTTTGTATGAGTACACAGTTCCATTCTTGTTAGAGCGCCACTGTCTGATTTACTATTTAACCAAGAAAGGTAAACACCAATATTAGGTAGAACTATATATATCTGACTCTCAAACTGCTCTGGCCATGAGCACTAGAACTTGTGAACATGACTGTCATTGATAAAAAGACTTCTTGGGTGCCTGGGTGGCTCGGCGGTTGAGTGTCTGCCTTCAGCTCAGGGCATGATCCCAGAGTCCCAGGATTGAGTCCCATATCGGGCTCCCTGCATGAAGTATGCTTCTCCCTCTGCCTATGTCTCTGCCTCTCTCTCTCTCTCTCTCTTTCTCTGTGTCAGAAAGAAAGAAAGAAAGAAAAGAAAAGAAAAGAAAAGAAAAGAAAAGAAAAGAGAAAAGAAAAGAAAAGAAAAGAAAAGAAAAGAAAAGAAAAGAAAAGAAAAGAAAAGAAAGAAAGATTTCTCAGCCAAATACCTTATTTTATGGGGTCTCTGGCCAGAGCTGCCAGATGGGAATGTGAACTAAAATGGCCACTGGGATCTGTAGAAAAAGATGATCCTTTCAGCCAACTTCTTTAAGCCCTGACCTCTGAAGAACTAGATTCCAATTTATCTTATGGATTCTTATATTTCAAAACAGACATTAAAAAAAAAAAGACTTCTGAAGTGATATGGGGAAGGGAACCTATAGAAATAATCATCAGCTTTAACAGTTAAAATGACTGCAGTCCTCAGAATTTTCTCTACTAGCAAACAGTCCCGATTATATATAAATATAACCTGCCGTCTCAGCAAAGGAATGGATCTAAATTCTGAGCAGCTCAGGGACAGCTCTGGGTCATGGACTAGCAAATGCCTCTACTGAGGAAATACAGGAGCAGGAACATTTCTTGTTTTCTTCAGAGCTTGTGGTGCAAGAGACACCCTCTTGGTCCTTCAAGGGTACATCCAGTTAGAGACAAGGCTGACCTTCCCAGGGTAAGCTCCTTTCCGTTGGAAAGGCAGTAACTACCCCCCATAAGACTGCGTGTTTGGGGGATCCCTGGGTGGCTCAGTGGTTTAGCACCTGCCTTTGGCCCAGGGCGCGATCCTGGAGTCCCGGGATCAAATCCCATATCAGGGTCCTGGCATGGAGCCTGCTTCTCCCTCCTCCTGTGTCTCTGCCTCTCTCTCTCTATGTCTACCATAAATAATACATAAATAAATATTAAAAAAAAAAAGACTGCGTGTTTATGCTGCTTTTCCTTTTGTAAAATCAGTCTTTGGTCTCTAAGCTCACCTGAAGAGGTCACTTGGCATTCAATTCTTATGTGTTTCCAACAGAAATGATGTTCCACAGACTGGCAAGAAGACATTTCTCACTCTAGAGGGCAGCTGGTGTGTCCACAGGATCTTTGGCTTTGTGGGCAGAGGAAAAGACCTCTCTCCCAGAGGGACAAATGGTGCTGATCATCAAGCCCACAGCCTGTCCAAAAGGACCCCAGTGTCTGAGGATAGAACGTGACCTATTCCTGGGCCAGTAGCACAAAAAGTGCTGGGGACCAAGTTCTTCTCAACAAGAGATGCCAGGACCTTAAATCAGGACCCTGGTTCTGCACAAGGGTGAAATTCTAAATCATAGGAGAGGGGAGACTGAAAAAGCAGAGTGAGTACAAACAAAGGAGGAATGGTTCTCAATTCTAGTTACCTAGTGCTGTCACTTTCATTTAAACCAGAGAAATAGTTCCTTTAGAAAACAATAACACGGGAGCAAGGGGAAAAGTCTAAACGATGTTCCCACACTTCTCCGTTCTCTCCTGCATCAATGCAGCACAGGATGATGCCTGGCCTTGCTTGTTGAGAGAGGAAAGCCATCCCTCTACAAAGGAAAGAGAACGTTGGCCCACCCGCCTCTGCCTGTTACAAAGGCCTTCTTTCTGCATTTGCTCTGAGAAGCTGATAAGATCACAGGAACAGGTTCATCCAGACACCCTGCTCCTTTAATTACTGCTCTAAAACAAGAGAGCTACACAGAAGAACAGACCAGGAAGAGAGTTAGATCCTCTTGTTTGGACCTGACCAGTATGAAAGGCCAGGTGTGAGAGACAAGGAGAGGCTGAGATCATCCAACTGACGGGGCCAGTGAAAGCCAAGGCACCATCACCAGGGAGCAGGTCTCACGCTCCAGGATAGGTGATGCTCCACATGAAGAGGTAAAGCCAACCACCCAGTGGAACTGATATCAGGAAAGAAATCATAGAGCAATACACATAATGCCATCAAAGCACTTAGATGGGGGAGGTGGTCAGAATAGCACAGAGCCCTAGTATTATTGACTCTTACGTTATTAAATTGCTTCTTAAAGTAAAAAGAAATGATTCCAGACCCTTAATTAGACGTGCCTGACTCAGAGACCAGAGTCAAGACTGAAAACGCAGCATGGGGCCCAAGACCCCACTGATCTCCTCCATGGGTGTCCCCACCCTTACCCCCTCCCCGGCTCTTCCCGCTCACCCTGGTCTAAAGAGGAATTCTGCCCAGGATCTGAGACCATGAGTCTGTGCTTAGATTGTTCTCTGACCATAAGAGGTCCTCAAGGTAGGCAGAACAGGGATCCCTGGGTGGCTCAGCGGTTTGGCGCCTGCCTTTGGCCCAGGGCGCGATCCTGGAGTCCCAGGATCAAGTCCCATGTTGGGCTCCCGGCATGGAGCCTGCTTCTCCCTCCTCCTGTGTTTCTGCACCTCTCTGTCCATCATAAATCAATAAATAAATCTTTAAAAAAAAAAAAAAAAGGTAGGCAGAACAGCTAGGGGCTCTAGAACACAAGAAGTGTACAAAAAGATGCCATGTCGTTCAAACACACAGAGCAGGGTGATTATTTTCCATGTGGGCTCCTGCCATTTCCACAGGAGCCACAAAGTCAGAGGAAACCAAGGAGGCCTTGCTGGGGATGGGGAAATACAAAGTGAACTGTCAACAAGGAGGAAGAAATAATTTTAAATGGAAGCGAATCTATAAACTGAAGAAAGAGACATATAGTTAACTCAATGAGAAGCGAAGTTTTGACCTGAGCTTGGGAAGACACTGACTACCAAAGGGAATATAACAGAAGAATCTGAGCCACGAAGGATGAACCAAACCAGCCAAAGGCCCCTATAGCAAAAGCAGCCTGAATAGGGAGCCCAGGAGCCCCAGACCAACCAGAAATACCTTACAGGTTCTCTCCTGAGGTCTAGATTTTCTTGACAATGTGACATGTCATACCAAAGCACAGACTGAAAAGACATAATCCGAGTTTATGAGGAAAACTATTTAGATGAGTCAAATTTGCTTATTTAATACATGAATCGTGTTCTGCAGCGGGAGGCACACCCATGAAAGGAATCACGGATGCAAAGAGAAGAACAACTCTGGAATCACAAGTAGCCTTTGACAGCTAGACATTGGGCGCTGTAGTTTTTATCTCGTCGGCTGGAGTCCTCAAGTTGGAGCATATGTAATTCCTTTCTGACCCTCTGTTCCCACCTTACGTGTATATTTAGATAATTGGTGTTTAACATTAGGATTCTAACCACCCACCTGAACTAATTTTATAAGGTAGGGTGGGAAGTGAGATAAAATCCCCTAGATTTCCTCTGGGATCTATAAATAGGGCTTCAGGAAGGCAGTCGGCCTACCTAGCCAGGACTTTAAGAAAAAGTCCATTTCCTTGGGAGGTTCCTCCTTCGCTTCCAGTACAGACACTTTATGGAGCCAAGTCACAGGATGTCTAGCTAGCCTCGGGAATACACACGTCACATCCCCAATGGCAGCAAGCGAAAATGCTTCTCACATCTGCAAGCTCAGATTCTCCTCATTTTCACATGGGTTACCAGCTCTGTTTTAATTCTCTAAGCTTGTGCTGCAAAGGAGTGGAATCACAGAGATCATGCAGAGGTTAACACTGCATTTGGGGAAATGCATCAAAACAATAAGATGGGTTGATGAAGGACTGCACTGATGAATAGTTCGTGATAAAGTAAACATAGGGGAATGTTGATTGTAGTGTTTAGGTGGGGGTCACGTGGGTGTCTGCTGCATAATTCTCCCATTTTACTGTCTCTGGCAGACCTGTTTGCTTGAAGATGGAAGCAGCTTTGCTGGAGTAAAGATGTCACTCGAGATCAGAAGATCCAGCCTCACTTTAAGCCAGTCTTCTGGCCTGAAAGAGGTCTATCAACTCACCAGGAGTTCTTTAGACAGGTATGCGTTAGAATCAGTCTTATCAAAATCAGAGACCTTTTGCAAATAACTCATGCTTGGGCTGTAAAGTCTGGTGACCCACAGTCTGAGGCTTGTAGGATGATGTAATTTTTCTATCTTGATAGGAGTCTGAGGTGTGCTTGTATATGTACTTGTCAAAACTCAATGGACATATACTTAAAATGTGTGCATTTCATTGGATATAAATTTTACATCAAGAGAAACTATAAACAAGTACTGAATACCAATTAATGGTGTGCATGTTGAAATATTTAGAATAAAGTATATGGATGTCTGCAATTTATTCTGAAATGCATCAAAACCATCAGACTGATAGATAAACAGAAGAGTGGACAGATGAATAGGCACGTAATAACAATACAAGCACAGTAAAAGATATATTTGAGGGGGCAGTGGTGGAAGTGGTAGTATGGCTGTACCAAAGGGCGGGTGTTTTTTAAAGTTCCACAGATGGCTTAAGTAAAGTATGGTCCGTCTGTACCATGGAATACACTTAACCCACAAACAAGAAGGAATGAGCTATTGATATACACAACAACATAGAAAGGGAATTACACTAAGTGAAAAAAGCTAACCTTAAAGGTTACATACATATGATTCCATTTATACAGCACACACAAAACTGGAGAACAGATTCGTGGTTACCAGGGGTTAGGAATGGCAGTGAGGGTGGCTATGACTATAAAGAAAAGCACAGAGGGGTCTCTGCAGCGATGGAGCACTCTGTCTCTTGATTGTGGTAGTGGATACTCCAACCCACACATCTGATAAAGCTCCATAAACTACACAAAAAACAAATGGGTGCATGTTCAACTGGTGACATCTGGATGAGGTCTGTGGATATTAGGGTACCAATGTGGATTTCCTCAGTTCGATATTACACCATAAGTTATGGAAGATGTACCACTGGGAGAAACTACATAAATGTACAAGGATCACTCTGTATTATTTAACAACTTCCTGAGAAGCTATAATTATTTCAAAGTAGAAAGTTAAACAAAAGTTCTTCAGACTATTCTGAAACATTTCCCTGGTTAAGAACTACTAAAGTCATCTAACCACTTACGTAGATGGAAAACCATCTTTGGAAAACCAAAGTCCATAGAGGTTTCTCTATCACAGAAACGTTTATCTTCTAACTCCAAAACTAAAGGACACTTAATTATCAACAATGCTAACTAATATTTCTGAGCCATTTGTGCCTAAAGATCCCCTCCCTTCCTCCTTGGGATAGGAATCTTGAAATATGAACATAAAATATTGGGATCGAGATCAATAGATGATTTAGGTCAAGTGGGCCACAAGAAGGAAAAAAAACCCAGATGTTTTCTATAGTTACATGGGGGTAGCTGCAAATTTGCAAACTGAAAATTATAAAGAAGTTTTTTTTTTTTAAACCTGAGTGTTACCCAAGCCTGGGTTTGTCAAACCCACCTTACCCAAGCCTGGGTTTGTCAAAATGGGGTTCTCTCCGCTTTGAGAACTCCTAAACCATCGTTTGCTGGTGAATTTCACAAGACACAGGAGGGAACATGCTCTAGACACAGCTGTTTCCATCTGTTGTTGAAAATAAGATCCTGTCTAAAAAAAGAAAATGTTAAAAAGTCATAAATCCTTCAAACTACAACCTCAGCAGGGGAGTGAACCACGATTCTTTTCATCTTACAAAATGTAGTAACTTTGCTGGGGCTTGATCACGCTGAAAAGCAAACCATTCTGACACATTCAAATGGTGATGTACTGACGCCCATAAGGACTGAAAGATTAAGCAGAACCAGGCACTCCTGGCTTGGATGACTCTACAGCTTTTCTACCCTCCCTACCACGTTCCCACACCCCATCTCCTCTCCAAACATCGCTCCCCACCAGGTCATTTAAAAAATAAGAATTTGCAAGATCTTTGTAACTGGGGTTAATAATAAGACTCCTGGATTTGTTAGATGGGGAGAAAGACAACCACTTTGGACACCTGTGGGAAGTCTGCAGAAGAGTAAACCTGAGCCTTAAATTCTTTGAAGTGCTAAGTCTCAATTCTGAAAATGAAAGTCAGGGGAACTTCCAATTACAGTAATAGGAAGGCCAGAAAACCCTACTGCTACAAGTACCTTATACAATTGGAGAACAAAAGAAAAGGACTGGAAATCCCCCAAGTGCCAGAAACAGAGAGAGAACTAAAGAGAAAGTGAGACTAGAGAAAGGCTTGTCTATACACGTAGAAAGACAGAAGAATCTCCCCTGAGACCTGCGACCACAGGCCTGCACCTCCTGGACCCTGCTTCTAATGAGCCTGATATCAAAAATTACAAAACACAGGGGGAAACCATCCACTGTGGGCAGGAATCTGAAAACAGTGTGAAATAATATATATGAACATTAAAGCTATAAAGAAGGATTCAAAATTCCAAAGAATGAGATACTATGGAAGGATGGAAGCAAAGGAGGGAAGGAGGGGAGGGGGAAAGAAAAGAGGGAAAGAAAAAGGACCTTTGGGGACAAATGGAAATTTGAGTGAGGATGTTAATATTAGATATATTAGTTAGATCATATTTAGGAGTAACTGTCATGGTGTCTACAACATACTTTTAAATGGTACAGAAAAGGGACACCTGGGTGGCTCAGCGTTTGAGTGTCTGCCTTTGACTCAGGGCGCGATCCCAGGGTCCAGGATCGAGTTCCACATTGGGCTCCTGCAGACAGCCTGCTTCTCCCTCTGCCTATCTCTCTCTCTCTCATGAATTAATAAAACCTTTAAAAAAATAAATAAATGGTACAGGAAAAAATGAGACATACATGGAAGAGAACTTCAAATATGGCAAAATGTAACTGACTGAGTGAGAAGTATGTAGGTGTTTGTTTCAAGTTTTCCACAGGATTGAAAAATTTCAAAGTAACAAGATGAGGAAAAGAAAAAAACATATCTTGTACAACTATAAACAGAAAAGCCTGTGTATGTATCAAGGCAATTAAATATGGCAATGAGGGTAGGGGTTAAAAAAAAAAGGATGAAGACACCGGAAACACTTAATGATATGTTAGAATTCCAATCCAAGTAACTCAGAGAAATAAGGAAGTCCCTGGGAGCTCCTCAGAGGGAGGATTAGTTCATTTATTTCAGGGAATCGAGATTTCATACTACTTAAAACAGAGCAGATAATAGTTTGCATTTGTACTGGATCATCTAAGCAAATGTCATTGCCAACTTCACCAAAAGACCTAAGAATAATATTTTCATTACATATTCAGTAGCCATGAATCCTGAATATTAACCTACCAAGCATAAGACCTCTTAATATCAAAGTGATCTTTTGAAACAAACAATAAAAGGGGATGAAAAATAATTACCCTATGATTAAAAATAGTTTGTGGGACATAGCAAAGCAGAATCTAAGGGGGATTTAAAATGCATATACTTAACAGGCAAATCTATACAAACAGAAAGTACACTGCCCAGCACCAGGAGACTTGGGGGAAAATGAGAAATGTCTAGAGAGCATGAAGTTTCTTTTTGGGGTAATGAGAATGTTCTAAAATTGATGCTGGTGACGGTTACACAGCTCTGAATATACTAACAACCACTGAGCAGTGCACTTTAAAAGGGTAAGGTGTATGTAAATTGTATCTCAATAAAGATGTGAAAAATGCACATACTTGAAAATAAACATAATGGAAAATCGTAAGTTAGAGTGTCCAATTCCAAAACCTAGGAAAGAACCAGAGAACATACAGAGAGTGGAAGGGAGGATAACTGGGCCAGAAAAGGTTCCTCATAGTAACCCTCAGAAAATGACCACAGTGTGCAGGAGGGAAAAAAGTTAACTGAAAGGATGGTAGCAGAGTAGCAGGAACTGGAAGCTAAGTTTCTTGTGACAAAGCCAAACACCACACCATAGAAACTGGAGTGATGAGGAGCCTTCCACTTCTGTGGGTGGGTGGGGAGGGCACTTGAGGAAACCGCCACCATCACATTCACCACCACCACCACCACCCCCACCCCCACCACCCGCCATGCCATTTATGTGCTAGGACTGGACTCTGTCAGCGTGCTGCCTCCACCACCTCAAACTGCTCTTTCCAAATTAGCCTTTGGATGGATCCCAGGTCATGTCTCTAAACTCATCTGTAAAGAAGGCCAGGGATTTACGTTTCCTAACTCTAACTTGCAAAGGGAGCCCTCATATGGTTGGAAAGTCTCCAACATCCACTCCTGAGAGCAAACAAGAAACAGAAAGTAATTTCTTTAACCTAGTAAAAGGTATCTACAAATCCACAGCAACAATCACTTTCAGTGGTGAAACTTTAAGAACATTTTCTTTAAAATCCCTCTCTGCAGTCAGAAACAAATCAAGGATACCCACCATCAGGGCATCCCCAGTGGCCCAGCAGTTTAGCGCCGCCTTCAGCCCAGGGCGTGATCCTGGAGACCCGGGATGGAGTCCCATGTCGGGCTCCCTGAATGAAGCCTGCTTCTCCTCTGCCTATGTCTCTGCCTCTCTCTGTGTGTCTCTCATGAATAAATAAATAAAATCTTAAAAAAAAAAAAAAGGATGCCCACCATCACTGCTTTGATTCAGTGGTATATTATTAGGTGGCTGAGCAAGCATAGTGGTATAGGCTGACTGTGTCCTCTCAAAATTTCAACATTGAAGTCTTTTCCCCAGTAACCCAAAATGTGACTGTATTTGGAGATGGGGCTGTTAAAGAAATAATTAAGGCTAAACAGGAGCACTACAACAGGCCCTAATCCAGTATGACTATATCCTAATGAAGCAGAGATTGGAGACACAGGATCACCATGTGAAGACGAGAAGATGGCCATCTACAAGCCATAGAGGGAGGTTCAGAAGAAATCAACCCTGCTGACATTATAATCTTGAACTTCCAGCCTCTAGAATTTTGAGTAAATAAATTTCTGTTGTTTAGGTCACTCAGCCTGTGGTACCTTGTTATGGCAGCCTTAGCATACTAACACAATAAGAAAAAGAAGAGATACAAGGATTAGAAAGGAAGAAACACAAGTGTGATATGTATCAGGAAAGGCAGGAGGATCTGCCATAACAAATAGCCAGAACTAACAGAAGTTCAGAAAAGCTGCTAGACAGAGATCTACATGCATAAAGTCAATGGCACCCCTCCCTATATACCAACAATGAGAAAACTAACAGGTGCATTTATTAACTGTCCCTCACTGTGCACAGAGATAAGTAAGTTGAAAAATATTTATCCACATATCAAGGGAATACTACAGAGCAGTTAAGATAAATGGGCTCAAGAAACCTGGGTGGCTCAGTGGTTGAGCATCTGCCTTCAGCTCAGTCATAATCCCAGAGTCCTGGGATCGAGTCCTGCCATCAGGCTCCCCAAAGGGGGCCTGCTTCCCCCTCTGCCTATGTCTCTGCCTCTTTCTCTGTGTCTCTCATGAATAAATAAATAAAATCTTTAAAAAAAAAAATATATATATATATGGGCTGGATCTGCATGGATACATCACAAAAATATTACTCTAAATTAAAAACAACAAAATAGCAAGTTACAAAGATACATTAGTCTATCCATTTTTAACACACACAAAAATCACAGGGATTCATATAAGTGGTACAAGTAAGGATAAATTCACAGGAATGATAAAAAATTAATATAAACATATCATCTTGGTGATGGGCACATAGCTGTTTGCCCCATTATTTTCTATACTCTTCTATATACTTGAAATGTTTAATTTTTTTGGTAGAAACAAACAACTCTGAGATTTAGATAAATGCAAACATTAAATTCTAAAGGACTCATGATTTTTTTAAAAGATTTTATTTATTTATTTATGAGAGACACAGAGAGAGAGAGAGGCAGAGAGAGAAGCAGGCTCCATGCAGGGAGCCTGACGTGGGATATGAGAGAGAGAGAGAGAGAGAGAGAGAGACAGGCTCCATGTCCAAAGCCTGATGTGGGACTTGATCCCAGGACTCCAGGATCATGCCCTGGGCCGAAGGGAGGTGCTCAACCACTGAGCCACCCAGGTGTCCCTGGACTCATGATGTTTTTTAAAAAAAGCCTCACAACACTGCATGTCTTTTCAGAAGACAATAAATTCATTCCTATAACTACCACTACCCTAGCAGGAAGGTAAAACTAGCAAAAGATAAAAACCAAGCCCTTTTCAAGGCTGTCAAGGCTCAATACACCATACTCCACACGTGGGAGTACTCAGTGAGCTCTCTTGGACAAAACCAGTCACTGATAATGTCATGGAATCTTTATTGCTAAGTTAAAAAGAAAATCTTAGATCCAGTAAAATTTGCACTGACCCCACCTGTGCTTATTAGCAGTAACCTTCCTTCCCTAATCATCCATCCCTTCTCTATGCTTAGGATAATGACTCAAACTTCTACATCTCAGACTTTTCCAAGAGCAAAAAAAAATCATGAATACCTAACAACAAGAAAAATGTAATGCAAGAGGGCAAGAAGAGTTCATGCATTTAATTTTAGGTCACTTACCAGGTTTTTCTTGAGTCCTGGCCAGGGTTATTTTGGTACTGGCATGGAGAACATGGTTTGCATGGGTGTGGGTTAGATTAAAAACAAACTCTCTCAACAAATGCTCAAAGAATAGGTCTCTAAACTGGATCCATGAGACCACCAGTGAAGCACCACCCATAGATCCATGCAGGACACCTGCCAGGAGATTCGGCTATAGGTGTCCCACAGTACAGAAAGGGACAGGGGAGGAGGCTAACAAAGTTACTATTTCAAATCCTCTGCCACCCTCTTTGGTGGAAGCATTAAACAGCATTAGAGAAAAGAATCCCACTTTTTTTTTTTAAGAATCCCACTTTTAATAATATATTAAATAACAGAAGAGGTGCTTAAAAAATGGTTACTCCCTTTATAAGCATGTCGCTCATGGTTCATTTGTTCTATAGACAGCCCTTTTTCCAAGAGAAAACAGAATGCCCATCAAATAACCATAATTAAAAATATATCCTAGAGTCTTGTAAAATCAGAGATAGCAAAGTGAGTCAACAGGATAAGGAGGTCCGGAATTCAAACACTTTACCTGTTCTATAGTCAGCAAGGCTAAACCACTACAAGAGATTTCCAAGAATCAAATTCTGAAAGTCAAGATCATGGTTTTAAAATATGAAGCAGGGATCCCTGGGTGGCGCAGCGGTTTAGCGCCTGCCTTTGGCCTAGGGCGCGATCCTGGAGACCCGGGATCGAATCCCACGTCAGGCTTCCGGTGCATGGAGCCTGCTTCTCCCTCTGCCTATGTCTCTGCCTCTCTCTCTCTCTGTGTGACTATCATAAATAAATTAAAAAAAAAAAAAAAAAACTGTAAAAAAAATAAATAAATAAAATAAAATATGAAGCAAAGGTAGCTTTTGATTCACAGCAGGTTCCTCAGAAAACTCTGAGATCTTCTCAATCTCTGATACTGCTGCCTTCTATAACTACCTGTGTACTCACAGTACACACTCTTTGACCAGACTATAAGCTCCATGAGGACAAGAACCAGGTTTTATCTATTTCTCCACATCTATTAGGGCCTGAAATGATAGTCTGAATATATCAAACACTCAGTAAATATTATTGGGTCTAAGTGAATCTGGCACAAAAGGCCTGGTGAAGTAGAAGAACTATACAATTTTTGGAAGGTAGCCTGTTCAAAAGAAATGTCCATTTAAAATGTTAAAAGATGAACAGCCAACCTTTGCAAGAAAGAGATAAAATGTTCCCCTTAGTAAAATTGAGGAAGGAAAGCACCAGAGCTTCCTCTTGCAAGCTTCTGAAAAGATAAAAGCATGTCTGGTTTGAGTGATAATGTGTTACAGGCTTGGGCAAAAACAGGTGAAAAAAATCTGATAAAAGCAATCAGCCAAGACACTGCCTGTAACTCAATGGAAAAGGAGTCATGCTTGGCCAGGCTGCTTCAAAACTTACTGGTATCAAGATGGCTTTCAAATAAGGCAGGCTCAAAACAGAAAATAAGATAAATGCTTCATCCTCAACTTGTTTTTTAGTGCAGATGCTCTCTCACCCCTATTACACATTTATGGAGTGCCAACTATCGGTGAGACTCCAAGGTGAAGGGAAACACCCCCATCACTGCTATTCTGGAGTTGGCCTTGGTCTGTGTTCTCACTAACTGTTAAACATAACATGCCTAGCCTGGAGAAATGCCAGGACAGCAAGTGTCTCTCAGGAACCATTTATTATAACCTCTCAAAGAGCAGTGAGTCAGTTTCAGCTCCTCTCTGAGAAGTCTCAGACTCCTGAATGAAAAGTATCAAGATTTAAAAACAGATAACCATGTTGTAGAAATTGACAAGCTGATCCTAAAATTCAGATGGAAATACAAATGACCTGGTATGGCTGAAACAATTTTGAAAAATAACAAAGTTGGAAAACATATACCACCAGATTTCAAAACTTACTGTAAAACTGTAAGTAACCAAGATAGTGATAGACATGTAAGTCAATGGAACAGAACCAAGTCCAGATATAATCCTTTACATTTATGGCCAGTTGGTTTTGCCAATTCAGTGGGGAAAGGAAAGTCTTTTCAACAAATGGTGTCAAGACAACTGCTTCTGCTGATGTTTAAAAAAAAGAACTTACACCCTTACCTCACACCATACCCCAAAATTATCTCAAAATGGGACATAGACAGGGCAGCCCGAGTGGCTCAGAGGTTTAGCGCCGTCTTCAGCCCAGGGTGTGATCCTGGAGACCGGGGATAGAGTCCCGTGTCGGGCTCCCTGCGTGGAGCCTGCTTCTCCCTCTGCCTGTGTGTCTCTGCCTCTCTCTCTCTTTCTGTGTCTCATGAATAGATAAACAAAATCTTTAAAAAAAAAGGGGGGGGGGGGACACAGACATATGTAAAGGGCTAAAATTAGAAAAATTCTAGATAAAAACACAGGAGAAAATTTTGTGACCTTGGACTAGGCATAGATTTTTTTTAAGATACTAAAAGCATGATCAATAAGAGAAAAACAATGATAAAACTGAACTTAGTCAAAATTAAAAACGTTTGCTCTTCAAAAAACCATAAAAGAAAATGAAAAGACAATTGGGAGAAAATATTTGCAAGTCACGTATCTGATAAAAGACTAGTATCCAGACTATATAAGGAACTCTTACAACTCAATGAAGACAACAAACAATCCAATAAAAAACAATTGGGCAAAGATTTGAAGACTTTTTACCAAAGAAGATATATGAATTGCTAACGAACCCATGAAAATAAGCTCAACATCATTACTTACTAGGGAAATACAAGTTAAAACCACAAATGGATACCACTACATACCTACCAGAATGCCTATAATTCATGAGACTGACAATACCAGGTGTTAGGAGGATGTGACAAAATTGGAACCCTCACTCAACTGCTGAAATGCACAGCCACTTTGATAATGTTTGTCAGTTTCTTAAAAGGTTAAACACAAACCAGCCACATGGAAGTATGTGACCGCACAAAAACCTGTATATGAATGTTCACAGCAGCATCATTCCTAACTGCCTCAAACTAAAAACAATCCAAATGTCTTATTGCCTGGTGAATGGATAGATAAAAGTGGTAAATTCATACAACAGAATACTAGTTAGTGATAAAAAGGAACAACATGTTCTACATGGATGAACCTAGTGAAGGAAGCCAAATGCAAATGACTACATATTATTTCATTCAAAAGAAATCTCCAGGGCAGCCTGGGTTGCTCAGTGGTTTAGTGCTGCCTTTGGCTCAAGGCGTGATCTGGGATCGAGTCCCGCATCGGGCTCCCTACATGGAGCCTGCTTCTTTCTCCCTGTGCCTGTGTCTCTGTCTCCCTCTCTCTCTCCGTCTCTCATGAATGAATAAAATCTTTTAAAAAAATTATTAAAAAAAAAAAAAGAAAAAATAATTTTAAAAAAGAAAAAAAATAAAAAAAAACAAAAAAGAAATCTCCAGAAAACACAAATCTAGAGATGGCTGAATAAGGGGCTGTTTGGGACTGGAGGTGGGAGCAGGACTGACCACAAACAGACATAATGGAACTTTTCGGGGAGATGAAGTATTACAAAATTAGATTTTAGTGATAGTTGTACAACTCTGTATGTTTACTAAACAATCATTGAATCGTACACTTACAAGAGATGAATTTTATAGTATGTAAACTACAGCTTAATTTTAAAAACTGCTACCAACCAACCATCTCACCTGTATTATCTGGAGAGTCCCTAATTTGAAGTTCCTATACTGTGAAAATCTTTTGGGATACTTTCTAGTAGAAACGGAACTTTTAGGCAGAATACTAAGGAATGGATTTCTCTGCAAGAGTGTTTCTCCAACTTCAGCACATGTAAGAATCACTTGGAAAGAGAAACACCTCAGATATCCCTCCATTCCAGATAGGTCTGGGGTGGGGCTCATTAATTTGCATTTCTAAAAAGCTTCTCTAACATGAACATGGTATATATAAAACATATACCATACAGCTTCCAACGTCCCACCCAAGACTACATCAGACCTTTAGGAAAGGAGAACCTGGGAATCTAAACCTATAGGACAGAATCTTATCTTATCATCTTATCAATCTCATGGTTTAGTACTCCATGAGCTACAACACTCACATGGACCACTAATAAGTAATTTCAAGAGTAAAATCTGTGTTCCTGTGTTGAAAGTGACAAAGAAAATGTCCTGTATTTTGTGTATTTATTTATTTATTTTGAGAGAGAGAGAATGCATGGGTGAGGTGGGGGTGGGGATAGGGTGGAGGGGGAGAGAATCCCAAGCGGGCTCTGTGTCCAGGGCAGAGCCTGACACAGGGCTTGATGCATGGGGCTTGATCTCACAACCTAAGCTGAAATTAAAAGGCAGAGGCCCAACCAACTGAACCACTCAGGCACCCCAAAAATACCCTATATTTTAAATGGTTCCAAGTCAATAGTATTCTGCCTTAAGCCCTTCTAAATGAAGTCATTTGCAGAGAATTAAATTATATTTATTCAAGGTATTCTAAATATGCCTCCACATTAAAAAAAATGTTTTCTCTTTTAAAAATGTTTAGGTCACTTTTCAAGTTGAATCTAATTTTAAATCTGTTCAAGTGCAAGATCACATGTTTTTCTGAATTCTTAACAGGGATGCGTAATTGTCTGATCTATAAGAAGACAATTATGACAGGCACTAATAACACTCAGCAGCAGCGGTGCCAATGGTCCAATTCTACAATTTCCTACATACTTACTGGAGTCTAATACTGTGCTATCACAAAAGTCACAGGCACAAAAGGCCTCCTTCTTACCAGGAATTCACCATACTTTCCAACTATTACAAAAACAATAGTACTCAGCATCAGTGTATGCGGGAACAGACGGGGGAAATTTTTATAGAAGTAGGACTGTGTCCTAGAAAAAAAAATGTAACAGCACTTAAATTATTTTCAATTTCTCTTATCAGTATGGCTCAAAGGAGTGGGAGTAGTCTCACACACTGCAATGCCATGTTGCATGAGCCAGAAAGAGCCTGAGGGCCCCAATGTAAAATGTGCTTGGAAGAGTACACACACAGGACTTCCCTAATAGCACCTCGCTGTTTCATCACATTCTGACTGAACTGGCCTAGGGTGGGGCTCAAGCACTCCTCGGAAGAGGATTCTCTCATCAATTGTGTTCCTAAAGATAGTCGAGACAATACTGTCCTGAGCCTGCAAGCTACTCCACAATGGCCCTTCACAACTGCTCCTCTGTTCCCCACTCCTTATCACAGCGCTAGCCCAGATTCTGGTTTTGGCTCACAGAATCGAGAGGAAGCGACTCTGGAGGCTAGGCCTGGAGCAAACTACAGCTCTGCCTTCACTGTTTGGAATGCTCACTCTTGGAATCCAGCTGCCATGTAACAAAATCTAAACCAAGTAGAGGAGGGGTCCTGGCCTCCCAGCCATGCCTATCAAGGTGCCAGACATGCTGCATGAGTGAAACCATCTTAGATGTTCCATCTCCAGTCACCCTCTTGACTCCTACAACTTCATGAGATGCCCCTGCTGTGGCCATACAATGAACCACCTGGCTGAGCCCTGCCTGAATTCCTGAGTCACAGAATCATGAGCAGATATACAATGACTGTGATCTTAAGCCATTAAGTTTTGGAGTTGGTTTTGTTACCGAATAACAGACAACACAGAGTTTCAAGCCTACTCTTGAACATTCTTCTTGGTAAATGACATGCAGCTTGTAGTCAATAGGTATGACTTAATCTCTATACCTCAGGGGTAAGAGGAGCCTGAATTTAGCTGGGGGTAAGGGTCCAGGGTGGGGGAATATAAATATTCACGAGCCAGATGTGATCTCCTTCCTTATCACAGAAGTTTTCCATGTCTGCCAGCAAAAGGTTTTATTGCTTTCCAAATTTTACATTTAGAAAGTTACATGAAATAAAAGTTACATGAATATTTTGTCCTTTCTAAAGACCAAATGAAACATGCTTCACCATTACACACCAACCTACAATGTGGTTCCATTCTTTAGGGTTTGCTGAAACAGGAAGAGAGATCCTCAAGATGTAGATTTCAACAGTATCATCCATTCTGCTCTTCCCTCTACATATAAGAACCCTGTATTAATTTTATAATAGGAGAGGGAGTTTAAATGTAACCACATTTAAAATGCCACCATGACAAAAGCTGCACAAGATGATGCTGGAGTCAGGCAGATTCAAATTCTGGCTCTGTCATCTCCCATCTGTACCACGGGAGGCCTGGCCCTGAACAAGCACTCAAGAAATGTCAAGTTCATGTTTTCTTCTCTCTTCCCTCCCAAATCAATGCAACTGAACCTATAACATGTTGCATAGCCCTAGGATTTTCTTGAATGTACTCTAAGAAAATACAATAAAGGAACTAAATCACATATGGCTCAGTTAATAGTGCCCAACGAAATTAAACATATGTATGTATATAAAACATATACCATCCAGGTACTACTCATTCAAATACCATATAGGTGTTACTATCTCTTTCAGGTGTTCAAAATGTCAATATCTGAGAAAGAAAATGAATGAAGTTGCTTCTACATTTCTGGACAGGTTGTCCAAAGTACTTTGGATGAGAGAGCAGATAACTTAGCTGCCAGAGAACAAGTCGTGCTTGTCTAGAGATGGATCCTTAAAAGGAGAACTGCAGAGATGAGCTCTAAGCCCAAAGCAGTGCGTGTCTTAATGATTTCAACTCACAACTGAGAGCTGGCTAGTGAACTTCAGCTTTACGAAGTAACGAGTCCTTGAGTCTACTGCTTAAGAGGGGAAGGCCTTCGTTGAAAGAGGGCAAACAGTCTTAGCATTCAGAAGGATGCTAGCAGGTAGAGGAGCTTAGTTCAGCTAGGATTTAGGAGACAGATGATTCCCTATGGACCCCTTCTTGATCCTTACATAAGGTAGTAAGCAGCTTCTCCTCCTTTAACTGGCATTAAACTGATAATGGCAACCACCTGCTAATCACAACCCAGGCTCCATCTGTCTGTTACACCAAACTTTCCCTCACTCTTTTTTTTTTTTTTTTTTTTTATTTATTTATGATAGTCACAGAGAGAGAGAGAGAGAAGCAGAGACATAGGCAGAGGGAGAAGCAGGCTCCATGCACCGGGAGCCCGATGTGGGATTCGATCTTGGGTGTCCAGGATCACGCCCTGAGCCAAAGGCAGGCGCCAAACCGCTGCGCCACCCAGGGATCCCTCCCTCACTCTTTTAGCCAATGGAATCACAGAACCAAAAGAGGAGAGGGGAGGAGAGGGGAGGGGAGGGGAGGGGAGGGGAGGGGAGGGGAGGGGAGGGGAGACGAGACGAGACGAGACGAGACGAGACGAGACGAGACGAGACGAGACGAGACGAGACGAGACGAGACGAGACGAGACGAGACGAGACGAGACGAGACTATATTTGCTTTTCAGGTCTCAACTTTATATGATTTGCTCAAGATCTTATGTCTGCTACAAGAACTGTGATATCTGAATTTTATCATTTAGGGCTTACTCATTCACTCTCCTCCCAGGTACAGGGGCCAAACCTATGGCATAGGTAAAGGACTGAAGAGATTTCCTGGGGCAGGCAAATAAACAGAACACTGCTGCAAAGTTCTCACCCTGTACATGGAGTGATAAAACACTAATGGAAGGTACACTGTGATAAGTTAAAGATGTATATTGTAAAACCTAGAGCAACCACTAATAAAATAAGCCAAAGGAAAAAAAAATAAGCCAAAGAAATTTTAAAAAGCTAATAAACCCACAGTGGAGATAAAATGTAATAAAAAATTTTTTTCTTAGTCCAAATGAAGTCAAGAAAAGAGGAAAAAAGAAAAAAGAGAAAGACAGAAAACAAACAATATGGTAAACTTAAACCCAATCATATGGATAACTGATTAAATGCAAATATTCCAGTTAAAAGGCAAAGATAGTCTTGATAAACAAAAGCAACACAAAATTATACGCTTTCTCTAAGAGATCCACTTTAAATAGGAAGACAGAGATAGGTTAAAAGTAAAAAGATAACCATGCAAACACTAATCAAAAGAAAGGTGGACTGGCTACAATAATTGCTAAAGACTTTTAACACCTGCCTCTGTGACTGATAAAACAAGTAGATAGAAAATCAGTATGGGACATCTGGGTGGCTCAGTTGGTTAAACAGTAGACTCTTGGTTTTGGCTCAGGTATGATCCCAGCATCGTGGGATCCACAAGCCCCATGATTGGGCTTTCCGCTCAGTGAGGAGTCTGCTTGAAATTCTTTCTCTCCCTCTTCCCCTCCTCCAGGTTGCACTTAAGCACTTTCTCTCAAATAAATAAATCTATGAAACAAAGAAAGAAAATCAGTATAATTCCAGAAGACTTGAAAAACACTTCAACCAAATTGACCAGACATTGATAAAAAAACCACCCAAAAGCAGCAGAAAACACTTTCATTTCAAATTCATGTGGAGCAAACTGGAACACAATCTGAGCCACAAAACAAATCTCGATTTGTTTCAGAGGATTCATTTGCAATGACATGGATGGAGTTAGAGAATATAATGCTAAGCAAAATAAGTCAGAGAAAGAAAAATATCATATGATTTCACTCTTATGTGTCATTTAAGAAACAAAACAAATGAGCAAAGGGAAGAAAAGAGGGAGAAAAACCGAGAAACACATTCTTAACTTTAGAAAAGAGATTGGTGGTTACCAGAGGGAACGGGGAAGATAGGAGATGGGGAATAGGAGTGCACTTACGAGGAGCACTGAGTAATACTCACTGTATTGTATACCTGAAACTAATGTAACACAGTGTATGTTAACAACACTAGAATTAAAACCAAAACTTAATAAAAAAAAATTTTAAGAGGATTCAAGTCATACAAAGTATGTTTTCTAATCACAACAGAATTAAACTAAAATCAACAACAGAAAGATATCTGGAAAACCAAATATCTGCAATTAAATAAGATACTTCTTTCTTTTTAAGATTCTATTTATTTATTAGAGAGAAAGAGCACAAGCAGAGGGTCGTTGGAGCAGAGGGAGAAGGAGAAGCAGACTTCCCACTGAACAGGGAAGCCCAACACTAAGCTTGATCCCAGGACCCTGGCATCGTCATCTGACCTGAAGGCAGATGCATAACCAACTGAGCTACCCAAGCACCCCAAATAAGGCACTTCTAATAACCTATGAACCATAGAAAAAAAAATCAGAAAAAAATCTAGAAAATATGTTGAAATGAGTGAAAATAAAAGTACAATGTATCAAAATTTATGGAATACATAACACAAAAAGAGCTAAATAAAACAGTGTTTACAGGGAAATGTATGGCTTTACATGCTTATATTTAACAGAAGAAAGGTCTAAAATCAATGATCTAAACTTCAATCTTTAGGAGCTAAAAAAGGAGCAAATTAAACTGAAAGAAGGATGAAATAAAAAGCAGAAATCAACAAAATGGAAGACAGAAAAACAAACTGATTGAATCAATGAAACCAAAACCTGGTTCAACTGAAACAATGAAAAAAAATTACTAAATCTCTAGCCAGACTAATCAGAAAAAAGAGAAGACACAAATTACCGATGTTGGGAAGGAAAGAGGAGTCATCCTTAAACATCCTTATGGTCATTAAAATGAAAAGGAAATATTGTAAACAACCTTTTGCATAATGATGATAATAATAATAATAATAAATTATTGATAAATTCAACAACTTAGATGAAATGGACAAATCACATGGAAGAGACAAATTACTGGGGCACCTGGGTGACTCTGTGGTTGAGCGTCTACCTTTGGCTCAGGTCATGATCCAGGGTCCTGGGATCGAGTCCTGCATCAGGCTCCCCACAGGAAGCCTGCTTCTCCCTGCCTATGTCTCTGCCTTTCTCTGTGTGTCTCTCAAATAAATAAAATCTTAAAAAAAAAAAAAAAAAAAGAGAGAGAGAGAGACAAATTACTAAGGCTTACTTGATAAGAAATAAATAACCCGAATAGCTCTATACCTACAAAGAAACTCCAGGCTCAAAAGGCTTTACTGGTGAATTTTACCAAACATTTAAGAAAGAATAATACTCTATAACATGTTCTACAAAATAGAAAAGCAGCATTTCCCAACTTGTTGCATGAGGTCAACATTACTGATACCAAAACAAGACAAAAACAGTGCATGGAAAAAAATACTCATAAACATAAAAGCAGAAATCCTTAACAAAATTTTAACAAATTGAAAGAAATTTGAACAAACTGAAATAAGTTATTTTTCACCATATTAACAAAGGAGATAAATCCTATGATCATTTCAATAGATACTTAAGCATTTGATAAAATTCAATAGCCATTGAAAATAATAACTCTCAGCAAACTAGAAATAGAAGGAAACTTTATGAAACAGCTAGTATCACACTTAATAACAGAAAACTAAATACTTCCCCCTAAGACTGGGAGCACGCCAAAGATATCTGTGTCACTACTTGTAATCAACACTGTATTGGAAATCCTAGCCAGTGCAATTAAGTAAAGCATACAGATTTGAAAAGAAGTAAAGCTGTCCTGATCCACAGATAATGTAATTATGTGTGTAGAAAATTCTAGGGACTACACAAAAGCTGCTAAACCAGTAAGTTAATTTAGCAAGGTCATAGGATACAAGATCAATGTACAAAAATCAACTGTATTTATATAGACTAGCAACAAACTATAGAAAAATAAAGTTTTAAAAAATACCATCAACAGATATAACAAAAGCATAGGCAACAAAAGTAAAAACAGATAAACTGGACCATATGAAGATTAAAAACTTATGTGCATCAGGGCAGCCTGGGTGGCTCAATGGTTTAGCGCCGCCTTCAGCCCAGGATGTGATCCTGGAGTCCCGGGATCGAGTCCCACATCGGGCTCCTTGCATGGAGCCTGCTCTTCCCTCTGCCTATGTCTCTGCCTCTCTCTCTCTCTCTCTCTCTCTCTCTGTGTCTATCATGAATAAATAAATAATAAAATCTTAAAAAAAAAAAAACTTATGTGCATCAAAGTCTACAAAAGAGTGAAAAAGCAACCTAGACAATGGGAATAAATATTTGCAAGTCACATATTTGATAAGGGGTTAATAACTAGAACATGTAAAGAATTTCTACAACTCAACAAATAAAGGACTTGTGTAAGACATTCCTCCAAAGAAGATGTGCAAATAGCCTATAAGCTCATGAAAAGATGCTCAACATCATCAATCATTAGGGAAATACAAATCAAAACCATAATGAGATATCACCTCACACCTCTCAGGATGTCTATTATCCAAAAGACAAGAGATAACAAATGCTGGTGGGGATGTGGAGGAAAGGGAACCCTAGTGCTCTGCTGGCAGGAATATAAACTGGCGCTGCCACTGTGGACAACAGGATAGAAGTTCTTCAAAAAATTAAAAATAGAATGGCCATATGATCCAGCAATACCACTTCCGGGTATACACAAAAGAACTGAAAGGAAAGTCATAAAGAGACGTTTGCACACTCATGTTCACAGTTGCCAAAAGATGGAAGCAACCCAAGTGCCTATCAATGGATGAATGAGTAAACAAAATGTGGTATATACATGCGATGGGATATTAATCAGCCTTAAAAAGGAAAAACAATCTGGCACTTGCTAAAAAATGGATGAAACCTTGAGGATATTATGCTAGGTGAAGCAAGCAAGTTGCAAAAAGACAAATACCATACAATTTGACTTACATGAGGTAAATAAAGTAAGAGTAGTCAAACTCATAGAAACAGAAAGTAGAATAGTGCTTGTCAAGGATTGGGTGAGGGAGAAGTGGGGAGCTGTTTAATGAATGGGTAGAGTTTCAGTTTTGCCAGATGAATAAATTCTAGAGATTCTGCAGGTCACAGAATAACATGAATATTCATACTTACCACCACTAAATTCTACATTTAAAAGTAGTTAGGACGACGCCTGGGTGGCTCAGTGGTTGAGCGGCTGCCTTCGGCTCAGGGAGTGATCTTGGGGTCCCAGGATCGAGTCCCACATCGGGCCCCCTGCATGGAGCCTGCTTCTCCCTCTGCCTGTGTCTCTGCCTCTCTCTGTGTGTCTCATGAATAAATAGATAAAATCTTTAAAAAAATAAAAAATAAAAAAATAAAAGTAGTTAAGATGGCAAATTTTGTTATGTGTAGTTTATCACAAATGATTTAAAAATATTTTTTAAACAAACACGAAATATTTAAAGATAAAAGCTTTTTAAGTTTTTTTTTTTTTTTTTTTTTTTAACTTATTCATGAGAGACACACAGAGAGAGACAGAGACAGGCAAAGCGAGGAGCCTGATACGGGACTCCATCCCGACCCCGGGATCACATCCTGAGCCGAAGGAAAGCATCTATCTAGATGCTCAACCACGGAGCCACCCAGGCGTCCCTAAAGATAAATGTTTAAAAATGAAAGACTTTTATTCTAACACTACAAACATTGCAGAGATTATAAAGATCACTTAAATAAATGTAGAGGTATACTGCTTTTATGGATTGATATCTGCTAATATTAAAATGTTAATTCTTCCCAAATTTATTCATAAATTTCATTCAACCTAAATCAAAATTCTGCAGGCTTTTTTTTTTTTCTAGAAATTTATAAACTCATTCTAAAATGTGTGTGGAAATTCAAAGGACTGTGAATACCTCCACAATTAAAAAGAATAAGATAGAAGATTTACAATACTTGATTTTAAGACTCACTTTAATAGCACAGGAATTAAAAGTGTGGGTACTAGCATAAGGACAGACTACAGAGCAGGATAGAACAGAGTCCAGATGTAGACCCACACATACAGGGTCAACAGAGTTTCTATAAAGGTTCCAAGGTAATTTAGTAGAAGAAAGGATAACCTTTTCAACATTTGGTGCTGGAACAACTAGGAGGGGAATGAACTTTGAAAGGAAATGCAAGACTTGTACATTGAAAACTACAAAACACAGCTGAAAGTAAGGAATATCTAAATGAATGGAAATACATCCCATATTCATGCATTGAAGGACCTAATATTGGTAAGATGGCAATACTCCTCAAATTAATCTAGAGATTCAGTGTAATCCCTATCAAAATCCCAATTGCCTTTTTCACACAATGGATAAGATGATCCTAAAATTCAAATGAAATTGCAAGCAACATCAAATAGCCAAAACAATCTTAAAAAAGAACAACTTAGAGGGCTCATATTTTCTGATTTCCAAATTTACTGCAAAACTATAATAATTCAGACAGTAATACTGGCATAAGGATAAACATACAGATCATTGGAAAATAATACAGTACAGAAATAACCCCAAATATCTATGGGTCAACTGATTTTCAACTAGGGTACCAAGACCATTTAATTGAGAGAACAGCATTTGCAATAAATGGTGCTGAGACAAGAGTATATCCTCATGCAAAAGAATGAAGTTGGACCCTTACCTTACATTATGATCCTAAAATTAATGAAAAATGGACCAATGACCTAAGCATAAGAACTAAAATATAAAATCCTTTTAAGTAAACACAATGGTAAATCTTTGTGACCTTCAATTATGAAATAATTTCTTTTTTTTGAAATAATTTCTTAAATGCCACCAGCAAAATAAAAGAATAAATCAGCTTTCACCAAAATTAAAATCTTCTGTGCCTCAAAGCTGTGACAAGAAAATGAAAAGACAACAGAATGTTGCAAATCACGTACCTGATAAGGGATTAGTATCCAAAATACATAAAGAAAATTTACAACTTAACAAAAAGAAAATCCAATTTAAAAATTGGCAAAGGGGGCAGCCTAGGTGGCTCAGTGGTTTAGTGCCGCCTTCGGACCAGGGCGTGATCCTGGAGACCTGGGATCGAGTCTCACGTCGGGCTCCCTGCATGGAGCCTATTTCTCCCTCTGCCTGTGTCTCTGCCTCTCTCTCTCTCTGTGTCTCTCATGAATGAATAAATAAAATGTTTTTAAAAAATAAAATAAAATAAAATAAATAAAATAAAATAAAATAAAATAAAATAAAATAAAATAAAATAAAATAATTGGCAAAGGACTTTGATATTTCTATGAAGGGATAAAAAAACATGTGAAAAGATGCCCAACATCCTTAGAACCATAATGAGATACTGCTTCACAACCACTAGGATGGCTATTATCAAAGGCAAATAATAACAAGCATCGGTGAGGATATGGTGAAATCAAAACCCTCATACACTGTGGGTGGAAATGTGAAATGCTGCAGTTTCTTTGAAAGATAGCCTGGAGTTCCTAAAAAATATCAAACATAGTTACTGTATGACCCAGTCATTCTAGGTATATGTCCAGATGAAATGGAAACATATGCTCACACAAAAATTTGTACATGAATGTCCATGGCAGTGTTGTTCTTAATGGACAAAAAGCGGAAACAACTCAAATGTCCATCAACTGATGATCAGATAGACAAAATGTGATATACCCATAATATGGGATATTATTCAGCCACAAAAAGGAATGGAGTACTGGGAGTCTGAGTGGCTCAGTGGTTGAGCATCTGCCTTTGGCTCAGGTCATGAACCCAGGGTCCTGGGATCAGGTCCCACATCAGGCTCCCCACAGGGAACCTGCTTCTACCTCTGCCTATGTCTCTGTGTCTGTCTCTCATGAATAAATAAATAACTTTTTTTTAAAAAGGAATGGAGTAATGATACATGCTATAATATGAACCTTGAAAACATGCTCAGTGAAAGAAATCAGATGGGAAAAGCCGCATTTTGTATAATTCCACTTCTATGAAATGTCTAGGACAAACAGGTAAAAAATAGATTAGCAGTTGCCTGAGCTGGGGTAGACTGAGGAAAACAGAATTATAATGGTTCCAGGGTTTCTTTCTGGGATAATGAAAATGTTCTAAAATTGATTGTGACGATGGATGCACAATCCTCTTAATACACTAACAAATCACTAAACTGTACATTTTAAATGAGTGAATTGTATGACACGACTTCTATCTCAATAAAGCAGTTAAATAAAAAAAAGGCGAAGGGAGCCGTTGAGCAGGACAGTAAATTTTGGAGACATCGGCACACACGTGGTACTTAAAACCACCAGGCTTGAAGATTTCACTAAGGTTGTGACATATAAAAGAAGGAGAAACAGTCCAAGGACTAAGCTTCCATTGCCTTCCAACATTAGAGGCAGAGGGATGAGAGCAAGGAGATAAGAGCAATGAGAGGTGGGAAGAAAACTAGGTGAAGGTGGTACCCAGGAAGCAAAAGAAAGTGTTTCAAGGAGACCAAATGCAGCTGGCTTTCCCAAATTGATAACTGACATGGGATTACTGGATTTAACTACATAAAGGTCCTCAGTGGCCTTGATAAGTTTCGCTTCAGTAGTGTGGGCAAATACCCAATTGAAGTGGCTTTGAAGAGACCAGAAGGAGGAAAATCAGAAAATCAAGAAAAGTGGGACGCCTGGGTGGCTCAGAGGTTGAGCGTCTGCCTTTGGCTGAGGGTGTGATCCTGGAGTTCCGGGATCAAGTCCCGTATCAGGCTTCCTGCATGGAGCCTGCTTCTCCCTCTGCCTTATGCCTCTACCTTTCTCTCTGTGTGTGTCTCATGAATAAATAAA
This sequence comes from Canis lupus dingo, assembly GCF_003254725.2. Lineage (NCBI taxonomy): Eukaryota > Metazoa > Chordata > Mammalia > Carnivora > Canidae > Canis > Canis lupus. The sequence goes on from NC_064247.1 coordinate 75,826,962, forward strand.
TAAAATCTTAAAAAAAAAAAAAAAAAAGGAAATCAAGAAGAGAATTCTTAAGGAATTTGCTACAAAAGGAAGTGGAGAAATGGGGTAGTATCTGGAGAAGAGATCTAAGAGAATTTCTTACTATTTTCAAGATGGAAGAAACACAGTTTATGAGCTGATAAAAGTACCACTCCAGAGGAGCAACATTTAGGAGACAGGAGGAGGAAGGAACTTAAGAAGAGCTCTGCTCCTGACTCAGCAAGTAGGAATGAAATCTAGTGCATAAGTGGACACCCTGGCCCTTGTGCCAGGAGCACGGACAGCTCAGACCTACTAGTTACAGGAAAGGGAGAAAAAAACTAGAGATGCAAGCAGGTGGACAGATCTGGTGGTGAGGGTCAATAACATGTTTCCTTGATGAAACAGGAAGTAAGGTCATCGGCAAAGGCTGAGAAAGGAGTTTGGGGAAGGGAGAGGTAGATATGGACTGGTCTAGTCCTCTGGGATGGTGGGAGAATGGCTGAATTGTGGAAATACAGCAGGACTCCCTGGTAGCGTTAAAGGTGAGTGATCATGAATTAAGAGTGAGGTCTGTAAACGTACTGGGTGTTTCCTCCAGCCCAGGACTATATATCCACAGAGGAGGCAGAGACTTAAATTTAACCTGTTGTGGTTAGCCAGGTAAGTGTTGCAAAGCAGAAGAGGGAAAGGGGACTGACAAGTGTTACATGAGGCAGTGTTTATAATGACTGACCTTGGAATTCAAGTTATTTAAGAAAGTAAGAGCATGAGGGGATGAAGGACAGGGAGAAAAAAAAACTACAGGTCCTGCTGGAGTCAGACAGCTGACTGGGTTAATGTTATGACAAAGAGCAGAAAAATGCACTCATTGAGTGGCAACTCTTACAGTTGACATGGTAAGACAATGGGTTTTATTTCTCCACCATTTTATGAAACTACAAAGAATACTGTAGGCTCCAAAGTGGTAGGAAGGACACAGGGCTAAAAGAGACTCTCACCATTTAATTTGTGATGGCCAAACTGCTGGCATTTATTATCAGTAGGAGATGCTATTAGAGCCACATCACTCCCTAGTTGTGTAACACTGGATGAATTCCCTAACCATTGGGGCTCAGTTATCTGCAAAATGGGGTAACAGTAACCACTTACAGGGTGCCCAGCACTTGGTAAGCAATAAATAAACTTTTGCTGTTAGTAAGAAATCACATTAATATCTGCTGAGACTGTGCATGTTTCTCATTTTTATTTATTTTATTTTATTTTTTTATGTTTCTCATTTTTAAAAGATTCAATAACCAACAAAAACAGGCTGTTGTAAAAGCAACAGTCTCCATGGGGAAGAGTTCAGAGACTCAAGTATTAAGGCTGGTGGAGTCCCATGTCATTCCAGAATTTTTCCAAGTCCTTTCCCCACTCTTCTCCTATTTCTCCACTTTCTGGGGGCATGGGAGAAATGATATGCACCATCTAAAAGGGCCGTAAGCTGTGGAGGGGTTCGACTTCATTCCAAACTCAATTTCCAGTTCTGAGCCAGTGCCTTTCCTTTCTGCTCACACAGCTTGTCTCAGACAGCCACAGGGAAGAGCAATATCTTCAATAAAATACTCTGGGAATGGGTTCTTTTTCTTATTTGTTAATATTTCACATGTCCATTTGGGAGCAGGCCAGACTCCTTTTACAGTTCAAATAAGACACCTAGTAGTGATGGCTCCTGTTATTAGTGTGCACACAAGTCACTACAGGGAGGAGACTGACAGTCACCTGACAGCTACTCCGACGTGGGGCTGTAGGACTCAAGCCTACATGAGACTCCTCACAGCTGCTAGGTCCCAGAAGACGGCTGCCTGTTTTGACACTTTCTGTTTGCAAGAGCATGAGGATGCAAAAGTACTGGCCAAGTGCAGAGCCATGATTAGCAGCCTCTTACAGGCCTGGCTTAAAGTGTCTCCACCCTCATTGCCCATCAGTGCTTTTCTTTTAGAGTAGCTGAGACTGCAGATCCAAGAGACAAATTTCTCATGCTCCAAGTCTAGCTACTGGAAGGAGCATTCATCTCACCAGAAAGAAAAATGGAAAGAAAGCAGCGAACTCCCCCACAAGTGAGACATATTCAGATTACTTCAGAATTGAAGGCTGGGGGACAACATGGACTCCTAGGGATCAATCCAATTGACTGGTCTGATTTCTTTATCAAACATTCTCTGCAATTGGGGATGTACTCTGAGCTCTTTCTAGTTTATAATTTAATTGCATTATGAGAACGGACTAAATTTATAGCAGGAGCTTCATGATCTCTCCTTGTAGTATTCTTATAACAACTTACAGAGAAGTTTTGACCAAAGAGCCGATATATCTATAGCAAAGCAGTAGAGGGGCAAAAGCCATTCCTGGGCAAACTTCATAGACAATGATTGTGACTTCACTCAAACAGGCAGTGATTATGGGGAAAGGGGGGTGAGGGTGGGATTTGCTGTGAATAGGTTTCACTTCCAGGTACAAGTTTCTGGAAACTACAACAGAAACAAAAACAAAAGAAGATCTACATATGCACACGGAATGATGTCGTGCATCAGTGAGGAATATATTCAACAAAAAACACAAGTTGTGAAATGTTAACATGATTCCTACTGTCTTATATATATCCATTCATCCATGGGAGCAAGTCTATGGTACACACCAGCGGAATCATGTGAAACTTTTGCTTTCTACATTAATGCTTGAAATCTTTACAATGAATATTCTGATTTATTTTTGTGACAGTTAAAAAAAAAAACAACCCAGGAAGAACCCATGCTTCCAGATTTGCTTAAAAAAAAAAAAACCACTGACTTAGAAATCACAAACATCTGCTAACTTTTTTGTTTCTGCAGAGCGCCTATTACCTGTTAGTTAATCTGTTCCTACTCCTTCACCTGCTGTATTGTTTCCTTGTAGAACTTCCTTCTCCTTTTACAAATGCTGCCTCTGCATTTCTCCCAAACCCCTCCCAGCTATCTTATAAGCCATCTTTTTCTTTCAGATCAGTTTCTTTCAAAAAGTTGACTCCAACTTACCTTTGCCAACTCTACAAAAATCATCAGAATGAACTAAGTATTGAACCCCTTTCCATTATGAATTCCCTTTACCTTCACCCCTAAAATCATCACCCATGTGTATCTTCACTGAACAACTTTTATTTTGGTACCCATTCTTACACTGGGCCATAAATACTCAAGATAGACCTTAAAAAAATTTTTTTTAAATATTTTATTTATTTATTTATTTTTAAGTAGGGTCCATATCTGTCATGGGGCTTGAACTCACAACCAAGCATTGCATGCTCCACTGACTGAGCCAGCCCAGGAACTCCCCAACTACTTCATTTGACATAATTGGTACTACACTCTGAAATCAACAAGAACAATGTCCCTTCTCCGAACAGTAAATTCCAAGCCTTGATCCCTAGCAAAGGGCAGTAAACAGGTTTAAGTCTCACTTGCTAACACCAGCTAGTTAGTACGGTTTAGGTAACAGAGCACTGTGTGGAGAAGGATTCTGAGTCCACACTGAGGGTAAGCTTTAGCACTGTCTGCCATGGGCGCTAGACAAAGTTGGGGTCAGTGGCTTTTCTCTCTCTGTGCAGTCTGTTGGGGCCAGGGCTGGTGTGACCTACATTGCTCTTATTCTTGGTCTATCTGGAGTCCAATCACTGTGAAAGGTGGCTATATTTGAAGAAAGTGTGGGTGTTTGTGTGTATGTGGTGGGAGGGGGTAGAAAGAAAGTATTTCTTTTTTTGAGAATCTTTAACTGTTTTATAGCAACTCAAAGGAGAATGAGATGCCAATTTAAGGGGGCGGAAAAAGATGACTTCATTACAAGGAATTTCCAACCTGAGTCAAATTTCAAGTAATAAGAACTTGGGCTAGTTTTCTCTAGTTACCTCACAAGGCTATCTTCCCTCTTCTCAGCTCAATCACAATTGCATAAAATCAGGATAGCCATGCAGTCATTTTTCTCCACGTTCCCAATTGATTAAACATCAGGGGCTCATTCACTGTTCTACTTACCTGGCTTCCCCTCTTCCTATGGCACCAAGTTACAGGTAAGACACATAAGGCCTCAGCACACCATTTCATCCCATAAATCATTCTTAGAATGTAATGCCCTCTCTGGATTCTTGCTATATTTAGATGGTGCAGAATAATTAGTAACTCTAAAGAGAACCTTCTAGATTCTGGGTATCAACAAGTTCACTTGAACCATTTCCTGAAACTTCATGTTTACCAATTCTTTATCTACTGCTAAGAATACTATGCAAGAGTTTGAAAGAGCTTTCTGCAATGATGGAAATGTTCTATATCCACGCTATCCAATTATACCAGTCACTAGCAATTTGTGGCTAGTGAGAACTTGAAATGTGGCTAGTGTGACTCAGAAACTAAATTTTAATTAATTATAATTTAAACAGCCACATGTGGCTAAGGCTACTGTATTGGACAGTGCTGCCTAAAAGAAGAGAATAAATTCAGCCTCCTGAGAAAATGGAAAGTTCTAAAGCCCTGAGTATAGAAGAATTAAGCTTCCTATTGCCATAGACACGGATCCTTGTCACAGCTGTGAGCCAACCCCCTTCCATGCCAAAGACATACAGTGCTAAAAGGTTTCCCTACATGACTCAGGAGCTGCTTTTCCTCTGGAAGCAGGAACTACAATGAAGACAGGCTTACAATTTCCCACCTCCCTGTTCCGCCTAGTGCTTGTTTGCTCAAGGGTATAAAGCCAATGATACGGTTGCATGGAATTTTTGAGGACAAGAAGATAAAGCAACTAGTCAGCCCCACTTACTTTCCAAATGAGGAAAGCCAGAACCATGGAAATAAAGTGGTTTATTCATTTTTTGTTTGTTTTTATACAGTTGAAGGCAATAGGTAAACAATCCATCAACTTATTCCAAGGAATTTAAAATGTAGTTCAATGAAATATAAAAACCAATGGATGGGTTTAAAAGGAAGTAAAGAAAGAACTAGTGTACTGAAAAGTGTAGGTAAGAAATTACCCAGAGTATGTGCAGCATACAGAGCTAAAGAGGTGGAAAATATGAAACAGTTTCAGAAACATGAAAGATAGAATAAGAAAGTCCAATATATAACATCTAGGATTTCCAAAAGGAAAGATGGAAAAAAATAAAAGCAAAATTTGAAGGGATAAATGAGAATTTCTCAGGTGTTTTGAGAGACACAAAATCTCAGATTTAAAGACAAATAGCAAGCAGGATAAATAAATCAACATGACAGTTAATTTGTAGAACACTATGAACAAAGAGAAGATAAAAAAGCAGTAAGAGAAAAAAAAATGGGTAAGAGTTGAGAAGCAGACTTCTCAATTACGATATTAGAAGCCAGGAGATAATGAAACAGAATAAAAGCATCCAATTGCTAAGAAAAAATAACAGCCAATCCAGATTTTTATATCAAGCTAAATTATCATTCAGTGATTTATGATAAATAAAAACACTTTTAGGCAAGCAAAAAAAGAGTTTACCATTAAGAGACTCACTGAAAAAAAAAATGTTAAAGCCTGCCTCTGGAAGACAGAATTTTAACTCAGATGGATGAAGTATGATGATAACTCAAGAATTTAGAAAAACACAGTGTAAACCCAAGGGAAGTAGAAGAAAAGATAAAATACAGTGAAGAACAGAAAGCAGCACACCTGGATGGCTCAGTTAAACCTCTGACTCTTGATGTGAACTCAGGTCATGATCTCAAGGTGTGAGATCAAACCCAGCATCAGGCTCCTTGCTCAATAGGGAGTCAGCTTGAGTTCTCTCTCCCTCTGCCCCATTCGCACATGCTTGCTCTCTAATAAAACAAACTTAAAAAAAAAAAAAAAAAAAAAGCAGAGGGTACCTGACTGGCTCAGTCTGGTTAAGCATCTGTCTTTGGCTCAGGTCATGATCTCAGGGTTCTCATGATCTCATGATCTTAGAGTCCCGCACTGGGTTCCCTGCTCAGTGAGGAGTCTGCTTCTCCCTCTGCCCCTACTCCCCCACTCGTGTTTTCTCTCACTGGCTCTGCTCTTTCTCTCAAAAATAAATTTAAAAATCTTTAAAAAAAAAACTATTAAAAAAAGATCAGAAAGCAATGAAGTAGAGGGGGTAAAAGGTAATCAATAAAATCAAAAGCTGGTCCTTTGAAAATAAACTAATAGGGCAGCCTGGGTGGCTCAGCGGTTTAGCACCACCTTTGGCCTAGGGTGTGATCCTGGAGACTCGGGACCGAGTCCCACATCGGGCTCTCAGCATGGAGCTTGCTTCTCCTTCTGCCTGTGTCTCTGCCTCTCTCTTTCTCTCTCTCTCTCTCTCTCTCTCCAGGTCTCTCATGAATAAATAAATAAAATCTTAAAAAAAAAAGAAAGAAACTAATAAAACAGCTCTGTCAAGACTAATCAAGAATAAAAAGAAAACATACAAATAATAATAGGAATGGATAGGGGGACATAATACAGGTATGGACACAGAAATTGCCTGGAAATATACGCCTTATCAAAACTAAACTAACACAAGAATAGAAAACTTGAACATACCAATACTACTGAAGAACTTGAATCATATTAAATAAAAACCTACTCATGAAAAAAGAAAGAGAGAGAGAGAGAGAGAGAGAGAGAGAGAGAAAGAGAGAAAGAGAGAAAGAAAGAAAGAGCCCTAGGCCCAGATAGCTTTACAAGAGAATTTTACATGCAAGTTCTACTGAAGTAGAATTTCAAAGTACAAGTATTTCCTTGTCTCTACCTATTTCCTCCAGACCCACCTTCCTCTCTCTTCTGTGCTCCACAAGGCTAACAAGCCTGCACAAGATTCCTTCACCTCCTAAACCTCTTTTGGGTTCTGCCAATGGAAAGCACCAGCAGGAGACAAGGACAAGATGATAGAGGGGTTGGTGTACTTATTCCCTGGCTCTCTCTTTGCCTAGCTATGCTATGGGCAGTAGTTTCATTCTACTATATAACCCCAGTTCTGTGGAACATCTTTCCCAGGGCCAGAATTCTCACCAGGTTTGAAACAACTCCCCCCTTTGCACTTCAGATCTAGGAGTGGTAAGAAACTGCCAATGTGGCCAATCTCCAGATGCTCCACCCATGCACTGTTAGTTCCTCTAATCCTGCCCACACCTTTGTAAATGGTCTCTTCAATTAAATTGGATTCAATTACCTCTCTGAGAGTGTCACCTGTTTGCAGCCAGAACTCTAACAGTCCTTTATACAAACTCTTCTAGAAAAGAATGAACATATACATATTCCTAAATTTCTTTTAAAAGTCTATATTAACCTTAATAACAAGAGAAGGAAATAAAATTATGACCAAAATTTCATAACATATATGCAGAAATCCCTAGTAGGATACTGACATACTAAATCTAGCAACATATAGAAAATCTATGTATCACAACCAAGTAAGGTTTACTTCGAGAATATAAGGATAGTTAAACATTATAAAATCTATTAATGTAATCATTAATAAATGAAAGGAGAAAGACCATCTGAATAAATGCAAAGAAAAACTCTGATAAAATAGCCACTTGTGATACCTAACAAATTAAGAATAGAAGAGAATAAAGGAAATTTACCAAAAACAGACCATGGTTCCAAGGCAAGAAGCACTTCCTTTAATAGGAGGAAAACAAGGATGCCCATGATTACAGATTCAAGTAAACTTTTTAACTGGAGGAACTAGCCAGCAATCTTAAAAGAGAGAGAAGTGCCACAGAAGAGGATTAGAAAAAAAGGAACTACAGTCATTATTTGCAGATGTGATTCTCTTGGATTTTCTCTGTAGATGTTTCCCATTATAACTATTATTCTAAGAGTCCAGCAAATTTGCTGAATACACAAGAAATCTGAAATAATTATTAAAAAAAATTTAAGCTATTTGCAGTCATAACCCCAAAACAAGGTACCTACTGATAAATCTAACAAAAGGGATTCAAGATCTTAAAAAATTATAAAGCTTTATCCAAAAACATTCAGTAATAATATGAGGTTACATTTACAGATCACTTATTATCTGCTGGGCACTGTTTTTGAATGGTGGGTATGCCTGTAAACTAGTTTAATTCATAAAATAGTCCCATGTGATAGATATAATTATTATTAGCCTCACTTTAGAATTAGAGAAATTACAATACAAGGGTAAGTCACTTGCCCAAGATTCTGAAACTAAAAATCAGCTACACTGGGATTCAAATCTAAGGCAGTCTAGCTCCAAGCCTGCAACTTTTACCGGTACCCTACACTGCCTTTCCCAAGAGTGGGTATCCCCACTCCTCCCATGAAGGCATCTCTAGTTCAGCTGAGTCAAGTCTCCAGGAGATAGTCTCAGGTCATAATGAAGCAGACTTAACTTGAACTATGAGCAATAAGCCCCTATTTCAACAGATGGGATGAGAGCACAAACTTTGGGAGCAAAGGTTGAGACTGGATCCACTTCAGTTCATCCTAAGGATACAGACCAACTCTCACAAAAATAGATTCCAGGATTAGATCTAGCCACCCTTTCAAACCGTGTCACTTTTAAGATAGTGTGATTTGCCCATTCCCAGGAGCAGGTCAATGTAGATCCCTCAGACTTGAGAAGTTTCATTCATTAACTTCTTAAGCTGCTTTACAGAGTCAAGAACTATATGGACATTCAATTATTTATATCTCCCTAGTAACAACTGAGGATTCTGAGTGATGCAAATGCAATATTTGTGCAAATTTTGCAACTTTTCTGTCAATCTGAAATTATTTCAAAGCTTTAAAAGACATTTTAAAATTCTATTATATCTGTAAATCCATTCCCATCAGGTTCATAGGTAGAGTCAAGTTTATAAAGATGGCAATTGATAAACTCAATGTAATTCCAATATATATCCTAACAGCTTCCCCCCACAGAAGTTGACAAAGCTGATTCTGGGAGCAGAAGTTACCAAAAATAGCTAACCGGTTTTTGTTTTTATTGTTGTTGTCTGAAACATACAGAAGGAACCGTTTATTCTGCTGTTTGCAATACAAAGACATAGGGAAATGTTATTGTTTGTACAACATAGTAAGGGAAAAAATTTGAAACTGCCCATTAGGGTCAGTTTGCCAGATGTCCTGTCATTAAGAATACCAGCTATAAACAGAGCAGTTCCTAGTACTTTGTACTTCATTTTGTTTATTCTACCCTGATTCCCTTATTTGTCCCCTAGAAAAAGCTTCACTTAGACAACACAGCTTTGAAAAAGAATAACAAGATGAAAGGATTTGCCCTTTCACACAGCAAGACAAAACTACAGTAATTAAGAAAGTGTTAGCACAAGGATAGACAAATTGACCAATGGATCAGAACAAAAAGCCCAGGAACAAATACAGGCCTGGAAGGAAACTTGATACATGATAGAGGTGGCTTTGCAAATCAGTAGGAAAGGACTTCACCATTCTTCACTTGCTGCTGGGAGAGTACTCATACAGAAAAGAAAGATATATCCTTATCCTGCCCCATTCAAACAATTTAATTCTCCAGTGATTAAGGACTTAAATATGAAAGGCAAAATTTTAAAACTTTTAGAAGAAAATATAATATTTTATGACCTAAGGGAAAGAAAATATTTAAGACACAAAATGCATATGGCAAAAGGAAAAACACTGGAATACTCAATTACACAATTAAGTTAACTGTAACAAATCACAAAAAGAATAAAGAGATAAGCCACAAACTAGGGAGAAATACATCTGCATTACTTATGACAACAAATTATTGTCTGGAAACAAAACAAAAATACAAATTCATACAAACTAGTCAGGAAAGGACAAACTATCCAAAATAAATATGGGTAAAAGACAGGAGCGGGATCCCTGGGTGGCGCAGTGGTTTAGCGCCTGCCTTTGGCCCAGGGCGGATCCTGGAGACCCGGGATCAAATCCCACGTCAGGCTCCCGGTGCATGGAACCTGCTTCTCCCTCTGCCTGTGTCTCTGCCTCTCTCTCTCTCTCTCTCTCTCTGTGACTATCATAAATAAATAAAAAAAAAAAAAAAAAAAAAAAAGACAGGAGCAAGCATTTCATAGAAGAGGAAACATTTTGTTTAAATATACGATATTAATATCTTAATTATATGTAAATACATACTATCAAATACATAAATAACAAAATCACAGTGATATACCATTTCATACCCACCAGAGCTTGCCAAAAATTAAAGTATGATGATATCAAGTTTTGGCAGGGGCATGGAGGAAGTAAAAATATGCTATTTTGGGAATGTAAATTGGTACAAGCATATTGGGAGAGCCACTGGGCAATATCTCATTAAAAGCTGAAGATAGGGGGGCAGCCCCAGTGGCGCAGTGGTTTAGCGCCGCCTGCAGCCCGGGGCGTGATCTGGAGACCCTGGATCGAGTCCCACGTCGGGCTCTCTGCATGGAGCCTGCTTCTCCCTCTGCCTGTGTCTCTGCCTCTCTCTCTCTCTCTCTCTCTCTCTCTGCATCTCTATGAATGAATAATAAAAAAAAAAAAGCTGAAGATAGGGGATCCCTGGGTGTAGGGGATCCCTGGGTGGCTCAGCGGTTTAGCACCTGTCTTGGGCTCAGGGTGTGATCCTGGAGACCCGGGATCGAGTACCGCATCGGGCTCCCTGCATGGAGCTTGCTTCTCCCTCTGCCTGTGTCTCTGCCTCTCTCTCTCTCTCTCTCTCTCTGTGTGTGTATGTGTGTGTCTGTGTGTGTCTCTCATGAATAAATAAATAAAATTTTTAAAAAACTGAAGATAAATATACCCTATGACCCAGCTATTTGATAACTAAGGATGTATCCTAAAAAATCTCTCACTCAATATGTAAAGAAACAGAAAAAATTCTCAAAGCAATTGAAAACAACTGTAATTCCCACTATTGATCCAAGAGAATGGATCAATAAATGGTGGTATCTGTGGTACAGTCATACAACAGAGTGCCACAGTGAAAATGAATGTGTCAACATGAGCAATAAGTAGTATGATGGATTTATAGATCTCAAATCCATTTTGATATATATATATATATATGTACATATATATACACACACACGGGGATATAAAAGCATAGAGGCAATATGACAAAATTTAGATTAATTAAATGAATATTGTTTTAGACAGAAACATGCAATAAAAGTATGAATGTATAGAAGATGATAAACAGGAGAGTCAAGCAATGGTTACTTTCAGGGAGGGAAAGAAAAATAAAGGAACTAGGCAGGATTTATGCAATTACATATATAATGGTTTATTTATTAATCTGTTTGGTAGGTAAATAGATTATCTCTTTTGAATGCCAAAACAGATTTTTGGAAAAGATTCCAAGAGACCAGAGCTCCCATTTAGTCACACCACTATTTGATCTCCTGAAATGTGCAAATGAAACCAAAATTGAGATAGTATAAACTGTGACTTTTCCATTTTGCAATCACAGGACTGAAACTTTAAAGTTTATCAAATACAAGTGAACGGACAGGAGGTTCCAGCCTGGATCCTATGACAAGATGTACCCTGAGGATCCTCAAAGAAAAGAGGGGGTAGGGAAGTAATTTCTGCTATTTTATGAAAGTGATCATCGCCTTGCAGAAAAAGGATTTGACAAAGTACAACATCATCCATTCAAAATAAAGACTCTCACCAAAGCAGGTCTAGAGGGTGAACATATCTCAACATACTAAAGGCCTTATAAATGAAAACCCGACATTTAACATCATATTGAACGGGGAAAATCTGACAGCTTTTCTCCCAAGGTCAGGAGTAAGACAAGGATGTCCACTCTCACCACTTTTAACCAACATAGTACTGGAAGTCCTAGCCACAGCAATTAGACAAAAGAAATCAAAGGCATTCAAATTGGTAAGGAAGAACTAAAACTTCCACTATTTACAGATAACATGATACTATATACAGAAAACCCGAAAGACTCCACTGAGAAACTATTAAAACTGATAACTGAATTTAAGTAAAGTCATAGGATACAAAAATCAATGTACAATAATCTGTTGCATTCCTATACATTAATAATGAAGCAGCAGAAAGTGAAACTAAGAAAACAATTCCATTTAGAATTGCACCAAAAACAATAAAATAGCTAAGAATAAACTTAACCAAAGAGGTGAAAGACCTGTATTCTGAAAACTATAAAACACTGATGAAAGAAATCCAAGGTGAAGCTAAGAAATGGAAAGACATTTCATGCTTGTGGGGTGGAAGAACAAATATTGTTAAAATGTCTATAGTACCCAAAACAATCTACACATTTAATACAATGGCCATCAAAATACCAACAGCATTTTTCACACAGTACAAACAATCCTAAAATTTGTATGGAACCATAAAAGACCCCAAATAACCAAAGCAATCTTGAAAAAGAAAAAACTGGAGGCATCACAATCCAGACTTCAAGTCATGGTACAAAGCTGTAGTAATCAAAACAGTACGGTACTGTCATAAAAACAGGCACACAGAGGGACATTTGGCTGGCTCAGTTGGAAGAGCAAGAAACACTTGGTTCTCAGAGTTGTTGAATTGGAGCCCCACTTGGGGGGTGTATAGATTACTTAAGCAAAAATAAAAATAGAAAAGTTAAAAATAGAACTGCCTTACAACCCAGTAATCACACTACTGGGTATTTACCCAAAAAGTAAAAAAATGATAATTCAAGGGGATTCTTGCCCCCCACCCCATGTTTACTGCAGCTTTATTTACAATAGCCAAACTATGAGAGCAGCCCAAGCGTCCATCAACAGATGAATGGATATAGAAGATGTGGTATATACATACAATGGAGAGTGCAACATTATTTATTATAATAATATATATATTATTATATTTATTTATTTTATTTTTTCCCCTTCCCCCTATTATTATATTTATATACGTATAATGAATACATATATATGAATATATATAATTTATGTCAATATCCACTCATCATTAGGTCCACAGTCATCCCTTAATCCAGCCATACAAGAGATTGAAATCATGCCATTTGCAACATCATGGATAGAGCTAGAGAGTATAATGCTAAGTGAAGTAAGTTAGAGAAAGACAAATATCACAAGACTCCACTCCACTCATACGTGGAACTTAAGAAACAAATGAGCAAAGGAAGAAAAAAAAGGGAAAGACAAACCGAGGAACTTAACTCTAAAGAACAAACGGATGGTGGTTACCGGAGAGGAGATGGTAGGGGAAGGGTGACGCAGGTGATGGGGACTGAGAGTAAGTACCCCTTACTGTGATGAGCACTGGGTGATGTAGTGAATGGATGAATCACTATATTGTACATGTGAAACTAATGTAAATCTGTATGTTAACTATACTGGAATTAAAATTGAAAACTTAATGAAAAAGTGACCATTTCCTTAAGTGTTTTGAACTCCTTAAGCAAAAGAAACTTTGTAATTATGCCATCAATTAAAAAAATGTTGAGCCTCTACTAAGTAACCCAAGAAAAAGTCCTCTTGGAGTTAAGGTTCCTCTTGCTCTTTCCTTGTTTGAAGGCCTGGTTGAAATCCTCCCTGAAGCAGAGATCTAGAATCCTACAGTCCTGAGAACTTTAAGGCCCAGAAATCCCCCTCTGAGTCCCTTGTTTGTGCCCTTTTCTCTATTAGTTCTTGCTGGCTCTTAGGCATTAAATGCTGACTTCCTGCTCCCCCTTATTGAGCTGGGGGGGGGGGTAGGCTTGGAATCCGTAAGAAGCTTTCAAGAAAAGTACAAAGCCAGGAAAACACGGAGTGGAGAAGGCTACGACTTTCCAACGGAAAGCAAATCTTAACACGGTTGTAATAACCTTTCAGACTTTCCTCTGTCTGTAGCTTACATAAGACAGTGGTTCAGACAGGAGGACTTAAAGAGTTGTAGGTCACTGAAGTGGGGAACGGTTAAAACTCAGATCTGGGCGGGCATGAGAGGTTGAGGACAGCATTTCGGATGCTGACAGCATGCATAATCCTGGCTTGTTCTGAACTCTTATTATCTCCAGCATTTCCTTTGCACCATCCTACAGAGGCTGACTGGATAATGTGTATACTTTGGGTGTCATTCTAAAGGCTTTATTAAGACCTAAACTCTTAAGAGCACAGATGACCTTGTATAAGTTGTCTCCTTGTAAAGGAGTCCCACGGTCAGTGCCAAGTGCCATGCCACCACTTCACCATATGGAAAAAGGAGGCATACTCCTGACTCTTATATTCTTCTCATCATTAGGTCCACAGTCATCCCTTAATCCAGAAATGTGATGTTCTTCCTGTAAATGGCCTCAGGCCCCCTGACCCAAGGCCTTAGTTTCATGATCCTTTCACACTACAATGGTGTTTTAATGAACTGAGTTTGAATGTTAAACTCCAATCTCATTGGTCATGCTACTGTGGCAATTCTCTGAGCACAGGCCTCCCCTATTCTATTCTGCTGTCCTGTCCTTTGAATTCAGGGCTCGCTGTCAGCATGGAAAGCACCAGAGTTCTGATATGGCAGCCTCTGGTTATGTTCCACCCAGGGATTTATCATCCACAACCTACTCAAATCCCTCCCCCAACAGCTACCAAAAATTCCCCTGGTGAGAAATGCTATTATGAGAAGGAGTGGCTGCTTTGTGACTCACTGTTTCATTAAAAAGATTTTTTTTTTTCAAACAAATTTTCAGTAGAAGAATCCAAAGGTTTTCCAAAGCCACAGCAAAAACAGAACAGCTCATAATACTATTTCTTAAAGGTCTGCCACTTCATAGGCAATTCCTATACCTCAAAATACTGGAGATGCTTAGAGTCACTACCCTTTCATGTTGCACTTGGGCCCCTGGGCTGAGAGAGGAGGTAGAGAATAAATGAATTAAACACAGCCAACAAGACTGGGCTTGTCAAGTACCAAGATGGAAGGCAGCTAGCGTGCAAGCCAGCCCTAATCAGAGGTATTGGATTTGCCATAGTTCTCCAGGGCAATTGGCTGCAATGGCATGACTATCTGAACCATATCTGACCAGGACTGAGGAAATCTAATAATATATGGTGTACATAGGTATTTTGGTGATGCCTGTTAAAGTAGTGAGAAGTGTTATAAAAAGTTTCTCAAAAAAAAAAAAAAAAGTTTCTCTGAGGGATCCCTGGGTGGCTCAGTGGTTTGGCGCCTGCCTTTGGCCCAGGGCGCGATCCTGGAGGCCCGGGATCGAATCCCACGTCGGGCTCCCGGTGCATGGAGCCTGCTTCTCCCTCTGCCTGTGTCTCTGCCTCTCTCTCTCTCTCTCTGTGTGTGACTATCATAAATAAATAAAAATTAAAAAAAAAAAGTTTCTCTGAAAAGCTGACTTAGATGGCATTATTTAGAGGGCATTACAAGCGTAAATGATCTAAATAGAACAATATCACAGAAAGCTAATTTGTATTTATGGTAGGCAAGTACTTCATTGGCTTGGGCTGGATCCCAAGACTCCCTCAAATCCTTGTAGGATTCCCAGAGGACTTTTTCTCAGGCATTAGGATAAAAGAATTCTAATGGCTCTCCCTAAGGAAAAGCACCCTCTTAGCAGGAGGAAAAAAAAAAAAAAAAAAAGATTACTGGAGAGGAATCAAATGGAAACATCTCCAAAGTGTTGAGAAATGTGGGCAAAATGACCAAAATGGCTGCGGTCTAGGGTTCTCTCCCACTCTGTCCCAGATCATCTGGGCAACTCCAGATTTAAGCTTCTCCCACATGCAAACAAATCAATTTTGACCTTAAGAGATACTGTAGGACAAAGGTGACCAATTTCAGAACAACTCCTTGTGAAGCATGGCTTATTTAAATATACTTTTTAGAGGATTAAAGATACTCAAACGATAAAGTTGGAGCCAAGCTATGACAAGCCTAATTCACTAAGATCAAGATGACTATATATTCCTAAATATAAAGGTGAGGTTTCTCCAAAAATTAAGGTATCACCTTATAGCCAAAGTCCACATTAGGTCTCTGAGCATGAAGCGTTCTTTTAAACCCTTGACTTTCAGCAAAAACAAAACAAAACAACCCTCAAATATAACTCACATTTAATAATTATTTGGAGGAGGTAAGAAGGACATTTCAGTCACCAATGTTGGCTATCATAACCAAAGCTTGAAAAATCACTTAAAATAGCACTAAATGTCAACACCGTGGAGCTCAGAGATATACAGACCAAGGGGAAAAACTGTTCCTCATATTTCCTTATGGGTATTTGTGGCTTGGGACAAGTTTTACAGAGAAAAGATTACTAAAGTGGTGGATCATGCTTCTAGAAAACAGTGTTCAATGACCAGAAAGATAAGTGGCTCTAGGGATGACAAAGATACTGAAGCCAAAGCTACACATGAAGAGTTTGCAAAACAGTTTTTCCTTTTCATATTCTCACTGAGAAGATAAAAGGACCACTTGTATTAGGATATATGAGGAATTTCTTAACTGGCACTTGGCTGGAACCACAAAGAAAAAATCACCTGCTCCAGCCCAGAAACAGAGCTTAAGAAAGAACAAAGAGTGTCAGTGAACAGTAGGGAAATACCATCCGTGTAGCAGCCTCATGGACAAAACCTTGAATTTGTTTATTCAACAGAAGAATGGATGAAAAAGGTAAAACCTCCCATAAACTGCAATATTCAGACTCCGCCTTAAGGAGTAAGGAAGCAAAGATACTTAGAAAGAACAGAGTAATGTCAAACACCCTTAGAGTAAATCTATAGTCCCAGCACCTAACACAGGTCCTAGTCTCCTGGAGGCACTCGATAAATACCAATTGAGTAAGTGAATGTTAGTTCAAAAGATCTCCATATACACACTCAAAAAGTCTTATACTCTTGGGTCTGTAGGAGAAAAGAAAAAATAGGTATTTTGTCCATTTAAAGTTTCAATTCATTCTAGGATCTTAACTTGCCTAGCTGCTGGCTGGGATACGTAAAAGACAATCTAGCTCACTCAGCCCTTCTGTAGCACAAGCAGCCAAAGGCAGCTGTGCCTTAGAAGAAAAATCGGGGGAAGGCAAGCACAGAAGGGAAGGGACACTGCCACAATTACCTTCTGTTCTGAGTAACTTCAATTCTCAGGACCAAGGCAGATGGGCTCAGTCCTATCTCTAGGAGAAAAATGCTCAGTTCCATGTAAAAGAAAACCATCAAAACCATGAGCAATGCTCTTGCTGGGTGAATAGACCCTCTGGGAGCAGATGAAAGGAAGAACTATGTGGATCCTGCTTAGGAGATACTTGATTCATTTAGTAATATTGAAAATAATGTTAATGAGTGCTACCAAAAAAGCATTTAGAATTACTTCTTTGGGACAAGAATTTTCAGAATCATTTGCTACAAATTCAGATTCTTCAGTGTCTCCTTAGCTCTACTGAATTCTGGGAGTGAGGTCCAATCATCTGCATTGTTAACAATCCCCCCAGAGAATACTGGGCAGTCAAGTTTGAAAACCCTCTGAACCATTCACAGAAATCAAGAGAGCTCTTGCTTGTTTCCGCTTCCTTGTTACAGATCCAAAGAGTGTGCTATAAATTCTTACCATGCCTTCCTGGACTTGGTGTTTATAGGGATCCAGCGAATTCCCCCTTCCTCTTTATTGCCAGCAGATGAAGGCTGTACTCTCAATTCTAACAACCTCAGGGAGATCTCAGGGTAAACAGTCTCTTTGGTCTAGAAGCTACCCCAGCTAGTGCTTCAAGGTTAAACTTGGCTCTTTATTTGCTTTACACTTGAGGGCTATTGGTCTTCAGGTTATTCATTCACACCCACAACTTACCCCTCAAATGTCAAAACCAGGAACCCAAATGTTACATTCAAGAATAAATCTTTGTCCTTATGAGAAAATAAGATTCAGAAGTGAAAACTTTTGGGTCTATGAGAAGTGTCTTCTCACACTCAAGTCTATACCCACAGTAATCACTAGGAACGATTTGATACAGACTAAGCCATGACAACGCTTAGAAAAAAAACAGATAGTAATTTATACTCATCCAGCATTCTAAAAGACTGGGATTAGGCCTTAGGTTGTGAGCTAACTTCAAGATTCTAGTAGTATAACCTCAGTGACACACGGTCACTAAAAAAACCCCTATTTAAGGGTTAGCAGGGGCAAGACTAGTCTGTTTACATTATGACCACTTCTCCATGAGGTTTTTTCCAATCCTGAAACTGTCAAAATTGGGACGCCTGGGTGGCTCAGTGGTTGAGCGTGTCTTGGGCCCAGGCCATGATCCTCAAGTCACGGGATCAAGTCCCGATCGAGTCCTGCATTGGGTTCCCTGCAGGGAGCCTGCTTCTCCCTCTTTCGGTCTCTGCATCTCTCTCTGTGTGTCTCTCATGAATAAATAAATAAAATCTTAAAAAAAAAAAAAAAAAGAAACTGTCAAAATAGAAGATTAGTTTTATAATTGGATTTACTAAAACATTAGTGCCCAAGAACCTTGTGTTGAATATCACGTTTGTAAAATACAAAGCATGTTCCTTTTCCCAAAAGGAACCAGAGTTGTATTTCTTTAATGCAGAGTGGCCTGGCTCAGAGTATTCCTTATGACATATTTGGGGTGTGTCTTTATTTAATAGTAAAATGCACACATCCCATAAAACAAACACTTTTAAGAGTCAAACCATTGTTTCTTGTAACATCTTTCAAACACCAATGAGGAAGAGTCAGCTGTGACTTTCAAGGAATTATCAGCTTCTCAAGGACACTTTTTTTTTTATTTTGTAGAAAATGAGCCCTCATCATAATACAGTACTATAAAACTCCACTTCATAGAAAAATTTTCATTAATAGAACTTTTGCAGGGCAGGACCCATCATGCTCTCTGAAGAACACAGAATGCGTTTCCTTCCCCAGAAACCATGTAAAGGATCATTACCTCTAGCACACCTATGGTGAAGCATATAGAGGCTTTTCTGATCCATTCCAATGGAGTTGGCGACTTTGTTTAATTATTTAAGAAGAGACAAATCACTTGAGAACCCTACAATGGCAGCAAATAGAATCCATGAGATGTCCTGCTAGCATGTTCAAAGTCTTAGCAAAAGTTACCTTCTATCAGCCCCCATTGATGGCCTGGTAACAACAGAGAAGTTTAGATTTTTCTGAATATACACATGCATACATACCTGTGACTAAGAAGCTAGAGTGAAACCCTCAATGACTGGACACTTCATAGCAGGACTCAGAAAAGGCAAACTCTTCCTTCCAACATAGTAAATGCTCTATGTTTCCACTTCCACATCTAGAAATCCACGTTCTAAGATAATAAGACTACTACAAAAGAATGACCAGACCCTCCAGAACACTGGCCAAACCATGTGGAGGTTAAACACTTTATAGCAAACTTGACATTTTAATGTGGAAAGGAAGAGACACTAACTCTCACCCTTCTCAATGGCATTCGTTATTTTCAACAGCCTGTCAATGTAGGTCAGGTTTCAGTAGAGAGCACTAGCTTCCATTTTGGGGAAACAGTTCACACAGTTCTCAATCTCCCTGCCCAGCAAATTCTGCAGAGGGGAAAGAAGGCACAGACTGTCAGAGAAGTCCCCTACAGGAATACCCCTTTCCATTATGTAGGCTATTTGGCTTATGTCAACACTAGCTCATGAGACCCTCAGGATGACTCTGAAAGGTGAGCAAGACAGGCATTATCTCCATCTTACAGGTGAGAAAACAGGGACTGTGAGGCTAAATGACTCATGAGCCTAAGGTCACAAGTCAGGCTGTTATTTGGTAGCCCAACCAGTAGATGAGCCTAGCCCTCTGGCTCGCCGGCCAACATGATTTCCAGGACACGAGCCAGCTTCCTTTGGTTTCAGGGTGAGAGGCAGTGCAGTATAAATGGTCAGGAGCCCAGGTTCTGACACTGGCAGACCCACATTCCAATTCCAGCTCGGCCACCTCTTCGCTACCTGACCCTGTGTCTGCTCCTTGCCTCGCCCTTCATCTCCGTTTCCTCACCTGTAAAATGGGGATGAAAACGTCTACCTCACAGAGTTATAGTGATGATGAAATAAGATGACAGACATGAGGCACTCGAATTCATTCACTAGACAAATATCTGTGCCAGGCATGCACACTGCAAAAGATAAGATAGCGAGCAAGAGGTACAGTCCTGATCTCATGGAGCTTAAAATCCAGTCAATGTCCTGCTAGCATGTTCAGTTTTACCAAAAGTTACCTTCTACAAACCTCAGTTGATGGCTTAGTGACAACAGAGAGCAGCTTAGATTAGAAAAGGTAAATGGATAAAGGGTGTAAAGTGCTGTTACAATAAAAGGTGAGTGACTGGAGAGATTAATAGGAAGGAGGCAATTTTTAAGAGTGGTCTCTAAGGAGAAATTTAAATTTGAGCTGTGAGGGATCAGAAAGAGCTATCCATATACAGAATGGAATGGAAAGCATTCCAATTATAGGGACCAGGGTGTGCAAGGGTCACAACCTGGGGAAGTGTAGGAATGGAAAGACGACAAATGGGATGGCTATGTAACCTTATGGGATTTGAGGGAAAACCTTCAGAGACTGGCTGCCAAAGACTACCAAATCTATTTAAAAAATAACAAAGATGAGGCTCAAGAGAGGTGATGTGTCTTGCCTAAGGTCACAGCTACTCTGAGGAGGGCCTGAGACCCCAGTATTCTACCTCAGGGCACAACATCTGCTCCCTTCCTTTGAGGAAGCTTCATGCACAATGAACCCCCCCACCCCCCCACCCCCCGCTCCCCTCAACACTTATTTCCATGACAACTGTCTTCGGTGCCCAAAAGCACCTTAAAAACAGAAGCAACAGCATCACACCAACTTCTAGGCATCTAGTCAATTGTGCACCAAAGTCCTTATCCTTCCACTCTTACGACACAAGAGCAAAAACTGCTTGGACCTCACTCAAAAGCTCCAAAATAGAAACAAGTTTCTCTTCTTACAGCAATAAACAAGAGAGGAAAGGGATGTCCTGGAAGGAAGATTCTGTGGCCTGTTCCGGAAAGTAAGAGAGAACCACCAGCATAGAAGAGTAGAAATATGAAGGTTCATCTTAAATGAACTGCAGAGGAAAAATGAATTACTTTATTTGAATAAAAGAATGAATCCCATTAAAAAAAAAATAAAAGGAATGAATCCCTAAATGAATCACTAAAGCAGTAGTTGCCTATCAGGGTGGTATCCTGCTCAAGAACACTTGGAAATTTTGTGGAGGCATGTAGTGGGCAGGGCCAGGTATGCTCCAAGTCTTACAAAAAGACAGGATGGTCTTATGGCGAATTTATTACTGAGGGGCCTGGCTGGCTCAGTCAGTACAGCATGAGACTCTTGATCTGGGGGTTGTGAGCTGAAGCCCCACATTGGGTATAAAGATTACTTTTATATGTTATATACATAAAATCTGAAAAAAGAATGTATTCCCCCAAATACTAGGAGTAGCCTCACACACACTTTAATATTAACCCCAGAGGGATTAACATGCCCCAGCTTTTCCTGTATTCTCATGGTTTGGTGGCTCTTCCCACCCTCACCACAGCTGGAGGAAAAAAAATTAAATTCAGGTTTCACAGCTGAGGAGTTTGAAATTTTGGAATCCAACTGTAAGCTCATAACTCTAACATGGAACCTGGTACCAGGTGGAATAAGGAAAAAGAAGTTTCTAGTAAGAGACGGATAAGAAATTTTAGCAAAATGGGAACTCATTCCCCAGATTGGCATCTATAAGATTACGTGTTTTGCAACACACAAAATTCTGTTATTTTTGAGTCTTATACTGCTTTTCAGTTTAAAATCAGATACTAATGACAGTTCTTTTAAAAAGTTAATCACAGGGATCCCTGGGTGGCGCAGCGGTTTGGCGCCTGCCTTTGGCCCAGGGCGCGATCCTGGAGACCCGGGATCGAATCCCACGTCGGGCTCCCAGTGCATGGAGCCTGCTTCTCCCTCTGCCTATGTCTCTGCCTCTCTCTCTCTCTCTCTCTGTGTGACTATCATAAATAAATAAAAATTAAAAAAAAAAAAAAAGTTAATCACAGGGCAGCCCAGGTAGCTCAGCGGTTTAGCGCTGCCTTTGGGCCCAGGGTGTGATCCTGGAGACCTGGGATCAAGTCCAACGTCGGGCTCCCAGAATGGAGCCTGTTTCTCCCTCTGCCTGTGTCTCTGCCTCTCTCTCTCTCTCTCTCTCTCTCTCGTTCTGTGTCTGTCATGAATAAATAAATAAAATCTTAAACATAAATAAATAAATAAATAAATGTTAATCATAGTCATCTCACAAATACAGCTAGCTGTATTTTCTGGACCAAATTTTATGAGTAAGATTTTTAATTTCAAGATGTCTAAAAATGATCAAATGTCTAAAAGTGCCCAAAGCAGCCACACCTTGCATCTCATTTAGGGCAAAGACTGATGCAGATCAAGGAAGCTCCGATGATATCTAGAGATCTGTTTTGGAATTAAAAACACCACTTTAGGGACACCCAGGTGGCTCAGTGGTTGAGCATCTGCCTTTGGCTCGGAGCACGATCCCGGTATCCCGGGATCGAGTCCCGCTTTGGGCTTCCTGCAGGGAGCCCGCTTCTCCCTCTGCCTGCGTCTCTGCCTCTCTTTCTGTGTGTCTCTCGTAAATGAATAAATAAAATCTTAAAAATAATTAAAATAAAATAAAATACCACTTTAGCGATTCAAAATCCACTTTCAAGTGTTACCCCAAATTAGTCACTATTTCCCCCTCAAAAATTTATTTCACAAATTAAAGTTTATAGAATCGAAACAAAAACCAGACCATTTCCAGAAATTTAAAAAAAAAAGAAAAAAAAAAAGATTCAAAAAGTCTACCCTATTTCACAATAGCCAGAACAGTGATCCAACAAATACATCCTCCATAAGGCAACCTTTCTTCTTTCTACACAATATCTAGATCTTCTTAACTCTCCCAAAGAAGTCTGAATATGCTAACTTCTTCACTCCAACTTGCCAATTAACAAATAGTGGCCCCACACCCCTTTTGACCAATTTTCTAGAAGCCTAACCTGGCTTCTCAGGTTAGCTGAGCAGACAGACCTGTTTTCCTCCAAAAGCTCCTGCCAGTGCCTTTTCTGCCCTGCCAGTCGGGGCCTGGGAAATCCTCCTCCAGCTTTTTGCTGGCCTGTCATCAGAAGTTCACAAAATGAATGCATCCGGATTCTTTGAATCTTCTTCCCCCTGTTATGTACCAGGAGCCAGGCAATAAAGTCCCACCTCCCATTACAAAAAAGACACAGATTAGGAGGAAGACCCAGCACTTAGCATGGAGGGGAAGAAAAAAGATGGAGGGATGTGAGAGTCATGGAGCCAAACCTACTGCATGCAGCACCCGCCACCAGAGCCCTGGTCCTGCAAAGCCTCAGAGGGAGGCTCCCTGGCTAGGCCCTCCGTTCGGCAGGCCACACCTGTCTATGGCAGCAACCTTCCGGCTGCTCCATTTTAAACAATTCAAACACATCTCCAGCAGGGTGGCAAAACTGGGCAACCCCTCCTCCCAGCAAAAGTGCGAGCCCTAATCCATCCAACACTTGGCCCCAATTTTCTTTCTTTTCACACTCTTTTGTTTGGGAGACAACTGCTTGGTCAAACTGGATCCCTCTCTCTGTTAACGGTTAGGCAGGCACAATGCTGCAGTGACAGAAAGGAAGCATCAAGGCCGACTTGCTCTAACCCAGAGGAGACCTCCTCTCTGAGGCCGGCGATGCCTGATAAATGGGACTTCAATGGGCAGGTTTCGCTCTGCTCATCCACAAGTGAACCGACGCCTGGAGTCCTAGAACGCCCGGCTCCGCAGCCTCGCAGGAAGCCTCTTCTCTACAGGGTAGACAGCCCATTCATCCCCCAGGAACCAAAGGAAAGGCAGACAGACCCAGGTCGCGCACTCCACATCCAAATGTTCGCAAGCGCGCGAAGGTTTGGGGCGCCCCGGCGCGCCCTCCCTTGCACTCCACCCTCCGAGGCCTCCACCGCCCGCGGACTCACCACTGTGCGAGCTGAACCACCTGGGTGCGATGTGCAGAGGTAGAGCATCCGCCAGCGAGGCTCGGGAGCCCAGGTACAGCATCCCGTCTCTATGGTGACCGCCGCCGGTCTCCTGGTAACCATTGCCATGGGCATAGGTGGAGTCGGACGCAGACCCTCCGCCGCCGGGCGCCCTCTCCGAGTCGCCGGTGCCCCGGGAGGCGGGGGTGTAGAGGCCAAAGGGCACCCCCCCGGCCGTGCTGGGGTCCATGCCCATGCCCGCCACCGAGCTGACCGAGCGGCTGCGCAGCCCCATGGCCCCGCCGCCCGCCCGGTAGTGCCCAAAGTGGGGCGCCCCTCCCGGCGGGGGCACGGCGCTGTCATCGGTGGAGACCCCCGGAAAGGGGCCCCGGGAGCGGGCCGCCGTGCTCTGCTTGCCCCCCATGCTCGCCCGGGCCCCGGTGGGGCGGGAACCTGGAGGCCGAGACCCTCCCCCACTTCTCAGCAGCGGGGGCAGGGCTGGGCGAGCATAAAGGGGGAGGGAGTCAAAAAGGAGACCGGGAGGGGGGGGGGGGGAAACACGGGGGAAAAAAGAAAAAAAGAAAAAAGAAAAGAAACCCCCGCGGGGCGGAAGAGGCAGGCGGGCGGGGATCCCAAACTAAGAATTCAAAACGATCCAAGCCAAACGCATGTTTCCCCTCAAGGTCCAAAGAGGCGCAGTCCGGAGCGGGCTCGGCGCGCCACAGGCCGCCCCCGGGCTCCCGAAAGCCCGGGGAGCCGCAGGGAAGGAGGAGGGAGGCGGCGGGCGGGCGCAGGGAGGCGCCGGAGGAGGCCGCCCGCCGGACAGGGGGAGGCGGAGGAGGGCTGGGGGCGCCGCGCGCCGCCCCCGCCTCAGGACGCCGCGACCATGGACGCCGGCCCGGACCCCTCCAGGCCGCGGGCGGGCTGCGGCGCTGGGCGGCCAGGCGGAGCTCGGGAAGCCGCGGGCGCGTCGCGTCGCGCTCTCGCTCCAGCCGCCGTCGGCCCCGCCAGCCGCTCCGCCCCGCTCGGTCCCGGGCTGCGCTCGCCGGCGCTCCTCGCCGCCGTGGAGACAATGGAGGGCGGCAGAGCGCAGGCGCGGCCCGCGCCCCCTCCCCTCCCCCCCGCCGGGTTAACCCCTTCGCGGCCCCTGCGGCGCCGGGCCCTGACGCCGGGAGGTCCCCGCGCCCGCCCGCCCGCCCGCCCCCCCCGCGACCGGCCTGTGACCCGCGTGGCCCGAGCCGCCGGCCGTCGGGAGCAGGAGCCAGGCGGCTTTTCAAGGCCAGCACTCGTTACGGCCCCCCAGATGGCTGATTGTTGAGGGGGAACCACCTACGGGAGGAGGGGCGGACACGGTTCAAAGCGCTGGGAAGGAACCGCAGGGAAGAATGAAAATTGCTCGGGACGCCTACCTGGCTCTGAGGGTCACCGGTCAAGCCTCCCTCCCCGCACGAATTTGCCCCCACAGCACCCTCTGGTGGACGTGCTGTCCGTTCTCGCGGAGCTTTCCCAACCAGGAACCCCTAAGCTCAGGAAGCCTGGCGTTTGGGGGATTCTTAGCTGGTTTGGGGGGTACGCAGCGCCCTGGGGCACTTGTGACCCCGGATGTTGCTGAGTAGATCTACCCTTCCTTCCTAAGGGTAGAGTCCTTAGCTAAAATGGGATCCTGAAAAATCATGAGGCGTGTGATAGAAAGTGCGGAGATGTAGACACAACTACAACTGGCGATCTTAGAAACTCCCTAGTCCAGGGCGAATCCCCGTTTTCGTTTACCTCTTATTCCAACATGCACCATAGTGGGACACAGTAGGTACTCAACAAGTATTTGTCGGACAAGTCTGCACTTTGCAATATGCCTTTCTCCCAAATTCGTGTCCGTCCATCCACTCATTCATTCAACTATTTTTTCAAGTGCTGGGTGGTGGCTGGCTATGAGCATCACCCAGTCCCTGGTCTGACTTCCTTGCTCTGAACGTCCTTTCCACATCGAGGAGTCAAAACAAGGTATAGAGAGAGAGAGTAAAAGAAGCCCCCCCCCCCCCCCAAGAAAAAAGAAGAGCTGATCTGTCACAGAGTCCTGGTTCTCACAAAGCTTCAGAAGAGCCACTTCATGCCGACTATGATGGCTACAGTCAAAGAGGACAAATGCAAGTGTCAGTGAGATGTGCAGCCATTGGAACTCTCATACCTGGCTGGTAGAGATGGAAAATAGTACAGCTGCTTTGGAAAATAGTCCAGCAATTCCTCAAAAAGATTAAGCAAAGAGTTATCCTATGACCCAGCAGTTCTACTCCTATATTTCCAAAAGAAATGAAAACATATATGGACAGAAAATCTTGTATGTGAATGTTCATAGTGGCATTATGCAAAATGGCTAATAGAAGCAACCCAACTGTCATCATCATCCAATGAATGGATAAAGCAAATGTGGTGTACCTATACAGTGGAGTATTATTCTGTGCTAATATGTGTTACAACATGGATGAACCTTGAAAACATTACACTAAGTAAGAGAAGCTAATCCTAAAAGACTATGTATTGTGTGATTCCATTTATATCAAATTTCTGGAACAGTCAAGTCCACCAAGACAAAAAAGGAGGTTAGTGGTTGCCGGAGTTGAGGGGGAGGCAAGAATGGAGAATGACTGCCAATGGGTTGGTTTCCTTTTAGAGTGATGAAAATGTTCTATATTAAATAATGGTGATTATTGGGGCACCTAACGGCTCAGTTAAGAATCCGACTCGGAAAAAAAAAAAAAAGAATCTGACTCAATCTCAGCTCAGGTCTTGATCTCATGATTGTGAGTTTAAGCCTTGCATTGGACTCCACACTGGATATGGAACCTGCTTTAAAAAAAAAAAAAAAAAGGTGAGGGTGCCTGGGTAACTCAGTTGGTTCAGCATCTGCCTTCAGCTTAGGTTGTGGCACTAGGGTCCTATCCTGGGGTCCTGGGGTCCTGGGATCAAGCCCTGCATTGTCAGAGATTCTGCTTTTCCCTCTGCCTCTGCCCTCCCCCCAACCTCTGCCACTTGTGCTCTCTCTCTCTCTTCCTCCCTCAAATAAAATATTTTTAAAAATAATGGTGATATTTATACTACCTTGTGAATATACTAAATACTGCTGAATTACACACTTAACAGGGTAAACTTGATGGTATGTGAATGACAGTGCAATGCCATACAAAGTAGTGAAGTAAGCAGTGACAGTGTATGGTGTGACAGATGGGCCTAGAACAGTGCCTGGCATGTAGATAGCACTCTCTATGAATGACTGCGTGAATGGTGAAGTGCCATGAGAGTTGAAAAAGCATGGTACTGATGGAAGGAGACAGGCACAAACACAGTGATTCATTTTTGGTTTTCTTTTTAGATTATTTATTTATAAGAGACACAGAGAGAGAGAGAGGCAGAGGCATAGGCAGAGGGAGAAGCAGGCTTTAAGCTGAGCAGGGAGCCTGATGCAGGACTCAATCCCAGGACCCTGGATCACCATCTGAACCAAAGGCAGCCGCTCAACCACTGAGCCACCCAGGCGTCACACAAACATAATGATTCTAAGCCAAGGCCTAAAACATGAGCTGGTGACCAACCAGGGAATGGAGTCTCAGGGGGAGAACTGCACTTTAGGAAGACAAGCATGTTCCAACCATGTTCCTAGCATGTTTGAAGGCCTAGAGAACATGGCATCTTCAAGGAACAAAAGCTACAGAAGAGTTGATAGAAGAGGAAGTGGGAACCCAAGATAAAGCTGGTCCTTAAAAAAATAAAAAATAAAATAAAAAATAAAAAGCTGGTCCTTAGGGGCAAGCCTGAGGGTCCTGGGAGCCGGTAGGGGGCACGGACCATATCCTGAGGAGATATGGAGCTCTGGGAAGATTTATCAACATTATTATCAGTAAAAATAAAAATGGCTAATGATTAATGAGCATTAAAGAGGTCAACACTTGAAAAATTAAGAAACTTGTGCCCTCCCCAAATAAAGATCTTTATTTTCCTTAGCTTCTATATTGATAAAGTCCCTGGATAGAAACATGAAACAATATGATGTAGTCCCCCCTGGGGGTGGGCAGTGGGAACTAAACTGCTGGGTGACAGGATGGATGACAAATATTTTGTTTCATTATATGCTTTTTTTTTTAGATTTTATTTATTTATTCATGAGAAACACACACACACACACACAGAGAGAGAGAGAGAGAGAGAGAGGCAGAGACACAAGCAGAGGGAGAAGCAGGCTCCACGCGGGGAACCCTACATGTAACTCCAGGATCACGTCCCAGGCTGAAGGCAGGCGCTAAACCGCTGAGCCACCCGGGCTGCCCATTATATACTTTTTTGGATTTTAGTGTTGGAGCCATGTAAATTGAGGGGGACAGAGAGATAAAGTCTATACGTGGGCATTAAGATCACCTGGCTAGTAGGGGTAGAGCTGGACTTCTAAGCTTTATAGTGAACATGCTCATCAACAACTCTTTGGATGACAAGCTCATTTTCTCTGTATGCTCACCAATGGAGTAAAAAAAAGAGTTAATCTGCTTAACGGCTCTATTTCTTTTTGTAAATTAAGAATTTACCTTTAAGGTTTATATTCCAGTCTACTGATTATGGTAGGCCATCCTTTCTCACATCTGGCTCCAAGGAACAGCTGAGAGCCTGAACTGCAGGTGAAGCCTCTGCTCTCTGCAGTGTGATGACACCAGGCTTAGGTACCCTGTGGGACTCTGACTGGCAGCCTATCTCAGGCAATGCCCTTGTTATCTCCTTGTGCACTTATTAAAGAACAAATTTCCTTTGAAATTAAAATATTAAAATACAGAATAGGTAAAGTTCTTCTTTCAGTAGCTTGACTCTACCCTTGACATCTTAGGGAGAGTGACTCATGGCATAGCAACAGGCATCCACGGAGACCTGCAGCCTCCGATTAGTTTCATTTTGTCATTCATTGCGTTGAGATCCAGTATGGGTTTTGCTGAGAGTTTCTCCTGTGGATTTTTGGTTTAAAGTTAATGGATCTGGGGAGGTGTCAAGTCATTTTGGATGCTCTCAATGCAAGGAGATCAGAGGCAGAAATGGCCTCAGCTATAGATTTAAGACTCTGTTTTATTATTATTATTTTTTATCTTCCTGCTCTCACTGACCCTGGGTGAACTGCTTCCTGGCTGTCTTTTAGCTGTGAAACAGGGTTAATAAGCCACTGACCCACCTACCAGAAGTGTCAGGAGAAAGGGCTGATAAAATTGGTGTTGCCAAAGCCTGTGAATGCCAGTGCATTACAATGCTGCAAAGCCCCAGTTTCAAACATCTCTGAAAGAATATATGTCTAGGAGGTTCCTGAAAGGTTCAGAAAATGAGGGAAACAGCTTGCTGGGGCCTGCTCCTGAGAAACCTTGGGAAATCTGTGGCCTCCTTCCTCTCTGTCTCCATGAGCCATGGCTTTGGAGTGATCCCCCAGCACCTCCTCTGGGGGTGAATAAGTGTCTCCCAGTTAGAAACTTTCTCCCAGATTTCTCAGATCTCTATACATTTTTATTATTTTGCTTAAAAAGAGAAACCTTAAAGAAATCAGGGCAATGGGCAACCAAACGCACAAAGCAAGGAGCATGAGCATGTATGCATGTCCACAAATATTTGTTGATTGATGGAGAGGAAAATTAGTAGTGGGGCTCAGGGCAGGATTCCAAGATTCCCAGATGTAAAGAGACTGAGGGGTTGGCTAACTCTACGTTCTACAGAAGCGGAAGTGAGGGACTAGAAAGATAAAGGATCGGAGTTTAAATTTGCAAGGGTAGTTACTGATAACAGCCAGACAAAGCCCTGGATTTCTGGGTTGACCACATATCCTGTCTTCCTGTGGTATGGCTGGTGAGTGACCTTCTGAAAAGAACTTGCTTGGCAATAAGAGTCCTGTGGCCTGGCCAGCAAGTTGAGATCCACTTGACAAGGGACCCCCAACGGTCTCCAGTCTCTGATTGACAGGACATTCATATGTGGATCTCAGAGGCACACAGCAATCAAGTAGCAGCTAGAGAGCTCTAGATTTAGGTCCAGAGTCCCCACTCTTTTGTGATGACAGTGTGGGTGGGAGATAGAAAAAGGAAGGGCCCCAGGGGGCAGTATGAAAGGTACTCATGCTCCCTCTCTCAAAAATTCTACCCGGGCCCTTTTCACATCTAAGAGAGAAAACATTGAGAGAATAGAGGGCACCAAGGACTTGAAACCCAAAGTACTTTCTGTCCCTACGAACCATGACAAGCAGATTTTGAGAACCAGACAAATACGAACTAAAGAGGTGGCAGTGGGGGAGGGTTACAGAAATGCTCAGGTGAGGGCAATCCTACCTGTTCTAGTTCTGTTTCTAGTGGGGAACAGATTACCAACCTATATATAGACAGGGAGCTTTGAAATACCTGTATCTCTGTCTCTATCTCCAAAATAAAACTCAAATGCCAAGGCAGGGTCCTTCCTACTAGCAGGTTCCAACTTTTTTAGCTGTACAGCCTGCTACATCCTGTCAGATACCCTAAGTTATAGCCATACTTGATTATTTGTTAGTCACTTAGCAGATATTTATTGAGCACCTATTACAGCCAAGGCTGTAGGCAAATAAACAATAGGAATATGACATGTTAGATGAATGAATTCATTTATTCCCATGTGACAGCCTGAATGTGCATAGAGAGTATTCTTTATCTTTCCTTCTCTCTGGCCTTGAACTTGGCCTGCTGAGCTGAGCCCTTCTCTCCAGAGCAGCCTTTGGCCTTTTCCATAGACAACAAGGAGGAAATGGGGAGGCAAGAAGAAATGCCACTACAGGACAGTGAAGGCCAGGGCTGGAGGAGTTTATAAAGAACTGCAGTGTGTGAGAATAACTAATTGGTGGAGGGTTTTAAGGAGAATGCGTGGTGGTTCTGTATCCCCTTGTGGGTGTAAAGAGTTACAAGTAAAGACCTTGAATGGTTTTAGAAATTACTTTTGGTTTCACAGAAGGCATCCTTTTGCCCTAGATTCCACTCTTTTTCCATTCATTAACTGGACAAATATATGGAATGCCTTGGTGTGTAGCCACCATGCAAGGCTGAACAAAACCGATCTGCTCCCTATCCTCCCAAAGCTTGAAAATATTAAGCAAACAAACAAATAATGCATTACAAATTGTGGTGTGTATTCTGCAGGAAAAGGAAGAAGCACAGCTCTGTGACAATTTTGGGGGGGAACTGCTTTATCTTTGGAACACATCTCCCCTCTTCACACATAAGGGTCTTTGTTCACTTTTGATGCTGAAATACTTTTTCTTGACAGTGTATCCTACGGAAATGCTAGTATACTGGAAAGCTTCAATGTCAACTTGTTCAGGATGCCACGTTGGGTTTCTTATTTAGGCTGTCCTTTCTTGGCACGTTGCTTGCAAGTCTTTTATAAAACCCAATTCATTCTCTCAAGTGTATATCTGTTGTACTGTTACCAACTGTCCCACTTTATCTGGACCGAAGGGTTTCCTAGGCAACTTGGTCACCCTAATTTGTTGATATGTCTGTCTTTCCCCATTAAATGCAAGACTCCAGGAGGGAAGGTAATCCTTCTCACCTTTATTCACGCAAGGACTTGTATATAGAAACAGTGGTAATATTAACAACCGTAAGAGTATTGACTACATTCCCGGCTCTGTGCTTAACTCCTTACAAGAACCAAACTAACAAAGTAGGTCATTTCTTCTTTCCATAAAGAAATTAAAGCTAAGCCAAGTAAGCTAGGATTTGAGAGGGTGGGACACAAGAAGAGAACTTAATCACCACTTACCATGCTAGCACAGTGCTTCTCAAACTTTTTGATCTCAGGATCCCTTCACATTCTTAAATATTATTAAGGACCTTCCCCACCAAACTTTTTTTTGTTGTTGTTTTTTTTTTTTTTCCCCACCAAACTTTTATGTGGGCTGTATCTACTGATAGTAACCATTAGGAATTATTATTATTATCATTATTTTAAGTAGGCTCCATGCACAGCAGGGAGCCCAGCGAGGGTTTTAAACTCAGGACTCTGAGATCAAGATCTAAGCTTAGATAAAGAGTCCCACGCCTAACTACTGAGCATCCAGGCATTCCATAACTATTAGAAATCAAAACCGAGAATTTAAAAAACATTTTTTTCGTGATCTCACTTTAATATTAATGCACATTAGTATTAATAACACATTTTCTAAGTTCAAAAATCCGTATATTTCGTAAAACGAAAACATTTTAGTAGAAAGAGTGGCTAATCTCTTCAATGTCTGGCTTAATAGAAAGCCACTGGATTCTCACATCTGCTTCTGACGTTCATTTCATTACTATATACCACGTAGCCTCTGGAAAAACCATTGTACCCTGGTGAGAGAAAGGAAGTGTAAAAGGCAAATAACAGCCTTAGTAAAGATTATGTGAAGTTTCGCTTTCGGAGACCCCCGGGGGTTCGAGGTCACTTTGGTGGGCGCTGCTGCAATGCATGAAACAATAAATCACACCTTCAAACCTATCGATGCGATGCCTTTATGGCAGGCCTCAGGGGATGAGGTAAACCTGGGGATGGCGCGAATGCTGGGCTCCGGTAGACCGCCTGGGCCTCGCGGGGCACACCGGCCGGGAGACAGGGAGGACGACGTCCGCCGCCCCTCGCCGAACCCGCGCTGTCAGGGTCTCGGTGAGTTACCCACGCGCGGCTCACCCTGGGACTACAACTCCCAGTAGAGCTTGCGGCAAGGGGCGTGTGCCTGCAGCTGCGGGGAGCGTGGGTTACTCTGGCCGAATGACGGAAGTGGAGGGGGCGTGCCTGTTTGGGGAGGTGCGGTGTCCAATTGGAGGATCCCGGGAGAGGGGGCGGAGCCGGTGCTAGGGTCAGCCAATGGTTTGAGGTCAGGCGGAAGAGGGGGACGGGGCGTGGCAGGGCTCTCTCGCGGGCTGCGTGGGGCTCACTGAACCCGGGAACGCAGGTTTGGGGTGGGGGTGGGGGGAACGCGCAGTCCTGGGGCAGGGGTGGCCGGGTCCCCGAGATGGCTGCGCGATGGAGCAGCGAGAACGTGGTGGTGGAGTTCCGCGACTCCCAGGTGAGCCGGGGGCCAAGTGGCGCCTTCTGGGCATGCGCCCTCCCTGCCCCTCCCCCACGCTGCAGGCTCTGTCTCGGGGGCGGCGGGGCGACCCTCCAGCCGGGGCTAGGGAGAAGGGTGACCCGGAGCTGTCAGACCGGAGCGGGCGAGGGAAGCCGTCATGACCGTTGGGGGCGGTTGGGGGGCACGGAGTGGGTATCGTGGTTCCCCGCGGGGGTCTGGGGAGTAGGGTCTGTCTTGGGACCCCGAAGCGCAGAGACCGCGCAAGAGTGAGTGCTGGGGGGTGGGGAGCGAGAGGGTCTGCTCCCCGAGGCCGGGGGACCCGAGGCCTAATGACTTCGGGTAAGGCGCACAACTTCTCGGAGCCTCAGCTGCGTGGACTTAACTTTGCCTCCCTGGACTCTGGAGTGGATTCGATTAAAAGAAGCACAGAACTAAGCTTTTAAGTGGCCGCTGATGGTAGAATAGGGTATAATACCATATAGAGGAGTGTGCGCGGCACGTGTCCTCAGGTTCGAATCCCTGGTTGGAAATCCTGGCTTAGCCCTAGCCTGTCATTCCGTGTCAGTGCATCAGCTTTCTCACCTGCGTGAAGGTGCGAGTCGTAGCTGCCTCATAGGGCCGGCGAGAAGAATGTTATATATTTAGAGTATGTGGCACAGTCACGGGCACGTGGTAAGTCTCAAGGAACCTTAGGATTTGGTAGGTGTTTTTTTTGTTTGTTTTTTTTTTTTTTTTAACTATTTTTGTATTTCATGCCTTCCTGTGCCAGGCCTTGTGCTAAATGATTTATCAACATTTACTTTTTCTAATTCATGAAAGCACCAAGATGTTATCCCTTTCTCCCAAACGGGGAAGATGATCCCTGTTTGGCTGATCTCAAGTGACTTGGCTAAGGTCTCCCATTATGTGGCCGAATTGGGATTTGAATGCAGGCATCTGGCCCCAGGGCTCTTGTTGGTTTTCTTTGCAGTACTTGCTTCCTACTGTAGGAAACTGTCATACAGACATTTTGCAATAAGTACCCTCATTTCCCCTTCCCCATCACCTTGGACAGTGTCTTGGTGTTTCTCTCCATTTGTTCAACAAATATTTATTGACTGTCTTCTGTGGGCCAGGCTTTAATACATGGATTTTATTCAACAAGAGTTTATTGAGCTCTTGCTAGGAGAACACTGCACACTGTATCAGTGATTTATACTGAAGGGAAAACTTGGATTATAATGAGGGATGATGTGGGTTCTTCTTTTTAAAGAAGAAGAAACTCCATCCTTTTTTTTGCCATAAAGATTAATGAGTGGAGGAGCAATCCACCGATTTGCTCTGTGGTTCCCTCTGATACATAGCCTCCATGGAGAATTTGAGCAGCAACATTCAGATTAAAGGATTCTAAGGCACTTTGCACTATCAGTCTGGTGTCTCTTTGAGGCCTGCTGTCCCAAGGGAGGCGCCAGACTCCTAGGGAGAGAGCACTGTATTCCTGTTGCCCTTCTTATTAATTGCTTTTGATGGGGACCGAGAACAGAGTCATGTATGGTACATTTGAGCCTGCTAATTTGGAAGCTACTAATTTGCAAATGCTTTAATTCTCACAGAAACCCAGTTAGTCTCATCCCTCCTCTATAGAGCTGTAATTGAAGAGACCTGCAGAGAGGGTGCTGACACATATATTAGGATGTATGAAGTCATAGCAAATAATTAAAACTGAACAGCAGTGGTCATAGTAAGAGAACAAAGTAAATTGAGTAATTTAACTACCTTATGGGAGTTTCTGTTTTTCTTTTTGATTTTTTTTTTTTTTTAATTTATGATAGTCACACACACAGAGAGAGAGAGAGAGAGGCAGAGACACAGGCAAAGGGAGAAGCAGGCTCCATGCACCGGGAGCCCGATGTGGGGATTCAATCCCGGGTCTCCAGGATCGTGCCCTGGGCCAAAGGCAGGCGCCAAACCGCTGCGCCACCCAGGGATCCCATCTTTTTGATTTTTCTATGCAGTTGGAAGGGTACGACTTGGTTTGAATTAGCATGGTTTTGTGGTGGTTTCTGGTGGCAACCTGGAGGGATTGAGACCCACATGGTTAATTTTATTCATTCATGGAGAAAGAAAAAATCAAAACTCTTCATATTGTCTGTCTGAAAAGGGCGGGGACAGAACAATAAACTTTTCAGAACCCCCTGCCTCTTTTAAAAACCATATTTAAAAAAATTAAAGAATTTTGGTGTCTTTTTTTTTTTTAAGATTTCATTTATTTATTCATGAGAGAGAGAGAGAGAGAGAGAGAGGCAGAGGCAGAGACACAGGTGGAGGGAGAAACAGGCTCCATGCAGGACTCTATCCTGGGTCTCCAGGATCAGGCCCTGCGCTGAAGGCGTCGCTAAACCGCAGAGCTACCCAGGGTGCCCAAGAATTTTGGTTTTTCAGGGCTTTTTCAAGCCCAGCCTGAAAGGTGAAATTCTTTTTCTACAGCTTCTATAAAACCACGCTTTGGAGGCACTCCTGGGTGGCTCAGTGGTTTAGCGCTGCCTTCAGCCCAGGGCCTGATCCTGGAGACCGGGGATCGAGTCCCACGTCAGGCTCCCTGCATGGAGCCTGCTTCTCCCTCTGCCTGTGTCTCTGCCTCTCTCTCTCCCTGTGTCTCTCATGAATAAATAAATAAAATCTTTAAAAAACAAACAAACAAAAAACCCCCCACGCTTTGGGATGTTATGGTCAGTGATTCATAGGGAAGACCCCGTGGTGCTTGGCAACTACTCTGAAGTGGTCTCTGCATCAATGAACGTTAACACTAAGAAAACTTAGAGATAACTTTCTATTTTTTTTAAAAGATTTTATTTATTTATTCATGAGAGACACAGAGAGAGAGGCAGAGACATAGAGGGAGAAGCAGGCTTCCAGAGAGAAGCTCTCTGTGGGACTCGATTCCATGACTCGGGATCACACCCTGAGCCAAAGGCAGACACTCAACCACTGAGCCACCCAGGTGTCCCTAGAGATAACTTTCTACAACAACACTGCCCGGTAGAATTTTCTGTAATAACGGAAATATGGCCGTTGAACAATTGAAATGGGGCTAGTGCAACCAAAAAATTGCATTTTTAACTTAATTAAAATGGAAGTAATTGCTATTTATTTACTTATTTCTTTATTTTTAAAGATTTTATTTATTTATTCACGAGAGACAGAGAGAGAGAGGCAGAGACACAGGCAGGGGGAGAAGGAGGCTTCTTGCAGGGAGCCTGTTGCGGGACTCAGTCCCCGAACCCAGGATCACGCCCTGAGCTGAAGGCAGATGCTCAACTGCTGAGCCACCCAGGCATCCCAGTAATTGCCATTTAAATAGCCACCTGTAGTTAGTGGCTTGCTATAAAAGAGTGCACTAGAAGAGCACCTGGGAGGCTCAGTTGGGTAAGTCGCTGCCTTCGACTAGGATCATGATCTTGGGTTCTAGATTCCAGTCCCGCTTTGGGCTTTCTGCTCAGTGGGGAGTCTCTTCTCCTTCTCCCTCTGTGTTCTCTTTTGCTTTCTCACTCTTAAGTAGGTAAATAAAATCTTAAAAAAAGAAAAGTTCATTGGAGAGGAAATAGTTTCCCCTTTTCTCTAAACCAACAGGAAGAGCATTAACAGTTCAGAAAATGATTGTGATGAAAACTGGAATTCGAATGCATAGCAATAGTTTGCTTAATGTCTACGCTTTGGCATCTGTGAGATGTCTAAAACTGAATATTTGAAAGTAGGTAGCCATCCTTGGGAGCTGCTATCCCTGCACCTCAGCGTTTTGCTTCCTCCAATTCATCCTCCACAGAGCCAGAGTGTTGTTTTTTTTTTAACTTAGGTTTATTGAAGTATAATTGATGTACAATAAAATTCCCCCTTGTAAGTGTACAACTTGTTGAGTTTTGCCAATGTATGTAGTCCTGTAACTACCACGACAGTTAACAACATATAGAACATTCCACAAAATTCCCTCATGTACCTGTGTAGCCAGTCATAGCATCTCCCTCTGGCAGCTGCTGAGATGATTTCTGTAAGGCAAGGAATGTACAGTGTAGAGCTGTATGAGCCTGGCCTCTCATGGCTTAACCCAGTGCCTTTGAGATTCACCCATGTTGTTGAAAATGAGTTAGTCTGTTCTTTTTTATTGCCCTCCAGTAGTATTCCAGTGTATGGAGAGACCACACTCTATATTCATTCACCTGTGTATGGGTGTTCAGGTTGTTACTACTTTTTGACTATATGGTTAAAGCTGTGATAAAATATGAAGGTGATTTTTTAAATTTATTTTTATTTATTTTTAAAGATTTATTTATTTATTTATGATAGACATAGAGAGAAAGAGAGGCAGAGACACAGGAGGAGGGAGAAGCAGGCTCCATGCCGGGAGCCCGACGTGGGACTCGATCCCGGGATTCCAGGATCACACCCTGGGCCAAAGGCAGGCGCTAAACCGCTGAGCCACCCAGGGATCCCCGAAGGTGATTTTTTAAAACCTCACTTTAAAATCAAGGGGTACCTGGGTGGCTCATTTGGTTAAGTGTCTGCCTTCAGCTCAGGTCATGATCTCAGGGTCCTGGGATCCAGCCCCACATCAGGCTCCTTGCTCAGTGGAGAATTTGCTTCTCCCTCTGCTCTTCCCCCTGCTTGTGATCTCTCTCTCTCTCAAATAAATAAATGAAATCTTAAAACCTAATTTATCCCTCCTTTGATGAAAATACTTCAGTGACTTCCTGTTGGACTGAGTGTAGAATATAAATTCCTTATTTTGGATTTTTGTGTGCTGGTCTCAGCATACTTCTCAGATCACATCTTACACCTACTTTCCCCCCTCAATCACTGTTTATTTTTATCTTTCTCCTGCTGTTCCAGTGTGAGCTCCCTCAGGGTAAAGATTTTGTCTTGTTGACTCCTGCTGTATCCCTGGTGCCTGAAGTAGTGCTAGGTATGCAATAGCACTCAACAAATACTTGTTGAATGAATAAAATTTTAAAAATCACTTATGTTGATTAACAGTATTAACAGGAATTAGGAAAAAGTATTTAAGTTTTGTGGTTTTAAAAATAAGTTTTAGAATGGTTTTAGACTTGGGACACCTGGGTGTCTCAGTGGTTGAGCATCTGCTTTGGCTCAGGGTGTGATCCTGGGGATCCTGGGATCGAGTCCTGCATCAGGCTCCCCTCAGGGAACCTGCTTCTCTTTCGGCCTATATCTCTGCCTCTCTCTCTGTGTCTCTCATAAGTAAATAGGTAAAATCTTAAAAAAAAAAAAATAATTTTAGACTCCTAGAACCACTGGGAAGATAGTACAGAGGGTTCCCATATACCCTGTATCCAGTTACCCCTATTAAAAACATCTTACCCGGGATCCCTGGGTGGTGCAGTGGTTTAGCACCTGCCTTTGGCCCATGGCGTGATCCTGGAGACCCGGGATCGAATCCCACGTCAGGCTCCCGGTGCATGGAGCCTGCTTCTCCCTCTGCCTATGTCTCTGACTCTCTCTCTCTCTCTCTGTGTGAATATCATAAAAAAAAAAAAATCTTACCCTAGTATGGTACAATTTTCTACAATTAACAAGTCAATATTGGTATTATTAACCCAAATCCATACTTAGATTTCCTTACTTTTAACTTAATGTCCTTGTTCTGTTCTGGGATTCTGTTCCAATAACACATTACATTTAGTCATCACGTCTCCTCAGGTTCCTTGGCTGTGACAGTTTTTCAGACTGTCTTTGATGTCTTTGACAGTCTTGAGGAGTACTAGTCACGTATTTCGTAGACTGTCCCTCAGTTGGGATTTGTCTTTCTCATGATTAGACTGGGATTATGGGTTTTGGGGAAGAAGACCCCAGAGATAAGGTGTCATTCTCATCCCATCATATCAAGGGTACTTACTGTGAACATGACATATCACTGTTGATGTTGACCTGGTTGAGGTAGTGCTTGTGCGGTATCTCCACTGCAATCTTTTTATTTATTTATTTATTTATTTATTTATTTATTTATTTATTTATTTATTTCTTGTGTGGTATCTCTACTGCAATCTTTTTATTTATTTATTTATTTATTTATTTATTTATTTATTTATATCTCCATTGCAATCTTAACTCTTTTTTTTTTTTTAAGATTTTATTTATTCATGAGAGACACACAGAGAGAGGCAGAGACATAGGAAGAGGGAGAAGAAGAAGCAAGCTCCATGCAGAGAGCCTGACGTGGGACTCGATCCCTGGACTCTGGGATCATACCCTGAGCCAAGGGCAGATACTCAACCGCTGAGCCACCCAGGCGTCCCTGTAAACTTACTTCTTTTTGCCTACTCCCTATTCTGTTCTCTTTGGAAAATTGTCTCTACATGCAGCCCAAACTTAGAATGGGGAGTTCTTTCTTCCTTCCTCTGTTTGTTCATTTGCTCATTCGTTCATTCGTTCCTTCTTTCCTTCATTTAGTTGCATATATTAGTGTGAACTCTTATATATTTATATATTTATTTATGTATTTTATACTTTGGATTATAATCCACTAGTATTTTATTTTATTGCTCAAATTGTCCCAGCCTCTGCCATTGGGAGGGAGCTCTTTCAGATGGTTCATATGTTCCTTTGGCATAACTCCATCATTGTTTTCATATGTTTGTGTGTATGTTTTTTTTTTTAAGATTTTATTTATTTATTCATGAGACATAGACTGAGAGGCAGAAACATAGGCAGAGGGAGAAGCAGGCTCGGAAGCCTGATGTGGGCCTTGATCTCAGGACCCAGGATCATGACCTGAGCTGAAGGCAGACACACAACCACGAGCTACCCAGGTGCCTTGTCTTTTTTTTTTTTTTTTTTTAAAGATTTTATTAGACATTTTATTTATTCATGAGAGACATGGAGAGAGAGGCAGAGACAGAGGCAGAAGGAGAAGCATGCTACCTGCGGGGAGCCTGATGTAGGACTCGATCCCAGGACCCCAGGATTACAACCTGAGCCAAAGGCAGATGCTCAACCACTGAGCCACCCAGGTGCCCCATGTGTGTATGACTTTTAAATATACAGTACTTCCTTATTTTCTGGCACTAAAGATGCTTAACTCTTATCATGTATATTTCCTGCCACCATTCCTAAATTAGCCGTTTCTCTGAGGGTTCTGGTTTCTTTTATTGGAGAATGACATTAGAAACCAAGATGTAGGGTGTTACTGCTTCTAGGCACTCTCATCCGACAAAACAGGAGATATATGTGTGTTTGCTAATCCATGTATATATACATATGCCTGTAAATATTTCCTTATGTAGTCTATATTAAGCTGGATATGAGTTCATGCTTAACATCTTCTGCTCTAATGTGTTACACAAGTGTCATTGATTGGCCCCACCCTTTGCTTGTCAGTAACCTTCCACCACTACCCTCTGGGCCCCTGCCATCCTCCACCCATTTACTCATTCATTCCAAAAGACATGGATAGTGGTTTCAGTGTACCCTCATAGCAGGGACTTTATCAGATAGAGCACAGTGCCTATGCACAGTTCTTCTCCCCTTTAGTCTTACAGACTCAGATTTTCATCATTTTTAAGCAACCTTTTTTACTTCTCCACACTGTGGTCTAGTCTTGTATGTGTATTTTTTTTTAAGATTTTATTATTTATTTATTTTTTAAAGATTTTATTAGAGAATGAGTTGTGTGTGTTCTTGTTGGGAGGAGGAAGGGGAGTGGCAGAGGGAGAGGGAGAGAATCTTAAGCAGACTCTGTGCTGAGCACAGAGCCAGACACTGAGCTTTAATCTCACGACCCCAAGATCATGACCTGAGCTGAAATCAAGAGTTGGAAGCTTAACTGACTGAGCCATCCAGGCACCTCTTAAGATTTTATTTTATTTATTTATTTTAAAAAATATTTTATTTATTTATTCATGAGGGAGAGAGAGAGAGAGAGCGCGCATGGCAGAGACACAGGCAGAGGGAGAAGCAGGTTCCATGCAGGAAGCCTGACATGGGACTTGATCCTGGGTCTCTAGGATCAGGCCCTGGACTGAAGGCGGCACTAAACCACGGAGCCACCCGGGCTGCCCAAGATTTTATTTTTAAATAATCTCTACACCGAACATGAGGCTTGAACTCACAATACCAAGATCATGAGTCCCATGCTCCACCAACTGAGCCAGCCAGGTGCCCCTGTGGTCTAGTCTTTATGAATGATCTTTTTTTTTTTTTTTTAAAGATTTATTTATTTATTTTAGAGAGAGAGTTGGGGGAGGGGGCAAAGGAAAAGGGGAGAGAGTCTTAAGCACACTGTGCTAAGTAGGGAGCCCAACATGGGGATTGATTTTAGGATGCAGAGCCCAATTCCAAGCTTGAACTCATGATCTCATGACCCTGAGATCAAAACCTAAGCTGAGATCAGGAGTCCAATGCATAATCAACTGAGCCACTCAGCCACCCCATAAGGCATCGATCCCGGGACCCCAGAATGGCGCCCTGGGCTGAAGACAGGTGTTAAACTGCTGAGCTGCCCAGGAATCCCCTCTTTTAATGACATGCTAAAATATTTTAGCTTAAGAATTATTTTATTAGGCATATATCACACATGTGAGTTATATGGGTACCATGAGAAGAATATTAATAAAATGTACCCTCCACATAGCTTAAGGAATACACCATTCTAGTTAAATCTACACCCTGGATACCTTTTCCAGAACATATTCCTCTCTTTCAGACCCTTTAGAGTAAGTGAGTGCCCTGAATTCTGGATTAACCATTTCTTTGCTTTTCTCTGTAGTTTTAGCACACAGACATGTAATTACAAACAATATTTTATTTTGATTGTTTTTGACTATTGTATAGATGAGATCATATGGTATACATTTTGTGAGTCTTGCTTTTATTTGTTTGGTCCTACTGCGTTGGTTTTGAGGTTCATCCATGTTGACTACCATGCCTGTGGTTTACTAATTTTGCTGTGAAGTAGTGTTCGGTTGGATAAATGTGCCACAGTCGATTTACCCCTCTGTCATTAAACATTTGGGTGAATTCCAATTTTTATTGTAGATGATCATATATATAAATATGGTATTTATGTAGGAGTAGAATTTCTGGTCCGTGGAAAGTGCATGTTCCCCAGCTTCATCAGCAAATGTCAAATTGTTTTCCAAAGTGGTTGAGATTTTATATTTCTAGCAGTGTGCTTTAAAAATTCCTTTTGAGGGATGTCTGGGTGGCTCAGCGATTGAGCGTCTGCCTTCAGCCCAGGGTGTGATCTTGGAGTCCCAGGATCGAGTCCCACATCGGGCTCCCTGCATGGAGCCGGCTTCTCTCTGCCTGTGTCTCTGCATCTCTCTGTCTCTGTGTCTCTATGAATAAATAAAGTCTTTAAAAAAAATTCCGGGATCCCTGGGTGGCGCAGCGGTTTGGCCCCTGCCTTTGGCCCAGGGCACGATCCTGGAGACCCGGGATCGAATCCCACGTCGGGCTCCCGGTGCATGGAGCCTGCTTCTCCCTCTGCCTATGTCTCTGCCTCTATCTCTCTCTCTCTCTGTGTGTGACTATCATAAATAAAATAAACTGAAACTTTAAAAAAAAAATTCCTTTCGAGTCATATCCTTGTCAACACTTAGGGTTATCAGACATGCAAATTTCCCATCCTTTTAGCAATTACTTGAGAATCTACTGTATGCCAGGCACTAGATATATCAATAAGATGGTCTGAATATTTGTGGCCCCTCAACAGTTCATATGTGGAGCCCTGACCCTAAGATTATGGTATTAGGAGGTGAGGGCCTTTAGGAGGTTATTAGGTCATAAGGGTGGAGCGCTCCAGAGTAGGATTAGTGCCCTTGCCTGGACTCAGCTCCCTTCCCCCTCTGCCACATGAAGTTACAGGTAGGTAGCCTAGGAATGATTCCAGAGCAGAGAGCCAGTTATGTTAG
The DNA here is from genome assembly GCF_003254725.2 of Canis lupus dingo. Lineage (NCBI taxonomy): Eukaryota > Metazoa > Chordata > Mammalia > Carnivora > Canidae > Canis > Canis lupus. The sequence goes on from NC_064247.1 coordinate 75,869,916, forward strand.
CATCTTGGTCTTGGATTTCCCAACCTGCACAACAGTGAAAAATAAATTTTTGCAGTTTATAAGCCACTTGATCTATGGCAATTTGTTATAACAGCTTGAATGGACTAAGATAAACTGTACAAAATGGACAAAAATCTTTTCCCTGTCAAACTCTTCATCTGATTTCCAACTACTGGGTACAGATGAGATGGTTTATTATTTTTGGGTTTAATTTATATTTTCCTGATTATTGATGAAGATAAATATCTCTTCATATATTTAATTGGCAATTTGTTTCTTCCATGAAACGCCTGTGTCTTATGTCCTTTTTAAATTTTTTTTCCGGGATCCCTGGGTGGCGCAGCGGTTTGGCGCCTGCCTTTGGCCCAGGGCACGATCTTGGAGACCCGGGATCGAATCCCACGTCGGGCTCCCGGTGCATGGAGCCTGCTTCTCCCTCTGCCTATGTCTCTGCCTCTCTCTCTCTGTGTGTGTGACTATCATTAAAAAAAAATAAAAATAAAAAAATAAAAAAAATAAAAAAAAATAAAAGTTAAAAAAAAATAAATAAATTTTTTTCCTTTTTAATTTTTAATTTTTTAATTTTTATTTTTTTTCTTTTTAATTTTTAAAAAGATTTTATTTATTGAGATAGAGAACACGTGCAAGCACATGAGCCGGGGGTGGGGGTTAGGGGGGCAGAGGGAGAGGGAGAAGCAGGGTCCCTGCTGAGCAGGGAGCCTGACAAGGGGCTTGCTTGATCCCAGGACACTGGGATCGTGACCTGAGCCAAAGACAGATGCCTAACTGATGGAGCCACCCCGGTGCCAACAAGTGCTTTTTTTTATTGAACTCTTTTTTTATAGATTAGGAAGAATTAAATTTTTTTTTTTCTGGATTCTAATCTTCTTTTGGTCACCTGTCTTACATATATATAGTCTCCCAGGTTGTGGCTTGCCTTTTTGTTGTCTTGGTGGTATCTTCTGATGAACAAAAGCATATTTTTAATGCATTTGAGTTTATGGATTGTGCTTTCTCAGTCTTTTTACGAAAAATCTATATCCTGGGTTCATAGAGATATTCTCCAGTAATTTTTTTTCTCGCTGCTCAGTTTCTTGCTTCTTGAAATGAAAAATGAGGCATCTCAGCAGAAAGTGTATTCCCTGCTCCCCTAATGGTGGGTGACTTACTGGTCTCAGCATTACTGCAACTCTTCCAGACAGGTAAAAATTGAGGCCTTTTTTTTTCTTTTGCTCTAAATAAGCAAAAAACAAGACACAACTTGGCAAATTTTTTAGCTAAGAGAAAAGTTACAAGTAGTTAATAGTTCAGACTTTTTCCTGGAGGAATCCAGTGTTGGTCCTTGCTAGTTTCACATAAAGTTCATTTTTAAAACTGTGGGTGCGGAAGGGCATAGTAGGGCTGGTTTTGGTGGACGTGACTATTATGTTGTAATTGCTGTAAATTTTTTGTTTTCTAGAAAATTTGGTATCAAAATGCAGGAAGGAATGGGGAAAGAGTAGGGTACACGCAAGAGTTCAAGGGTATGGAGCTGGAGTGCCAGTGTCAGGATCCAGGTTATGTCAGCTCTCTGCCATGTGATCTTGGGCAAGTTAGTTCCTTTTTCTTTTCTTTTTTTTTTTTTTTTTTAAGATTTTATTTATTTATTCATGACAGAGAGAGAGAGGCAGAGGGAGAAGCAGGCTCCGTGCAGGGAACCTGATGTGGGACTCAATCCTGGGTCTCCAGGATCACACCCTGGGCCGAAGGTGGCGCTAAACCGCTGGGCCACCAGGGCTGCCCAAGTCAGTTCCTCTTAAGTCTCAATTTCTTTACCCATAAAGCAAGAATAATAGTGTTTGCGGTGTTCAGGATTTCCCACACCATGCCTTGTTTCACTAGGAGGATTTCCAGTTGTATTTGTAGTTATGATTTATTACAGTGAAAGGACCGAAAGCAAATTCAGAGTGGGAAAGCACTTGGGGTAAAGTCTGGAGGGAACTAGTGCAAGAGACTTTTCACCATGGAGTCTCCAAGGACATGCTTAATTCCTCCAGCAATGAATTACGGCAATACATGGGAAATGTTACGGGGGAAGCTCATTAGAGACTCCGTGTCCAGGGTTTTTCTTTGGGGCTGGTCACATAAGTACCCTCTGGCTATCGTGAACCACAACTCCACACCCTCAGAAGGGCGGCAGGTGCTCAGCAGAAACCACATCATTTGTACACACAGTGTAGGCACAGTGAGCCATTCTTATCAGTTAGGGAATGGTGGGAACACTCCAAATCCCTAGTTCCCAGACACCAGCCAAGAACCAGCCTTGCAAGCAGGCCTTTCTGAGGCTAGCAATCTCGTGCCTGCTACGCTAACTCTTTCCTGCAAACCATCTGACAGTTACTGTGAGGATCATGTGAGATAGTCCACGTAGAGTGCTTAGCATAGTGACCAGCATACATTAAGTACTTGAGATGGGTTAATTATTATGATTATTACTAGAAAACTTGTGTAAGGAAGCAACAAATGGCCTGACAAAATCCTCTTAATGGAGCTGAGAGGACCTTTGGAAGACAGCTCATCCACTTTCTTTGAAGATTTTATTTATTTATTCATGAGAGACACAGAGAGGCAGAGACACAGGCAGAGGGAGAAGCGGGCTCCCTGCCGGGAGCCCCATGCAGGACTTGGTCCCAGGAACCCAGGATCATGACCTGAGCCAAAGGCAGATACTCAACCACTGAGCCACCCAGTTGTCCCCCTCATCCTCTTTCTTTCTTTCTTTTCTTTTCTTTCTTTTCTCCTTCCTTCCTTCCTTCCTTCCTTCCTTCCTTCCTTCCTTCCTTCCTTCCTTCCTTCCTTCCTTCCTTCCTTCCTTCTTCCACTTTCTTATTTTACAGATGAGTAACCTGGGACCCAGGTTAGGTGATTTTCCTAGTGATACCCAGTGTGCCAGGTTAGCTATGGGAACATGAGAATGTTTTCTCATTTTAAAGAGGGAGACTTCCCAGGAAATGCCCATTGTACTGAGCGTGTGAACACAACCTCGGATACACACCTCTAGAAGGCCTTAGACGAGGATGGTTCAAAAGTGGCCTTGGCAGCAGTGTCTGTCTCTGATTTTTAAAGAGATTGGATCTTGTCATTTGAATTGCTCTGATCCTCTTTCTGTCAGTGGGTTTCAGTTTGTGATTTTATTCTATGAAATCTGATAGTACAGTCGTTGTTCAGGCATGTGATAAACTGATTTTCAGAAGACTGACCTAGCTCTGATTTCTTGTAGATTGGATGTTTCTACTTTGCATCATTTGGAAGGACAAACAGGCAAAGTGTTTTCATATTTTTGAACAGCTCTTTCTAATTCAGCTGGGGTTAAAAAAGAAAGAGTTGATTTCTCTCCTAGTCCCTTCAAATGAACAAACCCTTGATTTTGTTCTGCAGATAGCAGTGGGCTCTATAGAGAGGCTTTCCTCTGCTTTGGATCAGGGTAGAGAGATAGCCCTCTGAAGCTATATATTACAGATTCTTCCCAGAGAGACAAACTTTCTAATAAAACCATTGTGTTTGTGCCAAAATTTAGCTATAAATCCAAAATGGATTGGTAATGCAGTCGATCTCCAAATCCAGTGTCACTTGTTGTAAAGTATCATACTTGTCCAGAGGATGAAAATGTTATAGCATAAGCCTTTTTTTGGGTAACAGTTTTATTGAGATATAATTCACATATCATGTAATTCACCTGTTTGAAGTGTCCATGATTCTGTGCATTTCAGTATATTCATAGTCTAAAACCAGTCACAACATTAAAAATTTTTTAGAACATTTTCATTATCCCCAAGAAGATACCTTGTACCCTCTAGTCATCACCCCCAGTCTTCCAGCTCCTCCAGTCCTAAGCAACCACTGACCTGCTTTCTTCTCTATAGATTTGCCTATTTGGACATTTTATGGAAATAGAATCACATAATATGTGGTCTTTGTAACTAACTTCTTTCACTTAGTTGTTTTTTTTTTTTTTTTTTTTTAAGAGAGAGAGAGCACAGGGTGGGGGTGGGAGGAGGGACAGAGGAAGAGGGAGAGAGAATCTTAAGCAGGTTCCATACTTAGCACAGAGCCTGAAGTGGGGCTCAATCCCACATCCCTGAGATCATGGCCTAAGCTGAATTCAAGAGTCAGATGCTTCACCAATTGAGCCACCCAGGTGCTCCTCACTTAGGTTTTGTTTCTTTTTTAAGATTTATTTATTTATGTATTTATTTTATTATTTTAAAGACTTCATTCATTCATTCATTCATTCATTCATTTGATATACAGAGAGGGAGAGGGAGAAGAAGCAGGCTTCCCACTGAGCAGAGAGTCAGACTTAGGGCTTGATCCTAGGATCCTGGGATTATGACTTGAGCTGAAGGCAGACGCTTAACTTTCTGAGCTACCTAGGTACCCCAAGATTTATTTATGTATTTGAGAGAGAGAGAGAAAACATGGTGTGCACATGGAGGGAGGACACCACACAGGGAGGGACACTGGGGAGGGAGAGAGAAAATCTCAAGCAGACTCCCTTCTAAGTGTGGAGCCCAAGAGATCACGACCTGAGCTGAAATCAAGAGCCTGACACTCAACCGACTAAGCCACCTAGGTGCCCTTCATTTAGTTCTTTTTTTTTTTTAATGATTTTATTTATTTATTCATGAGAGACACAGAGAGAGAGAGAGAGAGAGGCAAAGAGAGAGAGAGAGAGAGGCAGACACAGGCAGAGGGAGAAGCAGGCTCCATGCAGGGAGCCCAACGTGGGACTTGACTCCGGGTCCCCAGGATCAGGCCCTGGGCTGAAGGCAGTGCTAAACTGCCGAGCCACCTGGGCTGCCCTCACTTAGTTCTTTTAAAGGTTCATCCATATTGTCATTTGTAGCAGAAGTTCAGTCCTTGTTATGATCAAATAGTATTTCATTGTAGGGATATGTCACATTTTATTTATCCATCAATTGTTGGACATTTGGGTGGTTTCTGCTTTTTGGCTGTTAGGACTAATGCTGCCATGAATGTACATGTACAAGGTTTTGTGCAGCATAAGGTTTTAAGATCTATATTGGGATAGCTAGCATTTATCAAGTACAGAGCATGTACTGTGCCAGCCATTGTTCTAGTGAACTGATTTTTACACTTAAGCAATTGCAGTCAAATGGAGGAGATGTTTCAGTAAATACAGTATTATTATAAAGTATCACAAGTACTATGTAAAGATAAGCCTTGAGTACTGTGGAAGCACAAGGAAAACACGGGCGACTCACTGGGTGTGTGCATGAGGGGGTGGGTCAGAATAATCTTCTGGGATGAGCCTGTGCTAGTCCTAAAGGACAAGAAGGAATTAGAAGCAGAGGAATCTAGGCAGAGGAAGCAGCTGGTGTAGGGGTCCAGAAGTGAGAAAGTGGTGCTTGCTTAAATTTGGAGGGCTGGAGGGAATTCATGATAAAGAATTCATCATGGTGGGAGTGTTAGGATGGGGTGGGAAGGTGAGAGATGTGAGATAGACTGTAGAAGAGCCCAATGAGGTCTTTTTTTTATTTTAATTAATTAATTAATCTTTTTAAAAGATTTTATTTTTTTTTTATTTTTTAAATTTTATTTATTTATGATAGTCGCAGAGAGAGAGAGAGGCGCAGAGACACAGGCAGAGGGAGAAGCAGGCTCCATGCACCGGGAGCCCGATGTGGGATTTGATCCCGGGTCTCCAGGATCGCGCCCTGGGCCAAAGGCAGGCGCCAAACCGCTGCGCCACCCAGGGATCCCTAAAAGATTTTATTTATTCATGAGAGATAGAGAGAGAGAGAGAGGCAGAGACACAGGCAGAGGGAGAAGCAGGCTTCATGCAAGGAGCCTGACGTGGGACTCGATCCTGGGTCTCCAAGATCAGGCCCAGGGCTGAAGGCGGTGCTAAACCACTGAGCAACCCGGGCTGCCCTCTTTTTTTTGTTTTTTTAAGATTATTTATTTATTTATTTATTTATTTATTTATTTATTTATTATTTATTCATAGAGACACAGAGAGAGAGAGAGAGAGAAGAGGCAGAGACACAGGCAGAGGGAGAAGCAGGCTTCATGCAGGGAGCCCAACGCGGGACTCGATTCTGGTCTCCAGTATCACACCCCGGGCAGCAGGCGGCGCTAAACCACTGCACCACCGGGGCTGTCCCCAATGAGGTCTTAAATGACTTTTTAAAGTATTTTATTTATTTATTCATGAGAGACACAAAGTGAGGCAGAGACATAGGCAGAAGGAGAAGCAGGCTCCCTGTGGGGAGCCTGAAGTGGGACTCAATCCTAGGACCCTGGGATCACAACCTGAAGCCAAAGGCAGACGCTCAACCGCTGAGCCACTCAGGTGCCCTGAGAATAAAGTTCTTTTTTTAAAATATATATTTTTAAAGATTTTATTTATTTATTCATGAGAGACTGAGAGAGAGAGAGAGAGAGGCAAAGAGAGAGAGAGGCAAACAGAGACACAGGCAACGGGAGAAGCAGGGTCCATGCAGGGAGCCTGACGCGGGACTTGATCCCAGGACTCCAGGATCACACCCTGGGCCGAAAGCAGCGCTAAATCGCTGAGCCACCCAGGGATCCCCAAGAATAAAGTTCTTAATAGCCCTGTTTCTCCAACTGTAGGATGGTGGCTTTTGTGACACACTTCAGGAGTTACATGACCTTTATAAAATAAGACTACCATTGCATTAACAGTGGTGCTTGATTCTTGTTGGTCTGGAAAGTATGTAACTAATAATTTGGAAAAGACAGGCTGATGGCTAATAAAAAAATTATCAACTCCATGAGACTGTGTAAGCCTCTATACACAAATGGCAGTATCAGAACTAATGATCCCTCTCTCCTTAAAACATTGACATGACCTTCTCCTGGGCCCCCTCTTAACTTTCGACATCCTTTCCTAGTCTGTTCCTAATCAATCCATTTCTCCTATTTCTGCTTTGGCTTAGGCCCGTGTCAGTCCTTACCTGGACAGAGACACCTGTGTACCCACCAGCCTTGCTTCTCAGGACTGCTGCTGGACCCAAGGCAGGTCCTGCTGCTTGCTCACTTATGCTCTTTTAGTGGCTCCCAAAGCCCGCGGGATTAAGGACAACACCCTTAGCATGACATAAAGATCGCTTAAGGGGCACCTAGGTGCCCCTATTCTCCTTTTAAAGATACTGCTCTTGACAGGGAGCAGTTCTGAACAGTAAGTTTGTTTTCCTGCAGGCCGGAGAGGACTTTTCAGTATCTAAAAACAAAGGTTGGAAGAAGGTATGATTGGAATTTTACATTATAAAGTATGTATAAAGTGCACACATTTTGTTTCTTGGCTTTCTCTATTCTAGTTGAAGGTTTCACGCAGCAGTTAGCAAACTACTGATGTTTATTATTCTAGAAGGTATTAAAGAAATGAAGGAACTTTAGAGATGTAGGTAAATGCATGGATGATAAATCATCAAGGGAAACTACTGGAAAAATTCTTTGAGGTGTCAAAGAACACCTTGGCACATAATGGGCTGGAGGGACCCAGATTTTGCTGTGGTTCTGATGTGTCTTCCAAACAGCACACGTTCGCAGAGTACCTGTATGTACAAAGCACCTCATTGGGTGCTCTGGGAGCAATAGGATAGACCTTGCCCGGTGGCGGGGCCCCCAGCTAGTGGGAGAAGATAAATGTATACAGTTACAACTGCCACAAAGCAAGTGACAGCAGGCCTTGTGACAGAGGGATGGTGCTTTGAGAGAATGTGGAATCCCCATGGCCAACTATGGGTTAGTTTCTTAGAGGAGGGTGTGTCTTAGCATCTAAAGGTTGAGTTGAATTTCAACCGCAGAATAGGAGACAAGGAGTTTCCAGCGGAAGGAGGAGCTTAAGCACCTCTTCAGAATTGGCTTTGCTGACTTTTGAGAATGGTGAGTGCTTTGAATGGGTGTGGCCTGGGCAGGTAGAGAGGGAAGGTCAGCCTGAAAAGTTCCATCAGCATCTAAATTTGGAAGGGTCTACAGCTGAGGAGTGCCTATTTCACCATATTCAGTGGAAAACCAAGGAAGTTTTAGAGCAATGAATTGATGTCATCAGAACTCTACTTTTAGAAATTTCGTATGGGGTGGAACAGAAAAGAGAGAGGGGAGGGACCCCGGGGTGGCTCAGTGGTTGACTGCCTTCCGCTCAGGGCATGGTCCAGGCGTTGCGGGATTGAGTCCCACGTCGGGCTTCTTGCATGGAGCCTGCTGTTCCCTCTGCCTGTGTTTCTGCCTCTCTCTCTGTGTCTCTCATGAACAAATAAAATCTTAAAAAAAAAAAATGGGAGGAGGGGAGAAAGATGCCCTATTTGGAGGGCATTGCTGTCGGCCAGGCCGCGGGTATGGACCGCGGAGGCCAGGATGAAAGGTGTGGAAACAAAAGGGGCTTGGCATGCCTTTGAAAAGTAGTATTTTGGGCGCAGCCCGGGTGGCTCAGCGGTTTAGTGCTGCCTTCAGCCCAGGGCGTGATCCTGGATACCCAGGATCATGTCCCGCGTCAGGCTTCCTGCATGGAGCCTGCCTCTCCCTCTGCCTGTGTCTGCCTCTGTCTCTGTCTCTGTCTCTCTCTCTGGTCTCATGATTAAATAAAAAAATCTTTTTAAATAGTATTTTTAGGCACACCTGAGTGGCTCAGTCAGTGAAGCATCTGCCTTTGGCTCAGGTCCTAGAATTGAGCTCCACATCGGGCTCCCTGCTCAGTGAGGATCCTGCTTGTCCTTCTCCCTCTGCTGTTCCCCTGCCTGTGCGCGCTCTCTCTCTCACTCTCTCTTTCACTCATTTCCTCTATTAAATAAAATCTTAAAAAAAGAAAAATAGAATTTTTTATTATAAAATCATGTGAATATGTAAATAATATAAAAAATGTAGGTTCATGTAGATGAATAAAACAAAAACCCCATAGGAACAACTACCATCTAAACATTCTGATAGAGTTGAGGGGCCATTTCTGGATTTTCTCTTCTGTTCCATTGATCTATATGTCTGTTTTTGTGCCAGTACCACATTGTCTTGATGACCACAGCTTTGTAGTACAACCTGAAATCCAGCATTGTGATGCCCCCAGCTCTGGTTTTCTTTTTTAATATTCCCCTGGCTATTCGGGGTCTTTTCTGATTCCACACAAATCTTAAGATGATTTGTTCCAACTCTCTGAAGAAAGCCCATGGTATTTTGATAGGAATTGCATTAAATTTGTACCTTTTTGATAGGAATTGCATTAAATTTGTACCTTGCCCTGGGTAGCATTGACATTTTCACAATATTAATTCTGCCAATCCATGAGCATGGAATATTTTTCCATCTCCTTGTGTCTTCCTCAATTTCTTTCAGAAGTGTTCTGTATTTTTTAGGGTATAGATCCTTTACCTCTTTGGTTAGGTTTATTCCTAGGTATCTTATGCTTTTGGGTGCAATTGTAAATGGGATTGATTCCTTAATTTCTCTTTTTTCAGTCTCATTGTTAGTGTATAGAAATGCCACTGATTTCTGGGCATTGATTTTGTATCCTGCCACACTGCCTAATTCCTGTATGAGTTGTAGCAATCTTGAGGTGAAGTCTTTTGGGTTTTCTATGTACAGTATCATGTCATCTGCAAAGAGGGAGAGTTTGACTTCTTCTTTGCCAATTTGAATGCCTTTTATTTCTTTTTGTTGACTGATTGCCAAGGCTAGGACTTCTAGCACTATGTTGAATAGCAGTGATGAGAGTGGACATCCCTGTTGTGTTCCTGATCTTAGGGGAAAGGCTCCCAGTGTTTCCCCATTGAGAATGATATTTGCTGTGGGCTTTTTGTAGATGGCTTTTAAGATGCTAAGGAATGTTCCCTCTATCCCTACACTCTGAAGAGTTTTGATCAGGAATGGATGCTGTATTTTGTCAAACTGTATGGTCAATTAATATTCGACAAAGCAGGAAAGACTATCCACTAGAAAAAAGACAGTCTCTTCAATAAATGGTCCTGGGAAAATTGGACAGCCACACGCAGAAGAATGAAACTAGACCATTCTCTTACACCATACACAAAGATAAACTCAAAATGGATGAATGATCTAAATGTGAGACAAGAATCCATCAAAATCCTAGAGGAGAACATGGCAACACCCTTTTTGAACTTGGCCACAGCAACTTCTTGCAAGATACATCCATGAAGGCAAGGGAAACAAAAGCAAAAATGAATTATTGGGACTTAATTAAGATAAAAAGCTTCTGCACAGCAAAAACAAAACAAAACAAACAAACAAAAACAAAAACAGTCAACAAAACTAAAAGACAACCTACAGAATGGGAGAAGATATTTGCAAATGACCTATCAGATAAAGGGCTAGTATCCAAGATCTATAAAGAACTTATTAAACTCAACAGCAAAGAAACAAACAATCCAATCATGAAATGGGCAAAAGACAGGAACAGGAATTTCAGAGGAAGACATAGACATGGCCAACAAGCACATGAGAAAATGTCCGCATCACTTGCCATCATGGAAATATGAAAACCATAATGAGATACCACCTCACACCAGTGACAATGGGGAAAATTAACAAGACAGGAAATAAAAAATGTTGGAGAGGATGTGGAGAAAGGCAAACCCTCTTGCACTGCTGGTAGGAACAGCCACTCTGGAAAACCGTGTGGAGGTTCCTCAAAGAGTTAAAAACAGAACTGCCCTATGACCCAGCAATTGCACTGCTGGGGATTTACCCCCAAAGACACAGATGCAGTGAAACGCTGGGACACCTGCACCCCAGTGTTTATAACAACAATGTCCACAATAGCCAAACTGTGGAAGGAGCCTCAGTGTCCATCGAAAGATGAATGGATAGAGAAGCTGTGGTCTATGTATACAATGGAATATTACTCAGCCATTAGAAACAACAAATACCCACCATTTGCTTTGACGTGGATGGAACTGGAGGGTATTATGCTGAGTGAAATAAGTCAATTGGAGAAGGACAAACATTATATGGTCTCATTCATTTGGGGAATTTAAAAAATAATGAAAGGGAATAAAGGGGAAAGGAGAGAAAATGAGTGAAAATATCAGAAAGGGTGACAGAGCATGAAAGACTCCTAACTCTGGGAAACAAACAAGGGGTAGTAGAAAGGGAGGTGGGCGGGGGTTTGGGGTGACTGGGTGACGGGCACTGAGGGGGATGAGCACTGGGTGATATGCTATATGTTGACAAATTGAACTCCAATAAAAAAAAAGAAAAGTTGGAAAAGAAAAAAAAATTCTGATATACCAGATGCCTGGGTGTCTCAGTGGTTGGGCATCTGACTTTGGCTGGGGTCCTGGTCCCAGAGTCCCACATCAGGCTGCCTTGAGGAGCCTGCTTCTCCCTCTGCCTGTGTCTCTGCCTCTCTGTGTCTCTCATGAATGAATACATTAAAAAAATAAATAAACATTCTGGTATACTGTCTTCAGTGTTTTTTTTTGTTTTTTTTTGTTTTTTTTTTGATTAAGTAGCTGATTTAAGTTTCAGTTCATAGCATGGTATAAAATACCACTTTCCTTTATTCCTTTAAGCTGTCTTTAGTCTGGCCCAAGCCCCTTCCTGCTGGCTGCTGGGAAATTCTCTCACAGCCATCACTGGGCTAGCTCCCAATCTTACAGTGGGATCATGTGGCTCCCGTGGCTCTTAACCCCCTGACACCCAGACTTAGAATCTCCTGCCACTCCCTGCCTGGTGCCCTGAGATACGGAGGCCTCCCAGGGGACTCCTGTCTCCTGCAGAGCACCCACATTCACTCTGGTTAGGTGTCGTTCTCTTCCTCTGCTTTCCCTCTCTCTATCCCCCCCCCTTTTTTAAATATTTTATTTATTTATTCATGAGAGACAGAGACAGAGAGAGAGAGAGAGAGGCGCAGAGATAACAGGCAGAGGGAGAAGCAGGCTCCATGCAGGGAGCCCGATGTGGGACTCGATACCGGGACTGCAGGATCATGCCCTGAGCAAAAGGCAGACCCTCAAGCACTGAGCCACCCCGGCGCCGCTCTATTCCTCCTTTGAGTCAGCCTGGCACAATGCTCCTTAATGTGCTACCACTATGATGTTGGCTCCTTTTTTCTGGGGTAAGAGGAGGGACACATTAGTTAGGTGTGCTTTTGTGTGTATTTAAAAAAAAAAAAACTTCCTCTGAGGGACGCCTGGGTGGCTCAGCGATTGAGCACCTGCCTTTGGCTCAGGTCATGATCCCAGGATCCAGGATCGAGTCCCACATTGGGCTCCCTGCGAGGAGCCTGTTTCTCCCTCTGCCTGTGTCTCTGCCTCTCTCTCAGTCTGTGTCTCTCATGAATGAATAAATAAATAAATCTTAAAAAAAATACTTCCTCTTATAAGGTGATATGGTGAGTTATGATACTCTATTTGCAATTCTGGCTCTTGTGTTTTTCCATGTCATTTTTATTTTTTATTTTATTTTATTTTTTAAAATTTTTATTTATTTATGGTAGTCAAACAGAGAGTGAGAGAGGCAGAGACACAGGCAGAGGGAGAAGCAGGCTCAATGCACCGGGAGCCCGATGTGGGACTCGATCCCGGGTCTCCAGGATCGTGCCCTGGGCCAAAGGCAGGCGCCAAACCGCTGCGCCACCCAGGGATCCCTCCATGTCATTTTTAAACGCTTTGAGAATATTGTTATGTAAATATGCACAGTTTACTTGTAGAGAACATGAAATAAGCAGCTCAGTGTATAGAAGTTTTTCTGTGTTTTGGATGGATTCTGGGGGTGGAATTTTTGAGCCAAAGGGCATGACTTTTATTACCATTATCACCAGGTCACTCTTTGTTATCATACCAACTTAGTGGCTTGAAACAATACCCATTTATTTGCTCACAGTTTGGTAGGTCAGAAGTCCAGGTGCCGCATGGCTCATTTCTCTGTTTAGAGTCTCCTAAGCTGAAATCCAGGTGTCAGTTGGCTGGGTTCTCATCTGGAAGCTCAGTTGCCTAAGGAAGAATCTGCTAGAGGCTCATTCAGGTTGTTGGCAGAATTCAGTTCCTGGGGGTTATAAGACTGAGGTGCATCCCTGTTTTCTTTTCTTTTCTTTTCTTTTCTTTTCTTTTCTTTTCTTTTCTTTTCTTTTCTTTTCTTTTCTTTTTTTCTTTCTTCTTTTTTCTCTTCTATTCTATTCCCTTCCCTTCCCCTTCCTTCCTTCCTTCCTTCCTTCCTTCCTTCCTTCCTTCCTTCCTTCCTTCCTTCCCCTTCTCCCCCCTCCCCCCTTCCCTCTGACTCCCTTCTTTCTTCTTTCCTTCCTTTCATTTTTGAAGCAAGCTGTACTCCCAACATGGGGCTCAAACTCATGACCCAGAGATCAAGAGTCACATGCTCTACCAATTGAACCAGAGCCAGGTGTCTCTCTCTCTCTCTCTCTTTTTTTTTTAGTTTGTTTATTTAAAATAGGCTTGATGTCTTTTATTATTTAAAAATTTTATTTATTAATTTTTTTAGTGATCTCTACATACAGCATGGGGCTCAAACTTAACAACCCCAAGATCAAGAGTTACAGGTGGTTTCGGCTGAGCTAGAGAAGTGCCCCATCCCTTTCCTTTTTCTTTTTTTTTTTTTTAAGGATTTATTTTATTTGTTTATTTGAGAGAGAGAAAGGGAGGGAAGGAGAGAGTGCACCTGAGAGCAAGGGTTGGGGGGTAGGGGCAGAGGCACGCTCAGCATGGATCCCACAGGGATCCCATGGATCCAACAATCCTGAGATCATGACCTGAGCTGAAATCAAGAGACGTCCAACTGACTGAGCCACCCAGGCACCCCAAGGTCCCTGTTTTCTTGCTGATTATTATTTAGGGGTCAGTCACTGTTGGCTCCTAGAGGCCACTTTTAGGGCCCTGCCATGTGGTTTCACCTTCTCCATAGCCAGCAACAACCTTTCTCACATTAAAGGCCTCACCCTTAGTATCTCTGACTGCCCTTCTCTATGACCTCAAGATTTATTTTTTTAAATTGTTTTAATTATTTATTTATTTATTTATGATAGTCACACAGAGAGAGAGAGAGTGAGAGAGAGAGGCAGAGACGTAGGCAGAGGGAGAAGCAGGCTCCATGCACCGGGAGCCCGACGTGGGATTCGATCCCGGGTCTCCAGGATCCTGGGCCAAAGGCAGGTGCCAAACCACTGCGCCCCCCCCCCCCAGGGATCCCTGACCTCAAGATTTAAAGGGCTGATGGGATCATATTTCTCTGTCTCCCCACAACCATCAAGAACTTTTCATCATCTCAAACAGAAACTCCGTGCTTATTAATTGGTAACTCCTTATTCCCCACTCCCTGCCCCCTCAGCCACCTGTATTCTTCTTTCTGGTTTTATGAATTTACCTATTTTCAGTACCTCATGTAAGTGGAATCATGCAGTGTTTGTTCTTTTGTGCCTGACTTGTTTCATTTAGCATAACATTTTCAAGGTTCATCCATATCCTAGTGTGTAGGCCGTTGTGTGTGTGTATACCACGTTTTGTTTATCCATTCACCTGCTGATGGCCCTTGGGTTGTTTCAGGTCTCTATCTTAAGGTCACCTGACTTGGGACCTTAATCACATCTGCTAAAACCCTTCAAAGCAGCATCTAGATTACTGTTTGAACAACAGGGAGAGAGAGTGTGAGTGTGTGTGTATGTGTGTGTGTGTATGTGTGTGTGTGTGTGTGTGTGTACCAATGGCTGAGAGTGCTGGGACCACCTTCGGGTTCTGCCTACACATGCCCTTTAGTAAGATTGTAGTACTTCTATTTTTTTTTTAAATTTATTTATTTATCCATGAGAGACACAGACAGATGCAGAGAGAGAGGCAGAGACACAGGCAGTGGGAGAAGCAGGCTCCATGCAGGGAGCCCGATGTGGGACTCGATCCTGGGTCTCCAGGATCACGCCCTGCTGAAGGCAGCGCTAAACCGCTGAGCCACCGGGGATGCCCATGAGGATTGTAGTACTTCTAATTGGAGGTACCATCTTGCCTTCTTTCATACGTTTATGTATAAGTTGTTCAGAAGAGTGTGGAAATCGCATCTGCTGTCACTGCCTCCCTTTCCAGCTGGGCTCTTCTCCGCTCACAACTCTAGTGGGATGGAGGATGCATGACAATCGCTTTCTATAGTCCAGTCAGAGTGCTCTGGCTTTTTGTCCCCCATATAGTACCTGTGACTTATTTCTTGAGGGTGTGTGAGAGTGAGCAATAATGTCCTGACAGCACAGCAGGATTTGGACATGTCCATATAAGAGAATTTAGGGCTGTAACTGCCATGATGAAAGTCAGCCTCATGCTTCAGCCTGAGTGCAGATTCATTTGATTCATTCTGGTCTTTAGGCATTTGGACATTGGATCCTGAAAAGATGGTGCTCTCTAGGAACTGAGAGACCTGGGAAATGGAAATCATTAGAATGTGCTAGAAATCTCAGATTAAACGGGAGATGATCATCTCTATAACAAGACTATGACCATGGATTCAGCATGGGTGGTGGTTGAATATCACCACTTTCCTTGCTTGGAGAAGGGGTCCATGCCCTTTGGAAAGGTGTGCAGGTGGGGTGGAGTGGAATGATATGTATGTGTTTGTGTGTGTGATGTCCCATGTTAGGGTTTGCTTGGAAGCGGCTCTCAGTAGCTCTGTTAGCTCTCAGCTAGTTAGATACCCTAAGGGTCCTAAGATTATGTCTTTTCAATTTAGAATATACCAGCTTGCTTGTGTGTAATCCTGGTGTCAGGGAACAGATAACAACTGCCCTATTGTGGAAGGGGAGTGTGAGATATGGATGAGGATTAGAAGGCCGGTAAAGCTTCCATTGTAAATACCTACCAGCTGGGGACTTACCCGGGCCATGGGATGGAGACCCAGAGGTGACTATCTGCCTGTCTTCCTCAACCTGAGCTGGCCTTGCTGGCAGAACTGAATATATGTTCTCTCTCATAGGCAACTGCAATGTCTGTGGACTGTCTGGGGCAGCATGCCGTGCTTTCCGGGTAAGTGAGCTTGCACTGTTTCTCTGCTGCGGTTTCTGGGAACAAATTACAAATGAAGAGATTTCTGGGAAGTTGGAAAATACTCTTTCTCTTTAAGCATTGTGGTCATAGAGTTTAGTTCTACAATCCTAATGACTTTGAGGGTATTTAGAGGGATTCTTTGCAGTTTATTTTTGTCTGTGCCCTAACATGTAAGCAATATAATTCCTTTGAAATTTTAGTGACTGGTACTTTGGTATTGTGTATGGCATGAATTCTATAGAGGGATGCTCTGTGGCATGGTATCACACAGGTAGTTATCAGGATCGAGGGCATCTGGGTTCTAGTTTGGCAATGCCATGAATTATGAGTCCCAGGACATTTATCCAGTCAGTCTCCCTGGACTTTGGTTTTCTCATGAAGGAATTTGATTTCATTATGAAGAAATTGAACTACATAATTTCTGTAGTGTTTTCTGGCCAAGCATCTTTAAGATTCTGGCAACTAGGTGCCATTTGCTAAATCACTCCAGTACCAGTGTGATGTCACTTAATGGTCAGAGGCACCCCTCTCTTTTCATATTCACTACCTCTCTAAATTTGCTATATTTTCATTAACTTAGTTGTTTATGAACTTACTTAAAAATTCTTTTTAAAGATTTTATTTTTAATAATCTCTACACCCAAGGGGCTTGAACTCACAACCCCAAGATCAAGAGTCAAATGCTCTACTGACAGCCAGCTAGGCGCCCCAGAACTCATTTATAAATTAAGGAATTATTTTCTATTTCATTATTTTATTTTGAAATAATAATTTACCTTAAAAAACATAGCAAACATTTAAATAATTCAAAAGGCTATATATTGAGAAGTAAGTTTTCCTCCTTCTGTTGGCCCACCTTCCCCCGAGATTGTTACCGATACCATTTTCTTATGTCACTCTGGATGCATAGGTAAGTAACAATTGATAATGTCTCTTTACTGTCCTCTGCATTCAGTTAAAAAAAAAAAAAAACAGCTTTATTGAGATACAATTCACAGACCCGTTTAAAGTGTGCGGGTCTATATATAGTTGAAAAAGTCAGTATAGCGTTACAAGGATTATATTGTCAGACTGCAGAATCCTACCTCACCTTTCCCCCTCGCCTGATTCCACTCACTAGAAGCAACTCATTGAGACTCTTTTAACTGTTTCTTTGAGGTTGCCTCTGTTTTTCCAAATAGTATATATATATTTGGTATCTTGAATCATCCATCATAGATGTAACAAATTGACTTCTTAAAACAGATGAGGATCTAGCACTTTTACTTTCCTTTATGAGTCCCTTACATGACCTTCCCCTCTCCTTCTAATATGGTCATATAATAATTGCTGGGTTGAATCCGTATTTGGGGTTCTTAGACTAATTTTAAGAGGTCCTATACCAATCTGATTCTGGACTTTGTATGTGACCTATTTTTTGTCTTTGGAAGCTTTAAAATGCTATCTTTATCTCTAGTGTTACTTTTACATCCAGGTGTGTGAAGTTTTTTACTGTGATTGCTTTGGTGTATGTCTTTTTTTCATTCATTGTGCTGGGCACTTGGAGGACCCCCCTCCTTTTTTTTTACATCATTTTTTTTATCTAAACAAATAGAGACATAACATGTACTTGGCATCATGTAGCCATATTAACAACCCTTGAAATACTCAGTTGCTAAGGAATAACTTTGTCTCAAATGTTAGACTTTTCTGCATTCACTGATGTGGATATTGTCATTTGTAGCATCTGAGGTGGGAATGGGGATCACTTCACTGGAAATCAGGCAAACATTCCTGCTTGGCTGTGTTCTTAGATACGTAGATTATCCATTTGATTTCTCAACATGATCTTGAAGGTACTCCATTTCATTTTCTTACATTGAACTTGAAAATATATGAAGTCTGTACTTAAGTGAACAGCATGAGCAAATTTACAAGAATATATGCCCGTGTAATCCCTATTCAGGTTAAGATTCAGAGGAGTTTTTAGCGCTGTTGGAAGGCCCTTTCAGTCTGGAAGCCCGTGTCTTCCAGCTTGGAGAAATCTTCCTGCCCTGTGTCTTTCGTCATTCCCCCCTCTATGCCATGTTCTCTTAGTCAATGTTGGATATCCTGTGGGGATTCTCTGTTGGTCCTTCTTGTTTTGCATTCTGGGAGTTGCCCTCAGCTTTAACTTCTCACTGTTCTATCAGATTTCTTTATTTCAGTTATGCTTTTCATTTCCAGGAGCTCTCTCCTGTTCTCTGTCCTTTACCTTGTCTTCTGTAACCTGACAATGGTTACTGTAGGTTTCTTTTCTCTGTATTACCTCTTTGTTCTTTTTTCTCTCGATCATGTTGTTGCCTGTCTCTCATGTTTCCTCTAGTGACTGGTACTCACTGGCTCCCCATGACTATCAAAGAGTGATCAGTTTACATGTGCGATTGTGGGTTTTGCCAGAGAGAGGTCAGGTGGGATCTCTTTTTTTGGGAGGGCATCCAGATGTTGTTATCTCCCAGGTTCTGTGTTGTTAACTTGTTTACCTTTCTTTTTTTCTCTTGGGCTGGTCATTTTCCCCTGAGAAGAATCCTCTTGTCACTAGTTGTCTGAAGAGGAAAGGTCAGTGTTGTGCATGCTGAGTAGGGAAGAGGCCTGATGGTCTCACACTCCACCTTGGGCCCTGTTTTGAGCACAGCTCCTCATACTCACATGCTGCTGTGCCTCTTGTACCAGGCCTGGGGCTCTTCTCAAGTAGTTTCTCTAAAGCACATTGCCCCCCTCCCGCCAGGTGATGGAGAAGTGGTCACTCAACTCCGTGGGGTGTGCATGAACTGCCTTCCTTGGTGCTCTTTCAAGCCTGTCTTGTTCTGTTCTGCTTTTGGCTCTCTAGCCTTCTCTGTTCCCCTTGCCCGTAGGCTGAAGCCTCCAGCTCCTGGGCTGGGGTGGGTTCCACAGGGTGAATCAGCTTGCCTCTCATTCTTTTCCCCTCTGTGGGCATTCAGGTGTTTGCATTCTTTCCATCCGTTACCATTTGTTCATGCACTCTTCACTTCCTCTCTTTTTTTGCCTTTGTGAGTTTCTGTCTTACATTTTTACTTACTTCAGTGGGTCTTCAGGAGGGAATGTATGTTCAATCAGGCATGTTTATCCTGAAGTGCTCACTTTCTGTGGCTCTATGTTCACTCTGTAATGCCTCTGACCTCCCCTGATGATCACACACCCTCTCTCTGTAGCTGTCTATAGCTCTATAACCTTTCTCTGTTGTTGATACTAACGGGAAGATGCCATTGTTCTTGCTGCAGGAACAGGTGATGCCTTCAGAGGAGGTCAGAGATTCTAGATCTTTGTTCTGCACGAGAAGTTCCAGAAGTTTTGTGAATTTGTGTCTTGCCTGTGTTTCCCTGCTTCCCCCCAACCCTCTCTTGTGGGGTTTCTGCTAGAGTTCCATGTGCCATTTTAATGTGCATTTCTTATCTCTTCTGAGCAGAGAGATTAATCTTTTTCTTTATCATTGAGCCCACCCATCCTCATTGATACCGAGGGGCTTGGAGTGTTCTCTAACGACAGCTAATGGCTACTGAGATGTTGATTGACACACCAAGGATTTTTCACTTAAAGGGAAAATAGGTGAACATAGGACCCTGTTTTCAGAGCCTTTATATTGATTGGCACCTTGAACATTATCAGTGCTTAATATGTCATTTTCATTATTATTTTACTGGTTATTATTTCCTTCTTGATAGACTTAATTGCTTACAGCAGGTAGTCTAGTTGCAAGGGAGTTTGAGATTTTCTCTAGGATAATGGGCTAAGGGGTGAGTGATGTGTGTAACACACATTTATTGAATGCAAAGGACTGTGCCTAGTGAGGAGAGATTGGAGACACGATCCACACTTCGCTCAGTCTGTTCAGGACTGAAGCCTTCCCATCAGTAGTTTTACTACAGAGATAAATGCTACAGTCAGATGCATACTGCGCCATGGGAGTAGTGTGGCAATAGGGACCAACCCTAGCTGGGCAATTGATGGGAAAAGACAGACAGACTTGGAGCTGAATCCAGTGGGTAGATGTCAGACTTCCAAGGATCCAGTGGGAAAGGCCATCTCTAGTGACAGGCTCTCACAGGGACGTGGCTTCCGCTTGCTTAACAATCACCTTGACTTCCTCTTGTCACTCGTATGCCTTTCAGAGTTGATAAATGTCATACACATCTGGGATTTTTTTGAGCATGTTTACAAACCAGATGTAGTTCCAAGTGTACTTTTCTGTATTAATGCTAATGCTGTTATATCATTATAATATTGGTGTTGTTTTCCCAGCCGCCGATTCTTATACATCGTTAATCTAGATGCCCCTTTCGAAGGTCACCGAAAGATCTCTCGCCAGAGCAAATGGGACATTGGAGCTGTGCAGTGGAATCCTCATGACAGCTTCGCACACTATTTTGCAGCTTCGGTGAGCTCATTTTAGGAGTACAGTAAAAGGCTTTTAAAAGTGTGAGCTGGAGCTGGTTAGATCTATGTTCTATGTAGACTAGAAAATGTAAACCTCATTTCTTAGGCAGAAAAGAAATGTGGATGATTCTCAAAGGAAGATTGAAGCAAATTACAGACATATATGTACACATCCACACGTGTGTTTCTAGATGTGAGCAGAATTGTTGGCATCCATGGTGTCAGTTCTTACGTTTCTGAGACTTTGAGAGAGGAATGAGTAGATACCTCCATTTTGTGTGTGCGATACAACCTGGCAGGTAGATAACTGTCCAGTGACTCTGACCTTCATTGCTTTCAGAGGGATCAGGAGTCTCCACGTACCCATCCACTCAGAGGAAAGGATTCTGTCTTGATTGGGATTTATTAGATCAGCTAACTTCCTGAGATTTTATGTGCTTGTTTGTTTGTTTATTTATTTTAAAAAAATATTTATTTATTCATGAGAGACACAGAAGAGAGAGAGGCAGAGACATAGGCAGAGGGAGAAGCAGGCTCCTCACAGTGAGCCTGATGTGGGATTCAATCCTGGATCCGGGGATCACGACCTGAGCTGAAGGCAGGCGTCCCTTATGTGCCTGTTTAGATGTGAATAATTAGGTTTTCCAAGGGATTCATGTCTAAAAAAGGATCTGGGCTAGATCATCTCACATGTTTCACCAGATTCTTTATCAGCATTCTGTTTTTCTAGAACAATTAGAGATCTAAACGTTTGGCTCCTTTTGCACTGGGCCAGGAGGACAGTATTTAAAAGGAACCCTTCTTATCATCCAGGAGATGCAACCATTCGCGATGCTTTCTGGGTCTGTTCTTATCAGAAATGACAGTCTGTGAGAGGAAGCATCTGAGGAGAAGGAAAGAAGAGCAACGTTGTCAGCTTTAGAAGGAACAAAAAGCTGCTCTTCCCCGTCATTTCCAAAATAGAATCTGACTGTCTGACTCTCACCTTAGACGTCTGAGGTGGAACTGGTTTAGGGAACTGTTCTGAAGGAGAGGGCAGGGCCAGTCTACTGCTTTCCCATTCCTGATCCCTTTCCCATGTGTTAGGAAGAATGCTCTTTCTGTTGGCTTATGCCTAGAGGACCTTTAATCCCTTCACCCTCAGCCCCTGATCATTTGTTTTTTCTGTTTGTTTGTTTGGCTTTTAAAATTTTTTTATATTTTAAGATTTTATTTACTTATTCATGAGAGACACAGAGAGAGGCAGAGAAAAGGAGGCAGGGACAGGAGAAGCAGGCTCCATGCAAGGAGCTCGATATGACGCTCGATCCTGGGACTCCAGGATCACGCTCTGAGCCGCAGGCAGACGTTCTACTGCTGAGCCACTCAGGCATCCCAGCCGCTGATCATTTGGTCCAGGATTCCTCAGCCTCGGCACTAGTGACATCTCAGGCCAGACGATTCTTTGTGGTGGGGGCTGCCCTGTGCATTGTAAGAGATAAAGCAGCATTCCTGGCCCTTGTCTACTAAGTCCCAGTAGCCTCTTTGCCCTCCCCATCATCATAACAACTGAAGATGTCTCTAGATATTGTTAAATGCCCCTGGGAAACAAAATAGTCCCTGATTGGAAACCACCGATGTAGGCTGACCAGTCAGTACTTGGCTCGAGTGGATTAACACTGCATTTGTTTATGAGTGGTGAGATAGCTTTTCTTACTTTTTTTTTTTTTGGACAATTTCTTTTCTTTCTTTTTTTTTTCCAATTTTTGTGAGTCATTTTAAAGTGGACAATTTAATGTCATTTACTACATTCACAATGTTATACAACCACGTGCCTCTCTGCTTCCCAAACATTTCCATCACTCCAAAGTAAAACCCCTTACCACTAAGCAGTTTCTGTCTCTTCCCCATCCCCACAGCCCCCCTCAACCACTAGTCTGTGTTCTGTCTCTGTGGATTGATCTGTTCTGGATATTTCATATAAATGGAACCATACGATTTGTGCCTATTTTCTCTGTCTTCTTTATGTTGTAGCATGTATCAGTGCTTTACTCCTTTTACGGCTGAATACTATTCCATTGTGTGGCTGTAACACATTTTGTTATTTATTTATTTATTCATTCATTCATTCATTCATTCATTCATGAGAGAGAGATAGAGAGAGGCAGAGACACAGGCAGAGGGAGAAGCAGGCTCCATGTAGGGAGCCAAACGTGGGACTCGATCCCGGGACCTCAGGATCAGGCCCTGGGCTGAAGGCAGGCGCTAAACCACTGAGCCACCCGGGCTGCCCTGTAACACATTTTAACTGTTCATTCACTGGCAGACATTTGGGCAGGCTGCTGTGAATATGGCTAAAATGAATAAATATATGTGTACATGGACTTTTTTGAGTACTTGTTTTCAGTTCTTTTGGGTGTATACTTAGGAGTGGAATTGCAGGGTCATATGGTAAGTCTGTGTTTCACTTTTGGAGGAACTGTCAGACTGTTTTGCACAGTAGCTGAATCGTTTTATTGTCCTACCAGCAATGTATGAGGGTTCCAGTTTCTCCTCAAGAAAATTGTTTTCTCATTTTTTCCCCTTTGATTTTTAAATTACAGCCATCCTATGGGTATAGAGTGGTATCTCACTATGGTTTTGATTTGCATTTCCCTAATGACTAATGATGTTCAGCATCTTTTCATGTGCCTGTTGGCCACTTGTAGATCTTTTTTGGAGAAATGTGTATTCCAGTCTTTTGCTCATTTTTTTTTTTTTTTTTTTTTTTTTGCTCATTTTGGAATTGGGTTGTATGTCTTTTTGCTGCTGAGTTGCCAGATTTCTTTATATATTCTTGACACTAGACTCATAGCAGAGATAGGATTTTTTTCAAAGGTTTTATTTATGTTTTTTTTTTTTAATTTTTATTTATTTATGATAGTCATACACAGAGAGAGAGAGAGGGGCAGAGACATAGGCCGAGGGAGAAGCAGGCTCCATGCACCGGGAGCCCGACATGGGATTCGATCCCGGGTCTCCAGGATCGTGCCCTGGGCCAAAGGCAGGCGCCAAACCGCTGCGCCACCCAGGGATCCCTATTTATGTATTTTAGATAAAGAGAGAGAAAGAGCCAGGCGAGGGACAAGCAGACTCTGCTGAGCATAGAGCCTGCTGCAGTGCTAGAGCTCATGACCCCAAGATCATGACCTGAGCTGAAATCAAGAGTCATCCACTTAACCCACTGAGCCATCCAGGTGCCCCAGAAATATGATTTTCAAATATGTTTCTGATTCTATAGATTATCTCTTTATTGATAATGTTCTCTGATACATAGAAGTTTTGATTTTGATGAAGTTCAATTTATTGATTTTTTTTTCTTTTATTGCTCTTAGTTCGAAGGCAACCTTTTTCAGGAGACAGAGCAAGTTTTGGAGTTAGGGACATCTGAGGTCAAGTCCTAGCTTTGACACTCACTATTTTATCTTTAGTGCTCTCCCAACTCTCTGAGCCTCAGTAACGTGGCTGTAACACGTTACACATTGGTGATGACATCCAGTATGCAGTATAGTGTGAAAAGAGCAGAGGGCAGGGCTCTTAGGATTCCTAGTATGTAGATTGGCAAATACTGGAAACGGCAGGGGATATTATAAGATGAGGGGACTTTCCTTTTCATTCCTGTTCCCATTGGAAGCTGTTTTGTATCCTAACTCTTTGACCAGGAATTTAGAATTGGAAACTGATATTTCTGGATAAAAACCTCAGAACACTGTACATAGGTCTGTCTCTGAGCTAAAATGAAAGTCAGTCTGGTAATATATAGATACTAATGTATCTGTACCTATATATCAGTTCAGAAATATATTAAATAGATTGCCTATTAGTAATCAGATTATTAAAATCTTTATTCACTTTTGGTGTATTTCATAAGCTCTTGATATTTAAATATTTTGCTGGCTTGTTGTTTCTTTTAGTGAAATATAGCTTTTTCTTTCCTCCTTTCCCTATTGTAGCGTGGTTTCTTCTGGCCAGTTTTTCCTATGTCTTTTTATTTAACTCTTTAAGAAATTCATTATAGGTGGATTTCAAGGAATCTTGTATAATTTTGCCTTCTAGGATGGACACCCCTTTGGTTTTGGTTCTGTTTTCTTTCTCATGCATTTGTATTTTTAAGGCATGATGGAAAGACTCCAGGGATTTGATATGTGGGAAGGGTGAGCTAAAAACATTTAGTGTGACAGCAGCTGGAGAGATGGGTGTGTGACCTTCAGAGTTGGGAGGTGGTCCCCTAGCAGCCAGGGGACATCTCTATAACCCATCACCCATGGGCTCAGCTGTAACTGTTCAGGGTGGGCTCACTTTGAAGATAGCACTGCCCTGTAGAGTCCTGTGTACTGAGCTAAAGTGGGCTCAAGTGTTAATTGTACTTGTTTCCGACAGCTTTGTAAGTCAGTGAGTTTGTAGGCTCTTTACTGTGCAAGGCGGCTTCTGCAAGGCCTCCTCTTCTCTTCTCAGCCCTAGGCAGAATGTGGTGACAGCGTAGGTCCTGATGTGTTATTGGCTGCCTTTTTTTTCCCCTTGTTTCTTTCCAGAGTAACCAGCGGGTTGACCTTTACAAGTGGAAAGATGGCAGCGGGGAAGTTGGTACAACCTTACAAGGCCACACTCGTGTAATCAGGTAGGCACTAGCTCCCCATAGCCCCTGGCTTGTCTCACTTTGTCATAATCCCTTGAGAATAGAAATGAAGGCACCATCCTCCTTCCATGGCTTGACCTTCTGTGTTGCGTTGGTCACAGGTGGCTGTTGGGTCCTTAGCATTCACGGTTGTGATGGCTCTCACAGTGGAGATCAACTAGTATTTAGGAACAGTATTTGTGTAACCGCTAACCTCAATCCCAGGTGATACTCAGAGAGATACAGCCCAGTCTGAAGTGAAGGATTAGAGTTGATTTTTGCCATGGGACAGGGAGACACGGTTCTGCCAGAGGAATCGTTCTGCTCGCGGTGGGCAGTGCCCAGAAGTACAGACACCAGGATGCAGCCCTCTTCTCTTTTCTCCAACAGCTGTGGGGTGCCGCACAGAGCTCCTACATCAGACTGTCATCTGGCCCTGTGATCACCTCTTGCCTGTGGCCCTGGCCTCAGGAGTGTTTCTCAAACCACCCTATCCTTGGGTCACTATTTCTGGATGAGAAGGCTTGTCCTGGGAAGTAGCAAGCGGGGAGTGAGGGATGGGGGAGGTTGACCCAGGAAGTGCTGGGAAAGGCCAGACCCCGGCCTGTGTTAACTGCGTAGGAACTGCCATTCTAGCAGGGGAGACCTCAGAGATGCTTTAAGAGATGTATGGATTTCCAGAGCCCTAGTACTTAGCACACTACTGTAGCACTCTTAGCTTTAAGAGATGTTGGTTTTACTCAAGGTACCTGTGGTTGAATCTGATTTAGAGAATGAGAAGTCAAAAATTACTTTGTGTTTTTGTTCTCTGTGTGTGTGTGTGTGTGTGTGTGTGTGTGTTTGAAGTTGAAATCCTCCATTTTTGTGGGGGGAGCGAGTGATAGAATAGCTGGGGATAATAGGGGGAAGGACCTGAAAGGTTTTTTTGTAGCTCAGTTAAGTCCTGTTCATTCCCAAAGAAGTTTGGAGATTGCCACCCTAAGACATGTTACAGAGGCCCATTAATGATGACTCTCTGAAGCCAATAGAAACTAAATCTGCTGATGCTTTGGAATTTGGACTCAATTTTTCTCTTCGTCGTTCTGTTTATTTCTCATGTTCCCAGCGACTTGGACTGGGCAGTGTTTGAGCCGGATCTCCTGGTTACCAGCTCTGTGGACACCTACATTTACATTTGGGATATCAAGTAAGAACAATTCAAAGGCCAAACCACCAAGTTATGGGACCAGCTGGGACCTTTGTTTTAGAGGTCTGGCATCTTAGATTTCCCCTGGATGCAGATCCTGAGATGAGGCTACATTGCAAGTCCATAGTTTAGGAGGTGACAGAAACGCTGGTGGGGGATACAGAAGAGAGACAGGACTGGGAAGGCTGTATAGGTGGAGGGTGTGTTATTCACCTGGGTACCACTGTGAACAGGTGGTGTTTACTCCTACCAGGGATTGCTAGGTGCTGGCACATAACTCCTTCCTCAGAGGTGTCCTGCCTTCAAGGGCTCAGGAAGTGGGCATACCATCCACTGTCATTGGTTGAAGGCTGCCCCCTGGGACCTCACTGCCCAGCACCTCAGGCCTGTCACAGAGGTTTGCACAATAGGCTTCAGCAAGCAGGAAAATCTCTTTGGCAAAGAAACACAGGTGCTGGCATTTGGAAGTCAGACGAAAGTTTGACTGAAGTGGGGGGTTTTGATGGGTACAGACACACATCTGCTATAGCAAGCAGTGCTTTGAGACATGTCTGCTTTCCTCTTTGTGAGGCTTCTATCCCCGAACTGTTAGTGCCAGTGAGAGAGTGCCCCTGCTCAGGGTCACTGTTCGTGAAGTGAAAAGTGGAGCACTCAGCCCAGGGCCAGGCATGTCGCTAAGTTCTTAATAAAAGTCTGTTCCCTTCCCCCTTTGTAGAGTGAAGTTCCCTTTGCCATCACAATTTGAGGTCACTAACAAGAGGGTATAGTCCGTAGAGTTCCCCAAGTGGCACCTCCGTTCCCTCAGCAGACAGCGGTGGCTCTGTGATGATTTACACTGAGGGGACAGACCAGGGCAAGGGATCCGTGGCTGACTCCCCTGCATCCCGCTCAGGCTAGAGCCTCCATGGTGATGGGTCTGAGGGCAGTGCAGAGTGGGGAAGGGGCACAAAATCCGGGGGAGGTGGAAGGGAGATGCTCTTAGATAAACAAAATTCCAGGGAGCTACGGGGCAAGGTGAGAGTATTCTTTGTGTACATGAAATAATTGTTTTCATAATTTAAGGACTGGGAGACACTGAACAGGTGATTCCTTTTCAGGCTTTCTAGATTGTAAGTCTGAACTGCATTTGGTCCTGGCCCTCCTAGCTCTGGGGTGACACCTGGTTCTGTCACATGACTCTTTGGTGGAGATGTTGCCCTTTGGCTTCATAGGGAGCCCAGGAGTCTTTCTCTGAGAGTCTCCCATTGTATCCAGGAGTGGGGTTTTTTTGTTTTTTTTTTAAGATTTTATTTATTTATTCATGAGAAACAGAGAGAGAGGCAGAGACACAGGCAGAGGGAGAAGCAGGCTCCCTGCAGGGAACCCGAAACGAGACCTGATCCCCGGTCTCTAGGATCACGCCCTGGACCAAAGATGGCGCTAAACCGCTGAGCCACCTGGGCTGCCCCACGGAGTGGGGTTTTTGTTTTTTGTTTTTTGTTTTAAAGATCTTATTTATTAGAGACAGAGAGAGAGGCAGAGACACAGACAGAGGGAGAAGCAGGCTCCACACAGGGAGCCTGACATGGGACTCAATCCCGGGACTCCAGGATCATGCCCTGGGCCAAAGGCAGGCACTAAACCACTGAGCCACCCAGGGATTCCCCATCTTCACTATTTTTTAAGTGTGTGGTTCACTAAAATATATTCACATTGTTGCATGACAGATCCCCAGAACTTTCTCATCTTAAAAGAGCTGAAACCCTACTCATTACACACACAGCATCCCATTTTCTGTTTCTGTTGACTTGACTACTTTAGAGACTTCATACAAGTGGAATTGGAGTCATGCAGTATTTGTCTTTTTATGACTGACTTATCTGACTTAACCTAATAACCTCAAGGTCCATCCATGTTGGAGCATGTGACAGGATTACCTTCCATCTTAAGACTGAATAATATTCCATTGTATGTAGAGACCACATTTCGTTCATCCATTCATCTGTTGGTGGGCCCTTGGGCTGCTTCCACCTCTTAACAACTGTGGATATCAGAGTAGCTTTTTACTTCACCTTTGAAGTGCTGCTGGGAAGGTCCTTGCAGAGTTATGCCTCCATGACCGTCACTTTGTTGCCACTAGGATAAATGGCTCCAGGAATGGATTCTCTTGGCTTCTTCCATCTCTACATCAGGGTCAGGCAGGCCATGCCGAATCATGTTGTTTGCTTTCTGTGGCTACTACTATGTGATTTGAAATCCAGACTCAGCCTCATTTGAAGTAGCTCAGAAGGTTCGTCCCTGAAGGGACATAGGCCTCTCTGTACACTTGTTTTTAAGGCCCTCATATTCCCTCTGAACTCTAAGCACCCAGTAAAAGGGAAGTGGAGAACTGTGTGTGGAGGGAGGAAAGTTCTAGGTGGATGGTGGCTTGTGAATTGGGCATCTGATCTCTGACTTTTCTATTCTTAGAGACACAAGGAAGCCCACGGTTGCGCTGTCCGCTGTAGGTGAGTATATACTCCTCCTGACTCAGTTCATTTCTTCTATTCCTTCTCTCATGGGTCTGCCCCTCCCCCAGTCCCCAGCCTGGCTTTCATCCCTACTTTCATGGGCACTGCTCCTACCCCTGTCCCTGGCTTGGCTGGGTGGGATTGTAAGTCCCTCCTGGTAAAGGATTTGCTTCAGGCTGCTCTCCTGAGTTAGAGTCAGGACTGCTGAGTGTGGTCAGGAACTTATTTCAGGAGTCAAGGACAGGATACAAAATGGTTTGTTTTTAAACTTTTTATTTTGAAAAATTTCAAATGTGTATGAATATAGAAGACAATAAATTGCTTTGTGTTCATAATCCAGCTTCAACAACTGTCACCATCCAGCCAGTCTTATTTATTTCCTCTTAACCTCTACCCACTGTCCCACCCCCCATCCTCATCTCCTTTGGAGTTATTTTGAAGGGTGCCTGAGTGGGGTGGCTCAGTTGGTTAAATGTCCAACTTGCATTGGGCATGAAGCTTACTTCAAAAAAAAAAAAAAAAAAAAGGAATTATTTTGAAGCCTGTCCTGGGTGTCATATCATTTCCTTAACAAGTATTTTAGTAAGTGATATTTCTATAGGAGAAGAATCTTGTAAGATAATGTAACCACAATACCGTGAATGGACCTAAATAAAAATGTTAATGGTGGCTCTTTAATATCAAATATTTGTCAGCTGTTATTGTTGTTTTACAAATTATTTAAGTCAGAATCCAAATAAAAAATATAAGTGGTTGATGTATTTCTCATCTTTTGTAATTGGTAGGTTTCTTTTCCCTCTTCCTTTTTGGTTTATTTTTCTTTTCGTGAGGTTTATTTACTGAAGAAGCCAGGTTGTTTTTCCTGTGGTTTCCTCACAATCTAGGTTATGCTGATTGTGTCCGCATGTTGTCATTTAATATGGATACACTGGAACTTTGAAATTACTTTCTGATCTACCTGTTTTCATTGCTCAGTTGGAATTGACTGTTTTTGGAATTCTGCTTTGGGGCTGTTACCGGGTATTCCCAGTAATTACTGAGAACATAATTTGGGCATAGAACTGGTGATGAAGCCCAGTCATCAGTATTGTGGTTTGAGGATTTATTTATTTACTTTTGGAAAGATTGAGAGAGAGAGAGAGAGGAGTTGGGGGCCTAGAGTGAGGGAGAGAATCCAAGCAGACTCTGCATGGAGCCCAATGTGGGGCTCGATCTCACAATCCCAAGATCATGACCTGAGCTGAAACCAAGGATCACCTGCTTAACCAATGCCCCACACAGGTGCCCCATCAGTAATTTATTTTGGCATCCTTGTTAATATATACATAATATGTCTCTTAAATCCTGCTGCTTTGTATCTTTTTGGTACATCTGAATTCACATTTGATGTTTGCTCCAAAATGATCACATGATTCTTCTTTTTTTTTTTTTTCGACATCTCCATACCTTATCATCTAAAGACACTGAGAAAAAATAAAATAAAATAAAGACACTGAGCATCATGACTGTATTAAGCAGGTGGATTATCTGTTCTCTGCAGTTAGGGACCTGTTTTTTTCAGTCCTCTAGACCAAAGTCAGCATTTGTGTCTGACCTGAGGAGATGCTCTGTAAATGTTGTTTAATGGCAGTAGTAATCAAGCACCTGTGCCTCTGTGCTAAGTGCTTAATAAATCTGCTGATTTAGGCTCCCCTTCGCCCCTGCCACCTTGACTTTTAGGCACTATTGATCTGAGACACACGATGGCCCATAGACATGGTTGCGGAGGATATCCAATTGAATAAAAATACAAATGGTCTGTAAATGCCTCAGTTACCTCCCTGAGATTTTGTTGCTTCTACTTAGAGGTTAAGTTAGATTGGTTGTAGAGGAGCTGTAAAAAGAAAGACAGCTCTTTTCTTTCAGCCTACTTGTTCTGATTGCTTTCTCTTCTGTTGTAAGTCCTCTAAAGAAGGCCTCTTTCATTTTGCACCTCAGTGAGATTTCTAAGTGGTAGCAAAGCTGCCCTGGGAGAAAAGCAGCAAATGAGAGGTTGTAGATTTTGGTAAGCTCCTTGATCTACCACTCCCGGAGAGGTACAACCTTGGCTAGTATTGTCTCCCAGGGTCCATGGCCCCTATCTCTCCGTGAGTGTGTTGTTTATGCCTTGGGGTAGGGAGTAACAAGAGCCTGTGTGTACTCGAGTATTCTATGTCCAGGAACACCTAGGGGCTGGGAACTCTGTTTGGCTCTGTTGTCATAATCCTAGTAGAACAGGTTGACTTAGCCTCTGGAAGGCTTCATGGTTCGATGGAGCCCTGCACTAGGGAAAGTAGATTTTTTGGAAATCCTTGAGTACTTCTATCTTGAGGGAATGGGGCAGGCTCTTCCTACTCACTTTTTCCTTGAGCTGAGACCCTCTCGTGCGAAGAAACTGTCTCCTACACTAGCTTCCCTCCTTTAGGGGTCTCCACCATTCATTCTTAGGTGACTCAAGATGCCCTGTATCTCAAGCAAAAAACAAAACAAACCAATATCCTCACCCAAACCAAACAAGGATAACTTCTGGGCCTTAATTCGATTTCCTGTTAGATTCTGAGTCCTTGGTGTGTCGGTCCCACTCTAGACTTCTTGGATCAGGCTGCCTTCCAAAGCCCTGGATCCATGATGGTGTCCCCAGTAATAAACACCCACCCAAAAGGGGAAGTATTATGTGTGGTCTGAGCAAGGACAAGAAGAGATGGGAAGGAGAGCCATTGTGTTGTTCTGGTTTAACTTAATTAATTTGGTTATTTTTAAGAGTCAGCTAGAAGTGCTGATATGTCCTAGTTTTTTACAGGTCTCAGCCCCTCTGGCATCTTATGCTCCCTTGTTACTGTTGTTACCTTTTTGTGTTGACAGAGTGGTGAGAGGACTCTGTTCACAGAGCCAGGGACGTTCCTGTTCCCTGATTTAATACCGGGCCAGTGGCCATGCATAACCACTGATGGGAGGAGAGAGTGTGGGGGGTGGGTGGGGGCGCGGGGGGGCTGGTGCACATACACTTTGGAGGGCAGAATTGGGCGACCCAGGGCCTTATTCTTCAGTTAAGGTTCAGGAACCTTTGTTTCTCCAAGGTTGCCCTCCTAAATAGTAAGGGAGTAAGCGGGAAGGAGTAGGAATCAAGCAGAGGCTCTTCCGAGTGGCAGCGCCAGGTTGGCCAGCGGGTGACAGAGAGCCAGGTTGTGTAATGAGTAGTCAGTTACCAACCAATAGAGCCATGTTGAGCTGCTGCTCATGAGAAACTGTTTCCCTGCTGATTCTGCACGGAGGTAACCTGTAGAGTTCTTTCCTAAGTGAGATTATTTCCTCAATTAGGTGACTCTGATCCTGTTCCAATGTGTTAATTCATTTATTTTTTGGCCTCATTTTCTCTTCAGTGGTGGAGCTGGTGTGGTCATAGAAACTTGAAGGGTTCTATTCTCCTTCAGCTGGAACTCGTTATCCAGCCACCCTGGATGCGCTCCACTCTGGTGCCAGAGGGGTTGAGGGCAGCTACTTTCTTCCCCTGATTTGTCTTTGCAGCCGGTGCCTCACAGGTCAAATGGAACAAAAAAAATGCTAATTGCCTCGCCACCAGTCACGACGGGGATGTGCGGATATGGGACAAGCGGGTGAGTAATCTCTTCCTCTGACCCCAGTTCATCTGTAGTCCCTCCCAGGGGAATGAGGAGGATATTGTCAGTAAGCAGGACTCATCTTGAGAAGAGGCCCGGGTGCCTTCTGCACGGTGCCAAATTGCCATTTGAAGATCACAGTTACCAGATGACATTTGCTTTCTGATCGAATTGATGTTGAAAGAAGATAGAGAATATGATGATCAGTGTTTAAGAAAATAAACTGGGCCTGACCTAAGTTAGAGCCCCATTTTGCTGCCTCCTAATTATGATACCAGCTGAGTCATGACACTTCTCCAAGCCTCAGTTACCATATCTTCAAAACGAATATAATAATAATGAGTGTGTGTGTCATTGAGGAGGTCAAGCCTGGGGACCAGACACTATTCTAGAATGGTCAGCAGGCTTCTTATCCCTGCCCCGGATGGCAGAGGACAAACTGGTTGTACTAGGACATACTCCATCCTAAGTATTCTTGGTATAAATCACTGAGGTGAGGAAGTTAGGGTGCTCAAATTCTCTCTTAGACATCCAGCTGATCCATTAACCTCACAAGAGCTTGCAGAGCATAATTTCTCCCTGTACACCCTGTGTAACTGATGGGCAGGAAAGGTGCAGGGTCCTGGGCTGCTGCCACCATGGAGAGTCTGTTGTTTGGTTTGTTGGCATCAGTAAAAATAATGACATGGGGAAAGGATCCCCCATACCTAACTGCCAGATGATTGGGTAGTAATGCACTGAGCAGTCAACTTTGTAAGACCTGGGGTGTCATACTGCTTTCTGCTTCCTAAAACTGGAGGCTAGAGCTCCTTAGCCCCTTAGCCTCTGTAGGGAGTGCCTACTTTTAGTTTTCCCGAAACTATCTGCCTGGATGCTGTCTGGTGTCAGTATGGCTTCTGGCAGCCCTGCCCTTTGCCTGTGGCAGGGAGTAGGTCATATGGCTGGGCAGAGATGGGGAGTCTGCTGGATTAGGCGACACAGCCTGTTAGGGAATCGTGTGCTGGCTGAAGCCCTCTGCCTTATGTGGCTCTTAGATGAAAAGGTGATTTTGTAAGTATGGGTTAGATGGGTACATCTTCTATTGTTTTTTTGTCTCTGTCTCTTAGTCCGGTCTGGTAAGAGCCATTCTCTCCTCTCTTTATTTCTTAAATTGTGATTGATTTTGTTCCTTGCATCACTAGCACAGCATTTAAATGTAGTAAATGGTTTAAATAAAATATTTGGCTAATTTGTAGTGCATACACACTTGTTTTCAGGCCATAGGCAAGACCATTTTCAGGCCATAGGCAAAACAAACCATTTGGGTACTTAGGCATAAATCCTGTCAGTACTTTTCCAAACTAGTATTAAAAAACCAGTAGTATTCCTTATGTTGCAGAAAGAGACGGCCAAACTGTTCCTCTCTAGTCTTCTCAACTGGTCTACTAAGAGTCCTGACTTCCCTCAGCAATTTTATTTATTTATTTATTTTTAAATATTTTATTTATGGGCAGCCTGGGTGGCTCAGCAGTTTAGCACCACCTTCAGCCCAGGGCGTGATCCTGGAGACCTGGGATCAAGTCCCACGTCAGGCTCCTTGTATGGAGCCTGCTTCTCCCTCTGCCTGTATCTCTGCCTCTGTCTCTCTCTCTGTCTCTATGAATAAATAAATAAAATATTTAAAAAAGATTTTTTAATTGCTGAGCCACCCAGGTGTCCCAATTTTATCTACTTTGTATAAAGGGTTTTAGCTTTTTTTTTTTTTTTTTTCTGTTAATACTTAAGACTTTTGTTTAGATCGATTTAAAACTTGTAGGTCATATTTTTCCTTCTCTAGCACTTGCGAGTGTCAAAATAGTGCTGATGGCACCAAGCATCAGAGGCTTTTAAAAAGTGCAGTATGGGTGGCAAGGTTGGATTTCATTCAAACACCCAAATGACTAATAGTAACATTTACTAAACGTTTACTATGCATAGGTATTGTTCTCAGAACTCTTGTTATAACTAACTTTAAAGTAAGTACTATTTTTATCCTCGTTCTACAGATGAGTAAACTGAGGCCTGGTTTGTTGTCGGGATTTGAACTTAGGGAGACTTTTTCTGGAGACTACCCTTAGCCTCATAGACTAATGCTAATTATAGAAGTAATAGATGTCTGTAGAAAATGTAAAAGAGAAAATAAACATTTATAGACCTATTACCTAGAGACATGCTAACATTTTGGTGTTTTCTTGTACTTTTTAAAACACATGGTTTATCGTACCATGTATACGGTCACATATACTTTTTCCATTTAATGTTATAATAGATACATCTTCCCTGTGCTATAATCCCTAAATCTAACATTTAGTGGCTATATCATATTATGTTGGAGAGCTATACCATAATTGACCCTAAAATTTAATTATTCTCCACTTTTTGTGTTGTTTCTGGTTGTCTGGTGTTCCAAATAACACCAAGATGAATATCTTTTGTTATCTAAAGCTTTTTGTGAAATTGGAATATTCTCTTAAGAAAGGAACATTTTAAGTTGCTTGGTAAAAATTGTCAAAGTTTTTGCCAAAAGGTTGTACTATTGTGTATAAATACCAGCAGTGACAAGTGCAACCTCACCAGCGTTGAGTATTATTTACAAATATCTTTTAATCTGATAGCTTAATAAAATCTTACTTTAATGTATATTTCCGAGGTTTCCTCCTGAGCTTGCTTGTTTTATATAAGTTTATTAATCATGTATAGTTTTCTTTTGTGCAGTGTGTTCATTTTCTTTTGGGATCTTGGTGCTCAATTACTTTAAGATTGGTGGTTTTACCTCCAGTCTTGAGGTCAGGTCTGTTTGAATGTCACAGCCCCTCTCCTTGGGTGATAGTGAGGAAAGGGAGCAGGGGTTGTAGACTGTACTACTGAGGGGAAGAACACCCAATACCCTGTATCCTTCCGTAAAACCATGAGTGGGGCTGGAGTAGAAAGAAATCAGGTTCACAGGCCCATAGAGAGAGCATGTGTGAAGGAGAGCTGGGTAAGTCTTCTTCTGTTTTATTTTTTTTAAACAAAACAAAGTGGAGTTTCTTAAGGATAGATACAGTACCCAGTAGTGTTTTTGTGTCCCACCCAGCCCCCAGCAGACTGTTACATGGTAGGCACTCAGTGAATTCTTGATAAACTGACAACATTCGGTGCTGATCCTGTTGTAGAAACCCAGTACAGCAGTGGAATATCTCGCAGCTCACCTCTCTAAAATCCATGGCCTGGCCTGGCACCCAGATGTTGAGCACATTCTTGCTACTTCCAGTCAAGACAACTCTGTCAAGGTGAGTGACCCATGGGGACATCTGGGGGAGCTGTGTTTGGAGGCCTCAGATTTTGTAACAGCACTTTCTTCAGAAGGAAAGATACAGTCAGCATAGCGTGTGTGCTTAGGGGTGGGTGTGCCTCTTGGGGAACTGGGCCAGTAAACTTGGTTGCGTAGGCCAGTAGGAATGATGGAGTAGCGTATCTCTGATGTGGCTCCTGGGATTTGTTCAGAGGGTTTTCTTCTGTCCCTTTGTGAAAGGAAGTCAGACTAAACCATTTAGAAAGGAGAAGTTTATTTGTAAAGAAGCTGCCAGGAAGTCAGATTTCAGGAAACAAAACAACACAAAACAAAACCAGATAGAAGTAAAGAAGAAAAGCTCACAAAATTGTTAAGGTTACCAAGTTTATGATTAGTCTCCCTGAGGTAGAAAACCAGCAGTTTTCTCGCATGATTATTGTATCTGCAAAAGTCAGGACATCTTCAGTCATCAGCATTGCAAAAGTCAGGCAGAGGGTTGTTTTACTAGAGATTCTCTCTAACTTACAGGAAATGCTCGAGGGTTTATGTGTTTCAGTGACCCTATTATTTATGGTTTATCTCCGAGTGCAGCATTTCTTGTTTGTTTTTCCTGGCTTGACCATCGGATGCAGAGCACAGGGTCAGCCTCCTTCCACGGGTCCTCCTTGTGGTTGGGTCCCTGTCTGGAAGGAAAGAAATTTGGCCATAGAAATTTGCTTAGTAATTTTGTGATTCCGCATCATTAACAAAATGCTTTGTTTATGTGGGCACATGTACAGTGTCATTTTTTGGTCTGGTGAGCAAAACTAGGATCATAACACTAAGGCCTGAAAAGTTAACTTCTGTCTTGAGGTTTGTAAATCCCTTAGGGTTGTCATTCACTTTTATGTGGGTAGCTTTTTTTGTTTGTTTTGGGTTTGGGTTTTTGTCACCTTGTCACCAAGTTCAGAACCCAGAAACCATCCAGTTCACATCCTCCTCTTTCCTTAAGTTTTTTGCTATTCAATGACATTTTTACCACCTGGGAGGCTGGAGTCCATGGGTTGTAAGGCAGCTAACAGGCCACTTTCCACATGTGAAACTCAGTCCTTATTCCTTGTTTGTAGGCCGAGATCACAAATTAAATGAGATTTTTAACATGGTATTTGATTTATTCCACTGTGTCCTGGTGGAAGGAAGACAGTTTTTATTGAGTATATATGAATAGCATAATTGGAAAAAGTGGAGCAGTTTTAAAGGCACTTTGCATAATGGTCAACCATCGTTTTTAGTAATTTGTAGATCAGGCTCAGTATGTCATTTTTTTCCCTACATAATCATTTTCTTAAGTTTACCTGATAATACATCAGCTTATAATTTGTAGTAATACGTTTTTATTATTTTTTTATTTTCTGAATTTAAGCAGTGTGCCAGAATAAGATACCGTTGAATGAATATTTCACCTGAGTTTGTAAATTGTTAAACTGTGAAACTCTTGAATTGAGGGGTAGAGCTAGATCGCAAAGAAAGCAAAGGATTTTGATCATTAAAAATAGAACACTAAAACAAAGTAGAACATTAAAAAATAATAAAAATAGAACATTAACTACAATGAAATTACTTCATACTAGTTTAATGATTGTTTTTTTCCCTGATCTTGGGTTAAGCAGTCTACTTAACAACATTACCTTCTTCTAGATAAAGAGTCCTGGAAATCCAGACACAGTTCCTTGGTACTTCCTGACAGATGTATAATTGCCCGTGGGTCATGGCTGGCCTTACTAAGAGCCCTGTACTCACAAGGCTGTGCAAAAACTTGGTTCTTTCTTGCCTGAGGCTCTTCTGATATTTCTTCAGAAACCTTCCTTTCTGTTCTATAGCTTGTAGCAAGGGCCTTTTGGCAAGTAAGAGAAAAGCAGAAATCACCAATGGATGAGAGGATGGCATAGCTGCTCTGGTTCTTAGTGACCAGTCTGTCAGATTGAAACAGACTTAAGTGGTTGCCTTGAGAATAAGATCTTGTTATCAAGTGAGTGAGGACTTGGTCAAGTCCCCAGAGTTCTCTTGACTTAACCCATAATAATATGTTATAATGCTCACCAATTGACCATACTTAAATCTGAAAACAAGTCTTTTTTTTTTTAAATAAAGGATTGGTTCTGTTAACAGTTATAGTGACAGTCTATAAATAAACATGAATGTGCTTCTGTCCAAGATGAAGAGTAACTGGTAGCTGAAATATACTAATATTTTACTTGGATATAATTAACTTGGGGGGCTGAACTTTTTTATTTGCTGGTTTTTCACATTGGCAGACTTGATAACAGGAAAGCCTTCAAAAAGTGTTGACCTAATTAAAATTCTGGAGGATGCCAAGAAGACCTAATGATTTCCAGTTTCCCTTCTTTGAGAAGATAAGGGTTATAGTTTTCCCTATAGCCATCTGGGAAACCTCAAAGCAGTTTAGATGGAAAAAACATCCTAACAATTTTATTATTTTGCATATTAAGCCCAAATTTGGCAAAAAGAGAGTTGTCAGAAGAAACAAGAATTAACCTCTTGTGATCTGATCCTTTTATAGCCACACTCTCCTCCAATCCCTAACTTCTGTTCTCTATCACTGTAGTTTTGTTTTTTGAGAAGGTCATTTAAATGGAATAATTTCAATATGAAACTTTCTGAGTTGTTTTCTTTCACTTAGGATATAGCACTTTCAAGATCATCCAAGTTGTTTTAAGAATCAATAGATCATGTACTTTTAGTTGGTATGTACTAATCTCTTCTAGAGATATACTACAGTTTATTTTCTGTTGAACCTGTTGAGGGACATTGGGTGTTTCCAATTTTTGATGATTGTGAATAGAGCTGCTATAAACATTCACGTGTAGATTTTCCCATGAACGGAACTTCTCAGTTTTCCAGGACAAATACTTAGGAGTTGGGATCACTGGATTAATGGTTAATGCACATTTAACTTTTTAAGAAACTGCCAAACTATAATCTATTTTTGAAAATAATTTCTTAAAAAAGAAAAGAAAATAATTTCTTAATACTTGAATAGTTCAGAGTTTCCTCCTGCCTTTGGTGCTCTACCGTTTCCTGCTTCATGACAAATGCTTGGGTTCTGAGTGTAGCTTTCCCTTCACTAGAAAGCACAGGTGTCTCTAAGGCACAGTATGTCTGGTTCACCTATATGTATTCCGCAGCCTCATGTTCCTCATGCTCAGTGGTGGAGTGGGTGAGTGTGTACATGTCCAAACAGCCACCTCTTCCTTGTGTAAGCTTGGGCAGGTTAGACTGTTTAGTAATTTAGCTCCTACCTTTGAGAAAGAAATGAATAACACCCATTATTTGGTGGTTGTGAAGATTAAATAGGATCAAAAACCTAAAGCTCTAAGCTCCATCTGGAATGCAGTATGCAGTCAGCACATCAGCTATTGTTAGCAGTTAGTTATGTTGTCCTACACGGCATAAAAGTGACACAGGGTGGAAACATGTCACTCTGACCTTTCACTTGCAGGCCTGTTTAATTGTCCTCCTGAAGGCGGGCAATTCTGTAATGTTTATAGCTGGGGAAGGTTTGTATCTCTGCCCTGCTCCGATGGTGAGGGGGCTGCCAGGACACACCATGGACAGGGAGCCAAGGGACCACAGGCTGAATTAATTTCAATTGTTGAGTTTTTTTTTTTTTTTAAAGATTTTATTTATTTATTCATAGAGATGCAAAGAGAATGAGAGAGAGAGGCAGAGACACAAGCAGGCTCCATGCAGAGAGCCTGATGTGGGACTCGATCCAGGGTCTCCAGATCACGCCCTGGGCTGCAGGCGGCGCTAAACCGCTGCACCACCGGGGCTGCCCTCAATTGTTGAGTTTTTTAACGGCATTTATTTCACAAATTATCCTGCTTTCTTTCTTCCAGTTCTGGGATTACCGCCAGCCTCGGAAATACCTCAGCATTCTCCCTTGCCAGGTGCCTGTCTGGAAGGCCAGATACACTGTGAGTGGGATACCCTAACCTCCTGCTGGAGAGCTTCACCGCGGTGTTCCAGACATGGAGGCCAAGGGCTGTCTTCTCTTATTTTCTTTGTGAGGCAGTTTTCTCCTTCTGTCTTGGCTGAGGGGTGGGGCAAAGGCAATAATGACAGCATCAAAGCTGTTATGTGTCTAAAAACTTGCCCTTGGAATGTTGGGGAAGAATTGGTGTGAGGATCGCGGACCATAGACTGACTGGGAGGCTGGGCTGCAGGAAGGTGCTCACTAATGACAGGGGAAGGGGGTGCAGATGGAGCTAGTGGGTTGTAGGACTTGCCATCAGTGGATTGTGGTGGAAGGACATCTGGTTTTAGATTCAGAAGACCTGGGTTTTGGGTCCATCGGTGCCTTTTAATTTTTTCCCAAGATTTATTAAGATGTAATGGACATGTAACATTGTATAAGTTCAAAGTGGACACCCATTGATTTGTACACTTACGTATTGTAAGACTATTAGTACCACGGCATTAGCTAATACCTCTGTCACATCACATAATTACCATTTCTTTTTTTTGTATTGAGATCATTGAACATCTGCTCTCTTAGCAACTTTCAAGAGTCTAGTACAGTATTTTTAATTATCATCACCATGCTGTATTTTAGATCCTCAGAATTTACGCATCTTCAAACTGGAAGTTTGACCAACATTTCCCCATTTCCCCCACCTATCAGCCTTTGAATCACCATTCTACTCTCTGTTTCTAGGAACTCAGCTTTTTTAGATTCCCTATAACTGATATCACACAGTATTTGTCTTTCTCTGACTTATTTCACTATGCATAATGCTGAGTCTACCCATGTTGTGGCATATGACAGGATTTCCTTCTTTCTCATGGCTGAATAATATTCCATTGTATACATGTAACACATCTTCTTTATCTATTCATCCACTGATGGACATTTTGGTTGTTTCCATATTTGGGCTGTTGTGAATAATGTTGCAGTGAACCATGTAATATCTGTGTGCCTTGGGCAAGATGCTGGATGCTTTTGAACAATAGTTTCTTCCTCTGTAGAAACGGATAATTTTATGGAGCCTTCCTTTTTATTATTGTGATAAAATTTACCATTTTAAAGTATGCAATTCAGTGGCATTTAGTACGTGCACAATATGCCTTTCCTTTTGAAAAATGGTATCTTAAAATGCTTTATAAACCATAAAATGCTACAGATAGAGGAGATAAGCTATTAGCCTTCCAACAGTTTTTCCATTGCCACATTGATAGCTTCTGATCAGAGATAATATATTTTCTTCAGTGTCAACTTGAAAGGGAGCACAGGGATGAATAAAGCTGCCTTTGTGCATTAGGCTGTCACCCCGAGGCACTGTGAAACATAGAAGATAATTTAGGTATTAAGTGGCTTTTGCAACTGGGAGCGCTTGTCAAGAAATCAGACATTGTTCTTATGAATTGAAATACTTCTCTGGATTAATATGTTTACTCTAAAAAATAAACAGAGAAGTCCAGGAGTGCTGCCAGGAGTGAGAGTGAAGATAAATGGGCTTTTAGGTGACTTTAGTTTATTCCTTAAAAAACAGAGTCTGATTATCTACCAAATGGGCCCCTTAGCTACTGAGCAGATTAAGTGTTGATAAGTAAAACGTGTCAGTCCTGAAATCAGAGAGTTTTTCTCTGAATAGCTATAGTATTGGAAGCCATGAGAAGGTGATGCTTCATGGGGATGCTATGCTTCTGGTGCTTTTCCACATGGCAAGAATTCTCGCTGCTCTGGGGTTTTCCCCAGTGTGTCTTGCAGACTCATTCTGGATGTGAAACAATGTGTTCTGGTGTGCAGCTTATTTTAGAATTTAAAGTCCTCCAAGTATTTGGCTTAGCTTTATTTTTTACTTGCTGTGGTTCCTTCCATGCAAAGACAAAGCAGAATAAATGCAAAAGAAAATTAGATGTGGTAGTTAACTTGTGGTATCTGGAACACATTTCCCCAGATGGGTGGGGCCCTCCATCATCTTATTTATTTTAGTTAGGAAAGCATTCCAGCTTTGGTAATTCAAGATTCAGCCAACCCTCCCTGGAATAATCGTCTGCTTTTCCCTTTGCTGTCCTAGCCTTTCAGCAACGGCTTGGTGACTGTGATGGTCCCTCAGCTGCGGAGGGAAAACAGTCTTCTCTTGTGGAATGTCTTTGACTTGAATACCCCGGTCCATACCTTTGTGGGGCACGATGACGTGGTGCTGGAGTTCCAGTGGAGGAAACAGAAGGAGGGTGAGTGGGAGCCTGATTTCCTTCTGAGCCCTATTCCACAGCAGCTCCAGTAGGGTTGGCTGTGTGGTCTGGTGTGGAGGACACAGACCCCTCAGGGCTGGACTTGAGGAATGAGAGAGTCGGGGGACCACCACTTTTCACGGTAGAAAGGGAAAGGGATGTGTGGCTGCAGCTTTTCTCCCAGCTTCCCACCTCTTCTCTGAGGTTCGATGTCATCTCTCACCTTTGTGGAAGAGATCTGCAAGAAATTGATTGACAGACTTGCTGTTGGGCCATCTCTAGGGGTGAAAAACTCTGGGTTGACAATCCTCAGAAGTCTGGCATTTACTCCTTGCCTCTCTGCGGAGGAAGGAGACCTGAGGTCCTCATCAGCACTACCCACCACATATTCCCAGTTCCCTTCGCAACACATAGTGGTGTGTTACACCTCCCTCCTCCTCGAAGATGGGTTTGGCCATAAGCCTTGCTTCGATCATGAAACACAAACAGAGTGATGCGATCTCTTCAGGGTTGAAGCGTTAGCAACCATGGTACAATTATACTCTCTCCTCGCTTCTGCCACACCATCTGGCCCAAAGCCAGCTGGAGCTGTGCCCATCAGGAGTGAGGATGAGGTGCAGATGTGGAGTGAGCAAGATGTCCTTGCTTTAAGCCGCCGACATTTGGGGATTGTTTGTTATTGCAGCTTCCATCTAGCCAGTCCTCACCAATGCAAAGCCAAGCCTGATGGACTCAGAAGCCCTCAGCCTCAGCTCCTCCACCAGCTTACCACGCAGCCTCTCTTATCCTGAGATCTTATTGTCACGATCTCTAAAGTTTTTATGGAACAGAAGTATATTTCTTGGTCTTTCCGTATTACAGAAAGAAAGGCAAGTAGTGGAGTGGCCTGTCCAGAGTCTGTCTCAGGTCTGGTAGACTTGAGATTAGAGCACTCATCTTATCCCTGCTTATCTGTGACCTTCACAAGCCTCTTTTTTCAGGATAGCTTTTAAAGGGACTTTTTTGATCATCCTCTTAATTTTCTCATTTTTTTATTTCCCAAATATCCCTGCTTCTAGAAACATGAGGCTGCTTGGTCTTTATCCCATCAATTTGCATGCACGACTTTGGCTTTCAACTTCCTATCTTGCATTTTGCCATAGTGAACAGAGGATGTAGCTTCCTCATGGTCTGGCAGGGAGAGGTTGGCCTGTAGTTTTGGCTTGAAACGAAAAGTTTTTAGCAACCCATTTTCAGTTATCTGTGTCATCT
Source organism: Canis lupus dingo (assembly GCF_003254725.2). Taxonomy (NCBI): domain Eukaryota; kingdom Metazoa; phylum Chordata; class Mammalia; order Carnivora; family Canidae; genus Canis; species Canis lupus. The sequence continues at coordinate 75,913,059 of NC_064247.1, forward strand.
GTAAGCTGGCAGGGTGAGCTGTGTAAATCAGGACCATCTAGTCAGTAGCAAGATTTTGAGTACAAGTTACAGGTGTTTCTTCAGATCCCTTCTTACTGTAAAATATATCATCTGTCTAGAAAATTACATAAAACATGCACAGTCTTACCAATTTTTTAAAAAAATTTTTTAAAATAAATTTATTTAGTCTTACCAATTTTGAAGTGTTAATCTATGTAACTTACCACCACAGTCTAGAAAGAGAATATTGCCAGAGCCCCAGGTAACTGTCCCTTCCCTTCCCTGGAAGGAAACACTGTCCTAATATTTATAAAAGTAATTTCTGTTTTTATTTTTATAGTTTTGCCACCATTAATGGATTCCTCAAAATAGTTTCAGTTTGCCTCTTGGACCTTTTATAAATGTAATCCTCCCACGTGTATTCTTGCATTTTACTTCTTTTTTTTTTTTTAATTTTTATTTATTTATGATAGTCACAGAGAGAGAGAGAGAGAGAGGCAGAGACATAGGCCGAGGGAGAAGCAGGCTCCATGCACCGGGAGCCTGATGTGGGATTCGATCCCGGGTCTCCAGGATCGCGCCCTGGGCCAAAGGCAGGCGCCAAACCGCTGTGCCACCCAGGGATCCCGCATTTTACTTCTTTTTCAACTAGTGCTGCTCCATCTTATTTTACTGCCATGTCTTCTTAGTCCATTTTTACTGGATTACCTCAGGCTTTGACTTTGCATTTCGCTGCAGTACAGGAGCTTCTGGAGAGCTAGCAAGAAGATCAGGGTGTTGTGACCAGGGGGGCAGTCACTGGTTTCAGGTGGTGTTGGGGGATCAGTGTGCAGAATTAGAGAAAAGCACTTAATTTTACAAATGGGAAGCCATACGATCATTAAGAGAAGAATTCCAAAAACAAATTGAGGATAGAAGCCGGATTGTAAGGCAACATGACCAGAGGCAGCAGGATCTGGTTTTGTGAGTGAAGTTGTCTTCAAAAGCAGGGAGCAAAGTTGATCTTGGAGCTGCCACCTTCTCTCTCTGAGGGCAAGTACAGGGTGCAAGAAAGAGGTATGTGAGAAAACAAGGGCCCTATGAGAGAGCGAGAGGGAATGGGGGCAAAGGCACTGGTAGAGAGTTTGCGATTAGAACGGAATTAGGAATAACTTCAGGGACACGAAAAGAAGCCAGATGTGGAGGCAGAAAACAGTTGCTGACATGAATGTGAGTCTGCAGAGGGTTGAGAGGACTCCTGACAGGCAGTCGTTCAGAAGAGTTGTGTCCTGTGAGGCAGTAACATTGAGGAGCGAGGGCCCAATGGAGGGCAATGACATAGAGCAAGACCTTTTGCCCCTCACCCCCCTTTTAGCTCAGACAAATCATGTTCTCTGGTGCCTCCATGTTCCTATCTGTAAAATGAAGGAATCAAATGAAATTCAATTCTAAACTCTTCTAAATTCTTTGCTCTATAAGGATAGCTGTAAAGGAGATTCTAGATATGATCTAATTACTCCAAAATGCCCTGATCTTTCATAAAGCTCCTAAACGATTTTAGAAGAATCTCCCTCTGACCAGACCTAATATGTAAAAATGCAACTCAGGCAATTAAAAACATTTGAGATTGATTATCCATTTTACAAAGAGATACATCTCTTCATCAAAAAATTCTTTTAAACAGTAAAGTTTCATTATACGTTTAAAGCAATTCATTTCACAAAATCATATTCACGCTTAGCTCCTCTGGAGCATATAAAAGGAGGAACATTTGTGGAGGCGAAAGTTCAATGTGACGTTAAATCCCAGCATCCCTCTTCACCTGCTGAGCTGCCAGTTATTATTTCACTTCATTTAAGTTTCTGCTCAAATGTGACTTCCTCAGGGAGTCCTGTTTAAAAATAGCTCTGCCATCAGTTCTCTTATCCTGGGTGTTTTTTTTTTTTTTTTTAATAACACTATCACTACCAGACATTTTATTATGTATTTATCCATTTGTCAATTGCCACCACTGAGCTGTGAGATCTATAAAGGCAGAGGCTGTGATATTCATGCTTGTCCAGGTATCTTAGAGCAGTGCCTGGCATCTAGGAGATGGTCAGTAAGTATTTGTTGAATGGATGGATGAAGGAATGAATGAAAGAATCTCACTCCAGTGCAACCTGTTGCAAAACTGATGTTGAATTAAAAAAAAAAAAAATTCCAGGATTTTCATTTGGTGATTTCTAGGGTCCAAGGACTACCAACTGGTAACATGGTCACGAGATCAGACGCTGAGAATGTGGCGGGTGGATTCCCAGATGCAGAGGGTATGTATTCAGTGCTGTTGTGGAGGAGTGTAACTGGATACACTAGAAACTTAAAAAAAAAAATACAAGATTTAGTATTTGTGGCAGTTAGAGGATATGTGGTAGACATTTAATAATAGTTGCTGGTGGCCTGAGTGGCATGTGTAGGCCACACTGAGGCTTTGAGGTTTTCAAGAGCCAACTTTAGTATTTGGTACTTTTAAGCATGAAAAGCCTCTGACTGCCTTTTCTCTTGTCCTGGTATGAGAGTCTGGGTAGCCCACTGAGCAAATGGCCTGTGGACCTCATTTCTTTCTCTTCTTCTAAATGAACTAGGAAGTCTAACCTTACTCTCTGCAGTGTTCAGAGCCCTTTACATCCATCAGCAGCACCTATGAAAAGGTATTCTATGAATACCTTTCCAATGTTTGCCCCATAAATGATAATGCTTCTTATATGAACCATAATGGTTTGTACCTGGTGTGAACTACTGCTGTTGCCCTTGCTATATTCCATCTCAGAACGATTCTTTCACTCACTGGCTACATTTCTTAAAGGCAGGAACCATGCTTCACTTATGTTGCTTCCCCCATGATGCTTTGGATAAGGTCAATAAAAGATACTGGGTAAAATTTGCAATTTGCAGGGTGCCTTGCTGGCTCAGTTGGTGGAGCATGCAGTTCTTTTTTTTTTTAATGCCAAAACCTAAGAATGAGAGCCTGCAACTTTCTTTTTTTAAAGATTTTATTTATTTATTTACTTGAGAGATGGGGGTGCTGGGGAGGAGCAGAAGGGAAAGGAGAGGTACAAGCAGATTCGTGGCTGAGTGTGGAGCTCAACATAGGCCTCAGTCCCATGATCCTGAGACCATGACCTGAACCAAAACCAAGAGTCAGACATTCAGCTGACTGAGCCACCCAGGGGCCTCAGAGAACATCCAACTCTTGATCTCAGGGTTGTAAATTTGAGCCCCATGTTGGGTGTAGAGATTACTTAAAAATCAATGAATGAATGAATCAATCTTAAAAAGAATTTGCTGCTTAGTATAAAGTCACTCTGAGCATTTTGGTTAAGTATCATCACCTACTGCCTTTCAAATATATTTTTTCCAGAAGGTACCATTTGTTCATTTTTGGTTTTGGGCTAGCTGACCAACTCCAGAAAGGCTTGAAATTTTTAAAATAATGTTTTCTGAGGCTTGCCTAAACTGTGAACAGGATGAAAAATTTCCAGGGTAGTTAAAAGAGTCTATTCTCCTAGGTATTTAACCAGGTAGATCTGGTGGTGGGTGACACCTATTTTGATTATATCGGGTTTTGGCTGACATCTTTAGCCTTTGTTTATTTATTCATGAGAGACACAGAGAGAGAGGCAAAGACATAGGCGGAAGGAGAAGTAAGCTACCTGCAGGGAGCCTGATGCGGGCCTCGACCTGAGCCAAAGGCAGATGTTCAACCACCGAGCCCCCCAGGCATCGGGGTTTTTTAAAGTCATCAGACTTTTTAAAGTCTGAACTCTTAACTAGCCATGATGATCATTTCCACTGACTTTTGTAGAGCTAGATCTTCTACCCTTTGTCACAGCTTTGTGCAAACGACATATTGGATGGCGTTGATGAGTTCATTGAGAGCATTTCTCTTCTGCCGGAGCCAGAGAAGACCCTTCACACTCAAGATACGGATCACCAGCACAGCTCAAGCCATGGGGAGGAAGAAGGTAATTGGCCAAACTAGTGTTTCAGGTGAGGTGCCCCTCTCTGCATTTCAGAGTTACGGCAGATGCCCCAGAACTGCTCTTGGGCTCACTTTCAAAACTGTTTTCCAACCACTGAAGAACCTCTCCCTCCTGCTAGTCTTAAAGGAAGACCCGCCAAGCAGTATCCTGGAAGAGAAGAGGTCGGAACAGCTGGGGCTGCCTCAGACTCTGCAGCAGGAGTTCTCTTTGATCAATGTGCAGATCCGGAATGTCAACGTTGAGGTGCTCACTACTTTAGGGGATTCTCTCATGCTGGCGGGTGGTGCTTGGTGGGCAAGGGCCCGATTTCAGCTGTGATTCCGGTTAGCTAATAGCTTTGTTGCTCTAACTGGTAAATCCCTCTGCTTGCTTTTTTTATTTTTGAGGTTTTCTAGAGAAAGAGATGTTTGACAAATGCAAATTACAGCCTCACCGTAATATTTTCTCGTAAGATGAACCAAAGAATAAATTCATGCTCGTGTATCTTAAAATCCTCTCAGATGCCTCAGTTCCTCATTTTACCATGGGTGGCATTTACTCAGATCCAGAAAGGCTTAGTGTTTTGTCAAAGGTTACTAGTATAGTTAATGGCAGAGCTGAGTTTGGAAGCTAAACCTGACCTGCCAATGTTCTGTAGGCTCTGCTGTGCTGTCTTCCCTTAAAGCTGGTCACTTTCTTGATAACTTAGATTCATAGTAAGAAGGTCACCAAACCTCTTTGTTTATTTAACACATGGAAAGTTTGCTCCCTTCCTTTTGGGGTGGTTTTGAAATGGTTTCCTTCAGAGAATTGAGTCTGTGAAGTTTTGAATCTTGGTTTGTTTCTTTTTGGCCTATATTCAACTAACAGTAGTCATGGATACGTGTGTGTCCATAATTATCTCCTTTGTCCTTTTTTTGAGGGGTTGTGGGGAAGGGCAGAGGGAGAGAGAATTCTAAGCAGACTCCGCACCTAGCGTGGAGCCCAATGCAGGGGTTGATCTCAGAACTCTGAGATCATGACCTGAGCCAAAATCAAGAGTTGGGTGCTTAATCGACTGAGCCACCCAAGTGTCCCTCCTTTGGCCTTTAGAAGGCTCTGCAATACATGCTTTTCTCCCTACTTTACAGAAGGAGAAACAGACACTAAGAGATGTAATGACTTGTCTGAGGTCAGCAGCTATTTCGTGGAAGAGATATTTGAATCTGTCTCTTGACTTCCCACATGTGTGCCTTTTCCCACTCTACTCCAGCAGCCTTTTCTGGTTGGCAGCATGAGAAATCAAGACAGTGAAAGGATTCCTTGATTAATTGGTTATCTGTATCAATTTAGATCACACCCCCTTTGTTGAGAACAGTGTTGTTAGCCTAGTGATTCTAGTTTAAGAGGGAGATCTTGATTGCTTTGCAAGGAGTGCTTTTTCAAAAGTATTGAGATATAACTCACACATCATCAAATTTACCCTTCTAACGTGTACAATTTGGTATTTCATAGTATAGTCACAAAGCTGTGCCACCATCGTCCTTAATTCCAAAGCATTTTCATTGTCTCTGAAAAACCCTATACCCATCTGCAGTCACATCCCATTGCCCCCCCATCCCCACCCTTGGCACCCAGTAATCCACTTGGTGTCTCCATGGATTTTTCTAGGAGTACTTTTCAATTGAATCCAGTATTTCAATTCTTCATGCTTTATTTTCTCATCTTAAATATAACAAGTTTCAGTCTACCTCACAGCTTTAGGATGAAGCTTTTTTAAGTCAAATTACTTTGAACTTATTAAATCAGTGCTAAAGTTAAAGATCGGTCTTGAACATGAGTTTTATAAATCTTCCAAATTCATTTGTCTCTGGAGAGTCTCCCTTTCCCCAGGTCCCAGGAACCTAGAGCTTGCAGCTAACTTGTCTAAATTCATTTGTATCTAGAGATGCCTGATGGTTCGTCTCTCGAGCAGTTGTCCCTTTGTCATCTGCAGATGGATGCGGCAGACAGGAGCTGCACGGTGTCTGTGCACTGCAGCAGCCACCGTGTCAAGATGCTGGTGAAGTTCCCGGCGCAGTACCCCAACAACGCTGCCCCTTCCTTCCAGTTCATCAACCCCACAACCATCACCTCCACGATGAAAGCCAAGCTGCTAAAGGTGGGGGTCTGTGTTCACAAATTCTCCTTAGTGTTGTAAGAGGAAAACTCTGTTCATGGGCATCAGTGTCTAGGTTGAGTGGTAAAGCTAAATGAAAACTCCAGTAGATAAAGATTTGAAAGTCATCTGTGCTTATGTGCGTCAGTGTTAACTGTTGATATTCACTGTGTATAGAAAATGTTAGAGCAGTGGTTCTTAACCTTTTTGGATCATGGACCCGCTTTGAACATCTAATGAAAATAGTAGACCCTTCCTCAGAAAAATTTGCATAAATGTATATAATTTCAGAAATATTGCATGTAAATAGATGTAGTTCTATAATTGTATATAATCTGCTCATAGATCTCATTAAAAGTATGCATTAATCTCAGGTTAAGAACCCTGCAATACATTTTAATTTATCTGGAAACAGTAGGCAAGATGTATTCTGAAGCTAAAAGATATTTTATAATCAGAAAACAGGAGGTGCATGGGGGGCTCAGTCAGTTAAGTGTCCAACTCTTAATCTCAGCTCATGTCTTGATCCCAGGGTCGTGAGTTCAAACCTTGTGTTAGGCTCCACTCTGGGCATTGAGCCTACTTAAAAAACAAACAACAAACAAAAACAAAATATAAGGTAATTTTAAAAAATCCATTCCCTGAAAGGAAGTGGTGTCGTCCTCAGGTGAGGCTCGGCTGGCTGCACGGGTGAGGTATCTGAAGGAATGCTGGTGCCTGAATGGAGGTGGGTTAGTCTGGCATCTAACTTGCTCCTGTAGGTCCTTTCTCCTGCAGGCTCAGGAATTTGCTTTGTCAGTTCATGCAGAACTAATCAGCAGAATCTCCATTAAAGAAGCCCCACGAGCTGGGCATGATACACGTTTTTCAGCATGAGCAGCATCATGAGTGAAATAACTGAAATGTTCTGACAAACCAAGCTGACCCAAGTGCTATTCACCTTTTGCCTAGTTTGTATCATATACACTTGACCCATCTTCCTGGAGGAAGATATGTAACCAAGAAATCTTTCAAGTGGTATAGGGATCTCTCAAATGCTACTTTGATTTGGTAGCATAGGTACATTTTGTGCTTGGAATTTTTTTTCTTTTCAAACATAATTAACATATAGCATTATATTAAATTAGTTTCAAGTGTACTAATATAGTGATTCAGCAATTTTATACATTACTCAGTGCTCATCAGAAGTGCACTCTTTAATCCCCATCACCTATTTCAGCCATCCTCCCACCCACCTCCCCTCTGGTAACCATCTGTTTGTTCTTTAAGAGTCTAAGAGTCTGTTTGTCTATACTTGGAATTTGAATATTTCATTGTCTTATTTGCACATACAAAAAAGATTTTCCTATTGTTATAAAAATGATAGGATTATGAAGTGTCTTTTTTTAAAATATTTTATTTATTTATTCATGAGAGACACAGAGAGAGGGGGCAGAGACATAGGCAGAGGGAGAAGCAGGCCCTATGCAGGGAGCCTGATACGGGACTCAATCCCAGGACTCCAGGATCACGCCCTGGGCCAAAGGCAGATGCTCAACCGCTGAGCCACCCAGGGATCCTGGAAGTGTCTTTAGAAGTCTAATTCAGTGCTGTCTGATAGAAATATAATGCAGGCTGCACAAATTTTTAAAATTTTCTAGTAGCTACACTAAAAAAATTTGAAAGTAGCAGGTAAATTAATTTCATTAATTTTTTTACTTAATCCATTATATGCAAAGAATAATCATATCAGCATGTGATCCATGTAAAAATTATTGCGAGAGTTTACATTCTTATTTTTGTACTAAGTCTTCACTCGGTATGAATTTTACGCATATGACACATCTCAATTCAGCATGCCTAGCAACTGAGGCTGGCCCTTTCCTTTTTTTTTTTTTTTTAAGATTTTATTTATTTGCTAGAGAGTGAGAATAAGCAGGGAACAGGGCAGAGGGAGAGGGAGAAGCAGACTGCTCACTGAGCAAGGAACCTGACGTGGGACTTGATCCCAAGACCCCAAGATTATGACCTTTGCCAAAGGTTGATATTTAGCTGACTGAGCCACCCAGGGGCCTCTAGCACATCTCAATTCATACTTGCCTCACTTCACACGCTGTGTAGCCCCATGTAATTGATGACTTCCGTGTTGGACCATACAGGCCCAGATAACATGCCTGTCTTTGGTATGTGTACGTCAGTTTACATCTAGGGCATATGCTTTAAAATGTTAGGATTTATATTTTTAAAGAAGAAGGAAAAAAAAGATAGCTTGTAATTTCTACTGAAATGAAATTTGTTTCCCCCCTGGCTCGTACTGAGTATTACTGCTGGAGTACTGAGAGTTCCACAAGGGGGTGGGGTTTAAGCTAGGAGGAGAGGAAAGGAATAGAATTCACAGTAAAGAAATGTGTTCTCTCAAGCTGTGTGAGCCTGTCCTGGCAAAGCAGAGGGCTTCTCAAAGAGGACCCAGGAATGAATCTGTCCTGGGAGCCTCCAGAGCAGGTGGAAAGTAGGATGCTGCCTCGGAAGCCTTAGACACAGCCATGCTCCAGTCTCCCTGCATTTTCACGGCTTCCCACTGCTTTGAAGAATAAAAGTGAATCAGGAGAAGGAATGTTGTTGCTATTCTTGACTGTGTTTCGTGCCTTTTCTAGATCCTGAAAGACACTTCTCTGCAAAAAGTGAAACGTAACCAGAGTTGTTTGGAGCCCTGCCTGCGCCAGCTTGTCTCCTGCCTTGAGTCTTTTGTGGTGGGATTCTTGTACCAACCTATGCTTTGATGTTTTGTTATGTGTCTTCCTCCCCAGACTAATGTATCCGTATTTTGTAAGTCAGCGTTCAGATACCTTGTGGGTTTTAGTCTGTTAATTTTTAAATTTCAGAACCAAGAAGACAGCACTTCCAGCAATCCCTTTGCACTCTCAAACTCCGTCACTCCGTTTGCCCGGGTGACCACTGCCTATGGGTCATACCAGGATGCCAATATTCCCTTCCCTAGGACCTCGGGGGCCAGGTTCTGCGGGGCAGGTTGGTCTCTCTTTTGGGTTCTCTGATTCTAGATTTTTGAGAGTGAGCAGCTCAGTATGTCCTATAGTCTCTAAAGAAATTTCAGAAAAATCAGGAAATTTTGTTTGTTTCCTGGAAACTTCTAAAGACTGCTGTAGCATTAAATGGTCTGCTGCTGAATTGGCTTCTATGGCCATAACCTAAGAATGTTCACCATAATTACAGTCTTACTTTTTTTTCATTCTGATGATTATGAGTGTGAACCTTATCCAGATCCCTGGTTCTCAGCACAGGACGGGTCCCCTAACAAAGAAATATAAAGTACCCAAGAAGATTTTTTTTCCACACCACACACAGCCCTCCTGGATCCTAGAGATTCTGACCTTGTTACATGTGGCTACAGATAGGACTGACCAGGGCTGCCTTACTTAGGATTTCCCACCTGCAGCTCATTGACCTTGATGTGCACCTGTGGTGTCTCCTTTGGCAGGGTATCTGGTGTATTTCACAAGACCTATGACGATGCATCGAGCAGTGTCTCCGACAGAACCCACACCAAGGTGAGCCTGGGAGATGCAGTTATCAGCTGCGTTCGTGGGGCCATAAGTGGGCAGACATCTGAGAATGAGCACTGAGTTTTTCTTTGGACAAGTGGTGTTAGTTCTTCAGTAAATACCCACTATAGGATTTATTCATGAAAGATCAGGTTCATTAAATTGCCACTAAGCTGAGATTTGGGAGGTCAGGTTACTACCAAGCCACCAGAAGTAGTAGTTTGGTAAAAGCTGTTGTCAAAACAAGGCAAATTCTTTTTTAGTGTGCTTTCCCCCTATTGCCAAAGTATTATCTGAACATTAAATAAAAAAAGAAAAATAAAAAAGATCAGCTGCAGTTCCATAACGCTAATATGCCACTTCTCACATTACCAAAACATGTTAAATTTTTTAAACTACATTAAGTGGTTAGAAAAACTCACAATATGGAAGTTTTCAATTAAAATTTGAAAACTCTCCTTTTCCTTGGTGAGTCACTCTTAGCAATTTAACATGCTTTCTGTCTGGTCTCCGTTATTTATTTGTGTGTGGGGGGAGGTTTGTTTGTTTTATTCTGTTTTTAAGAGGCAATCTAAAGTAGCAAATGGGAATGTGGACTTGGGAGCCGAGCCGCTATGTCCACATCTTGGCCCTGCTGTTCCGTGACCTTTGGCAAATTGTCTAAACTGGACTTGAGTTTCCTCAACAATAATTTGGGGATGATAGTGGCACCCACCTCCTTCAGTTGCTGAGAAGATTAAATCTGTAATCCCTGAGAAGCATTTAGAACACTGCCTGGCACATTGCTCTGTGTTTCCTATTATTACTACTGGCTGTTTTTTCTTTTTTAAATGTTTTTACTGTTTTATCAAGATATAAATCCTATAGTATATAGTTGACCCGTATAAAATAATTCAGTGGCTTATTGTATATTCACAGATATAGACAGAAAGTAGATTAGTGCTGGCCCAGCCCTGGAGGAATGGGGGACTTGGAACTGGAAGTGTTGACAGCTGGGAGATGCTGTTTCTTTTGGGGGTAATTAAAAATGTTCTGTAATTGACTATAATGATGGCTGCACATAAATTCTCCTATTCTGGTCATTCTATATAAATAGAATCATATAGTTATGTGGCCCTTTGTGACTGCCTTCTTTCACTTATTATAATGTTTTCAGGGCTCATACATGTTGTAGCATGTGTCAGTACTTTTTATTGCCAGATAAAATGTATATGCCACATTTTCTTTATTAACTCATCAGTTGATAGACATTTGGGTTATTTCCACTTTTTGGCTGTTATGATAGACTTCTGGTTCTGTAATGGGGCAACCAGGATAATATGGAAGCCCTCTACTGCAAACACTGGATGTGTTGGATGTAATATAATTAGCATACTTACAGGAGAGAAGGGAGATTGAACTGCTGTCCTGAGAATCTGCCCATCTCTGCTGTAACCCAGGCAGATGAGACCTTGGCTGACAGGACTGGGGAGTTAAGTGTTAGAGATCCCGTACGAGATCCCTGGGTGGCGCAGCGGTTTGGCGCCTGCCTTTGGCCCAAGGCGCGATCCCGGAGACCCGGGATCGAATCCCACATCGGGTTCCTGGTGCATGGAGCCTGCTTCTCCCTCTGCCTGTGTCTCTGCCTCTCTCTCTCTTTCTGTGTGTGACTATCATAAATAAATAAAAATTAAGAAAAAAATTAAAAAAAAAAAAAAGAGATCCCGTACGTTATTCCAGGTTCCTTATTAGAAATATTGTACTAAAAAACAATCACCTATTCTTTTTTTTAAAGATTTATTTATTTATTTATGATAGACACAGAGAGAGAGAGAGAGAGAGAGGCAGAGACACAGGCAGAGGGAGAAGCAGGCTCCATATAGGGAGCCCGACGGGGAACTCGATCCTGGGTCTCCTGGATCATGCCATGGGCTGAAGGCGGTGCTAAACTGCTGAGCCACCCGGGCTGCCCCAACCTAATTTTTTAAAATAATTTTTTAAAAGACTATTTATTTGAGAGAGAGAGCATTAGTGTAGGGGGGTGGGGCAGAGGGGAGGTAGAGGCAGGCTCCCCGCTGAGCAGGAAGCCCGATGTGGGGCTTGATCCCAGGACCCTGAGATCATGACCTGGACTGAAGGTAGATGCTTAACGGACTGAGCCACCCAGGCGCCCCCAACTTAATGTTTCTGAAATTCATCCATGTAGCTGTATTTATCAATGGTTCCATTGTATGAAATAATACAATTTGTTTGTCATTCTCCTCTTGAGGGATATTTGGATTTTTTCCGGTTTGGGGCTATTACAAGTAGACCTACACTTTCAGGTCTTTTTATGGACATGTATATTAATTTCTCTACTCAAGGAGTAGAATACCTGGGTCCTAGGATAGGTGTATATATGATTTTTGTTTTAGTGTCGCCAAAATGTCTATCCCAGTGGTTGTGCCATTTTACACTCTTACCAGCAATGTTTCAGAGTTCTGGTTGCTCTACATTCTCTTCAAAATTTGGTGTTTTCAACCTTTTCAACTTTAGCCATTGTGGTGGGTGTGTGATATCTCATTGTGGTGGTGACTAGTGGTGTTAGGCAGCTTTTGTGTGCTCATTGACCATTTGGATATCTTCTTTTTTGATGTGCCTGTTCAAGTATTTTGCCCATTTCTTTAGGTCTTTCTTTCTTCCTTTCCTTTCCTTTCCTTTCCTTTCCTTTCCTTTCCTTTCTTTCTTCTTCCTTTTCCTTTTCCTTTTCCTTTTCCTTTTCCTTTTCCTTTTCCTTTTCCTTTTCCTTTTCCTTTTCCTTTTCCTTTTCCTTTTCCTTTTCCTTTTCCTTTTCCTTTTCCTTTTCCTTTTCCTTTTCCTTTTCCTTTCCTTTCCTTTTCCTTCCTTCCTTCCTTCCTTCCTTCCTTCCTTCCTTTCTTTCTTTCTTTCTTTCTTTCTTTCTTTCTTTCTTTCTTTCTTTCTTTCTTTTTCATGAGAGATACAGAGAGAGAGAGGCAGAGATATAGGCAGAGTAAGCAGGCTCCTCGAGGAGAACCTGATGTAGAACTCAATCCTGGTACTCTGGGATCATGCTCTGAGCTGAAGGCAGACACTCAACCACTGAGCCATCCAGGCGTCCCAGGACTGTGTTTCTTATTATTTATTTGTGGTAGTTTTTATTCTGGTTGTAAATCTTTTAATAGAAGTATGTATTGATTTTCTCTTCATCTGTGACTTGTCTTTCTCCTTCCCTAATGAGTTTTAATAAACAGAAGTTTTTAATTTGGATGAAGTCCAATCTATCATGTTAAAAATTCTATAGTTAGTGCTTTTGTATTCTAGGAAAAAAATCTTTGCCTACTCAAGGTCACAAAAATATCCTTCCATTTTCTTTTAAAAATTTATAGGTTTAGATTCCTTATTTAAGGTCTATAGTCAATCTCAAATTGATTTTTGTGTATGATATAAGATAGGGGCCAGAGTTCACTTTTTTCAGTAGAGATGCAGAATTGTTCCAGCACCATTTATGGAAAAAATTTGACTTTGCTCATTGAATTTGCATTGATTTAAAAAAAAAATTGCATTGAGGAGTACCTGCCTTCAGCTCAGGTCATGATTCTGGGGTCCTGAGATCAAGCCCTGCATTGGGCTCCCTGCTGAGCAGGGAGTTTGCCTCTCCCTCTCCTTTTGCCCCTCTCCCCCTGCTCATGTGAACATGCTCTCTCTCTTTCAAATAAATCGATAAAATCTTTTAAAAAACTGCATTGATAGAATTGTTAAAAATCATTTGACCCTGTGTTTGTGGGTCTGTTTCTACAATCTTTTTTTCCCTTTGATCTATTGATTTCTCTTTATGCCAGCATTATACTTTTTTTTTTTAACATTATACTTTTTTAAAGATTGTATTTATTTATTTGAGAGATAGAGAACATGCATGGAGAGTAGGGGCAGAGGCAGAAGCAGACTCCCCACTGAGCAGGGAGCCCGATGTGGGGCTCAATCCTAGGACCCTGGGATCATGATGTGAGCTGAGAGCAGATGCTTAACCGACTGAGCCACTCAGGTGCCCCTAACACTATACTCTTAATGTAGCTTTTATATAGTAAGTTTTCAAATCTGCTAGGATGTGTCCTCCAACTTCATTATTCTTCAGAATTATGTTGGCTACTTTAGGTCTTTTGCATTTCTATAAAAATATGAAATGGCTTATTGGTTTATAAAAGAAAAAAAAAGCCAATTCATATTTTGATTGGAAATGTGTTGACTCTATAGATCAATTTGGGGAAAATGGACACCTTGAAAATAATATGGAATCTTCTAATCCACTAACATCATATATGTCTCTTTTGTTTTGGGTCTTTAATTTCTCAGCAATATTTTGTATTTTCAATGCACACTTTAAAATTCAATTTGTTTGGATGCCTGGGTGGCTCAGTGGTTGAGTGTCTGCCTTTGGCTCAGGGCATGATCCCGGGGTCCAAGATTGCGCCCTGCATTGGGCTCTTTGCAAGGAGACTGCTTCTCCCTCTGCCTGTGTCTCTGCCCCCTTCTCTGTCTCTCATGAATGAATAAATAAAATCTTTAAGAAATAAATACAAAATAAAATAAAAATAAAATTCAATATGTTGCTAGGTATTTAATGCTTTTGTAAATGAAATTTCTTAAATGTTTATTTCTAAGTGTTTCTAATATATAGAAATTGTTAAATTTTTATAGATTGGCCTTGTATTTAAATTCAGTTATTAGGTCTACAAGTTTATAGATTCCTTTGAATTTTCTGTATATACAGTCACAGAAGTAGTCTCTACTTTTGCAAAGTGTTTTTCAGTTATGTACATTCTACTTTGTTCTTTTTTTGAGTTTTTTCCCCCCATTTTCCCTGTATTTTCTCTTGGTTCATCACATGTTTAAGAGCATCACTACTTGGAAATATGGAAAGACTATCACCAGTATGGATAATTCTGTGTTTTCAACCATAGGTCTCTGTCAGCCTTGTCTGCTTATCATACTGGCTTGATTGCACCAATGAAGATCCGCACAGAGGCCCCTGGGAACCTTCGTTTATACAGTGGGAGCCCCACTCGCAGTGAGAAAGAGCAGGTGTCCATCAGCTCCTTCTACTACAAGGAGCGGGTAAGCAGCAGAGCCATGGCCTTCGATTCTTATTCCCTCTTTATTCTTGTTCTTTATCTCCCTGCCTGCTCTGCACAGCTAAGTTAATAATACCCCTAGAATCTTTAACTTTCAGAATTAGTTTGTTTAAGAAGGACTTTTGCTTTGTTCCTTCTGGTTGGTTTTAACTACTATGAATGGTGTGTGTGTGGAGGGGTGGGTTGGTTCTTATAATCTGTATTCTCCACTCCCCATTTAACCCTATCCTTGTTATCCCCATTTATTAAGGGGATTCCCACTCTTTCAGGTAGAATGGTTTAGCTGAAGATCTTCCTTGGTATTCTGATGGCTTGTCAACAAATTAAGGGATGCTTCTGAAGGCTTGAGATCTCAGTATATTTAGAACATCATAGTGGTGAGAAGTTTTTGAGTTCATCTCTAAGGGATCTTGTGCTTTAAGTCTATACAGAAGTGCCCATCTGGATGGACAAGCTTATACAAAAATCACCTGAGCCTGTCCTTGTGTTCCTGGGTTCTTCAGGAACTCATCGTCCCTAATGTAGCTATTAAGTTGTCAGAAGCTGTTGGTGACGACAATGTAGAGAACATTGGCAGAGCGTAGGAATGCCTCTAAGAACTCTTTCTGTGTTGTCAGATTGAGAAGCTGGTTTAAACTGGCTTTTAACTGACATGTTTTAAACAGAGCTACCACCCAGCTATTAACCAGCTCAGTCCTTAGGCATTCTTTGTTACTGTCCCTAACTAATTGAGGAAGGATGGATTGACTATAATTGAAATGTGCTTTTTAAAAAAATGGAATTATTTTAAGTAAAAACCCAATTTCCAGCAAGTGTTAGAGGTGTCTTTATTCCCGTTGCACTGTAGTGTCTAGCCTTGGTTCACACTGATAGTTGGCCACCTCTGACTTTGTCTTGGTCTTAGAGTTTGCATGTGACTGAAATGAACAACAGGAGCCGATGCTTGAGACAAGACCGTCCTTGGTCACTGACCGATCACTCAGTTGAAAAGGGATGATGATTCTTTTTGTTGCCTTTCTGTAGTCCCATTCTTCATATCTCTGATGGAATTGTGCCCCTCTGGCTGTCACTGACTTTTTTGGAATACCTATATCTTCCCAGGTCTTTGACATTCAAAACGTTCAGGTTTTCTTCCCCCTAAGCAAGCTAATTGGCATTTTATTGATATAATAGCCAAACAGATTCATGGTTGGGTAAACAGGAGAATTTTCTTTAGCATTAGGGCCAGGTTGAGGAGATCTTTTAGTCAAAGAGACAGTTCTGAATCCTCCTCTGAATCATGTCATACTTGGATTTGGATTGGGAAAATTAGTGGACTAGCACTTTTGACTGGTAGCGCAGAAGACCATGCTGAGTCAAAATAACTCCACTTCCACAATGTGACCTCTCCTAATGCAAAAGCATTTGTAAAGCCTTACGGTCGTGTTTTCCGCAATCTGGCCTCTTTTACTATAAACACCATAATCATAAAGAAGGACCAGAGGCACATAGATAATTACCTTTTATCAGAGAGGATCTGCTGGGGAGGAGGGGAAGGATTGTGGTACTTCACTTTGAATGTGAGCCCCACGATCAGCTTCTCCACAGAAAACAGGCTGTTATGGTCCCTTAGGAGGATCTAGCATAGTAAATGATCTTCAAGTTTTATTTCAGCTAGTGACCACATAAAATGGGGGCAGACACTTATAATTTTGTGTGAAACTTTTGTATTTCTTTGTAATATACATACAGAAAACTTCACAGATCATAAGCATATCATTCAGT
The DNA here is from genome assembly GCF_003254725.2 of Canis lupus dingo. Taxonomy (NCBI): domain Eukaryota; kingdom Metazoa; phylum Chordata; class Mammalia; order Carnivora; family Canidae; genus Canis; species Canis lupus. Next base: position 75,929,587 of record NC_064247.1, read on the forward strand.
GAATTAACAGTCACACAGACTAAGCAATAGAACATTATAAGAACCCTAGAAGTTCTGGGGGATGGAGGCACATCTTATTGGGTGACATATAGTAGTTATTAGGTGAAATTCTATGAAATTACTGATACTTGACCATTTTTAACCTCAAAAAAGTTTCATTTGGTTCACCTTCATAAGAAGTTAAACAAGTGAGTCATTTTGTGATGAACCTGAAACCTTGTTCATGTCCATCCCACTTACATGGGGCAAAGGGCGGGGGGTGGGGGAGTCAGTGAAGTGAAATGAGCCATGATATCTTATAGAGGCCATCTTCCTTCCTCTTAGAGGTATATACAGTTTTATCCCTCAGGGAGTTTTTTTCTTGCTCTTAGGTATCTAGTTGGAGATGTCAAATAACACCATTTTTATTACTTTTGTACTTGAAATGATTCTAGATCACTAAATTTCTCTGTGCTTAAGTCTTTATTTTCAGCCCCAATTTTTCTCCTACGTATTTTTATTCTCTTTTAGATCTCTACCCTTGAGATCTTTAAATGAGTAAGAGTAAAGGGAAAGAATAACTGCATTAAAATAGAGCAGTGAAAGAATTACAGAGCATTTGGGAGATTATAAGAATCTTTATGGAACCATTGGGGATTATACTGTTTGTTTCTCTTGTTTTTGTGTGTTTTTAACCTGACCTGCTTAGGTCATAGTATAATCACCCAGATGTTCTCCAGATGGAATTCCAAGGTTCATTACTAAATATTTAAAAATGTGAGAGACCTGAAAAAACAACAAGAAACAACTATCAAATTTCATAGGAGGTTAGAAAGTGCAGAGAGATGCTAACATTCATTTGGGAACTGGACTAACTATTAATAGTTGATGAAATATTGTTTATTCTTAGGGCAAATCAGAAGATCCAGAACTTGTGATAAACATTAGGCATTGACCTATAAATATTTTTAGAATTTTGCAGCCTCCACCCATGCATCAGTTTATGTCACTAAAATAGCTCTAATGTAAATAACTGAGGAGGTCTTGAAGTTAATAGAATAATTTCTGATTTCCATAAACAGTGCTTTTCGGCCCCAGTTTCATATTGATACTCATGTTGTTAGCAAGTGCTCTGGAGAGGGCAGCTCCTCAGGATTGCTCCCTCTTTCCCTCCATTTCTCATGTGCTCTTGCTTACCCACGAGCATCACTCTGAAAATAATCCTGCAGCTCTAACGTCAAAGCTTCCAATTTCCTCAGTGCCCCCCAGACCACATACCAAAAGCAGTCTGATGTCGAGTCTAATCAAAGAACTTCTTCCTTCTTAGGAATGAGAAGCTTCTCGCATTTACATGTGCTCTTGATAGAGAGGGTAGACCTTCCACCCATTTCTCTGCTTGCACTGTAATTCTCCCTAGAGTACCCCAGCCTTGACCCCAGGTCCCTTGTCTGAGCTGTGTTGACGCCAGCCTCCTTATATCTTGATATGTGTTTTAAACTGAAGAACGATGACACTGAAGTGGGGTTCTGAGTGTGATGGGTTGGGAGGGAGGTGAGGGAATCCAAATATTGCTGTGCCATGTTCAGAATTTTAGTCATTCAAACCCAATTTTGCAGTATATTGTCCATCAGATGTGTGGGAAGCTTTCATTTTATTCTATATTTTTCCCTTTTAATTTTCTTGGTGTTTTTCTTCCCTCCTCCTGGGTGTAACGTTTTCACGCACAGATGTCTCCTCGCTCTGCCCGGCGACGTTGGTCCATACAAGCAATTAACGACTTCCCGGTACTGTGCGCTGTGCAAATGCTCTCCTTGACTAATCCTGTCTGCCCAAAGGCCCAAGAATAAAATGCCACCTGCCTGGCTTTGAGGAACCTGAGTGACAGGCTGGCTGGTTTTCAGGACCAGCACAATAAATTTTTTACTCTTGGGAGTCCAGCACCAAGGACTTCCTCCTTATTTCATCCAGTTTCAAATGGGTGAATACTGATACCATTAAGGATTTTGAACAGCTTCTTTGAAAATGAAGCCTGATGCTGTGTTTCTTGGAAAGGACCCCAACTGTAAGCCTTTAGCTCACCTGATTTCATTTGGAGTATTTGTATAATTTCCTGGAGCTTCAAAAGCCTACCTTTGGCATGGGGTGAAGCAGAGGAAGATATAAGAGGCTTCTACCATCTTGTCTCTGTTTTTATCGTCTTGGTCCAGTTCAAAGAGGGAAGTGCTCACCTGCTTAATTGGCATGATGCATAAGCTAGTTTTTAATCCTTCGGGAACTTTCTGGAACAATTTTTTTCCTTACCATCAGTATTTGGCATTGCAGCAAAACCTCTGCTGTGGACATCCTCTCTTCCGTTTCTTTCTCTCTGACTCATTTCTCTTGGCCATCCCCCCTCTTCTGTCTTCCTCTCCCACCCCCTTCATGTTCCGGTAGTGCCAAGGTGGCCTCAGGCTGTGCAAGGCAGCCTTGCAGCTTTTGTGTAAATTTCATTTGGTGTAAAAAATACTTCGGGGAAGGGTCCTGTAGCCTTTTCATACCGAAACCAGTTGAAATCAGGAGCCCTGATTAGCAAGTACCACTACTGCTGACAACTTGCAGGTGGAGCTGCCAACATGGCCACCTTTCCTCAAAAAGCCTGTCCCAGCCAACCCGACTGCTGGATTGCCACAGATTTCCAGGAGTCTCTGCTCCTGCCGCTATTTAAATAGGAACTCATTTTGACTCACTGCCCACTCTGCTGATTATGCATTGTTGGTGGGGTTGCTGCGAAGCAGTTGGTGGCTTATTCTTGGGCTGTTTTTACATTTAACCCATTTACTGGCATTGATGTTGCCTCCGATTGTAGCAGTAACACTGGTGGTACAGTCGCAAGCTGGCTATATTGGTTGTCATTCAGTGCTATTCGCACCAATGCCTCTCCCCTACCCTTGGTCCTCTCCTCCCTGTCCTCTTTCCTATAATTCCATGAACGCCTTCTTGGTATGTTCAGAGGAGCATCCTGGTGCTCATCATGTGGTAATTGTCTGTCTCGTTTTGTCTCTCTTCCCTCAGTCCCTGCTTATGAAATCTGTGGGGAAGGGGCATTTTCTATGATGGGGCATTGAGAAGATCTAAGGGAAAATCAGGGCCCTTTGCCTCCCAGAGGTACCAATCCTCTGCACAGAAAAGTAGTGATATTGAAACCTGTCAGAGTGGGACTGGAGCAGTGTGGAAGGTTTAGGAGGTTTTAGGCCAAGTGCCCTCCCTCACCTGGAAAGTTCAGCCACACCTCCAGCCTGGTGTGTCACTGTTTGCTGCGTGTGGTCACCTGACAATTGCACAGATGAGAGATTCTTAAAATCACCAGCAATATATGAGGGAAGAAGTCTCGGGGAGGTGTGGATGGAATGTGAACCCTTTTTTGCTACAAAAATGTTATCCATGTTCATTCGGGAGCAGTGAGGATTAGAGATTGAGCAGGTCTTTATTTAGGCAGCCTTATTCTAGTTGCATCCCCAGAATAACTGGTCACTAGATGGGAATACTGAGTGACCCCTCCAGCCTGAAGAAGAGATACTTCGTATTTAAAAACCACCAACCAATAAGTAGAAAAAAAAAACTATTTTATGACCCCTTAGGGATTTTTGATAATGTTTTGCAGTTATTCTTCGCTGGATTAAATAAACATACAATGCTATCCCATATCTGCTTTTTTTTTTTTTTTTTAAGATTGTATTCATTTGAGAGAGAGAGAGAGAGAGCACAGAGGGAGAGGGAGAAGCAGACTCCCCGCTGAGCCAGGAGCCTGACTCAGGGCTCAGTCTTAGGACCTAGAGATCATGACCAGAGCCAAAGGCAGACGTTCAACCATCTGAGTCATCCAGGTGCCCCCATAATTGCTTTTATAGTTTGAGGCTTGGTGGCAGCTATGGTTAGGGTGATCCATTGTGGCAAACCTCCTTCTGTTACAGGCTCAAAGGCAGCTTAGTGAGTTTCCACCAGACATTGTCTATACATCAGTACAAATCAGAGAAGCCACCTAGAAGCCTGGTGTCTCAAGAAGTTGACAAGGAAGTCCCAAGAAATCCAGACTGTGATTTCCATAATTCAGTGAAAGATGATTGTAGAAAGTTGGCCAAGATCACTGTCTTACATTTTCATCAAGTACCTATTGATGACTTACCATGTGGGTTTGTTTCTCCCAGTCTCTGTAACCAAGGATTGCAGATGGGGAGAGGGAAGAGTCCTAAGGTGTCTCTTTCGACTCCATTCTTCCCTGTGAATGTGCCTACCCCTAATGCACCCAGAAGGGAGATAAAACAGAGTGAGGCTCAGGCTCTTGAGCCTGGCCTGAAATACAGCCTCTGGGTCTGAGCCCAGTGAGCTGCCCCCCCTCCTTCCCCCGTGAAGCCTGTAGCCACCGCTGCCTCTTGCCTCTGTAGTGTTCAGCTGCTGCTCTGGCTCAGCGGAATGGGCTCTGGATACTGGGCAGAGAAGTGAAATGAGAAGGAATTGTAGAGGCTAGGGTGTCAAACCGGCTTCACTATGATCAGATTTTGATCTTACATGCAGAAATGGATCCATTCAAAAATGGGCCAGTTTACATATCAACAGGTAGCTTAGTCTGAGGGCTTCTTTTTTTTTTTTTTCTCTTCTTAATCCACAATCATGCACTCAAAAGCAGGTTAATAAGTAGGGGCTTAGTAGCCTTGCCAGTCTCTATGTTTGAATCTCTGCTTGGGAGTGTGGCTCAAGTAAGACTTATATCCTCATTTGTGACATGGAAGCAGCAGCCCCCCTTTCAGAGAGCTGTGGTGACACCCACGCTCGCAGCAGAAGAACAGCCTAGAGTAGAAGCTAATGTTGCTTGTAATGACAGACAAATATGGAAATCCTGAGTCAAGCATTTATACACTTCGCCTTGTGTCCAGGACATCTCTCATTTCCCGCATGAAGGCCTTCTGTGGTCATTTGAAGGTGAAGCTGTGGGGAAATTGGAGTTACTCATGATCTTCCATGTCCATTACCCAGGTCCCTCTGCTCAAGTATTTTTGACATTCTAAAGTGATCACTTTCAGAAATAATTCACATCTGCTAGGACAGACATTTTTAAACAAGCTAGTCTGTATGCAAAAGAACCGCTTTGGGCACATAGGCCTTAATATTTTTTCCTTTCATCAAGTTTGCTGAGAAAGACAGGAAACTGCGGTGATTTTCAGTGTGGTCTGGAAGCTGGTAGACCCCATCCCTGGTGAGGCCTCCATTTATTTCCACTATTGAGCTAGTGAAGTGGTCAGTTGAAGTGCTGCTCATTCTCTTGTAACAAGGAGCCAGAGTGTCTTCTGGAACAGGGTTTTAGAAGCCTCCCCGTCAACACAGAAAACCAGTGAGATGGACCATATGCCATTCCAGGTGGAATCTTTTTAGCATAGACCTTTTCCTTTGTTTCTTTCTTTTTTTAATCCACTACCCTAAATCTCATTTGAGATGATCCATTATGTGGGACCTATGGGTGTTGTTCCTGAAATTTTTAAACTCTTGGAAATCTGGATGAAAAAGTGTGTGTACTTCACACCTTTCCTGTTCCAGTTAACCACACTGTGCTGTTCCTGTCACTGCCCAGTAGAGGCCCACAAAATTACCCTCCCTACCACCAGTCCCATCAAATTACTTCACGCATGTGGATGACTTGTCTTGGCCAGTTAACACCGCCTGGCTCCAGCCCATTCTGACAGGCTCTTTGCTCTTTAGCCCATTCTCCCCTTACCTGCACCCACGTCAGGATATTTGTAGCCAAAAGGCTAGTATTTTTGTGAATGTGTACATAATTCTTTAGAAACTAGCCGGTGCAAATAGAGAATCACCGAGCTGGTGGACAGTAGTAGGCGAGGCTTCTCTTATATTGATAGTAACGATGAATATGAATAAACAGCACAAAGTAACTATATTGCTTCCTCAGATCAACTGGGTCAAAGTTCCAAATTGATAATGTAGCATGTGTATTTAAAAATTAGGACAAACAGCTCAGAGCCCTCAGCTAAACTTTATGTGCCATGAACTGAGTCTGAGTGTCTCAGATCTAGTAGGTTCCATAACACTTAAATGAGCCTATAGGAAGTCATGTGCATTGGGCACCTTTGGTGATTAGATGGAATTTCACTGGTCAGAAGCGACTAAATATAGATTGTGACTAATGAATGAAGAGTGATTATATAAAAATCACTTGCAGTATATGAATTATTTGTGAGTAATCTAAATAATGATCTAATCTAAATTCCTGAGGCTTATACACATTCAGAATCAGTACAGATTTTTCAGTGGCACGTTTTCATTCTGCACTCTCACCTTCGCATTGTGGCCTCATTAAACTGGCAAGATAGGAATGGAGCCCATCTTGACACATAGTTATCAGTGAGCAAAGGGGATGACATGAGACTGAGTTCATAGCAAATAAGTTGCCCTCCCAGAGTTACGGGAGACAGCACAGTGGGAATAAGACCAGAACAGCTTGGTTTTCTGACTGCAGATTGCAGGCCTCTTCCCTGGCAACTTTGTTAATAAGTATGTCACTTCCCCCCTGAGTTGAATCACTTTAGCGGCCCCCTTTTTAACTTTCAGCAATAAAATAGAATAGAATATTGCTCCCTTGGCTGGTTGTCATTTTGAAGATAGCAGATGGGGCTACACTGATCATTCTCCCTTTCCAGGACATCACTCATTTCCCGCACACAGGCTCCTTTGTAGGTGAGGCTCTGGGGAAATTGGACAGTTGCTCACGATCTTCCATGTCCATTACCCAAGTTGCTCTGCTCAAGTATTTTTGACATTCTAAAATGATCACTTTCAGAAGTAATTCTCCTTGAGCTTCGAAGTGTCTCTGCCTGTCTGCCAAAGACTAAGGTTTGCAGAGCCCACACTGCTGTGTCTGAATTAAATTTTCAACAAATCCCATTCAAGCTGTCTGAGAAGAAAAAAAAAACCTTTGATTAGTTTCAAGCAAGAACTTTGAACCTGAGGCTGATCCCAACCTTAAAAGTTGCTCTTCTCCCACATTTTTGTGGTCTTTACTAACTTATTTACTAGCTGTTCGTTCGTTTGTTCTTTCTTTCTTTCTTTTTTTTTTTTTTTTTTAATTCTAGATTCAAGGTATCAATTTTGGGGCACCTGCACAATGTATGTAGCACTGCAGTAGGTGCATATTTTCCTGTTAGAATTTTCGAAACCGAGAGCTCAATGCCCTTTGCCCTCCTTTTATTTCCTACAGATGCTGATTCATATAATTGTGGGCATGATGTAATGCAAAGTCTCTGCAAATAACCAATGACCCAACTCTGATGTGCTCTGCAACTGTAGGTTTTCGTTCATCAAAGTCCCCATTAGTTATATCTCGTCATCTCCCCCAGAAATCCAGGAGATGGAAAAGCAAACGTGAGGGATCAGACTCTGGCAATCGGCCGATCAAGGCTGCTGGGAAGGTTATCATCCAGGATACTGCGTGCCTTCTTCCTGTTCACAAATCACTGGGAGAACTGTACATGTGAGTCTGCCCTGCTTATCACGCAGTCATCATGATCAATGTTGTTTTGTTTCTTTTTTTTTTTAAAGGATTGGAACCCTTTTGGGGCGCCTGGGTGGCTCAGTCATTTAAGTGACTGCCTCTTTTGATTTCAGCTTAGGTTATGATCCCAGGTTTGTGAGATCAAGCCCTGCTTCAGGCTCCATGCTGGGTGTGGAGTCTTGAGACTTCCTGCTTCCCTTTTCCTGACCCTCTGTGGCATGCCCGCCTCCCACCCCCTACTGGCGCATATGTGTTCTCTCTAAAAAAAAAAAAAAAAAAAGCATTGGAACCCTTTCTTCAGAATAAATTTTAGGAGGAGACCAGTATATGAGCTTTCTATTGCAGTATATGAGCTTTCTATGCTGCAGTATATGAGCTTTCTATTTCTATTCTATTGCTTGCTATTTCTATAACAAGGTACCACAAACTTAGTGGCTTAAAATAACCTGTATTTATTATCTCAGTTTCCACGGGCCAGGGTCTGGGCATGGCTTAACTGGGTTCTTGCTCAGGTCTCACCAGGCTGAAATCATAGAGGTGGCCAGGTGGTGGTCTTATCCAATGCTTAGAGTCCTCTTCCAAGCTCATGCAGGTTGTTAGCAGAATTTAGTTCCTTGAAGCCATAGAACTTGCTGATTTTCATCTTTGTTACCAGCCGGAGTTTCTCTCTGATGCTTCACTTTCTTTCTCAGGTTTCACCTTTGGTCAGGCCCACCTTAGATAATCTCCCTTTTGACACATTCAGAGTGAACTGATAAATAACTTAATCTTGGGTGTGATAGCTCATCAATATTCACTGGTATCACCCACAACTAAAGGGAGGAGATTATATTAAATGTGTGTGTGAGGGGGACACAAATCTTGGGAGCAGCCTCAGAATTCTGCTTTCCATACCATAATGTAAAACAGTTAAAAGTAGAGCCATTTTGGTTGAAGGGAGTTGGGAGGCTAGTGACTGGCATACAGAAGCTGGCCTGTGGTCACCCTTCTTGAATTGGAACGCATATCAAAAAAGCGTTTATTTTGTAATATGTACACAGCACACCACTCTGTTAGAAACCACAGTGTAGGAACCCTGGGTGGCGCAGCGGTTTAGCGCCTGCCTTTGGCCCAGGGCACGATCCTGGAGACCCGGGATCGAATCCCACGTCGGGCTCCCGGTGCATGGAGCCTGCTTCTCCCTCTGCCTGTGTCTCTGCCTCCCTCTCTCTCTCTCTCTCTCTCTCTCTGTGTGACTATCATAAATAAATAAAAATTTAAAAAAAAGAAAGAAAGAAAGAAAAGAAACCACAGTGTCACACTTATTTAAATTCATTTTCATTGAACCCTTGAGCCTGGGGAAATCCACAAAAAAGCTGGTTGCCAAATTGACATTTGGGGCTGGCTTCCTGTCCTGACTCTGGAGAAGTAAACAATTTCAACTTCCCCAGGTGCAAACCCATAGCCTAATATGAGCTGTAGGTAAGCTTTTTCTCCATGTTATGTAGCAAAGATAAAGCTTAAGGCCAGTGACACCTGGGTGGCTAGTGGTTGAGCATCTGCCTTTGGCTCAGGTTATGAGTCTGCGATCCTGGAATCGAGTCCCACATCAGGTTCCCAATGGGGAGCCTGCTTCTCCCTCTGCCTGTTTCTCTGCCTCTCTCTCTCTATGTATTTCATGAATAAAAAAAAAAAAACCACCCCACTTACAGCCAACATGGATAAAACATTTTGGGTGACAACTAAAGATGCGGGTTTTAGTTTGTGAAACCAGGGGTAACTAATGTAGAAGATTAGACTAGAAAGAAACTTTTTAATTCTTTTTAAATTTCAGCTTGAATGTGAATGATATTCAAGAAACATGCCAGAAGAATGCCACTTCTGCCTTGCTTGTTGGAAGAAAGGACCTTGTCCAGGTATTGTGCATCCCTTCTGATGGCCATCTGTGAGCTGATGGTTTTCACTTTATAATTTTGGTTTAGTGACATTTTAAGGTGTGCTTCCTATTGTACAATTCCTCTCCTATTTTCTTTGCCGAACTACAGGGCTAGAGCAGCTTTCTAAATCCTTTGGGTTTCTCTCTCTCTCTCTCTTTTGTTTTAAAAAAATTTTTTTTAAGTAATCTTTACCCTCAATGTGAGGCTTGAACCCATGACCCCAAGATTAAGAGTTGTATGCTTTTCCAACTGAGCCAGCTAGATGCCCCCCTTTGGGTCTTTTTCTTATTAGAGCTTAGCTGAGAGAATCCTAAAGCACATACTGCTAATTTTTTATTACATTCTTTTTCTACTCTGTTACCACGGTGATTGTTACACACATACATGTGGCTATACCTTTGCCATTTACACTCTCAATTCTGTTTTGCTGGGGTTTTTATACTTTTAAAAATGATTTGTTTCAGGGGCACCTGGGTGGCACAGTCAGTTGGGCATCTGACTCTTGGTTTCAGCTCAGGGTTGAGAGATCAAGCCCCTTGATGGGCTCTGAGTTCAGCACAGAGTCTGCTTCAGATTTTCTTCTCCCTTTCCCTCTGCCCCTCCTGCTGATGCTCTCTCCCTCTTTCTCAAAGAAATAAATCTTTAAAAAAAAGAAAAAAGTGCTTTGTTTCAAGTAGGTACCTGGCTGGCTCAGTCAGTATAGCATGTGATTCTTTTTTTTTTTTTAGCATGTGATTCTTGATCTTGGGGTTGCGAGTTCAGGTCCTGTGTGTGATATAAAGTCTACTTAAAATTAAGAAATAAATAAATAAATGGGAGGGCACCTGGATAGCTTAGTCAGTAGAACATGTGACACTTGATCTCAGGTTGTAAGTTCACACCCCTGTTGGGTGTAAAGATTATTTAAAAATAGAATCTTTAAGGGTTGCCTGGCTGACTCAGTTGGTTAAGTATCTGACTTTTGATCTCAGCTCAGGTCTTGATCTTAGGGTCATGATTTTACGCCTCACACTGGGCTCTATGCTGGGTATGGAGCCTACTTTTTTTAAAAAAAGAAATGAAATAAAATCTTTTAAAAAAATGCTTTGTTTCATTAAAAGTTTACCAAAGCATTCTCTTAGGTAGAAGCATGTTCAGTTTTGAAATATAATGTAATCTAGCAAAAATGTTAATTTCCTTCATCATTGCAGGAACATCAATATATTAAAGTGAACTCCTATTTTTAAATTTTTTATTATTTTTATTTATTTTTAATTTCTTTAAAAGATTTTATTTATTTATTCATGAGAAACACACACAGAGAGAGAGAGAGAGAGAGGCAGAGGGAGAAGCAGGCTCCATGCAGAGAGAGAGAGAGAGAGAGACAGGCAGAGGGAGAAGCAGGCTCCATGCAGGGAGCCAGATGTAGGACTTGATCCTGGGACTCAATCCCAGGACTCTGGGGCTCATACCAGAGCCAAAGACGGATGCTCAACTGCTGAGCCACCGGACATTGTTCCTATACTACGTGGCTTACCCATTTCAATGTACCATTCAGTGTCTTTTGTTTGTTTGTTTGTTTTTAAAGATTTTGTTTATTCATGAGAGACAGAAAGAGAAAAGACAGAGACACAGGCAGAGGGAGAAGCAGGCTTCTCGCAGGATGCCCGATGCAAGACTCGATCCCAGGACTCCAGGATCACACCCTGAGCCAAAGACAGACGCTCAACCACTGAGCCACCCAGGCATCCCTCCGTGTCTTTTATTTTTTAATTTTTTAATTATTATTATTATTTTTTTAGATTTTATTTCTTTATTCATGAGAGACACAGAGAGAGAGAGAGAGAGAGAGGCAGAGGCACAGGCAGAGGGAGAAGCAGGCTCCATGCGGGGAGCCCGACGTGAGACTCGATTCCAGATCTCTAGGATCAGGCCCTGGGCTGAAGGCGGCCCTAAACCGCGGAGCCACCTGGGCTGCCCTTCGTGTCTTTTAGTATATTCACAGTTTTACAACCATCACAACAGTTTTAGAACATTGCTACAACCTTGAAGAGACCCCCACCCCACTTAGCTTAGCTGTCTCTTGTCAATCCCCTTTTCCCTACCCAGACCTGGGCAACCAGTAGTCTACTTCCTGTTTCTCCTGTGCCCTTTATTCCGTAGTGTGAGGATTCTACTGAGCAATAGAAACTCCATCAGTTTAATTTTTCCCTGTAACTCTCCAAATGACCCAGAGCTAAGACTTTCCCTTGATTTTTATATGATTAAAAAATCCCTAAGATTGCCTTTTTCCTCTTATAAACATTATCAGCTCTCTGCCCAAACCCTTTTAGGTGAGATTGAGACTCAGAGACTGAATTTGTTTCTCTGAGGACTCAGCCACCTCAGTCTGTACATACTAAGAGGGCAAAGTAGAGTAGTAGAAATAGTGCACAATTTATACCAGGAGGTGAAGGTCCAACTTAGCTCCCTAGTGATGGAGCCCTGGGCAGATTATTTCAGGCTTGCCCAGCCTGTGTATATTTATAAGATGAAAACCATAATAATGACCTCATAATGTTGATGAGATTGGCAAATGCAATCCTAAGACCCGAGGTGTTCTGAAAAATCATTCTCTGAGGGAAAATTATTTCCTAAGGTGGTTAAGTTTTTGATATTTTTGTTTAAGTTCTCAGTCAGGCTGGTCTGAAGTTGAAAGACCCTTCCCTTGGGTTCTGACAGCCCCGGATTTAAATTGGGGCTCTTACCTTTTTGGTTTTGTGATCCTGGGTAGCACTTAGTCTTTCTGAACCTCAATTTCCTGGACTGTGAAATAGTCCTGATTCTAGAATCGATTAAGAAAGAAATAAGGTCATATATGTAAAATTCCCCTATCTATATTTGCTAGATGGCAAATACCCAATATATGGGACAGTCACCACTCTGTTCCTATAATTATTGTCATTATTTGTAGCATGCTATTTTAAAGGGATGGAAATGGCATCAGTGTAGATGCTTGAAGAATGTTTTTTTGTTCTTTTTAATGCATGTGTTGATGGTGATGTGTCTACTGTTTTGCAAAGAATTGCAGAAATAAGCCCAAGTGTCATCTATTCCTGTTAAAGCCATTTAGGAAATGTATATTATAAGTAAGGAAGTAATGGGATGCCTGGGTGACTCAATTGGTTAAGGATCTAACTCTTGGTTTTTGGCTCAGGTCTTGATCTCAGGGTCATGAGATCCAGCCCCATGCCAGGCTCCACACTCAGCAGGGGTGAGTGGAGTTCTGCTTGAGGTTTTCTCTCCTTCTCCCTCTGCCCTTCCTGTGTTCTCTTTCTCTCTAAAATAAATAAATGAATCTTAAAAAAAAAAAAAAAAGAGTTAGGAGTCTTTATGTTCTGTCTCCCTTTCTGATATTTCCCACACATTTCTTCTCCCTTCCCTTATATTCCCTTTCACTATTATTTATATTCCAAATGAATGAGAACATATAATGTTTGTCTTTCTCCGATTGACTTATTTCACTCAGCATAATACCCTCCAGTTCCATCCACGTTGAAGCAAATGGTGGGTATTTGTTGTTTCTAATGGCTGAGGAATATTCCATTGTATACATAAACCACATCTTCTTTATCCATTCATCTTTCGATGGACACCGAGGCTCCTTCCACAGTTTGGCTATTGTGGACATTGCTGGTATAGGGGTGGTGGAAGGGGAGGAGGGCGGGGGATGAGGATGAATGGGTGACGGGTACTGAAGGGGGCACTTGACGGGATGAGCACTGGGTGTTATTCTGTATGTTGGTAAATTGAACACCAATAAAAAATAAATTTATTAAAAAAAAAAAAAGGTGAGGCAGTAACATGCCTAAATTTTCAGCCAGGGTAAAAACATCCTGTCCTATCCCAGAAAGACATTAACTTCTCTTAGCAACCGTTTGGGTGGGTTATTGTATAGAAACGAAAGTAAACCTCATATATCTTGTTTTATTTATTTATTTTTATTTTTTTTATTGGAGTTCAATTTGCCAACAGTTAGCATAACACCAGTGCTCATCCCCTCAATTGCCCCCCTCAGTGCCATTCACCCAGTCACCCCAACCCCCCGCCTACCTCCCTTTCCACTCCACTACCCTTGTTCATTTCCCAGAGTTAGGTGTCTCTCATGTTTTGTCACCCTCACTGATATTTTCACTCATTTTCTCTCCTTTCCCTTTATTCCCTTTCACTAATTTTTATATTCCCCAAATGAATGAGACCATATAATATTTGTCCTTTTCCGATTGACTTATTTCACTTAGCATAATACCCTCCAGTTCCATCCACGTCGAAGCAAATGGTGGGTATTTGTTGTTTCTAATGGCTGAGTAATATTCCATTGTATACATAGACCACAGCTTCTTTATCCATTCATCTTTCGATGGACACTGAGGCTCCTTCCACAGTTTGGCTGTTGTGAACATTGCTACTATAAACATTGGGGTGCAGGTGTTCCGGCATTTCATTGCATCTGTATCTTTGGGGTAAATCCCCAGCAGTGCAATTGCTGGGTCGTAGGGTAGCTCTATTTTTAACTCTTTGAGGAATCATCGCACACACAGTTTTCCAGTGGCTGCACCAGTTCACATTCCCACCAACAGTGCAAGAGGGTTCCCCTTTCTCCACATCCTCTCCAACATTTGTTGTTTCCTGTCTTGTTAATTTTCCCCATTCTCACTGGTGTGAGGTGGTATCTCATTGTGGTTTTGATTTGTATTTCCCTGATGGCCAGTGATGCAGAGCATTTTCTCATGTGCTTGTTGGCCATGTCTATGTCTTCCTCAGTGAAATTTCTCTTCATATCTTTTGCCCATTTCATGATTGGATTGTTTGTTTCTTTGCTGTTGAGTTTAATAAGTTCTTTATAGATCTTGGATACTAGCCCTTTATCTGATATGTGATTTGCAAATATCTTCTCCCATTCTGTAGATTGTCTTTTAGTTTTGTTGACTGTTTCTTTTGCTGTGGAAGCCTTTTATTTTGATGAAGTCCCAATAATTCAGTTTTGCTTTTGTTTCTCTTGCCCTCATGGATGTATCTTGCAAGAAGTTGCTGTGGCCAAGTTCAAAAAGGGTGTTGCCTGTGTTCTCCTCTAGGATTTTGATGGAATCTTGTCTCACATTTAGATCTTTCATCCATTTTGAGTTTACCTTTGTGTATGGTATAAGAGAATGATCTAGTTTCATTCTTCTGCATGTAGCTATCCAATTTTCCCTGGACTATTTATTGAAGAGACTGTCTTTTTTCCAGTGGATAGTCTTTCCTGCTTTGTCGAATATTAGTTGACCATAAAGTTGAAGGTCCACTTCTGGATTCTCTAATTCTGTTCCATTGATTTATGTATCTGTTCATGTATCTTGTTTTAATCGATACTCCTGTGCTTGAGTATATTAGTGCCACCTATTTTATTCATTTATTAATTTAAAAGATTTTATTCATTTATTTGTGAGAGACACAGAGAGGCAGAGATACAGGCAGAAAGAGAAGGAGGTTCCCTGTGGGGAGCCCAATGTGGGACTTGATCCCAGGACCCTGGGATCATGCCTGAGCTGAAAACAGATGCTCAACTGCTGAGCAACCCAGGTGCCCCAGTGCCACCTAACTTAATTGATTCTTAACATACCTGATGTGGGTTTTTTTACTTGTTTTTCAATATTTTTGTTTATTTTTTTCTTAGATTATAGACTCCTCGATTAAAGTCTGTATTTTCTTCCTTTCAAGTTTCTCACAGTCTAGTATACTGTTTTCCAGTTAGTGGTCATATAATGATGTATTGGTACTAAGAAAGATTTCCCAAAAGTAGTATTCCATTTTTAAAAGTGTGGAAGGAAGGAGGTTCTGTTGATGGCATGATGTTTTTAATATTAGTGTGTACTAAATCTTGGATTTAATAGACACCTAGTGGATATTAGTTTCTTCCTGATGACCCCAAGCCCTAAGAGATTTCAGTTTTGGAGATATTCCTCAGATTTGATGTCAACAAAAAGAAAGTCAAGTCTATTTTGTTCTGGCCTATTTTTCTTCAGCTTTGAGGGTATACTGGAACTTTTGTAATGAAAGCAACAGTTTCCCATTACTTGGGCAAAGGACAGATCTGAAATGTGGTCCAGAATGCTTTTTTCCCCCTCTCTCTGCCTGTTCACTAATGAAGCAGTGGAAGAAATCACTTGAGACAACCCATTGGGGTTAATGCATGGTATCATTTCTTTGAAGTTTGCTTAATAAAAGTTTTTTTTTTAAATTTATTTTTTATTGGTGTTCAATTTACTAACATACAGAATAACCCCCAGTGCCCGTCACCCATTCACTCCCACCCCCCGCCCTCCTCCCCTTCTACCACCCCTAGTTCGTTTCCCAGAGTTAGCAGTCTTTACGTTCTGTCTCTCTTTCTGATATTTCCCACACATTTCTTCCCCCTTCCCTTATATTCCCTTTCACTATTATTTATATTCCCCAAATGAATGAGAACATATAATGTTTGTCCTTCTCCGACTGGCTTACTTCACTCAGCATAATACCCTCCAGTTCCATCCACGTTGAAGCAAATGGTGGGTATTTGTCATTTCTAATAGCTGAGTAATATTCCATTGTATACATAAACCACATCTTCTTTATCCATTCATCTTTCGTTGGACACCGAGGCTCCTTCCACAGTTTGGCTATTGTAGCCATTGCTGCTATAAACATCAGGGTGCAGGTGTCCCGGCGTTTCATTGCATTTGTATCTTTGGGGTAAATCCCCAACAGTGCAATTACTGGGTCGTAGGGCAGGTCTATTTTTAACTGTTTGAGGAACCTCCACACAGTTTTCCAGAGTGGCTACACCAGTTCACATTCCCACCAACAGTGTATGAGGGTTCCCTTTTCTCCACATCCTCTCCAACATTTGTTGTTTCCTGCCTTGTTAATTTTCCCCATTCTCACTGGTGTGAGGTGGTATCTCATTGTGGTTTTGATTTGTATTTCCCTGATGGCAAGTGATGCAGAGCATTTTCTCATATGCATGTTGGCCATGTCTATGTCCTCCTCTGTGAGATTTCTGTTCATGTCTTTTGCCCATTTCATGATTGGATTGTTTGTTTCTTTGCTGTTGAGTTTAATAAGTTCTTTATAGATCTTGGATACTAGCCCTTTATCTGATATGTCATTTGCAAATATCTTCTCCCATTCTGTAGGTTGTCTTTGAGTTTTGTTGACTGTATCCTTTGCTGTGCAAAAGCTTCTTATCTTGATGAAGTCCCAATAGTTCATTTTTGCTTTTGTTTCTTTTGCCTTCGTGGATGTATCTTGCAAGAAGTTACTATGGCCGAGTTCAAAAAGGGTGTTGCCTGTGTTCTTCTCTAGGATTTTGATGGAATCTTGTCTCACATTTAGATCTTTCATCCATTTTGAGTTTATCTTTGTGTATGGTGAAAGAGAGTGGTCTAGTTTCATTCTTCTGCATGTGGATGTCCAATTTTCCCAGCACCATTTGTTGAAGAGACTGTCTTTCTTCCAATGGATAGTCTTTCCTCCTTTATCGAATATTAGTTGCCCATAAAGTTCAGGGTCCACTTCTGGATTCTCTATTCTGTTCCACTGATCTATGTGTCTGTTTTTGTGCCAGTACCACACTGTCTTGATGACCACAGCTTTGTAGTACAACCTGAAATCCAGCATTGTGATGCCCCCAGCTCTGGTTTTCTTTTTTAATATTCCCCTGGCTATTCGGGGTCTTTTCTGATTCCACACAAATCTTAAAATAATTTGTTCTAACTCTCTGAAGAAAGTCCATGGTATTTTGATAGGGATTGCATTAAACGTGTATATTGCCCTGGGTAACATTGACATTTTCACAATATTAATTCTGCCAGTCCATGAGCATGGAATATTTTTCCATCTCTTTGTGTCTTCCTCAATTTCTTTCAGAAGTGTTCTATAGTTTTGAGGGTATAGATCCTTTACATCTTTGGTTAGGTTTATTCCTAGGTATCTTATGCTTTTGGGTGCAATTGTAAATGGGATTGACTCCTTAATTTCTCTTTCTTCAGTCTCATTGTTAGTGTATAGAAATGCCACTGACTTCTGGGCATTGATTTTGTATCCTGCCATGCTACCGAATTGCTGTATGAGTTCTAGCAATCTTGGGGTAGAGACTTTTGGGTTTTCTATGTAGAGTATCATGTCATCGGCGAAGAGGGAGAGTTTGACTTCTTCTTTGCCAATTTGAATGCCTTTAATGTCTTTTTGTTGTCTGATTGCTGAGGCTAGGACTTCCAGTACTATGTTGAACAGCAGTGGTGAGAGTGGACATCCCTGTCTTGTTCCTGATCTTAGGGGAAAGGCTCCCAGTGCTTCCCCATTGAGAATGATATTTGCTGTGGGCTTTTCATAGATGGCTTTTAAGATGTCGAGGAATGTTCCCTCTATCCCTACACTCTGAAGAGTTTTGATCAGGAATGGATGCTGTATTTTGTCAAATGCTTTCTCTGCATCTAATGAGAGGATCATATGGTTCTTGGTTTTTCTCTTGCTGATATGATGAATCACATTGATTGTTTTACGGGTGTTGAACCAGCCTTGTGTCCCAGGGATAAATCCTACTTGGTCATGGTGAATAATTTTTTTAATGTACTGTTGGATCCTATTGGCCAGTATCTTGTTGAGAATTTTTGCATCCATGTTCATCAGGGATATTGGTCTGTAATTCTCCTTTTTGGTGGGGTCTTTGTCTGGTTTTGGAATTAAGGTGATGCTGGCCTCATAGAACGAATTTGGAAGTACTCCATCTCTTTCTATCTTTCCAAACAGCTTTAGGAGAATAGGTATGGTTTCTTCTTTAAACATTTGATAGAATTCCCCTGGGAAGCCATCTGGCCCTGGACTCTTGTGTCTTGGGAGGTTTTTGATGACTGCTTCAATTTCCTCCCTGGTTATTGGCCTGTTCAGGTTTTCTATTTCTTCCTGTTCCAGTTTTGGTAGTTTGTGGCTTTCCAGGAATGCGTCCATTTCTTCTAGATTGCCTAATTTATTGGTGTATAGCTGTTCATAATATGTTTTTAAAATCGTTTGTATTTCCTTGGTGTTGGTAGTGATCTCTCCTTTCTCATTCATGATTTTATTAATTTGAGTCTTCTCTCTCTTCTTTTTAATAAGGCTGGCTAATGGTTTATCTATCTTGTTAATTCTTTCAAAGAACCAACTCCTGGTTTTGTTGATCTGTTCCACAGTTCTTCTGGTCTCGATTTCGTTGAGTTCTGCTCGAATCTTTATTAACTCCCTTCTTCTCTTGGGTGTAGGATCTATTTGCTGTTTTTTCTCTAGCTCCTTTATGTGTAAGGTTAGCTTTTGTATTTGAGTTCTTTCCAGTTTTTGAATGGATGCTTGTATTGCGATGTATTTCCCCCTTAGGACTGCTTTTGCTGCATCCCAAAGATTTTGAACGGTTGTATCTTCATTCTCATTAGTTTCCATGAATCTTTTTAATTCTTCCTTAATTTCCTGGTTAACCCTTTTATCTTTTAGCAGGATGGTCCTTAACCTCCACGTGTTTGAGGTCCTTCCAAACTTCTTGTTGTGATTTAGTTCTAATTTCAAGGCATTATGGTCTGAGAATATGCAGGGGACAATCCCAATCTTTTGGTATCGGTTCAGACCCGATTTGTGACCAAATATGTGGTCTATTCTGGAGAAAGTTCCATGTGCGCTTGAGAAGAATGTGTATTCAGTTGAGTTTGGATGTAAAGTTCTGTAGATATCTGTGAAATCCATCTGGTCCAGTGTATCATTTAAAGCTCTCGTTTCTTTGGAGATGTTGTGCTTAGAAGACCTATCGAGTATAGAAAGAGCTAGATTGAAGTCACCAAGTATAAGTGTATTATTATCTAAGTATTTCTTCACTTTGGTTAATAATTGATTTATATATTTGGCAGCTCCCACATTCGGGGCATATATATTGAGGATTGTTAAGTCCTCTTGTTGAATAGATCCTTTAAGTATGATATAGTGTCCCTCTTCATCTCTCACTACAGTCTTTGGGGTAAATTTTAGTTTATCTGATATAAGGATGGCTACCCCTGCTTTCTTTTGAGGACCATTCGAATGGTAAATGGTTCTCCAACCTTTTATTTTCAGGCTGTAGGTGTCCTTCTGTCTAAAATGAGTCTCTTGTAGACAGCAAATAGATGGGTCCTGCTTTTTTATCCAGTCTGAAACCCTGCGCCTTTTGATGGGGTCATTAAGCCCGTTCACATTCAGAGTTACTATTGAGAGATATGAGTTTAGTGTCATCATGATATCTATTCAGTCCTTGTTTTTGTGGACTGTTCCACTGAACTTCTTCTTAAAGGGGAATTTTAAGAGTCCCCCTTAAAATTTCTTGCAGAGCTGGTTTGGAGGTCACATATTCTTTCAGTTGCTGCCTGTCTTGGAAGCTCTTTATCTCTCCTTCCATTTTGAATGAGAGCCTTGCTGGATAAAGTATTCTTGGTTGCATGTTCTTCTCATTTAGGACCCTGAATATATCCTGCCAGCCCTTTCTGGCCTGCCAGGTCTCTGTGGAGAGGTCTGCTGTTACCCTAATACTCCTCCCCATAAAAGTCAGGGATTTCTTGTCTCTTGCTGCTTTAAGGATCTTCTCTTTATCTTTGGAATTTGCAAGCTTCACTATTAAATGTCGAGGTGTTGAACGGTTTTTATTGATTTTAGGGGGGGATCTCTCTATTTCCTGGATCTGAATGCCTGTTTCCCTTCCCAGGTTAGGAAAGTTTTCAGCTAGAATTTGTTCAAATACATATTCTGGCCCTCTGTCCCTTTCGGCGCCCTCGGGAACCCCAATTAAACGTAGGTTTTTCTTTCTCAGGCTGTCGTTTATTTCCCTTAATCTATCCTCATGGTCTTTTAATTGTTTGTCTCTTTTTTCCTCAGTTTCCCTCTTTGCTATCAAGTTGTCTTCTATGTCACTCACTCGTTCTTCCACCTCGTTAACCCTCGTCGTTAGGACTTCTAGTTTGGATTGCATCTCATTCAATTGATTTTTAATTTCTGCCTGATTAGCTCTAAATTCTGCAGTCATGAAGTCTCTTGAGTCCTTTATACTTTTTTCTAGAGCCACCAGTAGCTGTATAATAGTGCTTCTGAATTGGCTTTCTGACATTGAATTGTAATCCAGATTTTGTAACTCTGTGGGAGAGAGGACTGTTTCTGATTCTTTCTTTTGAGGTGAGGTTTTCCTTCTAGTCATTTTGCTCAGTGCAGAGTGGCCAAAAGCAAGTTGTATTGGGAAAAAGAGAAAAAGAGAGGAGAGAAAGAAGGAAAGAAAAGAGAAAGAGAAAAAAAAGGGAAGAAAAAAAAAACGAAAAAAAAAAAAGAAAAAGAGAAAGAAAAAGAAAGGAGAAAAAAAGGGGGGTGGGGGAAGGAAACAAATCAAAAAGCAAAACAAAACAAAACAAAACAAAACAAAAAAGAACCACGGGGGAGTATCTTCTGATTCTGTGTACTTTAAGTCCCTTGGCTTCTCCTGGAAGTTGTCAGTCTAGCTGGTGTTCTGGGGGAGGGGCCTGCTGTGCTGATTTTCAGGTGTTAGCAGTTGGGGGAGCTGCTGTGCCCCTCCTGGTGCAGGGCTCAGTGGGGGTTGTTTACCCCGTGAGGCCGCAGGAGGAACAGCCCCAGTGGCGGGCCAGCTCTGGAAACCTGGATTCAGCTCCGGCAGGAACTCCGTCTGCAGGGCCTGGAGGCTCCGGGGCGGGGCCGCTGATCTGCTCAGCTGGGGCAGGAGCGTCCTCGCTGTCCTGGGAGGCTGTCCTGGGCCCTCCCGGCCTCTGCCTGTCCCGGGGGAGGCGGGATCCTGGGCTGTGTCCCGGCGCCCTGTGCTCCGGGGCCTGCGCTGGTGGATTCGCGCTCCCGGGCCGCGCAACCCCCTCCGCGGAGCTGCCGCCCGAGCCCCTCCGAGCTGCTCCTGGAACCGCGCAGCCCCCTCCGCACGGAGCCTCTTCCTCTGCCCGAGCCCCTCCGAGCTGCTCCGGGTCCCGCCGGGTCCCGCCGTGCGCGCTGCAGCCCTTAGGGAGCTCGGCGCACTCTCCTGGGCGCGCAGTTGCTCTGTTACTGTCCCGGGGAGCCCGAGGGCATCCCCGCCCTCCTGGGTCCTGCTCCAACTCCCCACGAGCCCCTTTCCGCCCGGGAAGGTTGGTGCAGCTCCTGCTCCTCCGGGTCGGGGCTCTCCTGTCCTGGGGACACTCGCCCCGGCCTCAGCCCGGCTCCTCGCGGGGGCCCCCCTTGGAGGCCTTTGTTTCTTTACTTCTTTTTCCCCGTCTTCCTACCTTGGTAGAAGCGTGAACTCTTCTCACTGTTGCATTCCAGGTGTTCTCTCTTTAATTCTCAGGCCGAATTCATAGATTTTCAGGATGATTGGAAGGTTTTCTAGGTAATTTGGTGGGGACAGGTGATTTGGAGACCCTAATCTTCCGCCATCTTGCTCCTCCCCTCTTAATAAAAGTTTTTAAGACTAGTGTTTCTCGAGCATTACAGTCCCCAGAGTATTGTGTTAAAATGCAAATTTGATTTGATATATCTGGAAGGGGGCTTCATGTTCTCAGTTTTTATTGCCCTGAGAGCATCAAGGCTGTAGGCTGTGTGTGGAGGAGAGGTGAGGTTCTTTCATGTTTCCTGGTCCTGTCCTGACCAGTCTGACTTTGAGTGTTTCTCTTCAATCTGTTCCAGGTTTGGTCGCTGGCTACAGTTGCTACAGATCTTTGCCTTGGTCCGAAGTCTGACCCAGATTTGGAAACACCCTGGGCTCGACATCCCTTTGGGCGACAGCTGCTCGAGTCCTTGTAGGTTTTAAGAGCTAAATGTGAGGAAAACAAGTAATATAAATTTTAGGTCTTTTAAGCATTTGTAAGCGTTTTCATCGAAGAGGTCTGAGAATGGGCAAAAGTGAGATCTTTCACGTTAATGCTACAATAATATCTGTGCAGAACTAACATAACAGAAGGAAGTATACAGTATTTGTCATTTACAACAGGGATTTGAGACTTGTGTCCTTTAGAGATTTGTGCTTTAGCCCATAAGTCACACCAGTCTGAACACAGGAGTTTGAACTCTTGAAATGGTAAATTTCTTGAGTGCTATAGAGCTTTGCCTCCAAGAGCAGATTCTCTAATTCCATGTTGACTTACGCATTTTTCAAGGGCAATGATATTTTTCACCCTATTTGGCAGTTTATGGAAACACCAAATTTGTGTTGGATTTATTGCACTGAAATGTGGCAAGCTGGAAATACAATGTGAAAATGGTTTACCACAAAAAAAAAAAAAAGAAAAAAAAGAAAATGGTTTACCACAGATCATACCACTCAAACCTTTATACTGTGAGGCTCAGAGCCTGATAGAGAAGCTCTAATTCCTTCAGGTAGAGGATTGCTTGACTTACTTGTTAAGGCTGGACGTGGGACCTATGCTGAAGCTTCAGTTGCAAATGGTGATGCAGGGATGATAATGGTTGTTCTGTCCACATCACATAAGGCTCAGATATGATGGTGTGAAAACACTTTAAGAGATACTAGACATTGGTTGGTAGGAAAGTATCAGTATCATTCCATTCCCAAAGGCCAAGTTGCTCTGATCACTACCTCACATCCTGGTTAATAATCCTAAAAGGAGCAAAGAGGATGTAAGTACCTAAAAGGTAAAAATATTCCTTGTTATTCTTATTTAATAACTCATATCCGTAATTCCACATTTGAGTCTATTTCCAGCTCTCCATACTGTGGTGGTGGTGGTACAGTGTTCTGAGCACCTTCACATAGCATTGGTTATGAGTGAAGAGTGATTCTTGGAGTTGGGGAGACCAGGAGCACATGCATGGTTTCATTCAGTTGTTAGTTTAGTCCACTTAGTTCTTGGGGAAGCTACATTCAAGTCTGAGCCATGCCTGGATGCCAACCAGAAGCTTTCAGATGGGCTATTCAGCTCATTTATAATACTTGGATACATTCTTTTCCAAAACAAATTTAGCCAAACTCAAGAGTATAAGCTTCTGAATCTGGAGAAAGCCCTGGTTCCTGATGGGTTTGTGAGGCTGAATTGAGAATCCCTCCTTCTGCCCTTCTGTCAACAGCTCACCACAACTATGACAGTTATCCTTCCTCTATCTCTTTTCTTGACTTTTTTTCTCTCTTTTTTCCCTCCAGGTTGGCTCATTACTGCCGACTCCGGGATGTCCAGACCTTGGCCATGCTCTGCAGCGTGTTTGAAGCCCAGTCTCGGCCTCAGGGAATACCAAACCCCTTTGGACCCTTTCCTGGCCGGTCCTCTAACCTTATGGTGTCCCACAGCCGATATGTAAGCTGGAGGCCTTGTGTTTTGTATCTGACTTCCCTAAGGGAAACCTGTTCTGATATGGCTCCTCTTTGTCCTGCAGCCTAGCTTTACTTCCTCGGGCTCCTGCTCAAGCATGTCAGACCCAGGGCTCAATGCTGGTGGCTGGAACATAGGTTGGTATGGAGCTGGCTTGGCCACGCTGGATTTCTAGAACTCTGAAAACTGTGTGTGAATCATTAATGTGTAAACTTCAGTTGATAGATACACTATATTTTCCTTGTTTCTCATTTCTCTTCAAATTTAATGTACGGGGATGCTGTAGTTAGTTAGCAAGGCCCAGACCCGTACAGGCCAGTTTCCGGTATGTCTTTGTGCCTTGCCAGGACTGACAGTGGGACTTCTCATTGTTCACCCCTAGAAACCCACCCCCATCATTTACCACTTCTTGTTACCTGTCTCTTCCCATGTACCTCTTCTCAATGTGGAGAAAGAAAGACAAGCCTGATTCTAGCTGGCCATAAGGGTCTCTTTGACAAATAAGTGTGTTTGTATTTTCCGGATATTTGAAATTTCTTTTTAAAAATCATCTTAATTTTCTTTTTTCTTTTGTTTTTTTTTAAGGCATTATTTATTTATTTGACAAGCAGGGGGAGCAACAGGCAGAGGGAGAGGGAGAAGCAAGCTCCCCATGGAACAGGGAGCCCGATGTGTGGCCTGACCCCACGACCCTGGGATCGTGATCTGAGCCGAAGGCAGACGCTTAACCAACTGAGCCACCCAGGCAACCCCCCCTTTTCTTTTCTTTATTTTTTTTCAAAATTTTTTCTTATTTTATATAGAACTTGAATGAGCTTGGTGATTTAGTTTCCCAGTCTATAGAATCGAAGCTACACTTGTAGAGACTTTGAAGTAGGACGTGGAGCCTGTTAGAGGCAGGGCAGGCAAAGAAGTCATAGTTACAGTTGTTTGATAATAAGAGATAAAAGGTAATAAAAAAATAGACCCAAATGAAAAATAGTAGTTTGTGGCCAATAAGTACGGTGTCAAATAATTTCCTGAGAGTATATCGCTCTCTTGCCAACAATGATTCTGTGTCATACAGAAAAACATTGTACCAGTACCATTTGCACAAGGCCAGGAAAATTCATTTTATGATATTCAGAATAGTTTTCAAACTATGAAACTTCAAAATGTTTGAAATTTTAAAATGTTCCAACAAGTGAAGTTTTTCTTTCCTAGAAAGACATTTCCCATTTAGGGGAATGAGGTGGGAAAGACAGAAATCTTGTTCCTTTAATTTTCTTTATTATAAAAGTAATAACTGGGGGTGCCTTGGTGGCTCAGTCAGGTAAGCATGCAACTCTTGGTTTCAGCTCAGGTCATAATCTCAGGGTCATGAGAGTGAGCCCCACATCAGGCTCCATGCTCAGTGGGGAGTCTGCTGGAGGTTCTTTCTCTCCTCCTCTCTCTGTCCCTCACCCCTGCTTGCATGCATGTATGAACATTCTCTCTCTCTCTCAAATAAATAAATAAATAAATGTTTTTAAAAAAAAGTAATACATGCCCAGTGGGGGGAAAAAAAACCGAAAAGTATTAGAGAAGAAAATAATCATCACTGAACCTGCACCTAGAAATAATGTCTGTTAATATTCCAAAACATTTTCCTAGTCTGTGTGTGTGTGTGTGTGTGAAGGGCCATTCTATATATATGCTTTTGTGTTGTGTTTTTAATTTTATCATGAACATTTTCTCATGTCCTTTAAAAAGTCTGTATCAGTAATGACTGTTTTATCTAATATTCTGTGTCACTGTGCCATAATTTGTAGCTTAATCATCATGTGTGTACTTACTTATCAGGTTACCTTAACAGTAAGTATCTAGATGAAAAGGTAAGGCTAGGAAAGAGTCCAGTTTAGTTCTATTTCTCAGCATCTTCAGCTTAGCTTATTTTTCTTCCAGCGACTAAATTGAGCACACTCTGCATTATATGAGTTTTCAGACACTTCCCATGCTGCCTCTCATTTCGCTCTTTCCTTCCCATTTGATTTGCTTCAGCGGGAAGAGAGGCAGAACATGTCTCCTCCCCTTGGGGAGAGTCTTCCCCAGAAGAAATCCGTTTTGGCAGTCTTACCTACAGCGATCCTCGTGAGCGAGAACGTGATCAGCATGATAAAAATAAAAGGTAACAGCCTTCCCCAGCAAGGGCTGCAGTTTCATAATGCTTGGATTCCCCCAAATCAAGACTCTTGCTGTAAGAAAGGTATGTTACGTGCCTTTGGTATCGAGCTTGTTTCTTCTTAAAGGAACTGACAGGAAATCTTTTGAGTTTTATCCAGGCTTCTGGACCCCGCCAATACCCAGCAATTTGATGACTTTAAGAAATGCTATGGAGAAATCCTCTATCGCTGGGGTCTGAGAGAGAAACGAGCTGAGGTGCTGAAGTTTGTCTCCTGTCCTCCTGATCCTCACAAAGGGATTGGTGAATATGAGTTTCTTTTCCTATCACTCTCTGAAAAGGCCTATAATTTATTTTGTAACATAAGACTTGGAGTGAAGTCTTTTAGCTGCTCACAAGCAGAAATTTCTGAAGCATTCGAAGTCTGCTCTAACCTTCCAAAAACCCTTTCATTCCATGACAAGAATAAATTTCTCTTCTAAGTGGAAGTAATTTTAAACACAGTACTTAGATGTCGATTTGAAGGAGGGGTACTCATTCATATATTCAACTAATATATATCAGGCTAGCACATTCCTTCCCCTCGTGGAACTCACAGACTAGTGGGGGAGAAAAATTTAAAAATTAGAGGTTGTGATCAGTGTTAATGAGCAAACATAAAGGATGTTGGTGCAGGGAGAGCAAGGAGGGAGGATTTCAGGTGATGTTTGGCCAAAAGGCCTTTCTGAGGGGCTGAGACTAAAGGATGAGAAACCATCTGTGCAGAGAGCAGCAGACATCAAACAAGTGAAGCAAGGACAGTGGCTAGAACACAGTGAGTGAGAAGAGGGGTACCAAATTAGATTGTAAGATAATTAGGGACTTGCAAGTCATGGTACAGAATTAGGATGTATTCTGAGTTCAATGGTAAACTTCAAAGGGTTTTAAGAGGTATAAGTGACATGCTCTGGTTCCTATTTTAAGAGAATCACTGGCTATTATATGAAGAAAGGCTTGGAGGGGGAGGGGTAGAAGTTTGAAGACTGTTAGGGTAGTCTGAGGGAGATGACTGCCTAGCCCTGGGCGATGTCAACAGAGGGGGAGAGGGGGATGGATTAGGAATACATTTCAGAGGTAGACTCAGCATGATATGCTAACAAATTGGATGTGGGATTGAGAGGAAGGGACAAAACTTAGATGATTCCTAGGTTTCCATCTTGGGCAACTGAGGGGGGTGCGTGGTGGTGTCATATTCTCAGATAGAAGAGGCTGGAAGAGAATTAAGAGGTCTGTTTGGGACAGACCATACAAGTCATCTAGGCTGCCAGATGTGAGTCTGGAGCTCAAACGGGAGCCTGGGGGGAGAACTAGCAATTTGGGAATCTTCAGCATGTAGGTGGTACTTGGAGCTGTGAGAATGCGTATGACCTGGGACCTGGGGGTGGGGAGGGAGAGTACAGGGAG
This sequence comes from Canis lupus dingo, assembly GCF_003254725.2. NCBI lineage: Eukaryota > Metazoa > Chordata > Mammalia > Carnivora > Canidae > Canis > Canis lupus. Next base: position 75,956,932 of record NC_064247.1, read on the forward strand.
AGTGAGAGCCTGCCCACTCTGGGCCTTGAGAGAAGCCAGCACTCGCAGCTTGAATCTAGAGGAAGAGCCAGGAACAGACTCAGAAGGCAACACCAGTGAGTTTTAAGGAGAAGCAAGAGTGTAATCTGAAAGGAGCTAAGAGAAGAGATGTGTTTTAAAGGGTGACATGGAGGGTGATCTGAGCACACACTGATTCCCTCTCTCCCCCACACACCTCCACCAAAGCATCTATCCAGAGCTTTCCTGAAAAGGCATAACTGAGGGGAGTAATGTCAGCATACCCTTGAGGACCAGGGAGGCAGGTATCTTAGTGGTAGCTGATGTTACGAGGCCTGAACTGACAGGCAGAGAAACAACCACACGTGACAGAACCACCGCCCCTACTCCCAATGGATCAGGGTTTGGTGATGCCCAGCGCCTCTAGGAGTGGTACGAAGGTGAGACTAAACACAGGAGGATTGTTTGATAAGCCCTTCTAGGCTCCCCACGTCCCTGCAGGTTATGACTCTTCCTCTACTACAACAGAAATTTCATCCTCCAGAGAAGGCAGACACTTTTCCAGATTGAAAGGGCCCACCAAGCACCTCGTGTGGTGAGTGAAGACAGACCTGGGATAGAGAGAGTACTCTGGGAGCTTCCAGGGAGGGACAACAGGACACACAGAGAGGATAAGGAATGTGGGCACTACCACACCTCTCAGGAGTGGTGAGCTGGATACTGAAAGGGAGACGACGATGCAGCAATGCCTTTGGAATTCTCCAGAAAATGATTTCTAACCCAGGATCCTGCCCCAAATGATCAGTCCTGTGTGAAAGTAAACCTTCAGCCTATCTAGGAAAGCAGAGTCAGGTGACGGTAAAGGGAGATCCACATAGCTGACCCAGAGACAGACCCTTCCAGGTTGGTTTCAGGAACGTTTCCAAGAAGAGAAAGTTAGGGTAATACCTAGTAGATTTCAGTGTCCAGTATATTTATAGAGATTCAGATATTTGAGAGAGGGTTTGCAAGTGAATTATGGTAAGCAAATTAAGCAAACAAAAACAAAATGGTTGCTAAGGAAAACCAAATGTGCAAGAAAGGAAAAGTTGTCATGGTACGTGGCTTGGCTTAAATACTGTTCACCTGGCTAGATGATGTGAAAATAAAATGTTGATCTAACCAAGTAATAATAGAACTGTGTGGGGAAGATGAGGCATGGGGTATATATGTGGTTAGATGGATTGAGGAGTGAAAAAAGCTTCCACAGGAAAGTTGAGATAATGCTGAAATGTGGAAATTAAGAATTAGCTTCATAAATGGGTAGAAACCAAAAGTTACATGAGTTGGAAGGATTTCCTCCAGGGAGTGATGGGCGAGGGAGTGGAAGGGAATACTGATTTTGTTAATAAGACATATAGCATTATTTGACTCATTAAGTTGTGTGTATATAGTTTTAATTTAAAAAGCCCAAACAAGGGGTACCTGGCTGGCTCAGTTGGTGGAGCAGATGACTCTCAGTGTCAGGGTTTTGAGTCTGAGCCCCACATTGGGTGTAGAGATTACTTAAAATCTTAAAAAACAAACCAAAGTAATACAGAGATTTAGATACTGAATAACAAGGATTTTTTTTTTTAAGATTTTATTTATTTATTAGGGAAAGCACAAGCTAGTGGCAGAGGGAGAAGCAGGCTCCCACTGAGCAGGGAGCCTGATGCGGAGCTTGATCCCTGGACCCTGAGAACATGACCTGAGCAGAAGGCAGATGCTTAACTTACTGAGCCACCCAGGCACCCCAACAAGGATTATTTTAATATGGATTATTTTGGCATATGTACTTGAGGAAATGCAAAGACGCAAAAGGCTATTTGGGCAATATATTTTTCAGAGCATCTAAGCACATGAAAGTGTACCAGAGAAAGAACAATGAAGACCTGGAACAATTTGTCTTTTAGAATTAGTATTCAGACAAATATATGAATCACAGAGATTGGTAACTGATACATTGCGCTCTTAGTGACATCTATTATTGTAAGCATCATGCCAGGTTATGTTGGCCATAGAAGGAAACACAAGGTGTGGTTTGGGGGTGGTGTCAATAAGTCTGTAATCCAGTTAGAGAAGTAAAACAGGAACTCATGAAGACTTAAATGATACTGATGAATGAATAGTATGTTCTAATATCATTACAAACAGAATTGCAAGATTTCAACAGGGGTAGGATTATGAAAGATACACTCACACACAAATGCATTACGTATTTTCATCTTTATTATTTATTACTTTGGAAGATTTGGACTGCTCAAATCTAGCGAATAGCAGATATTGAGAGAAAAATACTACAGAGTTCCCAGGACTACAGTTAGTCTCCAACTGCTGGAAAACCAGCAGTTTCCTCTTGGACTTATCACATCTGCAAGGGTCATCCCATATCAGCAGCAAATTTTAGGAATAAAATGGTTTTCTTTGAAGGGGTTAGATTAATAAGAAGGGCTCAAGGCTTCATTTGAGGGGATAATGCTAGACAGAATATTTTTTTCATAAACCATCTCCATTACAAGATGATTTTCGATTTTGTTTTTTCCCATTGTGCTATGTGGCACTTGATCATCATGGTGGCAGAGCAAGGCATTTGACCGCCCCCCAGATTTGCCCCAGAGATGTGCGTCTGTCTGCTTAAATTTTGTTCAGCAATTTTCTACTTCCATTTATTAACTTAATGTCTTATTTATTTACATTTGGTTTTATTCACATTTGTGTAATTGATGATAATTAATACACACAGCTCTCCTGCATGTAAGGCTATGTGATGCTAAGCCTTTGGAACTGGCTTCTATCTGGAGGTTTCTTTCTTTCTTTCTTTTTTTTTTTTTTTTTTAAAGATTTATTTATTTATGATAGACATGGAGAGAGAGAGAGAGAGAGGCAGAGACACAGGAGGAGGGAGAAGCAGGCTCCATGCCAGGAGCCCGACGCGGGACTCGATCCCGGGACTCCAGGATCACACCCTGGGCCAAAGGCAGGGGCCAAACCGCTGAGCAACCCAGGGATCCCCTATCTGGGGGTTTCATAAAGCCTTGGGAATCATAATTTCTTTTTTTTTTTTTTAAGATTTTATTTATTCAGGAGAGACAGAGAGAGAGGCAGAGACATAGGTAGAGGGAGAAGCAGGCTTTTTGAGAGGAGCCTGATGTGGGACTCGATTCCAGGACCCTAGGATCACAACCTGAGCCAAAGACAGATGCTCAACCACTGAGCCACCCAGGTGCCCCAAGAACCATAATTTGATCATTTATGTGCCAGACGTACTTTTCTTGTCCTTACTAATTTGTCCATTAGGAAGCACAAATGATCCATTTCACATTTGCTGGATTTTACCTGCAAAGCCTACACCCTTGGTCATATGCTTCCTTCCCAGAGGTCCCCAAGTTTGTCAGTATTCCTGTAAAAGACACCTTGACAGCTTGTGATTTCACACAAACTCTGCATCCCTTCGTATCTCCAGATGTGGTGAGAGTCAGCATCAGCATAGCCCAGATGTGTGCCTGTCCTTCTCAACTAACGGCCATTCTGTTATGTATAACAGAGGCAAGAGAGAAAAGAGAGGCAAGAGAGAAATATTAGAATTACATTTAGTGACTTAGTGTTTTTGTATCCCCTATCTTTGTGAGTTTATATCTACCTAGAAATTGTCCACATCCTCCCAAATGATTCATTAATTAACTAAGTGAAATATCAGTTCAAAATCTTAAAGTTAGTAATGATTTTAGAGATTACATTCAAACTGACATAGTATGGAGAAGCACAGTTACCAATGACATACTGAAATTTTCAGAGAGAGAACGTTTTAATAATTTTGCCCAGATAGATATGGAGAATAATTAAGTTCACATTTACAGTAATCTCAAATGTCAAAGAACCCCTTTTTATTTATTTTTTTATTTTTAAAAAAAATTTTTTTAAAGATTTTATTTATTTATGAGAGACACAGAGACAGAGAGAGAGAGAGGCAGAGACACAGGCAGAGGGAGAAGCAGGCTCCATGCGGGGACCCCGACATAGGACTCGATCCCGGACTCCAGGGTCATGCCCTGGGCCAAAGGCAGGCGCTAAACCGCTGAGCCACCCAGGGATCCCCACATTCTCATATTTTTAAAGGTTGAATCTTATCAAACCAATAAAATTAGTCAAGGAAATGTAAGAAATTTCAACTAATTAGGCTTTTCACAAGAACATTAATCAAAATCTTTCCTAACAAAGAAAGTTATGCATAGGGTGACAAGACATGGCTATTTTTCACCAAACTTATCAAACCAGTTTAATTTGTCTCAGGATTTACCAGAACTGGGACTACCATTAAATTTTTCCTTAGTTACCATGTATTTTAAAAGTTTTTATTGGGGGGGACACCTGGGTGGTTCAGTGGTTGAGTGTCTGCCTTTGGCTTGATCCTGGGGTCCTGGGATTGAGTCCTGTATCAGGCTCCCTGCAGGGAGCCTGCTTCTCCCTCTGCTTATTCTCTGCCTCTCTGTGTGTCTCTCATGAATAATATTAAAATCTATTTAAAAAAAATAAAAGTCTTTACGGGTACATTTTTGTGATTGCCCTTTGTCCTGAGGCAGAGGAACTGGCCCTGGTACAAGAAAGGAACCTTCCTCCATTATGGGAGGGGAGAAGTAGATGAACAGGAAGGGAAATTTGAAGGTTTGGCAGCTGGAGGTGAATGCTTGTGTTTTCTCAGGGAAAAGGAGAGGCCATTAGGTGAGAGAGGAGGCAGGCAGTGAGGTGGGTCAAGAGCCCATGGGCTGTGGTAGAGGCAAGAAGTGCCATCGGGAAAGTGGCATAGAAGCCACTGTGCAACACTGGGAGTTGGTTGGTTGGGTGTTGTGTGTTTAGTGAGAAGTGTATCTTGCCATTGGGCCTTCCCTCAGGAGCGCTGGGGGCAGACATCGAGTGGGTAGCTGAAAGCTTCCATCTGGGCTGGAGGTTCTGCTGGATGGTACCCTGGAGGGAGAATTGGGAATACTTGCAAAAAAGTGATGATAATGTCATGCCACTTAGGCTGGCCCTAGGGGAAATTCTCGCTAGAAAGGGTGAAAGGGTGGAGGCAAGGACCTGGGAGGCCAGGTGTGCACAGGGTTGGGGGGTAGCTTTTGAAGCTTTTGGCACCACTAGGGATGGTGCCAAGAACTGGGGTCAAGAGAAGATTAAGAACCAAGGACAGAATCCTGAGGGAACCAGGGTGGGGGAGTTGTCCAGAGTGCCATAGATGAGGGCAGACAAGAGGCAAGGATGGCAAAGCCAGGTGGCATTTCCTCAAAGGGAGAGGGTGACAGTCTTCAGGCAGTAATGGGGCACAGGTCTGCTGTTCCTGTCCCAGCACTCCTTGGGACTCTGGACCCATGCAGCCTTTCCTCCAGAGGCTGGCAGAGGCGGTAGGCTGCAGGCAGGGCCAGGTGCCAAGGGCACTGTTGGAAGAGAGTGTGCAGCCATGGGAAGGTTTGTTCCTGGGGGACACACTGGAAGCTGGGCAGGGGAGATGGGATCAACACAGGCCGCCAGGACTCAGGGTCATGGCTGCGGCGCACAAGGATGTGGATGGTGGGTTAGCCCTCAGGGTCTGGGGACCAGCTGTCAGGGGGTCCTGACCACAGAGTCCTGAACGGCTTGTCTTGTGCCTCTTGCTCATTGGTGTACAGTAAGGAAGACACTGTGACTCTGATCAGCTGTTGCCAGATTTCACTGAGTCCTTCAGTTCTGTCAACAAACAATTGGTGGCCACCTCTCTGAGCCAGGCCCCTGCAGCCATGGGCATAGAGGATTAGGCATAACCACCACCTGGGGTTTTCACTCCAGGCCTCCCAACCTGGGCATCTTCTGCACTGTCCACCTGCACCCAGCCTGCAGTGACAGCAACTTGTCTGCTTCTGCTGTTTGTTTGTTTGTTTGTTTGTTTATTTATTTATTTATTTATTTATTTTTAAGATTTTATTTCTTTATTCATGAGAGAGAGACAGAGACAGAGAGACAGACAGAGACAGGCAGAGACACAGGCAGAGGGAGAAGCAGGCTCCATGCAGGGAGCCTGATGTGGGACTCGATCCTGGGTCTCCAGGATCACACCCCAGGCTGAAGGCAGCACTAAACCGCTGAGCCACTGGGGCTGCCCTGCTTCTGCTGTTTAAATAAAAAAGAGAGTCATTGTTGTAATAGAATCCCTGCAGACTCCTAAGATGCATACTTCATTCTTACTCACAGCACCCAGTTTCCTTTTGCAGAACTAACTTACCATGTCTCTTGTTTTGGCCACCTTCAACCATTTGCAGAGTTTGGTGTGTACTGCAGCCACTGCCGGAGTGAGGTCCGTGGCACACAGTGTGCCATCTGCAAAGGCTTTACCTTCCAGTGTGCCATCTGCCATGTGGCGGTACGAGGATCGTCCAATTTCTGCCTGACCTGCGGACATGGTGGGCACACCAGCCACATGATGGAGTGGTTTCGGACCCAAGAGGTGTGTCCCACTGGGTGTGGATGTCACTGCCTACTTGAGAGTACATTCTGAACTCACAGACCATGGGAGTTGTCGCAAATCCCAGAGGATCCCATAATGTTGGATGACAAGCTATCCACCAGGAAGGAGGCTCCAGAAAGCCATTCCCAACTAGGCTAGAGCATGTTCCCCTCAAAGACTGACACAGCACCAGCTGTTCATGAGCTTTTGCTTCCCTTCTGCTTGGCTGTTGATGGCATGGATGTCACCAGGAAAGAGGAGGGCAGATGTGCAGAACCATATAGCCAGGTGGGAATTTTCTCGAAAAGCATCTGCCTCCAGAGCTGTGTTTACCTTCAAAGTGTTAATCATAAACCACTAAATGGCATCCTTTCTGTTGCCATTTCAGACCAAGGTCAGATGCAAAGGATGGTCTCCTGAGCAGGACAGTCAACATTAACTTAGTTGACAAGTGGGTCTGTGATATAAGTTGGTACATTTAAATGAACTGATGAATAGTGGCCTTTTAAAAATGATACTTAAATTATAAATATATGATGTACTTAAGGATTCTAAAGATGTCTCTTTTGTTTGTTATTTATTTCTCTTCAAGCTGTTCTCCCTTGGCTAATAAAATTCAGGTAATTGTTCTGAAAAAAAAAAAAAAGACGAAGAAGGTTGAACAATGTTTTAGTGAATTCCTGTTTCTAATTGAAGTTAACTCTTTTGGATAGGACCAAAGTCAGTACTCAGTACTCAGATTTTCAAAGGAAATGCTGATTTACTCTTGTCATCTGACAGGAGAAAATGGAATTTGTTATTTAAGTTTCTTTCCAACCCCAAGAGCCTTTTTTTTTTTTTTTTTAAGATTAACTCCTTTATTTTAGAGAGAGAATGGAGTTGGGGGGGTGGGGGCGGGCAGATGAAGAAGGAGAGAAAATCCTAAGCAGACCCTGCGCTGAGCACAGAGCCTGATGAGGGCTCGATCCCATGACTCAGATCATTACCTGAGCCGAAACCAAGAGTTGGATGCTCAACTGACTGCTCTATCCAGGCGCCCCAACCCCTAGTCATTTTTTTAATGTTTATTTTTTTAAAATATGTATTTATTTGAGAAGCAGGGAGAGTGGCAGAGGGAGAGGGAAGAAGCAGGCTCCCCATGGAGTAAGGAGCTTGGCTTGGAGCTTGATCCCAGGATCCTGGTATCATGACTTGAGCTAAAGGCAGACACTCAACCAAGTACTCCTCTCCAAGAGTCTTAATCATTTCATTTAGCAAAAGGATAATGAGATGGCTTCATAGCATTGATATTCAAGTGTCCCATTGCTCCTGAGCAGGTTGGCTGAGTTCCAGTAAGTTCCTTCCACTCTTCATTTGGGCTCCCTCACAGACTTTGTATTTTTTGTTTATGTGCATTCTAAGTGGCTGTGACTCAGATGTCCACCTGTTTTATTCTCAAAATGATTTTCAACTCTTCACATATATGTGCCAGGAAAGAGAAATCTTAGAATTTTACAATCCCAAGTTGATTAACTTAAGAAATATAAGTACATATCTCAAAATTTGTTGTACATCACTGTTTTTTATTTTTTAAAAGATTTTATTTATTTATTCATGAGAGGCAGAGACACAGGCAGAGGGAGAAGCAGGCTCCATGCAGGGAGCTCAACATGGGACTCGATCCTGAGTTTCCAGGATCACACACCTTAGGCTACAGGCGGCACTAAGCTGCTGCGCCACCGGGGCTGCCCACATCACTGTTTTAAACTATAGGTCAGGACCTAGTATTAGTATATAAAAGCCAACATTAAAGAAATGGAATAGAGTAGAAGAGAAATGATGAGCATGTACCATACAAGGGGTAAATATCATTTTCTGTGACTTGTTTATGAGTGTATATGTACACATTCTCACACATGTATAATGAATCACAATTTAATTCATTTCTTACTAAGGGTTGTGGTCAAAGCATTGTTTCAGATGATGCTTTTACTTTGTCCCCTGTTTTGCCAGGTGCAGAACACCATGATGTAAGGGAAGTTTGGATTGTATGGAGTGAGAGCAGAGGTTTAGCCTGGTCTCTGATCAAGGTCAGATGCCAGCATCTCTGCAGAATGAGCTGAGTAGGTGCAACAGGTAGTTTGGGAGGGTTATAAAGGAGGTGACCCAGGAAACCTGGATTCGTCCACTATTTTTCACTTGTTTGTATTGAGGCTGCTGTAAGGTGATCACAGAATAGGTTGACTGATTTACAGTAAGATAAAAGATCTGTCATGTTCCTCAGTGAAATCACACCATTTGCAGAGAACAGTCTTTCTGTTCCCCACTGCTCAAGCTAATATAAAATCTGTCTCTATCTGTCCCCATCAACAATTAGGTGTTTTTATTGTCTTGGTTTATTATTGTAAGAACCTTATCTTCTAAAACTGAAAAATCTTCTAAAACTGAAAAATCTAAATAATGGGTATTAAGAAACTTAAAGCTTAAAAGATTACACACAGTGTCTTTCAATATGTGTGTAACTTTTGAATTTCTAAGTTACCAGAACAAAAAGCCTAATGTTTATTATTTGTCTATTTATTTTCAAAAATCTAATATTTAAAAAAATAGTCACATTTGCGAGGGAGCAGGAAGATGATAGCAGATTGGGAGGACCCTAGACTTGTCTCAGCCCATGAATACAACTAGATAACTATCAAATCATCCTAAACACCCCAGAAGTTGACATGAAGACTGACAGAACAAACTCCTCAACTAAAGGGAAAGAAGAGGACCCACCAAAGAAGGTAGGGAGTGTGGAAACATGGTCTTGGGGAGAAATGGATTGTGGCTGCTGTGGAAGAGAGGTAGTTGTGGTCATAGTGAAGGGCAAGAGAGGGCAACACATGGGGAAACACAAGGAGAACTTTTCCTCAAATCCATTGGCTTGGGAAATGAGAGGGGCTCAATTTTGTGAGTTCTTGTAACTAGTGTGGCTTAAAGCCTAGAGTTTAAAGGTCAATAGACTTGGCTGGGATAGAGCCTGAAAGGCACTGTGCTGTTCCTGGAGAAAAGGCAGACAAACAACTGGGGGGATACAGTTTGGAAACAGGATTTCAAGAGGGCCTGGGGAACACAGTAGGGAGAGTGTTTGCTCTTCCCAGAGCATGTCTTTAAGAGGCAGCATTCATAGAGATACCTTTCTAGGAACAGAGAAGCTGTCTGGTGCCATTTCCTTCCCCTGCCCCTCAGCATAAACACAGAGCCACCTGTGGGAAGCAGCACAGTACAGACACTGGCTGCCTAACTTGTTTACACTAAGCTTTCTCCCCTCCCCAGGCTGTGCTCCAGTGGAGCACAGTTTTCAGTCACGCTTATCTCAGTCCCTGCACACCACGTCCCTCCCAGAGAAGACCATCACAAAGCCCTGTCTGTACCACATCTGACCAGAGGGTTTTGCAGGGCCTCAGTTCCAGTGGAGGTGGTTACAGGTCTCATTTCACAAGCAGACCAGAGCACACCTAGTTAAAACTCACTATGTTCAGGCCAGGGACCAAACAGTGCCCATAGCAAGCAAGGAGAACCTCTGCAGATGACTGGCCTGAAGGATATAGCAGCCAGAACACGGCAGCAGAGCACACACAGTATACATTAGAGACATTTCTGAAGTGTCAGTCCCTGGGCACTACATGGCTTCTTCATAAAGCCATTCCTTTTATTTATTTATTTTTAAAGATTTTATTTATTTATTCATAGACAGAGAGAGAGAGAGAGGCAGAGACACAGGCAGAGGGAGAAGCAAGCAGGCTCCACGCAGGGAGCCGGATGCAGGACTCGATCCCGGGTCTCCAGGATCACACCCCAGGCTGCAGGTGGCGCCAAACCGCTGCACCACCGGAAGCCATTCCTTTTAGACATAACTGGCTTTTGTAACATAAAGAAGCAGGCAGAGACTCAAAATGAGACAAAGGAATTTATCTCAAATGAAAGAACAAGATAAGGCCACAACCAGAGATGTAAGCAAAACAGATATTGGAGTACCTGGATGGCTCAATCGGTTAAGTGCCTGACTCTTGATTTCAGCTCAGGTCATGATCTCAGGGTCATGGAATTGAGCCCCATACCAGGCTCCCTGCTCAGCAGGAAGTTTGCTTGGGATTCTCTCTCTACTTCTGCCCCTCCCCCTACTCACACTCTCACTGTCTCTAAAATGAATAAATCTTAAAATAAAATAAAATAAAATAAAATGAAATGAAATGAAATGAAATGAAATAAAATAAAATACAGAAGTAACATGCCTGATTGAGAATTTATTTATTTATTTTTTTTTTTATTTTTTTTTTTTTTCTGATTGAGAATTTAAAGCAATGATCATAAGAATACTCACTGGACTGGAGAAAAGACCAGAAGACATCAGTGAGAGCCTTACCATAGAGATAAAAGACTTATAAAAGAATCAACCAGAGATAAGGAGTTCAATAAATAAGATTAGAAACACGATGCAATGATGCAATGAATAGCACGCTGGAAGAAGCAGAGGAAGGAATTAATGATCTAGAAGACAGTGGAAAGCAATGAAGCAGAACAAAGAAGGAGGAATTATGCAAAATAGGACTAGACTTAGGAAACTTAGTGACACCATTAAATATAATAACAAATGCATTACAGGAGTCCCAGAAGAAGAGAGGGAAAAAGGGCAGAAAATTTACTTGAATAAATAATAGCTGAAAACTTCCCTAAATTGGGGAAGGAAACATATCCAGATCCAGAAGGTATGGAGAACTCCCATTAAAATCAACAAAAGCAGGCCCACACTAAGACATAGTATTAAAATTGCAAAACATACTGATAAAAAATCTTAAAAGCAGTAAGACAAAAGAAGTCATTAACTTGGAAGGGAAAACCCACAAGGTTAGCTGGGGAAATTTTAGTAGAAACTTTGCAAGCCAGAGGGAATGGCAAAATATATTCACAGTACTGAATGGGAAAAAATCTGCAGCCAGGAATACTCTATCCAGCAAGGCTATCATTCAGAATAGAATAAGAGATAAAGAGTTTCCCAGAGAAACCAGAAATAAAGGAGTTTGTGACCATTAACCAGTCTGCAAGAAATATTAAAGGTTACTCTTTGAATGGAAAGGAGAGACCAAAAGTGACAGTATAAAGGTAGGAAACACAAAAGCGGTAAAAATGAATGTTCCTGTAAAAAATCAGTCAAAGAACTCACACAAAAAGAATATAAAATATAATAGCATATACCTGAAACATGGAGAGAAGAGGAGAAAAGAATGGGTTCAAACTTAAATGACCATCTACTTAATATAAACTGCTATTTGCAGAAGACGTTATGTACAAACCTAATGGTAACCATATATCAAAAACCACTAATAAACATGCAAAGAATAAAGAGAAAGAAATCCAAATCTATCACTAAAGAAAGTCAGCAGACCATGAAAGACAAGAAAGGATCAGAGAAAATCTTCAGAAACAACTACAAAACTAGTAATAATATGACAATAAATACATATCTGTCAATAATTACTGTGAATGTAAATGAACTAAATACTCCAATCAAAAGACATAGGGTGACAGAATGGATTAAAAAAACAAGACCTGTCCAGGGCACCTGGGTGGCTCAATAGGTTAAGCATCTGACTCTTAGTTAAACCTCAGCTTGTGATCTTGTGGTCATGGGATTAAGCTTTGCATGAGGCTCCATGCTCAGCACATAGTCTGCTTCAGATTCTCTCTCCATCTCCCTCTGCCCCACCTCTTTTCCCACTTTTGCATGTGTTTTTTCTCTCAAATAAATAAATAAAATCTTTAAAAAAAAAAAAAAAGCCAACAACCCAAGACTCATCCATGTGTTGCCTACAAGTGACTCATTTTAGGCCTAAAGACACCTGCAGATTGAAAGTGAGGGGATGTAGAAACATTTGTCAGGCAAATGAAATGTCAAAAGAAAGCTGGAGTAGCAATACTTACATCAGATAAATTAAACTTTAAAACAAAGAATGTAACAAGAGGCAAAGAAGGGCACTTTCTAATAATAAAGGGAACAATCCAACAAGAAGATACATTTGTAAATATACACCCAACAAGGGAGCACCCAAATACATAAAACAATAATAACAAGCATAAAGGGACTAATCTATGATAATAATACAATAATAGTAGGGAACTTTAACACCCTATTATATCAATGGGGACAGATCATCTAAACAAAGTCAACAAGAAAATGCTTTTTTTGTGTGTGTATTTTTTTATTGGAGTTCGATTTGCCAATATATAGCATAACACCCAGTGCTCATCCCATCAAGTGCCCCCCTCAGTGCCTGTCACCCAGTCACCCCATCCCCCCACCCACCTCCCTTTCCACTACCCTTTGTTCATTTCCCAGAGTTAGGTGTCTCTCATATTCTGTCACCCTCACTGATATTTCCCACTCATTTTCTCTCCTTTCCCTTTTATTCCATTTCACTATTTTTTATATTTAGAAAGGACGAATACCCACCATTTGCTTCAACGTGGATAGAACTGGAGGGTATTATGCTGAGTGAAGTAAGTCAATCAGAGAAGGACAAACATTATATGGTCTCATTCATTTGGGGAATATAATAAAATGGCTTTGAATGACACACTGGGCCAGATGGACTTAACAGATATATTCAGAACATTTCATCCTAAAGCAACAGAATGCACATTCTTCTCAAGTGCACATGGAACATTCTCCAAAATAGATCACTTATTAGGCCACAAAATAGGCCTCAACAAGTACAAGAAGATGAGTCATACCATGCATCTTTTCTGACCACTGAACTATGAAACTAGAAGTCAACCACAAGAAAAAAATCTGGAAAGACCAAAATTATGTAGACATTAAATAAGATGCTACTAAACAATGGATGGGCCCATGAGGAAATAAAAGAAGAAATTTAAAAATACATGAAAACAAATGAAAAGGAAAACACACTTGTCCAAAGCTTTGGGATGCGGCAAAATTGGTCCTAAGAGAGGAGTATAGGAGGAGGAGTATAGTATACTCCTCCTAAGAGAGGGGTATATAGCAATACAAGCTTACCTCAAGAAGCAAGACAAATCTTAGCCTTACAACTGAAAGAACTAGAAAAGAAAAACAAATGAAGCCTAAAGGCAGCAGAAGGAAGAAAATAATAAAGATTAGGGCAGAAATAAATAATACAGAAACTTAAAAAAAATAGAACAAATCAATGAAACCAGAGCTGGTTCTTTGAAAAAAATTAATAAAATTGAGAAACCTCTAGCCAGACTTATCAAAAAGAAGGGACCCAAACAAATAAAATGGCAAACTAGAAAGAAATAGCAACCAACACCACAGAAATACAAATAATTATAAAAGAATATTATGAAAAGCTATATACCAACAAATTGGAAAGCCTAGAAGAAATGGATAAAATCCTAGAAACATATAAATTACCAAAACTGAAACAGGAAGAAATAGAAAACAGACTGATAACTAGCAAAGAAATTGATTCAGTAATCAAAAACTTCCACCAAACAAAAGTGTAGGACCATATGGTTTCACAGGCAAATTCTACCAAACATTTTTAAAAAATATTTTATTTATTTATTCATGATAGACACAGAGAGAGAAAGGGAGAGACACAGGCAGAGGGAGAAGCAGACTCCATGCATGGAGCCTGATGCAGGACTCGATCCCAGGACCCCAAGATCATGCCCTGAGCCAAAGGCAGATGCTCAACTGGGAAGCCACCCAAGGCATCCCTCTACCAAACATTTTAAGAAAAGTTAATACTTACTCTTCTCAAACTATTCCAAAAAATAGAAAAGGAAGAAAACTTCCAAATTCATTCTATGAGATTAACATTACCCTGATACCAAAACTAGATAAAGATACCACTAAAAAAGAGAATTACAGGCCAATATTCCTGATGAATATAGATGCAAAAAATCTCAATAAAATACTAGCAAACTAAATCCAACAATACATTTAAAAAATCATTCACCACGACCAAGTGGGATTCATTCATGGGTTGCAAGGGTGGCATTAGCAAATCAATCAACGTGATGATATACCACACTAATAAAAGAAAGGATAAGAACCATATGTAATCATTTCAGTAGATGCAAAAAAAAATTTTTAACAAAGTACAACATCCGTTCATGATAAAAACCCTCAATAAAGTAAGTGTAGAGGAATTATACCTCAACATATAAAAGCCATATATAAAAAATCTACAACTAATATCCTAAATGGGGGAAAGCTGAGAGCTTCTCCTCTATGGTCAGGAACAAGACAGGGATGTCCATTCTTACCACTTTTATTCAACATAGTGCTGTAAGTCCTAGCCATAGCAATCACACAACAAAATAAATAGAAGGCATCCAAATCAATAAGAAATAAGTAAAATGTTCACTATTCACAAAGCCCAGTGACTATATTCCCTAGGCTGTGCCTTTTATCTCCATGACTTCTCATTCCATAACTGAAAGCCTGTACTATCACTCTACCTCACCCATTTTGCTCATGTCTGCACCCCACCCCCTGCCCACTTCTGGCAACCATCAATTTGTTCCCTGTATATATGGGTCTCTTTCTGCTTTTTTTTTTATTTGTATGTTTTATTTTCTAGATTCCTCATATCATATGGTATTTATCACATCTTCTTTATCCATTCATCTATGGATGGGCACTTTGGTATTGTATATAACATCCTCCATGTCTTGGATGTTGTAAATAATGCTGCATAAACATGTGTCTTTTCAAGTTAGCATTTTTTGTTTTCTTTGGGTAAATACTCAGTAGTGGAATTACTGGATCATATGGAATTTTATTTTTAATTTTTTGGGGGAACCCTCCATACTGTTTTCCACAGTGGCTGTGCCAATTTACATTCCCACCAACAGTGTGTGAGGATTTCTTTTCCTCCACACCCTCACCAACACTTGTTATTTCTTGTCTTTTTGATTCTAGCCATTCTAACAAGTGTAAGGTGATATCTCATTGTCATTTTGATTTGTATTTCTCAGATGTAGTGATGTTGAGCATCTTTTCATGTGTCTGCTGCCCATCTGTATATCTTCTTTGGAAAAATGTCTATTCAGGTACTCTGCCCATTTTTATTTGGATTACTTGGATTTTTTTGGTGTTGTATATATCTTTACATATTTTGGATATTAATCCCTTATCAAATGTATCATTTGCAAATCTCTTCTCCCATTCCATAGGTTACCTTTTCGTATTGTTGATAATTTCCTTTGCTGGGTAAAAGTTTTTTATTTGGTGTCATCCCAATTTTTGCTTTTATTTCCCTTGCCTCAGGAGATATAACTAGAAAAATATTGTAATAGCAATATCAAATAAATTATTGCCTATCTTTTCTTCTAGAAGTTTCATAGTTTCATATCCTACATTAGGTCTGTAATCCATTTTGAATTTATTTTTGTTTGTGGTGTAAAAAAGTTAATCAGTCCACTTTTGTCACTGGTTTTATTTTTCAGTTAATCTTTTTAAGGCATTGATCCATTTTTGCAAATTGGAGATATGCTACATACTAGTAATAGTGAAAATGCAAATTTGACAACATACTCAGTTGATATGCACATGTGCAATCTTTGAGGATATCCTTAAGAACATACTAAGAGATGAAATGTTTAAAATCATAGTTAATATGTGTCAAATTAGAGGAAACATACACATACACCAAATTATCTTTTTCCCCTCGAAGGCTTGACTTGCAGACCAGTTGAGAACACCAATGGTTTGAGGATCTTACTTGAGAAATAACTGCTATAGACAATGGGAAGTCATCAAGGAGAGTTAAATGGGAGAGCAACAGGTCAGTTAATTTGACCATGTGCAGATTAGAGGTGAAGAGATAGTGGAAAAGGACACTGGTTAGAAGTCTATTTCTGTGCTTTACTTAGTAGGAATACAGACACTAAGGCAAAAGAGATGAAAACCATCTCCTTGGGGAAAATGTCTGGTCAGCCTCGGTACTGCTTCCCAGAGGGAGAGAGCAACTGTCACTAAGAACAAGCACAGGGAGCTTATACTGCTCTGTACCTCTATCTTATTGTGCCAGACTTTGTTCTTTTAATCTTTCTATTTTTAGGTCATTGTGGATTCACATACAGTTGTAAGAAATAATACAAAGTGATCTGATGTACTATTCAATCAGTTCCTACCTATGGCAATGTCTTGTGTAATTGTTAAATATCACAACCAGGAAGTTGACTTTGGTACTGTCCGTCAACCTTATTTGCCTATTTTAGATGTACTCATGTATGTGTGTGTGGTGGTGGGGGAAGGTGTGTGGGTGTGTTTAGTTCTCTGCAATTTTATCACATGTAGATTCATGTAATCTGCCACCACCACAGTCAACATAACGAGTAGTGATCCCTCGTGCTGCCCTGTGATAGCCACCATCACTGCTGCGTGTGCGCACGCACACACACACACACACACACACACCACCTCCTAAGCTCCTGGCAACCACTAATTTGTTTTCCAGATCTGGGATGGTGTCGTTTCAAGAATGTTTTATAAATCTAATCATATAGTATATAATCTTTTGAGATTGGCTTTTTTCATTCATTGTAATTCCCTTGAGAGCCAGCCAAGTTGCTATGTGTTATTAGTAGCTTGTCCCTTTTTGTTGTTTAGAATATTCCATGGTATGGATGGACCACAATGTCTTTACCTGTTCACCTATTGAAGGACATTGTGTTGTTTCCAGTCTTCAGAATTGATTTTTGAAAATTATTTTCTTTAAAAACAAAAAAGTTTTCACTGCAATAAGTGAAAAATAGTTGGAAACAAAATTAATAATCTTCCTCTTTCCTCCTCAGCAACCAGTGTTAACAGCCTTGTCCTTATCCTTACATACTTTTTCACATACAAATGTGCAAATACTAGAATAATGTGGTTGTATTATATGCTTATGCTACTGTTAGCCTTCCTCACTTGAAAATACTTTATGATATCCCTCCAGTGATTAAAAGAAGAACTTTCCATTTGCAGCAATACTATCTAGGAAATACCAAAACTGGTACAGTAGTGCACCAGGACTTCTGGTCTGGACAAGTTAGACTTGCCTCTCCCGGCTCCTCCCTGCAAAGTATAACTCTTTAACTCTGAAAACAATACAAGAGACAACCAGAGAACTCTGCAAGGTAGAGAAAGAAAGCTGAATTGGTAGGGATACCAGGACTGGAGAAGCAACATAGAAAGAGGACATTTTATACCCCTTCCCCAACTCAGCTAAAGAAAGCAACCTGCACCCAGCATTTTCCAACCCCCAACCAAGCAGTAGAAGGCAGCTATAGTGGAACAAGAGCTCCACCAATGCCAGGTGAGCCAGACAGCCACAGCAAAAGATTAGTTGGGAACTCACTGACACCAAGCATCTGGGAAGTCCTGTTTATGTCTAGCAGCTGGGGAGATGCTTCCTTCCCCTCTGGGTCTGAAACTCTCTTTCCCAGTGGAAAGACACCTGGTGACCAGTGAGCAATTCTGCACTGAAACACCAGGTGGCTAGAGACACTGGCAAGGGGAATCTCACATGGCCAGCACCTGGCTCAGAAAGCCTCTTTATTCCCACATGCCTGAAAGGACCAGCCAGCCAGCCTGGAAAACTCCTTTGGCCCCCTCAGGCAGCACCAGCAGGGACCAGAGGAGCCCCAGTGGCTCTAGATAAATTAAGCTTCCCAAAATAACATCACAAAGTCTCTGAAAATTAAATTGTCATTGGAACTACAGTTCAGAAAAGTAGGCCAGGCCCACTTATAAACAATTAAACCTGAACAAGGTGACTGCCTGCTAAAATATAAGATTTAAATAGGACCCAGTGCCTCCTAACTTAATTGCCAAAATGTTCAGCATGCAATAGAAAATCACCCGTCACACCAAGAACCAGGCCAACACAATTTGAATAGAAAAGACAATTGAGGGTGCCTGGGTGGCTCAGTGGGTTAAGTGTCTGCCTTTGGCTCAGGTCATGATCCCAGGGTCCTGAGATGGAGTCCCACATTGGGCTCCCTGCTGAGCAGGGAGTCTGCTGCTCTCTCTCTGCCCCTCCCCACCGCTTATGATATCTCTCACTCTCTCTCTCAAATAAATAAATAAATAAAATATTTTTTTTAAAAAGAAGACAATTGACTGATGCCAACACTGCAATGAATAGATGTTAGAATCTCTTGACAAGGATTTCAAAGTAGCCATCATAAAAAAAAAAAAACTTCCACAACCAATTACAGATTCTCTTGAAACAAAAATATAGAAAAATCTCATCAAAGAAGTAGAAGTTATAAATAAAAAACAACCAAATGGAACTATAGAACTGAAAATATAATAGCAATTTTTAAAAACTTGCTGGATGAAGAATAGAATGGAGATGACAGAGAATAGAATTAATGAATTTGAGGATAGAATTTACCCCACCTGAATAGAGAAAAGTTGACTGAAAAAAAGAAAAAGATCAGAATCTTAGGGGATCCCTGGGTGGCTCAGCGGTTTCGCACCTGCCTTTGGCCCAGGGCGCGATCCTGGAGTCCCGGGATCGAGTCCCACATAGGGCTCCCAGCATGGAGCCTGCTTCTCCCTCTGCCTGTGTCTCTGCCTCTCTCTTTCTCTCTCTATCATAAATAAATAAATAAAAATAAATCTTTAAAAAAAAAGATCAGAATCTTAGAGACAATAACAAAAGACATTTGGACCATCAGAATTCCAGAAGGAGACTGGAAAGTTTATAAAAATAGGATTCAAAGAAATAGTGGCTAGAAACTTCCCAAACTTAGTGAAAAGCTTAAGCCTACTTGTTGAACTAGTTAGGATTTATTTACTTGTGTAAAAATTTTTATTAATTTAGCAAAACAGGATAAACCCAAAGAAATCCACATCGAGACACATATCATAATTAAACTTCTGATAACAAAATTCAAAGAAAAAATCTTAAAAGTACCAGAGAGAAAACACATGTTATCTCCAAGAGAATACCAATTCAAATGACAACAAATTTCTCATCTGATACTCTGGAGGTGTGAAAGAAGTGGATATTTTCCAAGAGCTAAAAGAAACGAACTATCAACCCCGAATTACATATCCAGCAAAACTATCCTGCAGGATGAAAGGGAAACAAAAAAAGAATTTGTGATTGCACACATACCTTAAAAGAATATCCAAAGGACATTTTCAAACAGAAATGAATGATAGAAGATGTTGGAGCATCAGAAAGGAGGAAGGAACAGTGGCAGAGCAAAAATATGGGTCCATGCAATAATTATCCTCATGAGTTATATAAATTATGTTTGATGATTGAAACAAAAATTATAACATCATTTGGTACTCAAGATGATGATACTTATTTTTTTAAAGGTTTATTTATTCATGAGAGACACATACAGAGAGAGAGAGAGAGAGGCAGAGACACAGGCAGAGGGAGAAAGCAGGCTCCATGCAGGGAGCCGATATGGGACACGATCCTGGGTCCTGGGATCACACTGAGTCGAAGGCAGATGCTCAACCACTGAGCCACCCAGGCATCCCAAGACAATGATACTTAAAATGGGGGAAGTAAAGTGACCTAAAGGGAAGGAAGGTTTCCATACTTCACCCAAAGGGGTAAAACATTGATACCAGTAGGCTGTGGTGCCACAGGTGTGTTGTAATACCCAGAGCCACCACTGAGAAAGCTACACATTATGATACACTTAAAAACTGTAAATGTAAAATGGTATAGACACTGTGGAAAAGTATGGCAGTTCCTCAAAAACTTAAAAAAAGAATCACAGCAATTCCACTTCTGGGTATATACCTAAAAGAATTAAAAGCAGAATCCCAAAGAGTTATTTGTACATCCATGTTCATAGAAGCATTAGTCATAGTAGCTAAAATATGGAAGCAAGAATCCAAGCATTCATCATTGGTGGGTAAGTGAAATGTATATTTATATAATGGAATATTGTTCAGCCTTTAAAAAGGAAGGAATTCTGCAATTTGCTACAAAATGTGTGAACCTGAAGGATATGCTTAGTGAAATGAGCCAGTCTTAAGACTGTATGATTTCACTTACATAAGGTATTTTAGAGTAGTCAAAATCATAAAAAGTAGAATGTGTTTGCCTATGGTGAGGGGAAGGAGAGAATAGGAAATTCTTATTTAATGAGTCTAGGGGTTCCAGTTTCTAAGATGAAAGATTTATGGAGATGGACAGGGGTGATGATTGCACAACAATGTAAATATACTTAATGTCTCTGAGCTATACACTTGAAAATGGTTAAGACAATACATTTTATATTTTGGGTATTTGGTCACAGTGGAAAAATTTGAAAGGAGAAAAAAATACATACATAAATCAAGATGAGATTGTAAAAATGTTCAACTAACCACAGGAAGGCAAGACATGAGAAACAGAAAACTGGGCACCCCACTGGCTCATTAGGTGGAGCATGTGACTCTGGATCCCAGTTTTCAAGTTGAAGCCCCATTTGGGTGTAGAGATGATTTAAATATAAAATCTTAAAAAGAAAACCCAGAAAATCATACTAAAGTAGTCGATTTCTGATAGCCCCCAAATGGAATTAGCCCAGTTGTCCTGCAACAAGTGAATGGTTAATGATAGCAGATCTGTACCATGAATACTACTTAGCAATAACAAAGGAATGAGCTAGTGATCCATATAACCACCTGGATGGCTCTTTATGGGAATCATGCTGAGTAAAAAAAAGCCAATCCCAAAAAGGTCACATTCTGTATGATTTCACATTACATAACACTCTCAAAACGACAACCTTATCAAGCTGGAGAAAAGATTACTGGTTGTTGGGGAATGGGGATGGGCAGATGGGAAGTATGGTTGTTTTTGGGCAGCACAAGACATCCTTGTGATGATGGAACAGTTGCGTATATTGATTGTGGTGAATACCCCCCTACACGTGTGATAAAATTGCACAGAACTACACACAGTCACACACAAACAGACTCACACACAAATAAGTATAAGTAAAACTGGAGAAATATGAATTATCGGTGGATTGCAACAATCTCAATATCCTGGGTGTGACAAGACTTTAGGAGATGTGGATATGTTTATTACCTTAATTGTGGTGATGGTATCACAAGTTTATACATATGTCCAAACTCATCAAAATGTATGCATGAAATGTGTGCAATTGTTTTGGTATATCAATTACAGCTCAATAAAGCTGTAAAAAAGGTAGGGAGTGGGGAAGTCCTGGGTATGATATTGTCTTGCAGGATGTTTGCCTTTGGAGGAAACTGGACAAAAGGTACAGAGTGTCCCTGTATTATTTCTTAAAACTACGTGTGAATCTGCAATTATCTCAAAGTTTAATTGTTTAAAAAAAGCTGAACAGTGTGAATCACCACAACTAGTTCTGAGAAACAAGTATGAACTTTGGGCATCAACTGGGACATGCTAGACCTGCTCTGGACCTAACTGAAGATTTTCTTGAGTAACAATCAGTAGATCTTGATACCAGTTGGTACAGGGGCCTGTGGACTTACTCTGTTCTACCCAGCATAGGGGAGGAAAAATCAATTCCTTCCTCCATCCTAGGTTCTGCTTACTCATTCTGACTTTAATCCTTTGACTCTGTTCCCTCATGGTGTTTGTGACTATTTTCCAGTTACATCTGTGGTTGAAAAGCAGTTAAGAACTAGGGGTGGTAGAAGGGGAGGAGGGTGGGGGGTGGGAGTGAATGGGTGACGGGCACTGGGTGTTATTCTGTATGTTAGTAAATTGAACACCAATAAAAAAATAAATAAAAAAAAAAAAAAAAAAAAAAAAAAAAAGAAAAGCAGTTAAAACTCTCAGGAACAGATGACACGTGGGGTGTCTGCCATCATTTTGAAATATACAACTCATCCTAGGAGACTGGTTATTATCTTCCAAGCCAGATATCAGAAACCCCCAGCACTGCCGCCAGGAGATTCCCTGACCACGTATGGGTAAGGTCCATGAACTAACAGGAAAATGGTAAGGAAAGTACATTTCTTCTATCATAAAAATACTTCTTATGGTAGCACAAATTTGAAGACAGTCTTTAATTACTACTTTTATTTTGCTACATTATGTCAAGATATAATATAGAGAAAGTGATTAGATTTAAAATGACCTATGTTTTGTCATTGAACTCAGTTCTTGGCTGTCATGGCTCTGGGTTGCCCTACCAGAAGGCATTCTCTCTCACCCTTGGTGCTTGCTTTCGGAAGGCTGGAAGTTTGCCAGTACAAACCAGCCTAAGCTGGGAGTGACTCTGGCTTAAAGAGTCTTCTATTATTTTCCTAATTCAGAGCACCCTGCTATACTATGTTTTTTTTCTTCTTTTCCTAATTGAAAAAAAAGAAAGAAAGAAAACCCAACATAGGTGAGTTTTCTTTCCCATCTGGAAGAATGGCCCAAGACTTGGGGCAATCTGTACCTTAAAGGAATCAAAACTTTTTTTCCGTCTGTGAATATATTGGACACATTTGATACAACAGAGTGTAAAAAGTCTGTGCAGTACAAAGAGAGGATATACTGTTTCTTATTTTCTGCACAAAAGGCTCTGATAGAGTTGGAAATTCTGAAGTACAGATGGCGGCAAGGAGCTCAAGCTGTAATTTTTAGAGCCTAGAATTTCCTGAACATTTACGTCTTTGAAGCTGAGAAATTACTGCCACTAGGTGGCAGCAGAGACCTCGTTCGGAGAATCTGACCTATTCCTCAGTCCGACATGAGGTTGAGGATAAAGGTTAATCCAGACTAGTCCATACCTGTTTCTCTTCTTGTGAAATAAAAGATCTGCCTCACCTTAAGATTCATTGATCCAGTGACTGAACAAAGATATGCCACCAAAAAAGAAAAGCCGTTTGAAATTCTGTGCCACACCTTGAGTATGAACATTTCTCACACATTGCTAAAATCTAAGCTTTTAACATTAATTTTAAATTGCATTTTTATTTTTTTTAATATTTTATTTATTCATTCAAGAGAGACACAGAGAGAGAGGCAGAGACACAGGCAGAGGGAGAAGCAGGCTCCATGCAAGGAGCCCAACGTGGGACTTGATCCTGGGACTCCAGGATCACACCCTGGGCTAAAGGTGGCACTAAACCGCTGAGCCACCTGAGCTGTCCTAAAATTACGTTTTTAAAAAGATTTTATTTATTTATTTATTTATTTATTTATTTGACAGAGAGGGAACACAAGCAGGGGAAGTGGCAGGCAGAGGCAGAGGGAGAAGCAGGCTCCCTATTGAGCAGGAAGCCAGATGCAGGACTCAATCCCAGGACCCTGGGAGCCAAAGGCAGACATTTAACAGACTGAGCCAGCAAGGCACCCCTTAAATCACATTTTTAAATGAGAAACCTAGTCAAAATACTGTTATGCATGAGGAAAATGGAGGTGGTCAAGCCAAATCTAGGAGCTTGGTGGGCGAGGTGGTTCAGAGGTTCTACCAATATCAATTCTGGAAGTGAATGAGAAAGGCAGAAGCTGAAGTGAGGAGAAAATAAAATAATCACGTAAAGCTGATGTCAGGTTTAATGAACAGCAATCCTTGATGGATGGCATATGGGAAAATGTATTTGTCTGAGACTGACAAGAGTTGAGGCGCATAATTCATACGTTGGATAATTGTGTCAAATCAAGATCTAAGGGGCCCTTGGCTGGCTCAGTCAGTAGAGCATGTGACTCTTGATCTTGGAGTTGTGAGTTTGAGCCCCACGCTGGGTGTAGAGATTACTAAAAAAAATAAATAAATAAACTTAACAAAAATCAAGATTTAAGAGGAAAAACATCAGCAAATTATGGTCATAGATTCAAACTAAAAAGATATGTTTTGTGAAGGATAAATGCAAAGTCTGCAGTTAGTTAGAAATAATTAACTGTAGATGTACAGGATGAGAGTTCTTATGAAAAAGGCTTGGAGATTTTAGCTAACTGCATGTTCAGTATGTGCCAGCAATGCACATTTATGGCCACAAGTCAATGAAATTTCAGCCTTTATTGTTTGGATGGAGAAAGAGAGAGAGGCAATAGTTCTCTTTTTGCCCAGTTGTGGATCATTCTGTTTAATTCCCAGGCATTTTTAGAGGAACAGAGTTCAGAGAATAAGCAAGGTGGGGAAGAGTTTGGAAACTGCATAAAATGAAGAATTATTGTAAAAATTGGGAAAAAGTAGGATTGTTGGAAACAGGTTACAAGGAAATAGAATTCAACTCCATAGAAATACAGCAGAAAAAAATGAAAACTATTGTAATGGCTTTCACATATTATGAGTATAACATAACTCAGAGTACATGCATTTAGGGAAATAACATTGATGAGCTGCTTTGAGTATGAGAGGTGAGTGGCCTCTGGCACCCTCAAAGAAGAGATGAAAAAAAAAAAAGCTTAATTTTCCTGTCTAATAAGATGAGAGGCATTGCATGTTCCCTGGGGAGCTGTGGGAAGAGAGACACCTCTTGGAAGATTTAGCCCCACCAAGGGGAGAAATTTGCCGACGTGGGGAATGGCTGAAAAGTTTCTCAGAGTAGTGATACTTCCCATTCACCTTCAGATCATTCTCTGTTCTCCACCGTGATTACCCTCAATTACTACTAACCCTCCCGTCAAAGTCTGCCAAATGCTATAACTTTGTGTTGTTGGGTTTGGAAGAGCGAAAGAAGAGGAATAAGTAAGGTTCAGGATGGAGTGACAGGTAAAAGTGGGCAATGAATCTAGGCATTGCACTGCAAACAAGCTGCAGCCGGGCTACCTAGATCAACATCTGGTGAGAGCACTAGAGGAGGCCGCCCACAGCCTGCCTCACGGAGACGTTACAGAGAAAAGTGACTTTGATGGGATGGAGGAGTAGAGGGTACCTGGATTACACCAGAGGAGACTTAAAATTTAAATTGGTTAGCAAAAAGGCAGTGAGCTCCCTGTCACTGAAAGAGTTCTCTTGGTAGCATCTGTTCAGGGCATTGTAGGGGAAGCTCTTACACTGATTAGGAGGCTCCACCAGAACTACAAGAATCCTGATGAGAGAAAATCACTGCCTTCCCCTCTATCTGCTTCATGATGTCTTTTCATGCAAAGATCAACTTGGGGTTTGCAAAAATGTGATGTCTCAATACATTAATACTCAATGGATTCTTTTTTTAAAGGATATTCCAGTAATTCTGATTCTACTTTTCCATCCTTTCGCTTAACCAAGTATCTGTTGTGTTTCAGACACTGTGAACCGTTCGTAGGGACACACTTGTTAATTAGATATGATTCTTGCTCTTTCATGTTTTTGAATTTCAGTGTGCACACTGCTTATTTTTTTTTTAAAGATTTTATTTATTTACTCATGAGAGAGACAGAGAGAGAAGCAGAGACATAGGCAGAGGGAGAAGCAGGCTCCATGCAGGGAGCCCAATGTGGGACTGGTTCCCGGGACCCCAGGATCATGACCTGAGTCAAAGGCAGACACTCAACCACTGAGCCACCCTGGGGCCCCTGCACTCTGCTTTTATAAGGAGGACTTTTTGGGTTCCAGATTTGGAGCAGTAGGAATGGCATCTGTGACTCTGGAGACCTTTGTTCTCACCCCAGCTTTGCTGTTGTGACCACAGAGCAAGCATGGGACTCTTGTAAATCTCTAATCATTCATCTGTAAAATAAAGGTGCAAATCTATTCCAGGTGTCACAAATTCCAAAGCCTGTGGAGTTTAGGCACGTAACATAAGTACATGATGCAAGCAGATGTTATGATTTGTTTCATAATGATACCTTATGTAGAATTCTCCAGAAGGACACTTTGCATAGTAGACATGCTGTGCTTTTCTTTTCTGTGAAGAACTGTGTTCACTCCCATTCGTTTCTTGAAACCCTCAACCTTCTAGATCCTTCACTTGTCTTCCCACACTGATAGAGTCATGGTATAGGGGGTTTACATGACACGCAACAGACTCTATGACAGCTTTTTTGAAACAGGGAAGAGATTTATGAAAGAAGTAAGTCACAGAAACTTGATGTGGCCTGAGAAGTCAGGCCTGGGGGTCCTGTAGCCAGGGTAGGCTGCCAGATAAAGTGTAGGGATGTCCAAGAGGATTTGAATTTCTGTTGGAACATGCTTCTTGGTAGTTAATCTGAAGTTCAAATTCAAATGGGTATTGTATTTTTATTCGCTAAATCTGGCAACCCTAGCCCAGGGTCGTGCTGAAATTATATCCTGGGATGATTCTAGTTGCTGGCAGCAGCAGTGCACCAGCAATGCCACCCCTCCATGTCTCCCACAGCTCTCACTCTGGCTCTCACCCTGTCTGTTCCTCTCAGCCCTTCCTCTATAACCCCTGTCCATACCAAGGTCTTGAAAAGACTTCCATTAGCTAATAAGTCAAAAGCAAGATATCTGTTCTCACTAATAGTTTGGGCAATGCAAGTTAAGACTAATGATAGCATTGGTGAGGAGGTGCACACAGTGGTAGGAGCCTAGGCCCCCTGCTCAGCAATCTGGTGTCCTTGGCACTGTGTCTCAGTTTCCTCCCCTGCAAAGTGTAGGTAACAGTACAGTAGTCCCCTTTATCTGCAGTTTTGCTTTCTGTGAAATTACCCACAGTCAACCCATATCCAGGAGCAGATGATCCTCCTCCTGATGTATGGTCAGAAAGTCAACAGAAGCCTGCAGGTACACGCCCATGCCAATCACCTCACTTCAAATCATCATGTAGGTGCCTTATCATCTCACATCTTCACAATAGGGGTAAGTACAGTACAGTGAAGGTATTTTGAAAGAGACCACATTCATGTAACTTATTACAGTGTATTGTTACAAGTGTTCTATTTTATCATTACTTATTGTTAATCTCTTTTCTTGTCTAACATAAATTACACTTTATTATAGGTAGGTATGCATGGGGAAAATCATAATACAGTATATAGGGTTCATTTTTATCTGCGGCTTCAAGCATCCACTGGGGGTCTTAGAGCGTATCCCCTGCCAGTAAGGGGAGACTTACCCCACTGGGGTTAGTCTGGTCAATGTATATATAAATTTCCAGCATTGCCTCAAAGTTCATTATACTCTAGCATAGAGTTCTCTCCATTCCCTTGGCAGAGTCTCCTAGAGAATTAGGGGTCTTTCATCCCCTAATACTCAGCCTTGCCACCACAATTTACTTTGGAAACCCTCGAGTCTCCATTCATCACTGTAACCTTGCTTATGTCAACACAGGAATTTTATAAATGTATTTCACTCAGCCAGGTGATCAAGGTCAAAAGCAATAGTGATTAGTTATGTTGACAGTGTGATGTGATGGTTGATATGATGTGATGAGCAGGGCACATTACCTCTGGGGTCTCCCCCCCTCAAATCCATAAGCCCAGTGTAATCATGAGAAAAACATCAGACAAATCCCAACTGCGGGACAGTCTACAAAACACCTGACCAGTACTCAAAATTGTCAAGGTCACCAAAAACAAGGAAAGTTTGTAAAACTGTCACAGCCAAGCGGAACCAGAGGAGGCATGACAGCTAAATGTAATGTGGGATCCTGGAACAGAAAAATACCAGTAGGGAACAATGAATGTTAAGTGTTCATAAAGAGGGAAACTGAGTGTGGGGTATATGGGAACTGTTTGTATCATCATTGCCATTTTTCTGTAAATCTAAAGCCTTTCTAAAATAAAAAAGATTATTTAAATGTATTTCAAGAGGGGACTTAAAATTTCTCTCAGTGGCAGTAATACCTTTCTTTCAAAACTGTTCATAAGAGGTAAGGAAAAGTTTGAAGATTTATATACATATATATATATAATCACTTTTCCATTTAGCCTGTTCTTAAGACTGCCTGTTTTGCATAAATATACCATATAAGTTGTCATCGTTGTCAAGAAGAAGAATCCCAGGCAGACTCCACACCCAGCACAGAGCCTGATGCAAGGCTCAGCCTCACGATCCTGAGATCATGACCTAAGCCAAAACTGAGCGTTGGATGCTCAACTAATGAAGCCATCCAGGTGCCCTGGTCCCTTTAAAAAAAATAGGCTTTATTTTTAGTTTTTAGGTCCATAAGCAGAGTTGAATGGAAAGTGCTGAGGATTCCCATGTACCTCCTGCACCTACATATGCATGGCCTCCCCATTGTCATTCTTCTCTTCCAGTTAGCAAAAAAACATTATTGTTTCTTTGCAATTTATTTGTTGAAGGATATTTGTCCTGTAGAAACTTCTACATTGTAGATTTTGCTGGTTGCATGCCTGTGTATTTCCTGTGAACTGGTAGGGAGACCTGGAATAGGGTTTCCAGAGAAATTGTAGGACTCTCAGTTAAATTTGGGTTTCAACTTAACAGGGAATAATTCTTTTTTCTTCTTTTTTTTTTTAGTGTAAGAATGCTCTGTGCAGTATTTGGTCATCTTGTATTTTTATTTGCTAAATTTGGCAACCATAATCTAGAGATTTGATCTAGGTTCAGGTTTGGTTTCTGGCAAGAATACATTCAATATAGTGTTGTGTTCTTCCATCAGGAGACACGTAATAATGAGTTGTTTCTTTTTGTGTGATATGAAGAAGGATCCATGGATTCAGGTTTTGACAGATGTATCTCTTGTTAATAAACTCCTCAGCTTCACACTGCTGGTTTTGGCAGGTGATGGTCATTGCCCAGAATCATTGCTTTATTAAGGTTTGCAGAATGATGCCTTTACAAGTCTCTCATTCCTTCTGACTTCATTAGCTGGTGTTCTATAAAAAACTTATTCTCCTTTATGGTTTATGTAGGAAGGTTATACTCTTTCCTTTCCTTAAGTCTGAATTTTGTAGGCACTTAAGAAAAAAGCCTTACAAATCTAAAAATAAAATTTTGCTAGGGATTTAAATAACTTTTATACAGTAAATCAAAATATACATTTAGTAAGATAAAAATCATTTTTTAAGGATTTGAGAGAGAGAGAGAGAGGGAGGGAGGGAGAGGGAGGTAGAAACAAGCAGATTCCCCACTGAGCGGGAAGCTCAATGTGGGCTTAATTCCAGGACGCTGAGGTCATGACCTGAGCCAAAATCGAGAGTTACACACTTAACCAATTGAGCCACCCAGGTACCCCAAGATAAAAATCTTAAAACACTTCTATATTTTAAAAATCAAACTTACGCATTTAGAAAACCAGAGCTCTTCAGCATTTAAATGTTGCCTGCACACTTAATTAGTTAAATCTTCCTTAGGATTATGATTAACATTACATGTTACATTCTCTAGTATATCAGATTGTCTGAAACATTTCAAATTGTTGAAAACTGAAGAAAGCCTATAAAAAAAGCAGCACAATGTATACAACTTTTCACACCAGGACTGACAGTTTAAATCAAAAACTTCATTTCCTCATTATATGTATGTTTATTGTTTATGCCTTTCTAAGATTGCAAGCTCACTTATCCACCAAAGGAGAGCTCAGGCAGCTTCTCAAGCTTGCTATGGCCCCCTCCAGAGAATGGTTCAGGTCACCTGGCCAGTAGGACAGCCAGAACTGGGTAAACCAAACCACACATGGACCCATTCAGGCTCTGCTCAGTCTGGCTCTCAAGTCCACATCTTTGAACTGGAGTTAGTGATAAAATGTCTTGACCCAGGTCATCATACATTCTGATCATCTTTCACACGTCATCCTTGCCAATCTCTGCTTTCTAAGTAGATGGAATTTGGTGACAATTTCCTACCCCCAACTTGGCCTGCGGCCAATCTTCCTACTGCCTGTTAAGAGCTCATTGGGTTCTATATTATCTGTGATATTTGTGTACCTGCCTTGTCAATCCTACTCCACAGTTGTTTGTAGACAAATAAAACATGAAGCACGTCCCCGTATCAAGTTTCTCATTCTTACTGATATTTTTCGGGTAAAGAAATAGCCATTGAGGGGCGCCTGGGTGGCTCAGTGATTGAGCATCTGCCTTTGGCTCAGGTCGTGATCCTGGGTCTTGGGATCAAATCCTGCATCGGGCTCCCCACAAGAAGCCTGTTTCTCCCTCTGCCTATGTCTCTGCCTCTCTGTGTCTCTCATGAATAAATAAATAAAATCTTTAGAGAAAAAAAAGAAAGAAATAGCCACTGAGAAATGAAGCAAGTGTCTCTCATGACAAGTTTTCCATTGAAAAGCCAGGGCCATCACTCAGGACTACTTTCTCACGATTACTAGGTCAGGAGTGGGCAGGCCGTGACCTGGATTCTTCTGTTCTTGGGTATTTATCTTGTTATTTCAGGTGGATGCCCTGTACCCTTTAGTTTCGTACCTTCTCCTCTTCCATTTCCTCATATCTATGGGTGAGAGATCACTGAAAAAGAATGAGCTCAACGGCAAAAATACAGTGGTGCAACAAATTGTGCCACCTGTGTTCCTTGAACACAAAAATATCTTTAAAGTCATTGTTTACTCAGTCATGTAAAATAATGGTATCCACTGATTTATTGAAATGGCCTTGAAATACCAGGTTAAGGTATTATTTGAAGTAATTTGTATTATTCCCTTTACTTTTAAGCAACACATTTCCAATCTAAAGATAGAGCTTATTGCTGTCTCATAGCTTACGTAGTTGATGTTTGTTGTTAATTTGTCCTCGTCTTATAGAAACGTTTGCAGTTTTATGACATTTGAAATAACAATCTACTTTAGAAACTCCTAAGAGTAAAAAAAAAAAAATTATTTCCGTGCCTAACTCTATACAGTAGCTTTAAAAATTCTACGTAGTTCTTCAAAAGTAGAATGCTACTCCCGAAGCCAGTAATACGCCATATGTTAATTAGAATTTAAATAAAACTTGAAATAAATTAGCAAAAGCAGAATACCAGATAGAATCTCATTATGGCATTCTACCTTGGGACATTAATTATTTTCATAAGGGTAACAATAAAAAGGGCTTTTATTTATCTTTCTGATTGCAATAGCTTCCTTTTTCTCATGGACTCTGGTTTTGTTTTTTGTTTGTTTTGTTTTGTTTTGTTTTGTTTTGTTTGAGACTTTGTCATTGGGAACATTGCATGAATATTGGGAGTATAGTTGGAAATTTCCCAAAGGAGTAAACCAGCCGCGGGACAAATCTTGGCCAGTTCATAGAACAGAGAAGCCAAAACCAGCCAGTGCCTCAAGCCTTTTCAAGTGATATTTGTGCAGCTCAACCCTAGCGGGACCCTGCCAACTCTCAGAGGTTCCCATGGCTGGTTAAGTCTGGCCAAGTTGGGTAACAAGAACTGAGCTAATAAAATCAAGACCAGAACTAAACTTCCATTTTCGATTCATTTGTAAAAGCAGTAGTATAGGTAACTTACAGCTTAAGGTCTCATGGTGACAGGCTGAATAATGGCCCCCAAACACGTGCACATCCTAATTCCAAAACCTGTCAATAGATCCTCTTCCATTGTGTTTTAGTCTCTTCGGGCTCCTGTTCCAAAATTCCATAGACTGGAGGACCTACAAACAACAGAAATGTATTGCTCACAGTTTTGGAAGCTGGGAAGTCCAAGATCAAGGGGTTGGCATATTTAGTATCTGGTGAGAATCTGCTTCCTGGTTCACAGATGACTGTCTTCTTGCTGTGTCCTCCTATGGCGGAAGGAGCGAGGGGGCTTTCTGGCACCTCCGTTTCCCAAAGCCCCCCCCCCCCCTCCTAATACCATCATACTGGAAACTAGGTTTCAACATATGAGTTTCAGGGGACACAAAAATTCAGCCTATAGCACATGGTAAAAGAGACCGCACATGTTAGGAAATTAATCTGAAGCATCTTGAAATGAGGAGATTATCCTAGACTTACCCGATGGGCCCAATGTAGTCACAAGAGTCCTCATAAGAGGGAGGCAGGAGGGTCAGCAGCAGAGAAAAGATATGAGGTTGCAGCCAGATATTGGAGTGATGGGCTTTCAAGATGGATGTAAAGGCCACAGCCAAGAAATGTGGTTGGCCTCCAGAAAAGACAAGGACACACATTATCCCCTAGAATATCCAGAAAAAAAAAAAAAAGGAATATCCAGAATAAATACAGCCCTGCAAAAACATTGATTTTAGCCTCAAGACCTCTTTGAGACTTCTGACCTCCAGAACTATAAGATGATAAAGTTATGTAGAGTTAGGCAGAACAAACAAACAAATAATCAACAAACAAAAAGCACTGTTGTAGGTTCTTCCCTTGGCCCAGAAAATATCAGATGAGGTCACTGAGGCAGAGAGAAGAGAGCCAAGAGTCCTGAACCCCACAAGGTGAATGTCCTATTTGATGGCAGCCTGATCAGCTCTTAGAAAGAGAAATTAGGGGCACCAGCGTGGCTCAGTCAGTTAAGTATCTGCCTTCAGCTCAGGTCATGATCTCAGGGCTCTGGGATCGAGCCCCACATCAGGCCCCCTGCTCAGTAGAGGTCTACTTCTCCCTCTCTCACTCTCCCTGCTGTTCTCTCTCTCTCTCTCTCTCTCTCACTTGTTCACTCTGTCTCTCAGATAAATAAATAAAATCTTAAAAAAAAAAAAAAAAAGAAAGAGAAAGTAATGATCAAGGATGTGTGAGACAGAAAAACTTTCAAAAGCTACAATGGTGCCAGGGTCACTCGTCATGCAGATATGCTAGGGTTGATAGGGTGAAAGTGATTCTTGCCACCTTAGAAAATGACTACACTATTACTCAGGATTTACTTCCCTGAGAGTAGAGTAGGTTCTCAGTGATTCTCTCTAATTCTTGATGGTGCCTTCCAGAGCTTTTTAAGTCAAAACTTGAACTAAATGCAAGAAGGTTTAAATAAATCTATGAAAACTAGGAAGTAAATAATAAATTAATTAGTTAATTAATCTACTATGAGAAACCATAAAACAAATGGTATCATAATAACTAAAGGCAATTAAGGACAAATCCTGGACTATTATTACTTCTCTACACAGCACCTGTAGGAGGTAACACGGGTCACCAAGATGTTAGACTCTACTAGTTCTAGCTAGAAATGCTTTTCAAAAAGAGTGACTAGAAAAAGAGTGTAGGAAAATCCTTCTTCTCTTGAACTGCTCAAGTTCCAAAGACCCCATGAAATGAAGGTTGGTTGAATGTTTGAGTAGCTCATGAATATCTGGGTTCTAAGAGGGTCCATCTATTGAATGTTTATGGTTGATAATGAAAGACATTGTTATTGTTAATAGTGTAATTACCAAGAGTAGGTAATTAACAAGGTGATATTAATATGGTATTATTAATAAGATAAGCATTGTTATTAGTAGGAAATTGGTCCTTAACTGTGTCTCTCCTTTTTTCTGATTTATTCTAAAGGATAAATATCTGTTTGCTGTATTGTAAAGTGATCATCACAATGAGTTTAATGAACATCACCTACACAGTTACATCTTTTTTCTTATAATGAGAACTTTTAAGATCTAGTCTCTTAGCAACTTTCAAATATAAAATATAGCATTGTTAACTATAGTCACCAGGTGTACATTATGTACCCAAGACGTAATTACCTATCTTATAACTGAAAGTTTGTACCTTTTAACCACCTTCAAAAGTATAAACTTTGAGAGGTAGGTGAAATGGGTAAAAGTGGTCAAATGTAGTTTTCAGGAATAACCTAACGAAGATAATGTATAGTCTTTCCATTTTTATTCTAATAGAATGTGTAAGATTACACGTGGTAACCTTAAGAATGAAGCAATGAAATTGGGCCATGGAGAGTTTTTTTGAGCTCTTAAGTGAAGCATTTCCATAACTGTCATTCCAAAGTCAAAAGAGAGACCCTGGTGGATGTGTGCTTTCCCTCCTCCCTTAGGCGCTATGCTTCCCACCCACAGCAACCTTGCTTTTCCCTCTCCCAGCTTGATCCCACCCATATTACTTCTGCCTTTCTCCCTAGACCCGTAAAATCCCCCAGGACAAGGACCACTTTTATCTCCCTCCACGTCCTCAGGGCTAGCATAATCCTAGCCATGTGGTAAGTGCTTTAACAAATGTTGGCTGAACAAATAAAACACAGAGGGAGGAATAAAAATTTTCCAGGCAGCCCAGGTGGCTCAGCGGTTTGGCGTTGCCCAGGGCGTGATCCTGGAGACCCGTGATCGAGTCCCACGTCAGGCTCCCTGCACGGAGCCTGCTTCTCCCTCTGCCTGTGTCTCTGCCTCTCTCTCTGTGTGTGTCTCTCAATAAATAAATAAAAATAAATAAATCTTTAAAAAATTTTTTTCCAGAGGAAAAGGAAATGAAAGTAGGAAGGCTGTTTAGGACAGTTTTGTGCTTCTCTTTTTTTTAAAGACTTTATTTATTCATTCATGAGAGGCAGAGACATAGGCCGAGGGAGAAGCAGGCTCCCCGCAAGGAACCCGATGTAGGACTTGATCTCGGGACCATGACCTGAACCAAAGGTAGACGCTTAACCGCTGAGCCACCCAGACGTCCATAGTTTTGTGCTTCTTAAAACCTAATCAGAGGCTGGAGACTGAGTTTTGATGGCTCATATTAGCAGTAACAAACCCAGATCCACTGGTTCTTGGTCCTAAGCATTTCTAAGGACTTCCAGGAGCATTTCATCTTGGTGTGCATGCGTGCACACACACCCGTACACACAGGCTGTCTGGTTGCGCCCCCACCCCAACAAAGCATCCGCTTGGTGGACTCTGGAGATGGGCACAGCAACCTCATTTTCATTCATCAGCCCCCACCTAACAGCTGTGCTTGGGAAAATGAGGGGCCTACTGCTGTTCTCACCAGCTCCTTGCAGAGTCCTAGTGATGAACTGGAACCCTAGAGGGATCTCTGGCCTGAGGCAAAGTAGTGGAGTGAGCACTCACTTTTTCTCTTCCTGCCTTCTGTTAGAGCCTAAAGCAAGGCTGCTAGCACACTGTCTCCAAGAGTCCTGCTTCAGTGAATCCGATGAATAAGTCCCTTCCTTCGGATGCAGGTGTGGGTCTTGAGATTGGGCCAGGGGCACATTTGAGGGCAAGATAGTTTGCAGTCCTAGGAATGATTCACTTCCATGACTAAGGCTTTGTTTTTATTTTTTAAAGATTTTATTAATTAATCAATTAATTAATGAGAGACACAGAGAGAGAGAGACGCAGAGACACAGGCAGAGGGAGAAGCAGGCTTCATGCAGGAAGCCTGATGTGGGACTCGATCCCGGGACTCAGGATCACGCCCTGGGCTGAAGGCGGGTGCTAAACTGCTAAACCACCCAGGGATTCCCTAAGGCTTTGTTTTTAGATAAGCATGCAGTTCTTGCTTCCTCTTCCACCTAAGAGATAGACTTCCTCATAAACTCCTCAGCCCTGCATGCATATGGCTACCTGGTGTTCTGGCCACTAGCTCTTCTCTTCTCTTCACTGTTGAAAAGCTGTCCAGTTTGTCCCTGGCTGTCAGGATCAATCGCTACAGCCCAAACTATAGCTCCCTTCTTTGCCTGTTGATTCATGAGGGGCCCAAAGTGGCTGGGTGGCAGACTTAAATTCCCATTTAGTGGAGTCATTGCTGTGTCTCCGGGTAGAAGCATTCCTCCCTCTGGAACAGACCTCTAGGCTAGCAGAGTATAAAGACGTGGAGACCTTGCTATAGCTCAAGAGAGTAGAACTACCTAGTTGGCGCTGTAGCTACTATTCTGTTAAGCCAGCGGCTTCAGGACAGTGGGGAACATTATAAGACCAATGAGCATGGGCTTTTGCTGCACTTCTTTTGCTGTGAGTTTCTTGATCAGACGTGATGCTATGTGGAATATCATGGGGCAGGGGATGAGATATTCTGTAAGTCCATGGATGGTAGTTTTGGTAGAAGCATTGCACAGAAGGAAGGCAAATCTGTATCCAGAGTAAGTGTCTATTGCAGTAAAGACTAACGCTTCCCCTTCTATCATGGTGGAGGTCCAGTGTAATCAACCTGCCACCAGGTTGGTGGCTAATCAAGGGTCAGTGTTGGTCTCCACTGCTGGCTGATTAGGCCCTCAGTGGTGGCTGTAGCCAGGTCAGCCTTATTGAGTAGAAGCCCATGTTGCTGAATGCATTCATAACCTCCACCCCTACACAGACACTTTGTTCATGAGCCCATGGGGCGATGAGAAGAATGGGTGGGGAAAGAAGCTGAGTGGTACCCACAGAACAAGTCATCCTGTCCACTTGATAATTAAAAACCGCCTCTGCTGAGGTCACTCTTTGGTGAGCATTCACATGAGACACAGATATCTTCACAGTTTTTGCCTGTGTCTATTCACATACCTCTTTCTCCAAGTTTCTTTGTCACTAATTTTCCAATCATGTTCCTTCCAAGCCCTTGACCGTCCATAGCTACAGGTCATGAATTGGTATATAATTGCACATATGACCATTTCTCCTTCCAAGCAAGTACATAACCAGGTTTTCCCTGCCCAAGTTTCTACACACTGAGAGGATTTCCCTTCAACATTATCTTTCAGGGGTGTCCCAGAGAGGGGCTGTAATGCTGCAGCTGTCCACTTTGGGGCAATGCCTGTATATCATTACAGAATGATCTATAAACCAAGACCCAAGTCTTTTCTTTCTCTCAACTAATTATAGGGAATTCCCTATAAAGCCATAGGTTCAGTCTGCGATAGAGAAGGCAGCGTAGCACGAGTAGGGACTATGGACATTTGGACCACTCAATCACATAGCTTTCTTGTGCCTTCAGAACCTGCTCCAGCCTGATCACATATATACCACTTCCATCTGATGATGAAGCTTTCCCAGGGACACACAACTTTATGGCTTGATGTGGCATAGAACACCCAGTTCATAGGCAGCTCAGGTTGCATGGTAACTCAATGGCCCATTGTCAAGTGTTCAGTCTCTGTTGGGGCCCAGTAGGAAGCCAAGAGCTGTTTCTCAAAAGCAGAATAGTTATCTGTAGATAATGGTAGGGTCTTGCTCCAAAATCCTGAAGACCTTTCCTCCACCTTCCTATTATATTTGGGCCCTCAACAGTTTAGATGATGCTCACCCACATTGGTAAGGGTGATCTTCTTGACTCAGTGTGTTGATCCAAATGCTAATTACTTCCAGAAATACTCTCAGAAATAATGTTTGGCCAGCCATCTGAGTATCCTTTAGCTCAGACAAGTTGACACACAAAATTAACCATCCCGCATAGTAACTATTAGCTACACATAGTTATTTAAATTTAAAGTAATTAAAATTGGACAGCCCGTGTGGCTCAGCAGTTTAGCGCAGCCTTCAGCCCAGGGTGTGGTCCTGGAGACCCAGGATAGAGTCCCACGTCAGGCTCCCTGCATGGAGCCTGCTTCTCCCTCTGCCTGTGTTTCTGCCTCTGTGTGTGTGTGTCTCTCTCATGAATAAATAAATAAAATCTTTTAAAAAATAATTAAAATTAAAAATTCAGTTTCTCAGTCACACTAATCATATTTCAAGCACTTAATAACTAGTGGGTACCATGTTGGACAGTGCAGATAGAGAATATTTCCATCATTGAGAAAATTATAGTGGATGCTGCTTCAGAGGATGAAAGAAATGAAAGAATTGTCTGGTTTGACAATTGTTCTGGTTTGAGATCACAGAACAAGCCAGTGGAACCACAAAGAGAAACGCTCTTCTATTAAAAAATCCCAGAATATTTGATAATGATAATCTACCGTTATCGGATAGAGAGGCAGGGAGGGCAGGTAATGTTTTTAAAACTTCAGCTGGCTTCTCTGGACATCCCTACTTGAGTATGTGCATATAATTCCAGTTCCTCTCCCAACACCATGATTCTCAAAACGTCTTTCCGCACAGCTCCCTTGTAGTGTGGGGGCTTCCAACTTTCTTCTTGAAGTTCCTAAACCTGTGAATCTGAAGCAAGTATTTTGACCCATCTCCATCCCACTCAGCCTGTTTTTCTATGAATAAAATGAGGAACTGGGAGAAAGATAGGAAGATATGCTGGTAGTATATGTCCCTGCTTTAGACTTACCTGCTTCCAAAGGCAAAGTTAAAATGATTCTATTTTCTGGGAAGATGTGAGTGGATAGAGCCTGTGGGTCTGAGTTTTTTGTGTGTAAACAATGAACCTTCCAACCTTGAATCTGGTAGGGCTCCCATGGCCCTTTATAATAATACTCATTGCATGGGATGCCTGGGTGGCTTAGTGGTTGAATGTCTGTCTTTGGCTCAGGTCCTGATCCCAGGGTCCTGGGTTCAAATCCCACATCAGGCTCCCCACAGGGAGCCTGCTTCTCCCTCTACCTATGTCTCTGCCTCTCTCTCTGTGTGTCTCATGAATAAATAAATAAACTCTAAGAAAATAATAATGCCTATTGCTAACATTTATTGGGGTGTTACTGTGACCAGGCACTATGCCAACTGCTTTGCATACTTTATTTTGTAGTCCTCTGAAGAGATTATGTTACTAAACTCCTTACAAGTGAGGAGGCAACTAGAGGCTAGATGACTGTTCAAGGTCACACAGCTTACATCTAGTGACTGCAAGTTTGTGCTCAGAACTTTGGCACTGTACTTTTTCTTGATCATGGCTCTGGTATCATGTTTGGTTTCTTGAACATGGTATCATGTTCTGTGTTGGGTTTGATCTATTTGCTGTCTGTCTCTTCTTCAAGACTTGTAACATCTTGAGAACAAAGTTGGTGTCTTCCTTTTTGAAACATGTAGTTGTTTTTAGTTACCAAGGCCCTTCCAATTTTGAGCTCCCTCCTTCCCTGCCATTGTATAGCTTACCTTCCACTATGGAAGCATAAAAGGACAAGACACACTCTTTGTCTCCACCCCAGGAGGCCATGGACAGACCTGGGTTGGCCAATTGCTTCACCCATCTAGAATATTGAAATAGTGTGCTCGCTTCAGCAGCACATATAGAATATTGAACTAGTGACACAGAAGACCACGAGATGAGCAGACCTTGGCAGTGGTAGCAGTCCAACAAAGTGGTTTCTGCTAAAAAATGATGGTTGTCCTTGCTGGTCCTCCACAGCTGCCCCTTCTCCTGCCCATTTTCTAAGCCCAGTTCTTTTGCTTCCCATCTATTTCTTCCAGAATATTCTTTTTTGTTTCTGCTACTTACAGCCAAGAGTCATAACTAACACAGTCATCGTTGCATACCCAAAGGGGGAGTTGGTGCATTAGTAAATGTTTGTTGAATGAATGAAATCTCTTAAGCCATTAACATACCTTATAAATGAAAGGACCAAAGGAGGAAGTAGGATAAGAATGAATATCTTTAAGAATTGTGGAAGGTAAGGACAGGTGGAATAGTTTCCCATTTAAATTCTTCTTTTAACTTGTCTGATGTTATTGTAATGTAAGGGCTCTGACAAAGACGAGGCATGGGACATGAAATATCCATTCTTAAAAATGCAATTAAAATAAAAAATCTGGGGTACCTGGATGACTCAGTCAGTTAAGCATCCAACTCAATCTCAGCTCAGGTATTGATCTCAGGGCTGTGAATTCAAGGCCCCATATTAGGTTCCATGTTGAGCATGGAGCCAACTTAAAAAAAAAAAAAAGATGAAGAAAGGAATCATCTCTCAGCTTTAATCTGAGGCATATGCCTTCAATTTTCTCTGAAGCTTCCTGTAAAATCCCTATAAGTCTCTTCAACAACTGGTTTTCAAACAAAATAACTCTGACTCCTCCAGGTCTCTGGTTACGCAGCTCACATGGTGACACACTTGTAGAAATTTGCCTTGTTTTCGTTTCCTGCAACTTTGATGAAGAGCAAGGATTAATATGGCTTCACCTTTTGTGAGTCATACCAAGACATTAGGAAAAGCTTTGAAAGGATTTTGTTCGGGCAGCCACCAAAAAGTATTTCATAAAATTAAACCTCATTAATCAGCACTACAATACTCCAGACAGCATCCAAGTTAACATTGACTACACACAATATGCAAAGGAAGAATTGAGCAGTATGAGCAAAAATGCAGAAAACTTGTTGAAATTTTGTTTAGAAAAATGTTCACCAAAAAAAAAAAAAAAAAGAAAAATGTTCACCTCTGTAGCAATACATCAAAATAGTTAATTATACATTTTTTTGTGTGTGCAAAGTTGTCCTTTCCTTGAATGATTAATTTATCTGATAGTCTAAGCCATTTTAGTTTCTTAGTTTGGTTCTACACATGATTTACACTTGTATTAGTCATGGATCCCTAGGAAACAGGAGGCACACTCAGACTTTGCCTGCTATTCATTCTATTTACCAGAGAGAGACAGAAAGAGAGAGAAAGGGAGAGACAGAAACATCAGAATCCTGTACCTCTGCCATTTGAACAGATTCCTGACTCCCAGCCATACGGCTTACTAGGTTTTGCAAGACCATTAGGATCCCTCCACCTACGATTTTATCTTCTCATGCTGCACTTCTGCTTGTTCTTTCTCAAACATCTCTGTTACTGTCTTTGTGTTAAATATATACTTCCTACTGTGTTATTTTAATTCCTTTGTCATTTCTTTTTGAGTTTTTGTTTTGCCAGTTGCCCAATGAACATCTTCCCA
This sequence comes from Canis lupus dingo, assembly GCF_003254725.2. Taxonomy (NCBI): domain Eukaryota; kingdom Metazoa; phylum Chordata; class Mammalia; order Carnivora; family Canidae; genus Canis; species Canis lupus. Next base: position 75,997,812 of record NC_064247.1, read on the forward strand.
TGTCAGAATCTAGTTCTGACTAATACAACTTGATCTCAGTAATAAAACCTTTGCTCCTATATAGCTTCATTTGCTTCCCCTCCCTCCTTTGTGCTATTATTGTCATACAGATTACATCTTTATAAATTAAGTAACATCGACACAGATTTATAATTATTGCTTGATGTAGTAATCTTTCAGATCAGATGAGAGAATAAAGAGACTTACAAAAATACATGAGCACTGTCTTCTATGTTTGCCTATACACTTGGCTTTACTTTATTTCTTCATGTGGATTCAAATTACTGTCTAGCATCGTTTCAGTTCAGCCTGAGGGACTCTGTCTTACAGGCAAGTTTGCTACTAATGAATTCTCTCAGTTTTTTATTTATCTGAGAATATCTTTTTTTAAAAAGATTTTATTTATTTATTTATTTATTTATTTATTTATTTATTTATTCCTGAGAGACACAGAAGGAGAGGCAGAGACACAGGCAGAGGGAGGAGAAGCAGGCTCCATGCCAGAAGCCCCATGCAGGACCCAATCCCGGAAATCTGGGGCCATGCCCTGAGCCAAAGGCAGATGTTCAACCGCTGAGCCACCCAGGCATCCCAATCTGAGGCTATCTTAATTTCTCCCTAATTTTTGCAGGATGGTTTTGCCAAATATAGAATTCTTGATTGACAATTTTTTTCTTTTAGCACTCTAATGTGTTGTCCTGTGGCCTCTGGCCTCCGTGTTTTTATAAAATATTAGCTCTTCACCTTATTGAGGCTCCCTTGAATGTGATGGGTCAATTCTCTCTTGGTGCTTTTGAGATTCTCTCTTTGTCTTTGTCTTTCAAACTTTGATTCTGTTGTGTCTTTTTTTAAAAAAAATATATTTTATTTATTTATTCATGAGAGACACAAAGAGAGAGAGAGGCAGAGACACAGGCAGAGGGAGAAGCAGGCTCCCTGTGGGGAACCCATCCCAGGACCCCAGGATCACAACCTGCACCAAAGGCAGAAGCTCAACCACTAAGCTACCCAGACGTCCTGATTCTGGTGTGTTTTGGTGTGGCTTTTTTTCTATTTGTTTTCTATGGAGTTTGTTGAACTTCTTGGATATGCAGATCAATTTGTTGAATTGAATTTTGGGAGTTTTCAGCCATTATCCTTCAAATATCCTTTTTGCTCCTCTCCTCCTCTCCTTCTGGGAGTCCTGTTTTGCATATGTCGGAACATTTAATGATATTCCAGAGGTCTCCAAGGCCCTGCTCACTTTTACCCACTCATTTTTCTTTCTCTTCCTCAGGCTCGATAACCTCAGTTGACCTCCTTCAAGTTCTCAGATTCTTTCTTTTGCCTCTTCAAATATGTTGTTGACCTTCCACTAGTGACATTTTTTTATTTCAGTTTTTGTGAACTGAACTTTAAAATTTGTATTTGGTTCTTTTTTTTTTTTTTTTTTTTGTATTTGGTTCTTTTTAAAATAAATTTCATCTCTTTAATATTTTCTATTTGGCGAGACATTCTTCTCAAACTTTTATTTAGTTCTTTATACATGTTTGTTAGCTCTTTGCACATATTGAAAGCAGCTTATTTAAAGTCTAATAAGCCCAATGCCTGGGCTCCTTTTAGAGCAGTTTCTTTTTTGTTTGTTTCTTTCTTTAAAATTTTTAAATATTTTTTGTATTTTTTTATTGGAGTTCAATTTGCTAACATATAGTATAACACCCAGTGTAGTTTCTATTGATGCCTTTTTTTCCTGTATATGGTTATATAGACCTTTTTTTCTTTACATTTTTAAATTTAAATTTTTAAAAAATTTAAAAATTTTTTACATTTTTAAATTCTTAAATTTAAATTATATGTTTGCTAACATATAGTATAACACCCAGTGATCATCCCATCCAGTGCCCTCCTCAGTGCCTGTCACCCAGTTACCCCATCCCCCCACCCACCTCCCCTTCTGCAACCCTTTGTTTGTATTCCAGAGTTAGGAGTCTCTCATGGTTAGTCTCCCTCTCTAATTTTTCCCACTCAGTTCCCCTTATAATCTCTTTCACTATTTCTTATATTCCACGTATGAGTGAAACCATATGATATATAGACCTTTCTTGACTTACAATGGGGTTGTGCCCTGATAGACCCAATGTAAGTTGAAAATATCATAATAAAAATGCATTTAATACACCTAATCCACCAAATATGATAGCTTATCCTCACTGACCTTAATTGTGCTCAGAACACTTACATTTGCCGATAGTTGGGCAAAGTCATCTAACGCTAAGCCTGTTTTATAACAAAGTGTTGAATAGCTCATGTAATTCATTGGATAATGTACTGAAAATAAGAAAGGAAATGGTTATATGGGTACAGAATGGTGGTCAGTGTCTCAAGGGTTTACCCTCATTATCACACAGCCAACTGAGAGCTGAAACTATCCAGCATTGCCACAGAGTATTGTATGACGTATGGTGAGCCTAAGAAAATGTCAAAATTCAAAGTACAATTTCTATTAAGTGCATATTGCTGTAGCATAAAGTCAAAAAATCATAAGTTGAACCACTGTAAGTGGGGGACTGTCTGTAATTTCTTGTTTCTCTGTCCCACAACTTTTAATTGAAAATTGGACATTTTATTTTTATTTTTTAAGATTTTATTTATTTATTTGAGAGAGAGAGAAAGTGAGTGAGTGGGGGAAGGGGCACAATCAGTGGGAGACAGCAGACTTCTCGCTGAGCAGGGAGCCCAACATGGGGCTCTGTCCCAGGACCCTGGGATCATTAACTGAGCTAAAGGCAGACACTCAACCAACTGAGCCACCCAGGCAACCTGAAAACTGGACATTTTAAGTAATACAATCTGGTAAATCTAGAAATCAGATCTCTCTACACTCTCCCACCAGGATTTTTGTTGTTGTTGTTTATTGTTATTGCTTTTTTGTTTAGTGACCTTACTGAAATCTCTAAAATCTGTATTCCTTGATCATATTGGCCATTGAACTCTGGTTTGCTTAGTGTCAACTAATGATTGGACAGAGATTTCCTTAAATGTCTAGAACCAATAAGTCTATGCCAAGCAGCTGTGTATGTGTGCTGGAGCTTTCTTTCTTTCAAGACTTTTATCTATCTATCTATCTATCTATCTATCTATCTATCTATCTATCTGATAGAGAGAGTGCATGAGCAGGGGGAGAAGCAGAGGGGGAGGGATAGGGAGAGGAAAAGACTCTCAGGCAGACTCTGCACTGAGTGTGGAGCCTGATGGGCTCGATTCGAGGCTCAATACAGGGTTCAATCTCACCCTGAGATCATGACCTGAGCCAAAACCAAGAGCTTAACCACTGAGCAACCAAGGCATCCTTGGGGTTTGCTTTCAATACTCACTCAGCTTGGCAGTTGATAACTCCACTTTAGCTTTCACTTCCTGCTTGTGTAGACCCTCAGGTCAGCCAGAGGTAAGAATTTAGGGCTTTCTTGTGTCATTCTTGAGCATGCTCACAACCCTACACACAGATGGCTTCTAAATTCTCAAGAATATATCAAACCTTATCAAAGCTCTATAAAAATCTCATAAGCCAGGTTTTCCTCTTAAGCTCTTAAAAAAAAAAAAAAAGCCTATCATTTGCTCTAGCTGTTATTCACCACTTCAGGCAACTATGAAATTAAACTACTATTTCTAAATGTTTTTGACAAATGCCCCTGGGGAAAAGGCTTTTTTTATGGGGTGAGCTCCAAGTGAGGTGAAATAAGAACAGCTTTGCAAGTGGTCTTCCAGGGAACCACAAGTCAGGTTCCATCATGAGAATTCTTTGGGAAGGAGGCTTTCAAGGAGTGTCAACCCAGCCCCCTCTATGGGCTGCCAGACCATTGGATTTCCCCATGATTTCAAGCTATTGGTTTCCAAGGTTACCATAGAGGTGGAGAGGAGTAAGGACTAGGGCAAGTTAAAACACCACAACGTTTGCCATTCTACCAAGATCTGGCAACTTTTCTCTTTCTTTTTTAACAAGTGAAATTTTTATTTGGGATTCTTACAGAAAAGAGCACAAATTTTATGGCAACTTTTCTTAAATAAATCCTCCCTGATTTGCTGCAAGATTTTGGCTAATTTATAAAATTCTGACAAAAAATTGATTCTGGACATTTTTATCAGTTTTCTCATTGCTTTATGGAGGAGAACATTGGGGGAGGCTTTGTAGATTTGTGAGTTCACTCTAAATAAATTAACATCTCAGGGGATTAGAGCAACAAGGGTTTATAATCCTAAGTGATTCTTACCAAACTCTAAAATTTGAGAAATCACCCCTTTGAAATCATTGTTTTGTTACATATTTTAAAAATCAGCCTTACTGAGTAGGCAAAACAATGGAATTTACATAATACCAGAAATTGTAAGGCCTTCAGAACCCGCAAGCAATGATCATATCATTCTTTTCTTGCTTTCTCTAACCACTTACCCAAAAGAGAAGAGGAAAAACATCCCTAATCTTAGGGATCCTATGTTCAATAGTATAGAAATTGCCACAAGAGGTTAATGTCTTTGCTTTTCCTGAAATAGCTATTTTTGCAATGTCCGAGGCACACAACTGAAGAAGGCTGAAGATGATGTGGTTTGGAAGATCTTAACCTTTGTGAAAACTATTTAAGTCACATTGAAAAACATGCATAGAAGTAAAAAGAGCCATATCCTGTTCTGATCTCTGCTTGAAAATCAACAATATGCATAACTGGAAATTACAAATCAAACTAATAGGGAAGTAAATTATGGCCTTTTACTTCCAAAGTAAAAGCAGATAGACGGATGCACAATTTACATCCTATTTCTTAGTGATGTTTTAAAGAGTCAATGTGGTGGTGAAAATTTAGCCAAAATGAATACATATTTAGAGCTCAGTCTTCATTAACTTAGCCTGAAAGAGTGTACAGTCAAACTTATTTTTCAAAAAAACCTATAATAGGAACCTGCTGTGCCAGCCAGGTATGAGGATTTGGGAAGACAACGTAGAGGCTATTCATGAAGTCACTTTCTGCCTATGTCTTACTGGTCTGGCTCCTTCACTCAGTAGCTGTGTATCTTAGAACTAATTTCTTAATATCTTTAATCCTCAGTCACCTTATATGGAAAGTGAGTATAATAATGGCACGTATTCACAGGGTTACTCTGAAGATAATGCAATAATCCAAGAGTAGCTTTTAGCATAATGCCTGGCATGGTGTAAGGATGAAACATGCAGTACAGTCTGATTTTAATTGTTTTTATTATGATGATATGGATATAAAGTGCTCAACATAGTGGCTATTGGGTAATAGATGCCCTAAATCTATACTGTGCAATATAGCAGTCACTAGCCACTGGTGGCTACTGAGCACTAGAAATGTAGCTAGTCTGAATTGAGATGTTCTATGAATATAAAACTCATACTGAATTTCAAAGACTTAATATATTGATTAAGTAATAAAATATCTCGTTAAATGTTTCTATAACCAAACAAGGACACTGCAAAAAAAAAGAAAATTATAGGCCAATATCCCTGATGAACCTAGATGCAAAAATCCTCAATACAATAGTAACAGACCAAATTCAACAATACATTAAAAGGATCATACACCCAGATTAAGTAGGGTTAATTCTAGGGGTACAAGAATGTTTCAACATATGAAAATTAATTAATGTGTTATACCACATTAACAGAATAAGGGATAAAATATCAATAGATGCAGAAAAAGTATTTCACAACATTCAACAATTTTTCATGTTAAAAACTCTCAATAAACTAGAAATAGAAGGAAGTTATCTCTACCATAACAGAGCCCATGACTCTCATCACACTCAATGGTAAAAAACTGAAAGCTTGTCCTCTAAGACTAGGAATAAGACAAGGAAGCTCACTCTCCCCACTTTTATTCAACATAGTATTGGAAGTACTAGCTATAGAAATTAGGCAAGAAAAAGAAATTAAAGTTACCCAAACTGGAAAGGAAGAAATAAAACTGTCACTATTTGCAGATGACATGACATTATACATAGAAAATCTTAAAGACTCCACCAAAAACTGTTAGAACTAATCATTTAGCAAAGTTGTGGGATACAAAATTTATATACAAAAGTATGTTGCATTTCTATACATTAATAGTGAATTATTGGAAAGAGAAATCAAGAAAACAAGCCTATAAAAAATAAAAAAGAAAGAAAACAAGCCTGTTTACAATTATATCAAAGAAGAACAAAATAGGGGCACCTGGGTGGCTCAGGAAGTTAAGCATCTGACTCTTGATGTCAGCTCAGGTCATGATCTCAGGGTTACGGGATGAAGCCCCACACTGGGCTCCATGCTCAGTGCAGAGTATGCTTGGGATTCTCTCTCTCCCTCTCCCTCTGCCTGTCCCCCTGCTTGCTCACTCTCTAAATAAAATCTTTAAAAAAAAATACCTGGGAACAAATTTAATCAAGGAGGTGAAAGACCTGTACATTGAGAACTATAAGGCATTGATGAAAGAAATTGAAGACACAAATAAATAGAAAGATATTTCATGTTCATGGATTGGAAGAATTATTGTTAAATAATTGTTAAATATTGCTTAAGTGTCCATCCAACCAAACCAATCTACAGATTCAGTGCAACCTCCATCAAAATTCCAATAACATTTTTCACAGAATTAGAACAAATAATCCTAAAATTTGTATGAAACCACAAAAGACCCCAAATAGCCAAAATAATCTTGAGAAAGAACGGAGCTAAAGTATCAAGCTCCTCAATTTCAAACTAAACTGCAAAGCTATAGTAATCAAAACAGTATGATATTGTCATAAAAACAGACATCTAGATCAATGGAACAGAATAGAGAGCCCAGAAATAGACCCACACATTTTTTTTTCAATTCATTTACAACAAAGAAAGCAAGAATACACTATTCTTTTCAATAATTGGTGCTTCAAGGACGGTCTTTTCAATAAATGGTGTTGAAAAAACTGAACAGCCACATGCAAAAGAATGAAACTAGATCACTACTTTTACACCATATACAAAAATTAACTAAAAATGGATCAAAAACTTGAATATAAGAACTAAAACCATAATCTCCTCTAAGAAAGCATATGCAGAAAGCTCCTTGACAGTGATGTTAGCAATGCTTTTCTGGATCTGACTCCAAAGATAAGAGAAACAAAGCAAAAATTTATAAATGTAACTGCATCAAATTAAAAAGATCTGCACAGTGCAGGAAACCATCCACAAAATGAAAAGACAACCTTCTGAATGGGAGAAGATATTTGCAAATCATGTGTATTTTTTAAAAAGATTTTACTTATTTATTCATGAGAGGCAGAGACATAGGCAGAGGGAGAAGCAGGCTCCATGCAAGGAACCCAGTTAAGGACCCAATCCCTGATCCAGGGATCATGCCCTGAGCCAAAGGCAGACGTTCAACCGCTGAGTCACCCAGGTGTCCGGAAAATCGTATATCTTATGATGGGTTAATATCCAAAATATATGAACTTACAAAACTCAATAATAAAGAAACTCAATAGTAATTTAATCCAATTAAAAAATGGACAAAGGGAATCCCTGGGTGGCTCAGCGGTTTAGCGCCTGCTTTCAGCCCAGGGCGTGATCCTGGAGACCTGGGATCGAGTCCCATGTCGGGCTCCCTGCGTGGAGCCTGCTTCTCCCTCTGCCTGTGTCTCTGCCTTTCTCTCTCTCTCTCTGTGTCTTTCATGAATAAATAAATAAAATCTGAAAAAAAATGGACAAGGATCTGAACAGACATTTTTCAGAAAAAGACATCTAGGCGGCCAACATGTACATGAAAAGATGCTCAACATCACTAATCATCAGGGAAATGCAAGTACAAACCATAATGAGATATCACCTTAACCTGTCAGAATGGTTATTCAAAAACACACACACAAAACAGGAAATGACGAGTGTTGGCAAGGATGTGGAGGGAAAGGAGCCCTAGTGCACTAGTGTGAGAATGTAAATTGGTATAGTCACTATGAAAAACAGTATGCAGTGTCCTCAAAAAATTAAAAATAGAAATACTATACAATCCAGCAATTCCATTACTGGGTATCTAACCAAAGAAAATTAAAACATTGATTAAAAAAATATATGCACCCCTATCCCTATTTTCTTTCTTTTTTTTAAGATTTTATTTATTTGAGAGAGAGAGAAGAAGCAGCTCCACACAAGGAGCCTGACATGGGACTTGATCCCAGGTCTCCAGGATCAGACCCTGGGCTGAAGGCGGTACTAAACCACTGAGCCACCCAGGCTGCCTTGCACCCCTATTTTCATTGCAGCATTATTAAGAATAACCAGTATATGGAGACAACCTAAGTGTCCCTCAATAAATGAACATATAAAGGAGTTGTGGTAAATATATATAGCAGAATAATACTCAGCCATAAGAAAGAATGAAATCTTGCCATTTGCAACTACATGGATGGATTTTTGAGAGTGTTATGCTAAGTGAAATAAGACAAAGATAAATAGAGCATGGCTTCACCTATTTGTAGAATCTAAAAAACAAGACAAAGCAAAACCCAGACTCATAATACAGAGAACAGATTGGTGGTTGCCTGGGCAGAGAGTCCAAAATGTGTGAAGGGGAAAAGAAGTACAAGCTTCGAGTTATAAAAAAAAAAATAGGTCATGGGCATGCAGAATATAGTCAATAGTATTGTTATAACTTTGTAAGGTGACGGATGGCAGCTAGTCATTGTTGTGATCATTCCTCAATGTATACAAATGTCAAATCACTAGTTCTTACACTTGAAACCAATATGATATTGTATGTCAAGTATACCTCAATTTTTAAGAAAAGGTTTCTATAGTGATTGCATATTGTTTTGATAATATTTTGTATATATTGAGCTAAATAAAATATATTATTAAAATTATTTTGACCTGTTTTTATCTTTTTTAAATGTGGCTACTAGAAAATTTAGGTTTTCATAGGTAGCTCATATTTGTAGCTTCCATGTAATTTTCCATAAAACGTACTTTATTAAGCTTATGTTTAACCAATTTATTGAATATCTACTTTGAACCAGGCCATGCAGAGAGGAATGTTCCAAGTACCATGGGAGAACACAGAGAAGAATTATGCCCAAAGCATCAGGGAGTCTTTCTTGGAGGACATGGTATCTGAGCCGGGGCTCACTGTCTCCAGAGATAAGCAAGAGATTCAAGGGTACTGACTAGCTGTGGGCTTTGCTCCCTTTGGAAGCTTTGCCCACATTTTAAAACCTGTGAAAACCTGAAGCCAGACAAGTTCTATCTGCATATGGCCTTCTAGCCACACAGGAAGTCTCCTTGCTCCTCTGGTAGACACAGCCATTTATGCCCACATTACACATGCCCCCACCACAACAAACAACTCTCTGCTTCCACTCCACATTGGGCGTGGAGCTGACTTAAAAGGAGTTTTTTATAGTCAAATAATACCCTTCCTATTTAGCAGTGAAAAGAGGAGAGATGGTCACCTGGTGCAGTCCTTGAGTAAAGCAAGGCACAAAGGCGTCATGGCAGTGGAGCCAGCAAGGCAAGAGGAATGATGCTTCTGCACCTGTGTCCTGGGGTTTGAGTTGGTTTTAGCCTTGTCATTTGTGTTTAGGGTTGGATTGAGGTGCTACTGGTCTGGAAGCTTCCTAGGGTTACAAGTCAGTCACAGAACAAATCCTCTCTTTAATCCCCAAACCCTTAAGCCAGCCTCACAATTGACTCAGTTTTAGAACATTCTAGATGTTTTTCCTAATCCAAATGATTTTTCCTAACCTCCTTTTCCTACCCCCAACCTACTCCTGGACCTGATTGGCCTCCTTGGGACACATTGCTTAGATATGCTAGAGTAGGTACTAGCAGGATTAATTGGGTTTCTTTTGTTTGTTTTTTTTGCAGGATTTCTCAGAAACTTTATTATGAATTTTGACACTCCAGGAGAGGAACAAAATTTTCAGAGATCCCCACACATACCCAGAGGTAAGGGGGTCTGAGCTGTTTTACACTCTTATCCATTAGTCATTGGCCAGAGGCTGCCCCTGGAGGGTGGAACATAACTTTCCGGGCATCTCTCAGCAAGGAAGCTCTGGCCAAGGACAAGAGAAGAATGTAGGTGTGTGGCTGTTGGCTGCCAATACCCAGAAGCTGGAGGAGAGGAGCCCAGGGCCAGTTAGGGGAGCTGGGCAGGGCACCAACAGATCTGCTAGAGTCCCACTTAGCGAACAACCACATCAAGCCTCAGTCCTCTCAATCGCTCTGTCACAAAGAATCAGACTAGTCTTCGGAGTACCTGACATTGTTCACCCAGACATTCCTACTCCACATCCTCATTATTCCTAAGGGAGAGATAAATTGTCTTAGCGATAACTTACCAAAATGAAGGGGAAATTTCATCTTGATGTTACAAGACCATGAAGGACAAAAGGTTCTTATCAGTGTGCATGCACATATAGAGTAGAGGAAGTTGCTTAAGGAAATGGGCTTTTAGCCAAAAAATGGACTTTTTTGATTTAGAATGAGCAGGTGGGGAGGGCAGAAAATTTCTCATGCCCCGTGATCCATTTTGGAACAACTCAGAGTCTGGTACAGATGGGAGCTCTGCGCCTGATTCCTAGGGGTGGCTCCACTCCCTGAAGCAGAGCAGGCAGTACTATTTGGAACTTCTGGGGTCATGCGATGGGGGTGGTGTGGCCCCAGCTTTTGAGAGGGCAGAAAGATGCACAATCCTCTGGTTGAGGATCCAGATCAAGGAGGAGCTCCCAGTTTCTAATATTTAGCTCTTGTCCAGCTCTCCTCCAGGACAGCACCAGACAACCATTAGTCTCCTTTCCTTCACTTCCTCTAAACCAGTTCACAACTCCCCTTCCCTGCTCCATGCCCTCAAAGTGAGTTGGGGCTCTCTGGGCAATCCTGAGGCCTGAGCTGTTTCAGGGTGCCAATGAGGTTTGCATCTTTATCCCTTTGACTTTATGAGCTTTTGCGTATTGGCATGTGGAGTCTTTTGCAGATTCTTTGGAGGCTGCTGTTTGGCTTCAACATATTTGTTTCTAGTAGAAATTTGGGGAGCAGAAATGGGGGATTTCCTGCCCACTCCCTGGCCAGAAGAATTGGGGCTGGAGCAGATGCAGACCATTATGAGGATTTGTTTCTGATGGTGCTGAGAAACTCAGATGGTCCTAAAAGCATTTAATAGTGACTTTGTGAACTTGGGTACCTGACCAAAGGATATGAATAAAGGGGGGAAGTGCCTTATGAAGGAAAATAAGGAGGCTGAGGGAATCATTAGACCCCAATGTAAGTCCGAGCCCAAGTGGGGACAGAGATGGATGGAAGAATTCTAGACTGCCAGGCATCTGAGGACGGTTTAGCCAAGCCTTCAGAAAGTTCTTGAGCCAAAGCTGGTGGCCACAGGAGTTCTGTGTTCACTAGGAACAGGTCTGCCTCAGTGTAGTGCTGTGTGTGATCACGGTGGAGAACAGCTCACGGCAGGCATGGCCTCAGTGCAATGACAGTGATGGATTTCAGAGCACCATAGCTGGGACACTTGTGACTGTGGTGGGTGGCATGCAGGTCTGGGTTTCCTGCCTACGTAGCTGACTTTTGTCCTCTGGTTTTTCAGGAACTCAGGTTTAGATATACCATTTCCACCCTGTGGTGGACCACTCTGGTCTGTCCAACTTTGTGACTTGGTAGGTGCAGTCTACTACTTCACCTCTTCCAACTTACCCTCCCTGCTCTGCTTTGTGGTGCTGAGCTGAGACTCTGATGTCCATATTTCTGTTTTGCCAGCTGGCTCCACAATGAGATCTGCCAATTAAGGTGCAAAAGGGGACAGAAATGCGGGGATGGGGAAGGAATCCTGTTCACTCTCTGTTCTACCAGCATCCCCATGGTAACTGTGCTTTTCCTAATGGGCACTTTCTACATCTCCCAAACTAGCTTCATCATACTCCCTAAAGATAACAGCCTACTCCCTCGAAATCTGGGGCCCATCTCTGGAGGGTCCATTCCTCAGCCTTTGAGGTACCACATTTAAACTGGTGGGGACTGTCCCCCAGACTTCTGAGCTGTAGCACCCTGGACCCCTCCCTATAATCTTCTACATCCTAATAGACTCTATGTCTCTCCTTTTTTCTCCTAGCCCTTGGAATGGGGAGCTGCGTCCTGAAGTTTCAATGTCTATGTTATGTCTATATTCCCTTTCACCTTTTTGCTGCTCCAGTACCTACTGAATTCCCTATATTGAATTCTCTCTGTTGAAATAACTAGTGTGGTTGCTGTTTTCCTAAATAGACCCTGATTGTTGGTCTTGCTAAAGATTGAAACACTTTTTGGAGCTCAGATCTAATGAGATAGATTGAGGCAAAGATCAAGGCCAGTCTTGATTGGCTGGGAGCCTCACCTGATTTGTGGGGAGCATCTGGAAGAATTACTGTTTCTACCTATTCAAATTCCCTAGAAGATCCCCCAACTCATCTTGTCTCCTCAACCTCTTCCTAGGCAGCATCCCCACAAACCCGCCCCTGGACCTGTGTGGTAGGACCTGTCTTGTCCTCATTTCTACTTTCCTGTGTCATTGTGCATCACCTCCACACTTAGGCCTCACCAGACTTATGGGCACTACACCAGATTGGTTAGTCCACTGTGGGGGACTGCTGGCACTTTATTCATTGCTGTGATGCCACTGACTGGCCCTTTACCCTGTGACTTCTCTTGGTTTGTCTCTGGCCTCCCACCAAGAACAATTTCCTTCCAGCAGGTTCTTTCCATGCCCACCCCCCATCTGTGTGTGACTTATCAAAAATGATCATTTGCTCCAAATTTTTAAATTATCCAGCAACTGAGACTAGAAACCCACTGGGTCTGGTAGGCCTTTCATTTTAATGCTTTTTTTCAACAGGGAGTCCATTAGACAAAAATAAATATTTGCCGCTGGAGTGGTGGGGGCGGAATTGCAATTCAGAGTTCTGTGAACCTAGGCTTCCATGTCTTCCCCTTTCTTACATACCCTATGACCGTCACTCCCAGTGTCCAGAAGTGGTTATGAAACATCTTTCAGTTATAGGTAGGGCTGACTTCGTGGATGTATGACCTGTGTGATTGTGCAAGGCTTGGCACTTGGTTTAATGCTCTGCCATCCTTGTCTTGAAATTCTTAGTAATTTTTGAGCAGCTCCTGTGTGGCTTAGTCAGTTAAGGGTTTGCCTTTGTTTCGGGTCATGATCTCGGGGTCCAGGGATCGAGCCCCACATAGGGTGGGGGTGGGGGTCTCTTCAGCAGGGATTCTGCTTCTCCCTCCCCCTCAGATATCCTCCTGGCTCAGTCCTTCCCTCTTTCACATTTTGGCTCAAATGTCATTTTTCTCAGGGAGGCTTACTCAGAGCATCCCTACTCCCAAAGAAATGAGGCTCCCCACCATGGCTACTTGGTGACTTCATAAGGCCCTAGAGAGCCCCCTAGTCTGCTTTAAGGAGATCTCCCTCATTGTGTCCCTCTCATTTTGTCCTCTAGGCCCAAGTGGGGAAATGGAAATGAAGGGCCTTTGGCTCTGCCCTGAATGAGTGGTAAGATGCTGGGCACTTACTTCCTCCTGGTCCCAATGTCTGGCAACTGAATGAGTGTGCCTGGATGTTATTTTAGGCTCCTGGAAATCTTCACTTTTTCTAGGAGTGTCTCCTGAGACCCTGGTGGGCTGGATGCTGCCTTTGTCTAGTGCTGCTCACAGCCAGCCTCATGGGGTCAGTGCTGAGGAAGCACTGAGCACTGAGCTGTGACAGGACAAAAAAATGTTTGGCATGTCCCACGCAGAGGGACTGAGGTGTCCCTGCACACACGATTTAAGGCACTCAGTTTAAGCTTTGCCCATCTTTACCATCTTTATTTTCACTAAGGGCTTCTTAGCCTTGGGTTTGCAGATAGAATTCATGGAATCCTTACACCTGTATGAGAAAATGAGTTTTTAGTCTACTAACCTCTACGTGATATTTAAGATTTTCTTCCATGATGGATATACACAAAAAATAAACCACATTGATATCAGCAATACCAGCAGAAATTGGAGCTATTTTCATGTCATATTCGTCATTGCAGAGATCTAGAAAAGTTGCTTATGCCGCTTTTTTGAAATTCCTAGATCTTCTTATTTATTCCTATATATTTTATGAGTTTGGAAACATCCATTCAGGGAGGGTGCCATAGCTTCGCCAGGCCTCTAAAGGAGTCCAAGCACAAAAATGGGCAAAGAATCCCCAATCGGGATCATTTTCATTTTCTGGTGCACCAGGTAGCTCTGGGATTTGTTTTTGTTTGTTTGTTTTGTCTGTTTTTATTTTCTTCTTTTATTTGAGTAGAGTTGGCATACAATGTTAAGGTTAGTTTCAGGTGTACAACATAGTAATTTGACAAGTTTGTACATTATGCGATGCTCACCACAAGTGTAGCTGCCACCTGTCCCATTGCATGACTACTACAGTATCATTGACTGTGCAGTATCATCTGCCTCTTTTTGCCTGTGACTTAATCATTCCATACCCCAAGGCCTGTATCTCCCGCAACCCTTCACCTATTTTGCCCATCCCACCACCACCCTTCCCTCTAGCAACCATCATTTTGTTCTCTGTATTTATAGACCTGATTCTGCTTTTGTTAGTTTATTCATTGGTAGTTTGTTTTTAGATTCTACGAATGCATGGAATCATATGATTTTTGTCTTTCTCAGTTTGACTTACTTAACTTAGCATTATGCCCTCTAGATCCATTCCTTTTGTCTGGGATTTGGTTTTGAGGGGAAATGAGACTGACTTCCTCCCGCAGAGTCCCTGGGCAGGTCAGGCCAGGCCAAGTGCGTGGCTTGTTCCCGGCGGCCAGTATGAGTCCGCCACCTAGTGGTGAGGGGCAACAAGGGCAGGCGCCCCACCGACAGTCTGCAGCCAGCCCAGGGGCGGCCCAGCCACCCCCAGGACTCCAGATGGCCACACACAGGCTCCTCCACCACTTGTGCAGGGCCCTGAATTTAAATTTTCTCCCTTGAACCTCCCTTTGGGGGACACAGGGAGCAAGGCAGAGAAGTTGGTGGCATCTCAGCATTCAGCGGTAGTGCTTTAAGGGACCAGCTGTGCACACCAGGTCCTGGGTTAGGCGCTCTGAAAGCGGGAGGAATAGGCTCTGACTATTGATGGGCATTTTGGAGGACTTCTCCCTTTCCCCAATTAGATCTACAAGCTCATTTCCCCGGGCTGAAACTGAGAAGCCCCTTGATATATTCCCTGGATGTGTGGTTGGACTCAGGGAAGCTATAAAGCTGGGTCTGATAGCAGACAGGAGGGAACTACTTGCTGGGCCTCCTCCCCACAAATTAACTGTGTAGACAATTCCCTTCCTAGCAGGACCCTGCCATAGTGTTTGTGTTGGGATTCAGCCCTCAGAGCTACTACACATTGATCCATTCAAGACTTAACCACAAGACTTCCAAAGGAGGGAAGAAAAAAAAAAAAGACTTCCACAAGAGAGAAGAAAAAGAATTTCAATATGGATCTGATAGAGATTAGAGTGAACTAAGGTACTGAATGGGAGTGTGTGTGTGTGTGCATGTGGGTTTCTGTGGAAAACCGCAGAACTCTCAGCATATAAGGACTCCATTAAATTCTAGGATGGCTTCTGGTGGCCTCAGGCCATGTTCCCTAGGATTAGTGTGCCTCCCTGCTCCTGCCCTGTAAAACACCTGCCAAAGAAAGCTCAAGTCTGCTAGGAAATTTTACAGTTTGTTCTAGGCATTTGACAAAAAACATTACTTAGAGCATTTACTAAAAAGGGCTTACAATTAAAACAGTGAATCCTTCCTCTGTCCTTTTGAGATGTATATGTATCTCCTGCAACTAAGGAGTGTCTTCCTCAAGGATCTGAAAGTGATTCTGATAGTAAAGGATAGGGTCTCTGTCTCTGGGTCTCTGCGGGAAAATGGAACCTAACTTCGATAATTGCCAGGTAACAGAGCTAGCCTCATCATATTTACATTGACCAACCCTTTGCCATTTTTTACTAGAGCCTTACTTTCTTTCCCTCCTCTCTCCCTCATCTCCCTTTAAAATATCTGGTCAAGGGGTGCCTGGGTGGCTCAATTGGTTAAGCGTCATGATCTCGGGGTCTTAGGATCCAGCTCCACCTTGAGCTCCCTGCTCAGTGGGGACCTGCTTCTCCCTCTCCCTATGCCTACTGCTCCCCCTGCTGTGTTCTTTCTCTCTGTCAAATAAATAAATAAAATCTTTTAAAATAAAATAAAATACAATACCAGGTCATGTCTGCACAAATCAGAATGGAGCTCAGCCCTTTCTCCTATGATCAGTAATTACTGAGTAAATTCTATTTGCACTGTTTTAATTAATGTTCTGCTTTATTTATCTTTAATAATGGGTATAGCTATGTAGACAGATGTTTATTTTTATGTTTAAAATCCAGTTATTTATTGCCTTATGGATAGCCCATTTTATATTCGCCAGTTTATTTCAGAGTTCCTTATTTTCTTTTTTTTGTATATTTTTTTATTAGAGTTTGATTTGCCAAGATATAGTGTAACACCCAGTGCTCATCCCGTTAAGTGCCCCCCTCAGTGCCCGTCACCCAGTCACCCCATCCCCCTGCCCATCTCCCCTTCCACTACTCCTTGTTCGTTTCCCAGAGTTAGGGGGTCTCTCATGTTCAGTCACCCTCTCTGATAGTTCCCACTCATTTTCTCTCCTTTCCCCTAGACAGAAGTTTATAGGCAGATGTTTATACCTGTGCCTGCCCAGTTGATTAGAGCTAAGGGGTCAGGTTAAGAGGTCATTCCACTTAGCTTATGTCTGCCCTTATTTTTTTTTAATTTTATTTATTTATTCACAAGAGACACAGAGCGCGAGAGAGAGAGGCAGAGACACGCAGAGGGAGAAGCAGGCTCCAAGCAGGGAGCCCGAAGTAGGACTCGATCCCCGGTCCCCAGGATCAGGCCCTGGGCTGAAGGTGGCGCTAAACCGCTGAGCCACCTGGGCTGCCCCTCTGCCCTTATTTTGATAGTGTTTTATTAACTTAAACTAGGTCCCTACTGTATGTCATAAATTTGGGGTAGAGTATGTGGAGAGATCTCCAGAAAGTTATCCTGACCCCTGGAATACTTCTCAAGGTCTGTTTTCTGATAGTCCACCAGAAGTTTCTCTCTGTAGGCAAGGAAATATATATTCTGTATCCAAATCAATTTAACAACATTCCTAGAGTCACTACTGGACTGTGTCAGTCACTGGAAAGTGCTACGATATTCACAGATTTACTAGACCATTGAAGGCTTGTCTCTGGTTAAAGTCATCATTGTGTGTGTATATAAACATAGTGTTACATGTGATTATTTAAATCTGTATAATACCTACTAATAAACTTGGGACTCCACCCAACAAATAGCATTTCTAGCAGCCAGCTGTACAGATCTGCCTAAGTGGATGGCCTATAATCTATAGCACCATCGGTAACCTACCCCTTCCTTTTGGCTCCAAGCTCCACCATTACTTGGGGTCTTACTTCATCTTTTATTGAGAAAGTAACCATGTTAGACATGACTCTATGGCCACACTATCCAAATCATCTGCTTACATGCCAGACTCTCTCTGCCATGGATGAAACATCCTTATTCCTATTACAGGCCATGCCTTTCCTTTGTTAAAACAATATATATAGTCTATAATATATATATAGACTATATATATAGTGTATATATATATATATACACACACGTATGTATCTATATATATTTATATGTATGAATGTAAAACAACAAATATATGATTGGACCTATAACATTATAGAAATGTAATATACATGTGATAACAGTACAAAGGAGGCAGATAGAAGCAAAGCTATATTGGAGAAAGGAAATGATACCAGACAGTAATCACAATTCATAGGAACAAATAAAGAGAAAAACTAGAAATGGTAAATAGGTTACTATAAGTCTATAAATATATTTTCTGTCCTTTCTTTTTTTTTAAGATTTTATTTATTTATGAGAGAGAGAGAGAGAGAGAGAAGCAGAGACACAGGCAGAGGGAGAAGCAGGCTCCATGTAGGGAGCTGACGTGGGACTCCATCCCAGGTCTCCAGGATCACACCCTGGGCTGAAGGTGGCGCTAAACCACTGAGCCACCCAGGCTGCCCCTGCTTTCTTTTTCCAGCTTCTTCAATAGACAAAATTATATAAAGGAATAATTATAACAATATATTATAGGGTTTTAACACATACAGAGATAATTGTATAACAATAATGGCACAAAAAATAAGAAGGTGGAACAGAACTATATAAGAGTAAATTCTTGTATCTTTCTCCAATTAAGTTAATATATATCTGAAGTAGACTCTGATAAATTAAGATGTATCTGTAAGCCCTTGAACAGCTATTGGAAAAGGAACACAGAAATCTGAAAAAGAATTGTTAAAAGAAATAAAATGTTACACTAAAAAATATTCACTTAATGCAAAATAAAGTAGTAAAGAAGGAATAGAGGAACAAAAAAACTCTGAGACATATAAATAACAAAAAGTAAAATGTTATTTAATTCCAACTATATCAAAAATAACATTAAATGTGAATGAATTGGGGCGCCTGGGTGGCTCAGTGGTCTGCCTTCGGCTCAGGTTGTGATCCCGGGATCCTGGGATCAAGTACTGCATTGGGGTCCCTGCATGGAGCCACCTTCTCTCTCTGCCTATGTCTCTGCCTCTCTCCCTCTCTCTCTCTCTGTGTGTGTCTCTAATGAATAAATAAATAAAATCTTTTTTTTTAAATACATAAATAAAAAGACAACTACTTATGATTCCACTTACATGAAGTACTTAAGAGTAATCAAAATTATAGACAGAAAGAGTAATGATGGTTGCCTGAGGCTACGGGCAGGAAGGAATGGGGATTTGTGTTTAACAGATATAGAGTTTCAGTTTTGTAAGACAAAAAGAATTATGAAGATGGATGGTGACAATGGTCATGCAACATTATGAGTGTATTTAATACCACTGGACTGTACACTTAAAAATGGTTGAGATGGTAAATTTTATATTTTGTGTATTTTACTACAATTTTAGAAATTGAAAAAAATGAGAAATGGATATTTGATTTTGTCAGGTGCTTTTTCTGCATTTACTGAAAGGATCATATGGTTTTGCATTTTTCAACTTGATAGTATGGTCATGTTATTGACTGAGTTATTAATGTTAAGCATGAATTCCTGATAGACTCCATTTGGTCCTGATGTATTTTTTAATGGATTGCTGTGTTTAATTTGCTTAAGTTTTTAATTAATTGACTTAAATTTTGTTAAGATTTTTCTGCACTGATGTTGATGAGTAATGCTGGCCTGCGGTGATCATTTTCTTATGATTTGATTTTATTATGATGATTTTTTTAAGGAATCAGTAATATGTATTCGGTGCCCCTGGCATGTAGAGGGGCCGCAGGCCGGGCTAGGTGTGGCGGAGAGGCAGGGAGGGGCTCTGACGGGCCGTTGGCGACGTCTGCCCTGGGCTCAGGTGCGGCCTGGCCGGCGGGCGGAGACCGTCCCTCGGGGTCGGACGCTAACGTCTTCCGCTCCTGCTTCCCTAGGCCTGGCGCCCTGGGGACGGGGAGTCCGAGGACGAGGAAAGGAGCGCGGTGTGGCCGGAACACGGGCGTGCGCAGACGGGCGCCCCCGCCCGGGCCCGCGTGCGTGGAAGCGGGACGACACGCGGCAAGGGCTGGGCAGAGGTGTGCGCGTGCGCGTGCGCGTGCGTGACGTCGGTGCTGCGTCCGTGCGGCATCGCGTTCTTGTGTGATGCGGTCGCCTGGTCGGTGTGACGTCACTGCCTCTGCGCGTGACGTCACTGCCTCGCGCGTGACACCGTCGCGGTGCGGCCCGCGGTCGGCCAGTCGGGGCCGCCCCTCGGTCCTCAGGGGCCGGAGCCTCCTCGGCCGGGCGCAAGCTCTCCCGGAGCGCGGGGCGCCGCGCGGGCCCTGGGCCTGGCTGCAGCGCGGCTGGCCTGTGCCCCCGGGGCCCCTGCCCGCACCTCCCCACCCCTCAGAACTGCCCCAGGGCCCCCTGCTCGTTCTCCCGACGGGTTTTCCAAGGCGCCTGCCCCTCTTCGCTCACAGGCCCTGGCTTCCCTGGACTATAAAACCCGGTTTTGGTATCACAGTAGTGTCGGCCTCAAAGGGTAAGTTAATGGATTGCCTCCTCTTCGATTTTTGAAAGAGTTAGTGTGGAGTTGGCATTATTTTTCCCTTAAATGTTCAGTAAGATAATGAGTGAAGACGTTTGGTGGAATTAACCAGTGAAGCCATCTAGGTCTAAGATTTCCTTTATGAGAAAGTTTGGGGTTTTAAAAAAATATTTTATTTATTTGATAGGGGGAGAGAGCACCAGCAGGGGGAGCGGGAAAAGGAGAAGCAGGCCCTCTGCTGAGTAGGGAAGCTGCTGTGGGGCTGATCCCATGACCCCAGGATCATGACCTGAGCCAAAGGCAGAGGCTCAACCAACGGAGCCACCCAGGCGCCCCATGGGAAAGTTTTAAGCTACAAATGCTCTTTTGTTAATAGCTACAAGGCTATTCAGGTGATCTATTTCTTCTTAAGTTTTGGTAGTTCATGTCTTTCAAGGATAAATTAGTCCATTTCATCTAAATTGTCAAATTTGTTAGGAAAAAAATTGTGATATACCCTTATTAACTTTTTTAAAAGATTTTATTTTATTTATTTATTCATGAGAGACACAGAGAGGCAGAGAGATGCGCAGAGGGAAAAGCAGACGGCCAGTGGGGAACCCGAAGTAAGACTTGATCCCAGTACCGGGATCACGCCCTGAGACCAAGGCAGACGCTCAACCACTGACCCACCCAGGCGTCCCTACACTTATTAACCTTTTTAATAGCAGTAGAATTTGTTTTAAGCTCACCTCTCTCATTCCTGATATTGTTAACGTATGTCTTCTTTTCTCTCCTTTATCAATCTGGCTGGAGATTTATCAATTTTGATGATCTTCCAACTTTGGTTTCATTGATTTATTCCATCTTGAATGAAAGAGGATGTCTTCACATCACCCTGTTTTAATTCTCTGATTGGTGCTTTTGATTCTCTGACTTTCTGTTTATTTAGTGATTTATTATTTGGTGGTCTCCACCAGAATGTAAACTCCTTCAGAGAGAGAACTTACCTGTCCTCTTCACCACTGTATCCAAATCCCCTAGAACATGTCAAATTTCTCCAGAATTTCTCATACCTAATGTTCAGTGATGAGCTCAACATATGAATATATTTGTTAAGAAAAATCCTCCTCTGATGATTCAATATATCCCCTCTTCTTCAGGAGAAAGTCATTGGTATAATATCTATAATCTGTTTTTTTTTAAAGATTTTATTTATTTATTCATGAGAAACAGAGAGAGAGACAGAGGCAGAGGGAGAAGCAGGCTTCCCATGAGGAGCCCCATACAGGACTCCATCCCAGGACCTCGGGATCACGCCCTGAGCTGAAGACAGACACTCAACCACTGAGCCACCCAGGCATCCCTAATATCTATAATCTGGTAAGGAGGATGACTTATGAACAGTCATAAATAATGACAGTCATAAATAAAGACTGTAAATTTGAATGGGGGAAATTAGGGTGGATATTTAAGCTGGACCCTGAGGTAGAGACAAATATATAAATTCATGGAAAGAGAATAACTGCCATCCCCCAAAGAGGGCAACAATGAGCAAACCCTTAGAGGCAAAAAAGAAGAACAAGAAGGAGAAGAAGAGGGTTAATGAATCCAGTCTGTCTGCTCTTCTGATAGATGGATAAGAATTGGAGACACAGATGAAAGGTAGATTGAGACTGATGGCAGAAGCACTGCATACTAGAAGAGGAGTGTAAGTTATAATACGCGAGCTTTAGCAGCACGCTAAAAGATTTTTAACTTGGCAACAGTCAGTATGTAAGGAGTATTTAAGTTGGAAGAGACTTGCATAGAAAGGCTTTTAAAAAGTTGCGCTGATTCCTACTAAGAGAAATGCAAATTGACTACACAATTTCTCCCCTCAGCAAGCATTCTAAAGTTTGACCACCCACTGTTGACTCCCATGTATTACTGGTAGGAATGCAACAGGGTGTCTGTGGAATAGGATTTGACCCTATCTAATACAATTTTAAGTGCATTTACCACCTAACCCAGCAATTTCATCTTAAGGAATTTACCCTGAAAATATTCATCTAAGTCATATAAAAATAATATGTATATGATTACTCATTCTGGAATAATTTATAATTGCAAACTACTGATAATAATCTAAATGTGGGATCCGTGGGTGGCGCAGCGGTTTGGCGCCTGCCTTTGGCCCAGGGCGCGATCCTGGAGACCCGGGATCGAATCCCACGTTGGGCTCCCGGTGCATGGAGCCTGCTTCTCCCTCTGCCTACGTCTCTGCCTCTCTCTCTCTCTGTGTGACTATCATAAATAAAAAAAATAATAATAATCTAAATGTACATATACAGAAAGGAGACTTTTAATAAATTGTGTTATATCCACCCACTGAAATACTATGAAGCTGTGACAGAAAATGAGGAAAATCTCTACAAGTTGATAATGGAGTGATTTCTAAGCTATAGTTTTTTGTTTTTGTTTTGTTTTTTGCTTTTTTAAGTTTATTTCTTTATTTAAGTAATCTCTACACCCAACATGAGGCTTGAACTCGCGACCCCAAAATCAAGAGTCTTATGTTCTTCTGACTGAGCCAGCCGGGCACCTCCATTTCTAAAGTACATTGTTAGCTAGGAAAAAAAAAGGTGGGGATATGGAAACAGCCTGTTGATAAAATGTGTCTATCAATGGATGAATGGATAAAGAAAATGTGTGTGTGTGTGAAATATTAGGGAAAAAAATACAATGGAATAGTATTCAGCCATAGAAAGAAGGAAGTTCTGCGATTTGTGACATGAATGGACCCTAAAGAATTGTGCTAAGTGAAATAGAGAAGTCAAATATTGTATCATCTCACTTCTATGTGGAACATAAAGAACAAACAAACTTATAGATTTGGTGGTTGCCAGAGGCAGGAGAGGGGAGAGTGTGTAAAGTGGGTAAAGGTGGTCAAAAGGTACAAATTTCCAGTTATAAGATTAAAATAAAAGTCCTGGGGGTATAATGTAAAGCGTGGTGGATTGTAGCTAACAATACTATACTATATATTTGAAATTTGCTAAGAGAATAGATCCTAAAAGTTATCACAAGGAAAAAATGTAATTACATGCAATGATGGATATTAAGTAAATTTATTGTTTCACAATATACCCATATGTCAAATCATTATGACATATAACTGAAATGAATACAATGTTATATGTTGAGTTTTTTAAAGTGTAGGAGCACCTGGGTGGCTCAGTCAGTTAAGTGTCTCACTCTTGATTTCAGCTCAGGTCATGATCTCAGGGTCATGAGATAGAGCCCTGAATCAGGCCCTGTGCTCAGCAGGAGTCTGCTTGGGATTCTCTCTTTCACTTTGTCTCTGCTCCCTACCCACCCAGTTTCTCTCTCTCTCTCTCTCTAAAATAAATAAATGAATAAAATCTTCAAAACCTGGGATGCCTGGGTGGCTCAGTGATTGAGCATCTGCCTTCAGCTCAGGTCATGATCCCGGGGTCCTGGGATCGAGTTCTGCATCGGGCTCCCTGCATGGAGTCTGCTTTTCTCTCTGCCTGTGTCTCTGCTTCTCTGTGTGTGTGTCTCATGAATAAATAAATAAAATCTTAAAAAAAAATCTTCAAAACCTGAAAAAGAAAAAAGAAGTATATGTGGAACAGGGTGGGGTTGGGGAGAGAACCAGAAGGAAATATGCCAAATTGTGGACTGTGGCTACCTCTTGTCCGGGAAATAGAATTGGGGGCCTGGGCTGGGGGTGTGATGACTGAAACAGGGCTTACCTGACTCAGTGTATAAACTTATATATTATATAACTCTTTAAAGTCAGGTTTATTGGGATACAAGTTACATACAGTAAAATTCACCCCCCCTAGGCAGTTTTGACAAACACAGTCATGTTACCACCACCGAAATCAAGACTTAGAATATTTCTATTGACTACAGAAAGATCTTTCTTGACCCTCTATAGACAGTCCTCTCCCTCATCCCCAGCCCTTGATCTGATTTTTATCCCTTGCAAAACTTTTATATAGTAATAACCCATCTGTGTAGCACTTGTATAAATAAACGTATTAATCTAAGTAAGGTTTTTTTTCCTCAACCCATTATCCATACATGCTCATTTCAGGAAAAAAAAAAAAAAAGGGCAGGAAATATAAACAAGGACCCTGGTGTCATGACCGAGCTAAAGGCTCAGTGTTCAGTAGCTTAAGAAACTGGCTAATGTCACTGGGTCCAATGTTAGGACCCAAAGTAGATTCAGGGCTTCTGACTCACAAACCAATACTTCCAGCCCTGGTAACCATAAATCCGATTTTTTTTTCTCTGAGCTTGGGTTTTTTTTTTTTTTTTTTTAGATTCTACATATAAGTGAGATCATACAGACACCTTAAACTCACACAGAGCTATATATCAATTATATCTCAATAAAACTAAAAAACAAAGAAACGAAACCCAAACATAAGGCTTCATCTGACACAATGCTGCCTTCAGCAAACCAATCAACCAGACAACAAAAAACCTAGGGCTTGTCCCAGAGTGAATGAGGTATGTATTCAATGACATGTGGAATAAAAAGATATTATCTTCAGATATCCTAATATCAGCAGTTTAGTGTTCAGATGGGTGCTTAAAATGGGTGTGTATGTGTATATTTTCTATGTGCACACATACGCTAGAGGCAAATGTCTGTTTATATTTTACTGGCATAATTATTAGCAGATATCTGTTGATCTTTCCTATATACTAAGTGCTAGAGATTCAAGCACTTCAGGTCTAGTTAGGACCTGGGTAGCAGTACAGGACACTGTATGTCGAGAAGACTCGAGGGGAAGGTGGCCCTTGTATGTAGGGGTCAGACCAACCAGGTGGAGAGATAGAAGGATGTTGCCATTTGAAGGAGTTTGAGGAGGTAAATAGGGCTTGCATCCCAGACTGAATTTGGAGCTCCTCGATTTTGCAAGAGGGAACCTCTGGCAATCTCTGAGTTGAAGATAAATTGGAAGGGGTGGAGCTTGGAGGAAGAGAGAATGTCAGGGACATTGCACTAGTTTCGGCAGGAGGGGAACATCCGAGTTACAGAAAGAAGTTCAATTTCAACAAATATGTACTAAGCACCTCCAGTGTCGGAAGCTCTGTTAGGAGCAAAGCAACAACCATATAGGCAACAAGGCTCCTTGAATTGCTCACACCTAGTGGCAATAGAAGAATGGATATTAAAGTTTAGAGGGAGAGAACTTGGCTCCCAGCCGTCCTCCTCACTAGCTGTGTGATCTCGGGTCTTATTTTCTTCATCTATCAAAGGATAAGATAGAGCCATATTCCTTCTCTTGGGTCACTTTTAACTTTAATGTTTCTGAAATGAAAAGGAAATGAGGGGCACCTGGCTGGCTCAGTCTGAGGAGCCTGTGACTCTTCATCTCCGAGTTGTGAGTTCGAGCCCCACATTGGATATAGAGATTCCGTAACAAATGAAATAAATAAACTTTAAAAAAATTTAAATAAAAAATAAAAGGAAAAGGAAATGAGAATTACAGGAGATGCCTTTTCAAGGAGGAGGCTGAGGCATAGGTTTTGGGTGATCTAGGGTTTTGCCTATGTAGGGATTAGATAAGTGGTAGTATCATTCACAGAAATAAGGCAATCTGGAAGGGGCTACTGATCTACAGAAAGTTGAATTCAACTTTTCTTTGAAATAATTTTTTAAACTTTCTGATTTTTTTTCTTAAAGATTTATTTATTTATTAGAGAG
The DNA here is from genome assembly GCF_003254725.2 of Canis lupus dingo. Taxonomy (NCBI): domain Eukaryota; kingdom Metazoa; phylum Chordata; class Mammalia; order Carnivora; family Canidae; genus Canis; species Canis lupus. Next base: position 76,023,697 of record NC_064247.1, read on the forward strand.
AGAGAAAGAGAACATGTGCATGTGTGCGTGAGCAGGGGGAAGGGCAGCGAGAGAGAGAATCTCAAACAGACTCCCCACTGAGTGTAGGACCTAACCCAAGGCTCCATCTCACCACCCTGAGATCATGACCTGAGCCGAAATCAAGAGTCAGATGCTTAACTGACTGAGCCTCCCAAGTGCCCCTAAGCTTCCTAATCTTTAAAAGACAAAAGGTGTCAGTCGAAAACATTTAAGAACCCACTGTTAACTGATTATGAGAAGCCTAAACATATGTTTATGGAAAAAGTAAAAAAAAAAAAAAAAGAGCAGGAGCAAACACTTACTAGGCTTGTGCTAACCAAAATTCAGCTGGTATAGGAATATTAAATATATGTAAAAGCAGAAATCATTTTAAGAGATGAAGAGGTTTTACTCTGTTCATGACAGAAGATCAAATTCACTGGGAAGGTGACATAACTTTGAATTTTTTTCAATAATGTGGCCTCAAAATATGTTATGCAAATATTTATAGAACCACAGGAGAAATAGACAACCTACAATGATGGTAGAAGATTTTACCAACTTTGGTAATATATAGCTTAAATGCATATGTTAGAACAAAAGCTGAAAATCAATAATTTAAGTATATATCCCAAGAACTTAGAAAAAGAACACCAAACCAAACACAACATAATAGAAGGGAAGGAATATAAAAGTAAAAGTAGCAATGAGGCGCCTGGGTGGCTTAAACATCTGACTCTCGGTTTTGGTTCAGGTCATGACCTCAGGGTCATGAGATTGAGTCCCATGTCAGGGCTCCCTGCTCAGTAGGAAATCCACTTGTTCCTCTCTCTTCCCCTCTGCTCCCTCCCTGGCTCCCACACTCTCCCTCTCTCTCAAATCAATAAAATCTTTAAAAATAAAAAAAACGAGCAATTAAGAAATAAAAAACAAAGGTATAATCTATAAAATCAAGAAAGCCAAAATTTTGTTCTTTGAAAATATTAATAAAATTCATTAACCTCTGGCAATCTTGGTCAATAAAAGAAGAAAGCCAAGTTACCAAATCAGGAATATTTAATAATAGCCAACTTTTATTATAATAGCATAATATATTTATAATATTAGCTATTATGTATTATAGTATTATGTATGATATATATTACATAGTATATATAGCTATATATTCTATATTAGCTAATTTACATTATGTATTTTATATGTAGCTATATATGTTATATATAGCTATATTAGCTATAATATATGTAACATAATATATATAAAATAGCAAAAAGTGTGTGTGTGTGTGTGTGTATATATATATATATATATATATATATATAATCACATATATATATATATATATGGGATCGAGTCCCACATCTAGCTCCTTGCAGGGAGCCTTATATATATATATAAAAGCAAAAAACCTGTGAAATTCCTGTAAATAAATCTAAGAGAAAATGTACATGCCTCTAAATGGAAAGTTGCAGAAAACACTGAGGTAAATTAAGAAGCCTAATATAAATGTAAGGATATACCACACTGACAGATTAGAAGATTCAACAACATGAAATTATTTATTCTCTCTGGCCTATAGATTCAGTGCAATTCCAATCAAAATCCCATCAGCTTTTTTTTTTTCTTTTTTTTTTTTTTTAGTAGGCTCCAAGCCCAGCATGGAGCCCAACATAGGGCTTGAATTCATGTTCCTGACTTCCAGGGTCAGATGCTTAACCGACTGAGCCACCCAGTTGCCCCAAAATCCCATCAGCTTTTTAGAATGAAAATGAAAAACCTGATTCTAAAATCTACATGGAAATTAAAGGGGCCATGAACAGTCAAGATAATCTTGAACAAGAAGAACAAAATTGAGGGATTTATCCTACCAGATTTTGTGATTTATTAAAAGTATATAATACTTAAAGTGGTATGGTATTGGTTCAAGAGTAGACCAAATAGGGACGCCTGAATGGCTCAGCGGTTGAATGCCTGCCTTTGGCTCAGGTCCTGATCCCGGAATCTGGGATGGAGTCCCGCATCTAGCTCCTTGCAGGGAGCCGCCTTCTCCCTCTCCCTATGTCTCTCCCTCTCTCTCTCTCTCTGTATATCTCTCATGAACAAATAAATAAAATCTTTATTAAAAAAAAAAAAAAAAGGGACAGCCCCGGTGGCGCAGCGGTTTAGCGCCGCCTGCAGCCCAGGGTGTGATCCTGGGGACCCGGGATCAAGTCCCACGTCAGGCTGCCTGCATGGAGCCTGCTTCTCCCTCTGCCTGTGTCTCTGCTTCTCTCTCTCTCTCTCTCAATCTGAATTAATAAAATAAATCTTTAAAAAAAAAAAGAATAGACCAAATATATTAATGGCATAGATCTGAAAGCTAAGAAACTGACACCACAGAGAAATGGAGAAAAGACTGCTTTTTTTTCTTCCTTTTTTTTTTTTTTTTTAGATTTTATTTATTTACTCATGAGAGACACAGAGAGAGAGGCAGGCAGAGGGAGAGGCAGAGGGAGAGGGAGAAGCAGGCTCCATGCAGGGAGCCCGACGTGGGACCTGATCCCAGGACTCCAGGATCACAGCTTGGGCTGAAGGCAGGCACCAAATCGCCAAGCCACCCAGGCGTTCCTGCTTTTTTTTTTCAATAGCCATTGTTGAACAAATTGAATGTCCATATGGAAAAAAATGAATCTTGACCCATATCTTATACCATTTCCAAAAATCAATTTCAAGTTGATTAGAGATCTAAATATGAAAAGTAGAACAACAAAGCTTCTAGAAGATAATATAGAAGAATGTATTTATTATTTGAGGCAGGTAAATATTTCTTAAGTAAGATACAAAAAGCTCCAGTCATAAAATAAAAGACTGATAAATCAAACTACTTTATGATAAAACAAAATGCATGTTCTTCAAAACCATTAAGAAAGAAAAAAGGCCATGGGTGTTATGCGCAACTGATGAATCGCTAAATTCTACACCTGAAACTAATAATACACTATATGTTAATGAACTTGAATTTAAACAAAATCTAAGAAAGAAAGAAAAAGAGAAAGAGAAAGAAGAAAGAAAGAAAGAAGAAAGAAAGAAAGAAAGAAAGAAAGAAAGAAAGAAAGAAAGAAAGAAAAGAGAAGAAAAGAAAAAAGAAAGAAAAGAAAAGAAAAAAGAAAAAAGAGGGATCCCTGGGTGGCACAGCGGTTTAGCGCCTGCCTTTGGCCCAGGGTGCGATCCTGGAGACCTGGGATTGAATCCCGCGTCGGGCTCCCGGTGCATGGAGCCTGCTTCTCCCTCTGCCTATGTCTCTGCCTCTCTCTCTCTCTCTCTCTCTCTCTCTCTCTATCATAAATAAATAAAAATGTAAAAAAAAAAAAAGAAAGAAAGAAAGAAGCCACACTTGGTAGAAACTATTTGCAATACCATAGCTGACAAAGAGCTCCTATTTAGAATAAAAGAGACGCACCTGGGATCCCTGGGTGGCGCAGTGGTTTAGCGCCTGCCTTTGGCCCAGGGCGCGATCCTGGAGACCCGGGATCGAATCCCACGTCGGACTCCCGGTGCATGGAGCCTGCTTCTCCCTCTGCCTGTGTCTCTGCCTCTCTCTCTCTCTCTGTGACTATCATAAATAAATAAAAATTTAAAAAAAAAAGAGAGACGCACCTAATTCACTTTTCAAAGACGCTCAACCACCAAGCCACCAGGCACCCCAACTGTGGCATCTTCATATAGTGGAATAGTCTACAGCAATAGGAACATACAAATGATTACTATACTCCAAGACATGGATGAACCTCACAAACATAATGTGAGTAAAAGGAGGTAGGTACAAAAGAGGATACTCTGTATGATTCCATTATGTGAAGTTCAGGGGCGCCTGGCTGGCTCAATTGGTTAAGTGTCTGCCTTTGGCTCAGGTCATGATCCTAGACTCCTGGGATAGAGCCCCATATTGAGCCCCACATTAGGCTCTCTGCTCAGCAGGGAGCCCGCTCCTCTCTCTTCCTCTGCTGCTGCCCCTGCTTATTTTAATGAAGTCATTTACAATAGCAAAAAACCAAAACCCTATAAGGTATACTTAGGAATTAATTTGCATATGTAAGTCCCATATGGGAAAAACTTTAAAATTTATGGAACAATGTTACATATGACCTGAATAAGTACAGATTTAGCTCACATTCATAAATCGGAAGACTCAGTATTGCAAACATATTATCTCCAAATTAATCAATAGAGTCAATGCAATTCCCTTCATAATCCCAGCAGGCTTTTTCATGGACATTGACAAAATGATTCTAAAGTTTACACGAAAAAAAAATCCAAGATAAAACAAGACACTCTTCAAGGAGAACAGGGTATGGATAGTAGGCTTACCAGATCACAGGATTTATTATAAAGCTATAGTAATCAAGACAGTGTGATATTGGCAAAGGGAGAAGCAAACCTGACCATTACAAAAAGCCAAATTTCACTGTATATAAATTATATCTCAATAAAAGAGCAAAATGACCTTGTATGTTCTGGACTTTTTTGTTGCATTGATCTATTTGTTAGTTCTACCCTGAATACGTAGTTTTAAGTCTTGAAGTCAGAAAGTATAAGTGCTGCAACTTTGTTCTTTCTCAATATTGTTCTGGATATTTTAGGTCTTTTATATTGCCACATACATTTTAGAATTAGTTTATCACTTTATCAATGTGAAAATGGGTAAATAAGTTCATATAGCGGAATATGACCCTGCATTGAAAAATTGGTGAGCTACAGTGACCCTCAGCAACAGAGATAAATCTTAAAATGATATTGAGTCAAACAAGCAAAGCTACAGAAAACAAAATACAGTATTGGGTGATTTTCATAAAACTGAAAACAAAGCTAATCTAAATAACATATAGTATAGGCATATACATAGATGTGATAAAATATTAAAACTAAAAAGCAGGGGATCCCTGGTTAGCTCAGCGGTTTGGCGCCTGCCTTCGGCACAGGGCATGATCCTGGAGTCCTAGGATCAAGTCCCATGTTGGGCTTCTTGCATGAAGCCTGGTTCACCCTCTGCCTCTGTCTCTGTCTCTCTCTAATTCATGCTCTCATGAATAAATAAATAGAATATTTTTAAAAAATAAAAAGTAAAAATAAAAGGCAAAGGAAGGATAAGCACCAAGGTCAGGACAGTGGGAGCAATGGAAGTTTTGGGGTGCCAGTTTTTGGAATGTTCCAGCCCCTGGATTGGGAGGCAAATTCATTGAGTTAGACTATTTTTGCTTTGAAAGTTACAAAGACTCTTTTGCTTGCATTCAAAATATTTGTAAAGATTAAAGAATTGAAAATAGCAAAATAATTGTTAGCACACAATATACAGTTGTTTTCCACTTCTAGTGTCCTGGAAGGCAGCCCTGGTGGCCCAGCGGTTTAGCGCCGCCTTCAGCCCAGGATGTGGTTCTGGAGACTCAGGATCGAGTCCCACGTCGGGCTCCCTGCAAGGAGCCTGCTTCTTCCTCTGCCTTTGTCTCTGCCTCTCTCTCTCTCATGAGTAAATAAATAAAAATCTTTTAAAAAAATATTATTAAAAAAAAAATATATATATATATTATTCCCCATTAGTACACACAGATCTACCTCATTCTTCCTAATGGCTACATAGCATTTCATTATCTGAATCCACCGTCAGTTAGTATTTAGTCAGTCCTCTGTTATGATGAACATTTGGGTTGTTTCTAGTCTATATATAAACAGTGTTGCAATTAATATTATTATATATACATCCTTCTACAGTATATCTGTAAGGTCATATTTCTCAAACTGAAGTTACTATGGGAAGAAATGTGTTATAAATCTGAATAGGTGCCTTAAACTTCTTGTTCAACTTTAGTTAATACTTTAAGGCAATGGTGAGAAATGCAAACAAGAGTTTCCACAAAGATACCAACAAGGAGTACCTGAGGACACCTGTGAGTATGTGCCTGACTGCTTTTGCACATGCAAGATATTTGGAACAGAGAAGGTGTGTGTATGGGGTGAGGATGACTATGCATTCACCACTTGTGAAAAGCAACATTTGTGACCTAAGGCCTCCAGGCCTGTTGGACAGCAGTTCCGTTCAGATCCACAGACTCAGCCCAACTCTTGCCTACTCCCTGGATGCCCCAGGAGAGGCCCGGAAGGTGAAAGAAGAGACAGCCATCCTGATCTTGGGCACATCTATTGTTGTGGTAGCCTTTGAGGCATCTGGCCAGGCTTTCTCGCAGTGCTGGCTGGGCATAGGTGCCCAGTCCCAGAACGTAAACAAGAGTGACCCTTAAAATAACTTTTCCTGAGAGAGACAGAGCCCAGCTGGATTCTCTATTCTACCCTCAGGGTCCTCCCCCCAGGGCGAGATTAGTGTTTTGCAAGAGAGGTAGTCACTCAGGGCGCAAAATTTACACCCACACCAAAAAACTTCATAATCAAGATAAAGAATATTTTAATGAAGTATTTTAAAAATTCAGAATTAATGAAAAAAAAAACCCACAATGAACACAACACCAAAATTTTAAGTACTAAGGACAAGATCAAACCCTGCACTTTACCACCTTGCTTGTCTTGCATTATTAGCCCTGGTTCCAATAAACCTTTATTTACAAAAACATAATCTTAAAAAATTCTTTATTATGGGGGCGCCTGGGTGGCTCGTTCGTTGTGCCTTCGGTGGGCTCAGGTTTGGGGATTGAGCCACAGTAAGGCCCGTGCTGGTCGTGGAGCCTGCTTAGGATTCTCTCCCTTCCCTCTGCCCCTCTCCTGCTCACACGCGCTCTCTCTCTCAAAAGAAATTTTTTATTACATATTGCAATAACTATTGTTACTGTGATAAAATGCACATAATGTAAATTTTACCATTTTAACCATTTTTAAGTGTACAGTGTGGCCTTAGGTACATTCACAGGTTGTTGTGTAACGATAGGATTTTTAAAATATTACACTGAAATATTATATATTGTGATTACGGAGTTTGGGGGCGCCCGAGCCCAGAGCCTCGCTCGCCTTACTCTAGTCCTCGCCCGCCTCCCCCACCCCTCGCCCCCTCCTGGAGCTTGAGAATCAAAAACTTCAGGTTTCTCCCAACCGGCAGCACCAGGAGTTACTCCAGGAGCGATCAGGCCACCGAGGATGTCCGTCCATGCAGCCACGCGCGACAGGAAGAGTTGCTCCGCCTGCATCCGCCCGTCCCCTTCGCTCTCCTCTTGCGACGGGACACACCTGGCGGGCGCGCCCTCTACCTGCCTAGGGACACCTGGCCGGCGGCCCGCAGCGGGTGGCCCGCCCGGCTCGGTGGCCCGGGCTTCCCCTCGGCCAATGAGGAAGAGGGAGCCTCCGGGCTCGGGCCGCGTCCGGCCGAGCGGCCAATGGGAGCGCGGCATGCAAATGAGCAGGTGCGGTGGCGGCCGGCCCGTCAAGGCGGCCGGGGCTCGGGGGATGTCAGAGGAGAGCCGCGCGGCCTCGGAGCAGGAGTCCGGGCTTCCAGCTGCGAGCTCCGGTTCCCGCCATGGCCCCCGCGCCGCCCCCCGCGGTCTCCTTCTCCCCGGCCGAGGTCCAGCGGCGCCTGGCGGCCGGCGCCTGCTGGGTCCGCTGCGGGGCCCGCCTCTACGACCTCACCGGCTTCTTGCGGCACCACCCGGGGGGCGAGCAGCTGCTGCGGGCCCGGGCCGGCCAGGATGTGAGCGCCGACCTGGACGGGCCGCCGCACCGGCACTCGGCCAACGCGCGCCTCTGGCTCGAGCAGTACTACGTGGGCGACCTGCAAGGAGACCCTCAGGTAGGTCCGGGCCGGGGTCACCGCCCCCCCACACTGCCCGCCGCCCCCCCCCCCCACTCACCCCAAGCCCAGTACACCTGCCCTCTAGGAGGGCCCAAGGTGACAGCCTGCACTCTCACCTTCACTTCTCCCTCTCTCCAGGTAACAGGTCACTGCCCGCCTCCCGCCCCCCCGGACTTGGCCTTCCTCTCCAGCGTTTCTCCCGACCTGAGCCTCTTCTATCTGCTACTTCTACACCTCCCCAGTTACTCCCTCCTTCCCACTTGTTGCTTCTGCAGCCTCTGCCATCTGACTCTTTGGATCGCCTTTTACGAGCCCCTCACACTCTCAGTCTTTCCTTCCTGTTCCCTTATCAGCCTCTTGCTCTTTGCAGCTATTCTTCGTTTCTGTTGGATAAGAGCGTCCAACCTCAGCTGCCCTCCCCTCCTGCTGCTGCTCCCGAAAGTCACAGATCAGTCACCCTTCTCAGCCAGTTTGGATTTCCTAGTGCTGTCCGAGTCTGCACTAGGACTTCCCTGGGTAGGTGGAGAGGTTGGGGCAGTGTCTCTGATGGACTCTGTCCTCCCATGCCTCCGACCTCCCTGTATTTCTTGTCTTGCATGCTGGCATAAGTATCCAAAAGAGCAAAGTGACAGGGGTAAGCTGGTGTTTGGGGGGCGCGAGGATTAGCACTGTGAACTGCATGTTGCTGGGCAGGGCAGCCTCATGATGCTATGTAAGCCTCCCACCGATCCTGGGGTACGTTCTGTTATCCCCATTTTAGGATGTGGAAACTGAGGCTCAGGGAGGCTCTGCAGTTCGTCCAGTCAAAGAGCTAGTTAGTGGAAAAGCCAAATGTATCTGACTCCAAACTGGATGCTGTGTCCATCACAAGATCTGTGGATGTGGGAGATTGCCCCTGTCCACAGGGCTCCAGGCAGGCTGAGCCAGAGGCAAACTGACTCCTTCCCCAGGTTTGACTGTGGAACTGATGATAGTGGGATCATCATACTTGGGCATTAAGCCAACAGTTGTTTCCTGTTTTCAGGGTGGCCCCAACAAGTGTTTTTAGACTTTGGATAAAAGGACTTGCCTCTCACTGTTCCTGGTGGCTCCCCACAGGACCATCTTGTCTAATACTTCAATCATTTATTCACTCACTCCCTTTGTCCTTTAATGATTGTCAGCACCGAGCTAGGTGCCAACCAATACAGTCTTCATGGAGCTAACAGGGTAATGAGGAAACATTCTAATGTCACAGTAATTAATTACCTGATACTATCAGAATGTGGATTTGGAGGTGAGGAGTTCAAGGAGAGCTTTCTTGAGAAAGTGACATATGCACATAGAGCTAAATGATGACTAGAGGGTTAGCCTGGTGAAGAGCGACAGGATGAGCGTTCCAGACAGAGGGAACAGCATGTGTGAAGAAGGCTCTGAAGGGTAAGGACTTGGCAGTTAAGGGACAGAAATAAAACCAAAGGGGAAGGAGGCCAGAAATCAGCCAGGGCTACATCATGCAGGGCCTCCTAGGCTATGGGCAGGATTTGGTACTTGAGTCTAAGAACGACAGGAACCCAGGGAAGGGATTTGAACAGGGGTGTGTTGTGGTCAGATTTGCATCTTTGGAAGAACACCCTGGCTTCAGTGCCAAGAAGGAATGGAGGGAGCCAGCTGGGTGTGAGGAGACCATGCAGGAGGCTACCGCATAGCCTGGGCAAGAGGTGAAGGTGGCTGAGACCAAGGAGTGAAGAGGGTTTTGAAACTGGGAGATTTCATAGGTAAAATGCCAGGGCTCAGCATTCTGCAGTGGGAGCACAACTAATCTTGGAAGTTGGTGTTTGGTTTCAGGTCATGCTGAAGGTGCAGAGGTTTAGCTTTAGATATAACTACAGCTGAGTGCAGGAAACGAGACGTTGGGACCAGATGACTAGAGATTTCCAGGCTTGTGATGGCTAATGGGAACCATCCTACATTGTAGCTGCGTACTATAAACAGGAGCCTTAGGGTGTGGCTTCTCTCCCCAGATAGCGAGGATCACTCCAGGCCAGCTGCCCTAGATGGCTCCACCTCCCAGCTCTGCTCACCACCCCACATTATGGTTTGCTTTGGCTTTGCTTGGCTTTGCCTTACCTGACCCTCAGGGAGGACTCAGAGAATATGGAGACCATATTTGCTTCCTACCCCTACACTCACCTGTTACCCCAAGAGTCCCCATGTGGCCATGTTGCAGGCATCCTTATATCTGGGCCCCAATCTGAGGATGTGGGGGAAAAACTAAAAACCAGCAACGCATTTACTACACCATGGCTCAAACTTGACCAGTAGCCATACTTACCCAATACTACAGTTGCCTGTCAGCTTCTGTCTACAGATTTCTCTTCTGGAAACTAGTATAGCGTTGTCTTTAAATTGAGGGAGAAAGGTAGCCAGAGGAGAAATCTGGAATGGGATATCCTGTACAGAGAGAAGTCCTCTCCTTACAGCCTGACCGGAGACATTTCTGTCCTCCTTTCTGGCTAAGCCCTTCCAGCAACCTTTATATTGCTTTCTTCACCTCCCTTCTCTCTTCCTGCTAGATCAGAGATGTTGACATCTGCAGAGCTTAGAGCCCAGCTCCTATAATGAAAAGACCAGGAGGGGTGACGGGAAAGGGAAATGTCGGAACCAGCTCTATTTGTTTGGAATTCCTTTCTTTCTTTGTTTTTTAAGATTTTATTTATTTGAGAGAGAGAGAGCATGAGCAGGGCAGGGAGGGGCAGAGGCCGAGGGAGAAGCAGCCTCTCCTGCTGAGCAGGGAGCCCAATGTGGAGCTCCATCCCAGGACCCTGGGATCATGACCTGACCACCCAAAGGCAGATGATTAACCAAAGGAGTCATCCAGGCACCCCTGGAGTTCATTTCTGAGTAGTACTCCTTCTAGGAGTCCTCCTTCCCCAGTGTAGTCCTTGGAGGGGGGCGTCCTAGAGCTCTGCTGTGAAATTTCCAGGGAGAAGCCCTGGTGCCTTTGGTTTCCCCTGTTCCCCAATTTGTCACACCCCCTCACACACTCCTAGGTACTCTTGCACGCACATTCACACTCACACAAAGGCACACACAAACACAAAACAAGTCAAACTCGTTTGAGCCAACATACTGTCAGGATGAAACAAGGTCTGCTGTGGCTGTGGTCTTGGACTTGAGGAAGCTGAGCTGCACGCCTAGAGCGAGTGAGAGAGCTATGGCTGAGCAGAGAAGTTAAGCCTTCTTCTTATCCTGACCCTTGAGGGGGAGGTGGGGGGGCAAGCAAACTCCTCACTCCAAGCTCAGGTAAGAGCAGTGTTCTTCCAACTGTAGCTCATGTTGTTAGTGGGGTGTGAGGCCCATTTATTGAGCTGCAACCATCATTTATTTATTTAAGATTTTATTTGTTTATCTATTTTAGAGAGGGAGAAAGAGAGAGAGAAGGCATGTGGGCAGGGAGATGGGCAAAGGGAGAGAATCCCAAGCAGACTTTCCACTGAGCGCAGAGCCCAACGTGGGGTGCGATCTCACAACTCCGAGATCACTACCCAAGCTGAAGCCAAGAGTTGGACGCTTAACCCGACTGAGCCACCCAGGCAGCCTGCGCAGCAACTGGCATTTAAAAGGAATAAATAAGAAAGGAAAGAACTTTAGGTTCAAATCCTCCCAAGGTCTGTGGGAGGACCAAGTCTGTGTTTCCCAGACTTGGGTCATCCATGAATCACTGTCGAGTTTTTTTTCTGAATTGGTATACCACTTGAACATACTTAATATTTATCATTAAGTAGACTCACTTTTTACACCGTAGCCAATAATACCGGTGCAATCACAAGTTTTACATGCACTTTAAAACAGATGGAGAGCTATTAAGATAATTGCTCATCCCTTGTATCCCCTAGGATCATCTTGGGTACCATCAGTGGAGTAAATATCATACTTTGGAAAACATACAAAGCAGAGCTTCTTTTTTTTTTTTTTAAAAAAAAAAAAAAGCAGAGCTTCTTAAACCTGGTGTTCTGTGGATCGTTTTCTGGGATTGGTGAATGAGATGAAATTGTGTGTAAAATATACCTGGTTGTACATTTGTCTAATAAGAGAGCTACAGCTTTTATCATAGTCCAACCAGAATCCTCCCCTCACTCCAAACCCGCCACCAAGAGGCTAATAACTGTGAAAGGGTGGCTCGTCCTTCCCCCATCTCACACGTGCAGGCCTCGGGAGGTCCTCCCACCTGCAAACATCTGGCCCTGCCTCTGGAGAGAAGCCCTCCAATTGAGAAGACCCTGGAGGAAGGCAAACCCCAACTCCCCAGCCACTGCTGTTGGGATAACTCTGATGTTCTGGGTGCTGTGTCCTAATCCTACAAGGTGCATCCATCTCTGAGTGGCTGAGAAGTCCCCCTCTACTACCACGGGGGGCTTTGCCAGCCTTTGGGGGGTCTGGCCGTGCAGAGCTTCAGGACTTGAGTAATTCGATGGAGTAGAGCATCTAGGTGGAGGAGGACTCAGAGGTCCCACCCCACCGCTGAAGCTACCCTTACCAAGGTCATCGGGACCTTTGCCTCACTGAACGCAGTCACCAGTTCACACCTTACCTCACCTCCTCTGGCAGTAGCTCTAGATGCAATCCCCACTCCCCTTCCTTGATACACTTTCTTCACTTGGCTTCCGGATACCACGTCCTTTAGTTTTCCACCTGCATTAGTTTTCTGTGGCTGATATAACAAATCACCATAAACTCAGTGGCTTAAAGCAACACAGATGTATTCTGTTATAGTTCTAGAGTTCAGAAGTCAGAAGTGAGTCAGCATTTGGAAAAATCCATTTTCTTGCCTTTTTCAGCATTTATTTACTTGATTTTTAAGGTAAATAATAAATAAATAAATTTTATTTATTTATGTATTTGACAGAGAGATAGAGCCAGAGAGCACAAGCAGGGGGAGCAGCAGACAGAGGGAGAGGGAGAAGCAGACTCCCTGCTGAGCAGGGAGCCTGTTGTGAGGCTCGATCCCAGGACCCCAGGATCATGACCTGAGCCAAAGACAGACGCTCAACCAACAGTGCCACCCAGGTGCCCTTATTAATTTATTTTAAACTATGGTTTTGATTTATTTTTTTAAATAGGCTCCACCCCCAGCGTGGAGTCCAACATGGGGCTTGAACTTGCAGCCCTCAGATCAAGACCTGAGCTGAACTCAAGAGTTGGATGCCTAACCGACAGAGCCAGCCAGGCACCTCCTTTTCCAGCTTTTAGAAGTTGCTGGTATACTTGGCTCATGGCCCCCAGGCAGCAATTGCGTCTCTCCAACCCTTGCTGCCTTCTTCTCTGACTCTCCCGCCTTCATATTTCACTCCTAAGGACCCTTGTGATTACACTAAGCCCACCAGGTTAATCCAGTGTAATCTCCCCATCCCAAGGTCCTAAACTTAATCACATCTGCAAAGTTGCTTTTGCCATGTAATGTAACATATTCACGGGTTCCAGGCCTGGGGACATAGACTTGGGGGCAGGTGGGTGCATGACTCCACCTACCTCACCACCTATAGCCCTAGTTAGTTCTCAGTCTCCTTTGCTAGTTTCTCTTGCTTCTCATTTCACAGAGAATTTTGCAAAGTTTAAATGGAACCATACTATGGGTACTCTGCTAGATGGCTTCTTCCACTCAATACTATGTCTAGGAGATTATCTGTGTTTTCCTTACTCTTTTTTTAAATAAAATATTTATTTATTTATTTATTTATTTGAGAGAGAGGGAGCAAGAGTGGGAGAGGTGGAGGAGCAGAGGGAGAAGGAGAAGCAGACTCCCCGCTGCCCGCTGAGCAGGGAGCCCCACATGGTGTTCGATCCCAGGACCCTGGAATCATGATCTGAGCCTAAGGCAGATGCTTAACCGACCCAGGCACCCCTTCCTTACTCTTGATAGCAACTGTCTCCACTGTCTGCTCTGAACTAGAGAGGCCATGAGCTACAGAAAGGAAAAAATGGAGAATAACTGGGGTACAGAGAGGACAGTTTGCACAGACCACACACTGATCCTCATGAGCTTCCTTAGTCTTCCTTCCAGGATATCTCCCCACTTCTGCTCTACTTTGGCCAGCGCCCCCCTAAGCTCATTCTTGCAGCAGTCTCCTGGAGAGGACTCTCCCTGAGACCTTTTCTAAAGAGAATTTTATTATATCACAGCAGTATTCCTAACCTCAGGGCCCCCCACTGCCACCTGCTCTGGGTCCAGCTCCAATGTTACTTCTTTCACAGAGCTTCCTGCCCTTTGCCTATACCTACATTACAGAGTTCATATTGCTCTTCCATATTTACTGTGTTTTCACGACGTATCTTATCTTCTCAACTAAACTATAAACTCTCTGATGACTGGAATCATCTGATTTCATCTGGGTTCCTCTAGGACGCACTAGCACAGTGCCGTATGCCAACATGATCAGTGTTTGAATAAATGAAGAGTGAGCTGCTTGGAAAACCAAGACCTGTGCATAATTGAGAAGGAAAGTGGTAATCTTAGCACATACTAGATTCTTCAAGAATTACAAAGTAAAAAAAAAAATCTCTTGCCAGTTCTTTGTTGGCTAAAAGAGCTGGGAATTTGGTGAAAAGGATGGAAGCTATCAATTGGGTCTCTATTTCTTCCTTTGCCCTCAGTTATTCTCAGCCAGAGAGTTGACCAATGTCTTCCATGTAGGCTACACATGCCCATGAGTCCCCTACAGGGGTAATGTGAAGTTAGTGATGGAAAATGCCAGTCGAAAGCCCTCATTGCTGTCAGGGCTGTGACTGGACCCACATGGTTCCAAGTGTCTGCATGACATGCACAGGCAGGACCCAAGATGTCTGGATTTCCAGTTCTATTTACTCTTTCCTGGGTCTTTTCATGCAAATTTCTCCAATGCATATGGTTTCAGAACAGTGGGTCTCAATCTTCTCTAATTGCTGCTTGTCTAGGATGATATGATATATAAACTTCATACTCAAGATTTTTTATGGTGAAGCACAATTCTCCAAATATTTTGTATTCCTGCCTTGATAGTATATTGCAAGGTATTTAAATAGCGGTACCAGATAAACAAATTTGGGGAACTCTGATGCATATGAATATGTTGTAAAGTCCTGTCATAAGAAAACTAACAGCCAGAAATTCTGTTGACTACACACATAGAGTAAACCATGAGATCTACAACAAACTTGGTTGATAATTACCTACGTGAAGTAGTCTTAATTTCTTCTTTAAAGGGAATAGAATTGGGGATCCCTGGGTGGCTCAGCGGTTTAGCACCTGCCTTTGGCCCAGGGCGCGATCCTGGAGTCCCAGGATTGAGTCCTGCGTCGGGCTCCCTGCATGGAGCCTGCTTCTCCCTCTGCCTGCGTCTCTGCCTCCCTCTCTCTCTCTGTGTCTATCTTGAATAAATAAATAAAATCTTAAAAAAAAAAGGAATAGAATTTAAAAGAAGTAGAGTTCTAGTTCTCTACCTTCTTCAGTGCCCTGTAGAACCTTCCCAACAGTGCTTAGCTCAGATTTCCCACTGGAAGGTGGATCTCTAGTAATAGCTTTGGTTTTATAAGTTCCAAATGTTTATGTTCCATAGTAACCCACTTAGTCACTAAGATCTAGTCCTTAGTCTTCTTTAATAACAAAAGTCTATGAAATGGGCATCATTTATCCACAGGGATGAAAGACGGCCTCAAATTCTTTTAAGTCAATTCAAGGCCACACTTTGAGACTGGCTGCCATGGAGAAATAAGGAACAACTACACTGGAATGAATAGAGACAGTTTCCGTGATCCTGTACACCACTCCCCGGAAGCCAGGCACAAGGCCAGACTAACCTGATTTAGTGGTTGCTTTTTCTTATCCTTGGACCTAAGTAGGAAAGTTTTTGACTCCCAGGAAAAAAATTCACTTGAAATGAATCTACTTTATTTCTTTTTAAAGATTTTTATTTTTTTTTTTTGAGAGACAGAGGTGTGTGTGAGAGAGAGAGAGAGAGATCACAAGCAGGGGGGGGAAGAGCAGACAGAGAAGCAGACTCCTTGCTAAGCAGGGAGCCCAATGAGGGACTTGATCTCAGGACCCCAGGATCATGAACTGAGCTAAAGGCGATGCTCAACTGACTGAGCCACCCAGGCACCTAAAACGAATCTGCTTTAAATGAAGACTAAATTTCATAGAAAATGGGACAGGGATTTCGGAGAGGGGAACTTAATATCTTTCATAATGAAAATGAAGGGGCGCCTGGCTAGCTCAGTTGGTAGAGCATGCAACTCTTGATCTGAGGGTCATGACTGAGTCCCATGTTGGGTGTAGAGATTACTTAAAAAAAAAAAAAAAAAAAAAAGGAAATTAAAAGAAAAACGTAACCAAAAATTGTTCTAGTTTATTTTAACCTGACAACAAAATTGAGATTGCAATCGCATTCAGGTTCTCAAATTGAGCAAATAACAAATCAAGTAGTGTGGGCTTTGTGCACATGTATGGTTTTTCTGACAAAACTGTGTGAAAGCACAGTGTGACATTCCAAACTTCACATTGGCTTTCCACAGCATGATCATAAAGAGTCTTTTTGCAAGAATATTTAAGAGCTGGGGATCTCTCTTGATCCTTTGATAAACAGGTTATTCATTTTTTTTAAGAGCCCCGTCCTTTGCTGGTTGCCTGTGTTTCAGTGTTAAACAGCCTGACTTTGCCAGATCTTTATTTTGCAATGGAATTGTGAGTAAAACAGTTTCCTATCAATTTCACGGACTTCAAGAAATTTTTTGTATTATTAGCATTGATTTTTCAATTTCACTTTGCCTGGAGTTTGCATTTTGTTACGTTGTATGTTGTCAGATGACAGCAACCCCAACCATCACTTTGCCTAGACAGACTACAGAGAGTTGGGGGAGGCAGTGGTCAATGTTTGAGCAGGAGCTAAGCTCATAAATGCTGGGTTGGCTTGTGAATAGTTGCACATTACGGTGATTTTTGCTGTTCTTTGCAACTTGAATCTTTAGGGACTCCGATAAAGAACACTTGGATAATAATGATTCCTCTAGAACTAATAGTAACACATCCAAGTTCGTATAGCGATTTACATTTCTCTAGCTATTTCTCATAGATTTGTATTTGAACCCTTAAAATAGGTGGGGCAGACATCAGTTCTCCCATTTCATACATGAGAAGCCTGTAGTTCTGAGAGATCCTGGAATGTGACAGGTCTCCAGGTACCCAGTATTTCCACTGCACACACATAGGGACAAATCTTAGGCCTGTGCTTAAACCAAGGTGGGTCTTTTTCTTACTGATTTATAATCACTACTTATATATAAAGAGTATTAGCCCATTTTCCATCATACCTATTACTATTTGTCCTTCAGTTTTCATTTGTCTTTTGACTTGTTTAATGTTTTTTCTCTATCTGAACCTTTAAAATGTCCATGTTGTAAAACATGGTTTTATCATTCTTAGAAAGACCACTTCCAATTTAAGATTTTATACATAAAAAATATTTTAGGATCAGGGCGCCTGGGTGGCTCAGTCGGTTAAGCATCTGACTCTTGATTTTGGCTCAGGTCATGATCTCAGGGTTGTGGGATCAAACCCCATGTAGGGCTGTGCACTCAGCAGGGCGTCTGCTTAAGATTCTCTCTCTCTCCCTCTCCCTCTGATCCTCTTCCCACTCACACATGTTTGCACAGGTGTTCTCTCTCTCTCTAAAACAGATAAATAAAATCTTAAGATATTAAGTATCTTGCTAATAATGTTATGCTTTATGTTTTTGTTATTTTTTCTTAAATTTATCTACCTGAAGTCTTTTTGGTTTAGGAACAAAATAGAGATTATTTTAGGTTTATATTTTTCTGAATGACCAGTTGGTTATCCTCATAGATTTATTGAATAATCACATTTCCCACTGGTTTAAAAAATACCTTTATCACACATCGATATTAGAAATATTTTGGTCCATTTGGGGACTTTATTCTGTACCAATGAAATCACTCATTTTCTATTAGGTTTTAGCCTTTAGGTTTTTTTGGTTTTCCCTTCTTTCTGTTCCATTCCAGCTGAGATTCTGCTCCCACCTGCTCCACTAGAGAATGCAAAGGGCAGGGCGGGGCTGAACATCATTTCTGAGCCATGTTGCTGGCCTTGGGGAAACAGTGTGACTTTCAGGGGCTGGGGTTGCCTAACATGCCCTGGACACTGAGATTGTGTGGCCAGAGCAGGGAGGAAGCAGCTCAAGGAAGCCCACGCAGGCGACAGGCCCCAGTCACCAAGACAGGAAGGGAGGGGGGCATACAAAGTGGGTGTCTAAGCGGTCATGGAATGGTAACAATTTCAGCGGGGAATGCAGGAGTGGGGAGGTGTGTGGAGGGAATGCCTGGAAGCAGCCTTGAAGCCACAACTCTGGGCAGGGATGGTCCTGTGTACCCTCCCTGCATTGTGTCCACAGCCTATGGTTGAGGCTAGAGGAGCAGTGAAGCAGCTGTGTTTGCTAACAGAGAACCTGGTGTCTTTCTTGTAGAGCACTATAAATCTCACACTTCTTGTCCCTCTGGCCAAGAGAACTGGATACTTATCCTCCTACCTTCCTTCATCAAAATCAAATAAGGAGCTTCTTAAAAATACATTTCTGGTCTTTCTGGGATGATGGAAATGTTCTACATCTTGATTTGGACATTGGCTACAAGAAGGCATATAATTGTCAAAACTTATCAAACCATATGCTTAAAATTAGTGATTTTAGGGGTACCTGGGTGGCTCAGTTGGTTAGGAGTCTGCCTTCGGCTCAGGTCATGATCCTAGGGTCCTGGGATGGACAATTAATTAGCATAATATGTTATAATATATATTTATGAGTGTGTGTATTTTATATATTTTTCCCCTGGGAGACTCTCCAAATCTATAAAATTAGAATCTCTGGGAGTGGGGTGCGTGGGTAGCTCAGTTGACTCTTCATTTTGGCTCAGGTCATGATCGAAGCGTTGTGAGATGGAGCCCTGCATCAGGCTCTGTACTCAACAGGGAGCCTGTTTGAGATTTTTGTCTCTCTCTACCTCTGCCCTCCTCAAATAAATAAATAAATCTTTAAAAAAAAAAAAACTCTCTGGAGGCAAGACCCTAGAAATCTATATTTTTAACAAGCATGCTGTATGGCTCAGAAGCACGGTAAAGTTTGCAGCCCACTGTCCTAGAAGGCTAAGGGCAGAGGGAATGGGATGGACAACAGGAGGCATAAAAGTTGCTCCATGGGCAGATCTCTCAGGATTACTGAAGAATCAGTATCCCCAAGCTCCTAGCGTGGGGCTTGGCGCAGAGCAGTTGTACAAACAGGCCACCTTCCCTTCCACCCATCCAGAAAGAGGAGGGGCCTGGGGTCTGCAGCCCAAGATCTGTGCCTAAGAGTTGTGTGTCTCATTGGCTGATGACGCTGTATGTGTCATTTAAACTCTCCCAGCTTTGGTTCTCTTATTCCCTGCATCACTATAGGATTTATGTGGCTACGGCGAGATCATGTGAGACCTGAAAGACAGAACATGTAGATTAAACTGAATCAAGATGATTATAAGTCCCCTCAGCCCCAGCTTTTGCTAGGAAAAGGTAGATTCCTGTTGAGCGGTGAGAGATGGATGTTTTCAGAACCTAAGTTGCTCTGTGCTCAGACCCTCTTGAGCAAAGCCACACCCTTCCCTCCTCCCTCCCCCAAGGAGATAGATATTCCCATCTCTCAGTATTGCCCCTCCCCTCAGCTAGGGCCTATGGGGTCTGTTCTGACCTGCTGTCCTCATTCCATCTTTACCTGGACAAGGGCAGAACTGGACCAGGGAACTCACCCCAGTCAGGGATAGACAGTCTCCAAAGATGAGGCTGGCAAAGGCTCCAAGTGGTCCCAGGAGCATACAGGGCCACCTTTCCCTACCACTGCTTCTTCCTCTATTCAAGCACAAATATAGTAGACATCTCCTCATGCTCACACTGAGCTCAGTGCTGGGGATAAAAAGACAACTTGTAGCTTCCCTCATGGGGCTTACCTGTGTGGAGGGAGGGGGACAAATAGGACAATTATAGGTGGTTGATAAGAGTTACAACAGAATATTTTATATATATGTTTTTATATGTGTGTATATATAATAGTCTATAGATGTATTATACAACAGAATAGATGATATATTTTAGAAAGAGGCTGCAACAGAGTGACAGCTATAACTTCTGATAAGAGTAGTCTGAGGTGTCTTCTCTGAAGAGCTGATATTTGATGGATGAAAAGGAGTCATCACAAAGGAGAACTGGGTAAAAAAAAATTCTATGCAGAGGGAACAGCAAATGTAAAGATACTGGAGTATGATAGGACTTGATGACATTAGGAATCCAAAAGGAGGTTCTTTAAAATATATATATTTATTTTAGAAGGAGGGAGAGAGAGAAAGAGTGAGAGCAGGGGGAGGGGCAGAGGGAAAGAGAGAATCTCAAGCAGACTCTGTGCTGAGTGTGGAACCTGACACAGGGCTCAGTCTCACGACCCTGAGATCATGACCTGAGCCAAAATCAAGCACTGGACGCTTAACCGACTAAGCCACCCAAGCACCCCCAAAAGGAGGCTCTTATGCTGCTAGATAGAGCATTGCAGGTGAGAGGGAATGTGGTGTGGGGTGAAGCGGGGGAGGGAAGCAGGAGTCTTGTCTCTGTAGAGCTCATGGTCCTCGGGGATTTAGATTTTATTCTGAGAACACTGGGCTGGAAGATTTTAAGTGGAAGACTGACAAAGTTGGTCTGTATTTTACTATTTTGTTCTGGTGGCCATGTGGAGGGTGGACTGAAGGAGTTCAAGAGTGGAGGCAGGAAGGGAGCTAAGAGGACATCACTGTCGTTGACAGAGGGATGTTGCCTGGACTGAGCCGCCGTTGAGACAGAAGGAAGTGGATAGGAATTGGAAATGTTTTAGAGGTGGAACCACTATAACTTGCTGATGGATTAACTGCTGGGAGTAAGGGAAAGAATTGAGGATGATGCCACGGTGACTTGAGCAACTGGGTGGTTCAATATATGGAAATGATGAATACTGGGGTGGAGACCCAGGTTTGGGGTGAGGTAATCAGAGTCTATTGGTTTGAAATGGACCACATTAGGTTTGAAATGCCAAGGAAATACTCAGAGATTTTCAAATAGTAGTTGAATATATGAGTCCAGCGCCATGCTATCCAATATGGTAACCATTTACCACATGGGCCTATGAATTTTAAATTAATCAAAATTCAGTACTTCAGTTCCATGAGTCACATTTCAAGTGCTCAGTAGACATATGGGGCTAATAGCCTCTCTATCGGACAACAGATCTAGAACATTTCCATTATTACAGAAAATTCTATGGGGCAGCATTGGTCAGAGCTATGGCCCCGAGTTGAAAGGGATTTCTCTCTAGGATCATGGGATCCTAATCTGGTGACTCTAGTCCAGGAAGCTGGCATCCCAGTGCTGTTCACAAATAGCTCCTTCTTGCCCTTGACCACACCAGATTGTGTATTAAGTGATATCCGGAGCTCTATCAGAGAGGCACTGACCACCCGGAAGGGCAACTTACCCTGCGGTTGTTCTTCAAGGACGTCGTCTCCTGGGGCTAAAGCACCTTACAGCGACAAGTATAAACGTAGCGTTCAATGAGCATAAAACAGGGAGCAGAGGCTGTCACTCACTGGGAGACACCTGTTCTACGACTCGTGGTGGCGATTTGGCCAGTAGTGGGTTTGGAATTCGGTTAAACCAGGGGACGAGAAGACACAGGCTCAGAGGCCAACAGTCTTGTGTTCTAGAACTAGCCATACCGCTGCAGACAAGCCAGCCAACCTCCCTGAACTTAGGTTCAAGAACATTCCATGTCCTGGCACAGAGAGAGGGAGTTGTTTTAACCGGTAGGTTGGAATCCATAAAAAGTCGCCGGTGTGAGGCAGGTGCATTTTTGTCGTTGTTCTGTCTGTTCGGTGCCTCCTAGTGTTCTCAGCGCCATACACCTCCCTTTGGGCCTCTAGCTGCTGGGGGCAGCTGGACACAGGGCCTGGGCAGCATCTCACTGCAGAGAGGGTTTTCAGGCCACCCCCAGGCTGCGGGATAAAAGGCCATCTGTGCGGCCGGTCCAGCCCCGGCTTTCCCGAACAACATTCCTTTATGCCCCTCTTGCCGCCCCCGCCCCCGCGCCCCGCCCGCGCACACTGCTTCCTTTCACGCCTCCGGTCGGCGTGTTTGTTTGTGGCGCGGAGGGCAGGCTCTGTTGTTCTTTTCTCTTCTCTCCCCGTCCTGCACCCGCACCCTCTGAGCAAACCCTCTCTGGGGACCCCAGGGTCCGCGCCCTGGAGGAGGGCTGGGCCCCGAGCATCCCGGGAGTGCTCCCCGCGGGCGGAGGAGGGGCGCCAAGAACCCGGGGCACCGCTTCGTCCCAGCAACCCTGGCACTGCCTCGGCCCCTCTGTGCCTCTGTTTCCCCCATCTGCGGAATTCCTCCTGCCTGCCGCTCGGGGAGACTCGCCGTGAGGGCCGGGAGGTGCCAGCCACCCCAAGGGGTGTCAGCGGGGCTGGGGGGGCAAGCACAGGCCCCAGGTGCCCCCGGAAAGCTGCAGGGGAAACTGAGGAGCGACTTGGAGGCCCCGAGGAAGGGGACGGAGGCCAGCCCCGTGGCCACAGCAGACAGCGGCCTGGAGCCTGCCCCCCCCCCCCCCCCCCCCCGGGGCTCTGTGCAGGCTGCCAGCCATCTCGTACCAGGCCTGCGTGCTGACAAGACCCTGGCTTCTGCGGTCTCAGCAGGGGACGCGCCCGACTCCTTGGCATGAGCCCCGGAGGCCTCTCCCAGGGCTTGTCTCTGCCCCTTGAATGCCTTCTCCCACCGCGGCCCTGTCTCCGTCCCAAAGGACACTCCAGGAGGCCTGCTGCTAGTTTGCTAGGGTTGCAAAGTCCCACAGACCGGGTGGCGTGGGTGACAGAGATTTGCTGTCTGTTCTGGAGGCTGAAGTCCCCATCAAGGTGTCCATAGGGTGAGTTCCCTCTGAGGGCTGTGAGGGAGAGTGGGTTCCAGGCCTCTCCCTGGCTCCTGGTGGTTTGCTGGCAAGCTTTGGTGTTTCTTGGCTTGTAGATGCTTCACCTGCATCTCTGCCTTCGTCTTCACTTGGTGTTCCCCCTGAGTGTGTGTCTGTCTTCAAATTTTACCTTTTCATAGGGATATAAGTCACATTGGATTAGGGCCCACTCTAAGGACCTCATTTCAACCAATCAGATCTATGCCCTACCTCAAAATAAGGTCACATTGTGAGATACTGGGGGTCAGCCCTTCAGGATATGTGTTTGGGGTGGCGTAGGAGGGGACATAGTTCAACCCCTTACAGACCTCTGTGCTGGAAAGCGAGGTCCTTGGCACATGGCCTATGTCTTCACTGTGATGCCTTCACCACCACAGATTTTGTCTCCTTTCCAGTCACACAAGGAGAAAGAGATCCAGTAGAAATGAGTGTCTACCAATCCATTTCTGCTTTCTCTTGAAGCCAATCCTCTCTGCTAGACTAGAGGGAGGAGCAGGCTGAGGGTCATCCCTCCTCAAACCTTGCTGGGGCTCTGGCACCCAACCCACCCAGCGCCTTGGTATAGCTGACCCTGTAGGCCTGCCCCATGTGGGTGCAGCCCAGGCTCCACCTAGACCCCCTGTTCTGGGCATCGCATCAGAGGACAGAACCCTGGCTCCTGCCTGTCCGAGCGCCTCCTCCCCTGTGGCTGTATCATGAGGCAGGAGGTCTGCAGCTCACCCAGACATCACAAACTGGCAGACCAAGGACCGCGTTTGTATTCAGACAGGGTGGTTTGGCCCACACCCTTTGTTTGTTTTAAGTGCAAAGAAAATTTTAAAATCAGGAAAGTTCACGTAAAAATCTGGTTTTCCAGCTCTCCTTAGAAATTGGAAGGTCTACGACACTGAGTTCCTTCCTCACCTGACCTGACCCTAAGTCAGGGCTGCTTCCTTGCTTCCAAACCGGGCATGATCCCTCTGGTTCAGTGCAGTCCACTCCATTCAAGACCAAGTGACAGTGACCTTTGGTTACAGCTGTCTGTGCATTGCCTTTTTTTCTTTCATCTCTAGCAAAAGGGTGCTTCCTGGTTTTGTGGGGGGGGTTGTTATTTTTTTGTTTCTTGGTATCTTGTGTTTCCAAAATGAGAGTGAGCATCTTTCCTTGTGGACGTGAACGATATTCCTACTCTTTATTATGCAAACAGAGTGAGTCTGCATTATGAGCCACACCCTGCCTGCTTCACGCATTGGTGTCACCTGCCCAACCTCTGAGAACAGGGCAGGAACTCGGGGTGCCCTGTCAGGGGTGAGCAATTTCTTGTTATGAGTATCACATAGCAAGATGATAATGCAGCCTGGACTAGAACCATGTCCTTCAGTCAAGGGTCTGGAACCTGCAGCATCTAGAACTAGAAGCTGGCTCCATATTCTTTCCCCTGCCCCTGGCTGCCCTCGAGGGCTGCCTCCTGGAGAGATAGGTGTGTTGAGGGCATCGGCAGGAATCTTAGGGAGCTGGCAGGAATAACTCCTGGGTCCTTTATGAGTTTGAGTCTGAGGGTGCTAAACTCAGTGTGTGAGAGGGCAGAGGGTGGAGTGCAGCGGGGGGGACAGTGGTGTCCACAGGACTCTCTCCATGAGAGGAGAGCTGTAGCTTGAGCTGACCGGAGAGGACATGATGCCTCACGACCAGCTAGGAACTGGCATGGCATAGGAAGAATCTAGGGCCAGCACTGCTCTCCCCTGGCTTCTCTCCCTGCAGCTTTGGGCTGTGGCTAGAGCACCCAAGGAGATAGAAACCCCGCCTGTATTGCCCAGCAAGTTCAGAGCTTCTCACCTCAGAGCGGGCAGTGCCTGCCCACCTGGTCTCCTTGGCAGAGCACATTGGCCGTTCTTGAGCACGTTGACCTTCTCCCCCCAAGTACACACACAGGCTTTGGAAGGCACTGGGCAGCTCTTTTTCTACCTGCCCTGCCCACGCTTTGGTGGCCTTTCCAGGCCTGGGTGACTAGAGCCTCAACAGGCCACTGTCTACTCCTATGGTATCACCGAGTAAGCATTCAGTGCTGGTCCTGTGCCAGCTACTGGGAACCTAGAAGTGAACGAGATAGGGGGACCTCTTCCCTCATGTTCTGGCTTGGGAGACAGTCACAGGGAAATGCATAAAGAGAGCAAGACACTTTCAGCCCCAGTACCACCCTGCTCCACTTGTTAGGCTTCTTCCAAACAGCCTTGGACCTGATGACAAAAGTACTTGTAGCTGTGCTCTCACCTGCCTTCCCAGGGTGGAAAGGTCAGGAGGCCCCAGGACGAGAGGGTGAGTCTTCAGCTCCATTCCTGCTGCCCCCATGACCATCTGTGTCCTCGGATGGACCCCCTAAGAAAGCTATCACCTTGCACCGGTGAGTGGCCCACCCCATGTCAAGCCACGTTCGTTCCCACTTGGGCTGACCATTCCCACAAAAGCCCGTGAGAGGCTCCCTGCCGAATGCTCACTTCCCTTACCAAAATACTGAAATGCATTCAACCTGAAGGCAGAACAATTTCCAAATACTGGAAAAGAACACACACGTTCTTTGCCTTCTGACACTGTCTGGTTTTTAAAGATCTCTCTGGCTTACTTCCAGGATCAGGAGAGTCTTTTAAATAATGCATCGTGGAAGTTTCCAAGAAACTTTAAAAAAAAATCTTTTAAAGCTTGAGTTATAGCCCAGTTCCCAGGAGTGACCTTTACACACTTCTGATTCATGGACGGTGTTTGCCTGTGGAATTCAAGGGTGAGCCCGGCTCAACTATAAAATAAACACTGGGGCATGGAAGGCTGGAAAATGTGGCCCAGACCAGTGCATGCAATCCGGTGGCTCCCAGGAGGCCTCATTCCTAGAACCCCCTGCGCCCAGGGTCAGAGGGGAGCGGCCTCCACAGTGGAAATGGGAGCCCTTCTTCCAGAGGGTCTTTGTCCTCTTTGTGTATGGACAAGCCTTTTAGGTCTTTTGAAATCTCACGACTAGACTCCAGAAAAATAGTCAATGAAAGACACACTAGAGGACACTTCCTGGTACCTGTGTGTGTCTGCTCCTGGCGGTGCCAATGTGCTGCTCGCCTTCACTCCCCTTGAAGTCTCCTCCTGGACCAGAGATGTGTACAGTCTTGTGATTAATAACTTGGGCTCCTGCCAGGGGAGGGGTGTGGTCCCGCTGAGGCCACCCAGAGAGCACCTTGCTTATGCAGCCAGTCTGAAATTTATTTGCCAAGAGCATATCACCCACGACATTGCTACCTGCTGGCTCCAGCTCTCTCAAGCTGAGATTAAGCTGGGGCTGCAGAAGGAGAGGAAAGAAGGACGGGAGAAAGTGGTGCCTGCTGCCTCCCCAGCCTCCCTCTTTACATCATCCTCCACGGGTAGTGCTCCCCCAGTGCCAGCCTTCACACAGGCCTGGCCCAGGGTTCAAGGGCCTGGTCCTCAGTGAATCCCTGGCCACTCTGCGCTGGGGATGCAAGCCAGTGAGCCATCCGCAGGACATGGCTCTCTTCCACTTCCCTCCTTGGAATATTTCCACTTGAATGAAAAAATAAAATAAAATAAAAGTTCTGTTTCCATTGTAAGCCAACACCTGTCTGTGAAACTGGGTTTTTAGTCATTTTTAAGAAAACCTTAGGGGCGCCTGGGTGGTTCAGTGGGTTGGATATCCCTACTCTCTATTTCAGCTCAGGCTGTGATCTCGGAGTCCTGGGATCAAGCCCCACATGGGGCTCCACGCTCAGAGGGGAGTCTTCTTGAAGACCCTCACACACACACTCTCTCTCTCTCTCAAATAAATACATAATTTAAAAAAAAAAAGAAAGAAAATATCACTTCACTGGAACAAGTGAACATTTGCTCTACTTCCTGTTACATGTAGTTTTTAGAATCCCACAGCAGCTATTTGAACCAAGAAAAAATTTAAGACATAATTTTAGGTTGTAATCTTTCTGCATCAAAAAATATTTACAAATAGAACCCTTTAAAAAAAAGTGTCAATGTAATGTTGCCAAATGTCCTTCCTTAAGAACTGCCTTTTATTCTGGAAGTATGTGTTTTCTACCTACTTGGTACTGAAATTTCCTTTCATTTATGAAATGCTGCTGATGGTAATTTTTAAAAATATTTTTATTTGGAAAAATAAAATGCTAGCACTACTTTCAGTTCTGCTTATCCCGTTATACTTGGTCAAAGGGCACCAAGAATATATGGCGTAGATTATTGTAGTTTTGACCCTTGTATCTGGGCACTGTTCTGTCCAGACTGGCACTTTAGGGTGGTGTGTCTAATGTCCTGGGCCACTTCTCTCATCTGAGGAGATGTGTTTTCCATTTCTAGGAAGCATGAGCCCTGCAGAGCCTGAGGGCTTTATGCCCAGCAGCCAAGCCCACTGTACTGCAGGAGCCTCAGGGGACCCTAGACATGTTGCAAAGAACATTGAAACACAGCCCCACTCGAGAATTAATAAGTGGAGCATTTAATATTTCCAGGAGCCATCCTAGGCACCCTAAGAAAGAGGAAACGTATCCTGCCCTCTTGGAATCTGTAACACCATTGCACAAACAAGATAATTGCCCAAACATACAAAAACAGCAAGAAGCAGAAAATTATAAATACCAACTGAGGCAGTGGGACATATGGAAAGTATGATTTTTTAAAAGTTGGAAAATGAAGAGATCATATAATTCATACAGTTATTATGAAGATTACAGGCTGGGTACGTAGTAAGCCTTTGTGAATATTAACCTTTGCATCATCCTGGAAGGATGACATTTAACAAGGAAAATACGGGCTAGAGGGAAAAATTAGGGTTCGTCCAAGGGCATAAAGCAGAGGAGTTTGCAAACACAGGGGAAAGAGCCTAAATATAGGGAAGTAAGCCGTAAGCCGACTCAGAGGGGATGATACTATGTTAACTTTTTGGAAGTGGCGTCAGAGGGAAAGCGGGGCTCCTGGGTCAGACTATGATGTGGGCAGTAGGGAACATTCCCCAGAGGCAAGGAGTGAGGCCAGGGTCAGAGAGCATCTTCCAGGCTGATGCTCCAGCACATCGTGGATGCTCAAACGTGTGTGCCGATGGACGAATCTAGGAAAGCAGTGGCTGTGGATCCAAGCCGTGTGGGAGCAAAGATCTAGGAGAAGAGTGGGGGGATGCAGTGATACTGCCCTGAGACCATCAGCCCCAAAGAGAAAGCTCATATGGAGCCAAGGCTCCCTGCCCCTGACACTTGCCCTTGCAGATCTCATTTTCAGGCTTTCTCTGATTGCCACTGCCTGCCACTCTTCCCCCTTCATCACTGTTCTGGGTGTCCGGTCATCACACATCTTTTGGGGCCCTCCAGTGAACAGGCATGCAGGTCCAGATCACCTCCTGGACCGTATCAGCTCTGCACACGATGCCAGCAGCAGCAGTCCATGCCAAAGACTTCAGGGGCCATGAACTAAGTGAATGACTGCAAAGGATGGCCACCGAAAGGTCGGGTGGGAGCTCAGTTCCCATGACATCCCACACCAGGGAGGTGCAAGCCTTGCTGGGTTCTGTCCTGGTCCCATTACATCTGCCATGGAAGGGGAACAGCGGGCCAGTACTTATGCTTGGAGACCCTGTTATGTCCTCAGAGTGTCGTGGACAAAAAGCAGGTGGCGGGGGGTGGAGTGTTGGCTGTCCTCAGATATGTGTAAGGACAGCGGGTGAAAAAGAAAAAGTGCACAGTCCTAGAGGGAAGGAACCAGGAGCGCTCCCTGGAAAACCAGAGGCAGCCAGGTGGGCAGAAGGAAGACTTTTCCAGGGACTGGTACTCTCAGAGAACAGCCCAAACTTGAGTGAGCAGAAACCTGGGGTGGTAGATGAGTGCTCTGTGCCCAGTACCAGGAGGCGATGGCCCTTCTGCTTCCAGTGATTGGACGGATGTGCCCAAACAGATTTGTGTCTGCCATTCAGAGATGTCTGAAAGATGTAACCCCAAAATATTAAATGATCATCCGTGTGGTGACCCCTCCCCTGCCCTGTTTGGAATGGGCAGGCCCCTAGAAGAGCTTTTTGTTGAGAGAGATTGATGGAGTTGCAATGAGTTGGGGGGTTGGTAGGTGCAGAAAAGGATCAGACTATCCTACTTAAGAAAGGATTTGGGGGGAATCCCTGGGTGGCTCAGCAGTTTGGTGCCTGCCTTTGGCCCAGGGCGTGATCCTGGAGTCCCAGGATCGAGTCCCAGGATCGAGTCCCACATCGGGCTCCCGGCATGGAGCCTGCTTCTCCCTCCTGTGACTCTGCCTCTCTCTCTCTCTCTCTCTCTCTCTCTCTCTCTCTCTCGCTCTCTGTTTATCATAAATAAATAAATCTTTTTTAAAAAAAAAGGATTTGGGGTGCCCAGGAGAAAATAACTTTCCAGGAGGGAGGGATAATCAATAGCTCAGTCATTAGGGGTGCTCTGGGGTATTTTGAGAATAGAACAGAGCTAGAAGGGACAGGTTTAATATATGACATTTATATTGGATACTTAGAAAGGTTCATTGCATGATGTGCTATAAAACCCACTCTTTGTCCTTAAGAGGTCACCCTGGTGCTTTTTTAAAGAATTCAGGTACCAGCATAGTGGCCCAGACTAAAAATACTGAGATCTCCACCCCAAGACAGGACCACAGAAGCCTACATTTACTTGGGTAAATGTGAGTTTCCCCAGAAAATGCCAGCATACTGACACCACCAGGTCCTTTTGATCCAAAGGGCTCCCCAAACAGGCTCCTCAGTTCCTGCCAGTACCCTGTGTCCGAAGGCCCAGCCAAGGCCACCAGCACCACAGTTCCCTTTAATCATAGGGACTCGGAGGCCAGGCCTCCCACTAGCAAGTGCTCTCCCCACCTTCCCTGCAGAAAGACGTGAGTTTCACCTACACACCGGCCTGCCCTCTCCAGCCTCGCCCTGTGTGACGTCAGGGCCAGCTGCAGCCATGTGACGTTCCTAGTACATTCCATTTCCTTCCAAGTTAGCCTCTCTGCAACTTCGATTTCACCTTGAGCCCATCTGGGCACTTCTGCCAGTTCCACCATGAACACGGCTCCTGACCCATGCATGGGGCTCCTGAAGGGACCCTCTCCCCACTGATGGGCACACAGTCCTAGTCACCCCAGCCTGTGACCCACAGGCTCTGAATTACCATACCAGGAAGGGAGGGAGCTGGGGTAGTCATCGGAATGGCACAGTGAGCCTGCCAGGTGCCAGGGTGCCACCCTGTGACTCCCTCTGCCTGTCACCTGCCAGGGACCTAGAGAGACAGAGAGAGGCTGGCCGGGGGCCCCCTGGTCCACAGTGTACCCACTGATGACTCTCACTTCCCTACAGCCTCTCTGCCAGCTTCTTGTCTCTCCCATATCATTCTGCCTCTTGTTTTTGCAGAAATCATTCTCTTTTTTTGAAGATTATATTTATTTATCCATGAGAGGCACAGAGAGAGGCAGAGACACAGGCAGAGGGAGAAGCAGGTTCCCCGAGGGGAGCCTGATGCAACACTTGATCCCTGGCACCAGGATCACACTCCGAGCCAAAGGCAGGCGCTCAACCACTGAGCCACCCAGGTGTCCCAGAAATTATTTTTTTAAAGAAGAAGAAGAGTCCAGAGAATAACCCAATTGGTGTCCACCTATTTTCAGATGCACTCAGTGCCCTTGATTCCCACCAGCCACACAGCCTACCCCCTGCCCCAGCACGGAGCTCTCAGCACTCCGGGCTGCCTCACTGTGGGGCGGATCCCTGCTCCCCACCCCTTTACCCCCACCCCACACAGCACTGTGGGTAATTACCTGTATTTTCTCTCCCCAGGGCTCCGTGGAGAATGGCACTGTGACCTCTGTGAACACTCGGAAGTCAGACCCTTTCATGGAGCCAAAGCTCAAAATGGTGGACTGGGACCAGGTAGCTGGCACAGGGCGGGGTGGGGTGATGATCCGGGGCTCCTGGGGCCAAGGCGGCAGGGTGGGGAGCCAAAGGCTCTGGTTATTCATAACATTTTCCCAAGAGGGATGAGGATGGGGAAGCAGGTGCTCACAGCTCACAAGCATGATCTGGGGTGGTGATAGATGTGGGGAAACTGTGCACAAAGAGGTGTACGCAGACCCCGGCCCCGAACACCCCAGAGAGTGGTCTCCTCCAAGGACCTAGAGCTGAGAAGAGCATGATGACCAGTTCAGAGGGTCCAGACACAGGGCAGAGCTGCCCCCCTCCCCAGGTACCAACAATCACTCTCAAGAGTCGTGAGCCCATACGAGCTTGGGAGCCTGCTGAGGCAGGGGAGACAGGCTGGAGCCATTCACAACATTGGTCTGCAGGTGCCTGGGAGACCAGGGGGGACCAGACCTGAGTGTCATCTCCCTCCAGCCTGGGTGGGGGGACTGTCCCAATACTGAAATAGACACTACCACACACCTCCACCCATGTATCCTACCTGTGTTGGACACCGGGGACAAGAGACAAACAGGACAGGCCCTGGCCCCCAGGGAGGGGGGCAGGGAGGACAGACCTCCCCCACCAAGTTATTACAACATGGGGAGATGCGAGAAGCACACCCAGAGAGCACGGGTGGCCGGATGTGGGGAGGACTCCACAAAGCTGTTTTCTGGAGCCCTTTGGCCGGGACCCCAGGAACTCAGAGACAGTGTCTGTCACGTGAGAATTGCCTTGCCTCTGGGGGAGCCCATCAGCCCACAGCAAAGACGCCTTTGGGTGCCCTACTAGAGAGGTCGGGACAAGTTGTTCTGGGGCCCATCCCCCTCAGAGAAGCATGGAAACCAAAAGGGAGATGGGCCAGCGGGAGGGAAGGCTTGTCACACAGCGTGTCCAGAGGGCTTACCGGAACTCAGTGTCCTGACCTCAGCCCCTAGGCTTGGCACAACTGCCAAGATCTGAGGTTGGAGGGGTCTCGGTACAAGTGGCTGACTTCTCTGGAAGTTGCAGGACCTTGAGCTTCTTCTGCAGGTGGATAGGATGTGGGCGGAAACTACCAGCTTAAATGCGACAAGGACCCTGGAGGCTGTGGAGTCAGGGCCTCAACCTAGAAAAGGAGGATGTGCAAGGAGATGAGGACGGGTTAGGGAGGATGGCAGGACCAGAGGGTGAGCTGCAGGGTATCAAGCTTGGGGGCTTAGTAGCCAGCGGATGGTACTAAAGGAGGGATCCTTGGGACCAGCATCTGTGGGCCTGGCCTGGGGATTGAGTGTTGGAAAGAAAACACTCTAAGGAGATTGCTGACCAGGGCTGGATGCATATGGGCAGTCCTGTGGTGCAGAGGCAAGAAGGATTCATCCTGGAAGGGAGAGGGCTGTCATAGAGGCTGGCTGGGGACAAGCAGCTCCTGCATGGCCAGCCCTGCCTTGGGGAAGGGTCCTCTGAGGCTCCCCAGACTTCAGGTTCTAGGATGATCCCAGCCACGTCACTGTGTGAGGAGGGAGAGGAGGAATCCAGTCCTGTCCTGCCAATACCCCATGCGAGAGGGGCAGAGGGGTCTCCCCCTGCACCCCGCCCCCTGCCTCCCCTCCCAGAGACAACTCCTGGCTCCTCGCCAGCACAGCCTGACTCACCTTCCCTGCTCCTCTGTGGTTCTCTTTCACACACAGTTTCTCCTTCCTCCTCCCCCCTCCTCCTGGGTCTCTGGGCTGAGAGACAGCCTGGAGACCTGCTCTGGCAAGGGGTACCCCCCCCGGCCCCACTGGGGACTTGGGGGTCAGCACGGAGAGGACCTGAGCTTCCCAGGAGAGGGAACAGTGCTTTGCTAGCTTTTTTTTATTTTTTAATTCATCTACCACGTGGTCAATCCCAGCCCCTTTTGGGGAGCCGAGAGGCTGGGAGACCCCCCAAGCCCCTGGTCTGATTTACATCTATTTCTGCCCCAGGCCACGGGCTTGGGTGGGTCTGTCGGTCTGGACCTTGAGGAGCTGTGGCCAAGAGGGCTGTAGCTTTGCCTCAGCCGGGGTTCCCCAGGCCTGGGCCGGGTTTACACACCGCTTCTGGGACAGAACTTGCCAAAGTTAACCCTTAGTGTTTTGCATTCAAGGGGAGCCCCTCTGGGTGCTGCCAATGAAGGGAGTCTTAGCTTCCAGAACCCAGCCTCCCTAGCCCCAGATGCTGGAGGAGTCGGCTGTGCTGGAAAGCGTGAGGGGAAACTGAGATGGGGTACCGGGGCAAAGGATGGAATGTTCTAAAAAGACAGCAGAAAGGGCCAGGAAGCAAGGCCAGGGTGCCCTGCCCTGCTTGGAGGTGCAATGCGATCTGACTTTCAGGCTCTGTGTGGGATTTTACTGGAACAATTTCTAAATCATTCCTTCAGTCACTGGGCCAGGCGGGATCTAAGCTTCCTTGTGGGATGAGAAACCACATTGTAGCTCCTCACCCTACACTGTGCCCTACTTGCCTCTCCCTATGTTCTGGAACCCAGCCAGCCTGGAGCTTGCCCCAGTAGAGGTGGCCAGAGCTGCCCTGGCTTCTAGGCACACATGGCCTAATTGTCCCACTACCTCTTTTCACCACTTGACTGTGTCCTTTTCAGAGCCCCGCCCCCAGTCCTCCTCCACCCTCCCAACTTTGGGGGCCAGCCTCCCAGTAACTGGATAGAACTGTTGGGATCTGAGGAGTTTGCAGAATTTCTCTGCCCAGAACCCCCTGGTTAATTCAGTTAGCGTTGAATTAACGCTTCTTTTAGTGAGCTCTCACCACATGCCAGACTTGGGCATGCCTGCCAAACTGGGCAGGGCAGTTTATGTATATTATCTATTATCTGATTTAATCCTTTCAATAGCAGGACAAGATAAAGATTAGCATGATCCTGATTTAACTAATGAGGAAGAGCCTAAGTCTCCTGCCCAAAGCGACTCTGCTAGCTGCCTTAGCGGCCCAGCCTGTGGTGACTGCTGAGCCTCCCGCCCTGCTGTGGATCCTAGAACCCTTCCACCCAGACAGTTGGCCAAGAAGACCCTGCAGCCTGTCCTGGGAGAGGGGCTGGCAGGAGGCAGGGAGGAGGCGGAGGTAGAGTCTTCTCCGTCCTGCTTTGGGTTAAGCCAGAACCGCTCCCACAGAACTGCTCCAGCTCCGCAGGCTACCAATGGCGAGGCCCATTCTCTTCCCCTAAGAAACAGGTAGAGTCATCCAGCCAAAGGTCTTACAAAGCAATATGCAACCCCAGGTCCCTATGCCCACATCCCCCATGCACATAACCCTTGGCATCCGGGGCTGCTCCGGGGAGACCCACGGCCTACACAGATGGTGATGTTGGCTACATGGGTTTAACCATTTGGGAGCCTCAGATAAGTTCTCAGTGACCCTGGATCAGAACAAGGGCCCTCTTGGCCAGCCCACATCTGGAGAAGGGTCATCCTCAACATCGTGGGTACAGGTCATCCTCAACATTGTGGGGTACAGGCCAGCACTCTGTCTCCAGTCACCTTGGGTCTCCTTCGGCCTCCTTTCTCACCTTGACCCTCCACAGAGTAGGCGATGGTTGAAAAGGTCCAGCTGCCCAGAGAGACCCACAGGGACCTCCCACAGGGACCTCCCGGGCTATCCTTGTAGGGCCCAGGTCTCCCGAGTCTCTTCGCTGCTCACCCCCTGGCCCAGAGCTCCTGGCCTCTCTTCCAAAATGCTCAGCAGTGCTCAGAAAATACCTGCCCCCGGGAAGAAAACAGGCAGGTGTGCTAGGTGGGCACCGCCCTCTATATCCCTACAGGGGCGGTGGCCAAGGCAGCCCAGGAGACAGGAGATGTGCCTGGGTGGCCACAGACAGCTCCAGGTCTCTTTATCTGCGAGATGGAGGAAATTGTTTCCACCCCATACCAGGGGGATCTGGAAACGTAGGAAAGGGTATGGAAGGTGTGCTGCTGGCAAAAGACCAGAAGCCTTGCTTTGGGATGGGAGTCAGGGCAGGTCCCCTCTACTGTTCTTCAGCCCTGAGGACTGAGCTCCCACTGACTTTCTGTGTGACACGGCCAAACCTTCTCTCTCCCTGGGGTCTGGCCCTTCACCCTTGCTCCCTGGCCACACTCAACTCTGAACCCCTAGGGGGAGGCCTGAGACTGCCACTTCCCCTGGGTACAAGGAGGAGGCGGGTGGTCCAGAACTGCTCTGTGGACTTGAGCTTGTCCAGCCCATTAGACTGTACAGGACGGGCCTGCAGCCCCCCTGTAAGAACCCTGTGGGACCTCAAAGCTCTGTGCTGGGGAATTCACAGCTGTGGGGGGACTGAGCCAGCTGATAGGAGGCCTCCTGGTTGTGGTTGAGATCTTGGAGCTGGGCTGGCTTGAGTGCAAGTCCTGTCTGCCGTATAGTGCAAGTCCTGTCTGCCGTCAGATGCCATTGAGCATCTGACCTCAGTCTCCTCATCTATAAAATGGGGTCATCTCAGTCTTAAGCGCTCCAAGTCACAGCATATGTAGGATAATGGACATGAAGTCTGAGCCCAAGGGGCCTATGACAAGGACAAAGGGGCTGGGATTCCCTGTCGAGCTTCTTGCCTCACGCCTCTCCCCACTGGGCACTGCTGGTTGGAAGCCCATTGGGAGGCATCCCTGGAGCTATGGGCTCTGTGGTTTTGGTGGACATTTCTTTAAACAATTGCCTTACGTCATGGCTGTGGAGGTGGGAGGAACTGCTGGCACAGAGCAGCTGCCCCCTCTCCTCACAGGTGCCGTGTCTGGGGA
Source organism: Canis lupus dingo (assembly GCF_003254725.2). Taxonomy (NCBI): domain Eukaryota; kingdom Metazoa; phylum Chordata; class Mammalia; order Carnivora; family Canidae; genus Canis; species Canis lupus. The sequence continues at coordinate 76,059,169 of NC_064247.1, forward strand.
AAAGTAGGTTCCCAGCTCGCCACTCCTGAGCTGGGGCTGCCCCCCCGGGGAGAACTCTGTGCCTCCTGGCCCCTGTGCTGCCAGGGGAGGGGAGGGAGGGACTTGGGGAGCAGAGGAGGCCCCCTTCCAACCCTGCCAGGATGCAAGCCCTGCCATGCTCCTTCTGAGCCACAGGCTGCCCTTTCCCCCTACAGGCTTGGCTGCAGCTGCATTCCAGACATAGCCCAGGAGGGCTCCCTGCTCCCGTGGGTCAGGGGCAGAGCTGAGTGGGGGAGGGGAGTAGGACTTTGTCCAAACTTACCCCAATTTGCATGTGTTTCCTGGGGCCTGGCCTGTTGTGCAGGATTTTTGAGTTCATAAAAGGACCCCCACCCCCACCAAGCCATTTCTGGGCAAATCTTCACCTTCATCCACACAGTCAGCTTTAGCTGGGCACCCCTGAGTGAATCACTTGTTGTCTCTGAGCATCAAACTCCACCATCTGTGAAAGGAGGATTTGCTACTGAGAAGGTAGCTATGAGCTGTCCTCTCCTACCACCCTCCCTTCTCAAGACCAATTCCCAGCCAGTTGCCATGTTGGAAGTGACCCAGTAAGTGAGAGGTATTGGATGTATTAGTACAAAGCTGAGACTTTCTCTGTCAGTGATCAGGGCTGGAAGAGAATTGAGAAAAGGCACCTTGTTGGTGTGCATACTCTCTAAATCAAGGTTGAGCATATGGTGAATGTCCCAGCCCCCAGGAGACTGTGGGGAAGGAAGCCTGGGTAGGGGGTAGGAGTGGGGAGAGCTCCCACTCCAGGACCAACCAGTCCCATCTTAATAATCACTCAGGAAACCCGGGTGGCTCAGTCGGTCTGTCTTTGGCTGAGGTCAGATCTCAGGGCCCTGGGGTTGAACCCCATATCAGGCTCCCTGGTTTGTGCTCTGTGGGGAGCCTGCTTCTCCTTCTCCCTCTGTAGCTCCCCCTGTTTGTGCTCTCTCCTGTGCTCTCTCTCTCTCTGTCAAATAAATAAGTAAAATCTTTTTTAAAAAGTCACTTGTCCCCTCTGGGCCTCAATATTCTTCCCTATAAAATGGGGAAGTCAGCAAGTTTGGATTTCGGTACTAGCATGGAAGTCTCACTCTACTTCCCATAGAATAGTGGGCTGAGGCTGCAGTAGTGGAAATGTAGGTGTCAGCCATTGAGGACTGAGGGAGATGTTTGCAGAGGGGCCTCCCTCTTGGGATTCTTCCCAGGGTGATGCTTCAGCCTCCAGAGCGAAGTGGTGCTCCCTGGTACCAAGGAGTGCTGCCCCACAGAAACAGACTGTGGGCTAAATATGGACCCAGGTTAGAGGCAGTGAGAGGTCAGAGGCAGCCTTGCAACCAAATCTGGACAGCAAATCTGCCATTTGTACAGTGGCCAGTGCCCACTAGTCTACTCAGGGAGGAAACAGAGCATGTCCAAATACTAGATGGGCCACAGGACATCAAACAAGAGATTCCTATGTTTAAGGGAGTGGAGGGTTGGGGGCCGGCCCTGTCTACCTGAAAACCAGCTTTCCACATCTGCTCTGTCCTTTTGTTCTGTTCCCTTTGCAATAGGGTATAAGAGTCAGGCTAGAATCCTGGCTTGCTGCTCACCTAGGTGTTCTTCCTGTGTCTCAATTAGGCTTATAAATCCTATGCTGTTTTCTATTCATTTTATGAAATAAGGGCAAAATGGATCAATAGGTAAAAATTTGCACAAACCACTGCTAGGCTGAGAGAGAAGCCTGCCTGGCCATACCCCTGTGTTATAGCTTGAAATGTTCACTGTCTGAGGTAGCTAAGTCTGGATTAAGGGCACAAATGAAAAAAGGCATAGAATGTTGTGTGTAGCATGCAAAAATGGAACATATAAAAACCAGGGGTTTCATTCAAGATAGATGGTGATAAGTTAAGGATGCATATTATCATCCTTAGAACAGCAACCATGGGAAAAATACAAAAGGGCATAGCTCAAAAGGTAATAGAGAATATTTCTAATATAGAATATTTCTAAATATTTGATTAATGCAGACAAGACAAGAAAGGAAGATAGTGGAAATAAGTAGAAAACAAACAGCAAGATGGTAGACCTACCCCAGCATTAAATGGACTAAACAATTAAAAGGCAGATATGGTCTGACTAGATTTAAAAAAAAAAAAAAGCGAAACCCAACAATATACTGTCTTCTTTTTTTTTTTTTTTTTTTAAGATTTTATTTATTTATTCATGAGAGAGACAGAGAGAGAGGCGGAGGGAGCCAGAGGGAGAAGCAGGCTCCATGCAGGGAGATTTTATCCAACAATATACTGTCTTAAAGAGATGCACTGTAAATGTAAAAACATACACAAGAGGAAAGTAAAGGGGTAGGAAAAGATAGACCATGCAAACACCAAGCATAAAAAAGCCCAGTGTGACTCTATTAAAATCAGACAAAGTGGGCTTTGGGACAAGGAATATTACTAGGTAGCAAGATGGCTATTTCTGAATAATAAAGGAGACAACTCACCAAAAAGACATAACTTGGCAATCTTGGGCAAGTTACCCAGCTTCATTTCCCATCTGCAAAATGACAATAATAATAGGACCTGCCTAATTTAGGGGTATGGTGAGGATCGAATTATTTAATTCTTTTCTTTTTTTCTCAAAGTATTTAATTCATGTAAGGTGTTAAAACCATGCCTGGCACATGACAAATGCTCTGTGAATGTTAGTTCTCAAGGTTATTGCAATTGGGACAAAGCCTCAAGCTCTCACCATGACCCTGACTTAGCTTCCTCTGAGGTGGGGCTCTGCAGGCTGCTGCAAGATAAGGTGTAAATACAAGCCACCAGCTGGTTCCTCCAGTTCCTTTTCCTGGTAGTGGTGGTGCTGTGTGTGTGCGTGTGTAGAGACATGAGGCAGAGAAATGGAATGAGACAGCATGCACCCAATGAATCTATTTGCTATAGACCCAGGGAAAAAAGTCAGGGAGGTATGGGGACCGGGTCTAGGAAGGGAGCAGGCACCAAGTGGAGTTTGGATGATTGCCTGGCATAACTGGTACTGAATGGGATGGCTCTCGGCTGCCCTGAGTCATCTCCCAGCCTGAGAAGCAGGAAGGCAGCCACTATGTGGAAATTACCAAGTTCACATGGAAGGAACTACAAAGATCTTTGGGCGTTTTCCCCTGGTCACAGGCACAGAAAGAATAGCCAGTGAATTCCCTGCTTTCCCTACACCCCTGCTCGAAGGCAGTGATAGTGGGGCTGGTTTCATCAGCGACAGGGCTGGGAGATCTGCTAAGGCCACCCCAGCTTTGGCCTGGAGATCTGGACAAGGATGACATTCCTGCCGGGGATGTGGGAAGAGAGGTCTCTAAATCACTGCTGACTCCTTTTCTTCTCCTTTACTCTCCTGACACTACCTCCCTTCTCACACGCAGTGGCTGCCTACCTCCCTTGTTTACAGATTTATTGACATCCACTGCACATTGGGCGCACCTCACCCTATCCCCTATCGTGGATGGTAGGTCAGGGCGCACCAGGCTTGATAGATGAGAGAGCCTAGGAGCTCCAAGAGGTAAAGGCACTTGCCCATGGCTGGTAAATGGCAGAGTCTGGCTTTCAAGATGGTCCCTCACTACAAGTTCATTGTTCTTTATCAGTTTTAGTTTACTGACTTTGGTACAGGTTAATCTTCTTTAATACATTCATCAGAAATCTTCAAGGGTTTCCCATCGCCTAGAGCTGCAGCTTCCAAGCTTTTTTGATCTTTCATTCCTGTGAGTAAAACATTAAGAGCACATTCTCCATTGTATGTCCATTTTAATTATAAATTATTTGCAAATGCTAATGTACTCTTGTATTAGAAAGCATTCATTCATATGTGGTTTCAAGATGAGATAAATATATTACCAAATAGAAAGAGTCTCTAATATTTCCTCTCTGTGTCTGCGGATCAGCCTGTGGATCCCCTAGGATATGCATACGTCCCCACCTTGGAAACAATTGGCCTGAAGGATAAAGTGCTAACTCATGGGCCTAGGATGGGACGCTTTGCCATCTAAAACTGTCAGCAGATTTCTTCCCACTGTCCTGCAGATCAGTGTCAAGGTGCCAAATGGACCACAGTCATTCTCAACGCTACATCTCCCTCTACACCCTTCCCCTCTCCTCCTTTCTAAGTCCTCCATGCTGGGTGAGCTCTAGCACAAACCCCAGGTTTTCTGCAAAGTCTTTCTCTTTGACCCTGAGCATTCGTGCCAATTGTTCGACCTCTGAATCTCAGCCTGCCTGCATCACCACTAAGCTATCTCACCTGGCATGTTTAGATGAATCTTGCCAAGCACTTTATGCAGGTACCATTATTATTACTTCCATCTCATAGCTGGGGAAGCTGAGGCTCAAAAAGGTCAAGTAAATTTCCAAAGACACACACTAAGTGATGGATTTGTACCCTGGCCTGAGGTCTAGACTCAACTCTGATTAAGCACTAAGCTATATAAAGCAAAGATGGTCTCTTACACTCCTGGTTTTGTTTTGTTTTGTTTTGTTTTGTTTTGTTTTGTTTTGTTTTGTTTTCTCTCAACAGCTTGCTAAAAACACATATATAGATGAAATATCAAGAAAATTTTTGAATGAATGATAGTTTGAATGGATGAATGAATGAATCACCCAGGCCAACATCAAGAAGAAAGCCCATGGTAAAGGGGGAAAGGCCTCTTTTATTGCCAGTACAGAATGTATTGGCTCCTGTACCTAGAGTTCTGAGAAAGACTTCAGGCTTCAGGCATGGCTGAATCTGGCTGTGCAGGTGTCATCTCCCAGATTCAGTGTCTCTGACTCCCGGCATGGCCATCCTCTGTGTTAACCAAGTCCTCAAGTAGGCTTTGCTGGCAACTCCAGGGTTCTGCCCTGCCAACGTAGCAACTCCAGCAGGAAGAAAGAAAGAGTGTCTGATGGCTCATTGCTCCAGCTCAGGTCATGGGCCTGTCCTAGATCACATTTCTGTGACCAGGAGGTTGAGATGAGGGGCTTGGTCAGTTCTGGGATCATTGAAATGGAAGGGTGGCTAGTGCCATTCAAACCACAAGAGCTGAGGTGGAGGATGGGGGTCAGGATATTGGAAGAATGAGTGTGCACAGGTATGAATATCAGGTCCACTTGACTTTGTCTCTTGCAGGATTTGGTAGACTGGCGGAAGCCCCTACTGTGGCAAGTAGGCCACCTGGGAGAGAAGTACGATGAGTGGGTCCACCAGCCAGTGATCAGGCCCATCCGCCTCTTCCACTCTGACCTCATCGAGTCCCTCTCCAAGAGTGTCTGGTGAGCCCTGCTCAGGGCCCATGGTGGGCTATTCCTCTCTCCTGATGCTGCCAGTCAGATACAGAAGGGGAAGGTGCAACTGGGTCCCTCCCCCAGAGCCCAGAGCTACCCTGTAAGCTCTTGGGGATAGTGGAACATGCCATAGACACAATCCATTCCTCTGCATGGTTTGTCCATTGAGTGAGTGGCAACTGAACATGTAGCCAGAAACCACTTTAAATGTCACCCTTGTTCTTTTTTTTTTTTTTTTAGCTGCCTCCAACAGCTTTTATTTGTTTATTTTATTATTTTATTTTTTTAATAATAAATTTATTTTTTATTGGTGTTCAATTTGCCAACATACAGAATAACACCCAGTGCTCATCCCGTCAAGTGCCCTGCTCAGTTCCCGCCACCCAGTCACCCCCACCCCCCGCCCTCCTCCCCTTCCACCACCCCTAGTTCGTTTCCCAGAGTTAGGAGTCTTCCATGTTCTGTCTCCCTTTCTGATATATCCCACTTATTTTTTCTCCTTTCCCCTTTATTCCCATTCACTATTATTTATGCTGAGTGAAATAAGTCAATCGGAGAAGGACAAACATTATATGTTCTCATTCATTTGAGGAATATAAATAATATAAATAATGTCACCCCTGTTCTATTCTAGACTCTTTTGAGGATTTTCCAGCCTCTAAAGCCCAAAGGAATAATTTTGCCTGCAATTGGCTTCTTTGCCACAAGAGGTCAGCATCTATCCAGCTGCGCAGAGTCTAGCCACAGGGATGCAGTTCTTTTCTGCCAATAACTTATCTCAGAGGTGGAAGCAAATAGACTTACAGTGTCTCTCTTCTTTTCTCCTCCCTGGCCCCAAAGCAGTGTCCCTTTGGCCCTGTGTCTCCATATGCTTCCCGTACATGCTTTGGTCTCATTTATTCCTTCCTATCATTGAGAGGTGCATTTCTGGGGAAGCTGGACACTGTCGAGCGCCTGTGTATGTCTCTCTCTTTACCCCGATGGCCCTCCTGCAGGTACAGTGTCCCTGTCATCTGGATGCCCCTGATGCTGTACCTCAGTTGGTCCTACTACCAAACCCTCGCTCAGGGCAACGTTCGACTCTTCGAGTCCTTCAGCACAGGTAAGGTTGGTTCCTCTTCGCGAGCAGGAGATTCCAGTGCTGTCTCTGGTCCTGAGTTTCTAAGAACATAGAACCCCAAACAACATCATAAACGTTTGTAAATGAGGCCTCTCTGTAGCAATAGACTTCCAGAGAACAATGTCAGGCTCCCCTCACCCCAACCCCAAATGGATAAAGAAAAAAAAAAAAAGACCAGCAACATGTTAGCAGACACTAAATGGAATCATGTTGTCAGATGTAGCCATAAAGGAGAAGGCTTCTTGCTGAGTCTAATGCTGGAAAATGTGTGACTTGGGATTGTCAAGAAACTGAGTTAAATCATTTCAGTAGGGGCAGCCCTGGTGGCTCAGCAGTTTAGCGCCGCCTGCAGCCCAGGGTGTGATCCTGGAGACCCTGGATCGAGTCCCACATCAGGCTCCCTGCATGAAGCCTGCTTCTCCCTCTGCCTGTCTCTGCCCCTCTCTCTCCTCCCTGTGCATTCTCATGAATAAATAAATAAAATCTTTAAAAAAAATCATTTCAGTAGGTGCACAGCTGAGAGCTGGACCCCAGGTGCTCCAAGAACACAGCACAGATTAGAACGTAGGAGAGAAGGATGGGGGAGTGCCCTGCAGTGTCCCTACAGGCCTGCACAGCAGAGCCCCTGACTTGGAGTACCAACCCCCTAGCCACTGCTGAGCGCTTGGCACACGCCAGGCCTGCTGCTTTCCGGGGACCATCTCTCTTACTCCTCCCAGCATTCCCACAAGAGAGGCACTGTCATCATGCCCTTTTAGAGATGAGGAGATGGTGCCTTAGGGAAGTCAATCGAGTGCTTCAGGGTCCCATGGCTGGGACAGGTTTGGGGGTTGCCACTTTTGCCAGCCTGCCTCCCAAGCTTACTGATTTCCAGGTACCTCTAGGAACAAGTCACCTGCCCTGATGGCCTTCTGACCTGGCTCAGCCTGCCTCTGGGAGGTACTAGCCCCTGGTGGGTGGCTCCAACCGAGGCGAGGTTGGGGGATAGGTGGAAAATGGCTGCTGGGGGTAGTTGAGGTGGGCTTTTCCCTCCTGATCCCACATCATGTTCTTCAGAGCCTCCCTCTCTCTGCCACACACGGGCTCCCTCTCCCTATACTCCGAGGCTTCATTCCTGCCTGCCTCTGCTGGGAGTGGCAAGCTGAGGGTGTGAATGGCTTAGAGGAGAGGGGCCAGGGCCACAGCGACCAGGGTCTCAGTTTCCCCAGCTGGCCCGGGGCAGAGGCGGATGTGGTGGGAGCTGAACAGGCTGTAGGAAGTCCCCCAGAGCCCGGACCCGCTCCCGCTCACTGAGGGTTAACCCACACACCCTGCAAGCCGCGGTTACCCTTTTCTGCCCACGCTGAATAGCTCAGGCACAGCACAGGGCTTGTTGCTCAGAAGGCCTGCTCACTGAATCGCCCACTGTCCACCCGGCGCTCCCCTAACAATCAGCAACAGTGGCAGGGCCGCCAAGGCTGGCAGCCGGAGGGGGAAGGGGATGCCGGCGCTTTGGCCAAGGTCCCTCTGCAGGATTCCTCCAGAGATGCCACTCAGTACCAGCTCCGGCCGGATGGGCCGACAGGGGTGATGCTGGGGTGACAGGGCGGGCAGAGACCTGACCTATAGGAGGGGACTCTTCTGTGTGGCAGGGAGGGTGATCTGAGGGCTGGGTCCGAACACAGCCTCCGCAGAGAGCTGAAATGTGCCATCTGAGAGAGGGCCAGTGTAGAGTCTGTGACCACAGTGCCAGTGATGATGGCACAAGAGAGATGCATCCGCATCCCTCCCTCATCCCCTAGCTCATCAGACGAGCCCCAGGCCCCAGGCAGAGGACATAAGAGCCGCAGAGTGAGGCTAGGGAATGCTCGCAGGGTCCCAATGCAGCTGCTGGACAAAGGATACACCACAACAAAGGCAGAAAGGTCAGGGTGCCAAGAAGCACCTGATGGAGGCTGAACAGGGACACCAGTTCTGCAAACCTAGGATGGCCCCTGGAGCAGTTCCTGGGAGCAGATTAGAGCACGCACCACACCAGAACCATTGCCAGGCAGCACCCTAGGGGTACTGGCCTCCATGGGGACTCTGTTGCAGGACCCCCAGCAAGGGCCAAGACCAAAATCCGTGGCCAGGGAATGTTCCTGTGTGTCCAGTCCTTTCCCTGCTGTCAGGAGAGCTAAGCAGCAAGGTAGGGCTCCTGCGCCCTGTGCAGGGGAGACAAGGGGCTGGGCTGGGAACCCTCTCCCTCGACCAGTGACCCTCCAGAACTCTACAAGGAGAATCAAGACAAGATGAGCACAATAGGAGCGCAAGTTAGAACTTAGATGTATTTTGCCTCATACTTAAATTTAAATGGCTCCATTTAAAAATCGTGGTAGCAACTTATTATATATGAAGATCACTATATCATTAGTATTAATAGATAATATTATATTAGTCTTACTGTATAATATATATCCTTATCATATAGTCACGTATTCTGTGACTCCTCCCTCCTAACAACAGTCTTTCATGACGTGTAGGATTAGTTTTACTGTTGAGAAAATATTGAGATGGTGCAGAGCCAGGATTTGAACCCAGGGCTACAAATCCAAAATACGTGCTCTCTGTACTCCACCAGAGGGTTCTGAGGAACCCAGGGAAGAGGTGTCAGAGCTTCCCTGGAAGCAAGGCCCTCTTGCCTCCCAGAGCAGCCCCGCCAGGGCCAGATGGCCCCTCACATTGCGGTCAGGCAAGCGTCTTGTACCAAACGTGGACTCAGCTTAGGTTGACATCCTGGTGAACATCCACCCACCGAGCTTAGTACAGTCCCCGGGACAGTACCTGGCAGAGCTACTCCTTAGGAGGAAGCCACCTTCTGGTGCAAACTCCTAGGGATCTAGCTGTACATCACTGCTCCGCGGCCCCGGAAGGCCCAGGGTCGGGAGGGGTTGCAGTCAGCAGTATGGTCCCATCTGAGAAGACTTCAAGCCTCTCTTTTTGCTCACCCCCCCCACCCCAGCTTGACCTGGTACAAAAGGTCAAGTTCACTTTGGTCCTTGATTGTTTTGTCAGAATGGGGCTGGGCCCAGATTCTGTTTCAAAGAGCCGGAAGGTCCCTCCCTGCCCCTTTGCTGTCCTGGGCTTTCTTCCTTCCTCAGCAGCCATGGGTGGTCACCCACACTCGGCCCACTGGCCCATGGCCAGTGCATTGGGGACGGGGACGGATGGTAGAACAGCAGCCACAGGGCAATGTGACAAGTGGGACATGAGGGGTGGGGCCGGTGCTTCCAAACCAGCCCAGGTGGGAATGAGGGCATCTGGCTTCTCGCACCAGACACCTGGGCTGAATCTCCAAGGATAAAGGGGCAGGGAGAGGATCCCAGTAAAGAAAATATGAGCAAAATTAGGGATACAGTAGGAGTGGGGAAAAGGGAGGATGAGTACATCTAAGGAGCCACAGGGCTTTGGTTTAGCCCTTCAGTACAGGTGACAGGGAAACGAGGCAGGGACGTGGCTGGCAGCACGGGTCTCAAGGGACTCTGAGTGCACTGCTGGGGATTTGGCCTTTACCTAACAGTAATGAGGTCCCAAAAAAAGGCTTTGAACAGTATATGGCAACAGGGAATTGGGATGGGAGGCAGATGCCTCATTGGGCAAGAGGTGATAAAGTGGTAAGGGGATTAAAAGCAGCAAATGGACCAGATTTTTTTAAATTGAGATGAGATTCACCTAATATAAAATTAACCATTTTAAAGTGAGCCTTTCAGTGGCATTTAGTGCATTTACAACGTTGTGCAATCACCACTTCCATCTAGTTCCAGAACATGTTCATCACCCCAAAAGGAAATCCCGAACCCATTGAGCAGTCACTCCCCATTTTTCTCTCCTCCAGCCCCTGGTAACCACCAAATACAACTTCTGCCTCTATACATTGGCCAATTCTGGACATTCCATACAAGTGGATTCATACAACACATCGACTTTTGTATCTGGCTTCTTTTACTTTGCCAAGACATGTTAAAGAGGAGGAATTACAGAGCCTGGTGCCATCTGGATGGATGCAGAAAAGGATCAGCTAAGCATTAGGTCATGTGTGGATGTCGGAACCCTGGCTGAGGAAAGAACCCATGAGGAGCAACCTAGGAATGACAGGATGGGCAGGAAGAAGAGGAGGAGGATTGGCTTCATTTGGCAGCTGTTGACTTTGGGGCCTGTGGTTAGCCGTATAGAGGTGCCCTGTAGCAAGTGGCTGTCCAGGACCGGGGTGGAGGTGGAAGTCTGGGCAGGGGTTGGGGGGGTAGCCTCTTGGTGTGACTGACTTCCACCAGCAGAGGGTGTGTGGAAGTAGAGAGTCAAGGCTTTGACGCTGGGGACAGAAGCAGCATTTCCATGATGGTACCTGACAAGGGGCATCTAGAGAAGAGGAGAAAAGCTAAGTGACCCAGTGGGCAGGGAGACAAGCTGTGTATTCTAACCATGTGGGTTGTAGAGCTTTGGAGAATCTGAAGCTATGGACTTGCTCCCTTGAAACATCCCACAAAAATCAAAAGATGCAATATAGTTACAATATGAACCAGCAACTTCACTCCTAGGCTTGTCCCCAGGACATCTGAAAACATACCCCCACAAAAACTTGTACACGAATGCTCATGGCAGCATTATTCTTAATGGCCCCGAAGTAGAAACAGCCCAGATGTCCATCAACTGATGAATGGATAAACAGAGGTGGTACAGCCGTACAAGGGAAAAATATTCAGCCTCCTGACACATGCTACAACACAGATGTGCCTTGAAAACAGTCCGTGTAAAAGAAGCCAGTCATAAAGACCACATGTTGTAGGATTCCTCTTATATGGAATATCCAGAGTGGGAAAATCCATAGACAGAAAGTAGATTTGTGGTTTCCAGGGGCTGAAAAGCAGCAAGGGTGGGAAAGACGAGTGACTGCTAGCGGAGACAGGTGTTTCTTTTTGGGGTGATAGAAATGTTCTAGAATTGACTGGTGATTGGTTGCACAATAGTGAGTGTACTAAAAAAAAAAAAAAAGACCCACTGAATTGTATACTTTAAGTGGGTGAATTCTAGGATATGTGAATTATATTTCAATAAAGCTGTTATTTTTCAAAATGGAGAGGAAGTCTGGCCAGAGCAATGGCTTGTGGAGAAAGATACAGCTTAGGTGTGGAGAAAACAGTGACCAGAGCTGGCGTCCCATGAAGCCAAGAATGAATGGGGAAAAGAAATGAGAGCTTCCAAGACTGCAGGCTGTCTTCAGAGGGGTGGGGTGGGTAACCTCACACATGATGACAATCCCATGTCTCCGGTCTTCTGGTCTCTGAAGAATCATCTTCAGGGTTTTTACATGTCCCTCTTACGCTATGACTTCAAGTCTTGTCTGTTAATGTTTCTCTACTTGGATTTTTCTGTCCTTCCTGCCCGCCCCCTCTGCCATCCTTGGTTGCTGACATTTTCCTCAATAATCCTCTGGCTCTACTGGCTTCATTGGGATCATCCTTCCCTCTTTCCTGTGCCACTGATGCAAGGTCCCCGCCCCCCACCAGACGTGTCAGCCATTTGGATTGCTTTAACAGGACATCACAGACCAAGTGGCTTATAAAAAACAGAAATTTATTGCCCACAGTTCCAAAGACTGGAAGTCCAAGATCAGGATGCCATCCTGGTCCGGTGAGGGGCCCCCCTGTAGGTCCCAAACTTCTCATTGTATCCTTACATGAAGCTCAGCGGGGTCTCTTTTATGGGAGCGCAGGTCCTGTTCAGGACAGCTCCACCCTCATGACCCAATCACCCTCTAAAGGCCCCATGTTCCAATACCCTCACATTGGCAGTGAGGTTTCAGTTCATGTAAGAATTTGGAGGCGGACACTTTGAGACCAGCACCGGGGAGAGTTCCAGCACTGGCAACAGCTGCTCCCCTTAGCCCTCCTAAGGGAGATCTCAGACCTCTTGCCAGCAGCCCCATTGTTCCCCGAGAGGACCCCTCCAAGCCTAGCACAGATCCTCACAGCCTCCTGCCCATTTTGACCCAAGAGCCCCATCAGTGTGGCCAGCCCCAGAGCTGCTAGATGTAGAGCAGCAGCTCCCAAGGTGACCAGACAGCGAGATGGGACGTCTGGAGCCACCAGGCATCGCTGCCCATGGGGGGCCGCCCTGACTTGGCCTCTCTCCTGCCATTCTGCAGAGTACTCAGTAGCCATGCCTGAGTCTGTGTTCCCGGGCCTCTTCATAATGGGGCTGTTCCTCTGGAGCCTCTTAGAGTACCTCATCCATCGCTTCCTGTTCCACATGAAGCCCCCCAGCAACAGCTATTACCTCATCATGCTGCACTTCGTCTTGCATGGCCAACACCACAAGGTGAGCAGGGCCGGCTCCGTAACCAATGCAGGGGGGCTGCTGATCTTTGTGGGAGTCGGGGTGGGAACAGGAGGCAATTGGGGCATTCGATGTTGCTCAGAGGGGTGACCGGATCCTAATCTGAACTGGGCGTGGACAGAGTGAGGGTGCGTGCCCGCACACCAGGCCTGCTGCAGGTGCATTTCAGAGTCATCTTTCATCTTCACAGCAACGAGTTCATTTATTCATCTCTTCAACCAGTGTTCACCACCGAGTGCTCACCATGTGCAGGCACTGTTCTAAACAGCATTGAACAAAACAGTAAAAAAGTCACTGCCCCTGTGCAGCTTCCTTCTGAAGATGGTGCTACAGTTCTCTACATTCCACAGAGCGGCACACTGAGGCTTGGAGAGATTAAGTAACTGAGGGACTTGCCCAAAGTCACACCTGGCACAGCCAGGAGGTCATGCCCCATTCTATGAACTCCAGAGTCTGTGCTCTCAGCCATCCACCACCACCCTGGGGCTCTTCGGAGACAGTATGCCACCCAGAGGCTGGGAGCAGAAGCCAGGGCTGACCCAGGAGGCTGCACCCCACCCCCCACCCGCCAGCTGCTTCTCCGTTCCTGCACCAAGCAGTTCTCAACCTCTCCCAGGGCATCCCTTTGTTCTTCCCTCCCTCCTCCCCTCCCTCCGTTCCTGCTTCCTGCTAGGAGCGCTGGGGGGTGGGACGCATCAGCACATTGCTCTGTGGCTATCACCTGCTTTCTCTCCCCCCTAAGCCCAGAGAGGGCCTATCTCTTAGAATACTCACCAAGGCATCTCTAAAATCTTGCCTCTAATACCAGGCCCTTAGCTTTTGAAGCTCCAGAGCCCTGGACTTGGCTCTTTGGTCTGGCTCACAGTGACCACACCCCCTCGGAACCAAGAAGGGTTCCTATTAGGATGTGGGGATGAGGAGAGCAGCGTATCCAGAAACACTCCCAGTAGCATCGACCCTGTGAGCCTGCATTCCCCTCAGCTTGCTGCTGTGCTGCCCTCCCAGTCAACATCAGGCCTCAGTCCAGGGACCCTGGTGGTATTTGGTGCTGGGGCTCCTCTCTAGCACTTTACAAATTCCAGAGCCAAAGCAGCCTCATGAGCATAAAGCAGGACTCTGAGCCATGAACACCCCACCCATGTCACATCCACCACCATGTTCTTGGACAGGCTTCCAGGTCCCATCCTGGTTTGGAAATCCAGAGCAGGACAGTCTTTCAAGGGCTTTCAGGGGTGGTGGCCTGCCCTCCCCAAATCCACTGAAGGTGCCAAGCCCGCCCACGACAGGTTGCTGTCACCATGCTGGGATGTGTGGGGACTGCTCCATCCCATCCGCTGCCATGCTGTGACTCCAGACAGGTGGACCCGACTATCTTCTGACCTTGAACTTCTCTATCCACAGGCACCCTTTGATGATTCCCGCCTTGTCTTCCCCCCTGTGCCAGCTTCTTTGGGGATTGCCTTATTCTACCTTATTCTACGGCTCCTCCTGCCCGAGGCAGTGGGGGGTGTTCTGTTTGTCGGGGGCCTTCTGGGCTATGTCATCTATGACATGATCCATTACTACTTGCACTTCGGCTCGCCACACAAGGGCTCCTACCTGTACCACATGAAGGCCCACCACGCCAAGCATCACTTTGCATTTCAGAAGTCAGGTGAGGTCAATACATCCCTGCCTCAATTTGTTTATTTATTTGGCAGCCACTATGGAGCCCCTCACCAGGGCCAGGCACTGTTCTGGGTACTGGGAATACAGGGCAAGTAAAGTCTGGGCCTCCTACCCTGATCACTGGGAGACAAAGAAACCAGTAATGAGCAAAGATAATTTTTTAAAATATTTTATTTATTTATTCATGGGAGATACAGAGAGAGAGAGAGGCAGAGACACAGGCAGAGGGAGACACAGGCTCCATGCAGGGAGCCCAATGAGGAACTCAATCCCAGGACTCCGAGATCACAACCTAAGTCGAAGGCAGACTCTCAACCACTGAGCCCCCAGATGCCCTGGGCAAAGATAATATTGGACAGTGATAAGTTCCACAGAGAAAAAAAACCAACAGGATGTGGGGCAGGATCCATCCCTGTCTAACCAAATATAATGCAAGCCACAGATGTGATTTTAAATTTTCCCGCAGCCACATTGACAAGTAAAATTAAACAGATATAATTTAGTTTTAATAATATATTTTATTAAGCCAAATACAACCAAAATATTATCATTTCAACCTGTACCCAATATAAAAAAATCACTAAGGAGATATTGTACATCCTTTTTCGTCTATTAAGTCTTTGACATCTGATGTGTACTTTGCGCTTACAGCACATCTCAACTCAAGTGCTAAGTTTTCATTAGAAATACTTGATCTATATTTAGAGTTTATAAAAATTGACTATAAAAGAAGCCCAAAAAAGTAGATTCACATAGTTGTCCTAAATGTGCTTAAAAGTTTTCCGGCAACTCAATCAACTGTACGTTTTTCAAACTGAAATTTAAGTTAATGAAATTAAGAATCTAGTGCCCCCATAGCTCTAGCCACATGGTCAGTGCTCAGCAGCCACACGGGCCAGGGGCTCCCGCATCAGACAGCGCAGCACTAGGGACAGTGGTCCGGGAAGGTGCCTTTACAGCCTGGGGCATCAGCTAAGAACAGCCAGCATCCAACGTCTAGGGAAAGAGCATCCCAGGAGCAACAGGTGCAGAGCTTCTGTTCCAGCCTCTGAAGCAGGAATGAACTTGGCATCTCCAAAGAGAAGGAAGAGGCCAAAGCGTGAGAGAGAAGGGAAGAGTTAGGCAGGACCAGGTTCTCCCAGGAACTCAGTCTGGATAGGGAACTTGGGTATATTCCAATGGCATCCTTGGGGGACTAGAGACACAAATATCGGGCTCTTGACTTTTGCCAGGACGGCCCTGAATGCTGGGAAGACCAGTGGGGATAGATGTTCAAACCTTGCCTGTGCGCTGGCCCTCCCCAGGCTCCCTTCCTGAGGAAACCGCTCCCCCATCTTTACTGGTGCCTCATCTTCTTCCCATTTGTTCCCCTCTCTAGGATTTGGCATCAGCAGTAAATTGTGGGATCACTTCTTCCACACCCTTATACCGGAAGAACCCCACCTGAAGATGCAGTGACAACTCCCAGCCCCCTGGTCCGGCCCTCAGCCCAGCCGTGGCCCCTTTTCCCACCCCCGCCCCCATCCAGACCCTGCAAAGAGGTTTGCTTGGCCAGGCAGGACAGGCTTGGCCAGGCCTTTGTGCTTGGTGGGGAATGCTGGGGAAACCAGGAAGACTGGGGCTGACCCTGAGACTGCCATCCTGGCCCACCACAGGTGGGTCACATCCACTAAGCAGCCAAGTAGGTCTCAGGGACTAGCACTTTCCTGGGTCATCCTGGCCTCTCCACTAGCATCCCTGACCTGAGCCTTAGCCCACAGGACTGCGCAGGACCTGGCCAATGGGGAATTTCCCAAGGGGAATGAAGGAAACTGACCCCTGGGGCCGGGCCTGTGTCCCACCTATGCCTTAGCACCTTGGACTTCCTAGGACACACCCCCACAGTGGAGCTGCCAGCATTAACAGCAACGAGCGGGTCTGCAGGGCCCATGTCCCTCGTCTTCCTCACCTTCCTCTCCTGGGGAAATCTGGTGGCTTTTGCTGTTCTGATGAATGGAGAACACAGAGGTGGATGAAGTGCTCTCGCGAGAAGAGACAACATGATGCCTCCCATAGGCCACCTCCAGTTCCCGGGACAGTGCTTTTGGACCCGCCAATCACAAATGCCAGCTGTACCGCCAGATGCCTCAGGCTGCAACACATCCAGCACCCACACACGTGGCCCTCACATGCCTGTGCAGATGGGTGGGGGGTGCTGATGGGAGCCCAGGTTTCTCTCTTTAGGAAACACCAGCTTCTCTGGCCCTCCCCTCCCCTGCCATTAGAATCACAAAGCTTTTCCCCCAAGGGAGGCTAAAGAGGCCTCTCCAAGGGTAGGAACCCCACCCCACATCTGGCCATTCTTGACCTCCACCTGGCATAGGTAGGCCTCTGCCCCCCTCACTCAGGACCCTTCCAGTACTGCCTCCTTACGCCAAGAAGGAGCCTCACGCGGTGCCTTATCTCCCCTTTTGCTTTCCTGCACCTCCACCAGCAGAAGAGTGCCCGCCCCTTCTTCCTCATAACCAAAACCCTCACTGCTCATAAGAGGGTCTTATTTATAAACTACATAAATGTCCCTAGTCTGGCCCCAGACCAAGTAGCTGCTCAGACTGCCCTATCTAATCCTGCATGTCAGGCTTATGTAAAAAAAAATGCGTCCTCTTTTTGTTCCCTTCTTACCCACAAACCGTTACTACTTGAATTTTTTTGAAAACTCGATGAGTGTAAAGGCTAAAAAGAAGCAGTGTGTTGGATCCTGTGATTTGTATTGTTTACTGTGGAGCTATTTAAAGATTTCAGAATAAATATACAAACTACAATTGTGAAATAAAGATGTAAATAAATTGTATATTTTGAAAAATAAAAACACTGAAAAAGTCAACAAAACTTTGCTGCTGTTTGTTGATGGTGCCTCACCAAACTTCATGGCTGGGGAGGGGCAGCCAGGTGGGGGATGGGAGTAGCTGGCCCAGGAGGGAGGAGTATTTATTTTATCACTGATCAAGCTGTGTAGACCTGCAGAGCAGCATGATGATAAAAAGCAGCCCCTATCCTCTTCTCGGTTTTATTACTGTTTTAAAATTCTCTGTAGGGGTACCTGAGTGTCTCAGTCGATTAAGTGTCTGCCTTTGGCTCAGGTCATGATCCCGGAGTCCTAGAGCCTAGGATCAAGCCCCACATTGAACTCATGACCCTTGAGCCCTGAGTCAGGGTCCCTGCTCAGCAGGAAGCCTGCTTCTCCCTCTCCCTCTCCCTGCCGCTCCTTCTGCTTGTGTGCTCTTTCTGTCTCTGTCAAATAAATAAATAAAATCTTAAATAAAAATAAAATTTTTTGCAGACCACATCTCCCCTTGCTGCTGGCACGCAGGGTAGAGGTTGGAGGGTTGTCACTTGCGCCAATCGCCTTGATGCACCCCTGGGGAGTCATTTCTTCTGAAATTTACCAGATCCCAACTGGGATTCCAACGGACTTTCCTGAAACAAAGGGGGAAGGCTGTAATAACAAATGCCCGCTGTGAGGACTAGAACTTCAGGCTAGCTCAGTCCAGATAAAATAGTTTCTTAAAGATGTCTTCTCAGCCATGTCATTTCCCACCTGGGGAACCTGTCGACATACAGATCCAATCCTCAACACTCAAGGTCTAATTCAACAGGTCCAATGGAGATGGGCTCTGGATTTGCCTGCCCAAAGATACAGAAGCAGAAGAGGAAGGAAGCTAATGTTGGTGAGGCTCTGACAACATGGAGGGAGCCCTGGCCCCTTGCTGCCTGTCTGGGCTCCAGCACCCATGTGGTGGCTTTATCCATGTGGCTCCCAGCCTGAAGCTAAGTGTGGCCTGAGCCGCCCATCCCACATACTGCTGGAATCAGGCCCATGCAAGCAGCAGAAGTCACAACCTCCACTTCCTAGGTGGCGCTGGAAATCTGACCACAGAGCATCACACCCAAGCTAGGAAGAGACAGGAGGAGCAAAGGGAGAGATTAACTAGTTGTAAATGTACAAGTCACCAGAGAAAAGTCTGAGATGGTCAAGTTTGAGCAAAAAATTAATTGGAAAATTGGGGAAAAAAAAACCCTGTATATAAAAAGGTTGACACAGAACTAGTAAGAAACGCCAACATCTAAATGAGTTTATAGGGTGGTACTAAGATTTAGGGGGAAAAAATAGTAAAACCAAGCCATTAATGAAAGTTCTACTCAGTGAACACTGGACAGATTCCCCCAGAGCTTCTAGTTGTGCCCACTAGAACTTTACAGGGGAGTGGGAATTTCCACAGAGCCTTTGGAAGACAGTAAGCCTCACTGTACAGAAAAGAATATAAGTGCCATGAGGCCATTAACCTCAAGCAAGTTGGCATTCACGATGCACTCTCTACTCGGTGACCATCTAGTAGAGTCGGAGAATTTTATTATCAAGTGCAAAAGATGTAAGTGAGAGTCAAAGATTAGATGCTTGAGAAAGCATGGGACATTATCAAAATGCCAACACAGCATGATGGGAAAGCCTGGAGCTCAAGGTACATGATTATGTTTTGGGGGAAGGGGGTAAGGTCGTGTGCTTTTTTGGTTTTAAAGACTTGTTTATTTATTTTAGAGAGACAGTGAGTGCATGTGCGCTTGGGGGAGAAGGGCAGAGGGGGAGGGAGAGGAAGGAGTAGACTCCCCACTGGGCGGGGAGCCTGAAGTGGGGCTCATGAGATTATGACCTGAGCCCAAATCAAGAGTTGGATGCTCAACAGACTGAGCCACCCAGGCGCCCCTGAATATGTTTATTTCTATAGTGAGAGAAGACTCACAGATCATCAAGAAAGTCTAACGCTTGCTCGGGCAAAAGACCATTTAAATTCTGATTCGTGTAGATATCCAAGCTGACTCTCAGTGATCCTCGAAATTTACCTTATTGATTCTGTAGCAACAACCCAGGTGCCCTGGCAGAGGACAGGCCCATAGACATTAGTTTTGTTTTTTGTTTTTTGTTTTTCGCGCTGTGCTTGTACTTCCAGATATGCCATCTTTGAGCATTTCTGGTCTGACCTGAAGAACTGCCCTCTTAACTCCACTCTGTTCCATTCCTCCATTGGCTCTGGCTTTGAACTTTGCACCATTTCTTATTGTGCCCAGCACAATGCCCAACTTGTAACAGGCCCCAATGAATGTTAGTCTTGTCTCTGTCAGATCTCTGGCGGGTTACACTGTTGGACGAACAGGTGCCTCTCCACCTGTTCCCTGGCCTCTGCTGCCCTCTGGTGACACTATGAGGCTCTGCCCCTTGTAACTGCCCTCCCAGTGGCTGTTTCGGAATCAAATGTCTGTGGTTGTAAAATTCTAGCCCTTTTCCACCTTACCTGTTCTCTTGACTTACCATTTTGTCTCATCGACTGTTCTTGAGGGACATCTAGAACCATGTGTATGGATTTCCAGGTCTAATTTTCCAGGAAGATATGATAGTTGCTGAAATTTGACTGGAGCTTTCATTACAGTGAGGTGATAATGGCACAATGAATACATTTTATCTTCTAAGAATGCTACAAGTTGAATGTGAAATTTGGAAAATGCCAAAACTCTCATCTTCACTCCATCCCAAATACCTTATAAGCTTGTAGCAGGGAGAAGGAAGAAATGATTTAAAAAGAAGAAGGAGGAGGTGGGGGAGGAAGGAGGAGAAGGAGAAAGAGGAATCTTGTTTTGGCAAAAACATAAAGGTGGAATCCTGTTATCATTTAGATTAGCCCTAAAATGAGAACATGGATGTGGTAGTAAATTTGGAAGGCGATTGCAGATATAGTGGAAAAGTTGGGAAGGATTAGAAAAGGAAAGTGGGGTGTCACATAAGGATGAGTATGTGAGGTTCCCATGCCGATTCTGCAGGGGCATCCTGAGAAGCATACAGAATACCTACCAGGATTGTCCACCTAAAGGACAAAAGGCTGGAATATTTATCCACCAGCTTCCTCTCCTGTTGGTTGAGGATGGTATTCAGGGGTGTCAACTCCCTCCTCACTTATGAGCTGTCCTGGCACACAAGGCGACCAGATTCTTTAGCTTTGACAAAGGTCCTGGAGCAAAAGCAGGAAGATGGATGAATGCACTTCAAGAGGACTGCAGTTAGTACAAATTGAGCAAGAGCTTGGTAGGAAATATCTGCAGACCTGTGGCTGAAATTAAAGCTGAGACAGTATTCAGACAGAACCTTCCACCACAACTGAAGTTAAGACGAGAGGAAGACAGAAGGGATATGACAAGGATAACCATAGGTATCTGCCACAAAACCCCCCTTCCCAGGACCTTGCCTGCATGGAGAGGAGAAAGGAGAATATAGAATCACAAGCATAGAGAGTCCTTAAGGAGCTCTGAAGGCTGAATTTATGCAAACTGCATGGTCTGAAACACCTCAAGTCAAAAATTTAGCATAAAGTAGTCCTGGCTGGTAAAACCTCAAGGCTCTCAGAAGGATTTACAAATTTCTGTGGAGAGCTGCAACATCAATCATAGACCTCAAAAAACTCCCACAGATAAAATTTCAAGGACTATAAACTCACAACAAAAACAAATCACACAAGGGAAAAAGGCCCCATGAGTAAAAGCTGGTAGAAACGGCATGTCAGAAACATGCTCACAAAGACATCAAACTTTGGAATTATGAGATGTCCTAGTTATTTCCTGTTCTTCAGATTCACTCTGCATTTTTCCCCATCCCATTCTGTACCCTATGCGAACTGCATCAGTGTGTGTTCTCTTGTTTATTGGCTGCAATCTCCTGCAAGAGATTGGCAGGATAGAGAGGAGTGGGGTCCAGGTATTCATTCCTACAGCTCTTTCATTTTTTTCAGCAATATTTTGTACTTTCCCATGTACAAGTTTTTTCACCCACTTGGTCATGTTTATTCCTAAATAATTTATTCTTTGGACTGCTGTCCAAATGGAATTGTTTTCTTAATTGCCTTTTTATATTTTCATGACTGAGTTATAGAAACACAACTATTTTCTGGTGTTAGTCTTGTATCCTAAAACTCTGCTGAAGTCATTTATTAGCTCTAGTAAAAAAAATTTATAGATTATTTGAGTTTTCTATGTGTAAGATTATATCACCTGTGAACAGAGATACTTCTACATCTTCTCTTCTAGTTTGGATGTCTGTATTTTTTTTTCTTGACTAATTGCTCTGGATAGAACTTCTGGTAATATTGAATAGCCATGGTGAGAATGGACATCCTTGTCTTGTTCCTGATCGTAGGGGAAAAGCACCCAGTATTTCACTATGAGGTATGATGTCAGCTGTGAGTTTTTCATAAATGTCCTTTATCATATTGAGGAAGTTCCCTTCTATTCCTAGTCTGCTAAGTGTTTCCATCATGAAAGGGTGTTGAGCTTTGCCAAATGATTTTTTTTTCTTCCTCAAGTGAGATGATTGTGTGGATTTTTCCCCCCTTTGTTCTATTAATGTAGTTAGTGTATTCCATTGACTTTAATATGTTGAACCAACCTTGCATTCTTGGAATAAATCCCATCTGGTGACAGGTTATAATCCTTTAATATGCTCTGGAATTCAGTTTCCTAAATTTTGTTGAAGAGTTTTGCATCTATATTCATCAATGATATTGTAGTTTTCTTTCTTGTGGTGTTTTTGTCTACCTTTGGTATTAGGATAAGGCTGGTCTCCTAAAATGGGTTAGAAAGTATGCTCTCCTTTTCTATTTTTGAAAGAGCTTGAGAAGGATTGTTATTAATTCATTTTTTAAAGATTTATTTTATGTATTTGACAGAGAGAGAATGCAAATAGGGGGAGGGACAGAGGGAGTAAGGAGAGAGAGAATCCCAAGCAAACTCCCCGCTGAGCATAGAGCTTGATGCAGGGCTTGACCCAAAGACCCCAAGATTGTTACCTGAGCCAAAACCAAGAGTCTGATGTGCAACTTACTGAGCCACCCAGGCATCCCCTGTTAATTCATTTTTAAATGTTTGGTAGAATTCACCAGTGAAATCATCTGACATGGACTTCTCTTTGTTGAATGGGTTTTGATTCTGATTCAGTCACTTTACGTGTTATAGGTCTGTTCAGATTTTCTATTCTTCAGTCCTTTAGGTAATTTGTGCGTGTGTCTAGGAATCTGTCTCTCTCATTTAGATCATCTAATTGATTGGCATACACTTGTTCATAGTAATACAGTACTCTTATTTCTTTTCTTTATTTGTGGGAAGAATCTCTAACACTAGATTAACCCTTTTGACAAGTTATTGAGTGTACAATGTGTTACTGTTGACTATAGGTACACTGTAGTATGGCACATCTCTAGGGCTTATTCATCTTACTCTACTGAAACTTCATGTTCCTTAATTAGTAACTCCCCATTTCCCCCTTACCCCAAACCCTGACAACCACCATTCCATTCTCTGAGTCTATGAATTTGACTATTTTAGATACCTCATATAAATGGGGTCATGCAGTACTTGTCTATGACTGGCTTATTTCACTTAGCTCAAGGTTCATCCATGAGGTTGCATGTTGCAGAATGTCCATCTTTTTAAGGCCCAATAGCATTCCACTATACCATATTTTCTTTATCCATTCATCTGTCAATAGACATTTACGTTTTTTTCACATCTTGGCTATCTGAATAGTACTGAAATGAACATAGGAGTCCTAGCTCTTTGAGATCCTGATTTCAATTCTTTTAGACAAGTACCCAGAAATGGGATTGCTCCATCATATGGTAGTTCTACTGTTAATTTTTTGAGAAACCTCCATACCGTTTTCCGTAGTGACCACCATTTTGCATTCCCAATAGTATGCAAAGGTTCCAAGTTCTCCACATCTTTGCCAACATTTCTTGCCTTTTTTTTTTTAAATAACAGCCATCCTGACAGGTGTGAAATAATATCTCACTATGGTTTTGCCTTGCATTTCCCTGTGATTAGTAATGTTGAGCACTTTTTCATATACCTGTTAGCCTTTTTTAGAGAAATATCTATTAGAGACCCCCCTTTTTATATGTATATTTTTTATTGGAGTTCGATTTGGCAAGATATAGTGTAACACCCAGTGCTCATCCCGTCAAGTGCCCCCCTCAGTGCCTGTCACTCAGTCACTCCATCCCCCCACCCACCTCCCCTTCCACTACCCCTTGTTCATTTCCCAGAGTTAGAAATATCTCATGTTTTGTCACCCTCTCTGACACTCATTTTCTCTCCTTTCCCACTCATTTTCTCTCCTTTCACCTATAATCCCTTTCACTATTTTTTATATTCCCTATAAGAGTGAAACCATAGAATGATAGTCCTCTGATTTACTTACTTCACTCAGCATAATATCCTCCAGTTCCATCCATGTCGAAGTAAATGGTGGGTATTTGTCCTTTTTAATGGCTGAGTAATACTCCATTGTATATATAGACCACATCTTCTTTATCCATTCATCTTTCAATGGACACCGAGGCTCCTTTCACAGTTGTGCTATTGTGGACATTGCTGCTATAAACATCAGGGTTCAGGTGTCCCCGCGTTTCACTGCATCTGTATCTTTGGGGTAAATCCCCAACAGTGCAATTGCTGGGTGTAGGGCAGGTCTATTTTTAACTCTTTGAGGACCCTCCACAAAGTTTTCCAGAGTGGCTGTACCAGTTCACATTCCCACCCACAGTGCAAGAGGGTTCCCCTTTCTCCACATCCTCTCCAACATTTGTTGTTTCCTGTCTTGTTAATTTTCACCATTCTTACCAGTGTGAGGTGGTATCTCATTGTGGTTTTGATCTGTATTTCCCTGATGGCAAGTGATGCGCAGCATTTTCTCATGTGCTTGTTGGCCATGTCTATGTCTTCTTTGGTGAAATTTCTGTTCATGTCTTTTGCCCATTTCATAATTGGATTGTTTATTAAAGCCCTTTTTAAAAAATCAGATTACTGTTGTTGTAGAAATTCCTTATATATTTTACAGATTTACCCCTTATCAAATATATGATTTGGAAATATTTTCTCCCATTCCATTGGTTGCCTTTTCACTCTGTTAGTTGTTTCTTTTGTTGTGTAGAAGGTTTTTAGTTTAATATAACCCCACTTTTTTGGTTTTGTTACCTGTGTTCTTAGAGCTGGATAGATGAAGTCATCTGCCAGGATCAATGTTACAAAGATTTTCCCCTATGTCTTCTTCCAGAATTTTTATAGTTTCAAGGGTCATGTTTAATAAGACTTTAATTCATTTTGAGTTGATTTTTGTATATGATATAAGGTTCCAATTTAATTCTTTTGCATGGAGGTGTCTGGGTGGCTCAGTTGGTTAAGTGCCTGCCTTCAGTTTAGGTCTTGATCCCAGGATCCTGGGATACAGCCCTGCATCGGGCTCCTCTCTCAGCTGGGAGACGGCATCTCCCTCTCCCTTTGCCTGCTCCTCCTCCTGCTTATTCTCTCTCTTTCTCTGTCAAATAAATAATCTTAAAAATACTAAAATAATAATAATTCCTCTGCATGTGGATATCCATTTTTCCCAACACTATTTGTTGAAGAAACTATCCTTGCCCAAGTTTGTATTCTTGGCACCCTTGTCAAAGATCAGATGACTGTATATATGTGGATTTATTTCTGGGCTCTCTGTTCTGTTCCATTGGTCTGTATGTTGGCCATTATTCAGTACCATAATGTTTTGATTGCTGTTGCTTTGTAATATATTGTGAAATCAGAAAGTGTGATACCCACAGTTTTTTTCTTCTTTCTCAAGAATAATTTGGCTATTTGTGGTCTTTTATGGTTCCATATTAATTTTAGACCAGTTTTTCTATTTCTGTAAAGAAAAAGACATTAGAATTTTGATAGGGATTGCATTGAATCTGTAGATCACTTTGGGTAGTGTGGACATTTTAACAATATTAAGTTTTCTAATCCATGAACATAGTATGTCTTGCTATTTGCTTAGGCTTTATTAAATTTCCTTCATTAATGCTTTGTAGTTTTCAATGTACAAGTCTTTCATTTCATGAATTAATTTATTCCTAAGTATTTTTTTTGGTGTGATTGTAACTTGGATTGTTTTCTTAATTTTTTTTTCAGATAGTTTGTTGTTAGTGTATAGAATACAATTAACTTTTCTTTTTTTTTAACTTTTCTATATTGATTTTGTATCCTGTGACTTGACTAAATTCATTTATTCTAACAGAGTTTTTCTTTTTTCTTTAAAGACTTATTTATTTATTCATGAGAGACACACAGACAGAGGCAGAGACATGGAAAGACGGAGAAGCAGGCTCCTCACAGGGAGCCCGATGTGAGACTCTACCCCCCAACCTGGGATCTCGCCCTGAGTCTAAGGCAGTCCTTAGGTCACAAAAAGTCACTGTCCTCTAACAGTGTTTTTCTTAATGGAGTCTTTAGGATTTTCTACATATAAGATATGTTGTCGGGACACCTGGGTGGCTCAATGGTTGATTGTATGCCTTCAACTCAGGTCATGAGCCTGGGGTCCTGGGATCGAGTGCCACATCGAGCTCCTCACAGGGCGCCTGCTTCTCCCTCTGCCTGTGTCACTGCCTCTGTGTATCTCTCATGAATAAAGAAATTTTTTAAAAAGTAAGATCATGTTGTCTACAAACAGGGACAGCTTTACTTCTTCCTTTCCACTTGGATGCTTTTTATTTCTTTTTCTTGCCTAATGGCTCCAGCTAGGATTTCCATTACTATGTTGAACAAAAGTGGTGAGAATAGGCATCTTTGTTTTATTCCTGATCTGGAGGAAAAGCTTTCAGTTTCTCACCATTGAGTATGATCTTAGCTGTGGGCTTGTCATAGGTGGTCTTTAGTAGGTTGAGATAATTTCCTTTTATTTCTAGTTTGTTGAGAGTTTTTATCATGAAACAATGTGGAATTTTGTGAAATGTTTTTTTCTGCATCTATTAAAGTGATCATATGTTTTTATTTTTATTTTTTTAATGTGATGTATCACAAAAACTGATTTTCAAATGTTGAACCATTCTTGCATCCCAGGAATAAATTCTACTCGGTCATGGTATATGATCCTTTAAAATGCTGTTGGATTTGATTTGCTAATATTTTTTTTTAAGATTTTATTTATTTATTCATAAGAGACACAGAGAGAGAGAGAGAGAGACAGAGACAGAGACAGAGACACAGGCAGAGGGAGAAGCAGGCTCCATGCAGGGAGCCCAACGTGGGACTCGATCCCAGGTCTCTAGGATCATACCCTGGGCTGAAGGCGGCGCTAAACCGCTGAGCCACCCAGGCTGCCCGATTTGCTAATATTTTATTGAGGAATTTTGCATCTATATTCATCAAGGATATTGCCTCTAGCTTTCTTGTGGTATCTTTGGCTTCAGGGTAATACTGGCCTCCCGCCAAGGAAGGTGCAGAACTTGGGAGAGTCCCATTGGCCCCTGGAGGAACTGGCTTGGGGGTATTGTCCAAGCAGAAGCAGCTCCAGACAGAGGAACTCCAGGTTGTCAGTGGGAAATTACCGAGATAGATGGTTCCAGTTCCTAACGACGAATGCCCTCTTACTTTTCTGGGGACCATTTTATTGACTGACTGATTGATTGATTGATTGATTGATTGAAAGTAGCCTCCACGCCTAGCCTGGAGCCCAAAGGAGGCTTGAACTCATGACCTTGAGATCAAGGGTCAGATGCTTAACCAACTGAGCCACTCAGGTGCCCCTCATTTATTTATTTTAATCCTGGTTGTCTCCACTAACTTACTCTTTCAAATAAGCTTTAGGATCATTTGTTTTCAATTACCAAAATATACCATTGGGAGTTTTATTGGAACTACATTAAATCGGGTTTACATTTAGGAAGGATTGCCAGGTTGGTCTTTTTGATTGTTTGTTTTTGTTTTTTACATTTTTAATTTTTTTTTCCAGCGGAGCGTCAGGTTTAATGGTCACTCTAAGGGATATCGTACATCTTTCAGAGCCCAGCACACACCCCTGCCCCTCCTTCTGCTGAGGGAACAGCCAGGTGTCCTCAGACCCAGGCTCTGTGAAGGGGGGCTTGCCCCCGAGCCCCAGCTATATACAAGAGCTGGCCCAGAAAGGGCACAAGCCCGCAGTTCACTGGCTGCTCAGAGCTGCGGGGGAGCCCGCCCCCGGGACCCAGCCCAGCCACCCCGCAGAACCCTATGCACTGGGAGAGTGCTGCAGACCTGGGCGGAAAGCTGGAGCTGAGCCACACTGCAGCACTGGGGCGGAGGCTGCTGGAGGCCGGGGAGCAGGCAGGACCCCCCTCGACCCAGAACCTCCTCCAGGACAGTGCAGACGCGCCCCCTCCACCGCTGCCCAGGTGCCCCCGACATTTTTTAAATTTAAATTCAATTTGAGGTTGGTCATTTTTAATCTCCTTTCCTTGAACTTTGTTTTGTGTAGTTTTCCTCATACCATGCTTGTAAAATTTGTTTTGCATTGCCCCTTTGATGAGTGGAATATTTTTTCCCATTATCGTTTATGGTTAGTTATTGCTGAGGTATAGCTTTTGGGTGAGGCTGGAGCTAGAAAGCTGAAATACACAAATTCCTCGAGCAGCACTTTCACATCTGCTTGTGTGTCCACTGGACCAGAAAAAGGTGTAAATCCCAGTGCCCTAATGAGTCCCAAGTAAATGACCTTGAAGGAATCTGCTTAGCAACTGGGAATAGCTGGGTAGCCCAGATCTACTGAATCTTTTGAGATAGGCCCTAATACCTATTACTTCCTTTGCTATATCAGTATAACTATGGCAACTATGATACACAAAAGTGTATCAACCAGGTTGCTTATTTGGTTTCACTTCTGCTAGTTTCTTACTCAGGTTTTAAAGGCAGATTTGGGTTTCAGACCAATTACCTTTACCAAACTGTTATTCAATTTATAAAATGGCAATAATACTTGTCCTACTTACTTCATCTAGCTGTTGAAACTAGTTTATTTTAAATTTAAATTCAATTTGCCAAAATACAGTATAACACCCAGTGCTCATCTCATTATGTGCCCTCCTTAATGCCCGTCACCCAGTTACCCCATCCCCTCCACCCACCTCCCCTTCTGCAACCCTTTGTTTGCTTCCCAGAGTTAGGAGTCTCTCGTGGTTTGTCTTTCTAATTTTTCCCCACTCAGTTTCCCTCCCTTGCTTATTGTCCCTTTCACTATTCCTTATATCTCACATATGAGTGAAACCATATGATAACTGTCTTTCTCCAATTGACTTATTTCACCTAGTATAAAACCCTTACTATGGAATAACAGTTCCATCCATGTTAATGTAAATAATAGGTATTCATCCTTTCTGATGGCTAATAGTCCATTGTGTATATATGTGTGTATGTGTATGTGTGTGTGTGTGTGTGTGTGTGTGTTTATACACCACAATCTTTATCCATTCATCTGGATCATCATGGTTTCTTCCACAGTTTGGCTACTGTGGACATTGCTGCTATGAACATAATAGGGGTGCAGGTGTCCTGTTATTTCACTGCATCTGTATCTTTGGGATAAATACCTAGAAGCACAATTGCTGGGTCATAGGGTAGCTCTATTTTTAACTTCTCGAGGAACCTCCACACTGTTTCCAGAGTGGCTGCACCAGCTTGCATTCCCACCAGCAGTGCAAGAGGGTTCCCCTTTCTCCACATCCTTGCCAACATTCGTTGTTTCCTGTCTTGTTAATTTTAGCAATTCTCACCAGTGTAAAGTGGTATCTCCTTGTAGTTTTGATTTGTGTTTCCCTGATGGCAAGTGATGTGGAGCATTTTTTTCATGTGCTTTTTTGGCCATGTGTAGGTCTTCTTTGGAGAAATATCTGTTCATGTCTACTGCCCATTTCTTGACTGGATTGTTTCTTGGGTGTTGAGTTTGATAAATTTTTTATAGATCTTGGATACTAGCCCTTTATCTGATATGTCATTTGCAAATATCTTCTCCCATTCTGTAAGTTGCCTTTTGGTTTTGTTGACTGTTTCCTTTGCTGTGCAGAAGGTTTTTTGTTTTTGTTTTTTTGTTTTTTTGTTTTTTTTATCTTAATGGAGTCCCGATAGTTCATTATTGCTTTTGTTTCCCTTGCCTTTATAAATATATCTTGGAAGAAATTGCTGTGGCCGTGTTCAAAAAGGTTACTACCCCCCCCCCAAAAAAAGGTTACTACCTGTTTTCTCCTCTAGGATTTTGATGGATTCTTGTCTCACATTTAGATCTTTCAACCATTTTGAGTTTATCTTTGTGTATGCTATAAGAGAATGGTCCAGTTTCATTCTTCTGCATGTGGCTGTCAAATTTTCCCAACACCATTTATTGAAGAGACTGTCTTTTTTCCATTGGATGTCTTTCCTACTTTGTTGAAGATGAGTTGGCCATAGAGTTGAGAGTTTATTTCTGGGTTCTCTATTCTGCTCCATTGATCTATGTGTTTTTGTGCCAGTACCAAACTTTCTTGATGATCACAGCTTTGTAATACAGCTTGAAATCAGGCATTGTGACGGCCCCAGCTTTGGTTTTCCTGTTCAACATTCCTCTGGCTATTCAGGGTCTTTTCTGGTTCCATACAAATCTCAGGGTTGTTCCAACTCTGCGAAGAAAGTCCATGGTATTTTGATAGGGATTGCATTGGATGTATAAATTGCTTTGGAGAGCATAGACGTTTTCACAATATTTATCCTTCCAATCCATGAACATGGAGTGGTTTCCCATCTCTTTGTGTCTTCCTCAATTTCTTTCATAAGTTTTTAGAGTACAGATCCTTTACCTCTTTGGTTAGGTTTATTCTAGGTATCGTATGGTTTTTGGTGCAATTGTAAATGGGATCAATTCCTTAATTTCTTTCTTCAGTCTCATTGTCAATGTATAGAAATGCAACTGATTTCTGTGCATTGATTTTGTATCCTGCCATGTTGCTAAATTGCTGTATGAGTTCTAGCAATCTTGGTGTGAAGTCTTTGGGGTGCTCTGTATACAGTATCATATTATCTGTGAAGAATAAGACTTTTACTTCTTTGTGATTTGAATGCTTTTTATTTCTTTTTGTTGTCTGATTGCTGAGGCTAGGACTTCTATTACTATATTGAACAACAGCAGTGAGAGTGGGCATCCCTGTTGTGTTCCTGATCTTAGGGGAAAAGCTCTCAGTTTTTCCCCATTGAAAATTATATTCACTGTGGGCTTTTCATAGACGGCTTTTATGATATTGAGATATGTTCCCTCTATTCCTACACTTTGAAAAGTTTTAATTAGGAAAGGATACTGTATATTGTCAAATGTTTTCTCTGCATCAATTGAGAGGATCATATGGTTCTTGTCTTCTCTTTCATTAATATGATCTATCACATTGAGCGATTTACAAATGTTGAACCAGCTTTGTATCCCAGAGTCGTGGGATAAATCCCAGTTGGTCGTGGTGAATAATCATCTTAATGTAGTGTTGGATCCTATTGGTGAGTATCTTGGTGAGAATTTTTGCATCTGTGTTCATCAGGGATATTGGTCTGTAATTCTCCTTTCTGGTAGGGTCTTTTTCTGGTTTTAGGATCAAGGTAATACTGGCCTCATAGAATGAGTTTGGAAGTTTTCTTTCTATTTCTATCTTTTGAAAGAGCTTTAGTAGAATAGGTATTATTTCTTCTTTAAATGTTTGGTAGAATTCTCCTGGGATGACATCTGGCCTTAGACTTTTGTTCCTTGGGAGGTTTTTGATGACTGCTTCAATTTCCTTACTGGTTATGGGTCTGTTTAGATTTTCTATTTCTTCCTGTTCAGTTTTGGTTTCCAGGACTGTATCCATTTCTTCCAGGTTGCCTAATTTGTTAGCATATATTTGCTCATAATACATTCTTTTTTTTTCAAGATT
This sequence comes from Canis lupus dingo, assembly GCF_003254725.2. Classification (NCBI taxonomy): domain Eukaryota; kingdom Metazoa; phylum Chordata; class Mammalia; order Carnivora; family Canidae; genus Canis; species Canis lupus. The sequence goes on from NC_064247.1 coordinate 76,090,419, forward strand.
TTATTTATTTATTCATGAGACACACACACACACACACACACACACACACAGAGGCAGAGACATAGGCAGAGGGAGAAGCAGGCTCCACACAGGGAGCCTGATGTGGGACTTAATCCCGGAACCCAGGATCACGCCCTTGGGCCAAAGGCAGGCACCAAACCACTGAGCATCCCAGGCATCCCTCATAATACATTCTTAAAATCATTTTTATTTCCTTGGTATTGGTTGTGATCTCTCCTCTTTCATTCATGATTTTATTAATTTGAGTCTTTTTTTCTTTTTAATAAATCTGGCTAGGGGTTTAACTATCTTATTATTTCTTTCAAAGAACCAGCTTCTAGTTTTATTCATCTGTTCTACAGTTCTGGGTCTCTATTTCATTGAGTTCTGCTCCAATCTTTATTATTTCTCTTCTCTTGCTTGGTTGAGGCATATTTGCTGTTCTTTCTCCATTCCTTTAGATGTAAGTTTAGCTTGTGTATTTGAGATTTTTCCAATTTTTTTGAGAGACGCTTGCATTGAAATGTACTTCCCTCTTAGGACTGCCTTTGCTGTAACCCAAAGATTTTCAACAGTTGTGCTTTCATTTTCGTTCATTTATATGAATCTTTTTAATTCTCTAATTTCCTACTTGACCCATTCATTTTTAGTAGGATGCTCTTTAACTTCCAAATTTCTTCTTGTTATTGAGTTCTGATTTCAAAGCATTGTGGTCTGAAAATATGCAGGGAATAATATCAATCTTTTGGTATCAGTTGAGACCTGATTTGTGACCCAGTATGTGATCTATTCTGGAGAAGTTCCATGTGCAGTTGAGAAGACTGTGTCCTCTGTTGGATTAGGATGGAATGTGCTATATATATCCATGAAATCCATCTGGTCCAGTATGTCATTCAAAGACCGTGTTTCTTTGGTGATCTTCTGCTTAGAAGATCTATACTTTGCTGAGAGTGGAGTGTGGAAGTCTCCTACTATTAATGTATTATTATCTATGTGTTGCTTTACTTTGGTTATTAATTGGTTGATATAATTGGCTGCTCCCACATTGGAGGCATAAATATTCATAATTGTTAGGTCTTCTTGTTGAATAGACCCTTTAAGTATGATATAGTGTTCCTCTTTATCTCTTACTACAGTCTTTAATTTAAAATCTAACTTATCTGATATGAGGATTGCTTCCTCAGCTTTCTTTTGAGGTCTATTTGCATGGTAAATGGTTCTCCACCCCCTCATTTTCAGTCTGAAGGTGTCTTTAGGTCTAAAGTGAGTCTCTTGTAGACAGTATATAGATGGGTCTTGCTTTTTCATCCAGTCTAATACCCTATGTCTCATGACTGGAGCATTTAGCCCATTCATGTTCAGAGTAACTATTGGAAGATATGGATTTAGTGTCATTGTATTACCTGTACAATTCCTGTTTCTGCAGATTGTCTCTGTTTCTTTGGGCTCCCTCTTCGCTTACAGGGTCTTCCTTAATATTTCTTGCAGAGCTGGTTTGGTGGTCACATATTCTTTCAGTTTCTGCCTATCTTGGAAGCTCTTTATCTCGCCTTCTATTCTGAATGAGAGCCTTGCTGGATAAAGTATTCTTGACTGCATGTTTCTGTCAAATAATACCCTGAATATATCATGCCAGCCCTTTCTGGCCTGCCAGGTCTCTGTGGATAGGTCTGCTGTTAATCTGATATTTCTATCCCTATATATTAGGAATCTTTTGTCTCAAGCTGCTTTTAGGATTTTCTCTTTATCTCTGAGATTTGCAAGCTTCACCATTATATGTCAGGGTGTTGATCAGTTTTTGGTGATTTTGGAAGAAGTCCTCTCTATCTCTTGGATATGAATGTCTGTATCCTTCCCCAGATCAGGGAAGTTCTCAGCTATGATTTGTTCAAACATACCTTCTGGTCTTCTCTTTCTCTCTTATGTCCTCTGGAATCCCAATAATACACATGTTATTCTTTTTCATATTATTACTTAATTCTTGGAGCCTCTCCTCATGGGCTCTTAGTTGTTTTCCTCACCTTCCTTCCTTTTCATCAACTTGTATTCTATGTTACTTGCTCTCTCTTCCACCTCATTTACCCTAGCTGTTAGAGCATCCAGTTTAGACTGCATCTCAGCTAGGGTATTTTTAATTTCACCCTGATTAGATCTCATTTCTGCAATAAGAGGTTCTCTAGAGTCTTTTATACTTTTTAAAGTCCAATTAATTATTTTTTATAATTGTTATCCTGAATTTTATCTCTGACATATTACTTAAATCCATTATTAGATCTGTGGCAGAGAGTGTTGCCTCTGGTTCTTTCTTTTGTGGTGAATTCTTCCTTCTGATCATTTTGTCTAGTGCAGAATAGCTTGCAAGGAGTAGTCACTTTTCTATTTGTAGAGTTTCAGCTGTTCTTTCTTTACATCTCAGGTTGAATTCATAGGTGTTCAGGATGGTTTGAAAGTTGCCCAGGTAATTTGGGGAGACCAGATGAAACGAGGACCCCTACTCTTCCACCATCTTGCCTCTTGCTGAAATTAACTGGTTTCAAAGTCCTTTGCAAACTTTTCCATGGCCTTGTGCTTATTTAAATGCAACCTCTCTGAACTTCAGTATCTTCATCTATAAAATGAAGGTAACTGTGGTAAGTTCATGGTTCCAAAGCTTTTAGCATGTGGTGGGTGAATAGAGAGATTTATGATCATCATTATAACCATTCATTACTGAACCCAGTTGCCTTTAGTTGCAAGTACAGCAAACATGATTCAAATCGGTTTAAACAATAAGGAAGGTTATATGTGTCATATCCTCTGTCCTTTTTTCATCCCAGCTGCTGTCTTTGTCTTGTCAACATGTAGAAGATCCTCATATATTATGGAAATCAATCCCTTATCAGCTTTAGATATTTCAAAGGTCTTTTCTCATTATATTAACTGTATTTTAACTTTTCCATGGTGTCCATTATCAAACAGCTTAAATTTTGATGTGTTTTAACTTACCAGAATTTCACCTTAATATTTGTGCTCTTTTTTTAACTTTTATTTTTTTTAAGATTTTATTTACGAGAGAGAGAGGAGAGAGAGAGAGAGAGAGAGAGAGAGAGGCAAAGACACAGGCAGAGGGAGAAGCAGGCTCCATGCTGGGAGCCCAATGTGGGACCTGATCCCGGGTCTCCAGGATCACGCCCCGGGCTGCAGGTGGCGCTAAACCGCTGCGCCACCAGGGCTGCCCAATATTTGTGCTCTTAAGGTGCCCTTCCCCACCCCTAGTGTGCAAATGGAGTCTAAATTTCCTTCTCTTGATTTTATGGTTTTATTTTTCACATTTAGACTTTAATCCTCCTGGAATCCATCTTTGTATGTGATAATGTGCAAGGCCTCATTTTATTTTTATCCATAACAGTCCATTTTCTTGACACTATCCATTAAATGTCCTTCCCCATTGATTTGTGTGCCACATTTACTGTATATGAAGTTTCTATTTAGACATGGATCTGACTCTGATCTCTCTAATCTGCTCAACTGGTCAATTTGCCTGGCTTTGCACCCAAAACACAGTGTGTTTTGTTTTTGTTTTGTTTTTTATTATAACTTTGTAATCATTCTCAATAGCTAGTAAGACGTCTTCCTCCTGACTCTTCTTTCTCAGGTTGACTCAGTTGAGTAAGCATCAGAGGAAATTTCATCACACTCTTCAAAACACACACTGAGATTTTCATTGTGATTGTATTATTTTTAACAGCTTTCTGAGGATATCATTTACGTACCGTAAGATTCACCCATTTAAGTGTACAGTTTAATGGCTTTTAATACATTAACAGAGTTGTGCTACCATCACCATAATGTAATTTTAAAACATTTTTATCATCCCCAGAAGAAACCCTATGCCCATTAGCAGTCATTCCCCACTTGTTCCCATCCTCTCCATCTCTAGCCCTAAGCAACCACCAATTTGCTTCTCAATAGAGTGGCCTGTTCAGGCATTTCATATAAATGGAGCAATACAGTGAGTGGCCTTTTGTGTCTGGTTTCTTTCACTTAGCATGATATTTTCAAGATAAATTTATGTTGTAGCATGCATTGCACATGCTAAATCTGTTGCCAAATATATCCAAAGGATTCCACACTCTGTCATCAGTGACCGAGCTCAACATGGCACCAGTTCTCACCTCAGGGATGCTGATAGTCCCTCACACATCACCCAAACATAGGCAGGCATTACACTAAGGGTTCTCTCAGGCACCTTCTAGTCCCGAAATCCTAGTTTCCCCTTTTACCCTCATAGAATAGTGAGGCATACGTTCAATAATGAGACCAGAATCATGAAGAAATTTGATTATCCCAAAATCCTGTGACTATTTGGGATTTGCATTGATGAAATGGGTAAAGGGTGCTTCTGGGGTTGGTCAGGCTTCTTTCTGGTGGTCTGTCATATGTCTTATGTGTTATAGTGCATTGCATTTTTCAAGAATAACTGGAAAAGGATAGGATCTATACCGTGTTATTATTATCACTCTCTTTAAATTTTTTTGCATTCTAGGATACAGGTTCCCATCTTCTTTCAGGAGAGGAGGACTTGAATTTGGCTTTAGCCTAAGGACTAGTTTGCACTAACTTGGCCAAGTCTCTTCCTGCCAGTCCACTGGAAGCCAAGGGGGTTCTTGTTCAGTGCTGGCCTGGAGGATGTTTTGTTATATATATTGAAACATATAGGGGATCCCTGGGTGGCTCAGCGGCTGAGCGTCTGCCTTCCACCTGGGGCGTGATCTTGGAGACCTGGGATGGAGTCCCACGTCGGGCTCCCTGCATGGAGCCTGCTTCTCCCTCTGCCTGTGTCTCTGCACCTTTCTCTCTCTCTCTCTCTTTCTCATGAATCAATAAAATCTTTAAAAAATAAATAAATAAATAGGGACACCTGGGTGGCTCAGTGGTTGAGCGTCTGCCTTCGGCTCGGGGTGTGATCCCAGGATCAGGGATCGAGTCCCCCATCAGGCTCCTTGTAGGGAGCTTGCTTCTCCCTCTGCCTGTGTCTCTGCCTCTATGTCTCTCATGAATGAATGAATGAATGAATGAATAAATAAATAAACAAACAACCAAACAAACAAATAAATAAAAACATATAATGTTTTGTTGCTATAAAACATTATAAAGCTTTAAAAAAATTATAAAGCTGACTGGCCAGGAGTGCCTGGCTGACTCAGTTGAGAGAGCCTATGACTCTTGATCTCAAGGTTGTCAGTTCAAGGTCCACGTTTGGTATATAGATTACTTAAAATCAAGAAAGAAAGGAAGGGAGGAAGGAAGGAAGGAAGGAAGGAAGGAAGGAAGGAAGGAAGGAAGGAAGGAAGGAAGAAAGAAAGAAAGAAGAAAGAAAGAAAGAAAGAAAGAAGAAAGAAAGAAGAAAGAAAGAAGAAGAAAGAAAGAAAGAAGAAAGAAAGAAGAAAGAAAGAAGAAAGAAAGAAGAAAAGAAAGAAAAGAAGAAAGAAAGAAAGAAAGAAAGAAAGAAAGAAGAAAGAAAAGAAAGAAAGAAAGAAAGAAAGAAAGAAAGAAAGAAATTTTTTTTAAAAAGCTGACTGGCCTGAACAAGGAATCTCCCTTGATCGTTATTAGTGCAGATCAAACCTAAAAACCAAATTAATCTGTCCCCTTACCAAGAACCTCATGTGTCAGTTTCTTTTTAAATTTTCTATTTTAATGTGGCTGCATTTTCTCTCTTCATATGGCCTCTTCTGCTGATTATTATTATTATTATTATTATTATTGCTGCTCTTGTCTACAGAGAGAACAGAGCAACTCTTATCTTATTCCCTCTGGAAGTTTCTCCACAGCCTCCAGTGACCTGATTTGGGAGCACAGAATTCCAGCCTACAGGAAAGCTTCCAGTGTTGTTTATTCTCCGAACCATGGTTGAGGGGACTGACTCACTTTGTATGTGGCAGTTATTTCTGGCTCTACACCCAGTGTGGTGTCCAATGGGGGGCTTGAACTCATGACTCTGAGATTAAGACATGAAATCAAGCGTTGGACACCTAATCCACTGAGCCACCGATGCGTCCTATGTGTATCAGTTTTTTTTATCTCAGGCCCATGACCTGAGACCTCGACTTCTGGCCCGAGCCCCTCACCAGTCCCCACAGCCTGAGCATCATTCATTCCTCCCACACGTCTTTACAGAGCTCCTTGTGAGCACTGCGTGAATACAACAGACTCTATCTTCTTGGGGATACAGTTGAGTGGGGGAAACAATATGAAAATAACTAAGAGAGGAGTAGAATTATGAAATGGCAAATAAACAAATACTACAATGAAGAGGTTTGGGAAAAAAAAAAAAAGAGGTATGGGAATTCTGTGGGTACTTGACCCATTCAGGGAGGTTGCGGGGCAAACCATGTGAGACAGAGATGGAGAAGCACAGCAGAGCCAAATCTGTCCTGTAGAGAGAGGGAGGAGGGCTGCAGAGAATAGGGCCTTTGAGTGAAGCTAGGCCTTCAAATGTTTGGTCCCTTTCCATGAGTGAACCTGCCCCAATTCTCCAACATCATGGAATCCTCTGAACTTGGGACCCTGAGGAACTACTGGTTTAGGAAAGGGACCTCATATTTGCTGTGGGCATTGTCCTGATCCTGAGGGCAGCCATAGGCTTGTAAGGTAACAGGTGGAGTGAAAGGATGCTAAGAACAGAATAAGTCTGTCTCCCCTACCGATAATCCTAGAGATGATGTTGCCTCCCTTTCCATAAGTGGTTTTGATTACTTATTCTGATTATGACCCCTTAGGCAGGAGGGAAAAGGAGGCTTAACCCAGGGAGCACCAGCTCACAGAATTGAGGGTGGAATTTAATGTCTGTGGCTGTTCTTGTGGAGTTAGGGCTTGCTCTTAAGGTTGCCAGATTTGGGATCCCTGGTTGGCGCAATGGTTTGGCGCCTGCCTTTGGCCCAGGGCGCGATCCTGGGGACCTGGGATCGAATCCCATGTTGGGCTCCCAGTGCATGGAGCCTGCTTCTCCCTCTGCCTATGTCTCTGCCTCTCTCTCTCACTGTGTGCCTATCATAAAAAAAATAAAAAATAAAAAATAAATTAAAAATAAATTTAAAAAAAAGGTTGCCAGATTTAACAAATAAAAATACAAGATACCCAGTTAAATTTGAATTCCAAAGAAGCAATGAATAATTTTTTAGTATAACTATGTCCCAAATATTACATGAGACATACTTTTGCTAAAATTTCAGATATACACAGTTTCAGATAATACATAATTTTTTTAGTAAAAAAAAAAATTTAATGATTATCCAAACTTCCAAATCAACTGGATGACCTGTATTTTATCTGGCAACTTGACCTACTCTCACATGCATATTCTATGGTGCCTCTAGCCCAAGGATCCCAAAAGGCCAGTCACACATAGACCACTTACATGGATTTTAACATATCCACCATAGTGCCAGTATGATGATGAATATTTTTCTTTAAATGAGCTCACTTTGGGGATGCCTGGATGGCTCAGCAATTGAGTGTCTGCCTTGGGCTCAGGGCATGATCCTGGGATCCAGGATCAAGTCCCACATCGGGCTCCTTGCAGGGAGCCTGCTTCTCCCTCTGCCTGTCTGTGTCTCTTCCTCTGTGTGTGTGTGTGTCTCATGAATAAATAAATAAAATCTTTTTTTAAAAAAAGACTATGAAAGTAATAAGCATAACAAAACAGCCCCATGGGTAACTGAGGCAGTTAACTATTTAATGCCCACAGTGGGCCCCACAGGCAAGGTTGCCAGACTTAAAAAAAAAAAAATGATCTCACTTTTTAAAAACCTAAATAAAGTAAAAGAAAATGGTATTTTCTATTACTACTATAATTTGGAAAACAGAATAAGTGGCCACAAATGAAACCAAAACCATGTTATTAAATTCTGGCTGGATGATGCTGCCTGCCCAATAGTTCAGACCCACATTGTCTTTGTGCAAAGGAAATATTAGCAGATTTAAAGAGGTTTTAAAGACACCTGACACCAAACTGAGACTTTCTCCTTGAAAGAGAGACTAGAATAAATTGAAGGGAGAACAATTTTCTCTCAGTATCTCATCTTACTTGCCACTTATCCCATATGTTTGACAATACTGTCTTGGCTATTTACTGAAATAAAGTTTATTCTTCTTGACTCTCTACACTAGTATGTGTTTGTTTGTTTGTTTGTTTGTTTGTTTTGCACTAATAGGTTTTATGGGAAGTAATTTTCAGGGCACCTGGGTTGCTCAGTGGGTTGACTCTTGGTTTCAGCTCAGGTCGTGATCTCAGAGTCATGGGATCAAGCACTGCATCAGGCTCCACACTGGGTATGGAGGCTGCTTGAGATACTCTCCCTCTGCCCCTCTCCCCACTCATATTGTCTCTCTGAAATAAATAACAAATATATTTTAAAGATTTTATTTATTTATTCTTGAAAGAGAGAGAGAGAGAGTCAGAGACACAGGCAGAGGGAGAAGCAGGCTCCATGCTGGGAGCCCGACTTGGGACTTGATCCCGGGTCTCCAGGATCATGCCCTGGGCTGAAGGCAGGTGCTAAACCACTGAGCCACCCAGGCTGCCCAATAAACAAATATTCTTATAAAATAGAAGTAATTTTGGACTGCAAGAGACACTGTTAGTACCCCATCCAGGGAGCCTCTCCGCTAGCTCTGCATGCTCAACCCCCAAACTGCATGCTTTGCTGCTAGCTGAAGGCTGCCATCTACAGAGGAATATCCAAGAGCACTGAAGACCCTTTGCCTTAATGGATTTTATGTTCATAATTTCATATTCGTCTGTCGCTGTCCCAGGCCCCCTCGCCTTCAGCCCATGGCCATTGAACATCTGGTGTAAGTACATAAGTCCAGCTCCTCTGCTTCATGCAGAAACAAGCCCTGAGGGGTAATTATCCCCCAGAAGTCCCTAGTGGATTAGGCTGAGGCTAGAACTTCACCTGAAATTACACCGCTTAATATTTTCTCCTCCTCTGTGCTGCATCCCTGACTCCTTTGCCAGTTTCCCCTGGGAATGGAATACCTTCTTGATAAATCACTTGTACCCAAAACCTTGGCTCATGATCTGCTTCTGGGAGAACCCAGCCTAAGTCCCACAAATTGGGATGCAGGATCACCATTAATTCAAAGCGCTTACCACCTACCAAGTTGATGGAAACCTCAGATTCACATTCTGTTTCAACTAGAAGGCTTGTAGGCATGTTCCAACTGTCCAGCTGTGCTTTAGAACTCTTTGATCTGTCCAGTGCTTCCCAGGCAGAGCCCCAGACAGGCACCTTCATCCTGCCCTGCCTAAAGTGACCTCTAGTATCAGGTCGCACACACTTCACAAGGGTCACCACTTGTCCAATGGACACTTAAGTCGCATCTTAGGTCTGCTGAATATCATGCACATAACTGTCCAATCTTGTTGCTGCAACCTGCTTTCCCCATCAATCCATGGATAGTTACCAAGAGGAAGGCATGATGCTACCCAACCTTGTTATCCTGTAATGACTGTCAAGCCCCCCAAGAAAGTCTGTGCAGAGGTCACTGATGCTCCTTGCCTTTCATTGTGTCAGATTGCACCATTTGGAAACACCTGCAGAACAGCATAGCAACATCAGGAGCTTGAGCCTGCTGGTAACTGGTGGCTACAAAATGAAGGTGAGTGTGGCCTTCCAGGGGACTCTTCGACTTTGATGTGTGTGACTAATGCTGGGAGAAGGATGCACATTTCCCAGAAAGGCTGTGCCTGTTTGTTTCACTGCCTTCACCTTAGAACTGGGCTCACCTCTACACCTGCCTGGACAGCTTTCCATGTGCTCACCACAGGACAGACTCAATCCTGCCTGCTGTTCTGATGGCAGTTCTTCCCACACTACCTACCTAGCAGGGATGGGCTAAGAGTCATTTCCACTGAAATGTCTGGACACTTCTGTGTCCCTGCAACACCCTCCAGTGGATCTTCTTAGGCATACAGACTCACGGGACTACCATAAACCACATTTGGCATGCAGGGTCACATAGAAGGGCATCATGCAGGATACACAGCTTGCCAGCACATCCCTCTCTCCTGTGGGGGTCCCTACAGCTGTCCCCACTGTCATCCAGGAGATATTCTCTTTGCTCTTGCCCCAGGTACTGCAGAAAGAGGCTCCCCTCAGGTGGGTGTGGGGCCATACAGGCCTAGAAGACATCTGACCCACAGGAGTCAATATTCTCTTAGAACAACTCTGTGGGCATAGCTTCAGGTGTCCCCACAAGGTGTGTGTCATAATAAGAGTTGCCAAAGTACCCAGCATCCCTATCATTTCTTTATAGTTCCCATACCCTCCACCCCCACTCCCCCATTCATAAGCAATTTACCAATCAGTGATCTTTTTTCCTCATCAGTAATATTACTTGGGAGCATAGATAACCATCATCTTTATCAGGTTCCCAGGAGGATGGAGCTTAAAAATTACTTGAAGGTGAGATCCTCATACAGAAGAAGAATAGGTTTTGTTAACCTGATGTCTACAATTCCCAAATGCTAAGAGAATATTTTCTTTGTCATCCACAGATGGCTTGTTTTCTTCTAGCCTTATGAGTGTCAGGGACAGCCCTTAAATAACACAAGGCAGGTCTTTCCTGACTTTTTTTCAAAGATTTTATTTATTTATTCATGAGAGACAGAGAGAGAGAGAGAGAGAGAGAGAGAGAGAGAGGCAGAGACACAGGCAGAGGGAGAAGCAGGCTCCTTGCAGGGAGCCTGACGTGGGACTCGATCCCGGGTCTCCAGGATCATCCCAGGCTGAAGGCGGCACTAAACTGCTGAGCCACCTGGGCTGCCCTCTTTCCTGACTTTTAAATGCCTTTGTCCCTTGCCAGTGTGATAGAAGTGATTTCAAAACACCGTGTCTACCAGTGTGATAGAAGTGATTTCAAAACAGCGTGTCTACACCACTACACCACCGTGTCTACACCACAGTGTCTACACCACCAGCTTTGTCCTCACCACCCTGGAACATGTGCTACTCAGCCCTTCATCTCTGATATCTAGCACAATACTAGATGTTTATAGTTTATAGATGTCAGAGGATGTCAGTGCTTAGTAAATGTGTGAATGAAAGGTGGATGAGCCATCTAAGTGCCTACTCCTTTTCCTGGGACCATGCCTGCCTTCCTTCCTTCCTTCCTTCCTTCCTTCCTTCCTTCCTTTCTTCCTGGCTGATTTTGGGGCTGGCAGCCCTCTGACTGGTGCTGCTAATAACCAAAAAGAACATTAGTTGTGCTGTGGCTTTTTGAAAATCATGGTGTTGGCCAAGAAGGGTCAACAGGGTAACTCATAGTTGTCAGATAACATCCAAAGGAACAGGCTGGCTGTCCTGTAGGGTCAGATAGAACAGAGGGGATGAGGAGATGCCCTCTGTCATTGTTTCATTTGCTTCTGAGAGAAGGCAACCCACATAGTGGCTCTCTGTACCCCTGGTCACCCTCACTTAATGGAGTTGAGTCCTCATCTGAGGAAGCCCTGGATCTAATATAGTCATACTAGAACAACGACAACTCATCAAGTCTTATGGGTGCTTTATAGCCACTATCTTAACCAATCCACATGGCCCCATTTCGCTAGAGAAGAAACCTCTTTGTGTTCCTCGTGGCTGCTATACTATAATAAGTAAAATTCATAATTCCAGCCACTAGAGTGGCCACACAGACAGTAAACACCACTGGCAATACACCCCATAGATAAAAGAGTGTTCCTTGATAACCATGTGTAGCACCAAACTCCTGCTTTCTATCCCCCACCCAAGATGGTGCTGTTTCTGCAAGTCCCTGCTCTATCTAGCTTGTAGGATTTCAGTTGAGCAAATCACAGACTTCCATCAGTTGAGAAATTAAGAGGAAAAAAAGCAAATAGAGTCAATTCTGCAGCATACTTCTCACCTCAGATACTGGAAAATGTGTATAATAAAAATGTCATAAAAGCTGAAATCTACAGGTATGTCCGTGCACTTGTGAAGATTCTGATTCAGGTGAACAGGGCAGGAAAACCCAAGTCAAACCCCACCTCTGAGGACCACCATAACTCAACTCTGTTGAATGGAATTGGTTGGTGATCAGAAAATTCAGAGTTTTCTGGAAATAGAAGAGCATGGAAAAAGGGAAATTGGTCATGGTTATTCAGTTTCTTAGTTTTCTTTCGACTTTGAAATCGTTCCCTGGGAAATCATCACTGAGAAGATCCTGTTTGAAGGTAACAAGTATGAAGGCTGGTTCAGATGGTGCTGGCTTTGGGTTCCCCTTCTAGTAGACTAGAAATTCCCATCAGTGCTGTCCTGGGAGCTTTGTTCTTCAATGTGGGCAACTGCCTGGGCTGGTTGAGGGGGGTCACTGGAAGCTCTTATTTCTTCAATACTTAAAGTCTCTAGTTCTGATGCCAGCCATCACCATCCAGAGAGATCTGTCAGTGCCAGAACAACTTTGTAAGCCTCCCATGCTATTGTTTTCATGCCAGGCTGTGATTCTAAGATTTTGCCACCTGGTGTCAGTGGACTGGCACCAGAAGCCACTGGTTGATAACTGCCCTTCACAGTTACAGGGGATTACTGATGATTACTGGGCATATGAGTCCTCCAGGCAGCCCTCTGTTAAATGCGGTGGGGGGCAATTTTCTGGTCTAAAGAGCAGGAGGCACAGGTGTTATTTCACATTTGTGAAAGATTTCCTTTGAAGTTTGCAACCAGGGGTGGTTTTGCTTCTTGGGACATTTGGTAATGTCTAGAGACATTTTTTATTTTCACAATTTAGAGGAGGTAGGGTAGGGTTGAGCATGCTACTGCCATCTAGTAGACAGATGCTACTCAACATCCTACAAGGCATAGGAGAGCCCCCCTACAACAAATTATCCAGCCCAAATATCATTAGTATAGGAGTTTAGAAACCCTACCCTAAGGTCATTGTTTAGTCCAAAGTAGGTTGGAAAGTCAGTATATATATGTATATATATATATTCCTTCCCTCCCTCCCCCTTTGTCTTTCTTCCTCCCCTCCCCTCCCCTCCTCTTCCTTCCTTCCTTCCTTCCTTCCTTCCTTCCTTCCTTCCTTCCTTCCTTCCTTCCAGAACCTTGGATAATTTCCCCTACTCAGACTTTCATCTCACCATGTTATTAGCTGCTTATCCTTAGTTCCCTTACACCATCCATCTCCCTAGGACAGTCTCCTTCTCCCACTAGATCCACATCTCTCAGGCTTTCCACAAAGCTCCAGACACAAAAGAGCATTCCTGGATTGCGGAAGTGTTTCCATTAAAGTTACTACAGAATTCAAAGGCACAGAATATGTTTTCCTTATCTTTATAGTGATATATATCATACTGCAGCAGTGTATAAAATGTATATGTGAAGTTTCTTTTTTTAAAAATCCAAGTAAGGGGTATTTGGGTGGCTCAGTCAGTTAGTGTCTGCCTTTGCCTCAGGTCATGATCCCATGGTCCTGGGATCGGGGCTCCCCATCGGGCTCCCTGCTTAGCTGAGAGTCTGCGTCTCCCTCTCCCTCTGCCAATCCCCCTGCTTGTGCTCATGCTCTCTCTCTCTCTGTCAAATAAATGAATAAAATCTTAAAAATATATATATAAAATAAAAAATCCAAGTAAAGGAATATCACTCATCCATTCATTGGTTAAGGAATAGAAATAAAATTGCCATTAACTCAGAAACCACCTATGTGTTCCTTGCCTTTCACAACGCTCTCCTTTCCTCCAAAGGTAATTGCTGTCCTAACTTTGGTTGTAAAAAATTTATTTATAGTTTTACAACCTAGATATATTACACTATTTGGTTTCTCACATATGAGGACTTTTGATAAATGATATCATATTATAATCATCTAGAACTTGCTTCATTTGCTAACCATTATGATTCAACATTCATCCTTGCTAATGTGCTAGTTTTAATTCATTCATTTTCACTGCTCTGTAGTAAACCATTAAATGACCAAACTTATGACTTACCTATCCCACCACTGATGAACATGTTAGTTGTCTCAGTACTTTGTTCTTAGGAACCACACCCCTTTAAACATTATTGTGGGGCAGCCTGGGTGGCTCAGCGGTTTAGTGCTGCCTTCAGCCCAGGGCGTGATCCTGGAGACCCCAGATCGAGTCCCACATCAGGCTCCCTGCATAGCCTGCTTCTCTCTCTGCCTCTTTCTCTCTCTGGTCTCTCATGAATAAATAAACAAAATATTTTAAAAAAAAAAAACATTATTGTGTATACATTCTGGGGCACACATGTGATAGTATCTCAAGTTACAGACCTAGAGGTGGAGAATACTGATTATTGCAGATGGAATGACTTGAGGAAGGAGATAAAGAAACAGTATCTAGCCTTTTGAGGCAGCTCTCCAAGGACGTCATCACTATCTACAGAAGTCTCTGACATGACAACTGTCTTTCAAGGCCTTCTGATAGGTGGGTGGTCCACTGGGAATCATTCTAACAGACGGTAGCTCATTCCTCAGCCTTCTCCCATCCCTACTTTTTGGAATGAAAAATCAAAATCATGGCCTGGCTTCTATCAGGAACCTCCTCTTTGCCACAGAGCAGAAGAGCAGACTCATTGGTGCTTCCCAAAGAATTAGCCTTTAGGGGAAGCCTGGTGGCTCAGCGGTTTAGCGCCGTCTTCAGCCCAGGGCGTGATCCCGGGTCTCCAGGATCGGGTCCCACATCAGGTTTCCTCCATGGAGCCTGCTTCTCCCTCTGCCTGTGTCTCTGCCTCTCTCTATCTGTTTCTTGAATAAATAAATGAAATCTTAAAAAAAAAAAAAAGAATTAGCCTTTAGGATGGACAAGAAGCTGACAACATTTTCTACTACGTAGCTGACTCTCCTTTGTCTTCTTCCTTACTCTTCCAGGCTCCAACATGTGAGTTTACCCCTCCCACAAGTTAGTTGTATTTTAAAAGTTGACCAAGTAAGAAGGAACCTGATGAGTGCAGATGGTGGTTTAGGCTCCAGTCAGACCAAGGGGAATGCAGTTTCTACATTATTGTGCAGTGTAGAAATGTCTTTGTGTTTTTAGCTGGGCTCTCAGCTCCCTGCTACTGTCTAACTTTCTGTTTATTCATTCACAGAAATCTTAAAGAAATGATCTTTTACAAAGCTATATATTGAAAGGGAAACTAAGGAAACTAAGGAGTGTCCCTGGAGGCATGAGCTGGGCGTCCTTCTGTCTCATATCCTTTGGCATGGAGTTATTTGTGGGTGCAGAGAGGCAGCATTTCCTTTTTACAAACAGAAAACAATTCCAGTCATGCAGAGTCCATCCCACTCCAAAGGATAGGGTCAAAAATACATTTCTGTTAGTAACCGTGATAGATATTTTACAAAACATATCCACACCACTTGGCAATGTGACTTTCCTATCAGGAAGTGGGGTCAACAGCCTCATCATTGGAATCTGGGCTGGCAATGTGACTTGCTTTGGCCAATAGAATGTAGAAGAAATGACAATATGCCAGTTCTAAGCCTAGCCCTTCAGAAGGCCTCACAAGCTTCCAGTCCTCTTGGAATCCTGAGCAGCCATGAACAAACTGGGCTAGTATGCTGGAAGATGAGAGACCACATAGAGAGAGACAGCCTGATGCAGCTGAGGTCATGAGACTGGCCAGACCAGCAGCTTTCACATGAGCAAGTCCAGTTGAGACCAGAAGAACCACACAGCCAAACCAGCTCAAATTGCCCACATTCAAAATCATGAGCTAAGTGAATTGTTGTCTTAAACCACTGTTTTTAGGTGCATTTAGGTGCATTACACAGGGTAGTAACTGAGCAAACATTGTTCAATCTTTCTTCTTGCCCATAGAAATGGGTGCCAAACACATCTGGATACATTTGGCCTTGTATCTCTGACCCGAACCTAATTTCCACTATCATGTCAAAGAGCTCTGCTACCAGAGACTGCAAACTGGTTGCCTAAAGGGTCTAGGGAGGAATCTAAATGAGTGAGTTGAGCCTGAAGGGGCTTCAGTGAACAGATGAACTTTATGAAGAAGGACAGCCTCCAATCTACTCCAGCCTATTTTTATTACATAGGAATGGGATTCCAGTGTTTTCAAAGCTTTCTATTTTGCCCCCAAAAAAGCTGAAAATTCATATTTTCCTGTAAATTGTTCATATTTTTAAAAGATTGGCATCTAAGAATTATTTTAATGCTGAAGAGGACAAACACAATATGCCGGCCTATGAGATTTCAGATTTTAAGCTCTACCAGACTCAGATGTATCTCCTGTGCCTCCTGCACGTGGCCCATTTGTTCTGAATTTTTACACCTTTGCTCATGGGATATGCTTTACGTAGGGTACACTAACACCTCTACATGTTGCTTTTTTTTTTTTTTTTTCCAGGACTCATCCCAACTCTTTCAACAGCAAATGTGCTGGGCATTGTTCCAATCACTGAAGAAACAACAGACAAAACACATTTGGAGCTTATATTCTAGTAATCATCTCTGGGGAATAAATGGCTTATTTCTATTTTTTTTAACTTTTTACTTATTCTTGATCTTTTAAAAATCCAGAACATATTTTTTCTATAAATAAAAACATGAAGAAAAATATGACAAGTCAAACACCTAAAATTATCATTTTGGGGATGTCTGCGTGGCTCAGTCAGTTAAGCATCTAAAACTGGATCTTAGCTCAGTTCTTGATCTCAGGGACATGAGTTCAAGTCCTCTGTTGGGCTCCAGGCTGGGCATGGAGCCTACTTTTTTTTTTAATTTTTAAAAAAGATTTTATTTATTTATCCATGAGAGACATAGAAAAAGAGAGAGAGAGAATGGCAGAGACCTAGGCAGAGGGAGAAGCAAGCTCCATGCAAGGAGTCCAATATAGGACTCAATCCTAGATCCCGGGATCATGTCCTGAGCCAAAGGCAGAAGCTCAACCGCTGAGCCACCGAGGTGGCCCTGGAGCCTACTTTTCTTTCTTTCTTTCTTCTTTCTTTCTTTCTTTCTTTCTTCCTTCCTTCCTTCCTTTCTTTCTTTCTTCTCTTTCTTTCTTTCTTTCTTTCTTTCTTTCTTCTTTCTCTTCTTTCTTCTTTCTTTCTTTCTTTCTTTCTTTCTTTCTTTCTTTCTTTCTTCTTTCTTTCTTCTTTCAGATTTTATTTATTTATACATGAGAGACACACATAGAGAGAGAAAGAGAGAGAGGCAGAGACACAGGCAGAGGGAGAAGCAGGCTCCATGCAGGGAGCCCGACCTGGGACTTGATGCCGGGTCTCCAGGATCACGCCCTGGGCTGAAGGCGGCGCTAAACCGCTGCACCACCGCGGCTGCCCAGGAGACTACTTTTTTTTAACAAGTATTCTTTTCGAGAGCTAATCAGGTACTACTATTTTTATCTTTAAAATCCTTTGTTGTCTTTGCTGTAGGAGTGCAACAAAAGTCTTTGTTGTAGATTTATTATTTATACTCTGGCAGACCCACAGGCCGAGGGGGAGTCACTGCACAACTAATGGAACTTAATCTTCAGCGTCCTACTCTTGCACAGGGTATCTTCTAAGGCCCTGTACCTAATTTTTTCTCTAACATTATTTCTTGAAAAATTTCAAATGCACTGAAAAGTCAGTAGAATTATATTCTGAACACCAGTAAACCCCTCACCTAAACTCTACACCTGGCAATGTACTATATTTAGCGCATACTTACCCAAATACCCAAGCCTCTTTGTATACTTTTTTTTTTTTGAGAGAGAGAGAGAGAGTGCATGCGCACATACTAAGCAAGAGTAGGGGAACCAGAGGGACAGGAGGAGGGAGAGGAAGAGAATCTTAACCAGGCTCCAAACCTGGTATGGAGCCAGTCACGGGGCTAGATCTCACAACCCTGAGATCATGATCTGAGCTGAAACCAAGAGTTGGACACTTAACCAACTGAGCCACCCAGGAGTCCCTAATCCATTCTAATTTTCATGCATTTAAAAGAAAATATCAAATATCAGTACACTTTGTTTCTAAACACTTCAGCATTTCTTTCATGAACTGGGGTTCAATGATTGTTTATGGGGTTTTGTGGGGGAGGGTGGGCAGCTAAATTTTCCATGTTGTGAAATGCACAAATCTTAAATATATCACTTGATGAGTTTTGCCAAATGTATACACAAACGAGTAATCCAAACTCCATCAAGATAATAAACGTTATCATGCCAGAAAATTCCATTATGCCCATACAACCCACTCCTGCCCCACAATTCTGATTTTTAACAGCATTTTTGAGGTATTATTGTCACACAAACAATAATACTTAATGTGTACAATTTGGTAAGTTTTGATGTATCTTTATACCAGCACAACCAACATAACAAATATACCCATCAAATCCCAAAGTGTCCTCATGCTCCTTTAAAATCACTGCCTTCCACTCCCCCCACCAGGCAACCACTGATCTGCTTTCTTTCACTATAGATTAGTATACATTTTAAAGTTCTATATAAATTAAATCATATGGTGTACAAAAGTTTGCTTTCTTTTACTCAATATAATTATTTTGAGATTCATCCCTGTAGTTGCATGTCTTGATAATTCATTCCTTTTGACTGTTGAAAATGTTTGCAATGTATGGATTTAACATAATTTATTTTTCACCTGTTGATGAAAAGTTGAGTTGTTTATCATTTTTGGCATTTACAAATAAGGCTGCTATGAACTTTCAGGTGTCTTTATTTGAACATATGCTTTAATTTCTCTTGGGTAGGGCAGCCGCTGTAGCTCAGCCGTGTAGTGCTGCCTCCAGCCCAGGGTGTGATCCTGGAGACTGGGGATCGAGTCCCATGTCAGGCTCCCTGCATGGAGCCTGCTTTTCCCTATGCCTGTGTTTCTGCCTTCTTTCTGTGTGTGTGTCTCTCATGAATAAATAATAAAATCTTTAGCAAAATAATAATAATAATAATAATTTCTCTTGGGTAAATAACTAGGAAAAATAGCTGGATCATATGGTAGGTGTACATTTAAAGAAACTGTCAAACTGTTTTTGCAAAATGGTTGTGCCATTTTCCATTCCACTGGGAGTATAGAAGAGTTCTAGTCCTCTATATCCTTGCCATCATTTGGTATGGCCAGGCTTTATAATTTTGGCAATTCTAATAAGCACATGATGAGTGGTATCTCACTGAGCCTTTAGTCTGCATCTCCTTAATGATTTAATAATAATGTCAAGTAGCCTTTCATTTAATTTGTTATCTATACCTCTTCTTTGGTGACGTGTCTGTTCAAACCTTTTGCCCATATTTAAATCTGGTTGTTTTGTTTCGCTATTGAGTTTTGAGAGTTCTCTGTGTATTGTGGATACAAGCCCTCTTTCAGATAAATAATTTGCAAATATTTTCCACCTGTACGCAGTTCGTCTTTTCATTTTCTTAACAATGCCTTTTGAAGAGTAGAGTTTTTGCCTAACCTAAGGTCATGAAGATTTTCTCCTGCTCTCTTCCAGAAGTCTTTTTCTTTTTAAATTTTATTTATTTATTCATGAGAGACACACAGAGAGAGGCAGAGACATAGGCAGAGGGAGAGCAGGCTCCCTGCAGGGAGCCTGATGCAGGACTCAATCCCCAGACCCAGTGATCACGACCTGAACCAAAGGCAGATGCTCAAACCCTGAGCCACCTAGGTGCCCCTCTTCCAGAAGTGACATAGTTTTAGAATTTACATTAAAGCCTAGGATCTTTTTGCTATGGGAATCAGCAAAAGGACTTCAGGATGACACTGTTCTGGTTGTCAATATTTGGTGTCATTCTTTTCCCCCAAACTGTTTTGAAGCTCTGCATTATTTTGCAGTTTCATAGATTTCCTGCACTTAAACAAAGACGTTTTCATTTGAGTCCAGCTACCTAATTTTGCTATGCAAAAAAATGATATCCAGGGGTACCTGGGTAGTTCAGTTGGTTAGGTATCAGACTCTTGGTTTTGGCTCAGGTCATGATCTCATGATCGCAGGATAGAGCCCCCGACCGGCTCCAGGCTCTGCTTGGAGTCTCTTGAGATTTTCTTCCTTTCCCTCTGCCCACCTCGTCCCTCTCTAAAATAAATAAATAAAATATTTTTAAAAATAAAAACAATGAGATCCAAAAATGGGCAGCACCTTATAGATATTAAGCTGTTGGTTGGGGGAGGAGAAAGAGAACCCGGGTGTCCTGAAGTCCTATCAAGTTGTATTATCTGGGGCACTATTATATGTATCACAGCACTCCCCTTACTGTATTTCTTATTATGGTCATTTATGGACTGTGCACCATTTCTCAAACTGTTCCTCTAAAGTGGATAGATGTTAGCTGTAATATCAGCACCTCAGACAGTCCTGTCTGACCCTTCAATTGAAAGTAACTTTCCGGATCCCTGGGTGGTGCAGCGGTTTAGCGCCTGCCTTTGGCCCAGGGCGTGATCCTGGAGACGCGGGATCCTCCAAAAAAAAAAAACTTTCCTAAGCACTTCCCGCTCATGTCCCTCTGTTTTGCTGTTTTTATGATACTTACTACTTGAGATTATCTAATTAATTCTTGATTATTGGTTGATGATTTGCCTCTCCTTAGGAAAATAGAAGAGTTTTTTGTTTTGTTTTTCTGGCTTGTATTTTTATTCTGTTTTTAGGGGTGAAATTCCCACCTTTTTTTTTTTTTTAATGATAGTCACACAGAGAGAGAGAGAGAGAGGCAGAGACACAGGCAGAGAGAGAAGCAGGCTCCATGCACCGGGAGCCCGACGTGGGATTCGATCCCGGGTCTCCAGGATCGCGCCCTGGGCCAAAGGCAGGCGCCAAACCGCTGCGCCACCCAGGGATCCCCTCCCACCTTTTTCTTTAAAAACAAACAAACAAACAAACAAACAAACAAACAACAAAAAAAAACCCTCTTATCTCCAAACATCATTTATTATGCTAATTCTTTTCTTTTATTGAGAGAGAGAGCGAGCACATGAACACGAGTGGAGAGCAGAGGGAGACAGTGAGAGAGAACCTTAAGTAGATCCATGCCCAGCACGGAGAGCAGCACTTGATCTCACAACCCTGTGATCATGACCTGAGCGGAAATCAGGAGTCAGACCAACTGAGCCACTCAAGTGCCCTAGAAGTTCTCTAGGTCAAGGTTTTCTCTGTCTTATATACCATATCCATATTATACAGACCAGAGCCAGGATTACAGTAATTGTTGAACAAATATTTGCTGACTGAATGAGTGAATGAATGATGGTACTCATAATGGTAGAGGAAAATTAATGACTTTCCTCAGAGCCTGAGCATAAAGTTTTCCACTAAAACTCTCTTTTGGTATCTTTTGTTTAACTTTGATAATTCTTTCAAATTTTACATTTGAAATTACATTCAGGCCTTAATTATTATCATCCAGTATAGAACTCATTAGTCATGTCTTTTGGTGGAGAAAAAGAAAAAGACATCCATCCAAACACCTCTTCTATGAAGTAATTCTTAGTGCATTTTTTTGGTCTTTTTACAAATGAGCCATTAGACATGTTGGTATTTAAATAGTCACCCATAAAAGTGGGAATATCACCCCCTAAAATGGGACATAGCCAACACCTTCTCCCTCTAGCTATATATAACTCTTGGAAGTTGGAGACAAGACTATAAATTTCTGGCGTGTATCTTTATTCTGTTTCTCTCCTAGCTAATAAACATGGCCATTGGGTGAATGAATATCAGAATCATTTAGAAACATCCTGTATACTTCTCACAAAGTAGCCCTTCCTGTTTGTCCAATTTATTTACCATGTGATAATTTACCTATTTTTATTCTTTTTTTTTCAAAGAATCACTCAGTATGTGATGATGTGTTAATGCATTCATTAACATGGGAAGCAATTCAATATATATTTTAAGATTAAAACACTATCCCAACCTATAACACTATCCCAACCAATCTAAAATAGATTTAGATAGATGAAGATTTTAAACAAAACTTTAAGTTGATGACTTCTCTGGATAGAGACGATTTTTCTATTTTGCTTCTCTGTACCCTTTAATTTTTCTCCACTGAACATGCAGGATTTATATGAGTGCAGACGTTTTTCATTCTATAACATACATGTTTGTGTACAAAAGAAAGTTTCGTTTCTCCTCATATTATACACGCCAGGGCTTAGTAGCAGGTTCCTTAGATGGCACCAAAGGAAGAAAAAAATAAAAATGCTAATACCGACTTTAGTGGCAGTTTCAGAAGAGAAAATAATTGAATTATCCATGACTTTCAATTATTTATGCCCTCCTCTGCCATCAATTCCACCGAAAATTGACAGCTGAGTAAATAAAATGTTGGCAATGTGCAGTCTCTGCCTGAGGTTTAGATTTTCTAGGTCTTCCTGGAAGTGGGATTTCGACTTTCAGTGAGATTCCTCAAAAATGTTTGCTGTTAAGTCACGTGACGATAGTTTATAGTAGCAGGCAATTTATTGCAATGGTTTTGGGGATTAAAGACATGGTGTAGGTCAGTTGTTTTGCATGAGCTCTTCAACGTCTGGAGAGGATATACAAGAACGCGATGGTCCCACGCCGCAGGCTCCCGAAAGATCTTATCCTTACAACTTTCTCCCGCCAGAAAGTTCAAATAAAGAGTGGTGAAACCCTGGTTCCGCTTTCCTCCTTGTGGGCTGGGCACCAGGTGACTGACGCAGGGTTCTACCAATCGTCCGAGACCCCGTCACACGACAGTTTACGAAGGGCCAGCCAATGAGAGAGCCGCTTTTTCAGGGAGCGGCGACCAAGAGAAGAAGAAGAGAGGCTATTGGCCGCCGTCCAGGACTGCTGCCCAATAGGAGCAGGCCCCGCCCGCGACTCAGGCGGGCCGCTTGAGATGCTCAGGAAGTGGCTGTTGGCCCGGGTCCCGGCGAGCTGTTTCAAAGAAGCGGTCGCCTCTGCGGCGATTTGGCAAGCCCGGCGGCGCCCTCCCAGCCCCAGGTAAGATGGGCGCTTGCCTCCGTCGGGGCCTTGGGCCTCTGGCTCCAGAGTAGCTTCCCGGGCGGGACTCGTGGTTGCGGGGTCTGAGGACGCCCCACGAGCGGAGCCGCGCGCGGGCACGGACCCCGGCGGCCTGGGGAGGTTCGGCTCCGGGTTGCCCAACCGTCGGGCCCGAGGCGCCCGAACCCGAGCTCTCTCGGACTTGCTCGGGGAGGCGCCCGAGGGGGGGGGGCAGGCCGCCGCCGGCCGCGCTCGGGGGAGCCCAGCCTCCCACTCTTCAAGTCCCAGCGCTCTGAGCTTGAACGCCCATTCCTTGCGCTGCTTTCCGGTTCACCGAGGAACCCGCTCTTTGTCACCCAGCTTCATCTCCCAGCGACACTGTGGCGTAAATACTCTTATTATCCCGGTTTTAGAAGCCAACAAGATGAACAGAGCGGCCAGGAAACCCGCCCAAGGTGCCACGGGTGGTACGCGCCGGGCGGGGGGCGGGATTTGAACCGAGTGGGCTCGCCGAGGTGTTGGGGGGCGGGGGCGGGCCTTAGCCGGTTGATTGGCGGCCGTCGTCCCGCCTTTTGCGCACGTCGATCTGAGTAACAAAGCTTGGAAAGGTGACGCGGTGGGAGGTTACTGTTGGAGCGGCCACTCTCGCTGCCCGCGCTTGTTTGGCGCGAGGAGGTCAAGGCCGAGGCTGCTCGAGATCGGCTCTCTGCCTTATTGTTCTAATCAGAACTGACAGATGATGGGAAGAAATTTCCTCTCTAATATTTAACCATGTGAAAAGTGTAGAGAATAATTAAAAAAAAAAAAAAGAAAAAGACCTGTGCACTCAACATCTAGATCTAACAAATCTTGACCTTGACCTTTTGCTGTAATTATATAATTGCATCCTTTAAAAAAAAAAAAAGTATATGTAGTTGAAGCCCCATGTGTATCTCTGAACTCTCCTCTAGAATTTATTTTTCATGCTTGTTTTGTACTACTCTTGTATATTTTTAAGTCCAGTTAATAGCATGGTTTTGCATGTTTCTAAGTGTCCTAAGAATGGGATTATAGCAGATTCCTTTATATAACCTGCTTTTTTCTGTTTGATGTAATTTTGGAGAAAATTTACTGTGTTGGAATTTTTTTTTTTCCTGTGTTGGAATTCTTAATGGGAAGAGAGCTTATGGTTCCATCTTGACCAAAGGTTTTTTTATTATTATTATTTTTTTAATTTATTTATGATAGTTAGAGAGAGAGAGAGGCAGAGACACAGGCAGAGGGAGAAGCAGGCTCCATGCACCGGGAGCCCGACGTGGGATTCGATCCCGGGTCTCCAGGATCGCGCCCTGGGCCAAAGGCAGGCGCCAAACCGCTGCGCCACCCAGGGATCCCTTGACCAAAGGTTTTGTTTTACTTTCTTCTCGACTTTCTGAGTTCACTTTCTGGGAGTTCAGTTCATCAAATGTCCCACATTTTAATTTTATTACTGCCTTTTTCAACTGTCTCTTACTCTGCTTTGTGGAAGAGTTCCTTTATCTTCAAATCTTTCTGGTAAATATTTTATTTTGACTGTCATGTTTCATTTCCAAGAGCTCTTTCTTGTTTTCTAATTTGTCCTTTTTCCCCCTGGCATTCTTTTCTTCATAAGTTTGGGGGAGTTTTTGTTCTGTGTTTGGGTTTGTGTTTTTGGTTTTTGTTGTTTTTTGTTTTTTACAGTTTTTCTTGCATTGTTTTCCCTTCCAAGTTTCTTCTGTTTGTCTGCTTTGGTCTCTTTCTCTCATATTGGAGGCTTTGCTCAAATGTCAATTGATCCTTGACTATTTGTTTTAAAGGGGGGAGCCCCTCCCTCCCCTACAAAGCTGATTGGGAGCTCTGTTTGAGTGGCTAAACCATATATAACAACCATTGGGCTTTTACTATTAAAATGGTACTCCTTGACTCCTACTCCCCAAGACAAATAGCAGGGTATTTTATTTATTTATTTATTTACTTACTTATTTATTTATTTAAAAGGTTTGTTTGTTTATGAAAGATACAGAGAGAGAGGCAGAGATTTAGGCAGAGGGAGAAGCAGGCTTCATGCAGGGAGCCTGATGTGGGACTCCATCCCAGGACCCCAGGATCATGCCCTAGGCCGAAGGCAGACGCTAAACCGCTGAGCCACCCAGGCGTCCCCACATTTATTTATTAATTCATCCATTCATTTATTCATTCTTCCATATGCTAGAATGTAAAATCTGTTACACAGCTTTATCCTGTCATCACCTCTGTAGAGTATCTGACTACTTAACAGGTATTTAATAAATATTTCTTGAATGGATTAACATAATGGAATTAGAGACAAGAAACAAATAATGAAGGGGACATGCCAGGCCCTTGATAAGTATGTATGTATGTATGTATGTATTTATTTATTTTGATAAGTATTTATTAAATGGGCTAACAAATAACATTAGAGATGGGAGACAAAAAAGGACAGAGCAAATAAAGTTTGGTCAGCCTTTTTGGACAAATTAGGTAAATTTCAATTTTGAGTTAGTATTGAGTTAATTTTGCAACTGTAAAAGTGTCCTTTCTCTATTTATTCTTTGTAACTTGGTGCTGTGAAGTTAAATATTGCCTACTAAAATCAAATACAGGGGGATTCCTGGGTGGCTTAGCGGTTTGGTGCCTGCCTTTGGCCTAGGGCGCGATCCTGGAGTCCCAGAATCGAGTCCCACGTCGGGCTCCGGGCATGGAGCCTGCTTTTCCCTCCTCCTGTGTTCCTGTGTCTCTGCCTCTCTCTCTCTCTCTCTGTCTATCATAAATAATAAATAAATAAATAAATCTTAAAAAATAAAATACAGTATTATATGCATTTGTTTTAGTGAATATCTGTGATTGGGTCACAATAAAGAGCTGCTAGAGGTCTGGGAAATTCCTTTCAAACACAAAAGTTCAGTCTTATTATTTCATAGATCTTTCTGTTTTAGAAGATAGTGCTATGATCACATGCCTTTATGCTTTCAAAGGGCAAACTGGTTAACTAGTTATAAGTACTTGTTATGGAGAAAAAAGTTACTGATTACCAAACACTTCTGACTTAAAGAGGAGGTTTTAGTTATTTATTTTAAGATTCTCAGTTTTGTCAAGAATGATTTTTTTTAAGATTTTATTTATTCGTGAGAGAGACAGAGAGAGAGAGAGAGAGGCAGAGACACAGGCAGAGGGAGAAGCAGGCTCCTCGCAGGGAGCCTGATGCGGGACTTGATCCCAGGATCTTGGATCACGCCCTGAGTCGAAGGCAGATGCTCAACCACTGAGCCATCCAGACGTCCCAAGAATGATCTTAAGCAGAAGTTCTAGAAGACTTAGATATAATTATATCATGGACATATAGCATGTTTTATCTATTTTACTGATACTTTTTATGAATGTTACTTCCCCAGTGATGGCTCACGAAGCAATGGAATATAACCTTCATGGGCAGTTAGACCATCATGTTGCAGAACAGCCTGTTCCTGCTGAAGTGGTCATCAGCCTAGAGGGACCACCCGTGTTCCAGGCTCTACCTGCAGAAGTGGTCATCAGCCAAGAGGGACCACCCGTGCTCCAGGCTCTACCTGCAGAAGTGGTCAGCAGCCAAGAGGGACCACCCCTGCCCCAGCCTGCTCCACACGTGTCTGTTGGCCTGACAGAGGAAGGGGAGCTGTTGGGAGAAGATCGTGTGGAGAGCATTAATCCAGGAGCTTCGGAGGAGCATAGTCAGCGATCTCGTGTTAACCCCCCTGTCCAAGTGTCTTCATTGGATTCGATGAACAGCTTCATCAGTGGGCTGCAGAGACTTCATGGCATGCTGGAATTCCTGAGACCTCCATCAGACCACAACGTGGGACCAGTGAGATCCAGAAGGATGAGAGGATCTTCACGCAGGTCAAGAACTACAGGGTCACAGAGGACAGACAGTACCAGGTAAAAATAATGTTAAAAATCTTGGGATTCGGGATCCCTGGGTGGCTCAGCGGTTTGGCGCCTGCCTTTGGCCCGGGGCGCGATCCTGGAGTCTCGGGATTGAGTCCCGTGTCGGGCTCCCAGCATGGAGCCTGCTTCTCCTTCCTCCTGTGTCTCTGCACACACCCCCCCCCTCCACCCCAGGTGTCTTATCATAAGTAAATAAATAAATCTTTAAAAAAAAATCTTGGGATTCGTGCCAGATTGGGACTATGAGCCCAGTGCTGCCAAGGTGTGGCACTATGACTTTTGGCAAGTTATATGGCCTTTCTGAACTCCCAATTCCTCACAAGTCAGGTGAAAATAAAAGGTGCTTGCCTTATTTACTCACAAAGTCATTGAGGGATAATTTACCCTGATGTGCTTTGAAAACTAGGTGGTAGTTTATCAGCAACGGTTTCTATAGGGGCTGGCACTTCTTCAGATCATTTGCATATGAAAAAAGTATATTTTGACTTAAAAGTCCACACTCCAGTTACCCAGGTTCCATTGTTCATTGGCATTCCTTGTAACGATGCAGTAGACTTTGGTGCAGTAGACTTTGGAAGACCGGCAGGCTGGACTTAGAGAAGCCTTGTGAAAAGTAAAATGTGAATTAATTTAGGGCTTATCTGACTAAGTGGGGAAACATTCCAGCCCTCCTCATCTCAGAAGGTGTTGCAGAGTTGAAAATAATTTTCTTTCATAGTTTTTCATTTGAACTTTTCTCTGAAAGAACTTAGCTATATCAAGTCTTGACATGGTTATTTTTATAACCACCAGCTATGCCTTGCCTGTTTTTTAACTTCATCCTGCTTTATTTAAAATACTTTATTTCACATTTGGCCTCCTAAATGTTTTCATAACGTTTTAAGAGATTTAACACCATGTTCATTTTATATGCAAAGGAAATTGGACCCTGAGAAAGCCTTTTGTTCAGGGTCAAGGTCGAGTTGATAAGGGAACCTGGATCTGACTCATTTTCTGTGCAGGCAGATAGAGGACACTTCAGTCACATCCATTTGTTTTCTTAACATTATGAAAATAATGAGACAATACTAAAAAGCAGTAACTAGGCCATCTATTGACTATGTCTTGGAAATAAGAAAGCCAATAGAATAATTTGTGTTCTGACTAGGGTAGCTCTGGAATTGGGATTGTGCCTTCTGATCCTCGATTCAGCATCCTTTTCCATGGATTCTGCTGATTGCTGAATGGAGGAGGGAGATGGTGCTGCTTTCCCTCTGGATCTAGTCTCTAGCCTGGTCAGTTCTGGATGTGACCTCTCAGGGATGATGTGCTTAGTCATGTGTTGATAAGAGTTTCAAGGGCATGTAACTGTTATTTTAAGGCATCATTCCCTCTGATTATGAAGGCAGAATAAGATTTCATGTTTGTGTCCTAGGTCAAGGTACCCTGTAGCCGAGTTTGGGAACCCTTTCAAAGTGTGTGGGCTGAGGGTTGAGAGTGATGGCCCCAGGAACTGGCTGACTGCCAAGAGACCTCACCATATTCCTCAGCCTTGGTTGTTCATATACTCATCCATGGGGAGAGGGGAGTCGGGGCGGAGTTGATTACTTCTGTGGGAGACTTGGGAACCCACTCATAGGGGTGTAACACTTAAAAACCAGTTGCCAGTTTACAGAGAGAACTAGAAGTGCCACAGGGATCAAAGTCTCTTTCTGGCATGGGCAGCATGATTCTCCTAAAAGAAATTTCTGATTAGAGTCTAGTCTAGAAGCTAGACTCTAATCAGAAAATTGCTTGATGCATATAGAATCTGTGCTCAGGGACTGGTCTAGATTCTAAATCTAAATTACAGAATTTAGTTGTTAAAGGATATCAGTTGAGCTATTTGACTGACAGTTGTATTTGTCTCTACTAAAGGAATAAGCCTAAAGGGCTAGAGATTGTGTGGTTCAATGAAGAAAACATGGATTCTGGAGCCAGATAAATGTGGCCTTAAAACTTTTTTTCCCCTAAATACTGTGTTGTAAGCAAATTCCACACTAAATTCACAAAAAACAGGAGCTTTTCCTAGTACTGATTGCTTTTTTTTTTTTTTAAGATTTTATTTATTTATTCATGAGAGACACACACACACACAGAGAGAGAGAGAGAGAGAGAGAGAGAGAGAGAGGCAGAGACACAGGCAGAGGGAGAAGCAGGCTCCATGCAGGGAGCCCGACACGGGACTCGATCCCAGGACTCCAGGATCATGCCCTGGGCCAAAGGCGGCGCTAAACCGCCCAGCCACCCAGTCATTCCACCTACTGAATTTCTTAACGTGAATTCTTCATTATGGTGTTTGGCACTTACTCACCTGACAGACCCTTTCTGGGTCAGGTGTTGAGAGCCTGAGCCAGGGGGAGCAGCTTTTGCCTCAGACTCCACTGAGAAGCCAAAGTTGGGGGAAGCTGAGTAATGAGATATTTTTCCAAACAGCTTCTCAGCCAAGATCACAAACACCTTTCCTGTTTCTTTGTTTGAGGCTGCTTGATTCTGGCTGTCAGCGTCACTCATTCATCAAAAATTTCTAATATTCCACTATGTGAGAGACTGAACTTTGCCTGGAGATATATTGTGAACAGGACAGATAAGGGTACCTGTTCTCATGGAGCTTATGGAATGTAGGACTACTGAGGGTAAGCAAGGGGCAAGAACTCATTATACTATTATTTAATTCAGAGATGATGAGTGCAGGCAAAGAGGAGGATCTCTTGTTGTGAAGGTTGCACTCCCAGAGAGAAAACCTAGCTCTGTCTCCTAATGATGATAGTTCCTCTTTCCTTTGTCCCCACCTGACCTTGGAAATGGCTTTTGCTATATTAATGTTAATTAGTGGGGTTCTTTTAACCACTTAATTATTAACCAGTTTCTATGCAGCATGCTCATTATGCATCTCAGTAGCCTAATGAATGGCTTAACTTTAGTCTGGATTTCATTTGATTAAAATGACCTTAGGAGATACTGTTCTTATGTGCTTGTTGTCATGGTAGTCATAGCTGCTATTAGCACACAGTTGCCGAAATTAGCTGGTAAACTTACTTGTTAGCATTTTTTAAAAAAAGAAAACCTGACATCAGCAAAAAAATAAAGACCTCCAAAAAAAAAGAGCAAAGTTTATAAGACTCTGGAAATTAAGTAAATGCTTAAAGTAATTCAGGGAATAAATGTTAAAAAAAACAGCTGAACATCAGAACAGTAAGCTTCAGGCATTCCCTGTTCCCATATCGTTCTCCACCTCGATGGTAACTGTGAAAACCAAGTGCCTGACAGCCACTTAGAGGGAGTAGATTGGGATTCGAGCTCCTTCAAAGCTTCGTTCCCAGAGAATTCTCTTTCTTTGGTTTCCTGGAAGATCCCACTTACAGAGTTCTTTCTGACTTAGCACTCTGCCCAGTCTAAAAAGCTGAAAGCCTTTTCCTCAGGCTGCCTGAGGTTGTGCATAACCACGGGGGGAATCTAAACTAAAACATTTAAAAGGAAAAGCTGAGAAATGAGATCTTCATGGAGTATTGAAAAGCTCTGACATATTCTTGGAAATCTAGAAGGCTGCATACATGTCTAGGGCCGTGTACAGCTGTGCTCATGCCCAGGAAAGACCTAAGAAGGCACTAACTTCTCAATCCTGGCTGATCTTGGGGCTCTGCACAATCAAGAAGAATTGTTGCTTGTCTGGCTAGTTCCTGAAGGTTTGCCCCAACATACACACACAGGTCAGAATGCATTTGAGTGGCCTGTTCAGAGGTTTGTTTGGTTTGTTTGCTGAAAGAGAGCACTTGTGTTTGGGGATGGGGAAGGGCAGAGGGAGAGAGGTAATCTTAAGCAGGCTCCACACCCAGCATGGAGCCAGATGCAGGGCTCTAACTCATGACCCTGAGAGCATGACCTGAGCCAAAATCAAGAGTCAGACACTTAATCACCCAGGTGCCCCCAACCTGTTCAGAGTAATAAAAAAAAAAAAAAAAAAAGTAAGAATTCTGTGTCATGCAGAACTATCCCTCAAATATGAAGGAACAATGAGGCATTCTAGGATTAAAAAAGAAAAAAAAACACAACCCAGAATTTCTTTAGAGGAAACCTAACCTACAAGAATTACTAGAGTCCTTAAAGAACAACCCCCCCCAAAAAAAGAACACCAGACATAAATTGAATCCACATGAAGAAATAAAGAGCACTAACAAAGATAACTACGTAAATAAATATAATAGAAAATACACATGGGTTTTTAATTTGTAATTTTTTTTCTTTCTAATTTAGAAAAAGCAGCATAAAAAAATAACTGTAGGGTACCTGGATGGTTCTGCCTGCTAGGTGCCCCTATCTGTGTTTTATTTTAAAATAAAAAGGTTTTAGGGGTGCCTGAATGGCTCAGTTGGTTAAGTGTCTGCCTTCAGCTCAGGTCATGATCCCAGGGTCCTGGATCCAGTCCCTCATGGGGCTCCCTGTTCAACAGGGAGTCTGCTTCTCCCTCTGCCCCTCCCCCCTGCTCATGCTTGCTTTCTCTCAAAATAAATAAATAAAATCTTTAAAAAAAAAAACTATGAACCTGTGTTGATGGACATAAATTCAGCAAAAGTGAGGAGGGAATGGAACTATAAAGATATGTAGTAAAAAGTGAAAATTAAAATGGTGCACTTGAAAGTACTACAAAAGAAGGCAATAATGGAAAAATAAGGCAGGCACTAAACCACTGAGCCACCCAGGGATCCCAATATTTTGTAATTCTTTTTTTTTTTTAATATTTTATTTATTTTTTCATGAGATACACACAGAGAGAGGCAGAGACACAGGCAGAGGGAGAAGCAGGATCCATGCAGGGAACCCGACATGGGACTTGATCCCAGGACTCCAGGATCACGCCCTGGGCTGAAGGCAGTGCTAAACTGCTGAGCCACCCGGCCTGCTCTATTTTGTAATTCTTAATTAGGAAGTATGTTCTAAAGTATACAACACCTTTTTGGTTTTGTTTTGTTTTGTTTTGTTTTTTTAAGATTTTATTTATTTATTCATGAGAGACAGAGAGAGAGGCAGAGACACAGGCAGAGGGAGAAACAGGCTCCATGCAGGGGGCCCGACGTGGGACTCGATCACCGGTCTCCAGGATCACACCCTGGGCTGAAGGTGGCGCTAAACCACTGAGCCACCCAAGCTGTCCCACCTTTTTGGTTGTTAATATTGTATATCATTCTGTACCAGAAGTAGGGTGTGGTTGATTAGCTTGGATGTGAGAGAAACTGTGGAAAGGTAGTGGGTGTGGTTAAAACTCAGCCAGCCAGAAGAGACTAAAGTGTTAAAACTGCTCCCAGCTCTTCTCATCTTGAGGTAGTTTTTGATTTCATGCTGTTTTTAACCTTAATGTGACGTTATTTAAACATAAAAAGAAAAATAGTGTTTTAAAATAAGAGGTAAAGGGCAGCCCCAGTGGCGCAGCGGTTTAGCGCCGCCTGCAGCCTAGGGCATGATCCTGGAGACCCTGGATCGAGTCCCACGTCAGGCTCTCTGCATGGTGCCTGCTTCTCCCTCTGCCTGTGCCTCTGCCTCTCTCTCTCTCTCTCTCTCTCTGTGTCTTTATGAATAAATAAATAAATAATCTTTAAAAATAAAATAAGAGGTAAAGCAATGATGACTGAAGCCAGACTTCATTTTTGTCCCAGAAGACCTTGGTCTTGCATTGTTACAGCAGCAGAATCCTGTGAGGCTGTATTTTATATTTGATCAACAGAGCTCTTTTTCTTCTCGTCCTCTCTCTTTCAACCACATAATAATACCAGTAGACAGATTGCTGCATTACGTTCTTTAAAAGATATCGACACATAGCCAGAAGCCAGTAAAGTAGAATTTGCTTTTAGCAAGAGTCAACCTCCAGTGTGGCTAATGTCATAATTGAGTGGATAAGAGAATGTCTAGGCCAGCCAACATCTGCCTAA
Organism: Canis lupus dingo; assembly: GCF_003254725.2. Lineage (NCBI taxonomy): Eukaryota > Metazoa > Chordata > Mammalia > Carnivora > Canidae > Canis > Canis lupus. The sequence continues at coordinate 76,123,227 of NC_064247.1, forward strand.
AAGTGCTATTTCTGCATCAGTTTTCAAAGGCAACATTCAACAGTCTGGAGTTGGGTTGAAATAACTAGGATTTACCTTCAGATTGCTGTGGATTTTTCTTGTGATTATGGTCCATTGTGCTGTAATTCTGTTTTTACTCTGCTTATATATAGGTCCAGAGCACCATTGGATGCCTACTTTCAAGTGAGCCGGACCCAGCCTCATTTGCCAACCACCTCCCGTGATTCAGAGACCAGAAATCCTGTTTCTGAAGACTTGCAGGTCTCAAGTAGTTCCAATTCTGACAGCGATAGCTCCACAGAGTTTGAAGAAGTTGTTGCCCAGGCAGAGGAGACTAGAGCTGCTGTTTTAGAAGGTGAGTGTTTGAGCAGCCTGGGTGGCTCAGCGGTTTAGCACCGCCATCAGCCCATGCATGGCCTGATCCTGGGGATCCAGGATCGAGTCCCATGTCTGGTTCCCTGCATGGAACCTGCTTCTCCTTCTGCCTGTGTCTCTGCCTCTCTCTCTCTCTCTCTCTCTCTCTCTCTCTTTGTGTCTCTCATGAATAAATAAATAAAATCTTAAAAAAAAAAAAAAAAAAAAAAGGAAGGTGGGTGTTTTATTCACAAGGCTAACATCCAGGAAGCTTAGCCTCCAGAAAGCTGGAAACACTAGGCTTGTGTTTTGATACTTTACCGTTTCCTCCTACATGTCCTAGATTCTGCTTTATGTAGCCTCCTTGGCCATAATATGTATGTACAGGATTTGCCCTAACTTGAAATTTAGTGTGATTTGTGACCCAGTGCACTGGTCACTTTGTAATGGCATTTTCTATCCTCTTGCATTTTCTTTGACATCCAATAAGGAAGTAGCTTCTTTATTTAAAAGAAAAGTTTTGTAAATTCAGTACCCTGTCTAGTCTGCTACTTGTGATGTCCTAGTATAATATATATTTTGCAAGTAGAACTTTATTTAGCAGTAGTGGGCAGAGACCCCTAGAGCATATGCCCTGCTTACCTTCTGATACCCTAGATTGTGATCTTTTCCCATTGAAAGGAACCAGGACTTCTTGGAGAAATGGCTTTCCAAGCTTAGGATAGGAGACAAACAAGGCAAGCCTACAGCACTTGATTGTGTTAGAAAGCAAGGAAGCCATCTCTCAGAGCGTCATCATGTCTATAGGTATAAGAGCAACCTTGAAAGGGCTCCTAGTGGCCTAAAATGGGACAATTTAAACTTCAAAACAAATAATGAATGTACTCTTCAATTATGGATTGAAATTTACGTTGAAATGATACATCAAATCTGTGGAAAATCTATAAATTCATAATCATGTACTTTTTAAAAATCTCATTTATCAACATCCTATTAGAGCCTTAATCATTACTCTGAAAACTGGTAAATTAAACATTTATTCTGTTTTTTCTGTGTGAACTGTATTCAGGAAAACCAAATAGTTGATGAAGGAGGGGTTTTTTTTTTGTTAAGACTTTATTTTTTGAGAGTAGTTTGAGGTTCACAACAAGACTGAGAGGAAGGTCCAGAGATTTCCCATATACCCCTGTCTCCACACATGCATTGCCTCTTCGTTATCAGCATCACTCACCAGAATGGTGCATTTATTACACAGAATATTCACTCAAAGTCTGTAGTTTACCTTAGGGTTCACCTTTGGGTTATATATATTATGGATTTGAATAAATGTATAATGAACTATCCATCATTATATAGGGTATTTTCACTGCCCTAAAAATTCTCTTTGCTCTGCCTATTCATTCCTCCCACCTACTCCCACGGAAGTTTTTTTAAATGAAAACTCCCAGCTGATTAATATTGGAGCAAGATTGATAGAAAAAAGTCATAATTTCATGCATGTAATGAAATTATGTATGTAGGCAAAGTAGATCCTAAAACCATTAGGTTGAAAGGTTGATGGGGGATCCCTGGGTGGCGCAGCAGTTTAGCGCCTGCCTTTGGCCCAGGGCGCGATCCTGGAGACCCGGGATCGAATCCCACGTCAGGCTCCCGGTGCATGGATCCTGCTTCTCCCTCTGCCTATGTCTCTGCCTCTCTCTCTCTCTCTCTCTCTCTCTCTCTGTGACTATCATAAATAAATAAAAATTTTTAAAAAAGAAAGAAAGAGAGAGAGAGAGAGAGAAAGAAAGAAAAGAAAGGGAAAGAAAGAAAGGTTGATGGGATTCCCTTTAATTGAGGGGCCTAGCTGATATCACCAGACCTTATATGCAATCAGAAATATCCAAAGGGTGCCTAACTGGCTCAGTCAGTGGAGCATGCAACTCCTGATCTCGGGGTTGTAAGTTTGACCCCCATGTTGGGTGCAGAGATTATTTAAAAATCAAATTTAAAAAGAGAAGAAAAAGAAAGAAATATCCATAGCACTTAGAAGTACTGTTGCTGGGATCCCTGGGTGGCGCAGCAGTTTAGCGCCTGCCTTTGGCCCAGAGTGCGATCCTGGAGTCCCAGGATCGAATCCCATGTCGGGCTCCCAGTTCATGGAGCCTGCTTCTCCCTCTGCCTATGTCTCTGCCTCTCTCTCTCTCTCTCTCTCTGTGTGTGTGTGTGACTATCATAAATAAATAAAAATTTAAAAAAAAAAGAAGTACTGTTGCTGCCAAAAAAAAACCATGAATCTACTTAAGATTCTAGATATAATAACCAGGCTGCATAGTTTATATGATGTAGAGGAACAGGTAAATAATACCTCAAAGACACAACCATTCAAACCTAAAGTGTGGGACATTCTACAAATGGAACATCTAGAAAAAGATGTAAATATGTATGAAAATCTAGTGTAAAGGGAATATCTCAAATCAGAGGGGAAAAGATAGACTTCAATTAGAACTATTTTAAAAACTAGATTGTTAACAGGAAAACAAAACTGCATTCATCTCTCATACTAAAAAATAAGATATAAGTGGATTAGAGACCTAGTGTAAAAAAAGAAGCCATCCTGGTATTAGAATATATATAAGTGATAAAACCCAGAAGTAAGGAGTACTTTGAAATTTAGGGCAGCCAGGTGGCTCAGTGGTTTAGCACCGCCTTCAGCCCAAGGCCTGATCCTAGAGATCTGGAATCGAGTCCCACGTCAGGTTCCCTGCATGGAGCCTGCTTCTTCATTTCCTGTGTCTGCCCCTCTCTCTCTCTCTCTCTCTCTCTCTCATGAATAAATAAAATCTTTAAAAGAAAGAAATTTAGAGGCAATACAAGAAAATTGCATTAAAAAATTCTTTTTTCGTTTATGACAGTGAGCCAGTGTATATACTTTATGATACCACTTACATAAAATGTCTAGTAAGGGCAAGTCTATAGAGAAAAAGTAAATTAGTGGTTGCCTATGGCTGTTGGTGCAGATGGGAAATGATTCTAAATTGACACGAGAAATCTTTAGGGAATGGTAGAAATGTTTCAAGTTGGATTGTGGTGATGGCTATACAACTCTGTAAATTTACAGTAAATAAAAGTTAATATATGAGGAAGCAATCGGTCATATCCAGGATGTAGAGATTTTACAGGACAAATGACCAGATTTCTCAAGCAAATCAAGGACAAATGAGGTGAATTTTAATTTAGAACTTATTCATCAACAGACATCATTAGAAGAGTGAAATGGGAATCCATTGACTGAAGGAAACATATAATACGTATATCTGAAAAAAGGCTTATATCTACAATATGTAAATAACTTCTACAGCCTTAACAGAAAAATTGGCACAAGATTTGAAAAGGTACTTCCAAAGGAGAGTAGTCAAATGGCCACTAAATACATAACAAGAAGACTTCATCAGTCATCAAGGAAATACAAATTAAAACCACAGTGTGGTAATAATATGCATCCACTAGTAGAGCTAGAATTCAAGACTGACAATATCAAGTATTAGGGCGAATATAAAGCAATCAGACCTCTCATACACTGTAAATTGGTACAGACATCCAGATGGTATCCTTACAGACTCATCTGTACATATAAAGCCTACAGCTCAGCAATTCTACTACTAGGCATGTAACCAAAGAAAGGAATATACGTATTCAATAGAAATGTACAAGAATGTAACAACATTATTTGTAATGGCAAAAAACCTCAAAACTACCCAAGTACCGATCAGCAATAGAATGGATAAATGTTATATAGGTACACAATAAAACACGATACAGCAGTGAAAATAAGTGAACCACAACTCCATGTTAGTAGGAAAGAATATTATGAAAATGTAGAGTAAAATTAGCAGATACAAAAAAGTGGATAGCTCTAAAATGCTGTTTATTTGCAAAAACAGGCAAAAGTCAATAGATGGTGCTATAATTTAGTAAGGTAGTCACCTTTGGTGGGTGCAAATCATCTCCGCTGTACTCCCCAAAAGTAAGGAGGACATAAGGTATAAAAGGAAGGCACTCTTGGGGGTTTTGGTGATGTTCTGGTTTATAGTTCAATTTGTGAGAATTCACTGAACTGAATACTGAGGATACACGTTTTTGTAGGTTTTGTTGGTTTTTTTGTTTGTTTTAACAGTTTAAAGGGGCTCCCACTGGCCTGTGATGGGATCCTTTGAACCTTCAAAAGCAAAATGACTAAAAATTAAAAATCACCTCCTTGACCTTTAGTGGAGGTTTTAAAAGGTTGATAAGGAACCTGATAGTCCAGGGGTGAAACTGACACCACCAGAACCCAGTATGAGCCTCCTGACATGCTGCAGGCAGGAGCATACAGCCAAAGAAGTATTCTTGCTGTCCTTCTTCTTGCCAAAAAACAATTGAATCCACTGAAGCCCCCAGATTTAACTGCCAGTCTATAGGAAATAGAGGTGATAGAACAAATGAGTGAGCAATACTTCAAGGAGCAGTCAGTCCAGTCTGAGATACAGGGCATTTCATAAGAGAAGTGACCAGACACCCTCCAACAAATCAATGACAAGGAAGGGGTGAAAATGGAAACGGGTGCAACAATGAAGTTCATCAAGTTCGTCTTGCTTAGATTCTGACGGCTAGAAATGCCCTGTACAGAGCAACTTGAAGACAACTGGGAAATTTTGAATATGAACTGGGTGAACATCAGACAGTATTAAGGGATTATTGTTATTGTCACTCGTTTGGTATGATAACGATAGTGTTCATGTAAAAAAGAAATCCTTATCAGTTAGTATTACAAAAATTTTTATAAGTGAAACGACATTTTAGAGTTTGTTATTAAGCATTCCAAAGGAAAATAACGGGGGCGGGGGCTTAGGAGAAGATTGGTGGAATAGTGATTTTGTTGAAATTAGGTGATGAGTACTTGTGTACTTGTACTGTTCTGTCTACTTTTATGTATATTTGATGAAAAAATCCAAAATATGTTAAAAAATAAATCCACTATTACTAGGGGAAATTTACAGCAATATTACCAATTAGAAATGGAAAACTGGGGTTACCTAGGCCCTCCTGCTAGCCTCTCATACCTGACTTCTGTCTTTTTTTTTTTGTGCATTGCCTGTCTTATCATTTCTGGAAATGACTTGGCAGAGCAAGTAGAAGGTTCCTCAGCACAGCAAGAAGTTACCTGTATCAGTGGAGGAGAGACCTTCCCCAAACAGGTAATATGAGCATCCTTTTAAATGAAATGTTTGGATTTGCATTTAAAGAAGAGGCTGCTGGCAGCCCCAGTGGATTAGCGGTTTAGCGCTGCCTTTGGCTGGGGGCATGATCCTGGTTCCAGGATCGAGTCCCATGTTGGGCTCCCTGCGTGGAGCCTGCTTCTCCCTCTGCCTATGTCTCTGCCTCTCTCTGTGTGTGTCTCTCATGAATAAATAAATAAAATCTTTAAAAAAAAAAATAAAGAGGCTGCAGGCTGAAATGGAAGCTTACAGACTTATGTAGGCAGGAGGTCAGGGGAAGTCCAATCCAGTTTACTCATTTATGTGGCCACTCCTCATGGGTTTAGAAAGGCAGGGATAGATTGAGGATAACTGGTCCTGCCTACCTAGCAGTTAGGTTTTGATTAAGATAGTGGATATGAATGCAGTTTCTGAAATACCTGGCAAAATGCAATTGCTATGTGTTACACAGCTTTTATTTACAAAGATAACACATAATAATCCTTAATATGAGAGTTTATTTACATCACCTGTGGACTCGGCCACTCTCAAAACATTGACCCACTTTTGATGTATTTCTGTAAGGCCTCTCTTTTGTTTTTTTCTTCCAGAAAAATTTTGTGTGCATGTAAATTTGTGTACATAAATGTTGTACAAATTTACACAAAAGGAATCATATTATACCTTGTTATCAGTACATAAAGTTGAATCTGTCTTTTTTTTTTTTTTTTAAGATTTTATTTATTTACTCATGAGAGACGCAGAGAGAGGCAGAGACACAGGCAGAGGGAGAAGCAGGCTCCATGCAGGGAGCCTGATGTGGGACTCGATCCTGGGTCTACCAGGATCACGCCCTGGACTGAAGGTGGCGCCAAACCGCTGAGCCACCCGGGCTGCCCAAGTTGAATCTTTCTTATTAATCACTACATAGGGATCCCTGGGTGGCGCAGCGGTTTGGCGCCTGCCTTTGGCCCAGGGTGCGATCCTGGAGACCCGGGATCGAATCCCATATCAGGCTCCCGATGCATGGAGCCTGCTTCTCCCTCTTCCTGTGTCTCTGCCTCTCTCTCTCTCTCTCTCTCTGTGACTATCATAAGTAAATAAATAAAAATTAAAAAAAAAAATCACTACATAGGTTCAATCATATAAATAAGTTTTTAGTTAATTCTTACTTTGTTGTGTACACTATACTTGTTCTTCCTTCCTTCCTGCTTTCCTTCCTTTCTAATTTGTTTTCCTGGTACAAATCAAGCTGCACTAAGCATCTTTGTACAGTTGTCTTGCAAGTATTTGTGACTATTCATGGGATAAATTTCTAGCAGAGAGATTGCTCTGTGAGAGGACAGATAGATGTATTTAGTTTTGATAGGGAATGTCAAATTGCCCTTTGGAAAATTTGTGTCACTTTCTTACCTGTAGCAACAATATAGAAGCATTCCTATCTGTTCCTTAACCTTCAGCATTGCTTGGCGTCATCAGACATCAGTCTATACTGTCTAATAAATGGTCTCTTACTTTAATTTGCATTTTTCAGTTATAAGTGAGCACTTATGAACCATTTATAATTTTTTGTGAGTTCACTGTTAATACCCTTTCTTTGCTTTTCTGGGTTTCTTTTACGTATTTTCTATTCAAGTATTTTATAACTACTTGACTTGATTATGAACCTAATTTTGAATATATAACAAACCCACTCTTCCTTGTTGTTCATTATCCAGGTAACTTCTAGATTTGTTTTATGTTTTTATGTCTTTGTAAAGATAGCTCCTTTTCTTCGTTTGAATGGAAAAAAAAAATCCCAAGAATTTCGTAAGATCAAAGGGAAGTAAATATTTCTATAGCTTGTATGAAACATTTAGCCAGGTGCATTTTACAAAGAATAACAAGTGATTTGGAGGTGTTGGAGTTTTTCCATAGTGTTTTCCATTGAGATTGTGTTTTTGCATGGTTTTATTGATTTGATAGAGCTGTACATCCTCGTAAAAACTGATTTTGTATTTTCTCTAATGTGAATATATTCTGGTTTCCACCCAGTCTCCCCAGAAGACGGACCCCCTTCTACCTTCTGTTCCTATGGATGATGAAGAAGGGGACACTTGCACAATATGCTTGGAGCACTGGACCAATGCTGGGGATCACCGCCTCTCAGCATTACGCTGTGGGCACCTCTTTGGGTATAAGTGCATTTCTAAGTGGCTAAAGGGACAGGCACGAAAATGCCCCCAGGTGAGAACCATAGATAAAGACTGAGCATATGTACAGTTGACATGTTAAATCAGGAGGATTCCTAGACTCACGCTAATTTTATCTTGTTGTGCTCTTTAGTGCAACAAGAAAGCCAAGCACAGTGACATCGTCGTTCTTTACGCCCGAACCCTAAGAGCTCTGGACACTAGTGAACACGAGCACATGAAAAGGTAGGTGGAAGAATTTACCTACCGGGCAAATTCCGAAAAGGAGGTATGAATCATTCTTAATGTGGTTCTGAGGCTTTATTTGGACTGTGATGGGGGATCTCTGGGGATCACTGGCAATCTCTCTCACCTTGTGTTTTTGTTTTTGTTTTGTTTTGTTTTTTAAAGATGTTATTTGGGCAGCCCGGGTGGCTCATTGGTTTGGCACCACCTTTGGCCCAGGGCATGATCCTGGAGTCTCAAGATCAAGCCCCACGTCGGGCTCCCTGCATGGAGTCTGCTTCTCCCTCTGCCTGTGTCTCTGCCTCTCTCTCTCTCTCTCTCTCTCTTTCTGTCTCTCATGAATAAATAAATAAAATCTTTAAAAAAAATGTTACTTATTAGCGCGCGCGCGCGAGAGAGAGAGCACACGAGTGGCAGGGAGGGGCAGAGGGAGAGGAAGAAGCAGACACTGAGTGGGGAGCCTGATGCGGAGCTCAATCCCAGGCAGGACTCCTGGATCATCACCTGAGCCCAAGGAAGATGCTTAACCAACTGAGCCACTCAAGTGCCCCTCACATTGTGATTTATAATACATATCTGATATCTTCTGAAGGAGGTCTACATGGTTTGCTCTCCGTGCATTAAAAATGAGGTTTTAGGGGCACCTGAGTAGCTCTCTGATCAGTGAGGGGCCTACTTCTCCCTCTCCTCTGCTCCTCCCCACCATCCCCCTCCCGCTTATGCATGCCCTCACTCTCGAGTGTACTCAAATAAATAAAAAATGAGGTTTTAGGGTAATAACTAATTGTAACTTTAGCTAGCTCAATGAACATGGGCCCCGGGCTTATTGAATATATACCTGAGATCTCAGCCATAGAATGGGGGAACCAACCTAACAGTGAAGTTGATGCACAAGAAAGCAGAGTTGAGAAGTGGAAAGATAGATTCCTGGCCCTCAATTCAGCCATGCCTGAAGTTAGACTCCATGGATTTCTCAGTTGTATAAGTCAGTACATTGATTTTTGATTTTAATTTGCCAGCTTAAATAAAATTTTTATCATATAATCTAGGGAGCATTGACCGATATTTCATCACATAACATTTTCATTCTGGGGAGACTGACACCTGGGTCATGGAAAACTCATTCCTTGAAAGGAGGGGAAGATAAAAGAAGGATGATAGATAGCAGACCATGCCACCTATTCCTTTTTGTGTTCTGTACTTCTGACAAGCCTCAGCTTTCAGAGCCTGAGTGCTGTGTGCTGACTGGGACAGGTAGATTCAGAAGGAATAGAGCAGCTGTTCCTTCTGCAGGAGCACTTAGCTATCCTTACCAACTTAGAATCAGCTCTGATACTTAACCTGGCAGTAACATAACCTGGGAAGCCAAGACCAGGGTGTCTTTAGCCCTCCCCAAATGGAAAGTCCTAGAGAAACCTACAGCCCTCCAGTAATACCTCACACCTGGTGTGGGCAGTAGACCCAAGCAGAACAATTCCTTGGAATTTTTGTAGCTTTTTCAGATGTCTTCTCTAGGGATTATATTTACTGCCTGCCTCTGCTTCTAAATACCATGAACGTTTAATAGGGATTTCTTGTCTTACTCTTTGACAAATTATGACGACCTGGAACATTTTCCAAGTCTTAGTCTCCTCTTCCCTGCAATAAACTTAATCAGACCTTAAACAAAACATCAACAAAAAAAGAGGATCTGGCACATTACTTAAGTGTTGCCATATGTTGTTGCTCGTGTCCCTAAGCCCTCCTACAATAGCACCCTACGCGGAAGATTCATGAGTGAAACTTTGCACATGTAGTACAATGTAAGAAATTCTCAGGATTTTGGAAGCCAGAGAACAATCGCAAATAACACTGTTTAAAATAAACTTTTAAGAACATTAAAAATAAAAATACCCACCAAGAGAGTACAGGGACATAGATTTTTTTCACAGTGCCGCTGGTAAGAATATACACCGACACAACTATTTAGAGAGACCCTTGGCACTGTGTTTCAAAAGCATTTAAAAGTAATTCTAGGGCAGCCCAGGGCGTGATCCTGGAGCCCGGGATTGAGTCCCACGTCAGGCTCCCTGCATGGAGCCTGCTTCTCCCTCTGCCTGTGTCTCTCTGCCTCTCTTTCTCTCTCTCTCTCTGTGTGTCTCTCATGAATAAATAAAAGCTTTAAAAGAAAAAAAAAGTAATTCTACTTCAGGCATTTATTCTAAAGAGATGATTTGTGAAGAAATGTGTGCAAAGACTTCATGAGGGGCACCTGTCTGGCTCAGTTGGTGGAACATGTGACTCTTAGTCTCAGGATTTGTAAGTTCGAGCCCCATATTGGGGAAAGAGACTACTTAAAAATAAAATTGTTAAGGGTACATGGGTGGCTCAGTTGATTAGACATCAGGCTCTTGGTTTCGGCTCAGGTCATGATCTCATAGGTGAAGAGATTGAGCCCCATGTCAGGCTCTGCACTCAGCAGGAAATCTACTTGAGATTCTCTCCCTCTGCCCCTTCCCTCTCTTTATGTGCACACACTCTCTAAAATAAATAAATAGGGACACCTGGGTGGCTCAGCAGTTGAGCATCTGCCTTTGGCTCAAGGTGTGATCCCAGAGTCCTAGATCAAGTCCCACATCAGGCTAAAATAAAATAAAATAAATCTTTTATTTTTTTAAGATTTTATTTATTTATTTATTCATGAGAGAGAGAGAGAGAGAGAGAGAGGCAGAGACACAGGCAGAGGGAGAAGCAGGCTCCATGCAGGGAGCCCGACGTGGGACTCTATCCTGGGTCTCCAGGATCAGGCCCTGGGCTGAAGTCGGTGCTAAACCGCTGAGCCACCCGGGCTGCCCTAAAATAAATCTTTTAAAAAAATAAATAGGGGAACCTAGGTGGCTTAGTCAGTTAAGCATCTCCCTTTGGCTCAGGTCGGTCCTGGGTTGAGCCCTACATGAAGCTCCCTGTTTGGCGGGGAGTCTGCTTCTCCTTCTGCCCCTCCCCTTGCTTATGTTCTCTTCTCTCTCTCAATCTCTCAAACTAATAAATAATAAAATCTTACTTAAAAAATTTAAATAGGAACACCTGGGTCGCTCAGTGGTTGCGTGTCTGCCTTTGGCTCAGGGTGTGTTCCTGGGGTCCCAGGATTGAGTCCTGCATCAGGCTCCCTGCAGGGAACCTGCTTCTCCCTTTACCTGAGTCTGCCTCTCTGTTTGTCATGAGTAAATAAATAAAATCTTAAAAAAATAAATTAATTAAAAATAAATAAAAACACAATATTTATTTCATGAGACTTTTCATTTAAGCATTGTTAATCCAAACCAAGAGAATTCATCGGTTGAGTAAACTCTGGCATAAACTGATATTAAAGTGCACATAATATTTTGTCATGTGAAAGCACATTATGGTGATTGTTTTTGCAAAGTAGAAAAAATACAGGTAGTCACTGAATAGTGAAATTACAGATGGTTTTAATTTTCTTACTTATTTTTTCTCATTTGGCCTAACAGATGCTTATTTGGTCCAATAAATATTTAGTATTTTTACATGGCAGCTGTGTGGAGAGGTTAATTTTGTTGAAAATGCTGGAAAAAAAAAAAAAGAAAGAAAATGCTGACTTTGTAGGCATGGTTGTTAATATATGATTATATTTAAAACTTTGCTGATTACTCAAAAAACTCTCAACAGAGTCCAGGACCAATTGACCTTACAGGTGAATTCTACCAAACACTTAAAGAAGAGTTAATAGCTTTTTTTTTTTTTTTTTAAGATTTATTTATTTGTTTTAGGAGGGATGAGCAGAGGGAGAGAGAGAGAATCCTGAAGCAGACTCCCCACTGAGTGTGGAGCCTGATGCAGGGCTTGATCCTAGGACCCCAAGATCATGACCTGAGCCAAAATCAAGAGTTAGCTGCTTAACCAACTGAGCCACCCAGGTGACCCAATACCTAATTCTTCTCAAACTTTTTCAAAAAATAGAAAAGGAAGAAAAATTTCAAATTCATTCTATGAGTCAAGTGTCACTCTGATACCAGTACCACATAAAGATACCACCAAAAAAGAGAACTACAGATCAATGCCTCTGATGAATATAGATGTAGAGATTCTCAACAAGGTATTAGCAAACCAAATCCAACAATACATTAAAAAAAAAAAAGAGGGGATCCCTGGGTGGCGCAGCGGTTTGGCGCCTGCCTTTGGCCCAGGGCGCGATCCCGGAGACCCAGGATCGAATCCCACGTCGGGCTCCCGGTGCATGGAGCCTGCTTTTCCCTCCGCCTGTGTCTCTGCCTCTCTCTCTCTCTCTGTGACTATCATAAATAAATAAAAATTAAAAAAAAATAAATCATTCACAAAGATCAGGTGGGATTTATTCCCAGTATGCAAGGGTGGTTTGTTATTTACAAAGTAATGCAATACATCATTTCAGTAAGAAAGAATAAAAACCATATAATCATTTCAATAGATGCAGAAAAAGCATTTGACAAAATACAGCATCCATTTATGATAAAAATTCTCAACAAGGTAGATTTAGAGGAACGATACCTCAGCATAGTAAAGGTCTTCTATGAAAAACCCCACAGCTAATATCATCCTTAATGGAGGAAAAAGTGGGAGCTTTTCGCCTAAGTCAAAACAAGGATGTCCACTCTCACCACAGCAATCAGACGAGAAATAAATAATAAAAAGGTGTCCAGATTGGTAAGGAAGAAGTAAAACTATTAGCTGATGACATGATACTGTATGTAGAGAACCCAAAGACTCCACCAAAAAACTACTAAAACTGATAAATGAATTCAGAAATTTGCAGAATGAAAAATGAGTGTACAGAAAATCTGTTCCGTTTCTATGGAACAATAATGAATCAGCAGAAAGAGAACTTAAAACGATCCCATTTACAATTGCACCAAAAATAATAAGATACCTAGGAATAAACTTCAAGAGAAAAACCTGTACTCTGAAAATTATAAGACATTGATGAAAGAAATTGAAGATGACACAAATGGAAAGATATTCCATGCTCATGGATTAGAAGAACAAATATTGTTAAAATGTCTATACTACCTAAAGTAATCTACACAGTTAATGCAATCCCTATCAAAATATCAACAGCAGTTTTCACAGAACTAGAACAATCCTAAAATTTGTATGGAACCATAAAAGACCCTGAATAGCCAAAGCAATCTTGAAAAAGAAAAAACTGGGGCAGCCTGGGTGGTTCAGTGGTTTAGCACCCCAGGACGTGATCTTGGAGACCCAGGATCGAGTCCCACGTTGGGCTCCCTTCATGGAGCCTGCTTCTCCCTCTGCCTGTGTCTCTGCCTCTCTCTCTCTCTCTCTCTCTCTCTCTGTGTGTCTCTCGTGAATAAATAAATAAAATCCTAAAAAAAAAAACTGGAGGTATCACAATTCTAGACTGAGTTGTATTACAAAGCTGTAGTAGTCAAAACAGTATGGTACTGGTACAAAAATAGACACATAGATTAATGAAACAGAATAGAAAACCCAGAAATGAATCCACAATTACATGATTAATTTTTGACATAGCAGGAAAGAATATGCAGTGGGAAAAAAGTCTCTTCAACAAATGATATTGGGGAAAACTGGACAGCAACATGAAAAAGAATGAAAACTGGAAAGAATGAAAACTGGATGGACCGCTTTCTTACATCATACACAAGAATAAACTCAAAATGGATTGAGGACCTAAATGTGAGACCTGAAACCATAGAAATCCTAGGAGAGAGCACAGGCAGTAATTATTCTGACATCAGCTGTAGCAACATCTTTCTAGATAGGTCTCCTGAGGCAAGGGAAACAAAAGCAAAAATAAACTATTGGGACTACATCAAAATAAAGCTTCTGCACAGCAAAGGAAACAACCAACAAAACTAAAAAGCAACCTACTGAATGGGAGAACATATTCGTAAATGACATATCCAGTAAAAGGTAAGTATCCAAAATATATAAAGAACTTACATAACACGTTAAAAACAAATAATCAAATTTTAAAAATGGACATGAACAGACATTTTTCTAAAGAAGACATCCAGATGGCCAACAGACGCAAGAGAAGATGTTCAGTATCACTCATCATTGGGGAAATGGAAATCAAAACTATAATGAGATATCCTTCACAACAGAATGGCTAAAAATCAAAAACACTAGAAACAACAGTGTTGGTGAAGATGTGAAGCAAAAGGTACCCTCTTGCAGTGCTGGTGGGGATGCACACTGGAGCAGCCACCGTGGAAGACAGTATGAAGGCTCTTCAAAAAATTAAAAATAGGGATCCCTGGGTGGCTCAGCGGTTTAGTGCCTGCCTTTGGCCCAGGGCGTGATCTTGGAATTCCGGAATCAAGTCCCACATCAGGCTCCCTGCACGGAACCTGCTTCTCCCTCTGCCTGTGTCTCTGCCTCTCTCTCTGTCTCTCATGAATAAATAAATAAAATATTTTTTAAAAAATTATATTTGGGGTACATCTTCTAGCTAGGCTTTCTCTAGCTTATTCATTCTAACTTCTGTAGAGAGTTATAGTTCTCTTAATTTAGAATTTCCTTGTATGTGTTTTGTATTGGTGGACAGTTAAGTTGGTTTCCAGTTTTCGTTCATATAAGCCATGGTGCAGAGAGATGGGCAAGATTTACTTCTTTCTTTTCCAAATTATTACAACACCCCCCCCCCCCGAAAATTTCCAGTGTATTTATTGAAAAAAATCCACAGAAAGTGGACCAGCACAGTACAAACCCATGTCGTTCAGGGGTCACCTGTACTGATTGTTTGCTGGTTGTGTATATTGCAAATAGCAATATACATAGCATTATTTTACAATAGCCAAATTGGTCTGTGGCTTATCTCTGTTTATGTTATCTTTTGTTGAACATGAATCTTTAATTTTAATATAGTACTGTATCTCTTGTTTTGGGTTTTGTCTCCATTTCTGCAAGGTCATAAAGACATCTAAAGGTCTTTAGAATTTTTGTTTTTATGTAGGTTTTAACTTTTTTAAATCTAATTTTGTGGATAACCAGGTATTGTAGCATAATTATTAAGTGATACGTTCTTCCTGTGTAAGTTTTCATTGCTACCTCTATCATAGATTAAGTTTTTGTATATGAATGGACTACTTTTAGGTTCCGTGGTCTCTTTGTTAGCTCTCGCCCCAGTATTCTGAAGTTATAATTTATTGTAGCTTTAAAATACCTCCTCCCACCTTGTTCTGCAAATTGACTTTAATATTCTTGGCATTTTGCTCTTCCATATTAATTTTAAAAATAGTTTCCTAAGTTCCTTTTAATGCAATTTCAGTCAAGATTTCAAAGGGAACTTCAAAAGTTGATTGAAATTGATTGAAATTTTTAGAGTAACTTGAGAAGTTCTATCTTTGTGATTTCAAATCATTCTAGCCATGAGTATTATGTAATATCCTTCCACTAATTCTCTGTCTCCTTGTGCTTTTTACAAGTATACCTTGTTTCATAAAGGTCTTGCATGCTCTTTAACTTTATTCCTAGGTTGCTATTGTTAGAATTGCTCTTGTGAATGAACTTTTTCTTATTACATTTACTAATCAGTCATCTGGCATATGGGAAGTGCTATTTTTTTTTAGTAATCTTTATGCCCATCATGGGGTTCAAACCCAACAACCTTGAGATTGAGGGTCCTGTGTTCCTTCAACTGAGCCAGCCATGGCCCTTATCTAATTTTCTTGATCTTAATTCCAGTACCTTGCTAGTTTATGGCTTCTCTTGAACTTTCCAGTGTTCCCCCTTTGCAGTTTTCATCTTTTTCTGAGTGGAAATCTTTTTTTTTTTTTCCCTTTCATATTTTGAAAGTGTCTTTAGGTATATGCAAATTTATAATTTTTGTTCTTGATGAATGTATTTTTTCATTGTGCATTGTTCCTTTCAACTTCAGCTTCATTTTTGTAGTTTTATTTAATTTCAGTATCTGATGAACAGAGCTGGTAGCTTATTATTTTCTTTTAATCCAGTGGATAACCTTGGTCTTCTAATATGTCATTTTACTCTTATAATTTGGTACTAACTCAAGCAGTGGGCTTGGCTCTGTTCTCTCAATCAGCATTTTTGCATTTTTAGTCTCATTTCCTAGTAAAAGCCAAACTCCTGGCTATAACTGCCGATGTTCATGCTGAATCCCAGTGACTTGTGAGTTCAGCCCTGCGTGCTACTTTTTTGTAGTGTTTCTGGATGTGAGAGATTTTTCTTTTGTTACATTTTATTCACCATTGTGACTATTTACAGCATAACGTGTGTATCATAGCATGAACTTAATCTGATGTCTTGATGAGAAGTGTTCTGTAGCCCTCCTAATCTTCTCCTGTTGTTGGCTTCCTCTTCTAGTTCCTTACTAAAGGAGCAGATGCTAAGGAAGCAGGCGGAGTTAGAATCAGCACAGTGCCGGCTCCAGCTTCAAGTACTCACTGACGAATGCAGCAAGCTTCATAGTCGTGTCCAGGTGAGTCTGCCCTTTCTAATCCAGAGAACTTGGAGATAGGAATGGCAAAGGGATCTAAATACAACTTTGGTTCATCTCACATACAAGTAAGAATTTACCAAGTTTTTCAGGAAGTAAGCAAGACTAACTCTTGATTCTGTTTTTGATTAAGAGCATTTGTCTGAAGCGTATACACTTTAGGATCAATCCTGCAATTTGAACTTTTAAAAAATTAAACAGCCCACTGATAATTCGAATTTTAAGTCATTTTACCTCCCTGAATGTACCAATAGAATGAGGGCTTTAGACAAGATGCCTAGTAAAGACTTTCAGCCCTAGTATTTTATGATCTGTGCTCTCTTTAGTTCAGCTGCTTGTTAAAATACTGTGAAAACTGCAGCAGTGCTCTGGAATTCATGTCAACATTTTTTCCATGTAATAGATAAGAAATGTCCCCATGTTAAATGAAGGAATTATACATGAGGGGAATAGCAAATGGAAAGGCTTCACATTTACAAAATCTTTTTCGTTTTAGGACTTGCAGAAACTTATCGTGCAGCATCGGGAGCAGATTTCACAGCACCCCAGGGGCTCCCAAGCATGTTTCCCAAACTGCCTGCCCTCCAGCCAGAGCCAGCACAAGTACCATTTCCAGAAGACCTTCACAGTGTCTCAGACAGGAAACTGCCGAATCATGACATACTGTGACACTCTGAGCTGCCTGGTGATGTCACAGCCTTCCCCTGAGGCCTCCTTCCTGCCAGGTGAACAATCCAGAACCTCAGCTTTCATGTTCATTGATCTCCTTAATTGAGACTTCACTGATCTCCTTTTTTTTGTAGAATCCAGGACTCACTAGTGGGTGACCACTGGCCATGGCCCACCAAATCAGCTGTTCTAGTCTGTTAATGCAGATGTAGCACTCTTAAGGTGCTACAAAGATATCTTTAGTGTCCCTTGGTTTCATTCTGTAAATATATTAACTAAGAGCTCAGAAATGCTAATTAATAACTGTGATAAAGAGAAGATGAGGTACTTGGAAGCATGGGTTACTGATATCATCCGAGGAGAAGAACATCCCTATATGTCCTGTTAAAGTCACAGATTGATGGGGGCACTTGACTGGCTTAGTTGGTAGAGTATGAGACTTGAATTTGAGACCCATGTTGAGTTACAGGGTTTACTTAGAAAAAAAATTTTTTTGATAAAAAATAAATAAATAAAGTCAAAGATTGATTTTAGACTAGAAATTTTTAAGATTTTTTTTTTTTAAAGTAATGTCTGCACCCAACATGAAGCTCATACTTAGAACCCTGAGATCAAAAGTCACATGCTCTACTGATTGAGCCAGCCAAATGCCCCTAGACTGGAAATATTTTTAAAAACACTATCCAAAAAAAAAAAAAAAAACCACTATCCAGGGATCCCTGGGTGGCGCAGTGGTTTAGCGCCTGCCTTTGGCCCAGGGCACGATCCTGGAGACCCGGGATCAAATCCCACGTTGGGCTCCCGGTGCATGGAGCCTGCTTCTCCCTCAGCCTATGTCTCTGCCTCCTCTCTCTCTCTCTCTCTCTCTCTCTCTCTCTCTCTCTATCATTAAAAAAAAAAAAAAAATACTATCCAGAGGTGCGTGGGTGGCTTAGTTGGCACAGCATCCAACTCTTGATTTTGGCTCAGGTTGCAGTCTCGGTCCTGGGATTGAGCCCCACATTGGGCTCTGCGTTCAGTGGGGAGTCTGCTTGGGATTCTCTCTCCCTCTTGCTCACTTGTACTCTCGCTCGCTCACTCGCTCTCTGTCTCTCTAAAATAAATAAATCTTCAGAAAAGAAAAGCAAAAATTACTATCCCAAGGGCTAATTCAAGTTGAAACAAGATTTAATACTTATTTTCAGTAGTATTCAAATTGACAAATTCTAAATAAAAGAATTTGGCAATGCATTGATTAAGAATTGATAATAATACGGGGATCCCTGGGTGGCGCAGCGGTTTGGCGCCTGCCTTTGGCCCAGGGCGTGATCCTGGAGACCCGGGATCGAATCCCACGTCAGGCTCCCGGTGCATGGAGCCTGCTTCTCCCTCTGCCTGTGTTTCCGCCTCTCTCTCTCTCTGTGTGACTATCATAAATTAAAAAAAAAAAAAAAAACAACAACAAAAAAACAAAAAAAGAATTGATAATAATACGGTAAATACTAATTTTTTTCATGTTTGTGCTTTTTAAAAAGCTTAACTTTAGATTGTCTTAATGTTGAAAACCAAATCTCATATGCCCAGTTAAATCATTCTAATTTTTGTAAATGTTTCTTTCCACGATCTTTAGCGTGTGATTTCTCCCAGCTGCAGGTCCTTTGGCTTCAGCCTGATTTCCTTCTTACCCACTTACAAATTCCATTCAAATGCTTCAAAACTGTGTCCTGGGGATCCCTGGGTGGCTCAGCGGTTTAGCGCCTGCCTTTGGCCCAGGGCGTGATCCTGGAGTCCCAGGATCGGGTCCCGCGTCGGGCTCCTGGCATGGAGCCTGCTTCTCACTCCTCCTGTGTCTCTGCCTCTCTCTCTATGTCTATCATAAATAAATAAATAAATGAATGAATGAATGAATAAGTAAATAAATAAGTAAATAAATAAATCTATCTATCTATCTATCTATCTTAAAAACAAAACCTGTGTCCCCCTAAACTTAGGTATATACAGGATTAAAAGTAGATTCCTAAAAAAAAAAAAAAAAAAAAAAAAAAGTAGATTCCTAGACTATTGTGTATTTTTCTGTTTACTGATAGCTGGGAGTTGAGAGAAGCTCTGGTTAAGGGGAACATAAAAGAATTGTTTCGCTGAGTGAAGTAAGTCAGTCGGAGAGGGACAAACATTATATGTTCTCATTCATGTGGGGAATATAAATAATAGTAAAAGGGAATATAAGGGAAGGGAGAAGAAATGTGTGGAAAATATCAGAAAGGGAGACATAACGTAAAGACTGCTAACTCTGGGAAACGAACTAGGGGTGGCAAAAGGGGAGGGCAGGGGGTGGGAGTGATTGGGTGACGGGCACTGGGGGTTATTCTGTATGTTGGTAAATTGAACACCAATTAAAAAAAAAAAACAGGCAATTTTCCAAACCAAAAAAAAAATTGTTTATAATGTTTCTATTCCCATCCACATCTTTAATAAAAGATTTATCAAATAAAACCTTTCGTATAAACTGGGAAAATACTTACTTTTTAAATTGTTCTCCCAATTGAGTATGATCTGTTCCTTTTTCCGTAATACATCTATTCCACACAGCATAGCTAGCTCTTGAAAGCCTTTTGGTACTAATATATCTTTGTTTCCTTTGATAATTAACTAGGTCAGTATTCGTGTTCCTTGTTGATTGAAGGCCTGTAGTTTCCCTGTTTGTCTCTCTAGCTCTCCTAATTAATTCTGTTTCAAGAGAAAACACAATAAACTTTTCTCACTTTGTTCCCCAGATAGGCTGAAATGTGACTCAAGGCTATCCTGAATTCTAGGATTTGACAAATTCTGTTTGTGGATAACTTGAATAATAATAGATACTTAGTAAAAATAAATACATTATCAGAGCCTAGGAAGAGAAGAGAGTAACAAATAAATTAAAAAGGACAAGTTTGGGGGGGAATTTTTTTCCCCTTTGGAATGCTGCAAATTGATTAGAATACTTGAAGTGTCATCTGTTTTTATTCCATTCAGATAAATGCCATTTCTTGACCACCTGACATAGAAATCACATATCTCTATTCCTTATTGTTCACTCTCTCTGTATCTTCACTGGCTGTGGATCTCTATATTAATAGCTTTATTGAAATAGGACTGACATGGAATAATTTGCACATATTGAAAGTATATAGTTGGATGAATTTTGATATATGTATATACCTCTGAAACCATCTCCACAATCAAGATAACATACCTCATGCCCTTTATAATCCATCTCCCCCATCTGCCCTTACCCCCTCTCCTCATCCCTAGGCAGCCACTGATCTATTTTCTGTCACTATACATTAATTTGCATTTTTTAGAATTTTACATAAACACAATCATACATAATCATAATCATTTTTTGTCTGGCTTCTTTCAGTATAAAGTTTTGGAGATTTGTCCATATTATTGTGTATATCAATAGTTCATTTCCTTGTATTGCTGGGTAGTTATTCCATTGTATGTTATATACATGTACGTATAGTGGTTTACCCATTCACCTGTTGTCAGATATCTGGAGTGAAATATACTTCTTAAAATAATTATGACCTTGGGGAATTTTTATTTTCTTCGTTTAACCAGCTGTTTTCCAGGAATTTAGATGCCAGGAAAGCTGAACAGAGAGCTACTTGAAAAGGTAGTTTACTTTGCCTTAAATTGACTTTCAGTGATTTCATGCTCTCTCGTCATTGGCAGGCTTTGGCGTTAAGATGTTGAGTACTGCCAACATGAAAAGCAGTCAGTACATTCCCATGCATGGCAAACAGATCCGAGGACTGGCTTTCAGTAGTCGGTCCAAAGGCTTACTACTCTCGGCTTCCCTAGACAGCACTGTGAAGCTAACCAGGTGAGTGCCTCAGGGAGGAAGATGGGGCCTGGGCTTTTAGTGTTGAACTGCATAGAAATATGGCAGTGTTTCCGTGTTAAGATGGCCTTAACTCTTTTTTTTTTTTTTGGTCTGAGGCGTTGTCTTCTGAGATCCAGAGTCATTGAATTTTTTTTTTTAAGATTTTATTTATTTATTCATGAGAGACACAGGCAGAGGGAGAAGCAGGCCCCATGCAGGGAGCCCGATGTGGGACTTGATCCCGGGTCTCCAGGATCAGACCCTGGGCTGAGGGTGGCACTAAACCGCTAGGCCACCCGGGTTGCCCAGGGTCATTGAATTTAAAATGTATTGCTTTTCAAAGTAGATACAATAGGCTACAAAACAGTATATGCAATGCCCTGTTTCTTTAAAAATGATCTGTATCACAACATACATCTTAAGCCAGGCAGATGAGAGAAACACCCTAGAGATGGTTGAATGACAATATGGAGGGAGCCTTGGTACTGGGCACCACGAGGTTACCTACCAGCTTGGAACTGCTTATTCCTGGTCTGTTACTGGGATCCTCCTGCTAAACAAAAATACTCTCCAGGAGCTTACTGTCTTGAGGTGTCGTGATTTCTCTCTCATCAGTAACCCTCAGTTACTGTATTTTATCCTTCATGTGCCCTGCAACTGCTATGACCCAGATCTGAATGTGCTGAGTGCCTTCATCTTTTAGAAAGTAGTTCTGATCAGACATCTGATGGTTGGCTTCCTGTTCTGCAGTTAAATCTGAGGCACATCATGATATCACTATCAGGCCTGATAAGCCTTCTGACTTTTTAAGAATGCTTCAGCTTGGGACACCTTGGTGTCTCGGCGGTTGAGCTCCTGCCTTCAGCCCAGGGCGTGATCCTGGAGTCCCAGGATCGAGTTCCACATCGGGCTCCCTGCATGGAGCCTGTTTCTCTCTCTCTGCCTATGTCTCTGCCTCTCTGTGTGTGGGTGTCTCATGAATAAATAAATAAAATCTTTTTTTAAAAAATGCTTCAGCTTAGCCCCAAAACTCAATATAACATTGTTTTATATTTATGTATGTGTTGTGTTTTTTCCTAGTGGTGTTAAAAAATAGGTGAAAAAAGTGCAGGTTAAACACCAAAGTGACATTAATGACTACCTCTGGGTAGTTATGGGTAGTTAGTTTTGTTTTTCTTGTAGGTAAATTCTAATTTTTTAGCGTTGAATATTTTACCATTGAATACCTGTATTATAGATAATTATGGAGAATTGAGGTAGAGTGGGGAATGTGCTGTTTAAATACCTTTTTAACTTATTTTATTTTCCTTACATTTCAAGAGGAAAACTTACATCCCCCAAAACAAATAATTTGTAATTAAAAGGGGTTACTAGGCAATCCCTAGAGAAACTTAGAAATCCCAAAATAGTTTGGATGTGTGGGTATGTTCTTAAGATTATCATTGGGGGCATCAGGGTGGCTCAGTCAGTTGAGTGTCTACCTTTTGCTCAGGTCATGATCCCAGGGTTCTGGGATTGAGCCTCACATTCAGCTTGCTGCTCAGCAGGAAGTCTGCCTCTCCCTCTCCCTCTGACCTCCACTCCCCCCCCCCCTTTGTGCTCGCTCTCTCACTCTCTCAAATAAATATCATCTGTTTTTTTAAAAAGATTATCAGTGAAATGATAATTTTTATATCTTTTTATATATTTGATTTTCTTAATGCGTAATTGTAAAACTCCTATATCTCCACAGCCTAGAGACAAATACAGTGGTCCAGACATATAATGCAGGACGTCCTGTCTGGAGCTGCTGCTGGTGTCTTGATGAAAGTAATCATATCTATGCCGGTCTGGTCAATGGTTCGATTCTGCTGTATGACCTTCGAAACACGAGCTCTCATATCCAGGAGTTAGCACCCCAGAAAGCCAGGTAGGGAGCCACTTACTTTTCCCTGTAGGTAGCAGCTTTCTGTTGGATATGAATCCTCTCTTTTGAGAATGTTTACATTTGGTCAGAATTTCTCACAGAGGGCAGTTCTCTGAGTCCAGTGATGTCTTCTCATTTTGGACTCCCTAAGATCCTTTGTATGTGTTCATGATATTTCTACATGGTAGAAAGTCCTAGTACCAAGTACAGCCAGGTTCATACAGTCACTCATCACCCAACATGGCAAAATGAAGTCAGATCTGTGTTCAAAACCCAGTTCTACTGCATAGGAGCTGTGTGACCTTTGTCACGTTTCTTGGCTTGTTAGAGCTATTGCAGAGGAAGAGATCAGTAAAAGGCCTATAAAAAAAAATGATTTAAAACTTCCCTAACCTCCAGCTAAACAAACTTGGTCTAAAGATACCATGTTACTATGATTTATCATTTATAATCCAGTTACAGAATTGGGAGATTTTTAGAGTCAGCCCAAATTCTGAGGATGGGTGGCCACCTGCACCACTATGACTCTTCAGAATGTGTTGAGTACCATTTGGGTGTAATATTCTCTTAAAGGCATAAATTTCTCAAAAGGAGAAGTGGTGGAGTCTGACTTAGGCCAAAATGAGAAGTATCTTAAAAGAGAATTTCTATTTCCAATGTGAATATATTTTGAAAGGGGGGCAGGGGATCTAAACAGAAAGATACCACTATAGTAACGATACAGTAATTGGTTACTAA
Source organism: Canis lupus dingo (assembly GCF_003254725.2). NCBI lineage: Eukaryota > Metazoa > Chordata > Mammalia > Carnivora > Canidae > Canis > Canis lupus. The sequence continues at coordinate 76,146,850 of NC_064247.1, forward strand.
ACCTAGGCTCAGCACTTTGGAGTCTTTTCATTTGGGTGGGGTAGACTCATGCTTCAGTTATGCGGGCCTGAAGACAACTGATGTAAACTTTTACAGATGTCAACTCCTAACAAACACGCTAACTGCCATTGATGTAGAGGGATCCAGACGGAGTAGGCAAGAACATGGAGCAAATAGCAAGGAAAGGGTATTTGTATGTAATGTTCATTTCTGCTTTAGTTTGCTTCATTGTGATAGGGCAATGAAAGAAAGCAGACCAAGTGACCCCTTTGGCAACTTCAGCAGAAGCAAAGTTCATAGGAATATAGTGGCAGGCTAATAACTTCTGAGAGAATTCTTGGCATACAGTTCTGGTCATATGCTTGCAGAAAGAGATTTAGAATATGTCTAAAGAAACAATCTTGTTTCTGAATTAAAATGTGGTTGCTTCAGGGACACCTGGCTGGCTCAGTTGGAAGAGCACATGACTTGATCTTCGAGGTCTTGAGTTGGAGCTCCATGTTGGGTGTGCAGATTACTTAAAAAGAAAAATGCAATTGCCTCAGGCTATATTTTAATTGAAGGATCTGTCAGCTACAGCTCTTTATTAGATGTGTGAGCTGCATTTCCTTTTTTTTTTTTTTTTTTTTTCCTGCGTTTCCTTTCTGACTTTACTTATGTCTGTGGCCAACCCCTTTACCAGAAGCTTCACACCAGTCAAGCTTCTTGGATTTATGATCTTGTACTGTTAGAGTAGGTTGGTAGTTTTGATCCAATGTCAAAGGATAGTGACCCACAGAAGGTCTTTATTTAACCTCTTCTGTAGAGGTAGGACTGCTCGGGGGCTCCTGACACGGGTCTGGAGTCTGGAATTGTACAAGTACTGGAATGTGAAACATAGTTTTCTTTCTTTCCCTCCAGATGCCCGCTGGTGTCCCTATCCTACATACCCAGAGCTGCCTCATCTGCATTTCCATATGGTGGGGTGTTGGCTGGAACTTTGGAGAACGCTTCCTTCTGGGAGCTAAAAATGGGCTTTTCTCATTGGCCTCATACGCTGCCCATGGAGCCAGGGGGCTATGTAGACTTTCAGACAGAGAGCAGCACACGGCACTGTCTTGTGACCTACAGGCCCGGTGAGTGTTAGGATGTCCTGGTCGGACTTTCTGTGGTTTGTCTGGGAGCACATTGGTTCAAGGGAGAGAGAGAGAGTTTGCCCTGCCCTTCAGATAGCACCAAGAAACCCCTCACAGACTAACAGCTCTTGCTACTGCATTCAGGATGGTGGCCCACCTACGGGATAACTGGGTAGCTCAACGGTTGAGCGTCTGCCTTCGGCTCAGGTCATGATCCCTGGGGTCTGGGATCGAGTCCCACGTCGGGCTCCCTGCATGGGGCCTGCTTCTCCCTCTGCCTCTGTGTCTCTCATGAATAAATAAATAAAATCTTTAAAAAAAAAAAAAAAAAGATGGTGGCCCCACCTTCCTCCCTAGAGCCTTCCTCTGCTCCTCACTTGTGTGAGGAATCCACCAGGTACTCTGTGGAGTGAGCTGGCCGCTTTAGGAGCCCCTGTAATTTAGAACAGTCATGAATTCAAGCCAGTGAGTCACCCTCAATGCAATTTTGTCTTCTGTTGCCCTTAAGGAAGATAAAAACCTGAGCCAGGGGTTTGGCAGGATATAGTGATTTCACTAAAAAGGATAGCTTAGGGGCAGCCCAGGTGGCTTAGCAATTTAGCGCCGCTAGCCTGCCTTCAGCCCAGGGCGTGATCCTGGAATCCCGGGATCGAGTCCCAAGTCGGGCTCCTTGCATGGAGCCTGCTTCTCCCTCTGCCTGTCTCTCTGCCTCTCTCCCTCTCTCTCTCTCTCTCTCTCTCTCCCATGAATAAATAAATAAAATCTTTTTTAAAAAAAAAAAAAAGGAAGGCTTAGGCTCAGAACTATTTCCCCCATAGGCAAAAATCTATTGGAAATAACTTGCTTTATCTTAGCCAGGGGTTCTGAATTTCATTTGTGCTGTATTATTTTGTTCTTGTTATTATGGTTGCTTTGTAGCTCTTCTTGTTGGTTTAATAAATTGTGGCTCTTCCACTCAGTCTGTAAGCATCTGCGGTTCAGGTACTTCGTGAATTTCTTTGGATCATCCCCATGGAGCAACATTGATTTCTCTGTCTCGTAGATAAAAATCACAGCACTTTACGAAGTGTGCTGATGGAGATGTCCTACAAGCTGGATGATGCTGGAGAGCCAGTCTGTATCTGCCATCCTGTACAAACGTTCCTTGGGGGACCCACTTGCAAACTACTGACCAAAAGTGCCATTTTCCAAAACCCAGAGAATGATGGCAGCATCCTGGTGTGTACTGGGGACGAAGCATCAAATTCTGCCTTGGTGAGCCTATTATCTTTTTATATAGAAATGTGCAGAGCGGGATCCCTGGGTGGCGCAGCGGTTTGGCGCCTGCCTTTGGCCCAGGGCGCGGTCCTGGAGACCCGGGATCGAATCCCACATCGGGCTCCCGGTGCATGGAGCCTGCTTCTCCCTCTGCCTATTTCTCTGCCTCTCTCTCTCTCTGTGTGACAATCAAAAATAAATAAAAATTAAAAAAAAAATTAAAAAAAAAAGAAATGTACGGAGCAGAAAGCCAAAGTTCTCCTTAATTGCACATTTCTGTGTGTGTGTGTGTCTGTAGGATTGCTTATTTTTATCCAAGTCACACTTTACATACTGCTCTGTAATTTGCTCTTCTTCCATTTAACTTTCTAGCATAGATATCTTTTCATTTTAGTATCTATCGATCCACCTCATTCTTTTTTACATGAGCTATAGTGTTCTATGGGCTGCCTTATGAATCTTTTTTTTTTTTTTTTAAGATTTTATTTACTTATTCATGAGAGGCACAGATTGAGAGAGAGGCAGAGACATAGGCAGAGGGAGAAGAAGGCTCCCTGCGGGGAATCTGATGAAGGACTCGATCCTGAGACCCCGGAATCATGACCTAAGCCGAAGGTAGACGCTAAACCACTGAGCCACCCAGGCATCCCCCAACTTATGAATCTTTAAAAAATAAAAATAATAAGGAACTACTGAAACACCTATAAAATAATGGATTCAGGGAGGCCTGGATGGCTCAATTGGTTAAGCATCTGCCTTCGGCCTGGGTCATAATCCCGGTGTCCTGGGATCAAGCCCCGAGTCCAACTTCCTGCTTAGCAGGGAGCCTTCTCTCTCCCTCTTCGGCTCCCCCTTCTTGTGCTCTCACTTTCTCAAATAAATCAAATCTTTTTAATAAATAAATTAATTAATTAATTAGTTGATTCAGGTACCAGTTTCATCAGTTCAGGGTGAAACCAACAGATGAATGATTGATGGGGAATTGTACAGTGGAAGAGTCAGTCTGTCGTGACCTGAACACATTGATCAACATTAACCTCACTGTAAGTGGGTTAACAAATAATTTGCCTCTTAATATAAGACAGTAAGAAGCTCATGGCGCCTTCTATAAAATGCCCTTGAACCTAAATCTAATGAAGCTTTGGAGCATTGCTGACTGATAAAGTTACACTAGCCACATAAACACTTGAAATGTGATTAGTGTGAATGAAGAACTTAATTTTTAAATTTTAATTTAAATGGCTTTATATGGCTAGTGGTCACCATATTGGATAACACCACTATAGAATAAGGGTAAAATGACATGAAGTAAGCAAAATAGATATAGATATAGATATAGATATAGATATAGATATAGATATAGATATAGATATATATCCCTTCCATCAAGAGTTGCAGGCATCTTGATGGAAGGGCTGAATGCTAGGCTTGGTTCCTAGATCCTCTCATGAGTAGACTCTTTGCTAATTACAGTGGCAAAGGCCACACCTAAACTATGCTGCATATCCTGGCTTTGTGAAGGTTAGGGACGGTCTGGTTTACTACCCAGGCAGTGCTCTCTGCAGCTCTTTGAAAGTTGTCTGATGGGATTAAGGGGGGCACTTGGGATGAGCACCAGTGATGTATGGAACTGTTGAATCATTGTATCGTATACCAGACACTAATATTACACTGTATGTTAACTAACTAGAATTTAAATAAAAACCTTTAAAAAACCCACAAAGTTGTTTGATGATAAAGCAAGCAAGTCCCCCAGGCTGAATTGAATGACTCCTGACCCTTATCTCTGTCTTTTTTAGCTGTGGGATGCTGGCAGTGGCTCGTTGCTGCAGGAACTGCAGGCTGGCCAGCCTGTCTTGGACATCTGCCCATTTGAGGTGAACCACAGTAGCTACTTGGCTACCTTAACAGAGAAGGTGGTCCACATCTATAGGTGGGAGTGACCGTGTCTGGAACTTAGCAGGCATGCTGCCGGTTTATATCAGATGTTTGCTAGCAGCTAGAAGCCCTGACCAAGATCTCTGCTTATTACCTGTGGTCTAGAACTTCTGGGATCATGATTCCTTTGGGTTGATGTAACTCTAAGACTCCAGGTCACTGAAACACTACAGATTGTATAATTGCAGTGTCCATCGAAAAAGTGACGGGTACTCCCATCTACATTATTCATGTCTCGGGTTAAAATCCTTCGTGAATCTGTTGGGAAGCTCTATTTCTGATCAGATGTTCTGCTGGACCTCATTTAGGATATGAGTGTACACCAAGCATTTTCTGAAGGATGTGACACCCGCCTAAGTGGTCTTGTCACTTGAGCTCTATGACTTGGGAATGAATGCTTATATCCCAGAAGGGACTAACCATCTTCATGTTGCTTGGATGCACTATGGATGCAGAAGAGTCTTCAGTTGAACACAAGAGGGCACTCTACAACCTGGTGAAGAATTTGCTCTATTTCTGACCTTGTGTGTTGACAACCTTTTAGTAACTTGGTCTCATCTCTGCAGAAGTGTGTGGTAGAACACATCTGGTCTGCTTTGTGGCAGCAACAGATCTACTCCAGATGTGCAGTGCCAGGATATTGGCCAGGCCGGAGATGGAGGCAGCTGATAATCTTACAGACCCTTTCCTAATGCTGAGTGCATTAAGTTCATCACATTGTAGGAGCCAAGGAAAGGGACCAGTTGTTTGAGCAGTAGAGAAGCCTCATTTTTTCTATGTAGCGTGGCACTTCGTGATTGGTTTTATATAAGCGAATGCCCTGAAAAACCACTCCTTTTCCCTCACACTAGGAAAAGATGAGTGATATGTCAAAGCTCTTACTCGAGTCTCCTAGTAAAAGAGATCAAGAGCAAAGGGCTAACCAAGAGAAGCTTACAAAAAGAGAAGCTGCTTAGACCACCCCTGAAAACAGGAGAAGGGCATGTCTCTTCCCTTTTGAAAGAGTTCCTGAGTAGAGCCAACCTCTAAAAGTAAGAGGTCTATTCTTGAGCGTCTTTAGAGTTCCCAGGTAGAGCCTTCCTCATGTGAAACGGATGTTTGGCTTTAGCTTTCTCTGATATGCCTCCCTTCCTAACCTTTTTTAAGAAGTGTTGTTAGAAAAATAGTTATGCTCAGGAAGATAATAGAGGTTGGAAGCTGGTGTGGATTGCAAGGAGAAGCCCGCCAGCTCTTATTCCAACCGTGGACTGTCCACCATCGCGAGCTGCACTTCTCTCCAGTAGAGGGCTCACTTATGTCTTTCGCTTTGCCTACCTCTACTCTGCTAAGCCACAGTCCACAACAGAACAGGCCTCAGGTATGGGGGTCAGTGCCCTGTTCTTAGAAACAGTATGGCCCACAGTGTGACTTTCTTAAATAATTGTTCTGGAAATGTTATTTTTTTAATTTTAAAACAGTTCCGGCCTGGCACCTCCTGAGCTATTGCCAGCATTTCTCACCAGCCAAGGGGTTATTGCAGTAGATTTCCCCAGAGTTCCAAGTTATAGTCGTGCCTTTTAAAGAATGTCCTCCTATTTTAATACATCTTTCCAAAAGCCAGTTTCCAGAGCCTGGGAAAGAACTTCCTTTTCTCAGAAGAGATAACTCCTTTCAATATGTTGATTCAGCATGACTACCGGGGCCTAGAGCATCAGTGGCAGAGAGGGATTTGGATTAAAGAGCAGAACTCCTCTGGTTTCAGAAGATTGTTAGAGACGATGCAGTTGGCTGGGACAAAACCTGGAGCGGGTTTAGGATGAGACTCGGGCTGAAAGTACACTCAGCTGATGCTGATCGGCTCCCCTGAGCATAGGAACCAAGGGACTTGTTACCACAGAAGTTGGGTGAATCTCAGGTCTTGCCAGTTCTTGCATTCCTCCAGTAAATGTGAGTGCTTAAGAAACAAATTGATGTAGCTTTTAACTGATTTCTTCAAAGGAAAAGACTTTGCCCCCAGCCACCCTAGCCCTGCTCCCTTCAGCCTGCAGGGGAGGACGTCTGGAGACCCCAGCCCTGGGCTCTCATGCAGCGCCAGGCTCTGCCCCAACATGTTGCCTCACCCCTGTCTCTAAGGTGGTTTTCCCATTTGAGAGTTTGGAGCTAAGGAGACTTAAAATACCTTGTACCTGCTTTGACAAACAAGGCCGTGGGATCTCTGTTCATGTTCTGTGTTTTAATGTTTGTGTACATGTTAATATGAAAATAAAGCATTTGCCGTGTGTATGAGCTCCTGGTGTCTTGTCTGACTGCCAGAGGTGGGAACATGTCTGCCTCTTGGGAAAGTGGTACAATCTCAGCCTGGGAGACTCCTTCATTTCATGCAGTACTGGGTCTGAATTACACAGGATGGTCTCTGGACCTGAAGTAAACATCTTATTTAAATTGATGAGATGATTTAACTGGCAGTTCTCTTCTGTTGCTAATGCGAAACTGTGTGTTTGCTTAAGAACTTGCCTACGTTGGTTATTTGTCTGTTTGCTCTTAGATCCAAGGGGATTAATCTTGGAAACTACATTTCCCAGACTCCCTTCGCCCACTGGCTTCCTTGGTACTTTCTTTGAATCCAGAAAACTAATGTGGGAGGAGAGGAGTGGAGGGGAGAACTTACCCTTTTATTTCTTTTAGTCTTTGGCAGCACAGGACAGTGACTGCAGCGCTGGGCAAGCATGGACTCTGGGTTCCTGCTCAGCACAGTTCTGGCCTCTTGCCTCGGTGTCTTTGTTCTGTTTAGTTCAGGAATTTCTGTGGCCATAAATCATGGTTCTGGGATTAGATGGGAAAGGCTGAAAATGCTTTCCAGCTGAACAGCGAATGGGGTATACTAGACTCCAGGAGGACTGTGCCGTTGTCCTGGGGCCTGGTCCTTCAACAGCAAATGACTGACACGGGTCCCAGGGTGGAAGGAAGCCCCGTGTTAAAAACCCAACGCCATATTTTTCTTTCCCACAGTACTCATTTCCCATGTCCGATTGGCTGCCAAGTGAAATCCTGGAAACAGACATTTGTGTGTCCTTGTCTTTTAATGAGTCAACTTCGATGTGTTGGTAACAACTGCTTCTATTTATCCCCTAAGTCCCATCCTGATCTATTGGTTAGAAAGCAGGGTGCGGAGTTGGCTGAGGGAGGAGCCTGCTGTGGAAATGGGAAGTGAGGATGGATGCCATGGACCCTCACCATCGCCCTGAAAAAGTAACAGTAGCTTTATCCAAACATGGCTATACTAAGCAGAAGGGCTCACCTAGAAGCTGGACATGGGCCGAAACTAATAATATCTGGATTTGGTTAAAAGGAAATGTTCCCCATTGAGAGGAAAACAAAGGAAGTTCAGAACTTCACTTAACAGATGATTGGGTAAAAAGACCTGGAGGTTTTCTGTTATGTAAGCTAAGCTCTGTGAGCTGCCAGTGGTTCAATGGACTGTGGGTTAATGTAAGTGGGGGCTTGGCAGACCACTTGTTCCTGGAATGAAGGAGGGAATATCTGCCCCTGGATAAAGACCCTCCCATCTGATTAAAATGCCAACACTACGAAAAAATAAAATGCCACCATGAGGTTAAAGCAGCACTTCCAGAAAGGTCCTGGTAAATTCCAAGACTTGAGCTCTAGTAGGGATGTTAGATGTTGGTGTGGTTCCACTGCTTCTCTTAAACATGGTGTAGAAAATTGGCTGTTTGGGGCACTTGTGTGGCACAGTGGTTGAGCGTCTGCCTTCGCCTACTGTTTGGGGCACTTGTGTGGCACAGTGGTTGAGCGTCTGCCTTCGCCTCAGGGCGTAATCCTGGGGTCCTGAGATTGAGTCCTCCCCCCAGGGGGCCTGCTTCTCCCTCTGCCTGTTTCTCTGCCTCTCTCTCTCTCTTTGTGTCTCTCATGAATAAATAAATAAAACCTTGAAAACAATTGATTGTTAATCAAGAGGTCCTTGTTCAGGGATCCCTGGGTGGCGCAGCGGTTTGGCGCCTGTCTTTGGCCCAGGGCGCGATTCTGGAGACCCGGGATCGAATCCCACATCGGGCTCCCGGTGCATGGAGCCTGCTTCTCCCTCTGCCTGTGTCTCTGCCTCTCTCTCTCTCTGTAACTATCATAAATAAATAAAATTTAAAAAAAATAAATAAAAGATTTTAAAAAAAAAAAAAAAAAAAAAAGAGGTCCTTGTTCATATCTGTATGCCCCCCTCAAAAGAAAAACCAAAAGATTATTAGATTAGCCAGCAACAGGCAGGAAGAAATGAGGTTCTGATGTAAAGGGTATTGAGGACAGGAGGAGAAATTGTTCTGGAAGCTTATGTCCTTTCAAATGCTAAAACCTAGCTTGTACCCCAATGGAACCTCTAGAACTGGCCCGGACACCAGGTCCCCTGATGAGGACGGTATCCTAACTGCTGAGAGTGACTACTTCACTAGGCAAACATATGCCCCTTTCTCAGTTCACATGAGTCACTTTCCACTGGAGTAAAGGAAAGGAAGCCTACATTACCAGATGCTAACATTTAAGTCTAAGACCCCTCTTCCCAAAAAAGGACATGAAATTCATTTGCAGGAAGGACTACAGTTTGTGCAACATGGCAAGTTGTAAGGGAGGGAGGACATCCGAATGTTGGTTCGTCTCTGGGTCTTAGATTCTCATAATCACTGACGTTTCTGCAACAGACATGTTCAGGTCCCTTAGCTATCTAGTTTGGGGGTGCCTGGAAGCATGTTAGGACATTTTTCATCCCTCAAGTCCTAATGGTGTGGTACACATTTTGTATGAAAGTAACGCTCAGAGAAGTTACAGGACTTGCCCCGGTGCGGTGGCTCATGAAAATGAGCCGCTCACAACTCCCACCGATGGCAAGCCTAACTGCTTCCTGTTCGAGCTGCTAAGCTCTGAAAACCCGTTAGTGCCTCCACAGCAAGACCGCCCTTCCCAGTGACTGAGGATGGCAGGGATACTGAGGCAGGCCCATTTCTAGGAGGAGCTGAACTCCTGACAGGCTACTTTAGCTTGAGGAGTCTCCCATGGCCTTAGCCAAACCTTTTTTTTTTTTAAGAGTTAATTTATTTCAGAGAAAGAGTGTGTGCATGGTGGGAGAGACTGGAGGAGAGAAAAGAGATGAGAGAAGCAGACTCCCCGCTGAGTGCAAAGCCAAGCACAGGGCTTGATCCCAGGACCCTGAGATCATGACCCGAGTAGAAATCAAGAGTCCAGTGCTTAACTGACTGAGCCACCCAGGCGCTGCCTTAGCCAAACATTAAGAGTGGAAGTGCAGGCGGGGCATCTGGGTGGCTTAGTGGCTTAACAGTTATGTGCTGTTAAGTTTATTTTTTATTTAAGTAATGCCTACACCTAGAATGGGACTCAGCCCACAATCCCAAGATCAAGAGATGCGTGCTTTTCCCACTGAGCCAGCCAGGCTCCCCTATCCTATTTTCTGGGGTTTTTTGTATGGTAGCCATCCTACTGACTGTGAGGTGGTAACTCACTGTAGTTTTGATTTGCATTTTTCTGATGTTATTAATGTTGAGCATCTTTTCCTGTGCTTATTGACTATTTGTGTATCTCCTTTGGAGAAATATTCAAGTACGTTGCCCATCTTTTAATTGGATTGTTTGGGTTTTTGTTGATGGTTAATTCACTTTTATTGTCTGCTTCCTGGCAAACCTAGACTAATAGATGTAGTGCTATTAGTACTCCAGAAAATGGGGATGATGGAACCCCAGAATAAAACTTCAAGAAGCCAGGAGGCCACAATTATCATGATTACTAGCAAGACTGAAGAGGTAACCAAGGGGCCAATCAGCAGGTAGTTGTGGAGTGGGTTACTAAAAGATAGCATCCCTAGGGACAAAATAGACTCAGTCAACAAGGGTGATTTTTAACATCCATAACCAAAAAAAGCCCACAAGAGTGGAGGAACAGGAGGCCAAGGGTGGCCATCCCCAGGAAGTCATGCTCCCATGCTGTTGCTAGACCTGAGCCAATTTTCAGATCCAGAACCCATTGATGAACTAGTAGCTGGGAGCCTAGGAACAAACATCCTGCAACACCATGGCAGATACATACCACGACAGTGATTCCCTCTGTCCTTCCCCCAAAGAGATTTATGGCCATTTACTTGGGTGACCATACACTCGCAAAAGGGAAACAACCAAATATTTTGAGGCGTGTTGGACACTTGGTCTGAGTTGACACTGACAGAGACCAAAAGCATCATCAGCTCCCTGGCCTCTGGGGGCCAGTGATGAATGGAGTCCTGGCTAAGGTATGGCTCATAGTCCCACCACTGGATATGTGGATGTACCCGGTGATCATTTCCCCAGTCCCCAAATATATAACTGGAAATCTAGAATAAAAACCGCATTGTGTTTCTGGCCTGGGCGGTAAGAATTATAACAGGAAAGGCTAAGTGTAAACCTTGGAAACTGCTCTCATCACTGGCCAAAATAGTAAATTAAAAGCAATGTCCTATTGGGGGGATGGAGGATGGTGGAGATTAGAGCCACCATTAAAGACATGAAAGATGCAAGTGTGACCCTGAAAGAGTCAGGGTGAAAAATATTCCTAAGGAGTGGAATTGTAAGCTGTACTTTGACTTTCCACTTTGTATAGAAGGACAAGTGGGGGACACCTGGGTGGTTCAGTGGTTGAGCATCTGCCTTTGGCTTAGGACATGATCCTGCAGTCCCGGGATCGAGTCCCACATCGGGCTCCCTGCATGGAGCCTGCTTCTCCCTCTGCCTGTGTTTCTGCCTCTCCCTCTCTGTGTCTCTCATGAATAAATAAATAATTTTTTTTTAAAAAAAAGGACAAGTAGGGACGCCTGAGTGGCTCAGCAGTTGAGCACCTGCTGGTTGGGCCCAGGGTATGATCCCGGATTCCCAGGTTCGAGTCCCACATGGGGCTCCCTGCATGGAACCTGCTTCTCCCTCTGCCTGTGTCTCTGCCTCTCTCTCTCTCTCTCTCTCTCTCTCTCTGTGTGTGTGTGTGTGTGTGATGAATAAATAAATAAAACCTTAAAAAAAAAAAAAGGACAAGTGGTCTAAAGTGAGATTATATAAAGGTTCCTGGGTGGGGTTCAATGGCTTGGTGGATGTGGATGAATTATATGGAAGAAGGCATACCATGTAATTTTTATCATATGACAATGCTTACCAGAAAACCTACACCACGGAAGAGGCCCTGAACAATCAAACAGGCAAGATGACTAGGTCAATTCACAGCCAGTCTTCAGCCCCTGCAGAACTTGACATGCTGGGTGCATGAACAGATTGGCCATGGTGACAGAGATGGAGGCAAGGTATGGACTCAAAGTCCATATGGAAGAATGGACTCCCACTTACCAAGCCTGCCTCTGAATGTCCACCTTGTCAGCAGTAGAGACAACACTGGGTCTCTGATATGCTCTACTCCTAGAGAAGATCAAGCAGCTATGTGCTGTTAAGTCAGCTACAATGTGCTCCTTCCCTCCGAAAAGGCCAGCAACTCATCCTTAAAAGGCCAGATCCCTATTCTGGGTATGGATTTGCCTTTCTTGCTCTCAGAACTTCAGCGAGCAGAATGCCTGACTGAGGCACAGATTGTCACACAGTATAACATCTCACCCAGGGGACCCACTTTATGGTGAAGGGATTGCAGAAGTAAACCCTTGACCATGGGATCTGCTGGTCATATCATTTACCACACCATCCAGAAGCAGCCAGCTAATGGAATACTGGTAATGACCTTTTTTGTTTTTTAATTCTGTTGTCTTTTTTTTTTTTTTTTTTTTTTAAGATTTTATTTATTTGGGAGAGAGAGAGAAAGCACACCAGCAGGGGGAGTGGCAGAGGGAGAGGGAGAAGCTGGCTCCCACTGAGCAGGGAGCCCGATGCAGGGTTCTATACCAGGACTCTGGGATCACGACCTGAGCTGAAGGCAGACGCTTAACCAACTGAGCCATCCACCCAGGCACCCCTGGTAATGATCTTCTAAAGGCACAGCTGAAGCACTAGCTGAGAAGCAACACTCAAAGAACGGGGTGCCATTCTTCAGGATACAGTATTAAATAAAAGACCTTTATTTTTTTATTATTTATTATTTATTTATTTATTTATCTTTATAAAAGACCTTTATATGATGCTGTTACCCCAGAACAGGTAATCCATGGGTCCAGGAACCAATATGGGGAAACAAGAGTGAACCCACTTACCATCACTCTCGATGATCTGGGTAATTTTGTGCTTCCTACCCAGCAACTCCTGTCTCCACATGGTTGAAGTTCCTGTGTCCCTATTATAGGGAGTACATCTTGCCAGAGGAGACACCAAGGGTCCTACTGAACTACAAGTTATGACTGCAACTTTAGGACCTTGTGCCCAAGGATCAGTAGGTGAGAAGAGGAATCACCAAACTGGCAATGGAAACTAACCCTGATTAACAGGAGGAAGTAGGGCTGCTTGTGCATAATGGGGGTGGGAAGAAATTCCCAGGTAGTCCACTCAGGTGCCTTCTGGGTGCCCCTCTGTAACTATAAACAGACATGTGCAACAATACTACACCAGACTGAGAAGGGTGTGATGACCAAGAGTTCAGACACAACCACCACCAACAACCACAACCACCACCCAGCAATGAAGGCTTCGGTCACATTATCAGGTAATCCACCAAGACTTCTAAGGTGCTAACTGAGGCTAAAAGTAATTCAGAATTGAGAAAGAAATGGGTGACTACTAGTTTCAGGCCCGAGATCATTTGTGATGATAGATGTTACTTTATCCCACGAATCTCCCTCATCTGAGTTTTTCCCTCAGAAAGAAAGATCCATTGAAACTATGGAGTAGGGGCATCTGGGTATTCAGTGGTTGAGCGTCTACCTTTGGCTCAGGACGTGATCCCGGGGTCCTGGGATCAAGTTCTGCTTCTCCCTCTGCATATGTGTCTGCCTATCTCTCTGTGTCCCTCATGAATAAATAAATAAAATATTTTAAAAAAGAACTATGAAGTAGCTGTTCACCAAACTAATGTAGAGAAATAAATCTGTGGGATCCAAAGGTTAGAATATCATGGTCATGAAAATTTGCCTCTCACTCAGGTCTCCAACTGTGAACATAGCGTTGACCAATCTTCCCAGCTGCTGTGCTCTGAAATCTGCCACCTTCACTCTGAGGCCACATTCCCCATGGCTTACTCCCAGCCAATGAGTGGGTGTGGCGGAGGTGCCCAAGCCGGCTCATTCCTGGGAAGTTTTCAACCTAATAAGTCTCTTCCATAGCTAATCCTGTCTGGAGAATGCTTTTTTTTTTTTTTTTTTAGGTCTTATTTATTTAGTAACCTCTACACCCATTTAGTAACCTCTACACCCTACCCAACATGGGGGTTATTTAGTAACCTCTACACCCATTTAGTAACCTCTACACCCTACCCAACATGGGGCTTGAACTCAGGATTCCTGAGATCAAGAGTCACATGTTCTTCCGACTGAGCCAGCCAGGCATCCCTGGAGATTGCTTCTCATAGAAACCAGAATAACCCACCAGTAGGCAAAATGGTGGAGTAGATAATGAAACCCAGACAGCCTATTCCGGCTCTCCTAACCTACAATACTATCCCTCAGCATGAAATAGGAAGTGTTCAGAAATAATTGCTGTATAAACAAACAAATACAAAAATGACATGTTGATAAGCAGTTAATTTTCCCAGGGAGGTTGAAACTTTTGAGATGAGTATTGAGGGATAAGAAAAGAAGTTTTAGGATGAAAGTGTTAGAACTTCATGGGTCAATGTTACTTCTATTTGATCTTGAAATCTTGGGTACACCAAAGGTCAGAAGGCTGCCCGGGGAAAAGGAGACCGCCCATGCAGTCCTACACGAGAGCAACTGTTTCCAGCGACCCGCAGAGATCAGTGTTGGTTTGGTTGTTGAGAAAAGCATACTCCTGGCTACTGTAATTAGAAATATTTGAAAATTGCTCCAGGTGATTCAGCTGCACAGTCAAGTTTGGAAATGTACTGCTGAACTCTGGAAGCTGCCAAAGTCTTTAAATCAGAGTAAGAAGGGGCGGGGGAGTGCTCTGACCAATCACCTCCTTTCACCTTGCTGGCCCAAACAGCAGGTGCGAGAGCAACTGGAGGGCTTCCTGGAAGTAGGAACTTTTCAGATGTTCAGCAGTAGGAGAAGCAGCTCGGCCATTTCAGTAAATCCTCACTGATTGCCCTCCGCATACACAGCACCATGCTGAGCACTGTGCAGGTGTTGTGAGGGGGTTAAGACTCCACCTTTACTAACTCTTAATTGGCAATTAAATCATACCCCTGCTGAAACTCTCCAAGAGCGTCCCATTGCACTTAAAGTGGACTTAAACTTCACGCAATTGTTTTTCTATTTATCCCACGTGTTATTTTATTCCTACCCCTTTTGTCTTCTTTTTTTTCTTAGAGACTTTATTTATTTATTCATGAGTGACACACAGAGAGAGGCAGAGACATAAGCAGAGGGAGAAGCAGGCTCCCTCCAGGGAGCCTAATATGGTACTCAATCCCATGACCCAGGGATCACGACCTGACCCAAAGGCAGATATTCAACCACTGAGCCACCCAGGTGCCCCCACTTTTTGTCTTCTTTTGGATTAATCATGTGCTTTTTATTCCAGTGGGTTTGCTTTTTTCTTCTATTAGCTTTAGACATACACATTCTTGTTGTGTTCTTTTAGTGTTTACCCTGGACTCTAAGGCCTAGAGAGCACAATCCATGTCCTAGATTATATACTATGTGAGTCATATAGCTCACTGTTACATCTGTTATAAATCCCTCATTATCATTGTTTATAGCAAAATTAATTGTCCACATATTTATTCCATCACTGCTCTTTATTCCTTCCTGCAGTCCTGTGCTTCTGACAAATTGTTTTCCCTCAGCCTAGAGTAGGGTAGGTCTGCTAGCAATGAGTTATCCATCTTAGCTTCAGCTTGTCTGAAAATGTCTCTAACCTTTTTTAAAATGGCTGCAATTGGGGGCACCCAAGTGGCTCCGTCAGTAAGTGTCTGCCTTCAACTCAGGTCTTGATCCTAGGGCCTTGGAATCAAGTCCCACGCTGGGCTCCCTGCTCAGCCGGGAGTCTGCTCCTCCTTCTCCCTCTGCCCCTCCCCATGCTTGTACTCTCTATCAAATAAATAAAATCTTCCCCAAATGAATGAGAACATATAATGTTTGTCCTTCTCCAACTGACTTACTTCACTCAGCATAATACCCTCCAGTTCCATCCACGTTGAAGCAAATAGTGGGTATTTGTCGTTTCTAATGGCTGAGGAATATTCCATTGTATACATAAACCACATCTTCTTTATCCACTCATCTTTTGGTGGACACCGAGGCTCCTTCCACAGTTTGGCTATTGTGGCCATTGCTGCTAGAAACATCGGGGTGCAGGTGTCCCGGTGTTTCATTGCATCTGTATCTTTGGGGTAAATCCCCAGCAGTGCAATTGCTGGGTCGTAGGGCAGGTCTATTTTTAACTCTTTGAGGAACCTCCACACAGTTTTCCAGAGTGGCTGCACCAGTTCACATTCCCACCCACAGTGCAAGAGGGTTCCCTTTTCTCCACATCCTCTCCAACATTTGTGGTTTCCTGCCTTGTTAATTTGCCCCATTCTCACTGGTGTGAGGTGGTATCTCATTGTGGTTTTGATTTGTATTTCCCTGATGGCAAGTGATGCAGAGCATTTTCTCATGTGCATGTTGGCCATGCCTATGTCTTCCTCTGTGAGATTTCTCTTCATGTCTTTTGCCCATTTCATGATTGGATTGTTTGTTTCTTTGCTGTTGAGTTTAATAAGTTCTTTATAGATCTTGGAAACTAGCCCTTTATCTGATACGTCATTTGCAAATATCTTCTCCCATTCTGTAGGTTGTCTTTGAGTTTTGTTGACTGTATCCTTTGCTGTGCAAAAGCTTCTTATCTTGATGAAGTCCCAATAGTTCATTTTTGCTTTTGTTTCTTTTGCCTTCTTGGATGTATCTTGCAAGAAGTTACTGTGGCCGAGTTCAAAAAGGGTGTTGCCTGTGTTCTCCTCTAGGATTTTGATGGAATCTTGTCTCACATTTAGATCTCTCATCCATTTTCTTTTCTTTCATCCATTTTGAGTTTATCTTTGTGTATGGTGCAAGAGAGTGGTCTAGTTTCATTCTTCTGCATGTGGATGTCCAATTTTCCCAGCACCATTTGTTGAAGAGACTTTCTTCCAGTGGATAGTCTTTCCTCCTTTATCGAATATTAGTTGCCCATAAAGTTCAGGGTCCACTTCTGGGTTCTCTATTCTGTTCCACTGATCTGTGTGTCTGTTTTTGTGCCAGTACCACACTGTCTTGATGACCACAGCTTTGTAGTACAACCTGAAATCTGGCATTATGATGCCTCCAGATATGGTTTTCTTTTTTAAAATTCCCCTGGCTATTTGGGGTCTTTTATGATTCCACACAAATCTTAAAATAATTTGTTCTAACTCTCTGAAGAAAGTCCATGGTATTTTGATAGGGATTGCATTAAACGTGTAAATTGCCCTGGGTAACATTGACATTTTCACAATATTAATTCTGCCAATCCATGAGCAGGGAATATAAATAATAGTGAAAGGGAATATAAGGGAAGGGAGAAGAAATGTGTGGGAAATATCAGAAAGGGAGACAGAACGTAAAGACTGCTAACTCTGGGAAACGAACTAGGGGTGGTAGAAGGGGAGGAGGGCGGGGGGTGGGAGTGAATGGGTGATGGGCACTGGGGGTTATTCTGTATGTTGGTAAATTGAACACCAATAAAAAATAAATTAAAAAAAACAAATAAAATCTTTAAAATAAAAATTTAAACTATATTACTATATTAACTATAGTTAAATAATTTTTTTATTCAGGTGAAATTCACATAACTTAAAATTCACTACTTTAACCATTTTTAAGGGTATGATTGACTATTTTTTTTACTGTATCCACAGTCTCCTGTAACCATCACCACTATCTGATTCCAGAATATTTCCATCGCCCCCAAAAGAACCTCCGTACTTTTCAAGTATCCCCTTCCCCCATCTCTTGGAAACCATTAATCTACATTTTGTCACTATGGATTTGCCTGTTCTGGATATTTCATATACATGCAATCATATAGGGGCACCTAGGTGGCTCACTCCCTTAAGTGTCTGCCTTCAGCTCAGGTCATGATCTCAGGGTTCTGGGAGGGGAGTTTGGGCTCCCTGCTCAGTGAGGAGTCTGCTTCTCCCTCTCCTGCTGCTCCACTCGTGCTCTCTCTCAAATAAATAAAATATTTAAAAAGAAAACTAAAAAAATAAATGCAATTATACAAGAGGTGATCTTTTGTGTCTGGCCTCTTTCATCTTGGTTCATTCACATTGTAGCACGTATCAGGACTGAATTCATTTTCATGGCAGAGTAATATTTCATTGTATGGATATACCACTTTTATTTATCCATCCATCAATTCACAAACATTTGGGTTGTTTCCACCTTTTGGCTATTATGCATAATGCTTCTATGAACATTTATGTTTCTGTATGAACATGTATAATTTTGGGGATGCCTGGATGGCTCAGTGGTTGAGCATCTGCCTTTGGCTCAGGGCATAATCCTGGGGTCCTTGGGATCAAGTCCCTCATCAGGCTCCCTGCAAGGAGCCTGCTTCTCCTTCTGCCTATGTCTCTGCCTCTCTGTGTGTGTGTCTCTCATGAATAAATAACTAAAATCTTAAATAAAGAAGTGGCTATTCAAATATTTTGTCCACTTTAAAACTAGATTATTTGGAGGCACCTGGGTGGCTCAGTTGGTTAAGCATCTGACTTTGGCTCAGGTCATGATCTCAGGGTCCTTGGATCGAGCCCCATGTTGGGATTCTCCACTCTGGGGATTCTGCTTCTCCCTCTCCCTCTTCCTTTGCCTCTCCCCCTGCTCTTGTTGTCTCTCAAATAAATACATAAAATATTTTTAAAATTGAATTATCTGTGTTTTTATTATTGAGTTGTAAGATTCTATACATATTCTGGATGCAACAGATATAATTTGTAAATATTTTCTCCAATTCTGTGGATTGTCTATTCACTATGAAAGTGTTCTTGATGCATAGAAGTTTTACATTTTGATGAAATCTAAGTTATCTGTTCTCTTTTTTTGCTTGTGCTTTGGATATCATATTTAATTTACCTTCATTTATGAAGTACATCTTCCCTAGGTATAGAATTTTAGGTTAGCAATAGTTTAAATTTTTTTCTTTCAGTATTTAAATTATGTCATCCTACTGCTTTCTGACATTCATAGTTTCTCTCTCTCTCTCTTTTTTTCCCAAAGAATTTATTTATTTATTTGAGAGAGAGAAAGAGCAAGCACAAGCAGGAGGGGGAGCAGAGGGAGAGGGAAAAGCAAATTCCCCACTGAACAGGGGCCTAACACAGTGCCAGATCCCAGGACCCTGAGATTATGGCAGAGCTGAAGGCAGATGCTTAACTAACTGAGCCACCCAGACACCCCTGGCTTCCATAGTTTCTACAGAAAAGTCAAATATTAGTGTTATTGTTCCTTTGGAGATAATATGTCTTTGTCTGCCTTTCAGATTTTTTATCTTTTTGATTTTCAGCAGTTTCATGATGATGCGCCAAGATGTATTCTTTGTGTTTATCTCTTAGGGTTCCTGGAACTTCTTGAATCTATAGGTTGATATCTTTCATCAGTTTGAGGAAATTCAAAGCATGTCTCTTCAAATATTGAGCTATACCATTGTCTTTCTCCTCTCCTTTTGGGATTCTAGTTATATATGTACGTTAGAACTTTTGACTATGTCCCACATATCTCTTCCACTCTGTTCTTTTTAAAAATCTTTTTTCCTTAAAATAAAATAAAATCCAAGACACCCAGCTGACTGAGGCACCCAGGTGTCCCCCTTTTGGTTTTCTATTGACCTGTTTCCTGGTGATAATTCTGTTTTCTGCTATATCCAGTACCATAGGCTAAATATTTGTGTCCCCCAAAAATCATGTTGAAATCCTAACTCTAATATGTCTGTCAGCTTTTAAGATTTTTTTCTTTCTCTTTTAATGAGATGGATCTCTCATGATTGGGAATAGCGTCCTTCTAGTAGAGACCCCAGAGAGCTCCATAGTGACTTTATGCCATGTGAGGTTATAGTAAAAAGACAGGGCTGTCTATGAGCCAAGAAGTTGGCCCTCACCAGACCTGGAATCTGCCAGCATCTGGATCATGAATTTCCCAGCCTCCAGGACTGTGAACAATAAATTTCTATTGTTTTAAGGCACCAATCTATGGTATTCTGTAATAGCAACCAGACTAAGACATCCTGTTAAAATCATCTAACAAATTTTAATTCTGTTCTAAAATGTCCATTTGATTATTTGTATAGAATCCAATTTTCTGTTGAAATACATTTTTTTCATTTATTTTTTCTTTTCTTCTCTTTTTAAAAAAAATTCTTAAAGGTTTTATCTATTCATGAAAGACACAGGAAGAGGCAGAGGGAGAAGCAGGCTCCATGCAGGGAGGCCAACGTGGGACTCAATCCCTGGTCTCCAGGATCACACACTGGGCCGAAGGTGGCGCTAAACCGCTGGGCCACCTGGGCTGCCCTCTTCTCTTTTTTTAAAAGTAATCTCTACATTCAGCATGGGGCTCGAATTTACAACCCTGAGATCAAGAGTCACATACTCCACCGAGTGAGCCCACCAGGTGCCTTTATTTGATATTTTATTTTCTATATATACTAGTCGCAGCTATTTTAAGGTCCTTATCTGATTGAGTTCAATATCTTTGAATCACAGGGAGTTTGTTTTTGTTGACTTTTTTAAAAATTTATTTATTTTATTTTTTATTTATTCATGAGAGACACAGAAACAGAGGCAGAGACACAGGCAGAGGGAAGAGAAGCAGGCTCCATGCAGGGAGCCCGATACAGGACTTGATCCTGGGACCCAGGATCAAGCCCTGGGCTGAAGGCAGACACTCAACCTTGGAGCCACCCAGCCGTCCTATTGTTGACTTTTTTTTGGTAAGATTTTTTTTTTTTTTTTTTTTTTTTAAGTAGTTTTCAGGATCTCATGACCCTGAGATCAAGAGTCACATGCTCTACCAACTGAGCCAGCCAGGTGTCCACTGACTTTTTTGTTCTTTTTGGCTTTAATTATTCAGCTCAGTTTTGTTTGTTTTTAGCATGCCTTGTAATTTTTGATTCAATGCTGGATCATGCAGATTAAAAATTATGGAGACTTTCGATGACATTATCTGTTTCCAGAAAGATAATGTTTTCTTCTTGTAGACAAAGTCCTGGTGGGTCACTGGCCCATTGAGGTATGTTTTAGGCTTTATTAGGGTTAGACTATTGTAGTTTTTGCCTTTTATTCTAGGGCAGTATCTCCTCAGGTGGTGTCCTTTCTCCTGGGGTGTGACTTTTGTTCCCAGGGAGTAACCCTTCTGAGGCCTCAGCTTAGAGCCTGGGGTGTTTACCAAGGACTATATGCCTCAGCAGGGTTTAAATTCTAACTTCTATTTCCCGGAGCACACAAGAGGCTGCGGAAAACTCTCGATTTATTGCTCTCTCAGCTATTATTTTCTTCTGGGTTTGCAGAGTCTATCCCTATGCTTGCACAGCTTAAGAGTCAGCCAGAGACTTGAGAGAAATTTATTCACAGATTTTTGGCTCTTTCTCTGTGGTTTTCTTCTCTCCAGTCCCAGCCATTTCGGGGGGCTCTCCACTCCTACCTGTGTGTTTTCGGCCCGATGAGATTGGTACTTTCTGCACGGGCTCAATTCTTTTGCACTACAATTTAGATAGTCCAACTCAGAAAACATCTGGGCTGTGTAATTCCCTTTTCTCAAAGAGTGCAACCCTTCATTTCCTGATTGCATTGGTTACTTTCTAACTCCTTTCAAAGATATTTTATATATTTTGTTAGCTTTTATGTTTTTCTTTCAATGGAAATACAAACTCTCTGTTTAGTGTCAGAATTCTCCTTCAGGGGACACCTGGGTGGCTCAGGGGTTGAGCGTCTGCCTTTGGCTCAGGGCGTGATCCTGGAGACCCGGGATCGGGTCCCGCATGGGGCTCCCTGCATGGAACCTGCTTCTCTCTCTGCCTGTGTCTCTGCCTCTCTCTCTCTGTATCTCTCATGAATAAATAAATAAATATATCTTAAAAAAAAATTCTCCTTCAGTTACATGGATATATATGGCCTAAAGGGCCCTCTCTCTATGATCTGCTCCCTGGCCAGTTCCTGATTCTTTCTCCTTCCCTTTTTTCATTTTAATTCAATAATTTAGGCCTTTATTTTGTTGTTGTTGTTGTTGTTTAAAATTGCATTTATTGGGATGCCTGAGTGGCTCAGCGGTTGAGCATCTGCCTTTGGCTCAGGGCGTGATCCTGGAGTCCTGGGATCGAGTCCCACATCAGGCTCCCTGCGTGGAGCCTGCTTCTCCCTCTGCCTATGTCTCTGCCTCTCTCTCCATGTCTCTCATGAATAAATAAAACCTTTAAAAAATAAAATTGCATTTATTTATTGAGAGAGAGAGTGCAGATAAGAGGGGTGGAGGAAGAGGGAGAAGCAGACTCCC
This sequence comes from Canis lupus dingo, assembly GCF_003254725.2. Classification (NCBI taxonomy): domain Eukaryota; kingdom Metazoa; phylum Chordata; class Mammalia; order Carnivora; family Canidae; genus Canis; species Canis lupus. The sequence continues at coordinate 76,168,768 of NC_064247.1, forward strand.
GCTGAGCAGGGAGCCTGATGCAGACTCAATCAATCTCAGGGTCCAGGGATCTTGACCTGAGCTGAAGGCAGACGCTTAACCCACTGAGCCACTCAGGGGCCCGATAGACCTTTATTTTGAGATTTTATTTATTTATTCACAAGAGACACAGAGAGGCAGAGACAGAAGCAGGCTCCAAGCAGGGAGCCCGATGTGGGACTCGATCCCGGGACTCCAGGATCACACCCTGGGCTGAAGGCAGGTGCTCAACTGCTGAGCCACCCAGGCATCCCTAGACCTTTATTTTGAATGCTTATTCCCACATTAGGGTCTTGAATTTGTTAATCTCTGCTTTTGCAACCTTTTGGCTCTGGTCTAAATGTTTGTGTCTGCCCCTAAATGTACATGTTGAAATCCTAAGAGCCAATATGACTGTATTGGGAGACAGAACCTTTTGGAGGTGCTTAGATCATGAGAGGAGAACCCTCATAAATGGGATTAGGGTTTTTATCCCAGAGCTCCCTAGCCCCTTCCACTATGTGAGAAAACAGCAAGAAGTCAGCAATTTGCAATCAAGAAGAGGCTTCACCAGAACCTGGCCATGCTAGCACTCTGATCTTGGATTTCCAACCACCAGAACTGTGAGAAACAAATGTCTGTTGTTTATAAGCCACACAGTCTGTGGTATTTTGTTATAGCAACCTGAGCAGGCTAAGACAACTTCAGATCCAGATTTTTTACATGGCTGGCATCTTTATGGTGATTAGCTCTTAGTTCAATTATCACTCAGAAAGTTTTTCCCCAGCTGCCTTTATTTTTTTTTTAATTTTTTTTTAAAATTTATTTATGATAGTCACAGAGAGAGAGAGAGGCAGAGACACAGGCAGAGGGAGAAGCAGGCTCCATGCACCGGGAGCCCAATGTGGGATTCGATCCCGGGTCTCCGGGATCGCGCCCTGGGCCAAAGGCAGGCGCTAAACTGCTGCGCCACCCAGGGATCCCCCCAGCTGCCTTTATATAAAAGCCTCTCCCTACCTCCATCACCCCATATATCTTATATATATTTTTTTTATCTTATATTTTCTTCATAGCACTTAAATGGTCTGAAATGATCTTGTTCTTTGTTTACTGTCTTATTGTTTATCTCTCATATAAGTTAATTTTTAAAAAATATTTTATTTATTTATTCATGAGAGTCACAGAGAGGCAGAGAGAGAAGCAGGCTCCCTCCTGGGAGCCCTATGTGGGACTCGATCCTAGGCCCCTGGGATCATGCCCTGGGCCAAAGGCAGATGCTCAACCACTGAGTGACCCAGGTGCCCCTCATATAAGTTGATTTTTGAGCAATGCCTATCATAAAAAAAGAAAGATAAATAGACACCTATTGAGTGAATCAAGGAAGTCAGGATCAAGAAACAAAAGGTACAGGGATGCCTGGGTGGTTCAGCGGTTAAGTGTCTGCCTTTTGATTAGGTCATGATCCTGCATTCCCAGGATCCAGTCCCACATCAGGCTCCCTGCAGAGAGCCTGCTTCTCCCTCTGCCTGTCTCTGCCCTCTCTCTCTCTGTGTCTCTCATGAATAAATAAAATCTTAAAAAAAAAAAAAAGGTACAATAAAGGGTGAAATGAGTTCATAGTTTGGGATAGTCTTTTTTTTTTTTTTTTTTTTAAGATTTTATTTGAGAGTGTGAGCAGGGGGAGAAGCAGAGGGTGAGGGAGAAGGACAAGCAAACCCTGCATTGAGTGCAGAGCCTGACCTGGGACTTAATCCTAGGACCCAGAGATCATGACCTGAGCTGAAACCAAGAGTTGGTCACTTAATCAACTGGGCCACTCAGGCAGCCTAGAGATAGTCTATCTTATATTGAAAAGTCATTGTGGCTGGGAGACCAAGTTAGGTCAGCCCTCTTCCCACTGGCTTAGGGGTTTGTATCTTAAATAAAGTCTAGACTTGCCTGACACAGACTGAACTGGCGAGGTTCCCAGATTTCTCTGGGTTTTCTTGCTTCTTGGTCATTGTGATTTTAAGATAGGCACATATACTCCTCCTTATCTCCAGAGGCAATCTGTGGCTGGGTTTAGGGTTTCCTCAGAGCAGGCTGAGAGATAGGCAACTGCTGGCTTCTCTTAACAGATTGCCAAATTCTAGCCTTAAACTAGTTTATTTAAAAATTGTTTTAAACATTTTATTTATTTAATCTCTACATGCAATGTGGGCCTTGAACTCATGACCCTGAGATCAAGAGTTGCAACCTCTTCCAACTGAAACAGCCAGGCCCTTCTAGCCTTAAACTACTTTGTTTTTTGTAAAGATTTTATTTATTTATCTTAGAGTGCAAGAGAGCAGAGGAGGAGCAGAGAGGGAGGGAGATAATCTCCAGCAGGCTTGCACTGAGTGCAGAGCCTGATCCCAGGACCCTGAGATCATGACCTGAGCCGAAACCAAGTCAGTGGCTCAACTGACTAAGCCACCCAGAAGCTCCCTTAAACTAGTTTAAAATAATCTCCCATTTGTTGTCTAATCACATGCAGACCCACTATTGAAAATTAATGGCCCCTGGTGACTTTTCAACAACTTCTGGTAATGTCTCTAGCCTGCTGACTGACAGTTTACCTAACCCATTTATCTGTTAACGAACATGTATGTTTATCTGGTATACTCTGTGCTGCCTTAGTCAATGCTAAAGTTTGGCAGCAGCCTCAGGACCATTTTATGGCAGTAGCAGGAAGGAGTGTTGGCAGAGATGCCAATGTACCCTCATTCCCAGAGATAGAGGCCTGCTGTCACTTATAGTGGGCAGTTTGTACCCCTAGAATATTCTCAGTCATCCTTTATGGGGTATTCGAGTCCCCACCTGACTTTTTTTTTTTTTTTAGATTTCTTTATTTTATTTAAAGATTGTGTTTATTTATTCATGAGAGACACAGAGAGGCAGGGACATAGGCAGAGGAGAAGCAGGCTCCTTGCAGGGAGCCTGACGCGGGACTTGATCCCAGGTCTCCAGGATCATGCCCTGGGCTGAAGGCAGACGCTTAACCGCTGAGCCACCCAGGCATCCCTGATTTCTTTATTTTAGAGAGTGAGCGTGAGACAGTATGCAAGTGGTGGGAGGGGCAGAGGGAGAGAATCTTCAAGCAGACTCCTGACTGAGCTTGAGTGCAACATGGGGCTTGATCTCATAACCCACAAGATCATGACCTGAGATGAAATCAAAAGTCCCATGCTTAACTGACTGAGCCACCCAGGTGCCCCACCCCCTTGACCTGACTTCTTAGACTCTAGTTATGTCTGATCTTATCTTTACTACCCATTTGCAGGTCAGGACAGAAGAAGTTGCATTTCTGAACACAGATCACCAGTTGGAGATTATATACTCCTCGCTGTCCTTATTCTTCAACATGCGGTATTGGGAGAATCTGCTCAAAAGTGCACAAGGGCAGTGGGAAGCCACACAGATCCTAGTCCCAGGCTGGCAGAGTTCATTCTGGGTAGGTCATTTAACCCTGCTGTGCAGAATTTGTTACCATCACTGTGCCATGCCTCAGTTGAATTAGAATCCAACCGAGGCCTGATACAAGGTTCAAATGATGCAATGGATATGAAGACCTTTGAGAAGGTATCACTTCTCCTAGGGAGAGAGAGGGGACACAGATGTGAAGTGAAACAACCAATCCCTGCCTAACATGCTGAAGACGCTGCATGCAGGTCACCAAAAACAGCTCCCCAAGGTACAGACTTAACCTGAGACCACAAAGACCAGTTCTCTTATTTTCTTCTCCTCTTTTAAACACGAGGTTAAGTTCTGGCCTACAATCAGGACTCCCGCACAAAAGGCTTCCCAGTTTATAAATAATATAGGCTATAACTTTTGGAGTTCTCTATTGTGGGCTAGGCACTTTGCTCATTATTTTTTCTAATCTTCACAATTTAGAGTTCCTCCACTTTTTCACGGGACGAGAAGGGAGAGGTCCAGAAAGTTAAAGGACTTGCCTAGTCTGCAGGGCAGCAAGAATTATAACTGGGTCTTTTCTTATTCCGGAACCTAACCATCATTCAGTGCTGCCTTCCTCCCTGGGTAAGAAAGATTCTGAGGCAGGTGCAGAGCAGCAGGGAGAGATGCAAGAAGAGGATCTTAGATTTCGGAATACACCTGATCGTGTAGAGTTCATCTCTACACACAAAGTTTTTTGGTTTTGCCCTCCCCCCGCCCCATCACTGAACAGACGACATCCTCTCCCAGCCATCTTGGTTGTGGCAATCCCAATTCCTCTTCTTTTTTTTTTCTGTGACGACAACCGAGGGATGAGGCAAAGCAGCCCAGCCCCGGCTTTCTAAGGAGCTCCAGCAATCGCCCCCGGGCAAAGAGCCTCCGGGGCCCAGGGCGTGGGCCGTTTCCAGCACAGCCTGCTCCAGGGCTTTGCTCCGGGCTCCCGGGTCTGCGCGGGTCGGGGAGGGACTCAAGCTGGCCCCGCCGGGCCCCGCCCTCGGCCCCGCCCCCTCATTTAAATACGCGGCGCCGGCGGGTGCGTCGAGCTCGCCGCGGACCCAAGATGGCGGCGTGTGGACGTGTACGGAGGATGTTCCGCTTGTCGGCGGCGCTGCAGCTGCTGCTGCTCGCGGCGGCCGGGGCCCAGAAACTCACGGGCCAGGGCGGCCACGGCCAGGGCCAGGGCCCGGGGGCCAACTTTCCGTCCTTTGTAGGACAGCCTGGAGGCGGCGGGCCGGCCGGTCAGCCCCTGCTCCAGCTTCCTCAGTCATCTCAGCTCCAGCACCAGCAGCAGCAGCAGCAACAGCAGCAGCAGCAGCAGCAGCAACCGCCTCAGCCGCCGCAGCCGCCTTTCCCGGCGGGTGGGCCTCCGGCCCGGCGGGGCGGAGCGGGGCCCGGCGGGGCCGGCGGGGGCTGGAAGCTGGCGGAGGAAGAGTCCTGCAGGGAGGACGTGACCCGTGTGTGTCCCAAGCACACCTGGAGCAACAACCTGGCGGTGCTCGAGTGCCTGCAGGACGTGAGGGAGGTGAGGAGGCGGGCCGGGGCCGGGAGGGCCAGGCCTGGTGCGGGCCCGAGGGTGTTGCCGGCCTTGGGAGCCGCTGACGCGGGCCCGCTGCTTCTGTCTCCCTCTGTGCGGCGCCCGCCCCTGCCCTGCGTCCCTAACCAGCTCCCCCGCGCCTTCCGAGACGACCCCACCGCCACTGCCACCCCTCGTTCGCTCGCTGGTGCGGGGTCTGAGACTTAGACCCTGGCTCCTGGCCGCCGCCTGCGAAGGCCCAGAGCGTGTTTATGTTTGCTCCGGTCTTTTGTGTGATGCTCTAAGCACAGTGGCTCCTCGCCGAAGACCTGCTTAGAATTTGGCTATTTGTTCGACTTGGACAGTTGGCAGCAGCGCTTTTAAATATGAAAAAAAAAAATGGTTGGCGTACTTAAGCTGTTAAGAAATGATCTGTTTATTGGCAGTAGGTAACGTTTGTTTAGGTAACTCGGGTTCTGTTCTGACGTGTATTGTAGTCAATACCGAATTTACTGTCTTTACCCCATTCCTTTGTAATTCGCGAATTCTTAGTATCCATAGGGTGTTGAAACTAAGGTGTGTCTTTTTTTTTTTTTCTTTTCTTCCCCTTAATTTCGTTTGGTCAGTTTGTAGTGAATCTCAAGTTTAAGCTATTACTCCGAATAATTTATAGAGTCCCACAGCTTGAAAAGTTGGGACACTAGTCGAAGCGGTAATACCTATGCAGTATTTGTGATTGGATTGTGGGATCTTGCCTTTCTGATGTCTGAATATGATTTTAGTATACCTTTTACTGAAATCTAGATTTGATGTTCTTTATGTGATTCAGCTAAGTGACGTGTCTTCTTTAGGTTTAATGCTGCAGGCATATTTGACAATTCTGAAAGTTTGGGAGCAAATCTGGTAGGGTTGTAGGGGTTTTCTTTTCTCTTTTCTTTTCTTTTCTTTTCTTTTCTTTTCTTTTCTTTTCTTTTCTTTTCTGGATTTTAGGTGTATAGAATTAGACCTAAAGGTTGACAAGTAGAATGAAACTGCTGCTTGATACAGTTTTGTTTGGGAAATTGTATCATCAGTTGTCTAAGGTGTTCATGATCATGGGAAGGCCACTGTTTCGTAGAAAATTGCTAGTCTTGGCAGTACTCCCCCCTCCCCCCCAGCACTGTGATACCTGCTCTAGTATTCCATACAGAGCAATTCACAAGAGGAAAAATAAAACATAATCAAAATACAAAGAGAAAGGAAATTTTCTGAGCCAACAGAAATGTGAGGCCACAGATGACTTCTCATCTACAACTTGAAGACTAGAAAGATAATCCATTATTAGTCTTTATTCAGCTATTTCTCTAGTAGATGCAGCTAAGATTCTTAACTGTTGGGCTTTTTGAAATTTACTGTTTGGTCTTTCTAGGATATGTTATAGATGTTGTTCCCTCAAAGTAAGACCCTAATATTGGTGACCAAAAACCTTGTTAGTGGTTTGTGGCAGAAATAGGATGTTATTATTAGGGAAAGTGGCAAAAAGTGGCCAGTTCATAGAGTACATGACTCTTTCTTTGTATGCATTTGGGACATTTGGAAACCTCCACTTACAGGAGCAGGCTTCCTTTGTCATGCAGTAGAAATGTGTAGCAGCGTATGTAATCCATAAATAACAGATTTGACCACTTTTGGAGTCTGTTTAATTTTGTGGGTACTATCTTACATTACTTAGTGCAAAGAACCTGGCTTGAAAATGGAGTCCCTGCTCCACAATGGACTGTAACATTCTTAGCAAAGATATTTTTTCAGTAACTACATTTTTCCTCCTTTATGGAGATGAAGGATAAACTCTCAGGATAGTTACTAGGCCCTATATTTCCTTTGTAACTTCCCAGAGTACCTAATTAATTGCTGAGACTCAGTAAATATTGACAACAGATTGAAGATGAATAAACTAATGAAGTCAGTTTTATGCTCCAGAGGAAGAAAAAGTGTCAAGTAAATTGGAAGTGGGGGTATTTTGGGGAGCAAGGTTTCCAAATTTACAATTTAATTAATTTTCCTCTAATTCTATATACATGAAAGTTGAAAAAGTACCACAAACAACTGTGTATATCCTTCAGCAGGTGGAACTATTTTTTTATTTAAAAAAAAATTTTTTTTAAGTAGGCTCCATACCCAACGTGGGGCTCTAGCTCACAGCTCTGAGATCAAGAGTTGCATCCTTTAGGGATTGAGCCTGCCAGGCTTCTGAAGGTGGAGCTATTTTTAAACTACTCTTCTTTTCTTTAAAGAAGGCAACTGCCTGGGTGGCTCAGTTGGTTAAGCATCTGCCTTCTGCTCAGGTCATGATCCCAGGGTGCTGGGATAGAACCCCATGTCAGACTCCCTGCTCATTGCTGAGCTGGGAACCAGCTTCTCCCTCTCCCTGTGCTGCTTCTGTGCTTTATCTGTTAGATTAATAAAATCTTTAAAAAAAAAAAAAGAGGGCAAAAGGACATTTTAATCCACTTAGTTTGAGAATTAGTTAAATCTGATCTGTGTGTTTGAAAGAACATACCTTAATTAAAGAAACTGCCTTCAAATGTGCCATTTGAAGTGAAGTTATGGAACATATTTTGTATTTGCTTTTTGGTTAGTAGTACTATTTGATAGGGAAGTTGATATAACGTGGTTCTTTACCCTTTTGAGTTTTCTTTTGTTGTTTGTTCCCTTTTTCATCCTTTTGGATACACATTTGGAGAAGACTGCTCTCTGTATACGCAAAAAAAAAAAAATAATGAAAAGGCAAAGTATGTGAGTATTTAAATGGTAGTATAGTAAACATTTTTTATTTTGAAACAACATGAGGATATAGTATGTTAGGTTAAGTCTTAAGCTCAAATGTTTTAAGGTTCTCTCTACTGTAGTTTCCAAAGTTATGTAGTAATTTACTTACAAACTTTATTTGAAGATGTTTATTGTTGTCTTGAATAATTTCAGCTGATATTTTCACGTTCTCTAATGCATCATATGCTAACAAATTAAAAATCTATGTGTAAACTACAGTATATATGGACTATAGTTCACAGCTTTTCTCCTCAGTCACTTTGGCTGCTATTTTGAAGGTTATGTGTTATTGAGAGATTTTTTTTTTTAAACCTCTTCAGATGAGTCATGCTAGTTATTTATTTATTTATTTGTTTATTTATTTATTTATTTATTTATTGTCATGCTTTTTAAAAGGTCAAGTATACCCAGTGGGTCCACTGTTAAATAGTAGATGAAATAGCAGTAATGATGGGAATAGTCCTGGTTATACGTGCATTTATACGTTATGTGTGTTAGGTATACATACATGTATATACATATAGAACTAGTTGTAGTGCTAGTCATGAAAAATATGACAAGAATGTATAAAGGTGAAAAAGGAAAAAATACCCTGGGCTCTTTTACTAGGTGGAGGAATAATAAACCAAAGAAAGATAAGATACTACTGTGTAGTTACTATTTAATAAAGAGATAAGACACGCTTTGTGTTGAAAGTAATTTTAAAATACTTTATTTTTGGCTGAAATGACTGGTATTATCTTGTGTTTAGAAGTTTCAGATGGAGACATTGGTTTCTTGGGAGAAGTTTATTCATGATACACAGAGTTTTTCTTAGTTTTTTTGTTTTGGTCTGTTTTTGTTAGGTTTTATAACAAAAAAAACTTTCTAAAATTGAAAATTTCAAGCTGCATAGAAGTAGAAACTATGGGGATCCCTGGGTGGCGCAGCGGTTTGGCGCCTGCCTTTGGCCCAGGGCGCGATCCTGGAGACCCGGGATCGAATCCCACATCGGGCTCCCGGTGCATGGAGCCTGCTTCTCCCTCTGCCTGTGTCTCTGCCTCTCTCTCTCTCTGTGACTATCATAAATAAATAAAAATTAAAAAAAAAAAAAAGAAGTAGAAACTATGGTGATTCTCCATATATGCATCAGCCAGCTTCAGCTGTCTGCATTTTTTGTTCGTTTGGCACAAGAGTTGAGAGACTGGCATATTTTTATTTATTTATTTTTAACGATTTTATTCATTTATTCGTGAGAGACAGAGAGAGAGAGAGAGCGAGAGAGAGAGAGGCAGAGACACAGGCTCCATGCAGGGAGCCCGACATGGGACTTGATCCTGGGTCTCCAGAATCAGGCCCTGGGCTGAAGGTGGCGCTAAACCACTGAGCCACCTGGGCTGCCCCAAGATTTTTATTTTTATTTTTTAATTTTTTAAAAAGATTTATTTGTTTATTTTTGATAGAGAGAGAGAGAGAGGCAGAGGCACAGGAGGAGGGAGAAGCAGGCTCCATGCCAGGAGCCTGACGCGGGACTCAATCCCGGGACTCCAGGATCGTGCTCTGGGCCAAAGGCAGGTGCTAAACCGCTGAGCCACCCAGGGATCCCCAAGATTTTTATTTTTAAGTAATCTCTACACCCAACATGGGGCTTGAACTTACAACCCCAAGATCATGGGTCTTAACGCAACTGAGCCAGACATGTGCTTCTACTCTATTCTTAACCTTTCATTTGACTGTATCCTAAGATGAGGTTCTGCCTGCACTATCTATATTATCTCATTTAATATTCTTGATAGTCCTATGAGGTGAATATCTTTGTTGAGAAACAGACTCAGAGAGATGAAGTAATTTGTCTGATTTTATGTCCTAAGTGGTAGACCTGGTATTCAGCAAGTTCTTTGACTTCAAAGACCATACACTTTGCAGCCCACCATGAATGGTTGCAGCTAGGGAAACTGGAATGAGACTGTTGAGAACCCCTGGCTAGCCCTTCTAGCTAGGGGTTTTGAAATGGACACAAAATGAGAAGAGTTACCTGGAATTAGAATCCTCTTTTGTTCACTACCCAGAACAATTGGGCAGCAGCAGCTCCTATACACTGGAATACTGTAGATTTCTCAGGAAGATAGACCAGCATTATTAGACAAAGCAAATTGAACTTCTAGCTTGAACCCATCATGAGCAAAATTTCTGTTTAATGAAAATATTTTTCAAATCCCATCTTACCTGAAGCAGGATTTGTATTAGTATAATGGAAGAATTCAAATACATTTCCCTACTGTTTGTATTGAGTCCATGCAATAGCACAAAGAGTGAACTAGGACTAGAGTTGGTACTGCCATTAGCTAACCATATGACTCTGGGCAAGTCTTTTTACCACTCTGAGTTTTGGTTTCCTCTGTATTAAATGAGAGGTTTGTGTAATAGTATAATTTCGAAGATCCCTGTTATTTCTTTTTTTAAAGATTTATCAGAATGAGAATGAGCGAGAGGGAGGAGCAAAGGAAGAGAGAGTCTTAAACCGACTTTGTGCGGAGCACAGAGCCGAACATGGGGCTGGATCTTAAAACCCTGAGATCACAACCTGAGCTGAAACCAAGAGTTGGACGCTTAACTGACTGTACCACCCATGCGCCCAGTAAGATCCTTGTTGTTTAACCTGTACAAGTTTCCTATATTCCCTGTACATAGTTTTTAGGATTTATAGGTGTATCATCTCCTGATACCTTATTTGTGGGAGGAAATAGTGATATGAATAATGCAAATGGCAATTAATCCAAACATTGTTTGGCTTTAGGATATGTTATGATTGTTTTGTTTGAGCCGATGTGGAATTTCCTTCAGTGGTTGGAAGCAATCTTACCACAAAAATCAAGGCATTATTGATCTCTTATTATGAAAGAACACTAGTGCTTTAAGAGAGCAGCACTGTTTACAGTTGGTTTGATAAATGAGATTGTGATCTAGAAACAATTATATAAGAGTGTTAATCCCTTGGTGTCATACAGACAGTAGATTGTTAAGGGCAATGAAAAGAGCGCAAAATGAGGATTTAGACTTGAGGGGAATCCAGCTCTGCTACTCTTAGCTTAAAAGTTTTTCTCCCTTGAGTTGTGACTGTTTACTTTAACCATGTCGTAAGTGAAAATATACATGAATTCTTGAGTTTGATATGCTTGTTATATTTTTCTAATATCCATTAAAATAATATGGTCATTAAGGTATACAATACTAACACTATCTGAAATTATCTTTCTTACCTTCTATGGTACATGCTTTAGAAAATACCAAAGCTGGATTATTGTTCTTTCTCTCTCTTTTTTTTTAAAGATCTTATTTATGTATTCATGAGAGACACACAGAGAGAGGCATAGACCTAGGCTGAGGGAAAAGCAGGCCTTCCTGAGGGGAAGCCTGATGTGGGAATCGATTCCAGGACTCTGGGATCGTGACCTGAGCCAAAGGCAGATGCTTAGCCATTGAGCCACCCAGGTATGGATTATCTCTTAAGAGCCTTCTAGCTCTGATACTTTGTGATTCTTTGATCTTTAAGAATACAATTATGTGCAAGAGAATTACAAATTAAAAGCACAGGTGAAAAGGGGAGATACTTTAGGAGATGTAGGGGGTTGTACTGACTAAAATAAAGTTTGAGAAATTTTTCAGAGTCCAGATTGTAAAGGGTCTTACAAGTACCACAAGCTCATTCTCCAAGTAAAGCCCAGAAACAGGATGTGTTTTTATCCCAACCTGAGATAAAAATATTCCTGTAGATAATTGAGAGTTACCTATAAAGTACCTCTGTCATTGATGAGAAATACTTTTCTGAGAAGTCTCTTAATAGAGTGCTTAATAGTGTATAGTTGCTTAATTATTCATTGTTCTTTGGAAGAAAATAAAATACTTGAACAGTCCAAAAGCTGAAATGGTACATTCCTCTTCTGTACATTTCTCCTAATGTGTTCAAAACCAATTTAGTCAGCAACAATCCAAAAGAAAAAATCTTTATGCATTTATATGAGATAGTTATATATTTGAAAAATAAGCAATTAAAATGGCTTATAGGATATTATGCAAATTAATTTTTCTTCCTTCAGCTAGCATTTACTGAATACCTACTCTGTGCAAGACTGTGCTTAGTGTTAGAGGATATAAATACATGATAATAGTTAGCATTTATTGAAGACTTTTCTCTGTGCCCTGTGCTAAGGAACCATATGCTTTCTAGGCATTCTATCTCATTTAATCCTATAAGAGATGTATAATGATAATTATTATTATTTAATGAGGAGACTGCTTCAGGGCCAGTAAGTGGTAGAATTAAGATTTGAAAGCAAGTCTGTCCAACTACAAAATAGCTCATTCCTTTTCCTTCTATCTCTGTGGTAGTCCAGTGTCGTAGCTGTTGAGCATTTGAAGCATGAGTAGTCTGAATTGGGATGTGCTGAAAGTATAAAAGGCACACTTGATTTTCAAGACTCTGTACAGGGATGCCTAGGTGGCTCAGCAGTTGAGCGTCTGCTTTCAGATTAGGGTGTCATCCCGGGATATGGGATCCGTGATGGAGTTCCATATCGGGCTCCTTGCAGGGAGCCTGCTTCTCCCTCTGCCTATGTCTCTGCCTCTCTCTCTGTGTCTTTCATGAATAAGTAAATAAAATCCTAAAAAAATAAAATAAAATAAAGGCTTAGTACAAAAAAACAAATGTAAGAAATCTTACTAATTTTTTATATTGATTAAATGTTTAAATGGCAGTATTTTGGATATATTGGGTTAAATACATTATTATTATTATTTTTTTAATTTTTATTTATTTATGATAGTCAGAGAGAGAGAGGCAGAGACATAGGCAGAGGGAGAAGCAGGCTCCATGCACCGGGAGCCCGACGTGGGATTCGATCCCGGGTCTCCAGGATCACGCCCTGGGCCAAAGGTAGGCGCTAAACCGCTGCGCCACCCAGGGATCCCTAAATACATTATTAATTAAAAAATATTTTATTTATTTATTTGACAGAGAGCACAAGCGTTATTTATTTATTTATTTATTTATTTATTTGACAGAGTGGCAGGCAGAGGGAGAGGGAGAAGCAGATTCCCTGCTGAGCAAGGAATCTGATGCAGGGCTTGATCCCAGGACCCTGGGATCATGACCCGAGCTGAAGACGATGCTTAACCAACTGAACCACCCAGGCACCCCTTAAATACATTATTAAAGTCAATTTTACTATTTATTTATTTATTTATTCATTCATGAGAAACACACAGAGAGAGAGAGAGAGAGGCAGAGACACAGGCAGAGGGAGAAGCAGGCTCCATGCAGGGAGCCCAAAGTGGGACTTGATTCCGGGTCTCCAGTATCACACCCTGGGCTGAAGGCAGGCGCTAAACCACTGAACCACCCGGGCTGCCCTTATTATTTTTTTATATGACTACTAGAAAATATAAATAATGGATGTGGTTTCCATTTGTTTTCTAGTGGACAGCCCTGATCTGGAAGAAATAAATTAAAATTATTAATATAAGTTATAAAATAGTAAGTACCATAGAAGGATAAATTAAATGCTGTGGGCATATGCTAGAGGAAATGGTTAGGATCAGAAAAAAACCTCTTAAAAAAAAAAGAAAAAAAAGAAAAAACCTCTTCAGAACTATTCATCCTTGTTCATGTCATGAAATTCTTTTTTTTTTTTTTTTTAAAGATTTTATTTTTAAGTAATCTCTGCACCCAATGTGGGTCTCAAACCTACCCTCTGAGGTCAAGATTGCATGCTCTACTGACTGAGTCAGCCAGGTACCCCCCATATCATGAAATTCTTAATTTAGCTGCCTTAAAATGCTTCCTAATCTGGCATCTTCCTCATGCTTAATTTATGAGTTGTAAGGGGTTCTCCTTCAACTTGAGAAGAGCAATACTCATAAAACTGGATGTCAGTAAGTGGTTCATCTTTATTTGGTTGAGTTATATAAATTTGAAACTTACGAAGGAATCTCTCAAGTGGTGGCCCTCAGAACTGTGCCAGTGCTAACTCTTGTATCTGCATTAAAATAGAGTGTGGAGGAACAAGAAGTGTGGACTGGAATCTAAAAACAATGAATTAAGAGAACCAGACATCTGTTTTCATTCAGTTTTAATAATCTTACTGAAATTAGAAAATTATGTTAGATTTAGATTGAATGCATAGTATTTATAGTAGCTTCTTCTAATGAAGAGTTAAATAACATGTATAACTCTTTGTAGGGGGAGGAATCATAGTGAAAATGGGTGCAAACTTAAATTCTTAGATCTGTACACTTGTGAAATAGAACAGACTCTTAAATTGTTTTTGTGTTCCTTAAAAATAACAAATGTGATATATTTTTAGAATCGTGAGATAAACAGTGAATTGAAATGATTTGGAAGAAAAATTAACCAGGAGAATGTGCATATATAAGTCAATTCACATGCAAAGTAATAACAACAAAGAAGGAAAGAAAAAAATAACCTTTAAAGAAAGATACAGAAGGTATTTAGGAATGATTTCATTTGTAACTTAAGTTGAAACTAGAAGGAGCCTGTAAGTCACTTAACAGATTTCCCAAAAGTCGTCCTGCACTGTCCAAATCAGCTATGTAATGTGATAAACAATTGAACAGAAACTTCAAGGAGGGAGAAGAGGATGTAATGGAAGGTTTTAATCATGAACAAATCTGCCTTCTGTTAATTAGTACCATCTACTGAGCACACTTATTAAGAAATAAAAATCAGAATTACAGTCCTGGATTCAAATACCAGCTCACTTATCACTTGCTATTGCCTTGGACAAATTTATTTCTTCAACCTTTCTTATCTGTAAAACTGAGATATGAAACCTCCCACAAGGTTATGATGAGGATAAAAATTGTTTAAATATGTAGACCATGCATCACATTTCATTTGCCCATAAATGGTCTTTCCCCTCTCTTTCTCTTTGTTGTTGCAGATTAAGTCATTCAAGATAAGGTTTTGTGTTCACTGTGTTAAGAGAAATGTGAAGTGAATGTAATGTGCCACATACCTTTTATGTAATATAGTACTTCTTAGACTCCTTAATGAAAACTTTAGTTGAATTTACTTGAAGAGTAAGATCAAGATCATTTACAGTCTTTTTTTTTTTTTTTTAAGTTTTCTTTCAGGATTTTATTATTTTTTTAAGTAATCTTTACCAGTGTGGGGCTTGAACTCACGACCCTGAGATCAATAGTCGAACACTTTTCTGACTGAGCCAGCCAGTGCGTGCCCCAAGAACATTTATAGTCTTTACTGAGTATTTAAAAAGTGTGTACTTTGAGATTATGGAGTGCAGAGGAGTGAGTTCTCTGGGCACAGGAATTCAGTTCTGCCAAATGTTCCTTAATTCTCTTGGCCTAAATGATGCCTAAATTTGGAATATACTGCCTATCAGACAAAGGAAAGTCCCGTTCTTAAATAGAAGAGGAAAAGAATTAGTTCTTGTATTCTGAAGACAGCATTACTTAATGCAGACCCTCCCTCTGTAGAGCAGAATGACTAAGAACATAGCTTTTTATTAGCTGAGAAAAAGAAGGCATTGATTCTATTTGCCCTTTATAAAACCAGATAAATATTAAAAAATCACTGAAATTTTCCTGAAGATTGGTAACTTTTCAGAGGAAAAGTAATGTTATTTTGTAACATCACTTTTTGTAACATTGTAAAAGTAATGATATTGCTAAGGTTGAAACATTCTGTCCTGTAAACAATCTATATTAAAGTATAAATACATAAATTAGTCATACATTAAGGATAGTATAAAATATTTTCAGTATGCAAGCCTTCTTTCTGAGGTAAATAGGTAGCAGAGTTAGTTGTGGAATAGTTAAAATTCCACGGTCTCATTATTAAAACTGATTTGATTTATTAGGACCTCACTGTTTGCCATGCGCATAGATAGAGGTTTTTGGTGCGTCTGGTTGTTGTTTTATCATTATAAGAAGTTTCAAGAATTTATACTATTGTATATTGATTTCCAACTTGAAAGTATATCTAAAATAGGAGAAATGAGAGCAGTGCAAACAATCAGACGACATTGATGTGGTTCCCTTCCACTTATAGACAAATTTACATTCTTTAGTGGGATGATCTCTGCTTCCTCCACCTCTACCTCCTGCTAACTCATACAGCATCCTGCTGTCCTGTGGCCCCTGCCTTCCCTGGCATGGTGTAGTAGTGTAGGCTTCCAGAGAACACCTCCTTACAGCTTGTGAGTTGACAGAGTTTTTATGTAAATAATATTTGTTGGTAAATATTTTATATTCAGTGATTTGTGAATTTTCTGCACCAGCATATCGTTCAGTATCTTTCCCTGTGCATAGCCCAGTGCCCCTCTCTCCTTCCAGTTCTTCTTTCAGCATTGTTTTCTGGCTACGTTGTTTTTATTAGATTGAAACATAAGAATTACCAATATTTGATCATCTTTGACTTTTAAAGGCAGCAGTTGCATGTGGTTTAACCTAATAGTTCAGATTTTTTTAAGGTTTTATTTGTTTATTTGAGAGAAAGAGACTTTGAGACAGAGCATGCACAAGGGGATGAGGCAGAGAGAGAGGGAGAAGCTGACTCTCTGCTGAGCAGGGAGCCAGACACAGGACTCGATCCTAGGACCCCCAGATAGTGACTTGAGCTGAAGGCAGACACTTAACCAACTGAGCCACTGGGTCACCCCAATGGTTCAAATTTTGAGTAAATAATATATGTGTTTGCAGCCATTCCATTGTTTACTTTTTTTGTATCATCTTGAAATCTATAGCTAAGAGTGGGGAGATAGGATGAGTTAGTCATTTTAGTGGAGAGCTTCACCTTGGGAGTCTTCCTGAAATTTTTTTCCCCTGAGCTTTTTACTTGGTTTATCTGCCCCCAGGACCAAAAAAAAAAAAAAAAAAAAGAACTAGTCTAGTTTTCTTACACTTTTACTTATCATTTGTAAAATATTTACTGAACACTTACTGTATGGGTTAATTAATAAGCAAGGTTATTTGGCATAAAAAGGTGACCTGAGAGATTTGTTTCATATAAAATAACGTGTCCCCAGAAACTTTTCTTAACTCTTGCAGTAGCGGAAATATGGAACCAGGTTCAAATATCAGAAAGGACCTTACCCAAATATACTTGCTTTTTAAAAACTAAGTATTGGCCTAACAGTCTTCTCCCTAAATATTTAATTAATCTGAATCAAATAAGTTGCTATCCATATGTGATTTATAGAATCCTTTTTATTTTTATTTTTTTATTTTTATTTTTTTTTAATTTTTATTTATATATGATAGTCACACAGAGAGAGAGAGAGGCAGAGACATAGGCAGAGGGAGAAGCAGGCTCCATGCACCGGGAGCCTGACATGGGATTCGATCCCGGGTCTCCAGGATCGCGCCCTGGGCCAAAGGCAGGCGCCAAACCGCTGCGCCACCCAGGGATCCCTATAGAATCCTTTTTAAATGTCATTTCACTCTTGATAAAGTACATGGTAGATAGAATAGATATCAGCCTTATTTTACAGATTAAAAAAAAATGAATTAGATAGATTGCGATTTGCCCAAGTCTCATAAGTATTGAGAAGAAAAGCTTAGACTCCAACCCAAATCTTTTTAAATATAAAGCTTGTGTCTTTCTGTGTTATCACATTGCTTTTCTGATAACTTTTTTTTTTTTTTTTTGCTTTTCCGATAACTTTTACATTTACATACATACTTTCATTTTGGTTTTTGTTAAAATTTTTTTAGATTTTTTTTTTTTTTTTTTTTTTAATTTGAGAGATAGCGAGTGAGAAGGCACAAGCAGTGGGGAAGGGCAGAGGGAGAGGTAGAATTGAGACGTTCTTTACCCTCTCCTCCCTACCAACCATTGTTTTCTTTCCCCACTCTGTTTCATTTTGGATAATTATTATTGCTGTGTCTTTAGGTTCATTGACTTCAGTGGTTTTCAGTTTGCTCTTAAAGGCATCTAGTATATTTTTTATTTTTGATATTTTAGAGAGTTATTTTTTTTTTAATTTTTATTTATTTATGATAGTCACAGAGAGAGAGAGAGAGGCAGAGACACAGGCAGAGGGAGAAGCAGGCTCCATGCACTGGGAGCTCGACGTGGGATTCGATCCAGGGTCTCCAGGATCGCGCCCTGGGCCAAAGGCAGGTGCCAAACCGTTGCGTCACCCAGGGATCCCTAGAGAGTTAGTTTTAAGTAATTTCTTAACCTAACATGGGGCTTGAATTCAAAACCCTGAGATCAGGAGTTATACATTGTACCAACTGAGCTAGCTAGGTGCTGCTTCCTTTATACTTTTTTTCCCCCCTCTTCTTCCTTTATAGTCTTGAGTATATTTATAGTGGCTGTTTTAAGGTCCTCATCTGCTCAATCCATTAGTTGTCATTTCTTGGTCTTTTTCTTCTGATTAATTTTTCTTTTTGTGGTCATATTACTATTTCTTTGCGTATGTGGTAATATATATTTTTTTAAGATTTATTTATCTTAGAGATAAAGTGCCTACTTGCAGGACCAGGGACAGGGAGAGAAACAGACTCCCTGCTGAGTGCAGAGCCACCAGTGAGCCTTGAGCTCACGACCCGAGATCATAACCCCAGCCAAACCAAGAGCCCAGTGCTCAACTGAGCCACCTAAGCACCCCTACATGTATAGCAATTTTTTTGTATAGTAATTTTTTATTGGATATTTGCTACTATGCATTTTACATCTTTGAGTGCTTAATTTTGTTGGATTCCTTTAAATAACGTTGGATTTTGTCCAGCATAGAGGTTATATGCAGATCATTTTGAGCCTTTTGAGGCTTGCTGTTAAGTTTTATTAGGGTAAGTCCAGAGCAGCCTGTGGTATGTGCCTAATTTTTTTTTTTAAGATTTTATTTATTTATTCATGAGAGAGAGAGAGAGAGAGAGAGAGAGAGGCAGAGACACAGGCAGAGGGAGAAGCAGGCTCCACACAGGGAGCCCGACGTGGGACTCGATCCCAGGACTCCAGGATCACACCCTGGGCCAAGGGCAGGCACTAAACTGCTGAGCCACCCAGGGATCCCCTATGCCTAATTTAATTCTGCTACTAAAATGTGACTCTTCTGGGATTCTACGCAATGTCCTGAGTTATATGAGGTCTCTCCTTTCAGGCTGGTGGGAATGACTACTCCCTTCCTTGTGTAAGCATCAGAAATTATTTGATCTATTTGCTTTTGTGTTTTATTTCAAGGGGATCCCTCTGCAGATATCTCAGGCTCTTTGTGTCGCTGTTTTTTCTAGTACTCTATCTTGCAAATTTTAGCCATCTTGAGTCCATTGAACTCTGAGAACACTAGATTGTTTGGGCTCCCTCCTCCTGTGCTGCAGCCTAGAAACCACCTCTAGGCGATAAGTTGGGGTAATCATAGGTTCACCTTGTTTGTTTCCCTTCTCTTAGGTATCATAAGCCTATACTGCCTGTTGTCCAGTTACTGAAAATTATTTCATGTATTTTGTCCAGTTAATTACTATGGGGGCAATTCGTGTATTAATTGTAGTAGGGTTCACCATCGCTTGAATTTTAATTTCTGACCTATCAAGTGGGATTAAATGGGGAAAATTTGTTAGAAAAGGAGATCCTGAATTATTTATTAAAATTGTAAATAGGGGATCCCTGGGTGGCTCAGCGGTTTGGCGCCTGCCTTTGGCCCAGGGCGCGATCCTGGAGTCCCACGTCGGGCTCCCGGCATGGAGCCTGCTTCTCCCTCCTCCTGTGTCTCTGCCTCTCTCTCTATGTCTAAATCAATCAATCAATCAATCTTTAAAAAAATTGTAAATATATGTATATATCTTTCGACCCAACAGCCCTACGTCTGAAACTATATGTAACAATATGATCAATGTGTAGGAAGTATTGAGGCTTTTTTTTTTTTTTCCGGTAATAGCAAATAATTGGGAATAACCCAACATCCTTCAGTAAAGGAGTGATTAAATATATGCATCTATACAATGAACTATTGTATTGCTATGGACAAGAAGGTTTTTACATCAGGTATGGAAAGATCTCCAAGATCTATTATTAAATTATTTGCTTGCGGGTAGCCCCGGTGGCGGTGGCGCAGTGGTTTGGCGCCACCTGCAGCCCGGGGTGTGATCCTGGAGACTGGGGATCTGAGTCCCATGTGGGGCTCCCTGCATGGAGTCTGCTTCTCCCTCTGCCTGTGTCTCTGCCTCTCTTTCTCTCTGTGTCTCTCATGAATAAATAAATAAAATCTTAAAAAAAATTATTTGCTTGCATTAGAATGCTCTGGAAGGATATAGAAGAAACTAGGCTAATGGAGGATAAAAATGGGTAGAAAACTTAACACTATATTCTTTATATTTTCTATTAAAAAATTTGAGCCAATTAGATGTTACCTATTTAACACTTAAAAAAATTAAGATAAAGAGACCTTTTTTCCCCTACGTTGACAAAACTACTTTAGCACAAGAGTGCCACAGGTATAATTTCATTATATGTCAGAGAGTCAGCTTCTCTGGCTTGAGCCAAGCCTTTTACTAACTTAGGAGGTAAAAGATTTTCTTTCAGGGATGCCTGGGTGGCTCAGCGGTTGAGTGTCTGCCTTCGGCTCAGGGCATGATCCTGGAGTCCTGGGATTGAGTCCCACATCGGGCTCTCTGCATGGAGCCTGCTTCTCCCTCTGCCTATGTCTCTGCCTCTCTGTGTGTCTCTCATGAATAAATAAATAAAATCTTAAAAAAAAAGATTTTCTTTCAGTTAATGTATTATTTAGGGCAAAACTAACTCCCCATAGTAAATCCCAAAATATCAGTAGCTTAACACAAGAGAAGTTGTGGGGAAATGATCAGCCATCTGGTGATCCAGAGACCTTGCTTCCTTCCATTTTATGCTTTTGCTTCCTGGTGGTATTGGAGTCTTCTGTTTTCATGCTGGAAAGTCAGAATCCCTGCCTGTCTGCTGCCCTTTTTTTTTTTTTTTTATCTTTATTTCCCTCCCTCCTCTTCCTCCTTTTATATAACTCATGTACCGTAAAATATACCCTTTCAACCACCTTTTCTTGAAAGCCCTGGCCCTGAGGTGATGTACTCTTTCTTATTCACATTCATTGGTGAGAATTTTTCACATGCAACACCTGGCTAGCTACACGCGGGACTGGGTGAGCATTCCCAGTGATAGTTTGGCACTATGAAAAGAGGAACACACAATTCTAGCAGCTAGCAAGCTCTCTTGCAGTTTGGACAAGTCAGGTCAAGTTCATGTGCCAGCCTTTGATTTGTCACAATAAGAAATAACTTTCAACAGATGAATGGATAAAGAAGATGGGGTGTATATGTATGTATACACACAAACGCACTGGAATATTTCTCAGCTATCAGGATGAATACCTACCATTTACGTTGATGTGGATGGAACTGGAGGGTATTGTGCTGACTGACACCGTGGGGCTGCCCCAGATTTTTTTTTTTTAAAGATTGATTGATTGATTGATTGATTGATTGATTTGAGAGAGAGAGAGAGAGGAGACAAGGGGAGGGGAGGGGATGAGACGGGAGGGGATGGAAAGGACAAAGGGAGAGAATCCAAGCTGACTCCCCGCTGAGTGCAGAGCCCAACTTTGGGCTTGATCCCAGGACCCATGAGATCATGACCTGAGCCAAAACCAAGAGCTGCTCGGTCAACCAACCAAGCCACCCAGATACTCCCTTTTTTCCTCAGTTTCTAAAGATTTTTTTTTACAGTTGTCTGTTTCTGGATGTGTCCTTTCCATTATTGTAAGTATCAGTTCATGTAATCTAAAAGGAATTCCAGATGCTTTAAGATACACCAAACCTTCAAAAAAAGAAAAAAAAAAAAAAAAGATATACCAAACCTGAGAAATTAAGCTTTCTCCTGAATGGCAGACCCTGCAGCTATGCATGGCAAGCCAAATTGATGTATGTTAGAACTTTTGCTATTATACTGAGAGTTTAGCAATGCGATATGATGGTGATTTATAGATTGCATTGAGATGGTGATAGGTTTATTCTTTAAGTTAATTAGAACATAGCAAGTAGAATAGCAAAAATGGAGAATAATTGTTACCCTGAGCCCATATCCTCCATCACCCAAAATAATTGTTTAATAATTTAGTCATAATAATAATAATTTGTATAGGATGTTGTTAACTTTTTGAAATGTCTGTGTTTAGTTTACTTAAAAAAATTCCAGGGACACCTGGGTGGCTCAGCGGTTGAGCATCTGCCTTCATCTCAGGCCATGATCCCGGGATCCAGGATCGAGTCCTGCATCAGACTCCCTGCAAGGAGCCTCTGCCTATGTCTCTGCCTCTCTCTCTCTGTGTCTCTCATGAATAAATAAATCTTAAAAAAAAAATTCCATTATTTTGTTTCTCCATTGGTTGAGTGAGACCAGTCTTTTGTGATGATAAATTAATTCCATTGAATGCTAAAGTCTAGACATAGGTTTACTCTTGCTGTACGGTGCCTGTATTTTTTGGGTTCAGAAGTTGGCTGTTAGCTGGAGGGTTTTTTTTTCCCCCTAAAGACTTTATGTATTTATCTGAGAGAGAGAGAGAGAGATAGAGAGAGAGCATGAGCACAAGCAGGGAGAGCTGCAGAGGGAGAAGGAGAAGCAGGTTCTCTGCTGAGCATGGAGCCCAATTCAGGGCTCAATCCCAGTATCTCAGGATTACAACCAAGTCAAACTCAGATGCCCAACCAGCTGAACCACCAGGCGCCCCAACCTGGAGATTTCTAAGAGTCAATTTAATAGAATTGGATATATGTTAAAATGCTGTTGGTAATGAATCCTTTTTGCCAGAAGGACATTTATTTATTTATTTTTTAAAAAGATTTTATTTATTTATTCATAGAGACACAGAGAGAGAATGAGAGGCGAGACACAGGCAGAGGGAGAGGCAGGCTCCGTGCAGAGAGCCCGACATGGGACTCAATCCAGGGTCTCCAGGATCACACCCTGGGTTGTAGGCGGCGCTAAACCGCTGTGCCACCGGGGCTGCCCCCAGAAGGACATTTAAAATATAGGGTCCTTGTTTATTTTTTCTTTATTATGTGGTTAGGTTGTAAACTAGAATACTTGTGAAATGATACTACTTGTTGAGGCAAACAAATTCATGTGTTTATTTTTTAAAGATTTTATTTATTTATTTGAGAGAGAAAGAGAGAGAGAGTGATCGAGTAAGAGAAAAAACACGAGTGGGGTGGGGGGGAGGCAGAGAGAGAGGGAGAAGTAGACTCCCGGCTGAGCAGGAAGCCTGAGGCAAGGTTCCATCCTGGGACTCCAGGATCATGACCTGAGCCTAAGGAGCTGCTTAATGGACTGAGCCACCCAGGCACCCCTGTGCTTTAAAAACCTTACCTAAGGTTAATGGTAAGAACTTAGTGATAGAGACCTTTTGCTATGAGGTGCCTTTACTATTTGGTTTAACTTGAGGGCCTAGACTTCTTGCCTGTATTTGCTTTAAGCTTTTATCCAAAATAATTACATTAAGTACCATTTTTAAAAACATTTATGCTGCGGTATCATTCTTTTTTTTAAACTATTTTACTTTTATTTATTTATTATTTTTTTAATTTTTATTTATTTATGATAGTCACACACAGAGAGAGAGAGAGAGAGAGAGAGAGAGGCAGAGACACAGGCAGAGGGAGAGGCAGGCTCCATGCACCAGGAGCCCGACATGGGATTTGATCCCGGGTCTCCAGGATTGCGCCCTGGGCCAAAGGCAGGCGCTAAACCACTGTGCCACCCAGGGATCCCCGGTATCATTCTTAAATCCTTTTCCTTCGTTTCAATTTTGGGCAAATTACCTATTATCTCTGGGTTTAATGTAACACTGGTGTTAAAACACAGAACAGTTGGATTCTTTTTTTACTTCTTTTTGAAAAGCCAAATTGGAATTCTTTTTAAAAATTTGTGGTAGGGGTACCTGGGTGGGTCAGTGGTTGAGGGTCTGCCTTTGGCTCAGGTGGTGATCCCAGAGTCCTGGGATCAAGTCCAACATCAGGCTCCCCATAGGGAGCCTGCTGCTCCCTTTGCCTATGTCTCTGCCTCTCTTTGTGTGTCTCTCATGAATAAATACATAAAATCTTAAAAAAAATTGTGGTAAAATTCCCATTGTCTTTTTTGAATTTAGATATGATGTGAGGATAGGTTTATTTTATAAAGTTAGAGGAGTGTGACTGTTACAGTGTTTTTTGTTTTGTTTTTAGTAGTGTTTAATCATGAACTGAGGTCCATTTCATTCTCTAAAAGCAGTAAATTTAGCAAAACTATTTGATAGTATTCCTCTCCCTGCAAAATTTTTGTGTGATATTTGTGGTTTTCTAGTGGTGTGGCACCTGCCTGTCTAATGTCCTCTTGTTTGTTTTTATCTTAATCTAGAGAACTTTAATAAGAAGCAGCTTTTTAGTTCAGGAGGTTCTTTGCATTGAAACATGAATAAAATTATGCCAGCATGGAATTAAATCACATAGAAGGTAGTGTAAGTTTTAAAAATAAAGAATCTTTAAAAATTTTGGTGATTTTTTTTTTCTCTATAAATCTTAACTGTATATATTATGAAAGATCCACCTGGGGAAAATATTATGCTTACCATTGGAATACACAGTTTAAATTATTGGATTAAAAAATGAGAAACTAAGCCACTGTATTGTGTTACACACTATATTTCATAAAGATTTTAGTATCATAGTATAGTGACACATCATGGTCTACTTTCTTTTTATTTTTAGATATATGTTTTGTATATTTTATTTTGTATAGAAATAACTTTTTGAAAAGGAAACATGCAGTTTCTTAATGGTATATTATTAGATTTTTTGATACTGAACTAGTTTTCATCTGTTGTTTTAGATGGTATAATTTAATTTGCCATGACTTTTCTTAGTCTATCATAATTAGAATTTAAGGACAAATTTAAAAAATGAAACTTTTCTGAAACTATGACCAATAAGAATGTTATAAATAATGATGTTAATCATATCTTCTAAGAAACACATCCTAGGAAATGGTTTGTAAATCTATTGCCAACAAAACTTGGTTCATTAATGTTAGGCATTTGTGATGCAATTCATCGTAACATTTGAAGGTAGTATTACTGGTGGTGGTTTACAAGGAACTTAGAATAAGGAGAGTCAAGAGAAGAATCAGTGTTTTTCAAAGCCATGACCAGTGGGAAGGGCTGCCTTGAGTAGCTGACATTAGTGTTTATGGCAAATTGAGCTCTTCAGTGAAATGTCTGCTTAGTTTAGAATTGTTTTTGAGAGAGATAGGAAGTCAGTGAAGATTATTGGCATCGCATGGTAAAATAGTTAAGGAAATTATTCTTGTGTGCATTGTGGATTGAAGTAAAGAAAATCTGAAAGAGCACATTGAGTGAGCTGCTTTTGTAATTAAACGATGAAGTAAAGACCTGGACTATAGTGGAGTAGTAGGAGATGGGAATGGGGTTGATGGGAGACTCATTACTCAGGAAAAATTTAGATTGCTTTTGTTCATTTGACAAACTTGGATATATATTTACTCCATGTCCCAAGCTTAATGACAGATGATAGGAATATGGTGATTATCATACCCCTCACCTCCCACTCTGAAAAGACATGATCCCTACTCTTATGGAACTTACCATCTAGTGGAAAAGAGGTAGCCATTAAAGAATCACATACACACAAGTCACAAAATAAATGGAAAATTATAGCTATGATAAGTGCTGTGAAAGAAAATATGTGAATATTTGGCTATTCAGAGAGTCAGGAAATGTTTTCCTGAGAAAATGATGATGGAGCTGAAGGAAGAGTGGAGTTTAACCAGGTGACAAGAAGTCAAAGTTTAACTGCTAGGCTACCTCTAAGAATATATAATTCTTAGCTTGTGTTTAATTTGAAATGACAGCCAGGTATTTCAAGCAATTTCCAGTAAGAGGTTGTAAATTTGGAACAAAATCTTGAACTGAACCTAAGTTTTAGTTATTCAACTTAAAAGACTATAGTTGGAGGTATGAAAGTGGTTGAGGCCACTTAAAGAATGTGTAAGTAGAAGAGTATGATTGCAAGGACTGAGCCTGGAGAATGCTCACAATTGAGGGTTGGAAAGAGGCTTGTGGAGGGAATTATAGGGAACAGAAAGAGTGGTTGACAGTTAAAAGAAGATTTAGAAGAGTTTAATTGTGGAAGCCAAGGAGGGAAATTTTAGTTGTGGGAGCCAAGGAAAGGGAAATTTGAAAGGAGTTAGTAGTAATCACTAGGGTACATAGAATAATAGTTAAGGTTGATGACTGAGAAAAGAGCACAGTTTTGGTAAAATTGAGATAGAATAGTTTCTATAGAACCTAAATTTGAACTACTTGAAACTATTTTAGTCTATTTCAGGAGTTTGATAGTGGTAAGAGGTGAGACTATCTGGAAGGGAGGATGTTCCAGTTAAAGATTTTTCAAGATTAAGGAAATCTATTTTAGTTTAAAAGAAGCCAATAGAAAGTGATGGATTGGAGATGCTGAGGAGGAAGAAGATGAATATAAATACAAAGGAAGAAAGGAAGGGAGGAGATTCAAAATAGTTTGGTGACAGAAAACTTGATTTATTATTAGTATTATTTTTTCTTGGAGAACTTAAATTACATTTAAATTTAAATTTCACAAATCTTACCATTTCCCAAGAGAGTTGGCATCTCAGGTTGCTGTGATCCACAGAGTAAAGATTATTCTGCTTTTTGTCCTTTTCTCCTTCCTCAGAACTGCTTAATTCTGAAGTCAAATTTCAGCAAAAGTAAATAGAGATGTTTAGCTCTGTTGTCCAAAATTACTGTGTAATTGCTTTCTATATTGTCAACCCTGTCAATTAATATTGCAGGGTTGTTTTATTAATATTGGGGTGAAATCAAACACTTAGGGCTTTGTGCCCCACAAATAATGTTTAGTAAGCCTGGATGACCTCTAGGAAGGTAGATCAGAAATGACTTAAATGCCATTCTGGAGGTCCAGAATATTTGGGAAAAGGACCATAAGTAGTTACTCTAAAGAAGAATTGTAGCTTCAGATATGCAAAATGTCAGGATCACTGAGTGAACATTCTGGGGACACTTGGTTGGCTCAGTGGTTGAGTGTCTACCTCCAACTCAGGGCATGATCCTGGAATCCCAAGATCAAATCTCACATCGGGCTCCCTGCATGGAGCCTGCTACTCCTCCCTCTGCTTATGTCTCTACCTGTCTCTCTGTCTCTCGTGAATAAATAAATAAAATCTTAAAAAAAAAAAAAGTGAACATTCTGGATTTAACTAGAAGTTTTTCACACCTGATCTTAGCCAAAAAGCCAAGAAATGACAGAAGTTTGTCACTACATTGTATAATACCTGAAGTTTATCAGTATGTCACCTGATTTTTTAAATATATATATATATATATATATATATATATATATATATTTTTTTTTTTTTTTAATTCACGAGAGACACAGAGAGAAAGAGGCAGAAGCAGAGGGAGAAGCAGACTCCATGCAGGGAGCCCGATGTGGGACTCCATCCCAGGACTCCAGGATCACGCCCTGGGCTGAAGGCAGGCACTAAGATGGGTGCTAAACCACTGAGTCACCCAGGGATTCCCATCTGATTTTGTTTCTTTGTACAACACCTGACTTCTTGGGCTCTTGAGTATATGTGCTTGCTTGCAGCAACACAATGTTGCATTCCCAGTTCCTAGACCAGTGCCTCTTTACATGCTCAATAAATCCTTAGTGGAAAAACAAAGTAATTTTTTTTACTGGCTGTGAGTAATTGGAAAATTATTTTCTCTGCCACTAATGCAAACAAGGAGTATCTTGTTTTGTATAGTTTATTTTCAAACTTGACATCTATCCTGTTTTTTGTTTGTTTAGAGAGAGAGTGTGTGTGTGAGTGTGAGGGTGGGGGCAGAAGGAGGGAGAAAGAGAGATTACTAAGCAGGCTCCATGCTCATCGCAGAGTCTGTCACAGGGCTCAATCTCAAAACTTAAGATCATGACCTGAGCTGAAATCAAGAGTCTGATAACGACTGAGTACCCAAGAGCCCCCTATTTGTTTTATTTATTTGTTTGTTTTTTATTTTATTTATTTATTTCCCCCTATTTGTTTTATTGTCGTACCAGCAGCGTACAAGTTCAAGAACAACCTAAAACTATGCCATCCATTTTTCCCCATTTTTTTTATTGTGATAAAATACATACAAATAGAATTTAGCGTTTTAACTATTTTTAAGTGTTCAATTCAGAATAGACTAAATACATTTACATTGTTATTAAGCTATCAATCACTGCCGTCCATCTTCAGAACTTTTAATCATCCCTAACTGAAACTCCCTAACTCCCCATTCTGCCTCCCTCCAGCCTCTGGCAACCACCATTCTTTATGTCTCTGAATTTTACTCCTGTAGTGCCTCGTGCCTCTTATAAGTAGAATCATAGAATATTTGTCCTTTTGTGTCTGGCCTATTTCTCTTAGCGTTAATGTCTTTAAGGTTCATCCGTGTTTGGCATGTAACAGAATTTCCTTATTTTTTAAGGCTGAATAATCATTACATTTTTACAACACCTAGTGTTTATCCATTCATCTATTAAACACTTTGTGTTGCTTCTGCCTTTTGGCTATTGTGAATCATATTGCTAGGAACATGTGTGTAATAGTATCTGAGACCTTGCTTTCAATTCCTTTGGATATATAGTCAGAAGTGGAATTGCTAGATCATAAGGTAATTTTATTTTCATTTTTTTGATGAATGGGCATACTGTTTTCCATAGTAATGGCACCATTTTACATTACCACCAGCAGTGCACAGAGTTCCAATTTCTCCACACCCTCTCCAACACTTATTATTTTCCGTTTTCTTTTTTTTTCATTTTTAAAAACATCCATTCTAATGGATGTGAAGCGATATCTTACTGTGGTTTAGATTTGCATTTCCCTAATGATTAGTTTTGTCAGGCATTTTCATGTGTTTATTGGCCATCTGTATACCTCCTTTGGAGAATTGTTTATTCAGGTACTTTCCTCATTATTAGTTGGGTTTTTTGTTATTGAGTTGTAGGAGTTTGTTATGTGTTCTTGATATTAACCTCTTATCACATAAATGATTTGCAAGTATTTTCTCTCATCCCACAGGTTGCCTTTTCACTCTGTTGATTGTATACTTTGATGCACAGTTTTTTAATTCTGATGTAATCCGGTTTATCTGTTTTTGTTGTTGTGTGTGCTTTTGGTGTCATAGCCAAGAAATCATTGACAAATTCAGTGTTATAAACTTTGCCTGTCCTCTCTTCTAAGAGTTTGCAGTTTTAGCTCTTACATTTAGGTCTTGGATCCATTTTGAGTTAAATTTTGTACTTGCTATAGGGTAAGTGTACAGCTTTATTCTTTTGCATGAGGATATCCAGTTTTTCTAATACCATTTGTTGGAAATTCTGTCCTTTCCCCATTGAATGGTCTTGCCATCTTTGTTTAAAGTCATTTGATCATATATGCTAAAGTTTATTTCTGGGCTCTTTACTCTGTTCCATTGGTCTATGTGTCTTTATGCTAGCACCACAGTTTTAACTATTGTAGCTTTGTAATTAGTTTTGAAATCAATAAATGTAAGAGAGCTCAAACTTTGTTCAAGATTGTTTTGGGGCGGCCCTGGTGGCTCAGCGGTTTAGCGCCACCTTTGGTCCAAGGCGTGATCCTGGAGACCTGGGGATCAAGTCCCGCGTCGGGCTCCCTGCCTGGAGCCTGCTTCTCCCTCTGCCTGTGTCTCTGCCTCTCTCTCTCTCTCTCTGTCTCTCTCTGTCTCTATGAATAAATAAATGAAAATTTTTAAAAAAGATTGTTTTGACTATTCAGGGTCCCTTGAGATTCTATATGAATTTTTGGATGGATTTTTCAAAAAGCATTACTTAGATTTTAATAGGGATTGCATTTAATTGTAAATCTTTTTGGTGGTATTGGCAATATTGTCTTCCAACCCATGTACATGGGATATCTTCCCACTTATCTGTGTCTTTACTTTCTTTCCAGAATGTTTCGTGGTTTTCAATGTACAAGTCTTTCTCCTCTTTGGTTAAATTTATTCCTATGTGTTTTTTTGATGTTATTGTAAATGAAATTGTTTACTTAGTTTCCTTTTAAAATCATTCATTCCCCTGAGTTTTTGACCTCAAGCTTGACCACACCTAGCCTGGAGCAATTGTCAGTTACAATTGCTATGTTCCTCTGGATGCTGGCTCCAGCGATGGTTTTCTTCTGGGTTTTAGCATCCAGTAAGCTGTGATTCTCCGTATTTGCTTGTCTCTCCAATTTTTGGCAAGAGTTTGCCCTATGACTTGAGTTCTCTTCTGGATCTAAGAAGAGTTAATTTATAGTTAGTTCATCTTTTCTTGTGAGGATGGGAGTGATGAGAGTGATGGTTTCTTTTTATTGTTATTGTTTTGTTTTATTTTGTTTTTTTTTTTTTGGATTTAACAGTTTATTATGATTTATAAGTATCATTTTAAAAACATCAGTCCATTAAACCATGTAGAAATAAGTATGCAAAAAGTCTGCAAAATAAAACATACTTTAAACATGTTTAAGTAGAGGGATTATCTGAAATTCCAGATTTTTCAGTCACTTGGTTATTATGCTATGGCAGCCAAGTAATCCTTAACTTCAGTTGGAGTGAGCCTTCTGAATCCAGCTTCATTGCAGATTCCAACCTCTATGTTGTCTTCTGTCATTTGCCCTTCAAAGCTTTCCTTTAGGGTTAATATGGCTGTATGAATGGCATCTTCAAGTTCCAGGTCTTCATTATATCTTTTCTCAAGGAAAGTCTTCCCATTCACATAGTTCTTTCCCATTGCTGTGGCTTTCCAGGCAAAGTAAGCTCCAGATGGATCTGACTGAAATAAGTAAGGTTGCCCCTCATTCCAACCACAAATTAGTAGGGAAACTCCAAATGGATGAACACCACCTGATTGAGTGTATTCTTGCATCACTGAAGCTACTCTCTGTACCAGCTGAGCTGTGGAAATGGGTTCTTGGTAAACAAGATAGTATTGCTGAGCAAGTTTTTGAGCTCTGTGCACAAGCACTCTGTAATCTGGGCCCATGTCACTATACACCAGGCCTGTGTGCTTGGTTAATTGGTTCTACTTTGTGGACACCTCACTCATCATACAGAATAGATTTCTGTTTCTTCTCAGTTGCTAATACCACACCATTTGCAGCTTTAATTCCCACTGAAGGGGCTCCTCCAGCTACAGCAGCCAAAGCATATTCAGTCTGGACAAGTTTACCAGATGGGCTGAATGTAGTCAGCGAAAAGCTGTAACCGCGCTCCGCCATCTTTACCTGGAGTCGGGAGTGATGGTTTCAAAGCACTTTATATATTGGCCCAGAAGCCAGAAGTTTTCTAGGCTCTCTTACACTTTTCTAGTTCTAGCCCTGCAATCACTCACTTCTCCAAGGAATTTTCTTTCCTTTTAGTGGAGAATGATATTTAGAAGCCAAGATTCAGGTGCTAGGTGTGCTCATTGCTTCTGAAGTTATTGCTTCAGCAGGCAAAGCAAGAAAAGTGTATGTGTGTGTGTTTGTATTTACATAAATACATTCGTATGTACATATACATATCCATATGTGTGTGTATATACACATAGACATCTAATCATATCTGTATATATAGACACACATGTTAAAAAGTGATTTTTTTTCATATCAATGCCTCTGATACCACAGGATTCATTCTAGCTTTCTCCTTTTCCACGTTTATAATTTCCTTCTGTCACATAATAGGATATTAGGAAAACGTGGTTCCTATTATCAAGTTATTTATTTATTTGCTGAATCTGTAATAGACTTAAAATAATTTTAGAATGCTAAGCTATGCCATTGTGAGAAAACAAACCTCCTGGGATTCAGTATTTGTTTACAGCTCTTTTTGTCATTAGACTGAGTATATATAGTCAGAATACTGTTTTCATGAACCTTTTTTTTTAAGATTTATTTATTTATT
Organism: Canis lupus dingo; assembly: GCF_003254725.2. NCBI lineage: Eukaryota > Metazoa > Chordata > Mammalia > Carnivora > Canidae > Canis > Canis lupus. Next base: position 76,200,550 of record NC_064247.1, read on the forward strand.
TATTTATTTATTTATTTATTTATTTATTTATGAGAGAGAGAGAGAGGCAGAGACACAGGAGGAGGGGGAAGCAGGCTCCATGCCGGGAGCCCGATGTGGGACTCGATCCCGGGACTCCAGGATCGTGCCCTGGGCCAAAGGCAGGCGCTAAACCGCTGAAACACCCAGGGATCCCCTTCATGAACCTTTAAAGTTATCTCCCTCCTCTTTACTTCTCTATTCTTCATGATTATGCTCATTTGAAATATAGTTAGGTTAATTTTCTTTCCTTCCCCTTCCCTTTCTCTCCTCTCTTTCGTCTTCCCTTCCCTTTTGGGAGAGAGGGAGCAGGGGCAGAAGGAGAGGGAGAGAGAATTTTAAACAGGCTTCACACTCAGCACAGAGCCTGATGCAGAGTTCCATCCATCTCATGACCCTGAGATCACAACCTGAGCCAAAATCAAGGGTGGGGCACCTAACAGACTGAACCACCCAGGCACTCTTTATTTTTTTTTTTTCTTCTTTTAATTGCATTTTTGCCATCCTTCAGTCTTACTTTAAAAACTTTGAGTCCGTAAAAATAACATGGTTTTAGGGGCACTTGGATGGCTCAGTTGGTTAAGCATCTGCCTTTTGGCAGATCAGGTCATGATCTCAGGGTTCTGGAATTGAGCCCCACATCTCATGCTCCCTGCTCAGTGGGGAGTCTACTTCTCCCTCTCCCTCTGCCCTTCCCCCTGCTCATGTTCTCTCTCCCTCCCTTTTTATCAAATAAATTTTTAAAAAATCTTAAAAAAAAACATTCTGAATTGCCTTCCTGCTATGCCTTTTATCCCATTCCCATCCCTCCATTCATTGCTGCACATTCTCTGGGTAGCCAGTCTGTTTATAATTTATACTTTGTTTATGTACAAGTGAGCAGATACTGTGTATTTTCTTGTTTTTCCTTCATTCTTACCCAAAAGTTAGCATAGTTGATCTCTTTTGCACTTTGCATTTTTTCTTTTTTCTTTTTTTTTTTTTGCACTTTGCATTTTTTCATTTAACATTATATCTTGGAAATCACTTTAAATCAATTCATAGAGATCTTCCATTGTTTATTCAGCCACTTTCCTATACATGAGTATAAAAGTTATTTCCCATATTTCACAGTTAGGAACAATTCTACCCTGAAATGCCCTGTATTTAATGTATTTTTATATTGTTGGAGGTACTGTTTCTAGAAGTGCCATTTTGTTGGCTTTTGTTACTGCAGCATCAGAATATAAGTTCCAAAGCAAATTAAAATTTTTTGAAGTTTTGTACAATTTATTGTTCACAAGCAGTTAATTTTTCAAAAACCTATTAATAGATGACTCCCAAGTACTGCTACTGGGTGATGTAAACTGGCTGAAAAATCTCACTATCTGAATTGCTTTAGAAGCTAAACACGCAGAAAATTTGAACCAGGAAGACTCTCCTATCTCAGGAAGTTATGTTCAAGTTCATTAACTCACTTTAAGTCACAAAACATTATATACTATTTCATAATTATTTTTCTTAATTAGTTCTTAGTTGTAATTTTTGGGGAAAGATTGTCATGTATATCTCTGCAAGTAATATGAAGTACATATTACAAGTACATACTTGTTAGAAAAAAATCTAGACATATATTAACAAGACTTAAAGTTTTAAAAATCGGTGCTTGATTTAAAAAACAAAACCATCACAGCATTTATTGTTAATATGGCTTTGTTTCTCAAGGACTTTTCTGTGTTGAACTGTTGCTTTTCTTTTACCCAACTCTTAGATCTCCTGTTATTCAGATAGGCCTAGAAAAGCCTCACTGGGATTTTTTTTATCTGTACTAAGAGCAATGTTTTCAATTTAGTTCTTTGATTTAGCATCTTTAGTAGCCTTTCATTTAGGTCTGTGTTTTTAAAAAATAGTGCAGCATTAGCTTCAGCTATTTTGGAAGTGTTATGCTAATACCTTTACATAAAGATCTCTTGAGTTTTTAAAATAGTTCGTGCATTTAATTTCTCAAATCATGGTTATGTTGTTAGTACTCAACTAATACTGGGGCAGCCTTGAACCCTCTGATTCAGGATCCCATTGCATTTATGGGGATTATTAAGAGCTAACTCTTAACATAGAACTTTCAGGACCAGAATACATTTACCTATTTTTAACTAGTTAAATATTACTTAAATGCCTTGTAAGATGAAAAATTGTTTCAAAGGTCTTTTCTTAAATCTTATTCTAACTGGAGGACTCAAGATAATCTATGTAAATGGTATTTGGGAAGAATTTAAGAAAACAAAACCAAACTGTTATCTCTAGACTAGGTAATTTTTTGTACTGAACCATAACACAGCAGAATAGGAATACAAGTTCAGAAAATGCTCACATATTCGCATAGACACCATACGTCCTGGCAGGCATATGATTATTGGAGTAATACATACATAGTTTTATTTTTTTTTTTTTTAATTTTTATTTATTTATTTATGATAGTCACAGAGAGAGAGAGAGAGAGAGGCAGAGACACAGGCAGAGGGAGAAGCAGGCTCCATGCACCGGGAGCCCGATGTGGGATTCGATCCCGGGTCTCCGGGATCGCGCCCTGGGCCAAAGGCAGGCGCCAAACCGCTGCGCCACCCAGGGATCCCCATACATAGTTTTAATACATGGTTGTAGAAGTCAGAGTGCTACCAGGTTTATAATAGAAAATGGTAATCTATTTTAGCACTTCCCACTTTTAGCTCTTTTAGCTCTTTATTCTTGCATTTATTTAATTTTTAAGTAGAATACTTATGCTGTCTTTTGGTTTTGTAAAAATATTACACATTATTGATTTCTTACAAATGATTTACATTTAGTCTTTATAAAACACACTTCACAGTATTTACTCTGAAATTGAACTTCATAGAGCAAGAAATCCTACAAAGCTAAAGCAACATCTTTTGTATTAGTGCTGCCCAGTTTGTACTTGATTATAAAAGGAAAAATAAATTCATTGGTGAGTTTTATATAAATGATGTAGACTCTGCTGCACCAGAGACAGTATTCAGACAAGTCTGTAGCTGTAGCATATGGCATTAATTGGCTGACTTCTGCAGAAAGCTTTTACCTACTTTAATGAGATCAATTTTGGTCCATTTCCTTTTTGTCTCTGATTCATCAATCATGAATCATCAACATACTCATATAAGTAAACAGTTTTTTTAAAGAGAGATCAAACTCGTTGCTACTTAGATCTGATTGGTTAAAAAAACAAAAGCAAACAAAAAAACCAACCTAAAAGTTGTGTTTTATTCATTCTTTCTGTTTTAACAGAGAACAGGGAACAAATCTAAGTTCTTGCTATAAGAATGTTTTGGTGTGAAGTCAGAATACTTAAGAGTATGACATGTGATACCCTTAGTTTGGTATTTTACAATTTTCATCATTGTATTTGAGATTCTTATTACAGATTACAGTGTATGAGCTGTGTTTATTTTGCACTGCTGGACAAGTAAACTTAACTTTGCAAACAAAGGTCTTTGTTAGAAAACATTTCTAGAGGGACACCTGGGTGGCTGAGCGTCTGCCTTCCACCCAGGGCGTGATCCTGGAGTCCCGGGATCCAGTCCCGCATCCGGCTCCCTGCATAGGGCCTGCTTCTCTGTCTGCCTATGTCTCTGCCTCTCTCTCTGTGTCTCTCATGAATAAATAAATAAAATTTTAAAGAAAAAAAAAACGTTTCTAGAGTCTACCTTTGGGGATTTCCTTTGTGATTCAAACAACTTATCAGAATAGGTTTACTTAAAATTTGTGTGAATGGTAGTTTTTAAATTGGGAAATACTTTCATCTACATAGAAACAGCTATGGGTATAGTTTGACAGATTTTTCTGAATTGGTATTCAATTTTAAAATTTCTTTTAATAACTCTTGAAAACATCATTTATATAAAACTCACCAGTGAATATATTCTTCCTTTTATAAGCAAATACATATTGGGCAGCCCTAATACAAAAGTTGTTGTGTTAGCCTTGGCATTTTCCTGATTTTAGAGATTAATTTCTCTTTTTTGATGTTTATCAGAGCCTGTATGTATAGGCTTTGCTCTTTGCAAAGTGAATAGGATAATCCTCTGAAAGTTATTTTTTGTGCATTTTTATTGAAGCCCAGGGTTGTGGAGGGTTGGGTCCTATGTATAGAGTATGATAGAAGTCATTAGAAAAAATGATTTGACCTCAATAAGATCTCAGTGTCTATTTTCCTGAATTAGACTTGGTTTCTCCGAGAAGTAAAAATACGAAATAGTTCTTCAGCCACTCATTTAGGTTCCTATGCATAAATAAACAGAAACTTGTCAAAGATTAGATTTTTTTAAAAAAGATTTTATTTATTCATGAGAGACACAGAGAGGGGGAGGGGCAGAGAGAGGCAGAGACATAGGCAGAGGGAGAAGCAGGCTCCTTGCAGGGAGCCTGATTAGGGACTCGATCCCAAGGACCCCAGGATTATGCCCTGAGCCAAAGGCAGATGCTCAACCACTGAGCCATCCAGGCATCCCCAAAATTATATTTTTAAATGAAGAGAATAAAAAGTAAAATTTTTCTTCCCTAAGCTTAATTGATATTTTTGGCTTAGTTCTTGTTAAAACATTTTGGAAACCTGTTAAATTAAAATCTGGAGTAGATCTGTTCTCATTTCCTCAGCATCCCTGTTTTATGAAGCACCCATTTATGCCCATTTATATCTTAGACTAGAAATTAGCAATCTATAGCCCATGGGCCAAACCCAGCTCACCAGCTCACAGCCTGTTTTTTTTTATGTTTTTGGAGGGAAGAATAGTTTTTACATTTTATATTAACTAATTAAATTAATTAAGATTTTATTTATTTTTTCATGAGAGACACAGAGAGAGAGAGAGAGAGAGAGAGGCAGAGACACAGGCAGAGGAGAAGCAGGCTCCATGCAGAGAGCCTGACGTGGGACTCGATCCGGGGTCTCCAGGATCACGCCCTGGGCTGCAGGCGGCGCTGAACCGCTGCGCCACCGGGGCTGCCCGGCTGAGAGTTTTAATACAGTAGACAGCTTCTGGCAAAAATCCCATGGTTACCTGGTTATAATGCTTTGTTATTTATCATATTTTATTGACTGTAAAGTGTACTTTTTATTTTTCACCTTAACATCTTGAAATCAGGATCCATCTTAAATTCCATGACATAGTTATGATTGGCAGAGTTTTTTCCTCCAGTGATAGATGAAATAATGGTGCATCTTAAAATCAATACGGTATGGCTTTTGTATATTCTACTCATTGATAATATCTCTTAAGTGCTTCGTTTTCTTATTCCTTATGTTAATTCCACCCCTTCTTAATTTGCTGTTAGGCCATAATTCATTATTTTGGAAATCTTTCATCATTTAAGGGTTTGCTTTGAGAGTTATTTTAATTCTGAGATTGGTGTATTGATTTAGATCAAAGCACCATCAACCATATCTAGTCAACAGAACAATTTAGGAAAATGAACAGTTAACATAGAGTGTTTTGAATAGCATACTATTCTGATCTGTTACTGGTTGCAGATGGCCTGGGGCTGGTCTTTAATATTAGCTACTATTTTGCTAAAGAGACTGTAGAAGAACATTAACTAGAAAACCTTTTTAGCTTTAGCCTTAGCTAAGACTTTCTTGAATGCTTGTAACTGGGAACACCTTATAGTAATATCTGTTGATGGAAAATTGGCAGCGGCGTGGTCTTAGAGTCCTAGGATCGAGTCCCACATCGGGCTCCCTGCAAGGAGCCTGCTTCTCCCTCTGCCTCTGTCTCTACCTCTCTGTGTTTGTCTCTCATGAATAAATAACTAAAATCTTAAAAAAAGAAATTAACACAGTAATTGTTTTAAGACCTTAAGTATCTCCTAATGTGAGCCCCTTTGTATTAACAGAGAGAGTATGTTTTTAAAATCTTATTTCAGAAGAAAAATCAGAAGTCAATAATTCAAAAAAAAGGCAATCCAAATAGCAGTGGAAAGGAAGTTGGAATTAATGCCAACTTTAAATATACAGGCATTACATTTTTTAATTTAAGTTAGTGATTCAAGCTGTAGTTGCAACCTGGGGTGATTTTAAACTATCAGTACCTGGATATCTCAGGTAAATTAAATCAGAATGTCTGGGAGTGGTTGCTGACATTGAAATTTTTTAGTTATTGTATTACAAAAGCAGCTGGTAGTAAATTTTTTTCATTCTATTACTGTATTACAACAGCATTATTTTTATAGATTTACCCATGTACTTAGCCCCTTCTTTACTCCTCATGCCTTCTTGCATCTTTGATCTTCCATCTGGGACCACTTTCGCTCTGCCTACAGTACATTCTTCAGTACATCCTTCCTTTAGTGAGGGTCTTCTGGTGGCCAGCTGTCAGGTTTTGTCTGTCTGGAAAGGTCTTTATTCTACCCTGTTCTTAAAAGATATTTTTGTTAGGTCTAGGTATCAATTATCTATTTCTGGGTAACAGACCATCCCAAAGTCAGTGACTGAAAAACAACAACTGGTTCCCCATGTATCTGTAGGTTAGCAGTTTGGGCAGGGCTCAGTGAGATGGCTTGTCTCTGGTCTACATCGTATCAGCTCAGCTTATTCATCTGTAGTCACTTGTCAGGTCAGCTGGGGGCTGGGCAGTCATATGTCTGCTGTTCTGCTATAGAAATGGCAAGTTCCAATGCACAAGCATTTTTCAAGCTCATATTTGCTGATGTCAGAGCAAAGGAGAGCAAGACCAGTGGCCAAGATTCCAAAGAGTAGAGGAATTAAGACTCCATTTCTCAATGGGAAGGGTGGCGATGTCATATTTAAAGGAGTGTGGAGTGTGTGTAAAGAAATGGGAGAGATTTATGGCTTAAAAAAATCTATTACAGTATATAGAATTTTAGGTTGGAATATTTTTTCTTTTTAGCACACTTTCTTCTTTCCACTGTCTTTTGACTTTCACTGTTGTGCTATTGAGCAGTCAGTTCCTGTGGCTTCTTTTCAGATATTCTTTGTGTTTTCTCATTCATTATAATTTGTCTAGGTGTGAATTTCCTTTTATTTGGCTTTATTGAATTTCTTTTGATTTAGTGTCTTTCATCCATTCTGGAAAATTCTTAGCCATTATCTGCCTCTGTCCCACTCTTTCTGTTCTTCTTTTAGAACTTCACTTAACAGAAAACTTCTTTTTCTTGCTGTTTTCCTATGTTTATTTATTTCTGTGAGGGTTTTATTATATACAGAGTGGGGAGAGGGCTCAGTCTTTGGCAGCTGCTTTCCTCTTGGCAGCCAGGACTTCACTCAGTTCCTGTTTGCTTTCTCTTGGCATGGATGTGTGTCCACTTTTCTTGATGATCTTGAGGGCATACTTGTCCTTGGAGATTCGAACAGCTCTAAGGTAGTCTCCTTGTATGAGCAAAGCCACATAACTCTCCGATCATGTCCCTTAGGAATTTGGTGTGCATGGTGAGGTGTCCACGGTGGTGGCTGTGCCTCAGCTGGCTCATGTTTTGGGTTGTGTGGCCCTTCTTGAGGCCTGTGGCCATGGATCATCACAGAACTATGGTGGCTGTTCTTCAACCGCTGCTGCGGTGTAAGGCTCTGCATTAATTAATTTCCACTTCTTGCTACATTCTGAATAATTTGTTTGACTTACCTTCTAGTTTACGAATTTGTTCTTCTATTATATCCAGCTGCTTAACTCTACTTTTTTTTTTTTTTTTTTTTTAAAGAATTTGAGAGAGAGCACAAGTTAGGGGAGAGGGTACAGAGAGAGGGACAAGCAGACTCCCTACTGAGGAGGGCTTGATCCCAGGACCTCGAGACCATGGCCTGAGCTAAAGGCAGTTGCTTAGCTGACTGAGCCACCTAGGCATCCCTCTTTGCTACTCTTTTTAAAACTAATTACTGGGACACCTGGGTTGCTCAGCAGTTGAGCATCTGTCTGCCTTTGGCTCAGGGCATGATCCTGGGATCATGTCCCACATTGGGCTTCCTACATGAAACCTGCTTCTCTCTCTGCCTATGTCTCTATCCCTTCCTCTGTGTCTTTCATTAATAAACAAATAAAATCTTTTTTTTTTAATTTTTATTTATTTATGATAGTCACACACACAGAGAGAGAGAGAGAGGCAGAGACACAGGCAGAGGGAGAAGCAGGCTCCATACACCGGGGGCCCGACGTGGGACTCGATCCCGGGTCTCCAGGACCGCGCCCTGGGCCAAAGGCAGGCGCCAAACCACTGCGCCACCCAGGGATCCCAATAAACAAATAAAATCTTAAAAAAAAAAAAAACAACTGGGGATCCCTGGGTGGCGCAGCGGTTTGGCACCTGCCTTTGGCCCAGGGCGCGATCCTGGGGACTCGGGATCGAATCCCACGTCGGGCTCCCGGTGCATGGAGCCTGCTTCTCCCTCTGCCTGTGTCTCAGCCTCTCTCCTCTCTCTGTGTGACTATCATAAATAAATAAAAATTAAAAAAAAAAAAACAACTAAATTACTGTAGTTCATCATTTTTTCCCTTTTTTATTAAAATATAATTTACATGCAGTAAAATTCACTTTCATGTGTGCGTGTGCATGCAGTCTTGTGTTTTAATGCATGCATAGATTCATTGTCTATATATCTATGTGTTTGCCAATATCACACTTTTTTTTAAAGATTTTATTTATTGAGAGAGCACACATATGTGAATGGGGGAGGGGCAGAGGAAGAGGAAGAGAGAATCTCAAGCAGACTTCATGTGGAGTGCAGAGCCCAATGCAGGGCTCCATCTCAAAACACTGAGATCATGACCAGAGCTGAAATCAAGAGTCAGATGCTGGGGATCCCTGGGTGGCTTGTGGTTTGGCACCTGCCTTTGGCCCAGGGTGCAATCCTGGAGACCAGGGATTAAGTCCCGTGTCGGACTCCTTGCATGGAGCCTGCTTCTCCCTCTGCCTGTGTCTCTGCCCCTCTCTCTCTCATGAATAAATAAAATCTTAAAAAAAAAAAAAAGCAGCACAAGTAATGATAAACTGGAATCTGTTAGAGATGTATTTGAAATCTGAGATCAGGGACACCTGGGTAGCTCAGTGGTTGAGTGTGTCTGCCTTTGGCTCAGGTCGTGATCCTAGGGTCCTGGGATTGAATCCTGCATTGGGCTCCCCCAGCAAGGAGGAGCCCAGTGCAATCCTGCTTCTCCTTCTGCCTGTCTCTGCCTCTCTCTCTGCGTGTCTCTCTCATGAATAAGTAAATAAAATCTTTAAGAAAAAAATCTGAGATCAGTATTTACAAGATGGATGTGTTCTGGGTTTGTCATTGACAGCTGATAAATAGCTAGCTATTTATACTTTAGCTGATAAATAGCTAGCTATGTATACTTTCAAACCTAGGAAAATATAGAATAACTATTTGGGTGTACTGTGTTAAAAGAATATTAAGATTTCTAGTAAAGTTTTCTGCTTTTACCATATTCTGCCCTAAATTCTTCATAAAGTAATATAAAAATAGTAAATAATCATTTACTTAATATTTTTCCTAGTATTCTGAAGGTTAAGTATAGCAATTAGGATTGTTCTGTTATCTCTGTCAAATAGTTCTGGTAACTGAAATTTTTAAAGATATGTTTGTCTTTCTGTTCTCATTCAACATGTCTTATTTTGTAGTATGTTTATTTTTACTGTATGTCACTCATTGTCTTTTGGGAAATTATTTGTAGGAATGATTTGGTGCCTAAGATAAAAGTGCTGTTTTTCAGAAAAGGATTTTTATTTGCTTCTGTCAGGCAGTTCTGACCCCTGCCAGTCCAGGACCACCTTAAGTCATTTTCATAGTCTTGAGGTTTTCTGAAATGGCCAGACAATGCAAATCTGTGGAAGGGATGGTTTACTTGTAGTTTTTCCTAAAAGTGTAGCCTTTTGAGATTCCAACTTAAAGGAGGAACATCTCTTATTAGACTTTCCACCTTGGGCAGATCTTTGTTTCTGCCCACATAGCCCTTCAAAAAAGGAGGCCCCATTTTGATCAGTTTAGCAAGACTCTTCAAGGCAAAAATAGATTTTGAGTTCTCCTGTTTTTGGGTATCCCCCTTTCAGCAATGGCTTGACAATATCTATAATATTGTTATTATCTGTTAGTTGCTTTTAAGATTTTTTAATCTTTCACCATTTTTAGTTGATTATAATTTGAGGGTCATTCCAAATAATCCAAACCACCATTACAAGAAATGGATTACCATGTCTTTTTTTTTTTTTTTTTTTTAAAGCTTCCCTATTAGTTTACATGTATACTAGGTTTAGGATACTATTGATTAAGCAAATAGAAGATATTTGTAGAACTATAAGAATTAAATAGGTGGGGGGTCACATTTTAGGAGCGAGAGTCCAAGAGTCCTTAAAACCATTGAGTGAATACCATTTACCTCATCGTAGATGGAACTGGGGGTTTATTATGCTGAGTGAAATGTTAATCAGAGAAAGACAATTATATGATTTCATTCATATGTGGAATATAAGAAATAGTGAAGGGGACCATAAGGAAGGAGGGGAAACAATGGGGAAAAATCAGAGAGGAAGACAAATCATGAGAGACTCTTAATTTTGGGAAACAAACTGAGGGTTGCTGAAGGCGGGAGGTGAGTGGCAGGATGGGATACCTGAGTGATGGGCGTTAAAGAGGGCATGTGATGTGATGAGCATTGAGTGTAATACTAAATGATGGCAAATTGAATTTAAATTTTAAAAGTTAAAAAATCATTTGGTATAATGTTCATTTCAGTTTATTTTATTTATTTTTTTTAAAGATTTTATTTATTCATGAGAGACACAGAGGAGAGGCAGAGAGACACAGGCAGAGGGAGAAACAGGCTCAAGGCAGGGAGCCCCATGCGGGAATCGATCCCAGGTCTCCAGGATCACGCCCCAGGCCAAAGGCAGGCGCCAAACCGCTCAGCCACGCAGGGATCCCTCATTTCAGTTTAAACACGCACATCAGACAAAAACTTGATTTTCTTCAGTTAATAAAAGGATGAAACCAAATATTTTTGTTATCTTTGGGGCTTTTGAGTTGGACAAATATATTTGTGGTTGTGCTTACCAGTATGGAAAATTGAGGCTTGGTATGAAAAAAAAAATATTACCAAAACCCTTATTAATGGCTGCTATAGTGCCTGGATGACAGAATATGACCCACCCCATACTCATGAGTTGTGACATGCCTAGTGGAAATGTAAGGTTCAACTTTTTTTTAAAAAAAGATCTATTTAAGAGAGAGAGTGCACGTGTGCATGTACACACAGTAGGGGGGGAGGGGCAGAGGCAAAGGGAGAAAGAATCTTAGGCAGACTCCATGCAGAGGACAGAGTCCACATGAGGCTTAATCTAATGACCCTAAGATCACGACCTGAACCAAAACTGAGAGTCAGACGCTTAACTGTGCCACCAAGGCACCCCTAAGGTTCGACTCATATTAACCTTATTTTGAAGGAAGCTTACTCTAGTAATTTTTTATTTTATTTATCTATATTTATTTTAGAGTTCAAGGTTGTTTTTTGTTTGTTTTTTACAATGAGCTATTTTTCTAAATTACCTTATATGTAGCAAAGCAATTGTAATTTGACATTCTCCAGTCTAAATTGACAGGTGAGATGTGAAAGGATGTCTAGATATCTAATTATTTTGTTTCCTAAAGACTTTTTCCCTTCCACTAAAAACAAACAGGTCTTTCATACCCAGTTATTTTCTGTTACATTTACACACTGGTATAGCCAGGGAAATGACAAGTTTTTTCTAAACACTTAACAAGGAGCTTTGCTTGCTACTCCTCTTTAAGAATGTGGTTTATGGGTGCTTGGGTGGCTCAGTGGTTGAGCATCTGCCTTTGGCTCAGGTCATGATCCTGGGGTCCTGGGATTGAGTCCCACATCAGCCTCCCTATAGGGAGTCTGCTTCTCCCTCTGCCTGTGTCTCTGCCTCTCTCTGTGTATCTCTCGTGAATAAATAAATAAAATCTTTAAAAAAATAGAATGTGGTTTATTATGTTGCTCTTGACTATACAAGCTAGGAATTAAGGTATTTAAGTATTATAGGAAGGTCATATATTTTAGTAATTTATAGTAGGCTGTTGCTATGATTCTTGGCTTTGGTAGTCTCAAATTAGATGTCTTTTCTTGAGCAGCAAAATAAATGGTTTAGAGCAGTGCGTCAGAGACATGGCAGAAAGTAGATCAAATTGGTGTGGTGAATAGAAGCTTAAGAGCAGGAATTTATGTTCACAGTTATATTGAATCTTGCAATTGACAAAGGCAAAAGAAGAAATTAATTAATGTAGTTGTGCCATAAGGAGTGAAATTTTTGCCCTTTATGTGATTTGACAACTCTGTGTGCCTTGTAACATGTTTTAGTTTATTATGCATTAAAGTCAATACTGATGTTTACATTTTGCACAGTGAATTAATTATGTTGAGGATCATTGTCAGCCTAGATAGTCACTATAAGTCAAGTTGGAGTTATTCCAAACATTGAATAATTCACAATGCTATGAGTTGAAAAATTGAGTGTGTTAATATTTATTAGATTATAAACATTAAAAAAATATTTTATTTATTTATTCATGAGAGACACACAGAGAGAGGCAGAGACCTAGGCAGAAGGAGAAGCAGGTTCCATGTCGGAAGCCGGATGCGGAACTCGATCCCGGGACTCCGGGATCATGCCCTGAACCAACGGCAGATGCTCAACCTCTGAGCCACCCAGATGTCCCTAGGCTATAAATACTTTTTATATATTCATGAGAGACACACACACAGAGGCAGAGACACAGGCAGAGGGAGAAGCAGGCTCCCTGCAGGGAGCCCGATGTGGGACTGGATCCTGGATCCTGGGATCACGCCCTGAACTGAAGGCAGATGCTCAACCTCTGAGCCACCCAGGCGTCCCAGCTATGAACATTTTACCACATTTTTACATCAGTGATCCAGCCCCACTTCTGTTCCTGTACTTGTCTTTTTAATACTTTTTTTTTTTGTTTTTCTCCTAACTCTTGCATCTTTATAGTAGTTGCTGCATCAACAACCAGCAGGCACAAAACTGTTTTTTTTGTTAGTTTCATTTCACAGACCTATCTCCAACGAAACAAACATGATGACTTCTTTCCAGGGGTACTTAGATGTCATCAGCTTCTGGGTCTTCCAGAGAGACGTTTTATTTTTTTATTTTTTTATTTTTTGAGACGTTTTATTTTTAATAGTCCTACAAAACTCATGTGATTTGTTCTGCTATGAGACTATCATTGCAGATATCGTGTGGGATTTCAGCATTATATAGGTTTAGCCAGAGATCTGTTACTAGAATTTGTGTAATATTAAGATATAAACTTAGTAGTTTGCCATCTGCCCATTAAAAAGTAGATGAGACTTCAAATAAGCAGGTGAAAATTTAGTAACTCTTTTAGGCCTTACTGAAGAATGTAATTTAGAAGGCAGAGAGATCCCATGGTGATTAGAAAATAAGTGATACCAAAGTATGTCATGTTACTTTTGGAAAATTAGAAGTTGTTCTTCAGAATAAACAGACTGTAGAGTAATATGCTTTAATGTCTTAAAAGTACTCTGTTTCTTTTTCCTGTATCATCTTAAACTTGACTGAGTGACTTCATTGCACTTAGCATTTACTGTCTCTTTATTTTTAAAGAAATGCGGTTGTATTTGGAAAAAAGACTTTTTCTGTGTTGTCATTACTACTTTAAATAAACATGGGCTAGACCAAAGATAATAACATTATTCTAATGTTTCCTTCATCTTTGTTTTATCCAAGTGAGATTTAAGTAAGAAGTACATGTTCCTCACTAAATCAGTTAGGGGTTATGATTCTTTTGTGGTAACAGGAAGCCCTATCCATACTAGGTTAAGCTAAAAAGAGAATTTGCTTCATATAACTATAATAAGGAAGAACACTGGCTTCGGGCTTAGCTAGATATTAGAGCTCAGCTCTTAGCTGTTTTTATTTTTCTCTTCCCTCTGCTTCTGGATTGGCTTCCTTCATAGCCTCTAACTGGCGGTGAGGTAGCCAAAGTAGCTCTTATCCCTACTCCATCTGTGCCAGCATTATTTGCAAATGTTTGTTTATCACTAAGTCCCTAAAACACTTAGGAATGTTACATGTATAGTTTGAAATTGAAATCATTTGATTTACCTTCCCAAGAATGAAGTCCCACCTGAAGTGCTGGAACAGAGTAGGATTAAAAGTGGGAGAGACAAGCAGGAGCTCACTGTGTGTAATAGGATTTGAATATTAGAAGCAGTGATTTTTGTCTTTGGGAGTTTTAATTTCTGAGGTGACCCAAATCCAGGATCAGTCCTATGTCCTAGGAGACTGTAATGTTTTTACTTCACTTTCTTCATTAGAATACTACAGAGATACCTGTCACTTCTCTTAATTTCTCATTCTGAAGAGCTGGCATCACAAACACCACTGAACCACTCTGAGCTAGGCTAGAGATGAGGGAGATGTTCAAAATACAGGTGACTTACTGTGTTCTTTCCACTGAAAAACAAAGGAGACAAAAAATTCTCTCCATCTGAAAGGCAAGTCCAGGAGTCCAGTGCTCTTGTTTCATACAATGAATTATAACTCTCAGCTGTTAATCAGTCCTCAACAATAAATTTGAGAACTTGTTAATAACGAAGTTTTAGTGTTTTGCTGATTTAAACAGTTTTTAACCTCTATGCAATCATATCTCTATATTAAAAATAAGAATTTAAAACCCTTTCCAGTCAGAAATGTTATTAGCATTTTATAAAAGCAAGGAAAAGTAAATGACATTTGGGGAGCTCACACTTTATTTCCTCAGCAAAAATAAACACTGTCCCCTTCCCTGCCCCCCCCCCCCTTTTGTCCTACCATCCTTTATTTCTTGTGTTAAATAGTTGGCAAACCATTACTACATTATCTCCTGCTTGCAGGTCAAGAGACAGGATTGGGTCCCTGTGGTATAGTATGTCATTTTATTTTTTTTTTATTTTTTATTTTTTTAATTTATTTTTTATTGGTGTTCAATTTACTAACATACAGAATAACCCCCAGTGCCCGTCACCCATTCATTCCCACCCCCCGCCCTTCTCCCCTTCTACCACCCCTAGTTCGTTTCCCAGAGTTAGCAGTCTTTACGTTCTGTCTCCCTTTCTGATATTTCCCACACATTTCTTCTCCCTTCCCTCATATTCCCTTTCACTATTATTTATATTCCCCAAATGAATGAGAACATATAATGGTTGTCCTTCTCTGACTAACTTATTTCACTCAGCATAATACCCTCCAGTTCCATCCACGTTGAAGCAAATGGTGGGTATTTGTCATTTCTAATAGCTGAGTAATATTCCATTGTATACATAAACCACATCTTCTTTATCCATTCATCTTTCGTTGGACACCGAGGCTCCTTCCACAGTTTGGCTATCGTGGCCATTGCTGCTATAAACATCGGGGTGCAGGTGTCCCGGCGTTTCATTGCATTTGTATCTTTGGGGTAAATCCCCAACAGTGCAATTGCTGGGTCGTAGGGCAGGTCTATTTTTAACTGTTTGAGGAACCTCCACACAGTTTTCCAGAGTGACTGCACCAGTTTAGTATGTCATTTTAGTCAAGATTTTCTCCTATGGAAAGTTCAGAATACTAGGTTTTGGAAGACTATTGAGGAGTCTGGATTCTTAGACTCCCTACTTCTTTTTTGAGGCAAAGATGTTTTCTTTCCTTAGCTTCTTAGTTATTGTTTTGGAATACTTTAAATATTTTCTTATCTGACATTTACATTCTTCCTGTGATTTTATGTATTTTTCATTCACATCTTAGGAATATGTGTTAGGTTTAAAATGACATATAAATATTTCTTTTGGGGGCACCTGGGTGGCTCAGTCGGTTAAGCATCTGCCTTCGGCTCAGGTCGTGATCCCGGGGTCCTGGGATCGAGCCCTGCATCACATCACGCTCCCTGCTCATTGGGGGGCCTGTTTCTCCCTCTCTTTTCCTGCTGTTCCCCCTGCTTGTGCTCCATCTCTCGCTCTGTCAAATAAATAAATAAAATCTTTTAAAAAAATAAATATTTCTTTTTTTTTTTTTTAAGATTTTATCCATTTATTCATGAGAGACAGAGAGAGAGAGAGAGAGAGAGAGAGAGGCAGAGACACAGGTAGAGAGAGAAGCAGGCTCCATGCAGGGAGCCTGACATGGGACTTGATCCCAGGTCTCCAGGATCATGCTCTGGGTTGAAGGTGACACTAAACCACTGAGCCACCATGGCTGCCCTAGACTGTTTTTTATTTCCTAGCATGAAGACTAAACTGTGGTGGAGAAAAATTTTGTTGTATTTTCTACTTCCTAGCAAATATTTATTCACTTTCTATATTCTATGTACAAAACCAGAGTCAGAAATACTGTTTCTGCCTCTGCAGACATTTCTGTCTCATACAGTATGACTGTGACATGAAAGGCAGATTGGAGCACAAGAACACATGGAAGAAAAAAAAAAAAAAGACCTGCTCAGGCTTATTTAAATCATCTAGAAAGTGAGGATGGCCTGGATTAAAGGAATAACAGAAGAAAAAGAGATCGACTAAGTCTGAATAACAGTGAAAAATGATGACTTGGGAGAGCTTGTTAGTAAGATATGGGACATGCAAAAGTAAAAGGAATCAAAGGTAAATCCACAGTCCCTTTGGGTATAAGGAGGTTGCTCAATGCAGATGCCATTCGTGGTAGAAAGGAAAACTGACTTGGGACAGAAATTAATTGTATTAAACAAATAAATGGAGAGAAGAGACAAATCTGTATGGAATAGCAGATAATTTATATAGATACTTCTCCCTGTAGAGATAGAGCTTAACTCGCCATTTCCCCTTCAGTATGGGCTGAACTTAGTTATTAGTTAATTGCTTCCAAAGAGTAGGCTGTGGGAAGGTGGATGGGAGTCATTTTACAGTGCAGAAGCCTGGCAGACACTCCCTTAACCAGGTGATCAAAGTTGCATCATCGATGATGTCATATTTATATCCTTTATCCCTTTGATATGATGTGTTGAGAATGGCAATTCCTCTCCAAAACTTATAAGCTCTGAGAAAAATATCACATAAACTTAAATTGAAGGATAGTTGCAAATATCACATAAACTTAAATTGAAGGATAGTTTGACCAGGCTACCTAAAAACTCTCAAAGTCATTAGAGAACACAGAGGCTAAGGAGGTAGAATGACTAAATCCTGGATAGAATAATGTTTGACCAAATATCTGGGTACCCTTTGGCCTAGTCAAGTTGATACATAATCTTGTGTCACTGTCTAAAACTAAGAGAGGATAGAGGTTAAAGAGGATAAAGTATTAAGGAGGAGAGAGTTGTGTCTTACACAGCTCTAAAACTGCAGAAAGCTTCAAGATGGTAAAGAGATTATTTTTAATGATAAAAGCCACATGAAGTAGGAAATAAGGAACTGTAGGCAGATTCTTTATTTAAAAAGTGAAAGGAAGATGCACAGTGACAGCATGGATAATAGAATTCACTTAAAATTTCATTGTAGGGGATCCCTGGGTGGCTCAGCAGTTTAGCGCCTGCCTTCGACCCAGGGCGTGATCCTGGAGTCCCGGGATCGAGTCCCACGTCGGGCTCCCGGTATGGAGCCTGCTTCTCCCTCTGCCTTTGTCTCTGCCTCTCTCTCTCTCTCTCTCTGTCTATCATGAATAAATAAATAAGATCTCTTAAAAAAATTTCATTGTATTTTAAGATGAGATTCATTTTTTGAAGGTGGTTATAAACATTTTTATCTGCCCATAGGACATCCTTTTCTTCTGACTACTTCAATCTTCTAATACCTGTAGGGCCAAAATAAATAACTAATATATAAAACTTTCCTCGATTTTGGGGGGGGGGTGTAAAAGAAGCTTAACAGCCCCTCCAATCAAAAAAAGCAGATTCTTCACATCCTCTAAAAATGTCGAGATTCTCACGTATTCAAATTTATGAAAGTGTATCCATAGAAACATGGGTGAAAGCCACATAGGTTAAATCAGACTTACATATTATAAAGCAGGTGTTCAGTGAGTTAACCAATATTATAAAATTCTAAATTGCTCTTATCCTTTTAGGTTATAGTCTTCAATAAGATAGTTCAAATATTTGTATACATTATTTTATTTTATTTTAATCTTTTTATTTATTCATGAGAGACACACACAGAGACTGGGGGGCGGGGGAGAGACACAGGCAGAGGGAGAAGCAGGCTCCATGCAGGGAACCTGACGTGGGACTTGATCCTGGGTCTCCAGGATCACGCCCTGGGCTGAAGGCGGTGTTAAACCTCTGTGTCACCCAGGCTGCCCCACATTCTTTCATTTTATTATCTATACTTCATAATTGAGTACATGAAACACTGGCTTAAGAACAGAAAACAATTAAATTTGAGATACTTCTTTTCGCTAATTTGGTACTTGCACCTCTCCTTTCTTCCCTAATCCTAAGGATTCTATTAATTTCACAAAGATGCACCTTAAGTGTTGATAGTACCAAAGGTGAAATATTGGTGGGCAAGTAGAACCTTAAGTAGAACTTAGTAGTTCAGAAGTTTGTCAGCTGGCAAAGTCGCCAAGCACACACAGTCTGCAACAGGGGACAGACCACACACAAGATCATTCCTTCAACTTTAGGAAAAGTAGCTCTTCTGCCTAATCCATAGAAACAAATACAGAAAGCCAAGTAAAATGTAGGGACAGAAGAATATGTTCCAAAAGAAAGAATAACAAAGGACCGCAGGAGAAAAACTAAATGAAAGAGAGATAAACAATATGCCTGATAAAGAATTTAAAGTAATGACCATAAAGACACTGGGTTAGAGAGAAGAGTGGAAGAACTCAAGGGGACCTTCACTAAAGAGATAGAAAATATAAAAAAGAACCAATCAGTTAAAGAACACAATAACTATAATAAAAAGCACAATAGAGGGAATCAACAGATTGGTGATGCATAAGAATGAAGCCATGATCTGGAACACAAGGCAACGGAAAGCATGCAAAAAGAGAAAAGAATCTGAAAAATGAGGATAGGTTAAATGATTTCTTGGACAACATCAAGCAAGTGAAGGGCTGGAAAAGCATTTACTGTGCAAGTGGAAGCAAAAGAAAAGCCAAGGTAGCAATACTTATGTCAGACAAAATAGACTTTAAAACAGAGACTGTGGGATCTCTGGGTGGCTCAGTGGTTGAGCGTCTGCCTTCAGTTCAGGTCGTGATCCTGGAGATCCAGACCCAGGATTGAGTCCCACATCGGGCTCCCTGCATGGAGCCTGCTTCTCCCTCTGCCTCTGTCTCTGCGTCTCTCTCTGTGTGTCTCATGAATAAATAAATAAAATCTTAAAAAAAAAAATGAAACGACTGCAATGAGACAAAGAAGGGCATTACATAATGGTAAAGTGATCAATGCAATAATATCTATAACAATTTTAAGTATCTACATACTCAACACTGGAGTAACTAAGTACATAGAACAAATTAACATATAAAGAGAGAAATGGATGGTAATACAATAATAGTAGAAGACTCCAACACCCCGCTTACATCAATGGATGGATCAGGCAGAAAATCCACAAGGAAACAGTGTCTTTGAAGGACACGTTGGACCTGATGGACCTAAGAGGTCCAGAATATTCCACCCAAAAATAAACAGAATACACATTTTTCTCGAGTGCACATGGAGCATTTTCCAGAATAGATCACCTTAGGTCACAAAACAAACCCCAACAAATTTAAGATTGAATCAAACCATGCATCTTTTCTGATCACGATGGCATGAAACTGTAAATAAATCACAAGAAAAAAACTAGAAAAGG
Source organism: Canis lupus dingo (assembly GCF_003254725.2). Classification (NCBI taxonomy): domain Eukaryota; kingdom Metazoa; phylum Chordata; class Mammalia; order Carnivora; family Canidae; genus Canis; species Canis lupus. Next base: position 76,220,382 of record NC_064247.1, read on the forward strand.
GATCCCTGAGTGGCGCAGCAGTTTGGTGCCTGCCTTTGGCCCAGGGCGCAATCTGGGAGACCCTGGATCGAATCCCACGTCGGGCTCCTGGTGCATGGAGCCTGCTTCTCCCTCTGCATGTGTCTCTGCCCCTCTCTCTCTCTCTCTGTGACTATCATAAATAAATAAAAATTAAAAAAAAAAACTAGAAAAAACACAATACATTGAAGCTAAACACATGATACTAAACAACTAGTGGGTCAATGAAACAAAGAAGAAATAAAAAAAATACATAGAAACAAATGAAAATGGTCCAAATCTTTGGGACACAGCCAAAGTAATTTGAAGAGAGAAATATATAGCAATATAGGCCTACTTCAAGAAACAAGATAAAGCTCAAATAAATTATCTAAACTTACACATAAAGGACCTAGTTAAAGAACAAAGAAAGCCCAAAGTGAGTAGAAGGAAGGAAATAATAAAGATCAAAGGAAGAATGCTTGGGTGGCTCAGTGGTTGAGTGTTTGCCTTTGGCTTGGGTTGTGGTCCTGAGATCGAGTCCCACATTAGGCTCCTGCACAGGGAGTCTGCTTCTCCCTCTGCCTATGTCTCTGCCTCTCTCTGTCTCTTGTGAATAAATAAAATTTTAAAAAATCTTAAAAAAAAAAAAAAAATCAAAGCAGGGCAGCCCGGGTGGCTCAGTGGTTTAGTGCTGCCCTTTAGCCCAGGGCGTGATCCTGGATCCTTGATCCCAGAATCAAGTCCCACGTCAGGCTCCCCGCATGGAGCTTGCTTATTCCTCTGCCTATGTCTCTGTCTCTGTCTCTCTCTCTCTCTCTGTCTCTCACGAATTAATAAATAAAATATTAAAAAAAATCAAAGCAGAAATAAAGGACATAGAGACTTCAAAAAGAAATCAATGAAACCAAGAGCTGGTTCTTTGAAAAGATAAACCAAATTGATAAGACTAATCAAGTAAAAGAAAAAGGACCCAAATATATAAAATCAAAAATGCGAGGGGAAGTAACAGCTGACACCACAGAAAAACAAAGGATTATAAGAAAACAGTATAAAAAATTATATGCCAACAAATTGAATAACCTAGAAGAAATAGGTGAATTCATAGACACATAAGATCTTCTAAAACCGAACCAAAGAGAAATAGAAAATCCAGACAGACCAATTACAAGGAACAAAATTGAATCAGTAATCAAAAAAATAAAAATCCAGGTCCAGATGGATTCATAGGTGAATTCTACCAAACATTTGAAAAAGAGTTAGTACCTATTCTTTTCAAACTATTCCAAAAAAATAGAGGAAGGAAAGCTTCCAAATACACTCTACAAGGTCAGCAATACCCTGATACTAAAACCAGACAAAGATGCCACAAAAATGGAAAATTACAGGCCAACATCTCTGATGAACATAGATGCGAAAATCCTCAACAAAATATTAGCCAACTGCACATAAATAAAAAAGATCGTTTACCATGATCAAATGAGATGTATTCCAGGGATGCAAGGATGGTTCGGTATTCAGAATAAATCAATCAGCATGATACAACACATTAACAAAATGAAAGATAACAATCATATGATTATCTCAATAGATGTAGATAAAGCATTTGACAAAATTCAATATTCACTTATGATAAAACCTCTCAACAGAGCATGTTTAGAGGGAATGTACCTCTACATAATAAAGGCGATATATGAAAAACTCACGGCTAACATCATCCCCAGTGGGGAAAATCATAGTTTTTCCTCTAAGATAAGGCAGAAGGAGAAGGATGTCTACTCTCACCACTTTTATTTAACACAGTACTGGCAGTACTAGCCACAGCAGTCAGACAAAAAAAAAAAAAAAGAAACAAGAGGCATTCATATTGGTAAAGAGGAGGTTAAGCTCACTATTTGCAGATGACATGATACTATACATAGAAAATCCTAAAGACTTCACTAAAACAACTACTAGAAGTAATAAAGTCAGTAAGTTGTAGGACATAAAATTAGTACCCAGAAATCAGTAGCAGTTGTGTACACTTGTAATGAAAGTAGCAAAGAAATAAGAAAACAGCACCATTTATACTTATGCCAAAAAAAAAAAAAAAAAATCTAGGAATAAACTTAACCAAAGGAGATGAAAGACCTGTCTTCTGAAAAGTATAAAACATTGATGAAAGAAATTGAAAATGATGTGAATGGAAAGATACTCCATACTCACAGATTGTAAGAATTAATATTGTTAGAATGTCCATATTACCCAAAGCAATCTACAAATAGTGCAAACCCTGTCAAAATACCAACAGCATTTTTCACAAAACTAGAACAAATAATACTAAAATTTGTATGGAACCGCAAAAGACCCTGAGTAGCCAAATAGCCAAAGAAAGAAAAACAAAACTGTAAGTTTGACAATTCAGAATTTTAAGATATACTACAAAGCTGTAGTATTCAAAACAGTATGGCACAAAAATAGATATGTAGATTAATGGAATAGAATTGAGAGCCCAGAAATACACCTATTTATGGTCAATCTATCACAAAGGAGGCAAGAATACACAATGAGAAAAAGACAATATCTTCACTAAATGGTGTTGGGAAAACTAGACAGCTACATGTAAAAGAATAAAACTGGATCACTTTTTGACACCATACAGAAAAATAAACCCAAGGTGGATTAAAGACCTTTATGTGAGACCTGAAACCATAAAAATCCTAGAAGAGAACACAGGCAGTAATTTGTCTGACATAGGCAATAGCAGCATTTTTCTAGATATGTCTCCTATGGCAAGGGAAAAAAAAACAAAAATAAACTGTTAGAACTATTCAAAATAAAAACCTTTTATATAGTGAAAGGAAGCTGTCAACAAAATCAAAAGGCAGTCTACTGAACGGGACAAAATATTCTCAAATTATATATCCAATGAGGGATTAACATTCAAAACGTAAAAAACTTATATAACTCAACACCAAAAAACAACCTGATTAAAAAAAGAGGAGGGGCACCTTCCTCAGTTAAGCAGCCAACTCTTGGTTTTGGCTCAGGTCTTGATCTCAGGGTTCTGGGATCAAACCCTGTACTGGGTTCCCAGCTCAGTGGGTAGTCTGCTTGAGACACCCCCCCCCCCCCCGTCTGCCTCTCTCTATCCCTCCCTGCCTTCGCTCGTGTACACTCTCAAATAAGTAAATAAATCTTTTTTTCTTTTTAATGAAGAGATGCCTGGATGGCTCAGTTGGTTAAACGTTCAACTCTTGATTTCAGCTCAGGTTATGATCTCAAGGTTATGAGATCAACCCAGGTCAGTCAGCTCTGGGCTGAGTGTGGAGCCTGTTTAGGATTCCCTCTCATTCTTCGTCTCCCCCTTCTCCCTGCTCGCATGCACTCACTCTCTTTAAAAATTAAAAAAAAAAAAAAAAAGTAAAAATAAAAAGAGCAGAGGACTCGAATAGATATTTTTTTCTAAAGAAGTACAAATGAACAATAATCACATGAAAAGATACTCAACATCACTAATCATCAGGAGAATGCAAATCAAAACCAGAACAAGAGATCCCTTTACATCTATTAAAATGGCTAGAATAAAAAAAAAAAAGAAGAAGAAGAAAGAAAAGAAATAACAAGTGTTGGCAAGAATGTGGGGGAAAAGGGAACCCTCATGCATTATTGATAGGAATGTAAATTGGTGCGGCTGCTATGGAAAACAGTATGGAGTTCCTCCAAAAATTAAAAATAGAAATAATATAGGACCTAATAATTCCACTCTTGGGTATTTACCCAAAGAAAATGAAACACTCGTTTGAAAAGATATGCAGTCTTATGTTTATTATTATTATTTGCAGTAGCTAAGATAGAGAAGCAGCCTAAGTCCCATTGATAGACAAATGGTTGTGGAAGGTGTGTTATACATAACACAATAGAGTATTATGCAATGATAAGAAAGAATGAGATCATACCATTTGAGACTACGTGGATAGTTCTAGAATATATTACTCTAAGTGAAATAAGACTGAAAAAAACAAATACCATTTGAGTTCACTCATAAAATCTTAAAAAAAAAAAACAACCCTAAGTGAATAAACAAACAAAAAAAGAGTCATATGTATGAATATGACTGATGGTCATATGTTCTGATGGTTTCCAGAAAGGAGGAGAGAGAGGAGATGGGCAAAATGGGTGCAGGGGAGAGGGAGATAACAGGCTTCTAGTATGGAGTCATGGGGATAAAGGGAACAGAACAAGGAATGTAGTGATATTTAATAGTCATGTATGGTGATAGGTGGTAGGTACAGTTGGGGTGAATATAGCATGTATAAATTTGTTGAATCACTATGTTGTACACCTGAAAATAATGTAACACTGTTTTGGCTATACTCAAAAATTATAATTTGTATTCCTTGCATTAATAAAAAAGTTTGTTAGGCGGTAAACACAAAACAGGAAGTCAACGTTTAGAACCCTCTTTGTTGGGACGCGTGGGTGGCTCAGTTGATTAGACATTCCATTCTTGATCTCAGCTAAGAGTTGCGAGTTCAAGACTATGCTGGGTGTGGAGCCTATTTAAAAGTCTCTGGCGTGTAAGTATATATGTATGAAAATCAGACAAAGTTGAAGACCATCTGTAAATCAAAATGCAAGTCTTTTAAATTCTTAACTACCCAGGGTTTTATTGTTTTATTGCTTTTTTGTTGTTGTTCTAAGGTTTTATTTATTTGAGAGAGAGCAAGAAAGACTGTGAGCAAGGGGGAGAGGGAGAAGCAGGCTCCACACTGAGCAGAGAGCCTGCTGCAGTGTGCTCTGCCAGGACCTTGGGATCATGACCTGCCAGATGCCCAGCCAACTGAGCCACCCAGGCACGCATCCCTATTGTTTTTTTAAAGTTAGTACATATTTACCATTTTAATTTGTTCTTCATTCAGCACATGTTCTTTCCAGATAACTAGTATATCTTCTAAAACGGAGTCATTTTACTTCTTTAGTATAGGAGAGACTGATTAAAGGCTCAGGCTCAAGACAGGACAGTTTCTACCAAGGAACCAAGGCTACTGTTTGTAGATAATTACACTAGACTTCTTTTTGGATGCTTCTGGGATATAGTCTACTTACCAGGATCTTCAGCCTTCTTTGCTTCTTGTTATCTGTTAAGTTTTAAGTTTTAAAATTCCTCACTCAAGCATTTGACCTGTTTTTCTACAGTGTTCATAGTTGTTTTTTTTTTTTTAATTTTTATTTATTTATGATAGGCACACAGTGAGAGAGAGAGGCCGAGACACAGGCAGAGGGAGAAGCAGGCTCCATGCACCAGGAGCCTGATGTGGGATTCGATCCCGGGTCTCCAGGATCGTGCCCTGGGCCAAAGGCAGGCGCTAAACCGCTGCGCCACCCAGGGATCCCTTTCTACAGTGTTCAAACCTGGAATAGTGTCTATGCCCAGGGTTTTAGCCTCTCTGTATCTACAATTTGTATCCACCATCCAATCACGCCCTCTTAGATGAGTGTATACTCTGGTTGTTTTCTAGACCCAAACAGAACATCTTGCCTATTTTCATACATAAAAACCTCTATGATTAAAACTTGCCTTAACTGGGAGTCTTACTGCTTTACGTCAGCTCACTTATTATATAGTAAAATGCATAACTGTCCAGTAAATAAAGATGCATAAAAATACAGTGAAACCCACAACCTCATAGTATGTAGTTACAGAAAAGTTTTTTAATCATTCTGGATTGAAGAATCTTCTAGTTTTGCTAACTATGCCAGTTTGGAGCGGGAGTGGAATTGGTCAGTGGGAAAAGTAGATTTGCCCTACTGATTCAAGTATGAAGCATCAATCTTTCTCTTCTCAATCTAACGAAGTTCTTCACTGTTTCTCAACACTGGAAATCTGAATATATTTTCTTCCTTTTTTTTTTTTTTTAAGATTTTATGTATTTATTCATAAGAGATACAGAAAGAGAGGCAGAGACATAGGCAGAGGGAGAAGCAGGCTCCTTGTGGAGAGCCTGATGCGGGGACTCCATCCCAAGACCCCGGGACCACCACCTGAGCCAAAGGCAGACACTCAACCACTGAGCCACCCAGGTGCCCCTGGATACATTTTCTTTATGAGAATCCAATTCAGTTAATTAAAGTCATATTACTAGAATTGTTCTTATCTGTTCATTTAATATAAGCAGCCTACATACTGTTAGACTGTTAGTTTTTTTTGTTTTTGTTTTTTAATATTTCATTTATTTATTCATGGGAGACACACAGAAAGGCAGAGACAAGCAGAGGGAGAAGCAGGCTCCCCACAGGGAGCCTGATGCGGGACTCCATCCTAGGACCCCAGGATCACACCCTGAGCTGAAGTCACAGTCAACCACCTAGCCACTCAGGTATCTCTAGACTGTTAATTTCAGCTAGCCTTTACTCTTTGGCTCCAGGCTTTAGGTTATTTTGTATATAATCTGCGTGTTCCATACAAAAGTTGGTTATATTAAAGTGCTTGAGTTATTCTCAAACTAAAACAAAAATGTTATGGATAGAAGTCTGTGTCTCCTAGTAAAAGACTTTAAACTTTCTAGTAAAAGATCTAGTATTTAAAGTCAAATTTTATAAAATGATGAAATGAATAGGCTTTTATTGTTTGTTTCTAACATCTTGCTTTTCTCCTATAGGACTGTTTTTGCTTTCTTGTAGTAAAAGAGATTTTCAGTGGTTTAGGAATTTGAAATTGACTCTTACTATAATATAGATGAATTATCACTAGCTTGTAATTGTTCCTGAATAAACTAGTGACTGATTTTTCTCCCTGGAAATTGTTTAAATCCTGGGCTAATTGTTTGTGAGCCATTGGCCAACCTGTATTCAGTCTTTATTATAAAAAAAAAAAAAGCATAAAAACAGTTGCAGATCATTTGAGAATGGGATCACATTTATTTATTTATTTTTCTAAAGACTTTATTTATTCATGAGAGACATACAGAGAGAGAGGGGCAGAGACACAGGCAGAGGGAGAAGCAGGCTCCATACAGGGAGCCCGATGTGGGACTCGATCCCAGGTCTCCAGGATCAGGCCCTGGGCCAAAGGCGGTGCTAAACCACTGAGCCACCTGAGCTGCCCAGGATCACATGTTAAATGTACTGATGGAATTGATGATTTATTTTATTTTATTTTTTTAATCTTTTTTTAAAATTTTTATTTATGATAGTCACACACACAGAGAGAGAGAGAGAGGCAGAGACATAGGCAGAGGGAGAAGCAGGCTCCTTGCACCGGGAGCCTGACATGGGATTCAATCCGGGGTCTCCAGGATCGCGCCCTGGGCCAAAGGCAGGCGCTAAACCGCTGCGCCATCCAGGAATCCCGGAATTGATTATTTAAAGGAAACTTGTGCTAAGTTTTAATTTGGATCCTTTCACAACACGAGTAATTGACCTATTTTAAAAATGTTTTGTCAGTCTGGAACAAAGCCACTAGACAAAGACAAGATTATGATCGGGGTGGTTGTGACTGGTACCCAGTCCAGTTTAAAAGAAGGAAAAGTTGCAATTTGTGAACAGTTTTTAAAACCACTACAGCGATCATTTGATCAGCATGTGACAATAGTCCATCTGGTTAGTATCTCCTAAGCACAGCTATAACTAATTAAACTTTTTTTTAATTGATGGATTTTTTACATTTTACCACAGAATCCTATAAAATGAAGGAAATTACTTTTTTTTTTGTATTAGCATTTCATCTTTGAGTATCAGTTGGTCCACTGTTGAGCAGAAAGTGAGTTTAAGTGACAAATAATGGTATCATTGAATTTGCAAGTTGAGGAAATGAATTAATAAGATACATCCATTAAAAGATGATTTTATTCACACATTTTACAAAATTTCTGTCTACAATAGTTCTTTTCCTGGCTGTTCATTTTCACCATGATTTAATGAAGTCTCGTTTGACTTTAAGTGACCAACTGATATTTAGCAGCACTATATTGAGAAAAGTGCAGGAGCCCAGCCCATTTATTGAAGAAATCCTGTCTTAAATACTTTTGGAACAAAGTAGGGTTTAAATACGTAATGCTGAGGAATTTAACAAAAATTTATTTCAGGACTGATTTTGTGTGATTTTGACCTTACTATCTCCTGAGGGTAGCTGTTCTGTGTTGAACCACCTGGTTTCTAAAGACTTCCTCCTCAGGTTTACCATGGTGGTAAGCCATGTTGCCATGGTTAGGAATGTTAAATGACTATGCTTTGGTTGAAGATTTTTATTAATCCCATAATCTAGATTGATAATTTGTATCTTTGTATATGTGAGTCCTGCTGTTATCACATGGCTCCTTCTATAAAAGAGTTGTTTGCCATTATGGACTTTGGATATACAGTGAAAACTCAGTAGCCACAAGAAGACCAAAATCATGGCAGTGTGAGAACTGGAGTTGAAACTGTTGTGAAGTCTATCCCTATTTTAAAGAATGTTCCAAAAAATTGTGATTTATTTAACAAATGTTGTTAAACTAGAATCTGATATAGTCAAATTTCAGGATAGCCAATTTAAAAAAAATTTAGAGAGCACATGCACATGTGCAAGTGAGTGGGGGGAGGGGCAGATGAAGAGGGGGAGAAAGAGATATAAGCAGACTCTTTGCTGAGCACAGAGCTCCACATGGGGTTTGATCCCAGAACCATGAGATCATGACCTGAGCGAAAACCAAGAGTTGGCTGCTTAATTGACTGAGCCACTAAAGCACCCCCAGAATAGTCAAATCTTGAAGAAAGAGATAAAACAGGGATTCATGACTTAACCATGAGCTAAAATACAAGTTACAAGGGAGAGTTTCTCTCTCCTAGAAGAGGAAGTAAAAGCTGAATTTAGTGAGGTATGTAGGAGAATGGAGAATTCTTTCTAAATCATAGCCCACACTGTACTGAGGGTATGGCTGAGGTATGGCTGCGCAGAGACTGTAAAGGCCACTCCTAGGAAGCCACTTCTATTCCTTTGGGTCCCTGTTGTGCTTGAAATGACCCAAGCTAATTTTGATTTTTAAAAAGGCAGTTGTAGGGTAGCCCTGGTGGGTCAGTAGTTCGGTTTAGCACTGCCTTTGGCCTGGGGCCTGATCAGGGAGACCTGGGATCTAGAGTCCCACGTCGGTCGCCCTGCGTGGAACCTGCTTCTCCCTCTGCCTGTGTCTCTGCCTCTCTCTCTCTCTGTGTCTCTCATGAATAAATAAATAAATAAAATCTTTTTAAAAATTTAAAAAATAAATAAAAAGGCAGTTTTAGAGCAGCATACTGATTCACCTCATACACACCACTTTCACACTGGTGAATTTGTGGCATATTTAATTTTTTTTTAAATTTATTCATGATAGACACAGAGAGAGAGGAGAGAGAAAGAGGCAGAGACATAGGCAGAGGGAGAAGCAGGCCCCATGCCGGGAGCCCGAAGGGACCTGATCCTGGGACTCCAGGACCGTGCCCTGGGCCAAAGGCAGGTGCCAAACCGCTGAGCCACCCAGGGATTCCCCCATTTGTGGCATATTTAAAAGGAAACAAGCTTCTCTTCCTATTTTTTAAGAGTGTGGTATGATAAAAAATACATCTGGTCTTCATCCCTAGATCCAGGCACAGAGCTCCTAAAATCTTTGGAATTTCCTGAATGCTAGGAATTCTTTTGTTACTTGTAACAAGCCTACTTCCATTACACCTGAGTTTCTGTAAATGAGGTGATTTAAGGTGGGGCCCCTAGATGGGGCTGGTCATCTGAAAGACCAAGAAATTAGAGCATTGGAACTTTCTGTCCACCTACCCACCTCCGAAAAGGTCGTGGGGACAGGTGGCTGGAGATTGAGCTTCATAAAAGCTCTTGAACTAGGAGACCTGGGGAGCTTCTGGGTTGGTGAATGTATCAAAGTTTTGGGAAAATGTTTGGAAGCCCTGTGGCTCCTCCTCCTCCTCCTCCTTTGCCCTTAAGCTTATTTTCCATTTGGTTATTACTCAGTTGTATCCTTTATAATGAACTGGTAAATGTAAATAAAGTGTTTCCCTGAGTTCTGTGAGTCAGTCTATCAAATTACACAGCTTGATGAGGGGAGTCTTAGGGCTCTCAAATTTGTAGCCAAATCGGACCAAAGTACAAGTGTCCTTGGAACTTGGGACTCCTGACTGGCATCTGAAGTGAGGACAGTCTTGTGGGACTGATCCTTCAACTTGTAGGGTCTCTGCTAATTCCAGGGAGTCTAGAATTAAAGTTTTTGACACCGAGTCAGTATAGGAGAATCTGAGAATTGAGGTCATGAAAAGTGAGCTCTGCTTTGCTTTTATGGATCTTTAGTAGATATTAAAATTTGCATTAAAAAATAATACATGGATAAATCTGGTAAAAGAAAATAAAGATCTAACTAAAGGGAGATAATCTTCCTAGGTTTGGAAGACTTCAGATTCAATTCAATGCAATTCCAATCAAAATCCTAGCAGGCTCTTTTTTGGCGGGAGAAGGTAGGGAGTAGAAAACTGACCAGCTGAGTCTAAAATTTATAATGCAAGTGAACTAGGAATAGTTTTAATAACTGAAAAGGAAGAATAAAATTAGATGTTTTGCATTACTTGTGTTTCATTATAAGAATATAAAGCAATTAGGACAGTATGGTGCTATCAGAAAGATAAATTTATAAATCAGAGGTCCATAAAATGGCTATTTTATTTTTTAAGATTTTATTTATTTATTTGTTTGTTTATTTATTTATTTATTCATTCATTCATGAGAGACACAGAGAGAGGCAGAGACATAGGCAGAGGGAGAAGCAGGCTCCTCACAGGGAGTCTGATGTGGGATTCAATCCCAGGACCCCAGGGTCACGACCTGAGCCAAAAGCAGACATTCAACCACTGAGCCACCCTGGTTCTCCAGCTGTGTGTTTTATAAAGAAACTTATATTGGAACAAGGCAAAACCTGTTAGTTTACATATTCTCTAAGGCTGGTTTTGACCTGCAATTACCAAGTTGAGTATAACAAACCAAATATGGCCCCTTAGCCTAAAATACTGTCTGTCCCTTTAAGATCAGTGATTCAGAACAGGAAGTCCTTAACTAGGACTACATATTATGGTGTCTCCTGATCTGACTGGGGCCCCCCAAATGTGGTGCGACCTGATGGAGTGGAAGCTGGAGGTGCAGATGGTGAAAGAATTCACTTGAGGTATCCCAAGGGAGTAGTAGGCAGGATGGCAAAGCAGAGATTGTCTATAGTGAGGCAGTGGTTGGGCCTGTATTTAAGGGGAAGGTGAAAAGGTACGGGAACATATGGAATATTCCTTTTTTGGTAACTGTGCCTGGTAGTAAGTAGCCCTTTTGTTAATTAGGGCATCTGAATATTTTCAGATGGGTCACCTGAGGGGCCTCTTTGTATTCAGCCAGGGAATTATGGTGGGCCCCTTTGCCTTGATTTAAGTTTCTACTATTCAAGCCTGTTGCCTAAAAGCAGCCTTTACACATGTGTGGCCAAATAATTTTGACAGAGGTGCCTAAAGGGAAAGGTTAGTTGTGGTAGCACAATTTGATGAGGAGTCTATTATACGGGAAAAAAGTTAATTTCAGCCTGACCTTAAAACCTTTACAAAAATTATCTTGAAATGGATCATAGACCTAAACTAAAACTTTAAGAATTCTAGAGGAAAATATAGAATTTTTAAAATTATTATTATTTTTTTATTTTTTAATGATAGTCACACAGAGAGAGAGAGAGAGAGGCAGAGACACAGGCAGAGGGAGAAGCAGGCTCCATGCACCGGGAGCCCGACATGGGACTCGATCCCGGGTCTCCAGGATAGCGCCCTGGGCCAAAGGCAGGCACCATACCACTGCGCCACCCAGGGGTCCCCTAGAGTATTCTTCATTGACTTGTAATAAGCAGATTTTTTTTAAGACCCAAAAGCATTAACTATAAAAAGAAAAAAATGGATAATTTTCATTTCATAAAAATTGACAGTTCTGCTCTTTAAAAGTCACCATCAGGTATGCCCAGGTGGCTCAGTTGGTAGAACATGTGACTCTTGATCTTGGGATTATAAGTTTGAGCCCCACATTGAGTGTAGAGATGACTTTAAAATATAAATACATGAATATCACTATCAAGAAAATAAAATGGAAAGTGACAGACTAGGAGAAGATATTTGTATCTAGAATAAATCAAAAAGTCTTTAATAATAAAACACCTCCAGGGATGCCTGGGTGGCTCAATCAGTTAAGCATCCAACTCTTGGTTTTGGCTCAGGTCGTGGTCTCAGGGTTGTGAGATGAGCTCCACTTCAGGCTCTGCACGTGGAGCCAGATTAAGATTCTGTCTCTCCCTCTCTGCCTCTATCCCCCCTCTGTCTCTCTCTCTGCCCCCCCCCCACTTGTGCATGCATACATGCTCTCTTTCTCAAAAAAAAACAAAAAAAAAACCCAACCAACTCCATTTTTAAAAATTAGAAAAAGATTTGTTAAGTTTTTTTTTTTTTTTAATTTTTATTTATTTATGATAGTCACAGAGAGAGAGAGAGAGGCAGAGACACAGGCAGAGGGAGAAGCAGGCTCCATGCACCGGGAGCCCGACGTGGGATTCGATCCCAGGTCTCCAGGATCGCGCCCTGGGCCAAAGGCAGGCGCTAAACCGCTGCACCACCCAGGGATCCCTAGAAAAAGATTTGAATAGTGCTTTACAAAAAATATTAAAATGGTAACTTATCACATGCATAAATTCTGTATATCATTAGTCATCAAGGAAATTCATATTTAAACGATGAAATACCACTTATCCACCAGAATGGCTAAAATTAAAAACACAAGCAAGTGATAAGGAAGTGAAGCAGCTAGAGCTCTCATACATTGCTGGTGGTGGTAGGGTCTAAACTGACATAACCACTTTTGAAAACTGTTGAGATTATCTTATATTTCAACATATACCTAATGTATGACCCAGAAATTCTAGCCTTAGATAGAAATGAAAACGTATTCACATATAAAGATCTGTACATGAATGTTCATAGCAGGTTTTTTCATAAGAATCCAAACCGGAAATACCCCAGTTATTTGTGGGTGAATGGATAAACAAATTATGGTATGCTTATACAACAGAGTAGCACTCAGCAGCAAAAGGATGTAAATTAGGGATATACACAATGGCATGGAAGGCCTTCACAGACGTTTTATAATTGAAAGTGGATAGACATAGAAGTGATTCTATTAATACGAAATTTTAGGCAGATAGGCAGATGTTTATCTACTTTGATAGAAGACAGACCATGAGTTGCCTAAGGAAGGGGTGGGGACAGAAGAGATTGTAGAGGGGCACAAGTGAACTTTGAGGGGGATAAAAATGTTCCGTATCTTGACTATTGTGATTACACAGATAGATACATTTGTCAAAAGTCATCAGCCTGTGTGGTTAAAATGTGTGAATTTTATTATTATAAAGTATATCTCAAAATTTATTTTAAAAAATAATTGAAATGTGATAAACAATATCTCTTCCATAAAAATAACTTCATCATGTCCATCCCCTAATTGAAATCTTTTAACACTTTCTCATTGCATTTCTTTCTCTTTCTTTTCTTTTCCTTTCCTTTCTTTTCTTTCTTTTCTTTTCTTTTCTTTTCTTTTCTTTTCTTTTCTTTTCTTTTCTTTCTTTTCTTTTTTCTTTCTTTTCTTTCTTTTTCTTTTCTTTTCTTTTTTCTTTTCTTTTCTTTTCTTTTCTTTTCTTTTCTTTTCTTTTCTTTTCTTTCTTCTTTCTTAGATTCAAGCTGACACAAGTGAGGGGAGGGGAAGAAGAAGAGGGAGAAGCAGACTCCCCACTGAACTTGGGGCTCAATCCCAGGACCCTGGGATCATGACCTTAGTTGAAGGCAGTGGCCCAGCTGACCCAGGCACCCCTCCCATTACACTTCCAATAAAATCCAAACTCCTTCCTGACTTCCTTTTGAATGCATTTTCTGCTACTTTACTTCCTTCTGGGCTCTTTCCACACCTGTTGTCTTTAGCTGCTCAAACTTGGCCAGATTCTTTCCAATATGATGTTCCCTTTGCTTAGAATGCTCTTGCTACACCTTACCTTTCCCCTGCTTTTGCATAGCTGCATCCTCTCCTCAGAGCTCAGCTTAAAGGACATCTGCACAGAGATTTTCCTGCCCTCCCCAACTAAAATAAACTTTCCACTGTTAACTCATTATTCACTAATTTGTTTCTTTCACAACAAAATTAGCTGTAATTTTAGCTGTCTGCCTATTTTTTCATTACCTTAACGCTCTCAAATGTCAGCTCCTTGAGGGAGTGCCTATGATTGCGTCATTCAGCACACATCTCCAGTGCCTACACCAGAAGAAATGAAGGAGTGAACATTGTTCTTGAAGCCTGAAATCGCTCTTCCTTCTCCTTTGCGGAAGTTCCCCCTCATCTTTCAAGGCCCAGCTCAAATGACAAATATTCTTCAAAGTCTCCTTCCAGTACCATATTTAATTCCCCTAAGAATTATTTTCCTTCATGTACAGGCTAGTGTTGGTCAGATGTTTTCAAAACTGGTGAAGGAACTTAGAACCAAAGCATAGGTTGAACATTGGTTTAAACAGAGTTCATATCTTCCAAGTCAAGACACTTGAAGGAAAACATAGTAATTAATCCCATAGAAGACAATACTGAGTCTCAGGCAAATGTTGGATATGCTTTTGATTGCTCAGGAAAATTTTTATATAGCCTATTTTCCACGTTCCCAAACTAGGTCGTAGCAGTGGCTTAAACTGTATATACTTCAAACTTCTTTGGTTAAAAATTCTTCAGGAGGAAAGGTGAAGAAGGACTGTAGAAAAAGAAAAACTGGAAAGATACTTTACATTTTCTTCTAGTTGTAATTACCTTCTTGTTCTAGACTAGCTTCTATTGTGTCTACTTGGACTAGTGCGTAAAATCTTTAATAGCCTGCAGGTGAAAAAAAGTACTTTATTTTTAAATCTTTTATTTTATTTTAAGTAGGCTCCGCACCCAGTGTGGGGCTTGAACTCACAACCCTGAAATCAAGAGTCACATGCTCTACTGACTGAGCCAACCATGTGCCCTGAAAACAAATATTCTAAAGAGATATCTTCTCTTTTCTCCTCTTCCTCTCCAATAAGTCTCTGGTACATGATTCACCTCATACATTTGAAAACAACCATATGACATCATTATAGCCTTTAGTATAACATTTAAAGGCAATCCACTGACCATCAACACACACACCTGTACACAAATTGACCAACTCCACTTTAAAGTTGGTCTTTTTTAATTAAAAAAAAGGGGGGGGCACTTGGCTGGTTCAGTAGGTAGAGCATGTGGCTCTGGATGTGATAATCAGGGTTGTGAGTTCGAGCCTCACCTTGGGTGTAGAAATTTTTAAAATAATAATTAAAAAAAAGATGTAGCACTCAAAGGAATTTCTTATTTCTTGTCATCAGCTTCTGATTAATATAGTTCTAGGCATTAATAGTCTCAGGAAATTATAACAGCAAGTATAACAGCAAGCAAAAATTGTTAAATTGCTTTTCAGCAATAATAATCTGTGTTTGGCATACTTGGTCTCTCTCTCTCTCTCTCTCTCTCTCTCTCTCTTTTTTTTTTTTAGATATATTTATTTGAAAGAGGAAGAGAAAAAGAATGCATGGAGAAAAGGGGCAGCAGGAGAGGGAAAGAATCTTCAGCAGATTCCCCACTGAGTGTGGAGCCTGACTGCTCGATCTCACAATCCTGAGATCACTACTTCAACTGAAACCAAGAGTCAGATGCTTAAACGACTAGGTCACCCAGATGCCCCTGCAAACCTTTTCTTAAATCAAAAATCCTTAGTGGTTCTTAAACTTGAGCATCCATTGAATCACCTGGAAGCTTCATTAGAAGGCAGATTTAGTAGATCTAAGGTTGAGGGCCTAAGAATTTGCAGATGCTGGTGTTGATACATTTTGAGAACCTTAGTTGCTTGTACGAATGTTTCTACATATTTGGGTTGGCTAGACCAGAGCTCTTTTTAGGTGAATGTTACTTGCATTTACAATTCACCCTAATCCAAATCACCTAATCACAAATCTTAATAATTTGTGTTTATTGTTAGGGAATATGTTGGGTGGGCAGGAAAATGGAGTTTTCACTTGTAATTTTATTTTTATTTAAAAATTTTTTTATAAAGATTTTATTTATTTGGGGATCCCTGGGTGGCGCAGCGGTTTGGCGCCTGCGTTTGGCCCAGGGTGCGATCCTGGAGACCCGGGATCGAATCCCACATCGGGCTCCAGGTGCATGGAGCCTGCTTCTCCCTCTGCCTATGTCTCTGCCTCTCTCTCTCTCTCTCTCTCTGTGTGTGACTATCATAAATAAAATAAAAATTTTAAAAAAAGATTTATTTATTCATAAGAGACACAGAGAGAAAGGCAGAGACACAGGCAGAGGGAGAATCAGGCTCATGCAGGGAGCCTGATGTGGGACTTGATTCAGGGTCTCCAGGATCAGGCCCTGGGCTGAAGGCAGCGCTAAACCGCTGAGCCACCTAGGCTGCCCCTACTTGTAATTTTAGATTCAGCTTAGTCCTTATCTTAAAATTTTTTGCCTTATGTAAAGCAGTTCATAAAACCCATTTTATTTCAGGGCAAACGAAAAGCTATTTTTATTACCTATAATTAACCTAATTCAGGAGAAAGGAACAGGCTTGGGGAAAAGGCTAGCATTGACATAAGTGTGGAAGCTCAAAAATTGCCTTTCTGAAATTAATATTACCAGCCTCAATATAGCATTTGAAGTTTTTTTTTTTTTTTTAAATCCTGGACCCAATTATTCCAAACTACGGCTGCACTTGTAAGGGTTAAATAGTTTGTTGGATTCAACATGAGTATCTCTAGGCTTGTTCTGACTTCAAACATTAGATCATCTTATTTGAGTAGTTGGAGGTGTGTTACTGTGCTAAAACTTGTAGAAGTGGCTAGAGAGAAATATAGAATCCATTGTATTAATGAACTGTCTTTAACCTTCTCACATCACTGCCCTTATTTGTTGTTTTCAAAATGTAGTATTTCAAAAACTACACATTGTACCCTTATATTTATAGTATAACTATAGAGTTTCTGTTTAAATCCTTTAAAAATGTTATTTTCAGAGAATAGCTGCTAAGCTTATTCCCCAACTCTTGACTTTTGTTTGTGTCTTTGTCTGATTTCAAAGACTGAGAGCTGTTACCCAGTTGAGCCTTGAATTACAAAAGTCCAATATTTGAAATCTTAAAAAAGATCTTTTTTGGTTAAACAATTCTTAATGTTTTAAATTTGGGAATTATCACGTTTCATGGCCCAAAATAGCACATTGGATTTTTGGCAGCTTCTATCCTGCCCATGCCAATAAAAGCAGCACCATATGGTATAACTGCTGTTACACTAGGAAACCCACACCCTGTGGAGACACTGCCTGGCATGAAGCAGAGCCGCTGCTCTCCATGTGCTTATCTTTTTAAGTCAGCATATTGGCCAAGATATAATAAGATTCCAGGACATCATGGTATCCTATCAGTTGAGTCTTGCAGCTCTTTTTCCCACCAGCTTTAACGTTGGCCACATTATAAAAACACATACTCAAAACTTGATGGAATTTCTTACCCATCTTCAGAAAAAAGCTTTTGAATGACTATTATAAGAAAGGAAAGGATTTACTTTTTAGGACACAATTAGTACAGTCAGTTTAGTACCCCTTGCAGTGCTAGTACTCCTCAACAGCTGTATGTTCTCTGAATAATAATCTCACCTTCCTCCCTGACCAAATATCTGGAAGGAAAATAATTCACAAATATTGATCCTAGGTGTGGGTGTAAGTGTTGGAAGGTGGGCTAAAATTTGTAGTTCTGTGTGATGGAAAAAGTTTAGAACACGACAAATAGAAGGAACCAATTGCTGTCCTTCCTGCTCTCACTTCTGTGTATTTTGTCCTTTGTTGACTAGGTGTATGTTTTCCAAATAAGTGCCCTCTTCTTGCTCTTTGTCTGTTCTGTGCTAGAACAGTCATTTAATTCATTGTGACCTTCATCCATATGTTTCTCAATTGTATAAAATTACTATTAAGCCTTTTCAGTATAAAATTAGCTAATTCTCTGGAAAATAAAGGCACACAGGTGGGCTTTCTTTTTCTTTTTCTTTTTTGAAGATTTTATTTATTTACTCATGAGAGACTCGGGAGAGAGAGAGAGAGAGCAAGAGAGATGTAGAGGGAGAAGCAGGCTCCATGCAGAGAGCCTGATGTGGGACTGGATCCCAGGACCCCAGGACCACACCCTGGGCTGAAGGCAGGCGCTAAACCACTGAGCCACTCAGGGATCCCCAGGTTTTCTTTATCATGTAGTTTTTTAGTTTTCAGTAACCTTGTTTAGTTATTCTTGAAACAAACATAAGCACCTACTGTGTACTAGCTATACTAGGCACATGAATAAAAAATGGAATAAACAAAATTTCACCCTCCACAGAAAAGTATAATACAGTTAAAGGATTTTTAAATTTATTCACTCATTTTAGAGAGAGAGCAAGCATGTGTGCAAGCAGGGTTGGGGGAGAGGTGGAGGGAGAGAGAGAGAGAGACCTGAAACATACTCCGTGTTGAGTGTGCAGGCTGACTCAGGGCATGATCTCATGATGGTAAGGCCACAACCTGAGCAGAAATCAAGAGTTGGATGCTTTAAAAAAAAAAAAAAAAGAGTTGGATGCTTAACTGACAGCGCTACCCAGGCATCTCTGTAATACAGTTTAATCCTTTATTAGAGATATATACTATGCTTGTATTTTGAGGCAGCTGATGAAATTATACTTTCTAAAAATTCAAAAGAGGTCACCTGGATGTCTCAGTGATTGAACATCTGCTTTGACTCAGGGCATGATCCTGGGTCTGGGGAGCGAATCCTGCCTTGGGCTCCCTCTGGGCAGCCTGCTTCTCCTTCTGCCCCTGTCTTCTGCCTCTCTCTCTGTGTCTCTCATGAATAAATAAAAATCTTAAAAAAAAAAAGATACAAAAGAAAATACTACATTTCAGCATTACAGAGAAGTGCTTATAAGTGTTATTGCCTGGTCTGTCAAAAAAATGCTTAAAGCTCAGAATTATAAGCCTGGTTCAAACTAAACGATAAATAACTGAAAAAATAAATATCTCTTTAAATATTTGATGCTATTTCTAAAATTTGAATATATAATGTCATGTGTGATTTTTCAAACAAAATTTGGGGAAATTATATTTTTAATTTGCATATAGTGGAATATCTTGTTGGTAAGGCAGATGCCTTATATTTAAATATTTTAGAATAAGAATCTATAGATATTTTACCTTGTGACGTGCTAATAGGAACATGGTTTAAGTCAGTGTTTTTCAGTAGGAATACTTTGGGCAGTCAGGGGGGACCATTCTTCATTGTGCAGTACTATCCTGTCATTGAAGGATAGTTAGCATACTTAACCTCTCTTTATAATTTTTTTGTTTATATAAAAAGTTAAATGCCTGCTTACAACTGTTTGGCCCAGTAACATCAAGGTGGCTTTTTTTTTTTTTTTAAGATTTTATTTATTCATGAGAGAGAGAGAGAGAGCACGCGATTGAGATTGAGAGGCAGAGACACAGGCAGAGGGAGAAGCAGGCTCCATGCAGGGAGCCCAACGCAGAACTCGATCCCGAGTCTCCAGGATCACACCCTGGGCTGAAGGCAGGCACTAAACCACTGAGCCATCCAGGGATCTTATGCTTTTTTAAAAATTAAGCCTTAAACATAGATTCTTCTGGCTTTTATCTCCTTTCTCCCTTATATTTTAAGGAAAGTTTTCTACTTTCTGTAGAACAAAAGTATAATTTACAGTTTCATTTCTCACAAAACAAAATTGCTATAACAAATTGAATATCTGGGGCAGCCCACCGGCTCAGCGGTTTAGCGCTGCCTTTGGCCCAGGGCTTGATCCTGGAAACCCGGGATCGAGTCCCATGTTGGGCTCCCTGAGTGGAGCAGCCTGCTTCTCCCTCTGCCTGTGTCTCTGCCTCTCTCTCTCTCTCTCTGTGTTTGTCTCGTGAATAAATAAGTAAAATCTTAAAAATAACCATACAAATTGAATATCTGTTTGTAGTGGTTTGAGGCAATTAGATGGAAGCAGTACCACTGTTTGTATTTCCTTTTACAAAGAGTCAAGTTCCTTTTTATTCTTTCACTTAGCAAATTTTACTTGGATAAAGAGCATTTAAAATTTTACACAGAATCTTTATTGACTTAGACTTCTGGGGCACTCAGATTGTGAAAACTGACTGGAATTGGTGAAGAACAGAGGTACAGATTTGTTAGACTCAGTAGGAGCTAGCAGGCTTTCTTTTCCTTTCCTTAAGCAGCTGTTGAGAAACTAAGGAGAGGGGTTTTTTTTTCTGTTTAGGAGATGGCTTTCCTATGATTTCTCTTCTGAATTATTTTTCCATTTGTTATCTTGGGGACATAATCACATTTTGCTCTTTATTTTTATTTTTTTAAAGATTTTATTCATTTATTCATGACAGACACAGAGAGTGAGAGGCAGAGACACAGGCAGAGGGAGAAGCAGGCACCATCCAGGGAGCCTGACGTGGGACTTGATCCTGGATCTCCAGGATCACACCCTGGGCTGAAGGCGGCGCTAAACCTCTGGGCCACCGGGGCTGCCTTAGAAATTTTTATGTATATGAGGGGGAAAGTTTAAAAAGATAACATTCTAAAAAAAAAAAAAAAAAAAAAAAGATAACATCCTCGTGAGGTAAGTCAGCTTATCAGAAGTTGTCTTTTTTTCCATTCAGATCTAACCCATTGATGTTTATTCATATTGGATTTTTTTTTCTTGGTCAGTTCTAAAAGCTTCATTTGAAGCTTGAGCAGTTTCTGCCAGGAGAATTGGATTTTTTTTTTTTTTTTTTTAATTCATAGAGATGCAGAGAGAGAGAGAGAGAGGCAGAGACACAGGCAGAGGGAGAAGCAGGCTCCATGCAGGGAGCCTGATGTGGGACTCGATCCAGGGTCTCCAGGATCACGCCTTAGGCTGCAGGTGGCACTAAACCGCTGCGCCACCAGGGCTGCCCGAGAATTGGATTTAAATAGATGATGGTGATGAATTCCTTCAGACATGTGCAGAGGAACTCCAGAAGTGTAATAACCTTTTTCTTCTCTCTCCTAGTGCTTTTCCATTGAGAAACCAAAATAGTGAGCTTCATTTTCTGAGAGTGGTGCTCTTTGATCTCTTTAGTAATATCTTGTCCTGTCCAGCTTGAAGCCATTGCATAGTTTTGGTTTTAATTTGGGGCTGTGTTAGAGAATTGATGTTAAAGTTAAGAAGCCTGAAAAATAGACTCAAAAGGAAGAAGTTGGGGAGTAGCTGTTTATTTCCTTGTGACCCCAGTGATTGAGGGCTTGCCTTTGGAAGCCTAGAGATCAGATAGAGTTTCTGTCAACCAAATAAAAAATGTGTATAGAATGCTAGTATGTGCCTGGTATTGTGATGGTTCAAACTGTGATCACTGCCATCCTGAAACTGCCTTCAGTCATCTTTTTTTTTTTTTTTTAAAGATCATTTATTTTATTAGAGAGAGGGAGGGAGACAGGCAGGCAGAGGAGGGGCAGAAGGAGAGGGAAAGAATCTCAAGCAGACTGCACTAAGCACAGAGCCCATCATGGAGCTCCATGCCACAACCCTGAGATCATGAACTGAGCCAAAACCAAGAGTCCAAGGACCAACTCACTGAGCCACCCACGTGCCTCATTGCCCTCAATTATCTTATAAAGAAAAATACTGCCAGAGAGGGTGTGAATGTTTTGTGATTAGCCAAGAACTTACTTCATTAGGATTTTAATGTTTAAAGGCAGAATTTCAGGATAGTCAAAACTTGTAGCCAAATTACTGTAGCAAAGTTATTTGTGCCATTGCCTATTCTGTGATGTCATGGTTGCACCAAGTAAGAATTAGAACATAGATTTGAAATTCTTATTCAGTTCAGAATGAATAAGGTGCCCTGTGGCAGATATTTTTAGAATGGAGGAGCAGCTCCAAGGCTTGCTGTGAGTCAAGTTCTCATTCAGATACTGATCCTGAATATTGACTTTAAGGATTGGAATCTTTCATCCTGAATTATTAGTTACTCTTGTGTTCTGAAAATGTAAGTTTAAGCTGTCATCAGTAGATTAAATCAATACATCTCATAAGAACACAACTTTTTGTATCAGAGACAATTTAAATGATCCCTCTATTTAGAAGTGGATATTTTTCAGATATAAGCTGTTGTGAGTTGGTAGTTATACTATCAAAATTGTCAGAGGGCTTCAGAAAAGTATGAGTCTATTATTTTTTATAGGGGAAAGGTTTGAAAAAAATGTGTTTTTCTCTTTTCACCATAGTTCAGATTCAGAGAATTCTAATGGCAAAAGATGAGATTAATGATTGGCTTCTCCCAAATCATAGCATAAATTAACTGGTAGAATAGGAATTGAATTAACAATTTCATAGTCTTACCTGGTCAGTTACTTTCCTTACTATGTGAAAAAAGAAAGCTGAATATGAAAAAAAAATTGAATTTTGTCATAAGTAGAAACTGTTGCCTTAAGCCAACACGCAGATGCATGATACTTTTGTCTGATCTATTTTGGTGGCGGTTAATGATGTAAACTATATCTACTTAATCTTAAATTCTAAGGCAAGGATGATTAGTCATCTCTGGAAAAAGAATCTGCTGCTTATCTTTTCTGTTTTTGTGTTTCTGAGACTTATGTATAATTCTATTAGGGTATTAGTGAAACAAGGAAAAGATAACTTGAAAAGATAACTTACATTTATAGGAATTTTCTTGTGTTTTTTAGTTTTTTAAGATTTTATTTATAAAAAAAAAAGATTTTATTTATTTATTCATGAGAGACACAGAGAGACGCAAGAGACACAGGCAGAGGGAGAAGCAGGCTCCTCGCAGGGAGCCTGGTGGGGGACTTGATCCCAGGATCCTGGGATCACAACCTGAGCCAAAGGCAGATGCTCAACCACTGAGTCACCCAGTCATCCCTCTTGTGTTTATTTTTAATTGAGGCACTACCCCTAAGAGGGCAGGGGAACAAAATAAAATCAGAAAAACTTAGAAATTTTTAATGGCCCCAAAATGAACCAGTAAGAGACTCTATCTTATCTTTTGAGAGTGCAAGAACCAGGATGGGGAGGGAGAGAGAATCTTCAGCAGACTCCACACTGAGCACAGAGCCCAACAAGGACTGATCTCATGACCCTGAGGTCATGCATAGCCTGAGCTGAAATCAAGAGTTGGAAACTAAACTGACTGAGCCACCCAGGTGCCCCAAGCGACTGATTTAAACCAGAGAAGCCAGCTTCCCATTCTTATACACTGTTTCTTTGTCTGGAAAGCGGGGATAATTTTAGTAACCAGTTGAATAAATTATTTTGATAAGTCATGGATAATGAGATAATTTATTCAGTGGAAGAACTTTTGGAAAGAAAGGTATTAATGCATACTCTTCTGAAACTTCATTAACTTGCTCTTAGGCCAAAATTATCCCATATTTATATTTTAAAATGTGTATTTGCTCATTTTTAAAAAAGATTTTATTTTTAAGCAATGTCAAAATCCAACTTGGGGCTCAAACTCAGAACCCCAAGATCAAGAGTCGCACGCTTCTTTGGCTGAGCCAGCTGTGTGCCCCTGTGTATTTGCTAATTTTCAGATAAAGTTTAAACATTAAAGTAACAGCTAAAGGTTTTTAGTAAGTTAATTAATTAAATAAAATATTCTAAGGTATCTTAGTATGTCCTACGTTTTTATTTTATTTTTATTTTAAAATCCATCATGGATTATATAAATTGGTTTGTGTATATGTGTCTGAATTCCTTATGTTTTTTTGAATTCCTTATGTTAATGGCATAATTATCTATCAACATTTATGGTGTTACAAGATTCTTTTTTATTATTTTTATTTTTTGTGTTATAAGATTCTTAATCAGACAAATGATGCGGAGTAGACATATAGAGTGTACAGTACTGTTCACAACTAAAATGTGTATATTTTAATTCACAATGTTTTATTTTGTGGATTTTATTTAGTATGTATTATAGAAAGGGTAGGTCTCATTTAAATACTTGAAGCTTGGGGATTCCTGGGTGGCTCAGCGGTTTGGCGCCTGCCTTTGGCCCAGGGTGCAATCCTGGAGTCCCGTGATTGAGTCTCACGTCGGGCTCCCGGCATGGAGCCTGCTTCTCCCTCCTCCTGTGTCTCTGCCTCTATGTCCATCATAAATAAATAAATAAATAAATAAATAAATAAATAAATAAATAAATAAATCTTTATAAATACATACATACATACATACATACTTGAAGCTTTTTTCTTGTATACTGAGGTAAAAATAAGGAACATAGAAAATCCAGGTAGATGGGTTAAAAAAAAAAAATTCCTTGGCACCAGAAGCAAGATTTTTAGAGAAAGAGCAACCCAAAATTGACTTTCTACTAACCATCCTATCTCCATCTTCTTTTTTCCTTTTAAAATTAAAACAAAAATATGTTTTCTGTTATTAGAAATCATCTCTTGCTTCTGAATAGGTATATAAATTGAATATATTCACCTAATACAGAGAGCCTTTCCCCAGTCAAGTTCTGTGATATAAGTAAGATTTCTCTCGGAAAAATGATGTTGTAAGATTTCTCTTGGGAAATGCTTGCCTGCTTTTTGTGGCTCACTTAGGTTATTCGGTCTGTCCTCTTTCTGTAGTCCATGAGGCATTTCATTTGTATCACATGTTAGAATTTAAAATAATATCTTTGAAACAGAAAATTTCCTCCAGTCATGGATCTTTATCTGCTCTATTTCTGGTGTAGACCATTTAATGATTCATAGACCTTTAATCAAAGCCCTGGATTTTAGACGTTAAATTTCCCAATATTCTCTGAAGAATAATTGTGATCATCAAAATTTTAAAGATACTGTTGTAAGAGTGTATTTGGAAGAATTATGGTAGTGTACCTCTGGACCTCTTTTGCACTGATTTATACTACCTGTTTACAGTTGGCTGTCAAGTGATTTGAAATAATAAACCCAGATGAATGCAATATGTTTAAATTGAATTGTCAAAGTCATTGATCTTGCTTATTTATAAGTTGACCAGTTGGCCACAAGTAAGATTTATTTTCACAGAATGAATCAACTTGAGTTTGATGTGATATGAGAAGTGCATTGACTGCCAATGGTGGGCTAGAAACATTTCCTGTGATTGAAAAAAAATGATTTTTAGATGGCTATTAGCCTTGGTCTATTTGCATATTCAAAGATAACTGGATCTTGGGATCCCTGGGTGGCGCAGCGGTTTAGCGCCTGCCTTTGGCCCAGGGCGCGATCCTGGAGACCCAGGATCGAATCCCACGTCGGGCTCCCGGTGCATGGAGCCTGCTTCTCCCTCTGCCTGTGTCTCTGCCTCTCTCTCTCTCTCTCTGTGTGTGACTATCATAAATAAATAAAAATTAGAAAAAAAAAAAAAAAAAACAAAGATAACTGGATCTTAACAGTTGGATTTAAATATAAAGGCTCTTAAGAGCCTTAAAACTTGAGTGAACAAAATCAAAACTTTAATCCTCTGATATTTACTTAGAAACAGCCTAAATGAAATTGAAAATAGGTATCACTTCTGGATTTGTTTATGGATACTAGATGGAGAGATGAGGGTAAGAGGCAGGCAGAAATTCCACACTTATTTGGGCTAATAAGCAAACTTGATGAAGTCCTTTAAAACTGTTCTTTCCATTGGGATAAGATTTTTCGACCATAATTTCCTAAATTAATTTATGCCTTTACTACACTTTAACTAACGTATTGAACTATCTATCTATTTATTTTAAAGATTTTATTTATTTATTCATGAGAGACACAGAGAGAGAGAGAGGCAGAGACATAGGCAGAGGGAGAAGCAGGCCCCACGCAAGGAGCACTATGCGAGACTAGTTCCCAGGACTCCAGGATCACGCCCTGGGCCTAAGGCAGGCACCAAACAGCTGAGCCACCCAGGAATCCCCATAATTGAACTATTTAAATTGAAGTTGCCTTCCTGTAGGTAAGAGTCTACAGATTTATAAACTTAATCCTGGAGTTGAGGTTTAAAAAGAAAACCTCTATTTATTTTATTTCCTTTTTTTTTTTTAAAGAATTTATTTATTCATGAGATACACAGAGAGAGAGAGGCAGAGACACAGGCAGAGGGAGGAGCAGGCTCCACGCAGGGAGCCCGATGCAGGACCTGATGCGGGACCCTGGGACCATGCCCTGAGCCAAAGGCAGATACTCAACCGCTGAGCCACCCAGGTGTCCCTATTTCCTTACTTTTAAGATTGATTTATTGATTTATTTTGGAATTAGGGCAGTACAACGTTAATACTCTTCTAGAAGTATAATATTTATTGTATGCTTACAGTGAGCACTCATAGGTGCTTTAATATGTTTTGCCTTACTCATTCCTACATATGTAACAAATACTCCCATTTATAGATAAGGAACTTTAGGCTTACAAAAGTTAGATAATTAGTCCAGCTAGTACCTGAAAGAACCTAAATTTCATCCCAGTTCTCTCCAAAGTCTGTGCTGCATAACCAGTCCTACAGACTGTATAGTAATTAATGCTAAGAAATAGCTGGGAATGGGGCACCTGTGTGGCTCAGTGGTTGAGAGTCTGCCTTCAGCTCAGGTCATGGTTCCGGGGTCCTGGGATCGAGTCCCACATCGGTCTTACTGCAGGGGACCTGCTTCTCCCTCTGCCTATGTCTCTGCCTCTCTCTGTGTCTCTCTCATGAATAATAAATAAAATCTTTAAAAAAAAAAAAAAGAAATAGCTGGGAATGTCCTTTGTTTCCATTACTTGAGGTGAATGTTCTTTACATGAGAAGTAATGCATATTTAAACCATTGACATACCTTATGAAGTGTTTTAAAACAGTAATTCTAAAAGGACCTGCAACTGTTCCACATATCTCCTTTCACTTCTCCCAGCAAATGACTCCCTTTCTTTACTTTGACGACTCTCTGTAACAGTATTTCCCCTTCCTCAGAAAGATAGTATTGTTTTATGGAATGATTTTTTTTTAAAGATTTTATTTATTTATTCATGATAGAGAGAGAAGCAGAGACACAGGTAGAGGGAGAAGCAGGCTCCATGCCAGGAGCCTGACACGGGACTCGATCCCGAAGACTCCAGTATCGCGTCCTGGGCCAAAGGCAGGTGCCAAACTGCTGAGCCACCCGGGGATCCCCTGGAATGATATTTGATAGGCAACCACTTGGAGTCAAAATATGTTGCTTTGTAGTTTTCCATGTATTCCAACTGAAGCGTTGGGAGTTGGGACTTATTCAGGTCATATGGGGATCATTGGCTCTGTTGGAATACCATTAAAAGTATTTTCTTGGTCGTTTGTTCTTTGCGCTTTGGTTTCAGAGTCAAATCAGTTTATTTATTTTTTTTTTCAAATAATTTTATAATAGAAAATTACCACTTTAAAAATGCAAAGATGTGATTTGGAGATTATGAACAATTGTAAAATATTGCATCTTTATTAATGTTTACATTAATCTATCAATATTAAAAAATCTATCAATATTTCCCAAAGTGTTTAATTGATAATCATTTCAGCATTTATAGTTTAATGCAGTGGTGATTGTTGACATATACTTAGTAGTACCTCATTCTGTCAACTCTAGATTGATGTTATCTAAGTAAGAAAAAAATGTGGGGGGATCCCTGGGTGGCGCAGAGGTTTGGCGCCTGCCTTTGGCCCAGGGCGCGATCCTGGAGACCTGGGATTGAATACCGCATCGGGCTCCTTGCATGGAGCCTGCTTCTCCTTCTGCCTGTGTCTCTGCCTCTCTCTCTCTCTCTCTCTTTCTCTCTCTGTGTGACTATCATGAATAAATAAAATCTTTAAAAAAAAATGTGGGAAACTTCTAAAGATTTTATTAGTTTACATTACGTACATTACTAATGTTTGTATACACCAGAAGATTCAGTTTTTAAAATAGTCAGTTGAGTTTTTCCAGTGGAGTTATCTCCTTTGGACCCTGGTATACTTTCCTAAATTTCACCAATCTGTTAATAAAGCAAAGCTGAATTTATTAGAGCTTAATATAGAAAGGAGAATACTACCTTGACAGGAAGAAGTCAAAATTGGGATATTTAGATGACTTTGAAGTCTGAGATCAAGTGGCTTCAAACGTCTTTTATTTTTATTTATTTATTTTTTAAGATTTTATTTATTCATGAGAGACACACAGAGAGAGAGAGAGAGAGGCAGAGACACAGGCAGAGGGAGAAGCAGGCTCCATGCAGGGAGCCCGACGTGGGACTCGATCCCGGGACCCCAGGACCAGGCCCCGGGCTAAAGGCAGCGCTAAACCGCTGAGCCACTGGGCTGCCCCAAAGTGTCTTTTTTTTTTTTTAATTTTTAATTTAATTTTATTTATTTATGATAGGCACACAGTAAGAGAGAGAGAGAGGCAGAGACACAGGCAGAGGGAGAAGCAGGCTCCTTGCACCTGGAGCCCGATGTGGGATTCAATCCCGGGTCTCCAGGATTGCGCCCTGGGCCAAAGGCAGGCACTAAACCGCTGCGCCACCCAGGGATCCCCCAAAGCGTCTTTTAAAAAAGGGAACTGATTGTGATTAGACAAATTTGTGATACGATAATTTAGGATTGGTGGACACTTCAAAGTAAAGATCTTAAAGCAATCCATGATACATAAATATAAAACATAAATATGTTTTTAAAAAGATTTTATTTGGGATCCCTGGGTGGCGCAGCGGTTTAGCGCCTGCCTTTGGCCCAGGGCGCAATCCTGGAGACCCAGGATCGAATCCCACGTCGGGCTCCCGGTGCATGGAGCCTGCTTCTCCCTCTGCCTGTGTCTCTGCCTCTCTCTCTCTCTCTCTCTGTGTGACTATCATAAATAAATAAAAATTAAAAAAAAAGATTTTATTTATTTATTCATGAGATACAGAGACATAGGCAGAGGGAGAAGCAGGCTCCCTGCATGGAGCCTGATTCACAACTTGATCCCAGGACCCCAGGATCATGATCTGAGCCAAAGGCAGACGTTCAATCACTGAGCCACCCAGGAGCCCAATACATAAACATGTTAGATAAGGAAGTTGTTTGCTCAGGTGATAAGACTCTTGACTCTAATAAATTAATGTATTGGGAATTCCCTGAATCAAACAATGAAGTTATTCATTGATTTACAGTTGGTCTTTCTTGGACAAAGATTCCCTGAAATAACCACTATGTCATGTTTAGCATAGGTGGACTACAGTCTTACCTTATCTTGACAGAGTTGGTCTTAGTTATCAGTCCCTTCTTATGGTCCTTCTTCAGCCCAGACTGGAGAGTGAAACATTATCACCTAGAAATATGATCAATCCAGATGTAGACCACTATTTTAAAGAATCATGGTTGCATATCCAGTTTCTAGTAGTAGTTATTTCATCTGTGCATATATCAGCTTTTCTTTTCTTATTATGAGATGTTCATTTGTTTGTTGGAGCATCTGATCCATCATTTAAGACTCTGGAGATTATGTACACTGAACCTCCAACAGGAGAGAGATGATGATCAGAGTTTGTGGTTCATTTCTAAGCCAGGAGCCTAGTGGACAAATTAAAACAAGAGAACAGATCTCATTAACAGTACACAGAGCCTATAGATCTATGTATGGGGCTATCAGCCTGATTACTTAATTTCATGATTTCTTTGTCTAGTTCCTGTTTCGATCTGTGAACCATAGCATGTAAGATTTCCCCAACTTTCTGCGTACTTACAAAGTGTGTTTGAAGAGGATTGAGGATAGTAGCAAACAGTCCAGAATTTCTATTGAGTAGTTAAGGCTTCAGATCTCAAATTGAGGCCTACTTCTTTCTTTTATTGGTGTTTTATGATAAATATTCATAACACAAAATTTACCATTTTAAAGTGTACATTTCAGCTCTGAGGCTTACATTTTCTCTTTCTTGAGAGAAGTTACCAGTCTTATTTTTTTTTTTTTTTTTTTGGAGGAAGAAGGGGACCAGAGGACTAGAATGAACCCTGATTCAGCATCAGTTTACCAAGCTAACAAGTACCTGTCCATTTTGCTGTTAGTAACCAACAGGCTTTTGTATCACACATCAGTACCAGTCATTAGGGATTACCCAATGATCAGTTCCTTTTTTTTTTTTTTTAAGATTTTATTTATTCATGAGAGACACAGAGAGAGAGGCAGAGACATAGGCAGAGGGAGAAGCAGGCTCCCTGCAGAGAGCCTGATGCGGGACTCTATCCCAGGACCTGGGATCACCCCCTGAGCCAAAGGCAGACACTCAACGGCTAAGCCACTCAGGCATCCCGTCCAATGGCCAGTTAACCAGAATATTCCTGTAGGCTTGCTAACTTTTAATATATAGTTTTGTTGTCATTCAAAAGAAGTTAGATGCCAGGTAGGAGAATATAAAGTGGAGAAATTATCAAGTAGATAAATGGTTAGAGCTGATAGGGAACCAGAAGATTTACTTAACATTAAGTAAAAGGCCTATGACCATGAGACAGGTATTAAATACATACCATCTTTTTTATGTGACAGTTTGACTACAGACTATCTCCTGAAAATGGTCATTAACTGTTGTTTCACTGGAGGCAGAAACCTTTCCTAGATGTGACATGACGGAAGATTTTAGATTTGGGGTTTAGAATGGAGTTATAAGAGGCTAAAAAAGTTTGGGTTCTTGTGTTGGGGTGCTGGTTTTGTTTTTGATATTTGAAGGATTATATTTGTTTTACAGCTGTGTTTTCAAATCTCAAAACAATGCTCAGGTATGCTAGGTTTTCCCAGTTCAGTTTTCACACAGATTTAATTTTTTTCTGGATTTGATAGCATTTATATGGAGCCTTAAGATTTTCATTCAGTTAGCAGATGATTCTGTGACATTGAGCAGATGACTTCCCCATTTTGGACTTAAGTGAGGGGGGGTGGCAAATGGTACAGGGGTAGTTGGGGAAGTAGTTTTGGACTACCTCAGTGTTCAGTCTGCAGTGCCTCAGACTGTCGTGAGGAGTATGGAGGAAGTTCCCCAAATTTGAAAATCTCTCGGATGTTTTGCTAAATTATGCTTTTAATTCTTTGACCTTCTGATGATTCTGTGAGCTTTAGGACATAATATCCTTTATAGCTTTTGGTCAGGACTATGTACAGGAGTTTCTACAGGTTCTGATAGCTGTATTTATCATTATCTTTAACTGTATTCGGATTTTCTTTTTATATTAGCCTGCTATTTTATGTTTACCTTTCTCCATTTCTGCTGTTGTTCAGTAGGGATTACTTTTGCCCATTCAGTTTTTTGACAGGACTCTCTTTCAAGAAGAGACTATTTGTGTAAAACTATTTGCTGCTTCTCTGGCACTTTTCAAGTCCATTGATGCTGAGGTATGAGGTACTGTTCTACTTCTGTTGTAACTTATCATTTCCATATTCATATGGTCTTTATCTCTCTCATCTAACCTCATGTTTGTCCTTCTGCTGGCTCCTGCTTCAGAACTTACACATCCTTCAGAATTACCCAGTTATTCTCTTACTCAGATGGAAGGCCAGTCCCCAAATCACAGCTCGTCTTTTGAGAAGCACAGTCACTTGACTGGGTTATACAGTTCTGCGCATGCTGGCTGCTCAGCGCTATTTGCTTCTCTTTAGGCCAATTAAAGTAAACCGTGCACTAGCCACTGGTTGGTATGGAAGAAATGGGATATTTTTAGATATTTGAGTATGGTGCATAAGAAATTATATCTCATTTTGGGGCCCTTTTTTGCATCTTGTAATTAAATGCATTTTTTTGTTTTATCTTTTCAAAAGTATAGAAGTAACATAAGTCAGAATAGAGGTACTGAGCTACATTGACAGAATCATTCCAGGTTTACTGGGTATAAACATTAATAGTATTAAGTCAAATGCCTGTAAATTTTCTATTTTAATTTCCCACTTTGCATTTGGCTGTAGTAGCTATTGCTTTGACAAATTTGGACCTGCATTTAGCTGTTCCAAATCAACTGAGATGACAAATAAAGAATATAAAGGATGCCATATAAAAGTTGATATTCTGTTCCTTACTCATACCATGTCTTTCGAAGAGTTTTGATTTCACCTCTCACTGTAACACTCCCAAAGAGTTGACCATTTGGGGAAAACTAAACCATAAAATGGTTAATGTGCTTTTCTTAGAATAGAACTACCACTCTGGAGCTCTTAAGAGGGCCAGATTGCTAATTGCCATGTCTCAGAGAGTATAGATTTCTCATACCTCCCTCCTCTGTCCCCACTGTCCCTTTGAAATAGACTGCAGAAGAGAAAGAAAATAGAGAAATATGGACTGTATCGTCAGACGCCTTTAGTGCCTCCATCATGAAGATGTATTCCAAGTATTTTCAAAAGTGTCTCTTTTTAAGTTTAAGCTGGGATTATCTTTGATTTTTTTCCATTTTGCACAAAATTCAAAAAGTATAGTGAAAATACATTTTTAATGTATTCTTTCAGAGATAATATGTACATACAGTTAAATACGTGTGTCATGTATTTTTGAGTTCATATTCTTTGCATGAATTATGGCCTACTAGAAAGCAATAATGTTTCTTTTGAGGCTTAAATGATTGGATTATTTGCAGAGAATGAAAGGCTAGTACTCTTATATTTGCAAAGGCTTCATCTACTTGTAGTAGCTCCATGAGGTAGGTAAAGCAGGATTTATCTCT
The DNA here is from genome assembly GCF_003254725.2 of Canis lupus dingo. Taxonomy (NCBI): domain Eukaryota; kingdom Metazoa; phylum Chordata; class Mammalia; order Carnivora; family Canidae; genus Canis; species Canis lupus. Next base: position 76,253,148 of record NC_064247.1, read on the forward strand.
GTTATAGACATGAAATTTAAAGCCTAAAGAATAATGTGACTTGATCAAGGGTGTTACACAATGAATATGCAATGGAAGTAGAATCACAACTCTTGTCTTTTGGCTCCTAGTCCAGAGTTCTTGCCTCTGAAACATGATGATATAAGAAGATCTATTATACTGTGTCTGCTTTTATGAGGTATAAAAAACACTATGAGTAGCTATTTTAGAAGAATTTTGATACCATGTTTTTGTAGTAGCAGTATAGTAGTAGTATTTACAGCTTCATGGTTCAGAGCAAGTATGGCTTTGTGATGAATTCTCTACAAAATAGTTTATTAATGCAAGCTACTTTAGACTGAATGATAATGCTCTAGGTGTCACTCTGATAACATAGGCTCCAAACTGACTTTATCCAGGCAACTAGGCAGTGAAAAATAAGGCCTTTTATCCCTTTACAGCTGTGTGCCTGCCATGGCTGGGAGCCAAGCTGATGGACTGACCTGTTGAACATTCTTTCCTTTGAGGTGAAAAGGGAATCTGGCCAAGTATTTGATAGAATGCTTGACTGTTTCCTTCACCCATCAGTGAGGTCAAAATTGTTCCCACCATCACCAAACTGCATTCTAGATTTCTAAGTCATCTCCTACGGAGAAAAAAATGAGTGATAGGAGTAACTTTTCCCTCCCTGATGATTCTACGCTCTCAGGCAGAAGATTTAGTCCCAGAGAATCTCATTCATTCACAATGGGGAAATGAGACAGAATATTTGTAAGGCCGTAATTGGATTTTAAAATGCTTGTCATTATAAAACAATCCCTTCATTTCTTGAATATTGGGCAGTCCTCAGTAGGAGGTTGATGAAAAGGTTGGGCTCTTATGTGAAAAGAAATAAACTTCAAACATTCCTTTGAGGATAGCCTATCTCTTATAGTTTATAGGTATCTCTATTTCTAATTCATATAGTGAAATAAAGGGAAAATAGGGAAAGAGTTCACATTATTTCTTATGGTAGAGAAACTACATGTTTTTGTAATTTACATTTTTAAAATAAACTTTAAGATTTGTAAAACAATAATCCTATGTGTGTCATTTTGCCATAATGTGATTATGAAGTTTTTGTTCAATAAGTAGATTACTGTATCCTTATTTGGTATTTTCCATTTCCTGTTCTGGGCAGAGAAGATGATAGATTATATTAATTTTATATGTTTCCATTTAATCAGTTTAACTAGTTCTAAAGTTTTCTGTAAAAAATATATGTAATTTGACATCTCAGAGTAAATTTTGGGGCATGGATTCCATCCATCTTCATGGATATGGATTATTCGGTTATTGAGTCAAGAGTTGCTCAATTTGTTGTTGTTTGTTTTTTGTCAGCCATTAAGTTCAGTTATTAGCCGGATTGCTATGTGTTTTCGTACCTTGAGGATCAGAGTATAACTTCACTGAAAATGAATGAATTAGTACTTGACAGAGCTGAAAGTCTTGCCAATATTTATGTGTATGAGTCAAGTATGCTATCTGAACCAAAAGCAGAACTATTTGCTAATTCCCACTATAGTGTGTATGTTACGTCCTTTTACTTTATTAGAACTAAAGGGTATTGAAGGTATTTTTCATTTTAAAGGTACAGATCAGTCTTGACCTCAACATAGCCCCCTTACTGCCCTGTACTTAAGTGAGACTATCCAAGAAGCAGGGCTCTAATTTGTCTGTGTGTGTGTGGGGGGGGGGTGTCTTTTTTTAAGATTTTATTGTTTTTTAAGAGAGAGAGTGTTAAAAAAAAAAAAGAGAGAGAGAGAGTGTTAGTGGGGTGGAGGGACAGAGGGAGAGATAGAATCTCAAACACACTACCCACCAAGTATGGATCCTGACAAAGGGGTAGGGGTGGTTTCATCTCATGATTGTGAGATCATGACCTGAGCTATCAAGAATCTGACACTTAACCAACTGAGCCACTCAGGTGCCCCTGTCTGTGGGGGGTCTTCTCTTTTACCCCTTTTAAAACTCAAAATGTTCTTAAAAAAGAAACTAGTATACATTATTCTTTATTTGGGCTTGCTCCTCTGTGCCTAAAGAAGTGTCCCAGGGAGTGGTCTTCATAGATGCTTGGGACCAGGATAATGGCAAGGAGTTTTTCTGTCTACCACTGGCTGTGCAGCCAGGTGATCCTGGTGCTGGCCTGTCAGACAAATTGTCCATGAGGCCCTGAGATTGGTTCTGTGTGATTGATACTGACAAACATGCCCACAAATTTTGTAACAGGGAAGATGAGGAAACTGTATCTTCAGAGGCCCTGAAGGTATTGAGCAATAAAAAATACAGGAAGAAATATGCCAAGTGTGGACTGCCACTCTTCTGCCAGTCCCAGGAAGCATGCTCCTGTGACTTTTACTGTGAATGGAGCAGTAGTCAAGTTTGAGGTTTTTAGAAAACGGATATTTATGCTCAGAAACAAGAGTCTCCTAAGAAGTGATAATGACCAAATAGACTAAAGACATGGGCAAGTTCAGCTCTGATACTGTGTCAACTGTGGATATGGAGGAAGAGGAGATTGAGGCTAGGGAGCTAGTTGCTGACTCCTGCACACAATGCTAAAACGACTGAAAAACAACTGGAGCACAAAGTCCTGAGTAAAAGACAGCTGCAAGAGCTGGCTCTACTGGAAGCCAAGAAAGCAAAAATCAAGGGAACTTTCACAACCAGTTCAAATGATCAGCACCTTTCTTCGAACCCATACTGGAGGCAAACAGTTAATCAGGAGGAGAAAGAACTTTTTCAGGACTACAGGATCTGGCTCAGCAGAAGACTTCACATTGCTTCCCATTGATTCTCCTGTATTCAGCAGGATCTTTGCATCCAGATGATCTGCTTTCTAGGGATGGATTTTTCTAAATCTTTCTGTATATGGATCTTCTGTACTATTTTTTGTCTATTTGGTGTAAACTTCTTCAGCTGTGTAGAAACCCTATGAATAGATCAGTGCTTGAGTATCTCCAGTTTCTAAGGTAGCTGTTCTTATTCCTTCTTCAAAACAAAAATGTTTGAAGATTTGAAGAAAAAAAAAAAATAGTGGTGACAATACAGTATTTACCAGCTATTACTCCACCACCTCCTGGGGAAGCATGTAGGTAAATAACAGTAAGTTAAATTACTACTCTCTGCACTATGTTTAGCATAACATATTAATTTGGATTATGGGAAACCAGTATTGGATCAGCATTGAGATTTTATTAAAATTTGTATTTTTCTCACCATATATTAGAAGGCATTAAATACATAAGCCTGAGAATGGCCACCATAGGGTTCTTCACCTTCTCACTCAGGTCTCTGCCCTCTGCACAGAATGTGTTTTTCCAATTCCTCCCACACCCTAGTGTTCTTCTGGCTTGCACAGTCCCATCTCATTTGGCTCAGCATACACACAGCATCACATCACCAGATCACAATCTCCTTTTAAAGCTCAACTCAAATGTGCCCTCCTCCATTAGACCCCCTCTGACTTTCTTTCTATCATCCTACTCACTGGCGGTGGGAAGGGACTTTTTTCATTCTTTAAAATATCAGGCCCTCCCCGTCACCCCAAACGCCACTCTTTTTGTGGTGGTTACATATAGACTCATGTTTTGCCTACCACACTAATTTACTTGGGAGCCAACATCTATAATCTGTGTCTCATACCCTTTTTAAAAAATCTCCCACTGGACCTTTATTGTAAATCCTTTTTGAAAAGATGGTTGAATGTTAAAGAATCCCACAAAAGCACAACTCTTTAGTAAATCAGACAGAGCATTGTTGGAGGGTACAAAGCCTATATTGATCACTGTCCTTTTGGATGAACAGTACTTAGTAGCAATCCCTGGATACAAATGAGAAAAATTAATTCTTACTGAGCCAGAATAATGCACTAACAGGTTACGAATCTGACAGAGAGTTAAGATTTGGTGCACTTACTTGGGGAAAGTTTGCCGAGACTAAAAGACTGACTGTGTTTGTTACCAACTATATTATGTTCCATTTGCTTTTTTTGGTGACCAGGAGGGGGTTGTTTGAGTCACGTGAACAAATGAATTGCTCATATGATCGGCACTTTACTAGGTTCTTAATGAGTAAACTCCCAGAAGAAGAATCTCCTACTACTACTACTACTGCAGGAGAGTGTTTCTAATTACAGGCAGACATTCTCTTGTTGTCCAGCCTTCAGATTGTTGCAAGGCCCTAAAAGCACTGGTATTGTTGACATTTTTTGTTTGTTTTCTCCCAGATGATTAATAAACAGAATCTGTTTTCGTTTAATTTAGTGCCAGGTGTGATCTTGTGGGTAGTTCGATCTGACTGTAGAATGTTCCAAATTTTAGACACAATCCATCTCCCAGGCATTTCTGTTCCAGAAACTGAGGTAACTTCCAAGTTAGTTTTGTGAATCCTTTCATTTCTCCTGCCAGACTCATTAACTCAGCCTGTTCACCTTGGGAAAATCATAGTTCAGACTTGTACTTTCTGTAAAAACCATCCTCTTAAATGAATGTGATAGCTGACTTAATTGAAAACCTTGAGACTCAAGTTTTTCAGTAGTTTATTCTGAAACCTGTTTGTTGTGCTTTGACCAGGAGAGAATGATTAAGATAAAGCACTAGGAAACCCATAATCATAATATGCAAATTACCTACATTAAATGACATGGAAATCAGTAAATACCTCTATTTCTGTATTCCACATCTCAAATCTTATAGACTCCTAAAGCTGCAGATAATCTCAACCATCATAGACCACTGTTTCTTAATTTTTAGGTGTCTTATGGGTCTTTCTGAGATCATGATAGCAGCTGTGAATTCCCAGAAAAATATACACAAAAGTTTATATTCAGTTTCAAGACAGTTTCATTCTTAAAGTCAGTTCATGATCCCAGGTGAAGAAATCCCTTTTCTGCCCTCCTCAGGGGTCTTGAGGAGTTAAGTGATACACCCAAAGTCATACAGCTTTTGTAGCTGAATATTTCTGTGAGTCTGTTGTCCTTTTTCTACCATTGTATCCCTTTAGTTAAAAACCCGTTTTGGGGGATCCCTGGGTGGCTCAGCGGTTTGGCGCCTGCCTTTGGCCCAGGGTGCAATCCTGGAGCCCCTGGATCGAGTCCCACGTCGGGCTCCCTGCATGGAGCCTGCTTCGCCTTCTGCCTGTGTCTCTGCCTCTCTCTCTCTCTCTCTGTCTATCATGAATAAATAATAAATAAAATCTTTAAAATTAAAAACAAAACCGTTTTGGGGATGCCTAGATGGCTCAGTTGGTTAAGCATCTGCTGTCTGCTTTCTGCTCAGGTCATGATTGAGCACCACATCCTGCTCAGTGGGGAGCCTATGTCTCCCTCTCCTCCCACTTGTGCTCTCTCAGTCACTATCTCCATCTCTGTCTCTGTCACTCTCTCTCTCAAATAAAATCTTTTTTTTTTTTAAAGCATTTTGAATTACAGAGCTTAGAGGAAGGACTTGTGGTTTTAAGCTTTGAAATCAACTATTCGTCTTTTGCTTACCCCACGAGGAGATTAAAGTACAGTAATACCCAAAACATTTAAATCATTGATTCAAAAAGGCCAAGTGAACTACGCTAACTTTTGTTATAACTTCCTGTGGTTATTGTAGGGCCGATGTGGATTTTGTAGTTGATCTAATTACTCCAGCAGTTTCTTAGCAGGGCTGCCTGCATCTAAATGTATCATGTAGCTGTCAGATCATTCTAGAGCACCTGTTCTGTTTATTCATCCTGTCTTTCTTTTTCTTGCACTTCCTGAAGACACACCCCCACCTCCCACTCCCCACCCCCTGCTATCGTTTTGCTTAGTCTGACCTGTGGAATCTTTTTTGGGGAGGTATGAAGCTGAAATCATCACAGTGAACATTAGTTGCCATTCATTATCATTATTTAAACTCTAGTTTTGTTGTGTTCTACAAGTACGCTTTGATCACATTACTGAGTTTCTCTGTATTTCAATATCTTCATCTATAAAATTGGACATAATACCATTTATCTTGCAATCTGTCCTGTAAGAAATGAAGGTAGCACTTAGCTTAGTTAAGTGCCACATTTTCCCTTTTCCTGCTACCCATGACATTCCTTTTTGGAGTTGCCAGGCAGATGTGTCCAAGCGCACAGTGCTTATCTTCTTTACAGTGTTACTGCCACATTGCTTGTTCAGCACTATCTGAGCTCCTTCTCAAGTTTAGTCCTTGCTGTGTTGGGTTGGGTCATGTCACATTCTTTTCTTTTTTCTCTTTCCTCTATTCATAATAGTTTCTTTATTGATACTAATATATGCAACTTCAATCTTTTCTATAAAGTTTGGTCATTAAATTAACAGAAAGCCTAAAATAATAATAGTAAATTAACAGAAAGCTGGGCAGCCCGGGTGGCTCAGGGGTTTAACGCCACCTTAATCCCAGGGCCTGATCCTAGAGACCCGGGATTGAGTCCCACGTCGGGCTCCCTGCATGGAGCCTGCTTCTCCCTCTGCCTGTGTCTCTGCCTCTCTCTCTCTCTCTCTCTTTGTGTGTCTCTCATGAATAAATAAAATCTTAAAAAAATAAATTAATTAACAGAAAGCTATTTATGAGGCTTTTCAAAAATTTTTCTCCTCCCAGTTCCATTGCCAAGAGGACAATTACTTATTTCCTTTTTTTTCCAAATTTTTAAAAATTTATTTATGATAGTCACACACACAGAGAGAGAGAGAGAGAGAGGCAGAGACATAGGCAGAGGGAGAAGCAGGCTCCATGCACCGGGAGCCCGACGTGGGATTCGATCCCGGGTCTCCAGGATCGTGCCCTGGGCCAAAGGTAGGCACTAAACCGCTGCACCACCCAGTGATCCCACAATTACTTATTTCCATGAGGAAGCACTTGATGTAAGAGAACCTTCTTTTTGAAGTTCAGAATTCTATCTCCAAAGTGATGGAGAGTGGCTAATAATATAGCAAAGCTCAACTTCTAATTTGAGGTTCCACAGTCGAGGAGCCAGCTCTTTGTCTCTAACTTGAAGGGATGAGAGTGAGGAGAGGTCTCCTAAATTGGTTGCAAGGAAGGTTTCAGCTCTTAATCCTCTGTCTTGATCATGTTCTTTTTTATCATTTGAAAAATTACTATATATACCCCTAGTATTATAGTTATTTATAAAATATTAATTATTCTATATATTATAAAAACATGAAAATATAAATTAAAAAAGCTTTTTTAAAAAAGAGATTCTTTTATTTTCTTCTTGAGCCCTAGGGATCATCTAACCTGCATCTTCTTTGGAAATCATTCTTTTGTCTAATCTTTCAGGCCTGTCTCAAGTCCCTATTCTTACTTAATTTCTTGACTTCACCATTTTATCTCTACAACTGGATTGTAAACTACCTGAGTTAGAGACAGTATCTTATCTTTCTACCGTATCCCACAACAATGCTTTGCACAGTTTTGGGTACATCATGATTATCCGGTATTTACATGTTGATTCATCTCTTGGCATCATTTCAGAGTATTTTTCATTGATTGTTAACAAAAGCCAAAAAAGGGCTCAGTGGTTTAGCGCTGCCTTCAGCCCAGGGCCTGATCCTGGAGACCCGGTATTGAGTCCCACATCAGGCTCCCTGCATGGAGCCTGCTTCTCCCTCTTCCTGTGTCTCTCTCTCTCTCTCTCTCTCTCATAAATAAATAAATAAATAAATAAATAAATAAATAAATAAATAAAATCGTAAAAAAAAAAAAAAAAAGCCAAAAAAAATTCAGCCTTATTCTATCTTAGTAATTTTGGGTTTTATTCCCCATACTATTCATCTTCTAAGATTAAAGATAATCAAGCCTATCTGCGTTTATAGTTTTGCAGAAATAGATATATACTATGTCTGATGAAGTGATTTGATTGGGACATTACAGGAATGGCACAGTGATGAGAATCAAACCTCTGTCAGCACCCACATCTGTTTTTGGTTCTTGAGATTTTTGTCTTTTAGTGTCTTATCAAATGGCTGAGTGCTAAACCATCGCGTTTTCTCTTTATACTTCTCTAGAGTTACTTTGTGCTAGCATTATTCATGTTCCTACTGTTTGGGTATGCTACATTTTATATTTTACAGATAGGTCTCTGTTCAGTTCCTCTGAACGTCACTATGCCCTTTGATTCTAAAGACCCTTTTATATTTCTGAAATTATTTGCAATTACATGTAGAAATTCTTCATAGCTGTTCAGCCTATGAGTCTCAATGGCTTAACATTATACTTTGTTCTTATGGCATTCCTACATTGGCATCTCTTTCTGGAAAGAGACATTAAAAAGAAAAAAAATAAGACCAGTTTTTCAATTACAAATTAAGTTGACAAAAGAGACAAAAACTAAACACTGGTCTCTAAATATGCAGTTCATTTGTGTCTCCATGCCTCACGTCATTCCTTCATAAAAGGCTGCAATACTCTACTTACTAACATAATCCACTAAATTAGATTGTAGCTGTTATCAATTGCAGTTTAAAGGTTTTAGAATTTTTATTACTTTATTTGCTTGATAGGTATATTACTCATTTTTTTTTCTTTGTAACAAACTCCCTCAAAATTCAAGTGTTTATAATGACATATATTTACTTTTCTTACCCATGGCTCTGCAGGGCAGTTGGGATGGCTCTGCTCTGGGCTCCAGGTTAGGTTTAGGTCTGCTCCACATGTCTCTCCTTCTTGTACTAGCAGCTATCTGGATGTGTTCTTCTCTTGGGGAATGGCAGGAGTGTGGGAGTAAAAAGCTAAACGGGCCCAAGCACATTTAAAACCTCTTCTTTTGGGATCCCTGGGTGGCGCAGCGGTTTGGCGCCTGCCTTTGGCCCAGGGCGCGATCCTGGAGACCCGGGATCGAATCCCATGTCAGGCTCCCGGTGCATGGAGCCTGCTTCTCCCTCTGCCTGTGTCTCTGCCTCTCTCTCTCTCTCTGTGTGACTATCATAAATAAATAAAATTAAAAAAAAAAAAAACCTCTTCTTTTATGTCTATGTAAAATCCCGTTGGCCAAAGCAAGTCAGAAATCTAGCCCCATATCATTGGAGCAGAGTGTATACTTGTTGCACAGCTTGAGGTTGTGCAGAGTTACAGGGCAAAGGTTGTGGGTATCAGATGCTATTAGAGAGAAGTAAAGGGCAGCCTGGGTGGCTTAGCGGTTTAGTGCCTGCCTTTGACCCAGGGCGTGATCCTGGAGATCTGGGATCAAGTCCCATGTCGGGCTCCCTACATGGAGCCTGCTTCTCCCTCTGCCTATGTCTCTCCCTCTCTGTGCCTCTCATGAATAAATAAATAAAATCTTAAAAAAAAAAAAAAGTAAAAAATAGAAATAATCCAGTCTACCACTGTAGGGAAGCAGGCCACTAAAACAGTCATTAATTTACTAATGTAGATCCTGTGAACCATAGACATGACAACACTGTTTTCCATAAGTAACTTACATATTATGTAAATACCTTATTTTGAAAATGCTCCAATGCTCTGAATTTCTTTACAGAATGCTCCTTTTTTAAAAATTATTATTTTTTTAAGTAGGCTCCACACCTAAAGTGGGGCTTGAACTTATGACTCTGAGATCAAAAGTTGCATGCTCTACCAACTGATCCAGCCAGGTGACCCTCAAGAATGCCCCTTTAATCCAAAGTTATTATTTAGTAGAAATGAATACTGGTAGAGATGATAGTGATATTAATTGGCTTTTTTGCTTCCTTTGAGAAAGAACAAAAATTGCTAATTGATTGGAACAAATTTGAGAGATAGATAAAAATGGAATAAGGTAGAAAACTGCCTAAACAAAATAAAGCATTCTTTTTTTTTTTTTTTTAAAGATTTTATTTATTTATTCGCAAGATACAGAGAGAGGCAGAGACATAGGCAGAGGGAGGAGAAGTAGGATCCATGCAGGGAGCCTGATGTGGGACTCGATCCTGGGACTCTGGGATCATGCCCTGGTCTGAAGGCAGACGCTCAACCACTGAGCCACCCAGGCAACTGGTAAGAGATGTAAGATAAGTGCTTGGAGTTGAAGTGGAGGGAACAGAGTGAAGCTAGCTTAACTCATAGTCTGGAGGCTTATTTCTGAGACTCAGAAAGCCTCCCCAGAAAGTCATTAAAATATGTTTTTATTTAGACAAGTAGGGGGACAGTCCACAGGTGATGTGTTGTAATCTCATGATTACCCAACAATCTAGTGAAAGTCAGTTTTAATATTTTATAAGTAAGTACAAAAATGAGTTTGTATATTAGTGTCAATGCCCACTAAATTCTGCAATGGAATTAATAGTTCTCTAGAAAACCTTTTCTTTCTGAAGTGATGCTAATAGTTGTGGCTGCTTAACTTGTTAATATTTACTGTTTTCTTTATTGCCTCGTCTTTCTCCTTGAATAGAGACATTTTTATTTTGAAAACGGCACCTTTTATTAACTGCATTGGTAATATTTCATAGATGGTATGCAAAATTCACTTGCTTTGGAATGTTATGGAAACTCAAAGAAAATGTGTGTCTTCTTACAACTGTATCTTTTTTAAGTATGAACAAGGAAACTAAAGGACATGTGTATTGCAAAGTTATGTAATATTAAACACAACCTAGTCTACTTTTTATTTTATTTATTTATTATTATTTATTTATTTATTTTTAAATTTATTTATGATAGTCACAGAGAGAGAGAGAGGCAGAGACACAGGCAGAGGGAGAAGCAGGCTCCATGCACCGGGAGCCCGATGTGGGACTCGATCCCAGGTCTCCGGGATTGCGCCCTGGGCCAAAGGCAGGCGCCAAACTGCTGCGCCACCCAGGGGTCCCTACTTTTTAAATTATGGAATAAAAAGTTCATTTTACCTCTGGTACATGTACCTGACTTTGCAGAGTATATGCAGTCATGGGAATATAGATAGATAGATAGATAGATAGATAGATAGATAGATAGATAGATAGATAGATAGATACAGATATTCAATTGCTGTTTTGAAAGAACTTCCTATTTTAAATTACATACTTGCAAGACTGTAGACTCCTAATAAGTTACATTGAGTTCCTCTGTACTCATCACCTAGCAGTGGTGACATCAGATTAGTATGTATGTGTTTGAGAGAGAGCGCATGATGAGCAGGAGGAGCAGAGGGAGAAGGAGAGAGAACCTCAAGCGATTCTGCTCAGTGAGGAGCCCAGTGTGGGGCTCAGACTCAACACTGAGATCAGTTGCTTAACCAACTGTGCTACCCAGGCACAGAGATTAGTTTTTAAATCATTAACAGACCTTTTTTCCCCTCTTGAATAAACCTGGGGTTTTGTTTGTTTTTCTAAATATCTCACTTTCTTTAAAGAAAGGACACCGTATTGTGCTTGATCTTCTTTAGGTTTCAGAATTACCAAGTGTCTTATAAGGATCCTCATGTCACTATTGCTTTGTTCCTTTAGTACTTTCTTTTCCATTTTCCCCATTTTCAGATTGATTGGTAAGGGAGTGTGTCTCATCTACTTTTTTGGCATGTTTTCCTCTGGAAATCTAAAAGATACATAAGCTCCATTTTATTTCTTAAACATGTTCAGTTAAATATTCACATTTCTTATTTTGAGTTTATTTTGGTGGTATTTGAAAACTTGGGAGTTTTTTTTTTTAACATCATCTCTTTTTTTTTCCTTTTAGCCTGAAAATGAGATTTCTTCAGACTGCAATCATGTAAGTATGGATTTTCCATAACTCACCATCTGTGCTTTATATATATGGCAGATTCAGGATGTTTTTCCTGTTGTTTTGGGAAACATTATGTCTTCTTAGATTCTCTTAATCTTAACAAGGATGATAAACCTTATTTAAGGACCATGGTAAATCTGCAAATACCCCTCCACTCTAGAAACAAGCAGATTTTGTCAAATATTTATGTACTTAAGCTTAAATTTTACTTCAGTTACAGTTACCATATGAAAATAATTGTTTCTCTGCTTATTAAGCTTACAACTTTATTTTTATTTTTTAAAATATTTTATTTATTTGAGAGAAAGCAGGTGTGAGAGAGAGCATGTAAGTGGGCAGAGGGAGAGGGTGAAGTAGACTCTCGCTGAACAGTGAACCCAACTTAGACCTCAATCCCAGAACCCTGGGATCATGACCTGCTTAACTGTCTGAGCCACCCTGGTGCCTTATGTTAAAAGTTTTATGTACGCATATACTCTAGAGATAACTAGAATTAATTCATTAAAAATCATAAGTATCAGGGGGCCTAGATGGCTCAGTTGGTTAAGCATTTGCTTTCAGCTCAGGTCATGATCCTGGGGTCCTGGGATCAAGCCCCGAGTCTGGCTCCCTGTTCAGTGGGAGTCTACTTCTCCCTCTCTCTCCGTCGCTTCCTCTGCTTGTGCACTTGGAGGCACTCTTTCTCTCTCAAATAAATAAATAAAACCTTTAAAAGATCATATATATTTATCTGTATTCTGTAAAGTATAATGTTAAAAGGAAGCTGATGATGGGGATCCCTGGGTGGCTCAGCGGTTTAGCGCCTGCCTTCAGCTCAGGTCGTGATCCCGGGATCAAGTCCCATGTCCGGCTCCCTGCAGGACCTGCTTCTCCCTCTGCCTGTGTCTCTGTCTCTGTCTCTGTCTCTCTCATGAATAAATTTAAAAAAAAATTTTTAATTAAAAAAAAAAAAAGGAAGCTGATGTGAAATCAAATCTGTGCAAAAAGTACTGGGTGCTTTGGTAGAAATCTATATAGTGTACAGAGGGGACACAAAAGTTAATTTTTGCCCAGGTGGGATTGATGTCAGGCAAGATTTAATAGCGGAGATGGTACTTGAGGTGGGTTTTATTCTTTCTTTCTTTCTTTCTTTCTTTCTTTCTTTCTTTCTTTATTTATTTATTTATTTATTTATTTATTTATTATTTTTTTGAGGTGGGTTTTAAAAGAGGAATTGTTGTATCTGACAATACTGAAAGAGGTCTCTATCAACAATTTAGAAGGTAGTTTAAAGGGGAGACTGCCAGAGCAGAGAAGAAGGCTAACTGTGTAGATTGACTACTTATTCTAATGAATGTGTAGATAGGTCAGAGACTTTTTTTTTTTTTAAGATTTTATTTATTTATTCATGAGAGAAACACACAGAGAGGCAGAGACACAGGCAGAGGGAGAAGCAGGCTCCATGGGGGGAACCTGATGTGGGACTCGATCCCATGACCACAGGATCACGACCTGAGCCAAAGGCAGATGCTCAACCGCTAAGCCACCCAGGCATCCTTAGGTTGGAGACTTAAAGTAAAACTAAAACCACAAGAGTAGTAGAAGAAAATACGAACATAGATTTTTCTTTTCTTTTTTTTTTTTTTTTTTTTTTGAGATTTTTCTAAACATGATACAACTTTAAGAAATATTTTTAAGGGATCCCTTAAATCTTTAAATCCTTTAAATCTTTAAAAGAAAAAATATATTTTTTATTTTTATTTTTTTAAATATATTTTTTAAAAAAAGATTTAAAAATTTGATTGCATTAAACAAATTCAAAAGACTTGAGATTTTTCCTTCAAAAAGTTGTGTAAATTATGAAAAAGTATTTGCAACACCGATTTAAAAAAAGGACTATGTGTTTTTATTTTTTGAGAGAGAGCTTGAGTGAGCAGGGGGAGGGGCTGAGTAAGACAGAGAAAATCTTTTTTTTTTTTTATAGATTTTATTTATTTATTCACGAGAGACACACATGCACAGAGAGATAGAGAGAGAGAGGCAGAGACACAGGTAGAGGGAGAAACAGGCTCCATGCAGGAAGCCTGATGTGGGACTTGATCCCGGGTCTCCAGGATCAGGCCCTGGGCTGAAGGCAGCGCTAAACCACTGAGCCGGGACGCCTGGGTAGCTCAGTGGTTGGGTGCCTGCCTTCGGCCCGGGCCGGGATCCAGGATCAAGTCCCACATCGGGCTCCCTGTGTGGAGCCTGCTTCTCCCTCTGCCTGTGTCTCTGCCTCTCTCTCAGTCTGTGTCTCTCATGAATAAATAAATAAAACTTAAAAAAAAAAAAAAAAACACTGAGCCACCTGGACTACCGGAGAGAAAATCCCCTCCCACCCCCGCCCTGAGAAAATCTTAAGTAGGTTCCCCACACAGCGTGGAGCTCAAGGCAGTGATCAGTGTCATGACCTTGAGATCATGACTTAACCTGAAACTAAGAGTCAGATGCTTAACCAACTAAGCTACCCAGGTGCCCCCAAAGGACTATATTCTTTAATAGAAAGTGCTGTGAGTAAACATAGGCAACAGGTATAGACTATTCACAGGTAAAGATAAAGATGTCCAATAATCAATGAAAATTTGATTCTCTCTAATAATTAAAAATGTGAAAATTAAAAGACAAACAGGTGCACTGTTTTCATCTATCTGATTAGCAAACAAAAAATTTGATAAATACACAATATTAAAAAATATACACAATATTCATGGGAATGTGGGGATTTACACATTCTCTAGCCCACTAATCAGCAAACTGCTACCCATTGGCCAAGTCCAGACCACTGCCTGTTTTTATGCATAAAGTTTTATTGGAACATACCCACGCCCCCATTCAGTTACATACTGTCTTTGGTTGCTTTCCATACTACAACAGAAAGGTTGGATGGTTTCTTTCTTTCTTTTTTTAATATTTTATTTACTTATTCATGAGAATACACAGAGAGGAGAGAGAGAGAGAGAGGCAGAGACACAGGCAGAGGGAGAAAGAAGCGGGCTCCATGCAGGGAGCCTGACATGGGATTCAATCCCGGGTCTCCAGGATCAGGCCCTGGGCTGTAGGCGGCGCTAAACCACTGAGCCGCCAGGGCTGCCCAGGTTGAATAGTTTCAACAAAAACTGTAGATCCCTAGAATTATAAAAGATTTTGCTTTTGGCCTTTTGTAGAAAAAGTTGCTAAACTCTGTTCTAGCCTATGAATAAGAATATAAGTATGAAAAACTTATTTGTAAAGCAATCAACTTAAAATGTTTACATACTTTGGCCTCGCATTTTTACTTTTAAGAATTTATGTGTAGTTCTACTTAAAAGAATGGATTCAAATATGTCTAGAAGAGGTTATTTGTTATGCCATTATTAGCAATAATCGTGCCTTGGATAAACCTCATTGGGTACAATACTGCCACTGTGCAAAGCTTGATGTGGCGTTATTATAAAGCAAAAAATTAGAGGGAAAAAAAACCTCAGAATCCACCAGTAGAGTAACTCTGGTCTAGGGAAATCCCAGAAAGCAGATAATCTGTGCCCTAGAACTCCTAAAAGGCTGGAGAATAAGAAGGATTTGACACTGCTCAAGATGGGGACCAGTAGTAGACAGAAAACAGGAGAATTGATGTCCTTAAAACAGAGAATATTAAGACACAGAGGGAAGACCATGTGAAGATACAAGGAGCTGATGGCTCTCTTTACAAGCCAAGGAGAGAAGTCTCAGAAGAAATCATTGCCAACCCCTTACTCTCAGATTTCTAGACTCCAGAATTGTGAGAAAATAAATCTCTTGTTGTTTAAGACACCCAATCTTTGGTATTTTGTTATGGCAGCCCTAGCAAACTAATACACTTTTGGGTTGGAATAAGATGCATTATATTTTCCCATTAAAATTAATGGAACAAGGGATGCCTGGGTGGCTCAGTGATTGAACATCTGCTTTCAGTTCA
This sequence comes from Canis lupus dingo, assembly GCF_003254725.2. Taxonomy (NCBI): domain Eukaryota; kingdom Metazoa; phylum Chordata; class Mammalia; order Carnivora; family Canidae; genus Canis; species Canis lupus. Next base: position 76,268,793 of record NC_064247.1, read on the forward strand.
GGGCGTGATTTCAGAGCTCTGGGATCAAGTCCCACAAGAGGATCCCTGCAGGGAGCCTGCTTCTCCCCCCTGCCTATGTCTTTGCCTCTCTTTCTGAGTCTCTCATGAATAAATAAATACAATCTTTTCCAAAAAATAATGGAACACATTTAAAATATTAAACAGCTTTCCACTTAGTAAGTAGTTCTGGAATAAATTCGTGTTATTAAGCAAGAGATAAGATTACTTATGAACAGTCTTTGGGCCAATAAATTTGAAAATGTTTACACAATGGACAAATTCCTAGAAAAACAAATTTATCAAAACTAACACAAGAAGTAGAAAATATGAGGAACTTATATTTATTTAAAAAAATGAATCTGCAAATATAAATATTTATTGACTGGTTGGCTCAATTGGTGGTGTATGCCATTCTTGATCTCAGTGTAAGCTCAAGCCCTGTGTGGGTGGTAGAGATTACTTAAATAAATAAAACTTTAAAATTTTCTTTAAAAAAATGAATCCATAAATAAAAATCTTACCATAAAGAAAACTCCAGAACTAGATGGATTTATTGGTGGAAGGGAAAAATAACAACAGTTTTTATTTGCTTATTTATTTTTGTTAAGATTTTATTTATTCATTTGAGAGAGAGAGAGCGCGCACACTCAGTGGGGAGTAGAGGGAGAGGGATAAGAAGAATCTGTGCTCACTGGAGAGCCCAGTGCCGGCCTTGATTCCAGAACGCTGAGATCATGACCTGAGCCAAAGTCAGATGCCCACCCACTGAGCCACCCAGATGCCCTAACATCAGTCTTTTAAAGAGTTAAAAAATGTGGAAATATTTTTCTGTTCATTATGAGGCTAACATAACCTTACTATCACCTAACAAGGATATAACAGGTTTTTCTTACCTGGGCCAGGGTCACTTGTGAACCATAGATGAAAAAATGCTAACCAAATTAGTAGCAAACTATCCACTAAAATATAAGAAGGGAAATACATCAGGACTACATTGCATTTATTGTGGAATTGTGAAGTTAATTTCACGTTTAAAAAGTTAATAAAGGAGAAAAAGTTATGTCGCCATCTCAAGTACATTAAAAAGCAGTTGTCTAAATTCAACTAGTTTTTACAGTTTCTATCATAGGAAATTTTCTAACAGTAATTAGACTGAAGACTAAAGAAGATTAATAGGTAAAAAAAAAAATCATTTGTGTTCCTACTAACCAGCAATGAGTGATCTGAAAATGAAATTAAAACATTCTGTTTCATGGATTGGAAAACGTAATATTGTTAAGATGATAATACTCCCCAAGTGGATCTAGATTCAGTGCCATCCCTATCAAAATTTCTGCTGACAACTTTGTAGAAATTGCCATGCTGATCCTAAAATTCATATGGAAATGCAAAGGTCCAGAATAGTCAAAAGGATCTTAATAAAAAGAACAAAGTTGGAGCATTCATAATTCCTGATTTCAAAATTTACTATAAAGCCACAGTAAAATTCATTAGCTTCCTATTTCCTGTAAGATAAAATACACATTTACACATTCTTTAATGTGAGCTCTGATACTCAATGTGATCTGATCCCTGCCTGCAACCCAGAGCCTTATCTTTCATACCTCAACGCAGCCATTCTGAGCTATGGATGTCCCTAGAAGTTATAAAGACTCTTTCTGTCCTTTCTAGCTTTGTGCTCCTATAACCCCAACCTCCTTCAGTTCACCTGACAAAATTCTTTCTTATTCCTGGGGATTGAGCCTAGTATAATTTGACCACTACTGCCTCCACCTATCCCTCCTCCACATTCTTTTGTATTCCTTTAACATCTTCCGGATGCATTTGGTATCACATTTATCACACTATATTTTAATATTTTTATTGCTTATTTGCTCCCCAGTCCAACTCTTTCGTCTTTTGGCTCCTGTGGTTGAGCTCCTTGAATGCCGAAACAGTGGCTTTTTTTCTTCACCCTTTATTTTGTTACTAGCAGGATTCCAGGGTATAGTAGTTTCTCAAAATGTGTCTAGAAGGGGGAAATGGGTAGGTGGATGGATTCATAGATGAACATCTTGAAGTTGAAATACTTTTGCTAACCAATAGCACTTTTTGTCAAATTGCAATTATTTTTCTTAGTCAATTATAACCACTCAGGAGGGGACAAGTATCAAATATGGTATAAGTAACCAACTCTCAAAAATCAGGTGTAATGTGTGTTTATGTTTTCTAGAGGAAAAGGTACTGGTGGCAACCCATATTGAATTCCCTTTTTACTTCTATTCCTGAAAGAATAATAATACATTACTGGGTCATATTAAAACTAAAAGACCAGGAAGTAGATTAATGGTTGCCCAAGGACGGGTGGAGGAATTTTAAGAAGTGACACAACAGCTATGGGGTTTCTGTCTGGGGTGATTGAGCATGTCCTCAATTAGACTGTGGTAATGGTTGCACAACCTTATGAATATACTGAAAACCACTGAATTGTAAACTTAAAATGGTAACTTTTATAGTATATGAATTATATCTCAAAAAAAAGTGAAAAGTAAAAATGAGATGTTCAAATTAAAAATTAAAGACATTTCAGAAGCTCTAGGGATCCCTGGGTGGCGCAGTGGTTTAGCGCCTGCCTTTGGCCCAGGGCGTGATCCTGGAGACCCAGGATCGAATCCCACGTCGGGCTCCCGGTGCATGGAGCCTGCTTCTCCCTCTGCCTGTGTCTCTGCCTCTCTCTCTCTCTCTCTGTGACTATCATAAATAAATAAATAAATAAATAAATAAATAAATAAATAAATAAGCAGGCAGGCAGGCAAGCAAGCAAGCAAGCAAGCAAGCAAGCAAGCTCTAAGTGATTACCTAAATGACTTTGACAGAAAATAAATTTCTAGTCCATCACAGGATGTCTGAGTTTGTGTTACAGTGAGGAAGCACTCTGTGATTTGTATTTTATATTTTTTCTGTCATTTGTTGCTGTTTACTCTAAATCCTTGAGCTGTCAGAGAGCTTCTCTTTTTTCTTCCTTTCCTTTCCTTTCCTTTCCTTTCCTTTCCTTTCCTTTCCTTTCCTTTCCTTTCCTTTCCTTTCCTTTCCTTTCCTTTCCTTTCCTTTCCTTCCCTTTTTCCTTCCTTCCTTCCTTCCTTCCTTCCTTCCTTCCTTCCTTCCTTCCTTCCTTCCTTCCTTCCTTCCTTCCTTTTTATGAAAGAAATGTCACTGAGTCAGCTACAGATCACTTAATAAGGAGGAAATATTTTATTTTTTTTTATTGGAGTTCAATTTGCCAACATATAGCATAACACCCAGGGCTCATCCCGTCAAGTGCCCACCTCAGTGCCTGTCACCCAGTCACCCCCACCCCCCGCCCACCTCCCTTTCCACCACCCCTTGTACTTTTCCCAGAGTTAGGAGTCTCTCATGTTCTGTCTCCCTTTCTGATATTTCCCACTCATTTTTTTCTCCTTTCCCCTTTATTCCCTTTCACTACTTTTTATATTCCCCAAATGAATGAGACCATATAATGTTTGTCCTTCAAGGAGGAAATATTTTAATCTGTCTTTGGTTTAATGTATACACAGAATTAGAATGTTCTTAATTTTAAAAGAAGAATGTTGCTTTAATTTTAAAATACAAAATTCAAAGGTGCCTGGGTGGCTCAGGTCATGATCCCAGGACCCTGAGATTGAGCCCCACATGGGGCTTTCTGCTCAGCAGGGAGTCTGCTTCTCCCTCTCCTTCTGCCTGCTGCTCCCTTGCTCGTGTTTTCTCTCTCTCTCTCTCTCTCTCTCAAATAAATATAGAAAACCTTTTAAAAATATATAATATAAAATTTAATCATCAGGTAGTACTGACTTAATTCATAGATAATTATAAAATCTGTTCAAATTCTAACCTTGTCTTTGAATCACTGGATTCATCTTTGCTTGTGAGGAGCATGGAGAACCGAGATTCCTTCAGCTTTTCCTATATCCATTCTCAGTTTGACTTCTCATGTCCTATGGGTTGAACTTGTGACTCATCATGGTATAAGTTTGTTCTTTTGTTCATCTGTTTAACATATTTGTTGATGCCTGTGTATTCCATCACTCACTCTTCTAGGCACTGGGCTGAACAAGGCAGAAGTCCATCCTCTTAGAGCTTTTGTTACAGATGGTGGCCAGATTCTACTCCTTCCTAAAAATTCACTTATTGAGGATAGTTGATGGCTTAGAGCTTTAGGCAGACTTTTGTGGGAGGGGGAGAAGAAATCCTACTCTTCCTTCACATTCTGTTTATTCACAAAGTTTTCCTCAGTACTATACAGAATTAAGTGCCTATTTTTGTGTTGTTCCTAACACAGGTTATATAAGCCTCTATTCTACTTCTAAAAAGCGGATCTGGTCATGTCACTCCCTTACTTTCCCTTCCATTACTTTCAGGTTGAAGTTCAGGCATGACTTACAATGGCTTTCAGAGTCAGTCTTCTGCTGGACTTTGAATTCCTATAACATGTCCTGTTTCTCTTTCCATACATGCTGTGAGCTTCCATACATGCTGTTTCATTTACCCAAAATGGTCCTCTCCCTACCCCTTTACTGTGGCTAGCTGCTAATCATTCAGGTCTCATCTAAGATAGCACTTTCTCTGGTATACTTCACTTGACCAAACCCCCTAGCACAGTCTGGGGTACTCCTCCCCTATACTGCTGTGATTGTGATACTATGTATTGCCATTTAACCAAATACACTACTTACCATTCACTAGAGCCACCACTGGATAGTATAGTCTTTGTCTTTCTCCTTTTGTTTTATCCCTCAGTTCCTAGTACAGTACATACTCAACATTTTTTTCTATTTTCTCTACTAGCCTATGTAGACTTGAGTTGAGACTGTGTGTGGTATAAGTGCCAAGCAGATATTTCAGCGAACCAGGAGTGATTGATTGTATTGTTTAGTCTTGGAGTATAGCAGAGAGAAAGACTTGTGAACTGCGTCTCCCTCCCCCAATCTCTTCATGTTTAGCATCCTACAAAGTCTCTGCTCTGTCTCTCCATCTGAGCCAAGTATAGGGGCTCATTTGTGCTACTTTTTTAAAAAATATTTTATTATTCATGAGAGACAGAGAGAGAGAGAGAGAGAGGCAGAGACACAGGCAGAGGGAGAAGCAGGCTCCATGCAGGGAGCCCGATGCAGGACTCAATCCTGGGACCCCAGGATCACGCCCTGGCCCGAAGGCAGGCGCCAAACCGATGAGCCACCCAGGCATCCCCCTCATTTCTGCTACTTTTCAGAAATAGAATCATACATTAAAAATTTTTAAGTAAAGCTACAAAAGCTAATATTCAGCACTCTCCTGTGGATAGTAATGGCTTAAGACAGTTTGGGGTTTAAAACATGTTAAAAACATTTGTGTAAAGTAGACCTTATGGTGTATGTGTCAAGACAAAGGAGGTTTTGTTTTGTTTTGTTTTAAAGATTTTATTTATTCATGAGAGAAATGGAGAGAGAGAGAGGCAGAGACACAGGTAGAGGGAGAAGCAGGCTCCAGGCAGAAAGCCCAACGTGGGACTCGATCCCCAGTCTCCAGAATCATGCCCTGGCCTGAAGGCAGCGCTAAACTACTGAGCCACCCAGGCTGCCCCAAAGGAGGGTTTTAAAGGAATGAAGATAGATATGCCTGGAAACTAGACTCTGGGCATCTCTCCTTCATAAAACTGATCTATGAAAGCACTGTGGACTGTGAAATCTGCAACTAACCCCACTAAATCTGAGCTTGTGGGTTAGACTTTCTGGTTTAATAGAATTTAGCTTGTACAACCTTATGAATGTTTTCTCTGAAAACCTTACCAGGGACTTTAATGGTAATTTTTTTCCATGGGTTTAAAAAAAAAAAAATTGTCCTTAAATGAAAAAAGAAGAAAGTATGCCTGAATGATAGTGTTTTATTTTGCTCTGCACATTTTCCCCTTTTATCTCTAAACACAATGACATTTTTATCTCACTTTTTATTAACTGAATATGCTTTATCTGACTTTTGTATAATGGACTTTTATCACTTAAAATAACTATCGATGAAAAATTCCGTTCTATTTAACTGAAGTTTTTTGTTTTTTTTTTTCTCTTGTACCTAGTTGCTGTGGAATTACAAGCTGAATCTAACAACGGACCCCAAGTTTGAATCTGTGGCCAGAGAGGTTTGCAAATCTACCATATCAGAGGTAGGTTGTGAAAGAATTTTGTGAGTATTTAATGGCATCTGTTGACCAGACCAGCCATTAAGGGGAGAATGACTGACTTAGTTACTTTACTTTTCTTGGAATTCACATCTGTATTGGCTGAGAGAGAGGCCGTGGTGGCGGGCAATATAACTAGCCTCGTTTTTGTTGATATTCACCTACATTTATCCTAGGATGCCGTTGATTCAGACACATTGGAAATCAGGCTCCACTGGTCCCCAAACAGAGGACACAACTGCTTCTTTCATCAGTGCTGTGCTCACACTTTTTGCAATCTGCTAGTGTCTGAAGTATATCAAAATGATCTCCCCAAGAGGCTTATAAATGTTTCTGAGTTATGCAGTTGGTTTGATTGAACCATAGAGGCATATGCTTCAAATAATAGGAGTTAACATTAAAAAGGTTTGTGAAGGAATCATACATGTTGTTGTAGATAGATGTTGAATATAAAAACAAAAATAATTAATGAAAATGTATAGCATTGTATGGATGCTAATTGGGGAAAAATTTTCAATTGGTTTATTGTGAACAACAAATAATATTAGTGAAAATTGTGATAATTGAATTTTTTTTTAATTTTATTTTTTGGAATCAGTGATAAATTCCAAAAAGCCAGAGATCTCTGCATACCAAAGTATAGAATCACAAAGAACAGTTGCTATTTTTACCACAAGGTTAATTCTACATCTTGCAACACATAGCTAAGTCTTCAGTCTACCCCACTGATGACTTGAATTCAAGACCACATTCTTAGGTCTTAAGAAAGACCTTTTTCGGGATCCCTGGGTGGCTCAGCAGTTTATTGCCTGCCTTCGGCCCAGAGTGTGGTCCTGGAGTCCCAGGATCGAGTCCCATGTCGATCTCCCTGCATGGAGCCTGCTTCTCCCTCTGCCTGCATCTCTGCCTCTCTCTCTCTGTGTCTCTCATGAATAAATAAATAAACCCTCAGTTTGTTCCTCATTTAAATCATTATGGGACCTTGTAGAACGTGTTTTCTTCCTCAGACCTCCTAATACTTGATCTGATACATTTTATTATTTTAAAGCAGTGATGCTTCTTCATATTTACTTTGGGGCTCCAGAATAGAATAGCATATCTTTGAAAATACTGGCTTCAGCTTTAGTATTCTCCACCTCATATTCCCCTCACTACCTGTATGGTTAGGTGTATACAACAGTTTGATTGTCATGTGGAAATTTAGCTCAGAGTCTGTGCAGATTCATCAGAATAATTTTGCTCTTTACTAGCTTATAAAAGCTATATATATGTATAACTGGTTTTCTTGTAATATTTATGTAATGGTGATCCTCTTATAACCTTTTGGGGTGTTGTGGTTTTATAAAAGATTTCAAGCAAAAATGGGAATTTATCCCTCTCTAGAGACAGATTATTCAAGAAAATTAAATATCAGGAAGAACACAGTTACCAATAAATGTTTTAATCGATATCTCCTTCCTATCCTCTTTCTTGTAATCCTACTTGCAAAGAGAAAAACAGCATCACAAGAATACCTGCAAACTACAAACCAGACTTGTATTTACTCTCCATCACTGAGCTAAATACTGCTGACTTTCCTCCTGCTTCATGTCAAAAATAGAATGATGTCAGCATTTTTCTAATGACACCTTATGAATTTGCTCCCCAGCCACTTCAGAGTTTACTGCCATTCATGGACATCTTGATGACTTAATGATGTTTTTTGCTGTTAATCATAGAAATCTTCCTTCTGTTCTATTAAGCCTCTAACAAATAGAATGGTTGAAAGAAAGCATAAACTTTTATTTCAAACACTACGCCCTGTTGTAATTGGTGGTAAACTTAAAATACAAATAGGGGGATCCCTGGGTGGCGCAGCGGTTTGGCGCCTGCCTTTGGCCCAGGGCGCGATCCTGGAGACCCGGGATCGAATCCCACATCGGGCTCCCGGTGCATGGAGCCTGCTTCTCCCTCTGCCTGTGTCTCTGCCTCTCTCTCTGTGTGACTATCATAAATAAATAAAAATTGAAAAAAAAAATACAAATAGGTACTGTATCTCTGTGTGTCAGTAAAATCTCAAGTGATTAAAGCTAAATATACAGTTAATTTTCCCACTGGGGCTCCAATTCAAAATGTGCTGCTAGTTTTTCTTCAAATTTGTGAACTATTGATTGCCCAGTATAAGAGCTATATGAATAGTTGCACTTCACTAAGTTTCAAAACCCAAGTGTCTGCCACTAGTTCTGTGTTCTTATATGGGGTTTTGGTTTTCTCAGTGGTTGAATTACAAATGCTGAGATTTTTCATGCAGCTATTCCTCCTTTCACTTTTGAAACTCACCTCTGCTTTGCTCAAAAACAAAACAAAAGCCCTTTTCCTGGAAATACATTTTTTGGGACATGTTTAAAAAAAAAAAAAAGGCTCAAGGTTAAGTCGAAAGAGTTGCATTCATCTTGATTGTTAAAGATCTCTGCTGCCTCTTAAAGCCAGAGTGAGAGACTGCTTAAATTCTCAACTTTGCTTCTTGAAAAGTAAACATAGTTTTCTGTCTTGAACTGAGTGTTTGACTTGGTCTGGATATGATACAAGAGTTAGGCTTGAAGCTTATAAGATAATGTGTGTATATTCTTCACCTAGCACCTTTTGGAAAGGGAAAGTATATTTGTTTTGCTCTCTCTACCTATTTAGGATAGGTAATGTAATAGTGGAAAATGGTCACTATTGATTTTAAAAAGCCAATAAAACATTTTCTTCTTGTTTATTTAAAAAATAAACATTCACATATAGGCCCCTTACTCTTGTCAAAACTACCATTTCTGTTTTTAATTTCTTCAAATGCAATAGAATTTTTCCAAACAACCTTCCCTATCTTATAATTCAAGCTTACAGCCTGACAAGTAGATTTTACTTTTTTTATGCCTGAATTTCAGCGTTTTTTGGCTAGTTTGCTTCATTAGCACTTGTGGTTTGGGATGCACTTTGCAGGAACACTAACCATATGGAATTACTCTGTGCTTGATCCACTGGAACATGTGTCTAAACCACCCAAATTGGATTGCAGTGGCCTTCCCCTTCTCAGGCTTCTTGCCAGACTGAGCTGAGCATCACTTTAAACATGTTTCTGTTCCAGACCACAGTGGTGAAACTGGGATTCTATCAGGTTCAAAAACATGTCTAAATCCACAGTTAATTCAGAGCATATTAATGTCATATCAAGAAGTAGTGTTATGCCTTCCCATCTCCCTCCTTTTGGCCATTAGGTTTACCTAACAATAATAGTTTGCTATGTAGTTTGGCTTGGGACATGCCACTAGACTTCAGTTCTACACCTGTTTTCCAAAACTGTGTCCCAGATTATGCTCCTCGCTGTCCATTGCATTCTTTGCATGGATAAAGGGACTTCTCAATAAAACCATTTTAAAGCTATAGATGTTAAAAGCTCTTTTTAATTATATCTCAATAAAGCTGAAATTTTAAAAAATTGTTGCCAAACACATTAATCAGGTATTTCCTAGATTCCACAGCAATCTGAGTAGGCATGACAGTATTTACTTTAAAACGAATGTGTTTCTAAGTGCTTTCCTCTTTTTTCCCCAAATATAGATGGGAAATCAATAAGAAAATGTTAGACATTATCTCTTTTGTAAAAGTTGTCTGATCCGAGAATAAAATACTTGTATAAAACAGCCACTTTCTTTGGAGCAGATTAAAGAATGTGCTGATGAACCAGTTGGGAAAGGTTACTTGGTTTCCTGCTTGGTGGATCACCGAGGCAACATCACTGAGTACCAGTGTCATCAGTACATCACCAAGATGACAGCCATCATTTTTAGTGATTACCGTCTAATCTGTGGCTTCATGGATGACTGCAAAAATGACATCAACATTCTGAAATGTGGCAGCATTCGGCTTGGAGAAAAGGTATCTACTATATTTATACTAACTTTACCAAATGAATGAAAAGTTTTGTATAGGGGCACCTGGGTGGCTCAGATGGTTAGGCGTCTGCCTTCAGCTCAGGTCATGATCTCGGGGTTCTGGGATTGGGCCCCAATTCAGGCTCCCTGCTCAGCCCAGAGCCTCTTCTCCCTCTCCCTCTCCCTCTCCCTCTGCCTTCTCCCCACCGTTCATCCTCATGCTCTGTCTTTGCCTCTGTCTCTCTCTCAAGTAAATAAATAAAATCTTTAAAAAAAAGTTTTGTATAACTGGCATGGGAAAAATTTAGGGCTGGAGATGTCCTTAAAGTGGAGGTCCAGACAGCCTCAAGATCTAAGGCTAGTGGACCCGTGAATGTATTTCATCTTTTTGTGGTATTTCAGTACAGCATAGGAAAGCAGAGGAATTAATGTCACCCAAAAGTAGTGTCATCTTCAAAATACTAAACCAGTTGCTGGTTACCTATAGTGTTCCCTGGCAAAGCATTTTGTTGTCTTGGGAGCAAAGTAGTTGGGGTAGAAGAGACTTGAATTTTCTAAACTTTCTCTGCATATACCTCATTGCTGCTATAAAAAAAATTACTTAGTAAGCATACTGATATAAAAGAAGTTATTTAAATATTAGAAAAGTTTAAGATTATGAAGGTACTTCTGACTTGTGAGCAAAAAGGTACTCTATAAATATGATCTACGGCTATCTTTATCTCAGAAGAATTAATTTTAGTAAAGACGAGAATGAAAATAACTATCTAGCTGACTTCTTTCTTAATTATGTGTGGTCTTACTTTTGTTCTTATGAGTCTGTTGTCCATAAGGTCACAATGGAGGTTTGGTCAGGTTTATTCTGAATTTGTTGGCTCAGCAAAATGAGTGAAACTCCTGAGAAGTAACAGATGCTGGGGTAGAGGTGGTCTGAGGCATATTTCTGGCGTCAGCTATTAGTTGCTGCTGCTCATTAATCGGCTCTTTAGGAAATATGAGGGAAATTAAAACCTTTTTGTCTTTTTGCCCTCTATTTGTTCATTGCCCCATGGTTTGCTGGCTTCTATCACTGACAAAGGGGGCATGGTGTTGAATGCTAGAACTGCACACACCAGTCCAGATGACGGTTTTAGTGCTGGTTATTGTCTGGCTTTCACCAAGTATCCTTTCCTTCATACCAGCATAGGGCTCTGGCCCTTTCATAGGGCACCTCTGAGTCGGTCTTGAGAGCACTGTGAACTTGGCATAGAGCTTTTGGCAGCTGAAGAAAGACCAGTTTTAATAAAGAAGGGAGATTTCTTCCTTGCCAGCAGACTCTAGAAATGGCACAAAAGCACTTAAGCTACTCTAATAATTCAGGAAGCTCTTCTGACTTTATTTAGGGTGTTAGAGATCATATCCAATTCCATATCTCTTTTTAAAAGCTTCACATAAGTGTTCCAGACATATTTTTTAGGAATCAGTGATGACACTTTTCCATATTTGTGATTACAGTTTACCTCTGTTTGTAGTAGTTTTTCCCTGTTGACATCAAGATAATCGCTGGTTAGGTTCCCACTAGCAATCTGAATTGTCACTATAAAACCTGCTTTCAACTGCACATATGAGTTATTAAGTCTCAGAGCTTGAAATAATCACGGAAAACAGTAGTACCAGCAGAGCTGGAGAACTGGATGGTGAGAATTATTTGCCCAGCTTTGTTAAAATAACAAAAACAAAAATGTTCCTGTGGATCATCAAAATGTACGTTTTTGTCATGTTTATCTTTTGCTATACCTACCTATTAGGGTGAATTTCTGTTTATACCAATCCTCTATCCTAGCTTGAAAGGCTAGGAGGATATTAAGATAGATTCATGCTTACACTCCTGAAAAAGCATGTTCCTTCCTATATACTTCACTCTGGTGCTACAGCCAAGTTTGGAAATGGGGAAGGCATGTCCTCAGACCCTCTTGGCTTTTTAAACTATAGTTTATTTCTCTGAGGTCAATTATTTAGATATGCAAATTATCCTGAAAATTAACGAATCAGCTTCTGGCTTGTCAATTTGAAATTTGCCACTGAAGCTTACAAACTCTTCTGTGATTGGCTTTGATCTGACTTCCTCCCAAGGTCAGAGAGGGCTAATGGCTAATCTGTTTGTACCCTGCCTCTGTATGAAATAGAAAATGATGTCAAAACTTTGATTTTTAAAGAAAATGTTAATGTAAGTTTGAGAACAAAGACTATATGTTAATAAAAATTTTTCTAAATAAATAGAGTTAAAATGAAAGGGCAGATCTTCAAAAGTTAAAAGTATGAATTATTTCATCTGAAGAAAAAGAATGTGAGATCCAATACAGACACTTAATTGTGGACATGTGCTACATTATTACTACTTTTAGACTTTTCCCTCAGTAGTTACATAATTTTATCATTCGCTGCTCTTAACCAGCTACTTTGAATAATTTGGATAGTCTTTTTTTCTCTTTATGTAGTGAGGAAGACCACAGAAGACACCAGAAACATTGAGATGGAGAGTGGTTTATAGCAGAGATAAAAACTGTGAGCTCTTCCCTACCTTTTTGAGATTTAGTGTTATTTTCTCTGTTCTTTAAGAAAAAAAAGATAAGGTTATGGAGAAGAAAAGATACTACCTTTATCAAATTGCTAAAACCTGATCAAGACACTTAGTAGTTTTAAGACAGACCTTTATCTCACCACAGAAGTCCATTTAAGTCCATTTACAGGATTATTTATTCCTATGTCAAGTCTTTATGTTAATAACTTAAACTTTTTTAACCTGAGTAATTTTATTTTCCTGTAGATAATGTGCCAATGTGTAGTTTACTTCTTTTGCTTTTGGTCTTATTCAGTAATTAGCCATGCAGTCTTCTTTGTCAAATATTTGAATACATTTCAATTATATAACTAAAATGGGCTGAACTGAAAAAGCTCAGAAACTCGATGGAACTGAGAAAAGTTCTTGAAATATGTTTATTTGAAAAAAATCATCTAAAATTACAATGAATGAGGGATCCCTGGGTGGCGCAGCGGTTTGGCGCCTGCCTTTGGCCCAGGGCGCGATCCTTGAGACCCGGGATCGAATCCCACGTCGGGCTTCCGGTGCATGGGGCCTGCTTCTCCCTCTGCCTGTGTCTCTGCCTCTCTCTCTCTCACTGTGTGCCTATCATAAATAAATAAATAAAATTTAAAAAATAAAAAATAAAATTACAATGAATGAAAACATCTAATGGAGTTGATGGTATGGCCCAGCACTGATAGGTGCTACAATTGCTGTAATTATAATTAAATCTTAGATTCCTTAGGGGATCTCAAACCACAATGATGCTGCCTTTATTTAGAGGCAAATGGAACCATTAAGAAATATAATAACCCTAAATAGATAATCTTACTGGTGGCACATTTAAAACAGTTACAAACCCTAAGATACAGCGAAACACTCACTACATGGAAATCATTTCTTTACCCTGCGATGCCAGGACTAAAGGCTAAATCTAAATCAAGAGTTGACAATCAGATTATTATTTTCAACCACTTTTATATGATTAAGACTTATTGCTAGCAGCCATCTAAGTGTGTTATCACGGGCTACTGAACTTTGGTATAGGATATTATTTTGTTGTAACTAATAACTTCTTATATATAAGAATAACTTCTTATATACTGTAATATAAGATAACTTCTTATATACTGTAAACTTCTTATATACTGTAAATAGGAAGTGGTATGTTTCTGTTGAAATGTTTATTATCAGGGGATCCCTTGGTGGCTCAGTGGTTTGGCCCAGGGCATGGTCCCAGAGTCTCAGGATCGAGTCCCACGTCAGGCTTTTTGCATGGAGCCTGCTTCTCCCTCTGCCTGTGTCTCTGCCTCTGTATGTGTGTGTGTCTCTCATGAATAAATAAATAAATAAATCTTAAAAAAAATGTTTATTATCATAGGTTTGTTTTTCCTTTGGAAAGTGGAAACAAGCCTTTCCTAAGTGGGCCATAGTTAGACAAACTTGAGTGTCACTCATAAATTAGGAAGGAAAAATAAGGGATCCCTGGGTGGCACAGCAGTTTAGTGCCTGCCTTTGGCCCAGGGCGCAATCCTGGAGACCCGGGATCGAATCCCACGTCGGGCTCCCGGTGCATGGAGCCTGCTTCTCCCTCTGCCTGTGTCGCTGCCTCTCTCTCTCTCTCTCTCTCTCTCTCATAGATTTTAAAAAAAAAGGGAAGGAAAAATAAGCCTCGTTCTGGATTTCTGCGGTTTGTGTAATTTCTTCTCTCTGTCCTTATCTTTTTGTCACTTCTCTCTCAGAGTTTTGTTTATCTTGTTCAGAATTGCCCTCCAAAAAACCTTTTTGGTCCTCTCAGGCTTTTATGCATTAGATAGAATCATAGAGCTAATGAGCAAGGTTCAGGTACAGATAAAGTATAGGAGACATGAGAATCTGCTAGTAGAGCATGCTTCCTAATCTTTTTTGGGTCAGCAAACCTTTTGAAAATTTAATGAAAGCTCTGAACCCTCCTCAGGTACAACAAAGTAGAAGAAAAACTATACAATTTTTTTTGTTGTTGAATTGAAGTTTTCCTTAGAGTAGATGTTTCCCTGCCTGGTTTTAGGAATCTTTTTATTATGTACAGATGATTTCATAGACATAGTATTTTACTATAACAAGATAATGTGGGATCCCTGGGTGGCGCAACGGTTTAGCGCCTGCCTTTGGCCCAGGGCGCGATCCTGGAGACCCGGGATCGAATCCCACGTCGGGCTCCTGGTGCATGGAGCCTGCTTCTCCTTCTGCCTATGTCTCTGCCTCTCTCTCTCTCTCTGTATGTGTGACTATCATAAATAAATAAAAATTTTAAAAAATAACAAGATAATGTGTGTATGTGTAAATAAGAGCATATACTTCCTGCTGCTTTGGTTTGCTGTATTTATGGTTATACCTCTCAAGTTTTTTGAAGCATGTCTTCTGAGTATAACAGATTGGGGCTCTTGAATAGAAAATATTTAGGAGAAATATCTCATATTTTGAGTGAATGAGTGCTTGTGGTTGCTATGGGAATGATGCAATGTACAATTAAAGATAATTGGATGGTTTTAAGAAAGCTCAAACGTAGTTTGTTATAAAGGGTGGTAATCTCATTAAATCATATTAAGATAAATCCCAAACATCAAAGTGAATATTATACTACAAATTGTACATATCGGGGTCTTTGTGGACAGTACAGAGTAGAAAAATGAGAAAGAGGGTCTCTGTAATGCCTTTTCTCAATGGATTTTGTGGTTTGTTGTTTTTTTAACTTGACTAAAAGCGATTTTATTGGAGAAATACCTTTCACCCTTAGAGGTTGATGAACAGATTTCTTTAGTGTTATTTCATTATTGACATGAACCATGAACAGAGCATTGGGCTGATGTAAATTCATAAGATTTTTCTGACATTTTAAACCCAAAGATTTTAGGTTTCTATTTCTAGTGCTAACTTAATTATACTTAAATCTCCCAGGATCTCTCTTTCCATTTGTAGTATGCAAATATTCTTTTCTAACAGAAGACTGTTCACATTTTCTGTGACTTCCAGAGGGTGATTGGTTCCCACCTGATTTCTCAGCAGAATATCCATAAGCCAACTATATATTGAATTGAGGGTTGTTGTTTTTTTAAGCAAATGATGTTTGTTAATACCCTTGCTTTTTTAGGATGCACATTCACAAGGTGAGGTGGTATCATGCTTGGAAAAGGGCCTGGTGAAGGAAGCAGAAGAGAGAGATCCCAAGATTCAAGTCTCTGAACTCTGCAAGAAAGCCATTCTGCGGGTGGCTGAGCTGTCCTCAGATGACTTTCATCTAGACCGGCATTTATATTTCGCTTGCCGAGATGATCGGGAGCGTTTTTGTGAAAATGTGAGTCAGCTCAGAAGCTGTTCTTCTCTTTCAAAATATTTTTTAATACTCTAGTCCAAAATAAAAGAAACCAGCACACTCTCTTATGTAGATAAGGCATGAAATGGAAGGTGGAGTTGTTCCTAGGATAACAGAGAATGCTGTTGGATGTTTAGCCTTGATGATTTAACATCTAGTTAACAGTTGGTTTCTGACAGTTTCCAGACATTATTTTTTTTTACTTTATCTCACTTCTCAATTTCAGTTCTTAGAAGTCTATGTTATTTATATACAGGAGTCCTGTTTTACCAGGGAATCCTATTCACACCTATCCCATGGCTAAAACTGCCATATTACATGTTATATGATTTTGGCCACAATGAACAAAACAGCAGGTGGCTAACTTTTAAAACTAAATCCTTGATTACTATCTGCAGACCATACAGAAAACTTGCTAATACTTTTAGATAGAATAATCTATCCTTTCAACAAAGAGCTGAGAGCAGCTTGTGTATACTCCCACTCTCTTGTTTTGAATTAGTAGCTTTAACCATTAGAGCCACTGATTATGAGTTTTATTGACTCTAACATAAAATCATAGTCTCACAGACACTTCTTTTGGTTCCCTAAGTAACAGTGTATCTGGGAACAAATGACGAATCATGGGAAAATTTTTCATCTTTCCTGTGATCACTGTTTTCTTCCAAAGGCTACTAAATGTCATAAATGATTGAGCTATTTGTTTAAAGGTAATCACATTTATAATAATTTAACAGAAAGTTCTATGTAAGATTGTGGATAGTGCCCAGCATAACTCCTTAGCTAATTGTTATTGTCCTCATCATCATGTGTATGTTCTATCTTACAGACACAAGCTGGTGAAGGCAGAGTGTATAAGTGCCTCTTTAACCATAAGTTTGAAGAATCCATGAGTGAAAAGGTAAGTATTACTTTGAAACAAACTGATATGTTATTAATTTTTTAAAAGTTTTCTTAAATTCTCTCAATATTCTTTTAAACTTATATCAGAATGTAAATGACTGATAAAGCTTACCCTTTTCAGAGACGAGACACTTGGCTTTTAGTAGAGAACCAAAGCATACTTTGCGTAAGCCAAGAAAATGAAGCTTTGTGATAGCTAGACATTGGGAAGCCAGTTAGAAATCGATTTGGGGAGTAAAATTGGAGAATTATGTATCACAGTCACACTGAAGTCAGCCCTACATACTCAGGAAGCTTAGGCTAACCAAACCAATATGCTTTACAGGTAATTACCTACTTAATTTTTCAGCAGCTGTCTCAGTAAGCATTCTCATTACTGTTAGTCCTCTGTGCCTGTATAAATGTAAGAATCTTTTATGTCTTTTAAAAAAATTATTATTCTTGGTTTTGCTATCCTGCCATTTACTTTCCTATGCAGCTGAAGAAATGTTTCATTCAGTTGCTTATATCATTTACTATCGAATAATTATATTTTAAAAGCATAGATATAACTTGCAGAGTGTTATGTCAGCTGCCACTTTGATTCTTGAGAACTCGACTTGAGGGACATTGTGGATATAAAAGACTACTTTGTCAAGTCACTGTATTAGAGCCCACCAAGACTCATGTGCGTAGGACAGCTTCTTTGCTATTGCAACAACCAGCAACCCAGGGTAGAATTCCAGGGCTTCCCCATCCATTTACCCCTACCTCTAACAACACTAGTTTCACACACTTGTGTTCGAGTCTAACCAAATTTAAAGTAGGCATTTTGGTGACAGCTGCAGTTTTTGACATAGTTGGCCATGAGCCCCTGCTGGTCTTAGAGGTCCCTGTGAACAGCAGAACTCCCTGAGTGCTCTTACAACCCTGTTGCTGCAATCTTTATTCAGTGTCGAGAAGCACTGACGACCCGCCAAAAGCTGATTGCCCAGGATTATAAAGTCAGTTATTCGTTGGCCAAATCCTGTAAGAGTGATCTGAAGAAATATCGGTGTAATGTGGAAAACCTTCCACGGTCCCGGGAAGCCAGGCTCTCCTATCTTCTCATGTGTCTGGAGTCAGCCGTGCATAGAGGTAAGAGTTTATTTCTCTTTATACTTTTCAGTCCTTTTGGGATTCACATTCTAAAGCCTCTTGCATCTGTAAACATTACTTTCCTCCTACATTTGCTCTTTTGAGCGCACCTGTACCTTACGACTCAGGAACCTTTCTTTATAAAATATAATTCCAGGAACTGAAGGCTTGGTGTCCTGAAGCCTTGTTAAAGGCTCTTTCTCTTAGCTTAGCAATCTCCAATTTTTTTTTTTTTAAATCTAAGGTATATTTCTCAAATCCAATGATTTTAATTTTAAAACACATATTCAACATATTTAGGAGAGTCAGGGTAGCATAATGATTTTTAATATATGAACTTTGGAACAGAGAGGCATAGCTTTCAATTAATGATTCTGTCATCAAATTGACTGGTTGGATGGCCATTTCTTAATCCCTCCCCAAATTCATTTTTCTTAACTATAAAACAAAAATAGTATTTATAGTGAAGAGTTCTTACGAGGATTGAATGAGGTTATTTGGAATAGCAGTTAGCATTCAATCAGTGATAGGTACTGTTATTGTTATAACACTGATGATTTTAAGAAACTAAATAGAAACTTTTGAGTCCAAAAGTCAACCCCTGACAAAGGAACCAAGAGGGCTTATAGAAGATCAAAGTTGTCTTTCTTAAAATTGGCTACAAGCTGTAAAAAAGAAATTCCTTGCTCTTATTAAATAAATAGTACTGGGACAATTGGTTAGTGAGTAAAAAGTTAAGTGAAAAACAATCTCTAAATAAACACTGAACTTTTCGTGAATTTTTTCCCCCCCCCAATATCTGGATAGTGTAAAAACTCCTAAGCTCAAAAGCAATAGAGTAGCAACCACAGACAGTGCATGGTCTTGGACTGAATACCAAACAAAGGATATTTTGGAGATAATTGGAGAATGTTGATTATGGTCTGGCCATTAGATGAAATTGTCCTAAAATGGAAAAGTAGAGATCGTTGACTTGTAAAATACTGTAAAACAGTATGCATAATACTATCTAATTTGAGGTGGGTTTTTTTAAAGAGTTATTTTTTTTTTTTAAGATTTTATTTATTTATTCATGAGAGACACACAGAGAGAGACCTAGGCAGAGGAAGAAGCGGACTCTCTGCAGGGAGCCCGATGCAGGACTCGATCCCAGGACCCTACGATCATGCCCTGAGCCGAAGGCAGACACTTAACACTGAGCCACTCAGGTGTCCCAAAGAGTTAATGTTCTTAAACTGCAAATTAACAAGAAAGACTAAGTGAATATACATCCAAAGGCTGTATACAGATAGTTCAGAAAAGTCACACAGATTGCGATTATTAAAAAGACTGACCATATTAAGTGTTGGTAAGGATTTGGAAGAACTGGAGTAATGAACACAGCTGGTGGGAAGTTAAAATAGTACAACCATTTTGGAAAATAGTTTGCCAGTTTCTTGAAAGTTAAACATACATTTGCCATATGACCCAGCAAAGGCATATGTCCATATAAACTCTTATACATGAAGCCTCATAGCAACTTTATTTATAATAGCCTGAAACTGGAAATGACCCAAATGTCCATCAACAGTTCAAGGGGTAAGCACATTGTAGTATATCCACATAATAGAAAAATATTACTTGATGATAAAAAGGAATGAACTGTTGATACATAGATGAATCTAAAAATAGTTATGCTAGGAGAAAGAAATTAGACAAAGAAGTGCATGCTGTATGACTGTATTTATATCACCTTCCAAAAAACTGGAAACTGGTAAACTAATCTGTAGTCATAGAAAGCAGATCATTAAAAAAAAAAAAAAAAAGCAGATCATTGGTTGATGGTGGAGAGGGAGGGAGAGATTCTCAAGGACCACGAGAAACTTTTGGAGTTAATGAATATGATTAATATCTTGATTGTGGTCTTGGTTTCAATAACATTTACATATGTCAAACTTCCTCGATCGTATGCTTTAAAAATACAGTCTGTTTTATGATAATTACATCTCAGTAAAGCTGTTTTTTAAAAGAAATTTCTTAAGTTTTCCCAGGTGACATTTTTAGCTCAAAGAAGGAGCCTGGGGAGGCTATAGTGAATATTTGAAATGTAGTTTTTTCCACAAGCTGTAACTCTGTAACCCAGTAGGGATTGTTCTTGGCTCTCATTGTTATCCCCATAATTATCTTATTGATAAGACTTTCATTGGTACAGCATTTGCATGATTAATAGTAAAAAAAAACTATATAATGCAGAACACTGTCAAGATAAAACCCTAGTCTCTGAAGTCTTAAACTCATTTTATGCTGATAAATACTCTTTCTGTATTCTAAGCTTTTCAGTCTAGATAATAGTGTATGTTGTATTCTGGAGGAAAATGTGTACTTTTATATGTGGTGATATCTGATAGTAATGCTCACCATCCATTAATGTTGTGACTTGAATCCTAACTTAGGGCGCCAGGTGAGCAGCGAGTGCCAGGGGGAGATGTTAGATTACCGGCGCATGCTGATGGAAGACTTTTCGTTGAGCCCTGAGATCATCCTGAGCTGCCGGGGGGAGATCGAACACCACTGTTCTGGATTACATCGGAAAGGGCGAACTCTGCATTGTCTAATGAAAGTAGTTCGTGGGGAAAAAGGGAGCCTGGGAATGAACTGCCAGCAGGCGGTAAGGAAAAATTTTCTACCACCATTTTGAGTGTTACATTTCATCAGCTGAGGAACCTCTTCCTGATACTGTCCCAGCTTCCTTTATCTGAATCATCAGTGACATCATGGTGAACATTGAGTACTAAGAACCAGGCAGAATATATTTCAGGCATATATTCATAAGAACATGGAATTTACTGCAGAGCAGAAGTCTGAATTCATAAACAGTAAATGGAGCTATATGTAGTTAAAGAAATAGATAAAATGTATTGTTTACTGGAGTTTTTAAAGGAAAGGTAACTTGCCTAGAGGGAATTTCTAAATTCAGAACCAAGGCAAACCAGGTTCTGGTAAATCAGAAAACATCTTCCACCAAAAGAGGATTTTCCTATCTCTATAGTTTTGTTTGAGTTGAGGCTGAAAGAGAGTTGTAATGAATTGAAATTTTCTAAGAGTTTCTTTTTATTACTGATGTGCAGCATACCATAAATACCTGGCCTGAAGGATCAAGAGAGCATTTCAATTTCAAAATCACACCATCTTTCATATTACAGTAGGACAACTATGCATGGAAGGGGCTTTCTCTGTCCCCAAACTCTACTGTAAGTTCTATAAAGATATTGGGAAAAAATTAGTGCACTTCTTAGAAAGATAAAGTTACTCTTTTTTTTCTGTTCTAAGATTTTACTGATTTGAAGGAAAGAGAACACACGAGCATGAAAGGGGGAAGGGCAGAGAGAGAAGGAGAAGCAGACACCCTGTGTACCAAGTTCCCAATGGCAGAACTTGATCCTAGGACCCTGGGATCATGACCTGAGCTGAAGGCAAACCCTTAACCAACAGAGCCACCCAAGTGCCTCTAAGATAAAAGTTCTTTTTGCTCCAGAGTTCATGAACAGTTGAGTAACTACAGATCAGGGACATAATATAAAGTTAACAAAATATGTAGATGCAGTGCATCTGTTTCATTACCATTGTCCATATTTATTATTTTTTTTACTGACTAAGAGTCTTTGAACAATTCTCAGTACCAAATGCAACAGTGGTACCTTGTACAGTGTATCCCATACATCCTTTAGGATGCACAAAAGATATCATTTAGCTTTGTATCCTAAATTAGGGAATTGAGACTTTTCTCAGTGAAACTTTATAAAACCACAATTCAGTCTTTTATTTTATTGGCATTTTTATTAAAAATTGAGTATTTCAGAAAATCAGAATTTTACAGTCTGAAACTAAATTTCCATGGAATCTTGATGTGTAATAAAATTTCATCTTAACTTCTATTACTCACCCTGACCCAGAATAGACAGTAAATTGTACATCCTATAGTAGAAAAAAACGGACAAATATAGCCTCTTCTCCAAAATTCCAAACCCGGCCAAAAGGAAGGCTTCTATAATCTACTGTGGCTTTAGTTGGCACAGTGTAGTTCTTTAGGAGCAGTCCTTGCTAGTGATTGTCCTAGGAAACCTCTGTGACAATGTGTGTGCCTGGGCCTCCGACTCAAGAATGAATCAAGACAACCTCTATTTGCATCTCGTCCCTAATGTGGCATATGATGGGGAAGGAAGTGGTCAGGAATAAACCTGTCTTTTCACTGAGGCTACTCTTGTCCCAAGACATACAGAAAAAAAAGAAAATAAATTGGTTTAACTTTATTTCATGGCATCTACCACCCAGGGCTTTTTAAAATTTAGTTTATTAAAAAGAGCTAGTGAGTCCACTTGAAAGATAAAGACCACTCGTCTCATCCTTTGTGCCTAGAAGAAAAGTAAGTTCTAAACCTAGAGATTAGTCTCAAATAATGAAATATGTGGTTTTGCCCACATTCATTTTAGCCAGGTGGTTACACATGGACCATGATTTTTAGTCTTTGCTCACAAATATTAAAGAAGTAAATGATCCAAAGGGAGAATATGGTCCTTAGTCATCTCCTACTATATTATCCATTGTCAGTCGAGTGGAAAATATTTTGAGATAATTTAAGTACATATCTTTCTTTTTCAAAGTTCTCTTCCTTGATAGAGTACATTTCCATGCCTGTCAGTGATTGGCCACTAATTTTCCCGGTTCTCTGCTTGGTGATGCTTTGACTCAGTGATCTCTCAAAAATAGTAAACTGTGAAACATGTAGATACTTTTTATCTTAATGAGTACACACTTCTCCAAATGCACCATAATTTTGAACTTACTAAATTCAGTTAGGGCTGAGTGAGTCTGGGCCCAGTCTCTCCCTGGCCAGAGATGACTATGCAGAGTATTCTCTAGACTGATGGTTTCTCAGAAGCATTTTCCAGGTTTTTCCTAGACAGTCAGGGGCTGGAATGGATATATAATAATGTAGCAGTTCATGTTCTTAGTGTTTATTTCCCACACAGCTGCCCCTGTATTCCAGAGCAGCAGTGATCCCTACAGCTGTTAGCCCAGTAGAGTCTGTAGAGCATTCATTGTCTCCTTTCAGGAGTTGTTCATTGTGAATTCTAAAGGTTTGCCTCTCACTTGTGGGTATTTAATTGATAACAGTTTTGGCAGAGAGTTCCAGATTCCCATGATACTTACAACTTCCCTCTGAAAAAGATGTAAATATTTTGGTCTTTGTCAGCAAACGTCATTACTGAAACTTGTAGTAATCTATCAACCAACCACAGCATTTTGTAGCTTCTCTAAATTGCCACCAAGAACTGGTATAAATAATTTCCATTGCAGAATATTGGAAATCTTTTTCATTCATCTTAATTTTTGACTTTAGAATACACAGAATTGGGATTTTCTCTATTTCCTTTTGATGCATGTTCTCTGATCAATGTGTTGTGAGGTCATTGCTTTCATATGAGTCCTTCTGGGATAGTAGGTCATGTGTATGAGGATCAGAGAAGGCTCTACTCCAAAGGCTAAATCTGTGACACAAAATGGGCTCTTTTTCTTTAACTTGGAAAAAAAAAGGGACCCAAAGCAGAAGGACTATAGTTTTCAAATTTGCTTTCTGTTATTTAAAATTCCTACCCCAAAACACCATCTGCTATCTATCTGTACTAATAATGATCTTTTATGTACATAGAGTGCTTTGCTGTTTATATAACCTTCTCCTATAATTACTCTTTTCTTGTAATCCTCCTCAGTTCATGAAACTGTAACTGGAGGTTAATCATGCCCATGTTCTCAGAGCTAATATCTGGCAGAGCCAGAACTATTAATAGAACTCAGGTCTTCTGATCCTTAATTTAGAGCTTTTTCCTCTGTGCCTAACTGCTTTCTCCTCAAAGACAGAAAAAAGAAATAGAGGAACATCTTCTCATGCTCTCATTTTATTCCATGACAAAGGATGGACCAAGCAAATGTTAAAAAAAAAAATACTCATTTTCTTTTCTTTTCTTTTTTTTTTTAATACTCTCATTTTCAGCTGCATAATGACAAGTATTTTTCTGGATACTTATAATGAACAAGCTCTGATTTACCTCTTGGTTGTATAAGATAATTGAGGAAAAAGAGAAATTAAAAGTATTGTGTTCTTGGTTTTTGTAATTGATATTGCAAGTTAAATGAAATCTCACCTGTTTTTAATAATGTGGAGCACATGTTTTTTAATGCCAATTTATTGGCAGCAAAATCTGTATCCTAGATTTTTTTTTTTAATTTTTATTTATTTATGATAGTCACAGAGAGAGAGAGAGAGAGAGAGGCAGAGACACAGGCAGAGGGAGAAGCAGGCTCCATGCACCGAGAGCCCGATGTGGGATTCGATCCTGGGTCTCCAGGATCGCGCCCTGGGCCAAAGGGAGGCGCTAACCCGCTGCACCACCCAGGGATCCCTCCTAGATTTTTTTTAAGGTTTTATTTATTTATTCATGAGAAACAGAGAGAGAGAGAGAGGCAGAGACATAGCAGAGGGAGAAGGAAGCTCTGTGCAGGGATCCCAATGTGGGACTCGATCCTGGGACTCCGGGACCATGCCCTGAGCTAAAGGCAGATGCTCAACCACTGAGCCAACCAGGCATCCCTATATTCTAGATTCTTATGACCAAATTAGGTCTATGACTGGAAATGTCTTTTATTTATCCTTCTTCACTCAAGTCCGGCTTGGTTGTGAATGTCAGATTTAACAATCTGATTAACAAGCAGGCAGATGTGAAGGAAAAGGCAGCCTTTATGTTGTAAAGACCTGTTACTTTACAAATATCCGTGGATGGTCCAGACAGGTAGGCAAGCAATCTCCACAGTGGCTAAACCAGAAAAACTTGCACTCAAGACAGAGAAACAAGTTGGAAAGTATTTGGCAGGCATGAGTTATCAAGGTTGGCCACTGACAATTGTAGTACCTTGTTAAGAGACCACTGTGATATACCAGATTGAGTAACTATTTGAAGAGATGACATTGCTCCTCCCTGATGTGTAAGTGACTTTCTTCTTCTTCTTCTTTTTTTTTTTAAATCCAGCTGCAGACACTGATTCAAGAGACCGACCCTGGTGCAGATTACCGCATCGATAGAGCTCTGAATGAAGCTTGTGAATCTGTAATACAGACAGCCTGCAAACACATAAGATCGGGAGACCCAATGTAGGTTATCTTAAATGTGGTATTCATATTGTGTTTTCTTTGGCAGTGTAGCATCAGGAACATTCCTTTAAATGACTTTTGGATGGTTTTAACATCTTAAC
Source organism: Canis lupus dingo (assembly GCF_003254725.2). Lineage (NCBI taxonomy): Eukaryota > Metazoa > Chordata > Mammalia > Carnivora > Canidae > Canis > Canis lupus. Next base: position 76,294,097 of record NC_064247.1, read on the forward strand.
TGGAATTCTGTTAAATAGAAACACATAGATATTTCTATTAAAACTAGTATTGGGATTGAGACCTCGGCTCTGCCTCATTGATGATGTAGATACCTAGACCTAGCATTGTGACTGACAGTTTATTGACTGACTGAGCATGTATGAGCCTGTACATTAGATCACTGAATAATTCTGTTTGATGGTCAAATAAAAACGAGAGAGAAGCATTCAGGAGAAAGTGACACATTGTCTATTTTCATCCTTAAATGTATACATTAGCTATTTGATAATTATTAAAAATTAATTATAGTTGAAGTAAGAAATGTTGTGGTTGGAAGATATAATCATGGACAAAATGAACTCTCAAGTTGCATCCAAGATTTAGGAAAGCTATAAAATACTTGAATCTCATGCAGTAGTTTTATTCCATATGATGCACAAACAACTCTTAAAACCAGATTACAAGTAAAGAACAGGTTTCCCATTCTGCAGAAATCTTTATAGCCTGCAGCCAGCAGTACCCAACGATAAAATGAATGCAGTCCATGTTTGTCATCATGCTGCTATGCATACACTCCCGCTGTTCATGCTGTGGCAGGGGATTTTAAAAAAGGTGTTCTTCTTTAAAGCTTTTTGTGAAGTTAAAAGAGATAGACAAACACAGTGAAGACTAATGAAAAATATTTACCACCATAAAAAATAACTGCATCAAGCATAAGGGGTCAGGGGAGAACTGCTACAGCTAAAAATCATTTGAAGATATTGTCAATTAAATGCAATATGTGGACCTTTTCTGCGAGTTCTGGTTTGAATGAACATATAAAAAGATGTAAGATAATTGGAAAAAAATTGGAAACTAACAGGATATTACATGACATTAAGGATTTTTAAAATTAATTTATTTTGGTGGACTGTGGTATTATGTTCTTTAGAGAAACATGCCCAAGAATTTATGAACAAAATGATATAGATTTGCTTCAAAATATCAGCAAGGGGATGTAGAATTAAAACAAACTAGGCCATAGGTTGATAAAGCTATGGGAGGGGAAGGTGGCTGTTATGATTCTTTACCTTTGTGTGTGCTGGAAAATTTTCATAATAAACAGTTAAAAATAAAACAGCTGCACACAGAATCTTATGCAAACTGAGTCCTAAGTGCTAAGTGGCCCTGAAGTTGACAGAAAGCATAATCACTATTAGACTAAGTTAGTTTGAATTATTCTCAGAAAAGTAAATCCCTGACTGTCCTCAAAAAGCTCAAGGGCTTTTTCTAGGAAATACTGATGTGAGAGTTCCAAACCTGTTACAATTTCACTCCTGTTTTATGCCCAGGATCCTCTCATGCCTGATGGAACACTTATACACAGAGAAAATGGTGGAAGATTGTGAGCACCGTCTATTAGAACTACAATATTTCATCTCCCGAGATTGGAAGTGAGTATTTTGAAGCCAGAGTCAAGTGTTAAACCTCAGCCTCTCCTGTGTAGTCCGTATATCCTGTATGGCTTGAAATAATCAGTAAGAACATGTTTTTCTTAAGTTCTGGGATGACTGACATGCTCTGATCCCCTGAAAAACCTTTCTTGCTTTCAGAATAGTTTCTAAAAGCTGAGGCAGCCTCTGCAGATCCATCCCCAGGTGTCCTCATTCACTACTACTTTGGAAGTCAGAGTCAAATGTTTCTGATACCACAGACATCCATCCTCAAAGAACTTGGGCACCTGTGGGCAGCAAAGATATCTTCAGATATGTCTCTAAGCAGATAATAGTGCCCTTTTATTTTTATTGATTTGTACTGGATGTGGGAATTTGCTTTTATTTCTTTAACTATTCAGAGTTATTGAATTTTCTATCTTAAGAGGCTCTTATCAATAACTGACAACTTGATTCTCTAATTCTCTTCTTATACTGTTAGCCAAAAAAGGGGGAGAATGGGGATGAAATAAAAGAAGGATCTGTGTTACAGTCAGAATCACTATAACTTACTGCTCCAGTGCCCTCCTCTTCCCATGTTTAGTTTGCCTTTCTACCCCAAGGCAACCAGTACTCGGCCACCTGGGAAGCTGGCTGCTCCTCCTGCTCCCATGGGAGCTCAGCTGCTTCCTCACTCAGTTCTTTTAGCCACTATAGGTTTCTGGCAATTGAATATGTTACCCACATATTTTACTGGAAGGAGATGATTCAGAAGATTCCGTGTATTTTTTATAAGATTTTATTTATTTTTATTTTGAGAGAGAACGAGAGCATGCGTGCACAAGCAGGAGGAGGGGCAGCGGGACAGAGAGAATCTCAGGCAGACTCCACACTGAGCACAGAATCCAGCGTGGGGCTCGATCTCCCAACCCTGAGATCATGACCTGAACCAAAACCAAGAGTCAGGCACTCAACCAACTAAGCCTCTAGAGTGCTCCAGATTCAATGTATTTTTATTTCTCTTCCCTCAAATTAGCCTCGGAAAGGACTACAGAAAACTGTGTGGGAATTTCACTGTACTTTCTCAAGCCATCTAAACCAAAATAATAGAGTTTACTGAGTTTATTGCCTTAATCAAAAATTCCTTCACCCATTATCAAAAAACACTTCACAGACTTAAAAGCTACTCATTAGGTATTAGCCTTTCTCCTCACATTCAGTAACTCTACCTCAAAGTTGACATTATGATATGGATAAAATTAAGCCTCCATTGGTCTAATCTGGAGAAGCAGCAGGCTCGTTGCTTTAATCCACTGTCTCCAGAGTCGAAGTTAAATATCAAAGTATCAGGGTTTTTTGTGGGTTTTTTTGTTTGTTTGTTTGTTTTGTTTTTAGTTAATAAGCATATTCAGGCAAAGTAAAAATATAACTGCCTTACCTGGCATGGGAAAAAGAAGAGGAACAGTTTAACTAGAAGGGAAGTCAAGTGAGAGATTTTGTTCATCTTGGTATTTCCTGATCTTACTGAATCTCTTATATCAGGTAGGATTGAATTTCATTCACGCTTACCGAATCAGTATTGAGTGAAGAATTGTGAATTGCTTGGTGACAGCTATAGCCCTTATGGTCTCATTTCAGCCAGGCAAATTAGTGCTGAGTCCACTGTAATGAAGTGCATCTTACATAGCCAGTATGGCCTCCTTGAGGTGGGATTAAAGCCTCTGCACCAAGGTCAACAGACTTCTACCAGTTGACCACTCTATGTTCCTGAAGAACAAAATTCAAGAATATCTTTTCACTCTTAACGTTATAGGCTGGACCCTGTCTTATATCGGAAGTGCCAGGGCGATGCATCTCGTCTTTGCCACACCCATGGTTGGAATGAAACCAGTGAACTTATGCCTCCCGGAGCTGTGTTCTCTTGCTTATATAGACATGCCTACCGCACTGAGGAACAGGGCAGGAGGGTATGCACTCTATATTGACTTTATTTCTTATCAACCATTTGTTTTTTAATTAGTTTGCTGTGTATCATTCTGATTTCTGTCATCATAGGAAACTATATTAGTAAATCTGGCAAGGAAGGGTTACTGCACTACTAGAAACTTCATCCACTGAGTGTACATAGAGTTGCTTCATCTGATTTTACATTTTCAACAAAGTATTTCAACAAAATGTCAGCAGACATTTCCATTTTTTTCTTTAAATTACTAAAATCAAAATGACAAATAGACAAGTATTGCTGCCCTGACTTCATTTAGCTTTAAAGATACACTGAAACTCTTAACCAGGATAAAATGGTTATTAGGCTTGTTCCGAGTTTAGGTAAATTGGAATCCAGTGTTCATGACCTAAGTGTGTGTTCTCTCCTGAACTGGACTGGCATTCTACTGTACATTCATGGAGCAGTAGCAGATTAGTTTTGCTAAACCAAAAACTCTAACCTAATCTGAAGAAAGCCAGTTCACTTTTTATCCAAGTACTCTGAGAAAAAGATGTTTCATATGGTATATTAGAAAATGTTGAATGTATAATCTCATTCCTAGAGGTATGGATTTTTAGAAGCCTACTAAGAAGATTTAGTCCTCACTCTGGGAAGAGATTTGGGGTGTAGAGTTTGTACAAAAAACTATAACATTATTAGTTTCCTGGCAACAGATTTCATTTATATAGTGTCTTTTTGTTTTGGTTCTAGTACTTTTAAAGTATTTTGCTTATTCTTTTTCATATAGTTGTCACGGGAGTGCCGAGCTGAAGTCCAAAGGATCCTACACCAACGTGCCATGGATGTTAAGCTGGATCCTGCCCTGCAGGATAAGTGCCTGATTGATCTGGGAAAATGGTGTAGTGAAAAAACAGAGACTGGACAGGTAGCTGACATAGTATATCTGACATAAAACTGTTTATCTTATGGTGGTAGTAATAATAATAATAATAACAACATTCATGATTAATATTTTATATAGAGTACAGCACTATATAATGCATCTCTATTTTGTTAGCATTATTTCTTCTTCATAAGAAATTCTAAGAAAAATTTTCTCTTTGGTCTCTATATCAGGAATAATTATACTTTTCCAGCAGTTGACTGGTTTATATATTATGGTTACTATATTTTGTAAATGATTATTATTTTCCCTCTTTGTGTTGCCTCTTTAAAAACTTGGCTCCAAAGGTATGGCCTGCCTCTAGCAAGTATATGAGATTTTATGGTAGGCATCTAGGTTACTGCTAGTTCCATCCCACTTTCTTTACTGTAATTTCTTTAACTATTTTTTAACTTGTTTTAAATTATTTTGTATTACCTTTTTTTTCTTTTCTCACTTTTATAAGGTACATTAAAGTCCTTTTGAGGGAAGGCAAGGTATAAACATAAATATATATAAATACTGGCATGTGTGAATAGTGTGCATGCCTTACAGTAGTCCTGCAAAATATGAAGGAATGGGACTTATTTTTTCCATTTAGTGATTGACAAAATTTAGGTGAAGTGTATTTATAGGAGTGAGGTGTACTGACTTCTTTACCTAATACTCAGGTCTAATCCCAGCCAGACACCTGGTCCATTGTCTTATAACCTTTCCATATAGGAAAGTATAGAGAAGAAGCAGCCTCCAAGAATTACAAGGATGCTGTGAATAGTTCCTAAAGATTTTGTGCTTGATTTAAAAAACAGAAAAGCTATATTAATACATTCTAACAAATTAAGTTAGGAGGTGGCTTCTGTCTTAAGGCAGGGAAATGAAGCAGCGAGGAATAACTGCTTGTTTAAAGCTCCAGTAATACTAGAACAAGGTGTGAATTCAGATTTCCAGGTTCCACTTTTACTGCTACAAAACACCCTCTGGGATTAAACCACCAACAACTCACCACGACAGGGATTTGGGCATTTTTTAAGAAGCAGCATGACTCACTACTCAGATTTGTTGGCCCTGGCAATATCATTTTCAGCAGTCTGCTTCCTGGGCCTGCGGCAGTTCTGTCATGTTTATTGTGGGAAAATGCCTGCAGTGGAGCTTTCTGCTGCCTTTGTCTAACGAAACAAAGGATATGGTTATATGGAATCCCAGAAAACAGTTTTCTTTCATACCCTCTTCAAAGTAACATTGAGGGGTCACCTGGGTGGCTCAGTGGTTGGGTGTCTGCCTTTGGCTCAGGGCATGATCCCTGAGTCCTGGGATCGAGTCCCACATCGGGCTCCCCTGAGGGAGCCTGCTTCTCCCTCTGCCTGTGTCTCTGCCTCTCTCTGCATCTCTCATGAATAAATAAATAAAATGTTAAAAAAAAAAAAAGTGACATTGAGAAAACTGCACTGTATTGCAGCCCATCACTGTGAAGCTCCTCTTAGGAAAAAGGATTCTGTGAATGGGATTTTTCCCTTAGCTGTTTTTCTTACTCCAAAGTTTTATGCATTTCTCTTCATCCCCACCCTTTGTGGCTGTTGTATAACTCCTATAACCCTGCTCGTCCATTCCTATTTTGGTTCTAAAACAGAGATTCTTGCAGAATACTAAGTTAAACTTGATCCTTTAATAGAGCCATTTGCTGAGAAATAGCTGTGGATATATTTGGGAAAGTGAGCTTCTTTTCTACTTAAAACCTCTAAATTACTAAAAGGAATAGTAATGGATTGATGCTATAAAGTCACTCTAGGTCAGGTTCCAAAGCCCAGAAAAGATAACTTTTAGATGCCCAAACCCTAGTGTGCTCACCTACTTTGCAGTTTTCCTCAGGATCCTTCTGTGTGGGGTGGGGTTAGAATCCCAGATTTGACTTGCAGAAGCCATCAGCTCTATGATGTGTTTTGGACCCTGGGTCCCAACCTACTTTGCTCACGAAGAGTCTTAAAATATTACGTGTCTTTCATTGTGAATCTGTTGTTTGATGATTATCTACATGCAGATTTAAAATGGGTGCAAAGATACCAAAATGCAGATAAAAAATGGAATGGCAGGTTGTTGATGGAATGGAATAAAGGCCTGATAAAATTTTTAGACTCTGGGGATGTCTGAACATTGACTCTTATTGGACTTATCGATTTGGCCTTCTGGATTTGCATGGCTATTGTACCCCCTTGACCCTCTTAACCACCCTGTTACATCAAGTACATATCTTTTCAACAATCTCAGTTTGGGGACTCAAATAAAGCTTTAGTGTTTCGTTCAGTGAAGTAGTTTTAGAAAGAAAAGATAAGGAGGACACTGAAAAGGAAGTAGACACTGTTCTCTTGAACAGCTTCCCTTGTTCAATTATGTAATTGAAAAATGCCAAAGGAATGCTTTCTTATTTGCAGGAGCTTGAGTGCCTCCAGGACCACCTCGATGACCTAGCTGTAGAGTGCAGAGATATAGTTGGCAACCTCACCGAGTTAGAGTCCGAGGTAAGCAGCTTGCGGCCAAAAGATAGCAGGTGTCCTGTCTACAGCCTGTCCTCTTTTCTCAGTCCTGCCCTTTCTTGGCCCCCGAAAGAACCGATTCCTTCTGTTGGCTTTGCAAAGAAGTATATTGTGTTGCTTCCTGAAACCCTTTCCTCATATCTCCCAAGAAACACCCTACACACTCAGCCCTTTGGTTTTCATCATCAATTAGAATTATCACAGTGATTAGACCAATCTGTTTCCTCTCCTTTAAGAAAAGATAGCAACTGTGCTTCGGATCTCTTAATCATATGCAAGACTAAAGACTAGTCCAAGTATCCCTATTCCTGTTCTCTTATTTTAGCTCTTTCAATTAGGTCATCTGGTCATGTATGTGTCATCAATAAAAAAATTAAAGGCTGGGACTTCCATTTGAACGTGGGAGACCACATTTAAATACATGTGTTTATCCCTGTTTCATCCTGAAACCCATAGAAATATTAAAAAAGAAATTAGAAAGTCTCATAAGCATAGACATGTTATTTAGAAATACAGAGCATTGCTGGGAAGGGAGCAGCTAATGTTAAAATTGTCTTGTGGGGGCAGAAATCAGGGAAACGGGGGATTGCTCTTTTTTTATCTTAAGCCTTTTAGAACCATTTGGTTTTTTTGAACCATTTGAGTTATCAAAATTGGCAATATGTAAAATTATATTTCCCAACTAGTCTTTTTTTTGCTTTCTATTTTTCAGAAGTCTGTTGCTTTCTTTCATTTTCTGTCATCTGCCTTCTCCTGTTCTCATTGTCCTATGGGCTTTTGAGGACATTCTAGGGTGTGGTCCTCTTTAAAGGAAGGTGTTATTTCAGCAGCTAGTGCTGCACAGAGGTTACTGTCTGCTTAAAGACATTTGTGTATGTTCTGCAGAGGCAGTGGTTTGTCACTTGTTAGGAGCTTATAAACTAAAGAAATATCAGTTACCCATATTTTCATTTTGAACTGCTTCGCCATTTGGAAAAATGCCAAATGCTAAACTCTAGTATTACTGTTTAATGTTTTTTTCTCTGCACTTTTCTTAATTCTGCTTTCTCTTTTTTGCTTAGGCTCAAGAGCTATCTCCCTCTAGAGAAACTTGCCTTTCAGAATATGATGGAGGAGCAATTCTGTCTGTGTTGGGACTGTCTAACCCAAAGCTAGAATAGCTCCTAAGTGTACATCTTAGATTACTTGCCCATCAGTTGCTACTGATTTGGAAACACAAACTGCCACCACTAACTCTTTCTAAAGCAGAATTATTAACGTGCTTAATCTTCTACAGGATATTCAAATAGAAGCCTTGCTGATGAGAGCCTGTGAACCCATAATTCAGAACTTTTGCCATGTAAGTAATGTCTAGAGAGACAGATTAGCAGCAGAACCAAATTCTCTGGGACTTTGGCCCTCAAGTATATTGCATTTACCTCTGTCTGCAGCATGTATGACTCCCAAGTGATAGATTGACAAGTTAGAGTTGAAAATGTAAACAAATTAAGAGGGGGTCCCACCATCCTGGGAAGTCTTATCGGATTATGCTTGGTAGGTGCCCTGGTGTGTGTGGTTAGCAGCATTTGTTGAGACGCCCTTCACAGAGGACAGAGGGAGGCCCTCCTGAGCACGGCTGAGGTGCTTCCAATACATGAGCTCAGGGTTTGTAGGCAGCAATAATAGCTTCTCCTTGTAAATTGAATGAATTCTGTTACCTTATTACTTTATTCACTTACTGAACTAGCTAAATTGTGGGGATAGAACCATAAGGATCTGACCACCAGGAGGCAGTGTTAGGCATGATCCTGAAGGCTGGTTGCTGGCATCATGAGGGGAAAAGAGCGAAAGGCCCCGCACAGTACATGTTCTTGTTGGAGCTTTGTGCAGGGCAACTTGCTGTGCAACCTCTAGTCCACTGAATGTTTATCCTCATAATTTCTGAGGCTGATTTTGATATAATTTATGATTTATCATGTTGAGGAAGGCTCTAGAATCAGTCTTGTTTTCATTTTTTATGAACTGGGGTGCACGATTTGTTCATTAATTGTTAGAAATTAAGTATAAGTGTGTACTGCATTCCCCAGGACGTGGCAGATAACCAGATTGACTCTGGGGACCTGATGGAGTGTCTGATTCAAAACAAACACCAGAAGGATATGAATGAGAAGTGCGCCATTGGAGTCACCCACTTCCAGCTGGTTAGTAACGCCAGGCAAACCCTTCCTGTCTTGGCTGCTTAGATAGTTATAAATTCCTTTCTCTTCCAGAGCATCAGAGCACCTCTTCTGTGAAAATCATTTTTTCCAAATATATGTCCTTTTCTGGTTCTCAAAAAATGTGGTCTTTATCCACTATGGCCAGGCACAATGGTAGGCTCTGGGAATGCAGTGCTAAATAATATGGAGTCTCTACCCTTAGAGAACAGGCAGTCCAGTGGGGATAGAGATGAGTGAGTCACATTGCTTGCTTTTGTAAGATATGTTAGCATTTGCTTACACAGCTAGTATCAGCAGTGCCTGCTGTTTTGTGTTACTTCAGTGCAGCAGCCCAAATATCTATCAGTACACTAGGCCCTAAGCCTTTTTTTTCTTAAATCATACTACCCAGGTCTGGCATCCAAATAAGGTTAAACTGTACTCTTCATAGTTGGCACAGATTTAAAGGAAGTGTTTCTGGTAAAGCAAGTACTTCCTTCCCGGGAGGATGAAATCTGTCATTTGTGTAAAATTGACCTCTTCTCAGGGCCTACAGCCTATCTGGCTGCCTTTACTAAATGATATCAAGGACCTCTGGAGTGTGGACACTGGAGACAGTGGGCAACAAACAAAGCCTGCCCAAGTCAATTCTATGTCTCTTATTCTAGTGAGAGAGACACAAAAACACAGTTACAAATAAACACAGTCTCATGTGGGCCTATGAAGAAAAATAAAGCCCTGTAAGAGCTGAAGGGTGAAGGAGAAAGAAGACTTCAGAAGGAGGTGTTTAAATTGAAGTGCCAGGGAGTGAGGAGCAGACCATGGTTGATTGATGGCAGGGGAAGGGGAGCGCTTGTGGCAGAGAGAGCAGCGTGATGGGAATGGGAGAATTGCAGAGTGCCTGGAAGGCAGGCTTCAGCACTCTGCAGTGTTCCCTAGCACTACTGATTGGAGCTTGCCACAGTGTTGCTGAGTTTCTTTCTCATCATCTTTTTCAGGTACAGATGAAGGATTTTCGCTTCTCTTACAAGTTTAAAATGGCCTGCAAGGAGGATGTGTTGAAGCTTTGCCCCAACATAAAAAAGAAGTATGTAGCTTTTAATTGATGCATTCTGCTTCCCTAGAGTCTGGACAGATATCCGGTGTTCTGGTAGGATTAGCCTCAGAAGCCTGCACTCTCCCGCAGTAATGTGACTGAGTACTTGGACTGTGTGGCCAGGTCATCTTGCTAGCTGCCTGGAGCCACAGGGGGCGCAGGTGGTTCTGACACGGAGAACCCAGAGGCTAAGGAAGCCGTTTTAATGTTCCCAGCTTTGGGCTGTCTGAGGAAGCAGATCCAGACTGTGCATGTGCACTTAGAGAAGTAAGGTACAGTGTGAATGAGAACTTAACCCACTTCCCCTCGATGTCATTCCATTATGTCAGCTCTTCAGGAGAGCAGCAGGGGCTTTTACTGAGTTTAGAGGTCTAGTGAAGAAACAAAAACTGTATTCATTTAAGAATTAGGTCTCAATGAGAGAGTGATGAGCTCTTAATAGCATGGCTGTCCCAGTTCTTCCATCTTAATCTTCATCAAAGACATAGCCCAGAGTTAAGAGCAGCATTCCTCTCTGGTCACATGTTTTTAACAAAACAAGCATTGAACTGTCCTTGCATACATGTCCCCTCTCTGGCCTCCCTGCCAGGCAGGAATGTAGCCTGCCTTCAGACGTTTGGAACTACTGCTTTTAGCACTCCGTGAACACAGTGAGACTTACAGAGAAGGTATTCAGAAGCAAGTAAAGAGGTTCTGCACTCTGGGGTGGTGATCTGGTCCCTGCCCCAGCCTAGCTCTCTGCTCTCATGTGGCTCCAGCCAGTCTCAGCCTTCTCCTTTCCTTGCCAGGGTGGATGTGGTGATCTGCCTGAGCACCACCGTGCGCAATGACACTCTCCAGGAAGCCAAGGAACACAGGGTATCCCTGAAGTGCCGCAAGCAGCTACGGGTGGAAGAGCTAGAGATGGTAATGCCTCCTAGCATGGCCTCTGAGCCCAGAAACACAGGGGCAGGATCTAGAAAGTTGGGTGAAGGGTGAGGGCAAATTGGAAGATTTAAGCCACTATTGTGATTGTTAAGACTTGGAGCCTTCCACTGAAATTTTACCATGTGACAGCTTGTTGCTTTACTTTTCCTAACCAATAAAATGTTTTTACCACGTGTAACTGGAAGTTCAACTATAAGGCAGGCTCTAAGCATGTGATACAATCATTGCATCAGTAATGCCCTCAAGAGGGCAGCCCCGGTGGCGCAGCGGTTTAGCGCCACCTGCAGCCCAGGGCATGATTCGGGCTCTCTGCATGGAGCCTGCTTCTCCCTCTGCCTATATCTCTGCTTCTCATTCTCTCTCTATGAATAAATAAATAAAATCTTTTAAAAAAAAATAATGCCCTCAATAGGGACACCTGGGTGGCTCAGCAGTTGAGTGTCTGCCTTCACCTCAGGGTGTGATCCTGGGATCGAGTCTTGCAACGGGCTCCCTGCATGGAGCCTGATTCTCCCTCAGCCTATGTCTCTGCCTCTCTCTCTCTCTATGTGTCTCATGAATAAATAAATAAAATCTTAAAAAAAAAAAGCCCTCAAGGATCAAGGGTCTCTCCCTATTGTCTCTGCTGTTAACAGCACCAGCTTAATTATAAGGCTGGTTTCCCTCATAATGGCCACCTGCAAACAGCTGGGCTACTTGCTGCAACATTTGTCTCCAGCAGCAAAGTATAAAGGGAAACCTCCCTTCCCAACAGCCCATAGCAAGATCCTTCCCTCAATAATATATATATATATATTTTTTAATAATATATATTTTTAATTGTTTATTTATTTGAGAGAGCACAAGCCTGGGCGGGATGGGGGTGGGCAGAGGGAGAAGCAGACTCCCCACTGAGCTGGGAGCCCGATATGGGGCTTGGTCCCCTGATACCAGGACCCTGGTATCATGACCTGAGCCAAAGTCAGATGCTTAACTGAGCCACCCAGGTGCCTCTCCCTCAATTTTCGTCTACCAGTTTGAGAACTTTGCCCACTCCCTGACCAATAGCAGTCTCCAGTCTACAGATCCTGAAGTGACACAGTTGTTGGCAAGTCAGCTGCAATGTGTACTGTAAGAGGAAACTTCTTACTTTACTTTTGAGGTTAAACCATGTTAAGAAAACAGCTAAAAGTATGTTTAATATATTCTGTATTGTGAATCACACTTCACCTTGTTTTAAGGAAAAACTAGTAATGAATACTGAACACCAATAATATCACAAAAGTTCCATTACCAGATTTTCCTATGGGGCGGGAGTGATTCAATAATTATGTTTAAGTGGAGCTGCCTTAATGTCCTATTATAATTAAGACTTTGGGTCCCTAGCTTTGAACTTTACTCTTCTGGTAAAATAGTAATAATAAAAGTAGAACCCTATATTTTACATAATGGTTTTAACTTTCTAAACTGGTTTCCACATCATATGATTTAACATCATTTCACAGGGGATCCCTGGGTGGCTCAGCGGTTTAGCACCTGCCTTTGGCCCAGGGCGCGATCCTGGAGTCCCGGGATCGAGTCCCATGTCAGGCTCCCGGCATGGAGCCTGCTTCTCTCTCTGTCTGTGTCTCTGCCCCCCGCCCCTCATAAATAAATAAATAAATCTTTAAAAAAAAACAAACAATAACATCATTTCTCAGCAATCCTGTGAAGGGGCCTGGACAAGTGACAGCATTTTGTTTTGCAAAGAAAGTCCATCTAGCTAGTTAATGGCAGAATTGAAACTAAATCCCAGATGTCCTTGTACTAAGGTAGCCACACTGCTGCTACTTTGCTATGTAAAAGTTGTGATCACTAGACAAGATCCAGTCAATACATGAGTGTATAGAACATTTGACATCTCCAGTTTAGAATAAGCTCACTTTTCTCTGCTGGTTCCCTTTTCATGCAGACAGAGGATATCCGCCTGGAACCAGATCTGTATGAAGCTTGCAAGACCGACATCAAGAATTACTGTTCCACTGTGCAGTATGGCAATGCTCAGGTAACTGTTTTTATTTTCTAATTATGAAAACAGGAAGGTGATATTTTAATAATTCTTTGCTGGTGGGACCTCCTCACATTCTATCCAGCCTAATCATCCCCTCCTTAAGCCATACCAGACTTCTCCCAAAGGAAGTTCCTTACCTGCATTCCTCTTGATCTCCTGTTCATTGTCTTCCCTTTATCAGGTTACCTTGTCCTTCCCCACCATGTCCACCTGAGAAGCTCTTCATGATCCTTCAAATGCCTCCTCCTCTCCATAGCTTTCCTAACACCATGCACCTCCCTTACTCTGTGCCCATTGCACGGAAGTTCTTAACTAGTTCTTATTCTTATGTAATAATCACCTGGGAAACTTTGTTTCTTTAATGCACAGAACAGGGCCCTACCCAAAATTGTCAGGAATGAAGTACAACCAAGTGATTTTTTTCTTTTAATGTTCTTCCAGTGACTCAACTACCTTTTCTAGTTCAGGGCATCCCATGGTGCTTTAGCCTTTGGGATAGTAGCTTTGTTGTCTTCTTATATCTGTTATTGCTGTTCCAAAGTCTGATGTCAATTTCATCCTCATTTCTGTGCAGAGCATCTCCTCTGAGTTTTCTCTTTAATACCCATAATTCTGCTGTGATGTAATCATGGATGGAATTTTTTTTTTTTTTTTAAGTCTCTTTAGCTTGGGACACCTGGGTAGCTCAGCAGTTTAGCATCTGCCTTCAGCCCTGAGCATGATCCTGGGGTCTTGGGATTGAGTCCCACATCAGGCTCCCTGCGTGGAGCCTGCTTCTGTCTCTGCCTATGTCTCTCTCTCTCTCTCTCTCTCTCTCTCTCTCTCTCTGTCTCATGAATAAGTAAATAAAATCTTAAAAAAAAAATAAAAATAAAGTCTCTTTATCCTACTTGGCTCTTTCAGTCTTAAAATTCATGTTTTTCTTCAGTTTGAGGAAGTTCTTAATTACTGGTTTTTCAAACACTGACTTTTCCTTCCTTCTAGAACTCAGACAGTTGGAACATCTGAATCTGCCCTCCATGTTTCTTAACGTTTTCTTTCATACTTTCCATTTCTTTGCTGTATGTACTGCATTGAGGTGTAATTCCTCAGTTCCACTTCCCATCTTATACGTGCATTCTTCAGCTCTGTCCATTCAGAGACCACCTGTTTCCAAGATCCATGATTGGTTCTTCGCACAACCATCTGTTCTTGATTCTCATTTACCATTTCTTTCTGTATTGTCCTGAGGATATTAAATATATTTTTTTGGGATCCCTAGGTGGCTCAGCGGTTTAGCGCCTGCCTTTGGCCCAGGGCGCAATCCTGGAGTCCCGGGATTGAGTTTCCACGTTGGGTTCCCGGCATGGAGCCTGCTTCTCCCTCCTCCTGTGTCTCTGCCTCTCTCTCTCTCTCTCTCTCTCTCTCTCTCAGAAATAAATGAATCTTAAAAATAAATATATTTTTTGATTGCTCTATTACTTTTACTCCTTTCAGTTACTTGGTGATTCCTAGTTGTGCCTTCAAGATTTCCTAGAAGTCTTATGACTTTGTTTACAACCCTAGTTATTGCAGCTCCCCATCCACTTCTCTTCTTTATCATTTGTTTATAATATCTAAAAAGTTGGTGTAGGGAAGGGCAGATTTCAGGATACACTTTATTCACTATCTTAAAATCCATCATGTGGCATTTTTATGCTTTTATGTTAACCCACTTGTCTTTTTTATTATAGTTATTTGTTTATAAAAACTTGCCCTGTGGGATTATATATTCTTCAGGGATAAGGACTGGGTCTCATTCATACCTAGCATCTAATGCTCTATTTTCATGTGGTAAATGGTGAGTTGAACTGAACCTCTTGGCTTGTGCCTACTGTCCAGTCAAGGGCTGTTGCTCCAGAGAAAGGTAGAGAGGCAAATATGTGCTCCAAAAGGAATTCTTGACAAGGAAGAGCTAGAAGGCAGAAGAAACCAGGAATCCTGAGTAGGTTTCCTTCCTTTTAGACTCCACTGCAGCCTGCTCAACTCATCCATTATTTTTATACAGTCTGGTTCACTGTTAGCCATCAAGCTGTGAATCTATAAATGTAATTCTCCTTGCTGAGCAAATTCTGATTCCTGTTGCTTAGGAATTAGGAATGGAATGAAAGAGGGGGAGTGCATTCAGGACTGAAGGCTACAGTCAGAGCACATGGATTATCAAGCTCTGGTACACCCCCTAACATGACCATGATTCTTGTGCCCTAGATTATTGAATGTCTGAAAGAAAACAAGAAGCAGCTAAGTACCCGTTGCCACCAGAAAGTTTTTAAGCTGCAGGAGACAGAGATGATGGACCCAGAACTAGACTATACGCTCATGAGAGTCTGCAAGCAGATGATAAAGGTAAGGGATCCAAAACCAGGGGGTAAGCACAGGGTAATTAAAAATAACATCAGGAATCCCTGGGTGGCGCAGTGGTTTGGCGCCTGCCTTTGGCCCAGGGCGCGATCCTGGAGACCCGGGATCGAATCCCACATCGGGCTCCCGGTGCATGGAGCCTGCTTCTCCCTCTGCCTATGTCTCTGCCTCTCTCTCTCTCTCTGTGACTATCATAAATAAAAATTAAAATTAAAAAAAAATAAAAAAATAAAAATAACATCAGCTTCTTTAAACTTCAGAGCAAATTTGTGTAATCTTTCCATTCAACCTTTTTTATACAGATGACACAGTGGTTCTCCTAGTGTGGTCCCTAGACCAGCCACATCAGCATCACCTGGGTACTCAAATGCTTGGGCCCACCTTGTATCTACTGATTCAGAAACTCTAGGAGCGGGGCTGTGAGGTTTAACAAGCCTTTCAGGTGATTTTGATGCAGGCTCAAATTTGAAAACCACTGAGCTAAGCTAACTGACCTCCCTTTTACCTAAGGCCCAAGTGAATAGATAATCAGTGAATATATGATTAGTCTTTTAGGGTGGTTAGTGGTAGGTATACTGAGAAAGCCACCACCAAATGTCCTGATCATCCACCTACCACAATCAAAAGGCTTTTCTGTTCTACGAGTTCTTTTGTTTCATACACTTCTCCAGTAAACATTCTCTGCAGCAGGGCTGACTTGAGAACCTAGATGCCAGTTCCTGGATCTATCCACATAAATAAAGAGAGTCAATCTAAGATTCTGATGCCTTGTTTAAAATAAAATGCTTTATTAAAATCAACCTAAAAATAAAATAATACTTTAAAATAAAATGGTACTTCTTGGGCACCCCATGTGGCTCAGCTATTTAGCGCCACCTTCAGTCCAGGGCCTGATCCTGGAGACCCGGGATCGAGTCCCATGTCAGGCTTCCTTTTTTTTTTTTTTTTTTTTTTTTAAATTTTTTTTTTTTATTATTTATTTATTATGATAGTCACAGAGAGAGAGAGAGGCAGAGACACAGGCAGAGGGAGAAGCAGGCTCCATGCACTGGGAGCCCGATGTGGGACTTGATCCTGGGTCTCCAGAATCGCGCCCTGGGCCAAAGGCAGGCGCCAAACCGCTGCGCCACCCAGGGATCCCCCCATGTCAGGCTTCCTACATGGAGCCTGTTTCTCCCTCTGCCTGTGTCTCTGCCCCCCTCCCCATCTCTCATGAATAAATAAATAAAATCTTTTTAAAAAGTGGTACTTCAGGGGATCCCTGGGTGGCTCAGCGATTTAGCGCCTGCCTTTGGCCCAGGGCGCGATCCTGGAGACCCTGGATTGAGTCCCACATCAGGCTCCCTATATGGAGCCTGCTTCTTCCTCTGCCTGTCTCTGCCTCTCTCTCTCTCTCTCTCTCTCTGTGTGTGTGTGTGACTATCATGAATAAATAAATAAAATCTTTAAAAAAAAAAAAAGATTTGAGTCCCATGTAAAAGCAGAAATATCAGACTCTGATTTCAGGGCATTGTGTAAGATTTTGATGACTTTTATAAAAATCAGTCAGCAAGCCACGTCAGCAACCTGTATTAAGATATCAGTAGACTTTAATTAGCAGATAGACTGTTGATTAGCACATAGAGATGGAATTTATTATTAGTCCAGAATGGATCTCTCTTACTTGAAGGATATTAACAAGTGTTCAGGGTCTAGCCACACAGTTTAGTAAGATTATAGCCCCTATAGTTAAAAGATGAACTAGACCAGTCCTTTCCCCACATTACTGTTGACATTGACTCGTGGGTGATTTTTAAGTTTCCCATTGGGATTGGGTAGATAGGACTTGTGGGTGACCTGGCCCACCTGGTACAGTGTTATGTTCATACTTAAACAGTATATAAGCTCAGGAGATGACATGTAATATAACAGCCATGTATGTACAGATTCAGTCCTGTGCAAAATAGGAAACAGTGAGGGTAGCAGAACCATGAGAGATATAGTAGAGAATAGATGGATGAAGAAAAGGGAAGTTGAGGCTGGGTGCGTATACAGACTTAGCTGTTTCTCTTGTACCAAGTGATATCTTCAAGCCTGTTCTGTCATTAGAACACCAGTAGGTGAAAGAATGATATGGATGATGTTAATTGCTGTATTTAAATAACTACTTCAAATAAATAAACAAACAAACAAATACTTATGTAAAACTTTATTTCTTGCAGAGGTTCTGTCCAGAAGCAGATTCCAAAACCATGTTGCAGTGCTTGAAGCAAAATAAAAACAGTGAATTGATGGATCCCAAATGCAAACAGATGATAACCAAGCGCCAGATCACCCAGAACACAGGTAACGTCGTGGCCTGGCTTTCCTGGTTCCAACTGAGTATGGCTCCAGTGGAACTGAGTTGATATATACCTCCCTCATTAAACTACAGGAGTTTTGTTGTATGTGGATTTTTAAGGGTAGAATAAGCAAATTGACTTCCTTCTTCAAAGAGTATCTGGGAGATCAGAATGAAAATCATAGGAAGGAGGAGACAGGAGTAATAGCTGGAATTCTTTGAAAAGTCTAGAGATTTAACAAAACTTCGTGCATGGGGTGGGAGAATGTATGGGTCATGTCTTTTAGAACAGAGAAGTTTCTGCTCTGAGTTCCAAGACTTTGTAACATAGTGGGTATTCTCACTCAGTGTTTTCCAAAACATCTGTTATGGGGAAGGTTGGGGATGACTGCTTGATTTTTGTGAGAACTACTACTGGTACCAGCAGACCCTGCAGAGCTGCTGCAAAGGAGAATTTCTGGGGTCTTCGTCTCCACATCTACTCTTTCATTAAGTTCTATTGCTGGTTAAAAGCAGCATAGTTAGGGCAGCCAGGGTGGCTCAGTGGTTTAGTGCCGCCTTCAGCCCAGGGCGTGATCCTGGAGACCCAAGATCGAGTCCCACATCGGGCTCCCTACATGGAACCTGTTTCTCCCTTTGCCTGTGTCTCTGCCTCTGTCTCTCTCTCTGTCTCTCTCTCTCTCTGTCTCTCTCATAAATAAATAAAATCTTTAAAAAAAAAAAAAAACAGCATAGTGAGAGCTCAGCCAGTGTTGAGCAAATAAATCAGTGGTTTGTTGTCGTTAACATAAAGTGCCCCCTTTTGAAAGGTAAATCTCTAATATTTGTGAATCAAGGTGGAATATTTTATCATGCACTTCTGACTTTCCACTCTAGATTACCGCTTAAACCCTGTGTTAAGGAAAGCCTGTAAAGCTGACATTCCTAAATTCTGCCATGGTATCCTGACAAAGGCCAAGGATGATTCAGAGCTAGAAGGTCAAGTCATCTCTTGCCTCAAGCTGAGATATGCTGATCAGGTAAACTGGCTTGAACTCTTCACAGAGGTGTGTTTGGAGAGGCCCCTCTACTCCTGGTAGGTTTTTCTTTGAAAATCCCTCGCTTGCTCCTACTTTCCCAAGACCTTTTTCATACCTTCTCAAATCAGGGGCCAAATAAAAAGCTGAAATTGTCTGATATGCTGTGAAATCTCCCTTTGTCACATGTAGCGGCTCTCTTCAGACTGTGAAGACCAGATCCGGATTATTATCCAGGAGTCTGCTCTGGATTACAGACTAGATCCTCAGCTCCAGCTACACTGCTCAGATGAGGTAGGATTTGGGTATGAAGCTGGTTGTGAACAGAGCTGGTCAGAGAAATGTTTATTAGAGAAAAGTTCTGTATTCTCTTTCTCTTCAGTCTTAAAGACAGAAAGAGAAAATGCTCCTATAATAGCACTAAAGAAACACCTGTTCTTGAAAATTATTTGACTTTCTAGTTAGAAAAAGCCATTTGGAGAACTTTGTTCAACATATGTCAATTTTAGGGGATCATAGCTAAAGATTTTTTTAAATGAAGCTTACTCATAAAGCTGTCCAAAGAAGGCTAAGTTTTTAAGCTTTGGTATGGTCTGTGTTTTAAAACCCGTGTGTCTGTCTGTGTGTGTGTGTGTGTGTGTGTGTGTGTGTGGCCAAATTGTGAGTCTGGGTTGACCTTGAACCTTTATAAAGCATTTGCTTTTAGTATTTCACTTGGCTATATTACTTTCGTCCTCTGTCGTCAAGTAGTAGCCTTCTTTGTGATCAGTCCTGGGACAGTCTGACTCAAATCTCAGGGTTGGCAGCATAAAGATTGGTACACTAACTGGTTTTTGACTCTGTGTACCAGTTCCTATGAAGGAGAATGGGGCCCAGCATTTTGTACAGGAGGGAAGGGAGTGAAGTCCATCAGGAATACTGTTTGAGAGGGTCTGTTTGTCCTTGTGGGAGGATCACCAAATCTACAGGTTGCAGAGACGAAGTTTCTAGTCAGATTAGAGGTGGCCTTGTGTTTTGTGTGTCTCCTGAACAGATCTCCAATCTGTGTGCTGAAGAAGCAGCAGCCCAAGAACAGACGGGTCAAGTAGAGGAGTGCCTCAAAGTTAACCTGCTCAAAATCAAAACAGACACCTGTAAAAAGGTAACCACCATAGATTAGCTTTTCCCCTGCCTGCTTTCACTCCTTTTTCTGACATCTCTCTCTCTCTTTTTTATTTTTATTTTTTTAAGATTTTATTTATTTATTCATTAGAGACACAGAGAGAGGCAGAGACATAGGCAGAGGGAGAAGCAGGCTCCATGCAGGGAACCCGATGTGGGACTTGATCCCGGGACTCCAGGATCACAACCTGAGCCAAAGGCAGACACCCAACCACTGAACCACCCAGGCATCCCTTTTTCTGACATCTCAGTGACAACATCTAAACCTTCCGGCTCAGAATTACAAAACCTTAATTGGGTTCTTGACAATCACCTCTATAACTTAAGTATTCTTTCACATGTACTATTTGTGAATATGTCTCATCTGCATGACCAGACCATTGTTTAAGGGCACTGTGAATAGAGTGCCGAGAGCAAAATGTCAAGTCCAGGATATCAATCAGTACACTTACTGCATCCATTAAAATCATTTGAGAATTAGCATATAAAAACAAAGTTTTCAAAATATGACTGCTAAATATACGTTATCTTACAAAATTGCAACAAGGTAATATATGTGATCTTTTTTAAAAAGCTATTTTTTTCTTAAAAAGTGTTTCATGATGTCATTGTTAAGCCAGTGTGACTGTTGGACACATCTTTTCATCTGCTGAAAGGCTTCCGATTATACATGGTCTGAGGAATGGGGGGACTTGGCGGAAAGCTAAATCCAGATATTTTCCTTGGACTGCGTTGTCATCAGATGATCCCATTTAACTTTGAAGAGGACTTTTTGAACAATATTTGATTTTTTTTTTTAATTTATTTATGATAGTCACACACAGAGAGAGAGAGAGAGGCAGAGACATAGGCAGAGGGAGAAGCAGGCTCCATGCACCGGGAGCCCGATGTGGGATTCGATCCCGGGTCTCCAGGATCGCGCCCTGGGCCAAAGGCAGGCGCCAAACCGCTGCGCCACCCAGGGATCCTTGAACAATATTTGAGTTTTGGTTTTTGTTTTCTTGTTTTTGTTGTTGTTGTTCTACAGGGACTATAGTCTTTCTTTTGAGAGCAAACTAATTTTTATTTAAGAAAGCCTTTCTGGGGGCACGTGGGTGACACGGTGTGTGTTCTCTCTCTTTTTCTCAAATTAATTAATTAAAAAAAACATTTCTGACCTGTCTTTACCTACTTTTTCATTGTGTATAAATGAAGAGACTGCAGAGCTGATTTCATTTCCATCATGATTATATTCCTCATGTTCAAAACATATTTAAACCCAGTAAGAATTGTACCTCCAGTAAAAGTTATGCTCCCTCAGTTTGTTTTTTTCTTTTGAGGATAATGGAGGTAATATGAAATATTTTGTAAACATTGACCTTTGAGAATTTTAAGATAGCATAAAATTTTAAGATGGCAGTCTTCTTATAAAAGTAAGAAAATAGCTATATTATAGCAGTATAAATACTAACATTTAGTATTTAATAATATGGCATGCCAGACTGCCAAAACCCAAATCTGATTTTATAATCCTCCACTTTACTTAGCACAGAGCTTTGCTTACACTAGGTCTCCAAGTGTATTTATGGAATTAAATCAGTTGCTAAAAAATCTATATTCTTTGCATCATCCCCACATTGCCACCTATCTCAGAGTAAGTTCTCTTGTTAACCCTCAACCTTTTCTCCTTGAACTTTTTTGTTTATATATATTTTCCAGTAATGGATCTGATGCATTTCCTCTATAAAGGCTCTC
The DNA here is from genome assembly GCF_003254725.2 of Canis lupus dingo. NCBI lineage: Eukaryota > Metazoa > Chordata > Mammalia > Carnivora > Canidae > Canis > Canis lupus. Next base: position 76,315,723 of record NC_064247.1, read on the forward strand.
TACCATGATTTTCCCTTCCTAGGAAGTGTTAAACATGCTGAAGGAAAGCAAAGCAGACATCTTTGTGGACCCAGTCCTTCATACAGCCTGTGCCCTGGACATTAAACACCACTGTGCAGCCATTACCCCTGGCCGAGGGCGTCGTAAGTCACTATTCACTCTGACCCTCTCTGAACTCTCTCAGACTCTCTCTAAGAGCACTTAGAGCTGCTCTGTTCTGTAGCTACAGCTCAGCCACAAACAACATCCTCTGGGGGCTTGGTTGATGCCAGGACTAGGCTTTTGTGGCAGAATGAATTTAGGACTAATCCTGCAGGTTTGAACTGACCTAGCCATGTCCAGAGGTAAGGATTTGATGAAAAGGGAAGGTTGAGTTATTTATCAGGGAAGCAAAACGTAGTCATCATCATTGCCCTCTTCCCCTTTATCCAAACTAGAACAGCTTCATTGACTTTCCCAGTAGCCGTACTGCATGGATCCTGGGCAGATAGAAAGTTGTTTCCAGGCCAGGCATGCCAAGTAAAAACGAGAGAGGATTTAAGAGTCTCTGGGCAGCTCGCCTTGGAAGTTCAATATCATTCTTCTTCAAGTTAAATCTTGGGTCAAGTTTCCTAGAATGAATTTAAGTTTGTATAGCCTGTAAATCAGAATTGTCTGGTGGCGAGGTCCCCTTCTCCCCAAGCTTACAGAAACTTCTGTTCTGGATGATTTCAGACTCTTCTGCCTTTTCTTCCATAGAAATGTCCTGCCTCATGGAGGCCCTGGAGGATAAGCGGGTGAGATTACAACCTGAGTGCAAAAAACGCCTCAATGACCGGATTGAAATGTGGAGTTATGCAGCAAAGGTAATGACCAAGTGAATTACTTGAAATGGCCATCTTCTCAGTCAGTTCCCCAGATACTCCACCAGTCTTCTTGTCCTTGTGGCGAGACCAGCAGTAAGAGTATTTGAGAAGTCTCGGTGTCCTTGAAGCCTGCTCAGCTTCCCTGCACCCGCAGCCACCATCTCCTTTTGCACTGGTCTGTGTCTGCGGGCTTTCTCCTCATTGCTCATAGTCTTCCATGGGAAAGCAAGTCACCCAAAGGATGAGGTTGAAGCCAACCGTGCCAGGAGAACCCAGACATCATGCCCACGGGAAAGCAAGCAGGCTGGCCACTGCTGTCTTAAAGCTTGTTTTTCTGATTCCACACAGTGTTTGGGAGGAGCATATGTATGTGACACTAGCCCTGGGTCTTGGTGAGGCTGAAACAGGGGAATAATCAGGGAAAGAGACATCAGGACACCTGGCAAACTTGGACTGGGGGAGATTTTTCCTATAAAATCAGTGAGAAGAACAGTTCTTCTCATGTATTTATTGCTTTTTGGTGTATAAAACATACTGATGGCCGTATTACCTCACTTGAACCTTGAAACCCAGCAGGTTAATGAAGTGATGATTTCCTCACTTTATGGTGGTGGAAACTGTGACTTGCCTTAAGGTCCCTCAGTGAGAAAGTCAGGTTTCTAGATCGACACTCTTGGTATCACCTAACACCAGGATGGACATTTGGGAATGTCTTACATTAAGATAGTGACCATGAGAATAGCCCCCTCTTCCTTGACCAGTTCCTCCTGTCACCGACATGAAAGGTCAGGGGTTACAGGAAGGACCACGAAAAGTCTTCATACCTAGATGTAAGGGAAATGAAGGGAAGGGATCATAGCTGTCAAAGTAGCAAGCACATCCCTCACCCCTTTTTCCAAGTGAACATAGTTGGCTTGGAAGCCCTCAGTTAGGTGAGGCAACAGAGAGGTGCCCAGTCTCTTCCTTGCTTCCCACTTGCCCCAGTCAGTTGCTAAGCATCGCTGCAGAATGTCTCCACTGCTTGTCTCATCTCCGCAAATGTCAGTGCTCAGATTGTATTCATCCGAAACCTTCCTACTCTGCTTTGTGTGTATGGGATGAGCACATATACATCTCTGGGCAGACCCTCTCTGGCACCGAGGCTAAGGTGAGACCCAAAAGAGCAGGTCCCTGTGCACCCTGGGGAGACTTTCGGTCCTGAATCTGCTCTCGTGGGCTGCATAAAGAGAGGTCCACTTGAGAAAGCAGCGAGGACAACAGCATGAAAACTGGCTAGACTGCAAGTCCGTGACTGTGGAAATGATGCTGTGTGTTCTGCCAGCCTGAGTCACTTTCACACATTGTTTCTACTGGGGGCAATGCTCATGATTTAATGGTGAGTGACAAACAGTCAAGATACAGAACCAGCATCCAACACGGTCTCAACCATTCTCTGTGTTTTTAAAAATAAACCAGAATACATAAGAACCTGTGACATTGTACTAGTAGCCACCTCCCATCCCTTGGGCCTCTAGGTCTTCATCTATAATATGGGAGTAATCCACTTTCAAGGATTTGTATGAGGACTAAATGATTGAAAACATGTCAGTGTGGCACCTGGGTGGCTCAGTCAGTTGAATGTCTGACTCTTGATCTCAGCTTGGATCTTGATTTCAGGGTCATGAGTTCAAGCCCTGCCATTGGCTCCATGCCGGGCATAGAGCCTAGTTGGAAAACAAAACCCTGTGGGCCTCTCTCTCAGCGCCCCAGACACGGTGAGGTCTTCAGTGTAAGGGCTACTGTCAGGTTGGTGGTGGTGATTGCCATTATGAATGATATGAGACCCCACCTCTTTGTATTTTCTTAATTTTGTACAGTAGATATATACCATGTTATGATCAGGAAAAGGAATTGCAGCACTGTGTTTGATTTACTTGTCCCTTGTCCTTTCTCCCCAAAGAAGTGGCATCAGTTAAACTAGGAATTGAGAGAGGCGAGTTAGAACTAGTGCTGCCCCCAGCCCGGTTCTCTCTGAGGCCAATGCTGCTGTTTGTCCTTCCAGGTGGCCCCCGCAGATGGCTTCTCTGACCTTGCCATGCAAGTGATGACCTCTCCATCAAAGAACTACATTCTCTCTGTCATCAGTGGGAGCATCTGTATATTGTTCCTGATTGGTCTGATGTGTGGACGTATCACCAAGCGAGTAACACGAGAGCTCAAGGACAGGTAGAGCCACCTTGACCAGCAGAGGAACGGCCTGGCCTGTTGGTGCCCAGTGTATACAGCCCTCCTGTATAGTGTACCCACTCACCTCGTTCTTCTCGGAGGTGGCACCAACACCCGCGTTAGAGCAGCAGCAGGTATCCTCTGCACTGTCCCGTCTCCAACTTCGCCCGTGTCCATGGTGTCCTCCTCCTCCTCGACCATTTTGTGCAGCATCAGCAGCTGGCCGCTTTGGTTATTGCCTGGGTTGGCAAATTTGGGTTTACCTGCCCGTAGACAAGTCTCTCTCATACCAATGGAACTACCAATACTTCCAGAACCAACTTACCTGACCTGCAACTCAAATGATTTTTAAAAAAAGAAAAAAACAAACACCAAAAAAAAAAGAAATTTTTAAAGAAAGAAAAAAATGTATATAGTAACACATCTCCTCCAGGCTTGATTTGGGCAATGGGGTTATTTCTTCTGTGTGACTATAAAATGAAGGCAGGACTTTAGGGGAAAACACACACCCAATATGCTATCACTGGGATGTCTTGCTCATTTCTCAAAAGCACCTTTGGACCATGTGGGGGCCATGGACTTCACCGAGGAGTGGGAAACCACTAACCAGCCTGCTTTGGGTCTTGTTTTCTTCTGCTGAAATAGTGATGCCTTCCAGTTCCCACGTTAATAGAGCCACTGCTGGTCACGACCCCAAGGCCATGAGTATTTCTATGATCTTCTCACTTCAGTGAAGTAGAGCAAGCATGAGCTTCCCTAGGCCAACGGCACATGAGTTGGGAGGAGATCAGAAGTGTGTGAATCTGGTCAGTCGCTTGATCTGCACGGGGAGGCTGGACCCTGCATCCCCAGGAGCAGGATCCCAGGCATCTTCCCCCTCCAGGCTAGCACAGGACTCAGCCACACTTGGATTGACCCTGCTGAGGGATAGCAGTTATTCTAGAAGGCCTGTCAGGAGGCAATGACTACAGGAGGGGAGGGAGCTCAGGGCAGGGAGGAGGGGGCAGGGATTGATTCACTTTGCTTTGTGTTTCAGGCAACAGTGCAGGTCAGAGACAGTGGCTTATACAGATTTAGTGTGGTCTTAGGGTATGACTGGCAGTCCAACCTGACCCTTCTGTGGGCTCAAGGCCACCTTCCCAGACAAGCTCTCTTATGCCTCTTTGTGGAGAGGACTTGGAAAGTTAACTATGTTTAAAGATGGAGCTTTTTCTCCTTTTTTTTTTTCCTTTCCATTTACTGCGTACACCCACTGTAGTAGGCATTGGCTAAACATTGTACTTTAATGATTCATCAGTCTTTCCAGAATCTGAGCTTTATGGAAGCAGTCTTCCTGGCCATCCTCCCTCGTCTTTCCAGTGTGGGATGACAGGTTTGGAGTATAACGGGGAGGGGTGCAGGCATCACAGTGCAACCTGGCACACCTTAGTTTGAGTTTGGGGCGTGGAGTTATGGTGGCTGCACCAGAAGGCGGCATGTACAGTAGGAGATATATTTATATAATATATATTTTATTAACCTGTTAGACGTTCCACAGAGTATTATAAATCACGTGCCTAAAACTGTCCACATAGACCATGGCACCCTTCCTTGCCCTGGCCCTCCTTTGCCACCGTCCACATGGGCTGCAGGACCTACACAACATTTGTCTCCCCTGAAATGTGTTCGATACAAAGTGGGTCAGATTGTGGATCAGTTGATTCAAATTACTCCTTGTCTAATCTGACTGACATATTTTTGAATACTGTGGTTTTCTTCTTTTTGTTGTTGCTACCCTTCCTGGAGTCAGGGGGTCCAGAAGCCAGCTGTATCCCCCTGCATGGGGTACGTCCAGTCACCAAGGAGAGCTGCTAAGCTGCTTGGTCCCCTCTGTCCTGCTCTTAGGCTCTTCCTGGGATTACTCAGTCATAAAACTTGAAACTCTTGGAGTCTAGGCCACAGCCCCCTACTACCACCGTTGTGGGAATGATTTGGGCTGGTCCAGATGGTCCACCTCCAGGAGATCCCAGCTGGGATGTGGAAGCTTGGGAAGGAGAACTGGAGATGTCATCTAAATGCAAGCCCCCAACTGATGTGTCTGGCGTGGTTTATAGGATAGAACAAACATTCACCATTTGATGAGTGTGCGGTACCATTCTCCATCTGTACATTCTCCCTCCCAGTGTATGTAAAATATCTCCATAGTTGAATGTGCCTCGACATTTTGGTTTTGTCTGAAGTGAGAGACAGTCTCATTAGTTGTCTGCAGCAAATCTGGATGCTTGAAAAGGAGTTTGATTCTTGAAATATTTGTCATCTTTAGAAATGGTCAAAATAAAAGGGATACTTCTGCCAGTATTTTCAGTTGCTTGTTGCTAGAAAAGCATTTCACCATCCTGCTTGGAATAGTTTCGTGTGGCTGGTTCTTGAGAGTCCCAGGTGGTGTCCTGAGCAGTGTTCTACCTCCAGGGGGCCCAGTACCTTCTGAACCTGCAGCCCAGCTGTATCCATTCTGGCCCTCATTCCATGTAACAGCACTGGTTCTGGGCCTCTTGGGTCTGTCGTGCGTAAATCAGCTAGTCAAGGGTTAATCAAAAAGGAAACCATGGCCCTAGTGGAAGAGCCAATCTCTTCTGGTATCTAGCCCGTGAACAATAACAAACAGCCAATGTTGGGCCCTGGGGGGTGGGGGGTGGGGTGGTAGGGAGGGTGGGGGTGGGATTGGGTATTGGGGGATTCCAAGATCAAGACTTCAGGCACTTGCTGAAAATTACAGTAGCCAGGTTACTCATCTAGTCTTGTCCGTGCACTCACACATAGCTCCACAACATTCAAGAGGCACAGGAGCCTTCTCTCCTGGGCTGGGAGATCAGAAGTGCAGGCAGACTGGCAAGAACAGGACTGTTCCCTCTGAGTTCCTCTCATGGACGGTAGCTCTGGAAGTGAGACCCTTACCCTGGTGCGTCCCTGGCCTTCCTCAGGAAGAGTCTGCTAGCAAGATGTGCCGAGGTGGGAGCAGAGCAAAGGCTTGGGTTTGCTCTGAGTAGGAAAGCCTTCCTCCTCTGCATTTCCTGGAGACCCTGTGGTACTGCTCCCAGCTCTGTGGGTCCGTCAGCTTGTTCTGAACCTGCGCATCCTAAGAAGCCAGGAGATTCTGGTACTCAGCAGGCCTTCCTCTGTCTCCTGTCCTCCACTTCCTTTTCTGGGGGACAGTGAACAGCTCCACTGGGGAAAGGGGAGAGGGAGATTCTGCTTCCCCAAGAGGTGACATGATCAGATCTCACTTCTTCCCATTTCCTGAAGTCATGTAATAAAAGAATCCAGTTGTAAAGAGGTCTGTATTACCCGAGGTCTGTATATGTTAAACATACCATCAGACAAAGCAGAAAGGAGCTTTTCTGCTGACTTCCCTCTACTTTCCCAAGAAAAGATTCACTCTCGTGTGTGAGTTTGATCTCTGGAAATGCCTCCCCTCCTCCCCACCTCCAGGCTGTGGCACAGCTTCAGCCCAAAGACCCCACTACCGTGAGTCATCTGGGAAGAGGTAGATTGCTTCATGGGGCCTCCTTTCTCAGCTGGTCTCAAGTTCTGAGAAAAGGCTTCACTTCCTGTTTCTTCCCCTTCCCCAACAAAAACTAGCCGCATTCCCTGGACAGCTTTGTTACGTCAGTGGATACAGAGAGCCACGGACGCCAGCCAACCCAGCCTGACATGTTTCACCTAGATTTTGCCACAGAACAAAAAGAAGAGGGCTTTTTGAATTGTGTGCATTTTGGTATATATTATTTGTATTTCAGAGTCTTGGGAATTTGGGAAACCTGAAAGATCCCTTTTTTTCCTCACCATTTGGACAGCACCTGCGTTGCTTTATCAAATGCAGCACTCCAGTACCCTGAGTTTCTCCTGGGCCTTTAGGGACGGTTCTCTTTCTTCACCTCTTCTCCCCTGGCCCCTGATTCCCAAGGGCCGTGGGGCCAGAGCTGATGTTCTGGCCTGCCTCTGTCTTTCTTACTGTCTCATTTGTCTCTGGTCAGCCATCTCTCTAGTACACTCCTTTTGGTCCTCTTCTCCTTAGGACCAGAGTCACATGTTAGGGCAGTGAGTTTGAAGGCAAATCCCCTTCCTGCCCCGACCTCAGACAACAGACAACTCATAGCAAACCCAGACAGACTCTTCAGAGTGACAAGCTTCCCCAAGCCATTTAGTGAGGTCACAGTGGAGCCCCAGGGACTGTTTGTCATCTAGAGCCTGGAGTGGGACTCTGCTTGGGCTAGTGGTGACAGGATCCTGATGGCAGGATCCCTCCCCCTTTCCCAAGATCTGTCACAACACACCGGTAGGGATGTTAGGATACGGGCATTAGAGAAACCTCCCTGGGCAAGGAGAAAATTCAGATAGTGCCTCTATATTCTGTTTTTGCCTTCCCCCATCATGGAGTCGACACCTGGACCCCAGAGCCCAGCAGGCCTACGCCAGAGCCAGGGAGGTGAGACCAGGCCCCCCGAGGCAGGCTGTGGTGCCCGGGGAGGAGTGGCCGGCAAGAGTGCTGGCAGCAGGAGGCTTCATGAGCGGCTGCTCCTGGCTCCGTGTTCCCTGGTCAGTCCAAACGGGAAAACAGACTGGACAGCAGATGCTGTGTGAGATCTTAGGCCTTGAACTTTTTTTTTTTTTTTTAAGAAAGAAAAAAAAGTAAAATTAACAAGCCTCTTTTGTAAATGATTTTTCTTTCTATGTATAAAATCCCGGCAGTTCCTTGTTTTTACATGTTCATGCTGTGTAATTTTGAGATGTTACTGAGATCCTGAACATAATGTGCATTTTTTTCTGTACAGATGAAATGGGAGAATTTAATAAAGAGTTTGCAGGTTTTTACTTGTGAAATCTTCTCTGGTGACTGGGAGGACCCCTCCAGCTGTCCAGCTGTGTGCACTTCGGAACTTGATGCTGATGCTCCCCGCACTTGCTGGCGTCCTTTCTATCTCCTCAACTCAGTAGGTCAAGCAGAGTAAAACGTAGGACCTTCAGAGGAGAGCAGGAGGTCAGATCCAAGGTTTCCTCTCAGGCTGAGGTGTTGGGTATTAATTCACTTTACTAAGGTGTTTAAGCTGTATACTAAGGCTCCTTCCTGGGGAGAGCTCGTAGACGGGACCTGTCCTTACAGATAGGACACACTGATGGCACCAGTCTCTAGTGGCCACCTTCACACTGGGCCCAGAACTAGGCCACATTTTTTTTCCGTGCCCCACCCAGTCCCGCTGTTGGCTAGCCCTCGCTTCCCCATCCCAACAGCCCAATCCCAGGGCCAGTGACCTCTGTGACACCCTTCTGGAGCCTTCTGACTCCTCCTCTGTCAGCAAAGCAAATGTGTCGGGACATTACAAAGTCTTCAGCTAAGGAGTTGGCACCGTAACAAGGATTTCTCAAAGTAGACATGTGCATACCAGGATTGGAGTGCTGGGATGCCCAGTGAGAGCAGACTGGGGTGTCCTGAGAACTCCTCAGATTCATTTTCAGCAACTGCCACACAGATGGTGTAGTGTAGAGGCCAGGAGAAGGTGAAGTATAGAAGAAAGGAGGAAGAGGGCTTGGGAGTCTTGGGGTCTCAATTGCAAATACTCTATGTAGGAAGCCATGGGCAGCCATCACTCTGAATGGGAGGAGTTGGACTAGGTGCTCTTTAGAGTCCTGGAGAGGCTGCCCCACTGTGGTGTAAGCATGGGAAATGAGGCACCGGGTTCAGGCTCCTTGTCATTGGTATTCCCACAAAGGAGAAGTGGGTTACTTAGCTCTGCTGCACGTGGCCCCTCGAGGGAACACTACAGCAGTCATAGGGACAGTGCTGCCTTAGCAGTCTCCGAATCACCCTACTGTAAAATTCTGTGCGATCTTTCTAGTAAAAGGTCCTTGGCCAACTTTAATCCTCAGAAGCATTTGGCATCTGTTCTCAAAAGGAGGTAAGAATGAAAAGATTTTAACCAAAAAAGGGGAGAACCTTAGACCCCCACCTCTCAACTAGATGGAAGAGTGAGCCGGCAGATGTGACCCGGCTTTCTCAGTAAGCAGCAAAACATGATTGTCTGCCTCTGGCATATGTGTGTCCCTCTGACTAGCCAGGTTGGCTTTGGGCTTATGACCATCAGGCTCCAGGCTGGCGTGACTGACCTGTGCCAGAATCTGCCGACCCTGTAGAGGCGTCCACTGGGAGTGTTGGTCCTGGGATCCCACCTCCCTTGCCCATAACAACAGCACAACAGTGTCTTCACAAATTCTCTGTATTTATGGAGAAATTTGGACAGTCTGGGAGAGAAAGGGGGAGGAAAAGGGGTCACAGAAGGCAGCAGACTAGGAGGAAGTTGGCTGGAGCAAGGAGGGAGGGTCTGGAGCACAGGCAGCCCCTTGGAGGACTTGGAATCTGCTGGGCAGAGGCTAGAGACTGTTTAGACTGGGGGTGGTAGGTAGGTGGGTGGATCTAAGCCCAAGAGAAGGTAAAAGCCTCAGCCAAGGGGCCACAGAGAGGTGAGGGCAGAACTGGGACCAGACTCAGGTGCTCTTGACTAGGTCTACACCCTTTCCAGCCAGAATCTGAGGGCTTAGCTCTGACTCTACAGTGTCCACAGGAGCTTCCCAGAACCTCCTGTGGGAGGGCCCCTCTGCTCTCTGACCTGAATACCCTGTGTTCCTGTCCTCAGACTGTTAGGACAGATTTCCTTGCATTTTAAACCCAGGTTCAGTGTCTGACCTAGCCTTCTAGACTCACTAATGTTCAGACTGTTCCAGTCATTTCTCTGCCCTGGCAAATAGTACTCAAAAAATGCTTGCTGAATAGGTCGTTGACAGTGACAAGTCATGGCTTTGCCCCCTGGGGGGCGGGGTCCCAGGTCCCAGGTCAGCATCTAGGGATCCATACCTAGAGGAATGTATCCACTCTTCTCAGGAGTTTCATTCCAGTTCTCCGGTTCTGGGCTTCTCTTGCACCCTGGAACAGAGCAGATTCCCTTCAAGTGGCTTCCCCTGCTGTATCCCCCAAAGGAAATAAATAGACATTCGCCATGAGAGGATGTGGAAGCCAGGAGTGACAGAGCAGGTTTTAGGGCTTTAGGGACACCTGGTCCCCCAATGTCATTGCATAGGCTCCAAAGCCAAGTCCAGGCTTCACCCAGAAGCTGGGCCAGAGCCAAGGGTTCTTCATCACACACAGCAGTGCCTGTCTTGACCTTCCAGTTTGCTGGGGGGGGGTGGGGGACGACTGACCACAGGGTTCCAGGTTGTTGCATCAGGAATACAAGAGCACAACCCCCAGGGTTCTGTGTACTCACACTGGCCACAGGGCAAGGGTAGCACAACTTGTAAGACTCCGCTCTGGTGCAAGCCTTGGCAAGTCACAGACATGCCAGCTGCCTCCCAGCACAGCTGCAGCCAGCTGACCACGGGATCCCCAGCTCCTCCAGTGGAGTCCTCTCCCTTCTGGGATTGGCCTCACAGGACCAGGAGACCCTCAGAGGGTCAGGGTTGTGTCCTAGCGCCACACAAAGTACATGGAAGGGAGGACCCGAGGCAGGGATGAACAGGCTCAGCTCAGGTGGCCAGAAAGGGGACTGCATCTTAGCTGCAGGGAATGAAGGGAAGAAGGATATTACCCAATACCACCAGCCTCTTCCAAACCCCCAGTCCTATTGCATCTCCTTCCTTCTGGGGCCTCTGGAGACCCTTCTTCCCTTCCTCTATGGCTTTCCCTGGTCTGTCTCAGAATCTGCTTTCCCCCACAGCTGGCCTTCTGGCCAGAATATGAGCTCTGAGCTTGTCCCTGCCACATGTACTTTTCACTCTCTGGGCCTCCAGTAACCTTACTACAGAGCAAATGAAGGGACTGGATTTAATGTTCTTGATTAGCTTCCCCTCTTCCCCTCATCCCTGCTGACCAAGGCTTCCTCCAAGGGGGCCCCACCATCTCCACCTTTCTACCCACTACCACCTATTCCATTGCAGCCCTACACACTAGGGGCATCAGACCCCTACTCTCTTGGACTCACCCTGATAGAGCAGACGGGTACCTTCTGCAAAGACATACTGGCCTGAAAACCACATGGCACAGTAGTAGGTGCCCTCATCATCAGGGCTGGCGTTGCCCACAGTAAGGAGTGCAGCATTCTTGACGGGGTCCATCTCTGCCAGAAAGCGAGGATTCACACCCAAACCATAGATTGGGAGAGTCCCTTCTCGCTGACTCAAAAGGGAGGTGGGACCACTCCCCATCACCTGCTGGTACCAAGACAAGACATGAGCCCTGACAGGGCTGCCCTGCACCACACACCAGATCTGAGGATTACTTTGTCCACTCACCACAGAAGACTGAGGCTGGAACAGAGAGGGTTGAGAGACCTCTGAGGCATCTAAAGAGGCAGAGAAGATAGTGACCCTCTCAAAACAACTTGATGGTCACTTATTAGACACTGTCAGCTCAGCTTAGCATATGGTCTTACTAGAGGGCTATCTGACAATGTCAGAACTGCAAACCTTCATACTCTGTGATCTGGTGATTTTATATCCATAAATTTATGAAAACTGAACTCATGTATATTGGCATATTTACAAAGGTGATTATTACAGTGCCTATTATAATAATGAGAAAATAAATATTATTAGAGGAAAGGTTAAATTTTTAAATAAGACACCCATATGATGCAATACTATAGGCAACCCCCCAAAAGGAAAACATAGAAATCTCACTTCTGGGTAGGATGGAGTAGTTGGCAGCCAAATAATACTCCCAATGAAAATAACTAGAAAAGCCAGAGGAACAGGCAATATTTCAAGTTTAGAGAGTTACAGAAGCAACAGCAGCCAGAAGAGTTAATTTGTGGAGAGGGGAGAACCGTGGAGATGCAAAGTGACAATTTTCGGCCACTTGGATTTGCTGACTCTGTCAAGAGGCTAAGGATCCAGGTTTTCCCTGGGCAGAAGGCTGCAGGTGAGACGAGAAATTAGCAGAGGTTTTTGTAGTCTCATGAGCTGGAGTAACAAAATTGAAGGCTTGAGAAGCCTCAAAGCTCAGGTTTCATATCATTTAGTGAAGTTGGAAATTTTATAAGATGGCAACCTTAAAAGCTAAGCCCAGACCTCTGTAAACCAGAGCAGAATTTTGCAGAGTCACAGTACAAAGATAAAAGATCAGAGTTCAACTTCTCTCAAAAGGAAAGACCCAGGATTTCAGTTGAAAACCCTAAAGGGGTAGGCCCTAGGAACAAGGCAAGTAAGAAGTAGATAGAACTGTTAAAACTGCATTCCAAAGACTTCCAACCAATTATAGAAGGAATTCTAGAATTAGAAAGCCACAATTTGACAACCACCATAGTAATAATTGCTCAGGCAAGAAGCATCAACAGATGATGAAAAATTTTGGACTTTATGTGTTTTGTTTTGTTGTTGTTGTTGTTGTTTGTAGTAGCTCAATAGATTCTCAAAGTTCCTCCCCCAAATTCCTTGTTAACTACAGAGAGAAAAAAATCATAATTTATAGTGGAGAAACCTGGCAGAATTAATATCAGCAGGAAAGGGGCAAGTAGACATCATGTGCCTCCTGATTTAATGCATTGAGAACACAATCTCCTTTCTGTGATATTCCTGTCAAAAATGCATAGCCTGAGTCTAATCATGAGGAAACATCAGACAAACCCAAGTTGAAGTACATTCTACAGAATAACTGGCCTGTGCTCATCTATCATGAAAGGAACTGTTCCAGATTAAAGGAGACTAAAGAGATGTGGTGACTAAATACAGTGTGATCCTAGATTGGATCCTGGACAATGCTTTTTTATTTTCTCTAAAGATATTAGAGAGAGAACTGGTGAAATTTGAGTAAGATTTGTAGGTTAAATCATATTAATGTTGGCTTCTTGATTTTGATCATGGTACTTTGTTATACTAAGACCGATGGCTGACTTCTCATCAGATAGGATGGAAGCCAGAAGACAATGAAAAAGCATAAAGTTGTGAGTTGAAAAAAAAAAAAAAAGCCAACATAGGCGTTTTTGTTTTTATTTTTTTACCTAATGAAAACAGTCTTTAAAAAAAGGATGTTCTCAGGTAAAAGCTGAGAGAATTTGTCACCATGGAACTTTCACAAAAGGTATTCTAAAGGGAAATCTTCCAGCAAAAGAAAAGTGATCTTAGATGGAAATAGGGAAATGCATGAAGTAATGAAGAGCACTATAAAGGGTAAATATGAAGCTAAATATAAATAAATTTTGTCTGCATGAAGCAATTGAAAGCAATTAAAATATATATGGACTTAAAATGTCTTATAAGAACAACACAAAAGTTGGGAAGAGGCAAGTGAAGTTAAAGTACTCTAACATCCTAGCCCTATTAGAGAAGTGATCAAAGTAATAGACAATCAAATCAGAAATGCAAATTTTATTCTTTAGGAGCAGCCACTAAAAGAATATTTAAATGTTTTTAGATGAGGGAATGATATTTTTTAAAGGAATCCAAAAGAAGAGAACAAATAGAAAAAGGAAGTAGAAACAAGTAGTAGGATAGATATAAACCCAAATAGATTAGCAATTACACTAAATATAAGTGGACTAATTTTTATGATTAAAAGACTAAGAATGGATCAGAATCTAACAACTATAACCTAACAAAAGACACACACTAAATATTAGGACATCAAAACTTTGAAAGTAAAAATATTAATACAACTTTTATAACTACACTAACATCAGAGCAAGTAGACTTTAAAGCAAGAAACAGTACAAGAGATAAAGATGTACACTTAATGATGTAAAAGGGTCATTCTACCAGAAAGACATAAACCCAGTCATATCAATAATCAAATATAAGTGATTAAATAAGAAAATAAGCCCAACTATATTCTATCCACAAGAAACCCACTTAAAGACAAAAATAGTTTAAAAGAAAAAGGATGGAAATGTGATACTATGCTACTATGATTTATTTATTATTATTATTTTTTTATTTATGATAGTTACACAGAGAGAGAGAGAGGCAGAGACACAGGCAGAGGGAGAAGCAGGCTCCATGCACCGGGAGCCTGATGTGGGATTCGATCCCAGGTCTCCAGGATCGCGCCCTGGGCCAAAGGCGCCAAACCGCTGCACTACCCAGGGATCCCTGCTACTATGACTTAAAAACAAAAGCTGGGGCAGCCCAGGTGGCTCAGCGGTTTAGCCCAGGGCATGATCCAGGGGATTGGGACCCGGGATCGAGTCCCACATCGGGCTCCCTGCATGGAGCCTGCTTCTCCCTCTGCCTGTGTCTCTGCCTCTCTCTCTCTCTATGTCTCTCATGAATAAATAAATGAAATCTTTAAAATAAATGAATAAAAATAAAGCTGAAGGGGCATTATCAAAATCATAAAGTTGATTTCGGGGCAAAGAATATTATGGATGGTAAAAATTTTCTTTCATAATGTTAAAGAGCTTAATTCATTAAGAGAATTTAATGGTCTTAAACATTTATGCACATAATGGAGTTTCAAAATGAAAGAAGCAAAAGTAATAGAACTGCACAGAAAGACAAATCCACAATTACAGCCAGAGATTTCATCACCCATCTTTTAATATTTGATAGAACAGGTACACAGAAAATCACAGGACAAAGATGACTTGAATAATACCATGAATTTTTTTTTACCATCAACCAATTTACTAAACGCTATTTATAGAACAATCCACCCAACAACTACCAAATACATTTATGTTTCAAATGCCGATGGAACTTTTATCAACATAGATTACATTCTGAGCCATAAGATGTCTTAATACATTTAAAAGGATTCAAGCCACACAAATAATATTATTTGACCACAATGGAATTAAATTAGAAATCAGTAACAGAAAGATACTTGAAAAGTTCCCAGATGTTTGGAAAGTAGCATACTTCTAAATAAGCCATGAGTCAAAGAATAAATCTGGAAGTAAATCAAGTATTTTGAAGTGAATGAAAATGACAATGTAACATATAAAAAATGTGTGGAGTACTGCTGATACAATAACTGGAAACAGACATGGTGATCTTATTCAGGTGATAAAAATGCTCTAAAACTCGATGGTACGCTTAAAATGCATGAACTGTATGACATGTATACTTCACAGAAGTTGTTTCTAAAAACACATAAGGACTGGAAAGGAAGAAATAAATTTTTATTTTTATATTTGCAGAAACCTAATGGTACACATAATAAATTTTTAAGTGTAGAAACTACTAGAATTAATAAATGAGTCAGCAAGGTCACCTGATACAAGGTAAATATAGAAAAATCATATTTCTACATTAGCTACAAATAGACAATGAAATTAACAAAATAATATCTATGATAACATCAAAAATATAAGATACCTAGAAATAAATCTAATGAAAGTAAGCAAGTCCTCTGAAATCTATACAACGTTAATGAAAGAAATTGTGAAAATGTTAAGTGGGGGGATATGTGCATGCTTTGGATCATTCAGTGTTATAGAGGTGTTGGTTCTTCCCAAGCTGGTACAGAGTGTCAAAACAGTTCCAATCAAGCCTCAGCATGTCTTTTTGTGGAAAATGGATAAGCTGATTCTAAAATTTTTATGGAAATATAAAGTTCCTAGAATATCTGGGGCAGTCTTAAAGAACAGCAAAGCTGAGGACTTATACTACCAGGAACCAAAACATTAAAGGACTGATGCAATGTGAACAGCGTGGTATTGGTGCAAGAATAGACAAGGGGTCAGTGGAACACGGGACAGAATCCAAAACATGTATACAGTTTTATGACAAAAGGATACTACAAGGCTACAAAGAAAGGACAGTCCTTTCCATCAATGGTGCTAGGTCAACTGGAGAGGCACAAGAAGTGAATTCTAACCTCTTTTTTTTTTTAAGATTTTATTTATTTATTTATGAGAAACACACACACACACAGAGAGAGAGAGAGAGGCAGAGACAGAGGCAGAGGGAGAAGCAGGCTCCATGCAGGGAGCCCGATGTGGGACTGGATCCCGGGACTCCAGGATCATGCCCAGGGCTGAAGGCAGACACTTAACTGCTGAGCCACCCAGGCGTCCCTCTAAACTCTATTCCTAGTAGATTTTACTTAGTAAGGGATCCCTGGGTGGCGCAGCGGTTTGGCGCCTGCCTTTGGCCCAGGGCGCGATCCTGGAGACCTAGGATTGAATCCCACGTTGGGCTCCCGGTGCATGGAGCCTGCTTCTCCCTCTGCCTGTTTCTCTGCATCTCTGTGTGTGTGTGTGTGTGTGTGTGTGTGTGTGTGTGACTATCATAAATAAATAAAAATTTTTAAAAAAAGGTTTTACTTAGTAAAATCTTCGTAGAATCTGGGATGTAAAACAATTAAGCTTAGAAGAAAACATAAAAAAAAAAGAAGAAAACATAGAAGACTATCAGCAAAAATCTTTTTTTTATCAGCAAAAAAATCTTAAAAAGAAATCTTAGTGGGCAAAGATTTCTTAAATACAACACCAAAAAAAAAAAAAAAGTCAGTTATAATGGAAAAACTTTATTTGAATAACATTCAAATTGGCAGCCTCTGTTTATCAGAAGATACCATTAACAACAGTGAAAAGATCCATGGAGTGGAAGATACTCACAATACTTATAACCAAGAGAGGGGTTCTATTCGGATCATATAAAGACCACCTACAAATCATTAACAAGAAGTCAAACAAACCAATAGAAAAACAAAAATCTGAACTGGCCCTTCACAGAACAGGATATCTTAAAGGTCAATACACGTGAAAACACGCTCAATCCCATTTTTCATCAAGGAAACAGAAATTAAGACTACAATGAGAGCAGGTGCACACACACCTGAATGGCTAAAATGAAAAAGACAGGTAATATTTAGTTTTGGCAAAGATGGGGAGCAATGGGAATCCTCTGACATAGGTATGTGTGTTTTGGTTCGTATTCCAAA
Source organism: Canis lupus dingo (assembly GCF_003254725.2). Lineage (NCBI taxonomy): Eukaryota > Metazoa > Chordata > Mammalia > Carnivora > Canidae > Canis > Canis lupus. The sequence goes on from NC_064247.1 coordinate 76,332,682, forward strand.
AATCTGAAGGAAACTTTAAGGCTAGTAATAGTAGTAGTGTGTGGGTTTGGGATCATGGGAAGTCTTACACCTTTTACTATTCCTACCCCTATTTAATTGTATTTTTCATGCTTTACTATTACAATCAGAAATAAGATTTCACATTCAGAAAAGAACAAGCCTCTCTCTCTCACCACAGTCAAACACCATGACCCAGCACATAGTAGTATATCCTCGCCTTCATCTCTCCTGACCTTTCTTTTTTTTTTTTAAGATTATTTATTTATTCATAGAGACAGAGAGAGAGGCAGAGGGAGAAGCAGGCTCCATGCAGGGAGCCCGACGCGGGACTCGATCCGGGGTCTCCAGGATCACGCCCCAGGCTGTAGGCAGTGCTAAACCGCTGCGCCACCGGGGGTGCCCTCTCCTGACCTTTCTGCAGCCCCAGCCTTGGCCACTCCTGTGTCAAAGCCTGGTCTGCCCCCACTACCCTCGGCTGCCCCCCTTCTCCTCCCCTCCCTCCTGCCCCATCAGCCCTTCCAGTGCCTCCACCTTAGTCCCTGCCGTCTCCCCCTCGCCCTCTCCCCGTATCCTGTGCAAGCCCTCCTGGAGAAGCTCTTCCCTGAGGACTCCTCAGTTTCTCCCTGTTCTCATTTCCACACAGAGTGAGGGAGATTCCCCGCCCTCTCCATTCCCCATCCCAGGAGCTTCACCAGCCTGTACACAAGCCTCCCTCTCCAGGCCCTGCTGATCCTGTCACCCAGCTGTCCTCCCTTCCAACAAAGCCTCTCAAGTCCTGTCACCTCTTCCTCCTGGACGGCCCCCAGCCTCCCTCTGCTCCTGCTGATGCCTCCTTCTGCCTGCCTCCCACATCTGTCCTCCCCCCTCCCCTCCACCACTTCCTCCAGACCCATGGAGGCCCCCTGGCCGGCTCCCCTTCTGCTAGCTGTGTGACTGTGGACACCTTATGAAAGCCTCAGCGTGACTGTAAAGTGAGGGCTGTAGAACCCACCTCATAAATGGTCATAAGGATTCAATGATAGAAAGTTCAGCGTAGAGCAACTGCTCAATCAATGTCACAACTGCTATTATTGCTGCTCAGCTCCATGGGACAGCATGGCACAAGTGATCTGCTCCCCCTCTTCCCAGGCAGAGGTACCACCCGTTCTATCCCCCATCTGCTCTTCGCAAGGCCCTCCGTCCTCCAGGCCCAGACCCTTCATCCCTGCTCTGGGCACCCTGTTGTCACCCAGGCCTAGATTCACCATGGGGGTGGGGGTGAAGGGTCCACGGGGCTGTGCACCAGCCGCTCTCCAGCCCACAGCCTACCCTTTCTAGGCTCCTAAACCAGAATCTGTCTGTTGGGCAGCCCTCTGCCCCTATTAAAAAGGAGAGAGAGGCCTAATTAGGATCTGGAACAGGGAGAAGGGATGACCTCACCCTGTCACTTGAGACAGAGAGCAGTGGCCAGACACACAGGGCCCAGCCACGCCAGGATGCCCTGGCTCCCTGGGTTGGGTTGGGTTGGGTTGGGTTGCCATCTCCGTTACAGCCCTGGGACTGAACAGAGCATGCAGCGCTTCAAAAAGCCGAGCCCTCCTTGGGGCCTCAGAACTGGGGGCTTGGTGTCTGCTTCCTCCCCAGGTGTGGAGGGTTGGGGCAGACACAGGTGCAGTGCAATTGCCAGCCAACCCCAATATCCGGGTCTCGGGTCTCTCGGAAAGCCCCTGGAGGGGTGGGGGTGGGGCGTCTTAGTGCTGGGAAGAAGCACAGAGGACTACTTGGTTTGCAAGAAACAGAAACCCAAGTGCAACTAGTTTAAGGAAGGGAGGTGGATTATCAGCCCCTAAAACAAGTCCTGGAGAGGGCCCAACTTTAGGTACGGCTGGCTCTGCAGGCCTGAACTGGATGTCAGAAACACATCCCTTTCCTTCTCCCTGTTCTGCAACCATCTTTTGGGTTGGTTCTCAGGCAGGCTTTCCCCATGTGGTGGAGAGATGTCCACCAAGGCTCCCGTCGGCCAGCATAGCCACCCCAGCAAAAGGAAAAGTCTCCTTCCTGCTGCTTAGAGCACAGGTCCAAGGCTCTTGTTGGTTGACCTAGCCTGGCTCCTGCATTTGCCCAGGCTAATCCCTGGTGATCAGTGGGCTGGCCAGACCCTCTGCAAGCGGGGCGAAGGGGATGGTGGCAATTTCAGCTGATCTTTGAGGACTTCAAGTCATAACATGGTGGTTCCCAGGGGAGAGCTGGATACAATTACCAGGGGGTCCTGGGCAGGCATCTACCTGTCCAAAGGGACCCAACTAACACAAGAAGGAAGGGACCACTCTTGCTTGAGAGAGGCCCCTCCGCAGGTCCCTTCCTGCTTCTCAGTTGGGCAGCCAGGTCCTGACACCTGCCCACCAAGCTTCCACCTCACTGCTTTCTAAAGGGCGCCTCTGCTTCCTGACCTGTCCCAAGAAGTGGAAAGCAGCTTCTCCTGCAGCTCAGGGAGAAAAACCCTGATGTCCTGCTCATCAGAGCCCTGAGACACGCTCCTCTCCCAGAGACCAAGACCCCATGGCTCTCTGATAACATCAAGATAATAATAACAATAAATAGTTGGCCACCTCCTCATCTTCCCTTCGGGTTGGGTTGTTGGGTGGACTTAGTACCAGTGTTGTTAAGCACTTAGCACACACAGTGCCTGACACGTTGGAAACACCTGGTGAATGAGGTAGGTTGTGTTTCCCAAGATGACCGCCATGATTCTTCTCACCCCAAGCACCCTTCCTTTTTCCACCTTAGTATTCATTTTGTAAGTTGAGATGTGATTGACACCCAGTAAACACCACCCATCTAAAGTGTACAACTTGGCAAATTTTGACATGTATACGCCTGTAAAACCAGCACCACTATCAAGATATTGTATCCATCAAGCTACAAGTTTGCTCGTGTTCCTCTGTCATCCCTCCCTCCACCCCATGCCTAGCATCTCCAGGCAACCTTTGATGTGCTTTCTGTCATCACAGGTTAAGTTTGCATTTTCTAGGCTTTTATACTCTACATGCACTTGAAAAAAAAAAAAACAAGATTTTACCTATTTATTTGAGAGAGAGAGAGAGAAAGCACAAGTAGGGGGAGGAGCAGAGGGAGAGGGAGAAGCAGACTCCCCACTGAGCAGACAGCCTGACATGGGGCTCAATCCCAGGACTCTGGGATCACAATCTGAGCCGAAGGCGGATGCTTAACCGACTGAGCCACCCAGGTGCCCTGTAGGTGCACCTTTTTTTGTCTGGCTTCTTTCACTCAGCCTGAGAGCTTGGAGAGCTGCCCACATTGTTGCATGTATCAACAGTTAATTTTTATTGCTGAATTGTGTTTCACTGTGTACCATAAATTACTTATCTGTTCACCTGTTGATGGACATTTCTGGCTAGGGCAGATAAAGCTGCTATGAACACGCGTTGTCTTCCTTTCTCTGGGATGCTTACCTCGGAGCTGCATGGCTGGGTCATATGGCAAGCGGACGTTTCACTTCTGGAGAAACTGCCCAGCCCGTTTCCAAAACAGAGGAGAGCATCCTTGACAACACTGGGTACGGTCAGTCTTTTTTGTTTAGACGTCCTAGGAGGGGCGTAGCGCTATCTCACTGTGGTTTTAATTTGCACGTCTCATGGCCGATGAAGGGCTGCGCCGCGGTGCTGGGAGGAAGCCAGGCAGCAGCGGGCAGAGCTCACGTGTAGGGGTTCAGCCGACGACCAGCCTCCACTGCTGGACAGGTAAAGCAGCCCCAGGGGATGCCAGCCCCCAGTCTTCAGGCCAGCTCCACCCGTGCCACGTAGAGCCCTGACCCCATCAAGCCCTGCCCAAATGACAGATTCATTTGTCATTCATTTGTATCTGCCCAAAACAGACGGTGCGGGTTTTAAATCACTGTTGGGGAAAAAAAAAAAAATCAATCAATCAATCAATCACTGTTGGGGAGGGGGGTGCCGGGGTAGGTAGTAGAACAGTGAGCCTGGTGGCTGTGATGCTGTGAGTACTAGTGACCTAGTCCTCCTCATCCACCTGTGGTTTATATTCGTCTTCTCGATAAACCCGCAGCCCCTGCAAGACAGACAGCAACTCTTCGTTTCTGGGATCCCAGCCCCAGAGCCTTGCTCCTGACTTTCATTTCTTATCCCTTGAGGTCTTCTCCTTCCACCCCTCACCTTCTCTTAGCCACCTCCCAGGGGACCCGGGCAGAGCTGTAGCAGAGCTTAGGCTCTTCTGGTGGGCTGCCTGGATTTGGATCCTGTCTCTGCTATTTCTTTTCTAAGCTGTTAAGAACTTAACCAAATTCTTTAACCTCTCTGAGCCCAAATTTATCTTCTACAAAATGGGAACAGCAGCACCTACCTCAGAGGGTAGTTGAATCTAAAATGATCCACGTAAAGAACTTAGCCAAGTCAGCCTGGTGCCTGCTACTGTTGTTTCACTGCTGTTTTCTTTTCTTTTTTTAAGATTTTATTTATTCATGAGAGACACAGAGAGAGAGAGAGAGAGACAGAGACAGAGACACACACAGGCAGAGGAAGAAGCAAGCTCCAGGCAGTGAGCCCAACGTGGGACTTGATCCAGGGACTCCAGGGGTTGAAGGCTGGGCTGAAGGCAGGCGCCAACCACTGAGCCACCCAGGGATCCCTTGCTGCTGTTTTCTGATGACTCTGGATATAGAAGCGTCCTCCCTTGGGACGCCTGGGTGGCTCAGCAGTTGAGCGTCTACCTTCAGCTCAGGGTGTGATCCTGGGGTTCTGGGATTGAGTCCCACATCGGGCTCCCTGCATGGAGCCTGCTTATGTCTCTGCCTTTCTCTGTGTCTCTCATGAATAAAAACAAACAAACAAACAAACAAAACCCACCCTTCCTCATTGCCTCTTAGGGAGCTTGTCTGCCCAGCTCCCAGGGGAAAGGCATCAGGTATGTGGGTAGGAGGAGTTAATATCGATTGTTCTAGGCGATTTACAAACATGAAATCATTTGGATTTTTAAAATCTGAATTCTTTCCTTATAGGTCATGTATTGCCAGGCAAAATGCTCTGCCCCTCTGAGCCTGCTTCCTACCCTCCAAGCTGGGGTAACACCGTCTCTCAAACAGGTGAATGTAGGGATATTATAAGGCACCATCCTGACTGGAAGTGAGTCCCTAATACATTATAGCTATTAATACTAGTAACATTTATCCTGTGACACAGCAGGTAACAAATTAATTACTATGGAAGGAAAACAAGTTAAGGGATGACTTTTGAATGTCTATTTTTGGGGGCATTTAAAAAATTTCTGCATTATCTATATTGTTTTAAAATTAAATATCAATTTTAATAAATTTTAAAAATTAATAGATTCACATTAATAAAAATTTAAGTGTGCTATACTGTGTATCACATAAATATTTTTATCCCAATTTATAGGTGAAGAAACTGAGTAACAAATAACTTACCCAGGTTCAAGTAGCCAGCCAAAGCCATGTGCTTGCTTCGGCAGCACATATACCAAAGCCAGAACAGGATTAGAACCCACATCTGCCTGATTCCAGAACCCTTGGCCTTTCCTTGCACTTACTGTCTCGATTCTGGGTAAGTAGCACTTTGGTGCTCAGGCAGCATAATGGATGGGAGTAGCTTCCTAGGGAGAAGCTGGCCCATGCCTGATCCTCCTTAGACCTCTGAAGATGAGGCATCTCCTCTAGAAATCTTCCAGCTGGCAATCCTGGCCTCCTTGCCTTCCCACGGTTGCTCCTTGGAGTCCCCGTCCCTTGGACAGCAGCCATGTCTAGGAAGAAGGGATGTTTCAGAGGTGCCCACAACTGCTTGCCACACCTCTCCCAGGTCCCATGACTCATGGTCTCCCACAAGCGGCAGTCCCATCCCCAGAACCCAAGTGGACGCACCCATGGAGTTGAGGGAGTTAGGGAGGGCTTTAGAACCTCCATAATCACCATCAACTCCCTCCCCTTGAAATAATGAAGCAGCGTCAGGGAAAGTCCTCCAATCCCTACTTCCTGACACTCTTCATTCTTTTCTGGCAGACATCCCACATGTGACCAGTGGCCTCTGGTCAGAGCTCAGTTTCCTGACCATGGCTACGCCACAGCCTTCTTCCTGTTGGCCCTACAGGAATTCAACCCAAGTATTCCAGAAACAACTACACTCTAAAAAAAATTACATAGCTGTGGGGCAGGGGTCGGCCTCTGTCACGGGGCTGGGCCCCAACATTTTGCTCTCGGGGAACCTGGATGGGGACGGGCAAAGACACGCCTCAGGTCAGCAGTGGCACAGGCTCTCCTGACTCCAAGTCACCCACTAATGCTCTTCTCCCTGAAGACCCCACCCTTGCCAGGAACTGGAGAACAAACAACAATATAACACATTGTCTCCAGGGCTTATGAATGTCCCTGCCTGAGGGGAAAAGATGGAGCGAAGGGAAAAGCACTAGATTCTTGTCAAAAATGAGGAAAACCAATGGTTATTCCACAAGAAAGTCCTCAAGCTCACAGAGGAAGCCAACAAGCAGAGCCCCATGGGACTCCGGGGAGGACAAAGAGCCAGCTCCAGACTCTGCTGTGCATATGTCAGCGGGTAGAATGAGGCCAGGGAGGATATTATGGGCATATTTTTTAGTCTTTCTGGAAAGTTTAGGTCTAGTCACTTATCTGTGCCTGGTAAGAGACTCAGGAAACAAAGAGTTGCCTTTGGGGTAAATCCCCAGCAGTGCAGTTGCTGGGTCTTAGGGCAGGTCTATTTTAACTCTTTGAGGAACCTCCACACAGTTTTCCAGAGTGGCTGCACCAGTTCACATTCCCACCAACAGTGTAAGAGGGTTCCCTTTTCTCCGCATCCTCTCCAACATTTGTGGTTTCCTGCCTTGTTAATTTTCCCCATTCTCACTGGTGTGAGGTGGGATCTCATTGTGGTTTTGATTTGTATTTCCCTGATGGCCAGTGATGCGGAGCATTTTCTCATGTGCATGTTGGCCATGTCTGTCTTCCTCTGTGAGATTTCTGTTCATGTCTTTTGCCCATTTCATGATTGGATTGTTTGTTTCTTGCGGCCCAATGTTTCTAGCAGCAATGTCCACTATAGCCAAACTGTGGAAGGAGCCTCGGTGTCCATCGAAAGATGAATGGATAAAGAAGATGTGGTCTATGCATACAATGGAATATTCCTCAGCCATTAGAAACGACAAATACCCACCATTTGCTTCAACGTGGATGGAACTGGAGGGTATTATGCTGAGTGAAGTAAGTCAAGCAGAGAAGGACAAACATTATATGGTTTCACTCATACGGGGAATATAAAAAAACAATGAAAGGGATTATAGGGGAAAGGAGAGAAAACGAGTGGAAAGTATCAGAGAGGGTGACCGAACATGAGAGACTCCTAACTCTGGGAAACGAACAAGGGGTGGTGGAAAGGGAGGTGGGCAGGGGGTGGGGGTGACTGGGTGACGGGCACTGAGGGGGGCACTTGATGGGATAAGCACTGGGTGTTATGCTATATGTTGACAAATCGAACTCCAATAAAAAAATACATATAAAAAAATAAAGAAAGAGTTGCCCTAACCCTGACGTAGGAGCTTGATGTAGGGCATCGGGTTGTCTGGTGAGAGCAGGTGTCCTCAAAGGGAAGACAAAACAGCTTTTGCTCAATTATACACCATGGACAGAACTGTCAGAATGCCTCACAGGGCTCACAGGAGCAGCAGTGAAACAGATACAATTACCTTTAAAGGGAAAAGAAGATTCTGACACAGGACTGGTGTTAAATGTGAAACAGGAAGCCCTCAGCCCAGCAGATCTGTTCTAACTGATCCATCTGCAGATAAAACTGGTGGCTTCACGTAAACACCCTGATCGCAGGCGGCCCTTAGAGCTTCAACCCAAACTCCGCAAGGAAGACGAGGGAGAGAAGCAAGATTTTTCATTTTCTAAGTAGACAAATTTTTAAATATTGCATTAACAAATAAAGCACACATGCATTATGACCCCAAAAATTGTATAGAAAAGGAAATGGTACACATAGGTTTCTCATTGCACATAAATTTTACCCTCTATCTATCCCCCCACCAAAAAAAAACAAAAACAAAACACTTTAAATAAACACTAAACTCTAGTTGATGATATGAAAGCTGAAGTGTTTTGGAGGGTGGCCTATCAGCTTCTATAATGGAAGAGAAAGCTCCTCATAAACAGATCTTCCAATGAATAACAATTATACACTTTGATGTTTGTTTTTTAAAGATTTTATTCATTTATATGACACAGAGAAAGAGAGAGAGCACAAGCAGGGGGAGCGGGAGAAGCAGACTCCCCACTGAGCAAGGATTCTGATGTGGACTTGAGCCCAGGTCCCTGGAATCATGACCTGAGCTAAGGGCAGGTGCTTAACCAACTGAGCCACCCAAGCACCCCAACTTTGGACAAAATATAGAACACAATGACCTGAGAGCTCTGGAGATTGAACAAAAGCATGCAGTTTTTAGAGGGGAGTAAAAACTTGGAGCAGCAGCCTGAAGCATCCTGTGCTAACCTTTTACCAGTTAGTAAAACCCACCGAGGTGTGGTACTTCAGAATAACCCGGGCTGCTAGAGAGTAAGAAAGAGCTTGAGTAAGAAAGTAGGAAGTACCTACTTCCAGGGAAAACTCACCCAAATCTCTGGCTGACCCTAGAAACAGGCAGAGGGGGAGTGCAAGTGATTTCAGACTTGCCAGCTCCCGAAGTCCCAGGAGCCAAGACACAGACACTCCCAAGTTTTAGTGAGATGCAATGAGATCAGAACCTGCATATATTGTTGGTGGCAATGTAAAAAAAAACAAAACAAAACAAAAAAGTACACTTTGGAAAAGAGTTTAGCAGGTTTTTAAGTTAAATATAGGGACGCCTAGGTGGTTCAGCAGTTGAGCATCTGCCTTGCTCTCAGGGCCTGATCTGAGGTCCCAGCGTCGAGTCCTGCATCGGGCTCCCTGCGTGGAGCCTGCTTCTCCCTCTGCCTGTGTCTCTGCCTCTTTCGTGTGTCTCTCATGAATAAATAAAATATTTAAAAATGTATATATACTGTCATGAATCCCAGAAATTTTGCTTCTAGTTAACTGCCCAGGAGAGACAGACACACACGTCCATACTTGGCCCCAAGTGAGCGCCGCAGCATTCCTAACAGCCCAAAGCTGGAAAAAACCCACAGGTCCCTTGAATGTTGAACTGATAAACTGTGTGTGGCCATAATATAGAACCAGTCAGCATTAAAAGGGACCTAGCTTCCACCCCCCAACTTTATTGAGCTATAATTGACAGTAATGGAACAAGTTTTTAATTCGTGCTGAAACACAGATGAACTGCAAATGCCTTCAGCAAAACGAGTGAAGTCACACAAAAGGTGGTATATTGTGTGATTTCATTCTTAGGAAATGTCTGCAAAGGTAAATTTCTAGAGGCAGAAAGCAGATCAGGGGTTGTCTGGGGAGAGAGTGGAGCCGGACTAACCATAAAAATTCATGAGAGAAAAAAAAATTCATGAGAGGAAAAAAAAATTAATGAGAGGGCTGCTTGGGTGGCTCAGTGGCTGAGCATCTGCCTTCGGCTCAGGCGTGATCCCTGGGTCCTGGGATTGAGTCCTGCATCAGGATCCTTGTCAGTGGGGACCCTGCTTCTCCCTCTCCCTCCACCTGTCCCACCTGCCCCGCCACCCCTGCTGTGCTCGCTCTCCCTATCTCTCTCTAATAAATAAATTTAAAAATTTAAAAATTCATGAGAGAACTTCTTAGGGTGATAAACCTGTTATGAAATAGGATTGTGGTGAGAGTTGGATGAATATATAAATTCACTAAAATTCATTCCACTGTGCATACATGACAGATGGAATTCCTGGCATATAAAATATAGCCCCATTGAGCTGTTTAAAAAACAAACAGTGAGAAACACCAACTTCTTTTATGAGTCCAGCATTATACCAATACCAAAACCAGACAGAGATAGCACAAGAAAAATATTTAGGTGAAGAGTACCTATGTCTACCATTTACTTTGAAATGTACCAAAAGCAAGATAGATAAATGAACGAGCGTAGGGATGACCAGATGAGCAAAAGATGTGATGAAGGATGCTTAGTAAAATGGTAGATTCTAACTTTAGGTAATTGGGAGTTCACTGTAATTTTCTTTCAACTTTCAAACCTCTGAAATCTTCAATAATAAAATGGAGAAGGGGAATGAATTCAATCATGGCACATGGCATGGCTCAGCCGCAAATATTTTTTATGAAGCCAAACAATGTAAATAATATTGACTTAGTCCAAAAGGGAAAAGAAAAAGTTTAAACAGTAGATAGCAGGGCGCCTGGGTGGCTCAGTCTGTGGGGCACCCGCTTGATTTTGGCTCAGGTCATGGTCTGGGGTCATGAGATCAAGTCCTGCGTTGGGCTCCGTGCTCAGCATGGAGTCAGCTGGAGATTCTCTCTCCCCCTGTCCCTCCACTCCCCCTGTCCACCCCCAACCTCTCTCAAAATAAATTTTAAAATCTTTAAAAAAAAATCTTTAAAAAAATACAGGTGGCAAGTGGGGGGAAGGAGTATGTGTGTGGTGTGAGAGCTACATCATGGTGTAAGTCAGGGGAGGATTTCTGAACTTAAAGTATGAGAAACAGCAGTATAAGGGTGGGTGAGGAGATGGACTTAGCACCAGAAGAAAGAGCTGCGAGAGTTGGCCGAGAATCCCACAGGTGGGCTTGGTCGGGGAACTGCTGTTTACCATCATCAGCCTTGTAGTTTTGCTTGACTTAAAAACTAGTATCCGCATTATTTTGATAAAAAATAAACATAAAATTAAAAAATTCAGTCACCAAAAGCGTATGCTTAAGCTCTTAGAAAAAGAGTAAGACCCAAGGCCTTTGCATGGTTGGGGCGGCAGGAGACCAGCGTTGCCCAAGGCCGGCTCCCTTAGGCCAGGGCTGCTTCTCTGGGGAGGGCTCCTGGGTGCCGGAGGGGTCCCTCACCCTCCAGAGACCCCAGATCCTGCCTCTGCCTCGGCTGGTGCGGTGGGGCTTGCAGTGGGCAGGAGCCTGAGGCTGCATCCCCCTCTCTTGTTCCTCTTGGTTCCTGGCAGGCTGAGTAGCCGCAGTCTGACACCTGGCATCCCGCCTGGGGGAGGCAAGCAGGTCCCAGCCAGGCAAAGGGAATTTTACATTTGGGACGAGGTGTGGCACCAGGTCATAAGGAGAGTCTGTGCCTAACGCCTGCTGAGGAGAGTATAGGGACCTCACGTTTACAAAGCATTTTGAGAGAAAAAGGTGGAGCCTAGAACAGGCAGGTGTGTCGTCAGGCCCAGACCTCTGCACTAAGGAGGTTTGGAAAGGAGAATGGGCACTTGCTTTTGTTTGTTTGCTTTTGGTTTTCTTTTTAGGTTATTGGAGAGAGAGAGGAGGGAGGGAGGGAGAGCAAGCATGAGCAGGGGAGTGGGGCACAGGGAGAGGGTGAAGCAGATTCCCTGCTGAGCCGGGATCACAATGGAGGGCTCCATCCCAGGACTCTGGGATCATGGCCTGAGCCAAAGACAGATGCTCAACCGCTGAGCCACCCAGGTGCCCCGGGGTCGTGCTTTCCCATGCTCCATGCTTGTTGCCACTGGGATGTCCCTCCCATGATGCTGCCGAACTTCCATTTGAGAAGCTGCAGGAGCAGGAGAGCCTGTCACAAGTGGGGAGTCTCTGTCACAAGTGGGGCATCTCTGCTGTGGTGAGACTCTGGCCAGGAGCCCCCGTGTTGACACTCCCCTCTGTGGCCAGGGGTCCCAGCTGCCTTTGTTCCTCAAGACTGGAGGGAATCGGTCCCTCGCGGTCATGGGCTGGAGAGACTAGACGCATGCAGGGTCCCAGCTTCCCTGGGAGGCTGCTGTGAGGTTCCAAGCCGGAGCCTGTAGGAGCGGAGCTGGGCATCCAAGGACGAAGGTCTCCAGAGGGGAAGGAATGCTGCCCCGAGACTACCCTTGAACTGGAGATCTCGGCATCAACTATTCCTTGGGGTCCCCACCCCGCCTGCCTGCCTGCAGGTTTCAGACCTGCCAGCCCCCACGGTCGGGTGAGCCAAATCTTTAGATAAATCTCTCTATATATACACATCCTATAGAACCCGGTCTCTTTCCCGATAGTCTCTATCGGTGATGGGTGACTACTACACAGGTGGCTCAGGAAAGGTACCGTCCCAGGGTCATACACCAAGGGTGAGGCGGTGCGGGCATTCGGACCCAGGCCAGGTCAGCTCCAAAGTCATGTTCTTAACCAAACAGGACAATGGCCCTTTCACCTTGAACGATGAGGGTCCGAGTCAGATGAGGCCCCAGATCCAAGTGTCTGAGGGTCCCTAACTCCACGGAGCCTCCCCAGGGGAGCACAGCGGGAGGAATGGGCATGTCCCTCCATTCAAGGCTGCAGAAGGAGCCTCTCCGCTGCGTCCCGCCCGCCCCCGCCCAGAGGACAGGGGCCGCATGGGTTAGCACCTCTCAGGGGGAGGTTTGATTAGTCTGATTTGGGTTTTAGTTCATCCAGACCACCTGCACTCCAGATGTAGGCCCCAGAGGCCCCAGGAAACGTGAATTCGTAGATCACAGCGCCACCTACTGGTCACACAGAGGGCCAAGGGCAGAAACCAAATGCCCGCTGTTCTCTGAGGCCAGGATATTATCCCCATTTTACAGATTGGCAAATGGAACTTTTGCTCGCACTTTCCCCCATTCGTTCCATCATCTGTTAGATGCCAGGCACGATACTAGGTGTTGGGGGCTCAGAGAAGCCAGTTCCTCGGAGGGACTGATAGAACGAGTCGGGGAGAAGGGCAAAGACAGAGGTGGAAGGAGTAGAGCGGGCACCCCCGAGGGATCCAGGTGTCCTGGGAAGGAAAGGCTCCACCGACGACAAGCTGGTGATGGTGTGCCGAGGTTCAGAAATTCTGGAGGGGTGCCAAGCTGAGTGGAAGGGCCGTGAGGGTCCATCTGATTCTAAATTCAGAATTCTTTCCCAAACACAGAAGGGCAGGTGCCAGGAAGGGCAGCTTAGCGAGCAAATGAGGGGTTTGGCTGAGTGTGGCTTGAGAGCAAGATACGAGACAAGATGAGCTGCGCACAGGGGCTAAATGGGGCAGGATTCGGGCCGGAGGGTCACTCGCAGTTGGGCCCCAGGGCCACCATGAACCCTGCTCTGCACACCAAAGAGTGTGAACGGTCTCCCCCACAACAGGGAGTCAGGTGTATGTGCTAAGTCAGCCAGCGAGTAAAATGATTGGACGTAGTTGGAAAGATAATCCTGCAGAGCGAGGATGGGGTGACACGAGAAGCAGGGACATCTTCTCAGAGATGGTCACCAAAGCAAGGGATGCTGGCAAAGCAGAGGCCAGAAGAGACGAGAGATACGGGGACACAGACTTGGTTGTGTGGCCGATGAGCTGGAGGTTCAGGGAGCAGTGACTGGAGCCACCAGATGGCTCCCTGGTTTGTAGTTCGGTCCACCGTTTGTGGAAGCGAAATAAGAGTAGATGTGCGGGACAAGACGATGAGGGTGTTCGTGCCGTGTCAGCCTACGGGATCCCCGCATGGAGCTGCTGGAACGTCGGCGAGGTGAGCCGAATAAAGACCAGTGAGTCCAGGCTGCAGCGAGTGGAGAATTCCTCGAGGGGCTGGGGACCGGTGGCATCATTCCGACACGCCGACACTGGCGGAGACCCTCCATTTGCTGCAAGAGGCGGCCCACAAACCAGCCCAAGACCTGCTGCCTTGCACAAGCATTTCGTCTCATGCTTACGGGCCCGCAGGGGACTGCGGTTAGGCCGGGCAGCTGCTTCAGGCTGTGGGTCAGTGCACTCGGCTTCAGGTCGAGGTCAGATCTGTTTCCCGCGTCTCTCATCCTGCGTGACCCTCCACGACACGGTGGCTACACAGGGCGCACCGTCTTCTGATGAAGAGCAGCCCCCAGCAGGGCTAATGAGCGTGCAGAGTTCGCTTAAGGCCTCGCTGCAGACCCGCACACCGTGGCTGCTGCCTGTCTTTTAAAGAAAGGTCTCAGCGTGGCTGAAGCCAACCAAGCTCACAGGACGAGAGCTAGACTCCAGCACGTCCATGCACTGCCGGGTCACCTGGCAGAGGAACGAGGAGCCGTGGATGCCCACGGACCACAGCCAGTGGAGCTCCTCGCTGGTACAGGCCGTGCTCTGTTCCGTCTCTCTGTCTGCAGCATTGGAGACCCAGCCACCAGCCCCAAGTCCTCCTGGCCGCATGCCTTCTGCTACGGGGCAAAGACCTTTGGGTTCAGATGGACAACCTCGGCTCCGTTTCCTAGACCGTCACACAAGCCCTGAGATCTTGGAAAAGTCAGCTAACCTCTGAGTCTACATCATCTGCTAAAACCTCACCTCCTAAGACTGTCATAAAGACCACATGGGATGATGTGTAAGAAAAACCTTGTCCTGCTTAGGAACCAGCAAAAATCCTTTCTAACCCACACACCTCTCAACAACTACCATTTGTCCTCCAGATTCTTTATCATAAATATCTTATAGATTTTATTTATTTATTCACGAGAGACACAGAGACATAAACAGAGAGGCAGAGACACAGGCAGAGGGAGAAGCAGGCTCCATGCAGGGAGCCTGACGTGGGACCCGATCCCGGGTCTTCAGGGTCACACCCTGGGTGGAAGGCAGCGCTAAACTGCTGAGCCACCAGGGCTCCCCTCCAGATTCTTACACAGTCGTCATGCAGTGGTATCTAGACACAAGAGAAGTTCCTGGAAATCCCCTGGGAAGTAGTGATCAGACCTCCAGCCTCGCTGATTCCAGTTCGCTCAGAGGAGATTGCTTTAGGTGTCCCCGGGTGATTCTAGGGCACCACCGCTGGCATCTACCACACGCTGAGCACTTAACTGGACTAGTTCACTGTTTTGTGGGTTAAAGGTTTAGGTGTGTGCCCTCATGACCTTCAGAAGGAGGAAGGGAGGCTTTCTGTCTCCAGCCAAGCCACCACTGATGGCGGGTGATACGATGCCTGTGTGTGCTGTACCTCGGTGTCCAAATTCCGTTTCACACTCTGGTAACAGATGCAAATGGTCTTACGTACAATGTTTATCCTTGTGATGGCAAATACATACATAAATCACTAGAGATGAAGGACTTTTCCCAAGTGGACACGGCCAGAGTGATTAAAATGTGTGTTTATTCATTTACAAACCTAGTAGCAGGCAAAGAACATCTTAATTAAAATCGGCTTGATCGGGATCCCTGGGTGGCGCAGCGGTTTGGCGCCTGCCTTTGGCCCAGGGCGCGATCCTGGAGACCCGGGATCGAATCCCACGTCGGGCTCCCGGTGCACGGAGCCTGCTTCTCCCTCTGCCTGTGTCTCTGAGCCTCTCTCTCTCTCTCTGTGACTATCATGAATAAATAAATAAAATCTTTAAAATAAAATAAAATAAAATCGGCTTGATCGAAACACAGGGCACGATGTTCCCACTGCGTTCGTGGAGTCGGAAACGCTGGTCATTCTGGGTGCCTAAAGTCACAGGGCTGCTGAGAAAGACCCACGCGGGAAAGTGCCTTAAATGTCCTCGGGACCTCGTGCCGACCCTACAGGGGGGTAGAAAGGGGCTGAGGCACTGCACATTTACAAACGTAAATAAGGAGTTACAGCCCTGTGCCCTAATCACAATGGCATTTCCCGTATCCTAAGAGTAGACCGGAGAACAAAGCGTTCACTGTGCTGCTAGAAACCCCTTGATTGAAACAAGCTGCAGAAAGGCCTTTGATCTGGGGACTGGAAGCTATGGGGCGAGGACGGGAACCCTCAGAATGAGTGAAGTTACTTTTTGTTCTTCCTGTCTACACCCCCCAGGGGACATTCCGGGGCCTTAAGGCCGGAGACCTCGGCTCCAGGTCTTGGTGTGCAAAGGAAATCCCGGCACAGATCTTTTGAAACAGATGCTAAAAATACCCCCTCCCCACCCCTTGCAATCTCTGTCCCCGAGGGTTGCAAAGCTGAGTCCGAGCAGCAGGAGAAGGTCCTATGAAGACATGTGTGATGGTCATGGGTTGAGGGAAGAGGGAAAGCTGTGCCGACCGCTCCTCGCTGCGCGTCGCCGGCAGGGAATCCACGCCTCGACGGTCACCGCGCGGCACCCTCCGCTCCGTGCGGACAGCGGGCTTCCTCCCAGTCCTTAGCCCACGAGCGGCGCGGCATGGCATGGTCACGCCGCTCGGCCGGGAAGCTGCGAGGTTTTCTCCCCACACTGCCGCGTCCGGCCATCGGGCCTGGCTCCCCAGGAATACACCTCGGATGGGTTCGTCTAGTCGCTCGTCTTCGGGCCAGTCGGGTGGCCCCAAGCTCTCAGCCCTTGGCTAGAATGCTCGATCGTTTCTCCAGCACCGAGTCCAGCACGTCCTCTGCGCTCCCGGAGTCTCCGGGCTCAGCAGCCAGAACTCGGGCGCCGCGTCGTGCGAGTGAAGCGGCGGCCCCGCGGGGAGCCACGTCTGCAGCTCGCGGGCGGCCTGGAGCCCCGCGGCCCGCGCTGGCCCGCCCCTCCCTGACGCGGGCGCCTCGGCCGAAAGGGGCCGCAGGGACGCCAGGGGCCTGCGCGGGGCCGGGGCTCGGATCCCACGGGCGGGAAAGGAGGACGAGGCGCAGCCGGCACGGGCCGCCGTAGCCCGAGCACGCTGCCCACTCGGGGGGCGGACTGCACGCCGCGCCGGGCCGGGCTCCGAGCGCCGGGGAGCCCGCCCGGCCCACGACTGCGGCGCTGCGGAGGGAGGGCCGGGCCTGCAACGGGCGGGAACCGCAGCGGCCCGACGGACGGCGCAGGCGCAGGCGCGGCGCGGCGCTCCCCGGGGAAGGGAACCGGGCCGCGCACGGGGAGCGCGGGCGGCGGCGGCGGGCACCTCGGGGCGGGCGCAAGGAGCCCCCTTCCCGCGACCGCGACGAGCCGGGGACGCGGAGTGACGTCGGGCCGCAGCTCGGGGTCTCCAGTCGCGCTCCGAGGTCAGGCCGGGCCGGCAGGCGGGACTCGGCCGCGCCCCGCCAGAGCCTCGCCCAGGAGGCGCCGAGCGCCCGCCGGTCCCGCGCGCCCTTCTGCGGACGGCGGACGTCCCGGCTCCGCCCGTCGGGGTCAAGCGGGCGGGCGGCCGAGCCCCAGCCCCCGCCCCCACTCCCAGCCGCGAGCCCGCGGCCCAGCGCTGCCCAGAGCCCCGGGGCGGGGCCTCGCGAGACCCAAACAAGCCCCACGTGGCAGGGGCGGGGCCGCCTCGGGGACGTCACGGCGCGCGCGTGCGCGGCAGCGACGGCCGGGCGCCGGCGTACCCTTGCTGGGGGCCGTAAAGCGCGGAAGGTCGCGGTCCCGGGCTTCCCCGGAACTTTTTACTCCCTCCGCCCCGCCCCCTTCGCTGCCTCCTCGGCCCCGGTTCTGGCGCCGGGACCGCTCCCGGCAACTGCTGTGGCTGCTGCCCCGCTGCCGCCGGGGCTTGTGCTGCGGCCCGCGGAGCCCGCCGGGGCCCGTGAGGTGAGGACACGGCGGCGGGGCCGCTCCGGCCTCCGCTCCGCGCGCGTCTCAGCGGCCCCCTTCCGCTCCGGGCTCCCGGGGGGGGGGGTCCCGGCCGCCCCCGGGTCGCGTCGCTTGCGCCAGCTCGCCTCGGCCTCGGGCGTCCGGGCCGACGGGGGTCCGCCCCGTTTCTCCCCTCCGGCCGCGGCGTCCCGGGCCTGGGGAACCCGTGCCCGGCTGCCCCGGGCCTGCGCAGCGGCTCCTCCGGGCGTCCGCGGCGACCTCGCCGGGGTCCCCGGCCTCGGGGTGCGCGGCCCCTCGCGCGGACGAGGCGGGTCTCGCCGGGGCTGGCTCCCCTGCGGGTGCAGTCGCTTCCCGCCTGGAGACGCGCGCCCCTCCGGTGCTTCCCGGATCGGCGGACGGCTGCGGAGAGCGGCGGCCGCGTTACCGGGAGAAGCGTAGGCCGGGCAGGGAGCTGTGTTCGCGGCGCGTGACCGCTCGGGGCCGACGGGAAGGACACAGGTCAGCGCCGGGACCCTCGAGTGCATTTGCCGGGGCGTGGAAGCCTGACGTCCGGGGGACGGGAGCCGGGCCACGGGGCGCACTTGGCCGGCGCTGGGCATTTGCGTTAAGTTCCTAAACTTGCCTGATCACCTGGGGGCACTTGTTGAGGATTACACACCAGGACCAGTAGGGTCAGGCTCTCCAGAGACGCAGCCTGGGCTAGAGACGTGCCAGGTGGCTCTTAGGCTGAGGCAGGTGGGGGGAATGTTGATCGACCCCCACTCACCGGGCCCCCTGGTCCCCAGCGGCCCGTTCGCACACGCGCCGTGACCATGCAGAGGAACAACTCAGGGCCTTGGAGCTGTCCTCTCGCCCTTGTTGGTGTGCGCGGATGTGAGCGTACCTAGGCCCCATACGGAGGTTGCTGGGCAGGTGTTTTTCTTCTTAGTAGAAAACATTGTGGGGTCATCTTAGTTTTAAAAAGGTGTAGTGTATTTTAGGGGTGCCTGGCTTGTTCAGTCGGAAGAGCACGTGACTTGCTGGTTAGTTGGAGTGGTGTAGAGGTTACTTAAATAGAACCTAAGGTAGGTGCCGCCGCACACCAACGTCCGTAAAAGGTGCTGTAAACCCGGTGGCATCTTTTATTTCTCGGTCTTTGCCATCTTCAGTTTCTTCTCTACTGGCTTTTTCCCGCCTCTGCTTGCAAGCTTTGCTTTGGTTTTGCTGCCAAACCTACAGGGATACTCTGGTGCCTTCCTTCTTTGTTTATCCACTTAAAATCCTCTTCTGTTCTTGTTTGCCCTCACCACTTCGGTGACTCTCTCTCTGAAGGTCACGATGCACACGAGGTCACGAATCCTCTCCTCGGTTCTTATCGCCAGAGGCTTTTTAACATAGTTTCTTCCATCTGGGACCTCATCTGTCATCATGCTGCTTCTGGGACTTTTGCAGTTCCTTTTATCCTGCCAGGGGGTGTGCCTGGTGGTTCTGTCCTCACAACTACCCTTTCTTTATTCATCTGATCTTATTTGAAAGGTAGCAGGGAGGAACGTTCTAGGGTAGATTCGGTGGTGCCGGCCTGGCAAGGTTTGACTCCTGGCTCTGCCACTCACTGGCCTTCGAGAATCATAGATGCGGTACTTCTCTGTGTCTCAGCTTCCGGGAGTGTAGAAAAGAAGTTCTGATATCTGCCTCCTAGGATTGTGAGGCTTGAGTCAGCTGTACACACGAAGCAGCATCTAGCAAGCCGATTGTAACTGCCTATGAAAATAGTACCATTTTCTTTTTTAAAATGCTTTCACGTGATTTAGATATCCCGTCAAATCTGAGGGCCTGGCCTTGAGACCTCCGAGTCCTCATTGAGCTTTTTCCCCTGTCGTGCATTCTCTGTCCATTCATCAACGTGTATTTCCTGGGTGCCTACCCTGAATGCTGGGAAAATCATGATATAATTGGTCCGGGCTCCCAGAGAGCTCCATTACAATAGGAGCTAGAAAGTACCACTTACTGGGTGCTTCTTAGGTGCCAGTCGCCGGGTTGTTCCTTACTGTCAGATGGAGTGTCTGCAGCAGGTGTGCGAGGTAGGTAGTCCTAGCTCACCTTCTGGATGAGGAGCCCAAGGGCCAGAAACGGTCTGACTTGCTGAAAGTCCTGGAGCCAGTGAGAGGTGGGGGAGGTTTTCAGGCCCACAGCTGTCTGCCTCAGGAGCCTGCATGGTCAGCTGGGTTGTTGCGCTGCTTCCCTGAGTGGCGAACAGACCACGAGAGAGCCCGGGAAGCTCTGTGCTGGGAGAAGTGCGGGTGATAGGGGAGAATGTGGAGGCGTCACCCGCCTCAGCACTGGGGGAGAGGAGGTCTGATCCGGTGTCAAACAGGCTGAGAGCTGAGGGGATGACCTTCGTTTGAGGGTTGGGGGGAGTGGCAGGAACTAGACTACTTGGTTAGAGGAACAGTGTGCCCAGAATCCTGTCCCGTTTGAGGAATTGATTACAAGTAGTTCAGTCTGGAGAGAGAGAGAGAGGGAGAGAGAGACCGACCGACCGACCGACCGACCAGGGACGACAAGTGAGCCAGATGGTGAAGCATCCTGCACTTCCTGTTAAGGAGATGGCCTTTTCCTGAGGACATCAGAGGGTCATTGAAGAGTTTGAAGCAAGGGCGTGAAGCAAGATTTTCACTTGAGAAGACCGGCTCAGAGTCCTGTCAGGATTGTGGGGGGTGGGGAGGAGAACGGTGGGCAGAAGCCCCGTCATGACGGAAGCTTCTGCAGTAATCTGAGCAGGGGCGCGGCCTGTACTCTAGCTGCGGTGGGGATGAGAGAAGTGTAGCGTGTGGAAGCGTTGCTCCTTGCTGGCGGGCCGCGTGGAGGAGATGAGAACCCTCGGTATTACCCAGGGTTCCCGTATATGGTGTCGCTGGGGACGCAGGAGTGGAGCAGGTTTGGAGATTGAGGAGGATGGGTGTCCCTGTTGGATGTGCTCAGTTTGACCTCCGGGAACCCAAGTGGACACGGCCGGGGTTCAACTAGAGGTGGGGCCACGCGTCACGGTAGGCGGTGAAGTCACCCTGGAGAGTAGCGGACCGAGGGGAGAGGCTACTCCCGGAGCACCCCGAGGGACATGGAGTCGGAAGGTCGGGCGGGGGAGAGAGGCCGGCGAAGACGTGACCAGGGGGCAGTAGGAGTCCGAATAAAACGGGGCAAGAGGGTGTGAGTAGCAGGAGCAATAGGCGCTATGGAGTGCTGGGGGTGGGGGGACGGGGCCACTGGGTGATGGGCATTAAGGAGGACATGTGATGAGCACTGGGTGTTCTATAAGACTGATGAGAATTGCTGGCTTCTATCTCTGAAACCAATAAGCAGTACATGTTAACTCATTGAATTTGAATTAAAAAAACAAAAACAGAAACAATATTTGTCGAGTGAAAAGACGGGTTGTGAGATCACATTAAGAGTCAGTTCTGACATGACCTCCGGCCACTGCAATCACTAAGGAGTAAGGAAAGGTCACAAGACAGGTGGAGACACTCAGGTGGACATCTGGATAGCTCATTGGGACTGGTTGTTTCCTATGAAGGGAAAGCGCTTTTTTTTTTTAAGATTTTTCTTTATTTATTTGACAGAGAGCGAGCACACAAGCAGGGGCAGCAGCACAGGGAGAGGGAGCAGTGGGATCCCCACCGAGCAGGGAGCCTGATGTGGGGCTCAATCCCAGGACCCCAGGATCATGACCTGAGCCAAAGGCAGATGCTTAACCGACTGAGCCACTCATGTGCCCCTTAAGATTTTATTTATTTATTTGAGGGACAGAGTGCACGTCTGTGAGCAGAAGGGGCAGAGGGAGAGAGAGAGAATCCCGCTGTGAGGCTCAATTCCACGACACCCAGACCGTGACCTGGGCCAAAACCCAGAGTCGGACGCTCAACTGAGCCACCCAGGTGCCCTGACGGGAAATCATAATCTCCTATGTGTGTGTGTGTGGTTTTTTGTTTTTTTGTTTTTTTTTTTTTTTGCCAAGACCATAATTTTTATAATTCAGAATTTTTAAAATTCAAAATCATTCTTTGAAGACTGTTACGGAGCTTTTGTTCCATTTCTGAAATTGGTTGGGAGGACTCAAGCATATGAAAACGCTGAGGGTCAGAGGGGAACCCCGAAGGTACGTGGAAGAGGAGCTGGCTTGACAAAGCTGGGCTCAGGGGAAGGAGGGAGAGGTTTCTGGGGGACTTGTGCGGGCGTGAACTTTTGATCCTCTGAGGGAAGGAGAGATGGTTAGATGGTTAGAGATGCAAGTGGGATGATGGTAGAGTTTCGTGGGGGCGGGGGGGGGGGGGAGATGAGATGGGTTATGTGCATGGGAGGAAGGAAGAAAGGAGGCCGGGTCTGAGGTTGGGAGAGGAACAGCGTGGTGGGTTCAGATCTGCCTGTGGCCGAACCCTTGGTGGCCCGGGGCTAGGTAGGGGTGCCTGCTGGCCAGAGCCGGGAAGGAGCAGGGTCCTCTGAGGGGAGGAGAAGGAGGATGCCCACCTTCCCTCCTGATGGCGAGCGCGGTGGGCCGGGGCTGGCCCTGTGGCGGCTTCTGTTTGAGACAGCTGGACAGGGACGAGGGTGGGGGTGGGGGGTGGGGTGGCGTGAGGCCTGGTGACTGCCTCAGGGTAGCCCAGTAATCAGCCCTGGTTGGATGGGGTTTGTCTCGGGACCCGAGTGGGCCTGCTTGGTCTCCTTCTGAGATCCTGTGTGGTGGACGGGCACCCGGGCCTTGGCCTTGGGCTAGTTGGGCTGTTTGGGGCCCACCGTGGGTCCCGGCCTGGGAGTGGCATGCTGCTGGGCGCCCTGCGTGCCAGGGCTCTGCTCTGGAGTCTCTGTTTTCCCAAGCTCGGTGACCCTGCCATCTCCAGGCAGGTCTGACTACAGTTTCTGGAACTTTGGACAGGCCTCCGTTTTGCCGGGAGAACAGTTCTCCCCGGTGGCCCAATCCTGTACCCTCTCCTTTCTCTGCCTTACAGTGTTGATTGTCTCGTAGACACGTGGGCAGGGTCCCAGCCTGTGACACCCGAGGGTGCGTGAGAAGCCCACCTCGCCTGACCCTCCCCTGCTTCTGGGAAGAGGCCCGATGGACCTGAGTCCCCAGCCCGGGGCCTGTGCAGACCCGGGGCCCACCGTCCCTCATTGTGGCGTTGGGTCCTCTCTCTCTTCTCTTCCAGGACCTCATTCTTTGTCCCCACCTCTCCTTCCTCCTCACCCCTGCCCTTCCCACCAGCAGTGAAACAGCGTCCACGGCCTGAGCCTTTGCCAGCGAAGAGTCTTGCTCTGCTCCCATTCTTTCCTGCTTCTGGCTGGGTTTTCTGCTCCCTTCAGAGCAGGATGTGAAGGAGCAGTCTGCGCTCCCTCACCTCCTCACTCTGGAGCTTGCCCTGTCCGCGTTTCATCCCGAGCACTCTCCTGCGAAGGTTGTTCTTTTTGAGGACATCAAGGGCCTCTGTTGTCAAGTCCCAGTGGAACTAGGCCATCTTGCTGCACCCCTGGGCACCCCCAGTAGTGAACCTGCTTCCTGAAACCCTTTTCTCTCTTGGCTTCCGTGACCCTCTGCCCAGTTCTCTTTCTGCTTCGCAGCGGCTCCTTCTCCGTCTCTTGAACCCCTTGTGTTTGTCTGGACGCTCTGTGAGTCTGCCCGGTACTTTGCTTCTCTTTCCGAGCTGTATCTGCTGGGGAGCCTCAGGGTTCTTCTTGTTGCCCGGCATGCCGGGTCTCCAGATACCCCATGTGGTCCCCAAGCTTCAGGCCTGGATGTCTAGCTGCTGCTTGGCCTTTCCACGCGGAAGCCCGCGAGGCGACCTGCCTTGACACCTCAGAGGGGGACGTTTGCTTGTCTGCGCACGCGTACCTGTGCCCTCCTCGGCCTCCCTCCCCAACCCTGGTCCTTCACACTGTAGTCCCTGGCACCGGTTACTTAACCCAGAAACCCCGCCGCCGTCCTTGTTCCTCCCCTCGCCCCCATTTTAACATCCCGTTTGTCGGCAAGTGAGTTCTGTTGTTTCACCTCGAAAATAATCCAGTCGTGGCTCTGACTTCGCCGCCACCATCCTGCTGGGAGCCCCCGGGCCCTGCCGCTAGGACTGCGCAGTAGCTTCCTAGCCCTGCCTTCCCTCCGGTCGTGGAGTCCGCGCCCGCCCTGGAGCCTGACTGATCTTGGACAAGCAAATCCGGTCATGCCATTCTCTGCTTTGGTATCTTCCTCTGCACTCGGAGCAAAGCCCCCGCTCGTCACGATGGCGTCCGAGCGCCGTGTGTCGTTGCTTTCTGCCTGCCTCTCCAGCCTCGTCTTGGGTCATGTCCGCCTCGCTCCTGGTGCTGTGGGCCCACCGGCCTCCCTTCTGTGCCCGGACTCCTCGGGGTCGGCCTCACCTCAGGGCCTTGGCACGTGCGTGTGCCTCTGTCTGGGAGACCATACAGCTGGTTCTTGTTCACCGTCAGGTGGCTTTTCCAAGGTCACCTTCTCCCGAGCATCCTGTCTTACAGGTGCCTTCAGTTATTCCAGCACATTGGCCTCGGTCCTCGGTTTATGAGGGTTTATGAGCGTAGGGGGGCCGCCCCCCCCCCCGCCCGTCGGCACCCTCCCCCACACTCAAACCCCCCCCCCCCCCCGCCTCTGTGTCTCTGACGAAAGTTGCATAGAGGCGAGGACCTCCTCCCCGTTGTCCACTGCTGGGCGTACAGCTAGTGAAGCGTCTGGAAGTGTGCAGATGCCTCAGACACGCGCCGAAAGCACGATTGTCTTCCTTTGTTGCTTCTTTTCGTTTCCCCATTAATCCCGTGCGTTGAGTACAGCGGGATAAGATCTGGTTGCTCTCTCCATCTAGTGTGAATGCCGGGGATCTCCCTAGGCGGGTGAGAGCACGTCTCCCAGGCCGCCGACGGACGTGATGTTCCACCGGTTGCTGTCGGTGGTCCGAAGACAAAGGACCGGCCGAGGATGGCAGAACTGGTCGTCGGGGAGAAGCGGCGCGTCTGCTGCCGAGGCGCATTCTGTCGCCCTGCCTGCCCAGGCGCAGGTCGTCATCTGCGGCGGGGGAATCATGGGCACATCCGTGGCCTATCACCTCTCCAAGATGGGGTGGAAGGATATTGTCCTTTTGGAGCAGGGCAGGTAAGGACCTGAGGGCACGCGGCTCGGGGCTCCCCTCACCCCCCCCCCCACACACACACGTTGTCCTGCCAGTAGCTAACCTGACTGATGATTGGCGCTAAGTAGCCTGAGAAGAACCAGAGAGAGCGAGATCTCCTGTCCGCGGTTTCGGAGTACGTGATACCCCCATTTTCTGGCTTTGGGAGAGGTGGCAGGTTCCGACTCGCCAAGTATCCAGAAAGGGTGTGTTTCATTTCAGGGTCACGGCACGCCATACCCTCTTGTCCTCTTTGTTGTTGTACACAGCAACAGAAACCCTCAAGAGCCTCCTCTGTGAGCCCAAATGAAATCGGCTACGTCCCGCCTGATTTCTGTTCCCTTTTGTCCTTGAATCCGCTTCTTTTAGAGCCACGGTAGATTTACAGGACAAATGGGAAGGCGGTGCCGCGCTCCCGTATGCCTCAGCCCCGTGCGCACCTCGGATGAACATCTGAGGCTGGGATCGCCGTTAAATAGAACGAGTCAGCGTGGATGCCTTTTTATTAACTGAAGTTCATACTTTGTCCCAAGTTGTTTCACTCTTCCCCTAATGCCCCTCTTCTGTTCTATTGCCTACCAGAAATTGGATGACCTTTAACCCGTCTGTTGTATTTATTTCTGAATAGGCAATACATTTACACGATTCAGATTGAAAAGTGTAAAAGAGTGTACAGGGAAAAGTCTGCCTCCCATCTCTGACTTCTAGCTGGAAGTTCCCCTCGCTGGAGGCAAGTTAAGTTCCTTGTGTATCGTTCCAGATAGTCCCCATGTACATGAGCAAATCTGTATGGGTCAGTTTGTATATGTGTGCCTGGGTATTTGTTTTATTATTTTTTTCTTTTTTTATACGAGTTAGTAGCATACCTCAAACAGTGTCGCCCCGCCCTTGCTTTTTCATTAGGATTGTTCCATAGTGTTGCATAAAAGCTTCCTCTCGTTCCTTTTTTTATGGCTGTGTAGAGCGTCCCAGGGTAGAGGGGAACTCCAGACTGTTCGATCCCGCTCGTGTCGCTGGATATGTAGGTTGCTTCCATCTTTCGATATTACAGACAATGCCGTAATGAGGATCTTTGAACTAGTTGTGCTCACAGGTGTGGGAGTCTACCTAATAGTGTTCTGGATGCCTCCTGCAGGCTGGCTGCTGGCTCTACGAGGTTCTGTGCTGGCATCCTGAGCACCGCCAGGCACTTGTCCATCGAGCAGAAGATGGCAGACTATTCCAACAAACTCTACCAGCAGTTAGAGCAAGAAACGGGCATCCAGACAGGTAAGCAGGTAGTCCCCCGCTTACCGGTCTGCCTGTGCCCAGAGTCTGGCACTCAGCACTTGACGTGGCCCGACACCACGTTTGCCTGGAGATTCGGTGGTTAAGGCTGTGCGTGAGCCTGGGCTCTGCCGCTCGCTGTGGTCTTACCTTGGGCAAGTCTGTTAGCGTGTTGAGCTGTCTCTGGCACCCCTTCCCATCAGTCGAGGGCATTCTGTCCTCGTCCCAGATACTGCCCAGAGCCTGTAGTTCTTAGGATCTTGAGGGTCTCCTGCCCCATTTCCTATTCTTTCACTCCCTGGAGCACATACAGTAAGTGGCCACGTTTGGCTCCTGAACGAAGAAGCCGAGGAAATACTTCCGTTTCGGTGCTTGATGGTGAAATCGTGGTGTTTCACCAGGTGCTCTTAAGGCTGCTTCTGACTAAGAAGCTTAAACGTAGGTTACTCCTTCATGTGTGTCATTAAGGAAAAGGAAACCCAGGGAATCGTGAGCTAAGTAGGACTGGAGCCACGGGATGGTCCCGCACGATCTCAAGTTAGGAGCCTGTCTGTCAGCGTGTGTCAGGGGATGGATTGGTCGGAAGCCCAGGGTCAAACCGAGCATCGTGGCTGATGAGAAACTGTTTGGTGGCCACGGGAATTGTCCTGAGGAAGTAGCAGGGCCTAGTGATGAAATTCAGGATGCTCGTCTACGTCAGCATTGCTCTTTTGAAGACCTGCATGATTCAGATCACAGATAATTCTAGACCCCATCCTGACAAGGAACAGTAAAGCGGCTCTGCCATGTGACCCCAGCGTAAGCACAGTTTGTGGTTTCCTTTGCTGGCCGACTTAGAAATTATGTGACCCGTGATAGAGTTTTCATTGGGAAGGTGAGATTTGAATTATTAGAAAGTTTGATGACGGACTAAGGCTTTGTGGCATTTCCCTTTCATATGATTCCTACTCTGGTGAAGTGTAACGTTGTCCGTAGATCCTAGATTAAGACCCGATGTCTAGAGACTGGCATCGGGTAGGTGTGTTAGTGGGGAGAGGAGCTAGAGGTGGGGAGGGAAGAGGCCCTACGCCGTTGAGCACATAAGCGGAGCTCCCAGGCTGGCCCTGAGAGTGGGCGCCTCACTTGCCTCGCCCTGGTCCCCGCCTGGTAGATGGGCCTGACTTGGCCAGGCTTCCTTTTGAGAGGCAAGGCCTCTGGGTGCAGATAGTAAAAGTAGTTCCTGCTGCCTCACCACCTCTGGCTTTTGTTAGGGTTGCTGCCTGCTACACGCAGGACATGTGGGAGGGAGTCCCTTTGGGTTAGATTTAATTTGATGGCAACAGGTACTCACGTCGGGTATTAAGCAGAGTTTGAGTCAGAAGGGGGTCCACATAAGGGGCCCTGAGCTGGAACTGCTGACTTCGGGTGCCCTGGTTCGGTCCCTGGTGCTTTGCCGAGCCTTGCATTGTTTACCAAGCCCAGCCTGCGTGCTAGAGGGACAGGGGTCCTAGGCCTCTCTTCCATAAGGTAAGTTAGTCTCACTTCAGGTCTGGGTCACTGTCAGGAGCCCCGTAGTGGGGCTGGTGTCTCTTTGATGCTGGTGGGCAGTGAGAGAGGTGGGGGCGGGGGCGGGCTCTGGGGATCATCCTCCGTCTGTCACCCCCATTGCAGTTCAGCAGTGGTGTGGTGAAAGGGGACGTGGGGTCCCCCGCTGGAGAACTGTGTTACCTGGCAGGATGCGCAGGTTGCGCTGCATGGATTGCTGCCAGCCAGTGGACTGCTTTTGAGACATTGTGAAGTCAAGTGACCTATGTACAGCCTGGATTTCCCGATACTACATGCTAATCCTCAGAGGACGGTGCATTGAAGTGACGTGTGTGATTGGTACCTAAATATCCTGACACACAGTCCTTCATCCAGATCTGGTTGCCCACACGGATCTTGTCTCTCCAAAGTTACGTGTCGTTTTGTTGACGCTGTTTATTTAACTGTGTATCATACAGTCTTTGTACTACCTTTTGTATTGGGGATTGTCTTTCTGCTATATGTGTTTATTTCTTGTTTCCTCAAATACAGAAATCCTCAGAGGATGGTGCATTAAGTGATCTTGATTATGTGCTTTTTGGTCAACGCCTATTTGGCTCTTCTGAGAAAAGCCTCTTTCAGGTGATTTTTCTCTTGGAAAGAGAGCAGCAAAGTCTAAGGAGTGGAAAGTTTCTGAATTCACCAAAGTGAGGACATGTTTGGGTTTCTGGTTTAGAGCCCTGCTGAGTTCCCTCCTGCGGCGCATGCCTGAACTGGACACTCTGGAGATCATGAAGTTGGTGAACTGCCCCGAGACCTTCACCCCAGACATGAGGTGCATCCTAGGCGAGTCTCCTTTGGTGCAGGGCTACTTTGTCCTGGCAGGAATGAACTCTGCTGGCATCTCCTTTGGTGGAGGGGCTGGGAGGTAAGTGTTCCTGCTGACACCCTGCTGGTGGGGCTGCTTCCTTCCTAGAGTTACTTGTTTCTGATGTTGTGTGTAATGTCCAGGTGTAACCTGGTATGTTAATGAGGAGGTACACCTAATTTGAGAGTTGTCCATTTCAAAGTAATCACTGTGGATGTTCCAGAAATGTCATTGTGCAAAGTGTTTGGGAATTCCTCTTTTGAAATTGGTCTCAGAGACTATGGGATATACTTTTGTACTCAATGTTGGCCATTCAGTCATCTGGTTATTTAAGATGTAAGGTTTGGAAGACAAATTGATGAGGTTGTTATAGACACATTATTCTATCTACTGATTCATGGATGTAGTTTCTCAAAAAAATAGCTGAGTAAATAAAGTCCAGTGACTGAATTTGTTAGATCCATATAGTGAAAGATCACTGGTGCTTCACTCCCTTTTCTTCCCTCCCTGCTGTGTGAACAGAATATGGAGAGTCTGTTTTGCACCCCACTGTGGGCTCTTATATAAGGGGTGATATTTGCAGTCCAGCTTCTTACTATGAAATCAGTTGTCAGGCAGGAGGGGTGGTCAGATCCAGCGACAGCGATAGTAGCCTCAGGATGATCATCAGAGGCTCTGTCTGGTCTGCTACCCCTGCATGGAGGTTACTTAATGCCCCTATATTCCCTTGGTTTCCACATGGTTTTCTTGGTCTTTAACAGGATAAATGGATTTATGGAAAGTGTCTACCCTTTGTGATGGCAAATACAGGTAATTGAGGTACTAGAGATGAGGAACATTTCACCGGGCAGCCCCGGTGGCACAGCAGTTTAGCGCCACCTGCAGCTCAGGGTGTGATCCTGGAGACCTGGGATCTCCATGAGTTCCATGTCGGGCTCCCTGCATGGAGCCTGCTTTTCCCTCTGCCTGTGTCTCTGCCTCTTTCTCTCTCAGTGTCTCCTCCCTGCATGGAGCCTGCTTTTCCCTCTGCCTGTGTCTCTGCCTCTTTCTCTCTCAGTGTCTCTCATGAATAAATAAAATCTTAAAAAAAAAAAAAAAAAGATTTCACATGTGGACACAGCCAGAGTAATTAAAATGTCTATTTATTCATTTACAAACTTAGTAACATGGAAATCTGAATTGGAATCTGGCTTGATAGAAACACAGTGCACAATGTTAATACCGCATTCGTGGAGGCAGAAATGCTCAGTCACCCCAGATGCCTAAAGTCACCAGAGCTCTTGAGAAAAATCCCATCCCCTAAAGTGCCTCAAATATCTTCAGCACCACAAGCTGACACTACATGTGTAGAGAGGGGCTGAGTGGACCGCACATTTACAAACATAAAGGAGTTACAGCCCTGTACAATAATTACAATGGCATTTCTTATATCCCAAGAGTAGACCAGAGAGTAAAGTGGTAACTGTGCTGCTAGAAACCCCTTGAGTGAAAGAAGCCTCAGAAACTTTCTACCCCACACCTGTTGGTCTAGGGAAGGGAGGTTATGGTGCAGTGGATGGGAGCCCTCAGATTGGAGTTTCTTTTCGACCTTCCTGTCTACACCCCACCATGGGACATTCCGGGGTAAGGCACGAGAACCGGGCTAGGAGAGAGGTGCTCCGATCTCCAGTTCTTGGTGTGCACAGGAAATCTGGCACAGATCTTTTGAAACGGATATTAAAAATACCCTCCCTACCCTCTTCTAATTTCTGTCCTTGAGAGACAGGAC
This sequence comes from Canis lupus dingo, assembly GCF_003254725.2. Classification (NCBI taxonomy): domain Eukaryota; kingdom Metazoa; phylum Chordata; class Mammalia; order Carnivora; family Canidae; genus Canis; species Canis lupus. The sequence continues at coordinate 76,362,744 of NC_064247.1, forward strand.
ACCAAGAAGGCAGAAAAGGGTTGTGAAGGGCAAAATAGGTACATCTAAATGAGAAAGCAAGCCCATGAAGAAATGCGTTCTCTAAGGGACGTAGATTCTTTACTCAGAGAAGTCAAGAATATTATACAATGAATAACTGATGTTTAGTGGACAAAGAGAAGGCAAACACATAGAAAAATATTTCATTCTCTTGAAAAATAGTGCATTTGTAGTGATGAGGGACTGCAAATGCAAGCCCCATACAGGTGACAGGAAGCCTCACAACTCAGCACCTTAAAGTGAATGAGGCTGAGGTGGGGGTTGCTGGAGAGGCGCTGCCGGCAGGCCCAGAGCCTGCTCCCAGCCCCAGCAGCGCATGGCTAGCGTGTAACACTCCTGTGTCCTCCACCCTCACGTGTCCTCCACGGTTCCCACCCCTCTGCTGTGTGCTCCTGAGTCCTTGTGCCTGCAGAGGACAGTTCTTGACTCCTGAAAATCTTCCCTTTATCATGCTGATCAAAGCTGCTTAAATCAAGTTGGGGAGGGAGGCAGGTGCAGAGGGGGTGCACAAAAAGAAATGAAAACAGTAGAAAGTTCTTCAGTATTAAGCACTAGTGACCAAGCCTCCATCTTGGATGTAAGGAGATCCTTACTAGTTATACTGGCCAAGCAGCTACAAAGAAAAGTCAACCTGCTAGCGCACCCTGAAAGTGTGCCAGTGCAGTTCTACCAGGACACAGCCTTCCAGGGGCAGAACCAAGACTACAGGTTATGCAAGATTCCCTTTTATCTCCCTTAGGTTCTCAGAGGAGGGGGAAGACTCACTCAGATGCCAGCATGTGTGTCCCTCAGGCAGAGGATGAACAGAGCAGGGTGGTAGGTGAGCTCTTCAGTGAAGCAAAACCACCTTCCAAAAGTTGCTGTCATTCCTGCCACATCCGTGCTGGTGGTAGGGGTAATGTCTCAGGCGCACTCAGAGGCAAGGTAATGGAGAAAGTGGTCCAACTACTGGTCTGTACAAGAAGGTAAAATCCCGGGACAACAGGACTTCTGGTGAGAAGCCAAGTGACCAGGCTCCCCTCCTGCAGAAATGGGACAACTGAGATTAATCCCCGAGCTTCATGGTCTCTGGGTCCCTGGCTTGAATGGCAGCTCTTGTATTAGGGGGTACAGCCCCCACCACGGCAGAGCACTAGAAATGTAGTGGGAATTGTTTGGTTCTCTCTACTGTCGCAGGTCCTGCCTACGCTTTGTGTTTCTAGGTTCAAAAGGAAAAGAGCAGAACCCTTGCCTGAAGAGAGCACAAGAGGGGACCATGGATTATTTCAGAGAGAAAAAGGACCAGCAACCTGAAACCAGAGTCCTGCTGACAATTCTCAGGAATCCAGATCCCACAAATCTCTAGGAAGAGATGAGCGGTCACACAAGGTAAATGTGTGTGTCACACAAGGCCCAGCACATGTGGCCCTGCTGGAATGACAATGACAATGTTCTGACCATCAGCTATGCTGGAGACAGGAGAGTCACCCTCTTCAGTGTTAGGACCAAAGAGAGAAACTACCAGATTCATATTGTCAATACCTGAATTAACCAAAAGAGATTTCAAGAGAGAGTTTTAAGGAGCTAAAAGCAAAGTGTGTATGTCAGGGCACTAAAGTGATGCCTCAGAAAATTAACATCTTGCCAGAGTCTTAAAAGTGTGACCCCTATTTATGGACAAGATGTAACTTACACATAAGTCTAGAATGGTCTTTTAGATTCAACCCCAAATATTTACGAGGAGGAGTGTGGTGCGGAGCATGGGATACCTTCGGTGCCTCATTGTCTGTTTCCGTCTTCCTTTGTCAGTGAGGCCCTGCTGCTCAGCCCGGTGCCTGGTTCCTGCTCATCACAATGGCTGCCCTCTGCTCTCCAGCAGGGCCGCACCTCTCCCCTTCGCTACTCCCTACCTCAAGGAGCATCGCTCAGCAAACAGAACTCTACCTACCTAGTCCCTTAATAAATCAACTAAAGCCTTTCTTTAAAAAGCGGACACGGCTGTCAATGATCAAGTAGGGATTGTCTGGCTGGGGAGTGTAGAAGGAATCTGTCTGATGAAGTGGGTAAACTGATCCCAAGAAATGCCACAGCAGAGAGACACACCTGAGAACTGTAAGCTGCTCTAAAAACAAAAGGCCCTTGTTTAGGATACTTAAAGATCTCTCAGAGCTAATGCTTCTAAGATACCAAGACAACAGTTTAAAATCAGTAACAGCAAAGGCTGGGTAGTGGTCTGTGATGGTTTTTCACCCCTTAGGAAACAGACCCCCCCTAAAAGTGTGGAGGGCCTTCTTGTACCCCTACCCCCACCCCCACACTTTTCCCATTAGAGACCCAGACTGTGGGCTAGCTGGCCACCCCACTCAGAATCCTCTGTGCCAAAAAAAAAAACCTCTGCACACTCAGGTGGGCCACCTCTGCGTGGACATGTCTGTTCTGGGCCAGAGGAAACAAAACTCGGGAGGCCAGCAGCTCTCCTGAACTCAGCACAGCCAGCAAGGTTTGGTTCCTCCCCAGTACAGTACTAGTTGCTGAGCGAGCCAGCTGGCTACAATGGGCCAGGCGAGGGAGGACAGACCAAGTCCCATGTGCTTGGGGAAGGGGGGGGGGGGTCAGGCTGGGACGACAGCATAGAGCAGCAGCAGCATTCTAGCAGCAGAAAACCACCTCAGGGCCACCTTCTGAGATCAGACCCTTTCAGCTGGGAAAAGCAACACAAAAGGCAACATGGTTTTCCCTTTTAAACACTGGCTTATTTACAGAGGCCTCCAACCCTCTGAGAAATGAGTGAGACATGAAAATTTTAGGCAGGGGGCCCTGGCCTGACAGTCTAGTAACTGGGTCGGTAGGGAGGCCAGGATGGTGCCAGATTAACCATTGACTACAGACCAGGTAACGTCCACGTGGCGCCTCTCGTGAGTGAGGTAGATGGTCATCCTCTTGCTAGAGGTATCAGGGTGCCAACCCACGGCACGATGGAAGAGAATGATCTGCCCGGCTCAACGGCACAGGCTTTTGCCCAGGGCCGACTGAAACCCACAGCAACCCTCCAAAACAAACAGGTTACTCCGGGCAAGGTGGCCTCACGGAGCTGGACTCTTGCCCTGAGGCCTGCACACCACCAGCCTCCCTGGCTTTGAAACACAGCAGGAGAAATCAGACCGCCATGGTTACCTATTTCCAAAGTGGAGTTTGCGCCTGTCCTGCCTGTCAGGCTTCGTGTCACCACGGGGCTCGGGGGGGAAGAGCCCAGAGTGGCATCAGATGGAGGCTGCAAAAGGGATAAGGGAAGGGGGAAGAAGGAGAGAGGTTGCAAAGCAAAAGGTTTAAAAGCCGGTGAGGTTAAAGATCCCATCAAGGAGCTGAGAGCGGGACCAGGAGGAGGAGGGGCCCTGCAGTAGGGGGCAGGCGGGCAAGCAAGACTGGCGGCCATTACTTCCCGTGCAAGTCACTCAGCTCCACGTCATCCTTTCGGCGCTTGTGGGTGAAGAGTGAGGTGACTGGGTAGAGCTTGGCCTTGGCCTGGAACCGGTGTCCTGCGATGTCAATCTCATATTCTCCCCGGTTGATGAAATCTGCTGTCACCACCTGTTCTTCTCCAGTGTCCTCGGAAAAGTTGTGCACAAATCCCAGGCAGACGTGGCGCTCCAGGGTGTAGCTGTAGGCGCTGCTGGTAGTCTTGCCCGCGTACTGCCCGTTGCGGTAAATGGGCTCTCCCCACCAGGGCCAGAGGTCCAGGTCTGTGTCGTGATCGTCCAGGATGAACATGGTGAGGCGTTTGTACACTCCGTTCTGCTTCTGCTGCAGCAGGGCATCTCGGCCCATGAAATCCATCCCCTAGGAGAGAAGAGCAAGGCTGAGACGGGACGGACAAGCCGCGTGGCCTGAGAGCAGCCAGGGGCAGGGGCCCCCGGCGTCACAGCGCCAAGCCCCACTCCCAGGCTTCCCACGTGAAGAAGCTGCATTCACCATGTAAAAGATCTCCTCAGAGGACTTCTGTAACACAGGCACACATTTTATAAACCGATTTCAACCACAAGACCACATAGGAAAAAAAAAAGGAAGAAAAATCAAAAATACTTGTCAGATCTTAGAAAAATGTTTATATATACGTACACACACACATATATATAATCTAAACAAAAAGCCCATGCATAGGTATCGATGTTCACTATATATGTTTGCATGTACAGGAAACCTGAGCAGGACAGAAACTGAGTGATCATGATCAAATGGTGATTTTTAATTTTCTTGATACTTTTCCCTATCTTCCAAAATTAGTATAGATTACTTTTTTATCAGAAAAAGACTGTGGATCTGTACGATAGGCAAGGATTGCTAAGATATTAAGTTTAAAAAACAAGGTGTGATGAAGCAAGCATGTGGAATCCTCCAGCTAGGCTGAGGGGAGTGCATGCTGTGTGTTTGCACTGCCCGGAGCGCTCAAAGAGACACGCTACGCTGGTGCTTCTGCAGAAGCTCGCAGTGCAGTTCAGTGGGGTTCAGAGGTGGGAAAGAGACCTATTCCTATCCTCTTGACCTATGACTTTTTTAATGGTGTATTTACTTTTAAAAGAAACAAAATATGAGGCAAGTGAATATAAGATGAGTAATTTGTACAAATACCCGTGCATGTTAATGGAAAAACTTCCCTGAAAGCACTCAGTCTAAAGGAGAGCCAAGTGGGGCTCCTGGATGGCTCAGACGGAAGCACGCGACACTCAGTCTCGGGGTTGTACGAGGGAGGTGTGGGAAGCGCCAAGTGTTCACAGCCAGTTTTCATATCAGGACAGACATGTTTTTCATTCTAAGGGCATCCTCACTGGCCTCGTCCACCCAAGGCCATCCCAGGGCCTTCCACGTCAGCCCTTCCTTTCCTCTGGAGGATTCTGCTCCTGCGGTGGCGGTGGGGGACGCAGTGGGCTGTGCAGATACAGTACCTTCTCCAGTTTTACCCGAGACTCTCGTCCACATTCCAGGGGGGTGGTGAGGGTATTTAGATCCTGACCCCAGAAGGCAAAAAACTTCTCAATTCGAAGACTACGAAGAGCATAGTACCCAGCATTCCGGATTCCGTATTTCTGCCCAACACTCATCACTTCGTTGTACACATGCAGGGCATACTAGAGGGAGGAGACGAGACGTCAGTAACCCGCACACCTTTAGAATTCAACATGGGGGTGTCTGGCAGTGCTGATAGCAGATAACATTGACCTTGACAAGGGAGAAGGTCATATGAAATTCTCAGGATGTCTCATCCTTGACAAACCAAAGCACTACTGCTGAGGAGTAATGAGCCAGGGTTACCCCTAACCCCGACATAAGCTCCATGAAAGCAGTATCTTCCCCTTCTCTCTAGTGCCTAGGACAGGAAACAATCCTCAAGTAACACTCCCAGGTGTACTCTTACCATCCAGTCAGTGGCCAGGCTCCTAACTGCCTCTCAAACAGCCTGCTCATCTGCCCCTGGCTTTGTTTTCTCCCCACCCCCCCACGACCCCTTAGGCACTGCCATGCTGTGGAATGTGTCACACGGAACTCTATGTACAATGTCTGACTTTTCATAGGTGACAGCACATCTGAGAGACCCAGATCGAGTCACAGAGGAGCCAGGAAGGCAGTGTCCCCCCACCTGTGTCCCACAACAGCCAGCCTCATGGCATTCTATTCTTGGTTCCAGAAGCTGTAAGTATCAGATACCTTAAATAAACAAAGTTTGCCAAACAGAAAGCCAATGTTCAATCCCTGCCTAAACATACTCTGTGGAATCTAAAGCCCAGAACAGACTACATTATTTGCTTTAAAAACTGTAAAACAGAAAAAACAACAAGCAGAGAAATGCTGTACAATCACATTTACGTGTAGAATCTAAAACAAAAATGCAAACCCACAGATCAGAGTTGTGGTTCACAGAGGTGGGGAGTGCAAGGTGGGGGCGGGGGGAAGTGGAAGAAGAGAGGGCAGAGGACAGGACTTCCAGGTAGGAGACAAATGGAACTAGGAAGGGAGCAGACACCCTGAGAACTGCACGCCCCTGCTATGTGACCAAGGCTGAAGTTGTTAAGGGAGTGAATCCTAAGTGTTTTCACCTGGAAAACACCTTTTGTGTTTTTGATCATATTTATGAGAGATGAAGGACACTCATGAAACTCAGCACAGTAGTTCTTTCACAGGGCACCTCAGCCTGCCATGCTGTGCACCTCAAACCTGTCCAGCGGTGTGTTCCCATGACAGCTCAATAAAAGTGGAAGATGCAGAACCCCAGCTTTCATTGGTGTTGCAGTTCTTTCCCCTGGTGGGGTCCGCTGCCCTGCTGGTGGCACTCCTACAACTGAGTAGGCGCCTACCGAATGGGCCACGGCAGTCAGGATGCTGTGAACTTCGGCAAGAGCCTTCATGCTATGGAATCCACACCACACTGAATCCACACGCAAGCGGCTATGGCGTTTGAATGGGGCAGGGGGCAGGGCTGATAGGGAAATGAGAATAGGCTGGCTTCCCTGGTACATTTGCCCTTTGCTGCCTCAAGTGGAGTACTTAAGAGGAAGGCCAGGGAAGAAAGATTTAAAGTAGGTCCCCAGCACATACTCATTTTCTAAGTGCTGGGGATTTAGTGTGAACAAAACAATCTGCCACTTGCTGCCAAGTTCTGGAAGACATTCCCTCAAAGAGACATATGTATAGTTGACAAGTATAGTTAACATGGGTTTCAACTGCGTGGATCTCACGTGCCCATGGAATTTTCAATACAGTACCAGACTGTAAATGTATTTTCCTTAGAATTTTATTAACATTTTCTTTTCTCTAGCCTTTTGGATTGTAAGACTACAGTACACAGTATACATAGCACACAAAGTATGTATTCATCAACTCTTTATGTATCAGTAGGGCTTCCAGTTAACAGTGGGCTATTAGTGCAGGTCTCTGAGGAGTCTGAAGTTTTACACAGAGCTTTAGACTGAGTAGGGGGGAAGGTGCTTCTGACCCCCCAACATGACTCAAGGGTCAACCATATAACCTTACTGAGAATGAAAGTCAGCTTGAAAAGAACCCACGCAGGACACAAATCACTTCCTGGCCTCATGGAAAAATCATAAAAATGGGACCAGCCCAGGAAAATCAGAAGTAGAAACCAAGGCCTCAAGTAATAAAGCTGTTAGAACCACAGAGCCTTCCCTGCCTAACTGGGTTTTTCCAATTAATGACAGGCACTCAAGTGGCAAACCCGACTGACCCTGTGGCACTTCAGAATCAATCCCTACCTATATAGGCACAAGTCAACTACCTCTGTATGAGCTCTTCCAAAATAGTGAATAATCCCTTCATCTTAATCTTCTTATATTTGTCTGGACAAGCACATAACATTTCATGGGCTGGTAAATCCATGCTTCAGCTAATAACTAAAAAACAGCCTACCGCTCTAAGTAATGTGACTAACATCAAGAACAAGACAAAGATGCCTAGGATCCCTATTCCTTGTCATAGCTGGACAAGAGAAATTGTAGGAACAAAAGTTGTTAAGAATTCCTATTACTGTTGGTATATGGTAAGACTGGACCCTGAAAATTCCAGGGACTCAAATGAAAAATAACTAAGATAACTTAGTAAAGAAATAACACAATAGAAAAAATAGCTTTCAAAAATCATAATCACTTAGGGGCGCCTGGGTGGCTCAGTCAGTTAAGTGTCTGCCTTCAGCCCAGGTCATGGTCTCAGGGTCTTGGGTTCAAGTCCCCCATCAGGCTCTGTGCTCAGTAGGGAGTCTGCTACTCCCTCTACCTTTGCCCCTCCCTACCACTTGTGCTCTCTCAAATAACAATCTTTTAAAAAAAATAATCACTTAGAAGATAACGGAACAATGCTACCCTTTCTCATTCACACCACCACCACCGAAAGATTTTTATGCCTGTATCAAGAAAACTTCAAAAACCCCTGAAAGTCACACACAAAAAAACTTGAATAAAAACTAAAAGGCATTCTTTGTAAGATTCAACATGTCAGTTCTTCCTAATGTATAAATGGAACATAATCCAAAAAAAAAAGTCCCCCAAAATGGTGTTTTTTACTAGATAATTATAAAGTTTCCAAGGGGGAAATAAGGAACACGAAGGTTTTTTCCCCAGATTTTCCAAGCACTGGAGGATAAGCACTACCAAATATTAAGATATCTAATAAAGACTCAATAATTCAAACAGTGTGATCCTGATCATGGCTAGACCAAGGGAACAGAATAAAAATCTAGAAATAAGCCCAAATACATACAGGACTTTAGTATCTGGTAAGGGTAGAATGTCAAATCAGTTGGTTATTCACATGGAAAAAAAAGTTTGATCAGTATCTCATGAAGTACAGCAAGAGACAATGCAAAATGATGGAGCACTGAAATATTTTTTAAAAACCACAACCCTATACAACAGAATACAACTATAAAAGCACTAGAAGAAAACTGGAAAACTTTTACAGTCCTGGAGTGCAGAAGTCCCTTCTATGTATCAAACTCTAGAAGGCACAAAAGATTAACTCAATTACATAAAAATAAAAAAATTTATGTAACGTGCAACATTTCTCATAATTTTTTTTCTCATAATTTTTTTTAAAAAAACCTACTTGGCAAAGACAAATGGAAAGAAAAATGACAAACTGAGGAGCACCTGGGTGCTCAGTTGGTTAAGATTCTGACTATTGGTTTCAGCTCAGGTCACAATCTCAGAGTGGTGAGATCGAGTCCCACATTGGGCTCAGTGCGGAGTCTGCCTGTGACCCTCTCCTTCTCTACTCCTCCCCCTACTCTTGAAAAAAAATCTTTAAAAAAATGACAAATGACAAACTGGGAAAAAAATTACAACTCAGCAGCAAGGATTGATTTAGTGCCTAGAAACTGGTAAAAAGACCAATCATTCAATAGAAAAATGTACAAAGGGTATGACCAGAACATTTATTAAGCATTTACTAAGTGCCAAATAACTTCTCTAGGTGCTGGGGATATAAACATTAAAACAGACAACACTGCCTTGAGAGAACTTACCTTTAAACAAGGGTAATCTGATGAACTAAATAAAGAAAATACATTTTATCAGACAATGGTAAGCACTATGGAGCAAAACAAAACAGGGAAAGCAGAGAGGGAGAACCGGGGGTAGAGGGGTAGCTGCGCCCATTAAGGCCTCATCCTGAAGATGCCATGTGAACAATCTGAAGCAGGTGTGGCTGTGAGGACACTCTATGTGGGAGAAGGACACGCCAAGGAAGGGGAACAGCAAGTGCAAAGCTCGAGATAGGGTGAGGTCCGAAGAACAGCATGGAGGATGGGCAGGCAGGAGTACGTGGGTCCTACAGATAAGCTTTTACTTGGAAATGGATTCTGAAAAGTTGCTTCACACATGAAGACAATTAAAAGCTCAATGACGGTTCTGTACCTATCAGCCAAAGCGTGAAAAAGCTGTCTTGGTGCGTGCACACACACGCCAAGCGGAGACACTCGTACGCAGAACCTCAAACAGCAAAGGACAGCAGAGGGCTACAACCATTAATGTCTATTGGTACCAGACTAATAAAATACATTATGATTCAATGATTTGATGGAATACTAACCACTGTTAAAACAGAAAGAGGAAGCTCTTCTCTTTAGGTACTGACCGGGAAGAACCTCTATGAGAAATCGTTAAGAGATCAAGATCAACAACAGCAGAATGCTTTCATCTGTGTTTCTGAAAAAGGGCTTGTGAATGTCTCTGAATTTGCTTGCATATGCACAGAAACTGCTGACATGACCTACAAAAACCAATACTTGCTTCATTAGTGGTGGGTGGTGGGAACTGGTCGGATGGCACTAAATCCTTCCTACAAGTTTTTATGTTTAAATCATGTAAATGGGGATCCCTGGGTGGCGCAGCGGTTTGGCGCCTGCCTTTGGCCCAGGGCGCGATCCTGGAGACCCAGGATCGAATCCCACATCAGGCTCCCAGTGTGCATGGAGCCTGCTTCTCCCTCTACCTATGTCTCTGCCTCTCTCTCTCTCTCACTGTGTGCTTATCATAAATAAAATAAAATAAAATAAAAAAAGTTTAAAAAAAATAAATAAATCATGTAAATGTATTTCTTCTTCAAAAACAGTATGTAACTTAATTCAGAATGTTCAAGTCCCTGTATTGCAGCCTTTCTCAGTTCCCAAGGCCTGGTCAGACAGGGCTCTCTGGCCCCGCCAGTGTCCAGCAAGCCACCTTCCTCTGTTGAGGCTCACCTCAATGGGGATATAAAGCATGAATCCCGGCTCTCCTGTGTGAGTCATGCTCATCACCCGGATCCCATTCGCGTAGCCCACGCTCATCTCCTGTGGAAGCAAAGGGAGAAGGGCAGCACAGAGGCTCTTCAGAGAAGTGAGGGCTCCATGTCTGCTAAAGTGATGAACACCTGAGGTGAACCTCTCCTGAGCTCTGCACCCTCTGTCTGACCCTAAAGGGGATACACATGAATGAAAGAAATTCATCCTCAAAGTGGTCTGTTTCCAAGTATTGGGGTCACCAGGAAAGGAGTACAATCTCTCCAGTCTCTCTTCTCCAGAATGCTAGCCAAGCTGCTGGTGGGAAGTTGAACCAGTCTTTATAAGCATGAAACCTTTCTTTTTGCAAAGTCCTACTAAAGATTTGTTTTCATCGGCATCAGGAGCACCAAGGACCAGGTAAATGTCTTCTTGGGGTGGGGGGGCGGGGGCAGGCAGTGGGGGGTTGGTTGTGCTCTGGTGGTCAAGTCCTGGGCACCTGCCCTACAAAACAGGATGCCTGATGACCACAGAACATGATGCACCTGCTACTCTGGGGTCAGAGACCAGGCTTCTCACACTCAAAACGTGTTCGTAGCAGCTCAGTTACCTCATGGGCCTCTGACACAATCACTGTTCCTATCATGGAAAGTGGTAGGTCCCAGATGCCACTAAAGCAAACTATTCCCATGAGGAGCCCAACATGACATGCTCCTCTGTAGGCTCATGCATGCAGATCACTCGCTCAGGAAGCAAATGGTACAGGGACCCTCTCCGGCCGATGGCTAATGCAAGAGTTTTCTGTTGCTCTCACTCCACCATGGAGAAAAAGGAAAACTATACTGCCAGTAGGTGGATCCAGCTTGGGTTTGAACTTCAGAGAGCGTCCATCAGTAACTGGCAGCTGTTTGTTACAGGTTACCAAACCCACTAGTCTGTTTGGGACTCTCATCAGTATTTAGTTCAGGTTTCTTTACACAATTACAAATTGCTACTGTTGCCAAATTTAAGAAACATAAGCTGTTTAGAGATTCGCCTAAACTGCTTCTCACATGGAGATGCCACATACACAGAAGTTACTCTCTGAAGGGAAAGGGGGAAGCGCTGCCAGGAGAGGGACCTGACCTAACTACCATTTTTTGGCATCAGCATCATAATCCTTTAAAACTTACAATATTTAATCCACTGCTACACAAACACAAAACACTAAATATATAGGACTGATATTCTGAGAAGTTAAATCCACTTCAAAGATATTCTAATGCTTACTGAATAAGGAGAACTGGAAGGGTAAAAAATTTAAAAAATGAATTTACTCAGTCATTTGTTTACTTAATAAAAGCCAGAATACCCTTTGTGGGCATTAATGCTACAATAAGAACATGTAATTGCCATCCCCATAAAAGAAATATTCCCTGCCCATTTAAAACTAAAACTTTGGGGGATCCCTGGGTGGCGCAGCGGTTTGGCGCCTGCCTTTGGCCCAGGGCGCGATCCTGGAGACCCGGGATCGAATCCCACATCGGGCTCCCAGTGCATGGAGCCTGCTTCTCCCTCTGCCTATGTCTCTGCCTCTCTCTCTCTCTCTCCGTGACTATCATAAATAAATAAAAAATTTAAAAAAAATAAAAAAATAAAAAAAATAAAACTAAAACTTTGGGACGCCTGGAGTGTCTGCCTTCGGCTCAGGGCGTGATCCTGGGGTCTATGGATTGAGTCCCACATCGGGCTCCCTGAGAGGAGCCTGCTTCTCCCTCTGCCTGTGTCTCTGCCTCTCTGTGTCTCTCATGAATAAAATCTTAAAAAAGAAAAAAAAAAAAGCTAAAACTTTATTAGCACTTACCTTGCAAAACAGACTTGGGAAGTGGTCTGGAGTCATAGGAGCATAGGACAGCTCAGACAACACATCCACAGCCCGAGGACCAATCAGATTGAGGGCTAAACGAAAAGAACAAGAGATGCTCATCCAGGTAACAGCTGAGCCAAAGAGAAAAGTCTGTTTTGGACACCCCGGCCAGGGTGTTGAAACCGTAAAACCAACCTTTTGGTTAGGTGATCCAAGGGTGGACACAGAGCACCCCAGTTTTGGGGAACACACCTCTAAATGCAGCTGCTGAATGCTGGCAAGAGAGAGCGTACTTCCTCTTCCCAGGTACACAGGGAGACAACATCCCATAGCCTCAAATGCAGTTAGATAGGGTTGTGATCTGTTCCGGCCAACAGGCTAGGAGCCCGCTTTCAGTTCGCACTGTCTCCTCCCCAGCATTGCTACGTGACAGGCACAGCCCAATCCCAAATCTGCACATGGAGGAGAGCCCTGAGGAGAGCTGCCCAACCACCTTGGATCCCATCACATGACAGCAGGTTGTGGTAATTACACAGCAACCTCATAGGCTGGAAAACAACTGTGGTTCTATAGTTTCCCAATCAGGTAGCAAGAAGTTAAATGGAGTTACTGCTATGATGAACTGGTGGTGAGGGCCTGCTGGGACAAGGGGCAGGAATTTGTTAAGTGGGGGTTGGGCAGGTCTTAAACCTGGAATGAGGAGATAGAAGGGGAAATAGAAGTCCCAACAGGACTGCTGAGGAGGAGATCATCAGAAAATTAAGTCATCCTCAAAACTTATTCACTCACTTAAAAAAATAAGGAGAAATTCTGAAGAAAATAATACTTAAGTAATAAACTTAAAAATGCTTTTGGGGGCTTCTGGGTGGCAGTCATTTGGGCATCCGACTATTGATTTCTTCTCAGGTCATGATCTCAGGGTTGTGAGATCAAGCCCTGAGTTGGGCTTAGCACTCAGCATGGAGTCTGCTGACAAATCTTTTTTTAAAAAAGACTCATTTATTTTAGAAAGAGCGCATGCACATAGGAGGGAAGATAGGGAGAGGAAGAGAGAGAATCTCAAGCAGACTCCAGGCTGAGCACAGAGCCTGACAGAGGGCTTGATCTCATGATCCCTGAGATCATGATGTGAGACAAAATCAACAGTGGGAGCCCAACGGACTATGCCACCCAAGCACCCCATCAAATAGGTAAGTAAATATAAAAAGAAAAAATACCATTCAAATGACTGACCCATTCAATATCTGACCAATACCTGCGCTCCTCCACACTGGCTATAGGGGATAGAGCAGTGCACAAAACCGAAAGTGAAGCACAACTCACTCCACACCTCACTGACAGAATGTGGGTATTAGAGATCGACATATGACCAGAGAGGCTCTTATATGCCTCTCACTCTGACCCCACTTCTGAACATCAAACATTAAGAAGACAAATGGAGAAGATATGTGGACGGACTGGTGGTTTCCCATGCAGCTGATGGCCTGGGCCCAGCTCACCGGTGTATTTCCAGGTGACGTCCTCCAGGAGCAGGTTGCTATCTTCCGGCATGTGTTTCTTAAGCCAGGCCCAACAGTGGACCTGCTGGTCAGTTGGGGAAATCATGAAGAAGCTGAAAGGGAGGCAGAGAGTAATGAGAGCCAGGCAGCAGACAAGGGGTCAGGAAGCAGGCAAGTTAATTCATTTCAAAGCGACCAATGAGCACAAGACTGGCAAATGGTCTGAGCTTTCAGAGAGGGCCAGTAGCACCTAATTCCCGGATCTACCACACAAGGACCAAACAGAAGACTCTGGCTTCCTGTTAGTGCCAAGATAGCTACTACCATAAGCAAACACATCTGCCCTCTAGGGTGACTGATCTGTCCACATCGAGTTCTACAGAATCTGGGGTGTTCTCTCTCCTTCCCTTGTGATTTGTGTTGCACTGCCAACAGACGAGGCAGGAGCTGCTGAAACCTCTTTTTCCTCAGTATATACTCCCTCCCGGGTGAGTGAGCTGGGGGCTCTGCTCTACTGCATCTCGTCCTCAGAGGGCGGGTGGGGGGGCAGGGGGGCCTCACCTGCGCTTGCTCAGGCGCGCTATACTGCAGTCATTCTCGTAGCCCCCGCCCTCGTTGAGCATGCCGGTGTGCACGATGTGGCCCACGGGCACATCCAGGTCATTGGAGAAGAGGTACTGTAGAACTTCCAGGGCCTGGTCCCCGGTGGACTGCAGGGTGAGGGAGCAAAGCAGAGCGCGTGAGCACAAGCACATGTGGCCAGGTGACACAGTCCACCATGCAGAGTGACTTGCTGAGGAAACTCCTCTGGTCTCTGTGAGCAAGGTCTATGGATTTACTCCACTCAAGAAGCTCCAGAGAAAGCTAGCTCTGGAGTCGAAGGAAAAGTGGGCCTCTGCAAGCAGACTAAAAGAGCTAAAAATTCAGAAAACCGGTATAATACAGATAAAAAATGAAAATATACCAGAGTTCTTATAGAAGTAGTTTTAAAGTGACAGCAAAGAAGGTGCATTCATGTATATGCACAGGGTCCTCCTCTATTCTTTTGTTCCCAAGCACTTACTGTTATTTCAAACTTTGTGAAAGAAGACATGTCGATGACACACACGGCCTCCTTACAGCACTTGACTTCAGATTCCACGATGTCGAACCAGTCTGGCTTATAGAAAGTCTTGCTCTGCTCCAGTGCTAGGAGGTCTGCGGACACAATGAAAGGAAATGAGAAAAGAGATTTCTATCGGGGACTCTCTATATACATGTTGGTATAGTTTGAAGGTTTTTCTTCTTTATTCTTCTAGGAACACATTCTAGCTGTAATACATTTTAAATGGGTTTTATTGGTTCTTAGAGCAAAAAAGAACAAAAATGAGAACGGGCCCTCTTACCCTTGTCCGGTGGCACAAAGTACTTTGGTCTCTCAAATCCATGTTTCTCCATCCACCTGGCTCCTTGCGCATCCAGCCGGTCATAGAGAGGAGAGGTGCGCAACTGCCTCCCGGTCTGGAAGTCCCAACGGGGAACCTTCAGGTCATACAGCAGAGCTGGAACAGAATAGAACAGTCTCTGCAAGCCCAAACTGCTGGGCCGGGAACACAACATCCACCAGAACCAGGAGCTGCTCCTAGTCACAAAAACACACTCTCCAGGCTAATGGACCTAATGTGCAAACAGTACCCAGTGTAACAGGCCGGCTCCAAAAGAAAGAATAATGCTGCAAGAGCCACTGTCATCCCTCCGTGGGTACGTAGCTGTGAGCCACACAGATCCAGGTCTCTGCTCACAACTATCATTTCAAATCCATAGGCAGAAACCGCAAGCAGGAGGTCAGAATTCTCGGCAGAAGGCAGCTGCAGCACAAGCATGCCGGGGCTGCAGTGTGCAAATGTGGCACATGCTTCTTTACATAGTGCCTTTGTCACTGAAACCTCACAACTGGTACAGACATTTCCTAACACCTACCCATTTCTGAAGTGAAGGGGCCCACAGCCTTGATTTTGTGGCTCTGAAATCGGACAGGTTACATAGTCCTGTCCCAGTGACATCACATAACAAAGCCAGGTCAGAATTCATTTCTCTTGTGGCTAATCAGCAACAGCAGTTTGTAAAAATTGCCAGAAAGAGTGTGATCTCTAGTCCCTTGCACAGGGAAGACCTGACCTTACAGCATTCCAGATAAAAGGGACAACAGGGAGGGGACGCTAAGAGATCCAAGAGAAGGAGCCACACTGGCTGCTCCACCTTGTGACGATTTTTCAATCTCCTCTCACTCTGAAGGTCCAATTTACACTTTCCCCAGTTTCTATCATGTGAGAACCAGAGACAGCCATCATGTTCTCAAGGACAAACTTAAGCTCCATTATGATTTGCACAGATTCTAAACGAACTATGCCTGGGGAAGTCAGGACTTATGGCAGGTCAACATTTTAACTAAAATATTTATTAAAATTGAAGAACCTTAGTGGCCACCCACACTGCTGGCCAGACCCCGTGACTCCCACAGACAGTTCTCTGCCACAGGCTAGAGGAGCATGCAGGTGCTAACAGTTATCTAAAGCCTCATCATCAATGGAACCCCGGCTACTAAACCAACAATTCACTGTTAACCAAGAATGGTGGTTGCAACCAGTGTAGAAATTTAGCTGTGAGCAGAAATATGCCCCAAATATTCAGGTACATTTTGGCAGTCTCAGAATAGTTCCTCAGTATAGGACAATGACACGACAGTCTGATTTGGTTCAATTCCTGATACAAAAGCTGGCTCTAACAGCTTGCTAGAAAATAAATCAGAGACAAGGTAACAAGTGAAAATAAAGAGCCTTTCAAAGTTGGAGGGAAGTGAGAACAAGGAGAAAAACAGAAATGTACATTCTGTATTTACCCAAGAAATGGTTTCCTACCTTGCTAGCATGTTACAGTTAATGGCAAAGATCACTCAGAGAAGCTTGAAGCTTTGAGAATAACCTGGCAAATTCTCTGCCATGGAAAGCACACCATGATCACAGATAAAAGAGGCAGCAAGAGCATTACCTGGCATTCTAGGCAAAGTGGAAAGCAGATGGCAAACACTAGGAATCTACAAGAAGCTGCTGCGGGGACTGGACAGCAACCAGCACCTGAAAGTCCTAGTCTGCATTCCTGTTCCCCGAGGTTAAGTAGAAAACAATATACTAAAGAGACTGTCCCACAAATGTCACATGGGGCTTCATGCCCCAACCAAACATCAGAAGCCTGGCTCACAGCAATTATTACACAACTGAAGGAAAAACCTGCCCCCACTCAGAATGATCACACAGGCTCGAGGGAAGATCCCTTCAGCGAGGTGCAGCTGGGCCAGAGCTCCACTCACGCATGACTTCCATGACCCGGTGGCGCAAAAAGGTGCGGCTGCTCTGGAGTGCTCCAAAACGCTTCAGGTCCAGTTCCCAGATGTTTTCTGAGGGATAACCGTGCACCATCCATTCGGCGAGGTACCTGTTTAGATGTGGGGGAAGTTGCTGGGCCTCAGATGGGACGCTCTCCCTACTGTACACGGAATCAAGAACCAACAGAAACATCCTGTCTGGTCACAGATTGGTTGAAAATTTGGGGCAATTTCCTTAACTTTTCTAAACAAATATGTATCTGCTCTCAAAACCACTACGATGATTTTAGCTCTAATAAGATTCCCTAGAAGTGTTCTAAAAATAAGCCACATCTATTAAAAAAAGACTAAAATAAAATTACAAATGTACTCTAATTTATACATCCAATGGTTTTTTTCTGGAAAACCCTCAGGTCGTTATACAACTATCTGACCACATTTCTGTTCCAAACACTTTTGGTAACTCCTCTTCCATAACTGTTTTCAGAACCATTCTACAAGCCACTAAAGAAAAAAATGGCCTCATTAATAAATTTAAAAATTTAATTGCGGTAAAATACACAGAACATGACAGAACATAAAACAGAACATAAATTTACCATCTTCATCATTTTCATGTGTAAGGTTCAGAGGCATTAAGGTACTCTGAACGGCTGTGTGACAGTCCCCACCATCCACCGCTAGAATTCATTCATCATCTTCCCAAACTGAAACTCCCTCCCCTGACCCCAACCCTGGCCATCGCCCCTACACTCTGAAGTAACTCACAAAAGTGAAGCCACACAATATTTGTCCTTTCTGACTGGCTTATTTTAACTGGTACATAATTTTTTTAAAAAGACCCACCTTAGGCAACCCAGGTGGCTCAGCGGTTTAGCGCTGCCTTCAGCCCAGGGCCTGATCCTGGGAACCCGGGATCAAGTTCCACGTCGGGCTCCCTGCATGAAGCCTGCTTCTCCCTCTGCCTATGTCTCTGCCTCTCTCTCTCTCTCGCTCTCTCGCTCTCTCGCTCTCTGTGTCTCTCATGAATAAATAAAATCTTAAAAAAAAAAAAAGACCCACCTACTCAGCATGATCATCTGTCTTACTCACAGTACTTAACGGTTTCCAAACTCAAATGCCTTCAAAGGATCAACATTTTTTTAAAAAGATTTTTATTTATTTATTCATGCGAGACACAGAGAGACAGAGACAGGCACTAAACCGCTGAGGCACCCATTTGTCCCAGGATCAACATTTGTAACTGCTGCAAGAACTGAAAAGTACAGCCCACAGGCTCCAAGAACAATTCCAGAAGAGGAGTTCCCAAAATACTTTGCACGATGACACTTCTGGAACATCCGCAGTCATTACTTTGAAATGGACAACTCTCAAATTAGGTGTACCTCTTCCTCATTAACATACCGGGTTATACCTGGACATTACACACATCAGGAATAAGTAACTCTAGGAAGGAAGCAGCCCCACCAGCAGGGTGTCAGCAGGAACACTTACCTCCCAGCCCCTCCACCAAAGGAGATGCCAGCAGAGTTCATTCCTGCCAGGACAAAGTAGCCCTGCACCAAAGGAGACTCGCCCAGGATGCACCTCATGTCTGGGGTGAAGGTCTCGGGGCAGTTCACCAACTTCATGATCTCCAGAGTGTCCAGTTCAGGCATGCGCCGCAGGAGGGAACTCAGCAGGGGCTCTGAACCCGAAACACAAACCCAAACATGGTCCTCAGCTTTAGGGGATTCAGAAACTTCCCAATCCACGGGCTTCCCTACTCCCTCCCTCTCCTTGCAGAGAAAATTTCCTGAAAGAGACTTTCTCAGAAGAGCCAAATGGGCCCTGACCAGAAAGCAGAAACCATGGTGGAATTAAGGGGCAACCCCACAAAGTGCATGGCATACAGACTGAGAAAAAAAGACACTCTTCAGAATGACCAGAAGCTGTAGGAGGGCACACAATACACGAGCGTCTAGGCAAGATCTCCAAGGGAGCAGTACTTGGGGACAAGCTCTTCCATAGCACCCAAGGGGACATGCAGTCAAAGCAAGGATTTCCTAAACTGGACCAGCTGCAAAAGACAAGTCCTTGGCCTGTGTGCCAGTGAGCCCACCATCTGGGAATTATTCCACTAGGACAGTGGCAACAGATGAAACCAGACTGGAGCTGGCAGGAGAATCCATATACTATTCTCTCCACTTTAAAAGTCTGAAATCTCCCACAATAAAAAGTTTATTTTTAAAAAAAAAGTCCAGGGATCCCTGGGTGGCGCAGCGGTTTAGCGCCTGCCTTTGGCCCAGGGCGCGATCCTGGAGACCAGGGATCGAATCCCACGTCGGGCTCCTGGTGCATGGAGCCTGCTTCTCCCTCTGCCTATGTCTCTGCCTCTCTCTCTCTCTCTCTCTCTCTCTGTGACTATCATAAATAAAATAAATAAATAAATACATAAATAAATAAATAAATAATTAAAAAAAAAAAGGCCATTAAGGATAGGAGGGAAAACTCTTCATTATAGACCCTTTTATCTTTTGAACCTGGACTATGGGACTGTATTAACTATTTAGGAAACAAAAATAAAATTATTACAAAATCAAGTTGTATATAAA
Source organism: Canis lupus dingo (assembly GCF_003254725.2). Classification (NCBI taxonomy): domain Eukaryota; kingdom Metazoa; phylum Chordata; class Mammalia; order Carnivora; family Canidae; genus Canis; species Canis lupus. The sequence continues at coordinate 76,382,320 of NC_064247.1, forward strand.
TACCAGATCACTATGATGTACACCTGAAACTAATACAATATCATAGCTCAATTCTTCTTCGATACAAAAAAAATAAAACCTGAATAGAAGACCATATTAACAAAAAAGATTCTGCTTTCTAAAAATTTCTTCTTCAATCTTACATGCCATCCTACAAAAAAGTCTCCTTCTAGCCTAGAATTTCAGCAATGGTTTTAGGTAAGTAATTAGCCAGAGGTCCCTTGACCAAGATCTTCGTCCCCTGAATCTGCTACCCAGTTCGCCTTAGACCAGGTGAACTCTGTAGACTGCCCCCTGGGAGCACCTCGTGGGGTGGTGACAAAGATCAAAGAAAGAACTCTTCTTGAAAATGCTTTCAAAAGATAGCATCTTAGACAAACACAGGACATTATAGTCATCCTCTAGTTCACACACCAAAGTGATCCCAGTCTTCCTGCAGATTCTGAATCTCCAGCTGGTTCTTGCCCTCAGTGAAGATTGGCTTCGGGTTCTTCTCAAAGCCCCCAGACAAGATGCCACCCTGCCAGTTCCGGATATAAATTCTTCCATCAGCATCCACAATAGCTGAGGAAGGGAAACAACAAGGGAGTGGGGGACAGAAGAGAAAAACAAGGTTTAGAGGTAGGCCAACTTTCTAAATGGACAGAAAAAGCAGAACAAAAACACCATTACTGGCTTTATTAGCGAAAGAGCATCCAGTAAACACAGATCTTCTGAGATCATTGGGAAGGATCTTCCCTCTCAGATTTACAGTGGAGACTATTTCCCTGGTCGTCCCTAACCTCAGCAGTTAACCTAGAAGCTCTAATTGGTCCTCACAACCAAACTACGGAACTACCACAATGCCATGAAAAAGCCTAGCAGAAAGGGGGGACCTCAAGCCCATTCTAGGGATTGAGACCTTTCAAGTGATGTCAAGCCCTCCCCTGTGGCGCTTGGGGCCATGGAGCCATGTGATTCTGTAGCTTACCTAATAACCTCTCTACAACTATATGTCATTCACGTCAAAAACTCCAGGTTGCATTCCAAATATTCTCAATTTGGACCTCTGTTTGGGATTGCAATTAGCTTATAAAACAAACCAACCAAAAACTGCTTCAATGGAATGCCTGTTTTTGTCCATCCTTTCATAAAGAGCTCTTAGAGAAAAAGTAGAACTGGGTCCGCCTCCTTATAACATGCTCCAGAAAAGATAAGGCTCTTTCGAGCATAGTCTGTCCTGGGCAGAAAGTCTTCCTTTTCAGAGGACAGGACAGTGGCAAGGAAACAATATTAAAAACAAAGCAGAAGTCCTCACTTGGTGTGTTGCTCTGCAGAGGGGTCTCCAAGGGGCGAGTCAGAAGGTAGAAGTGTTCGCAGGCATGTAACGGGATACTAACCGGCTCCTCGTTGGACAGACCCAGCTCGTATGCCCACTACAAACTGGACAGATTGATTTGTGAGTGGGAAGAGGAAGAGGAAGACAAATGAGCAAGTTTAACCGCTTGCAAAGAGTTTGATTTCAAGTGGCCTGTGTGCACTCTGGCCCCGATGTCAGGGGCAGGGAGACAAGCTGTAGCCTGCTATACACAGTTATGTAGATGGGGAGCAACTTTATACTTCTTACACCATAACAATTATTCTTGACCAAAGAATTAGAGATTTAATAGCTAGTAAAAGGAGCTCATGGGGGGCAAGTGAGGCCCTTTTAACAAAAAGCCTGGCCTCGACTACAAACCCCAGACACCATCCCACTCGGCCTTCATTCACAAGGTAAAAAGTACCCCTAGGTCACCTAAAGACTAGAGTGGAAAGCAAGGGACCAATCTGCCTTAAAAGTAGAAGCAGCTTAGTATTCTAAACTGAATCCATGTTCCCAACACAAAAAAAACAGCCTCATGGGATGCCTGGGTGGCTCAGCGGTTGAGCGTTTGTTTGCTTTCAGCCCGGGCCAGGATCCTGGGGTCCCGGGATTGAGTCCTTCATTGGGCTCCCTACATGGAGACTGCTGTTCCCTCTGCCTGTGTCTCTGCCTCTCATGAATAAACAAAAGCTTAAAAAAAATTGCCTCATATTTTATTTGCCAGGTTGCAGAATGAAAGGAAATATCATAGAAGACCCAACGCCAAGGATTTCTGTCAATGCCCGACTGTTTCACAGACTTCCTGGCCAGGAGAGCACCGATTAACCTGGGGTGGAGGAAGGAAGAGGTCACCCCAGTGCTCCTCTCTGAGGACCAGCTAGAGGTCTTCTGATTTAGAGTAAAGGATTCTGAGGTTTCTAGTCCAAACAAGGAACATGTGGTCCCTGACGTGTGCTTAGCCCAACACAGTACTGACCCTACGTTTCTACACCTAAAATCCCAGAGGTAACAGTTAAGTGAGAAAGTCAGTGACACAGTACAGCTGGTAACCTACCTGACCAGCACAGTTGACAAAATACTGGCACTCGATCTGTCCTTTATCTGTCTCCACACCAGTAACCTGACCTTTCTTGACCATTACATGAAGAACGCTTGTCCGGTCATAGATCTGAACACCTGTTGCAAAGAGTTAGAAAAAAAGAAAGAGTTAGGTGCATCCAACCTCTGATGACGCAGAATTAAGGCCTCTGCACCAGATTCTCAACCCCCAAGAAATGCTGAAAATGCCAGATCAGTGCTTTATTTAAAAAAACAAAATTCCCAGGAACCACATCCTGAGACTACATCAGTGTGCCTCTTCCAAGACTGAGAACAGCAGGTGACTGTAATACACAGCTCAACTCCCAGAGTCACAAAAGGCATAGGAGAAAAAATTCAAATACAGCATTTTAAATCCTAATTCACCCACGCCTCGGATCAGTTCATCTGAAGTGCAGAACACCTTAGACACTGGTTAGTGCTCCCCTCATTCATTCCAAACCCAGGACATAGTCAGCTGTGGATCCAGTCCTCACTGTGGCTTCTTGACCTCGGAGCCTCTCTGATTCTGTGTGTGTGTGGGGGGGGGGGGGGGGGGGGGATTTCTAGGAGCCTGAAGTGCACACTGCTTAGTATAAAAGCAGTTCTTATAACTTTAATAAGAAAAATGTGGCCCTAAGGAAAAACATTAACAGTACATTCAAACAAATATTGTGAGAGCCAGTGTTCAAAACCAGAAGGCAAAAAAACAAAACAAAACAAAACACAGAAGGCGAGCTGGTATCAATGCTGATGGTAAGATACCTTCCTACGTAAACTCTTCCTTCCTCACCCAGACACCTCCTTACCATTTTGGGAGGCAGCACTTGCCAGGGCGAGAGCCACATCAGCAGAGGACACCACTGCATCCTCGGGAACATGCATGGCCCCCACCAGGTCGTGCACGTTGAGGAGAGGGTGAAGTTCGGCGACTTTCTTGGGGGAGATGATCTCAGAAGGGATGCCTATGACACTGCCGCAGAACACAAGGGGACAATGACATGCATGGCCCTCTGGCAAGAGGTCAGTCTGACAGGAGCGTCGGGACAGGCTTCTAGCCTCATACGTACTTCAGCCTCGAGTTGATGCGCTTCAGGGAGATCAGCCGGTCCTGAGTTTGGGCCAGAAAGATCGAGCCTGTCCTTATGTAACCTGTAAGGAAAACCAGCCCAGACTAAGCAGATCAGGCCACCTGCAGGGGCCAGGAGGGGGGCGAGCCCACTAGACTACAAGCTAGACCAGTGAGGAGTCCTGGCACTACCACCATCCAGACATCCTCAGCTAAGATTTTGGAAGATCAAGTGAGATTTTCATGTACATCTTAAATAATCACTCTTAAAATAAAAATGAGAAGTACTGTTTTTACAAAGCCTTTTGGAAAAGAATGTAGCTCAGAACCCATCTCTTTCTTCAGTCTTTTTAGGCTTTCTCCTCCTGGTTTTGGTGGGAGAGTGACCCGTGATGTAGGCCACTCACATCAGCACCCAGGGGCTGAGACAGGGCCAGTGGGAATGTGGCTGAAGCTCAGCCAATCAGGTCCTCCTGGGATACTGTGTCTGGAGCAAGTGAGAGAATGGCTGTGGAGGCCAGTCCTCTCTGAAGCAGCAGCGTCCTGCCAAGTGGGCCCTGTTTCAGCTGAGGGGCTGCCTGCTGTGGGGTCCCCATGGCCCAGCCTCCACACTGCCTCCTCCAGCTGGCAGCCTCCTGCCAAACTGACTGGCTCCAACAGCCTTCCAACCAACTCCTTTTTGCCCAAGTTGGTCAGAGTCAATTCTTGTTCGTTGCAATGAATATTCCTGACACAACCATGATCACGCTTGGGTGAGTGACAATCTCCCTAACATGCAGACTCTCAGTTCTGATGATGAAAAAGCTGAATCAATCAGGGTATCTTTTTAAAAGGCAGCACAGGAGGATCACCTAAATATTTTTTTATCTAGTTTGAAATCTTCAGGGAAATATGCCCTTCCCTGACATTACAAGAATGTCTCAATTGGAGAACTGACATTTTAGAGACTGATTTTTAAAAACTGTAGATAGACCAGACCAGTGCAGTGATCATGGTCACTGACTTGGAAGCTAATCACACTCTGAGTCTCACCTGCAGACAAAGGCTTCAGCAGTCACTTCCAGTCACTACCAAACACTCTTCATGGGAGGACAGTGCCACTGTGCACAAAGCTAACACATCACGGTACACACATGATGTCAAATCGCACTCTTCCAAACAGAACCAGCTGCCATAACAGCATATCACTGGTTCACAAGATTAATGGCCTACTGTATTCCCACAGAGGACTCTAAAAGTTTGGTCTAGACCTTTCTGACATAAAATTTGCTTTAACACAGGTTTGAAGCTGTAAAACAGAACTCTTACATTCAGTAAGAAGATAGACATCTGATATTAAAAGACAAGTCACAGAAGAAATATGAATGGCCAATAAGACTACAATACAGGGAGACACCAGGTGGTTCAGTGGTTGAGTGCCTGCCTTTGGCTCAGGGTGTAATCCCATGGTACCGGGATTGAGTCCCACACCAGGCTCCCTGCACGGAGCCTGCTTCTCCCTCTGCCTCTGTCTCTACTTTTCTCTCTCTGTGTCTCTCATGAATAAGGGGATAAAATCTTCAATTAAAAAAAAAAAAAGACTACAATATAATGTTTAACTGAAAAAGATGCAATTTGGAATCTGATTACTTTTTTCATCTCTCAGATTACCAAAAATTAAAACAATACCGTTGGGGTAGCTGGCTGGCTCAGTCAATAGAGCACAAGACTCTTGATCTTGGGGTTGTGAGTTTGAGCCCCATGTTGGGCATAGAGATTACTTAACAAAAAATAGAATGAAAAAATAAAACAATACCCAATGTTGAGAAGACGCTAAAGAAATAAGCACTCACACACATGATTGGTGAGAGGGGATACCTCTTTTGGAAGATGATCTGGCAATACCTATCAGTTTAAAACACAGACACCTTTCGCTCAAATTATCAACTGACTACATCTACCCTTTGGAAATAGCAAGAGAAAACAAACATATACTGACAAGGGTCGGTGCTGCATCATTATAACAAAAAAAAGGGGGGGTGGACCTATAAATATCAGGTTTATATTTGCAGGTAGTGGGACCTGCATAAATAAACCAGCACACATATGGACCCTCTCTCTGTAGTTATAAACAGACTTAATTATGAGCTGATCTGGAAAGCCATCATAACACGATTTCATTTAACAATTACTAAGAATGTTTCTGTATTTGAGGAAACAAGAAATAAACACATATAGCAGAAAGACAATCCCCAATACAAAAGGTAGTACAAAGACTGTATGATACACAGTTAAATAAACAGCATCAACAAAACGACACGTAACTTTGGAGAGACAAGATCCGTGTGGGCAACCAGATCTGGATGAAGGACTGTGTGTCAGGATATTTAGGTACCAATCACACACGTCACTTCAATGCACCGTCCTCTGAGGATTAGCATGTAGTATCGGGAAATCCAGGCTGTACATAGGTCACTTGACTTCACAATGTCTCAAAAGCAGTCCACTGGCTGGCAGCAATCCATGCAGCGCAACCTGCGCATCCTGCCAGGTAACACAGTTCTCCAGCGGGGGACCCCACGTCCCCTTTCACCACACCACTGCTGAACTGCAATGGGGGTGACAGACGGAGGATGATCCCCAGAGCCCGCCCCCGCCCCCACCTCTCTCACTGCCCACCAGCATCAAAGAGACACCAGCCCCACTACGGGGCTCCTGACAGTGACCCAGACCTGAAGTGAGACTAACTTACCTTATGGAAGAGAGGCCTAGGACCCCTGTCCCTCTAGCACGCAGGCTGGGCTTGGTAAACAATGCAAGGCTCGGCAAAGCACCAGGGACCGAACCAGGGCACCCGAAGTCAGCAGTTCCAGCTCAGGGCCCCTTATGTGGACCCCCTTCTGACTCAAACTCTGCTTAATACCCGACGTGAGTACCTGTTGCCATCAAATTAAATCTAACCCAAAGGGACTCCCTCCCACATGTCCTGCGTGTAGCAGGCAGCAACCCTAACAAAAGCCAGAGGTGGTGAGGCAGCAGGAACTACTTTTACTATCTGCACCCAGAGGCCTTGCCTCTCAAAAGGAAGCCTGGCCAAGTCAGGCCCATCTACCAGGCGGGGACCAGGGCGAGGCAAGTGAGGCGCCCACTCTCAGGGCCAGCCTGGGAGCTCCGCTTATGTGCTCAACGGCGTAGGGCCTCTTCCCTCCCCACCTCTAGCTCCTCTCCCCACTAACACACCTACCCGATGCCAGTCTCTAGACATCGGGTCTTAATCTAGGATCTACGGACAACGTTACACTTCACCAGAGTAGGAATCATATGAAAGGGAAATGCCACAAAGCCTTAGTCCGTCATCAAACTTTCTAATAATTCAAATCTCACCTTCCCAATGAAAACTCTATCACGGGTCACATAATTTCTAAGTCGGCCAGCAAAGGAAACCACAAACTGTGCTTACGCTGGGGTCACATGGCAGAGCCGCTTTACTGTTCCTTGTCAGGATGGGGTCTAGAATTATCTGTGATCTGAATCATGCAGGTCTTCAAAAGAGCAATGCTGACGTAGACGAGCATCCTGAATTTCATCACTAGGCCCTGCTACTTCCTCAGGACAATTCCCGTGGCCACCAAACAGTTTCTCATCAGCCACGATGCTCGGTTTGACCCTGGGCTTCCGACCAATCCATCCCCTGACACACGCTGACAGACAGGCTCCTAACTTGAGATCGTGCGGGACCATCCCGTGGCTCCAGTCCTACTTAGCTCACGATTCCCTGGGTTTCCTTTCCTTAATGACACACATGAAGGAGTAACCTACGTTTAAGCTTCTTAGTCAGAAGCAGCCTTAAGAGCACCTGGTGAAACACCACGATTTCACCATCAAGCACCGAAACGGAAGTATTTCCTCGGCTTCTTCGTTCAGGAGCCAAACGTGGCCACTTACTGTATGTGCTCCAGGGAGTGAAAGAATAGGAAATGGGGCAGGAGACCCTCAAGATCCTAAGAACTACAGGCTCTGGGCAGTATCTGGGACGAGGACAGAATGCCCTCGACTGATGGGAAGGGGTGCCAGAGACAGCTCAACACGCTAACAGACTTGCCCAAGGTAAGACCACAGCGAGCGGCAGAGCCCAGGCTCACGCACAGCCTTAACCACCGAATCTCCAGGCAAACGTGGTGTCGGGCCACGTCAAGTGCTGAGTGCCAGACTCTGGGCACAGGCAGACCGGTAAGCGGGGGACTACCTGCTTACCTGTCTGGATGCCCGTTTCTTGCTCTAACTGCTGGTAGAGTTTGTTGGAATAGTCTGCCATCTTCTGCTCGATGGACAAGTGCCTGGCGGTGCTCAGGATGCCAGCACAGAACCTCGTAGAGCCAGCAGCCAGCCTGCAGGAGGCATCCAGAACACTATTAGGTAGACTCCCACACCTGTGAGCACAACTAGTTCAAAGATCCTCATTACGGCATTGTCTGTAATATCGAAAGATGGAAGCAACCTACATATCCAGCGACACGAGCGGGATCGAACAGTCTGGAGTTCCCCTCTACCCTGGGACGCTCTACACAGCCATAAAAAAAGGAACGAGAGGAAGCTTTTATGCAACACTATGGAACAATCCTAATGAAAAAGCAAGGGCGGGGCGACACTGTTTGAGGTATGCTACTAACTCGTATAAAAAAAGAGAAAAAAATAATAAAACAAATACCCAGGCACACATATACAAACTGACCCATACAGATTTGCTCATGTACATGGGGACTATCTGGAACGATACACAAGGAACTTAACTTGCCTCCAGCGAGGGGAACTTCCAGCTAGAAGTCAGGGATGGGAGGCAGACTTTTCCCTGTACACTCTTTTACACTTTTCAATCTGAATCGTGTAAATGTATTGCCTATTCAGAAATAAATACAACAGACGGGTTAAAGGTCATCCAATTTCTGGTAGGCAATAGAACAGAAGAGGGGCATTAGGGGAAGAGTGAAACAACTTGGGACAAAGTATGAACTTCAGTTAATAAAAAGGCATCCACGCTGACTCGTTCTATTTAACGGCGATCCCAGCCTCAGATGTTCATCCGAGGTGCGCACGGGGCTGAGGCATACGGGAGCGCGGCACCGCCTTCCCATTTGTCCTGTAAATCTACCGTGGCTCTAAAAGAAGCGGATTCAAGGACAAAAGGGAACAGAAATCAGGCGGGACGTAGCCGGTTTCATTTGGGCTCACAGAGGAGGCTCTTGAGGGTTTCTGTTGCTGTGTACAACAACAAAGAGGACAAGAGGGTATGGCGTGCCGTGACCCTGAAATGAAACACACCCTTTCTGGATACTTGGCGAGTCGGAACCTGCCACCTCTCCCAAAGCCAGAAAATGGGGGTATCACGTACTCCGAAACCGCGGACAGGAGATCTCGCTCTCTCTGGTTCTTCTCAGGCTACTTAGCGCCAATCATCAGTCAGGTTAGCTACTGGCAGGACAACGTGTGTGTGTGTGTGGGGGGGGGTGAGGGGAGCCCCGAGCCGCGTGCCCTCAGGTCCTTACCTGCCCTGCTCCAAAAGGACAATATCCTTCCACCCCATCTTGGAGAGGTGATAGGCCACGGATGTGCCCATGATTCCCCCGCCGCAGATGACGACCTGCGCCTGGGCAGGCAGGGCGACAGAATGCGCCTCGGCAGCAGACGCGCCGCTTCTCCCCGACGACCAGTTCTGCCATCCTCGGCCGGTCCTTTGTCTTCGGACCACCGACAGCAACCGGTGGAACATCACGTCCGTCGGCGGCCTGGGAGACGTGCTCTCACCCGCCTAGGGAGATCCCCGGCATTCACACTAGATGGAGAGAGCAACCAGATCTTATCCCGCTGTACTCAACGCACGGGATTAATGGGGAAACGAAAAGAAGCAACAAAGGAAGACAATCGTGCTTTCGGCGCGTGTCTGAGGCATCTGCACACTTCCAGACGCTTCACTAGCTGTACGCCCAGCAGTGGACAACGGGGAGGAGGTCCTCGCCTCTATGCAACTTTCGTCAGAGACACAGAGGCGGGGGGGGGGGGGGGGGGGGGGGGTTTGAGTGTGGGGGAGGGTGCCGACGGGCGGGGGGGGGGCGGCCCCCCTACGCTCATAAACCCTCATAAACCGAGGACCGAGGCCAATGTGCTGGAATAACTGAAGGCACCTGTAAGACAGGATGCTCGGGAGAAGGTGACCTTGGAAAAGCCACCTGACGGTGAACAAGAACCAGCTGTATGGTCTCCCAGACAGAGGCACACGCACGTGCCAAGGCCCTGAGGTGAGGCCGACCCCGAGGAGTCCGGGCACAGAAGGGAGGCCGGTGGGCCCACAGCACCAGGAGCGAGGCGGACATGACCCAAGACGAGGCTGGAGAGGCAGGCAGAAAGCAACGACACACGGCGCTCGGACGCCATCGTGACGAGCGGGGGCTTTGCTCCGAGTGCAGAGGAAGATACCAAAGCAGAGAATGGCATGACCGGATTTGCTTGTCCAAGATCAGTCAGGCTCCAGGGCGGGCGCGGACTCCACGACCGGAGGGAAGGCAGGGCTAGGAAGCTACTGCGCAGTCCTAGCGGCAGGGCCCGGGGGCTCCCAGCAGGATGGTGGCGGCGAAGTCAGAGCCACGACTGGATTATTTTCGAGGTGAAACAACAGAACTCACTTGCCGACAAACGGGATGTTAAAATGGGGCGAGGGGAGGAACAAGGACGGCGGCGGGGTTTCTGGGTTAAGTAACCGGTGCCAGGGACTACAGTGTGAAGGACCAGGGTTGGGGAGGGAGGCCGAGGAGGGCACAGGTACGCGTGCGCAGACAAGCAAACGTCCCCCTCTGAGGTGTCAAGGCAGGTCGCCTCGCGGGCTTCCGCGTGGAAAGGCCAAGCAGCAGCTAGACATCCAGGCCTGAAGCTTGGGGACCACATGGGGTATCTGGAGACCCGGCATGCCGGGCAACAAGAAGAACCCTGAGGCTCCCCAGCAGATACAGCTCGGAAAGAGAAGCAAAGTACCGGGCAGACTCACAGAGCGTCCAGACAAACACAAGGGGTTCAAGAGACGGAGAAGGAGCCGCTGCGAAGCAGAAAGAGAACTGGGCAGAGGGTCACGGAAGCCAAGAGAGAAAAGGGTTTCAGGAAGCAGGTTCACTACTGGGGGTGCCCAGGGGTGCAGCAAGATGGCCTAGTTCCACTGGGACTTGACAACAGAGGCCCTTGATGTCCTCAAAAAGAACAACCTTCACAGGAGAGTGCTCGGGATGAAACGCGGACAGGGCAAGCTCCAGAGTGAGGAGGTGAGGGAGCGCAGACTGCTCCTTCACATCCTGCTCTGAAGGGAGCAGAAAACCCAGCCAGAAGCAGGAAAGAATGGGAGCAGAGCAAGACTCTTCGCTGGCAAAGGCTCAGGCCGTGGACGCTGTTTCACTGCTGGTGGGAAGGGCAGGGGTGAGGAGGAAGGAGAGGTGGGGACAAAGAATGAGGTCCTGGAAGAGAAGAGAGAGAGGACCCAACGCCACAATGAGGGACGGTGGGCCCCGGGTCTGCACAGGCCCCGGGCTGGGGACTCAGGTCCATCGGGCCTCTTCCCAGAAGCAGGGGAGGGTCAGGCGAGGTGGGCTTCTCACGCACCCTCGGGTGTCACAGGCTGGGACCCTGCCCACGTGTCTACGAGACAATCAACACTGTAAGGCAGAGAAAGGAGAGGGTACAGGATTGGGCCACCGGGGAGAACTGTTCTCCCGGCAAAACGGAGGCCTGTCCAAAGTTCCAGAAACTGTAGTCAGACCTGCCTGGAGATGGCAGGGTCACCGAGCTTGGGAAAACAGAGACTCCAGAGCAGAGCCCTGGCACGCAGGGCGCCCAGCAGCATGCCACTCCCAGGCCGGGACCCACGGTGGGCCCCAAACAGCCCAACTAGCCCAAGGCCAAGGCCCGGGTGCCCGTCCACCACACAGGATCTCAGAAGGAGACCAAGCAGGCCCACTCGGGTCCCGAGACAAACCCCATCCAACCAGGGCTGATTACTGGGCTACCCTGAGGCAGTCACCAGGCCTCACGCCACCCCACCCCCCACCCCCACCCTCGTCCCTGTCCAGATGTCTCAAACAGAAGCCGCCACAGGGCCAGCCCCGGCCCACCGCGCTCGCCATCAGGAGGGAAGGCGGGCATCCTCCTTCTCCTCCCCTCAGAGGACCCTGCTCCTTCCCGGCTCTGGCCAGCAGGCACCCCTACCTAGCCCCGGGCCACCAAGGGTTCGGCCACAGGCAGATCTGAACCCACCACGCTGTTCCTCTCCCAACCTCAGACCCGGCCTCCTTTCTTCCTTCCTCCCATGCACATAACCCATCTCATCTCCCCACCCCCCCCGCCCCACGAAACTCTACCATCATCCCACTTGCATCTCTAACCATCTAACCATCTCTCCTTCCCTCAGAGGATCAAAAGTTCACGCCCGCACAAGTCCCCCAGAAACCTCTCCCTCCTTCCCCTGAGCCCAGCTTTGTCAAGCCAGCTCCTCTTCCACGTACCTTCGGGGTTCCCCTCTGACCCTCAGCGTTTTCATATGCTTGAGTCCTCCCAACCAATTTCAGAAATGGAACAAAAGCTCCGTAACAGTCTTCAAAGAATGATTTTGAATTTTAAAAATTCTGAATTATAAAAATTATGGTCTTGGCAAAAAAAAAAAAAACAAAAAAACAAAAAACCACACACACACATAGGAGATTATGATTTCCCGTCAGGGCACCTGGGTGGCTCAGTTGAGCGTCCGACTCTGGGTTTTGGCCCAGGTCACGGTCTGGGTGTCGTGGAATTGAGCCTCACAGCGGGATTCTCTCTCTCTCCCTCTGCCCCTTCTGCTCACAGACGTGCACTCTGTCCCTCAAATAAATAAATAAAATCTTAAGGGGCACATGAGTGGCTCAGTCGGTTAAGCATCTGCCTTTGGCTCAGGTCATGATCCTGGGGTCCTGGGATTGAGCCCCACATCAGGCTCCCTGCTCGGTGGGGATCCCACTGCTCCCTCTCCCTGTGCTGCTGCCCCTGCTTGTGTGCTCGCTCTCTGTCAAATAAATAAAGAAAAATCTTAAAAAAAAAAGCGCTTTCCCTTCATAGGAAACAACCAGTCCCAATGAGCTATCCAGATGTCCACCTGAGTGTCTCCACCTGTCTTGTGACCTTTCCTTACTCCTTAGTGATTGCAGTGGCCGGAGGTCATGTCAGAACTGACTCTTAATGTGATCTCACAACCCGTCTTTTCACTCGACAAATATTGTTTCTGTTTTTGTTTTTTTAATTCAAATTCAATGAGTTAACATGTACTGCTTATTGGTTTCAGAGATAGAAGCCAGCAATTCTCATCAGTCTTATAGAACACCCAGTGCTCATCACATGTCCTCCTTAATGCCCATCACCCAGTGGCCCCGTCCCCCCACCCCCAGCACTCCATAGCGCCTATTGCTCCTGCTACTCACACCCTCTTGCCCCGTTTTATTCGGACTCCTACTGCCCCCTGGTCACGTCTTCGCCGGCCTCTCTCCCCCGCCCGACCTTCCGACTCCATGTCCCTCGGGGTGCTCCGGGAGTAGCCTCTCCCCTCGGTCCGCTACTCTCCAGGGTGACTTCACCGCCTACCGTGACGCGTGGCCCCACCTCTAGTTGAACCCCGGCCGTGTCCACTTGGGTTCCCGGAGGTCAAACTGAGCACATCCAACAGGGACGCCCATCCTCCTCAATCTCCAAACCTGCTCCACTCCTGCGTCCCCAGCGACACCATATACGGGAACCCTGGGTAATACCGAGGGTTCTCATCTCCTCCACGCGGCCCGCCAGCAAGGAGCAACGCTTCCACACGCTACACTTCTCTCATCCCCACCGCAGCTAGAGTACAGGCCGCGCCCCTGCTCAGATTACTGCAGAAGCTTCCGTCATGACGGGGCTTCTGCCCACCGTTCTCCTCCCCACCCCCCACAATCCTGACAGGACTCTGAGCCGGTCTTCTCAAGTGAAAATCTTGCTTCACGCCCTTGCTTCAAACTCTTCAATGACCCTCTGATGTCCTCAGGAAAAGGCCATCTCCTTAACAGGAAGTGCAGGATGCTTCACCATCTGGCTCACTTGTCGTCCCTGGTCGGTCGGTCGGTCGGTCGGTCTCTCTCTCCCTCTCTCTCTCTCTCCAGACTGAACTACTTGTAATCAATTCCTCAAACGGGACAGGATTCTGGGCACACTGTTCCTCTAACCAAGTAGTCTAGTTCCTGCCACTCCCCCCGACCCTCAAACGAAGGTCATCCCCTCAGCTCTCAGCCTGTTTGACACCGGATCAGACCTCCTCTCCCCCAGTGCTGAGGCGGGTGACGCCTCCACATTCTCCCCTATCACCCGCACTTCTCCCAGCACAGAGCTTCCCGGGCTCTCTCGTGGTCTGTTCGCCACTCAGGGAAGCAGCGCAACAACCCAGCTGACCATGCAGGCTCCTGAGGCAGACAGCTGTGGGCCTGAAAACCTCCCCCACCTCTCATTGGCTCTAGGACTTTCAGCAAGTCAGACCGTTTCTGGCCCTTGGGCTCCTCATCCAGAAGGTGAGCTAGGACTACCTACCTCGCACACCTGCTGCAGACACTCCATCTGACAGTAAGGAACAACCCGGCGACTGGCACCTAAGAAGCACCCAGTAAGTGGTACTTTCTAGCTCCTATTGTAATGGAGCTCTCTGGGAGCCCGGACCAATTATATCATGATTTTCCCAGCATTCAGGGTAGGCACCCAGGAAATACACGTTGATGAATGGACAGAGAATGCACGACAGGGGAAAAAGCTCAATGAGGACTCGGAGGTCTCAAGGCCAGGCCCTCAGATTTGACGGGATATCTAAATCACGTGAAAGCATTTTAAAAAAGAAAATGGTACTATTTTCATAGGCAGTTACAATCGGCTTGCTAGATGCTGCTTCGTGTGTACAGCTGACTCAAGCCTCACAATCCTAGGAGGCAGATATCAGAACTTCTTTTCTACACTCCCGGAAGCTGAGACACAGAGAAGTACCGCATCTATGATTCTCGAAGGCCAGTGAGTGGCAGAGCCAGGAGTCAAACCTTGCCAGGCCGGCACCACCGAATCTACCCTAGAACGTTCCTCCCTGCTACCTTTCAAATAAGATCAGATGAATAAAGAAAGGGTAGTTGTGAGGACAGAACCACCAGGCACACCCCCTGGCAGGATAAAAGGAACTGCAAAAGTCCCAGAAGCAGCATGATGACAGATGAGGTCCCAGATGGAAGAAACTATGTTAAAAAGCCTCTGGCGATAAGAACCGAGGAGAGGATTCGTGACCTCGTGTGCATCGTGACCTTCAGAGAGAGAGTCACCGAAGTGGTGAGGGCAAACAAGAACAGAAGAGGATTTTAAGTGGATAAACAAAGAAGGAAGGCACCAGAGTATCCCTGTAGGTTTGGCAGCAAAACCAAAGCAAAGCTTGCAAGCAGAGGCGGGAAAAAGCCAGTAGAGAAGAAACTGAAGATGGCAAAGACCGAGAAATAAAAGATGCCACCGGGTTTACAGCACCTTTTACGGACGTTGGTGTGCGGCGGCACCTACCTTAGGTTCTATTTAAGTAACCTCTACACCACTCCAACTAACCAGCAAGTCACGTGCTCTTCCGACTGAACAAGCCAGGCACCCCTAAAATACACTACACCTTTTTAAAACTAAGATGACCCCACAATGTTTTCTACTAAGAAGAAAAACACCTGCCCAGCAACCTCCGTATGGGGCCTAGATACGCTCACACCAACAAGGGCGAGAGGACAGCTCCAAGGCCCTGAGTTGTTCCTCTGCATGGTCACGGCGCGTGTGCGAACGGGCCGCTGGGGACCAGGGGGCCCGGTGAGTGGGGGTCGATCAACATTCCCCCCACCTGCCTCAGCCTAAGAGCCACCTGGCACGTCTCTAGCCCAGGCTGCGTCTCTGGAGAGCCTGACCCTACTGGTCCTGGTGTGTAATCCTCAACAAGTGCCCCCAGGTGATCAGGCAAGTTTAGGAACTTAACGCAAATGCCCAGCGCCGGCCAAGTGCGCCCCGTGGCCCGGCTCCCGTCCCCCGGACGTCAGGCTTCCACGCCCCGGCAAATGCACTCGAGGGTCCCGGCGCTGACCTGTGTCCTTCCCGTCGGCCCCGAGCGGTCACGCGCCGCGAACACAGCTCCCTGCCCGGCCTACGCTTCTCCCGGTAACGCGGCCGCCGCTCTCCGCAGCCGTCCGCCGATCCGGGAAGCACCGGAGGGGCGCGCGTCTCCAGGCGGGAAGCGACTGCACCCGCAGGGGAGCCAGCCCCGGCGAGACCCGCCTCGTCCGCGCGAGGGGCCGCGCACCCCGAGGCCGGGGACCCCGGCGAGGTCGCCGCGGACGCCCGGAGGAGCCGCTGCGCAGGCCCGGGGCAGCCGGGCACGGGTTCCCCAGGCCCGGGACGCCGCGGCCGGAGGGGAGAAACGGGGCGGACCCCCGTCGGCCCGGACGCCCGAGGCCGAGGCGAGCTGGCGCAAGCGACGCGACCCGGGGGCGGCCGGGACCCCCCCCCCGGGAGCCCGGAGCGGAAGGGGGCCGCTGAGACGCGCGCGGAGCGGAGGCCGGAGCGGCCCCGCCGCCGTGTCCTCACCTCACGGGCCCCGGCGGGCTCCGCGGGCCGCAGCACAAGCCCCGGCGGCAGCGGGGCAGCAGCCACAGCAGTTGCCGGGAGCGGTCCCGGCGCCAGAACCGGGGCCGAGGAGGCAGCGAAGGGGGCGGGGCGGAGGGAGTAAAAAGTTCCGGGGAAGCCCGGGACCGCGACCTTCCGCGCTTTACGGCCCCCAGCAAGGGTACGCCGGCGCCCGGCCGTCGCTGCCGCGCACGCGCGCGCCGTGACGTCCCCGAGGCGGCCCCGCCCCTGCCACGTGGGGCTTGTTTGGGTCTCGCGAGGCCCCGCCCCGGGGCTCTGGGCAGCGCTGGGCCGCGGGCTCGCGGCTGGGAGTGGGGGCGGGGGCTGGGGCTCGGCCGCCCGCCCGCTTGACCCCGACGGGCGGAGCCGGGACGTCCGCCGTCCGCAGAAGGGCGCGCGGGACCGGCGGGCGCTCGGCGCCTCCTGGGCGAGGCTCTGGCGGGGCGCGGCCGAGTCCCGCCTGCCGGCCCGGCCTGACCTCGGAGCGCGACTGGAGACCCCGAGCTGCGGCCCGACGTCACTCCGCGTCCCCGGCTCGTCGCGGTCGCGGGAAGGGGGCTCCTTGCGCCCGCCCCGAGGTGCCCGCCGCCGCCGCCCGCGCTCCCCGTGCGCGGCCCGGTTCCCTTCCCCGGGGAGCGCCGCGCCGCGCCTGCGCCTGCGCCGTCCGTCGGGCCGCTGCGGTTCCCGCCCGTTGCAGGCCCGGCCCTCCCTCCGCAGCGCCGCGGTCGTGGGCCGGGCGGGCTCCCCGGCGCTCGGAGCCCGGCCCGGCGCGGCGTGCAGTCCGCCCCCCGAGTGGGCAGCGTGCTCGGGCTACGGCGGCCCGTGCCGGCTGCGCCTCGTCCTCCTTTCCCGCCCGTGGGATCCGAGCCCCGGCCCCGCGCAGGCCCCTGGCGTCCCTGCGGCCCCTTTCGGCCGAGGCGCCCGCGTCAGGGAGGGGCGGGCCAGCGCGGGCCGCGGGGCTCCAGGCCGCCCGCCAGCTGCAGACGTGGCTCCCCGCGGGGCCGCCGCTTCACTCGCACGACGCGGCGCCCGAGTTCTGGCTGCTGAGCCCGGAGACTCCGGGAGCGCAGAGGACGTGCTGGACTCGGTGCTGGAGAAACGATCGAGCATTCTAGCCAAGGGCTGAGAGCTTGGGGCCACCCGACTGGCCCGAAGACGAGCGACTAGACGAACCCATCCGAGGTGTATTCCTGGGGAGCCAGGCCCGATGGCCGGACGCGGCAGTGTGGGGAGAAAACCTCGCAGCTTCCCGGCCGAGCGGCGTGACCATGCCATGCCGCGCCGCTCGTGGGCTAAGGACTGGGAGGAAGCCCGCTGTCCGCACGGAGCGGAGGGTGCCGCGCGGTGACCGTCGAGGCGTGGATTCCCTGCGGGCGACGCGCAGCGAGGAGCGGTCGGCACAGCTTTCCCTCTTCCCTCAACCCATGACCATCACACATGTCTTCATAGGACCTTCTCCTGCTGCTCGGACTCAGCTTTGCAACCCTCGGGGACAGAGATTGCAAGGGGTGGGGAGGGGGTATTTTTAGCATCTGTTTCAAAAGATCTGTGCCGGGATTTCCTTTGCACACCAAGACCTGGAGCCGAGGTCTCCGGCCTTAAGGCCCCGGAATGTCCCCTGGGGGGTGTAGACAGGAAGAACAAAAAGTAACTTCACTCATTCTGAGGGTTCCCGTCCTCGCCCCATAGCTTCCAGTCCCCAGATCAAAGGCCTTTCTGCAGCTTGTTTCAATCAAGGGGTTTCTAGCAGCACAGTGAACGCTTTGTTCTCCGGTCTACTCTTAGGATACGGGAAATGCCATTGTGATTAGGGCACAGGGCTGTAACTCCTTATTTACGTTTGTAAATGTGCAGTGCCTCAGCCCCTTTCTACCCCCCTGTAGGGTCGGCACGAGGTCCCGAGGACATTTAAGGCACTTTCCCGCGTGGGTCTTTCTCAGCAGCCCTGTGACTTTAGGCACCCAGAATGACCAGCGTTTCCGACTCCACGAACGCAGTGGGAACATCGTGCCCTGTGTTTCGATCAAGCCGATTTTATTTTATTTTATTTTAAAGATTTTATTTATTTATTCATGATAGTCACAGAGAGAGAGAGAGAGGCTCAGAGACACAGGCAGAGGGAGAAGCAGGCTCCGTGCACCGGGAGCCCGACGTGGGATTCGATCCCGGGTCTCCAGGATCGCGCCCTGGGCCAAAGGCAGGCGCCAAACCGCTGCGCCACCCAGGGATCCCGATCAAGCCGATTTTAATTAAGATGTTCTTTGCCTGCTACTAGGTTTGTAAATGAATAAACACACATTTTAATCACTCTGGCCGTGTCCACTTGGGAAAAGTCCTTCATCTCTAGTGATTTATGTATGTATTTGCCATCACAAGGATAAACATTGTACGTAAGACCATTTGCATCTGTTACCAGAGTGTGAAACGGAATTTGGACACCGAGGTACAGCACACACAGGCATCGTATCACCCGCCATCAGTGGTGGCTTGGCTGGAGACAGAAAGCCTCCCTTCCTCCTTCTGAAGGTCATGAGGGCACACACCTAAACCTTTAACCCACAAAACAGTGAACTAGTCCAGTTAAGTGCTCAGCGTGTGGTAGATGCCAGCGGTGGTGCCCTAGAATCACCCGGGGACACCTAAAGCAATCTCCTCTGAGCGAACTGGAATCAGCGAGGCTGGAGGTCTGATCACTACTTCCCAGGGGATTTCCAGGAACTTCTCTTGTGTCTAGATACCACTGCATGACGACTGTGTAAGAATCTGGAGGGGAGCCCTGGTGGCTCAGCAGTTTAGCGCTGCCTTCCACCCAGGGTGTGACCCTGAAGACCCGGGATCGGGTCCCACGTCAGGCTCCCTGCATGGAGCCTGCTTCTCCCTCTGCCTGTGTCTCTGCCTCTCTGTTTATGTCTCTGTGTCTCTCGTGAATAAATAAATAAAATCTATAAGATATTTATGATAAAGAATCTGGAGGACAAATGGTAGTTGTTGAGAGGTGTGTGGGTTAGAAAGGATTTTTGCTGGTTCCTAAGCAGGACAAGGTTTTTCTTACACATCATCCCATGTGGTCTTTATGACAGTCTTAGGAGGTGAGGTTTTAGCAGATGATGTAGACTCAGAGGTTAGCTGACTTTTCCAAGATCTCAGGGCTTGTGTGACGGTCTAGGAAACGGAGCCGAGGTTGTCCATCTGAACCCAAAGGTCTTTGCCCCGTAGCAGAAGGCATGCGGCCAGGAGGACTTGGGGCTGGTGGCTGGGTCTCCAATGCTGCAGACAGAGAGACGGAACAGAGCACGGCCTGTACCAGCGAGGAGCTCCACTGGCTGTGGTCCGTGGGCATCCGCGGCTCCTCGTTCCTCTGCCAGGTGACCCGGCAGTGCATGGACGTGCTGGAGTCTAGCTCTCGTCCTGTGAGCTTGGTTGGCTTCAGCCACGCTGAGACCTTTCTTTAAAAGACAGGCAGCAGCCACGGTGTGCGGGTCTGCAGCGAGGCCTTAAGCGAACTCTGCACGCTCATTAGCCCTGCTGGGGGCTGCTCTTCATCAGAAGACGGTGCGCCCTGTGTAGCCACCGTGTCGTGGAGGGTCACGCAGGATGAGAGACGCGGGAAACAGATCTGACCTCGACCTGAGGCCGAGTGCACTGACCCACAGCCTGAAGCAGCTGCCCGGCCTAACCGCAGTCCCCTGCGGGCCCGTAAGCATGAGACGAAATGCTTGTGCAAGGCAGCAGGTCTTGGGCTGGTTTGTGGGCCGCCTCTTGCAGCAAATGGAGGGTCTCCGCCAGTGTCGGCGTGTCGGAATGATGCCACCGGTCCCCAGCCCCTCGAGGAATTCTCCACTCGCTGCAGCCTGGACTCACTGGTCTTTATTCGGCTCACCTCGCCGACGTTCCAGCAGCTCCATGCGGGGATCCCGTAGGCTGACACGGCACGAACACCCTCATCGTCTTGTCCCGCACATCTACTCTTATTTCGCTTCCACAAACGGTGGACCGAACTACAAACCAGGGAGCCATCTGGTGGCTCCACTCACTGCTCCCTGAACCTCCAGCTCATCGGCCACACAACCAAGTCTGTGTCCCCGTATCTCTCGTCTCTTCTGGCCTCTGCTTTGCCAGCATCCCTTGCTTTGGTGACCATCTCTGAGAAGATGTCCCTGCTTCTCGTGTCACCCCATCCTCGCTCTGCAGGATTATCTTTCCAACTACGTCCAATCATTTTACTCGCTGGCTGACTTAGCACATACACCTGACTCCCTGTTGTGGGGGAGACCGTTCACACTCTTTGGTGTGCAGAGCAGGGTTCATGGTGGCCCTGGGGCCCAACTGCGAGTGACCCTCCGGCCCGAATCCTGCCCCATTTAGCCCCTGTGCGCAGCTCATCTTGTCTCGTATCTTGCTCTCAAGCCACACTCAGCCAAACCCCTCATTTGCTCGCTAAGCTGCCCTTCCTGGCACCTGCCCTTCTGTGTTTGGGAAAGAATTCTGAATTTAGAATCAGATGGACCCTCACGGCCCTTCCACTCAGCTTGGCACCCCTCCAGAATTTCTGAACCTCGGCACACCATCACCAGCTTGTCGTCGGTGGAGCCTTTCCTTCCCAGGACACCTGGATCCCTCGGGGGTGCCCGCTCTACTCCTTCCACCTCTGTCTTTGCCCTTCTCCCCGACTCGTTCTATCAGTCCCTCCGAGGAACTGGCTTCTCTGAGCCCCCAACACCTAGTATCGTGCCTGGCATCTAACAGATGATGGAACGAATGGGGGAAAGTGCGAGCAAAAGTTCCATTTGCCAATCTGTAAAATGGGGATAATATCCTGGCCTCAGAGAACAGCGGGCATTTGGTTTCTGCCCTTGGCCCTCTGTGTGACCAGTAGGTGGCGCTGTGATCTACGAATTCACGTTTCCTGGGGCCTCTGGGGCCTACATCTGGAGTGCAGGTGGTCTGGATGAACTAAAACCCAAATCAGACTAATCAAACCTCCCCCTGAGAGGTGCTAACCCATGCGGCCCCTGTCCTCTGGGCGGGGGCGGGCGGGACGCAGCGGAGAGGCTCCTTCTGCAGCCTTGAATGGAGGGACATGCCCATTCCTCCCGCTGTGCTCCCCTGGGGAGGCTCCGTGGAGTTAGGGACCCTCAGACACTTGGATCTGGGGCCTCATCTGACTCGGACCCTCATCGTTCAAGGTGAAAGGGCCATTGTCCTGTTTGGTTAAGAACATGACTTTGGAGCTGACCTGGCCTGGGTCCGAATGCCCGCACCGCCTCACCCTTGGTGTATGACCCTGGGACGGTACCTTTCCTGAGCCACCTGTGTAGTAGTCACCCATCACCGATAGAGACTATCGGGAAAGAGACCGGGTTCTATAGGATGTGTATATATAGAGAGATTTATCTAAAGATTTGGCTCACCCGACCGTGGGGGCTGGCAGGTCTGAAACCTGCAGGCAGGCAGGCGGGGTGGGGACCCCAAGGAATAGTTGATGCCGAGATCTCCAGTTCAAGGGTAGTCTCGGGGCAGCATTCCTTCCCCTCTGGAGACCTTCGTCCTTGGATGCCCAGCTCCGCTCCTACAGGCTCCGGCTTGGAACCTCACAGCAGCCTCCCAGGGAAGCTGGGACCCTGCATGCGTCTAGTCTCTCCAGCCCATGACCGCGAGGGACCGATTCCCTCCAGTCTTGAGGAACAAAGGCAGCTGGGACCCCTGGCCACAGAGGGGAGTGTCAACACGGGGGCTCCTGGCCAGAGTCTCACCACAGCAGAGATGCCCCACTTGTGACAGAGACTCCCCACTTGTGACAGGCTCTCCTGCTCCTGCAGCTTCTCAAATGGAAGTTCGGCAGCATCATGGGAGGGACATCCCAGTGGCAACAAGCATGGAGCATGGGAAAGCACGACCCCGGGGCACCTGGGTGGCTCAGCGGTTGAGCATCTGTCTTTGGCTCAGGCCATGATCCCAGAGTCCTGGGATGGAGCCCTCCATTGTGATCCCGGCTCAGCAGGGAATCTGCTTCACCCTCTCCCTGTGCCCCACTCCCCTGCTCATGCTTGCTCTCCCTCCCTCCCTCCTCTCTCTCTCCAATAACCTAAAAAGAAAACCAAAAGCAAACAAACAAAAGCAAGTGCCCATTCTCCTTTCCAAACCTCCTTAGTGCAGAGGTCTGGGCCTGACGACACACCTGCCTGTTCTAGGCTCCACCTTTTCTCTCAAAATGCTTTGTAAACGTGAGGTCCCTATACTCTCCTCAGCAGGCGTTAGGCACAGACTCTCCTTATGACCTGGTGCCACACCTCGTCCCAAATGTAAAATTCCCTTTGCCTGGCTGGGACCTGCTTGCCTCCCCCAGGCGGGATGCCAGGTGTCAGACTGCGGCTACTCAGCCTGCCAGGAACCAAGAGGAACAAGAGAGGGGGATGCAGCCTCAGGCTCCTGCCCACTGCAAGCCCCACCGCACCAGCCGAGGCAGAGGCAGGATCTGGGGTCTCTGGAGGGTGAGGGACCCCTCCGGCACCCAGGAGCCCTCCCCAGAGAAGCAGCCCTGGCCTAAGGGAGCCGGCCTTGGGCAACGCTGGTCTCCTGCCGCCCCAACCATGCAAAGGCCTTGGGTCTTACTCTTTTTCTAAGAGCTTAAGCATACGCTTTTGGTGACTGAATTTTTTAATTTTATGTTTATTTTTTATCAAAATAATGCGGATACTAGTTTTTAAGTCAAGCAAAACTACAAGGCTGATGATGGTAAACAGCAGTTCCCCGACCAAGCCCACCCGTGGGATTCTCGGCCAACTCTCGAAGCTCTTTCTTCTGGTGCTAAGTCCATCTCCTCACCCACCCTTATACTGCTGTTTCTCATACTTTAAGTTCAGAAATCCTCCCCTGACTTACACCATGATGTAGCTCTCACACCACACACATACTCCTTCCCCCCACTTGCCACCTATATTTTTATTTTATCTTTTTAAATATTTTATTTATTTATTCATGATAGACATAGAGAGAGAGAGAGGCAGAGACACAGGCAGAGGGAGAAGCAGGCTTCATGCAGGGAGCCCGACATGGGACTCCATCCTGGGTCTCCAGGATCAGGCCCAGGGCTGAAGGCGGCGCTAAACCGCTGAGCCACCCAGGCTCCCCACTAGGTCCCTTTTAATGCTGACTGGTTCTATATTATGGCCACACACAGTTTATCAGTTCAACATTCAAGGGACCCGTGGGTTGTTTCCAGCTTTGGGCGCTCACTTGGGGCCAAGTATGGACGTGTGTGTCCATCTCTCTTGGGCAGTTAACTAGAAGCAAAATTTCTGGGATTCACAATAAGCATATATTTAACTTTTAAGAGACTGTCAAACTATTCCAAAGTGTCCTTTTTTTTTACATTGCCACCGGCAATATATGCAATTTCTGATCTCACTACATCTCGCTAAATCTTGGGAGTGCCTATCTCTTAGACTATTCTCATTTTCCTGGATATGTAATTGTATCTCATTGTGGCTTTATTTTTCATTTTTTAGTGACTAATGTTTAACATCTTTTCATGTGTTTTTCTCCATTCATACATCTTTTGTGTGAAATAGCTATTAAAATCTTAAGCCCATTTTTTAAAATGGTCCTTTATCTTCTCATTGTTTCGTTGTAAGTGTCTTTGAGTACTGCATGTAAGTCCTTTACCAGAGATAGTATTTAAAAATATTTTCTCCCAGTGTGAGGCCTCTCTTTTCATCTTCATGTGATGGCTTTGAGAACCAAAACTTTTTAATTTTTACTAAATCTGCTTTCACAATTGTTTGTTTTATGGGTTGTCTTTTTTGGTGTGATATCTTTTTTTTTTAAGATTTTATTTATTTATTTATTCATGAGAGACACAGAGAGAGAGAGAGAGGCAGAGACATAGGCAGAGGGAGAAGCAGGCCCCACGCAGGGAGCCCGGTGTGGGACTCGATCCCAGTACCATGGGATCACACCCTGGGCCAAAGGCAGGCACTAAACCGCTGAGCTGTCCAGCGGTTTACAGGATCCCCTGTAGTTGTTTATTAAAAGAAATTTTTTAATTGTACAATCATGTCGATAAGCAGCTTTATTCATAATAGACAAAAGCTTAAAACAACTCAAATGTTCCTCAACAGGAGAATGAAAATATAATTAACTACTACCAGCAACCAAAAACAAACAGGGGCACCTAGGTGGCTCAATCAGTTAAGCATCCAACTCTTGGTTTCGGCTCAGGTAGTGATAATAGGATTGGGAGATCCAGCCCCTGCATCGGACTCCGCTGTGATCTCAGTGTCTGCTGAAGTTTCTGTCTCCCTCTCCCTCTCCCTCTGCCTGTCCCTGCCTCATGTGCATGTGCATGTGCACGCACACTCTCTCTCATAAACAAATTTAAAAAACCAAGAAACAAACGACAAAAACAACCTACTGAAACAGACCACAACATAGATGAACCTCACAGACATGATGGAGGGTAAAGGAATCTAGGCCTTAAAGTGTACATATCCTAGGAGATGGTTTATACAAAATTCAGAATGATAAAACCAATTGACAGTGATAGAAACCGAAGAGAAGTTGCTTCCTGGGCAAATCCGCCATCTAGGAAGGGAGGTGCCCCTTCTCCACACCCACCCCAAACACTCAGCAGGCTCCCGTAAAAAGCCTAGGCCCGGGAAGCAAAGTACAGTGCCCTGGCTAGTGGAGTCCTGCTTCACTCCAGGAGGCCCAGGCGTGGAAGTGACAATCAGGGTCACACAGAGAGTCTCAGTTAGAACCAGGTCTTCGGTGGTCTGGTGTTTTATCCCCTCAGGTCCTCCTCTTCCAGCTCCTCAACCTGGCTCACCTAGGCCTCCATCTGCAGCAAGCTAGGGCCCCTCGAAAGTCATCCCCCACCCCCCCCTCCGGGACTCAAAATATATTTTCCTACCTGTCCCTTGTACCTGGCCTCGTGCCACACAGGAGAACTGCCACATTTTTCTTCGAAGCCCAGGAGCAAGAACTGGGTTTGTTCCCACGCATAGAGCAGGGCCATGGGATTTGAGCTCAAAGGGCCACGATGTAAATTAAAGCAGATCTGTACCAGAGTCTAGGAGTGTGAAGACAGAAATCTCAGATCAGCTGTGGCACCCCCGTGTTCACCAGGTGACCTGAGGCCAGGTCCCTTAGACGCAGGGCGCCAGCTTCCTCAGCTACTAAATGGCACGGCATCTGCTATGCCCAGTGTTGTTGCGACAATTCAGTGAAGTCACGTGTATGGTTGTGTTTTGTGAGCTCTGTAGAGAAATGTCACTATCACTAAGCATTGCTAGGACCCAGGCAGGATGAATCTGATGTTGTCTGGCTGTCCGTTTGAGGGAGATGAAACTCCTGAGGCCCTGGGTATCATGTAGGGGGACATACAACCCCAGGCCAGCTTAGGGGTCCCTTGCTTGCCCCAACCCCCGCCCCCACTCCCCACCCCCATAACGATACCCACTTTCCATCAGTGTTTCTCCCCAAGAAGCCAAGCCCACTTGTATCTCAGCAGAGTTTCCTGGAAGTTGACACCTGGCTCTGAGAGGGTGTTGGCCTGCAGGTCAGGGCTCACACAACCTCCAGAAGGAGGAAGTAGTTGGCTTCCAAGGCTGTCCTTTGCGGTGAGTGAATAAGCTTTCATCTTCCCGGAGGGGTGTGGGGGCATTTGGCTCTGGCCTGCAGGACAGCCTTGTCTTTTCTAAGAAATGTGGGCCACGGTGCAGATCTGTTCCAATTTATTCTTGTGGGATTGTGTAGGCCTCAGCCAGGTCCCCAAGCATTGTGGCCATTTGCTGCCCTCCTGCTACACTGCCTGTTAGTCTAGAGCCTGACTTCTTCCCAGCAGGACTCCAGTCAGCCAAGGGCATCACGTGTTCTCCTCTGCTTGCCTTGCCCTCTCCTGACCTGCAGACCTGTGGGGTTGAGGGGTACTCTGGGGCTGGGGCTCAGCACCCCCACACTGCCCAGACAGACACTGCCCAGAGTCCTAAGGCACTCTTCCTCCCACAGGTGCAGCCCTAGCCCGTTCCTCTACAAACCCAACACCCCAGTGCCCCCACCCACCAGTGGTACCTGCCTGGTATGTGGTTACCATCCGCCTATGTTTAATTCATGGCCGGGGGTTGGGACGAGCTTTCCAAGAAAGGGAAGAACTCCCTTGGGGTCTTGCCCAGTTTCTGCCTGCCTGCCCTGGGCCTGGGCCTGGGACTGGAGCTACCAACGGCCTGAAGGACACCGTCCCAGGCAGGGCACGGCCATCATTTGCTAATCCACAGCCCTGGAATGTCTGCGGGCCAATCAGCGGGGTCTCCCAGGGCTCCCCGAGGGCTCTAATAATCCTGCAATGATTAGCAGGGGCCACAGGGTCAGTGCACACTGCTCGGTTGGTTGTCGTGGGCAGGGCTGCTGGCCAGGCCCTCGGTTGGAGGAGGGAGGGAGCCCTGGGATTGGAGCTGGCTGTCTCTTCATGCCAGTTTGACAGGAGGCTTTTTGGATAAACCAATTACTCACTAGCCTCCCCCTTTTGTCTGCCAGTCCAGCCTGACTCCTTGAGATTGTGAATAGCTCTATCTAGCCTGGGAAGCAGGCTGGACGGCTGAGCCGGGCCACACCCGGAGCGCCCGACAGGCCCATGCTGCGGCCAGAGCCCTCCGCCAGGCTGCCCTTGCTTCTGGCTCTCCTCGGCATGGCCTGGATGGAGGTGCAACTCCTCCCATTACAGGAGGGACAGGCTCCGACACCTGGAGGTAAGGGGTCCCTGAGTGAGGAGCGGCTGTGAGCTCTGCAGAGGGTGCTAGGGGGCTGCTAGAAGCCAGTTCCCAGGCTTGAGCTCTGGG
The DNA here is from genome assembly GCF_003254725.2 of Canis lupus dingo. Lineage (NCBI taxonomy): Eukaryota > Metazoa > Chordata > Mammalia > Carnivora > Canidae > Canis > Canis lupus. The sequence continues at coordinate 76,409,321 of NC_064247.1, forward strand.
CAGGCTGGTGTGGTTTAAAGGGCCCCCCTCAGGTCGTCCAGGGACCCAAGATGGTTGAGGGAGGCTGGGACGCAGCGGGGCTTGGGGGTGGGAGGGTGCAGAATGAATGGGAATGGGCCCGGGCTTGGGGGTCAAGAAGGAATGCCAGCCCAGAGTCTGTAGCTGGGGGCCCCAGGGCTGGCCCTCCATGCACCTGTCACCCCAGCCTCAGCTCAAGGGCCCCTGAACACCTGCCTTCCGCGCCGCCCTGCAGCTCTGTTTGGGGGCCCTCTGCTCAAGCCCTCCAGGAGGCCCACCATCCCCCCAGGCCACTTCAGCTCTTGTTTCCTAAGGGCAAGGCTGCCCTCTAAGTTGCGGTGGCGAATCCCCGACCCAGGGTCACCCGGGTCTGGGGTGGGGCAGGGGGTGTCCTGCCGTGCAGGGGGCCTGACCTTGTCTCCCACCCCAGCCCTGAGCAGCAAGGAGACGTTCCTGCTCCTCTCCCTGCACAACCGCCTGCGCAGCCGGGTGCACCCCCCCGCAGCCAACATGCAGAGAATGGTGAGTACCCCAAGGCGGTGGGTGCGCCCGGGGCAACCCTTGCCAGGGCCAGGCGCCCTCCCACCGACGCCGACGTCCCACTGGGGGGACCGGGCCTGGTTGCTAGGGCTCCGCAGCCTGCTTCCCAGCAGGGCAGTCCTTCGGCCTTTCCTCACATCCCATCCCGTTGCCCTGGAGACCAGAAGACAGGGAAGGAGCCTGCAGGAAAGAGGCACTCCACAAAGGGGTCCCAGCAGGATGGGGGCCAGGAGGCCGAGGGAGAAGCCCAGGGCGCGTGTGACCAGGACCCAGCGCTTCCCGTGCTCTGTCTGCGCGGCTAGGGGGGGCCCTCCAGGCTTCCCGCTCACTCCCTGGGGCCGGGGGAGGACATGCAGGGTTTCCCACCACCCTGAATGGCCTGCAGGGTTGGCAGTGTCGTCCCGGGTCCCAGGAGGGAGGGCAGGACGGTGTGGGGGTGGACAGGGTTCCCCATGGCTGCCTCCCATACACTCCTCCGGCTGGTGACCTTGAGAGCTCCCGGGTCAGGTTCCCAGGAGGTGGGGGTGGGGCGCGCGGGCGGGAGGGGTCCTTCTCCCCCTTTCCCGCTCTCTGCCTCTGGTCAGGCCCAGGTCCTGGCTGCCACCGCCCATGCCCCTGCTCCCAGCTCCAGGCTGGCCTGGAGGTGCTCCCGACCATCCGGGCCGCAGTTCCTATGCTTGTCATGCCCCTTTGGCCAACGTCTTAGAAAACAGTATTTCTGGGCCGCCTGGGTGGCTCAGCAGTTGGGCATCTGCCTTCGGCCCAGGGTGTGATCCCGGGATCCGGGATCGAGTCCCTGCATCGGGCTCCCTGCATGGAGCCTGCTCCTCCCTCTGCCTGTGTCTCTGCCTCTCTCTCTGTGTCTCTCATGAATAAATAAATAGAATCTTAAAAAGAAACAAACAGTGTTTCATAAAAGATAAGAATGGAGCCCTACCACTCAGCCTCCCTCACCTCTCCGGGCCTCTAGGGTTTTTACCCCAAGGAGGCTAGGCCTCTAAGGATGGTGCAGGGGCCGCCCAGGCGTTCCCCACTGCTCCGGCTCCACTCCTCCTCAGAGACAAAATCACATGAGCCCCCTGCCAGCCCACTGTGGGTCCGGCCCTGAGCACAGCACTGTCCACCCTTTTACTCCCCAGGACAATGTTACCCTTATCTCACAGTCCCCGGTTTACAGCTGAGGATGTTGAGTCTCATGGAGATTAGGGGACACACAGCTGGAATGAGGTGGCTTGGCTGGCCCAGGGTGTGGTGATGGGGTGACCCCAGACTTCTTGATGGCTGAGCCCCTCATTTAAGAGGAGGGGGGACCGTTGGGTGGCAGTGGGGGTTCAAGGGGAAATCTGTTGGTATGTGGGTGGGAAGGGAAGATTAGGGCCGATCCAGGGAACCGTGCTGGCTGGGACCAAAGCCCTGAGGCCAGGAGCCTCTCTGGTCCTGCTTCCCTGTTGGCATCCCTACACACTCCAAGGCCGGGGGAGGGAACAGGACAAAAGCAGCGTGGCTGCTGAGGCCTTCTGCGTCAGAGACAGGCCAAGGGGAGCCAGCAAGCCTTTCTGACAATGGCTAGGGCAGTCGTACCTACCTAACGGCAAACATAACAGCAGTCCGAAGGGCTTGGGCCCTGCCCAGGGCTCACATTACCAGACAGGAAACACTACCACAGAAGCCCATCCCCTCACCCAGGCTGGATGGCTCCCTCAGGTACGCCCACCCCTCTCGGGCTGGAGCCTAAGCAGGGCCAAAGGGCACCCACACGGGGGTCAGGAGGACAAAGCTCTCAGTCCCAAGTAGAGCCAAGCTCTGGGTCAGGTGTCCAGATATCGCTGGTGCTTTTACCAACACCTCTTGGAGAGCCCCTTGCAGGTCCAGTCTGACCTTCCCTGGCCCCTGGAGAAGTGGAGGAAACAAGACTCCCTGTCCAGTGCTCTCTGCATGAACCCACACCTTGGTGAGGGGGGAGTTGGATCCCTAAGACCTGGCCCAAAGGTCTCTGCTGACATCTCTGTTTTGTCCTGCCCCCAGGACTGGAGCGAGAGCCTGGCCCGATGGGCTCAGGCCAGGGCAGCCCTCTGTGGTGCCCCAACCCAAAGCCCTGCATCAGCACCTCGAGCCACCCAGCAAGTAGGCTGGAACGTGCAGCTGCTGCCCATGGGTTCGGCGTCTTTCATCTACGTGGTGGGCCTGTGGTTTGCAGAGGGGCAGTGGTACAGCCACTCAGCAGCCGAGTGTGCCCACAATGCCACCTGCACCCACTACACTCAGGTGAGGCTGTGGCACTGGCTCCAAGACCCTGGGCCACTGGGGTCAGCTCAGAAGGGCTACAATTTGTCTTAAAAATTGGTGGTTGTTTTCCCTCTGATTTGTATAGTTTTCCTTTTTTCAGCTTTAAATATGAACTATTTCTTTAAAAAAAAGATTTTAGAGGCAGCCCGGGTGGCTCAGCGGTTTAGCACCACCTTCAGCCCAGGGCCTGATCCTGGAGACCCGGGATGGAGTCCCACGTGGGGCTCCCTGCATGGAGCCTGCTTCTCCCTCTGCCTGTGTCTCTGCCTCTCTCTCTCTCTGCCCCTCATGAATAAATAAGATCTTTAAAAAAAGATTTTAGGGGATCCCTTGGTGGCTCAGGGGTTTGGCGCCTGCCTTTGGCCCAGGGCGTGATCCTGGAGACCGGAGATCAAGTCCCACATCGGGTTCCCCGCATGGAGCCTGCTTCTCCCTCTGTCTCTCTCTCTGTCTTTCGTGAATAAATAAATACAATCCTTAAAAAAAAGATTTTATTTATTTGTCAGAGCAAGTGAGAGAGAGAGAGAGAGAGAGAGAGCAGAAGCAGGGGGAGGGGCAGAAGGAGAAGCAGGCTCCCTACTGAGCAGGGACCCCAATGTGGGCTCTATCCCCAAACCCCAGGATCATGACCTGAGCCAAAGGCAGATGCTTAACCAACTGAGCACCCAGGTGCCCCTAAATATGAACTATTTCAAACATAAATCAAATAATGGACTCTCTTTACCCACTCCCTAGATTTAGTAAATGTTTAACTATATTTGTTTCTCATCCTCTAAGAAAAACAACTGGACAAAACTAAAGCCCTACTCCTGCCCTCTCCTCTGTCCCTCCCCAGAGACGACCTTTCTGAAGTCCAGGTGGATCCCTCCCAAGGACATTTCCTCTGGTTTATTCTATATACCTATCATTGTTGAGGTGCTAGGGCACAGCGCTGAAAAACACAGACCGAAGCCAAAGCATGTTTTACTACCTTTACTACATGTCTAAGTGTTTTGATACCTTTACTCTTTTTGCAAGTGGGTCATATGTTATTAAATCCTATATGATTGCTCTCTTGGTGTGTCTCATGTACCACCCAGACCATGTCTCTAAGATTTACTTCCCTGGATTCAGATACACAGGGGTGATTCACTATGAATAAACTGCAATGTAGAGGCAGCTGAGTTATTTCTACTAGCTCAGGTCCTCTTGTGCATATGTGTCCAGTGTTTCTCTAGGATGCACTTGGAAGGCAAACGGCTGGGTCGTAGCAGGCAGCTCTAGGAGTTCACGAACTATTGCCAAAGTAACTGTTCCAACTGTATACCCACCCATGGGTCAGTTCTCACCTCCTCAGTATTGCCAGGCTTCTGGATTTTGGCCTACTCCAGGCTGTGGAATGCATCCTTACTTGATTTTTAATTTGCACTTAACTTGAAATTGAGCATATTTCCTAATCTGTTAATTATCTGTTCATACCCCCTGCCCATTTTTATAACATGGTACATCTTTTTCTTACTAATTTTTAAGCATCCTTTCTATATTCTTTCTACTTTTTTTTGGTCATATTGATAAAAATATTTTCCTAGCATATAGCTTGTAATTTTTCCTTGTTTATGTTATATTTTTTAAAAGAGAAATCTTTTAGAAGATCTTAATGTTAATTAAACCATTTTCTCAATTTTTTTAAATGTATATAGTCCATTTGTTTGTAGTATTATGTTTAAGAAATCATTTCTGGGGCACCTGGGTGGCTCAGTGGTTGAGCCGTCTGCCTTTGGCTCAGATCACGATCCTCCTAGGATGGAGTTCTGCATTAGGCTCCCTTCAGAGAACCTGATTCTCCCTCAGCCTATGTCTCTGCCACTCTCTCTCTGTGTCTCTCATGAATAAACAAATAAAATCTTAAAAAAAAAAAGAATTTTCTAGGAGCCCTTGGGTAGCATATTTGGTTAAGTGTCTGACTCTTGATTTCAGCTCAAGTCATGATCTCAAGGTTGTGAGATCCAGCCCCACACCTGCTTAGGATTCTTTCTATCTCTCTCTCTCTCTGCCCCTCCCCCACCTAAAAAGAAGGAAGTAAGAATCCTTTTCTACTCTGACATCAGAAATAGATTTTCTTCCAAATTTAAATTTTTCCTTTTTCATATTGGCATCATTAAGCCACCTAGAATTTTTCATGCAAGGTGTGATATAGTTATTTAATTTGATCTCTTTCCAGATGGGCACTGACTGGGTGGCTCAGTTGGTTAAGTGTCTGCCTTTAGCTCAGGTCATGATCGGGTCCTGAGACCAAGCAGGGAGCCTGCTTTTCCCTCTCCTTCTGATGCTTCCCCTGCTTGTGCTCTCTCTCTCTCAAATAAATGAATGAAATCTTAAACACACACATATACACATACATGCACAAATGGGTACCTTTTGTTAATTATTAAATCCTTCCCTGAACTGACTCATCATGCTACCTCAGTTATACACCAAGCTACATCTGCCCATTGGACTATTGCTGAGTTCTTGATTCTATTCTGTTGCCTTTTTTATCCCTGCCTAAATCATGTTTTAATTATTATGGCTTTATAAAAAAAAGCCTTGAAACAAAAATTCTCCATACTATTATTATTGTTCAAAACTGTGTAGCCTATGCTTGGCTCCCAATTCTCTCATAGGAACTTTTAAAAATATTGCCTCTCTCGGCTTACAGACATTTCTTTCTAGTCTAAGTTTGTTAGGGGTTATTTATTTAGGTTTTGTTTTTAAGTAATCTCTACACCCAACTTGAGGCTCAAACTCATGACTCCAAGAGCAAGAGACTTACATTCTATGACTGAGCCAGCTAGGTGCCCTTGTTAAGAATTTTTATTTATTTATTTTTTTTGTTAAGAATTTTTAAAAGCATGAACAGGTCTTGTGGTTTATCAAATGTTTTTTCTACATCTATTGAAATAATCATATGGTTTTTCCTTAACTATTAAAGTGATGCAATACATTAATAATTTTTAGATGTGCAGACAAAGCTGCTACAAAGAGACTAGATCTTGCTGGTCACAAATTTTAAATATTTTATTATAGAAAATTTCAAACATATACAAAGCAGGCAGAATAATATCACCCATCATCCATCTCTGACTATCAACTCATGGTCTCATGGCTCATCTTGTTTCATCGATATCCTTTTCCTCTCCTCTCCTATTATTCTTTTCTTTTAAAAAAATGTATTTATTTGAGAGAGAGAGTGTGTGTGTGCGTGTGCCAATATGGGGCTCAATCTCACAATGCCAAGATCACAACCTGAGCCAAAATCAAGAGTCAGACACCAGGGATGCCTGGGTAGCTCAGTGGTTGAGCGTCTGTCTTTGGCTCAAGGCGTGATCCCGGGGTCTGGGGATTAAGTCCTGCATTGGGCTCTCTGCAGGGAACCTGCTTTTCTGTCTGCCTGTGTCTCTGCCTCTCTCAGAGAAATAAATCAAATCTTTAAGAAAAAGAGTCACTTACCCAACTGAGCCACCCAGGTGCCCCAACCTTTCCTTACTTCTAAGTTATTTGAAATTTTATTGCATTGAATTTAGAGAATGCAGCCCATGGGCTATTGTTCCTTTGGTCTTTGTTGAATCTTGCTTTGTGGTTTAGTAAAGGGTCAATGTTTGCAAAAGTTTCATGCATTCTTAAAAAGAATGTATGTTCTCTAATTATTGGGTACATGTGTCCGTGTCTCCCTACTTCATAGTTGTCATTTTGAGTGCTACAGGGAGTTTGCTTAACTACTCCCATGTATCGACTATTGGTGCTGTTTCCAAGCTGTAACTGATTTTAAGATTTTAAACTAAGTTTTGAGTACTATCAGAGACCTGTACCTGATAGCTTTTGCTGCATGACATACTACCCCAAAGTTTAGCATCCTATGCTTCGGTAGGTTGGCAACTGGGTTGGGCACGGTGAGGAGGTTCTTCTGGTCTTTGCAGGCCCACGAGCAAGTGCAGTCAGCTGCTGTGTTGGCTGAGAGCTGGCTGTCTGGAGTGGCCTCAGCTAATTCATCCCTGCCTGCAGGGTCTCCTGAGACCTAGATTCAAAACCAGCTCAATAGCCCTTTTTTTAAAAAAAGACTTTATCTTATTTATTTATTTGAAAGAGAGAGAGCGGGCGGGGGTGGGTGGGGGGACAGAGGGAGAGGGAGAGACTGAGAATCCCAAGCAGACTCCACGCTGAGCTTGGAGCCTGACCCAGGGTTCGATCTCACAACCCTGAGATCATGATGTGAGCCAAAAGCAAGAATCAGACGATTAACCAACTGAACCACCCAGGCACCCCCAGCTCGATATCACTTCTGCTGCATTCTGTTGGCCAATGTGAGCCACAGGGCCAGCCAGATTCAAGCCTGGAAAAGACAGTCCTCCTCTTGATGCAATGAACTGCAAAGGCACATTTAAGAGTGGGCTGTAGGGAGGGGGAAGGGTTGTAGCCATGTGTGCCATCTGTCGCAAGGCCTTTGAGGTCCAGGACTTTCTTTGCCACCCTCCAACCACCCACAATTCTCTCCTTTCTTGGGGTATCTGCTGATCCGAACCTCTCCACTGTCCCCACCCAGAAAACCTCCCTAGGCTAGTCCCACCTGTCCTCATAGCTCTGCCCAGCACAGCTGCTGCTCCTGAGGCCCTCAGGGAAGTCTGTCTGCTTAATTTGGGGCAGAAGCTGTGTCTCTCCTCTCCAGGCAAGCATCATCAATGTTGTTGGCTCCCAGACTGGGAGTGGGGGTGGCCCGTGACAGGGTTTCTGAGCCATTGCATCTCCTGCAGCTTGTGTGGGCCACCTCGAGCCAGCTGGGCTGCGGGCGCCATCGGTGCTCTGGGGCCCAGGCAGAGATGGAAGCCTTTGTCTGTGCCTACTCTCCCGGGTAAGCCCCCACCATGGCAGCTACTCTGCCACCCACCGCTGGGCTGGAGGGTGGGGGTGCCTCCACCCAGGGGAACACTCAGCCACCCACTCAAAGGCCTTTACCCCTTGGTCCATACCGTCATGGGGAGAGGGAAGGAGGAAAGGGAGTGAGGAAGGGGGAGCCCCCCAGATTCCGGCCAAGCAGAATGTGGCTTCTCCTCCAACGCCCTTCCTTGGCAGCACCATTCTGCTTTGCCCAGTGGAAGAACCGAGTCTTAGTATTATTTGGAGGCGATCTGTCCTTTCCTAGGATGTCCCGCTGTGTCCCCCAGCTCCCTAACTCCCCGCATGGGCCAGAAGGAGCCGAAGGCCGGGCCCTAGCAGCCCTCTGGTGCTTGCTCTCACAGAGGCAACTGGGAGGCAAACGGGAAGCCCATCGTCCCCTATAGGAAGGGCTCCTGGTGTTCGCTCTGCACGGCCCGCGCCTCCGGCTGCTTCAAAGCCTGGGACCACGCAGGAGGGCTGTGTGGTAAGCGCCCCCCGCCCGCCTCCGGCTGGGACCCCAAGTGCTGATCCTCGTGGAGGGCGGCAGCATCTTGGGGGGGCATCGGCCTGGCCCGCCTGAGGGCGGCCCCCTCTCAGCGTCCATCCCCGTCTGACCAGAGGTCCCCAGGAACCCATGTCGCATGAGCTGCCGGAACCACGGACATCTCAACATCAGCACCTGCCACTGCCACTGTCCCCCCGGCTACACAGGCAGATACTGCCAAGGTGAGGGGCACCTGGAGCTCCAGGTCACCGCTGCCCCGGGGCGGGGTGGGGGCACCCAGTGAGTGGCGTCTGGGCCCGGGCCCAGGCAGGCGGCCTCAGGGGGCGAGGAGGGCCACGCTCTTGCGCGGCGTGGCCAGGGGTCGTGTTGCGCTCGCCCGGAGGCCCGGAGCGTTTGGAGAGTCCTGAGGGAGCGTGTGGGTACCGACCGGGCCCTCGCAGGGAGAGCGCCGCGGCCTGCGGGCCCTGAGCCGTGGGGAGGCCAAGCGGAACCAGAGCTGGCGGGAGGAGGACGTCAGCAGCATCTAGGAGTGGGCTCTGGTCCCACTGCCCCCTCCCAGCTCTGTGACCATGGCAGGTGACCCCCAAGGCCAGCCTGCTTCTCTCTACAATGGAGACTGAACCAGACACTCCGTGCGGCAGCAGCCGGAAGCCCTGAGGGGTTCCGTCCCTGAGGGGTGTCTGGTCCCACTGGCCTTTCCCCACACCCTGAGGCGCCCGAGGGGCAGCACGGCCCGGGCTGCGGGCTGAGCTCCGACCCCACCCGCCCGGCAGTGCGGTGCAGCGGGCAGTGCGTGCACGGCCGGTTCCGGGAGGAGGAGTGTTCCTGCGTCTGCGCTGTCGGCTATGGGGGAGCCCGGTGTGCCAGTGAGTCCTGCCCCAAGGTCCCCCCATGAGCCAGGCCACCCCTGGGAACCGCCCCCCCCTCCCAGCAGGGCGCCGGGTCCGGCTCAGACCAGCTCGCAGGAACCCACTCTGGGCTTCTGTCCCCCACTCCCTGGTCAGTGACGTCACCCTGGGAGCTTGAAATTGACGGTGGCGGGGTACTTACATCACGGAAGCTGGAAATGCTGGGAATTTTTCTTTTTCCCAAGAGAGAGCAAGCTGGTTGTTAGTTGTTACACATTCCCCGGCACATGACTCTCGAGCTCGGGGAGGGTGGTCAGAGGAAGGGGCTTCCAGAGCTCAGCTCACGGGCAGGATGAAGGCGTAAGGAGTCTGAGGTCCCCCCACACACAGTCAGGCTCCCCTGTTCCCAGCCAAGGTGCACTTTCCCTTCCACACTTGTGACCTGAGGATCGATGGAGACTGCTTCATGGTGTCTTCGGAGGCAGACACCTACTATGGAGCCAAGATGAAATGCCAGGTGACGGTTGACCCCTGCCTTCCCAGGGATCCCCAGGGGCTCAAGTGAGGGTCTTAATGGAGGGCCTTCGATTTCTCCTGACCTGACTCTGGTGGTTAGCATAAAGCAGGATCAGAGGCCTGTGGAAGCCAGGAGGTCACTTAATAAGCCAAGGGACCCAGGGGTGAGGCACTACTCGACCCCCAACTAAGGAGCCATCCTGATTCAGCTCTAGCTACCATGCAAGTGTCCCAGTTCAGGGAGGCCAGAACTTGGGATTTTTCAAGAAAATCAGAAATTTAGATTTTCAGTGGCATCACCCGAGTGTTAATGTTGGCAACCAATTCAAATGTATTTAGGACACCGAACAGATGCAGCAAAAGCCTCCCAAGGGCAGGGCCCTGCCGGTGTGGGCCCCCGTGCCCAGAGAGAGGAGATGCAGGCGGGGAAGAGGGAGGGGGCCCCTAATCTAAGAAGCAGGAGGCTGTGGGATGGGGGGAAGATGCCTCGGGCCACGGCGGGGTGGCGGGATGGGCAGGAAGGGCTGGCCTGAGCTCTGGGGCGCTGCCAGTGCAACCTGGAGTGGGGGTTACAGGAAAAGGGTGGGGTGCTAGCCCAGATTGAGAGCCAGAAGGTGCAGGACATCCTTGCCTTCTACCTCGGCCGCCTGGAGACCACCAACGAGGTGACGGACAACGACTTTGAGACCAGAAACTTCTGGATCGGTGAGTGCCTGGTTGGTTGGGGGGAGGCAGGAATCTGGGTTCTGAAAACCCACCAGCAGACAGTCAGGGGATGGTGAGGGCTGGGGGCCCAGAATGGGGCTGGCAGCCTCCTTCCCCGGGGAGAACACGGAAGGGAGGGAGAGGCAAGCACTGGGGGCCAGAAGAGCAGGGAAGAGGGTTAAGGGCGGGCAGCAGAAAGGGCATTAGGCAGCAGGCTCCAAGGCAAGGGTGCTCCTGTCAGGAGCCTGGGCTCCGTGTGGGGCCCCCGGGCTGGGGGGCCAACTCAGCTGTTGTGGCCCAGGGCTCACCTACAAGACCACCAAGGATTCATTCCGCTGGACCACCGGGGAGCACCAGTCCTTCACCAGTTTTGCCTTTGGGCAGCCTGACAACCAGGGGTGAGTCTGGGGGGCCCTCCCTGCCTGGGCTCACTCTCACCTGGGCCCATTTGTGGAGGCTTCAGACACCACTGAAGAACCTACCCCCAGCCTGTCGCCTGGCTGAGCCCCCTGAGGGCCTGGCCTTCCCTGGTGCCCGGGTGCCAGCTGGGAGGGAGCTCCAGAGGCTTCATCCATTGTCCCCTCAGCTGTCCCTCCATCCCTCTGGTATCCATCCACCCCTTCACTCACCATGCTCTCTGCCTATTCAGCACACCGATCCTGGCGGTCTTTAGCAATCCTCCCACCAGCCTTCTGGTTATGTGGTCCTATACCCTGGTCTTCAAAGACCAGGAAGGCCCAGGGCAGGAGAGGCAGGGGTGGAGGAAGTCAGGCTGTGTGGCCACCAAGGGCTCCAGAAATCTGGCCCACGATCCCTCAAGCTGGTCGCTGGCAGCCAGGCCCCTGCCCTAGCAGTGAGAGGACCTCGGCCTTCCCCGGCTCCCAGGCGCACCTTCCTCTGCTTGGAGGAAGGGCATGGGCCTGTCTGCTCCAAATACGGCCCCACCCCACCCCCGCTGGCATAGCTGAGTCCAGGCACCGGGTAGGTGGAGTGCTGAGAAGGGGGGTGTGCTGAGAGCCCCCCGCCCCCGGCTTTCCTGAGAAGAGCTACAGAGGCCTGAGGACCAAGCACGGGAGCCTGGGCATGGGTCTGGAGCCCAGCAGCCTCGAATGTGGGGTGGGGCTCTTAGACACAGAGGGCCCGCCGGAGGGGAAGATGGAAGCCTCTCCCAGACTCCTAAGTTCATTCCTCCACGCTGAGCACCCAACATCTCGGCCTGGCAGGTTTGGCAACTGCGTGGAGCTACAGGCGTCAGCCGCCTTCAACTGGAATGACCAGCGCTGTAAAACCCGAAACCGTTACATCTGCCAGTTCGGTGAGGGCCCTCTCACAGCTCCCCTCTTCTGGCCACTGTCCCCTGAGGTCCTGCTGGCCCGCTCCAGGTCCTAGGCATCCAGCTCCCAGACCTGGAATGTGTCTGAGCACGCAGGGCCGCGGGGGAGTCCTGCTCAGGGCTCTGTTGTGCCTGGGGGCCCCTGAGGCCCAGGGAGGAGACCCAAGCCCAGCTTCACATAGCGTGTCCACGTGGCGGCAGGGCTGGAATACAGCCAGGCTGGGGATTTCTCCAAGGTCCCTTTCCTCCTGTCACTAACGCTACTACTTAGGGACCTGTTGGGTTCACTGTGTTCCCTGATTCCCTAGAGCCCAGTGAACTATGGCCGGGAACAGAGGTGAACAGAACTGGCCCCCAGCAGCCTCTGCTGGAAAGGTCTGGGGCTCCACGTGGGAACATAACCATCAGGACCAACTGCAGAAAGGTCCCTATCCTAGGATCACCTGAGCCGCCACTGACCCTCTCTCTGTTTGGCTTCCTTTCCAGCTGAGGAGCACCTTTCCCGGTGGGACCCGGGGCCCTGAGACCCGGCCGTGCCTCTCCCCTGCCAGCACCTGGATATGCAGTCCTGCTTGCCCATCTGCCCACCTGTCTGGACCAGGGGCCAGGCCAGGACTGCAAGCCCAATGTGCACAGAGGTCTCAGCCCCCACAGGAAGTGAGGCCGGGGGTACCAGCCAGGCCCAGAGGGTGTCTGCTATAGGGGGAGGGCAGCTGGGGCCCCTCAGGCAGCTCCTGATTGGGAAGATGGGTGTCAGGCACCCAGACAGGAGCCAGGGCCAGCAGTCAGAAGAGACCACTCTCTTCTGTGTGTGCCCGACCCTCTGGGGCGGATGGAGATGTCTCACTGCCCAGGGTGCACCCCACAAAGGATTAAATTATCAATCAGCTGGATTTGTGACCACTTGTTTTGAAGGGGAACTCAGCCGATCCAGGACGATCCTGGGAAGACCAGAGGGGGCCTGAGGCTCGCTATGCACCCCAGTCCCATCCCTGTTCACCCACATGACCTGGGCCACCCTCTGGAAGTTTTCTGGCCTGAGCCCCTGAATGACACACAGATTTAGAAGCTTTATTTGCATCCCTAACTTCCTGCTCCAGCTCTTCTCACCACTGCCTCTGTCAGCTTTGTGCTTCCACTTGCACCCTCTCCCTGTATTCACTATGCCTGCTCCTACATGTTCCTGCTTCCTTTGTGGTTATCTGAACAGGGGTATGTCATGACTCCGTCTCCCACCTCTCCCTACAGTGGGGATTGCCCACCTGTGTGTGGGCAGGTGAAGACTGGGAGTTGCCCTCATTAGGGCCCAGAAAGCAGCCCCAACCCATTTGTACACTGTGATGTGTGAATGTGGAGTTGCTTTGCTGGCTGGAGGTGGGAGTGTGGCCTGGGACCATGGATGGGACAGGGCCAAGCATAGCAGCCACCAATTTTATTATGGTTGCAACCAATAGAAACATAGAAACAGCTCTGACTCATCATGGCAGAAAAGGAAGCTATCAAAAAGACAGTGATTTAAAAATGAGCAAAAGATATAAGTAGACAATTCTCTAAAGAAGCTATGCAAATGGCCAAAAAGCATGACATCACTCGTCATTAGGAAATCCACATCAAATCCACAATGAGACACCACTTCACACCCATGAGGACAGCTGTTATAAAAAAAAAAAACAGACAATAGAGGCACCTGGGTGGTTCAGTCAGTTAAGTGTCTGCTTTCGGCTCAAGTCATGATCCCAGGGTCCTGGGATTGAGCCCCACATTGGGCTCCCTGCTCAGCAGGGAGTCTCCTTCTCTCTCTCCCTCTGCCCCTCCCCCTGCTTGTGCTCTCTCTGTCTCTCTGCCAAATAAATAAATAAAATCTTTAAAAAAAACAGTAATAAACCCAAACCATAACAATGTTGTTGAGACTTGGACCAGCTGGAACCCTCATATATTGCTGGATGTGAACAGTTGGGTGAGTCCTCAAAAAGTTCAGCACAGCTACCATCTGACCCAGCAGTTCCACTCCTAGGTATGTACCCAAGAGAACTGAAAACAAGTACTCAAATCCTTATACACAAAGATCCCAGCAGAGTTATTCCCAACAGCAAAAAGGTGGAAACCACCCAAACACCCACCAGTGGATGAGAAGACGAACAAATCATGGTGTGTACGCTCTGTAGAATATTACTCAGCTATTAAAAAAAATGAATAGAGGTACCTGGTGGCTCAGTGGTTGAGCATCTGCCTTTGGCTCAGGTCATGATTCCTGGGGTCCTGGGATCGAGTCCCACATGGGACTCCCCGCAGGGAGCCTGCTTCTCCCTCTGCTTGTGTCTCTGCTCCTCTCTCTATGTCTCTCATGAATAAATAAATAAAAATCTTTTTAAAAAATTGAAGAACTGATACATGCTACATGTTGGATGAACCTTGAAAACTGTTAAGTGAAAGAAGCTTGTCACAAAAGGTCACACATTGTCTGATTCCATCCATATGGAATACTCAAAATAGGGAAATCCAGAGAAACTGAGCACATATTATTGGGGATTGCCAGAGGCGGCAAGAGAATGGAGAGTAACTGCTCGATGGGTCTGGGTTATATTTTGGAATAAGTAACGTTTTGGAACTTAGAGGCGGTGCTCCCACAACACTATGAATGTACCCAGTGCCAGCCAATGGGTTACCTTCGTCTTATGCAAATTTCACCTCAATCTAAAAACAGCCCCCAAAAACAAAAAAGCACAAGCCCTGGTCACAGGATCCACAGGGAGAGTCAGAGGGCCAGGCTGAGGGTCTATGCAGTCAGAAATAGTGCCCCAGATTCTGCTGCAAAGTCAGGCCAGGTAGACACTACCGCCGCCGCTGCCGGGCACTGCGGAGCATCCCGGGGCAGCCCCACCTGTGCCCCGACACCTGCTGCCGCCTGGATCCCGACCCCAGCTTCCCCTCCAGGGCAGCCCCCCCTTCCCGCAGTGAGCCATTCCCCGCCCATGCGCTCTCCGTGCTGGCAAAGGCGCCCTCGCAGGGCGGAGGTGAGCGGAGGTGAGGGGACGGGTCTTACCTGAAAAGTCCATCCCAGCGGAGGAAGGCGAGAGTGGCCCGAAGCACTGGCCTCACCGGGGAAGGAGGTAGAAAAGCAAATTCTCGGCTGCCCGCAGCCGACTGACTGGTGAGGGTGAGGCCCCATCAATTGGGTTGTTTCGGGGTTTTTTTGCTTTTAGGCAGAATTTTATTTATTTATTTATTTATTTATTTATTTATTTATTTATTTATTTATTCATGAGAGATACGCAGAGACAGAGAGAGGCAGAGACCCAGGCAGAGGGGGAGGCAGGCTCCAAGCGGTCCCTCATGCGGGACTCGATCCCAGGACCCCGGGATCACCACCTGAGCCAAAGGCAGACGCTCCACCACCAGTGAGCCACCCAGGTGCCCCCGTTTGTTTAACAAGCTGTCCAGCTACTGCAGACGCAGGCTCTGGTGGGGAACGCCTGGCAGCGGCCAAGAGCGTGAGCCCTACGGCAGGCCGCCTGCCTCTGCACAGGCTCTGCCGCTTACCGCATCCCCTTGCACGAGACCAGAGCCCAGGGCCTGGACCTGTGTGGGTCTTAGCACTCCCACTCCACGCTCCCCATGCTGGGACACCCCCCTTCCCGCTCCCCCAGTCCCAGGCAAACCTCTCTGCCCCCTGGGCTTCTCCTGTAAGATGATAATAAACCGAGTTGGTACACAGAAGTGTCTGGACCAGAGCCTGAGACTGCAGTAAACACCGATGAACTTCAGCTCATGCCCAAATTTTTTTGATTCCTTCATCAACAGAACACCATCTAAACCTCACCTGTTAACTAAGTAAATTTGTGAAATAAGTAAAGTGCTTAAAACTGGGCCTGGTGGCTAGTCAATGCCAGTCGGTCTTAGGCTCATTTTCCTTCTTCTTCGCTATTAGCCAAGATTAATTGGCCACAGTGAAGTCTAGGTTTCGAGCAACTGATGTAGGAACCAGTTAGGGGCAGACGGGGCCAGGCAGGGAAAGATACGGGAAAGGCCTCAGAGTCAGGCTCCTGCCCATTCCAAGTAAACAGAGATAAGACAGCAAAAACAGAAAAAAATACACCTGGCTCCCTAGCTCCAAAATGTTAGGGAGTATCCCCTTTAAGGGCTACTAGGTAATCCCAGAAATATGTCATTGAGGTGTTATCAATAGTCCCTGCTGGGCAGCCCCGCTGGCTTAGCAGTTTAGCGCTGCCTTCAGCCCAGGGCGTGATCCTGGAGACCAGGGATGGAGTCTCACGTCGGGCTCCCCGCGTGGGGCCTGCTTCTCCCTCTGCCTCTCTCTCTCTCTGTGTCTCTAATCAATAAATAAAATCTTAAAAAAAAAAAGTCCCTACTCAAACCAAGACTCTCAAGGCCTTGGGCTACCTGACTAGGCTCCCAGAAATCCCAGATGTAGAGAAATATGGAGGAGATACCGACCAGAGAGAAGGGAACACCTTGTGTGGGCTCATATTTAAAGAAACATCTTGTTTGTTATTATGATAGTTATAAGTCCACCATGTTTGTTCTAAATATTCACCCTGATATTGACAAGAAATTTACCAACTTCCCTGGGCAGGTTCCTATAAAAGACCATAAAGCCCTCAGTGGCAACCCTGTTGGGACCCCTCTCACTTTTGAGAGCTTTCTCTGTGTCTCTGCTTAATAAGCTGCTCTCGCTTTGCTCACTCTCTGTTGTTGTCCCCGACATACATTCTTCGACTCCGTGGGACAAGAACCCAGCTCTCCCGTATCACAGCCATCAGAGCGAACCATTCGAAGCACCCCAGCTACTCGACTGGCCCCACGGAGTTCTAAGCGTCAGTCCGTGAGCCTCGCCTCACTGTCTCCCTCTCCTCCAGCCTCAGAATCCATTCTCTGATCACTCTGCCAGTTAAATCAGCCAATATAAATTAGCGAGTTCTCTTGGTTCTTGTGGTGATTCAATATCCTCCTTCTGGATTTGAAGTCCTTGACCCCTGGGGCCTACAGGGGTCTCACTGGTTATTTCACTCTGGGGAAAAGGAGAGGTGACGGGGTAGGGGACACAAGGGGTCTCCTTCACGGCAAGGTCATGGCGGGGGGTGTTGTTTAAGGAAATTCAAGGTGCGGCCACAGTTGCATGTGTGCACTGGCCACCCCTCAGCCACATAGCACCCTAACGGTGAGGGAGGGGAGGAAGGGTGCCCTAGGCATGCACCCAGGAGAGGGGTATGGGTTTGGCAAGTAGCTGGCAAGTTTCTGCCTCTAGGATGTTCAGGACGCCCAAGAGGTGGTTTCTGCCAGGGAGGGAGGCTCCATCGGGGTGGGTGTGTGTGGTGGTGGAGGGGGGCTGTACCTAAGTCTCCCACCTTCCCAAAGAGCCCTGTCCCTTTATTTTTTTAAGATTTTATTCATTTATTCATGAGAACACAGATAATGAGAGAGAGAGAGAGAGAGAGAGAGAGAGAGAGAGAGAGAGAGAGAGGCAGAGACACAGGCAGAGGGAGAAGCAGGCTCCATGCAGGGGCCCGATGTGGGACTCGATTCCTGGACTCCAGGATCAGGCCCAGGGCTGAAGGCAGGCGCTCAACCGCTGAGCCACCCAGGGATCCCCCCTGTCCTTTTTTTTAAAAAAAGATTTTATTTCTTTGAGAGAGAGAGAGCACAAGGAGGGGGAGCAGTAGGCAGAGGGAGAGGGAGAAGCAGGCTCCCCGAGGAGCAGGGAGACCGATGCAGGACTCACTCAATCCCAGGGTCCTGGGATCATGAGCCGAAGGCAGAAGAAGTCAGACACTTAACCAACGGAACCACTCAGGTGCCCACCCTGCCCAAGGAGTCCTGTTCTGATGGCCTGTGCCCTCCCCTCTCTGGTCTTTTCCAATTAGAGACCTACCAAGGGTGTGAGGCCACCTGATGGTGTCTTTTTTTTTTTTTTAAGATTTATTTATTTATTTGAGAGAGACAAATTTGAGTGGAGCAGGAGAGGCAGAGGGAGAGAGCAAATCCCAAGCAGACTCCCTGATGAGCCGGGAGCCTGATGTGGGGCTCGACCCCAGCACCCTGAGAGGACACAAGCTGAAGTCAAGAGTCAAATGCTCATCTCATGCTGAGATGAGCACTGGGTGTTATGCTATATGTTGGCAAGTTGAATTTAAATAAAATATTTTTAAAAAGGAAAAATAAAATAGTGTAAGCAACAAAATAATAATAAAATAAAGTAAAACGGTGTAAAAAAAAAAAAAAAAAGTCAGCCGCCCAACCACCTGAGCCATCCAGGCACCCCCCTGATGGTGTCATTTTATAGCCATTGATCAAGTTTTAAGATTGGTTTTCCTTTTCTCTCATCCTTGTAGCTGCGATGTATAAAAATTCCCCAGTTTTCTAACCATGCCCTGAGCAGAGCATTTGGGTTCTGAGCTTGTCTTTCTGTCCTTTAAGCTGTGTGGCGCCATTAGCACAACCCTCTGACCAGCAGCCCTTGACTTGGGAGTAATCTTTACGTTCTTCTATGTCAGGAGCTGCCAATCCCCAAAGCCTTGCCTTTGAGGGGCACTTTGTTCTGGGGGACGGCAGGATTAACTGTCTCACCATGGCATGCCCTGGGCTGCCTGTATCCTGTCCCTTAATACTGGCTGGATTGTCACCGTGCCCTGGCCACTTGCCAGCCTTAGATCACTCCCATTTCCCTCTGGGCTTCCTGCTCCTTCCATGCCCGGTCCTATTTTGCATCAATCAAGGTTCTTGTTCTAAGCAACAGAAACTGATTCTGGCGACTCCAAGCAGAGAAGGAATTTGCCAAAAATACAGGAGCTCTCGGTAAGGTCAGAGGATCAGGTTTAGAAGACACCCCACCTCCTCTGCCGGGCACAGATGCCACAGTCAGTGTCACCAACGTGGGACGGAAGTGCCACCCCCTTTGAATGCGGGACACAGCTTGCTGCTGCCACCATCTATTGCTGACAGCTCGAATTCAAAGTCAGGCATGGGGTCTGATGGGAGGGGCCACGTTCAGGCCCCAGGAGCAAGGAAGATTGGAAAGGGAGCCAGAAAGGGGCATTTTCGGCTTCTTTCCTGGGATGCAGTTTCTGTCTCAAAGCTAGGAGATACCTGTAACTACAGGAAGGGGGCTCAGATGCCGAGTGGCCAGAAGAATGGCTGGTGTCTCCTGCAAGGAGCCACCTGGTCCTCCCAGGACCAGGGCCTACTGTGCTCTCCTTGTCCGCTCATGCCGACACCCGGGTTCTCACCCCCTCTTTGGATTCTGTGCGGGGCAGAGCAGGCAACAGAGCAACCTGATGGTGCAGCCTGGAGGCACTGACGGAACTAGACTCTGCTTCCAGCTGATATCACTGGGTCCCTTCAAGTATGCCCTCTGACTTCTTTTTTTAAAGATTTTATTTATTTATTTATTTATTTATTTATTTATTTATTTATTTATTTATTCATCCATCCATCCATCCATCCATCCATTCATTCATTCATGAGAGACACACAGAGAGAGGCAGAGACACAGGCAGAAGGAGAAGCAGGCTCCTGGTGGGGAGCCCGGATGCAGGACTTGATCCCGGGACCCCAGAATCACACCCTGAGCTGAAGGCTGATGCTCAAACCCAGGTGTCCCTGTCCTCTGACTTCTTGGAACACTGTAGTGGTTGCATGGCAGGGGACTGGGATCCCACCGCTCCTCTCAGCTTGCTCTCCACCCGTCCCCGGGCACCGTCGCCTTACTGCCAGATGGGGTACTAAGAGCATCTACCCTGCAAGGCTTCTGTGAGCACTGAGATGACGGATGTGAAGTTTGTAGCACAGCGTCTGACAGATGGTTGGGATTCAATCATTTCTGGCTCCTGGTTGCAGTATTTCAATATTGGGGATGATACAATGACTCCTCCTTTCTTCCTGGGAGCTCTATGAAAATAAGTGAATACCCTGCGTCCATTTGATGAATTCAGGATGGACACATCTGGGAGTCGGCTCGGGGAACGCTGGAGACCAGCTGTCCCATATGTCCACCCCCTTCTGCTTCTCTCCTCTTTCCTTATTCTAGTCCTTCCTTCCACTTGGTCTGTTTCCATCTTCTGTTTTCTTCCCACCTGACCGCTGATGTCTCCTGTCCTTGTGTCATCTGCTGTCACTATCATGACTCCTGTTCATTCACTATCCCGCCTGTGTTTCACAATCAGGCACCCACCGCCTGGGAATGCAAGATGGCATGTCCCTCTACAAGAGATGAATATGGAGCAAAGACTTCCACTCTGCTTCAGGTGCTTGACCCCTGTGATAGCTAATTGTATGTTTCAATTTGGGCCATGGGGTGGCCAGAGATTTGGCCAAACATTATTTTGGGTGAGTCTGTGAGAGTGTTTTTGGACGAGATCAACATTTGAAGGGTTTGACTAAGTAAACCACATTGCGCTCCCCAGTGTGGGTGGGCCTCATCCAATCAGCTGAAGGCTTGAATAGAACGGAAAGTTTCACCTTCCCAAGAGTAAGAGGAAACTCTTCCTGCCTGACTGCCATGGAGCTTGGACATCCCTTTTTTCCCTGCTTCCAGACTTGAACTGAAACTTTGGTTCTTCCTAGGTCTCAGGCCTGCTGGTCTTTGGACTGGAACTATGCCATCTCTAGTTTGCCGACTGCAGATCTTGAGATCTGTCAGCCTCCATAATTGTGTGAGCTAATTCTTGATAATAAATCTCTCTCTTGGGATCCCTGCGTGGCTCAGCAGTTTAGCGCCTGCCTTTAGCCCAGGGCGTGATACTAGAGTCCCAGGATTAAGTCCCGCGTTGGGCTCCTGGCATGGAGCCTGCTTCTTCCTCTGCCATTCTATGTCTATCATAAATTTAAAAATCTTAAAAAAAATAATAAATCTCTTTCTTGGGCTGCTGGCTGGCTGAGTTGGTTGAGAGTCCGCCTTGGGCTCAGGTCATGATCCTGGGGTCCTGGGATCGAGTCCCACATTGGGCTCCCTGCTCAGTGGGGAGCCTGCTTCTCCCTCTCCCTGTGCCCTCTACTCATGCTTGCTCTCTTTCTCTCAAATAAATAAATAAAATCTTTTTTTTAATTTTTAAAAAATAAATCTTTTTTCTTAACATTTTATTACTTTTTTTTTAAATGAGAGAGAAAGACAGAAATAGCAAGAGAGAGCACAAGAAAGGAGGAGAGGGGGGCAGCCCTGGTGGCTCAGTGGTTTAGCACTGCCTTCACCCCAGGGTGTGATCCTGGAGACCCGGAATCGAGTCCCACGTCAGGCTCCTGCATGAAGCCTGCTTCTCCCTCTGCCTCTCTCTCTCTCTCTACGTATCTCATGAATAAATAAATAAAATCTTTAAAAAAAAAAAAAAAAGGAGAGGGAGAAGCAAGCTCCCCTCTGAGCAGGGAGCCCCACACAGGGCTTGATCCCAGGACCTTGGGATCATGACTTGAGCCAAAGGCAGATGCTCAACTGACTGAGTCATGCAGGTGCCCCAGTAAATCTCTTTCTGCATTTAACTCCTTTGGTTCCGTTTCTCTAGAGAATCCTGACTAATACAGTCCCTGAATGGGGCTGGGGCTCAGCCATGACCCCAGGCTTGTCTACTCTGGGCTACAGGTGGCAGGTGCCCAGGAAGATGCCCATTACACATGTGGACATGGTTTGCCATTGATGGTGAACTTCCCAGATACTCCACTAGTCTGCTTGTGATAATTAGTCCATGGTTGGCAATTGGGTGGCCATTGAATCGTTTTTCCCATTTGACCTGTGATCAAGGCCCTGGGAGAATGATTTAAGTTTCTGCGTTCTCTCCTGTCTGGGCAATCACATCTCACTCAGTATTCTTATTTTTAGGGATAGTGATGATGGTTAGCCCAGAGAGAATGGCAAGCTTGTTTTAATGCTGTGCCTTCTATCTTGGACACAGCTAGCATTTCTAAGTGCCTGTGCTCTGCATGGTAGACATGGGTGTGACTTTTGCCCCCTCTGGATATTGCGAATGTGAAAGTGACCACAAGTATAAAGATAAGCCAGAAGAAAAGACACAGAAAAGAAGACGAAGTGGAAGTGCAGGCATTTACCGTGGAGCACGGGCATTTGGGTGACGTGCCCTCGAGTAGATGAATCTGGCCCATGAATAGAAGAGAAAGGCCAAGGTGATAAACTGCCAACTTCCTCCCCATTGAACACTCGGTCTGGATCATCAGGGCCTTGGGGACACTGTGGCCAGTCTCCTGTTCCTCCCTGCAAGAGAGCACGTGCTGAGTAAGTGCTTTTGGCGTCTGTGTGGCACGAAGTCTTGAGGAAAAGGAGGGGGCTCACGTTTGTTACCATCTTGGCAGCCACAGTGGACCACGGATGATGATCACAGAGTTAGGAAGAAAGGGGTTGGGGTCAGGGAGGGGCCTCGAAGTCACAAGCAAAATTCTGGGGTCTGATCCAAACCCCAACAAAAAAACGGAATTGACTTAATGGACTTCCATTCGCATATTCCGCAGACAACAGGCACCTGCTGAGTGCCAGGCCCTGAGCACCGAGTGTGGGGTCGGCTCCCTCTGCCAGGGGCGTAGAGCCGCTCTCTGGAGCCAACACCAAAGCAGAAGAGCCCAGAAGCTAGATCTGCCGTGACAGGTGCTCGGATGCTGCCTAACTGGCCGCCTCAGCCCTCCCCAGCGTGGGTCCCGCGGACTCTGGCTGCCCGCCCCCCCCCCCCAGAGGCCGGTGGGCTGTGCGTTCCCCAGGCGTTCCCAGGCCAGCTGCTGGCTCCGCTTCCCGCTTAGAGCCACCCTGGCCACGCGGACGCGGCCACCCAGGGTCCGCCGCGGGCCGGCGGCGGGGGCCAGCAGGAGGCAGCGGGGGCAGGCAGAGGGCAGGAGCGGGGCACCCGGGACGGACGGACGGACGGACGCTGCCACAGGACTCAGGATCACCGGCATCTTCCCGCCTTCGGGCCGTCCCGGCCCCTCCCGGGCGGGCAGCGGGGCCAATTCCCACAGTGGGCTTGGGTAGGAAGGAGCCGGCCGGGCTGCCCCGCCGAGAGGCGCAGCCCCCGCCCGCCCTATCCCCTCGAGCTCCGCCCTGCTCTCGACTCTCCGGACTTGGACATGGCTGGAGAGCCCGGGCCGGGCCCTGCGCACCTGGGCCTCAAGCGGCCTCAGGGCACTGCCAGCCCCTGGTGAGTCTGCCGGTGGCCGCAGCGTGCAGGGGCGGGAGGCTGGCTGCTGGCTTGTCCTTGTCCGAGGCTCTGGGCTCCCCTGCCAGGGAGCGAGGCCCCCAGGAGGCCAGCTCAGGCCACCCACCGGGGCACCTGGAGGGCCCCTCTCTGGCGTCAGGTTTTGACTGCAGACGGAGGGAGATGACCCAGTTCGTTCCAAGGCCCCTGGTCACCCTGTCCGCCAGCACCATCCTGCTGACAGAGCCAGGGCGCCTGGGTCCCTCCCAGAGGACCTGCACCTGCACCTGCGGGATGCGTGGGGGGCGGGGGGGGGGGCGCGGTTTCCAGGTATAGATGTTTGGGAAGCAAATGGGGACTTTCCTGGATGAACTCCTGGCCCTTAACTTGGGAAACTTAAAGAAAATGTTCAGAAATCTTTAAACATTTTCAGAAAGGAGTTCGCCAAACTCTACCGGCCACTGTGCCATTTTCACAGGCGTCAGGGCAGTGCGCCCCCTGCGCCGGGCATCCGTGGCGGCCTCGCTCAGCTCCTGCCCCGCGGCGGGCATGCGGGGACTTCTCCCTCCCGGCGGAGGAGGCAGGACGCAGGGTTCGCTGTTAAGAACTGCACCGTATAAATGCCCTGGTACCGAGGCTTCCAGCTTCTTTGGGGTTCCACCTTGCTTCCTCTTCCTGGAAGGGAGTTGGTAGGGCTGGGCTAGGGCTGCTCCGAGAAGTCTCTGCGCCTCCTGCTTGACCTTGAGACGGATGAGGCCAAGTCACTCGTGCCAGCAGCCGCCCGAGGGCGTGTCACCGCCGTGTGCCCCCGTACCCCCGTGGGTGGCTTTTCCACTGCTTCTGTTTGGGGCTGATGAGTAGGTGTCTGCTCCTGGGGAACCCGTGGTCTTCTAAACTTGACCTCGGCCCACAGCACATTCTAAGGCTGCCTTCTAGTTCTCTTTTTGTGGGGAGCCGCGGCTCGCAGACTGTAACAAGTAGCGCAGACCAGGGACCAGATGCAGCTGCCCCCCTACGGGGAAAGAGGCAAAACCACAGGCTGATGACTGAGGGGTGGGGGGGCAGGCAGAGCAGAGCCCCCCTTCCTCAGGCCCGGAGGGACCCTCTGCGTGCAGCAAGCACCGCTGGGGGGTGCACGCCACCCAACACCTAACTCCCAGGGCCATCCTGCTGCCTCAACCCGCGCAGCTCCCCATCTGTGCTAAGCGGTCAGGGAAGTACCATTCCTGTACCATTAATTCCTGGCTACTTTAAAAAATCATTGTGGGGTGAGGTGGGGTGCAGGGTGCGGGTGGAATGGAAGGGAGAGGGGGAAAAGGAAAAACTTCACAGCTGCATTGGCCGGGAATCGAACCCGGGCCTCCCGCGTGGCAGGCGAGAATTCTACCACTGAACCACCAATGCTGCGCCGACAACAGCTCCGCTCCGGAGGCTCAGGAGCTCGGCCGCCGCCCGCGCCCGCGCCGGCCCCGCCCCCGCCCCGCCCCGCCCCGCGCCTGCTCCCGCCCCCGCCCCGCCCGCGGCCCCGGGGCCGGGAGCGTCTCCTCCGCGCGGTGGCGCCAGCGCTGCCTGCGTCCTGCACCCCCGCCGCGACCCCCGAGGGCTGGTGCGCCCCGCCCTGCCCCGCGCTCCTCTCCCCCAGGAAGGCCTCCCTCGCACCCCCGGAACCGGCATCCCTGCTGCTTCCAGGCCGCCCCTCCGGACCTCCTGGAGCCAGAGAGCGGGGCGGGGGCGGCCGGAACCGCCCCCGCAGGCCGGGCCTGGGGGGTGCAGGATACAGGGGAAGGGGCCCGAAGGTCGGCACTCAGACCCAGTGGCCCTCCAGGCCTCCCCCTCGCGGACTGGGCCTGAGCCGGGCGCGGGAGAGCGCAGCACCGGAAAGTTGTTCCAGAAACTGTACTGTCCGGCCCGCATCCCCTCTGCCACCCCTGATCACCCTTCCAGCCCCAGGCGCAGGCGGCACCTGAATGAAGCTCCTGCAGCTCTGTCCTGCCCAGGTCAGGACCCAGCTGTCCCTTTGCACCCATCTCCCCAGCCCTCCTAGGCACCGGTTCCCTCCCTGGAGATTCATGGCACATGAGAGAAGGGGCAGAGGCCTGGCAGGAGAGTCTGGGACCTTCCAAACTCCTCTCCTTTCCCAAACAAAGCCTGGAGCAAAGAGGAAGGTGGCCTGGCCACAGCCCTAACCCTGCCTGGCCAGCCCTGCCAGTGCTGGGCGGCATCCTGGAGATCCCAATACAGGGATTAAAGGCTCTCACACCCCCACTGTGGCTTTGGGCCCTGACTTAACTCTTCCCTTTCATCCTTTGCCAGACTAAGATCCAGAAGGCCAGCTGTTCCTGGGTCGGGCAGAGGAAACTTTGGAGGGCCCCAAAGGCTGCAGACAATTGTCCCCCTCCTGTCACCTGGAGCCACCTGGAAGATGCCCCTATCGGAGGCCAGACATGGGGAAGCTGTGGTCTCCCAAGTGGCCTTGGTTAAGTCCCTAAGGGCACTTCCGGTGGAGAATCCTGGGGTTCTAAGGAAAAGTTGTATACCTCAGTTCTTCAGGTTAAACTGGGGTCTAGGCAGGGCCTCTGGCGGAGAATGACCCCTCCCCCATTTGGCTCTATTGCAGTACGAGTGATTATGACCTGGACCATAAGCTGTACAGGGAAGATGTCCCCTACAGGTAGGTGGTTCTTGTCCCCTCGGTCCTCTGGGGAAACAAGTGGAGCTGGTAAGCCTGACTCCCTCTCTGTCCTGTCCCAGTAGGGTGTATGAATGCCAAAGGATCCCTCCACTCATCAACCGCGTGCCTGTCAGGATCCGGAGGACCCAGGTGGGCATGGGGGTCAAAAGCAGCTTCCGTCTTCACACGGGCCCCAGGAAGAGCCACCTGCCCCGGGAGCAAATAAAGCGTGAGTGAGGGGGCACAGCCCTCAGCAGGGCTGGGGAAGAGCTGGGCAGACCTTAGCGGTGAGGGCTGGTGGGAGCCCTGGCAGCAGCGCCGTCTGCGCCTGGTGGGACACCAGCTCTGGCCCCTCTCCAAACAGTCCCGACTGAGGAGCTGCACTCCATCAGGGGGGAGCTGAGTCAGATCAAAGCCCAAGTGGACCGTCTATTGGAGAATCTGGAGCACATGGGCCAGCAGAGGGACCAGCTTCCAACTGGGGGCCCGGGACACACTCCCAGTAAGTTCCAGCTTTTCCCACTGCAGAGGGTGCCAGGGGGTGGCACCTGGGGTCCTGCCCTGGGCTGTCTGCAGGGCTCCTTCCTGCCCTCCCAGGGTGTACTCTCTCCCACTCCCTCTGCTTGTTCCCGTGGCTTGAAGACCTCATGGCTTCTGGGTTGTTCTATGAGCCCACCCACTCAGCAGCTACCTAGAGGCAGAGCTGTGTCCCAGCCCATGCCCATCTTGTCCTTTTAAGCCCTAGGAACCGTTGATCAGTGCTGGGCACCAAGTGGCCTCTCTCAGATCAGCTGGGGCCTCCAAACCTGGCCTTTAACTGTGACTCTCCCCACACAGGGTCAGAGGACAGTGAAGAAAACAGAGGTCCAGAACTCCAGCAGGAGCCCCAGGGCCAGAAGGCCCATCCAGAAGCAGACAGCTCTGAGGACAGCACAGACCCAAAGGAGGCAGTGAGTGGCCTGGCACCTCCCCCATCCTCACCCTCCTTGCGTTTGGGTCCTTGTGGCTTCCCTGTGAACAAGGGAGAGACTCAGGTTTGTGCAGGAGCCCACAGTGGTGGCTGAGGGGACACAGGACTTCTGCCACATGCAATTCCCAGAAGATGGCCCTGCACTGCTTTTTATTCCCTCTCATCTCGGGCTTGACGGCTCAGCTGGACTAGGGGCTAGTTCTGGGCTGAAATACAATCATGTCCTGGAAGCTGGGAGGCGGGCTTTGAGCACTGCAGAATGTCACAGGTGTGCCTCATGGTCCCAGACCCCTTGCCAGAGGCCCCAGAATCGGTTAAAACTGGCCTTTTTCCTGGCCCTGCTCCCACACATTGTGGTGTACCATGCTCCCCAGGGAAGCTGGAGCTCATGGACCTTCCTGGACGGAAAACATCCAAACCAGGATGTGATGGTCTGATGATAGCCCTTTGGGTAGCATTCAAGGGCCCCAGTGTTCCCTGCCCTACCACATTCTCCTCCCTTCTTGATAATCCGTGAGGTGGGCCAAGCCCCATGTGTTTGGGCCACCTCTGCAAGGTCCAGGATGCTGAGGGCCTGGCAGGAACAAGCTTCCCTTCCTCCACCTGTCTGGCTCCGCCCCCTGGACTGCTGGGCTCCGCAAAGTCCTTACTGCTGTCCAGGCCTGAGTCACATCTGGGAAAATATTGGGCTGGATGAAGGGACTGCTTTGGTGGTTCTGGGTTCCCAGGCCTCAGGAAGAATCTAGAGTAGCACTGAGCGGGCAAACCTGCCGAGAAAGAGACACGGGGTTGAGGGGAGATGTTGGCAGACAGGCTTCCCTTTCCTAGCCATGCCATGCCTCTCGGCCCTCCTGGCCAGAGTCCTGTTTCTCTATTTCCTACAGGTGAAGAATCCTGCATCGGACCAGGAGGGCAGCCAGTAGAATGGTGGAACCCCTCTGGGCTCCTTCCTGGATGGCTCCCTTCCTTGCCTCGTGTGGGTTTTTGAAGGCCTCCTGGAGGTGCCTGTGCAGCCCGAAGCCACCCTTCTGGAAGGAGTGCAGTGAAGTGGGGGCCTGGCTCAGCCAAACTAGCCATGAAGCTTCTCCGTAATGGTGGCTTTTGGAGGTCATGTTTTCCGATGATACGGGCTGAGGGTGGCCTGCAGCTGCCTAGCATAAGCCTCCCATCCTCATGAAGCTGAGGCCGTCTTGCAAGGGGCCCCAGGTCCCCCTGGGTACACATCAGCCCCCAGTGACCACAGGTACCGTAGTGGCTGCTCCCCACTCCGAAGGGCCCTGCCAGTTCTGAGTAGGCAGCCAGCACAGTTCCCTCCAGCCACAGTGGCATACCGGAAACCCTCATGTTCCTACGGTCCCCCTTCCAGTCTGCACCTGGGCTTTCAGCTCCTCAGTGTGCCCCACATAATCCCCTTTGGTTCCAGACTCCCCATCCACCCTGTAAAGCCATCCTTCAGAATAGGGACATCATTTTTATGTTCTGCTCCTGTCTAGTCTCTTGCTAGTGTGATACTATGTGTTTCAGATCTGCTCTGGAAATAGTATTGTATCAAAAGGGAGAAAATGCACATTTTCCCCCCTTTTGGGGGTCAGGGGTTCTTGGTAGGGTCATCAAGCCTCATTCTGGTCTTTGGGCTGCCTCAGGCCAGGCCTTCCTGGAGAAGCTGAGCAGGCCCCTGCATCACAGAAGTTCAGCAGTTCCTACTCAGCCAGGGCACAGAAGAGGGGACCAGGCTTCCCTGCCTTCTTCCAATTCAGACCTGAGCACAAACCCACAGAGCTCATGAGCCACATAGGGAAGATCCTGCTCTTGTGGTCACTCAGGCCAGTTCTCCATATGGAATGATGGCCAGGCCACATCTGACTTCCCAACAACCAGCAGCTCTTACTCCTGGAAGTTCATCTGCCCTTTCCCAGGAGGCAAGACTGGACCAGGGGCACCAAATAATAAAGCCAACCTGGTGCAGCACCTGGGCTCAGTCGGTTAGGCATCAGATTCTGATTTTGGCTCAGGTCATGATCTCAGGATCATGAGATCAAGCCCAGCATCAGGCTCTGCGCTCAACATGGAGTCTGTGTGGAATTTTCTCTCTTCTTCCCCACTGTCAACCCCCTTGCATGCCTCTAAATTAAAAAAAAAAAAAAAAAAAGGCAGCCTGGACCCCTACTTCTTAGCAGCAGTGGGGGAGGCCTCTAGCTTCCACCCAGAGCCAAACCCCTTCCACCTACCCAAACCTGAGCTGTGGTCTTGCCCAGCACCAAACCAGAGGCCACAGAGTACACCCAGAGTGCTCCTGGGCCCACACAACCTTCCCTACTGTTGTCACCTTGGCAATGGCCAACTCTGCTACTCTAGGGGCACCTTCACCTCCTTCAAAGCACATTTCCCCACACCAACTCCTGCACCTCCTTTAGTTTCAGCCAGTCTTTTCTGCTTATGTTGGTCTAAGGAACAGGATACATTTAAGACAATGCTGTCCCCAACCCCTTGACACCAGGAGTCGACTACAGGGCACAAAAGAACCTTGTTCTTTTAAATTCACTACCGAGATGAACCACGATAGACTTTTCCAGATATAAAGGAGTTTGTTTTAGCTCAGATGTAAATGAGAAGGCACAGCCCCCTTGTCCATTCTCTCAAAAGCAGCCCAAGTCTATAGAAGGGAGTCACTAGCTGGCCTGCACAGGGTCCATCCCTTACAACAGTTCCAAGTCCCGTCCTCCAGATGAGTCCAGCTGAAGTCCTTCCCAACCTGGGAGGCAAGCTGCATTCGCAAGTTTCTTCACCTGGGTCGTAGCTGGGAAGCACCTGCTCAAGTAGAAACGTTTCTTTAACAGAAGTCTCTCAAGAGCCGTCCCAACACAGCCGTCCGGCGCTGTGCACGCCCCGTCGGATCCTCTCCCGCCCGGAGTTCTCCGCGCCGCGCAGTCTGGCAGCGGACGGCAAGGGTCCTTCGGGGGACGGGGGCAGCTCGGTCCTCGGCGTCCGTGGTCGCTCGGGCTCCCGGCTCAGGACGGCGCGGCGGCGCCCCTCCGACGGGCCGCCCGCACCAGGCACTGCTGCAGCACGGGGTAGAGGCGCTGGCAGCCCTCCAGGCCCAGACGCACCGCCTCGGCCCAGCTCTCGGGCGGGCCGCCCTCCCCGCTGCCCAGCAGCCCGGCCACCTGGTTGAGCACCGGCATGAGCGCCACGGTGAGGCCGGCGGCGGCGCGCTCCTCCTCGAGGCGCGTGGGGTCCAGCAGCCAGGTGGGCGCGGGTTCCGGCGTGCGGCTCAGGCCGCAGCCCACCACCAGGTCGTACATCTCGACCCCCGCGTCGGCCAGGGCGAGCGCGGCGGCCGTGAGCGCGGCGGCCAGCGCCGAGCCGCCGTCCTCGAGCAGCAGCGCCGACACCTCGAGCTGCGCGCGCGGGTAGCGGCCCAGGCGCACCGCCGGCTCGAGCGCCTCCTGCAGGGCCAGCGCCAGCTCGCGCTCCTCCCCGCCGCCCGGGGGCGCGCGGCGCCGGCGGCCGGCGAAGGGCGCGCGGCGGAAGTCGCAGAGCAGGCGGCCGCGCAGCGCGGCCGGGGCCTCGCCGCCCGCTCCGGCCGGGCCGCCGCCGCGCTCGCTGCCCTCAGCCTGGCGCGGGCCGGACACGGCGCACAGCACCTTGGTGCCGCCCGCCTCCAGGTAGGCCGAGCCCTTGGCTTGGCTCAGGAGCCCGGCGCGCGCGTACACGGGCCGCAGCCGCGTCGGGTCGCGGGCCGCGGGCGCCTCGTCCTCGTCGGCCGCGTACAGCTGCGGCGGCTGCGACTCCTCGGGCCCGCGGATTCGGCGGTGGTCCCCGGGCATGGCGGCGCCTGGCGTGCGAGCCGCTTCCGCCCGTCCCCTCGGCCCCGGCGCCGGCGCTTCCGCCCGCTTAAAGCCGCGCGCCCGCGCGAGGGCTGTCGGGATAGCGGCGGCCGGCGCCGCCCCGCCCCCTGCCGTCCCGGAGGAACAACAGCCGAGCCGCGGGGCCGCCGCGGGGCCGCCGGGAGGTCCCTGGCCGAGGGGGTGGGCCGACGGGGGGACCGGGCCGGCCTGCCTGAACGCTAGCCTCTCGGGCCAGCGCAACCCCAGGGCGCACATCTGCGTCCTTTCACTTGTAAAGGTTGAAATTATTTTGCACTTACACGTGTGACCATCTCCTACGTGTTCCCGTCTTGCCCAAGACATGGTCATTCCTCAGTGCCCTGGCAGGAGTAACGCTTGTTGAATGGAACATTCTCTCTCCTGCACTGGATTGTGTACACTCCGTACCCCTAGGAGTCCTCACCTGGCACGTCTTGCTGAACCATGTCCCCCTGCTGCTTCTCACTCCCGGCGAGGACGGGCCCTCACCCCCAGGCTGGTGACCAGAGCAGGTAGCCTCTGCTGCTGCTCGCCTCCTTCCTTGTCAGCGGGACTAGTTAACCTGGGCCCCACTGCCAACTGTTGTACCCAGGGAACACGAAATCAGCCAGAGCTAGCACAAACAAGCAGAACCTTTAACCTCCCCAGCGAACGGTTTCCAAACCCAGCTGTCTTCAGACTTGAGTGAAGGGATTCGGGACCAGGGCAGGTCCCGATCGATCCTATCCATCTTTGGGTCAGGGAACCAGCAATGATGGGTCAAAGGGAAAGGGGTAGTCACCTAATGCACCCTAAGAACACCTCTGATCTCACACCTGACTGCTCAACATCAAAAAGGAGAGGAAGAGGGACACAGGCCTAAGAATGGGAGAGCTTCTCCTATAAAGTGCTTCCAGTAACCCCATGGCCCATCTTCTATTGAATGACTAATGACTCTCTCCATCTCACCCACTCAACTCCCCATCCTATGGGCCACCTTCACCAATGTCTTCAGGTAATCCAGAGGCCATTCCCAAAGTTCAGGAGTTGAGCTGGACTCGATGAGGACCACAACCAGAAGCCAGTTGGGGCCATAGGCTATTACACAGGGGGCTCCTATGAGAGGTGGGGGGTTAAGAGATCACATAGCATCATTGAGTATTGCACATAGTCCTTTTATTCTCTGCAGCAGAGAGGCCTAAAAGAACTCTTATCTACAGACACGAGCATTGTCATGATAAATAGCAATCCTGGGGTAGTGGTTTTAGACATGGTGCTGGTATGTAGGGAGGGCTCAGGGCAGAAATGTAACGTGAGCAATGAGTCACAGGCTAGCTCCCAGGTGCGTGAGTTCCAGTTACTGCTGGGTTAGGACAGACAGGGCTGTTTAAAGGTCCCAAGATCCAAATGTCCTCATGGCAGGTGGAGAGCTGGCTGGACGGATGCACTGGGTAAGTGAAGGATGCTTCCCAGTAGAAGCTGCCCCTACCCTTCAGTTCTTCACATCTCCCAGGTGGAGCTGGGCAAAGGAGGTAGCCAGCTGCAGTGCCTCCTGCAGGCAGCCCACATTCTTGCCTGTGGCCTGAGCAGACACATCTTTGCCACCACCTTTGCCGTCCATCAGCCCTGACACCTGCTGCACCCACTCACTGGCTTTCAGGCCCCGGTTGGCTGCATTCTGGAAGAAAGAAAGGGGACGTGGGAGTCAGGACAGAAGACGAGACTGAGGAAGACATGGACAGGGGTGGAAAAGGAAAAGTATGGAGGAGCTTAAAGGCCCACTCCTGCCCTCCTGGGTGCTGCCACCAGGGTTGAGACAGATCCTCCAGCTGGTACTACAGCCCAGGGCAGGCACCGGCAAGCTGGGCTTCAGCATGATTAAACACATCCCCCCCAAGGAGAGGGCCTGAGGGTAGGGGTGCTGGAGGAGGTGACAAACAGGAGGCCAGAAGAATGGCTGTTTCTAACTGGCTGCACATGCAAACAAGGGTCTTGGGCAAACAACTCGAAGAACCAAGCTTCCTCAGAAAAGCTATAAATACCACTTCCCACTAGTACAGGGCTGCAAGGTGTTCTGACCTGGGGGACTTGACACAAACACGTGATCCTGCCAGCTTCATTATCCACTGTGAAGAGCATGGCAGATGTCTCAGGGGAATGCGTCTTGAAGAGCTTCAAGGCTTCATTCAGGGCCTATGGGGAAAACTGATGTCAGGCCACAGCCTGGGGAAGGGGTGCCATGCTCTGCATGGTGCGAGTCTGCAAAGCTCAGTTCTCAGAGCACCCCTGCGGTCCACCCCCTTCTAAGAGCAGGTACTGGTCCCAAGAGTCTGTGTGGAGGAGGACCCACCCACACTCTGGTTCTGAGGTGTGTCTTACATCTCCAGGAGCTGTAGCTCTCAGGCCACCAGCCTCCTCCATGGCTCAGCCTAAACTCAAACCAGAGAGTAGGCCCTCAGGCATCCACTCTACTCAGAGCCACAAAGCTCACACTTCAGCCACCAGAGGGCTGAGACCCAGAAAGGAGACAAAGTAGTAGACAGGTATAAAGCAACACAGGGAGTCCCAGCCCCCAAGTTGCCTTGGCCGAGGCACCGCTTTCCATCTCCAAGATGACAAGGGGCTGGTTGGGGTTGCTGTCAATGAGTTGCTTTGTTTTCTCCAACACCTGCAAGGAAATCCACAAGAGAGGCTTCAGGTCAAAGGCCCAGACAGCTGTCCACACAGTCTCTGCTGGGTGAATCCTCCGTGTTCCCTTCCAGCCACCAGTACAGCAAGACTCACTCGCTTCTGGACATCAGCTTTGCTAGCCCGGTCTAAGTCATCCATGATCTTCTTCAAAGATTTGAGATTCTCCCGGAATTCATCCTTCTGCCACTGGGGGATGACTGCAGTGGCCAGGACCTGGAACCAGAACCAGAATACCACTGGAATCTGGACCACAAGGAGCTAGGATGAGACATAAGTCCACCCCACCTTTCTGGCTTTGAACACCAAAGTCTTCCCTGGCTAGTATCCAGAAGGAAAGAGAAAACATAAAACAAAAAGGTATCCACTGGCCTAGAGACCAGTCACCCTATGAGCAACTATATGAGTTGTACCAAGTAGGGCAAGAGAGAAAGGGGGCAAAGAGAGCTGGGGCTCCTATAAGAGTTGGTCCCTACCAGGCAGTGGACACAGCCTGTGATGGGCTCACAAGAAGCCTCCACATATTAACAGAGATGAGGAGGCCTGGCAACAGTGGGCACCCATTCCCCCAAGTCCCTCAACACTGATGCCCACGGGTGCTTTGAACAGGCCCTGCCACTGGCAGTGGGGGCAGCAAGTAGATTACAGGAGCTCACAGGCCCGGATCCATGAAGACCCCTTTGCAAGGCTGCCAGACAAGAGATCAAAGGTCCACTGCCCTGAGAACCAGGACCTGAGAGTTCAGGGAGTGTCTGACTCATCTGGCCCTGAGCAGGGCTTGAGGGGGGAGGCCACCCCTACCTCCCCAAGGTCAGCGATCTCCCTCTGCACGTCCTTGTTTGGCGCAGTCTGGGCCTTCACTTTGGCCTCCATGACAGAGAGAGAGTTCTTCAAGCTCTCCGCTTTCCTGAGGGCCTAGAGAGGGGCAGAGTTGTAAGCTCCCAGTCAGGTAACTTTCAGCTTCACTCCTGCTGTAAACTGGGGCAAGCACTGATGGCAGGCTATGGAACTCCCAGGATACTAGAAGTTTCTCATTCTTTAAGGAGCCAGCGTTGGTGGCCTCATGCCCTAGCCCTCCTCACAAGCCTGACCAGCAGGAAGGCTGCACTGCCTCAGGCTCAGGGGAGAACCAACAACTCCCGAGCCAGGAGCCCTTCTCACCCCAACAAAATGACCAGTCCTCAAGCTTCAGCACATATCAGGCCCCAGCTGCAGTCCCCAACCCGGAGCAACTAGCCCTGTACACTATGTGTCTCAAACTAGGCATGTACACCCAGGGAGATGTGAGTCAGTGCTGGGGGCACTGGAAGCCACAGCAGAATTACAGCTTACCCTCCTAGAAGCAGATATATTATGGAATAAATGGCAGAATTTTTTTTTTTTTTTTTAAGATTAAACACAGTATAGCTAAGTAGTCCTATACGAGGACGCCTGGGTGGCTTACCAGTTGAGTGTCTGCCTTTGGCTCAGACACTCTCACATCGGGGTCCCCACAGGGAGCCTGCTTCTCCCTCTGGGTATGCCTCTGCCTCTCTCTCTTTCATGAATAAGTAAATAAAATCTTAAAAAAAAAAAGTCATGTAGGTGGTGGTTCTTTTCTGCCAGGTAGGGGTCACTGGCAGACAGTTTGGGGGTAGCATCCTACTTCCAATTCTGTGTGTAGCAGCTACTTAATCGTCTACACTACAGATTTCACAGACTGTGCTCCCCCTGCCTTGTTCAAATAAGCTACAGACCAGCCTGCGGCGCTCACCTTCTGGGCTTCGGCCCCTGTGACAGCAACGATCCTCCGGATACCCTTGGCAATAGCTTCTTCACTCACGATCACAAAAGCTCCCGCATGACTGGAATTCTGCAGGTGCCTGAGTGGCAGAGGACAAAGTCCACGGTGACAAGAAAGCCCACGCACCCTGGTCCTTCCTTGCCACACCTGGGAGACCATAGTGAGAGCCTGAGGTCTTTGAGGCTCCAGGGAAGCCCCGACAAGGGCACAGCGGGAAGAGGCCCTTCACTTGATTTCAGGGTATGGCTCAGGCCAGGAAAGTCAGAGAAAGCCTAGCTGGGACTGAGAACACTCTTACACTGAGACACCACCTTTCTGAGCTTCAGTGTTCTTACGTATAAAATACAGTTAATTCTCCCTCACAGGACTACTGTGAAAATCAGATGAGATCAAACAAAGTGCCTAACACCCAACACAATGTTCCTGCTGGTGGGCTCTACATTCATTCCTAGTTCTGGTCCTCTTTGCAACAGAAACTATATTCTTCTGTTCCTGCCACTACTGACACTATCCGAGGATTACCTTTAAAATCTCATAATCCTAGAAACAGGTTTTATTCCCCAGTTGCTCAGAGAATTTCAAATGCTCATTAAATTTCAGTCATTCTTTCAGTGGCATTAAAGGCTTTGTAGGCAGCTTCCCGTGCTCTAAAGAGTGAAGAGGCATTAAGGCCGAGTGGGGCTCAGGTAAAGGCCAAATTCAGCTGGGCAGAGGAATGAGGTGTCCCAGGTTCCTAGCCATCCTCACACATGCACCTGTTCCCTGCCTGCCTGCAGCTCACAGGAGGCCCTGTATGGGCTCTACCATGGCCTGAAGGATGTTCTTCTCAACGAGATTCCTTTGCAAGCAAGAACTTTCCAGGCCACCACACCATCCCAAAATGACCCCAAGGGCTACAGAGGACTCCAGCTGGAAACAAGTAGTTCTTGCAACCCAACCTGAGCTGGGTGTGCGGTGGGGCCTGACTCAGGGGCCCTGAGGCAATGGAATGAATCCCCAGATGCTGCTCAAGCTGGCAAAAGAAGCTAAGTGAAGACCCCAGAATGGAGAAGAGCTAGGAACAGCTCAGGAGCTTGGTGAGCGCTCCATGGCCTTCCTGAAGCCTGAATTCACAGGCCTTCTTATCAGAATCAGCCCAGGACACAAGAGCAAGCAACTGTGAACTAAACGTTAAGACAATACTTTTTTCCATCCTAGGAAGAACATTTCATCACAAAGCCAGCAAATGTCAATGCCGGACGCCAAGGGGTCTGACAGGAGCACGGGATCCTAAGGTTCTTGGGAATGCAATCTGGCAAGTGTATTTCTGAGAACTTCATTTCAACCTTAAAAAAGTAAGCGTGGGTCTAGCCTATTACTCACTTCCTCCAAGGATAGCACCAGATTAACAAAAAGCCAGTCCCATCCACTGCTCCCCTTCTACTCACGTTCCCCCACAGAACTCAACAGAAGTGAGTGAGCCAGCAGGGCCAGAGGGGTCTTCCAACAGCTCGGACACTGGGACCCCAATGGAGACGACTCGCACAGGGTCAGGATAGGTTTCATCAAACACAGCCCGTAGGCCCTGGATGGCTTTAGCTGCTGCCAGGGGACAATCCTGGGTGTAGACTGGCTGCCATGGAAAGAAGACAGAAAAAAGATAGGAAAAGATCTCTGGAGGGGCAGTAGGAAGTGGCAGGGAAAGCATGGTCTTGTAGGCAGGACTCTGGTTTCTAATCCCAGCTCTGCCCATCATGTGCCCTGAGCCTCCCGAAATAAGGCACCATGAGTAAAGTCAAAGGGATCAAAATAGGAATTTCCAATTATTTTGCTAAACTGTGAACCAAATCTCATATGGGTGCACTATAGTTGTGTGAAATAAAACCAGAAAAGCTCTGGAGAGGGTAGAGCACAGACCTCCCTCTGCTCCCTTCCCCAGAGGCCCTAAGGCCCCTCCATAGGATACCACTGCCCCTACACTCAGTGCAGTTGAGAATTACTGCTTCAAACAAATCTGTGTGTTTAGCAGGGTATGGTCCAATAGAGAAGAACATCTGGACTTCAGAGAAGGCTCCACAAAGAAAAGCGCTGGTACAGGAAGAAGCAAGGCTCATGACCCAAGAGCTGATGCACAATCCTACCTTGGCTGCCTCAATCATCCCATTAGCAATCTCTTCAGCCTTCTTGATCTGCTGGGTGGACATGGCTCCTTTGGCAGTGAAGTCAAACCGAAGGCGGTCAGGAGCAACCAGGGACCCTTTCTGGTCAGCTTCTCCGAGCACAGAGCGAAGGGCGAAGTTCAGAATGTGCGTGGCTGTGTGGTTGCTCATGATGGGCCTCCGTCGGGGCTGTGAAGAGCAGGGGCAGCTGGTGGAAAGGTCTGCCGTCATCCCCTAATATCTGCTCTCTCCTTTCCCACTACTAGAATTTTTAGTTGGATACATGGCTGCCTGAAATAAGGGCTACGTTTCCCAGCTTCCCTTGCAACTAACTGTGGCCATATGACTAAATTCTGGTCAATGGGTGGTGAGCAGATGTGATGCATACCATTACCGGGAAGAAACCTGCCCTCCCCTTCCTCTTTCCCGCTACCTAGACTAAGAAGTAAGAGTTGGCAGATTATGGCCTGCGGGCCAAAATCTAGCTTTTTGTCTTTCTTCATTAATAGGTTTATTGAAGACAGCTACACCCATGTGTTTATATATTATCTATGGCACTTTTATGCCACAACATCAGAGGTGTACAGTTGTGACTGAGATTTTATGGCTCACAAAACCAAAAATATCAACTATCTGAAACTTTACAAAAAGTTTGCCAATGCCTGGCCTACCAATGGATTCGGTGGCTACCTTCTTAGACTATGAAATCAAGGGCAACAATGAGGATAGAAAAACAAGCAAGGAAAAACTGGGCCCTATGCCTTTGTGGGGCAGAGCCTCTGTATCAGCTTGGACTCCAAGATGAGAAACACATTTCTACCTTGTTTTAATAAGCTCCTGTTATTTTGGAGCTCAGTCACACAAACAGGATCTATTTTTTAATACAGGATTCTGGGCTCCTGAAGGAGTATTTGTGGTTAATCTGAAGAAGGGGAATCCATGAAACAAGTCTGTAAGTCTCAACTAAAGTCACTGTCATTTGGGATGCCTGGCTAGCTGAGCTGGAGGAGCAGTCGACTTGATCTCGGGGTTATGGATTTGAGCCCCACACTGGGTGCAGAGATTACTTAAAATAAATAAATAAAATAAAAATAAAATACAATCACGGTCATATGATTTGAGAACATACACATTTAAGAATTCACAGCTGCACCCCTCATAAAATGTGCTCCTGCATCAGATTTGTAATAATCTTTTCTCTGAGGAGTGATCAACAAGGACCAGACCAATTTAAAGCCAAAGAAGATGAGTTCTTTTCATAACGTATATCAAGTCACCATGACGTACACTTGAAATACTTTGGAATTTTATGTCAACTATACCTCAATAAAGCTGAAATTTAATTTTTTTTTAAAAAAGGGAGATGATTACTAACCAGGTCCAATGCCAACCAGCATAATGCAACTCACCTCGTCAATAAACAGCCGGACCTGGTCCCCCACTCTCAGACTGCCATAGATGGTGCCTATGTGCAACACATACCCTCCTCGCACCTGAGCATTCTTCACTGTGAATTCCATTTTCTAAGAGCAGTCCAGGAGAACAATATGTAAATAAATCCAACATATATATATATATATACACGCATACATATATATCTTTATATATGTTACATATTTTCTAAGCCCTTCCGTACTAATGTGTGTATATGCCATTATACATACTTTATACTATTAATACCATTACATGTATTGTATAATGCACACAGACACCATTATCCACTGAAAACTAATAAAAAGCAACCACACTAAAGTGAAGCCCAGTGGCTAGAAGCGGAGGCTGGAACAGGAACAGTAGTTCATTTCAGAAAGAACTGTCAATTATAGAACCAAACCATCAAGTACAGGCCCTAACAAGATAAGATGCAGATGGATCTCCTAGGAGAAATCAATTACTCCTCCAACTCTGCCAACAAGAAACCATCATCACCCCAAACTTGTGATTTTCTCCAATGGACTTTCCTTTAAAACAACCCCTCCCAATTTCCTCCTTCTCCTCCTCCATAAAATATCAGTTCCTCTACTTCCTTTGTTGGACTCGCCTATGGTTTTGCCATAGCTTACATGTCCCACACTGCAATTCTCTATTTCCCAGTAAACTCACTCTTCCTGGTAAAATAACATGTTCATTTTTAAGGTTTAACCATACCTTATTTACCATTAAATATATAGACCACTTTATATGTGCACAAATATATGTGTATATATACACAGATGCTAAGGAGCATCTTAAGAGAATTTAAAGCCACCAGGAGGAACCTGATGCCCATGAGATGAGGTAACTCATCTAAGATCAGAGTCAACAGTGGCAGAGCTAGAGGCTGGGGCTTCTGCAAGGAAGTCTGCTCTCCAGAGAGCTACCTTTTCTTCTTCATGAGGAA
The DNA here is from genome assembly GCF_003254725.2 of Canis lupus dingo. Taxonomy (NCBI): domain Eukaryota; kingdom Metazoa; phylum Chordata; class Mammalia; order Carnivora; family Canidae; genus Canis; species Canis lupus. The sequence continues at coordinate 76,448,581 of NC_064247.1, forward strand.
AGCCTGGATGAACCCAGGATCAACTGATGCAACCTGACTGCAAAGATCCTGCTAAGAGGGACTTAATGGCAACTGAATCAGTGGTACAAGAGGCAACTCACTTGGCCTCAGAAACACTAATAATGAACCACACCAAAAGATCAGTTATGTCTGCTCCCCAAGGCCAGGAGTGTGAGGAGCCAGAAAAGCTACCCCAGTCCAGGCCCAGCCCTCAGCTGGATACCCCATCCCTGGCCAGCAAGGATGAACAGTTGGCTCACATCTTCACTGTTGTCCTCAACCTTCACCAGGTAGCCTTCATCATAGATCTGCCCTCCTTGCTCAGCATAGAAACAGGTCTTATCCAGCACCACTCCACACTCCTGGCCCGTGGACACTTCTTCCACGAACATCTTATCCCTGCGCAGAGCCACCACTGTGGCCACTACGTTCTCAAATGCTGCAGAGAAGGGGAAAAACAGAGTCAATGACTTCATCACACATTCTTGTCTTTTGCTGGATTCTCTTTGGTCCTTAGGTTCTAACTGTCTAATTTTATTTTACAAGCAAGACCATTAGACTCAACAAAAGGGCTTATTACCAGGGAATGTAACACTCAGTAGAGTGACCCAACTGTCATAGCTTGCTTGGGACGGGGAGGTTTTCCAGGTGAAACTTTCACATCACTGGGGCAGTTCCAGTCACTCTATCTCTGAGCTACTGAACAGGAACCCAGCAAATCTGGTTAAGTATTTAGAAGCAGTAATAAATTCCCTACTCCCAAGGTCAATTCACAATGAATTTGTTCATTTTATGGGCTTGCTTGGATAGATTTAGGGATCTCTGACAGAACAAAAGTAAAAACATGTATTGCCTGTTTCTTTCTTTTGATGCTTAACTTTAGAATGCCACTATTCTATTCCATTCGTTCATTTATTCATTTAATTAATTTCTGCAGGGCTTTAACTCAAGACCCCAAGATTAAAAGTCACATGATCTACCAACTGAACCAGCCAGGGACCCCTAGAATGCAGCTATCCTTGATGCAAAATTCAATAGCCACTGATGATTGTATCATTGCCCATTTCCCGGTTTCCTGAAAGGTTTTATAGTTAGGGGAAACTAGGTAAAGAGTATGGGGACTGTCCTATGAATCTATAATTATTCCCAAATAAAGAGTTAAAAAATTAATTGCCATGGGTCTCTGGGTATATGAAATTGCAGAGCATGACTCTAGTACTACAGGAGAGGCAGGAGAGGCTCTGATAAATACCCTAAGTTCCTAATCTTGAGACTCAACAGAGGTACACACAGTAACATAGGGACGTACTATAACTCCCACTGGAGTCCGAATGGTAATTATACTTTGGGGAATCCTCTGTTGCTTCCAGACCCTTCTCCCGGAGCTCTTCAATAGCATAGATGTCCAGCATAATGAGGTCTTCCCCGCCAGCTCCTTTGCCCTGTGATTTCAGCTGCCAGTAAGAGAAATAAACAGAAGTTACCCTAATGTGGGAAAAATAATTCTGAAATTCTAATTCAAATTGCTAAACTATGCCCAATATAAAGCTCTAGAACAGTTTTTCAATCTTAGCACTACTGACATTTAGGGCCAGGTAATTCTTTGTTCTGGGTGGCTGTCCAATGTAGGTTATTGAGCAGCCTCCTGGACTTCTAACCACTTGATGCTAGTAGCATCCTACCCTCAGCTGTAGAAACCAAAAAGTATCCTCACACATTATTGACAAATATCCCCTGAGGCGAAAGTGCTCCCGTTTGACACTCCCTGGTCTTGGGGAAAAATAGAATTTCAAAGACTTTAATGGAAGGAAACTCTTGTTCTTTGTAGCCAAGTCCTGCCTTGTTTGGTGCTGGGTTTCTTGCTCACTCCCCAAATTCTTTACCTGGGCCAGTTTCCTCTCCTCTTCAAATCCATCCATATCTACCACCATGCCTTTCTCTTCAGCAATCAGTCCAGTGAGATCCACTGGAAACCCATAGGTGTCATAGAGGAGCCACGCAGTGTCCCCTGGAGCACAAAGGGAACTGTGTAAGATTGACACGACAGTCCCTGCCCTTTCCAAAGGAAGCTGGCAGTGACAGAAGGAACTGGAGACAAAGCAAGTTAGTATTGATTCTGTTCACTTGTCAGAAAATCTATCAAATCCTTCAGAATTGACCTGGAGGAAGTACAGGTGGTCTCCTGGTAAAGTTCTGTTTCTTAATCTGAACATGAGTGTACTCAGTTTGTGGAAATTCATCATGCTTTCCCCTTGTACCTTATGCTGCAATAAAAAGTCAAAAAAAAAATTTTTTTTTGGAGTTTTCCAGTCTAATAAAAAAAAAAAAAAAAAAGAAAGACAAGTTGCAGAATAGTATATATGTTCCCCTTTTGCTGGAAAACACACACATATGCCCCTACATACATGTGTATGCAAATAGAGAAAAGCCCTGAATAGTTATACAATAGGTAAAAACTGTTACCTCTGAAAAATGAGTTTAGGAAAGAGAATTTTCATTTTTTACTTCTGTGTTAAACACTTTGCCACAATAACGTATTACTTTTATAATTTTATGATAAACCCAATTTTATAGTAAAAGCCTTAGCCCTTGGAGACACAGGACTCCAGTCATTTTTGAAAAAGGGTTTGCCTCTTCTGGACAGAAGAACCAGCCTGGAATAAAATGGGTCCTTACCAGGAATGGTATTACAGTCTCCCAGGCTCTGAATTTTCCTATCCAAGATGCGGCGCCCTCTGCTGAGAGTCTTGAGAAACTGCACTTCTTCTTCATTAATGATGTCCTTTACCATATCTGGGTCTTTCTTCAGCTCAGGAAATGCATCTCCCTGGCAAAGGGGAAACAGAGATGTGGGCTCAATAAGGACAGGGACCATTCCGTGACCCCCCTCAAAACTCATTAACAGTATGCTAACTCCCACTTCATCCCTCTAAGCTCTGTGCATTAGCAGAACACAGTTAAGCAGGGAGGTACACCTACCAAGGACTGGACGACAACATCTACTAATGTGGCAAAGAACCCTCTGCTGGCATTGAGTTTCTCATGGGAATATCGAACAGCTCGGCGGAGAATCCGTCTCAACACATACCTGAAACATGCAGAAAACCATCTGCTCTAGGCAACTTTCCAAGGTAAGCATTTGGTAATTCTAATTCGGGGCTTTTAGAATTCTACCCAAAGCAACATGACTAGTTTTTTTTTTTCTTTTTTAAGATTTTATTTATTTATTCATAGAGACACATACACAGAGAGTGAGAGAGAGAGAGAGGCAGGGACACAGGCAGAGGGAGAAGCAGGCTCCATGAAGAGAGCCTGACGTGGGACTCGATCCAGGGTTTCCAGGATCATGCCCCGGGCTGCAGGCGGCACTAAACCGCTGCACCACCAGGGCTGCCCTGACTAGTTTTTTCTTTCAGAGACTTTCTTTGACCCTAAGACTGTTTTTCGTGTGTCCCTGAGGTCATTAATTCCAGCAGAAAACTCAGAGATATACCCACAAATATGCATCAAAGATAACTCTGCTTTGTTTTTCTACCACATTCTGCTGATCCAGAGATGGAAGCAGGTATAACCCAGATGGCTGGTGCCCCAAATCCCAGGTACTGCCCGTCAGTAATAAAACTGCCTGGGGCTAATCAGTATCTACCCCTTCCCTCCTTGCCAATATCCTACTGGACAACCTAAAATACAATCTGTATCCTATCTTGTACTTAGCAGCAAAGATTTAATATAGTGGCAACTCTGTAACACGACCTAAAACTCTCTTAATCCCTAAAAAAAAATAAATAAAGGGATTCCTCCAACTACCTAAGACAAATAAAAGAATAAAGAATGGCCTTAAATTCCATGGAGACTCAATAAACTCAGTGGCAATCCTAACACCATGCCATGCGTAACAAATATACTTACCCCCGTCCTGTGTTGTCAGGTCGGCCACCATCGGCCAGTGCCACGGTGATGGTCCGGGCATGGTCAGCCAGTACCCGATAGGCCATATCGATCCCATCAGCATCATCGGCACCAACTTTCCCAGTGTATGGCCGGGCACCTGTGCCCTACAGATAAAAACCAGGAGGAAGCTCTTTAGGAAGTAGCCCTTCTGGCATGGCCTTGCTCTAGAGGCTCCAAGAGGACTGAGTGAACATAGGGGAAAGGATGACCCTCTTGCCAGATCTTTTAACACCAAGAAAGACAGCAGGGGTAAAGAGCCTCTAGACATGCCCCTGCACTCAACAAACTACAGCAACTTGTGCTTAGAACCTCTGAGGTTATTAACAATTAAAGTGACAGATGGTCACAGGTACTCTTAGCTGGCAAAGATATTATGTTATCTCTGACTGTACTGCTAAGAGTCCCACCTAGAAACCTCCACAGAAGTCTGCAATGTTTACAATAGGACCAGTACCTTCTGAATGGCTTCAAAGTAAGGAACAAAAAGGTCCGTGTCATAGTTGGACATCTTATTCTGCAGTACAGACACCAGTCGCTCCAGGCCCATCCCTGTGTCAATGCTTTTCTTAGGAAGAGGCTTCAAAATGCCATCACTTTCCCTGCAAGATCCAGAGAAGGAGGAAATTGAAATTACTCTGGGTGCTAACCATTCCCCACTGGTTAAAACTCACTTATATAGCACAGATTGCAGGCTCTATTTGCCATTTGCCTGTCTGGTTTGGTGGGAGGGAGGGGAGTGGAGGGGAAAAAGGAAGTAATACTCTGGGGCCTATTACAGAGTGAGGCAAGGGGTGCCTGGGTGGCTCCACTGGTTAAGTATCTGCCTTCAGCCCAGGTCATGGTCTCAGGGTCCTGGGGCAGAGTCCTGCATCAGGTTCCCTGATCAGTTGGGAGTCTGCTTCTCCCTCTCCCTCTGCCCCTCCCCACGACTTGTGTGGTCTCCCTCTCACTTTCTTTCTCTCTTCCTCAAATAAATAAAACGTGAGGCAAGCCTCAAGCTAATGAGCTTTAAAATTGCAGTCCATAGGGATGCCTGGGGGGATCCACTGGTTAAGCGTCCAACACTTGGTTTGGACTCAGGTCACTATCTCACAGTTGTGGGATCGAGCCCCACATCATGCTCTGTGCTCAGTCCAGAGTCTGCTTCAGATTCTCTCCTCCCTCTCTCTCCTACCTACTGTCTCTGTCAAATAAATAAAATCTTAAAAAAAAAAAAAATTGAATCAAATCACAGTCCAAATTACCACAAAAATGACATCATAGGAATAGTCTTGAAGTGAGTACTATGTGGAATAAAAGTAATTTACAAAAGATTAAATAAAAAAATTAAAAATAAAAGTAATAAAAACAAAAGATTAAATCCAACCATGTCTCAGAGATCAGAGGGAAAACCTGAGAAATAAAATCTAAATATTGTCCACAAGATCCCCTGATGCCTTTAGTGCCTTCTATAGCTCCACTCCACTGTCCCCAAAGATGAGGATGAGAAGACAGCCTTGCGTTGAGTTCCTCTTTCTCTACTTGGCTTAAGGTGCTGCTATTAGCACGAACAGTTCAGGACCCCACGGCCACCTGTTATACTGGATAAACACAAGGTTCCAAATCTCCAGCACATTGGGGTCATCCTGGTTGACGAGGTGTGCAGCATCCCGGCCACCAATCCGGTCATAGTGGATCTCACTGCAGGGACCACACGGGCCCGTGTCACCCATCTCCCAGAAGTTATCCTTCATGTTGCCAGGGAGGATTTTGGTGTCATCCAGCCTGTACAGGGTAGGAAAGACAAGCCCAGTTACAGCTATTGACAAGATTCTTGCCCAGACTTGCATCTACCACAAAAGGAGATTCTTATGCATTTCCAGCTTTTAAAAAGATAGATTAAAAGTTAAAAAATGACTAAGCTATGACTATAATAGAATACAAAATATACATAAGGGGCTACATTCTTAAACTAAATAAAAATGGGCAAAGATAGGGATTGAGCCTAGAAAACACATAAAAATGAAAACACCTATGCTCAATAGGACCACAATTTAAGCACTTTCTTTGCAAATGTTCTTTAATTTTAAAAATGGAAACAGGGAAGCCCTGGTGGCACAGGGGTTTAGTGCTGCCTATAGCCCAGGGTGTGATCCTGGGGACCCGGGATTGAGTCCCACGTCAGGCTCTCTGAGTGGAGCCTGCTTCTCCCTCTGCCTGTGTCTTTGCCTTTCTCTCTCTCTGTGTCTCTCATGAAAAATAAATAAAATCTTAAAAAAAAAAATAAAACATTTAAAAATGGAAACAGTATAAGCATTAAAACACCTACTGAGTATTTCAAGTCACTTCTCTATGCCCCAATTTAGTCCAGTGTTTCACCTTAAAATGATACCAAAAGGAATTTAGTAAGATCAAAATTATTTTTAAAAATATTGGACTCTGCTGAGAACTGTTAGGTAATACAACACTCAAAAGAGATTGAGCATACTGGATAAACAGAGTCCAGATATACACAAGCCAAGCAAAACAGGATTCCTATGCCAAGAGTACTATTTAAGGTTCACATGCATTACTGCCCAAAATGTCCAAGTACATGTAGACCACAGAATCTAACCAAGTAGGGGTTTCAGACCAGGTACCAGGGGAAGCTGGACTGGAATAATATTCCTGGAGTAAAAGTAATTAATTAATACATGAATGAATGAAACTGAGAAACTGTGCTAAGTGTGGTAAAAAGCTATGCTTTTCTAAGAGTGAAAAGAATAAGAAAATGAGTAGGGCACCTAGGCGGCTCAGTCAGTTAAGCATCTGCCTTTGGCTCAGGTCATGATCTCAGGGTCATGCCCCCTTCCTGCTCCTTGCTCATCATGGAGTCTGCTTGGGATTCTCTTTCCCCCTCTCCCTCTGCCTCTCCCCTTACTCACACTCTGTCTCTTTCTCAAATAAATGGATCTTAAAAAAATAAAATAAAGGCAAATAATGCACTAAAGGATATTGCACCCAGTCACTTCCACCTCCATCTCAAAATGTATAGCCCAAAACAAGAAATGGCAATGCACTCCAAACTCTAATACCCCACTATGGCACCAAGTTAGAAATCCCTTTATTCCTCCACACTCAACATGTGAGATACATTCTTACCCTAAGTTTTGCCAGATCTGTTTGCACTCCAGGTCTGGTTCTAAACCAGCTGCTTCATCCCCACCAAAGTAAGTAACATAAAGTCTCTCAACTGGAATACCAAACTCTTGGGTGAGAAGCTCCAGAGCCATCTTACATGCCAATTCCTATAATAAGACAAAAAAAGAAAGAACATGGAATGTGGCCAAGCCAAAATCTATTTAGTATGAGTAGGAAACGCCCAGATCCTAGGAACACAAATATAAAACTGCAACATTTTCACTATCAACACAGCCAAATAAATTCAGGATCAATTTATACAAGACCTCCAAAACATAACCTGAAAACATCAAATGAAAGGTACTACTTTCAGGAAGTCTTAGTATTAATAAATATCCTTCTTTCCTGAATCTCCTAGATGATGATACTTCCTATTTTATAACAAGCAAAACTGGAATCCATATCCTTCAATGGAGAGGATCATTTTGCTCAAAACCCCAAAGGAATCTTCTCTTTGAGCTTACCTTGAAGTAATCTCCAAAAGACCAGGAGCCCAACATCTCAAAGAAGGTGTGATGATAGACATCCTTGCCAACGTCATCTAGATCATTGTGTTTGCCCCCAGCCCGGATGCATTTCTGGGTATTGGCAGCTCTGCTCAGCTTTGCCATAGGGTGAGATGGGTCAATAGTGTTCAGAAAGATGGGTTTGAACTAAAAAAGAAAGGGAACATTTCAACTTTTAAGGAGATGCAGATCTATCAGGTGGTCACATGCTGGCAGGAAGAGACCACACATAAACTGTTCGGTTTGTGATTTAATTAGCCTGGAATACAGAAACTTGGGAGGTAGGCAGCCTGATGGAGCCACAGCAGAGGCAGCCTATCTTGGAGCAGCTTCTCCCTGGTCCTAGTTCTCTCACAGTCCCCACCACTGCCAGTAACACCACCTATACAAGGGGAAGGCCTGCTGGATCTGTGCTAACAGCCAGAGGTTGATGTAGTGAAACTCACGCTTCCTCATAAGTCTCTGGTGGTCGGGGCTTAGAACACCTTTCTGGAAGAACTTATTCTCAAAGTGATATGTGGGGGATCCCTGGGTGGCTCAGCGATTTAGTGCCTGCCTACGGCCCAGGGCGTGATCCTGGAGTCCCAGGATCAAGTCCTGCATCAGGCTCCCTGCATGGAACCCGCTTCTCCTTCTGTCTCTGCCCCCCCTCCCCGCCCTCTCTGTCTCTCATGAATGAACAAATAAAAATCTTAAAAAAAAAAAAAATAATAAATTAATTAATTAATAAAAGTGATGGGATCCCTGGGTGGTGCAGCGGTTTGGCGCCTGCCTTTGACCCAGGGCGCGATCCTGGAGACCCAGGATCGAATCCCACATCGGGCTCCCGGTGCATGGAGCCTGCTTCTCCCTCTGCCTGTGTCTCTGCCCCTCTCTCTCTCTCTCTGTGACCTTCATAAATAAATAAATAGATAGATAGATAGATAGATAGATAGATAGATAGATAGATAGAAAAAAAATTGAAAAAAAAAATAAAAGTGATATGTTGGGGGTGCCTGGCTGGCTCAGTCGGTAGAACAAGTGACTCTTGATCTTGTGGTCATGAGGTTCAAGCCCCAGTTGAGCTTAGAGTTGACTTAAAAAGAAAATAAAATAATTTTTAGGGGGATCCCCGGGTAGCTCAGTGGTTCGGCGCCTGCCTTCGGCCCAGGGCATGATCCTGGAGTCCCGGGATCGAGTCCTGCGTCGGGCACCTTGCATGGAGCCTGTTTCTCCCTCTGCCTGTGTCTCTGCCTCTCTCTCTCCCTCTCTCTGTGTCTCTCATAAATAAATAAAATCTTAAAAAAAAATTTTTTTAAAAACTGATGTAGTGGCTTCATGGTAAAGGTGATAAGGAAGAAAAGAAACTGAGACCTATTAAGGGAGTAAAATCAGCACAACTTTGCAAATGACTTGTAGAAAGAAGGTATTATTTTGCTCTCAGGATTTATCAACTTACACTTTAATGTATCATTGTTATGTAACTTTGCTTTATTTTCCCACTAGACCTGTCCAATTTGGTAACCACTAGTCACTCGTGATTTGTAAAATTAATTAAAATGAAATTGTTAGTAATTAATTAAAAATATTTAAAAACAAAAAATTCAGTTCCTCAGTCACACCAGCTCAATAATCATGCATGGGGTTGGGGTGCGCCTAGCTGGCTCAATTGGTGAAGCATGCAACTCTGATCTGGGGGTTGTAAGTTCGAGTCCCACACCAAGTGTAGAGATTACTTTAAAAAATTAATTAATTTTTAAAATCTAAAAAAGGAAAAAAAAAACCATACATGGCTGGTAGCTGCCATATTGGGCAACCCAGCTATAGAACATTACTATCACCGTAGAAAGTTCCATTGGACAATTCTTTCTTTTTCCTTTAAAGATTTTATTTATTTATTCATGAGAAACAGAAAGAAAGAAAGAGAGAGAGAGAGAGAGCGCGCGCGCGCAAGAAAGAGGCAGAGACACAGGCAGAGGGAGAAGCAGGCTCCATGCAGGGAGCCAGACTTGGGACTCGATCCCAGGTCTCCAGGATCAGGCCTGGGCTGCAGGCGGCGCTAAGCTGCTGAGCCACCCAGGGTGCCCTCTATTGGACAGTTATGAACTAGACCATGAACTCTTTAAAAGCAAAAACTCTACTGCTTATCTTTGTGTAGCTAGCACCTGGCATAGCACCTAAAAAAGCGCAGATGCCTAATAAATACTATTTAAAAATGTTTTAAAAAAAGGAGGGGGGAAGCAAAACCCCATCAAGGTATTTCTGATTAAGAGGCAGTATAGCACAAAAGTTAAGCAAACGACTACCTGGGGTTCAAAACCACACTCCAGCATTCACCAGCTATATCAGGTTGGGCAGTTTACTTGAGCTGTCAGTGCTTCAGTACAGAGTGAGGATGAAATGAGTCAGCATACGTACAGGACATAGAAGAGTGCCTAGCCATCATAGTAAGCGCTACATACAACAGTCTAATAATTACTATTATTCAGAGTACATTAGAACATTGGACTCCCACGGTTCTCCTACCTAGTCGGCCCATGTGGGAGAAGACAAAACCCATGCCTAGGAATGCCTCACTAGAATAGAACTTTTCCAGTGTTCCAGAAAACCCATCACCTTCCAAGTCCACATAAAATTAGTGCCCCCTATTCCAGGTTTATACAAAGGACTTATACATATCACAGAAAACATATGTATGATTTCACAGTTATTACAAAAGATGGAAAATGTTCCCCCCACTGCCTCTAATTTTCTATGCCAGGAAAGAAAAGAAAATGTCAACTTATCACTTAGTGCAAAGTGAGCCACATTCTAAGAGCCAGTGGGTTCACTAGGCTAAGCGGGGCTCCAAGAGAACCACCAAAGGAAAACCCTGAAGGGACTATGTAACCTGAATCCACTTCCAGTCCATAGTCAGCCTGACAAAACAGTTTTCAATATCACAACAAAACTTTCAAGTTATCTGTTATAGTTCAACTGCCCCAAACATAAATCCTACTAATAAAGTTTCTACGGCAGTAGATCCAAATTGGTATTGGGGACAGTAGCTTTAAGAGTTAAAAAAAAAAAAAAAATCAATAGAGGCACCTGGGTGGCTGAGTCTGTTAGGCGTCTGACTCTTGATTTTGGCTCAAGTCATGGTCTCAGGGTCATGGGATTGAGCCCCACATGGGGCTTTGAGCTGAATGGAAGAGTCAGCCTGAATTCTTCCCTCCTTTCCCTCTGCCCCTCCTACCCCCACAACCTTACATGTGCATGCTCTTTCTAAATAAATAAATCTTAAAAAAATTAAAAACAGGGCAGCCCCGGTGGCGCAGCGGTTTAGCACCACCTGCAGCCCAGGGCGTGATCTTGGAGACCCGGGATCCAGTCCCACGTCGGGCTCCTTGCATGGAGCCTGCTTCTCCCTCTGCTTGTGTCTTTGCCTCTCTCTCTAGCTATGTCTCTATGAATAAATAAATAAAATCTTAAAAAAAAAATTAAAAACAAAATTTTTAAAGTCAATAAAGCTGCATGGCTCAGAATGGAAATGAAAGCAGAGGTTTGGGCAGCCCCGGTGGCGCAGCGGTTTGGCACCACCTGCAGCCTGGGGTGTGATCCTGGAGACCCGGGATCGAGTCCCACATAGGGCTCCCTGCGTGGAGCCTGCTTCTCCCTCTGTCTGTGTCCCTGCCCCTCTCTCTCTATGTCTATGAATAAATAAATATTAAAGAAAGAAAGAAAGAAAGAAAGAAAGAAAGAAAGAAAGAAAGAAAGAAAGAAAGAGCGAGCTTTGAAAGAATCTTGAAGAACTCACTAATTTTATAAAGGAAAAAACAAGGGGAGGGAGGTATGCCTTGCTGGTTCAGTCCATTAAGCACCTGCCTTTGGCTAAGGTCATGATCCCAGGGTCCTGGGACCCCTGCTTCTCCTTCTCCTTGCCTCCTCTGCTGTGCACTCTCTCTCAAATAAATAAATAAATAAAATCTTTAAAAAAAATAAGGAAGAAAGAGAAAAAAGAAAAAAAAAAACAAGGATAATGAAGAGTTGAAAGAGAATCACGAAAGCGGAATTAATAGGTCTCTTCATGGCTCAGCAAAATTAACCTAGCCAATGACTAATAAAACACAGTTCTTTACTTAGAAGAAAACGCAAACCAGGGGCACCTGGCTGGCTCACTAGGTAGGGAATGTGACTCTTGATCTTGGGGTCTTGAGTTCAAACTCCACCTTGGGCAGAGAGCTTACTTAAAAAAATAAATATGATATTAAGAAAAAGGTAAAAACCCTTACCTGGTTCATGCCCGCATTGGCAAAAAGCAAAGTGGGATCATCCAATGGGATGGTGGCAGATGAGTGAACATAAGTGTGCTCATTTCTCTTGAAGAAATCTATAAATCGCTGCCGGATTTCACTTGCTGTTAGGGTCGAGTCCATCTTGAAAGTAGCCCTATGGAACTAATCAGAGAAAAATGAAGGAAAATTAGAGGAACTGCGACTAAGAGATAAGTAGGTATTACACAAGACTCCTGGCTCCACAGGCCAAGTCAAAGCAGGGCACTGGTTATCTGTTTGATCCTAAAACCTCTATGTTGTAACATCTGAGGCTAAAATCAACATCAAAGCAAAATTTGCTGCACACAGCAGCCAACAGCCCCACATGTTCTTCTTTCCCATGCCAACCTCAATAGGTTCAATACACCAAGACATCAAGTAGAGCAGGAGCATTTTCTTCCTGTATTCACTTATTCCAAATATGAAGATGTGTAATGCATCCTCTGTGCCATGGCCTAGGCCAGGAATTAAGAAATGGGAATAAAAACCTCATGGTTTACAGTCCGGCAGAGAAGCCTACTAGGGATGGGGGGGATGTTCAGGAGACCTGGGTTCCAGTCCTAGCTATAAAAGCTTAATGGAGTTACTTCACTTCACCAACAAATGGAAAGGTCCTTATAAGATGAACTCTAAAGCCCCTTTCAGCTCTGTGCTCATCTACATGCCTGGATCATGCAAAGTCCCATTATCCCTAAAGCCAGGGTCTCTAGGTTTGGCCTGTCTTTGGGAGGCTGCTGTCAACAGCAGAGAACCTGGGGCCTTGCTATACAAGGAACTGCCTGCAAGTAAGATTATACCTGCCTTCACCTAGCCTAAGCACCCCCAGAACAACTGGCAGACTGCCAGTTATATTCCTAGGGGGCGAGGATGTTGCAGCCACACTAAGGAGGTAGAGCTCAGGGGATCCCTAGGTGGCGCAGCGGTTTAGCGCCTGCCTTTGGGCCAGGGCGCGATCCTGGAGACCCGGGATCGAATCCCACGTCAGGCTCCTGGCATGGAGCCTGCTTCTCCCTCTGCCTATGTCTCTGCCTCTGCCTCTCTCTCTCTCTCTCTCTCTCTCTCTGTGTGTGACTATCATTAAAAAAAAAAAAAAAAAAAAGGAGGTAGAGCTCAGAATCAGTAAAAGAGAAAGGGAATCGGAAGAGAGAAAAATTAGAAAACAACTTGACAATTTCAAAGCCCTTTCTCATCTATTATGATTTTCCTGAGAGGCAGGTTGTGGAAAAGTAACAGCCCTTGGTGGAAGATCCCAATCACTGGCATGGAGCTGTCATGGCATGCAGCACTCGGCATCTGGAAAAATGGGAACCATCTGGCTGACATTAGTCTCTAGAATTCTAGACCCAACTCTAACCTTAAATAAGTGACTTTGTCCCCAATATGTTTCTTTTGGTAAAAAAGTAGTATCTACTCTGCCCAGGTGTTGTGAGACTCAAAATCTATCCAATATTTGGAAGCAATCCGTAAAGTGGAAAGCCCTAAAGGAACATGGATGGATGCTATTACTTTAAGTCACTTAGTGCCATGTTTTTCCCCCCTTCTTCTAAGGAAAATAAAGACGTACATAGTGAACAAGGGACTCTGATTCAGATTTATCCTTAACCACAATTTCAAACAATTTATTCACAATTCAATCAACTCATTACTCCAATAAAGCCCTTCGGGCAAAAAGATGGTAAAACTGGCTGAAAGAGACAAAGAGAGAACTAAAACTCCCACAGATAAGGACTTTTATATCCATAAGGAGCCAAGGCTAGGATTTTTAGAAACTTTGCCACACCACATTCCTCCTCGTCCCTTCTCATCGTGGAACTCAATGAGTCTTAACGGTGGCAAAAATAAATATACAGTGCCAATTCTGACTGAGCAACATCACAGCAGTTTCAAAATTTTCATTGCTCCTCCTCTAAACGGGCTGAGGTAAATCAGCTGTATTCCAAAAGACACATAAATGTCCCATTTTGCTTATTCATTCAACATCTATAAATGCACATTGTGCTGGGAACCAATATGAATGAGGCTATGCCCTCAACAGAGTGACAGTCATACAGAAAGAACTGCGAAACGTATGACATAAGGATCCAATATATTGACAATAAGCCCTACAGAGGCAAGGACTCTTAAAAGCCATGTCACCATCACAAATTCATTTGTTCAATATATACTGGAAGGCTGTCTGTATTGTATATGCACTGGAAGGTTGGGATAAAGGATGGTCCTCAGAGTCCACTTCCCAGCAGACGCTATAAAGGTCTTGAGTACCTTTAATCACATTGGCCTTTGGGTTTAAGGCTCTAGCCACAGATCTTTCAACGTGCTCTTCATTTGCCAAGTAAGCTGTCTACCCTACTCCACTTTTTCCCATTTCCTAGAATTCCTCAATTGTGATAGATCAATTCCAAAGAGACCTATTTAAGGAAGCTTTCTCTCTCCTTCTTGACGAGATCCTATTTTTATTCTCGTAGCTCCAGGCGTCTTCCTTCATACCTTCCACACGCATCGGACTGCTTGTTCAATGTCCATCTTCCCATCAGGGGTACATCCTCAACATCTAGTACAACCACTGCTAAATAAGTATTTCAGGATTAGGTATGATCCTTTAACAGCGAATAGTTAAGTGAACTTAAAGCACACGGGAAAATGCAGGCTCTTTTGGAAGTAACAGCTGAACATGATGGGGCACAGAAAGTGCTTCCAGATGAACCTGAACCAGCGTCAGCTACTTCACTAGTTTTAAAATTTTAGGAAATGGCTCAGAGGGAATTCCACGCATCTAGACCACCCTTGCACCACCCACCCCACCTCCTCGTCGGTCCCTAGGAGATTAAAACCGGGGGAGAGAAAACCACAGCTTTGGGCGCGTAGTCAATGGCAATCGTGATCCTCGCGAAGTCTAGGTCCTCGGCAAGGCCACCCGAGGCCACTCCGTCCCCGGCGCTCCCGGCTCTAGAGGCCTCGTGGGGCCGGGCCCCCGGAGCCCGCTGCGGCGGCCCCGCTTTCAGGCCCGACCCGGCCGCTCCAGCGGCGTCGCAAAACTCTCGGAGGCCCTTCTGCTTCTCCCGAGGGTCGCCGTCCCTGACTCCTCCCTCACAGCCCACCGCCCGGAGCCCGCGCTTACCTGCTCCCACAGACGCTCCGCGGCACCGGCCCGGAGCCACGACAGACAGCAACCCGCACAGCCCCGCCCAATGACGCGCGCGGATGGAAAGAGCCCCGCCCAGCCTTACAGTCCCGGGAACTTTATTGATCAACCCACCTGCCAATCAATCCCGGGAACGAATCAGCTTACGACTCGGTTTCCAGGAAGGCGGCCCTAAGCCGGCTGACGCAATGGCCGGGAAAACGAGGGTCGGGATACGTCACGTGACCGGCGAGGTTGCGGACTTCTGGAGGTAGACATTTTGGTTTGCAAAGTGGCTAATAGTTGACCTGGCTAATAAGTGTAACCGGCGGCGTGTGTTTGGTAGAGGTCACAGCTCTTGGTATATGCGGTTCTGTTCGTTTTAGTTGCAGGATGGTTCGCGGACTTCAGAGATTGATTTGTTGTGCCCGTGGTTACCCTTGTCTTTGTCAGACCTTATTGGATTTGGTCAAGTGGAAGAAATGACTTACTCGAAGAGGGACAATTGGGTTGGCATCTATCTGGTCCTCGATTTGCCTTTGAGAAATAGTAGTAAGTATTTATATGCGAGGCATTGCATTTCACATGACTTATTTCATTTAATTTTTTTTCATTTAATTTTTAAACTGCATATGAGGCAGGTCAACTGGCATCTTTTTTTTTTTTAAGATTTTATTTATTTATTCATGAGAGGCAGAGGGAGAAGCAGGCTCCCTGCGAGGAGCCTATGTGGGACTCAGTCCCAGGACCCTGGGATCACAACCTGAGCCAAAGGGGTGACGGGCACTGAGGGGGGCACTTGATCGGATGAGCACTGGGTGTTATTCTGTATGTTGGCAAATTGAACACCAATAAAAAATAAATTTATTATTAAAAAAAAAACCAACAACCTGAGCCAAAGGTGCTCAACCACTGAGCCACCCAGGCGCCTTGGCATCTCTTTTTACCGATGAGGTAACTGCCTTGCCCAAGCTCACGTGGAAGAGTACGTTGCAGAGCTGTGATCCAACCTCATGCCTTTTTAACTCCAAAGCCATACTTTTTTTTTTTTTTTTAATAAACTCTATCCCAATGTAGAACTCAGCTCCCTTGAGATCAAGAGTCACATGCTCTATCCGCTGAGCCAGCCAGGTGCCTCTAAAACCCATACTCAAACCTCTACGCTATTATCTCCATGAATTCATATATCCAAACATATGGCTATAAAATTGTGCTGCTAGTCTTAACTGAGTTAAAGATACTGCAGAAATATTTTACTTTTATATGTACAAGAGCATCCTACATATAAAGGTTAAGCTCAAAAGCTGGTAAAAGAAAGAAAGAAAGAAAGATCACTTGAACTAACTTCTCAGTTCACCCCAACTCATTAATCATCATCCCACCTAACATTTGTTGAATACTTAGTATGCAGACTGCACTGATCTAAGCTTTTGATCTGATCTTCACAACAATCCCATAATGAGTTCCTAATATTACCTGCTTTTAACATCTAAGAAAATTGAGGCACTCAGGTTAAGTCATCAAAGGACGAAGCAAAGAAAGACCAGTGTTTGTTCTGATCCAAATTGGCCCCAACTAGCACATTTAGCCTAAACAATCCAAGAAACGGGTCAGACTCCTGTGCCACAACTAAAATAAAAAGCCAAAATTGTACAAATTGTATTTTCAAAATAAAGTAATGCTGGTTGTAGTCTCAGTAACTTTATTATGTTGCCAGAGTTGTCACCTTTAGCATAGCACCTTCACTAATGAAAGAATTAGAGACATATTTACAATTTTTTTTTTCATTCACCCAATGGGGCAGCCCCGGTGGCTCAGCGGTTTGAGCGCCGCCTTCAGTCCAGGGCGTGATCCTGCAGATCTGGGATCAAGTCCCACATCAGGTTCCCTGCATGGAGCCTGCTTCTCCCTCTGCCTCTCTCTTCTCTGTGTGTGTGTCTCTCATGAATAAATAAAATCTTAAAAAAAAAAAAAAAAAAGGAATCATTCACCCAATGACTGGGTCAATACACATGAAGAGAAATTGTTGAGGCCCAAATGTCACATCCTTCTAAACATTCTATTTGAATAATTGATAATTACCCAGTTCTCTATGTTTCTCTTGTAGATAAGGTTGACTATATAATAAAAGGAAAGCTATTTTAATACAACATGCAAACTATATTTCAGGAAAGTTATTTATTCTGGGCTAAGCCTATAAGCCTGCTGGTAAGAGTAAGTGCTATACACATGGCTTACTCTGAAGTAGAACACTGGTTGAACCTCTTGGGACATGAGGAAGATAACAGCTCAAGATAGTACAACTTAAATACTTAGTTTTGGAAATATGTAGTCCCAGATCCTAATTCTCCCATGGCACCTAAAATATTTTTATCATCTATAAAATGGACTTAGATCTTTCATTTATTTGCTATCAGGTCAAATGAGAGTGATTGAATAGTTTTCAGACCATAAGTTTTTAAGGAAATACCTGGTATCCTAAAATACAGATCCTGATTTAGTAGGTATAGGAATGAGGCCTGAGACTGCATTCTGATAGGCTCCCATAGGTACTGATATCTATGCTGCTGCTGCTGCAGCTGCTGGAAGATCACACCTGGAGTAGCAAAGGGCATAAACTAGGAATGAAATTCTTCACCTATGTTCAAGGATAAAGATTTAAAAGTTTGACATATTTGGGGGATGTCCATTCCTCATCTAGTCACTCACCAAATGGGTATCCATTATGCATTCGTCTCTGAAGATCAATATTAAGGAAAGCAGACAATGCCCTGCCCTCATGAAGCTTCCAGTCTAGCAAAGAGCTGGATATTCAGCAAAATATGACAAAATTCAATATGCAAAGGGCCCCTTGCTGACCTAGACTCAGCCTTTAGCTTCTAGGCCCACTTGCCGGAGGCTGGGTCGTCCCCTCCGCTGATTGGCCGGACCGCTTCAGGCCCCAGCCAATGAGGCGGGGGCAGTGAGTGGCGGTTGGTGGAGGCAACCGCCCTGCTGAGGGGCGATGGCCGGGGCTGCCGGCCGCCTCCGAGGCCGTGCCCTGGGGCGCTTTCCGCTTTCCCTGCCCGTGGGCGACGTGAGTATCTCTGAGGTTAGAAACGAGACCCTTTTTCCACATTTTAGCGTCTTCCTCACCCCCATCCCTGGAGGGGAGAGGCAGGAATAGTGGTAACAGCTAATATTTATCAAACCGTTGCCATTGACCAGGCAACGGTTATATCACATAACCGTGTGACTGTTGAATCACTGAGCGGTGCAGTGGGTACTTAACCCACTTAAGAATGACTTCAGAGAAGATAGAGGCTGCCGAGGTCGTGTGGGAGGAAATCCAGAAGGCTACCTTCAAATCCGGGGGCTCTTATGACCTTGAATCCCCTCCACGCTCCACTTTGTAAACTAGAGCGCTTCTTAGCAGGTGGCTCATATTGTGCTGGGTGCCTGGGTGGGGATAGAAGACCCTAGAATCCTGATGCTTATTAAGTTTTGGGGTTTTTAATAGAGAAAGTAACATGTGCTAAAAGCGTTTGTGGGAAAGATAAACACCAAATTCAGGAGAGCTGCTGTCTCTTGGGATGGTCATACAGGAAGCTTCCATCAAATCTTGTTTTCATTCTTAAACCCTAAGGTGGGAACCTATGGATGTCTATTGTATGCATTCCCTTTCTTGTTTGTCTGAAATACAATTTTAAAAGGAAAACATGCACATTGAAAATTTCAGAGGATGAAGTGTACACATCAAAAAGGAAGTCTCTCCCACCCCAGATTTCTAGAGCCCCTCACTAGGAGCAGCTGTTAGCAGTTTTGTGTGTATCTCATACATTTTCTATAGTACCTACAAACACATGAGAGTTTTTTTTTTTTTTTTTTTTATCTCCTCACAAGTGGATCCTACTATATACAGTATTGCACTTTGGATGATTTCCTTTTTAACCGCATTAAACTTAAAAAAAAAAAAAAGTCTTTAGCCTTCATTAGCCCTGTGATCAATATAACTTTGCTGGCAAGATATTCCCAGGGCTGCTTCCGATATGAGATGTAGGTCACGGCTTCCCTCACTGTGTGTTTGCCTTTTTCTTTTTGCACGTCCTTCCTGTAGGTTCCAAAAAATAAAAAATTAAAAAAATCTTCACCAAATTAATTCCCTCAAGAGTACAGGAGAAAAAGAGCCATGGCAAATAAAGTATTGCCTGGAACTGCTTTACCTTTCCTGAACTTTCTTACTCATATTCTGAAGTAAAATCCCACATAGAGCCCACTACTGCTTAAAATTAATTTGCTGAAGAAAAGTGGCAAAGAGAAGTGAGGATTCATCTTCTCACCTTGCAGGAAAATGCCCAGCTTCTTATCAGTGAAGTAACAAGGGGAGAGAACCTTGTTTGTTTTCAGTTAGGGGATAGCGGGTGTCAGACATTATTATTTTACCTCTTCTAAAAATCCAAGGTATTTTTTTCCTTTTAAAAAAATTCCCCCAATCACACAACTCTTACATGGAAGCACTAGGGATTCCATTCCAGGCACAGCTAACTCCAAAAGTCCTGTCAGATTCGCGATGTTCCCTGGAATGAATTCATTTGCTCATTAAGCTGCTTTGCATGGCCCATTGCCTCTACCTCCAATCTCTTCATCTCTGGTTCTTGTCAATCCCCGCAGGAACTGTGTCCTTCAGACACAGGCCTCCTGGCCTTTTCTCTCCTCTCCCTGGAACACATTTCCCTAGCACCTTCCTTGAGTATTTTTGAAAGTGAAATTCCTGCAAGTCGTGTTGCCGACATAGTCTGCAGGACAAACTTTTAACCAAATGGTGCTTGACATGGCTGATTGCCAACCCCTGGGCATTGAAATGACTGTCCTGAAGAGAAAAAGATCGTCTCAATACGCATTTTGGTGACGCCTGTATTAGTAAAGGTCCTGTGTTTTGATAGATTGGCTCTCTATGAGCTTCTGTGCCAGCGCGCTCGTGGCCTGGAGGTCCAGTTGGCAGTCTGCGTCTCTGTTCACCAGGTAGACAGAGCTAAGCAAGGGTCAGCGCCGGGGGTCCGAAAGCGACGGAAGCTGCAGCTCCCGGGGGGCGAGGGGCGGCTGGGCGGGCGCAGATCCGACGTCACTGCGGCGCGCCGCTTCCGGTCCCCAGCTCCCGAGCGAATGACTGCTCCCTCGGTGGGGCGGGAGCTGGGCTTGCTGCGACGCCAGGGAGCCCACGATCGCGCCGCCCCAGCCAGCGAGTCTGCCAGCACCAGCGTCCCGCCGGCGCCTGGGACCATGGCCACCGACTCGTGGGCCCTGGCGGTGGACGAACAGGAGGCGGCGGCTGAGTCGGTGAGTTGGCTTCAGGCGTAAATGGGTCAGGGGGTCAGTTTTGGCCGGGGATCACCCTTGTGTAGGACACTCGCTGCTTTGGCCAGGACGGTATAGGATGCGTGTGAGGCTGGAGCCTGAACCTTGAGCTGGCTTTGTTTATCCATCCGCCTCCTGGGTTACATAAGAGCAGGTGAGTGCTCCCATGGATCTAGCGCCCAGCCGCCTGTCTTCTGGAATCCAGACTGATCGAGATTGCGCTCTCCCCACTTGGATTATAATCTCCCTGTGTCATTCCCTACCTCTGGATTGTGAGCTTCCTGAGCTCTGGGATTGTGGCTTACTCATCTTTGTGTGCTTCCTTACTTGCTTACTGATGATGAATGAACGACTCCGTTGGCCCGGTAGTCAGTAAATCCTCTTCTCTGATCACCTTAATTGTGTTCTGGGCTTAGTACACAGTAAGCAAGATATGACTTAAACATGACTATGTGGAATTAACTCCTTCCACCTAAACACTTTGAACCTACTTCTGTTAGTACTTCTGTGAATTTCTTGAGAATAAGGACTCTTTCTTATTTTTTATACAACTGATAATAAATTATATGCACATAATTCAAAGAGTCAAGTAGTTTTGAAAACTGGTTCCACCACCACCAATTTTTCCTTCCCAGAGAAAAACTAATAGTTCTCTTGAAACGGATATACATCATTGACCTCCTTGTTCTCTAAATCACAGGGTTTTGCTAGTTCTTGAATTTTCAATTTTAGGTATTTACTGATTTTAATTCTTTCCTCCATCCTTTCTCCACCACACACGCACACCTTCCCATTCCTTACCTTTTCATTATATTGTAATTTTAGTTAGATCAGTATTTCATGTTTATCTTATTAGTAGCTTATGATACTTTTACTTTCCTATAAAGTTTTGTTTTTCCTTGGAATTTATAAAAAACACGCTTCATGGTTTTTTTTTGTACTTATCACCAGTTCAACCTCAGGCACTTTGCTAATTGTTTAGTTTATCTCAGGATGTTCAGACAAATTAAGTATTCTATTAATTCGGGGGGCCTGGGTGGCTTAGTCAGTTAACCAACTGACTCTTGATTTCAGTTCAGGTCACAATCTTGAGGTGGTAAGATCCAGCCCCATGTGGGGATCCGTGCTCAGTGTGTAGTTTGCTTAAGATTCTCTCTCTGGCCCCTCCCACTGTTTCATAAATAAACAAAAAAACTTATTATTTTTAAAGATTTTATTTCTTATTCATGAGAGATACAGGGAGAGAGGCAGAGACATAGGGAGAGGGAGAAGCAGTCTCCCCACGGGAGCCCAATGCAGGACCCGATCCCAGCACCCTGGGATCATGCTCAACTACTGAGCCACCCAGGCGTCCCTAGAATCTTTAATTTTTATTATTATTTTTTAAATTATTATTAAATAATAATTTTATTATTATATTTTAAATTATTATTATTATTTTTTAAAGATTTTGTTTGTTTATTCATGAGAGACGGGGGAGGGAGGGTCGGTGCAGAGACACAAGCAGAGGGAGAAGCAGGCTCCATGCAGAGAGCCTGACATGGGACTCGATCCTGGGTCTCCAGGATCATGCCCTGGGCTGAAGGCAGTGCTAAACCACTGGGCCACCTCGGCTGCCTAAGAATTTATTTATTTATTTATTTATTTTTAGAATCTTTAATTAAAAAAAAAAGTCTATTAATTCTATTTCCCCCAGGTCTTTTAGCCTACTTCATACTGGACTAGTTCTCCCTAGGTTTAGAGCAGAACTCATTTCAAGGACTGGAGAGGAACAAGACAGATTTCCCTTCACCTTCATTCTGAAGATTCACTCCTCTTCTCTTGTACTGGATCCCCTCCTTTCTGTATCCTCTCTTCATCTTTCTTGATTTTGTGCAACCATCCATCCAGCTTTCTGGAGTATATAAGAAGTTTTTTAAAGATAATATTGCATTTCTGGAAATAATTATTTTGCTCTATCATTTGGATAGTGGTATGGCTCGGTCTAGAGCTGCAGGTTGGGAATTAATTGCCTACCAAATTTTAAAGGCATTGTCTCATTGCCTTTTAGACTTCTTTATTGGTTATTGAGATGTCTGAGACCATTCTGATTCCTGATGTGACCTGTTTTCTCATTTGTAATCCATAAGAATCTTTTTTTTTTTTTTTTTTTTAATTTATGATAGGCACACAGTGAGAGAGAGAGAGAGAGGCAGAGACACAGGCAGAGGGAGAAGCAGGCTCCATGCACCGGGAGCCTGACGTGGGATTCGATCCCAGATCTCCAGGATCGCGCCCTGGGCCAAAGGCAGGCGCTAAACCGCTGCGCCACCCAGGGATCCCATAATCCATAAGAATCTTCTATTTGTTTCCAGTACACAGAAAACTCATGATAATGAGTCCTGGTATAGGTCTGTTTTCATCCACTTTGCTGGGCACTGGGTAGGTCCTTTCTTTTCTTTCAATTTTATTTTTAAGTAATCTCTACAACCAATGTGGAGCTCAAATCCACAACCCTGAGATCAAGAGTTGCATACTCTTCTGACTGAGCCAGCCAGGCATTCCTGGGTGGGTCCTTTCAATCTGGAAAATTCTTGTCCTTAAGTTATGAGAAATTTTCTTGAAAAATTTCATTATTGATTTCTCCTCCTCTGTTTTCTCTTTGCATTCTTTCAAGAATTCTTACTACTTGACTGTTGGACCTCTTGGCCTGGCCCTCTAAAATTTTTAAGTCAAGTTTATTGAGGTATAATTTACACAGTGTAAAACTCATCCTTGTTCTGTGAATTTTGACTAAGGCATCCAGTTGTGTAACCACCACCACAATCAAGATACAGAACAACAACAACAACAAAAAAAAATTAAAAAAAAAAAAAAAAGATACAGAACTTTTCCACCACCTTCAAAAAGTTCCCTCAGGGATCCCTGGGTGGCTGCAGGGATGGTGCCTGCCTTTGGCTCAGGCCATGATCCTGGAGACTGGGGATCGATTGGGCTCCCTGCATGGAGCCTGCTTCTCCCTCTGCCTCTCTCTCTGTGTCTTTCATATGAATAAATAAATAAAATCTTAAAAAAAAAAAAGTTCCCTCAAACTTTCAGTCACTCCCTTCTCCCTTCCTTTTCTGGCAACCGCTGGCTTGTTTTCTCTTTAGATTTGCCTATTCTGAACATTTTATATAAGTAGAATCATACAGTATGTGGTCTGTTGTGTCTGGTTGCTTTCACTTAGCATAATGTTTTCAATGTTCATCTATGTTGCAGTAGGTATCAGTACTTGATTCCTTGATATTGCCAAGTAATATTCCTTTGTCACATTTTATTTATCCATCAGTGTCCACTGATGAGCATTTGGATTGTTTTCTACTTTTTCATTATTATGAATAATATTGCTGTGATTATTCATGTACAGGTTTTTGTGTGGACATATATTTTCTTTTTTTTAATTTTTAAAATATTTCTATTTATTCATGACAGAGAGAGAGAGAGAGAGAGGCAGAGACACAGGCCGAGGGAGAAGCAGGTTCCATGTGGGGAGCCTGACGCGGGACTCGATCCGGGGTCTACAGGATCACGCCCTGGGCCGAAGGTGGCGCTAAACTGCTGAGCCACCCGGGCTACCCATAAATTTTCAGTTCTCTTTGGTATACACCTAGAAGTGGCATTGCAGGATTATATAATAACTCTATGTTTAACTTTGAGGAATTGTCAGACTTTTCCTCAAAGTGGTTGCACCATTATATCATCCTTAAAATTATTATGTTCTATGAGATTAGTATTATTTATGACAAGCACCATCATGTAGAGGTTAAAACCTTAACCTTTATAGCCAGATGGTCTAGGATTTGTATTCTAGGTCCATCACTTACTAGTTATATAACTTTGGGCACACTGCTTGACCTTTCTATGCCTTGGTTTCCATATCTGTAAAATGGAGATAATCATAATACTTACCTCATTGAGTTATGGACATACTTGTTATAAGTGCTACATAAGTAATAGTTATCTGTAATCCACAGTTTCTTTGCAGAAATCTTTTAAATTACTTGTCCATGTTTTACGGATTAGATAGTTGAACCTGGATAAGATTGGTGCATATACTTAACACATGCACATGTAAATTAGATCACAATATTCCCAAACTGAGCAAATTGAGTAAAGATGCCTCTATTAGCCTCTGCTTTATGTAACTCTCACTGAGGATACCCACAGAGATTGTGTGACATAGGTAACAGTAATGTGTGGTGCAAGTTTACTATATTTTAAATATTTATTAAGCTTCATTCCTTATTCATTTAAGAAAATACTAGATTTTATTTATATTTATTTACTCGTTCTCCAGTGCTCCTCTCTGTTTCCCTCTGTTCCGTTGGTGATTTTAAGATTTTATTTATTTATTCATGAAAGACAGAGACAGACAGAGAGAGAGGCAGAGACACAGGCAGGGGGAGAGGCACGCTCCATGCAGGGAGCCGGACTTGGGACTCGATCTAGGGTCTCCAGGATCACGCCCTGGGCTGAAGGCGGTGCTAAACTGCCGAGCCACCCGGGCTGCCCCCCCCCCCTTTTTTTTTTAAGATTTTATTTATTTATTTATTTATTTATTTATTTATTTATTTATTTATTTAAGACAGAGAGAGAGAGAGAGAGAGGAGAAGAGAGAGAGAGAGGCAGAGACACAGGCAGAGGGAGAAGCACTGTTGGTGATTTTTTAATTTAGACTTTTCCAAAGTCTACTTCACCATTTTGCCTAAGACAACCCCTATTCCATATAGTTCACTTACCATTAAATCTTTTATGTCTCAAGAATCCTTTCTCAAGTAGATTTGAGCAAAATGCAGTGTGTAACTGTAGAGCTTTCAATTATTTTATCTTTAATATATCTTAAAAGCTAAAATATTAAAAGGCATTGAAAGAATGTGGATATTACAAAGTGGATGTTTTTGCTTTTTTGCCCTTTGGTTAATTTCAAATGGTTTCCAATGAAGCTGCAAGAAAAATTGGTTTCTCCTTTTTCATCCAAGCAAATAAAGGTTATCTAACCTAACTGTACTTTCAGTCGAAGTTTCAGCGTTCAGTTCACTGACATTGTACTCGGTAATACAAACTTCACTGTCTTTGCTTTATAGGCTTTGAGATCCTTATAGCCAAGAGGGGGCTGAGTTTATTTTTAGATTCTGCTGGAACCTCTCCAGAATCCTGATACATTGTAATCAAAACATCTATTGGTTTCACTTACATTGTTGCTACCAGCTTTACTACATATTGCATTTTAGTTATTTTAGTTATTACTTTACTCTGGTAACTTCAATTTGAACAATGTATCGACAAAAGAATGGTTTGCCCTTTTAATCATTGATTATTACAATGCTTTAAATTAATAGGTGTTTGTAACTCATTTATGCCTCAGCCCTATCATTTGTTTTAGCTAGCAGTTACCACCCTAGTTATGAATACTATTAACCTTACTGTTGTAAATATTGCAAGTAAGTCAGGCAGTCTTTCTATATGTTTGTCTATCTCCCTCTCTCCCCCCTCCCTCTCAATAGACCTGGATACTACATTTAAACAAGGTTTGTTGGTAGGATGTGGACAAGTGCTTTAGAGAAGACTAAAATACACTGAACACCTGCTGTATGTTATGCACTGCACTCGTCACTTCATATTCATTGTCTGTTAGTGTGTTTGCTATCCTGTGAATTAATGAAGGATTTTTGCTGCATTAAGAGGATTTCCTTTTTTGCCAATTTCCTTTCTTGCCAGTCTCTCCAGTATGTTAACCCCTACTTCTCCCTCCTAACATCAAAGCAGAGATACCAGAAACTCCCTTTTGTTTCCAGCGATAGAAATGCAGTTCCTCCATCCCAACTAACCACCCATTAAAACATTTGTTTCATTCCTCTCTTGCCTTTTCCCTTTCTTGGCCCTTTTTTTTTTTTCCTTTCTTGGACTTAAGAGGAAAGAGAGAATGAACCTCAAAACATAAAGAACCAGTGTGGGTGTGCTTTAAGAAATAGCCATTTTCATTCTTACCCTTCACCAGATGATGTCCTAAGCTCCACTTAATATTTTGTGATTAGAAAAAAAAAAATTGTGATTAGAGTACCTTTGTGCTAGACCCAAAAATTTAAAAATTCCTATCTTTAAGGTACATATAATCCCCCCCAGCTTTAATGAGGTATAATTGACAAATAAAAGGGTATTTTTATTCTAATACAGGAGATAAGTCCCACCAGGATATGTCTAACAGTGTTTGATCAAAGTCCTAATAATTCTTTCTTTGAAAAGTCTCTTTGCTCTGTCCCTTCCTTTGTATTCCTACTTCAGATTGCTGGGTATTTTGATTACAGTGTGCCACATGCTCCAGGCTGTTCTCAGTTAAAAATATTAGACTTCTATCAAAACAAGGCAGTGTGGGAGTGTGCATGTCATGTTGTGGTCCTGTGGCTCAAATATATTGTGCAGCATAACTGATTCCTACCCGCAGATGCTTTTTGTTGCAGCCCTCCCACCTCGATGTTCTCTGTCTGGCGTTTTCCAATATCTTGTAAAATTTCCTGTTGTTGGAATATGAGAGAATGACAAATGGTATTCAACTGAGAGAGTCTTTGTAATCAGGGCATTAAGCAAACACATAAATTGTAATTTTCTCTAGGGACTGTAATTAGGAAGTGTGAATTTTGAGCCATTGTGTAACCATTTTTTTCTACTGCTATGTTTATGGGAAATTTTTGTTTATTCTCACTGAAAACATTTAGTCAACAAAAAGAGCCCAGCAGAACAATTTAATGAGTAGGTCTTGAGAGTGGCTCATTTCTCCCCAGCTTCACTGGGGAGGCTCTGTTGATTCAAAATATTTTAAGTGATTTCCTGACACTTTCCCCTCCTCCCCCCATATTCTCCATTTAGTTGAGCAACTTGCATCTTAAGGAAGAGAAAATCAAACCAGATGCCAATGGTGAGTAAAAGCTAGTTTGAAAACAAATGTGATTTTAGTATTTCTGCTTTGACATAGTAACTGTCGGGAAAAAAATTATACATGTACCATGCAAGGGGCTGGCAGATACTGGCAGTCATTTGATTTGGGAACTAAACTGGATTGTTTTGCTTTGTGTTGTGCTTAAAAATAAGCATGAGGATGCCTATCTGACTTATAAGTTACCAAATTTATTGCTGACCATGAAAATATACAATAGACAAAGTATGAGCAACCTGAGAGTTAACCTATTATTCTGAAGTCGTATCTACCCCAAATCCAAGATTTCCATTAAATTTTTCTTGATACACTTAATATTATTGGTGGTGGGGAGAATAGTAAAATTTACCTCATTCCAAATTCATTTACAGTCTTTTTCTATAATTTTTTCTTACCTACAAGTTGTACATTTCTTTTAACAATTTATACTCCTAGAATCTTAATGACTTTATAGTGTAATATATACTGATGATATGTGGTTTGCATAGATATTCCTCTGTTGAGCATCAAGGTGGTTTGTGAGCATTGCCTGCTGTAATCAGCTTTCTGTAACATTTCAGAAATATTGATGCTATGAGGGAATGTATGAGAGACTCAGAATAGGAAAGAACTAAAATATAAGCAACATTGTTTCACACTTTTGTTTAAGAACAATAAAATGCTTTATCTGTGGCTTGGTTTCCTCATTTATTTTTCTGTTCCCCAGCCTTTACATTTCTAGTGTCTCATAGAATTTGAATTGTCTCAGCTGTTGGGTATGGGATGTGATATTGAATAACAGCGGCCGCTTTTTGTCTGATAAAGGTGCTGTTGTCAAGACCAATGCTAATACAGAGAAGGCAGATGAAGAAGAGAAAGGTAATAGCCTAGAGCTATACCCACGAGGTTCTACAGTCTTAATAGATTATTACAAGGCATCGTTTTTATACCTAACCTGGCTTGGCTTTAAAGGGAGTCATAGTGCTAATAAATGCTCAACATAGTTGGTGGTGGAATTCGCATTGTTTACATTTTAGAGAAATTTTATTTTGAACAACTTACGGACTTCGGTAGCAGCATTAAATATGCCCTGAATGATCTTGTACAGGGCACTATAAAAGAAATTGTAAGTTGCATCTCCATTGTCTAATAAAGTTAATGCTATTTGTACACATTAAACACATAACATTTAGACTGCTTATATGATATTAAGATATGAACTTTGTTCATTTCTGGGTTTTTTTCATCATTATTATGTGTTAGACAAGCTAATAATTTTCAATTTTCTATTGAGCACAAATTGGGGAGTAAATACTTGGGCTTACATAGGAAGAGTAGATAATCTCTGGAAGGATGGTTGATTGGAACAGTCCTATAGAGGAATATAAGGCCCAAATGCATGGTATCAGTATCAAAAGCTTCCTCTTTAATAAAGCAATTTTAATTCTATTTATAAATCAAGGGACACCTGGGTGGCTCAGCGGTTGAGCGTCTGCCTTTGGCTCAGGGCATGATCCTGCAGTCCTGGGATCGAGTCCCACATCAGGCTCCCTGTATGGAGCCTCTTCTCCCTCTGCCTATGTGTGTGTCTCTCATGAATAACTAAATAAAATCTTAAAAATAATTTGTGAATCAAAACTATGATACATCTTGAATTAGAAGTCCTAATATAAATATATGTTAATGCTTAAAGTGCCAATGAACAAGCAAATTCAGAGGAGTTCATGGTGGATTTCATGGCCTTTTAAAATTCTTTGCTTTCTTCTTCATGACAGAGGACAGAGCTGCCCAGTCCTTACTTAACAAGCTGATCAGAAGCAACCTTGTGGATAACACAAACCAGGTGGAAGTCCTGCAGCGGGATCCAAACTCCCCACTCTACTCTGTGAAGTCCTTTGAGGAGCTTCGGCTGTGAGTGTTTACTTTCTGATTCTTCCCTTTGTGTTAGAGACCCCTAGGCCTATTTTTTTCATTACAGCAGAACTTTTTTAGCTAACACAATTTTAATCAAAGAATTTAGGTGCTGGGGGCTATAACATAAAATTTCCAGATAATATGAATTGTGCTAAACGTGCAATTCAAGCATTAGCTGTAAATAAACTGTAACAACAGTAACAAAGAAAAAATCCTTTAGACTTTGGCATCCTTCCTCAACCAAAGAGACAGTAACTTTCATCTTTAACTGTTTTCCTAGGAAACCACAGCTTCTCCAGGGAGTCTATGCCATGGGCTTCAACCGTCCATCCAAGATACAAGAGAATGCACTGCCTTTGATGCTTGCTGAGCCGTATGTGTCCTGATACAACTCTGTCCTTTTTAATTTTCCACTTTTTAAAACTTCTATTATTTAAAAAAAAAAAAAAAAACTACTAGTAATACATACTTATTTTTAAAAAGTTAGAAAATAGGGCAGCCCCGGTGGCACAGCAGTTTAGTGCCACGTGCAGCCTGGCGTGTGATCCTGGAGACCTGGGATCGAGTCCCGCATCGGGCTTCCTGCATGGGGCCTGCTTCTCCCTCTGCCTGTGTCTCTGCCTCTCTCTCGCTCTCTCTGAATGAATAAATAAATAAATCTTAAAAAATAAATAAATAAAAAGTTAGAAAATAAAAATAAGAAAAATTGTAATCTTCCCCCATGCACTATATTAACATTTAGAGACTTCTAGACTTTTTTTTTTTTACATAAACTCACATATTTATACCTTTTCTAAAAAATAGAACCATATAAAATCTTTAAAAAAAAAAAAAAGATTTTGTTTATTCATGAGAGACAGAGAGAGAGAGAGGCAAAGACACAGGCAGAGGGAGAAGCAGGCTCCATGCAGGGAACCTGCTGTGGGTGGAACTCGATCCTGGGTCTCCAGGATCACGCCCTGGGTTGAAGGCAGCACTAAACCGCTGAGCCACCCAGGCTGCCCTCTGAGAAGCTTCTAAGTGATGCTCATGCTGCTAGTTTCAGACCACATTTTGATCAACAAGATCCAAGAGCATATGGAACTTTTTATAAAAACTGGTCCCTCTGGGAATGCCTGGGGTGGCTCAGTGGTTTAGCTGCATCTGCCTTCAGCTCAGGGTGTGATCCTGGAGTCCTGGGATCAAGTCCCATATCAGGCTTCCTGCATGGAGGCTGCTTCTTCCTCTGCCTGTGTCCCTGCCCCTCTCTCTCTCTCTCTCTCTCTGCGTCTCTCATGAATAAATAAAATCTTAAAAAAAAAAAAAAAATTGGCCCCTCTGTTATATAGGATTATGTAGAACTGTACTGCATATAATTCTAAATCCTGAAACTCTTTTCATATAGCCTAAAAATAGATATTTTCTTTGTTCTGTGTCATAATAATGACTATTTTCATGATAAATAATGTCTCTTTTTAGCTTGACACTTAATTTATTTTTTATTTATGATAGTCACACACAGAGAGAGAGAGAGAGAGAGAGAGAGAGGCAGAGACACAGGCAGAGGGAGAAGCATGGCTCCATGCACCGGAAGCCCGACGTGGGATTTGATCCTGGGTCTCCAGGATCGTGCCCTGGGTCAAAGGCAGGCGCCAAACCGCTGCGCCACCCAGGGATCCCTAGCTTGACACTTTAAACATACTTAGGGATGCATAATGGAAAATTTGTTTCATGTTGGTCATTTGTATTTATAGATCTTAATGCTTTCATAGGTGCTCAGTTTTTAAATCATCAATATTAGAAGAGATCTGAATTATCTAACCTTTCTCCATTAACAAATATATATTGAGTGCAGGTATATAACAGATCCTATTCTAGGCACTTGGATACATCAGCAATAGTATATAGTGTTAAAAGATATTAAGTTGTAAATGTAATTAATGCCACTGAAATGTACACTTAAAAAAGCTGTTTTTAAAAAAGGTGATAAAAAATTTTTTTAATTAAAAAGGTGATAGATGCTAATGAGAAAACAGCAGAATACGGGAGATCAGGAATACCAAGGGAACTGACTGCAATTTTCCCCCAACATTATATAATGAAATTTGTCAAACAACGAAGTTGAAAGGATTTTTTTTTTTTTGAGAATTTTATTTATTCATGAGAGACACACAGAGAAAGAGGCGGAGACACAGGCAGAGGGAAAAGCAGGCTCCATGCAGGGAGCCCAATGCGGGACTTGATCCTGGGACTCCAAGATCACACACTGAGCCGAAGGCAGAGGCTTAACCACTGAACCACCCAGGCATCCCAGGAATTTTTTTTTTTTTTTTTTTGGAGATAGAGCTTTGGGGAGGGGGAGAGAGAGAGAGAGAATCTTAAGCAGGCTCCATGCCCAGCACAGAGCCCTACAAAGGACTCAATGTCACAACCCTGAGATCATAACCTGAGCTGAAATCAAGAGTCAGATTCTGCTTCACTAACTAACCCACCCAGGCACCCCAAAGTTGAAAGGATCTTATAGGAACATCCATATGCCCACCATCTAGATGGTATCAATAACACTATTCTATACTTTATCACATATCAATCCACCAATACATCATTTCTTAAGGCATTTCAAAGGTGATGTGTGAGCAAAGCCTTGGAGGAGAGGAGTTAGTTGACATATCATTTGGGAACAGTTATCCCAGCAGAGTACAAGCCAGTGCAGAAACCCTAGGACAAGGGCATGGCTGGCATGCCTTTGGGGCAGCACCAAGGCCTTTGTGGTGGGGTGGTTAAGCGAGTGGCTAGTAGGAGGTAAGAACAGAGTACTACGAGGGAGCCAGGTCAGGTAGGACTTTGTACAGCAGAAGGATTTTCACTTTTAATCTGAATGAAATGGAGAGTGACTGGAAGGCTTTTGAGCAGAGGAGTGACATGAGCTGACTTACATTTTAGAAAGAATCACTGGCTGCTGAGTCAAGAATAAAAGGGAGTGCTTTAAATCCCACCACAGGGCAGCCCCGGTGGCGCAGTGGTTTAGCGCCACCTGCAGCCCGGCCCGGGATGTGATCCTGGAGACCCAGGATCGAGTCCCACATCAGGCTCCCTGCATGGAGCCTGCTTCTCCCTCTGCCTGTGTCTCTGCCTCTCTCTTCGCTCTCTCTGAATGAATGAATGAATGAATGAATAAATAAATAAATAAATCCCACCACAGTCCTCTTTCTGGTGCTCTGTGTTTGTGGGGCTACCCTTTGACTTTACTGTAGAAATCAAAGCTTCCTTACATAAACTAAGCTTTATTCTTCACTATTATTAACTAAAAGGATACTTGAGATTTAAGCTCCTAAACCATTTTTTTTCTTGTGCAGTCCACAGAACTTAATTGCCCAGTCTCAGTCTGGCACTGGTAAAACAGCTGCCTTTGTGTTGGCCATGCTCAGCCAAGTAGAACCTGCAAACAGATATCCCCAGGTAAGGGCTTGGTAAATTTGGATTTTCTGCTAATGTGTAGCTAGAAATTACATTTTCTGGATTAAAAGCCAAGATGCATATTACTCTTTACATAAGCTAGACCCCTTGTTGAGCCCAAACAATATGGTTGATGGTCTAGTAGCAACATACATCCTGTTCCCTTTCCATGGTTTGCCAGTTCTGAGATAATGCTGAGAACTTTCTAAGTGAAAAGGAAGCTAACCTCCACCTAGAATTTCAGATCCTTCCTCACATGTGGGTTTTTGTACTCTTGTGGCCAACAGCTATTTACAAGTGTCTTTACCCAGCCAGAGTTTTAACCCTTAAGAATTCTAACTTACAATTTGCAGCATAAAGAATCAAATGGCACACACTTTAATTTACATACAAGTCCTGATGGTAATTCCCACCCACCTTGAGATCTCACTCTGCACTCTTTCCCTGCCAGTGTCTGTGCCTCTCCCCAACTTATGAGCTTGCACTTCAAACGGGAAAAGTGATTGAGCAGATGGGCAAATTTTACCCTGAACTGAAGCTAGCTTATGCTGTCCGAGGCAATAAACGTGAGTATGAATATGTGATCTGAATTCATTAAGCTAACAACTTGTATTTTAAAAATTTCAAAACCTCCACAGTAGTTGAAATTAAAAAAAAAAAAAAAAAAAAACAAACATGTGCCCTTCACCTAGATTTGAAAATTTAACATTTTGCCAGATTTGCTCTATCTGTAGAACTGTGTATGTGTCTTAGGGAACCATTTGGAAGTAAATTGCAGACACTGTGGATCTTTACTCCTAAATACTTTACCATGGCTCAGTCAGTTAAGCATCTGACGACCCTTGATTTCAGCTCAGGTCTTTTTTTTTTTTTTTTTTTTAAGATTTTATTTATTCATGACAGAGAGAGAGAGAGAGGCAGAGACACAGGTAGAGAGAGAGGGAGAGAAGCAGGCTCCATGCAGGGAGCCTGACGCAGGACTCAATCCCAGGTCTCCAGGATCACACCCCAAGCCGAAGGCAGCACCAAACCGCTGGGCCACCGGGGCTGCCCTCAGCTCAGGTCTTCATCTCAGGGCCTTGAGTTCAAGCCCTGCATTGGTCGTCTCCACAATGGGCATGGAGCCTACTTAAACAATTTTAAAAATTAATTTTTTTTTAATTAAAAAAGATACACAGAGAAAGATACACAGATACACAGAGAGAGAAAGAGGCAGAAACACAGGCAGAGGGAGAAGCAGGCCCCATGCAGGGAGCCCGATGTAGGACTCAATCCCAGGACTCCAGGATCAGGCCCTGGACCAAAGGCATCACCAAACTGCTGAGCCACCTGGGCTGCCCCCCGCCCCAAACTTTTTTTAATAAATACTTTAGCATGCATCTTGTAAGGACATCCTTCAACATAACCCACAAAATCCTTATCACAGCCAAGAAAATTAACAGATTCTCTAATAACTAGTATCCATTTTTATTTTTCCCCCATAGTCCCAAAAGTCCCATACTATTTATGGCTGTTTTTGAACCAACAACAAATTGGTGTGTATGCAATGCATTTGGTATTGTCTTTAAATTTAGAATAGTTCCGGGGATCCCTGTGTGGTTCAGCAGTTTAGCGCCTGCCTTCGACCCAGGGTGTAATCCAGGAATCCAGGATCGAGTCCCATGTCAGGCTCCCTGTGTGGAGCCTGCTTCTCCCTCTGCCTGTGTCTCTGCCTCTCTCTCTCTGTTTCTCATGAATAAATAAATAAAATCTTTAAAAAAAAAATTAGAATAGTTCCTTCACCTTCTCTTCTCCCTAGTACATTTGACTTTAATTAAACAGGCCAAATCAGGGCAGCCCGGGTGGCTCAGTGGTTTAGCGCCGCCTTCAGCCCTGGGCGTGATCCTGGAGACCTGGGATCGAGTCCACATTGGGCACGCTGGATGGAGCCTGCTTCTCCCTCTGCCTGTGTCTCTGCCTCTCTGTGTGTGTGTCTCATGAATAATTAAATTAAAAATCTTAAAAAAAAAAAAAGATTTAAACAGGCCAAATCAGTTGCTTATTAAATGCTACACATTCTGAATTTAATTGCCTAATTTCTTTTTAATGTTAATTAGAACAAAATGTTCTAGAATATTCATGATAATTCTGGCATCTAATTTTTTAAAATTATAATTAACATACAGTGTTTTATTAATGTTAGCTATACAGTGATTCAGCAGTTCTATATTTTTCTCAATTCTCATCAAAATAAGTGTAATAAATGTAAAGAATAATCATCTTTATTTCACCCCACCCAACCTACCTCCCCTCTGGCAGACATGTTTGTTCTCTGTATTTAAGATTTTGCCTAGGGATCCCTGGGTGGTGCAGCGGTTTAGCGCCTGCCTTTGGCCCAGGGCGCGATCCTGGAGACCCTGGGATCGAATCCCACGTCGGGCCTCCCGGTGCATGGAGCCTGCTTCTCCCTCTGCCTATGTCTCTGCCTCTCTCTCTCTCTCTGTGTGACTATCATAAATAAATAAAAATTAAAAAAAAAGATTTTGCCTGTTTTTTTTTTGAAGCTTATTTGTATTATTCTTTTCTCTTTATTCACCTTTCCTACTTCTGTTTTGCAACAAATTAACAATATTTAAAAAGTGTTGTTGAGAGTTTGGCTATGAATGTTTTAACACAAACCTGTAACTATGACTCTCAGAAATCCACTCAGCATATAATGTCCTAATACCAACTTGAAGTTGCTTCTAAAAAGTAAGATTATAAAACTTAGTGGAAGATGATCATAAGACATTTAAAATTTTGCAGTTTCGGTTGAAGTTAGAATGCAACTTTTGTGGAAGGCAGTAATTGGATTAACAGAAGCAGCAGCATTTATTGGCTTTGAACTGACTCAACATTTATATTTGGGCAAACTTTTGGCAGTGATTACAGGGAGCTTGTATATGTCAGGTCAAGGTTGTAATTAAAGGACTTAAATTCAATGTATAAGTGCCATGTAATTAAAAATGAAAAGCCAAATCTCAGCTTCAGACTGTACATGGTCAAGAATGTGCCATAGCTTGCCAGGCCTTGTCTAGGGAAGCACTTCATCTAGGAGAGGTAGTAGGTGTTTCTTGGAGAAAGCAAAGCCATTCATGATGAATCCTATTTTCTGACCTGGGCAGGGAGTACATAAAGGCAACCGACTAGTTTGATGTAGATACTAAGGTAGCTGAGGGGCAGAGTGCACTGGAAAGAGCAGTGGAAGTCTGTTTGTGAGGAAGTGCAATCCTGGGCTGGGGGAATGCTGTTGCCAGAGAAGAAATAAAGGTAACGACAGATCTGAATGAAGGAGAACTGGAGGACTACAGAGAATGGACAAGAACGCTACTGAAGAGACTTTCATCTTGTCACTGTTTTTATCCTTATTTTGTCTTTACAGCATTATTAAATACTATAGTGATATAACCTTTCCTTAAGATATTAATGCAAACATCAAACAATTGCATTAAAATACATCATGCCTTTAGGTTTTCTCAGAGAGGAAAGCTGAACTTACCATGGAAATACCCACAGAAAACGTCTTGTCTCCACAGTGGAAAGAGGTCAGAAGATCAGTGAGCACATTGTCATTGGCACCCCTGGGACTGTTCTGGACTGGTGCTCCAAGCTCAAGTTCATTGACCCCAAGAAGATCAAGGTGTTTGTTCTGGATGAGGCTGACGTGATGATAGCTACTCAGGGCCACCAAGATCAGAGCATCCGCATCCAGAGGTAGGAACTCTTGAGCCAAGAGGAACTTCTCAGCTTCCTGATCTGCAGCATCTTCTCCTTTTACTTCAAACACTCTTCTTGCTCCTGTTAGCTTCTTTACTTTTGTACTTCCAGAAGCGTTTGTTTGATGGGCCATATCCTCGTCAGCATTGACCACGGGTTGAGGAAGGAGATTTAGGGAATCTTAACACCAGCCCTGTCCCTGCCCCATGGCTGCTCTCGCCTCCTCCCTGCTGTTCTCCTCCCCCTTCTGCCACTCTCCTGGGCATGTGGATCACCCAAGCCCGGGGCAGCTGTCTTCTGTTCCTTCCAGGGAAAGACTCGGGATCATGCCACATACCTGGGTCTTCCCTTGCAGGATGCTGCCCAAGGACTGCCAGATGCTGCTTTTCTCTGCCACCTTCGAAGACTCTGTATGGAAATTTGCCCAGAAAGTGGTCCCAGATCCAAACATTATCAAACTCAAGCGTGAGGAGGAGACACTGGACACCATCAAGCAGTATTACGTCCTGTGCAATAACAGAGATGAGAAGTTCCAGGCCCTGTGTAACCTCTACGGGGCCATCACCATTGCTCAGGCCATGATCTTCTGCCATGTGAGTAGCAGTGGCAGCAGCAGGACTGGTGGGGGAGGAGCTGCCCTGGAGGAGGTGCCTGCCCCTCCTCACAGCCAGCTCCAACTAGGTGCTGAGGGAGGACCAGGGGCTCGGTGTGGCCTGGTGTGGCCGGAAAGGAAATGAATCACCTCCACCTGCCCCAGGGAATATTCTCCTCAGACTGTAATAAGTTAGGGAAAGATTGTGAAGAACTATACTTTCTTTGGTTGGTCCCACTTCTTAGAGATAACTTGGGAAAAACTCTAAATAACATCCAATGAAATAATTATAAAACATTAAGAATATAGACTATTTGGGAATGAAGATCTTTGGATCACACCACTCTTCCTTGCTGAATGCTAAGATGATTTAAGTAATTCATCCAAAAAAAATTTTCACTTGGCTAAAATTATTTGTGAAATTGGTAAGCCTATCCTGTTGACTGAACTCAGCAGGTCTTCATGTATTTTAATGGCAACAAGCCACTTTTTTGCAGGTACCTTTTTTTTTTTTTTTAACAGGTATCTTCATTTAAAACCATTCTGTTAAAAAAAAAAAAAAAAAAAAAAAAAATAAAACCATTCTGTTCACTCCAGACCCGCAAAACAGCTAGCTGGCTGGCAGCAGAGCTCTCAAAAGAAGGCCACCAGGTGGCCCTGCTGAGTGGCGAAATGATGGTGGAGCAGAGGGCTGCGGTGATTGAGCGCTTCCGAGAGGGCAAGGAGAAGGTGCTGGTGACCACCAACGTGTGTGCCCGCGGTGAGCAGAGAATCTGTCCGCCAGGCCCTGGGTAGCAAGGGAAGTCCTCCTGTATGGGGCGCTCTGCTGGTTCGGGGCGAGTCCACATGGGCTTGGTGCTGGCATTCTTTCCTGGGAGAGACTGGATTCCCCCAGCAGATGAGAATTGTCACAGAAGCCAGGGGCCCTGATGTGGTGGAAGGACAGGGACAGGCACCTCACTGGTCCAGAATGGCACCTTCTCTTTGGGGC
Source organism: Canis lupus dingo (assembly GCF_003254725.2). Classification (NCBI taxonomy): domain Eukaryota; kingdom Metazoa; phylum Chordata; class Mammalia; order Carnivora; family Canidae; genus Canis; species Canis lupus. Next base: position 76,486,542 of record NC_064247.1, read on the forward strand.
CCCCAGTGAGGTTCTGGCTGCATTACTGATGTCCTAATTCTGTTGGCACCCTGCCAAAGTTGTCTTTCCCTCTGGATTCTGCTAGGTGCCCCTTGGCCCCAAATCCCAGAGCCAACCTGCCCCAGACTCTTCTTCCACATGAAGCTGGTGTATGTTGGCCTTGCTTGGCTGGTGGTGATTTTGTCTCCCTTCCTGACCTCTCCACCTCTTTCATGCAGGTATTGATGTCGAGCAGGTTTCTGTCGTCATCAACTTTGACCTTCCCGTGGACAAGGACGGGAACCCGGACAACGAGACCTACCTGCACAGGATCGGGCGCACAGGCCGCTTTGGCAAGAGGGGCCTGGCAGTGAACATGGTTGACAGCAAGCACAGCATGAACATCCTCAACAGAATCCAGGAGCATTTTAGTGAGTGCCTGGGAGTGTCTCTGCTGGTGCCCTCTCCTTACAGGGGCGAGTCCAAGGGAGGGGGTGAAGGGTAGATTCTCCTGTGGCCCCAAGAAAGGCCTTTGTCCCCAACACAGTCCCCTCCTTCCCTACAATAGGGAAGTCCTCCAAGAGCACACCTGGTGAGTTTTCAGGGTCAGGGATGCAAATGACAGTTCCCCCTTGGCCAGCCTCAGGGGCCTGGGGCTCTGTCCCTTGCTCGGGCACTGGGAGTCTTTGGGCTTAAGTGAAAGGTCGCTGTGGCCAGAGGCATGGCCCATCCCTAGGCAGGGCAGAACCCTGTTTCCTCTCCCTGTGCCATGCTGTCCCTTCCCTAGGGGTGGGTCTCTGTGGTAGCCCCATGTTGATTTCTCTTTGAATTCTCATCTTCCTCCCCAGATAAGAAAATAGAAAGATTGGACACAGATGATTTGGACGAGATTGAGAAGATAGCCAACTGAGAAGCTCCACCAGTCACCAGTGCCCACGCCTGGCACTCACTCCACCTGCACGGAAGACTAGTGCTTTCACGGCACAGGCCTCGACAGTTACCACAAAGAGGAGGCAGAGGAGAGAGAAACTACCTACCTCATTTTAAATTACGTTTGGACTAGACAAAAATTGTGCAAATGATGGGGGGAGGTAGAAAAAAATTGTTTATACAACTTTTGAAGATTAGGCGTGAATACACAGAAATTTACCTTTTGGAAATTCCGTCTTCTTTTTGGCCATTTCCCCCACCTTTAAGCTGTAGCTAATTAATCACTTGCTCAAGATGCTTGTGGCAGCCCTTGCCACCGCCCAGCCAGAGGGCCACAAGTGTTCAGAATAGCCTCTAGACAGAAGAGAGGTGAAGACAGACAGAAGCCCTAACTGGGATAGGTGTGTAAGCCAGCCATCACGTTTGGAGTATGGGATGAGGCCTGTGAGCTGGTGTTTTGGATTTAGGGTGGGGCAGCGCATCTGAGTGTTGTCAGCTCCACAGTAGAAGGGATTTGCTAACCATGAGCCAAATTGCCACCCTGGGACTTTTGGTGCTTGCAGGTTTGTGTTGCAGGACCATGACCTGGTTTTCATCAGCAGGGCAATGTATGTATAGTGCACATCTGATTATCAGTGGATCCCTTGCCTGTGCTTAAAGCCTGTGGAGAAGTCTTCATGGAGAGTTAAGTGGTGGCCCTCACTTACCATACAACCTGGGCTCACAGGCACTTGCAGCATCTTCTTTATAATCCCTAATGTCACCCTTGCCCCTTAGCCTCAATCAAATAAAAGGTGATCTAAGGTTTGGATCCTCAGTGAAAACTGTGGCTTCAAGTCATTCACAGACAGCCTGAAGGCAACTCCAGAAGTGAATCAGCAGTAGTCACAAATACTTGCTTTGTCTCCAGATCCCAGAAGGCAACATTTGTCAGAGCTGGGGTATCATTTCAGGTATTTGATGTCTTGGTTGTAAAGTGATTTTGAATATGTGTTCACATTTCTTGGAATACACACAGCGCAATAAGGAACTAAGACTATGGGATCCCTGGGTGGCGCAGCGGTTTGGCGCCTGCCTTTGACCCAGGGCGCGATCCTGGAGACCCGGGATCGAATCCCACATCGGGCTCCCGGTGCATGGAGCCTGCTTCTCCCTCTGCCTGTGTCTCTGCCTCTCTCTCTCACTGTGTGCCTATCATAAATAAATTAAAAAAAAAAAAAAAAAAGGAACTAAGACTATGGCCATTCACCTGCACAAAGAGGGAGTCAATGCCAAGGACTTGGCTCCCTCCTTACTGGGCATCTTTGTGCAGAATAGTCAGAACAAATGTTAGTAATGAACGCTTCCTCTTACCTGGCTAAGGCTGATGGTATCCACAGAGTTACAGAGCAAAGATGAGATGAAACCCCAGCAACATGAAGTCTTCTCTATCTCTTTGACCTTGATACAGAACGGGTACTTTGTCTAGGCCCAGGCCTGGAAGAGGGATTTTATGTCATTCTAATCCCAGACTATCCTTATAAGCATTTCCATGTTTTAGGGCCAGACTGGTTTCCTAGGCAGGGAAGGGGTCCATGCCAGCCTCCAAGTGGTTTCCTTAATCTGACATTAAATACAGAGAGACCAAAAACTGCCACTCCTGCCACATTTCCCCAGTGGCCATTCATAGTCTTTTCTGATTCTGGCCAACTCTGACCCACCTTGGGAGTCTTATAAAAAGAGAAGAAATTCTGTCTCCCACCCCCTGCTGGGCTGTGGACCAACCCTGAAATAACTAAAACAAAGGCAGGAATTAAAGGAGTATAGACTCCTTACAGGCTACAGGCTGACTACATTCCCTTCTTCCTGACAACTGCATAGCCTTAAATCTAAGCAGCTAGGGGATGGGGCGGGGATGATGGAAGTACCAGTACATATTTTGTGAATCTTTACAACTATACTGTTCTATCTTTACCCATGTTTCCACCATCCTTGGAATTCTCCTAATAGGAGAAAAGCCAAGTACCCTTAGGTAGCTTATCCCTGAGAACACACGACCATATGCTTAGATTTGAAAGACCATGAGTCAGCCCTGGTCAGGTGTCCTAGGAGGGTTGTCCTCTGGTCTGTGTTCCTCAGACACCAAAGCTTCTAATTTGCACAAGAAATGTCCTGATAAACCAATGCCAATTGAGTACAAGTTTAACAACAGAATAGGTCCCAGTGTTTTGGCACTGCTTTAATTTCTAAAACAAATAAGGTTATGCTAGAGGGACAAATAATGTTCTATTCATCTGATTTCATACTTAATGCACATGGAGGGGACAACTTCAGAAACAGCTGCAGTACCTTGAGCCTCATAGTTCATTAGTCCTATCCTAACCCACAGCATGGAGCCCAATGTAGGGCTTGAACTAACAACCCTGAGATCAAAATCTGACACCAAAAGTCAGACACTTAACTAACTAAGCCATGCAGGTGCCCCTCATTATTCTTTTCTGGTTAACTCTTCCACTCTGACCAGTGACCATTTTAAGACTTTCACTCACCTCAAACTTCCAACCCCATTATCTCCATACTTGGAGTCAACAATCAACACAAGGACACTCCCCCAAGCACACCTACCCTTCCTTTGCCCTCCTGTTACAACAGGAGAAGTCCCTACTATCTAAATTTCTCTATAAATGCACCCTCTCCTGTAGGCTGTTTAAGGACTTGCTCCATCTACTCCATCTCATATTTTCAACCTCTCCCACCCCACTAGCGGGTTCCCCATCAATTTTCCCTCGTGTGTGTGTAGCAGTATAATACACATAACGAAAAATAAAATACAACAAGTTTACCATCTTAACCATTTTTAGGTGTACAGTATATTAAATACATTCATAATGTACAACCACCACCCACCACTATCCATCTCTTGGATCTTGCAAAACTGAAATATACCCAAGGAGAGGGGTAAGGATGGGGTGGTGGAGAGGTGGACTCCCCACTTGGCTCAGAGCCCAACGTAGGGCTTGATCTCATGACCTGAGCCGAAACCAAGAGTCAGATGCTCAATCAACTGCACCACTCAGGGGCCCCAAAAAAACACATTATATTTGACCCCTCAACAGCATTTAACAATATAAACAGTCCCTTCCTCTAACCATTCTTCTGATAACTGAAGTGACACACCACACTCATTGGTCTTCCTTTACTCTGGCCATTGTGAGTGTTCCTCATAGCTCTGTTTTGGGTCATTTCTTCTTCTTTCTCTACTGTGGGGAATCTTGTTCATTCCTCTGGCTTTCTTTCTGCTGACAATTCCAAAATCTATACCAAGACCCAGTTTTTGAGCTCCAGGGTTGTAGAAACAACTGCCCACATGGCACTTGCACTTGGGATGTCTTCAAGGAACCATGTACTCAATATATCCAAAATTGAACCTATCATCTTGTACTACCACCAAACATCACCACTCCAAAAAACTCATGTTCTGCTCTTGGCTTTTCCTTTATCTCATGAAATGGCATTATAATTGTCTGGCCTGAGGCAGAAATCTGGATTCATCAGGAACTTCCTGCTCCCCAACCAATAATCACCAAGTCCTTTTGTATCATCCAATGCTATGTAACACATCACCCCAAAACAATAGGTCAAAACAACTTAGTCTGGTGGCTCTCCTGGTCTCTCCTAGGCTCACTTCCGCAGCTGTATTCCCCTGGCTGTTGTCTGGGCTCAGCTGAAACAGCTGGGTTCCTCCACATGGTCTTCCATCTTCATAATATGGTAGATGGTCTCTGGGTTTTAAAAAAGGAAAGCAGAAGTTCTAAGTTCTCTTGAAGCCTTGGCTTAGAACTCCCCAGTGCACTTCTGTCACATTCTTTTAGTCAAAGCAAATCACTAGGCCAGCGCAGAGATAGTGGGGAAATAAATAGCTTCTGATGGGAGTCGCTTGAAATATCTGTGGCACCACCTTCTATCAGGTTGAACCAAATGAAATGGGACTGTTGGACAGCTGTTGACCTATAAAAGTGGCACTTTCAGGATGTGTTTTACAGAGAAATTTGCTAATGTGTTAACAAATGAAAACATGGAATATGTTTTACACATATTATCCCCAATCACTTTTTCATACAATTTTTTTGTACTCATTATAAACTACTCTTTAGACCTTTGTGGGCCAAATACAAACTTAGTCTGGCTCCTGCCATTATTCTTATTTTCTGAATCCTTACACCATCCCTCTTCCCATTCCCCTCCCGTTGCTTCCTGCACATAGAGGCAACATGAAGGAAAAGGAGTTCCTACAGCAGAGCCACCATCCTATCAGGCCTACTCCTACCACTGGCACAAGCAGTATAAATCCCTGTACCCATTCACCAGAAGAAATGACGCCAAGAGACAGGTGTGTCCGTGAGAGATGGTCAATTTGTTGATCACTAGTTCATTCATTGATTTCATTCACTAGCTAATTCAACAACTGTTTAAGGTGTCCCTGCTCTGGGTGAGATGCTGGGGAACCAAATGTGAACAGAACAGGTAGGATCCCCACAGGATTCGCCATTGAATGATGAAGCTGAAATAATCATGTGATCAGGTAATTCCATGGAAGATGCAGTTTAAGCTCACCTAGGCCCAAAGGGCTAATTAGAAAGTGCCCCAGGAAGGGGTCCCAGGAACACTGGCCCTTCACTCTGCCCTTAGTTTTTGGTTTTCTTGCCCAGTGCTTTTTGAAACTAGGTTGCCCTGAATTCAGATCCTAGATTTGCCACTCATTAGGTCATATGATACCTTGGAAAAGTTTACTTCTCTGAACCTTAATTTCCTTATTTGTAAAATGGAAATAACGGTAGAGGGATCCCTGGGTGGCGCAGCAGTTTAGCGCCTGCCTTTGGCCCAGGGCACGATCCTGGAGACCCGGGATCGAATCCCACGTCAGGCTCCCAGTGCATGGAGCCTGCTTCTCCCTCTGCCTATGTCTCTGCCTCTCTCTCTCTCTCTCTCTGTGTGACTATCATAAATAAATAAAAATTAAAAAAAAAAAAAAAGAAATAACGGTAGTAATGTTTTGAGAATCCACTTAGGTGATACAAGTAAATTGTGCAGAATGCATTAAAAAATGTTAATGCATTAGGTTCTCATTGCCCAGTCTAGGTGAATCTAACTTAGGGGAGGAAACTGTCTAGTCTGCAGTTTCAGGAGAATGTGTCCTTCTCAGTCTCTGGTCTGGAGAAGAGTGGGATTCTCAGTGGCTTCTGGCTGGATGCCTTCTTTTTGGAATATAAATGCTGAGAGGGAAGTGACAGCCTCGACAGAAATTCCTATCACGCAGAGCTGCCCTAAAACAGCTGGCTGGTTTCATTATCCCAGGTGGACCTTCAGCCTAGACCTCCCTGAGAGCACTCACCTGGACAAAGCAAATGCCCACCAGCCTTCCCGTAAGTACAGGTGGGGAACTAGAAAGAATTTTCAGTAAACACCCCACATTGGGTGTAGAGATTACTTAAAAATAAAATATTCGGGGCTCCTGGGTGGCTCAGTTAAGGATCTGCCTTCAGCTCAGGTCATGATCCAGGAGTCCTGGGATCGAGCCCTGCATTGGGCTCCCTGCTCAGCAGGGGAGTCTGCTTCTCCCTGTGTCTGCCCCTACTCATGCATTCTCTCTCTCAAATAAGTAAATAAAATATTTTTAAAATAAATAAAATCTTGGGGCGCCTGGGTGGCTCGGTCTGCTGGGCGGCTGCCTTCGGCTCAGGCCATGATCCCAGGGTCCTGAGATCAAGCCCCACATCGGGCTCCCTGAGGATGGGCAGCCTGTTTCTCCCTCTCCACCTGTGCTCTCTCTTGCACACTCTCTCTTTAAAAAAATAAAATAAAATAAAATAAATAAAATAAAATAAAATAAAATAAAATAAAATAAAATAAAATAAAATAAAATAAAATAAAATAAATAAAATAAAATAAAATAAAATAAATATATATATAGAATTTTTCTATTACCCAGGAAGGTCCCTTGTGTCCTGACTTTCCCTCCTCCAGATGCATCACCCACAGATGATTGTTCTCACTACAGATTTCCCTTTTCCTATTTTTTACTTGCATATACATGCAGTATTGCATCTCTTATGTCTGACATCTTTCCTTCAACACAATGTCTCTAAGACTGACTTTACTTCATCATGTGTAGTTTATTCGTTTTTATTGCCAAGTAGTAATTCACTGAATAAATATACCATAATTTGTTTACCCATTCTCCTGTTGATGGACATTTGGGATTCCCGTTTGGGGCTATTTTGACGAAGTTTCCTATAAACATTTGTACAAGTCTTTCTGTGGACGTATGTTTCATTTCTCTTGGATAGTAACTAGGAGTAGGTTTGCTGGGTCACAGAATAGATGTAGGTTTAACTTTTTGAGAAACTGCCAAACATACAAAACCACTATGCCATTTTACATTCTCTGCAGAAGCTGATGAGAGTTCCAGAGGCTGACAAAATTTCTTTGATTGACCAAACTCCAGTTAGGTTCTTGAACCTTCTCCTAAACCTGTCTGTGCAATTCTTTGTAAAATCCAATTTTAGCAAGAACCCCCCACACTTGGTATCTGGTCACCCTCAGTATCTGACAGGGTCTTCATTGTTGCACCATCCCTCAGGTGACGTCTGATGTCTTACCTTTCATCAGAAGAATTCTGTTAGGTTAGCTTAACTAGAATTCCCCTACACCTTGATGTTTCCTCTTAGTAATCTTCCTTCCACTGACCACTCTCCACCACCACCACCACACTGCTCAGCTATAAATCCCCTCTCACTCATATTCTATCTCACCCTCACTGGAAAATACCATTGCAGTGGTCCCCATATCTATCCCGAGTGCCTCACCATCTCTAGCCATGTCACTGAGTATTTTTTTTAACAGTCCACGTTCTTATCAACACATGGCAGGTCAATATTTAATTTTAGCCATTCTAGCTTTGCGCAGTGGTATCTCACTGTGACTTTGATTTGCATTTTCTTAATAACCAGTGATTTCCAGCTCTTTTTTATATGCTTCCTGACCACAACGGTGTCCTCTTTTGCAAAGGTTTCAAGTCATTCAAACATTCTGGCATAAAAAATAATTAATTAATTAAAAAAAAAACCATTCTGACATAAAGGTTACAATAAAAAGTGTCCTAAAGTAATACATTTTGAACTAAAAAATCTCTATTAATTTACTCAACCACACATTAAAAAAATATTTATCAAGAGGCTACTATGAGTCATGAATTTTTCTAGATTCACAAATTAGCGGTGATCAAGACAGATAAGATTTTTGCTCTTGTTCAGAGAGTTCATAATCTGGAGTGGGAGGCAAAAAGACAAAAAGCAAACAGCAGGATTTTTGATGGTATGGAGATGCTGAGTATCAATAAAATGTTGGAAACAACTTCTATCCATCCCCAAGGTGATAGGAGGAGGGGAGGTAGGTAACTTATGTGATATGAGTTTGATGGACTATTATAATGCCATGGAACCAATAATCACAACATGAAAATATACTTAGTCATAGAATAAAACGGTGAGATTTAAAACTGTACGTGCACTTTGATTAGGTCTACGTAAAATACCCATACTTTGATGCATATGGGCGAAAACTGGGAAGACCCAGGAGAAAAATAAAACCCTGCTGTGTGTATTTCAGGAGTGGTGGACTGACGGGGCCCTGAGGGCTCTGGGTTTCGTTTTGATTGTTGTTGTCTTACAGGCTACCGCGCGTTCTTAACGGCAGAAACCGGCGTCTACGACATTCTCATAGGACTTACCTTCGTCTAAGGCTTTAGAATTCAGAGACACGTGATAGGCTTAGGCTAAAACATGGGTTACTTCAGTGTGAAGTACGGCAATAAATAAAATAAGGACTAAGAATTTGACCTCGCAAAGCCCAGGGACTTCAAGGCACGACTACGTTGCTCCCGGGAAAGTCTGAGGAAGACGCGCGGTGGCGCACGACCGGAAGAGGCGACGCCGCAGCGCAGGCCCGGAGCGGCGCGGAATAGTGACGCATGGCGCCGGCGGGGGGGAACTGACGTCACTTTCGGCACGGCCGCTTCCGGTCCGCGTGGGGGAGGTTCTCGCGCAGCCAGCGGATTCAGGGCAGGTGTTGGCGCGCTTGCGGTGGGTTTTTCAGCGAGTCGGCCTCCCTTCCCGCCGGATCATGGCCACCGACTCGTGGGCCCTGGCAGTGGACGAGCAGGAAGCGGCTGTCAAGTCGGTCAGTGTCTTCAGCTCCCGCGGGGCGAACGTAGCAGGGGCCCGAGCGGCCCCTGAGGCGATCCCCGGGAGCTCCCTGGGCTGGGCAGGCTTGTGGCCCACACTTCCCTAGAGTTTGCCGCCAGGAATCCCTATCCTGGTTTTGCGCCTGGGGCGGAAGAGACCGAAGTCAGGCTTGTTTTGTTCATCTAGGCCAGTTAAAGACTTTTTTGCCCTGTAGCAAAATTGTTCCCACTTTATATGTTTTCTTTCTTCTGTTGCACCTCGTTCTGGGGGAGATTGTAGGGAAATTTAGACGCTGATTCTCTTGTTTATCTGTTTTCTGAGTGATTCTGTGCTAAACTTTTTTTTTTCTAAGCTTTGTGCTTAACATGGTTGACAGTTTGTAGCTCTTGGCAGAATAACAGGTTCAGGTTTAGTGTTTCAATCTACTGCACAAGTCGGTGGGAGGCCCTACAAATTGTTTCATTGATGTTTGAAGTGACATTTAATTTCATATATTGGCTCTTTCATTAATGAAGATCCATTCAGCTGGAAGGTAATTAGAGTGTAAACTGGCTTTCTGTTTTTTTATTTCAGTTTGTTTAGTGATGATGCACTAATGATTTTAATAGTTTGTGTTTGGTAGTCTGAAGTCTTATGTAACTTTTTAATGGATAAGTTGCATTTCTTAGGCAGTCATCCTTAATTGCATTGGAAGGATTCTCAGTTTGTGAACAAATATTATGGGTTAAATCCAGCAGGGTATAGGAAGAATCTTTATGGTCTAGTTCAGAAGGTGAGCATGTGGGAAGTGCTGTGAAAATAGTAAGAATATCGTGATAAATGATCTCTGAGTGGGGAGAGGACTTTATAAGTAGAAAATGGGGAAATTCCTTGTGAAGAAGCTTACATTTCAAATGGATATTAGAAAATGAATCATTTAAGATAGAAGTGAATGACATTTTAGGAGAAAATGCACAAAGGTGCTGGACTTGTCTAGAGAGCAAGAATTGGAACTCATTTTTTTGCCGCAGCCTAAGTTTACCAGTAAGTGGTAGAAGCTGTACAGAAAATACTGTAGAGTGTACTTTGCAACCTTAACTGAGAACTTAAAGAAGAGAGACTTGACTTGTTTGATTTGGTGATTTTTCGGGAGGATATTGACATGATTAGATCTGAGAACTGGCAAGATTTATTGAACTCGGAGAATATTAGGAGTGATTCCTAAGGAAAGGCAATCAGTATGGAAGTTACTCTAGCCTAGAGAAGGGCATATGTTGTTGAGTGGTGGAAGTGACAATGAAGGGACGGATTCAAGAGAGAATTGTGGCGGTATAAAAAGTAGGATCTAGGAAGATGAAGTTACTGTTTATAGTCAGGAGCCCACCAAGCAGTATTAGTAAAATGCTAATATCAGAACTAGGGAAATGCGAGGATGGGCAGATATGCTATGGAGGATGGTGAGTTCAGGTTTGGCTATTCTGAAGTTGAGGACATCTTGGTAAGTAACTGTGTTGGGAGCCTCCAAGAATAGTCCAGGTTCAGTGATTTCCTGGGAGAATTCACAGGACTCAGCATATAATTGTATTCACAGCTATGATTTATTACAATGAAGATACAAAAAAATTAGCAAAAAGAAAAGGCACATCTAGCAAAGTCCAGAGAAAACCAGGCACCATCTTCCAAGAGCCCTCTCCTAGTGGATTTACACATTCAGCTTAATTAGAGTTTAAGTCCTGCAGCAGCTTATTGTAACAACACATGTGAAGTATTGTCAGGGAAGCTCATTAGAGACTCAGTTCTCAGGGTTCTTATTGGGGGGGGGCTGTCACAAAGCCACCTTCTCCCTAGCGTGTACCAAAATTCCAGACTTCCAGAAGGAAAGCAAGTGTTTAACATAAATTACATGTTTTTACAAACAGTTTAGGCATAACGAACTGCTCGTCAGTTCTAGGAATAGTGGGAACCCTTCTGAAGTTCATGTCCCCAGATGCCAGACAGGGGCCAACCTTGCAAGCTGACTCTTCTAAGGACAGGAAACTGTTAGCTGTGCTGGTTTTCTGCATAGCAACTATGCAGCATTTGAAAATGTGGCATTAGAGTTCAAGAGAGGAATCAGGACCACTAATGAAACTGGCTGTTTTCCATAAAGAAATTGTTCTTTTTTTTTTTTTTTTTTTTTTTTTTTTTTAATTCAGAGAGAGAGAGAGGCAGAGACACAGGCAGAGGGAGAAGCAGGCTCCATGCAGGAAGCCTGACGTGGGACTCGATCCCGGGTCTCCAGGATCACACCCGGGGCTGCAGGCGGTGCTAAACTGCTGCGCCACCGGGGCTGCCCTCCATAAAGAAATCAAAGAGTATCACAAAGGATAAGGCTCTGGCACTGTAGGAATCCGACTGTGGATTGGGGATTCCAGACTGTCATGTTTGCGTTGTCAGCCCATCCCAAGATTAGTTGGCTTCTGCAGATTTCTGTGTATTAGCCTAAAAATGTGGGTTAATCAGTGGATAAGTTCTGGTATAAAATACCTTCTCTGTTACAGGCCAACCTTCCTATTGGCCTTCAGGGAAAGGGTGTCCATCTCCAGTAGTGTGTTGATCTGATTTTTCTCTGGAAGACCTGGTTTCTGAAGAGATCAGATGAATATCCCCACTGTGTGAGGGTAGACTTCCTTTTCCCAAAGACCAAGAACAGTCAGTTGAGGGGAGGGGGAATGGAGGAGGAAATATTTGTCAACGCCCTCAGGAATCATTGGTGGTCATCATAAGGATAATGAAGGATTACATCAGTTAAGGGATCATGTTGGGGGCAGGGCTTGGGGTCCAGGGCTTGGTTTGGGTTACTTCTCTGAACCTGACAACATACCTTTACAATACTCTTTCTATATCAATACCCTTGCTCTTAAGAATACCTTGAACATGGAAAAATAGTTTTCATGAGATTGGAGACTTCATTATGAATGTATAAATTATTGCTCGGCTTGCATTTCATTTGCAGCTTAATAAGCAGGTTTGCATTGACCAGGACTGGTGACCAAAATAAATTTAAAAAAAAAAATCCTTTGGTTCCAGTTTCTGAAATATTCTAAATCAGGAACATGAATTTGTTCATTCTTTCATCATAATAACTCGTTTTACCTAACTCCTAGTGGAGGTGGTTGATAAAGCAAGAAAGCAGGCTATAATTTATTTGCTAAATACAAAAATAAATATGTTAAGAAAATAATGGTAAAAAATTTATTTGCTAAGTGTTGCATTAATACAGCATGGGTTTCAGGACTAAAAAGAAAGCTGAGATACTTACATAGCATTGTTCTTTACCATATGTAGAAGGGAACTGTGAATACATGTGCCATTGAAAGACTATCATAGGTATGTGATGAAGGTGGATGTTCTAGAAAGCGTAAGTTGGAAAACTAGAGGTTTGAGACTGTTGTCAAACTTTCTTCCCATTTGCTCTGTTTAGTCCACCCTTGCCCCCTCCTTTTTAAGGTTCTTGAAGATGTGAAATGAGGTCTTCGCCCAAACTTGTAGAAATTCTGCTTGAGCAGGACAACTCCCTGAATATAGGTGCTGAACTAGTCCTGCTACACTTTCACTAGGGAACTTCTCTTTGCTCAAGAGACTTCCTTTGATTGGGTCATCTGCCTAACTGTGTTTCCTTTTATTCCCATTCAGATGAGTAATTTGCAAATCAAGGAAGAAAAAGTCAAACCAGATACCAATGGTGAGTCACTTGTAACTACCTGGATACAAGCTACACATACTCTTCTGCTTTGCTGTAGTAGCTGCAGTGTGAAAAGGCACTTTCATTTAGCGTAATATTTGGCAAATGACAGCACTGTATTTGAGATCCAGTAAATTAAGTTGCATTACCAAAGAGAACACATTAGTTTTCCAAATCTTTTTTTAATTTACTTATGATAGGCACACAGTGAGAGAGAGAGAGAGAGAGGCAGAGACACAGGCAGAGGGAGAAGCAGGCTCCATGCACCGGGAGCCCGACGTGGGATTCGATCTTGGATCTCCAGGATCGCGCCCTAGGCCAAAGGCAGGCGCTAAACCACTGCGCCACCCAGGGATCCCAGTTTTCCAGATTTTATCTTTTTTTTTTTTTTTAAAGATTTTATTCATTTATTCATGAGAGAGACACACAGAGAGAGGCAGAGACACAGGCAGAGGGAGAAGCAGGCTCCATGCAGGAAGCCTGATGTGGGACTCGATCCCAAGACTCCAGGACCATATCCCGGGCCAAAGGCAAGCACTAAACCACTGAGCCACCCAGGGATCCCCTCCAGATTTTATCTAGTCTCAGACTCCTACAAGTGTTCGTTTGATAGTATTTCTTTAAGCTTTTTATTTAATTTTTTTTAAAAGTTAATCTGGGCTCAAAACTTAAAAGTCTAAACAGGGGATCCCTGGGTGGCGCAGCGGTTTGGCGCCTGCCTTTGGCCCAGGGCGTGATCCTGGAGACCCAGGATCGAATCCCACGTCAGGCTCCCAGTGCATGGAGCCTGCTTCTCCCTCTGCCTATGTCTCTGCCTCTCTCTCTCTCTCTCTCTGTATGACTATCATAAATAAAATAAAATAAAAAATAAAATAAAATAAAAAAATAAAAGTCTAAACAGGTGAAAGGCTTCCTTTTTCTTCCAGACTGTCATTTACCCAATTCTTTCTCTCTAATAGTTTGCAAGGGCTGCCCATGCCAAGTGTCACAAACTGAGTTGTTTAAACAATCAATGTATTATCTCATAGTTCTTGAGGCCATAAGTGAGATCAAGGTGTCAGTGGGGTTGGTTCCTTCTGAAGGTTTCAGAACTTACATTCAGGTCTTCAATCCATTTTGAGTTATTTTTTGTGTGTGAGTAAGATAGTGATCCAGTTCTATTCTTTTACATGCAGTTGTCCATTTTTCCCACCATTTATTGAAGAGACTGTTCTTTCCCTCTTGTGGATTTTTTTTTTAAAGATTTATTTATTTATTTATTCATGAGAGATACAGAGATAGAGAGGCAGAGACACAGGCAGAGGGAGAAGCAGGCTTGCCACAGGGAGCCCTGTGTGGATCCCAGGATCACAACCTGAGCTGAAGGCAAGACACTCAACCCATGAGTCACCCAGGCATCCCTCTTGTGGATTCTTGACTCCTTTTTCATAAATCAATTGACCATATGTGTGGGGGTTTATTTCTTGGCTCTCTGTTCTGTTCCACTGATTAATGTGTCTGTTATTTGAGTACCATAGTGGGGTTTTTTTTTTGGGGGGGGGGTTGTGTTTTAATTATATAGCTTTGTAATATAGTTTGAAATCAGGGAATATGATGCCTCCAGCTTTGCTTTTCTTTCTCAAGATTGCTTTGGGGGAAAAATTGCTTTAGTTCTTTAGGATTTTTTGTGGTTCCATACAAATTTTAAAATTCTTATATTTTGGGGCACCTGGGTGGCTCAGTGGTTGAGCATCTGCCTTTGGCTCGGGTCGTGGTCCTGGGGTCCTGGGATTGAGTCCCCCATCAGGCTCCCCACAGGGAGCCTGCTTTTCCCTCTGCCTATGTCTCTGCCTCTCTTTCTCATGAATAAATAAAATCTTTAAAAATAAAAAAAATAAAATTCTTCTATTTCTGTCAAGAATGCCATTGGAATTTCGATTGGGATTGCATTGGTTCTGTGTATTACTTTTGGTATATGGACATTTATTCTTCCAATCCGTGAAGAAGGAAAATCTTCCTATTTGTGTCTTCAGTTCTTTCATTCATTAATGTCTTACAGTGTTTAGTGTATAGGTCTTTCACCTCCTTAAATTTATCCTATGTATTTAATTATTTTTAATGCAATTATAAATGGGATATTTTTTCTCTTTTTGATAGTCGTTATTAGTATACAGGAACACCAGATTTTTGTTTATCAATTTTTGTGTCCTGCAACTTTACTAAATTCATTTATTAATTCTAACGGTATTTTGATGCCATTTTAGATTTTTTAAATATACTATCGTGTCATCTGCAAATATTGACAGTTTTACTTTTTCCTTTTCAAGTTGGATGCCTTTTATTTCTTGTATCCATGTACATTTTATATAATTATTGATATGGAGGGTTTAGTTAATCAGTTTTATATTTGATTTGTCTCATAGTTTTTCTACCTCTTTTCTTGGCTTTTGAGTTAATTGACTATCTTAGAATTCAATTTTAATTTATCTGTTGATATTTTGGCTATACTCTTTGCATTATATTATGAGTGTTTTATAGATTTCTTATAAGTCTTTCATATTTTTTGTTTTTAGGTGCAGGATTTCATCTTTTTAGTTACTATAATAAATAAGATCTTTTCAGTTATATTTCTGCATTTATCAAAGCTACTGATTTCTATTTATTTACTTTGTACCTAGCTTTTTTATATTTTACTAAGATATGTTATTTTGTAGTCATTTTTAAATTGATAATTAGTTTCATAGGCTTACAATCCTTAATCCACAAAAAGTGATTGTTTTACCTCTTAATTTTTAATATCTTTATTTTCTTTCTCATGTCTGTGTTTCCTAAAATAATAGTATATTTTAAAATAGGATAAGCAAGTCAGAAGCAATATATTCTAATCACTCTGAAGTTAGCCAACATATCTAGAAAGTTGAAATTTTTAAAATTTCTTACTAAGAAAAAGAAATTTTCTTCCTAAATAAAAATTTCTTCCTGAACAAAAACCCATTAAATATAAAGAAATGCCAAATACTTAGATTTTGATCACGTATGTAAGATATAGTATTTATGTTGTCACACCTTTTGGGTAGGTTTGATATTTGCCTTTCTTATGATGACACCTGTTTTCTTGTGTAGGTGTTATTAAAACCAGTGCTACTGCAGAGAAAGCAGAAGAAGAGGAAAAAGGTAATTACTTTTTAAAACTCTGTAGCAAGAAGCAGCATATGACCCAAGGTTTGCCTTTCTGGAGTTAGAGGCACTAGATTGAGGAGATGAGGAGGAATCACAAAGGAGATTGAGAAAAAGCAGTCAGTGAGATAGAAGGAGAACCAAAAGAGAGGAATATCCAGAAACCAGAAGAAGGAAGTGTTTCAAAAGTAGGTAGTCAAATATAGGTAATAAGGTGATTAAGAAGTTATCAAAATGGAAAAAAAAAAAGTTATCAAAATGGGCTGTTCACCTGATTTAGCAGTATAGAAGCCATTGGTGTACTCAAGAAGGGCCTTCGAGGTCAAGTGCAGAGGTTAAATACAAAAGCCTATTCAGTGTACATTGAGCAGAAGGGGAGGACAGCGAGTGGGGACAGTGAGTATAGACAGCCTTTTCAGGGAATGTCCCATAAAGGGGAGCAAAGAAATGGGGCAGCAAAGAAATAGGGATGGGAGGATAAAAGAGGAAGCAGGTTTATAATGAGATGTTAAAATGTGTGCACATGCGAGGGAGAATGTTCCAGTGAAGGGGGAAACTGATAATGCAAGATGGAGTCAATGTTGGGAGAAATATCCTTGTAGGCAAGAGGGGTGGGACCTGTTGTATCAGTGCAGGGGTTAGCCTTGAGCACAGGCTGTTCATCTCAGGTTTCCAGAGGGAACATAGAGATATGCACCCAGATGCGGGTGGGTGTGTTACTGCAGTGTGTGGAGGCACTTCTGATCACTTGTACTTCTTTGTGAAGGAAGACACAGGCTCATCAGATAAATGAGAATGTAGAGGAATGAGAAGAGAGGAAGGTAAAAGTGGAGATCTAAGAAGAGTGAGTGGAGAATAGAAACATGAAGACTTAGAGGGCAGGTCAGCCCATTTGAGTCTAGTGGTCAAGAATTTTTTTTTTTTTTTTTTAAGATTTTATTTATTTATAAGAGACACACAGAGAGACAGAGGTAGAGACACAGGCAGAGGGAGAAGCAGGAGCCTGACATGGGACTCAATCCTGGGATTCCAGGATCATGCCCTGGGCTGAAGGCAGGCACTAAACCGCTGAGCCACCCAGGGATTCCGTAGTGGTCAAGAATCTAGTGAGATCTGTCAGTGTGGTTGTTTTTATCCAGCCAAGCTCAGTTGCCCAGGTGCTGGTGCAGAGACAAGGAGAAAGATTTCATGAGGTTGGGTTTGCCAAATGAGTATGAAGACAACCTACTGGTTTCTTCCTGACAGAGGACAGAGCTGCCCAGTCCTTACTCAACAAGCTGATCAGAAGCAACCTTGTGGATAACACAAACCAGGTGGAAGTCCTGCAGCGAGATCCAAACTCCCCACTCTACTCAGTGAAGTCTTTTGAGGAGCTTCGGCTGTGAGTGTCTGTTCCCTGGAACAGCTGTTCCTTGTCGGTCCCTCCTTTCTAAAACTTAGCATCTCAGAGATCTTTTGGGAATTTTACTTTTTATTTTTAAGAATCTTAATGTATTTGCTTCTTTGACTAGTTAATAATTCACGTGATTTGAAAGTGAGAAAGTATGAAAAAGTTTACGGTGATGGTTTCCCTCCCACCCTTGTCTCTTGGCTACCCAGTTCTCCTCCTCTTGGGAGGGATTTTTAAATAACAGCGATTTATTCATCATAGCTGAAAGTCTTTTTTCTTTTATGCTCTTAGAACTTTCAATAAAATATTGGCTGACAGGTGATTTCTGGATGTCAGGAACATTTCTTATTAGGTAAGCCCTTTTGTTAGACTACAGGGTTTACGGTCTTAAGAACATTTTATCTGCTTTTACATAATCAAAAGAGCCTGTGCAGGATTCCCAGTACCTACAGTGGAAAGCAGCCTTGAATATTCCAGAATTAAAAAAAAAAAATATTCAGAACCCGGAATTAAGCCACAAGGGATAGCATGTTTACAGCACTGTACTAAGAATCACTTCTAACTTCTTTTTATTTTGAAGGCAAAATTCTGGAAAGTCATACAAAGTTTTTTGTTTCTCTCAGCATATTAGTAAAGAAGTGTTTGTGAATCCTTGGTTTGTGTACAGACTATTATGCTGGGTGTCATGAGTAACACAAGACATAACTACTGTTCTTGCTTCCTGCCAGGACCAGAATCATGGACGGAAAATAGCTGGTGAATGAGAATGTTGTAGAATTAATAGATTCTTTGCCTTTATCAGCAAAATCTATCATATGCCCATTGTGGGCAAATAGAGTCCACATTTTGTCAGCTTATTACCACTGCTTTAGACTGAGACATTTAAAACATTAGAGCTAACTAAAACCAAATCAAGTCATCAGTGAACTGATAGCTAAGTTTTTTAAAGTGTAACTTTTTTTTTTAATGTTTTCAGGAAATTGTATTTTTCTTCATGTATTTCCTCCATCAGGGGCTTCATTCAGCAAGTCTGTCATCTCTGCTTCTGTTTATAAACTATATCAGGGCAGTGTGATATGCTTTTTTGTTTCCTGAAAGCACAGTTTGCTTTTCCAAGTATTGATGCTTTTTAAACCCCCTTTCATTTAAAGGACTTCAATCCAACCAGTGAGGAACTGTCCTCTCTGAAAAGTCTAGTTCTCTCTGATTTAGTCATTGTTGGCTAGGCTAGAGGAAACAAAGAATGAAACCTAAGTTGCCTTGATTTGTTTTGTACTTAAAATTTTTTAATTAATCTGCAAAATAAGAGAAAAATAATGAACCCCTGGAAGCTCTTGGATCATTCAGATCTTCATTCAGTTGTGACTTTGTTTCCTTAGCAACCAAATCAAAATCTGCTGAGCTTCATAGCCTTTTCTTCAGAAGACACCAAAAGTTATGCTTTCAGAGGTCTTTGTATCTGAGAACCAACATATGCTGGAAGAATTTGCCCTTTAGAGAGCCTGTTAACTCCAAGGAAGGCTCAGAGAACAGAAGTCTTAACTTGGTTTGACTCTTCTTTACAATCTGGTGGGATTTTTTGTTGAATACCTTGTCAATGTGGAGGTAGCAGAGAGCTTATCGTAAATGTGATGAAAGAGCAACTTTAATTGATATTTGTTGTACAGCTACTTACATGAGCTGGTGCTTTCCTATTCTTGATTTTTGACTAGACATAATAATTAAATATGAGCGTTTGTAAAGTTCAGTATGGTAATTGAACACTTCTACCTTTTTACTTTAGATCAGCTTACTAGAAACTAGCTGAATCAATTTTCTTACTTCTTGATTGTCCTGGGTATTTACATAGCTGGCTTTGGAAGGACCATAGATTACAAAATGACTGTGGATCAATTAACATCTGCTCCAAGAAATTAAAACTGACTCTCGTTCCTTAAAGGGACATCTAGGGACACCTGGGTGACTCAGCAGTTGAGCGCCTGCCTTTGGCCCAGGGCATGATCCTGGAGTCCCAGGATTGAGTCCCACATTGGGCTCCCTGCAGGGAGACTGCTTCTCCCCCTGCCTGTGTCTCTGCCTCTTTGTCTCTCTCATGAATAAATAAATAAAATCTTTAAAAAAAATAAAAAGGAAAAAATAAATAAATAAATAAATAAATAAAAAGGACATCTATATTTTAGTGGTATAGTAAGCAGTATATTTTTAGATGTGTTTTTTATTATTCATTTTATGCAAATTATAAAATTTATATGAATTAATACATACCACTCTTGCAATATCCAGGGAACATTTGTCATCCAAGGCCAGTCATATTTGTGGATCTGCTGAAAGCATGAATATCTCCAAGAACAAAAGTTTGTATTCTCTGAATTGAGTAAGAGTTGCAGATTAAAATTTAGTAGAGAAAGATGATGGCTTGGTTTCATTTTAGGTATTTTTTAAGGCATTGGAAAAATATGTCTGACAAAGATAGGAAGTGTTACTCTTTGTTAGATTTAGGGAAAGATAAAATTCTAAGCCTTTAAACAATTTGAACAACTAGGAATCTATCCTTTCTCTCCCTGGCTTCCTAGGAAACCACAGCTTCTCCAGGGAGTCTATGCCATGGGCTTCAATCGACCATCCAAGATACAAGAGAACGCATTACCCATGATGCTTGCTGAGCCGTGAGTATGCAGACCTCAAGTGTACTTCTTCAGGATTTGATTTAATGTCCTACGCTAATAAACTGTAATTATTCTTGAGAACAAGATGGCATGTTTGGGACAGCATGTTTCTTCAGGGAAACTTGAGCAAGTACAGAGAGTCAGTTGGAATTTGGTACAGTTTCTTTCTGCCTTTCCCACTTAACAGTAAAAACTGATGGTGGGGGGGAATCCCTGGGTGGCTCAGTGGTTTAGCGCATGCCTTTGGCCCAGGGCGCAATCCTGGAGACCTGGGATCGAGTCCCACGTCGGGCTCCCGGCATGGAGCCTGCTTCTCCCTCTGCCTCTTTCTCTCTCTGTGTCTATGATGAATAAATAAAATCTTAAAAAAAAAAAAAAAAAAAAACTGATAGGGGTTCCTGGGTGGCTCAGTCGGTGAGCTTCTGACTCTTGGTTTCAGTTCAGTCATGGTCTCCGGGTTGTAAGATTAAGCTCCATGTAGGGCTCCTGATAGAGAAGGAAGCACCTAGCTGGCTCAGTTGGTAGAACATGCAACTCTTGATCTCAGGATTGTGGATTTGAGTTCCATATTGGGTGTAGAGATTACTTTAAAAAATAAAAATAAAAATCTTTAAAACAAAACTGAAAGAGAAAGCAAATGGTATTCTATGCAATTTAAAAATCAGAATTTTTTTTTTTTGAAGATTCATTTCTTGGGACGCCTGGGTGGCTTAGTTATTAAGCATCTGCCTTCGGGGATCCCTGGGTGGCGCAGCGGTTTGGCGCCTGCCTTTGGCCCAGGGCGCGATCCTGGAGACCCAGGATCGAATCCCACGTCAGGCTCCCGGTGCATGGAGCCTGCTTCTCCCTCTGCCTGTGTCTCTGCCTCTCTCTCTCTCTCACTGTGTGCCTATCATAAAAAAATAAAATAAAATAAAATAAAAATAAGCATCTGCCATCGGCTCAGGATGTGGTCCTGGAGTCCCGGGATCAAGTCCCACATTGGGCTCCCTGCGTGGAGCCTGCTTCTCCCTCTGCCTATGGCTCTGCCTCTCTCTCTGTCTCTCTCTCTCATGAATACATAAATAAATAAAATATTTTAAAAAATAAAAGATTCATTTCTTTATTAGCGAGGGCACACGTGTCAGCAAGCACAGGGAGGGGCAGAAGGAGAGAGAAACTTTAGCAGAATACTCGCTGAGCTTGGAACCTGATGTGGGGCTTGATCTCATGACCCAAGCTGAGGCCAGACATTTAACCAACTGAGCCACTCAGGCACCTCTTAAAAATCAGATTTTAAAACTTTGAACATTTTTAAACTTACAAAAAAATGTCAAGAGCAATATTAAGAACATCTTAACCCTACCTGCCAAGAAATAAAACATGATCAACCTCATTGGCAGTTGAAGCCCCTATATACCCCTCTGTTCACATTCCCTTCCCCAACCCAAATAAGCATCATCCTGAAGCGGGTCATCATTCTCTCACATTTCTTTACACTTCTACTACATATCTATCATGTTCCTTAGAATTTAAAGAGTTGTTTACATATTTTTAGACTGTAGATAATTGGCATCATATTATATGTAATAACCTTTCTATTCAAATCTATTTTTTTGTTTAATAATAAAAATTCTATGTATTTCCATGACTGGTTTACATGAAGTAAAATGTGAACGTTCTCTCTAAAGGATGTTCAACTTGGTGTCTTGCATTTTCATAAAGAAGGGAAAGGGAACACACAGGGAGCCAAGCCCTGGAGATACATTATAGCTCAGCAGAAAATGTCTTCGGGGATTTGCCTTGGCACAGATTTTTCTCTGCCATGTTAATTTCCATGGGGCCCTTAGGGTATAAAACTAGGGCACTTTAGCTGTGCTGGAGTCTAGAGTGAAGATTTCCTGGTATGAACCCATCTAAATCATTATGTCCCTTAATATTTAAACAGTTTTTTAACAAAAAAAAATTTATCATTGTCCTTAACACAGAAAACGTGAATTAAAGAGAAAAGATTCCATATTCCTACCATCCAGAAAGAGCATTTTGACACTGTACTGTGTTTAATGAGTTTTCATTTCTGTCCTTCCTTGATCCAGCCCACAGAACCTGATTGCCCAATCTCAGTCAGGTACTGGTAAAACAGCTGCCTTTGTCCTGGCCATGCTCAGCCGAGTGGAACCAGCAGAGAGATACCCTCAGGTAAGGGCTGGAGGATCCCCAGGGCCCTGGCTTACCTGCCCTAGGAAAGGCAGTGCCATCTGGTGGGTAGTTAATGAGGGTGCCCCTAAAGGCGTCTCTGAACGTTTCCTGTGCCTCAGACTGTGGCTTAGGCAGAGCCAATTCATGCACTAGGCCACAACCTGGGGAGAATTTATTCAGAAGCAGCAGCCTCAAACAGTGGCTCTGAAGGCATTAACCCAGCCAGGGCTCTCTGCTGAAGGCTTGGGTCTACAGCTGAAGAGTGGGCCTGGTTGGAGAGGATGTGGTTCGCTACTTTTGAGTGGTAATAAGACCAGCATATTGTTCCTTTTGGGCCTGTTGTCTATTACTAAAAGGCTCTCCTAAACTCAACCTTTATGATCTCCCTGTCAGTGTCTGTGCCTCTCCCCAACATATGAGCTGGCGCTTCAAACGGGAAAAGTGATTGAGCAGATGGGCAAATTTCATCCAGAACTAAAGCTTGCTTATGCTGTTCGAGGCAATAAATGTGAGTATAAAGGGGTGAGACCTAAGCAGTGAGCAGGATAGGGTAGTTGGGTATTTGAATATTGAAGATGTGATGATGATGTTAAACTTTCTGGTTCACTTGACCTTAGGACCCACTGCATTGCTTTCAGCAAATCTGTTTTAAACTTGCTATTTAATAGTCCTTTCTGCTCTTAAAAGAGGATTTTGAGTTGTTAGGAAAATCTTTGTATGCGTCACAGAGTTGTTAAAGTCTGGTGTTCTTCACTGAGAAAATAGGATTTTGAATTCAGCATCCAGAATTCTGGAAACTACTTACTAACGAGGAATTAGTAGGTCTGAGGGATGGTAGGTTGGGATCATATCTCTTTGTTTAAAAATAAGCACAGCTTTAGTAAGAGTAAACTAGGAGTATATACAGATAACTTGGTCCTATTGAAAATAGAAATTCTTCTACCAATTTTTTCTCCCATGTGTTCTACAGAATGTAATGTAAAAAACAAGGACTAAGATGGAGATGAGGGGCAGGTAGAAAACTGATCATTAGAAAGCTATCAGGATATATAAAACCTCAAGTCATTAAGAAAAAAGCAAGCAGTCTAAATAGGAAAGAAGCCCAATTGAACAGACACATCACAAAACAAGGGATTCAGAGGGCCAGTAAATATGAAAAGGTGATCAATACACCTCATTTGTCATCAGGGAAATGTAAATTAAAACCACTATATGCCTCTCAGGTGGGCAAAAATGAAGAAGTCTGACAATACTAAGTGTTGATGGAGACCTACAAGAACTGGAATGCCCGTGTACTGCTGGTGGGGCGTATACACTAGTACTTTCTGGAAGCAGTTTGTCATTGCTTAGAAAAACTAAAAAGAGACCTCCCTTTCACCCAGCAGTTTGTAGTTGCCTGGAGCAATGGTTCTTGAACTTTTTGGTTTCTTACACTCTTAAACATTATGAGGACCCCACAGCATTTTTGTTTATACAGGTTTTATCTGTTGATATTTGCCATTTTGGAAGCTAAAATTGAGAAATTATACTTCTAAAGAATATGAAGAAAATTTGGCCTTTCTGATAATCTTAGGTACCTTTTTTAGGTGCTACACCAAAACATAACAAGTGGTAATTACTTAAGAATTAGTTCCAGTATGGAATCTGAAATCCTGTTACTGAACTTTTCATACTGTTAAATTAAAATACCTTGGTCTTTGGAAAATTCTGTCTTACTGAGTTACACTGATCTTCCAGATGTTGACACATCTCATTATACAAACTTTTTAAATTGTCTGCACAAATATTACCACCAAACTCATCAGAGTTTATAAAATCAGGAAACTCAAACTTAATGGCACATACAAGTCTACTAAAACTCTAATTCTACTTTTCTCTTGAAAGTTTAAATGTTACTGTGGCAGCAAATACAGTAGATTGTTTTCATTGAAGAAACAGCCTGTTCGTTTTCAAGAAAGTGGATATCAGATTCCCAACTTCATTTTCTATAGTTTATCGGTCAACTGAGAGAAATAACTAAGTTCAGCTCACCACACAGTCACAGAAGAGCTTTTCCTGGAGAAAACCATCATGCTTCAGCATGCAGCAAAACTACTTTATCCAAAAGTTTTTAGGTTGATTATGTAATTTGTGTGTTTATTTGATGTCTCACAGTGGTGGGTACATCTAAGTGTAGATACCAGAATCTTGTAACAACATATAACTTCTTAAGATTTTGTAATAAGATGGGACTTCACTGTGTATGAAGGATTAATAGATTAACTATATTTAATGTATTATTTTTAAAGGTTCAATTTTGACTTAGAGGCAGTGGACATTGAGAACTACATTTGAGTTAATTCAAAAATTTTCCAATGGATAACTGATGAATTTCTAATGAAAGGCCCTTCTCCTTAAATTAAATTTTGTTTTTAAAATAGTTATCCTTTCAACTTGTGAAGGTATTATGTGGTAGAAACTTTTTTCTCCCATATCCCCAACCACCTAGCTCTCCATTCTCTAGGCACTCAGTACTAACCAGTTTCTCATGTGGTGCACCAGAGATATTGTGTGGCTGCAGGCACATCGTGTGTGTGTGTGCGTGCATGTGTGCGTAAGTATGTAAATGTGTACACTTCATACATGTATATGTATTACATGTATTCGTTCTTTGCCTCTTGGTATACAAACTGCTTTGCAACTTTTTTTCACGTTTCATAATGTATTTTCGAGATTTTTCCTTATCAGTTCCTAAGTAGTTTTTTACTTTTCTTGGCATCATCCATTGTGTGTACCCTACTTTGCTTAATTAGTTACTGTTGAATGCCGGCATAGCCTTGCGTATTTGTTACTGTACACATGTTAACATACATACGGGGTTCATTCCTAATCATGGAGTATTGGTCACAGACTATGCACATTAGTAATTTTAATAGGTGGTTGTACCAGTTTCAACTCCAGCAGCTATAATTTGAGAGTAATGTGTTTTTTAGCACATGTACTTAGGAAGACTGTCTATATTAGAATGTTAACTAAAGCTCACTAGGCCAGGATCCTGGGACTCAAAACTACCAGTTGAAGAGAAAATCTGTGAACTGTGAGTGAATGTATGATGCAAAGTGAGTAAGAGTAACGCCAAGGAGAATGAGTAGGATAATGCTGAATTACAGGAGGAAACAGAAGAGAGACATGGCACTTACTGAGAATTCACTGCATAGGATTGAATCCTGACCACTATGCTGGGACATAGGTGCCATTGTACGACTTTAAAATAGAAGAATCCAAGACTTATGGATAACGCTCTTGTGTTTTGACATCTGGAATTAACTTGTTTTACTCACTCTGGAAGGATGGGCAAGGCTTTGATTTCCAAAACTGGTTTGCCATGGAAATACCCACGGAAAATGTCTTGTCTCCACAGTGGAAAGAGGTCAGAAAATCAGTGAGCACATTGTCATTGGCACCCCTGGGACTGTTCTGGACTGGTGCTCCAAGCTCAAGTTCATTGACCCCAAGAAGATCAAGGTGTTTGTTCTGGATGAGGCTGACGTGATGATAGCTACTCAGGGCCACCAAGATCAGAGCATCCGCATCCAGAGGTAGGAACTCTTGAGCCAAGAGGAACTTCTCGCCTCTTGATCTGCAAGTAAAAATCTTGTTCACTGTATCTCCTCCTGCTATATCTAACCCCTCTTCTTTCTCCAGCTGGGTTATTTGCTTTTAGAACCTTCAGAAGCATTTGTTTGATGGGCAATATCCTCGTCAGCACTGACCACGGGTTGAGGAAGGAGATTTAGGGAATCTAACACCAGCCCCGTCCCTGCCCCATGGCTGCTCTCGCCTCCTCCCTGCTGTTCTCCTCCCCCTTCTGCCACTCTCCTGGGCATGTGGATCACCCAACCCCGGGCAGCTGTCTTCTGTTCCTTCCAGGGAAAGACTCGGGATCATGCCACATACCTGGGTCTTCCCTTGCAGGATGCTGCCCAAGAACTGCCAGATGCTGCTTTTCTCTGCCACCTTCGAAGACTCTGTATGGAAATTTGCCCAGAAAGTGGTCCCAGATCCAAACATCATCAAACTCAAGCGTGAAGAGGAGACACTGGACACCATCAAACAGTATTACGTCCTGTGCAATAACAGAGATGAGAAGTTCCAGGCCCTGTGTAACCTCTACGGGGCCATCACCATTGCTCAGGCCATGATCTTCTGCCATGTGAGTAGCAGTGGCAGCAGCAGGCCTGCCTGGGGGAGGAGTTGCCCTGGAGGAGGTGCTTGCCCCTCCTCACAGCCAGCTCCAACTAGGTGCTGAGGAGGACCAGAGGCCCTGTGTGGCCAGAAAGGAATGGTTTATAAAGATGTAGGATAGTGCTGTCTTAGTATCCTAAGGTATACATGGCTTAAAAATAGAGTTCCTAAGGGACTGGCTGGCTCAGGCCATGGAGCATGCACCTCTTGATCTTGGGGATAATAAGTTTAGGCCCCTTGTTTGACCTAGAGCTTACTTTAAAAAAAAAAAATAGAGTCTCTATTTGTAGGTGATATGTTACTAGACAACACAAGAGAATCAACTGATAATTGTAGGAAAAATAAGAGACTAAATATAGTAGCTGGTTACAAAATTAATATAAGTTGTTTTCTAGTCTCAAACAGCAAATTTTTTTTAAGATTTCATTTATTTATTTATTTATTTATTTATTTATTTATTTATTTATTCATGAGAGACAGAGAGAGAGAGAGAGAGAGACAGGCAGATGCAGAGACACAGGCAGAGGGAGAAGCAGGCTCCCTGCAGGGAGCCTGATGTGGGACTGGATCCCGGATCTCCAGGATCACGCCCTGGGCTGAAAGTGGCGCTAAACTGCTGAACCACCTGGGCTGCCCTCAAACAGCAAATACTTAAAAAATAGAAGGCTAATAATTGATTATTTGTTCAATCATTTATAATTCAAGGATGTGTAAAACAGGAATGCACAAATAGATAAGTCACTATACTTTTTGCTCTGCATACAGTAACATAGTAACTTAAAAATAAAACATTGTCCTTGTGTCAAAAAAAAAAAAAGGAAGGCTAGATCCTATTAATAGGAAAAAAATCAAGAATAAATATTCAGGATACTTGAAGAACACTTCAAAAATGTTGTTAAGGAAAAAGAAAACAAAAATGATGCTAAGGGATATTAGAATGAGACAAATCTTACTCTGTTACTAGAGGACTTGTCATTGAAAAAGTTTGTTTGTTTGTTTGTTTTTAAGATTTTATTTATTTATTCATGGGGGACATACAGAGAAAGAGAGGCAGAGACCTAGGCGGAGGGAGAAGCAGGCTCCATGCAGGGAGCCCGATGTGGGACTTGATCCCGGGTATCCAGGATCAGACCCTGGGCCGAAGGTGGCGCTAAACTGCTGAGCCACCCAGGCTGCCCCTGAAAAAGCTTTTTTAGACTGTTACCTTCGGATTGAAAATTGCAAATCTCCAGAAAAGATGAAAAAAAAAAAAAAAAAGAAACTGAGCACTTTTATGCCTTTCACCTATTGTTAACATTTAGCCACTTTGCTTTTTATCCATGTGCTCACATGTGTGACACATCCGTGCTTTTTGGTTTTGGTGAAGTTATTATTTTTAATTTTTTGGAAAGATTTTATTTATCTGAGAGAGAGTGCACATGTGCGTGAGCATAGAGGAAAAGGGAGAAGCAGACTCCCTGCTGAGCATAGAACCCGATACAGGGCTTCATCCTAGGATTCTGGGATCATGACCTGAGCTGAAGGCAGACGCTTAACCAACTGAGCCACCCAGGTGCCCCTTAGTGAAGTATTTTAAAGTTAGTTGTAGAGATCATGAGAGTTTACACCTAAGTACTTCCCAAGAATGAGACATGCTGCTACATAAGCCCAATACCATTGTCTACCTTTAACAATGACATAATAATATTATCCCCTGTCTAGTCCATCCATATCCCATTTTCCTCACTTGTACCAAAAACCTTCTTTATTGTTTTTGGTTGGTGGTGTTAAATGTAAGAGCCAGTCAGAAATCATTGCACTTAGTTGTCCTGTCTCTCAAGACTCCTTTAACCTGGAACAATTTCCCCACCTTCTGTGACTCCAACATATTGAAGTGTCCAAGCTAGTAAGTAGTGTTAAGAATTTCTTTCATTTCTCCCCCTCGTGATTATATTCAGGTTAAATATTTCTGTGAGATAAATATCCAAGTAACATTGTTACTTCCTGTCACAGCATGTCATGTTAACAGTTTTAGGAAGTTTTGTTTTTTTTTGTTTGTTTATTTGAGAGAGAGAAGGAGCATGAGTGGAGTGGGGGGAGACAGAAGGGGGAGTATGCAGGAAGCCCGACATGGGGCTCAATCCCAGGACCCTGAGATCACGAACCAAAGGCAGACACTCCACTGAGTGAACCACCCAGGCGCCCCATCATTTTAGGAAGTTTAACCATCAGCTGGTAAGTTTCAGGTAGAGTCTTCTAGATCAAAAATATTCTTTCAGATACCTTGATTTCTCAAATGTTTCCTTCTTTGCAGACCCGTAAAACAGCTAGCTGGCTGGCAGCAGAGCTCTCAAAAGAAGGCCACCAGGTGGCCCTGCTGAGTGGCGAAATGATGGTGGAGCAGAGGGCTGCGGTGATTGAGCGCTTCCGAGAGGGCAAGGAGAAGGTGCTGGTGACCACCAACGTGTGTGCCCGCGGTGAGCAGAGAATCTGTCTGCCAGGCCCTGAGTAGCAAGGGAAGTCCTCCTGTATGGGGCGCTCTGCTGGTTCGGGGCGAGTCCACATGGGCTTGGTGCTGGCATTCTTTCCTGGGAGAGACTGGATTCCCCCAGCAGATGAGAATTGTCACAGAAGCCAGGGGCCCTGATGTGGTGGAAGGACAGGGACAGGCACCTCACTGGTCCAGAATGGCACCTTCTCTTTGGGGCCCCCAGTGAGGTTCTGGCTGCATTACTGATGTCCTAATTCTGTTGGCACCCTGCCAAAGTTGTCTTTCCCTCTGGATTCTGCTAGGTGCCCCTTGGCCCCAAATCCCAGAGCCAACCTGCCCCAGACTCTTCTTCCACATGAAGCTGGTATATGTTGGCCTTGCTTGGCTGGTGGTGATTTTTGTCTCCCTTCCTGACCTCTCCACCTCTTTCATGCAGGTATTGATGTCGAGCAGGTTTCTGTCGTCATCAACTTTGACCTTCCCGTGGACAAGGACGGGAACCCGGACAACGAGACCTACCTGCACAGGATCGGGCGCACGGGCCGCTTTGGCAAGAGGGGCCTGGCAGTGAACATGGTTGACAGCAAGCACAGCATGAACATCCTCAACAGAATCCAGGAGCATTTTAGTGAGTGCCTGGGAGTGTCCCTACTGGTGTGCCCTCTCCTTAGGGGCGAGTCCAAGGGAGGGGGTGAAGGGTAGATTCTCCTGTGGCCCCAAGAAAGGCCTTTGTCCCCAACACAGTCTTCTCCTTCCCTACAATAGGGAAGTCCTCCAAGACCACACCTGGCGAGTTTTCAGGGTCAGAGACGCAAATCACAGTTCCCCCTTGGCCAGCCTCAGGGGCCCGGGGCTCTGTCCCTTGCTCAGGCACTGGGAGTCTTTGGGCTTAAGTGAAAGGTCGCTGTGGCCAGAGGCATGGCCCATCCCTAGGCAGGGCAGAACCCTGTGTTTCCTCTCCCTGTGCCATGCTGTCCCTTCCCTAGGGGTGGATCTCTGTGGTAGCCCCATGTTGAATTCTCATCTTCCTCCCCAGATAAGAAAATAGAAAGATTGGACACGGATGATTTGGACGAGATTGAGAAGATAGCCAACTGAGAAGCTCCACCAGTCACCAGTGCCCACGCCTGGCACTCACTCCACCTGCACGGAAGACTAGTGCTTTCACGGCACAGGCCTCGACGTTATCACAAAGAGGAGGCAGAGGAGAGAGAAACTACCTACCTCATTTTAAATTACGTTTGGACTAGACAAAAATTGTGCAAATGATGGGGGAAGGTAGAAAAAAATTTTGCATTTTGGAAAATTTAGTGGTCCCACCCCCGCCCCCACCCTTTTAAGCCATAGTTTTCCCTATCTTTATAATAATCTCGTTGCTATGGGTAATTGCTGAGCCCAGGACTCCCTGCTTGTTTTGTTGCTGGGGTGATAGGACCGTTCTCCAGTTCCTGAAGAAATGGTAGATGTAGAGAACAGGAGAGGCTCAACAGTGCAGGCTTGTGAGCCCCACTGCACGGTTGGAGTGTGGGCAACAGAGACGCATGAGCTCTTCCCCTTCTCTGTCCCTGACCAGAGAGCTGCCACCAATGTCTCCTGTCCTTGGGGCCATCCTCCTCCTAAATCCAGAGATGTTCTGATCCCCCTTTACCTCCATTCTCTGTGCCAGAGGATGTCCCTGTTTCTCTCTGGGTGAGCATCTTAGCTACTTCTATAAACCTTCAGTTTGGAGAGAAACCTGGTCAGTGAATCTTCAGAGGGATTGGTCTGACAAGGGTAGATGAGTCCTTTGAGAATCTGGGCCTTCCTTTTCCTATAGTTGCTGTGTCTGCTCAGGCATTGGTGGTCATGGCAGCCAGGTGACACCAGGTGAGTTTCTGATCTTATCCATGGGGTGTCACACTGTGCCTAGAGGCAAGCAGCAGAGTTTGGAAGGGAAGTTATGACCAAGTGAAAACACTGATAATGCTCTTTATCTGTGATAGTGGACCTATTGGTTATTTCATTCATCTATACAAATAAGGACAGATAAATTCGAGCTATACCCATCATTCATTATGTTCAGAAATTTTAAAGTGATTATGAAAGGCTTTACTAATCATGATTCATTTTTATTTGTATTTTTCTGCTTATTAGACTAATATATGCTCATTGAAAAACTGTGTGTTTGTGTTTGTATACACATACATAAGGTGCAAGTGCTCTCAATCCCCGCCTCTCTGAGATCACCATTGCTAGCATTTTGGTGAACATACAATAGATTTGTTTACATATCCACTTTTTTACAAAAATGTGAACATTCTGTTCATACTCTTGTGCGACCTGCCTTTTCACGTAGCATATCTTGGATGTGTAATGTGTCCAGCACACAGACACACATCACTCATGACAATGGCATCATTCTAGCGTTAGCTGCCCCAGTATTTAGTTCGTGGCCTCTCTAGTACAAGCATGGGAGATGGCCACAGTGCCGCAGCATGCAGCCTCACTCACCTCTGCCCTAGGAAAGTAGCTGTAGGATCTATTCCTGGAAGTACAGGTGCTGGGGTAGAGAGTGGAAACATTTATGGGTTTTTTTTGTTGTTGTTTTTAACATTTATGTTTTTAATCCATTCCCAACTTACCTTGCCAAAAATTTTTTTATCAATTTACATTATTGTAGTGATAGAAAAATACCTTCTTTCTCTTTTTTAAAGATTTTTTACTTATTAGTTTTGAGAGAGCGAGAACATGAGTAGGAGGAAGGGCAGAAGAGGAAGAAGCAGACTCCTTGCTGAGCAGGGAGCCTTACTTGGGGCTCCATCCCAGAACCCCAAGACCTGAGCCAAAGGCAGATATTTAACCAACTGAGCCACCCAGGCACCCCCCCCCAAAATGCCCATTTTCTTACTTGCTTGCCAATCTTTTTTTTTTTTTTTTTTTTTTAATTTTTATTTATTTATGATAGTCACACAGAGAGAGAGGCAGAGACATAGGCAGAGGGAGAAGCAGGCTCCATGCACCAGGAGCCCGACGTGGGACTCGATCCCGGGTCTCCAGGATCACGCCCTGGGCTAAAGGCAGGCGCTAAACCGCTGCGCCACCCAGGGATCCCTTGCCAATCTTCTCTATTACTAATTTTTACAAATTTGCAAGTTGAAAAATGAAATTGTTGCATTATATTTAGTGAGGTTTGGCAATTTTTCAGTTTATTGGATATTTGCATTTTTGTCTTGGGTGCTGCCCATTCTTGCCTCCTCGTTTTACTATTGGGTTGTCAGTCCTTAATGATTTTAATCCTCTGCAATTTTAAAGAAATTAGACTTTCTCTTGAATGGTGGATGTTCTCCTAGTTTGTCTCTACAAACTCATTTTTCATAATATTATTTAAAAGTTTAATGTTACTCAGTTTTCATTTCTGGATTTATGTCATGGCTAGGAAAGTTTCTCATCCCAGTATTATAAACCCCAATTTATCCTGTATTCATCCCAGTATTATAAATTATTTACTCATGTTTCCTATAGTGGCAATTCTTGAAGAGTAGATTTTCTAAGTTCTTGTAGGTCTTTAAATGTTTTTCCGGACTTATTTGCTGCAAGTGATTATTATGGCTGTCTCAAGAACAAGTGGGTGGCAGAACTGTGGGTGTGGGCTGGATTCCCTGCCACTAAGGGGGTGAGCATACAAAGGGTCCATTGGGAACAGATGTGAGTGAATGAAAGGCCGGGTGTCCATGCAGGTGTCACCAGGGGAAAGAGTGCCTGCAAGTGTGTGAGGGGTGGATGCAAGCGGGAGGTGGCAAAGGGGTTTGGAGAAGAAAGGTGGGCAAGAAGGGGAGCCAGATTCCAGAGAGATGGGACAAGAGGAGGGGGAAAGAGGTACTCAAGAGAGATGGCAAGGGAAGGAGGGAGGGGAGGGGAGATGGAGGAGGCCCGGTGGGGCACCAGCGTTCCAGTTAGGTGATACCTACTTTGACCCCAAAAGAGTGATACAGAAAAAAACCAGAGGGGAGCCTGGGAGGCTCAATGGTTGAGCATCTGCCTTTGGCTCAGGCTATGGTCCTTGGGGTCCTGGGATCGAGTCCTGCATCCAGCTCCTTGCAGAGAGTTCACTTCTGCCTATGTCTCTTGTGTGTCTCTAGTAAATAAAGAAAATCTTAAAAAAAAAAAAAAAAGGTAAAACCAGAAAACACTCTGCCTGACCCAAAAACAAGATGAATATTTCTGTGGACCAGCAATGGGGTAAAAATGCAAAGCGGTGAGGCAGGGCTGAAGCCAAAAGCTTGCTCGGCTCCAATCCAGAAACAGTAGCTACGTCTATTAGGTCCTGTGGAGTAGAGGGCACCGGAAGCATTACATATAAGACTGGAACCAAAGCCAGGCTCACTGCTGAGAGGGAGCTGGCCTGGAACTTGGCCTGCACGCTGGCTGGATGTGAGACCATTAAGGCCCAGGCCCATGAAGGCGTGGGAGGACTTGGACCACCCACCCCCTCTTAGAACAGGCAAGGGACACAATCCTGTTGACCGCCTACTGTGTGATATCCCCAGGTGACTGAATGTCAGCAGACCTGGTTCTAGAATAAAAGCCAAAAGGGCAGGAGCTGGATGGAGCCAACTGCTAAGCACCTGTGTGGATTGTCATGGGGAAGAAATCTATGCAGGCTGCAAACAAGATCAAATCCACCCCTGATAAAACTGTTAGGAATGGTCTGATAAAAGACTTTATATTTGAATGCTTAAAGAGAAAGAATACATTTCACTAAAAAAAGAGCATGCAATTATTAAGTAAATTTAGATAAAAGCAGTGGTGTACCAAAACTCAAGCTGGCTGTTAAGTCATTGATTACTGGCTCCACTGGGAGTATTTACCACCAAAGTCAGGAAACACTACAAATCAGGGTTTTATTTGGTTTTAAACAATTCACCAGCATACCACTGAAAAGAAAACAATATTAGAAATTTTAGAAAAGAGGAAGGTAGGCATTGAGATAAAGTCAATAAATGGGAATCCTAGATTTAAAATCCTAATTAGGGGTGCCTGAGTGGCTCAGTGGGTTAAGTGTCTGCCTTCAGCTCTGGTCATGATCCTGGGGTCCTGGGATCAAGCCCCACATCAGGCTCCCTGCTCAGTTTGGAGTCTGCTTCTCCCTTTCACTCCACCCCTCCCCCTGCTCGTGCTTATCTCTCTCTCACTCTCTCTCTCTCTCTCTCTATCTCTCTCTGTGAAATAAAAATCTTAAAAAATAAAATAATAAAAGTCCTAATTATACCCTTGGAGGCACCTGGCTGGCTCAGTCAGTGGAGCATACAACTCTTGGTCTCGGGATCATGAATTTGGCCCCACATTGGGTGTAGAGATTACTTAAATATAAAATCTTAAAATCAAAACCTAATTATTTTCTCATTTTAAAGACAATAAAAATCCAAATTTCAGTAGATTCACATAATAAAATTATTTCTTAGGGGGCCTGGGTGGCTCAGTTAAGCATCCAACTTTTTATCTCAGTTCAGGTCTTGATCTCACAGTTGTGAGTTCAAGCCCCGTGTTGGGCTCCACACTGAGCATGGAGCTTACTTAAAAAAACAACAAAGAAAAAAAAAAAAAAAAAAAAAAAACAACAAAGAACTATTTCTTGTTTTAAAATCTAACATGAGGGATGCCTGGGTGTCTCAGTGGTTTGGTGTCTGCTTTGGCCCAGGGCATGATCCTGGAGACCCAGGATCGAGTCCTGCATCAGGCTCCCTGCATGGAGCCTGCTTCTCTCTCTGCCTATGTCTCTCTCTGTGTGTCTCTCATGAATAAATAAATAAATAAATAAACAAACAACAAATAAATAAAATCTTTTTAAAATTATAATAAAAAATATAATTAAAAAATAAAGTCTAACATGGGAAGTCCAAAGGAACCATAGGGGCACCTGGCTGGCTTGGTGAAGCATGGTTACTTTTGATATCAGGATTCTGAGTTTGAGCCCTATGTTGGGTGTAGAGATTACTTAAAAATAAAATCTTTCAAAAATAAATAGGGGAACCTGGGTGGCTCAGTCAGTAGGATGTCCAACTCCTGATTTTGACTCGGGTCATGATCTTAGGGTCTTGGGATGGAGCTCTTCGTCTAGCCCCACATCCCATCAGACTCCAGGCTCTGCAGGGAGAGGGCTTGAGGATTTTCCTCCCTCTTCCGGTGCCCCTCCCCCTTTCAAATAAATAAATCTAAATAGGAAGGAAGGAAGATCACAGAAGTAAATTTTCATTTTCATCACATCATACCAAAGGCACATATAATCAACATGACATCAGTTGTGACCTGGCAGAGGTAATGTTTGTCAGGTTTTTCCAGTGCAAAATTATGTTCTTCTCCCTTTCCATACCTTTCTCTTTGAAAGGAAGTCGCTACATACATCTATGGAATGGGGAGCCATGCTCCCCCTCTTTGAGGGCAGAGTAGTTATGTAAATTATTTGGAATTATTCTATGTGGGAGATTTGTCTCTTCCCCATTTATTAATTTATTCAGTCGTGTTTTTATAGAAGTATGGACTGGTGATGTTAATTCTTGATTATTTGGCTACGGTGAGTTTGATATTTAAAAAAATGAAAAAAATAAAAATAAAAATAAAAAATAAATTTAAAAAATGGAGGTACCTGGGTGGCTCAGTGGTTGAACATCTGCCTTTGGCTCAGGTCATGATCAGGGATCGTGGGATCAAGTCCCACATCGGGCTCCCTGCTTCTCCCTCTGCCTATGTCTCTGTCTCTCTCTGTGTCTCTCATGCATAAATAAAATATTTTAAAAAATTTTTAAGTATACTCGCATCTTAAAGTTTAGTTATCCTTCATAGCAAAGAAAGCTGAGATTCCAGACCCTTCCCTTGAATGGTCTTTAGTGTGGTGGTTCACGGAAACAGTTTCACAGGAAGAGCTGTGCAGACAAAGCCTGGGAGACTGGAAAAGTGGTCCAGAGTGGGTAGGGTTCTCTTTCCTTCTATAGAACCCTTTACCCATTTTATGACAAGTCATAAATACAAATGAAATATTGCACAAGCCTTCTATGTTTTACTTCATATATTTATGAGTTGTTTCAATTATTTTTGTAATGATTATTATTTTTTAATGTAAAATAAAAGACAAAGGTAGCAGAGTAGAGCAAAGAGAGGATTAAACTCAGAACCCTCTGAATGCAGACACCATATGTTTGCTCTACCTCCCAAGCCTTCTTGGAGAGAAGCCATGCTGCCAGAAAGAGCCTGTATTATTTTCCAGAACAGAAACAGTTGTTAGATGAAAGGTGTTAATTCTATATTCTCAGAGGAACAAGCTGGTCCTGATACCCATGGTTCAGCAAGAGTGGGGGGAGGGGGCATCTTCTTGCAATTATGTGGGTTAGTTGTCATCCAGGCGTAGACTTGCTGCAGAAACTGATTTTTCTGGAAGGGTAGTGAGAAGGGGCACCGATTCTTAAACTCAGAAAATAATATTTTAATTTTTTAAAATTTATTTATGATAGTCACAGAGAGATTGAGAGAGAGAGAGAGACATAGGCAGAGGGAGAAGCAGGCTCCATGCACTGGGAGCCCGACGTGGGATTCGATCCCGGGTCTCCAGGATCGCGCCCTGGGCCAAAGGCAGGTGCCAAACCGCTGCGCCACCCAGGGATCCCTATTTTAATTTTTAAAAATACAAGTTTAGGATCTCATCTTTTCCCTAACTTAGCAAGGAAAGAGGTTTCCTAACCTTGCCAAACTTGTCATAGGAAGTAGCGCCCAGCCTGCTGAATGGCAGTCTGCAGCTGTTCCTGCGACGGGTAAAATCCTTAACCCCTTCCTTCCCTTCCCCAACATCCATCCATCCCTGCCCAGACCATAAATCCAAGCACTTCTCTTCACAGAGCCCTCTGTGTCATAGACCGTGTTACTGCTCATCCAAATATGGTGCTTCACCCAGAGGAGAGTTACACATCTCTGCTAAGGGGCCAAAACTCAGGCAGGCCATGGAACTTCTTTGGCATCAAGGAGATATGAACTTGACAGAAGCCTTAAGAGCTAGTATGTGGCTCACCAGATTCTCTTTTTCCTGCTCCTGAGACCCAAGATCCATCACAGATGGTACCACTACCTGTCTGGGTCTTGAGTGACCATGATAAGCAGAGAACCCCGGGATGGAAATGTGGCTTAAGTGAGAAATAAACCTTGCTGTGTTGAGCCACTGGGAGTTTCAGAGGTGTTTGTTACTGCAACGTGATCTAGCTCATCCTTACCCCTCCACCCCCATGGAATGGCTGGTTCCCTGTCCAGCCACCTAATGCCAACCCGGAGTTCCCAAGCAGTTTCTTGATCCACTATTTCAGAGGAGAAAACAATCTTCAATTCCCAATTACTTAAAAAGCTTCCATTATGACAGAGAGGCGTTCAATAAGCAATTACAAAAAATCTACTCTGTGGAGACAGAGGGAAACCAAGGAAAGAAAAAGTGTCTACTAAGTACATGAATAAACATCACACATACCAAACTTTCCTTCCCACAACCCTTGTAACCTACAAGAATTGAAAAAGGAATAAACTCCCATGGACAAATCAAATGGCAATTACATCAGTAGAAAAAAAATTAACAAAATGTTTGGAACACACATACACACACACACACAAACACGATGAAAAAGCTCCCATTTTTAGCAATACAGAGGGCTATATAGAGCATGAATAAAATCCCATTCCAAATACCAATTACAAAGCTGAAATATGTATACAATCTGAACTTACCAAGCAGCTACCACTTTTAGGGTTTTTTTTTTATTTATTTATTCATAAGAGACACACAGAGAGAGGCAGAGACACAGACACAGGGAGAAGCAGGCTCCATGCAGGGAGCCTGACGTGGGACTCAGTCCAGGGACTTGATCCCGGGACTCGATCCCAGGACTCGATCCCAGGACTCCAGGACCACGCCCTGGGCCAAAGGCAGACGCTCAACCACTGAGCCATCCAGGGATCCCCCTCCCTTTTCTCCTCATCCTCATCAGCACTTCTCTCTCTCTCTTTTTTTTTTTTAAGATTTATTTTAGGAGGGAGGGGCAGAGGGAAAGAATCTTCAGACTCCTTGCTGAGCAGGGGAGCCTGCCACTGAGCTCAGTCTCATTATTCATGAGATCACGACCTGAGCTGAAACCAAGAGTTGGGTGCTTAACCAACTGAGCCACCCAGGCACCCCTCTCTCATCTTTTTGATAACAGCCATTCTAACAGGTGTGATATGATAACTCATTGCAGTTTTGATTTGTACTTCCCTGACGATTAGTGGTGTTGAACACCTTTTTATGTACCTGTTATAGTCGTCAGAGTATCTTCTTTGGAAAAATGTCTACTCAGATCCTCTGCCAACTTTTTAAACAGTCTATCATCTATCTGCTCTCCAATTGTAGGCATTCCTTATATATTTTGGATATTGCCCCTTATCAGATATGTGGTTTGCAAATATTTTCTCCCATTCTGGAGGTTGCCTTTTCATCTTGTTGAATGTTGTTTTGTTTTCTTTGCTGTGTAGAAGCTTTGTAGGTTGGTCGCACTTGTTTACTTTGTTTTTGTTGCTTGTGCTTTCAGTATCATACCCATAAAATCATTGCAAGATCAATGTCAGGGAGCTTTTTCCCTATGTTTTCTTCTAGTTTTATGGTTTCAAGTCTTACATTTTTTAAAATATTTTATTTATTTATTTATTAATGAGACACACACAGAGAGAGGCAGAGACATAGGCAGAGGGAGAAGCAGGCTCCATGCAGGGAGCCCGATGCAGGACTCAATCCCAGGACTCTGGGATCATGACCTGAGCCGAAGGCAGACTGCTCAACCACTGAGCCACCCAGGAGCCGCTCAAGTGTTACATTTAAACCTTAATCTAATAAAAATAAATAAATAAATAAATAAACAAACAAACAAACCTTAATCTATTTGGAGTCAATTTTTGTGAGTGATAGAAGACAGAGATTGAGTTTCATTCTTTTGCATATGAATAAAAAATTAAGCCAACAATTCCACTTCTGGGTATGTATCTGAAGGAAACGAAATCTCTGTCTCAAAGAGAAATCTCACCTTCATGTTTAATGGGGTACTACAGTAATAGCCAAGACAAAGAAACAACCTAAGTGTCCATCAATGATGACAATAGATGAAAATGTAATGTGGTATGTGGATATGGGTGTGGATATATACAAGAGTATCATTTAGTCATAAAAAAAAAAAAATAAATCTTGCCACTTGTAATATGGATGGACCCTGAGGACATTTTGCTAAGTGTAATAAGACAAATACTGTATGCTCTCACTTTGGGTGGGATTTAATAGGTAGAGTCATAAAAAAAAAAAAAAAACTCATAGAAACAGCAGATTAGTGGTTGCTGGAAGTGGGGGTGGGGTGATGGTGGCCAAAAGCTTCAAACTTCGAGTTATAAGATAAATAAGTTGTGGGATGTAATGTATAGCATGGTGACTATAGTGTACAATTTGTATGTTTGAAAGTTGCTATGAGAGTAGGTTTTAAAAGTTCTCATCACACACATAAAAATTTTTAACTATATTAAGATGATGGTTAACTCACCTTACTGTGGTAGTCACTTTGCAATATATACACATATAAAAGCACTATGTGGGATCCCTGGGTGGCGCAGTGGTTTAGCGCCACCTTCAGCCCAGGGCGCGATCCTGGAGACCCGGAATCGAATCCCACGTTGGGCTCCCAGTGCATGGAGCCTGCTTCTCTCTCTGCCTGTGTCTCTGCCTCTCTCTCTCTCTGTGTGCGACTATCATAATTAAAAAAAAATAAAAGCACTATGTTGTATACCTTACATACTTATACAATGTTACATGTCGGTTATATCTCAGAGAAGCTGGGAAAATAAACAACATTCTACTTTTTCTACTTCTTCTATATAACATGTTTGACTACCTCGTTTCTCCTTTTCTTTAGTCCATTTCAATAACCAAATGCAATGGAAATTGCTTTTCCTTTACCAAAGAAATCTATCTGTATTTATTTATTTATTTATTTATTTATTTATTTATATTTATTTTTTATTGGTGTTCAATTTACTAACATACAGAATAACCCCCAGTGCCCGTCACCCATTCACTCCCACCCCCCGCCCTCCTCCCCTTCTACCACCCCTAGTTCGTTTCCCAGAGTTAGCAGTCTTTACGTTATGTCTCCCTTTCTGATATTTCCCACACATTTCTTCTCCCTTCCCTTATATTCCCTTTCACTATTATTTATATTCCCCAAATGAATGAGAACATATAATGTTTGTCCTTCTCCGATTGACTTACTTCACTCAGCATAATACCCTCCAGTGTATTTATTATATATAATATTATCCTATCTTTGCTTTGCCAAATAAACTTACATTATGGAGCTTTTAAAAAATAACAATTTTTAAAAAATTGTTATTTTAAAAAAATAACAAAAACAAAGACCTCACAATTTGCAAATTGTGAAATTATCTATTTTTGTACATTTATCTGTATGTTCTTTTCTGCATATGTAGTATATCCCATGACAAAAATAGTTTAAAAACTTAATTTAAAAAATGCATTAGGGGCAGCCCCGGTGGCTCAGCGGTTTAGCACCGCCTTCAGCCCAGGGCCTGATCCTGGAGGCCTGGGATCGAGTCCCACGTCGGGCTCCCTGCATGGAGCCTGCTTCTCCCTCTGCCTGTCTCTGCCTCTCTCTCTGTCTGTTATGAATAAATAAAGAAAATCTTTAAAAAAATGCATTAGTGATTGGTACACCAATATCTTTGAGGAACTCTGTGGTGGCTGTCCTGTGTAAGAACAGAGAATAATGTGACCTCACTATCATAAAGGCCAAAAAGATATGGCCAACTAGTGTGTAACTGCTTGAGACTGTAGGCATATTTACCACAACAAACCACAGTATGGTAATTGAAGTTTTGACCTACAAGAATTTGGAACAAGTTAATGGACTATTAGAATCTCTAGAAATGACATAGATACTAAGCAGCCTACTAAGGTTCTGTTTATTAATGTGCATTTGAGGACAAATTCGAGGACTGAGGAAATGGAGTCACAGTGGATGAAGATTCACAGCTTCTCACCCAGTTCCCAGACCTAATTCAAGTCACACATGGAAATCTCTTATTCAAGGGGATCCCAGGGTCCTCTGAGGAGTGACTCGGACAAAACTCAGGTATGTAGCATAAATCTTCCGCAAGCCTTTCCTGTGAGACCCATTTTCCAAAGAAACAGTGTACTAGTGAAAGGGAAATACCCACAGAGCTTCAAGAGTTATCAGATATTAGCTCTGACATCTGAATACCAAAGTTGTCCACCAGTTAAGAGTCAGGGCTTATTATGGCAAATGACAGATGGAGCTCGGATCTAAGTCCATTTAATGGTGGGTCCAATGAGACCACAGATCCATTTTAAGGTATAAGCATACTTAGGGTGCTTGGGGCTCAGTTGGTAAGCATCTGACCCTTCATCTCAGCTCAGGTCTTGATCTCTTGGTCATGAGTTCAAGCCACACTGGGTTCCACACTGGGTGTAGAGCCTACCTTAAAAAAAAAATGGGTACAAGAATACCTCTGAGATATTGCAGGTTGAGTTCCAGAACACAGCAATAAAACGAATAGCATAATAAAGCAAATTTAAAGAATTTTTTGGTTTCCTTGTACATATGTTATGTTTACACTATAGTATAGTCTATTAGGTGTGTAATAGTATTAATTTTAAAAATATATATACCTTAATTGAAAATATTTTGTTAAAAAATGCTAACCATCTTCTGAGTTTTCAGCAAGTTGTAATCATTGATCACTGATTACTGTACCAAATATAATAATGACAAAGTTCGAAATATTGTGAGAATTGCCAAAATGTGACAGAGACACAAAGTGAGCAAACACTGTTGGAAAAATGGCGCTGACAGACTTACTTGCCACAGGCTGGCCACAAGCCTTCAATTTGTGTGTGTGTGTGTGTGTGTGTGTATATATATATATATATAAAAGGGTGGGGGATGCCTCCTTGAGCATCTGCTTTCAGCTCATGATCAGGGGTCTAGGAACTGAGTCCCCATTGGGCTTCCTGCAGTGAGCCTGCTCCTCCCTCTACCTGTGTCTCTGCCTCTCTCTGTGGGTCTCTTATGAATGGATAAATATTAAAAACAAAAAACAAAAAACTCCACAAAAAAGCAAAGACAAAGACCTCACAATTTGCAAAGTGCAATTAACATTGGTCATGCTTGTAATTTCTTCAGTCCCAAAAGGAAAGAGAAAACATTTACTACCTGGCAAAATTCCCATATTGGCAACCTGACCCATGGAATGAGGGTGATTATGAAGGATGGGCCAAACAAAAGTCCTTGGAACTATCTCCAAGATAGAAGCTCAAAAGAAAAAGAAAAAAAAAAAAAAATCAATACCATACTCCAGCAGGATCTATAGATTGGTTCTGCCATCAAACTTGAGTTATACCAGGGGTGAGCGATTTCTTCCTCATTCCATTTACTCACCATCTTGAATCTTAGAAATTAAGTTGTTTATTGCAAATGCAATCAAATGGTAATTCCAACCTGTGGTTTCAGATGTGGTATCAAAGCAACACAGTCCTTGACCAACACGTAAAAAAAAAAAAAAAGATACACAATTTGGTGGGACGCTTCATCTTGAAGGCAATAGGTACAGTATTTGGAAGTGCTGCTCCATGTAGGTGACCTATAAGGCAGTTTGCTTTGAGTGAAACCCAGACAAGAAAGGTTTCTCAGCAGCCTAGGCTATGTGTGCACTGTCCTGTCACCAGGCCTTAGGATTTAGCCAACAAAATGCTATTAGTGTCTGTGGTACACAGAAATGGAGTCTCCGAGAACTCCAAGTACAAGAATTATAGCCCCAAGTTCTAGGGTTTTAGAAAAAGACCAAAGTATTCTCCATCTGAAAAGCAACTCCTAGCTTGCTCCTGGGCATTGGCACAAACTAAGTTGCAGGACACCAAGTGACTTTAGACTCTATCTGTTGTGAGATCCATATTGTTTGAACCCAATGAACTATAAAATTGGATGTTCAGTGGCATTCCACCGCATAATGGCAGTAGACTAAAGGGGTCCAGGTATTTAAAGGAAATGGTATGAGGTGCCCCTGATGTCTGTGGCACCTCTCCTATCATTCTGTTGGCTTCCTGCCAACCCACACCTACAGCATCCACAGAACCTGGAAGTGTAAGGGGAAAAGCTCCAACCTAGTGTCTGCTGGATGCTATGGAGCCTCCTGCTGATCCACTCTGGTGTCCCCCAAATGGTGAAGAACCACCATTTCAGAGGGCATCTCAGGTTGGGAGGCCTCACGTATAAGCGGCAGGTGTCTGGAAGTCATACTCTTCCTCCTTCACACATTCCACCTGATGTCCTTAGTTCTTTAGTCACAGCTCTTCAGTGACATATATGTCTTCTTTCCATGATCGTACCCATTTCAGAATAGACAAATGACTATATAGGAGTTTTTTTTTTTTTTAATTCAGAAAGAGAGAGAAAGGGAAGAAAATAAAAAAACAAACAAACATTTGTTTAAATAACTATTGCAGAAAAGGAGATCTGGGCTGGATGCTGGGACCTACCTCTTCCAGAAAGGGGATTTATTAATGTTTTAAACAAAACAAAAAGAAGAAAAAGGAACAAAAAAGAAATAAATTATTCTGCTCAATACTGTTTGGCATAATTGCATTGTTTTTTTCATTTTCCGAACACTCCAAACAGCCTCTTCAGGAAGCACTGAGAGGAGACTGGCATGAATGGCTGGTGCCTTGACTCTCTAAAATGGTGGGGGAAGCCCTGAGAGAGGCATTCCAGGATAGGCCCCCCCAAATCCACCCCCACTCGTTGCTCCTCCTACTTTTGGAATTGGGAAGGAACTAAGACTTAGGCTTAAGCTAAGTTCTCAATATATTAACTTTAGGGGTGCCCACTGCCCTGCCCCAATCCTCCTCTAATATACTCCCCTGCTGGTTACCCCAGCCAGCTGCAGGAATTACCCCAATG
Organism: Canis lupus dingo; assembly: GCF_003254725.2. Classification (NCBI taxonomy): domain Eukaryota; kingdom Metazoa; phylum Chordata; class Mammalia; order Carnivora; family Canidae; genus Canis; species Canis lupus. The sequence goes on from NC_064247.1 coordinate 76,530,474, forward strand.
GCCAGGAGGCTGCTTGGTGGTATCAACTAAGATAAAGGGTGGTGTTTGTGTTCCTCATTGTTGGGAAGGGGGATCCTATTAGTGGTTTGGAAGCTTCACAGAAGCACTTTCCCCCTCCGAAACTTCCCCAACCTTGAAGGGTGAGAATATCATCAGCAGCTTCCTCTAGGGACTTAAGCTGGGTTCAGTCTTGGAAGTAACTTCCAGATGTAACTCCTGTTTGTAAGCGTCCCTGCCCTTCTAGAGCTGAAAATGGAAAATGGGTTGGAGAGATGAGGCAGGAAGTGAGCGTGGCAGAGGGAGGGGACGCAGGGGCAGGAGAGGAGACATGCAAGGCGGGCAAGTCAGTCGACTCCTCCCCAGCTAGGATCCCAGCAATTTGCATGGCCAGCCTGGAATTTTAAAAGAATCTTTGTTGGTCAGCCATCCCTGGTAACCTCAAGTTAACTAAATTAGGAGACCAAAGCAAATTCCACCCCCAAGCAAGAGGTTTCCTACTCCTCTTTGGGGTGATGGGCGGAGGAAAACGGTGCATGCACCAGGCAGCTGGGCTCCCCATCTCCAGCCTGCCTTCCTCTCCCTAGAGCCGGCTAAAGACGAGCGAGGAGGGGTAGGGGGTTGGAGAAGCCAGCAGTGCCCCACCCCCCACCCCCAATCCCAGGACGAGCAGGCTGGTGAGGAGGCCCAGGGCTTAAGAAGGGACACTAAAAAAGTTGTGGGCGAACAGTAAGGGGCCGCGAGAGTACACGAGAGTGAGAAGCACCTTACATCTGAAGTGACGGGGCTTCCGGGTCCCCTGCCCTGTTCCTTACCCCTGCGCTCGAGTTAGGCCATCGGCGAACTCCGAGCCCTAGCAACGGGTGAATACAGTTCTAGTTTCCAGGTGGGATGCTCAATGCCCTGGTCAGGAAGGCCATCCCATAGGGTGGCCAAAGGTGGGGATGGGGACAAGGGAGGACGAGGGGACCCACGCTCCACTGCCTTTCTTTGGTGGGTTTACACTCACCCATCTGGGCCCGACAGATAAAGGAAATACGCGGTCTAGAGTGCTCTGAGGCCTGAAAAGGTTTCAGAGGGATCTAGCTCTTCCCGGGGATGAAAGCGCGCTCCCCGGAAACCACCTGATTCCCCCCGGACCTCCAGAAGCGGGAGGCCAACGCCCCCGCCCCCCCGCCCGCCCCGAGGTCGCGAGGGGCCCCCGGCCAAGGGAGGCCCAGCCGCTGCTGCCCCGCACCTTCCCCCCCGCTTCCTCCTCGGTGCCCCTGGCCGAGTACCGCCGACAGGCCACCAACACTCCTCCCGCAGAGCCTGAGGAAAGTACTCCACTGAGGCCGGAACCAACCACTACTCCTTAAAAAGCATAAAATAAAATCCTACCCAAAGCATAGGGGAGTGGGGATTCAGCGGCGGCCGGCCCGCCTCCGAAGGCCATTGATTGGAGGAGACCGGGCCCAGCGCCGGAAGTTCTCCTTGAGTCGCATGATTGGCTGGGAGAAAGAGCCTCCGCTCCCACTGCAGCGCTGATTGGGTGCCAGGCCTGGGCCAGCCCCCAAAGTCTCCTGATTGGCGGGGGACAGCCGGCGCTCGCTGGACTTGCAGCATGATTGGTCCAGACCGCGACTTGGCGTCGCTCCCAGGGCTGGAGACGCCCAACCGGGCGCCGCGCCCTCGCCAAGGCCGCCGCCCTCGGGCTGGCCGGGAGTCCCGGCTGCGGAGCGAGCGTCGCAGCCTCGCGGCTGGGCCGGAAGGGTCGCGGCGAGGCCGGGCTCAGTTGCCTCGGTAGACCTCGATCTTGCTGGCCTTGGCCAGCATGTCGATGATGTGGGCCTCGAAGTCGGCGTCGTGCACTCCCGTCTTCCGGAACTCGCCCGCATACCGGTTATTCTCCCAGTAGTGGTGCCAGTTGCCCCGGCTGTCGGCCCCGAACCCGTACACGTTCACCTGCAGGGGAGGGCGGCGCAGGTCACCCCGCGTCGGGGGCCGGGGGGCCGGGGCGCGGAAGAGCCTCGGGTCGTTGGCAGGCTGGGACACGGCGGCCGCGGCGACCCGACGGCAGGCCAGTTGGCAGAGGCACCGGGGAGGCGGGACACCCAGGCCTGGAGCTGCGCACGCTGCCCGCTGCCCGGGGAAGGCCGCTGCTGCCTGTGGTTTCGTCCGCCCGCCTCCCCGCAGCCCAGACGCCTCAGTCCGGCTAGGACAGCTCCCCAACCCTTGCTAACATCCCTTTCGGTTTTTGTCTTGTTGCTGTCGTTTGCAATGCAGTACTTTGACAGGAAAGCTGGTCAAGTACCCAGGACCACACTGAAGTGGGTGTGCTGGGCGTGAGCACTGCCGAGCGTGCACAGCAGCCCCGCTGGCTAGTGACATGCGGCTCCTGAACCACTGGCCTCCAGCGTTACACCCACAGCCGGCCCAGGGCCCACAGCTGTGGGAGAGGGCCATGCCCTGGAACTGAACTACATTGCTTCCTTTCTATTTATACTTTTGATTATTTTTTTTTTCTTTATGGCATGTAATAACCCATTATGGTGGTAGTCGTCTATTTCCTTTTTAAGTAAATTTAACTTTTCACTGAAGTGATTTAAGATTTGGTAAAATCACCAACGTCGTGAGTTTGGGAAATGAAGATGTATACTTGACAACCTAGAAATGGGGGAAATCAGAGCCACTTGATTTCTGCCTACAAAGCCACATTCCTCTTGCTCTGCTAAGCCCTAAGAAGGACTGACTCCCTCTGATCTGTGGGTGTCCCTATTGTACCCCTAACACTGGGCGACCCACCTCATCACAAACATGCAGGGCAAAGAAGAGCACCAGCATCCCTGTGGAAGGGTACCGCCCGTGATGCTCTGTCCACCGGTCGTGGATGTACTTGAAGAATGCCGGGTTGTAGATCTGAACCTGGCAGGAGAAAAGGTAACAGACCCATGAGGCGCTCTGGGAGCCTGGAGACTCAGGTCAAGGTGTCAGCAGCTTCTGCTTGTTCCTCCATGCTTGCCAGCAGACCTGTTCTTCCATGTTCCCTGGTTCCTGTGGCCTCTGAGGGGGTCAGGCATGCCAGCAGATGTGGGGGACTCAGGGGTCTGGAAGGGCACTGGGGGACACCTGAGCCACTGGACCAGACACACCGTAAGTCAAATCTGCACAGTTTCCTCCAATGAAATGGGGATGAAGAAGGGAAAGGAGGAGGGAGCTTACCTTTTCTTTGTCCACTCGAAGGAAGGACTTCACTGGCGCATAGGTGCTGTAAGCAGAAAGATAAATAACATTTAGGTGGCTCTTGGGATCTAGAAAGGCCCAGAGATGCCTTTCTTCCCTCTCAGGTCTGAGTGATGACAGCCTTAATACAGGTGCCTTGCTTCCAGACTGCTTCCCCATAACACATCACTGCAGTACCTTGCTCAGAAACCTTCAGAGGCTACCCATGTCCTTCAGGATAAAATAGAATGTTTTAGACAAACACTGGGGCCTTCTATTATCCAACCTCAACTTTGGTTTCCACAATACTCAGCTGTGAACTCTCCTCTTGATTTAGCCAATCATCTCATACCTACCATGTCTATGTCTTAGTTCTGCCCACAACGACCCTCTCACTACTATCCTCACATTTGGCACAAATCCCTCCTTCCTATTAATTAGCCCTTATGTCTCCCAAATATAAGATAAAGTCAGAAAACCGTAACTTTGTGTTTAAAAAAATACATGGCAGGACGCCTGGGTGGCTCAGCTGGTTGATCAACCGGACTGGGCTCCAGTCATGATCCCAGGGTCCTGGAATCCAGCCCCACATCAAGTTCTGTGCTCAATGGGGAGTCTGCTTGTCTCTCCTTCTCCCTCTCCCCTTCCCCATCATGTTTTCTCTGTCTGTCTCAATTATTTTTTTAAAGAATTTTTAGTTATTTATTCTAGGGAGAAAGAGAGAGAGTAAGCATAAGTAGGGGGAGGAGCAGAAGGGGAAGCAGACTTCCCGTTGTGCAGGGAGCCCAATGCAGGGCTTGATCCTAGGACTCCAGAATCATGACCTGAGCTGAAGGCAGATACTTAACTGACTGAGCCACCCAGGCGCCCCTCAAATAAGTAAAATCTTAAAAAAAAAAAATGTGAGAGATACCTGGGTGGCTTAGTAGTTGAGCATCTGCCTTTGGCTCAGGTTGTGATCCTGGAGCCCTGAGATCGAGTTCTACATCAGGTTTACCACAGGGAGCCTGCTTCTTCTGCCTATGTCTCTGCCTCTCTATCTCTCATGAATAAATAAATAAAATCTTTCAAAAAATAGAAATTTAGGGATCCCTGGGTGGCTCAGTGGTTTAGTGCCTGCCTTTGGCCCAGGGTGTGATCCTGGAGTCCCGGGATCGAGTCCCACATCGGGCTTCCTGCATGGAGCCTGCTTCTCCCTCTGCTTGTGTTTCTGCCTCTCTCGAATAAATAAATAAAATCTTTAAAAAAACATAAATTTAAAAAAATGTGGTGACAAGGGCGCCTGGGTGATACAGCTGGTTAAGTGTCCGACTCTTGGTTTTGGCTTTTCTCCTTCTCCCTCTGCCCCTCCTACTTGTGCTCTCTTGCTTAAAAAAAAAATTTTATTTTATTTTTTATTTTTTTTTTTAAATTTTTATTTATTTATGATAGTCACAGAGAGAGAGAGAGAGAGAGGCAGAGACACAGGCAGAGGGAGAAGCAGGCTCCATGCACCGGGAGCCTGACGTGGGATTCGATCCCGGGTCTCCAGGATCGCGCCCTGGGCCAAAGGCAGGCGCTAAACCACTGCGCCACCCAGGGATCCCAAAAAAAAAATTTTAAAAAGATTTATTAAAAAAATATGGTGACAGCAGGCAAAAAATGGAAACAGCCTAATTGTTCACTGATGGATGAATAGATAAATAAAATATGGTATATCCACATAATGGAATACTATCCAGATTCTAAAAGGAATGAAATCTTGTATATGCTAAAACATGGATAAACCCTGAAAACATTATGCTAAGTGAAATAAGCCAGACACAAAAGAACAAACACTATAATTCCACTTACATGAAGTATCTACAACAGTCAAATTATGAAGAAAAAAGACTAGTGGTTAGCAGGGGCTAGGTAGTGGGGGATATGGAGAGTTCCTGTTTAATGGGTACAATTTCCATCTGAAATTATGAAAAAGTTCTGGAGATGGATAGAGTGATGTTTGCACAATAAAATAAATTATTTAATGCTACTGAACCATATGGTTAAAATATATTTTATGGGGGATCCCTGGGTGGCTCAGTGGTTTAGTGCCTGCCTTTGGCCCAGGGCGTGATCCTGGAGTCCTGCATCAGGCTCCCTGCATGGAGCCTGCTTCTCCCTCTGCCCGTGTCTCTGCCTCTCTCTCTCTCTCTCTCTCTCTCTCTATCATGAATAAATAAATAAAATGTTTATATATATATATATATATATATATATATATATATATATATATATAATGTTACATACAGTTTTTTGGCTTATTTATATATATATTTTAATGTATTTTTTAAATTTTATTTATTCATGAGAGACAGAGAGAGAGAGAGAGAGAGAGGCAGAGACACAGGCAGAGGGAGAAGCAGGCTCCATGCAAGGAGCCCAATGTGGGACTCGATCCCGGGTCTCCAGGATCACACCCTGGGCAGAAGGCGGCACTAAACCGCTGCGCCACCGGGGTTGCCCTTATTTTTATTTTTGATGGAGAATGTGGGCAGTGACCTGAAAAAGGTAATTTTTACTTATTTTTAGTTTTTAAATAATCTCTACACCCAAGATGGGGCTTGAACTCACGACCCCGCGAATCACATGCTCCACTGACAAAGCCAGCCAAGTGCCCCATATGTTATATACATTTACTCTCACACACACACACACACACACACACACACACACACACAGGATGAGACAGTAGGTTAGTGGTTGTTGCCTAGGGCTGTGGGGCAGGGGATGGAGGGAGTGAGGGTGATGCTAAGGGGTGCAGAGGTATCTTTAGATCTTTCATCTTCATCTTTAAGAAGATGAAATAATTCTAAAATAATTTGTGATGGTTATATAACACTATATTTAATAAAAGCCATTGACTTGTATACTTTAAATGTGTGGCTTGAATGGCATTTGAATTAGATCTCAATAAAGCTGTTAAAAATACTTGGTGATGAAACTAATGAAACATGCACCAACTAGACTTCAGTTAAAAAAAAAAAAAAAACTTGGTGAATTGAATTTCCTGAGGCTTTTACCTGTGATTGGGCAACTGCCTCTAAAGAAAACTCTTAGAAGGCAGAGCTCCCACAGTCAGAAGCCACCTCCTGGAAAGGAGACCAAAATTTTCCCTCCCCTTTTTACCACCAGCTGGCTGTCACTATGTAGGAAGTGACAGTGAACAAGGGGTGGCCTCATCTAACCCACAATTTTGGGTCCTCCCTCTGAATGCCTCCCTCCTCACCAGCCCCTCTTGGTCAAAATATTCAGTTAAAGGAAGTCTAAGAGCCAATCCCTAGGAAGACTTTTCTCAAAATGCTCCTGTCTACCCATATTCCATTCCCAGGGGGCAGAGTGACTTACAATCTGATTTGCCCTGTGGACAAAGCGCTGGCAATCCATAGTAGGTCCAGAGCTTTGAAGGGCACCAACACAAAGCTGACGTTGGCAGGAAGGTTCTTGGCACTCTCGGGGTACATGAAATGGTGGGTAGTTCGGCTGCCAACATCCTGCTCAAAGCCCACGGTTGGCGCCTGATTCATCCTGCAGGGACAAGGAGGTGACATGAGAAAAAGTCTAGCCATGAAAACTGGTACAAGATTTTTAGAGGACAATTGGTGCTAGCCATCAAAAATGTGAATGAATGGGTGGGGGATTCCTGGGTGGCTCAGCGGTTTAGCACCTGCCTTCGGCCCAGGGTGTAATCCTGGAGTCCCAGGATTGAGTCCTGCATTGGACTCCCTACATGGAGCCTCTTTCTTCCTCTGCCTGTGTCTGTGCCTCTCTCTCTCTCTGTGTCTCTCATGAATAAATAAATAAAATCTTTTTAAAAAAATGTGAATGGGTGTACACTTTGACCCAGTAATTCTATTTATAGATATCCTACAAAAATGGTTGCATAAATCTGCAAAGACATATATAAAGATATTCAGTGCATTATTTTTTACAGTAGTGAAAAAGAGAATCAATTTAACAATAAAGAACTGGTCAGTGCATTTTGGCACACTCACATATGGAATACCATGTAGCCATGAGAATGAATGAACCAGATTTATATGTGCTAATAAATAAGTCCAGTGAAAAAAACAAGTAGTGTGAGGTATCCATCCCCTTCTTTCCTTTTCATACATATCTTTTGAATACTACTATGTGCTGCAGAGGGAGTTAACAACTCACAAAAGGAAAACTTAAAACTAGATAGTGTGAAACCATTTTGTGTAAAAATAGAAAAAGAGGCAGAAAGAGAGAAAGGAGGAGGAAAGAAAAACATACTTTTATATATGAATATAACAAAACCTGGAAGAGTACTAAAATTGGTTAAAAAAAAAAAAAGGTTACTACTCTTGGGAGATGGGATGGGGAGGAGTAATTCATCTTTTAGTGTATACATTTCTGGACTTTTCCCCCCCAAGAACAGGCACATATTTAACTTTTTTTTTTTTTTTAAAGAAAAGAACAGTTTTCTACAGCTTCAACCTTACCTGGCTGTTCTGTTTTCTTTCCTAGAAGACAGTAGAAGTGCATAAGAAGCTGAAGTGTTCCTGGGCCAGATGACAGCCTCTATGCCGCCAGCACCAGCCCCTCCACCCCTGTATTTCAGCTTCTAGCTGCCTTTCTGTCCAAGGCCAAGAGGGATGCTCCGAATTCTGGCAGTACCCACTTTGGCTGTCCCCTGGTGATGTGCAGTGTGGATCTGTTTCTCCCACACTGCCATGGAGGAACTCAGAAACCCAGAGCAGGCTTGCCACCCTCCTGGGTATAATAAGCCAAGAAGGCTTTTACTGCCTTTCAACCAGTGCAAAACACAGGATCAATAAAATCAAGCTCCCTCTTTTGGCGAGCATCTTCAAAACAGGTGATTCAGCTTTGAACATAAACATGTTGGTCTTTTCTGCTGTGACTGTTTATGAGAACATTCCTGTCTTGTGTGAACCACTTTGCAGAATCATGACTACCCAGGGAGGTGACCATAACCTTGCCTTCCAGTGGGGAAAAAGGGACCCGGAAGAGAGGAAACAAAGTCTCCATGTGCTTTCCCTGCTTTTTATGCCTATTATGTAAAACCAGTATGAACATTACCTGTCCTTAAAATGGCTGGCACCACTTAGCTGGGCTGAATGAAGACCAGTCACTGGGGCTCCCACAATGCCTTCCTCCTGCTCCTCTCCCATTGGTAGCATGACATAGTAAAAGCATGTCCAGGGTACTCCACCACTGCTGGTCATATTGCTGTACCTCCTACCTCTCTGGTTCCCTTCCCTTCAGGAACTGGAGAGTGGTGGGGCTGGGAAGCCATAACTGAGAGGTGGCCTGATTTGGAACCATATAGTGAGTCTTTGTTCTTGGCCATTTCAATTCTAGTCTGGTTCAAGCAGATGCCTCAAATCTTCTCTGTAGGACCAACTATACTCTATTTCATTAGGTTAACTGAACTGCCCTCTGCCTCCTGTCTGGGTGCCCCTCTGTTCTCCTGGTCTTTAGAGTTCAGAGATTTTGTCTCTTAAAATAGCCTAGAAGTAGCTTTCCCCATGCATTAATGACAGTTTGCTGGGGCTACGATGGCTCTACATACAGCACTAGTGTCCTACGTCACCACAGCCAGAGTCTGGATCTGCTTTCTGCCACATCAGCCCTGGGGTCTGTGAGAAGCAGAGCAGTTTGGAGAGAAAGCCTTAAAAGGGATGGTGTTTCTCAGCTACCTGGTATATGTAAGGGGATAGCAGGAGTTGGAACACCTGAGTTGGTGTTGGTGATACTCAAGTAGGCTGGGGTCTGGACTGGGCGGGAGCTGGGGTCAAGGTTCACACTGGTGAGTACCTAAGAAACAAACCTCATTTCACCTGACATGGAGAGGCCAAACTGGTCCCACAGATCAAAGGGCTACAAGTACCCCAGGTTGGCCTCTGAAGACAATCCACCTCCCTCATCTGTCTTTTCCACTGCATCTGCAGCCACAGTTGTGACAAAGTCCCTTCTTAGACCTTCCACCTTCCTTGGGTCCCTCCCACTTGTTGGGCAGGCACCAGATTTCAAAAGTCTAGGGATGAATGGAGAAAGAAGTCCAAAAAGATGTTTCAGAGCCTCCAAGGTAGAGGGTAGGAACAGGGCATGCTTTTGAGGACAGGATATTGCATTAAGGCTCTGATTCATTCTGGAGAAGCCAAGCCCTGGAAAGGGGCCAGAGCAGGATGGAGGATGAACTACATCTCCATAACTCAGGAGAAAAACATTCTAGGATTCTATCTGTTCCTGGTTGCCTCCACCCACCAAAGCACCTGAGAGCAAAGGCACAGGAAGGGTGGATGTGGATTCATGCTTAGGGTTTGATATCTGGTCACCTAGTCTCTTTGATTCATTCACATATTTATGGTGAGCCTACAATCTGCCAGGCACTTGTTTGAGGAGTTGTGGATCTATCTGCTGGCTGGCTGAGGCAGGACCAGCTCGACTTCATTTGGAGTTGCTAGCAGGGCTCAGAAGACATAGAGGAGGAGGCAGTTGGGGAGTGGCGTAGGCAAATATGGATAACAGCTGTCATCTCACTGTAACTCAGCTCAGTGGGGTTTTATGTTGGTCCTGTTTCCAGGGAGCAGGGAGGTCTCCTCACTGGTTCCAAACCAAGACATGCCTATAAGTAAAGAATCACCTCCAGTACCATCTAGCTCTTTGTACAGATCAGCAAAAAAACAAAACAAAACAAAACAAAAAAACAATTCAATCTGGGTCAGCCCTTCCACAAAACATAAATCAGGTACTATCCAGATGTCATAGTAGCCAAGCTTTTTTTGTCTGCTTCCACCCTGGAGCTTCTCAACCATCACCCACATGCATAATGAAAGCATCTACTTGGTACAGGTGGCAGGGCATGGATGGCAGGAGCTTCAGGCACTCAAGAGCATTTCTCTGGGCTTCTGGAATGTCCCAGGGCTGCACAGAAGTGATGAACGTCTCATTTCCCACTTTCTTGGCCACTGTGTCTGGATGGAGAGAGCTCCTTCTCCAGCAACCAGCTTGCCTCCCTCACATTCTGAAAGCCAGCAACTGGGCAGGGGGGAGGGGGGGGAGGGGGCGACTCTCAGGTGGCTCTGGGTTCCTGGATGGGGCCTAGCATCCCTCCTCTCCCCCACCCCTTACCATTCTCAACATGAAAAAGGTTTTTGCAAGGAACGGGTGAAAAGCCTCAGAGACATACGGCTGCCTTGGTGTTGCCATGGAAACAGCAACAGTTTCTAAGACAAAGCCCTTCCTTCTGCCTCCTGGGGAACCTGGTCTTTCTGCAATGCTCATCCTAAGAGATGGTTAGTGAAAACTGGGCGTTTTCAGCATCTTTACTCTCAAGGCTCTTCTTCCACCAAGGAGTGGGATGGAAGGATCCCTACTTTGGCATTTCCTGTCCCCAAGTCTAGGGAGGAAGTCAGAAAACACAGGTTCAGGAGCAGAATATGCAGCTCATGTTCAAGTTACAAGTCTACCACCTAGGGACACCTGGATAGCTCAGTTAGTTAAGCATCCCACTCTTGATCTCCGCTCAGGTCTTAATCTCAGAGTGGTGAATTCAAGCCCTGTGTTGGACTCCATGCTAGGTGTGGTGCCTACTTAAGAAAACAAAACAAAAACCAAGTCAAACATCTAGTCTCCAGGGATCCCTGGGTGGCTCAGCGGTTTAGCTCCTGCCTTCGGCCCAGGACGTGATCCTGGAATCCCGGGATCGAGTCCCATGTCAGGCTCCCTGCGTGGAGCCTGCTTCTCCCTCTGCCTCTGTCTCTGTTTGTCTCTCTGTGTCTCTCATAAATAAATAAATAAATGAATAAATTAAATTAATAAATAAAATCTTAAAAAAAGAAATCTAGTCCCCGCTCACCTCCAGGCTCATAGCTCTGTTTTTGTCTGAAATGAACGCCCTCCTAACTCCTCTGCTTCCCTCAGGCTGGGTACAGATGTCCATTAAATGAATATGCCCCCACACAATCTAAGCCTTATGAAATAAAGGTAGGAGACAGCAGCCCAGAGCAAGCTCTGCCCAGGACCTCTGCCTTCTCTGAGTCTGCCAGAAGGAAACATCTGTGGTTATTAAGCAAGACACTAGTGTGGGGCTCTCACTCCCGGCCCAGCACTGAGGGGACCCAGCAGGTGAAAGGACCGCTGCTGGGACTTTTCACCAGAAAACACCAGGAGTCTACTCCCAGCCCTTTTAGGAGTAGACTCCAGTTCAGAGCTAGAAACTGAGTGCTGGCCTCAAGCAAGAATGGTGTACAAATTCTGGCTCCCCATCTACCCAACAAATAAGCCTGAAACTCGGGCCTTTATCGAAGGTTCTGGTATCCGAGACAGCAGCGGCAACTCCTCCACTGCCAGACAAGACTAAGGAGGCCAGTCCCTCCCTCTGGAGGCCTGTCCTGGGCCCGTCCCTGCGGCTCCCCAGGGCTCACCTCATGATGAAGTTATGCCCATCCACATCTGGGCCGTAGCCAGAGCCCCGCAGGTTGCCTGAGTTCCCCACTACCGCACAGCGCCGGCACTGGTGGGGGTCCCGGAAACGGTAGGGGTTCTCGCCTGGTACTATCTGGAACAGCTTCTCCAGTACCTCGTTGGTGTTGTGTGACTTGAACTGGGGCTGCAGCATCTGTGGACGTGAGGGGAGAAGGAAGGAGGGGGGATTATGCAAACAGGGAGGAATTCCTGCCTGCTGCCCTCACCGTCCAGTCTCAGAGAGAGCAATTCTCTCTGAACAGTTGAGGATGTTCCCCTTTTCAACAATGGTACAACATCCCCTTCAAGACTGGTGCCCTGCTCATCAGGAGTACTCTAATGCACTAGAGGGGCTCAGGGGTCAAGTGTTTCTGCAAAGCAAAGAAACTTCTGGGCTTGTCAAGCCTCCAGAGGCCCCTGCTCTGCTGTACTCTCAGGGGAGCTATGAGTCAGTCATTTTGAGGTGCAGTTAGCAGAGAAAACCCTGTGAAGTTCAGGGGCTCATTCCAAACCAGCCTACAGAGGGCGCCGCTGGGACTCAGCCTGAGGGCCCAGAGTTACAAAAGCCTCATCTGAGGCAATATCCAGGGATAACTGGAGACACCCCCTGAGCCCTGGAGGACAGGAGGCGGGAAGGCAGTGAAATATAGGAATTCTTTCAAAGTCAGAATGGCTGGAATCAAACTGGTTCCCTGCTCTTCCCACCACCAGTGACCGCAAAAGACTGTGACAGGAAGCTGGGGCAGCCCTCAAATGCCTACGTGCCAGGCAAGCAAAGCTCAGGAGTGAAGAGGCAGATGGGGCTTATGGCAAACAGGAGGCCTCCTCAAAAACAAGTGACATCAGCCAATGTTGCCATGTGGTATTGTGAGCCCAAAAGGACCAAATTTTCCAGTTTTTTGAGAAGCTGAAAATATAGATTTCATGTGAAATATCCTGATTTCTAAGTGTTGGTAACTATTGCAAATATTTTTTAAATATTTACAAGGGCGCCTGGGTGGCTCAGGTGGTTGAGCAGCCAACTCTTGATTTCAGCTAAGGTTGTAATCTCAGGGTCCTGGGATCAAGCCCCACTTTGGGCTCTGTGCTTAGCACAGAATCTACTCCAGATTCTCTCTTTTCTCTCCCTCTACCCCACCCCTGTTTGAGTGTTCTTTCTCTCTAAATAAATAAAATCTTTAAAAAAATTTTTTGGGGGGCAGGCTGGTGGCTCAGCGGTTTAGCGCTGCCTTCAGCCTGGTGCCTGATCTTGGGGACCTGGGATCTAGTTCCACGTCGGGCTCCCTGCATGAAGCCTGTTTCTCCCTCTGCCTGTGTCTCTGCCTCCGCCCCCACCCCCCATGAATAAATAAATAAAATCTTAAAAAATTTTTTTTAATTTAAAAAAATTGAACAGACTGGACTTGATCCACAAGCCACAGATCAGTAAGGTAGAAACTAGGGTGTTAAAATGCTCTGTGGGGGGTGTCTGGGAGGCTCAGTCAGTTAAGCATCTGACTCTTGGTTTCTGCTTAGGTTGTGATCTCAGAGTTGTGAGGCTGAGCCCTATGTTGGCCCTGCAATGGGCATGGAGTCAGCTTGAGGGTTCTCTTTTCCCCTCTGCCCCTCCCCGCTTCTTCTCTTAAAAAAAAAAAAAAAAAAAGGCATAAAAAGCTCTGTATTCTGAGCCATAACACAAGGATTATAACTAAGCAGGAGCTGATCAGGGGATACCATAAATGAAGGAGACCACATAGGCCTGCTTCTCTGCCTCTCCTCTGCACACAGGAAATCCCCTAAGAACAAGAACACAAACTGAGTGTGGAAGGGAAGCTTAGCTCTGACACAGGAATTTCTAAGTTCATAGCAAAGAGGGTGGCTGTGAGGAGTGAGAGCAGTGGTTTCTGCTGTGTCTTGGTCAAGGAACATGCTTGGTGCTTAAACTGCCCTGAGTTCCATTTCTATGGGAAGAAGGAGGCTTGGCCTATCCATAGGTCTACATCTGCCTAGAGTCCTGTTCTGCTCTTGATGACCACTACAGAGACCCATAACCTTGGGCAAGCCCTGTGCACAATCTGAACCATGATTTTCCTCACAAAATGAAGGCTGTGACTATGATTAACAAGCAGAACCCTTCAAAAGCTCCAGGCTGTTACAGGATTGGCCTGTGGGGCTCCTGATGATCCTTGCTCTGTAGATCTCCCCATTCTTAGGGACTCAGACAGTGGGTCAGGAAGTGGGATCTGTAAATTATTCTGATAAGCCTGATCACAGGAGCTCATCCTTATTGCTTCTCTGAATGTGAGAAACAGGGGAGTCATCATCCTCCCCATATGCCAGCTGGGGAAACCAGGAGCCATGAGCTGCTTCCCAAGGCCGCCAGTGGGGAATGTAGGTAGCCTCTGGGCCCCCAGGCTAAGTACCAATGTTGTTCTACCTGACACGACTGGCAACCAGATGGCCTTGGCAGAGCCTGGGGTGTGATACTCCAGAGATGACAGGGATGGAAGGCCAATTAAAAGCAGCTGAAAGGGGACAGGATCCAAAAGGGCAGGGAGCCTTGAACACGCCTGTCCTGTCATCCCCTCCCCTTCATTTCCCTTATCACCCATAGGAATTGACAAAGTTTTCTTACCCTGACCCGGAAGAAAGTCTTTCCCAGCAATTGTAAAAAGTCAAATAAGTGGCCCTCATGGTGTTTAAAATTATTGTGAGCCAACGTTTACAAATTAGGATAGTACACACAAAACAGTGGACTTCTAGGTTCTCTTAAAGGGTCAGAAGACCCAGCAATGATAGGTCACATCCCTGAAAGAGCACCAGTTGCTGCAGCTGAGTGGCTCCCTTCTTTATAAAGGGCAGACCGACCTTTTCCCTGCCATAATCCTTACCTTTCACCATCTTCCTCCTTGGGGCCTATTTCTCCTAGTTACCTCCCTGGCTACTAGGTATTTCTGGTCTCCTTGACCCTACAGACACTAGAAAACAGTTCTCTCCTTCCAGGCCAAAGCTCATCCTGCCTTTCAGAATCTGTGACCCTAGTAGGTGGCTCTGGTCAAATGAACGTAATATTTTGTCAAGGCTCTGGAGGTTCAAATCCCAGCAGGGGCTTGAAGAGTGACTCCCAAACAGGGGCCAGCAAAGGGGAGGCAGGAGGGGCTGCAGCTCTCACCATCCACCACCTCTGGACATCTGGAGGCAGATCCATATTCTCTCGGGTCCACACAGGGGAAATGTTGCTGTTGAAGTGGCTGTCAAACCAGTCAGAGGCGCCAGTGTCACCCATGCAGCGGCGGCAGGCACAGCTCTTACCGGTGAGCCCCTCCTTGCTGAGGCGCTGCAGACCAGCATAGCCAGGCACCAGCTTCACCCGGTGGGTACCGCCCAGGGC
Organism: Canis lupus dingo; assembly: GCF_003254725.2. NCBI lineage: Eukaryota > Metazoa > Chordata > Mammalia > Carnivora > Canidae > Canis > Canis lupus. Next base: position 76,545,514 of record NC_064247.1, read on the forward strand.
CCCTGAGTCCAGGTAGGGCAAGGTGGCCATGCTGTGGTGGGAGTAGGTAAAGAGCAGTGACATGATGAACACCAGCAGGAAGGCCACAGAGAGGAACCACACCCGCAGGGAGCACTTCATGGTTTGGCGCCCCGGGGGGCTAGACCACCAGCCTGGTGGGCGGGTGGGTGTCACCGTGGCCACTCCCTTCCCAGCCCACTGATGGGCCAGCCACAGTGTAGCCTGCGTCTCCTGGCACCACGTGCAAAGGGCATAGGGGCACGTGCTGAGGAGGGAACAGAGGCAGGGGTCCCTTACCACACCCTCCCTCAATGTAAGAGAAAGCACAGTAGGCAGGAGTGGCTCTCCTGTCCCTGAGTCACTCGGGTGCCAGCTTATGGCCTCATCGGGTCTCTCTGTCACTAGCTGGGCCACAGAGGCTCTGACTCTCCTAATGCCCTGGTGAGGGGGAGGTCAGTCCATCCCAGCTCTCTAGTCCCTTGGAGCTGCTGGCTGCCAGCTCTGGGGGCCCCACTCTTTGGTGGCTCGAAATGGTCCAGTCTGGAGCATTCGGGGTCCTTGTGGTTCATGAGCAGACACGGAGGCGGCCCCTCGTCCCCTGCAGTGGGGAAGCCCTCGAACCCCAATCACAGCAGAGAGCCCATGGGCTTCAAGTGGCCTGGATTCCATCCGAGAGTCGTCCCCACCTCAGCTGGCCCTCCTGGCCTACCCCCTCCACCAGAGGAGGAAACAAGGCCCCAGTCCTGAGAGGAGAAACCCAAGAAGCTCCACGGGTGTCGGAAGACTTTGCTGCAGAGACCAAGATCCTCCTGGCAGCAGGTTCTGCCCTTCTGCTTCCCATTCGAGGTGTTGGTCCCTTCTCCTGATGGTCACAGCCCCAAATGTGGTTGCTGAGGCGTTTGCGGTCCTCCAGGGCCTGGGAACAGCTGCTGCTCAGCAGGGACCTGCTTTGAATGCTGTCTGGGTCAGCTGAGCGTGTGCCGAGCTCCCTGCCAGGGCCTGGGCCTCCTTGGTGCCACTGGCCCAGCGTTGCAGGCAGGCTGCTATGCCCATCCCCACTCCCCTGAGGCCTGCTGTCCTGCTGTTAGCTCGTGCTAGCAGTAATCCCCTGGCAGGTTCCCCCTCACTCGTCAGGCACCAGGCTGCCGCAGCATGACCCTAAAATTGCAGAAAGAAAAAGTAATGTGCAGATAAATTGCACACACACACACACACATGCTCTCTCCCAGCCCTGCCCCCACATCCCAGAGAGGACAAAGCCAGCAGCAGAGGAGACGCCTATTTAACCAAAGGGTGGACGAAAGAAAGGGCTCTCCCCTTTACCCACCCATAGATAGCTCTCAGGGGCTGCAGAGGAAAAGATTAGCCTGCTCTCTCACTTATTAGCCAGAAAGTAAACAAGGACATAAAATGACTTCCTTGGAGTCCATGGCAAGTCACTGGCAGAACCAGGTTTAGAAAGTTCCTAGTGTAACTATGTAAGGTTAATTTCAGGTGAAACTGAAGAGAAAATGGTACAGAAGAAAAATCACAGGAGACTGAAGATATGGCTCCCTACCCTGGTGTTCTCTACCCTCTGAGTACCTGTGACAAGCTCTTCTGAGCAAGAGGTCATTGGGGGAGGACTGGGCCTCTGACCTGGGATTTGCCTTCTCCTCTCTTGACCCTCTATGGGCTCTAGATGAGGCATTTCTGGGTTAGTTCAGTTAACCATTAACAATCCTTCCAACTCTAGTATCAGGGAGAGATCCTGTCAGGATACAGAAGTGCTGGGCTCAGTGCCCCCACCACACAGCCAGCACTCTGGACAGCTGCCTTCGTCTATATGTTACAGATGAAATGAATGCCAGAGCCCCTGGGGCACGGACAATCTGAGGCCTTGTGCTGCCCTGGTGGGCAAGAATAGGGAGAAAAGCTAGCAGTTTGGGGATGGGCCCTGAGAAAAGGAGTCTGAATCCATGCCCTGTGCAAGGGAGCCTGGGTAAGAGTCAGGCACAAGGCTGAGAGCAGAGGCCCTGGGCCTTGGCTCCATGCCACGGGGATCACTTAAATCTGGCCACCTGCCTGTCCCCACCAGCTCTTCTTCAAATCCTGCTAGCCCTGGTTCTGACCAGTCCTGGGGCCTCAAGGCCCCTTGCTGACAGCTCAAGCTCCAGCCAGCCTTTCCAGAGTCCTCTGGCTGCTGCTCCTCTGAGACTGTGTTCAAGAACCTCAGCTGCCCCCTCCACACATGGCAGCTCAAATTTCTGGAGCCAAGCCAAACCACAAAGCCATCAGGGAATGGAACTAGCATGTTCCAATAAGGAAAACATTAACTGGGTGGGGAAATAATGTTCACAGAAGTAAAGGAACTTGCCTAAGGTCACAATCTTGTGAGTAGAGGTGAGATCTGTGTCCAGGTCTATCTGGTTCCAAAGGCTGTGACTGGCCAGGGCACAGAAAAAGGCCTGTGAATTCTTTCAACTACCAAAGGGCTCTGGGACAAGTGACAAGGAGACATGGAAGCTGGTTCCCAAGGTCACGAGTAAAGCTTCCCTCTCACCCAGGACATCTGGCTCCAATGTACTTTACTTCTGATGTTTTATTGCACCCATTTGGAAGGCCAGACTCCAAGGCATGGCCTTTTGCTGATTGTCTGTAAATAGGAAGCCAGGTCATTGTCCCTTCCCATTCTCCCTTTGCCCCTTTCCACACCCAACATTTAAGTGAAAGAATTTGAGGTTTTACAGGTGTTGCTCCCAACATCCTGGGGCCTGGGAGCACCAACCTTGAGGGGAGTGGCCCAGGGAGGCATGACTTTCCAAGGGGCCTCTCCACAAAGACCTGGTTTCTGATGGACAGCCCACTGTGGCCACTGAAAGCAGGGGCTGGGCAGAAGCCAGTACGGAGAGGTCTCCCCCGATGGGGAAGTCAGTAACTCTTTGGGATTCTAACTCAATAAAGGAAGCACCTGAGGTAACAGGCTGCTTTGTGGGGGAGAGGAAAAGCTCTAGCTTCAACAAGGTGTTTGGGAAGAGCAGAGAAGTAGAGTAACCAGGAAAGCCCCTGCTTTGTGAACTCCATGGCCAGGAGCCTGAGTGGCTCAACATGAGTTGGGGGCAAAGACACAAGGAAGAACTGTTGCCGAGACCAAGAAACATTAGAGACCCTTAGACATGCACCTCAAACCCCAGAAGTCACCCAGTGCTGACCCTGTGAAGTGCTTTCATGCACCTTGTTTCCTCCAGTGGAATTCCTGTGCCCTCCAATTGCCCACTGCCTAATTCTGATTTCTCCCCTCACAGCTGCCCTGATCATTCACATTAAGCCCATGCATACACACATCAATATATAAAAATTGAAGGGAGGACACGCACTCTGGTACCACAAAGGGAATCAGATCAGGCTTCTGGTGCTACCTGGCTGCTGGGGAGTTGTTTGTTCATTCCACAGATATTTAATAGACCAGCGGTGGGCCACAGGGACAGTGTGGGACAGGACACACCCATCCTGTCCTCACAGAGCTTCTGTCTAGGTGCAAATACAAAGGGAAATTATAAAGACCCCTGAGAGAAAACAAAGAGTGCAAAAAGAATAAGAAGGAAGCAAGCCTGACCTGTTAAAACAGAGAACAAGAAGACCCGTGAAGCAGGAGATGGTGGCGAGGGTGGCGGAGAGGAAAGCAGAGCCAGCCAGAGAGCTTTGAAGGGATTAGGATTTATTATGAAGCTGATGGCAGGGTTTTTGTTTTGTTTTGTTTTGTTTGATGGCAGGGTTTTGAAGAGGGCTGTGTCATGACCTGATTTACATCTTAAAATGGAGGAATTTTTGTTTTAATTCCAGTATAGTTAATATACAGTGTTACACTAGTTTTGGGTGTACAAAACAGTGAGTCAACACTTCTATACATCACCCCATGGTCATCAGGGCAAGTGCCTTCCTTAATCCCCATCACCTGTTTCACACATCCCTCCACCCACCTCCCCTCTGGTAACCATCTGTTTGTTCTCCACAGCTAAGAGTCTGTTTCTTAGTTTGTCTTTTTTCTTTGCTCATTTATTTTGCTTTTTAAATTCCACATATGAGTGAGATCATGTGGTATTTGTCTTTATCTGACTTATTTCACTTAGCATTATACTCTCTAGCTGTATCCACATTGTTGCAAATGGCAAGGCTGCATGCTTTTTTATGGGTGAATAATATTCCTTTTTGGGTGAATAATATTCCGCTTTTTTATATATACATATATCACATCTTTTGTATACATTCATCAATGGATGCTTGGGCTGCTTCCATAATTTGCCTATTTTAAATAATGCTGTGATAAACATAGGAATGCTTGTATCCCTTTGAATAAAAACACTATTTTATATTCTTTGGGTAAATACCTAGTAGTGTGATTGCTGGATCATAGGGTAGTTCTATTTTTAATTTTTTGAGGAACCTTCATACTGTTTTCCACAGTGGCTGCACCAGTTTGCATTTCTACCAAGTGCACGAGGGTTCCTTTTTCTCCACATCTTCGCCAACACTTGTTGTTTCTTGTGTTTTTGGTTGTAGCCATTCTGACAGGTGTGAGGGGATAGCTCATTGTGATTTTGATTAGCATTTCCCTGATGATGAGTGATGCTGATCATCTTTTCATGTATCTATTGGCTATCTGGATGCCTTCTTTAGAGGAATGTCTGTTCATGTCTTCTGCCCATTTTTTAATTGAATTATTTGTTTTTTGGGTTTTGATTTGTATAAATTCTTTATATATTTTGGTACTAACCCCTTTATTGGATATGTTATTTACAAATACCTTTTCCTATTCCACAGGCTGTCTTTTAGTTTTGCTGATTGTTTCCTTCATTGTGCAGAAGCTTTTTATTTTGATATTGTCTCAATAGTTTTCTTTTAAAGATTTTATTTATGTATTCATGAGAGAAATAGAGAGAGAGAGAGGCAGAGGCAGAGACACAAGCAGGCCCCATGCCGGAAACCCAACATGGGACTCAATCCGGGGTCTCCAGGATCACACCTTGGGCTGAAGGCGGCGCTAAACCCCTGAGCCACCCAGGCTGCCTGTGTCCCAGTAGTTTATTTTTGCTTTTATTTCCCTTCCCTCAGGAGACATATATAGAAAAATGCTGCTATGGTCAATGTCACAGATATTACTTACTGCCTGTGCTCTCTTCTAGGACTTTTATGGGAAAATAACAAAAAATAACAGTACCCAGAGTTGGGAGAAGATATGGAGTATTAACACTCACACACCACTGTTGGGACAATAAATTGGTACAATGCTTTGGAAAATAATTTGGCATTACTTAAAGACAGACATAAGTATATCCCAGTGGTGTTTTATGCTTTTTAAAAGAGAAATTAAAAACCATCTTTCTCACAAAAGGCATAGTTGGGAATAGAATGTGAGAGTAGAAAGTTCCCCTTGCTGTCTGGGCTAATTTATTTTATGACTTCCTTTGCGTGGACATCCTCAGAGATTAATCCTCCTCAGATTTGGGTGTGGGAATGAATGGCTTTCTCACTGAAAGGCTGAATACTTAGAATCATTAACAAATCCAGTGAGTTCAGTCTGCTTGTAATTTTAAGCAGATTTAAAGCTTAAGGTGAACTCTGACAACAGGTTAAGTATAGGGTTTCATTTTTTCCCCTGAAATCTCACCCCCACTTGGGACAGTTTTTTTTCCACTGGAATTTAATTCACATGTAATATAATGTAGAGATCTTTCAATGTAAACTTGATGAATTTTTACCTATGTGTACATCCGTAGAACCACCCATCAGAAAACAGAGCATCCCGATCACTGCAGAGTCAGTTCCCTTGTACTCCTTGCTAGTCAATATCCAGCAATCCACCACTTTTCTGAGTTTTGTCACCATACATTACATTCACTTGCTCTTGAAATTCATATAAACACTTATTATGTACATTCTTGTGTGTCTGGCTTCTTTTGTTCAGTGCAGTGTTTTGGAGACTTGTCTATATTGTATCTGTCTATAGTCTGTTCTTTTCCACGTTTGGACATTTGAGTTGCTTCCAACTTGGAGTTGTTATGAATAAAATTGCCCTAAACTTCTTGTATAAGTCTTTTTGTGGACACTACTCTTATTTCTCTTGGGTAAATACCTGGGAGTGGAAATACTGGGTAGGTATATGCTAAACTTTACTAGAAATTACCAAATAGTTTTCCAAAGTGATTTTAGCATCTTACATTTCCACCAGTAATGTACAACATGTTGTTCCATTTGTTCCATGTCTGTGAATTTTCTATTTTTTAAAAGCTTAGGCCTTCCTAATAGGTATATAATCAACTCTAGTATTTCTACTACCAGGTACATATGGATATGTACACCAAGAGACATACGAGGATGTTCAATGGATAAGAGCTGAAAACTGCAGACAGAAAAAAATGAATGAACTCTAGTTTCAGACATCAATAGGGATGAATGTAACCAAAAAAACTATTATATTGAGCAAAAAAAGTAAGTCAAGGATAAACGTCAATAGTAGGAGTTCACTCAAAAGTTAGAAAGCTTGCAAAGCTAAATGTATGCCTCCACATATAGAAAATAAAACAGTACATAAGATCAAAGAAGTGATGTAAAATTCAAGAAATTCCTCTGGAGGAACAGGATGGTAGATAAGATAGATCAAGGAGGGGCCTATAGAGGCTTCAGAAGTGCTAGGTAATGCATTACTCCTTAATCTAGGTGGTGGAAACAGTACTTTTTATTTTCATTCTTTTTTTTTAATTTTTTTATTTTATTATTTATTTATTTATGATAGGCACACAGTGAGAGAGAGAGAGAGGCAGAGACATAGGCAGAGGGAGAAGCAGGCTCCATGCACCGGGAGCCAACGTGGGATTCGATCCCGGATCTCCAGGATCGCGCCCTGGGCCAAAGGCAGGTGCCAAACCGCTGTGCCACCCAGGGATCCCAGGAATCCCCTTTATTTTCATTCTTTGAAGAATATGTATATGATATAAAATTTCCTACTAGGCAAATCCATAAGGCAGATAATGGTTGCCTAGGGCAGGGAGTTGTGGGGAGATGGATGGGGAGTGCTGCTATTGGGTTTGGTGTTGCCTTCTAGGTGATGAAATGTTCTAAAATTGTTTGTGGTATGGTTGCATAATCATGTGAATAGACTAAAACCCACTGAATTGTACACTTGAAATGGGTGAACTGTATGGTATGTGAATTATAACTCAATAAATGTTACCCAAAAAAGGAATGGGATAAAGTAGAATGTTAAGTTGGGAGATATTGCAGAATGTTTGTGTGCTGGTAGAAGGAAAAGTTAATGCTGCAGGAAAAAGACAGGACAGTCAAAAAGCAAAATCCTTGGGATGCCTGGGTGGCTCAGCGGTTGAGCGTCTGCCTTTGGCTCAGGGTGTGATCCTGGTCCTGGGATGGAGTCCCACATCAGGCTCCCTGTGAGGAGCCTGCTTCTCCCTCTGCCTATGTCTCTGCCTTTCTATCTCTCATGAATAAATAAATAAAATCTTTTAAAAAAACCACAGCAAAATCCATGAGTAGTAAGAAGGGATGGAAGCTGGTGCCTACATGGAAAAGGTCTACCTGAGAAACTGGAGGCAAAGCAGAGCATGAGGCACAGAGACAGGGAGTGATATGGTAATAGGAAATGAAGAGGGTCTCTTTATTGCTGGGGTTGGATATTGACAGAGACCAGATGTGAAACAGTCCTCTAAGAGACCAGGGAAGTCACATGGGAAATTTGGTAGGTAGCAGAGCAATGCTGTGGTCCTCTGACTGGATTGTGGTCACAAATTTAGCAAATTTGGTGAGACCATTCAACAATACATGTCCCCTGTAGGGCTGGCTAAGCTTGAGATGCTGAGCTGAGCAGGGAACTGGTGATCAGAATTCAGAAGGTCAGGGGCAGCAAGGGCCTTGAACAATGGATGGGTTTCTCTCCCCTAGTGCTTTCTACCAATCAAAGGATGCATGCTTGAGCAACCAATGGAAACTAAAGGGGGCCTTTAGCTCACGGATAGAGAAGAGGAAAAACAGTCCTATGGGATCAAGCAGCAAAGGCTGGCCCAAAAGGAGAACAGAGGGACTGGCTTTTGGAGGGTAGGGTGGTTTTAGAGCCTTTCTTTGGTCAGTTCCCAGGAGACAAGCCACCGAATTAACCTAATGAAGCACAGGATAGCACAGCCTCAGAGCAGCACAGCTGAACACAATCTTCTTGGCAGGCAGAGAAAAGAAATGTCAAAATAAGGCTCGGAGGATGGGGGGAAGGGGAAGCTTGAATCTGGAAGGGGTGGGGAGAAAGGAAAAAAAAAAAAAAGCAAGATGCTGACAAAGTGCCCTCTTTCCACCCACTGACACACAGCCTGAGGATACGTCCCAGAGCCTCAACGTAAAGGCATCAAACCACAGATTACTCACATTGCATGATGTTGTATGCATTTCTGAGCATTTGGGGGCATAGCCTCTCATTTAGTATTCACAAAAATCCCAAGACTAACTGAACAAGGTCAGCCAGGCGGTAAGTGACAGAGCTTTAATGTCACTCCAGGCCTGATGGCCAGTGCTCTTGTCACAAGCACCCCCTGGCTACTAGAGTGGCTCTTCCTATTCACTGGGGTACAACAACTGAAGGGTTCTTTATGCTCCCAGATCCCTGCCAACCTAGTGACCCAGCAAACTCCCTGTGTCCTGGGTGTAGCAACAGCTTATCCTGGCAGAAGGTGTCCTGGAGGTCCAGTCACCACCATGAGGAAGAGACCTGAGGAAGAGATAGTCCCTCCCTCACACACATCTCAAACCAAGTGAGGCATTCTCTTGATGTGCCTGAGAACTGGTTGCTTTACCTCGGCACGATAGGCTAAGTGAAGTCATCTCATTGCAACATCCTGGCACCAGCTCCTGGCACAGACCCATCACAGTTCTCCTAGTGACTCAGGCCCTCCTGGCGCCCTAGTAATACACCCTCAGGCAGCCGCTGCCTCTCGAGTGCCTCCCTTCCTTGACTTCACATCCACTCTGAGCCCTCAGCTCTGGTACTTCTGCTGTAGCTGCTGCTGCTCAGGATTAGCAGTTGGGAAAGAGCAAACAAAGCCCATGGTCATCACTCTGGCTAACTTCCAATTAAGTCCTAGAAAAATAACCTGTCAGTCTTCGCTATGACAGGATCAGTGTTGCACCTTACAAGGTAGGCTCTCAGGGCAAGAATGCCGGGCTCTGGGGGATGGTGTGGGGGAAGAGGGGGTGCACTGGGATGTGGTATTCCTTAGTCAACTCCCTGCTTCACTCTGGCCAAGCTCTACTCCACACTCAAGGGGTCCAAGTGTAGTTCATTCTCATAGGGGAAAAGTCCAGGAATATGCTATACACATTCATACTAAGGTAGGAAGCAAAATCTAGAAAAACAATGTTATCCAAAGAGGGAGGCAGATATAGTCAGAGAAAAACATTTGGGAAGATAAGAGGAAATATGAGGCAAAGAACAGAAAGTTATTTAAAGAACAGAACCGCTTGGTGACAAAGGCCTGATAAGTCCCCAAGTCTGACAGGTCTCTCCACGCTCCAGATTACTTACTGGCTTTTTTAGCCAATGAGATAGTTTTTTTTTTTTTTTTTTTTTTTAACATGCATTTAATCCATTACACTTATGCATTTGGACTTCTCCTATTACCTTATTTTGTTTTCTCTTTACTATTCCTTTAGTCGTTTTTTTCTTTCCCTTTAGTCCTTCTGTTGGACTGACACGCTATGCTATCCCTGATCCCACCATTCTTTTTCTTCCTGGCTTGGAAATTTTCTCTTTTTTTTAGTGGTTATCTTAAATTACTAGCATATACATTTTTTTAAAAAAAGATTTTATTTATTTATTCATGAGAGACAGAGAGAGGCAGAGACAAGGCAGAGGGAAAAGCAAGCTTCCCGTAGGGAGCCTGATGTGGGACTCGATCCCAGAACCCCAGGATCACGCCCTGAGTCAAAGGCAGACACTCAACTGCTGAGCCACCCAGGTGTCCCTATACATGTTTTTTTTTTTCATTTTTTTTTTTAATGAAATCTCCAAGTTTTCAGCAGCACTATTCCCTTGAACAAGGCAGCAACTTGATGTGATTTAACAATGAATTTCCCTACTTCATTCTACCTTATTATTCTTCCCTGGCAGTGTGGTCAACAATTTGTTTTTCTTTTTTTCTTTAATTGAAAAGCAAATCAGACACTGGATCTGTGTGTGTTTTGCCATCTGTGGCATACACTGTTGATTGCCTATCAGCAGCTACTCCCCCTTTTATTTTCTTGTCAACAGAATCCTGATTTTGCTCAGGAAACAATGGAGCCAGTCCCAGGAGAGGAGGTGAGGCTGGTCAAAGCCAACCATAGTAAGCCTACTCTCTTTCATCTGGAATTAGTCTGAGGATGGACCAGCTCAGGCCAATGAGACATAAGGAGAGGTCTGCAGGGGCTTTCTTGGAAAGATTATCCTTCCTGAATGAGAGGCACATTCAAAAGCTTCCTTTCAGCTAGCATCTCTTTGTCTTCCTGCGTGGGATGTTATGGGAAATGATATGACACCTGGAGCTGCAGCAGTCATCTCAACACCATGAGGAGAGAGATCTTACACTCTGAGGATGGCAGAGGAGGAAGATGGAATGAATGATCCAGGGTCCTTCCTGTCAGTGCTGGACCACTGTCTCAACCCTGGAATTCCCTACCTCCATATTTTTCATTATAAAAGAAATATACATATATATACACACACATTTTAAGTCACTGTGGGTTATTCTGTTACTTATAGCAGAAAGTATCCTGATATATTGTCCTACAGTTAATTAAATTTATCAACATAATGTGTCAATTTCTGTGCTCAGGATGGTGCTAGCAATAAGCTCCTTTCCCTGGGTTTACTTTTCTTCTTAATAAAGCATACCTTTAGTATATCTTTTAGCAAAGGTCTAAAGGTGATAAAATTGCCTTAGTATGTCTTTATTTCACCTCATTCTTGAATGATAGTGGGTGGAGAGTTCTAGCTTCCCTAAGATACCCCTATCATCTTCTGGCATTTGCATTGATGAGATGTATGTCAGTCTAATGGTCATTCCTTTGAATTCTTGGTTTTCTCTGGTAGTTTTTAATATTTTCTCTTTATTCTTGCCTGCCACTTCACTTCATAGTGCCTAGATATCTATTTATTGTTCAGTATTCACGCTGTTTCTTCAATTCTGGAATTCTCAACCATTCTCTCTTCAAATATTAATTCTTTGCCATTTTCTTGACTCATATCTGGAATTCCTATTAGATGCATGCTAAAGCCTGTCAATCTGTTCTCCATGTCTGTGCGGCCTTCTGGATGGAATCCTCAATGTCAGCTTCCAATTCGTGGGATTCTGTGTGTCTAGGCTAGAGTTCTAATCTATTGTTTCAAATTCGAATGACACTATTTTTCACTGCTAGAATTTTTAGTACTTTTCATACTGACATTTTTCTATTTCTTTTTCTTTTCATAACTTTACTTTTCTTTTTTTTTTTTTAAGTAGGCTCCACACCCAACATGAGGTTGAACTCACAACCCCAAGATCAAGAGTCACATACTCCACTGACTGAGTCAGCCAGGTGTGTCTCATAACTTCGTTTTCTTTTCTTTAATGGATTTCATGTTTCTTTATCTCTTTGAGGATCCTCAATCTATTATATTAAAAAGACATTTTCTAATAACTGTTATTTTAATTTTTTCTGAGGTAAATTTTTCTTTGATTTTTATTGGTTCTTTTTTCTCACTAATTTTCCTCACTTTTTTTTTTTTTTTTTTTAAGATTTTATTTATTTATTCATGAGACACAGAGAGAGGCAGAGACACAGGCAGAGAGAGAAGCAGGCTCCATGCAGGGAGCCCGATGCGGGACTGGATCCTGGGACTCCAGGGCCACACCCTGGGCCAAAGGCAGACGCCCAACCGCTGAGCCACCCAGAGATCCCTCCTCACATGTTTCTAAACTTTAGTGCATAAATTCATCTCCTCTCATATTTTACTTTTGCCTTCCCGTCTAGGGGTTTTCACCTTTCTCTCCCAACACCTTATGTCCTCTGCCTCTCCTAGGCTAGAATCAAATCTTATAGCAGCTACTCAGCTTAGGTCCAGGATGTGAGGTTCTTCTCCCTAGGTAAGCATCTTTATAAAACTCATAGCCCCAGGGCAGGGTTGCAAGCAACTTTTTTCAGCCTACTTTCCCAGCCCCTGGGTTCAAGCAGTGTACAACCTCTAATTCCATGGTTTAATGTGGAGAACTTTACAGCTCTGTTACCCCAGATTTCCAACTGATTGTTCCTGCTTCTAGACTCAGAGACCAGCACGCCTTCAGCTTCAGCCCTGCTCTCCTCTTTGTGTTCCTGCTCCATTTCTCATTACAGGGATGTTTGTCTTTTCATGTGAGGGGAAGGAGGGGGAGTGTATGACTATGTTTTTAGAATTTTATCTTTTTGTGTATTACTGCTATGTGTTTAGATATAAATTTATAGTGCCATCTTGACTGGATGAGTTGGATTAAACCATCTGTACCAAGGAACTGGGGATCCCTGCCAATACCAGTCTCCTGGGAAGGCATATCAAACCATCTCTAACGAGATTCACAGAACTCCAGCCAGCACTCTGAAGGAAGCAGAATGAGATAGCCGGGCGTAAGCTGATCAAGAGCCCCAATTAAAACTGTTCTCCCAGGGCACCTGGGTGGGTCTGTGGTAGAGCATCTGCCTTTGGCTCAGGGCGAGGTCCTGGGATTGAGTCCTACATTGGGCTCCCTGCAGGAAGCCTGCTTCTCCCTCTGCCTCTGTCTCTGCCTCTCTCTGTGTCTCTCATGAATAAAAAATAAAATAAAATCTTTAAAAACAAAATAAAACTGTTCTCCCATCCCCACCCCATTTTCATTCCAGTCCACCTTGGGGGGTAGAGACAGGGGTAGGCACACATGCAAACAAGATCTTTCAGATGTGGTCTGACCAGGGCTTCACAGGGGAAGGCTACCCAAGTTGTCAGCTTCTCTTCCATACCACTTGACCACTTTGCAGTCTTTTATCTGGCCAGGGGGAAATGCATATTGGCTATAAGGACACCCTTGATGAAAGGCCCATCTGACTCTGGGAGTCCCTAGCCTGCCTACGGCAGGCTCAGCCTTCAATTTCAATTACATCAGAGGAGCAGTGGATTGGGGTGCCTGGCCGGCTCAGTCGGAAGAGCATGCAACTCTTGATCTCAGGGTCATGAGTTTGAGCCCCAATTTGGGTGTAGAGATTACTTGAATAAACAAACAAACAAATGGAGGAAGAGGAGAGCGGTGGATTCAGGAGTCAAATTCTAGTCTAGGCTGTCAGCAGGCAGCAAGCCACTTTTTCTTTTCAGGCCAAGATTCCTAAACAATCAGAAGAAAGCAATCCTACCCCCACCCTCTTTTTCACTATCTCCTGTTTGTTCCTGCTGACCACCACTTTCACTTCTAAGTCACTGCAATCTACTTTCTTGACTTAGACACTTCCTTGTTTCTTCCAGCTTGTAATGCATCCCAAAGGTTCTGCCCTCAGCCCTTTTGACTTCTTTGCCCCATCCTCTTCCAAATCTGTTGCTAGCCCGTATACTCTGGGTTTTATTATTATTATTTTTTTAGATTTTATTTATTTATTCATGAGAGACAGAGAGAGAGGCAGAGACACTGCCAGAGGGAGGAGGCTACTTGCAGGAAGCCCAATGTGGGACTCGATCCCTGGACCAGGGATCATGGCCTGAGCTGAAGGCAGACGTTCAACCACTGTGTTACCCAGGAGTCCCTACTCTGGGTTTTAGACCTACATTCTCAACAGCCTCTTCAGCATGTCTATATGGCACTTCAGATTTAACAAACTCATCAGGCTCCTACATCTAAAAGCCTATGAGATGGGGTGCTCACAAGGGCCAAGGTCAAGTTCTTTAGCATAGCATTCAGAGACCCTCAAACCAGGCCACCCTCCTAAGCTTCATCTATCCTCTGTATCCTATCCTCTTAGGGGTTATGAACTAGTTTGGAGCACAGACCAAATCTAGCCCATATTTATTAAGATCTTATACAGAGCCTAAAAAGACGCATACATACATATCCATCTCCTTTACTCAAAATATAAACTGTGCATAGACCATATTATTTAATTAATCATTTCTTTATCACTCTGGGACCTAGCACTGGCCTACATGTAACAGGCATTAAAAAATACTTGTCCGGGGATCCCTGGGTGGCGCAGCGGTTTGGCACCTGCCTTTGGCCCAGGGTGTGATTCTGGAGACCCGGGATCGAATCCCACATCGGGCTCCCGGTGCATGGAACCTGCTTCTCCCTCTGCCTGTGTCTCTGCCTCTCTCTCTCTCTCTCTGTGTGTGACTATCATAAATAAAAAAAATAAAAATAAAAAAAAATACTTGTCCCTGGGACAGCTGGGTGGCTCAGTGGTTGAGCATCTGTCTTTGACTCAGGGTGTGATCCTGGAGTCCCAGGATCGAGTCCCATGTCAGGCTCCCTGCACAGAGCTTGCTTCTCCCTCTGCCTGTGTCTCTGCCTCTCTCTCTGTGTCTCTCATGAATAAATAAAATCTTTAAAAAAAATTGTCCAGCTGAGTATCATCTCCATATATAATATCTCAGCATTATAAGAATCAGAAGAAGTCATAGCAATGAAGATATGCTTTAAAATCATTTTACAGTGCTCGCTTTGGCAGCACATAAACTAAAATTGGAACGATACAGAGAAGATTAGCATAGCCCCTGCACAAGGATGACATGCAAATTCGTGAAGCGTTCCATACTTTTTATTTCAACGATTAGTCAAAATAAACATTCTGGTTAAATAAATAAATAAATAAATAAATAAATTCATTTTACAGGGACGCCTGGGTGGCTCAGGGCATGATCCTGGGGAACCGGGATCGAGTCCCACATTGGGCTCCCTGCATGGAGCCAGCTTCTCCCTCTGCCTGTGTCTCTGCCCTCTCTCTCTGTGTGTCTCTTATGAATAAATAAATAAAACTTTAAAAAATAATCAAATCAAATCATTTTACAAATCATTATATAAGGACACAGATGGAAGTGATAATTTTATTCTGCCTCCACTCTTCCAGTCCTGACATTCTAGAAATGAAAACTTTCTCCATTTTCTTGTGGACTACCAAGAAACATGTGGCCTCAAGTACAAACCAGATTTAACAAGTCAGAGGCAAAGGGAAAGGTGTGTATGTAAATGGTCTAAGTGCCCCACTCCTAAATTTCTGTCAGCAGAGACACACCAGGGCTGCTGAAATGAAACTCTCTCCAGTCACTCCCCTAGGCACTGCAGGCTACTGGTCGTAGTCCTTGCTAGCCAGGTCTTGGAAGATCTCTCATCTGTTCACCCCAGCTCAAAGCCCCTTTCCAGTCAAGCCTCCCAGAAGAAGAAAGCACTGGGAAAATCTTAGGCTCACATATGGCATCACCACTTGTCAGCTATTAACCATTTAACCTCTCTGATCTGTGTCCTTCTCTGTAAAATGAGAATATTGTCTCTGTAAGTGTTCCTATAAGGATGAAAGGCATAAAGCTTCTAGCTCAATGCCTGTGCACCTGGGTTGGTAGGTTTAGGGCCACCAGTCAGCCCCAGTTTGGGCAACTCTTCTGGGCTAGAGCCCCATGACCCTGGGTAGACATCATGAGGATAGCCCCCACTGCACAGCCCTGGCTCAGATTTCTCAGCATCCCCACTCCTACTCCAGCCTCTCCTGGGCCAGCACCATGAAGCTTTAGAGCTTCCTCTCCTGGCTAACCATAGGTACTGCCCCCTTCTCCCTACTTTGGCAGGCAGCAGCTTCCAGGGAGATGGGGTGATGTGTAGACTTGAGGTCTCATAGTCAGCTCCACCCTGGCTGATCCTTACCCTAGGCTGCGTAGAAAGGAATGCTATGTCTATCCTGTGGTAGAGCTTGTGAGTCACAGAGCCTGTTACATCTTTCCTGACTGCTACTTCATTAGACCATACAGAACACAGGCCTACCCTGAGATGGTTCTAAACAGTTCCTCAAGTCCCAACCATAGTTGTCTATGAGCTCTCTAGCCACAGTCTGAAGCAAGATTCAGGAAAAGACAAAGTTAATAAGGAGTTTCTCTGTAGGGCTGAAAACCTCAGACACTGAGAGGCAGGAGACAGGTGGAAGGCCCTGAAGGTAGGAGATTCAAAAATAAATCTAAGTTTCTCTGGGGACTTTTGGAGGAAGCAGGAGTGGGATGAATGAATGGTGGCCCAGGGCAAGCCAGAGAGGAGTCTGGAAAGCTGGGAGCTTAGATCTTACTGCCAAACTCTGCCTCCCTGGGACAATTAAACTTGACGTACCACCTCCCAGGGACAGGGGACTAGGATGCCTATAGTCCACTCTGACTCTTTACAGATAATGTTCAAATACCAGGTGGCTTGGCTATTCATCACTGTTTATGGTTTAGATCTCAGTCATGCCACAGATATATAACCAAAGAGCCGAAGAAAAGCTGCTGGGGCTTCCTTTTCCTTCTACACTTGTCTGGATGTCTGGGGTATGCTTTGAATCTCAAGAGAAAAGCAGAAGATGTGTTCATTCAACAAATATTTATCACCACCAAGAAGTGGCAGACAGCATGGAAAGGACATGGAAAGGACTTCAGTCCTCTCCCTCTCTCCACTGCCCCTTAGCAAAACCTCTCTCTCTACAGCTTTGTGGCTCTTGCTCTGTCAAAGAGCAGAGAATGGAGTTCATCTGTTTTGAGGACTTTCTCAGCCCCTCCAGCCTGCCTACCACCCAGGGATCCTTTGTTCTGCCACCCAGGCTTCCCCTAGGAGGGCTGCCCTACCAAGGGTATGCCATGGGGCAGATAACCTCAGAGACTGGCATTCTAAGTCCCAACTGTAGGTCTTGCCCTCTAAAGAGGTGGGACCTAGTGCTGTGTTTCCACAGCCTATTCCAGAAGCCTTTAGAGAGGCATATCAGAGCAATACCCACCAGCCAGAGCACTGGTTGAGGGCAGAGCTGAGGGCTCCAAGAAGGAAGAGATGAGACAATCTTCAACTTATGGCCTTCCTTATGGAAAAGGACCATGCTCTTCATCAAACTCACTCTAACCAAAGGGAGCCCTCCTTGCTCTTCTCAGAAATATGGATTAATCCAATTATCCTCAACACTGACTCCCTGCAAACACATACTCCTGCTACCCTGCAGAGGCAGGGGGGTGGGGGGAGTAGTGGGTCTAAGAGAAGGTTTAGAAAAGTGTCTTCTTGTACTCCATTCCCCTTACCAAGGGGAGTAAAAGGGAAGAGAAGTAAATGGTTTCTCTAGGTAACTTTCAACCCTCTTCTCCTTGAGCCCTACACCCACACCCACATGACAGGGAATCAGCCAGTGAAAACATGGCCCACCATAACCTAGATGGCTTCCTGGAACATTTCTAGGTGGGAGACAGCCGACTGAGAAGGAAGTTCCAGTGGCTGGGGGCAAAGGGCAAATGCTATCCTAAAAGAGTGTAAGTCATACAAAATGGTGGAGAGGGACAGGGCATTCCCTCCCTAACTCCCAATCAGCACTCTTTCTCCCAGCCCTTGGAGAGCAAAACCAGAATTCTTGACCACTTTCTAGTCACTTTTGCCCTCACTTTGGGGAAAAGAACAAGACTGGTATTTCTGCTTTCTGTCATTGTTCTTTCTTGCCCCTTTCGAAGCCTGGACCATCTCAAGGGACTCTGATAGGGTTCTCCCTTCCCTCTACCTGTAAGCACAGGAAGGTTGGTCACCTACAAGAAGGCTTAGGCCTTCAAGACCCCAGCAGGGAATGATGGAGAAGGGATGAGCTAGGGCACATACTAGTCTTGCCAATGTACACTAGGGAAGGGAGAAGCTATTCTAAAAGCTTCCAGGCCACAGTCACTGTGGTTCAAAACTCCAGCTAGGCTTTCGCCCAGGCCAAGTTAAAGAACTTCACTCAAAACTCTAGCATCGGGGATCCCTGGGTGTCTCAGTGGTTTGGCGCCTGCCTTTGGCCCAGGGCGCAATCCTGGAGTCCCGGGATCGAGTCGCGTCGGGCTCCCGGCATGGAGCCTGCTTCTCCCTCTGCCTGTGTCTCTGCCTCTCTCTTTCTCTCTACGTCTATCATGAATAAATAAATATAATCTTTAAAAAACAAAAAACAGGGATCCCTGGGTGGCGCAGCGGTTTGGCGCCTGCCTTTGGCCCAGGGTAAGATCCTGGAGACCTGGGATCGAATCCCACGTCGGGCTCTGGGTGCATGGAGCCTGCTTCTCCCTCTGCCTGTGTCTCTGCCTCTCTCTCTCTCTGTGACTATAATAAATAAATAAAAAATTTAAAAAAATAAAAAAATAAAAAACAAAAACAAAAAACTCTAGCATCTATTCCCTCATCTTCTGTGAGAGGATAGGGGAGAGAATGCCAGGGAAGAGGTCATAAGCCAACTGCCAGGGCTATGAACCTGTAAGAAAGAGGTCCAGGAAGCAGGGTGCCCTACTGCTTCACTGGTAAGAAAGTCTGTAGGATAGGTCTATGCAGTCATTGCAGAAGACACGACCCAAAAGGATTCCAGGTCCTTGGCAAACCAGAGGGAAGATACCAGTTCTTCCTGGATGGCATAATAGGTTAGGCTTAGCCTAAAGCTCTAATGATTAGGACAAGCTATGACCTCAAGAATGATGACAGGGCTTCTGGGATATACAGGTCCAGAAGTGATGCTCTCTGAGTGCATCAGCTCTAGTTCTGGGATTCTCTCTCCCAGTCCAGGGGCTGGAAGTCAGGAGTAGCACACTCACTAAAAGAGGGCTAGTACTATGCATGAAGGTACAGGTGAGAGCAAGGCTCTCTGTCATCAGCTCCAGTAACATGTCATACCTCCCCCACTGGGCTAGTATGACCTTTGGTTTAGCTTTTCAGTTCTTGTGGCCTAGCTGAGCCACCCAGGTGGAATGTCTGCCAAAACCTCTGGGACCAGATAATATCATGAAGGTAACAGCCTGGGCTGTAGGCATGGAGGCCTACTCTGCACAGGGCAAATTTCTCTAAAGGGCTACAACTGTAGCAGAGTGGGGACAGGAGGCTGTACTGATGACAACCTCTCTTTTTCTATCCATCCTGCCCCCACATTTCCTTGTGAGGTGGTGGTTCTTTTGATTTTTTGTCTTTATCTGAACATTTGGTATGAAATGGGAGCATCGTGCATGCTGGCAGGCAGCAGTTTGGAGTGTGGAGACCTGGCTCCTGGGCACCATTCATGTGCCAGGCAGGACACAGAGGCAGTGCTGCAGGCTGAAAACAGCTTTGTGGCCAGGCTCTTACCTACTTCCTCAAGACTAGATGACTTGGGTTGTTTTTTGTTTTTAAACACAGACAGTCTTTTCCTCAATCCACCCAAAAAACTCCCATCGACCAGGCCCACTTCTTATCAGCTTCTATTCTTGTAGGCCAGGGGGAGGAAGGAACCAGGTGGGGAGACTTATGCAGTTCCTGACAAGATGTGATGTTGGAGAACCACCAGCCTTTCAATGGCAGCCGTGGGCTGAGCTGGGGCATAAGTACTGTGTCAAGAGATGGGTCCTATTACAAGGCTTACTTAGAATAAGACAGAACTCCTATAAGGTATGTTATGTAGGTGCCAATCCCCCAGCCCCCTGGGACCTAGGGACAAAGCCAGTGAGCCCTGGGTAGAGAGGAGAGTAGGCCCAAGCACTTGATCAGGAAGCAGTCCAGCTTGGGGAGGATTCATGGTAGTATGGGTCCTAGGGGTTGCCTTAGACAGGGAGACAGGTCAGCACTAGCAGGCCAGAGACTGTGGCCGAAGGGCATGCAGAGGTATGCCAGCCTGGAGGTCGGTATCTCTAGCAGTGGAGTACTCTGAAAACAAACCTGCCGACTACACTTTATGAGCCAGGCTGCTTTTATTCCCCATCTTTAGCTTTGTTTTGTTCTTCCTTTATACTTAGTAATGTCGTTTAGAAAGGTCAGCCGGTCCAGCTATGCTAATGGAAACCCAAAGAGAGTGTTTGCCGCCACACTTGGATGAGAGATTAAAGGGAAATGATGTCCCCTCTCTCCCTGGGAGTGGAGATAGAGAAAAGCAGAGTAAAAGAATGGAGGAGCCAGAATTGGGCCCCTTGTTTGGTCACTGTGTCCTCTGGATGTTGCCTTTCCAACGGAGACCTTGGAAGTTCCAGTTAGAGGCCCTGAGTCTGTGCTCAGCCTGGTCCCTTCAGTAATTTCCAGTACCAACCCTGAAGGTGGCTTTGGGAAGCACCCCTATCCTGTCCCCCTGGTTTTCTATGTGTTACTTCAGAAGGCAGAGAGCAAGTGGCCAGTAAATTGGAGAGCCCAGCTCTGGGCTGCGCCATACCCAACACTTGTTTTCATTTCTCCCTTGCTCTGGCTGAGCAATCTTCCTTTTTATTGACAAGTTGATAATATGTCAGACAAGGCCCCTGAGATAAGGACTATCCTCCAGGTTGCTAGGTAATGCTCTTCACCACCTCTGCAAAGTGGCAATATCAACTGCTATGAGAAGGGGCAAAGGGAGCTTTCCCCTTGCACTGCCTCTGCCCCTCCCTCCCATGGGAGGGGAGTCAGGGGTATGGAAGCAAGGAGCCCTCCACAGTCCTATTCTCAAGAAGTGACTCATCCCCCTGGATTTGGCGGAGATGATATCCATCATGACACGCATTACTGTTGTCAACTTTGGGGTGATGTGGAAGGGAGGAATACATAGACCAGTGTCCAAAAAAAAAAAAAAAAAAAAAACCATAGACCAGTGTCCATTACAATGGTCCCCAGGGAACAATCTCTGTTGTCTGGTTTATTATGTATTTTGTGGTCACATAGTGATGTGCTTGTTTGGGACTGAGGCTATGCAGAGGCGATCTGGGGAGCCCAGGGCCTGCTTTCAAGCCTTTTGGTTTCCCTGGTGAGATTGGGGCATCCCTACCCCAATGTGTGCCTATGAGTTAACATTAAACAATGAACTCTGGACTAAACCCAGAGTATCTCAATTCCAGAAGTGGCTCCACTATTCAAGAGTTGCATCTTTGGGTAGATCATAGCTCTCTAGACCCCAGGTCCTCCAACTGTAAAATGAGCATGATAATGCCTGCCCCACTTGCCTCACACAGTCCCTGCCAAGATGAAATAAGCAATGACGGTAAGCTGCACTATGGACCCGAGGCAGCAGGGAGTTTCACCCTCACAGAGAACAGAGAGGCAGGAACAAGAGTGGACACTGGGGCTCAGCCAGAGGAACACGGAGGTCTGAGCCAGGCTGGGTGAACACTTGGAACATAGCCCCGGACAGAAACAGGCAGACTAGGGGGCCTCTGGAAGGTGAGCATGAGGGGCAGACAGAGCACACTAGTCAGTATGGGCCGGCAGACAGTTTGGGAGAGAAGAACTAACTGGCTGTCAGCAAATATCGAAGGGCAGGAGGGAAGTGGTGTGAGAAAATGGTCAAAATAAAAGACGAATTCTGTCCCAAACTCAGAAAAGCTCCACTGCACTCTCTTAGCACTGAGGACTTGGTGAGAATTGCCCTCAAGCTCCTAGAACTTCAAGCATTTTGTTAAATTATCATTCATGCTTTCAAATACCCTAAAGCTCCTCATGGGGACAGCCTTCCCTTTCTGGATCAGAGGCCACCCAAGGCAAGAAGGCTGTGTCCAACTGAACTTGATTGAAGCCTCCTCTTTCTAAGTTGGAAGCTCGAAGCCCTGAGCTCTTTCTATAATACCTTATTCCTGGCTCTGCCAAGCTTATTCTAATACCTGTTCCTTCACAAACTGGAGGTGATGGGAAATGAAGTAAAAATTGTGCTATTTGTCTATCTGTACCCAAAACTAGCACTGCTGTCCTGGGTATCCTTTTCCAAGGGAGAAAACAGAGGGGCACAACTCTCCCCAACGGGGAATTTCCCAACATAATCTGGAAAGTGCTTGATGCAATGAGCTCTGGGTGTTATATGCAACTGATGAATCACTAAATTCTACTCCTGAAACTAATCCATCCATCCAGAGCTACATCCCTATATAGGCTACACCAGAAAACAATACGGAGGAGGGTGAAAGTTGGGAAAGCCAAGAGGACAAATGAAGGCAGCACTAGGGTAGAAGCCCTCCATAGATGGGCTGATGCTTCTTCTGTTTACTGGGACCAGTATAAAACCAGAGTGAGTGTCTCCCCCATCTCAGACAGACCCCTGCATAACACTATGCATCATGCAGATGGCCCTGGCCCACCACAAAGAATGAACCCTATGCCATAATCCTCCTGCGTCAGTTCTTTGACCTGCAGTCCAAGGGATAAATCACTCCTTGTGGATGGGCAGCTAAAGGTGCTAGAAAACACCAAAAAAACCCCACTTCACACTGGAAAGAGTGAGTTTTGGTCTCAGTGCTGGGTTTTGGTCTCAGTGCTTCTACCTTCTGATCTGAGGACAGTGGACAAATGTCTCAACTTCAGATCTGTAAATGGAATGACTAAATGACTCTAAGTTCCATTCTATGCTTCAGTATTTAGCTTATAACAAGGTAAATTAATAAATGGCAATGAATCCTTAGTTTGTCTACGATGGTGTTTCTGATATGTGAGTCAGGCCACAGAACTCCTGCAAGATCTTCCTGAGTCCAAGAAGACACCTTGCACTGCTTGCTGCTATTTTCCTTTGAGGAGCCACCTCTCTTCAAATTTCCATTTCTGTGCCATGTCACCCAGGCCTGGCCAACCAGAGCATCAAATGCCCTCAGTCACAGTACTGGGTTCAGGGCTGGGTCCTGCCAGGAAGTCAGTGGGGACTACCAAGAATGGCATCACCAGAGAGAAGGGCAGAGGAAGATGGATGTTGTTTGAGCCCCGCGTTTCCCCTGCATGCAGCCAGACATATAAGTCAACAGATTCCCATTTATCAATGGGCATTTCAAGATGCATTTTTAGTCTTTGTAATTTAGTAAGTCCAATGGATACTATCTTGTGCACATATATGGCCAGCTTCCATTTCATTTAAAAGAAATTTTTGGGCAGCCCGGGTGGTTCAGAGGTTTAGCGCCATCTTCAGCCCAGGGCCTGATCCTGGAGACTTGGGATCGAGTCCCACATCGGGCTCCCTGCATAGAGCCTGCTTCTCCCTCTGCCTGTGTCTCTGCCTCTATCTCTCTGTGTCTCTCATTAATAAATAAATAAAATCTTTAAAAAAAAAAAAAAGAAAGAAATTTTTTAAAAGCCACAACAAACTGAGGGTTGCTGGAGAGGGTGGGAGTGGGGGGAATTGGGGAATTGAGTGATGGACATTAAGGAGGGTACTTAATGCAATGAGCACTGGGTGTTATATGCAACTGATGAATTGCTAAATTCTACCCCTGAAACTAATAATACAGTATGTTAACTAAATTGAATTTAAGCAAAAAAAATTTTTTTTGGTAAGTCACTTACTGTATAACTTGCCATCTGATGTCGAACTGCTCTGAACTTGTCCCTTTAAAATCCTATCCTTGGGATCCCTGGGTGGCGGCGCAGCGGTTTAGCGCCTGCCTTTGGCCCAGGGCACGATCCTGGAGATCTGGGATCGAATCCCACGTCAGGCTCCCGGTGCATGGAGCCTGCTTCTCTCTCTGCCTATGTCTCTGCCTCTCTCTCTCTCTCTCTCTCTGTGACTGTCATAAATAAATAAAAAATTAAAAAAAAAAAGAAGTTGGAATCTTTAAAAAAAAAAAAAAAATCCTATCCTTGGGGATCCCTGGGTGGCGCAGCAGTTTAGCACCTGCCTTTGGCCCGGGGCGCGATCCTGGAGACCCGGGATCAAATCCCACATCGGGCTCCCGGTGCATGGAGCCTGCTTCTCCCTCTGCCTGTGTCTCTGCCTCTCTCTCTCTCTCTCTCTCTGTGACTATCATAAATAAATAAATAAATAAAAATTAAAAAAAAATCCTATCCTTGATAGGTCAACTCAGCTCAGAGGCCACACAAATAGAAGTCGTCCTGGGATTCCCAGAAGTGGCTCAGTTCTGGCTAGGACCCAAGTCCTTCTCCAGTCAGGGACATTGCCCAGATATGCAGATGGTGAGAGAAGCTCTGACATGCATAGCTTTCCTGGGTGGTCTGGGGTCAGCACTGTCCACTGCCAGAGTTCCTCAACCCCAGGGAAGACTTAGCAGGGAAGGGTATTGTGCCTTTTACTGCCTGGCCAGGCCCTGACTGAATCAACTCAATCAGTCAGGGAAATAGAATATGACCCTGACCATGGAATACAATAGGAAGTGAGGACTCTAGATTCCCTTCCTTACCTGGCAATAGATTTTGGGGGATCCCCTTCCAAACCTGTTTCTCAACTTGTTAAGAGTCATATCTAGTGTCTCAAATGATGTCAGACATTCCCCTGAATTCCAGACCCATCTATTCCATTCATTTCTAGATGCTACTTCCCCTTGATGACATACCTTAGAAGTACCCCAAAATACCTCAAAACTCAACCTGCCTCAAACCAAACTCATGCATGCTCCAAGCCTCCAAACTTGATCCTTTTTCTGTGTTCCTATTTTCTGGGAAAGGGACATCATCCATCCAACCCTGACACCTGAAGGCCATCTATGACCCCCTCCTTCCTCCAACCTCCCTTAGCCAACCTAGTACCAAGTCCACCTGATTTTTACCACCTAGATCTCTCATCTTTCTACTTTTCTCTGTCTATCCACCTCACCATCCTTTATCTACAGAGAGAGCCCATTGACTGCTAAAGCATCAGACCTACTAGAGACCTTTCCAATGCATTCTCCACAGGGAGGCCAAAGTGATCTTCACAAATGCAAATTCCATCAGATCCCATCAGACCTGATCTCTGAATCCTCCCAGCAAAACAGCCAGAACTCCCATTTTACTTTGGGGCCAAGGAAGGATTCTCCAAATGCCTCTTGGCCCCAGACCTGACTAGGTGGTTGGCAAGGTAATCCTGAGACCAAAATAGACCAAGCAGGTCTGGGAGTCACCAGAGCCCTGACCCCAACCTGAGGTGGCTTCCCACCCTAGGGTCAGGCTCAGCATTGGCTTGGTCTTGCCAGTTCTGACCCCTCCCCCCTCAAGTGCAGGCCTCATCTACCACAGCTGGGAACGGGAACTGCCAGCTAGGCAGGGGAAACCCAGCTGGGCTGAAGCCAGGAACTGTGTATTTCAGGAAGGAGAGGAGACAGACCAAGAACAGTGCCACACTAGGCTGTCAGTATCTATGGGGCCAGCTGAGAGAAGGCAGCGGTTGGGAGTATAAAACTCAAGGAGTCTATCTCTTCCCTCTTATCAGACTGACCCTTGGCAGCCTCACTGCCTATCGACAGCAAACAGTCATTAACAACCCCTCCCACACTTCCATCTAGCACAATCCTTCTGTGACCAGCGCAGTCCTGCAAGAAAGCCTGTGCCTTCCTTCACTACAGTGGGTCTTGGGGCCTAGTTCTCGGCCAGACCCCTCCATCCTGGCCCCCCTTCTCGGGCAATTATCCAATATGCGTTATGCTTGATCCAAACTAGTCTCCTCAACGTCCTGAGTCATGTCCTGCCCTTTCATCTCAGGCCTTTAGTGCCCTTTTCCTCACTACCCTCCTTCTCTCCTCTACTATGAAGTCCTCTCCTATCCCCTTCCAAATGTCTTCTCAACTCCTGGCAGATTTGCCCTAGATCCATGCCACTGATGTGTCCCCTCCTGTGATCCATCACCCTGTGATCTCACCTCCCACCCTGGCTTTGGGGTAAAAAATCCTGGCTAGAGCAGAGCCCGGGGCATAAGCGGGTGAGGGGGAACTGGGAGAAGAAAGAAACAGGAACCCTGTAAACAGCCACCCCGAGGCCTGAGGCCTAACCGGTGGCCAATGAAGTAAGGGAGGAATGTGATGAAAGATCAAGATGGTTTTTCTGCCTAAACTCAGGAAAGAATCAGAGCAAAGATTAGAATATAAGGAGGAGGACAATGGGAGGCCTGGGGACAGATTTCCCAGCCACAAGAGCCCAAATTCTCCAGAGACACCAGAGCAGGCTGGCTGCTGTTTAATGCATTCAAGCAGGTTAGAAGAAAGGTCAAACTGATTCCCATTAAGTGTCCAGACCACATAGTGGCATCCTAGGCCCCCAGCACTGCCGCCTCATTCGGGACATGGTGTTCTTCTGTTGGGTCTACCAGATGGCTTGAGAGCAAGTCCCTGAGCAGGCCTTCAAACTCTGTACTCCTGAATGAAGACTCCAAGGCCTAGCGAGAGGCAGGGACTTGCCCTGGGTCACATAGCATCAAGCCACTGTGGTAGCAAAGGCAGCAAGGGTCCTGTATGCACACAGATAGAATGGGCTCTGGGCTGTGAAAATCATGGACGAGGCCCCCTCACCAAATAAGCTGCTTCCCCTCTAGAAAAGCCAAATACCCTTGAACTGAGGCTCTGAGGTCCTCAGCCTTGGCCTCATAGGTATCATAGCCTGCTGGCTGTTCCCTGTTTTGCACAGCATAAAGAGCAGGGTAGGCCTACAGATCCCAGATGGGTAAGAATTACTAGGATAGGTGGCTTGGGTGGAAGAAGACATCCTTCAAAATACCTCACCCATATGAAGGGAGGTGAGGTAGCTTCTTGTTATACACAAGAAATGTCAATTGAGAGATTAAAACTCAGGATGCCTGGGTGGCTCAGTGGTTAAGCATCTACCTTTGGCTCAGCGCGTGATCCTGGAGTCCCAGAATCAAGTTCCACATCCGGCTCCCTGCATGGAGCCTTCTTCTCCCTCCGCCTGTGTCTCTGCCTCTCTCTGTGTCTCTCATGAATAAATAAATAAAATCTTTAGGGATCCCTGGGTGGCGCAGTGGTTTGGCGCCTGCCTTTGGCCCAGGGCGCGATCCTGGAGACCCGGGATCGAGTCCCACATCGGGCTCCCGGTGCATGGAGCCTGCTTCTCCCTCTGTCTGTGTCTCTGCCTCTCTCTCTCTCTCTCTGTGACTATCATAAATAAATAAAAATTAAAAAAAAATAAATAAAAAATAAAATCTTTAAAAAAGAGAGAGAGAGAGAGAGAGATTAAAACTCCCATTGATCCTACAAGTTTACCCACTGCTGCTTTAGGGTCAGTTACTCTTCGCACTGAAGAAACTCTTTCATCAAAGAGCTGCCACTTTGGCCTTTGGCTGAACCTTCTTGATGTAAATTGTTTACTTCTCATTTCACAGCATCTTCCTGTCCAAGGAACATGTGGACTCCACTCCACCGAAAGAGCCTGGAAGAGGGTTCCCATCCCTCTCCTCACCTTTGTTCTCTCCTGTGGTACCTAAGGTCTCCTCCTAAGCAATGCCATAGACCCCAGGAAGTCAGAGGCTGAAAAGGCAGCTGTGGGTCCAGGCAAACACCAAGCCCTCTGGGATGGGACAGAAGAAGGTCAACCCCTGGAAAATCCCTCACAGCCTGGCAACCTCAGACTTGCATGGCTCCGTAGAAAACTCAAGAAAGAGAGGAACCAGTAGGAGTTCAGGGGCTCTCTCCCTTCCCTTGCCTTGCCCATACAGCTTCATTCCCTTTAGCTGCTATTTTACCTGCACAGCCAAAGGACTCAGCACAGGCTCACAGACTTTCATTTCCTCCTGATTCAGTTCTAGATCACCATCAGCATCAAAGGATTGGTGTTTTGTCTTTAACTGAACTTGGGTGGGAATATGTGTTGGAGGGAACTCCACTCACTGGTCAGGAGGGATTCAAAGTTCTACTAATGTCCTTTTCAATCCAAAGAAAGCCTACAAAGAAGGAAGAAGGGTGTGGGAGTGGAGCTGTGGGGGTAATAGGGGTAAGAAGGGGGGCATCTCCAACCCCTTGCCCCCCTATCTGTGCCTCTTCCTACAATCCACCTCTCATCTTCCCCTCTTCACTACCCCTCCAAATCCCTTTAGCCATACAAATAACTTGTTGATTTTTCTTCACCAGAGCAGCTCCCCCTAGACCAATTAGCTATTTGCATTTGTTGCTGATTTTCTTCCTCAGAAGGCTGCTGATCTGCTCAAGCTGGAAGGATGTTGCCTGCTGGCGGTGCTAGGACTTTGTGGCTATAGGATTCCAGAAAGGGCAGAGCAGGATTAGGACTGCTCTCCAGGGTCCCTAGGTCATGTCACAACAGTTCAGGGTCCCCTGCTCTCTCTCAAGCCCTGCAATGCTGCTCTTTTGGGAGCAGGAAGGGCCTTGCCCCTTAACCACACAGAAGTGGAACTACTTTCAGTGTCCCTCTGGTATGTTGCTTACTCTGATCCGATAGAGGAAGAGAAGAGGAGAAAAGACACCCTAATGGGCGAACATGATAACCCAGGAAGAGATTAAAAACAGGACAACAGGACAGAGAACAAAGCAAAGCCCCTCAGGGCAGCAGACTCACTGGCTCTGGCTCCCTTCCCACCTCAGCAGCCAGTAAATGGCTTACCCTCCCTGGGCTTCCTCACTTGTAGAGTCTTGTCCCCCTGAAGGAAGAAGCTGGATTGAGTATGTTTTTATTTTTATTTTTATTTTTTTGAGTATGTTTTTAATGTCCAATATCAAAACTATTTGTTTTGTTTTACTATGCACACACAAAAAATTTAGCATTGATATCAAAATTAAAATGACATTTTTCTCTAAATTTCCCTTGTCCTCCCTTGGTTCACCTTATTACATATGGTACTATGCACTTCACTTATAGATGGTAAAAGATCACATATATTTGAATGCCAATAGCTGGAACTGAAGGAAGGAGTCCTCTTTACTCCAGGAAGATGACCTTCTCTCTGAGAACCTGTGGGGATAAAGTACCCTCTGGCACAGCACCTTCTGCCCTGCCCCAGAGAAGACCCTGATCCCTGCCTTCCATTCCTGTAAGAAAAAATTTCCCCAGTTCTCAGCTAGCAAATTGGGGTGGCCCAAAGCCCAGCCTATGCCCTGGAGTCTTACAGAAGATCTGTAATGGCAACATGAAGTCTCCACTGACAATATGCTGTAATTACAATAATGATTTATAAATCAGCACCAAGAAGTACTCTAGAATGACTGGTTAGGGACCCATGCAGGCATCCCTGGTGAGCACAGCATAACTAGAAGAAAAGCCTGCTTTCCCCAGATAGCAAGTTGAGACCTTCTCCTTCCAAAATGTCACTTGGAGATATCTGCCCTAATAGTTAGCAAGGACTTATTGTTAACAAGCATTCTGAGCAGAAAGGGAAGACAATCTAAAAACTAGTCCCCAGAGAGGTGGGCCAGGCCCTTTGGTTTGATAAGGGCTCAGGTTTGGAGAACATGTGGTAGGGAAGCTGAGGCATGGGAACTGAGAGTAGGGAAGGGGAAGGAAAGAGAAGCCCACCTCAGGCTCATGGGTAGAGAGAGAAGACATGCAGGCCTGCTCAACCTGGGCCACAAAGCCCCAGATGCTTTCCGGATGTGCAGGGCTCCTGTGGCTTTGGGACACACCTCCTCAGGAGTAAGGCCCCAAACCTCAGGCAGAGTGGAGTCAGAAGAAATGACCTCATCAGGGTTCCGGATGTGCTGTCAGCATCCTGTGTACAGCCCCTCCGAGGCAAGGGCGCATCACCTTCTCTTGCAAACACTTCCTCCTCCTGACTCCACCATGTCAGCTCAAGAAACCAACCTCATCACCCAGGCACTGAAATGTTACACCCCAGCCAATCAAGTGTCTGTTCCACAAGATGATAGCTACTTTTGCAATCTCTCTAGAATCAGTCTCTTCTTTTCCATTTCTACTGCCAAATTCCGTTTCACTACATCTCATCTGGACCGTAACTACCTAGTTTTCCATTTCTTCCCTCCCTTCTTTTCTTATCCCCTTATGACAGCCATATCCTGCTGCCAGTCTGTTCCTTGCCTGCTCAGTAACTTGTTAGAAGTGCTCCATTTGCCACCTGCCAATTCAAGTCTTCTTCTAGTGGCTTTCTGGACTGATCTCTTGTAGCGACCATTTCTTCTTCTTCTGGGGACTTTAACTTTTAGAGAAAGTCCGGGAGGGACTGCCTACCATGCCACCAGGCCTCCCTGCTAGGCTGAGCCAACAGGACATTTCCTCCCTGGGATGCCCATCCCAAGCTGTGGGGATAAAATTACTGAGCATGGCTAGAGGAGATTTATCCTGGCGACAGTGGTACCTTGAAGTCAGCTGGCCTTTGGTTCCTGCTGTACCTACTCTGAGACCCTACAGGGGATTGGGTATTGCGTCATTCTCTGATTCTGGGAGTCCCCAGAATCTTCTAAGGAAGTCCTTTCCTGCCAAAGTCAGCAAAGCTGTTGCTTGTAAACAAAGAGGATTTTCTGGGATCCCTGGGTGGCTCAGTGGTTTGGCGCCTGCCTTTGGCCAGGGTGCGATCTTGGGTCCCGGGATCGAGTCCCGCGTCAGGCTCCCGGCATGGAGCCTGCTTCTCCCTCTGCCTGTGTCTCTGCCTCTCTCTCTCTCTGAGTGTGTGTCTATCACGAATAAATAAATAAATAATTCTTAAAAAAAAAAAAAAAGAGGATTTTCTGGGATGCCTGGGTGGCTCAGTGGTTGAGCATCTGCCTTCAGCTCAGGGAGTGATCCTGGGGTCCTGCATCAGGCTTCTCACAGGGGAGCCCGCTTCTCCCTCTGCCTGTGTCTCTGCCTCTCTCTGTGTGTCTCTCATGAATAAATAAATAAAATCTTAAAAAAAAAAAAAAAGATTTTCTTAGTACTTTTTGACATACATTTCCTATGTTCCAGCCAAAAGGGAAAAGTCCCAATAAGTGCCATGATGGCCTTTTTCAGCACCCATTGGCCTGTACACCTCTCCAGCCTATAGGCACTGCTGAAGCTCTTCCTGCCAAAGACCTTTTTTGAACCCTTTATGGGGATGGCTTCTGCTTCCTTTAAACCAATAAGCCACTAGCTGCCCCTGCCTCCTTCCACTGTAGACACTGGGGTCTTAGCCTCCTCCTAGAGGACAGTGACTGGTCATTCTCCTCTCCACAACACCAGCAACCCAGCATAGTTTCAGGTTCAGTAAAATTCACCAGACTCTGGGGACAGACAACCCAAAGGACAATTATAGAATTACTGGGCTAAACAGAGAGCAAGTGATGAAGAATGTGGGGTGTTCCATGAGAAGGACTGGAGTTGGAATTGCAGATCCTCCATTTACTAGCTGTCTGAGTTTGGGCAAGTCTCATAAGTACTGTAAATCTCAGTTCTTCATCTATGAGGTAGTGACAACAATGCCAAACTTGCAATGTTCCTGTGAGGATTTGATGAACTGACATGTGAGGGTATCTAGCATGGTGCCTGGCTAATAGTAAGCACACAGATAACACCAGCCATTATTCCAGCATCTGGTTTAGCAGATGCTCTATTGGAGGGCTGGAATCAGGAGTCCTAGGGCTTGCTGTGTAACCCCACCTGTATCTGTATCTGCCTTTATAAGCCTTCTGAAAAACAACAGGTAAAAAATGCTTCACAAAGTAAAAGCACAATGGAAGTGATTCCTCCCATTTTTCTAAATTTCAGAAACTCCCAGGCGTCCTGTCCAGTGCGCAGCCATGGCAGGCCTTCACCTTGCAAATACTCCAACCTGCTCAGTCTGAGAGACAGAGTCAGGGCAAATGATGGTGTGGTTCAGTGTCTGCTTCCCCATATTCACACAGCCTTCCCTTTTCCAAAGTCTTAGTTCCTAAATGTTCTGCTTTTGTGGGGCCTTCCTTCAAATAACCATGGGGTAGTGTCTACTACAGGGGACTGCGAGCTCACGCACCACAATCACCCCTACCATTAACCTAGTCAACACTGGGCAGCATGAGAATGAAAGGCAAAGGCCAATACAGAGCAGCTGCCACAAGCCTAGGTTGGGAAGCAAGGTAGAAGGAAGTCCCTGTTTAAGACTTACATCTGCCTGAATTAATCTCCCAAGCAACTGTTAGAGCACAGACACTAGTTCTCAAAGTGTTCTCTCTGTGGAGCTGGGCAGAAATGCAAATTTGAGGCCCCACCCAGACTGACTGAATCAGAAAACTCTGGGAGTGGGGCCCAGCAATCTGTGCCTTAAACAGCTCTTGAGGGGACTCTGATGCCTGCTCAAGTATGAGGAACCTTGCCCTAAACCTTTAATGGCATGACCCGCTGCTTTAACTCAAGCATTTGCCAAACACTATGTGCCAAGGACCAAGCTGGGTGATGGTATTCCAGAAGTAAGGACACATCTGAAGAACTTCCACAGTCCAAAGGGGGCCCAAATCAAGTACACAAATACACAAGGCAGGATGTGGCATAAAAGAAGTCAAAAGAATCACTTTCCACTCCTCTCCCCAGACCCCTACTCCTCAGATCTGCTCTTGTCATAACTAGGGAAAAAAAACACCAGCTGTGGAAATCCACCCCCAGTGCTGCTATTTCGGACTTCTCAACCGCAGGTAGCTTTCTCAAGGAGATCCTCGCCCTGAGGCATGTCTCAGGTCCAAGAGCTTGACATGTGGGGAAATGCTCCCAAGATGGCCACACACAGTGCTTCTGAGGGACTTCGAAATCAGCCCTATCATAGGTTTGGGCTCACAAAGTTCCTAGAGGGCCATGAACATGCCACAGCACATCACAACAATGCATTCCTGGGCAGGGTCACTCCCAGAGGCCCCTGGCAAGCTTGCACACGAGTGTGCAGATGGAGACATAAACACACAGACAGTTGGCCCCCTGGCTTCCCTTCCTCTAATCTCAAGTTACAAGGTTAAAGGCGTGCTATTCACAGCTAAGGGGGAGGGATCAAAAAAGGGGGTGCTGAAGCAGTGAGCCATCTGGTTCAGATCAAGATTGCGCATTCAGGACCCCAGCAAACTCTCAGAGCCTCCTCGAGCCTTCCTGGTGGCTCAGAGATTTCCCTCCCTCCCTCCCCCAAATTCCCACAGGGAAACTGAGGACTGGGCTGGAAAGGGGCGAGCCAAAGGCAAATTAGCCAAAGGAAGACTAGAAAACAAAAAACTGAATTAGGCAACTCTGTGTCACCATTCAGAGCTCTGGTTCTCTTCCCTTCAGATCCTGAACACCACGACTCAACTCGAGATCACCGCCTACAGACACTGTACCTTCCTCCACAAAGTGCTCAGGGCACCTAGCAGGCATCCTTCCTTGAATTGGCAACCCCCTCCAAAGTTAGCAGCAGAATCCAGATAAGTTTTAGGGGTGTGGTCTCCCAGACTCCTTTTATGTCACCATCTCCACTAAGGCAGGAAGTTCTCTCCATCTCAGAAGGACTTCAGGGCCCACCAGGCATAGTAAGAGGAAAGAATGACCAACTGGCGTCTAGACAATTGTCCCAAAGACAAGATGACAGTGTGAGTTACTGGCTAGGAATGACTATTTCCCAGGGGTCTCAGAGTGCCCTGAAGCCCCTCAGCAGCTTTGGCTACAAGAGGCTGCCACTCCCCTCCTGCCACCAGCACTTCTCTTCCCCCATTCTCCCAATACCTTAGAGTCTTATTTGGTGTTGTACGCAGCTGTAAAGCAAGAGACAAGATGGGAGATGGATGCAGTTGACAAGAAATAGAAATTGAAAGGCTATCTTGAGCAAAAAAGCAATGGGTGGGGGACTCTCTACAGGCAGAGAGGGTCAGAGGTGGGCTATGGGAAGGAGGAGCGGGTTAGCAGAAGTGGTGGAAAGCCAAAGGAGAACCTAAAGTGAGCTCAGCCCAGAGATGTAGCCGGGGGCTTGGGAAGTTTGGTCCAGTTACAGTGGAATGGCTGGAGGAAAGAAAAATGACTTCCATTCCAAAGCACGGTCTCAGGCCAGCCCCCAAAGGACTGGGGCATGGCCTTGACCAAGTTCCTGGTTTACTGTCATGCCTCAGTTTCTCCAAAGTGGAAAGGAGGTCAAGCTGTTAGATTTATCAGAGAGAACTGGGCCATTGGGGGTGGCCAGGGGGCAGTGCCAAGTAGGGGAAAGAGGAGAGAGGTGCTGATGGTGCAGACAGCCTGTGGCCAAGAGGAGCGAGGCAGGGGTCTCCAGGGGCTCAGAGGCCAGGAGCGCGCGGGGCTTGGGGGGACGAACCAGCCAGGGGGCAGGAAGTCGGGACTGGGGCAGGGGACGCTTCCCAGAGCTGGGGCTGGGGGCTGCCATCAAGGAGTGGAACGGCTTGAGGTGCAGAAGCAGAAGGCGGGGATGGGGACTGAGGCCAAGACAGGCGGACCCCGCTTCCCTGGGGGCACCCAGAGCTCCGACCCCGGGGAAGTTGCCGGGGTGGACCGGGCCGGTCTGGGCCGCTGGGCCGAGCCAGCTGCCCGCGCGCAAGGGGTTCGGGCAGCCAGCGGCCCGGGGCGCCCCGCATCCCGCCCGCCCTCATCCCGCCCGCGCACCTCAGTCAGCGCCGGGCGCCGCGCGGGCCATGCTTGCCGCTCCTGCCGCCGCCTCCGCCCGTGCAGAAAGCTCCGCCGCTGGCGACGTCCGGACCCGTTAGCTCCGCGGCTCCCCCGTCCGCCCGCAGCAGGCCAGTCCCGCCCTTGCCGGCTCTGCCCTCCCGGAGCGAGCCGCCGCCGCCGCCTCAGCCCGGCCCCTCCCCCCACCCCAGCCCGGCTCGAAGGGAAGGGTGGGGGAAGGGGGCGGCTGCCCCCTCCCCATTCACATCCTCTCCGTCTCTCCCCTCCCTCCTCCACCCGCACGCGCGCGGGCCTGCTGGGATATGGAGTGCAGGCGGCCCTGGGCCGCTAGGGGTGTCTCACATCTAGGACTACAGCTCCCGGAAGACAGCGCGCGCGCCCTAGGGATTGTGGGCTTTGTAGTTCGGCCGGGGCCGGGGGGGCGTCTACCGTGCAGGAGGTGGGGTCGGCAGAGGGGGGATGGGAAATCTCGGTTCCCCGAAGGCTGGGTTCCCGGCGTCTGAAACTGAGGACGTGGGGTCTGCGGTGCCCCCGGTTCGGGTTGAATACCTGGAGTCCCCAGGGAGGTGCGGATGAGCCCTGGATGCCTCTGAGACGTGGCTGTGGCCAGCTGCGGCCGAGCCCGGCTGAAGGGGAAGCCTCCGGGCCCCCGAACGGCGCCCCGGGTACAGTTCCCACTCGCGCTCCCGGAGAGCCACGACCTGAGACCCGCTTGGCTTTGTGCCGGGCTCCGCAAGCCGGAGGAGCCGCGGTGGGGCCTCTGCGCTCGGGCGGGAGGAGAAGGAGCTCCCGGAGCGGCGTGGGCGTGGGCGTGGGCGTGGGGTCTTCCCCACCCGGGGAAAGGAGCCGAGGGACTGTGGGTTTCCCGGAGCACCTCATTCCAGTCGCACTCTCGCTCTCTCTCTCTCTCTCTCTCTCTCTCTTTTTTTTCTTTTTGGTCAGATGCTCTTAGCTCCCCTACTGTTTAGGGTAAGACGCACACGTTTTAAATATTGTTTCCATGTCTTCTGTTATCAAGTCCTTTCTCCAACTTCCAAGCCGAACTCAAACCCTTGATGAAGCCCCGGGTCGACCGCACTTTCACCCTCCAAGCTTCGACTCTGGCAGAGCGGGAGCCTGTACTGTAGGTCAGTGGTTCTCAAACTTTGGCGTGTATCAGAGTCTCCTGGAGAGCTTGCTCAAGTATCGCTGGCCCCCACTCGCAGTTTCTGTTTCATTGACTCTAGGGTGTCCCTGGGAATTTGCATTTCTGACACTATGCCAGGTGAGATTGATGGCCTGGGGAACCACTTTGAGAACTGCTACTGCTGTTGC
This sequence comes from Canis lupus dingo, assembly GCF_003254725.2. Classification (NCBI taxonomy): domain Eukaryota; kingdom Metazoa; phylum Chordata; class Mammalia; order Carnivora; family Canidae; genus Canis; species Canis lupus. The sequence continues at coordinate 76,581,186 of NC_064247.1, forward strand.
TCTTTGTTTGCTGGACTTCTGGCTTTGTCCTTCACGGTTAGGCCTGCTGCGGAATATTAGCCTCTGAAGAGCCAGGCCATGAAAGGCAGGGTCCTAGCGTAGTTTAGCACAGAAGTGCTCTTTGTAATTGTGATCAATAAACAAATCAGTTCGGGGATCCCTGGGTGGCGCAGCGGTTTGGCGCCTGCCTTTGGCCCAGGGCGTGATCCTGGAGACCCTGGATCGAATCCCACGTCGGGCTCCCGGTGCATGGAGCCTGCTTCTCCCTCTGCCTGTGTCTCTGCCTCTCTCTCCCTCTCTCTGTGTGACTATCATAAATAAATAAAAATTTATAAAAAAATAAAAAATAAAAAAAAAATAAACAAATCAGTTCATCCTGTAAAGAAAAATACGACGTGGACCATCTGACGGAAAGGTGTTTCAGACTTTAGCCCTTGATGTTTTTTTTTTAAGATTTATTTATTTATTTATGATAGACATAGAGAGAGAGAGAGAGAGGCAGAGACACAGGAGGAGGGAGAAGCTGGCTCCATGCACCAGGAGCCCGACGCTGGACTCGATCCTGGGACTCCAGGATCGTGCCCTGGGCCAAAGGCAGGCGCTAAACCGCTGAGCCACCCAGGGATCCCCCCTTGATGTTTTTTGTTGTTGTTTGTTTGTTTGTTTGTTTGTTTGTTTGTTTTAAAGCTGGGAAGGTTTTCTGTCGCCAAGGGCGGCAGCTGAGGTACACCTCGCGCTGACTCCACCCTCCACGCTCTCCCCTCCCTCGTAGATGTAAGCCAAGGGGTGTGATCTCAACTGGGAGTATTGTGGGTTTAGTAGAATCCATTACCTCTGGGCCGCTAGGACCTAAAACAGGCTGGGGAGGCGCCTGGGTGGCTCAGTCCGTTAAGCATCTGACTTCAGCTCGGGTTGGGATCTCAGGGTCCTGGGATCAAGCCCCACACTGGGCCCCCTGCTCAGTGGGAGTCTGCTTGTCCCTCTCCTCCCAATCCTGTTTTCTCTCTCATCCAAATAAATAAATAAGATCTTTTAAAAATAAATAATAAAAACAGGCTAGGGTAGTGAGAGGTGGGGAGGTGGCTTCCTGACCTCTTAGGTGAGCTTCTCCTTCCCACCTGCTGTCCTGATGTTCTGGGGAACTATAAACCCCTGAAGACAAAGTTTGGTGACCATCACACCACAGACACAATCCTAGAATCTCCCAGTTGTCAGGTGATAAAGATTCACTGCTTGACCAAACCCAAGCCAGGTTCCTCTGAGTTCTGTTCTCCAATAGGCCTCAACCTTGGCCTATAAAAACTACACTCCTCACCACAAATGATTTCATCCATCCTCCTTCCCGCACATTAAAGACTTAAACACCATAATATAGTTTCTAACAACTCAAAGCCATTTACCTAGGATGACCCTAGCTCTACTAAAGTGCAGGCCAGATAAAGCTCAGGCCTGCTGGGAAAGAATTTACTGTTTGCTTTAGCCAACACCTAAAGATAAGAGACTACTCCAACTTAAGCATTTACTACAAAGGTTTTGCAACTGTGACTCCTTCTGTCCCTTTGAGATGTATATGTATCTCCTACAGCTCTGGTCTGCTTTTCCTAAGGACCTGAAACCCATTCCTTTGAAATGTAATCGTCAGGAAGAATAGGGCCTCTGTCTCCCAGTATCCATGGGAAGATAGAATCCTAACTTCCATAATTGCCAGCTAACAGACACAGCTGGCCTAAGCATTTACACTGACTAATCCTTTGTCATTTTTCACTTCCCTGACTCTATGGAGTCCCTGGTTCAATCTCCTCATTCCTCCAATCTCCCTCATTCTCTCTTTAAAATGCCCAGGCACCAGAGCACCTGGGTGCCTCAGTGGTTGAGCGTCTGGCTTTGGCTCAGGGCATGATGCCAGAGTCCCGGAATCGAGTCCCGCATTGGGCTTCCCTCATGGAGCCTGCTTCTCCCTCTGCCTGTATCTGTGCCTCTCTCTGTCTGTCTCTCATGAATAAATAAATAAAATCTAAAAAATAAAAATAAAATGCGCAGTCACCTGTACAAATAGAAAATGAGTTCAGTTCACATCGGACCCTCTTCCTTATTGCAGTAGTATATTCCTGGTTCAAATCTGTCCTTACCACCTTAGTGTCAGGCTTTGTTTATTTTTGACAAAGGGGGTAGGTACACTGAGTTCCCAGGGCCCAGGTTATCTAGACTTCCACCCATCTACTGAGAGCCAAAAAGCAAGTTATTCCTAGGTCCCTGGGCAAGTCGAAAAGTGGCCACCAGAGGCTTTGGACCTTGACTAAAATGAATGCCTCTCTGGAATGCCTCTCTGGAATGCCTCTCTGTTTCTTTAAAGATTTGTGTCTCTATCGCAGGCCAGTGGAGCCTAAGTAATCCTCATGCAACCTCATGCTCTGCCTATACAACCAGCTGCCAGGCCCTTCCTAAAGCAGATTGGTCTCAGTGCCTGAGTCATGTGCAATGACAACATTCCCTCACCTGCAGAAGGTATATGAAATTTTTTTGAGTTTATATCTATCTCCCAAATCTCTTTTGGCAGATGATTCAAGGAGAACTAAGATACCTTTTCTTTCTTTTTTTTTTAAACATTTTATTTATTTATTCATGAGAGACACACAGAGAGAGAGAGAGGTGCAGAGACACAGGCAGAGGGAGAAGCAGGCTCCATGCAGGAGCCTGATGTGGGACTCGATCCCGGGACTCCAGGATCACGCCCTGGGCCGAAGGCAGGCGCCAAACCGCCAAGCCACCCAGGGATCCCCTAAGATGCCTTTTCATGGGCAGGACAGAGGGACCCTCTCTCTACCTCAACTCCAACAGAAACCCTCACCATCACCCTTACCACCTCCCAATTAGATGTCAAATTGGTTTCACCCATTTTCCTCTTGTGGTTCTGCTTTCCCATCCCCTCCCCCAGTCCAAATTCTGTCTGTCTGAAAACTTTGAGTTTTCCTTCTTCGAGAAGGTTCTCCCCAACTGCCTCAGTGGAGCATTTGGATTTGAATCATTCATTGAAAAGCCTAGTTTTGCCAGTGAACTGTCCAGTGCAAGAGAGACAGTGGAACAGGAATTTGGGAGTTGGAACATGGCAGATGACAGCACAGGGCTTTGGAGGCAGACAGCTACTAAGTAGCAAGGCACAAAGAGGAGCTGGCTCCCTCCCTCCCTGAGTTTGGGGAACAGAAGCTTAAAGTCAGACCAATCTGGCAATTCCCACCCCTTTTATGCTGTGTGTGACCCAGAGCAAGTTACACAATTCCTTCAACTATAAAATGAGAATAATAATTAATAATAATAATAATAATAATAATAATAATAATAAAAGAAGACTTCATTGTTTAGAATTGTTGTAAAGATTGGAAAAAATACGATCTTAGGTAGGAAGTCTATCCAAAATAAATCAAGTTAATACATAAGTTTAATGTGATTCCAGTACAAGTACCAGCAGGTTTTTTGTTTGTTTGTTTTGTTCATTTTTTGGGAGATGGGATCACGAAGTAGATAAATTGATTTTTTTTTAAATTTTCATTTATTTATGATAGTCACAGAGAGAGAGAGAGAGGCAGAGACACAGGCAGAGGGAGAAGCAGGCTCCATGCACCGGGAGCCCGATGTGGGATTAGATCCCGGGTCTCCAGGATCGCGCCCTGGGCCAAAGGCAGGCGCCAAACCACTGCGCCACCCAGGGATCCCTAGATAAATTGATTTTTAAAACTTATTCGGAGGGGCACCAGGGTGGCTCAGTGGTTGAGCATCTGTCTTTGGCTCAGATCATGATCCTGGGGTCCTGGGATCAAGTCCCACATTGGGCTCCCCGCAGGGAGCCTGCTTCTCCCTCTGCCTATATCTCTGCCCCTCTCTCTGTGTCTTTCATGAATAAACAAATACAATCTTTAAAAAATTATTTGGAGGGGGATCCCTGGGTGGCTCAGCCTGTGTCTTTCCCTCTCTCTCCCTCTCTCTCTCTTCTCTGTGTCTATCATAAATAAATAAATAAATAAATAAATAAATAAATAAATAAATAATCTTTTAAAAATTATTTGGAAAAATAACAAGCAAGATAAAATTTTTTAAAAATTAGCAATAGGGACATCTGGGTGGCTCAGTGGTTGAGCGCCTGTCTTTGGCTCAGGGCGTGATCCCGGATTCCTGGATTGAGTCGCACATCAGGCTCTTTGCATGCAGCCTGCTTCTCCCTCTGCCTGTGTCTCTGCCTCTCTCTCGGTGTGTCTCTCATGAATAAATAAATAAAATCTTAAAAAAGAAACTAACAGTAGTAAAGAGTGTTGGCCCTCTCAGATATTAAGCATATTATAAAGCCTACTCTTAAAATAGTATGATAGGTCAGTGACACAGACCTACTGGTCTAGAAATTACTCAAATACCATAGAAAAAAAAAAAAGCTTGGGATCCCTGGGTGGCGCAGCGGTTTGGCGCCTGCCTTTGGCCCAGGGCGCGATCCTGGAGACCCGGGATCGAATCCCACATCGGGCTCCCGGTGCATGGAGCCTGCTTCTCCCTCTGCTTGTGTCTCTGCCTCTCTCTCTCTCTCTGTGACTATCATGAATAAATAAATAAAATCTTTAAAAAAAAAAAATATTATATTAAAAAAAAAAAGAAAAAAAAAGCTTAAATACTTAAGGAAAACTGGCATATAGGAGAGAGATATCCTCAAATAAGTGGGAGAAAAGGTGAATTACTATATAGGGGTGCAGGGACAATTGGGGAACCTTTTGCTAAAATATTATGTCAACACTGAATGGATCAAGGTAAAAATCACCAATAGCTTTCAGTGTCATGAAAAACAAAAACGAGAAAAAAAAAAAAAAAAAAAAAAAGAAAAAAAAAGAAAAACAAAAACGAGGAGCTTCATTTGAAGAAGTATGGAAGTATAATACTCTTAAAGCAGTGCTGAAGAGAGAAATTATCTCAAAGCTGACAACACCAATGTACAGATATGCTGGTATTAGAGGAACAAGTTACTTGAAACCATGGAAGATGTAATCAACAAAATGCAGTGAAAAACCATGCAGGACAAATGACTCAGCTTGTTCTCTGAATACCTTGAAAATTAAAAAGAGGGAGGGAGAGGGAGAGGGAGAGGGAGAGAGAGAGAGAGAAAAGAGAATCTATAAATTTTAAAAGCCCTATTAACCAATTACAATGTATGGACTTTATTCAAACAAACTGAAAAAAAAAAGTTGTTTTAGAATAGGGAAAATTTGAACACTGACCATTGGATATTAAGCAATTGTTATTAATTTTAGGTGTACTAATGACGCTGTGGTTAGTTTTTGTTTGTTTAAGAGACCTCATTTAATAATATACACGGAAATCATATTTATGGGATAATAAGATGTCTGGGGTTTGCTTCAAAAAATCCAGGGCTGGGTGGAGGTATAGACACAAGGTTGACGGAATTGATCATTGTTGGAGCAAGGGGATGATGGTTATTTGGGGTTCATTATAACATTTTTTTTTCTACTTTTGTATGTGTTTGAAGTTTTCCGTAATAAAATGGTTTAAACATCTTTTAGTAAGATCTCTACCCCATACTTAGCTAAAACCAACCACCAACAACAAAAACCGAGTTAATAGAAAATGAGAGGGAGTGTACCTGGGTGATTCAGGTTGCCTATGGCTCAGGTCATGATCCAAAGGTCCTAGTCTCTGCAGAGCCTGTTTCTCCCTCTTCCCTCTGCCTGCCACTCCCCCTGCTCGTGCTGTCTCTCTCTCTGTCAAATATATAAATAAAATCTTAAAAAAAAAAAAAAAAAGGAAAGGAAAAAAAGGGCAGCCCCTTTTAAACAACAACAAAAAAAAGATGGCCTGGCGCCTTGGTGGGGGGGGGGGGCATCCTGGAGACCTGCGATTGAGTCCCACATTGGGCTCCCTGCATGGGGCCTGCTTCCCTCTCTGCCTGTGTCTCTTCCTCTCTCTCTGTGTGTGTGTCTCTCATGAATAAATAAATAAAATCTTTAAAAAAAAAAAAAAGGAAAGGAAAAAAGGGCAGCCCCTTTTATTTTTTTAATTTTTTTTTTTTTTATGATAGTCACAGAGAGAGAGAGGCAGAGACACAGGCAGAGGGAGAAGCAGGCTCCATGCACTGGGAGCCCGACGTGGGATTCAATCCCGGGTCTCCAGGATCACGCCCTGGGCCAAAGGCAGGCGCCAAACCGCTGCGCCACCCAGGCATCCCCGGGCAGCTCCTTTTAAACAACAACAACAAAAAAGGTGGCCTGGCGCCTTGGTGGGGGGTGGGGTGGTGGTGGTGGTGATCCTGGAGGCCCGGGATTGAGTCCCGCATTGGGCTCCCTGCATGGGGCCTGCTTCTCTCTCTGCCTGTGTCTCTTCCTCTCTCTCTCTCTCTCTCTCTCTCTGTGTCTCTCATGAATAAATAAATAAAATCTTTTACAAATAATAAAAAAGAAAAAAAGGGGGGGGGATGCCTGGGTGGCTCAGTGGTTGAGCATCAGCTTTCAGCTCAGGGCCTGATCCCAGGGTCCTGGATCAACTCCCGCATTGGGCTTCCTGCTGGAAGCATGCCTCTCCCTCTGCCTATGTCTCTGACTCTCGATCTCTCATGAAAAAATAAATAAAATTTTTTAAAAAGGGAGACATTTTTGCAATTTATATTAAAAAGTGAAGAACTAATATAAAGTGCTTTTGTAAATCAGTAAAAATACCAAGAAACCCATAGGAAATGTAAAAATTATATAAACAGTTCACCAAAAAAAACCCCACAATGACTCTGATATGAAAAGATGCAGATCTTCAGTTTTTAAAAAAATTGTGGTAAAATATATGTAACATGAACTTTACCACCTTAACCATTTTTAAGTATACAGTTCAGTGGTTTTGTTTTTTTTTTTACAGTTCAGTGGTATTAAGTAACATTCACATTGTGCAACCATCACTGCCATCTATCCACAGAGCTCTTTTCATCTTGCAAAACTGAAAAGTTCTGTACCCATTAAACAATGACTCCTCACATTTCCCCCTCCCCCCGGCTCCTGACAACCACCATTTTACTTTCCATCTCTATAAATTTGACTATGAAGTCATATCAGCATGAGGACAGTGTTTGTCTTTTTGTGTCTGGCTCTTTTCACTTAGCATAATGTCCTCAATGTTCATCCACATTGTAGCATGTGTCAGGACTTCCTTCCTTTTTTAGGCAGAATAATATTCTATTGTCTGTATATTCCCCATTTTATCCATTTATTTGTCAATTGACACTTGGGTCACTTCCTTCTGTTGGCTATTGTAATAAAGCCACTGTGAACATGAGTATACAACTCTCTTTAAGTCTTTGCTTTCAATTATTTTATATATATGCCCAGAAGTGGAACTGCTGTATCATATGACAATTATGTTTTTAATTTTTTTAGGAACCATCATAATATTTTCCATAATGGCTGTACCATTTTATATTCCCACAACAGTGACAAGGTTTTCCATTTTCCACATCCTCATCAACCATTATCTTCTGAGCTTCACTCTTCATAGAATAAATGCAAATTAAAACCACACTGAAATATCATTTTTCACCTATCAGATTGGCAAAGACCAAAAAGCTTGATAACTATCTTGGCAAGAGTGTGCGGCACAGGATTCATAGCTGCTGCCAGTGTGACTGGAAATTGGTACAACCTCTAAGAAGAGTAACTTGGTAATATCTTCAGATTACACATACACACCATTTGACACAGTAATATTTTTAAAAAAGATTTTATTTATTTATTCATGAAACAGAGAGAGAGAGAGAGAGAGAGGCAGATTCACAGGCAGAAGGAGAAGCAGCCCCATGCAGGGAGCCCGACGTGGGACTCCATCCCAGGTCTCCAGAATCACCCCTGAGCCAAAGGCAGACTCAACCACTGAGCCACTCTGGCAGACCCTGACACAGCAATTTGTAAGAAAGTATCTTATTTACACATTTTCTTAGTTACTTACAGAGATGGCTATTTGTTACATTGAAAGAGCAAAGATTGAAAGTGATCTATATAAAAAAAAAAAAAAGAAAGTGATCTATACTTGTGGTGCTTGGGTGGCTCAGTCTGTGAAGCATCTGACTCTTGGTTTTGGCTCAGGTCATAATCTTAGGGTCCTAAGATAGAGCTTATTGGGCTCTACTCAGTGGGGAGTCTGGGATTCTCTCTCCCCCTCTCCCGCTGTGACCTCTCCCCCTGCTCACACTCTCCCTCAAATAAATACATAAATAAATATGTTAATGATCCAAATTAAAGATTAAATAAATATATTGAAGACATTCCAACTGATGGTGTCTTTTGTTTATCATTATCTCAATGGATAACAAACTATTAGAGAGCAGGGGACTGGCTTTTGTAGGTCTAAACAGACCTTCAAGAAATATTGATTAAATTAATGAAATTATTTCTTGGTCTCTGGCAGAACTGAATTGGCAGGCAGCTCGAGGAGGTTAAGTGACTCGTCCAAGGTCATTCATATATAATATGCACTACCTAGTCCTTATGTATAAAACACAGTGGGAGGCACTCTGAATTTGAAAAATTGGACCCTCCCTTCTAGGAGCTTGAGATCTAGTAAAGCACTCTGGCCGACACCATAAAAAATATCAAGGTTTTTGGGGGCACCTGGGTAGCTCAGTGGTTGAGTGTCTGCCTTTGGCTCAGGTCATGATCCCAGAGTCCAGGGACTGAGTCCTGCATCAGGCTCCTTGCCTGCTTCTCCATCTGCCTGTGTCTCTGCCTCTCTCTCTCTCTGTGTAACTATCATAAATAAATGAATACATAATTTTTAAAGAAAAAGGAGAAGAAAATTACTAAAATAGAAGTCATCCTTCCATTAATACCCCATCCATGGTGCCCTAGGGATTTCAAGGGAACCATTCGCCATCAATATTCCATACACTGGAACAGGCTTCTCAAAGGTGTTCAGGTCCTGTGAGATGCTCCCCTATAGGAGGAGGATTCCCCAACCTGCATATGAAATGCTTTATGCATTAGATAAGGTTCAAGGTTCCCCATCCATATACGATTTTTTTCCTCTACCTTTGTTCAGTGAGAAGGCCTGGCAGCAGTGACGCCTCATTAGCAACAAGTGCGCAGAGCTTGTTGTTATTGTTTTTTAATTTATTTTTATTATTTTTAAAGATTTTATTTATTGATTTATAAGAGACACAGAGAGAGGCAGAGACACAGGCAGAGGGAGAAGCAGGCTCCATGCAGGGAGCCCGATGTGGGACTCGATCCCAGGTCTCCAGGATCACGCCCTGAGCCAAAGGCAGCCACTTAACCGCTGAGTCACCTGGGCGTCCCTGTTATTGTTTTTTTAAATTGAGGTGAGAATCACATAACATAGAATTAACTATTTTGGTATCTTAATTTTAATTTAATTTTCTTGGAGGGGGCACCCAGAAATTAACCATTTTATAGCACACAATTCAGTGTATTTAGTACATTCATAATGCTTTATAACCAATACTCTATCTAGTTTCAAAACATTTTCATTATCCCAAAAGAAAATCCTGTACCCATTAAGCAACTATGCCTCATGCTCCCTCCTCCTAGCCCCTGGCAACCATTATTTTCTGTCTCTATGGATTCACTATCCTATATAATAAACAATGAACCCTTTCTGGAGAGCTTTTAAGTGTACTTCATCATTAAGTGGACCCTCTTCCCCAAAGCCTGACCACTGCCATTCATAAATATCTTGTGCAGTATTATTTCTGCACAAGATATTTATTTCATATAAATTTCATATAAATAGAATCCTACAAAATGGGGCCATTCATGTCTGGCTTCTTTCACTTAGCATAATATTTTCAAGGCTCATTCACGTTATAACGTGTCCATATTTCATTCTTCTTATGACTGAATACTACTTCATTGCATAGATATGCTACATTAAAAAAAAGAAAAGATTTATTTATTTGAAAGAGAGAGTGAGGGGATCCCTGGGTGGCTCAGCGGTTTAGCGCCTGCCTTTGGCCCAGGGCGCAATCCTGGAGTCCTGGGATCGAGTCCCACGTCAGGCTCGCTGCATGGAGCCTGCTTCTCCCTCCTCCTGTGCCTCTGCCTCTCTCTCTCTCTCTCTCTGTCTATCATAAATAAATAAATAAATAAATAAATAAATAAATAAATAAATCTTAAAAAAAAAAAAGAAATAGAGAGTGAGAGTGCAAGCTGGAGGCAGGAGGAACAGAGGGTAGAGGGAGAAGCAGACTCCCCACTAAGCAGGATGCCCAACACAAGCCTCCATCTAGGTACCCAGGATCATGACCTCAGCTGAAGGCAGACGCTTAACCAACTGAGCCACCCAGGCACCCTGAAATACTATCTTTTGTTTATCCGATATATTGGTTTCTTAAAATTGTGAGAAGAAAATAAGCCTGTCCACTTTTTTTGTGTGTCGACTTTTTTTTAATGGATCTACACCCCCTCTGCTGCAATGCTGGCTAATATCTTACAGAAGCATTCTTTGGAAAGGACTGCACAAGATATTTATGAATGGCAGTGGTCAGGCTTTGGGGAAGAGGGTCCACTTAATGATGAAGTACACTTAAAAGCTCTCCAGAAGGGTTCATTGTTTATTATATCAAGTCTGTGTTTTAATTTTTACTTATTTTTTCCTTTAAAAAAAACTTTAAAAAATTAAAACACATGGGATATCTGGGTGGCACAGTTGGTTAAATGTCGGACTCTTGATTTTGGCTCAGGTTATGATCTCAGGGTTGTGAGATTGAGACTCTCTGCCTGGCTCAGTGGGGAGTCTGCTTGAGATTCTCCCCCTTTGCCTCTGCCACTTCCCCTGCTCATGTACACACAGGCGTGCTCTCTCAAACAAATAAATAAACCTTTAAAAAACACTTTTATTTGTTTGTTTGTTTGAGAGAGAGTGGATCACCAAAGAGGAGGGGCAGAGGGAGAGGGAGAAGCAAACTCCCCACTGAACAGGGAGCCCAATGTGGGGCTTGATTTCAGGATCTAGAAATCATGACCTGAGCCCAAGGCAAACCATAAACTGACTAAGCCACCCAGGAGCCCCTAAAAAAATAATTTTTAAAAACCATACCAATGGCTTTATTTTTTCCCTTGGAAGACCCAGTAGAAGAGTTTAATAAACTCTATTTTCTTCAACTAGTTCCCATCTCTTTGTTACTCTTCCTGTAGTAAATGTTGTGGGTTACACCCCTTTACAGCAATTGTGCACCCATTCTCTACTTTTCTTAGTTATTGTGTTGGCAGCTAATGACTCAGAGTTTCACCCTTCTCCAGAGAATTGTCCTCAGTCCACCTAAGCTGCTTCATCCAGATGCACCTGGGAGATTATGCTCCTGTTGTCCCAGCCTCCCAGGCACCCACAGCCTGTGAATGACTGAAGTGGGGTATGAAGTCCAGCTCCCTTGCTTCTGAGAGGAATAAATCTTGTGTTGCATTTTTATGCTTTAGAGCTCACTGTAGGATCAGATTGAGGCTAGACATCTTTGCTTGGCTTCTTCCCCTGCCCTATCCTGCTTCCCTCACTGCTAATAAATCACTTGCAAAAGAATTGCTGTCTCGGACTCTGTATCTAGGGAACCTAACCTCAGCTATCCCTGTGGGTAGTCCTGGTTCCCAGAGGTATTTCTGCTACCAGCATCTGGGATACATCTCATCTAGGGCCCTGCAGATTGCACCTCCTCAAAGAAGCCCTCCTGGACCTAGGCCCTCACACTCTGGCAGCATTTAATGAGGCAATTGGATGCCTCCTCTGGCTAGACACTGTGCTAACCCTTTTGTGTGCATTAGCACATAATCCTCCCAACAAACTGATTAGGCAAATACTATTATCTTCTCATACGAAGAAACTGAGGCTCAGAGAGGTTGAGTGTCTTGCTCACACAGTAAAGTAATAGAAACTAGGTAGCAAAAAAAAAGAAAAAGAAACTAGGTAGCATTTGTCTGATTTTCTGATTTCACACCCTTGTGTTTACCCACTATACTCTTAGATTATAGCTTCAGAACTTTTTATTTTTTATTTATTTTTTAAAATTTTATTTATTTATTAATGAGAGAGAGAGAAAGAGAAAGAGAGAGAGAGAGAGAGGCAGAGACAGGCTCCATGCAGGGAGCCCAACGTGGAACTCCATCCCAGGTCTCCAGGATCAGGCCCTGGGCTGAAGGTGGCGCTAAACTGCTGAGCCACCTGGGCCACCCCTGGAACTTTTATTTTTATGAGTCTGTCTACCCCAGACAGTGGGAGCTACATGTTGTTCTGTCTATTGCTGACAGATTGCACCGAGGGCTTCATCTTATTAAACATATTCCTTGAGTATCTTTGGTACTCAGACCAGGGAATTCTAGAGTGACTTTGGAGCTCCCCCCTCAGCATGCCTGCCCTGGGAAGTGGGGTGACTCCTTTGTCTCTCTCTGAGCTCCTTGGTGCACACCGTTGTCCTTGAGCCCCTGCCAAAGCCGTCGTTGTAGGCATCCCTGCCTTCCACTCCACTGCAGAGCGGGGATCTGCATTGCTGAGAACAGCAGCAGTGGGAGACAGCTTATCACTTCCCTGGAGGCTTCCTAGGTTCACAGAAAAAGGACAGGCACTGAAGTGGGGCCAAGTGAAGAGGGGGGAACAACGTCAGGGGGAGAAGACCAAGGGAAGGAGAGAGATTTAGGGGAGGAGGCAGGGTAGTGGGGACTGAGTAGGGAATCGTTGGTTATGCATTCATTTGACAAATCGTTTTAACCACCTACAATGTTCTAGGCACTGTTTTGGGGACTGAGGATACAATCATGGGCAAACCAAAGACCCTGCTTTAATGAAGCAAAGCGAGAAGAAGAATAAAAATAATCCTATTAATGGTTAATATCTTTTGAGCATTTACTACCAGTCAAGAATGGAGCTTATCCTCACAACCATCTCAGGCATTTGATACTATTATTAACCTGTGTTACAGATGGTGACAAGGAGACAGAGTAGCCAAGTGACTGGCTAAGGTTACGTAGAGTTGGAGCAGGGTCCCTCGTCTCCTTTGAGATTGATGCCAAGGCCTCAGGCTCCCTACCCAGACGAGACGGTAGATTTGGAAGGCATACTGTTGCAAGAAAAATCCAAACAATAGCGATGAAACTCAAGTTCTCCTGGCCCATCCCTAGCAATCTCCCTCCTGTTACGGAAACTGTGTCCATACACATTATTTTTGACAGGACCTGCTTCCTCTACAACTTGCCTCCCCCCCTAACGCTGCTCCCTACTGTAACACAGTTTTACTTCCTTCTTTCTAATTGCTGCATAGTATTCCATGGCATGGATGTCCCCTAGAGAAAAGGTGTTTCCAACTTTTCGGTACAGACAAGGCACAACTTTTCCAAAAGCTCCGCAGATGCCCTTCCGACTGCAGAGCTGGAAAGTTTCTTCCGGAAGCGCCCGACTGATAAAACCCGCGAAAAGCACCAGCCAAACGCCAATCCGGTAGGAGCCGCTTATGATCCGGCAACAGCTGTTATTATTTATTTTACCCCTCAAAGGATTTTAGTTTCCTCCGAGAAAAGCAGCTGCCCCTGGTCCGGGCTGGGGGACCAAACAGACCCTTAAACTTGGAACCTCAAGCGCCTGAAACCGAGGCTGTGTCTTTAAGACGCATTCGTTCCTCTGGGAATTGTAGTTTTGCTGAGCAGCGGAGCCGCCTTCTCGCCTCACCTCCCTTCTCGATCTGAACGCGCACGCCCTTTAGGAAAGCGCGGCCCTCACCAGATCTGGGTACCCCGGCAATAAAGGGCAATAAAGAGCTCGGAGTCAGTGTTTTGGGGGAGAACGAGCCGGGACGGGCGGAGGGGTGAAACTACATTTCCCAGGGTGCGCCGCGAAGGGACGAGCAGCCCCGCGTTAAAGAGCCCGCAGCGCCCAACGCCCGGCGGAGGCTGGTAAGTGTGCCCGGCCGGCCCCCGCTCCGCACGCCCCAGCGCCCCCCACTGTTCTTCGGCCCTGGCTCTCAGACCCGCAGGACCGAGCTGGTCCAGTGGCCTCCGGGTTCCCGCTTCGGGACGAGTGTTCGTGAACTCGCCGGCGCCCCCGGGGTCTCCTGGCTGTAGGGGCGTCGGGAGGGCCTGCCTCGGTGGGTGCAGGTCTGGGACCGGCCAGCGCCGGGGCACCCGGGGGCGCCTGGGCGGAGGGTACGAGCCCTGGGAGCCCCTCACCCCAGGCGCTGCTGACTTTGCTTTGAGGCCACGTCTCTTGCCTCAGTTTACCCCATTCTGGGCTCATCAGTTACGCACGAATCTCTATTATAGGACTTCTGTATAAGTTACTAAGTGATTTTACTCCGAGTCAACGTCTATTTTCCAGAAGGCAAATCAGATCCCTTCATGAGCCTGTTCTTTCTTGTTTGTTTGTTTTTACCTTTAAAGCTCTAAAATGCAAAATCCCCGCCCTACCTCTCTTCAAAAAGTATTTATGAAGAGGTTTTATTATTTTATTCTGTCCCTGGCTCCCCTTCCCTATCCAGTCTTCGAGTGCGGAACATTGGCCCAGCATGTTAAACTTGGCCTCCGTAGATGAAGCGTTCTTGAAAGTGGACAGAATATTGGAATAGAGGTCTGTATTCTCTCTCTCTCTCTCTCTCTTTTTAAATTTTATTTATTTATCCATGAGAGACACAGACAGATGCAGAGAGAGAGGCAGAGACCCAGGCAGAGGGAGAAGCAGGCTCCACGCAGGGAGCCCGATGTGGGACTGGATCCCGGGTCTCCAGGATCACGCCCTGGGCTGAAGGCAGGTGCTAAACTGCTGAGCCACCCGGAGATCCCGAGGTCTGTATTCTTTTCAAAGTTTTCTGTGAACGTCAGGCGTGACAGAGGGCATAGACTGCAGGAGAGGTGTCTTGTTCCAAGAGGACGGTGAAGAACGTGAACCTTGGTGTTGAACACATTTGGCCCGCCTGTACCAGCTGTATATGACTTTGAGCAGACTAATCTCCTTCAGTTTGTTACCTTATCTGTGTCATTCATGAGTGTGATAAGATCCAATTCCTAGGGCTATTGAAGGAGTCCTGTGAGCTGATTCTGTGGTGTCTTTGGCGTTGGTCCCTGTAAAAAGCCCTTCCTGAGCTTCAGCCACCAGTGTCCTTCCACTTTCTGTGTTGTCATAAAATACCCTTTTGGTTGATCTAGCAAGGCATGCTCCTTGATCCTGGCTTGATTTCCCTAGACCTTCCCTGACTTTTTCATCTTCAGGGGCACTTTTGGCCTGAAGAATGTTCAGAGCCTTCACTCCAATGGACTTCAGGGTCAAGTTGAACTCTCCTGTTCCCTTTCCCTGCTGGAGAGAGCTACCACTCATTGAGCCCCCACTGTGATCCACATCTTTTACGTCTTATTTAATACCAGCAGCAGTCTAGGAGGTTGGTATCTTTGGCTTGCAAGGGTGAGGTAACCTGCTCAGAATCACACAGGGAGAGTCAGTTATGGGAACAGAGCCCCAAGGGCTGATCTCAGCCCACTGCTCTTCTGCCCTAAGTCTCTGGGAGGGTGCAAGTCCAGATTGGCCTGCCCTCTGGCCAAGATCTGTCACCTGTCCATGTCTCCCAGTCACTATGCTGAGACTAAGATGAGGCTTAGATTTTCAGGGTCATTGGACCCTCCTTGCAGCATTTCTTCCTTACTCTCTTTCAGCATCTTTGCTTGGGACCAAATATTACCACCGTTACCTGTATGAAAATCGGAGTGACCCAGGTCCCAGTCTCCTGGCTGCAGCATCCATTAGCCTCTGTAAAGTGGAGACAATAATACTTATCCTGCGGGGGTGTTGTGAGGATGAAAAATCATAGTGTTTTAACTATGGACAGAGTGGTGAGCTCAGTCCCAGTGGCTTTTATCATTAACATTGTCTTCATTTCATTATCACCTTGTATTTGTTTAGGCTTTTATCATAATAGCTAATACACACTGAGCACTGTACATGTATTTACTCCTTTTACTGTTTCCTTGTGCCCACAAAGTAGATAGTGGTTAAGAGAATGGACTCTGGAGAAAAAAATGTCTGGTTCAAATTTGGCTGTGCTACCTGCTGGCTGTGAGACCTTGGGCAAGTTACTTAATCTCTCTGTGCCTCGGTTTCTTAACCTTTGAGGATAAAGGTAGTACTTTGCTGACATGAAGTTAGAGGTTCTTACAATGATTTTTTTCCTTTGAAGGTGGCAAGAGACAATCTGATATTATACTCCGCGCTTTGGTTCAGGTCCTTGGAGAGGCAGAGACCAAGATAGGACTAGACTTGCAAGAGATTTATTGGGGAAAGGGGAAAAAGGGGAGGGAGCTAGAGGAGACAGGGAGAGCTGTCAGGCTGCTGCCTCTGAAGAAGCACCAGAAGAAAGGAAGGGAGGAAGAGAGGGAGGGAGGGAAGGAGTGAAGGAAGGAGGTAGGGTAGGAAGATCTCTGACTGCCTTGCAGTTCTGAGACATTTCTTTTGGGTTGGTGGGGACCCCAGGATTCAAGGTTGCCTGTCAGAGGATCCTCATCTTGCAAGAATGGGTCTGTGTTCATGTCCCTAATGCATGGAGTCATTGATTGGTTGGGAACAGTTGGTGGGAAGTGTGGCCTCCACGTGAACAGGCTGGGGGCATTTGTCAGTTATACTCTGCCATGGGAGGCCTGAGAAGGTTAGGGGTGCTGGAGATCACACAGTGAGTTTGTGGCCAAGCTGGAATTCCTTGAAGCCCCTTTACTGGAAAGGCCAGATGGACATCCTAGAGAATGCCATTTTCCTCAGGTGGCTGGCCAAGGTCTCCAGCTCAGAATTTTCCCTCTGGATTTCCCTCCTGGGGTTAGCAGGAAGCAGAGCAATTTTTGTTAGTGGTAGAGGCTCTCCCCGAAAGCTGGTGGGAGTGTGGGTGTTGCTAAATGGTTGTATCTGTCAGCTCTAACCATAGGCTTAATGGCAGCAGAGTGTGGTATAAAAGGACGTTGCTTCTGTTGGCTCCTAGTGGGAGCGTGGGTTGACTACTGGACACACACTCTGGGCACCCCATCCTCACTCCCCATGCTGAGCTTTGGAAATCAGAGAGAAGAGGTGGGGTTGGGCTGCTTTGGAGGACAGCAGCTGGACCCCTGCCAGAGGTAGATGCCAGCGTACCTTTGAGGACTTGTCCGCAGATGGTCTTAGGGGGTCTCTGGAGTCACATTTGATTTCTCATCTGGTAGGAGAGAAATGTTGAAGGGGATGGGAGAGGGGAAAGCCATAGCTTAGGCCCACTTTCCCCTCACTTGCTCAGAGTGCCCTGGAAGAAGATGTCTGTCCCGTGGGTTGCAGCCCCCTTCTGGCTTGGAGCTTCTGGGAGGGGAGATCCCTTCTGAGGTCCCTGTAGTGGGCGCTGTTGACACCCCTCCACCAGCTGCTCCCTTCTCCAAGGAATTGCCCTTGGCCTCAGGAGCCTGGGAGGTTAGAACCTCCGTCCCTCTCCTCCCCCTAGCTCACAGGCAATAACTGAAGGATGAGGGACACCCTGGATATACACCGGCAGATGTGAAGGCTTATGTTCGCACTAAACCTGCACACAGTTGTTCGAAGCAGCTCTATTCATGATTCCTCAAACCTGGAAATAGCCCAGATGTCCTTTGATGGCTGGATGGACACACAGGCCATGGATACCAGTCCACGCAGTGGGATGCTGCTTGGCCAATAAAGAGAAAGTACTACTAATGTGTGCAGTCAACTTGGGTGAATCTCAAAGGCATTATGTTGAGTGAAAAAGCCAGTCTTAAAACATTATCGTCCAACTGGAGCTATGGAGAGCAGGGTGGTTGTCAGGGGTGAGGGATGGAGGGGGGTGTGCCAAAGGGATAGCATGCAGGAAGTTTTTGTTTTGTTTTGTTTTGGTATGGAAAGTAGTGGTATCCAGGAAACCTGGGTGGCTCAGTGGTTGAGTGTCTGCCTTTGATTCAGGTCATGATCCCAAGGTTCTGGGATCAAGTCCCGCATCAGGCTCCCCACAGGGAGCCTGATTCTCTCTCTGCCTATGTCTCTGCCTTTCTCTCTCTGTCTCTCATGAATAAATACATAAAATCTTAAAAAAAAAAAAAAAAGAAAGTAGTGGTGCCCACAAGAATCTATACATGTGAGGGGGTTGGGTTTTTTTTTTTTTTTTAGAGGGGGAGGGAGAGAGGCAGAGGGAAAGAGAGAGAGAGAAAGATCATGACCTGAGCTGAAATCAAGAGTTGGATGCTTAACTGAGCCACCCAGGTGCCCCTATACTTGTGTTAAATTCACAGAACTGTGTACCAGAAAGAATCAATTTTAGGGTAAGGTAATTGTTTTTAAAAGTTCACACACACTTATATCTCTGCTTCAGGGAGCCCCTCTACTTTGAACAGAATGGAGCAGCCGAAGGGGGTCGATTGGACGGTCATCATCCTGACATGCCAGTACAAGGATAGTGTCCACGTCTTCCAGAGAGGTAGGGGACCCTCCCTTCCCACTTTGCCTCTGATGTAGAATCCCCATCAGATACTGATCTGTACCCTTACAGCCCATGAGCCAGGAAGACCTAGGTTCAAGCCCAGATTCTGCTTCTTTCTAGCCATGTGACCTCAATACACATCATGTCATTTCATTAAGACTCAGTTTTTTCATCTGTTAAATGGGACTGGTTGTACTTACCTCATAGAGTTGGGTGAAGATCTAATGAGCTACTCCAAGAAAAGCTAACTAAGTGTTTACTTTGGCAGCACATATGCTGAAATTGGAACCACACAGAGAAGTTAGCATGGCTTCTCTGCAAGGATGACATGCACATTTGTGAAGCATTCTATATTTTTTCACAAATACTGAATCATTATGTTGTGCAGTGGAAAGTAATATAACGTTACATGCCAATTATAACTCAATTAAAAAGAAGCTCCTAAGTCAAAGAAGAGAAAGTAATGACTATCAGTAGATTTGCTCTAGATGCTTTGGAACAGGGTGGGGAGGTTGGGGGCCAGTCCCAGCTTGTGTTCTGACCACAGAGCTGGAAGTGCGACAGAAGCGGGAGCAGATCCCGGCCAGGACACTGTTACTGGCTGTGGAGGACCCTGAGACACGTGTGGGCAGCGGAGGAGCCACCCTCAACGCCCTGCTGGTGGCTGCCGAACACCTGAGTGCCCGGGCAGGCTTCACCGTGAGTGCTCATGACGTGTTATCCTCTGCCACAGGTCCTGGTCCAAACAGGGATGGGGGCTCAAGACAGATTGTTTCCAGGGTCACCAGCTCTTTGGGCTCCATCACCTGGCCAGTTCAGCATTTGGTACCAATTTCTGTACCCATAGATTGGACAGACTCATCAGGTGGGGTAGAAGTCAGGGCTGGACTTTCTAGTGCTTTTAGAACATCAGAGCCAGTACCTCAGAATTAGGCTTTCTGGCTTCTCTTGAAAATTTCCGTCTTACTATCCTGGCCTCTCCTTCCCCCATGGCAACTGTTTGCTGGAACTAGAATATGTGCCCTTTGTGTGGGGCACAGGGGTCAGTGTTCCCAGTGGGCCAGGTCCCCCCAACACACAGCTCCTTCGCTCAGTCACCTTGTCCTCATGGCACCCTGGGTGGTCACAGGAATGGACACGCTCTGGTGATGGATGTGGCACTGGCAGGGAAGGACAGCACTGTGTGGTTGCCATGGAGCTGACTTACCGTGAGTCACCCAGCTAGCCTCACATTCTTGCCTATAGCTTCCCCTAAAAAACAGGGACAGAGGAGTGTCCCAGGTGGAGGGCCAGTAGGCTCTTTTATTGAGGAAGGGGCAGGGCTGCCCCTTGCCTGCCTGTGGCCATTGGTCCTGACCTTGTCTTTTCTTCCTTTGGTACCTGAGTGGATTTGTGTTGGGGTCTCTCCCTGGACAAGAGGACAATGTCCTTGGGTGCCATCTGCCCAGGATTCTGTCAACAGGGCTCTTCCACTTTTGACAGGTGGTGACATCTGATGTCCTGCACTCCGCCCGGATCCTTATCCTGCACATGGTTAGTAGAGGGCCATGTATGTCTTCAGGGGCCATGCAGAAGGCTGAAACCATTGATCCTTGGGGTTAGATAGGTCTTCTATCTTCGTGTTTGTGCAAGATGCTCATTGTGCAACTCCAGAAGAATCAGAATCAGAATCGATCCAAGGGTCTAGAAATAGGGAGCAGGCTGTATATATGCAGCGCATCCCCCTGGCGGAGTGTAGACAGTGATTTAAAAGTCCAGCTAACTCGGATCCCTGGGTGGCTTAGCAGTTTGGTGCCTGCCTTTGGCCCAGGGCGCAATCCTGGAGCCCCGGGATTGAGTCCTGTGTTGGGTTCCCTCCATGGAGCCTGCTTCTCCCTCTGCCTGTGTCTCTGCCTCTCTTTCTCTATGTCTATCATGAATAAATAAATAAAATCCTAAAAAAAAAAAAAAGTCCAACTAACTCTATGCATTGACCTGGAAAGAGACTTAACAGCTCTGTGACATTGGACAAGTCACTTGATCCTTTCTTTCTAGGTATTAGTTTCATCATCTGTAAAATGAGGTTGGCAACAGTTTCTACTTCATGGGGAAGTGCAGAGACGATCCACGGTAAATGCTTAAACGGGGCCTGGCCTGGCTCACTCTGAACATTCAGGGAATGTTTTCACTGTTTGTTTATTTATTTATTTATCTATTTTTTTTAAAATTTTTTTCTTTTTAAATTTATTTATTCATGATAGTCACACGGAGAGAAAGAGAGAGAGGCAGAGACACAGGCAGAGGGAGAAGCAGGCTCCATGCACCGGGAGCCCCATGTGGGATTTGATCCCGGGTCTCCAGGATCGCGCCCTGGGCCAAAGGCAGGCGCCAAACCGCTGCGCCACCCAGGGATCCCTGTTTTCACTGTTTAGTGGGAAAAGCCAGCCACACAAGTTATATACATTGATCTCAGCTTTTTAATTGGAAACTTTTTGCTAAACTTTCTTCAGCCATTCTTTTTGTTTGTTTAGATTTTTATTTTATTTTTTTAAAGATTCCATTTATTTATTCATGAGAGACACAGAGAGAGGCAGAGACACAGGCAGAGGGAGAAGCAGGCTCCATGCAGGGAACCAGATGCAGGACTCGATTCCAGGACCCCAGGATCATGCCCTGGGCCAAAGGCAGATGCTCAATCACTGAGCCACCCAGGCATCTGTCTGTCTGTCTATCTATCTATCTATCTATCTGTCTATTTCTTATTTATTTATTTCTTATTTATTTAAAGATTTTATTTATTTGTTCCTGAGAGACACACAAAGAGGCAGAGACATAGGCAGAGGGAGAAGCAGGCTCTCTATGGGAAGTCTGATGCGGGACTCAATCCCAGGATCCTGGAGTCACAATCTGAGCCACAGGCAGATGCTCAACCACTGAGCCACTCAGGTGCCCCGGCTGTATGTTTTGTAAAGAAACTTATATTGGAACAAGGCAAAACCTGTTATTTTACATATTCCCTAAGGCTGGTTTTGACCTGCAATTACCAAGTTGAGTATAACAGAGACTATATATGGCCCCCTAGCCCAAAATACTGTCTGTCCCTTTAAGATCAGTGATTCAGAACAGGAAGTCCTTAACTAGGACTACATATTATGGTGTCTCCTGATCTGACTGGGGCCCCCAAATGTGGGGTGACCTGATCGAGTGGAAGCTGGAGGTGCAGACGGTGAAAGAATTCACTTGAGGTAGAACAAAGGAGATAGAAGTTTACTGAATATACCCCAAGGGAGCAGTGGGATATTGTGCACTGAGCCACCCAGGTGTCTCTAAGATTTATTTATTTATTTTAGAGAGAAAGAGAATGCACATACACACACACATGATCTAGGGAAAGGGCAGAGGGAGAGAATCTTAAGCAGATTCTCTGCTAAGCGTGGAGCCTGATGGGGGCTCGATTTCATGATCCTGAGATCATGACCTGAGCCAAAATCAAGAGTCAGTCACTGAACCACTTAACCAACTGAGCTACTCAGGTACCCCTTGTTTAGATTAAAAAAAAAAAAAAAAAAAGTAATCTGTATACCCAACAGGGGGCTGTAACTTACAACCTTGAGATCAAGAGTCCCATGCTCTACCAACTGAGCCAACCAGATGCCCTTTTCATTGGAATTTTGGTTAAGATGAGGATAGATCCATGACATGCAAGAAATAATATGGAAAGAAGCCTTTGCAAACTTTGCCCAGATTCCCCCAGTGATGATATTTTTGAGAACTATAGTATAACCACAGCTAGGATATTGAAATTGATTTAATTCCCAATCTTTTCCCTTAGTTTGACTTGTGTGAGTGTGTGTGTGTGTGTGTGTGTGTGTGTATTAAGTTATTTTGTCTCCATCTTCTCATAATCTCATTAAAAAATTAAAGGAAAACCTGCAAGGATATAGCTCAAAATGAAGGCAATGGCTTTTATCTCTGAGGAATTTTCTTCTTGCAGATCTGCATTTTCTAATTTTTCACCATAATCACATAGTCGAAAACATTATAAGAGAAAACACATTTTATTATTATTTTATTATTTTTTTTTATGATAGTCACACACACAGAGAGAGAGAGAGAGGCAGAGACACAGGCAGAGGGAGAAGCAGGCTCCATGCACCGGGAGCCCAACGTGGGATTCGATCCCGGGTCTCCAGGATCGTGCCCTGGGCCAAAGGCAGGTGCCAAACCGCTGCGCCACCCAGGGATCCCACACTTTATTTTATTTTAAGATTTTAAGTAATCTCTATACCCAAAGTGGGGCTTGAACTCCACACACACACAAAATCCCAGGATCCTGTCGAATGCTCCACTGACTGAGCCAGCCAGGCACTCCAAGAAAACACATTTAAAAAGTCTAGCTTGGGATTCCTGGGTGGCTCAGCGGTTTGGCGCCTGCCTTTGGCCCAGGGCGGGATCCTGGAGAACCGGGATCGAGTCCCACATCGGACTCCTAGCATGGAACCTGCTTCTCCCTCTGCCTGTGTCTCTGCCTCTCTCTCTCTCTCTGTGTCTATCATGAATAAATAAATAAAATCTTAAAAAAAAAAAAAAAAGTCTAGCTTGATGGCTTCCTGCCTTTGCACAGCTGTCCCCAGGCTCTCTAACCCAAGGGTTCTTTCTCCTGTCCCTGCTCCCTCCCTAGGGCCGGGATTTCCCTTTGGATGACTGTGGCAGGGCCTTCACCTGCCTCCCTGTGGAGAACCCCCAGGCACCAGTGGAGGCTGTCGTCTGCAACCTGGACTGCTTGCTGGACATCATGAGTCATCGGGTAAGGCTGGTGGTGACCATGGGGCCTCATGGCAGAGAGAACCACACCTTTCCCACTGCACCACCAGCTATGTAGTCTGTGTTGGTGCAGACAGGAGGCACCAGGAAGAACAGCTTTGGAGGTACCTGGAGTTAGAGCTTCAGGAAGTTGATCTTGGCCATGTTGGTGGGAAGGTGTGGCCCTCAGAGTAGAGGGAAGGACCAGCCTTGGCACCACAGGGCAGGCGAGGCCCCATTATCTCAGCAGCCAGAGTCCTGGACAGGATGGCCACTGGAGCGCACACAACAAGTCAAGACGGGGTTGTGTGGGAGCAGAGGGAGGGCTGGGCCAGGCCACCAGCGGCATTCTCTCTCTCCTCCACAGCTGGGCCCGGGCTCCCCGCCAGGTGTATGGGTTTGCAGCACCGACATGCTGCTGTCTGTTCCTCTGGACCCAGGTGAGCCTGAGAAGGCTTGGGACTGCCTACCCCAGCCCCAGGCAGACACCTGTCTTCCTTGATCTCCGGGCCTGGCCTGCTGCCCTGCTCAGAAGGGAAGCTGTAGGGTGTGGAGCCTGAAGCCCAGACCCAGAGGCAGGGCTTCCCTTCCGCAACTGGGCTTCTGTCTGCCTGGCTATCGAATAGAGACCCCTAGCCCTGCCCCTTCGGCCCTGCCGGGCTCTGTGGAAGAATTTTGGGAGGGGAGGTATTGTCCTTCTCCCAAATGAATCTCCATTTGGCTTTGAAAACCATATTCCCTTTAGAGGTGTCTGGATGCCACTTGCCCTGAGCTCAACCCCCTTGCCTTGGGTTGGAGCCCTCAGGGAACCGCCTCACTGCCTCAATCACAGGGATCAGCTGGGACAACTTCCGGGGAGCCAGAGTGATTGCCCTTCCAGGGAGCATGGCCTATGCCCAGAACCATGGTGTTTACCTCACCGACTCCCAGGTAGTGTCCCTGGGGCAGCGCTGTGGGCAGCAGGACCATCAGGGTTGGCCTCCTAGTCCTATGCTTGGGGGAGCCTGTCCTCCTGGACTTCCTGGCATGGTCTTGGTTTGGAGGAGTTCCCCTCCAAACAGCCCTTGGGCTCTCTCAGTATTTTGCTAAACAAGAATTGTCCACTGGCCATGTGAACGGTTCTGTTCTTGGGTCCGTGAAGACATTCAAAACCTGCCCTCTACCGTTGGGGGTGGGAGTCTCTGGCGCTCGTGTCCCTGGGAGCACGCTAATACTTGTCAGATTTCTGTCCTACGTTTTCATTTGGAGCACACCTTACCATGCCCTCCTTGCTGATCCTCTTTTGCTCCTTTCCCTAACTCTGTTTTCTCCCTCCCACATAGGGCTTTGTTTTGGATATTTACTACCAGGGCACGGAGGCAGAGATACAACTGTGTGCCAGGCCGGATGGGCGAGTGCCACTGGTACAGCTACCAGACCCACGCCGGGGGCTTTGGAGACCTTATGGGAAGAGGAAGGGAATATTTGCCTTCCTGCTCAGGGCAGAGATCTGCTTCTTCCAGAAGATTCTGGGGGCAGGCTAGAACCAGAATCTGAGTAAGGTCTAGAACTGGCATTCGGGGGAGCAAGTAGAGCTAGAATCTGAGGAAGGTGTGGCCTTGGAATTCAGGGTCTTGTCTTGAACCAGAAAGGCTAGAACTGGAATGTGAGTAATTTCTGGAATCTGACTTGGGGGATCCTTCTAGACCGAAAGACAAGGATAAGACTATTGGGTCAGGGTTTGGGACTGGACTTGGGGAAGATAGGGAACTATTTCTCGTTCTCTATCTCTAGTTCAGGAAGGCCTGAAAATTGAGGGGGGTCCCAGAACGTGCCTGTCGAGTGATCCCTGAATGGGAGCCACTCCCAGTACACCTGGAGCCTGGGTGCTGGAGTGGCCCAGAGACAGAGCGCTCTGCCTGGTATGGCAGCCAACCTTGCCTAGCTCGTCTGCATGTGCCCTTCCCAGCTCAGGCCCAAGCCTGGCCCCAGTGTCCCCCCAGCTGACCCTGACCTCTCCAGGTCTCCGGGGTTGCCTTCTTCTCTGTGGAGACTGCTGAGCACCTCCTGGCCACCCATGTGAGCCCACCCTTGGATGCCTGTACCTACATGGGCTTCGACTCTGGAGCCCGGCCTGTCCAGGTGACTGGGGGTGTGGGCAGGGGTCCCCTGGCCTTGGACAGAGGCCCTGATGCTGACAGCCTGGTCGTGTGGCCTTCGGCCAGTCCCTTTCCCTCTCTGGATCAGCGTTTCTGGGACTGCCCCAGCTCCACCTAGGAACCTTTCCAATAGCTGTGCTTCCTACCCTTGCCCCAGCTGTCTCTCTTTTTCGACATCCTGCTCTGCATGGCTCAGAATGTGAACAGGGAGGACTTCCTGTCAGGACATCCCCCGGAGATGGGGCAAGGTGACTCAGACATCGCAGGTTATCTGCAGGCTGCCCGGGCTGAGCTGTGGAGGGAGCTTCGCGATCAGCCCCTCACCATGGGTGGGTACTGCCCCTTGGCTCTCTGGGGTGGGGCAACAGGAGTGAGGACCCTAGGAACAGGCAGGCCTAGTGCACGCCAGACAATTCCCCTCTCCCAAACCAGAACCGATAACTCTTCTCTTCTTCCTTTGCCTCATTCCTGGGCTCCAGTTCCAATCTTTCTACTTTCATGCCATATGACTTGGACAGTGGCTGAGCCTCTGGATCTCAACTTCCCCACTGGCACAATGGGCTCATTGGCATTCCTAAAAAAAAAGAATGTGTTCTGGTGGGAGGTGGCCTGGTGGCAGAGCTGCAACAAGCATGGGGTTGGGGTCAGTTCTTGTATCTTTACAGCTTACGTCCCTGATGGCAGCTACAGCTACATGACCAGCTCAGCCAGTGAGTTCCTGTATAGCCTCACGTTCCCAGGGGCTCCCAGTGCGCAGGTAGTGCACTCCCAGGTGGAGGTAAGACCTGCCTGGAGGGAGGTGCACCTGCCGGGTGCCTGCAGACAGGTGGGGCAGGGCTTCAGGAAAGGGAAAGAAAAGCCCATGCTTGGAACAGACCACCTAGGAGTGTAGGCATCGTTATTTTTGTTCACATGAGGGAGGCTCAGGAGCCTCAGCGAGAGGTGAGGTGGCTTGCCTGAAGTCACAGCCGATAGGTGGCCAAGTCAGAACTCTACCTCCAGGTCTGCCTGACTGAGAAACTGGAGAAGACGCCCTCCACACTTTCTGCAGGGTCTGCCTGGGGAGACAGCACATGTGGGGTGATGGGCTGAGGAGGGGGTAGGGCGAGTTCGTAGGTGGCCCTCGGGGTGGCAGGGATGGGGGTGGTTGGATGGGTTGGAGAGGATTTCTGGGAGAGCCGTCAGCTGCTGGGACCTCCGTTACTGAGCGCAGACTCGCTCTGGAGGAGAACGTGGGCAGAGCGTGCCGGTGGGGGAGCAGCATGAACAAGGTGGGATGGGAGTTGGCGTGAGGTCGGGCCAGGGCAGAGGGATCTGGCTGGTCATCAGGCTCGGGGAGCTGCAGAAATTCGGGCTGGGGCCTTCCTTGGATGCGGAGGGTTGGGCAGCCCTGGGCCCTGGCCCCTCACGACCTCCTCCCTGGCTTCACAGGAGCCGCAGCTCCTGGGGGCCGAGAGCTCCGTGGTCAGCTGCCTGCTGGAGGGCCCTGTCCAGCTGGGTCCTGGGAGTGTCCTGCAGCACTGCCACCTTCAGGTGAGGCCCGAGAGCAGGGCCAGAGGGAGGGCAGGCTACAGGGGCCGGGGCCTGTGTGTGTTGGCGGGGGTACTAAGAGCCATGCTAGGATGCCTGCCTTTTCTTCTCCCAGGGCCCTGTTCACATTGGCACCGGCTGCTTGGTGAGTGGCCTCGATGCGGCCCAGTGTGAGGCACTGCATGGCTTGGAGCTGCACGACCTCGTCTTGCAGGGACATCATGTGCGGCTGCATGGCGCTCCCAGCCGAGTCTTCACGGTCTTTGGCCGTCTGGACAGCTGGGAGGTAGGTGTCCACCTGACCTCCCTCCTTGTTTGCTCTGTGTGGCGGGCTGGGTGGGGATTTTTATGCCCATGTTGCAGGCCAGACACAGGTTCAGAGAGGGTGTTGACTGCCTTGGACTGCAGAGCCAGGTATGGGGGATTGGGCCTAGAGGTAGGATACCGCTCCGGGTTCCTGAACTGGGCAGGCGCAGTGAGCCTCCAGGGCTTGATGCGGTGTTTCAGAACTTGCTCGTGTATGTGCCCATCTCCCTTCCTGTCCCCTCTGGCCTTCATGTCCATAACCCCCTTCTGTGGCCCCGGGAACCCTGACTGCCTCCTCCTCTTCCCCCAGAGAC
Organism: Canis lupus dingo; assembly: GCF_003254725.2. Taxonomy (NCBI): domain Eukaryota; kingdom Metazoa; phylum Chordata; class Mammalia; order Carnivora; family Canidae; genus Canis; species Canis lupus. The sequence goes on from NC_064247.1 coordinate 76,608,698, forward strand.
GGGGCATAGGAACGTATCTCAACATGTCCTGGAGTGAATTCTTCCAGAAGACAGGTGTTCGGTAAGGCGGATGGTCCCGCTGGGCCTCCGTGGGCTGAGGCAGCCAGGGTGGCTGCTTCCCTGAGGCTCATCCCTGCCCTTGTTCCTGCCCCAGAGCAGCACCTGGCCCCCCAACCATCCCTGGGCCTGGGGTTGTTTTGGGCAGCCTCATTTGCCCCAGCACCTTCCTGGGCAACTCCAAATTCCCACCCAGGATTGGGGATTTTGTTCACTGGTCTGGGAAAGGAGGCAAGGCAGCTGGGCCTCCATCTCTGAATTGTCCACTTGGGCTGCCTTAGAGGAATCTGTCCTGCCCCCATGAATGAGTCAACTCCCAGCTGATAGGCGGTCAGAGCTTGGTGACCAGAGCTTGCCCTTGCTTCTGCCCTAATGTGCCTTTTCCCCACATCAGATCCTGGGATCTGTGGGATCCAGACACGCCCCCTGCAGAGCGTTCCCTTCTTGGTGCCCGCCTCTTTCCCGTGCTCCACCCCTCGAGGACCCTGGGACCCCAGGACATGCTGTGGATGCTGGATCCCCAGGAGGATGGGGGCAAGGCCCTGCGGGCCTGGCGAGCCTGTTGGCGTCTGTCGTGGGAGCAGCTGCAGCCATGCCTGGACCGGGCTGCCACACTGGCCTTCCGCCGGGACCTGTTCTTCCGCCAGGCCCTGCTTAAGGCGAGGCATGTGCTGGAGGCCCGGCAGGATCTCAGCCTGCGCCCGCTGATCCGGGCTGCTGTCCGAGAGGGCTGTCCCAGGCCCCTGCTGGCCACGCTGGACCAGGGTGAGTGTGCTGGAAAGCCAGTCCCAGTGTCACCTGCCCTACTTGCCCTCTGGGTCATTAATCTGAGGGTACTAGGGAGCCATGAGACTTTAACGCAGGGGAGAGGTACAGTGGAGCGTACTCATAACTTTCTGGGAAGTTTCATCCCTGTCAGTGGGGGGTTTGATGAGAGGCTGAGGCCTAGGGCTGAGCCCTGGGGTCCTATGAGCATCAGCAAACCCTGCGTGTTTTGCAGTGGGCTGGAATGTGGCTGGCTGGATCTGGGGGTCCAGGCACACTGGCGGGGGGCTCAGCCTTAGCCTCATGGCTAAGCCACTTAAGTTGGTGGGTGGTGGGGCTGAGACTAAACCCAGGTGGTTTGATCCTGGAGCCTGAGCTCGTAACAACTATGGACATCTGGGTGAGGGGTGAAGAGGCACATCTGGGATGGGGCTGATGAGAAGACAGTTTCCACACAGAGAAGTGAGGAACATTCATAGGCAAAGGATACATCTTGGGCAAAGGTGAAGAGATGTGAGGGACCTGGAGTGTTTAGGGATTGCCGAGTAGTCTTCTGGGGGCGGAGGACTCTGGGGGCAAGCTCCTTCCCCCACCAGGTGACACCTGGTGTCTCAGTTGCAGCTGCTGCAGGAGACCCTGGTGTGGCAGCCCGGGCTCTGGCCTGTGTGGCGGATGTCCTGGGCTGCATGGCAGAGGGCCAAGGGGGCTTACGGAGTGGGCCAGCTGCCAACCCTGAGTGGATGCGGCCCTTCTCATACCTGGAGTGTGGGGACCTGGCTGGGGGTGTGCAGGCGCTTGCCCAGGAGCGGGACAAGTGGCTGAGCAGGTGGGTGCTAATGATCTTGAAACCTTTGGAGAAGTCCCTGGCCATCTCTGGAGGTAGAAACCCACAGAGGTAGGGTGTCCTACCCAGGGTTACCCAGGGCAGTCAGGTCCCCAGACCCAGGCAGTCCACCCCCAGCTTGGGGCTCCAGTCACCGTCTCTCCCTTCCCTCTTGGCAGGCCAGCCCTGCTTGTGCGAGCTGCCCGCCACTACGAGGGAGCTGGGCAGATTCTGATCCGCCAGGCTGTGATGTCAGCCCAGAACTTTGTCTCCACGGAGCCAGTAGAGCTGCCAGCACCTGGGCAATGGGTGGTGGCTGAGTGCCCGGCTCGTGTGGATTTCTCTGGTGAGCCCCTTGTCAGGGCTGGGGGTGAGGACAGCCACCCCAGAGCTGGGCTGGCAGCTCTTGTGACCAACTTGGTCTTGTCGAATTGCCGAAGGTGGCTGGAGTGACACGCCACCCCTCGCCTATGAGCTTGGTGGGGCAGTACTGGGTTTGGCTGTACGAGTGGATGGCCGTAGGCCCATCGGGGCCAGGGCACGCCGCATCCCAGAGCCTGAGCTGTGGCTGGCAGTGGGGCCTCGGCAGGACAAGATGGCCATGAAGATCGTGTGCTGGAGCCTAGATGACCTGCAGGATTACTGCCAGCCTCATGCCCCAGGTCAGGGCACTTGTGACATCTACAGGTGGGGATGGCACTCATAGCCAGCTGAGGGATGGGGGCAGAACCTTGAAGGCCCTGCAGGCCACAGAGGCTTGGCCTGAGGGTGAGCCAGTCTGGTGGAGGAGCCCTGAAGTCATCCTGCCTAGGTGCATACTGGCCCGGGAGGTAGGTCTGGGCACATCTGCCTCTGCTGGGAGACCAGAGGCCCTTTTATGGCCTAGAGATGGGGCCTACAATACTGCTGGGCTTTTGTCCCCTAGTGAGCCTCATGTTGGGCGGGCAATCGTGGAAGTAGCTTATGGTATTTGCTTCTGCCGTTGGAGACCAAATTCCTTGCTGGTCCTTCTGCAGGGGCTCTGCTGAAGGCAGCCTTCATCTGTGCGGGGATTGTGCATGTCGGCTCCAAGCTTTCGCTGAGAGAGCAGCTGCTGCATACCTTCGGGGGTGGCTTCGAGCTGCACACCTGGTCTGAGCTGCCCCATGGCTCTGGTCTTGGTGAGCAGGCCCTGTCTCCCCGCTGTCCAAAGCGCATCCCCTCCCTGGCCTCTGCCCAGCAGAGGGAGTGGGTAGGGCAGGACTGGGCTAGGCAGAGCTGGTTCATGGCTGGCACCTTCCTCTGCACCCTGCAGGCACAAGCAGCATCCTGGCAGGCACAGCCCTGGCTGCCTTGCAGAGGGCCGCGGGCCGGCTCGTGGGCACAGAGGCCCTGATCCATGCAGTGCTCCACCTGGAACAGGTGCTCACCACAGGTACAAGATTGCCCTGGGGCAGGAGGGAGGTCATGGGTATTTTCCTAGGGCCCTCCAGGGGCTCCCTGGACTTGCAGACAGCCACATAAGTGTACTACTCCTTAAATTGGTTAGAACGTCTTCCTTACCAATCTGATCCCTTCTGGTGGTTTTCAACTTGAAATGTTTCTACCTACAAGGGCTTGATGCTTTAGGAGCCCCTATTAAGTGCTAGACTCTGTGCTGCACCTTTCATGTGTCTTGTTAGGTACCCATTATGCCAGGTGCTGTTCCTCATTCTTTCCCCACCTAGGACTGTCCCTCAGTATGGGGCTGGGCAAAGGTGGGTTTGGGATAGGGGACAGAACTTTTAGCTTGCCTTCTGGCAACTTGCCCGTCCCATGGGCTGTGGTCATTTGTGCCCTCCACTACCATATGGAGCAGGGCACAGAGAGCCAGTTCATGGCTGGGATCATGATGGAACGTTACTAACACCTTCCTCCTCCACGCCATCATGGTCCCTTGGAATCCATGCACGAGGGAGAGCAGCTAGAGGTTTGTCTGACTCCAGATCATATGGCACTCTGGGCACTTCAGGATGCAGGGCCTCACCTGCATGATGCCAAGAGGGAAGCTGCTGCAAAAGACCAATAGACACCTGACTTTGGTATCTCCTCCAGGCACTCTGTAGCCCAGCCTCCTCCTTTCGTTGCCATGATTCACACCCCAGAATGCGTAGTCATTAGCAAAAGGGGCAGCCTTTTCACTTTCCTTCTGAGGCATACTATTCAAAGCCTTCAATTTGGTCAATTGACAACAAGTTATTAAGTATCCACTCAGTGTTGGGCCCTGAGGATAAAATGAGCAACAACAGGGTCCTTGCCCTCAGAAGTCTATAGTCTATTGGAGACAGATCTTAATCAATAACCACTCAAATGAATGTATAATTACAAGCTGTGCTAAGTGCTCTGAAGGAGAAGGGTGCTGGTAAGTTCTTGACATTTGGGGCCCGACACCAACCACCAGGTTTTGGCTGTAAAGTTCCAGATGCCTCCTGCCATTGGCATTTTGTACCTGCAGGCCCTTCCCCAGGTACGAAAGGCCTATCCCAGAATTATCTCAGGTAGTGTCACTTTTATGTAGCTGCAAGAGGAAAAGAGATCCAAACCTTTCATTGCTAAAGCAAGATGTGAACAAGCTCTTTCAAGTTTAACAAGAGGTGCTGAAAGGCTGATTTCTAACATCAGTACCCTTTATTAGAAAAGACAGGGTGCAGAGGCCTGTTAGGCTGCAGGGAAAGTCCTATGTCATCTCTCCTTGAGGGGAGAAGTTTACTGTTAGGTCTCATCCTTTGATGTGGTTTACCCCAATTCCATTTACACACTGGGTCTGCAACAAAACTCAGGTCTTGTGAATTCCACTTGGCTTGAGAGTGAAACCCTTTCCCTGTGCTGGGCTGGTCCCGTTCCCTGGTCTGGGGGCAGAAGCTGCATAGCTCACCTGGCCCAGCCTGAGTGGGGTTAGCTGTCTTCCTATGCTGGTCCCTGCCAGGGGTGCAAGGCTGGGAGCCAGAAGATGAGCCAGATAGGCTCCAAAAGTGATGGGACCTTGGGCTTGCAGGAGGTGGCTGGCAGGACCAAGTGGGTGGTCTAATGCCTGGCATCAAGGTGGGGCGCTCTCGGGCTCAGCTGCCACTGAAGGTGGAGGTGGAAGAGATCACTGTGCCTGAGGGCTTTGTCCAGAAGCTCAATGACCACCTGCTCCTGGTGTACACTGGCAAGACCCGGCTGGCACGGAATCTGCTGCAGGTGAGCCCTGGCCCTAGGGGTAAGGAGGCAGGCAGCTGGCTCAGGTGGGCCCAGATCCCTACTGCATCCCTCCTGCCCCATCTGCAGGATGTGCTGAGGAGCTGGTATGCCCGGCTGCCTGCCGTCGTGCAGAATGCCCACAGCCTGGTACGGCACACGGAGGAATGTGCTGAAGCCTTCCGCCAAGGTGAGGTGCTTTTTGCCTGGGTCTCAGGGCACTAGGAGTACCTTGTGGTGTGTGGGCCTGAGGCCAGGAACTTTTGCAGGCTTTGCATAGGCTTCATGTATGAGGCCCCTGGGGGCAGAAGCCTACTGTCTTGTCCTCTGCAGGGTCTTACACTTATGTAGGGGCCATATCTTAGGATAACACATGCATCAGGAGGAAGGCCTCCAGCCCCACCTACCAGGCAGCAGCCTGGGGAGGAGGCTCATCCCCATTGCTGAGCTCCAGTCAGCTGATCAGGGTTCCATGTGTGTGGCTACAGTTGACTCAATACTGTACAGGGCACCATGCCGGCTGCTATATGCACTTTAGTCCTCGAACAACCCTGTTTTCAACCAGTACTGGGTCTAGGTTTTTAATCATGAAACTGGTTACATAGTGCCTATTGGCACCTCATTCAGTCTACAAATGGGTGTTGAATGAATATCCTGGTTCATGCATGCCGCTCCCCTCTCTGCCCCCTTCTCAGGGAGCCTGCCTCTGCTGGGCCAGTGCCTGACCACATACTGGGAGCAAAAGAAGCTCATGGCTCCAGGTTGTGAGCCCCTGGCTGTACGGCGTATGATGGATGTCCTGGCTCCCCATGTGCATGGCCAGAGCCTGGCAGGGGCAGGTGGCGGGGGTTTTCTCTATCTGTTGACCAAGGAGCCACGGCAAAAGGAGACTCTGGAGGCTGTCCTGGCCAAGACTGAGGTACCTGATGGTGTTGGGGGTGTGGTAGAGGACAGGAGCCCTCACTGTAGCCCACCACTAACCAGGGACTACAGGGCAAGTCCCCCTCACCACATTGCAGCATGTGGTTTGTGGCCTGATTCTTGCCTGGAGCCTCCTGTCCTCTAAACACCTTCTCTTTTGGTCCCAGGGCCTTGGGAACTACAGTGTACACCTTGTGGAAGTGGACACTCAGGGCCTGAGCCTGCAGCTGCTGGGGGATGAGACCTCAACCTGATGTTCCTTCCCAGAAATCTTATCCCTCTGTAAGAGGAGAAAACCTGGAGCTACAGTGGCCCCACCTTTTCTTCCCCCAAGGGAGTGTCTGTCAGCCTTCTACTCTTTACCTACCCTTTTGTGAATCTGCTCCCAAAGGAAGCCAGCCAACGTGAGTTTGGTCACAACCTTTTCTGGAGCTTGGTGAAACAGATGGTGCCTGGGAATAGGACTGTGATCTCCTGGTTGACCATGGCCTAGGTGAGGCCTCTGCTCCATCTGGACATAGGAAAGTCCTAAGCTCAGTGTCCCATGTAGCCTTTACAAATCCATGGCCCACCTTGGGCTTTGGCCTCCTCATTCTCCATAAGGGCCCAAAGAAGGAGTGGCAACCTGCTTTAGCAGATGGCTGGGGTCCCTTGATAAGGCCAACCCTGAAGAAGCTCATTGAGGCATTTCCTGTGGCCTTCCTTAGAGGTCAGGCTTCTGTTTGAGAAGAGTTATCCTGTTCAACACTCAGTCCTAGGATGACTTGATGGGGGAGTGGGAACAGGGGTAGGGGCTCATACTCCTTGTTTGTGGCCATGAGCCAATGCGGTCTTACAGCGAGTCACTGCTAATAGAGGCCTTAACCATTAGAACTACAGACTATGCCACATGACCCAGTGCCTATGGGTAGTTGGTTCTCAGGATTGCAACCTTCTTGGAATAAATTTGCTCTGCCCTTCCAGGTTGTTTTCATAAAGCTTTTTTTTTGTTCCTACCAGGAGTCATTCCCACTTGCCTTGGCACTGTGGGAAACTCCTCCTGATGATCCAGCTTCTCATGCTAAGGGCCCAAGAGGGGGATGAGGATCCAGGATTAGATGAGGTTGAGGTACCTTTCATGTGGGTCCTGACGGTGGCTGTACACTGCTCTGGGTGCGGGAGGAGGCTGAGACTTTAGGCTTTTGCCTTCACATCTCAGCACAACTGGTGGACTTGTCTTGTCCTACAGCATCCAGCCCTCCCTGGAAACAGCATGCTGGCATCCATCCAAGGAGTGTCTTTATTCAGGGTGATCATAAACATCACAGACTCTCCTCAGAGTAAACCTAATTCCCCCGGTCCCCAGATATACCCAAGTCCTTTAGGACTGGCAGGGAGGCAGCTGGTTTGCTGTAGTATCTAAGGAGAAGAGAACGACCACCCATGCAGAAAGCTGGCCTGCTTTGGCTTTCCCACATAATTAGAGGAGCCCAGGGGGACTCACCACTCTTGGTGAGGAGAGGCTGCCTGCAAAGCACCACTCAGACAGGTCTGAGTGCAGACAGCAGAGTGAGCTGAGCCTTATTTCCTGCTGTCTCAATGGATGGAACAGTCTGCACTGGCAAAGCTCCCCAAGCCAGACAGCCTTGCTCAGCTACTTGGCTGTGGCCACTTAGGGAATGGGACCTGAAGTATGACGGGCCAGATGGGCTCCCCCTGGCGGCTATAGGCGCAGCCTCTTGATGTCCTCGCTGCGGAAGTCTATGCGCAGAGCCAGCACCTGGCGTACTTCGGCAGGGGTGAGGCGCCACGTCAATGGGCCAGAGTTGGCGCCCCAGTAATCTAGGATCTCCGTGACCTGTGGGGAAGAGCGGCAAGTCAGCAACGAGAGGCCGTCCTGAGAGGAGGCCTTGAGCTCCATCAGAGGCAGAGCAGGGGTGGTGCCCAGAATGAAGGTGCTCTGTAGGGCTGGGCTGCTCATGGACACTTGGCATTGAGGGAAAAGCAAGGATCCAAATTTTGTCTCTGCCTGTCTTCCCAATCACCTTTCCCTCGCCAGGTCAAGGGAGCCACACATACCCGTTCCAGATTGAGGATTGTGGCCATCTGAGAGAGCCGGGCAAACTTGTCTCGGATGGTCCAGGTGGTCACCGTGGTAAGATAGGCAATTAGTGACCTCAGCTCCTTATCAAACTGCAGACCGCCCAGCTGCAAGGGAGTACAAGCTCAGTCACTGTTCAAGGCCTTGCCCTCATGTGGTATCTCAGTCAGCTTCAAGGCCTCAGATGCCAGGGCAGGACTGGGGTTACATATGCAGAGGCTGCAGGTAGCAGACAGAGGGCCTGCGAGTCCTCGGATTGCAGAACTTGTCTTCCTCAGAGGAAAAGCAAAAGAGCTAGGGACCTGTACTCCCTGAACCTTACCCGGTTAAAGGTGGATTTCAGCACCACTCTCTCCAACTCGACTGCAACAAGGCTGGTCATGAGGCCGGTCAGGCTGTCATAGATGACTGGGGACAGGCTGGCCTGCACACAGAGGATAGACATTAGCAGGAGTCCTACCTAAGTCCCTGTGCCTCCAACAGGAGTCTTCTGGGGGTGAGCACAGTTACAAGAGGCCATCGGGTATGTCTACAGGCTGGGACCTGGAAGAGTTTTCGGGGTTCCCAACAGAATGAGATGAGAAGCCAAAGGCTGCTGATTTGGGCAGAGGTAGGTAATTCCATACCCTGGTCTCTAGAGCCCCTGCTCACCTTGAACTCTGCCATTTGTTGCTCTAGGTTAAGGATGAACTGTTGTACCCAAGGGTCATTGGCCTCATAGTCGTTGAATTCTTCCTATTCAGGAAACAAGCTGGGTCACTACTGGGGGCCTCTCTAGATGGTACCATTCACCCTACCCCTACTTTCACCCAAGAAAACAGGGCTTTCCTCACTCATCCAGCTTAAAAGCAGCTTGGACATTCATGCTGGCATATGCTGCTGCTGCTTTTATATCATACTTCCAATCAGGAAATGGCCCTGGGCTGCAGCCGTGGCCCACACAATATGGTAAAGCTCCTGGCATTTTATTTCCTTTTGCATCTTATGTTCTACAGGAATGACATCATTAGGCTCGGAAAAAAAACAAAAACAGAAACAAAAAAAAACTCCCAAGTCTGATAGGTAGGGCAAAAAGCCTCAATAAAAGAGGATGTGTCAGGTCACGGCAAACCCCCTACACATGTTTTTTAGAGCCTCTGTCTGCAGGGACAACCTGTTTCTTGGGAACAACCTAGTTTCCAGGGTGAGGGAAGTGGGCCAGAGAAGTAGGCAAGGGCTGGTGTGTTCAGACAGCTCCACTGCCTTCCAGCCAGGGGGTTGGGAGAATGAGGAGTCATCCTGGGCCTGATGGCTGCCTATGGTCAGGCTGACCTCCTCAATGTTGTGGGAAACAGATAAGAAGGTGTTGATCCAAGGCTGCACTTGCGGCTTGATGGCTGTGCTGTTCAGCTCTGTCAGCCCTTCCTGCGGAAGGACAAGGCAGAGACGCATCAGACATAAAAGACACATAAACCTCTCCCTTCCCTTCTGCTCCATCCACCCCATGGCTGCCAGGGCTTTCTTCCAGTTCTCAGGCTTTCCTGTGGGCCTGTCCAAAGTCTACCAGAGATCATGCTAATCAAAGAGAAACAACCTGTTCCTTTGCAGATCTGTGCCAAATCAGGTCCAGGCCACGGGGGCTGGTTTGGCAAACGCAAGAGATTTCTGAATGCCTGGTACTAGGCGGGACCTTTGGCTAAGGGCAAGCAGCAGGTCTGAGTAACCACGTGGTTCCAATTCTTCTGAGCACCTTTCTGGGCTCTTGGCACTGTGGGGGCCAAGTGGAGACTCAAGGAGAGCTGAATCCTGGCTTGTCAGCATGACAACTGCTGAAAAACCTTTAATCTTCAAGGGACTCACATGAGTTCAGTGTCTTACTGCTATTCCCTCAGTCTTCCTTGTTTCCTTGTGTATATGGAGCCAGTAATAAAACATTAACAATATTCTCAGAGCAACATACAGGCACAGGATTCAGTCAGCATCTGATCCTGTGGCTTACCTGCAAGAGGTCTCGGAATTTGTTGGACACGGCAGCCAGGTCAGAAAGGCAGCTGTCAAACTTGGCCTGGGCCTGCTCCCCTCCAATGCCCTGGCTGAACAGCTTGGTGCAGTCACTCTAGGGGAGAGCACCCAGTTATAAGGCTTCCAAGCATGGCTGGGCCGTGCAGGGTGTGGGGAAGGTGGAGAGGATGCCCACGTATAACCAGCCATTTCTCCAACTCCAGCTTTCTCTGGCAGCAGCTATAGTTGATCCTAGGCAAGAGTTCTTTTTTTTTTTTTAAGATTTTATTTATTTATCCATGAGAGAGACACAGAGGCAGAGACATAGGCAGGGAGCCTAGTGCAGGACCTGATCCTAGGACCCTGGGATCAGGCCCTGAGCCGAAGGCAGAGATGCTCAACCACTGAGCCACCCAGGCGTCCCCTAGGCAAGAGTTCTTGCTAGGTTTCAGAAAACACAGATTCTATCCCAGTGGCTAGCCATTTGGTTTCCTTTTAACTCCTTATAAGATGAGAGTATTGTATCAGGGAGTGTGAATAAGAAACATAAAAGCCAGAAGTTTTTTCATATCTTTAGAGCCAGACATTCTTGCTTCAAATCCTGGCTTAGCTACATATTGGTTGAGTGACCTTGGTCAAGTGATTTAAAGCTTCTGAGCTTTAATTTCCCTGTTTATAAAATGGGAACACAAATTTCTGTCCCCATGGTGGTTTGGAGAGGTGGAGGAGATGATGCACAAAGTGCCTAGTGCAGTTCCTGGCAAGTAGTAGACACTAAGGAGACACTAGCTTTCGTTGTTATAGTTTCTACTTTTTAAATAATTTTGGTCCCGGGAGCACCTGGGTGGCTCAATCGGTTAAGCATCTGACTCTTAACACCAAGGCACCCCAATAAATAATTCTTTTTTTTTTTTTCCAATAAATAATTCTTTATAAAAAAAATTAAAAAATAATTTGGTCTGGCTGCCCAAGGAGATCATCATGATCACAGTTAAAATTTAAGTGCTTACTGTATGCCATATAACTTCTACTAACTAAAGTACCTATTTTATGAAGTAGGTACTATTACTATCCCTTTGTATAGATGAGGAAACTGAAGCAGAGAGAAGTTAATTTGTCTCACACCTCCCAACAGTTAAGTTGTGGAGCTGGGATTCAAGCTGGGATTCTGGCTCCAGAGTACCTGTTCCTAACCCCCACATTACACCTAGGCATAGAGAATACCACAAGGGGAACTGCTTGAAACTCATTATGTTTTGGTTTGCCAGGAGCTCCTTAGAAGTCTGTGCTGTTTTGGCTACCACAGGAGCCGCAGTGTGGAAGAGCTGCAAAGGGACGAATCCAGCAGGCACAAGCTTTAATTCCACAGCAGTTCCACAGCAGTTCCAATATGCACTATCTTTACCTAGTCTTTTAACCTCATCACACCATCCGACCTATGTCAAAGGGTTGCTGGTGGGCTTCAGAAAGAATACACATGAAATGCCAATCTAAGGTGGGTGGGATTTATGGGAATGGTTTTTTTCAGCTCTGCTAAACTTCTGTTCTTTCACTTGGCTAATTCTACTGGCTCAGTTCTGAATGTCTAGCATTTCCCAAAATATTCCTTCCAAATCCAATATTCCAATGTTAAGGACAAAGTCAGGAATACAATCTAAGGTGCTGTGACTCAACAATGATGACAGCTGCCTTGTTGAACACATACCGTGTGAGAGACCCACTATGCTTTTGGTACTTTGTAAGTATCATTCTTAATTTTATTCCATTTTAAGACCTTTTGGGGGTAAATTCCTAATCTGAAACTCCCACCTGGCCACTCTCTCTGAGCCTCCTTCAGGAATCCCATCAGTTACAAGGCCCTCCCGCCTTTGCTGGCTCCTGGCTGCCTGTCTGCCCAATCCTGAAGCCAACTCTTGTCATCAGCCTGTGCACTGAGCCCTGTGCCTCTGCAGCAACATATCCTCCTTGGAGTAGTGTCCAATGTGGTAGCAGGAGCCTGGCTTCTTTCCTCTCCCAGAGTTTTGGAGTGGGGGAGAGTTGGGCCCCTCATTTTATAACAGTTAACAAAATGAGTGCTCTGTGCTATTACTTGTAATTATTAGTATGATGATTAACTACCCCTGCGGCCTCTTACATACCAGGTATTCTATATTATCATATTCAATTCTCACAACTCTGCCAGGCAGAGATCATTCTCCCTATTTATACATGAGGATGCTAAGGCTCTGGGAGGTTAGAGAACTTGCCTTATGCCACACAACTGGTCAGCAGTCAAGTGAAGATATGAACTCCGGGATATCTGACTTCCAAGCCCAAGTAATTTCCACCACATTATGTAGCCTTCCTTTAAAAACTGGTAACAGCAACAGCTTTGTATAGGGTTTGGAGAACTCTATTTCATCTTAATTTCCTAACAGTTTTTTTTTTTTTTTTTCCTAACAGTTTTAGAGGACTTTATCTTTTTTTTTTTTACTTTATCATTTTTTAAAGTGCTTTCAATCCCTTTTAAATTATGTCCCTCAATAAACCCAAATCAGGGCAAGAAGGAGATCTGTTTTGTAGATGAGTGTGCTGAGGCTCAGGGAGTTAAGGGACTTGCCTGACATCACAGGTCAACTAGTGCTGGAAGTGCTAATTTGAATTTTGATCTTCTAACTTGTGGGTTGATTGTAAGTGAAGCCCCTCAAGTCGGCTGAAGGAAGACTGGCTTGATGCCAGGGAATGCACAGTACCCCCCTCCATAAGCAGGCCCAGAGAGGCTGCAGCTGCTGCAAACTGATAGGCGATTTTCTCCATACCTCCAGTGTCTTCTTCAGCGTGGAGATGTTTTCACTGCACACTTCCACGTTGTTCAGGGTCACCTGGGAGTTGAGGACAGAAAAATGTGACTTCCTGTTTACCAGTGTCTGTACCCACTTCAGTGCCAGACTGGCTACAGCTGTACTCCTGATGCTCAGAGGAGGTCTAAGGAACACCCATAGCAATGTCATCCGGAAGGGTGCTCGGTTCTCAGACTGGGCAGAATGGTGAACTAGGTTTGCCCTTCCTTCTGTGCCTGACACTAAGGTAGCAAAGCCATCTGACCTCAAGGGTAGTGACCCAAGGTTTCAAGTCTTTTTGTTCCATGTTTAGGCACACAGGACTAGGAGAAGTCCTGGGCTCCAAGCCCAGGTCTGTGAGGCAAAGGCTGACATTCATTTAAGAAATGTTTCCTGAAATCCACCCTGGCATAGAGTTCACATTCCAGAAGGCAAATCAGATAAGAAATATCAGTATATGTGCTGTCAAAGCGAGCATGGATAAGAAATATCAGGTAATGATAAACACCATGCAGAAAAATAAAGGCCTTGTAATAGGCCACAGGGCTAGAGCCAGGAATAGAAATCAGGTCTGTCTACTCACAGCCAAGAGCTCCTTCTTTCATAACTCTATCATAAGAAATGATAGCAGAGGGCAGCCCCGGTGGTGCAGCAGTTTAGCGCCGCCTGCAGCCCAGGGCATGATCCTGGAGACCCTGGATTGAGTCCCACGTCAGGCTCTCTGCATGGAGCCTGCTTCTCCCTCTGCCTGTGTCTCTGCCTCTCTCTCTCTCTCTCTGTCTCTATGAATAAATAAATAAAATCTTAAAAAGAAAACAAAAGAAAGAAGTGATAGCAGAAATACCAGTCATAAAAAACAGCATGTAACGAAAGTGATGATTAAGACACAAACTGCTATGCCATTTAGAAGAAACATTTTGGTCCAAGGCATTCAAGGAAAGCTCCATGGCAGAGCTGGTAACTGAGATGAACTTAATTCAGCTTGAAAAGGCTGGAGTAATTCTGACAAATGAGGGGGAGTAGATCTTTCCGCTCATAACAATGTTTTTCTAAGGCACTGTCTATCCCCTTTGATATTTTCTTAACGGTATTTAGAATTATCCAGAATTATTTTGTTTGTTTCTTGTTTGCCTTTCCCACTAGAATGAAAGCTTCATGAAGGCAGGGATCTATTGTTTTCTTTAGAGCTCTATCTCCAGTAGAACATTGCCCAACAGAACTTTCTTGATGATGGAAATATTCTAAAACTGTCTGGTACAGTAGTCCTTAGCCATCTGTACATTAGGCTAGTGAGCATTTGAAATATGGCTAGTTAACTCAGGAAGTGGATTTTTGGTTTAAATTTAAATTTAAATAGCCACCTCTGCCTCCTGGCTATTAATTACACTGGGCAGTCCAGTTCTAGATCTTAGAATGGTGCCTGATACATAGAAGCATCTCAGTATTTGTTAAATGAATGAATAAATGAACGTGTTCTGCAGAAAGGATAGCATAAACACAGTTGCAGAGTGGCAGGAAACCCTAAAACATATTTGGGGATCAGCAGAGTCATTGCACAGATATCTGCAGGAAATGGCAAGAGTAAAGCTGTAGATATGAGCTAAGTCAGACTGGGACTTGGTAGCTATGCTCTCCTGTGGCCAATGGGGTGGCACTGAGGATTACTACCTCCCAGGTGAATGCTGCATGAGCACAGCTGTGGCTTGGGAATATTAATCTAGAGGCTGTGGGGATGGAACTAGGATCTGAGAGAATCATATTGTCTCTGAAGTGGTGGCATGACCGTGAAGGCAGGGGTGAGGTAGCAGGGAGCCAATTTTTTTTTTTTTAAGATTTTATTTATTTATTCATGAGAGACAGAGAGAGAGAGAGACGCAGAGACACAGGCAGAGGGAAAAGTAGGCTTCATGCAGAGAGCCCGATGTGTGACTCGATCCCGGGACTCCCGGATCACGCCCTGGGCCAAAGGCAGGTGCTAAACTGCTGAGCCACCCAGGTATCTTCCCAGGAGCCAGTTTTCAAGAGAGGAGTCAGAAGTGTCAGGATCTGGGGGTAAAAGAAGAATCCCAGAACCCCAGGGATTGAGATTAGGATGGCCTTCTTGGGTTCCCAAGAGTGCTTCCCTTATCACTGTCCTGCAGCCAATACTGAAAGATCGTGTTGTTGACAGTGCTGCTAAGGTCGCTTCCATGGGGGATGGATAAGACTGCATGCCTTTTGTTAGCATGCCACACACAAGGCTGCTAAAATCACAAGCTTCCAGAGAAATAAGTGCACTGTCATGACTGTCATGACAGCTCAAGGATGAAGGCCACAACTTAAATGTTTCCAAGGCATTTAAGGGTATAAGAAAAATCTACCATAAGGGGAAAATGGATTTGAGTTCAAAAGGTATTGATTTCAGAGTTTCCTTTTACTGACAGTCCTTGTAAGCATGGATTCACTAGGCTTATCCCTGGCTCATGACGACTGATATGTCAGCACCATTGGGGAATTCATCTTGACAGCCAAATGAATCAAGGTGACATAAGAAATAGGCGCTGCAGTGGGAGTGATGACATTTTAAGTACTTGGCATCGGGAAAACTAGAAACCTGTCACCAAGCATTTAGCATCACCTTTCTTGTTGGCCTTATCTTCTGGGCCCTCAAACAATGAAGCTGTCTGAGTGGCAGCCAGTGTAATGGGGACTTGTGGGACAAGTAGAGGACAATGGCACTAGAGTGACAGGATGGGAAGGACTCAGGGGGCTGTTAACAAACCACCAAAAAAGCTTTCAGGTGGTCGTTAGTAGGAACCATTTTTGAGCAGAGAAATGAAAAAATAAAAGTAAGTTCTATAGAAAATGAAATAACGAATGCAAACAAAATGAAAAATTTAAGTTGGTTCATGATCATATGAAGCTGGCTGCCAGACATTTTGGCAAAGTTGTCCAATGGTGTCGGATTTCAGAAGCTTCTTGGAGATGATCCTCTTTCTTGGAACAACCAGGACATCTCCAATCACCCATGCTCAGGGAAAATATTTTCAGTGACAGGAAGAGAGTGGAGGGGATCCCTGGGTGGCTTAGCGGTTTATCGCCTGCCTTTGGCCCAGGGTGTGATCCTGGAGTCCCGGGATCGAGTCCTGCATCGGGCTCCCTGTGTGGAGCCTGCTTCTCCCTCTGCCTGTGTCTCTGCCTCTCTCTCTCTCTGTGTGTGTCTCTCATGAATAAATAAATAAAATCTTAAAAAAAAAAAAAAAAGGAAGAGAGTGGGGCGGCCTAAATAGACTCCAGAATGAATTTGTCTGAGGATGAGTTACTGTGGGTTCCCTTGCACAGGTGGGTAGAACACAGTGTGTTTATGCTTCTGTCTCTGAAAATAACAGCTCTTAATTCTTTTGGGGTCATAGACACTTTAAGAAGCTGATAAAAGCTAAGGATGCTGCTTTCAGATAAGGAAAAAAAAGGGACATGTTTGGCATCCAACCCCAGGGTGTTCAGAGACCCCCATCTATAGACTACTGAGAGCTCTGCTTTTGGATGTTTCCTTCAGACTCTGAACCCCAGGTGCCAAGTAGACTCAGACTCTGGCCAATGTGGGGGTAGAGCAGAATGACCTCTGACAGCACTGTTACCACTCATGCGAAGACAACACCTGCCAGAAAGAGCTGATTACAGGCTCAGGACTCTTCTGTATTCTTTTGGTTCATCACAAACTGGCTGTTAACCTTGTATAAATCCTTTCATCCTTCTATGCTTCTCCCTTCCCAGCTGTCATACAACTGGTAAGATTCACTGCTTCATCTTATCTGTCACTCTGGCTGAAGGCTTTAAAAAGGTCATGTTTTGGGATGCCTGGGTGGCTCAGTGGTTGAGCATCTGCCTTTGGCTCAGGGCATGATCCTGGGTCCTGGGATCGAGTCCTACATTGGGCTTCCTGTGTGGAGCCTGCTTCTTCCTCTATGTCTCTGCCCTCTTTCTCTGTCTCTCATGAATAAGTAAATAAAATCTTAAAAAAAAAAAAGAAGGTAATATTTCTGAGGAAATTGAAAGCCTAAGAAGTGAACTAGGTAAACAGCCCTGGTAGGCCTAAATGATCAGTATCCACCCATGTTGGGGACCGCCCTCAGAAAAGTGGTCTGGAGGCTTGGCACAGATATTACAGTTGATTCTGTGGCAGATACAAACCAAGCTTGATACCCTGAACAGCTTCATAGTGCTCTTGGGAATGAGCACTCAGGAGGGCTGAGGTGCCCAGCCTTCCAGGCAGGGAACAGTGATATCCTGGATTGGGCAGCTCAGAAATAGGTCCCTAGATAAGAAGTGATTTCAGAACCTTCTCGGAGGAGCTTTCCTTAAAGGAGTTTTTTTTTTTTTTTTTTTTTTTTTTTTTAGATTTTATTTATTTATTCATGATAGTCACACAGAGAGAGACGGAGAGGCAGAGACACAGGCAGAGGGAGAAGCAGGCTCCATGCACCGGGAGCCCGACGTGGGATTCGATCCCGGGTCTCCAGGATCGCGCCCTGGGCCAAAGGCAGGCGCCAAACCGCTGCGCCACCCAGGGATCCCAAAGGAGTTTTCCTTCTATAGAGACACTAGATGAAAAGTCTCTAGTTGAAAGCTAATTATACTGTGGCTTAGAGGTCATAATTTAACTTCTTGAAATAAATGGACCAGCTCTCAACCTATGGGACTACCTACCAGGAAGGATAGCTTGGCCTCGTCAGTGCTCTCAATGCCTTTTGTGTCAAATTTGCCTTGCTGGAGGCTGCTGTGCATGATGTTCACGGCACTCGTCACCCCGCGCTGGATGTCCTGTAAGGTGGTGGCTGGGAAGCCCATCCTCAGCTTGTTACACAGAACATCCCTGGCGGGGCGGGGGGGGGGGGGGGGGAAGAATGGCACATGGAGATTGACAGCATTCAATTGGCTTCCAGGACAGCAGGACCAGGAGCCCAAGACCCTAACCGAGTAGCATGAACTGCTCTTTGGGGGGAATAACCAATCCTTGAGATCACTGTAGGAGAACTTGAGCATCCAGGGTATGAAAGAGACCAATACCTTTTCAAAGGCACCTATATGATGAGAACATATAGAGGACACTGGCCAATTCTTTTCTCTCTATGAGGATTTCAGTTATCACCACTGAGCTCCAACAAGCTCAAGAGAAGGCTTAGTAAACAGCTTAGTGAAAGGCAATACCATGTAAGTGGTGAGAGAATAGAATAGGTTTTGGGAGTTAGTTCTGGGATCTATTACATATTCCACCATTTATGAGGTGTATGATCTCCCTGAGCCCTAGTTTCCTCATCTATAATGGTTCCTGCCTCACAGGGTTGTTATCAGGACTGAATAAGAGCAGGAAATTGGCATAGTGCCTGGCCTGTAGCAATGGTAACTATAACTGCTATATTACAACTACTGCCTTCAACTGAAGCTGCCTGTTCTCTTTCCTAGGTCTGAGGGCTAATAACCCTTCTAATCCAGTGCAGGGATCACAGATTTGGCTTGTAAGATATGTGGCTGCTGTAAAGCTGCCTGGAGCCAAGGATGCTGTACCATGAATAGGAGCTTATATTCTAGATAGCACTGAACTAGAATCATATGGAAGAAAAGGAAGCAACATGGGCCTCAGGAATCAATCACAACTAGGACCTTTTTGCTTCCTAGAAAGTAGAAAGGGAGTCAAACCTACCTGAAGTCAGACTCCAGCTCTGTAGTAGCAAGGTTGATCATGGCACAGAGACAGTCGATGCTGGAGCTAGACAGAGCCCGTCCAATGCACTTTTTAACAATGTAGAAGACATCATCCACCATGCTGGATGTCAACTGGCCTTTCTCATAGGTGTCCAGAGCCACAGCCTAACCGAAAGGCAAAGCAGCCATAAGGGCTCCAGTTCTGCCACTGTTCTAGATGGTTCTGCTCCCTTTTGAGCTTGTCCTTGTTTCTCCCAACATGGCTTACTCTGGTCACAACTTGGTGTGGATCCTTCTTGTCAAAACAGGACATTAAATTTTCAGGCCCTTTGCCCTGGGGACATTTGTTACATAGAATGTAAGACATCAGGAGAGGCCCTTCTTCCCCAAGGTTCCTCACCCACATACCTTCAGGGAGGCAGGGCACAGATAGGTTCCTTGAGGAGCTGAGGTGTTCTTTTGTGATCCTTGGGAAAGACAACCTAGCTGGGTCTTTGGAGGACATGCCAACTCCAAAAATGCCCTCTAACCATACAAAGGGGTACTGCTCCGTCTGCATGCAAGGATATTCTCAAAGCAGGACCAAGAAATGTGACATGCTTTAGCCATTTCCTTCTTAGACAGGAAGCCCCATTTCCAAGGGATGTGTCCTCTGTCCTACCTTATTGACAGTCTCCCTCATGAAGTACTCCTCCATGGTAATATAGAAGCCAATTAGCTCCTGCATGGTGCAGCTCAATAGGCAGTTATTAAGGAGTTTGTCCAGAGACTTCTGGTGCTCTAGGGAACAGTCAAGAAAGGGACACTCACCTTTCTTCCCCAAGAGAGAAGGTTCAACGGTTTTCATTTTCCCAGGTTCCTTCTAGTCTTTGTTCCCAATCTATGCATAATTTACATGGTTATAATCACAGTACAGATACAATTTTGTACTCTGCTTTAAAAAATTGTATCCTATACTCTTTGGGGAGCCTGGATAGCTCAGTCAGTTGAGCATGTGACTCTTGGTTTTGGCTCAGATTATGATCTTAGGGCTGAGATCAAGGTTGGCATAGGGCTCCAATCAAGGTGAACATAGGACTCCATGCTCAGCAAGGAGTCTGCTTGAGGATTGTCTCCTTCCCTCTCCCTCTGCCCCTCCTCCTACTCCTGCACTTGAACATACACACTCCTTCTTTCTCTCCCTCTCTAACATAAATAAATATTTAAAAAAATTATATCATATATATCTGAAACTACTGTAACATTGTGTGTCAACTATACTCAAACACAAAAATTTTTAAAAAAGATATATTTTCAATGTTCGTAGCTGCTTTTTTTTTTAAGATTTTATTTATTGGGCAGCCCCGGTGGCACAGCGGTTTAGTGCCGCCTGCAGCCTGGGGTGTGATCCTGGAGACCCGGGATCGAGTCCAGCATCGGGCTTCCTGCATGGGGCCTGCTTTTTCCTCTGCCTGTGTCTCTGCCTCTCTCTCGCTCTCTCTGAATGAATAAATAAATAAATCTTAAAAAAAAAATATTTTATTTATTTATTCATGAGAGACATAGGGAGAGAGACAGGCAGAGGGAGAAACAGAGAGACATAGAGAGAGAGAGAGACAGGTAGAGGGAGAAGCAGGCTCCATGCAGGGATGGATGTGGGACTCAATCCCGGGTCTCCAGGATCATGCCCTGGGCTGAAGGCGGTGCTAAACCGCTGAGCCACCTGGGGTGCCCACCTTCTTTTTTTTAAAGCTTACTTATTTTTAATGCCTGTGTGATACTTTATCAAGCAGATCGTCCAAATTTTTTAAAACTCTATTTAAAAAAAAAACAAAACTCTATTTTTAGACACCTGGGTTATTTCTAAATGTTTTGTCCTTATTCGAGATAATTGGAAACCACAGTTATTGGAGATTATGGTGATTTTTAAAAAATATTTTATTTTTAAGTAATCCCTGTACTCAACATAGGGCTTGAACTCACAACCCTGAGATCAAGAGTCACACACTCACATTCTCTAAACCAGTGTTGGTCCAACAGAATTTTCTGTGATGATTACAGTGTTTTGTGTTGTCTAATATGGTAGCCGCTATTAAGCACCTGAAATGTGGCTAATGTGACTGAGAAACTGAATTCCTAATTTTAGTTAAATGTAAATTTAAACAGTCACATGGGGCTGGTGGCTACTGTATTGGACAGTCATTATGAATAGCAATGAGCACCAAACTCCAAATGAGCATATAACCTCCCTTAAACACCAAATCAAAGCAATACCATTCTGGGTCATATAAAAATTCCCTTGCCATGTATTATTGAAACAAGTTATATAGAATGCCACAGATCCTGTGTTAGTTTCAAGTCTCTAGTTCAGAGAATCCTGCATGTACTTCACTAGCAGGAATTAAATAGTCTTCTTAAATACCTGGAGAATCAATTTGTAAATAAAACAAGACTGTGGCGCATATTTTTTCAATGTATTTTATCCGTTCAAAACTTTATTTTTTTATTTTTATTTTTAATTTTTATTTATTTATGATAGTCACAGAGAGAGAGAGAGAGAGAGAGAGAGGCAGAGACATAGGCAGAGGGAGAAGCAGGCTCCATGCACCGGGAGCCAGATGCGGGATTCGATCCCGGGTCTCCAGGATCGCGCCCTGGGCCAAAGGCAGGCGCCAAACCGCTGCGCCACCCAGGGATCCCCCGTTCAAAACTTAAAAAAGATTTTTTTTGACTTTTTATTTATTTTTAAAGATTTAAAAAAAATTATTTATTATTCATAAGAGATACAGAGAGAGAGAGGCAGAGACACAGGCAGAGGGAGAAGCAGGCTCCATGCGGGGAGCCTGATGTGGGACTTGATCCTAGATCTCTAGGATCACGCCCTGGGCTGAAGGCAGCACTAAACTGCTGAGCCATCCAGGCTGCCCCGTTCAAAACTTTTGACTGGAGGAACTGGAAGACTGAGGGAGGGAGTGAAAGGCTTTCTTTACACTATATACTCTTTTCATATACTCTTTATACTATATATTCTTTCTTCAGTATTATGACTAAATATTGAAGTTTTTAAAAAAATTTTATTTATTTGAGAGAGTGTGTACATGCATGAGCATGAGTGGGGTGAGGGCTAAAGGGAGCGGAACAAGAAGACTCCCCACTGAGCAGGGAGCCTAAAACGGGGCTTGATCCTAGGAGCTGGGATCATGACCTGAGCCAAAGGTCACTTAACCAACTGAGCCACCCAGGTGCCCCTGAAGTATTATTTATATACCATAAAATTCATACCTTGTATGTGTACATTTCAATGTTTTCTTAGCAGTAACTTTAAAAAGTTTTGTAACAGTAGTTACAATCCAGTTTTAGAATATTCCTATAACTTCCAAAAGTTCCCTTATGGAATTAAGTATATCTTTTTGCTCTACCTATATGTCATGTATACAAATCACTTACTAAGTTTATTCATTATTATTATTTTTTAAAGATTTTACTTTTAAGTAATCTCTACACCCAATGTGGGGCTCAAATCTATAATCCTAACATCAAGAGGCATATGCTCCATTGACTGAGCCAGCCAGGTGCCGTTTCACCTATTTAAATGCTAAACCTAACTCAGAGCTGGCAAGGAAACATGGTATGGAGAAAAAAATCAGAGGAAAATTAACCATTCTGAGTATTAGGTTTCCTCACCTGTAAGATGACTAAATAGGCTCAAAGATACAGTCCAATTCTAATATTTAGTAATTCTAGCTTTCCTTTTGGGAGTCAGTTTGCCCACAGACCACAGAGGCTAGAAGCTCTAGTTATTTTGTTAAGAGATCTGTGGTTTAACCATTAGAAAACAGTGCCAACTCTGTCCTAGCCCTCCCAGAAAATATTTCCTCCCAGGAAATGCCGTTTACCTTGCTTTACTTCTTCTGAGACCATGGAGTCCCCCACCTCAAAGTCAGAGCTGATCCTCTTCCTGAGGAAGCGTAAGTATAGCTCACTACGGGCATTCATAAGGGTGACCTCAGTCAGGATAGGGTCCAGTTCCCTGAGATACATGGAACAGAAGGAATAAGCAGGAGGGCAAACATAGTCTCAAACTCCCTCTCCCACTGGGCCCAGAAGAGTCAGCTCTGCCAGATGATCATCTTGGCTCTGCTGGCCCGACTGAACTCAGACAGCTGTCAACCACATATTCCACTTATCTGTTTTACCTGAACCATCACCTGTTAAAATACTGTCAGGGGCTGAATAAGACACTGGGATGTGTATTTTTGTTAGTGATTGGAGTAAAAATTATTTATGCATCACATGAAAGGAAACACATCTCCCCAACCTCTTATTTAGTGGTGAGATTTTAGAATACACTATTAAACTGTGTCCCACACCCATTCATCTACCCAGAGGAAGAGCCAAAACAAACTTGAAAAAAACAACAAAGTTGTAGGATTCATACTTCCCAATTTAAAAACTTACTATAAGGCTACAACAGTGAAGACAGGGTGGTACTGGCAAAAGGATATGCATATAGATTAGCTGAGAGTCTAGAAATCTTCACATTTACAATTAATTGATTTCCAATAAGAGTGGTCAGACAATTGACTAAGAATAATCTTTTCAACAAATTGTGCTGGGATAATGACGGATATCCATAATAAAAAGAATGAAGTTGAACCCCTCCCTTACATTATATACACAAATCAGCTCATTTTCCACATTGAACTCCAGGAGATCTTTTTATTTTATTTTATTTTATTTTATTTTATTTTATTTTATTTTATATTTATTTATTTATTTATTCAGGAGATCTTTTTAAAACATAGATCTGGTCATACTGTAATCACATGATTTCTATAGGGCTTATAATATAGGACCCTGATTGGCCTGACTCTAATGACCTCTTTGGATTCACCTCATATGAGGCTCTGTCCAATTCTGTACTTCAGCTACACTGTCCTTTTAGTTTTTCAAATACACAGAGACTTTGCCCATGCTTTTCCTGCTCTACCTGGAAAACTCTACCTTTTTTTTTTTTTTTAAATATTTTATTTATTAATGAGAGAGAGAGAGAGGTAGAGACACAGGCAGAGGGAGAAGCAGGCTCCCAATGGGGAGTCCAATGCGGAACTTGATCCCAGGGCCCCGGGATCACACCCTGAGCCAAAGGCAGACGCTCAACTGCCGAGCTACCCAGGCGCCCCAACTCTTTATCTCTTATGTCTAGTTACTCTTAAGGCCTCAGATCTAAGGTCATTTCCTCAGAGATTTTTCCTTGAACTTTATCAGCTTAAGTTATATCCCTTTATTATATGCTCTTCTGTACCCTACACTTAGTATATCATAATGATTAACAACATGAATTCTAGAGTCTGACTACTTGGATTCTATTTCTGGTCTGTAGTCTTCTAGCTGTATGACCTTGGGCCAATTACTTAACCTCTTCAGGCTTTAGTCTCCTCTGTAAAAAATGCTTCTGGATTAAATAAGTGATCCTCAAATGAAGGTAATTTTGCCCCCAAGACATTTGGCAGTGTCTGGAAACATCAGGCTACCAGCATCTCGTGAGAGGGTGGAGGCCAAGAATGCTACCAAACATCTTACAATGCACAGCACAGTCCTCCATAACAAAGAGTTATCCAGCCAAAATGACAACAGTACAGAGGCTGGAATAAATGACTGGATTATTTAAGTGCTTAGAACAATGTATGCCATATAGTAAACACTATATATATGTTAGCTATTATTATCTACTTTATAGACTACAAATGCCACAAGGAAAGAATGACTGTTTGGTTTGCTTACTTTGCTTGCTGTCACATCCCAGTACCAAAGACTAGTGTTTGACCCATAATGTGTACTCAGTAAAAATTTAGTGATCGAATGAATACAATTTTATGTTTGAATTTTCTTTTAACAAGCATATTACTTTTATTAGACAAAAGTAAAAGCTTGAGTCATAGATAAAATATTTTTAAAACACAGACCACATTGTAATAAAGTAGTCTCAGAATGGTGCACAATTACCAATCCAAATTCTCATGGGCTGAAGAAAAGAGGATTATTACCTTGGTTCTATTTTTTCTGTTGTAGAATTTCTCATCAAGCTGTTCTGGACATGCCGGAACTGCAATACACCAAAGAAATGAAAATGCTCTTCCCCACCCTCCTTCTATCTTCCTCTTGCTGGTCCCTCCAAAGTTTGGGCATACAAGAATGTTTGAGTTCAGTTTGCTTAACAGTAAGCTATTAGGAAGATAGGCCAAAGATTTACTTTTGCTTTAGATGCTAATGCTCATCTCTATTATTGCACTTAAAAGTGATGTTAATGATGTTCTAATGAACTACTGCCTAGTCGCCTAGAGTTCTACAAGTAAAACTGTATGGGTTACTTGTATTTCTAAATCCTACTCTTACTTCCTCTGCTCAAAGGAGAAAAAAAGTTCATGGAAAAGCAAGTGTTATTGTGAGCACTTAAGGAACTAAGAAGAAAAAAAAAAGGAACTAAGGAGAAATCTCAGACAAATTACTTAACACTTAACAGGAACGTAAGTAAAATTTTCCTTATATCAGCAGAAGGCACTGTTGCACATTCTGAGATAGAGAGGTGCTCTAATGTTTCTATTTGTTTCTTCCAGGAAGCCCTTTCTACTTCTTTCTCAATTTTGCACTGTATCATCTTGAGAATACCTTAAATCCAAAGTAAGCTGGTGACAGGCAAGATGCAGTTTGCATTCAGCACTTATTTTTCTATCTACCTCTTTTTTCATCCCTTCCCTACCCCACCTCCAATTTATTGTATTCAGTATCAATGGCTCACACTGTTTCCAAACCCACCTGCAGCTTCCCCTGCTTACCTGCTGGTGGTAGTCCCTTTGTTTGATGAACTTGTCCACCACCTTTTCCACCTGTCTGTCACATTCCACCTGCAGATATTTTATCAGGGTGTAAAGTCTCCCTGGTCCATAATAGGTCTCCACTATTGGTTGGTGGGTCTCTACAATGCGGGCAATACCTACAATGGAGAAAATGAGAAGACTGGATTCCAAATATTCTTCCCATAAAATAAACTCCTTTCCTCTATCCGGGACTGATCTGGGGTCTAGTTCAATGCTTTAAGGCAATTTTAACTCCTAAAATAAATTACAAGTGGTTCTTGCCAGTGCTGGGAGTTGCCATTTAAACACTGCAGTGCTTGGTAAACCAGAAGGCATTTACATTACACTGATAGTTTTGTTTTTTTTTTAAGATTTTATTTATTTATTTGAGAGAGTGAGAGAGAGCAAGAGCACAAGCAGGGGGAGCTGCAGGCAGAGGAAGAGGAAGAAGCAGGCTCCCTGCTGAGCAGGGAGGCCAGGCTTGATCCCAGGTCCCAAAGATCAGGACCTGAGCCAAAGGCAGATGTTCAACTGACTGAGCCACCCAGGCGCCTCTATACTGATAGTTTAATAGGAGTATTTTTGGAAATCAGCATCACTGTCCTCCCAATAATTTACTTTAGGGTTAAATTTACTCTTAGCATTTGGGTTTTGAGGGCTGGGGAGGATCAAAACACTTGAGAGACTCTAATTTTTCCTATTTAGATACTTAATTAGAAAGTTAATTAATTCTAAGGGCACCTGGGTGGCTCATGGTTGAGCATCTGGCTTTGGCTCAGGTCATGACCCTGGAGTCCTGGGATGGAGTCCTGCATCGGGCTCCTCGCAGGGAGCCTGCTTCTCCCTCTGCTTATGTCTTTGCCTCTCTTTATCTCTAAGAAAGAAAGAAAAAAGGAAAGAAAGAAAGAAGGATAATTCTACAGAGGCTCCTGGGTGGCTATGCCTTCAGCTTGTTAGGTATCTGCCTTTGGCTCAGGTCATGATCTTAAGGTCTTGGGATCAATCTCCACATTGGACTCCTTGCTCAGTAGGGAGTCTGCTTCTCTCTCTCTTTCTCCTTCTCCCTGCTTGTGCACATTCTCTCTCTCAAATAAATAAAATCTTTAAAAGAAAAAAGAAAGTTAATTCTCCGATGTATCAATACACAGCAAGCTACAGGATTAAACTAAAGGCATCAGGCTAGTGGGGAGAGAAGAAAAGCTAGGATGTGGGTGTTAGGCAGAAACATCTTTAGTCTTCTTCAAATGGAGAAAGAGGCTTGCCTTCAAAAAGAAGAGTGAGTGTATCTGCAAAGATGACTGCAGCTCTCCGATCACTCATGTCCGTCCCCAGCACCAACAGCAGATTCTCCTCAGCTTTACTGGCCACCTGAAAAAAGTGGAAAATCCACAGACAGTTCTCAAATCAAAGGCTAGCCTCAGTTTTCCAAAAAGACCTCCCACTGACTTTCTTTTTCCCATGTTTGCTTTGATCCTTGAAAGCCTAGGCAGCACAGAGGAACCTCTCTTAAGCTCGGAGTTGTCTGGGCCTCAGGCAAGACAAAGAACTTGAGCACAGCAGTAACTCTTCTTCAACTCAGAGATATAAATAATGCTTTCCTTTACTTTGAAGATATATATTGCCATTAGCCAAAGAAAAGAATCCCCACTTCCAGTAATCACCTCAAAGTTTAACTCAAAGTTATCATTAATGGTGCTTCAATTGAGCAGGACAACAAATCTGGGTACTGCAGAGGGATTTTTTTTTTTTTTTTTTATGATAGTCACAGAGAGAGAGAGAGGCAGAGACATAGGCAGAGGGAGAAGCAGGCCCCATGCACCGGGAGCCTGATGTAGGATTCGATCCTGGGTCTTCAGGATCACGCCCTGGGCCAAAGGCAGGCGCCAAACCGCTGCGCCACCCAGGGATCCCTGCAGAGGGATTTTTAAAGGATTAAAAGCAGAAGCCATTTCTAGGTCCCAGGTGGCAAAGTACTGATAAAAAAAAAGTGCCAGTCCTCCACCCCCCCCGCTTATATTATATTTTATTTATTTATTTATTTATTTATTTATTTATTTATTTATTTATAATATTTAATTCTAATTAATTATTTTAAAAGATTTTATTTATTCATTTTGAGAGAGAGAGAAAGAGAGGGAGCATGAGCAGGGGGAGGGCCAGAGGGAGACACAGACTCCCCGCTGAGCAGGGAGCTCAAGGCGGGGCTCAATCCTAGGACCCTGAGATCATGACTTAAGCCAAAGGCAGACACTTAACTGACTGAGCCACCCAGGTGCACCTTTAATTAATTTTTTTTTAGAATGGGTAAGACACACACTTAAACATTCCAAAGGAATAAAGGAATGTTCAGTGAAAAGCAGTTCTTCCCTTGGTTTCTCAGTCTCCTAAGTCTCCTCTCAAGAGATAACTGTTGTTAACCCTTTGAAAAATGCCCTATACTTATGCAAACATTTTTATTGACACCTATCATTTTAAGCAGAAATGCTGCATATAGTTGTTAACTTAACTATATGTCAGAGACTGAAATATGTCAGCACATATGGAACTCATTTTTCTTAATGAAGAGCAGTGTTCCATTATAGAGAATTTTGGGGGGAAGTGGCAGGATGCATTCTGATATATAGTTACAAACAATAACCTTTGCACTCATGCCTGCTGAGCTTTGCTTCTTTCCATCTAAGATCAAAGGGAAGATGCTGAGGCTTTAACTGAAACTTGTTTCTTTTTCAAGATTTAACCTTAAGTGACCTCACCTCCTTCATTTCAATGTGGCTGATTTTGATACTCAAGCCTGGTTATGAAGTCTTAAAATGACTAACAAAAAACTCTGAATGTTCTTAAAAGAAGCCAGGCCCTGGCTGATAGCTTAAAAAGGGTGATTCAACTTATCACAGAATTTACATTTTAATTTTCCTATGGTTTCACTTGGTCTGTTGGAAATGAATGTATATCAGTAGATGTCTAGGTCATGCCTAGATAAGTGCTGAATGAATGTGTGCATTCAGTCCTGCTAGGCTACAGTGAGAGCAAGAAAGGGGGAGTTAAATCCAGAAGAGAGAACATATCCACAGAAACTAGATCTATACAGTGCCCCAATCTATAGTCAGTGAACCATACCACTATCCTACCAAGCAGTCAGGGGCCATACCTGCTTGCAAAGGTATTCTGAGAACTTGCTTAATCCCTCCTCATGCAGACCCAGCAGTGGGAAGATCTTGAAGAAGCGTTCCACCTGGGGCAGATCCCCTTCTTTAGTAGCGATTGCAAACTTCTCTGTTACGATGGCTTTGAGACGCTGCTCAGCTTCCTGTAGCAATTTCAGGTTAGCATCAATCATGCTGCCTGCACAATGGGGAGAAATGGGAATGAATGTAAAGAATGGTACTATGTCAGTTCTATGCCACTTTGTGTACCACTATTCATTCGAAATATACATAGAAATTACAATCAAGCAAAAGAAATAAGATCCATGCATAAATAGATGTAACAAACTAAGTGTACGGTAAGTGTATAAGAATAGTGTCCACGAGTCAAGTTTTTGGTTGAAGTAATTATAAAGGTCTTCCTAGAAATGATATCCCATCTTTTAAAGATGGGTAGAGTTTTGATACCTGAATAGAAGGAACATAATGAAACAAAGGAACAGAAACAAAAAGATGAAAAAAGTATTTTTTAAAGTATTACAAGTAATACTCTGGCATAAAAAGGGCTCTATATATGCACAGTGAAAGGATGTATGAATGAATAGCATGAAACAAGATGAGAAAGACAGGGTGGGTTGAAATCACAGAAGGCCTAAGAAGCAGGGCTAAGAATTTAATTTTATAAGTAAGTGATATGGTCAAGTGGAAAGAACCCACTGGCCAGAGGAACAGCAGATCTGGATTCAGTTTCCTTTTCTATAAAATGGGAATAACAGCACCTGCCCTAGGGTGGTCTATGACCTATATAGGTTGAGTATTGGACAAGGAAATTGCCTAAGTTGCCCTTTTCTTGGTTGAGTTTGTCTTGTTCTGATTATAGCTGCTTGTAACTAGACCAGAAATTATAGGTGCTTACCAATACACATTACAAATGCTTGTAATGACCGTAGAAATCAACAGTTTGGGATGGATGCTCACCTTCTTTGCCCTGTCGGCTGAGCTCAATGACTGACTTGTCCAGGCACAAATAGCGATGAATGTGGGCTGCAGCCTGCTCATAATCTTCATTCCTCAAAGCAGTCTGAACTCCATCCATGCAGAATTTCAGGTCCAAGATATCGTCAGCTCTCTGAATGGCTTGATAGAGGCGATTCTGCAAAAAGACTTGATGCTTAGAAAAAATGTCCTATTCTTGCAAAACATCTGTTCAGAAGGTACAGAGATTCTGGGGCAGAATCCGGTTAACCAGAGGCCCTGAACCAAAACCACTACCACTCACAAAACTGTTATCGGTGATGATCAATAACACTAATAAGTATCATACAACTTTATTTATGTGACCAAATCATTCATTTTAATGGAAGCAGGAACAGGGACAAGGCATATTTATATTTGACTTATGTTGTTAAATTAATAATGGAATCAGAGTGTACTTAATATTTGAGAAGAGGACATTATAAACCAAATAATAAAATAGGTGAAACATGTAGAAAGTATTCTTCCTTTAGAATAAGCAAGATTTTTTTTTAAAAGTTTTATTTAGGGACACCTGGGTGGCTCAGCGGTTGAACGTCTGCCTTTGGCCCAGGGTGTGATCCTAGAGTCCTGTGATCGAGTCCCATGTCAGGCTCCCTACATGGAGCCTGCTTCTCTTCTCCCTCTGCCTGTGTCTCTGCCTCCCCCGCCCTGTGTTTCTCATGAATAAATAAATAAAATCTTTAAAAAAATAAAAAATAAAGTTTTATTTATTTAAATAATTTCTATACCCAATGTGGGCCTAGAACTCACAACCCTGAGATCAAGAGTTACACACTCTTCCCACTGAGCCGGCCAGATGCCTCTAGAATAAGCAAGAATATTTTAAAGAAACCTTAACATGTGACTTGGTGGCTGTGTGGCTATAATGTATTGTTAAGTTACTTTTGCAGAATCTCAACAAATAGATCAGCAAGTTATGCTATTTCACAGGGGGTAAAAGGAGGCTGGGACTGACTTATTCAAGAGCCCAGATCTTGTGCTATTCGCTACAGTAGTCATTAATGATCTGTGGCCATTGAGTAATTGAGATGTGGCCAGTCCAAATTAGGATGTGTAAATCACACACTGGATTTCAAAGACTTAGTATAGAAATAAAGGTGGCAAAATATGTCAATACCGGTTTATAGTTATGTATGTACGTATGTTATGTATTTATTTATAAAAGATTTTATTTATTCATGAGAGACACAGAGAGAGAGGCAGAGACACAGGCAGAGGGAGAAGCAGGTTCCCTGCCGGGAGCCCGACATGGGACTTGATCCCTGGGATTACGCCCTGAGCTGAAGGCAGATGCTCAACCGCTGAGCCACCCAGGTGTCCCCATAGATGGCCTTTATCAGGTTGAGGAAGTTCCCTTTTACTACCAGTCTTTTGAGTTTATGCTTTTTCTGAGCTTATGAGAGGATTATGTGGTTGTTATCCTTTATTCTTTTGATACAGTGGATTATATTATTTGGGTTTCAGATGTTAACACAAGCCTGCGATCCTGGGATAGATTCTACTTGATCATAGTACAATCCTTTTTATATGTTGCTAGATTTGCTTTGCTGGTATTGTTGAGGGTTTTTATGTCTTTATTCATAAGAGGTATTGGTCTGACGCTTTCTTGTGGTATCTTTGTCGGGTTTTGGTATTTTGCATTAGATTTATATTGAATGGTGCTGCTCTAATTTCTAATGTGGCGGCTTTTGTACTGTGCTCTGCTAACTTCAAACATCAGAAGTTCAATGAGATTACCTTGGCCAAGTCAAGCTGACGGACTTTGCTGGACACATTCTCGGCTAGGTTGCAGGTAAAGGTGATCATCCCAGCTAGCTGCTTTGCATCTCCTTCAATCAACTGCAGGTTGGGACTGGAGACACATATCAGCACACACATATCCATAGGGGTAGAAGGTCAGAGTAAGAGATAGAAAATTTTTTACAGATGGTGACTATGATTTCTACTGTCTTTATACCTTCTCACAACTTTTAGCTCAGTTCACTCTACTCACAGCTTTTTCTGAAGAGTATTTTACTGAAACTCAGGCCTATACTAAGTAAAAAAATTACTTTTATATACTAAAGACTCCCCTAAATAGGTACTGCTAAAGAACTAGAGAACAAATACTCCCCACTGTGGAGTATAAAATGCACTAACCAACAATCAAAGAGGGTGATGAGGTTAAAAGAGCAATTTTTATGACTAGCAAATACACAAAGTTTGTAAAAACAGTGGTTCTCAAAACTTGAACCACACATCAGGATCACTTGGTGTGCTTGTGAAAAGCTTGTCAGATTCCCAGGTTCTACCCCCAGAGTTTCTTTCTGGTTCAGTAGGTTTTGAGTGGGGCCTCATAATTTGCATTTCCAACAAGTTTCTCAAAGATTCTGGTACTTACTGGTCCGAAGACACTTTTAGAACCATGTGACTAGGCGTACCTTAAGTATTTACTTAACCTTGAAATAATCCTCAAATTTCAAAATTAGATGGCATTTTATAATAGAAAGTTAGGAAAAACAGGAATTTATCCAGCAGAACTTGTTGGAATTACAATAGGTCTTGCTGAGATGGAGACTCACCCCATTCGGTGGAGAGTAACCATTTTACTTTCAATGGTATTTTGCTGTTCCAAAAGAGCATCCAGTTCTCTCTCCACCACTTTCTGAAACACAATCATTTTGTCATCAGAATGGTCAGAAGAAACCTTTTTTTTTTTTTTTTAAGATTCTATTTATTCATGAGAGTCAGAGAGAGAGAGAGAGAGAGAGAGAGAGAGATAGGCAGAGGGAAAAGCAGCAGGCTCCTTTTGGGGAGCCTGATGTGGGGCTCAATCTCTGGACCTTGGGATCATGACCTGAGCCCAAGCCAGACGCTCAACCACTGAGCCACTCAGGCGTCTTAATCAGAAGGAACCTTAAGAGTTATGTAACTCAACCACTTAGCTGAAGGGTGAATCCCATTTCAAATGTCTTTCACTTAATTCTCTTACAACTTAAACAAACAATACTTCATTTTTGTATTTATCACATTGCATAATGATTGATACCTTCTGTATATTTTATTCTCATCTAGCAGATGAATACCACAAAGGAAGGAAATAAACTCTTATTCAATATAGTTAGCATAGTATCTAACACAGGAAGGCATCTAAAATATAACGCCTAGGGCAGCCGGGTGGGTCAGCGGTTTAGCACTGCCTTCAGCCCAGGGGGTGATCCTGGGGACCCTGGATCGAGTCCCACATTGGGCTCTCTGAATGATGCCTGCTTCTCCCTCTGCCTGTGTCTCTGCCTCTCTCTCTCTCTCTGACTCTATGAATAAATAAATAAAATCTTTAAAAAATATATATAATGCCTAAACAAATGAAACTTTCAAAGTGGTAGTTAAAAAAGTCTCTTCATAGTGTACAGTTAGTACCCAGAAGGGATAAATACATAATCCTCTCAGCCAAGTTATATGCTGCATTACTGCAACTGACATTAACCTTAAATGCTTGACTTTCTTCATCTGTAGAATGTAATACATATCCTATAGGACTGCTGTATGAGCCAAACAAGGCAACAAACATAAAGTGCTTAACATAGTATGTGAAATATTGTTCATTAATAGCCATCAATATCAGTTATACATTTCTATTAAAATAACTCAGTAGGATTCAGAGGGAAACTTCCCCTTTGACATTCATCAAATACAAATACAGAACTAATATTATTCCATAAGATGGTCTTAATTTCACCTTAAACATGGACTCAATGAATGCACGCGTAGTACTGTTGGGAGTACTGAACTTTATAAAGCACAACTTGCTGAAAAAAATGTTATCAAACTGCTCGAGTTGGTGCACGTTAATATTTGAGAATATTCTTAGATATCAATAATCCCCTCTCCCTCCTGCTGCCTTTTGTACTCAATTAAATCTGAATTAAAAGTCTGGTTTCAGGAACAGCTACCAGCTCTGATCTTTTAGATCAGAGCTTGGATCTCTCTCTTCTGAGTGGCAAAGAACCCAAATGATTTTAAAAAATATATTGATAGCATCAGGTTGCCACGGAAAATGGAGGTTGCAAGCCATGTTCCTTATCTGACACAATGCAGAGGTGCAAGAGGTGAAAGGGACTAGTCCAAGATTAGACAGTTGTGCCTGTCTTAAGACCTCAAACTTCTACAAACCTGTGCATTTACCTAAACGCTAACTACCTAAATTGCATCCCCAAAAGTCGCAAAACGCTTCGAGTTTATTTGCGATGACTTCCTGCTTAACTGAGGTAACACGGTGAAAGCGTTTCATAATTTTTTTTTTTGCGTTTCATAATTTTTATATTGCTAAGTCAATGAAAGACTTATTTACTTATTCTTATTTCGAGAAACAAGCGAGTTGACATACGCTGTCAGTCTAACTGCTTTGGCCAAGAAATTTCCACCAAGGGCCTGGGCAATCAAGGGGAGCGAAGGAGATCGCCAGATAACAGGGAAAACAAACTTAGGGACATCAGACCAAGGGAACAGAGACGTCACGTCCCCCCTAATACGCTCAACTACACTCCTTTTTCAATTTATGCTTTTTTTGTTTCCCTCAGCAAAGGCAGAGAAAGAACTTCCCACAGCCCGGATTTCCCACGACTGACGGCTCCTACCCACTGCCCCGGGCTCAGCCCCACACCTCCTCGCCGCAGAGCCGTTCGTATACAGCCTCCAGCTCCTGCAGCTCGGTTAGGGAGCGAATGAGCTCGGTGGAGATTTCCGAGCAGCGGCCTCCTCCCATCCCCTCAGGCAGAGAAACCCCTGACAGCTTCTGAGGGGAATCGAGATCCGCCATCTTGGTTCCCATTTCGCGCTTCCGGCCCCGCGAGGCCCCCAGCCTCGTTTGAGCGCCAGGTCTTTGCGGCTGCCCAAGAAAATGCCCGATGGATTTATGTGTAGTTTTTTTTCTTTAAGTCCACTTTAAAGGGCGTATTTGTTTTCTGTTCTCCTGGGAAAAGTGACAGCCAAAAGGTATGTTTAATTTTCAATGTAGAGTCGAAGAAAGAAACATTAAAAAAAATTATATATATATATATATATTCTTCAGGCGCTGGTTGGGGACTTTTTATACGTCGCGCGCCAGCCGGAAGGTCCCTGCCTTAAGAGCTAATGGCGGACGCCGGCTGGTTGGAGGTGGCGGTGGCTTAGGCCTTGAAGGAGCTCAGCATCTGTCGGATATCGACGCCATCCTTCCTGCTGCAGGGTAAAGAAGCAGCTTCCAAACTTCCCCGGACCCGGGGAGGCAGAGAGCGGTCAAGCAGGAGGGTTGGCGGAGCCTTTGGTCGGGTCTTTGAAGCAGGGTAGGCCCGTAAGGTGCCGGCAAAGCGGTGAGGTAGAGGGGAACGCTTGGGTCGAAAACGGTTTCCAGGAGTCCTCTCCCACTTCCGTTTCAAAGGTGGGAGCGAAGCTTGGATCAAAATAAGACTTCTGGAAATTGCCCAGCTCCTAGGCTCTGCGGGAGGTGAGGGAAGGGGCGGGATGGACGTACACGACACCAACTGTAGGGTGGAATGATCTAGTGTGTTGAAAGCGTAAATAACGGAAACCGTTTTTGGTGCCAAGACCGACCCTCTTTTGAATTCGTCCTTTGGTACTCGGGCAGCTGTTTCAGTGATTTTCAGCTTTCTCACTTGTAAAGTGGGGGACAGTAGTATCTGTTTGGAAGACTTCGCGAGGTTTGAATGCGATGACGTTCCTTTGGCACAAGGAAAAGGGGATGGAGGCAGCAATTAGAGGCGCAATTCGTGGCGATCACAGACAGGAGGTAGGATTGCCGGGAAATCATATTTACCAAGTTTTGGCCGTTAGGGGTTCCTGGTATATAGTTCTTGTGATTTTGTGCTGATCTCCCTCCAAAAGGCAACTTCTCCCATTACCTGATAAAAAAAAGAATAGCTGAGGAACCTGAATCCAAGTAGGTTTGAATTCTGGCTGTAATGGATGCCGGCAGTTATAAAAGGAACTGGAAAGTAGATGCAGTTCTTCAGGAGTTACAGAGAATGAAGAGTAGTAGGCTGGAAACTTTTACGGGCTTCAGAAGTGGCCTGTGGTTTCCTCTTTATTTTTCTTTTTAAAGATTTTATTTATTTATTCATGATAGACACAGAGAGAGAGAGAGAGAGAGAGAGAGAGGCAGAGACACAGGCGGAGGGAGAAGCAGGCTCCATGCAGGGAGCCCGACGTGGGACTCCATCCTGGGACTCCAGGATTACACCCTGGGCCTAAGGCGCCAAACCGCTGAGCCACCCTTTTTCTTTTTTTCTTTTTTATTTATTTTTTATTTTTATTTTTTAATTTTTATTTATTTATGATAGGCACACAGTGAGAGAGAGAGAGAGAGAGAGGCAGAGACACAGGCAGAGGGAGAAGCAGGCTCCATGCACCGGGAGCCCGACGTGGGATTCGATCCCGGGTCTCCAGGATCGCGCCCTGGGCCAAAGGCAGGCACCAAACCGCTGCGCCACCCAGGGATCCCCCTTTTTCTTTTTCTAAATAGCAATTTCTTTCTTTTAGTTTAGTCAGTCGTGCCACATGGTTCATGTTGACATGATAGGGCTTTATTATGTTTTCTTGTTGATAACTGCAGTTTTGAAATTATGTTTGAAATTTTATAACCGCAGCAGGTTGTGATAGAACAAATTTAGCTTTGAGAATCACATTCCCTCCTTTTTTTTTTTTTAATTGAAGTATAGTTGATCACATAACTATTTTTGCAAATCAGAGCCCTTACAACATATTCTTTGCCTCTTTTTCTTCAATTTTAACCTGAGAACAACTTTCCCTGGAACTTCTATAGAGTGTATAACTGCTAGGGATGCGAGTATGTCTGTGTCTCTGTCAGTGCGTTTTCTTAATTTTTCTTTTTGTAGGTCATTTCTCCAAATGCCCTCCTTTTTTCATCTCAACTTTTCTTTTATCTCTACCATTCTAGAATAAAGTTAAAGATGTTTCTTAATTTCAAGAAGGAAAATTTATACCTCTCAAGACCCGTTTCCAAAGTGGAGGGTTTGATCTTTTCCTATTTTATTTTATTTATTTACCTTTATTTATTCACGAGAGACACAGGCAGAGGGAGAAGCAGGATCCATGCAGGGAGCCCGATATGGGACTCAATCCCAGGACTCCAGGATCACGCCCTGAGCAGATGCTCAACTGCTGAGCCACCAAGTGTCCCTATTTTATTTTATTTTTAAAGATTTTATTTATTATTTGAGAGAGCACAAGCAGAGGGGGAGGGGTAGAGGGAGAGAGAACCTCAAGTAGACTTCCCTCTGAGCAGGGAGCCCAATGCGAGACCTGATCCCAGGACCTTGGGATCTTGACCTGAGACAAAGGCAGACTCTTCACCTACTGAGCGAGCCACCCAGGTGCTCCAGTCTTTTCCTCTTCTAACCATTTCTGGGCTGGGCAAAAGCTGGATGACTATTACTGTTATTATTTTTTAAAGATTTTATTTATTTATGAGAGAGAGAGAGAGAGGTAGAGGCCAAGGAAGAAGCAGGCTCCCTGCTCCAATATTGGACTTGATCCCAGGACCCTGGAATCATGACCTGAGCCAAAGGCAGACACTCAGCCTCTTAGCCATCCAGGCGCCCAGGTGACTATCATTTATGAAGCTGTTCACTCATAATTCTCTTTTCTCACTTAGAACATTTTTTTTGTGTTAGTTACACAGTGATTACTTTGGATTTTTCAAGACCTTTAATTGAAAAATAACTTTCATGGTAGTAATTGTATAGTTGTAGTTCTGGGTAATTTTATGGTAAAGGTACATTAGTTTGCAGTCTTAACAGTCTTGTTTAGTGAAAAGAATCCTTTTATGTGATTGTATGGAGAGGCCTCCTGAAATAGCAGGAATTGAGTTTTGTTTCAGTTTTTTTTTTTTTTTTTATGGTGAGTAGATGCAAATTTTAAATTCTAATTGTCAAATACTGTGCTAGATAAGAGATGCAAAAGGAAACTACACTTAACAGTTTTATCTGTTAGATTAGCAAAAGCCTAGTTGTGCAGCAATAGAGGCTCATGCATTTCTGGGGATACAGACTGTTAGAATTTCCTTGTAAGGTAATTTGGTAATATTTGTCAGTATTTCGAATGTATGAGTCCATCAATCCAGCAATTTCACTTCTAGGGATTAATCTTAAAGATATAGTCATACAGGGACACCCTAGGTGGCTCAGTGGTCTGCCTTTGGTTCAGGTCGTGTTCCCGGGGTCCTGGGATCAAGTCCTGCATCAGGCTCCCCACAGGGAGCCCGCTTCTCCCTCTGCCTGTGTCTGTACCTCTCTGTGACTCTCATGTATAAGTAAATAAGGTCCTAAAAAAAATATATATATATATAAATATATAGTCATACATGTATAAATGATCTATATAGGAGGGGTTTTATTTCTCTCTCTTCTTTTTAAGTTTATTGGGGCACTTGGGTGGCTCAGTCATTAAGTGTCCAATTCTTGATCTCAGCTTAGATCTTGATCTCAGGGTCATGAGTTCAAGCCCTGTGTTGGGCTCCATGCTGGGCATGGAACCTACTTAAAATTAAAGGGACACCCGGGTGGCTCAGCGGTTGGGCATCTGCCTTCGGCTCGGGATGTCATCCTGGGTTGGGGGATCGAGTCTTGCATTGGGCTTCCTGCGAGAAGCCTGCTTCTTTTCCCTCTACCTATGTCTCTGCTTCTCTGTGTCTCTCATGAATAAATAAAATCTTACCAAAAAAATGACAGTTTTTTTTCTTACTTAATCTCTACACCTCGTCTGTGATCAAACTCACCACCCTGAGATCAAGAGTTGCACACTCCTCCAACTGAGCCAGCCAGGTGCCCCAATTGAGAGATTTTCTTTGCAGCAGTATTCATAATAGTGAGATTGGGAACCTAAATGATTATCAGTAGGGTATTGGCTAAATTCAGTGAAGTACTCCATGGCTGGAAAACGAAAATGAGAAAGCTCTTTGTTGCTATCTTCAAAGTAAAGTAATAAAAAGTAAGTTGCAGGATAATATGAGGGAGCCTATAATATGTAGTATTCAAGCACTAGTTAAAAAGTATTAGTGTTAACATATTTTTGTGAAAATATCTGGAAGGACATATAACTAAATAAAATTGATTTTCTTGGGGAGGAGAACTGAATGGCTAGGGAATGGATAGAAGGAGCTTTTTGCTGTGTTTTTAAAGAATTCTCAACCATGTGTGTATAGCCTATGCAATCATAGGTACATGTAGAGCTCCTTAGTTTCTGTGACAGTAAAGGTAAATAGAGTTCTATTAATGGTACAGCGCCTGGGGGCGTTCAATTGGTTAAGTTTGCCTACTGCTCAGGTCGAGATCCAGGGTGCTGGGCTCAATCCCAAGATCAGCTCAGTGGGGAACCTGCTTTTCCCTCTTTCCTCTGCCTGTGTTCATGGGCATGTGTGTGCGTGCATGCATGTGTACGCTCTCTGTCAAGTAAATCTTTTTTTTTTTTTTTAAAGATTTTATTTATTTATTCATGACAGACAGAGAGAGAGAGGCAGAGACACAGGCAGAGGGAGAAGCAGGCTCCATGCCAGGAGCCCGATGTGGGACTCGATCCCAGGTCTCCAGGATCTCGCCCCGGACCGAAGGCGGGGCTAAACCTCCGGGCCACCGGGGCTGCCCTATGTCAAGTAAATCATAAAGAATGAATACTGGTACAAATCCTAAGATTTTACCGCTTGTTATTAATTTGACAGGTGATTTAATTTCTTAATTTTTTCATCTATATAATTAGTATAATAATGAGTTATTTATAGGTTCCTTGAGGGAATAGAGGCAAAGTATACAGCATAGTCCCTGGTATATAGAATACTTCCTAGTTATAAATCTGTTGTTAGTCAGTAAGCCTTACTCTGGGTTCTGCCTTCACCCTGAAGTTCCTATATAGAAACATCTGTTGGACGCCTGGGTTGCTCAGTGGTTGAGTGTCTGCCTTTGGCTTGGGTTGTGATCCTGGAGTTCTGGGATCCGGTCCCTCAACGGGCTCCTCGTGGGGAGCCTGCTTCTCCCTTTGCCTGTGTCTGCCTCTCTCTGTGTCTCTTGTGAATGAATGAATGAATAAATAAATAAATCTTAAAAAAATAATTGTTAAAGTAAGTTTCTCGGCTGATATTTTTCTGCTTTTAGGTCCTCTTAGCTTATTTTGACTCAATATAACTGAGGCCTGATTGTGGAGTTGTGAGTACCTCGGTGCTGCTCCCATCATGTTTCTATACAACTTGACCTTGCAGCGAGCCACAGGCATCAGCTTTGCCATTCATGGCAACTTTTCTGGTAAGATTTCTAGTTACTGTCTTTCTGAATTAAACATGTTCAAGATTAAATAGTTTCATGCTTCAGATTCCATTTCCAAATTCAAACTTTTTTCCTGAAATAAATTATAGAGAAAGTATCTTAATTCATCAGACAACATCATTTATATAATGCTTTACAGTCTCCAAAGCCATTTGAAGTACTTGATCTTATTTGATTCTGAGGGGACCATTGGGAAGGTGACCTGATAAGTAGTGGCCTTGAGCAAGTGAGAATGGATTGGGATGGATAAGAGTGGGATATCTGATAGGCTTGGAAGGCATTTAGACATTAGGTAGTAAAGACCTGTACTAGGAAAGTGGGGACAGATCGAGAAGAATATGAATTTCCAGCCTGGGCAGCAGAGAAAATGATAGTAACATTGATAGCAGGTTAGTTGGGACTAGAGAGGGAGTTTGGGAAGAAGGAATTTAGTTATTTTAAACCAGTTAAAAGTCGATGATGACAACATATCCAAGTGGAATTATGTAGCAAACAGGGAGAGATGGGGGAAAATTGGCTATTAAGCATTTAGAAGTATCAATAATGGTTATGAAGGCAAGTGAACTTTCTTAGGACTGACTTTAGAAGTAAATTATATATTTTACATAACAGCTTTAAAAGTTGTTTGAAATAATCCATCAAATTGCACAAAAAGTTAAAATGATTTTCTAGAACAATAGCCTTAAAGATGAGCTAGAAAGAGCCTTTGGAAATACTTAATTTTACGAAGCTAAACATTATATGTTAATACCATTTGTATACATCTCCTAATTATGCGGATTAATGACATTTTAGAAAAACTAAATGTTTTTTAAAGAACTATGTTGACCATTTTTAAAAGTTTTTTCTTTGATACCACTTTTGTTAAATCCTATCAATCGTGGGAATGAAATAGAATAAGAAAATTTAAAATACTGAGCCCCCGACTTACTTACATTTATTTTGAGGGGCATTTTGATCCATCCAGGTTATTTTTGACTAGTTCTGATTGTTCGTGATCTTTATTGTTTTGGTAATCTAGGAACCAAACAACAGGAAATTGTTGTTTCCCGTGGGAAGATACTGGAGCTGCTTCGCCCTGACCCCAACACTGGCAAAGTACATACTCTGCTAACTGTGGAAGTATTTGGTGTTATCAGATCACTCATGGCCTTTAGGCTAACGGGTGGCACCAAAGACTACATTGTGGTTGGCAGTGACTCAGGTCGGATAGTTATCCTGGAATACCAGCCATCTAAGAATATGTTTGAGAAAATTCACCAAGAAACCTTTGGCAAGAGTGGATGCCGCCGCATTGTTCCTGGACAGTTCTTAGCTGTGGATCCCAAAGGGCGAGCTGTTATGATTAGTGAGTAACTTGCTCTATTGAGTGTACTTCTGACTCTTACAGATGCTCAGTTTAGGGTAACAGTGCTGTGGTCTTGGCATTGTGCCAATAAATTCCTTACCTGGGTAAAGTTTGCACAATATTTGGATTAATGCCATGGTTTAAAGTTACTTTTCCTTTTAAAACAATGGGGAAAGTCGTCTTAACACACCTTTTCTATTGTCTGGTTGGATAAGGTGTTTTTTTTTTCATTTCTATATGTATAGCAGAAAGCCTACAATGAAATGATTTTATATAATTAGGCAGTGAATATGGTTGCTTTCATTAGCCTGAAGTGATGATTCACATTCATGTCTCTTCTCTGATAAATCTTTTGAAGGAAATTCTGTGTATCTGATCAGGCCTCTGGAAGGCAACTCTGGCAAGTGACAAAATCATTAGATCGAAGTTCAGAGAATAAAGCTGTCAATTTTACGAATTATTGTTTCCAGTATCATTAAATCTAGGGGATGCTGAAAAATTATGAAGAGTTAGTGGGATATTGAGATCCCTATTAGGAAATTCTGTTGTTTATTTTACTAATTCCAAGATCCTCTAAGTTAATACACTTGTAGAGTTAGTGCTGGATGTTAATGATTTTTTTTTTTTTTTTTTTTTTTTTGGATGTTAATGATTTTAAAGAAATAATTGTGGTGTG
Source organism: Canis lupus dingo (assembly GCF_003254725.2). Lineage (NCBI taxonomy): Eukaryota > Metazoa > Chordata > Mammalia > Carnivora > Canidae > Canis > Canis lupus. Next base: position 76,650,374 of record NC_064247.1, read on the forward strand.
ACTCTGGCTGTTCTGTAAGTCCTTTTATCTTCTGGAAATTTTATTTGTTTTGTCTCTTTTATGTATAGGTGCCATTGAAAAACAGAAATTGGTATATATCTTGAACAGAGATGCTGCAGCCCGGCTTACCATTTCATCCCCTCTAGAGGCCCACAAAGCGAACACTTTAGTATATCATGTGGTCGGAGTAGATGTGGGATTTGAAAATCCAATGTTTGCTTGTCTGGAAATGGATTATGAGGTAATGGGGACTCATTGACTCCATCCTCTCTTTCTCTCACTCTCTCCCTCCCTCTCCCCCTACATCCCCTTTAGGTTTCTTCCATTCATCTCAGTGCTTTAATGATTGTTTTCTTCATTGTTGATGTCTTACAGCTTTTGTTTTCCAAATGTCTTACTAATAAGATTTTTTGGGATGTTTCACAGCTTACCTAACGATATAATAGCACTTTACCTTGATTTGAACAGTCATCCTAAAAACGGTATTTATGGGAAACAGCGGTTTGAAAAAGGAAGTGAAACTGTATGTGGGGTATTTTTTTGCAGGGAGATAGTGAAAGGTGAGGCATACCATTTTTGCCTTTACTGGAATGCAGTAGCCTTGAGTAGAGGGAACCCTAGTCCCCAAAATAGGGGACCCAGTTTCTTGTTCGAGTTCTGCCATTGTCTAGTAGTGTGAGCTTTGGTAAACTGTTGAGGACCTTTGCTTCCCCATTTGTAAAATGGAGGAATCCTGATGCCTTTTTTTGCTAATGTACTTCTCTATAGGAAGCAGACAATGATCCAACAGGGGAAGCAGCAGCTAATACCCAGCAGACGCTTACCTTCTATGAATTAGACCTTGGTTTAAATCATGTGGTCCGAAAGTACAGTGAACCTTTGGAGGAACATGGCAACTTTCTTATTACAGGTACTTTTTTTTCTCAGAGCTGTTTTGTATCTTTTTATTTGGCTCATTTTATATGCAAACCTAGGAGAGTTTACTTAATGGGATTTGGAAACTATAATCTATTTCTAGTAAGTCTAATAAGTATCTTGTCTGTTTGGTGAAGTTAGAAGTTCATGGAATGGTTGACTTTTATCTTATGATAGAGGCAAAGGAAGAAAGGATGGGGAAAGTACTCAGCTTGGAATATTGACTACTACTGAGTGCTCTGATATTTTTATTATAGATAGTCACTGTCATTAAGAAAATTAAAACAAATCTTTAAAAAGACAAATGAAATGGACAAATCAACAAGATAAAACTGTATTATGTCTGAATTTGAAAACTTAGGTGAAATAGGAATATTTTTGAAAATTGTTCCCAAATTGACTCTAAGAAATGAAGAACCTGAATAGACCAGCATCCATTAAAGAAATTGGAGCAGTAGTCAAAAATCTTTCCCAAAACATTTAAGGTCCAGAATTTTCAGGGACCTTAAATTTCTTTAGAGATTAGGAAAAAATTAAAGCTATCATACCACTTTATGAGCCTAATATAACTTAAGTATCAAAACTGAGAAAGATTAGTAACAAAAGGAATTCTGTATGCTAGTTTATGGTTATAAATAACAAAACCTGAAATCTTAGGAAATTGAAATCAACTTTAAATGATCATAGCTAAGTAAGATTTTTGTAGGAGTTCAGAGATGTTCACAGTTAGAAAATCAGTATCCGGGGCTTCTGCTTGGCTCAGTCATTGGAGTATGTGACTCTTGGATCTCGTTTTTTTTTTTTTAAAGATTTTATTTATTTATCCATGAGAGACACGGGGGGGGGGGGGGGGGGGCGGGGAGGCAGAGACACAGGCAGAGGGAAGAACAGGCTCCATGCAGGGAGCCCGATGTGAGACTCATCCAATGACCCCGGGATCACGACCTGGGCGTGAAGGCAGGCGCTAAACCGCGGAGCCACCCAGGCTGCCCTGGATCTCAGGTTGTAAGTTCCAGTTCCACATTGAGTGTAGAGATTACTTAAAAATGGAAGTAAAATTTTTTTTAATTATTTTTTTAAGATTCTATTTATTCATGAGAGACAGAGAGAGAGGCAGAGACACAGGCAGAAGGGAGAAACAGGCTCCATGCAGGGAGACTGACGTGGGACTTGATCCCGGGTCTCTAGGATCAGGCCCTGGGCTGAAGGCAGCACTAAACCGCTGAGCCTACCTGGGCTGCCCTTAAAAATGGAATCTTAAAAAAAAAATCCGTATCAATTTTATTCATTATATAAAAAGACTAAAGGAAATGACTACTTGTACTCTAGGTTTCAGCAGGCATGGGGAAGACAGTGATCCTTTTTATGTGGAGTCATTTGTACTTCGATTGATGTCTAAAGTGAAATCTGTCTTTAGGAGGGAGGATTTTGGAGAATAAGATAGCACTTGTCTTTGAGTATTAAACCTTAGAAAGCAGCCATATATTAAACATTACACATTACATTACTTGCTGTAATATTACCTATATTTCATTGACAAGGGCTTCATTTGTTCAACATTTTGTTGTGTGCAAAGAAAGAATATGGTTCATTCAAAGAACTGGAAGCTGATTGTGATTGGATTGATAGACCTAACAGGCTGGGTAGAGGTTGTGGTGGGGAGGTAACTACTGAAAGATTTTGTTGTTACTCTTTTTGTTTCTGAAGGATTTTAAGCAGCGGAATAATAACTTGCTAAAGATGAACATTTTAGAAACATTACTTGCTTACATTTTGTTTAATTGAATAGAGGATAAGACTATAAGCCAGATTAGGAAGCTGTTTCACTAACCCAAAAGGTTGGCAGCATGAGCACTGCAAAGGAGTTAAAATCAATAGAGCTGTGAAGCGGGAGAGACTTGAGGAGTGACACCCAGGTTTTTGGTTTGGTCTGTTGGTTGATAGTCGTGTTCTTTGAGATGGAGGACCCAGGAGGTAGAACAGATTTGGGAAGGAACTTGAATTTGTTTATGAGTACAATGTATTTTTAAGCTGCTGTGGAATATCATTGTAAGAGTTTCCAATATGCAGTTGGGTTATAGGGCTAAAGATGAGAACTGAGTTTTGGGCTCGGAGCTAAACATTTTATTTTAGATGGATTCTCAGACATCTGGACAGGCTAAGAGCACCTGAACTGTGCTCATCCTTGTGTTATGCTAGTATCAGGGAAAAGAAATACTTTGAATGTTTCTCAGTCTCAGGCACTTAAACCTTCATTCAAATTGTGCTAAAAAGGAGAAGGAATTGAAAGATTAATTGTAAATCATGGTTATGTTAAATCATTGCTAAGTTTTTTTCTGATAGTTCCTGGAGGGTCAGATGGTCCAAGTGGAGTGCTAATCTGCTCTGAAAACTATATCACCTACAAGAACTTTGGTGACCAACCGGATATCCGCTGTCCAATTCCCAGGAGACGGGTAAAAATCTTTGCCATAAGGAAAGATATGGTGTTTGTGAAGTTTCTTTTTTTTTTTGTAATTACGATATAGTGTCTTAGTTTATTTGTTGTGAGGTTTTAGTTTCTTTGTAAATCTTTTTAATAAAGCTGGTATTTTAGTAAAAGCAAAATAAATTCTTTGAGAAAGGAAATTAAAAACAGTTTCCATTTTAGAAGAATCTCTGGATGATCAGTTTGAAATTCCTGCAAGTTGCTAGTTTGAAAAACCAGACATATTTATTGGAGGTATTTTCCATTGTTTGTCTTTTTCACCCCATTCCAACATACAGGAAATTTTAAAGAACAGAACAGTGAATTCCTGTTGGCGTTTTACATTCAGAAAAAAGATTGATGGGTGGCTCACCGGTTTAGCGCCTGCCTTTGGCCCAGGGTGCGATCCTGGAGTCCCGGATCGCGTCCCGTGTCAGGCTCCTGCAATGGAGCCTGCTTCTCCCTCCTCCTGTGTCTCTGCCTCTCTCTCTCTCTCTCTCTATCATGAATTTAAAAAAAAAAAAAAAAGATTGACCAATTTAATGTTTTACTGCATTTGGCTTTTTTTTCTTATGACATAGCTATATGCTTTTTTAGACAAACCGTTTGAATATAAGTTACAGTCATCACGACAGTTTAACTGTTCTTTCACTGTTTTACTGTTCTTTTTTGTTCTTTAGAATATTTTGTCTCACCTTTGCTTTTGGTCTTTTTTTTTTTAAAGATTTTTAAAAATTTATTTATTCATGAGAGACACACAGAGAGAGAGAGGCAGAGACACAGGCAGAGGGAGAATCAGGCTCCGTGCAGGGAGCCCGACGTGGGACTCGATCCTGGGTCTCCAGGATCACGCCCTGGGCTGCAGGTGGCGCTAAACCACTGAGCCACCGGGGCTGCCCTGCTTTTGGTCTTTTATTGACTTTTTTTTGAAGAGTCTAGGCTAATTGTCATGAAATTTGTCCCATCATGTTTTTCCTTATGATTATATCCATGTTAATTTTTTTTTTCATGTTAATATTTTTGATAGAATCATTACATAAGTGGTGACATATTTCCTATTTTATCACATTAGGAGCACATAATGTTGGGTTGACTTGTTGGTGATGTTAAATTAATCACTTATGTTAAAAGGTAGTGCCTGCCGGTGCTGCTTAATCATGAAGGTACCTTTTCCTTTTTATAATTGGTGTGGAAGGAGATGGTGAATTTTGAGATGGTAAATAATCTTTATCCAGCATCTTTTCACATAGTGCTTTTCCTCAGTTCAGTTACTACATTGGTGGTTGAAAATGGTATTTTATTGATTTTTTAAATTTTATTGATATTAATCTTAACAGTTTACTGTGGAGATTATTAAGCATATGCAAAAGTAGAATGTAATGAGCTGAGTATCCAGCTTCAGCTAATCTCATTTCATCTCTGCTCCTTCAGTCTCTCCTTTCACCCCTAGTTTTCTATCTTTTTAATATTAATTTATAGGTCCTGGGGTTAAATCTTTTAGGTCTTACTTAGTTGAACTAATATGATAACCTGGGTAAGATTCCATAAATTTTAGAAAATTTGAGAAGGAATCTATTAAATAAATTCTTGGTAAAGTGTGTGGGAAGTAATTCGATTTGGTTGATCAGACATTTATTGAGCGCCTAACTGCCAGGCACTGTAAGTGGCTTTGGGACTACAGAAATGTATAAAACATGTTTTGCCCTTGAAGAGCTGAGTCAGTGAGAGAAATACAAAATGTTGGAAACATAAAACAAAAACCCAACATCATAGTCAAGAAACTCCCTTGGAGGAATCAAGGAAGTTGATATGGAAAAGGGCTAATGAAGGATAATTTGGATGGACGTGTAAGAGTTTTTTTCATAGTCTGAAACGATAACTTTCAATTTCATGTCTTTGACATTTTTCTCTAGAGAAAGTTTTTTGTCTTACTCATTTGATGAGAATGTACAGTGAAATTGTGGCTGTTTTTTTGTACATAGGCTTTGTCACATTTACAGTAGACAAGCATTTTTGGCCATTGTGTTTTATTTTTGGCTGACTAGCTGCTCTGGGTCAAAGCTTGTATAGAGAGGTGGCAGGTAAAAAAAAAAAAAAAAAGAGAGAGAGGTGGCAGGTACTTCTAGGCCTTGGGCAACATGTATATCCATATTGGTAAGGTGCTACATTCCCTAAATAAGAAGAACTCCTTTCTAAATTGTTGGTTCTGTGTTTGACTTCTAGAATGACCTGGATGACCCTGAAAGAGGAATGATTTTTGTTTGCTCTGCCACCCATAAGACCAAATCGATGTTCTTCTTTTTGGCCCAAACTGAGCAGGGCGATATTTTCAAGATCACTTTGGAGACAGATGAAGATATGGTAAGCAGACCATGGATAGAGAAGGAAAACATGAAAAAACACTTTTATTAGGTTTAGTCTGGTTTGATAAAATGTCCTATGGTATTCTGATTTTGATATATTTAAGTAGCCTTATTTCAAAAACTTAAGTGTACATTTAAGGTTCACAAAGTGGTTTTATAAACCATTTGTTCATTGAAACTACTCTGAGATAGGACAATTAATACTTCACAAGTTAATAAAATGGAAACAGTGCCTTAAAGAGTGGTTGTCTAAGGTGTTTAAAGCTTTTAAAATTTGGAACTAAAAAATAAAATAAAATTTGGAACTGGTATATCGAATGTAGATTTTCTCATTTGGTTAACAGATTTCTGGTCTAGTAGTCTCATGAATGAGACCGAGTAGTGCCTCTTCTAGTGAGTAACAAGAGAAGACTCTGCTTGTCTAATGAAAACTGGTAATGACACTGTTACTGTTTTTGTCCTATGGAGGAACTCTGAACAACTGAGTAATTTTTTAGATATCTATTTAGCTCAGGAGTTGGCAGAATTTTTTTTTGTGAAGGCCTAATAGTAAACATTTTCAGCTTTTATGGGCCATATAATCTCTGACTCAACTATACAGCTTTGCTGTTGTGGCACTGAAGTAGCTGTAGGAAGTATGTAAACATTAGGCATGGCTGATCTTGGGTCTTAGTTTGCTAACCCTGGGTTTAGATACTAAGGATGATATTTTATTTGCTATTCTGTTTATGCTGTCTATCTTAAAATACTGGCTACCTTCTGTGACCTAGCTTCACTTGGCCTACATGCTAGAATATTTTTCCCCCCCTTCCAGGTTACTGAGATCCGGCTCAAGTACTTTGATACTGTGCCTGTTGCTGCTGCCATGTGTGTGCTTAAAACAGGCTTCCTTTTTGTAGCATCAGAATTTGGAAACCAGTGAGTAATCCTTTTATTACCCTAGTTCACCCTGATTCCTATAAAAGTTGACAGGTGGAGATGTGGTTGTAAGGCCATAGAACTTTCCACAAGAATGTTACAGTTTTTTCAAAAGTTTTGCCGTCCTTGACCCTTTACATTTTATTGGTTATTTACCCTACGTCAGTAGCTTTGATCAGTACCTTCAGGTAGCTGCAACCTCAGTATTTCTGTTAATGACTAAGGGGCCAGTTCTAACAACTTGAGTGTAACATCTCAATTTTTATGGATAAAAAAACAGTTTCATTTGAGTGCTAAAGTCTTTTTACTTCTGTATCCCTTTTTCTGTGGTGCTAATCTAGATTAGTTCACTAATTTTCTTACTAAGTTTAATTGCTTTTCCTGTAAAATTTAACCTTTTTTAGGGACGCCTGAGTGGCTCAGCGGTTTAGCACCTGCCTTCAGCCCAGGGCATGTTCCTGGAGTCCCGGGATTGAGTCCCACATCAGACTCCCTACATGGAGCCTGCTTTTCCCTCTGCCTACGTCTCTTCCTCTCTCTCTGTGAATAAATAAATAAAATCCTAAAACAAAACAAAAAACAACTTAACCTATTATAGTCATCTCATTCAGCAGCCAAGACCTAACCTCGATGAATTCCTTTCCCTTAACCCTGTGTGCGTAGTCTAAACTCTAGCCTTGGATTTAAGACCAGTATCTAAGTTGCCAAATTACCGGAGACTGGGTCTTGCCTTTTTAGTTTAGGTCTTGCTTTTTTTAGTTCAGGATTTGCCGGTATCTGCTAAAGTCTGCACAGACCACTTAACTATTGCTGTTTCCTCATAATTAAAATGAAGTATTCTAGGAATCTTTGCCATTTCTGCCTTTTCTCAAACTATTCGTCATTTCTTAGACATGCCTGGTACTCATCCTCACTGACTTTATTCTAGCTGTTTATTATTCATTTTCCATATTTATACCTCTTTTGTCATGCTTTTCATGCTTAGTCTGTTTTTTAGTCCATTTCCAATTTTCCAGTTTTTTCTTAACAAGGAATTTTCATTGTAGAAAAGTTAGAAAGTGCAATGCAAGCAAAAATGTCACCTGCAGTCCTTCTACCTGGATATAATATTTTTGTGTAGCCTTCCTGTGTGTGTATATATTTAAACGTTTTTTTGTTTTTTAAGATAAACTTATTTATTCACGAGACACACAGACACAGAGAGGCAGAGACACAGGCAGAGGGAGAAGCAGGCTCCATGCCAGGAGACTCACCCTGGGCTGAAGGTGGCGCTAAACCACTGAGCCACCCAGGCTGCCCTATTTAAATGTTTTTACAGAAATGCCATGATGTGTGATAAATTTATTGTAGCTTGCTTTATTCACACATCAATACATCATAAATCTCTATGTTAATAAATATAGACCTATAACTCAAACTTCTTTAGTAGCTAATCTTTTTTCCTCCACTTTTTTGTGGTTAAGATACATAAAATTTGCCATTTTAAACCATTTTTAAATATTCAGTTCAGTGGCATTAATTACCTTTATAGTGATGTGTTGCTATCTTTACAGATTTTTTCATCATCCCAAACAGAAACTTTATACCCATTAAGCAAGGACTCCCATTTCCCTCTCTTCTAGCTCTTGGTAACCTAAGTGAAGTCATACAGTATTTGCCTTTTTCTGTTTTGCTTATTTTACTTAGCATAGTATTTTCAGGGTTCCTCTATACTGGGTGTCAGCACTTCTTTCTGTCCCTGAATAATATCTTTTGTATGTATATACCACATTTTGTTTACCTGTTGATAGACACTTGGGTTGTTTAACACCTTTTGGTTATTGTGAATAATATTGCATTGAGCACTGGTATAGAAGTATCTTTCTGAGTCTCTGTTTTAATTGTTTTGGGTATATACCTAAGAGTGGAATTGCTGGGTCACATAATTCTGTTTAATTTTTTGAGGAACCACCAAATTTAGTAGTAGCTACATCATTTTACATTACTAGCAGCAATGCATGAAGGTTCCAATATGTACCAGTTGTTACTTTTCTCTTGATTATAGACAGTAGGTGTGAAATGGTATCTCTTTATTTTTTTATTTGTAAGACTTGTTTTTTATATATTCTGGATATTAATCCCTTACAGATACGTTGTTTACAAATAACTTCTCCCATTGTATAGCTTGTGTTTTCTTTTTTTTTTTTTTTCATTTTTTTGATATTGTCCTTGATGTTTTAAAGTTTTAAGTCTTTAATTTTGATGAAGTTCAGTTTATCCATTTTTGTTTTGTTACTTGTACTTTTGGTATTTATAGCTAAGTATCCACTGCCAAATCCAAGGTGATGAAAATTTACGTCTGTGTTTTCTTCTAAGTGTTTTATGATTTTAGTTCATGTTTAAGTTGTTCTATTTTTTTGAGTTAATTTTTTATATGGTGTGAGGTAGGAGTTCATGTTCATTTTTCATTCTTGTGAAAATCCAGTTGTCTCAAACAGCATTTGTGGAACGTAGTACCATTTTTAGCGACCATACAATATTCTGTTATATGGACCTGAGTTAATTTGTTTAAATAAGCTTTTATTTGTTTTTGGATAGACTTTGCTTTTTTTTTTTTTTTAAAGATTTTATTTATTTATTCATGATAGTCACAGAGGGGGGGGGGGGGGCAGAGACACAGGCAGAGAGAGAAGCAGGCTCCATGCATCGGAAAGCCCGACGTGGGATTCGATCCCGGGTCTCCAGGATCGCGCCCTGGGCCAAAGGCAGGCGCCAAACCTCTGTGCCACCCAGGGATCCCGACTTTGCTTTTTTTAAAAAATTGAAGTATAATTGACGCACAGTATTTTGTTAATTTCAAGTGTACAGCATAGCTATTTCACAAGTTCGTACATTATGTTATTTTTGCCACAAGTGTAGTTACGCTCTGTCACCATACGATGCTATTACAACATCATTGATTATGCTGTGTGTTAGACATCCATGATGATATAGTTACTGGATTAAAGAATATATACATTTTCAAAACTTTGAATTTTCCTGCTGAAGTTTGTGAGGATTTATACTCTTGCAGCAGTATGTATCCTATGATTTGTTACGTGTCAGCTCTAGGTATGTGCATGTTTTAAGGTTTGCTAATTTAGGGGGTTAAAAATTTATTAACTAAAGAGTTTGGACTTTGCACTTACTTGCCTACGAGTATATTCTCTGTTAATTGCTTACTCACATCTGCTTATTTTCTATGGTATTCTTTAGTAATGATCAGGGGTATTTTGGGGGAGGTGCTTTAACTTAGTGTAAACTCTGGAGTCACCCTGCCTGGTTGGGTTATTATCTTGGCTTTATGTTCTCTAGCATTATGTCCCAGTTTTCTCATTTTCCAAGGGAGATAATAATGATGTATATACTTCACTGGATTTTGTGGGTATTTAATAAGAATACAGATGGGTGGCACTATTACTTTGTGGTGTAAGCATTTAGTGAATATTGGTTGCCACCATTCTTGCTGTTTTACTCTGGCAATGTAGAAGGTCTTGGAAAATGAGTAAAAGAGTAAATAATAAAAAATCACCTGTAATCCTAGGAGTATTTCAGAATAGTCATACTAACACTTGTTGTATCTACTTCCAGTAGTTTTACTTTTTAGTTTTTCTATGTAAGAAGTGCATCATTCTGTAAAAAATTACTACTATTTTTTCAAATAAGCAGTGTATCTTAAAATTTTTTTTCTATCATAAATATTTTTCACTTAAAATTTTTATTACGGAAAGTTTTTAATAGGTACAGGAGAGAGAATAGTATAATTAATGAATCCATATGTGCACATCATTCAGCTTCAACAAAGACTAACCATGGTCAGTCTTGCTTTATTTATGCCCCACTGCTCCAAAATATAATTGAGAATACTAATTTCTGGGTGCCTGGGTGGCTCAGCAGTTAAGTTACCTGCCTTCAGCTCAGGTTGTGATCCCAGAGATTGGGAAGAGTCCTACATCAGGCTCCTGGCTTGGAGCTTGCTTCTCCCTCTGCCTGTGTCTCTGCCTCTCTCTCCCTGTCTCTCTCATGAATAAATAAATAAAATTAACAAAAAAAAATACTGATTTCTAATACTGATTTCTTGATATAATTAAATAGTATTCAAATTTCTTTGTCTCAACTTTTTATTATTTTAAGGATTTATTTATTTGAGAGAGTCTGCATGCATGCAAGGGAAGGGGTATAGGAAGTGGGAGAGTTTTTTTTTTTTTTTTAAGGTTTTATTTATTTATTCACGAGAGACACAGAGATAGAGGCAGAGACACAGGCAGAGAGAGAAGCAGACTTCATGCAGGGAGCCCGACGTGGGACTCGATCCTGGCTCTCCAGGTTCATACCCCGGGCTGAAGGCGGCGCTAAACCGCTGAGCCACCAGGGCTGCCCAGTGGGAGAGAGTCTTTTTTTTTTTTTTTTTTTGGGAGAGAGTCTTAAGCAGACTCTGCTGAGTGGGGAGTCTGGTACAGGGCTCAATCTCACCACCCTGAGATCATGACCTGAGTCAGATGCTTAATTGACTGTGCCACCTAGGTGCCCTATCTCAATATTTTTAAAGTTGATTTGTTTAGATCAGGATTTAGCAAGACTCCTACATTGCATTTGGTACATAGAAAACATTTTTAGTAGCTGCATATTTTATGTCCATGCCTCATGTTGATGGATATTTAGGTTGTACTTTTGCTGTCACAAATAGTGCTGTAGTGAATATTGTAGGTGTATCTTTTGTATTAGCTGAACGCAACCATCATTTAAATTCATAAGTGCAGGATGAAATTTTGATAAGGAATGCTATATTGTCCTCTGAAAACGTGACATCAGTTTACATTCCTACCAATAGTATATGAGAGACCTTTTTCTTCTTGGTACATGACAGAGTTAATAAGCTCTTAAAAACCACCGAGAAAAAGACTAGTAGTTCAAGAAAAACAGGGACAGAATTTGAATATGCCTTTACAGTGAAAGAAATGAGTGGTCTAAAAGTATAATATGTAGAAGTATTTCAAACTTATAATCAAAGGAATGCCAGTCACACTATGTGTCTTTTTTCGCCTAGCAGATTGGCAGATATTAAAACTTAGATAATTGTCCTGGTAAGACTATGGGTGGAAGCAGTAATTGCATACAAAAGGTATCTTTCTTGCTCATTACCATATGCAAATAGTATGTTTGATAAGATTATACATTAATTTTATATTAAGTCTTATAAAATGATTTAGGAATAGGGACACCTGGTGGCTCAGCAGTTGAGCATCTGCCTTTGACTTGGGGCCTGATCCTGGGGTCCAGGATTGAGTCCCACAGCGGGCTCCTGCAGGGAGCCTGCTTCTCCCTCTGCCTGTGTCTCTGCCTCTCTCTCTCTCTCTCTCTCTCTCTCTGTCTCTCATGAACAAATAAATAAAATCTTTTAAAAAAATGATTTAGGAATAATACATTCATTCCTTCTGTTTTGGAGAATGATAGTGAAAATTTATCCAGCACTTGTCTGTATGTATCAGGCACTTTTCTAAATGTTTTTCTTATATTGTCTTGGCTTGAGTTCTCCTGCAAGCACAGCTTGAGACAAGGACTTGGATGCAGGTAGATTATTGGGGAGGAATTGCAAGAAGCAGGAGTTAGGGAGCAGTAGAAAGGAATAGGGAAAGAGGAAAAGCCAACATAAGGCTGTGACATGGAGATTCCTGCTGTCGGCAATAGGAACTTACTTCCATCAAGACCTGCTCCCAACAGCAGACTAGCAGAATGCCTCTGAGAATTGCCCACCTGAAGGTTAACAATATCTCTTCTCTCTTGGTTTGAGAATCACCTCTTGGAGCAGAGAATAGAAAGATTGCAGTATATAGGTGGATAATTGTCAGCGTGGGGTGGGTTTGAACTTGTGAGAAATTATCCATTGCTGCTAGAGTTGAAGTCTGGAACACTTTTATTTTTTATTTATTTATTTATTTTTAAAGATTTTATTTATTTATTCATGAGACACAGAGAGAGAGAGAGAGAGACATAGGCAGAGGGAGAAGCAGGCTCCATGCAGGGAGCTCGACACGGGACTCAATCCAGGGTTTCCAGGATCAGTCCCTAGGCTGAAGGCAGGTGCTCAGAGCCACCCTGGCGCTCCTGGAACACTTTTAAAAGGTGCTGATTTGGGGCATCAGAAACCTGTGCTAAGGGTATTAACTCAATTATAAAGCAACCTGTTTGTCACTTAGCATTTACTGTTCCAAGCACTGTTCCAAACCTGTGCTAAGGGTATTAACTCAATTATAAAGCAACCTGTTTATCAGTTAGCATTTACAGTCCCAAGCATTGTTTTAAGCACTGCAAATAACACGAATGCATATATAATATTCCCAGTGAAACAATGCCCTTATCCCCATTTACAGTTTAGAAAACTGGGTCACAAAAAAAAAAAAAAAAAAAGAAAAGAAAAGAAAACTGGGTCACAGAGAAATTGTGAATTTATCAAAAATTTGATCACACACCTAAGTCCCAGACCCTTTGGTTCTAAAGTTCCTGTTCTGAAGCACTATACCATATTTATAGAAACTGTTTAATCCAGATTGGCCAAAGCAACCTTTCCTGTGATAGAGGTTGTGATGAGTCCAGCATCCTTTTGGTTATCTGGCAGTAGGTAGATGCTGGAAGTATCTTTGACAGGTGATCTTCATCATATGTGTATACACCTCTTGCCTGAGTAAGGGATTTATACTAATTAACTTTTTATACGTGTATCTTCTATTCTCCATGCTTTTGTACATTGTTCAAGGATAATGTTTACTTTTTTGTAATTTAGCATAAAGTCTTATTTGTTTACTAAAAGTGTTAAATGCTAAGGTTTATTTGGGAAACCTTTCTTGAATAGCTTATGTATTTCAGACGCTGACTTAGTCATATTAACCTGTTTCTAGAAAGCTACACTTAATGTTGTTAAAAGTGCTATGTATTAAAGGTCTTGGAATATTACTTATAGGGTAAACATGACCAGTGATTTGGTGTTTCTTTTTTAAATTGAGCTTCTTCCCAAAAGCTCCGTGCCTACTTAGCTTGTGATGGTATATTGTTACAGGTTATCTACTCTTCTTTTTTTTTTTAAAAGATTTTATTTATTTATTCATGAGAGACAGAGAGGAAGAGACACAGGCAGAGGGAGCATTCCCCCTGCGGGGAGCCTGATGAGGGACTCAATCCCAGATCCCCAGGATCATGCCCTGAGCCAAAGACAGATGCTTAACTGCTGAGCCACCCAGGTGTCCCTAGATTATCTACTCTTAAAGTTGCTTTATAAGATGAGTTTGTTGCTTATTACTTCTAATATGTTTGTTTTCTTTTGGGGAATGATACTGTAATCTCTGCATGCTATTATAAAGTGACCACCAGTTGTTTTCTGTTAGATTTGGCCTTGTTATTGGCTAGAATAGGAAATGGTAGTAGATTTTCTTTGGATTTCGTTTATGTATATTTCATTTTATTTGATACTGTTCCATGCCCTGTTCTAAGTATCCATTGAATTCTATGGGAAAGTGCTATTCATTTTTATAAATTGAGGCACAGTGAGGCAAAGGGATTAATAATATGCAGCTAGTTAAGGGGACAGAGCTGGGATTCAAACCTGGGCACTCTAGTGGAAGCCAGGTGCTTTTAACCACTGTGATGCTAAGGTTCTTCCTTTGTACCAATCTGAATCTAGTAGTCTTTTGTTTTTTTAGTAGTCTTTTTTGAGTAAGGTCTGTACCCAATGTGGGGCTTGAACTCAAAATCCCACATCAAGAGTCACATTCTCTACTGACTGACCAAGTCAGGTGCTCCCCGATTCAATAGTCTTAATTTCTTCATCCCATTCTTCTCTAGAGTTAAAAATCTTTTTTTTGTTTGTTTATTTTTTATGATTTTATTTATTTATTCATGACAAAGAAAGAGGCAGAGACCTAGGCAGAGGCAGAAGCAGGCTCCATGCAGGGAGTTCGATGTGGGACTCTATCCTGGGACTCCAGGATCATGCTGTGAGCTCAACCGCCTGAGCCACCCAGGCATCCTACATGTTAGAATTTTGATTAGATATTTGTAAAGTGCTCTATGAGCACTATGTCTGTAGCATGCATTATCTATAGACAGAAGGTGTGTAATTAAATTCTTCTCTGCTTTTTCCCAGTTACTTGTATCAAATAGCACATCTTGGAGATGACGACGAAGAACCTGAATTTTCGTCTGCCATGCCTCTGGAAGAAGGAGACACATTTTTCTTCCAGCCAAGACCACTCAAAAACCTTGTGCTAGTTGATGAATTGGACAGCCTCTCTCCCATTTTATTTTGCCAGGTGTGGGTCTTTCCAGTTACTTCCACAATGAACAGTGTCTGCCAAATGTTTTTGAATCTGAATGAGTTTAAAGCTGTAATTCCAGTTAGCTTTAACTGAGAGGTTCGTTAGCATATCTGTAGAATCAACAGAATGTAAAGGTGAAGCAATTAAAGGTGGAAGTTGGGTAACTAAAAACCATTACATCAATTCTTAGGGGTTTTTTTTGTTGTTGTTAATTCTATAACTCATGTTCAATATAAAAGTTCTAAACTGTGTAAAAGGTGACTGGTAAAATTCCTGCCCAATCTTATTTTCAACTTCCTATCCACTGAGGATGCTGTTATTAACAATTTATGATTGCTTCTAGGTATTTTCCCTGCATCCATCAGTGCACACGTGTGTGTGTTTGTGTTATATATTTCTTTTTATTATTTTTTAATAATAATAAAAGGAGGAGGGGGTGGGAAGAGAGAGAATCTCAAGCCGACTCCAGGCCCAGTGCAGTGGTTGATCTCAGGATCCTGAGATCATAACCTAAGCCTGAGCTGAAGTAGAGTCTGAACTTAATCTACTGATTAAGCTACCAGCCAGGTGCTCTGCCTCTTTTCTTTCTTTCTTTTCTTTCTTTTCTTTCTTTCTTTTTCTTTTTCTTTTCTTTTTTCTTTTTAAGATTTTTTTTATTCATGAGAGACAGAGAGAGGCAGAAACACAGGCAGAGGGAGAAGCAGGCTCCGTGCAGGGAATCTGATGTGGGATTCTATCTTGGGACTCCAGGATCACGCTCTGGGCCGAAGGCAGATGCAGGCTGCAGATGCAGGGCAATGCAGGGTGCTAAACCACTGAGCCACCCAGGGATCCCCTGCCCCTTTCTTTTTAATGTAAATAGGCTCATATACTTCTCAGTGTTTTGAAATTGACCTTTTAGCACCTAATAGTTTAAGAATATTAATAATCAATACCTATGTCTATCTTATTTTAATACTGAGTTTCTATGGGATCAGTCACTAATAGAACTTTTAAAAATACATCCTCAGGGAGGAACTAAAGGTGGCCAGGAAGGGGGACTGTGTCCCTATTGCTGGTGCTTAATTGTAGCAGAAATTTTGCCATGCCTTTGTATCCTGGATTGCTGGGTTTAAATGACCATTAGGTGCCCCCATACCCTGTCTAGTTGACCACACTTCTAATTGAGAGAGGTTTGTTGTTTACTGTGTTCTGAGGAACAAGTCAGCATTCAGGCACTATTCGTGGTAAAATTAACTATTCTGAAATTATCTGCTTGCTTTTTCTTTTTTTTTTTTTTTTTTTTTGCCTTTTTGCTTGCTTTCTCTTTGAGAAAAGATTAACCCCATGGTAATAAAAAATACTAAGTAATTCCTAAGTAGATTTTTATTTTTTTTTTTTTTTTTTTTTTTTTTTTTTTTTTTTTTTTTTATGATAGTCACACAGAGAGAGAGAGAGGCAGAGACACAGGCAGAGGGAGAAGCAGGCTCCATGCACCGGGAGCCTGACGTGGGATTCGATCCCGGGTCTCCAGGATCGCGCCCTGGGCCAAAGGCAGGCGCCAAACCGCTGCGCCACCCAGGGATCCCCCTAAGTAGATTTTTAGTGATTCCCCCCCCTTCATTGAAATTTGAAGAAATAATTGTTTGTAGATAGAGAATAAAATTATTATAAAGTTTACGTATCTATAGCAGGGCTAAGCATTTTTTTTTGTGCCACGTATGCTGTTACCAGCTTGGTGGGGCAACTGTATTTCTTTTCTGAATAATATTTTTACTTATTTATTAAATTTATTTATTTATTTATAAAGCATGTGTGAATGCGCATGTGAACAGAGAGAGGGCCTGGAGAGGGAGGGAGAATCTTAAGCAGACTCTGAATAGTGCAGAGCCAGACAGGGGGCTCAGTCTCATAACCTGAGATCATGACCTGAACTGAAATCAGGAGTCAGATGCTTAACCAACTGAACCTCCCTGGTTGGTGCTTCTGAATATTTTTAAGTGAATGTAGTAATAAACGTAAGCTAGCCAAGATAGCAAAATATTTGTAAGTTGTGAAAAAGTAATGTATGTGTTTATCAAGGCTTTAAATAACAAGATGATGCATTTGAAATAGATGAGTTAATTTTTTTAAAGAAGAGATCAGCGTGAAGGCAGTATGCACTCAACACATTTGTCCATATTACAGTGAACTGTATAGCCTTAATAGATCGTCAAGAATTTTCACTTGAACTGACCTGTTTGACAAAACTGCAGTATGGATGATTGGTCTCATTATATATTGACCAACAAATGTACTGGAAATGGAAAGCAGCTAGATGTCTGGAATACCAACACGAAAGTGCATGGCTTCCCCATCTGGTGGCTGAACAATCAGGTGCAGTTACCCAGTAGTTGGTCAGCTACATCATAGGAATATGTAGATAGGGCAACTTTGATAATGTGTAGTCTAACAGATCTAATGAAGGTAATTTTGAAGCAGTGATGAGAGGAATAATTAGAAGTATGTAATATGAATAAATGTGATTTTTATTTGTGACAGTTCCTGATACTGGTAATATTAGAGTATTTGTTTTTAGTTGAAAGGAAATACTAAATTTTAGTTTGAGGTTATATAATACTCATTTTACTAACTGTAAAAAAAAGTACTCTGCTCCCTGAAGAACTGGTATAAACCATTTTTGTTAGTAGAACTTGTTGCTTCAAACTGGTTTGCCTTTTGGAACATGAGGGTTTTTTCCCTTGCTACCAGGGTTGGTAGCCACTATATAAGCTTAATAAACTAAAAAGTACTTTGTCTCCTGAGAATAATCAGGGTTGGGTGGGAAAACTTGGTACAAGTAGACATTTTTTTTGCATTTTTGTCTGTGCAGATAGCTGATCTGGCCAATGAAGACACACCACAGCTCTATGTGGCCTGTGGTAGAGGACCACGATCATCTCTGAGAGTCCTAAGGCATGGACTTGAGGTAAAGCTGGGCATTTTTAGATCATCTGCAGGGTTTGGAGAGAAGCATTGAAAAAGCAGCTTATGACTCTTCCAATGACATCAATGATGTATTTAATGTTTCTATGAAAGGAAAAAAGTGTTTTTTTCCCTCTATTTCCATAACAGAGTTTAAATTTCTTGTCCTTTAATATATTAGGCACATTTTTAAAAATAGACAAATGTGGTTAAAAGGGAAAATAATCCCTACTGGCTGGCTCCGGGCTCACCAGCCAACTTGGAGGAAATCTGCATGGAGCATTTTATTCCATTTTCTTCTAGTCTTGGGTCTGTATTCAAAGTATTTATGTGTTGACTGTATTAATACTATGTATATTTGTATCTTATTAAGTTTATTCCTTATATGTTCTCTTAAGTTGTATTTTTTTTTAAGAGCTTCTTATTCATTTGAGAGAGCAAGTGAGTTTCAGCAAGGGGAGGGACAGAGGGAGAAAGAGAAGTAGACTTCCCTCCCACTGGAGCAGGGAGCTGGACTTGGGGTTGATCCCAGGACCCTAGGACCGTGACTTGAGCTGGAGGCAGACGCTTAACTGACTGAGCCACCAAGGCGGCCAAAGTTACATTATTTTTAATGTTTCTGCAATATTCCATTATAGTGGATGGATCATAATTAATAAATCCTTTATTGTTGGATCTTTTAGGTGATATGGACACTCAGTGCCATATTCTCTTCTCACTTGGTTCTGAGAGGGTTGATGCTTTTCAGCAAGTTCCCTGGAGTTGATTTTAAGAACAAATTAAAGTTTCCTATGGCAGTTTGCTCTAGAGTTGGAGGTTAGCAGACTGTATAAGCTCTCAGTGGCCCACTGTCTTTGTAAATCTTTATTGGAACACAGCCAACATGATTGACCTTAGTTTTGAATTCTGGCTCTACTGCTAAATAGCTATTAGTAAGCTTTTGTTTCTCCTGTTTTATAAAGTGAGCTTAATAATGGTACCTGCTTTAAAGATTGTTGTGTGGGGACACCTGGGTGGTTCAGTGGTTGAGTGTCTGCGTTTGGGTCGTGATCCCAGAGTTCCAGAATCTGGTCCTGCATCAGGCTCCTCATGGGGAGCCTGCTTCTCCTTCTGCCTGTGTCTCTGCTTCTCTGTGTCTCATGAATAAATAAATAAAATCTTTAAAAAAAAGAAAAAGATTGTTGTGAAATTTTTTTTAAGATTTTAATTTATTCATGAGAGACAAGAGGCAGAGAGACATAGGTAGAGGGAGAAACAAGCTCCCCATGGGGAGCCTGACATGTTGTGAATTAAATGAGATAATGCAAATGAATCATTTAGATCAAGGTCTGACATACAGTATCTGTTCAGTTTATGCTAGCTATTAATACTGCCGTTTTAGGAAATTTGAAAGTTATTTGGTTCTGCCAAAACACTCATCAAGCCACTGAATTTTTTTTTTTAAGCCACTGAATTTTTAATGACTTGAACCCAATTTAGATAAATAGTTCCCAATTAGTTACTGCTCAGTGGATCCCATTCAGCATTTGACAAAAGCTCATATTCACTACCAAAAGTGCATAGATGCATTAACAGAAAATTTTGTGTACTGTGTAAGAGATAAAAGACCCAATTAAGAATGATTGTTTTTGAGACCCCCTCCCACTTTTTCCAGCTCTACAAAAGATCTGTTATACAGAAAAATATTTTTAAACTGTTAAACATTACTTTGTTCCTGTATATCTAGTTGTTGAACCTTGTTGTTTAGCTAGATTATGGTCTCATTTGAGCAGGGTTACTGTCACATAGTACATTTGGTGTAGAGTATAGCATTCTTAAACACTTATATTATTATTGGTGATGAAATTTTCCACAATTTTCCTGTACCATAATCAAGTATTCCTATTATTTTATCAGTAAAGTAAAAAAAAAAAAAAAAAAAGTAATATCTTTAATGGATATACATGATTTCTGTCTATAAAATGTGGTTAATGGTATATAGTATATCAAGCAAATTGTTTTTGGTTGTTTAAAAATAGTAACATTTTTATATATTTGAATGGCTTTATGTTTACAGAAAAATATGGGATAGTACAGAGTAAATGTGTAACCTACATCTAGTTTTCCCCTCTAGATCATTTTTAGTTCATCTTAAATATTTCATTTTCTCTTCTGTTTGAGAACCCATAAGATATTCAGAGGATTCTTGACTCTAACTTTAAGGATCATAAAATCTAGTAAGAAGGACAGAATAATTCCTGGAATCACTTTTTAGATGAATGTCTTAAGAGGGGGTAATTGGTATTTCTGTGAGAGCTTATAGGAGGGGGAGTGGACTGTCTTACAAGAGGTTAAGAGAAGATTTTTCCTAAAGGGTATGACATTTTAATTGATCCTTGAAGAGAGATGGGATTTGGCCTTAAGGGAGCTAGGGAAGAAATGGGATGCTAATATAAATGGCCTAATTCCTTCCATGTGCTCTCTTTTTGAGGAGAATGCAGTCATGCCACACCAAAAGAAAGCATATGGTTTTTGCTGCAACAACTATCCTCTTAAATATTCTATCACCTTTTGCAAAAGTTTGTTATGGGGATTGCCAATATATCCAAGCCTTTTCGGTTCTTACGTTCTTCTTTTAAGTTTTTAAATTTTAATTTTTTGTGTTTTTTTGAGAAAATGATTCTGTTCTTTTAAAGATTAAAAAATTTTTAGGGGATCCCTGGGTGGCTCAGCGGTTAAATGCCTGCCTTCAGCCCAGGGCGTGATCCTGGGGTCCTGGGATCGAGTCCCACATCAGGCTCCCTGCATGGAGCCTGCTTCTCCCTCTGCCTGTGTCCCTGCCTCTCTCTCTCTCATGAATACATAAATAAAATACTTAAAAAAATAAAAATTTTATGTAATCTCTACAGCCCAACATGAGGCTCAAACTTAAGCCTCGAGATCAAGTCACATGTTCTATTGACTCAGCCAGCCCAGTGCCCATTCTTTTAATCCAGCATGCAGAGTGAGCATTGCCGTATTGGAATCTTATTATCTAGTGGGTTGTAAGCAAGGAGCTAAGTTGGATCTGTGGTTGTCTACTCTCCTGTCAGGTATCAGAAATGGCTGTGTCTGAGTTACCCGGTAACCCCAATGCTGTCTGGACAGTGCGTCGGCACATCGAAGGTAAGCATCCCTTTCCCAATGGTCCAAGTGCGGGTCTGGGTGACACTGACAGTAGAAGGCTTAGAAGGATGCATTCATAATATTTCTATATTGCTTCATCTAGCAATATACTAGAAACATTTTCTGGCCTGACACCATGTTTATCAGTCTTTCTGAATCAGGGTGCCTTCACCTTTGTATGCATGAGTAAGGGGACTATAATCTTTAGGATTCTGGTTCCATCTGTGGAAGAGATGTGGTATGAGGGAAAGTTTTGCTTCATATTTCTTCAGTGTTTTTCTCC
Organism: Canis lupus dingo; assembly: GCF_003254725.2. Classification (NCBI taxonomy): domain Eukaryota; kingdom Metazoa; phylum Chordata; class Mammalia; order Carnivora; family Canidae; genus Canis; species Canis lupus. The sequence continues at coordinate 76,671,734 of NC_064247.1, forward strand.
TTTTGTGTTGAAACCACAGTGAAGTTAAAGGTGTTATTTTAGGTATTAAGAGATTTGACTTAATTTATTAATTAGTCCTGCTCAGTGGATATAGTGTGCTTTAAGAATGTTTAGATTAAGATTGAATGAAATCAGAATTTTAGAGCGGGTAGAAAAGAAGGGATGGAGTAAATAGTCTGAGCTCCTGGATAAAAATGGTTAACTTCATCCTAAAATTTTGAAATGTATGAGAAAATCCATGATAGTGCAGGAAAGTCTTGAGTCAATTGAATGAGAAATGAAACTTAATTCTCATTTTCCCTTGGATTCTTTGGGGGTGTAGGTCATTTCTATTCCTAGACTTCATCTTCCTCTTGTTCCCTCAGGAATGTGGGCCTGGTGAGTAAGATCACTCTGGCCAGCATACAAAACTTTTTCAAGAAGACAGCTGGAAATCTTCCTAATATTTTGATGTCCTGATATTTTGATGTTCTGATGTTTGATATTCTGGGAGCTGGGAAATGTGTAGGAGGGGAAATCTCTTCCTTTTAGTAGAATGCACATTGTGGTAGATTTTGTTTTCATGTGGGCATTTGAACCTGAGTTGAGTAGAAAGAAAAAAAAAGCAAATAGGAAATTAGTAGAATCAGTTTTGCTGAGAAGATAAGTGTTAGATGATTGATTTTTGAAAGATTTCCCCATTTTGTGTAATGTCTTCATATAGAAACTGCTCAGTATTGATGTTCACCTTTAGCTTTGTGGCTGGTTGATATTACAGTTCTTGATGAAAACATTGCCTAGACTTTGAGTTTTTTGAGCCTTTGTAATAAAACCTAGTATTCCTCCTTCTTGTGTTTTTGTTTCATTTTCTACTTTTTAAAATTTACTACAACATAAGTTTAGATTTACAGGAAAGTTACCCCTCATTTTTATGATAAAGGCAGAAAAATCACACACGTTGTCTTTTCCAAGATAGCAAATCGAGATAATAGAGGCTGAAAGCCCAGTCTCTGAACTTCCAATCCAGTGTTCTTTTGACTAATCCTGCAGTGGGTCTTGATGGTTCTATACTCTTATCCTGTAGTCTTTCAAGTGTCTACCTTGTACTTGAGTAATTAAGATAGGATCTTTACTCTTAGGGCACTTGCCATCTAAAAAAGAAGACAAGTATACAAAACTACTATGTGTTCTGATTTAATGAAGGCACACAGGCATGTTGCTGGGGCAGATTAGAGGACAGGGAATGGGCATATGTTGGAGAATCAGAAAAGTTTTTTTGGACAGTGCTTGATAAGTTAGTGATAAGCAGTATGTTGCATGATGGAACTTGAAGCTGAAAAGTTTTCTTCTCTAAATACCAAAATCTAGGAAAAGACTACATCCTAATAAATTTTAGTTCTTTAGAAACTATAATTTGGGTGATCACCCACAGAAACAGATTAGATCCTCTCTGTTCATTCTTTCCAGATACTCCCAAGTTTCTGTTGAGTGAATAGCCCACATGTCCACACATGCTGTAGTCTTGCAGGCAACTACTAACCTTGGCTGGTACGTGGTGATGCACACTACCAATACCAAGCCTTTTTTTCTCTTCCACAGGTGGCTGGTGAAGGTGCTGATCACCACAGGTGTGTACGTACTGCTAGGGTCTACCATGGGGTCTTATAGTTTACCCAGGGAGAGGGATCTGCACAAAGTATTAAGACTGCCCTGATGGCATCTCTCAGAGGGTAATTTTGCAGTTGGCTGTCCTGCATTATAGTGATGCACACCCATCTGCTTGTATATTATGTGGTCTGAAGCAGGAATCAGCTTCCCTTATTTTTTTCCCTTAGTGGAAAATATGACTAATTTGTCTTTCACTAAGCTGAAAGAACCTGTAGCTAGGAAAACCTTAACTCCATATTCTCCTATGGAGTTTTGTATGTTCCAGTTGTTCTGACTCAAGCCCTGGAGAAAGCCACCTTTTTTGGGGGTATAATCAGGACTGCTGAAGCAAGACAGGCACCAAGTAGCCTGAGTATAAAGTGAGAATGAGATACTGGAAGCTAAGTCATCCATATCGTCACTCACTTTACCTTTTGGCATGAGCTGTTGAGCTACAGATACTAAGGCACAGGAAAGAAGAATAAAGCATTCCCTCCCCTGGGCTGCTTCAGCAGTGCTCAGATAGGAGTCCTATTTAAATGAAACAAAGATGCATTCTCATACCATAATAGATTCTTCACTGAGGTATGAACTAATATTCTTTTATATGAAACTTTTAACTTATGGAAAAAGGCAAGGTGGATATTAATGGTCATTTACCTTGATTTCATTCTGAACTCCAACTTTAAACCTATGACTACCCTAGGACATGAGCAACTAGCCTACTATAGGTCCTCCTGGCTGGAGAATGGAAAAGGGGAGAAGTTACAGTATGCTTAGTGTTTACAGGGTAATGGATGTTGTGAGGAAATGTGTGATGTAGAAGTAGCTCTACTACTTGTTGAATTGCTCAGTGAATGTAAGACCCTATTTAAGTTCACTGAGCATCTCTTTATATCTGAGCAGTCTGGGGCCTTGGGTCAAAGGGAAGACAAACACCTGGGCAGCCCAGCTTCCTCCCTCTCTTCCTTCTCTTGCATGTTTGTTAAAATTTGCATGGTCTCTTTGTTGGAAGTTCCTCCTTTTCCCCTTGACTAAAGGAAGAGACCAGAAATCTGGACCAGTTAAAAGTCCTTTTGTTTGGCTTTAATTTGCTCTGGCACTGCTTTAAGGATATTAGGTTTCAGTAATGAGATAGTGGGAAAGGACATAATATTCATACAGTGTTAAAATTAAGCAATTCCTGTTATTTTTACACACTACAAATTTTCAGTTCAAAAACAGCTGGAGTAAAGCTTCCATGTTTGGTGTTGTGTGGAGGTTCATTTTGGTTTTGTTGTAAACTATTAAGACATCCATTTCAGGGCCAACCATGTCCTTACTCACATGATGGTGACCAATGTTGTCTTACAAAGCCATTTTATAAGGTGTCTTTAAAGCATGTGATACCTCTTGACAGTTGTAACAAATACTCTGAAACCAGCCATCCGCTTCTCCAGTGTTACTCCTTATGATTTGGGACTTGAATTCTTATTCTCCATTCCTGGTGTAGCCATTGGATTATACCCATTGGGAAAGATCTTTGATCCTTGCCTTTCAGCCACCTAGTCAATACACACATGTATTATTAAGTAAAAGTTTGGAAAACAGTACTCACCCTTACTGTGTGAGTGATTTCATGAGTAAAGCAATTTCATAAATTTTATTTATTCTATATATTTCTGTTTAAAATGGTATTACAGCCCATCAGGTTGAGTATGTCCTGCTCATATGCAGGATACTACTCTGGGCTACACCAGTGATACGTCTTCACTTGGCCTTTTCTATAAAGAACACTGTGCTGAACTAATTGAGTAATCTTGGTTCAGCTGAACCACCTTTAGAGCAGTCAGTCCAAACTGTCCTTGATATGGGTGGGATGGATTAGCCCTATGGTACTGAGCTCTGACAAGGGCTTAGGCATTGCAGGGTCCTATAGCTACTTCTGCAAGTGAGATAGCCACTTTAATACAGTACCTTGTCAAAAATTAAAAAAAAGAACTTAAGTTAGTACTTTGTCTACTTGTCGTTCTGTCCCTTGTTCACCTGATTTCTTATAAGGGAGCAGAGATGGAAAGGGGAATCGATACTGAAAATTCAAATGGAAAATAGGGAAATTTTAATTCTTCATGAAAAAATATGCCTTTCTTTATTCAGCATTTATCAACCTGTTATGCCAAACATTGTGTTGGATGTGGGAGAAAAAAAGAAACTGTTTTATGTGTGGGATGGAAAAATGGAAATAGGTAGCCTTTAACTCTGGAATCTGTATAAGAAACTTCTGGGATTGCCTGTATTCAGATTCACTGACTTTGAGAAACTCATTAGTGTTTGTTTATCCATAACTATGTTTTGTTAAATAAAAAGCAAATCCTAGTAGGGTTGCTCATGATCACCAAATAATTGCATTTTTAAATAATGAGAGTAGAGGGGTCAATGACTAACAGTCTTAAACAGTCCCCTGCCTCCCCACTTCTTGTTAATGCTCTTATCTCATTCCTGTTGGGAAATTCTGGGATTCTCAGTTATGAACCTGAGAATGATAGTCTCATTGAGGCTTAAGTAATCTCTGTTTTATTCATTAGATTTTGTGTTCCCACATAAGCTTCTTTTGGAAAAGGCTGGGATCCTTTTCTGGGTGTAAGGATTATCTTTAAGAATGGATTGTGATTTGCATCTGGTACAAATAAACAAGCTCTAGCTTTCATATATATATAAATATGGTAGTATTCAGAATTTCTTCCTGCCTAGTTACCCTGCTTTGTCCTCTTGCATTTTTCCAGCAAATGTGTAAAAAAAAAATAGTTTTCAGAGTTACTGGGGTGGGTGAGTATATCTACTCACTATTTTTAGGTATTTAAGGAAGCAAAGTATATCTGTAGACTGTTACAATTATCAGTTATCTTTTGGATCATTCTGTGCCGTTTGCCACATGAGTGTGTAATGGCTACACATAGAAGAAGTACCTTGGAAGATTTCTGAAGAGAAAACGTAGTGTGTCTCACTTGGCTTTGTAACTAATGAGTTTTTAGCTGACCAACTCCTCTTCTTTTTCTTTTTGCAGATGAGTTTGATGCCTACATCATTGTGTCTTTCGTGAATGCCACACTTGTGTTGTCAATCGGAGAGACTGTGGAAGAAGTGACTGACTCTGGGTTCTTGGGCACCACCCCAACCTTGTCCTGCTCATTGCTAGGAGATGATGCCTTGGTGCAGGTGAGGATTCCCATAAAGTTACTTAATCACCTTTCTTTGTCCTTTCATTTTGGTGTTGGCTCCTGTGCTCACATTAATGAGCTTCAAACTCTTGAAGTGGACATTGCAAATGTGAACTTGTTCTAAGTTGACCTGTCTGGGCCCTGGTAACTCTTTTTTGTCATTGACTCACAAGGGGCAACTCAAATGCAGTGGCTCCACTCTGACAAGAGTGACCAGTCTGAGAGGTGAGGGGGACATGCTGAGCAATGAGTCACATTGGTAAAGTCCAGTTTCCTTCTGGTCACTGACTAGGTATATCCTGATGGCATTCGACATATACGAGCAGACAAGCGAGTCAATGAGTGGAAGACTCCTGGAAAGAAAACGATTGTAAAATGTGCAGTGAATCAGCGACAAGTGGTGATCGCCCTGACAGGAGGAGAGCTGGTCTATTTTGAGATGGATCCTGTATGTTATTTTATCATTCATTGTGGGACTTAGTGTTCGGGTTTAGAGGTAAACATGAGAGTTGTAGTTTGGTATTTAGATGATATTCACAAAAAGAATTGAGGAGGGAAAGTATACGTAAGGCAGTCCAGCTATTTGGGGGTGGGTATGGGATGGGAAGGGTAAGTTCATGTTGTAATTCTAACTGGAGTTACGAAATCCCATCTTAGTAGTGAAGTACTTGTTTTTTTTGCCCTTCACACTCTACTTTTCCACCAAATATTGGCCATGGGTTTTATTCAGTTTTTGTAATCTGAAGCCATTTCAGAAATTTGCTTTTGCTTTTCTGTATGGAAGGATGCTGGATATATTTAATTATCAGTCTCGGGAAGTTTCTGGCTGTGGCTAACCTGATAGTCTAACTGTACCTCTGATTGAGATTTCTTTGTCTTTTAAGTTCCATATTTGAATTCTCTTTCACCAAAAAGTATTCTCATGAACAGATAAGCAGTTTTCTGTATTTCTATTTGCTTTAGGAAATTTGTAGCAAGCATATTGTATTTGTCAAAGACAAAGATACTGTGTTGTCCCTTGAGTGTCTTGTCAGTAATTTTGCTTGCTGTTAGCCTGTAGAGTTCAGTCTTGGGATCTTAAGTAGAGAAATGCTTGGTCATTGATTATAATAAGAGGAGTGAGAGGAAGCACAAAGGAATTTAACAGTACCTCTTCCTTTCCTAGGCCCAGGGTTTAGGGGTGAGTTGGAGTGGTTTGTCACCTCTCTCTGTTTCATTTATGTAGTCAGGACAGCTGAATGAGTACACAGAGCGGAAGGAGATGTCAGCAGACGTGGTGTGCATGAGTCTGGCCAATGTGCCTCCTGGAGAACAACGGTCTCGCTTCCTGGCTGTGGGGCTGGTGGACAATACTGTCAGAATCATCTCTCTGGACCCCTCAGTGAGTGTTACCCTGGACTTCAAGGATCTTCTCACTGGAATCTGAGCTGCTGGCCCATTCTTGATGGGCATTTCTGGGATCAGCTAGGTTAGCCCCTGAAATCAGCATCTGCCACTTGTGATTATCATAGCAGCACACCTCAGGAGTCTTCTGCAGTACTTTAAAGATCCTGATCCCAGACTACTAAGTGCTTCCTTACCTTAAGCCTTGACTCCCTTTTATAGTTAAACAAAACCCAAAGACTTTGCAGAAAAGGAATCAGACTGGCTTTGGACCTTAGATAAGAATAAGTGCCCTTTGCTTATTTACATTTACCGTTATCCACTTTTATGGAAAGGAAAGCATGGTTCTTTCTAGAGCTTATTCTAACATTTGGTTTAACTAGTAGTAACCCATTTAGAACTCACTCTGTAAGATTCCCCTATCCACAAGAAAGTTGTTTCTTCACTCCTCAAATTAGATTTTTCCAAAATTGGTTATTTCCCATGTTTTATTCTTTTCTCTTTCCTCCTTAGGACTGTTTGCAGCCCCTGAGCATGCAGGCTCTCCCAGCCCAGCCTGAGTCCTTGTGTATTGTGGAAATGGGTGGAACTGAGAAGCAAGATGAACTGGGTGAGAGGGGCTCTATTGGCTTCCTATACCTGAATATTGGGTTGCAGGTAAGAGATCCAAGGCTCACATTGTTGTTTCTTTGTTGTTTTGTTTTTTATTTTTATTTAAAATTTTTTTTTTACTTCTTCATTCATGAGAGATACACAGAGAGAGGCAGAGACATAGGCTGAGGGAGAAGCAGGCTCCTTCCTGGGAGCCCAATGGGAGACTCGATCTCAGGACGCTGGGATCACACCCTGAACTGAAGGCAGATGAGCATTGTTGATGTCAGGTCGTCTTTAGCTTTTATGCAGTCCTTGTTCAATATGGGCATTTGCTGAGCCTGTTCAGTTTACCACCTTATGAAAACTGAATGGTGCTGCTGTGTGTTCCTTTTCTCTTAGTACTAATCAGAAAGGTCAGGCCTAGGAAAAGATACTTTCATAAAGAAAGAGTCTTTGATATAAATGTGATCACTGCTTTGGGTCAGAACTAGAGGGAGTCTGAAGTGTCATCTGCAGTTTTCACAATATGCAGCTTTTGGAAACTAATACCTTTTGTTTTATAACGGACTCCTTTAGTAATAAAGGACCCCTAGATGTTTACTGTTGTCAAAGCATTGGGGCTTTTCAGAGCATGAAAAGCAGCAACCTAAGGATAGCAGAGTGTCAGTGTTTTTGACGATACACTTTTCGTTTTCCTTAATGATTATTTGTTCAGCTCCCTGGGTAAATAATCTAGCCCTGCTATGTCTTGCTATTTCTCAATTACTTCCTAACTGAGAAATTTCTCAAACATGCACAGGAGTTAGACTAATGTAACATGTACCCATCACTTGTTTTATTTTTTTATTGTATTTTTATTTTTTTAAGGATTTTATTTCTTTATTTATGAGAGACCCACAGAGAAAGCAGAGACACAGGCAGAGGGAGAAGCAGGCTCCCTGCAGGGAGCCCGATTTGGGACTCGATCCTGGGTCTCCAGAATCAGGCACCGGGCCGAAGGCGGCGCCAAACCGCCGAGCCACGCAGGCTGCCCTCCATCACTCGTTTTAATAGTTAACCAACATTCTACTGTTCTTGTTTTATCTATTCTTTGTTTTTTCTTTCTTCTGGGATATGTTAAAGCAAATCCAAGGTGATTTATCATTTCATCGATAAATCTTGAGAATGTAGCTCTACCAGATTTATGGGTTTTCTTTTTAGGCTTCAATTTTATTATCATGCCTAATACAACTTAACAGTTCTTTAATATCTGATACCTGTTTGTGTTCTGGTTTTTCTTGTTTCGTTTTTGTTTTTCCAGAAATGTTTTTGACTTTAGTTCTACCTAGGATCTGCATAAAGCTATCTGTAGTTTGCATCTGTGTGATCTATCCCTTTATGTTTCTTTTAATAAATTCTACTCCATTAAGTTTTTTTTTTTTTAAAGAAACTAGATCATTTTTTTTTTAATTTTTATTTATTTTATGATAGTCACAGAGAGAGAGAGGCAGAGACACAGGCAGAGGAAGAAGCAGGCTCCATGCACCAGGAGCCCGACGTGGGTTTCGATCCCGGGTCTCCAGGATCACACCCTGGGCCAAAGGCAGGCGCTAAACCGCTGCACCACCCAGGGATCCCCAGAAACTAGATCATTTTCTTGAATTTCTACCTGCTGGCTTTGGCAGAGTCCTTCCTTGTGTGTTTGATGTTTATCTATCCTCTATTTCTTGTAAACTATTGGGTGAGTCTAGACCATGCTATTCATTAAAAATATAATGCAAGTCACATGTGTAATTTAAATACTCAAGTAGCCACAAAAAGGGAACAGATGAGGTTAATCTTAATGTTTTCTTTAACCCAGTATATTTTAAATGTCATTTCAATTTGTAATCACTATAAAAATTAACATAACTCATGTTCTCTCTTTTTGAACAAAGTCTTATTTTTAAAATATTTTTTATTTATTCATGAGAGAGAGAGGCAGAGACAGAGACAGGCAGAGGGAGAAGCAGGCTCCACGCAGGGAGCCCGATGTGGGACTCGATCCCGGGCCCCCAGGATCACACCCTGGGCTGAAGGTGGCGTTAAACCTCTGAGCCATCCAGGCTGCCCCAGATTTATTATTTTTGGGGGGGCCCAATGTTTTATAAGTGGCACTCTTTACTTTCTATTATATCAGGAGGCATGTAATGTCTGGCTATCCTACTTGTAATGGTGTTAAGATGTTTGTATGTATTTTAAATTATTTGCTCCCTGTCAACCTTTTACCTAGCAGCAGCTGTCGATGCCCATTGCCTAGATTCATTATGTCATTAGGGATTGGGAAATGACGATTTTCTGTTTCTTTCTTTCTTTTTTTTTTTTTTTTTTAAAGCTTTTATTTATGAGCGAGAGAGAGAGAGAGAGAGAGAGAGAGGCAGAGACACAGGCAGAGGGAGACGCAGGCTCCATCCAGGGAGCCTGACGCGGGACTTGATCCCCGGTCTTCAGGATCAGGCCTTGGGCTGAAAGCAGCGCTAAACCACTGAGCCACCCGGGCTGCCCCGATTTTCTGTTTCATCTTCATTTCTTTAGCTGGAACTTGTCTCTGAAGACAAAATTTGCTTACCCCAAAGTATAGTTCGTATAGGGAAAGGATAAATACTTTGTTTTTCCCCTTGTTCATCTTATTTTCACAGTAAAGAGTTGGTGCCGTAGCAATCTCCAATGGGGGCTCAAGAAATCTATTTCTCTCTCTCTCTCTCTCTCTCTTTCTCTCTCTCTCTTTGATAACATAAAATTGCAGATTTTTATATATTTATGCTTTAAACTATTATGGTCTTTTCTCATTTTTGGATGCTAAATTGCCATCATTTTAGATGGGTGGGAGTTGGAGTTCCCTTTTGAAGTTAGCTTTTTTGTCCTTTTAACATGATGCCATTATCTTTGGGTGCTTCCCTCCTTATGGTACGGTAGAGTGCCCCTGTATATATCTGGAATATTCTTGCCCTAGAACTGAATTAGCTGTTTCTCTTAAGAGTCTTAAGAGAGGGACACCTGGGTGGCTCAGTGGTTGAGGGTCTGTCTGTCTTTGGCTCAGGGCGTGATCCCGGAGTCCCGAGATCGAGTTCCACATTAGGCTTCCTACATGGAGCCTGCTTCTCCCTGTGCCTGTGTCTCTGCCTCTCTCTTTCTCTGTCTTTCATAAATAAATAAAATCTTAAAAAAAAAAAAAAAGCCTTCTGAGAAATGGCATGTAGAGATCACAATAGGCCTCGTTATTTTAAGTATGCATGTATCCTTTTTTTTTTTTAAAGACTTATTTATTTATTTTAGTGCGTACACACAAGTGAGGGGAAGGGCAGAGGGAAAGAATCTTAATGAGGCTCCCCACTGAGCACAGAGCCTGATGGTGGGGCTTAATCCCACGACCCATGAGATCATGACCTGAACCAGAACTAAGAGTTGGATGTTTAACTGCTGAACCACCCAGGCACCCCTTTACTATGCATGTATCTTAAAATTTCAAATTATATAAAGAAGAGGGACGCCTGGGTGGCTCATTGGTTGAGTGCCTGCCTCTGCCTCAGGACATGATCCCCGGGTTCTGGGATTGAGTCCCACTCGGGCTCCCTGCGTGGAACTTGCTTATCCCTCTGCCTCTCTCTGTGTGTTTTTCATGAATAAATAAAATATTTTAAAAATAAAATAAAATTATAAAGAGGAGTAACATACATGGTAGAAAGAATTTTAAAGAATGTATAGTGGGAATGCCTGGATGGCTCAGCGGTTGAGTGTCTGCCTTTGGCTCAGGACATGATCCTGGAATGATCCTGGTATCAGGTCCCACAACAGGTTCCCTGCATGGAGCCTGCTTCTTCTCTGTCTTTGTCTCTGCCTTTTTCTCGTCTCTCTCTCTCAAATAAATAAATAAATAAATAAATAAATAACTTTTAAAAATAAAAAATAGGGCAGCCCCAGTGGCACAGCGGTTTAGCGTCTCCTATAGCCCAGGGTATGATCCTGGAGACCCGGGATTGAGTCCCATGTCAGGCTTCTTCATGGATCCTGCTTCTCCCTCTGCCTGTGTCTCTGCCCCCCCCCCCCCCCCCCGCGTGTCTTGTGAATAAATAAAATCTTTAAAAATAATAAAAATAAAAAAATAAAAAATAAAAAAATAAAGGACATATAGTGAAAAGTAAGTCCTTTTCACTTAGTAAACGTTCACTAACTACTTGAGTGACTGAGTGGTTTAGTGAGAGAGTGAATGAGTGGCTCGCTGATTATTAGGATATTCTTTAAACTACCAAGTCATTTTCTTCCACCCGTTCTGAACTTATGTATTCTGTGAAGTAGCCAAAGGAGCTTCCATTAGGGATAGGCTTCACCTACTCCTTTCCTTTTTATTAGAATGGTGTGCTGCTGAGAACTGTCCTGGACCCTGTCACTGGGGACCTGTCTGACACCCGCACTAGGTACCTGGGGTCTCGTCCTGTGAAACTCTTTCGGGTCCGGATGCAAGGTCAAGAGGCAGTAAGTAATGAAAGAGGCTGGGCAGCATGTTTTGACATTAGTGGCATCAACTGAGAAAAGTTCTTTTGGCATAAGCTTTGCTTTCATTAGTGCACCCATATATAGTTAGTTTGATATTAGCTCTCTTTTAGCTTTCCTATGGGAAGTCTTGGGACCCTTAATCCAGAGCTTTCCATGGCACTGAGCTATGCTTTGGTTATGGGTGGGATAGGTTAGCAATCTGTTCACTTTTCAGGCTGGGCAGATGGAGCTGACTGAGAAGCCCATTACCCATGAGCAACCTTACTTATATCAATACCTTATACCAGGGTTCACTATGTAATGTGAAAGAAATTGGGAAGCATTGTGTCCTTTGTAACTAAAAATGTTATTGTTGCTTGGGGCTTTGCTGGATCCTTACTTGTTACTGCATGTAATTCTTGCAACTATCCAGCCTTGTGATAGTTTTACCCATTTTACACATGGAAATTGAGGTTTAGAGAGTTTGAGTGATTAGGTCATACAGCTACTAGCCCATGCTTAGCAAATACTAAGCCATGCTGCCTTTTCTCCAGTCCTCTTTTTTTTTCTTCTCTCTCTTTCTTTTCTGCTTTTTTCTTAAGATAGCCTTTTAGGTTTCTAAAATACATTGGGTTATTCTGCAGATGGAAATTTGCAGATAGGCTGTTTGCTTAATTTCCATGTTTGTGCTTTCCCAAGCTTATTGGAGTATTTTTCTTTCCTCAGGTGTTAGCCATGTCAAGCCGCTCATGGTTGAGCTATTCCTACCAGTCTCGTTTCCATCTCACCCCCTTGTCTTATGAGACTCTCGAGTTTGCATCTGGCTTCGCTTCTGAACAGTGTCCTGAGGGGATTGTGGCTATCTCCACCAATACCCTGAGGTGAGAGTCCCACGGTTCAAGCCTAGTGGGAAGCCTTTCTGCCTAACCTAGTGGTTAGGATTGTGGTTCTGCCGAAGTATTGGAAGAAGTTATGAAGTGATGGCAGAGAGCCAACTCTTTACCATGGGACTAAGATGTTGCAACTGAAACCTTCTTTTGGCTCCGGATATTAAGTACCTGCTAGCCAAGTTTCGGTGTTTGGGGTTTTAGCTTCTGTTTAAATTTTCAGGGCCAAGTTTTAATATGCTCAGTAGTGCAGTTGAGTTTGCTTGAGATTTAAGCATCTTGTTTTCCAGGGCATTGCCATTGGATTAGTTTTAGAGTAGGCAGGCATTAGATCACTGATAACTTTTTCTCTTTCAGTCTTGTCATTTGCATTGTTAAGTCTTCGAATTTTAACCTCAGTATGAATAATTTAGGCCTTTTACAACTTGACAGACTGTTATTTATGCTGATTATGTTGGAGTGAGCATTATTATATTGTGAGATGTCTATTCATTTTGAAAAATAAGCTGTGCAGTGTGACTGTCAAGTTTTGAGTTTTGTTTTTTAATCTTTTTTTTTTTTTTTTAAGATTTTATTTATTCACGAGAGACACAGAGAGGCAGAGGCAGATAGAGGGAGAAGCAAGCCTCCTCGCAGGGAGCCTGATACAGAACTCGATCCCGGAACTCCGGGATCATGCCCTGAACTGGAGGCAGATGCTCAACGGCTTAGCCACTCAGGCGTCCCTTTTTTAACATTTTAATGCCACTTATGTTCATGTCTTGGTTGTAACTGTTGGCTTTTCATAAGAAGAACTCTATCAAAAGGAACTAGAACCTCTTGATATATGGATAAATTACTAAGTGAACTCCCAGTTTTCTTTGCAGCAACTTTCAGGATCTTTTCAGTCATTGTTTTCTCTCTCTCTCTCACCCTTTCACCCTCTCACCTTCACACCTTTATGTACCTTCTACTTTTTTTTTTTTTTTTTTGTACCTTCTACTCCAGCAGAATCACTCTCCCCTCTTGTTTTTTATATCTCTGTACCTGTCCCTAGCATGCTTCCCACACACATCTCTGCAGGTCAAGGCCTAGCCTCATTCATCAACATTTTCATGGTCTTAACTGGGTACTCCTTCTCTTCTCAATTCCTATAAATGTGGACACTCCCACAGATTTTTTAAAAATATTTTATTTATTTATTTATGAGAGTCACAGAGAGAGAGGGAGAGAGAGAGGCAGAGACACAGGCAGAGGGAGAAGCAGGCTTCATCCAAGGAGCCTGACATGGGACTCGATCCCGGTTCTCCAGGACCGTGCCCTGGGTCAAAGGCGGCGCTAAACTGCTGGGCCACCAGGGCTGCCCTCCAACAGATTTTTCAGACTTTTGTAGCAGTAGACCATTTCCTCCCTAGAACAAGAATCTTCAGGGAAGGTCTAACAGCAGAACTCTTAGGAACACCAGCATTTAGAGTACTTGTTGTCAGAACTAGTCACTTCTATTTTTGACTATTTATGAATAGTGCTGCTGTGGATATTCATGCATAAATTTTTGTGGGGGCATATATTTTTATTTTTATTTGGTTATGTACCTGAAAGAGTAGAATGGGTCATGTGGAAACTCTGTATTTAACCTTTTGAGGAATTGCCAGACTGCTTTCCAAAAGGGCTGCACTGTTTTGCTTTCCCACCAGCAAGGTATGAGAGTTTTAGTTTTTTCACATCCTCATCTACATGAATTTATTTGATTTTTTTTTTTTTTAATTTTTATTCCAACCATCCCAGTAAGTGTGAAGTGGTATCTCCTTGTAGTTTAGATTAGCATTTCTTTGATGCTTAATGATGAACTTCTTTTTCATGTATTTACTTGGTATTTTTCTTTGGAGTAATGTCTGTTGAGGTCCTTTGCCCCTTTTTTTAACTGGATTATTTTTTGTTTTGTTAATGAATTGTAAGAGTTCTTTGTTCTAGCTGTAACTCCCTTATCAGAAAAGATTTGCAGATATTTTCTCCCATTCTGTAGATTGTCTTTTCACTTTTTTTTTTTTTTTAAGATTTTATTCCTGAGAGACACAAAGAGAGAGATGCAGAGACACAGGCAGAGGGAGAAGCAGGCTCCATGCAGGGAGACCGATGTGGGGCTCAATCCCGGGACTCCAGGATTACGCCCTGTGCCAAAGCCAGGTGCTAAACCGCTGAGCCACCCAGGCATCCCATCTTTTCACTCTCTTGATGATGTCCTTTGACACATAAAGGCGAAGTATTTTTTTTTTTTAATTTTTATTTATTTATGATAGTCAGAGAGAGGCAGAGACACAGGCAGAGGGAGAAGCAGGCTCCATGCACCGGGAGCCCGACGTGGCATTCGATCCCGGGTCTCCAGGATCGCGCCCTGGGCCAAAGGCAGGCGCCAAACCGCTGCGCCACCCAGGGATCCCCTAGGCGAAGTATTTTTTAAAGAATTATATTGAAAAAAAATTTTTTTTAAAGATTTATTTATTTATTCATGATAGAGAGAGAGAGAGAGTGAAAGAGAGGCAGAGACACAGGCAGAGGGAGAAGCAGGCTGCATGCCAGGAGCCCGATGCAGGACTCGATCCTGGGACTCCAGGATAGCGCCCTAGACCAAAGGCAGGCGCCAAACCGCTGAGCCACCCAGGGATCCCCTGAAAATTTTTTTTAAAGATTTTTATTTATTTGAGAGAGAGAGAATGAGCAGGAGGAGAGAGGAGAGAAGCAGACTCCTCACTGAGCAGGAAGTCTTAATGCAGACTTGATTGATCTCAGGACCTTAAGATTGTGACCTGAGCTGAAGGCAGATGCATAACCAAGTGAGCTATGCAGGTTCCCCTAAGAATTATATTTTTATTTTTTATTATTATTTTTTAAAGATTTATTTATTTATTTATTTATTTATTTATTTATTTATTTATTTATTTATGATATACAGAGAGAGAAAGAGAGAGAGAGAGAGAGGCAGAGACACAGGAGGAGGGAGAAGCAGGCTCCATGCCGGGAGCCCGACGTGGGACTCGATCCTGGGACTCCAGGATCGCGCCCTGGGCCAAAGGCAGGCGCTAAACCGCTGAGCCACCCAGGGATCCCCAAGATTTATATTTTTAAAAGTCCATCTGAAAACTGCCTGAAGTCCTGTTGGGTATCACCTGCGGCATAAGTTCTGCTTGGACAAACACTGGCTAGTCTCATATTTTCTCAGGAGTAATGCAACATGGGAATATCTGTGCTCCCTCTTGTGTGTCTCCCTGAGAGCAGGTGTTCTCTATGCTTAGAATTTGCCTGTTGTGGTGGTAGGGTGCCTTTATAAAACAGATTATTAGTGTGTGGGTTAGACCAAGAAGAATCAAAACTGAAGCATCAGTGGTTTTGATTTTGGTTTTATGTGATACTTTTTTTTTTTGCAGAACGACAACTTTTGATGCCTAAACACTTAGTTTCATTATTCAGATGTTTGTAAAATACTTGATTTATTGTTTTTCTCCAAATAGAGGAATATGCTAATTACTTGGAGAATATTTTGGATATCCCTGGAAGTCAGAATACTATTAACCATAGTGTATCAGGAAATAGTGTTTTTAATATTATACTCTTTGTTATGATTCTAAATTGGCTGTTTTTTCTTTGAGCACTTTGAAATGGTTTTCTTCTGCCTTCCATTGTTTTTTTTAAAGTCACTGTCAGATTGTATGCAATATGGAGAGAATATTTAAACTAGAAATAAAAATCCCTTGTTAGAGATCAAGTGACTGTGTGTGTGTGTGTGTGTGTGTGTGTGTGTGTGTGTGTGTGTGTAAAGATTTATTCATTCTGGGACTCCTGGGTGGCTCAGCAGTTGAGCATCTGCCTTTGGCTCAGGGCATGATCCCAGTCCGGGGATCAAGTCTCACATCTGGCTCCTTGTGTGGAGTCTGCTTCTCTCTCTCTGTGTCTCTCATGAATAAATAAATAAAATCTTTTTTTGGAAAAAAAGAAAGATTCTTTCTAGAGAGGGAGAGAGAACGCACATTCATGCGCTAGCAGAGGGAGAGGGAGAGAAATCCCCAAGCAGACGTCCTGCTGAGCATGGAGTGTACAGAGCCCATTGCAGGGCTTCATCCCAGGACCCCAAGATCATGACCAGAGCCAGAATTAAGAGTTGGATGCTCGATAGACTGAGCCACCCAGGTGTGCCCCAAGTGACTATATTTTTAAGAGTACTTAGGTTCTGCTTATTTTGGACATAGTTTGGCTTAGGCACATCTCTTGGTCTCATTTGACAAAGGTTGTAGGTCCCCTACTCACCATCTCTTTTTGTATGGTTGCAGGTTTCCTGTTTTAGGTGATTTTTGTTCAGGAGAGCACCCACTTTATTTTAGGAAACACAGCACAAATACTACATGTTGAGGCAGTTTCAGTAATTTAGAATGAATTTGGAATTGATGTTCTTTTTTTCAGAGTTTGTCAGTAATAAGAGGAAGTTTTAACTCTTTACTGTCGCGTTATCACTGGAGTGACAAAAAAAAAAATTTCACTAGTGAAAACCAGAATTGCAAAAAAAAAAAAGGAAAAGAAAACCAGAATTGCTGTTGCTGAAGTAGAAGGCCCTTCTAGGATTTCCTTGTTTTCTGTGCAGAATCTTCTAGGTTAGAAGGCTGGTATTTGATGTTAATTTATGCTAACATGAGAGCTTTAGAGATTGATGCATTTGTGTGACTGGTTTTATACTTTTACCTGAGTTTCTAGACCCTGAGTGATCTATTAATTCCCTGCCTTTTGCACAATAGGATTTTAGCGTTGGAGAAGCTAGGTGCTGTCTTCAATCAAGTAGCCTTTCCACTGCAGTACACACCCAGGAAATTTGTCATTCACCCTGAGAGCAACAACCTTATCATAATTGAGACAGACCACAATGCCTATACTGAAGCGACAAAGGCTCAGAGGAAGCAGCAGATGGCAGAGGTAATGTAATGAGACTGGCCTTCAAGGTTCAGCTAAAAAGCATTCATGTGAAATTTTGTTGAAAAGTTTAAACTCGTATAATTGTTGATTATATTCTGTTAGATTAAAAAAGACCCAGGCTGGGATGCCTGGGTGACTCAGAGGTTGAGTGTTTTGCCTTTGCTCAGAGTGTGATCTCGGGGTCTGGTGATCGAGTCCCACATCAGGCTCCCTGTGAGGAACCTGTTTCTGTCTCTGCCTCCTCTCTCTCTCTCTCTCTCTCTCTCTCTCTCTCATGAATAAATAAAATGTTAAAAAAAAAAAGACCCAGGCTTTTGTCCGGTCCTTTAAGCAGACCCCTTTGCCTGAATCCTTGTTTTTAGAGATTATCTTGTGACTCAGGACTAATACACTGACCTGGGTTTATTCAGTATTCAGCTTTCCTTTTGAAACAGAGTTCTTCAGTCCTTGAGCTTCCCAAACAGTTTATGTATGTGTTTCCTGGATTCAGGCCCAAAGGAGACAGATTTCATTTTCTCCCGTAACACTAGTTCTTTCCAGAAATCATCTCCTAGCAAAAAAACAAATAGCTCCAACCATGTAAAGCTGTGTCTGGCTTGGAAGAGATGAGACAAGGATTTGTAGCAAGGGAAATCAGATGCGATAGGTAGAAAAGTGGTGTTTTCATTTTATGTATCTCAGACCACTCAGGTATTTGCCGTAGTTGATGTTAGGGTTTTTTTAGGCATTAAAAAATGAAGTACCTGGTTTCCCCTTTAGTGGTTTTCCCTCTTCCCCTTATCTGTATACCTCTCCCTTTAATCTTTACTTTATAGGAGATTTGTTTTTGTCCTACAGACTTGGCTACTTACATGATATGAATTCCCCCTGGAGGTGTTGTATATTTGTCCACTTCTCACCCACTACCTACCTCTGAATATACCGACTCTTCCTTTTTTTTTTTTTTTTTTTTTAAGGTTTTATTTATTTATTCGTGAGAGATAGAGAGAGGCAGAGATCTAGGCAGAGGGAGATGCAGGCTCCTCTCAGGGAGCCTGATGCAGGACTTGATCCTTGGACCCCGGGATCACATCCTGAGCCCATGGCAGACCCTCAGCCGCTGAGCCACCCAGGTGTCCCATCTTCCCTGTTTTGTGTGTTTGTTTTGTGTTTTTGTGATTGATTGATTGATTGATTTTAGGAAATGGTAGAAGCAGCAGGAGAAGATGAGCGGGAGCTTGCTGCTGAAATGGCAGCAGCATTCCTCAATGAAAACCTCCCTGAGTCCATTTTTGGAGCTCCTAAGGCTGGCAATGGACAGTGGGCTTCTGTGATCCGAGTGATGAATCCTATTCAAGGGAACACGCTGGACCTTGTCCAGCTAGAACAGAATGAGGCTGCTTTTAGGTAAGGAGCACAGGATGTCCAAGGTTTTGGGAGCTGGAATGAGAATACTTTATATTATAACTAATGCCTGACTCCTGCTTCTTTCTCTTTTTTGCAGTGTGGCTGTGTGTAGGTTTTCTAACACTGGTGATGATTGGTATGTCTTGGTGGGTGTGGCCAAAGACCTGATCCTCAACCCCAGGTCTGTGGCAGGGGGCTTTGTCTATACCTACAAGCTCGTGAACAATGGGGAAAAACTGGAGTTTTTGCACAAGGTAGGAACCAGCCAGTGGTACTCCTGTGTCTCTGGTCCAACTGAAGTCTCCCACTTTTGCTTAAGTTGTGGGTCAGGTCTTTTGGTGACCATTTTGGGAGCCAGCTCATTGATTATGTTCCGTCTCTTGGTGGGACACAGAAACGCTCTGGCTTTCATGCTCCAGTGAAGCTCCACTGCCCGGGGGTCCACAGGAAGCCTGTGTTCTAACCATCCACAATGATGACTTAGATACACACCGAATTGGCCCCTTGTTTATTGCTTTTACTAAGCAGACAGCAATTTGTGACCAAAATCTAGTAGATCTAAATAATTAATAATCTCTGGAGAAATGCCTTTAATGGATAGTTTCCCTTTGGAAAAATAAAGTTCTGGGGATGGTGGTGGTGGTTGCACAACAGTGAAAATGTTTGATGTTATTGAATTGTATACTTAAAAATGGAAAATTTTATGTGTATTTTATCGCAGTTTTAAAAATAAGGGAAAAATTTTCCTGTTCTTCCACATGGACAACAAATGCATGTAGTTCCTCTAGCCCTTTGAAGCACAGGGAAGTGTCCCCTACAAAATAACTACTTGTGGACTTTTTTTTGTGTTAAACTCATTGTATCTCCCTTAAAACTAAGAAGTCACTTGTCACTCCTTTCCCATCCCTCCACAACCAGCAGTCACTTTTTTGATATTGAGGCTTCACTGTTAGTGGCACCAGTTGAATTAACACAGGCTCTAAGACCACATTCATTAGGCTCCTTTGACTTGTGACATTGATCCATTTGCTAAGTGATTTGCAGTGTGTGGGACCTGTTTACGCAACCACCCCATTTCCTAGAGACTGTTGTATGTGTGGTTTATTTCTCTGATGAGCCAAAGGTGATCACTCACTGTTTCTTGTAAAAACATTTTTGGTTGAGAGGGTGGGGCTAGCCTATGGCTGGTGTCCTAATAGCTACATTACCTGCTTTTTTTTCCTCACAGACTCCAGTGGAAGAGGTCCCTGCTGCCATTGCCCCATTCCAAGGGAGAGTATTGATTGGTGTGGGGAAGCTTCTGCGAGTTTATGACCTGGGGAAGAAGAAATTACTCCGAAAATGTGAGAACAAGGTAAATATGCTGGTTACAGAACTTCAGATCTAGCTAGGGAGACAGGAGGAAACATTGACAGAACTGTGGACAGTAACTTAAAATCATGTGTCCTTAGTAGGACCTTGTATTTTCCCAATTCCAGCCTTATTAGGCCTTTTAGACTTGAGAAGGACAGAAGTTAGGTGGGTTTCTTGATTTCTTCATACTAAGAACCGGATTTCTGTCCTGCTTGCTTCCATAGGGTATTTGAGAATTGAACATATCCTTCCACTATAGTAAAACCAGTTCTTTTTCTATCTTTTAAGAGTTTATTGCTGACTGCCATTCTGTAGGCCCTATGTATATATTGCAGTCGGGGGAAGCTGGACTTTCTGTGGGTTCTGTGAATCTCAAGGTGACACCCATTGCTGTCCTTGTTTTTCCCAGCATATTGCCAATTACATCTCTGGGATCCAGACTATTGGGCACAGGGTAATTGTGTCTGATGTCCAAGAAAGTTTCATCTGGGTTCGATATAAACGTAATGAGAACCAGCTCATCATTTTTGCCGATGATACTTACCCACGATGGGTCACTACAGCTAGTCTCCTGGACTATGACACTGTGGCTGGGGCAGACAAGTTTGGCAACATTTGTGTGGTGAGTTGATGTTTACATGGGTTACATTGATGTCTAAGAAAGGTCTCTTTTCAGTGGTAAAGCCAAGGACCCAGGGCTATGATCTCTAATATGGAAAGTAAAAAATAGGTATAATATTTAATTCTATGAAGACTAGCTCTAAAAAGAAAACTTTGTGTTCTTGAAGCCTTATCAATATTTTATTTATTTTTATTTTTTAAAGGTTTTATTTATTTATATATTTTTTACATTAATCTACACCCAGCGTGGGGCTCGAACTCACAGTCCTGAGATTAAGAGTCGCATTCTCTACTGACTGAGCCAGCCTGGCGCCCCATTCTTACCAATCTTTTAGAACTCTCTGTCCCCCATCCCTCCACCACCTATTGGTCCATCTTCCTCTGCCTTATGGAATATAATTTAATAGTAGGATATTTCGTTTGATCTAATGAGTAATATTTATTTTTACTTGGCCAACATTTTGGCTTCTCTTTCTGAGCCCAGTTTGACTTAACCTTATTAATATGTTCTATAGTCTTTGTTTTGTTCTTGCTCATGGGTTGATTTGTCACTCGGACACCAGGTTGCAGGAGATAGGCTCAGGCCTCTGCCAAAGGTGATGATGTTCCAGGCTTGCTTTCAAGGATATGGGGCAAACATGTTACTTGGTGATTTAGGTGTGTAGGTGCAGGACCCAGCCCTGTGACTTGTGTCATTTCCTTGTAGGTGAGGCTCCCGCCTAACACCAATGACGAAGTGGATGAGGATCCCACAGGAAACAAAGCCCTGTGGGACCGGGGCTTGCTCAATGGGGCCTCTCAGAAGGTAAGATTGCAAAGGATCCTGAAGGAGAGGTACCAGCCTGCAGGGTACATTTCCCATGACCCACATTGAGGGAACATTTTTTAGCTGCCTGCCGTGCACTGGGTACTCTCCTGTGTGTGGAAATCCTTTCAGTCATCAATCCTGTGATGCATATTTGCTGGGCCTGATGTAAAATGACCAAGTCACCATTTGATTTTTGTGACTGCAGAAATAGAATTTTTCCAGACATCTTAGTAGTGACTAGAGCATAGTGAGTTCCTTGGAAAAAAATTTGCACAGGGTCATTCTGATATTAGCCAGTTCTTCTCTCAGGGGTTGTTCTGGGCTCTTTTCTCCGGTAGGCATGTGCTTCTAGAGCATCTCTGAATTTTTAAAAGCTGATCCATTTTAGAGAGCAAATCTAATAATGATTGCTGCTTTTTAATAATTATCTGTGGATTTTTTTTTTTTGCAAACAAAATATTTTTGTTTTGTAATTTAACAAAATATTTTTCCATTGTAATTGTTCATCAGAAATGAACAACTGATCTAACTTTAGCTATGTGAGGACATTAATCTCAAATGTTAAGAACATTCTAAAGTACTTTTATTTTTTTATAAAGGTAATTTTGTTTTTAAAGATTTTTACTTATTTATTCATGAGAGAGAGAGAGAGAGAGGCAGAGAGAGAAGCAGGCTCCATGCAGGAAGCCTGATGTGGGACTCAATCCTGGGACCCCAGGATCATGCCCTGGGCCAAAGGCAGACACTCAACTGCTGAGCCCCCAGGTGTCCCCGCTGTAAAGTATTTTTAAATGTTAGTAATGTTTGGATTTGAAAGGAGGTGAAATCCTTTTGAGGCACTGCTTGCTCTTGGAAATCTGGAATGGGTGGAGGGCACACATTGTTACTAGTCTGTTTTTTACTTACAGGCAGAGGTGATCATGAACTACCATGTGGGTGAGACAGTGCTGTCATTACAGAAGACCACACTGATCCCCGGAGGCTCTGAATCACTTGTCTATACCACCTTGTCAGGAGGAATTGGCATCCTTGTCCCGTTCACATCCCATGAGGTGAAATCTCCCATACTCTTTGATCTTTGCCTTTTTACAAGGTTGATTCTTGGTGCTAAATCAGCCTAAGAGGGCAAATCTTTTGTCCCTACCTGCAACTAGTCATGTTCTGGAAATTTTATAAGGTGACAGAAGTGCCTACAAGATAAGAATCCTGATTCCCCCTGCTGGAAAGCCATTTGTTTTTATACTGTACCTGGGTTTGGTTCAGTTCTTTTTTAAAGATTTATTTATTTTTAGAGAGGGAGCGAGTGGGAGGAAGGGGAGGTGCAGAGCAAGAGAGGGAGAGAGAATCCTCAAGCAGAGTCTCCACTGAGCATGGAGCCCGCCTATGTGGGGCTCAGTCCTAGGACCCTGAGATCATGATCTGAGCCGAAGGTCAAGAGTTGGGTGCTTGACAGACTGAGCCACCGAGGCACCCTGGGTTTGGTTTAGTTCTATTATGGTACAGGTTTTGTACAGATTAGGAATGATGGGTGATGTAGACTGTATTTACTGCCTCCTTGAATTGACTCTAGGACTGACTAAATTAGGTTTCTGTCATTTCAGCTTAGGAAGCTGGGATCAGGAATCTGACTTCACAAATCAGTCTATATGTATAGTGTTCTCTTGTGTTCTTCAAATATAGGTGGGGTTTCTTTCAGGCTTTAGGTATCTTGTAGGAGGAAAACCTGTAGTTGTCAGAGGAGCAATTTGATAGTTAACATCTGTTTGGATGGTTATTTAAAAAAGAATGGCTTGTCTGTTTGTTGTGCTTCTGAAAACCATAGACTAGTAGTTGAAATCACTTTCTTCTTTTAGTGACAGATTCATTATTTTTTCTACCAGGACCATGACTTCTTCCAGCATGTGGAAATGCACCTACGGTCTGAGCATCCCCCTCTCTGTGGGCGAGACCACCTCAGCTTTCGTTCCTATTACTTCCCTGTTAAGGTAGGTCTTTGTTGGAAATCTGGGCTGAAAAGGGAGACCCTTGGTCCATATAATTAGTCTTTTCTGTGTACCTCCCTCCCTTAAAAATCAGAAACAGTTGGGGCAGCCCCCGTGGCTCAGCGGTTTAGTGCCGCCTTCAGCCCAAGGTGTGATCCTGGAGACCCGGGATTGAGTCCCACATCAGGCTCCCTGCGTGGAGCCTGCTTCTCCCTCTCCCTGCGTCTCTTGTGAATAAATAAATAAAAAATCAGAAACAGTCCTGAACAAAGGAGCATCAAAGGAGTGGATTGATGGAGGCAGTAATGCGGGAGTGGAATGGCTAATGCTATTTAGGGACCTATTCCGAACACAGGATACTAAGGATGAACTTAGTGTTCCTGGTTTTAAGACAGTGGTTCACATATCTGAGAGAATAAAAGCTTTCTTTACAGGTGCTTTAGCATGTGCCACTTTCTTTGAGAATCTGACCTCTTTCTTCCTCACTTTTCTATGTCTTAGAATGTGATAGATGGAGACCTTTGTGAGCAGTTCAACTCCATGGAGCCCAACAAACAGAAGAACGTCTCTGAAGAACTGGACCGAACTCCACCTGAAGTGTCCAAGAAGCTTGAGGACATCCGGACCCGCTATGCCTTCTGAGCCCTTCCTTTTCCTGTGGGGCTTGTGTCAGAGACTTTGTTTTGTTTCCCTCACCATCTGGCTCTGAACCAATGGCAGAGGAAGGGTGGCTGGATAATTAAGACTTTGTAATATTAATGCTAGTTAGTCTTTCCTATCCACTCTTTCCCTGGAGTGACTGGTTCCCCCTAAAACTGGCACTGAAATTTGCGCTGCTTCTTTCTGCCTAGTGCATAGTACTTTGCTCCTAGGTTTTGGTGTGTAATAAGATGTTCCCTCAGCCCCAAAGCCTTCCCTGCATTGATATTTCTGGCTCTCTTGTCTACTTTTGTATACACCCTTAGTTTTTAACTGGCTTTCCTGTAAATATAGTTTTGTACAATGTTATCTTTGTGGGAGGGAGGGTGGGAGGGAGTTAAGCTGAGGTGGGGACCAGGTGGAATATAGTGTAACTCCTGAGTTCTGCCACTCTGCACTCTAACCCGAAATACAAATCTAGTTTTTAAGGTGGCTTGTGTCCATGTGTCTTTTCTGGGGGCGAGAATTTAGATGGGAGATTTGAGCCTGAGTTGGAGCAGAAAGAATGGAGTATTCTTTTTTCCAGCTACCTGCTTGTACTTCTGGCACCCTGTGGCCTCCCACTCCCAGCTCTGTGGTGCTGGTTTGGCTTCCTCTAGTTCTTTTTGCTATGCAGATGCAACATGGGCTCTGTAATAACCATGTGGTGAGCCATGCCTCTTCGCATTGGATATTGAGGGTGGTGGCTGATTTCTTCCCTGTTTTAGCTTCCTTCTACTTTGAGGTCTTGGTATGCATTCCAGCTAGGTGGTCTCTTAACAGATGCTCCCTTTACTTCTACAGCTCCTGAAATGATCGTTTGCCATATGACTCCTAGGAAAGATCAGTAAGTACAGAAGAACCCAGATACTAACCTGCCCTTGGGAACAGTCAGTATATGTATGTGGTCCCTGTTTAAAGGCTCATGGGTAACCAACCATTGGGGGCGGGAGAAGGGGAGTCCTATCTTCAGTGGACATCTTAGACAAGCTCTGGAGGGCCTTGGAGTCTGAGGAGGTAGCACTATTAACCTGTCAGCTGCAAGTGTCCTGATGTCAAATGTTCTGGCCCACACCTGAAAAGGCAGCCTTAATCTTCCAGGCAGTCCCCCAGCTTCTTTGAACCTGGAGAGACCTTAGCTCACTGCTGTGAGCTCAGTCTTTCACAAAGTAAAATATTCCTGTGCGTAGGCTCAGCCACTTCCACAAACAGATTCTCTGTGGCTAGTACTGGTTTGGAATCAGGAATGGAGATGATTAGACAACAGCGTTTGGCCCTGGGCAGCCTATACTCCAGGGTTGAGAGGGTCACTGATGCTGCCCCTGAAGCTGTGGATCTCTTTAATCTTGATTAGGTTTTAGAGCCGGCAGTAGAAATCCAGATTTTGCCAGGAGTTGAATCCCTAGGTAACATTCTTTCTCAGTTATCTCACTGGTTCATTTAGCAGATGACGCTTTTGAATTGTTTTCATGGCCTAATTCCAGGGGTCTCATTTTTTTCTGTGGCCCCTACCTAAACCCATTTCGTTTAGTCTGTTAGATTGTATGATGTTAACATGTAGTAGTCTGGGAGACTTGGTGTTGATGTTTGAGTAGCAGTCCCTTAGTCCCAGTTTTTTCCTGAATTACTTCTTCCTATTGTCATTGGGGGTTTATGTAAGAAAGGAAAACTTGATTCTGTATAGAATTAGGAGTTGTCTTTTTTTGGATGGTATAAACAAGTTTATTAACAAAATCACAGCCAAGGGAAAGAGGACACTGCATACCATGCAAGGTGATGTGGGGATTGTACTTAACTCAGTAAATAGCTGGGGGCTTTGAGAGGGAGACAGGTTTTATAATACCAAGAAGGTGGGGTGCCTCCTTCCGGGGGGAAGATATGATTGTGATTGTCTTGTTTAAATAAATCCATAGACCAGCATGCGCTGAAACCTGCTGCCTAGAGGGGAGCAGGAACTGTCTAGTCCTTTGATAATGAGGGTTGTTTAGCTTAGGGAATCTTATTTGTTTTTTGTTTTGTTTTTTTAATATTTTATTTACTTATTTATGAGAGACCTAGAGAGGCAGAGACACGGGCAGAGAGAGAAGAAGGCTCTGTGCAGGGAGCCCGATGTGGGACTCAATTCTGGGACTCCAGGATCACACCCTGGGCCAAAGGCAGGCGTCAAACCACTAAGCCACCCAGGGATCCCCCCCGAGAACCTTATTCATAAGAGCAGAGTTGGGAGGGAAGCTTGCAATTAGGCCATTTGAAGCCTTTTTGGTTTTACAGCACTTAATATTAAATCTTAATTTTAGATCTTTTACCACTGTTGGGAAATGTGTTGTTACCTGATTATTGCCCCACTGGAGAGCTACAGGTAGGCCAGGGCAAAGGCTTCAATATTATGAGATTCTCTTTCCCATTCCTCTATTACCCAAAGCCCAGGAAAAATGATGACAAACTCAGTGGAATTGTCACTGAAATGTGGGTTGGGTATTGTAAAAGGTTAACTGGTAGGTGACAGCAGATCATGAGCTAATAATATTTTGAGTATTATACTAATAAAAAGCAACTAAGAAATTCACAGGGCCTGCTCAGTTGAACTTGATAGCCTAGTAAGGAGAAAAGGCTTTCACATGTGAAATAGTCAAAATGTGTTTATAGTAGGAAGCTAGGATCAGGCAACATCTGGTTTGGCCAGATAATAGCTGAGTTAATTTGGACAAACCATTTAAAATTTATGGGCCTTGGTTCCCAGATTTGTAAGTTTAGTAAAGGGAGAGATGTCATATAAGCTGCAAGCAAGTCCCTTAATGTGTTGCTTGGTTCCTAAAGAGTCCCAATATTTATCAAAAAAGAGTGACCCTGTATCTTCTGTTTGTATGTTTTATTTTTTTCTTAAGTTTCCCTAATCATGAAAATCATCCCTTAAGCCACTCAATATAGATTCCTGGGCATTTTCCCCTAAAGATTCTGAAACACTAAGTCTGGAATGGGAACCTATAAACAAGGCTAGACATGAACTCACAAGCCTGAGTTCAGTCAAGTCTTTGCCTTGCCTCTATGAGTAGATGTGAGACATTGTCTAGGCAGGTTGGCATCTCACCTGTAACATGGAGATAAAACAGAATTGTGAGGATAAAATGAGAGCATTTATCCAAAATGCCTAGCACATTGTAAGTGCTTATTAAGCCAAACCTGAGGTCTTAATATACTTGAGACTTAGGTCAGGAAGCCAGTGAAGTCTTGGATTTTCCTTTAGAAGTCACTGAAGAACCATAGACTGAGTCTCCTTCCCTCCACACCTTGTACATGTTACAATGTTTTCTTTCTCCCTTACATGATTTGCTTTTGATGTATATTGACTTTCTCACATTCTCTGTTGGTGTAACCACATGGGTGCTGGATGAGCTAGAGTTTTGAGGGATACACAGATAACATTTCAACTCCATAACTGAGGGGCCTTCGCTAGATTTGAGTTCTCTACCAGGATTTTAACACATGGAAAGACTTTCTTTTCTTTTTTATCCCCTCAGCTTTGAAATATAAGTGACATACATAACTGTATAAGTTTACTTTTTTTTTTAAAAAAGATTTTACAAAAAAAAAAAAATAATAAAATAAAATACAAAAAGATTTTACTTATTTAATTATGAGAGGCACATAGAGAGAGGCAGAGACCTAGGCAGAGGGAGAAGCAGGCTCCATGCAGGAAGCCCGATATGGGGCTCGATCCTGAGACTCCAGGATCACTGTATAAGTTTAAAGTGTACACAGCATAATGGTTTGACTTACATATATTTTCAAGTGATTATATTCACTATCTCCGATAAAAGGATATTAGTTTTTTTCTTCTTTTGAGCACTTAAGATCTACTCTCTTAACTTTCATATATATCACATAGCCGTGCTAAATAACTATAATCATATGTTACACCTCGAATATTTATGACTGAAAAAAAATTTTTTTTAATGACTGGGAATTTATACCTTCTGACCGACCACATTACTCTAGCATCGCTGCACCCTCCATTCCCAACTGTCTATTTCATCTCTTTTTAGGAGTTTGATGTTTTTTTAGATTGTACATATAAGTGAGGTCATACAGTGTTCTTCTGTTTGACTTATTTCACTTAGCATAATGCTCTTAGGGTCCATCAGTGTCACAAATGGCAAGATTTCCTGGTGATTTTTTTAAATGACCAAATAATACTCCATTGCATGTATGCATATATGTATGCATATACCAAAATTTCTTTTTATTAATTTTTTTTTAAAGATTTCATTTATTCATGAGAGACACAAAGAGAGGCAGAGACACAGGCAGAGGGAGAAACAGGCTGCATGCAGGGAACCTGATGTGGGACTGGATCCTGAAAGTATCTGAATGGTATCATCCAACATGATACCAGAATCATGCCCTGAGCTAAAGGCATACGCTCAACCACCGAGCCACCCAGGTGTCCCCAATTTTTTTTCCAGTTTAGTTAACATCAGTATTATATCGTGTTTCAGTGTTTGAGGTGTACAATTATATAGTGATTCCACAGTTCTGTACATTACTCAGTGCTCATCATGCTAAGTGTACTTATAATTCCTATCACCTTTTTCCCCTATTCCCCTCACCCACCTCCCCTCTGGTAACTGTCTGTTTCTGTAGTTAAGGGTCTGTTTCTTGGTTTGTCTCTCTTTTTTCTCTTTCCTCATTTTGTTTCTTAAATTCCATATATAAGTGAGATCATATGGTATTTGTCTTTATCTCACTGAATTTCACTTAGCATTATACTCTGTAGTGGCATCCCTGTCATTGGAAATGGCAAAATTGCATTCTTTTTTATGGCTGAATATTTCTTTGTGAGGATACACACACACACACACACACACACACACACACATATCTTTACTCATCTATTGATGGGCACTTTGGTTGCTTCATAATTTGGCTATTGCAAATAATGTTGCTATAAACAGAAGTGCATGTATCCCTTTGAATTAGTGTTTTTGTATTTTTGGGGCGAAAACCTGGTAGTGATTACTGGATAGTAGGGTAGTTATATTTTTAACTTTTTGAGGAAACTTCATATTGTTTCCACAGTGGCTGTACCAGTTTGCATTCTCACTAGCTGTAGGAGGGTTCCTTTTTCTCCATGTCCTCACCAGCACTTGTTTCTTGCTTTTGATTTTAGCCGTTCTGACAGGTGTGAGGTGATACCTCATTGTGGTTTGATTTGCATTTCTCTGTTAATGAGTGATGTTAATCATCTTTTCATGTGTCTGTTGGCCATCTTTGGAGAAATGTCTGTTTTTGCCTTCTCATTTTTAAGTTGGATTATTTGTTGTTTTGGGTGTTGAGTTGTATGGGTTATCTTGGATGCTGATCTTTTATCTAATATGGTATTTGCAAATATCTTCTCCCATTCAGTAGGCTGCCTTTTATTTATGTTGATTGTTTCCTTTTTTGTGCAAAAGCATTTTATTTTGATGTAGTCCCAATAGTTTATTTTTGCTTTAATTTCCCTTGCCTCAGGAGACATATTTAGAAAAACGTTGGCATGGCCAATGTCAGACATAACTGCCTGTGCTTGCTCTCAGGATTGTTATAGTTTCAGGTCTCACATTTAGGTCTTTAATTTTGAGTTTATTTTTTTATATGGTGCAAAAAAAATGGTCTTAGTTTCATTCTTTTGCATGTAGCTTTCCGGTTTTCCCAGCACTGTTGAGATACCACAAGTTCTTTATTCATTTGTCTGTGGTTGTTGTTTCCATGTCTTGGCTATTATTAATAATGTCGCTGTGAACATGGGGATGCACATACCTTTTTCATTTCTTTTGGATATATTCCCAGAAGTGGTATTGGTTAGGTCATAGGATAGATCTGTTTTTAATTTTTTGAGGATTCTGCATACTGTTTTCTGTAGTGGTTGTACCTATTTACATTCCCACCAACAGTACACAAGGGTTCCCTTTTCCCTGCATCCTCTCCAGCATTTCTTATCTTGTGTTTTTAATGGCCATTCTAACAGGCTTGGGATGACATCTCATGGTGGTTTTGATGTGCATTTCCTAATGACTGATGATGCTGAGCATCTTTTCATGTGTCTCTTGGCCATCTATTTACAATATATCTATATTGGAAAAATGTCTATTAACTTCCTTTGCCCATTTTTTTATTGAAGTATAATTAACATACAGTGTTACTAGTGTCAGGTGTGCAACATAATGACTCAGAAATTCTATACATTACTCAGTGCTCATCAAGATAAGTATAATCTAGAGGTGCCTGGGTGGCTCAGTTGAATAAGTAGCCAACTCTTGGTTTTGGCTCAGGTCATGATCTCAGGGGTTGTGAGATCAAGTGCCATGGGCTTGAGATTCTCTCACTCTCCCCCTCTGCCCATGCACATGTTCTTTTTGTCTCAAATAAATAAAATCTTTTTTAAAAAAAAAAAGTTTCTTGATCCTCTTTATTATTATTTTTTAAAGATTTATTTTTATTTATTTATGATAGAGAGAGAGAGGGAGGCAGAGACACAGGCAGAGGGAGAAACAGGCTCCATGCCGGGAGCCCGACGCGGGACTCGATCCAGGGACTCCAGGATCGCGCCCTGGGCCAAAGGCAGGCGCGAAACCACTGAGCCACCCAGGGATCCCCTTGATCCTCTTTATTTCACCCTTCCCTCCACCCCCTCCTTTCTGGGAACCACCAGTTTGTTCTCTGTATTTAAGAGTCTTTTTGTCTCTTTTTTCCTTTGTTCGTTTGTTTCTTAAATTCTACATATGAGTGAAATCATATGGTATTTGTCTTTCTCTGACTTATTTTACTAGTATTATACTCTCCAGGTCCATCCATGTGGTTGCAAATGGCAAGATTTCATTCTTGTGTATGATTGATAGAATAATATTTCATAGTACATATAAATATTTTTTTAATTTTTATTTATTTATGATAGTTACAGAGAGAGAGAAAGAGGCAGAGACACAGGCAGAGGGAGAAGCAGGCTCCATGCACCGGGAGCCCGATGTGGGATTCGATCCCGGATCTCCAGGATCGCGCCCTGGGCCAAAGGCAGGCGCCAAACCGCTGCGCCACCCAGGGATCCCTCATAGTACATATATACCACATCTTTATCCATTCGTCTATTGATGGATACATGGGCTGCTTCTATATCTTGGTTACTATAAATAATAACTGCAGTAAACCTAGGAGTGCATGTATCTTTTTTCGTTAGTGTTCCCTTTTGCCCATTTTTTTTTTTTTACTATTGAGTAGTAGGAGGTCTTTATTTTGGATGCTTTATATATTTTGGATGTTAACTCCTTATCTAGGTACTTGGTTTGCAAATAATTTTTCCCATCCTGTTGGTTGTCTTCTCACTGTTGATTTTTCTTTTTTGTGCAGCTTTTTAGCTTGATACAGTCTCACTTGTTTTTCATTTTGTTGTTTGTGCTTTAGATGTCGTATACAGGGATTGTCACCATTGAGCTTCCTTCACTTTTTTTTTTTTTTTTTTTTTTTTTTTATTTATTTACTCATGAGAGACACACACACAGAGAGAGGGAGAGAAGCAGGCTCCATGCAGGGAGCCCGATGTGGGACTCGATCCCGGGTCTCCAGGATCACACCCTGGGCCCAAGGCAGGCGCCAAACCGCTGAGCCACCCAGGGACCCGCTTCCTTCA
Organism: Canis lupus dingo; assembly: GCF_003254725.2. Lineage (NCBI taxonomy): Eukaryota > Metazoa > Chordata > Mammalia > Carnivora > Canidae > Canis > Canis lupus. The sequence goes on from NC_064247.1 coordinate 76,703,335, forward strand.
CTTTTCTGTCCATAAATTTGCTTCTTGTCTGCAAGTAGAATTTCTGGAGCACAGGCACAAGGAATTAGGCTTGAATATGTAGAGCTCAGGAATTTTGTCTAGTTCATAGCTGTTGCCCCAGAACATACAAAATGTCTTTAATAAAACTTGATGAGGGGCTTGGGGAGCCCTACCTTGTCATGTACCATCAATAAATTATACTGTACCCAGCCCCCCCAAAAAAAACAAAAAACAAAAAACTTGATGATAGGATGAGGATAAGTTATAAAACCCATCTATATAGGTGTTAAGGGGGACTAATCAATTCCTTTGGTTTAACTGAGCAGCCAGGTGAATGGGAACTCTGTGTAGCCTTATAAAACACATCAGAGCCTACATGGAACTCAGGAGGGATAATGCCTGAGTCATTTGCCCTTAGTTATTACTAAGATTGCTCCCATCCTATTGCTCTGTTAAGTTTCTGTAATTTGGGTCTAAGAAAGGACTGAAAAGTTTTCAGCTGCCTCATCTTTCCCTGACCTCATGGTTAGAGGTTCTGCGGATGTCATTTCCTTTGGAAGATCTCTTGCCAAGAATAGCATTCCTTGGGGGGAGGGGGCTCAAGTTGGACTATGGATGGAATGTTAGGTTTTTTTTAACGTGTTGCTAGCAAGACTGCTGTGGCTGGGAAAGGCTCTTGGAGTTCACTTCTCTCACGGGGAGAGTATTGGTCTTCAGAATGTGTGCTGCCCCTGTGATGTAGCCTCTTTTGAGTTTCTCATTAGTGGGAAGCCAGGAATGTTGGGAACATTCTTCAGATAAGATCAACCTGGCTTCCAGTTTTTTATTTTCTGACTTCCAATTTTTTAAAAAAATTGTAAATTCTATTTCTATTCAAAATAGAAATGACATGTGTTTGTCTAACTCATCTACTTGCTCACTTGCATATGGAATATTGTATTTGAATATTTTGTTTATCATACCTTTAAAATACATTCAAGGGCTATATCAAGACCTCAGAAGAACCATCTCTGCTACTGAAATCAATCAAATTGTCCAAAAAAAAAAATAATAGTGTGGGGGCCAGATAGCTTACTCTTGGGTACGTGGTAGGGCTTCAGTGAACACCTGTGGTCAGGGACTGATGTATATCTGAGGATCTGATAGCCCAATGTGTGGGGCTTTGTGAAGATGAGCTAACTGAAATCAGCAGAGACAAACTACACAGGAATCTGAAGAGTCCCCTTCACCAGTCTGCACCAGCATAGCCAATTGCTTGTATAGAAGCTTGAAAGCCAATGTCAGAAGACATGACCAATCCACTAGAAGATGCTGCTAAATTTGTTTATTCCTCCAGTATTTACCAGCACCTACTACGTACCACATCCTTGCAGGTCTGCTCTGTACCCAGAAGTTGAAGGAGAGTTATTATTTTATAACCTAATAGTTTTGGTAAGTCTGCTAAGAGAGCCTGGCAAGTTTCTGAAGAGCCTGTCTCATGTCTCTGGCAGTCTCAGATAAAACAGCCACAGCCTTGCAACTTCTGGGGAAAGTCAGAAGATCCCAAGTCGAAAAAATGGGGAGGTGGAGGGTGGGCAGCCAAAGGTTTTCAGTACAGAAATGCAAGGAAACCTGTGCAGTGGTTTTTAGCTCCAGCTAGATATTAGGATCATTTGTCAGATTGCTGGATTTTGTCCCTAGATTACTCTTAAATTTCTGCTGGTATCTGAGTATCTGTATATTTCACAGTCTAGTGGTCATCAGACTTGGAAATCGTTAAGTTGGGTGGGGAATGAGGGAGCAATGTTTCTTTTTCTTTTTTAATTTTTATTTATTTATGATAGTCACAGAGAAGGGAAGAGAGGCAGAGACATAGGCAGAGGGAGAAGCAGGCTCCATGCACCGGGAGCCTGATGTGGGATTCCATCCCGGGTCTCCAGAATCACGCCCTGGGCCAAAGGCAGGCGCCAAACCGCTGCACCACCCAGGGATCCCGGGAGCAGTGTTTCTTACTCAAAATGTAGCCAAATAAATAAATAGACCACGGTTGTAAATTCCAGTTTGGGGACAAAAGGTTGGGAGATTCAGATAGCTCAAAGCCTGTCCATACCATCCAAGCCCACCTTTACCCCTCAAATCCAGAAACCAATACACAGTAGGTTTTGTTGAAATCCCAGAGGCAAACCCATCTCAGTTCCCTACCTGTGCCTTCTAGAGCCTTCACATTTTCAATTCACAGGACTACCCAGCAGAACTTGTTGCCTTGTCTGACAACAAACAAAAGTCTCGGAATGGTTCACTTTGAATTAGTTCATTTGGAAAGAGTTTTCACACATTTAATAATTTGGGGCCATGAATAGATGTGTATAGGCTAGTGACATGATGGTCAAAAGAAGCATCAACATTTACTGTGAATTATTAGAATTTAGTGTTAAGGCAGTCTGGGCAACCTTTTCCCTTTATGGAGCTGTTGCTGCAGCTGGATAAAGGCCACTTAACCACAGAAAGCTGTCAGAATTAAAATCCTATCTGCCAAATGCCAAGTGGAGTGAAGGCCATAGAAAGAACCTTGGACACAGAGTCCAATGACCTGGGTTCACTGGTCTCTCTGAGCATGGTCTCAGTTTCCTGTCTGTAAAGGAGAATAAAGCCAACCTTCAGGGGGTCATGGTAAGAGCAAAGTGGTTTTGCTGAGCTTCCAGAGCATTTGAGGAGGCATGGCCACTAAAGTTGGGTCTGGAACCCTGGGATGTCTAGAGCCATCCCCCATCTTGAACTGCAAGATGTAGGATACTTTGAAAAGAAGGGACATTTCAAGCCAAGAGGCCTTAGAGAGCACGGTGGAGTTTATTCAGACTTCTGTGAGGCTCTAGTGAGATCCTGTGACTGTGCCCTCATCATCTCCACTGTCTCCTGCCGTCCCAGCAGGCCACGACAGTATGAATCAATTTGGCAGAGCTTTGCCAAGGCCTCGTGGAGGGTGTGGCCAGGATAGCCACAGCCTTGGGGATGAGTGTGGGGAATTAGCCAAGTACATTTCTAGTGTGGGCCTTGTCCTGCTGGAAGTTCAGGGCCAAACCGGGAATCCAGTTTTGTCGACCCAATTCAGAAATCATTTCTTGAACTATTTTGCCAGGCATTGACATTCTGAATAAGACATGCTAACATGTATGCTAGCATCTTTCAAGCTAGGTGCTATGGAATCCTAGATGTTAATAAGAGGCCTCTTAATAAAAATTCTGTGCTCCCATTCAAAGAAACAGTACAAATTATTGTCTTAGATAGTTTACTGCTTTAAACAGAACCCTTCCCCTGTTCCCTGATCTCTGTTTGTAATGTCCACTGGTGGAGGAGCTAAAGGATCCTTTGAAGGGTTGGCCCACCCCTAACTCCAAATACAGGGATCTTGCTGTGAAAACAAGGTGATGGAGCTGCCCCCATGGTGCCCACAGAACTCTGGGGGGCAGAGCTATTCTCTGCATTTGATCTGACCCAGGCAAAGTGAAAGTGCCCTAATTGGAGATGGGGCTGAGCAAAGGGCCTCCCTTCTATGCCCTCAGAAACTCCCTGTGCTGTGTGTCCTACCACAAATTACACCAAAACAGTCATGTCAGGAAGCCCTGACCGTGTGATCTTAGGTTAGATACTTCATTTCTGGGCTCGTGGCTACATCTGTATGCTGGGAAATTTGGTCCTCAACAGTGGTGATTATTTATCAAAGGCCTTTTCTCCATCTGTCCCTCTATGTACACATGCACTCCAGTTATTATCATGTCATCCAGTTTTATTAAGCTTTGCAGGGAGAGTATTTTTTGCCAGGGTAAATGTGTTCTAGAGAAGAGCTGGGGTAGCCCCTTAAAATGGCCCAACCTGCCTGGGAGCCAAAATGTGATCCTGCCATTAACTTGCCAGACGCCCTCAGTCAGGAAAGAGTTCCTGGCTGATCCTCTGGGTTTGTGACCCCCTCCTACCCGCACTCCCAAGGCAGGCTGGGGACACGTGGCCTTGCCCCGCCCTTGCTGGCTTCAGTTTCTGAATCGGCAGCTGCTGTGGCCTGCTTTCCCCGCCCTTCTCATCAGTCGGGAAGCCGGGATTGTGGGTTAGGGGAAGCCGCAGCCTTTCCCACCTGGCATCCACTGCCCCCAGTTCTTGGGCACCTGCTCCAGCTGTGGAGCCCCTCAAAATCTTCAGCAAGGCCCTAGAAGACCTCATCCTCATGGGTGAACAGGTAAGAAGGCATTCATTTTTTTTTCTCACGTGGTTTCCTTTTCCTGATTTCACCTCAATTTAGCTGCTGCTTTCACAGATCACAACAAGAGGGATTAGAGCAAGCCTTGAAAATACAGCCCCCGCCAAGAAGCTCTGAACTGTCTCAGAAATGGTGTGAATTCTCTGCGTGTTTCTTCAGCCTTGCAGGAAAAAAAGCAGATCCAAATGACCATAAAGCAAGTTACTTTTTCCATGTCCTCTTCTGAGTTTTGTATACCAACAAACCTACATTTTAAAATGATTGTTGTGGGTTACTGGGGGCTGCTCCACTACATACTGCCTTAGGTCATTAGGTACTATGGTGTGAGTTACCACATGCATGAATTCCCTGGTCCAAAATTAATTGATTTAAAGTTCTTTAAAAAAAAAAGGGCGGGGGAGGAGAAAAAGACATAGGTGAGTCTTCCTTATTCAGATGATATTCTGAAATTAAAATGAGTTCTACTTTTACATTTATTTTTTTTTGCATTTATTTTAAATGTATCAAACCAACTACTGTAGGTAATACTTAATGGTTTGTGCGGTATCCACTTCATTAACCCATCTTGGCACATGCATTCTTCGTCCCTCGGTTGTGAGGCTGGGTTGCTTCCAGGTGTTTTGCAATTAGTAATTCGGCCTTTACAGGCAACACTATGAAAATAACTTTTCCTGTTATTTTAGATTTTCCCCCTCTCCTTGGAGTTTATTCTCCATCCAGAATGAATGAAAACTTGGGCCAAAGGGCAAGAACATTTTTGTAGCTCAGCTCCTGTTGCACATGGGGTGAGCTCACTTAATTATGTGACTAATTCCTAATTTCCAGGACCATGATGGTATAAGGGGGTGAGTAAGGAACTTGCTTTCTCTGAGGATTTTCAGGAAGGAGGTAGTCTGGTGCTCACTTTGGCAGCACTTCTACTAAAATAGAAAGGAGGTAGTCTCCATAGTGCTTAAGACTTGACCTTTGAAGGCAGGCAAGCCTGGGTTTGTATACATAACGGCCTGACTTTGAACTCTCACCGAATAATTGTGCCTCAATTAGTTCACATGTAGAATAGAGATTATAAAATTTATTAGTGATACAGGATTTGTAAAAGCACTTGGCACAATGTCTGGCACTCATTAAGCACCCCTGGAAGGTTCTTCAAGCCTGTGGCTTCTCTTCCATTTTACTAGTTGGACAGAATAGGGGAGGTCATCTCAAGAGCATCTTCTTGACTCCCTGACTTTTTAACCCTGCCCCATTATAATGAGTGAAAGGCTTCACCCCGATAGAGGATTTTTTTTTGCCTTAGAACCCTATTTGGGTAATGGCTGGAGAGCTGGGTGTTGGAGGACAGCAGTTAATGTCTACATCTTTCTTTCTGAAGGTTTCTCGGCCTTTGGCCATCTGATCTAGAGGTCACCCTTCCATCTCTCAGTCACTTGTGTCAAAGCACAGGTTTAAAGGAGCCCTGGACAGAGTGGAGAATTCACCAGTGGTCTAGTGGTAATCCCTGTTTCCCACTCTAGTAGGTTACTGGGAGGCCATCTATGAGGCACAGTGGAATAAGCACAGGCTGGTCAGACTGGGTTCCAGTCCTATAGGTGGTCATTAGATTTCTCTGAGCATCAGTTTCTTCATCTGTGAAATGAAAATGTTAAGGTCTGTGCCAGGGAATTACATGCGATAACATAGGTAAAACATTTGGCACATAGGGGCCCATTACTGTGGAAGGTCAAGGTCATGCTCCAGAGCCTTTAGGAAAATACCAGAATTAGCCATAAAAGACAAGCAGAAAACTGACATGTTCATTTTCTTGGTTTACTGGGCTGGCTAGCCAGGTGCTGGAAACTCCATGTTCTTGATATAGACACAGTCCTTCATGGAACAGAGGAGATGGTGACTGAGCAGCCTGGGTGCTCTGGAACAGCCCCCTGCTTAAGAAGGAAGAATAAGCTGTTCAGTAGAAGTGGGAGAAAGCAGACTTTGGGGGAAGGGTGGGAAGTTCAGGGGGCTGTAGGGCTGGAAGAGTAGGGTATGAAGTGAGAGGAGTCCGGGGGGGTCAAATTTGAAGGACCCTCAAAAGTCAAGTGAGAATTTGGACTTCATCTTAAGGATGTGGTGATTTAAGCCAATTTGGGGTTGCTTGTTCTGGCAGCTCTGAGGGATGGTATTGGAGGCCTGAAAAGTACCCATCCTTCTATCCCATCCCAGGGGCTTTAAAGGCACCCCAAATAAATAGGTGCACAGAGTGGGATTCTAAGGATAGGTTCAGTGGAGTGAATAGGTTCAGGAGCCTGGCCTAGAAGTTGAGGTGTTAGGTTCTGGGGTTCTGATCCCAGCCCTACCACCAGAATGGGTGGGTCTCTCTCTTCTGCCTCAGTTAATGGTTCAGGGCAATTAGGCTTCCTATAGCTCTTTCCCTCTGGGGGTGTGCAGAATGTCTTTGGAAATTGAAGCTCTCCCTACCCCGACCTCCCAGGCAACACTGTCCGGTGGCAGTCCCTGACTCAGTCTAGGTAGAGACATTTTGTCGAAGTGGACAATGTGGCCTTTTAACCCCAGAGACTCCCTGGAAGGTCTGAGAACTTGGCCTCCAGGCCCGTAGCTTCCACGGTTAAAGGTGGCTATGGCTATCTTACACACTTATGCATGACAGCCATGCCCACCAGTAGGGGTTTGTGTCCCCTGGGAACTGAGCTGCATTTAGCCTGGGAACCAGTCTCCTGAACTTCCCAGGGGCTACCAGGAAAGTTCTGTCTGTGCATCCCAGCAGGAAGAACCAGTGGCCACAACTGGAGAACTTAAAATTTTTCCACATCTTCACCAACACTTACTATTGTCTGCTTTAACCAACTGAGTCACCCAGGCACCTGGATCTTAGATGTTTGAAAGCGTTTTAATGGCCTTATTGGTTTTATAACATGTTTATTAGAAAAAAATAGTAACAATTCAGAAAAGCAGAGGAAGGAAAGAAAATCCTAATCCCACTCCCCTAGAGGTAACCATCCCCTAATAATATTTTACTGAGCAACTCTCCAGACAGTGCCTTACTTTATCACTTCTCAAACTGTAATCTACATGTGAATCACCTGAGGATTTTGTTAAATTCTGATTCCAGAGGCCTGCGGTAGGCCCAGTATATTCTATATTTCTTCTTTTTTTCTGTGTCATATGGGATCATCTATACATGACTTGTAATCTGTGTTTTACACACACACACACTCATTTATTGCCATGGAAATGCCATATACTATCCCATTCCACGGTAGGATGCTAATTCAATCAATCCCTTTGGATGAAATTCAGTGTGCTACCAAATTATCACCGTTATAAATAATACAGTAGCAAACATCTTTGTGACTGTCTTTGTTTATCTGGAGGACTTACTGGTTTTTTTGTTTTTAAATTTTTACTTATTTATGATAGTCACACAGAGAGAGAGAGAGACAGAGACACAGGCAGAGGGAGAAGCAGGTTCCATGCACCAGGAGCCCGACGTGGGATTCGATCTCGGGTCTCCAGGATCGCGCCCTGGGCCAAAGGCAGGCGCCAAACCGCTGCGCCACCCAGGGATCCCGACTTACTGTTTTTTAAAAAAGTTTTATGAGTTTAAGTAATCTCTACACCCAACTTGGGGCCTGAACTCACAACCCTGTGAAATCAAGAGTTACATGCTCCTTGGATTGAGCCAACCAGGTGTTGCCTATTTATTTGTTTTTCTAAGAAACAGACCAGAGCTAATACATTCAGATGTGTTACTCCTGAAAGTCACTTGGGAGACCCGACCCTTTATCTCCAGGCTCTGCCTGTCCCCCATTTGTTGAGAGCAGAGCAGCGTGGGATAGAGGTGGGGCAGGCAGGGGTATGGGAGGAGGCAGCAGGCCAGCACAACAGGCGTCCAGTCTGCAGCCTGGCATTGTGGATCTCTAGTACCCACAGCTCCCTGCAAGCTGTAAGTTAGTTTCCTGGTTTTTCAGAAGAAACTGAGGTGTAGGGCATACTAGCTTGCTCACGGTCATGTAGGTGGGACGTGGTAGTGCCAGGGATGTGCCAACTCTGCATCTGAATGCTAGTTGCTTGAGTAACCTCACAGGTCCTTCCCTGTAGCCCTACCCCTCCTTCCAGCCACTCTGGTCCTGGCTCCACTGCGCTGGGAAAAAACCGGAATTTATAAACTGCATGGGTACCCTCAGACCCTCCCTGCCTCCCCTCCTGTACTCCCTTCTAGATGCTGTGGAGCCAGCCTTGAACCCCACTCTGTTTCAGCCAGACCAGCCCAAGAGGGAGGCCCCCTAAAGAGGCCTCCAGATGAAAGGCTCTGCGGCTGTGCAGGGTAAGTCCTTTGTTGGATGCTAATTTCAGGGTCCACTGGGTCTGGGAGATCCAGGGCCTGGGGTTGTTGTGGGGGTGGGGAAGTCCTCTTCTATATCACTTCCTCCTCCCTAGCCAGGCCCTGAATGGAGCTCTGAGGACTTCCAGGGTGGAGGGCCACTGACCAGGTGGACAACAAGCATTTGCTGAGATGGGGGTTATTGAGAGCACTAGACAGTCGCAGACAGCCTCTATCCTAGCTCTGAACTGTGCTGCCTGTGGGACCTTGGGCAAGTCAGTGCTTCTCCAGTCCCACTTTGCTGTGAAGGAGGGATAAAAATAGACTCTCCCTATAGGTTGCATATGCTTTAGGATGGCTACTATTAAAAAACAAAACAAAAAATAACAAGTGTGGGCAGGGATGCAGAAAAATTGGAATGCTTGTGTGCTGTTGATGGGATTGCAAGATGGTACAGATGCTCTGAAAAACAGTTTGGCAGTTCCCCATCATACTATCATATGATGCAGCAGTCCCACTCCTGGATATATTCCCCAAAGAATTGAAAGCGGGATTTTGAAATAATAGGATACCCATATTTATAGCAGTATTGTTTGCAGAAGCAATTCAAGTGTCCGTCAAATAAATGGATAAACTAAATGTAGTATACACATGCAGTGGAATATTACTCAGCCTTAAAATGGAAGGACGTTCTGACATGGATGAACCTGGAGGATGTTCTCAGTGAAATGCACCAGGCAAAGAAAGGCAAATACTGTATGATTCCACTTACATGAGGTACTTAGTGTTGTCTAAATTATGGAAACAGAAAGTAGAGTGGTGGTTGCCAGGAACTGGAGGAGTTGTTATTTCATGCTTGTAGGATTTGAGTTTTGCAAGATGAAGAGAGTTCTGGAGATGGTTAGTAATGGCTGCACAAGAATGTGAATGTACTGAATACCACTGCACCGTACACTTAGAAATGGTTAAGGTTTTATGTACTGTGTATTTTACCACAATTTTAAAAATTGGGGTAAAAATAATACATCTCTCACAGGGGTTTTGTGAGGCAGTGCATATGAACTATTATTAGTGTCAGGTCTGGGAACACCCAAGACTTTCTGCCTCATGGACCCAGGTGTTGGGGGACGGAGGTGTCCTTAAAGGGACTGCCATTCTGCATGAGGTGCTCTGTGTGGGGCTCAGGAAGACTTCCTGGAGGACTGCGTGGGGCCCTCCTCAGGGTGATCCTAGCATTTGTGGGATGGGTGGATTCCAGACACTGGAAAGTCCCTGGCAGAAAAATCACTTCCACCGAGGGGCAGTTTGCAGCTCCACCTAGAGGACTTGTGGTCAAAACCTTCCAAATGTGGAACACCCCCCATTAGTGGAAGCATGGAAGGAGAGACTTGGCCAGCTGTGGAGGAGACTCATGCATGAGGCAGCGGTGGAGGCAGAGGCTCTTCCAGGCTCTGCACCTCTCTAATGTGATTCAGTCCAGATAGTTACACATTAACAGGCCGATGTGAAGGTGGGACCCAAGTCAGAGGGAGGGAGGGGGCAGGCTGGTAGGAGGGCTTGGTTCCAGCCCTCCCCTAAAGGACAGTAATAACAGCTGCTGCCATTTGCTCTGGGTAAGCACCATGTTTAAATGCTGAACAGGCTTGATATCAAATCCTCACTACTATGCTGTGCAGTGGGTGCTTCTATATCTCCATTTTATAGATGGCAGCTGAGGCCCAGGGTTTATGTCACTTGCTCAAGTTTGCCAGTAGGTGATGGAGCTGCAATTTGAACCTATACTCTGTCTCCAGCCCTCTGTGCTGGGTGGAAATCTCCAAAATCCACCTGCTACAAGTTGGCTGCTTTCTACCCCGCTGTGCCTGGCCAACAGTTCTCAGGCCCTGACACTCTCACAGGTATGGATTCAGCTGCTGCCACCTCCCCTTGCCAGGTGAGTCAGGACTGTCCCTCTCCCTCTGGCCGCTTTCTCTGTGGAGTCAGACCCAGTCTACTTGGGTCCCAGAGCCCAAGGATAAAACTGCAGACAACACTGGCTTTGATGGGGAGCCAGGCTCTCTGTTGCTCAATGACCCCCTTCTTCCATTAAATGGGACCCTCTTTAACAACTCTCTTCCAGGGCTTAGAAGTCTTTCCCACAGCTGTTGAGTACATTTTGCTTTTTTGCAACAGTGTTTTTTTCCTAACCTAGCTCTCTGGGTGCCAAGACCTTGTCCACATGATTCAGTTTGTCCAAGTTCCCAGTCCAGTACCCACAAGGCAATAAATTCCTTTCCTAATGGTGGCAATGCAGTGGCTTCCTCTGTCCTCAGAGCTGAGCAAGGAACCCTGGCAGGGATGGTGATTTATCTAGAATGGCCCATTTGGCTGGGGTGGCATTCATACCTTATAAAAAGGCACAGGGAGCTCTCCCTTAAGGATACCTCTGTGCCAGGCAGGTTGCTAAGCCCTGTGCAGGTACTCCCTTACTGAATTGATACAGAAACTGGGAGATTAAGGACTGTGTTATTCCCATATTAGCGATGAGGAGACTGGGGATTGGGGAAGTTAAACCATGTGTTCAGGAACCCAGATTTTTCCCTCTTTTTGCAGCTGCCGTGAGACTCTGTATCAGTTGCTGGTATAGCAGCAGTAATTCCACTCACTGCTTGGTAGAATAATGACATTTAAGCTTTCTCTCCTACTGCCACCCTGGGAGTTGGCCTTGGTAGAGCTACTTTATGGATGAAGACAGTGATTAGGGGCTTTCCCCTTCCTACAGGAGAAGGGACACACCAGGGTAAGGTGGTGGTCCTTTTGGCCCTCCTTGCTCTGTAGGTACCTTCCCACCTCCACCGCCCTGGATTGTGGTTTATATAGCTAGCCCTCCTTCTTGCCTCCTTGGAGGAGCTGCCCCAGGCCCCGTGAAGCTGTGATTCATAGAGGCTGGCAGACTAGCTGGCCTGGTGAAGGCTGGACTGGGGCCAGGTACTTTCCAGTGTCTATTCACAGTTGGGAAACCGTTGAGTGACATCTCTGCAGAGGGTGCCTCTTGGTCCTCTCTGCCCTGTTCATCTCCTGGCCATGAGGCCACTCCTCTCCTTTTCCCTGGAAATTACATAGGCAACATAATTTTTGGCTGTCATACTGCAACGACAAGAGTTCTGGAACCCTTAACCCAACCCTATAAAGCACGACTCTTAAACCCAGGGGAGGAAACTGAGGCTGGTTCAGGATCTGGGACTTAAACCCTGGGCCAGCAAAGGACATAACACTGGCTGAATAATTTTTATTTTATGCTTTTTAAGCTTTCTTTTAAAAAACTATTGAGGGGCAGCCCGGGTGGCTCAGTGGTTTCGTGCCACCTTTGGCCCAGGTCATGATCCCGGAGACCTGGGATCAAGTCTCACGTCAGGCTCCCTGCATGGAGCCTGCTTCTCCCTCTGCCTGTGTCTGTACCTCTCTCTCGCTCTCTCTCTGTCTCTCATGAATAAATAAATAAAATCTTTAAAAAAATTAAAAAATAAATAAATAAAAAACTATTGAGGCTTTTAAGGATAGTTTTAGATTTATAGAAAAATTAAGCAGGGCAAAAAAAAAAATTAAGCAGGGCATAGAGTTCCATATAGGCATCGTACCCTAGACACACAGTATCTCTTGTTATTAATATGTATTATTAGTGTGGTACAATTTGTTACAATTGATAAATTGATACTGATACATTATTATTAAGGTTCATAGTTTATATTAGGGGTCACTTTTGATGTTGTACATTCTATGGTTGTTTTTTTTTTTAAGATTTTATTTATTTGAGAAAGAGATCAGAAGCAGGGGGAAGGGCAGAGGGAGAAGCTGACTTCCCGCTGAGCAAGGAGCCTGATGCAGGACTTGATTCCAGAACTCTGAGATCATGACCTGAGCTGAAGGCAGATGCCCAACTGCCTGAGCCACCCAGGTTCCCTATTTTATGGGTTTTGACAAATGTATAATAACACTGTGACAGTTGTGATATTCACAATTACAGTATCTTACAGAATAGTTTCACTGTCCTTTTTTTTTTTTTTTTTTAAGATTTTATTTATTTATTCATGAGAGACATACAGAGAAGGAGAGGCAGAGACACAGGCAGAGGGAGAAGTAGGTTCCATGCAGGGAACCCGACGTGGGACTTGATCCCGGGTCTCCAGGATCACACCCTGGGCTGGAGGCGGCACTAAACTGCTGAGCCACCCGGGCTGCCCAGTTTCACTGTCTTTTTTTTTTTTTTTTAATTTTTATTTATTTATGATAGAGAGAGAGAGAGAGGCAGAGACATAGGCAGAGGGAGAAGCAGGCTCCATGCACCGGGAGCCCGATGTGGGATTCGATCCCGGGTCTCCAGGATCGGGCTCTGGGCCAAAGGCAGGTGCTAAACCACTGCGCCACCCAGGGATACCAGTTTCACTGTCTTTTAAATCCTCTCTGTTCCACCTATTCGTCTCCTTCTCCCCACAACCCCAGACAACCATTGATTTTTTTTTGCCATATTTGTAGTTTTGCCTTTTCCCAAATGTTGTATAGTTGGAATCATATAGTATGTAGCCTTTCTAGATTGGTTTCTTTCACTTAAAAATATGCTCTTATGGGGGTACCTGGCTGGCTGGGTTGGTAGAGCATACAACTCTCGATCTCAGGGTTGTAAGTTCAGCTCCACATTGGGCATAGAGGCAGCATTAAAAAAAAAAAAAAGACCAACAGTTCCTTCATATCCTTTCATGGCTTGATAGCTCATTTCTTTTAAGCACTGGAAAATGTCCCATTGTATGGATGTACTATAGTTTGTTTATCCATTTACTTATTGAGGAATATCTTGGTTGCTTCCAGCTTTCCATTATTGTGAATAAAGCTGCTATAAACGTGTGGTGCAGGTTTTTATGTGGACATAAATTTTCAGTTCAGTTAGGTAAATATCAAAGAGCATGGTTGCTGAATTGTAATGTAAGACTATGTTTAGCTCGTAAGAAATTGTCTTCCAAGGTGGTTGTACCCATTTTACAGGTGAGGAAATGGGCTCTGAAGCAAAACTTGTGCTTGTGCTGTAACACTGTATTGCCTCTACAGCGTGCTAGCACCCAGAATAGTGGCACACACAATAGGAGTCCTTCTCCCCAACTTGATACATTTGTAAGTGCCTCACTTAAACAGCTCAGATGCTGACTATCTGGGTGAGCTGAGACCCTTCCCCCTAGTTTGGGTCTGGGGTAGTTCTCTGGCTCTCACCTTCCTTCCTCCCTCCCTCCCTCCCTCCCTCCCTCCCTCCCTCCCTCCCTCCCTCCCTCCCTCCCTCCCTCCCTCCCTCCCTTCCTTCCTTCCTTCCTTCCTTCCTTCCTTCCTTCCTCTTTTATATTTTATTTATTTATAGAGACAGAGAGAGAGACAGAGAGAGAGGCAGAGACACAGGCAGAGGGAGAAGCAGGCTCCATGCAGAGAGCCTGACGTTGGAGGGACTTGATCCAGGGTCTCCAGGATCACGTCCCGGGCTGCAGGCGGTGCTAAACCATTGCGCCACCAGGGCTGCCCCTGGCTCTCCCCTTTCCAAGTGGTCCTGCTTTGGGCCATTTATGACTTGATTATATTCTCAGGGCCCACCTTGTAAAAAGGAGTTACTCCTTCACAGGGTTCAATCAATTTTATGGTTCTTAATACAAATTGTCAAGTAGAGCCAACTCAGAAAGATTGCATTATTGTATCAATGAACATGTATCAGACATATGTACCTCTTACCAAATACATGTCTTTAATTCCTGGAGGCAGAAAGGACTCACTTAGCATGATAGTTACATTCTGTGCAAATGTGAGCACTGTATCCTGCATCCTGTGCTTCTACTGAATGGTAGCAATTTTATTTTATTTTTTTTAGAGATTTTATTTATTCATGGAAAACACAGAGAGAGAGAGAGAGAGAGGCAGAGACACAGGCAGAGGGAGAAGCAGGCTCCCTGCAAGGAGCCTGATGTGGGACTTGATCCTGGGTCTCCAGGATCATACCCTGGGCTGAAGGTGGTGCTAAACCACTGAGCCACCAGGGCTGCCCATGAGTGGTACCAATTTTAGTGAGTAGAAGATGGTTCTTTTATTTTTTTTTAAAGATTTTATTTATGTATTAGAGAGAGAGAGAGAGAGAGCATGAGTGGTGGGGAGAGGCAGAGAGAGAAGCAGACTCCCTGCTGAGCAGGGAGCCTGACATGGGGCTCAATCCCAGGACCCTGAAATCATGGCCTGAGCTGAAGACAGACACTTTACCGACTGAGCCACCCAAGTGCCCCAGAGATGGTTCTTTATATGGCCTGGAATAGACCAGACAAATGTCTGGGTGGCCAACACTTTGAAGGGACAGTTCTTAAAAGGGCCTGGGACTCCATCCGGGCATGCATGGCCCAAAGTGCCTGGGAAAACTTCCCCTCAGCCCCTCCAGGCACATGAGCCTCCATTAGACACCTCTTAGGCTATCTTCCTTCATCATGGGGCCTGGAGGGCTGGTTGGTATTCTCACCTCCAGCTTTTGCCTCCAACTCATCTTACACATCAGTGATCCCTAAATTAATGTGCTCATCAGTTCACTCCCCAGCTCAATAATTTGTATTGATTCCCTGCTGCCTGTCACAGCAAGAACTGCCTGGCTTTCAGAACCATCTATAGTCTGGCCTTGTCTTGCCTATTCAATATAAATTCCCATGACACCCCAACAGAGCTTCTTTGTTCCAGATAAACAGCCTTCTCTTTGCTGTCTAGAGTATCTGCCACATGGGCTTCATCCCCATGCCTTGTTCACTTGAGCCCCTCTTCTCCCTTCTCAGTGTCTTTTCTCATCCTCATTCTCTATCCTTCATCCTGTAGCCTGTCTACCCCTTTTCCTTGCATGAAGTCTCCTTTGACCAGCTGGCCAACTCCAGTCCATCCCTTCTCCAAACACCTATGATATTTATTGTTCACACCATAGAGACTAGTCCTTAAACATCCTATAGATGTTCTTTGGGCCTGCCTCCAAGATCACCAACCTGACTGTGATTTCAATAAGGGTAGAGAAC
Organism: Canis lupus dingo; assembly: GCF_003254725.2. Taxonomy (NCBI): domain Eukaryota; kingdom Metazoa; phylum Chordata; class Mammalia; order Carnivora; family Canidae; genus Canis; species Canis lupus. The sequence continues at coordinate 76,718,927 of NC_064247.1, forward strand.
TGAATCCCACAGGGTGTAGGGTGGTTCTGGGCATATAGTGCCTGCACACTCACCATTAACAGTGAAACAATGCACATGGAAATATTCTGCAACCCTTAGGCAAGACAAATGCACAGCAGGGCTCTTAGTGTTACCATATTCCACAGATTATAAAATACACCTTTCTCCCACTCCTCGCATTTTGACCTCTCCTCTGAAATCAGGATCAATGGTGTATCATGATTTAATTGACAGTTTCTCCCTCTCTCTATTTCTTAGTGGAATATAAAATATTGGTGCCTTTTATAGTTAGTTATATACTATCTCATCAGTAGACTTGATGAAAAAGCACATTACTTGATGGAGATGCTGTTACTGGTTGATGTGAGAATCTGTCAATAGTGGTTTCTGGATTGTATCTTGGAGAGTGTATTTGGGAGAAGTGAGATGATGTTGGGAAAGATGAAGAGACACTGGGAGATGAGGGTATGCTGGGAGAGATGAGGGATGCTGGGAGAAGTGGGGGTGTGCTGAGAAGGAAGGGGAGGGGTCCAGAAGCTTCCTGAATCACTCTGAATTGATTCAGCTCTTCCTCTCTTCCATTCTCCTGTCTCCCCTGTGTCTATGCTGCTTTAGAGGCTGATTCCTTGTTAATTGGAATTTCAACATCACCGGCCCGGGTGGGGTGTGAGTGGGTGGAGAGGCTGTCTTCCTTTGCCTGTGAGGAGCCTTCCCATGGCCTGAGATCCATGGATGCCTCTGACCAGCCAGCTGCCCAGCTAGGAAGACAAAAAAGCTGACCTCCCAGCTCCCAGCCCAGACAGCAAGGGACTAGGGGAGCCTCTGGGGCTCGGAGGCCACAGACAGCCTAGCCTCTGAGGAAGCACAGAATACCTCCCATCCAAGGTGAAAAGGAACAGCTCCTCTCTGGGCCCAATGGCTGGAGCTCTGGACAAATGTTCTGCCTCCACCAGCTCTCATCTTACCTCCAGCTCCAGGTGTTTATGGGCTCTATCCCCTGAGCCAGGCCTCTCTTGGGCATAGGCAGGTTCCTGTAACTGCATGAACTGCTGAGTGGGGTATGTGGCCATCCTTTTCCCTTTACCTGCAGGCCATCCTCTAATGCAGTTACCAGCAAGGTCTCTGGGGTCAAACATACTTAGATTTGATGCTTGCTCTCCAACCTGCTCCTGTGTGACCTCGGGTAACTTGCTGAACTTTCTTCTTCTTCTTGTTAGTAGGTGGTGATTTTAATAATAGCAAAGGGAATTAACATACAAAAGCTTGTCTTTTTTTTCCCCCGCATGTGAATTTTTTTTAAAGATTTTATTTATTTATTCATGAGAGACACACAGAGAGAGAGAGAGAGGCAGAGACACAAGCAGGCCCCATGCAGGGAGCCGGATGAGGGACTCAGACTCGATTCTGGGGCCCCAGGATCACGCCCTGGGGCGAAGGCAGGCGCTAAACCGCTAAGCCACCCAGGAATCCCCTCCTTTTTGTTTTTCATCCAGTAGAGTTAACATAAAATGTTCTATCAGTCTCAGGTGTAAAACATAGTGATTCAGTAATTCCATATATTACTCCATGCTCATCACCAAAGTGTTCTCTTAGCCACCGTGGCCTGTTTGCCCTGTCCCCCCACCCTCTCCCAGCCACCAGTTTGGTTTCCTCGTCTTTAATGTGAGGGTGATTCTCTAGTTGGTATGTGTGTGTGTGTGTGTGTGTGTGTGTGTGATTAAGTGACAAAGTGACTAACATTAGCCCCTATTTTTTAAAAAATATTTTATTTATTCATGAGAGGCATAGAGAGGCAGAGACACAGGCAGAGGGAGAAGCAGGCTCCTCACAGGGATCCTGATGTGGGACTCGATCCCTAACCTGGGATCACACCCTGAGCGGAAGGCAGATGCTCAACCACTGAGCCACCCAGGCATCCCAACATTAGCCACTATTATTATTATCATCACTGTCTCGTCAAAGGTGGTCCTAGCTCCATCCTAGGACCTCACCAACATTATCAACACAGGTTTTATGGGCCCCAAACATCCCTGAAGCAGAGGTAGCACGGTCTCCGCGTCCATCCCCTGACCCTGACAGAACGTTCTGGCTGTTTTCCCCTCATTCTACTGGTTTTCACTGAGCATTTCCTGGATGTACACTGGGAACTATGCCTGGTGAATGTCCAGACCTCTGGTTCTATTGAAGAAATGAGACAGGAGCCATGAAAAGTTAAGGCTAAAATAAACAGGAGATTCCTATCCAGCAAGATGGAAGATTTGATCATCTGTGGGGGAAAACTGTAAAACATCTAGAAATGTAGGACAGAAAGCACACATTTTATGCATAGCTGAGCTGCATGGAAATAGGATAGCCTTTGGGGAAGAGACAAAAGAGAAGTGAGGCTGCTCTGCCTGCCTGGAGGTCCCTTTGCTGGTCTGGAAATGCAGGGACTTGGGTTTAAATAGACCCAGGGGCGGGGACAATGTTTTGATCGTGTGTGAGGCAGAGGTAGAGCTGTGATGCTCACATACAGTGGGGATCCTCCAGGGTTTAAACTTCCAGTGGAAGTTAGGCCAGGGGCGCTAGGGTGGCTCAGTGGTTGAGCGTCTGCCTTCTGCTCAGGTCGTGATCCTGAGGCCCTGGGATCGAGTCCCACGTCCCGTGTTGGGCTCCCTGCGTGGAGCCTGCTTCCCCCTCTGCCTGTGTCTCTGCCTCTTCTCTCTCTCTGTGTCTCTCATGAATAAATAAATAAAATCTTAAAAAAAAAAAAAAAAAAAGGCCAGGAAAAATACTCAGCTTCAAAGGCAGAAGAGAAGGAAACTCTTCTAATCTGGCTTGGTTTGGGGAAGGCCTCTTCTGAGAAATGTATAACAGCACTCCTGCCCTCTTTTGAATTTGGGATCCGATTTATACAATTCCTGTGAACCCAGAGCATCTTGAGCCAGGAAATGAATGTAAAAGCTATTCCTGGCTGGAAAATTCATAGAGACAGAAAGTAGGATGTTGGTTGCCAGGGGACAAGGGAAAGGGGAGATCGGGAGTTGTTTAAAGGGCATAGAGTTTCTGTTTCACAAGATGAAGAGTTCTGGAGATGGGTTACACAACAGTATGAAAGTACTTAATGCTACAGAACTGTATGCTTAAAAATGGTTAAGATGTTATGTTTCATATTGTGTGTATTTTGCTATAGTTAAAAAAAAAAAAGAAAGCTATTTCTGACTAGTGTCTTTCTGGGACACCTCATAGAAGCAGAAGCAGAACCTCTTCGGAGGGATACACTTTCAACCCCGCCTGCTCAGGCTGCCTGTAGGATGCTTGTCAAATTTGAGCAAAAAGCCCAAATTACAAAATACATTAGGAAACCAGCAACCACGAGGGAGGCAGTAGCAGAATGAAAAAGAAAGCTAGAGGATAAATGTCACCAGAGGTTTACTGTGGAATTAATCAGAATGTCAAAAACAAAAAAACCCCAAAACAAAACCCCCCATCACCACAAACAGCTGGAAATAAAGCAAAAGTCTGGCAGCCAGGAAACATTATATAGCTATTAGAAGATTCAGAAGGATTTCCCTGAGGGATTTTATTACTGAGTGAGAAAAATAAGGAATGAAGATGGGTGCTAATATATTTTTTAAAAAGATTTTATTTACTTATTCATAAGAGACATAGAGAGGCAGAGCCATAAGCAGAGGGAGAAGCAGGCTTCCTGCAGGGAGCCCAACCAATGTGGGACTCAATCCCAGGACCCCAGGATCATGCCCTGAGCCAAAGGCAGATGCTTAACCACTGAGCCACCCAGGTGCTCTGAGATGAATGCTAATATCCCATTTTTGCAAAGCAACCCCACAGAAAGCAAATCTTGACCCCACATCCCACACAAGCATATATTTGTATATTTCTAAACAGATCTGTATGAAAAGGGAGCAAAGACTGCCCATTAGGATTGTTTGTGTGGGGCTGAAAGAGATGGAAGAGGAGGAGGGAAAAAAAAGGTTTATAAGATTGCACTGAAAATATCTACAACACTTGGCCCTCAAAATATCTGCTATAATCCCATTTATGGAGGGTGATATCTGAACGTGTGTGTTCTAAAGGATTAACAAAATTATAATACTGACTTGCTGATTTGCCTACTGTGAAGTGGGGCAGGGGAGAGGGGACAAGTTCTGTGGATCTGGTTATTTGGTTTTATTAATACAAACAAGCAAACTTCCTCTATATGTGTACATATGTCCACATGTATTAGTGTGAGCGAGGAGAAAGATGGGGAAGTACAGGTGTTGGCACCAGTAATACTGCAAAGGAGAGAGAGAGAGAGGAACAAAGGGCAAGAGGGAGACATCAGATCTTGGGTCCTCCTAAGAAGAGAGACACAAGTACAGATGTCTCTGTACTGTATTGTGTTATTGGTGACAACAAACTTACATTGATTTGGAACACAAAAAACACCAAATAAGGACAACTAAAAACAAATGAGTGAACTGATGAAAAACTTACCTCCACTGCTTTTAAGAATGTCAGATGTCTGCTCTCCTTGGAGGGTCCTTTTGCAATAGCTTTCAAAAGTGTAAATTTTGTACCTGTTCCTCAACCCAGCACTTCTGCCTCTACCCGTGCATGTCTCCAGGGGCACTCTCCTGTCTGTACCAGGACAACCATCGCAGCATTAGCTGTGGAAGTGAAAGCCTGGAAAAGGCCTAGATGTTCATCAACAGGAGACAGATGAAATCACTTGTGGAATACTTAACAGCTAATAGGAAAAAACGAAGTGAGATAATGTCACTGTCTTCCAGACAGGTTGAGTCACAAGAGCAGAACAGGTTTGTGTTCATTTCCTAGGGCTGCAGTGGGTGGCTTAAAACAACAGATGTGTTTCATCTCACAGTTGGGGACTGGAAGTGAGATCAAGGGCCATGCTCCATCTGAATGCTTGGGAAGTGGGGGCGGGGGTGTCCTTCCTGGCCTCTTCCTAGATTCTTCTGGTTCCTGAAGTCTTTGGTATTTTTTGGCTTGCAGCTGCATCCCTGTGATTATGCCTCTGTCTTCCTCTGGCCTTCTTGTGTGACAGGTCACATTCTGAGGTTCCAGGTGGATGGGAACTCGGGGCTGCTATTCAACACACTGTTTAAGCACCGTGGCAGTCTACGTTTGGATTAAAAAGTAAGAGGGAGAGATAGAGATGCTTGTTTATGTCAGATGCTCTGGAATGGGAGGAGGAAGCAGAGGCTGTGGAAAGTGCACCTAAGGGATGTCTCTGGAAGAAAAAGCAAGTGAGGTCCAGAAGTAGGACCGTGACAGGGAAGGGAGGGAAGAGGATTTCAGTTGGAGTTCCTTTGGCTTTGAGGCCCACTGTGGGAAAGTCTGGGGGATTGGGTGAGGAGGAGGAAGCTGGGTGGTTGGTACAACCCAAAGTTGCTCATTCCCTGTATCTCTTTGTTGAGGATAGATGGGCCTGACTGCCAGCCTCTGGGCCCCTGACTCTGGTAACAGATATTTCTGAAAGTTCTGGAACAACCCTCCTTGCCTAGGCTGGGTCCCTTCATGAGGTACATGGAGCTGTTTCTCCTCATTCGTTGGAAGGTGGTAAAGGCCCCTTGCGGTTCCTACTCCAAGAAGCCTGCCAGCCCCTCCCTTGTCTCCTGTCCTTTCTGTACTCTTGCTGAGGCACCTATCTCCCCAACTTTTACCAGCCTGCTCTATGGTCAGCCCTCCCTCTCAGTGTCAGCCATTTGAGGCTGGGGCTTGCAGCTTTTCATCTTTGTGTGCGAAACCCTGGGCACTTGAGAGGCTCCCATTACAAATGCTGTGTATAGAACAGAATTTAACCCTGAAGTGGAGACTTCATGACCTGTTTAAAAAGTTTTGTGTTATTTTTTAAAAGATTTTAATTTATTTATTCGTGAGAGACACACACAGAGAGAGGCAGACACATAGGCAGAGGGAGAGGCAGGCTTCCTGTGGGGAGCCCAATACGGAACTCCATCCAGGACCCCGGGATCATGACCTGAGCCGAAGGCAGATAGATGCTCAACTGCTGAGCCACTCAGGTGTCCCCCAAAGTTTCATGTTCTTATACAAAGAAGTATGGACATGAGTGGGGCTTATGGGGGAGCCAGGCCAGTCTTGAGTCAGACTGGGCATGTGTGAGTGGGGAGGGGGGGTTGTGGTCTGGTGAGGAGGCTGGCAGCTCTCCCCTGGCCCCAGACCTTCCTATTCCAAGTGATGCAGGGACAGAGGCTCTATGTTTCATTCTTCCTTAGCTATGACATTGATGCATGTTAGCAGAAAAGATACCCAGCCCTTTGCTACACGCCTCCATGTGTCTCATGATAGGCATAGCTAGGAATTCAGGGGGGATGGTGTTCCTGCAGGGCAGAGAGATATGAAGCTTCAGTGAGTGATCATTTAATCACAGGTGCACTAGTTGTTACAAGCACAGGCCCGCATTGCTCGTGGAAGGTGTAACAAAACAAATTTGGAGGAAGCCCAGGTGGCTCAGCGGTTTAGTGCTGCCTTCAGCCCTGGGCCTGATCCTGGAGACCCGGGATCGAGGCCCACGTCAGCCTCCCTGCATGGAGCTTGCTTCTCCCTCTGCCTGTGTCTCTGTGTCTCTCATGAATAAATAAAAAATCTTAAAACAAAACAAATTTGACCATGAGCCAGAACAGGCCATCTGTGCACCAAGGGCAGGGGCACCCCCACCAGCATCCTTGGAAGAGTGAGGCTTGAACCCAAACTCAATAAGTCTGAGGCAAAGCTCTGCAGGAAAATGGACCTTGAGTGATCAAGGTGCTCCCCACAGTGGGGACCTGTGCAAACATCCCCATGTGCCCTCCCCTACCACTCCTCCTTCCACACTCACCTCGAAGAGGAGTTCCCCAAGCTCCATTTTCAGATGAGGAAAGTGAAGTCTAGAGAAAAGAAATGATTTGCTCTCTGGGTCCAAGTCAGGAAGGGGGAGTCAGTAAGGAGAAGCCATGGCTAGGTTTCCTGGCATTCTGCATGGGTCTGCCCAAGTCTCCAGAGTCCGCCCTCCATGAGCCAAAAACTTAGAAACAAAGCTGCTCTGTTCACCAAGAATTCCATTTTCCCACATTTTTCTCCACTAGGGACATTCCTGAATTGGTAAAAAAGGGACTGGTTCAGCCCACATCTTGGCAGTTGATAGGCTGTGCAGGGTCTAAACTGGAATCTGAAAGTTGGAGATAAAGGGAGTTAGACAAAGTCTTAGACTTTAAGGGGCTCCCAGCTCAAAGATGAGACAGACCAGATGCACAGGACACTGTGATCAGGCCAAAGGACAAGGGCACCAGGGGTCTGGGGGCACAGAGGGACAGCCCCCTTCCCCTTGGAAAGAGGGACATCTGGAACAAGCAGAAGGCTGGCAGCCTTTTGTAGGTCAAGGGTGGCATGTGAGAACCTGGGTTGGAGGTGTGGGCATGGAAGAGGGAGAAGGTGGGAGGGTTGGCATGTGAAGAGGGAAGGGTATTCTGCTCAGGAACAGCAAATCCAAAGGGAATAAGGCCAGTCAGGCATCATGGAGGGGTGCCTGCTGCAGAGGTGGGGGCCTGACTGTCCCCTGGCAATCCTGGGTCCATGGAGCCAAGTATCATGAGGGCCTTGTTCTGTCAGAAGGGAGTCTGTCCTATGGGAGGAGGACTGTTTGAAACCTCTGAGGATAGACACCCCTTGATAGTTTGAGAATAGCAGAGAGCCCTCGTCTTTCCCCTCAAATGCAAGTGTCTACTTATATGCAACATTTTTGAGGGTTTTTTTTTTACCTTTTTTTTTTAAAAGATTTTATTTATTTATTCATGAAAGACACACAGAGACAGGCAGAGACAGGCAGAGGGAGAAGCAGGCCCCATGCAGGAAGCCCGACATGGGACTCGATCCCGGTCTCCAGGGTCACGCCCTGGGCGGAGGGCAGGTGCTAAACCGGTGAGCCACCCAGGGACTCCTTTTTTATTTTTACTTCTTAAAAATTGTGGTAAAATACACATAATATAAAAATTACCAGTGTAAGCATTTTTAAAGAGTATACAACTCAGTAACATTAAGTACATTCACCGTGTTGTCTAACCATCACCAGTAAATCTATTTCCAGAACTTTATCATCATCCCAAACAGAAACTACGCTCATTAAACAGTAACTCTCTTCTCCACATTCCCCAGCCCCTGGCAACCACCATTCTACTTGTCTCTTTGAATTTGCCTGTTGTGGGGACCTCAATTTATATGCAACGCTTAAAGAATAGCATACTGGGGCTCCTGGGTGGCTAAGTGGTTGAGTATCTGCCTTTGGCTCAGGTCGTAATCCCAGAGTCCTGGCATCCATCGAGTCCCACGTCAGGCTCCCCACAGGGAGTCTGCTTCTCCCTCTGCCTGTGTCTCTGCCTTTCTCTCTGTATCTCTCATGAACAGATAAATAAAAATCTTTTAAAAATAGCATACTGAGGGGAAATTGATGTACAATAAATTACACAAAAGTGCACAATTTGCTGATTTTGAATATTTATACCAGAACCCAGATAATGACTATATCAAGCACTGCCAGGATATTTTTTTCATACTTTGAAATTCCTCCCTCCCCGCCCACCCTCCCCACACAGCCACTAACTAGTGGCTTTCTGTCCCTATCGATTAGTTTGGATTTTTCCAGAGTTTTAAATAAATGGAATTACAAAGTAGTAATCTTTCTTTGGGGGATGTCTGGTTCCTTTCACTCAGTGTAACTATTTTGAGCTTCACTCATGTTGTGTGCATTGGTCGTTCATTCTTCCATTGTATTGGTCTCTCATATTTTTTATTCACTCACTGGTATATATTTAGGTTGTTTTCAACTTCTACTGTTATTAAATAGAAATACAATTGGTTTTTGTATGTTGATCTTTTGTCCTGAGGGTTTGCTGAATTTGTTTCTTGGTCATCTTGTTCCCAATTTTAGGGGAAAAACATTGCGCTTTCACCATTTAGCTGGAAGTTTCTCATACATGCCCTTTTTCAGGTTGAGAAAATTGCCTTCTATTCATTCATAATTTGCTGAGAATTTCTATTGGGAGTGGATATTGGACTTTATCAAAGGGGCCAAAATCTACTGCCATCTACTGAAGATGATCATCTGGTTTTTCTCTTTTAGCTTGCTAATGGGAGGAATTTACAATGACCGGTTTTCGAATGTTCAATCAACTCTTCATTCCTGGTACTGCATGAGACTAGGAGGTTAGAACATGGGGATCCTATCTCTTGTCCCCCAGTGAGTCTCAGCTTTGGGCACAGTCATCCCCACAGTGGGGGAGAGAGCGCTGCAAGACACTGCAGTCTTGGCTTGCCCAGGTGAGTGGCCCCAGGTGAACAGCCCCAGGGAGCCTCCAGCTAATTGAAGGTGCAGGAGGCTGCTCCCCACAGTATGTGTAGGGGAGACCTAGGGGAGACACCAGGGTCTCGCCCTAGGCATAGTGTGCTGCTCTTGAGCTCCCTGGAGCCCCCGGTTCTATACACTATACCTCTTGCCAAACCAAGATGGTGGTAGCTGGCCATGGGTTTTGGCCAGTCTGTGCACCTCATGAAGGGGTGCCTGGTGTAGTGGACAGTGGCCCACCAGGCCCGGGCCTTGTGACTAGTTCCCTTCTACATGAAATGAAGGTAATGATCTTACTTTTTTGGGCAGCTGTATAGTGACAAACCACTTAATGAAACTAAAGCATCCACAGCTGGGATTTGAATCCAGATGCCCCCACTCACTAGCTGTATGTCCTTCGGCCAGTGGCTGAATCTCTCAGTTTTAGTTTCCTCACTTGTAAAACAGATATGATGATACTGTGAAATGTGGAGTACCCACCATAATTCAGCATCATGCAGGTGAGTGAGCAAGTGTGCAACAAGCAGCTGGTGTGGTGCCTGGCATGTGGAAAATGCTGCATAATCTCATAGGTGACCAGGGCCCTTGCAGGTGCAGTGGAGACTGTCCTGGAGCTTGAGGAGCTACAGAGAGGGCTAAGGGAGGGAATGGGGCCTTGCAAAGGGACAGGAATTTGCCCTCTGCTAGCTTAAGTTGGTGCTGTGTGCCTCCAAGGCTGACACTCTCAGCAACCCCTCCAGACTGGCACGATCACTGTGGCCCACTTGGGTACCTGTGGGGAAAGCGGTTCAGAGCTAGAGCTAGTAGTGGAACCCAGATGCCCCTAGTCATTTCAAGAGGTCTGAAAGGGGAAGGATCTCCCCAGGGTCGATGTTAACTCTGGCTCCAAATTGAGGGGTAGATGCTGAGAGAGGGAGCCGGGGGAGGAGAAAAGAATCAAGTATGCAAGGAAACTCTTGGTAGATTCTCTCCTTCTCCATCCTGCCTGGTTTTCCTCCTACTTCTTGGGGGTGCAGAGTGTTTAGCTAATGTACTCTGTTGGCATTTCAGCCTCTGGCTTAAATGTGCAATTCATTCATTTGGATGTTATTCACCAGGTGTTGTGGTCTCCAGTGTGCAAAGCCGGTATCAGGCTCTGGGGACAAGGCTCCTTGTAAAGGAAAGACCAGATAACATACAAGTGAACATAGTTGAGATAATGTCAGAGTGGTCAGTGCTGTGCTGACGTGCCACAGGAGGTGGGACAGGGAATGACCTGGGATGATCAGAGCAGGCCTTTCTATGTCAGTGATATTTGAGTTGACAAGAAGGAGCCAGTTGGGCAAAAAGTCTGGGCTGGAACATTTAGACAGAGGAAACAGGCAAAGTCCTTAGGGAGGAGTCAGTCTGATGTGTGGCTGGGCCATCAGTGCTGGGGACAGTGGGTGGAGCTGGGGGAGGAGCCACCTTGAAGGCTGCCGGGAAGTCAGGGCAGCAGTTAGGATATTCTAAGTGCAGATTCCAAGATTTTTGGAAATGAAAAAAAAAAAAAAAAAAAAGCTTGTATTCTTTCCTTATCTTCTTTCTCTCTTTTGTGATTTTTGGGGCTTCTTGTTTAGAAACACATCTGAGGCACTCTCAGAACAGGAGGCAAGGGTTGGCATCCACCAGATCCCCTTCACCCACTGTTGTACAGATTTCCCAGCAGCTGAGGGGTGGAAAGAATTGCAACCACAGCAGACCTATGTCCTCCTCCAAGTCACCTTGCCAGAGATACTTGGGGAGATTATACTCCTCCCCAACCCAGGGGGCCACTGAATGAGTCAGGGCCCAGCCTCCCTACTTCAGTTGGGAGGACTCTCGGGTGTTATTTAAAAATACTTCAGATGGGATACCTGGCTGGTTCAGCGGTTTAGCGCCTGCCTTAGGCCCAGGGCGTGATCCTGGAGTCCTGGGATCAAGTCCCACATCAGGCTCCCTGCATGGAGCCTGCTTCTCCCTCTGCCTGTGTCTCTGCCTCTCTCTCTCTCGCTCTCTCTCTGTCTCTCATGAATAAATAAATCTTAAAAAAAAAGAAATTGGGGTTCTAGGATCAGAGGACCAGAGGACCCCTAAGGGTTGTTCCTTGCAGCTCTGAAAGTCTCTAAAACTGTGATTTACTCAGTCATACAGCAGGTTAGTGGCAAAGCCCTCCCACAAGCTATTCAGAGCCATGAGGCACCAGGGTAGGGTGGAGCCTGCTGGTAAATGTGGTGCAGAGGCCAAGGCAGCTGCTGTGGTTTACCAGCAGCTGTACTCCCAGATCAAGCTCCATCTCAGGTAAGTCTCCCTCTGCCTTCATTAGTCCAGAGACCTTAGTGTCCTGAATTCTAGCCCTCTCCCTCTGTTTTAGCATAATTTGCTCTAAAACAAGAGAGATTGGCAGCTCAGAGACCATGCATCCTGAAAAGAAGATGCTTGTTAATCCAAGTAAATCTGTAGTTTGATGGACTCTTCAAGGTAATAAAGTGAGCTGGAAAAATGCATACAGCACAGGTGTATAGGTTTTGAGGTCATGAGGGAGCCATATATCAGGAGATTGTTTAGCTTTCCCAGGGATCTACTTCTCCCCACCCCTCTTTCCCCAGAATCCGGCCACACATGTTAAGAAATGCTGAGTGTCAAAAAAAAAAAAAAAAAAAGAAAAGAAAAGGAAAAAAAGAAAAAAAAAAAAAAAGAAAGAAATGCCTAGTGTCTTCTCAGGTTCCTGCAGGAGGGCCTGTCAAAGGTGTGAGTCACTGGAGGAGAAGGTGCTAAAAGCTGAAGAAATAATTTTGCCAAAAGTGCATTTTAAAAAAGAATGGACTGATGATTTGAGCAAAGTAAGCTCTCTGGTATGTGGCTTATTTCTCAGAGGATTGGAGGACTTTCTATGCTTTAATAAAATTTTTAAAAGATTTATTTATTTTAGAGGGGGGAGGGGCAGAAGGAGAGAATCTTTTTTTTTTTAATTTTTATTTATTTATGATAGTCACACAGAGAGAGAGAGAGAGGCGCAGAGACATAGGCAGAGGGAGAAGCAGGCCCATGCACCGGGAGCCCAATGTGGGATTCGATCCCGGGTCTCCAGGATCGCGCCCTGGGCCAAAGGCAGGCGCCAAACCGCTGTGCCACCCAGGGATCCCCAGAAGGAGAGAATCTTAAGCAGATACCCCCTGAGTGTGGAGTCTGAAGTGGGATTCAGTGCAGGGCTCGAATTCATGACCCTGAGATCATGACCCAAGCTGAAGTCAAGAGTCAGACACCCAACCGACTGAGCTACCCCGGTGCCCCTGCTTCAGTAAATTTCCACGCCATCTACTAAAGCGTCGGCATCACTGTTGGTTCATGCAGCTTTGTAGGGTAGGAGTGGTGGCCACCCTGGACTGGCCCTCATCTGGTCTCTACCCTGACCATCCAGGGAACCTTGGGCAAATCATTTACCTTTCCCCAGACACAGTTTTCTGTCAAATGAATGGAATTGGCTATTCCATGAACCTTGGTATTCAGTGTGTGAAGAGGATTACCTGCAACACCTGGGAGCTTATTTAGAAATGCAGAGTCCCAGTCCCCATTCCAGACCTCTCGAATCAGAATCTGTATTGTAACAGAATTCCCAGGTGATTTATCCATACGTCACAGGTTGAAGTGCCTTGCTCTGGACCAGATTACTCAAATGTGTCCGTAAACCAGCCACATAAACATCGCCCTGAAATAGAAGTTCATTAGAGATAGGAGTTCATGGGCCCCAGACCTAGTGAATTGTATCTCTGAGGGTGGGGACTGGGAGCCTGTGCTTTCATAACCTCTCCCGGTGATTCTCACACTGACCTTTGAGAAGGGCTGACGCTCATGTCTAAGATGGTTCTAGCTGAGGCTCGGCGGTGGAGCAGCTGTTACATGCAAGAGCTTATTCTGCGCTGCTTTCCTGCACTCACACACCAGCACTTCACAGCAATTTTGTGATTTTATTTTCTCCTTATCTTTGCTGAGTTGAAAAGAAACTTAAAGGGAAGTTTAAGAGAAGTGAAGTGGGTTGCTCAAGAGCTTCCTTTCACACCGTGCCTTGGAATATTGATGTTTCTGGCAAACTCAGTGAACTGCTACAGGGTAATAAAACTCTTCGTAAATATTTAACATTACCTGATTATAAATGACAGAGGCTTTTGGAACAGGTGCTGGGGTAGCTCTTGGGGGTTTTGATCAAGAACCTCTTCTCTTTTACTGTTCACTGTTTTCATTAGATAATACATTCATATAGTTTTAACATCTTGTTAAAAAGGACTATACTGAAAGTTTTTCTTTTCCATAACCACCCAGTACCCTTCTCTCCTAGGCAACTGTTTTTAGTTTATTGAGCCTAATCTAATTAAGGCTGATCCTTGGGATAGCTAAGGAATCTCCTTATATATGGCTGCCCTCATGACTCCCAAAATCTCTGGATTTGCCCTATGCACATTTTTCCAATTCATTTTATCACTCTGACAAAAAGTCCTCCAAATGACAGATGAATGTATTTGCTTCTTAAGCACCCTCTTTAAAGGATGCACTATTTCTGGGAGGTTCTGAACTGCCAATCATTCATACTTCAGTGTGAATTTTTCTAATATAGAGTTTATGCAGATACAGGTATGCACAAGTGTACATATTTTATATAGTATATTTATATATACTTGTATATGATTGTATTTGCATGAATAAACTGTTTTATACATATATGTATGTGTATATATGTATATATATGTTTATATGTGTATATATATATATATATACACACACACACAATGCTTTGCTACCTCTGCTGAACACAATTTACAGAATAAAATACGTACTTCTGTGTGTTGCTTGTTTCCCTGAATATCATGCTATTCCTTTGTGTGGTGAACTCTCTCAGGCTGTATCCAGTCTGCTATCATAGATATTGCTTGTACATGTGGCACTTTGCAGGTGCATATTTTATATGCAGGATAGATGCCGAGAAATGGGATTCTAGGTATCTGCATTTGTAATTTAGGGAGCTATTGCCAACTTGCCCTTCATAAGATTAGTGCTCACGTGCATCTCCACCAGCTTTGGATGAAAAGTTACAGTTTTCCCACATCTTTGCCAATGCATTAAATTGTCACATCACTGGATTTTTACCAATCTGATAGGTGAGAAAGTGACTCAACGGAGGCTTAATTTAAATTTGTTATGAAAAGTTTTTTTTTTTAAAAAGATTATATTTATTTATTTATTTGAGAAAGAGAGAGAGAGAGAGAGAGAGAGAGAGAGAGAGAGAGAGAATATGAGAATGAGCAGGGGTAGGGGCAGAGAGAAGCAACCTCTCTGCTGAGTGCAGAGCCTGATGCAGGGACTCAATCCCAGGACCCTGAGATCATGACCTGAGCTAAAGTCAGATGCTTAACTGACTGAGCCTCCCAGGTGCCCCTGTTAAGAAAAGTTTTAAACTCATGATATGTTTAAGGACCATTTATTTTTCTATAGTTGACTTACTCATATTCTTTTCTTTGTTTTTAAAATTAGGGCAGCCCGGGTGGCTCAGTGGTTTAGCACTGCCTTCAGCCCAGGGCCTGATCCTGGAGACCCAGGTTCAAGTTCCACGTCAGGCTCCCTGCATGGGGCCTGCTTCTCCCTCTGCTTATGTCTCTGCCTCTCTCTCTGTGTCTCTCATAAATAAATAAAATCTTAAAAAAATTTAATTAAATTACTTTTTTTGTTTTATTGAAATATAATTAACATACATTGTTATAAAATTTAAGGTATATAGCATAATGGTTTGACTTATATATGCTATGAAACAATTACCATAATAAATTTATTTATTTTTCATTTGTTTTAAAAATTTAAATTCTGGGGCAGCCTGGGTGGCTCAGCGGTTTACCGCTGCCGCCTTCAGCCCAGGGCCTGATCCTGGAGACCCAGGATCGAGTTCCATGTCAGGCTCCTGCATGAAACCTGCTTTTCCCTTTGCCTGTGTCTCTGCTTCTCTCTCTCTCTCTTTCTCTCTCTCTCTCTGTCTCTCATGAATAAATAAATAAAATCTTTATTTTTTTTATTTTTTTTATTTTTTATTTATGATAGGCACGCAGTGAGAGAGAGAGAGAGAGGCAGAGACACAGGCAGAGGGAGAAGCAGGCTCCATGCACCGGGAGCCCGACGTGGGATTCGATCCCAGGTCTCCAGGATCACGCCCTGGGCCAAAGGCAGGCGCTAAACCGCTGCGCCACCCAGGGATCCCATAAATAAATAAAATCTTTAAAAAAATAAATAAAAATTTAAATTCCAGTATAGTTAACATGTAGTGTTATATTAGTCTCAGGTATACAATATATTAATATATATTAATATATTAATTCAATAGTTCTATATATTACTCAATGCTCATCCACAATAAGTATATTCTTAATCCCCTTCACCTATTTCCCCCATTCCCCAACTGTGATAACCACCAGTTCTTTATAGTTAAGAGCCTTTTTGTTTTGTTTTGTTTTGGTCTCTTTTTTTTCTTTGTTCAGTCTTTACTTATTTTTTTAAAAATTTATTTATTTATGATAGTCATCAGAGAGAGAGAGATAGAGAGAGAGAGAGAGGCAGAGAGAGAAGCAGGCTCCATGCACCGGGAGCCCGATGTGGGATTTGATCCCGGGTCTCCAGGATCGCGCCCTGCGCCAAAGGCAGGCGCTAAACCGCTGCGCCACCCAGGGATCCCCTTTACTTATTTTTAAAATTGGATGGTTGGCTTTTTCTTTTTTCTTTTTAGGAAGTGATTATCTATTAGGGAGCTTAGTCTTTTGCCTTTGATACAAATTGTGTCCAGTTTAGCATTTCTTTTTTTTATATAAATTTTTTTAAATTTATGATAGAGAGAGAGAGAGGCAGAGACACAGGCAGAGAGAGAAGCAGGCTCCATGCACCGGGAGCCCGACGTGGGATTCGATCCTGGGTCTCCAGGATCACGCCCTGGGCCAAAGGCAGGCGCCAAACCGCTGCGCCACCCAGGGATCCCAGCATTTCTTTTATTTTGTGGATTGTTTATTTGTTTTGCATGCCTGAATTTTTATTTTCATGTAGTCAAATCTGTCAGTCTTTTACAGCTTCTGAATGTTGACTTATGGGTACAAAAGTCTTTCCCACTTCAAGATAACAGGACACGTCCTTTATTTTCCTCTATTATTTTAACACTCAAATATTGATGCATTTGGAATTTATTCTGATGCATGCTATGAGGTATAAATCCAAAATCCCCCATCCCATTGCCTATCTCTTCCCTGCTAAAATGAGAAGCTAAGCTTTTTTCTCATGGTCTATGGGTCTCTTTCAGAATTAGCTAGTCTTTTCCATTGGTTTCTGTCGATTTATATTCATTAATTTTTCCACAGTTTTGCTTGGTAAGGTTTATAATATTTTAAAAAATATTTAGTATATGGAATTGCTGTTCCCCATATTTTTTTTTGTTCCCCATATTTTTAGTACATTTTGGGCTATTCTTGCTGATTTGTTTTTCTATTTGAACTTTAAAATCTTTTTATTAAGATTTACTTATTTATTTGTGAGAGACACAGACTCAGAGAGAGGCAGAGACACAGGCAGAGGGAGAAGCAGGTTCCTCGCAGGGAGCCTGATGTGGGACTCCATCCCGGATCCCAGGATCACAACCTGAGCCGAAGGCAGGCATCCACCCGCTAAGCCACCCAGGCATCCCTGAACTTTAAAATCTAATATCAAATTACACGCACATAGTTGGTGTTTTTATTGAAATTGCTTTAGTAAAAATTGAAGTATAACACACATACAAGAAAGTGAATGAATTTAAGTATACATCATGATAAATTATCACAAAGCAAACATAGTAAACTGTTACCCAGATCTGGAGCATAACCAGTGTGCAGAAGCCCCCTAACCTCTTATGAAAAGTAATCATCATCTTTATTTCTTTTTTTAAATTTTATTTATTTGACAGAGAGAGTACAAGCAGGGTGAACAGGAGAGGGAGAAGTGGGCTCCCTGCTGAGTAGGGAGCCTGATGCAGGACTCAATTCCAGGATCTTGGGATCTTGACCTGAGCCAAAGGCAGATTCTTAACCGACTGAGCCACCCAGGCACCCCATAATCCTCATTTCTTATGCTATAGATTGGTTTTTAAAAAGGCTTTATATACATGTACTATTTTGCTCAACATTATAACATTATACTTGTGAGATTTATTTATCTGTTCTCCAGGTGGACGTTTACATTGTTTCCAGTTTTTTTTTTTTAAGATTTTATTTATTTATCCATGAGAGACACACAGAGAGAAAGGCAGAGACATAGGCAGAGGGGAGAAGCAGGCTCCATGCAGGGAACCCAATATGGGACTCGATCCCAGAACCCCAGGATAATTCCCTGGGCCAAAGGCAGACGCTTAACCGCTGAGCCACGCAGGCGTCCCTCCAGGTTTTTTTTTTTTTTTTTTAAGATTTTATTTATTTATTCATGATAGATATATATGTAGAGAGGCAGAGACATAGGCAGGGGGAGAAGCAGGCTCCATGCAGGGAGCCGGACGTGGGACTCCATCCCGGGTCTCCAGGATCACACCCTGGGCAAAGGCAGGCGCTAAACTGCTGCGCCACCCAGGGATCCCCACCTCCAGGGTTTTAAAAAAAGATTTATTTATTTGAGAGAGAGAGTGTGCATATGTGAGTGGGGGGAGGGGCAAAGGAGCATGGAGCCTGATTCGGGGCTACTATCCCAGGACCCTGAGCTGAAATCAAGAGTCAGCCACTTAACCAACTGAGCCACCCAGGCACCCCTGTTTGCAGCTTTTGGCTGTCATGAATAATGCTGCCACGAATAATGCTGCCACAAACAGCTTTTGATGTAACAGAGGGCTTTTGGTGCCCATATATACACATTTCTGTTGGATATTTACTTAGGAATGTCTGGGCCATGGGATATGCATGTGTTCAACCTGAGAAAACATTGCCAAACTGTTTTCAAATAGATATGTAACTATTTGCCCTCCTTCCAGTGGTGTCTGCAAATTCCCATTATTCTACATCCTTGTGAAACTTGGTTTTGTTGGTCTCTTAAATAGTATTCATTCTGGTGTATGTTGTGGTAATTAATTGTGGTTTTAATTTTCACTTCTCTAATGGCCAATGAATTTGAGCACTTTAAAAATATACGTGTTGGCCATTTAAATATCCTCTTTTGTGAAGTGTATTGAAATTGCTTTAAATTTGCACATTAACTTCATAGAAGGGACATTGAATCTTCCTATCCCAGAATATGGTATATCTTTCCATAAAAAAATCTTCTATGTCCTTCAGTATTGTTTATAATTTTTTAGTAAATAGCTTGTATATTTTTGATAAGTTTATTTCTAGACATTTTATCTTTTTTGTGGAGTCTTCTCTATTGCTTGTAGTAGTTTCTCAGTCAATTCTCTTGTATGGAATTCATACCGTATATAAATGGAAGCGATTTACCTCTATCCAATTCCTATATCTCTAATTTTTTTAGGTTATTTAATTGCACTGATTAGTACCTTCTGTATAATGATAGTGGGCACATGTGGATGTGCCCTGACTTTAGTGGGAATGCTTTTGGGGTCTTCCAGTTAAGCACAGTGCTGGCTTTTATCTGAATTTTATATGCCTTATCATGTTACAGAATTATTCATCACATCCTACTTTAATGAGGATTTTTATTTTATATATATATTTTAAAAAGATTTTATTTATTTATTCATGAAAGACACACACATAGAGAGAGAGAGAGAGGGAAAGAGAGAGAGGCAGAGACACAAAGGAGGCTCTATGCAGGGAGCCCGATGTGGGACTCAATCCCGGGTCTCTAGGATCAGGCCCTGGGCTGAAGGCGGCGCTAAACCACTGAGCCACCCAGGCTGCCCAATGAGGATTTTTTTTATTTATTTATTTATTTATTTATTTATTTATTTATTTATTTATTTATTTATCCGTCCAATGAGGATTTTTAAAATCAGAAAATGGTATTGAGTTTTGTCAAATATTTATTACATTTATGGCTCTCCTAGGACCTATTATTAAGTTGTATTAAGAGGTTTCCTAGTATTGAACCATTCTTGCACTCCTGGAATAAATGCCCCATGGTCTTTTATTTATTTATTTAAAATTCCCCATGGTCTTTTAATGGTGCTATGCCACTTTGCTGGAGAAGCTTTGTTGACTAAGCCAACTGCCACTGTGAACTCCTTATAGAATCAGTACATTTGGGCTGAAGTGGCCTTTACTCAAGTAAGGAATTATTAGTTTCTCTTCCAGGAAACCCAGCTCCAATCTCTTTCTTGGTGTAATGGGCAACAGAAACTGGAGTTGGAGCACCTGGCTGTCTCAGTTAATAGAACATGTAGCTCTTGATCTTGGGGTTATTAGTTCAAGCCCCAAATTGGGTGTAGAGCTTACTTTAAAAAAAAAAAAAAAGAAAAGAAAAAGAAAGAAACTGGGGTTTTCCACAAATTTAGGAAAAACTGCATGATTCTTATCTCAGACTTTTTATGTTTAGCTCCATTGTTGTTTTGATTAATTTCAAAACAAAACAAAACATATCAAAACCCCACAAAAAATGTAGCTAAGCAATCTTTATTCTATTATAGTCAGTTTTGTTTATGTAATACTTTAGAGGATGTTGCAATATGCTTTCAGAAACTCTGGGCTATTATAAACTTGGGACTCACTGCCCTAAGTTTTCTCAGAAAGGGGTGAAAAAGTTAAAAGAGTCTGGGTCTGTAACAAAGAAAAATCTTTGGGTTCTTGGTCACTGGAGGGATGGAGTCCCCAAGCCATAGAAGAGGTATCCACTTGGCAATGCAGCCTAGTGGTTAAGACTGAGCTTCTAGTCCCTATTCTTTGGTTTACTACCTGTGTGATCTCAGACAAGTTACTTCATCCCTCTGGTCCCTGGTTTCCTCATTGGAAAGTGAGGATGAGAACAGTTCCTACTTCTAGCCTCATTATAAGAAGTCAGTGAGTTTAATACATGGCAAGCTCTTTGCAGTAAATATGGAGGAGACTGAGTAGGGATTAAAACATCCAGTGGGGATCGAGCCAGGTGGTCCCTGCATTCAGTGACCTTTCTGACCCTCACTGACCTTAGTCCTCATGCAGATACCTGCAGGGTGTGCTTAGACAAGTGACCAGCAAGTTCTCAAGGTCAGGGGCTTTTAAGATGAAACAAAATATGAAGAAAAATAATCTTTTTGTCAGTGTCTGGGCTACAGAAGGCAGAGGAACGAAAGATTCCTTAAAGTTGACATTTCAGCTAATACATACGTGGGCTAAGGAAGAAGAGCTGGCCTAACACTCTTGGCTCCTGATCAGGTTTTTCTGCAGCCTTTACTTCCAAGACTTAGAGCTCCCTCAAGTGTGGGCTAGTTCGCTTTTGAATGCAGAGTCTGCAAGGTGGCTCTCTTGGGTAGCACTGCCCATACACAACTATAGTATCTGTTTTTGAGAGGGTGTAGGGGACATTTTTGCTGTGGGCAAAGGGGACAGCTTCTCATGGTGGATGAGTATGAAGGAAGTGAGGAGGGTCCAGCTGGGTAATGTCTGGGCTCTCCCACTGAGCAGCATTGGGCTGGCTCTCCATCAGGTGTGAAGCAGGAGCCAGGTTGGAGCCTTCAACACTAGCCTACTGTTTCCTTTTTTAAAAAATGTTTTATTTATTTATTTATTTATTTATTTATTTATTTATTTATTTATTCATTCATTCATTCATTCATTCATTCATTCAAAACAGAGAGACAGAGGCAGAGGCAGAGGGAGAAGCAGGCTCCATGCAGGGGGCTTGATGTGGGACTCGACCCTGGGACCGTGGGATCATACCCTGAGCCAAAGGCAGATGATGCTCAACCACTGAGCCACCCAGGCATCCCTAGCCTGCTGTTTCCAATGAGCTATTTAAAAATTTTTATTTTTTAAAAAAATTTTTTTTAAAGATTTATTTATTTTATTCAGAGAGAGACTGAGAGGCAGAGACACAGGCAGAGGGAGAAGCAGGCTCCATGCCGGGAGCCCGACATGGGACTCGATCCCAGGTCCCCAGGATCACACCCCAGGCTGCAGGCGGCGCCAAACCACTGTGCCACCGGGGCTGCCCTATTTAAAAACTTTTAAATTGAAGTATAATTTACTTAAAATGCTCAGGCTTTAAATGTTCCATTTGATGGTATATTGTTTTCCTAGGGCTACAAGCAAAGTACCACAAACCTAGTGGTTTAAAAGAACAGAAATGTGCTCTCTCACAGGTCTGGAGCCAAAATCAAGGTGTCAGCAGGGCCATGATATCTGTGAAGGAAGGAGGAGGATCTTCCATTGCCTCTTCCTGGCTTCTGGGGGCTGCAGGCTGTTCCTGGCATTTCTTGGCTTGTAGACATACCATTTCAATCTCTGTCTTCATCATCACATAGTATTCTCTCACTCTTCATATAAGAACACTAAGTCATTGGATTAAGACCTACCCCTAACCTGGTATGACCTTACTCTGACTTAACTAATTGTATCTGCAAAGATCCTAATTTCAGATAAGGTCACATTCTGAGTTTCCGAGTGGATGTGAATTTTGGAATTGACACTATTCAATCCTGTACAGATGTTTTTAACAGTTGTGTATACCCATGATCACCACCCCAATCAAGAACTGGAACATTTCCATCATGCCCCTTTCCAGTGAATTCTTACCACCACCATCCACCCCAGACAACCACCATTCTGATTTCTGTCACCATAGGTTTTTTTTTTTTTGCCTGTTCTTGCATTCACATAAATGGAATTATGTAGCTTGTGCTCTTTTGTGTCTGTTCTTTTGCTCATAATGTGTTTAAGATATGGCCTTTTGTTTTTCTCATGGATCAGTAGGTCTTTTTTCTTGCTGGGTGATGTTCTGTTGTGTTTTTATATCCTTTCTTTTGTTGATAGACATATCGATTTTTAGTTTTTGGAACTCTATATGATTCCAAATATGAATGTAGTGGCAATGCATATTCTTGTTCATTTTCTTGTGGACATATGTTTTGATTTCTTTCTTTTTTAAAAATATTTATTTATTTATTCAGAGAGACAGAGAGAGAGAGAGAGAGAGAGGCAGAGACACAGGCAGAGGGAGAAGCGGGCGCCATGCATGGAGCCCAGCGCGGGACTCGATCCCGGGTCTCCAGGATCACACCCCGGGCTACAGGCAGCGCTAAACCGCTGCGCCACTGGGGCTGCCCTATGTTTTGATTTCTATGGGTTAAGTATGAGGAGTGGAATTGCTACATCACAGGGCAGGTATATGTTTAACCTCATTCGAATTGCCAGGCTTCCAAAATGATTGTACTGGTTTACACTCCCAAGAGTGACGTGTGAGAATTCCAGCTGTTCTGTGTCCTCATGATCTCAGCTATTTCCTTGGTGCTAATTATTTTCTTTGATGCACAGAGAGGATAACCCTCTGCAGAGGTTACCATCCCCGGTGCTGTCAGGATCAAGACCCTCCAGCTACTGACTTCTACCTCACTCCTTTTTGCTTTGCTTTGTTTTCTTTTATCCTTGTTACTCCAAGGAAGTTTACAGGTGTTGAGATCTGCTGGGGTCCCTTTTTCTACTATCCCTTTCTTCCGAGAACAGCACTGTGTGGAGCCTCCATACTCTCTTCTTCCACTCTGGAGTCTCCTTGCTTGTTGGAGGTCAAAAGCTGGAGGTTAACATTGGAGGTCAGAGTCTGTCAGAGGGTCAGCAGCAGCTTTCTTAAAGTAGGGGCTATTTAGAGCATTCAGGGGTCCCACATGACTAGTTCCACACTGGGTTTCTTTCTTCTTTCACAATCAAGTAAGTGTTTTCCTCACAGATCTCTATTGATGGTGCAAAAGCAACAGCAATAAAGGGAATCATTCAAAAATAAAAGAGGAGGCATAAGTTTTCCAAAACTCATTTTTACTGCTACTTATAATAGTGAATACTAACAATGATAAATACTGAGCAAATCTGCACTCTACACCAGCTCATGGTCTGAGCTTTCCATAATAAGAAACTTTGTAAATCCTCATATAACCCTTTGAGGGTGAAAGTTCCTATCAAGCCCATTTTACAGATGAGGAGCCTGAGGCAGGAAGAGAATCCTCACCTCTCCCACCACAAGGCAGAGCCAGAATTTGAACTAAAGTGTCTCTAGCTTTAGAGTCTGTATCCTACAGACTTTTCCTTAGAGTCCTTTTCTTCCTTAGAGTCATTTACATTTCAGAAATCTAGCCACATTTATTTAAATGGGAGATCCATTTACCTGCTCTAAATAGATAACCACAAAAATGAATGCTCCGATAACATAATTCTAAGTTCCTCTTGGTCCTCCATCACCCCCCATTTTTTCCCATGGTTTGTGCTTTGGGTTTCATATTTAAGAAAATTTTGTCCATCTCAAAGCCACAAAGATTTTCTCCTAGGTTTCAGGTTATTTTTATGCATGGCATGAGGCAAGGGTTATGCTTAATTTTCTTTTTTTGTCTAAGGATGTCCAGGAGTTTCTGCAGTATTGGTTGAAAAGACTTCCTTCTCCTATTTTCTCAATCTGGTTTTTCTCAGTAAACAGGAGGGTTAATTCAGAGTTGCCACAAGGAGAAAAAGGTATAATCATTTTGTACACCCATTGGCACATGGTCAGCGCTCAATAGCAATTAGTTCTCAGATTATGCTAACTACTTTCCTGTGGTTTGGAAGTAAGCTATTTCCAGTGTTCTTTCTTCAAATGTAAATAGCAATGCAGTGGATATTCCAGGCACACAGCTCGCCCCTTATGGATCTTTATCAGTACTACAAGCTAGCTAGTGTTAGAAGTGTTTGGATCCTTGCCCTCTGATGGAAGCTGTGCATTTCCTTGCCATTAGTTCTGCTTCCAACCAAAGGGAGCTTCTTGGGAGGGTTAAGGATCGCAATCATTGTCTTTCCTGAGAAAACTTTTCTGCCTCTGGACCTCCATTCACCCCTGGTGATCCCCTGGTTGGTGGTTTCTCCTCTTCGGCCATACACACTTTCCAATGATGCTGTTTGTCCTCATTTATTTCCCTCTTGCCTCCGCCACCACCCTGTGTGCCTCTTACCAGAACCACAACTTACTAGATCCCAGCACGGGAGGCTTAGTACAGCAGTGACTGAACGAACGGTGCCCTAGTACTGCTGCTGGCCGTGTGGACCCCTCTGAAGTGAGCCTTCTGACAACAGTGTGCTTGGAGCACCAGTGGCTGGTGTTACCGCTGCTTCCATGGCACCTCAGCATTTCCAGCTTCTTCTAGGTGAGGGTATTGCAGCCCTGGTTAATGTTAGATGGTGTTACAGGGTACCTGGCTGATGCATTAAGTAACGTTGAATCCCAGAGGGAGGAAATTACTTTTCTGTTTGTTTTTTTTCCCCCCAAGCCCTTCTTACTTATCTAGGAAGGGTTTCTCAGCCTCAGTGCTATTGACATTTGGGGCCAGACAATTCTTTGTTGTGGGGAGCTGCCTTGTGCATTGTAGGATGTTTATAGCATCTCTGGCCTGTATGCATTAGGTGCCAGTAGCACCTCCACCCCCAGTTGTGACAACCAAAAATATCTCCTGACATTGCCAAACATAACCTGGGAGACAGAATCCAGCTCCTGGTTGAGAACTACTGCTTCAGGGAAAAAAACTCAGTCTGTGCTAATATATTTTATTATTTTTTTCTTTTTTACAAGATTTTATTTAAATCTTCTAAATACCCGGTTAGTTAACATATGGTGTATTAGAAATTTCAGGGGTAGAATTTCATGATTCATCAGTTGTATGTAACACCCAGTGCTCATTACATCACATGCCCTCCTTAATGCCCATCCCCCAGTTACATCCCTTCCCATTCCCTTCCAGCAACCCTCAGCTTGTTTCTTATAGTTCTCTAACCCTTGCTAATCTCCCTTTTCCAAAAAGAGCAGATCCATAGCTCAGAGCCTTTAGCAGGCAGTTTTCTCACTAGAGTTTAATTACATTTATTTTTGCTTTCCTTGATATTGCCTTTTCTTTTCTTTTCTGTAAGATTTTATTTATTCCTGAGAGAGACAGAGAGAAGCAGAGACACAGGCAGAGGGAGAAGCAGGCTCCATGCAGGGAGTCCGATGTGGGACTTGATCCCGGGTCTTCAGGATCACGCCATGAGCCAAAGGCAGGTGCTCAGCCGCTGAGCCACCCAGGCATCCCAATATCACCTTTTCATTTTTGCAACTGACAACTGTTTTTCTCCTAATGAAAGTGTTATAAAGTTTTCTTGACAAGTTAATTTGAGTGAATATAGAGAAATATGTCTCACTATATGTAAATATGGTCCAAATAGTGTTGTGCTAGGTACCCAACTCTAGGGGAGAGGCTAGGTAACACATCTTCCTGTCTCAGCACTTCGATCAGCTGTAGTACTGGGCAGGTATTCATGTTCTGTTTCATCTAAGACAATATACCTGGAAGCTTGGAAGTTCCCCTAGAGATCTGGCATGGGTGCCAAGCCTCCCAGTTGCTGCTATTAATCATTATATACCTGTGACACCTGCCAGAAGTACACTGCTTGCTGCAAGCATTTGGTCTGCGAACCCAGGAGTGAGTCTTGATAAAATCTTCCAGGTAACTTTGGATAAGTGTGAAGGCAGTGCATGTGTGGATCCCATCCAGTTTTGTCTGGGAAACAGGCATTTGAAAACAGATCACACAGGCCTGGAGCCGTTCTGATTTCATAGAGAGGTCAGATGTGGGAGGAAAGCACAATATTTCATTCATATCAGACATCTTGGCAAAACTGCTGATTTGCTTGCCTTGTGGGAAAGTCTTGATCGGAAGGATAGTAAAGTAAGTGGGAATATTACAGTTAGCAACCCTTAATGAATTAATGGGTCTAGGCATTGAGCATCAGCGGCCGTCAACATCAGAAAAGAATGATTATCAGATATTACATACCTCCTGTTGAAATAACCCAATTCCACTTATGCTGGTAGGGAGGAGTTTGAGTTTGAGCCTGATCCAACTGCCAATGTGCAGAAACAAAGGACAAGGACCATACTGAATTATATGATGAGTGTGCAATCAGCAAAATCTGGACTGGAGACATTCTACAGAGCAAATATCCTGCGTTGTTCAACAGATGAATTGTAAGGGGAAGAATGGGATGGAAGGGAAATCCCATAGATTTAAAGAGACTTAAACGATACATGAAATTTTAAAAAAGACAAAGTTTAAAAACTATAGTGTTGAGGGATGCACACTTGATAAAGTGTCCTGGGTGAAGCCATAAAGAAACCAACAAGGTGAGTGCTGTCATAGGATGGTGGTTACTCTTAGGAGGGAGCTGTGATTGGGATAGGTCTCATGGAGGGGCTTCTGGGGTACCTGGCCAACATTTATATTCTTGATTTGGTGGTAGTTCCAAGGCATGATTGTCTTATAATAATTGGTTAAATTGTACATTTGTTTTATATTATCTATAACTATGTTTTATTTTAAATATTTTATATTATTATTATTAAGTATTCTCTACACCCAATATGGGGCTCAAACTCACAACCCCGAGATCAGGAATCATATGCTCTACTGACTGAGCCTGCTAGGTGCCCCTATCTGTGTTTTATTTTATTTTTTTAATTTTTATTTATTTATGATAGTCACACACACAGAGAGAGAGAGAGAGAGGCAGAGACATAGGCAGAGGGAGAAGCAGGCTCCATGCACTGGAAGCCCGACGTGGGATTCGATCCCGGGTCTCCAGGATCGCGCCCTGGGCCAAAGGCAGGCGCTAAACCGCTGCGCCACCCAGGGATCCCTGTGTTTTATTTTAAAATAAAAAGTTTTTAGGGGTGCCTGAATGGCTCAGTTGGTTAAGTGCCTGCCTTCAGCTCAAGTCATGATCTTGGGGTTCTGGGATTGAGCCCTGCATCAGGCTCCCTGCTCAGTGGGGAGTCTGCTTCTCCCTCTGCTTCTCCTTCTGTCCCTCCCCCAGCTCATGCTCTCTGTCAATCTCTCTCTCTCTCTCAAATCTTAAAAAAAAAAAAATATATATATATATATATATAAATAAATAAAAATAAATTTAAAAATTTAAAAGAATTAAAAAAAATCTCAAAAAGAATAAAAAGATAAACTAATTTAAAGATGGGTAAAGAACTTGAATCGACATTTCTCCAAAGAAGATATACAAATGGCCACTAAGCACATGAAAAGATGCTCAACATCTTTAGTCATAAAGAAAATGCAAGTAGAAACCGCATAAGATATCATTTCACACTGACTGACGGGTATAATAATAATAATAATAATAAAAAGATAATAACAAATGTTGACAAGAATGTGGAGAAATCAGAACCCCCATTCTCTGCTGATGGGATATATGAATATAAAATGGTGTAGCTGCTTTTGTTTTTTTTTTTTTTTAAGATTTTAATTTATTTATTCATGAGAAACAGAGAGAGAGAGAGAGAGAGAGGCAAAGACACAGGCAGAGGAAGAAGCAGACTCCATGCAGGGAGCCTGACGTGGGACTCAATCCCGGGACCCCAAGATCACGCCCTGGGCTGAAGGTGGCACTAAACCACTGAGCCACCCGGGCTGCCCGGTGTAGCTGCTTTTGGAAAACAACTGGCTCTTCCTCAGAAAGTTGAACATAGAGTAACCAATATGACCCGGCAACTCTATTCCTGGGAATATACCCAAGAGAAGACATATATCCACACAACAACTTGTACATGGGTATTCATAGCAATATTATTCATTCAATATTATTCATTGTTATTCAGCCTCCCAGTGAAAACAACCCAGATGTCCATCACCTGATGAATAGAGAAAATGTGGTATATCCATACAATGGAATATTATTTGAGAATAAAAAATGAAGTGGTAGTCTCAGTGGTCAGATGGTGGTTGCTGCAGAGCACCATGTGGTAATGATGGCAACAGAGCCAGAGCTGCTCCAAGATGAAGTGAAGAGGGAAGCAAAGTCTATCAAGGAAAAAGAAAATGCAAACTATGCCAAGAAAGATTACAATGAAGCTTATAACTATTATACAAAAGACATAGATATGTGTCTTAAAATTGTTAGCTAAAGTGAGACTCGAGTAGATGCTCGAGCAGACTTGATGATGCTCAGAAGTTTCCAGGAAGCTCTGGGAGATGCATTGGCAGTGAGGCTGAATGACAGTTTTGTCTGGTGACATCTATGGAAAGGCAAATGCCCCCATCTTAGGGAATGCCATGACAGCATGTCATAATTTCTAGAGTGCCCTAGAACTGGATCACAGAAATGTTCAGGCACAACAGAATATATATGAACATGAGAAAAGACAGAAACAGATTTTGAGAAGCAGGATTTTTGGAAAATGGTTTTCTGCATAGACTATGCCCTAGAATTTGCCCTGCCTGCCATTGCTTCAAAATCACCAAAGCAGAATATTTAGCAATGCTGGATCAGTATCCAGGAGCGGTCTGCAGCCAGCGACATTCCACCAAATCCACGTTCTGTATGTACAAGGCCTCTGCCTTTGTTAAGAAGACCGTATGGAAAAGGCAGTTCAGTTTTTTGCACAGGCTCTCAGGATGGCTCCTGACCACAAAAATGCCTGCCTTGCTTGCAGAAATGCCGAAGCACTTAAAGCAGAGAAAGAAGATGGGAATAAAGCATTTAAAGAAGGAAATTCGAAGCTGGCCTATGAACTACACACAGAAGCCCTGGGGACAGACCCCAATAATATAAAAACAAGTGCCGAAGTCTACTGTAATTGGGGGATAGATCATTCCAAGCTTAGGAGACTAGTGGTGCAATAGAAGATTGCACAAATGCAGTGAGGCTTGATGCCACTTAATTAAAAGGCTCCTTGAGAAGAGGTCAGTGTTACATGGACACAGAACAATTTGAAGCAGCAGCACAGGACTGTGGAAAAGCATATCAGGTGGAGAAAACAGAACATACACAGCATCTAAAAAAAAATTCACAGCTGGAGCTGAAGAAAGGTAAGTAAAGAGGAGTGCGAGATTCTGGGAGTGTACATGGATGCCTCTGAGGACGAGGTCGAGAAAACTTAGCAGAAGTGAGCCTTGAGGGACGCCTGGGTGGCTCAGCGGCTGAGCGCTGGCCTTCGGCCCAGGGCGTGATCCTGGGGTCCCGGGATCGAGTCCCGCGTGGGGCTCCCTGCGTGGAGCCTGCTTCTCCCTCTGCCTGTGTCTCGGCCTCTCTCTCTCTCTGTGTCTCTCATGAATAAATAAAATCTTAAAAAAAAAAATGAGCCTTGAAGCTCCATGGAGACAGGCACAGGGGAGCCGATGCTGACCTCTAGGAGGAGGAGAAACGGTCCCCGGAGGTCAGAGGAGTGGCTCCTCTCCTCACTGAGCCAGAGGAGGACTCGCGGCGGAGCAGGCCCGGGAGCAGGGCGCGGGTGGGCTGACTCGGACCCAAACCGCGTTTCCTGGCATTCCTTGGCGGCGCGGGGCTTCAGCTTTGAAGCGGCTCGTCGGGGGGACTTTCCTTTTTCCGTTTGGGTAAAGAGAGAAAACCATCCGGCACCAGGCGGTGTGGCCTGGCTCAGCGTGACCTGGAAGGTGGACGCCGCTCCCCTCCTCTCTTCTCGCACCTTCGCGTTCTTGGGGCAGTTTCGCTCCCTCAGTTGGAAACCCTGGGCCGTGTGAGCGCCTGAAGGAAAGGGGCCTGGCTGCAAGGGAAGGGCTTTGTGCATTTTTGCTTTACTGTTTTATTTTACTTAAAAAGGCTGGAAAAGGGGTGGGGCACCTGGCTGGCTCTTGACCTCAGATCTTAAGTTCAAGACCCACGGTGGTTGCGGAGCCTACTTAAAATAATAAATCCTCTTTTTTCTTTTAAAGATAGATAGATAGATAGATAGATTTATTTATTTATTTATTTATTTATTTATTTATTTATTTATTTATTTAAGAGAGCAGAGAGGGGGGAGGAGCAGAGAGAGAGGGACAAGTAGACTCTACTCTGTGCTCAGTGTGGAGCCCACTTCTGGGCTTGATCTCACTGCTCTGAGATCATGACCTGAGCTGAAATCAAGAGTGAAATGCTTAACCAGCTGAGCCACCCAAGCACCCCAATAAAATCCTCTCTTATTTTTTTATCTATTTTTGTTTTTTTGAAGATTTTATTTATTCATGAGACACACACACACACACACACACACACACACACACACACACACATACACACACACAGGCAGAGGGAAAAGCAGGCTCCATGCAGAAAGCCCAATGTGGGACTCGATCCCAGGTCTCCAGGATCACACCCTGGGCGGAAGGCAAGCGCTCAACCGCCGAGCCACCAGGGTGTCCCTAAAATCCTCTTTTAAAAAGACAAAAAAAAAAATTGAAAATAAAATGTTCAACCCTTAAAAAAATAAAAGAGAGGGGCGCCTGCCCAGTTCAGTTGGAGGAATATGTGACTTCTGATTTCAGGTTGTGAGTTTAAGCCCCACATTGGGTATGGAGATTATTTAAAAATCAAATCTTTTAAAAAAATTAAAAACAATTTTAAAAGGGAATGAAGGTTTTTTTTTTTTTTAAGATTTTATTTATTCGGGATCCCTGGGTGGCGCAGCGGTTTAGCGCCTGCCTTTGGCCCAGGGCGCGATCCTGGAGACCCGGGATCGAATCCCACGTCGGGCTCCCGGTGCATGGAGCCTGCTTCTCCCTCTGCCTGTGTCTCTGCCTCTCTCTCTCTCTCACTGTGTGCCTATCATAAGTAAAAAAAAAAAAAAAAAAAAAAAAGATTTTATTTATTCATGAGAGACACACAGAGAGATGCAGAGACATAGGCAGAGGGAGAAGCAGGCTCCATGCAGGGAGCCCGATCAGGGACTGGATCCCGGGGCCCCAGGATCATGCCCTGAGCCAAAGGCCACCCAGGCATCCCAGGAATTAAGTATTGATAGATGCCCTGTCTTAGCCTGTTTGGGCTGCCATAATAAAATGCCGTAGATTGGGTAGCTTAAAGAACAGAAATTTACTTGCTCACAGTTCTGGAGGCTGGAAGTCTGAGATCAGGGTGCCAGCATGGTTGGTTTCTGGTGTGGACTGTCCCCCTGGGTTGCAGATGGTTGCCTTCTCGTGTGCTCACACAACCTCCTCTCTGTGGGAGCATGCAGAGAGAGCGAGCAAGCTCTCTGGTGGCTCCTTAGAAAGGCACAAATCCCATCATGGGAGCTCCACCCTTGTGACCTCAACTACCTCCAAAATACCATCACATTAGGGGCTAGGGCTTCAGTATATGATTTTAGGGGGGCACATGGTAGGAGATGAATGAACATTGAAAGCATTCTGCTAAGTGAACAGACCATATGCCATATTACTCCATTGATAAGAGATGTCCAGAAAAAGCAAATCCATAGAGATAGAAAGCAAATTAGTAGTTACTTGACAGGGGCTGAGTAGGGGGAGGAAATAAACAGAGACTGCAAATGAATACAGTTTATTTTGGGGATGATGAAAATGTTGTGGAGTTAGATTGTGGGTTATTGTTGCACAACTTTGTGAATCTACTAAAAAAAGAATCCCACTGAGTTATACACTATAAAATGGCAAATTTTATGACGTGAATTACATCTTAATATTTTTTAAAAAAGAAAGGAAAAAACCGCAGAGACCCATCAGTCAATGGGCCTTGTTAGGCTCTAAATTCAAGCAAAGCAATTTAAAGACATTTTAAAAACAACCAGGGAAAATTGAACATGGGTTCTCTATTAGATGATATAAGGAATGATTAATTTGGGAATGTGCAATAATAGTAATGTGATTGTATTTTTTAAAATGCAGTCCTCACAACTGAACTGTGCAGAATATTCCAGCATCTACTTTCTTGCACACCCGTTCCTGTGTGAGCTTCCTAATGCCTGCTGTAAGCCATGGGGTAGACTGGGGTGGTGTGGGAGAGGCACATTCTCAAACTCATCACCTTCCCCCATGAAAGGAGGAAAGGGGGAGAGAGAGAGAGAGAGAGAGAGAGAGAGAGAGAGAGAGAGAGAAGGGTGCCTTGGGCTGTCGCAGGTGTGGGGAAGGCCACTGTCTCAGGCAGACTGCTCTCAGGCCACTGGTCTGGCCTCATTGGCTGGGGAGAGGCCCTGATTCTGGGGCCCTGTGAGCAGCTGGGTTGTGCTACCCCAAAGGCTCTAGCTCCTGTGTCATCAGGTGACTCCCACTGGTGACCTCCTTAGCTTTCACACATTTCCTCCCCTTTGGAGGAGTTCAAGAGCTAGAACCACAAAAGAAACCCAGGTTCAGGACTGTGTGGTGTGTGGAAAGGTGACTGTGACCGGTGTCTTACTTTCGTGGCTTCTCCATGGGGGTCTAGGGGGTCCAGGATGTGTGGTGGAGTTCAGTACTGAAGGCCCTTCTGGGAGATTTCTGAGTGAGGAGGCTGCCCAGAGACATTAGGGGGGCACAGGTGGGGGGCAGAACCTGATTCTGCCCTGCGAATGGGAGCCGGAGTTCTCGGTGGAGGTGAGCCCCAGGGGCGGGAGCAGGCCAGCAGCAGAAGCCCTCTGGGCAGCAAAATGCCTGCGGGCTGGCCCAGGAGATGGAAGCTTCTGTCCACATCAAAACCGGGATGCAGAAGCCAGTAGTGATTATTTTTAATCATCAAAAACTGGAAACAACTCAGATACCCCTCAGCTGGTGGCTGTAGGATGGAACAGTACTCGGGAAGCGAAGTGAGCGACCCACTACCACAACTGCCTCGCTGAATCCCAGATGCAGTTTGTCAAGTGAAAGGGGCCCGCACACAAGGGCACTCACGTTGTGTCTGTCTGGCTTTCTGGAAAAGGCAAAATGGTGGGACAGGACACAGATGAGTTATTGCATGGGGGTGGGGGTAGGAGGAGGGGCCGACCACAAAGTGGCGGAGAGAATGTTGCACACGGATGGAAATGTTTTATATCTTGATTATCGTAACAGTTATACAACTCTTGAGTTTTTCAAAAGTCCTAAAATTGTACACTAAAAAAGTGAATTTTACTGTATGTAAATTATACTTCAATAAGCCTTTATTTTTTTTAAAAAGATTGTATTTATTAATGAGAGACACAGAGACACAGGCAGGGACACAGGCAGAGGGAGATGCAGGCTCCATGCAGGGAGCCTGATGATGTAGGACTTGATCCCAGGACTCCAGGATCATGACCCGAGCTGAAGGCAGATGCTCAACCATTGAGCCACTCAGTGTCCCGAAAAAATGAGATTTTTATGGCCCAGCAAGATTCAATGGTGAGGATTCAATGAATATGAAGGCCTGAGCCCTGGGCCTCACCCATAGTGAGTACTCAGGAAAGGCAATCTCATTATTATCATAGGCTTGCTAAATTTAGCAAATAAAAATACAGGACTTCTGCTTAATTTAGAATTAAATAATTATTTAAATAACATGGAATCATTAAATCACAATTTTTTTCGTGTAAGTATGTCCCGTGCAATATTTGGAATATACTTATACTAAAAAGTACTATACACAATTATTGACATAATTATACAAAAAAATATGTATTGTTGGTCTGAAGTTCAAATTTAACTGGGTACCTGGTGTTTCGTCTGTCCCCCTGTTAAGAGGGACAGGGATTTGGGGAATAGGAGATTGGGACTAAGCCCGAAGGTGAGTAGAGAGATGAATGCTGCGCTGTTTTAACCTCCTGGCAGCCTGAGCCATGTAGGTACTTGACCTGCATGCAACCTCACCTCCTTCAGGAAGCGTCCTTGATTTAACCCGTTCAGCCATTCATTCCTTAGTCCTGCTTTTTGTTCAGACCCACGGCTGCCAACTGGTGTCATCGTAACTCACGCCTGGGCCAGTACTGCCCTTGGGATGTTCTGAAGTCATTTCTTGTGTACAGGCCTGTTTCCCCCAGTAGCCAGCCTCCGGGGCAGGGCTGCGCGCCTCCGGCCTTCCCGGGGGTCCCTGGCAGCAGTGGGCGCAGCGCACACAGACTCCCGGTGCCTGCGGCTGATGGCTGAGTGGCAGCACGGCTCTTACATAACCAGTTTCTCTCCTCCTTTCTCTTTCCAGAGCCAGATTTCACATTGAGCAGCTGCAGACGGAGAAATCAGAGAAAGCGCAACCCAGCCCCAGATTCCGAGGGGACTGCTGGGGACTCTCTCCTCTTGCTCAAGAGGGAAGATCCCGAGGCCAGAGTCTCAGGCCAGGTCCTGGCTGCCATGGGACTCGCAGCTGCTGCCCCCCTGCTGCCCTCCACACTGCCAGGCAGATAAGGGCGGGCACTGCCCCAGGAGCACCTGCTGCCCCCTGCCGGGCTGCTCTTCTGTAGCCAGCCTTTCCCCAGCTTTGGGCCACCTTTGCTGACCTGAGGCCATGTAGGCCCTGCCTGGGTCTTTGTGGATAGACACACACGGCTGGGGACACTGCCTCTGCTCTCTGGGGACACAGCGCACCACCATGCCCCGGGGAATCGCCTGGCTGCACTGTGAGTACTGGGGGTGTCTGTGGAGACGGCCAGGGGGAGGCCTTGGCCCAGAGCTGGGCTCTGCCGTAACCATGGCAACCAGGCCATTCCTGCTGGTGACAAGTTGAGATGCTTCCCAGCCTAATAGCCTGGGGACTCCCATGGCCGCCCTCTGCCCTGCCTCTGGGCGACCCCAGCTCAGACCGGCGTGCTGGATACGAGGTCTAGGCTGGGTGGGCATGGTCATGGGAGGTCAGGGGGATGGGGCAGGCACTGGGGGCAAGTGGTAGCACCACCCTCTCAGACCCCTTGCTGCTGGGGTGTACTGGGTGGGGGGCGGAGGTGCAGAGAGGATTTCTGGCCTCCCTGGGTGTGGTCAGCTGGGGGCGGGAGCTTGTGAAAGTGGGCCTCGTGACACGTGGGGCAAGTGCCGCCAGGTGCTGGAGAAGGCAGCCTGTTCCCGCTGCCCCTCCCTCCATAATAGAACAAAATTAAAAGAAAGAGAACAGTGTTGTTGGTAAAAAGAAAAATAAGTTGAAATGAGGACAGAAAGCATCTAGAAGCCTCTCAAGCCTGCTGGTGGGAGGCCAGACCAAGATCCCTTCAGACTCCAAGATTCAATTGAATTGACTCAAATTCAACACATTTTTCTGGTGCCTCCCACATGCCCACTGGAGAGTTACTGCCATGGCAACAAGGACCTGGGCTAGCTCACGCCCCTCTCTGTGATGCCTGGCATGGAGTTAGGCGCTAGGACCTGTGTGCCTAATGGACAAGGTCCGCGGTTGGATCCTGCAAGGGATCCAGCCTGGCCCTTGAAGAGGGATACTGCAAAGGGTCAGGGCATTCAGAACACACAGAAGGACCAAGACCCAGTGTTCTGGAAGCTTCCAGTCACCAGAAGCCAGAGGAGCAGCATGGATGAGGTGCCACTTGAAATAGTTTCAGAGGTGGGCAGTGTTCACACAGGTAGATGTGGGAAGGTGAGGATGTGTCCCAGGTAGAGGGAACAGCATGAGCAAAGGTTCAGCAGTGAGACCGTGAGAGGCCACACTATAGTCGGTTTGGGCTCCGATGGTGGAGGCCTTGAATGTCAGTTCATGAGACAGCAGGGAGCCCTGGAAGGTTCAAGATCCGGGGATGGGCTTTTGCCTGGGAGTTACTCTGCTTTAGGAAATCAGTCCGTGGTATTTGCTGGCCCTGCTGTCGCAACCTTCTGGGCAGGAAGAGATGAAGGTCTGTTCCGGAGATGGACGTGGGAATGGAAGGCATGGTGGAGGCTGATTGCAGGCCTTGGCAAGGATCGGCTGTGGGGTGGGAGGCAGGGAGGGGTGTAGATGAGGGGCGTGTGGATGGGCTGGGTGCGGAAAGGGATGGGCTGCCGTAACAACTTGCCACAGCTCGGTTACTTAAAACAGTGGCAATTTATTCTGTCCCAGGTCTGGAGGCCAGAGGTCTAAAACTAAGGTGTGGGCAGGGCCAGTCTCCTCTGAAGCTCTAGGGGAGGCTCCTTTCTGCCTCTTTCTGCTTCTGGTGGCACCTGGCATTCCATGGTTTGTGGTGGCGTCACTCCAGTCTGTGTCCATCTCCTCCTGGCCCTTCCCTCTCTGTGTCCTCCCCTCTTCTTATGAGGACACTGGTCACTGGATTCAGAGTGGGCCTTAATTTTACCTGCAAAGACCCCATTTCTAAATAAGGTCACATCTGGAGATCTGGGTGAGCAAGGAGTTCTGGGGGGGGGGGGATGCTGTTCAACCCTCTCCTCAGGTTCAGATTTTGTCGCTGCAGGTGGGGTTGGTAGACAAGTCCCATTTGTCCCTGCACAAGGGGCTGTCCCTCGGGAGAGCACAGCCCCTCCCCTTCCAGCCAGAGACTCCGGAAGGGATCTCCTTTCTCACTTGCTCTTTCTTCAGCCTCCTCTTCTGTCTTGGGGGTGTCTTCCTTCTGGAGGACGAGGGGGCAAGACTGGCCCCCTTCCAGAGTTGGGGGTTGCACTGGCTATGGGACCCTCTGGGGTGCAGAGCACTGTGAGGCTATGGCCATGCTGGCCCTGGGTAGTTACCGGTTTGCTGACCTGTTTCTCGGGGTGGAGGCAGCAGAAGAGGGGCTTAAATTTGGAGATGGTGGTCATTCTGCAGATCTAAAGGAAGTCTGGGTCTGGGGGAAGGCAAAGCGTCCACGGACAAAGTTTCTGGCACAGCCCATGCATGCCAGGCTGGCACGTGGTGGCTTTCTATGACTTGTTCCCTGCTAGGGGCCCACAGTTGTTGGGCCCCAAAGACCCAGACCAGGATCTGGGTAATGGCAGTGAGGGTTAGATTTCAGGGGTTGACTAGGCAGCCATGGTGACTGCCCCATAGGAAGGAGGGCCAAGTGCAGACAGAGATACTGATTTTTATTTTTTATTTTATTTAGTTTTTACAAAAGATTTTATTTATTCATGAGAGACACAGAGAGAGGCAGAGACATAGGCAGAGGGAGAAGCAGGCTCCCTGTGGGGAGCCTGATATGCAACTTGATCCCAGGACCCTGGGACCACACCCTGAGCTGAAGGCAGACGCTTAAACACTGAGTCACCCAGGCATCCCAGAGTTACTGATTTTTAAAGACAAGATGCAAAGCTAGATTTTTATGTGAAATCTCTGAACCAGCTGTGGCCCACAGTTTGCAACTGTCTCTGGAGATCAAGGGCTCTGTGAGTATCAAAGGAAGGTCTCCAGACAGGCGGCAGCAGCACCTGGGAACTTGGTAAAAATACAAATTCTCTGGGCCCACCCCAGACTTATTGAATCAGTCTGGGCCTTAACCAGCTTTCCAGAAGATTCAGATGCATGTTTCTGATTCCTTGTTCAAGATGAACCCCCAAAGTGCTCAGTACACAAGACCATGTTGTGGTTAACTGCATTACGGATTCACGTAACAGGGGCCAAGTTGTCTGGTCAAGGAGCAAGTTGAACAGATGGTGCTAGAGACAGAGATTGTGGGGGCTGGTTCAGGCAGGGGAGCGCCTGCTGGGGGGTGGTAAGGAGTCTTGGTGAGACCTTGAAAGAGGTCTGCCATTTGAGAGGAAACCCGGGGAGGGGGGCAAAATGTGAGCAAAAACCTCGAACGGGGAGTGATCTTGACCTGCAGGGGTGCCAAGCTGAGGGCCTCAGTGATTTACAGACAAGATAGAAAGCCGGCAGAAAACACTGGGACGGTTTGTGTTTATCTGTTCTTTTGTCCAAATACCAGGACAAGCACTTGGGAGGAGACAGAGGAAGCGCAAGATGAGTTGCAAATTTGCAACCTTGAAAATATATGGCTGGCGGACTTCTGTGAGAAGGGCTGGTAGGCTGCAGCCGTCTTGGGCACAGGGCTTGTGTCCACCTAGGGAGCTCCTGGTGAGGACCCAGCCAGAGCACAGGCCTGGCAGCAGGGCTGCAGGTGGAGAGGCGGCAAGGAGCAGGCCTGGCGCAGTGAGGGATTAAGAACAAAAGTCTCCCTAAATTCCAGGGAGGTAAATGGAGAAAGTACAGTCATTCCTACTCATGACCAGGTAGGGGACAAGGATGACAGCTTGCCTGGCTATTTCGGGGAGGAAAGAAAAGGAAAAAAGAAAAGAAAACAAATGATTGCTTTTGACTATAGCAATAATATAGATATTGATTATATTGATTGTAGAATATAAAGTATGTCCTAAAGGGGCACCTGGGTGGCTCAGTGGGTTGGGCGTCTGCCTTCAACTCAGGTCATGATCCTGAGGTCCTCGGATGGAGCCCCATGCCAGGCTCCCTGCTCGGTGGGGAGCAGGTTCCTCTCTCTGCCCCTCCCCTCACTCGTGCTCTCTCTCTCAAATAAAATCTTAAAAAAAAAAGTCCTACAAAATATAAAGAATATAAATGTCTCCCATAGAGATTTGGTACATTTCCCTCTAGCACACTTGCACTGCATTTCTCACGCACACACAGATGTACGTAATCCACGTCGTGCTGTACACCCAGAGGAGGGATGTTGAGTCATGCTTTTTTTTAAAAAAAAATTATTTATTTATTCATTCAGAGACACAGAGGCAGAGACACAGGCAGAGGGAGAAGCAGGCTCCATGTAGGGAACCCGATGTGGGACTCGATCCCAGGTCTCCAGGATCACACCCTGGGCTGCAGGTGGCGCTAAACCGCTGTGCCACCGGGGCCACCCAAGTCATGCTTTTTAAGACTTTACTAGGCATGGGCAGGCCGGGTGGCTCAGCGGTTTAGGGATCGAGTCCCACATCGGGCTCCCTGCATGGAGCCTGCTTCTCCCTCTGCTTGTGTCTCTGCCTCCCTCTCTGTGTGTCTCTCATGAATAAATAAGTAAAATCTTAAAAAAAAAAAAAGACTTTACTAGGCATGTCGTGAGTACTTTTCCTGTCACATAATCATATCATAAACATTCTTTGACAATGTGGTTTGTATTGGCTTCAGTCATCAATGAACATCGGGGCCATTTACAGATTCTCACTATTATTAAAGAGAATAATACTGCCACGGCACTCTTTGTCCACACAAATCTTTTGGTGATGACTCTCTTGTTTTCCTTCAGGTTTGCCCTTGAAATGAATTTAATGGGTCAAAAGATGCGAAGAAGTTTTTTAATTTTTTAAAAAAAGTCTGAGGGATCCCTGGGTGGCGCAGCGGTTTGGCGCCTGCCTTTGGCCCAGGGCGCGATCCTGGAGACCCGGGATCGAATCCCACGTCAGGCTCCCGGTGCATGGAGCCTGCTTCTCCCTCTGCCTGTGTCTCTGCCTCTCTCTCTCTCTCTCTCTCTGTGACTATCCTAAATAAATAAATTAAAAAAAAAAAAAAAAAAGTCTGAGAGAGGGATCCCTGGGTGGCGCAGCGGTTTGGTGCCTGCCTTTGGCCCAGGTCGCGATCCTGGAGACCCGGGATCGAATCCCACGTCGGGCTCCCGGTGCATGGAGCCTGCTTCTCCCTCTGCCTGTGTCTCTACCTCTCTCTCTCTCTCTCTCTCTCTCTCTGTGACTATCATTAAAAAAAAAAAAAAAAGTCTGAGAGAGTGAGGCAGAGAGGGACAGAGGGAAAGTCCCAACCAGACTCCCTGATGAGAATGGAGCCCAATGCTGGGCTCACTCTCCCAACCCTGAGGTCAGGAACTGAACTGAAGCCAAGAGTCAGATGCTTAACCCCCTGCACTAACCAGATGGGTCAAAGGATGAGAATTTTTAAGGCTTAATGGGTCAAAAGGTTTGGACATTAAGTTCACTAATAATAAAAATTTCCAGATTGCTTTCCAGGATAAGAGCACCTGCCTCACTCCTTTGCCAGAACCAAGTGTTAGGAAAAAGAAAAAGAACCCCCCCCCCTCCGCAACAACTTTCCATTTTGATACGTGAAACAT
Organism: Canis lupus dingo; assembly: GCF_003254725.2. Classification (NCBI taxonomy): domain Eukaryota; kingdom Metazoa; phylum Chordata; class Mammalia; order Carnivora; family Canidae; genus Canis; species Canis lupus. The sequence goes on from NC_064247.1 coordinate 76,759,080, forward strand.
GGCATCTGATTGTTTTATTTATTTATGTTTAATTTTTTTTATCTGATTGTTTTAATATTATTTCTTTACCTCTATTGGTGAGTTTGATTTTTTGGATACGTTTCCTGCCCATCTATGTTTTCTTTCTGCTCTGATCAGTTGGACCGTTGTTCAGAATTTTTCTAAGTGTGTTGGGTTCCGGGCAATCACAAAAGCTGTTTTTAAAGCCCCGGTGCCCCCCAGCGGTGAAGGCTGGTAATGCCTGGGAGGCGGAGCCCGTTGGCAGGCAGGCAGGCAGGCAGGCAGGCAGGCAGGCAGGGCCCGGATCCCCAGGATGAGGATGAGCACTTCGTCAGGGCTGTGGTGATTTGTGCCTCTGAGAGGGATGCCAAGATCCGTTACATCAGGGAGGATAATGGTTCCCAACAGTCACCTGTAGAGCTGGAACGAGCATCCCTATCTTCTGAACTCCCAGATGAAAACGCAGAGCCAGGCTTTGAGGACGCTCCCGCCCCAGATGCGGTGGGGGCTGAGGCTGCCCCGGGCAGGGGGCAGGGGGCTGTGCCTCCCCCTCGGGTGCGAGTGTGGGGAGGGGGAGACGGGACGCTAACCTCGGGGTGGGACTGCTGGGGTGCTGGGCCGGCTGGGGCCAGGGGCGGGCAGGACGGCTCCTGCTCACCTGGCCTTGCAGGCTCTGAGCCTGGAGCCAGGGCAAGCACCGGTGGTGGCGGGAAGGTGGCGGGAAGGTGGCGGGAGGGTGGCGGGAGGGTGGCGGGAGGGTGGCGGGAAGGCCTCCGTGGGGCTCTGCGCCTCGGCCTCCCATGGGGCGCGGGAAAGGGAGCGCACACGCACAGCTTTGCACACGCGGGGGCACGTGAAGTGGCGGGGTGCTCATGTGTTCCTCTTGCGCACGGTCCGCAGATCTCGGGCTCCTCCTTGGCATGGCCTTGGGGAACCAGGGTTTGGAGATGTGGCCCTTGACCCAGAACGAGGAGTGTGCCGTCACCGGCTTCCTGCGCGACAAGCTGCAGTACAGGAACCGCCTTCAGTACATGGTAACGGTGCAGGCGGCGCCCTGTTCCCCTTCCCGGGCCCTGGGCTCTCAGGGCGCAGGCCTTGGGCGCCCCTCCTCCGTCGCCTCGGCCCTGAGCCCCCTGGCCCCTTTCTCCTCCTTTCCCACCGTACACGCCCGTGTACCTGGCCCCCAACACACTGTCCCCTCCCCTGCCAGCCAACCCGGAGGCCTCCACCCCTGCTGCTTGGTCTGACCTTTGACCCTACCTCCACAGGGCACTCACCCCACATTGCATGAATGGGTTCCGGGAAGCCTTGGGGGAACTCCAGGAGCTTATTAGCAGAGCAGATAAGGACCTAGAAATTGGAACGCGCACCTCTGTGCAGGGTAGAGGAGCCCGGGGCCCTGAGGCTCTGGCAGCCTGCCTGTCTTCTTTTTTCTTTTCTTTTCTTTTCTTTCTTTTTCTTTCCTTTCTTTTCTTTTCTTTCTTCTTTCTTTCTTTTTCCTTTCCTTTCCCTTCCTTCCTTCCTTCCTCTTTCCTTCCTTCTTCTCAGCTTTACTGAGATGTAATTCATATACCATACTATTCACCTGTTTATGTGTATAGCTCAGTGGTTTTTAGTATATTGGCAGATCTCTGCAACCAGCACCGTAATAAGTTCAGAGTAATCTTACTTAAAATAGTCTTCCTCACCTCCAACGAATATACTTCTTTTAGGGTAGTAGGTCCCTCAAATACTTCTTGGCCTGAAGTTTCCGCCATCATAGGAACTCCATGTTTGGCCTCAGCCTGGGTCCCAGGGGAAAGAGAGTTGTCATTGTCCTGGCAGGGAGCCGAGTGCATATTCTCTATGGAAGGCCACCTCTACCATCAAAGGGCTGGTCCTTGGTCTTCTCCTCCTACATCAAGTTGTCTGGGAGTTGGGGGGACCTGTCTGAGCCATTGCTGACTCTGACCTCATGGTTTGTTCTTGTACTTCCCCAGAAACACTACTTCCCCATCAACTACAGAGTCAGCGTGCCTTATGAGGGGGTGCTCAGAATGGCCAACATCACCAGGCTGGTGAGAATCCTGTCCTGGGCTAGGGACCTCTGCCTCCTGGGACACCCCACGGACCCAGCCCAAGGCACACTGGCCTCGCCAGTCCTGTTGCCAGGGGCCTTTCCCAGCTCTGCAAGCAAGCCTGCCCTTGGTGTCGGCCCAGGGGTGCTCCATGCCCACAGTGGATGCCTGTGGTCTGCTCTTGTTGTGGGGACAAGTTGGGTGGGGGTGGTCAGGGTGGTGGCAGGAAGGGCCCAGAGCCCCGTGTCTGTGGGCTTTAATGATTTCTCCTGTCCCCACAGCAGAGGGCCCGAGTCAGCCAGCAGGAGCTGCGCTATCTGTGGGTCTGGGTGAGCCTCAGTGCTACTGAGTCGGTGCAGGAAGTACTGCTTGAGGGCCACCCATCCTGGAAGTACCTGGAGGACGTACATACGCTGCTGCTGGATGTGCAGCAGAGCCTCACGGTGAGCTGTGCAGAGGTGCAGGTGGGCAGGTTGTGTTTGCGTGTTTGTGTGGTGGCTGAGGATTGTTGAGGGAAGAGGAAAACACATAGAAAGTTTCAGCATGTCCCGAAGGGAGAGAGAAATGAGAGGAAGAGATGGCCAGTGCCCAGTGGGCGGCCTGGGCTGGAGGACTCCTGCCCTTCAGGAGCCTCAGGATGTTCCAGGCTCTGTCTCTTGCTCTGTGATCCTGGGCAAGTCACTGAAGCCAGCCAAAGGAACTCTAAAAGTTCCTTTCGGGGGAGAGGGGAGGAGGCAGGAATAGGTGGAGTGATGAAAACAGGAGGTTTTTAGGGTAATGAAGCTTTTCTGTAGACACCGTAAATGGAGGATACATGACATCATGCCTTTGTCGAAGTCCATAGCACGTACACCACCAAGAGTGAGCCCTAATGTAAACTATGGACTTCAAATAATAACAATAATGATAATAAGGTTCCTGAAGTTTGCCTGCCCAGCAGGGTTGATCTGAGGCCTCAGGGATGTGTCCTCTGAAAAGCCTGCAGAGTCAGGTCACAAGATCAGTGTGAGCCCATGCAGGCCACGTGCATTCTGCAGGACACCCCCCCCCACCCCGGTTTTGCCCTACTCCCCGATGCTAGCCATCCTCAGGAGCCTGCCCCGGGGAGCTGTGAGCTGTGGAGGGGACCAGGGTTTAGGAGCTCACCGCTGCTGGGAGTTCTGGGGACGCTTTGGTTTGGGCAGAGGCTTAGAGGCCCACTGGTCTCCTTCATGGCTCTTGTGCCCGTGGGCCATGTGAGCTGGATCTGACCTCGACCGACAGGTTTGTATCCTTGGTTTTCCTCGAGAGAGCCTGACCCTGAGTTCTTGAGAGCTGTCCACGAGGTTGTGAGTGGGCTGAGGCCTGCCCCCCACCATGCCCCCCCAGACTGTTCAGATTTAACCAGCGTTAAGTCTGTCTTCTTTCTCATGGAGTTAATGGCCTGTGACTCGCTCCAAATACGCCCAGTGTCTGGTGGGGAGTGGGCCATGGGGACAGACCCCTCCTTCCTCCCACCACACTCGCTTCTCTTTCCAAGCCTTTGTAGACTGGCTTTTCAGGATTGCTGTGACAAATTGCCAGTAACTGGTGGCATGAAACAATTGAAATTCTTCTGCCCCAGGCCTGGAGGACAGACACCCGCACTCAGGATATCAGCAAGGCCATGCTCTCTTGGAAGGCTCTAGGGAGGAAAGGCCCATCCTGCCTCTTCCAGCTTCTGTTGGCTCTACTGTTGTTGGCTTGTGGCCACGTCACTCCAGCCTCTGCTTCCACCCTCACACGGCCTTTCCCTCTTGTGTCCTCTTACAAGGACACCAGTCATTGGAGTAGGGCCCAACCCTAAATTCAAATTGATCTCATCTGGAGATGCGTAAGGACATCTGCAAATATGTTTCCTAATGGGGTCCTATTCACAGGTACTAGGGTTGGACACAGCTTTTTTGAAGGGGGATCAGGGTCACACAATTCAACCCAGTACATTACCTTAGGGAAGGTCTTGCCCTGGCTCAGGCCCCACATTTCCTTCCTATGCCATATCTCTTGCAACAGCTCTGGCCCCCTGCTCGGTCCCCCACTGTGCCTGCCTGCTCCCCTGTGGTGCTCCCTGTAAGTACCACGGAGAGACGCACCTTGAGCTTGGCGCCTGAGACTGGCCCGGCCTGTGTGCCTTGTACCTACGTGTCCTCACGATACGACCCTCAGGAGGGTCCTTGGATCTTGCTCCTTGCAGGCAGTGGAGACCTTTGAATCTTGAAGGACAGTCTCCCCGGGCCAGGACTCCCTGTGTGGTGCTGGTGGCAGGGCCTGGGCTAGAACAGCAAAGATGCCCCCTACTTCCCTATGTCCTCGCCTGCTCCCTGCAATCATTTTTCCTAAGATGGAAATAGAGGAGCCTCTGTGTTGGGCTTGGGTGAGGGGCATCAAGGGGGGACCCTCTGGGAACCATGTGTGGCGCAGTGGTTTAGCACCTGCCTTTGGCCCAGGGCGCGATCCTGGAGACCCGGGATCGAGTCCCACGTTGGGCTCCCGGTGAATGGAGCCTGCTTCTCCCTCTGCCTATGTCTCTGCCTCTCTGTGTGACTATCATAAATAAATAAAAATTAAAAAAAAAAAAAGGTGGGGGGAACCCTCTCAGGAAGGTTGGCGCCTGCAGGCAGGAGACAAATTACCCTCCTGGTCACAGGAAGTCCCCTTCCTCCCTGGTTTGTGCAGCTCCAAGCAGGGCAGCCTCCAGGGTTCTCCTGGGATGTGGCCCTGTCTCTTCACTGGTGTTGAGGGGCGGGGGTGCTGGTGATGCCCCAGGTCCTGATGGTCTCCTCCCTTCCAGGATGTGGAGGTCGGCCCCAAGGTGGAAGCGGTAGTGTCACTCCTGAGTGCCCCGAGGCTGAGCCTGAAGCTGGTGCGACCCAAAGCCCTCCTGGACAACTGCTTCCGGGTCATGGAACTGCTGTACTGTTCTTGCTGTAAGGAGCGAGCGGATGGGGCTGGGGCAGGACACCGGCCTTCTGAGCCTGGATCACTGAGCAGAGCCAGGACCCTCCTGGGCACGCAGCTCCCCAGGGCTCTAGGGCATTTCTGAAAGCCAAGATGGGCCCTGGGTATAGGAGCACGAACAACGTGGCTTGGTCTGGGGACGAGGGGGGCTGCTGACCACTCCTGCAGCCTTTTTTTTTTTTTTTTTTTCTCTCCTGTCCCCTGCAGGTAAACAGAGTTCTGTCCTAAACTGGCAGGACTGTGAGGTGCCGAGCCCTCAGCACCACAGCCCAGAGCCCTCATCGCAGTGCGTGGCTGCCCAGCTGTACCCCCTGTCCCAGTCGCCGCCTATCTCCCTGCCCCGCTCCCCACGGTCCAAGCCTGGAGCCCCAGCTCCGTGAAGTGCTGAGGGTGCAGGCAGAGGCCTGTTGCCCCTGGTGGCCAGTGGGGCGATCTGTGTGGGGCAGCTCGAGGTGCTCCCGCGGTTCAGTTGAGCCGGAGACTTGTCTGGGCGGTGGTGGGGAGCCCTCTCTTGGGGGAGGAACCCTCAGGAGAGTGTTTTTCCTTTGAGGGGGGTTCGGTGCCTAAGAAGGGCCCAGTCTCCCATTCGGTAGCTCACGTGGTCTCACCTGGAGCGGCAGGGGTCTGGGGGCACCTGAAGGTGCGCAGAGCTCTCTACGCCTTCCTGCGCCGCCCGGAGGTGGTGCTGAGCTGCGTGTCTCGGGTGGCCGCAGAGGCAAGACTGTGCCGGGTGGGCGGGGGCGAGACGGGAGAGGGCAGCGCCACACACCACATCTTGCCACAGTGGATGCTCTTCCAGTTTCTATTTTCTATTAAACACTTGCTTGGTTTGGTTTGGTTTGGTTTGGTTTGCATCCGCGAAGGTGAACCGCAGCGGGCTGAGAGCCCAGTCAGCTCCAGCTGGCCCAATGGTAGGACCCAGGAGACCTGGGGCCCGGGTCTGAAGAGTTGGATTTGGAATGGGTGAAGCCTTAGCCTGGGGGCCTAGAAATGGTGTTTGAGGGACTTGCTCCCAGACCTGCCCTCCTCAGTGCCTCCTGGGCAGGGACAGAGGAATTCAAAGGCATAGGTCCCGGCGCAAGACCTGGCCGCCCCTGCCCCTGGCCCACGGAGCCCGGGCTCCCAGGGTGCCCCTGCCCCAGGCCGGACCTGCGGCGGGAAAGGCGCCGGGGCTGCTGCAGGGGGCTGGGGAGCGGCCCTGGAGGAAGCCAGACGGAGGCAAGGGTGTTAATTACAGTACAACTTTATTAATACTGGAATCTTCACAGTGCATTTGTTACTTGTAGCAGTGACTATTTAAATCGAGGGGAGGGCGGGGTGGAGGGGGCAGGGAGGAGAGGATCATTTATCCAAAAAACGGACAGAAAGAAAAGAAACAAAATGGGTCAAATGGGATGGGGCTGGGTGGGGAGGGGTGGAGGGAAGAAAGGGTGAGTAGGAGCCAAGAGGGGAGACTCAGGGTGGGGAAATAAATTAAAAAAAGGAACAAGTTAACAACAGCACCAGAAAAGTTACTTCAGTCAAAAGACGCTTTTGAAAAGAATATTTCTCTGTACAAAAAAGAAAAAAAAAAAAAAAAAAGAACGTAAAGAAGTCCCCCAAACCAAAGTTTGTGATGTGGGATGGTTGGCTCGGATCCCAAGGGGGTGGGCCTAAGAGGTGGTCACTAACTGGGAGATAGGTGGTCAGGGGGATGGAGGAGTTATGTACACCCTGGGGTGGCTTGGAGGGGAGGAGGCATGAGCCTGGGGGCCCCTCCTCGGGCCTCCCAAGCCACCCCCCCCACCCTACCCCCCACCGCGCTCCTTACCCTGCTCACATCACACATCCTGCATCTTCCTCCCTCAGCCCACCGGGGTAAAGACCAGCACAGCCCTTCGGGGAGGGGCAGTGCAAACCCCCCACACCCCCGCGGCTCCTTACACCGGCCACCTGCTCTCCCGGCGCTCCAGGCCTTCCCGCACCTGGGCCCTCTCCAGGTGCCCTAACCCGGGCTCTCGGGTTGGTCTGAGCATTCAGCAAGGCTGTTCTCAGACCCAGCAACTTACAGAAACCTTTCTCCATCTGTGCTTGGGGAGCCCGGGGGGCTCCATCCACTCAGGAGCATCCTTGGTTCCCCAGACCTGCCTGGCCGCCTTACTTGGATCCCAGTTCCCTGCAGAACTACCAGGAGCTCCAGCCTGGCGCTGACTCAGACCCAACCCCACCCCATCCAGACCAGGAAAAGCCCGCTCTCCTGACCCCGGGAGGCCCCTGCCCTGTGGTCCTGCTGCCCTCCGAGCCCGGCCACCCTCTCTGCTGGCCTGCAGGACAACAGGAAGCCCTCCACTCGCCCTAGACTCACCTGCTTCTACCTGCTGCTTAGAGTTGGCGGGACTCGGTAAATGGAGGGGAGGGCACCCCCACCCTGCACCCACCGCCAGCACAGGACTGGGGGCCGGGGGGACTGTGCCGGGATGGCATCTCCTCTGGCAACAGAGAGTCAAAGCCAATCTCCCCGGATCACACCTCACCCCCATCCAAGTGGTCATGCTGGAGGCCCCACCTTGGCCCTCCCCAACCTTATTTTGGCTTTGCTCCAGAAACTGGAGGAAAAAACAACTACCCCTTGGCTTTGGGGAAGCCAATTTGGCCCTCCTCCTCCGGCCATGGGCCCACCGGGCCACTGTGAGGACCCCTTGTCCCTCAGGCACTCTCGGACACCCTGTACTGTCCACCCTGTCCCCACACATAGTCCTTGTCCAGTCAGCTTTATTTTATTATTATATTCATAAAATAACCCCCCATACCCTCTACAGCTCCAGCCCCTACCCCCAAAGGTGGCTGAAACCGTGACCAAAGTGCCTCCAGAGTTAAAGTCTCATCTGAAAGCAGCTCCCAGAGGGCTGGCCAGATGACTGTCAGGCCTCTGGATCCTTCCCCACTGCCCTGCCCTCAACCTCAGCCACACACTTCAGCGTCCATGGCCTCCTCCACACAGTTCCCCAGGATTTAACTTGGGGCCCTGGGCCTGTGGGCCGCATTCCCCCCACAGCAGGGTGGACCTTCCCACCTCAGTCTGTGCTCCCCACCCAAATGCCATTTTGTGTAGCTTCAGTCAAATCTGACACCTTGGCCCGACTGGGTGCCTGGCCCCTCCACAGACAGCCTGCCTCCCTGACTGAGGGGAGCCGGGGAGAGGAGAGAAGGGAGGAGAGAGGAGCCCGGCCAGGGGCGGGGTGGGGGGGGGGCTGGCATTCAGGAGAAGCTGGGCCTGGTCGCCTAAGCTGCGGCCCTAGGGCCCAGACCAGGGCGCGCTGAGACAGGGAAAGGCAGGGCCTTGGAAGAGGAAGAGGAGGGCAGAGCAGGCAAGAGACGTAAAAAACAGGCTCCAAATCCAGTTCAAGGCCTGTAGGCTCAGAGCTGGCGAGCTGTGTTAAAGAAGTCACTTCCCGCTTAAGTACTGAAATCCAAGACACGTGTCTTTCCATCCAGTGGCTTTGCCTCATGTGACTTAAAAAACAAAAAACCGAAAGCTTGCCTGGTTCTGCTCTCCACGCTGTGCCTTCGCTCTGAGCGTCTGCTGTTCACCAGCCAGGCCACGGCCTCTCAGGGGGCCAGAGGGCGGGAGGGCGGCGCCATCACAAGATGCGGGGCGCCGACCTGTCGTTGGTGACGGTCCTGCGGAGCCGCACCCCGCGGCGGATGGCCACCAGCATGTCTTCGGCGGGGGGGTCCCCGGCGGCGGCGGGGGGCGGGCTGGGCGTCTCCTCGGCGGGGGCGGCCAGGGCGGTGGGGAAGGGGAACTGGCCCTCGCCCAGGGCGTGGGCGCCCGCCACCAGCTCCCCGAGCTTCTCCACCAGGCTGTGCCGGTTGGCGGCCAGCTGCTGCTGCTGCTCGTCGTCGTCCGCCGCCAGCCCGGCGTAGCTGGCCGCCTCGGGGGCCGGGCTGGCCCAGGCCGTGTTGGGCAGGCTCAGCCTCTTGGGCGACGCCTTGGCCAGGTCCGGCGCCAGGGGCGAGGCGGCCTCGTCGCTGTAGAAGACGCACTCCTCGCTGCCGGCCCGCGTGGGCCCCGAGTAACCGGGGGAGTCGGGCACCGTGGGCGTCTTCACGGGGACGATGGGCGGCCGGATGGGGATGGGGCCGGCGCTGGAGAGCGCGCGGCGCACGGCGGGCTTGGTGGACGGCGTGCGGCGGATGGTGGCCACGCCGGGCGGTGCGCCCGAGGCGCTGGGCAGCCCCGCCGTGGAGGCCGGGCGCTTGGTCTGGATCAGGCGGCGGTAGTTCTGGGCGATGTTGCTGTTGCGGGGGATGGTGGAGGACTTGTCGAACTCGGCGGGGCCCTCGCCGTCCGCGTCTCCGTTCACGGAGTAGCAGTCGTAGTCGGAGCCTGAGGGCACGGGAGGCGGTGGGCCGGGGCCGGGGCCGGGGCCTCGAAGGCCCGGTGACCCGGCCCGGCCCCGGCCCCAGGGCCTACCTTGGGACGGGATGGTGTCCTCAGAGCACGACGGCGTGGTGGTCTGCGTGCTGTAGCCGCTGGAATACTGCAGCGAGTCCCGGCTGCTCTTCTGGTGCTCCAGGCTCAGGCCGCGGGTCAGCACCATGGCCAGGTCGCTGGCTGCCGGGGACACCTCCTCACCGTGCTGGGGGTGGGAAGACTGCAGGCTGAAGCCGGCTCCCTGCTGCCCCCCCTCAGCCCAGATTCCAGGGGGCTCCTGCCGGGTGGACAGGGGCCGGCCCGAGACCACTTCCCGGGCCCTCCTGGCACTGGCCTGGGAGTGAAGGTGGGGCCCCGGGCTGGGCCACCAGGGGAGCGGGCACCTACCTTGGCTGCGATCGTGGCAGGGGACATGCGGGGTCGTGGGGCCTCCTCCCCACTGGGGCCCAGGGTGCCCCCGCTGGCCAGGCCTGCCTCTGTGTCTCGGGGGTGCTCAGCCCGGTCCTTCCTCCGCTGCAGGCTGGTGCCTGAGGGCTGTTCGTGGGGGCCTGCCTTGGCCCAGTCCTGCAAGGTGTGGCAGACAGGTCAGGGGGCCCTTGGCCCTGCGTCCTCGGTGAAGGATCCCCTTGTTACAGTTGAGGTTCAGGGTTTTCAGACCCACAAGGGGCCTCAGGCTCGTGATCGTGGCCAAGGGCAGAGAATGGAGGACGCCATGACCTCTCAGTCCCTCCAGGCCCGGGGTAGGAAGGCACGTCTGGGAGGGAAAGATGGTGTTGGGAGTGGCTGCAGGTGTGCCCAGGCAGCTCCTCCTGGGGGAGCAGGCACTGTGTGCACCCCCCGGGGTAGACCCTGGGCCCTCCCTGCATCCCACACAGGCGGGAGCACTGACCGAAGTGGGGGAGCTGCACTCGCTAACAGGACTGGCAGGTTTCCGAGGCCTCTGAGGACGCGGAGCTGGAGGACTTCTGCCATGCGGGGGCAGGCGGGGAGGCCACGAGGAGAGGAGAGAACAGAGCTGGTCACAGCACCGGCATGCAGCACGGCCTTCCGCTTTGGCGCCCCACCCGCCACCCTGCGAGCATCTGCAGCAGACCTCAGCACCCCGAGTGCACGCCGCGGGCGCTGACCAACCCCGTGGCCTGGCCCAGGAGCCACAGGTTGTGAGGCTGAATGGCAGGACTCGCGGCTGACGGCCTGGAAGTGGTGGGCAAGGGAAAGACACTAGGGAGGGCAGCGGGGTTGACAGTGTCCCTGTCATGTCAGAAGGGCTGGCCTGCGGGAAGGAAAGAGCCCAGGGTTCCATCCTGAGCTCCCTGTTAGGTATCTACGCACAGATTGTGATTAGGTAACCGCATTTACATGTCTGGAGTTTAGGGAGAAGACAAGGTTGGAGCCACCGATTAACAGCCATGCGACAGAGTAAGGTCACTTCAGCAACAAGGGCAGTTAGAGAGAAGGTTCAAGGACCTCAGGCATGCCCATGCTCAGCGCTGAGAAGAAAAGGAAGGTCCAGCAAAGGAGAGGAACAAGTAGCTGCCAGAGAAGTGAGAAGAAAACCATAAGCAGATGATGTCACAGAACTTGGAAGGACCTACCATGTGGAGGAGGGACAGTTAGTGGTGCTGATGTTATGGGGGATCCTTCAGATGAGGGCAAAGAGGCATCCCTGGAGACCTCGAGAACCGTTTCACAGAATGGTGGGGGGAGAAGATCATTTTTGAGTCTACCAAGAGTGCAGGGGAGACTCCTGCTCCGGGTGGTAGGTAGCCTGGGAAGCCCCCAACTCAAAAGAAGACAGAGGAATGAAGACAAAAGCAGCCAGGGTAGGCACAGGGCCATGAAGGCTTCCTGGGGCACATAATGAGTGCGGTACAGTGGCTGGGAGACTGGGCAAGGGGCAACGTGGGGGGCTTGCCCTGTGATGGCCCGGACTAAGCCAGGGTACCTGGAAAGGATCCATTATTAGTAGCACGTCTGCCCTGCCAAATTCTCCATATTCTCCTTAATTTAGACCCCCAGATTTTTCTTACAGTTTATGATGAACCAAGATCACCAAAATAAAAGGAAACAAAGTACCATAGGCGAGGATTCAGATGAAATATGAAAATTTGGATTTTCACCAATATAATTGTTAAAGCCAACAAAAAACAATGGAAAAGCATTTGGAACACTCAGTGGAAAAATTCAAAGTTAGTTCATGAACAAACAAACTAGGGATAGAAAAGAGCTTCCTTAGTCTGATAATAAGGAATATCTACAAAAATATCAATGTATTTCCCTCTGAGAGTGGGGAAAAAGATAAGGATGCCCATGATCACCATTTCTGCTCAGTACTGGAAATCCTAGCAGGGCGGTAAGGTGAGAAAAAGTAACAGAAAGCAAAAGGATTGGAAAGGAAGAAAAAAGTGGTCATTACTTATAAAAGATAGGACTGTCACATATATAGAATACTCAAAAGAATCTACAAGTATTAGAAATAAGTGGTTTTAATAAATGTGAGTGTAAGGTCAATATACCAAAGAAAAAAAATCAAATTTCCAGCAGCCAAGAAACAAAAAACCTCCTCAAAAGCCAATAGAATTTAAAATAGCATCAATAGGGGTGCCTTGTTGGCTCAGTTGGTTGAACATCTGACTCGATTTCAGCTCAGGTTAAGATCTCAGAGTTGTGGGTCAAGCCCCACGTTGGGCTCCAAGCTCAGCATGGAGTCTACTTTTCCGTCTCTCTCTGTGCCTCCCCCTGCTCACTCCCTCTTTCTCAAATAAATAAATAAATAAATAAAACCACCAATAAACATCAAATACCCAGGAAAAAAATACCAATGATAGATGTGCAAGATCTTTACATGCAAACTACAAAACACTACCAAGAGAAGGAAAAGCCGAAATAAATGGAGAACAATCCCTAGTCAAAACCCCAGGAGTTGCTGTTACTGTTTTTTTTTTTTTATGGAAACTGACAAGCAGACATTAAAAATCAAGGAATTTCTAAAGGCCAAAAGTAGATAAGGTGATACTGAAGAATAACAAAGATGGAAAACTTTTGTTACCACATATCAAAGTTTTGTATAGGGATCCCTGGGTGGCGCAGCGGTTTGGCGCCTGCCTTTGGCCCAGGGCGCGATCCTGGAGACCCGGGATCGAATCCCACATCGGGCCCCCGGTGCATGGAGCCTGCTTCTCCCTCTGCCTGTGTCTCTGCCTCTCTCTCTCTCTCTCTGTGACTATCATGAATAAATAAATTTAAAAAAATATTTAAAAAAAAAAAAACAAAAAAACCCACAAAGTTTTGTATAGTTACATATTAAGGCGGTATAGTATTGGTATGAGAACACAAGTTAACCAGCAGAACAGAATACAAACTCCAAAAATAGCTACAGGCATGTAGATAACACCTGATTTATAACTGAGGCAACACTGTAGTGCAAGAGGGGAAAGATGGTCTTTTCAATAAATCACCAATTAGATATCTGTGTGGAAAAACAACCCCTACTTCAAATGACACATGTGCACGTGTACACATGCGTGTGCACACAATCAGTTCCTGATGAGCTGCACATCTAAATGAAAAAGGTAAAAAGGCTTTTTGAGGAAAATATCTTTGTGACCTTGGAGTAGACAAATATATCTCAGGCCAAAAAGAGCACAATTTGAAAAAAATGAATAAACTGGACAAACGACGTCCACTAAAATTAAGAATTTTATTTATTTATTTATTTATTTATTTATTTATTTATTTATTTATTTATTTATTAATTTATTCATGATAGGCACACAGTGAGAGAGAGAGAGGCAGAGACACAGGCAGAGGGAGAAGCAGGCTCCATGCACCGGGAGCCTGACGTGGGATTCGATCCCGGATCTCCAGGATTGCGCCCTGGGCCAAAGGCAGGCGCCAAACCGCTGCGCCACCCAGGGATCCCTAAAATTAAGAATTTTAGATCATTAAGAAATCCATTAAGAGAGTAAAAAGGGAACCCACAGAAACAGAGAAGATCTCAGATGAAGTAGTTGTATCCATAATATATAAGAAGTTCTCAGAATCAGGAAGCAAACAACCCAGTAGAAAATGGGCAGAAATTTGAATAGGTCCTTCATAAAAGAGGACAGCCCAGTGGCCTTCAGAAGTATGAACAGATGTTCAACCTCATTCCTCGTTAGGGAAGTGCAAATTAAAAAAATACTGGGCACTACCACTATCCACCCTCTAGAATGGCTAAAATGAAAAAGATGCAAAATACCCGGGGTTGGTGAGGATGAGGAACAATATGATGTCGTTGTGGTATTCTTGTCAGAAATCCATGACCTCAATCTAATTTTGGGAAGACACTAGACATACCCAAACTGCGAAATGTTCTAAAAGATACCTGATTGGTAGTCTTCAAGAGCATCAAAGTCATGAAAGGACTGAAGAATCACTACAGATCGGAGAAGCTGAAAGAGATATAACAACTAAACGCGACCTGGGGTCCAGCCCTGGATCCTGCACTCCTGGATCAGAAGAGGGAATTAGTGAGAAAACTGGCAAAATTTGAAAAAAGACTGTATCCACACATGCCGGTGTTTGTTCCTGGTTTGGTAGCTACATAAGGGGTTAACATTAGGGGAGGTTTGGGAGCAGCCAGTGGGAATTCTGTACTTTTTGCAACTTGTCTACAAGTCCGAAATTATTTTAAAATAACAAGTTAGAAACGAGCCTCAATGGAGAGGTTAAATTGCTGTTAACAGACAGAAAAGGAAACTGGAAGACAGACCTGCATAAATGATCCAGAACATTGTACAGAGAAGTGAGGGGATGGAAACTGTGAGAATTAAGAGAAGACACAGAAGGATAAATGAGGAGGTCTGATAACACGCGGAATTGGAATCTCAGAGGGAAAGAATAGAAAGGACGAATGCAGGAATACAGAAATAATGCCTGAAAATTTCCAGAACATGTGAAAGACATGAATACACAGATATAGGAATATAAACATATCAAATGAGGCTAAAAACAAATCTGCAACTAGACACAAACTGAAGAGCCAAGATCTTAAAAGTGATCAGGGAGCAAAGTAAGCTCACTCATGAAGGGCAACAAAATCTGGCGGACGGCAGACCTCTCAACCAACAACGGAAGTGAGAACACAGTGGAAAAATACCTTCAAAGTCTGGAGAGGGAATGACTGTCATCTCAGAATTGTGTCCTTGGCCAAACTTTCAAGAAAGATAACAAAATGAAACATGTTTACAGATAAACAAAAACCAAGAATTTACTACTACAGATCTGTTCTTTCTTTTTTTTTTTAAGATTTATTTATTCATGAGAGAGAGAGAGAGAGAGAGAGAGAGAGGCAGAGACACAGGCAGAGGGAGAAGCAGGCTCCATGCAGGGGGCTGGATGTGGGACTCGATCCCAGGTCTCCAGGATCAGGCCCTGGACTGAAGGCGGCGCTAAACCACTGAGCCACCCAGGGCTGCCCAACAGATCTATTCTAATAGAACTTCCAGGGCAGCCCCTGTGGCGCAGTGGTTTAGCGCCGCCTGCAGCCTGGGGTGTGATCCTGGAGGCCTGGGATCGAGAACCACGTCGGGCTCCCTGCGTGGAGCCTGCTTCTCCCTCTGCCTGTGTCTCTGCCTCTCTCTCTTTCTCTGTGTCTCTACGAACAAATAAATAAATAAAATCTTAAAAAAAATAAAGTTAGAAAAAGAACTTCTAAAGGATATATTTCAGAAAGAAGAAAGATTTGAGGTGCAAGAAAAAATGATGAACAAAAAAAATGTGTAAACATATGGATAAATCTAGACAAATGCTATGTGTAGAAAATGATAATGAAATTAAGAAGAAAAGTGTCATTTGTGTTACCAAAAAAGTAGAGATAACATATAATACCTTACAAGTTGGGGAGGAAGTGAGTGACTAAATTAAAATATTTATTAATGTTATTGAATTATTCAGAAGGTGAGCCTGTGTAAGGATGCATGATAAAATTTCAAAGTACCCTGTAAAAGAAAAGAAATAGAATACAATTTATAATCTAGTAGGGAGGAACGAACGGGAAAAAGAAAACAATCAAATGGCAAGGGAAGAGACAAAAGAGGCACAGAAAAAGCAGAATGAATAAAAAGACAGAATAAGTCCAAATAAGTCAGTAATCGTAATAAATATAAGTGGACTAAGAATACGGATTAAAAGATAGAGATTGTCAGACTGGATAAGAGAAAATCTGGACATCTGTTGTTTATAAGAGACTCATCTAAAACATACAAATATAGTGAGTTTAAGAGCAAAGAAGTGGGAAATGGTAATATAAATCTTGAACAGAACACAGCTGAAATAGCTGTAGTAACATAAAACAGACTTTAAGATAGAAAGCATTATAAGGAACAGAGGATCAACTACATCATGTTAGAAGATTCAATCCACTATGAAAAGCTGACATTTTAAACTTGTATGCATTTAATAAAACAGTCTCAAAATATATACAGCAAGCATGGATAGAACTACATGGGAGAAATGAACAAATCTAAAAATTTTCAGTCATAAGATAGGGGAAGCAGATAGGAGTCAATGGGAAATGAGGTAGAGATGTTTAGCGTGGAAAAATCTTTTAAGAAGTTCTGTTGTGAAGGATACTAGGTGGCTGGAGGATAACCTGGGGGAAGGGAGGGCTTTTTTTTTCCCTTTTTAAAAATTTAAATTCAACTTGCCAACATAAAGTATCATCCCAGTGCTCATCCCATCAAGTGCCCTCCTTAGTGCCCGCACCCAGTCACCCCCTCCACCCACCCTCCCCTTCGGCAACCCTTTGTTTGTTAGGAGTCTCTCGTGGTTTGTCTTCCTCTCTAATTTTTCCCCACTCAGTTTCCCTCCTTTCTCTTATAGTCAGAAGGGACGGCTTTTAAGATGCGTGATACAGGACGCCTGGGTGGCTCAGCGGTTGAGCGTCTGCCTTTGGCTCAGGGTGTGATCTTGGGGCTGGGGATCAGTCCCACATCCGTCTCCATGCAGGGAGCCTGCTTCTCCCGTTGTCTGTGCTTTTGCCTCTCTCTCTGTGCCTCTCATGAATAAATAAAATCTTAAAAGTAAGATCCATGATACTAGAGCTTGTGTGTATACTGATGGGAATGAGCCAGCACAGGGAGAGAGACTGGAAGTGTAATGGGGACATCCTTGAGCAAAAAAACCAGGAGAAGATAAAATACCCAGCCCAAATGGGGTACTAGCCCTGGTGGGGAGGAATAGCAGGCTGGATCCTAATGCAGTCGCTCCTGACACCCTCAGGATAGCCCCCTGGGCAGGTGGCTCGACTTCCCTTTGCCTTCTACTGGGCTCCCTCTGTTTGCCCATTTCACTGAGGCTGCAGGATCTGCGCCTGCATCTGAGGAGGTTCACGGGCCAGTCTCTGGGCTCAGCATGAGCTGGCCCAAGTGTACAGAAGCAGGAGGATGTCCTGGGGCTCCCAGGGATGCCTCCCACGGCCAGCCACCCCATCACAGTAAGCCTATGTGGGAGGAGGGTCACAAAGGATCAGAACTGCTAAGCTGTCCCCTCGGGGCTCCCCAGGCTAGGCGAAGGTGGTAGGTAAGGAGCCAGGGAATGGTGAGGAAGGGGAGCCACAGAAGCCCCCTGCTGACACTGCTGAGGCAGATGCTGGCCACTCTAAAACCTTCACCTCTCCTCAGCCAGGGTGGTCCCCAGTGAGGTGGTCCTGGGGACCTCCAGGCCCTGCAGATGCCTCCTCACCTGGCTGGTGATGTCTGAAGGCATTGGTGAGGGGGGCTTGGAGTAGGTGGCATCCTGGGAGACGAAGCCAGAGTCGTGGGAGGAGACGCTGGAGAGGCGGGCAGCGGCGGTGGCTGGCTGTGCCAGGCTGCGGTAGCGACAGGTGGAACTGGGTGAGTATGTTTGGGCACCCCCGGGCCACGGGGCTCCGCCACCCTTGGCGCTGCTACCACTGCTGGGGGCACTGGGGGGAGCGAGGGAGGAGGTACAGCAGCCAGATACAGGGGTACAGGGAGACACGAGGGTGTGTATGGAGGGGAGGGTGACAGACAAGGGTGGAAGAAAGAGGTGAGGGGCAAAGGAAGGAAAAGATAAAGTCAGACTACAAGTCCTGAGATTTAGGTGCCACAGAAGAGTTGGGTTGTGGGATGGGGGTGGGGCCCAGGCAGGGAACAGCCCCCAAGAGCTGGCCCAGTACCTGCCCTCGGAGCACCCCAGCATTCCAGGGCATTCTTAGGGCCGAGCAGTCACTTTGCTTCCTACTTTGCCATTAAGAACAGTAGGCTTTATGTTGGTGATGGGGAAACTGAGTCTGACCGTTTCTGGACTGCCTCCTCAAAGTCTGATCTTTGCCGTCAAACCCTAACTGGATACCTAGGATGTGGTGATGGTTTGTGTGGGTCCTGGACCCACTACTGTCCTCACCCCCTCCACCCCCCTTCAGTGTGTCAAGTCCTCCGTAGCTCACGTCCTCTGTGCAACCACTTCACTCTCGGGCAACGAAGGCTGCCTTCTTTTTGAACATGATCCTGAAGCTACTCAGCCCCCACCCTTGGTCACAGGTGTCCTCTGCAACCCTCCCTGCTGTGATGGACACCTACCCGGTCGTCCAACAAATCCTAGCTCTCCTCCCTCTACAGGAGCTGCTGATGGCCGTGCCTGGCTTACCTCTCGTGCCCAGATGCCCAGCCAGAGGTGGTTCTGGGGAAAGGGAGCCTGGGACAGAGGAGCCTCCCCCAATAGCGGGGGGGAACTCGCCCTGTGCTCACTGCCTTCTTGCCCAAGGAACCTTGAATCTTAAATGTCTCCTCCAAATCCCGCCCTGATGCCAGCCCTGGAGGCCTCCCTGATCCTGGGGCTGCGCGGTGACTGAATGAGACTCCGGGGCCAGGGTTTGGCCTGAGGCATTGGCTGGAAACCAGCCAGGCTGGAGTGTCCCTTTCCTTGTGGCCTCAGCACATGTTCCCAGAAGTGTCTGTGCCCCTCCCTCCTGTGTCTTAAGTCCTTACTGTCCTCCACCTGTACTGACTTTGCTGGATTGGGCAGAGCCGGAGAGTGAAATGCTGGGACCCCGCGCTTCAATTTCCCCTTCAGTGAAACGGAGACCATGGTGGGGTGAGGATTCAATGAAGAAAAGGCATTAAGCATTTAGTGTGGCAACTGGCACACAGTGACTGCTCCCTAAATGAAGCTGCTCCTGCCCGCTTCCTGCTACCACATGCCTGTGCTGGCAGCAGCCTGGAGACGGGGTACGTGTCCTCTACACTGGCAAATTCCTCCGTGACGTAGTTGTGTGAATCCTGGGGCCCTGAAGCAATTCTCAATGCAGCTTGGCTGGGAGCTTCCCCATCCCCCCTAGGATCCCCCTGCCTCCTCCGCCTCCATCAACCCCGCACTGACCTGCACATGCTGGACTTCCGTGAGCCAGAGCCGCTGGGCGACGACGGGGGGGTCTGGTAGGACCAGCTATAGTCTGAGCCCTTCAGGTCTTTGATCACCTGGAGAGGAACAAGGGTGGGGGTCATGAGAGGCGGCCCTGCTCTGCAGAGTGCCTTATCGTTTTCTGGGGGACCCCCCCAGAGGCCCCCCACTCTCTTCCCTAATGAGAGCCAAGCCCCAGGATACTTTGCAGGGGAGTCTGAAGGTAGGGGTGAGGGTGGAGCATCAGGGGAGACTCCTCCCTCTCGGCTTCTCAAGGATGCTGTCCCCCTCCTGGGCCAGGCAGGGGATATGGGAGAACCAGTGTCCCTGGGGACTCACTGGCAGGGGAGCCAAGACAGTGATCATGAGAGTCAAATCCTGGCTCTGTTGAGCCCCTTGGGCAAGTTCCTGGAACCGCACTGAATCTGCTTTCTCCCGTGATGTACAGCGAGTCGTCCTGTCTTGTAGGCCACGGGGTGGTTCACTGGGATGGCTGCGGAAAGTGCTCAGCAGAGGGCTGGGCACACGGGAAGGGCCTAGCGAGGGCGACGTCCCGGGCCTGTCGGGTGGAACTGACCCTAGTGCAGTGGGCGCACAGTGCTGAGCCGAGCAGGGTGGCCTGTGTCAGCAGGCCTGTGTGCCTGAGTCTAGGGGAGGGGACAGGTTCTGGGTGTGGATGACTGGCAGGCATCACCAGGTCTGGGGCTCACTGGGGTGGAGCCTGGGGGCAGAGGCGGGGTAAAGCCCCACGGGACCTCTGCCCATGTGCTCTCAGATTGAGGCCCCCACCCTCACCTGGGCAGGTGCTCCTGGGTGTCCCACAGCATGTCTGGGGACATGTCTGGTCCTCTGTCCTCTTTTTTCCTCCACTGTCCCCAGCCAATGGCAAGCTGCCCCCTCCACGGCCCTAGCTCCAGGACGATACCTGCTCGCTGGCGGGGGGCAGCTTGTGTGGTTCCGCGGTCAGCACCACTAGGTCATCGATGATGCCCTGCAGGTGGGTGATCTCTCCCAGCATGGTCAGCTCGCCGTTCTGAGGAAGCAGCAGGTGAGGCCCACCGGCCCGGCCCCTGTCCCCCTGCCCCCCTGCCCCTGGAGGAATGGGCCTCCCCTAGCCTCTCCTCTCTCACCCACCACTGCTTGGGTCTGGCAGAGGTTGGAACGAGACACTCTGGGGCTAGTGTGACCATCTGTCCACTACGGGACCTGTCTGTGGGCTATGAGCACGTGGGCCCAGCTACCTATCACTGAGAAGTGGCCTTTCTCGGAGCTCAAGTGGTCAGCCCTGGGTCCGGCCAAGTGGCTGGGGCCTCTGAGTCACCTAGAACCCCCACCAGTGGTCCCCAAATTCTGATTCTTGGGATTTCCTGAGATTCTTGGAGACCCTCCAACTAGCACAACCGTGGGGATGCTCAGAACACCTGACTTTGAGGGACCCACCACCACGGGCTGCAGGAAAGTGATGAA
Organism: Canis lupus dingo; assembly: GCF_003254725.2. Taxonomy (NCBI): domain Eukaryota; kingdom Metazoa; phylum Chordata; class Mammalia; order Carnivora; family Canidae; genus Canis; species Canis lupus. Next base: position 76,779,402 of record NC_064247.1, read on the forward strand.
GGTGCAGAAGCGCCCGCGCTCCTCGATCAGGGCCCGGCGCACCGCCTGCTTCTCTGTCTCCTCCAGCAGCAGGTACATGTCGTTGACGTCCTGCAGGGCGCTGTCCAGCTGCGGCTGCAGGTCTCCTTTCCCTGGAAGGGTTGGGAGGAGAGGCCGCGCTGGGGATGCCAGCCTGGCTCTGGGCCTATGGTGCTGTCCCTGGCCGTGGGGCTGGGGACCGGGGAGGGCGGCCAGGACTCTGGGGCTTGTGCAGGGGCTGCTCCCAGAGCAGGCAGAGAGGACAGACAGACACACACACACACAGGAAAGACACCAAAGCTGCAAAGCCACCTGGGACCTGGGAGCAGGTGTGCTCAGGCGAGTCCAGCAGGGGCCTCCCCAGCTGAGCCTTCCACCCTCAGGATACCCTCACTGCCCATGGACCAGCAACCCCTCACCTGACAGGGCACAGGGAGAGGGTGAGGGCTGGACAAAGTAGAACCTGGGGCTCAGCTGTGGGCCAGGCCACTGAGGGGCGTGGGGGTCAGGAGAGCTAGGGGCTGGGCCCCGGGGGCGGGGAAGGGGCTGTCTCGGTGGGGGCTCCCACTCAGCTCAGAGAGTGATGCATAAGGACAGCAACGGCGACACAGAGAAGCAGCGAGAGAGACAGAGAGAAGCAAGAGGATGATGTAGAGATGGTGAGACAGGAAGTGAGAAGGCGACAGGTGATTGGGCAGGCCTGGTGGGAGCGGGGCAGCCGGGGCCTATGCCCCCCCCAACCCCGCCCCCGCCCCGTCCAAGCCCTCTTGGCCTGGCAGACTGACCCAGCAGTGGCCTGGGACTCTTCCCTGGCCAGGGGCCCCCAGGGCCCCAGGGGGTCTGTGCCCCAGGCCCCTCCCTCGCTGGACCGACCGCCTTCCTCGCTCCTCCTTGGCTTGGAGAGGCTCCTTCCAATGGCCCTGAGCTGGGGGAGACAGACAAATGGGACAAGGACGGGAGGAGCAGCTGGAGGGACGGACATTTGACTTACCAAGTAGCTCTACAGGAAGGATGTGGGAGGAGGAGAGGAGGAGAGACAGAGAAAGAAAGAATGTGTGAAAGACAGCCGGATGGAAAGAGCCACTCCTGGGGCAGGGGTGTGGGTGCCTGGGCCTATTGGGCCTCCTGCTGCCTCCCTGAGAGGGGAGGGCCTGGGCCAGGTCTGGGGTGCAGGGAGGCTCCCTCTGTCCCACCCAGCGGGTTGGAGGGTCCTGGGTCCAGGAGAGGGCCCCTCCAGCCAGGATGACGCCCTGGGGTGCCCCATAGGGTGTGGGGTATGTGGAGCAGGGCCCCGTGGGGCTACGCTTCCGTGGGCCACTGTGGGCTCTACCTTTGCGCGCTTTCTTCTGCAGCTTCAGCGTGTCTGAAGACTTTTTCTTGATCTCATGCCGGGCTCGTTTGTACTCTGTGCACGGGGTGAGAGAGGAGTGCTATGATGGGGGCTCTGCACCACGGGGACAGTAAGGCCGCCCGAGCCCAGGGCCCACCTTTCGCGTGGTCCTTGTCCAGCTGGTTGGCCGACTTCTTCCAGTCCTCGATGCGCTCTTGCAGCGGGTTGATGAGGCTCTCCAGCAGCGCGCTGCGGTGGGACGGGAGGGTCAGGGCCACCAACCGGGTGTCCCCGGCCCCGCGCCCACCCCCTGCCGCCCGCCGCGCCCACTCACTTGGTGAACTGCCGCAGCTTGGTCTCGATGCTGCGGTGGCGCATGCACATGCGCGTGAGCGCCGAGCCAATGTCCCGCGTGGCCCCTGGCGAGGCAAGCGCAGCGTGGGAAGGGGCCCGCCGGGGCATCTGCAGTCCCGGCCTCGGCCACGAGGGGGCGCGCCGGCCCGCGAAGGCCGCCCTCGCAGCCGCAGCCCGCGCCCCGCCCCCAGCTCTGGGCGCTCGGGCGGCCGCGCTCCTCCGAGGACCCTCCGCGGTCCGTGCGGGGATCGGGGATCGGGGATCGGGGATCGGGGATCGGATGGGTCCTCAGTACTTGCGAGGCTCCTCTGCGCTGGGGCAAGGCCCTGCCTATGCGGGCCGGGCCGCCTGCAGGGCGGGTGTTCCGGGGGCCAGCCCAGCGCCTCCGGCTGGGAACCCCGCGGGGGCCCAGAGGCAGGCGTGAGGGCGCCAAGCGCCCGCTACCCCGGTTCTCACCTCCCGAAGGAGCTGGGGCCCCTGTCCCTGCTACTTGAACTAGAAGGCAGAGGAGATGGCAAGGCCAACAGGGGCTCGCCTGCCCCGCGTGCCCTCAGACGCGGCAGAGGTGGGTGGTGCGGAGAAGCCGCGGCGGACCCCTGCCCTGAAGGCTGAACTGTGGCTGAGCATCCAGCCGGCCGCAGGGCGAGGGCGAATCCCCCACTAACATCCCTGTCACCTTCACACTCCTGCTTGCATGCCACTCGTGTTGGAGGCTCACTCTCTCCACGACCAGCCGATTCCACTAGGGAACAGAATTCAAGGTCCCAACTCTGGGCCCAGTGTCCTGTCTGTGGCTCCTACTCTGCTCAGCCTTTGCAGCCTCCAAGCCCAACCTGGGGCATACCCAACCTCCAGCCACGCCCCCTCCCCACCTCGGGTGTTGGTGGCCATGTCTGCCACTTTCTGGAAGGCATCCAAGAAGGCCACAGCAGCCAGCACAGTGGTCCTGGGGAGATGGACAGTGGATGGTCTGTGGGTGAGGTGTCGTGTCCTCTCCTCTGCCCGTCCCCTCCCCAACGGGGGCACCCTCAGCAGCCTCACCTCAGCTGGGAATGCAGCTTCGTGGCCTTGGAGTTGAAGTCCTCCCAGATGGGGTAGGAGCTCTGCCGAGGAGATGGGAGAGGTAATGAGATTATGGAGACTGTAAGGCTTCACCTGGGCTGGGCTCCCCACATGCCTGTGTCCAGATTCTGGGCAGTTTCTGAGGTCTCAGCCCTGCCCCCAGGAGAGAGGCTCCTGGGCCTTCTGGGGCTGCAGAGGCCCAAGGACAGAGCCATGGGCCCTGGGAACAGGTGCCTTTGCTCATCCCTCCCTCCCTGACAGTCAGGAAGTCTGGCCTATTGTCTATAGCGGCCACTGTTTTGGTTCACACCCTCTCTTGGGGGAGGTGGAAGCAGTATATGGCAGGTCCTGTCTCCTGGGGGCTCCCTTGGGTTCCAGCAGGGATTCTGGGCTGAGCCGCATGAGGGGAACCGTGTCCCTCCTGACATAGGTGTAGTCCACATGGCACGAGGGCAGAGACATGGTGTGCCACCAGCAGGGCTCAGGCATGCCAGGTCTCAAGCGGGGCCTCTGCGGGCCCCCACCCTGTGGTCCGGAAGCTGTGGCCAGCCTGGCCACCCATCCATCCCAGGCCAGCCGCAGTGGCTCCCAGGCCTGGGGAGGCTGTGACTGCTGCAGGGCCCAGCCAGCCCGCCTGGGAGAGCCAGGCCCCAGGCTGAATGGGGCCTTGTGCGGCCAACAGAGCCACCTTTCTCCACCCCCGGCTCCCCTCCCCTCCTGGGGACACAGTGTGGCCTTTATCCCAGCCTGGCCCAAAGCTCTGAGTTGGGAGGGGGTTTCCTAGTAGGGAGACTGGGCTCTTGGCGACTAAGTTGTCCAGTGTGATCAAGGGGCTTTTCTGGCTAATGCGTCCTTCCATGGTGGCTGGGTCCTGGAGAAACCTCAGCCCTCGCCTGAGCGCCCTGTGGAGGCCTTGAAGCTTGAAGGGGAGCCAAAGGGCAGTAAAGTCCCAGCCCCAAAGGGCTTCTAACACTCCCTTCTATGCAGGCTGTGGAGTGGGCTGCTGGGGAAACAGGGAATGCAGAGACCCCAGCCCTCAAGGCTCCAGAAGCAGGCTCTGCCAGACTGGAACCCAGGGGCAGGTTTGAGATGGCCTCTCCAGCAGAGGACAGCCTGTAGGGGTGGAAGGAGACAGGACAGCTTCTGATAGCCTTAGAAACTTCCTCCCCTCCCAGCCCAGCCCAGCCAGCGCTCAGGGAAAGCAAATATTTGAGTTCACACAGGCTGGAGCGGGATGGGAGAGGTGGTGGGTGGGCTGTCTCCATGTGCGCGCAGTTCAGGGTAAAGGGGCCTGGTGGGTTGTCCCTGGCAATCCCAAGGAGCTGACCCTCATCTCGGCACCCCAAAGAGTCTTCTGAAAGGTAGCACCCTGACATCACTGCAACATCTCAGCCCCGAAGCCTTGCTAAGACCTCCGGGGAAGACAATGCTGAGGATGCAGGGATCTGGGGGCAGGTGTCCTGACCCAGAGCACCTTCCCAGCCACTGAGCAGCCTCTGTGGGACCAGGAGAAGCTGGGGACAGATAAGTTCCTACTCCATTAAAGTCCTCAGGCTGAGGTCCATTTCCCCAGCCTCTAGGCTCACTGCATCCCAGACCTTCATACTCTCAGCTCCCGGTAGGGAGGGGACAAGACAGGGCTGGGGGAGGCCAGGCCCAGGTCTTCCTCCTCCCCAGTCTCTAAGCCCGGGAGCCCACCCCCACCAGTAGGTCACTCATTCAGGACCCTGGAGATGGAGAGGTGGAGGGGATGGAGCAGCCAGGGTCCAGGGGTGGGGGGAGGTCCCTGTGTTCCCCTGGGCCCCTACCCTCATCCTGGCCATGCGCTGGCTGGCAGGCTCTCAGACTGGCTTACCACCACTGGGGCAGTGACTGCTGCCGGCCAAGGGGCTGTGGTAGCCAGGCACTGCGCGAAGCCCATTTCACTGTGTGAGTACGTTGGGTCTTTAGCACAGCCCCATAAAATAAATATGCCCGTCACCCTCATTCTACAGGTCAGGAGACTGAGGCTCAGGGAGATTAACTGACTTGCTCAAGGCCACCAAGTGGCAGGGGCAAGATCTGATCCCATGTCTGACTGGTCACTACACCTACTTCCAGGGGGTACAGAGAGATGAGCATCTGGGCAGCAAGGTGGGGAGGGGATAGGAGCACAGAGACGGGAGAAACACCCACCCTTGTCCCCAGGGCCTGTTACCAGAGTTGCTCAGGTGGATGGCACAGGACCGAGGGGGAGGCCCTCGGAGACTGTCTCTGACCTGGCGGTGGTTGTCGTCCGGCATGGGCTGTGGGGGTGAGCAACCAACCCCACGATGGGATCCCAGGGACAGGGCTTTCTGGGGAATCCTGGACCAGGCCCCCTTCTGGGCCTGTTTCCTCACCTGTCACATCGGGCTGGGGGCTGCCCCCACGTCACTGGGTCCTAGGGGAGACTGAAGGAGACACTGCGTGGGAAGCACTTAGCACTGTGCCCAGGGCACAGTAAGTGCTCAGTTAACGCTGGCTAACCCCACGATCCCTGCCTCTCCACTAGAAGCCCCCCGCCCCTGCCCTGCAGCAGGGCCTATGTCTGGGCCACCTCCCCACTTTCAGGAGGAAGGCACAGTTTACAGCCCCCTTTTCTGGATGGGCCAGGGCTGAGTGGGAGGCCTCCTTCACTCCGTTGAAGGCACTTGGCCTGGTCCCGCCATCTGGGGCAAGCCCTTGCCCTCTCTGGGCTTCAGCAGGTGGCCTGGCCCCCCAGTGGGCATCTAGGCTGAGTTCAACAAGGCACAGAGGCAGGGAGCCCCAACCTTGGGCCGGTGCCCTCCCCCGACCCATCCGGCCTCCGGCCTCCGGGTGTAGCTGAGGGAGGCCTCCCTCCTGCTCGAGTGGACGTGCTGTGCACGGGCCTCACGGGCAAGCTCAGGCTCCTCAGCTCAGCCCCCTCTGTCTGGGGAAGCCCTGCTGCTTCTGCGGCTCAGATCACTACAGCCAGAAGCTGCCCCTCAAATCCAGGTGATCACCCTCCAGGCCCAGTCCCCTGCTCTGTCCCTGTCCTGAACACAGGCGTATGTCATAGGTCCCTGGCATCACCCCGGGTGAAACCCCCACGTTGTCAGAAAATCCTGCCTGAATCTCCCGCTATGTCTCCCTCTTCCTTCTGTCTGCTCTCAAAGTTCCCTGCAAATTGCCTGGAGAGGGGGAACAGTCCTGTCCCCGTCCTCTATGCAGAGAAGCTGCTGCTCCCCGTAGTGTGAGCAGAGAGGCTGCCAGCGGGAGGAGGGTGGAGGAAGGTCCCAGCCCTGGGAGTAGCTGGGAGAGGGTGCTCGAGGCTGCCTGGTCCTGGGAAGGAGTCCCGCGGCCAGGGCTGTGATGTCCACAGCACGGGAGGGGCTGCTGAGGGTGGAGGGGCCAGGACTCCTGACGGCTGCCCGAGGGGCACAGACGTGGGATGGCTAGGGACGGAGGTCTCAGGGGAGCACCCTATATGGGGGCGGAGGACGCCCATGTGCCGCTAATCCTGAAGTCCTAGGTGGGCATGGCCTCGGGCCCCTTCCAGGGGCAGGGGTCTGGCTGCTGTCCCTGGGGCTGACCCCTGGCAGTGCTGGGGGCCTCGGGAAGGGCCTGCCTGGGCACCGCGGGGCCTCCTCCTGGGCCTGTGATGTCCCCGTGGGACTGTGTTGGGTACTTGGGAGTGTGTGTCGGGGTGGGGGGCGCTCAGGAGTTCACGCGGAGGGCCCACTTCTTTCCCCTGCCCCCAGAATCCTACCCTCAGGAAGGGCAGGAGCGCCGATCCCTGCCGCATCCTATCACTGGAGCGGGAACCCCTCCCTGCCTGGTCAGCCTGGGCCAGCCCCCCGAACCCTGGCCTCTCCCCAGAGAGGATCTCCCTCGGCCGGATCCGCGGAGACGGCTGAGGTCAGGGACAGCGCCGGCCCATCTCCTTGGTGACCTTGAGCCATTCCCAGGCCTCAGTTTCCCCTCCTAGTGAGCCGGCGGTGGGCCAAGAGTTGGCGGCCTGCTCCTGCCCGGACCTGGACGGAGATGCTGGGGGTGGATGCGGGGAGGGTGGTGGCGAAGGCCGGGTGGACCCCAGCGCCTCCCTCCCCCCGCAAGGTGAGGCCAGAGGCCTGGGGACCCGGGCCCCGCCGCAGGGGGTCGGCCGGCGGGGAAGGAGTTAACGGCTCTCTGCTCTATTATTTTTCCCGGCTTTCGGCGGCGGTGACAGCATTGTCCGGGCCCCAGGGCCGCGGGGAGGCGGCGGGTGGGGAGGGTGCGCGGGGGGCGGGGGGCGGAGGCGCCGGGCCGGGCCGGGGCGCAGCGGCCGCGCGGGAGCAGCCTCGGCGGGACCCCGCGCCGGGACCCCCGCCCCGCCCCGCCCCGCCCCGCCCGGCCCCGGCCCCGGCCCCGGCCCCGGCCCGGACGAGGACACGCACGGCCGCCCCGTTACCTTCATGTCGTTGACGATGGCCTGGAAGAGCCCGCCCAGGGCGCCGCACTCCTTCTCCGCCGTCTCCATGCTCGGGCCGGGGCGGGCCGGGCCGGGCCGGGGGGCGCGGGGGGCGCGGGCAGGGGCCGGGGCCGGGGCCGGGGCCGGGGCCGGGGCCGGGGCGCTCCTCCGAGGCGGGGCCTGCGCCTCCCGGCGGCGCTCAGCGGCGGGGCCCGGGGCGCTCGGGGGCGGCGGGCGGCGGCGGGGCGGCGCGGGCCATGGCGCGGGGGGCGCGGCGGGCGGCGGGCGGCGGGCGGCTGGCGGCGCGGCCTCGGCGCGGGCACTGGCGCGGCGGCGGTAATCGGAGCCGCGGCGGCTCGGGCGTCACGTGGGCGCGGCGGCGGGGGGCGGGGGGCGGGGCGCGCTGTGGGAACGGCCGGCGGGGCGCGGGGCGCGGGGCGCGGGCCGGTCGGCGCCCGAGCGCGGCTCTGAAACCCGAGCCCGGCGCGGCGGGCCGGGCCGGGGGCGGCCGGGGGCGGCCGGGGGCGGGCGGGGCAGGGGCCGCGGGCGGGGGGCCTGTCGGGGGGCCTGCCCGGCGCCCTCTCCCCCGGGGCTCAGGCCGCGGTCTTCCCGCGCTTTTGGCGGCCGGCGGCAGGCTGGGCTCCTCCGGGGGCGTCCGGCGGGCGCCACGCACGGGGCGCGGCGGGGGGCGGGGGGCGGGGGGCGCCCGCCTCGGACGCTTCATCCCCGGCACCGCGAGTCCGGGCGGCCCTCCGGGAGCTCTTTGGCCGCTTTCCCACGCGGAGCCGCAGCCACCCGCGTCGGGCGGGGCGGGGCGGGGCGGGGCCGCGACCCGGTCGGGCTTGCTCAGCAGCGGGGCCGGTGCCCGACCGAGCACAGGGGGCTGCAGCCTCCGGCGGGCGCACGTGTGTGGGTCGCCCGCGCGCGGTCCTGGAGACTCCGGCGCAGATCCCTCCCTCCCTCCCTCCCTCCCTCCCTGCGCAGAGCCGGCCCCGGCGAAAGGCTCGCCCGAGCCCGAGCTCGGTCTCCCCAACCCCAGGGGCCGCCTGGGAGCTCATTAGACCGAGCCTGGGATCAGGTGGACTCGGCCCACGGCGGGTAATGAGGCTCACTGAGCCTGAGCCGCCCAGGCGGGCACCTGCTCCGGCCCTGGGCCGCGGGGTCTGGGCCTTCATCTCCAGGGACCGCAGCCTGCAGGGCGTGCCCTTTCATTCAGAAACTCCAGCTTTGGTTCATCTGTTCATTGGGTATGTGGCCCGTTCCCACGGGGGAATCCGGGTGGAAAAGTCGGAGGAGGTGCCTGGGAAGGCAGGGTTCAGGGTTTCAGGCCAGACCAGTGCTGGGCGGTCTCCAGGACGCGGTGGGTCCTCAAGGCGAGAACTGGCACCTGGAACACCCCATCAGGGCTGTGCGGTGCCCAGCCTCTCAGGTGCGGCCAGCGCTCCCTGGGGTAACCCCTGGCATCAGCGCCCCGGGACAGGCAACAGGGTCCTGGAGCAACTGCGGGCATCAATCAGGCGGGGAGCAGGTGCCAGGGGAAGGAGCAAGCAGGTGCGGTGGAGGGTTTTCTGTCATTTCTTTATTAGGGCAGGGGGTGTGCCATCACATGGACTTCCGTGCTGGTCCCTTGGTGCAGACAGGTGCGCATACCAGCAGGTGCACACGTCAGCACGGGGCCAGAGCTGTGGGCTCTGGAGCGGCTGGAGAGGTCGAGCTCCTTTACAAGAGGATATTAGAAAGAGACCAGTTCCAGAGAATGGGGCGGCACCTGAGGCTTCGGCCCCACCCTGGTGGGGCGCCCGCTCTGTGTGAAGGCCAGGGTGCAGCTGCCTGCCCTGGGGGCCCCGGGGGCTGGGCTAGGAAGGGAGCTTGGGTGGACAAGCCCCACCCCGCCCCCCAGGCAGGTCTCTGAGCTCCTGGGGAAGGGGCCTGAAGACCCTGAATGCTCCGTGGGGCCGCTCCTCCGGCCCTTCTCCTTGCCAGGCCCGTCAGAGGACAACCCTTCGGTCCAGGTGGTCCCCGCGCCCACTCCGCTGGTGTCTCACTTCCAGGTGCTTCTTCTGGACCTTCTCAAAGTGCCGCAACAGCTCTGCATAGTCGATGCTGGGGGAATCTGCTTTCTGTGACTTGGGGGTGGCCTGCGGACTGTCTCTGGGGGGAGAAGGACTCAGCATCAGTCTCAGCACACACAGGAGGGAGCTGGGGGTCAGGGGGCAGCCCCAAAGTAGGGGAGCCCGGCAACATCCCCTCCCCCCTCTTGCTGGGACCAGTCAACACTGCCGCTTGGATAGGGTCTTCAGTCTCTGGAGCAGCATCTCATCGGGAAGCATTTCCTGTTTACGACTGGCTCTCTTTGGGGTGAAAGCCAGGGCTAGCAGCCAGCCAGGAAGCCAGCTGGGCCCTGGAACAGGGTCCAGGGAGAAGGGGGAGGAGGCAGCCTGGCTCTTTCTCTGGGGCAGGACTAGGCCTGTAGACAACAGGGATTGTCTACCGCTCAAGAGTCTCTACTGGGCCTTCCTCTGGCTTGGCAGGACATTGATTTTTGAGTGTTGGGGTCCAGAGGCCTGTGGTCATTCCCTGTTCCTGGGGAAGGAGAGCTGCTTCCACCACCGGGCATGCTGACAATCTCTACAACTCCTGTTGTTACCACCCTCCCTGGTTGTTCTGTACAGCTGCACAGGTTGTACACAGCTACAAATGTGCGGGATGCCCTCTCGGGGTGGTGCAGTGTAGTAACCCTGTTCAGCTTGCCCCAGGGACTAGATCCCTTGGGCCCTGTTCCTAACCACCCCTCCAGTGGAATCTCAGGAAAGTCTGCTCCTCTCGCAATGTAGCCTCACTGGCTTAGGAAACAGATCTGTGTGGGCTGGAAAAGTATTTGCTTCTAGCTGCTGAGGCCTGGTGGCCCAGGTAACAGGGTCTCACGAGGGCCATGGGCTATTCATGAGAACCCTCGGAGTTCATGGAGAGACCCCAATACTGGGGCACACACAGCATCTGAGCACACGAGCTCAGTAAGCCTGGATCCGGCTATAACACGAGCACTTCTCAGCCATTTGACCTTGGACCCGGGACTCTGTTTCCTCATCTGTAAAGGGGAACTGCCACCGGAGCCACCATGGGGTGGTGGTGAGGATTCCTTCAGATTCAGCATGCCAGAGCTTAGCCTGGTGTCCAGCCCCAGCCTAGGTGCCTGCGGGGCAGCCAGTGGAGCTTTAGCTCTGCCCCGAGGGGAGGTCAGAAAGGGCCCAGCAGCCCCAGGCCTGCTGTTCATCAGCGGCTTAGTCCACTTTGGGGGAAACGATGGTTCACCCAAAGGAAACCCACACCAATGAGCTCGGGCCCTGATCGGCATCTCTGACCTGGCTGTGAGGGCAGGACCAGGGGCAGCGGGAACCCTTCCCGTGGTCAGGATGCCATGTGGAGCTTGGGGATGGCCCCCACGCCCCTGCCCACTGTGTTCCCTTTCTGTTGAAGATGCTCCACCAAAGACACTTGGATGGTGGCTTGGCGGTTGCTCTCCTGGGCCTCAGGCGACGTTAGTCCAACAAAGATCAAGAGAAGCCAGGTGGGGCTGGCCCAAGGGGGGGCAGGCTGTGGGCAGCATTCTGAACTCTGGCTGCTGTATTCAGCAACCCTAGGAATGGGGAAGGGGCCGCCCTGTCACAGTAACTCTCTGGTCCAGGTGTCACTGCCCTGAGAGAGTAACCTGGGCTTCTGAGGCCACGTGTGACACCCTGCAGCTTAGAGCTCTAGCCGGGCACTGGCCAGGTGCTTCCTCAACCCAGTAGGCTGACATGCGGGAGAGATCCGTGGGCTGGGAAACACGAGCCCAGACAGGACACTGGCGAGTGTCGTCGGACGCTGGGTGTCCACGGGTCTGTACACCGCTCCGCTCCCCTCAACACGAACGACAAGCTCAGGCGTTAGGTCCCGAGGTAGTGCTGAGGTGAGGGGTTTCCATGGAGATGCCAACAATGGACAGCAAACCTGGGTGACAGGCACAGATGTGGCCAGGGGAGTGGGCCATACCTTGCACCCTCTGGGCCCTCACGGTGGCAAGTAGCGCTGCCCTCAGTGACTCGGCCTCCCTGGGCTCCTCCTGGCCTGAAGCTTATGAGTAGGGAGTGGGTCCCGGAGGGCAGGGGGAGGGCGGGCAACACACTCTGCCAGGAGCGGAGATGGGATTCCGGTACCCAAACCTGGCCCTCTTACCTGCCGCCCCACCCACCCACCTGTCACCAGGCTAATGCCAGTGAGCAGCCCCAACTTTTTCTTCAGGGGATCCCCCCTGCCTCACTGAGATGGTCTCTGGGGAGTGGCCTGGAAGCCTCAGAGGGGCCGGGGTCTCCGAGGCCTCCTGGCGCCTTGAGCACATGGGATGAGGGATGGGTGGCGGGTGCAGAACCCCCCAGCTGTTCCAGGCTTGCAAGCCTGTCAGGCAAGTCAAAGCCGGCTTCCAGCTGCCTGCCCCTCCCAGGCTGAAACTGTCCCAGTCCCCCTCTCCAGGGGGTGGCTGTCCCTCTGTGCCCAACCCTGTAATCTGACCTCTCCCCCAGCTGTTCGCAAGGCCCCCTCCCTGCTCGACGTCTCCCTGCCCATCCTAGTCCAGGCCTATGACCAGCCCACTGACCAGAGAACCCAGAGGCCTCAACCCCTTGGCCCGAGACTCCTCTGACTCTGACCACAGGAGGCTGGGAGAGAACCCTCGTTCCCCAGCTTCCGCCTGCAGATGTGTTGTACCAGGGCCTGGAGCACGCAGGGAAGAGTCCTACTAACGCAAGCTTTACACCCCCACCCCAAAACGGAGATGCTGTGTATAGAGCTCCAACAGGGGAATGGCCCTGAGCAGCACAGGGTCTGTGGGCAGGCTGGGTGGGGGTGGGGACCAGAACCAGCCCTCCCGCCGCCGCCGCCTCCTCCCCTCCAGCCGCACCTCTCCTCCTGAGTGCCTGCCAGGGTGACCCTAACGCCCCCCTGACACTGGAGACACTGCTGCAGAGGCCAGGCCAGCGAGGCATACTGTGGCTTCAGGACCTCTGGAGTCCCTGGGGTTAGAGGTTTTCTGAACAAGGGAATCTAAGGGCAAACCCAACTCCCTGCTCCCCTGGGAGAGTACATGGGTGTCACTATGAACAGCTTCGAGGGTGCCTAGCCCTGCCGCCCCAGAGCTCTGCTGTCTGGGAAGAGGGGTGGTGAGGGGGCCACACCTGCTGAGGACTCAAGCCCCTCCCACCGGCCCAGGGTAGACAACTTGTCAGGTGGCCCACACCCAGGCTCCAGAGAGGCTGAGCTGGACGGGAGGGTGGTGGGAGCCTAAGCCCAGGGCTCTGGAGAGACAGGGGCTTGGGTCCGGGGCCTCAAACATCAGGCAGGCCAGGCCCATTTCGAGGCCGCCTGCATCAGTCCCAAGGGCCCAAACCCGAGGCCCTTCTGGAGAGTGAGGTGCCAGGCCTGCCAAGTGGCTCTAACAGCCTGGGAGGGAATTCTAGACACATAGGGCATCTGATGCAAGCTGGGTGCGCTCCATTCAGCGTAAATCTTCTCAGTGGCTCTGCTTGTTTCCATGGCGACCTGACAAGTGAAATTTTCCATCTCGGATGCCAAATGCCTGTGGATGAGGCAAAGCCTCCAAGGGTTACCAAATATAGACACAGCCCAACAGGCTCTGGAGGCCGGGCCAGCAGTGGGTTTGGGGTGGGAGCCGGGCTGGACCTCCACCCCCCCTCCAGCTCAGGGGGCTACAGCTCCTGCCTGGAGGCTGCCATGCTGGGCTGGTGGTGGAGGCATGCCCAGGACCTGTTCTTCCCATGGGCAGGACTCTAGCAGGGTAGCCACGGGGGCATCCTGCCTCCCACCCCACCCAGGATGGGGTTGGGAAGGTCACAGGGACACTGGGGTCTCCCTGAGGCCCAGGTTGGAGACTCTGCCAAAGATGTGGGGAGGGGAGGGCCACCTGAAGCCTGGCTCTCCTATCTGCCATGGGACCAGACACCATCTCTGACCGAGGACGTAAACTCCTCCTCCACCTTCTCCTGCAGTTTCTCTACAGGGGCATCTGTTTGGGTGACTGGCATGCTCTCATTTTCTAGATTAACTCAACCCTGACTGCTTACCCTCTGCCACCTTATAAATACTCCCAGGACCCCCCGACCTGGTGCTCTGAGGCCTCAGGGCAAGTGGCGGTGGGGTGGCCAGTGTCCACAGTGCCAGACGGATGTGATTCTGAGGCAAGGGAGACCCTTCCAGGTCTGACCTCTCTCGGTGACAAAAGCCACAGAGGCAGAGGGTGGCAGTCCCCAGCCCGACACTCACTCGGTCTGTAGCAGCTCGGGGTTGGGCACACACTGCAGCCGGTGGGAGAGCAGCTGGAAGGCTCCGCTCTGGGGCAGCAGCATGAGCAGGCCGTAGAGGGCCTTGATCAGGTACGGGTTGTTCTTCACGTCGAGCAGCTGCAGGCGCAGGTCTGTGGCAGGACGGAGGGTAGAGATTGGGGGTCAGGCACCACCCTGGGCTGCGCCTCGGCCTGCCTGGGAGAGGGGTCTACCCTGGGGAGGGCTGGGCAGGTGGCAGCGGCTTAGAGGGACGGAGGGGCTCCTCCTTGGCCAGACCCGCCCACCCTCTCCTCCAGCAGTGCCTCTGCTGTCCCAGGATGTCCTCATTCTTTCTTCCTGCCCACCCACCTCCACCTGGTCATCTGTCCTGAGAGTCACCTCAGCCTGGTGCCCCCCAGGCTGCTGCTGGGCCTTGTCCCTGAGCCCCTACACTCACTGCAGCCTAGTAATGAGGGGACCCGGGGCCTGTAGTGTAACAGATTCCCCGGTCTGCTCTGCACGTGCCAGCACAAGAGAGCTATAAATAGAGTGAGCAGGAGAGAAAGACCGGATTAGGACAGCTTTAAGGGAGGGCAGGATGGAAAAACGCTTGTGTGTGTGGCTAAACACACGCCAAGCTCAGAAGTGTCTGGTAGGTGCTTCTGGAAAGCCACCTCAGATACTAGCCCTGGGCGTACCCCACCAGATAGGAGAGGTGCCCCTGGGCCTGCCCAGTACCTGTCCCAATTAAACAGGCCCACGCTGCCCTCCTCTTGAGCCTTTCTGGGAGAATCCCTGGCTCCTGCCTTCTTGTATCTCTAAGGCCCAGTCCCAGACAGCCTTTGTGGACGATGAGCCACAAACTTCTGGAAAGGCCATGTCACCCCAGCAGCAGCTGTGTGTGTGGGGGGAGGTCTGGGTTGACGCTGGAGCCAGAGCAGCCAGGTTTTGCTGCCCCACCCCCAGCCCTCCTCTTGGCACAGGGAGCAGGAGCCACCAGTGGAGACCTGAGTAGTCATCTCTGGGAAAGCTGGGGCTGTGCGGCCAAGCCAGTCCCCAAGGCGGGGCCAGGCAAGCCAGGAGCGGGATGGGTGCCGAGCAGGCCCAGGGTGTGTCTATGTGGTCTCCCCGACGGAGCCCTGGGCCTGGTGAGGAGGTGTTTGCGGCTTCTCCGGGGTCACGCTGGACCTGGAGGCCCTGGGGGAAGTGAGATGTCAGACCAGGGGACCACTTGGGACAGGCTTTGATGCACACTGCTGGGAACAGGGTCTCCCACGCATCCCACTGTGGTGGCGGTTGTGTGGAGTAGCTTGGGCAGGTGAGAGGCGCTGCCAGAGCGCCGGGGGCCAGGGCAACCAGCTGGGCAGGAAGGAGGCCGCCGGGCGGGCTGCCTCCCAGCCTCCCCACCGTCCCGTGAACACAGGAGTTTGATTCAGCGGGCTGCCGGCTTTGGAGGGCAAGCACTGCACGTGCCGAGGCGCCAGGAGCTGCGCTCGCCCTAGCCAGCTGCCACTCCGGCACATTCAGCCTGGATGTTACGGTCACACCGTCGTGCCTGGGCCCCCGGCAAACGCCGACGCTGCCTTGCAGTGAGAGGAGCGGGTGGCTGCTGGGCATGGAGAAGCTCCTGCAGGTGGGCCCTGTCCCCGGCCTCGGAGAGCCCTGGGAACAGCTCCGGGACAGCTGCGCCCCCAGCCCCGCCGTGGAGACATTCTCGGCCTCAGGGTGGGTTTTGCCGTGCACTCGCCTGGGTCCACAAGACCCACCTGAAGATGCTCGGCCTGATGCCGCACGGACAGGGCTCCTTGGCCCTGACTTCTTACATTCTTGACATTCTAGGAATCATCCCTGGGGTGAGCCCCCCCCCCACCCCCGCAGAGGCGGCCCCACTCCTGCTGCACGCAGGAAGCAGGGCTCTCACATGTGAAGATGGGGCACTCGATCAGCTGCACCAGCTTGTCCACCTCAGTGAGGAAATCCACCGTGACCTCCAGGTCCCCGCTGGCCGGTGGGTCAAGGAAAGGCTGACCACTGGGCGGGGACGGCCCCTGTTGGGGTGGGGGCAACCGGAGAGCTAGGCCCCAGGGCCATGTTCTTCCCACCTGAGCCCTGGCTCTGCCTCAGCACGAAGGTACACACAGGACACCAGTCTATTTGGCGCTTTGACCCCTGTCCCTCTAAATGAAAAAGGCCATGGCGATCTCTGCCCCCCCGCACGGGCACTCGGGTTCTGCCCCGTGGCTCTCTCCTCTGTGCCCTCCCAGCTCTGAAAGGCTCTTATCTCAGCCCTGTAGCCTGGGGGCGGGGGGCGGCTGAGCAGGAAAGGTCCTCTTTCCTCCCTGAGTGGACGCCTGTCAGCAGGACCAAGGTCAGGGCTGCGGCACGTGTGTGGCCTGCAGTCCTGGGCCAGGCCAATGGCTGAGAAAAGCAAAGCTAGGGCATGGAAGGAGAGCAGGAGCCCTCAGGGAGCGAGGAAGGCCACACCGACCCTCAGTGGAGGAACCTGAGGGCCCCTTTCTCCTTACCCCTAACTCCTGGTCCCACGAGCAAAGGAGGCCCATTGTGCATTCTAAGTAGCTCCTCGATCCTGGGTCACACGCCAGGCATTCAGAGAGAGGCTGCTTTGCTTCAGTGTTTTAAGAACTGTGACCAATCTGCCCATGGATGCCTTTCACAGGCCCTGAGGCATGCCGGGGGTGTTCACTCTGGCTGAGGCCTCTCACCCAGCCTGCTTCTCCCCTCTGCGTCACTCCCAACCTGGGTTCTCTCTGGTTCTGTGGCCCTAGAAGGTCCCTGAGCTCCTCCCCAGAAATGCTGATACACCAGAGCTCAAGCCCACAGGCCTCACCTAGCTGCACCCACTGCAGTCCACCTGCCTTCCCCATTCCTGTGGTCTCTCCCAGCCCCCGCCCTGGGGCACCCCTCAGGCTGGATCCCTGGCTTACAAGGTGGGCAGCCCCAGCCACAAGACCCAGATGACCCTGTCTGTTGCCAACAGCACTCTCCAATCCGCCCCTGTCTGCGCCCTTGAAGGTCCTGATGTCACAAGGCCTGGAGGCAGAGCAGAAGGACAGGGGGATGGGGCAGAAGCGTGCCAGTGGGGCCTGTCACCTGGGCAGAAGGGTAGCACTTGGCCCCTGCCTGTCCCCCAGTGGCTGGATAGGAAGGATGGCGAGAGTGAAGGATACAACTTCTGGATGAGGTCGTAGGCGTGCCGGTAGTTCTGGGTGAGGAAGCACAGGGACACTGTTGTGACTGGGTTGTGGCACCAGGAGCGGTACAGGCAGCAGAACAGGTTCTGGCTCTCCTGAGGGGGAAGAGGTGTGAGCAGCTCACAGAGCCCCCACTCCTGCCCAGCCGGGGTCCACGTGGGGCCTGGGATCCAGGGGCCCTTGCGCTGTGCCGGGGAGCCAGCTCAGCACCCAGGGCTGTGTTTGGCAGCCCAGCTGGGAACAAGCTGTCACAAAGGAAACGCTGACAGCTCCTCCTCAGACCCTGTCATTACTCCCGGTCCCGCAGAGCCACGTGGTGGTGGCTGTGAAGGCCTGGTCAGGCGTGAGCCTGTCCTCTGCGCTGGCATTTCTGCCCTCGGCAAAAAGCAGCATTGTCCTCTCCAGATCTCTGTGGTCCTGGAGCCTATGGGGCTGGGAGGGCTCGGCCGTGGGGAGGGAGGAAGCTTCCTCAGGGCTGAGGCTCTCCAGCAACCTCCCATCTCATCCTCAGATGCCATTTCCTCCCTCCCCCGTGACCCACCTGGCCCTCAGGAACCAGCCCAGGAGTGAAGCCCACACCCAGGGAACCCCTGCACTGAGGAAAATTATTAAATCCTCTGCAAACGTCTGGAAAGAACCACAGGAAGAAGGCAGAGGTGTGGCTTGGATTATTCTGGGCTGCCTGACCCCAGATGCCCTAAAGTAGGCTTGGATGTCCTTGAGACTCTCTGAGTGGGAGTAGAGGCAGGGTCTGAGCTGGGAAGGAGGGGGTGGGGGGCAGAGACCACAGCCCACATTGGGAAATGAAGAGCCACCAGCACATCCAGAATAGCAGCCATTTCCAGAGGCCCCTGGAAGCTCAGCCTCCTGCCCTTGCCCGGTGTCTCTGAGCAGCCCCGGTGGGTCCTTATCCCAAGCCTGGGCCAGGCAGCACTGTGACAACCTGGCTTAGGATAGGGGGCCTTGTGAGACAGATGTGTTCAACTGTTTGAGAGAAAGGCCAGAGCCAAGGCGGAGGGTGGGGAGAGCAATAATCCCTGATGTCCAGCAACGGTTATAGCCCAGAAGCCTGGCTCAGACAGGGTGGTGTGGCCCCGAGGGCACGAGCCTTTGGCTCCCAGGAGCCAGTCTGCTCAGTGTGTGAGGGGGCAGTGCTGGAGTGGGGGGTGGGGTGGCAACAAGTGGAAAATGTATGGTCTCTGGCGGGTCAGGGAGGGCATGTGGACCCTAGAGTCCAGAGCCTTCCCTGGGCAGAGACCCCTGCAGCGGGTGGCCCCAAGTAAACTGGCTCTGACTTACTGCCATGGTTGGCATTCAGTAGGCAACCCAGGCAATCTCAGATTTCATCCCATCTCCCCCCTTCCCCCTGGGAGCCTCCTGGGGTGAGGGGCGGGCTACTGCGGCTCTGTGCCATGGGTATGCAGGATCGCACCCGGGGCCCGAGCCCGTGGACGTGGAGTACCAGAGTCTTCAGGTCCTTGAGCTGGTTCCTCAGCTGGAAGAGCTCTGTGGAGGTGAGCAGGATGGTGTTGAGCGTGTGGACCATGGTTGAGGCGAACTTGAGGTCCTCCTCTCGGAGCAGGATGTCTGCCATCGAGTGAAAGATGTTCTCTGCATTCAGCAGGAGGCAGAGCTGCCTGGAAGAGAGGCCGAGTGGAGGTCAGAAGCCTCTGGGCTTAACCTAGGAGGTCTCTCCCCGGTCCTGCAGCATCCTGATAGAACCTGCCCTTTCCTGGGTTTGGCCTGGGACCCCAGCTCTCGGGCCCGTGGGGGACGGTGGGGTGCTGCTCACACTGGGCCTGGCTCCAGGCCTTCCAACACTGCTCACCCGGGCCCAGCAACCCTGGAGCCCACCGGCTGGACTGACTTCTCTCCCTACCTCCAGCCCCAAAACGGAACTCTGCGAGCAAAGGCGGGCCTCCCTCTTCCTACCACTGTTGCCACAGAAGCCCCGGGTTACCTTTCTGATCTTCCACAGGCCACAGCAATGCCCCCCACAGGCCGAGGTACTCCCTACCCCTTCCCCCCTTTACTTTTTTAGAGATCATTTTCATGGGACAAGTAACACTGCACCGGTCATCTAGGTACTGTCCCCCTGCCTGCCATCCTGGGGTCAGGAACTTGTTTTGTTCACAGCTGCCAGCCCCCCACCTGGAGTGCATGGTGCCTGCTATGACAACCCTGAGTTTTATCTTTGCTGTTCAGAAAACGAAACTCTGGTGCAAGGAGGCAGTGACTTGACCAAGGTCATGGGATGAGTTAGGGCCACTTCTCCTTCCCACCATCTCTCTAGGAAGTCCTGCAGGGATGAGGCTCGGGCTGTGTGGAAAGGAGTCTCCATTCTATGAAAAGGAAAACAGGAAATCCAGAGAATGGAGAAAAGCAGATTTTTCAGGGTCCCTGGGCCAAGACAATGTCAAGTGAGAGACAGGTCTCAAGGACAAGTTCTGAGGAAGCCTGCTGACTTCCCTTCTTTGCTATGATGCCCACAGAGGCTCAGCCTTGGGGGAACAACCGGGTCTTCCTGTTGGGAGTCCAGGGATCCCACGACTTCTGCAGACTGAGAAGGACCAGCCAAGGAGCTGGCAGGTGGGCCTGGAGGAGGGTGTGTGGCCACAGAGCTCCTGACGGCACCAGCTCAGCATCCCTGCCCTGTCTCCCCTTTGGGGTGCGCATCTGCTGGCCTCACTTCTAGTCCCTTCTCCTGGGAAGCATAGACTTGGACTCAGGCTTGTGGGGACAAGGGTCTGGGGCCTCAAGGTCTAGTGTGCTGATCAACATGAACCACATTTGGAGCCAAGATGCTGGACGCATAGCCATCCTGGGTCACTGAACTCACACTAAACTCTGCATTTCAGGGTCTGGTTTCCTGCTTCCCTCTGAATACCAGCCATGCCTTGGGGCCAGACAGAAGATTCTTCCCACCCCGGCTCCAGAAAAATCCCAGAGCATTTGGTAACAGAGAGGCCAAACCACGAAGTGCAAACACTGGGCAGGCCGTCTCCAGCCCAGGCCCAGCTGGAACCAGCAGCCTTGGGCAAGAACGCAGCAGAGAAGAGGAACAAGGCTGTTGGGGGATGGAGCTGGACGGTGTGGG
The DNA here is from genome assembly GCF_003254725.2 of Canis lupus dingo. Classification (NCBI taxonomy): domain Eukaryota; kingdom Metazoa; phylum Chordata; class Mammalia; order Carnivora; family Canidae; genus Canis; species Canis lupus. The sequence goes on from NC_064247.1 coordinate 76,799,221, forward strand.
TTGGGCTTTGCCATCGCCTGAGGGGCGCCCCTGCTCACCTCTGTGTACCCAGAGCCTGCTATGTCCGCCCAGCTGGGTGACCCCTTGTGTCTGTGCCACAATTTCTTCACCTCCTAGTTGGGGGTAATCCCCACCTGCACGAAGGGGGCGACTCAGAGGAGAGCGGCTCATGTGGGGGTGTATAATATGTGGCTAATGGGATCCCCGTTCAGTACCCTAGTGGTACCATGGGTCGGGGGGGACAGCCAGCTCCTAGGAAGAAGCCTGGCCTTTCTGTGGAGCACAGACAGTACTCCTTTCCCTCCTGGGCCTCCCACTCCTGGATGAGCCCTGTCTCCAGGGCCGTGGGATAGAAATGTTCCAGAAGGGCAGGCCAGAGAGGAAGGGGAGCATTCTGACAAATGGTCACAACTGCCCGTCGCCTGCAGCTGCTGCCGTCTCCATGACAGAGGGGGACAGCTGAGGCTCTGCCGGGCAGCGCTCTCCAGGGACCAGGGGGCACAGGGACCTGTGGCAGCCGGGGAGTGGGGGGTGGTGCTCTCATGTGAGGACAGCTGGGGAGGTGTGGAGGGGAAAGCAAAGGAGGTGGTGGTGAGCATAGGCAGGCGCCAAGACCTCCTGGTGTCCCTCAAACCTGGGAACACTGATGATGCTACAGAAGATCAGGGATAGAGTTTTCTAGAAATGCTCCTCTCTGACCACCAGTGAGAGCACACCGACCTGGCTCTGCTCCGGAGTGCACGTGCTGTCTCTCTCTCTCTCCTGTGTCTCTCGGTGGCCATGCCTGGTCATGTTTTCAAGGCCATCTCTAGATCTGGATCAGGGCCCCAGCACAACTCTCTGGCTCCCCGCCTTCCCATCTCAGGGAGCAGCGTCACTGCTGAGGCCACCCAGTTGCTCTGCCCAAACCAAGGAAGGAATCGGCCTTGATGCCCTGGCTTCTCTCTCCAGGGCACCCGCCAGGCCGACAAGTGTTGGCCACCTCTTCTGGTCAATTCCAAGCCATCTCCTCACTGTCTCCCTGCTGCTTCTCCCACCCCTACAATCCACCCTCCCAGTGTACTGCCCACCGGGGCAAGCCCTGGGAAGTGCTCATCAGAGCACGCTACTCCCTGGTGCTTTCCCACTGGATCGAAGCAAACCCCAGCTCCTCACCACGCCTCTAGGATCTCCTATCCTCTGGTCACTTCTCTCCAACTTCAGGTCTTACCACTTCTCTCGCACTCACAACAGGCTGGCCCCTTAGGCTTTTCTTCTGTTCCTGACCTCTGCCGTGGCCTGGAAAGCTCTGCTGAGGCAACAGCACGTGGCCAGCCTGCTCTGGCCATGGAGGTGTCAGCTCCAACCCCAGGCCCTGGGGAGGGCCCTGCCAGTGCACCTCTCTTGCCACCACCAGCCCTTTCTAAGGGAAGTCCCACGTCTTTCTGAGCATTTCTCACTACCTGCATCATCTGGGAGGCAGACTTGTTCGCTGGGTCCTGGCTGTCTCTCCCTCTAGAACGAGAGCTGCAGAAGGCAGGGCCCTGCCTGTGACCCTCATGAGGAGGGCCTGGCACTGAGGAGCTGCTCAGTAACCACTGCTGAACATTACCGCGTGGAGGAGCAGTGCAAAGGCCCAGAGATATTCCTGCGCCCTGCTCCGGCGCACCACCTTTGCTCATCCTGGGCAGGCCCCTGCCTGCTGTGCACAACTTGTCCGCAGACAGTAGCTTCCCAGATGTCACGTTTCCACCCTTATCACCCATGGCCCAGCTGGGGGCCTGTCCAGGGCATGTGGGAGGCCGACTCAGCTCAGAAGACCCCTGAACCGGCGCTGTCAGGACACAGCCACAACACGTTGCACCAAGGAGCCTCTCCCAAGCTCTACTCATGAAATCCCTGTAGGAGAAGGCAGAGGAGCCAGGAAGGCCCTGCCTTCCCACCCCCAGAGGAGCAGGGGGGAGTGGGGGGCACACCCTCTAGCCTCAAGCCCCACTGTGCTCAGGACGTTTGCTTCAGCAGGGCTGTCCTGCTCCCCACCCCTGTGGCTGGGCCAGGGGACAGGGAGGTTCTCAGAGGCAGGGGCTGCACCTCATCTCCTCTTATCCAGCTTTTGTCATCCTGTCCCAAGGTCACCTGAGGTTTGGGGAGAAGGAAAACAATTCCCAGATGCTGGGTCACGAAGCCTCCAGAAGGCAAGAACAGTGAAGTATTAGCTAGTGCACCGGGAGCTCTTACCACATGCCAGGCACTGCGCTGGGGGTGTTACATGCCCCTGGGGGGATGGGCAAGGGGCGATGAGCCTAGCTCATGTCTTTGTGGGCTCACTGGGTCCTGGGCATTTTAGGGGGCAATTTTGGTAGGCCAGCTCGGTCGTACCCTGGGGGGGCCTCTGAATTCCTGAATGGGACACTGATTCCTCTTTCCCAGTAAGAAGGGAGGTGGCTAGGGGGAGAGGGAGGCACCCAACTTTTCACTTCAACCCTGAGCCCATGAAATGGCCTGCACAGGTGGCCTCCAAGTCTCCAGAGGCCCAGACCCAGGGTCCTCCTGTGGCACCTCGCTGAGTCCTCACACGCTGCGGGGTGGGGGGTACGACTCACTCCACACGGAGAAGACCATGCTGTCAGGCACCTAGCTGATCGGGGGAGGAGGGAGGCCCTGACCCAGAGAGGCCACTTCCAGACCTGAGTTCCTGTTCCTACTCTGCCTCCCCGGTGCCCGTCCGTGCCCAGTGGGGGCCTGGCAGATGGCTGCCTTGCAGGGCTGCTGCGTCATCACTTCTGCTGAGCCCCGGCCCTCCTGGGCTGCCTGCCTGGCTCTCAAGCACAGCATCAATAATGGAACACAGCTTGCAAGCGTTAAACATTTGCCTGTATTTTTTAATACCCGTATTAAAGTACTATTCATCACGAGACAGCAGCTTGGAGAACTGGGGACGCCTAGAGAGATGAGGCAGGAGGAAGCCTACATGGGCCCTGGGAGGGCAGGACCCGCAGACCCGGCTCGGGGCTGGAGGGCAGGGGTCCACACTCGCGCCCTGGTGTGGCCTCTGGCACTCAGCCACTCACCTCAGGCAGGACTCCGCCTCTCCTTCCTCCAGCCTCCTGCACAGCTGCTCCCTGGCTTCTGGGCCTGGGATCACGCTGGGGAGGGAACAGTTCTCTTTGGTCCCCGTGTTATATATCAGGAGCTCGCTGGGGAGCAACCAGCCTCCAGCCTGACCCAAGAGAGGGACTCCACTTTCCCTAGTGGATTGAGAGGACACGCCTTGCCCAGGGAGATGGCTTCTTTGGGGGTCACTTCAAAAGGTCAAGGTCTATAGCAGAGCCAGAGGAAGGCACTCTGGAGCAGGGCCTGCCTGGAAAGGGCTGCACCACACCTGCCAGGCTGGTGTGAGCTTCGTGTCACTGTCCCGTCAACCACTAACACTGGCCAAGCATCCTCGTGCCCCAGGCTCTGACTCTGAATGGCCACCAGCCTCAGTGTTGTCCCACAGTGGAAGATGCTCTCCTGAGCCACTGTTTCAGGTGATATGTGGTCCAGAGCAGGTAGGAGGAGGAAGGTACCAACTAGCCTTACAGGTGGCTTGAGACTGGCCGGTCACACCCCGAGGCTATGCGCCCAGGCTGGCCAGGAGGATCCCGCCTATGAGGCAGCAGCTGCTGCCCGCTGCATGGGAGACAGGCATGGGCACAGGCTGGCTCCTGCTAGGCCAACCAGGAGCCTGGCACTGTCCTTTACCCTCTCCTGGCAGTAAGAAAGGGGCCACATGCTGCTTTTCCTCCAGGGACCTGGACAGGTCACCAACTCAGACAAGGCCAAGACTTGGGTTGGAGAAAGAAACCTACCCAGTGGTTGTGTGCCCCTGTCCCCCATCAGGGCTGTGTGCAGAGCAGGAAAGAAGAGGCCATTGCCACTGTCTGAGCGTGTGAGGTGGGGGCTGCTTCTGCCTCCAGATGCCTCTTTCCAATTAGCCAGCCCTGTCCCCCACCACCTCAGGGCCTGGGCAGGGCAGGAGGGGATAGAGTTCAGCAAAGAGGAAGACTGCTTTGGTAGTGGGAGTGGTAAAAAGAGGAGAGTGAGCAGTTCCTTTCAGGACAGATGACCCCCAGGGCCTGGGGAAGGCCATGGTGGGCCCAGAGGAGGGGGCAGCCGTTAAGTGGACTCCTTCCCAGGGCCAGGCCCACCTGCAGGGGCAGAGGCTCCATAGGAGGGTGTGGGCCCTGGAGCGCAGAGTCCTCGGCACGGATACCTTTCTTGGGGAGGAAGTGCTCTAGCTCCTTGCCATGCTGTGCTCTGGGGAATCTGAACCCTGCCATGTGGCTTGGGGGAAGATGTAGTGCTTCTTCCCATGGCCCCACTTCCCTGTGCCCTCTGGAAACAAGACCAGCAAAGTCACCAAGGTCAGAAACTGTCCTCCCCCTGCTTCGCTGTCAGCCGATCCTTCCTAGGTCCCTGGGCCATTTGTAAGACACTCATGCTGGTTCCCTCCTGTGGCTCTCCTCCACTCCCATCCCCAAGTAAGGGCAGGCTGATGCCCCCACCACCCCCACCTCACCGTTCTGACACAGTCCAGAGAGGAGGGCTGGCTGGGGAAGTGAAGTGAGCTAAGCTACACTCACTGCGGGCTGTTGCCCTCCACTCCCCTGCCCTCTCCTTCCACAAGCCTGGCTTTTTAAATAGAGATGGAAGCATAAGCAGATGGTGTGTCTGACCCTCGGAGGGAGTGCCTGGGGTGAACCTTCAGCCCAGAGGGTCCAACAGCAGTGGGCACAGCCCACCCCATGGCGACTCAGCCCAAGGCTACTGGACAGGGATATGGGAAGGGCACCAGAGAGATTCAAGTGAACTTTAAGGTGAGGCCTTTCCTATTCTTGACTGTCCTCAGCTAATGAGAAGGCCGCCAGCACAGGACATGAACAGCTGGCCTGATGGGGAGAGACTCTGGACAGTGGCACACTTGGGTGGAAAGAGATGCCAATGCTGAGACAGAAGCTGGAGAACCACCTCCCACCCCCAACCTCCCCCCGTTGCTATTCATGCCCTCTTCTTGCTTCAACCCTCCTGCCTCTTGGTGCCAACTGCTCCGTGATGAACACAGAAGTCGGAATTAGCCTTCAGAGAGTGGGCCCTGGCTCATTAACACCCCCGTCTCCTGTGTGATCAAGGGAATGAGCCCTCTGGGCCGCCCAGACCCAGGAAACCGAGCCATTAGTGTCACATGGGAGGTGGGCGACATGGCTGATCTATCCGGCACCTCCGGCTGGGCTGAGCCCAGTAAACAGCTTCCCAGATAGAAACAGGGAGGTCTGTTTGCGGCCCCTAAACCACCTGCCCGATGCTGCCCGGCCCCACCTCCGCTTCTGTGCTCTTGCATCAGGAGTCCTGCCCAGGCAGGCCAGGACTCCAGCCACACTGGGCCACATTGGACATGGCTTGCGGCTCAGCTCTCTGGCAGGTGGTCTGGGGAGGGGATGGTTAGTTCTGGGGTGGAGAACACTGTCTGGCTGGGGTCTCCAGGGTGACTGGGCAGGCAGGCCTGGTTCTAGGTCCCTTGCTGAGGCTAAAACTGGCTGCTGCCTCTGAGGAAAGCACAGGATGGGGTGGGCCCCCTTGGGCCTCTGCAAGGTGGCTTCAGTGCCAGGCCCATAAGGGCGAAGAACAAGTTTCAGGTACCTCTTGTGCAGGTGTCCTTGGCAGTAGGGCCAAGTCATTTCTTTTTTCTTTTCTTTTCTTTTCTTTTCTTTTCTTTTCTTTTCTTTTCTTTCCTTTCCTTTCCTTTTTCCTTTTTCCTTTCCTTTCCTTTCCTTTCCTTTCCTTTCCTTTCCTTTCCTTTCCTTTCCTTTCCCTTTCTTTCTTTTCTTCTTTCTTTTTCTTTCTTTCTTTCTTTCTTTCTTTCTTTCTTTCTTTCTTTCTTTCTTTCTCTTTCTTTCTTTCCCTCTCTCTCTCTCTTTCTAAGATTTTATTTATTTATTCATGAGAGACACACAGAGAGAGGCAGAGACATAGGCAGAGGGAGAAGCAGGCTCCATGCAGGGAGCCTGACGTGCAACTCAATCCCGGGACTCTGGGATCACACCCTGGGCTAAAGGCAGGTGCTCAACTGCTGAGCCACCCAGGCGTTCCATGGGCCAAGTCATTTCTGCTCAGAACCCTTCCCTGTCCCTCTAGGTGGGCCTCCTTCCTTTGTCTCCATCCCTAGCGTCTGCGTCCTGACCGCAGGATACACGGAGGTATCGGCCCTCACTTCTCTCCTCTGGCTGTGGTCCATATGCCCTCAGTAGTCTAAGGCCAAGGGGACATGGGCTGTCCCAGGAGACGCCTGGAGTCTCACAACCATAACTCCAAAGTGCAGCCTGATGTCAAGTATAGAAAACACAGGAGCCCAGAGCCACTGCCACCATTCCCGCTGCAAAGGTCCTCCAGCCTTGGCCTTGGCCCTGCCCCTGCCCAACAGCTGGGATCCTTTAGGAATTTAAAGAGAAAGTGGCCTTCAGGTCAGAGTAACATTAGAACGGGAAGTAGGAGTAGCCTCCCATCTGAAGTTCAGAAAGCGCCAGAGCCACACTGCCCCCACTTCTCCTCATCCCACCCCGCCCCACACTCCTCTTCTCTTCTAGTTCCCTGCTTCCCAAGTATGAAAATTGTAAATCTGTTTTATTTATTTCAATCAATCCTCAGCAGTGTGCCCCTCAGGGCAGAGGCAGCCATGGTAACCCTGCCAACTCATGCCTTAAAAATTCATCGTGTTTAATGCAGTCGATGTGTCTGATACGTTTAAAAGTTTCTTTGCGGGGTGGGGGGTGGTGGTGGTGGTGGTGGGAGGAGGCACGATGACTTGTTTTTCTGGGTCTTGCTGAGAGCTGATGGAAAGGGATGGAGGGAGGGGCACAGCATGACGGGGAAGAGGAAGAAAGGGGTCTTTTATCTACTTAGTTCTCTGTTGCTCTATTACAGAGCAGCATGGCCAGGCTCCTGGGGGCCACAGACACCCGGGCTGGGCTCATCTGGAGACCTCCAGGGAAGGCCTCATCCGGATGGGAGCAGCTAAGAAAACCAAACGGTCTCTGCTGCCTTGTGGTGAGCCAACCCCTTTCCAGGGGCCAAGATGAGTGTGGCTCTGAGCCAGGAGAGGTGACTCCCGGCTCATACACTGCCAGGGGGGTCAGGTGGCCCTTTCTACCATGTGAGGGGTTCCACTCACTTAGGAGAGAAGCTGTCTCCTGCACATGGCCCAGCTGACAGCCTAGGCCCTATCTGCCCTGTGCTCTGTCAGCCTGGCCAAGCCTGCTTCCCAGTGTCCATCCTTAGAGACCTCTCCAGTCCCCTTCAGGCCTTTGACCCCTCTCCTGCCTCACCTTGGCTAGTTGCCCACAATCTCCTTCCTTAAGATCTGCACAGTCCCTCTGAGCTTCACCTCCCAATATTTGCTTGTGTGTCTCCTTTCTTAACCTCTGCTTCCCAAGGCAGAATGAGCCTGGAACCACATGAGGCCTGGCCCAGGGATGGATACTTATGGAACAGGAGATGAACTGCCAGGAGGCTTGGATGACAGCTCTGGAACATGGCTTGCGTGAGGAACTACATGCTCAGAAGCCAGGGGGTCAGGGGGCTTTGAACCCTGCAGGGGGGTTGGGGTAGGCGGTAGGGTTGTGCAGCATCTAGTTCTGGCTGAAGCACTTACAAAATTTGCCAGGAGAGGCCTCTGAGGGGACTCAGCAGGTGTCTGACTTACAGACGAGGTCCAGGTTTGTGTCCCAGAAAAGATGCTCTACCTTCCATCCCACATGGTGGAGATACCCCAGAATGCAGCTGGATGCAGGTGCGATGGCAGGGGCAGGATCCCCATGCTGGAGGTGCTTGATACCCACAGGGCATGGAGGGAAGACCCTGGGGGCTTGGCTGAGCTGTGCCCGCACTGGAGGAAAAGGCACTGCTGGGGGGTGGGAGAGGTGGGAGGAGCTGGAGGCCCCCCCCCCGACCCCCGGGAAGCCCACGGCTCCTGAGCATTTCTTTCTTTCTTTCTTTTTGTATATTTTTTATTGAAGTTTGATTTGCCAACATATAGCGTAACACCCAGTGCTCATCCCATCAAGTGCCCCCCTCAGTGCCCGTCACCCAGTCACCCCATCCCCCCCACCTCCCCTTCCACCACCCTTTGTTCGTTTCCGAGACTTAGGAGTCCCTCATGTTCGGTCACCCTCTCTGATATTTCCCACTCATTTTCTCTCCTTTCTCCTATAATCCCTTTCACTAGTTTCTATATTCCCCGTATGAGTGAAACCATATAATGTTTGTCCTTCTCCGATTGACTTACTTCACTCAGCATAATACCCTCCAGTTCCACCCACGTTGAAGCAGCTCCTGAGCATTTCATCTTTTGAATAGTCAGCAAATAAAAGCAAAGGGAAGGGTCACTAACAGAAATCCTGTTGTTTCCACGACAATCGATTCTGAGAAACACCGACACATGGAAAGCCCTCGAGGACAGGTGGCTCCCACCTTCTCCTGTCACAGAGGCTCCTGCCCGGTAACGACCACACACGGCAGTGCTTCTACATTAGGCATGTCACGTACCTTGAATCCCATTAACGTGGGACAGGTGTAATTTCAGCTGCCCCTCTTAGCAGCGAATGAAAGCGAAGCACAAATGAGAGCCCTGCCAAGCCCCTGTCTGGTGGCCCAGCCCCGTCCCCCTATGCTCTTAGTTGCTGCCAGGCCACACACCCAGCCCTCGGGTCTCACAGCCCAACTGGCACAGGGGCTCAGACATGGTCATGATTTGGGGGTACTTTGGCTGCAGGTATCACTGGGCCCTCTGATGGACTGAAGTCTCAGTTTCTCCAGAACGTTCCTGTGGCTCTGGGGAAATTTACCTGCAAATCAGCTACTGCGGCCTGACCCTCAACCTGGGGCTGCCGCTGTGGGTGGCAGGCAATGACCGCACAGGCCACACCTGGCCAGGACAGTGCTGCCCTGTACTTTACACGTAGTTCCGATGGCTTTTCTCCAGGGGTCCATGGGAGGCAGAATCGGGGAAATGCACCCACAGCTCTGCTAGCCAGAACCCAGACTCAGATATGGCTGAGGTGGAGGCAGGGGAATGACCTCGTAGGGGTGACTCCATCAACAGCTTCCCAGACACCTCTGCTAGGAGCCCTGGCTCCTGAGTGCACGTCCCAGGCCGGCTGCTGCCTGAGGTCTGAAGGGAAGGGGAGACCGGGGCCCTGAACGCAGCCAGGGAACCAGTACGTCTGAGCCCCACGTGTCTGGGAGTCCCCGGGTTAGCCATTAGAGAATCTCAGATGGAGACTTTCTCTTCCTTTAAGGCCTCTGAGCTCCTACCCTTCCAAGCAGGATTTCCTCCCGAGGAAGTGCTCAGCCTCCAGCTCGTGAAGTGGCTGCATGCTGCCCTGATGTTAACACACAAACAGTTGGGAAAACTGTTTTCAGGCCCCAGATGTGCCCGCCCATCCACACTCCTGCCAGCTTCCAGCCACACGCATGGGGGTCCTCAGGGATCAGGTGCTCATGGGCGGAGGGCGAAAGTGAAGCCAAGCACTAGTCCAAGGCCACACTGCCATGCCTGCAGGGGAGCAGAGTTCCTGACCCCGAGTTCACGTTCCATTCTGCCAGACAGTCTCACACTGTGTGTCACCTGCAGGACACAGACCCCAGCGCAGCCCTTCTTTCCACCAGACTGAGGGCTCCAATCCTTGCAACTCAAATATCCAGTGCAGAGACACCCCTTTATCCCATGGCTTGTGACGCATTTCCAGGGAGAAGTAGATAAATAGAGATGTCTTACAATGTGTCTTAGGATGGGTAAGGGTAAGCACCCCCCGCCTTGCCCCATCTCTGCCATTTCCACTTCAGATATGGGGATGACCTTCTGAGAAATAAGGCAAGCAAATAAAATAAGTGCCAGGAGCCAGAGGAGCCCACCCAAGGCTGCTCCACTGTACCTGGGGATGGCCTGGGGACACCCCTTACCCCAAATGTCTTCCTGTTACCGAGTTGTTCTGTTCAGATTTTCTATTACTTCATCCCATTATTCCCAAATGAGTCCTTTGTTCCAGGCCAAGGGATTACTCCCCACTGCTGCTTTTATGACCACAAACTTTTACAGACGGTGAGCATCTCCCTTCCGCGTGCTGGGCACTGAGCCCAGACCCCGAGGCCTCCTTGCAGCTCTGCCTCTCTAATCTTAAAGCCACGCGCCCCACCTGTGTCCAGCAGCCCGCAGTAGTCACTGCACTGAGGCCAGAATGCCTCCCCCAGCAAACTCTTCATTCAAATGGGCTGGCTGTCCTCATGGTTTTGGGTCCTCAGTCATCACAGCGACGAAACCTCTATCTCACATTCCCCTGGTGACTTTTCTTTAAGGGATGTAACCTGCCCTGAATGGTTCCAATCAGGGGCTGCCATTTTGCTTTCTGGTGGCAGCCTCAGTCCTCTGCTCTAGGGCACTGGCCCCCCACTTCTCAGTAGGGAGCCATCACCCCCACGGCCCATCAGTGCCCTCACCTACCCACAAGGTCACACAATTACCTTTCAGAAGCAGGAAGGCCCTCCAAGCCAGGAACAGCACCTTACCAAGAGACCCCTAAACCTGGTCACCTGAAGACCTTATGGGACACCAAGTCCACCCTCAGGCCCACTCCAGGAAGTGGTGATCTGTGTGAACAGGCTTTATAGTCAAGACTGAGAACCACTACCCCCAAACTGCCTTCCCAGAGCTACAGCCACAAGCTCAGTGATAACGACTCTCGGTTAGAAATGGGGAGATTTAAAAAAAAAAAAAGAAATGGGGAGATTTTATTAGCATCCCAAAGGATGCGCAGCCTTGGAGCTTTGGGTAAGGCCATGGATGCTGTCGTCATGACGTCATGACGTCATGACGTAACCTCACCTCCCCAGAGCCCAGGTCTGGTTTTCCTAAGTTTCTACCCGAGATTTTGCTATTTCTCTGCTGGTCCACCCGAGAGGTCCCCAGCCCATTGTGCACAACCCCGACTTGCTCTGTTTGAACAGAAGGAAAGGAGGGCAAGTCAGGTCAGACGGGTGCTGCACCCTAGCCTCAGGCTGTGGTTTCTCTGGCAGTCATGCGCTGGGGTGTCCCCCAACCTCGGATAACCCCCGGGGAGGAAGCTCAGTTCACCAGCCACTGTGCTGGGCACATGCCACTCCTGCCTATCTGGCCTTCATATTGTTAGTCTTGAAGGTTTTGTGAAATTTTATAAACTGAGATTGCAGTCTGTAGCTCTTTACAAGTACCTGCTTCCAGGGCATGGAGATAAATGTCAGAAACAGAATGGCAAGTGCAACAGTAATACCCACAGCTGGTCACAGAGCAAGTCTCACAGCAGTCTCACTGCTGAGTCTCTTGGAAAATGGTAAGAAGATCAGAGAAAAAGGGCTGTGCAGAAAAAAGGGTCACAGCAGAGGTGACAGGACAAAGACAGCAAGGACGAGATTCCCTCAGTCCTTGGTGGCAGAGTGAAGTAGCGGGGAGAAGGGGAGGGTTCTCTTATTTGTACCTTCCTTCACCTCCTGCCAGGAAGCTGAAAAAATTCCTCTCGTGATCACTCATTTTCAGGGAGTTTTAAGACGCATGAAATGGGCTTTTCATCTGAATGTTCCTTTCCAGCCCAGGAAATCCGCACAGGATTAAATGAATAGAGCGAGCAAGGGCCCCAGGCGGGAAGCGTCCGTGGAAGTCCCTTTGGGGAAAGTGTCGGCAGGCTTCTGGAGTCCCAGGTCCCAATTACAGACCAGGTCCTGGCGGCAGAGGTGGGCCAGGCGAGTGGCCTGCTGGGGATCGGCCGTCCTGCCCTCCCCCGGCACCCGCCACTGCCATGGAGCAGAGGCCAGGCCGCCACATCCAGAGACAAGCGATGGAGTTGAATACGGCGAGGTGGTGGCCTTGGTAAGGGAGGGTGACCCCGAGCCAGTGTGCTTGGAGCTCAGAGCGCAGTGCCCCACAGCTCGGCATCCTGCGGGGGGCGCGCTCCGAACAAGGCGGGCTGCGGGGCGAGCCGGACCCGCTGCTGGCAAACCACAGCCACAGCTAGACGCGAGCTCGGCCAAGCTGTACATTTGTAAGCGCAAGACCAAGTTTTGGAAGGAAATACAGGATACTAAAGCGGAGGCTACTCTGGGGGAGGAGGTGGTGGTGAAAGGTCGTCTATGTTTTATGGTGCATCTGCTGCATTGTTTTGATTTTTATCTTACATGGTTTATATTTTTTTGAACCATAGATGAGAAGGAAGTTAGAATGCTATACTTCCGGGGATCGTCTGGACTGTCCTGGAGATTCTCAGGGGAGGAGCAGGGATAGGGTGCAGAGAAGGCGGTGCCTCCTCCAGCCGAGATGGCGGAGCTTCTCTCTCCCTGGTGGGGGCTGCTGCAGATTTGCAGATTTAACAATGGAAACATGCATTTTACAAATGAGAGGATCAACAGCCGGGAGATGGTATTTTTAGCTGCTGTGGCTCTTTGCTTCAAAGGCGTAGGTTTCATCTAAAACCAGGCAAACCTCCTACAAAGTCTGCCTGTTTGCAAGGAGTGATTAGCATAATACGAGCGAGCAGGAGAAAAGGCCTGGCTCCACTCGGAGGCAGGAGTGCCTACTACAGGGGAGGCTTTCTCCTGAAATAGAATCACGAGGAGAAAGTCTCAATGGAGACGAAGCCCCTGCCTTCAATGAGGAGAGCCACCCCACACGATGGCCCAGGCAGGCCGAGGATCGTGGGTGCAAGCAGCACACAGGGTGAGAGGTGCATCCACATGCGACCGCAGCTGGGCGCGGCAGGGCCACCCCCTGGGCTGCTAGTGTCACTAGGGCCCCACGCAACCACCTTCTTCCAGGAGAAAGAAGTACAGAGGATTTCGGGGCTGCCTTTCGAGATGCCCCTTCTGAGGGGTAGGGCAGAGCCAAGCCGAGGCTGATGGAGAGGGGGGGGGGGGCAGTCACAGCAGGAGGGCTCAGGGGATGAAAGCACAGGGAGCTGTCCTCCCTGGAGGCTGTGCCAGGGCTCCTGGCCCTTGAGACGCAGCACAGCTGTGGGGGAGCCTGCTGTGCCCCCCCATGCCCCTCGGGCACTCATGCCTGTCGGGGGCTGTCCATCCTGCCCTCCTTTCTCTGGCCTCCCCTACTTCTGCCCTGCCATCGTGTTGGCTTGGGGAAGACTGCACATGTGGAGAGGGGCTTTTCTTCAAACACCACAAAATTCAATGAAAGCTGTGACCTTCTGAGAACCAGAATGACAGATTCTCATCCGGGGAGCCGAGCTAGGGACAGATAGCGCCCGGGCAGCTGCTTGGTCACACCAGTCCCTGAGCCCCATCCTGGGGAGAGTGTGACCTTGGGCTGCGGGTGGGGGGGGAGGGCAGGGGGGCGGCTGGGGGCAGAAGTGGCGGTGCTGCTATCTTGGGCACTATTGGCACAAGAGGGAGCAGCCGGTTCTCCACAGCCCCCTCCCCTCGGGGTCCTCATGGCAGGAAGATCACAGGTCTTCCTGCGGAGGGTCAGGGGACCGGGAAATACAGACAGGGCGCATGGCTGAAGCTCTAAGAAACCAATTACCACACTGCTGGGGGGCTGGGGGGAAGCAGAAGGGATGGGACCGGGGCAGCTGCTCAGGCTTCAAGGGCAGGAAGGAAGTGAGGTCATTCTAGGAACCGGCCAACTGTCTGGGCCAGAGGCTACTGACATAGGTGGGCAGGGAGGCTCCTTCAGGAAAGGGGCTCAGCTCACGTGGGAGGAAGAAAAAAGCTGACTCCTCTGGAGAAATGACTAGACGAGGCAAGTTGGCTGAATTCACAGGCACCTGGAATTAACTGGCTGAAGGCAGTGTCTTCTGGAGAGTCAAACAAGTTGGGGCAGGGATGTCTGGGGTGCTGAGAACGTTTTTAAATTTAGTCCAGATTCGCTGCTCAAAGTGCTGGTCCCAGTGACACTGAATCTTCTAGAAAGATGTAGCAGCCAGACCCCTGGTCAAGCAAGCTTCCCGAGCCACTCCTAACTAGTCTTTGGTGTTCTGGGGGGCGGGGTAATGAGGGAGAGACCTTAAGGTCAGAATTGTAACATAGCCCTGAGTATGTCCGCCCCCCCCCCCCCCCCCCCCCCCCCCGCCCCGGGCCACACTTCCCTTCCACTCAAAGGATGTTCTGGAAGCAGGGCAGGCCACTGGGCTCTCGGGAGCCAGCCACCTCAGCGTGGCCTCATGCAGACCCACAATCCTTCCTTGGCTGGGGGAGATGGGGGCTCACTCAGTGCCATCCTGAAGACTCTAGGGGTGGCCACAGATCAGTGGTTTCTCCTCTCAGTTCTTAGGGACACTCATAGCAGGTGGAGAGTTTTCTGAACCTGCTCAGTCCCTTTGGTAGGTCACTGGGTGCCTCAGGGCTGCTCTTGAGGCAGCCAGGAGCCTGGTCGCAGCCATACTCCCAGCTCCCTGCCATGCCGTAGGCAACCCTAATACCTGCCCTCCCAGAGGCTAGTGGCTTCCAGGCAGACTGCTTGCTATGTCAGAAACCCCTTGTCATCCCCCACCCCCACCCAGGCTCTATCTTTCAGGGCTCAGTTAGACCGCATCTCTTTCTAGAAGCTTTCCTGGACCCCTCCATCGGGGCTGGGCACTCCCTCTGTCCCTGGGAGGGCAGGTATTAGCTCTGTCCACTGTGGTGTCCTGCCAGTGGGCACTAAGACAGGTCTGCTCAGTGACAAATGGCATTTCCTGGCAGCCCCCTGGGGAGGTGGGGGCAGCGCTGGGGAAGAGGCTCTTATCTCTCCTCACCAGGGAGGGGCTGAGCGCTTGCTCTAGGCATTTCCATTCTCACAGAGAGGACTCTTGCCTGGCCTGACAGCTGTGGCCTAATTTCCAGGGCTATACCCAGGCTCCTTATTTTAACCCACTTGGTATTTTTCATTCCTGAAGCATGGGGGGGGGGGGGGGAGGAGGTGGGGGGGATGGAGAGGGATTCGGGAATGGGGGAGGTGTAGACAAATGGAAGAGATGAGCTCAGTGGGGCTGGAGGACTCAGGCATTCTGGGGAGGGAAAGAGCCAAGAAAGAAAGGGATGGGGTGAGGAGGGCCAAATTGATTTTTAAAAAAGAATTTTAAAAAGGAAAAAAAAGTCCCAAATCCTACCCCCTTGATTTCCCTCAGTAAGCACTTTCAACAAGGTCACAAATGCACTGGCTCTATAGATTTTTGGCTCCAAACCACATTTCAGGCAGCCTTTAAAAGCCAGTTCTTGGCATAGCTTCAGCTGAGCCTGAGGAGAGGAAAAACTAGGGCACTTTTATGCTCCGAGAAAATATCAGATCCAGGTCACAGGTTCCTGGGTCTGGTGAAGCTATGGGGTAACTCCCTAACACAAGCCCAAACCTGAGGACCCCCCACCCCCACCCCATTTCCTCCAGAGCTCAAATCACAACACCAGGGCACACATTTCTTGGTCACTTGTCACCTGTCTGCCTATGTCCACTACACTGTTCCCTTGGTGAAGGGAGGAATACGCTGTCTCGCATGTGTGCAAGGCTGGAGGGGGGGGCCTGGCACGGTGCAGGCGCTCTAGGAACACTCATGGAAAGGACTTCGTGGGGAGTGAATCTTTGACCCTTACGCCCAGCTGGGCTAGCTTGAGCTCGTCCCTCTAACGGTGGACCAGATCCATCTGAGGCCCTGTCCGCTCAGTGTGTGGGCTGCGCTTGGGCCTACCAAGCCCAGGCTATGGCACGATGGCAGCACGTGGAAACAGTTACTGGAAAAACCAGAGTCTCAGTTCCTCATGTGTGAAAGAATTCAGTTGACTCTTAAGGTCTCTTCTGGCCACGCTGAACTGAGCCTAGAATTTGACGGAGACTCTCCTGGTCTCTCTTCAATCAGGGCCTGGAGCCACCATTCTGGGAGCACGCACCACGTGGCCCTGCTGGCAGGTGGTGGGCCTGTGTCTAAACAACAAGGCCACATCCAGCCACACAGCACACAATCTATAGTCTGGTGGGGTGCAGGGTTCAAAAGGAAGGAAGCCACAGAGACAGGATCAGCTGGAGGCTGAATTCCATTCTCTGCCTGCCCTTGTGGTGGTCTCTGGGAAGGTCACAAGTTGCTGGTCACTACACAGCTCCACCCCTGGACAGATGGAGGATTTGGCTGCTGGGAGAGTGGAGGGGATATGTCCTCTTTCTGCTGTCCCCCAGTAGGCCCTGCTTCACATCCTCCTTCAGTCCACATTTGGACCTAGACCACAGCATGGACACTGGTTGAGTCTCCCTCCCCTACCAGCAGCCTCGGGTTCTGGTTCCCATGAAGAACTGCTTTTCCTCCTGCATCTGCAGGTGGGCACAAGGTCCTGTCCTGGACAATCAGGGCACAGGCATTCTCCGGCCACAGTGACAGGCCCAGGAGAGCCAAGCCCAGCACCGCTGCTGAAGGCTGGGGCGCCAAGGGGCAGGAGATAGCCAAGAGCTGTGGGTGGCCATCCTGCCACAGGATTTGCTGACAGAAGAGGAAGAGGAGCCAGCTGTGGAGGGGAGAAGGCAAGACCAAGTCCTGAGGACACGAGGATGGCTCTTGGTACACATGAACCAATCCTTGTCCCTGGCTGCACCCCACCTTTCTGTTTTTCAACAGAGAGCCAGTCTTCTGTCACGTGCAGTCCAGAGTCATGACTGGGCAGCACTGCACAGGGCAGGGTCAGGGCAAGGGCAGAGGAAGAGAGAATGGCGGGCTCATGTGTTGGGTTGTTCAATGGCTTGCTCCCTTACTCTTCCTTAGAAAACAATAAACAGTAGAGTCAAGCCCAGAACACGGAGGGAGACGTGTGTGCTGCATTGGAGCGAATGAGCAGCTGAAAAGGGGGCGGGTGGGTGTCAGGCCTGGCTTGGCGGCCAGCGACCACCCACGCCCCAGGTCTCCGGGCTCCTGCCTGCACAGAGAAAGGGTAGATGCGACTCATCACAATTACTGTCACAGTTGCTGCTGGTACTTACTGCACGGTTGCCAGGTGCCAGACACACTTCTAAACACTTTGTTACGTCATCAAATCCTCCCGAGGATTAGTAGGAGATAACGATGCTCTGCATCTTCCTTTTCCACATTAGAGAACTACTCAGGAAAGCAGATGCGCGGGCCCCCGGTGGCTGTGGCTGGTCAGCAAATCCTTCCCTTTCTCATGGGCACAGTGGCTCCTTTCCTCTGGAGAGCTGTTGCTTCCTATTCCATGCGGATTCTGTTGGGGCTGTCGCTTGTAGCACCCGACCACTGCTGCCCCACCGAGGTGGGCATGTGACCCTGCATGAGCCAATGAGACCTTCTTCCCCTCAGCCTACCCTGTAGGGACGTGGTGGCCACATCTCTGCTACTTGAAGAAACCAAGACAACACGGCCGATCTCAAACAAGGGCCAAGAAGGGAGATGGCACCTCAGGGAAACGCCGAGTTCCCGGATTTTGCTGCTTTCCGCCTCTGTCTGGTCATGCTGGCTAGTCAAACTCCAACTCCCTTGCTCATTTTGGTACCTGTGACCTGGGTTTCTGCCCCCTATCGCTCTGAGTGCCGACCAATACTGCTAGATTAGTGGTTCTCAACTCCAGGCTGCAGCCCACTGCTGGCCTGGCTGCACCAGAAGCCCCTGGGATTCGGCCGGGTGGGGGGATGGAGGGAGACTACGACTTTTTGCTTTGACAAAGTACAAGCAGGCTGGACTGGGTGGCCTCCAAGACCCTGTCCAGAGCTAAGAAATGATACCTTTGGGTATTAGGTGGATTATTTTCCAGCTCACTGAGAATGCTTAAGAAACATCAACCAGAAATAGGCAGCTTTATGGTTAGTTTTCATGGGCTCCTAATCCTCTGAAAAAGCACTACAAAACATAAAAAATGCTGAAGAAAAATGGATCACCTGAACTACATTAAAAATTAGTAACTTCTATTTAACAAGAGATACCATTAAGAGAATGATGAAGCATGCCACAGTGTAGGAGAAGATAACTATAGTATACACATCCGAGAAAGACTTGGATCTAGAATATATAAAAAAACTTTCACAAATCAATAAGCATCAAAAACCCAATGCAGAAATAACCTGAAGAGGCTCATCACAAAAGAGAGTATCCAAAAGGCCAGTAAGCAAAGAGGAGTTCTCCTTAGGCTTCAGCGAAACACAAATTAAAGCCACACGGTGATACCACCACCACACACCTGCCAGAATGGTTAAAAGCAAAGAATAATGACACCAGGCGCTGGTGAGGATGTGAGCCACTGGAGCTCTCATACATGGCTGGGGGCGTGGACACTGATGCAGCCACCTCAGAAATGTCTGAACTGCACGATTCTATTTATATAAAGTTCAAAACCAGGCAAAACAAACCCTATAGCGATAGAGGTCAGGGTAGCAGCTTCTCTGGGGAGGAGGAGAGGGGTCATAACTGGAAGGAAGGAGACACAAAAGGGACCTCTGGGTGCCGGAAATGCTCTACTTCTTGATAGAGTGCTCGTTATGTGGGAGTAGACAATTAGTGAAAAATAAGTGAGCGGTAGTACCCTTATGATTTGTGCATGTTTAGATAGTATGTTGTTCTTCAGTGAAAAATCTACATTGACAAAGGCATCACAGGCACCCAGGCTGCATGGGAGGGAGGGAGGGCTGCTGCACTGCCCTGGTCAGGAGAAGGGAAGAAGACAGATCTGGGGCACTGATGCAGAGTGGTACATGCTTGAGAAAGGAAGAGGGTTGTGCCAGAGAGATGCCAGAACAAGCAGTAAACAAGTCAGAGCTCCTGGGCATGGTCTTCTTTGAAGCCACATGAAGGCCATTCTTCCCTCACGGGGAGGGAAATGCAGACGGCAGTCTAGGGCACAGGGGTCCACCCCATGGCATGTGTCTACTGACCACAAGGCTGAGGGTGAAGTGCAAGTGGGAGCGTCATTATGGACTAAGGCAGCAGCAATCTGGGGGTGCACAATAAAGAGGCTGAGATGTCCCCACATTCAGGAAACTCGTCCTATGTGAGAGCTGGAGCCCCCTCTGAGGAAATGGAGAGCATTTTCCCACAGAACACCAAGCACATGGGAAAGCAGCCTCCGAGAGGAAAGAGAGACAAGGCTCAAAATAAACAGCATGGGATGCTTGGCGGCAGGGGACTGGAAAGAAATGAGGGAAGACTCTGGAGGCACCTGAAATCCATCTCAGCTCAGCTTCAGAGAGAGGCCGACACAGAAGGTGCAAGCAACTGTGATGAGGCAGAGGCAGCACAAATAATCTGGGATAAGGAGGGGGTGAGACAAGTCCTCCTGAGCAAGTCAAAACAGAGATTTAGACCAAGAAAGATACTCATTGTCCAAGTGCCAGGCAGTTCCAATGAGATTATGTCATCTAAATATAGACCGGAAGTAGGCCACGATAATGGACGGCAGGAGGCCGAGGCCCAGAAGGAAGACAGGAAAGGACACCTAGACTCAGCGTTTCACTTCTGTATGGGAGGCGGTAGCTAGCAGGATGAGCGCCCTCATAGAGGAGGCGGCTGCGGCCACATCAGGATGGGTCTTGGTGGGGATTTTCTGTGGGTTAACGACCCTGGGTGAAAGGGAGACGCCACAAGAGAGCACAGCTTAATTTTCATGAGGGCTGAGGAAAAGCAGAGTCCAGAGTGAAAACTGGGCAGTTTTCCCAAAGGGCCTCCACCACCCAATCTGTAAGATAGCCAAGATACTCAGCTCTGGGGTCTCTGGACCACTGTACAGCAGCCCCCTGGAGTAGGGAGCATGGAACATGTCCCAGGACTTGGGCTGAGGGCGTTCCTGGAAGGTGAAACTGCAAACTTTTAAAGGGAGTTCCATTATCCACTTTGGATCCCAAGAGCCTCTTCGGTGGGCCATCACAGCCTGGGTTACAAAGTGCCTTTCCCTGTGGATCGTAGGGACTTCACATGGGTTTGTGCTTGCCTCCTGAGGCTGAATTCTGCACAAAGGTTCTCCCAGGTGAGGGTCCTCATCATATATGCTGAGACAGGAACCCTCCTTCTATGTGGAAGGAGAGGCTGGTCTGAATGGCCTTTCAGAAACTGCACATGATAGAGACCTCCTCTATATTTTTCGGAAGACAGGGGCATGGTGTGTGTGTGTGTTCTTCATGGCTACCTGCTAAAGGAAAATGCTGTGGGGAGAGAGGGAAAAACCCACACAGGGGCACCCCAGAAAACCTGAGCTAAAATGACACCATGATAAAAGAAAGAACTTCCTAAGAAGCACTCTACGATGGGTGAACGGGACACACTCTAGAACTGCTGTTCTAGGAGTTCAGAAGCACCTTTAAAACCAAGGACACCTTTTGTCTGTCCTGGCACAGATGCAGCCCTACCCCAAGGAGGCAGGAGGATGGAAGCGGTTTCTAGGGGCCAATTCCTGTCACTGTTTTGTTGAGATATTATATTATGATACTCATCAGCTACTTGCTAATTAACTAAGCTGTCTGACTTACCAAGGTCAAAACTTTGTTAGTTTCTTGGCATCCTTAGGTAAAGTATAAACAGATTCAGAGAGTACTGTCCAGTCCATCTGGAAAACCTCTCAAACTTCAGAAGGAAATTCATTATCAAGTTCTCAGCCACTGGCAACAGTTCCTGACAGTCACCCCCGCCCCGCAGGCTGCCTGAGCTACGGGCTGGGGAGCTGATGCTTCTTAGGTGTGGAGACTACAAGAAAGTGCCTTTAATCTGCAGCTGGAAAGAACTCTGCAGCTGCCAGCACCTGCACGACGGGGAGTCCAAGGGATGGCGTGTGATGGGCACAGATGAGCTTCCTGCCGGTCCACCCCTGAGTGCTCATCCCCTCCAGGAGCCTCGAGGTGCGTGGGGGACGGCTGGCTCCGTGGCAGGAGGGCTGCTTGGGTCACCCCTAACACCACCCCCCAACAAGTTCATCTGTGACCTCTAACCTCCCACAAGCTCTGCTAAAGCGAGCGGACCCTTGGCCTTCTTCCAGGCCTCAGTCATGGGGATCCATGAGGAGCCCTGAAACACGGAGATGCTTTCTTCTGAAGCTTCTCAGACCTCAGCGCCTACTGAGCCAGGCTCCCTCTGGCCAGCACTTCCTCTCCTCCTCCCTCCCCCAGTAGGACCTAATTAATCCCAGCCTTGCCTAACAAGGCCCACCACATGTGGTTCCCATTTTCCAGAAGGAAATACGCCCTTCTTACAGGGAGCGCCAGTGTGTGTGACAGTGGGCCCTACAGGGACAGCGTGGAGACTGCCCGGAGGATGCAGAGCAAAGCCACTGGCCCGCCTCCAGGTCTTCAGTCCTCCCGGGCACTTTTGGGTCACAGATGGTCTTGTGAGGTGCTGGGATGTGGCACCTCTCCATGGGCTAGGAGACTACAGAAACAGATCAGGTTGGGCTCTCTGGGCTGCCGGAATTTTGCCCTTCCCAAGGACATCTTTGTATTTTACTTTTGAGGGCAGACTCTTCTCTCACTCTTGCCTGGCCTGTCAGATCATCCCTGCCAGTCACGTTTTCTCAGCATTGTTTCCAGTTAGATCAAAGCCAAGAGCTGGTTGTGCAAAACAGCTCCTGCCACACACTCCCTTTGCTGTCCTGCATCTCCACAAAAGCACCCCAGCCCCCTGGTCTCTGGGGAAAGGATGACTGTGGAAACCTTCAGAAGATTCATACGGGACTGGGCAGACTTAAAGTCAGCAAGAAGAGAAGCTTCTGAGAGGTTAGAAATTCCTTGGAAGAATTCCTCCAACCCTGTTCAATGTCCCTTCTCTTTCCCCTCAGCTGGGGACCCAATCAATATGGCTTCAAACTAATAAAAGATCCAAACCCACCTGTATTCTGGGTAGGTGCATCAGGGTCCCTTCCAGCATACATACAGACTTTGGTTGGCACATGTTCGTCAAGGAAATTGATTTGTATTTGGAGCCAAAGAACACATCCCATTAAAGGGGAGCAT
Organism: Canis lupus dingo; assembly: GCF_003254725.2. Lineage (NCBI taxonomy): Eukaryota > Metazoa > Chordata > Mammalia > Carnivora > Canidae > Canis > Canis lupus. The sequence continues at coordinate 76,821,164 of NC_064247.1, forward strand.
GAAAGAAAGCGAGTAGGGCCTCTTAGAAGTTCTCTCCTGAGGGTTGGGGGCCAGAGGTAGTTTTCTAAAATGCCATTCGAACCAGGGATCTGGGTCTTGCCACTTAACTTGGATTCATCTTGCATTAGCATCAGCATAGTGGACTTTGGGGGGCCTGGCTAGTGCCCCCCTGGCATGTCAAGTGGCACATATGAACAATGTAAGAGGGGTACACGATGCCAATGAGCTCCAGAGGCTGGAAAGGTCTGGGAGGATGCAGAGTGAGAAGGGGAGCTGAGTGTGGGAGGGTCAGCCAGAGTGGGCTGCCCTAGCCACAGTGGTGACACAGCTGGCCCCAGCCGACGGCCTGTCTCACAGGTGGACCACATGAGGACAGCAAAGTGGAATTTCCCCATTATGGCATGAAATAGAGTTTCTTCTCTTGAGGCCCTCCCCCTGATGCAATTAAATACAACTCCAGTTTCTAGTGGCTTCCTAGGCCCTAGCTCCCCTGCCCCACCACCTACCTCAGCAGCCAATCGAACTCCTCCTTCCTCCCCCACCAAACACAGGGCTTTTATGCAAACCTGGGGCGGGGGGAGGGATGCAGTGGGGGTGAGTAGGGCAAGGGCAGGAGGATTAGGGGTACACTTTAGGGACTGTGAGCATCTGCTGAGTTGGAAAGGCTGCGATGCCCTTGTGTATTAGAGGTGAGGGGGCACCAGAATGAACCAGAAACCTTATCTCAGGGCTTCTCTGGGCTCGGGTCTCATGGAAGAAGACCCACGCCTGGCCCCTGCTCTCCCACTTGGGCTCCCAGCCCATCCTCTTCAAACACTCTCAGCTTAGGGGCACCCATGTCCTCGGGATGGGTGCTCAGGGCCTCATCCGCCATCAGCTGGGCTGGTTGGGGTTGGAGCCTTTGAGTTCACAGCAGGCACTTGTTAAAAAGAAAGCATTCTCTCTCTGGCAAGTCCTCTCTGCGAGGCAGCAGGGAGGAAGAGGAGGGGGGGAAGCACAGTTGGTTAAGCCAAAGGACGGCTGGCCAGAGGGCCATCTTGGCGGGCAGAGTGGAGCGTCCTGAGACTCACTCACTTCCCAGCACAGAAGCAGGCCTTGTAAGGATCACAGCTGTTGGATCACGCTGCAGTTCATATCAGTTTATCAAACAGGCTGCGTTTTCTCCCTCCTCTCCCTTTCTACTGAGTATAAGTGGCCTGGTTCATGGGAAAACAAGCCCTGCGCTTGTTCTGCTGCATTGGCATGGAGGGTGGGAAGAGGCTGGAGGAGGGAAATGTACACCAACACCTACTTGGGACAGAGTTGTTTTAATGGGGCTGGGGCCGGGCTGCTGGTGGGAGCCCGTGGTGCCGGGGCTGTAGGCCGGGCGCGCCCAGGCCAGCTCTCGGCACGGAAGGTTTAATTATTTCATCCTCTCTGGAGTCTGGTTTCCCGTCCTCACAGACCACCATGGGAGGCAGAGGCCATGTCATGAGGCGGAACAAGAACTCTCCTTTGTCAAGCTGTGCCGAGCGCGACGGTGCGCATGGTCTTACGTAACCCTCTCTGCAAAACGACGACGAGGCAGGCACGACTATAGTAACAGCCAGCCAAACGGCCAAAACTGGAGGAATTGGGATTCGAACCCAAGTCTCTTTGACTCCAGAAGTTCCAATCTTAATCTGCATCCTGCAGACCTGCGGCAGGCCCATCTGCCCCATTTCCATGGAGTCCAAGAAAGGGGGAGAAGAGTGGGCAGGGCTGGGGGGTATCTGAGCCCCTCTGGTGCCTCTACCCCACGACCCCTTCCTCCCCATGTGGGCACAGCCTCAACTGCAGCTAAGAGAGGGCCTGGGCCAGAGTACATCTCAGCAAGGCTAGATGAGATGAGGCTTTGGAGCTACCCACTCCCCAAAATACACATGCGACTAAACTGTTATGTCCACTAGATAACAAGGCCACACAGACACAGAGGAGGTCCGACCTGCCCAGGGGCCTGGTGGGAGTTCGGGGGCCCTATTCCCACCCCCCCACGGAGGTGCAGCCTGGGAAAGCTGCGTGGGGGAGAGGAAACACTCCAGGGTCCTGAGGGAAATCATGCATCTTCCTCAACGCCAAGACGCCCACCAGATGTTTGTCTTTAACTCCGGCCGCTTTTGTCCTCTGGACGGCAACCACTCCTGCTCCCTGAGCTAAACGCACTACTGAAGAAACAGTGGCTTTTCACTCTTCGCCAGAGGAATCTCTTTCTCTCTCTGCGGAACACCTGAGGGGGGGGTTAAATCGCTCTGTGTTTCTGATCAGCAGTCTGCACGGACCATTATTATGCTTCTCTTTAAAGCCATCAGCAAAAAATAAGGAAATGAAACGAGAAGCAGACAGGCGGGCTGATACTCCCGACGGCTGGTTCCCAGCAAACTTCACTGAGGGGCCTCACCCCCCCTGTCTGATCACAGGAAGGAGGAGGAGAGCACATCTTCAAGGCCTCCTCCATGTCTGTCACTGTGTTGTGTGCCCCAGGAGCCTAGGCTGGTGGGCTGGGACCGCAACCAGGCTGGTCAGCAGTGGCCTGGCACGCTGGCTTAACAGGCAGCCAGCCCGTAGAGCCAGTGCTGCCCAGAGGAAGCAGGTGCTGCTGCTGCTTCCAGGTGGATGGCAGGCTGGACAAATGACGCAGATGACTGGGAGGGACAAGTGTGAGGGGCCCAGCCACAAGGTTCATTCCATCCCAGCCCACTGGGTTCCTGTGCCAGTGCCAAAGGCCAGGAGACCGCTGGTGTGTGGTATAGCAGTGAGGCACAGCCTGGAGGTCAGGTTTGCTGCCTGAGGTCCCACTGTGGTCCCTGAGGGATATGAGCCCCAGAACAGGGAGTGATCGCCAGAATCTAAATCCCCAGAAGGATGAGGGAAGACCCCACAGGCCCAGAGGACCCTTGGACCCTCTGAAGAGCTGGGCTCCAGGTGGTCCTGGGCCACATGCTGTGCAGGGCCCCTCAAGGCATCTGGCCTCTGCAATCTCACAGAAAGGATAAAGCAGTGGGTGAGGAATTAGCAGTGGGCAAGGGTCTGCGCTCAGCTCCCAGCACACCTGGCAGGCATGTGGCTTTGTCTCATTTCCCTTCTACAAAATGAGGATTCTGGTCAGCCCAAGACACCGAGAAGACATGAGACAAAGCAAGTAAAGTCTCACTACTTTGGAGGCTGTAATGGGAACACAGCAGTGGCCACTGGGCCACTGGCTTCACGGAGCCCTTGGGTCCCTGAGGGGGTGCAGAGAACACCCACGCATGCCCCTGATGCCCACACTTCTGCTTGACGCAGACTGGGGATGCTGTTGACTGCTCTGAGCTCTCTCTCCCCAGGCCCCTGATGGGGCATGTGACGCTGCTGGAGGATGGAAAAACCCATTATGGTCCAGTTCTCCAGAGGGGAACTAGTTGTAAATGCCTTCTTCAAAGGCCTCTCTCTCCACTGGATCCCAAAAGGCTTCCAGGCAAGGAGGGCTCATCAAGAGAAGTGACACGTCTGCAATTTGGAAAACCATATAAACTGCCACTCATGTGGGGACAGACCACTGCTCTCCTGGTGGTGGTGGGGGGTCTCCTATACCACTTCTAATCCCCACTCTAGTCCCAATGACTGTCCAACTTGGTGGGAAGTAAAATTAGAAATCTTCCTCGTCTGGCCAATCAGGGTTAAGAATCCATTTCTGTCCCTGTGTAACTGCAGTTCTCACCTGGGATGATTTTGCTCCCCAGGGGGCATCTGGCAATGCTGGAAAACATTTCTGACAGTCCCAGCGGGGAGGGCAGGGGGTGCTCCTGACATCAGTGGGTGGGGGCCAGGGGTGCTGTTCCCCCGGGACGGGCACATGCGATGGTCCCACCCACCAAGGACTACCCAGCCCCAATGCCAACAGTGTTGAGCTTGAGAACTCCCGCTCTATGTGACCCCAGAAATGCAAGAGGGCCGTGACAGCCTCTTACCATCACAGGGACCCCTTGTGGTGGTCTGGACCATTAGAAGCCCGTTCCTCCCAAGGGGCAAAAACTCGGTGGTCCTATTTGTCCTTCTGGCCAGGCAGATCTGTCTCCTCCTACAACTCAGTCCTTTGGTCTATGCCCTCAACTCCACCCTCAGCTCTGGAGCTAGAGCCCTGGCAGGCAGTGGTAGATGAAGGGGCCAGGGGCTGCTCACTCCATTTCTTTCCTTCGGTTCGCCTTTATGGCTGGGCAGGTTCCTGGCATGGCTCCTGGCAGACCCCTGTGGGCCTCATCTCCCCTCACTGTCTCCTGCCACTCCCTTTTGCTTCTTCCCACCTCTTGGACCCTTTTTCTCAGCCTCTGTTCTTGCTTTCCTCTTCTTTTACACACTGGAGCTCCCTAGGGCTCTGCTTCAGGCCCCTCCTCTTCCGCCTCTGCCCCTATTACCACTGACTGTTCTTATTCCCTAAGAATGAAAGCTCCACAAGGACAGAGCCATCAAGAGCTGTTCTTGGCAGAGTCAGTACTCAGTAATACTATCTGCTGAATGAATGAGACATAAATGAAGGAAGAACTATGCTATCCTTTTCCACATTTGTAACTAGGGCATAGGTCCCTCTTTTGAGGGTCCAGGATAGCAACCTGCTTCTTCATCTCTCCTTTGATGTCACCAGAGCAAACTGAAACTGAAACTCAAAACTCCGCCCTCCCTCCTCTTCTAGAGCTCCCATCGCAGGGACTGCCACCACCATCCACCCCGTGCTCACCACCAGAGTCCTGGGTGTCATTCCAACAGCTTGTCTTCTCAGGCCCTCAGGTAATCGATCATTAATCAATGATACTTCTTACAAATTATCCAATACTGCTGCTTCTTTCCATCCCCCTACCAAGCAGCCACCACCTCCCACTTGGACAACAGCCTCCCAACTGGTCTCCCACACATCCACTTTGCTCTTTCCACCCACCCCTTCTTCTCAGCAGCACAGTAATCTTTAAAAATCTTGTCTCACTGTCCCCCGCATCCAAGCCCTTTCAGTGGCTCCCCCCGGCCTCTGGGTGAGGCCTCCACCCTTGGTGTGGCCAGCAAAGGTGGGTCTCTCTCCCCTTTACCCTCTGAATCACAGCAAGATGAACTCTCCATGTTCTTTGCTAACTGTACAGGCTGGACCCTCTGCCAGCAATCCTCCTTCAACCCCTAGAGCCCGCAGATAGCCTTGGGAATCCTCCCAACTCCATGGGCCACACTGGTCTAGTCAGCTCCCCAAGCACCCCGGCCAGCTTTGGTACCCCAACACATTAGAAGTGCTTATTTCACACATCGGGCAGTGACTAACAGTCATTAACTAATAGTCACCCTCAGTGACTAACGGGCAGCCAGGGCTGACAACTACTGCCATAGAGCATTAGAGGCCACTCAGACTATTTGCCAAAACTCTTCTGCCTGGCTTTACTGGGGAGCCTGAAGAAATCTGTGCCCCATCTAGATTTTGGTGACCTGAGGGGCACTCTTCAGTGACCCCGGCTCCATGGAGCTAAGGAGGAGGCAAAGGGCCAGACCTGGCCATACTGCTGGTGATGGGAGTTCTAGAGGCCAATAGGGGATGGGGCCCTGGGACTGACTGTCCGGGCCAGGCTCACATGACTCAAGATTCCAGCTCTGCCAGAGCAACTGTTACCACCAACTCTGGCCAAACCCTGTGCTGGCTGGGCACCTGAGCACAGCGCCGTTTCGTGTTCCATCTGGCTCACCTACTTTCTTCCCCAAAGACTCCAACAAGGGCGTGCTGAGAGGACATTTAACCTCAAGGGAAAACAGTGTCTCGACAAACAAAAAATTTACTCATTCGTTTGAGAAACGGAGACATTGACCTCTCTGGTGTTGGCAGCACCAGCAACCTAGTGTGAAGCGGGGTTCGGTTTCTTTAAGAATAAATGCAAAGGAAAAAGAGGGGAGAGAAGTGGAAGAGAAAATGGTTGCTTGGACCCCTTGCACTGTGTAAAGTGAAAAAGCGTGGCTGTGTGAGGAAGAGAAGGTGCGCCGCGCCTGACCTGATGATGAAAGCGCCTCTGGCCTCCAGGAGCTTGCGTTCACTGCTGAACCTCTTGAGAAGGTTGATCATGAACTTATAAAAGTAGGAGTTCATGGTGGGGGTGGAAGGAGAACATTCTAAGCCTTTGGTACCTGCAGAGAAAGGGACAGAGCTGAGACTTAGTCCATGGTCACAGGGTGTTGGGACCCCAAAGAACATACACAATTATAAATGCCAGAAAGGTGGTGGCGGCGGGTCTGTGTATAACAAGGTGAGGGAAAAATCTTCAATTCTGGGCCTCAGGTCAATGGCAAAAAAAGCCAAACTATACAAGTACGTACAAGCAAATACAACTGCTTACTGCACAAATACCCACGAACCCATCCAACTCTCCAGCCATCCCCCTATTACTTAGTGAACGCCTCCTATCTGTGAGACCCGCTGCTATGTGCTATGAATTTTTTATAAAACAAACCTGGACCTAGTATCCCAGTAAATAAAGTACACTTGGGCTTCATTTTGGCTGGTTAAGAACAGATGACAAGTCAAAGAGAAGTGAGGGGTGAACACCACTTTGACAGTCAACAACACACACTCTTTTCCCAGCGGTGCTCAAGGACAGGGCAACTGCACACACCTGCTAGATTAAAGACAGCTCACACTGACGAAATGGTACCAAGGGCTTTAAGCTTCACTCAATGTTTTAAAATCAGACATTCTTCTTCTTTAGGCAAAGGTGCTCTTTTATTATTTTTTAAGCTTTTATTTATTTATTCATGAGACACACAGAGGCAGAGACAGAGGCAGAGGGAGAAGTAGGCTCCCTGCAGGGAGCCTGATAAAGGACTCAATCCAGGACCCCAGGATCACGCCCTAGGACAGGACCACTGAGCCACCCAGGTGTCCCAAAGGTGCTCTTTTAGACTAGTACTCTAAAGACTTTGAAAGCCCAGAGTTGGCTTTAGAACCAGAAGCACTTTCAGGGTGTCCCCTGATATGCACCCCAGCTGAAAATACCCTGAGGGCCAGATACAGTCTCCCTCCTAAGCTCACCCCAGCACGTGCTCCCCTCCGCAAGATACCGGCTACGGAGGTGACAAGAGCAGGCTGTCAGAATGCTTGGTTGATCCCCGTGCGATCTCCTAGTCTTTTCCTCGTCACACAAGCTGACCTCAATAGCACTGCTGGAAAGAGGAATCCTTACTCCCTCTGCCTAAGGCACTAATAGGGCATTAACACACACACACCAGCTTAAAATATAATTCACATATAAAGTTCACCTTTTTAAACTGTATAATTCAGTGGCTTCTAGTATATTCATAAAATTGTGCATTGGGGGACCTGGATGGCTCAGTGTTTGAGCACCTACCTTTGGCTCTGGTCATGATCCCAGGGTCCTGGGATCGAGTCCTGCATCAGGCTCCCTGTAGGGAGCCTCTCATGAAAAAATAAATAAAAATCTTTTTAAAATTGTTCATTGATCACCACTAATTCCAGAACAGACCCAGTAAGAAACCTTGTAAGCATTAGCTGCCACTCCCCATTCTTTCCTCCACCAGCTCCTGTCAATCATTAATCTATTTTCTGTCTGTGGATTTGCGTATTCTGGAAGTTTTGTGTTAACGTGGCTTCTTTCACCTAGCATATTTTCAAGGTTCATTTATTTCATCTATGTTGTAGTATGTATCCATTCTGTATGCATTTTTGTGGTTGAATAATACTCCACTGTATGGATATACCATATTTTATCCATGTATCAGTCGCTGGATGTTTGGTTGTTTCCACTTTTTTGGCTATTAAGAATAATGCTGCAGGGTGCCTGGCTGGCTCAGTCAGTAGAGCACGTGACTTTTAATCTTGGGGTGGTGAGTCTGAGCTCCATGCTGGGTGTAGAGCTTACTTAATTAAAAGAAAAAAAAAGAATAATGCTGCTATGAACATTCATATGTAAGTTTTTGTGTGAACATGTTTTCATTTCTTTTGGCTATATACCCAGAAGTGCAATTTCTGAATCAGATGGTTATTCTACGTGCAGCTTTTGAGCAACTGCCAGATTGTTTTACATGATGGTTACGCCATTTTACATTCCCATCAGCAGTGTATGAGATTCCAATTTTTGCATGTTCTTGCCAACACTTGTTATTACTTGTCTTTTGATTAGAGCCATTCTTGTGAATGGGAAGTGGTATCTCATTGTGGGTTTGATTTCCATTTTCCTGATGACTAATGACATCTTTTTATGTGCTTACTGGCTATCTGTAGATCTTTGGATAAACGACTATTCAAGTCCTTTGCCCATTTTAAGATTGGGTCATTTGCCTTTTTATTGCTGAGTTTTAAGAGTCTTCCTAGATACAAGTCTCTTATCAAATATATGATTTGCAGATATTTTCCCCCATTCTTTGGGTTGTTTTTACTTTCCTGATGGTGTCTTCCTTTGAAGCACAGAATTTTAAATTCTCATAAAGTCCAATTTATCCATATATTTTTGGTTGCTTGTGCTTTTGGTGCCTTATCTAAGAAACTATTACCTATTCCAAGGTCATAAAGACTTCCTGATACACTTCCTTCTAAGAGCTGTGTTTTTTTTTCTTTTTCTTTAAATTTAGCTCTTATATTTAGGTCTTTGATCTATTTTATTTTTTGTTTTTTTTTTTGATCTATTTTAATTTTTGTTTATGGTATAAGGAAGGAGTCTAAATTCTTTTGCATGTGGATAGATATCTAATTGTCCCACCATAACATGATATCTGCTTTCTTTTCACTTTATAGATGCTTTGTTTTTTATTACTTTTACAAGAAGTTTTTTAAACATTATTTATTTATTTAAGTAATCTCTATCCTCAACGTGGGGCTCAAATTCATGACCCTGAAGTCAAGAGCCAGCCAGGTGTCTTGATGCTTTATTTTCTACATTGTATTTTTTTCTAGCTTTGCTGAGATAACATTGATATATAACATTATGTATACAATGTGTTGATTTCATACATGGACATATTGCAAAATGATTACCACAGTGCTGTGGAGTCAGCCAATACCTCCGTCACCTCACATAATTATCATTTGTTTTTCTATGGTGAGAACATTTATGATGTACTCTCTCAGCAACTTCCAAGTATAATCTATAGTATCATTAACTGTAATCACCGTCCTGTATGTTAGATGCCCAGAACTTATCAAACTCTAACTGGAAGTTTGTACCCTCTGACCAGCATCTCCCCAACATGGTATCTTAATAGGCAACCAAGAGCTACAACTTACCAGGGGCTGAACTATGTGCTATACATGTTTAAAACCTTCATGCATAGTATCTAATATAATCCTCAAAATAATCCTTGAAAATATGTGCTATTACTATTCTCATCATATGCATGGAGAAGCTGTGGATTATCCAAAGTCACAGAGCTGATGAGTGGTGGTGTCTGAGTCCATGCAGCTGGTCTCAGAGCCTACATTCTCAGCAGCTCCAGCATGCTGCCCATTACCCGGGCACTGGTGCTTGGGGAGGTTTGGGGTTAGCAGGTTAGCAGGTGGTATGTTCCTAAACAAGAGGCAGAAGACTGAAATTAAGGTCTTGCCAAGACTGAGGACAGATAGTGACACTGTCAGACACTGTGGGGGAAGTACTTGGCTGCAGCCCTCTGGGAACACAGGGCGGACACTGGGGAAAGCACAGCGGCCCACACAGACATTGCTTTCCAGGCTGGCCTCTCTCTCTGGCCCTAAAGCCCCAACTTCTGCCCCAGACCAGGGAGAGGGTGGTCACACACCTGCAAAAAACAGGGAACCAAGGGGTGCCTGGGTGAGGCTGAACGTCTGTCTGCCTTCAGCTCAGGTCACAGTGCCACGGTCCTGGGATCAAGCCCTGCATCAGGCTTGCTGCTCAGCGGGGAGTCTGCTTCTCTCACTCTGAGCACATACTAGCTTTCTTTCTCTCTCTCAAATAAATAAAATCTTAAAAACCAAACTAAACCAAACCAGAGAACTAAACTCGGCTGTGGGAGGGGCTATTCGTTCCTAGAAGCATCAGGTCCAAGCACACAACACGAATGTTCAGAACCATCCACGGTACTAGAAGCAAGGCCTATAGAGGAACCCCACTAGCTGACTCCGTTAGATGTCAGTGGCCAAAAGCAGCGGTAAAACCCTCCTTTCATTATTCTATGAGGATTCCTTACCAGGAGCCATACCTTCAAATTACTGTTCTTTCTCCTGAGAACCTCCTAGACAGCCCCTGTGAACTGAACTTCTTGATGTTTGCAGTGCGTTTTTCTGGGTCCCTGCCCAGAACAGCCTGGCCTGGGAGGTCCTGAGTGGCTCTGGAATGGCAAACAGTCTCTGCTCCCTGGCCCAGAGGGGCTGTTTGCAGAATCAAGTGTCACATTCTTACAGATCGAGTTACCCCGGGCCCAGCTGGGGCTGATCTCTGAAGAGGTGGCTGCAGATACAGCTGCTAAAGCCCCTCCTCCCTGTCCCCACACTGCCCCTGTGGTGGCCTGGCTGTACACCACCAACACTGGTGGTGGTGTGGACTGGAACCTTCTCTGGGACACTCATCTGTGATGGCTCCTGAGTCCCTGTCCCCTTCTCGCCAACCTACATCATTTCCAGGCTGAGGGCCATTTAGGTTCCAAAGTATTCCAAAGGACAAAGAGACCCAAATAGGGAGTGACCATAAAGAAATCTTCCACGATGTGGGGCCACAGTCTCCATTCTCTGGGGGCTGGGTTATCTCAGGCAGGTGGAAACATCGAGCACAGTGTTTAAGAGCAAAGCTGGGGAGTCCATCAGATCTGGTTCAGATCAGATATTTACCTATTATTGGCTGTGCGACTTTGGGCAAGTCTCAAAGTTGGCTCTCTCTTTGGGCCAGGGAGCAGAGACTGTTTGCCATTCCAGAGCCCTAAGCCTCAATTTCTTTCCCTGTAAGGTAGGGCCAATTAGAACCTCTATTCTTTCATTAAAAAAAATTTTTTTTCATTAAGTAATCTTTATGCCCAAGGTGGGGCTCAAACTCACGAGATCAAGAGTCCTGTGCTCCACAGACTGAGCCAGCTAGGCAGCCCCAAAAAGAGTCCCTTTAAATGAGACAAAAAATTTAATGCCCTGGGCCTGAGGCCTGCCACACAGTTCATTTCAGTGAATTGGGGCCGCTGCTGTTAGCAAACGTGTCGGAACTCTGAGCACTGCAAGGGGCAGACTGTTCCCATCTCTCAGTGTTGGAATACATGACTGAGGGCTGGGGGACAGTCTGGAAAGTCTGAGTGAAGAGATTTCAGACCTGGGACAACTTTACAGTCAGTGCTTTGCTGGGAGGCAGGGAGGCTGCAAGGGGAAGACTGAATCACCTGTAACTCCCCTGAGTGCCAGCCCAGCATTTGGGGAGGGAGCTGTGCCCACCTCTCGGCTGACAGCTGGCCCAAGATGGTGGAAGAGAAGGCTTGGGGCTGTTCTGAAGACAGCCTGGTCTTCTTAGCCATAGCCCCCTCTGGGCCACAGGATTAAGTCTCAATGTCCGGCCCCCATGGCAACCCCTGGAGCTGAGGCCCCTAGTGGGAGGGAGGAGGAGGGCAGAATGACATCTGGGAGAAGCCATGGCAAATGACTCACATTCTCACAGTGCAATGGTTGCTGGGAAAGCTTTCATAGCTCAGCCCTCCCAGCGCTCCTGTTTAAAGACTACAAAGAGCAGGAGGCTGGGTACAGAGTAGGGGCCGGGCCCCTGCCGGAGAGCCAGAGCCGGCTTATGGGAGTGTCAGGGAGTTACTGGGGCCTGCAGCTGTTGGGCAGAGACTTTTGTCCCTCAGGCTCCCACCCACCAGAATGGGCTCTCTTCGAGGAGGAGCCTCTGCAGGACTGGCCTGGGAGCTTGGAAAGCTCACTGCAAGGCCAGCCCGACTGTATAGAGATGACAGGTCTGGGCAGGAGAGGCAACCCTTCCCAGGTGGGCTGGTCGAGGACAGGGCCGCTTGGTGCTCACCATGCACAAGGTGAGGGCCTCCTCGGTCTCTCCTAGCCTCCTGTTCCCACTGGTTCCTCAGCCACTTTTCTGACTGACCAGCCCCCGCAGGCCCAGCTGGCTTGAGACAGAACCTGAGAGATGCTCTTGGGCAGAGCTGCAGGCTCAGAAGGGAGATGAGGTGGAGAGACAAGTAAACTCACGCCAGGAAGTGTTACTACATGGAATGACAGGCCTCTCTCAGCTGAACTAATTTCTGCCCAACCGCAGCCCACTCTTCCCCGTGGAGGGTACACAGTGCCTCATTGGCTACTGCTGCCTGCCTTTGGCTCTTGCTCACCTCACCCTCGACAGCAGGGCAGGGAATTGGCCTCTTTTCTCAATAGCTCTGCTAAGAGCCAGCTCTGCTTGTGGGGCCCTGGGCTAGGTGCTGCTGGCCCTTTAGGAAGGGGGCAGAGCCTGGCCAGAAGCCCAGCACCCAGTTCCCGGCAGGCCATCCAACACTGTGTCCTGAGGAGGTGCTGGGATGCCAGGGCCAGGAGGCTTTTGCTTGGGTGGCACTGCCAACAGCCTTCCAGGCCCACCAAAGAGAGGTCTGAGCTGTTCTGGCTGGGGCCCAGGAAGTGGGGTAGTTGGGAACCACCTGGCCTTGGGTCTCAATAGAGTCATACTCTTCAAGGGGACAGGAGAATGGGGTTTCCATTCCCTGATCCTGCCTAAGACCAGCCCCTCGGCTGAATGCCGCCTGCTTTGCATTTCTGATTTGGAGAAGTTTGGAGAAGTGGGCTCTGGCAGGAAGTTCACGTGACTGCTGGCTAGCCCAGGGGCAGACAGATGCTGTCGGGAGCGCTCTGTGTACAAAAGCAGGCTGGTGGGGTGGGCGGCCAGGGAGCCAGCCGTGCAGATGTTGCTAAGTGAAACCTGATGTGGCGACATGAGAATCTGCAGAACGTCTCACAAACAACCTTCCCTGGGATGTTTTAGATTGAGTTTTGTGGCTATGACGTGAAGGAGCCTCACATGTCAGGATAAAAATAGCTCTGGCCTCAATAGGCAAAGCAAGCTACAGTTCAACAAAACCAGATGTGAAGGCCTCTGTGGCCCAGCTCAGACCCGGCGTGGTCCCTGCTCAGCTCCCCACCCTCTTGCTCCTGTCTCCCCCGTGGGTTGGGGCCCATGTGCTCGGCCAGCCCCTCGGATGGGCATCTGGCTCTGCCACCCAGAGAATGTGGAGGAAAAGGCTGGGGGACCGGGGCAGATCCAGGCCCCTGGCTGACTGGCAAGGCAGGGTTGAGGAAGTGACACCTTCTCTGGGGCTGGTTCCTGTGTGTGAAGCTCACAGAGAAACAGAGCCTAGCACAGTGCCTGGTACAGGGATTGCACTGAGGAGGGGCTGTGTGACTGGGAGGCTAGCACAGAACCCAGGGACACAGGTAGGGAAGGGGCAGCTTCCCCTACTGGATCAAGGGGCCAGAGGGAGGCCAAGGACTCTGGTGCAGCGGGGTCTCGGGAGACATGGAGTCTGCTGAATCGGAGAGCCCAGACCTCACAGCTGCAGGGAAAAAAGAGTGGTGAAGATGTAGCAACGGCACCCTTGGGACTTGATCCAAGAGGCAGTCATTTTCTTTGCTGCGAGCCGGCCCAGCTGAGGCTGGGGAGCCCTCCACCCCGGGCAGTGACCCAAATCCAGGAGGCTTTCCAGCTGCCTGCCTCAGAGAAAGAGATAAGCTAATGGGCCACAGCAGGGCCCAGAAGGAGCTTCCAGCTGACAGGGCAGTAGAGAGGGGCTGCGTCAGGGAAGGCTGCTGCTGAGAGGGGCCGGGCCAAGAGCAGCACTGGAGAGACACAGGAGGCAGGAGCCTCAGGGCCATCGCTGAGACCGGGCCTGGGATGCAGAGGGCTACTGGCTCTCTACCTGGGGACAAGCAAAGACCTGGGTGGTGGTGCTGACACAGCACTGATGATGGGGTGGCCAGCTCTGGTGCCCCTTCTCTCCATCGTTGTAATGACTGTGAAATTACCCCGACTGGACGCCTGACTCTGGGCATCCAGGGATGAATACAGCCTAGACCCTTCTGACCCTGGCACCCATGTTGTCTGAAAGAGTATGTAGGAAGAAGGCCTTTTAAGATTCCAAGAGCAATGGAGAAGGCTTTTGGGGCTAGGAAGTAGGTCTGGTGTGGCTGGAAGAAGTGGAGGCACCAGAAGGCATGAGTTGCTGAGGTGGACAAGGCCAAAATAGGGTCCCTGATGTCACTATGCAGAGAAGGGAGATCTTCAAGGGTATGCCAGGCTGGGGCTGTGGCCCGCCACCCCAAAGGAGAAGCCTGGACTGCTGGCCTGGCCACCACTGCTCGGCTCCCCCTCCTTGGGTGGTGGAAGCTTCCAGTCCTGGGCAAGTGCTTTTGTCCTCTAAGCATGGGGTAAAGAGAGCAGACTTTCAGGCTGGGCTCCTGGGTCAGCACCAGCACCTACTGCACTCTTGTGTCAGGTAAGAATGACAATAGCGCTTCCTCTCACAGTTGTTGTGAGGAGTCGAGGGGTTACCCCACAGTGAGGTTCAGTAGGCCGACACATGGGAAGTACTCAGAACAGCCTCTGGTCCTAACAAGCTCAATGTATTATAGTTGCTGGTACTACTGGGAAAAATGCCCAGGGAGGGCTTCCTGGGTTTCTTCTAGAACTTGTTTGTGAATATGGCCACACCAGCCTGGGTGATAAGGAACGGAATGGAATCAGAACATTTAATTTCTGCCCCTGCTTTTAGAGCTGGGATCAAACTCCACCTTGGACCAGAGAACCCCGCAGGGCACTCTGACATGAGTAGTCCTCCACCAAGAATGCACCCCCTTGGCTAGAAGGGAAAGAAAGGGAAGACTGGGTTTTGGGGGCAAACATCAGTCCTGCAGTGACCTCTGATCCCAGATGCCACAGTGCTGCAGTTCCTGGCCAAGGCTGTTCCCTCTCCTGCGGTAGGAACATCCAGGCCCCAGGAGGGCCAGGCACGTCTCAACTGAGGGACTGATCCCAGAGGCCTCCTGCTTCTGCTGAGCCTTCTGTTGGGCTCAGGATCAGGCCCCTCAGGTCTGCTCGAAGGGGGCTCATCATCTGTTCTTCCCAGATCCTAGGAGGCCTCAGCCAGCATCCCCAAGTGGAGATAGGAAGAGAATACACGAAAGCCACTCAGTTAAAGGCGACCTGAGTGGTTTTCGTTTCATTTCTCCAAATCACAATTGGGAGACTGCAAAATGTTGGATCCCTCCACTGGCTTCCCTCAGGGCTGCCCACTCAGGCAGCTCCCCTCTGGAATGCCCCAGAAATGGCCCTCTTCCTGGCCCGCAACTCTGTGAAGATCAACAACAAAGTGGGGGGGTGGAAAAAGCAAGACCATCGCCTCTGCCCACACGCTCCACGCTGGAGAGAGATGTTCGCACTAGACCAGGTGGGAGGAACATCCCGCGTGGGTAACTTGCCCGTGGGCCCTGGGCCTACGGCTATGGTGTATTTAGGCCCACATGGGCAGCTTCCCAACCCTCGCATTAAATCTGCACCATTTGAGTTTATAGATCTAGCGAGCAGGAAGGACCATTTGGTTCCTGACAAATGTGCTGATTTTGTCTTTGCTAGATTCCCTGCTTCCTTGGCTTTCCAGAAAGACCCTTTCCTGTGGGGGTGGTGGTGCTCTATCCTAAAGGGACAGTACCGCACCCTGCGAGTTCTCAGAGCTGTGCCCTGGAAAGCCAGAGGGAAGTAAAATCCAAACAGGAAGAGGGTCTGGCCTTGCAGCCTCTGTCCACGTGCATGGCCAGATGGTAAAAGACAGAATGACCCTCTTACATGCCTGAGAAGCACTGGGAGAAAAAGCAGCCCACAGATGAATGACACTTCCTGCATGCTTTCTGACCTAAATAGCCACCCCCAACATCCTTGGTGCCGGGCCAGTGCCCTCCCCAAGGCAGCTGAAGCAAGAGAGGGGACAGGGCCCAGCTCTGGTTTTCTGTGCTCTTCTCTTACTGGTTTGAACTTGACCTTTTAAACATCATGGACCCATCTGAAAAATTTGGTGCCAGCTGTGGACACACATGCATGTGTGGTTCCCACACACTCTGCAGCAAACATGTGAGTCTCAGGCTCAGGGCACGTGGCCCATGGTGCTGCGTATCCTTGAAGAAAGAAATGTTATTAACTGTAGGCACTTCCTCAGTGTTCTGTCCAGGATGGAATTTTTCCTCATCTGGCATATTTCGTTGTTTTTCTATGAATTCAGGGTGAGTCCCTGGCTGGTATGAGCCACTCTGACAGGCATGGTGAGTTGGGGCAAATCTTCACCATCTCAGCCTCGCTAGTGGCTCACTCACCTTGGCAGGGCAAGGAGCCAGGGTTCAGAGCACTGTGTCCTCTGAGACTCCCCTCAGCTCTTGCTCCTCAGGGGCTGAGACTGCCCCTCATGGAGCTTCCTGTCTGGGCCTTCCCAGGGCACACACCCTGCCCTCTCCAGCAGCCCTGGGCCCCAAGCCATTTGCCAGGTCCATCTGTCCACTAATGAATAAGCATTTCAGTCATCAACTTCCTGAATCCCAGAGAAAGAAAAAAAACATGTTAGAGACAGAGGGACAGATCCTGGAGAGTCCTAGAGACGGAGGTCTCCTTTCCCTGCTTGAGGCTGCGCTGCCTCAGGTTTGGCTTCTCCTACTCTGAGGAGGAGAGAAGATTCCAGACAAGTGTTTCCTGGGGAGGGAGTCTGAAGGCTGGCTCCAACCCACAGGATGCCGTCCCCTGGCTCTACCCCTCTTGCAGTCACTTCTCACCCTCACCCCCCAGTTGCTGCACCTCCCTGCCTCAGTGAGACCCCACCCCCACACTGTGGCCTGGCGCCCACACTCAACCTCTGGCGTTCTTGCCATCCGCCCCAGGGGCTTCAGGTTGACCCCCCAAGTGCTGACGTGGAACACAGGATGGAAAATGGAATCCTGGGCTATGGGACAGAGGGTGGGGACCTCCCCAAGGGTCCAGGGTCAGGATATGGGAGCCTCCCAACCATGGCCTCTGATTGCCCAGAGGAAACTGGGCTCATGGGCAAGGAAGCCACTACATCCTGGGGAAACAAGAGAAGGAAACTAAGCTGCCACCAGAGCCCCTCACTCTTTCCTTGCTTTAGGTAGAAATAGACGGACACTTGGGACCAGTCACAGGCAGAGAATATGCAGGAGTGGTGACCTGAAGCCTGGGGTCCTATGTGGTACCCCACTGCAGGAGCTGGGGGAGCCCTTGACTTCACATGTCACCAGGGACACGTCTCCAATACGAGGGCCTTCTGTGACTTAGCCTGGCAGCCTTGGGGTGCAGCCAGGCCTGCAGGGCTCTGGTGGCTCCAGCGAGCAGGCGTTCTCAGGGCCAGGTACCAGAGTGCCTCTGGGGGTGTAGCCTGCTAGAGTGGCAGGAGGGAAGCTGCAAGGTCCTCAATCTATTTGACATTTGGCTTCTGCATCAAAGGAGGAGCCATCTAGGACCTTGTAACTGGATGTCAAGAACCACTCAGGGGACAAAGAGATACCTCCAGGCAAACACCCAAGATTAACTGGGGACTTTCCTATAAACTTGCATCCTTGGCATTTCCTGGGATCACGTCACTGGAGAGAACTGGCGTTTGCCTGGGAGGGAGGAGCTGGGAGTTGCACTGGCCCAGGGAGAAGAGCCACCTGCTGTTTGAAGGACTCTGAGGGATGAGCCCCAGGAACACCATGGCCACCTTTATGTCCAAGGACTGCCCGGAAACATCCTGTTTGAATTATCCCCTCTCTTGCCTGGGCTGCCTGCCATGTTGTTTGCTATTTTTAGCTCCCCCTATGAGGAAGGAAATGGCTGCCTGGTCTTCCACCTGTGCGACCCAAGGCTCCAAAGCCCCCAGATTCCTGACTGGGGAGATGCTGCCCCAGCGAAAGAGACAATCAGCTGACTCAGATGGTTTTATATTTAGCCGGTGGCTCAAAAGTATGAAGGGTGCAGGAAGATGAGGAAAAGAGGATGTGAGGGAGGTACAAGGGGGTGGGGAGGCAACAGGAGGGCGAGGTCTGTCTGCCTCTCAGAGAGCAGAAGAAATTTCTGACTGCTCATATCCTAGCAGAGCTCTGGCGCTCAAGCGGGGCAGCTCAAAGGAGTGCTCGGTCTAGGACAAGACTGAGCACTAGCATTCCCCGGGTCCCTGAGGCTGTAACCAGAAGGGGACTACTTACCAGGAGTATTCAGTAGGTTGGCTCTGCCAGGGGTGGGCACCTGAAGCTCTGAGTGGCTGACCCGGAAGTCAGGGCCATCAAGGGGGCCTGGGTCATCCGTCTGGCCTGCAGGGGAGGAGGCAATTTCTGCCAATACCTCTAGATCCTTCAGGATAACCTGGGAGAGAAAAGCAGAGGATGAAGGACAGGAACCTCTGGAGAGCTGTGGTCAGAGACAGAGAGCTGCCTCCAGGGGGAGGGTGGGGAGAGGTCCGCAGAGGGTGACAGGCTGGTAAGAGCTACCAAGACTATGGCTGTAACAGTACTCAGAAAGTTCTGTAAAAGACACGATTGAAAAGAACACAGACAGGCAGAAGATGGGGGCAAGTGGAGGAAAGAAGCTGGAGTCTGAGGCATGAGAGTAAGCTTTGCCTTATGGTCACTCCTCTCTGGGCCCCTAAGCAGGGACTCGAGAGGTCTCCAGAGGATGTGAGACTCAGGCATCAGGGTGCGGTCTGTGAGGTGTGTGTCCCAGGATTCCTGGGCTGCCCATGCCCTGAGGTTAACCTGTGCGAGGGACCAATAGTGCCCTCTAGGCTGGTTTGCTGGCCACAGTTCAGCCCACCACCGGGCCATGTAACAGATTCTTTTTTTTTTTTTTTTTTAAAGATTTTATTTATTTATTCATGAAAGACAGAGAGAGAGAGGCAGAGACACAGGCAGAGGGAGAAGCAGGCTCCATGCCGGAGGCCCGATGTAGGACTCAATCCCCGGTCTCCAGGATCACGGCCTGAGCCAAAGGCAGGCACCAAACCGCTGATCCACCCAGGGATCCCCGTAACAGATTCTTCTAGAGGTGACACCAGGCTACTCCTACATTCAGAACATGATTCTACGCTCCAAGATGAGGGACTTCCTAACTTCTGGACACACTGTTCAATTCTCCACCGCCTCCTTGATGTTCATATGTAGGCCTGATCCCTGCCCACTAAGTTCTTCCAAGGAAGACATGGAATTGAGCATGAGGAACAGCTGACTGTTAGCCCCAATCAGTGCTGTGTGTCAGAAGGTTCCCCAGAGCTGCCTCCGTACCCTCCATATCCTGTCCGCCATGCACAGGCATCTCCTCTTGCCCTTCATCTGACATTCATAGCCAGCAGGGCGCTGCCTCAGCAGGGCAGGGTGTGTGTGTGTGTGTGTGTGTGTGTGTGCGCGCGTGTGCGTGCCTGCATAGCACACCTGTCCCAGCTCTATCAGCAAGGCTCCCGCCACACTGCAGGTAGGGCTGCCTGCCCCTCCCCCACATTCATCTCTGCTCTGTGCCTGTCCTAGCACAGCTGTGCCAGCAGGACTGTCCATAGCACTCAGCAGATACCTGTGGGCATGGATGGGTGACTGTCTCTGAACCCAGGCTGAGAATTACTATGGCAATTGTGGGCTTTGGTTCTGGACTTGTGGCAGTGACACAGAGCATCCCCACGGGGAGTGGGCTGTGTGCGCCATGACAGACCAGCTAGCTGGAATATGGTGACAATAGTCAAGATAAGGCTATTCCAGGGCTTTCTATGAGATGGTGAAAATGATCTGGAGTTAGATAATAGTGATGGCCACACCACCTCATAAATATACTAGAAAACCACTGAACCATTTATTTTAAAAGGGCAAATTTTATCTGAAAAAAAAAAAAAAAAAAAAAAAAGGATAAAGCTACTCCTCAAAGCTTCAAAGTGGTTCCTGTCTCAGTGCCACCAGTGCGTCCTCCTGCCCAGCCCCAGTTGTCACTTCTGGTATCCTCTCTGCCAGCCCTGGCTCTCCAGACCTCTCCCAGCAACACAGTGTGCTCAGCACTCAACTGTTCCACAAGCCGGTGGTTTTGTTTTGCTTCCTGTCCTGCCACACTCCAGCCTCCCCCAGGCTGGACATAGCGCGCGTGCGTGCACGCGCACACACACACACACACACACACACACACACCTCCCACCTGTGTCCTTTCCTTCATTCCTTCTCGGCTCTCAGCACTGCCTGAGCCTCCACTGTGCCAGCCACTGTGTGGGTGCTGGGCTGCAGGTGAGTCTAACATGCCTCTGCCCACGGCCTGGCAGGGAGACCCATACTCGCCTGCCCTTACAAGCACAGATACGTAAAATTTTGGAACATTCTGACTGCTAGGCCTGCAGGGGATGTATCCATGCTGGCTGAAGATCGTGGCTGCTAAGCAGCCCTAGACAGATGGCAGGAATGAGCACTGCCATGCCGAGGCCAAGAGCTGAGGGCCGGAACAGGTCTAGGCCCAGAAGCAGAGAGGCCCAGGCCATCTGCTCCCCAGGAAGCTCTCTACTTCAACAGTGGCAAGAAGAGGACACAGGGACAGGGTGGGATGGGGGAAAAGATAGCTAGACAGGCAACAGTGTCGTGCTACTTGACAGAGTAGCCCGAGCACGGGCCACACACTCAAGATCCTCAAGTGTCCAAGCAAGTCACTGTCTAAAGGGCAGGGAGGTGAAGGGAGACCTGGGAGTCCGGTGGGGGAATGGCTCACTCTAAACAGTGAGGCAAGAAGCAAGCCAACTGTGCCCTAAGAAGGTAAACAGTCACCACAGGTACACTTCCACCCCTAGCGTTTACCCAAGAAGGCCAAAAATGTGTTCACACAGGACACGTTACATAGAAATGTTCACAGCCTCAGGGATCATCATGGCTAGAAAAGGGAAACGACCCCCAAGGTTCTGATACCAATTCTGACGTGTTTTCTTCTGATACGGGCTGACCATCTTACAGTTCAACTCAATTCTGACCACTGACCTGGAGGTAGCGCCAGGTCCCACAGGCTGAGGGCCCAGTCCTACAAGCCTGCCCCCCTCCGCTGCCGCCCACCCCTGCTTCTGATGCCAATCCCAAGTCCAGGCTGTCATCTGTGCTTCTGATGACCAGCTACAAGAGCAAAGGTTCCAAAACCCCCTCCTTGGGTTTGACTAATTTGTTAGAGTGGTTTGTGATACTAGAAACACTGTACTGACTAGATCACTGGTTTATTATAAAAAAACGTAACTCAGGAACAGCCAGATAAAAGATATGCGAAGGGGCACAGAGCTTCCATGCTCTCCGGGGTGTCACTTTCCCCAACTCTCCATATGGTCACCAACCTGGAAACTCTCTAAAACCCATCCTTTTGGGTTTTTAAGGAGGCTTCATTACATAGGTAGAGCTGATGAAATCACTGGCTGTTGGCAGTTGATGTAACCTCCAGCTACTCTTTCCTCCTTGAAGGCTGGGTTGTAAGTTCAACCCTCTCATCACATGGTTGGTTCTCCTGGCACCCAGGCCCCCATCCTCTGGGCATCTCAGTCACTTCACTAACCTAACAAAAGTCACCTGTATTATTTTCAACACTTAGGAAATTCCAAGGGTTTTAGGAGCTCTGTGTGCCAGAACCAGGGATGAAGACCAAATATGTCTTTCTTACTCTATATCACAATATCACAAACCCAAATGTGTATCAACTGATAAATGGATAAACAGAACATGGCATATCCGTGCCAGGAACTATTCTTTGGCAATAAAAGGAATGAAATTCTGATATATGCTATAAAATGGATGAACCTTAAAAACATTTGCTAAGAGAAGCCAGATGCAAAAGGCCACATATTGTATGATGATTCCACTTATGTGAAATGTTCAGACCAGACAAATCCAGAGAGACAGAGTAGCTTGAGGCTGCCAGGGGCTGTGGGAGGGAGTCATGGGGAGCGACTGCTAATTGGTACGGGGTTTCTCTTTAGGGTGATAAAAATGTTCCAGAATTAGCTAGCACTGCTGTTTGCACAACCTTGTCAAAATACTAAAACCCACTAAGTTGTATACTTTATTTTTTTAAAATATTTTATTTTTTTAAAGTAATCTCTACCCCGAATGTGGGGCTTAAGCTCACAACCCCAAGATCAAGAGTTGCTCGCTCTGCCAACTGAGCCAGCCAGGTGCCCCTAAACTGTGTATTTTAAAAGGGTGAATTTTATGGTTGGTGAATTGTATCTAAAAAAAGAAGAGAAAAAAAAAGGAAAAAAAAATTTTAAATAAAAAAAGCAGAGAATCAAATCAAAACCTCCAATTGGCACCGTAAACAGTCCAGTGGTACCTCTGGAGCAGTCTGCCCTTGCTGTGCCCATGGGCAAGGTGGCAGGGCCTCGCTGCCTCCCTACCATCTCGGGCCTGGTTCTGACTCACAGGAGGGCTGAGAGCACTCAGGGAGGCCACTTGTGTCCCTACATCTCCTGGCATCTGCACCCTGCTGCAGCCCTGAGCTGCAGGCTACTCTCCCAGGGCTGGCTGTGCAGGTGGGCGGAGGCACATGTCTTCTAGGCAGCAAATCCTGGAGGTCAAATGTGGCCGAAGAGAAAAATGCAGAACGGCTGGGGCCAGCTTAGCACTCTGCCACATCCCAACCCCATGAAGGCCAACGTGGCCCATACCAGGCTTCTGGCGGGTAGTTCCTTCCCTAACATAAAAGATGCTCCGAAAGAACTACCAGCACCTGAGGCCTGGCCTGTGAGATGCTCCAACCCTCAGAGTAGCCCCGAGGCCAGGCTGCAAGGGACAGGGAGAGCCGAGAAGGAAGCTCTCCTCACTCCCGGCTAGAATTAATGCCTTCATCTGCTGTCACTCTCCCCATTGCAGAGTGACCTGCTCAAAGGATCAAGGAGTCCACTTCAAACTCAGCTCTGGCCCCCAAACCAGAGCCCTGTAAGTGACACTGGGCTTCGTGGTCAGACAATCCTGACGTCCAGTCAGTTAACTTTGCCCCTCCAGCCCCTCCCTCAGCATCTACTGATACCTACCCACTGTGGGCCAGCACCTGTGTTGACTGGAGATGTGAAGCCAAACAGGATGGCCCTGCCTCTCCTGACAGTGACCTTGGGGAGAGAGGCGGTAAACAAACACTCAGGATGCAGTGCATCTGCAACTGGAGCCAGCAACTTGGCCTGTGGGATCCGGAGGCTTCAGAAGTACCTGAGCAGCAGTTTGCCAGGGGCCCGGGGGTAGAGGAAGGCTTGCATTCTCTTACCTAGCATAAACCTTTCATGGACACAGAGGCAGAATCATGTGACACATTCCAGGAACCTAAGCTTCAATCTAGCTCTGGAGTGGGGCACGGGACTGGGTTGGGCGTTAAATAGGAGATAGCAGGCTAAAAATGGAGTCACTTGCGCTATATCCCATGACAACAAACCAAGACTTAATACCTAACTTAATTGCAGTTTCAACCTTTAACTTTTAAAGGAACATAGCCTTTGGCCAGTCAACATGGAATTACCTGGTCAACTCTGGTGAGATAATCCTCCTGGCAGACTGCTTTCTGTCCTCTTAGGAAGGGGACTTTGCCCAGAACAATGCATTCTTTGCTAGTACTTCTCTCTCTCTGCCCGCTTCCTGCCTTTAAAAACCTTTCTTCTCCTACAGCTTCCTCCTAGGCTACATGGGGATGCTGCTTGTTTCGAGAATTGTGGAATAAAGCCAATTTGATCTTTAAATTTACTCCGTTGAAGTTTTGTTATTTACCAGGGGGCCATGGCCAGAAACCAGGCAGAAGTCAGAGGCAGGGGCAGGACCCAGACAAAGAGGTTTAAACTTGGTTTTACAGATGATGGGGGGACGCCTGGGTGGCTCAGCGGTTGAGTGCCACCTTCGGCCCAGGGCATGATCCCGGGGATCCAGGATCGAGTCCCACATTGGGCTCCCTGCAGGGAGCCTGCCTCTCTCTTTCTCTCTCATATCAATAAATAAAATCTTTAAAAAAAAAAAAAAGCTTTACAAATGATGGGGAGTCTGTTTCCTCACATCTGCCAACAGAGATTCACCCTTGGAAGGCTGTCCTGAAAATTACAGAGGATATCCCTACGTTCCCCTTCGGTTACGAGATTGTTGGCACCACAGCGGAGTCTGGTCAGTGGCCCTGGCTCAGGGACTGGGCAGCAACACCAATGCATACGCGGAGGGCTTCAGATTTCATTTCCCTACCATAGAGAATCTGCATGGACATCTTGGTACCACCTCCTCCTCCTGCCCCACTGGAGAGCAGCAGCCAGCAAAACTGCATATTTTATGTTTTGAATTTCCTTATTTTGGAAAGTTTAACACCAAACGGCAAATGAATGCAAATTATACTTCAATTGCACAATTAAAGCTAGAAATGTTGTCTACAGGTTCCTTCAATAATTCCAGCCACTCCTCTTGTGCTTACGTATCAAAAGATTTGTTTCTGGTGCCTGGGGACTGGTAAAAAAAAAAAAAAAACCTGACAGCCCTGCTTGGGGCAACACTACGGGTACTTGTGGGCCTGTGCATGCACGCGCGTGTGCGAGCGCGCACACACACACAGACATGCACACACACACAGGGCGGGCACCCTCCTGGTTCTTTGAAATGGGAGTCTGAGAATAGTAGCGCCATCTCCTTCAGCCTCTGAGATATGAGGAGAGGAAGGGGCTGCCAAAATGGAGAGCAAGGTGTGGCTTGAAAAGAGTGAGGAATTTGTGGGGAGCCGTTCCAGGGCTCCTGTGCCCATCCAATCCAGATGCTGGTTCTCTCTTCGCTGACAGCAAATCCCACTGAGCCCAGAGGCTGGACTTGAGGCCATGGAGCAACGCTCCTGACACAGGCCCAGGCCAGGACTTGGCCTCTGCTCAGGGAGTGAGGTGTGGCCCAGGGACCAAGGAGGCGATGTTAAGGTGGGAGTGGGTCTGGGACAGGGCAACACAGGGGAGCTGTGCGCCACCCCCCTGCTGAACCTGGCTTTGCATCTCTGTGCCAGGCCAGGGGTCTGGTGCTGTGCCCTTCCTGGAGACCCCTGGGGTCTGTGGACAAGAAGCTTGGGACAAGGACACAGCAACCTCAGCAGCCTTGCTTGTAGGGCACCTGCTCCAGGCTTGGACGAAAGGCCCCCTGCTCGGCCTCTAGAAACACAGTTAGTCCCCTTCCAAGGAGCGGGCTGGCCCAAACCTACACTGGCCTATAATCCTGGCTCTGAGAACGAGGCAAGGCTCAAAGAAAGCAGGAGGAAGCTGCATCAATTAGTATGCGCTACACAGCTTTTTGCAAAATGAATATAAAACACTTGTGCTTTCTTTTTGTGTGAGAGAAAGAGAGGGGAGGGGGAGGAAGAAGGTTACAAGAAAGCAATATTCTGCAGGGGCAGGAGTGCCTGCAGTTGCCATGGCAACAGGCTGGCGGTGGGGGGGGAAGCGGCAGGAGAGAAGTGATGATGGGGAAGGCACATCAGCTGGTCCCTGGTCCTGGGGTGGGGTGAGCTGGAGCTGGCTATTGTGGGTCGGTGACAACTGGGTGCAGAAAACATCTGACAAAGCAACTCTGAGAGGAAGGCCTGGGGGGAGGGTGAGGCCGGCACACCCCCTGTGGCAGGCCGAGCAAGGTCAAGGAGGCCAAAGAGTCCTGAGAAAGCCCTTCCTTCCAGAAGGTGACCTGACACCAGCAAAGGGCCTATCTGAGCGTGGGAGGGCAGTCCCCACCTGCAGGCTGTCACCCTACTCACTGTACTCCAGCAGGCCGAGGACTGGATCTCTAGGACGGTGCCAGTTTCTTATTTTACTAGGCTGGCCAGGCCCTCCTAACACCTTGTCCACAGAGCGGCCCTGGAAAATTGCTCATCGTGGGAAGCTCCCTTCCTTCACTCTCCCTGGCTGCTCTTTCCCCACACTGGGAACGGCTGGAAGCCCATTCCCTGGGCCGGAGGTCTGTCCCGGCCTCCTGCTGAGGCTCCTGACTCTGAAGTCCCAGGACGAAGCACTGAGCAGATGCTGAATGAATACTTGCTGACCAGCAGCGCCAGGCAGGAAATGGAAACTGTGGATGGGTCTGAATAGCTTCTGCCAAGGGGATGGATGGAGAGGCCTCTGACTTCACTCTACCCACTTATCTCTAAGAAACTTTTGTCACAAATTTGGCTCTGCCCCTGGTCAGCTGATTAGGCCCCAGATGTCAACTGGCTCAGTCTTCCAGCCCTGCAAGGAGGGGAGGAAATCCCCAAACCAGGCCCCGTCTAGTCCCAGCCAGGAGGAAGCCCCAAGAGTGTTTCCAAGGGACACAGCTAGGTGTTGGCAGGAGAGGTGAACTCAGGCTAAAGGCCCTGGGGGCTAAGGTCTGGCCTGACCACTGCCAAGGCTATCTGAGGCCTCTGCCCAGAGCAATGGGGCCACAGGGCTGCGCGTGAGATCTGGGTCAGGTCGGGCTGCTCCTTGTTCTTGGGAAGTGGAGCTGAAATTAAGTGTGGAGGCATGGAGGATGGGCATCCACAAGTCTTGGGGCCCTTTGCTTCCGGCTGCCACACAGAAGCCTGTCCATTTCCTTCACAAGGGGTACAGGCCCAGTAGGTCAGGCCTCTTAAGACCTGACCACATACAGAATGGCTCCTGTGGCTTGTGGAGTCAGCCAAGGAACTGATCCTAGGAAGCCTGGTTGCCATCCCCAGGGAGAATCCCCTTGGGGGTGCCAAGGAAGGTCACAAGACCTCCCACGGCCCCAGAGCAGTCAACCGATGGAACTCTGGAAGAAGGCACCCACCAGCAGCAGCCAGCGCCAGGGCTGGAAGCTCCCGTCCTCGACACAGAGTAAACCTGAGCCACAGAAGGCAGCAATCGGGCCCTGGCCAGGCCCAAGAAATGGGTGGTCTTCCAGAAAAGCTTTGGGCTACAACGGGGTCAGAGCAGGCCACGCCCAGTACCTCCTGGGGGCGGTTCCCTCAGCCCTGCCTTCAGGGAAATCCAGGAAATCACTGCCAAAAATTTAGATTTGGGGGCAGGAGAGGAGTGCTTAGGCTTGGATCTATTTGATTTCCCATTGAGAAAACCACTCTGATGAAACACCTTTTAGGTCTTAGTAAAGCAACTTAAAAAAAAGGAGGATTATCGCTTTTTTTTTTTTTTTTTTGCCTAACTTTGAACACATGCTCATAGGAATCAAGACTACTTTCTTTTTTTCTTTCCTTCCTTTCATTTTATATACTCTGAAATTCTTCTCTCAGTGCCTATATGCAAAACGCCAGCACTTGGTGCCTACTGTTAAGTCCCACTAACAGTGACTGCGCAGTGTAAGTACTGGCTGCCTACACCCCTCTAACTCCATTCCTCGAAAGGGAGAAGAGAGGAGAAAGGCCAGCCTGGGTAAGACAAGTTGGAAGCCAGTTCTCAAGTCCCCCCAGTGTACCCCCTCACCCCTGGGTCTCCCTCCTGGTGAGGCCAGCCATTGCTCACTTGCTTCCTGCCAGGCCCGTCTGGTGTGGGTGGTGGTGGGGGTAGTATGTGCATCTCTCAGTGTTACACATTCTCCGAGAGCGAGCCAGAGGCTGGGGAAGGGCCCACTGTGCTCCAGGCAGCACGGGAGCAGCACACACACACCGTTAGTGCTCGGTTACCAGGTGATGAGCCGAGGGGCCAGCTGTCTCCGGGCACCGGTCCATGGCAACCAGGGGAGCAGCGCAGGGCTCCTTGTCTCCTGCCCTCCTCCAGGCCTCTGCTTCATGCCAGAGAACTTGCCAGCTACACACACCCTGCCCTGAGGAGGCAGGTCTTCTCTGGCAGGGCCAGGGCCCAGCAGGGTAGGGGAGGCCAGGGGGGTTTGGCTCACCATCCACTGCCCCTCCTATTCACTTTCTCCGAAAATGTTTCTGAGCACATACTACATGCTGTACACAACCTCTGTCTTCCCAAACTGTGACAAGGGCTATGGAGGGTCCGAGTGCACAGGATGCTGTGATACACAGATGGGGACCTCTCTGATATGCAGGAGGAGGGGGCGGTGTGTGACAGACAAGGTTTCATGGGGCATCTAAACGGAGGCCTTGACCAAATTACTTCACTTCTCTGAGTCTTGGTTTCTGCTTCGGTGAAGTAGGGGACACAACAGAAGCTACTCTGGAAGGGTTGCTGTGGAGATGTGCTAAGGTCATGCACACTCGATGATGTCCAGCACAGGGTCTGGCAGGCAGCAAGCGAATGGAAAATACCAGAACCCAGGCAACGACGCCCGACCTCAGAGAACAATTCAGGAGGTCTGGGCTGAGGCCTAAGCAGCTGGGTTTTAAAAAGCTCCAGAGGATTCTGATAGCAGCTCTTGTTTGGATGGCTCCACTGTGGGGCTGATGTCTGGGTTACTGGACTTGGGCCTTTCTAGGTAAGGTTATCTATCACTTCCTAAGCTCAAGGGGAGATGGGCTGGTGGCAGGCAGTCAGGCCCAGGGCCAGGTAGCGTGCTCAGCCCTGCAGGCCACTCAGCCCTGCAGCTTGGCTTTGTAAGAGCATCCTGCCCTGTCCCCGGGGGAAGGCAGTCCCCAACTTGGCTTCTCTTTGTGGAATCCTTCCTGCGATGCTGGGCCCTCCATCGGGGAAGCCAGCTTGCCCCCTTATTCTTCCCTTCCCAGCCCATCTCTGTCTTCCTTGGGAGCCCGTGGGCACCACGCAGTAGGCCCCCCTGCCTGCCCTCCTCCATGTCCACCAGTTACTGTGCCAGCTTTGGGTTCTCACTTGCACATCAGGGGAAGAAGTCCACACAGAAAGAAAAGCTAAAGACCCTCTGGGCACATAGACCTGCCTTCCCCAGAGCCGAATGCTGCCGGGCCAGCTGTGGTTACTTGGGTCCCCTTTTACCTGCAGCCTTCTCACCAGGTGCAATTCTGGAGCCGTCACCAAGGCAGTCCTCTCTCCTCCCTAGTAATGATCTGCTACCAGGACTCCTTTCCAAAGACCAAGTCTTTCTGAGACCCCTAGTAGTGACTGCTGGTGCCTCCGCTGGGCTGTGGGTCCTGGTTGGCTATCCCTGGGGACTGTGAGCCGAACCCCCGCTGGCCTTCTCCCTGCCAGTTCCTCCCTCCTCTCACTCTTTCAGAAGCCCTCAAAGGAAGTCGCAGTGTCAGCTACAGGGAAAGCCATGTGGAAGAGTGCCCTGTGTCTTTTGCATGGCTGTGGCGAGGGGGGACAGCTACGGTAGGCAAGGAAGGGCCCACACCTTTCCTGTTTGGGCTGTCCATGCTGGAACCCCACTCATGCCCCAAGGCCGGGGGGAATCTTGGCAAGAGGACCCAAGTTCTCGGCTCTCAGTATCCTGCCCCTTGGTTTTTCTGGCTGGTATCTGACCCGATGGCGTGACCTGATTGTAAAGCAATCTCGGGGACCGAGGCGGGGGTGGAGGAGTTGTTTTTGTTTGTTTTGGAGAGTGGATGGAATGAAAACTGGAGTGAAAGAAAAACTGAAGCAGGGATCTCAGGAGGAGCAAAACCCATTCTTATGGGAGACGGTCCACTCTGAGCAGGCCACATTAGTATTCCAGGGAGTGGGGTCAGGACCACACAAAGTCAGAGCTGGATGGGACGAACACAGACCAGGCCAACTGCACTTGATGGAGGCGTGGAGATGCCGGGGACTTGCCGAGTCCCATGGAGAGCGGGGGCAGCGCAGGGCAGAGGCCTGCCCTTGCTGATCCTCTCCAGGCCACTTCCCACACCGCTCCTCACCCACCCAGCTGCCAGCACCATTCCTTCCGCATGCACCCTGGGAGGGTGAGGAGCCCAACGGGGCAGGTCAAGGTTCAATGCTCAGAACTGAAGAGGGGAGTTGGGGCTGGCCTGAAGGAAGCTGTGCCTCCACCCTGCCTGGACTCCTGCTCTGCAGTAAGATCAGCTCTTGTGTGCTTTTAGATGTTCTAGAATCAGAGAGATCCATCTTCTGGCTCCTGGTGGAATGAGTTTGGGCAAGTTATCCTCCTCACACTTGGATGTCCTTTTACGTCAAACCGGGGATAATGAAAACTAGTCCAAAAGTGCCAGGCGGCGTGGTCAGAATAGAAACAATACACTCTGAATAGGGGGTCTGCCCCCATAAACTTTGCCTTCTGCCCTTTCCTGCTCCCAGCCTCCTCCCACAGATGCAGGGGTCTGAGCCCAGCATCTGCTGTGAATTCCAAAGGTAGCCAGCAGCAGGGGTGCTGGACGGGCAGTCGGCTCCTTGAGCTGCCCTCAAACGAAGGGGCTCTACTGAAGTGGAAGCCACCATTTCTGGGGCAGACACGGAGCGATGACAGATTTCACCAGCTGCTACCCCCCCAACCCTGTCCCTGCATGGTCCCATGCAGTCCCGGTCACCCGGGACCATAAGAAGAAGAACCCATGGGGATGCTCACCTCTGGTTGAGACCCCCATGCTGGAGGCCCTATCATCACTAACTAAACCTTTTTAGAGTGGAGATGAGCTCCTGGGCCCAGGTGGCCGACCCACCAGACCAAAGTGACAAGAGTCCTTGGGAAAAGCAAGGCAGAGGGAACACTCACAGGTACGGCGTGGGAAGAAGGGACAGGATGCGACAACGGGGCTGCCACTCCCGGGATCGAGGAAGCCAAGGGCAGCCTCTGCTTGCCAGTCAGGGGCGGCAGCGCCAACAGCCTGGCGTTTCAACGGTTCAACTCTTCCGCCAGCAGTGACCGGTCTCCTGTCGGGCGTGCGGCTCGGCCCCGGTGAGCTCTCCCTGTGCAGCCTGGAGAACCGCCCCATTTCCCTCGGGACTCGGATCATGGAAACATGAAATCCTCTCCCGCCTCCCCAAAGCCAGTCGCGGGGTCTGGCCACTCCCGAGCCGCGTGGTGGGGCCGAGGACGGGGACCTCGCGGGGTCCTGGGAGTCCCTCCGAGGGCCCCCCTCGCAGCCAGTCTGCTAGCCCCGCATGGCCCCCCGCACTGGAAACTGCCCCTGCTGCCAGCGACGCCCCTCAGTCCCGCCCACCGCGCTTCGGACAGACGGCGGTTCTCGTTCTCTTTTCCTGCTTGGACGTCAGCCACTTGAGCCATGAAGTCCGCTCAGCAATGTCTCTTCGCGGCTACCGTGAGGCTAGCGGAGGGGAAGCGGGCCTCTCTCCCGCGGTGAGAACGTCTGCTCTCAAGTGTCAAGGACACCTCGGCTCCAAGAGGTGAGAAGACCCCGGGGCAGGTGCCTCCAGAGGCCCCAGTGGGTGTGCCCTTCTGGATCTCCGCGGACCCCGAGGTCTGCTTTTGCCTGAGCAGGCCCTCTGCTGTTCCTCCTCTTCCCTGGAGCCAGGGCCACCAGCTCCTCCCTTCCCCCTGTGATGCTGGGAACACAGCCCACTGACTTGGGGCATGGGCGCGGAGGAGGTTCAGTGACCGGTGCTGGGCCTGCGGCCCATTGCCTTCTCCTTGGTTTTTCTATGGCCTGGAGATGGACAACGAGCCCCTCAAAAGAAGTCTGTCCACCTAGCCACCTGCACGGGGCCTGCAGGTCCTACGACAGGCAGGGACACAGAGGGCAGAGACCAGCTTCTGCTGCAACAGCTGGGGCAGGAAGGATGTGGGGAAAAAAACAGAGCCTGTCTTCCTGGTTTCCATGTGCATCCTTGCCATTTTGACAGAAAGGAGTACCAGCATCAGAGAAGCTAGAAATTACTGCATGTTCACATGCATCGTATATTCTACATCCCTGACCTTTTTTAATCCTCACCTGGGAACCCAGACCTGAGAGGGTGCTTCTACCACTATTCTTGATTTTCGAATAAGCAAACTGGGGCTCGAGAGACCAACTCATCGGCTCAAGCTCAAGGTTTGGTAACTATTACGTGGGCAGCCAGGACCAGAGTCTTGGACTGCCTGATTCCAAAGCCCATGCTCTTAAACCATCAAGCTGCACTGCCATCTGGGGAGAAACTATTGCCGCAAAGGGATGCCACTCGGTATCACAACAAAATTTAAAATACCGCAAATAAACTTTATAATGAGTAAGACCTACAAAAAAGACCTGAAAGCTTTACAAAATGACTTACAGAAACAGGGACAAGCTCTGTGTCTGGGGGGAAGAGTTCAAGGCAGCAAGATGCCAGTTTCCCACTGAAGCACTCATAATGAGGGCGTTATGATGGGCGAGGATCTGGTCAGGAGCTTGGTCTCCTCTAACAAGGGCCTATGAGGCAAGTGTGGGCATCACCAGCCCCATTTCACAGGCCAATGAGGTTAGACTCCTTGCCCAAGGTCTCTGGTGAAGAGGGTGAGAGCTGGAAGTCAAGAGCGGTTTCTAGCGGCCAATTGTCTGGGGTGCTACGTTCTCTCAGGGCCACCAGACATCCTTCTAGCTCTCTTCTAAGACAGATTTCTTTTTTAAAGTTTTGCATTTTTGTTTTGTTTTTAAATATTTATTTATTCATCAGAGAGAGAGAGAGAGAGAGAGAGAGGGAGGGAGGCTGAGACATAGGCAAAAGGCGAGGCAGGCTCTTCACAGGAGCCCGATGCAGGACTTGATCCCACATTCCGGGATCACGACCTGACCAGAAGGCAGCCGCCCAACCACTGAGCCACCCAGGTGTCCCCGTTTTAAGTGGACTTTATTTTTTAGAGAAATTTTAGGTCCACAGTAGGATTGAGCAGAAGGTACAGAGATTTCCCACATACCCCTGCCCTCACCCCCGCATGGTTTTCTCCATAACATTCCCCACCACAGTGGTGTTATAATCAGTGAACCTTCACTGATACATCATTGTCCCCCAAAGTCCACAGTTTACTTGAGGGCTCACTCCCGGTGCTGTACGTTCTATGGGTTTGGACACTTTTATACCCCGTGGATTCTGAATGCAGGCTGGGAGGCAGTGGTGCTTGGGGTGGGTAATCAGGTAGGGAATCGGGGAATCAGGAACCACACTTTCAGGGACACTGAGAGGAGCCATCCCCTGGTGCTCATGGGCGGAGCTCACTCAGGCAGCTGCGGGCTTAAGAGGCAGCCGACAACTGGCATCTTCTGGGCAGGGGAAGAAGCAGGCCTACCACCCTACCAGGGTCCAACAGGAAGCTCTGAGCAAGCACCCTACATTCCACACTATTGAAATCAGGATTGCATTTTCACTTAAAAACATGTAATTGGATCTCTGGCTAATGGGAGGATTTCTTCTCTGGTGCCAAGAATTTTAATTTGACACCTGCAGATTCTTTCTGACAAAAGGGATTTTCATATAAAGTGTGCGAGGAGGAGGCAAAACTGAGGAAACAGCCACTTATCCTGAATGATGGAAAAGCAGAAACAACTGAGGATGCCAGAGGGTGTGGACTACCACACACCACTAGAATAGAACTGAGCAACAATGGCAGGCAAGACGCCCCAGCAAGGCCAAGTGCCAGTGGGACTACGGAACATGGTAGTGTCTCTGAGGCTCTGCCCTTCCCTGTGCCCAGCTCTTGCATCATTAACACCTGGGTACACTCCGTTTCCTGAGGCCAAGAGCCCTCACCAAGGGTAAGGAGCATATGAGTTTATCACAATTATCCTGGGGGAAAAAAACTGCAACATAGATGACAAACTGAAATGTCCCCAATATACAAAGAGCTTCAACAAATCAATAAGAAGATGGACAAAGGGTCTAGGGGCTGAAATCTGAAATTTTACCAGAATATACACTGCTCTTCACATCACATTGACAACTGTTAAGAACCTGTGGATTAGGAGAAGGCAGCCAGAAATGGGGATGATGATACAACTAAACACAAGCTCCCTACCTCCCATCTGGTTCTGATGGGACCAACATTGGGTGGAACACAGGCACGATTGTTAAGCAAGTTAGAGGATGGGCTTTGCAGTCAAACAGATCTGGTTTTGAGTTAAGCCTTACCACTTCCTAGCTGTTGTGTGGTACTTTACCTCCCTCAGTCTGAGTCTTCGGAACTGTAAAATGGAAATAGTAACAGTACTTCCCCAAGAACAGTCAAGGGTTCCCCAGATACCACCAATCAAAGGTCTAGCATAGTTCGTGGCATAGGAATGACTTCACACAAGTCATTACTAAGAATCATTCAAGACAATGGGATAACCTAAGCCTCAAGGCCCCTCGGCTGGATGTAACATTGTGCTAAATTCTGTTAGTGAAGGAGGTTCCATAAGCTGTTAAGAGGAAGGGGCCTCTCCCCACCAGTCTGGCTGTGGTCTGATTTG
Source organism: Canis lupus dingo (assembly GCF_003254725.2). Lineage (NCBI taxonomy): Eukaryota > Metazoa > Chordata > Mammalia > Carnivora > Canidae > Canis > Canis lupus. The sequence goes on from NC_064247.1 coordinate 76,855,300, forward strand.
ACTGAATGGGCTTTCAGGATCTTAACCTTGAGGAGCTCTGATTGAGATCAGGGCTGTGTTTGGAAATACTGGAAAAACCCACCAAAGAGTGGTTTCTAGATAGTCTAGAAAGGAAGCTCCAGGAGAAGGGGGACTTTGTGTTGTTCATGGCTGTATTTCCACTGCCAAGTACACAGTTATGCCCTCAAGGTTGCCAAAGAGACTGGGCAGGGGACACTTAGGAATGTGATCTGGTGAAGGACCAGAATGCAGCAGAATCAGGACTCACCACGATTATCATGGTCCCCAACTCCCTCCCCTGGAGAAGGGAAAGCAGGGACTCTGCTCCTGTTGGGTAACAACCCCCCTCCAGCCCTGCCCTGAGACTGTCTCCAACAGCAGCTGCAATCCCTTCCCAGCAGGGACCTGCAAGATGTGCCCAAAGCTCCGACAACATTTGGCACTTCAGCAAATCGAGTTTCCACAGCCCCAACCTGAACAGAGCTGTTTAATGGACTGCATCTCCTTCTGCTCCCTGTAAATGCACACGCACACAGAAACCCATCACGAGCAAAGAGAGCTGGATGGGATTAAACAACTCAATTTAAAGGATTGAAAACTCAGCTGCTTCCAGTGAAGTCCTAGGGAAGGAACCAATCAGCGAAGTTCTGCTTTTCCTTTCTGTACTGAAATGAGGGCTGTGACTACGCAGTGAGTCACCCCTAACTCCGGCAGAACCGGGCCGTGTCCTCCTGGGCCCCATACTGCAGTGAGGTGCTGAGGGGAAGGGAAGGGAGGCTGTATGTACACGCGAGTGCGCGTGCATGCGAGTAGGGCAGGCAGGAGAGGTCAAGGGCAGATGCCCAGACCATCTGTTTTAGATTTTTCTGGAAATGCAGGGTACTTCAGAGGATGGAGAGGTAGACACCTACCCATCTGCAATCTCTTTTCAGCTCAGGTTCCAGAATGTAAACTCAGGCTGCAGGAAGACTACCCTGGGCCTCACATAGTTTGGTACCAGCCTCAGGTGCCTCATATGCCTCATGCACAGGAAGTTGGGAACCAGTATCCCTCTCTTGTCCCGTTCCCCCCCACCCCAGGCCAGCTCCTGTCCACTCCCATGTTCCCAATGGGCCATGTGGGGGAATCTATGCATTCATGTGCCCATTGCCTCACAGGGCACACACCACTCTGCCTGGAGCCCACAGCTGCCCAGAGCCCAGAGGAGGGAAGGAGAGGGGTCAGTAGAGGCACAGCCCACCAGCATCCAAAAGGCAGCCTGGAGCTGGTATGGGTGGAGAGAAGGGATGCTACAGTGGCCGACGGCAACACCCAGCCACAAATCTTGTCCCTTGGCTGGGAGGCTAGGGAGTCCTGAAAAGAACTACCTTAGCCTAATTGCATGGAACGGAACGCTGCAGAGAATGGGTGGGGACCGGTGGGGCCTCCCCCAGAGGGCTGAAGAATGCAGGGCCCAGCTCTCCTTCCCTTTCTCTGGGTTAGCCTCTCTCTTTTGCCCTTGGTGACCCCAACAAAGCAAGCTTAAAGGGACAATTTCAAACCAGAGGTCAGAATGGAGTCTGGGGGAAATGAACAGAATGAGAGCTCCGGAGAGGCCAGCACCATGTGGCCTGGCACTCAGCATTTTCTGAGGGTCTGTTCATCCCCACAGTGCATGTGCTGCTACTGCTCCTGCTACTGAGCAGAGAAGGAACCAGCATGCAAGGTTGTGAAGCAACTTACTCACGGTCAGGCAGTTAAGTGGGGACAGACCTTGCTTTTGGGTGCCCACTCACAGCTGAGCAGCCCACCACTACGCTCCCTGCCTTCTACAGATAAGCCTGATGCCCCCTGAGCCTGGTGTCCTTGCTCACGTGATGACCCACCGTTCTTCAGAAGGGCTGGGAGAGTAAGTCCTTGTTCCCAAAGCTCAGAGCATGACAACACAGCTGTCCCTGTCAGTGACGTACCTTACCAGGTAGAATGAGAGCAATTTTCTGGGTGCTGATTTAGGAGAACAGTAAAACGAGCTCCTCTCATCTACCAGACCCCTCAGCCACTCAGAAAGGGAGGCTGGGCAGCCATGCATGGAAGGACGGGGGCACATGTGACCTACCTCATCAGATTCGTCCGATAACGTCTGCAGTAGGATGGGGAAGAGGCTGTCCGTGTGCCGGAACATCTGCAGGGCAGAGAAGCCGGGGCACCCATGAGCTCCCCATGCTCCGCCACTAGATTTAGCGCGGACGGGGTCATAACAGCACTGCAGGGACCACCCCACGCCTTCCCGGGGCTCCTCCAGCATCTGTCACTCTGCTTCCCCAGGGCTTTCCAGAATTGCACTGACCAGAATCCTACCAACCCCAAGGAGCCCCTGAAAGCCGAAGTGAACCCCAAGGCAGCCCCTCGCTTGGAAGCGGGTATGAGTGAGATGGGCCCAGGGACTCACCTTCCGGGGAGTCTTGATATACAGATGGTAGAGCCACTTCAGGACAGCAATCCTGGTCATCATCCCGATGGCCATGTCACTGAGGTGGCAGTTCAGGACCTGCACAATCCCATCGAGGTGGAGGGTCACTGGGGCCCTTTCAGTGCTGTGGGCAAGATCAGGGAGGAGACAGGAGTTGAAGGCACTGGAACCCCTCTCCCTAGGCTGCAGCACCACCCCGGCTCTGTGCTCAGAACCACACTCTGCTTCACTGTCGTGGGTGCAGTGGTTGGGAAGGGCAGGTGGCATACACCCTTGGTATGGCTCACGGAGGGCTGGTTTTACTCCTTGATTTCCCTCCTCCCTTTCCAAGGCTTGGAGCTGTGACAACCACAGGTGAGGTGAGAGAGCCAGTCTGCTGTGTGCCCACCCCACTTCCCCAGCACTAGCCCGGCTTGGACAGGAAAAAACCTCTCTGATGTCACCAAGCTGGGTCCCAGCAGACCTCAAGCCTCAAAGGCTGTTTAGCATTCTCAGAGCATTGAGTCCAGACCCTTCATTGATAAAACAAAACCACCACATCCAACGAGTCCAGGGGAAAGTCCTAAAAACAGCCCTTGAGAGTCAACAGGTTTTTTACCAGGCAGATGAAGAACTTTTCTCGCGTAAGAACAGAGGTCATGGCTTTAGATCTTGCCATACTCCAGGCCACTTGGACCAGGGTTTGGCTTGGTTGAGAAGCCTTGAGAGTTGCTTGTGAAGTTGTAACAGTTTTGTCTGAGCCGGGAAGAGGCAACACAGCCTCTGCCTCTGGGAAACAGAGCTTGTTGAGACTGTGCTTTGCTCCAGTGGGGCTCAGGTTCCCTGGCCCAAAGCCTCGGTGATCCCTGGGCAGAGAGAAGTCCTGCCGAGGAGCCCTCAGAGGGTCAGGGGCTGCTGGGACAGTGACACAGCCTTCTGCCCAAAGCATGGTTCCCGTGAAAAGGCTGGAGTTTTCAGGGATGGGGACAGCACGGGCAGAGAACCTAAGGATGTCAAGGAGTGGCTCCCTTCCTGCGACGAGTCATACCGTATTTTGCCTAAAGGTGTCCTGACAGGTGCAGCTCAGGGGCTGCCTTTCCTGAGGACCCAGGCCAGGTAGTTCAGCTGCCTGCCTGTACAAAACGGTCTTGTGTGGTATTTCTAGGCTGCTCAATTATTCATTTGCAGCAGGAACTCGATGCCTGTGCTTCCCTAATTCGCCTGCAGCCTCTCTGAAGCTCATCTGATGTGAATTCCTAAAGGGCCCCATTCTCAGCTCTGTAACTGCTCAATGGAACCGCTATTTACTATGGTTTGATGATTTCCCATGGTGCTCGTTTCAGGGGTGAGAATGTCACTTCTGTCCTCTAGTAGTGTGCAGGGGTGGGGTGGGGGGACTGAGTGTGCAAGTGACGGGACCCGTGGCCCTGAGCCTCTGGCTGGGGCTGTCACTGAGATTTCCCCAGGAGTCATGTGGCTGGGAGTTCTGGGATCTTCTGAGAATACCCAAACATCTAGATTCTTTGGGAGTCTAAGACAGATAGGGAAACTAAGGCACAGACAAGTCCAGGGTGGCAAACACAAGCTCCTAGCCAGTCTCTTCATCGATTCCTCTCTTATGCTCACTGTCTAATAGATCTATAATGTGAGCCACATGTGAAATTTTACACTTTCAAGTTTTGTACTAACGAGTAACAAGTAAAATTTTAATGATATATCTTTTAATGAGTTTAACACATACTCAAAGGGTATCATTTCAACACATAAACAATATAAAAATCAATATACACATCACTCATGGGATACTTCGTGTTTTCTGTGTCCCAAGTCTTTGAAATCCAGCATGCACCTCACCCCCTCACCCTGACAGCACATCTCTGTTCAGACCAACCACACTGTACATGCCCAGCAGCCCCATGACAGCGGCTACCGCCATAGACAACACAGTGCGGCAGTGTCAGGCTAGCGATCTACCCTACGGCTTCCAGAGCATCTTCCCTCCTTCTCTGACAACTTCCTAGACATTCCCAGTGTCTTCCTGCCAGTGACCAGGACTTACTGTCTTATCTCTAAGTGCCTCATTTTCCCGTCCTGCTGGCCTACCTGGCTCCTTCCAGCATGCTATTATAGCTCTCTCCTTGAGAAGCTGGAGAAGCTCTAGAAACCTAAGCACAGCCCACGGTCTTAACAAAGTAGGAGCTCAGGAGGCTGTGAGGAACGAGTGGAAGCCATCCCATCCCTGCCTCCTATCTCCTACCCTGGTGAGTGCCCAGCCCATAGTGAGTCCCTTTCCCTAGCAGGAGCTGCAGGACACTCAGCTGCCATATGGGGAGCTGCATTTTGTGCACTACCGTCCTCTGCCCTATCCTACAGCAGAATTCCCTGGACGTGGGCACCAGGGTGCCAGAAGGACCCTGTGCTTGGCAGGCCACCACTACTTTCTTAGCTGAAACGGCCCCCTTGGGGGCAAGGCCTTGTTTTCACTGCCCTGGGGGAGTCAGAACTGCACTGGCAAGCAACGGCTGTGTCCTAAGCTCTGGTGGGGAGGAAGGCAGTGCCAAGCCCAGCAGCTCCCCCAACTCCACCCTGCCAATCGGGCCCAGGAAGTGGTGAAGCCAGCAATTTTGAGTGTGAGCAGTCTGAGTCTAAAGCAGTCTTACCCACCACGCAGCCCTGCCTGCTAACGGGCCAGGCTCAGGAGAGTCTATTTCCAACTGTCCCCTGGCAGGGGCAGCAGAACAGTCAGTGGGCTGGCCACTCCCTGACCAAGTCAGACCCGGCAGCGCCCTGTGTACTGGAGGGAGAAAGGGGCTGTCACATACACCTTTCAATATATTTTTTTTGTCAGTACGGTAGACAAAGTCTCTATGTGGGGTGAGAGAGGATACTGGAAAGGCCTGGGGCTGATCTGTGGGGCGGGGGGTGGGGGCACTCCAGATCCAAGCAGCCCAAAAAGAGGTCCAAGACCCTAGATGGTCCCTGGGCCAGCTGGGCTCCTTGCTTCACTGTGGTCCCAACATGCTTCAGGCCAGCTCAGCATCTCGACTGAGGGACAAAGCAAGTGCCAGCCCATGGTGGCATCTCCCTCAGTTAGTAAAGCGTCAAGGCCAAACAATGAAGGATTTCATGGGCCCAGTGTGTGAGAACTGGCAGCATTTTGTGCACTACCATCCTCTGTCCTTCCTATAGCAGAATTCCCCGGACGTGGGCACCTTCAGATTGCTAGTGAGGCAGGTGTCAGCTTCAACCAGCCAAGAACACGGGAGCTAGAAGGGACCTCACAGTTCAAGTAACCTGATCCTTCAGTGCACAGATGTGACAGCACAGGATCTGTCCAAGGCCATGTGGCCAGGCAATGAAATCCCATTCCCTTAGAGCTCAACACTCTCCCTGGGGCTCGCTGCCCCTGGCTGGCTGGAGGGGAGTCTCATGGGAAGCAGGCACGCCCCAGACTGATCTTCGTGGCCCAAAGATCTCACTCACTGTAGAGGAGGCAGCTCTCAGTGGCTCCACTGGGTGGGGCTGGCTGCTGTGAGTGCGACTCCCCACCTGCTCTGCCGGCACTCCCGGAACTCTGCGAGAACCTGAGCCCTTCTTCCTCCGGAGGGCAGGCTGCATGGTGTACGGGCTCTTGACCTGCTGCAGGCCTGGAGTCTGGGATGGGGCAGCCTCCACCTGGGCTTCCCTTACCCAGAGAGCAGAAGGGAGCTCACTCATAGCTTAAAATACATTTCTGCGTCAGTTCCAAAAAGTCTAGACTAGTCACTCCTGGGGGCTTCTGAGTTATTTCAAGGTGTCTGCAGAACTCCATTTCCAGTGAGCATTTTTCTCATAAAGCATCTCATAACTAATGTCTTACATATACATATATGTACTACATTTTCCAAATGCATGGCACTACTGTGGCTATTAAAATACTGATTTTTAAAATAAGACTTCTGAAACTACCAACAAATAATGATAAATTCCAGTGGTTCTCTCGGAGAGGCAGTACTTCATCTAACTTCTTTTGGTACTCATGTTTCATCTCTAATCAAATTAGGACAAAGGTTAATAAAGAATGGCTTCTGAATTCAATTTTTTTTTTTATAAAGTATCTTTACAACTTCCTTTCATTAGTTGATGCTAAAGCTTGGGAAGCACTGAATTCTAGATCTTTCTGCTTGCCTTTATGCAGCCATCTATACCAGGAGACCTATCCTGAATGTCGCTGATGACACCATGGCCCTTGGCGAGGCCTAGGGCATTGGAGTGGAAGCCTGTGTGCATGGCAACACCTGTTCTGTGCTTCCATGTCAGGTGAGTGGGGGAGGCTGACATGCAAAGCTTCTGTAACTCTCCCAGTGCAACCAATAAAGGTCACACTGGTGGAAGTGGGGGTCAGACCAGCTGAGCTTGAATTCCAACTTGGCCACTAAGTAGCTGAGTGACTTCGGGCAAGAAGTTAACCTCTCTGGGCTTGTTTCCTCTTTTGTAAAATGGGGATAATAATGAGGTTCTTGTAATAGTATCTGTAGCTAAAACATGTAAAGTGCTTTCTGAGGGCTGGGCACCATTCTATTTTCTTTACCTATTCAACTCACATGAGCTCCAAACGCCTGGGAGGTAGGTACTATCATTGCACCCAGTTTACAGATGAGGAAGCTGAGGCAGGAAGCAGTTAAACGGCTTGCCCAGGGTCACAGAGTCAAGATGTGTGCCCAGGTGGTTGGACTCCACTTTGCAGAGGATTCATGGGAGCTGAGGGCAGGCAGCAGGTCTGGATAGTCACAGGGTAGGTTTTGTTTCTTGGTGATCCTGGAAGGTGCCTTCTTGCCCAAGCTCAGTCCTCCTCTGGCAGCACCTACTGGAGGAAGCATGCACCAACCCTACTGTCCTTAGCTGCCAACTCCAAGGAGAGGGGGGCCCAGACACCGTGGCTTAAGTTTCATGACTCTGAAGGGCACCCTCCATCTGGCACAGCTACTGATTCAGATTGGCAGTTGCCATGAGGGTATCGCCATTTGTGGGAGACAGAAAACATGAGATGATTCGTTCTTGGTTTTTTAATTTTAGAAGGGGGAGGATTTGGCTCCTGAATGACAGGTATAAACCAAAGCCTGGTTCCAATTAGGTAGTTCCTAACCTCAGCCTTTAGACTTGCCCCAGCAAATGGCACCCCTGCCTCCCCAGCAAGGCAGGGGTGGGTCGTGCTCGCCTGCATGGTCGGGCAGTGATGTCTGATCTCTGCCTCTTCCTAGACCTCCCTTCACCTCCCAATGCCACTTTGGTGGAGCCGGACAATTTCCTGTAGCCTAGACAACAGTGACGAGTCAGCAACAGGCTCCTGTGCTCTTACTTTTGCCTCTCCCTCATTTACCCTCCTTTGGGCTGCCAGAGGACGTGCCAAGTCACAGGTCTGCACCTGGCAGTGCCACTTATCATCAGGCTCCCATGGCCTTCAGAACAACAGCTGACCCCTCTGCAGGGCACCATCTCCCCGCACCTCCATCCAGATCCCTCCCCCAGCTCCGGAATCCGAGATCCAAACCTGCCTCCTTAACCACCCCCGGGGGTACTCAAAGCCACATGGCACAGAGCCCTTGAGTGGCCCACTCACACACCTGTTCCTCCTTCCACCTCAGCTTGGGAAATGCCAGGATATCCTGAGTTGGCTCAAGCTCCGAATCTAGAAGTTATTCTTTCCCTCATGTCTCTCCTCTTACTCCAACACATGCATCTGCAAACCCTGTCACTTCATCCTTCAAAACAGATAAAAAAAAAAATCCAACTTTCTCCATGTAAGGCCACCTCTTTGGGCTGAGCCTCTTTCCCCTCTTACAGGGTGGCAGCAGTGGCCCCTAACTGGTTTGCATTCACTTGGCCCCTCCTAAATCCCTTCTCTACACAGCAGTCCAGATCTTCTGTCCCTCCTCAGCCCAAAAATGGAAATACTACTAATGACCCCCTGGGATTTAAACATCAGCAAAATCCAATGACGTGACACAAAGTACTTGGCACAGTGGGCCTACGAGGCACTCACCAAGTGATCATCCTTGTCAGCCACTATTCCAGCGAGCCTCAGCTCAGGCACCATGGCTCACCCCCAATACCCTGAGTCCCCCACCACAGAAATCACTGCCTGGTGTCTGCCTCCCCATCAGAGAACCTTAAGATTGGGGGCCACATTCAGGGATCACATTTCTACCTAGGAACCCGCAGGGCTGAACACATGCAGGTATGCTGGGGTATGTGACAACATAACAGGACAAGTCAATGAATTAATGGTTATTGACTTGCTCAAACGATTAGGAGCAAGCCACATTTATAGTCCGTACCCACACACTTTGAAAATCTCCACTGGGTCCTTAGAGAGAAGGATAAATGAAAAAAATGATACAAGAGGAGGAAAGATCCTAAAGGTCTGCGGAGTGCAGATTCTCTCTTCTTGAGAGACTAAACGGTTCCCCAGGGCTTAGGTTCAGTGTTGAATTTAGGGGGAAGAAACCCCCTGCAGGAGAATACCATCCATTGCGGCCCCACAGGTGCTAATTCTGCCCAAAGAAAAACTGACAAAGGGCAAGTCCAGCAGACTCAGATAGAGGCAGAATGGTGAGATCTCCCTCCAGGGGAAGGTCATCAATCACCCTGCATGCGGTACAGGGAACTTCGAGGAAGGGAGTGATCTTGCTGTTTGGCCTGCACCGCCCCCACGTGGAAGGCTGTGCTATTACAGCCGACCTGGCGCTTGGGGGAGGAAGCTCTTGCTGCCCAGTCTATGCAGTCTCAGACCCCAGAATGGCCTTCCCCTTGTCAGTCTCATTACCCTGACAAGCAAAAATTCCAGGCAGGGGCGTCTGCAAGGGTCTCCTTGCAGCCACCATCCATTGCTTATACTTTTACAACTTGTACTTACTGACCTCCAACACCTTCTAATCCCTCCCCAACAGAACTGGGTAGACTGGGTTTGCTCAGTTTCCCTGAGTCTTCACTGCCATTTCCTGCACTCAGGAAAGATCTAGACCATTTGTTTTCTACAAACACCTTTGGCTGGCACAAACCACTTACCTGGCTGGCGTGAAGACGCTGATGCTGCTACTGAAGCTTGAGTCACAAGAACCATCGGGGCCTCCTAGAGACAGTGAGAGGAACGAGGTGTCATGCTAAAGGGCTGCTGGGGTCTTCTGAATGAACACGATCCCAGATATAAGGGCACAGACTCTCTAGGTTCCCCGCACCTTGACTCTGGCTCTTGAAAAAAGACTGTAGCTCAGGAGCCCTGAGGACACAATGCCAATCATTCCCCAGAGCTTTCTGCATAGTATTCATGCTTGTATGTTTTTAGGCACGGTGATCTCAAAAGGAGGACACCAGTGCTAACACGTCTGGGAAATCTCAGAAAGGACTGCTGGCCCGAGGGCAGTGGATATTAAAAACGACTCCTGGGATAGTCTACATCATTAGCCATCAGGGAAATGTAAGTCAAAGCTGCAAGGAGGTACCATTTCACACCCACTAGGATGGCTGAAACAAACATAATAAGTGGTGTGAGAATGTGGAGAAATGAAAACCCTCGGATCCTGCTGGTGGGAATGTAAAATTGTGTGGTTGCTCTGGCAAACAGCCTGGCAATTCCTTAAGGGCTCAATGCAGTTGCCCTACGACTCAGCAGTTCCACTCCCAGATATATACCCCAGAAAAAGGACACTTCTGTCCATGCCGGAACCAAGCACCATGTTCACAGCAATCTGAATGTCTATCAACAGATGAATGGATAAATAAAATGTATTAGAGTCACACAATGGACTACTGTAGAGCAACAGAAAGGCATGATATACTGGCATGTACTACAACATGGATGAACACTGGAAACATGCCAAGTAAAAGAACCTAGTTCGCAAAAGCCCACATATCATATGATTCTATTTGTATGAAATGTCCAGAACTGGCAGATCTATGGAGACAGAACATAGAAATTGCTGAGAGCTAGGGGGTATTAGGCTGTGATCTCCATTCTCTTAAGTTAAAAAAACAAAAAACGTTATATTCTTAATAATTTTAGATTTATGAAAAGTTGCAAGAATAGTACAGAATTCTGTTTACCCTTTACCCCACTGCTTTTTTTTTTTTTTTTTTTTTTTTAATGAGAAACACAGAGAAAGAGGCAGAGACATAGGCAGAGGGAGAAGCAAGCTCCTTGAAGGGAGCCCAATGCGGGAATCAATCCCAGGATCCCAGGATTGTGACCTGACCCAAAGGCAGATGCTCAACCACTGAGCCACCCAAGTGCTCCTCACACTGTTGCTCCTCATGTTAACAAGATACATTATCAAACCAGTAAAGTAGCAATGATACAAGACTATTAATAACAAAACTACAGACCTAATTAAAATGTTACCGGTTTTTCCACTCACATCTTTTGTTCTAGCATAGAATCTGGGAGCACATACTGCATTAAGTTGTCCTGTCTCCTTAGTCCTCTCAAATCTGTGACCATTCCGCAAGCTTTCCTTATCTTTCATGACCTCAGGATCACTGAAGCCGTCAGTTACTTTGTAGAATATGTTGTCATTTGGGTTGGTCTTGTGTTTTCTCCTGATGAGGTTGAGGTTACATGTTTTTGGAAGAATGCCACCAAAGTGCTATGCTTTCTCCATGGATCATTTTGGGGGTATGTGATGTATGTCTTGTTACGGTTGATGCTAAACTGATCACTGACTGTGGCAGTGTCTGCTGGTTTCTCTCCTGTAAGTTGTCAGTCTCCTTTTTTGTAATCAATAAATAACTTGGGGAAGGTAATTGAGACTAGGCAAATATTCGTTTTTTTTCCTCAAACATTCCCCTGCTGATTTTGGCATCCATTGGTAGATCTATAATGATGATTGCTGTTGAGTTCCTCTAATGCTGATTTTCTGTTTTTCTCTGTCCTGCTATACTTATTAATTGGAATCTTTCTATCAGGAAAAGCTGTCCCTCCCCATCCAACCATGCATCCATCCATCCATCTCATTATGGGCATATATATATATATTTTTTTACTCTGTGAATTAAAAAATTAGAAGTTTTATATATTGTATATAAATATATACAGATGGTACCACCCTTGGCCTCTTAAAAGTTTTAAACTATACAAGTGAAATGTTCTCATTCTGAAAATTTCAAGCAAAACAAAGCATGCCCCATCTCTCCCTAACCTTCAATCTTACTTCACTCTATGTGCAGGCAACTACTTTACTGGTTAGCAAGTATCTCTCCTCATCTTTTGCTTTCTTTTTGTTCTGTAACGTAAATGGAATCAGAGTACATTTTCTGCGATTTTTTTTTTTTTAACACTTTGTACTATGTCCTAAAGCAGTGTTATTCTTGTGGATCATGGTAAAGGGGGCCTTGACTTCCATGTTGAACAGAAAGGCTCCAAGCTGCCTGTCTCCTCTAGCCCCAAAGGCCCTTGAGGGGCTGGGGCCTAGCTTAGTGGGGACAGGCATGGGCTGCACGTGATGGGACAGATCTGGGCCCAAAGGGGAGGAGGACTTGCAGGGAGGCCTGGGTGGGCTGGCCTGGCCTGGTGGCCTGGACTCCATGCCCTTGGCAGCCTCCTCCCTCTTGACTTCTAGAGCCATGCACGTTTGCAGATGAAATGATGTAATGTCAGACATCGGCTTCAAATTAATTTCAACTGTTTCCTACTTTTACTCTTATGTCTCCCCCATGTTTCTTCCTGGGTGAGCACATTTCTCCAGGATCCCGTGTGGGCAGTACTGTTGGGGAAAGGGTCAGGCATTTTATATTTTATTCCATATTGATAAGCTGCTCCTTAGGAAAGTTCTACCAATAATAAATGCACTTCAGGAACGGAGGAGCAGTCAATCCCCACCAAGCCTCACACAGGGATATTATGATCTTTCACATTTTTGCCAAGTTGATGAGTAAAAATGGTATATTGTTTTACTCTGCAACGTTCCCATTCCCAGTCAGCTGTAAATCTGTGGCTTCCCTGTTGGTATTAACTCCCTCCTCAGAGAACTGCATTATCAACAGCACCAACAGCATAGACTCAGAGCCCTTGGGCCTAACTCTAAGCCTGGACTCTCCTCTTTACTAGAGGACCTCTTTACTGTGTGACCATGGGCAGCTGACCTGACTTCACCTCCAGCCCCTCCCTCACCTGTATAATGGGGTCACCAGTGCTTACCGCATAGGCTTGTTATGATGATAGGTGAGCTAACCTTTGTTAGGCATTTAAAATGAAAAACCTTACCTGTATCTCTATTTATTTCTTAAGGACAAATTCTTAAAAGTTTATGGCTTCTGACACGTGCTGCCAAGTGCATCTACCAGACAACATATTTTACTCGTTTACTCTGTGCTTCCCCTGCTAGGAAAGCTTCTTCTCCCTATATCTCTACAAGAGACATGTATAATATGGGGGTGGGGTGGGGGCAGAGTGGAAGCTAATGAGAAGGAAAAGATTCAGTTCAAATGACCTCCATGGCCACAGTCCTCTGTGACCACGTACAGGGCCACATCATTAATCAACTGTGGGTCTGCCCCTGAGCTCCCTACAGGCAGGACCTGGGTCTGATTCACCTGCATCTGCAGGGTCTGTAGGAGCTGCTGATATATCCAGTCCCATCAAAGTCTTACAAACGGATGGATTCCCTTACATGTCCACCAACAATGGTTGCAAACCCTCTGCTAGAAACTCTATTTACAGCTCTGCCCCTCACCTGCCACATGAACTTCTATCCCTAACCCTCTATAGTCCCTAATTTAGGACCTACCAGGGGCTCATTACCCTCTGGGAAATACTGGTGGTGGGATCCCTGGGTGGCGCAGCGGTTTGGCGCCTGCCTTTGGCCCAGGGAGTGATCCTGGAGACCCGGGATCGAATCCCACATCGGGCTCCCGGTGCATGGAGCCTGCTTCTCCCTCTGCCTGTGTCTCTGCGCCTCTCTCTCTCTCTGTGACTATCATAAATAAATAAAAATAAAAAAAAGAAAAAAAAAAAGAAATACTGGTGGTAAAAAACAAGGATACAAAAGCCCTGCCCTGAGAACTTTGCTAAGTGAATGGATATGTGATACACATGTATTAAAACAGTTTGACATGAAAGCACCTGTTGCTGAGAGTGTCTGGCCTTTGCCACATACTAAGAGCTTTATAAGCAAAAATCTTATTTAAAGCTCACCATCACACTATAAGTCTGATATTACTGTTATACTTGTTTAGCAAATAAAGAACCTGAGGCTTAAAAAGGCGAAGTGGCTTGTCCAAAGGCAACAAAAAGGAAGTCCTGTCACAGAGCCAGGACTCACCAGCAGGCCCTTCTGATCCCAGAATCTGGGCTAGGACACCTGAGACAATCCCGCAGCATCATGGAGAGGAAAGGGAGAGCTGTGGAAACTCAGAGAAAGGACAATGCATTATGTACCCCTGAAGTCACAGGGCCCAGGTTCAGCCAGAGCAAGCAGAGAGGGACTGGGAAACAGTGTGACTCAACGCAGGCCCCGTGCTCAGATGTGAGGCTCATGCACAGAAGGCTTGGCTGACAGCCTCATCATAGGTCTTGCCCTTCCACACCTTCCACAGACGGAACGAGGCAGGAGGTTTCTGCCCTTAGCCAGGTGACCGGGGCTGGAACAAAATAGTAATAGGAAAAAGAGGCAAAGGCTGGGATGAACCTATCAGCTAGACCAGCTGAATCATTGCTGTCTCCTGGCTTGCTGGGACCTTTTCCTGGCACTTTGATAAAATGGCAGTTATGAGCCAAGCAGGTCTGGAGTGGATATGGAGCCCCCAGATTAGCTGTGATCATCTCCAGGAACTACCATAAACTAAGCTTTGCATCTGCTGAAATGCTGTTTATGAGGCAGTAAAATCCAGGGCCAAGCTGCCTGAATGTATCCTGGTCTTACTGAGAGTATCCTAAGCAGAGAGCTGTTTCAAGAGTGCTTAGGAAAACTATCTAAGAGAATAAAATAAGCTGCCTTGGCTGACAATGGCACCCTGGCAGGTGAGGATACTACTGCTGACCCACCAATGCCCCAGGTGGCAGGTTTTTAGCAGCTGCCACAACCTGCGGAATACAGGGGTTCCTCCCCAGAGGGCCTGACTTGTTGTCACGTAAGCAGAAAAGGTGGGTTAAGGGCTGCTGGGTTCCACTTTGGGGGAAGAGGCAACAACATTATTTAAAAAATTGAGACACATTTCACATACATGAAGTTTCATAACATAAAGTTCACCATTTTAAAGCATACAACTGGGTGATTTTTGGTAAATCCACAAAGTTATTTAAGTGTCACCACTATTTCATTCTAGAACACTTCCACCACTCCCTAAAGAAACCAGTTATCCAGTTCCCTCTTTCCCTCCAGCTTGGCAACCATTATTCTACTTTCTGACTCAATCCATTAAGAGGCACTGACTTTTAGAGTCAGTATAAAATATTCAAAACTTCTGTAAGTTGCAACTTGTCAAGCCAAAAACAAAACAAAAACCAAAAGAAGCCTTCACACAAACAAAGCAGGATGTGGAATTATGTAAACCATATGATTTCATATGGTTTCCATATATAGTGGAAAAGAATATATGAATATGGAAAACATGTTGTTACATGTTACGTGTACATAATGGAAAAAATATTCTGAGATCACACTAATTGCCTCTTGGTGGGGACAGTCTTGCTTTTTTATATTTTTCTCTACTGTCTAAATTTTCTAAAATGAGAATCAAAAAATGAAAAGATAATAAAATACTCATACATCAGTGAAAATTTACAAAACATGTCTATCCCTGTGATTCTTCTAGGTTCTCCCAGTAAGAAAGCTCTGCCTTGGAGAGCCACACTATCTTTTCCAAGGATTTGCCAAAAAGTTCCCCGCATCTGCATTGGCCGGGAATCGAACCCGGGCCTCCCGCGTGGCAGGCGAGAATTCTACCACTGAACCACCAATGCTGCGCTGGAGTAAAGCCCTGCTTCCAGCTGTTTTGCTCTTACAGCTCACAAAGGCCATGCACAGCTGTAACCCGACACCTGGAACGCTGCAGTGTGGAATGCTGCCGGTTCAGCCAGCTGAGAGCACAGGAGGCCCAGGGGGCTCACATGCCCGCACACTGCTCACATGTGCAAGAGACGTCTGGGAAGGGCAATGGGAGAAAAATGCTTGAGAAACTCTTTTGGCTCCTGGACTTACAGGTTCCAGACTGAGTCCATTAGCCTTAAAAATACTGAGTAAGCTCTGCATCAGTTTACTCTCTGGCTGACTCCACAAGGAGAACATTACCCGCAAGCTGATCAGAGCCCTCTTAGTGAGGATAGGCCCCCTGCCCCGCAAAGTCAGAGTTCTAGATAATGTTGATAGAGTCAAATTTCAGACTTTAATGGACATAGGAGTGGCTTCCTTCATGTGATGGACAAATAAGACAGTAACGTTGGGAGAGGACGCAGAGCCATTTCATTTTGCAAAGACACCAACGTTGGTAGAACCCCAGGGCTGAATAAGCTGCATTTGTGGCTTTCTTAGCCTTCTGCCTGGGAGCAGCCAGCAGAGCAGAGGCAGGTGGCTTCTGGGTGGCTGGATGGCAATGGCCAAGACTCACATGAGCCCGGCAACCTGCACTCCTGCCAGACTCTGAACCTTCCCACATTGAAAACAACACAGCTGGACACAGAAAAGATTTTAAAAAGGCTTAATGCTTTTTGAGGCAGTAAGAGTTGAGAGCATGGGTTTTGGAGGCAGACTGCCAGGGCTCACATCCTGGTTCTGTTACCCTGTGGCGGCCAGACCCTGGTCCTGTTACCTGTCTTCCCTGTGTCCATCTGGGCAATAAGGAAGAACAGCAACTTCTACCTTACTGGATTGTTTCCAGAATTAAATCAAGTCGCATATGGGAATCAGCTCTGGTTGGTTAGGCGAGGCCCCAAGTCAAGTCACCCAGGGAGGCTAGGGGCAGGAGGCGGAGCCTACTCACCAGTGGCTGTCCCTTCCTGCTTGGCCACGGAGTCATCGGGATTGGGCTCTGCCTGCCTCTGTACCACTGGCTTCAGCTCGTCAGGCTCATCATCCTCAGGGGTAACCAGCTTCATCAGGCTTTGGTTACACACGTTGGCCACCTCCTTGATGCCTGAGTCCGCTGATGTAAGGAGTAGCCCCACCCAGGGGGTGTTCCCTCAACCTGAGGTCACTGGCATTGGCCAGGGACCTGGTCCTCCCTCGAGGTGGATCAGTGGGCAGTCTGTACCGAGTCCCCGTGAAATGCTCCTGTCTTCTTGTAGGACCCTTCCTGGTGGGCTTCCTACCAACAGGATATCCCCCACCCAAGACAGGGCAGTATGAGCTCAGGGGCTTGAACTGTGGGAACTGGGAGAGCTGCTCCAGTTCCCATACGTAACCAGGGTGAGGTTTAGGGCCAGTGGCAGGAGTGCCGTGGCCCCGGCACTGCCCTGGTGCTCCCAGTCCGTGCCCTGCTGTGCTGCTTGCTCCCTAGGTGCCAGGGGCTATCTGGAGGCGATGGATCCTAAAGGAACCCCCATCCCCCACGCCAGGATCCTCAGCTTCATAGTCTCCTTTGGGGCTACTCTGGTTTCCTCTCTCAGGGTGAAGGATACTTTTCTTGCGGTCATCGTAGGCCAGGCAGGGCAAGACAGCGGTCAGGATTCCAGATGAGTAGGGCAACATCACTCGGCCAGCCAGCTGGATGAACTCTCGCATCCAGCACATGGCTGTCAGCTGGATCAGGTCATCTGGAAGAGGAATTGGGTTCCAGGAGGGTTCCCATGAGCAGCCCGAGTGCTCCCTCCCAGTGACCATGCCTGGAGGATGGGACGGGAGGGGACCTGAGAGCTTGCCTTGCTTCTAGCCTCACTGATACTCTCTTGCCTTCCAAAGGTACACACAGGTACCAGGATGGGAGGGAACAACAATCTCGTAGCCAATGTAAGAGTAGCCTTGATTCTCTACCTTCCACACTCAGAAAAGGGCTCCACAGCTCCTTTCGTCAAAGGGTGAGTTCACTTCCCCACTGCTTGAATCTGGACTGGCCTTCCTACTATTGCCACCAGAAGATGTTGGAAGCGAAGGTGTGGCTGGTTTAAACCTAGGCCTCCAGAGGCCTTGCTCACCTCTACCATATGTCTTGAGACATATATATGTATCTGGGTTAGCAGGCTAGATGATGAGACATATGGACCAACTGTCCCGGCTCCCCAGGTGACAGCCAGTTAACTGCCAGACATCAGTGAGGCCACCCCAGACCACGCAGCCTCAGACGACCCTTCAGATGACTATAGGTGCATAATCAAGAGCAGTCAAGCCTAGCTCAAGTGAACAGAACCACTCAGCTGACCTATGGACTCATGACTAACAATAAGTGGCTGCTATATTAGGTAATCACATTTTTTGGTGGTTTGATGCTCAATGGAAGGTCACAGCTTCAGAGTCCCAACCTCCAAGCATTTCAATTTATAGTGAAATGCCAAGCTTCCCAGCAAGAGGGTCTCTGGATCTTATTCCAGGGTCAGAACAAGCAAAGGGCCTCCACATTGATGGAGGACCCTAATCTCTTTCTCACAAGGACCCAGCACCCCACCACCCCGGGTCCAGTGTTGTGCTGGTTTATACTCCTACCAGAGCTCTCTCTGCTTCTGAGGAGGTGGCAGTGGCCCTGCAGCCTTCACACTCACCTGTGGTCTGGCAGTGGATCACCAGGATGTTGGCCATTTCAGCAAACTTAACACTGGAGGGGTTCTTCTTGATTTCTTTCAAGAATTCCCCAAGGACTACCTCACACCTACCAAGGAGAGAAGGAAAATAGCACATGCCAGCCAGGGCTGGAGGAGCCTCTGCTGGTGCCCGCTTCCGCTCTGCGTAGGCTACCGAGAGGGGGACTACACCTCATAGTTGCCAGATGACTATCTTCCCGGAGGCTGGGGGCTGATGAACTCTTTTGCTCCTCGAGGCAGGAAGCACATGAGCCAGGAGGCAGAGAGGGAACTTATTCTCCTGCGGGTCTGGAGGTACCCCCGTCTGTCGGGTGTGGGGGTATATGTGCACACAGAGTGGCTGCCCGCCCCCTCCCTCCACTCACATTTTCCGAATCTCTTTGCCGTTGTCGCCCAGGATCTGGAAGAGTCCATCCAGGATCTCCGGCAAATAATCCAGCAGGTTAATGTCTGGCACGGACTCCAGAACCAGGATCTGAGCCAGGGTAGGAAACAAGGAGGGAAAATTAGACCAGCCTGTGAACCTTCGTCTCCTCCTCCGGTGCTCTGGGACTGGGCAGGGCGAAGGCAGCCCCGCTGAGGTAGTGGTGCACGGCACCACAGGTGCCCCCTGGCGGAGAGGGCTCTTGCTAAGTGTGCAGGAGAATGGTGACTTAGCTCCAAGAAAATTCTGATGCCACAGGGAAAAGGGAAGGCCCGGGAAAGGACAGCACCACTGGCTTCAAAGAGAAATGGAGGTGTTTCCTGGGGCAAGGAAAGAACTGTATCCTCCTTGAAGCAAACATGACAGGCTCTGGGGCAGGCTGGAATAAACATGTTTCGGACTACTTGAGGTTGTTGGCTATCAGAGGGATAATAACGAGGCTTCTCTCAGCCGCAAGAACTGCCCAGGGTGTGCCAGAGGGCGGATTTTACTAAACTAGAGGCTCATTACGGCTGGAGAAACTGTCGTGGGGCTGGCCCTTACCCAGGAGATGATGAACTGCCGGGCGTACTGGTTGTTGGAATAAATCCTCTCCCGCAACAAAGGGATGAAGCCCACCAGATCAAACTTGTTGCTCTCTGTCACAATGTCCTGTGGATCAAAGGCATTTGAGCGGCTGAGAGTCAGAAGCCAAGGGCAGGCTGACCTGACTGACCCCAGGGCTAAAGCTCTAGGGGGTCAGGTGGTCACAGAACAAAATGGCAGAGCCCATGCTAGGTAGCAGAGGTCCTGGAGGAACCACCCTCTCACAGACCAAAGGACAAGCAAAAATGCTGGAGTGAAAACAGGAATCAAAGTCAAGAGGACTGATCATCTGGATCAAATGCCCCAGGGAGCTCAGCATAAGCACCCCCAGTCATGGGGTGGAGGGGATGATGGTAGGTGGTGGGCAGTCTCCTTTGCCCTGAGTGGGGCTAGCACAAAGAGATGTTTAGGGTGACAGAATGTCTCTGTATTTTGATTGTGTTGGTGACATAGCTCTGTACACTTGTCATAGAACCGTATACCAGGGATGCCTGGGTGGCTAAGTTGGGTAAGCGACTGCCTTTGCTCAGGTCATGATCCTGAGGTCCTGGGATTGGGCCCTACATTCAGTCCCCTGCTCAGTGAGGAATCTGCTTCTCCCACTGAACCTCCCTCTGCTTGTGCTCTCTCGTTCACTCTCAAAAAAAAAGAACTGTACACCAAAGTGAATTTTACTATATGTAAATGAAAACATTTTTAACAATTAGGAAGAGCAGCCCCAGGGATACAGTTTATAAGCTATACAGACAGATGGAAGAAACACATTCCAAAACAAAAGCAAAGACCAAATACTACCTTTAAAAGGCGGTCTAGGAGCTCAGATCCACTTTTTACATTAGGGTCTGGGTCCGCCGCCAGCTATGAGAGATACAGAAACAGACGGTTACAGTCAATATATAGGACAAGGAATCTACAAAAAATCCATAGCCCAGGTCCCTGGCACAGTCGGGAATATAAATAGACATCTCTTTTAGGAAATAAACTGAAGCAAGGGAGGGGAGGTAGGGACAGGCAAAATGGAACCTGGCTAAGGAACCGAAATGCAGTAGACTTCTCATTCTGTTCTGGGACCTGCTGCCTCCAGGTCAGGTGCTTGTTCTCACAAGCCTTCCTCAAGGGTTTCCAATCCTAAAATGCTAGGTCCTCTCTCCACACCTGGAGGTGGGGCCGAGGCAGCTATGAGGCTGGTGCCCTGGAAATGACTGTGGTGGGCAGCAGAGCTTCCAGGCTATTCTGTGCCTCGGCGTGTACTTTGTGGGGCTGATCGAGGTGCTAAGGAGGGTGTGGTAGGGGCTCTGCAGCCTTTGTAAGTGCAGCTTTTTCTAGAGCTTACAGGCTGGTGCTCCCCTCACAGGGGAAATACAGTCTGTACTATGGATTCACCATCCTCACCTTCTATAAGAGGAGTTAAGGCTTTTCAAGCTGTTTTTCCCCTCCACTCTGTGGTGAACTGATGCTTTCATCAAATGCGATAAAAATCAATAGAGAAATAGAAAAACCCCGTCAAAAGTCAATACAAGGCCATGAAAGAAAATGGCAATGAGACTGAACAGACCAGTGTATGTATCTGTGATGCCTACATCTAGGAGACAGGGTGTGGGGACCCGGGGGCCCTGCCGCAGAAGGGGTGGTCACCTTGCTGAGCCCGTCGAAGAGCACGTTGAAATGAGGCAGCACGGCGCCACGGGCCACCTTGACGATGTTGTAGAGTGCCTCGCATGCGTAGTAGCGCAGCCTGCTGTCTGCATCATTGAAGCAGGTCAGCACCGGCTCAATGAGCTCCTTTAGGTACAGCCCTGAGTCCTGCAAGGGGGCAGGAGGAGACACAGCTCACTGTGGGCCAGGTCCCCGGCCCCTGGAGACATCCCGGCTCCCCTGCGTGGGGCTGGCCCTGAGCCAGGTAGGCTCCTGGGCCAGGGCCAGGTGCCATGCCACGGGATGAGACTTGCAGTGCCGCAAAGCCAGCCTTGCTGGTCTTAGGCGTGGTGAGAGTGGGAGGAAAGCAGCAGTCTACGGCTGCCTGCTGGGTCTGGGCGGTGAGAGAAGGCCACTGCTGCAGTGTCTGTCCCTTCGGGAGAAAGGCCCACCTTGCCCAGTGCAATAGAGCAGGCGGCCAGGCCGATGAGGCCCCCCTTCCGGCTGTGGGGGTGCTGGGACAGGGCGAACTCCTGAGACAGGGTCTGGATCACATGCTTGATTTGCACGGTGTTGTTCTGGGCCACGAACTCCCGGACCAGCCTGGAGAGAGAGGAGAGAGGGGCTGCAGGCCAGTGGAGTCAAGCTTACCCCCCCCCCATGCTGGCTGCTGGCTCCAGGGTCAGGGGTGTGGCAGGGAGATGACCTATTCAGAAAGAGGAATCAGGAGTCCTGCATCTCAGGGTGGGCCTCTCCCAGGTCTGCCGTCAACTGGAAGGTGCGGGCTGGGTCTCGGTTCGTTTCCCTATTCTGGGTCACGGTTTCCCTTGTGCATGACATAATGTGGAACAGCAGGGCTGCCTCACTTCTGGGAATCAGAGAGAATGCAAGGGAATGTCTTGTTGGGAACCAAAAACTGCAATGTGACCAGCTGGTCAACCACCTTTAGTTGACACTGGCTAACCCCCCCATTCCCACACCTGAGAGGTTCTCTGAGTCTGTGTCGTCATTTCCAGGGATGGCACTGAATCAGTGGGCAATATTCACATACACACAAGTAACTGTCATCATATGGTGCAAGTGATACCAGAGAGGCCAGAAAAATGTCATGCGCTGATCTCCTTGGGCTGAATGGGAGATGCCATTTGGGTCAGGTCTGGAAAACACCCACAGGCACTTTCCAGGTAGAGGGCAAGGCATCTCAGGCACAGGAAAGAGATGTGGTGTAATCAGAGAAGGACAAGGAGTTCGGCCTGTGGAAGGAGCAGCTAGACAGTTCAAGGAAGACAACCTAGTAACAGTTTTCCAGCAACAGGATGACATGCTTAGATCTATGTTTTTATTAGGTATCTCTGGTAGCAGCCCGGAGAGGCTGCACTGCATGGGCTGGCTTGACAGGAGATGGAAAAATCCCCATGGAACATCACTGGCTCTGGCCATTCTAGCCATGTCAGATTAGGGAGAATGGATCTCGCAGCATGGGTGACAGGGAAGCGTCTTATGGTTTTTGAAGAACATGGTGGAAGAGCATCTTGGGAAGCTGTGAGACGGATGGAACCCGTCCCATCATCCGAGGGTGAGGGACTGCTACCAGCGTAGCAGCCAAGGGGCTGTCTACAGAATACAGACTCCTCAAAGCAGCTGCCTGGACTCACTGTCTAATTGGTTTGTGTCCATCGTGGCAGGACCACTGCCCGCATGGGTCTCAAGTTGTTTCGAAAAATTTTAAGGACAGTTAAGTCCAATGGGTATCAATTAGTCTACGTGGTTCCAGCTCCATGTCAGGAACCTGCCAGTAATTAGAGCTGTTCAAAAACACACGTGCTGCCCTATGAGGCAAGAAGCCCTCCTACAAAACAGCTGCTCAGTGAGGGGTTGACACCATTAGAGGGGGATTTAAGGCAGCAAGTCATTCGGCACCTATTCTGTGCCAAACACCATGAGCGCAGGTGGGACCAAAACAGGCCTGGTTCCCCTGCTGGCGGATGTGGGAGCAGGGATGGCTGTTTCAGAAAGGTGCTGCACGAATGGCCTGCGAGGTCTCTCTCTGATCTTTACAAGGTGAAATTCCACCAAACCGGCCCCAGGGGGCTAGGAGCTATGAGCGGACCAACCGAGGTGCACGTTCAATGCCAGTTCCATAGGCCAAATCCCTCCCCCTCCTCCTCCCGGAGCAGGCCCAGCAAGGACGGTTCTCTGGACACCTGCCTGGCTTCCCAAACGGGACCGACTAGCCAGGCGAGGCAGGGACCGCCAGAGCTCCTGTGCGACTGTCCAGAGACACGGCCCCTTGAGAAAAGCCCTGCCGCTGCGGCAGGGAGCAGCACAGCATTGGTGGTTCAGTGGTAGAATTCTCGCCTGCCACGCGGGAGGCCCGGGTTCGATTCCCGGCCAATGCACGGCTGCTCTTTTGCCTTTTCCTGGCAGGCTTCCCGTCAGAGATCCTGCTGGAGGAGCCAATCTCCTCACCCTGCCGCCTCCGGCAGCTGGGCCGGGGAGTCTGGCCTCGCCTCCCTGCTCTGGAGGAACCCGGGCTGTGGGGGCCTTCGTGCTCTCTGCCAGCGAGGGGCTCGGCCCAGGCCGGGGTCTGGCAGGGAGCTGGGGTGAAACCTGAGAACCGCAGGAACGGGACCCACGCTCCCCACGCTCCGAGGCTCCGAGCGCTGTTACCGAGGAGGGGCTTGAGCAACTCTCGTTTCTATTTCTATCCTGAGGTCCGAGGCAAAGCAATCTCTCTCTCTCTCTCTCTCTCTCTCTCTCTCTCTCTCTCACACACACACACACACCCACACGTACCCACACGCACACTCTAAGGGGCTCGAGCAACTCTCATTTCTATCCTGAGGTCTGAGGCAAAGCAATCTCTCTCTCTCTCTCTCTCTCACACACACACACACACACACACACACACAAACACGCACCCACACGCACACCCTAAGGGGCTCGAGCAACTCTTGTTTCTATCCTGAGGTCTGAGGCAAAGCGATCCCCCCCCCCACACACACAGACACACTCCCCCCCCCCCCCCCCAGCTTTCTGCTCTTGCAGCTGTGCTGACGTGGCAGCATCAGAGGCTGGCCTGGCATCCTGAGAATCGCGCACCCACAAGGAGGCTCCGGACAGGGGTTAAAGGGAGGCGCTCACGCAGCCGCTCACAGCTGGAGCATTGGTGGTTCAGTGGTAGAATTCTCGCCTGCCACGCGGGAGGCCCGGGTTCGATTCCCGGCCAATGCAAACAGCAAATATTTTTTTAAGCCCAGCAGACTGGATTTGGGATTTCACACTGCCTAAAGGGTACGTGGGTACAATCTGAGAAGTGAGAATGACTTGTTTCTAGCTTCAGGTTTAAATATCTTGGACAAAAAGTACTCAGTGCCTTGAATTCCACAAACATCTAGAACCCGTGTCTCTGTTCTTGAGGAGTCCAGGATACGGGGATCACCAAAGCCACTGGAGCGGCCGTGCCTCCCGCTCCTGTCCCCACTCCTTGCCCGGCTCCTGCCCGGACAGCCCGCCCAGGGAGCTGGCTGCTGAGAGTATTCCTGAGGAAGCCAGGCTGTGTTTCTGCTCAGGACAAGTTAGAGCAGCACCCAGGGTGGGAATAAGCACCCACAGGGCATCTGTGGCATATCCAGCTGTGCCAGCAGCACAGTCCATCCTGGAACCACGGCCTCACCTGTCTGCTTATTTCAGGTCGCAAATGGTCCCTGAGCACCTGGAAAGGGCACCCTCTCCTCTTTTGGAGCCAGCATAGGGATGCATTCCCCGCCATGAGGGGCTCTCTGCTGCGGTGAACATCAGGGAGGAAGCTAGACAGCACACAGGACTCGCATGCAAAGTGGAGACAAAACGATCTGCTGAGAAGCTTGTGAGGCGAGAAGCGCAGGCAAGAGGGAGCAGGCCTGCCACCTGGTGGGGAGGGATTAGGCATGGTTTCGAGATGGTCAGCATTTGAGACGCACTCTGAAGGATGAGCGTTCGTTCTGGAACTGTTTAGGATCAAGCAGCCCAGACAGAGGGAAGAGCGTGAACAATGGCTCAGAGGAAGGAGAGAGGCATTTGGCTTGGCAAAGAACACAGGTAGAAGAGAGGCGGGTGACAGGGCCGGGGAAGCTGCTTCCAGTCTTGTGCGTGGTAAAGGAATTGGCATTTACTTCTGGTGGTAGTAAGGAGCCACGGAAGCTAAGAGTAATCCTCAGTGATGGGTTGTTATGGGTCTGAATGGTGTTATGGAGCTTGGAAAAACCCAAAGGCTTACAGGGACTGCATAGTAAGAGAGTGTGAGGAACAGGGCTCTCGTGTTGGGGTAACAGCCTGCATGAGCATAAGGATCTCCCGAAGGCAGGGGATGGGCAAGCAGGAGGTTCAGATTTAGCACTACCTGACTCTGCAGGCCCAAGACTACCTTTCTCATTTGCTCAGTACCAGCTGGATGGCCTCCCCACCCTGAATCCTTTCAGGGCTCAACACAGGGCATCCCAGGCCACTGCAAAAATAGTGGCCCGTTTGGGGCACCTGGGTGGCTCAGTCGGTTAAGTGTCTGCCTTTGGCTCAGGTCATGATCCCAGGGTCTTGGGACTGAGCCTTGCACTGGCCTTCCTGCTCAGAGGGGAGTCAGCTTCTCCCACTCCCTCCGTCCCCCCGTCCCCTGCTTGTGCACTCGCACTCTCTCTCTCTTGCTCATTCTTTCTCAAATAAGTAAAATCTTTAAAAAAAAACAGTAACCCATTTGAGTCTGGAGGCCCCAGAACCCTGCACACTTGGGGGTATGTCCAGGAAACCAAGACAATGGTTCCCCTGGAAGGGAAGCCACAAGAACATGCTCTCACCAATGCTATCAGCTTGGAGAACATGGGGCTGGCTCTGCGGGTCAAGCCCTGGGGCCCCCGCAGGAACAGCGGTCTCACAAGCCAAGGCTATACTCTTTACCTGGCACTCAGGGCAACAGTGTACTCCAGCCAGACCCACCTACATCCTGGAAACCCGGACCCTACTCACTCTGTCCCTAGTGCCCTACTCTCTGGGAAAGCTCTGCTTCACATCCTACCCAGCCTTCAAAGCCTGGCTCAGATCCAAGCTGCTATTCTTTTGGACCATCCCAGGAAGGGGTCACTCCTCGTCTAAATTCTGAAGGACTCAGTGACCCTCTCATTCTCTTCCCAGCAACGCACTGGCAAATGTCAGGGCTCATTTTCATGTGTACATTTCTATCTCCGCAGTTCCTTGAATGAAGTCCTTGAGGACAGCCTGGGGCCATGACTGCCTGCGTCTCTCATGCCTGCCCTCTGGGAGTCTGGTGTCATGCTCAGTGTGGGGGACAGCCAGCACAGGCTGGGGACTGGGCTGGGAGGCTGGCGGCACCAAAGGATGGCACAGGTTGCCGGGTGAACACGGCCAGAGCCCCACACTGCCATATGGGTGACACAGGGTAGCCTAGTATTCTAAACCTAACCTGGTGGCCTAACCACTACCGTATCTGGGGGGTCCTAAGCTCTGAGTGTTAGGAGGAGCAAAGGGCACTCCACTGGGATCCCCGAAGGCGCATGGTCAAGGGCCCAGGTCACCAGAGCTGTGGCTGGGGAAAGATGCAGAAGCTATGGTATGTTCTGGAAACCACCTGCCAAGGGGCCAAGGGGTGCTGTACCCCTCTCTAGTACTCCAAAATAGGCCCACCAACCAGACTCGCCTCTCTGCTTCACAGGAGTGTGCACACAAAGATGCACTACAAAGGGAGGCAGAGTGAGTGGAGTTTAAACTCCAGCACTCCTGGTTGCAAGCCTAGTCTCTCTTCAAAAGACCACATTGTTTCCTCTTTCATCCACAGGCTGCAAGCCACAGGCAGGGATCTGAGGCTGCACTAGTTTTGAAGTGAATATCTGGCCCGGAAACTCTCACGATCACAAATCCCTGGGACCCTCCCTGACGTAAAGGTCACAAGTATTACTGTTCTATGTGCCAGAGAAGGGGGTCTGCTTCTGCCTGCTTCCTTCTAAAAGGTGTGGAAAACCGAGGCTGATGAGGTGTCCTCAGAGGCTGCCCGGAACCTCCATTCTCATGGTCGGAGGCAGGAACACCTACTTCCCACAAGGCACAAACTCAACTTGGCAGCTCCAAGCTTGTGACGCGGCCGTCAACAGTGCGAAGCGCCACACCGACTCCCCCCTGACAGAAGGAACCCCAGACAGGGGAGGACATATTTGGAACTGTCATCAGAAGAAACCCGAGGCCACCGTCTCAGCAACGCAAACACAGCCCCTCAGTGGACCCCTTTGGTCTCTGCAACAAGGCAATGACAATCACAGGTCACACAAGGACTGGTGATGGACCCCTTCCCAGGCACACACTCTACACTCTACTTCTGTTACCCCCTTGAATAACAACCTCCTTCTGCACTGATTACCCTCTCATCCTCGAGGTGAAACAGTCTCAGGGAAACCGAATCCCCTTCCCAGGGTCACGGCGGATCTGAACCCATGACACACCTCAAAGCCTGAGCCCTTCCAACTGTACACCAGTTCTTCTTGCCCAACTTCTTAAACCGCATCAGCTGCAAAGTGAACACACCCAGTTATACAGCAAACTTCCCTTGTGGAGAACTGAGGCCCTAAGTGAAATGCAGCTTTCTCCACACATTTTCCCATCCTCTTCAGTGTTCAGACATCCTCGAAGCATTCCCCCACCACACACACGGAGTATGGATGACGTGCAAACTTGAGATGTTTTGAAATGCTCTATAGCCAGGCTTCTACTGTGAAGGCAGGTAATAAGTAACCACTTGCTGAGCTCTTACTAGCTGCTAGGTGATAAATGCTAGATGCTTTACATACATTACCTAATTTAAACTTCAAATTAAACCACTGGGTCAAGTACTATATCACCCATTCTATAGATGGGAGAAACTGAGGCTCAGAGCCATTAAGAAACTCACACGGTCACACAACTTTGAGACAGGTATGGAAATGAAACCTAGGTTTTTCTGACTCCATGGTTTAAAGTCATTTCCACTATGTTGCACTATCCCCCTCCTCAAATATCACAGCTACCACCTGTTGGATGCCTACTGGGCACCAAGCACTTTATATTTCTAATTTTATTGAATCTGAACGCCTTTTCATCTGGTGATATCCAAATGTCCTAGTCAGCAGGTGGCAGGGGTTTTAGCCACTGCACTCATGTTCCTATGTCTTCAGAGGAGATGTCCTTGGTTATAAGGTGGGGCTATTAATTTCAGTGACCTTACACTGTTTTTAGAGAATAAAATAAGGCATATAATCTGCTCTGTGTTGCACATGCTCACATAGCGGTACCAGTGCAAACTCAGAATCAGAGAGACAAACTGTGATCTCACACACCACTCAAGATCACATTCATTCAGTAAAAGTTGACCAAGAACCTGTCATACCCCTGGCTCCAACAGAGGAGAGGAAGAGAAATCCAAAGTTGTGTTTATTCTTGTGTTGTAAAGCTTTCAGTATAGCCTTGGGGCTGCTGCCTTTTCTTGTCCTGGTTGAGTCCACTTATCCCTCAAGGTTTTCTATTTTTTACATCATGTGCCGTGTTCAGGAGGCATATCCAGGTAGCAACTGCCCAGGGATAATCTGGGGATATATCTCCATCTGCTCTGCTGTATATTTAAGTAATTTGGTTTCCACTTGCTCACTAGTCTCCACTAAATGAACAGGGAAGTGGAACGTTTGCCTCTGGGTAAGGACCAAAGACCATCTGAAAAGGCCTCCGAGGTAACTGACAAAATACCCTGAGCTTCCACTGGATGGAATCGGTGGGAAGATCATAAAAAGGGGAAATGAGTCTGAAAGAGCAGCTGTTTGAAACTCAGATGACAATAACTGTGACCACTTAACAAGTGATTCCTTCACATTATAATAAAACACTACTCTTATTTTTTTAAAGCGCTGTAATTCACATATCGTAAACTCACTCTTACTGTGTGCAGTTCAGTGGTTTTTCGTGTACTTATTAGCAGTCACTCCCTGTATTCCGCAAACCCTGTCCCCTTAGCCCTAGCCAACCACTACTCTACTTTCTCTCTCTCTGAATTTGCCTATTCTAGATAATGCATAGAAGTGAAATTTTCATATAAATGAAACACATGGCCCTTCGTGACTGGCTCTTTTCACTTAGCCTAATGTTTTCAAGGTGCATTTGTGTTTAAGATGAGGAAACTGAGGCACAGAGGAATGAAACCAGAGTTCACAAACTCACATGCTCGCAGAGGCCAGGCAGGAGACACAAGGGAGGACAGGCTGTTGTGGACGCGCCAATACAGGAAGCAAACTAGGGAGCCCATGTCCTGGCCCACAGGGAAGCTCCTAGGTTGCCCGTACCTGCTATGGGGAACTGTGTGCCCCACAGAGACACACTTTCCATTCCTCAAGAGAAGCCAAAAACCTGAGCTTCACTGTGAAATTCCTCAATTTAAAATACCTTGCAATTCAGGTCAACCCAAACAGGTCTACCAGCAGGACAGAGTCCCTAGCTACTGGTCTGTAACCTCTAGATGGGGCAATTTGTGGAAGGCAGGGCTGGGTGGAGTTCTGACCCATACCTGCCTTAAGGCACTGGTGATACAGTGTCTCCTCGCAGCAGTGGTAGGCTCCAGAGCCAGGTCAAATTCAACAGTTACCCTTTATCTGCTCATAGTGCCAGGGATCCTCAGTTCCTCCCTGGTAGGCAAAGGATGCATTATCCCCCAGCCCCCACCCCCTCTTGGTCTTTGGTATTCTCAGGGGCATGGCCTGGGCACCTACTTACATTTGCTGGCTTTTGGAACTCAAAGTTCAGGAACACTAGAGACTGGGCACTGGGCCCATCTTTGCTTACCATGAAGGGCGCTGCCTCTCTCAGCCTGCAGTCAGGGGGCCCTGCCACCAGAGCATGGGGCATGGCACCCCTGGCAGAGTGAGCATCCATTGCAGTTATCCTAGTGCCTCCTGGCATTTCTCCCTAACACTACACTCTCCTGGAGAGCTGAGCCTGGGGTCTTACCAACCTTTGCATCAGGACTGAGCAATGACGATATCCCCTGAAATCGAGAGCCCACTAAACCTGAAACAGCCATCCTAAAATCTTAACCTAAGTGCCTTATCCTTTAGCAAACCGGGCACATCGTGGGGAGGCTATGCAGGAAAAAACTCTCCAGGACTGCACACAGCAGGCTGACACATGTAGTGATCAGATCTTGGGTCACTTGACCCGGCCTGCTCTTGAGATTCTAGAGTTCAAGGTTCTTCAACTGAGCCAAGCATTCATGTCTCTGCATTTTAATGTCTGTGAGGCCTGTCATCAAGAAGAAACACCCTCCTCTTATTATGAATTTTAATCACTTATTGGAAAACCATATGCAGCATGGGCTCTGTCCAACTGAGCAGATGATTCTGGAAAATCAAAAGTGTCAGTTAAAACCACTATGGAAATGCTCGAGTATGAAACATGCTTTATCAAATATATGTGCTCTTCTTGGCAGAGAAAACCATTCATTGTAGTAGAGAAGCTTTTCGAGACAGATGAACCCGGGGTTTCCTATCCAGGTTCTAGCTGTGAAACTCTGGGAAAAGTACCTAACCTCAAGGAGCTTCTGTTTCCTCATCTGTGAAATGCAACTACCTAGCTCATGTTTGCAGCCATGCAAAGTAAAGAGATGAGGGGTGTGCGGTGACCAAACAAAGGCTTCTCTCTATCCTCCTCTCCCCAAATTGGGCAGACAGTGCTTTACATGTAATCACTTAAAAATATATTTTATTTATTTATTCACGAGAGACAGAAAGACAGAGGCAGACATAGGCAGAGGGAGAAGTAGGTTCCATCTGGGGAGCCTGAAGTGGGACTTGATCCCAGGACTCTGGGATCACCAACTGAGCCAAAGGCAGATACTCAACCACTGAGTCACCCAGGTGTCCCTACATGTAATCACTTAAAAAAAAAAAAAAAAGATTACTATTACAGACTGAATTATGTCCCCATCAAATTCATATGTTGAAGCCCTAAACCCCACTATGACTGTATTTGGAGATATGGTCTATAAAGAAGCAATTAAGGTTAAATGAGGACATGATGGTATGGTCCTCATCCAATAGGATTAGTGTCCTCATAAGCAGAGACTCCAGAAAGCTCTTTGGTGAAGCACAGATAAGTAAATCCTTATTCCTAAGCAATTTGTGATACGTATATTTAGGAAAATATCAAATTGGGCACGCCTTATTTCAAACACAGCTGAAGAAGGCTAGAAACAGATTAAGGACCTCACCTAGGGATCTTATCAAAATGCAGATTCTGATCCAGAGGTCTGGGGTGATGCTGGAGAATCTCTTTCTGACAAGCTCCCAGGTGATCCTGATGCTGCTGGTCTATGAGATACACTTTGGGGTAGCAAAATCCTTAGACTGTAATGTTACTTCCCCACCAAAAATGTACGGTCATTCACTCATTAAGACACCAACTGTCAGATGCTGTGCCAAGTGCTGAAGATAAATAAAATAGGGTCTCCACTCTAAAGGAATCCATACTCTAGTTAAGACCCTAGGAGGTTTCTCTGAATTCCACAAATCAAGGGCAATGTTGAATGCAAACAGAACCCCATTAAAGACAGAACCCTTACAGTCTGCAGAGTGAGAGCATTTATATGCGCTGGAGGCAACAGTAATGCTGAAATAAATACCTCTATTCACGGACTCAACAGATGATTCAAGCTATGATGAAAATCAGACATTCCCAAGAAGCAGACTGGGTGATGGCCAAACTCGGGTAGCAATGTAGCTTCAAAGCCAATAAAACCCATGGACATGGAGCCACGTCTATACATCAGCTCTGAGTCTCCTCCTTAGTGCATTGATACCCGACTTTAAGACTTGCTAGCATTAGTAAAAGCCAGGGCATAAATAAGTAGCAGTATGGAAACAAAGCAGTCAAGAAAGTGGTGCCTGATGAGAGAAGAAGCTAGGTGGTTTTGGACATACTGAATGTTAGCGCTGAATGGGAAGGTCCTCTTAACACAGCCTAAACCCTTTACATGAGGAACAAGGGAAAATCCAAAGCAGTTAAGACGGTGCTTCTCACCTGGGGTGATTTTGGACTCCCAGGAGACATTTGGAGACACTGTCTGGAGACATTTGGAATACTTCTGGTGGCTACTGGATAGAGATCAGGGATGCTGCTAAAAATCCTACAATGCATAGGACAGCACACCACAACCAAGACTTCTCTGTCCCAAAATGTCTATCATGCTGAGGTTAAGAGGTCCCCAGCGAAGCAATCTTCCCAAGGTCAAAGAATGGGCTTCACTGCATGGATTAGACTGGAGCTGTCCAATGTTCTGCAGTGATGGAAATGTTCTAAGACCTGTACTGCCCATTATGGTAGTCAACAGCCACATGTGGTAACTGGACATCCGAAATATGGGTAGTCTAAGTAACTAGATTTCTTTTATTTTATCTTTAATAATGTATGTATAAATAGCTATGCATGGCCAGTGGCTACCCTACTGGAGAGGGCAGGACTACAGTCCATGTGTCCTGACTCCCAGCCTGGCATTCTTCCAAGTTTCACAGCCTGATTCTTTCTGCTCTTCTCAAGTCATCCAGCCACCTGACTTTATCACAAAGATCTGACTGGAAAAAAAAAATACAAATATAAAATATTAGAAAATCTTAATGAAACATTCCTAGCTGAACATCTTGGGAAATAGAGCAAAATGTCAGGTCATGGTTACACATACGTGTTATAAGACTGTAGAAGTAATAAAGGTCAAGTTATTCCTACTTCCACCTGCAGGGAAGGGTGATACGGCAGAGATAAAATAAACAGCCCTCTAAGTCTTGAGATTTGGGACCTGATTTCTCCCCTTGGTCACCCAATAGTCTCACTTGTCAGAAGCTTGGGTAAGAAATGAGGCAGGTCAACATCATTAGCAGATTCTCATGCTTCCCACTTCCCTCTCATCACAGAGGCCCCTCTCTGATTTGCTGGTTTTGGTGGAGTCCACAAGACGCGCCGTGTGCCAGGCACCGTGCTGAGCACTACACTGCACATTCGCTTTGTCGCTTTAATTGCACGGCAGTCCTTTGGGGGCACCAGGCGGTTAGAGAACTCGGCCCAAGTCATACAGCCCATCAGAAGCAAAGCTGGGACTCCTGATCCCCTGCACGGCGCTGCAGGGGCCCCGCATCACCAGGGCGGGGTCCTGGCTCCGCTCCCCACGCCCAAACCTGGGGGCCCGCGGCTCTTACTTCTCAATCTCCAGCGCTGCCACCTTCCGCTTTTCGTAGAGCTTGTCATTGAGGGCGCGCACGATGTTGGGCGTGAGCGGCGCGAAGTCCTTCTCCGGGTTCATGGTGGCAGCTCCAGGCGCTCCCCGGAGCCCCGCGACTCCTCAGCCCGCGGCTGCCCGGGCGGCGCCGGGGCCGGGGGAGTCAGCGGCTCCGCGCTGCCTCGGGCGCCGGCTCATGGACCACGCAGCCTTGGACCTGCCGGCCTTGCTCCGCCGCCGCGCGCCGCCTCGGAACCCGGCCTGGACCCCGCCCCCGGACACCTGCTCCCCGCAGCCAACGGCTCACGCGACCCGCTCCCGCCAGGCACCGGCAGTGCTCAAGGGGCAGCGGCCATGTTACTCAGATCATGTGACTCTGCGGCCGCTTCCGCCTTCCGCCCCAGGCCCCGCCCCCTGCCCGCCACGCCCCCGCACGCAGGCTGCAGGTGGGTTTCCCCGCCCCCACAGGCGCCCCTTCTCCTCCCGCCTGCTGGTGGTGGTCCGAGATCTTTTTTGTGTGTGTGCGTTTTTAAAAAAGATTTATTTATTTATTCATGAGAGACAGAGAGGGAGAGAGGCAGAGACACGGGCAGAGGGGGAAGCAGGCTCCATGCAGGGAGCCCGACGCGGGACTCGATCCCGGGTCTCCCTTATCACACCCTGGGCTGAAGGTTTCGCTAAACCGCTGAGCCACCCGGGCTGCCCTTATATATATATATATATTTTTTTTTTTTTTTTTACTGGAATTTGATTTGCCAACATAGAGCATAACACCCAGTGCTCATCCCGTCAAGTGCCCCCCTCAGTGCCCGTCACCCAGTCACCCATCCCCCGTCCCCTTCCACTGCCCCTTGTTTCCCAGAGTTAGGAGTCTGTCTCATAGTTTGTCTCCCTCTCTGATATTTCCCATTTTCTCTCCTTTCCCCTATAATCCCTTTCAGTATTTTTTATATTCCCCGTATGAGTGAAACCATATAATGTTTGTCCTCCGATTGACTTACTTCACCCAGCATAATACCCTCCAAGATGGGGTTTCTGAGGCTCGTGTCCCATGCACGCAGGTGCCCGCACGTGGTGCGCTTCTGTGCACCTTTGGGAGCACGAAGGGGTTCATGGAGCCTGAACTAAGCATAACTTTCTAAATACTGAACCCACTAGTTCATTTACTACTTAGTCAACAGTTTCGCATGTGGGAGTGTTTCCCAAATTAGAGTAATACCGTCGTGATTTTTGCTATAGTCTAGCCACTTGTACTGTTATATAAAAAAAAAATATTTTTCTCAAATCAACTTATTTTCGGAAATCTTATATTCTTTCTTTAGACTTGCTTATGTGCTGAAATCATGGCTGTGAATAGTTACATGTTTCTAAAACATTAAATTCTCAATTAAAAACAGTGCTACCTGTCTGCCATCTAAAATCTCAGGTGTCAACAGTGGCTGTCACCCCACCACTTGGGACTCAGGGGAGTCTGTTTGCCGTGCTTGGGTATCTTAGAGGGCTGGATTACAGGCAGCAGAAGCCCCAGATCTTCTGGGTGCAGGTCTCCAGATGGATCCACTGTAAAGCAGCCTTTCCAAAAGCTTTGAGTGTCACGCTAAATGGTGGAATAGAAATTGAAGCTCTGTGGCAAAATTTTAAAAAGCACTTTATGACATATTGTGGCTAACAGGGAGATGCATCAGAGTTCTTTATTGTAAGCTTCCATAGTGGACAGGGATTTTAGGACAAGGGCTAGACCTCAGTGGAGCACAAAAAGCATTAAATACCAGCATGATACATGATAGCACTTTTTTTCTACTGAGTGAAAAGTACTCACTCAATAGTGTGCATGTGATTCTGATAGCAAAGTTGAGAAGAGTCTTTTTTTTTTTTTATGATAGTCACATAGAGGAGAGAGAGAGAGAGGCAGAGACATAGGCAGAGGGAGAAGCAGGCTCCATGCACCGGGAGCCTGACGTGGGATTCGATCCCGGGTCTCCAGGATCGCGCCCTGGGCCAAAGGCAGGCGCCAAACTGCTGCGCCACCCAGGGATCCCGAGAAGAGTCTTATCCTCAATCGGTAGATCAGAGTCTTTGGGACCCAGGTGAGGAGGGTACGCTAAGCAGAATTTTGATATGGCCCCCGATTCCCACCCCTTTGGGTAGGTGGTACCCTGTTTAATCCCCTCCCCTTGTGTGTGAACAAGACTTGTAAATACAGTGGCCTGTCACTCTAACAATTATGTTATATAGCAGAAGGAAATTTGTAGATGTAATTAAAGTCCCTAATCAGTTGACTTTGAGCTAATAAAAAGGGAGATTATCCTGGGTGGGTCCAACCTAATCAGATGAGGCCTTAAAAGTAGACAGAAGGCATTTGAAGCAGGAGAGAGATTCTTCTGCTGACCTTGAAGAGTAAACAGTAGCAAAAGTGAATGGTCTATGTTGTACCACATGGGAAAGACATTAGAATAGCCTCTAGTTGCCTAGAGGGATCTCCTGAGGGTTGTCAGTTGCCAAGAAAATGGGGACTTCAATCATAGGCTGCAAGGAAATGAATTTTGTCAACACATCAGGGGAACTTGGAAGTGGCTCTTTTCCCAGTTGAGCCTCCAAATAAAGATGCAGCTGGCTGGCATTTTGATTTCAGCCTGTGAGACCTTGAGCCAAGAACCTAGCTTAGTTCATTCCGGACTTCTGACCCATGGACACTGTGAGATAAGAAACTCGTGTTAAGCTGCTAGATTTGTGGGAATTTGTTATGCAGCCATAGAAAACAATGACAAATGCTAACCCAAAATTCAGTAAGTCATGGAGGAATTGTGTCTGGAAAAATCTGTGAAAACCCTTCCTTTACTGGTAGGGTTTTCACAGCTTTTAAAACCTTTGACAACACAATGCAATGAATGAAGGTGGGTACACCACCAATCTGAAACTGCCCCAAATTTAGATTTGTCTCCAGTGAAAATGTTTTGCTTAATAGTTTCCTCCTCTTACCTTGGTACCAAGTGGCACTGATAAGTACATTTCCAAATATCTTTGCAAAGTTTTTGTCTTTAGAATTTTGATGATGGTTGATGCAAAACAATGAAAAACGATTAAATCAACAGGAATGATTTGGATCTATTTCTCTAGTATGTATTCATTTCCACTGGACCCATATCTAATATAGTGTTTCATCTGTTTCTTTTGCTGTTTGGTTTGGCTTTTTCTTAAAGGTGAACCAAATTTCCCAAGGGTCATAATGAGATACAGTTTTTAATAATTGAAACAGCAATGTTTTGACCAGAAGGAACTCTTTTCTCCTAAAATCACATCCTGGACATGGTTGCTAAGAAACCAGTTTATTCAAGGCCTAAACCCATGCTTTGTCCTGCCTTTTGTTCAGAAATTCCTGGGGAAAAAAAGTGGTTTCTTTTCTCTGATATCTTGGAAAGTACCAACTAATTAAGGTTATTTATGCATCCTGGAATTGGCTGTGGCATTGAGCTGTGGCATTGAGAAGAAAGCCCACGGCCACCATTGCCTTCTCCATGTGCTCACACCTCTAACCCTCGTGGCCACCCTGACTCAGACACTTCTAGACTAGCAGGTAATTGATATGCCTGGTTGCACACTAGCCATCATAATTCGCAGCTGTAACTCATCTGCAGCCATGTGACACCTGATTGTTAGTACATACGCTATGGACATGGTAGCAAGTGGATGCTGGTGACCACTGTGAGAAATTGTGCCCAAATCTTGGAACCATGCCAAGCAGTTTCTCCAATAGCAATGTAATTTTGCTGGAGTTTCAGGGTAACATGTTAAAGATTTTTTTTGATTTATTTATGATAGTCACACACACACACACACACACACACACACAGAGAGAGAGAGAGAGAGAGAGGCAGAGGGAGAAGCAGGCTCCATGCACCGGGAGCCCGATGTGGGATTCGATCCCGGGTCTCCAGGATCGAGCCCTGGGCCAAAGGCAGGCGCCAAACCGCTGCGCCACCCAGGGATCCCCCTCAGGGTAACATGTTGAAGGGGAATCCCACACTTGGTATCTGGCAGTGTCTCATAACATCACAATATTGTCACTCCGGACCTGGGGCCAGTCTTCCCTAAAGACAAGGTTAGATAGCAGGCCACACTCACCAGGGCCTCTGAGCTGAATGATGTCAGGAGCCCCCATTCACATGATGTTCTGTGCATCTGTTCCCTGGAGCTGTGTCAAACTGCAGCCCTGATGTCTCTGAACACCCCCAGTGAGATGCCTCCTGGTCTGCTTTGCTGAGAATGTATCCTTTCAGAGGTAATTTCCCCTAGCTTGTGTCAGAATGTTCATTTTCACTGCGCTTCTTCCCCAGCCCACTGTTGAGCTACTTTGTCATTTCAAATTTCCCAAAATGAAACAATTTTTGTAACTGTCTTTTTGAGGCAGAGGAAGTAGGAGAACAACCTCAAGGGAAGAGATGCACCACATCTCAAGTCACCTGGAAAAGGGGTGACTGGGGTGGGTCTGAGCAGACTCCGGTCCTAGGGAGAAGGCCAGCCTCCTCACTTGAGGCCTATGAGACTATGGGCTCTAGACTCAGTGGCTTGGGGAGAGCTGAGGCAGGGCTGAGGTAGGAGCAATTGTCCCTGGCCACCAGGCAGCATTTTGCTGGTAGTGACTTGGGAAGTGGCCAGTTTCCATAGCAGCCAGTGTCTGGGGCGGTGGCTGGGAACCTTCTGGCTCAACAGAACACACTTAAAGCACTGACCCTCATTGGGTGGGTGGGTGGTGGTGGTGGTTCCCAAGGCGAGTGTCATAGTGCTCTGCCCTGTTGTGGCTGACTTTCACACAGCTTTTTGTATCTTCTCTTCCATCTCAAACCATCTGCCATACCAGGTTTCAAACTGTTGAGAGGATGCCCCTTTTGAAGAAGGCGGTGGTAGGCAAATTGTTCCCCCACCCCCAGCTATGCCTCTGGTGGGAGGAGGGAGGAGGGATATATTGGGAAAGGCCGGTTTCTCGGGCAAGGTCAAAAGCAGAGTTGGTGAGAGTTGTTTCCAGGGTCCTAATGGAGAGCACCAGAGCTGTGGATTCCACAAAGGCCCAACTTCCGTAGTTGCCTTTAAGGCAGCCACTCTCAGCTGCAGAGCGCCCATCATCCCCTAGAGAGGGCTTATAATGCGAATTCTGATCCAGTAGGTGTGGGGCAGCTCAAGATCCTGCATGTCCAGCTCTGCCTAGCTCGTTCCCAGGTGGTGTTGGTGAAAGGCCGCTGAGGCTTCACAGCTGTACTGGGCAGTGTGCTCCTTGGACCGTAGCAACGGCCTCACTGGGAACCCGGCGGAAACGCAAATTCTCGAGCCCACGAAATCTACTAAATCAGACCCTCTGAGGATGGGACCTGACAGCCTGTGGGTTAGCGAGCCCTCTGGGTGATTTTGAGAGATAATAAAATTTGAAAAGCACTGGTTTCATCAGATTCTGGGTGTTTGCTAGTCGTAGCACGTGCTCATTGATCTTGGTATCCTCTCAGATGGCTGTGTAGTGCATTCTTTGCTCATTTAACCATCTGGAAAATCTGTCATCTAGTTTTTGTCTTTATGCCCGTTAGCAGCATCTTTAGTGGCTGTGCAAATGAACTATTACATGTAGGTCTGCAAATACTTTAGCTGAGTGTAGGATATACTGGGCTGAGGATTAGAAGAGTCTCCTTGCATTACAAAAACACATCTCTAAAAGCACTAAGGGCTTATTAAAACACAGGTTGTTGGGCCACACCCTTGGGGTTTCTGACTCCGCAGGTCTGGGTGTGCTGTGAGCATTTGCATTTTTAATAAATTCTAGGTGCTGCTGCTGTTCTAAGGATCATTTTTCAGAACCACTTGTTTGGAGCATTCGTTATCTCCTTTCATGCTTTCTCCCTCTCTCGCAGGTGGGCTATAGCAGATGCGAAGGGCAGAGGACCCTCAGGCATGCCTGTAGAAGCAAATCCACTCCAGGGCCAGTCTGCAATCATCTTTATTTCATCAGGTGGTGCCATAAGATAAGTGGTCCTATTATTATTATTATTATTATCATTATTATTATTATTAAGCGGTCCTATTAACACACATTGCAGGACCCAGTTGCAGCATTCATGGCCAGGTGGGTGTATGATCTGTAGCACTGGTTCTCAATGTACAGGTTTGGAAGAGAAAATGATGCCCACATCCCTCACCAGACCAATTAAATCAGAATTTGGGGTGGAAGGGTCTGCACCAGGCTGATTCTGACGTGCAGATGGGTAGAGAATCATTGTGCTGCAGGCTGCCAGCTATGCACAGGGCTGGGAGTGGGAATGGGGGACGTGACCCTCAGTGAGAGCTTTCTGTGGGGAACAGATATGGGGTTCAGAGGTAGAGGGAGCATCCCCAGCCCCTGGCCCTGCAATAATGGCACAGGTGTTATGTGTGTTATCATTTTGAAAATAGTGTCTTATTTGGCTTTTATGTGAAAGCAGGATATAATATCGTATCAAAATAGAGGCATGTCTAAGGGCTCTTTAAGCCATTATGAATTTTTAAAAGGCACTGTGGTGCCCCAGTGTTATGCACTACTAAGTGCTAGCTGATAGGGGGTCATGAGTGTGGTATCTGTGTCATCTTATTAAAGATAAGGATTATTACTTGAGCTCTCAGGATATGGTTAGAAGCTAAATTCAGAGACTCGCCCTGGCAAAGTACAATATAGCTCCATTTTTTTGTAGTTATCATGTGTAATATGACTATATATTTCATATATATATATTTGAAATGCATATAATATGGAAATAAGTGGCCCTATAATTGAATGAGGAGATAAAACAGTAGCAGTAGAATTCTGTTTTCTCTGTTCTTCACCAGGGTAGAATAATACATAGATTTTAAGGTTGAGGAGATGCCTTTACATTAACACAGCTGGTCTTAGGTACCACTAAGGGGTGATCCCCTTCAGATAATAAACCCACTTAATGCCTGTTTCGTTGCCTTCACTGGGAGGACAAGACACAATCAGCTTGCTGGTGATGGGTGTTTTGCTGCCTGATGGGTTTCCTTCGAAGTAGACTGTGATATTGTTGATCTTCTTGGGCCGCACAGAGTCTACAGCACGAACAGAGAAGGCTGGGTTCTCCACCATGAAGGAGAAGTTGACTGTCTGATAGAAAATGTTCTTGAAGGGTATGACTATGCTGTACCCTGCCCGGATCAGGAAGGGACCTTGGGGTTTCGGGGGCAGAGCCACTCCAAAGAGGGGGATGGTATACTCCCCGCCAGTAATCGATGACAGCATCAGGATGCCCTTGGTCTCACCCAGGTGGCTGGGCTCAAAGTAGACTTCCACGCTGACTTCGGTGCCTCCTTGAGCTCCTGGGGCTGCGGTAATGACTTTTTCCATGTGGAAGTCTTGACAGTCAGTCTGAAAGAGAAACAAATGCACTTGGTTCACATTCACACAGGATCCTAAAGGGCACACTGGCAGCTCGGGCCCATCCCTGGCCCGTCCACTCTCAGACTGGAAACAGCCTACATTTGTGTGAGGCTGAGCAGGTCATAAAAAGTCATGCCCTTACAACTCCCTTGAAGAGTAGGTAATACTAATTATTATACCCATTCTACTACAAAGAAATCAAGGCTAAGAGATGTTAAATAAATTGCCCAGATATACAAAGCTGGATTAAGTCAGTGCAGCATTCACTGGCACTACTCCCCCCTCTCTGGCTCTCCTTTTCTCTCACATGCACAAAAGACTGCACAGTCTGGTTCCTCATGGATGGAGGCAGGGGGACTAGTTCTTGACAGTTAGTTGCAAGCAGAAGTGAAAGGTGTCACTTCCACACCAGGGCGTCCAGTTGTCAGTGCAGGTCCCCATGGGATCTTTTCACCCCTCTGCACTGTGACCTGAAACATCTGAGCTGGTGGGTGCCCTTCAGCTTGGATCTCTGAATGGCTGTGATGAGCAGAATCCCCTGCAGAGTTTCACTGGATAGAGAGCCCAAATGAGGGACAAACCTTTGTTTTTTAAGCCACTGAGATTTTGACTATTTGTTACTACAGCATAACTTAGCTTCTCCTGGCTGGTATGACTGATCAAGAGCCTATGCCTCTTGACTATAGCCATGGAACTGCTGAGGGCCACCCTGTGTGAAGGCCGAACCTCCTGGCTCCACTTGTTGCTAGGTGTGGTCTTACGTAGTGTTGTTCAAGGGAATGTGAGTGGAAGGGATATATATAGCTCCCTGCCACTCCCCTGTAGCTGGCTGGAATGCAGACATCATGGTAAGTCATCTCGGTCACTGTGGACCAAAGCAGCTCTTTACAGAGGAAAGAGCATCGGAGCAGAAGGAGTCTGCATGCCTGATGTCATGGAGCTACCATTCCAGTCCAAACTGCTTCTTATGTTCACACTGTTATTTTACTTTGTTGTTATTTTGGGTTTCTGTTTCAGTAGTTAAACCTGGATTCCAGTTTATATAATTGGAACATATATGAAGTATTTACTATGAGCCAGCTTCTATGGAAACAGTTTCATATGCATCTCTTAAAAGCCTCAGAGCAATCTTGTGAGGTTGGGGTATTATTGCCATTTCTGGAAAAGGTTAGAGAGGTTTAGCAAATCATTCATACAAAGATTAAGTGGAGAAGCCAGGGTTCAAATCCAAGTTTGCTGGATTTCATGGCCTATACATGACCACTAAGCACCACTGTCTCCTTTGGTGACCACTGCGCGTGCTGTGGGAAGCAAAACTGTCCCCACCCCAGCTTGTTAAGATAGGGTCTGTAAGGAAGAACCCAGGCCTGATTCTGTTTATTTCTAGCTGGGAGTTTCTCGGCTGGATGAAGCACCTGACTCCCTCCGAGTTTCACATTTCGGCACCCCCTGTATCCTCCTATTATTTTTAAGCTCCGACTTCTGGCAAGGGAAGGGCAGAGCAGGGGACAGCGGCTGCTCACCCTGCAGTAGTATTCGGTCTTCTGCCGGGTGTAATTGGTGAACTTGGCAAAGATGCTCTGACCACTGCCAAGAGTGGTCTGGAAGTGGATGGGCTTTTCAGGCAGTGCTGGCGTGGCCTTCAAATTGAGCTCATACAGGTAGTAACCCAAATCACTGTTGTGCAGTGTTAGTCTCCCAAAGGTTTCTCCAGCTCTCAGGGGCTGGAATTCAAATGAGAATATTCCCTGCAAGAGAAGACAGAGGCTCCTGTGATGCCGAGAGTCCAACCCATTACTACCCAGTGACCTCAGAGTAGGTTGGTGGCAGAAATGGTGCTTTATATTTATAGCAAATGCTCACACTGATCTTGAGCCCAGGGAATCTCTGTCCAACTTTTGGAAGCAAAAAACTTTTGCTTCCCTGTACCCTTTCTAGTTTTCCCTAGAAATACCCTAGAGTTATTTATGTTTCTGGAATCTCTTTGAATCTATGAGGTATTAGATCTTCTCTTGAGAAGCTTGCTTATGGAGATGGGGGTGAGTGTTGCCAGCAGGAGGGCTGAAGTCAGCAGCAACTTCTTTGCTCATAGCCGATCTCAAAACAGCTTCCTGGGTTCTACTTTCATTTGGAAAGATTTTTCTCCTTCCTCTATTATTGCCCATGGCAAAACAAAACAAGAACCAAAGAGTGTGGCTTATGAACTTGGCTAAATAGGGGCACCTGGGTGGCTCAGTGATTGAGCGTCTGCCTTCAGCTCAGGGTGTGATCCCTGGGGTCCTGGGATTGAGTCCTGCATCAGGCTCCCTGCAGGGAGGGAGCAGGGAGCCTGCTTCTCCCTCTACCTATGTCTCTGTCTCTCTCTGTGTCTCTCATGAATAAATAAATAAAATCTTAAAAAAAGGAACTTGGCTAAATAAATAATATCTACTTTGGTGGAATAGTATATATAGCCATTAAAAAGGAAGAGGCAGAGCTATAACCATTGCCATGAAAGGTGTTGATGATATTGTAAGTGAAAGGAAGGATGTTCCATACATGTATATGAGGCATGTGCCCATATCTATGGAGAAGAATATGTCTATGCAAGTATAGAAAAGAGTAAGGATGTATATCAAATTGTTAACAGTAGTTATCTTAGGCTGAGGGAAATGGGATTTGAGGACTTTCACTTTCTATTCCATATACTTTTATATAGTTAAAATCTTGTTTTTACCATGAGTAGGTATCATTTCTTTTAAAAAAAGAATTAGTTTTTCTCATTGAAAAATAGCATAAAAAGAGGATATCATTAAAGTTGTAGATGTTTAACAGAGAAGAATATAGTATACAAATTTAGATGATTTTACAATTAAAAGAATTAGATGAAGATGGACAAATGTATAAAAGATAAAACTTACAAAACCAGACTCAGTAGATAAAGAAAACCTAGGTAGTTTTGTAACCATTAAAGACATTTAACCAATAGTAAAAAAGTTTTCCTTTAACAAAATTCCAGGATCCTAAAGATTTACTTGTAAGTTCTATTAGACAATCTAAGAATTCCACACATTCTCCCAAAGAAGAGAAAAAGAACATGATTTTGATACCAAAATCCAACAAGGCTAATAGGAGAAAAGAAAATTGGATGCCAGTTTTTCTGAGCATACACACAAAGTGCCCAATACAAATGTTAATCCCGGCAGCCTGGGTGGCTCAGCCGTTTAGCGCCGCCTTCACGCCCAGGGTGTGATCCAGGAGACCCATCAATGGGATCGATGTCCGGCTCCCTGCGTGGAACTGGCTTCTCCTTCTGCCTGTGTCTCTGCCTCTCTCTCTCCTTGTGTCT
This sequence comes from Canis lupus dingo, assembly GCF_003254725.2. NCBI lineage: Eukaryota > Metazoa > Chordata > Mammalia > Carnivora > Canidae > Canis > Canis lupus. The sequence continues at coordinate 76,899,070 of NC_064247.1, forward strand.
CTCATGAATAAATAAATAAAATCTTAAAAAAATGCAAATGTTAATCCAACTGAATATAGCAATATATAAAGAAGAAAATGTTCTATGATGAAGTTGGGTTTATTCCATGAATGAAAAGTTTAATATTAGAATAACCAATCAGTTGCCACATTGACAAATTAAAAGTAGAACAATGATTTGAACATCTCAATAGATGCAGTAAAGGCATTTGATAAAACTCTACATCCACTCAAGGAGTTTTTTTTTTTTTTTTAAAGCTCTTAGCAAACTAAGAATAAAGGGACATCCTTAATTTGATAAAGGGTATCTATTAGAAACCTAAAATAAACATAATAAATGGTGAAACTTGGAAAGCTTTCCCTTCAAGATTAGGAGCAAGAGAAGGATGCTTTCTATTACCTTTCTAGTCAACATTGTTTTTCACATCCTAGATAGCCCTACAAGGCATGAAAAGGAAATTAAAGGAAGAAGTTTATAATGGAAGAAACAAAATTGTATGTATGTACAGGTGATATGATTGTACATGTAGAGAATTAAAAAAAATCTATAATTGAAATTATTGATAAATGAATTATTTAAGGTGGTTGGGTACAAAGTCAATATTTAAAAAGTTAAAAATTGAATGACCCTATGATCCTGCAATCACACTACAGGGATTTACCCAAAGAATACAATACATGCACCCTAATGTTTATTGCAATATTATTTACAATAGCCAAGATATGGAAACAGCCCAATTGATGAATGGATAAAGACGTGGTATATATAGTCAATGGAATATTGCTCAGCCATCAAAAAGAATGAAGCCTTGCTATTTCCAATGACATGGGATGGATCTAGAGAGTATAATGCTAAGCAACATAAGCCAATTAGAGAAAGACAAATACCATATGATTTCATGCATATGTGGAATTTAAGAAACAAATGAGCAAAGGAAAAGAAAGAGAGACAGATCAAGAAACAGACAATTATAGAGAACAAACTGAAAGTTACCAGAGGGGAGGTGGGTAGGGTGATGGGTGAAACAGGTGATGGGGATTAAGGAGTACACTTGTGATAAGCACCAAGTGATGCATGGGATTTCTAAATCACTATATTGTACACCTGAAACTAATATAACACTGTATGCTAACTAACTGGAATTAAAACAAAAACTTAAAAAGCCAAAAACTAAAGGCCAAGTCAATATACAAAAGTCTCTAATATTATTACAATCTTGCAACAAATAGAAAACAAAATTTTGAAAAGATACCATTTACAATAGTATCAACATATATAAAACCTAGAAATAAATCTGACAAATAATAAGGCCTCTACATAGAAAATTTAAAAAATATTATTGAGAAAAATTAAATAAGACTTCGATAAATGCAGATCTGCTCATGGATTGAAGATCTCAATAGTGTAAAGATTGGAATTCTGTCTGTGACAGATATGCCCCCAGTGGTTCCCACATCTTGCCATTCACGGTCTTGTTTCTTCCTCTCCCATGTTGTGCCAGGGCTGGTCTGTGTGACCGCTAGTATATGGCAAAGAGATGGCATATCACTTCTGAGATTAAGAGGAAAAGACTGTGGTTTCTGTCTTGTGCACATTCTTCCTCGTTTGCTGTCTCATTTTCTCTCAGATCACTTGTTCTAGGGGAAGCAAGCTATCGTGTAGAAAGCTGCTTTAGGGAGAAGTATATATAATGAGGACCTGAAGCTTTCAGCCAACAGCCAGCAAAGAACAAAGACCTTTCCAAAAACCACACGAAAGAGTTTGGAAGCAGGTTATCCAGCCCCAATCAAGCCTTTGACTGGGAGTCCTGCAGACAACTAACTGCATCCTCATGAAAGAGCCTGTGCCCAAACTACCCAGCTAAGCTGCTGCTCTTGGATCCTTTTATGTATGTATGTATGTATGTATGTATGTATGTATGTATGTATGTATTTATTTAACGCTTGGATTCTTGATTCTCAGAAACTGTGTAGATAATAAATGCTTGTGGTTTTAAGTTGCTAATTTTTCAAATAATTTTGAATCAACAGATAACTAATGCATTCTTAAAATAATACAATCAAAATCCTAACAGTTTATTTATTTATTTTTTTGGAGGAACATGATAAGCTGAGTTATATGGAAACGCAAAGAGCCAAAATAGCTAAAATACTCTTGAAGAACAAGAATGTAAGAGATTATCAAGTCTTAATATAATGTCACCAGAAGGAATTATAATTTTAGTTTAACTAGTAATATAGCTTCAAAGTATTTAGAGCAAAAATATGACAGAACCACAAGGATAAACAGACAAATCTCCTATTACAATGGTGACTTTAAATACTCTCTTAAATCTGACCACACAAGTAGACCAAAATATCGGAGAATTAACACTGAAATGACAAACACGTGCTTTTAAAAAATAAATGGAGGGATCCCTGGGTGGCACAGCGGTTTGGCGCCTGCCTTTGGCCCAGGGCGCGATCCTGGAGACCCGGGATCGAATCCCACATCAGGCTCCTGGTGCATGGAGCCTGCTTCTCCCTCTGCCTATGTCTCTGCCTCTCTCTCTCTCTCTCTCTCTCTCTCTCTGTGACTATCATAAATAAATAAAAATTAAAAAAAAAAATAAATGGAGAGTTAAAAAAAAGATCATATATTGGGCCATCAAGCAAGTCTAAACAAATTCTAGAGGACTGAAATAATATGGAATATCTTCCCTGACCACAAAATAATTTAAAAAGCAACACGTAGAAAAATCCATGTTTGGAAATTAAGAAACACTTATAATAACCCACAAGTCAAATAAAAATGAAGGTCAGAACATTTTTGAACTTATTGCTAAAAAAATGCTACATATAATATAAAAATTTGCATACTGTGGCTAAAGCAGCACTTGTAATCCTAATGTGTGTATGGGAAAATAAAGATGACTAGAAGTAAATGCACTTAACATTCATCTTAGAAATTAGATAAAACACTAGTAACCCAGAGTAAGCAGAAAGAAGAAAATAATTAAAAGCAGAAATCAAGCAACTAGAAAACAAACGTACAATAAAGAGTACCAACAAAACCATAAGATGCCTTTTTGAATATAACACTGAGAAACCTCTAACAAGACTGATCAAGACATAGAAGGCACAATAACCAATATTAGAAATGAAAAAAGGATGTCACATAGAAGAGGTAGTAAGAGGACATTAGCAATGTTATGCCAATATTTTGAATATATGGAGGTAACAGGCATGCTCTTGTTACTGATTCAGGAAGAAACAGAAAATCTAAATAGTTGAATAACTCACAAAAAGAATCAAATCAGTAGCAGACAATCTTCCCCGAAAGAAAACACCAGGGCTCAGTGGCTTCATCTGTGAGTTCAAGGAAGACAAAATTTCAATCTTTTATAAAAACTCTTTCACGGAATAGAGAAAGCAGAGAAATCTTTTTCTTTTTCGCTAGCAGAACTGACACTCCAATTGGACAAAGACTACATACAAGTAAGGAAAACTGGTCCATTTCCACTCATGAGCACAGAGGCAGCTCTGCTACACAGCCTACTACCCAACTGAAGTCAATTCTGTTTGTAAAAAGGTAAATGAAGGGATCCCTGGGTGGCGCAGTGGTTTAGCGCCTGCCTTTGGCCCAGGGCGCGATCCTGGAGATCCGGGATCGAATCCCACGTCAGGCTCCCGGTGCATGGAGCCTGCTTCTCCCTCTGCCTGTGTCTCTGCCTCTCTCTCTCTCACTGTGTGCCTATCATAAAAAAAAAGGTAAATGAAGATCACAAGGAACTTTTAGTTTATCCTTAGTTTTCTCAGACTGGGAAACCTTTAAAAATCTGACAATGGCAAAAGTTGGTGACCTCTCATTACTGACTGGAGGTTATGATTGGCAGTTAAAGGCACACACACGCATGACCCAGTAATTCTCCTCCTAGGTGAAAACCATGGACATCAGGAAGGCACTTGTGCAGTGAAGTTCACAGCAGCATTTTTAATGGCAGCCAAACGCTGAAACCACACAGAGGTCCGGCTGCAGTAGAGTGGATATCCAAATGGTAGTATAGTCGTATGATGGAATATTCTGCAGCGATGGGGGATGAATGAACCTCCACTGCGTGTATCAACAGGATGACCATCATAACACATGATGTTGAGAAAAATTAAAGAATGCATATAGTACGATTTCTTTTGTATCAAGTACAAAAACAGGCCAATCTAAACCATTTGGCTTAAAAGCAAGAAATTATGACAAAATGACGACACTAGAAATTTTTAGGGGTGAGGGATCATACTATGAATGAAGATAGAGATTTCTGGGGTGGTGGTGGCAGTTTTTAATGTCCTGGCCTGGGGTTGGTTATACAGATATTACTGTATATTACAGATATACAGTAATTAAACAATTACTTTCGTAGTTGTTTAAGTAAACATGTTTTAGTATTTTGTATACATATATGTACAATTCATTATATATGTGAAATATGTACTTTTATGTGTAGATTGTATAATTCATGATGAAGAAAATAAAGGACATGGAGACTCTCTGAAGAACAAAATGGACTTTGGGTTCTGAAGGGGAAGGAAGAGCTCTAGTGAGCCCTGGGAAGAAGCAGGTAGGCTCAAGTTGGAGAAACAGAAGGGATTTTGATGGAATCTGGACAGCGAGAGTTTGCAGCCATACATCAAAAAGAGTCAATAGAAAGTTCATCTCCACATCAGCTCAGAATTCCAGGCCGTGTTTCCCCCACCAGTCATAGGATTTTTGTGCCATGTTCCTGAAGGGGTCTGGGCATAGGCAAGCATATGTATGAGACTGCACACGTGTTGTTCACTCGACATGCTGCTACTACGTTCTTTGCTTTCCTTTTTGCCCTGCATATTCCATGTTGCCTTTATAATTAGCAAAAAACAAAAATATTTTCAATTTGAACAAAGCAAGCAAGCATATGACAGAGGCAAGGGTTCCTAATTAAAAAGTCCCTTTGACACATCTGAGCCAGAGCTCTCGTGTGCCCGTGGGCGTGTGATGACTCAGGCATGAGGGGAAGAGGAAGATCAGGAGTGTCACTGAGGGATTGTCCCCCACTTCCCCAACCACTGTCAACCTCAAGGATGCAGAAGGCCACAGATCCAGAGGCCCTGTGGGCAGAGCCTCTGTCACAGATAGCAGGGGACCTCTGGGGGAGCCAGGGCTTACCTCAGAGTTGGCGGGCACCACGAACTGGGAAGGCAGGCTGATGTCAGGCACCCGGCAATCCGTGGAGAAGGTCACCGAATAGGGCAGAGGGTTCTCCACCTTGATGGAGGCTGACGTGCTCTGCCGCACAGGGCTCACCATCTCGATGGTTCTGATGACACCAGAAGGGATGACCCTGAAACTCACCATGTAGTATAAGAACTCACTGGTCACTTCGTTTCGGAAGATCACCTGGGTTCACAGGTAGAGGGGGAGCAAAAGGGGCAGAGGAGAGAGGTTAGTGGAGGGGCTCTGCTGTCTCATAGGTGCTTTCTCTCTCTTAGCATCGCCCAGGTTCGTGACGCATGGGTGCCTGGCTGACACCGGCTCTCCTGCCCGGTCTGCATCCCCATCCACCAGCCTTTCTCTTTGGGTGTTCTGCTCTGGTTCCTCCCAGGCCAGAGATGAGGAGACAGCCCAGGGTTTGCTCAGAAGAGGCTAGGGCAGCGCTGTCTAGTAGCGAAGGTGAAGGTGACCTGGCGGGGGGGTGGGGAGGGAAACACAGCTAGCTGACCCTGGAGAAGAAGGGACCTCCAGAGGTCCATGCTGTAGTGGGCTTCACTCCTGTGCCAGCTGCTGCTGGAATAGACGGTGATACCAGTGATGATAATGACAGCATCTAACATTTAATGAATGATTACTGAGTGCCAGGCACTAGGAGTACTTGCTTAATGTATACAGTTGGTAGGCAACATTATTTTTCCCCTTGCTATTTCCTTTCTTTCGTGGTCTTATTTTTGTTGTTGTTTTGTTTTGGTTTATTTTTATTTTTGTTTTTGTTTCAAGTCAAGGAAACTGAAATTGAACAGAGTTAAATATCTTGCCAAGGTCATGTGCAGAGAGAAGTGTCAGAGCCAGGATGTGAACAAGGTTGAATTACTCCAGAGCCCATGCTTGTGTCTGCAGTACATCGTCCCCTCACCCCTGTGACTGACACACTAAGCCGCTCACTTTTTTCTGTCCTTTTCCCTGGGTGATTGATGATGTGGGGTGTCTTCTCATGTGCTTATTGGTCATTCACACGTTACTTCTGTGAAGAAGCATCTATCTTAAACTCCTATGCCCCTTTTAATACTTTGAGTTGTGTATCTATTATTACATGGGAATAGTTCCTTCCATATGTCACTTTTGCCTTTCAACCTCTTCCTGTATTTAGCTTTAGAGTGCTTCTGGCACCTGTGTCTTTTACTTGGAGTGTTTATTCTTTTACATTTAAAATAATTCTTTCTTTCTTTGGGGTGAAGTCTGCCTACTTGCTAGTTGTTTCCATTTGTCTTATTTATTTGTTTGCTTGCTTATTTACTTATTTGTTTCTGTTGTTCCTTTCCTATCTTCTTTTGGAATTATATACAGTCTTTTGGAATATATTGTATTTCTTGTACTGGCTTCTTAGCTATATACTTTTTTTAGAGATTTTTTTTTTTTAAGAGAGAGAGAGAGCGAGAGCTAGAGAGAGAGTGTGAGCACAAGCATATGTGTGAGCATGGGGGGTGGGGTGTAGGTAGAGAGAGAGAGAGAATCTTAAGTGGGCTTCATGTCCAGCAGGGAGCCCAAGGCAGGGCTCGATCTCATGACCCTGAGATCATGACCTGAGCCGAAATCAAGAGTTAGATGCTTAACTAACTGAGCCACCCAGGTGCCTCTAAATATTTTATTTTATTTTACTTATTATTTTTTTAAGATTTTATTTTTTAAGTAATTTTTATACCCGATGTGGAGCCTGAACGCTCAACCCTGAGATCAAGAGTTGCATGCTCCACTGACCAAGCCAGCCAGGCACCCCTATATTTTTTAATAATAGATTTTTTTAGTGGTTGTTCTAGAGCTGACAATATGAAGTTTTAACTTGTCAAATTTATTTAAAGTCAGTATTTTATCACTTCCCACTTTATAACTGATCCTTACGCTTTCTATTCACACTTCCAACCTGGCAAATGTATTGACCTTACTATAGTATAATCTCATTGACCTAACAACTCCATCTTTTGTACTTTTGTTGTCATATCTTTTACTTCTACATACATAAGAACACTCACCTTACAATGTTACTATGTTTGTGATCAAATGTTGTCATTTTAAGAAAGTTCTAAGAAGCAGCAGCATATATGTTATATATATATATTATTTATATAGTATATACTTGCTTATTAATCATTTTGAGTGCTCCCTTTCCTTCCAATAGACCTAAATTTCTGTCTGGTATTATTTTCCCACTATCTGAAGAATATGTATTAGTATGTTGTCCAGTGATGCAAGTCTGTTGCAGTGACTTCTCTCATGTTCTTTTATCTGAAATTATTTCTGTTTTAAAGGATATTTTCAATAAGTGAAGAATTCTGGGCTGATAGAATTCAGCATTTTGCAGATGGCTTCCCCTATATAAGAGAAGTCAGGGGTCATTTTAATTACTGTCCCCTGTATAACAGATTTATTTATATCTGATTGTTTCAAGCTTTTCTCTTTATCTTTGGTTCTTAGCAGTTTTACTCCGATGGGCACAGAAATGATTTTTTTTTTTTGTATATCATGGTTTTCCTTATGTTTCTCCTGCTTGAGGTTTGCCATGTTTCTTGTATCTTAAATATATATATTCTACAAATCAAATCAGGGAAGTTTCAGATTTTTTTTTTCTGAATAGTTTTCTGTCCCATTCTCACTTTCTTCTCTGCTGGGACTCATATTACTTATGTATTAGAAAATTTTATATTTTTTCACAGGTTCTTGATGCTCTGGTTCTTTTTATTCAATCTGCTGTTAGCACATCCAGTGACATTTTAATTTCAGCCTATTGTAGTTTTCAATTCTAGAATATCCATTTGGTTCTTTTTTTTATAGTTTCCATTTCTCTGCTCAGATTCCTTATCTGTCCATATTTATTTGAAATACCGTCTTTCAGTTCTGAATATGTTTATAATAGTGCTTTGAGGTCTTTGTCTGCTAGATCCAATATCTAGCTCATCTTGGAGTCCATTTTCACTGAATGTATTTTTCTTGACTATGGGTCACATTTCCCTGTTTCATCATAAGTCTAGTAATTTCTGCTGGTGCACTGGACATTGCTGATGATCATTGTAAAGATTCTGGATTCTGTTATCTTCCTTGTAAGAGTGTTGATTTTTATTGTAGGAGGCAGTTCAATCCTTGATTTATTAACTTATCACCTTAAACTTGTGTGGGTTTGGTTAAATGCTTTATTAGAGCAGATCTGTAGATAGCTCAAGGTGTTTCTCAAGACTTTCCAACTTGGTGGGATTCAATCTCTAAATTTTGTCCTTCCTGCATATCTTGCAGATACTTAGTTTTAGGCTTTTTAAGTCCCAAAAGGACTTATCCTAAGGGCATGGTCCATTCTTCTGGTCTTGCTGGTATTTCATCTAGGTTCCTAGGATGTTAATGAGATGTTAATGCAATCTCTTCACTCTGGCTGGGCCAAATTTCCAATGTTCCCCAGCATTGATTAATGTAGCTTTGTCCCTTTATCAATCTCTTTTGGAAGCTGCTCTCTGATAAATCTCATGTAGTCATCTTGTGCATGTGCAGGACAACTTTCAGCCAAAGACTTTGAAGGAAACTCCCATACAGACTTTTGTCTCTTTTCCCCCCAGCACCCTGCCACTCCATGCACTGCTCCCTCTGCTACTCTCACACTCTGTAGACACCAGCTATTTCAGTCGCACCAAACTCTGATTTCTGCGCTGTCAGTTCACTGGGGCAGCTGTGCTAACTCACTGCGCTGTAGTCAGGAAACTGTCCCTTGGCAGAGATCCAGGACAATTATGGAGATTCATCTCATTAGTTTTTCTTCTCTTTGATGGATTGCAGTCTTGTGCTGCATGTTGTTAATGCCTGAGAAGACTTGCCTCAGATATTTTGTCCAGTTTTATAGACATTTATGGTGGGAAGAGTAGTTACCCCATCATAATCAGAAGTGCTTTTGTTTTTTTTTATTTTTTTTTTTTATTTATAATAGTCACAGAGAGAGAGAGAGAGAGACAGAGACACAGGCAGAGGGAGAAGCAGGCTCCATGCACTGGGAGCCCGACGTGGGATTTGATCCCGGGTCTCCAGGATCGCGCCCTGGGCCAAAGGCAGGCGCCAAACCGCTGCGCCACCCAGGGATCCCCCAGAAGTGCTTTTGATTAAAAAAACCTTTTTGTTGTTTATTTTAATGCATATTATTTTAAAGAGACTCTGATCTGGGTTCACCGTCATTTTTACTTAACACTTTAAAACATATATTTACTTATATTTTTCTGTTCACATGTACAGTTTATGACTATCTCTGTTCTTTCCTTACCCTTCTGATGAATGAAAAAACACCTTTCATTGCCCCATTTGCTTCCCACTGAAAGAGAAAAAAATTTTCATTGCCTTATTTTATTCCTTCCCTTGCTATTTCCTATATTGAGGTCATTTGAAATATTCATTTCAGATTGCTTTTCAAAAGTTATTTGGAATTACCTGTCAAATGAATTTTGATTCTTTGTTTAGTGTATCCTTATGTTTTCCTTTTGAATTCACTTACTTATTTAAAAATTTTTTCTAATTAAAAAACTTTTAATTTTACAGTACTTTTTAAAAAAGGGATTCTATGTATGGGTAGGTTACTTTGAGTCCTTGCATGTTTAAAAATGTCTTTATTTGCCCTTGTAATTGTTTTGTTTGGAAAAAGTTCTATATTGAAAATTACTCTGAATTATGTGAATAGCTTAGTCCACTTCCTTCTTTTTTTATAGACTGAGTGAGCATGTATGTGTGCACATGTGAGGGGGGGCAGAGGGAGAAGGAGAGAGAGAATCTTAAGCAGGCTTGAGGCTCCACGCTCAGTGCGGAGCCCAATGCAGAGCCCAAGCTCATTATCCTGAGATCATGACTTGAGCCAAAATTAAGAGTCAGACCCTTATCCTGCTGAGCCACCCAGGAGCCCCTCCACTCTTTCTTGCATTCAGCATTGCCATGAGAAATCTGATGTTACCATTATTATTTCCTTTTACTTTATCTAGAAACATTTAGGAATTTCTTTTTTATCCCAGTTTTCTACAATTTTGTTCTTATGTATTTAGATTCTTAGTTTGTTCTCTATCATTAAGAGTCTCTTATGGAAAAAAAAAAGAGTCTCTTATGGGTGACGGGCACTGAGGGGGGCACTTGACAGGATGAGCACTGGGTGTTATTCTGTATCTTGGTAAATTGAACACCAATAAAAAATAAATTTATTAAAAAAAGAGTCTCTTATGGCTTGTTTCCCTCTCTTCTTTTTTGCTTTTCCCTCTCCCCATATGTTCACCTGTTTTCTTTCTTAAATTCCACATATAAGTGAGATTATATGGTATTTGTATTTCTCTGACTGACTTATTTCACTTAGTATAGTACTCTCTAGCTCCATCCACTTCATTGCAAATGGCAAGATTTTATTCTTTTTGATGGCCGGGTAATATTCCATTGTTTATATTACCTCTTCTTTATCCATCTCCTCTTTATACATTCATCAGTTAATGGACATTTGGGTTCTCTCCATACTTTGGCTATTATTGATGATCTGCCATCAACATTGGGGTGCATGTACCCCTTTGGATCTGTATTTCTGTATCCTTTGGGAACATACCTAGTAATCCAATAGCTGGATCATAGGGTAGTTCTATTGTTAACTTTTCAAGGAACCTCTATACTGTTCTTCAGAGTGACTGCACCAGCTTGCATTCCCAGCAACAGTGCAAGAGGGTTTCCCTTTCTCCACATCCTCACCAATACCTGTTTCTTGTGCTGTTAATTTTAGCCATTCTGACAGTTGTGAGGTAGTATCTCATCATTGTTTGACTTGTATTTCCCTGATGATGAGTGATGTTGAACATCTTTTCATGTGTCTGTAAGCCATCTGGATGTCTTCTTTGGAAAAGAAGTCTCTTCTTCTTCCCATTTTTAAACTGGATTATTTGTTTTTTAGGTGTTGAGTTTCTTAGTAGGTGGATATTAGAACTTTTTGATTTATATTTTATGTCTCACATTTCCTTTCATTCTTCTTTTGAAACATCTTTATTGAGATGCAATTCACATACCATATAATCCACTCATTTAAAAGTGTACAATTTAGTGGTTTTTAGTATAGTCACAAAGTGGTACAAATATCACCACAATCAATTTTAGGCCATTTTCATCACTCTGAAAAGAAACTCTGTCCATTACCAATCACTCCCCATTTCATCCTAACCCATTCACTCTAGCCCTAGGCACCACTAATGTACTTTTTCTTTCTATAGAGCTGCCTAATGAATTTGGACATTTCATATAAGAGAAATCATACAACATGGGCATTTGTGACTGGCTCTGTTCAGCTACCATGTTTTTTTAAAGATTTTTTTATTTCTATTTTTTACATTTTTAAATTTAAATTCAATTTGCCAACATATAGTATAACACCCAGTGCTCATCCTATCAAGTGCCCTCCTTAGTGCCCGTCACTCTGTTACCTCATCCACCCACCCATCTCTCCTTCCGCAACCCTTTGTTTTCCAGAGTTAGGAGTCTCTTGTGGTTTGTCTTCCTCTCTAATTTTTCCCACTTAGTTCCCCTCCTTCCCTTATAATCCCTTTCACTATTTCTTATATTCCTTATATGGGTGAAACCACATGATGACTGTCCTTCTGCAGTTGACTTATTTCATTCAGCATTACACCCTCCAGTTCCATCCATGTTGAAGCAAATGGTGGGTATTCATCTTTTCTGATGGCTGAGTAATATTCCATTTTGGTGTGTGTGTGTGTGTGTGTGTATATATACACACACACATATTGCATCTTCTTTATCCATTCATCTGTCAAGGACATTGTGGTTCCTTCCACATTGTGGACATTCCTGCTGTGAACATTGGGGTGCAGGTGTCCTGGCATTTCACTACATCAGTATCTTTGGGGTAAATACCTAGTAGCACAATTTCTGAGTCATAGGGTAGCTCTAATTTTAACTTCTTGAGGAAACTTCACACTGTTTTCTGGAGTGGCTGTACCAGTTTGCATTCCTACCAACAGTGCAAGAGAATTCTCCTTTTTCGCACATCCTCTCCAACATTTGTCTTGTTAATTTTCCCCATTCTCACTGGTGTGAGGTGGTATCTCATTGTGCTTTTGATTTGTATTTTCCTGATGGCAAGTGATGTGGAGCATTTTTTCATGTGCTTGTTGGCCACGTGTATGTCTTCTTTGGAGAAATTTCTGTTCATGTCTTCTGCCCATTTCATGACTGGATTGTTTCTTGGTTGTTGAGTTTGATAAGTTCTTTTTTTTTTTTGATACGTTCTTTATAGATCTTGAATACTATCCCTTTATCTGATATGTCATTTGCAAATATCTTCTCCCATTCTGTAGGTTGTCTTTTAATTTTGTTCACAGTTTCTTTTGCTGTGCAGAAGCTTTTTATCTTGATTAAATATCAATAGTTCATTTTTGCTTTTGTTTCCTTTGCCTTCATAGATGTATCTTGCAAGAAGTTACTGTGGCCAAGTTCAGAAAGATTGTTGCCTGTGTTCTCCTCTAGGATTTTGATGGATTCTTGTCTCACATTTAGATCTTTCAACCATTTTGAGTTTATTTTTGTGTTTGGTATAAGAGAATGGTCCATTTTCATTCTTGTGCATGTGGCTGTCCAATTTTCTCAACACCATTTATTGAAGAGACTGTCCTTTTTCCAGTGGATATTCTTTCCTGCTTTGCCGAATATTATTTGACCACAGAGTTGAGTGCCCATTTCTGGGTTCTTTATTCTGTTCCATGGATCTATGTGTCTGTTTTTGTGCCAGTACTGTACTGATCACAGCTTTGTAATAAAGCTTGAAGTCAGGCATTGTGATGCCCCGGCATTGGTTTTCTTTTTCAATATTCTTCTGGCTATTCAGGATCTTTTCTGATTCCATACAAATCTTAAGATTATTTGTTCCAACTCTGTGAAGAAAGTCCATGGTATTTTGATAGGGATTGCATTGAACGTGTAAATTGCCCTGGGTAGCATAGACATTTTCACAATATTTATTCTTCCAATCCATGAGCATGGAATGTTTTTCCATCTCTTCCTTAATTTCTTTCAGAAGTGTTCTGTAGTTTTTAGGGTATAGATCCTTTACCTCTTTGGTTAGGTTTATTCCGAGCTAGCATGTTTTCAAGGTTACCCATGTGTTGCATGTATTAGCACTTCATTTCCATTTCTTTTTAGTGCCAAATGATATTCACTGTATTTATCCATTTGGATTGATGCACATTTGGTTCATTTCCATTTTTTGATTCTTATGAATAATGCTGCTATGAACAGTTATGTACAGGTTCTTGTGTGGACATATGTTTTCATTTTTCCTGGGTATATACCTCGGAGTGAAACGACTGAGTCACATGGCAACTCTGTGTTTAATCATTTAAGGAATGCCAGACTGCTTTCTACAGCAGCTGCACCATTTACACTCCTGCCAGCAATGCAGGAGGGACCCAATGTCTCTACACCTTCTCCAGCACTTATTATTTCCTTCCATTCTTGCCATTTTTCTGTGATCATGTGTTAAAGTCTGTGCTATTACCCAGCTCTATCTTCTAACTTCCTAGTAATCTCTTCAGAGTTCATTATACTACTCAGCCTTCCTCTATGGTTTTCTATTATAAACATTCAATTTGTTTTTAAATTTCCCGGGTCTTTAATTGATTGTTTTCCACAGTAGCCTGTTCTATAATGGATAGGATTATCTGCGTTTATTCCTTTGAGGATATTAATAATATTCATTAAAAATCTTTTGTTTGCTGGGATCCCTGGGTGGCTCAGTGGTTTAGCGCCTGCCTTTAGCCCAGGGCGTGATCCTGGAGTCCTGGGATCGAGTCCCACGTCGGGCTCCCGGCATGGAGCCTGCTTCTCCCTCTGCCTGTGTCTCTGCCTCTCTCTCTCTCTCTCTATGTCTATCATAAATAAATAAATCTTTTAAAAAAATCTTCTGTTTGCTTTAATAACTCCTTTATCTTAGGGGTTTCCTCTTTGCTGAGCTGGTATTTTCTATTTATGGTGGCTTTTTTTTTTCTTCAGATGTTTCATGATATGTTGATTTTAAGGTTCTCTGTTAGCCTGTGAATGTGAACTGAGTGGAGCAACCTATCTCAGTGATTGTAGGAGAGGAGATGACCTCCTAATGCATAGGTTTTGCTAGTATCTCTTCTGGAGGAAAGATCCTAGGTTCTTTGTTTTTTCACTTTAAAATCTTTCCTCAGCTTTTTTCATCTTCATGATAGCTTCTAAAACTATCTATAAATGAGTAATTTCTATGTATTATCTATAAATGAGTAGTTTCCACATATTATCTTAAGCCTTAACCTCTCCTGTGAGCTACTGACCTATATATGCTCCTTTTCTTCAAAGCATGTATTTCATTTTGTAATTATACATTCACAGTACCATTGTTTGGTTAAGACCCTTCTTCCTTTATTGGACTGTGCATTCCATGAAAACAGAGACTGTGCCAATTTTTTATCATTGCTGTGTTGCCCGCATTTAGTATAGTATGTGGCATATGTGCTTACAGATGTTTGTTGAACTAATGAATGAATTAGGAGAAACAGTTCATGCATGAAAGACCCCATGGTATGTTGGAGCTGATAGCTCTGAGTTGAGTCCTGGCTCTGACATTACTAGCTATATATACTGGGTGTTCAGTACAATGTTGGCCACTATAAGCATTCAGAAAAAGGGATCTTTTCTCATTATTGTGGTCTGGTGTTTGCTGGCCTAGTGTTATATTCTGCTTAAGGATTTTCATGATTCTGCTGCCTTGAATGTTTGGCGTGTGTCTACATTATGGATGGAGGGCCCTGCATTTGGCTCCATCTTAAAGAGGCTGGGAATTCTGAAAGCCTTTTTGCCAGGTTACTAAATGGTGAGCCCAACAGGAGAAGGATAGGCTGACAGTGAGAGGACATCTTCACTCCCTAATACCAGGATCATCATCCTCAGGGGCAAACCTCCAGGGTCCCAGGGAAATGCCTTTAACGTGTGGATACCTTTGCACTGTATAGTCCCTCCTTGTGGGAAAAGAAGTTCAGCTTGTAGTCTTTCTTGGAGCCAGACAGTACATCAATGTAATCAAGGCCTTTTAGGGTGACGCTTAGGTCTGGCCTCTCTGGTTTCACCATTTCCACAATGACTCGGAATCTGGGGGAGCACAGTAGCACATGAAGAGAGGACAGAGAAAGTGAGACCATCTGCCCAAGGGAAAGAAGGAAAGGTGCTATATCTTTACTCTTGATTTTATGAAAAGCATGGGGGTCCAGGGTTCTGGTCTTCACTCTGTCTCTAACAGTATCAACAACTACCATTTATTGACACCTGTTATGTGCCCTGTTATGTGAAGTTAGAGCTGGTTCAGTGCTTTTCATGCATCACAGGCATTTAATCCTCACAGTGTCTGTAGGAGGTACATATAATTATCACCTCCTAATGAGGAAATAGAGGCCAAGAAGAGGAAACACACTTAGATAAACATGACTGGTTATGGGTAGAACCAGGATTCAAACTTAGGTCTGGGCCTTCATCTACTATGCTACCTGGCAGCTTTCAGTAAGTCTCTTCTTCTAGTCTTTAGCTCCTTCTCTGTAAAAGAAGGGGACAAACCTGCTTGTCCTCAAGCTTTTCTAACCCTCCTCTTCTATTCTACTTCCACTGCCAGTAAAGATCCAAGGGATGTCCTTCTCTGGCCAGTGGCTTAGGCAATAAAGTAGAGCACTCAATAATAACCACCATGATTCTCATTTTGGTAATAATAATAACAGCTAACATTTACTGAGCACTTATTTTGTGCCAGGCACTGGCCCAGGAGACTCAGGTAATCAACTATTCACAGATAGCACTGACTGCCTGGAAGCTTAGAGTTCAGGCAATGCCTGGCCACATCAGGGAACTTTGTCTCTGATACTTTCAGCCCCTCAGTGTCCTCTAGAGGTGCTGACCAGGGGAAGGGCCAGGCTAGACAGTGGAAGTCCTCTCTCCATCTTCTCCACTCTGACACTTTGCCCCAGTCCCTCACCTCTGGGGCTTGTTAAGCCAGTTGTTGATTGGCAGGAGTTCCATGTAGGGTGTCTTACAGGGTACTTCACGGTAGATATTTGCCACAGCTTTGGGGAGCTCAGAAACCCCATGCAGCATGTATAGCCAGCCAGTCCCATCTGGGAGGGGGAAGAAGAGGGTACCCTAAGGAGAAGAAACATGGTCAGAATGGCACAGAAGGTCCCTTATTATCTACCTCTTAGGCATAGTAATGACATAGGGTTAACAGAGCCCCTCACATAAGCATAATTCTTAGAAAGCAGCTTGGTAGTAGATTTTAAGAGTCATAAAAATGTTCATATGTATTTGAACCAGGAACCCGGCCCCAAGGAATTTAAGAGTCTCATCCTCTACCAATTGAGCCAGCCAGTGGTCTTACTCTAGGGAATTTAAAAATTCCTTCAGAGGAAAAAGGTGCACACACACACACACACACACACACACAAGCACACAGATATATTAAAACCATTTATAATATTGATGAAAATTTGGTAATAACTTTAATATTTATATTCAACAACTGGGGGATGTTAAGTAAATTATGGAACTCTCATTTAAAGAAATATTAGGTAATCATTAAACATGATTATCACAAAGACTATTTAGTTAAACAGAAAAATGCTCATGATATAATGTAAAGTGAAAATAAACAGAATGCAAAATTGGGTATGCTATGATGGCAGCTATGGTTATATCTGAATGAGGGTCGGTAGTGAAGATAGAAGAAAATAGTTCCCTTTTTTAGGGTGGAAGATTGTGGCTTCTTTCCTTTTCTATTTGTATTACAGCCACAATGATGGTATTTCTGCAATTAATCTAAATATTAATTGCTTGATCTTAGTCCAGGACTCTGTTCAAAACTGTGACCCTTGTTCCAACAGAATCCCCTATACATGAAAACATGTGCGTGCCAAGGGAAGCTTTGGACTCAATAATCTTCATGATTCCCTACTGTTCCAACATGATTCTTGGGGACCCCTCTCCTTTTAATATGCTCCGAGCTCCCAGACTCTGTCTCCTCACCTCTTTTGCACGACTCTCCCCTCCAACCACACAGAGGAACCACCATGGGTCAGGGGGGCCTCAGTCTACCTGATGTTTGCGGTTTTCCAAGTTCATGGTACGAGGTCTGTAGGTAATCTCATAGGGCTTGTTTTGCTGATGGGGCTCCAGGGTGATGAACTCAGGCCCCTCCCAGTGCTCGCCCTCAAAGATGGGGTGCAGATTCCAGGTCTGGTTGGTGCGGTTTGAAAGCATGATGGTCTGCGTGTGCTTGGAGCGAACCTGGCAGGTGAAATTCACTACCTGGAAGAGAGCAGGCATTTAAAGTAGGCAGTAGAATTTACAAGTGAGGAGTTCGAGGGAAGGTGCAGGCTGGAGTTACATATTTGGGAATTTCAGGGCATGGTGATTTTTTTTTAAGGCCAAGAAACTGGATGAGATTGTCAAGAAGTTAAGTGTTTTTAGGAAAAAGAAGAAATTTAATTCTTTATTGGCACACTCCAATGTTAAGAAAAATCAGAAGGGGAGATGAGAGGGAGCATCTAATAAGGTAGGTGGAAACCCAGGAAGGGGTGGTATCCTAGGAGCCATGTGGAGAAAGTGTTGGAAGGATCCACCTTCAAGGGACTTGTTCAAGGTTTCACATGCTATCAACAGGTCAACAGTTGAGAACTGACCAAATTTAGTAATGTGGACAGTGTGGCATTGGCGGTAAAGAGAGTCAAATATGTTAGAAGATAAGACCAATAGACCTGCAGCTGTGGTCAAGTGGATTCTGACCAAGGTGCAAAGGTATTTCAATGGAGGAAGGATAATCTTTTCAACAAATGGTACTGGAACAATTGGATATCCATATACAAAAAAATAAAATGAAAAGAATTTTGACCCTTATCTTGTACTATGTACAAAAATGAACTCTAAACAGATTGGAGATCTAAATATAAAATTTGTGTCCTGAATATATGAAGAACTCTCAAAACTCAATAGTAAGAAAACAAACAACTCAGTTAAAGATAGACAGAAAATTTGAACAGATACTTCAACGTAGATCATATATGGATGGCAAATAAATACCTGAAAAGATGCTCAACATCGTTAGTCATTAGTGAACTACAAATTAAAAAAACACAAGGAGACACCACTGCATATCTATTAGAATGGCTAAAATTAAAACAACTGACTGTACCAAGTATTGGCTAGAAGTGATATAAGTGGAAATGTCAGACATTGCTGGTAGAAATGTAATATGACACAACTACTTTGGAAAACAGTTTAGTAGGTTCTTTAAAAAAAGTAAATATATACTTGCTTTATGACCCAGCCATCCCACTCCTAGATATTTACCCAAAACAATGAAAGTATATGTACTTGCCAAGACTTGTACATACATTTTCATAGCATACTGACTGATTCCATTTACATAACACTCTTGAAATAATGGAAATATAGAGATGGAGATTAGGTGTCATTTTTACCATAAGCAGTTTTTTACCAAAAGTGGAACAGAGTCCACTCTTAGGTTTCTATGGACATGGTCAGCAGAGGGTTAATCCAAGGCCCCCTCTTTTTTTTTAATGAGAGGAGAGAAGGGTGTTTACCCTTTACTTACAGAGCTTGTAACAGAATTTGATCTAGCCAGAGAAGTCAGTGCAAGCTTCCTTGAGAATGTGATGCTTGAGTTGAGAGCTGAAGAGTGAATAGGAATTAACTAAATAAAGAAGGAAAATGAATATTGCAGTAGTGGGAATAGAATATGCAAAAGTCCTATGGCAGGGGTGGGGGAGCAGGTCTGAATGTTTGATGTTGGCACCGAGCACTGTTTGAACAGAGTCACTTGTTTCTAGAAGGCCTAGCTGAATTCACTCGTGGAGCTTGCTGGGCCCACTCTGACCACTGGCCCATCTGTGGGCAGCATCTACTGACCTCTTTTACTGCAGGTGGTCCCACGCAGACTCCAGATAGGGTTAGGCTCAGAGGACTGCCTCCCTGGATGAAGCAGAGCAAGTTTTTATAGAGACTTTCCTTGCCCACCTCAGTGGGATGGTAGGTCACTTCGAAGGAAACCTCCATGCCTGCGGTGATGTAGCCTTCTTCTGGGCGGATGGAGAAATGAGGCTCAAATTTTCTGACATCCCACTTAAACCTTTCCAAGACAAAGGAGACAAGAAAGACAGTTTACTAGTATCCTGGGGGGTCTCCTCAATGCTGCTGGTATCAACAGACTTTGCCTAGGCTTTTAGCTGAGAGGTATACTCCCTTGAACACTCCCTGGGACCTGGGGAAAAGATCTTCACTGGGTGCAGCAGAGGCTGGTAGGGACAAGAGCTAGGTCACCGCTGGGTAAGATGGCTTGGCTGCGTCTCAGACCTGAGCAGGGTGGGAAGTGGCTGCATCTTATCTTATTGTCCACAAGTGACTCATTGGGGAACAGGTGCATGAACATGCTAACACATGCGTGTTCAAGATCACACAGCTAGGAAGTGATTGTGCTAGGACTGGAACTCTCCTGAGACCGTGGCTATAAGCACCCCCTGCGCTTCCTCTCAGGTCAGATCCAGGAGGGCAGAGGGGATGCCCTCATGTGAGAGTTGTACTTGCTTTTTGTGAGAGCCCCATGTAGTCATCCCTCTGTGGGCCAGACAGGAGACAGAGGGTGGTGGTGCAGACCTGTGCTTCCAGCAGTAGGGCTGCCACACTGCATGCTCAGGGTGCTGTTCACCCTGAGGCCTGAATGAGGGTGCCCACTGCAGGTGTGCAGTGCCCACCCACATAGCCATGGTGGCATGCCTGAGTAATGACTGGGGTGGGCACCTGCTGGCCCGAGGGAAGAGTCTGGAAAGGAGAGCAGTCACAGATATATTTGGGTTCCAGTCCTGTCTTTCTCACTTCTGAGCTACGGGACCTCAGGTAAATCACCTGATCTCCTTGAGCCTCACCTTAATCTGTGAAATGAGGACAATATCATATCTTACAGGGGCCTGCCTGGGATAATTAAATGGGAGCTGATATGCAAGAATGCTCAGCACTGCACCTGCACAGCGTAAGTAATTGCTAAATGTATGACTTTGGTAAAGTAATCTCAGTTGTCTCATCTGTAAAATGAGATCAGCCATAGAACTGTCTGGGATTAACAGAGAGGAACCATGTAAAGGGCCTGTAACAGGCACCAAGCAAATGTTACTTATTACATTAATTTTAGTAATCCTGGCAGCAGCAATCACCCTAGCAGGGCCACTGTTGTCACATCTTGAGTGAGGGGAGGGGAAGGGAATAAAAATTTGGCCACACTTGCAAAACAAACATCCAGTTCAAGTCCAGGGCAAATTCAATGTCAGAGGGCTGTGCTCAGCCTTGGGGTGGGCACCCCACTCTCCTACCTCGCACCCACGTCACCCGTGTTCAACATAAGGATGCGACGCGTGGCTTGTGTCTGATACACGACTGGCCCGAAGGGGAGATGCTCCTGGTCCAGGGAGATCTCCAGGGCCTGGCAGCAGCCGCTGAGGAGGAAGAGGGGACGCAGGAGCCCCATACATTCCATGAACACCTCCTCAGAGAAGGGAGGGATGCGCTTCTTTGGGGCAAAGATGACTTCCAGCTTACAGACCTCTTTGGGCTTCAGGGAGATGTTGGAGAATGGTATCAAGGTGATGACCTGGACAAAACAACGAGACTCAGCCACTGAGGGCAGGGGTGTCTGAAGCTTCCATTCCTGGGTCTTGCTGTCAGGATGGCAACAGCCCAGGGGTCATATCCCTTTCTGCTCCCTCCTACTGGCGGGGTCACCTTTGGTAAGTAACTTAAGCTTTCTGTGACTTTCTCTACAGTGAAGATTTGGATCATCTGAATAAATGTGTGGCACACAATAGGCCTTCAATAAATGTTAATTCTCTCCAGCCCCTTGTAGCCAGTGACCCCTGCTCTCTGGTGGAGGAAATAGTAAGGTAAGAGGAAATAGAAAACACTCAGCTTTCTGGTGTCTTTCCAGAGCGCTCCCTGGACTCCCTGCAGCATGCTCCCTGGTGTGCTGTTTAAAATGCACATTCCCAGGTTCTACCCTGGGCCCACTGAATTTTGGGAGAATCTGGAACTCGCATCTTCAAAAGTGCCCTTACCCGTGTGTTCTAGAGTTTGAGAACTGCTGTTTAAATTCATCTGGCTTTCCCATCCCCCTTTGTCCTGGTAGGAATCAATCGAAATCAGCTTTAAGGAAGCTGAAGCCCCTTCCGTGCTTGCGCTGCCTGGGGTACAGGGTGCTGTGCAGTTGCCAGCAGTGGACCGGTGACGGTGTGAGTAACAGGTCACTTATCACCTGAAGAGGCAAAAGTGGCTCGGCCGATGGTCAGGGGCCTGGCCCAGCTGCACTGAGGACTCTGCCTTGGACAAATGAGGAAATGGAAGCAACGAGTCTGCCCTCCCTCTGGATGGCAGCCTGGGCCCTGACATGAGGGATGCCCACCAGCTCTCTTGCTCTGGCTAGCTCTCTCAGCCCATTTTCCCATATCTGGCAAGCCC
The DNA here is from genome assembly GCF_003254725.2 of Canis lupus dingo. Classification (NCBI taxonomy): domain Eukaryota; kingdom Metazoa; phylum Chordata; class Mammalia; order Carnivora; family Canidae; genus Canis; species Canis lupus. Next base: position 76,920,865 of record NC_064247.1, read on the forward strand.
CAAATGGTTTGCAGCACTTGTGCTATGCTGAATCACACCTAGATTTCCACAACCACAGACCCTTTGGAGCATATGTACCTGGGAGCATACTTCTCCCCAACCTGTCTGTCTGCAAGACATCTCTTCACTCTAAGCTTGGTACAGGCCTCCCTCCACCAGGAGGCCTTCCAACAGCCCGTGGCCATGCTCGAAATGGCCCTCTCCCAAGTCACACCCTGCCTCTGCAGTTTCTAGGCTGTTCTGGTGTTATTTCTGTGTCAGTGATCCCTGGAGACTGCAAACTCCATCAGACCACTCTGTCGTATTCATCTTTCTATGGACTAAATTGTGTCCCCCAAATTCATATGTGAGTAGTGCTCAGCCTTTAGGGTGTAATTAGGTTTATATGAGGTCATGAAAGTGGGATCCTCGTAATGGGACTAGAGCCCTTCCAAGAAGAGATGCCAGAGAGCTTGATTTCACTGTCTCTCTGCTGTGTGGGCATATGGCAAGACGGTGGTAGTCTGCAAGTGATTGTTTAGGGTGTGGGATTATGGGGAAAATGTTTTTCTTTTTTTAAAAAGATTTTATTTATTTATTCATGAGAGACACAGAGGGGGAGGCAGAGACATAGGCAGAGGGAGAAGCAGACTTCCTATGGGGAGTGTGATGTGGGACTCCATCCCAGGATCCCGGGGATCATGACCTGAGCTAAAGGCAGACACTACACCACTGAGCCACCCAGGCACCCCCAAAATGTTTTTCTTTATGAGCTTCCATATTTTTCAAATTTTCTACAGGATATATATACTCATAAGAATTCATATCTATTGAATCCATCCCTTTTTCTTTCACTCTGCTGCCTTTTGACGTATGCAGTTTCTCTAAGCCTTGATATCCTTATATGTAAAATGAGAATAATAAAAGTACTAGCTCTCTACTGTTTTTCTGAAGACATTCAGAGGTAGCACATGGGAAGCTCTTAGAATGGTCTGGCACACAGTAGGTGCACAAGAAGTGTGAGCTGTTAGTGTTGCTAGCACAGTCATCTGTATCATTGTGAAGCACAAAGAGCCCACCGGGAGCCCTGAGCACCAACCTTGGGTTCTTGGAGTTCTGGAATTGAGAACAGGACTGACTGGCTAAAGGTGAGCTGGGTGTGGCTGTTGTTCATGATGGAAACCGTTTTTTTCACAACCTGTCCTGGCAGGACAGCTCCTAACTTCACAATCCTATTGGCTGGATCTAGGATCGAAATCTGCAGAAAGAGATTGGAGAGGAGGGTTCTATCAATTACCCAGAAAAATAATGATCATGATCATCTACTCTGGTGAGGCAAGTGTGGTTCCTCTCTTTCAGTGTCCTGCCTTCTTCATACAGGTGGGCATTCATGCACCCAGTAAACATTCATGTGCAAAAACTACTCCCCAAGCAGCTCATTAAACAACTACATACTTTAAAAAAATATTTTATTTATTTATTAGAGAGAGACAGAGAGAGCGAGCAAGCATGCACAAGCTGCGGGGAGGGGCAGAGGGAGAAGCAGACACCCTGCTGAGCAGGGAGCCTGACTCAGGGCTATGTCCCAGGACCCTGGGCTCATGACTTGAGCCAAAGGCAGATACTAACTGACTGAGCCACCCAGTGCCCCAACAAATACATAATTATAACGGGGTCAAGAGTCATGAAGGAAAAGCTCAGGGTACCTTGAGAGTGCATACAGATGCTGAACTGGCTGGGGGTCCTGGGGAGGCCTCCCTGAGGAAGGCATGTCTACACTGCATGGAGAGCTAAAGGCAGGGTAGGATCTAGTCAGTTTGAGTCAGGGTGTCTGTGAGATTGGAGGACACCCGGAGCCAGGGGACACCCCGTGGCAAGGCCCTGAGTTGGAGGAGTGGCTCAGTCAAGGCCTGTGGCCAGGAAGGAGGGGCACACTGAGAAGACAGGCTTGGAGGTAGCCAGGGTTTATGCTGGGAGAAGTGGGAAGCCAGGGAAGCATGGAATGACCCGATCAAACGTGTATTTTGTGAATGCTCTGGCTTGTCACTCTGTGAAGACGGGCTGGAAGATGGCAGGAGAGAAAACTTTGAGGAGTGACAGTAGCTGACCATTCAGACTAGAATGGTGGCAGCACAGATGGACCAGCAGACACGCTTCCAAGTCCTTATAAGGCATTGATTGCAATGCTGGCCTGGATGGATCAAAATCAGGCTGGGCCTCGCCCACAGGACAGCACTGACTCACACTCAGCAGCACCCACTGGTCACTGTCATTTGATCACTCACTAAACTGCACACGCCCCTGCTCCTCAGCTTCATTTATATCCAGCCCACATGTTTCCATTCTCTCTAAAAAGCTGAGAGTCTCTAGCAACAGCCTGTGCTACTGGAGGGCAGAGAACATGTTTAAGTCATCTCCGGATTTCCCCCAAAGTACCTAGCACACGGTGGGTGCAGAATGAGTGAGTGATAGAACGAATAAGTGATATTGGAAGAGACCTCCACTCCTCTGGCTTGGGTGCAGACACACCAGGTGGCAATGTCCTGTAGTTCCTCTAGCTTGGTGGGAAGGCATCCAGGGGACACATCCCCTCCATCCCTCCCACATCTCTCTCTCTAAGTGGCTGCAATGTTCTATGCACTACCTGAGCATCTTGGAAGGCCAAAGTCTTCCAAAACCTTCTATTAAAAATGCAGATATACCCACCAAACAGACTCCTTAAATGTTTACGAGACACTGGGGAGAAAGGGATTAGCAGCAGGATTTTCATTAGGAGCTCCTACTTGGAAGAGATGCCCTCAAACAAATATAATCCTGGAATTTGTACCTGGCTCAGGAATATTAATCAGTGTGGCTTTAAGGAGAGATGTTTCACAATTGAAACGTATGTCTGCATACATATCCCAAACAAACTGCTATCCAAAACAAATTTTGCCTATTTTTTTTTCAAATCTTGCCTATTAAACCTGAAAACAAAACATGGCCTGATGTAAGAAAAGAAGGATGTGGTCAGGATTATACATCTGACAGTCCCAAAACAAACTTCTCCAAGAAAATGTTTCTCCGGTGCCTGTGATTAGTTGTAACCTATGAGACACGAAAGTTTGGTATTGAATAAGGTCTATGATTCACTTGAGTCAGATTTGACAGTTCATCTTTTGGAAGGGACTGGCTGGCCTCTGACAGAGGAGCTTGGGGGCTGGATATGGGGAGAGGGGAAGAAGAGTGGCCTCGGTGGCAGGGGGATAGGTGGCCGGGAGGGCAAAAAGGAGGATGCCAAGCCTGAGGATCTCCCCAACTGTCTCTTACCTTCATCTCGGTGCCTTTCCCTTTGATTTCAATTACTTGTTGTGAGAGCCCATTGATTTCAAAGGGGATGAGTTCTCGATAACTGATACTTTCTCGAGGATAAAAGGTGATTGGAATCTCCAGTGTCTTTCCCGGCTTGATCACATCAACACGGAAGTTCACCTCAAGGTGTGCGGTATTGGTGTAAAGACAGTCTAAGCTACAGAAAATCAGAAGGAAGGTGTGTAAATTAGAGGGTCCACATACTTCTTGTTTTCTCTACAAAGGAAGAGCATTGGCAGCACCAGCCTGTGCTCTTGGAGGTCAAAGACCAGAAAGACTGATTTTGTCCCCTTGGTTCTCTGAGCTGGGTACTGATAGTTTCCTGACCTGCTGCCCTAGAGTCACAGCATTTAAGGGCTGTGACTCAGCAGTGATCCAGCCCACACTGCCCTGGGCATAAAGTTACTTACCCCAAATCACACCCTGAAATCCTGGTAGAACCAACCCTCAAACTCAAAAGTGCCACAGCCCTTTGCTCAATGCTCTTTGCACTGAATTTGTCCTCTTTTTCTGGAAAATGCAGCTCATGGCTTTGTATCCTCTCATAAGAAGGACGTTTCCTGGGGTGCCTGCGTGGCTCAGTAGGTTAAATGTCTGACTCTTGATTTCAGTTCATGATCTCAGGGTTGTGAGATCGAGCCCTGTATCAGGCTCCATGCTGGGTGTGGAGCCTCCTTAAGATTCTTTCTCCTCGCCCTGCCGCTCCCCCTGTCCACCCCCCGCCCCCGCTTGCTCTTTCTCTCTCTGAAAAAGAAGAAGAGAAGAAGAAGAAAAGAAGAATAAAAGAGGGAGGAGGAGGAGGAGGGGAGGAGAAGAAGAAAGCACTTCCTAAGTAACTGGGTGGCAAAGCGCAGAGGAGTATGTGTTCTGAAGTCACACAGACAGGAGTTTGGATCCGGACTGTATCACTAACGAGCTATGAGATCTGAGAAAAGTTACTTGGCCTATTTGGGTCTCTGTTCCCTTATCAGTAAAGCTGAGACAGTGACAGCTACCTCATAGTTGTCGTGAGCATTAAAGGGAATACAGTGACCAAGTCAGTTGCTAAGCCGGGCACAGAGGAAATGTTCCACAAATGTTCTCATTATCACTAAGTGCTCAACTACACAGCATCTTCGAAGACCACATCCGCTCTGAAGACCATGGCCATGACCTCTGGCCCCTGGACCTCTCCATTACAACACTTCCTTGTCTGTCTTCCAGGTAGTTAGAGGAGTCCAGCTAGATCAATAAACCGCACTTAATGCCTTTGTGTAGGACTCCTATTGAATTAAATCATGCAGGAGAGTGCAGGTAGATAAGGTTTTTAATTAGCATTTCAAATCACATGACACTCTTGTAACTTACCCTTCAGGATGCTAACCATCATTATTACAGCAGCAGCGCGGATAACTGAGCATTTCCTATGTTCCAGGCACTGTTCTCAGTACTCTCTCTAGAGGAACTAATTTAATCCTCCTAATAGGCCCATGGGTGAGATGCTATTATTATCCGCCATCTCAGAGGAGGAGAGTTTAACCTTAGAACTTAGGCTTAGGGGATCCCTGGGTGGCTCAGTGGTTTAGCACCTGCCTTCGGCCCAGGACATGATCCTGGGGATCTGGGATCGAGTCCTGTGTTGGGCTTCCTGCATGGAGCCTGCTTCTCCCTCTGCCTGTGTCTCTGCCTCTCTCTCTCTCTCTCTGTGTCTTTCATGAATAAATAAATAAAAAATCTTAAAAAAAAAAAGAACTTAGGCTTAGAACTTAGGCCTATGCTATCTGGTACAGTAGCTACTAGACACATGTGGCTATTCAAATTTAAATCCAAATTAAGGGATCCCTGGGTGGCGCAGCGGTTTGGCGCCTGCCTTTGGCCCAGGGCGCGATCCTGGAGACCCGGGATCGAATCCCACGTCAGGCTCCCGGTGCATGGAGCCTGTTTCTCCCTCTGCCTGTGTCTCTGCCTCTCTCTCTCTCTCTCTCTCTCTCTCTCTCTGTGTGTGTGACTATCATAAATAAATAAAATTAAAAAAAAAAAATAAATCCAAATTAAAATGAATTAAAATTTAAAAAATTAAAAATCCAGTCCCTCAGTTGCATCAGGCACATTTTATGTGCTCTGCAGCCACGTGTAGTCACAGGTTGCCATATTAGACAGCACAGATATGTAACACTTCCAGTGTCCAGGAAAGTTCTATTGCATAGTACTAACCTAGAGAGCTTTGAGGAAACAGGTCTCTGGGTCAGCCTCTGGAAATCCTGTTTCAAAAGGTCTAGAATAAGGCCCAGAAACCTGGACTGGAATATTCTACACAGGGATGGTACAGAGACGCTGGATTTTAATCAGAAGACTTAGGCTTGGTATAGATCTGTTATTAACTGGAAAATAATGGGCTGAGAAATTCACTTTTTAACTCTTCAGACCTTGGCTTCCACATCTGTTATGTGAAGAAAATAAATGCAAGCCACTGAGCCTCTCGTCGAGTCATCTGGCATTGCCCTCCTCACTTAAAGAAGATTTTTAGCAGAAATCTGAATCATGGCTACCCAAGCATTAGTTATGGAGAAAAGAAACTTCAGATTCTGGCCCAACTGTCTTTGACTCTGTACCATAATCTTTCTTTTTCTGTTTTGGCAAGACTTCACCTTTAGGACCCACAAGGAGCTACAGAATCATCTGGAAGCTCTGGGAAGTCTGCTTACCTCATAGACGTTTCTTCCTTGTTGGTGACAACCAGGATTTGTTTGTATGGGGGCATCCCAGCTTGGTAGATGAAGCAGGTCCCAAAGTTGTAACTGGTGAAGGAGAAATGAACGGCTGGGCTCACAGCGCAGCCTGAGATGCTGCACATAAACATCGGGCCATGGCTTATCTGTGGGGAGAGAATGGCAGGCAGAGAGTGATTAGAAATGTGAACAAAGGCTCCTCAAGTCCTCAGGTGAAAGAGGAAAGCAGTTGGTGCTTCCCCCCATCCCCCTGCCAAAAACAAAACAAAACAAAAAAACCCCAAACAGGTCCGTGGACTTCATCGGCAGAGATTCTGACTCACAGGTTAGAAGGATGTTTCTAGCAGCAATGTCCACAATAGCTAAACTGTGGAAGGAGCCTCAGTGTCCATTGAAAGATGAATGGATAAAGAAGCTGTGGTCTATGTATACAATGGAATATTCCTCAGCCATTAGAAACAACAAATACCCACCATTTGCTTCAACGTGAATGGAACTGGAGGGTATTATGCTGAGTGAAATAAGTCAATTGGAGAAGGACAGACATTATATGGTCTCATTCATTTGGGGAATATAAATAATAGTGAAAGGGAATAAAGGGAAAGTAGAGAAAATGAGTGAAAATATCAGTGAGGGTGACAAAACATGAGAGACACCTAACTCTGGGAAATGAACAAGGGGTAGTGGAAGGGGAGGTGGGCAGGGGTTTGGGGTGACTGGGTGACAGGCACTGAGGGCAGCACTTGGAGGGATGAGCACTGGGTGTTATGCTATATGTTGGCAAAGTGAACTCCAATAAAAAAAAAACACTCAAAAAAAAAAAAAAAGAAGTTTGTTTATGTGAGGAAAGCAAATTGGGTGCTCTGAGATCAGATACTGCACTGGTTCCCGCAGTGATGACTCAGGTGGCAGGCAGAGGGGTGAAAGACACTGCTAGTTCCTGCCCCACATCTGCTTCCCAAGGGTTCCTTACTCATAGGGCTTGGGTTAGTTGCCAATGTGATTGGGTGAAAATACTTGAGTTCCTATCCTTCCTTGACACTATGTCATCAGACATAGTTCTGGTCATCAGGATATAAACACAAGAGGACAAGACCGGTATCCTATTTTGAATACAGAGGCAGTCTTGCTGGGAAAGTTCAGTTGGTTGGTTGTTGTTGTTTTTTTGGTTTGTTTTGCCTTCAGGCTCTTCCCTCTTATTTCCACTTTGAATGCAGACACAGGGCATCCAGGGAATGGCCATCTTGTGACCAGGAAAGGACAAGAATGAGGTCCAAGGCTCCAGTGTGAAGGGTGAAAAAGTACAAGATATAAAGAGCAATGGGTCATACCCGGATTCTCAGCAAGATGACACATGTGCCTGTTGGGATTTGAACTTAATTTGCTCTTCAGAAATTTTTATAAAATGAAATTTTGTAAGTTGATAATTGATTTAAAACAATATACCCACTATTCATCCTAAACGTCATTAGAATAAACATAACGGTCACTGCTACAAGTTTTCATTAATGACTTTACAGTTGAAAACAGTTTCTTACTTAAGGCTTTACAAATTAAAAAGAAAATTGAATTCAATTAGCCAACATATAGTGCATCATCAGTTTCAGATGCAGTGTTCAATACTGTATCAGTTGCATGTAACACCCAGTGCTAATCACATACGTGCCCTCCTTAATGCCCCAAGCAGTTACCCCATCTCCCTGCCCCCACCCCTCCAGTGACCTTCAGTGTGTTTCCCAGAGTTAAGAGTCTCTCATGGTTTGTCTCCCTCTCTGATGACTTCCCGTTCAGTTTTCCCTCCCTTCTCCTTGGATCCCCTTTGCTGTTTCTTATATTCCACATACAAGGGAAGCCATATGATAACTGTCATTCTCTGATTGACTTATTTCACTCAGCAGGATACCTCCAGTTCCATCTTTACTTAAGGCTTTTAAACTCTTTACATTTTGTGGCTGATTCCCTGAAAATGATTAAAATGGACCACCTTCAGCTTTTCTGCCAATTAGAGCAGGAAGGTCCTGTGACATGTGTAATATTTCTTTTTGCTGTAAGGCACAAAAGTTCTGAAAAAGATGGTTCTCAACAGGGATGGGCCCTTTCTGAGGTGGCGTGCCTGGCACTTGGCAGAGAAGATGGCTGTAACATTGCCCTTGAGTTCCAGGCCAGGAGTTTTACAGTTTTATTTTTTCTAATTGAAAAAAAAATTTTTTTTTGGACCGTGTTATGACTTCATGTCTAAGTTATGGACTGGCCAGCAACTGACCTTGGGTTCCAATTGTTGTAACCCTGGTTCCCTATCAGTTGCCTTCTCCTTGAGGATATGAATAAAGACAATGTCTCCTTGCTCTGTTGATTGTTGCTTTTGCTGTGCAAAAGCTTTTGAGTTTGAGGTAGTCCTGCTTCTTTATTTTTGTTGCCTGTGCATTTAGTATCATATCCAAACCAATGTCATGAAACTGTCCCCTGATGTTGTCTTCTAGTAGCTTTATAGTTTTAGGCCTTATGTTTAAGTCTTTCTTTTCTTGTAAAATTTTTATTTATTCATGAGAGACACACACACAGAGGCAGAGACCTAGGCAGAGGGAGAAGCAGGCTTCCTGTGGGGGACCTGATGTGAGACTTGATCTCAGGACCTCAGGGATCACGCCCTGAGCCAAAGGCAGATGCTCCACCACCGAGCCAGCCAGGAGTCCCTTATGTTTAAGTCTTTAATACATTTGCAGCTGACTTTTGGGCATGGTGTAAAAGGCTCAATTTCATTCTTTTGCATATGGATATCCAGTTTTGCCAGCACCATTTGTGGAAGAGACTATCCTTTCCCATTGTGCAGACTTGGCACCCTTGTCCAAGGTCAGTTGGCTGTATATGTGCGCATTTATTTCTGGGGTCTCTGTTCTGTTCCATTGAGAGTCAATGAGTCTGTCTCAAAGTTGGTATTTTACTATTTTGATTATGGTAGCTTTGTAATGTATTTTGAAATCAGCAAGTGGAATGTCTCTAGCCTTGTTCTTTTCCCTCAGGATTGATTCAGCTATTTGTGGTCTTTTGTGGCTTCATATGAATTATAGAATTATTTTTCTGTATTTGTAAAACAAATGCCATTGGTATTTTGATAGGGATTGCACTCAAACTATAGATGGCTTTGGGTAGTATGGACATTTTTACAATATTGGGGCTTCCCATCCCCAAACAAAAGATGTCTTTCCATTTGTTTGTCTTTAATTTCTTTCATTGATGTTTTGTAGTTTTCAACTTATAAGTCTTTTACCACTATAGTTTATTTCTGACAATTTAATCCTTTTCTGTGATATTGTAAATGAGATTGTTTTCCTAATTTTTTTCCAGATAGTTTCTTGTTAGTGTATAGAAAAGCAACTGATTTTTGTTTGTTGACTTTATGTCCTGCAACTCTACTGAATTATTTTATTAATTATAACAGATTTTTTTATTTAAAGATTTTATTTGTTTGATAGAGTACATGAACAGAGGGAGGGGCAGAGGGAGAAGGACAAGCAGGCTCCCCTTTGAGAGGTGAGCTTGATGTGGGACTCAGTCCCAGGACCCTGAGATCATGATCTGAGCCAAAGGCAGATACTTCACTGACTGAGCCACCCAGACGCCCCAATTCTAACAGATTTTTTTAAATGGAATCTTTTGGGTTTTCTGTAAATAAGATCATGTTGTTGGCACACAGGGACAATTTTACTTCTTTTCTGATTTGGATACCTTTTCTCTTTTTCTTGTCTAATTGCTCTGCTGAGGACTTCCAGAAGAGTGGGCATTCTTGCTTTGTTCCTGATTTTAAAGGAAAAGCTTTTAGCTTTTCACTGATGAGTATGATGTTAGCTCTGAGCTTTTCATATATGATCTTTATTATGTTGGAGTACTTTCCTTCTAATCCTAGTTTGTTCAGAGTCTTTGATGAATTTTGTCAAATGCTTTTTTGCCACTTCTACTGAGATAATCATATGATTTTTGTCCTTTATTTTGTTAATGTCAGATATCACATTAATTGATTTTTGTATGTTGAACCATCCTGGCATCTGAGTGATAAGTCCTACTTGGTTGTAGTGCATGATCTTTTCAATGTATTGTTGGATTTGGTTTATTGATATTCTGTTGAGGATACTGGCCTATAGTTTTCTTGTGGTGTCTTTGTTTGGCTTTGGAATCCAAAAGAATTGAAATGAGGATCTTGAAGAGGTATTAACACTCTCATGTTCAGTGTAACACTATTCATAGTAGTCAAGATGTGGAAACAACCTAAATGTTAATTGACAGATTAAGAGATAAAGAAATTGAGGCATCTACACACAATACAGTCATTTTTCTTGAATAAATGATCCTAGGAATGTTGCAAACCTTTTAAGAGTTCTGAAAAAGTTGATTTTGCTGGTTTTTGCCAGTGTTCTCATCACTGTGGAAGAGCAGCTCTTCAAGGGTCCTTTTCTGCCATTCCTGAGGACATCGTAATTCCTTGGGTTTTCATTCAATAACTTATTTTAGAAAATGTTACATATATTTTGTCTCTCTTGCTTCCTCTTTACTTCCCGTTCATCTCTCTTTTTAACTTATTTATGTTAAATATTTTGTTTATTTATTCATGAGAGACACACAGAGAGAAGCAGGCTCCCTGTGGGGAGCCTGATGCAGGACTTGATCCCAGGATCCTGGGATCATGACCTGAGCCGAGGGCAGATGCTCAAGCATTGAGCCGCCCAGGGGTCACTCCCTTATTAATTTTAATAGCTGCACAGGATTCCAGGGCATGGATGCTCAACTGCTTTTCAATGGACACTTATTCACCAGCTGCCTCAACTGTAGGTGAGGCCTTTATACTAGAGATTGTGAGACTGTCTCCAACACAACCACTGTCTAGGAGCTTCTGGCAGGGTAGAGAAGACAAGGGACATCCAGGAGAATTAATCTCTCAAGACAGAGTGCTGTGAGTGCTTTCAGTGTCAGACGATGTTAAATGGTCTCACCTTGATTTTGAGTTCCAGGCCTTTCAAGACACACTTCTTAAATGGCTGGAAAGACAGGGAGGCATGGGCACTCTGACCCACATCCACACTGCCATCAATGGGTGAAAATTCCAAGTACTGCAGCAGGGCTTTGGGGCCGGAGAGCTCTGCCTGGAAGCTGAAGTTGAACTTTCCAGTGTTGATAAAGCTGAGCTCGCACTGAACACATTCGTTCAACTCTACCTGAGGGACAGGGAACAGAGAAGTATGTTGATGGAATGCAAGTCATGGTTCCCTTCTCTGGGGTTAGGATATGTAATATGTTGGGGAAAATACCCTTTGGGAAATAGGGATGACAGATGATATTAGTGAGGTGAGTATCATGGACTTAATGTAGTCAGATGTACCAGCAAGAGCTACTAAGAGCTGGGGGACCCTCATACCTGAAGAGTGAGATGGCAATTTAATTCTTAGACCTCCCTTGGTAGCCAAACATCCTTCCTCTATGTTTAACACAAGTGTTCTTACCTTCCCTACCATCTATCCACCCCCTGAAAAATAAGTAAACTATATGCACTATATACACTAAACTATATGCATTCTGAGGATGGAGAAGCTTCTGGCATGTTTCTGTTCTCCTAGCCTCCCTGGAATTTGAAACAGATTCAGCTAACACTCACTTGTACAGCTTTTTCCAGCCAGTGTGAAGAGAATGAGACAGAGAGAGAGAGAGACAGAGGAGAGTGTAAGAGAGAGAAGGGGGTGAGAGAATGAATCAAGAGAGAGAGAGAGAGAGAGAAGGGGGTGAGAGAATGAATCAAGGCTCTCTCAACACTCTTACCTCATAGAAGTTGATAATGTTAGTCTCTTTGGGACTCAGGAGAGTGATTAAGCCAGTTCTGTCCTTGCACTTGACCTCTGCATTCATTGTGTATCCCTCAGCCTTGACATTTAAGGTCAGAGGCTGGGCTTTCTTTTTCACATTGCAGATCAAATTAAAGTTCACATCTCCTTCTTGCTTTGGTGTGAAGAAAATATCAATTGGGAATCTGGTCAGGGAAGAAGACAGCAGATTAGCTGACAAGGCCAACCTGCTATAACCTGCTGAAGAATATGAGCCCGATGGATTAGCATACCCACTATGAGGAAAAGGCATCATCATTCCAACTTACGATGAGTTTTGAAGATTTGCCAGACATGGCGGGACATTGCTTTATGAATTCACAAATACGGTAGATGGCAAGGAAAAAAATATAGAAATGAGAGAAAATATTGAGAAGAGAAGCTGAGAGTTCTCAGTGCTCTACAATTTATCAGGAAAATGAACAATGGGAAATAAGTAGACAGGGATGGGACTGTTCATATAAATTTTAGAGTTGGAAGAGACATGATATAGAGCACTCTGAGGGAAAAAGATTCTCCTGACTAGCAGGCTTAGAACCCCTGCTATATTGGGAGGGTACAGTCATGGGAGACTTTTGCTGTACCTGGACAGTGGTGGGATCCAGCCTTCCATGGGACATATCACCAGGCTATTGCTGAAACCTTCAGAATATCGGGAGTTGTCCTGGAATGCAAAGTGGAACCCCTGCTCCTCCTTGTTGATGATCTGAACGGTCTCCCTGGCTTCTCTGCCTAAGGCGGAAACACCAGCCCTCAGTGGAAGAAAGCCTCATGCCTGCTCCTGAAGTATCTCAGGAGACACTACTCCTCTTAGAACAAATTCTTCAACTTCTTTTCCCTCTCCTCCCAAGCTCTTCAGTTCTTGACTACCTCTCTTCTTTGATTCTGGTCTACAAGTGACCCTCTTCCCTTGGGGGAGATTCTACCTCTTACTTCTAGAACTTTATTCCATCGGTTGCCCGCTCCTGCTAGGTGGGTCCTCTGTCTTGCTCATGGCATCCTAGGTGACTCTGATGACTTTATTTTCTCTCCCTGTTTCCTTGGACCCAATGCCTTTCCCTGCTTTTGTTAGTGAGGGCTTCGCTTTCCCCAGTAGGCCCCTTAACTCTGCCCATATCTTTGTAAATAGTCTGCATTAAACTCTTTTGAATCAGAGCTCGGGTATGTCATGAGTGTCCTGACAGGGCCCTAATACAGCTTCTGTCATGATTTTGCTTTTTCTTACTTTCCTTGATTACTGTAGAGCATCTATTTTTTTTTTGCATATACTTTAGAATCATTTTATCCAATTCTCCCCCCACCCCTAATCCTTTTGGGATTAAGGTTGCCAGATTTAGAGGATATTATATTAGTATAAGTATGTCCCAACCATTGCATGGGACATACTTATACTGACATACTTATACTAAAAAATTACTCATTGTTATCTGAAATTCAGATTTGACTATGTATCCTGTATTTTATCTGGCAATACCAGTTGGGATTCTAATTGAAACTTGATTTTTTTTTAAATTTATTTTTTTTAATTTATTTATGATAGTCACAGAGAGAGAGGCAGAGACATAGGCAGAGGGAGAAGCAGGCTCCATGCACCGGGAGCCCGACGTGGGATTCGATCCCGGGTCTCCAGGATCGCGCCGTGGGCCAAAGGCAGGCGCCAAACCGCTGCGCCAGCCAGGGATCCCTGAAACTTGATTAAATTTGCATTTAATTTTGAGAGAACTAGTAAATGTTCACATCTTGTTTGGGGGCATTTTATAAGATTCCATAGTTTTCTTCATATAGGTCCTACGCTTTTCTTGTTACATTTATCGTTCGATATTATATAGGTTTTATCAATATTGAATGGATTTTTTTGTTTCTGTTTCTAGGTGCTTATCACTAAAAGAAAGAGAAACTATTTATTTTTACATAATTGTCTTGCATCCAGCCACTTACTAAATTATCCTATTGATTCTAGTGGTTTGTTTTGCTTTTCTCTAGAGCCTCTTGAGGTTTTCTATGTATGAAGTCACCAGCAACAGCAAATAAGACAGTTTTGTTTCTTGTTCCCTAATGTTTATGCCAGTTATTGAATTTTCTTGTTTTATTGTATCTGCTAAAATTATTAAGAAAGTATTCAATAATAATGGTGATGATGAGCATCCTTGCCTAATTCTTGATTTTAACTGAAGTGAAAAGAGTTTAGTGGCTTATTTACAGGATAATATTTGCCTCTTGATTTTGGTTAGTCTTTTTTTTTTTTTAAGAGAGAGAGAGAGAGAGAGAGAGAGAGCTAGCTCTTGAGCATATGTGTGAGCAGGAGTGGGGCAGAGGGAGAGAAGAATCCCAAGCGAGCTCCACACTCAGCACAAAGCCTGACTTGGGCTTGATCTCATGACCCTGAGATCATGACATCAGTGGAAATCAAGAGTTGGAGATGCTTAACTGATGGAACCACCCAGGTACTCCTGGTTCGTCTTCTTTAAGTTTTTCCCTCTATTCCTATCTTACTATTAGAATTTTTTGTTGAGAATTTCTGCTTAATTTTAGCAATGATTTTTAGTATATGATCACATGGTTGTTCTTTAATCTGTTGATATAATCATTATATTGAAATGCACCACCCTTGCATTCCCAGATTAAATTCTGTTTGTCTCGCTTTTGCTGTTTTTAGTTATTTAATTAATATTTAACATAACATACAGTGTTATATTAGTTTCAGGTGTACAGTATAGTGATTCAACACTTCGATACATCACCTGGTGCACATCATTACAAGTGCATTCCTTAATCCCCATCACCTGTTTTATCACCATCTCTCCAACCCCCCTCTTCCTCTGGTAACCATCTGTTTGTTTTCTATACAAGAGCGCTGTTATTATTCTTATACTATACTGCCCATTTATTTGTTCAGAAACTTCTGAAACACTATAATCTCTTCCTACCTACTTATATATATCAGTATAAGAAATGTATGGAAATATTACATAACAAACTGTCAACATTTTGTTTCCTTGATGGAAAGGATGGGTGGAAAGAGATTAAAATTTTATACAGATTGATTGTCTGATTATAAAGAATATTACTTTTCTAAATATAAAAATCTAATGAGTTACTAAAACATCTTCTGGCTTTAGTTGTATTTTACACACACACACACACACACTCCCCACATCCATGTGATAAGGGATTTGGCAATCACCTCCTTTATTTCCTTCAGGTCTCTGATCAAATGTCACTTTCCCACTGCATACTAGCATCCTTTATTCCCCCTACCCTGCTTTATTCTTCTCTAGAATACTTATTAACATCTGACATGCTATATATTTTCTTTTTTCGTAGTCTGCTTTCTATTACTAGAATGTAAGCACCATGAGGGTGGGGACTTTGGCTTTATTCACAGCATTTCTAGGTCACAGAAGAGTGCCTGGGTCATACAAGGGCTCGGTAATATTTGTTGAGCTGAATAAGTGCCTAAAAGGATGGCAGGAAAATCTGACCCCCTGTGGCACAGACTGAGAGGCAAATACAGCCCATATTCTGGAGGCACATACAAGTAAGATGGGGATAACGTGAGGCTCTAGAAATGAACATAGTCCAGAACTTCAAGGAATCTTAAGAGTAGGATCTGTAGCAAGGCTCCTAAATTTTCTTAGGTTATAGTGTGTGGGTTTAGAAGATACCTGATGGAAATTAGATTGAGAGATAAATACTTTGTGGCTTTGTGAACAGTGATAGAGCACCTCTGACATGCTTCTGGAAGGCACCAGAAAAGTTTCCCACCCAAGTCTGTTCCTGGAGTTCATTGCTGGGTCAGTCCCACTCCCCTCCCTCACAGGTCACACCAACTCAAACATAAACCAATGGGGCAGCCTTACCAATAAGGAGACAACTGAAATTGATGTGTGACTTGTCTAGATTGATGAGAGGATCGGTGGCTTTGCCTACCAGTAGAAAAGGGATGGTGATGTTGTGTTCGGGGATTAAGAAAGCCCAGAATGCTTCTGTGATGTCCAGATGGAAAGGTGTGAACTGGAAGACAATCTAAGGAGACAATTTGGAACAGAGTGGTAAAAAGCATTTAAGTTTGCTCCACATGCCCCTGGAAGCTGACTAGTGCTGGAGTTACAGTGGCTGATATCACCAGATCACCCCTACTCCTACTTTTCTACCATCTCTGTGAAGGCTATAAGTGTGGCTGTTCCAGCAATATCAATATCTGTTTGCCCTGCTCACAGGTCCTTCTGAGGGCCTCTACCCTACCCATAGCCTCTGATGGCTGGGCTGCCGTATTTTCACACCATGTCTTTGTTTGGCATGTGAAAAATAGAGAGAGTCTGATAAAAATATGGAATTTTGGCTTTTCCCAAAAAGTTTGGGAAAATTAGCAACACCAGGCCTACTTGTCTGTGTGGTGATCATCTGGCAGAGAAGCACTGCAGCCAGCCAGTGTTGTGCTCAGCATTCCCTATCATTGTACCCTTGGCCTGCTCCATGCATTTATTTGTGTGATCTCCCTCAAGGCATGTGAAATCATAATTTCTGTTTCATGGATTTGTTTCTGCCTCTGACATTCTCTGCATAACTTACAGGATACAAAGACCATAGATCTATTTTGGCCAATGAATTCATGTTTCTTTAAGTCTGACCCACACCCCAGACCCCTACGTAAACATGAGGACTAAACTGTGGGACATGACTCACTTCTCTCTTTTGCCCTTTGGCCTGACTGAGTAAAAACACATCTGTATCCTTTTACTGCTGTCAATCCTTGGGAAAAAAATAAGTCTTCATGTTACTCCATGAGTCCTTGAGTCCCCAGGCATTAATGTCCAGCTCTCCTTCCCTGCTTTAATAATTTCAGTTTTTAAAACAGCAAATACTAGAGCTCTCCATCTCTCCATGACCAACCAAGAGAGCACAGCTGTGTCATGTTCATAAGGACTGCCTAATGTCTATGCCACTCAAGAAATACGTATTAATTGATGTGCCCTTGGGCTGTCCCCCTCACTCTACCTGTGGTCTACAGCACACTTGCTATGTAGAGAAAGAGAGAGAGAGAGAAAGAGAGAGAATGATTAAAGTACTCTGTTGGGTGGTCTTCATTCATACACACACCTCAGCTTTCTTTTCAGGGTGGATGAGGCCCTTCTCTGTAAGGCATGTGAAGGCTGGAGGGTTCTGGAGACTTTCAGTTTCTTCAGAGGTCCAGCAGAAGGAGTAGGTGCTATTAGTGGGATTCAGGATTGTGAAAGTCCTGGCCGAGGGGGAAATAATTTATTGCAGAGAGTGAAATGTGGGCTGAGAAATAAGAGAAACTTTCTAGGACCTTCCCTAGCACAGTTTCCCTATCTGGGAATCAGAACTTGTCTGGGCACTTCATTACCTTGGAAATGAAAACTGCATCTCATTTGGGGGTCCAGACTATGACTAGAGTTCTGGACTCTGGAGTAATAATGATGCCTAGGGCACTTTTGTCCCAGTGATCCTCTGTGGCTAAGGTGGTGGTCAGGGATTCTATTTTTATGTATTCTAAAATCTCCCCAGTATTGAAACCAAGGAGATAAATCCAGCTTCCTTATGGAGCAGTTCTCTAAAGTCCAAACCCAGTAGTTCAAGCTTGCTTCTAGGAATTAGCCTCACTCACTTCCCTGAATTCTTCCTCTATGTTCTTTAGAAGGATTGACTGGTATGAAATCAACTGTTGTAAACCTAGACAACTCACCGGAGACTCTTCCCTCCTATGCCCACACTGGTGAACTCAATGACCCGGGTGTTTGAGTCCAGAGCTGCACCACTAGGCCCTCGGAGATCTGGGTTGCGCCGATGACCACTGATGTAGTCAGAGTGTTTCAGGTCAAAATGGCAGAGGGGCAAGAAGCTCCGCCCTTTTACTAATAGGACTGGGCCTTGCTCTCCAGGTGGCAGGTTGGGAATCCTGAGAAGATAAGGTTATTATTACTTATTTTTAAATCAATTGTTGCTTTCTTAGTTGGCTGTAAATGAGTTATATCACCAGAGTGTGAGCTCCATGAAAGTAGAGACTGGGTCTGTCCTGGTCAACAACATAATCTCAGTCCCTGAATAGTGTGTGATACATGGTTGGTGTTCATTCATTAACTGTTTTTTTTTTTTTTTTAAGATTTTATTTATTTATTCATGACAGTCACACAGAGAGAGAGAGGCAGAGACATAGGCAGAGGGAGAAGCAGGCTCCATGCAGGGAGCCCGATGTGGGATTCGATCCCGGGTCTCCAGGATCGCGCCCTGGGCCAAAGGCAGGCGCCAAACCGCTGCGCCACCCAGGGATCCCTATTCATTAACTGTTGAGTGGATGAATACATGAATGGGCTGAGTAGGAGAAGGCTGAATTCTGGCTCCTTTTCTGTAAATAAGAGTGGCCCCAAGTTATTTCCTCCAGCTGTGGTGACAAAATCTCCGTGCTATAAAATAAGCTTACCCCCTGGGCGCTCTTATAGGCATCTAGTGAAGTATGAAAATTGACAGCGAAATCCTAAAAGAGTATCATGAGATCCTTGGAGAAGGTAAGGTGGATGTGAGCAGACTTAGGTCCAGCACCAAGTTTAGGTGGCCCAGATCGTAGGGGCTCCATGAGGCTCTTATGTCTCATATACATCTCACTACCCCCATGCCATGGTTCACTCAATTCCTTTGTCAGGTGGGTGTTCTGCACAGAGCTTTCCTGGGAGTGGTTAGCACATCAGGGGCTTTCATTGCTAGGAGTTATTGGATTGACTTTTCCTGAATTGGGTCTGAGCCCCCTCTATTCCTCATCTATAAATCAGCCCCACTACCTCCACTCCTGCCATGTGTGTTTACTGTGCTTATTGTGTGCCAGGTACTGTTCTAAGTCTTCACTTGAATTAACTCATTTAATGTTCATGATGCCCATACAAGGTAGGTATTGTTATTTGCTTTCTACATGAGGAAATCAAGTCTCAGAAGGGGTACTAGAAAGTTTTCCTAAGTTCATACATGCCCAAGGCCTGGAACTCATCTGTCTGTCAGCCATTCTGTTGTTCAGTGGAATCCTGTTTGTGGCTGGGAAGGGGGAAGGAGGAGGGGGAAGAGTCTAGAGAGTTGGTGAGTAACACAAAAGACCCAATTCTCTGTATCTTCCAAATTCTGGGCCCCTTTGAATCTCCCCAAAGGGGGGCACCTGGGTGGCTCAGTGGTTGAACATCTGCCTTTGTCTCAGGTCATGATCCCGGGGTTGTCCCACATGAGGCTCCCTGCAGGGGAGCCTCTGCCTATGTCTCTGCCCCTCTCTCTGTGTTTCTCATGAATAAATAAATAAAATCTTAAAACAGAATTTTCCCAAAGGGAACTGTGGCAATTTGGGGACTGTACAGGGGCCCCAAGGCTCAAAAGAATGGTGGTGGTAGTGGTGGGGTGGAAGAGAGGATAGGAGATGTGGAACTTTGTTCTGGGGACCAAGTCTCCTTACTGGCAGAAAAGATTGCTCTCGAAGTCTCCAGTCTCCAGTGGGGAGAATTTCACTTTGAGCTTCTGAGTCTTCCCTGCTGGCACAATGCCTGAGGAAGGGTCCACAGAGAAGGGTGGCAGGGAAACATCATTCCAGTGGTCTGTGGCACTGTCCAGAGTGCTGACCGTGTGCAGCGTGCCCTGGCTAAGTTCGTCTTTTTGAGAGGAACCTAGGGGCAAACAGACAGCCAGTGATATTCTGCATTTGCAGTGGGAGCGCAAGTCCTTAGGGACCCTCTGTGGGGTCTAAGGGCTCACCTCTTCTAGCAGATACATTTAACTTTGGGCACAAGGGGTAAGGATTGGCTCATATCTCCTGTAGGAGACTCATGAAAATACTTCTATTAATTCTATCAAGTTTTCAAAGTTGTTTCCTTTTGGCTTGAGGAGGTGGGTTGAGGAGATGTCTCAAGAAAAATGGACTGTGAACATAATTTTTGGAGAATCCTTGTTTTAAAATAGGGATTCACAAACTAGCAGCCTATGGATAAGGGCCCATTTAGGGGATCCCTGGGTGGCGCAGCGGTTTGGCGCCTGCCTTTGGCCCAGGGCGCGATCCTGGAGACCCGGGATCGAATCCCACGTCGGGCTCCCAGTGCATGGAGCCTGCTTCTCCCTCTGCCTGTGTCTCTGCCTCTCTCTCTCTCTCTCTCTCTCTCTGTGACTATCATAAAT
The DNA here is from genome assembly GCF_003254725.2 of Canis lupus dingo. NCBI lineage: Eukaryota > Metazoa > Chordata > Mammalia > Carnivora > Canidae > Canis > Canis lupus. Next base: position 76,940,933 of record NC_064247.1, read on the forward strand.
AAAAAAAAAATAAAATAAAAGGTCTGGGAATCTCCAAAACTGCAACAAGAGTAATGGGTTATTTGTCTACTAAGTACTGAGGCCTTTTTCAAGTGCTTTATATGTATCAACTTGGGTCTGAGTGTATATATTTTGAGGGAGACCCCTCATAGCTTTCATCAGTTTCTGCAAGGGCCTGTAATCTCCCACAAGAATAAGGCCTAAAAAGACAAGATTCCCAGGGGTCTGTGACCATGCTGGCCCAGTGGATGGCCAGGGTCCAAGTTCTCCACTCCAGGAGGACTGAGGTCAGGTATTGAGTTTCTTAGGCATGTTTGGCTCTGTAGACACCATGAGACATTTGCTCTGCTTCTTGTTGGCTACTGAGGGGGCCATTGGAGCAGTGTTCATTGCTCCATGAACAAGGCTCTTCTACTAACTGGGAACTTAGTTCAAGCCCTGGGTTTTGCCTGCCATCATATTTACCTTGGTTATCTGGCTTTGCAAAACTGACAGCTTTTGCAGTATCTTCTGAGACCCAGTTGAATTCCAGCTGCACATTTCCTGAGTTAATCAGCTCAAGCCTGCAGATAGATCAGAGAATGGATTTGAGAAATGTGCTGTCGATGATTTTTTTTTTCTGTCTGCACATCATGTAAACTGTTATTTAACTTTTTAAGTCATCACTGTGTTTCTTAAACATTTTTTTCAAAAGGCAGCTTTTAAGCATTTTATCTGACGCCATGCATTTGCTATGCTATATTTTCTTCTAAAGCATGTAAGATATATACATGGCTATTAAAAGTAAAAAATCCAAATGTTTAGCACTTAAAATCATCTGGCACACAACCAGAACCCTATGCAGTGAGCTCTCAGCATGCATCGCTGTAATCCTGAAAAAATTCCATGAGAGAGGAATCAAAATGTTTCTGACAATGGTACCTTCCTTAGGTGCAAATGCCACAGTCCCTCCCTTCCTGAATCATGTCTCACTGGAAACCATGTCCCTGTGGTCAGAGGCTGTTTGACCTCTGCCTGAGATTAATTCACTGGCTGAGATTTGTCTCAAATTCTGAATTAGTGGAGCCTTTCTCACTTCAAGTTTCTCTGCATCTAAGATAAGAATAGAAAATAGAAGCTTTTTCTAGAATCACTTTTGAACTTGATCACAATCACAGGAGAAGGATGAGGCCTTGGCACCAGAAAAATGATTGTGTGAAAGAAAGAAACACAAGTGCTCTTCCTAGTTTTAGGGAAGAGCAGGAATTGAGGGTTAGGGGGCTGTAGGTCTAAGGTAGGGTGTAAGGATTAGGCTTCCATGATCTAATCCAGGTAGACCATGTAGGTATGCCCAAAGTCAAGTGCTTTGACTTCAAGGGCTTGCATTTATTGTGTAAAACTATGAGTACTGGCCATTATCTAGAGAAAATTTTTATAAATTGGAGCAATCTTAGTGGTACAGAATACTTTTGATAAAGAAGTTCTGGGTTTAGATTGGGGTTGACAAACTTTTTTTGCAAAGGGCAAGAGAGCATTTTTTTTTTTTTGGCTCTGTGTACCATGGGTCTTTGTAGCAACTACTCACTCTGCTGTTATAGTGTAAAAGCAGCCACAGACCACACATAAGCAGATAGACATGGCTGTGGGCTAAAAGAAACTTCATGTACAACATAGGCAGCTGGCTGGATTTGGTCTGTGGGCCACAGTTTGACAACCCCTGCTTTAGGTGAAATAGGTATCAACAGAAGGAAGGTCTCACTTCCTGCCTCATCTCTTTTGGTTCTATAATAATTTGAGAGAACATTTAAAGTGTAACAAAGGCAAAATGAGTTGAACAAGTTAATTACGAATTCTCATAAAGTTGAAATGTCAGTGGTTTACATTTTTGTGCTTGTAATTCTCAAAGAATAGTCTTTCACTGTCTTTGTATATATTGCTCTCTCTGCCTAGAAGGACTTTTTTTCACTTCTTCACCTGGGTACCTCTTATCCTCTAACATTCAGTTGGGGCACCACTGTATTATCAGGGAATGTTGTTTATAGTGAAAATGACCCCTGATTGGTAAATTGCATCTAGTCTGGAGGAATTATGATTCCCTGGAGGGAAGCCATAGCTTGGGGTTCTCTGAGAATAGCGACTCATAACTGGGCATGTCCCCTATAAGCATCTTGGAAGCTGTAGAATGGTTATGAGGATTATTGCCTTCTGTAGGTTGTGGGGCTTCTAAGCTAAGATGGACCCATTGCCTTTCGTGTGGATATTGTCCAAGCTGTCACCTGGGATCAGGGAGAAAAGAACAGTTCCTGGGGAGTAGTGTGGACTGCTGTAGGGACAGTCCCCACTGAGGCTGATGGCCAGCTGCTGCCCTCCTGGTGGACTGTGTTTCCTGACCTATATTTTGATTTTTGGGTGTGAACTTCAACAGCTTTGTGGGCCTGAGTGTTTCCCTGCATCCACGGAGTTACTCTGGTGCATGCCACATGGCTCTGATGCCTGGCATGTGCTATCATAGACACTGAATAAATGTGTGGTGAAGGAATGGACAAATGATGAAATGGAAGAGCTTCTCTGTGATGGTGGGGGGCTTTTGAAGACTCACTCAAACACTCGGGTCTGGTAAACCAGCGTTTCTTTAAAGTGCACGTTGCTTGTATGGCATCGATAGGAAGCGAAATTCACATTGGCACTAATCTGAAGATGCAGTTCTCGATAGTTCTCTTCTACTATGGAGTGGGCAGGCTCAGGGTCTGTCTCTATCACCTGTAACAAAGGTGGAGTCAGCTGACTGACAGGAATAAAGGGCTGGGATGGGGGTTTGGGGGAGACACAGTACAATATTTTACCTGTGCAAATGAGCACTAATGCATAAATTCAAGTTCTAGAGAAAATGATTAAAGCAAGCCTAACAACAAATTACTGAGAGCAGTAGGATTGCAGAGATAAGAGTTTTTTGGTTAGATGGACTCAGAAGAAGGTAGAAGAAAGGAAATCATAAAGATAGGGATAGGCATTAATGAAACAGAAAATAAATAAAAAAAGAGGACCAACAAAGCTAAAAGCTATTTATTTGGAATGACTTAAAAAGTCTTCGATGAGATTGGTCAAGAAAAAAAATGAGTAAAAAAAAAAAAAAAGAAAAGAAAAAAAAGAAAAAAATGAGTAAATACAAATAACCAATATCAAAAATAAAAAGGAGGACATTACCACCAATCCTACAGATTCAAACAGAGGATAAGAAAATATTATAAATAATTTTATGAAAATACATATGAAAACTTAGTCAAAGGGCAAATTTCTAGGAAAATAATTTAATAAAATTAACTCAAGAACAAATAAAAAGCCTGAAGAGTTATAATACTATTAAAGAAACTGAATAGTAGTAAAAAAATCAAAGAAGACCTAAAGAACTAAAATTTGTTAATAGATAAATTAATATTATAAAATTGTTAATTCTTCTTAAACTCACTTATAGATGCAATCCAATTCCAATCAAGCTTCCATTAGGGTTTCCATAGTACTTGGTTAGTGGGTTCCAAAATTAGAAAAATAAAGGACTAAGAATAACTAAAGCACTTCAGAATAAAACAGTATGGAAAAGAGACTTGCTTCAGATACTGTGGCTGATTATGAAGCTTTTTTTAAAAAGATTTTTAAAAAAGATTTTATTTATTTATTCATGAGAGACACAGACCGAGAGAGAGAGAGAGAGAGAGAGAGAGAGAGGCAGAGACACAGACACAGGCAGAGGGAAAAGCAGGCTCCATGCAGGAAAAGCAGTCCCGCCCAACGTGGGACTCGCCCAACGTGGGACTCGATCCCTGGACTCCAGGATCACGCCCTGGGCTGAAGGCAGATGCCAAACCGCTGAGTCACCCAGGGATCCCCTCAACCACCCAGGGATCTCTAGATTTTTTCTTTATTTATTTGAGAGAGAGAGAGAGAGAGAGCGCACAGGCAGGGGGAGAGGCAGGCAGAGGAAGAGGGAGAAGCAGGCTCCCTGCTAAGCAGGGAGCCTGATGTGGGGCTCAATCCCAGGACTCTGGGATCATGACCCGAGCCAAAGGCAGATGCTTAACCAACTGAGGCACCCAGGCGTCCCTGATAATGAAGCTATAGAAATTAAGGTAGGGTAAAATTGGCATAGGGATAGAAAAATTGACAATGAAATAGAATATTGAGACAAAAAACACCCTAGGTATATATGAAATTTAGATGACAAGGGAGTCATGGCAGGTCACTAGGAAACAGAAGGGATAAACAAAAAAGGGAGTTGGCTAGGTTAGTTATCTAGATGGAAAACTATGAAATTGGATCCTTGCCTCATACCATCATACATAAAATCCAGGTGGGCCAAGGGCTTAAATAGAAACAGCAAAGTTCTTAAACCTTAAAAAAATGCATATTTTTTCTTCCCTGATAGGGAGGGGTTTTAAAAACAAGACACAAATAATAATATATATAGAAGATGAGATTAATAAATGTATCTTTATCCATCAAAAGATACATCAAAGACAGTAAAAAGATAAGCTATAAATTTGGTGAAGACATTTGCAGACAAATAATAGGAAAGAATAGTAGAGTTTATCAAAAGTAAAATAACTCATACAAAGGATAAGCATCATAATTGAAATGACCAATAATCATATGAAGACATATTCAACTTTATCAGTGGTTAGGGAAATGCAAAATAGCCCCCAAAGAGACCATTTCCCATTCATTTAAATGATAAAAACCAAGAGGTCTGGCAATGCCAAGTTGTGGAGAGAATGTGGATCAGTAAGATCCCTTTGCCGATAGGAGTGTACATTGGTATAGCCATTTTGGACAACATTTGGGCATTACTTTGGAAAGCTGAATTTCATATATCCTATGGCTTGGCAATTCCACTTCGAGGAATATAAACGTTTGCAAATGAACACCATTTGACATGATCAATAATGTTCACAGAAATACTGTGCATGATAGCAAAACCGCAAATAGTTTTCAAAAGAAGAGAGAATGACAAATAACAGTGGAATTTTATATAGCAGTGAAATGGGTATACTATAGCCACATGCAATGATATGGATCACATGCATTACAACCTTTTTTTAAAAACTAAAGTTAAAGACTACAACTAAACAGTATGCCTTTTACAATGCATAGGTAGGGGCGCCTGGGTGGCTCAATTGGTTAAATGTCTGCCTTTAGCTCAGGCCATGATCCTTTGAAGCAGGGAGTCTGTTTCTTCATCTCCCTCTGCTGGTGCTCGTGTTCTCTCTCTCTCTCTCTCTCTCATTTGCTTGCTCATGCTCCCTCTTTCCCAAATTAAAAAAAAAAAAAGAAAGAGTGCATAGGTTAAAAAAGAAAGAAAAAATAAAAATCAAGGGAGTAAGTAAACAAGATTCAGGATCGTGATTACCTCTAAGAGGGAGGCATGGGGATGAAATGGCTGAGAAGCACACACCTAATCCATGTTTTACTTCTTATGTTGAGTGTGAGTTCATCTCTATTTATTCTACCATTAAAAAGAAACCAACCAAGGACTAATTAAAAGAGGGGCATGCTTGGACCACAGATGAGATTCCATCATGAACCAAAGATTATAACTGATCTAATTCTGGACACCCGAGAGAAAGAAGAGATAACTAGAAGGCTAACCATGATGTTGAAGAAGATGGGAGGACTTGCTTCATGAGGCATCCAGACTGAAACTAAAGCTGTATGGATCAGGATGTGCACGTCGTGAGGCTGGCAGGTGACATGCTTGCAAGTTCAGTTTGTCACTTCTGAAATCAAGGTCAAGTGAAATGGAAAACTTTTTTTGTTTTGTTTTGTTTTGCTTTATCTGTTGTGTGTGTTTGTGTGTGTGTGTGTGTGTTTTGTCTGTGAAGGAAGGAAATGATGAGACACTGCAGTGGGGAGCAGCAGGCACTCAGCTATATGGCAGGCCTCGTCAGATTTGTGCCTGATGTCCTCACTTACCTTTCGTTTTGTAGCAAAAGTCCCAGGTGTGTTTCTGTGAACATCCACCCATTTAACCGTGCGCATGCGGTCATCCCAATCAGGGACCTGGTCTGCAGGGAACTGAAATGTGATCCTGGAGAGCTTGCACTTGACCCCCATCTTCTTCAGATTGATGGGCACATCTGACTTCATGGTCACTGCTATATCCTTGGCACATCCGGGGTGGAGGTGGCCAATCTGGGGAAAAGCCTGGTATTAGTATTTTTGGAAATCCGAGCTTGAGGACTTTTGATACCTGATAGTGACATTCTAGAGAAGGGGTAGAGCCAAAAGTCTTCACAAAAATACATCATTCAAACCTGCATCTGTGAATTGTCTTAAATATGTACAAGAGGTTCTTTTTTTTTTTTTTTAAAGAGGTTCTTATATAGAAATACAATCCTAAAAACAAACCATTACTTGCCATGGGCACTATTCTAAACCTTTATACAATTTTGCTGATCCCCACAACAACCCTATGAGATGTATAGCTATTACCTCTATTCTATAGGCAAGGAAACTTGTAACTTGCTCATGGTCCTCCCATGAATACTGGAAGGTCTGGATTATGCCCCAGACAGTATGGCTCCAGGAACCACACTGTTAACCTGTGCTTCTTCGTCAGTGTCACCTGTATGAATTATGGACAGATGCACACAGTACATTAGCAGTTCTCAGAGTGTGATCAGGTGACCCTTGGGACCCCTAAGACCTTTTCAGGAGCTCATGAGGCTCAAAACTACTTTCATCATAATACTACGATGTTAGTTGACTTTTTCACTTTCATTTTCTCATGAGTATACAATGGAGCTTTCTACAGGTTACATGACATACAATATTGCCACAGATCCAACAGAGAAGCAAATAGGAGAATCTAGCTACTTCTATTAAGCCAGATATTAAAGAGATTTGTAAAACTGTGAAATAATGCCACTCTTTTCGCTAAATTTTTATTTTGGAAAACAGCCATGTTCATTAAAAAAATGGTATTTATATTAACATTAATGGGTTTATTATTTAAAAATGAATAAATACATGTTTTCAGATATTCTCAGTTTTAATTTATAATATGGTAAATATCAATAGACATAACCCACATAAGCAAAAGCTATTTGGGGTTCTTCAATAATGTTTAAAAGGGCAAAAGAGTCCTTAGGCCGAAAGGCTGCAATTCACTGAAGTATACCAGATAAATGGGAAATCTAATTTGGTCTATAGCATAAAATCATTTAGGTTTAGCATGTATAGGGGATCCCTGGGTGGCGCAGCGGTTTGGCGCCTGCCTTTGACCCAGGGCGCGATCCGGGAGACCCTGGATCGAATCCCATGTCAGGCTCCCGGTGCATGGAGCCTGCTTCTCCCTCTGCCTGTGTCTCTGCCTCTCTCTCTCTCTCTCTGTGTGTGACTATCATAAAAAAAAAAAATTAGCATGTATAAACACACACGTGTGTGTGTGTGTGTGTATACACACACACAATAGTCCTATCATATTTCTGACAGATATAGAAACTCTCCCTCTGCTGGAAGATGAAGGAAGAAGAAAGCTTAGTATTTTCCAAGGCCACGAATGCGTGTATGTGTGTGTGGGGTATATGCATGAGTGTGTGCACATGAGTACACTAAATAAATGGACTATCTGAAGCTTATCTCTACCTGTTTTGAGTGACACCTTACATCCCTCCAGGAAACAAAGCTTCCTGATAGCCCTCAAAGATTTAAAAGCGACAAAGGGGGCTCCTGGTGGCTCAGTCAGTTAAGTGTCCAACTCTTGATCTCAGCTCAGGTCTTGATCTCAGTGTCATGAGCTCAAGCCCTGTGTTGGGCTCCATGCTGGGCATAGAGCCTACTTAAAACACTAAAAAAAGTGACAAAATAGGGTCCCAACTCTCCTTGCTCTATCCACCCTAGAATTCTATAGGTTTATTGAACAGACTTGGTGACTGAAACAGAGCAGGAGGCAGCAGATACATCTGGGTATATCCATTGTCCTGGGAACTCAGCAGTGAACTGTCTATGAAAAACAACAAGTAGCCAGAGGCTAGATCAGCTACTGTGTTGTCTCAAGCCTTGTATGATGTCAAACTTTGGTCAGCAATTTATAAAACGTGTGTGCTGTGAGATGCTAAAAGAAGGGGTCAGGAAATTCCAGGTAAAACAAGTTAACCAGGTTTGAGTATGCTGACTGGCCCTGGGCACCTTTAAGACAAAGATGTAATTTGCAGATTTGCTAAATCTCAGCTGTCCACAGAACCCAGTACCCCCATTTTAGCTTGGAGTGAACCACTTTGGCAGGACTAATGCTCTAAAGAACATACACCTTGGGGGATATAGGTCTACACTCTGGGATAGGAAGGCTGGGACCTGTTTTCATCCACACAGGCTTCTATGGAATTCCTCAACATCGGCCTAGCAGCCATTGTGGCGGAGCTCATTCTCTGTTCTGAGACTAGAGGAGACACAAACGGTGTCCTCTGGTACCTGGTCTGATTAAAGGGATGGTTACTGGGCTGTTTCTCAGCTTGAGAACCATCCATCCCATCCCATGTATTCATGGGAACAGACTGACAATCAAATAAGAGTTGGCTTATGCATAAAGAAGTCCAGAAAACAGTGAGTGGCTTTCACTTACCTGTGGGGAAAAGGAAACTGTAGCTAAAAGGGGCCATTCAAACCGTATGACGTTCACTTGGCTGTGATTAGTGATTGTGAAGCTCACGTTATAGCTGTTTCCAATGTGGCAGTCCCCAAACTGGATGTGGTCCACCAGAGCAGCTATGGATGGAAGCAGAAGGTGAGTCCTCCCTCACCTCTCCTCCTAGGGCTCACTTCCCTAGGAGGCAGCACCTGAAAGACATGGGGCCTCACCCTCCTGCATCCCTCCCTCCTTTGATGATTATTTTGGAAAAATTTAGAGTCCCTTAGCTTAAGCTTTCGCTCCTTGGGAAATCTGTTTGTCTATCCATCCATCCGTCCATCCATCCACCTTGGCCCTAACCTCCAAGAGAAAAATATAGGTCCCCAACTCTATTTGTTTGCTGAAACAATACTACTAACAGCTAAAAGAAGATAAAATAGGATAAAGAAGATGTGGTCTATGTATACAATGGAATATTACTCAGCCATTAGAAACGACAAACACCTGCCATTTGCTTGGACGTGGTTGGAACTGGAGGGTATTATGCTGAGTGAAATAAGTCAATCGGAGAAGGGCAAACATTATATGGTCTCATTCATCTGGGGAATATAAATAATAGTGAAAGGGAATAAAGGGGAAAGGAGAAAAAATAAGTGGGAAATATCAGAAAGGGAGACAGAACATGGAAGACTCCTAACTCTGGGAAATGAACTAGGGGTGGTGGAAGGGGAGGAGGGCGAGGGGTGGGGGTGACTGGGTGGCAGGCACTGAGGGGGGCACTTGATGGGATGAGCACTGGGTGTTATTCTATATGTTGGCAAATTGAACACCAATAAAAAATAAATTTATTATTAAAAAGATAAAAGAAGATAAAATACAAAAGTCTTTGTTATACTTGAATCATAGATAAATGATGAGTAATTTTTAGTATCAGTATGTCCCATATAATACTTTGGGACACACAAATAATAAAAAGCTCTTCTTTTTTAAAATCTGAAATTCAAATATAACAGGGACTCCTGTATTCTGATTTTCTAAACCTGGTAACCCTATTTTAAGTATCAAATCTGCTTTCTGAACTAGGGTCACTGCTGGCTCCTGCTTGACCCCTGACAAGAGAGATGTCACCTTGTAGCTGCAAATGGGTGAAACGCCATACATATGAGGAGTGTTGATTTTAAGCCATATCATATAGACTGTCTAATGCTACATTCTAGCACTATAATAAAGCTCCTAGAAAAAAACTATGAGAATGTGTTTATAACTCATTTCATACTAATTAGCTACACAATTAGGGTGCTTTTTGATAATAATGATGAAATAAATTTTCTCCTACCCCAAAGAATATAGTCAACCAAATGAAGCTGCAGTACTTGATAAGACCACAGAGGAGCAAGTCTTAAGCTTTAATATATGCACAAGTCACCCCAGGATCTTGCTAAATAAAATGTAGACTCTGCTTCAGTAGGCCTGAGGTGCAGGTGTGGCTCTGCCATTCTCATTTCTAACAAGCTCCTGGGTGATGCTGCGGCTGTAGGTCCTCAGACAGTGCAGTGAGTGGTGAGGCTATAGAGAAAGATGTTCTAGAGACAGCACAAACCTACACCTTCTTTAATCAGGGAAGCCCACGGTTTCTCTTGGAATGTCTAGGATACACGGTTCCTATGGAACAGACAATGTAAATGCAAGCCAGCTGAAAGAAACAGGGAAAACTAGACAGATACATATCTGTGCTCCCTTAGCTAATCTAGAATATGAATTTTGAATTTCATGTTTTAGCTAAACTGAAATTAGCTAAAACTATAAGCTCCCCAAGGCAGAGACTCTCTTCTTGCTCTTTGGAGCTCCAGGGCTCAGCATGGTGCCTGGTACATACATGCTGATGCTCAATAAATAGTCCTTAAGGGAACATGTGATTGAAGTCATTGTCTGAGCCAGGAATGATGGAACATACAGTAATGAAGAGGAGATGCTTTCCTAAATTCCCAGGAAGCTGGATGATCTGTTATTTAAATTGTACTCTTATTTAAAATGACCTGAGCCAACAGTTGTCAATACCTTACTGCTCTTTCTCTCACCTGTTACCAAGTCTTCCATAGTATTTTCCTCGATGATCTCAGAGATCTCTGGGGTCTCGGGGCTACTGGAAACCACCAGCCCATGGATGTTGTCCAAGGTGATGTCATCCTCGTAACCCTCTCCTACCATGTGGATGATAGTCTCCTCATACTGGTTGTTGATCACTGACAAGTGGATGATACCTGTCATTCTCCCAACCTTCTGGGATTGGAAAACAACCTCAAATCCAGCTGTGTTTCCAGGAGGAACAACCAGAGAGGCTGTGTGAGCTTTCTTTGCTGCAAAAAGAAGAGAGAGACCATAGAGAGTGAGAAGCAGTTTAAAGGAAGATGTAACAAAAAAGATCCTGACTCAAGGGAGGGAATGTGTGGGAATGAGACTTACCTACAGAGGCCACTGGTGATGAGATGGAGCATCTTACTCTGGCTGGGTCCTCATTAGTTCCCTAACAAAACAGCTCCTGGGACCCGTTGCCCTCTAGAAGCTATACTTCCCCTACTTACCTTTTGCATGTGGTTTGTTTTCCTCTGTGATGTAGATGTAGGAGGTGGTGGGGCTCCGTTTCAGGGAGAAGACACCTTGTTGGTCCTTCAGATCAACATGTAGCTGGCAGAAGGAAAGCAAGGTTGAGTGTTAAGCTTACAGGCTGCTCATGGGTTTTGAGTCTGGATTGAGACACAGCACTGTTTGGGAAGTACCCAAAAAGTCATTGTGCCCAGTGTTCACTTTTTTGAATTTTTGATTAAAAGGTAGATAAAATAAATATCAGACAAGGGGAGGAAAATGAAAGTTTAGTTTAGCCCTTACTATCCAAGTAAGGAACTGGGGGTCCAGAGAGTATAAGTGACTTTCCAGATCACTCAGCTAAATAGTATCAAAACGGGCTTGCCAAGAACTCTGCTGTTGACAGAGCTGGCTGTAACATATACACTAGACTAATAAAATGGAAATTAATACTCATCATTCTATAAAGGCTTACATGAATATGAGTTCCTAAAAATCAGTATCTCCAGGTGCTAACGCATTAGTTGCCTGATAGTGTCATATTGAGCAGCCTGACAAGTTAAGAAGAAAACCAAAGTGGGCTTCTGGCCTAGGTGGAGAAAAGGGATGCTTTCTGGACCACCATAGCTGATTAAAAAACTAAAGTCATTTATCTGATTTTAGGTATGGCAACTCAGCAGACAGTTTTAGAAGATAGTAATGCTGGTACCATCACAAATATGATTGAACAGTATAAGAAGTGAGGCAAAAAGAAGAAAGAAATAGTGACACTTCAAAGGAAGCTTCTGAGAAAAAATATATGTTTATAAACAATCTTAGTAAGAAACTACATGGAGGATTTATATGAAAAAAATTGACATAAAAAGATCTTGGTAAATGGATGGGAACTCTAAATCTTGCTCTTGAGAGCCTAAATACTCTAAAGGTAGAAATTCTTCCCAAATAATTTCTAGGATTTCCAGTTGGATTTTCTGAGAAACATTATAAAATGATGTCTAAAGTTCATCTGAGAAACTAGATATGCAGAAATTGCTTAAAAATTAGAAAAATGGGGAATGGGTAAGCAGTAGTTTACTGAACTAGATGCTAGAACATTTTATAAAACTACAATCATGGTCTATGGGGTGAAGGTCACCATGGCAAAGGCATGTGAGCAGCTGACGACATACAGCTTATTAGGTTCCACTTCAATGGAAATAATTCAGGGTAATGGTACACTAGGTAATATGGATTCAAAACAAACAAAGTAAGATGAGAACAACAAGAGAAACACATTTTTAAAGCATCACAGAGCTAAGAACATAATGAAGAGTAGCCAGACCAAGGTCTAGGAGAGCATGGTAATCCAGAGAGGCCAGCCTAAATTTCTGAGGGTGTTTTTGACTTTGAGTGTTTGCCAGTCTAGAAGAGGCAGGTGGGAAGCTCAGTTGTGCTTTTGATGGCTTCTTGGTGCTAAGAGGGCAAAAATCTTGTGAAAGGTGGATATCTTCTTTCCTATAGACTAGGACCCCAAAGGACCTGCCAACAGGACCAAAGATAGTCTGGATATAAACCAGCTGCCCCAAGGGTAGCAATGCTGCTTTGAGTCATATATATAATCCAGAAAATCTCAAGCCCAAAACTAGTTTTTGTGATCCTGAGTTTCTAATGTCCCCAAGTACTTGGCAGAGGCAAATGAAAATGGTCTCTGAAGAAAAATAACATCACCCTTAGTCTTGTTATTTCTTTTTTTTTTTAGTCTTGTTATTTCTAAGTAATGTTTCAAGTATAATACTCAACACATGATTGAAGATAACCAGGCACATGAGGAGAAAGGACAACATGGGCAAAAATGAGCAGAAATAGCAGATATCAGAAACAGTTCCACAGGGATTCCAGATTTTGGAATTACCAGGTATAGATGGCACAATGGTTGTGATTACTATGTTCAAGAAATAAAGCCAAGTCTGAAAATTTCAGCATAAAACAGGAAATCCTAAAAACGGATTATGTGTATTTGAAAAGCAGCCTAATAGAAATTCTAGAACTGAAAAATATAATAACTTAAGAGCTCAATGGAAGGTTTAATAGAAAATTAGATACAGCTAAAGGGAAAGTTAATGAGCTGAAGATAAGTCCCAAGAAATTATGGAGAAAAATGGATGGACAATGTAGTGAGGTGGTGAGACATATAGGACACAAAGGGAAGGTCTTCCACACAGTGAATTGCCCCCTCCCCAGAAGGAGAGATGAGACAGTATGGAATAGGAATAATATTTCAAGACATGTTTAGAATTTTCCAAAACTGACTTAAGACATAAACTGCAGAATCAAGAAGCCTGGTGAATTCCAAGAAGGAGAAATGAAAAGAAATCCATACCTAGACACATCATAGTGAAACTGCAGATGACTAACATAAAGTGAAAATGCTAAACAAAGCCAGAAGAAAAAGATCGCCTTAACAGAACATTTTAGACACAGCTGGAATGATAGCTCTCATTTGCTGAAAGAAAACAACTGCCGAGTGAAAGTTCTATAGTCAGTAAAAATTACACTAAAAATGAAGAAGAAATGGAGATTTTCAAATACAAGCTGAGAGAATTCACTACCAGCAGACCTGCATGAAGGGAATAGTACCGGCTATTATTCTTCAGGAGGTAGGCAAAGGATCTCAGATGGGAGGATGGCTATGCAGGAGTGAAGAGCAATATAAATGGTGACTATGTGGGTAAGCTGAAATGAGCCTTGACTGTATAAACAGCAAAACCCAACAATGATAGTAAGAACATCTTGTAGGGTTTAAAATATAGAGAGAATCCAAAGCCTCCCACGAGTTGTCCTTATTCCACCCTTCTATGTTTATCTCCCACTGCTCTTCTAGTCCCTGTGCTCTCACGAAGCTGGGTGCTTACTCATTCCTGTTTGTACTGGACACATTTTTTGCTTTTTTGCCTTTGAATAGTTTTCTTCCTCCAGCTGGGATGCACTTACTGTCATGCTCCCTTCCTGAAACCCACCTATCCTGCCATGCCCAGCTTCCATGTCACTTTATAGTGAAATTTTCCTTGATTCCCCTAGATGGGAATAGATCACTTTCAAATGTCCTACAATTTTCTGTAGAACCCTTACACAATGTATGACCTTTTTTTGTGTGTGGTTAAATGAAAGCACAATTTAATCACTGAACTAAAATCCCTTCAGATGTGGCATCTCTCACCCCTATGGAGGTTTCTTTTGTTTCTTCCTTATTAAAAATGCAGTGCTCATTACAGAAAGAAGTGAAGGACAAAGAAGACACCAAGGACACCCATAGTCCTCCTCACTCTGCTCAGGGTATATCACTGCGCACTGGCTTCACATAGTAACTATCAGTGCGCTATGTAATCTGCTTCCTTACGCTCCTGGAGTGTGGATGCTATGGCTGACGCGGCTCTGCATGCCCCATGTCTCACACAGGTTAATGTAGGAGGAAAATCAAAGAAGTCCTTTCGAGGATCAGGTATGGTGGAGACCTCTATGTTAGAAGTCTTACTTCTGAATCATTCTTCTCCCTTTCCATCCCACACTTTGCCTCCAGCAGTACCTGGGCAGGGATGGTGCCATTATTCTTGAGGATGAGAGGCAGCTTCTCTGAGTGACCAAGCAGAAGCCTCTTAAAGAGGAGCAAGGGGTTTCCATATTGGTTGCAGAGGACTGGCCGCACTACGGTCACCCGAGGGAGGTTCCCTTCCCCGACGATATCAAACACAAGGCTTCGGTTCTTGGTCAGGCTGCTGCAGGGAACAGGAAGACAGAGGCCTGTCAGCCTGGCATGCCAGGAATGATGTTCCATAGAGGGTGTGGCCCGTAGCCCTGCCCCAGGAGAGGGAGCTGGGGGTGCTGGTACCTAGGCAAGCCATCCAAGGTAGCCTCGAAGATACACTGGTAGGTCTGCATGGTCTGCGGGGTGAAGGTCACCGTGGCAAAGGCATGTGAGCGGCTGGCAACACACATCTTGTTAGGCTCCACTTCAAAAATGTCAACGATTCGAGCAACGAGCTGAGGAGGAGGAGCAGGGATCAGCGTGTTAGCCACTTTGCATCTACATAGGGCTTCCTTCTTGTCTCGACTGCCCTTGCTGTGAAATCTTCCTCACCTCAACTCTGTGGTTGACAAGGTCCATTTCCTACATAGTCATACCCCTAGAAGGAGCAGCCTACACACTCTGGGACCCACCCCTGAGCAATAACTAGCGGGACTTGGCTACACCCATTTGACTCAAAGAGATGAATTAACCCAAATCTCAGATACCACCTCGCTCTCTCTCTCTCTCCCTCCCTCTCCACTCTCTCTCAAACAAATTAAGATGACCAGAGATCATTGGCAGTTGCTGATGGAGAGCTGAACTGAAGCCAGACTAGAGAATAGAACAACGGAGATACCGTGAGTGAGTGGCATGTGGCCTTTGAGCTTCTGCTGGTTTTCTGAAAGTTGCATTACAGGTGACAGTTCCAGTCCCATACAGCTCTGGCTACAGGGTATGTTCTGACCTTTGTCTGAGGTCTCTGATTTATTGAAGCAAACCTTTCTTGTTTGGACTATCCTGAATTGGTATCTGCAACTCCAAGAGCTTTAGCTGCAACAACCTCCCATAGCATTTTATCTGTTCCCATCTTGTGGCAGATTTTTGGGAAGACCGTAGGGACTATAGGGACCCTGGTAAGGCCTCAAAATGATTTTTTTTATTCTTAAGAGTGACAAATGGGATTCAAGACTGACTATTCGCTCTTGTTTTTAAGCTGAAGGCACTAAGATTTCTTTGCTCTTTTCAAGGGATAGTCTGCAGATTAGGGAGGAGGAGACTATATGTCTACAAATCCCCTATTAAAAATCTTTTAGAAATCAGGCTCTCTCACTCTTTGTTTTTAGTGTAGAATAGGAAGAAACCTTCCCCTGTCAAAAAAAGGTCAGAGGGTAATGACTGGATGTCACCAGGGCCTGAGACAAGTCATACAAGGGATGAGATAGTCTTTCAAACCCTACCCCTCTGTAGTGACAGTCCCTTGGGAATGCACACCCTCTCTGCAGCCCTAGACTATGCCGACCCTGCAGTGATCTCCCCACCACTATCAGCCATGTGAACGATGCCAGCTCTGGGGGCACGAGGACCACCTGGGCTAAGAGTCCACTTTTGGGCAGAGAACAAAGTGGCCAAGGTGAGATTAGGCAGTATTTGTAGCACATCTGATTGATTGTTATTGACTGAGCTCTCTCTTTCTTGGCATCCTAAATTTTCTGTTCCACTGTGAGGACAAAGGATCTCAGTATGGTCTCACTTGGAGAGGAAGGGAACTCTGAATCTACAGGCCCTGAGAGGGACATTTATTATTTACCTCCTGTATGGGTAAAGCTTGGCTTTAAACCTAGCCTATATCCCTAGGCTTCATTTTCCTAATTAAAATGAGGAGAGTAATATAAAGTCTAATAATACAAACTTTCTGTGAGGGTGAACTGAGGCAATAAATGTAAATAACTTAACACAGTGCCTAGTATGCAGCAGGGGTCAATAGATGCTCATCCTTTCTCCTTGCCCTTATAACCTGACATCCCCCAAATTCTTACCGGACAAATGCACAACATGAGACAGCCTGCCTGAGCTGGCACTCATCTTTGGCTCTCCCCACAATGCTTCATCTATTACAGACAGAGCTGGGTGTTTGCTGGATGAGTGAGTTGCTCATCAGTGTGTACCACTCTCAAACCCAGAGGAGGCACCCACTGGGACAAATGTATACTCTTGGCCTAGGGGGAGACCGCCCAGTTACCTCACATGACTTCCAGCAGGGGTTGAGAGCCAGATAATCCCCACTCAGGTCTAGTGGCTCTAGATCAGGGTTTCTAAGAGCTCATTCCAAGGCTTCATGCCAACTACAGTGGGCCAGGGCCATTTGGGGCTGCTTACCTTGTTGGATACAGGCTTAACTACGATGTTCACATCACAAGCAATCTTTCCCACATTGCTAATCTTGAACCGAGCCTTGGCCTGATGACCCACCAGGACATTGCAGAAGATGAACTTGTTCTCATCCTCCACGAACAGCCCTCCACTCTCTATTGTCTGTAGGATGTTGAGCAGGTTGGCACTGCTACAAATCTGGTGCTCCTCAAATATCAAGGCATTGTTGTCAGTCACAAAGGCTGGAGAGAATGAGAGACAAGGCCTGATAGCCCAGTTTCTGTTTTTCTGTAATTGCTAATGTCAAGATGTGGATTCTGATGGAGGACAGTCATATATAGAGGAGCTGTAGAGGAATTCACACAAGGGGGTGGGAGTGATGGCACAAATTCCATCTTCTCTTCCTTTTTTGTACTGCTCTTATTTGTTGTCAGACCCCAACCAATATGTTTCTCCCAGTGGTAAGGAGAGGTTAGATCTGGGATCTGGGGTGGGCTCAGGAAGGAAGTGGGCATTTGGCCCATGTTGATGCAAAGCAACAGGGTTCTGATGGTCAAAGCAAGAGGAGTTCTCTCTGCACTTTACCTGAATCTTGCCTAGTTAAAGCTAGAGTATGCACAGTCATTGATCACTGCTCTCTGTACATATGTTGCCTATAGGGAATTGGTGGGCCGTGAGCAGGATTCAGTGGTCCTGGGTCTTGCGCCATATCCCATTACACCATGACTCCCAGATAGCACTATTTGTCTGAGAATTCCTGGACCAAACTCTAGAAGACTAGAAGTCTAAAGCTGCAAATCTTTTAGGTGTATATGCCTTGTAAGTCTTTTAAGGAAAAATATGGCTAAAGACACTAGAGGGAGTTCTAAGGACCCATAGGAAGCAGTGCAGCCATTTCGGCTAAACATTTGCATGGTGAGAAGGGGAGGGTCTTTTAAGAGGGTGCTGTCCAAAAAAAAAAAAAAAAAAAAAAAAGAGGGTGCTGTCCATTCTGAGTGCTCAGTACCTGGCAGACAGGCTTCGGCCAGCAAGCTGTAAGGAATGCCAGCTGGCTGGTCTCTTGGGTCTCGGTCAGATATATCGATGGCTATGAATTCCTCACACCTTCCCACCGGGTCAGCCACGCAGTCGACAGTGATCACTTGAATTCCTCCGGAAGGGATGGAGCCGAACCCGGGGTACACAGTGAACATGCCATGGGTAAAGCGAGCCTGCAGGAAAGGTGGAGGGGTTGGGAGGGGTGGAGGTAGAGTGAGTGAGAGTCTAAGCCCTTACACCAGAGTTTTGAGATGGTGTTAAGAGGGGACTGGTGGGGCCTCTCCTCCAGGCTCTCTCTGAACCCCAGGTTTCTCCTGGAGGAAGGGAGGGAATGGGGAATCTTTAGGGACAGGCTCCCTCTGTGTTTCTTTCTATGCACATTCCTTCTGACCAACTGTGACTGGATGGGAGCTTAAGGAAACAGACATATTCCATGTCTGTACAACTCTTACCCAGATAGGAATCTGCTGGCAAAGGGGCACAGAACACTGTTAAGGTTGTAGATTTCTGAGTCAGATACTCATGAGTTTGAATCCTACCCCTGATATAGTTTAACTATTTGATCTTTAATAAGTGACTTTCCTGAGTCTCAGTTTATCCATGAAATGGGGCTAATGCCCCTACCTTGAGTTCCTGGAGGCTTCAGTGAAAAAGAAAAAATGTGTGTAAGGCATTAACATAGCATCTGGCAAGAATTAGTACTCAAAAAATGGGATATTATCATACACTCTTCTGGTTCCTAGGAGCTTCCTTCCTCTTCTTCCCCCCACAACTAGCTTCACTGATATATAATTGACATATGACATTGTATTAGTTTAGAGCTACAATGTGCTAATTTGATACTGGTATATACCACAAAATCATTACCACAATAAAGTTAGTCAACACGTCCATCAGCTTACATAATTACCATTTTTTTTGTGATGAGAACATTTAAGATCTACTTTTAGCAACTTTCAAAAATATAATACAGTACTGTTAACTAGATTCACCATGCAAATATTAGATCCCCAGAACTTATTCATCTTATAACTGGAAGTTTATACCCTTTGACCAACATCTCCCCATTCCTCCTACCACTCCCAGATCCTTATGATCACATCGGGCTGAGGATAATCCAAGATAATCTCCCCAATCTCGAGGTTCTTAATATAATCATACCAGAAAAGTTGATCACCTATCATCTGGGAAATGCAAATCAAAATTATGAGATATCACCTCACACCTGTTTGAATGGATAGTATCAAAAATATATTGTGCACTGTTGGGGGAATATAAATTTGTAAGAAGGAGAAGGTTTGGGAAATAAGAACACAGTTGAGTGTTGTCTCAAAGGAGCTAGGTCACACTGAGGACAAAGAACAGCTGAGATGCGTGGACTTGAAGCAGTAAGTGGGGATAAAGGAATGATGGTCAGAGAAAGGAATCTTAGAAATCAAGAGTCCAGAGGTACCTAAGTTTCCTTTGATGTGAGATCCAGGGTGTGACCTTGTAAGTGAACTGCCAAGGTGAGAAAGCAGACAAGGCCATTGGAACTGAAAGTTAGGGTATTATAGAGAGGCTGCTTCACTGAGGGCAAAGAAGATACAGTAAGTGAAGAAGGTAAAACAAACAAGCAAAAATGAACAACAAAAAAACCCCAACCCCAAACATAACATATATTAGAAGGGATGAGAGTTATAGAAACATATGTAGAAAATTATGTATGTTAAATAAATTTTATTCTGTTAAAGAAGAAAATATTTGAGAAGACATAGAAACCAACATGTAGAAAATTCAATCCAAATGCAATCAATAATTACTGGTGTCCAGAGAGTGCAGAGTACCTACTTTCTCTTTATTTTTGCCTTCAGTGCATATTTGGTGGCTGGAGCTGCTACAGTCATGTTGGGGCCATGAAGAAAAGTTAGGAGAATCACAAACGCCAATGAGTCTCTAAGCCAACACAAGCAACTGCCTACCTTATTTAAACATAACCGAGGCAAACCATAAGAGACTCTTAACTCTAGAAAACAGACTGAGGGTTGCTGGAGGGGAGATGGGTGGGAGGATGGGGTAACTGGGTGATGGGGATTAAGGAGGGCACTTGATGTGATGAGCACTAGGTGTTATATGTGACTGATGAATCACTAAATTCTACCCTTAAGCTAATAAAAAAAAGAAAGGAAGGACCTCCCATATCCTATCTATTTAGATCACTAATGTTGGATTTTCTCTTACTTGTAGCTGACCACAATCCTAATATACAAGTAAATTTTCCTCCTCTGTGAAGCCTTCAATGACTTTTAACAGCTACCAGGAACAGTAAGACTTCATTCCTTCACCTTTCTGGAGCTTTTTCCTCCACACACATCTCAGGTATAGTATTTGCCATGTTGTCGATCAATTGCTTATTCACTCTCTGCCTTTTATAAGTGTCTAAAATATTTCCTCTACATCCACTTAGAACCATATCAGACAGTGTTATAATTTTTTGCTTTAATTGATAAACATTATTTAGAAAATTCAAGAGGAGAAGGGAAGTCTATTGAATTTACACACATAATTGCCTGTCATGTTTTTACTTCCTTCTTGATGTTTCCTAATTCCTTCTTTTTTAAAAAGGATTTTTAAAAAAGATTTATTTCTTTGATGGGGGCGGGGGAGAGAGTGAGGCAGAGAGAGGAGAGCCAGAATCTCAAGCAGATTCCCCACTGAGTATAGAGTTCAAAGTTGGGCTCAATCTCACAACCCTGGGATCATGACCTGAAATGAAATCAAGAGTTGGACGTTTAACCAACTAAGCCCCCACAAGTGCCCCCCAATTTTTTTCAAGAAATCTCTACCCCCAGCATGGACTTAAACTCATGACTCTGAGGTCAGGACTCATACATGCTCTATTGACTGAGCCAGCTAGCTGTCCCCATAATTCCTTCTTTTATTATTTACTTTATGTTCAGGGAACTTCCTTAAGCCAGTCTTCTGAGAGACCTGCTGGTAACAAATTAGTTTTCCTTCATTTGAGAACGTTTTAATTTTCCATTTGTTTCTGGGGTATATTTTTGCTGGATATAAGATTCAGGCTTCAGTTACCTGTTTCCTGCACTTGCAAAATGTTGATCGACTTTCCTTTGGCCCCTATGGCTTTTTATAAGAAATCTGCTATCATTCAAATAGTTGTCCCCCTATGCGGAAGGTGTCTTCTTTCACTGCTTTTAAGATTTTTTTGTCTTTATTTATTTTTTAAAAGATTTTATTTATTTACTCATGAGAGACAGTGAGAGAGACAGAGACATAGGTAGATGGAGAAGCAGGCTCCCTGTGGGAAGCCTGATGCAGGACTCAATCCTAGAATCCCAGGATCATGACTTGAGCCAAAGGCAGATGCTCAACCACTGAGCCACCCAGGTGCCCTGATTTCTTGTCTTTAGTGTTTAGAAGTGTGACTATGATGTATGTGGGTGTGGATTTATTTAGGTTTGTCCTATTTGGGATTTGCCCTGATTCTTGAATCTATAGGTTTATATCTTCTGCTAAATTTGGAAAGCTTTCAATCATCATTTCATTGAGTACATTTTCAGCCCAACCCTATTTCTTTTTTTTTAAGGTTTATTTATTTATAATCTCTTTCCCAAAGTGGAGCTCAAATTCATGACCATGAGATAAAGAGTAACATGTTCTACCAACTGAGCCATCCAGGGTAGCCCCAGCCCAACTCTATTTCTTAACTCTTTCTAGAACTTCGATGACAGGGATGTTAGAGTTTTTCCACAGGTCCCTCATGGTCTGTTAATTTTTTTATTCATTAGACTCAAATAGATTTTCTTTTCTTTTCTTTAAGATTTTATTTATTTATTCATGAGAGACACTGAGAGAGAGGCAGAGACACAGGCAGAGGGAGAAGCAGTCTCCATGGAGGGAGCCCAATGGGGGACTCGATCCTGGGACTCCAGGATCACGCCCTGAGCCGAAGGCAGATGCTTAACCACTGAGCCATCTGGGTATCCCTCAAATAGATTTTCAACAGAACTCAAAACAGAGTCTATTTTCTCTCTGGTTTGGATTGGGCAGAATAATGGCTCCCCAAAGATGTCTACATCCTAATCCCTGGAACCTGTGAATATGTTACCTTATATGGAAAAAAAAAAACTTTGTTGATATGATTAAGAACCTTGAGATGGGGTATTATCCTGGGACCAGTGTAATCACAAGGGTCCTTATATGTGGAAAAAGCAGGCCTAAGGTACATCATTATGGAGGAGGCTGGAGTCATGTGATGTGAAAAGAACTTGATCCACCATGGCTTGTTTTGAGGATGGAGGGAGGAAATCATGAATCAAGAAAGACAAATGTCTTCTAGAAGCTGGAAAAGGCAAGGAAATGGATTCTCTCCCAAAGTCTCCAGAAAAGAATACAGCTTTGCCAATACCTTGACATCAGCCCAGTAAGACCTATGTCAAGCTTCTGACCTACAGAAGTATAAGCTAAAAAGTTTGTATTGTCTTAAACCACTACACTTGAGGTAATTTGTTATGGGAGCAATAGGAAAGAGATATAGGAATTTCTATTGTTCTGTCTTCAAGTTCACTGATTATGTTTTCACTTTCAAAATTTCCATTTGGTTCATTATATCTTCTTTTTCTTTGCTGAGAACTGACTATGTTTTCATTTATCCCAAGCATATTTGTAATTGCTCTTTAACATTTTTATGTCACTGCTTTACAATCTTTGTCAGATAATTCTAACAGTTATATCAATGCTGGAACTTATTACCTGTCTATTTTCAGTTTGAGATCTTTCTACTTTTTGGTATGGTGTGTGATTTTTTGAGTTGAAACCTGGGAATCTTGGCAATTATGAGACTCTGGATCTTATTTAAATCTATTTGGGCTGACCTTCTCTGACACCACTCTGGCAAAGGACATGGGGGCACTGCCTCATTACCACTAGGTGGGGTGGTAGTCCAGATTCCTCACTCTTACAACTGCTAGGCAGGGATGATAGTTCCTGTTCCCCACTAGTCTTAGACAGATACATACCTGGTGGGGAAGGGTAGAGTGCCTTGTTGCTCTTCTGCTGATGCCTTAGGGTAGGGAAGTCCATTGTAGGGGAGGAAGGAACATTTCATTACCATTGGGTTGGGGTGGAAATCAAGGCTTCCCATGGGGTGGCTTCACTGACAATGGTAGGGGATAGTGAAAACCCTAGCTCCCTGCTGGGCATTCTCAAACACAACTTTGTCAGGGTTTTGGGGTACCTCATGAGAAGCTGGATAGGGTATAAATCTAGACTCCCCAATGTCCTTTGCTAGCAGAGATTAGGTAGGGCCACAGATTTTCCTGTTGTGTTTGACTGAAATAGAATAGTCCTTACCTGAAAGTTTCTATCCTGCTAGGCTGCTCTTTTTCCTGGTCCTTTGGCTAGTGGGAGCAGGCTTTGGTTGAGGTTTTTTTTTTGGTCTGTGTCTATTGATGTTTCTGAGTTGCTGGCTCCTTTAGTACCCAGTTTTAGATACATGAAGCAAAAATAAAACTCAGGGAACTCACCATTGTGATGTTCATTGGGTCCCAATGGTCTGGGTCTGATTTTTTTCTCTCTACCTTTTAGTCTTCTAATGTTTGTTTTGCACACAATGTGCAGAGTTTTTAGTTGTATTTAGTTGGACAGAATAAAGAAAGGTATATCTACTTCATTGTACAAGAACAGAAGTCTTAAAATCTGCTTTTATTTAAGCTAGTCCAAATGGGCTTTCTTTCTTATAAACAAATGATTCTTGGTTATAATATATATGAAGGCTGAAACTTAATTTTAAGGTGATGAGGAGCCAATGAAGGTTTTAAAACAAAAGAGGATATCTAAATTAAAAGCCAATGGCTTAAAAAAATAAATATCAATGGCTTGTCTGAAAATGAAGTGGTGTTTCAATAGAACTAGTATTGCTGCCACAGTTGGTTCAGATCCTACTAGCTAGGGAGGTAGCTGTTGCAAGGCTTACTCAGGAGGGAACTAGTGGGGAGGTGGCCTTCCAGAGTTCTTGTGACAAGGAAAGGGTGCTCACCTGGTTTGGGATGTTTACTTCTTTTTGAACAGCATCAGAGAACTTGGCTGCTTTGGAAGGGCTAGTCTTGTAGAAGCTATCGCTTTCCCGGGATCTTGCATGTCTAATATGGCTGACTCTGATTAAGGAAGCAAGGGTACACTCTCAGGTTGAGGTGGTGACATTAAATACTACCTATCTACTAGTTCTATTGTCTCTTTTCCTAGGAAAGGGGTAGATGGCCACGGGGGTACCCCGTGACTTATAAATAAGTCAGCTTATTTATATATCATTAGCCAACCTCATTTAACAATTGTAAGAAAACTTTGTAGTCATTAGAGTTATTAAATATGATTCATAAGGACATTGAAAATTACTGCAAGAACACAATAATGTTTAAATGTTTACGTGAGTTCTCTGAAAAGCAGTGTGTGAAAATTATTTCTAGAAAATCATTTGTAGATTAACCTGATCTTAAAAAAGTGAAATGTCAAATAAACTTAAATTCTGTCCTTTTTTCTTCACATTTATAGTCATGGTGTTTTAAAACTGAGTTTAAGCAATAGCTTAAACATAGGTTCTGGTAGCTGTTTTACCCAATAATTAGTTTGTCTAGAGGCCACTTAACCTACAATGTCAAATGCATTTGAGGTGCAATCTTAAACTTTTGAGAGTTTTATACAGTTGAGCATTCACTTGCTTAATGACCATAACAACTAAGTTCAACCCCCTTTGCACATTTTGCATGAATTTGTACATACTAAAATGAAAACCAAACTAAAATTAAAAACAATTTAAAGCAAAATACAAATACATCTATAAACAGTATTAAATTATTATAAAATAAATGCTAAAAAATTAAGTTGAAATTAAATTTGGAAGAAAGAGACATTATTTTTTGTGTGTGTGAAGCAAATATCAGTATTAATAAGCAAGAATCGTTCACCAAGTTTTATTATAAAAGCCACTGAGAAAAAGGGTAGGATTTTTTTTTTTCTCTTTTGAAAGAGTCTTTATACAGCTTAACTCAAAATTTCTTAATAGGTCCAAACTTAGCAAACAATGGAAGAGGATATCTACAAAAATGCAAAACGATTACAAACAAGGTGTGTCGGATTTAAAACAATTAATTGGAAAGTCCATTTCAAATTAATTAATTAGAGAGCCAATTAATTAGTCAGGACAAAGCGCCTTGGGAATGGGTAAAACTATCCTAAATTTGCCATAAAAAGAACATGACAACTAAAAGCACTCAAAGAGGTAAATTGTTTCAGTACATTGATTAAGAGCTGCTTTTTGAAGGATGCGGAGTTTTGCTGTTAGAACAACTAAGCTGTTGTGATACAGCATCTTCATGCAGAGAAGGTAAAAGCAAAGCAGTCCTGGTGGATAGAAGGTGTAGCATGCTTCTCTAGTCTACGTTTCCCGGGTACCTTCTGCACGCCCCCACATGAAGCAGAGTTATGATTTCTTTTGACTTAGCTTGTGGTTATAATAGCCCCCCAGCATCCTACAGAACAGTAACCAGGACAATGACTTCCTGTGAGTCTTGTAGCATTCTAGAAGCACCAGGGCAATAGACACAACCTCATGAGGAAGCCTTTACATCTGTTCAATTAAATTTATCATATATCTGACAGCAGTAAGAAAGCATATGAAATCTGTGGTCAGAGATATGGGTTCAGAACTGAGATCTACTGTTGATTTCTTGCCCAATCTTGGATGAGCCATTTTAAAACCCTATTGACCTCATCCCACAGAAGGGGATTGGGTGAATTTAGATAAAATAAATGAAAACTCTTTGTAAAAGAGAATGCGCTAATTAACCAGGGAATGGCCTGAGTTAAGTAAATACTTGTCTTACGCTTTCTTTTGATGAATGGGGCTCTCCCCTGTCAGCCTGTAGAGGGCGTACTTGAAGTCCGTAACACCTTGATTTTCTATGGTGAAGGTGATGCTTTTCCGACTGCCGCAGATCAAAGCGCCAAAGTTGATGATGGAGGAGGGGCTGATGTTGTATTTGGAGTACACTGCGTTCACAGAAAACTTAATTGGGATGCTGGCAATGATTTCACCTCCTTCTGTGATATTGGGCTCGATAATCTAGAAAGGGAGGAAGAAGTAGGAAGATGTCAGCCACAGTGCCCAGGGTTCCCAGGACTGTCTATTTCATTCTCTGTTTTCATCACTAAAATGAAGTCAATTTCATTTTCTTTATATTATTGCATCAACAATATTAGCAAACACTGATATTAAACTTACTATGTACCAGCCATGGATCAACGTGGACTGACTTGACCTCCTCTTTCACTTCCCCACTCTGCTCTTGTACTTGACTGAACAGGCTATATTGCCTGTCTGGCACTCTCGATTCCTGATGACTTTGCACTCCCACCCCCACTTGACCTACTTCTGCCTGCTAGCTTGGGACCAAAAACACAAACCCTGGAACATGGGCTAGACCATGTACTCTTCCTTTTGAAATGAGTCCAACAATCCTGCCACTGAGTGAATCCTCCCTGTGAGCTGTTGTACCTGACAGCGCAGAACTGGCTGGTGCTCAAACTTCACTTCCTTTTTGGCACGAAATGACACCTGGACATTTGTGGGCTTTTCCGTTGGAATTAATGAGCCTTTCTTGGGTTGGACTGAGATCATAGAATTTACATTGGTTGACAAAATCCCTAAGGAATCCACAGAAAAGCTGAAAGAGAGGAATGAAAGGTCAGCTGCAGTCATTATGGGGAACCCAAGATACTAGAGAGGAGACTCCAGACTGTTGAGTGTCGCTTTGCCTCTGGTCCTGCTTAAGCACTGCGTCTAGAAGTACCACTAGAGAGATTTTGTGGGAGATCTCTAACAGGGCTACTTGAGGCTGGATAAGGACCAACTAAATTAATTCATCCATTTGTCTGTCTGTCTCTGTATCCCTTCCTTTCCTCCTCCCCTCTCTGAGACTGAACACAGCCCACACACAGGGAACAGTGATGCAGAAGTCAGAGGATCTAAAGAGGGAGAGAAAGTGGAGGGAGAGGCCATTTAACAGAGGTACTTGTACAGGGAGGCCATGGCCCAATGTGGACGAGGTGAAAAGCCACAGAGAGCAGCAGACTCATGAGAATGACAGAGGGACTGGAGCAGGAGCAAGGAATACAAGCTGAGGTGGGACATCTGGAGTTGCTGTGGGGACCTAAATGGTGTTCCCACACTCTAGGAGACCTGGCCACTCCACTGCTACATGCTTGCTACCTGAGCTTCCTCCATTCTCTGCAAGTCCTTCCTTCCTTCCTTTTTTTTAAAAAATTTTATTTATTTATTTGAGAGAGAGCAAGAGGGAGGGAGGGAGGGAGAGAGAGAGAGAGAGAAAGAGAGAGAATGAGTAGGGTGAAGGGCAGAGGCAGAAGAGGAAGAAGTAGACTCTCCACTGGGCAGGGACCCCAATATGGGGCTCAATCCCAGGACTCTGGGATGGTGACCTCAGCTGAAGGCAGATGCTTAATGGACTGAGCCACCTAGGCACCCACTGCAAGTCCTTTCAATGAATTTTGATCATCTGCTCCAACCTGAGGGTGGTTAGTCCATGTAACCTAGAAGAACAGAACTAATGCTCCATGATAACCTACAACAAAGCTCACAAGTGGCCAAGACTCCATTCAGTGCTAATTCTAAGGTGACAATGGCTTTCTTCTAGGTTTGTTAAGTTTATATTTATATTTATATATTTCAATGTATGGGTCTAGTTATGGTAGCCCTGAGGTAGGACCTCTCTCATTTCAGCCTTTTTTTTTTTTTTTTTTTTTTTTTTTTTAGCTGAAATGAAACTATCATGAATGCATGGAATTTCTTCTAAGTCTATGAGGGCAAGTCCCTTTATCAACCATCTATTCTTCCAGGGGAAGGACAATCTTCCCCAAAAGAGACTGGCCATGGGTGTTGGCACTGCCTGCAAGGGTTGTGTGGCCCTGCCTGAGTGACCTCCTCCCTCCGCCACCCACTGGCACCCTTTCCTCTCTGAGAAATCTCCCTTATTTAGTGTTTCATATTTTATCTCAGGAGATGAGCACAAGCTGGCACTCCTTTCCACCAGGCCATCATTTGGGTTCTACAACACAGTGGTTCTTAAAATTAAAAAAAAGAAAATTGCAAAAATCCCTTTTCTTCCCCACATGGAATCTTACGTGAAATGCCAACGTATGAAACAGATATGAGCCGAAAGGAGGGAAGGACAGCTGAAGGCCAGCCAGGTCCTCATCTCTAGTCTCTCCCTCCACCCTCAGGACCTTCCCTCACCTAGTACATCTTCCTCCCAACCTCTCCCTGTGAGTCTCTCTCCCACCCCCAGATCTCTGTGGCTCTGGGCGCTTCGAGAGGGACCTTAAGGTCCCTGTAAAGCCACAGAGTTGAGAGAAGTGTGAAAGTCTCTGCTCTTAATAGTTGGAGTTCCATTCACTTGAAGCCTGAGAGAGGCTAAAAGCAGAGATGGTTCTTATGATTTCCTCAATCAAGTTTCTGTTTTTTTATCTCTCAGATAACATTTTTCTCCCCATAAGTGGATGTGGATGACTATGTGCCTGATGGTTTTCAGGTTACCTGAACATGATCTCATATTTCCCACGGTTCTTCAGCTGCAGGGGCTGTTTCACCTCTTCCATGACCCTCACAATCCCGAAGTCGAGGCCTCCTTCAGCTCCTGCAGAGTCCAGGGGCCAGGATGGGGGGTGGGGAGGGTGAGAGGATGGCGAGGGAGTGAGAAGTGGGGGAACTTCTTTTTGAAGTCACATGGAAAATCCATGGTGACAAGTTCAGAGAATTTGTTTTCTGAAAACACTGTGGCTAAAAAGCCCTCCTATAATTGAGTTTCAGCAAACAAACAATAGACGCTGCTCTTACATTGAATTCAACTTCAGTAGCTCTAGCTTCCATCTTAGGACCACTGTATTTCCTGTCATGCTTTCTAATAGCTAAAGTTTTTGGTATTTAAATTTTTTTTTGCATCAAGTGTCTAAGAAATATAGTTAGAATATTACATTTAAATTTGTATTGTTTTAACTTAGCACTGCATCATAAGCATTTCCCCATATAATTAAAAGTTTCTTATAAATGTAATCTTAATGGTCATATCATATACTATGATATGCTATTTCACAGTTTACAATATTATTTCTATAGTAATAATGTTCCATCTTCAATAGATAGGTTATTTCGAATGTTCTATTATTACAAATAATGGTGCAATAAATATCCTTGTGCGTAAGACCAATGACATCTAGGCAAACATGTAGCTCTCATGTCCTATGAATCTTGCTAAGAAGGAGGGCAAGAATAAAAGAGAAGAAGGAAGAAGGAAGAAAGGAAGAAGAAGGGAGAATAAAAGAGAACTGCATGCTAAAATGGAGGGGCCTAATCTGGCATGAAGGCAGTGTGGTGGGCAGAATAATGCCCCGTGCTCCCAAAAGGTGTTCACGTCCTAATCTCTGGGACCTGTGAATATGTTTGGTTACATGAGGAATGATGGATGGAATGAAGGTTGCTAATCATCTGTCTTCTTTCTTTCTTTCCTTCCTTCTTTCCTTCCTTCTTTCCTTCCTTCCTTCCTTCCTTCTTTCCTTCTTTCCTTCTTTCCTTCTTTCCTTCCTTCCTTCCTTCCTTCCTTCCTTCCTTCCTTCCTTCCTTCCTTTCCTTCCTTTCCTTCCTTTCCTTCCTTTCCTTCCTTCCTTCCTTCCTTCCTTCTCATCTGAGTTTAGAATAGAAAGATCTTGGATTCTCTGGGTGGACACAACATAATCACAATAAAATAGAAGAGGGAGACCTAAGTGGGAGAAATGGTGGCATGAGAAGGACCTGACCCAGGATTGTTGGCTTAGAAGATGGAGGAAAAGGAACCGTGAGCCAAGGATGCTAGAAGATAGAAAAGGCAAGGAAATGGATTCTCTCCCAGAGCTTTCAGAAAGGAATGTGGCTCCATTGACACCTTGATGTTAGCCCAGTTAGCTCAATTTTGGACTTTTGACCTACAGAACGGTAAGATGATAAATTTGTATTGTTTGGAGCCACACAGTTTGTGATAACCTATTACAGCAGTGATAAAAGGCTAATGCAGGTAGGAAGATAAGTACTTACTCTCGGATGGCTGTTCAGAAAAGAGTTCTGCCAACTTTATTATGGCCATCCTTTGTCATCTCCCGTTGGAGAAATTGAGATTCGTAGTCATGTTGCCAACATTACTCTGGGACTTGCATTACTATTTGCTGAAATTCCACACCCTCCCCAACAACTACTAGTCTTCTTCTACATAAGAAATCTATTGCATTAAAAGATGTGACTTCTAAATACCCTATCCTTGAAGGGGCCAACAGACCTTTGGGGAAGGTGATGTCTAAGGCGACGTCATAAGACTCTGCAAAGACCAAGATGTTTTCAATCTGAACAACACCAACAAGATTGTCTGCATCTAAAACCTGTTAGGATAAAAGGGATTCTTCAGTAAAAGCAAGATCCACAGGGACTTGGAGCTTGAACTATGTACCATGCAGTGGGAATGATGAGGAAAGAGACGTGATGGAGAATATTTTAAAAACGTATTTAGTTCTTGTCTTCACTGAGCATTTGGTACCATTAGTGTACCCTCATAACATCCTTTGGGAAATGCAATGTAGACAATTAATATGAGAATGGGGAAAAGGGACTGCATTTTTCATCTTGTCCATTTATGGGGTTTAAATTTTTTGCATGATTGCCACTACGTTATTGAAGTTGGGGCTGTGAGTATGCACTGCAGAAAAGTGTTCCTTGGAACTTATAAAATAAACCTGAAGGGCATTTTTCTGATAGTTGAAATGGAAAACCTACACCTTGTAAATCATCCTTGCTTTACTAATTTTATAAATCTGAATTCTTCTGTTCTTTGTTTCTGCTTCAATCAATGGAAAAAGTGCTAGAGTTTCATATAAAATAAGTGTTTTACTGTTTCTCTTCAGGAAATTTCAGATGTTTTATTTAAATGAACACTTGTACTATTCCAGTTGGAAATGTAAAAAACAAAAAACAGACAAAAACCAAGCCTGCCCCCTCCCAGCTGCTCACTGTCCCCTCCTTCCCTTCTGTCCTGAGGAACACCTGAACTAGTGTTGGCTGTCATCTGGACTCAACTTTTAACTCTTGAGACAAACAAGGGGCAGGGGGTGATAAAGGGTCCATTCACCAAGGGGAAGAGCTGTTGGCAGTGAGGGTAGCTCTCCTGAAGACTCCCTGCCTCTCTACTGAAGTCTCAAGTTGAGAAATGAAGTCACCAGCAACCCATTACTTGTGCTTTGGTGTTGAGGGGGAAATTTATAGCTGTCACCAAACTCAAGTTTTAATTCAGTTTCCATCTTTTTTTTCATCACACATTTTGTCAATGTTTCTCAGAGCAAATTGAACTGACTTCAGTTTTACCTTCTTTTGCTGTTTACTCTTTGACAGAGATGACAAGAAGGACTGGCAGCAGGAGGGAAAAATGGGACAAAGAATTTGTATTATCAGCTCCAGAATTTACACCGTATCTTTCTCCTGATAGATGCCATGCACCCAGAGCGTTCTATTTCCTTTGCTTTCTTATTGGAGTGTGTGTGTGTGTGTGTGTGGGGGGGGTGGTGATGGTGGAGATTAAATTTATAATTGGGGAAAATAGGATGAACAATTTAAGAAGTGCACAAATAAAATAAAATGAGTTCACTAGAACACTTTTCAAATGGACCAGAAAGCAAGGCATTTCCTCATGTAGATGTTGAAGGAATATAATCTGGGGAAGAGAAGCCTTAGACCACTTTGAAGGGGCTTGAGGGAAAACCCACTGTGTCTGCTCTGACTGGAACACATAGGGATGCCGTATCATACCTAAAATTTAAAAAGTTTCCATATCAGTTGGTAAATAGCTGTCACTTGACCTCCAAGTATCCCCTCTTATCTGCCTCCCCCACCACTCTCACCATGGGAACCTCTAGAGTCTCCATGATCCAGCACCAG
Organism: Canis lupus dingo; assembly: GCF_003254725.2. Classification (NCBI taxonomy): domain Eukaryota; kingdom Metazoa; phylum Chordata; class Mammalia; order Carnivora; family Canidae; genus Canis; species Canis lupus. Next base: position 76,973,087 of record NC_064247.1, read on the forward strand.
AAGGATGAAGCTGACACCAGCCATGTGGCCTGGGTTCATTGTGCAGAGACTGGTGTCTGGATGGAGACTGATGCTTAAATGTTGACTGTCACCCTCTGATATTCACACACAATTGTTGATTAAATGAATCTATCAGTATCTGTGTTCAGCTATCTTAAGAACTGTCATAGGTGGGTGATAAGAGAGATTGGGTCCATTGAATGGGCCAAAAAGTAGAAACAGGATTAATTTATATAAATAACAGTTGGAAATCTGAACCCAACCCAAGGAAGAATTATTAATAGTCAGACCTGTTCAAAGGAAGATCAGGCTGCTTTGAGATGGTAACATCATTCACTGCCTCACTCATCACTCTGCACTCAGTGAATGTTTTGTTTGTGGCTTCAGGAAATCAGCCACTAACGAGACTGCATTTATGGAGCTTACAGTGATGTGCAGAGCAAGATACTGTGGGTCCATGGTTGTTAAACAGGGATCAATTAGGAGAGTGTAACAGGGAGACCTGGCTCTGTGTGTGTGTGTGTGTGCGTGTTGGTAGTGTGTCAGAGACCAATATGTACACATTTTGATGATCAGGTCTGGAAATGTGTGAAGCCTCACCTCTAGCCGGATCATCTTCTTGATGTAGACAGGTTTGGAGGGCTGGAAGTGCACTTGCAGGCTGTACTCAGCTTTCGGGAGGATGATTCCCTGCATGGTGGACACGGTGAAGTCATCACCCAGGTGCTCCAGGCTGGTGATCCTCCATGCCACAGGCAGGGGTGTGATGTTGCGCAGAAGAATTACCTTGGATTCTTTTCTGCAAAGACCAAAGGAAATTTCATGAGTTTTGAATGATCCTTTTTTTTTTTTTTAAGATTTTATTTATTTATTTATTTATTCATTAGAGACACACAGAGAGAGGGGCAGAGACATAGGCAGCGGGAGAAGCAGACTCTCTATGGGACGCCTGATGTGGGACTCGATCCCAGGACTCCAGGATCATGCTCTGAGCTAAAGGCAGAGGCTCAACCACTGAGCTACCCAGGCATCCCATCAGTTTTGAATGATTCTGATTTATTATGGCAGGTCAGAAAAACCACCTCTGGTTATTTCAATCATTGCTTAGCTCAATAACCAGTGTTTATCAGGGATTGGGGCCTGGTGGTAATGTCAAGGAATGTAGGATACATCTCATAATATTCTCAGCCAGTAGCCCCCCAAATAAACATTTTCTATTTAGAATAATATAATGCCAGTGAATGAAATGTTAAGTTCCAGTTTGAGTCTAGTGTTCTCTGTGCTCTAATTTCTAAACCAAAGATTCTTAGCTTTTGAAGGTAATGGACTTCTTAGAGAATCTGAAAAAAAAAAAGAGTCCTGAGAAAAATGCAGATATGCACACACTTTGGCAGTTGATTTGGCAGGGGGTGAGTGGGTTTGGTCCTGGACATGTTACTAATCATCTTGGTTTGTATAGGACCAGAAGTATTCCCAGATGTAGGACTTTCAGTGCTAGAATGAGGAGAGTCCTGAGAAAAATCAGGATGAGTTGGCCACCCTAGAACTAAATGTTCTTTAAATCCCATCGCAATCCTCGGATCATCCAGAGCTCTAACCTGTGCAACAAGAGCCGGTCAAAATGCAATTGTCTGGGTTCCAGCTCTAGTTCTGGACGGACCCCTTGGCAGACTAATTTGAAGACAGCTGGCTCTGGGTTCTCCTTGATGCAGCAGATAATGCAGTCTTCAAAGACACCAGCTGCAGTAGGGTAGGCCCACACGTTCAGTGTCTAAGGGAAGCATTAAAGCAGTACATTTATGCAGAGAATGCCAAGACCTCAAATTTCCAAAGAAAGACTTGCCCTGGTGGACTTGTTACTATGAGACTATACCTGCTTCTCATTGGGTTTCAGAATCATGTTGATGGGCTCCAGGAAGTAGGTGCTTGCTTTGACATCATTCTGAAAACAGAAGAACACCTCCGCAACCATTGGGGAATTGTTCAGGATTGTCAGTGCCTCCATGTTACCTGGGAACAAGGAGGACTTGTACCTGGAAGTGAACAAAAATTAGGGATGCTGATGTAAGGATTGACTGGGAGTTCAGGGGGCAAAGGAGACTGTGAAGAATATGGCAATGCCAGAGGGTAGTGTGGTACACGGAGGCACTGGTGTGCAGCTAAGAACACAAGCTTTGCAGCTGCGAAGACTTGCAGCTGGGCTTGACCTCCCTCCCTGCCAACCTTGATCTCCTCATCTCTAGGATGGGATGACAACACTTCTTAGGATTTCTACGAGTATTAAATGTAATGGTGCACCCTAAGGCTCTTCAGGAAAGCTACAGATATCAAATGCCCAATAAATGTGAGCTATTATTGCAAAGAATTCTTTTTTAAAGTTTGTTTATTCATTTATTTAAGTAATCTCTACACCCAATGTGGGGCTCGAACTCACGACCCTGAAATCAAGAGTTGCATGCTCTATTGACTGAGCCAACGAGGTGCCTCATTATTGCAGAGAATTCTGAGAAATGTGTGGCTCTATCATTCCCAGGGCTTATATTCCCACAAGACATGATCCTATGAGAGTCACTTGTTATGTCACATCTGCCTTAGAGATTATCACATTTCCCTCCTTCTCTTAGACCCGTACAAGACCGTTACTGTTCTGACATGGATCCATGTGGCGTGGTTCACTTTTACGAGGCTGTTTCTGTTCCTTTGTGACTTAGGAAAAGATCCATAGCATTGAGCATTGTTGGCATGAGAAGCTGCTCAGTGAGTAGTAATGAACAGAAGAGGAACCACAGAAGGCACAGGAATGCCAGTGAAGATGCACATCATCAGAGACCAGAGCAAAGGCACCACAGCACTCATGGGTGCCTGGGAACAGTCTGAAAGCTTTTTGGATAGGTGGTGTTGGAGGAAGGAAGGAGGGCAAATGGCAGAGAACAAATCGGGGTCAGGGAGACAGAGTGCTGGTCTTCACCACCAGCCAGTACTGTGCTAAGTCTCATGTGCTAAGAAGTCATTATCTAGTGCAGCTTCCCAAATCTGTGGGTGGGTGTCATTATTTTCCCATTTTGTAGATGAGAACACTGAGGCTCAGCAAGGTTGAAGAAAATAAATAAATAATACCTGGTTGTACCGGGCCTTGTTTTGGGGCTGCTGTAGTCCCTCTCCTCCTGGACCAGGGCTGTCTGGCCCCAGATTCTGGGGGTTCCAGTGCTCTCAGAACACATGCCTTTCTGAATTTCCCTGGCTCCTGACCCTGGGCTGCTGTATCTATCATGTCCATCAACTGGACCCCCCTCCTTCTCTCTAAAGCCCTTCAACTGGGCCTTGAAGATTCACTGCATCATCAGCCAACCCTCTTCATCTTGGTTTTCTGGCCCAGCCTCTCAGGAAATAAACTCCAGGGATGAAGGCACTGGAGGACAGAGAGCATTCCTAGTTCCAGCAAGTCAGCATGAGCACAAATACTCTACTTCTCACAATAAATGCTAGACTGAACTGAGATGTGCTGAGAGCGGGGTCCAGCTTTGGTCTTGCCTCCCTGCCAGCACAGTAAGAAGTGTGTACACATCTGAAAGAACTGGTTATCCCTAAAACCGAATGACCATCGACCTCACTCAGGGCCCCCAGTTCTGTCTGACAACCTTAATCTGTTTCTCTAATATTCTCCCTCCTTCAACTTGCCACGAAAACTGTGGCACATTTTCTCAACATTTTTATCTTCCCTCTACTTCCTTCTCTCTTGGGAATGACCTTGCAACATGCGTCATGGAGAAAAGAGATGGTACCATTGGAACTTTCTCACAGGTCCAACCGAATCAGCACCTGAGGCCATCCACCTTCCTCTCTCCTAGTGGGAGGCAGTGGCTCCTCTTCATGGCAAAAACAGCATCTTTATATCCCATTGTGTTGTCTCAGGGCAGCTGTACCACCAATGGCACTTACATCCTCTTGAAACTCCAACCTCTGCCTCCCTGTGTCCCCTTAGCCTCCGAACAGCCTAAGAACAACAGTGTGTGAGCAGTGCTCCCTGGACTCCATGTCTCTTCCCATCCTTGACTACCTCTGTCTCTCTTCATAACCAAGTTTTCCAAAGAACTACCTCTATACCTTGTCTCTATTCTCTCACCTCCCACTGACTCCTCAACTCACTCTGCTTGGGCTTCATCCTTAGAGATCCCCAAAAGGCCCCTAGGGCCCCTAGGACCTGACCTCCATGTTATTGAACCCCATAGATGTCCTCTATGAACCAAAACCACAGAGCTTCTTCCTTTGTGTGACTACCAGCTACACCTCCTTATAAGCATCCAAACAACATATCCCAAAGTGAACTCTTGATCCTACCCTTTCCCCACAAAAGGCTTTTCCAGCTGGGAAGATGGCAGCTGCATTCATCTGGGTGCTTAGCGGAAACTTGGAGCACCAGAACCCAGCTCTCCTGTGGTTCCAGGCTGACTGAGGCAGCACTGGTAAAGTTATGTCCACGTAGCAACCCTGTCTGTACTATTCCTGAGTCCAAGTGAGAGTCTGAAATTGGCACTGAAATAATGGAGCACTTACTTATCTCTTGATTTCCCACAAAGGAGTGGCCCGAAGTAAAACGTCCTGGTATTGATAATATACTTCTTAAAGATGACCTCATTTAGCTTCATGTCCAACTTCCGCTGAGGAAATACCACTCTGAACACAGGGGAGGGAGAGAAGAGGAGAGGCTGTCTGAGTGGAAGTTCCATGCCTCCACATGCTGTTGACCTGAACCCAATGCTCCCTGTTATGCCAAGGGTCCAGGTATCTGGAGACAGAATGATTCTTAATTTGAGGACCTCAATTAAGGCTTTATTCCTGTTCCCTCCCACCCGCCACCCCCAGGGATGGTAGTTCGGCTTGAACTTGAGAAAAAAGATTCCCAGGGGTATCTTTCACAATGAGGGGCTGGTGATAGAGCTGAGTTAGATTTCCTGTTCTAGTGCGCCAGCCAGAAAAACTCCTGACAATCTCTCTGGAAAACTAGTTCTGGTGGATAGTAACTAGTTTCTGAGTTTCTTGTCCAGAATGGCCCCCTGGTAAGAACCACAAAAAAGCTCTTCTTGGTGGAGAAGCTATAAAAGGCATGTCCCCTAGAGGGCTTGTCCCACTAGCTTGCTCAGCCCGGTGACTTTCTGTTGTGCATAAAGGGCAGAGTGGTGTTCGGTAGCTCAGAAAAAGGTCTGCCCAAGGAGATTCACACACTTAATCATATTATAGGATAAAAAGTCTGGCAGCACATATAAAACCTGCTGAAATGTGAGGATGATGTTTCCCCTGCCATCACACCCGGGAACATTCTCTGTAGCTCACTTTGATGGCTCATGCTGTTCCTGTGGCTTAGTCAGTGCCTAAGACACTGAAGGCCAATACGACCAGAGGGCCGGGGTGCTGTCCCAGTTCCACATTAGTAGTAAGAGCTACCTTGCTCAAAGTGGCATGGGGCCAAACAAAAATGTTTGTCAACTCATTTATTATCTATCTATCTATCTATCTATCTATCTATCTATCTATCTATCTATCATTTATCTATTTATCATCTATCATCTATTTATTTAATTTATTATTTTCTCAACCTTCTCTCCCTTTTAAAAAAGATGTATAAATTGTTTATTAACAGACAAGGCCTACGAATTTATTTCTTCTTGGATCTACCCACAGTACAGCCACAGCAGCCCGCTGGTGTACAAAAACATGGGACCCTTCATGAATTTGCGTGTCATCCTGTGCAAGGGCCACGCTTCTCTGTATCCTTCCAATTTTATCAACTCTCTGTTATAAAGTAAGATACACTTACTTTGGGTCTTGGCAAATGTAAGGGTAACTGCAGACCCCTCGGCAATAAAGCTGGTACTGGCGGTGAGTTCCAAGGACCTCAAAGTTAAACGTCTGGTCAAAGTTCCCGAGGTCATTAGAAGAGAAATGAATCCGCAACGTCACCTCACCATTGGCTGGCACGATCCACCGGAAGTGATTCAGCCTGCAATGACCACAGGGCTTTTAAAGAGAGAAGGCTTCCTTCGGGCCAAGAGCCGAGAGGACTGGTGCCTGGGAGAAGTCCTGGCCTGCTGGGGTCAAGCAGAGCAATCCAGAGGGGCCTGCTGGCAGGACAGCCCTGCTCTCTCGTGCTGTGGTGGCCACACCCTCTACTTGAGGCTTCAGCATTCCCTTCCCTGGGTGCTTCCGAGGCCCACCTGATGAATTTCTCCTGGGAGAACTGCCCAGAGAAGCTGTTCTGGTCCATATCTGACAGGGGGGCAACGGCTCCTGTCGTTCCCCCAGAAAGCGCCTTCTTGTTGATGGCCATGCGACGTTTGTCCTTCTGAGTGTCTCGGGCCTGATCTGCTTTTTCTTTTGGTTTCTGTCTGCTCCCCTTAGAGGAGGTGGCCTGCTCCTCCTGGGTCTTAAACACAAGCACAAGTCTTAAATATTCACTTACATGTACATGAACAGGAGACACAGATACCTAGCACATGTGTTAGGGTCTAGGAAGCCGGTGGCTGCTGGGGGCAGAGAAGGGCCCAGCCTACAGCACTAGAGCAGAAGAGGAGTACAGAGAAGTCTAGTGCTTTCCTTGGCACCCTATTCCTTGAGAAGGAGGCCAAAGCCTAGAGAAAGCTTCAAGCTGCAGGGAGTGTGTTCTTATACTGCATTTTGTTGTGGTGTGGTTTTTTGTACCTTTTACTCTTAGACCCCTTGCTCCTTCCCAATCACATTGACTCCTAGGCAGACCAGATCAATATTATTTTTTCTTTTTTTTTAAGATTTTATTTATTCATGAGAGACACACACACACACACACAGAGAGGCAGAGACACAAGCAGAGGGAGAAGCAGGCTCCATGCAGGGAGCCTGACGTGGGACTTGATCCTGGGTCTCTAGGAGCCACTCGGGCTGCCCCAGATGGGTATTCTTATAGAATATTCTTTTTTTTAAAGATTTATTTATTTATTTATTCATGATAGACACACAGAGAGAGAGAGAGAGAAAGAGAGAGAGAGAGAGAGAGGCAGAGACACAGGCAGAGGGAGAAGCAGGCTCCATGCCAGGAGCCCAACGTGAGACTCGATCCTGGGACTCCTGGATCGCCAGACCGCTGAACCATCCAGGGATCCCCCTTATAGAATATTCTACACTGAAATTTTCTGACTATTCTTAGAGTATCCTTTCATTCATTCCTTCATTCTCCATTTTTTTTTCTGTAGACTGGAAATTAGGCTTAAAAGTTTGATTAGATTCATAGAAGGTGCTGTATACATCACAATAAGGGGCAACAACAAGAAAAAAGCCACCTCAACCCATGATGACAGATGCACTGTGTTCACGTGGCTGGTGTGGCACCTGCCAGACTTGGCCTCCATAACACAGGCTTTCCCCTTTTCAGCTGGCTAGTCACCTGTGGGACAATGCTCTGGCTTGCAGGGAGTGTCTTGTTCCCCAACAAAGTACTGCTTTTTATATTAGTTGGTGCTTCTTAATTAATTAATTACTTCCCTGGGGATAACAGAATAGTGTTTTTCTATTTCTACTAGTCTTAGCTGCCATTCTTCTAGAATGAAGAGCTTTCCTTTGTCAACTGGGGATGAACTAGAGTTCCTCCTAAAATGGTAAGTTAAAGAATGCTTAACCCTTTCCTGTTAATGGTTAATTTTAAGGAAAGAGCTTGGTGTTATAATCACTTCTGATGATGGCAATTTTTTAATCTTTTTTTTTTTTTAATCTGGACTTTGTTCTAGTAAAGGTCTGCCCACGCATGCCGCTCATCTCAGATAATTCTTTACTTATTTGTAAGTAGAAGTGTGAGGCATTCTCTTCACCTAATTCAGCATTAGGTGAGGCCTGCAGGTGATTTTATTTCCTACTGATTTTGTTATTCTTTGCTGATGGGATGTGCTTGGTTTGTGGGAGGCTGTGTGGAGAGATTCAAATTTGGGGCTACCATATTCTTCTGGGAATAAATAACTCCTCTTTAGTTTTTAATATATATACCTTCTGCATATTATTGGTCAAATCTATTTTTCTTTTGTGATTTATTTGATTAATTGCATATCAGCTTTCTTCTAGTCATGTAGGATTTTATTTGGATTAAAATATTTTTATCCAAATTTATTTAATATTTGAATTAAAATATTTTATATTTTTAACTCAGCTGCAACTAACTTTACTATATTGTGTCAGGCAAAGAGATAAAAAGTGAGTTTACCAAAATGCCCAATCTTCCCCTCATAAATTCTATGATAATCTGTCCTTTTTCTAGCACTGTGTCTGGTGATTCTTGTATTTTTTTACACTGTGTGAACTACCTTAGCTTCCCAAAACATTCTATTATCTTTTTAAAAAGAGCTGCCTTTACTTATTATTTTATTATTATTATTGTTTATAAGCATCAGAGCAATTCAATTCAACAAGTTCCCTAGACCATCCCACAGGGACCGGAAAGGGTGGAAGATGGGAATCAGCCATTTCGAGAGAGGCTTATGTGGGGTCCTCAGCCAGTATCTGGAACGAGTCAAGGGCAAAGGCATCAGCAAGCATGACAACCAATACCATACTTCGTTTTTGGCCTTGTAGAGGGTGACCTTTCCTGTCTGCCCATCTGAAGTCCTGCAAAGTCAGAATAAAACATGACTGGCTCGCCCTTTACCTTCCCAGAGCCCATGGTGGTTGAAAGCTCTGCTTCTGCTTCTGCTTCCCTTTTCTCCTCCGGCAGGGAGAGCTCATCAGATGGTGGAATCACAAACAGGAAGTGCTTCAGGATTTCTGTTGTGGCTAATGGCAGCCGCTTCATGGGGTAGGAGATGATGGAGAACAAGGTGGGAGATGGGATGGGTGGTCCAGAGGAACCCAGACCCAAGATGTCCAGGATCTAAAGGAAAAGCTCATGGTTAGTTTCCTATGCAGAGAGCGGGCTGCACCCAGCTGCCTCCCTGAGTGAGCACAGAGTGGTTTAGACCCTCCTGCCTTTTCTTCAACTTTCATGGTAGTGGGAAATGCCACTACCATGGGCATGTGTTGGGGAAGGGGTGTGAAGTGCCTGTGACATAGCTCTGCAGGTCTTTCTAGACCCCTGTGCTCCCAGACCAGGCTGGGGCTCTTGCCGTGGGCGCTCACTATACTTCTCTTATCATGGTCTTAGTCACCTTATCGTGTCTGTCTCAGCAATTGGATGATAAACTCTACTGGGACAGGAGCCAGGGTGATATAGCACAGGGCCTAGCACACAGTAGGCACTCAAAGGATATGGTTTAGAGGCCAGCTCTTAAGATTCTGTTGTCTATAGTACAGAGTTGTTCCTTCTGCTTTCAGAGTCCATGTTAACCTTTCATTTACCTTTTTTTTTTTTTTTTCATTTACCTTTAAATGTTCTCTCTTTCTGTTGCTGAAAGTAAGTTAGGGTTGGAGCAGGTCCGGTACAGCAAAGAAAATAAGCCAAAGTTTTGGGAATTGGGTAAAGGATGGGAATAAGGAGAGAAGCCAAAAAGAAGAGAGAAAATTCATTCCCCTCTTCTTCTCTGATATATACTGAGTGAACATCCTCCAGAGCAGGCTGCTTGAAAATTTAGCAGCAACTCCCTTCTCAGCACAGAAACCCCTCAGAATAAGCATGCTATCTCTACGTAAGTTGTCGTCATGAGGGTACATGTGACAGCCCATCAAAGCATCCATTCTGTGGACCAAATGGGCAATTAGGCTGAACAGACACCTGTCTTCATGGAATTCTGGGTTTCTAACCCAGGTCAGGCAGCTAAAGACATTTCCTGACTAATGCATAGCCAGCATGAACTCCTAGGGCTTGAATGTCTGTGAGGGAAAGGAATGAATATTTGTGCCAATTATTAAATGGAGGCAGGGGTAAAGAACTGTAACCAATAGCCTAACCTGTGACTTGGAGTGTGGAGAGAATGAGAAAAGGCCAGAAGATAACCTTGGCTATAGTACTGGCGCATAAAACAAGGTAAGAAGAGGTTCTTTTTAAAAAACCCTATTTCTGGAGAGAAAAGTGGCCATGATTCCTCACTGCAGGCTGAGTGGAGGCAGAACAGTAAACGGAGTGGTATTGGTGTCACGTGTTCCCCAACTGTCTTCGGGCCTCTGGCCCACCGGGACCACTGCTGTGAGACTCTCATTGTGAGGCCACACCACACCCCAATCTGCCCCCTTGAGGAACTGCCTGTGTCTTCCCATCATGTTGCTCCCAGGCTCTGTTCCCTCCTTGTTAAGGCTGTCTAGTTTCTGCTAAACTAAACCAGAGATCAGCAAACTCTGGCCCCCTGGCCAACTCTGGCCTGTTAGTTGCTTTTGTAAATAAAGTTGTATAGGGATAGAATCATGTACACTGGTTTATATATTGTTGCTGGTTGTGACAGAGGTTGTCGGGTCTGCAGCCTGAAATATTTGCTTTCTGGTGTGTTACAGAAAAAGTTCATCCATGGACAAAAGGCTAGAGTGACCATCTCCTTCAAACCACCACCTAAGGGGCTTTGGGTATGCCATATTTTCTAGGATCAAAAAGCTGTGATTTCTGTTACTCTAGGAAGCTTGTAGGAACAAGATTTACAAGTAATTGAGACTCTTGCTTCACTCCACAATATATCTATCTTGCCAACCTGTAACACCAGTACTGTCAATATTAAAAATCTTCTCTAAAAATCTGTGATGAACTTAATAAACTCAACACTCCCAAAAGCCAAATAATACAGTTAAAAAATGAGCAGAAGGCACGAATAGACATTTTTCCAAAGAAGACATTTAGATGGCTAACAAACACATGAGAAGATGCTCAACATCACTCCTCATCAGGGAAATACAAATCAAAACCATGATAACATACCACCTCACACCTATCAGAATGGCTAAAATTAACAACACAAGAAACAGCAGGTGTTGGTGAGGATGTAGAGGCTTATGTGGGAGAAAGGGGAGCCCTCTTGCACTCTTGGTGGGAATGTAAATTGGTATAGCTACTCTGGGCAACAGTATGGAGATTCTTCAAAAAGTTAACAATAGAATTTTGATCCAGCAATTGCACTGCTAGGTATTTACCCAAAGGATACAAAAATACAGATTCAAAGGGGTACATGCAGCCCAATGTTTACAGCAGCATCAACAGTAGCCAAACTACGGAGAGAACCCGGATGTCCATCAACTGATAGGGATGGAGAAAGAAGAGGTGGTGTATATAGCCACCAAAAGGAACGAAATCTTGCCATTTGCAGTGATATGGAGAGAAGGTATTATGCTAAGTGAAATAAGTGGGTCAGAGAGGGGCATCTGGCTGGCATGGTTGGTAGAGTGTGCGACTCTTCATCTCAGGGTTAGGAGTTTGAGCCCCGTGTTAGACGTTAAGCTTACTTAAAAAGTAAGTCAGTCAGAGAAAGACAAATACCATATGATTCCACTCATATGTAGAATTTAAGAAACAAAACTGATGAACATAGGGGAAGGAAAAAAAGAGAGAGGGAAGCCAGCCGTGAGACTCTTAATGAGAGAGGACAAACTGAGGGCCGCTAGAGGGGAGGTGGGTCAGGGATGGGCTAGATGGGTGATGGTTATTAAGGAGCCCACTTATCATGAGCACTGGGTGTCATATGTAAATGATGAATCAGTAAATTATACTCCTGAAACCAATAGTACACTGTGTGTTAACTAACTAGAATTTAAAACTAAAAAAAAAAAAAAAAAAAATCAACTCTATAGGCAATTTTTTTTATGAGGTTAGTTGGAATAATTTAGACCTGTGGAACTTTCTATGGATTTTCGCCAACTAGAAAAAAGTCCTGTTAGCCGCTGTTGTCTCACATCCAAAGGAGCCTCAGAGATGAGTGGAATTAAGGGGATACGGAAAGGAACACTTTAATGGCAACGAGCACAGAACCTGCTACCTGAGTCATCACATCTCCATCCTGGAGAAGAGTCTGTACCTGATCCCCTTTGGGGAGCCTGTCATTCTCCAAGGCCTGCTTCCAGCTCAAGCCTTCGAAGTCAGGCGTCTGGATGTTCATGAACGGCACCCCCAGATCCTTCTTCCCCTCGTGGTGCTCCTCCTCCCCCTCTCCCTCTCCTGCGTCGCTCCGCTCTTCCAGCGCCCTGAGCTTCTCCAGGCGCTCCCTCTCGGCCTTCTCCCGCTCCTGGCGCTCCTTCTCGGCTCTCTCCTTCTCTGCACGCTCCCTCTCGCGGTCCTTGCGGCCTCGGCGCCCCCCTGAAGGAACCTGGCGCTGGTCATCGGGCTCGTGGGGCATGTCCTCGGCGGTGTGGTGCAGCAGGATGCCCTGCTTCCGGTCCCAGTTCATGAGGATGTTCTGAATATCCTTTAGAGTCAACTCATAGGCCTTAAACTTCTGGGCCAAGTGCCTGTCGGCATCCTTCAGGAGGTCCCCTTCGCTGTCCTCTTGCTCCTGGGCCAGGGGAAACCCAAGCATATGGATATCTGCCAGCTGGTTCTTTCTTCTCCTGTTTGGATCCTCCTTCTCACTGATATGTTCCTTGACAGATGCTTTCCTTTCTAGTGCATCCATCTTGACCTCTAGTTTGGAAAAAGTCAGAATCTAGAAGGTAAAACACAGAAAGCATGCTTGAAACAGTTCTTTAAGGGAGAACAAACTGCATAGGAAGAGCAAGGTGACATTGTGTTTTGAAAGAAGGCCTCCCAGGATTCCAGGCACTTCTTCCATGCACACCAGGGCTGGGGCTGTGTCTGAGAATCACCGCGGGGGTCTTTGTTTAAAATATCCTTTCCATAGTCCTTTGTTGGGAACAGATAGGAGTTTAGAATTTGGCTATGCCCTCAGGCTTTTAAAAAATAAATATGTATTTATTTAATTAATCTCATGGAGAAACCAACTTGATTTTTTAAACTTGCTGTGGGCTCTGATTTTCTTCTCCCTTGGGTGAAATCCTTGGGGAGGCTCCATAGGTTTTTGGTCATTCTTTGGTGACCTATAGTCCAGTTGATTCTGATGATGATTGCCCTCAGTACAGCCCAAAGCCCCTTCCCCAGTGACAATACTGCATAAGGTCGGGCCTGGAGGCAGGCCTGGCCAGGGTTGGCTTTCCCCTTGCCTCACTGTACCACTCCTCCTCCACATATGTCTGCACCTCTACACAGACTGGACAGTGTGGACAGGTCGGTGCTGGCAGGGCTGTCTCGGTGAGCCGGGACGGGAAGGGCTTGGCTACCACTGTATCTTTCTCCTTGTCTCTCATGCCAAGACATGGAGAGTTCTGTTCAGATATCAAGATTTCAGGCAGAGGACTTTGTGTGGAAGGAGGGGCCACAGAGGGACAGGGAGGGCTTACACTTGGAAGATTTTGGGAGCCCAGCACAGAGCAGCCAGCGGCCAGTAACAGCCTATATAACTTCAGGCCTGCTTGCTTCTTGTGCTTGTTTTTGCTTCTTGAGCTCTATCTGCTTGTGAACCCTGGACACTAATTCCTCTGCTCCTTTGTCTACCCCGATGTGGTCACTGTCTCTTGCTCACTTACTGGGACCAGTCTGCACCTTGTCTGGGAGTCTGGCATTAGCTTCACCCACAGAGCCTCTGGTGTTGAGATAGCCACTGTGAACACCTGCTAGCTACCCTTCTGGGCTGTGAGCGCCACCCTGGGCGCTGCCTTGGCTCTTCCGCCTTTCCCAGGTCATGGCAGTAGACAGGTGACTTCTAAACTTTGGCAGGCTGATAAACTATCGCTACTTGTCTGCCAGGTCAAGCTTATGTTAGTTGTCCCTGACTGTTGTCGAGATGAGCTCTCAGTAGAACACAGGGCCTCCACTGACTTTGTGGCTAACTGGAGGCAAGCTGTTAATACCAGCCTATTGGGCATCATCCAGCAGACTTGGGAGGGACAGTGGAGAGAGCAAGGTTTGTGGTCAGATATAAACTGGGTGAGGTCCTGGAACTGTCTCTCTCAACCCCAGATGGGGCTCAGGCCTCTGAACCCCCGCAGGGCAGAAGGGGTGCCATAATAAAGTACAAGCAGAGCTCTTGGCACACAATCAGCTTTCAACAAATGCTGGCCCCTTCTCTCCTACCTTCTGCTCCGCCATAAAATCTAAATAGTATTGGGTCAATTTTGTAGAAGGGAAGGGTACCAGATTGATGGGCTGGTTCCTCTGTTCTGTCTCAGGTTAAGGAGCAAGTGAGGGTTGCTACCTGCCGGCTTGTCTGAGATTTCTTTGGGATAGGTTCCTCCTTCACTGGTCCTTGCTTTGGCCTTTTGATTCTCCGTTTTTGCTCATCTTCTTCCCTTTGTCTCTCAAGCTCCTGCTGTAGCTTCTTTTCCTGCATCTCCCTTGCCAGTCTTTCCAGCTCCCTTCATCAAATCAGGCAGAGAAAACAGAGTTCAGAGCCCCTCCTCTGCATGGAGTGTCTAATGGAGGGACATGGGAAGAATTTTCTTGGGCATAAAAAGAAAGAACAAACAGAAGAAATCTGGGAAGGAAGGAAGGGAGGGGAGGGAGGGGCAAGGGAAAGGAAGAAGAAAAGAAAGGAGGGTCTCTGAATGGTCATTCAGCAAAACTGATTAACTCAAACTCAACTAAGAGGAATTCACAATCTATTTCTATTCCAATCCTCTTTCATAGGAGAACAAGGCAAGGGCTGAAAATAAGCTTGATGTGAGCGGTTTTTAAGAAGTAACTTCCAGAAGTGCCTGGGTGATGCAGTGGGTTAAGTTTCTGACTCAATTTTAGATCTCAGGATCAAGGAATCAAGCCCTGCATGGAGCCCTACCTACAGCCCTGCGTTGGGCTCTGAGCTCAGTGGGGAGTCTGCTGGAGATTCTCTCTCTCCCTCTCCCTCTGCCCTTTTTCCTGCTCCCGATTGCTCTCTCTCTCTCTCAAATGAATAAATAAATATCAGTTCAAATGAAGCCCAGCTTCCTACACTGTCATGTCTAATGTTCAGACAACAAGAAATTGTGTTTTAAATAGCAGTCCCTAAAGGCTAGCTTGGAGCCATGGCACTGGATCTGAAAGCCACATTCCTCTTTCTCTCTCTGTCTCTCCCCCTCCACCCTTCTTCCCTCCCTCCCAGCTATGGATTCAGCTATACCTGCCCTGCTGCCAATGGCAGGGTGGGTATTAAGTACAAACAAGCCTGGAGAGGACAGCATTTCTGAAAATACAAAACCTATCTGTTTTCATCTCTAGGAATCCCTGGTTGATCCTGGTTTCTGTGACTCTCTACCCACTGAAGCCAACTCTTCATTACTGTGTGTGTGTGTGTGTGTGTGTGTGTGTGTGTGTGTGTGACACAAATAAATCATTGCTGAGCTTTGAGGATCAGATTCATATTTTCTAAGTCTACCATGAATTCCTGAAAGCAATGACCTGGATGAGAAAGAAAAGAGACTCCTTAGGAATCCCAAAGCTATGCCTTTTTTTTTTTTAAACTAGGCTTTTTATACTCTAGAGGATTAGGCATTTTTACAATGGATCATGCAGATAAAGAAATGAGGGCATACTATAGAGGCAGAGAGGACATAAAAGCTTTTTTGGGGTCAGTGGGAGTAATCAGAGGTAGAGGGAGAGGAGAGAATGAGGTTAAATAGTAGGGCAAATATCTTGGCTCTATCCCTTCCAATGTTTGGCATTCTATGGAGGGTAAGCAATATACCCTCCTCCGCTGGCATGTTTAAGATCTGAGGGCAGAAAGGACATATATCCTGCTTCCTGTACCTGAGATAGCCTATGTCTCCTGGGCCCCAGGTGGCATGGAGGGGATCTAATCATTCCTGTGTGGTCCCCAATGATGGGCACAATAATGGCCAAGAGCCTGCCTAGGGTCCCTGGTGAACTTCCCAGGCTGAGCATCAAGTGGGAGAGGCAGCCAGAATGCAGGGGACAGATACCACCACCAAAGGTCAAGATGGTGGCCGGGGAAGGAGAAATGGCCAAGTTCTGGGGAATGACCATTAAGCTCACGTTAAGGGAGTGGCCCCTTGGTCAGCAGCTGCAGACACCTAAGTACAGATGTGTGGGAGGGCAGTGGTCAGGGGAAGCTGGTGGGAGTTCCAGGACAGCACAGGGGCCAGAAGTGTCCCCCATTACATCATCTAACCTCCCCCCTAGTCTCAGATGCCCTCCAGAGAGAAGGAAGCAGTGGAGAATGGGAGAAACCCAGAAAGGCCGCAGCAAGGAGCACCCTCAACGGGTGGGGTGCTTTCCTGCTCTCAGCAGGTCATCCTCCTGGGTCTCCCTCTGCTCCCCGGAAGGTGATCCCAGTCTCCAGGATGGGCTGTGTGTTACTCGTGGGGGGACCACCTCCGCGCTGGCTAGTGCTTGCCTCTGACCTCTTTTTCCTCTCGCGGAGGGCCTGCTGAACCTCTCGATTGAACGTGACCTTCTCCTCCTCTGTCATGGCATCGTATTCTTCCTCGTCCATGTTCTGGAGCCGTTCCTTCTCTTTCTCCAGTGCCTCCCTGTGTCTGTGCTCTGGGGAGGGAGCAGAAACAGGGGGGCGGGGGGGGGGCGGTAAGTTCCCAGCCTTGGCTGCACGGACCCTCAGAGGCTTAGCTCCCAGCCCACACAGGCTGCAGAGGGTCTAGGCCAGGGAGGGGGAGCTCGTGCCACAGCTGCGTTCCTGATCTTGGGGGGCCTTCCTTCACTCTCACGGTTCCAAGCCCCGTCTCCATCTGGGACAGTAGTTCCAGAGATGTCCACATCCTAACCCCCAGAACAGTGAATATGTGGCCTGGCATGGCAGGAGGGATTTTGTAGATGTGATTACACGAAGGACCTTGAATTGGGGAGACTGTCCTGGATAGTCTGGGTGGGCCCAGTATAACCACAAGGGTCCTTGTGAGAGGAAGGCAGGAGGGGCAGAGTCAGAGAAGGAGATGAGACCATGGAAGCAGAGGTCAGAAGGCGGTGAAGTAGGCACCATGAGCGGACGAATGCAGGTGGCTTCTAGAAGCTCAAGAATGCAAAGGAAAGGATTCTCTCCATGGAGTGAGTCTTCCAAGGAACGTAGCCCTGCTGATACCCCGCTTTTAGGACTTCTGACTTCCAGAACTGTAAGATAGCAAATCTGTGTTGTTTGAAGTCATCAAGTTTGTGGTAATTTGCTACTGCAGCGATAGGGAAGTCATATGCCACCCATTGACTTAATCCATTAGGAACATATGCCACCACAGTCCTCGGGGTGACACAGCCAATTTGCAGACCAAGGGGAACCATCTTCCACACCCTACAGATTCCAGATCCAGAAGTGTGATTTGCACCCAGCACAAAGGCTTTCTCTTCACACTCCACTGACACAATTTCCCACCTTACATTCTTGTAGGTTTGAGCTTTGGGCTCAGAGAAATGTATCTAGAGATCTTTCTCTGACACTTACCAAAGGATAGAAACAGGTAAGAATAAGGATTCTTCTTTTACAGGCTGTGATGGGGATCAAATAAACAATCCTGTAAAGCATCTTGGCTGGTGCCTGGCAAATTCATAAATGTTCAGTAAAAAATTAGATTTTAATATAATAATGTTACTGGATGCTGCCTTAGGACTTTTTCAAAAGCAGATGATTTTGTGAAGAGGAGCCTATAATGCAACTGTGAAAAACTTCAATCTGCAGGTAATTGAGAAAATGAAATGGGACGTTTTCTTCTAAGTTGATGATTATGGGGAAATTAACTTTCTGGGAAGCCAGGAAGCTGGAGGTTGGACCACTGCTGGGGAAGCCTGGTCATTCTTCCTAATTTTTCTCTAGATGAGAATATAAGGAAGCAGTCTGAGCTCTGTTTAAGAACTAAGAGAGCTCATGTTTCTAATTATTTTCTTAAATGGAAAAGCATTATGATTTGTGTAGATTTTTCCAGAAGGGAGAGGTCAGGCCAAATAAGGAAGGGCAGTGAGTGATGTGACCAGAGCTGAGGGCCAGAGCAGGACTCTGCATCCCAAGGACAGGATGGCCTCCTCCCCTGGGGACCAAGATTTGCTAGGTCTGTGTCTGACCAAAGCGGGAACTCAAGCTAACATTACTCTGTGTGTGTGTGTGTGTGTGTGTGCCTATTTTCAGTCATTGAAATATTTTTCAGGCCACTGGTAATGACAGAAAAAGCAAAGGTTTCACAGTTACACAGACCATACTAATTTGCTGTATGATCTTTTCTTTTTTTTTAAGATAGATTTATTTATTTATTTGAGAGTAAGAGAGGAAGAGGGGAGAGTATGAACGGGGAGGAAAAGCAGAGGAAGAGGGAGAAATAATCTCAAGCAGACTCCATGCCCGGCACGAAGCCTGACATGGGGCTCAACCTCACGACCCTGAGATCCTGATCTGAGCTGAAACCAAGAGTCGGATACTTAACCAACTGAGCCACTCAGATGCCCCTTTGCTGTGTGATCTTACACTAGACTTTTGGTATCTCTGAGACTCATTCTCCTCATTTGTAATAGGGGGACAATGATCTTCAGAGATTTATTGAGAGGATTAAATCACCCCAACTGCCATTTAGAAACATTTCAAGAGTAGAGAACGTTGGTGGCAGTGCCTGGGATGTGGCAGGCTAAAATGTAGAAGTTGGTTTGTAAAGGTTATCAGCACCTCTAGACTGTCAGGAAATGCCTGGGTGCCGTAAACAAAACCAATCAGCCAACTGGTCACCTGAGTCAGGATGGGACTGGTGATGTGTTCCCCTGGGGTTGGTGGTGATCACAGAGAAGACAAAGGGACACAGTGTGCTGTTGGGGGAAAGGGGAATGTGTCTGTTATGGGTTCATTCCTTGTCCTGTAGTCTCTCAGCAGGTCACCTGCATCTGCCAGGCACCTCCCAGGGTGGAGGTGGGCACTGGTGCGATGGCAGATAGAATAGTGTCTTCTCCTAACGGGTCGCCGTGGAGGGGGAGCATTGCAAAAGGCTTAAGGCTCTGCTGAAGGGACGGCCCAGAAGGGTACGGGGCCTCACCTTCCTGCTCCTTTTTGGCTTTCTCCTGGGCCTTCATGGCTGTGTAGTCCTGGGCCATGTTGATAACGTAGATGTGCTCCCGGTTGCCGATGGCCTTCAGCAGGCAGAGGAGAGCCGTCGCTGCGTTCCGAGCGAAGAGGGTCTCGACGCTGTCGAACACCACTCCTCGGAAGCAGTCGCTCAGCTGAAACCGCAGTAAGAGCCAAGACAGTTACAGGGATCTGCCCTACGACCCAGCAATTGCACTGCTGGGGATTTAGCCCAAAGATGCAGATGCAATGAAACACCGGGACACCTGCACCCCGATGTTTCTAGCAGCAATGTCCACTATAGCCAAACTGTGGAAGGAGCCTCGGTGTCCATCGAAAGATGAATGGATAGAGAAGCTGTGGTCTATGTATACAATGGAATATTCCTCAGCCATTAGAAATGACAAATACCCACCATTTGCTTCGATGTGGATGGAACTGGAGGGTATTATGCTGAGTGAAGTAAGTCAATCGGAGAAGGACTAACATTATATGGTCTCATTCATTTGGGGAATATAAAAAGTAGTGAAAGGGAAAAAAGGGGAAAGGAGAAAAAATGAGTGGGAAATATCAGAAAGGGAGACAGAACACGAGAGACTCCTAACTCTGGGAAATGAACTAGGGGTGGTGGAAGGGGAGATGGGTGGGGGGTGGGGGTGACTGGGTGGCGGGCACTGAGGGGGGCACTTGATGGGATGAACACTGGGTGTTATTCTATATGTTGGCAAATTGAACACCGATAACATATAAATTTATTAAAAAAAATAAATTGAAAAAAAAAGACAGTTACAGGGGCCACAGTCCCTAAGTTCTCTACGGAGAGCGCTGCTCGTTCTTTCCATTGGGGCTTTCATGGGGGCTGCGGTGGGCTCTGCACACCTGCGGGGCCCCAGTGAAAATACCATGAAGCCACCCTTCCACTTGCTACTTTCAATGTGCTGCTATGAAATACAAGAGAAACAGACACATATTTTATCAGTCATGAAGGATCTTTATTATCTGTATTTGTAGAGTGAAAGATTTATTCTGCCTCTATGGAAAATAAGGAGAGCAAACTGGGTGTGAAAGTGAGGGTCAGGCAAGGCCTGTGAGGTTCAGGGACCGCAGACGGGAAGGCGCGATGTTCCCATCACCGCGTACCAGACAGCAGCAGTAGCAGGTGGGCACTTCGTACCTTCCTCCGCGTTATTAATGCCTTGCTGTGTAGTGATCTTGATAACACTAATCATTGAACGGCACCCTCTGCTGGAATGCAGTGTTACTCAAAGGGCAGTACATTGGCTGGCCACCCCTGGCTGGGAGCTGATCACTACCAGTTTTGCGTTTTTTTTTTTTTTTTTTTTTTTTTTAACATTTTATTTATTTATGAGAGAGAGAGAGAGAGAAAAGAGGAAAGGCAGAGGGAGAAACAGACTCCCTGCTGAGCAGGAAGCCCAATGTGTGGCTCGATCCCAGGACCTCAGGATCATGACCTGACCTAAAGGCAGTCACTTAATCCATGGAGCCATCCAGGCACCCCATAACTACCAGTTTTTGATGAGACAAGAATCTTGTGTCAGAATGTAAATCAACAACATCACTAAATACATGATTTACATCAACTGCTAGTTTTTGTTTGTTTGTTTGTTTTCTTTGTAGCACGACTGCCAAGGAAGGAAGCAGTGCAAGCTTCATGTTTCATCAAAGATTGGTACGTTGAGTAGGACGGCTCGACAGGTTCACTTTGGGCTGTCCCAATGATTTAACCCAGGTACGTGGCATACCTGCACACGTATTGGCCCTCCTGGCTCAGATAAGCTAACAGTGACAGCACCAACACAGTAGCAGTTAAACATTACTATGAGTCATTTCTGGTGATGACATTCTTCCCCTCCTGGGAAGTTCAGGCCCTGTTTTGTTATATTTAATTGTGCAACTAATATTGTGGCCTTAATTAAAAAAAACAAAAACAAAAAAAAAAAAAAACAAGGCAAGTGGACAGCTCCAGGACCTGGTGAGCAATGTAGCTCTCTGTCAACCATAAGCAGCAAACAGCCTCAAGTGGTACCCCTCCCAAATCCTGC
Source organism: Canis lupus dingo (assembly GCF_003254725.2). NCBI lineage: Eukaryota > Metazoa > Chordata > Mammalia > Carnivora > Canidae > Canis > Canis lupus. The sequence goes on from NC_064247.1 coordinate 76,994,100, forward strand.
AATCTTGTCTTCTTTAACTTAGAAACTGGAAACATTTATTGTGTTTCTTGACTTTAAAAGTAATTATCACTGTGAAATAAGTCAGAAACGTATGGAGATAACTAAAAATCCACTATCCTGCTAACCAAAGATAACAACAGTTACATGTGCCTCTAGAGTTTTGACTGTTTGTATGATATACACTTAGAAATATTTTTATAGAAATGTGTTTGTGTTTTACATACTATCTCATAACCTGCTTTTCTCAATAATATATATTTTTAAAGATTTTATTTATTTATTCATGAGAGATACACAGAGAGAGAGGCAGAGACATAGGCAGAGAGAGAAATAGGCTCCCTGTGGGGAGCCTGACATAGGACTCTGTGAGCCGAAGGCAGATGCTCAACCTTTGAACCACCCAGGTGCCCCTCAATAATATATTGAAGACAAATTTTTATACCAATTAATATAGTTCTAAGTTCTAACTTTCCATGGCTCCATGTTATGATTTTTAATACATTACTGTAGGGCTATATAATAACTCTTTCTCTCTCTCTTTTTTAAAATATGTAACCTGCTCACTGGTCCTTTAAGGTGAGTGGCTTCGGGATGCAGACTGCACCAGGGCCAGGGCCTGATGAGGCTGTCAAGAGGACAAGCAAATGAGTGTTGGGGCTGAAGGAACCCATCTTTCCTCTCCAAGGCCTCTGGAGATGGAGTGTGAGCCCTGTAGCTCTATGGGGGTGGGCATGGACTCACCTGGATGCGCTCGGCCAGGATCTGGGTGAACAGGTCCTCAGGGAGCACACAGCTCATGAGCCCGGTCTCACCTCCGATACTGGCGCTGATACTGAGCCGGCGCTGTGTGGGCCCTGAAGGCAGCGGGCTGGAGGAAACCTGTTGGCAGGAGAAGGATCAGGAGTTAGAATCCAACGTGGTGTCCCAGCAGCTCTCACATTTACAAGCCGTATGACCTCATGAACATCGTGAAATCTCTCTGGGTCTCATTTCCTCATCTGTAAAATGGGGATTGTGTTGTAAAATGGCAAATTCCTATCTTCCTTAAAGAACTGTTGTAAGCTTCAAGTGGGAACACGGTGGGAGGTGCTTTGTACATGTACTGAACAGCATGAATTTATTCATTCATTCGACAAATATTAATTGAGCACCTATTATGCATAAGGGACCCCTCTAGCCCTAGGGATGCAACAACAAACACGGATGGCGGTGTTGAAATGGGGCAGCCAGAAAAGGAGCACATGATCTACAAATCAGCAGCACAGTCTCAGGTAGTGACAAGTTCCAGGGAGAAAAAGTGTAAGGGGTAAGGGGCCAGAGAGCGGTGACAGGGTTGGACAGTAACATGAAAGAACGAGACAAGAGTCTGAGAAAAGTCTTTGCGTGAGGGAACAGTAAGCTCCTTCCACATGAGTGTACTTGCTGGGGTCTGGGGAGCACATGGGAGCCCAGTGTAACCGGACTGAGTGAGCAATGGACAAGATGGTTGGGCTTCGTGAAAGTCTGAGACATAGTCAGGTGTGAGTATGCAGGGCTTGTAGACCATAGCAAGGAATCTGGATTTTATTCCAAGTGTTATGGGAAGGTGTTGGCATGTTTCAGGCAGATACGTAATCTGGGTTTTATTTTTGAAAGCCTACTGTGCTTGCTGCTTGAGGTGACAAGAGTAGAAGCAGGAAGCCTAGTTAGTTAGATATTTCTGTGCTTCAGGCAGGATGGTGGTGGCAGGGATGAGGATGGTCATGGTAGAGGCGGGGAGAAGTGGCTGATACTTTTTTTTCCACATCCCATCCCACAAGGACTTGGTGCCCCTCTTTCTTTCACCTCCACTCCCAACAATGAACTCCTTGAGTTTGGCCTGATCAAGTTGGAAAACAATAAAGTCATTTATTAAGAAAGGAAATACTGAGGGAAGAGCAATTTTTTTTTGTCTTGTTCTGTTTTGGGGGTAGGCAAGGATCACTTTTTGGACACAGACATTTTGAGATGTCTCTAAGCCATTCTACAGAGATAGTGAATGTGAGCTTGGATGTATGAACCTGAGCTGGGGAAGAAATTAGGGGTGAAGATAGAAATTTGAGGGTCACACGCATACTTGAAATATTTAAGTACTTAAGCCATGAGATCACCTATAGAGAAAAGGTAGATAACAAAAAGAAAAGAGTAGAGGACTCAGTTCTAGCCTATTCCCAAATCCTAAGGATCTGGAGGAGGTAGAGAGGCTGGAGGAGAGGAGGGAGTCCTTGATGAGGCAGAGGGAAAGTTGGAAGTGTGTGGTATTCTGATGGCCAGGAAGTACTTCCAGGAGGCGGAGTTATCAGCTGCTATGATGTCACATGAGATGAGGATAGAATACAGGCGACTGGATCTGGCAAGATGAATGCCTGCGACCTTGAGAAGATTGACCATGGAAGGACAAAGGAGGCCTCCCTGGAATAAGTCAAAGTGAGAGGGGAATCTGGGGTCTTGGGGCAGATGAGCGGTAATACAATATGCATAGATGCTGATGGGAAGGATCCCATAGGACAAAAAGCACATAGGAGAGAGGGGATGACTGGAGGAATTCAGATCTCGAGTGAGGAGTGGGGGAGGTCCAGTGCACACGTGCAGGGCTTAGGTGAAAGCTGGGACAGTGGCTCTGTGGCAGGGAAGGCATGGTGCTGGGCTAGGTAGCAGCTCGGCTCGTCGATCTGGTGGTGAGAGAATAAGGTGGTTGACTTCTGGTGTTGCTGCTCCCTCCATGTAGTCAGGAGAGAGATCATTAGCTGGGAATGGGGAACAGGAAAGGGCCTTAGAGGTTTGGAGAGTGATGACCTCAATAAAATAGTCATCTTGAAGAGGAGGAGGGCAAATTGCCCAGGGCAGACTAAAGAGTCTATGTGAGATTTGTGGTCTTAAGTTTAAACGAAGACCATTCAGGAGAGAAGAGGATTGTTCCTAGCTGTGTGCAGCCACCCTGCACAGAGGAGGTGGAGAATCTGGCTTACCAGGGATGAAGTTTTGCTTGCAGAGTATAATGAAGGGGAAGGGGCAAGGGAGTGCCTATAGTGACAGACATGGATTCCAAACTGGGTAAGAAAGGAAGTGAAGGGGGAGGCAGGCAGTGAAGATGTGGACTGGAGGCTTGCACGGGACCAGTAAGTCATCAGGAAAGTTAGAAGATGGCTGTCAGGAAGTAGGATGGGTAAATGCAGAGGTCTTGGAGTTTATAGGTAATGATAAATATGTTCTAGAACATGACCACAGGAGGGAAAAGCTGAGGAGGCCATGGAATTGAGAAGTAATAGTATTAGATTAAATGTCATTCCAAAAATTAGGATTGCCAGCGGGTGCTCTCTTAGAACATGGTGATATATAAATAAATGACCTTATATTAGGGATCATATCTTCATTATATGACATATTACACATTTCTTCCTTTTTTAAAAAAGATTTTATTTATTTATTCATGAGAGACACACAGAGAGAGAGAGAGAGGCAGAGACACAGGCAGAGGGAGAAGCAGGCTCCATGACGGGAGCACAATGTGGGACTCGATCCCGGGCCTCCAGGATCACACCCTGGGCCAAAGGCAGGCGCTAAACCGCTGAGCCACCCAGGGATCCCCTACACATTTCTTCCCACTTTAGCAACATGACTAAACTTTTAGTCATTGGGGAGTTCATGCTTTAGGAGAGCTTTCGAAAACCAAACAGCCATCTCTGGGTGAAGCATGCTGACAGGGTGACAGTTGTCCAAAGCGTGAGTCCTGTCATACTGTGGCAGCCACATGGGGGAGGGGACAATCTTGAGCAGGTTTTAAGTTAACCTGTTTATTGAAAGGGATTTGGGGTCAGAAATGGGCTTTTCTGCTGCTCTGATATACTCTCAAGGCCTTACTTCACTGTCCAGATGGATGGAACCCAATAGAAGAAAATGATTCCTTACAACACCCTGTTTAATACAAATATGAGTTCTAGATAAGCCATAGACTTCTATGTAAAGAACATATTAGATCTTGAGAAAGAGGGTTAAATAATGCTGCAAAAGGAAGTGAGTCAATGGTTTTAATTTTCATGGAGAAGAAGGTGTGACTGAACTGAAGATCAGAGACATCATCTGGCACAAATTCAGCCTCTGGGACATCCCATCCAACCTGCACACCTCCTCTCTTGTGCAGACCGTGGCTTCCACTCTGTCTACTTGCCCCATCCAAACTTCCACCTGCCTAGCCCATCTAACATGTGGGCCTCCTCTCCTTCAGGGGCTTTCACCTCTACTCGGTCTACCTCAGCCACCTCCTCCAAGATGCCTCCCCCTCCCCCCTCCCCCACTGCGCTCTCAGAAGGTAACGAGACCCATGGACTCTTCCTCTCTTCTTGTTTCTCCCATTCTGCTGCCCTCCCCTTGATTCCTTCTCTTTGGAGACTGGGCTTCCTGTATACTGATGCCACTCTCACCTCCCTTACCCCTGGTTCTAAGCACACTCCCGCCCCTACAATAAGAATTTCCCTCTCTACCTCTGAATGGAGGTTGCCACTTGCTGCGTAGGAAAATCTTAACAACTGTGAAGTTATGGCTTCCTGACTCGGCTGGGACATCAGCATTTGCAACTTTCTTTTGTCCACCACCAATTTCTGGTTTTATCCCCCCTGCCCCCAGTGGACACTTCAATGCTTTGCCAACTTCCTCAACGCCTCCTACAAAGACTTTGTGTCCCGCATGCGTTCCCAGAGCCACTCAACAAGACCTTCCCCAGCCTCTGCTCTCCACCTTGCCTCCCCAATGCACAGCTGCATCTGTTTTCACCTTTACTGACTCTGGAAGAAACGGGCCTCTGACTGCATTGACTATGCTTTGTCCTGTGCTCCCTGTCTTCTCGAGGAATCTCATTCCCTCTTGGGCATATCATCACCTTATACCCCCCTAGCAGCTCCCTTCCTTATAGACCTGCTTGTGCCTCCACCTCCTTCCAGGGAGAGAACTCTCTTGACCCTAGGTCTGCTCCTCTAACAACTAGTCTTTTTTCCTTTTCTTTTAAACATGGTGGAAGCCTACACCCACCTGACTCTGCTTTCCCACTGGCAACTCCTCACCCACCTGTCTTTCATGGTGCCATGCACTATCTCTTGCTACAGCACCTGCTATCCCACCAAAATTGTTTCTCAAAGTCCCTTGGCTGAGGCTCAAACTCTCTGACTTCTTCACTTTCTAAGACTCCCGTGCAGCTCCCTAAAAACCCTTGCCCCTGCCCTGCCCAATTTACACAAATGGTTTCATACTTGGCATTCCTTTAGTATTAGGCTGAGCCATATGAAGTTGCTGTTCCAGCAGCGGAATGTTGGCTATTTCATATGGCTCAACCCAATTATTTTGGGTTTTTGTCACCAGTCTCATTCTATTGCAAGTATTTGAACATGTGGTTATCTCCTTCATCAGACTCTTGGCACCGCTGGAGTGCAGACTCTTGGTTTTGCTTTATTCATCTTCACTTGGTAGCACTCAACCCAGTGCCTAAAATTAAAGCTACTGCTGACCACCTCTTTGGACCTGCATCATGAATCTGCAGAGGCACCCACACCAATGGAGGCTGCAGGATGCCAAGGAGGAAGGACTGGGGGGAAGGACCCCCACCCTTATTGTGGGGGGCCCTGATTGGTACCTGCGGTGTTTCAGACGCGTGCTGGTGATGCTGTTTCTGAGACCCAGAGCCATGGCTCTCTGCCTTGCTTTTGGAGATCAACATGCTTCCACGCAGCGTCTTCGCAGGTTTCATTTCAGGGGTTACCAGGGTGGATTCTGATGTCAACTTGCCCAGGGTATCGCTGCTCAGTCGTGTTTGTCCCACAGCAGTTTGACCCGAAGCAACCTCCTGGGCTACACAGAGAGAGTGGATTTATATTAAAAGTTGCCTTAGGATAATAAGAAACTAATGGTGGGGATGGCACAAAACCTATCCCCACCTGGTGCAATTCTCCCGAGGAACACAAAACCATCTCTACCTGCAGCTGGCTGGGAGGAGCTGGGAGAAAAGGCTCCAGTCCCCAAGGCTGGATGACGATGGGCCTGGAGCCCAGGTTTCTCTGCTGCACATCTTCCCAATGGGTCCTATGTTAGTCTGCCCCACGTTCTCTTCCAGCCCAGAGGGCAACTCTTCTGAAACTGCTGGTACACTACAGCCCCGCCCTGGGACCCTAACACTAAGATGAGGTGATGCGGCTGTGCGCTGGGCAGCTTCATGTTTCTCCAGCGCACAAGCAGACTTGGGAAGACTCATTATTCCTTGTTGACTGTTTTGGCAAACAGACCCTCAGGACTCCCTTGAGAGTTGTCACTATGCTTTACTTCGCTTTATCTTGTTGTGCATCTCTCTCAGTCCTTCCCCCAGGAGATGATTATGGATACAAGGACTCCATGTTGCACCTGGAGGTGGCTGGGGGTGGGATGGGGGGTCAAGAGCCTGAAGCCACCAGTGGAACAGTTGTGCCTCGTTCTTCTGGCTGGTCCTGTGTTCATCCAGGCCCTGTCACCTCCAGCCCCTCCAGGCTCTGCCTCCATAACCACCACTCCAGCCTCCCCTACCTACTCACTTTGCCTTGAGTCCTGTGCCTCCCTGGGCATGGCCTTCACTGATGGCTGTGCAGTCTCTTCTGTGCTGTCCTTAGGCCTTTCAGCTTTCCCTACCCACGCTATCATTCCACTGTATCTTAAAAAGCCAGCTCTTCCTGGTATAATACTAACAAGAGTTTTCATTCCACTTTGCATTTCTTTTAAGAAATCATCATTTCATCTCCTCCCTTTCCCTCATTGCCCAAATTCTAAAACAGTAGTGTGGACCACGTCTGTCCAGTAGATATGTAATATGTATGTAATTTACAATTTTCTAATAGCTGCATTAAGAAAGTCCAAATGGATTTTAATGGTATATTTTCTTTAACCCAATATATGCAAAATGTGATCATTTCAACATGTAAACAATACGTAAAAATTGTTACTCTGTTATTTTATAGCCTTTTACTCAGACTACATCTTCAAAGAAAACCCCTAGCTGCACATTTCAATTTGGATTGGCCACATTTCAGGTGGCTAGTGGGTGCTGTGTGGGACAGGCAGGATTAGATTTGTCACTTCCACTCCAGGACAGCCTGTGGACTCCATAGGGAATAGCAGCTTTGGGGTTAACCCCTCCATTGAAAGGGTTTTCTCCAAAGTGCCCTCTGAACTGTGAACCACAGTGGCCCTCTCTAAGGGCTCCTTCTATCTGTACTTTCAGCTAACTCTGACTACTTTCACTTTTTGATTCAGTACATTTTGGGAAGTCTTTCCTCTGTGTCTACTCTGTGCCAGGCACCATTCTAGGTGTGGGGAATATATCAGTGAAGAACTAACATGCATCCCTGCTTCCAGCTGACATTCTAGTGGAGTCGACAGATAGTGGAATAAGGAAGTCAAGTAAGTGTTGTATGAACCAGAGACAAGGCCTATGAGACAAACAAGGCAGGAAGGGTCCCCCCAGGCCCCATGAAGTCTCTGGAGAGGTGTGAAAGCCCTTCTCACCCTATTCCCTCCCGCAGCTCAGTCTCCTTGACTTCCTTGTGTCCTGCTCTCCTGACTGCCCACCACCCCTCTGACCCTCCTCACTTTGCTTTCTTTGGACTCTTTGGCTTCTCTTCCATCTCCTACTCCTAAAATGTGAGTGTTCTCCAATGGCCCATCCTGTCCTTCCCATCCCTCTCCTCTTTCTGCAACTTTCTGGAACTTCTGGAACTTTGCTCTCTTCCAGCAGTTACACCTCTTGCTTTGTTGAGGAAGCCTCCCCCAGTTATGTCTTTAGCCTGACATTACCTTCTCAGATAAGAAACGCAAATCCAGAATTGGTTATGGGACACCAACACAGCTCCAAAGACCTCTGAAATGTAGTTTAATTGAGAGAAGAGGAAGCAAAAATCTAAGAGAACTAGAATTATGATGCAGCTTGGAGTTCCCACTAAAGGTAGCAGAATAGGTTACCCCAAAATATGACTTTAGGAGTTCAGGGTATGCCCCCTCAAAATATGCTGCTCTCTTTTGAGCTGTGGGCACCTGAACAACAGCAAATGCAGGGAGAAGTCTTCTCTGACCTTCCCTTATCAGCCTAAGGAGAGGCATCCAAAGGGAACTCATTGCTCACAAATCCTTGCCCTGGGAGTTCCATCTACCAGGAAGGATCCACTGACTCATCACAGGAGAGGAGACTACACCCAGACACACTTGTCACAAACTTTCTACTTTCATCCATTCTTCTATGGGACCACTCGTCTTTCTTAAAACTCATTTGCTCTCCCCCTAAGAGGACTATCTCCTTCCTCTTCTTTCCCGGTGAAGATGGTATTTAATTCAGAATTGTAAGGTACCTCATTTCCTCCTGAGTATCTCCCATGGACATGTGAAAGATACATGTTAATAAACTTGTTTTCTTCTTGTTAATCTTTCATCACAACAGTTTAAGCCAAGAATTCAGAAGGACAGAGAAAATTATTTTTCCTCCCTTACTCTACTAAAAAAGCTATTTCTCTTATCTTCCCAGCAAAGAATCCTCGATTTCCCTAAGCATCCCATGCAGAGTACTGAGGGGAGAGGACATACCTGAAAGCTGCAGGCACTTTCATCAATCAACTAGCAGTGCACTGCTAGAGATGATGTTATGCGGGCATCTGGGTGGCTCAGTTGGTTAAGCAACCAATTCTTGATTTTGGCTCAGGTTATGATCTTGCAGTTGTGGGATCGAGCCCTGCATTGGGCTCCATGCTGAGCATGGAGCCTAATTGAGATTCTCTCTCTCCCTCTTCCTTTGCCCTTCCCCCTGCTCTCTTTCTCTCCCTCTCAGAAAAAAGAAATGATGTTATGCTGTTATGAATATTTATATAGAAATAGTTCGCTCAGAGCAGTCACTCTACTTCAGTATATTTTCCCATTGAGCAGCCATTCCTCTGCCTTCTAGGTCCTTAGACAATCAAATGGAGCCAGGATTCCCAACCTCTGGTAGACAGGCCACATTAGGCCTCACTACAATGGGGTTCAAAAACTTAATTAATATTCTTCTCCAGCAAACTTTCTCCTCCTCCCATGTTTCCTATCTTGGTAAATTAAATGACATCAGTCTCCTGGTTTCTATGACTAGAAATCTCAATGTGACCATCTGGAATGCCTCTTCCCCCTTGGGGCAGCTGGCCCGAGCCTGTTCAGCCTCAGTATCTCCACTGCTTCCTTTACAAGACATTACAAGAGCTCCTGCCTTCCCACTGTGACTCTGACCATTTCTCCCGAGGGTGAAAACCACCTGACTCCTCTGTTCCTTCAAAATAAAATCCAAATTCTTACTCCTGGCATCAAGGTCAACTACGATGGACCTCAGCCTGCATTCTTACCTCTCATTTACTGTTGGTTCCCTTGCCTTCTCAGGCTGGAAGGTCCTTGTCTTCACCTTTGCCTGTCAATGTTCTCCTGCTCCTTCAAAGCTCATTTTCACGAAAACTTCCCCAGATCATGCTTGTTGGAACCCAGCCATCCCAAAGTTGCCCTTTGGCCCTTCCCATCCTGTCCTTCCCATCCCTATTACATTATTTCCCTGTGCTCTGAACAAACCCACGTCTGTTCCCCTTTCACAGGTCACCCTCAAAGGCGTAGGCTGCATCTTATTCACTGTCCTGTTCCCTGGAGAGCCAAGTGCATGCCTGTCCTGGGCAGCAGGGAGAGCTGTAGATGCTTGGTGAAGAGAATTCTTCCTTGGGCTATAAGCTGGGATCATGTTGTAAGTCAGCCTTCAACCGGGCTTGGGGAGAAAAGCTCAGTGGGGGACACAGAGAACCTGGGTATTAGCAGCAGGGGTACCAGCCACTTGACCACAGAAAACCAGGAGAAATGGCTCTTACCAGACTCTTCCTCCTTCATGGACTGCTCTATGGCAGCCCTGATGCAGAGCTCACGGGCCCGGATCCCCGGGATGTTGTTGCCGTCAGTGATCGCTTCAAGCACGATGGAGTCAATGTTCAAGCAGGCTGCATTGTAGTATCTAGCCATGCTGATTGCAGTGGCTGTCTTTCCTGCAAAAAAGGCCAGGAGGTTGAATTTCCTGGCTCTCAGGTGCCCCATGTCCTAAATGGAAGAAGCTTCTAGAACAGAGATCCTGGTGAAGTGATATCTCCAAGTGCTTTGCTGTTAAGTCTCTTGTGTGGCCAGAGGTGGAAGGAGAAAAGAGAAGGAAGACCTGAACCGCATGGGTTCTGGTTCTCACTCTGCTGTGCCCTGTGTGATGGCAACGCACAATCTCTCTGTGTCTTCTCCTCAGTTAAAAGGTGATTCTACCTTTAAAAATTTTTTTATTTTAAAAAAAATTTTGTAGCTCTACTCTGATTCTAATGGGAAGATTTTTTGGTTTAAAGGATAACTTGTGTTGATCTTTTTTGCCCCCTCCTCATTTCAAAATATCTGCTCATTAAAAAGAAAACAGAAAATTCAAATAACAAACAGGAGAAAAGAAAAAAATCCATAATCTGCTCATCCAGAGGTATTACAGTTAGTATATGGCTGCTAAGTATGCATATATAACTAACTTATTTATATTTCTCAGGAAAAAGAAATGGGTTCTGTGGTAGGCTGAACATGGACCCACCCCTGGCACCACCACCAAAAACATCCACGTCCAAATGCCTGCGACTCGTGAATATGTTATCTTATGTGGTAGAGAGGCTTTGCAGTTGCAATTGAGTTAACGATCCTGATATGGGAAATTATCCTTAATTATCCAATGTAATCTCAAGGGCCTTACCGGAGACAAGCAGGAGGGTCAGAGTCAATAGATGATGTGATGATGAAAAAGGAAGAGAGAGTGGAAGATGTTATGATGCTGGGTTTCGTTTTTGGTTTTTTTTTAGAGGCTTATTTATTTATCTACTTGAGAGAGAGTCATGAGCAGGGGGAAGGACAGAGGGAGCAGGAGAGAATATCAAGCAGACTCCCTGCTGAGCGGGGAGCCCACTGAAGGGCTCAAAGTCACGACCCTGACATCCTGACCTGAGCCAATTGGGAGTCAGATGCTTCACCAGCGGAGCCACCCAGATGCCCCCATGATGCTGGTTTTGAAGATGGAGGAAGGGGCCCCGAGCCAAGGAATGCTGATGACATTTCTAGAAGCTACAAAAGACAAGGAAATGGATCCTCTCCTATATACTCCCAGAAGGAATGCAGCCTTATGGACACATTTTAGATTTCTGATCTGTAGAAAGTAAATTTGCATTGTTTCAACTTATTAAGTGTGTGGCTGTTACAGAAGCAATATAAATTTAATACAGATTGTAAATCCTAAGTCTGACATTTTTTTCTCACTTAAAATAATGTATCATGTACATCTTTCCATTAATTCAACACACTTCTATGGCAACTTTTAAAAACTGTAGTGATATACATACAAAATTTATCATTTTAACCATATTTAAGTGTACAGTTAAGTTGCAAAAGCACATTCGTATTGTTGTGTGACCATCTCCACCATAGAGCTCCAGCACTTTTTCATCTTCCCAAACGGAAACTCTGTACAGAAAAAGCACCCCCCACCCATCCTTCTCTTTGCCCAGTCTGGAAACCACCACTCTACTTTCTGTTTCTATGAATTTGACAACTCTAAGTACTTCATATAAGTGGAATCATACAGCAATTGCCCTTTGGTAATGATTTCACTGAGTATAACGTCTACAGTGTTCATCCATGTTGTAGCAGGCCCCTCTTTTCTGGGCCTATTACACCATATTTTGTTTTTCCATTCATCTGTCAATGGACGGTTGGGTTGTTTCCATCTTTTGGCTATTGTGAGTAGTGCTGCTATAAACATAGATGTATGAAACACTGTTTTTAGTGGCAAAACAACTTACTATGTGAGTGTACTAAGGCTTAATTAGCCAGTCTCCCATACTGAAAGCTTCAGTATGGAATGGTAAGGAATGCTGCAGTGAACATTTGTGCAGTTAATCTTTGTCCACATCATTAAATATTTTCCTAAGGTAAATTCATAGAAGGAATATTGCCAGTTCAAAGGGTCTACACACATTCCCCCCCCCTTTTAAATAATTTAATGTCTTGGATTTTTCTCTAATATTTTAATATTTTAAATTATTGAAAGAATATAAGCTCAAACAATTCAGAGATGTATTAATTAAAAATAAAGGGTCCCTGCTCTTTTCTCTAGCTCTGCATCTCTGCGGTTGGCAATGTAGTAGTTTGGGGATAGTCCTGTGCTATATAAATTTCAAACAAAAGAGTCTTTTATTATCTCAAAAATTACATGTGCAACCTTCACCATAAACCCAATGGGGGGCAGCCTGGGTGGCTCAGCGGTTTAGCACCGTCTTCAGCCCAGGGGGTGATCCTGGGGACCCAGGATCAAGTCCCACATCAGGCTCCCTGCATGGAGCCTGCTTCTCCCTCTGCCGGTGTCTCTGCCTCTCTCTCTCTCTCTTGCTCTGTGTCTCTCATGAATAAATAAAAATAAAATCTTAAAAAAAAAAAACCCAATGGGGCAACCCTTCAAAGTTATGGCATACCTGACAATGGCGTCCCATGGATGATAATGGCGATGCCTTTCCTGTTCTTGGTCATGCGGCCTTCTGCAGAAATATCAATGCCCAGGTGGCGAGCGATTGCCCTGCTCACTGGGTTGTTCTCTACTTCTCCAACTTCTGTGGAGTGGCTGTCAATGCTCTGTAACTTGTCACCTGCAAATTAAGAGTATATGTGTGCAAGTGAGTGCATGTGGACAGGTCTGGAATTCACTTGGTCTGATGGAAAGGTGAACAACATTTTCTTTTTCCAACACTATTGTACAATGACAATCTGCTACAAATGTTCTCACTCCCCCGTGCAGCATATGAGAGTGCCCTTTTTTGTTAATAATTTGTCCACAGCTACTAGAACTGAAAATACAGATACTTTCTGACTGTTAACTCTGTTTGGGGGGAATCTGCCCTGCTGAAAAAATAATACTAGAAACTAGCTGAATTTGCAGCATGACAGGAAGTGGCTGAATAATCGATGGCATATTCATACTGCAGAATTAATATGCAGTGTTGCAAGAAGGCTCAAGGGTGCATTTTAGGGAGAAAAGTAGAAAGGCACTGGACAGTCTTCCCATCTCTGTGTAGAGAGAACTGGTACCAAAATGACAAAATGCTTATTTACTTTGAAACATTATTTTTTCCAGGCTCTCCTCATCTTCCTCTTCATCAGGATAGGTCTTGGACTCGACTGTAGGGATATGCCGCTCTTCCAGGTTGGATGTGACCGAGATCCCTTGGCTAAGTGAGGTCCTCTTCGTACTGGCAGAGGTTCCCAACTCTGATGAAGGCATGTCTTCATCCTCTGCCAGAAAGCCAAGGACAAAAACACACGAGGAACAGTTGGGAGGGGGACAAGGGAGATGGGGACAGAAAGTGAGAGAGACAAAGTGGAGAATCACCTGGTTACCATCACCCCTGACTAGCCAACCCCAAGAAATAAGAACTGCAACTGCAATCAGTTGGCAGTTAAGAATTTTCTTTGCCCAGAGTGTTTCTACATCTTAACATTAAAAAAGTACTAAAATTATACAGTTGCTTCAGAAAATTTAGAAAATTCAGGAGAGCAAGAATTATAAAATTCATCTGTGAAAGAGACATAGAAAGGAAATAGTGACAGAGAAATTGCAGCTGTATTTTATGATACCAGTATAGAAGAGTCTCAAGCTCTCTGATTGTTCATTTCATTTCTCATTTTTCAAAGCTGAACTTGGGATCATATTGTATATTCCAATTTGTAGCCCGTGTTCCCTCATGAACATTTGTGCATGTCATTGCTAAGCACATGTACCGTTTTGTCTGCCCAGCACTCTCCCCACTGTTAGTCACTCACCCTACAAGTGGGCTGTGATTGCACGAAATGACCCCCTCTACCCTGGGGAAGGGGAGGGCAAGACATTGTCTTTGTTAAGAAGTTAAATTTGAAGCAAAGAGGTCAGTGCTCTTCCTTAACTCTCCTCCCTGGCCATGGTGCAGGAAGCAAGGAGGACAATCTGCACATGAGAGTGGAGGGAGTAGAGGCTCTGAGGAAAAGTACAGCATGCACCTGCCTGCTCCCTCTGGACCCTTGGGTCCCCATTCTTGGCCACTTTTCAATGGGCCAAATGAAAAAATGGACCCCTGACTGTCCATTGGGGACGAGAGTGATAGGGCCCTCCTCTGACTTCATAGTGCCCGTTGTACCTGGCAGCCCCTGCAGTTTTCTGCTCCAGGCCACTGGGCAGTGGTTTTGAGTTTCAGAATCTCTACTCTGCATTCCCTTCCTGACTCTGGCTCTCAAAGACAGGGCCTTGTTTAATTGATCTCTTTATAGTACTTCAGCTCCATTCTTGGAACATAGTTGGTGTTTGTTGTAGGCTTAACTGGTTCCCCTAAAATTCTTAGGTTGAAATCCTAATTCCCCAGTGCCTCAGAATATAACTATATTTGAAGATAATGCCTTTAAAGAAGTAATAAAGTTAAAATGATGTCATATGAGTGTCCTTCTCCACCCACATTCCAGTATGACTGGTGTTCTTTAAGAAGAGATTTGGACAAACACCCACAGGGAAGACCATGTGAACACTGGGGGAAGATGGCCATCTACAAGCCAAGGAAGGAGGCTCAGAAGAAAACAACCTGCTGACACCCTGATCTTAGACATTGAGCTTCCTAAACTGTGAGAAGATAAATTTCTGTTGATTAAGCCACCCCATCTGTGGTCTTTGTGATTGCAGCTCTAGCTCACTAACACTGCTCAATGACATTGACCAAGAGATTTAGGAGAGAGGTAGTCTTCTCTCATTTTCAGAAGCTAGCATTCTCTGACTAGCTTCCTTGAGAGGCAAGACAAACCCAAGGGTAGGAGCAAATGGACTCCATTCAATTTATTCATTCACTCTCCTGGCATGTATTTATTGGGCACCATGATGTATCAGGTGCTATTCCATGCTTTGGGTTTATAAGTGGGGAATGCTTGATCACTGCCTTTATGGGGGCTTCTCATTTGGGGAGCAGGCAGGTATGAAGAAAACAATTACACATGCAATGGCTGTTACATAGAAAAAGAGAGCATGTAGCAACAGGGAGGGCACTGAAATGTAGCATTTTCAGGATGAATCCATGGTAAACAGGAAGCAGAAGCATGAATCATTACAAGCCACACAGTGCTACAGGTCATTCAGGAGCTCTGATGCTCAAGTGCACACAGGGAGCCCATTGGTGGATGATGGGCCTGGAAGAGGCAGGTTACAAGTGCATAGTCCAGTTTTATGATTGAAGTTTGGCCTCGAGGACCATGGAGGGCCAACCTCTCCCTTGTGTGAACCTCTACTCCCTACCCTCTCTTAGGGCACCAAGTTGTACCCTGTGCGATGTGTTACCTCCCATCACCTGGGCACACCGAAGCTATGGAGCATTGTGGTTACCACCATGGACTCTGGAGTCAGAGTGATGTGGGCTTGAACCCTTCAAAATGTGGACCTGGGGCAGCCCGGGTGGCTCAGTGGTTTAGCGCCACCTTCAGCCCAGGGTCTGACCCTGAAGACCCAGGATCGAGTGCCACATCGGGCTCCCAGCATAGAGCCTGCTTCTCCCTCTGCCTGTGTCCCTGCCCCCCCCCCCACCCCGTCTCTTATGAATAAATAAATCTTAAAAAAAATGTGGACCTGGACTCTCAATGCTTTAGTTTCTCATATATATATGTAAAGCCGGCAGCACAAGGCTTGGTAACTAGCAAAGGTTTATCTATACCTATGTCTGCTGTTTTTTTAAAAAAATTACTAATTAAATTCAATTTAACTTAACATATACTGTATTATTAGTTTCAGAGGTAGAATTTAGTGATGCATCAGTTGCATATAACACCCAGTGTTCATTACTTCAAGTGTCCTCCTTAATGTCCATCACCCAACTGTTTTTAAGTCTTAACTCCCCACTAGACTCTAGTGGGAGAATGTATCCCTGACTCTGCATCCATACAGTGGGGATATATAAATAAAATATGTGAGGTGCCTAGCACGTGCCTGGCACATAGCAGGTGCTCAGTAACTGGCTGGCTTCTCAGCAGGGATACTTCCAGGGTGCCAGGGCAGGGGTGGAAGGTGGGCTACCGGCACTGAACTCTCACCATTTTCCTGGACCAGACTCTCCAGGTACTTTGCCTTCATCTGTTCCTCTTTTGACCGTTTCATCTCCTTAAAGTAGTCATACAGCTCTGGGGGCAGCTTTTCCCCGGGAAGGCGGGGAGGCAGCAGCAGGGTGTTGTAGGAATCATAGCCCTTCAGCGTTCGCAAGATCTGCAAGAGGGTAAGGGGGAACTTCTGTTGGCTGTCCTGGAAGCTTCCTCCTGACAGCCCTCAGAGGGGCTACCCACTTGTAAGAGCTTTGCTCCTGCCTGAGCCTGAGGAGTGTACAATGGGCCTTTGGAGATATCTTTTAAAAAGTAAGGCTGGGCCCTGAATTTGGGGATATAGGATCTTGATTTTGCCCCATTTGAGCCTGGACATGTCACATGTGGAAGAGATTCCTTCTTGTTTTACAAATAACATATACTATTTTTCTTTTTTCTATTGACAAAAGTATAGAACTCCATTATCCACTTTGAGTGACATATTCTTGAAAAATACTGTGGTTAGCAGTGTTATACAAGGAAAGTGGCTGTCTCGTAAATAGAGGATCCAGGGAAAAACTGGTAAAATGGTATTACGTGTGTGGGGGCAGGGGGATGTGGAGGGGTAGGGAGGGGATGTGTTTCAGGCTTGTCAGATAAAATATGGATGCCCAGTTTAATCTGAATTTCAGATGAATAATTTTTTAGTGTATAACTGTCCATATAAAGTATTTCCTGTTTTTTATGTGAAATTCAAATTTAACTATGTAACTTGTTTTTCTTCCTATTAAATTTGATAACCCTAGTGTTTCTATATATTTATAAAACATGGTGCAATAGAGTTGTAGAAAGCAGCCGCTTCCTATACAGCCTAATATATGTGAAAAATCTGTTTTGTTACGTAACCTTTCTCCAGGATCACTATTTTCAGTTGTGTGAAAACCACTGTTAAGAAGCTCAATCTAAAGTTTATATGGTAAATAATAGTGAAAGGGAAAATAAGGGAAGGGAGAAGAAATGTGTGGGAAATATCAGAAAGGGAGACAGAACGTAAAGACTGCTAACTCTGGGAAACGAACTAGGGGTGGTAGAAGGGGAGGAGGGCGGGGGGTGGGAGTGAATGGGTGACGGGCACTGGGTGTTATTCTGTATGTTAGTAAATTGAGCACCAATAAAAAAAAAATAAAATAAAATAAAAATAAAGTTTATATGGAATAACAAAGGGCTAAGAATAGTTAAAACACATAAAATTGATATAATCATGTATATTAATTATACTTGAATGTAAAATATGGTAAAAAAAAATGCTGGGGTCCCTGGGAGGCTCAGTTGGTTAAGCATCTGCCTTTGGCTCAGGTCATGATCCGAGGGTCCTGGAATTGAGCCCCAAGTTGGGCTCCCTGCTCAGCAAGGAGCCTGCCTCTTCTTCTCTCTCAGCTCCCTTAAATAAATAAATAAATAAATAAATAAATAAATAAATAAATAAATAAAATGTTTACAAAAAAGAGTGTTAAAACATTAATGAAGAAGAATAAAGATTGCCCTACTAGATATTAGGACTTTTGAAACTGGAGTAACAGACAGTGTGGGATTGATACTGGGATAGATTAACTGACCAGTGATATGATATAGAAAAGAAAGCTTAGAATAGACCCATTCATATACTGAGCTTTGATACCAGACAGAGCTGGCATGGCAGGTCAGTGGGAAAGGAAGGAATATTCCAAAGATTGGGTGATGCCGACATACAAAGGCCTGGCTGATTTGCTTCAACTGGGGCAATTCTGAAGAGCTAGCCCAGCTCCGGAGCTTCTTTTGGGGTTCGCTGAGGTCTCAGCTGTACTTCCATCACAATGCATTTCTCCACCCAGGTCTACTTGCCTTATTTTTTCCTGGTTCCTTATGAAACCTGCATGCATATCTCGGAGTCTTATTAGATTCTGCTTTCCATTGAACCTGGCCCACAGCAGGGGATGCAATGCCAACATAAGCCATTGAGCATTTCATAGATACCTAATGAAAAGGCTCCTTTCCAGTGGGAAAAATTCCCCTTCTGAAAATAACTTCTAGGTGCAGAATCTAAATTGGGCAGAGCATAAGCACTAGATGTAAAGAAGATAGAACACTCAAAGGCTGAGTTGGGGGAGAGTCCAGAGGAAGCAGAACCATCTTAACTAAGCCATTCCTAAAATTCCTGACCCACAGACAACATGAGATCACAAATGTTTATTGTTTTAGGTTGCTAAGCTTGGGGGCAATTTGTTTTGCAACAATAGATAACTAATTCATATGCAATAGAAAACTAAGTATCAGACTTCAAGAATAGTACAGGAGAAAATAATGGAGCAATGCATTTAAGATATTCAAGTGTAAACATAAGCAAAAGGTACTGTATCCAACCAAACTCATCTTTAGGCATAAAAGCCACAGATGAAGAGTTATGAACATGCATATATACTCAGGGAATAGTGTTCCTATGGCCCCTTCCTGAGAAATCCACTACAGACCACACAGTGGTGACTGGAGAAGCTTCACCACAAGGACTGGTGTTGAACATTGAATACATGTAAATATAGAACTAAAACTAAGTGATAGAAATTAGGTTCTGACATCCTAATATTGTAAGCTCTGACATGACAGATACAAGAAGCAAAATATGGAGGGTGTGCCCCTGAGATTATTACCAAGTAATCATTAATTGAAAAGATTATCATTTTAAATTAGAGGGTGGTGAGGAGAGAGAAAAAGAGATTAGTAGCTAACTTCATAAGTGCTCATAGTAGAGAACTAAGTCAGTTTCTAAAAAGTAAGGTATTAAGGGCTTTAGATAAATGAGTAGTTCATACAACTCAGCCTCAAGGTAGCAGAACAGGGTTGAGGGAATAAAAATGGACCCAGATAGATCAGTGGAATGAACAGAGATCCCACAAATAGACCTAAATGAGTATAGTCAACTGAACTCTGACAAAGGAGCAAATGTAATACAAGAGCAAAGATAGTTTTTCCAAAAATCAATGCCAGACCTGGATATTCACATGTAGGAGACCCAAATCTAGATGGAGCTGACACCTTTCACAAAGCTTAAAATGGATCATAAGCCTGAATGAAAAACATACAGCTATAAAACTCCTAGAAGGTGCCATAAGAGAAAATCCTGATGACCTAGGGTGTAGTGACAACTTTTTAGATACACACTAGAGGCACAGTCCATGAAAATAATAATTGATGAACTGGGCTTCATTAAAACTAAAAACCTCTGTTCAGCAAAAGACAATGTCAAGAGAATGAAAAGAAAAGTTACAGAATGGGAGAAAATATATGCAAAAGATATATCTGATAAACTTCTGTGATTCAAAATATGTAAAGAACGCTTAAAACTTGACAATGAGAAAACCACCCAATTAAAAAATGGGCCAAAGACCTTAACAGACACTGCACCAAAGAATATATACAGATGGCAAATAAGCATATGAATAGATGCTCCACATCATATGTCATCAGGCAAGTGCAAATCAAAACAAGATACAACTACATACCTATTAGAAAGGCCAAATCCAAAACATGGACAACATCTAATGCTGATAAGAATAAGGATCAATAGGAACTTTCACTCATTGCTGATGAGAATGCAAAAATGGTCAGCCACTTTGGAAGACAGTCTGGCAGTTTTTTTTTTTTTTTTTTTTTTTTTTTATAAAACTAAACATACTCTTACCATATGATCCAGCAATTGTAGTACTTGGTACTTGTCCAAAGGAGATAAAAATTTATGTCCACACAAAAATCTGCATATGGATGTTTATGGAGGCTTTATTTATAACTGCCAAAACTTAGAAACAAACGAGATGTCCTTCAGTAGGTTAGTGGCTAAATAACTGCTATACCCAGACAATGGAATGTTATTTAGTACTAAAAAGAAATGAGCTACAAGCCATGAAGGAAACTTAAGTGTATATTACTAAATGAAAGAAGCCAGTCTGAAAAGATATACTATATGATTGCAATTATATGAAATTCTAGAAAAGGCCAAACTACAGAGATAGTAAAAAGATCAATGGTTGCCAGGGATTGGGAAGAGGAAGGGATGAATATGTGGAACACAGATATTTTTAGCAAAGTGAAAATACTCTGTATGATACTATAATGATGGATACATGTCATTATACATTTGTTCAAACCCACAGAATGTACACCACCAAGAGTGAACTCTAATGTAACCTGTGGATTTTTGATGATTATTATGTGTGTGTAGATTTATCAATTGTAACAAATGTACCACACTAGTAGGGGACGTATGTGGGGCGGGGGACAGGGGGTATTTGGGAAATCTCTGTAACTTCCCCTCCATTTTGCTGTGAACCTAAGACTGCTCTAAAAAAAAAAGTCAAAAAAAGTACATGGAGGAACAATTGGAAAATATGTAGCCCAGAACAAACAGGAAAAAAAAGTGGCAGATTTAAGCCCTAACATAATTTTATTAAATGTAAATGGTCTAAATACACCAATTAAAGACAAAGACTACCAGATGTTTTTTTAAAAGAGATCCAATTACATGCTCTCTACAAGAAACTCACTTCAAATATAATGACTGCTGTATATGTTCTTTAGTGTTTGAATTTTAACCAGGAGCATGTATTAGTTTTTCACTTAGTTGATTAAAATGTGTAATGAGATCACAAAGAAGCAATGAACTCTGCTCAGAGCAAGGGAAGTGGGTTAAGAAAGGCTACAAAGTGATCTTTAAATTGACAAGGAAAAGTTTAAGGGGAAGAAGGGGCAAAGGTCAGGAGGAAGTTGTCCATGCTGAGGGAAGAGCACAGGTACATGGCAGGGCCCAGGAGCGGTAGGAAAATGGAATTTGGTTTTGGCCTCTGCTCACCTTCTCTTCTATGAGATATTGCTGGTCAAATTCTAAGGAGTAAAACTCAATGGGAAAGCCACAGGGATTCTTCACCACCACCTCAGCTTCATCTCCAGGTGCATAAGGCAGCAGTGGTCCCAGCTCCAGAATTGAAGGACTAAATTCCAAGTGTGGCTCTAGACCTTGCCCCTGTGCCAGCAGCGTAAGCTTCTGAGCACTCTGGGCAATCTGGAACACCAGGGTTTGGCTATAGAATTTCTGGAAAATGTAAAAACAAAACAAAATCTTAACTTTTGTTGTTGTTATTACATGCCATGTAAATCTGAAAACCACTGTGGAGACAAAACTGAAGCTACTGAGATTAAGAGAGAAAACTTTTCATGTAAAATTGCATGAGACCAATTTGTATTACTGTATTAATACCAGGTCTCCAGCATGCCAGGCACTGTACCAAGTGCTTCATCACTCGTAGAGGACCTCTGGATGTCAACACTCATATCCTTCAGACCCTCCAGTGGGGTCAGATGGGTCACTGTCTGCACATCTGGGCTCTCATTTCATGGGCCCTACTGCCTCTGGGCAGGCCAGGGCAGGGGAGAAATGCTGGGGACTAACATCTTCTGGGAGCAATCTTCAATCAATGACTTGGGAAATACCACATAAATACCGCAGGTCCCTTGCTCTTCGGAAGGAATAATTCTGAAATGTGCATTTTGTCTATTTCCTTAGAGTTTCCCAGTAGGATTATGTTTTAGTCTCCAAGGCAGCTAGCTCACTTGCATACCCTATTAGCTGCCTTCCTTTCCCTGACCACCTTCTCCATCAATGTTCCCTACACTTCCCAATTAATCTGCTTGCCCTTGAATCCTTGTCTCCAAGTCCATTTCTTGTAGAATCTGAATTAACATATTTTTATTGTTTGAAGATACAGTTAAGCAGCAGGGCAGAGATGGTCAGCGAGAGCATCAGTTTATCAGATATATTTACAGTCTGAATACCAATTGATAGTGATACCAACCACCCTAATCTGGTTTTACTGGGGAACCTACCAAAAGTGTGGATTCATAGGCCCCATCCCTAGAGATCCTGACTTGATAGTGACTGGGTAAGGCTGGGAAATCTACATTTTTAACCACATGCCCAAATCATTCTGATATAATTAGGTTCATGGCTTGGGTCTGGAGGCCGTGATTGGCTTCATGATTTGAAAAGCTCCTTAGTATCTTAGCTCAAGAAGGAAAATCAGATGGATAGAATATGGATGGACATACATACACACCCAGAAAATATCACTGGAGACATTAAGAGAATGAATTATTGCCTACAAGAATTTTCTATATGGTGATGGTCTTAGCACCTTCTGATCTAAGTAAGCTTCTATATTTTAATTGTTTTATGAAAATGTTTCTAAGACATTTTATTTATTTTTTTGTTTTCTAACAGAGTATTCTGAACATATATTATAACATCAGTGATTTCTTTTGTGCTTCTGATGCTGAAGGAGATACAGATGTAGAATGTATGGGTTCCTTGTATATAGCCAATAAATTCCTCTCCCAGTTGGTAGAAACATTTTATTAACTTTGACTAGCTCCAACTCAACATTTATGGAACCACCTGAACAAATCTATTTTTTTTAAAAACTATTTTCTGATATGTCTCTCATTTAGTAAAATATCCAAAATCTTGGCAACCTCACGGTAAACTCCCTAACAGTGTTAAGACCCTATGAATGACAAACATATTAATTATCTTTTCTTTTCAAAGGGTTGGGGAGATTTTGAGAATGAAACAGGGGCTTTATTTTAGAATCAGATATGAAGTCATTCACTTTTCTTTCTCACTACAGACTCTTCAGCATTTCTTCAAAGCATTTCCATTACCAGGAAAATAGGAGTTAACTGTAGGTATTCTATAAAACCCACATCGATTTTTTTCTTTTAAAAGAATAAAGAAGAGAAAGCATCTCTCTAATGCCTTAGGCTCTGAGCACAAGTCTTTACAGTGTAACCTCTTGAGATCCTCTCTGGCTCTAGGATTTTATTTTTACTGTGTCATCTTTGCTAGGAGTAGTTTTGTGCTAATGGCATTCAAAAAAGAAATGTCTGTGAGGTCCATGGAGTACATCTACCAGGAAATACTTGTTATTATCCCAACTACTGATGATAGCAGTAAATAGTTATTGAGATACTGCATTTTGAGCAGTATGCTGTGCGTTTTATTTACATCAATTCATTTAATATTCAAAATGACCCTAGGAAGTAGGTATGGCAGGTTGATACTGTCTTAGCTGAAACCCTAGGAGCCAGATGCTTGCAAATTGAGATTTCTAAAAAAGTAAATGCAGTGCACAGACTCTCTGCTACATATATCCTCAGCAGGGGCTAAGACATGTCCCTGAAAATCAAATACTGATATTTCTGCAGTTGTGATGTTTGTGCAAACTAAGTGAAATAAATAAAGGTTAAGTAGTCTCATGTCAGTTTGGATGAGATTTTTCTACCAAATGAATCTGAGTCTGAAACTTATGAAATCCACCCCCCCCCCCCCCCCAGTTTCTGGAGTTTATTGGATTTTAGAATTGCAATAAGGGATTTCTAATGTGTGATATTACTATTTTTCATTGTATCTATGAGCAGACTGAGGTTTAGAGGCTAAGTAATTTATTGAAAGCCATGCAGTCTCTAAGTACAGAGGCAGAAGGCCACTCACCCAGGTCTGCTGATAAAAGTCAATGTGCTAGATAGATCTGATTCTGGAGCTGGTGCTCTTAACTTGCAGGCCACACAGCTCCTACATGAAACAAGCACTGGGTATCCTTGTCACAATAGCAAGACAAAGGTCACTCAAAATTTCCCTGGACACCTGCCTCATCAAGTAAAGCTCAAAGAAACCCAGAGAGTCTGAATGAAATCATATTTCTTTAAAGCTCACCTCTTCTTTAGGCATGAATTTCACTTGGACGTTGGATCTCTCACCAGGATCCAAGATCCCAGAAGTGGGCTGGATCTCAAAGATGCGTGTCTTTGGCTTTAATTCAGCATGCAGTTTCCGTCGTAAGTACTTTGGCATATGTTTCTCCAGCTGGTTGATAGATATTAGACAATTGGATAATCTTTTATGGAAATTGGATTTATTCCATCTTCCACTCACTCAGCCTACATTTACTGAGTCCCTTCCAGGTGTCAAGGAATGTGTAGATGTCAGGGCTACAGAAATGAGCAGGACATCCACCAGCGTAGCCTGGTAAGTCTTTGAATGTGGGGCTAATGACCTAGACTATATTTAGGAAGCAATAGCTGTCACTGCAAGTCTTGAGCAAAAGACTGAAATAATGAAAAACTGAAGGCCTAGAATTATAAATCTGGCCAAAATAGAAATAGAGATGGAAAAGGGGGACCGATGGGCCACATCTCATTTACCTTGTTAACTGGCTCATGGCTGTGGACGAACCATTCACAAGGGACTTGGAGAGGATTAGAAAACTGAATTGTTTCCACGAGGCATTGTCCACACTGAATTGTGGCAAACTCCACTTTTTCACAAGACAGTGTCATAGTGGGAATGGTCACCTTGGCTTGGAGACAGATATGAACTGTTGGCCCTCCAATCACCTAGAACAGGCATAGAGTTGCTGTTACCACACGGCAGGGGGTTGAGGGAAGAATCGTGGCCCTGAAATGGCAACTGGATCATCCTAAGGTAACTGGCAAGCCTAGCTGGTAGTTGGGGATAATTGGCTGGGCCCAGTAGTGCATCTTACCTTGATGGGCAGAATGACCTCTTTGTTTCCAACAGGAAGACTGGCCCCTTGTGGGTCAAATTTCACTTCAAATGTTTCCGTTTCACAGTAGGGCAGATTCTTTACACGATCTAACTCAGTACTGAAGCCTGGACCAAGATAAACAAAATTTCTTTGTGGGAAAGAGAAATGGCAAAGAAAAGCTGCTGAAGACAGAGCCCTCCTGGGGCAGGATGACCATTCAAAGTATCGATTAATGGCCCAAGAATTCTTTCAGCTGATCCCAGAAGAAGCATGAACACTACTCTAGAAGAACAGTACAGATGGGCACCTTGTTGGAAATGACAAAGCACAAGAGGAAACCATCTTCCTAGCCTGATTACCTGTGTCATGAAGGACACGCTTTTCTGCGTGGAAGGACACTGGGAAGTAACTGGTGTTGGTGATCTTGATGATGTGTGTTCGGACGTCACCAAAGATGATGTAGCCAAAGTCCAGGATATACTCTGGCAGCTGGACTCTGAAACAGTTAACAAGTTCTCTTTACCAGTCACTCTTCCAAAAGAGCAACTGTGCTGTTCTCTTCCATATCCTGTCACAATTCTGTCTTTGGGAGTGGAGAAGAACCACCCTCCAGAGAGGAGCCTAGGCACAAGATACTCCCTCTCCCAGGAGTCCACACTGCTGTTTCAGTCATTATCTCAAAACACATTCAGCATGTGCCCTCATGAACCTGAAACCAGGCCTCTCCTTTAGGTAAAGCCAGAAGTTTCTGATTTTCAGAGGCAGAGATCTTCCTGGGTGGCTGGATGCTAGAGGATGGCAGATACAGGAGGCAAATGGATTTCATTTCTAGATGATCAACCATTAATTAACTGAAGCAGCATTTTGGCAGGTGACACTGTTTGTTCTGCTGCCTTCTGAAACAAACCCAACATAGAAGGACACTCACTTGGCTAGTTTGCAACAACTCCGATAGCTGAAGTCATCTGGAGAATCGGGGATAATTGTTTTCTGATGTTCCATGGCATATCCTTGGACTATAAGTCGCTCTACTTCCATCTGGAGCTGAGGACTTACCTGGAGTAAGAGAGAAGAGCAAGTGAGCAAATTCTTCTAGAACATGCATTCTCAATGGGGGCAAGTCACCACGAAGAGGGAAAGAATTGCTTCATGGAAGGGGGAATGAAAAAGTTATAGATATTACAGTGATTTGTGGCCTTCCAGAGAGGGCCACAGTACATAAAGAGATATACAGTATATTTGTGATATTAAAATTTTCATGGGGGTGGGTGGATGGGTGGGTAGAGTAAAGAAACTGGTATATCAACATCCTGGAATACTACTCAACAATGAAAAAGAACTATTGATATGAATGGATCTCAAGGGCATTACTCTCAATGAAACAAGCCAGTCTCAAAAAGTTATATGCTGTATGATTCTGCTTACAAAATATTCTTGAAATAACTAAAGTATAGAGATGGAGAGCTATAGTAGTTGCCAGGGGTTAGGGATGGTAGATTGGGGGTCGCTATGAAGAAGCAGCTTATAAGGCCAAATACAAATGAAAAATCAAAGGTTTAGTTCTCCTTGTTGAAAATAAGGGGAGAGACTTCTCCCTCCTCCCTTTTCTTAGAACACTTACTTTTTTTTAAATATAAATTTATTTTTTCACCAGTTCAAAAAAAAAATTTATTTTTTATTGGTGTTCAATTTGCCAACTTATAGAATAACATCCAGTGCTCATCCCATCAAGTGTCCCACTCAGCGCCTGTCACCCAGTCACCCACCCCCCGCCCACCTCCCTTTCTACCACCCCTAGTTTGTTTCCCAGAGTTAGGAGTCTCTCATGTTCTGTCTCCCTTAGAACAGTTACTTTAGAAAACTTGTGAGTGGGGATCCCTGGGTGGCTCAGCAGTTTAGTGCCTGCCTTTGGCCCAGGGTGTGATCTTGGAGTCCCGGGATCAAGTCCCACACCAGGCTCCCTGCATGGATCCTGCTTCTCCCTTGGCCTGTGTCTCTGCCTCTCTCTCTGCGTCTCTCATGAATAAATAAATAAAATCTTAAAAAAAAAAAAAAAGAAAACGTATGAGTTATTTCTCTGTTTTTCTGAAATGCATATAAAACTTTTTAAAGCCTACATAAGCCTACATAAAGCCATAGCTTTATAACCCGAGTGTCTTCATCAAGGCCCCAGGAACCTTCTTTTTGAAATGCGATCACCAGGTAAGATAGAGGTCCCATCCCCAGTTTCTATGAGAGGTGGAGCCTGACTTCAGAGGGTCCTGTCATTCACACATGAGAGGTTTCCCTCTGGATAAAGCCAATTATCCAGTGCAGATGGTCACCCCGATTACCATGTGAATTTAGGATGAACTATGTGTGACGGATGGTGCTGCCAAGTTCTCTTACTTGAGGACTAGTTTTAGTTAGCTATAGTTCTTACTTGAGGACTAGTTAGTGTTTACCTCAAGAATATGTATGTATTGGGTCGTATGTTTGGTTACATAAAAGGCTGAGACTTCTTTCTCTCTTTACAATCTTGTAGTGAATTGCCTGAAATGTGGATCACATTCTGGTTTAATGCTTATTCAACAATGAAATTGTTTTCTTTCTCTTCTACCTCTGTGGAGAGATTTTCTGGGTTGGCAGGAGATTTTGTTTTTAATTGTATTTCCTCAAGCACGTGGGATCTTTGTGGTGATGGAACAATTCTGTACCTTAATTGTGTTGGGGGTTATATAAACTTGCGCGTGCAAAAAAATTACATAGAACCACACCACACACACAAATTAGTGCATAAAAAATTGAAATCTGAATAAGCTCTGTGGCTTGTACCAACAACAATTTCCTGGTTTTGATATTATACTACATCTTATAAGTTATTTAAGATGTTATCATTGGGAAAAACAAATTTTTTGCCACTTCTGTGAATCTTTAATTACTTCAAAATAAAAAGTTAAAAATATTTAACATCAAGCTATTCAAAGACATTATGCTTTTTTATATATAATAAAAATATTTCATGGGGTATTAGGAAAAAATGTCTTGGGAGGTGATAGTGAAAAAAAGGTTGAGAAATACTGTTCCTAAAGGCTCAAATCATAAATCAGGGGCCAGGCAGGGAAGGTTAATGTGTAGAGTGGCCAGTAATGAGACCACAGGCAGGGGTGACAAAGCGGGAGAATAGCATGCCTCACTGACAGGTGTACCCAGTCATCCCGGTGCTAGCACAGCCAACCCTGTGTTTGCTCCTGAGCCAGGAGAGGTCAACTGCCGTCTTGTGCAGGAGGAGGAGCTCGCTCTGCCTGGGCCTTCACCACATTCTCAGAAGGCCCACCCCAGGTCTGGAGGGCTGCCAGAGACACTTGTGCTAAGGCTCCGCTGAGGAGCCACCTAGAAACGTGCTGACCACAGTAGAGACTCACTGCTGCCTGTATGGACAGATGGGCCCAATGGGAGAGAACAGGGGCTAAAAACACAGTCTTAGGAGTTGGACAGCCCTGGATTCAAATCTTAGCTCTGTTGCCTACCTGGGGACATGCATTTCACTTCCACAGATCCTGTAAAACTGTAAAATTAGGACAATAATGGCACCACTTTCCCCATTGTGGGAGGGGTTGATGAAATAATAATACAGGTCTGTAGTGTGACACAGGCCTGGGCAACAGTTCAATAAATGGAAGCACATGTTATTAATTATGATCATCCTTGGAGCTAAGGTACACTTTCAAATTCTGCAAAACAAGTCACTGTTAGCGGCCTTTGGGGCTCCCAGTGTCCCCAGTGACACCGCTCTTAACCAGCCTAAGGGCTCTCTAGCTACATAAATAATTCTTCCTCAGGACCATATTCTCATGCACATTTACATTTTAAAGATGAGCACAGGGAGAAAGCAACCCTCATGATCAGGAATGGACTGTTAAGAGAATTTCAGGGAATGGTGATGAAGGACATTTTGGGATTTGGCTTTCACTTCCCACCACAAGGGGCAGCCTTTATTTACAAGCTGGGGCACTCGCGCCTTCTCTCTCTCTCGCTTTCTCTCTCTCGACCAACTCTTGGCTTGGCTCCCACCTTGGAGGCACCACACTGAACTTCTTCTTCGGCTGCCCCTTCTAGTTGCCACTTAGCTGGTGGGGACTAGAGGGCTCTACTCTGACTCCACTCTCCTGTTCACTCAGTACACTTTCCAGGGAATCTCACATTTCCTGTGATTATAATGACCATCTGGTGACTCAGAGCACGTTCTCCAGTCCATCACTCTCCTCAGGTCCATAGCAGTGGGTCCACCTCCCTGTTCGAGCCTCACTTGGATAATGCTCAGAAATCTTGTGTGTAACAACGAACCCTCAGAGCTCATTTCCCTTCCTCCCCTCCTCCCAGACTTGCTTCCCTTCCTTAGTCTCCCATCTCAGTGCCCCCTCCTTATTTTGTCATCCAAGCAAGACTCTGATGGGAAGGGGGTATCATTTCTGCCTCACCCCCACATCCAACCAATCCTTGATCACTAACCACCTTGTGTCATCACCCTTGTTTACACATCTACCACCTCTCATCTAGAGTTACTCCATCTGCTTTAAAAAAAAAATGAGCACATCTCAGCACATCTACTCTCACCACCCCCCAAGCCCCTGAAAGCTTCTCAGAGCCCCACAAGGCAGCCAGAGAGATTTTTTAAAGATCCAAATCCGATTACCCAAGGCTCCACTTGAAACACTTCAGTGACTTGCTGTTACCCTCAGAATAAAGCTCAAAACCTTTAATAGGTTCCCTAGGGGGCTCCTTACCTCTCCCCTTCTTTGCTCTAGCTCTATTTTTTTCTCCATGAGATACCAAAGATACCATGTCCTTCTTGTCCCTGGGCCTTTGCACCTACTGTTCTTCTGCCACATTTATTCTGTGCAGGCTGAAGCTAATCTTACCTCAAAAGATTCATCCTCAGGCATTTCCTCAGTTGTCTCTAAGTGATTGAGTATTTCATATTTGTTCTCTTTCTCTAGGTTTTTTCTGGCCTGATTCAAGAAGGCTTCATACTTTTCATTTCCTGTGAGATTGGAAGGAGAAGGAAATCAGGATGATTAGAAACACATGAATTATGCCTAAAATGCAGACTGTCAGCTCAGGATCCATAAAGTGAGAAAGGAAGTTAACTTTCTGGTGCTTTGTCTACCATGTTTTCTCTGCTGCAGAGAGTGGATGTAGTTTGTGAGTGAGTTTAGTTTGTATTAGAGACCCCACTGAAGTTCATGAGATCATGTTATAGCGAGTTCCTAGCTGGTTCTCAACAACTTGCTGGCAGTAACATCCTAAGTCCCTCATAGGGTGATCAATCAGACCCCAGCTGGCCTGGTGCTTTTTGGGGTCTAGCGCTGAATGCCCTATGACTTGGGAAGTCCCCTCCATGCTGGACACACTCAGATTGCCAGTCATCCTTTAAGTCACTTTGCATGTTTATTAAATCTCAGTAAACAAAAGGACTATATTTGCAACTATAACTGCAACTAAACAAGCTACAAGCCCGAGTCAGGGATATTGGCAATCAGTGGAGAGACTTTCAGACACCCAAATTCACCAGTAAGTCAGTGCAAATTCAAATGCTTGAGGAACAAGGTAGACAGAGAAATTAAAGTGCCTATGATGGAACAATAGGAAGCACTGAACTTGTAATGAACTGGAGCACAGGAGACCCAAGCAGTAGTATTCAGAACAAATCATATTCAGATTCAAATTCTTTGAAAGCCCTCTGCTGGCCAAACATGTTTACTGCTTAATGAGGCCAGCTGGGCACTGGGTTTTAAGTGGCAAAAACTTTCACTTTTTAAAAAAAATAATAAATTTATTTTTTATTGGTGTTCAATTTGCCAACATACAGAATAACACCCAGTGTTCATCCCGTCAAGTGCCTCCCTCAGTGCCCGCTACCCAGTCACCCCCACCCCCCGCCCTCCTCCCCTTCCACCACCCCTAGTTCGTTTCCCAGAGTTAGGAGTCTTCCATGTTCTGTCTCCCTTTCTGATATTTCCCACCCATTTCTTCTCCCTTACCCTCTATTCCCTTTCACTATTATTTATATTCCCCAAATGAATGAGACCATATAATGTTAGTCCTTCTCCGATTGACTTACTTCACTCAGCATAATACCCTCCAGTTCCATCCACGTCGAAGCAAATGGTGGATATTTGTCATTTCTAATGGCTGAGGAATATTCCATTGTATACATAAACCACATATTCTTTATCCATTCATCTTTCGATGGACACCGAGGCTCCTTCCACAGTTTGGCTATTGTGGACATTGCTGCTAGAAACATCGGGGTGCAGGTGTCCCGGCGTTTCACTGCATCTGTATCTTTGGGGTAAATCCCCAGCAGTGCAATTGCTGGGTCATAGGGCAGGTCTATTTTTAACTCTTTGAGGACCCTCCACACAGTTTTCCAGAGTGGCTGCACCAGTTCACATTCCCACCCACAGTGCAAGAGGGTTCCCTTTTCTCCTCATCCTCTCCAACACTTGTGGTTTCCTGCCTTGTTATTCTCCCCATTCTCACTGGTGTGAGGTGGTATCTCATTGTGGTTTTGATTTGTATTTCCCTGATGGCAAGTGATGCGGAGCATTTTCTCATGTGCTTGTTTCTGACCCCTTCCTTATTTTGGCATTACACACTTTAGAGACTGACTTAGACTTTTATTAGTTGTCTGCCCACAGGCTTAGCCAAGGTTTCTCTGGTAACATCTAGCCTGTGGAGCCATTCCTCTGGACTAGAAGACTCCCATCTTGGCAAATCTCAAAACTTAGCTGAGCTGTTCTTAGCTATGGACTCTGTGGCTTTTTCTTCCTGGCATGGGGTACAGGATAAAGGGTTAAGACAAGCCTGTCTCTTCTTCATGTTTCCTTGAAGCTCCTTGAAGTTTTTTCACAGACAGCTTCAGACTAAGCCCTCGTAATCAGCCATTCCTTTTCCCCTGAGCCCTAAAGTCACTGGCTCACCTGCTGTCAAGAGGGAAAGTTTTTTTTGGCCATGTCTATGTCTTCCTCTGTGAGAAATCTCTAAGCCTGTGGGCAGACAACTAATAAAAGTCTAAGTCAGTCTCTAAAGTGTGTAATGCCAAAATAAGGAAGGGGTCAGAACCTTGGTTACCTTTCTGTACAGGTTATGTTTTGCAAATTCTACTCCTTGGAGTAAAATCAGCCTTAGCCTCTCAATGGCCTCTGTGAGTGTGCCACATAAGGACAATTCAGGGAGAGATTGTGGCTGGAAGGTTTGTGTGCTGTAGGAAAAGGCCTTTCAACTACAACTCCTTGATCCCTCTTATACAATTCACTGATGGCAAAATTGGCCAGGGGTCTTAATTTTAGGACTGCCATAGACCATATCCTGTTATATTAAGCTCAAGTTATCAGGTCAATTTCAACTTGATTTGTTTTGTTGTTGTTGTTGTTACTGTTGTTTTATCTGCAATTGTGGAATCACACAGAATAAAACCAGTGAGGACTGCCAAGCAAATAAAGTGAGTGCCAATTAACCTTCAAATAAACAAGCAAAATGCATCTTTTGTCCCCCAGTGGGAAAATACTAGAGTGGGTAGTAATACCTTGGAGTTTCCTGGGGAGATCAAGGCAGATTCGGGGAAAGATCCCCTCTCCATGCAGAGTGATATTTTCTGGGTCCAGGTGGGCAATCTGTATCTGGAAACTCCTTTGAAAGATCTCAGGTACTCCAGGTAAGTAATACACCTTCAACACCTGCTCCTCATTTGAACTAATAAAACCCTACATAGCAGAAAGACCAGAGAGAATGTTAATATTTACAATGGACCCTGCTTCTGGAGATTTAATGGGCAAGACAGTCCCACAGGTCTATTGTGCTGGTTATTCTCCATTCATTCATATGAAGCTATGAGAAAGTGACAGGTGAGTCACAGAACACTAGGTAGCATATGTGGACAGGTATTTCATAAAAGAGGAAATACGAATGGCGAATAAATGCAGTAAAAGATGCTCATCCTTGTAAGCAATCAGGAAAATGAAACTAGGATTGTGATGAATTTTTTAAACTACATATTGCCAAAATGTACCAAATTTTGGTGAGAATATGTATCAAAAGAAACTTATTTGTGTCTGGTGGGAATGCCAATGAGGAAAAAAAAACACTATGAAAAATGTTTTAGTGTCGTTCTATCAAATTGAACATATGTGCAGCCCATGACCCAGAAATTTCACTCCTAGGAAAAGTCCCTAAGAAAATGCTTCTATCTGTAGACAGGAGACAGGTATGAGAATATTTGTGGCAGGACTGTTTCTAATAGCAAAATTTTAGGGGAAAAAATCCCAAATATGCTTTGACAGGAAAAAAATGCTTTCAATATAGTTATAGAAGGGATATTATCTAATAGTGAAAACAAATGAACTACAACTACATGCAACAATGTGCACTAGTCTTAGACACACAATATTGTATGAAAGAAAGCAAAAGGCACGAGATTACATTACTGATGCCATTTTCATAAAACTCAAGATAGAGCAAAATCTGTTAAGACAAAACTTCCAAGTTTGGGGATTAAGTATATTTGTCTGTTTTGTTCACTATACTATACTATTCCCAGTGCTATGCCTGGTCATAGCAGGTGCTTAAAAGTTTTGAAAGATTAATAAATTGAAAGTAGTTTAAGGATACATACATGCGGAATAAAACTGTATTTTGAAAAGGAAATGATAAGTCCAAGAGGGGAAGAGGCCCTTGGCTTCAAGGAATTAACAAGAGAAGTGTGAGGACGTGAGTGGAAACAAATCATTCTTATAATCATGAAACAAACAAACAAACAAACAAACCCGTGGGGTTATATATTGTCTTGTTCATAAGGGGAACCCCTGGTGCCTGAAGAGTGTCTGGCTAATGCAAGACTCAATAAATACTTGTTTAATAAATGAGTAAAGTGCTTGGATTTATTTATTTATTTTTAATTGCTTCTGAGGACTCTATTTTTTTGTTAAAAAAAAAAAAATCGCAGGCAGCTCGGGTGGCTCAGCGGTTTAGCGCCGCCTTTGGCCCAGGGCATGAGTCTGGGATCGAGTCCCACGAGCCCCACATCAGGCTCCCTGCATGGAGCCTGCTTCTCCCTCTGCTTGTGTCTCTGCCTCTCTCACTCTGTGTCTCTCATGAATAACTAAATAAAATCTTTAAAAAAAAATCACACCCATAATCCTAGCAGTGAATGTTTAGCATAACCCCATGTGCCACGGGGGTGCAGCTTGTGGGTTCGAACTTGGGGGTCCTTCCTATCACTGCCACATGGCCATTGTGGGCAAGAAGGCTACTCACCGAGAGGGGCAGGATTAGGGGCACTCCGGGCAGAAGGTTGTCTGGTGAAGATAGGTGGTCAGTCAGAACCTTGAACTCAAAGCCAACTTTGCCAGTATTCTTCAGTGTGATTTCATTCTCCGTGACGCGATTGAACAGCTTGAGAGGAGAAGAGGAACTGCTGGTGGACACCCTTTGGGATGCTGCTATCATCCCCACCAAGGTGAACGGACAAATAAGTCTCATGGACACGGATTTCAGTTTTCATGATATAGACACTGGGCAATCCACATTTCACTATCGCTATAAGGTGGCCACTGGAGCCGGAGGAGCAGCAGATCCTGCAAACCTGGCTCCAGGTTAGCTCTTCTAACAACTAATTCAGGTGAGTGGGGCCGTATGTGGGGAGGTCTGACCCTGAGCACCTCACCCACTTCACTCACAAAGAACTGATAACAGAAGATCTTAAAAGTAAGCTTTCCTAGACTAATATTTATTTACTCTTTGGATACAATTTATGTTCAGAATTCATTTTTTTTCTATTTATATAGAAAGACATGGAAGTAATAGGCAAGGCATGCCCTTTTTGCGGAGATTTTACTAACATAACTCAGCAGCTAATCAGCAGGTCTGATAACTACAAACTGAGGCCACTTCAGGGGTTCTCAGGATAAGCTAGGGCAAGGATGGGCTGCTTCAAAGAATATACTCTGAGCTGAGCCAGAATCAATTGCCCAGAAGACCCTGGAGATAAGGAATGAAAGAGAATTCTATTTGGTCAACTCAATGGACAAAGTCCCAATAGGTGTTGGGTGAATTTGTTTTTAGGCACAATCTTTAACCTATAAACACACATACACACACGCAATTCAGTAATTATATATGCAATAGCTATATAATGCAGGGGGGTTAATTCCCATTAAATTTGGCATGAAATAGGGTCTCTGAGTACATTACATAAAATCTAATTGGGAAAAGGAGATGTACAGACATAGAATTAACAATTTTTCCAAAACGAAAATTAGAATGTACATTACAGCAAAGAATATACTTACATGCCAAGAGAATGCAAAGTAAGAGAAAGAAAACTCAAGTATGGAGACTGAGCTGAGTCTTACAGTGTGTGTAGACTTGGGGTTGGCAGAGTGGAGAAGAGGGATAATATAAAAGGAAGTATTGAGGCAGAAAGGCCTGGGAAGTAGTAGCATTGGTAGGTAAACCAGCTGGACCACAAATGGATGAATGGGCTATGATATGAAATGACAAGAAATGAAATCTAGTGTGTAAGGAGCATCAGTTAATAGAGGATACCCTCTGCCAGGTGGAAGAGCTTGGCTCCGACCCAGTGGGTGACAGAGAAAGGGACTCAGGCTTGGAGGCCTTCCCTGGCCCATGCGCAGTACTGACCAGATATTTTACTGAAGTGACCACAACCACCTAGGGAGAGAGGCATTCTCCTATCTAGGAATGTGAACCCATCCCTATTTTATAGGGGTACTGAGGGGTACTGTGGCTTGGAGAGGTAAGGTGATATGCTCAAGGTTACATACTAGGAGGTCGAACTGGGGTGAGTAACATCCCAGTTCTTCTGACTACAACACCGTACTCTCTTCTCAATACTATGTTGCTTTCCCAAATGCTGCTGGGGCTAATTATTCTGAGACTGATGGGATGAGAATGCAGTTTTGGGAAAGTCCATGGGGCAATGCTGTCTACATGGGTTGGTGGTAGAAACTATGAACGTGGTGTAATTCCTTGCTTCCATGGGGTCCTCAGCGTCACCTGGGAGCTTATAGAAATGCAGATTCTGAGGCTCCATCCTAGACCTATTGGATCTGAATCTGCACTAGAATCAGATTCTCAGGTGACTCATATGCATGTTATGGTTTGAGAAGAAGTGCTGTTATATCTCAAGCATGGCTTGATAAGCTCCTGTGCTGTGAGAACCTCAGTAACCACAGGAACAACAAACCGAGGCAGAGAGATCCTACCTGATGAATTAGCAAGCCTGGATGCCAGTAAGGATGTGGGGAGGTGATGGAGAGAGTGCAGTGGAAAATGCCTTGGAGATTGTAAACTTAAGGGACTGAGAAGGTGGTAGTGCTATTGAAAGAAACAGAGAGGTCGGTATATGGGCTTCTGCATGGACAGGGAAGGCATCTAACATGCTGAATTCCAGGAGAGAGAGAGAGGCAAGTGAAAATGCCTGGCCAGCAGCTGGAGGTGGGATGATCAGGGTTAGGGAGGTGGATCGGGGATCAAGATTAGGGGTGCTGGTGAGACTGCGATGATCTGGGGTTCCAGGGTGGGTAAGAGCACAGGACTGTGTGCGATGTTTAAGGCGAAGCCATGAGATCTCCTCCCTGTCACTGGCAATACCTGTAATCCATAGTTAATGTCCTTGGTGTCAAAGGAATAGTTGACCAGGGAGGCCTCTCCCCTCAGCAGTATCTCATAGGTGGGCCCTCCTTCCACTTCGCACAGGGCTTTAGCCTGTGCAATGATGTCACAGTGTCCATAGAAGGTGACGGATATCTGGTGGCTACTATGTGGCCGCAGCACTCCATACAGGGGCAGAATATCAAACACCTGTAATATGAAACATCCATAAAAGTTCTGTCGGAGAGCATCAATTGGGGGGATGAGCCTACAAAGAGTGGGTTAAGCTTCAGTTTACAGAGGAATTCCTGACTTTGACTTGATTCCACAGAAGGTACCTAGCCCAGCACCCTGGACATAAATGATGGCAACAGGGGGGAGAGTGGCCTGGCAAGACTTAAACCTCTAACTTGAGACAGGAGCTCTGTTAAGAAGAGTTAGTACCCCCTGACTTTAGGGCCCTTGAGGTGTTACTTACCTCTTCTATCCCGATGGACAGCATTTCTTCCCGTTCAAAGAGCCATGGGGGTTCCTGAAACTCCATCTGGCTCTGGTTTGGGTCTGTTTTTTCTGTTTCAGCAGAGCTAAGTTTTAATCCCTACAAATTAGAGGTGTGAGGAAAAACTAGCAAGCATTCACAACAGGTCATTGATATGCTCCTCCCCACCTAGTGAGAGAAAACTGAAGTATATTGTTTATACCTTAAAAATAGTACAGTTTTTCCCCTATGGAGATAATTGGACAAGTGCCCAAAACATATGTCCAAGGATGTTTACTGCAGCACTATTTATAATAGCAAAACTCTGAAAACAAACTAAATGCATATCAATATGGGATCACTTTATTTTTTTCTAAACATTTTATTTATTTATTCATGAGAAACACAGAGAGAGAGAGAGGCAGAGACACAGACAGGGAGAAGCAGGCTCTATGCTGGAGGCCCGATGTGGGACTCGATCCCAGGACTCTGGGATCATTAGCCAAAGGCAAATGCCCAACTGCTGAGCCACCCAGTAATTCCACTACTGGATACTTACCCAAAGAATATGAAAACAGTAATTCAAAAGGATATATTAACCCCTGTGTTATTGCAGTATTACTTACAAGGGCCAAATTGCAAAAGCAGCCCAAGTAGTCACTGATAGATGAAGAGATAAAGAAGAGGTGGCCATAAAAAAGAATCACAGGGGCACGTGGGTGGCTTAGTGGTTAAGTGTCTGACTTTGGATCAGGTTGTGATCCCGGAGTCCTGGGATCGAGTCCCACATCTAGCTCCCCACTGGGAGCCTGCTTCTCCCTCTGCCTACGTCTCTGCCTCTCTCTCTGTGTCTCTCATGAATAAATAAATAAATAAAATCTTAAAAAAAGAAGAATCACATTTTGTCATTTGCAACAATATGGATGGACCTAGAGAGTATAATGCTAAGTGAGATAAGTCAGTCTGAGAAAGACAAATACCATATGATTTCACTCATATGTGGGATTTAAGAAAGCAAGCAAATGAACAAAGAAAAAGAAGAGACAAACCAAGAAACAGATTCTTAACCACAGAGAACAAACAGGTGGTTACTAGAGGGGAGGTGGGTGACAGGCCGGGTGAAGATAGGTGTTGGGGAGTAAGAGTACACTTATCATGAGGAGCACTGTGTAATATACAGACTTGTTGAATCACTATATTGTACACCTGAAACTAATATAACATTGTATGTTAACTATACTAGAATTAAAATACAAGAAAATAAAAAATGTAGAACATGCATGTTTTAATGATCAGAGATTGCTCTAAATCAGTATTAGAGAATTTCCTCATTAAAAAAAACAATGTATAGTATTGCCTTGCGCAGATACAATTTGGTTTATTCCGCCAGTCTCCTATTGGTGGAGTAAAGTTGTTTCCAATTTTCCTTGCTTTACCAACAAAGCTGTAGTATACAAGGAAAATTATACCTCTATGAGAACGTAAAGGTGTATCTCAAGTAAAGTATCCTAGCAGAGGAGCTGTGCATTTTAAATTTTGGTACACTTGCCAAATTGTATGTCAGGGAGGCCATACCAATTCGTAACCCTACCCACAAAGTGTAAAAATGCTTGCTTATCCCCACTCTGCCATTACTGAGACAAACCCTATTTTAAAAGATTGTATATTTTCATGGACCTACAGTAATTTATTTTTCTGATTTTTTGCTATTTCTAAAGTGTTGTGACAAACTTCTTTGTACCTAAATCTTTATATCTCCAATGATTTCCTTAGGCCATTCTTCTAGAAGGAGAGTTTAAGGGTATGAATTTTTAAAATCCCTTGATCTCTCCCTTGTTTTTACTATGGAATTACTGAGGAAAACCTTTCTCCTTTTGTAGATTATCTGGGGGCTGGGAAGAGTGCCACGGATTAGAGGTAACCAGCTTTTTCATTACAGAGAAAATCTAGCTGCTGAGGTATCCGGCTCTCAATGGGGTGCCGGTTCTGTGAGTGTTTGGTTGGGGAGCGACCTGGATAAGGTTCCACAGCCGCATCCCACCCAAACCCCAGGATTACACTTGCCACTGCTCCTGCCTCTGTTTTTGTTTTACAGGAAGGACCCTCGACTTGCCAACCCACCGCATGGAGAGGAAACCGTACATCTGAGATGATCATGGTGGGCACTTCGGGTTTTTTGTTTTCTCTTTCTTCAGAGCCAACATCTTCATCCATGAGGATAGTCCTGGAGAGTTGAACGCAATGTGTTGAATCACTTATTTGGTAACCAACACCACACAGTCTTCAGCTATGTCAGAGCCCTACCTTCCTCTCTCCCTCTACTGCACCCCAAAGGGTAAATGGGGTTTTCACTCAAATGATGCTTTTCTCCAGAGGTCAGCTGGGCAGTGCTGTGTTCCTCCCTGGCCTCAAACACGGAGTCTGGGTCATCAGGCTCGTCAACTGTACACAGATCCAACCCCTCTTTCCTGGCTTACTATGCCCGGGGCCACATTATGAAAAGCTCTAGCAATTCTTCAGACAATTTGCTGTGTCCCTGGTTCTCAACGTTAAGCTTCATTATTTACTGCAGCATTTTATTGTGAGGATATGCTGTTTGGCCAATTGTCATATCCTTTTCTGCTTGTTACCCTTGACCTGACCCTGGCTGCAGACCCTGGACAGATGGAGAGGGCAATGTGATGGGAAGGGCTTAGTCCTCCAGGACTCAGGAGCTGATGACTTCCTGAGGGCAGAAATGATTTTCCACCCTATCCCAGATGCATAGTCCAGGGTGTTATGCACAGAAGGCACTTGCTAAACTCCTGACTACTGAGTGGCTGGATGAATAAATAAGGGATGAGTTTGAGATTGTAAGTCAGTGTAGAGAAAAAAAAAATGCTATTAAAAAAAAAAAAGTACATTCTGGCTTTGCATTTGCACTTACTTAAAATCATTTAGATCCACCTCGGGGGACTCTGTTGCTGGCACTGCTGGTGAATTGACAGAAACTGAGGTTATGGGGATGGACTCCACCTGGGACAGGGGGGTACTGTAGGCTTTCCGTGGCCATGACCCAAACCTACAAAGGCAGGAGAGACACAGGCACACATCAGCTTTTGCAAATCAGTGTGCAGTGGGCTCTTGATTTCTGAGGCTACACTCCAAATAAATCTCATACCAGACAGGTCTAGAAGGACCTGCCCTGTACCATCCCTTAGACTTACCTTTTCTAAATCTTAGGTTTCACTTTCTCCTAACATGTTTCCTGACCACTCTCTGCCAGTCTGGGTCCAGTGACTCTTTTCTGAGTGCCACAGCCCCTGGACTTCCTCTTCATACTTCTTTTTTCCATCCCTGGTAGACTGTGAGCTCCCTGAGGACCTCTATGTAATATGGCAGCTAGTGCAGTGCCTGGCCTGGGGTCAGCACTCGGGCATTGGTTACGAAGAGGTGAATGACCAAGGACCCTGCACCCACGTAACCAGGACTAGGGCACCAGAAAAAACCTGCTTTATATCACTGTGGATTAGATATGGCTACAGTTTTATAATAAGTAGAATCATAAATATGTACTCTTTTGTGTCTAATTTCTTTCATTCAGCATAATGTTTTTTAGATTCATCTATGTCATTTCTAGGAGCAGTAAGTACTTTGTTCTTTTCTTTTTTTCTTTTCTTTTCTTTTCTTTTCTTTTCTTTTCTTTTCTTTCTTTTTTAATCACCAAGCAGTATTCCATAGTGTGGATGATGAACGTGTTTATCCATCTTTGTGTTGATGGACAACTTGGCTGTTTCCAGCCTTTAATCCTATGAATACAGTTGCTAAGAAGAAGGGAAGGGGGGCTCTGGTGGCCCACATCCCCATGCATACTTGGTGTTCAGTGTTTGAAATTTTAAATTTTAATCATTCAAGGATGTTCATTAATAGGTGATTTTAAGGGAAAGTTGTATGTCATTGCCATAAATTAAAACCCAGTTTTATCTGCCATATTTAGAAAAATCAATATGACAGAAAGAAAATCAGTGTTCTTTTCTCGCTTGGTGAGGGCTCTGAGCTGAGCCTCGTTTGCTCTTTTTAAGAAGAGACAGAACATGAAAGACTCCTAACTCTGGGAAACTAGGGGTGGTGGAAGATGAGGTGGGCGGGGGGGTGGGGGTAACTGGGTGGCGGGCATTGAGGTGGGCACTTGACAGGATGAGCACTGGGTGTTATTCTGTATGTTGACAAATTGAACACCAATAAAAAATAAATTTATTTAAAAAAATTAAAATTAAAATTAAAATTTTTTTTAAAAAAAGAAGAGAGATCATCTCAGGGGCACTTGGGTAGCTCAGTCAGTTAAGTGTCCGACTCTTGATTTCAGCTCAGATTGTGATCTCAGGGTCCTGGGATTGAACCCCACGGGCTCTGTGGTCAGTGGGGAATCTGCTTCAGATTCACTCTCTTTGCCCCTCCCCTGTTGCACTCTCTCTCAAATAAATAATAAATCCTTTTTTTAAAAAAAAAAAAAAAAGAAAGAGAGAGAGATCAGTTCAGCTTTCCCTTGAGAAAAAACAATGGGCTAACACCTCACTATGGAACTGTGAGGACTTAGAGGGTGGATCCAAGAACCCTCATTGCCAAGGGTCTTCTAAGTAGAGCATGAGTTCAATATATGTCTGATTAAACAAATAGTTGATGGATGGATGGATGGATGGATGGATGGATGGTTGAATGGGAACAGGTAAACAGCATATAGGATAATTCAGCTATTTGATGTGTTTTGTATCCAGTCTCAGACCATCAATAACTGATATGGTTTGACCAGCCCTGTGGTTCTTATTTTTTGTTTTTTAGGATTTACTATTTATTTTAGAGAAAGAGAGAGGGAGAAAGAGAAAAAAAGAGAGCCTGAGCTAGGGTTTCTCAGGCTCACTCCCTACTGGTGAATTTAAAACATGAGAATGAGAATTTACAGTTTGGGGAAGAGAAAGACAGGTAGCCCAAATGATCGCTTATCAAAAACAACCAAATCTCTAAATCGAAGGAGCCTCAGCCTGAGGAGGCAGCCTGGCTCCTTATCTCCTTATATGGCTGGCAATGTGTTTATTCGAGATTGCTGCCTCCGAAGTGGTGCCTCTTTGAAATGGATGCCTTGGCAATCAAAGCTTAAATCAGACACTTGCATTACAAAAAAAGAACATACCACCACCATCCATGGGTTTACATTCCACTGCACCTCCATCCCATCCCCACCCATTCCATTCTGTAAGACCTTGGAAAAGAGTGCAAAAGCTCTTTTCATCTGCTTCCATGAGCTTCCATTTTGGCTTATTCCAGGCCAGATGTCTTGAGCTGACATTACCTTAGGCTGAAACCAGACCAGAATGGTTCCTTAGGCTGAGGAACCATGTTGGGCTGGGTGCTGGGAAGCTCATTAAAATAAAGTCTCCTGAATCCCATTCTCAGGTAAATTCAGATTTGGCAGGTCTCAGACATGGCCCAGGAATTAGATTTTTAACAGCCTTCCCAGGTGATTCTAATTTACAGCCAGATTTAGGACCCACGGTAGGTAGGAATGGCAACAAGAAGGCTAAGGACTGGAGCTGATAATTAATATGAGGCTATCACTCAGCCTTCCCAGCTAGGGACAGTGCATATAAGCAGAGGACCATTTGGAGCACTCATTAAATCACCCCAGGTCAGCAGAGATGCCTGGGGAGAGTCTGCCGAGCTGCCCCACATAATAGCACTCTCTCATCCAACATTTGCACATCCCTGCGATGTTGTGCTGAATGGAAAAAAAAAGAAAAAGAAAAAGCATATGGGAATATCTGCAAAGGAAAAATTCAAAGCTGTATCATGTCTGCAGACCTGAGGAAAAACAACACTTCCATTGATAATGATACCTGAACAATTGGAAGTGAGAGGTCTCTGGAAACAAAGGAGACTG
Source organism: Canis lupus dingo (assembly GCF_003254725.2). Lineage (NCBI taxonomy): Eukaryota > Metazoa > Chordata > Mammalia > Carnivora > Canidae > Canis > Canis lupus. The sequence continues at coordinate 77,036,926 of NC_064247.1, forward strand.
GGCAGGCAGCCTTACTGCTAACAGACTGAGCCACAGGAGACAGTGAAACCTTTGTCATAATGAAGGCTTTAATTTATCATTAAAATAAAAAACCTGCTCCAAAAAATTGAAATAGAATGTTGGTGGTTTTTGGGATCAGATTTCATTTTACCCTCAGGAACAGATGATTATTTTCCTGTTATGCTGACCCCAACAGGATTACATTCAGTTATTTTTAAAAGAGAGTACATAGCAAACAAGGAAAATCAATATTGCTCCAATTCCAGAGCCACCCATATGAGAGTCACGGGAGGAGCCAGGGAAGAAACCCTCCCTTTAGCCGTGACAGATCATGGGAACACCAGACACACTGTCCATCAACCACACTGGTTTGGGCCCAGCAGATTCCCTCCTCATATTTGATTTTCAACTCTTAGGTAAGTTAGGATCAATATGCTCTTTCGTGCTACTTTAAAAGTCCACCAGTCTTATTTGTTATTTTCTCTTCACTGGTGGTAGGGCTGCATCATAATTAACAGCCCTGAATGTGCCTGCGTTTCAGTTAAGATTTTGTGCTGTGGTTCAGGTGAAATCTGGAGACGGCTGGGTGTGTGCTGGCCATGTGCTGACATCTGAGCGGGCAGCCCAGGTCTCAGGAGGGTGGGGGAGTGGGGAGCAGCCTTGAAGTAGACACAATGACTTCTAATTCAAGGAGTTATTGATTCATTGCACCTGGATTCTATGAAAGGGTGAAAACCACCACTGGCTGGAAAAAAGGTGTGTTTTGTTTGGCTCATATGCTGATATATATATATATATATATATATATATATATATATATATATTCATTTTTATTTAAATTAATGACTATAGCAGTTACGGTTGGCACAGTGTTTAGCTCTCTTTCACCATGCACTGGGTGCTCTGGGTGTTGGCTGCCCCTTTGTCTGGAATTGCTTTCCCTGACTGTGAGCTGCCTGGAAGATTATGCCCTCCTTCCCAGTAGGGTGTAAACTGCAGGCCAGGATGGCTGGATGAGCTTGAGGGTTCTGAGTGGGACAAACTCAGAGACAATTTACATTCCAGAGCTCTGCATGACGTCAGGCAGGTCCCCTAGTTACCCCTTGTCCTATCTCATTTTTTAATTCTCTTACAGTTTCCCCCAAGAGGCTTACTTGATAAATCACCTGCCCAAGAATCGCCATCTCAGCCTCTGTTTCTAAGGAGACCACCGCAGCATTGTAGGATTCCAAAGATAAGAAAGCCAAATCTTGCTTCAAAGGACTCAGAGGCCAGTGAGTCCGAGACATATGAATGGGTACCATTCAGGACACAATTGCTCCAACAGTAAGGTGTGCAGAGTGCACAGGGGGTCAGTTCAAGACCAGGAGGGTCAGACAGCCTGGGTTTGAACTCTGGCTTCCCCATTCACACACTATGTAACTCTGTGATGTGGGTACTGCGTTAGTGATAGACTTCTCCTCATCTGATAGTTTGAGGCTTAATAAGTGGGGAAGCTCTGCAGGGTGCCTGAGTCAGGGTGAAAGTCCAATGCTGTGAGTTGCTCTTGTGCTAGGACTGCTGGGGAACACCTTCATTGTTGGAATTCAGATGAATTCCCTCCCTGCCTCCCTCCCTTCCTCTAGCTCCACTGATCACAAACCTGCTCCAGATTAGATTAGCCCGTTTTCTAAATAGAGATTATAATCCGTTGCTTTAAGTCATGTTAAAAGTAGGCAAATTCCTGAGCTCCTCTAGGCACAAAGTCCCAGCCATGTTTCCTTATTTATTGCCTGGCTTTGTGGTCTTACAGTTGCTGAACCTCCCACATTGGGAAGCAAATGACAGATGGGGCTGGCTCAGTGCCTCCCCTACCAGCTCATTCTAGCTCTGCCACAGGAGAAAGGAAAGCAAACTGCAGACACATACCCATTATGAAAGCAGCCTGCCTTAGCCCTTTGACTTTACTGTGTCCCAGAATGCTTCCAACTGGTCACCTGTGCAAAGGGAGAAGGTGGTGGAACATAATTGAGTAGCTGGAACTCAAGTTACCCAGACCTTAGGGGTTGAACTCATATATTTTTTAAAGGTTCTCAAAAGGAGTTGCAATTGGAGCTTCTAGAACGGTGGTTCTCCCTGCAGCTGTCCACTGGAATCACCTTTGGAACTCTAAGACCAAATGATGCCCAAGTCCCAACTGTAGAGATTCTGATTTACTTGGAGTCAGGATATTTAAAAGCTTCCAACATGATTCTAATGTGCACTCAAGGCTAAGAGAACCATGGGCTAAGAAGATGGTGGCAAGAAGGTCACACAAATTGCTGGAGAGAGCTAGCTCAGCCCTTCAGACACCATCTGTGAACCAGAAAGCAGTTGTCACCAGACAGCAAGGCTTATGTGCCATCATCTGGGCTTTGCAGCCTCCAGAACTGTGAGAGGTGAATGTGTGTTGCTTATAAGCCACCAGTCTCTGCTATTTTGTTATAGCAGTCCAAACAGATTAAAACAGACCCTAATTATATAACTGCAGTCACTTACTCTCTACCAGGTACTATATTAAGCACTTAATAAGGACTGTCTAATTAAATCTTCACAACAGCTCCATGAGGTAGGTACTAGGATGGTCCTCAGTCTTCAGATGATAACACTGAAGCTCAGAGAGCAAGTAAGTGGCTAAGTTAGCCTAGCTCCAAAGCTCACACTCTTAACTTTGTTGGATGGTCTACCTCATTAATGGTTAAGGGCTTCTCCTTGGTTGCATGGCAGTGACTTGCAGGCTTTTTCATTTTAAAAGTAAGTGGAAACTACAACATAAAGAACATACAGCATATTGTCTAGAACCTTTATTTGGACAATGAAGGTTCTGTCCTAATTGTAATCTAGGTAAGAAAAAGAAAGCCACAGTTGACCTTGCCTTGAAGTGATTTCCTACAAAGAGTTTTGCTGCAAGGTGAGTAGTGGAGGAATGTACCCAGAATCTCCTTGAAGCTCTCCAGAGGGATTTCTGTGAGAAATGGCCACTTCTGTAAAAGCTCCAGAAGGTGTCCCCACTGCTACATACTTTTCGAAAGACAGCCTAACAGGTAGGTAGGCTGTGAAATCTCCCTTGCTATCAGTTTCAAAGCCCTTTAGAAATACTTTCAAAACAGGATGGTTTTTTCAAGTTGATTTCTTTTTATGTCTGGTCTTCAGTAGATGGAGCTAGCTTTGGGGGATTTTAATTAACATGAACACGTAGATAAATCAAATAGACTCTTTTTAAGAATCAGATCACTAAATGAACCAAGCAGACATAACCCTAACTCAGGTTCAAATATGCACTGATGCTTTCCACTGATTTCTTTAGAAGCCAGCTTAACTCACACTGGATATCTACGAGGCCAATACCCTCCACCAGTGTTGGAGGCACTGACTGGAAAGATGCCTTAAAAGAATGAATCTGTAATAAGGTAACTAGAGTTCTTCTGTAACAACATAAAAGCAGGATGAAAAGTTTCATAATACTCAAAAGTGAAATGAAAACACCTCAGTTCATTTCTTTATGGGGTAACAAACATGGTATCTCAGGAAATTGGATGAACCAACTGCAAACAGAAGTAGATGATACCCCTAACGGTGATCACCTTTAAGTTAAATATGAAATGAGCAAAAAAGTCCACCCTCTTCAAAGGTCTCCTTCAAAGGGTTGGCCTTGATTTCTTGTGGGCCCACTACAAAGGCAGGAACTTGTTTCTGGAAGCTAAGACTTGAGAGATGGCTAGAGTCTTCCCATCAGTCCCAGATGCTAATGTGACTCCCTAGTCAGATAAATTAGCTGGCCCATCATAGCCAGAGAGGGAATTCTAGACGGATGGGCCATCAGGGAGGCCTGATGAGGGAGACCTGGGAAGCTTCTAGAGACATCACCATGCAGTATAGCAGGTCAGCTGAAAGCTGACATCACACTGTTTTCTTTTATGAGGGGCTTCAAATTTACTAAGAATGTCATATTTATAATGAGGGTGATACAAGATTTACTTTATTATTATAAAATTTGGAAATTTGGTTATAGAGGGAAGGCATAAGGGGAAGACAGTCATCTCCAAGCCAAGAAGATGACCTAGAATAGATCCTTCCCTCACAGCCCACAGAAGGAACCAACTCTGCCACCACTTTGATCTCAGATTTCTAGTTTCCAGAACTGTGAGAAAATACATTTATGTTGTTTAAGCCTTCCAGTCTGAGGTAAACTAGCAAACTAACATAAAACAGCACACTAATATAAATGCTCAATGTTTCTTGGGACTTTATCTGTGGGAATTCCTGTTAGCTCATCTATACCTGAAATTTAAAAATATATATATATTCAAATTGGCATTATAGCCCACCATATCACTGGAAATGGAGCTGTTTTTGCTGTCATTTAGAAACAAATTCCTTTTTTTTTTAAGTTTTGAGTAGTTATTTTTACTTTTTATGTATTTTTCTAAGTTGATGTGGACACCTTCTTTCTCAGCCTTCTTTGCCAAGTCCTCTAATTTTGCCTATTCTTCCAATCAAAGTCCCCTTCTTGTGCCTCCTCGAATCACAGAAGGCTAACACGAGAAAGCATATCATCTTGATATCCCCAGCACCTCATCTACAGAGTGAGCATAGGAAGATGGAGGAAGACAAAACTGCACATCTTGCAAACTCCTTGTATGTTGTCACTGGCTTCAGAAGAACTCAGATTTCCATCCTCATTTTTGCCACCCCATCCCTGCCAGAAGTTCTTAAATGAACAGATGGGGTCAAGGAGCATCTGTAAATGCATTGTGAGGAGCTAAGTGTCTATGACAGAGACTTACAAATCCGTTACTTAAAAAGAATCCCGGAAGTCCTGTTTAATGGAAACTATTTCTATTGTTCACCTGCTGTCATGCAGCATCTGGCTACTCACCAGGTTGTCTTGAAGGAGCCCAATTTCTACATTGATTCTTGCTCTATGGTGGGGCAGGGTGTGGGGGTACATATTCATGGAACTTCATTGCCATCCTTTCCAGTCCCAGACCCTCTTTATCCTTCTGCCACCAAATCTGGACTGTTCCTCTCTTCACCCATCAGCATTATCACCTATCTAGTTCCTTGAACCAAAAATCCAGGCATGGACCTTGATATATACACTTTTCTTCTCCCTCATATCCAGCCCCTTAGCAAGTCCTATTTGGTTCTCCTCTAAAATACCTTCACCTGGCTACAGACCATGACAGTTCTCATATTACTGAGGTCCTTAGTACAACAACTTATACGTTGAGCTCATTTTTGGGACCTCACTTGTCAATGTCTCTTTCCCATTCTCTCTCCTAAAGCCAACCCAATAGCTCCTCCAAAATGACTGCTGTCAAGCCCTGCTGTTACTTCCTGCTCAGGTCAACCTGATTCTTAGAGGGCAACGTGGTGTCCTTCAAACATAAAAAAAAAAAAAAAAAAAAAAAATCAAAACCAAAGGTTTTAAAGGGAGGCTCTGCAGTGGTTCTCTGGTTACACACTGTGAAGTATAAGAATAAGGAGCCAGCTGAGTTTGGGGTCCTGGCTTTTGAAGTACAGGGAGGTGGCTGGGCCCCACACTCTGCCTCTCCACTTCTCAGCACATGCGTTTTCACACACATGTCCTTCCAGAGTCTTTGATGGTGAGTGGGGATGAAAACATGCAAGAATGAATCAGAGAATACTAAAACCACCACTACCGCCACCAATGGTTTATCAATTCATATGGAGAGGGAGGGGTGTCATTTATCTTTGTAATCCCCACAGCACCTAGCACAATGTTTGGATAAAGTATTCACAAAAACTCATTTAAATGAAAGATGGATATTATTAATATATAGAAAAATGCTCTTTGATATGTCAGTAGAAGATAGTGGTTAAGGCAGGGGCTTTGCAGCCAGTGCACACCTAGAGTCTTAGATGCATTGTGTGGGCTCAATTTCAAGTAGAGAATATTAATACCAGGATTGTTGTATGATATGAGCTAAGATACTTAATGGGGTTAGAAGTGTGCCTGGCACAAGATAAGCACACAGTTATAGTTACTTTTATGGTCAAAATTACAGAATCTTTCTCTCATGCTCTTAATATTAAGATTTCAAGGGGGACCCCTGGGTGGCTCAGTGGTTTAGTGCCTGCCTTTGGCCCAGGGCATGGTCCTGGAGTCCTGGGATCAAGTTCCATATCGGGTTCCCTGCATGGAGTCTGCTTTCCCTCTGTCTGTGTCTCTGCCTCTCTCTTTCTCTGTGTCTCTCATGAATAAATAAATAAAATCTTTAAAAAAAATTAAGATTTGGCTGACACAGTTGTCTACAGGAAATAAATGCTATGGGAGAAGAATTTTGCTCTGGAAGGCTGTTCAAGGAGGTTTTTCTCATAGAAGAGATGTAGATTTGAGACCGTATTGGTGGTCTCATTATAGGTCTCAAAGATAGAGATGTTATTGTTCATATGAAAGATCGATGCTGTAGAAGCTGAAAATGTGAAGGTGCTTACAAAGCTGGTGCTCTGCACTCTACAGTGACAGGCAGAGCTGGGAGTAGGTGCAAAGGCCTCATTGTGAGTTGCTTTTCCCATGTCTGAGGGGCCTGGCAGCTTACCATGTCCCTGGGGCCCTGGTAAGTTCCCTCACATAGCTTTCCAAGAAGCTGCTATTTAATTTCATAATTGGATGCCCATTTCTTTGGCTTGGAGCTCACAAAGGAAACACAATGGGGTCTCATCAGTCATCGGGGTGGGCATCTTTGCTCTTTGCTACCTGGGATCCAGCCTCCCTTTCTCTGCTCAGGTGCCTTATGTTCTGCTCTGGCGATTAGCCTGTCTCTAGACTTGCAGCCTTGCTCAGAGGCATGACTGAGCTCCCTAGCCTTAGTTGAGGATGGACACAAGAACCAACCACAGCCAGTAAGTTGCAACAAAAACATTTGCCAGGGCTCATTTCAGACAAAGAGCCTCTACCTCTTTTCCCTGGACTTGAACCAGGCATGAGAGCTGGAGCTGCTGGAGCTTCTGAGTCATCTTGCAACTATGCATACAGGACCTGCCTGAGAATGGAGCTGACACAGCAGAGGGCAGAGCAAAGAGATGGGGTGGGAGATATGAGGTATCTCATATTGCCTGACCTTGGATCAAGCTGTGCCTGAAGCCTACACCTGGACATTTTCTGTTACATGAGCCAGTGCATTTTTTTTTTAAGTTAGTTTGAGTCTGGCTTGCTATAAATTAGAACCAAAAAGTTCCTTATGGCATTATAAAGTCATCAGTAATCAAAATCCATTTTTTTAGAAGCCAATTTGGACTGGCAGAGAATGAAGAGAGTATGAGACCTTGTTGCTGGCAAAGTTGGGGTATCTGGTAGGTGGAAGAATGGGCATCCTCCACATGTCTCTGTTTGAATTCCCGTAACCCAAGAATGTTTCCTTACATGGCAAAAGGGACTTGGCACATGTGATTAAGTTAAGGTCTTGACATGGGGAAGATGGATCTGGGTGAGGCCAATGATATAATCACAGGTGTCCTTACAAGAGGGAGGCAGAGAGTGATACTACCGCAGAGAATAGAGAAGGGGATGTGGTGATCTTAGCAGAGAGGGAGAGAGATGGGAAGACACTATGCTGTGGGCTTTGAGGAAGGAGGAAGGGGCCAGGAGCCAAGGAATGCCAGGAATGCAGTTTTAGAAACTGGGAAAGGTAAGATAAGGGATTTTCCTAGATTTTCTCTAGAACCTCTGGAAGGAGTAGAGAGAACATGGCTGAGGCCACACTTGGCTTAGGCCTAGTGACACGGATTCAGACTCTTGACCTCTAGAACTGGAAGAGACAACTTTACATTGTTTTAAGCCACTTAGTTTATGGTGATTTGATGAGTAATAAGAAACTACTAGGGGGAAGGAGGATAGCCTCCATTCCCATTGGCTTCATTCTTTGGATGGTGAAATTGTCATCGTGGCTCAGACACATGTAGGGGACAGTTAAGGAAGAAAGGGGCCTGGAGGGGCTTAGAGCTTGATTCTGCATTGTGCCCAAGGCCAGCTGTGGCCACTGCTTCTGTTCCCACTTTGGCTCTATTTGCTCCCTCATCAGAGCCTTATTTCTTCTTGTGCCAGGGCTCCATGCTCGCTTCCATCTCTCTTCCTTTTTTTTTTTTTTTTTTTTAAAGATTTTATTTACTTATTCATGAGAGACACAGGCAGAGGGAGAAGCAGGCTCCCCGCAGGGACTTGATCTCAGGAGCCCAAGATCATGCCCTGAGCTGAAGGCAGACGTTCAACCTCGCTTCTATCTCTTAAACAAACTTAACTCGGGGAGGTGGAAAAGAAAAAAAAATGTGAGTGCAGAAGCTTAAAGCATTCTGAGGCATGCAGGGCCAGTGGGGGACACAGAGGGATATTTATGGAAGGAATGAAGCTTAGACCAGTGAGAGGCACCTCAGCCCTCAGACATCAGGCTTCAGACTGATTTCAGAAGAAAATGTCTCAAAGTCACAGCTGGGATGTTGCTTCTCAAACATAGTCTGATATTAACATTTAATTAATGAACATTAATGAACAGTAGCCTCTTCAGTTTCCTCCATGAAGGAATGTTTGTAGGGGCTGGCATTTACTGAGCATTTATTACATGCCAGGCATAGTTCCAAGAGCTCTGCAGGTAGGGGAGTCCAAGGTCACAGCTAGCAGGCAGCCGAGCAGGAGGATCCTCAGAGTCCAGGCTCTTGGCCAGCACACTGAGCAGCCTGGGACTGTTGGATGCAAGGATACCCCGGACCTGCCCCCATGCCATCAATAAAGCTGTTTTTCTTTCCAAAAAAAACCCTAAAGAACCTGGCTGTGAGGAGGTGTGGTGGGGAGGAGAGGGAAGTGCACTGGGCCACCTGGCTTCAGCCTTGGTGAATGCGGCCTGGCACAGGAAACAGATTTTCTACCCTTTGTCAGAAAGAGTCAGCCCACTGTCTTGGTGTCTAAGGATCCTAGAGCTCCAGAACTTTAGGGTGCTGGGGAGTGCTTTACTTAGCAGCATTTGATATCAAGGAATGAAAGAGAGGAAGGGACCCTTTGAGAACCTGGAAACAGCTGCCAGCTTCAGATTTTCTTTCTTCTCAGAGACTCGTGGACTTCATAGACACATCTCCTTCAATCCTCATGACAGCTCCTTTAGGTGTCTACATTATCCACATTTTACAGGGAAGTAAACCTGAGCAAGGGGTCATAGGGCCAGGAAAACAGAGCCCAGATTCTAACCAGCCATGTCCAACTTCACAGTCCAGGACCTCAACTACCTGTTGAGGTAGATCATGTCTTACAAAAGTTCCACTTTTGAGGCAAATTGAGGAGTGATGCAGAGACAGATGGAAGTATCTAGAAATGAAGCTTCTCCAGTCCTTCCACTCTCCTCTTCCAATCACAATGTTGGACAACTGACACTCATCACAGAAAAATCAATGTGAGAACAATACATGTTCCTTTGCTGCAGGACTGGGTGCCCTTAGGCCCCTGTGTTCTATTTATCTATAATCTGATTTGGAAACAAAAACGCTGTGCTGGAGAAAGGGGAACCCTCTTGCACTGCTGGTGAGAAGGCAAGCTGGTGTAGTCACTCTGGAGAACAGTGTGGGGGTTCCTCAAAAAGTTGAAAATAGAGCTAACCTACTACCCAGCAATTGCACTACTAGGTATTTATATCAGACATACAAAGGTAGTGATCTGAAGGGACACCTGCACCCCAATGTTTATAGCAGCAGCATCAATAGCCAAACTATGGAAAGAGTCCAGATGTCCATCAACCGATGAATGGATAAAGAAGATGTGCATATATACGTGTATATGTAACAATGGAATATTACTCAGCCATCAAAAAGAATTAAATCTTGCCATTTGCAACAACGTGGATGGAGCTAGAGGGTACTATGCTAAGCAAAATAAATCAATCAGAGAAAGACAAATGCCATATGATCTCACTCATGTGCGGAATGTAAGAAACAAAACTGAGGATCATAGGGGAAGGGAGGGAAAAATAAAACAAGGCAAAATCAGAGAGGGAGACAAACTGTAAGAAACTCTTAATCATAGGAAACAAACTGAGAGTTGCTGGAGGGGAGGAGAATGGGGTAACTGGGTGATGGGCATTAAGGCGGGCATGTGATTAATTAGCACTGGGTGTTATAGAAGAATGATGAATCACTGAACTCTACCCTTGAAATTAATAATACACTATATGTTAATCAATTGGATGTAAACAAAAAAAAGATAACAAATTTTTTTAAAAGGCCATGCTGTCTTTGGGGACCAGTTGGCTATGTACTAAGTTCCAGCAGCATCTCAGCTTTGTGGTCCTGAGCCTAGGCAGAGATACCAGCGAGCTAGTGTCCACTTGGCTCTCTCTGGCCTCCTAGAGGTAAAGGCTGCTTCGAGGGTGGGCTGCCCCGTGTGCCTCTTTCATGCAGATGCTGTGAAGCATCATGTTCTTGACGAGTTGAGCAGTCATGCTAAAGAGACAGACCCAAGAAGGGGCACATTCCTGCAGTGCTGGCTCTGTCGGCAGCCACACTCACACCTTATTTCTCATCCTGGCTTCCTCATTACATGTGTATATATGCAGAGCTTGGACCATCAGCTACCAAAGTCAGTCTAAAACCCAGTCATGCACATGAACTCATGTGGATGAGCAGGTGTCTAAGACAATGACCTGCTTTCCTCTTAGGGAGTGCATTCTTGGCATGTGTGTCCATTTTCCTTCCTTCTTTGTTCTCATATGTGACATGAGGGCCAGCTTGGGAAAAAAAAATGCTCAATCAAGAGAGATGCTTTAAATGGCCTGGTCAGAATTGCCTACAAAGTCACACACATGCACACATGCACGTATACACATGTGCACCCATGGCAGATATGTGTGCTGTGATAGGTAGACATGCTGCATCTGTCTTGGCATCCTTATATCTTGCCCTAACAAGAGAAAAAACCTCTTTCATCCTTCTGTTTCTTTTATTAGCTGTAAGTCTTACGAGAATTCTAATTGGAAAAGAAAGGTTAGTGTTGGTATACTTGATAAAAGTGACCTTTAGCCAATGAGTGGTTTATGTTTTTTTCCGACGGTCTGTGGAGAAAGCCCGTCTGAAAGGCAAGTGGCATTTTTTTTTTCTACTCAAGGTGACATTTATACCTCGAACTTTTCCATTTGACAGGTGCCAAGAAGCTGACAGAAAAGAATCTTTAATCAGTTATGAAATGATTCTCCCTCACCACAAATACCCGGGAGGGAGCAGTTACAAATTTGAAGATACTCTTTGAGGACCTACTCTTAGCACTGCCTCCTCTGTGTTGGGCTCCGGGGTCCAGAGGTGATAGGACAGAAGTGCTCCCTGGCCTTAAGGGGGTGAAGAGCCAGCTAGAAAGTTGGATACTGAGCCATAATTATGAGCGTGATGTGTCACGAAGGCGATGGGCTACCAGGGCCTATGACAGGGGAGGTTATGTAGGGAATGGTCTCAAGACGGCTTCCCAGGAAAGCGTACTGGGGACAAGGGAGCAGGGGCTGGTGAGTTGAGGTGTGGGAATTGCTTCGGGCAGAGAACACAGGCTTAGACAGGAATGGCCCTGGACAGGAAAGGGGCTACCAGCATGGTGAGGGCAGAGTGAAGTGAGAAGAAACTGGAGAGGAACACAGGGGCAGCCCAGCTAAGCCTTGCTGAACTCAGGAAGCATGTGTACTTCATTCTAAGAAGCATGGGTGCTCTTTGAAGGTTAAGAACCAGGAAGTGACATGTTCATCACTTGGCTACCTGGGTGGATGATGGAGCCCAACAGGGGGCATCAGAGTGGTCCAGGCAAGAGAGGATGGCGACTTGAACTAGGATAATCACCACAGACATGGGAACGAGGGGGTTTCAGAAGGCAGATTGGGTGATGGGTCTGATGAGTGAGGTCAGGGAGAGGAAGGAATCTGAAGGACTCTCAGGACAACGTTGTCATTCATGGGGGCAGGGGGCCCTGGAGGAGAGGCAGGGAGGCGGGCAGCGGCAGAGCCTGAGTTTAGTGTGGGGCAGGTTGGACATGAGTCATCTAAGAAACATCTAAGAGAAGCTGTCAAGAAGGAGATGCCCTTGGACTCAACAGAGGGTCTAGGTAGAGACGGTCGGAAGCCTTGGCAGCAGGCGCTAAGTGCCATTGCAAGAAGAGCAGGGGCCTAGGAGGGAGTCCTGGGTCCCATGCACAACGTACCTGTTGCCAGCCCAGGGCTGAGAAGGAGTGAAAGGTTGAGGTGATAAGCAGGAAAGCAGGAGAGAGCAGTGTTATTCAAAGTAAGAGAGGCAGGTGTTTTGGAAGGAGGAGTTGGGTAGCCATGTTGAATGAGGCTGTTATCTTTCTGGAAAAAAAAAAAAGCAGACTTTGTCGCCTCTTGATTACAAATCTCTCCAGTCTTTCCAAGAGTCTAAACTCCTTGTCCCAGGCACCAGGCCTCTCACACACTACTGCCAATCTACATCCCAGACTTCTCCCCCGCCAGTGAAGTCTGTATTGTAGCCGCGCTGACGGGCCCTCTGTGGACACTGGTAGATGCGTGTCACTTGCCCTTCCAGCATTCATTCTCCCGTATGTCAGTTTTTGTCTGGAGATCTGCCCCACCCCCACCCCATTCAGTCCACGGGGTGCTGAGGTCATCACGGCAGCCCTTGGTCTGGGGCACGTAGCCCAGCCAACACTGATCAGTGCTTTGCCCTCCACTTGTAGAAGGGACAGGCAATGTGAGTGAGTTGGTCTGATCAGAGCGTCTCCAGACAGTCCTGGTACAAAGGCTAATAATGTGCCTTTCTGGGAGCTCAGATCTGCAAGGATGTGGCCCCAGGAGCACTGGCAGCCACGTGGGGACCACAGGAGAAAAGTTAACCTGAAACCTTGGCTAACACTAGAAAGAGCGAGAGCGAGAGAGAGAGAGAGAGAGAGAGAGAGAGAGCAGGGCTGAGAGATGAGGCCCCTGGCTCGGGTGACTCTGTTTGAGGCTTTGAGTTAAGCTGGGCCGGAAGCCAGAGTGAATCTGGACTTTTGAGTCGTAGGAGTCAGTGAATGTCCTTCCCTTTTCATTTTTGTTTAGGGTCAGGTTTCCTGTCACTTGCGACAGAATGGAATCCATGAATCCTAACTAATATAAACATGCTATTCCTGTTCGGTGGTGTTTCCTCACTGCTCTGCCGGAGACATTGAACTGTGCTTCTCGGGGCAGCCTTCTTGGATTCTTTGGAGCTGTCATCCCTGCTCTGTCCTTCCTCAGAGCCTGGCGTTATCACATGTTCCCTCTGCTTCCCCAGGAGCCTCAGGCCAGAAATCATGTCTTACTTTTGTATCCCTGATGCCTCACACACTGTCTGGTGTATAAAAGTCACTTATCTAATATTTTCTGAATGACTCTCTGAATGAATGAATGACTTAAGTGAACAAATGAATTATAAGCAGAAGTTCGATATCGAGATATAGAAAGATCCTGAAGACAGGGGAAAATGCTTAAATCAATGAAAAATTAAGTGCATCATCTCTAGTAGTGGCCAAGTACATTTTTAAAATGCCATTATTTTAATTATGGAAATGGCCTCTCAAAAATGAAAAATAAACAAAGCATGTCCCTTCCTCCTGCATAGAATAAACTCATGTAGCTATGTTACTTCAACAGAATAACTTCACAGAATCTGATATTCAAAGCTCATTAGGGTAGGTTGGCTGCTTTCATTCCAAACCTAAACAGTCCTTGGCACCTAATGAGCAGGCTCTGTCGTTCAGACCCCAGGCCGGCTACGCTGGGTCATCATTAGATGTCTTGGGAAGACATCCAGAGCGAGCCGTGGTTACCATGGTAACAAGCAAGGGAAGGGAAAAGCTGGCTGTCATATACAAGATGAGGGGTGCATACGGGAGGTACTGATGAGCTGAGGAAACAACGTGAGCCTTCCCTATTCAGAGTGGCTACTGGACATTTGGATGCTGAACACAGAGCTGTCCAAACATCCAAGAAGGAGATAATACATAAGTCAAAGACAAGTACATTTGTCCTGGTCGCCAAAGAGGCTTTGGGCTCAGAAGAAAATGTTCCTAAGACTTGAGTGAAACAGGCTGTTTATATTTTTTTAAGCAGTGTTTTCCAAATCAAGTCTGGCTTTAGCTTTTAATTGAACAGAGAGACACTTCTAAATCCAAATATTGTGAAGACAGCTTTCCTCGTTCAGCACTAGCCACCTCCCACTGCTTTGGGCATATATACATCTGCATGCATCATATGTGTCTAAACATGGGGTAGACCAAAACCCTCTGAAAGCTGCAGAGCATGGAGCTCAGTGCAGCACGTACTCAACATAACTTAATACTCGATTTGTGCTTTGGGTTTGAAATGCTTAAGAAAACTCTATAACGACTTCATTTTTTTAGTGACAAATGTCTAATGATCCAACCACTCAATTCAAAGTTAAAGTAGGCTTATGGATATTATTCTGCTAATTTGGTGGTAATTGGGGCTTTCAAAGATCTTTTATATGCTTTTCCTGCTTGAAAATCTAGGACTGGGTGTTATTCTGTATGTTGGCAAATTGAACACCAATAAAAAATAAATCTATTATTAAAAAAAAAGAAAAAATCTAGGATGAACCATGATTTGAAGCCTTTGCTCTTTCTGTCAATAATTGGTTTTCGGAACTGAAGTGTGAAAGCCCCAGTACACAGAATACAGGAAACCCAGTGCACGGCCCAAAGGAGAGGACAATGAACAGCAGGGAAGAGCTCTGGTGGACTGCGGGGCAGGTGTGTACCTTATCCGATTTTCCTCATTGTCAACCAGGAAAAACCAGCGGAACTTCACCATCAGGGGGCTGCAGTTGGTGATTGTTATGTATCGGATCACCTCAGTATCATTCAGGATACAGCCAAAATCCAGCTCCATGGTCTCAAAGCTGAGGTTAGGGTAGTGCACTTCTCCACGCAGGTTTAGGCTGTCGATTTGAGGGTGTTCCATGTACTTGATCTCTAGAATTTCTTCTGCTACCCAGTTGTTCAAATCACTTCTGTAGGAAGGGTCAAATTTGACCAGCAAGTTTTTTTCTCCATCAACCTCCAGCTTAATAGGCTACAAATAAGATAATGGGGGTTACCAATCTTTGTCCTATGCATTTCCAACCTGCTTTATGAAACAGAACAACCAGGGATTTATGCATATTTATGTACATAAACACATGCAGATACACACCTACAGACAAAGAGATTAGTATGAAATATATATATATCCACACATCTTTGGTCCATAATTATATATTTATACTTATACATAATTAAATAGCCAGTATATATAAATCTATATAGATATCTATACTATCTGGACAGCTATAAGTATTTTATATACATATATGCACATGCACATATATTTTCTTAGTTGAAAATGAAAGCAAGGAAAATCTGGACAGGAATCATTTGAAGGAAGGGATTTTGGTAATAGTTGTGAAGTTATAAGGATTGAGGAGTTGCAAAAGGGAAAGTCTGCAATGAATAACTATTATAAAATATTCTTAACTGAAAATAAATTCGATTGTAAAATGTCCTTCCTACACAAGTGGGAAAAATCCTTTGCTTAAGAAATTTTTCAAAGGCTTTCTAAAGCCCTGGGGGAGAGGCTCTGGAGCGGGTGACCCAGAAAAGGAGGGATTAGGCAATTTAATTTCTTTTCTCACGCCTGCAATTCTAACTCTTAAGTGCAGTGTTATCTACTTTCTGCTGTTTTCTATTCAACTTAAAATGACACTCGGAAGCTTGACAGAGTTTGTTCAGTAGATTGTGTTTATCCTTTTCTCTCTTCGATTTAAGTCCTCATGGGTTCCTTGATGCCAAGGCCTCTGGAACATCTTACCATACAAAGACTGGCTATGAGTTGGCTTTTTCAGGAATTGCTTTATTCACAGTTAATCCACAGGAAAGGAACCTCCTGGTTTTACAGAAAGTGCCCCAAGGCAGTTGGGAGGTGTGCACACAGGGATGAGTGTTTTACAGAGCTCTTCCCTCTCCACAGAGTTTTCAGGTTCCGGTATTTAACTGCGTGACTCTGTGACATGATTAGATGGCTTCAGGGGATAAAGCCAATCACCTGACTCAGGCGTCAGAGAGAGGGCAGCTAATCCCATCTGAGAGCAGGGCTGGCCACTGGTACAGGTGGCAGGGTACAATTTAGAACCCATCCTTGCAGAACACACCATGTGCGGCAGAGCTCACTATTGCAATGCCTGGTGTTTAAATATATTTGAAGACTGACTTAAATGTTTCCCCCCTTTTATTGTTTTATAGAAATGATACACATCCACAATAGTTTGCATTATATATAAAACACAAAGAGGAAACTCAACTAAAATGTCACCATATGTTATTTCTCAGAGTTAGCATTTTTTAAACATTAGTGCATACGTAATGGATGGCTAAATACAATTTTTACAAAAATGAAATTAGGCTAATTTACTTTTTTAAATATTTGAGTTTTTCTCAAAAAGAAACACCTTAAAATATTCTTTTTTAAATTAATTAATTAATTAATTAAATTAATTACACACAGAGAGAGGCAGAGACATAGGCAGAGGGAGAAGCAGGCAGGACTTGATCCCAAGACACGGGATCACAACCTGAGCTGAAGGCAGACACTCAACCACTGAGCCACCCAGGTGCCCTTAAAAAAATATTCTTACACAAGAGATATTAATCCTAAAATCATAGACTCTGGAGCCAGACTGCTTGGGTCCAAATCTGACCTCTGCCAGTTACCAGGTCTGTGAATTTGAGCAAAGCTGCTTAGCCTTTCTAGCCTTCAGTTTCTCCATCCATAAAATAGGGGTGATAATAGTCACTTCCTCTTTTTAAGAGGATGAAATAAGTTAATATTTAGGTGATGTGTTCAGAGCAGTGTCTGCCACATGGTGTACAGTATGTAAATGCCAATTACTACTATAATCAATCCCTTTATGATAAAGAAAAACGATGGTCAAGTATTCAGCAGTTTCAAATTTAGACAAGAGTTTATTGATGCCCACCTATAAAAAGGGACAAAATATCAACACATTTCTGTTCTACGTATCTCCCAGTTTTTGTTGGCTATCGTGTTACTTTTTAAAAGTACAGGTTTCAAAATCCTATTCCAAAGTCATCACCACCAAAGTTGTGTAGTCTCAGTTCGATAGCTGAATTGGCTCAGTGCTTCTTACCAATCTTTCCCTTATTGTTTTTTTTTCATTCCTGAATGCCTTATTCGGTTCTTCTCCTCAATGGTTGTATTTCATTGGCAAATTGGTTTTTCAACAAAGTTGTAGGCAAGCTGGGTTCACTGATTCCTGGCATTCTGAGAGTGTCTGTCTGTTGTCTTTATACTCAAAGGACAGCAGCTGGGTTGCTCTTTCTCTCAAAACTCTGTAGCCATTGGTCCATTGTCATCCAGCATTAAGTATTATCTTGGAGAAGTTTGGGGTTAGTCTAAGCTCTTCCCTTGATGGGTCCCTTCTTTACTGCTGAGAGGCCATAGAATTCTTTGGTTATCAGTAAGACCAATAATTTCACTAAGATATGTCTCCCTGTTGAACATTCCATAACATTTTGTCCCAGGAGAAAATGCCTTACTTTAAAAGATCTAAACATCTTATCTGAGACAACTAGTACCCCTCTCCTGAAGTAACCAAGGTTACAAGTGTCTTGCTTGTCCTTGTGGAGATATTATAGGGAAATAAAATCACGTTCACATATGTATTTTTAAATATTTTTATATATACGATAGCATACTGTGCACTTTTGTTCTGAAATTCGCTTTTTTCACTGGGAGAGCACTCTTCAGTGCATATGCAGTTGCCTCATAGCTGAAATATATTCCATCATAAAATTCTGCCAACATTGATTTAACCAATTTGATGGATATTGGCTCCCAATCTTTTGTTGTTGTAACCAATGTTGTAATGAATATCCTTGTCTATATGTTATCTTATATTGCCAAAGGGTAAATTTCTAGCAGTAGAATAACTAGGTCAAAGATTATGGGCATTTAAAAAATTTTGATGGCTATAGCCATATCTGGTGTATACAGCCTTCTGATGTATATTTCCCCAACAATGTGGGAGCACCTGTTTCCACATGCCCTCCCAACACAGAGCACTATCCAATTTTTGCTCTTTGTCAAACTGATAGGAAAAAAAAGTTTCATAGTCATTTTAATTTGCATTTCTTCTAATGTGATTAAAGTTGAGAACGATTTTCATAAATTCAAGAACTGCTTTATTTTTCTTTCCGTGAACTCTGTTCATTTCCTCTACCTGTTTTTCTATTGGGCTGTTGGTATTTTTCCTGTTGATTTGTAGAGACTCTGTATTTTTTTTAACTATATGTATGCTTTTATTAAAGTTACATGCACAAATAATACGGAAGGTCAAATTGTGCTATAAAAGTTATAAGAAGCTATAGTTCCTGACCCAACCTGAGATCCTAAAGATCCAGAGGCTGCCATTTCTCAATGTGTATAGTAGGGCTGGTCTACAGAACAGCTTTGTTGGGTGAAGAGGGGATGATCAGTTGGTGGACATACCCCAGACACCAGGGATTATCCTGGAAGGCTGAAACTCACACTAGAAACATTACATTTCCCCTGACATTTTGATTAATTTATCTAGGGAAAAGTACTTATCTGTAGGTCTTGGGATAAAAGCCAGCTGCTCATATTTTTTGTGTGGCGTCAGGTGGGACAACTATCTAGGGCATGGAATCCCTTTATTTTCAGTGCTCTCCTCGCACCTGTTGTCTCTGAGCTCAGGCTACTTAGGTTGAAAGACTCTCATATCGTTGCAGTTTCTCTGGAGAATTTTCTAGAATGCACGCTTTTGTGCTTTTTTGTCAGTCCATTCCATCTTCATTCTATCTTCTAGAACTTGTTTAAATCTCTCATTATCTAGTTATACCCATTCTTTTCTCCCTTTATTTTATTGTTCTAGGCTTCTTTCCTTCTGAACATTTCTACTTTTAAGGTTTCAGGAGGGACAAGAGAGTAGGTCTAATCTACCACCCAGACTAAGAAAGCTGTTCTTGCCTAAATTTGTATTTTGGAAATGGATTATCACCCATTTTGTTCTCCTCTGCTCTGTGAGTTTAGTCTTCATCTCCACTTTGTTCACTTGTATCTCATCTTTAAGCTCTTTTTAAGACAAGTCATATCATCTATCATTTCTTTGAGACTGTAGAGAACAACATTTATACTTCTGGTCTTCTTTGCATAGGTTCCCTGGCAGTAGGTTTTTCTTTTATCTCTCCTTCCTTTATGCCTCTGTTAAAAGATCTTAGCTGTTTTTCCCCCCAGCTCAGGCTTGAACAAAACCCATTAAGGGACTGTGGGTGGGGAGGGGGAGGGGAGTGTGGTAGTGCAGTGTACAGCCACCAGTTGGGTACTGTCTGAAACCCTCTCACTGAGCAGCTCTGTCCTCCTTCTCCCCCCACGATCCAGCTCCCTGAGTAAGGCTCACAGCAAATCTCCTTCAGTCATGGGCTCCTTCTGAGATCTCACTGTTGCTGCCTACCCTCCCTTTCTCCTTTATATCACTTCTTCATTAGCTGCCTCCCTAGACTGGGAGGATGTACACAATGGTGTGTGGATATGGTTTCTCCTTCACTCCTTCCCTTCAGCTCTTCAGTACCACTTAACCTTGACCACTTGCCCCATGGCCTGGCCATTCCCACTGGCATCCTCATGCCCAGCAAAGGATCACAGGGGTGATGTTGTAGGGATCAGTCTGGACCCTGAATCAGACTGGTGCCTTGATAAGCTCATAGTCTCCTCCCTCAGCCCGGTTCAGATTTCTTAGTATCTGGAGATGGGATCTTTGGTTTAGGGATTAGGTTTTAGCTATTTCCTTATTGCATAGAGTATGGAGCTTTGGTGGGATTTGAGAAAAGAGAATGAAAAGATCTCTATTACCATTAGTAGGAAGTCACTATTTTCTAAAGATTGCAATGGACAGGAATGAAGGGTTATCATAAGTTCTTACACCAGTAATAATAGTTGATTGACATTGGAATTTATGACATCTTTCTGTAGTGTTTCCTTTTTTGTTTCTTGAATTCTTTCTACTTGCCTGGGCCAAAATTAGGTAGTATACTGGCATTATTCTCTTCCTTGGTCACACACTCAACTCTCGTAGGAGCTTGTTAGGACAGTCCTTGTCAACTCACCTCAGGAGTTAATGGCAGGGGAGATTTATCAGTTTCACAAATAAAGAAGGGTCCGCTGGTTGAGAGTAACACATTCACAGGCAGGGTGGAAATGTTCTTCATGACCAAGGGCTGGTAATCAGGTTCTAGGATGGTGTTAGGCTTCTGCAAAAGAGGAAAAAGGAAACCAAGTTATGGTAAACATAGTAAGCTTTTAGCAACCACAGCCTCATATTCATTGTTAACAGAATTAGCTTTTCCTGCTCTTCCTTGTCATCTGTCTCTCTTTCTCTGTCTTCCCCTAACCCTTGTATAGATTTAGATAATCATTTGGAATTTATGGTGGACTACTGAAAAGGCCAGAAAACACAGATTAGATTTCTTCATCTTCTGTTGCCAGGCTAAAAACACCTATACAAGCCAGGCCTCTCGGTAGTGCTATTACTATAGAAATTTCCAGTCTCATAAAACAAAGTCTAGTAAACTAGAAATATCTTGTAAAAGAACCTGTGCCTGATTATAATAAAGATTATTTTCCTTATACAATATTTTTTCTATGCTTAAAAAAATCACACTTGCAAAAATTTATACATTTATAATATATTGTTATATTGACAAATGCTCATAACTACTTCCTGTAAATATTTTCCTGATAACACTGGGATTTAGAAGCATCTTTTCACTTTCTTAGATGCATCAAATTTAATTTTTCAAATGGAGAATGCATCAGAAATGGATCTTTAGCTGAAAATTTTTCTCATTCTAATTTTGGAGTCCACATTATTTCTTGTGTGCCTTGGAAAGGGGGTCCTTTAATACCAGCAGGAGGCAATCAGCCTCAATCTACTATTTCCAAAGAGAGCCTCCCTCCAATCATTCCCACAACTCTAGCCGGTTTTCACCAGACCTCATCATTTTGATTTGCTTTTTCTCCTTGTTCCAATTTCAGTTAAATCCTTCCAGTTCTATATATTGGTCAGAGTCTGTCTCTGCTTCTTTGTTCAAAACAGTCTTCCTTCTGCTGTGGTTCCTGGCCCTGCCTCTGGCTCTGTGGAGCTTGCAGAACTGGTGCCTGTCATGTCCATGTCAGTTTGGGCTGCTAAAACAAATGTCACAAACTGGCTGGTTTAAATGGCAGACATTTAGGCCTCATAGCTCTGGAGGCTGGGAAGGCCAAAATCAAGGTACCAGCAGATCCAGTGTCCGGCTTCTGATGGCTGTCTTCTCACTGTGTCCTGGCATGACTGAGAGGGAAATCATATCTCTTGTCTCTACTTCTCAGGGCACTAATCCCATTGCTGAAGGCTCTGTCTTCATGACTTCATCACTGCCCAAAGGCCCCACTCCAACCATCACATTAGAGATTAGGAGTTCACTTATGAATTTGGGGAGAGGAGGCACAGACCTAAGCACCTAAGCCTTGCAATAGTTGTACTGTGCTGGTCCCCTGTACGCTCCTCGAGTTCTTTCAGGGGTTCATTCTGGCACTTACTGTGAGATGCCAGGCATTGTTTTCCTCCTTTGAACATGGTAACACACCTACTGAACTCACCTTGTACCTGCAGATGATATACTACGGTTTTGGGGGAAGCAGACTTTTGTGTCATGCAAAGGCTGTCTACCCAGTGACCTTCCTCCAGGCCATTGTGTCACTGCAGGAAGCTTTGAAGCGAAGAAGCCAGACTTGGTTGGTTTTGGCAAGAGGCCATTTAGAGGTTAGCGATGAGAAGGAGTCGATGCACACAAGTCATTCTATTTTAAAATGACCCCTTCTCTCTGGGTTGTTTGTCTCCCCAAATATCATGAGACAGGATTTGCTGCTGGACTTCATGAAGTAAACTGGCTGCTACTTTCAATTGACCTTTTCAATTCCACAGAGATGTGGCTTCGTCTGTGTGGCTTATGAATGGTACCATAGTTATAAAGTAGATCAAATCTGAGAAAAAATCGTCCCGTAGGCAGGGCTGGCATCATTATAGTCTAATGTACTAAATCAGACACGCTGCCTCGAGCCCCAAACGAGACAGGACAGATAATTGGGTGTTATGTCATTAAATCTGAACGTCAACACCGGCAGGCCTCTTGTGCATGGTGGGTAACAAAGTTGCATTTCTTTGTTGTCTCTGATATGGCTTACATGTGAGCAGGAAATAAACGATGAAAACTACAGTAGTTGGACAGATTTTGCAATTATGATATTTGGGGAGAAGGAGAGAAGGGCAAAAACAAACGAACACAGAGTTGTGACAATTTGATTTTTAATTCAGTAAGTTGCTGCCATATTCAAAATATTTGCTCTTTTATTCTAGTGATAAACTCAGAGATTTAAACAAGAAATAAGATGTTAAAAAGCCAACGCTTAAAGATATATATATGTATAAAAAGGAACACTATGCACACATTTTTATGAGTGTTTATAGGCTTAGAAAAAAAAGTCTAATAAGAAACCAGGCTGCATATTTAACATACACCGTAATGTCTTGCATAGAACATTCAACATATATTCACTGAATTTTCTCTGAGTAACCAAATTGAGAGGAAATATAATGCCACTGAATTTGGTGCAGCTGTTGCCAATAAATATCTTTCCTGATTACTTTAAGACGAAGATTTAAAAACCAACCAATGAAAATGTGGTAGCTGTAGCAGGAACTCGTGTAGCATTATCTTTTATATGTCTTATGGAGCTTGTCATAGTTAGTTGCCCATCCTGTGGCTGAAATTTATAATCTAATTCTTCAATGTCTAATTCCCCATGAGTCCATTAAGCCAGGTTTTTGCTTTGTCTTGACTGCCATACAATGTAAGTGCTCAAAGACGATCTGTTGGCTTTAAGTGAACTTGTATATCTCACCTCCCCTACTTGATGATAAGCTTATCCATGGTGGATGCTCAATAAATATTTAATATGAACAAAATGTAATGGAATCCATGACCAGAATAAATGGTCTTAAACATTTTCCTGCAAGCCTCCAGGTAATGAAAGGACTCCTGATTATGATTGCCCCATAATCAGTTAGGCACTGCCAAACTTGGTTCATCTGTATGACACCATGTCAGGACTTAGCTTTGATTATGTATGTCCCACAGCACAGAACAATGGCTTACTTAACACTTAGTTTTTCCAGTTGGCTGTGAGGTTCATCTGGGAGGGACTATTCTCACTGTTATATCCCTAGCTCCCAACATAGTGCCTGGTACATGGTAGGCCCTGATAAACAGTCCACTCAGCAGCCGGCATGACTGTTTCAGTGAGTATATCTGACCATGTCACTCTGCTCCCTCCCTAAAGGCCCTCCAAGGCCACCTGGAACAAAACCCAAAGTCAACAACATGCCTTTCAGTCATGCCAAACTCATCTGGCATATGCCCACTTCTCTAGATGGACTTCGTGTCACTCTGGGAACATTCTCTAAGATGGCCCTTCAGTTCTGTATACTCACCAAGCTCTTTCCTAACTCAGGCCCTTTGCATGTGCTGTTCCCTCTGCCTATCATTTTTCTTCCCCTCCCTTGTCACCAACTAACTTCTATCTCTCCTTCAAGTCTCAACTTGAGGCACTTGGTGAAGGAAGCCATTTATGACCACATGTACAAATACAGCCATGTCTCTGAGACATGTACTCACAGCACCTTTTACCACTTCTTCATAGTACTGTTTAGAATTTAATATTAAACAACACAATTTTAATAATTTGTTCGCAGTCTGTAACCTTGACCAGTCTCTTAGCTTTGACTATGTTGGGTTGGTTCCCCAGATTTCCAGCACCAATACAGTCCTCAACTTGGAAGAGACATTCCCTACATGTCTTTTTTTTTTAAGACATATTTATTTATCTGAGAGTGAGCAAGCATGAGGGGGAGGAGAGAGAATCTCAAGTAGACTCCCCACTTAACGCAGAACCTGATGCAGAACTCATTCCCAGGACCCTGAGATCACAACCTGAGCCAAAACCAAGAGTTGGCTGCTTAACCGATTGAGCCACCCAGGCACCCCCCTACATATCTGTTTTGAATGGTACATAATTCTAGGATGGAAGTCTACCTAGGTGTAGGTCACATTCTGCTGTGATGTGTCCCCCACCTCCTCACCATCCTGACCCCCTGCCCTGAGCAGCAGCCCTTCCTAGCTTTCCCCTGTCCTCTGCCTCCTCCATTCATTGCTTGTCCCTAATGGCCTTACAAATTAAATTCATGGGTGTTATAAAATTAAAGCCACATAAATTAAAGAATATGAATCAAACAGTATTAAGTTGATTATTCTCAGGCAGTATTAGGTGATTTGCATGACAACTTAACTTGAATCTCCATTTCCTCACATGTGTGATGGGAATGACAACAGAAGCTACAGCATATATTGTGAGGAAACAACTGGGAAAGTATATGTGAGGAGCACGACTTGTCAGCATATACCAATCAGTAAGTGGTGGCTACTCTTTTTTTTTTCTTTCTTCAAATTTTTATTTAAATTCTAGTTAGTTTAAATAGAGCACAGTATTGGTTTCTGGAGTAGAAGTCATTGGTTCATCACCTACATGCAACACCCAGTGCTCATCACAAGTGCCCTCCTTAATGCCCATCCCCTACCTAGCCCATCTCCCACCCATGCCCCTCCATCAACCCTCAGTTTGTTCTCCATCATTAAGAGTCTCTTATGGTTTGTTTCCTTCTTTCCTTTTCTTCCCCCCTCCCTCCCATATGTTCATCTGTTTTGTTTTTTAAATTTCACATATGAGTGAAATTGTATGGTATTTGTCTTTCTCTGACTAATTTCACTTAGCATTTTATACTCTAGCTCCAGCCATGTCATTGCAAATGGCAAGATTTCATTCTTTTTGATGGCCGAGTAATATTCCATTGTGTGTGTGTGTGTGTGTGTGTGTGTGTATACAAATTCACCCCTTTGAGTACATGTACCCCTTTGGATCTGTATTTTTGTATCCTTTAGATAAATACCCACAAGTGCAATTTCTGGATCATAGGGTAGTTCTACTGTTAACTTTTTGAGGAACCTCCATACTGTTCTCTAGAGTGGCTGTACCAGTTTACATTCCTACCAACAGTTCAAGAGGGTTCCCCTTTCTCCACATGCTTACCAACACCTGCTGTTGCTTGTGTTGTTATTTTAGGCATTCTGACAGGTGTAAGGTGGTATCTCATTGTGGTTTTGATTTGAATTTCCCTGATGATGAGTGATGTTGAGCATCTTTTCATGTGTCTGTTAGCCATCTGGATGTCTTCTTTGGAAAAGTGTCTACTCATGTCTTTTGCCTATTTCTTAACTGGATTATTATTATTATTTTTTGGAATATTGAGTTGATAAGTTCTTTATAGATTTTGGATACTAACCCTATATCAGATATGCCATTTGCAAAAATCCTCTCCCATTCTGTAGGCTGCCTTTTAGCTTTGTTGATTTTTTCCTTTGTTGTGCAGAAGCTTTTTATCTTGATCAAGTCCCAATATTAATTTTTTCTTTTTTCCTCCTTGCCTCCTATGATGTGTATAGTAAGAAGTTGCTACAGCAGAGGTCAAAGAGGTTGCTATTCTTACTGATTATTACACTTATCAATAATTCTACTCCAACTCCTTCTATATTATGATGTTTATTTAATCTAGGTAGAATAAAAGGATCAACTAAATTGCATTTTCAGGGGCACTTGGGTGGCTCAGTTGATTAAGCATCTACCTTCTGCTTAGGTCATGATCCCAGCGTCCTGGGATTGAACCCTGCATTGGACTCTCTGCTCAGTGGGGAGTCTGCTTCTCCCTCTCCCTCTGCCCCTACCCCCGCTCTAGCGCTCTCTCTTACTCTCTGTCTCAAATAAATAAATAATATAATATAATATATATATAGTATAACAAATCTTTAAAAAAAATAAAAATAAATAAAATGCATTTTCAGTGCACTGGAATTCCCTTACACTTACTTTGTTCTTAAAATCAGGAATGATCGAAGTAGAATTTCCATAACAATTTACATTTCAGAGGAATGTAGGTTTAGATTCAGAAGTTTTAGTTGAATGTGTATTAACCTCTGAAACTTAAAAAACATTGGCTGGGTGTGGGTGTAACAGGCTTCCCATTAATTTAGCTTCCAAACTGAAAATATGAACATGCTGACCCCTACTCGGAGCACCTACCCCAAGGCCCCAAGTCCCACTTACCTTTTCCAGTCGGTATATGAGCTGCTTGGTAGACAGCTGGATAAGTGGCGCTATAAACTCACAGATGATATTCACAGTCATCACTAAGCTCTTCCCCTTTTGTGCCCCGATAATGGCATGGCACACCAGCTTTTCTTTGACTACCTGTAAATGAGATACACTGGCACTTTTGGAACAACCAGAGCTCAGAAAGCTTAATTCTCAACCATCTGCAAGTCAATTCTCCACTACCCACCTGGAGACATGAGGGAAAAAAGGTACATTTTTCTGAATAGTGCATTTCAGAGATTGCTCTCTGTCAGACTATTATTGGGTCTTATTGGTTGACTATGTCCTGGATGGATCCTGTGTTTGTTTCTGACCACTCCTGAGGACACAATTGATTTACATTCAGTTCAACCTGTATGATGCACCAGGACTATTAGGGACTGGAGATACAAAACAGTGGCAGACAGAGCAAGTAAAATCCTTCCTGGGCTTCTAGTTCAATGGTAGATACATGATTTCTTATCAAGCTGGCCAGGAGCTATGGCTAGAAAAATTTTGCCTTTCAATCTTGAATATTTAAAAATCATGCTATAGAAACATATTTCTTTGGACCCAAGAGGCCCAGATTTTCATAAGTACAAAGGGCCTAGAGTGAAGTGATATCATGAATAGCTTATATTGAGGAGTACTCAGGCTTTGGATGTTAATGAATTCAAGTCCCTTCTCAATTATGTACTACAACAGGGAAGAACATTCAGGGAAGCTTTTAGAAATCTCAAACTGAATTTAGAAACCCAGCTGCTCAGATTTAATGCCTTTAAAGATATGATCGGCTATTGATAACAACATTGTAAATGCGCTCCTGCAACAGGCTGCCAGTGTCTTGAGATGAGGGGCTGCATTCTATTTGTCTCTGCATCCTCAGTGCCTAGCACAGTGTTTGTTATATGGCACATACTCAGTAAAAGTTGGCTGAATCCCTGAATCACAGAAAGAAAGGGCACATTATTTACTCTGTATGAGAAATGACCTTTTTGGTTTTGCTTTTGCACTGAGGATGTGTTTTGCCTAAAAATGCTCTGTGAAGAAAGTAAAGGAAATCAAGTACAATCAGTGACCCTAGAGGAGCTAAGGCAAGGGGACAGGCTTTCCCTGGGA
This sequence comes from Canis lupus dingo, assembly GCF_003254725.2. Classification (NCBI taxonomy): domain Eukaryota; kingdom Metazoa; phylum Chordata; class Mammalia; order Carnivora; family Canidae; genus Canis; species Canis lupus. The sequence goes on from NC_064247.1 coordinate 77,064,402, forward strand.
AAACAGGGAGACAAATTTCTATCATTTCCTATTTCATGCGGAAAAAGTTCAGTACCACCTCCTACTTCAGTGACAGCAGCAGGAGCTCAAGCATGATTATTTCTCATTCATAAAGTCTGCATTTGTGAGGCAGAAGAGGCTCAGGAATGATTTAGGAAGTTTCTTTTATTTATTTATTTTTTTGATGGTTTCCCATTTCCATGAGGGAATAGAAATAAATAGACAATAATTTGGAACTGCTTAAATGTTTAAAGAAAAATAGTGATGATATAAATATGAGCAGGATATCAGAGTTGCTGAACGATAACTCAGTTTTTTTAATTGACACATAAAAAGATGATGGTTATAAATAGGAAGATGTTGTGTCAGGTTGAGAGGGAAGGGTCCAAGGATGTTCCAATCTCTGGATAGCAGATGCATCTGAAAGTGTCTATAAAAACATCCTTTTTGAACAAATATGAAATTAATATCACTAATTGTTAAGAGGAGGCTTAGCTTTGGCTGAATGTTGGATGTCCCTCTGCCAGAGACTTGCTGGCTGGTCCCTTCTGACCCTGGGGATGAGAACCTACTTGAAATGGTATTTTAAGGTTGGGTTCATGGTAGCTGTAGGAACAAACAGAAAACTGAGCAGAGCCGAACCCTGAAAGCAATGGGTGCTGCCATGGTAACTCCGTGCTGTGTGAAAACCATGAGAAACCATGTCCTTTCTTCAGATAAATGTCAAAGGACTCTCCTAAGAAATAGATAGAGCAAAGATTTATTTAGGAGAAAAACAGCTTCTGAATGTGCTGTCCTCTTACCCTGGGAGTAGCAGAATAGCCTTCGAGTATCACATCGATGGTCTGGTTTGGGTACAGCTCCATCCTGACAGGGTGGAGCTGAAACACTGGACTCTGGGGAGCCCTGGGCTCCTGGGAGTCCTGGGGTTGGGGCTGGTTCTTAACAAGTCCCTTCTTAGCCAAGCCCTTCTTGCTCAGCTTGTCCTGGGGATGGAAATCTTCATTCATCCAGAACAGCTGTTGGACCCGACGTCCCTTGTTGGTCAACTTGAAGCGGTAATAATAGGTGTCCAGGCTGGAAAAGAGGAGGCAGGGATTGAGAGAACTCAACTTTGGGGTGTTCTGTTCAGCTCTATACATGTGGGATTTACTCCTCTGAAAGTATTTAAAAAGTGAGCAATGAAATAGACATTATTTTTAAAAATTTAGGAAGGCCAAACGCTACAAGGAACCACCACAGTAATGGGACAAGGTCATATCTCCTCATGGGGTCCACAGACTCAAGTCTGGCACCTGGGTTTGATCTCTGAGTTGCCATCACTAGGGAAGGGGCTCAGAACACAGACAGAGTACATGTGAAAACCACTCTAATTTATAAGAAATGATTCTGAAGCCTGAAAGGAAAGCAAAATACCTACTGGAGGAGAAACATATTTCAACATGTTTTGAGCAAATTTCTACTGATTGAGGAAAATATGATGAGCTCAACTTTAAGGGTACTTCGAAGAGAAACCACACATACCCACCAAGCCCAACCAAAGCTCATGGGGACTGTACCATGGGCCAGAACATCAGCTGGATTGGTCATTTTTCTCAGAGTAGGGCTTTAAAAATGCTATTTCATTTATTAATTCATTTGTTTATTTGTTCATCTAGTCCATAAATATTTACTAAGAACCTCTTGATTGTCTGGCTCTTTGTGAGACACTGGAATTTCTAAGATCTTGGCGGTGGCTCAAATGTGATTTTGTCTGGGATTTTTTTTTAACTGATTTTTAAGCTTAAGATTTTTTTTTTTCCTAGGGAGAAAATTCATCTCAGGACTATTTTTTATTTTTAAAATGTTATCAGGCTTTGAGATTTCATCCCCGCTGTTCCTCATGAGAAATAGCATCATATCTAATAAGTAAGTTGAAGCTTCAGATAAATAATGAGTATTTACCAACCAGCAGATGTAACCATTTCTATCTAAATATGCATTCACAGGGCGTGCTCACTGGAGTAGTTTGACTTCATGGCTAAGTCCAGGCTTTAGGGAAATAATAATATAAACTGTTTATAAAGAAGGCAATGTCACTGTCACTTATACATAGTGTATCTTTCAATCATCACAGCAACCCAGTCACAAGAAGTCTATTGTCTCTCATTTTATAGATAAATAAATAGAAACTCTGAAAATTTAAGGGAGTTGCCCAAAAACATGCAATCAGAAAAGGTGGCATATCTGTATTTCTTTAGGCCCTTACGTTAAAAAAGTTGGCAAACTTTTTCTGTAGAAGGATGAATAATAAATACTTCATATTTCTTGGGCCATGCAGTCTGTCACAACTACTCAGCTCTCCATGTGAGTGTGAAAGAAGCCACAGAAAATGTCTGTATAAGAATGGGCATGGCTGTGTTCCAATAAAGCTTTATTTATAGAAAGAGGCAGTGGGCTGCAGTTTGCCCAGCCCTGCTTTTGATGATTCTCCTGGAGATTGCTGGCATCATGATTTTATGGCAAAAAGAATAACTGCAGGGTTTGTCCAGAGGAGAAATTGGCAGCTAAAAGCTGTGGTTTGCTTCTACATTCATAGAAAACTATTAGCGTATCCTCCATTTCTAGGCAAGTGTCAGAAAATCCTTTGGGGCTATTTGACACTATTTGTAGACTATGGAGAACATGTAATTAAGTCTGGCTTGCCGTATATTGTTTTCTATAATTATATTTGAGTGCACTTAACAAGGGATTTGGAAATAGAAGCATGGTATGCCATGACAAATGCCCTAGCTTATGACCAATAGATGGGTGGAGAAGAGCATTTTCATATCTAGTTGACTTACAAAAACTGTAATTGGATGCTTCTCTGAAAACACATGCAATTCCAACTATCTGACACACCTGTTACTTAAAGCCTATTGGTTAATGTATTTTCAAGAAAACATCATGTGTTGTAAATGGAGCAGAGGGAAGGAGGTGTGGATGGGCTTTTGGGGAGGGCTTCTCACTGATTTTTATCAGGAACATCTTCCTAAGTATAGTGTGTCCATCTTGGTGTCAAGGCTTGTTACACCAGAAGGCAGGAGCATCCCTCTGAGATCTATTCACAGTGTTGCAACAGATAAGCCAAATTCAACTGGCCCCTGAGAGTTGACTAGTGGCAGCCATGTGACTCTTCTGAGGAACCAGGAATAAACCCCCATATATATCCTCCACTTTTAGCATTCAGATTTCATACATTTTCAGAGCCTCATTTAGACTGTTCTGCTCAAAGATATCTATACTGTACCACCTTTTCTTTAAATATTGAGATTCTTTAGCTTTTCATGTGGAGTCAATTGCAACCATCTCAAATGTTGAAGCTTTGGTAGGGAGACAGACAAGCAGAGGACATAATACCAAAAAATGTACTGACCTTGCAATACCTGATAATAAACAATACATTTTTAACCTGCTAAGTTATACTCTACTTAGGTCACCACCAAGGTGCATCTGTACTTTCTACATTCATGGAGAGGAATTAGCAGTACACTGGAATTAAAGAGGAGAAATCATGGTTGAGATTCTAAATTTGTTACAAAGAAGCCACTGCCTGTTTGGGGAAAAAATGCACTTCTATAAGTTTCTTCTCTAGTGTGGAGGGACACAGTTTGGAGGACTCCACTACCCTGTGCCTAGTAAATGTCTTCTTGGGGCTGATGTACCCATTTGAAGGGAAAATGAAGACAATAAAAGGGAGATGATGCTGAAGACGCAAGTTCTATTTACTAAAAATAATTTCTCAAAGTAGAGGTGATGCTCAGTGAATGCAACATCTGTAGTGTCTAGAAGAATCAGCCCAGGATGTCTCCCTACCTAAAACGTGCTCCCAAGTTGAGTTCTGGAGCAAAGGGCTTATCTGAGACAATGGTGGAGCCAATTCCTGAAGCCTGGACAGGGATTCGGTAAGTGTTGCTATTCTCTATATCCAAAATGACCGTGTCTTTAAATGTCAGTATGTCGTTCAGTTTTGCTGTCAGGGTCAGCTGAACATTGGTCTCCGGGGGAACCATGCCTTCTTTGGGTTCAATCATCCACAGAGACTTTTTGTGTGCCTGCAACACAAGACCACAAGTTAAGAGCAAAGATATTCTTGGCTTTTCATTCTGCACATGTCAAAGTCCTCTACACTTCAAATGGCTGGCACTGCAGAACTCCACATCAGAGACAAACATTGTTTTTTTGAATCAAAGCAGCTGGGTGTTTTTTGGCTTTTCTTTTTTCCAAAAAGCAATCTGATTCTGAAAAGCAAACCTACAATTCTACTTTTGAATGCTCTGAGAAGATTCTTTACATCTCTTTCTCAGGATGACAGTCCAGTTCTCCAACAAGAATATACTAATGATCTACTCTAATCTACAAATTCTGGGATACCAACAGGAGATACAACATCCTTCCTGGAATTTGTAATTTTTAAAACAAATGTTTTTCAAGGGCACAGTTTCTATGGTGTTATAGTGAGGATGAACAGCTCTCATTAATAAACACAATACAAGAAGTCTTGATTTGTTATTTCATAATAATCAATGGAACTTTGTTTGCTAAAATGCCAAATTTATTTTGAAATATATGACAGGACTAAATTATAGAGTTAGAAATGATATAGCTCATTCTTCCTTCCCTTAGGTCTTTGGTCAAATGATACTTCTCAATGAAGCCTACTCTGCCTATCACATTTTAAATTGTAAACCTGCAGTAAATTGTAAACCTTCAGTAGTCCCGATCCCTTTTACCCTGTTCTATTTTTCTTTCCCTTAGCACTTACCGTCTTTATCATGTCTGTTTGTCTCCTTGTGCTAGGATATAAGTTCTCCATAGAAGGGATGTTTATGTTTTCTGTTCTTGTTGTTGCTCACTGATATAACTCCCAGTACCTATAACTATGTCTGGTGCATAGTAGGTACTTAATAAATATTTTATAAATGAATTAATGTATTTGCCTTTGATGCAGGAAAACTCAATTTTCTTTTTTTTTTAAAGATTTTATTTATTTATTTATTTATTTATTTATTTATTTATTTATTTATTAGAGACACACAGAGAGAGGCAGAGACATCGGCAGAGACATCGGCAGAGACAAAGGCAGAGGCTCTGCAGGGAGCCTGAGGCAGGACTCAATCCCAGGATCCCAGGATCATGACCTGAGCCAAGGGCAGATGCTCAACCACTGAGCCACCCAGGTGCCCCATTTTGGATGTTTTGAGCTATCTTCCCATTCACTAATTCTTTCTTCACTGTGTGCAAGTCACTTTTAAACACATCTATTATGTTCTTGCCTTTACATGTAAACAATGAAAATGTGAGTCAGAGGAGGCTGGGGTAAAGGTGCTTCAGGAAACCTAAAGAATGAGATGCTTCTCCAAAGCAGAAGATACTGAAATCTTTTGGTTGTGACGTGATTAGCTTGCAGCATCAGAGCGTTCTAGACCCTGACATCCAGATGGCCAAGAAGAGAAGAAAGAGGGTGGAGGGCTACATGCTGAAACTTTATGTACCAACCCTGGCAGTGTTACACATAATTTCTGCCACTTCCACTGTCCAGAACTCAGTCACATGGCCATGCTTAACTGCAAATAAGGCTAAGAAATGTCATCTGGCTCTGAGTCCAAGAGTAAAAGGGAATGAATGGGTGTGGTAAATCACTAGCTGTCTGCTGCTAAAGTCATGCTGATGGTTAAGTCTACTGGCAGATCCTTAGGGTCTTCCCCCAACTGCCCTGGATCTCAGTTGGAAGGTAAAGAATCTACTCCATTCAAACACAGAAGTGAGCACCTAACTTGGCATTTCAATTTCTTTGGGAATTGCAGGCCTGGAGTTCATATCTATCTGCTGTTAGGACAAATGGGGGCAGCTAAAAGAGAAAATAAAGTTCTAAGCCAGATCATCTCAGCTGTTGGCCCCAAATTAGTGGCCTTGGAGCACTCTACATAGTTTTACTCATCTATGAGACTCAGCTTACAATTAAAACATAAATCAATGCCATTTTTGTCCTTTTATCAGAAAGCAAAAGCCTTTCAGAAGAGGTTCTGTCAATGTCATCTCTTTGTTATAACCATTTATTTTTCCTCTGCTAGCCAATAGCACACAGGTCAATCCTCTGTTCACAATGAAGATAGGATGTCACCAGCATAAGTGCTATTTCAAGTCAGGGGACATTAGTTTTCAATGGATGGGTACTATTTCTATTCTGATTCCTGCTGACACAGGTTGGCTGCCCTGGAAAGAAGATACAAAGTTGCTCTCCAGGGCTGAATTGGTGAGTTTTCTTTTTGATGAAGCTTATTAATCAATGTTTGGCATAAAAACAGGCAACAAAGTATATCACAGAAACCACGAACAAGGCACATTGTTCGTTAAGTTTTAAAGTCAAGTTTTAAAGTGCTCTTACACCCTTGTGTCTTTTTTGCTATTTGACTTTAAGGGATGTCCTTTGCTACTAGGAAGGACTTGGCACATCTGACATTTTCTGTTATTATATGGCAGATCTGATGGAAGAAGGAATGGATGAATGATGATCATCATAGCTATGGAGGGCACTCTACAACCTTTCAAAACTACAATAGAGTAAGACAACAATGGAGGGAAATAGGTTAGGAAGGAGGGCTCTGAAGAAAAAGGGATGTGAGCTTGAGTCCCAGTCACAGGGCTTTCCAACTCTTGGATCTTGGGTGTGTTACTTAACCATGTCCAGGCTCCCTGTTCTCATCTGGAGCTTGTGACACTGCTGTACCTTCTGCAAGGATTATGGTGATGCTTCAGTGAGGTGATGCATGTGAAACTCAGAGCAGTGTCTGACAAATAGTAAGTCCTCATAAATTATGGCCACTGTCATCATTTCACCAAAATATGAAATGCCCCACATGACACATAATTATAGGCTCAATATTTGCAAAAAATAGATTACAAAACTGAGAAAATAAAGATGGATGCTAAGAAAGCATATAAGAGACACTACTCTTGCCAGAAGATAAGCAGCCTATTAGAGTTTGTGATAGGTAGAATTATAAGGTGGTTCCCAAGATGTCTATCTCCTGGTGTACTGGTATCTTCTCCCAGTTATTTAATTAAACATGAATTTAGGTGCTACTGTGAAGGAATTTTGCAGATGGAATTAAGGTCCTAGTCTATTGATTTTAAGCTGGGGAGATTATCCTTGCTGGATCAGATGAGCCCTTAGAAGGGACTGGGCTTACTCTGTAAGACAGTATGGAGGTGCCTCAAAAAGTTAAAAATACAACTATCCTATGATCCAGTAATTGCACTATTAGGTATACAAACAGTGATTTGAGGAAATGCACCCCAACGTTATAGTAAAAATGTCCACAATAGCCAAAGTATGGAAAGAGCCCAGATGTCCATCAACAGATTAATGGATAAAGAAGATGTGGTACATATATATATATAATGGAATATTACCCAGCCATCAAAAAGAATGAAATATTGTCATTCACAATGATGTGAATGAAATTAGGGGGTATAATGCTAAGTGAAATAAGTCAGTCAGAGAAAGACAAATATCATGTGATTTCACTCTTATGTGGAATTTAAGAAACAAAACAAATGAACATAGGGGAAGGGAAAAAAGAATAAGATGAAAACAGAGAGGGAGACAAACCCTAAGAGACTCTTTAGAAAACAAATTGAGGGTTGCTGGAGAAGAGGAGCTGGGGGAGGGTAACTGAGTGATGGGCATTAGGAAGGGCACATGATGTACTGAGCACTGGGTGTTAAATGCAACTGATGAATCACTAAATTACCTCTGAAACAAAACAAAAAACAAAACAAACAAAGGTGGGGAGACTATCCTTGGTGGATCAGATGAACCCTTAGGGTATCACATATTTGTTCCAAAAATGATAAAAATGAGCTTTCCTAATCCTTCCATCAACATGTCAGCAACAGCTGCCTCTGTGTTTTTTTTTTTTTCCTTTAAATTGGGGGTAAAAAGCTCAAGTCATTAGAGCTGCCTATGAACAACATGTACAGAAGGTTAGTTCATGCGTGTACGCAGGACTGTGAAAGATGGAAAGATAGTGATCTGCTGCAATTCTGAATTCCATGCCCACTGGTGATAAGCGTGACACCCTGAGGCTTCAATGTCTGAAGGTAACATTTGCTTTTTATTTGATAATAGCACATCAGCGCCCTTCTTAGGCAGCACTCAGCTCCCAAGGTAATACAGTCAGAGCTTTTATAACTTTCTTTATGGTATATTTGATATTTGCCATGAAAGACAGAAGTGATTGCTAGTGTTTGCACATGTCAGTTCAACAATAAATGAGAGTGAATATATGCGGGCAAGACCTCCTCTTCCATAGTGCTAATGACCATGGAGAAATGCTGTGCATTTTCTTCAAAATGACTTGTTTGCCAGTTGGAATCTGCAAGAATTTCCTTCCATGGAATTAGAAGACACAAATAACAATGTGCAGAGCCAGGGATTTCTTTGGATTAATACTATCATCTCAGCAAACGATCAATTCTTTGTGGAACAAGAACAATGAACAGTCCCTGAGGCCTTTCTCCCTTTCCTCTACTAAATGGTATCTCCACTCATTTGATTCTTTTCCCTGAAGTGAGTCACTTTGCTACTTAAAGTAATTAACTGAGAATTAGGAAATGAAGTAGGAAAGAAATGATGCCCTCCATTGGTGGAGGGCAATGTTTAATAAAAGAGTGGGCTTTGAAGTCACATGACTGGGTGGTCAACTGTGGATTCTGCCATTTGTAGCCAGGTGATCCAGGATTAATTTTAAAATCTATTTCAGTTTCCTTGGCTGTTAAATGTGCTGGTTGAAGATGAAATAAATTAGGTGCCAAGCATCTAGCACTTTGTCTACCATAGAATAAGTGCTCAATAAATGGGGGCTATTATTAATGTTATCTATCAAAACTTCACATCCAGTTCTTCCTGCTTCTGCCCTCCCCAATCTACTTTAGTGACAGGTTCTTATTCACAAGCCTGATCCTGTTTGTCTCCTGCTGAAGATACTGGAGAGCCCCTCCAAGGTCTAGACCAGTGGTATTGAATGCTTTATCACCTTTGAGAATGCTATGGAACCCTACCACAGAAAATGCACACACACACACACACACACACACACACCAAACTTTACATATACTTTCCAGGATGTATGGTGGATATTTGTCACTTTTTCTGTTTGAAACATGGCAGCCTGTAATCAAGACTGGTATACCAGACAGAAGCCTTTGGTCTGGAGAATCTATTCCAAATTCTTTGGAAGAGGGCCCTGATGCATTTTTCCAGGTTTACTTCCTAGGCACTGTCAATTTCCAACATGCACCCTTGGCTTCAGCCATATCAGCTTACTTAACCCTTCCCAAGTTTACTATACATCATCACTGTACTGGACTGTACTATCACTGTACTTAGCTACGCTCTGGAATCATATAACCCATTTCCCTAGTTTCCTCCTCCTTATCCTTCAAGTCTCCACTCAAATGTTTTACGTAAGAATGTTTTAAGTTTTATAGAAGAATTAATCACTTCCTCCCCTGTGGTTACATATCATTATCTTACCAGTAAGCCAAAGAAACACTAACAACATCTCTTTTTTATCTGCCAGATTTGGCAAAAACAAACAAAATGCTGGCAAGGGTCTGGGAGAGGGTGACATTCTTCAACACTACGGGGGGCAGGACATAAATTGGTATAAATTTTCTGGGAGATAATTTCCTAAGATATATTAAGACTTTTAGTTTTGTTTGTGCCATATGACCCCTCAAATGCATTTCTAGAAGTCTAGTCTAAGGAAACAGTGAGGAATGTGATCAGCAATTAGGACAGGAACACTGTTTACAGCGGTGTAAACCTGGAGACAATGTATCAGTAGGGGACTAATTAAATCAACTGTAGTGGAGCCAAGTGATGCAATAAAATCAGTCACTGAAATGATCTGAACAGGACTATTCCTTAATAATTCATATTGAAAGTGACTACACTTCATTATTGAGTGAAAATAGCTGGTAATGAAGTAGTATTATCCCATTGGAGGGGGTAGGAATACACACACACACACACACACACACACACACACACACACAGTGACGTTTCAGAAGATATACCTGAAAATTTAACAGTGGTTATATGTGTGGTGGCATTGTGAGTGATTTTTTTCTTCCTCCATTTGTTCTACAAGGATAATGTCAATTGCATAATAAGAAGACATGCATTTATATTTACTGAAGAAAGAACTCATCCTAAAAGGATATGAGCATTCTCTTTTGAGCCCATGTAATTTTAGCTTTGTTTGCTCTCTTGCTTCCATTTCATTCTCAGTTTCTTTCTTTCTTAGAAGTTTTTCTTTGTAAATAAATAATACAGGTAGACAGTGTAAAATTCAAATGACTATAAGGGAAAAGAGTCCCCCCCACCCCTGTCTGTTGATGGCCACTAGCTGCCCTCCTGAGAGGCAGCCACTCCAAGCAATTTTCTGCATATCTTTCCAGAGATTCTTTATGACTTAAAAAAAAAAGCACATTTGCATACATACTACTTTTTCTTACATAAATGGCAATAGCACTATAATACTTTTCTGCAGCAAGATTTAAGTTTAAAATTTTTATTTTTATGAAATGTATGCATACAAATAATTTGCAAAGTCAATGGTTCTAGGAAAAAAAACCCATGAAAACCAGTACTCCCTTAAACCCACTCTCCCACCCTTCTTCATCCTCATTCATCAATGGAGGTAACCACTGTCAATTCTTTTTGCATTTTCTTTTGGTTTTTGCCTTCCTCTCCCGAAGGAATCTATTGCTACTTCTTCATTTTTCAGTTTGAGCATTATCAATTTACTTTCTGTAGAAGAAAATGACAGCTCTCTTCTCTCCCACTTTCTCTCTCCATCACTTTCTTCCCCCCATCCTCCCAATATAGTTAAAACTTATTTTCTGGTGACAATCTATGCCATTATGCACATGCAAATACTATTCACAGCTGAGCTATGAAAAGCATACTATGATTACATTTCATTTTGTGTACAGCTTTTATTTTCCCAGAAATTATTGTCTTGTCTTTGTTGTTTAATGTATCTATCATGGACTCATCCCCAAATTCTCAAAGGGATAAATCTCCTCTCAGTATTTTCAGAAACATCAGATTTTCTATCAGCTCCAATTTCTTAGAGACAAATCTCTCCCAGAGTCATCTGTTCTGCAACTCCTGTCTGGACTGGCTGCTCTCCGGGCCTGCAATACAGCTGGCATCCTAAGAATGCCTCACAGCACATCCTGTGTATTCCTTGAGCTTCTCTCCTGTGTCTGAGCTCCTGTATCCTGGATCTCAGGTTTTCCTCACTTTGGTAGAGAATATTTTTCAGTACCTTCCCAAGAAAGGATTCATGGAGGGTAAATGTTTTGAGCTCTTGCCTGTCTGAAATGTCTTTATTTTACCTCCACACTTGATTAATCTTGTGGCTGGATGATGAATTCAAGACTAAGATTTATTTTCTTTCAAAAAGTCTTTTTTTCCACCCCAGTGTTGCTGTCTAAAAATTTCATGTCACTCCGGTTCCTGATTTGTTTTTGAGCGCTAATATTTTTCCATCTGGAATTTAATGATGTGTTTTCATAGGGGCCTATTTTCACCAACTATGAAGCATATTTGATGAGTCTTTTCCATAAACTCCTCTTTGTTGGTTCTGAATACATTCCTTGAATTATTTCTTGTATAATCTCCTCACCTCCATTTTAAAATCTGTTCTTTCTGGAAACACTTATTTGGATCACTTAATTTTCTAATCTTTCTCTCCTTGTTTCTAGCCTTTTCTCCTGGTGTTCTACTCTCTGAGAGCTTCTCAATTTTATTTTCCAATTCTTTTATCAAAATTTTATCTTCTGTGATTATATTTTTAACTTCTATGACCAAATTTTTTATTGCTCCTTTTAAAAAAATATCACTATTCTTGTTCATGGATGCAAATTCTTCTTTTATTTTCTTGAGATTACTAATGATCATTTTGTTTTATTTTAAGCTTTCTTCTCACTGTATTGCCTTTGTTTCCTCCAAGCTCTCAATTTTATGTTTTCTGGTTTATTGCTTCTACATTACAGGTTTTCTTGATGCCTTAGTTAAGTACTTAAGAAGCACTAAAACTATTATGTGCTCAGGTAGCAGTCAGCCAAGGGCTACCAGATACTTTAGATGCCAAGCTATCAATTTATTTCTGCTTTCCTCGTGGCTGGTGAAACTTCCCAGAGAATATTCCAATCTGCTACCCATGTGATGAGTACTGAGGGAGAAGGGGCCTTTCAGGATGAAGACTCTCTGGTACTCCTCCTAATTTCATAATGGTATCCTGCTCTCAGCAGTGCCTGAGAAGTCAGCAGTCAGTTTACTATTATTCTTTTTTAAGGTAAACTGTCTTTGTGTCTTTGGCTGACTTTAATATCTAGTCTCTGGTCTTAAATAAGTTTTACTCTAATGTGCCTAGATGTGATTTTCTTTATATTTCTCTCACTTTACGTTCATAATGCTTTTGAATCTGGCTTGACATCACAGCCATGATCTTCTGCTCCATTCTCTTCTCTCCCTTGGTACTCCAATAACTATACTCCCTGTGTGTATTTGTCTGTTTGACCAACTCTTCTACATTTTTCATCCTTTCATCACTCTTCCTATTCATTTTGGGTAGTTTCTTCTGACCTATCTCCCACTTCCACAATTCTCACTTCATCTGTATTCAAAGGATACAGTCAACAAAACTAAAAGACAACCTACAGAATGGGAGAAGATATTTGCAAATGATGTATCAGATAAAGGGCTAGTTTCCAAGATCTATAAAGAACTTATTAAACTCAACACCAAAGAAACAAACAATCCAATCATGAAATGGGCAAAAGACATGAAGAGAAATCTCACAGAGGAAGACATAGACATGGCCAACATGCACATGAGAAAATGTTCTGCATCACTTGCCATCAGGGAACTACAAATCAAAACCACAATGAGATACCACCTCACACCAGTGAGAATGGGGCAAATTAACGAGGCAGGAAACCACAAATGTTGGAGAGGATGCGGAGAAAAGGGAACCCTCTTACACTGTTGGTGGGAATGTGAACTGGTGCAGCCACTCTGGAAAACTGTGTGGAGGTTCCTCAAACAGTTAAAAATAGACCTGCCCTACGACCCAGCAATTGCACTGTTGGGGATTTACCCCAAAGATACAGATGCAATGAAATGCCGGGACACCTGCACCCTGATATTTATAGCAGCAATGGCCATAATAGCCAAACTGTGGAAGGAGCCTCGGTGCCCATCAAAAGATGAATGGATAAAGAAGATGTGGTTTATGTATACAATGGAATATTACTCAGCCATTAGAAATGACAAATACCCACCATTTGCTTCAATGTGGATGGAACTGGAGGGTATTATGCTGAGTGAAGTAAGTCAATCGGAGAAGGACAAACATTATATGTTCTCATTCATTTGGGGAATATAAATAAAAGTGAAAGGGAATATAAGGGAAGGGAGAAGAAATGGGTGGGAAATATCAGAAAGGGAGACAGAACATAAAGACTCCTGACTCTGGGAAATGAACTAGAGGTGGTAGAAGGGGAGGAGGGCGGGGGGTGGGGGTGAATGGGTGATGGGCACTGGCGGGGGCACTTGACAGGATGAGCACTGGGTGTTATTCTGTATGTTGGTTAAATTGAACACCAATAAAAAATAAATTTATTAAAAAATAAATAAAAATAAAATAAATGGGTGAATGGAAAAAAAACAATAAGCACTTAAACCCATCTAGTGAGTCCCTAATTTCAATGTATTTTTCAGGCCTTGAGTTCCATTTGTTCTTTTCTATATTTTCCATAGTTCTACCAAAATTTTAAATCTTGCCTTTTAGTTCCTTGAACATATTAAGCATATCACAGTTTTCTATTCAGTATCTTATCTCCTTGTATGCCTGGTTGTTTTTAAATTAACTGTTGGACTTTGTATATAAAAACAGCAGATACACAAAATACTTTAAAGCTTAGAATAATGGTTTCTTCCTTTGGTGAGAGTAATATACATTTGCTTCTGGAAAGATGTGGGGAGAACTAGCAATTCTAGATGTCCTTTATCCATGTAGAGATTAAAATGATTTGAAATGAGGGTCTGTACTAGTTTACTTTTGTTTCCAGGGTATAGCTTTATCAGAGTCCTAAGCAAAAGTCTAAGAGTTTTACCAAGTCCAATCTTCTCCAATTTTTATCTCTCTAGCCAGTCCTGTTTCAAATTTTTAAAAGGTTTTATTTATTTGAGAGAGAGAGAGAGAGAGTGTGTGTGTGTGTGAGAGAGAGATCATGAACAGGGGGGAAGGGCAGAGAGAGAAGCAGACTCCCCACTGGGCAGGGAGCCCAATGCAGAACTTGATCCCAGGACTGTGGGATCATGACCTGAGCCGAAGGCAGATGTTTAACCAACTCAGCTAGCCAGGTGCCCTTTGATTTCAATTTTTATCTTCATAGGCCAGTGGGTTTTCTGAATGCTCTTTTCAGTTTTTTAACCTCTGTTGCGACTACATAGGGAAAACAAGTCACAAATGCTGAGCATATATTTCTTTTTGTTTGTCATTGGCTTTGTTGCCCTTAAACTCACAATTTTTCATATTTTGTCCAGATTTTCTCCTTGTTCTTATAGGAAAGTAATTTGGCATAATACACTGAATAGTAAGGGCTTGGTCACTGATCTGCTGAGAGTTGTTAGAGGTCAAGTAATTTCCCTACCTCGTAATGTCCCCATTTGTTGGGGGGAAAAGTCTGTATAAGAATTTTAAGGCCAGGTGAGTTTGGGTGCATGAGAGGGGGAAGGTACAGGTAATTTTACATTGCTCTTAAGTAATATGTACCAACAATCTTTTCAGGTTACTAGAATGTATCTTTGAACAAAGACTGTAATGTTCTTTCTGAAAATTATTGGCTTCTCAAAACTCAGTGAAAGATGTCAGATCAAATACAAAGCTTGAAGATAATTAGTAAAAGGAAAGAGGACAGCTCCTGAGCACGTAGACATTATTGGCACAGATTCCAGGGAGCATCTACACAAATAAATGAATAAATAAGCTCCAAGGAGATAGAGAATCAGAAAACTATTGAACTTGAAATTTCTAAATAGTAACCTATTTTCCAATAAACTTCTTTTCTTTTATGTGGAAGAACATATATACCTTCATTCAAACAAATATTTTCTATTTTACAGGATGGCTTCACTGTCAAAAATTTAGAGAAACAAGTGAAGAGTGGGGGGAAAAGGCAGCATTAGAGCTCCCATTTCAAAGAGCTCTGTACTATATGGATCAGTTAGTTTGAAACTTTAAGGCCTCTCCGTACCTTATTTATTTTTCTTTCTTATCTAAGAAAAAATTATAAAAGGTCTTAAGATATATATCATAAAGATTTAACTCTTTCCATAAGTCATTTCACCTAGATATTTTTGTCTGATAACATTAATCATCAAAGCTAGCATTTATTGAATGCCAAATGCTTATTTTTCACAAGGCACTTCCTAGATATATTCTCATGGTTAATCTCCTAGATGCCATTATTACTTCCATTTAAAGGGAAGGAATCAGTCTTAGAAAGGCTAAATAACTTTCCCCGAGTTAGTGCATGTAGAGTTAGGACTTCATTCCAGACCTGCCTGACTACAACACCCTTACTCTTGATAGTGTGAAATGCTACTGCAACACTCATATACTAAACAACTCTACGTTGAGTGACTACCATGTTAGGCAACTGTGTATGACACATGACTATGCCTTCCCTCAGATAATGTTGCCCTTTCCTCTGAGACACATCCCAACTTAATGTCCTAACATCCCAGAGAGGGATTTTTTTTCTCAAAATTATGAATCTGAATGCTGCATAAATAATTTAATGATAAATGACACTAAAAGAGACAAATCACAAGTGCCATCCTACAGAGAGCTCTACCATGTCATATATGCCCCTCTAGTCTCTGTCTTTTTGCTTGTGACAGGGAAGAGGAAATGGGACTAAGAAAGAGTATGTTTAGGACACCTGGGTGGCTCAGCAGTTGAGCATCTGCCTATGGCTCAGGGCGTGATTCTGGAGTCCTGGGATCGAGTCCCACATCAGGCTCCCTGTGGGAAGCCTGCTTCTCCCTCTGCCTGTGTCTCTGCCTCTCTCTCTCTCTCTCTCTGTCTCTCATAAATAAATTAAAAAATAAATAAATAAATATTTTTTAGAAAAGGAAGAGTATGATTTTCTTCCTGAAAAACATCATATAATCTTGACATATGTGTGTTGGGGATTTCATACCATTAATAAACCTTTACGCCATACTACTGATTGCATCTCTTCCTGTCTTTGTTCATTATATAAAAGTGTTTATTTCATTTCATACTAGCTTATTATTGAATATGATTGTATTCTCTCAGTACACAATCAGAATAAATCCTTTAGTTGATAATGACAATGATAGTCAACCCTTAAAAGTGATGTGAATTGGTATCTTAGTCAGTTAAGGCTGTTGTAACAGAATACCATAGACTGGGTGGTTTATAAACAACGGAAATGTATTTCTCTTGGTTCTGAAGAGTGGAAGTCTGAGATCAGAGTGTCAATATGGTCAAATTCTGGTGAAAGCCCTCCTCCAGGTTGCAGACAGCTCTTTTACTCATTGTGTCCTCACATGATGGAAAAAAGTGACAGCTCGCTGGGGTCTCTTTTATGAGGGTGCCAATCTCATTCATGAGGATGCTATCTTCATGACCTAATTACTTCCCAAACCTTTCACCTACTTGTATCATCATATTTGGGGTTATGGTTTCAACATATGAATTCTGGAGGGACATAAATGTTTAGTCCATAACAGTTGAGTAGATGATGATGATGGTGATATATTTTTATGGAGGAGGGGGCAGTCCCAGTGGCCCAGTGGTTTAGCGCCACCATCAGCCCAGAGAATGATCCTGGAGACCCAGGATTGAGTCCCATGTCAGGCTCCCTGCACAGAGCCTGCTTCTCCCTCTACTTGTGTCTCTGCCTCTCTCTCTCTCTCTCTCTCTCTCTCTGTCTCTCATGAATAAATAAATTAAATCTTTAAAAACATTTTTATGGAGGAGGGAAGGTGGAATTTGGGGAAAAAAACTTACATCTGATCCATATAAAGAAAGTTTACCTTAATCTCCCTCTGTGGTGACAAGTATTAACCGTATGCCTGAATAATAATTAATTAGAAAAAACAATTTGCTAAAGCTAATTAAAAGCTGGGACTGGCAGAATGAAGATGGAAAGTCTTACAAAGCATGTAAGAAACTCATATATTTTTCTTTTATTTTCTAGATAGCCCTTTAATGGCTATTAAGGGAGAACAAGGGAACAAAACCTCCTCCTTTCATTTTGGCTTTAGCTTACATTCAAACTAATCATATTAAATCAGTAGAGCTGTTGTTCTAAATTCAGGGATGGTGCTGACCCATCATTATATTGAATTGATATAACATTGAATTGATAGCTTTCCTTTTTTTCAGTGTGGTTTATAATCAGTACAAACTGCTGGAACCTACCTTCTGAGTTTTCACACTTAGCTTTGCCAAAGTAAAAGAGTGAGAGTCAGGGTAAGACGCCCACAGCTCTCTGTCAAGCACAATCCTTTCTTCTGTAAGTCTCTTGATATTATTGTCATTGATAACCTCTAGTCATTAAATATGTTCCTTGGAATGTCTCTCAGGAAAAGCACGAATGGCTAACACATGACACATTTATGTATTAAAGAAAGATGCCCACCATGATAAACTAGAATGTTATTCTCTCATTTACCTATTCTTGTGAATTTGTCTTCTAGATTTTTCATACTAAGGCAAAGATATAAAAACTTTGCTCCCTTATGCCAAATGAAGACACAATTCATCACCTTTTGTAAAGACTCACTGATAGCATATGAAGCAATATAAAAATTAGTTAAGAAGACTGACTATAAATCAATGAGTTCAAGCTTTAAAACATGTCCTTCACTCTAACACACAGGAAAAAAGAGACACAATTTTGAAACAAGGAAGAACCAGTCATAGTTATACTAAAAAACAAGATTAACACTGTATGGACCAGAAGAGGAACAGAAGCAATAAGAGGGTCCTGAAGCCACAGATCTCCTGGGCTCTAGGCCTTAAAATCAGTAAAGAGAACTTGAGGGGGAAAAAATGAAAACCAAAAAGGTTCTGCAGGAAGTAAGGGATAAGGGCCAGGGTTCCCAGCCAAGAGAGCTTCCCGGGATTGAAAGAAGTCAAAAATACTGTGATGTTCCCAAGGTAATAATCTACACACACTTGTGCCAGTGTGGTGGTGAAGTACAGACTGTCATGTAGAAATGCCCATATCAAACCACTGTCAAGTATAATGACTTAGTCTGTGATTTTTTTCAATATCTTCATGGGAAAATAAAAAGCTCAATACTTGATTCTGGGCTTGTGATAGTTGTTCAGGGCAACAGCAAATGAAGAAAATATTAGACAGGGAAGCAAGACTATTGAGAATGAGAAAAAAATATACCTCATGCCAGATTAATCTATCTTTTAAAATTTCAAATGCTAAGAAGGGCAGCTACAAACAATCAGCTAATGAATTTATTCCCAAGCAATCTATAGACCTAAGAGAAATTGATTAGAAAATGTTTCTTAGATCCTCAAAGAGGCAGGGTAGGATAATATATGTAAAACAAAAATTATGAAACAAAACCAGATATGAATCAAGAATAGTGGCTATAAGTAATCAATTACAAATCTTGGAATTGAAAAATATAGTCACTGAAATTAAACTAAAAAATTAAATACACGAGATAAACTTTAAATTTGCCAAAATCAATGCCAGAATTTATAAACTGGAGCATACCACTGAGGAGGCAGCACAGAGAGATGAAGAGATGAAAAATATGGATGAGAAATAAAAATAGATATGTAGAACTCTGGAACGTGTGTGTGTGCATGTGTGTGTATATTTTTCTCAAAGTAAGAAATACAAGTACTGGCAAAGAAGAAACATTTGAGGATATAATGGCAAAAACTTTCCAGTATTTAAAAGGGTCAAATCTTCTGATGCATTTAAAGAGAAATCTACAAAAATCAAGAATAAAAATACAGTCTTAAAAGCACCTTGTGAGAAAAAGAAATTATAAAGGAGCAATAATCTGACTAACAATGGAATTTTATCAGCAATGATTGATGCCAGAGATCAAGCTTCAAAGGAAAAAAAAACCTGTCAAACAGAATTTCATACTTAGCTAAACTATCATGCAAGAGTGAAGGTGAAATCAAGATATAGACAAATATACATAAACTATGAGATCTCTATCTAGAACAGAATTCTGAAGTATATAATTTAGCAAGAAGAAATAGAAACCAAGAAGGAAGCAGAGAGATAAAAAAATAAAGAAGAATAAAGAAATATCAGCAAATGATTTTGGTAACTAATGAGTAGTTAATTACTGACTGACAAAAATCAACAACTTTGTGGCAAAGAAGAGAAGATCCAACATTCTACACACTAATCAAAAAATTATGAAGTGGGGAAAGGCCAAGGGATAAAAAATGTGTGATGGAGTCCTTGTCTTACTCTTGAGGAGGACCAAGATTCTTTCATTATTGTTAGAGAAAAATTATTTATTTCTTAACAATGTAAATAGAGCTACTTAATAAAATAAAATCAATAGCTTTCAAATGAGTATAGAAAAAAATGCCTGAGAGGTAATAGCGGCTGGAGTAGGACTTGGAGAAAATTGATCAATCAATACAAAGCAGAAAAAGAAATAGAGAATGAAAAAAAAAAAAAAACCAGCACAGTATATGGGAAATGATAGGACAGAAGTGAGCTCATCTACATCAATAATCATAAAACGTTTTAAGAGGTCTTGATATGGTAGTTGAATAATGAGCCTTCAAAGATGTCCATGGTCGGGCAGCCCCGGTGGCACAGTGGTTTAGCGCCGCGTGCAGCCTGGGGTGTGATCCTGGAGACCCGGATTGAGTCCCATGTCAGACTCCCTGCATGGAGCCTGCTTCTCCCTCTGCCTGTGACTCTGCCTCTTTCTCTCTCTCTCTCTCTCTCTGAATAAATAAATAATAAAATCTTTTTTTTAAAGATGTCCATAGTCTAATCCCTGGCATCTGTGAACATGTTGCTTGACATGTCAAAGGGGACTTTCAGATTTGACTAAAGATTTTGAAATGAACAGATTATCCTGAGGTACTGGGATAGTGCTAATATAGTAACAGAAGTCCTTACATTAAAGAGGCAAGAGGGTCACAGTCAGAGATATAAGGATGGAAGCAGAAGTCAGGGAGTAGGGAAGATGGTATACTGTTGGCTTTGAAGACAGAGGAAGGGCCCACAAGCCAAGGAATGTAGGTGGCCTTCAAAAGCTATAAAAAGCAAGGAATTATATTCTTCTTCAGAGTTGCAAAAATTATATAGCCTTACAGACACATTTTAGACTAATGTCCTCCAGAACTATAAGATAATAAATTTGTTACAACAGCAATAGGAAACTAATATACTTGAAAATTAAAAGACAGAGTCTATCATTAGATTTTTAAAAATCCAGTCACCTGCGACTTAAAAGAGATTTTAAGTTGACACACAAAACAAATTAACACACACATAAATCTGAAAATAAAGGAATGAAAAGACATACCAAGCAAATGATAACTAAAAGGAAGCTGATGTAGCAATATTACTATCAAAACAGAATTTAAATTAGAAAGCATATACAGGGATTAAAAAACACAGTATATTATTAAAAAAAGGAATAATATACCAAGGATAAATGTAAGTTATGAATTTATATGCACCTATTAATATAGCTTTGAAATACATGAATAAAAAATGGACATAATTACAGGGAGAAATACAAAAATGGATTATTTTGATAAAATTCTATCAGAAAGTGTTATACAAATAATTAGTAAGGCTGTAAAAGATTTAAACAATATATAATCAATAAGCTTGATCTAGCACAAACACATAGACAGATAATCTGTCACACTCAATCACTAGAGAGTCTATATTCTTTTTTAAGATTGTGTGAAATATTTATAAAAACCAACTGTAGGGCAGCCCGGGTGGCTCAGCGATTTAGTGCTGCCTTCAGCCCAGGGTGTGATCCTGGAGATCCGAGATTGAGTCCCACGTCAGGCTCCCTGCATGGAGCCTGCTTCTCCCTCTGCCTGTGTCTCTGCCTCTGTGTGTGTGTGTGTCTCTCATAAATAAATAAACAAATAAAATCTTAAAAAAAAAAAACAACTGCAATTATGTCTCCCAAAACACAAATTCAAAAACTACATGTCATGCAAACCATGTGTTTCAACTTCATTATAGTTAAAAGTTATCTATTAAAACTCCATAAAAAAGGGAAATGTAAAGAATTAAAAATATATACCCATATATAACTCACATATTAAAAAGGAAATCACAGTAAAGTTTACCAAATATTTATTTTTAAAAAGTATTACAAATAAAAATGACTGTTATGGGGGGGATCCCTGGGTGGCTCAGCGGTTTAGCGCCTGCCTTTGGCCCAGGGAGCAATCCTGGAGTCCTGGGATCGAGTCCCGCATGGGGCTCCCAGCGTGTAGCCTGCTTCTCCTTCCTCCTGTGTCTCTGCCTCTCTCTCTCTCTCTGTCTAAATAAATAAATAAATAAATAAATAAATAAATAAATCTTTAAAAAAATGACTGTTATGGAGCTAAAATGTTGCATAACAAGAATATTTGTAAGCTTTAAATGCATGATTAAACTAAGATGTAAAATATTGCTTAAAAAAATTAAAAAATATTGCTTAAAAATATTGCTAAACATTCCAATTAAGGTTTCTTGAAAAAGAACAAAATAATTGTAAAGAATGTAGGAAAAAATGATAAAACTAAGAGTAGAAATTAGTATATGAATATTTTAAAATCATATGAAAATATTTGGATTGATTTTGTGCCAATACATTTGCACTTGGATAAAATGAAAAATTTCTAGAAAAAATTAAATCTAAATAATCTTTATAGAAAATGAATCGAAAAAAAAATGAATCGTTAGGGGTGTCTGAGTGGCTCAGTCAGTTAAGTGCCTGTCTTTGGCTAAGGTCATAATTCCAGGGTCTTGGGATCAAGCCCCACAACTTTGTGGTCAACTCATCTTCAACAAAGCAGAAAATAATATCCACTGCCAAAAAAACAGTCTCTTCAATAAATGGTGCTGGGAAAATTGGACAGCCACTTGCAGAAGAATGAAACTGGAGCATTCTCTTATACCATACACAATAGTAAACTCAAAATGGTTGAAAGATCTAAATGTGAGACAAGAATCCATCACAATCCTAGAGGAGAACACAGGCAACAACCTTTTTGAACTTGTCCACAGCAACTTCTTGCAAGACACATCTATAAAGGCAAGGGAAACAAAAGCAAAAACAAACTATTGGGACTTCATCAAGATAAAAAGCTTCTGCACAGCAAAGGAAACAGTCAACAAAACTAAAAGACACCTTACAGAATGGGAGAAGATATTTGCAAATGACATGTCAGATAAAGGGATAATATCCAAGATCTATAAAGAACTTATCAAACTCAACACCCAAGAAACAAACAATCCAGTCATGAAATGGGCAGAAGACATGAACAGACATTTCTCCAAAGAAGACCTACACATAGTCAACAAGTACATGATAATAATGCTCCACATCACTTGCCATCAGGGAAATACAAATCAAAACCACAATGAGATACCACTTTGCACCAGAGAGAATGGCTAAAATTAACAAGACAGGAAACAACAAATGTTGGTGAAGATGTGGAGAAAGGGGAACCCTGGGACTCCTGGGTGGGTCAGCAGTTGAGTGTCTGTCTTTGGCTCAGGGCATGATCCCGGGGTACTAGGATCGAGTCCCGCATCAGGCTCCCAGTGAGGAGCCTGCTTCTCCCTCTGTCTATGTCTCTGTCTCTGTCTCTCATGAATAAATAAAGAAAATCTTAAAAAAAAGAAGAAAGAAAGAAAGAAAGAAAGAAGAAAGAAAGAAAGAAAGAAAGAAAGAAGAAGAAAGAAAGAAAGAAAGAAAGAAAGAAAGAAAGAAAGAAAGAAAGAAAGAAAGAAAGAAAGAAAGAAAGAAAGAAGAAAGAAAGAAAGAAAGAAAGAAAGAAAGAAAGAAAGAAAGAGGAACCCTCTTGCACTGTTGGTGGGAATGCAAGCTGGTTCAGCCACTCTGGAAAACAATGTGGAGGTTCCTCAAGAAGTTGAAAATAGAGCTACCCTATGACCCAGCAATGGCACTACTCGGTATATACCCCAAAGATACAAACGTAGTGAAATGACAGGACACCTGCACCTCAATGTTCATAGCAGCAATGTCTACAATAGCCAAACTGTAGAAGGAGCCATGATGTCCTTTGACAGTTGAATGGATAAAAAAGATGTGGTATACATATTCAATGGACTATTACTCAGCCATCAGATAGGATGATTATTTACTATTTACTTCAACGTGGATGGAACCGGAGGATATTATGCTGAGTGAAATAAGTCAATTGGAGAAAGACAATCATCATATGGTTTCAATCATATGTGGAATGTAAGAAATAGTGAAAGGGACCATAAAGAAAAGGAGGGAAACTGAGTGGGGAAAAATTTGAGAGGAAGACAAACCATGAGAGACTCCTAATTCTGGGAAACAAACAAAGTGTTTGCAGAAGGGGAGGAGGGTGGGGGTTTGGGTGACTAGGTGACAGGCATTAAGGAGGGCACTTGATAGGATGAGCACTGGGTGTTATACTATATGTTGGCAAATTGAATTTAAATAAAATATTTTAAAAATGCTTTAGTGCCAGCTGAGTCCCAAGATGTCACTGACCTCTGGAAGCAACTTCTCAAGCTAATGGTTTCCCTAGGTCGAATGGATTCTAGATGTTTCCAAACACGTGCTGGGCAAAGCACTTTCTCTGCCTAGTGAGGGAAGACATCTATCTTCCAGCCTGGTGCTGAGGTCCTAGGGTCCAGAGGACTACTGTATTCTTGCCTTATTTCTGCTGTCACCCAGAGAGAAGGCAGGAGTGCTGTGTGTACAAGCAGAGCCCACACACTCTTGCCAAAATGGCTTTTCTCAGCTCTGCTCTTACATTTTGATATTTTTAACCCTCCAAACTGAAGGTGACTTACTCTAGTGTTTTGAGTCCTTCAGTTTAAATCCAAATAAATCAGGCACAGGGAACCTTTAGGGGAGGCAGGTATTTCAGGCATTCCAAAGCAAAGAACTTACTACTCTAGGTCACAGAACACCTTGCTTTTACTAATAAAAAAAAAAAAAAATTTTTTTTTTTTTTATACTCGGGACATGTTAAGCTTTGCTGAAACAAACAAACAAAAATTATCTTCACTGTTTCTTCACTCTGTATTATACTAAGAAGATTCAGGGTTTTTAACTATTTTTTTTTTTGTACAGCATTTATTTCTGAGAAATTCAAAATCACTCTAAGTGTCATGTATCTTCCCAACAGCACGGTGAAGGTGGGCTTCCAGCTTCCCATCTCCTGGCCCTCCAGCTGATAACAAACACACATCTCTAGCCAAGTAAGGGAGAATCTAATCACAGTGGTTGCTGTGATGTGCAGGCCACGCACAAGGTTGAGTGTGACACACGGCTGACAATGGGCGCTGCATCTGGGAAAGTTGACATTTATGGACAGCCAAAAGAGGAGAGAGGATGAACCCTCCTGTCAAGGCACCCAGCAGGAAAAGAGAACTTCCATATATGAATTCTTAGTAATCATAGAAGAAGCAAAGAACATGCCGTTGCCCTGCTTATTTCTGAGTGAGAAATTAAATGCCACAAATATGTGACCATCGCTAACCTGGGTATTGAGCTCTAGGCTCAGTTAGGGGAAAAAAAAGCAACTATTATTTGAAACTTTTTCCTAATGTCTGGTAATTTCTGTGAGAATGAGTTGGCAGGTTCAGCACTGTACATCAACTTGAAATTTAGTAAATGGTATTTCTATTTCATCCCACTGTAGTTAATTTCCAAGTTAGTGTCATTCAATTCCTATAATATTAACATATATAGCATTTATTTACCAGGATATGGATCAAAAATCCAGCTGAAATATGAAAGGAGTTTACTTTTCATCCATGAGAATTACAGTTGAAACCACTTTTATGCTGGAAGGACAATCAACTCAACAAACATCAGTTTTTCAAGAGAGGATTTGCGGGGAAAAAAACTATATACAATGGATTGCTTATATCACCCATTTGGCTGTTTGGAACTGGAGCTTGCAGATTTAAGATGATACTAAAGAATCAAAAGATGGCATCATGAAACCTTTGTGGAAAAGAAAAAGTCCCATTTTAATAACCAGCTAGGTCACTCAATATATAAACTATATTAGTCAAAATCAATAGATCCTTGGTGTTGCTTTCTGGTTTTTAACATGTATCAAAAAGGTGTCATAAAAAGTGAAATCTAGAGCTATCTGAGAATGAACCAGCTGGCAGTTACTATCTTGGTACTTAAGTGTTCCTGTGGTTTCTGCCAATCTCCTCCTCTGTAATTCACTAGGACTCTCCAGGGCCACCTCTCATCATCCTCAACAACTTGGCTGCCTCTCTGCCTCCTCCACTGTGAACTCTGCACACACAAAACTGGACCAGAAGCAATACTTCCTAGGCAATCCCCCTTGCTTTCCACCAAACACATCAACTAACTCATTGAATAAAGACTAGCCAAGGGGTCTTTTCTGTAGGATTTTTAAAAATTTTTTAATTTATTTATGATAGTCACAGAGAGAGAGAGAGAGAGAGGCAGAGACACAGGCAGAGGGAGAAGCAGGCTCCATGCACCGGGAGCCTGACGTGGGATTCAATCCCGGGTCTCCAGGATCGCGCCCTGGGCCAAAGGCAGGCGCCAAACCGCTGCGCCACCCAGAGATCCTTCTGTAGGATTTTTCTTTAAATATTATCAAACATTATTCTCCACATGAGATCCACAAGGTGCTGGGTTAAGGGTGGGGTAGTGTCTGAGCCTCATGCTAAACAGAGCCATGACTGTACTGGAAATGGCCGCCTTTATAAAAACTAATAATAAATGATAATAAAAAGGAATAATAGTAGTGATAAATGAAAGCTAACTGGGACCAATGACTCCAAGGAGCTGCCACAGGTCAGTGGAAAACCATGATCCTGTTCCTTCTAATTAGTGACTTTTAGAGAATTAATAATTGATTTTTCAGAAATATCTGACAAATGCTGAAACCAAATGTTAGTGTTCAAATATCAATAATTGGGGATAGGAGGAGGACTATACTATTGAAAATTTTATATTTAAACTTAGAAACCTTTTTCTAAAATCAAAAATATTTTCAATTGTGGGATGTAAAATTTCTAATTTCTGTAAAAATTGGTATTATCTCTGCTAAAAAATTAGCTTATAGAAGACTAGCAGAGAGTGAAATAAGTCAATTGGAGAAGGACAAACATTATATGGTCTCATTCATTTGGGGAATATAAAAAATAGTGAAAGGGAATAAAGGGGAAAGGAGAAAAAATGAGTGGGAAATATCAGAAAGGGAGACAGAACATGAAAGACTCCTAACTCTGGGAAATGAACTAGGGGTGGTGGAAGGGGAGGTGGGTGGGGGGTGGGGGTGACTGGGTGACGGGCACTGAGGTGGGCACTTGACGGGATGAGCACTGGGTGTTATTCTATATGTTGGCAAATTGAACACCAATAAAAAATAAATTTATAATAAAAAAAGAAGACTAGCAGATCTAAATATCATTATAAAATACATAGATATAAGACAGACTCATTTCTAGAATTATTATATATCTATTTTTGTATCAATCTTTGTTTTGCTGTTTAATTTCTACTTTTGGCAAATACTATCTTGCTGTATTTCATACATCTCCTAAAAAACTACATTAAAATATTGCTAAAAGGATGATAGAATAAAACTAGAATAAGCATACCAACATATTTGTGGCCAAAAGGGTTCAAATTAAATATAAAAAGGCATTTTCAGTTACAGAGACATTTAAAAGGTATTTTCTGGAGGTGGGGGGCTGGGCTTAGGTATACTTCAGTAAGAAGATCTTTGAAGCATCTTCTCAAAATTATATTTGCTTGTTTACCAAACTATATGCTTATTGTGTTGCTTAGTCAACAGAAGGATTATAATAAAGGGGAACTAGGGATGAGAATGGCATAGTTTAATGTAGTCAAATCATATAAATCTCTACTTTTGGGGATCATTCTCAAAGGCATTTTGTGAAAACAGGACCACTGCCTATAAGGTATAGGCAAAGCAGTATTTTCATCACATGACGGTCCTGCCATCTACTCACCATGCGTGCCTGAAACAATGCAGGGATGAAGGACTGGTTAGATAGGTTGAGAATCCTTGAGGAGTCCTTTAGGACATAGATATTGCCAAAATCAACTTGAGTGGGATGTACATAGATAACTGGGCCTTCTCCAATGCTCCTTAGGTGACATACCTGTGTTCCATGCAAGAGAAAGAAGAGAAGAATAGCTGAAAATGGCAGGGCTTGAAACAAGCTTCTGGCCATCCCTTTTACAAAGAGAAGGGGCATTAAAGCATGCTTATGAGAACTGTCATTCCTTCTCTCTGTCCTCTGGTCAGAGGGATACAGAGACGGCCCGTGAATCCAGCCTGGAATTCCTCCTCAAAAGGGATGATTGGCTTCCCTGTTCAACCCGACCCGTACATTGTGAGGAAACCAGAATACTGGTCCTCTGCATGCCACCGAGCACTCCAGCCTCAAAAACCCTCAGTGTGGGGGTAAGGACAGGCACTTCCAAGTCAGAAGTGGCTGGATTGAGTCCCCACCCTGTTTCTTTACTAGGAACACAATGGTGCTGTCCACTATGCAGGTTGGGGACTGAAATCCACCTTGTTCTGCTTCCCAGCCCTGTGCCTCCATGTAGGCATTGCATCTGCCTGAGGCAGGGGGCCCTTCAGCAAGTGACCTTCTCATGGGTAGCATCTGTGCAGGGCAGATACCTGGACTGGTGGCACCTTTTGAGTTGGCTTGCCTTTGTGATGCTGCTTTCTAAGTCAGGTGGCTTATCTATGGCACCATACATGGAAGAGATAAAAGCAAAACCCTGGTTTATTCTACTCTCTAAGTATTCAGAACCACTTCAAACAAATACATGCCCACATCACTCAGCTCCCAAGTAAACCAAATGTCTAGGGACTCATAGCCTGTTGGGCAACTTCCTTCAAGATTCAAGATTCATCCTTTGATTCAGCTCAGGCAGTGGATAGCTTTCCACGTCTCCCTCTTCCCACACTTGGAGAGAGGCTACTTCCCCTCACAGCTTTAGTAGGTTAATTTGGGTTATGATTCCAGTCAAAGTATTGGGAAAGATCCAGTGAGAAGTCACTGAAATCACTCTCAGAGCCCATATGCAGCAAGTGAGTGATACTCAGATTTGCACCAAACAACTGAAGAGGATGTTACACACACAGATATGCTCTCCCTCAGAGGTTCTAGAAGGGGGACTGGCCCCCTCTGTCTGTGCATGTATGAGAAACTCCTAATAGGAGTTTAAGAACAGATGCTATTGATAAAGTAGATGTGGTGCATATATGCAATGGGATATTACTCAGCCATCAAAAAGAATGAAATGTTGCCATTTGCGACAATGTGGATGGATCTAGAGAGTATAATACTAAGTGAAATAAGTCAGAGAAAGACAAATACCATATGATCTCATGCATATATGGAAGAGACTCTACTATATAGAAAAAATGGATGGTTACCAAAGGGGAGGTGGTTGGGAGGATGGGGGAAATAGGTGATGGGGATCCAGAGTACACTTACCTTGCTAAGTACTGAGTAATATATAGACTTGTTGAATAACTATATTGTACACTGGAAATTAACATAACACTGTTAGCTATGCTGGAATTAAGTTTTTCTAAAATTTAAAAATAAGATTTAAATGTAAAAAATTTACAAATTAAAAATGTTTTAAATTAAAAAGGACAGATGTTATAAAACACCACTACTTTTAGATGGATCTGAAGATAGATTCCTTTGGTAACACAGCACTAGTATTCTACTATCGCAGAGTGAAAATGTAAAACCAGAAAATATGCAAATATGGAGTATGCAAGGAGTACAGCAATTTTAACTATAATTCAGAAAATTGGCTCTCACCATAGGGGGGTCTGGACTCCCAAAGATCGAGATGTAAACTATGGATCTATATTCCCCAGTGACCTGGGTCTCCAGGGCCAGAGGTATGTGAGCGGTGCTGCGGGGAGGGATGACTCCACAGGGCATAGGACAGGTGAGTAACACAGCAGGCGAGTCTTCATGCACCTGGTGGGAGAGACAAGCCGGATGGATAAGCAAACCCCTGGCAGGGTATGGATTAAACATCATATTCGATTATTTGGAAGCAAGTGTCATCCCGAGTCCATGGAGATTCTTTAAGAGTGTATCACCATTCAGGCAAGTAAAGGGGGATCAGCACCTCATCTCTGCTAAGGGGAAGTGGGTGTGCATAAGGCCTCAAACCAAAGTGCACAAACCCAGCAAGATGCAGAAATTATCCACAATTAGTGGATAATGTGAATTAGTCCATGGGCCAAATTCCTTGGCCTGTCCTTCCACACCTTCAAGCTTTATCCCCTACCACCTCGTCCCTTTGTGTTTCTATCAACAGAGGCTCTGGGTATTTCCTGAGCTCAGGATACTGCTTTTTACTTCCAACACTATGCACTATGTTACTCTTTCCGGAATGGCCTCTCCCTTCAATTGACCTGCACATCCATCCTGAATACCCACAGGTACCCCTAGGGGTCTAGAGCCAGGGCTTTTCCTCTGTCCCCAGGGGGGCATCCTGCAGTCCTCTTCCACAGTGCGTACTATCTATGTGTCCATCTGTTCTATGGACTGTCAACTCCCTAGGGCATGACCTGAGCCTCTCCTCAATACATACCCATTTCTTGGCCCAAAAATATATGCTCAGTACATATTTTTTAAATGGCAAAATAGGGAGATGAATGAATGAATATTAACCAGCGTTTACCACTGTAGGTTCTTCAAAATGCTGCTCTGCAGCAATTACTAGTTTTCTTTTAAAGATTTATTGTATTTTATTTATTTTTAAAGAGATTTTATTTATTTATTTATGAAAGACACAGAGAGAGAGGCAGAGACATAGGCAGAGGGAGAGGCAGGCTCCCTATGGAGAGCCTGATGCAGGACTCGATCCCAGGAACCCGGGATCATGACCTTAGCTGAAGGCAGACACTCAATCACTGAGCCACCCAGTGGCCCCAAGATTTATTTATTTTATTTGAGAGAGAGAGAGAGAGAATACAAGCAGAGGAAAGGCAGAGAATCCCAAGCAGACTCCTTGCTGAGCATGAAGCCTGACACAGGGCTTGATCCCAGCACCCTGAGGTCATGACCTGAGCTGAAATCAAGAGTTGGGCACTTAACTGACTGAGCCACCCAGTCACTCCACTAGCTTTTCTGAAAAACAGCAATAAGTAAAACTTTAAAAATCCTATGGCCAAATAAGTTTGGGTGATTCTGGGAAACCTCAGCTCCTGGAAAGACAGAGTATATGGAGCATACAAATTTCGCCTGTTCAGAGACACCCCCCCCCCCCCCCCCCTTGGTCTTTGTACACCTGGGCTGGCCTAGCCTAATCTCAGTGTGTCAATATGGCAGTGCTCTGTCTGGCCTTACTGGAGCACAGACCAAAAGGGAAAATTGGCAATAATGATTCTGTATCTACTATTTTTGTATTTTGATTTAATTTAGCATTCATTTTAATTTCTTAAAATGTGACAGAAATCACAATTCATCTTGATAACTGAGTTTTTTGGCTCCCCCACTAAATTATGTGCTCAAAGCAAGTGTCTCACCATTCTCCCACAGGTACCCAGCTGTGTAGAAAAAGTTCCTTCATCACCACAGAGGCAGGCTCTGCTGGGTTCTTGAGATGATCATGTGCTACTCAAGGCTAGCCTGTTCCAATGATGCTGCCAATCATCTAAAAGTTGGAAAAGTTGTCTCCTGTCAACCCAGCCCTTGGCTTCTGATTTTGTCTCAGGGAAGCCCATAGAATAATTCTAATTTCCTCTTTTATGTAGTAGACCTTCAACTAGTGAAAGGTGGCAATTTCATCCTAGCTAAGTCTTTTCTGTCCCTGATTAAACACTGTGCTTCTCCTATAACTTGGATTTCCAGATAATGTCAATTGCCATTCCGGTTACTTCACACACGATTTTTTTTTTTCATGTTTCCACTAAAAAAACATGATGTCAAGATCTGAAGACAAAATTTGGCACTGTCTTTAGCTGACCACTGTGTTTCTCTGATGCAGCCTAACCTGCCTTGTTTCCATAGCCTCCATACTTGTCTTTGAACTCATTTTGAACCTGTAGTCAAATAAAAACTCCATAAAAAATAAATAAATAAAAATAAAAGCCCCATTTGATTTTTTTTCATGAATTTTTAGTAGAGTACTGTCCTTACATAGTAATAGGGTTTTAAATACAAATCCATTCTTGTAAATTGCATCCCATTAGTAACCTTCCATTACTTTGGTCTGTACAGATTTTTTTGAACCTTTAATCCACATGTCTTTAATTGCTTAGTGTCCCACTTAGCTAGGTGTAGCAGTATATGGACAGATCTATTTCATAAAACATTAGAAGACAAGTTCTCTTTTTCTTCTTTTTGTAGTATTTCTAGACTTCTAGTTGAACAAGTCCATTTATAAATATTGCATTACCATAACTTAGTGACGCTGTTCAAGTCACAGCCATGGCCATAAATGGAAACTCCTAGCTCTGCCTCATTTCCCAGGAATGATTATCTCATAGGCAATTATTTGCAGGTTCAACTTCTGCATGTTGGCTTAATTGACCCTTTCCTTTCTTTATCAAAGGCAATTTCCCTGGAAAATTAGTAACTGTTTAAACCTGTAGTTGCATAATCATGGAGGTGGAAATCCAGCTGTGGCTTTACGACTCCATGCCCAGATTATCCCAGGGTTAAAAAAATCAGAATTACAGAGATCATGTGTTCAGAAATATGGTTCCTTGGAAGGATTTCTCTTTCTCATCGAGAAAATCCAACCGAAGAAAAAGCAACACTGGAAAAGGATAATATACTCACCTGAGGCAGGACCTCATAGCATCCTGGGAGGTCATCATGATTGACAAGCTGGACCGTTTTCTTATAAGGGTACTTGAGGAAGCAGTGCCCGAAGTCCACCTCTGTGTTAACCATGTGGATGTTAGGTACAATACATCTGCTCAAAGGAAGGAGCCCATTAAAGAATTCAAAAGGACAGAGAGCTTGTTTACATACGGAGAACACAGAGTCCCAAGTTAAACTCATTTGTCACTGTCACAAAGTTTTTCTCTAACAACTACATTAATCATTTTCAAATCTTCTCTCCTGTCATCCCCATTCCTTCGCCCCCAGTCACCACTTTTTAATCAAAAAAAGGGCTAGAACCAGGACTCCTTATACAGCAGACTTCCATGGGTAATGAATAACATTTCCATTGTTTTTCATATTTGGCCTTATTTTGCCAAGGGGCCCCCACAGTGCAAGTTCCTTAGGTTAGTGGATTTGTTTCCAAGTTAAATAGGACCAACACCACCCGCATGGCATCCTAATGAGCTGTGACACTTTGAACCAGTCACAGTCCCGCAAGGACTAGCTACCAGTTTGTACCACCTAAATTATGGTAATAATTCTAACTCCTGTGCAGAACAGCTGTCTTGGATCAGTAGGCTGCTCGGCCCAGGACTGGCACTGACAGTGGTGCTCAGTGCAACGGTGGCTATGGTAGGGGAAGGAAGGTTGCTGAAGCCCTGTGTGTGAGGTTGGGTTTTATTTTGTGCCTGAATCTCAAAGTCTGCCCTGCCTTGCTGCACTGTGACAATACAATGCCACGGTGAGGAGTACTGGCGTCTGAATCAGGGCCAGGCTCAAATGCTGACCTTAACAAGGACAAGCCTGAGCAAGTTGCTTTCCCTTCCTGAGTCCCATTTTGCTCAGAGGTAAAATGAAGGTAATTCTAGGGACTGACATTAGCATAATGAACTCTAAGAGTATTGTGGGAAATATGGGGGTGGGTGGGTGATGAGAATGAATAGCACAGCACAGTGCCCATAGCACTGAGCAAGAGCTCAGTCAGTGAGAGATGATTAACCTGTGGTAGAGGGCACAGCAAGCTGTCACTGCTGGCTCTCTGAAAGTTCTAAAAGCCAATTCTTTTGTTGAGGGTCTTCAAGCAGTTTCTACAGATTACACCAAAAATGATGACATGAAAGAGAGTCTTGTTAACCCAAAGTTTGAGGTTTAGCATGGGATGGGTGTTCATTTTCAGCTAGAATGGAGTTGCCAGTTGACCTGATGACTTTCATAAAGCTAATCATTTACTACCTGAAATACTGTGGCTGATAGGACTTACAGTATTTGACTTGGGTCACAGAAAAAAACATGGTAGGAAACTCATAGCTGCTTAAGACCCTTTTTTAAAAAAAAATTCAGAGTTTCCTACTGATACCTGCAGGGAAAGGGGGCTCCGAGGGGGAAAGTGTCAGAATAAATCCAACCAGAAAAGAAATGAAATGCAAGACTAGACAAAAAGGTAAATCTGGGAATAGAAAGGACTAGATGAAAGTTTTTGCTGTTTTTTTTTAAGATTTTATTATTCATTCATGAGAGAGAGAGAGGCAGAGACACAGGCAGAGGGAGAAGCAGGCTCCATGCAGGGAGCCTGACGTGGGACTCGATCCCGGGTCTCCAGGATCACGCCCTGGGCTGAAGGTGGCGCTAAACTGCTGAGCCATCCAGGCTGCCTAGTTTTTGCTGTTTTTAAGCAAACAAAATAATCAATTAGGTCTTTGGAAGGAACACTAAGTAGACCATAGCACAAGCATAGCACAAGCATAGCACAAGCCTCGACCTTCAAATCCTTTACAATACAGCTTCTGAAATTCATGAGACCTAAACTCCAGGGATGGACATGTTATCAGGTTTTTACTAAGTAATTTCACAAAAATGGCATTTTCATACATTCCCCTTAAAGTCTCAGACCTGGACACCTGTTTGCTTTGGCCAAAGTATGGCCCATGATTTTATTATTTACTTAGGATCACTATCATCAGTGGTGTCATGCTCCACCCTTGGAAAGACAGTAACTTAGTCAAGGAGACACAGTCAACAAATGGCAGAGCCAGGATCTTCACCTGGCCCCAGAGACAACTGCTGCCTCTATTAAAACACAGGGAAGGTGGGGATGGTTCTGAGGAGTGTGGTTAGAGGCCCCCATTTGGGTGGTCTACCTGTAGCCAGCATTAAGTCATAGTAACAATCTCCCGAAGAAGAAATTTCTTGCTAGATGGATCTCCCACTGCAGGACTGTGAGCACTGCTCTTTCTGGGCATAACCCTGGAGTATTATATTTAAAGATAAAAATAAAAAGCAGCAACTGTTCACATCTTCCTGGTAAAGCCTTTTTAGGTTATATAGTTGGAAAGTCAGACCATTCAAAAGCACCATTATTCCTTTTTTTTTTTAAGATTTATTTATTTATTTATTCGTGAGAGAGAGAGAGAGAGAGAGAGAGGCAGAGACACAGGCAGAGGGTGAAGCAGGCTCCATGCAGGGAGCCCGATGTGGGACTCGATTCCGGGACTCCAGGATCACGCCCTGGGCCCAAGGCAGGCGCTCAATCACTGAGCCATCCAGGGATCCCCCAAAAGCACCATTATTCTTAATGCTGCAAAACACACACATCCCTTCTCTTATCTCCACCAAAGGTGCAGTTTGCTGTTTTAAAGCTTTGTCATTTGAATATCAGATCCAACTTCGCTTCCCAGGAAAGCAGAACAAATGCAGTGGGAACCGAATGCAGGTATGCTGCCTCTTGGAGAGACAGCCCATATTGGCAGCTCAGGGGAGACTCAGGAAGATAGAAAGTAGGTGAGCATGATACCTGGCTGTAATTAGGAGTGCCAGCACTTCTTCCCCAATGCCCTCCACGTCCACCACCAGGGCCAGCTCATATTTCTGCACAGTGTTGGAGCATAAGGTCACCTGGGAAGAAAAAGGTGAAAAGCCGCTCTTCTACAAGGCCAGCCCTCCCCCTGCACAGGGGAGAAAGGAGCAGGGGAGGACCACACTGATGAGGACAACTTCTAAGTACTCTAGTAGGAGATGTACGGCATTTTACATTTTTATTGGGACAAGTTACATTTTGGGGTCAGGGCGTGCTGAGGTTTTTCAAAGGCCAGGTTAGAAACCAAATGGCTTTAGTTACAGTAGGTTTGCTCATTTCTGAGAAGAAGTCATATACCTGCATAAGGGGAAAAAATGACTCTGAAGGATGAGCTGTATCAAACAACTATAATTACTCAATTTACATTGTTCTCTATGCCTGTAGGCTATATCAATTATGAAAATTCAATAAACTGAAAAAACACAATAGGTAAGTTTCTCTTACAGCAAAATAAATGAACATAACCATGTCAGTTCTAAAAAGTGGCATAAGGAATCAACTAGTCTTATCTAAAAAAAAAAAAAAAAATCAAAGTCTGTCTCCCCCACCTCCCCTTGCCCTCTATACTCATTAGTGGAGCAGAAAGCAGGAAGCTCCGAGTAAAGGTCTATTCAAGGACAATATGTGCCCAGTGTATATATTTTACTCTGTGTTTTTTATTCATTATTGTGAAATTTTATATTCAAGCTGTTGAAGTCTCGTCACAATTTTTAATTGCTTGAAGATGATTTGTAGTGGCAGAGATACCTACAAGGAGAGAGAACAGCTTCTGGCATAGGTGAAAGCTTTTCTATCCATAAATTATGTATGAAGGACTAATTAAACTTTTTTTCTTGGTTGCAGAGGGAAACATTGGATGCAAATTCGAGTCTATACAGACATGGCTGAAGTTTAGTTCAGGAGCAAAAACTGAAGCTTGCAGGAAGCTTTTCCAAATATAAAGAGGGAATGAAGATGGAGCCATTGATTTGGAAAGAAAACTTGTCAAATTTGGAGAGAAGTAGCTGCCCCAACATGCAGAGATGCTCCGAGTTAGGAAGCCCTGTTTATATCTCTGAGCTATGGTTAGAAGGGAGAACGAGTGGCTCTGGCAGAAGGCTGCTAGATGAATGCTATGTCTTCTAAAATCTTCCTGTGCCACGTGCAAGAGCAAAAAGGAAAGGTAGGCAATGTGTAGGTTGAACACTAAGTAAAAAATAAAATTATTTGCAACAGCACTTCTTCCTGGGAAAGTCACAGTTAGCAACTGCTATGATCTGAATGGTTGTGTCCTCGCCCCCCATTCCCTCCCACCAAATTCATAAGTCAAAATTCTAACCCTCAGTATGGTGGTAATTAGGAGGTGGGGACACTGGGGGGGGGTGATTAAGTCACGAGGGTGGGGCCCTCATGAGCAGGATTAGTGCCCTTATAAAAAAGACCCCGCAGAGCTCCCCAGCTCCTCCCACCATGCAAGGACACAGGTCGGCAGTCTGCAATCTGCAATCGGGAAGATGCCCCTCACCAGAACCCTACCATTCTGGCACCCTGATCTCAGACTTCCAGTCCCCAAACTGTGAGAGATAAATTTCTGTTGTTTATAAGTCACCCAATTTCAAGTATTTATAACAATTAAAAATAGCAGCCCAAATGGACTAAGACCACAACTCTGAGAAGTTATAACAATAATATGACATAAACCTCATTAAGTCCATGGAGAAGCCCTTGGAAGAGCCAAAAACTCCCAGAAAAGATTGAGGATGAGTGGATTCAGGTGAGCTATTATAAAACACTTAAAACAAATGTGGGGGATAAAACCACAGCTGAATTAAATATTCAAAGATAATGACTAAAGAGAAAATTACCAACCTTAGCTATGGGAATCTTATTTTGTCTTTCCCAGAAAAGATAAAATCACTTCAATTTAGCAGCCTTCAATAATGCTAAACCTGACTATTTGGAGAAGCAAAAGTCAGTGAGGGAGGACAGTAAAACCTTTCTCTGTTAGCTGTGAAATAATTCTGCTAGTGGCCATAATCAGAGTATCACACTGAGTGTCTAAATATAAAGCACTGTTAGGAATATCACATCTACATTCACCATGAAGCCCAGATTTGTATTAAAAATCTGAATAAACTGAGTATCATCTGTGGCACAAATCTGAACCTTTATTGGTATAAATGATTTGATTCTGAAGGAAAATAGAACCTAATTATCAATGAGTTCTTAAATCTTTCTGTATTTGTACCACTAAGGGTACTATCTATATAGAGCAATGGTTGGTTGTACTACGTATTTCTAGAATCCATTGTTCTGGTGAAGGCAATGCATCTAGATTGATAGAAATCCACTAGAGCAGTGTCAGTTCTTTTGCCCAATATATTTGTATCTGGTTTCTTTTGCTCCAATAATTCACTGCCTTATAGGCCCACTTTTTCACGTGAATTAGAAGCACTCCCTCCTACTGACAGTTGGACATATAAAGCATACCCTGTCTGTGGTCCTATTAACTATTTGAGAGTTTGGCTCCTTGGCCATGTTTGCTGGAAAGCTGTGTACTTTACCCTGATAGCAGCAAATCCTTGGGGGCGAATGGTGCCACTGCTGGGAGTGATGGTGAATTCTTTTGGTTTCATTATGGGTATTTTGTCCTTGTTCCAAGATGGTATTTTGTTGTCTGAATACTGCTCACAAGTTGAAATGCTTTTACGGCCATTGCCATCCCCAGGGACACGTAGTTTGAAAGTCATGGGGACCAAGGAGGTGTTATTGAGGGAACATATCAAGGTATGAGGGAATCCTGGAAAACAAAATAGGAAGTAAGAAGTAAGAGCCGCATTCTCCCCTCCCTTGAACTTCAACTCCTACTAGCATTGTCAAACTTCTCAAATGAACTGTCTATGCAACTCAGTGCTACCTGATTAACTCTACCTCTCCCAGATTACAGTCTTCAATTGTACAGTGAATGCATTTCTTTCTTTTTCTTTCATCCAATGAATACTTTTATACACTTACTATGTAGCAACAATAGACATAAAACCAATCCCTTGATGTTCATCCAGGACCCCCTCAAGAAGCAGCCTCTGTAATCTGTTTGGTGAATAGTCTTCCAAAAGTAGATTTTGCATTTAATTTTTGCATAGAATACAGATTTTTCTAAAAAATTGAATCATATTTGCTCTTTTTATTTGCCAGTGTGTGAAAGGAGAGGAGTCTGTGTGGTTTTCCCCATTGTATGATCTAGGCCTGCCAAGACATTATGTAACTCATCCTGGACCTGTCTGAGGCTCCTGCTTTCAGGGTAGATGACACAAGATTGAATGACCTCTCCTGAGAGAGACTTTATAATCTGCTTTTGAGCCAGCTAGAGACTAACACAACAGTTGGCTTTTACCTCCCTTAGACAAAGCTACTTTGTTATGTTAAATTTAGCCTTCCTATATTCAGTTCAGTTTGGGGAGACTCCTCATCCCTTTCTAGGAGATATGGATCCTCCTTGCCTGGCAAGCAATAAACTGAACCCTGATTTTGGATTCTCTAGGTAGCCACTGTATCTGCCACCACTTTCAGAACAAGAGGAAAACAAATATGTATATTTCTACTAGATGCAAACAGTACTTTTTCTACCTTGAACCCTACTGCAATAAAACACAATTGGTTTCTGGAGTAGTTACTACATCATTGCAAGGCGTATTTTGACCTGATCTAATTCTTGAAGATTCCCATGATTGAGTCTTTGTGTACACATTAGGACTGCTGGAGGAAACACATTTATGTCTCCTTTGTGATATCACCTGCCAATCTACTTGGAAGAGATCCGTTATGGAAAAAGAATTGCCCAATTAAGTGTACCTGAAGGATTTTCTTGGAAACCCCAGAGGAACTGCTTGAAAGTCAGTTTCACAATCATGTATTACTGCATTCAACTTTTCTTAACTTTCCCAGCAAAGACTCTTGAAACTATAGATCCCTTACACTTATTTCACCCCACCTTTTATGGGATAAGCACTCCTACAATGTAATGAACGTTGCTCCGGAAGTGGTTAGTATAAGGATTCAGATGGGTCCTTCCAAATTATCGCTCTATTTCTTTGTACCTAGAAATTTTTCTGAGAATAAAGCCAGTTATAACTTCCTAGCTAGGACAATTCCTTGTACAACTACCTGTAAACCCCATATTTCTAGTTTAGAAGCTTAAAGAAAAGGATATCATTTTATTAAAGACTGCAGGGTCATTAATAATATGTTACTCCTAGACTTCTGCTTGCACCAAATCCTAATACTACTGGGTTTAGGCTTTCCTGATGCTTTCTATGGTTTCCTTTGTTAACCTAAGATCTTCCTATAATCATTGCAGTTAAGATTATAAGGGACAATTACAACGAATTGTTCCTGGCTCTCTACTTCACACCCTCCTAAAGTCAATTTAAATATTTCTTCTTGAGTGAAATACTACCAGTTCATACCTGGGCCATGGAAGACAACTATCATGCTGCTTTTTTTTTTTTTTAAGATTTTATTTATTTATTCATGAGAGACACACAGAGAGAGGCAGAGACACAGGCAGAGGGAGAAGTGGGGAGCTTAATGCAGGACTTGATCCCAGGACCCTGGGATCACAGTCCAAGCCAAAGGCATACCCTCAATCACTGAGCCACCCATGTGCCCTTACTTTTTTTGATCTCTATATTTATCCTAACAACTTTGCCCTCAAACCCTAACTTCTCTGACCAAATTACCCAATGGTCAGGTCCACTGAGTACCTGGAGCCTTCTAAACTCCTTATTTTCATTCAACATATTCTTGTAGCTCCTGAAAAATAGTGAGTGTACACATACTGTCCCTTTTGGTCCCTTTTGGTCTATCACCTGGCATATCAGTTGTTACTTGGTCCATTGTACTCTTTAAGGAATCTGAGGATTTATCAAAGCTTCAATGTTCCTTCAGGGACAGTCACCACCCACATTCTATAATCTGAGTCTCTGACACTACTGTAGCTTCAGTCAACCTAATTAATTGTTAGATATGTCATCCAACATCCAATCCTACCATCAAAATATTTATAGCCATACTTTAGACATTTCAGAGGCCAATGAATAGTACTATTACCTCTCATCTACTTTAGTGTATTTATAATAATCTAACACCATCAATCCCAACAGGCCCTGATGCCAAATCTAGAATCTTTATCTCTGAGCCAAATAACTAACCCATATCAGACACCTCTTCAAGAATGGACCTTAGTGCCAATATGGGAACAACATTACCAACTTTACTTAGCTCAATGTACTCCCCAGTGCTACAAGCTTCTGTAACCTTTTTTAAACTCCATACAATATGCCAGTCATCCTGAAATAACTAAGAAAATTCCTCCAATTCTTGGCTTGTTCCTTTAACAGTTACTTTCTCTTGCATCTGGAACTATATGCACCCTTATTGGTCTTTCATCCCTGAACCAATAACATGTTTAGTTTTGTCTGTCTCATCAAAGCCCTAATTGCACATGTGAGGTAATAATTAGGAAGTTTCCAATAAATAACTCTTCCATGCCAATAAATAACTCTTCCATGGATGGTGTTTCTTTGTGACAGGAGGCCAATCTTCCTGGAGAAATAAATAATGATACTTTGGGTAGGATTCATGAGAGAACTCTAGTTCCAACTTTGGGATTTAAAAATATTATCATAAAATAACTTTGAAATTGTGTCACAAAATTGTCTCGGACTTTGGCTTTTACAGTACAGAATCCAGAAGCACAGCAACGTAGCTTGAATTAACTGACCCAATTGGTTTTGAAAATGAAATAACCCTAGATTTCTTGCTGGCAAGCAAAAAGATATGTTTTTTGTTAACATTTCCTGCCACACTACAGAGGAGATTAATGAATTCATATCCAAACTAAAAGAAAGGCAACTTGAATTTTGAAGGTGGGCTTAGGAGGGGTGTTTTCATATCTCAGACCTGAGGAATCTTGGGTCATGGGTCTGCAGTGTTTTCCTGCCTCTTGTCTAGCTGCCTTATCACCAAATGGTTCAATAAGATGTTATACAACAAAAGAAAAATAAGCTGTTTCTATTTTCACCTAAGCTTAGTTACCAAAACTTCTAGCTGACCAACCATGAGAAATAGCTGTTGATTATTATCTCTACAGCTCAAAGAAATAATGAATTAATTACTCAATAATGGCCTTTCCTATACTTAGGGATAATAGGAACAGACCAAATGGAAGACATTAATTGGAAAAACCTACCTAGTTTGGAGCATCACAAATGGATTCACCCACTGTGTTACCCAGAGCTTGCCAACATCAAATATAGCATTTTGAATACATCAATAGCATCTTGGGGATATATATACACTTCCTGTTTGCCATATTTTGTTGAAATGTACTATCAGGGACATTGGTGCTTTTTTTAAAATTTTTTTTAAATTTTTATTTATTTATGATAGTCACAGAGAGAGAGAGAGAGAGAGAGAGGCAGAGACACAGGCAGAGGGAGAAGCAGGCTCCATGCACTGGGAGCCCGATGTGGGACTCGATCCCGGGTCTCCAGGATCACGCCCTGGGCCAAAGGCAGGCGCCAAACCGCTGCGCCACCCAGGGATCCCACATTGGTGCTTTTTAATGTTTGGATTCAGATATTCTTGGGGCTCAAAAATTGGCTTATTGGTATAGTATTGACATTAAACTTTCAGCAGTGAACAATAATAGGGCAGATTCTAGACAATGAACCAGTATGAGATTTCTTGGAGTGACTGATCCAAGGTGCTTATTTAGATTCTATTTTCTCTCTCCAGAGCAATATGATATAGGGCACATTTTCCAAATATTCTGTTTTGGAGTTCATATTTAAATGGTATGCTGCTATCATGCATCAGTTGCCCAGACCTCTCTGTAGACTCAGTTGAGCTGTCTGGAGGATAACTGCATAGGCCTTTGGGTAAGTAATTCACCTCTTATTGTATATTAGTCACAGTTACCCTTTGAGAGAGTACATCTTTCTTTGTTGGCCATCAGACAATTTTCAAGTTGTAGGTCACTTTTACTTCCTTGCAAAAACTCTATTACTCAAACATGCCCTAAAATTTGTGAACATGTCTCCAGCCATTTTCATATTCTACGGTAATAAACAGACATTCAACTCCACTTACATAGATTTTCCTATATTTTGGGAGATGTCAAAAGTTAAAGCAGCTGATAAAGGCATTATGAATAAGCTTCTTGTAAAGAAAAGATATTTTTGTAGAAAAAAATTTCCCCAAATAGATGGGCCTGCTTGAAGTAAAATAATTGAATGTCAAAATAGAGGAAACAAAGAAAAATGGAAAGGATGGTGGACTATAGATTCAGACTAGGGTTTCTCAGCCTCTTCTAAATTATTATAACCCCCTAAAAGAACCACTGTGATGAATTCATTTTCAATGAAATTAACTAGCTAAACATAATTTAAATTGTATTAATTTCTCCCTAATGAGAAAAAAAAAAACTCTAAAGAATAAAATTCTGTTGGGCGGAGCTGAACTTTGGAGGACCACAAACGTTGATTAGGTCCAAGCATTTTTTTTCCAACCCCAAACAAACAATTTTTAACCCTTTTGGGGCAATA
Source organism: Canis lupus dingo (assembly GCF_003254725.2). Taxonomy (NCBI): domain Eukaryota; kingdom Metazoa; phylum Chordata; class Mammalia; order Carnivora; family Canidae; genus Canis; species Canis lupus. The sequence goes on from NC_064247.1 coordinate 77,107,086, forward strand.
TCACTCTTGTTCATAGTGCACAGTTTAGACAGATCTCAATTGAAATACTCATTCTGCTACTGCTGTGTGACCATTGGAAGTTACTTAACTGTTCAAATGCTCAGTTCTTCCAGCTCCAAAATGGGAATCCTAAATAGCATCTCCCCAAAGGATTGCTAAAATGTTTAAATGTAGTACTGCATGTAATTCACTTAGCAGTGATTGGAATATAAGAAAGAACCAATAAATGGAAACTTTTACTGCTAATGCCATCGTTTTTATTATTGGAAATGCTGAGACAGGAGGAAATGACTTAGGGAAGTAACTGAGCAAGAAGACAACACAAAAATATAGATGCCTCCCATTTGTTTTTTTTTTTAACATTTTTTTAAATTTTTATTTATTTATGATAGTCACACACACAGAGGGAGAGAGAGAGGCAGAGACATAGGCAGAGGGAGAAGCAGGCTCCATGCACCAGGAGCCCGACATGGGATTAGATCCCAGGTCTCCAGGATCACGCCCTGGGCCAAAGGCAGGCGCTAAACCTCTGCGCCACCCAGGGATCCCAGATGCCTCCCATTTGAAATGATGGAATCCACCTGAATCCAACCACCAATAATTCACTTGAAACTTGAAAGTATCTCTGTGAACAGGTTGCTGTGTAGCCAGACTGGCAAATCAGAATCTGCATATAAATAGAGTGTTCGGGGGAGGGGGAGCGGTGCATGGTTGGCACATTGGTTTAGTGTCCAACTCTTGCTTTCAGTTCAGGTCATGATCTCGGAGTCGTGAGATCAAGCCTGGCATTGGCTTCCCTACTAAGCGCGGAGTCTGCTTGAGATTCTCTTCTCCCTCTGCCACTCCCACTTGTGCTCTCTCTCTCTTGAATAAATAATTAGGTAGATAGATGATAGATAGATAGATAGATAGATAGATAGATAGATAGATAGGCAGATAGAACGTTCAGAACATTTAGATAGGAGTGTGAAGTCTAGGGCTTTCCATTGTTCCATTACTGGAAGAGCCAGGACGACCACAGCCTGACAGCCCGCAGTGTCCAGGATATGGCTATAACTTCCACATATAAACTAGGAAACAGCACTAAAATATACTGCTGCAGAGGAAGGAGAGAACATTTCTATATCTATTTAGCTATTATCCATAAAAAGATGGTAAGAGAGGTTCTTTGGAAACCTTCCTCCTTCCATTTAGAGAGAAATGAATTCCACTCCATTTCCTACTTCAAATGGAAAAATACTCACCAAAGGAAACATCACCAAAGTGCAGGGCAGGAACATTGAAATGGAAGGTAGGTCCAATGACGCAGCCCCTGGAAGTAGGAATACAGGTTGGGGGAGTGGATAGAGAATCCAGTGAATTCAGAGTAACAGGAACTAGGGAGACACTAAATCCTGAGAACCATAAACTAGCATTAAGTCAAGTATAGAATCTAGCACTTAAAGAAACTACGAGATGATGGTCTATCACTGTGGTTCTTAGAGTTCTTTTTCGAGACTCGAACCACTGGGTTTTAGCAAATGATGATGTGCTTAACTTATCACCAAATTCCTACCAATGAATGAGGCAGAGCAGACACAGCACCAAATCAATGACAGAGAATATTAATGTGGATAAGATACACATTATGAAAAGTTATTCTCAGACAAGAAATAAAAATTATAGGGCTGGTCATATAACAAACATTAAGGACTATCAATGATACTAATATTCCTTGCCCCATATTTTTATAAAATCATTTTAATCTAGTTCCTACTGCCAACTAGCTATGATCTTGGTGGGTCATTTTGCCTTGATAGGTTTCTTTGCCTGATGTATAAAAGATAAGACTCAAATAGATGGCCTATAAGGACCCTTTGCTGTAAATGTTGGTCCATTTCTCTCAGTGCAGGGCCTCATGATCTTAGAATGATGCTCTAGCTTACAATAAATAATAGATTCTACAGCTTCCAGTTGGCTTCAGGTGCAGTAGAAAGCATAATGTTCCCCAGTGATATTTGTGTGCTACTCCATAGAATATGTTAGATTACATGGTAAAGGGGAAATAAGGTAGCAGAAGAAATTAAGTTTCTTAATTAACAAGTCTTAAAATAGAGTGATTATCCTAGATTATTCTGGTTTGCCCAATGCAATCACAAGGGTCTTTAAAAATACAAGAGGATGCTGAAGAGGAGGTCAGAGTGATGTACTGTGGAAAGGACTTAACCAGTTGTTGCTGGCTTTGAAGAAAGAGAAGGGGGCCCCTGAGCAAAGGACTGTAGGCAGCTTCAAGGAACTGAAAAAGGTTAGGAAATGCATTCTCTCCTGGAGCCTCCAGAAAGCAACACAGCCCTTCCAGCACCTTGATTTTAGCCCCGTTAAGACCTACGTTGGACTTTAGATGTATAGAACTGTAAAACAGTAAGTTTGTATTGTCTTAAGTTACTGAGTTTGTGGTAATTTGTTACAGCAGCAATAGAAGGTATTTGTTTATTCTTGATTTTCACCATGATCCATATCCCTAAATTCCATAGACCAAAGGTAAGAACTGAAATATTCCCCATCTATGTGCCAAGCTTTTAAAAGATCCCAGAAGACATGCTAATCATGACCCTCCTAATTTACCCAGCTACATGTTGGGGAAGTATGTGTCAGACCACACTGAACACGCTGGTGCCTAGCAGTACTTCTGGCTGCTGTGTGTCTGACAAAATGGGCTAAGAGGCTGTTATAAGTCTGGGAGGAGCCATCAGAGCAAAGACTCAATTCTAAAAGCAAATCTTGGTTCTAAAAGCCTTTCTTGGGACCATCTATTCTATTTCATGCTAATGACCCAAAGTGGTTTCAAAAGCAGTGGCTAGTAATAGGCAAGGAATTGGGATCTAGTTGAGAATGAAGTCAAACAAGCCTATTGGTTACATACTTGACTTGTAAAAGAAGTTCTGTGAGGCCGAGTGACAAATAGATCAGAAGCATCTGAAATGCATAAAGACTAAAGAAAGTAAGAAAGAAGCTCACAAAATTGTACAAAGCAGTTGTTTAATTGGTACAGAAGTAGAAGGAACCAAAATTAAATCAAATTTGTTCAAAGGCATATATAACTAAGGGAACTTAGACATGGCTACTTTCATTTTAGCAGGAATTCTGAGTATTTGGACAGTCTCTGCCAAGTTTGTACCTTCCATCAATACAGTGGTCTGTTAAAAGTATACAGTTGACCATTGAACAACACAGAGGTTAGAGGTGCCAAGCTTCTGTGCAGTTGAAAATCCTGTATATATTTTGACTCCCCAAAACTTATTAGTAAATAGCCTACTGTTGATCAGAAGCCTTAATGATAACAGAAATAGACAATTAACACATACTTTGTATGTTATGTGCATGATATGGTGTATTTCTACAATAAAGTAAACTAGACAAAAGAAAATGTTATTCAGAAAATCATAAAGGGGGTGCCTGGGTGGCTCTGTCAGTTAAGCATCCAACTCCTGATTTTTGGCTCAGGTTATGATGTCATGGTTGTGAGATCAAGCCCTGAGTCAGGCGCTAGGCATGGAGTCTGCTTAAGATTCTCTCTCTCCCTCTGCATCTTCCCTCCCCTCTTAAAACAACAACAACAACAAAAAAATCATAAGGAAGAGAAAATACATTTATTATGCTGCATTTATCAAAAAATATCCACATATAAGTGGACGGTGTAGTTCAAATCCATGTTGTTCAAGGGCCAATTGTAATTTTAAGGACTAAGAGAAATAGGAAGATTGAATTATGTGAAACAAGTTGAATATAAAATACACCTTGTTATGGTTAAAATTTTATGAAATTGCATTTGTAAAAACCAGAGGCAGCAAAACTACTCATGGGTAATTTTAAAAATCACATTAATTTTACAGTGTTGTTTATCAACCACTTAAAATCCTGTGTCACATAGTTAGAGGAGTAAAAAGAAACAGCAAAAGCATGATAATTGTTCTGATCTTTCAGGCAGACTGGCCAAAATTATGTGGTATTGAGAAAAGAAGCATACCTGACAATAAAATGATAAGAAACAAAAGTTCAGAATCCCCAATATTAACTTTATAGAGATTTCTTAGGCCACAAGGCTCAAGGTAGTATTTCTGGAAAAGTCATAAGTGAGGTCAGTATTAATGTGTAGAGCTGGGAATATATAATAAATTATGCATGTATTTCACCTATTATCATTAGACAGATATTTACCAGGATTTCAAAATTATAGTTCATGGTTGAAAGTGCTGGAACCCTTCCGGACACATGCAATTTAGATAAGAATATTTCTTTTAGAACAAAATGATGGTTGCCAGAGGAGAGGGGAGGTAGGAAATGCGCAAAATAGATGAATGGGAGTAGGAGATAATAGGCTTCCATTTGTGGAATGAATATGTCACAGGAATAAAAGGAACAGCATGGGGAATATAGTCAACGGTATTATAATAATGTTTTATGGTGAACAGGTGGTAGCTACACTTGTGGTGAGCACAGCATAATGTACAAACTTGTCAAACTATGTTGTGCACCTAAAACTAATATAACATTGTGTGTCAATCATATGCAAACAAAAAATTTAAAAATTAAAAAAAAAGAATATTTCTCTTAGAAATTTGTGATTTGTTTTAAGATGCACACAAACATTCTTTCCCCAAACAAGTTTTCCTTCCCTTTTAAAGAAACCAGAAATAACATCCAAAATAAGAGACTGACCTGGGAGTTTGGGCGAACATAATGTCCAGAGGATAAAATGAGAGACTTAACCTCCACGAGGAGCCAAAGTATCACGAATCCAAGTTTGCATGTGAGTAGGTCCCTGAGAGATTCCTAAATCCTATTACTCACAGCGGAAAACCCCAGTACAATCTAACCTGTTCACATATTGCTAGTGATGTGTCAGCAGGGTTGGTTTCTTTTGAGGGACTGCTTCCTCAGCTTGTAGATGGCCATCGTCTCTTTGTGCCTTGACATGGTGTTTTCCTATCTGTGTGCCTGTTCTTTGTGTGTGTGTGTGTGTGTGTGCCTGTTCTTATAAGGACACCAGTCACATTGGATTAAGGCCCACTCATATGACCTCATGTTACCTTAATTCTTTAAAAGTCGTATCTCTGAGTGCAGTCCAATTCTTAAGCACTGGATATTAGAATTTCAATATATAAATTTGGGAGGACGCAATTCACTCCGTAATAGGGACACTTAGGTAGAATTGAAAGAAGTGGTAATAACCTTTAAGCTTATCTTGAGATTCTGAATCTGATGAGACCAACACATTTTCCTAGGATTCTTCAAGACACATATGTCTGTCTCTTTTCTATGTTACCTCCAGACCCCAAGGGAGACCTTAGCTGTAGATGGAAGGAGGTCCTGCTAGCAGTAATCATAATAAGAGAGACTGCCATGGTAATTAACAACCTGTTGCTGTGAAAATCCAAATAGGATCTGCAATGTGTTCTGAAGACATGATCTTTCTAAGCACCAGGTGCCAAAGTTGTAGATCTGCCCAATGGGTTGGTCATAGAGAACTTTTTAAAACCTGAGGACAAACTCTGCTATTAATGATTTTCAATTACCACAAACAGCTGGAGAGGCTATCAAAAGACTTCTAGCACAAAAGCTGCAAATGTCTAGCCTTGGATGACTGATGCTATAAGTAGGCTTTTTTCTTACAATACCTGGAAGTATTATAGGTGAGAGCATTTTAAATTTCCTTAAAATAAAAATGAAAGATTAAAGTTTTGAGAAATTGGGATAATAGCTAAAGCCTAGACCAGAAAGTGATTTTATCCAGGTGTTACTGTAATGATTTATTTTCCCTAAATATCCTAAAACAGAGAGTATAACTAGGAACTAGCTTAATTTTTAAGTCCTTATTTTATGAAGCTATAGCTTGTAGAAAAACTAGATCCCTAAATAGCATTTGTATCCATGTTACAATAATAAGCTACATGTGCTCAGTAGGTAAACAATGGTAGAAATTAAAATACTCCATTATTTTTGACATGTTCCTACCAACAAAGACAGTTGAGGACATCCAAGACATGATCTGGCCTTAAAGTTTAAGAAGGCAGTAGATCAAAGCTTCAGTTAGCTTCCACATTACTTATAGATAATATCTTACCTAATGATCAATTTCACAGGCTCAGGGGACCCATTGACATTGACCAGGAACTCTTCTTCAAAATGTCCCAAAATGGCAGAACTGAAAGAGATCTGGACCGCCTGGACTCCATTTGGTTCGATGATGCCTTCCTTGGGGCTGAAAACAAAGCAGGCCCCCAAAGCCGAAGTTGGAGGGATCACGTTGAAGAGGGCATCAATGCTGCCTTTGTTGGATAGCATTGCCTATATCAATAAAAAGCCAAGAATGCAAAGATAGAGCATGGACATCTGATTTGTTTGTTTTTTTTTTTTTTAAGATTTTATTTATTTATTCATGAGAGACATAGAGAGGCAGAGACACAGGCAGAGGGAGAAGCAGGATCCATGCAGGGAGCCCGATGTGGGACTTGATCCCAAGACCCCAGGGTCACGCCCTGAGCCAAAGGCAGATGCTCAACCACTGAGCCACTCGGGTGTCCCTGATTTGTTTTCATATAAGCATGTGGCTATACTGTTTAATACCAGCACATAGACAGCTGCAGGAATCAAAGCCAGAGAGAAACTCCAGGGGAGAAATGAACAGTCTTCTGCCTTGAAGGTCTGAAGATAAGAATCCCAATGCAGAAATAATTCTGTGTTTTTAGTATCCTCTTTGGAACAAAGTTGTCACGTGTATTATAGTCATGTTATAAATACTGATTGTAATTACATCCACTGAAAAAAGAGCCTTAAAATGCCTTTTTCTAATACTCTTTAGGGTAACTGAGGGAAGGGAGGTATTTATCTTATATGTACAAGAAGGTCGAGAACAAGTGGCATACTGTAAAATAAGAAATCAGAACAGAGGAGCGATGCTACCTAAGCCAATGTTTTTAGTTTAGCCTGGAGAATGTGAACGAGATACCGCTGTGGATTCCAGATGACAAGGATTCTCTTTGTTGTGCTACAAGATTTCATTCTATTGGGATACTTTCATCTCAAACTCTATTGCGTGGATATAATTATTTGGGGCTGCTTATGTAAGCAACTGTTTTACCACAGGAAAGTTTTATTTCTGTATGCTATAGGTCCATATTTGCTTGCACATTAGGTATGTGTATGTAAAAAATTCAGGCCTGGCATTCAGAGTTCTCCACTCCTGGCTCAGTCCATCCCTCCCACCGCCTGCAGTGCCTAAGGTGCTTCTGCCTCTGCTATAACCATGCAACACTGTTCCGCGGCTTCTAAGACAGTTCCTTGCCAATGCTTACACCTGAACAGGTGAACAGCATGTTTTTCTATTTACAGACGCTCTTCAACCTACTCTCAAAGCACTGGAGGAAAAAGAGCCTAGGAGATCATGAAGGAATGTACAGAAAGGTATGTGGGGACATGTCAACACCTAGGGAGGTTACTTCTTACATATCAGAAGCCAAGGGAGGAGAAATTTCCAGAAGGGATTGAATGTAGTCAGAACCAAAGGGGAATAAACTTTGGGAAAATGTTACAGATTTTTTAAAAAAGATTTTATTTATTTATTCACGAGAGACACACAGAGAGAGGCACAGACACAGGCAGAGGGAGAAGCAGGCTCCATGCAGGAAGCCCGACGTGGGACTCGTTCCCAGGTCTCCAGGATCACGCCCTGGGCTGAAGGTGGTGCTAAACCGCTGAGCCACCTGGGCTGCCCAAAATGTTACAGATTGATTGATTGATTGATTGATATATTTTTTTTAATTTTGTGGGACCTTTTATTTGCCATGTGAATACTTTTTCTCATACCATATTTATTCTTAGGGTTTGTTGTTGTTTTTCTTTTTGGAGTTCAATTTGCGAACATATAGCATAACACCCAGTGTTCATCCCACCAAGTGCCCCCCCCCCGTGCCCATCACCCAGTCACCCCAACCCCCCACCCACCTCCCCCAGATTTTTGATTTTTGACTAAGGTCTTCCTGCCCTTAAGAAGAAAGTAACTCTAATGGAGTGTGACTGCAGAATCCAGAGTCCAAATGTTTAGGGAGTGAGTGAGTATGGAGGATACAGTGGTTGACTATTCGAGATTCCTGTTTTGAGAAGATTAAGGGGTGTGGAGCGAGAGTGGGGGCAGCAAAGCCATGGGAGGTGTGGCAGAGGAGCCCCAGGATAGTGATATTAAATGAGATAATACATACCCAGTGCCTGGTCCACATGATTGTTGTAGTAAGATAAGAGGGCTAGGTAACCAAGAGAATGGGGTCTGGGTGGATGTGGGGTGGCCATCGGCTCTGGTTGCCTCCCGAGAAGCAAAGAAGAAGGAATCAAGAGTATGTATAGAATAGAGTCAGAGACCTTTGCAGAGAAAACCACCACTTCTTCCAAGGGAAGATGGATGATGCGCCAAAAGAGATACATAACTAACTGCTGCTTGATATATTATTCATCTTTTTACATCCATTTCACATATCCCTCACTCTGTTTTAAATTCCCTGGTCATAGAATTCATGCTTCACTTTTTGATCCTTTTAAAGAGACCATGCAGAAAGTGATTATGGCCAGGGACTCAGAAGCCAAATTGCCTGGGCTCAAATCCCAGCTTTACCATGGATTTCTTGGTTGTGTGACCTTGGGAAACCTGCATTGTTTCTCTATGCCCCAGTTACTCCTTAGGGAGATGCATGGGTTGTCTTTTTACTTTCTGGTTAAGAGCAATATTTTACCCAGATTTTGTATAAGGCACTGGCTCCTCCATGTTCAAGAACATGCATGTCATTCCTCTCCCCCTGGCAAAGGGGCATCTTCATGTGAAGGCACAATCCAGAAAGTCATTTGGGATGAAATTCTGAGACCTTTTTATTACCTTACCCTTGCAGTCCAATTCCTTGGGGAGGAGAAAATTTATACTAGAGCTGTCACCTTGTTTTCCTTCTAATTATATTGGGGAACCGTGTACACTCTTGGGGCTGTGGTTTACTTTTATGTATTTGCTAAGCTCAGCAATGACTACGGGCAATAACTAGTTATTCAAATTTGTCTCAAGTAGGTAACATAATAAATTGAAAGAGAGATGCAATGAGGCATCAGCACTAAATACGCAGAGAGTGCAAAATATTCCCATAAGAAGCACCTTACCATGTCCATGTCCTTCTCTGCCAATGCACAGCCCTCAGAACTGCCCAATCTGATGCAGCACCTCATATAACACTTATTTAGCTGGCTATGGTTTGCTTTATTGTTCAAATCTAGGAGGGTGGGAAGTAGTGGCCTCAAATATACTTCGGTTAAATTTGTAAGAAATTATTACTACACTCCGGGAAAACCTATCCATTTTGCATCAGAACTAAAGGGTTTTTTTTTTTTTTTTTTTTTTTGGTGTGGCATCCACTAGGAACAGTATGTAAGATGTAAGGGAAATGCACATTGGATAAATTATGGACAGAATGTCAATTTCATTAGAAGCATTGCACATTTTTTTCCTCCCAGGGTGACCCTTTTTTCAAAATGCAAAAGCCAATACAGCATCGTAGGCATGCCATTGTTCACTTCATCATAGTCATGTGACTGATTTCTTCATTTAAGAAATGCTCTTATGTATATTCCGTCTCACTATGACAGTAACATTTCTATTTACTTTTCACATCATCCTGCTTAGGCCACAGTTACTTTAGTGAATGTGGGGATAAAAAACACAATAGAAAGCTCTGGGTAGCAACCAGGCATTTGCCTCCCATGCCAAGGTTAGGTGGACTGAGGGTTGAGTTGGCTGTAGGCTGGATTTGCTCATGATGAAAGCGCCGGGATTGAAAGGGCAGCAAAAGCCCTTCTCTTCCCAGGATACAAGGCCCTAGTAACCCACCACTTACTAATATTTACTAACTGAATGACCTAGCCAAGTTACTTAACACACGAGGCAGAGTCAGGTTTGCTCTTCACTGAACCCACTCCCTCTTCCTCCCATGTGTTTCCCAGCTACTATTGTAGCTACGGACAGCTGATGGGAGGTGAATGAAAGTGACGAGTGCCACCTATAGGCCCAACTCCTACAGGAGATCTTCCAAGGGCATCTCTCCCTGCTCTTTCCCCTTCCTCCCGTGTGACACATGTGAGGCTGCAATCTTGCAGGCATATGTTAAGGGTGGCAGAGCTATGAGCTGGAAGGAGCCGGGGTCCTGATGCTCTGCTGGCAGAGAGCCATGTGCTGATAGACCTCATGTAAGCAACAAAATAGACTGGTCATGTCTGAGAGAGTATAGATCTTTGTATTTGTTACAGTATCTAGCATTACTTTAACTAGTAAAACTTCTCTAAGCCCCTGCTTCCTTGGCTATAATACGAGAATAGTCATTACACCTACTTTCTAGGGTTTAGAGAGGCCCAAACAAATGAATGTAAAAGTACTGGTACTGTGCTCAACATACATGAAGGGCAATGTTGTTCATGGTATTTACCACTCTCTGCCACTTATTTTTCATTTGTAGAATAGGTACAATAAAACCTACCTTTCACAGTTTTGCAAGGATTGGAAACTAAACACACATACATAAACATGTAAACACAAGAAAGCCTGGAACCTGACCCCTATTTGTCACTCATTAAATAACTTATTTTATTATTATCTTTAGACAAACACAAACATTTAAAGTTTATGAATCTTTGTAAAATAAAGTTTTGATGGTTACAATTTGACATAACATAAAAAAAAAGTAGATACAAAGTTAGTGGCAAGGTGACAATGAAGTAACTTTGATACTGAAGAACCCATGAGTACATCTTGTGAAAGGATCATTTTCTATCTAATTGGAAAGACAAAGCAGGGAAGTTTCAATCAGAAAGTTCCAGAAAGTACAATGACTGGTTTTAAGTCATGGGTTGGAGACTAGTGCATTCAGAGAAAACTCTGAAGTGTGAATAGAGCTATCCCCATTGGGACATTCCAGAAAATGTGAAAGTTTCTCTGTCCTCTGGTCTATAGGATTTGTTATCAGAAAACAAGCATTAAACAGATGGAGAGAAAATTATGATTTTCCTCTTTGCAAGATACAAGAGGATGAAGATAAAACCAATTACAGTATGGCTTCGTTGCCTCCAGGAAATTTAGAGGAGAAACCTTCAACAAGGCTAGGAAGACAAGGAAGAGCCAGATCATTCCAGAGTCTGAGTAATGGCAAATGGATGTGACTGCACACATTTTCTATCAATAAACACATACACAAAATAAAATAAACCAAGAAAGGTAAGTATTATTTGAGTCTCAGTGAACAATTCTAGTGCTTACCTCATAACAATGTATAGATCCAACAAAGACTTTTCCAATGTCCAGCAGTTCAAAGTTGAAGTGGATCTTTGGTCCCATTCCTTCCCCTCTGATTCGGAGAGGCAGACGGATCTCTCGGCCTATAAAAACAATTTAGACTTTATTACCTTGAAAGATGCTTCATTACCCCAAATTATGCACAATGTGTTGCCAATGTAAGCAATCAACAGTACTGCACCATCTCCCTGCAATAGACCCAGGGAACTGCAATTTAAACAACGCTGAAGATTTAGCTTATCTAAAAAAAAAAAAAAAAAAAAGATTTAGCTTATCTTTGGGAAACAGGAATACTGGTAGTTTCTTATCTTTAGAGAGCAGGTTATCTTCCAATTAGGCAGATATTTTATCAGGAAAAAAAGACAAAAAAATTAACCTAGTCTTAGTGGTATTCTTCAGTTTCTTATTAAAAAAAAAAAACTAATTTCTCTAAATTAGAGACATGTGACCACTAATTGATGCTTCTTATGAGAATCACCATGGGGCTCCAAAGGACATTGTTCTCACGGATTTTCAGTAGATTTAGGAAGATCAGGGTATTAAGGGATATGGGTCTAGGAGTCTTACCCCTACTTTGTAGACTTTCTTTCAGTAGAGGTAATGGGATCCATTAAACAATATCTGTAGTTGCACATCCACAGTGGGCCCAGGGTGAAGAGAGAACACAATCTCTATAGTATTAACTGATTTTTTTCCTTTTTAAAAATGGGTATATCTTCATTTGATAATACATGACCATTATAAAAATATTATAAAGTGGAAACTCTCACATAATTCCACTACCCAAAAATCACTATTAGTTTTTTAGTGTTTATCCTTCCATACTTAATATTTAAATAATAAAATATTACATGAAATCATATTAAAATAGTAAATACTATATTAAGTTTAACATGAGAGCATATGCTATATACTATTTAGTAAACTGCTTTTTTTCACTTAACAATATACTTGCAACATTTTTACAAACCATCACTTGAAGATTAGGTATTTATTTTTAATTTTTTACAGATTTTATTTATTTAAGAGAGACAGAGCATGAGCATGAGCATAGGGGGCGGAGGCAGAATGAGAGGGAGAAGCAGGTTTCCCGCTGAGCAGGGAGACCAATGTGTGGCTCAATCCCAGGACCCTGAGATCATGACCTGATCCAAAGGCAGATAGATGCTTAATCCACTGAGCCACCCAGGCACCTTGAGGTAAGTAAGCCTTTTTAACCAGTGACTCTTGTTGGATATTTAAACGGCTTCCAATTTTTCTTTTATTTTAAAATATTTTATTCATTTGTTTGAGAGCAAGAAAGTGAGCAGAGAGGAGGGGCAGAGGGAGAAGGGCTTCCAACTTCTCACTCAATAAATTATAATGTAATTAATATCCTTGAATGATTTATGAACAATTTTCTTATATTTTCTTTAAGCACTTTGAAGATTTTCTATTGTTTCTTGTCTTCCACTGCTTCTATTGAGAAGTCAGCTTCTTGTCTTATTGCTCATTTGAGGTAATGTCTTTTCCTCTGACTACATTAAGATTTTCTTTTTGGTTTTGGTTTTCAGTAGTTTTACTATGATGTTCCCAGGGGTGGTTTGCATGTATCCTTCCTGGGGTTCATAATGGTTCTTGAATCTGTAGATGAATGCCATTCTTCAGGTTTTGGAAAGTTTCCAGTCATTATGTCTTAAATATTGCCTATGCTCCATTTTCTCACTTATTTCCATCCAGATAGATAAACTTTTGCTACATCTTATTTGACTCTGATGCTCTTTTCTCTACTTTGTCTCTGTATGCTTCATTATGGGCATTTTCTTTAGATTTATTTAATTTTCAGTTTATGAAATTTATCTCTAGCTGTACCTAACTATTTAATTCTACTGAGTTCTTAATTTGTCATTATAACTTTTCAGTTCCAGACTTCCCATTAGGATTTTTTATAGTTTCCAGGCCTCTGATCAATCTTTCTTTAAAAAAAAAAAAAAAAAAAAAAAACTGAAAATTTGTTTAACATTTAAAAAAATCTGCCAAATAATTCTATTTTCTGGCTCTCTATGGAGGTTCTATTGTTTTCCTTGGTGTTCTATCAGACTGTGTTGTCTCCTCAAATGTGTGGTTATTTCTGACTGAGTGCTAGTCAGCGTGTATAAAGCCAAGAGTGGTCATTTGAGGCCCTGAGAAGACATTATCTTCCTCTAGCTTCTGGCTGGTGACTAGAGGGCATTAGGATGCCCTAACCTTTCCACTCTCAGCTAAGATTCTGTGAGAGAATTAAGCCTTGTACCAAAGTCATTTGAGTGACTATCTTCTCAATTCTCCTAAGAAGAATATATAGCTAGTAATATCCTAGATAAAAAGGAGAAGTCAATTCCTCATACACAATCATGCTTTAAAATATTAGAGATGTTCTGGAATCCCAGTGAAGAACTGTTTATTTTTTTAATTTTTATTTTTTGAAGAACTGTTTAAATTAAATTGATAACTGAAAAAGAAGCCAAAGCTGAGCTTCAGTCATTGTGAGGATTGGTGCATTTCCAGTCCTCATTTCACTGGGTCCCATCCTAAAGTCTGGAAGGCTACTAGGGCCCTTTCTCCTTGGGCATCCCATGAACTCCTATGTATCTTCCCTAATTCCATTTAATGTTTAGGCTTCTCTGTAGTGTCTACCAAAAAGGTGGTATTGCTAAGGATAAAGTGGCCCCCAAAGTCTGATTGTCTTGGTCTCCGTCTCTTGGGTGTTGGCCCTGTAACTCTTCACTGTTCTAGTAGTTCTCTTTTGCCTTCAAAAAGGCTTTGAAAATATTTTTCCTTGATCTTCTAATTATTTTTAGAGGGAGATGGAAGTGAGGGGAGAGAATATCTATCTAAATTGTCTAGCCCACCATTACTGTAAATAAAATTGCCAGAACAGAGATACACATTTGACATTTTGATAGCTATGGCCATATTGCCCTCCAGAATGGTTGTAGAAATTTGCACACAAACACCAAGCAGATTTAAAGGTTTCTATCTCTCCACACACTCTGTAACAGTGGGGATATTACCATTTTTGAGAATCTTTGACAATTGGATAGATTATCCTTAAATTTACACCATTTAAAGTTCTTTAAGCAAAAATAATATATTTACTCCATGTGTATCATTTTGAAGATTAAAAAACTTTGATGCTCTGTTAGCATTTAGTATTAGAGGAAATTGTGTTAACAATCTTCTAAAATATAAGTAAAATTTTCAGAGAACCTTATCAACTTACTCCATTATATATTTTAGAGTTCTAATCTATTAGCAATGATTTGCATTCCTTGGTCAAGAAAAACGTATTTTGACAGGGATCCAACTTTCGGAATGGCAAAGAAAGAGAACTGCAGATATATTGTGGAATAAACAGCAAGACTATTTATAACTGTCAGGCTTAAAGCTTTCCCCATCTGTTACCCTGACTGCATTCCTTAATAACAACAATAATAATAAAAGATGCATTGTAATAAAGCAATGAGCCAATGTTTCTTTGGGAATTATTAACTACTTCAAGCGAGACTGTCTTATTTGTAGCTAGCCAGGATAGAATGGGAGTACAAGTGATAACCAGCCTTGCTTTTTAAGAGTTAATCTAAATTTTAAGGTTGCATTACAAATGCTACTTTTCTGCAAGACTTACAAAGCAGGGATTTTTCTTGTCTTGGAAAAAGACAGCAAGAGGGACAAACCTAAAGGAACTAGTAAGCTCTAAGGACAGATCCCTTGTTAGAAGAGTAAAATATTTAAATGTTTTTTAAAATAGGGAAGTTTCCCATCTCTGATTACAGTGTCTTATTAGTTTCACACAAGAGGCAGAGAGATGCACTATAAACCCCCTTTCACAGCTCTTAAGTCTCTGAATGCAAGAGATCTCATTGCATTAAATTCCAAGAAATATAACTAGGGGCTTTCAAAACCTTGCCATCTATCTTAGATGTCCAGTATTATACTTGAGCTCCATTCCCATGCAGTAAGACAAGAAAAAAGAAGGGGAAAAATACAAATAGTGAGAACAAACTGCCACTATTTAAATGTTTTGGGACTGTCCACCTGGAAAATCCTAAAGAATCTATAATTTTTTTAAATTAATAAGATAGAGTAATAGTGATGGTTACCAAATCAAGATACAAAAGTCAACTGCATTTCTACATACAGCAACAATCAGAAAAATTAATTTTCAAGAAACTATTTATAATGGCAACAATATAAAGTACCTAGAAATAAATCAAACACTATATGCTTAAGATCTTCAAGGGGAAAATCATAAAACTTTACTGAAAGATATTAACAAAGATCTAAATAATGGAGAACTAGCAAATGTTCTTGAAAGGAAGACTCAATATCATAATATTGTCAATTTTCCTCCAACTGATCTATATCTATAATCTCAATGCTCTGCTAAAACACAATGCCAGCAGGCAGAATTTGGTGGAATTTGACAGGTTGATTTATAAAATTTAAATGTAAAATCAAACGGCTAATAATAAGCAAGACATTCTTCAAAAAGAATAAATTAGACTGATTTGCCTTTGATATATTAAGATCTATTATAAAGCTATTATAATTAAGATAATGTGGTACTGGGGAAGAAGGTGCAAAATGACTAAGGAAACTATAGAACTGAGAATAAATGTACACATATATATGAATTTAATTTATGACAGAGCAGGTACTGAATGTTAGTAAGGGAAGATGGGCAAGGCTATACAGAGCCAGAACAACTGGGCATCCACATGGGATCTGTAGTAGACTGAATAATGGCCCCCCAAGGATGGCCTGTGTCCTAATTCTTGTAAATATAAATATATATATAAATATCTTACATGGAAAAATATGTGGTTGAGTTAGGAATTTTGAGGTGGGGAGATCATTCTAGATTATCTTTATTACTATAGCTTAAAAACTGTCTTGAAATCAGGTAGTAGTGGCCTTCCAATTTTGTTCTTTTCCAAAGTTGTTTTGGCTGTTCTAGGCTCTTTGCATTTCCATATGAATTTTAGAATCAGCCTGTCAATTTCTACACAAAAAGCAGCTAGAATTTTTATTCAGATTGTATTGAATCTGTAGATAAACTTGAGGAAGAAGTAACATCTTAATGATACTGAATTTACCCACTTTTTAACAAGGTACAATTCTCCATTTATTTAGGCCTTTAGTTTCTCTCAGCAACATTTTGTAGTTTTCTGAATGCAGGTCTCACACATCTCTTGTCAAATACACCTCTAAGTATTTAGGATTTCTTAATGCTATTGTAAGTGATATTGCTCTTTTAAATTTCAATTTCCCATTATTCACTGTATAAAAATACAATCAATTCTCTCTATATAGATTCCATATCCTATAACCTTGCCACACACTTTTTAGCCTTCATTTAAAACAGATATTCCCTAGTACAATCTCCACAGGTTTTGCTTCAATAAAACATAGATGAAACCCAAGAAATCTACATTTTTAATGATCAGCCAGAGTGAGCCTATGCAGATTCTCTAGGGACATTACCTCATGAATGAACACTGTTAACTATGTTAACTTCCAACAACATAGCAGAGTAAGCTGACTCAATCCATCCTCCATTTCAAATACCAAAAAAAAATTCTTATTAAAAATATAACAAATATGTATTTTTAATACTTATCTGCGCTCAAAAGGAAGAAAGGAAAATACCAGGCAACAGAAATGAAAAAGGAATTTGGAGATTTGTAAAGTTCACACAGGTCTTATGGTCTAGTGGCTTCAGTTTTAACACCTTCACAAAAACAGGACATTTGGCTTTGTTCCTCTCTGGGAATAAGGAACTGAACTTAGATCCTTGCATAAATCCAGGACCTTGGAAAGGAAACAAGAAGAAAAATTCTATCTATTGGTCTAGAGAAGCAGTAATGAAAATTGTCGTCTCCCTAGTTCTCTCAATAGGGGAAAGAGGTTCCTATGAGATATCGAAATCCCAGATACAGATATGGATCTAAATTTACCCTATATGATAGGTGAAAGAATCAGAAGCTGAGAAAACAAAAGTTGTAGGATCCTGAAAAACTGCTCTGCGGGAATACTTCCATGATCCAGCACCCATGCTGTCTTAGTCTATTTGGGCTTTTGTAACAAAAATACCACAGACTGGGTGGCTTAAACAACAAACATATTTCACAGGTGGAGGAGCCCAAGATCAAGGTGGCAGCCGTGACGGGCACTGGGCCTGTTCAACAGTCTCCAGGTAGACAAAAGAGGAGTTGTCCTTGCGGAATCCTGACCAAACTACAGATCTGTGAGCAAAATAAACGGCTGCCACTAAATTTAGGGTGGTTTGTTATACAGCAAAAGATAAAAGGAACAAAATGGCTTAAATAAATTAAGGCTTTTATTTTGCTCACCTACCACGGACATTAGGAAATGAGGATTTCAGGGAGGGGAGGGTTTAGGGGCTTAGGACATGCTGCTGCTGCTGCTGCTGCTGCTGATCAGTAAGGATGAAAAGAATGAATATTGATTGAATAGCTTTCTTTTCATGTTCTAGAACCATCCAATTGTACTTATTGTAGCTTTTAAATAAGTTTTAACATATGGTAGGGCTAGTCCTCCCACATTATTCTTTTTTTTCTGGATTTTCTAAGCAATTCTAGCTCATTTATTTCCTCCATAAGAACTTTAGAATCAACCTAACTAAAAACAAAAAACTTTGATATTACCACTGGGATCACATTTTATTTACAAAGAGAACTCATCTATCTATGATGTGGATCTTCCTGACCAAAAACATCGACATACCTTTCCATTTGTTCAAGTTTTCCTAAATCTGAGTATGCATTCATAGATACTTATATATTATTCCCTGTATTCCTTATGCTTGGAATATTTGATAATTGAACATATAACTTAAAGTAAATAGTGTAGTTGATCAAGAAAATAATTTCTTATTCATAGGACTAAGAAGCCTTATATTATTATGAGGTGGCAGTCTGATGAGTTTTGAGAAAGAAAGCCTACAAATATGTAAAGCACTACTCACTTATTACTCCAAAAACCCAACAATGCTTTCAATGATTGAGGAGTTTTAGCTTTCTCTCCCCTAAGTATCCATTCTTTACTTCAATTGGGATAAAGATCAAAAGCTCTAAATTGTGCTAAAAATTCAGATACTTCTTCTGACGGACAGAATGAAAATGGACACTGCAGTTTCATTTTAATTGGGTCCTTAAAGGAAGCAGATACATCTGGCATCCTTTCCACCATGCTGCTTTTTCACATTTGACTCTGAAGCACCCACTAACGATGTTATCTAGCAATATATTTCACAGTTTAAATCAGAAAGTGTTGCTTCCTTTGAAGTTCCCATATGGTGATCCAAACCAAATGTGTGCAGTTTCCCGTTGAGTTTTTTTTAAAAAAGGTAATCTTCATGATTAGATTAGGAATTGGAAAGTCAAGAGAGATAAAAAGTCAGTTTCAAGCTACAGAGCAGACCATCAGCAAGTCTTTATAAATATCTAACATACAATTTAACTACTTCTAAGAAAATCTGAAAATTTCAATGAAGAAAAAACTTCAGTTTCAGATGAACTGAAAAGATTGGAGTGATGTTATAGTTCCTATGTTCAGATTAAAGCAGGTCACTTGCTTGCATATGGCCCTTCCGTGATTCCCCATGGCAGTCAGGAGGAAGGCCAGGGTTCTCAGTCTGGCAGTCAAGGGCAGCTCTCCCCGCACTACCTACTCCCCTGGATCCAGCTCCATCTCCTGCCTGCTCCTTTCCCCTCCCAGTCTCTCTGTCTCTGTCTCTCTGGCAATTCTTTTTCATTTCATCCTCTTGCCATGTACTTGCACAAAGTGTTCCCAGCCCCACATCTTTTTTTTTTACTTGACTAACAAATACTTCAAAAGGGTCACTTTCACTGGGGAGCCTTCCCTCAAAACCCCAGACTGAGATGTGCGCCCTGTATGCTCTTCTGTCTCACACTCATTCACTGTGTAGCACTGCAGTTAATTGTTGAAGATGTTTAAATTTCACGTGTGTCAAGAGGCCTCCTTCAAGACCAGTGATGCTGGCCTTCCCTACTACTCCCTGTCTCTGAGCTTATATTCACAGGGTGGAACACTATACAACAATGAAAGTGAAATGCAACCAAGGCTGCAAGCAAAACATGGATGAGACATGCAGATTGATTCCAATTATGTATGTTTCAAAAATAGGCAGTACCAAATTCCTTTGTTCATGTTGCACACACACTGGGGTAAAAACTAAAGATAGAAGCAATGAAAGATGACCACTAAGGACAAAATGGTGATTTTCTCATGGGGAGGTTGGGGTGAATGGAGTGTGACTGTGAAGGGACACACAGGGGGCTTTCTCATGACCTGTGTCAGGTCATGTAACACATTCACAGTAACATATTCATAGGTTCTGGGGATTAGGGCATGGACATCCTTGGGAGGCTGTTACTCTGCCCACCACAGTATATTTTATGCACATTTGTGGATCTATGTCCTATTTCTTAGTGACAAAAGGTTAAAAATTAAAACTACAGTATGTAAATACAAAGGATTCCTATAAGACCATGAAAAAGAGTAATACTTTTTATTTAGTATTAATGGAATAATCTGCAAGAGATATTTAAAAAGCAGTGTTAAGGGGTGCATAGGTGGCTCAGTTGATTGAGGGTCTGCCTTCGGCTCAGGTCATGATCCCAGGTTGGGCTTCCTACTCAGTGGGAAGTTTGCTTCTCCCTCTCCCTCTGCCCTTCCCCCTTGCTCCTTCTCTCCCTTTCTCTTTCTCTCTCTCACTCAAATAAATAAACAAAATCTTCAAAAAAAATAAAAATAAAAGGCAGTGTCAGAACCACTGTGTAAAGTATGCTATCATTTATGTAAAGAGGCATGAGGAGGAAGCATAGCCAAACAAAGCAAAACAAAACAAGGGAAGGGGCTTTTTCTAACTGCCTAAGAAGTATTTCTTAGTGACCTAAAGCCAGGAGGTTTTACCAACTCTTTGAAAATAATACCAAGGAATCATCAAGAGCTCTTGAAAAGACACAGAATTACATGGAATTTACAAGGAAGATAATATGGAATTACAATGTAAACAAAACCCTTCTCTGGCAATCATGTCTTTTAATAAACCACTAACAAAATAAAGAAGAATGTCATCCAGATGGAAAATTATACTATTCAGTTTATCCAGGATGTGAATTCTGTGGCAGAATTCAGAACTGCAAACAAAACAATAGATGAATACAACTAGTTATGTAATGTTTGGGAACCTCCTGGAGAGCAGCCAACCCCCTGGAACATGGCCAAGCACGACATCCCAGGGGAGTTATAGATGGGAGGGAGGTCCCACCACCTGTGGCACCCCTGCCACTGGAGCATTTCCAGCCTGTGTCTGAACACTGCCGTACCAGCATTTCCTCCAGACCCGTTAAGAAGTCTCAGGCAAATGATGCTGGTGGGAAGTGTGGAACGAGATTTATGTCAATCCTGAAACTCCTAGTCCATTCTACACTTGTTCTGGAGCCATTTTGAGAATCCTACATTCACAGGCAAAGGGGAGACCAGATCAAACTAGGATTCATTCACTCATCCATTCATTGTTTTCATTTAGTTGCTCATCCATTTAATCAATGTTTACGAGTGGCTTTATCTTCCCAGTGTGATCACAGCATAAGACATAGAGTGTAATTTCAATATATAGATTTTTTTAAACCAGCCAAACTATACTATTTTGCTTAGACATGACTACATAGGCAGTAGACTTATACATGAAATAAACAAATAAAAATAACTATCACAAAAGTCAAAGTGATTGTTACTTCCACGGAAGATGAAGGAAACATCATCAGGAAGGGACACACATATCTAGGGGAGGAAGATGTCTGGTTTTTTTTTTTTCCCTAAATATCTTGTTTTTTTTTTTTTTAATTTTTATTTATTTATGATAGTCACAGAGAGAGAGAGAGCGGCAGAGACACAAGCAGAGGGAGAAGCAGGCTCCATGCACCGGGAGCCCGATGTGGGATTCGATCCCGGGTCTCCAGGATCGCGCCCTGGGCCAAAGGCAGGCGCCAAACCGCTGAGCCACCCAGGGATCCCAATATCTTGTTATTGATAGTTTAATTCTATCAATGTTAGAGAATATGTTTATGATTTCAGTCTTTTTAGGTTTTTTTTTCTTTTTAGTTTTATTGAGACTCCTAATATAACCTGTATGCATATGATTTGCTTTGGTGAGTGTTCCACATTCACCTGAAAAGAATATGTATTCTGAAACATTGGGTGAATTTGTTCTGTAATAACAGGTTATGTGATTAATACAACTGTTGTTCACATCTGTGTCTTCATGGATCTTTTGTGTCTTTCAGGTTTTAAGTGTTGTTAAAATCTATTATGATTGTGCAATTATCTGTTTTTTAATTGTATCAATTTTGCTTCATGTTTTGAAGGCCTGTTACTAGGTTATGTCATGTCCTCCCTAATAAATTGACCACTTTATTCTTAAAAAAAAAAAAGCAGCCCATTCTTCTGCACTGTTCTTAGACTGCTTGACCCCTTGATACACAGAGAAAAGTGACTATGTAGATATGGACTAAAAACATGCTAGGTAGAGCAGAATAGTGGGATTTCTGCACTTGAAGCTACTAGCACTCTTACTATTCTCTCTCTCACCACTTAATATTTTATTATTAAAATAACCATCACACCTGTAAATCCAGGGAGACCTACACATTACAGAGCAGAGATAAGCAGCACTAACTACTCTGAAAATTAAAGCCATTTTCTTATCCTTATATACAAAGAACAACCATGGATCAGAAGGCATTGGAAGGATCCCTATGACTGCATACTTGCTACCTTGGAATTTTCTAACAAATAAATATTTCTCCTGGCATCCTTATTTAATATCATTGAATGGCATTTAATGTCATTTATTACTCATGTTTGATTAAAATCTGGTTCTTTGAGAACAGATGATCAGCCCTGTAGGTCTAACATCAGACTGTTAAGATTTTCAGAATAAGAAAATGAAGAGTAATGGAGGATAGTACATTTAAAAATTATATATTTTCCAAGAACTAAAGTAATACATGAGTAATCAGACTCAAATGGTCCACAGAAAGCTGAGGAGGATGAACTAGAAAACTCACTCCTGGACATTGCTTCATGATATTTCAGACCTCAAGTACAAAAAGAAAACTCTAGAAAATATTGAGAGAGAAACAAAACAACAGGCCACCCATCAAGAAATGCAAAATAGTTGACTTCAGACTGCTGGGCTTTTACCATACAGTTGGCACAATGTCTTCAACATTTCTGAGAGATGACTTTGAACCTAGTAATGTCAGCTAAACCATCAGGTGAGTATGAGAGCAGAATAAGACATTATCAGGCATTCAAGGATCAAAGTTCCCCTTCCATAGGCCCTTCCTGAGGAAGCTACTTGAGCAAAGTAAGAGTAAAAAGATATAATGGAACACACATGGAAACTTAAAAAATTTCTTAGTAACAGCTGTGCAGAAGAAGGTGGCTGATCTGACTTAGAATGAGAAGCTGTGAGGCTCTAAGAAAAAGGACTTCAAGGAAAAGAAGAGCATACATTCTACAATTAGACAGGGATGAAGAAATGAAGAATTAGAAACATCCCAAAACCTGCACAAAAGACTCAACTCAGTGATGAAGTGAGCTAAAATGAGGTATAATAGAAGCGATGAACAGCGAAGAAAGGGAAACTACTTGCCACAGACCTTGGGGCCATTTTTTTAGTAGTTAGCATTCACCAGAGGAGGTCAGTACATTCAACCAACAGAGGATCAAATGTAATCCCAGAGTAAATTTGGCCCTTCAGTGTATAAAATCCATGTGGACAAAATAGAGGACTTAAATATGGTTACCAATCATTTTATTTTATTTTATTTTTATTTTATTTTTTAAAATATTTTATTTATTTATTTAGGATAGTCACAGAGAGAGAGAGAGAGAGAGAGAGGCAGAGACACAGGCAGAGGGAGAAGCAGGCTCCATGCACCGGGAGCCTGACGTGGGATTCGATCCCGGGTCTCCAGGATCGCGCCCTGGGCCAAAGGCAGGCGCCAAACCGCTGCGCCACCGAGGGATCCCGGTTACCAATCATTTTAATACAAAAGTAGGACAACTCACAGAAGGTAGGAGAAACAGGGTGGAACCGTGGTAGGCAGGTCAGGGGTCCCAATACCCTTACATGTCAAGAGATACTATACAATTAATGGAACAAAAATATAGTTTTCAGTATATTATTTAAGGCTATAAATAAAACTCATAAAATAAAATATAATAAAAATAATTGGGTTGCCAGGGGTTGAGGTAGGGAATGCCTGCAAAGCAGCATGAGGGAACTTTATGGTGTGATACAAATATTCTGTATCTTTTTTTTTTTTTTTTTTTTGGTGCCAGTTATATGACTGTTTAGGTTTGTCATAGTTCACAGAACGATACACCAAAAAATGGTGAACTTCACTGCATGTAAATTATAACTCAGTAAGGCCAGCAAGGGGACAATGAGATCATATATGAACTAAATCCTCATCCATCTTAGTGGGGGAACTTAACAGGTAATATGTGAAGCTGATAAATCAACAAAAAGCAATTGATATAGGCATAGAATTAGCAAGGAAAATTACTACCACAAAAAACAGCTAAAAGTGCTGCACGAAAGCAACATTGGAGAAAGAGACTACTAGTCAGCTTTATAATCTTACTATTTACCTGTTTTACTTATTTATTGGCACCAGCATTTAAAAAAAATATGAGACATTTTTTAAAAATAAAAAAGCTTCCAGAGTAGCACAAAGAACTTCCATACACCCTTTACCCAATAACCTCCTTTATAGCAAAGGATCCAGTCCAGGCTCACGTTACACCCAGATGTTATGTCTCTTGAGTCTCACTCAATCACACTCAAGACAAGTCTTTTCTTTTCATGAGCTTGATGTCTTTGAGGATTACAGGCTGGTAATTTTGTTTTGTTCTTCAATTTGGGTTTGCCTAATGTTCCCCCACATTTAGACCCATGTTAAGTATTTTGGCCCAAATATCATTGAAGAGATGCTCTGTTCTGATTGTGTCCTAGTGAGTAGTACATGTGGTTGACTGCCATATTACTGCTGGTATTAACTAAAATAACATCTCCCAGATTTCGTACTGTAAAGTTGGATTTCTCCCTTTTATAATTAATAAGCATTTTGAGGTAGGATATTTTGAGACCCACTAAATCTTCAGAATGCTTTTTATCTGAATTGGTCATTACTATGGTTGCCAAATAGTAAATTTTTCTTTAGTGGATTCATAGATTCCTATTTATTCAGTGGATTATAATCTATTAGCATCATTATTGTTTTTTATTCTTAACTTGTTACTAAGTGTGGTCAGTGGGAGTCCCTTTTCTGGCTTCTGTATCATTCTGACATGCCCCTGTCATTCTTTGAGCATTTCCTTAGTTTCCAACATAATAGAATGTTCCAGGCTCATCTTGTTCTCCCCCTGCCTCAGACCTGGAAAAAGTCCCTCTTAGAAGAGGTTGGGATTCAGAAACCAAGCTTTGGGTATGCGGTGTGCTCTTTGCTACTAGAGTCTTGAAGCTGACAGGACCTCTCAATGGTCACAGCTAGGAAATATGTACATGTATATACATAAACATATAACATTTACACATATATCCTATATCTGAGTATATCAACAACCATGAGTTCATAGTGATAACTCCAATTCCATTCCAATACCAAAACTCACCTTAGCCTTTCTCTCTCTCTCTCTCTCTCTCTCTCTCTCTCTATATATATATATATATATATATATACACACATATCTGCCTCCTCTAAGAGTGAAAAATACTGGCTTTTGTTATCCTCAATATATTTACTTTTTTGTTTAATTCCTCTATCTGTATCCAGTCTTCTGAAGCTATTAGACTGCTACTCTACCTGCTATTCTGCCACTGCCAGAATCCTCCTTGGCCTGCATTATTTTGACTAAAAGTTTGAAAAGGAAAAATTAAATAGCCAAATACTATAAAAAGAACAAAAAAGTAAAATTTTGAGAATTTGTGTCAAGTAATATTCTTACTGCTCCAAAAATCAAGAGTAAACCCAGATCCATGGTTTCCCATTCCCCTCAACCACACCACAATTGTAATGTACTTCAAAGTTCGATCTGTTCTAGAAAAAAATGAGAAGTGCACAACTTAACTCTATTATTCCTCTAGTAATATCACATACTTCCTATAGTCTAAACACACACACACACACACACACACACACACAGGCTCCCCACTTGATGCTCTGGGCACTTGGTAACTTGAGTTTACCATACAGGGAAAGTCTTTACCTGAAATGTCACAGTAAACTGTCTGCTGGTAGAGCTTGGCTTCCAAAGGATTAAAATACACCGTAATTTCAGCTGATGAATTAGGCCAGATGTCACCTTCCTGAAAACCAGGAAAGAATCATTGAAAAATAATGTGATAAAAAGGTGCCTGAGTGTCTCAGTCAGTTAAGTATCTGACTCTTGATTTTGGCTCAGGCCATGATTTCAGGGTTGTAAGATTGAGCCCCAAGTCGGGCTCCACACTAGCGCAGAGTTCGCTTGAGATTCTCTCTCTCTCCCTCCCTCTCTGCTTCTTCCCCTGCTTGGACACACACTCTATAAACAAACAAACAAACAAACAAACAAATAAATAAATAAAATCTTTAAAAACAAAAAAATCCCAATGTGATGAAAAGAAGGCACTGCTTTTAAATGTTGCTATTATTTTACAACTTCAGGAAATTTAAAGGAAATATATTTACAACAAATAAAAGCACTATTTTACTCAACAGATAGTAAATTTATGCTATTTGCTAAGAGATGGTACAATTTGGAAATGAGCTTCAAAGATATTTTAAGTGAGTTCATGAATATAGAATTACTAAAGGATGTTTAGAACATTTTTAATATTTGAGTATTCAGTGGACATTCATTGTATGCCAACAGATGGCCAGCACTGGGCTGCAGAGATGAAGAAAGGTGTGGTCTGAGATTGCATGGAATGCACATCATAACAGGATGATAAATATGTATTTAAATATTTTATAATATGTGTGAGAGATGCGGCACCTCATATACATACAGGGTCCAGATGGGCTTACTCTTGAGGTGATAGCATGAAATACTCTATTCTGTGAAGACATAGCAATGGCCCAAGGCAAAACAATGTCCAGATCAAATATTGATTCTAATCTCTTGTGATATTTCTTGTTTTAATGCAAGCCACTCAAAAGTCATAGTAAAGAAACTGAGCTTTGAAATTATAATACAACATGCCACATATGAAAATCCCCTTGAGGTATTATTTGAAAAATATTTTTGTATTAACCATGTAACCTGGAACCTCTTCATTAATTTTTCAGGGCTATAAAAGATTAGTAGCACCTGCCTCAAAGGGTTTCCCACCTGAGGTCTGACAAAGTCATGCAGGTCACATGCTTTGCCCCATGCTTGGTACAGAGTAAGAGCTCATTAAATAACTGTTTAGTATAATTGATGCTATTTTTATGCCACCTAGAAAAAATAAGATGAAATTATTGAAAAAACTGGGGAAGAAAAAAGCATGTATTTTTCAATGATTTTTATAAGTAGACCAAGTAGGGCATAAGTGATAATCACATCCAAAGATCTACATTCCCCTGGTGGGTTTAGATACGCTTTGTTTGGGGGTGTAGAATGGACACAGATAACCATTTTATCTAAACCAACTGACTAAAGGAGCTACCTTGGATCCCAAGAAAACCTATGCTAGAAAGTCTCACCAGGACAGGAGGAAGTGGCCCTAAGGATATACTGGAAATCAGACAAGCTCAGTACTTGGGGGAAAATTCAAGCATCTTATAGTTTGGGGTGAGCCAGACCACTTTCAAAAGCATTATCCCAGCAAAAGAGTCCAAGGTCCATATGCAT
Source organism: Canis lupus dingo (assembly GCF_003254725.2). Classification (NCBI taxonomy): domain Eukaryota; kingdom Metazoa; phylum Chordata; class Mammalia; order Carnivora; family Canidae; genus Canis; species Canis lupus. The sequence continues at coordinate 77,134,396 of NC_064247.1, forward strand.
ACAAGAAGGCAACACACTTAAGTTCTATCCCAGAAGCATTCCGGGACACCCCATCTGATGATCATCTGATGATCAGAACTGGTAGGTTGGAAAATGGTAGGAAGACAACATTCCAGAGGTGACCAGAATCTCCCCAGAGAAGGGAGTACTGATGATTGGATGTGATACAGAAGAGGATCATCTGATACAGAGGCTCCCAGAGACTGAGAAGCCCTTCTGCTTCAGACGGAATCTGAGTCCATAGGGTTCAGCCTGAGTGAATGGGACCATGGGCTCAGTGCTTTCTTATCCTGGGCTGTGATGGTTTTACTGTGCTTGCAACATCTGTTAGTAAATTGTAGCTTTTACTGAGCCCTGGAAGAAAATTCAAGGACAAATCCTATCCTAAAACCCTCTCCTGGGCTTGTCGCAGGTAATGTGCATTTAGAGGACTATGTCTATCTATAAAAACAGAAGTGTGGTCATTCGGTTTCCTCTCACAGAGGGATGTTTCAATATTAGGTCATTTGAAGGAGTTAGGAACATGTAGAAGGACAGTTATTTTTCAGTTGGTATTAAAATAAAAGTGGAGCAAAAACTCCACTTTTCTATTTCTTTGGAGCAAAAACTCAACATAGCACTTCCTAGCAAGTCGAAGAAAATAAACCTCAGAAACAGGTGATCAGCCTAAGCTGACCCCACTTTCACTTACATTGCTCTGAAACATTTCATATTACTTCTCCAACCCTCCTGAGATTAGCTTCCATGTCACTTGAGTCTCCGAAAAAAATGTTCCCTTCATTATTGCTTGGTTTTAAAGTCTCTTTCTGGAAACCAAAACATTCAGAATTTTCCCTGGCCCACTCTACCATCAATATCCTTTCTTCTAAGTCCTCTAAAAGCAGCCTCATCACACAGAAACCCTGCTGTTCTGCTTGTCTTCCACATATGACCCCTCTCCCATTACTGTCTATTCTGTTCCAAATGAGAGATTGAGTCTATAGGATATGATCTGTAAGTGACCATGTTTTGTTTGCTGAAAATAATTGTCAAGCTGGCCTTCAGTAATGCTATAATTATGTTCCTTTGTGGTCTTATTATTTTGTCTTTATCCTCAGATCCATAGCTGCATTTCACTTATCAATCAAGTGGCCTTCTAGAAGGAATCAGCTTTGAATTGAATTGAGTTCAAATTGTACTTTGAATTTGGATCAACTTTTCAGGTCTAAAGCTAACTCTCACGTTGCAGCTTTTACTCAAATGTTAAATGTCTCTGGAAATGGAACTTCATGTCTCGTTCTAGAACAAGAACAACCAACCAAGTGACCTAATGGATATAGTTCCGAGACTTTCAGTAAGATGTCTATGAACACACTGCCACTAGTTCATAACAGGTGATTGACACCATCATGAGAAAAGTATCCTTTTAAAATTATCTTCCAAAAAAAACTTACATTGATGATGACTAAAGGGACTCTTTTAAAAATCTCCCTTGAAAATCCTTAAATGAAAAATATTTTAAAAATCATCTTCCTTCCCATCTATCACCCATCTCCTTCTCTCCCTCCTTTCTTTCCTACCTCCCTCCATAGTTGCCTCCCTCCCTCCCTTCCAATTTTAGTATATGTGCTGCCAAAGCGAGCACCCTCCCTCCCTTCCAATGAAGGATTATTTGTGAATTTTGCAAAATCAGAACCCAATGCAAGAACGGAGTTACATATAGGTTTAATCACTTCGTTTATCTGGAAAGTAGTTTACAGTATGACTCAATGCTTACACTGGTCACATAAAATAGTTGCATTTTAATCTCCAGCTTAAATTTAGAAGAGTGACTTAAACATTTGCTACTCAAATATTATACTTTCTAATCATACTCCCTAATCTGATGAGACTGAATCACATCTAACACTACATCATAATATTGGCAACCATTAACCCAGAGCTCATGTTCCCAGCACTGTGTTAAGTGCTGATACACATTATCTATCTTAAACTTTACAACCTTGTGAAGTATTATCCCCACTTTAAAGATGAGACAACCAAGGCAAACAGAAGTTAAGTATCTCACCCAAGACCACACCAACTGTTAAGTGGCAGAGCTAGGATTTTGGAATATATTTTTAATTTCCTGAACCCGCCTGCAATTATAAAAGGCCAGGCCTCACCTTTCTCACATTGTAAACAAAATGGCAGAAGATCTCTAAAAACACTACAACTGGTAATCAGGCTTAGATGAGGCCAGCATGACTTGGTGTTCCCATCTGGTGAACAAAGCAGGAGGCACTGTATGCTCATATGTTCAGGTACCTTGGAAGGTGACTGACTCACAGGGGGTTCTTTTGGATGATACAGTCAATATTAGTATGTTGCAGCTCTTGAGAAATGCACTGGAAGATCTTTATAAAGCTATCCTGGTTGGGTCGGGGTGCAGTCAGCTCAGAACAAGGTCAGTGAAAAACTATTTCAAAGCAGCTGTATAATGTGTGATGAATTCTATCATGTTCCACCAAAATGGAAAAAATCCTGACTACGTAAACAGATATTTTCAGTTGTGTTATCATATATAAGGAAAAATTTTAAAATTTCTCTTGAGGAAATAAAAAAATCTTTTTTTTTTTTTTTAGGGTTGCTGTTGTGGTTTGTTTTGTTTTGTTTTTTGAGAGAGAGAGAGAGAGGGAGAATGAGCAGTGGGGAAAGGCAAAGGGGGAGAGAGAGAGAAATAGAGAAGCAGACTCCCTTCTCAACACCCTCTCTTCCTGTCTTCTCAACAGGAAGTCTAATACGGGGCTCGATCCCAGGACCTGGAGATTGTGGCCTGAGCTGAAGGCAGAGGCCACCCAGAATGCCCCCCAAAATATCTTCTTAATAAAATTTCTATCAATCAATTAAAAAAAAGAAGCACTGATGAAAAACCACATCTGAGTCACCCCCTGAGATTGCTCTTCCAGAATCTGTCAGAGCAGTGAGAGAAATTACGGCTCCCCTCATAATCACTCAGGCCAAGCTGAAGTTGTCTTAAAGAGAAATAAGTGGGGGAGAAATGGAAGTTGATATATTAAAGGTAAACTTCCCTAATCATCCTTGAGAGAAGAGATTGAGTTGGCACATGACATATCAGGAGACTTTCTACTCCAATGTAATTCCTGGGACAAGACACTGATTTTAGTAATAGTTTTAGCAAAGTTTTTATTCTCAAAATAATGGCCAGTAAAGTTTCTAAGAGAGGGGTCTAAGATCTGGTCATCTGTCAGAGCAAGTTTCACTAAAGGTATGTCCTGTTTTCAGAGAGATACCCCAACCCACATGCACGGCAAATTCCACTGGGGTTTTCTAGGAGCTGAGGCAGTTGTGGGTGATGTTCATTCACATCCTTCTCTGCAGAGAAGAGATTAGTGTCTCTTTCAACACTGAAGGCTTTATTTATTAATTTATTAATTTATTAATTTATTTAATGAGCCATGAGGAGCTCTGCTGTTTCTAAGACTTCCTCCAGACCTCCCTCCACCTACAACGGTCCTCCAGTCCAATAGTGGATGTACCAGCACAACTGGAAGAGGTTTGCCTGAGTGCAAGGATGGGAGAGGATGAAGAATAATAAAGGGGGGGGGGGGCTGAAGGATGGAAAACTGTGCTGCCAGAAGAGCTGTGACTTGTCAAGGACAGTTTGCTCTCAGCAGATTCCTGTCCTCTTTTCTCCCTTCTGGTGTCCATTTCCGAGGAGTCAGCTCCCATATGTTTGCAATGTGACTCACGACTAATGGTACAAGAAGTGGAGGGGTTTGCAGTAAAAAGTTAGATCTTTCCTCTTTGGTAGCTATCTGGGCTTCCACCCAACCTGGTTCTGCTGAGCCTACATGCTATGCCGATTTGGGGAAAATAAAGCAAACTAAATTTGAGCTGTGCTTTCAGCCTGAATTGCTGAACCGCATGTTTTCTATGGGCTTAGATGACGACAAAGCATGGTTTACGATTACTTACATGGTAATAAAGAAATGATCAAGTTTCCCTCCCTTTTTGAGGCTTAGTTAAATTAAGCTAAAGCTTCCCTAGGGATATGGATGAAGTTTTCTTTGATGGAAAAGACATTTGCCAACAGAAGTAGAAATGTTTTCCCTGTTCCCTGATATCAGCAGTCAGTTAGGATCAGTTTGGGCAAATACCTTTTCATTCCCAGGCCTTTCTTTTTGAGAAAATATCAAGTGCTCAACATTCAGAAAATTGCTGCATCTTAAAAGTGCAACCTGAGCCAGTAGTACCAGAGTCCAGAAGCAAGGCTAGCACATCTGTGCTGTGATTTCTCAGAGGACTCCTGGACACCCATGGAAATTGAAAGCTTAATTCTCTTTTTGCCCTGTGATGTTCTTCTGCCTCGCGATTCTCAGATTTGTGGTTTTGTCTTTGAATCTCTCTCACTCATGGTACCCAAGAGACCTAAGCAGAGGATATAACATAATGAGTCTGTCAAAATTCTGTATAGCCAGAGTCCATCTAGTAAAATAGAATATTATATTTCTGAAAATACTCAATTCCACTTGCTTTTCTGGAAGGCACAAAACATGCATAATAGACTTAGTTTTGTCATTTTTTCCCCCAAAGTGGTGGAAAAAACTATACAGACGCAGATAGCCTGGGAAATAATCAGTATTCTATAGAACCCAGTAACTTCCCTACGGAAGGCATAAGTGGAAAATTTCAGGCTAATATTCTAAGACATTATCAAAAGAATTGACATGAGGAACTTGATATAAATAGTAGTATACACCACATGCACTAATGACTAGAATGACAATCATGGCTATCACTAGAATATCAATAAATTACCAAGTAAAGATTTAAAAAAAATCCTTCCAGCCTTCTATCCTGTATCTGCCCTGATGGTCACTCCGGGTCCTCATCTACCCCCCCCCCTTTTTTTTTTTTACCAGTGAACACCCTTCAGGTCTCTCAAAAGACAAATTACCACCTCTGCATTCTGAGGCCATATCAGTACCCAAGACATACTCCAGCATAACTCAAGGTTTGGATAACAAACTCTATGGCAATGTTATACAACAGGCATATTGAGAACAAAGTGAGGCAAGACAATGGAACTACCCAGTGGTCAAGTGGTGAACAGGTGGTAGAGGAGACTAGGAACTTGCAGTTCTAGAGTTTGGGTCAGCATTGAGTTAAACTACTTCTCACATGATCAAATTAATAAAATTTTACTAAATTCAAACTCATCACTACCTCTAGGCATTTAAGAGACAGCGACTGATTGGGATCTTAAAGCTACTTGTTTCAAATTATGGGAACAACATTCCCATAAAACATTCATTATGTGCGGAACACAGTAAGGGCTAAACTATCCTTGGTTTTAGGTGATGCATTGAAGAACCAAGATATTTAGATGTGTGTCAGAGAAAATAAGCATATAATTTCTTATTCTTTTTAAGATTTTATTTATTTATTCATGAGAGAATAAATAGAGAGAGAGGTAGAGACACAGGCAGAGGGAGAAGCAGACTCCATGCAGGGAGCCCCATGTGGTGGGACTCAATCCCGGGTCTCCAGGATCACATGTCTCCAGGATCATGTGGGGGAGCCGAAGGCAGTGCTAAACCACTGAGCCACCCAGGCTGCGGTCCTTTCTTATTTCTTTTCAGACTCTAAAGTAACAGGTATTTTTCAAGTTTACCTCATTTGAAGACAGTGTCCTTCCTTAGTGGATACAGAGGCTGAAGAGTCCATCAGAAAGCAAGGTGGTCTCTAAGCCCCTGCATCCACCTTTTATATTTATTTTTTTGGACAGGGTAACCATTAGCAATTGATTGTTAGATCAGAAGGTGACAACTGCTTGGTTTTAATCTTCCCTGATTCTACTGTGAACTCCACTTATATCAAGAAGCTAATTAAAAGGGATCACATCCTAATAAAAAAAAAATAATTGACGATGCATAGAAAGTAAATAGTGATGATGTGGCATAGCTGATCTAATACAGGAGTAAGATTCAGAAGAGTACTTCAGGAGAAAATGGTGATAAAGCTGCCAGAATAGGATAGAAAGACATGTAAGATACGCTGATGTGCTCTCAGCTGTGGTTCTCTTAGCCATCCTTCTCTGTGAATCTATAGCCTCTCCTCTCTCTGCAGGGACCCCAAAGGTGAGCATCTGGGGGCTGTCTAGGACTGTCCACAATTTTTCTAGTTTGCTCTGCTCTTACAATCTCCATCTTCTTTGCATGCCTTCAATGAAGATTTTTTTTTAAAGATTTTATTTATTTATTCACGAGAGACACACAGAGAGAGGCAGAGACACAGGCAGAGGGAGAAGCAGGCAGGACTTGATCCCAGGATGCAGGATCACAACCTGAGCTAAAGGCAGACACTCAAACACTAAGCCACCCAGGTGCCCTTAAAAAGAATATTCTTACACAAGAGATATTAATCCTAAAATCATAGACTGTGGAGCCAGACTGCTTGGGTCCAAATCTGACCTCTGCCAGTTACTAGGTCTGTGAATTTGAGCAAAGCTGCTTTAGCCTTCCTAGCCTTCAGTTTCTCCATCTGTAAAATAGGGGTGATAATAGTCACTTCCTCTTTTTAAGAGGATGAAATAAGTTAATATTTAAGTGATGTATCCAGAGCAGTGCCTGCCATGGTATACAGTTTGTAAATGCCAATTACTACTATAATGAATCCCTTTATGATAAAAACGATGCTCAAGTATTCAGCAGTCTCAAATTTAGACAAGAGGCAGAGGGAGAAGCAGGCTCCCCACAGGGAGCCCGATGCGAGACTCAATCCTGGGACTCTGGGATTACGCCCTGACCTGAAGGCAGACACACAACCACTGAGCCATGCAGGCATCCCAAGATTTCTATATAATACAAATCTTGCTTCCACTTCTGATTCTTCTCCTACATTATTTATTAGTAAAATTCCAAAACTTCCTGGACATCTATTATCATCTCAAATTCAACAGATTCAGAACCAGATTCATCATCATCAACTGACTTCCCTCCCTCCTTCCCTTTCCTTCCTTCTTTCCTTCCTTTCTCCCTCCCTCCCTCCTCTCTCCTTCCATCCTCCATTTATTGGCACTGCAGTAGACCTGGGGCATAGATAAGGCTAAGGCACTCCTTGACTTTAAGGAGCTCAGAGTTTGTTCCCAAATTGGAGAATCAAAATTTATGAGTCAAAAAGGATCTAAGTGTCCTACCTCAACATCCTAACTTTGTGTACAAGGTAACCAAAGCCAAGAGAGATCAAATGTCTTGTTTAAGGTAACATGTGCTATTGGCAAAGCCTGGAGTTAAACCCAAGATTCCTGATTTGATAATTTCCATCAAAAATGTCATAATTCTCCTAGCCACTCTAGTTCAGATCTGAGGAGACACGGGATTCCTTACCATGTCTTACCCTCAACAATGATTCAAAAGGCACTTTTATATCTTTCTTTTGAACATTTCTCACATTCCCCCATTTCCTTTGCTTTCCAACTACCAGCAGGCTGACCATCTAGGTTAGCATGACCTTCACACATTACCCTGAACTTGCCTGCAGAGATGTTCAGTCTCCCCGGTACTCGCGGCACTAGCACATGTCCCCTACCTGACCTGCACTACCCTCCCACCTCCAGTCCACCCTCCTCCAAATTGACCCACACATGGCTACCAAGATATTTCTAAAACACCTATACATGTCATGCTTCTGCTTCAATCCCTACAGTGAGGCTCCAATATACTGGACATGCTGTGTGGGAGAAGGGGTTGTGGTTATGGGGAAATACTGCTTGCACTCTATCCCCTGAAGAATCATTTCCTCTTGAACTAGTATTTCCCAAACTTATTTGACCACAGAACTTCCTTATTCCAAAGAACACACATTATCACCCCTCAGATCCAGTATTTGCAGAAACACATGTGGGAAGCAGTAGCCTACAGGCTAGAGTTCAACAGATTGGCCATGCAGGCCAGACTTCCTCTCTTCTCCTTCCCATCCTTCCATGACTGCTTGCTCCAGCAAAACTGGTTCATTCATTGCTATTGAATACTGTATATTCACAATTTCTCGAACTGGAGGTATTCTTCTTCCTTTCCACTTACCCTTCCTCCAAAATTCAGTTCAGGTCTCACCTCTTTATAAATCCCTTCCCAATTCTCTCATCCAAAACTACTGTAGCATTTATTTACTTGTACTAGAAAACCAAAATCTCAACAGTAGAAAATATGCATAGCTCACATTTCTATCAAGAAGCTAATGAAATGGCAAAATTTTGCCTATCAAATAACTTCAAATTAATTTATAAGGTAAGATTATATTCCATTCACAAGAAACACATTTCTATAAAACTATCAGGATCTTGAAGGAGGGGGAATAAAAGGAGATTTAACATCAATAAATAATTCACTATTACTGACACTGAGTTTGGCTGTTCTGACCAGAATAACTTTAGGAACATACTAGCTAAGTTCAATGCCTTCATTTTCATTTTGCAAAATTGTCAAGAACCAGCTAATGAATACTATCATGAGAAAAAAGTGAACAGTGCACAGAAAAAAACAAAATCATTACAGATGCCATAAATACCACTTATACTCTGAATATTATCCCCTTCCTGTTTCCAGTGACTTTTCACAGGATACAAACAAAATTAGTCTCATTATTTAAAAGATACCATTCTATATATCCTTATTTTAAAAATCTTTTCTTTCTAATGGTGAGAATATGCCTTGTGATAATAACACACAGTTTAGCTCCTATCTAAAATTCAAAAGCAAACATATTAAATGTCCATTTTAATACATATGTATCACTACAATCTCCATAAGAAGCTTCAAGTTATGGAAGAACTCATGAAGAGAAGGAGTGCTGAGGTAACCCTAGTCTACTTCCTCAATTGAAAATATACCAAAAATCACCTGTGGGCCTCCCACCTCCTCCTGGCCACCAATGTTTACCATTCTAGAGCCATTCATTCCCAAAAGGCTATAACAAACAGGACAGTAGTTATCGGCCTGGATCTACAATACTAGCCGGGATGAATCTTGGACTGCCGATACTCTGGACCTTACCAGTGTGTCTAACATTACCATGACTGATTGCTCCTTCTTGTCTCTGTCCAGCTCAGCCTTTGCTTGCTTAGACTTATAATGCCTTCCTAATGTTTTTTAACATCTTCTGGTTTGACCTATTATCACAGGGACCTGTCCTGTATTTCCAAGACTATATGTTCATCTTGTTTTAACCTCTTGCTGGTCTAGCCCATCATACCTGAAGATTCCTTTGCTCAGCTGTGCCCTGGACAGTCTTCTGAGGTGAGAGGAGATTTAGCCTCAAGCCATACATCCCAGATGAGATCTTTACTTCAAACAAACTGGTCCATTCATGGAGCCTTGAATTATCCCTGCCATACACATTCCCCATTTTGTTTTTCCAAAGCCTTGTCCTGTAAGACCTAGTTCAAGGCTCTGCTCCCAAGAAACCTTCCCTAATTTGGCTTATGGTAATCACCTCAACCTCTGAGCTAGCATACAGACTGTCTTCACCAGAGATTCATACAGCAGGTCTGCAAAACAATAGTCCCAAAGCATGTCTCCAAGGAGAAGGCTCTCTCTTGGAAATTATGATGTACATTATCATATTGAAAACTTAGGCTCTCTCTTGGAAATTATGATGTACATTATCATATTGAAAACTTAGACATCTTACAGCAAAGAAACTTTTCAAACAATATTGAACCCCCTGTTTCTTTTTCTTTCTTTTTTTTTTCTCTTTTTTTTTATTTTTTTTTCTTTTTTTTTTTTCTTTTTCTTTTTTAAGATTTATTCATGAGAGACATAGAAAGAGAGGCAGAGACATAGGCAGAGGGAGAGCAGGCTCCAGGACCCTGGGACCATAACCTGAGCCAAAGGCAGACACTCAACCACTGAGCTACCCAGGTGCTCCTGAATACCCTATTTCTGAAACTCATTTAGCTATGGAATCCCTTTTCTATCTTCCAACCTCCAAAAACAATTTGGAAGGGGTGCATGGGTGGCTCAGTCAGTTGGGCACCCGACTCTTGATTTCAGCTCAGGTCATGATCTCAGGGTCATGGGATCAAGTCCCACATGAGGCTCCATGCTCAGTGCAGAGTCTGTTTGATCCCCTTCTCCCTCCCCACTGCTTGTACTCTATCTCTCTCAATCTGTAGATTGAATAAGTGAATAAAATCTTTAAAAAACAACAATTTGGAAGTGCAGACATTAAGAAAAAAATGCACCCACAAGCCAGTGACATTTCCCACTAGTGATCCTGCATTCTAATGTGTCCATGTGCCATATCTTCTCTCCAAATGGTTTTAATAGTAACAATCCAACAGCTCTGATTAGCTTTGGGCTTTCTCAACTTTTATTTTTAGCAAGAAAGAAAGAAAGCGTGCATGAGCAGAGAGGGAGGGGCAAAAGGAGAGGGAGAAAGAGAATCTTAAACAGGCTTTATGCCCAGTGTGGAGCCCAATGCAGAGCCCAACACAAGGCTTGATGCAGGGCTGGATCTCACAATTGTGAGATCATGATCTGAGACAAAATCAAGAGTCAGACACCTAACTGACTGAGCCACCCAAGTACCTCAAGGCTTTTTCAACTTCTACTGCTATTTTTACTCTTATATCCCTGTATGCTTGATAGGTATAAGGTCATGCACAGTGCCTAGCACATAGTAAATATAGAAGATTCTAGCCACTTTCATTCTGAAGCAGTAGGGAATGTGGTCAAGAGCTAGGTCTGTGAAATTAGACCCACCCTGTTCTAAGTCTGGCTCCGCCCTTACCAGTGAGGTTGAGGACTATGTCTCTTTTGTTCACTCATGTCTTGTACAACACATAGTGCCTACTACAGGACATAGAGTTAATAAGTATTTATTGAGTTAATTAAGGACAAAGGAATTCTCAACTCGAGTTATTTTGCCCACCAGGGGGACATTTGTGATGGCTGGAGACAGTTTGGGCTGTCACAATTAGCATCTGTTGGGTAAAGGTCAGAGAGGCTATTAAACATCCTACAATGTACAGGACAAGGAATTATCTAGCTCCAAAGGTCAACAGTGCAGAGGCTGAGAAAACCTGCCCCAGAGTCAGATTGGTCAGGGATACATTTCTAAATATGGACCCTGCTTGGCTCGGAGCAAGTTACTGAATTTTTCTAAGTCATAATTTCCTCATCTATAGCATGCAGAACTGATAATATCTTATAAGGTTTTTTTTTTTTTTATCTTATGAGGTTGTTGTAAGATAACATAAACACAAATGAGATAAGTTGAGTAATGCACATGAGATGTTTAACACAGCAATTGCTGGGTAGAGAAAGTAAGATCTTTGAGCATTCTTACCATTAGCCTTCATTCACTGTCTCATAATGATATGAGGCTTTCAGCTTAAATCTTTATGTTCTCAGAATTCACTATCAATCCCAGAGTGAGTACTTTAATCAAAATAAGCCCTGCACCCCCACTTATGTTTACTGTATAATCAGATTTTATTTCCATGCTCACCAGGGGCTCAATGGTGAAAATGTTACTCAAGAAGAGCATGCTGTCTGCCTGAACCAGCCTCCTCTGATTCTCAAAGGTGCGGGAGAGAATGGAAAGACGTTCTCGGAGTGAAGGATCAATAATGCACTCTTCAAGAAACTCATCAGTCTCATTCTTTTCCTCTTTGCTCAGATCATCACAGACCCTGAAGAAAATACAGCAAATGTGAGACTCATTTTGGTACTCCCATGAATATTGTAAAGGGCTCCCCTCCAGTCCATCTGCCTGGAAATGGTCTCACCCTTCACCCTGGGGTGGTCCCTTTGTGCCCTATGTCGGTAACATACTGAGCTAAGTGACCTTGGACTTTAACCTCTCAGGACAGTTTGCTCATCATTATTCACTTGCTCTAACAAGCCCTCCTGGGCTTCCTGTTCTACTCAATGACCATTTGTTTACTCCTGAGCCGTTATGTATATTTAGTCAAATATTTTCTTTCAGATAATTATGTTTCCCAGACTGCTTTTTATATATTTAATATCTACCCTGCCTTTCACATGTGAAAAATTATTTTATTTCTTTTTAAACTTGCTTAGCTGTTAGTTACCTAGAGAACAGGCTCTGAAAGCAGCAAGGACTAGACTTGGATATTGATTTCTGCTACCATTTACTAGCTCTATGACTTTGGAGGTTACTGAATTCCTCCCAGCCTCAATGCCTTCATCTACACAATAGAGGTAATAGGAGCTCCTCCATCATAAAGATGTGTTGAGGATAAAACATCATCAAGGACCTGGTACAGTTCCTGGGACAGAACAGGTACTCAATAAATACCATTTTCTCCCCAGGGTCAACCATAGGCAACTACCAAGCTGTAAAGCTTATAAAATGCTCAAATCACACTTAAAGACACCTCCTTTTTTCTCTCCTTCTAGCTTTTAATATCATGATAAGTCAAAAAAGCAGCCTTCCCCCAACCCTCTCCTCATTGTCCTCACAAAACTGTGTTCACACTACTCCTAGTACGTGTTAGTTACTTCATCTGCACTTCGAAGACTAGATTTTATCTCTTTCCAGGACATAGAACCATTTTCCCAGCATCTTGCTGGTATTGCCAATGGAGTGCTCAGTAAGAACATGAGTCACTGAATTCCTGTCTCAGCCCCAACTACTTTCTAAACGACTTCAAGCAGACTGTATGTTCAGCAATGCCAAACAGCTCTTTTTAATAACTTTAGTATGCAGGGTCCCTTGGTCACAGAGCACAAAGAAGTCAAAGAAATGGGTTCAATGTGTTCTGGTCCCATGAAGAAAGCACCCTGTGCTTCCTTTCCATGGCTAGCTGGAAAGCAGTGCCCAAGGTAACCAGAACAGCAGTCCTTCTACACTGCTGGGCAGAGCTGGACAAATTAAAGAGAAATCAGTCCACAGAAAGAAAGGAAGTCACTTACTCCTGTGAGTGGATTTTATACCTACTTTTGGGAAAATATCCTGAAGAAACAGTCATGGATGTGAACAGTAACATAGCCAGAAAGATGTTTATCAAAGTGCTAGCAATAATACTAACAGATGTGGGTAAATTTGATAGGAGAGATCAAAGGATTGGTTAAACACATAATAGGAATCACAAACATTACATTTCTCTAGGGGGTTATAGTGTGGAAATAATACATCTTATATGGACCAAGGATGATAATGCTGCATGAACTGATGAGCATGATTTTACTCAAATCTTACAAGAAAAAACAAAAGAGAATAAAACAAAAATTCCCAAAAGGTCTTCTCCTACATTGCTATGACTTACGAGTCACTCACAGCCACATGATGTGAAGCGGGTCATAATGTATCATCCTCTTTGCCCTCTGATTAGAGAACTGGGCTGTGGCTGAGTCTAAGAAGGGAAAGTGAAACACTTTGAACTGAACTGTGAACTGAACTGAGTCCAGCAAGACTTCTATAAACCTCAGTCGATTGTTTGGCCATCTAGTCCTCCTGATACCTATTGTCTCCTATGTTCAGAGGTGCTTCTGTTTTACAGAGGAGGAAACCTCTCATCAGAGAACATAACAACACACTAGCCTTTTCTCTCAGTAAAACCATGGATTTAAGTCATTTTATAAATGGTCAGGCAACAAATACAGTCCAGCCTATGGACTACAATGAATGGGAAAGCCTTGTGTCTCAGTAATGAAACAGTAATGCTCCCTCATAATGAGGTGCTAGAGACCCTGTTCCTTGCAGCACCCCCAAGAAATGTAACTGGATGCTGAGGAGATTAAAAACTAAAAGCTTTGGCTTTCCAGAAAGAAATACTCTCATGTACACACTTGGCATGGAAAAGATGAAGTCATCCATCTTCAAATGGACCGTGTGAACCTGGACATCGAGCAACTTTGTAATGACTATTATAAACTGAAGACTAGGTCCTCCTTCCTGTTTACCAAGTACCACTCAAGTCTTCAGATTCCTCAGTGACCTTAGGGAAGAGATGAGGCCCCCAAACACAAGTAAGATTAAATTTATTATTAGCCAGGTGGTAAGCTCAAAGCCCAAATGAAATTGATCTATCCAGAGAAACATGTCCTTTCCTGCACCTGAATGTTGTGAAATAAATCCATGCTGACAACCTTGTGGAGGTTCCATTGAGGATTCTGAGAGTTCTTGTATAAAACAAATCTAGAATTAGAGCCAAATGCTACTGAAACAATGGCCATGACTTTCATGGAGAAATGGGGAGCAAAAATCCTCAAGAGCCCATGCCAAGTCTCTGAATCTAATAAATTGTGATAAGAATGAGTATGAAAGAATCTTGTAGGATGTTTTATAATCCCTTAGGACAAGAGAGAGGAAGTAGAGAGAGATGAATGCAGCTTCTATTTCTGAAGAGATTAATTTCTCTGCAAGTCCCAGAAAAAAAGTCAACAAAGAAAAAGACCCAAAAGATAATTTTTTTAAAGCTCCCTATATCTCATTCTGAAGGCTTTTAAAAAATGAAAAAATAAAAACAAAATTTTTCAAAGCCCAAAACTTCTTCTCAGGGGGAGTAACATCTTCATTGTCAGAGTCTAGAGCCTGGGATTAGCCTAAGGTTCTCAAATATGAACATATGTCCTAATGTTGGTACCAACATGTTTTGGTTTGGTAGGTAAAGAGGAAGTCATCCTTCTTGGAATGGAAATAATAATTGCCAGAAAGGAATAGGATTTCCTATTTTTGATTAGGGCTAGAATTCCTCCACAGGGAGAATAGATACCCAAGCCTTGACCCAAGTCACATCATAAAGAGGCTAGAGGAATGAGGTGACTGCGTGGCACAGTCAGTTCAGTGTCTGACTCTTAGTTTCAGCTCAGGTCATGATCTTGGGGTCCTGAGATTGAACTTCAAGTCGGACTCTGCTCTCAGTGTGGAGTCTGCCTGAGACTCTTTTCTCCCTCTCCCTCTGCCTCCCTACTCATTCTCTCTCTTTCTTTAAATAAATAAATAAATAAATAAATAAATAAATAAATAAATAAATAAATCTATCTTTAAGAAAAAAATAAGATTCTGATGGCCAGAAACCACAATGACTAGAATAGGGTCTTGAGGGTATCCATTAAAGTGATTAGCATTTTCAACATGCTCATTGAGCAACTTTTAGATCCTGTAAGATGAATGCCTTAGGACTACCTTTAAGCCATATTATAACTGGACAGCAGTGGGCAGACTCTTGAGTATCACCTAAAAATCTTCACTGAAGTCTTTTATTTTTATTTTTAATTTTTAAAGATTTATTTGTTCATGAGACACAGAGAGAGAGGCAGAGACATAGGCAGAGGGAGAAGCAGGCTCCATTCAGGGAGCCCAGTGTGGGACCCAATCCCGGATCCCAGGATCATGCCCTGATCCAAAGGCAGATGCTCAACTGCTGAGCCACCCAGGTGTCCCTACACTGAAGTTTTAAATTTTAGGTCCTTGGGGAGCTGAAAATGGAAACTTTTCCTCTCAAAGTGTACATGAGCCCATTTAGAACAGATCCTCTCTGCTCCAAGTTGAAGACCAAACTAAATGTTCAGGAAAGAGCAAACCTGTCTGTATTTGTCTTGCTTTTCAAGAGAATGGGCATTCCATGGTTAGTTATGTCCAGGACAAAAATTCATGACTAATAACATGAACTTCAATTTTAAAAATACATTAAAAAAGGGAAAGTTATGGCATGCTTGGGGATATATCAAGGAACAAGAAAGGCATAAGACGGAAAAGATATCCTCACCAAACAAGAAACTGGGCATAAATGGCCTATTTACCCTCTAACTCTATTTCCCCTCTTGCCCTGACCATCTGACCCTAGGAAAGGGGCAAGGAGAAGGTAAAGAACAGCATATTCAATAACCTCTTCACTTAAATCAACCAATACAGTTTGGAGAAACAGGAGTTGTGTTGCCATGTGTCACCAAAAGTGAAAATGGACGTATTCTTATTTGGTCATCTGAAGCCACTTTTCAAGTTCATTGTTTAATGGAGGAGCATCAATGATCAAAGTAGGCTTCCAATCACCATTATGAAAACGCTATTCCACATTATTCCTTTGCTACAAAAAATTTGCTAGAGGAACTAATAGAGCAAGAAAGATAGCAAAAGAAGGACAACACAAGAGAAAAGGAAGAATAAGCCTCAGGATGATATGAAAGAGATAAGGGGTATGAATACTGAGGGTAGTAAAGTAAAGGAAAAAAAGAAAGAATGTCCATTCATGCATAGTTAAAAATATATTCTCTATTCCTGGAACTCTGATAATAATTGGTTTAAGTTTTTCTTGAGTTTCACTGTTGAAATTGACTTCCTTAAACACTTTTTGGACATTGGCGTGGCATCAGTCATGTCTTATACATGTAGTCAAACGCACATAGCTGAAGGTAAAGCTGGCTTTCCTACTGATAGTGTATACCCATTCTCCCTAAAAGATTATGCCCACAGGCCAAGCAGGATATTGAAACACTATTTACTAGAGTTTCTTCATTTGTACCTGCTTTCCCATTTTATCTTTAAGCATGCCTGGACCATTTTGATTGTTGGTACACTCACGAAAGAGGGAATCAGGATAAATGAAGGAGTAGATGAGCAGTTTCCTCTTGCCTTTTTGAACCACTGGTATTTCTATACTATGAGGCAAACTGAAGTTTTTAGGCAGGAAAGACTTTTCTTTTCCCACTTTTTAAAGATGGCACAGTGGTAATCCAGTGATTAAAGCTCATTGTCTGAATGATAAAGCTTCTGGTCCACTGTGTCCTGCCATTGTCACAGCTCCTTCTGATTCAATTAGGGACAGCACACTGGGGGATTTCTGCCTGGTTTCCATGGACCTAAGATTTTTATTTTTATCACATACTAACTTGGTTTTAAACAAAGCTTTGAAGCTTCCCAGGGCTAATCTTTAATGAAAATGGAGAGGCAAATAAAAAAGGCTGAAATAAATTCCAATGAAAGCAGCAAAAGTGCTAATTCAGGGAGGGTAGAAGGAGATAAAAATGAAAATGGACTTTAAAAGAGGCAGGGATAGATTCAGTAAAAAGAAATATTCAAAATTTAACCATGATGAGATTAGTTTAAAAGGTTTGGTTTGCCACTTTATTAATTTTCTCCACTGCCTTAAGTACTTTAAAAAGTAGAAGATTAAAGATACCAACAAGAAATCATTATTAAATTATATGGTTAGCAGGGATTTAGCAATGCTACTAAAACTGAGAATATAAAAGCCATTATATCTAAGCTCTTCTTTTTCCTCATTCTTCATATTTTCTGGAAATATTTCCTCACTGAAAAAAAAAATCCACACTGATCTCAATCCAAGAGATTATTTTTAGAAACTATGAAATCTGACCAATCTGATTAGAGTTATGAAACAAAATACAGACCTGTAGGTTAATTTTGAGAGACTAGTGAAAAAGGATTTATTTGGTCTTTAAAATCCAGGAGTTTAGCTACTAATAAATTATAATCAGGTTAAGATTAACCGGGGATGGACAACATTGTGTTCCTCAATTCAAGTTCTTTAAATGAAAAAAAGGAACATCATACACCAGAACCAAGTTTATAAAAATCTGATCTTGAATTGGTTAAAAACTTACCACCAATGTCATAGATTTTTTCATAATAACTAAGCTTTATGTTCCTCCAAATTACAGCATATTGGTAGTTTTTCTTACAAACCTGCATTTTTCTCTGTCTTCCTCTTCCTGAGTAGCAAATATCTTCCACTGGAAATGGGCAATGATGTTGCTGCGGTTGTGAATTGTTACAGTACGCTGACTGGCCAGAGATATGTAGGTTTTCTCAATGAACAATGAATTCCGGTCCAGCCTTATATTCATGTCTATGGCAGCTCCATATAGAGATAAAAAGACTTTTTCACCTAGAAATCAACAAAGTGCAAATACCCCTTGAGATTTATTCTAAAATGAGCTACTAGCTCTTTTTTCCCCCAAGGTGAAGTTATAGCACAAGCATTAGACATTTTATTCTTTTTCTTCCCCCCTCATCAATCCGGAGATCAGACATGATCAGAAAACTTAAATATTATGTTTGGTGCAGTTATAGAGAATCAAACTATCTTATTTGGTCACTGTAAAAAAAACACATAAAATATGAACTGTTACAGTGGATGTTACAAGACCTTTTCTTCTTTGAAAATTTTTTAAAATTTTTATTTATTTATGAGAAAAAGAGAGAGAGCAAGCATGGGGAAGAGTAGAAGGAGAGAGACAACCAGACTCTGCATGAGTGTAGAGCCCAACAAGGGGCTCAATCTCAGGACCCTGGGATCATGAACTGAGCTGAAACCAAGAGTCAGATACCTAACCGACTGAGCCACCCAGGTGCCCCTTCATGGTAGTATTTTAAAATCCTACAGCCGGACTATGAGGGCACCATGAGTTCTAGAATTATAACCACATGTCTCATCTTTATCCCAAGCATGAGCTGGAATTTTGATTCTTAAAGTAGCTGTACAAGTATATCTAAGAAGAGCTGTTCAGGATGCAGGGATCTAAGTCCAACCAAAGGGGATCAGAAAGAAAGAATTAATAACTTCATTAGTAAAACAAACAAACAAACAAACAAAAAACCTCAACAAACAACTATTTAAAAAGAATCACTTCCTTAAGCAACAACAATTAAAACAATGAAACACACACACTATATCTAGGTAGTAGTTACATAGAAAACAAAATAGAAAGACCAAAGTTATGTTTAAATTTTTAAATGTTTAATGTTAAGAACACCTTTATTCAGCATACTACTTTAAGTTCCTGACTTCATTCAAGATCCACCAATTCCCTTGATTCTAAGTAGCATAACACATGAGCTCCTTAGCTCCCAAGAAGATACAAACTTATAAACTATGTTCTATCTGATCTCTGCAATGTCACAGCTGGTGCCTCACTCTGATATCAGAGTAGAAAAAGGAAATACTTAAATACCATGAATGTCCTGTTGATCTGTGCTGCTATAATTTTAATGAGAACCCAGAAAGCATAAGCGCTATGCCTTATTTTTTAGCACATATTTCTGCTTCATTCACCATTATATTAACCAAGCAGACACTTAGTAAATAACACCTTACACAGAGCAAACATCCTTTATACTCTAACACTTTGAACACAGCAAAACTTTCTCCAAAGTGTAAAGAAACAGTATCTAGGCATTTGACTCTAAAATTTAAACTTTAAAAATGAATAAAGTAAAATTTTCAAATTATAAAAGCATATACTGTGAAAATAAAATGTCTTCTTCTCTTCATTCAATCCTACAACAGCTTTTCAAAGGTATGAGTTGTTAATATTTTCATGTATCCCTTCCCAAATAAGGGTATGCACTCTTGCCAACTTTTAAACTTTCTAATGAGCTAAATTTAATAATATGATAAGTGAAAAAAATCATTGTTTTAATTTGCATAGTCTTAATTTGGGATGATGTTGAACATCTTTTCATTGATTAAAGACTTTTTTTCTCTGAGATGGTTATTATAGCATTGGTCATTTTCCTTTTGAGAAGTTTACCTTTTGCTTATTGATTTGTGACATTTTTTTGATATTAAAAAATTAGCTCTTTGTCATATATGTTGCATATTTTTCCCTTGTTAGATATTTGGATTTCTTTATGACTTTTTTCTGAATAAGTCTTTTTTTTTCTTAGTCTTTATGCAGTCTATTTTAATTCTTTTCCTTATGGCCTTTAAAAATAAGTTTATATTTTTTAAAATTACATTTTTAACCTCATCTTGCACCTTCTCTTTAAAAGTAGTTCTTTTCTTAAAGAAACTAAGGAGACCATAAATAGGTCTGGTTCAATAAACACATGAGCCCCTTGGCTCTTAATAGGTCTGTTAAAATGAGACATAGGTGATTTTCTTTTTCTAGCAGTGATAAGGTAGGTTATGTTAATAGACTTTCCTGCTAAAATAACCTTAAAATCTGGACAAACATCTTAAAGTCACTTGAGAACCATGGTGATAGTAACAATAAAATAAGTAGCAAATGAATAAAATATTTAAGTGTTCAATATTAAACCACAAAAGTAGAACAACACATAAGAAAATTTCCTTGTAACTTTTGAGGGGAAAGTTTTCTAACTATGTCCCAATATCCAGATTCCTCTAAAAAGTATTAAGAATTTTGATTACATAAAAATGAAAAAAGAAATTTTGGGGTGCCTGAGTGGCTCAGTTGGCTAATGTCCAAACTCTTGATCTCAGCTCAGGTCTTGATCTCAGGGTTGTGAGTTCAGACCCCACATTGGGCTCCACACTGGGGGAACCTACTGTAAATAAAAGGAAAAAGAAATATTGGAGGTACAAAAATTTAAATAAAAACAAAAGAACAAGTGGTTAAAATATTTGCAACTCAATCCCCAAACATGTAAATAAGTCTTAGAAATCAATAAGACAATCCAGTACAAGATTGGGATAGAGTTGCAAAAAAAGAAATATACAGGTCCCCCATATGTATCAAAAGATGCTCAACTTCACTCCTAGTAAGTGATACCACTTTCCCCAAACATATTGGGTAGAACAAAAGTTTGAGAACTTTTGAGAACTCCTAGTAAGTGATACCACTTTCCCCCAACACATTGGGTAGAACAAAAGTTTGAGAATATAATCTGTTGTCAAGACTGTAGGGAGAAGGCACTCTTATACATTGCCATGGGAATACAAAATGGTACCATTCTTCCTCACTCAATGGAGTGAATTTGGTGACACAGATTAAAATATACATCAAAAAATAAAAATAAAACAAAATAAATATCTATCAAGCTTACAAAACAACTTACCCTCTGGCCTACTTCCAGGAAAATATCCTATAGATGAGTTAGAACAAGATCAAGAGTATTCATTACAGCATTGTCCTTAATAACTACAGAGTAGAAACAGCCACCAAATACCTAAATAATTTGTGCTACACCTAAAAGTGGAATGCCATGCAGGTATAAAAGTACAGAGTGATATGGAAAGATCTCCAGGATATATGATTAAGTGGAAAAAGTAAGGTTTAGAACTATTCATATAGTATGCTATTTTTATATAGGGAAGGAAAATAAAAATATGCATTCATGTTTGCATCTATGTACATAAAAACACTGGAATAAAATAAGAGCCGGGGGAGGGTGGTAAATGAGGTAAAGTAGAAATGACACCTCTCAATGTACACTTTTAATATATTGCTTTAATTTTTGAACACATGAATATGTTACTCATCCAAAAAATTTTTTAAGTGGGTTTCCAACCAGTGCATTTAATTTTCTATTCATTTTTTATAGATTTTATTTATTTATTTGACAGAGAGTGAGAGAGCACAAGCAGCAAGAGTGGGAATGGGAGAAGCAGAATCCCAGCTAAGTAGGGAGCCTGATGTGGAGCTCAATCCCAGCACCCTGGGCTCATGACCTGAGCAGAAGGAAGGCAGACAACCAACTAAGCCACCCAGGCACCTCACTTATCCAAAACTTTAATATAAAGAAGGATGATAGGGTCTTCAGGAAATATGTAAAGCTGCCAGATAGCACTAGTAATGAGAGAAATATAAAATAAAATACCATTTCATAACCATCAGATTAAGAAAAATCAAATAGTTTGGCAATACTGTTTTGGCACTATATTAAGGATGTAGAAAAACAAGAATTTCCATATACTGCTGATGAGGCTACAAATTGGTGCAACCACTTGACTAACCAATTTAGTTTCCAATAAAGCTCAAGATACACTTGTCCTATAACTCTGCTGTTGCACTTCTTAAAGAAAATCTCATACAGCTGCACAAGACATATACAGAGATACTCATTGTGGCATTGTTTGTAATAGCAGAGAACTAGGGAAAACATCCTAATATTGGATAGGAGAATAGATAGATTGTAGCATGTTCACATGCTGGAGTGCACTACATTAGTTAAAATGAATCAGAGCTGTATGGATCTATGTGTTTAGATCTTTAAAACATAATGTTAAATGAAAATATCAAGTTGAGAAACAGTAAATAGGGATCCCTGGGTGGCGCAGCGGTTTGGCGCCTGCCTTTGGCCCAGGGCGCGATCCTGGAGACCCGGGATCGAATCCCACGTCGGGCTCCCGGTGCATGGAGCCTGCTTCTCCCTCTGCCTGTGTCTCTGCCTCTCTCTCTCTCTGTATGACTATCATAAATAAACAAAAATAAATTAAAAAAAAAAGAGAAACAGTAAATACTGTAATATCATTTATGTGAAGTTTAAAACTACTTGAGAAGAGTGCCTAAGTGGCTCAGTCAGTTAAGCAGCTAACTCTTGGTTTTGGCTCAGGTCACAATTTCAGTGTCATGAGATTAAATCCCATGTAAGGCTCTGTGCTCAGTGTAGAGTCGACTTGTCCCACTCCCTCCCTCTCTGCTACTCTCATCACACGCTCTCTCTCTCTCTCAAATAAATAAAATCTTTAAAAAAACTACTTGAAGCAATAACATGTTATTTATGGATAAATATATAAAAATAGCATAAAAATGTACCCTATACAGCTCCTCTGAGGACCAAGCCAAGGGAATTAGAACAGGATAAAGTAATGAGATGACTTCAAATCTGTAACCAGTTTAGATATCCATAAAATAAAACATCTGAAAAAAATGTGTATAGTAAAATGTTGAGATGTGTTAAATATGATGGTTGTTGATTATATTATTTGTGTAGTGGTTATTTGAAGTATTTCATCACTTAAAAGTCTAATCAAGGAAAAAGATATCCAAGGGCTTAATTATTTCATACAAATCTCAGGGTCAGAGGGACTAATGTCATCAATTTTAGTTGCTCACTGCAAAACTGTTCCTTCCAGAAATATAGCAAAAGCCATTATACTCTTTTTAAAAACCATCTAATATTGATTTTTTTCAATCCATCTTCCAAAAATCATCAGATCTACGCAGTACAGGAAGCAATAACTCTTGTCTCCATAGCTTTAGGGACTTGACTTGCTTTGTACACCCACTTTCCTGAAGATAGCCCTAAAAAGTGTTCCCAAACCCTAGCTACTTAGAAAACTGGTAGGATGAAGGGATGTTATACCTGTCAGAATGAACAAAGTTACTGTTCCCCAGCATTGGTATTTTTGTGTCTCATTGGAGTGCCTGTTCTCACTCGGCTTCCTATTTGGTTTCTGGGGTTGAATGTTGCAATCATTGTAGATGAGGTTAGCCATCGTCATTTATTATGTCCTAGTAAAAATATGTTTTGTGGAAGTATCATTACCTCTTGCTAGTTTTGCTACTATCAGTCAAGCAAAAATGTATATGGACAAAACTGAGTTTACAAAAAAAATATGAAGCTACCCATATACACAATACACTTCATACTGTGGTTTCAGCACTTTCAGACAAGAGAGGGCAATAAATAAAATATATGAGTGGAGCCACAGATTCTCTACGAACTAGCAAATTGATGGAAAGAGTATTTCTCATCTCTTATTCACTATAGGCTCAAATTCACCATGCAAGTGAATTGCTGAATCAAACTTCTTCAGAAGTGCTCTTTCTTTGAAGGGTTCAAGAAGTAACCTACAAGACTTAACTGAGCTTACCCAGCACATGAGTGGCAATGTCACAGTCAGTATTCTTCCTCTACATGAAAAACAGTGTAGGATTACAGAATGTATGCTGGCCTCAGAGGACATCCAAGACCTGGGTTCAAGTTCCAGCTTTACTTAGGGGTACAGTCATTCAATTCCTCTGGGCTACAGCTTACTTATCTCTAAAATTAAAGGAGTTACATAAACACAGAGAACAATCTGGTAGTTGCAAGGGAGGGGGAGTGAAGTAAGTGAAGGGTATTAAGAGGTACAAACTCAGTTTTAAAATAAGTCACAGGAATGAAAAGTACAGCATAGGGAATATAGTCAATGATACTGTAATGATTTTGTATGGTGACAGATGGCAACTATACTTATCAGTGGTGCACATTTTGTGATGTATATAAATGCCCAATCACTATGTTGTATACCTGAAACTGATACAACATGGTGTGTCAACTATACATCAAAAGTTTCTAAAAATAAAATAAAATAAATGGAGTTAGGAGATGTCCTCTAATGTTCCTTTAAATACAAACACCTAATGACTTGAGTCTTCACTTGCTATGTAATTTAAAGAAAGCTCATTCCACTCTCCTAAACAATCCCTGACCGTCCGTTTGTCCAAGCTTCTGCTATTCCCTACTCTAAGCTATGGAATAAGAAATGAAGAAAAGAAAATTTGGTCAAGGAATGTTTCCATTGCCTCTGAAACCTCGTGAAAACATTTACTCTTTTACCATAACTATGTTTTGCTAGGTTTTCCAATTAAAACAGCACACACTTATAATTAATTATAACAATCACACAATTGAAACAAAGCTTATGCAGATGAGTCTGCACAGGTATATCCAGATACATATTATTTAGTAGTTTCAACTATAAAGTAACATATTGAACTCAATTACTTACTATGTTCTATTTTGGTATTCCTTTATTGGCCTTTAGTAGAAAAAAAAGAACTTCTCTATGGTTTATTAGAGTACAATATATAAATGACTATAAAGCTGTCCTGTGAAATACTAATATTATGATTACTTGTATCTTTAATAATAATTCATCATCGTGCCTTTGTGGGAAAAGAACCTATTTGCCAACTTCTGACTCCTGAATTGAAATATCTCCTTTTCAGTAAGAGACATAATACTTAAAAAATGCTGAGTAAGTGCATCAGCTCTATTTCCTGATTATGCCAGTGGTTAATGTCACCTCTAAGGTGACAGCAACCTCACCAGCCATTGAATAAAGAACACTTCTATGTTCCTACTTCTAGGGTTCATTTAAGTAACCAAAGGTTTAATAAGAATGTCTTTTTTCTTAAAGTCTATTCTAAATACTAATATCTCCTTGAACCCTTAGATTATATAGTTTCTCAATACTCAGTTGAAAAGTGTAAAACATAAGCAATTAACCATTTATTTGTCTTTTAACAGTCAAATAATATTTTCACACCTCAGTTTTATTGAAATGATAGAATTATTTAACTCATTTGTTTTGTTTCTATTTTTGTTTTATTTTGTTGTTAAGAAAGTAGTCTTGAGTAATTGTGTTCCTAATCTTTTTTGGAGGAATTAGTTTGTAAAAGGAATCAAGTTACTTTAGTCCTTCTGTTTTGGACTATAATAAAAAGGTAACTAAATTATTTCTGGGGTAGAATCAATTCCCTAAACAAACTTAGTTTCACCTCAGAAAGGCATCCTTAGGAGAAAGGAGGGAAGAGTTTTGGTTCAAGTAAACGTTGATGAGTAAAATATTAGATATTGGTGAAATTTACACTCAAGTTCCTTAATTACTAGAACACTGGTTCAAACCCTGGTTGATGAAAAAGAAAAATCTCTTTGCTGCATTTATTAAGGATTTATAACCAATGGAGAACCAGCTACTGAAGGGCATAAATACAACTGTTAGAATTGTGATTGAGTACTTCCCACTGAGGATTATCAATGCTCCTCCTTCTGGAACATTGTTTGAGGACATGTGAAAAAAAAACATGCTAACTTTCCCTCCTCAAATCAATTCATACTTCAAACAGCTGCAGAAAGTTCAATCAGATCCTTATTTAGTGAAATGAGAAAGCAATGATCATGGCTGTTTGGAAAAGCTCCATGATTAATTGTGTTTAAACAGTCATTACTGTTTTTCACTAATGAAAGGTTATAGGTTCCGGTCATTGATAACCCACAATACAGATGAAAGCATATTCTTATCAGCAGTTCATTTCATGTAAAGAAGAATGCTACAAGATAGTTTACCTCTATCTGCATCTTTAGAAAATGACTTTGTGAACCAAAGTTGACACTAGAATCTCAAAGTGTGGAAATCGACTTTGCCATGGGGATTAAATTTTAATACACAATTATTTGTTTCCTTTAGCACAGGACTATAAATGTAAGTACGGGTATCAATTCAAATACTTAGCGAAAAGTTAAAATCTAGATTGAAGGCCATTGGGAGAAAGCAGCTGCATTTACTTCGTTAATCAACGTAAAAATGTTTAGGTAATAATATGAGAGACTAGGGAGATGATCCACTCTGATGGAAAAAGCACTGCACGGGAGATTAGAGTCTGAGCCTGGGTTATAATTATGCTTGTGCTACTTGAGCAACCTTGGGCAAGACACTTAATTTCTTACAGCTTCAGTTTTTCATCTGTAAAATCTAAGGACTAGATTTGGTTATTAGTTAAGTCTTCTGTCAAGCTTTGATTCTACTGATCTATGAGCACTCTAAGATGTTGGCCTTAAAACCCAAACAAATAATATTTTTAATATTATACCATCACCCTGTGTGCTTGTTCATTTATAAATCATACTATATACTACTCTTATGTCAAATATATTAAAAATATGACCCAAAATATTTAAAA
The DNA here is from genome assembly GCF_003254725.2 of Canis lupus dingo. NCBI lineage: Eukaryota > Metazoa > Chordata > Mammalia > Carnivora > Canidae > Canis > Canis lupus. Next base: position 77,160,786 of record NC_064247.1, read on the forward strand.
GAATGAACTAAAAATGAATATTTTAAAGATATTTTGGAATGTTTATCAATAATTAATGTTTACCAAAAAAAGGATCAACTATGTTTCATTTTTTTTTAACTCCTGATTTAAAACACCTTTTGATAAAGTAATCCAAATATAATTCTAAGGCCACATTTTTTTCCAAGACTTAATTTTAGGGGCTGACATAAATGAAAATGATACTTCACAAAGATATAGAGATCCAGATGAAAGAAATCATTGACCAAATTTATTAACACTCATATTTTTCACTTTCATCCACTATCAACACTAACAACACAAAGGCTTTTGTTGAAATTCAAGGAAGGAAGGAAGACACAAGTTATCAATAATGAAAGAAAAAATTCACTATAGATGCTACAGACATTACAAAGTTTGGGGTTATTATGACAATTTTATGCCAATAAATTTAAAATTTTAGATTAAATTGAAAAATTCCTTGAAAGTTTACCAAAAATTACATAAGAAAAAAATAGAAACACCTCAGTAGAACTAAATATACTAAATAAACTGAATAACTAAAAACCTCCAAAAAGGCTCAGGCCCAGATAGCTTAAAAAGTGAACTTTTCAAGCACTTAAAGAAGAAATAACATGCATATTAGAAATGACAACCCTTCCAGAGAATTAAAAAGTAGAATAATTCCCAACTTGTTTTATGAGACCAATTTGTTTTCTCAGATGAAAGACAAAGCCATTACATGAATAGGTGAAATAATGTATGATCATCTCAACAAATGCAGAAGTAATGGATAGAAGCCAACACTCATTCATAATTAAAGGTCTTAGAAACCTAGAGATAGAAGGGAATTTTCTTAATTCAATAGATAGTGTCCATTAAAAACATTATGCTAAGTGTGTGATTCTGGGGTCCAGGGACTGAGTCCTACATCAGGCTCCCTGAAGGGAGCCTGCTTCTCCCTCTGCCTATGTCTCTGCCTCTCTCTGTGTGTCTCTCATGAATAAATAAAAATAAAATCTTTAAAAATAATAAATAAATAAATAAATAAAATAAAAAATTATACTAAATCGTGAAACACTGAGAACTTCCCCTCTGAGACTAAAAACAGAGAAGGATGCTTGCCATCATCATTTCCATTGAATGATGTCCTAAAGGCCTAGCTGTGCAAGAAACAATAAGAAATAAAACGCTTAAGGTTTGAAAAGGAATAAAACTTCCATTATTTACAGATGACCTGACTGTATATATATAAAATCCAAAATCATTTACAGATAAACTAGGAGTCAAAAAGTTAAGTTGTCAAAGTTGAAGATATAAAAGCAATGTACAAAATTCAACTTCTTTTTAATATACACCCCAAAATTTAGAAAATAAAGTTAAAAGAAAAATACCACACTGGTTATAAAGGAAATGATAAACTGTACTTCATCAAAATTAAATTATTTTGCTAATAAAAAGGTACTAGTAAAAAAATTAGAAAGACAATCCAGTGTAAGAAGATATTTTTAATGATTATTTCTGAAAGACTTGTATTGAGAATATATAAAAAACTATGAGTCAATAACAAAAGAACAAACAATCCCCTAAAGAATAGGCAAAAAAAATCTGAATACACACAAGAGTAGAAGACATAAAAATGGTCTAGAGCACATGAAAAGATACTCAACATTATTAGTCATTAGAGAAATGCCAATTAAAAACAAAATATATAGGCTTTTGTTGATATTTGGCTAATAACTTTATAACCAGTATGATGACTAAAATTAGAAAACTGACAATGACCCTGAGTTGATGAGGATGTGGATCATCCACCGCTGTAGGAGGAGGTGGCGGTATGTAAAATGCTTTAACTATTTCAGAAAACTATTTCAAAATTTCTCAGAAAGTTAAGCATATACCTTCTCGATGACCCAGAATCTTACTCCTAAACACTTATCTGAGAGAAATAAAAACATATTCACACATACACACAACTTGTACAAGATGGTTATTCAAGCTTTATTCATAATAGTCCCAAACTTCAAACAATGAAACGCCAGGACACCTGCACCCCGATGTTTCTAGCAGCAATGTCCACAATAGCCAAACTGTGGAAGGAGCCTCGGTGTCCATCGAAAGATGAGTGGATAAAGAAGATGTGGTCTATGTATGCAATGGAATATTACTCAGCCATTAGAAACGACAAATACCCATCATTTGCTTCAACGTGGATGGAACTGGAGGGTATTATGCTGAGTGAAGTAAGTCAGTCGGAGAAGGACAAACATTATATGTTCTCATTCATTTGGGGAATATAAATAATAGTGAAAGGGAATATAAGGGAAAGGAGAAGAAATGTGTGGGAAATATCAGAAAGGGAGACAGAACATAAAGACTCCTAACTCTGGAAAACGAACTAGGGGTGGTGGAAGGGGAGGAGGGCGGGGGGTGGGGGTGAGTGGGTGATGGGCACTAAGGGGGGTACTTGATGGGATGAGCACTGGGTGTTATTCTGTATGTTGGTAAATTGAACACCAATAAAAAATAAATTTATTTAAAAAATAAATAAAGTTACATTAACAGGAGAATGAATGAACCATGTATAATCATACACTGGAATACTGCTCAGGAGTAAAAAAGGGAATTTGATACACAGAACATGAATACATCTCCAAAACATGATGTTGAGTGAAAGAAACCAGACACAAAATAGTGTGTACTGTATGAGCACATTTATTTGAAGTCCAAGAACAAGCAGCACTAATATAGAATGATAGAATTTAGAATGTCTAGGATGGGGATGGAAGGATAACTGGAAAGGTCATGAGGGGACACTCTAAAGCTGTGGATGTTCTCTATCCTACATGGAGTGGTCGTTCCACAGATCTTGACAAAACTCATCAAACTGTAATTGAAGATCTGTGCATTTCATTGTATCTATAACTCAATAAAAAAGTAATTAAAAGTTACAGAATAAATATATAGCTAATAAACATAAAAAATAATGAATATAAAGGAATAAATCTAACTACAGTGTTTAAGACGTCTACCCAGACAATTACTGCTGAGAGAAACTAGAGAAAACCTAAGTACATGGAGGGATAAACTGTGTTTATACTCTGCTACACAGGATTCTAAAATAGTAGGAAAGGATGAATTACTCTAAATAATGCTGAATGACATGAAAAAAGATATAAATTTGAGTCAGTTTTAAGCAGCAAATTAAACTGAAGATTAAAATAACTAAAATAGCTGATAAAATATTTTTAAACTACTTTAAAATTCATCACTAACTCTATCAAAAAATAAGAATATCAAAGTGAAGTTAAGAATTGCAGAAATTATTATAGTACCAAGACTGTCCTTTGTCCTAATGGCTTTTGTTAACACTTGAACTTCTGCTTTAATTACTGAATTGTATACAATTGACAGGAGATGAAGTCTAGGGCCTGCCCAACTCTATCAAAAAATAAGAATATCAAAGTGAAGTTAAGAATTGCAGAAATTATTATAGTACCAAGACTGTCCTTTGTCCTAATGGCTTTTGTTAACACTTGAACTTCTGCTTTAATTACTGAATTGTATACAAATGACAGGAGATGAAGTCTAGGGCCTACAGTAAAAGTGATGCTAAGTCCAAAAGTTACAAAACATGAAAGAGCTTAAAATATGATGAGGTTCAGGACACACTCTCCCAAAATATGGCACACCTTGGCATATTGAATATTTCAAGTTGAAGGAATCTGAGAAACAGTAAGAAAGGATTTTCTTACCTTCTACCAAAGCACTATAAAACCTTCATTTAAAAAGTTCCAGCTATAATTAGATGGAAGGAGCACCCTTGTCTTCAAAGACAGAGGGACACTGAGAAGAATCTGAATGAACAGGACTTTCTGTTTTCCCAAGTTTACTACACTTAGCTCACACCCTTTTTGGTCCTAACACATTTTCCCACAACTCTCTACTCTTCATCAAACTGAGCAAAAACAATTCAGATTTAATCACTCCTCCAGGTCTTCATTTCCTTTTGAAAGCTCCCATGCTTACAGAAGGGAAAGGACAGGACTTCATAAAAATCTGCTTTTGCTCCTTATCCCACTTTCTATTCTTGCCAGGACCTGCACCCTACTTCACACATGCCTCAGAATGTCCACCTTGTAAGGGACAAGGAGTTAATGATTTCTCTAGAATACATAACATCTAAGGAAGAACCAGGTAACAGTGACCTGAGGAAGCCATCATATGCTCATTCCAGACCAAGGCTCTAGACATGTCAATGCCAAGGCCCCTGGCTCCAAGGAATAATACTTGGGCCTTGGCCATTGTTCAGATGAATTCCTGGGTGTCTGAAGGGACATGTATACCAGGCCCCAAACAAAGACAAGACTCCCTCTTTTCCTTTCTGAGTCTCCCAGAAGCTCCACCTGTATCTGTTCTCTCCGTATCTTCAATAAACTCTGCTCTCACTTCCTGCAGGCTCATATTTGATTTCCAACCTATGTGAAGCCAAGGACTCCCTTGGCTACTCCTGCGGGACCCCTTTGAGTCTTCAGATTTGGCTTGCCTGCATCAAAGGAGAACTTACAATAAATCATTTTTGTATGTTTTTCTCTTCTTAATCTGTCTTTTACTACAGTGGCCCCCACCAAAAGCCTAGAAGAGTGGAGGAAAAATATATTATTCCTCCTCTACAGATATTGTGGTTGAAAACCATCAGAAATAATAAACAGCAAAGTAAATAAAAAAGCAGATTTAATATATATCTAAATGCTCAGAAATAGAATGAAAATAACAATGTTTAATATATTTAAGAAATAAAAGGGAAACTTGAAAAATAAAAGAGCAGAGAGCAATCAGATTTAAGAACAGATTGAATTAAGAACCAAATAAAATTACAGAAATGAAAATACCTATAATAGAAAAATAAAACTCAAGAGATGAGACTTCATGGAAGAGGGAATTATTGAATAGAGGAGAAAAGTATTCAGAGAAGTTTGACAAAGACAAAGAAATGGAAAAATAAAATAGAGGTTAAAAGGAAAATAATTGGGGCACCTGGGTGGTATACTCAGTTAAGTGTCTGACTCTTGGGTTCAGCTCAGGTCATGATCTCAGGGTCCTGGAATCAAGGTCCACATTGGGCTCCACACTTAGTGTGGAGTCTGCTTGAGATTCCCTCCTTTGCTCCTCCCTACCCCCCACTTGCATTCTCATTATCTCTCTCTTTCAAATAAATAATTTTTAATGTTAATCTATTATTTAAAAAGGAATAAATAATAGAGTAATAATAGACTATGAAACAGAGTAACAGAGTAACTGATTGGAATTCCAAAACAAGATAATAGAAGGAAGAAGAGCCAATAATCCATATGGGGAGAAAAAATTAAACACAGTCCCGGGATCCCTGGTGGCTCAGCCGTTTAGTGCCTGCCTTTGGCCCAGGGCATGATCCTGGAGTCCCGGGATCGAGTCCCATATCAGGCTCCCTGCATGGAGCCTGCTTCTCCCTCTGCCTGTGTCTCTGCCTCTCTCTGTGTCTCTCATGAATAAATAAATAAAATCTTAAATAAATAAATAAATAAATAAATAAATAAATAAATAAATAAATACAGTCCCTACCTCACACATATACAAATATGAAATCAAAGATCAATCATCAATATAAACAAAGGAACTACAACTATTACCCTTCTTAGAGTAAACATAGACCATGTTTGTGATCCTCAAGAAGGTAATGATTTCCTAGCAAGAAAGCAAAAAGCATTAATCTTAAAGGAAAACACTGATAATGTCAGCTTTATCAAAATTTAGAAGTTCTGCTGATCAAGAAATATGAGAAGGCAAACTACAGACTAGAAGAACATATTAACAATACATTTATCTGACAAGTGATTAGTATTCACAATATCAAGTTATAAAGTACTCTTACAAATTAATAAAAGAAAAAAAACAACTCAATAAAAAATGAGCAAAAGACTTGAACAGACACTTCATTAAAAAAGATATATGAATGGCTGTAAGCACAGGAAAAGGTGCTCAACAACATTAATCATTAGATGAAAGTTAAAACCACCAGAAGATACAGCTTTACACTACTAGTATGTCTAAAATGAAAAGACAATACTATGTGGTAGCAGGAAAAGAAAGACAACATTGCATTTATTGGCAAGGATGTGAAGCAACTGGAAGTCTCACGCTTTGTTGGTGGGAGTGTAAAATGGCACAACTACTTTGGAAAAATTCACCTTCCTGATGTGTTATAAGCTATGCTTTTTACTTTCCTCTTTTGGGTTACATGGGTCAAAACTTAACCCTTTTTGCTTAAGCTAGTTCAGGTTCAGTTTGTCTTGCTGGCAGCCAATAAATTCTGACCTACAGTAAAAGATTAGGTACATAGATAGTACAACTGGATATCATTCCGCCAGGCAATGTGGAACTGGGACTTAACCACAGGTCCTTAGGCAAGGACTTGAACTGTCCTGCTCAGATTGGTATCCACAATGCCAGCAACTCTGAACTGTGACGGAGATGGCATTTGTTGCTTTTTCCTTGGCTGTGTACTTGTGTTTTCTGCCTACAGTGCCCTTCTGATGCAGACAATCTGGGTCAGTAAACACGAATGAGTAAAAAAGAAATGAGAGAGAAATGAGAAAAATCATGAAATAATAAATGGCAGTATTAAAATATTCATTTAAAAACCAGCTTTGGAGACTTGCATAATGTACATGCAGCCTACACAACTATAAATTAAGTATTAGCAAAAACAATGTATAATTTTCATGATTATGCAGACTGTGGCCTTCAAGAAAATGCTGGTGGCAATAGACACAGAACTACATTTAAGTCAGATATTAAGTAAGACATTTGCATATTCTAAGGATTAAGGCAACTGGATCTTACATAGACTGGTTGGCACATATGAGAATGTTCCGAACTGGGGTTTACATTTTTTTTTTCATTTTTTAAATGTTAGACAAATTCAGTAATAAATCAAATGGAAAACCCATGGTGTATTAAGTTACCTTCAAGTTCCATTTACATATAAATAATGTTAAGCTACTGGTGTGAATTCAGGGGGATGTTTCCTTCCTGACAGTTGTTATTGCTCCTGCTTTCAAGTAGTGGAGAAACCAGTCAGGTGGGATTTATATCTGGCTGAACATTACTTTTGTTGGAGACATCCATTCTTTGGTTCTTTGCCTTGTGGATCTTAGCTTACTCAAATGCAGCCAAAACAACCATTTCCTCTTTTGCTTCACCCTATTCCCCATCTGACCTTTCTTGACATGTAGGACTCTTAACAAAGAATAACGCATACCTGTGTCGTAATGCACAAAAAGTCTTTTGCTGTGACTGCCCACAGTCCGTGGCTCAAACTCCACTTCTAGTTGCATGGACTCTCCCACATTAAGAGTTCCAACAGATGGCTCTACAGAGAAAGGCCTGCAGTACACAGGGAGACACACTATCAGAGCACATTGGTGGCCAGGGAAGAAAGAGAGGGTACAGGAGTTCTAGTTCTGCAGACAGCTCAGATCCCACACCACAATTCAGTGACGCAGAAGTAAAGTGTACATTTCCCCCCAAAGTGAAAGAACTTTGCTTTTAATGCTAAAATAGAAGTTCTAGAGCAGCAAGTGTAAGAGAAACTTAAATGGTATGGTAGTAGTCTTGTTTGTGTCCTTGCCATTCAGCCATTCTTTTAACATTTGTTGAGTGATTCCAGTAGTCAGACTTAGAACATGTATGCAAATACTGTAATTAGCAGAAGAAAAGTACCTTGGAAGGGATAAAAATCAAGTTTTGTGACAGTTCAGAGAAGAAAAGTTTTCATAATGGAAATATCTATCAGAGTCCCAAAATATCACACAATCACATAGGACAATTTGAGAGCAGTTTAACTAAGGCTCTACTTTATTTTTATTTTTTATTTTTTTGCTCAAATATAATAATTTTAATAATGTCTTAAATATTTAAATTTTTTTACATATTTTTTAAATTGGAGTTCAATTTACCAACATATAGCATAACACCCAGTGCTAATCCCATCAAGTGCCCCCCTCAGTGCCCGTCACCCAGTCACCCCCACCCCCCGCCCACCTCCCTTTCCACCACCCCTTGTTCGTTTCCCAGAGTTAGGAGTCTCTCATGTTCTGTCTCCCTTTCTGATATTTCCCACTCATTTTGGGTGAATATAAAAAATAGTGAAAGGGAATAAAGGGGAAAGGAGAAAAAATGAGTAAGGCTTTACTTTAAAAAAGGGGAAGGGGAACTACAAATGATACAGTCCCCCAGGGTTATAGACAGCAAAGCCATTACAACCTCTAGGCCCAAAGAGACAAGGAGGAGTTGCTTTGAACTTCACAAGAGTCCTATGAGAATGCTGCTTTACGAGGAGCAAGGAGCTTTAGTCAGGAGAGAGAGTCAGCTCCAATGGCCTCACAGGGAAGACACTAAGGGGAAAAGCACCCTGACATCATATTCTCCATATCTGATCACCTGCTGGGACTCCCACAGGCTGAACCCACCCAGAAGCCAAAGGCATGGGAACCTATTGACCTATGCCATATAGGTCAGCCTCCTGAGTGATAGCAAGCTGCAGAAGAGTGGAGAGCATTTAGGAAGGCAAGCTGGAAACAAGTTTTGTGCCTTGAAAATAGAATTTGGACATGTAGACATGATGGAGTGATAGGGTAGTTTGGAAACAGGAAATCATTTCATTTAGTTTCCCTGGAAGGAAGTGGTAAGTGAGAAGCTGGATCTGATCATGAGGTATCTTAAATAACTTATGGAGTTCTTCCTTCTAAATAGAAAACCCAGCCCATTTAATTATTTTCATGGTCCATTTCACTTTTCTTAATTGCTAGTTTTTCAAAGTAATGCGTTGTACAATGTATCTGGCAGGCTAAGCTGTTTCTGATTATTTACTTCTATCACAACTATTTTTTAGTTTCATCTCTTAAATCGTCCCTTAGTTAATGAACGAATGTCAGAAAGCCTAAGTTTTCTTCCGTGAGGGTACAGAGCTATGGCAAGGGTAGCACTTAGTGGTACCTGAGATCATCACTGCAGGATGTCCAATGCTTCCTACCAAGGGAAACTTTGTTTTCTCTGGGGCTCTCTCTTTGGATCTCCCTTCACTTTCACTTCCCATTCCTTTGTCCTTTTCCCACACCTATAGCACCCATCCTCCAGGGAACCCCAGGCATTGCTGTAGAGGCCTATGGGGTAGTGATCACTAGCCTGAAGCCAACCAAAAAAGTTCAAAACTCAGTTCTGCCATGACTTTGGGACAAGTCATTGAACCTTCAGTCTCCTGGTCTGCAAGATGAGGGTAAAGACAGCACCTACTCCATAAGGTTGTAAGGAGAACTACAGGAGTCGATGCAGGTAAAGAGCTTAGAATAATGCCTGGCACGTAGGGAGTACTAAACTAATGTTTATTATCATTTCTGTTTCTCATCACTGGCAGCCTCTAGATGGATGACAAGCCTGAGGATGATTTTGGGTGTTAAGATGAGTTTCAGTTTTTATCATTCTCCTCTCAATCCTTCACACTGCTCTAAGGATACTGTAAAAAAACATACACAGGTCATAACACATCCATCTCTAGTTCAGACACCTTCAGTGGTCCTCATATCCTATGTAATAAAGTTCAAAGTTGCAGGCATTTGAGGTTCCACACCATCTGCTACCAATTAGATTTTGTGTTCTCATTTCTCATCAAACACATACATCTGTACAAGTGTTCCACATACCTGTTACATTCCAAGTAAGGCTGGGGAAGAGAAAGGGTGGAGGACTCTGCTCGCTTCACTATAACCTCGTCTAGCACTACACCACTCTCCCTTCCAAAACACTGTGCCCCCTACACAGACATTCCCCAAACACTAGTGCCACACAATACTTACCATTTTCCACAAGTTGTATTTCTTCCAAAGTCACTTATCACTGTCCAGACTCAAAGCCACCTCTCAACTAGAATCTTCCTGGATTCTATCTTGTTAATAAAGTCTCCTTCCTCTCAGAGGCTACAGCTTTCTTTTTACTTCTCACTTCAGTTCACCTTGGACTATAGTTAGCTTTCATGCCTGCCCCTGTCAATAGCTACAGACTCTTGAGATGACAGGAAAGAGAAAGCAAATAAACTGCCACAAGCATGGATTCCATACTGGGCACTACACTGGGCACCTTACTTATGCCAATCCTTTTAATCCTGGGAGAAACCTGCATAAAAGAGGTATTGTTATTTGCACTTAAGATATGAGAAAACAGATGCTCTGAAAGGGCAGGTGATTTGCCCAAAGTTACCCAACTAGGTAGTGGTGGAGCTGGAATGGAAGCCTGTGTTCTTTCTGCCTGCCCAAACCAGCCCTGAACATGGAAGCCACCTAGTGAGATGCATCTTTGTGTCTCTCACCCCATGCATAGTTCTTTACTCACAGAAGCCTCTCAGAGGAGTTTTTTATTGAATCACAACCAGCTTTCAGAGGGAAATAAAAAACATCTGTAATCATGAAGTCATCTTTATAACATCTTGGTGGAACAGAAAAAGAGCAGACTTTTAGTATCTCAAGAATCTCTGCTTCCTGAGATGAAGGTAAGTGATCCAAAATAAGCAGTCTTATAATTCCTTCCTCTGTCATGGCATCAGTAAGAATGTAAAGAAGTGAGATCTGGGCCCAAGTTTCCTGACTTTGGGAACAAAGTTTTAATATTTTCTTCTATTTTTGCCTCCCTAGTTCCTGATATTTTTCTTCCTACATGGTGCTTTCATTTTCTTTTCAAGCATTTCTTGGTTGTGAAAGAATGGTTTTGAAACGAACTGGATAATGTTACACAGCAGAACATAAGCTAATTTGCTATGGACAAAGAGACCCTTCTCTAGGACCTCCAGAAATCCAAATTCTATACAGAGGTAACAGATACTTTTCTATTGTGCTCCCTATTGGGATTTATGTTACACTAAATTTCTTCAGTAGTTGAAAAATCACCTGAGACAACTATTGCTACTTAGAGCTGCCTAGGCTTTCTCAATAAATCAGAAGTTAATTGGATAGAGTGTGTTAAGTTCTGCTGCTTAAACATTGTCTATAATTTGATTTTACAAGCAGACAGGCTGAACTGGCCAGAAAATATCAAGTATCAGAAAATGTTCTTAACCAAGAGGCATTGTTTCTCAAGGGTCTAAGACTGGCTCTGTCTACCAAAATATTTTATTTTTATATAATTTCCTCATTAATATTGAATGCTTGATTAGGAAGGGGACTTGGGCTCATGAAAAATCATGAGTCACAAGAAAGATTTTGAGTTTTTGTTCAATCCACTATAAACTGCTCTTGAGAACTGAAACTCTCCTATCCATATGAATTGGTATTTCAGCAGAAGGCCAAATATTGGCTCTGTTATATTAAATATGGAATTTAATATTAGTATGTTTTCTTCAGACAATCTTTCTTATTAACTGATTCTTGACATGGGGTTTTGGATTTTTGAGATTGCTTCTTAATCTTCCTTCTAAAATTAATCCTACTTTAATAGTCAAAATTATTCTGGTACCTACTAGAGTTTTAGGTCAAATCTGTAATAAACTTGAAGAGTAATGGTTTATGTTCTCTGTATATTTTATAGCACACTGTAACTCCTTTTATTAGCGTAAAAAACATTATGCCTATTTTATAGTACTTGGAGCATTTTTTTATTTTAAATTACTGTACAGGTTTATAGTTGTAGCTTTGCTTTGTGATATACTGTTGGTTAGGCATCCTATAAACATTTATTGAGTACTTGTTTCTTCTACGCACTATATTTGATGCTGGGAAAATAGAAACGAAAAGAGATGCAACTCTTGCATTTTAGAAACTCACATTCTAATGGAGGCAACAGACATATATAAGGAACATTTTAATTTTTATGATTTATATGGACCTAATCTTTTATAAACTTAACTATTAATTCAATCGTTATTTCAGTGAAAAGAATACAATCTGTTTTTTAAATAATTTCGTGTGAGATGCTGTGTGTTAACTCTAAAAGTGATGAGAGTAAGAGCAGACCCTGGGTTTTTTAACTCCAAAATCTCACAGTGTGTCCATTGCTCTACTGTATCTATTGGCAATCATATTACCTGAAAGAGTGGTCCTCACCTCTGTGAGGGCAACACGATCAACTGTGCATTTTTTTTTTTTTTAAGAAAAGGACATTTTTCAGGGCATCTCCCCCAAGGTTCTGATTCAATACAATTTGGACACAAGTTCAATCATGTCCTTTCTCATTGTAGCCAGCAGGTTTCTCAGTTGCAGACAACAGAAACCAACTCTGGCTAACTTAAACAGAAAAGAGATTTATTGGAAGGATTTGGGGGTAGCTCACAGAATTGATGGCATGGTTGAAAAACATGCATTTTATGGAAAGAACATAAAACTACTCTATATCATGAATAGATATCTAAACAGGAAAGCAGAAATATTTGCAAACAGGGAATTCAGTTGAGAGATTGATAACACAGAAGATGAGAGAGATGAGAAGCATGACTTAAGATGATGAAGTTGCTCAGGGATTAGTAACAGCAGTTATCCATCTCCACCCCTGGGCTGAGACAAGACGAGGAGGAAGTGTTATCAGACCCTGGGGACCTGGCAAAAGTTGGAACCATGACAAGCTAGGCCAAGAGGAATTTGAACCCTAGAAGAGATGCAGCCACCGCCGAGGACTCTGCTGAAGTTAGAGAGGGAGGAGGAGAAACGCCCTGGCTCCTTGCTACCCTGAAATCTCCTTTTAGTGCCCCCCAGTGGTCAAAACCAGCTGGAATCCAGCCTACTGAGACTCCTAGGAAAGCTGACTGCCCAAAGGTACTGAATAGAGCCTGGGAAGGGCAAGGAGTGGATCCCAGGGTAAGTAAGCCCAGAACCGGCCCATGTTCCTTCTAACCCAGGTTTTGCTGTTTACTTACTGAGGGAACTTGGATAAGTCATTTCCCTTCTCAGGCCTTATTTCCTTCATCTGCAAAATGAGAATGTTGGACTAGAGTTTCTAATGTCTTTATGATTCCTGGCTAGTCCTGAGTTGGCTCATTGTTTTACCTTGGAAGTATTTGTATATTAGGAGGGAGTCACACTCATAGTTACATGGATAGAAACGTTTCAGATCTTTTCCTGCAGCTTCACACCATTAAACCTATGACATGATTTTGTTTCACTTTTGTATGAATGTAATATATAATAAATTGTCGTTTCTATGTAGCTTTTAAGAGTCAGCCACAGTCCAGGAAGATATCCTGCCTGTACCTGTTTTTCCACCTTAGGTAGATTTTCTTTTTCATAAGAAAAACATGAGTATAACAGGAAGTTTTTAATGTGTATTATGGAAAGTGACTGTGGGAGGCCTTTTTTAAAATCAAAAAAGATTTGTTTTTTCTTAAGTCATGGTGAGCCAGTTAACTTGCTTCCTTCTCCTTTAATCAAACTATGTGAATTGCACCATGAGAATGACAAAGGCTATATATAAGCACTTAGGGACAAGGTCAAAAGACATTGATCTTCAAAAGAACTTTGCCTTTGCTGGTTGATTTAGCTAAATTAGTTCAGGGGTCTTGCTTCTGCCTGGGATGCAGAAAGCTAGAAAGAGATTGCCCACCCTAACAATGAAAAAAAGCCAGGCAAACACAAAATCACAACCTTTCTTGGACCATTCAGAAAACAGATATTGCAGAGCAAACAAGCAGCCTGAAATCTAAAGATGGACAATCCCTCTGCCTTCCAGGAAGAGAGAAAGGTGCAGACTGTCTTAATTGTGACAGACAGAACTTACCTATATGCAGAAGAAACAGCAAGAGACAATGAAACAAAAGAAATATTTGAAGAAAAAAAAAAAAAAAGAAATATTTGAAGAGATAATTGCTGAGATTTTCCAAAAATAATGAAAGGTCTAGGAAGCTTGGAACTTCATGTAGAATGAAAACCAAAACTAAACAAAAGCAAAACAAAATCCTTAAAAAACAAAGACAAAACCCATGCCTAGACATAGCTTAAAGGACCTTTGTGATTACACTGGGCCCACCCAGATAATCCAGGATAATCTTTCCCATTTTAAGGTTATTAGTAACCTTAATTACATCTGCAGCCCAAATCCCCCTTTGCCATGTAGCATTTCACATTCACAGGTTCTGGGGACTAGGACATAGACATACTTGGGGAGCCATTCTGCCTACCACACTGGCAGCTCTTCTGAAGAAACAAATAACAACAACAACAAAAGCTACTTGTTATATAGCATTTTTTATGTACCAGCAGTTTGTTTATTTATTTATTTTTAAAGTAAAATCTACACCAGCATAGGGCTTGAACACAGGACCCCGAAATCAAAGGTCATGTGCTCTACCGATTAAGCCAGCCAAGTACCCCCTATGTGCCAGCAGATTATATTCATTCATTCATTTTTTCCTCACAACCTTATGAAGTGACTACTACACTTTTTCCCATTTTTTCAGCCAAGGAATGTGACATGTGAGCCAAGGAATGTGGATGGCCCTAGAAGCTGGAAATGGCAAAGAAATGGATTCCCCCCTGAAGCCTCAAGAAAATAATACAGTCCCACCAATACTTTAATTTTGGCCCAATGGGGCACTTTAATTTTGGCCCAATGGGGCAGCCACCAACACTTTAATTTTGGCCCAATGGCTCAGCGGTTTAGCACCACCTTCAGTCCAGGGCATGATCCTGGAGACCGGGGATCGAGTCCCATGCCAGGCTCCCTGCATGGAGCCTGCTTCTCCCTCTGCCTGTGTCTCTGCCTCTCTCTCTCTCTCTCTCTGTCTCTATGAATACATAAATTTTTTTTAAAAAAAGTCTTTAAAAAAATAAAATAAATAATTTTGGCCCAGTGAAGTTTCTGGTCTACTGAAATATCAGATGATAAATTTCTGTTGCTCTAATCCAGTAAGTTTATGATCATTTGTTACATTAGCAATAGAAAACTGATATAGCCAGTTATAAAATTCTCAGTCAAAACTCATATTTATTAATAGATTTCCATGGGCCAATCTGTGCTAAATAGAAAAGTTTGTGTCAGCATTTCAGAAAACCACCCATACCCAAACCCAAGGTTACTCAAAGGTAACCTTGAATTTTAGCTTCCTCTTGGATTGAAGAGGAAGTTTGCCCTACATCAGTGAGGTTTCTCAGCCTTGCAACTGAAGATTGTAAAAAGCAGTTCCGCTCTGACTGCTATTCTAGCAAATTACTTTGTGCTGACTAGATTTAGCTATAATCAATCAAAAACAAGAACTGAAGGAATGCATACCTATGGGTTTTGATGTGAAACACAGCATCTTTGTTGCCAATGTTTCGTACCAGCAGAATCTTCTGAGTGCTGTATTTGACAGGGCAAGTGGAAAAATTCAGCTCATCGGGAAAATCTAGGATGGCTCGTGCACCTCTAGCTTTGATAGGCACAATAAACTTTTCTCTTTCAGTTATACAGGTCAACACATGAGCATAATCCTACAAGAGAAGGGTACAATCATTATTTGTGGAGATGCCAACATGATCAAGATAACTGTGCAAGAAGTATGGCCATATGCCAGCTATCTTGCAAAACAACTTAATGTATTCTATGAAAACTCCTCAAGACAATTATAGATATACTTTCAATGAGATACTCTTTTCTGAGAGAAAGAGAACAGTTAAAGTGTTAAAACATACAGGTCAATGGAGAAGCTTACGCTTCATTTTCCAGATACTAGAGAGCTGGGATGGGGGCCAATCAAGGCACATTCTTCTTCAGATCAGAGGAAGTTCACACTAGTTCCTTTATATCCTCCTCCTCCTAAACCGTATTCATCTTTCAAGCCATTAGATTAATGGAAATTTATGGTCTCCAATTTACGGTATCTCTAAGCCTATTCTCTTTGCAATATGACTTTGCAGTGTCTCCATCATGAGTAGAGTCTATTTCTCCATCCCATGCTTTGACCAACGGAATGTGGTAGAAACTATGCTATGCCAGTTCCAAGCTGAGACCTCAAGGAACCCTGCCACTGCCATGTAAATAAATACTATCCAGCTTACTGAAGGATGGGAGCCCAAATGTCCCAGCCAGGACCATGCCAGACTAGCCTACAGCCCCAGATATGTGAGAGAGCCCAACCAGCATGAGCACAACTGCCTACCCAATGCATGAGTGGACCCAGTCAAGACAGGCTGAACCAGGGTCTGGTAAGCAATAATGTTCATTATTTGAAGTCAGTGGGCTTGGGGGTAGTCTGTTATATACAATAACTAACTGATACATAGCTCAGTTTAAACTTCATCTCTTGAGCAAAGCCATCACTGACCATTCTATATAAAAATGCTGAGGTCTAAGACATGTATCTTCCCCAGTCTGGGGTTTAAATGCAACATAAATGCAAGCCACCGTTTGTGTCATTTCATAAGATAGAAAAATAGAACTCTTGTCCTTGATATACCAAAGTTAAAAAAAAAAAACTCTCACCAACAAACAAAACTAGACATAAAAGTAAAGTATTAATAGTCCTCTCAAGAATAGACCAGAAGCTCACAAGTTACTATGAAAGGAACTTGTTATCTAAAACAGGCTTTTATTTTAAGTTTTCCCATCATTTAGCTTCAAGGCAGTATTGGTAAATGTAAAGTCCACTTGGAACTTAAATTTCCTTTCAATTATCATGTAGTAAATGGTATTAAATTATGGAGATTTTTAGAAAAACCTTCTTTGAGCTTTAGGCATACAGTAGGAATGGGGATGTCTGACATACAGATTGACATAAAATCTGGCCATGCACTCAATCTCATGCAACCCACAGGACAAGTATAAAGCAATGGTCTCCTCGATTAGTTTATTCATTCAACCACGTTTACTAGGTGTTCAGATACTAAGTACTGAGCTAGGTGTGTGAATACACTGAAGCAGAAAACACAGGCATGGATCACTTCAAGCTTACATAATGATGTACAGAATGAAAAGGTAAATAAAGCACATCTAATATACAATGTAATATATAAATAAACATAAAGATAAAATCACCAGGGATGCTCACATGACAGTGCCTTGTATACCCAAAGTCTGTCTCCCTGAACTCCAGACTCATACCCAGCTACCCAGTCAGCACCTCACTGGGTGCACATCCCAAAAGTAAACTGATCAATGCCTGCAGTTGTGCACAGATGCCCTGTCAAGGAGGAATGGGGACTGAAATCCAGCCCACTCTGCTGTCTCCAACTGCATCAGCCCAGCGGGGAAGTCCTTTCCTCTTGCCTACAAAGACTCTACAGTGCCACTGGGGGTCCTGCTCATGGCCCTCCCCCGACCCTCCATCAGTTCCCCCTCACTTCCTTCCCGTCTTGGTACCACCATTCCAGTGGCCTGTATTTACAACCCTGGAAAGAGGCATTCTTGATTACTCTATTTCTCAATTTCTTACTATATTCTATAGGACCGACCTTCAAAATATATTCAGACCAGCATCATTTCTCACCATCCCTACCCTGCCAACCTGACCTTAGCTGCTCCAATCTTCCTGGGCTTAGTGGACGCAATTTCGACCCTTGCTCCCTTATAGTCTATGTTCCACACAAGGGCCCAAGGGATCCAGTTAAAATGTAAGTCAGCTCTGGATGCTTCTCAGTTCGGTCTCCCAGGCTGAGACCTGGAGACTGTGAGTGCTACAGCCTGGTGCCCTGTTACCACTCTGGCCACAGCTCCTCTTCCCACTGCTCACTCTGCTCCACTAGAGGTGTCCCTGCTGCTCCTCAAACAGGAACTGCTCCACCTGCAGAGCCTTCCAACACTTTCTGTGCAGAATACATTTCCTTTAGTCACTCACTTAGTTTGCATCCTCACCTCCTCAGGACTTGGGAAGGCATGCTGCTCACTGAAGCCTCTTCTGACGCCCTATTTTAAACTTAACCCCTACTCCTATGCCATCACACCCCAGTCTTTCCTCCTGCTTTACCTTTCCTGAGGCATTCAACATAATCTATGTTTTACCTATTTATTGAGTCCACTATCTGCCTGCCTCTAATATTTCCAAGATCAACAGGGACTCTGCCCATCATACTGACTTCATATATCCAGTGCCTAGAACAGGGCCCAGCACATAGTAAACATTCAAAAAAGATTGGCTGAGGACAGGAAAATAAGTAACGCAAGGTTGGACAGGAGCAAGTGGTGAAAAATGAGGCATGAGAAGTGGATGGAGAGTGATGGCTTGCTTTTTCACACGGCATGCTTGGGAAAGGCCTCCATGAGCAGTAACATTTCAGCAGAGATCTGAGCAAAGTGACACCTGAACCACATGTGGCTGGACAGTCTTCTGAGCCACGTGTGACTTGGACCCAGTGGCCATAAGTCAGGAGAGGTTAGAGACAGGGCAAGGAGGTAATAGGGGCCAGGTCACACAGGGCCTTGTAAGCCAGTTAGGCCCTGAAGATGGTCAAAAGCCTGCTGATGCTGAAAGCTGCTCATGACAGCTGATTTATGTTTTATGAAGATCACTAGCTGCTCTGTAGGCAGCAAACTGCAAGCAGCTAAAATGGGAAAAGGTAGGCCAGTCAAGAAGCCCCTGCAGCATCCAGGCAGAGAGGCCAGTGACCTGGCCTAGTGTGGTAAATGCTTCATCTAGCATTTGCTGACTTGTGAGTACTCCATAAATGCAAGCCATCATCATTAAAATGTTGTGTAATGTACATGGGAAAAACTCAACTTGTGCTTACCTGATTGTTAGGATAATAATAATGATAATCCTGGTGATGATAATAATATAAGATAATTTCAGAAAGCAATCAGGGCTTTGAAGAAAATAAAAGATGGTAAGGTTATAATGTTGGAAGGGGCTGCTTTTGGTTAGAACAACCCAAGAGACCTTCCTGAGGAGGTGACCTTGAGATGGAAACCTGACCAGCAAAAGGAGCCAGTCAGGCGACATCTAGGAATGGAGTATTTCCTGGCAAGGAGAGTTGTAAATGTAAAGGTCTTAAGGTAGGAACAAGTAATACAAATTAATGGACAGTATTCATGAAATTTGTTAAAATTGAGTTGTTGGACTCTTAGCTCTTCAACTGATTCTGGTTTCTAGATGGTAATGCCAGGCTCAAAAAATATGCTAATCACACATGAGCAAGTACAAGTTACACAAAGCATACTTGATCCTAGAAAACCCCACAGCATTCACCGAAGAAACAGTCTAGTCTGATTACAACAGAATCCTAAAGAGATAAGTACTGTTTTCATTTTTTCTTAGTAGATCAAACCCAGCAAGCAAAGATTTGGTTGGGAATTTGGAACTGGAAAGCTTCTGGCACATGTGGAAACTTAATATTACCAAAGGCTTTGAGAGAAAGAACAAAAGATGCTGCTGAATCCAGAATGAGAGGTGATCCCAAAGTAATTTATCTTATTCTATTCTATATTTACATATTCTCTGTTTTGTTCTATAAGAATTGAAGATAGTTTAAAATAGTTTAGGGGACTAATGGAAATATTCACAGAGATGTTTTCAAACCGTTCCAAAGTTAGGGCAGCCTGGGTGGCTCAGGGATTTAGCGCTGCCTTTGGCCCAGGGCGTGGTCCTGGAGTCCTGGGATGGAGTCTGGCATCGGGCTCCTGCGTGGAGCCTGCTTCTCCCTCTGCCTGTGTCTCTGCCTCTCTCTGTCTCTTTGTGTCTCCATGAATAAATAAATAAAATCTTTAAAAAAAAAAACCGTTCCAAATTTCCATATGAGGAAGATGTGAATTTTGATCTGAATTACATTATTTTTTTCATAATCAATTCACATACTCATAAAAGAATATGAAGAAATTATTTAGACGACTGCATTAAAATGTATTCTAATCTCTGAAGTTCTACATTCAATACGACTATATTAGATTATGTAATACACAATTATATATTGCTCTACTGGCTTACAATTAATTCAGATGTAATGCCTGCGGAGGCCTGCCAGCCTTCAAGCTAAGCAATTACTTTAGTTTATATAATCCCTTCCACTGTATTTAGATTCAAAGCAATCAGGTCACCATTTAGAGCCAAAATATTTATTCCAGGCTCTTTCCCCTCTACTATGAGAGACTTAGCCACGAATTACTATCTATCCTAAAATGTTATCCTTTATAACAATGCTCACCGGACGAAACATCCAGTCTACTTTTTGTCCATTAGCTTTCCTTCCAAAACATCTAGCCCCCAAACTTTAAAAACCAGAGCAGCAGAATATGAAAATGGCAGATTTGACTTTCCGAGAAGGGAAAAGAATGAATCTTGATTTTATATTAGCTCCATGATAGAGAGTATACACGCAATAATTCTGTCCTTCACAGTCTCAGGCAAAGGAAAATGGTGTTCTCTCCTGCAGCCAGTGGCTCTCCAGGCATCCGTCAAAGGCAAGTGTGGTCAGTGGGGTTAGACCCTCACAATCCTCCTTCCGCCTTTCCTTCACTTCTAAACCTGATGGAAGCATGGCTCACACAGAGTAAAATTAGAACTAGATTTGATTAGGACTCAGTGAATTTAATATCCGGTGTCCTGGGAAAATGTTAGAGATTCCCTAACCAGTTAAAGTATTATATAGTATCTTTTCAATTCAAAATTCATCCCTCAAAAGGGAAGAATCAGTTCTGAAGTCCTAATCATTTTGAAAACGCGACTGGTCAGGCGTTGTGGGTCTTATCTTCTGACACTCTGGCTCTCCAAGTGGCTCAGCTAGAGACTCAGCTGGGTTCTCAGAGTGAAGGAAAGAATATTACTCATTTTTAATATCTTTATTTGGGTATTAAACTCTCAAGAGTTCCTCACAAAGAGAATTCCCAACATTCTCGCTAGGCTTATTATAAAATTATATTTATCAAGTCCAGAATGCTAAAAAGTAGCGACAGAAACTCACTGAAGATATGAAATAAAATGGAGAGAAACAAGAAAAAGTTAATGTCTAATATATTCGTGGCACAAGAAGACATCTGAGCCCTTTATATATGCTTTTGCTTTTATCACCTGGAGGCCATCCTCGAGTTGAAGAAACTTCCTTAGATTTTCTTGAGATTAACTTTTCCTTACTTATGTTACTCAATAAATATCTACTGCATGCTTCTTATTTGCCAGGCACTGTGCTAGGCCTTGGAGTGCCAGGGGTGACCCAAACAGACTTACGGAGGGCTAATTCAGGCAGGAAGGAGACAAAATCCCTATCAGAATTTTTTGCCAACAAAAATGGTTGATTGTGAAAAAAATATGGTTGATTGTGTAAGATTTTGTGTTATCTACACTTGAATTAAAAATTCTGGCAGTATAGTTCATTATCATCATACATTTAGATAACATAAAATACATTAACATTTTTCTAGTCTTTTCAGACCAGAATTTTTAAATTTCATAGTAGCAAACCAGGAAAACTATTTTGACAACGTTATATATTTTCCTAAAACATAAATAAGCAATAAAGTTGATCTTTAAACCACCACGGTCATATGCATATGACAATTCTATAGTAAATAGATGCTTTCTTAATTCTTTTTTTTTTAATTTTTTATTTATTTATGACAGTCACACACAGAGAGAGAGAGAGAGAGAGAGAGGCAGAGACACAGGCAGAGGGAGAAGCAGGCTCCATGCACCGGGAGCCCGACGTGGGATTCAATCCCGGGTCTCCAGGATCGCACCCTGGGCCAAAGGCAGGCGCCAAACCGCTGCGCCACCCAGGGATCCCTGCTTTCTTAATTCTAAGGAAGCATCCAGTTTTGCTTTCCTACAGAAGTCTAATATTTTTCATTCTCCTTTTAGTAGTAAAGATACAAATTTAAAAGGTCAAGAAAAGTGCCAGGCTCCAGAATTATACAGTGTTATGATAACACTGACTATCGTACTTCCACCGCATTGACATACACTAGGATTATTAGATTAATAACATATCCAGTCATTTCTTTTTTAAAGTCTGTGTGACAAGAAGAGATAAGGACAGCCAGAGTGAATTTGCTGCACCTGTTATCTGGGGACTTGGCATTCTTAACAAGTTAAATCCCCAGGAAGCCAGATTAAAAGATGACAGGGAAAAATGTAAATTACATTATCATCTTCGACATGCTAATATACATGGGTGCTGAAAATCCAATTGAAAGGGGACTGGCTTATTAAGCTGTGGCATGCTACAATTTACATATCTCGCCCTCCAGATGTGAGGAGGGTAAATGAGAATGGAGTGTGCTCAGATCAGCAGGGGATAAGGAAGAAAAATACATATGTACGCTGGCTATCAATTTGGCCAACTGAAGAAAAAGTGACACAGTGAAAAGACTGGCTTCTATCTCCTCTAAAATAAACCTGGCTCCGCTGTCACATTCTGGAGCAGCACGAAAGACTAGCTGGGTATTCTGTACGTGGCCCTGCTGGCTTTCCAACAGTGAGTAAATGCAGATGCCAGGACGACTGGAAAAAACTCATGAGAGTGGCCGGGCCCCGCTGGTGGTGCAAGTGTAGCAGGATCTTTGTAGAAAAGGGAGATCAAAACAAGTAGTAGGAGTTTCCTCAAATTCCCACAATCCATCTTAGACAAGCCAGCCAAAGGAAAAATCTCTATGGTTTAAAAAAACAAATTCTATAAATCATGTTATAGCTGAGAGTCCAAATCCAATACAAAACGTTAATGTATCCAAAATTGGCTACTTAAATTTCTCACAAGTAGCCATTATTCTCACTTGTGTCTCCTCATATGGGCATGTAGCCTTTGATAACTTTTAAATACTTAGCAGAAATAGTGAAATGATCCTCAACTTGATTTTTTTTAAATTAGGGGTTTACCAATAGACAGGCAGTGCTGGAGAAATGGAAAGGTAAGAGGGAATAAAAATGTGAAGAGTAAGAAAATATACCCATATAGCCAAGTAATATAGCCAAGTAATAACCCTTAATAGGAATGTTAGCATTTCATATTTATATGGTAAATACAAATATGCTAACATACGTTTCAATTCTTTATTTGCTGTATAGATAAACAGCAATAACATTTTTCTCTTAGCTTCTGAGTAGGAAAAGTTTAAAATATACACAATGAAAACAAAAGAGTTTAACAAACCCTATGCACCCACCACCCAGCTTCAACAAGTATTAACACTCTGCCATTCTGGCAACATCTATATCTACATCCACTACCTGCTTCCATTGTTGTATTATATTTTCTAGTTTTTAAGGTAAAATTTAGATATATTAGAAAGCATACATATTAAATGTACAATTCTGACAAATGAATTCATCCATATAACCCATACACTTGTCACAAATATAGAACATTCCACCTCCTCAGAAAGTTCCATGTGTTCATTTCTCAGCCAGATCTACAGGGAGAACAATACTTATCCAACAGAAGACATATTTTTTGCAGCACCGGAAAAAAGTAAGGAAATTCAACTCCTCAAACCCAGCAAGCTTTGTATTTCAAGCTGCACAAAGTTTTAGTAATCAGTTTCCTACCAAAATGACAGGTTAGGAATTTGACACCCAAACTAAATCCAGATAATCATTCTCTTCACAGTTAGTATTCAGATACAGAGCCTCAAGAAAAAAAAAAAAACAAAACAAAAAAACAAGGACCTTGATAACACTGAACAATAATGGCAACATTAAAAAAAAACCTGCAACACTTCTGGAGCTATTTATCTTTTCCTTTATTTCAATAGGACCCCAGGCAAAATTACAGGTCCTTAAACAGCCACACTACAAAGTGGCAAAATAATAACAGCAGCATTATTACAATAGAATTTCTAAGCACTCACTAGAGTGATACAGGCTTGGCAGACCACATTGTATTCTCTATCCCAGCTCTAGAAAAGTAGCAATCATAGCAGGAATTCTAGTAATGGCATTAACAACACCTAATACGTATTAGCAATAAAGAGGCAGGGATTCAAAGCTAGTTCTTTCCGTCTCTAACATGCTTGATTCCAACCCTAACAGCACAATACAGATAAGCACACACAGAACTGACATTATATATAACCTGACATTTTCTTATGATTATTTGAGTCTTGTTTTTTGTCCTCACGCCTTCAGTTATGCTGCTAAAACTCCTTGGCTCCTCCTCCTCACAAGTCCCCACTCTGGCCCATAGTGAAGAAAACTCAACCCACAATTTTGCACTTCTAGAAATGGGCCGGATAGGAAGCCTCCTGCCTCAGTCCCCCTTAGCTGGTCCTTCTTTCCAGGAGGAACTGGGATTTCTACAACGGAGAAGGGCTTGAGAATGGACTGGCTTTCCCATAGCTGGAGTGGTGCTGAGGGGAAATGACCTGTTTCATCCTTATCCTTTGCCTCCACTCACTGCATCTGGAGCACACCATTTTTTGTGACCTTAGAGCTCATGGTCAAATATAAATATGCTGAGGCAGGTGAAGGGAGGTGCAGTGCATCCAGAAGGATGTACCCTTCTTTATACCCTGGCTACTCACAGCTCATGGAAGCCCTTGGCTCTGGTTGACAGTTCTCCCCTTATTCCAGAGGTGCACTATCCCTTCCTCTCAGCCAACCTGTCTGCTTCTCTCACCACCATTACCCACTAACACCATCGACACCATCACCCTCAGCAACACAATCACCTGCCCCCACCACAACCAACACCACTAACAATACTACCAACACCAGCACCACCTCCAGGAATCTTCAGAATTGCAAACTGCTAGCGACCAGTATTCCACCAATTTCTTACCTTGTTCTCCTCTGGAGTGAAGAGGATTCGGAATATGGATGGGACTCCCGGGGCTACTTTGTGGCCAATATCTTTGGGGCTGACTACTCTAAAGTAAGGTGAACTTTCCTCAACAACTTTCACCATTCTTGGAATCTGCAAGAAAAACACACCATGGTAGACATCCTGCCCATGACAAAAAGCAGAAGCAAAAGCACAGGCTTTGTCGTCCACCAGGAGATCTCCATCTACTACTTACTAGCCACACATGAGCTTGGTCAGGGCTTAACTTCCAGTTCCCCAACTGTGAGAGGAGATGACTCACTCGGTGCATTTGAGCTTTAATTTTTAGTAAAATTATTGTTCATTTTTATTGTGATTGTCAAGCCTTTGTTTTATCATTTAAATGAGACTATCTTCAAAGAGGAGCTGCTTGACCAGCTAAACCCCCACCCACACAGGGGAGGAATGCTGGATTCCCCAACATTTGAGAAGTGCTCTGGGAGAAGTCATACTTCCTGCACTCCTACTACGGACCATCCACATGAGACGCCAATCAATCCTCTCAGTAACCAGTGAGTTTCATTATGACCTCCATCCTACAGATGGGAACAAGATGTTTGTCCTTATGGTTACATCTTTCCCAAGTCCCAGCCTATTATCCACACCTTCCCTCTTAGGGGACTGTCCTCCGTAGACAACACTATGAGCAAGAATAAACAGAGGAAGCAGTACAGAGTCCCCAGGCCAGTGTCAGAGTGGCTTCAAACAGTTTCCTTTGCTTCAAGGCTTCCTCTGCTATGCTTGCCTCGCCCAGAGTATCTCTGTTTATTGAAGATAGTCAAAGCAATAAAACAAATAGGATTGTGAGGAAAATGGGGTGGAGATTCCAGGGACACAAGAAAAGGGGGAAAAATTTTTAAGAGACTCAAAGGGGGGCAGAAGAAACAAATACAGGGGCACCTGGGTGGCTCAGGTGGTTATGTGTCTGCCTTCAGCTCAGGTCATGATCTCGGGGTCCTGGGATCGAGCCCTATGATGGGCTCCCTGCTCAGTGGGGAGTCTGCTTCTCCCTCTCACTTTGCCTGCTGCTTCCCATGCTTGTGTTCTCTTTCTCTTTCTAATGAATAAATAATTTATTTTAAAGTGAACTATAGTTAAGGGTGCCTGAGAAGTCTTAGGTAAAAAAATGAGTACAAAAGAACCTGTACAACCTCTCAAAAATGAAACCCAGATGAGCACAGTAAGAAGAAATAGAGAGAGAATTCAGAGAGATCTTAAGACTAGAGATTGGGGAAGTAAGGAAGAGATGTGTGCAAATCTGATAGGAGTCCAACTGGCTTTGCTGGTAAGGGGAATGTATGGTGTCATTTATGACATGCAGAGCTTATGTAAGCTTGCTGGGAATACTTTTGGTAAGAGCATAATTATGGGTTAAAAACTAGAAAGAAAAACAACAGCAATACTAGTACTACTGATTATAATAACAATAATAATGGTTTAGCGTTTCCTATATGATAGGCACTGAGCTGTATACTTCACATTCATTATCTCAGTTAATATTCCAAACAACCTATTGAAATGGGTACTATTAGTATCATCAAGGCCCGGAGAAGCGAAGTGACTTACCCAAAGTCTACAGCTGGGAAAATCTACCAGATTAGTCTGACTCTAGAGTCGGGGTGCTAATAATTATATCCCAAGTAGAATTGAATTGTGGCTTATAGAGTGCTCATAGCTTACTCTCACCTTATGTTGTGTGAGAGATAGAGAAATAATGACCAAACAGCCTCTGTCTTCTGCATTCAGTGAGGAAACACTGGTGAATAGCACAGAAAGCATTTCTTGGTGCCCTACATCTATCCCAGCAGTTCCTTATGAGTCCATGAACTAAGGAAGTAGAGAGGCAGGCTTATATCAGTCACCCAGTTAAGAGCCCTGAGAGTAATTTACCCAAGAACAAGCTTGCCTAGGCTAGAGAAATCTATCTGCTTTTTTGGTAGGTGGACTTTCCCTGGATAGGGACCCTCCTTTCGTGAGGTCCAACACTGTAGCAGCATCTAACCAAGAAGTGTTGGGTTACCCATGAGAACTTAGTGCCCCTTTAGCAGACAAAATGCCCTTTACTTGCCCATATATGCCTAATGTCAATCATCTCTTGTTTAGGGCCAAGGAGGGGTGGTCAAAGTATCCCTTGGGCTAGCTCCTCTCTCTTTAACAGCCTTAAAATATCTGAGCAAGAGTCAAAAAGTCATGGAGAAAGGGAAAAAGAGAACTGGAAATGACAAAGGGAATTGTTTGGCAGCCCTATATGAAAAGAGAAGAGTCCTGATGTCTATGTAATGTATCTCTTCTTGAGGTCTAGGGGCATGATCCTAAGCATCTCAGATTCTTTTTCTTCTCTCTGCCTATCCTTTTAACTTCTATCCCTTGAGCTTGTCTTGCTAACAGTCCGGAAGCCAAAAACTAAATATACCGTTTTCTCCAGAGTCTGACTCTGCTGTCACTAAATCACCCCATTGATCTCTGAAAGGCATCACTGATTCCTTTAATGAGCTACTGTACCAAATATAACTTCAAGTATTCTTGCATAGTCTTCATTTATCTTCCCTTTTTTCTTATAGAGAGAATTTTTCTCTCCACGTTCTTAAACTCCTGAGGTATTCCTACCTGCCTTCACATCTGAAGTTCAGCATCTCTCAGATGCCTTCCTCCCCATCTGACTACTTTTCACACTTAACTGTGCTTCATGCTGACTTCCCACATTATTTTTTCTTCCATTATTGTTAGATGTCAAGGAAATCTTCAGGCACTTAATACCTTTTCTTGAAGTAAACCATAATTTATCTCTAGGGAAAAAAAGGCATATGGATGGAGAAGAAACTCTCAGTTGCAACCACAAAAGGACAAGGAATATACAGTGGGAGAAGCTGTCCAAAACTATCTGTAGACAAAATCTGAAGGCTATTTAAGGTAGAAGGGAGGAGATAGAAAAAGGGGAAAGAAGGCTCCATTTTTTTTAAGTTCTTTTTTAAATATACAATTTGTAAAGTATAAATAATTAGAGTAGAGTTTATACCTACATTTGGGGAAACAGTGGCTCTAATGCAGAGTAAGTGAATATGAATCTATGCTTCACCTTATCTTGAATGAAAGCCTCACTGAACCAGTCACACATAAGAAGTTCATGACATTTGGAGTGCCTGGGTGGCTCAGTCGGTTAAGCGACAAACTTGGTTTCAGCTCAGATCATGATCTTGGGGTCATGAGATCAAGCTTGACTTTAGGCTCCATGCTCAGAGTAAAATCTGCTTAAGGCTCTCTCACTCTCTGCCTGTCCCCACTCGCTCTCTATCTAAAATAAATAAATAAATATTCTTAAAATTTTTCATAACATTACCTAGCTAATATTTTACTCAACAAAATGTTACTGCACATGTTGAGAGTTGACCATTTGGTAGGCACTGACCTGGGCCTGAATACATATGAATAAACCAACATAGTCTTGTCTTCATTAAATGGTCTCTCAAATTAAAGAATTTATCGAAGATCCTACAGGATCCCATTTTATTTGATACCTTCTTATATATCCATGAAAGGTACATCCAGTAAACATACTCACTTTGTCATTATTCCTCAAAACCAGTGGAACTTCGTAGACTTCACAAGGAGTATAGTTCTGAAACACAATTTCTGATGGAAAGGGCTGGAATAATGCCTGATCCAGGTCAATTCCTGAAAACTGCATTGAAAGGGTAAATTCATTATATAGTCACACAGTGGCAGAAATTACAGGGGAAGATATGAAAATACTACATAGGTTTATGGCTATTAATACTAAAAAACATAGGAAACACTCAGAAAGGGGTAACTACTATAAGCAATAATTGTTATAAGTATTAAGGTTACTGTGATCAACTTGTCTAATACAAAATAAAGTAGAAGATTTGGCCCTCAGTTTTAAAAATACAGGTTAATTAGAACACTAACCCCAAACTTCCATTACAGCAATGGTGAATAAGGTCATTTGAACCAATTTCCCTATGAAAATAATAAGAAAAACTATATCAACAAATATATGCTAAGAGGCACTGAAGAGCTAACAAAAACAGTATGATCTAATGTCAAAACTATGAATTATCTCAAGTTATTAGCTTGGGTAGAATCCAACAAGTTTTGAGTACTACCATGTTTCCTTAAAATTTTAGAATATCCTATGATGCCCTGTGAGTACACAGTTGCACCCTGGGGCACCTTAGTATAGTTTGCAAAATGAATTTTTAAGTATCCATCTCAATAATTTAGAAAAGTAATAGTAAACATAAAAAAATAATAATAAAATTCAAACAAATGAAAAAATGAGATAACAAAAACAACAAAAATAATAAAATAGAAAGTAAATATACTACAGAATCAACAAGCCAAAAGTCAAGTCTTTAAAGACTACAGAATTGATAAAATACCTAGTGAGTATGATCAAGAAAATAAGACAAAAGGCACAAAGAGTCAATATAAAAAACAAAAATAGGGACATTACAACAGAAACTGAACTAACTGAAAAGATAATAAATGGATATTATTCAATAAATGTGAAAATTTATATTAGAAAGTACAATTTATCAAAACTAACACAAGAAGACATAGAAAATATGAATAGTTCTGTAGCTATTAAATTGAATCTGCAAGTAAAAACTTTTCAAAGAAAACCCCAGCCCAAATAACTTTACAAGCAGATTCTAGCAAACATTTAAAGACACAACACAAATATTACAGGAACTCTCTCAAAGGAAAGAAAAAAAATTAACATCTCCCAACTCGATGATGTTAGCATAACAATGATGATGGGTGGGGTGGGGGGGCAGAATATAGGCTAATCTTACTTATATAATAGATTTTTTTAAAGTAACAAAACATTAGCAAACTGAAACCCACAATATATAAAAATAATAAAAGATTAACATATCATGACCAAATTGGGTTTATCTCAGAAATTCAAAGTTGTTTTAATATAAGAAATTGGTTAAAAAGAAACAAAATTGTCATTTGCCCCAGAAGAAAAAAAACTGCTTATTTAGAAAATTCAAAATAACCTATAGATAAACTAATAGAATTAAAAAGTTATTACTAAGTACAAGGTCAACAAACAAAAATCAATTATATTTCTATGTACTAGCAAAGAACACTTAGGAAATGAAATTTATAAATAATACTATTTAAAATAGCATCCCAAAACATAATATACATAGGGATAAATTCAATGAAAGCTGTGTAAGACCTTTATCCAGAAAAACTATAAGATATTATTGAGAGGAATTAAAAATGACTTAAATAAATACAGGAATACACCATGTTCATAAATGAAAAGGCAATATTTCAAGGATGTCAAGTACTCCCCTAACTGATCTAAAAATTCAATGAAATCTAATTTTAAAAATGTGGTAAAATTTTTGTTTTGGAAATTAAAAAGCTGATTATAAAATTTATATGTAAAAGCAAAGGATCAAGAATAAGCAAGAGACATTTAAAGAACAAGATAAGAGGACTTGCTTTATGAAGTAGCAAGACTCATTATATTATAACATATCATATATTGTTATTTATCAGAATAATTAAGATAGTGAAATATAGTATATGATTTATCCTAAAAACAAATGTACCAGATTTAAAAGCCCAGAAACAAATCTTTAAATATATGGACACTTGATTTATGACAAAGGTAATACTAACAAGCATTGGGAAAGAGATATGTTCTCTTTAATGAACAGTGTTGGGTTAAATGGATATTCCATATGAAAAATATCAATTTAACTCCTATCACACACCACCCAAGTGAATTAAATCTCTCAATATGAAAGGTAAAACAAGAAAATTTTCAGAAGAAAACCAAGAGGAATATCTTCATGATGTTGAGGAATGCAAAATTTTCTTTAATGGGGCATAGAAAATACAAAACATAAATGAAAAGATTGGCAATTTTGTTATATTGAAACTTAAGACATGCTCATCAAAAGATACCCTTTAAGAAATGAAAAATAAATCCAAAGAATTAGAAATTATTTGTAATACACATAATTGATAAAGGACTAGCCTCCAGGATATATGAAGAACTTTTACAAATCGCCAAGAAATGGACAAAACACATAAACATATAATTTCTAAAAGATGATATACAAATGGCTAATAAGCATAAAAAGTTGCTAAACCTTATTAGAATCAAGAAACTGCAAGTTAAACCACAGTGTGACAACACTACACACCCAATAGAACAATTTCAGTTGAAGAGATTGATAATATTAAGTATTAGCAAGTATTAGCAATTCCAACTGCAATTTTCAAACAGTTAATGGAAGTATAATAGTATAAACACTTCAGGAAACTATCAATTACTACTAAAGAGACACACATGCCTATAACCTAGAAATTCCACTTTTAGGTGTATGCCTAATACTGCATATATGTGCACTAAAAGAAATGTACAGGAGTGTTTATAACACATCATTTATTCGGAGTCAAAATGTGGAAAAAACAAATGCTCATCAACAGTAAAATGGATAAACAATTGGTGGTATAGTCATACAATGAAATACTATACAGCAATAAAAACGGACTACTACTAAACACAACATAAATCTTCAAAACAATATATTGAATTAAATTAGCCAGAAATTAAAGAGTATATGCTGTGGTATTCCACTTATATAAAGGTTAGATATAGAAAAAATAAACCTATGGTTAGCAGTTCTTCTGGAGAAGAGGGACAGGTAATGACTGGGAAGGGCATAAGAAAGCTTCTAGGATGCCAGTAATGTTGTAGCTTACATTCCTTCATCTGAGTGGTGGTTATACGAATATCTTTACTTTGCTAAAATTCATCAAGCTATATGTTCATAATACATATACAAATTCAGTAAAAATTTTACTTAAAAATGTATGGGGGGGCACCTGGGTAGCTCAGTCAGTTAAGCAACCGACTCTTGGTTTTGGCTCATGCCATGATCTCACAGTTGTGAATCAAGCCCCCCAAAGGGCTCTGTACTCGGTATGGAGCCTGCTTAAGATTCTCTCTGCCCCTCTTCTGTCTCTGTTTTTATTATAAATATATAATCCATATCTACAGATTTGAATAGAGAAATATGAATATATATATATATAAAACACTGTGTTTTGGATTTGAATAAACTGACCAATGGTGTGGAAAAGTCCAGAAACAAATCCTTGCATATGGATCACTTGCTATACCACAGAAGCCCTCGAGTGCAGGAGCAAACAATGGATTTCAGCAAAAATGACTGATGCCAAGATGGACTCTGTGTAGGTCTTAACTGATAGCTTGAGCTCTCTCCTCTACCTCTCCTGCCACAAATAACCAAGGTTAAGAGAATATGTCCAGTGAGAATGTCCACGACTTCAGATCTCGAGTAAGGCTTGCACTATACAGATCTCCAAAGCAGGTGACACACTCTCATAGGCATAACCACCAACTCCTTGTGTAGAATACCAGGGATGGCAACAAGAAATTCCCTGTTGCCATCTGGCTCCAGGAAATAATAGAGAAGGCAGGGCCAAATGGCAACACATCAATTCGCATGTTCATAGGAAGCAGTGAGTCATTGAGACAGGCTATAAGAGCAGGACTCTGGATCCTAAGGTCCACACAAGTCACAGCTATGGGGAGAAAGAAAGGTTAATACAACTCAGTCATTTTTCCTTCCTTCCTCTCAGCCTCCTTCCAAAACACACACACACACACACACACACACACACACACACACTCCTCTTTCATAAAATGCTGTGCTGAGAATCATGAAGGATTCCTGATGGTCTGGGACACTGCCAGAACCTGCCTCAACAATAACTGCCTGCAGATTGCAAGTCCAGGAAAAATGTCCTTCTTTCCTCCAAAAATGAGTAGTAACAATAATGGTAATGATAAATCAAGATTTATACAAAAATATTCAAGGAAGACAAAGGAATAAAGAAAATGGTAAATGAAGAACAGTTAACAGAAAAGTTAATAAGAAACAATGAAAATATTGGCTATGCTGTTTCACTATAAATGCAAAAGACATAATGGAAAAAATCTGAGAGCACAAAGCAAATAATTAAGAGTGTAGGGAGTACTTAATCAATCAAAATGATGAAAAATTCATGTGATCACTCAATAAATACTAATTGAGTTACCTATATTTTCCCCGTGTTAAGCACACAGTCATGAACAAAGCCAAACAAAGCCCTTGCCCTCGGGAAGCAGACTTTCTTAGGGAAATGGATAAAAAAATAAAGAAATGCATAATACAAGTTCAGGCAGTGATATGGCTACATAAAAAAACTAAAGGAAGATGAGACAGAGTGAATGCAGGATGTATGCTCTTTTCAATAGATGTGAAGAGATGGCCTCTCTGAGGAAAAGACATCCAAGTAGAGATCTAAGCAAGTCCTGCAAAGACATGATAGAAAAGCATTCCAGTTAGCAGGAATAGCAAGTGCAATAAAGAACAAGAGGGGGGCACAATGTGAAGACAATGAGCTAGGGAAGATTGGAAGAAAAAGAGGTCTAAGAGGGAAATAGGATTAGATGATGCAGGACCCTATAACTCTGGGGGCAATAGGAAACAACTGTTGGATGGCTTTATATATGGAATAACATGTTCTAATTTACATTAAAAATACATTCTTTCCTCTTTGTGCAGAATTGATTATGGAGCAATGAGATGGAAACAGAGAGATTATTTCAGTAGTCTAAAGGGTGATGACTTAAACTGAGAGGGTAGTGGTGAGAGGGTAGTGGTGCAGGTGGCGAGAAGCAGTTTGATTAGAGATACCGTTGTGAAAGTAGAAATTTATAGTACTTGTCATTGGATCTCAAATAAGACGCCAAAAAAAAAAAAAAAAAAAAAAAAAAGAGGCATCAGAGATAATTCCAAGGTAGTTTTCTGGCCTGAAGAAATGGATAAACGGGGGTACTATATACTAGATGGAAGAGACAAAAGAGAAAAGATCATATCCTTAGGGAAGGAAGGTAACAAAAACATTAAATCTTAAATATTTTAAGTCTGAGCTGCCAATCATTCATTGGGCTGAATATGTGATCCAGAGTTCAGAGCATTAGCCATAGCAAGAGAAATAGTTGTGAAAATAATCATCTACAAAGTAGAATTTAAAGCCTGCTTCTAAAGGAGTTATATAAAGGATAAATTCAGAAGAGAAACAAGTTCAAGGACCAAGTACTGGGGAGCCCCAACATTTAGTGATCAGGAACAGGAGAGATCCAAAAAACAAATTAAGAAAAAAACAACCAGTGAAATAGGAAGAAAATCAAAGGAATATGATATCTGAGCCATGAGTAAATAAAAAGGTACAAAAAAGAGACACTGAATCAAATGCTGTGAGACAACCAGAATGCCGAACTGGTCAAGCATAAGGATGAATTATACAAGAAACACACATAAACACAAAACTCAAAGGAAGGGACACAGAGGATAGCCTGATAGATATAATGACAATGAAATGGAAGTGAACAGAAAATGAAAAATGGATGGAGAGGAAATACAAGATGTAAAAGGACAAAGAAGGTCTAGCATGCTCATAATTGATATTCCTAAAGAAAAGAACCAAAAATGGCGAGAATAAAACACTGGATAAGTCAAGAAAAACTTTCTAGAAGTAACTAAAGATACATAATATCTCAGGAAAGTTTAGTCATGTCCTAATAAAATTACTGGACATTAAATTAAAATAAACAGTCTTTGGACAAAAGAGCAAAAAGATTCACATAACTGTAGTGGGGTATAAATCAAGCTGGCTTCATCACACTTCTGCATACCATTATGCATCATACTTCTGCTTACCATTAAAGCCATAAGGTAGTGAGGAAAGTGCATGCCAGCTCTTATGGGTAAAATGTGTTACCCAAGAATTTTAGGCCTAACAAATCTGAAGTTTGGCATAAAGGCAACAGGCAAACATTGCCTTTATGCCAAGGAAGTATCGTTTCCATAAGCTCTTCTTGAAGATATTGGTGGAGGATGACTTTCACCCAACTAACAAATGAAACTCCAGAAAATAAAGTAAAAACAACCCAATGAGTTGAGAAAGAAAGAGGAGCAATGATGAGATATACTATACTAATTTCATCATCCTTCATAGCAGGGGTCAAAATACTAAAACACACACAAGCAGTACACAGAGGAAAATATGCATGGCCTGGTCTCAGTTATGCTATGGAAAGAAGCAAACAGCCCTTGATCATGATGAATTAGCATTGGGAGAAGCCATGTCTCCTGCCCTCAAAAGTAGAGGATGCTAACAGAGAAGAAAAAATAGCTAAAGCTAGCAGTGCTCAGAGGAAGAGCAAATTTTGTGCAGAACTTAAACACGAGTGGCAATGGTGTTGTAGTGAGAGCAAATAAGTCTGAGGGACTCATTTATCACATGGGAAAGATCTCTGAAAATCTCTCAGAAATAGGCCGGGAAGCCTTTGAGAGGAGACAGATCTCCATCACTTTGACTGATGGAGCTTCGCACCATCATAATCTGTATGTAACAAGTAAAGCACATAATTCAAGAAATAAATTTAAAAGTAGGAACTGAAACCTTATTTATGATCATAAGCTCCTAAAAGCCTAGAATGTATGCTTCACATTAGAATATAGAAACAAGTTCAAATAACTATCCTTTAGAGACGACAGGATACATTGGCTCTTGGGAGTGAGCCAAAACAGACAACAAATGCCTCCTTTAGAAAACAATTCCACCTTCTTCCTTTCTAGTGATGACACTTCAGGGAAGAAGGGATTTCTTGTTGTGGTAAAATGACTTAATTGGATTTGGCCCCTATAATCCTTGGAACTACTCCTAATCTTTAAACAACAGTGTCCAGAAGTAGCCAGGAACTGTGACTAGTCAAAAATTATTTGTATTTATTAATTGTATTTCTCTCCATATTAAATCACAGATATCAAAATCGACAGAGGTAGAAAAAGAATATATAACACAAAAACCCAATAAGGAAATTAGCCCAGAAACAATAACTACTTAGGGACTGTTGTTTTAGAATGTTCACATTATTCACACTGCCTCATAAGCAGGTATCACAGAAAGCAGCTACCTTTTGATGCGTTGTTTCCCCCATATCTAAAAGTTCAATGATCTGTGGTCGGCACATCAAACGTGTATTAGCCAGTCTCTGCTCTGTGGTGAGGGACATTTCCTTCAGGAACTCCGAGGGTGTCAGCTAGAATTTAAAACAAAACAGCTGAAGATTCATAGATGATTATACTGAAAAAGTGTTTCCATAAGTGCCGGTAATGAATAATTTGTGTTTGCAGCTTTCTGGACAATTCTGGAATGCTGCTAAGTTCCCTTATAAAATATTTAAATTAACTAAATAATACAAGAGAAGTACATGTGCGCTTTTGAGCTCTTTGCACACTAATTTGAAATGACACGGGTTGCCATTTCCTTGTGATTTTGAAGAAATCACACAAAAGAAACTGGGTAGGGGTAGGGGAGTGCAGAATCAGGAACTTGCAGGAATATGCCCAAAGAGTTTAACATTGATGCTCAGAAGAAGCATTTGAGCATACAAATCTGCTTCCAAAATCACTTATAGTCTTCAGAGCTAAGGAATTTGAAATGCTTCTACTTCTCAACTGAAGTTACAACAAATAAGCAAAGCATTTGGGTGTTTAGCTATTCTGCTATAGTAGTTTCAAGAGGAATCTTGTGAAATGGGGAGGATCCTCTAGAGAGAGTGACCGGAAAGCTTACGAATGAGTTTGAACTTTTTAGAAATCACAAAAGTGCATTTAGAACTTGTATTAATAGGGCCCTAAAGCCATCGTCAGATCCAGCAGCCACTCACATTCACATATCCAAATAGGAACACAAAATGCTTTAACACTTTCTGATGTTATGAGAAAAAAAATGTAATCTATCATTTAAATAAAATCATCTTAATAACTCAACAAGGCTTAATTACCCAGGACCAAACATTATTATTATTACCAAACAATAGTATATTGTTGTTCTGGAATATTCCAGGGCTTACTTTATATGCAGGGAGATGATGATCACTCACAGCAACATAATGCTTAACTATGTACCAAGACTTCTTAAAACATTCGGAGGCATATAATTTAGCTGATTCATTTTACCTTTGGGTTAAAATCAATGTTCTTCAAAATCCCTACAAAATTAATTTCTGTGATTGAACCCATTTAAATGAAGGCATATTTCAATGCTGCTTCCGACTCGGTTTTCAGGTTCTTTTTGATTGGAACCCAGATTACAATACTAAAATGTTAAGAGGTATCAGCTGTCTCACAGTTTAAATAAAAATAATGAATGAATGAATGAATGAATGAATGAATGAATAAATGAATAAATAAATAAATAAATAAATAAATAAATAAATAAATAAATAAAATAATGAAGCCTTAAAAGCAAAAAGTCGGGAGTTACTTTAAATATGAAATGATAAC
Organism: Canis lupus dingo; assembly: GCF_003254725.2. Lineage (NCBI taxonomy): Eukaryota > Metazoa > Chordata > Mammalia > Carnivora > Canidae > Canis > Canis lupus. The sequence goes on from NC_064247.1 coordinate 77,197,912, forward strand.
CACCATAAAAGAGAGTGATGGCAGGTCTTTTTTTCTCCTCAGAACATAACTTAAGACTGGTTTTTAAAATTCAGTGTGTACTATCTTGAATCCTATAGATTGTTATTGATATTTTCTATGGCATATAGTTTATAATTTGGTTCTCACCAAATTATGATAACTCATTAAAAATAGAAATATGGGGGCGCCTGGGTGGCTCAGTGGTTCAGTGTCTGTCTTTGGCTCAGGGTGTGATCCTGGGGTCTTGGGATTGCATTCCACATCAGGCTCCCCGAAGGGAGCCTGCTTCTCCCTCTGCCTATGTCTCTGCCTCTCTCTGTGCATCTCTCATGAATAAATAAATAAAATCTTTTAAAAAACAGAAATATGTTTTGTTTTAAAGGACAGAGAAAAAAATGTATTTTTCTTGATACCATATAGTCACCATTTTGATACTCTCTGTTCTACAAATGTGCCAACAGAAATAACTGTTGCCAATCAACAGGTAATAAATTGTTAAGGTCAAACCCTATGGAATTCTGATACCTCATTGTTTTTGAATTACACAAAAGACAGTCTCATAAGGTTCAACCTAACATTTAGAAAACCATGATAATTTCATTGCACGGTCTTACTTCAGCTGATTAACTTAAGCAACTCAAGCCTCTACCTTGAGGTATGTAATTTCGAAAACTTCTCGGGCTTTAAGAGGTGCCTCAGCTCTGTGGCAAGCTACCATGTTATCTAAATTGATATTATTGGTCAGTAATTCTCTGTTTGATTTCTGAGAATGCCAAGTAGCAGCTGTCATCCGCCTGAGGAGACTGCATTAAGTATTTTACACTTGAAAGTCTTGGGTACATTACCATTCGATTTACTTCTTCTTTTGTAACCACCCTTGGACTCAAGGGGGGCAGAACCTTGCTTTTGAATCCTTTCAGCATTTCGACTAACCCCATCTGAAAAGCCCCCATGGACTCCTCAAGTCTTCTACTGGTCATTTTTAGTTATTTCCTTCATTCACCTAGGAGTGGGGAAAAAAGGGGTTTAGAATAAATACAGTTAATTCCTTAATACAGATCACAAATTTTTTTAAGCTTTTTCAAGTACAAAGGTTTAGAAAAGACTAATCTTCAAAAATACATCAAATGCTTATAACAAATGCCTTAACTACAGGAGTCTATGCCATGTAATTAGTCCAGAATTAACCTTATTCCAAAGTCTAGGATTCCTTTTAAATAAACCAAGTGATTCTGCAATGAGCTTAGGGAAGAATCGGAAATCAAGCAGTTCTTACATTTGGTATTTTTATCCCCCCAGAAAAACAAATAAACACTGCTCAATAAAGATAAAAACTTTTATCCCCTCAGATAAACAAACACTGCTCATCATTTGCTACTTTATATTTATTTGACAATTCTCTCTCATGACACCATCCAAATATAAAAAAATATAAGGCTTCAGGCTTCCACAGCTGGGCAGAGACTAAAAAAGTAGCATGAGATAAGATAAGGAAGAGGAAGTTTCTGGAGAATTTTTGAAGTTTATAGTCATAAATAAGTTATTAAACAGCCACTCCATATCTCCAAATCAACGAGATAAGACATCTACCCTCTACATATCCTTCCTTATGCCTGTCAGTAGGACACTTGCAACTATGGAGGCCTATTTATGACAAAATGGAGATTTAAAAACAAAACAAAACACAACAACAACAACAAAAAACAAAGTGGAGATTTGTTTTCAGTAATAGCCAGCTGGTTTACCCAACACTGTGCCCTGCAAAACACACAAAAAACAAAAACTAAAAATGCTTGATACAATGTCAAATAAAAAACCATAAAAGTCATTAAAAAGATCACAAGACAGTAAGTCATTACCAGACCAAAACAATGAGGAAAGAGGTGCATAAAGAAAAATAGATCTGAATGAAAATGTAATAAGGTACACTGAAGCAAAGCAGTAAAATACTCAAGGAAATGAATATGAAATTTTTAAAAAGAAAAAAAATAAAGAACAAATGGCTGAAATCGCAGACAGTCAAAAAAAAGATCCAAGACACTATAACTGGAGCCCATGAAGAAGAAAAATTAAGTACTGGAGTGGAACTAATATTTCAAGCTACCATCCAATAAAAATTTCCAGAAATAAAAGAAAACATAATGAAAAGGGATTGGTAAGTGCCCATGAAAACAGACCCAGATGGTCAATTCTGAGCCATATTTTAGCAGAACTATTAGACATTTAGAGAAAATTTTAAACTCCTCACAGCCTCCAGGCAGAAAGGTAAAATAACTCACAGGGGCAAGAGAATTAGATGTCACTGGACCTTGAAAAAACAACCTATGAAATGGGAAAATAGAAGATAATATTTTCCAAAAACTAAAAAGTGTGAGCCAAGGATTTTACATACAGTCAAGCTCTCCTTCAATTACCGAAGCTACAGAAAAGGAGTTTTGAACATGTAAAAAGCTCAAGGAAAATAGTAAACAAATTCCCTTCCTGAGGACTCTACTAGAGGATGGGCTTCAGCCAACCAAAAGGTGACTGGGGAACTTCAGCAAAATGACCCACAATGAACACTTCATGTATTTAATTGTAGGGCTAATTTTAAGAATGAAGTTGAAGACATGAGGAGAAAATAGAATTTAAACAGTTTCTGACAAAGTTGAAAGAATGCAATTTTAAAAGAAAAGTAAAAAATAGAAATAAAGTCAAAAGTAGAATAAGATCATTAATAATTGAATAAGTAACAGGTAGGAGTCAAACTATTAAACCAGATAGAATAAAGGAGCTTATGGGAATTGTGGTAGAAAGCCCCTACGATGGCAGTGATACCTGTTTCCAAGCACTCATGTATTGCATAATACCCTGCCCTTGAGTGTGGGCTGTCCTTAGGTATTCTAACAAATATGATACAGCACAAGTGATAGATGCCACTTCTGAGATTAGTTATAAAGAGACTCAGTTCCATCTTGGGTACTGTCTGGCTCTCTTTCAGATCATTAGCTGCCATTTTGAGAGGACACTCAGAAAGCTTAGAGAGAAGCCCATGTGGTGAGGGACCAACTCTGCTAGCAGTGACATGAGTGATCTTAGAAATGGGTCTTCTGAGGCCGGCCAACAACCATGTGAATGAGCTTGCAGGTAGATTTCCGAGCCTCATTTGAGTCTTTAGATGACTACAGGCCCAGCCTACAGCTTGACTGGAGATGCATAATAGAGACTGAGGAGGAGGCACCCAACTAATAAGCCACATCTAGATTCTTGACCCATAGAAACTGTGAGAAAACTAATATTCACTGTCTTAAGCTACTAATTTTGGGGTACTTTATCATACAATAGTAAATTACTAATGTAGGTATTTTAAAGGGTTTATACACCAAAAAACTACTAAACATAAAGGTAAATCTTTCTAAATACCAGAAGAAATTTTAGAAAAAGCAAAGAAGACATACTAAACAGAGAAAGGCAAACAATAAATCAAATGTAATGCAAAGAATTGTTATAATACAAGGTAATATGGGATGTGATGTCACCAACATGGTGGAACAGGTGATTGCCAACTTCAGTCTCTCTCACAAAAAGACCAACTAGAAACTATCCAGAGACAAGATACCTTTGTGAAAATACCAGAACCAGGGGTGAGGCTGAAGTACCCCCTTAGATCACAGAGACATGGAATAGCCTCAAAAACATCATGCTCAGTAAAGTGAGCCAGTTATAAAAGACCACATATTATATGAATCTATACACATGAAGTGTCCAGAATGGGGAAATCTCTAGAGAGAAGGAATAAATTAGTGGTTGTATAGGGCTGGAAGTAATGAAGGGATGGGCAGGGGGTAGGGTATGGCTAAAAGATATGGGATATCTTACTAAGATGACAATGTTCTAAAATTGACTGTGGTGATGATTGCACCACAAATATGTATTTGTAAATATGCTAAAAACTGCTGAGTTGTATATACACCTTAAGGGTGAATTGTATGCTATGTGAGTTTTATCTCAATAAAGTGGTTAAAAATACATTCTAAAACACTTAAAACAATTTTTTAAGATTTATTTATTTATTTGAGAGAGAGAGCATGCACAAGTGGAAGGGGCAGAGTGAGAGAGAATCACAAGTAGACTCCACGCTGAGCATGCAGCCCAACACAGAGCTCGATCTCATGACCCTGAGATCATAGCCTGAGCTGAAACCAAGAGTCAGTTGCTCAACTGACTGAGCCACCCAGGAGCCCTTAAAAAATCAATTCTTAAAAGCTGAAAAACAACTGAAAGAAATGAACTTTGCTGTATATCAAGCTGCTTTCATAACCACAAAGAGAAAACAATTACTCCAACTGACCTAAAAACATAGTATTTTGACTGTCTTCATTAAATGTAGTCTTATTGTTAGTCATAATATGAGTAATAATATATATATTTTTTGCTCTAGGCCCAACATGAGGCTTGAACTCACAACCCGAAGACCACGAGTTTGCATCTTCTACTGACTGAGCTAGCTAGGAGACCCAGTAATAATATTTTTAAAACAAGTAGTTAAAGCAATATTGTTAAGAACTGAGCAATTCAGGATGCCTGGGTGGCTCAGCAGTTGGGCAGTTGCCTTTGGCTCAGGTTATAATCCTGGGATTTGGGATCGGGTCCCACATCAGGCTCCTGACGAGAGCTTGCTTTTCCCTCTGCCTATGTCTCTCTCTCTCTCTTATGAGTAAATAAATCTTTAAAAAAAAAAAAAAAAAAAGGAACCGAGCAATTCATCTTAAGAAAAAATAAAGCCAAAGAAGTTCTCATATTAAGAAATCTTATAATCTTACATTTAAATTGGAAACAAGTGTGAGCTCAGGATTATTTTCTTCTTTTAAATAACCTGCCTACTGAAAAAGTTCAGAAACAATGAAGGCCCAGTAAGCAATAACAGTCCAAGGACATACTGCAGACTCTAAATACCATTTCCCACTAAAAGGAACCACATCTCCTTGGAGAAATGGGTAATTTGAGGTCTGATGCATAAAATGTATAAGATGAACTTGGAACATTCTATTTTACTATAAAACAAGGACATTGGGGATCCCTGGGTGGCTCAGCGGTTTAGCGCCTGCCTTTGGCCCAGGGTGCAATCCTGGAGTCCCGGGATAGAGTCCTGCGTCGGGCTCTCGGCATGGAGCCAATTTCTTCCTCCTCCTGTGTCTCTGCCTCTTTCTCTCTCTCTCTCTCTCTCTCTCTCTATGTCTATCATAAATAAATAAATCAATCTTAAAAAAAATAAAATAATAAAATAAATAAAACAAGGACATTATCAAAGGCCACTGGGATTGTGTCTAAAGGATCCAATAGGAGTTCCCATTCACCAAAGATAGGACGATTTGAAACATTTTTTAAGTCTGCAATGGATAAGTCTCTGAAAATTCAAGTTTAAAAGATACCAGAAAAAGAATCATTGGTCACCTACGGAAGTTCTACAGCACCAAACTAATTATTTTGAAAATAATAAAAGGAAAGAATCAACCACTTTTTTGGTACAAATTGCACTGCAAGCTAATCAAACAGGTAAGGAAGGAAAATGATTCTTCACAGAAGAACTCCAGCTAATAAACTCAGAACAAACAACAGAAAAATCACGACCATTATGTAACCCCTAATAAAACAAAAGATCATCAATGCTAACATAATTAGGAAGGCTGTTGCTGAAGAACTCTATAATGGCTCAGTTGGGCTAACAACACCTGAGCCCTCTAAACCAATCTCAACATTAAATGCTTGAAAACCAGACATATCATGTGTCTCCACACATGATGCACTACACAGCACCAGCTATGTAGAACTACTAACAAAGATCTATGAGCCAGGCTGCAGGAAACATGGCGAATGGAGGAACAAGCATATTCTGGAAAAATACAATTAAGCCAAATCAAAAAGGTAGGAAATATTATAGGAAAATGACCTCCTTTATTCAACTAATAAATAGCATCAGAGGGTTGTGGGCAAGGGATAGTTATAAATTAAAAGAGTTCTAAACAAACCAAGTGCAAGGATGCACCTTGTTTAGATCATGACGCAAATAAATGAATAATAGATATTAAATAATTATTGGGTTTTTTGTAGAATAATGGCACTGTACTATTCACATGCTACAGGTAGCGTGTAAATCTGTAACTTCCTTTTGGCAATCCTTTAAAACTGTACATATCCTTTGATGTATAAATAAATATCTTTTGCTAGTGGATGTACCCCAATTATGAAAAGATAAGCTATACTGTAACTTAACAACAACTTCAACAGATGAGAAAAACAATGACTTTCTCTTTATCAAACCAAAACACAAAGCAGTTATGTTGTTAAAATTTGATGATTCTGGCATTTTTTATTAAAACTAATTTCTTAAAATAAATAAAACTAATTTTTTTCTATAACTGATTTCTTAAGCACTTTAAGATTCTTGACCATTTTCCTGTTTTGTTGTTTTCCAGTTTTGATCACTAACACCTTATTACAATTCCAGCCTGCAGTACTTGGATCATGCCTTTGTAGCTCAACTACAAGAGTTAATATATTTTTCCCAAAAAATCTGCTCACAATGCTCCTTCTGACTGCAATGTCCTTTCTTTTTACCTCTGCACAGATCCCTTCCTGATTCAAATGTCATTTCCTTATCGAAGCAATTTCTTTCTGATCTTACCAGCTGGAAGTGACTGTTCAACAACTCTGACCTTCCAATATCTTATTTCTCTCTTTTATGACACCTAAAAATTTCTACTTTACAGTTATGTGGGTGCTTATTCTGATCTTAATAGACCATAGACTCCTTGAGTAGAGACTGTAATGCATAGTGCCTTGTATTTAAATGGATGCCTGTGAATTTCTAATGAACCATCGACCAGTAAATTAGACAGAATCAATAATCAAGAGTGTTATTAAAAATGACAATCACCTAGCCCATTGCTCAATATCTAACACAAAACTGAATCCATGCAAATAGGCCAAATGCATTAACATCCCTGGAATGCTTTGACTCCTGTAATCCATCAGTCATCTTAACACCCTGCTTTTAAAGACCACCCTCAGGTCAAAAAATATGGTAAAAGGGGCCATGACCCAAGACCTTTTTTATTTATTTATTTATTTATTTATTTATTTATTTATTTTTTTTTTTTTTTTACCAAATAACTTTTTAACTAAAGAGATAACAATACTTTTATTAGGGCATGTATAGTACCAGCTAGACATATCACCAAATCTTCAGTTTCCACCAAGAATAAATTTTTATTTTTTAAAATTAACTTCACAAACTCCTAGAATTCTATTTTAATTAAATAGCCATTATATCTCTTTCCACCCTCCATTCCCCTGTACAGCCTGCACGCACACTCACGTAGGCACATATGCACCCACATACACACTCCTTTATTTCTCATCATCTTGATTTCCATGATCACGTTCTCAAGCCAGGTAGTCCAAGAATCACCCTAAACTCCTTCTGCTCCCTTGCCCCTTCTCACATCTTCACTCTTGTCTCTGCAGCCTACATCTCACAGTTAACCCCTGCCCAGTCTCTGAGCAGTCCTGTCAACATCCCAATTCCAGGTCTTACCATCTCAGCCAGTAAAACCCCAATACTGGGGCAGTCCAGCTGCTCTTCTCTCCTATCCCCAGGCTGTGAGGATTGCTGGAGAAAACCGCACAACAGTGCAACTTTGTCACTATAAATCCAGAGTCTCTGGCTCCCACTGGGCCCTGTACACCTACCACCCTGTTGTCCTTGTCAGCTTTCTTCCCACAGCCTATTCCAAAGCTTCCCTGTATTCTGTGCCTTCCTGCAATTCTAGAGGATTTAAGCCTACCCAGATCCTTTCTGAGCTCCACTCCATTGACCACACTGCAAACAAGATGCCTCCACCCACCTATGTCCCACAGCTGCCTCCAGCCCAGCATGCGCCCCCAGACCTGCTCTCTCCTGTAACCCTCTGTGAATGGAATCACCATCCACACAATTGTCCACACCCCAAATTCACCTCTCATCTATGACTTGTCTCTCCTCCAGTCATTCATATAATAACTAAATGTTTATTGAACACTTCCTACAAACAATAGTGTTCCAAACATTATGTACTAGATGTAGATACTATTATTCTCCCCAAATCACAGCTTTAAAAACCCAGAGGCACAGAGAAGATAACCTGCCCCAGTTCTCATACTAGTAAAGGCTAGAGCTGGAAAGACAGCCAGTCAGTCACTCTGGCTCCAGAGTCCACACTCATGACGCTATTCTGCCTCGACCTCCTGGATATCTCACACATCCATCTCCTCCTTTTCATCCCTGTGGCCCTCCTTTGTTACTGTACTCCTCATGTCTTAACCAGAACAACCTCCTAGGTGAACTCCATGACTCCAGCATCTCATCCTCACAGTACTCCATTCTCTAGCCACCCTGCACTGAAGCCACAGTGACCTTTTTCAAGGGAAAATAAGGTCATGTCATTTCTCTGCCTAAAATCCTTTAGACCAGAATATTCTGTAAGCTCCTTAGCATGACATACATACCAGGAACTTGCTCTTCTTCGTTTTATGTGCAATTTGCAGTTCACAATCTCTCAAGTGCTCACACGCCTCCAGATTTATACATACCACCTGGAACACCTTTCCTTCTGCACCCCCAGTCCCACCACTAACTCCTATTTGTCTTTCTAGGCTCAGATGTCACCTCTTTCAGAAAGCCTTCTCTGACCTTCCAAGGCTGCCCCTTCTCTGTATCAATGCTCACCCCATCATGATCATCTCCCTCTACCAATAGATTGTAAGCTCCTTGAAGACAGAAACTTTGTCTTTTCCACCACTGTATTCTCACTGCCCAGTACATATGCTTATTTCATAAATGTGTTAATTAATCCACACAAATGACTTTCCACAATCCCCAAATGTGTCTATTTCATACTTCTAATATGCTTGTATAAGTTCATCCTTTCCTCTCACTTCCCTATCCCCATCTGCCGGCAAACTTCTATTCATCCCACAAAACCCATCTCAAGGGTCCCCAGAAGTAAGGCTTTCCCTAATGCAAACAGAGTGTCAATCACTCTGTACTTTGCATATGCCTCTATTATTGAAGGTAATACATTGTATTGCAATTATTTGCTAACAAGCCTGTCTCTACCTCTAGAACATAAGCTTGACTGTAGGGATCATGTGTGAATACAAAGAAAAAGGCTCAGTTAATATTTGAATTTAACTTCATATTAATTGCATTTATTAAAAGAGAATTTTCACAAGACTAAAATATTTCCCAGAACAATTTCTCTCTTTTGTTTTATGTTCCTTAATTTAAATGTCAACCTTGGGCTCCTTCTGTGTTTCTATGGAACAGAGTCTAGGTTCTTTCAGAAAAGACAAGAAAATGTATTCTCAGTTAACTCTTAGGATGAAGAACCTTGTAGGATGGTTTGTGTTAAAGCTCTGCCTTACTGATTTTGCAGTACTAAATTCTAAAAAGAAAAAAGGAAAAAACATTTTAGGATAGATATTCTTAAGCACAAAATTCATTTTCTGCACAAAAATGAGTTTTGCTTACCTCTAGGAATTCATAAGGGAGCTGAGTCTAAAAGTGATCAAATGTAGAATGGGCTGCTGCCTAGTAAAGCAGAATTTACTGACATATATTATTAAATTAGTGAAAGCCCCCAGACACTATGGAGACATGTATATGTCACATAAATATCTATCATGATGACCTGAACTCTACTTCATCCCGCATCTCAATTCATCTCTTCTTGTTTTCCCTTCATCTTAAATGTCTCAAAGACTTATTTCCTTACATTTTTATTCCTGCCTTCTTATTCCATCCTCAAGTCCCTCCTTTGCTGAAACACAAAACTAAAATACTGTAAAATTGAGATAATGGTAGTTACCTATTACAACATAACAAATTGCCCCCAAACTTAGTAGTTAGAAACAACACAAAACATTTCTCACTTCTCACAGTTTCTGTGACTCAAAAATTTGAAAGACACAGGTCTAGGTGATTCTGGCTTAGGATCTCTTACATTGTGATCAAAGATGGCAGTGAGGGTGGCAGCTATCTGAAGGCTTGACTAAGTCTGGAAAAATATACTTCCAAGGTGGATGGCTCACATGGCTAAGCAAGGTGGTCCTGGCTCTCGGTGGAAGACCTCAGTTCCTCTCCTCATGGGTCTCTCAACCGGGCTGCTGGAGTCTCTGTGTCATGATGCCTGACTACCTTCACAACAAGCAGTCAGCAGACCATGGGAGAGGCTGCAATGTCCTCTGTGACCCAGAAGTCACACATTGTCACTTATGCAATTGGTCCCACTAATCAGCCCTATTCAGTGTGAGAGAAGCTACACAAGGATATGGATACAGGAAGGGAGGATTGCTGGGAGCCATCTTGAAAGCCAGCTACCACGTATACCCCAGGTGTTTAGTGTGAGGATTAAATGAGAGAATGTGTGTAAAGTGCTTTGCACAGTATCTGGCATATCTGTTCTTAGTATTAGCAGAAAGTTTGGTTTAAAAAAAAAAAAAGCAATGAATCTGTTCGTGTCTTCAATTTCTGCTACTGTTGGAGTGAGAGCAGGGCAATTATACTCTGGAATGTTAATAAATGTTTCTTTACCCCCAAACACCATTTTAGCAGGAAAATATCAAAGAAAAAATTAGGGAAAATGCTCAAATGCAATAAGACTTATGTTATCAGTGAAGGGTTCTCCAGGAACTCAGAATAAAAGAACTGATTTTAGTTTTTTTAATCTTACTTCATCTTCTGTTTTTCTACTGTTTCTAAAGCTGTTATGCTCCTTGGTTTTCTGTTTTATCTCTTTTAAATTGAATACTTTAGATTTCATAGGTTTCACAATGGCCTCTGTTCTCTTCTCCTTGAAATACTTCCTGAAAATAATCTGTCTCTGCAGAATGTGTGACCTATTATATCTGATGCAGATAAAAGAGACAAGTTTCAGAAAAGAATCTTCTTGTTTGACCCTTTTCTTGTCGAAGAAAAGGAAAATGAAGATGTATTTTGCTCTGGTCACCAATTCCAATGTGGGTGGGGAGGAGAGGGGAATATTCCCTACAGTTGGCTGTCCTACAATTCAACTCAATTCTGAAACTATCTACCCAGCGGTAGCATCAGATTCTGTAGATTAAGGGTTCAGTCCTACAAGACTATCTCTCCCATTACCACCAGATGCTAGTCACAAGCCCAGAGTGTTACCTGTAATTTAGACCAATTAGCAATAAATCAGAGGTTCCCAAGATCCTCTTCTTAAGTTGGACTAATTTGCTAGAGTGACTCTCAGAACTCAGAGAAACATATTACTTACTAGATCACTGGTTTATTATAAAAGGATGTAATTCAGGAACAGCAGATAGAAGAGATGCTGAGGACAAAATATGTGGGAAAGAGTACAGAATCTCTACACCCTCTCCAAGGGTACCACTGTCCCCAAATCTCTATGCGTTTGCCAACCTGGAAGCTCTCCAAATCCTGTCCTTTTGGACTTTTATGGATGATTTACTACATAGGCATGATTGATTAAATTTGGCCATTTATAAACTGATTCAAAAAACAAAAACAAAAAAACTGATTCAACCTCCTGTCCCTTTCCTCTTCAGCCTCCCCTCCCCAGAGGCTGGGGGTGGGACTGCAAGTTGTAATCCTGGAATCACATGGTTGGTTCTTCAGGCAATCAGCTCCTCACCCTTAGGTGGAGTCCAAAAGTCAGCTCATTACCATAACAAAAGACCCCTTTATTGTTTTCCTCACTCAGGAAATTCCAAGAGTTTTAGGACCTCTGTACCAGAAAGAGTGAAGACCAAATACGCGTTTCCTGTAAGTCAAAATACCACAAGATGCAGAGTGAAAACTAATTTTCCTAGGCCTCAAATTACAAAAAGAACTGCTTCTCATAGAAAAGTGTCAAAGTTTGAAACTTGTTCAAACTGTAGAACCAGGCCAGGAACAGCCAACTATGGGCCACATAGGAATAAGGCAATGTTAAAAAACGAAATTCAGAGGTGCCTGGGTGGCTCAGTTGGTTAAGCATCGGACTCTTGGTTTCGGCTCAGGTTGTAGCCTAGAGATAGTGAGATGGAGCCTGTTTGAGATTCTCTCTCCCTTTCCCTCTCCCCCTCCCCCTCTTGCTCTCTCATTCATGCTCTCTCTCTCTAAAAGAAAAAAACAAAAACAAAATTCAACTGAGTAAATCTGAAGATCATTTGACTTTATTCAATTATTGATGAATTAGGCAGCATCCCAACAAGGAAAAAGAAAGGAACTCCAAAAAGCGCTACAAAATGGAAGGATTTTATTGGCAGACAGAGGTATGAAAAGAAAGTTAAAATAATGGATTATTTCAAGCAACCTCACCTTTCTGTGGAGTATGGATGGGATATATCCAGCAGATTACCTCACTAGTGCTGCCCAGGTAATTCCAAATTGACTGGTTAAAGATAACATTCCGAAGGATCCCTTGGGTGGCCCAGCAGTTTAGCGCCACCTTCAGCCCAAGGCGTGATCCTGGAGACCCAGGATCGAGTCCTACATTGGGCTCCCTGCACGGAGTCTGCTTCTCCCTCTGTCTGTGTCTCTGCCTCTCTCTCTCTCTCTCTCTCTCACTGTCTCTCATGAATAAATAAATAACATCTTAAAAAAATGATAACATTCCTAGGAGAGGTTGAGACTGTAATCAGATTAGGTACGAAGTCTGGGTTTGCTGACATGAGTTTAGCACAAATGACACCACTTGGGGTCTGTTGTTTCTTTTTTTAACAGTAACAACAAGAAAAGAGAGAGCCACAGCTGCAGAAAGAGCTTATTTGTTATTTGTGAGCCCCAATTCACATCATTTTCATGATTTAAACCAAGAATCTACAAGTAATACAGCTCCAAAACAGATTACTTTTCTCACATGGGAATTCAATTATCTTTTAATTTCATAGAGTTATCTACTATTTGCAAAGTACTATACTAATTATAAATAAAATCATATTGTTTTTGAGGAGTGAAGATGAAACTTAGTGATATGGCCTCTAGCATACAGTAACAAGCACCCAGAAATCTAACTGGATTTTGACTTTGCATATCCATCCACATTCAGACTTGGTCACATCTCTTATGTGAAAAGCATTGTTACAATTCGAGCACTTGATAAATTCTACTTTTAGTTACAATGAGGTGGGTAAAAGTTAAAATGATACTGCCTTTTAAAAGATTTTATTGTGAAATTTTATATATACAGAGAAAGGTATCTCCAAAATGTACAGATAACAAATTTCTTATAAAGTGAACATCTGTGTAATGATCATGCCAGTAAAGAAACAAAACACTGTCAGCAACTACTACGTCTACCGAAGGACCCACACATCCCTTCTCAATCACTAAGCCATCTCTCCCCACGAAAGGCAATTACTATCTTCACTTTTATAGAAATCACTTCCTTGATTTTCTTTTACTACCTAAGTATGCATCCCTAAACACTATAGCTTTGCTCAGGTTTTAATATTTGAAACAACAGACTCACACAGTGTGCAATCTTCTATGTCTGGCTTCTTTTATTCTACTTTATATAACTATTTCATTGCATATACCTGCAATCTGTTACTCTTCGTTTAAGTTTAATAGTTCACTGTTTGAAATATACTACTATTTATTAATCTATTCTACTATCGGTTAACATCTGGGTTGTTTCCAGTTTGAGGCTACCATGAATAAGATAGCTATGAACAGTCTTATAAATGTCTGTCTGCACACAAGGCCAAACAGTATCTATCTAGGAATGGAATTGCTGGATCATAGGGTAAGCATATCTTAAACTATGGTAGATAATGCTAAACAGTTTTCCAAAGTCATTGTACCTATTTTATACTCTCAGCAGTGTATGAGAGATCTGGATACCACCCAAACTTGCTAACACTTGCTATTAGAAACCTAAATTTTAGCTATCCTGTGGGTGTATTATCACAGCTCACTGTGGTATTAATTTGCATTTCCCTGATTACTAATAAGGTTGAGTATCTTTGTATATGTTGCTTGTCCATTTGGATGTCCCCTTTTATGAAATGTCTTGAGGTGTCAAGTCCCTTGACTTTTTCCCTTGGGTTGTCTTTTTCTTATTGATTTGTATAAGTCCTTCAAATATTCTGAATGCACAGTTACTTGTTTTTGCAGATGTCTTTGCCCACTCTATGGCTTGTTTTTTTTTTATTCAAGCAGCTTTATGCACCAACTTCCAGTTCATCTCTATTCCTTTGAAGCAGCCCTTTGAGGTCCAAACCCAAAGAGGAATTCAGCAGGTGCCCTCTATCCACCAATCCCTGCTGCCTTAGCCCACAAAGACTGCTCTGTCTTTTACTCTCTTGGCTTCTTCCTTGGAATTTATTTGCATATGCTCTCAGGGGTTCTAAGTTTTGAACTCACTTCCCTGGGTCCCTGTTCCACTTAGAGCTGGCCTGATAATTCTTCACCATCTTGTTAGCTCTCTACTGCCTTGAAGCAGGCTCCTGTTGATAACCTACCCAAGTTTTCCAGTTGTCCTTGGCAGGAGGACAGACCTGTACTACCTCGTCTACCCTTCTCAGAAGCAGAAATCCTCATTTGCCAAAGTGTAGATAGTATAAGGGGAGAAAACCTATTCCATGACTGAAGAATTTTCCAATGCAAAAATGAAACTTTTTTTTTTTATTTGAAGATAAAACCCAAAAATGAAGCACAATACACATAGTTCCCAGGACTGGTAGAAGTTATAGCACTGCTCAGATGTCTGGATAATAACCTGGATTATCCATTCATGCCACCTAATCCAAGATTTATAGAGCTGATGTCTTAACATTGTGATTCATTTTAGGTATCAGACTGAGATATAGTTAGTGCTACCTTGTTTTATTAACAATGAATACCTATTTACAGAACTTTAATGGCCAGAAGTAAACATTTAAAATTTCTCTGCCAAGCAACCAAGGACATATTTATTCTTCAGCCCCTTCTCACTTGAAGAACCAATAAAAGCAATAACATTTTTTGAAAATGTATATTAAACTTCAGACCCTCTGAGCTTTAGCTAGATCTTTCAGAAAGAGTCTTAATCTGGGATCCCTGGGTGGCGCAGCGGTTTGGCGCCTGCCTTTGGCCCAGGGTACGATCCTGGAGACCCGGGATCGAATCCCACGTCGGGCTCCCGGTGCATGGAGCCTGCTTCTCCTTCTGCCTATGTCTCTGTCTCTCTCTCTCTCTCTCTCTCTCTGTGTGACTATCATAAATAAATAAAAATTTTTAAAAAAGAGTCTTAATCTGTGTATGGATCCAAACTATGAGACACTATTACAGGCACCCTCAGATGACATGGTAAAGTGCATAATTGTCTCTGGAATGCCCAGTCTCTCCTTCCAAGTCCATTAACCCTACCAGGATACTCTGGTTCCTTTCTGTCTAGGTTGTCAGGCTGCCCTGTTTCTCTTGATCACACTAAAAGGTTATTTTGAGGTAAAATCTCTGGAACTCTCTCCCTCTCATTCCTTTTCCCCATGCTAACTTAGATTCATCTCACAGGTGTCATTTGAAACATCACTGCTTCTAGAAAGCCTTTTCCTAAGGTCTCATAGCAATTTCACTTTTCACATATTGAGTAAATAACTTGTGTAACTAGATTTCTCTGTCTGTCTTCGTCACTAGAGAACAAGCTTCATGGGTCAGAGACCTTGACCATCATCCTTATCATTGGTATATAAGCCTAACATAATGCCTAGCATGGAGTCAATAAATATTTCAGGAGTGATTGGATGGGTAGCTGAATCACTAAGCCATCTATGCTTTCTTTCTCAAAGAGATCTTCATTTTTTTTTCTAGAAAAAAAATTTTTTGAGAGAGAGAGCATGTGAGGGCGATGGGGAAGAAGAGAGGGATGGGAAAGAGAGAGAGAGAGAGAGAGAGAGAGAATCTTAAGCAGGCTCCATACTCAACATGCTGAGCCCAAAGTGGGGCTTGATCTCACAACCCTGAGATCCAAAATCAAGAGTTGAACACTTCACCAACTGAGACACCCAGGTGCCTCTCAAAAATATATTCATTTTACAAAGGAATCATGGGACACCTGAGTGGCTCACCAGTTGGGCATCTGCCTTTGGCTCAGGGCCTGATCCCGGATTGGGCTCCTTGCATGGAGCCTGCTTCTCCTCCCTCTGCCTATGTCTCTGCCTCTCTATGTGTCTCTCATGAATAAATAAATAAAATCTTTAAAATCAATCAATCAATCAATAAATAGGAATCATTTGGGGCACCTGGGTGGTTCAGTGGTTGAGCATCTGCCTTTGGCTCAGGTCATGATTCCAGAGTCCTGAGATCAAGTCCCATATCACGCTCCCCACAGGAAGTCTGCTTCTGCCCATGTCTCTGCCTCTCCCTCTGTCTCTTATGAATAAATAAATAAAATCTTTTAAAAAAATTAAAAAATAAAAGGAATCATTTGTCAGGTATTTATAAGTTTTTACTACCCTGGATCTATTTATCCTTTTTCAGGGATCAATATCATTTTTCTTCAGAGCAACACCCCACTCCTTACCCCAATCCAGGAGTAGCTTATCCTAATATCACATCTCTCTGGCCACAGTGATTAGTTCTAGATATGGCAAATGACTAAAGTTAAACCAGTCAGAGCCAATGAGGCATAATTCTGACTTTATTGGAACTGCTGAAAAAGAGGCACACTTTCTTTCCACTGAGGTTGCTGAAAAGTGGGATATGGGCTTGAAGCAACAGGCAGCTTTCTTGCCCCTATGACAGGAGAGAGGCTCTTAAGAATGAAGCCACATATGAAAGCAGTGTCATAAGCCTGAATTCTGATGACATTATTTAAATCCTTAGATCCAGGCAGGATCTTTTGAGCTATTTGAGCCAATTTATGTTCTTTGACACAAGTGTCATCTGAGCTGTATTCTGTGGTCACAATCTCTTGACAAAGTGAATTCATTATAAATAATTGCAGTTTATTTATTATTTGTAATGTGTTACCATAGCATGAATAACTTGAGAACCATTTAGACCAAAATTTATAAAAGCAGTTTTTGATAAGTCTTGTTCATTTTGTCAAATATGCTATTATAAACATAACAAACTATTTTAAATCCATGTTTGCTTTATTAAAATATAACAACTTCTATTTTATATACCACTGATTCTGTTACTACCAGATTATAAAGGCCAATTGGCTTGCAACAACACAAACGGAATGCCTCTGACTTCTACAGCTATTACACATGATGAATGTTGATTTGGAGAATTTGCTTCAATTTACACCATACATATATATCACTCAAGGTGAAGTATTTTAGAAGCTTCTTATGAATCCTAGGCAATTCATATTATTTTCATTGTATGAAAGAAATACATATGTATTTGTTTATGAATTGCTGCAATAAAGAAGAAATACTGAAATTACCATTCACTGATAACTAAAATTCCTTATTTTGGAATTAACTATCAAATCAATGAGGGCTTACTCATATTTTAATATCAACAACAAATGTAATGGCCCCCTCCTGCTAATTTAGCAAAATTCTAAAATAATTTTTTTTTAAAGCTGCAGTCTATCATTTCTTTGTGACTCTTCTGTGGAAGAAATATAAGCAAAGGAAAATATTGGGTATGTTAATTTATTTTCCTAACACAACAATCCCTAATTCAACTGTCCTTCCCTCCAGTGTGCCATACCAATTATTCTACTTAGGAAATTTTCTAACATGAGAAAACATCTTCTCATATGCCTACAATGGGTTTAGCAGATCATTTTCTCAAATCTATTTATCTTATTTGGATTCAAGAATGCATACTCAATAAGGAATACGCTTCAACAGCTTTTGATTTGACAATCTATCTTTATAAAGTATTTCTTCTGATTGTCTAGCAGTTCTAGGGACGCCGGGGTGGCTCAGCAGTTGAGCCTCAGACCGTGATCCCGTGGTCCAGGGATCAGGTGGGAAACCTGCTTCTCCCTCTGCCTATGTCTCTGCCTCTCTCTCTCTCTCTGTATCTCATAAATGAATAAATAAATAAAATCTTTTTTAAAAAATAAATAAATAAATAAATAAATAAATAAATAAAATAAATAAAATCTTTTTTTCAAGCAAGCAAGAAAGCAAGCAGTTCTAAACTTTGAGGCCCTGATACAAATGGTTCATCTTTGGTCTTATCAGCCATCCTGGTGTCCTAGCTAAATGGACTAATAAATTCCTTATTCTAATTAAACTGTACTGAAGTTTGAACTAAGTTTCTATTACTTAAAACCTAGCACTCTCTAATGATAATTGTTATATTTTTAGAAATCATACGTTTACTTAAAATTTACTCCTGGGGTTTATTAGGAAGACTTGCAAATAACTAATATGTAATGGTGTGAGTTGCTATTTCCAAAGCAAGCTAAAAATGCCTTACTTCTATTAGAATAGGAGAGAATAAGTTTAAACATTTTGCACTTATATATAATGCATAGACTAATTCATTTGAACCATCAGGGTACCATCCAGGGTGCCTAAAAATCTGGAAATCATGAAAAGTCATTAGATATCTGCATTAATTAACACAGCACAGGTAATTTCATACACAAATAATTCTGCTCTTCCCGAATCCACATGTGACTAAAACTAGCACATAGCAAGATCTCTGCAGAAATTCACATGGATTAAAAAATTCTGGGTCATCTGAATCCAGAAGAGATAACTAGAAACACTTCATTTTCATACTTTAAAGACATATATAACTTTATTGAGGGTTACAGAGAAAATTCTTTACAGAAAATCAGTAAATTTTCTCCAGGTACTAATAAATTCAAGAGTTTTTTGCAAACATTATTTAAAAGTGATCTTATTTGTTAACCAAATCCCTCTGACGAAAATAAAGCCTGGGAATCATATTTCCTTTCACAGAAAATATTTAGAATCCCTTTAAGAAAGCCAGCTATACATAGTAGAGCAAATGTGGATTTACTCATTGACCCTTCCAAGGCTCCAACTACCATCAATGAAGAAAGAGACTGGGGTTTTCATCAATCTCCGCCAGCCATTAGGGATATGGTATTTCCCAAGAACAAATGAAGAACAAGTTAGCTTGTCCCTGCTCAAACGGAGTGCTTTCAACACTGATCACTGTCTCATACACCCTTACCAGCAGCTACTTGTTAAATGCTATATGTCTACCTTTTATTAAAATGTCAAATATAATTTTTTTAATTCATACTGGATGGCTGTCATAACAGAATTCAGTAATGAAAACCAATGACAGGGACTGGTTGCATACTATAAAACTGTACCTGAGCTGTCTGGCATATAACAGGGTCATTTTTCTTCTTTCATTATCACATTGGTAAATACTGACTGGGAAATTCTTCGTACACTGATATTAGAGAGCAGAACTTGGTCAGATCGATTTTCATTATGATAGTATGAAAAATACTTATACCAGCCTACATTTCTAATAAGGACAGAAATAAATTTTTCTCCTAAAATTAAAGATGACTTTCACTTCCAGTAATGGCAGATAACAATTGGTTGAACCAACCATTCATGTGAACACTACTTAAAAACTTTAGGGGAAAAATAAATGTTAATTCCCCCTAAAAGTATTAAAAAGCTATCAATACAGTGAGCAATTACCAGGCCAATATCTAAATGCAATCAAACACCAGAGAAGTAAGCAAAGAACTAAAACTCTATAGCCACTTCTGTCCCAGGGCATTTGCTAATCCTGAACAACTGGGGCTTTGTTTGGTGAACTTGCTGAGGCAGAAGTCAATGATTAGAATCTGCTCAAGATGAGAAGTATAATAAGAAATCTTTTCACCTTAGGCACTCTCTCAAATAAATAAATAAATTTTTTTTAAAAACTGGGGAATATGAACATGGAGTGCCTATCAGACAATAGTATATCTTTTTTAAGTTTGTAGACTGTGATAACAACACTTTGGTTACATAAAAGAATGTTCTTAATCTTAGCAAATAACTCCTAACTATAAAATTTATAAAATTTAATTTACATTGCTTTCAAATGGTTCAGAAGAGAAAGAGAGAGAGTGTGTGCAAAAGCCAATGTGGCAGAATGGAAACAACAACTGATGGCCCCAAGTAAAGGTATTTAGGTACGATGATTACTTCAAGTTTTCTTTAGATGTTTTAAAAACAAAATGCTGTAGGGGGGAGTTGTATAGAAGATTCAAAAAAGATTCAAATAGAACATCTGGCAACAAAAGATACAGAGACTAAATTTACAGATTTGGAAAAGTAAAAAGCATATTTTAAATAGCTGAAGAGAACATGACTGAACAAGAAAATGGATCAGAAGAATTAGGCAGGTTAGTACATGGAGTGACAAAGGAACAGAAAACACACAAGGGAGGTCCAGAGACATGAAGGACAGAGACTGAGGTCATGAGAGCCTTGAGTGACCAGAGAAGAGTCAGAGGCAGTAACTGAAAACTAACTAGCTGGGCAGTCTACTGAAATGCTGGGAGAGACCAATTTATAGGTTCCAAAAACCCATCGAATCCCAAGCTACGTAGATGAAGGGGGGTGGAAAAATCCATACCTGGACTCAATCTTAGGGTGAAGAAAACCAAAAATAAAGAGAAAAATGGTTTAAAAAGCCAATAAAAATTATTTTCAACAGAGCTGTGGTTACATTAAAAGCTAATCTATCAATATAGTGAAAGCCGGAAGATGGTAGAATGATGAATTCAAATGTGTCAGAAGAAAAAAAAACTGCCATTTTTAAATTCTATAACCAGCAAAATTATCTTTCAAGAATAAGGGTGAATTCAGGACAATTTCAGACAGATAAATATGGGAAGTTCACCCCAGCACCTCCCCTTCACACTTAACATTGTTCCTGAACTTAAACTGCCTTGAAATGTAA
The DNA here is from genome assembly GCF_003254725.2 of Canis lupus dingo. Taxonomy (NCBI): domain Eukaryota; kingdom Metazoa; phylum Chordata; class Mammalia; order Carnivora; family Canidae; genus Canis; species Canis lupus. Next base: position 77,218,802 of record NC_064247.1, read on the forward strand.
AACTGCTCTCCAGCATTCTGTTGTTTCTTCAAAAATGTAAGACTCTGCTCTCCAGCATTCTGTTGTTTCTTCTTCATATTATATGTATACAATAACATACAACTACTGGATGAGTACTAGAAAAATGTACGACTGTTGCTGAAAATGACTCTGCAATGGTTAATACACCAATTTACCTCATGTAAAGTTTCTGTACAAGTTCACAAATATACATACATCCATATTGATGTGCCACTTTTTTCAAAATAAGTAACCAAAACAATTTGAACTCAGCAGGGATCTCATTGTCCCTGGCTCATCATAATATGGCTGTCCTATGGTTCTGTTATTAATTGCTTTACAAATAGAAATATCATTACCCATATATAAATTTCACTTCTGAACAAAACAAAATAAAACAAAGATCCATGAGTGGTGACCTCCAACTGAACTGGTTAAATTTAGGGGCTCATTTGTAAAGGTCAGTGTCCTTTGCTGCAAACCCACTTCTTATGCAGATGAGAAGTTGAACCTGCCCTAGGGCACCGGGCATAATTAGCCAGCTGCACTCCCATAATAAAGTGCAGATGGTTAATTACCCCAGCAAATAACTGCTTACTTGTGGGCACAAAAGCCTGTACCTAAAATCATTGAAAGTATATTCGGGCCTATTTGTGCTCGTGCAAACAAAACACTTCTTCCAAGGTTTCATCTGTGAACAGAGCACCACAGGCTCAAACTGCACTGCTCTGGGGGAGACCCATTAACACTGCTGGGGTCTGGTTCCAGGGAGGGGCCACTGGCCACAAAGCTATATTTTGAAAGGCGAAATATTTCACAGGGCACTGAATCCTTGTTGAAAAATCTCCTAAAGTTTCCTTGTTGTAAAAGGAATTGTAAATGAAACAGAATTTGGTTTTCCTGGACTCCAAAGTAAATTCTATATTCTTTTGATTAAAAACTCCAAAATGAAAGAATTTTTTCACAAGCAAACATGTCAATATTCGTTGTCTTTTTTTTTTTAATTTTTTTTTTTTTTGAGAGAGAGAGAGAGAGAGCACAAGCAGGGGGAAGAGTAGAACAGGGAGAAGCAGGCTTCCCACTGAGCAGGGAGCCCAATGTGGGGCTCAATCCCAGGACCCTGGAATCATAACCTGAGCCGAATGCAGATGCTTAACCAACTGAGCCACCCAGGTGCACCAATATTTGCTATCTTAAGAAGGAAAAAAAAAAATCTAATTTTCCTGTGCCCTTAAGGAATTTCATGGGCTAGCTGAGCAATTTAGAAATTGTAAGAATTTAGAAAGAATTTAGAAATTCTTCAGAATTTAGAAAGCTATGTAAGATACAACACATCCAATGGTTTTTAGAGACTGTTCCACCAATCCCAGTTAAAAATGTAATCTATCAGGGGGACCCGAGTGGCACAGTCGTTTGGGCATCAGACTCTTGGTTTTGGCTCAGGTACCATCTTGAGGTCCTGGGATCAAGCTCTGAATCAGGCTCTGCACTCAGCATGGAGTCTGCTTGAGATTCTCTCTCCCTCTCCCTCTGCCTTTTCCACTAGCACTGTGTACGTGTGTGTCTCTTTCTCAAATAAATAAATATTTTCTAAAAATAATAAAAAAATAATCTATCAATCTCCCTACAGCAAAAATAGGATTCAGGGAGAAAGCAGAGAAGCGGTAACTACTTCCTAAAACCCATGTTTGGAAGTCCTCTGCAGCTGCAAAGCTCTCAGTTTGCAGGGGCAAGATGACAGGGCTGCGGAACAGAATACTAATCTACTTGAATCGACACAGAACCTTTCCTTTGAAGAACCCACAGGGTGTGTGATTCCATTCAGTTTAATTGTATGTTGGGGAAAAGGAAAAGCAGCTTGCCATAGTTTTAATTGCTAAGAACACACTATCTTTTCAGGAACCATCTGTTTAATTATAATTACACACAGCGATGTAAAAACACAAATGCTTAACAAGTACAAAACTCCCCTACCAGTAACAGTTTTAACATAACGAGCCATATCGTGAAAGAGTATATTGCTTTTTCCCTCTGCAATATTTCATGATTTAGCAAAAGACAGCTTACCGTTTATTATGGAATTTCATTCTGATAAAGCTAAAGTTATTAATTACTCTTCATAGGTTATATCCCTTTGTTTTTCTTTTTTATTAAACTCTAATTCCCTCTGAGAGTGACAGGAATTATATCAGAAATGAAATACAGGGGATCCCTAGGTGGCTCAGCAGTTTAGCGCCTGCCTTCAGCTCAGGGTATGATCCTGGGGTCCTGGGATCGAGTCCCACATCAGGCTCCCTGCATGGGGCCTGCTTCTCCCTCTGCCTGTGTTTCTGCCTCTCTCTCCCTCCCTCTCTCCCTCACTCTCTCTCTCTCTCTGTCATGAATAAATCAATAAATAAATAAAAGAAAAAAAATGAAATACATCAGGGCCCTCTTTTTCCACCTCCTGCTAAAATCTTTGAGGTTCCATATAATATACATCAACTATAATTAATTACCAGGGACATTCCAAAGTATTGCAAGACTAATTTTTTGGCTTTCATAAACACAAATTTCTGCCTTCCTGGTTTTGAAATATGCTTACAACACTGTTATTATTTTAAAAGCCACAAGTATCGGTAATTATTTTCAGGCATGAATAAAAATAGCTTAACCTTGAAATTTATTTTAATTAGGGATTTTTCAAAGCCACGGCTGCAAACTTGGGTGGATTATTTATAATAAAACCAAGCATCAACAACATAGTTGTACAGAACATAGAATTAGGCAACATTATTTAACTTGGGCTTACAACAGTGACTTAAATAACAACAGACACAGATGCAATCAGGTCATAATGTTATTAGAGCAATCCTACATTCAGGACATTTTAGATAGCCTATTAAAGCAAGAAGATGCCAAATAAAATGCAGGAGATTTATGAACTGCCAAGAAATTACAAGAAATTTCTTAGTCATTTCATTCTTATTTTTCTGAGCCACTCAGGCGTCCCCATCACTTCCCTTCCTTAATGCCCATCAGCCAGGTACTCTATCCCCCTACCTACCTTACCCAGGAACCTTTTTTTTTTTTCTTTTAAGTAAAGAACATTTTTTAAAAGCCGAATCTTCTTCCCTACCACCACAAGGGGTAAATATAACTCTTAAATCAGAACTTAAAGCACTTGAAATCCTCAAAAAAATGAAAAGACTAACTTTATGGTTTTTCAAATGAAATCTCTGTGGAGGCCATCTGGTGATTTGTCAATTCTTCACTTATCCTTCTCTGCCCAACCTGAAATCCTCCCAGCCATGATCCAACAGTCATTTTTGCCTTTTTTCAAGCCCTCATTCCCCCTGCAAGGCATTTTTATATGAAGACTAGCCAAATACTAAGTGCCTCTGCAGTGTTCATAAGGGAATAGATCTTAGAAGGAATCATTTGAGACAAAGAGACTGCCCACAGGTTGTTTCTTCACCTTCAGTGATACCAACCTTTATCAAGTGTATTACTATCCCCTGTGCTCTGACATGTGTTCATTCTAAACCAGCGATCCTTGATCTTTGAGGTCTGAGTCCCACTAGGAATTGGATAAAAGCTATGAACACTGTCCCCCAAAAGATAAACGTAAACACATATGTCAAGAATCTCTACACAGATCCCAAAATATGTTAGCTAAAACATGATTTCACAAGCTATATGGGTTTCTTTCAAACTTGATGAAAATTTTCATGTTCTATATTTTTTTGCTAACGTGGAGAAACATTCTCAAAACTCTTTTGAAGTCTGTGAAACTATGCTGCGAACTAATAGCAAATAATAACTTCCCCTCTACTTTGTGGTTATAGAAATCATTCTCACACACATGTCAGAGGCATTTTATTCCCCCCAAATAAATCTAAGTTTGCTCATATGCAAATAAAATAAAACAAAATATCAAAACAACAAAGTGATTGAATGATTACTTGGGTTAAGCAAAAAGTTTTAGATAGCATAATCTATGGAAGACAATGGTGATAAACTGGACTACCTCTAAATTTAAATTTTTTTTTACTTTAAAAGACAACTCAATAAGAAGACAACCAAATAAGACAGGGGCAAATGATATGAACAGAAACTTCACCAAAGACAAAATAAAGTAACAAGCACATGTTGTTCAACACCGTTAGCCATGAAAGAAACTCAAATCAAAAATAGAATGAGATACCACTACACATCTACAAGAATAACTATAATTAACAAAATTGTCACCTGCTGGCAAGGTTATAGAGTAAGCAAAACTATGCTGGCAGAAGGGCAAAAAGGTACAGTCACTTGGAACACAGTTTGGCAGTTTCTTATAAAATTAAACATATACTTACCATAGAACCTAGCAATCCCACTCCAGAATAAAATATATTGATACAAAGACCTGTATGTGAATGTTTATAGCAGCTTTATATATTCATAATCACCAAATATGAGAGACGACCTGAAGTCCATTGACTGGTGGTACATCCATTCAATTGAATAGTACTCAGCAATAAGGAATGAACCACTGTTACATGCAACAGTGTGTATAAACCTTAGAATCAATGTGTTAAATAAAACAAGACCAAAAAAGTGCTGTGTATTTTATGAATACATTTACATGATATTCTGGAAAATACAGAAATGGAAATCAGATCATTGGTTGCCAGGGGCTGGAGGTAGGGAAAGGGGATTGACGACAACTGGATACAAGGGAAATTTTTGAGCCAATGGAATAATTCTATATATTAAAGTGGTTACATGACCATATATTTTTCAAAAATCATGGAACTGTACATCTAAAAGAGGTGAATTTTATAGTATATAAATTATACATCATAAACCTGACTTTAAAAAATAGCTAAGAACATACCAGTAGTAAATATTAATTTAATTTATATTTCAACATGGCATACAAAGTATCAATATCCAGGGTATGAACAGTAATCCTAAAAATCAATACAAAAAGGTCAAATTTAAATTGGGCACAGATAAAGACAGGCAATCCACAGAAGATCAGTTATCAACAAGTCAATAGACATCTACTGCTCAATCTCACTAGTAATCTGGCAAATGTAAATTATAACAAAGTGATAACCATTATTTTCTCATCAGAAAAACAAACTCTTCAAACACTGAAAATACCAAATGGTGATGCTTACGCAGAGCAAATACAACCCCTAAAATAAGACCCCAAGAAAATTACATCAATGAGGATGATGGAATTTCAACTACATTCATACTTAGCCAAATCAAAAGACATAAAAATAACCTTTAAAATAGTTGGGTGGTACAATTAAATTAAATTAAATTAAATCAAATTAAATTAAATTAAATTAAATGTTGGGTGGTTGTCTTTCCTGTTCTCGTCAGTGGGTTGTAGAATGAGGTGAGATAGTCCTGAAAATGCTAGTGTTGGTTTTGTCACTGCTGGAAAATCCTGTCAGTCCAGTGCAGACTGGGAACACCATGGAAAGTACACATGAATGATTCTAAGGATTTACTAGCCCAACATGCAAAGAGTAATGTCCAGGTAGCCCTTCAAATGGTACCAGCTTCCTTGACATTGTCAAAAAAGAAAGCAAGTATGAAATGAGGGCCGCAGCAAAATTTAGAAGAATAAAGACATAACGGAACTGATAAATTTATCCTTCTACTAATTTATGGTGACATATAGGAAAAGTGTATAAATTGGAATCTTAAATATTCTCAGAATGAAGGCTTTTCAATGGTTCAATTTCTGAACTGGTTTGTTCGAAGTGATTTAAGGGACTGTCCAGGGATATTTCTGACTGAGGCCAATTTTGTTCTTAGCAATGACTTCTGAAACTAACAGAGTAAAATGTGACTCCACCAAATAGCCTAATCAAGAGTATGTCACAGATCCTGTGGGTAACACTATTTTTTTTTTTTCTCCTGCAAAATACCTTAGTACTGGATATGAAGTAGGACGTTGATTACTTTAAGGAGTAAAGAAGAGTAGGGAAGAATCATCTTGATAAAATACATAGTATTTGAAATATTATGAAATGAAAAGGCCAAGACTTACTAGAGGAAGGGAGCAAGAAGCAAATCCAAGGTAAACAGTTGAGCACACACAGAGGACAATACACCTGGCATCCAGCATAGGTGGTGAGTCATAGCAACAGGCACTCACTCGCCCTCATCATGGGGCGCTTGCTGGGCCTAGAATGCTCCACTGTAAAGGCGAGCTAATCCTTAAAACGAACCATTTTAGAGCAGGACCATGGCTATGAAATGCGACCATTTAGATGAAGTACATCTGAGGGTGTATTGGTGAGATGAGACATTGATCGTCACGGTCTTCCTGGGAAGGAGAGTGCAGAGGACCAGGGGGTGGGAGCGTGGCACCCCACCTGGGCCACAAAACACAAAATCTTTGAAAAATGATTGCTTCGAGGCCTCAGGGCTAAATAGAAGTTAGAAGCAAAGTGAACACCCCGGGTCGGAGGCTCTGCTATTGTCATGGGAATGAGAAGAAGGGGCCGGGGAAGGCTGAGGAGGAGCGGGGTCTGGAAAACTTGAGGGGCCCTGAGACGAAGGGTGGGAGCACGAGGAGAGGATGCCCCGGCCAGTCCCTAAGCCCCTCGCGCGGTGACCCCTTGATCGCTGCCAGGACCTCGGACCCTCGTGCAGCCCCGACTGCCTGTCAGCTCTGCGCCCTGTTCCCCCCCAAGACCCTGCTGCCAACTCACAGGCGCCGCCGCCCAGGGGCCCGCACCCGGCTCCGAGCTCCTGCTCCTCTCGTCGGGCCGGAGCTGTTGCCATCCGTTGCCACAGCAACCACGGACGGCGCAGCTGAGCAAGCCGCGGCGCGATTGGAGCAGGCCAGCGTCCATAGCAACTGCCTGGCTGCGCTGGTGGGCGGACTTGAACTCGTTCTCGGGAATTCTTCAGGCACCCTCCGTCTTTAGAGGCCCCGTCAGCAGGCACCCGTCCTACCTCTTGAAGGATGCTCCTGCGTTATCTCACTCAACATGTGTCTCCCCGTGGTACTGTGAGGGTTCGCATTTCCTCAGGAATGTTTAACTTGGAGTCAATTTTACCTCTTCAGGTAAAATGTGCATGAACCTTCTTAAGTTATCTGTAAAAGCTTATATCCATTTAACCGGTAGGGTGGTCTCTAAGTACAGATTCTCAAAGGAGCCTGGGCCAGAACCCAAGACAGTCGGAACGAATAGTTTCTATATGCATTAACCCCTTCTTCCTTCTCAGAGATCACAGACACAAATAGTGTGTTTCTTCCCAGACTTCATTTAGACTGTGGCTTCATTCAAATCCTGCCTTGAGACATCTCTCAAAGACTCGAACTATCTCTTGACTTTCATTCGTTCATTCATTCATTCATTCATTCAATAACTATTGATCATTAATTATGAGCCATACATTTGTCAAAGAAGCACCTTTCTAGCCACTGGAGTATAGCAATTGTAAAGACAAAAGCCCTAATTTCTTAGTTTTCCTTGTGGTGTAGGAAACAACAGATGAATAAACAAGATCATTTCAGTTTCTGATAATATATAAAATGTGGTGATATGGTAGAAAGTGTCTAAGGTAACATGCCCTATAAACAGGGTGGTCAGAGAGGTTCACGCTGAGGAGATGGCATTTGAACCAAGATGTGAGAAGACACCAGCTAGAGAAGACACCAGCAAGGAAGACAGCAACACAGGCAAAAGAAAAGCAGTTAAAAGAAATGAACTTGAATGTTGGAGAAAAATGAAAGGCCAATACAGCTGAAAAGAAGACAGTTTGCAAGAGTGTGAGAAAAGACTATCAGATTGACCTTAATCTAGCTTTTCAAAGGACTAGCAACTTCTCCCTCCTCCTTTACCCGCCCATCCCCAGTCACACCCTATCATATCACCCTTTCTTTCCTTCATAGCCCTTGTGACTCCGTATTGTCTGTGAGCTCCCTGAGGATATGACTCAACACAGGATCCCCAGCACCCCAAATAACTGGCTTGGCACAGACACGAAATAAATATCCGTTGACTACATGAACCTCCATATCACAAAACTAGGAACTACAGTGGATCGTGAGGATAAGAGCAAAACATCTCTGCCTTTATGAAGCATAAATGCTTAGGGGGTAAATGAATTACAAACCACATGGACTAACTTAATGTAGGCAGAATTGAATGATTTAGACTATACATGGTGTGGAAAGTCATTGAACAAGTCTCTGGATAATTTCTTCATTCTATTATATTCCAGTTCTATTTCACAAATATCCAGTGTTTACCATATGCCAAGCACTGTGATATATAGTGATGACCAAGATCACCCGTCTTGCCTATAGAGCTCACTCTACCGCCATACAGTCTATTACAGTAGCCACCAGACACATGTGACCATTGAGCATTTGGTGTGTGTCTGGTCCACACTGGAACGTGAAGCAACTATAAACTGCAGATTTCAAAAACATAGTGCAAAACAATACTGTAAAATATCTCATTAATAATTTTTAATATTGATTTCATACTGAAACAACATTTTGGATATATTGGGTTAAACAAGATTATTATTATTAAAGTTATTTTCACTTGTTTCTTGTTTTTAATCATTAGGTTGAAATGCTAGAAAGTGTTAAATTATGTATGTGGCTTGCATTATATTTCTACTAGCTAGCACTGGTCTAGTGGGAGCTTAATGCTAGTTGAATAAACAAGTGACATCTTATTACAGATATTAAGACAGACATTTCAGGGAGCACCTAGCTGGCTCAATCAAAGGAGCACATAACTCTTGATCATGAGTTTGAGCCCCATGTTGGGTGTAGAGATACTTTAAATAAATAAATAAATAAATAAATAAATAAATAAATAAATAAATAAATAAATAAATAAATAAAGTACATAATCTTAAAAAATGAAAGAGACATTTCAACTGAAAGCAGGATAGACAGCAACCTCAAATAGAAGAACTAGAACAAGAATTTCCAAAGAAAATAGGTTCGGGAAAAGGTGACTGGGGAAGAGAGCTCAGCTGTGAACCCCATCTCCTAATCTCTAGTCTAAAGAAAGGTTTTTACAGGGACCACCAGTGAGTTTGCCATATCAGAGGGCACAGAGGGCTTGTGTCTGAATCCTACCTGGAAGTTCTAAAGGGCAAGAGATGGGTGAACTAGTCAGCAGACAGCAAAGGAAGAATTGGTTGGTTGGGGACAACCTGCCCCCAACCCCCAGGATATATCAAGGTAAAAAAAAAATGCATGGGGGTTTTCTATAGAGCAGGTATGGGCCACACAAGAAAGACGGGTAGGGTCATTTTGGATCCATTCTGAGAGGAAAATCTGGTGCAACAAGAGACTTCATCAAAGATTGTTAGGTTCCTAGGGGCCAAGGACCAGGCAAACAAGAGATGCCTTTGACCCCATTATGAGAACTACAGGGTACAGATGCCTGGTGATGAGGGTAAGCTTTCTGAAAGATTCCTGAAAGTGCCCCACAAGTAGAAGTATCATCTTAATCATGGCAGTATCAGACAAATAACAATTTTCTTATTGTCTATTTCTTTCCTCCCTCTTCATGCTCCAATCCCAACGGGGCCAGAAAACAGTTGCCCAACTTGGGGCACAGGTGCAGAGGCTGGCAATGAGCCCAAGTAGAAGACAACAGGAAAGAAGAAGGTGACCCCACTCTCATTCCCCAGCTGTAGCGTTCCTACTTGCAGCAGCCCGAACTAAAACAGGAGAGAAGCCATACTTAAAAGTTTTGACCATCACCTTGGACATAACATTTTAACAACTGTACTGAGACTGGATCTTGACACCCAGGAGGGTCTGTAAAGGTCTTGGCACCTGAATTCAGCCACAGACAGGGAAACAATTTGTCCCACAGAGACATTTTAAAAAAGAAACTACAAGACAAAAATCAAGTTGCTTTATGACTGCAGCCCACAAGTCATGCTTGTCTGACTTAAGGGTTACAGAAGAAATATGAGACAGGCTATAAATACAAGCAGGAACATGTGTTATTCTTGAAGTGTACAGAGCAGTAGAAGATGTATAAAGTTAAGGATTAAAGTGCATATTATTACAGGGAGAAAAACAGATTATCTAAAGTCGCATAGCACCTCGTAGCCAGACCTAAGACTGGCATTTAATCCCCAACCCCTAGAGGCCTTTCTGGGGCTTCTGAGAGCTGCTATTCCCTCAGGGTCTATCTGCAGCTGCTGCATGGTGATGAAAGCCTGGCTTGTTCTCAGTGCTAGATAGACAGGTGGGCAGGCAACAAAGGGAAAAACAAATGCAAAAATGTTTAAAAAGCCATGCATCTAGAAATGGATATCCCGCTGAAAACTAATTTCGGCATTAATAAGTGGATCAAATTTAGGGATCTTTGCTAACTTCCATTTATGTGCCTTCAACAGGAAAGATGAAGACTGTCTCAATTCTGCATCTGCCAGACCCCTACAGAACCTCACACTCGTATGGGATAAGAGATGAGGCCAGGCCCTCTTCTTTCCAAGGTGTGAGCAGATCACTGGGTCAATGAGCAGTGAAGACTGAGCCCTCCTTAGACTTCAGAGTGGTTAAGTTGGCCTGTTACCCTGGGGCCTCAAGCCTACCCAGCCCACCTCAGCAATCCTGGTCCAGGGGACCCATGCAGAGAAGGGCCATGGTCAAGAACGTAGGGGGCACATACCCAGAAAGCATGAATTCACTGTAAAGAGCCATAGAAATAAATGTGTATATAATTTTTAGAATAATACATGAGCAATAATTTTTCTTATTATTATGACATGACTTCAGTTCTGAACTTACTCCCTGTGTGGAGTTTGCTACGTAACCTCTCTGTAGTTAAGTTACCACACCTGTAAAATAGGATCAACTACTGCATACAATTGGTGAAGCATGAGACAATAACATAAACTAAGTGTTTAATAAAGGAAAAATATCATTCTATTAGTATTATCACCACCCTTCAGTCTAGTTTTCTGTCTCTTTGCCATCACCTCCAAATAGTTGACCAGTGCTAAAGACTAAGTATTTGTGTCATTATCCAAAATTTGAAATTCACTAACCCCCAGTGTGATGGTATTAAGAAGTGGGGCCACTGGGTGATTCGATCAGGAGGGTGAAGCCCTCATGAACAGGGTTAGTGCCTTTATAAAATAGACTGCAGAGAGCTCCCTAGAACCCATCCACCATGTAAGGTTACAGCAAAAAGAGTCTACAAACCAGGAAGTGGGCTCTCAGCAGACACTGAATCTGCTGACACCTTGATCTTAGACTTCCCAGCTTCCAGAACTGTTCAACTCACTCAGTGTATTGTATTTTTGTCATAGCAACCCAAACCAGCTTAAGACATCTGACTTCTGCTTAAGCTCTTGCTCTTTACCAAGCTTTGACTGAGAACCCACTAAGCACTGAGCTTATGTTAGGTACTGAGTGTACTCAGCAAATACGATACTGTCCCTGCCCTCAAGGGGCTCAGTCTTTTGTTTCTTTAAGCTGCTTACTTCTCACACTTTCTCAAACCTAAGATCACACACTGACACTCCATATTCGAACAGTGAAAATTTTTGAAAACTTCTTCCTGAAATTACACAGAATAGGACTCCTAGATCTCCTTTATGAGACAATTTTTCCAGTTTAAAAAACATCCATTGTGGCTAAGTCCTCCATTTTACCTAAGTCTCCCAACAGTTTTTCACAGGGCATGAGTTCTAGTTGGTCCCTTTGTATCCTGACCATGCTGGGCAAATCCCTGTGTTTTCCTTCACTGGAGCTCAAGGTGAAACACATTTCTCTCAAGTGCTCTGAGGAGTGTGTAGGATGGGATTATTGTAGAAAAAATTTTAATTCCTCACATTCTGAGACAGTGAAGTAAATGAACCACTTTTTCCTGTTTCGTGTTAAAACACACACACACACACACACACATTCTAATCAGCCTCATTTTGTGAGTAGCCACTGCCAAAATTTTCTGTTGATGCTTGGGTAGCATAAATCACAGGCTTAAGGAGACCGAAGGTTTGCCAAAATTGAGACCAATCTCCCACCCTCCTGCTATTTTGCCTTCATCAAGGCTCTTGGTTGAAAATTAGAGAAACTCACTCCAACTATCTTAAGCCAATAGGAGAATTAACTGAAGAATTCACCTAAATCATAGGACCTGAGGGCAGCTGGATCCTTAGGGTATAGGAACCAAGAAATGGAAAATTAAACAGAACCAAAGCAGGGCTGGTTCCTCTGTCTGCCTACCTCTCCCTGTGCCCAGATGCCTCTCCTTCTCTATAGATACCTGTGTTATTTTTTTCTTTTCACCTTAGACCTGTCTCCATCCCCTACCCAAATCTTACAAAACAGTCATCCCAATGCCATAGATACCCATCCTCTCTGCGCCCAAGTATCTCTAAGTCTCCAAGGGTAGTGGGTTAAATGGTGGCTTTGAAAAAGGTATGTTCAGATCCCACTACCCATACTGTATGAATGTTAGCTTATTTGGAAAAAAAAGGTCTTTGCAGATGTAATTAAGGGTCTTGAAATATGAGATTATCCCAAATTATCCAGCTACATCCTAAATCTATCAACCCTGTAAAAGGTAGAATGAGAGAAGTCACAGACACATAAAGAAGAGGTAGCAACGTGAGCACAGAGCAGAGATTGGAGTGGTATGGTCAAGGAAGCCAAGGGCCCCCAACAGCCACCAGTAACTGGAAGAGGCAAGAAAGGATTCTCCCCAGAACCTCCAAAGCAAGTGTGGGCCTGCCTATGCCTTGATTTCAGACTTCTAGCCTCCAGAACTGTGAAAGAATAAATTTCTGCTGTTTGAAGCCACCTAGTTAGTGGTAATTTTTTGCCACCATCATAGGAAATGAACACAGTAAGTTTTAATCACAAATTCTTGGAAGGGAAAATCCAACTGGCTTAGGCTGACTTGAGTGCAACATACTCCTCCAGTTCAATCCTCTGCCAGAGGCAAGTCACACTGAATGGTACAGAGGCCAGGGCCACTCCTATATGGAGGACAGTAGTCATTCTTAAGAAAATAAGAGTCCTCAAAGCCCTCTACTACATAGGAGTTCTCTCAGCCAGGCCCCAAATTTCATTTTCCAAACCTCTTTCCTCCATCCCCACATCCTATTCCTTTGCCATTTTTAGAGAAGTTTTCCCTGCCTTCAATTTTTCACTTCCGTACACCATCAGATTTTCCCACTTCTTTCCAATTCTCTTGCCACTAATCTACCTCAAGCCAGCTTCATGCCTGGTCTAGTGTCACATTTCTCAAAGTGTGTGCTGAGGCATCTCAGGGCACTACATTGAATTCACAGGAGTGTCTCTGGATATTTTAAATTTTCACAGGAATCACAGATGTATCTGTTGGAAAACTACTAGCTTAATAGTCCACAGTTTCAACACTAGATTATTATACTGTTTTCAATGACCAAATCATGTCAAAGTGGGGTTTCCAATAACTGCTGTGATGAAAACAAGAACCACTTGAAAATTAATGTGGCACAGGAAATGAGAATGGCGGTGTGTGATGATGATTCCAAGGCTTGAGAAAGTGTGCAGTGATCAACAAGCACTACGCCGTTAGGACATATGGGCTTATTAAGTTATCTGGACCTGCCCGCCCCCGCCGAGGCCCCGGGTCGCTGCCCGCCGCCCCGGCCCCCACCCCTACTCCTCAGGTGTCTGTGGAAGGAAAGAAAGGCCCGCGGCTTGCTTCCGCGGAGGAGAACCAGGCATGAGCAGCCTGGGCGCCGGCGGCCCTGTGCCCTTCACCTGGGGCTTCTCAGGCTCCGTTATTGTCAGTGACCAGAAACACATGTAACTCCCAACTCGGAGGAGGAAGGTGTGTACCGTGGGAGGCTCCTTTCCAATTTCTTTGGTATCTACGTTCTTCCTTTTCCCACTCAGCCTATTAAACACAATCTCTGAACTATATCCTACATTTTGCAGCTTGTGACCTCTGGACTGCCTAACCACGTTTTAACTATTGAGCCACCCGACCATGGAACAAGGTCCCAAATCCAGTACCTTGGAGTATCCCACCTAAAGTCACTGATGAAAGAAAGTAGATAACCTGTGTGTGCGGTCACTCACAGCAGTTGTAGAACTTGGACTGTGCGCTCATTAAATAGAATGATTCAGTGTATGTATATAAAGCTTATGACCAATGTCCCGTCTCCGCCTGTTTACAAGCTTTCAGACACATTCAGGATAGAAAGATTAAAGTTTGGGGACATAGGGACTGCAGTGAAGTCTGAGGCATGGGGTTTCTGGCTGGGGAGTGGGGTTGTGAACATACTGGAGTCCCTGTCACATATCCAAGCACTAAGGGTTCTAAGGGCTTTGCATGTATTACCTCATTTAATTTTGTGAAGTTTTTTTTCAGATTCATTTGAATCTCTCGGTGCTTACTTCTTTTGATATTTTTTTGAATCCCTTAGTGTGTAGTTTTGTCGGCACCTCACCTTGGCATAAAATATTTGCATTGTGAATATTAGTTATTTTGATAAGGTCCTTAAAGGCAGCATCTCTGTCATAACTTGGTATTCTCCCGTACTACTAAGCATCTCACTTTGTTAGGAAACAGTACTTTAAAAAAAAAAAAAAAAAGGAAACAGTACATTGGTGTATTTGTGACTGAAATCAATAAATAATAGATGATATTCAAAAAAAAGTTATCTGGACCTGATTACTTAATAAATGGAATTGTTGGCTATTTCTTTTGGCCCACAGATGCTGTGAAACAATTGCTAACACACTACAAATATTTTCCACCTTTTTATTCTTATCTTACCAAGAGCAGGAGATGGCATTGAGTTCCATTTCAAAGATGAGTCATGTAGAACGCATCATATAACTCATAAAAGAAGACTAGAGGGACTTTTCTAAATGTAATGTCTGAGATCATTGATTGTATCACTTAGAAAATATAAGCTTGTTTTGCTTCCTCTTGTAAAAATGTCTAATATGTTCAAAAAGCATATGTTGGATATTTATTAGTTGGCTTAGAATAAGAAGCACAAGAGCCAGGAAACGTAGGTCGGGGACTCAGTTCTACTATCCATCACCTTTTGGTCCTGAGGCTAGCTACTTCACCTCTCCGAATCTCAGTTTCTGCAGCTACTATCAAATGGCACAATTCAGACATTCAAAAAATATTATTTATGAGCTATGCTGTGTTCTATCCTATAAAGCAGTGTTCTCAACCTTTTTTATTCACTATGGTTTCCCTAAGGAAACTTTTTAGACACTTTTGTTATAATTATGCTTCCCAAATTTTCATAACATGTATATACTGTATATCAGTCTATGTACTATATATACACCTGTGTTCTACACATTGAAAAGTGAGATTTGGGGGCATCTGTGTGACTCACTGGTTGAACATCTGCCTTTGGCTCAGGTCATGATCCCGGGGTCCTGGGATAGAGTCCTGCATCAGGCTTCCTACAGAGAATCTGCTTCTCTCTCTGTCTCTGCCTCTCTGTGTCTCTCATGAATAAATAAAATCTTTTTTTTTAAGTGATTTTTTTGCCTCCTCAAGAACCAGTTTTTGTCCCTTGGGGATGATATCATACCTATTGAGAATGCATGCCCTAAGGAAACAGAGGAAAACATTTCTGTTTTCACAAGGTTCATGTTATAGCATAAGAATTTAGATAAAAAAATAAACAAGTAAAGTATCAGATGTGAAAAGTGCTATGAAATAGTAAACTAGGACACTATGAGGGAGAATAGCTAAGGAGGTGAGCCAGGGACCCCTGTGAAAAGGTGACCCCAGAGGTGAGATCTGGATGACCAGCAGGGGCAGCCAGACATTTACAAGGGAGGAGCTACTAGTGTGGCAGGCTTGCTGGGCACCAGCCTGGCAGGGGCAGGGGAAGGGCAGAGCATGGTGAGCTCGTTGACACCACCATTAGAGAGAGGATCATTCTGAAGCCTGAGTAGCAAAGAAAAACACTTTATAAATAGTAGATTGTTAAATGAATGGGAGAGATTATTATTTGCAAAATGCTGCAGAAAATGACTTAGTCCTGAACCCTGTTATCAAAAAAAAAAAAAAAAAGTTGATTTTGAAAACCAGTTGGAGAGGCTGGACTCTGGGAAAAGGCTTAAATAACCAAAGATGTTAGATAGCTAGATAGACCTAGAAGAGAAAGAAATGTTAAAAGAAATGATACCTAACATTCTGAAGTTCTTATCCCATGCTTCTGTAAAAGTGCTCTGCAAACATGAATCCTCACAAGCCCACAGTAGGTTAGTCTTTTCATTTCATAAATGAGATGCTGAGGGATCGAAAGCACGAGTGACTTGCCCAAATTACACAGGCAGTAAAGTGGCAAGACTTAGGTCGGCCTGGCCTGAATCTAAGGTCAGGATGATGTGACCCTGTTTCCTCATCTAGTTCTGTAGGCACTCCATCTTCTGTGTCTGCCCCTCTGCTATGAGCAGTTTCTATTTATTCAATTTGGGGAACTGGACTTCTGCTAGGACATCAGACTCAGCTCAACAATTAAAAGATGAATTATAATGTTCTTACAGGGCCTAGGAATAAAAACTGTCAGCATCATGTTTAATTACCCACTGTCTTGTTTGTAGGGAGGAAATATATCTTGCTTCATGTCCTGAGGATTAGTCAATATAGACTATGTCTGGTTTGAAAGGGAATTTAAAACAGACTTCATTGTTTTAGACTTCCTAAAAATGTAAATCCAAGACATGCCAACAGGACTGTTGATTAACTGTCAAGAGAAGACCCAGGGAGAAATGCCTGTCATGAGGAGACACCAGACACTTGTTGTGTCTGGAAGCCATGAGTCATAATTTAAAAAGTAGTAGGTGTGAACACCCAGGATCAGGGACTGATATGAAAAATCATATGGAATCAAACACATGTGGTCAAGAAAACATATAGTTTCAAAGGGCTGGGCTGAGAGCTCATCTGTGAAAAAAATCTACCAATCATGAGGTATGTATCATTTTAAGCAGAGGTTTTCATTCTTATCAATACTCAGGCAAAAATCCAAATTTTCTCTTGCTAGGAAAGTACTTGATAATGCACTGTATATGATTACAGAAGCACTATGCTTTCTTTTCGTTTTGAATAAGCTCTAACAAAATAGAGTCCCTGTGTTTGTAGAGCCCACAGGTATCGCAGAACTGCAAAGAGTAAATATGTCTATGTGTGAGATAGCACACAAAAATATATAGGAAACTAAGCAATAATTAAAAACACCAGTTATTATCAACCATCCTAGAGAAAAGACTGAACTGTCTATTTTCTCTAGAAAATGATACTACAAAACCACTATTATATGAAAAGGCAGTCAAAGATTGGGCAGACAAGGGGCACCTGCGTGGCTCAGTGGTTGTCCGTCTGCCTTCGGCTCAGGGCATGATCCCACGGTCCTGGGATGGAGACCTTCGCTGGGAGCCCGCTCCTCCCTCTGCCTATGTCTCTGCCTTTCTCTCTATGTGTCTCTCATGAAGAAACAAATAAAATCTTAAAAAAAAAAAAAAAAAGATTAGGCAGATGAGTACAGAAGAAAATCACAAAAATGCAGCAGGGGGCTAATGAATAAAATCTTATTTTTTATTTTGCGACGTGTGTGGTACTTATCAGGGTTTTTTTAAGTTTTAAGTTTGTTACAACTCATCCTTTTTAAAAAATTCAGTTTTGTTTCTAGTTTGTATTTATACTAAAGGGCTTCCAAAATTGTATAAACTTCAAATCCCATAAAAATTAGCTCCCAATGAAGCTTTGCAATCAAGGGGAGATGGGACACTGAGACACACAAAAATTAATGTGCAATAATAATACATCACAAAATAAACATCACTGTAATAATCTATTAAAAGATTCACTAATACAAGACTGGTTAAGAAGAGAAAGACTGGTTGGCTGGATTCTTCAAGAAAGCTTCAAATGAAGTTGAACTTGAAGTAGCCATTGAAGGACCAGTAAAATTTTGACTCACTTATTCATGTGCTTTGATGGATTCTTCATATAGTATACTGAGTCCTTGCTCTAAAGCAGATCATGCCAGCCACTGGCAGGGAGGGGGGTCACCAAAACCTTATTTAATATATCCAACAGCTATTCATGAGAGCTGCCTCCATGCCAGGCCCTGGGGATGCCACTGGAAACAAACAGAACCCCAGGGAGCAGAGGGAAAAGAGGGGTGAAGCTTCCAGATGTGGGGCTACATACCACATTCCTATAAATGGCTCATCCGGGCTTAGCCATGGTGAAGAAGGCAATTTTGAAGATAAAATGTAATCTTAGGTGCTTGGGAATGAAAGATGGGAGAATGACAAAGCCAAGAACTATAAAGAGGAGAAAATGGGGGTGAGCTGCTACCTGGACTTAAGAGGAAAGGTGAGACAACGGTCAGATTCTCTTTCTGGCAAAATGAGGAAGGATGTGCAAAATGTCTAGATGACCCAGAAGAGAAGAAAGAAATGTTTGGGAGCGCCTAGGTGGCTCAGTTAGTTAACTGTCCAACTCTTGATTTCAGCTCAGGTCATGACCCCAGGGTTGTGGGACCCAGCCCCGGGTCGGGCTCCACCTGAGATTCTCTCTGTGCCTGCCCACCCCTAGCCCCTGCAAAATAGAAAGAAATATTTGAGTCCATATAAAAATTTGCTCTGATAATCATAATATCCTGTTACAGAAATGGAGAGGCATATATAAGAACTCACATATTCATTCATTTAAACACGTATTTCTCAGATACCTAGAATTCAAGACTGTATCAGCTGTGTCAGATACCAGGGATAAAGAGAGGAGATTTTTCAGTTGTTTATTCTCCAGCCAGACTAAATATAAAAGATAGAGCCTCTATCATCACGCCATGGGAAAAAGCCAGAAGGAGGCAGGCACTAAGCTAGCGGTCTTTCGTAAGCTGACCAGGCTGAATGTTAAAAGTAAATAAGAAAACAAATTTAAATGCGCCTCATTTGCCCTCCTCTTCCCATTAGACCAACCCTGAGGCTCTGGAGCGTCCTCAGGCCCCTGGCCTCATTAGAAAAGCAGATGGACATATCAGAGGGATTAACCACAGCCAGGATGACCCTAATATGATTTGGTCCTAGTTGCTGACCCTATAGAGACAGTTATGACTTTGAAATCTGAGGGCAATGACTTTTACTTCATGCTGCTTAAGCAGTGAAATGCAAGGTAAAATCTAAAATTATGTTAGGATTTAAGAAAAAAAATCCCCCTTATCGGAATGGAGGTGTTGGGGGGAAGAGAAATAAAAATTAAAATCAGGTAGCAGCAACATCACAGACCATTTATTAAATCAAGTATTGCCTATCTGCACTAATAAAGGTAGTCACAACATGGATAATACACCAAAAGTGAGTATTTCAAAGAATTCTTAGTATTAACAAGGGAAAATTGGGAGCCTAGTGGAGGAACACAGCTGACATACACATGGGTGGATGGTGAGTGTGTGTGTTTCTAAGTTACACGGATATAGTGGAATTACGTGATTTGTTCTGCCCATGTGTTCTTCCTATTTCTGACCAACTGTCTTGGTCTGTCAGTGTCTGCACCTTACTACCTAACCCCTTAAAAAATGGCCTTTCCTTCTGCCATGGGCAACACAGAATTATCTGAAGTCACGTAAGATGAAAGCATTCTACACCATGGATAAATGGGATTCCCAGAGGCTGTGAAAACATCAATGGTTTGGTCACAGTAGCTGCTTTTATTAGAGGATCCGTGGATGTTTCCCATCCCAGAGTAACAGCTCTTATTCCACTCTCAGAAAATAATTTCATCATTTAGAAGCTCTGAAAATGAAAATAGTTTCTGAATCAGTGTGACTATTTCTGCACAGTCTCTGCCTTTTCCCATAACACAGATTCACTGAGCTGCTAAGAGCTCAATATTTATAAGTATGCCAAGAGAGCATTAATCTTCCTGATTAATTAATTCAATGACTTATCCAAAATCTTGCCTGTGAGCACTCCTGGGCCCATAGTTCCCACTCTCTCTGCTCTTGTTTCCCTCCCTCTGTTGGCCTTTCTCTTCATCTAGGGCTGGGCATAAAAAATGGTCTCTGGTCTAGACTGCTTATGCATTCCTCAGCAAGCACCTAGGAGACTTTGACCAATTCTTCGTGCACTTCTAAACTTTAATAATGAAGATCGTGGACTTGCATGAATAATTGGCAGATAGAATTTGAAAGCCAATTTCTTTTGCTTATTAAAATTTCAGACAACCATATTATACATTCAAGCACAATGAAGGAATTTAATGTTCATTTAAACACCATTCCCGGAGTGTGACAAAAGCTCTCAGAGCTATAGAAGTTTGAAGTAGTTAAGGTTTAGCCAGTAAATTTTAGAAATTGTGGCCCTGTGGGAAATCCAGAGCCAGAGGAGCAGCTAAGTTAAGTTGTGCCAGGACTTCTGACCCACAGAGAGTGTAAGAGAATAGAGGTTATAATTCTAATTCCAGAGGAAGGAAAGCAAGTAGAGGTTTTGTTGAGCATACATATACTTCTGAGAAATTGTATTTCCTCCTTACCTTCTTTTTCCTTCTCATCTTTCCTAATTTGATACAAACTATGCAGCAAGTGGACCTGTCCTAGTCATATCAGACTTGAAGTCATGGGTAGCTCTTTTGTCCAGAGAAAGTCATGGTGTGGAGAGGAACATATGGCCAGTGAGGTACACATACCATACACATACATACAACACACCGTTTCCTTTACTCTAATGGGGGGAGATTTGAGAAAACATTTAATTTTGAGATAAATAAATTCCAAAATAACATTAACTGTAAGAGTAAGGCAACGAATATTTACAATGGCAAACAAGGTTACTCAGAGCTAGCACTAGAAGATCCTTGAATTCCACACCAATAATATAAACATTATTCTGTATGTGATGGGGAACCATTCTGAGATTTCTGAAGGCAGAGTTGATATTAGACCAATGAGGAGGAATGACATGGAGAGGTAAGGAAATGGAATCAGAGAGACTAGGTAGGGTGCTATGGTAACGGTTTATGGAAAAAATAACACAGAGTTAACCAGAGACAGAGTGAATGAGAGACAGGGAAAAATAGAAAGCGACAAGACACTAGTATCTTAGTAATTGATAAGTATGGCTAGTTGGATGGAAGATGGAGAAGAAAGAGCAGATGCAATTTGTAGTCTTCATGACTATGTGTGTGGTGATGCCATTAACTGAGATACAAAATACAGATAGGAACACAAATTTGAGAAGAGGAAAGAGTTATTATATGCTGACATTTTGAAAAGTTTGCTTACACTCTTGATATGACATGATGAAAATGACAACTTAACTGTGATCTTCCTCCTGTGGAGATGCAAGCTTCTTCTTCCCTTGGAAGTGGGCAAAGACAATCTATGGTAGATATTTTGCTCAGAAGCCAGTTGACCTCGTGAACCCTCAGGAGGCTGGTCTCAAATTCTCATTGCTTTTGTCAACTGATAAAGTTCAAAGAACTCAAGTTCTATGACCAGAAGCAGTAGTTCCTGCTGGACTCTGGCTCTGTGGCTTTGCTGCCCTGGTTGGTATGGAGGAGAGGCATGTGGTGAGATAATAAAGGGTAAAGACTCTGTAGTACGCAGACTTGGCTTTGAATTCTGGCCGCATCACATACTAGTGATATTGCTCGTCACTTGGATAGGTGACAATTACTTTACCTCTCCATATCTGTTTCCGCTTTTGTAAAAATGGAAATGGGTGCAACAGTACCCACTGCAAAGGAACTGTTGTGAAGATCAAACATTATATTCTAGGTGAAGCACTTGTATGAAGCCTGGCACGTGGTAATCAGACTTAGCTGGTAGACAGACGCCTTTTGCAGGACCAGCCTGTACCAGCTCCACTCTGTGCCTTTGGGTGTGTTAACACCAAAGCAGCACACACATTAAACGCCTGCTGTTTGTATGACTAGAGGCGTGGAGCAGTGGTACATATTGCTTAAAGGATAGAACTCAGATGCCAGGGTTTGAATCCCAACTACTTCACTGCCAAGTTTTGTGGGCTCCAGCAGTAATGTACCCTCTCAGCACTCACTTTCCTCATCTGTAAAATGAGAGGAAGAATAAGAACTACCTCATCAAGCTACTGTTAGGTAAGTGAGATTCATCCAGTGTTGCATGTAGTTGGAGTTTATTCATCCCGATTGCTATATAGTAGAATGTTTTGTGAATATTCTATAATTTATTTATCCATTCTACTCTTGATGGAGGTTTCAGTTGTTTCCATTTTGGGGCTTTTACAAATAGTACCACTTTGAAATTTCTTATACATAAATATACATAAAATATGTATACATAAATATATGTAAAATATGTATACAATTTCTGGGTTAAGTAGAATCTCTTGGTCAGAGGGTATCAGCTTTAGCAGACACAAACCAATTTTCCAAAGTGGTTGTTCCGATTTAAATTCCTATTAGTAGTAGTATATGAGACTTTAGTGGCTGTACATTCTCACCAACACTTGGTATTTAGTGATGTCTTCATTTTGGCCATTCTATTTTTATTTATTTATTCATGCATGACACACACACACACACAGAGAGAGAGAGAGAGAGAGAGAGAGAGGCAGAGACATAGGCAGAGGGAGAAGCAGACTCCCCACAAGGAGCCTGATGTAGAACTCTATCCCAGACTCCAGGATCACATGCCCTGAGCTGAAGGCAGACGCTCAACTGCT
Source organism: Canis lupus dingo (assembly GCF_003254725.2). NCBI lineage: Eukaryota > Metazoa > Chordata > Mammalia > Carnivora > Canidae > Canis > Canis lupus. The sequence continues at coordinate 77,241,483 of NC_064247.1, forward strand.
CAGCCACCCAGATGTCCCTGGCCATTCTATTCTAATGGTATGTAGTATTATCACCCTATAGTTTCAGTTTGTATTTTTCTGGTGACTCAATAAAGCTGAGCATCTTTTCATGTATACATTAAACACTGTGTCTGCTATATAGTAAGCATGCAATAAATGTTAGTCATTATCATTATTATTATTCTCCAGTGACCAAAGCACAACTTTTTAAGTGGACTCTGAGTCCAGACATGTTGAGTAAGAAGAAATGAAAGCCAGGTGAGACTTCTGACCTCCACCCCAAACAGTTTCCCAACCTTGCTCAGATGTGCCCATTCCAAGAGAAACAGGATCCCTACTCAGAGGCTCCAGGTCACCCAGAGTCTCATCCATCTGACCTGATCTCCCTCTAGCTCTTTCTTGATAAATGGCTTTGACAACTTTCTCATTATTATGGTGTCTGGTACAAATCAGACTTGAATCTTTAATGCTTCCCATTAGGAAAAATGCATCACTTGATTTTTAAGATGCAGACACAATTCCCCTTGCAAAGCCAGTATCCTGAGGGGTTCGCTAATGCATCAAGCCACATACTTCTGAGTAAAATTCCATGATGTCCCTAAAACAAGAAGAGAGTTAAGCTCTTTTCTTAGTTTAGCCCTTCCTAATAAACTCCAGGAGAAAAGAGCAAAAAATGTGTAATCGGGGGTGGACTTTTATCTTATAAGATCTGGGCAAAGAGACAGAAAGAAGATGGCTTGGGCAGCCCCGGTGGCGCAGTGGTTTAGTGCTGCCTGCAGCCCAGGGCGTGATCCTGGAGACCCTGGATCGAGTCCCACATCAGGCTCTTTGTATGGTGCCTGCTTCTCCCTCTGCCTGTGTCTCTGCCTCTCTCTCTGTGTGTCTATCATGAATAAATAAATAAAATCTTAAAAAAAAAAGAAGATGGCTTAATTCTTCCCAAATCAGGTCAGAAATTTTCATCCATGTTTGTATAAGATATTTATTATGTAATGTAATAGGCACAATTTTATTCTCTACATAGCTGGCTTAAGATTTTCTCGTGGATGAGACCCACCTTTGTTAAGAAATTTTGTGGTAGGCAGCCCGGGTGGCTCAGCGGTTTAGCGCCGCCTTGGGTCCAGGGCCTGATCCTGGAGACCCGGGATCGAGTCCCACGTCAGGCTCCCTGCATGGAGCCTGCTTCTCCCTTCTCCCTCTGCCTGTGCCTTCTTTCTCTCTCTCTCTCTCTCTCTCTCTCTCTCTCTCTCTGTCTTATGAATAAATAAATAAAATTAAAAAAAAAAAGAAATTTCGTGGTATATCCTCACGGGATAAAATGTGGGACCCCTGCCACCATTGACCTTGAGAGGCAGAAAGAGTCTGGATGAGACAAAGAAATCAAAGCTGCTGACTGCAATCAAGGTTGCAGGGAAGAGAAAGAGGGACACTAAGCAGCCAAAGACATGGTTGACAGCTGTTCGGGGGTCTATGTGACCCCTTAAGTCTTTGGGAGAGCTGCATACTTCATTAAATGCATAGTGCGAGGTGAATCTTTCTTGGAAATCCATGAAGTGCTGGAGGGCTCCTGACTCAGTGGAGCTTGGGGCAACCAGTGTGCAGTGGTTTGGCGTTAGCATTCCTAGCATTCCAAGGATGCCCTCTGGTCCAGGCCAACTCTAGCCAGGCTGTAAAAGGGAGTATTTGAATCAAGTTTCCCTAAACTTCCTAAGACTAGGGAGGTCCCAGCTGATAACTGAATTATAATTAAAAGAGTATATACACTACTCAACCTTTAGTTTCTGAGTGTAACAACTTCCAATACGCAAACATAGACACAGACACACAAATATCAAGAGGATGTGCTAAAATTAATAAAAATGCTTCCTGACAAGTTAAATCCCCCTCCTAATCAATAATTTAAGTTCTTCACGATGGTTTACTTAAGAGCTTGCTTTCCTTTGTGCATTGAGGAAGATCCACAGCTTCTCCCCAGCTCATGTTTAAGCCCTCGAAATCAGCTGCCTTTCCACTTGAAGATATTCATTCTGATCCTGTACTTTTTCGAGGGAGAGAAAAAGCAGAAAAGCAAGAGGCTTGCTTCTGGGACTCCACTCACCTCCATTTCCCCCTCCCCCACTGACATGCACACAATATGGAAGAACTGATTGAGGGAGAACGTGTGTACTTGCAAAGTCTGGGCCCCTGAGCTCCTCAGCTAAAATTAAATTATATTTCAATACATTTAACTCTAACTTTCTATTTTTGTAGTCTTAAAAACCAGTAGAAATAAATGTATTAAGAATGTGATCTTGGTCAGGAACAATACAGGGATGTCCACTCTCACCCCTGCTATTCAACATAGTACTAGAAGTCTTAACCTCAGCAATCAGACAACAAAAAGAAATAAAAAGCATTCAAATGGGCAAAGAAGAAGTCAGACTCTCCCTCTTTGTAGATGACATGATACTCTACATAGAAAACCCAAAAGACTCCATCCCAAGATTGCTAGAACTCATACAGCAATTTGGCAGTGTGGCAGGATACAAAATCAATGCCCAGAAGTCAGTGGCATTTCTATATACTAACAATGAGACTAAAGAAAGAGAAATTAAGGAGTCAATCCCATTTACAATTGCACCCAAAAGCATAAGATACCTAGGGATAAACCTAACCAAAGAGGTAAAGGATCTATACCCTAAAAACTACGGAATGCTTCTGAAAGAAATTAAGGAAGACACAAAGAGATGGAAAGATATTCCATGCCCATGGATTGGAAGAATTAATATTGTGAAAATGTCAATGTTAACCAGGGCAATTTTACATGTTTAATGCAATCCCCATCAAAGTACCATGGACTTTCTTCAGAGAGTTGGAACAACTTATTTTAACATTTGTGTGGAATCAGAAAAGACCCTGAATAGCCAGGGGAATATTAAAAAAAAAAAAAAAAAAAAAAAAAACAAGAGCTGGGGGCATCACAATGCCGGATTTCAGGTTGTACTACAAAGCTGTGGTCATCAAGACAGTGTGGTACCGGCACAAAAACAGACACATAGATCAATGGAACAGAATAGAGAATCCAGAAGTGGACCCTCAACTTTATGGTCAACTAATATTCGACAAAGGAGGGAAGACTATCCACTAGAAAAAAGACAGTTTCTTCAATAAATGGTGCTGGGAAAATTGGACATCCACATGCAGAAGAATGAAACTAGACCACTCTCTTTCACCATACACAAAGATAAACTCAAAATGGATGAAAGATCTAAACGTGAGACAAGACTCCATCAAAATCCTAGAGGAGAACACAGGCAACACCCTTTTTGAACTTAGCCACAGTAACTTCTTGCAAGATACATCCATGAAGGCAAGAGAAACAAAAGCAAAAATGAACTATTGGGACTTCATCAAGATAAGAAGCTTCTGCACAGCAAAGGATACAGTCAACAAAACTAAAAGACAACCTACAGAATGGGAGAAGATATTTGCAAATGACGTATCAGATAAACGGCTAGTATCCAAGTTCTATAAAGAACTTATTAAACTCAACAGCAAAGAAACAAACAATCCAATCATGAAATGGGCAAAAGACATGAACAGAAATCTCACAGGGATCCCTGGGTGGCGCAGCGGTTTAGCGCCTGCCTTTGGCCCAGGGTGCGATCCTGGAGACCCGGGATCGAATCCCACGTCAGGCTCCCGGTGCATGGAGCCTGCTTCTCCCTCTGCCTATGTCTCTGCCTCTCTCTCTCTCTCTCTCTCTCTCTCTGTGACTATCATAAATAAATAAAAATTTTTAAAAAAAAGAAATCTCACAGAGGAAGACATAAACATGGCCAACACGCACATGAGAAAATGCTCTGCATCACTTGCCATCAGGGAAATACAAATCAAAACCACAATGAGATACCACCTCACACCAGTGAGAATGGGGAAAATTAACAAGGCAGGAAACCACAAATGTTGGAGAGGATGTGAAGAATCCTTGCACTGTTGGTGGGAATGTGAACTGGTGCAGCCACTCTGGAAAACTTTGTGGAGGTTCCTCAAAGAGTTAAAAAGAGATCTGCCCTATGACCCAGCAATTGCACTGCTGGGGATTTACCCCAAAGATTCAGATGCAATGAAACGCCGGGACACCTGCACCCCGATGTTTCTAGCAGCAATGTCCACAATAGCCAAACTGTGGAAGGAGCCTCGGTGTCCATCGAAAGATGAATAAAGAAGCTGTGGTTTATGTATACAATGGAATATTCCTCAGCCATTAGAAACGACAAATACCCACCATTTGCTTCAACGTGGATGGAACTGGAGGGTATTATGCTGAGTGAAGTAAGTCAATCGGAGAAGGACAAACATTATATGTTCTCATTCATTTGGGGAATATAAAAAATAGTAAAAGGGAATAAAGAGGAAAGGAGAAAAATGAGTGGGAAATATCAGAAAGGGAGACCAAACAGGAGAGACTCCTAACTCTGGGAAACGAACAAGGGGTGGTGGAAAGGGAGGTGGATGGGGGGTGGGGGTGACTGGATGACGGGCATGAGGGGGGCACTTGATGGATGAGCACTGGCTGTTATTCTATATGTTGGCAAATTGAACACCAATAAAAAATTAATTTGTAAAAAAATAAAAATAAAAAAATAAAGAAGACCTGAAGAAATAGAAAAAAAAATGTGATCTTGGGGATCCCTGGGTGGCTCAGCGGTTTAGCGCCTGCCCAGGGCATGGTCCTGGAGTCCCAGGATTGAGTCTCACATTGGGCTCCCTGCATGGAGCCTGCTTCTTCCTCTGCCTGTGTCTCTGCCTCTCTCTCTGTGTCTTTCATGAATAAATAAATAAATAAAATTAAAAAAAAAAAGAATATGATCTCATCTCCAAACATTCACTCAGTCCACGGTCTCCTAAATTAGAGTGCAAATTCCAAGAATCAGATCAGAATTACCTTTCAGGCTAATAGGATTAGAATAGAGCAGTATAATCGAGGTGTGTTTTAGAACAAGACATGCCTGGATTTTAATTCCAAACCTGGTCAGGAGTCTCACTAAGGCCTTTGGCCACAGTCCCTGTGAATGAGGGTGTGAAAGAGGAATCAAGGACCTGGGCCTGAAAAACTGAAATGGTGCAGAAGTTACAGCTGAGTTGGTACGGGCTGCAGTTGCGCCAGGCTGAGGAAGCAAGAACCAGAGCTGGGTACGTTAAGGAGAGCATGCTACATTGAAATAGAAGTTTGGGAGTCACTGACCACAGATAAAGCTGTGACCAGATGAGATTCCTAAGGGAGTAAATGTCTGTATGTGCACAGGTATTACACACCAGCATGAAGCTGGCTGGCCTGTAATCCCACCACACTCCCTCTCCCTGACCTATGCTCAGTCAGTCCATCACTGGAAGTTTCAGAGCTCCTCTGCAAGAAGCCAAAGGGGTAGAGGACAAAGTGTAGGCATTTCAGGCTTGGAGATAAGAGGTACTTAGCTTCAGCTCAGCCAATTCCAAGGGTATTACTTAAGGCAAATCACTTAATCTCAATGAACTCTCATTTCTTCATCTGTAAATTGGAGATCACCACCTCCTTCTAGCATGTCTGTGACTGTTAAATAAGTAGAGTACTGTTTACAATATATATTACTTGGTAACATACTTTATCCTTTACAAATCATTATCTGAGAATTGAGGGGAGAAAATGTTTCTATTGGTGCTTACATATAAAGTTTAGGACGGTATCTACCAATGTTTAAAATGTACATACTCTCTGATGAAGCAATTCCAACTATCCTACAAACACCGCTGCATGAGCACAAAGATAAACATGTTAGACACTGGTAATAATGAGAAATTTGAAAAAAATATAGATTAGTGATGGGCCGAGTAAATAAACTATGGCACATTTTACTTTGGAATGCCAGTTGTGATATGTAATGACAAATTTTATGTGTATTGATATGAAAAGATGCCCATGACATTTATGTAAAATAATAAACTGCAAATAATATATAGAGCACGATCAAATTTGTTTTAAATCTCATATATTCATAGTTCCCATTTCAATACACTCAGAGCATAAAGGCTAGAACTATTGATAGTGGTCACTGTGTGTGGCTGAGGAGCTCATGTCCCTTTGAGGAATGTGACTGGTGTTAGAGAGAATGGCTTTCACTGTCTCCTTTTTACACTTTGAAATTCTTTGAAGTTTTATAACAAACAAAAGATATTTTAAAGACATACCCTAAACTAATACCTGGACCACAAGGTTCTTGAGAGGGTTGGTACACCAGGACATGGAACATACAAAAATGTCCCTGTTGGGTTCCTGGTTATATTTCAATTCTACAAGCCATGACTTTCCTTCCCACCAGTCCATGTGGTGACATAGAAGCAGTTCACTGAGAGGGAAATACAGGCCTAACATAGGGCCACTTTGGGAAGGAAAGAGGAAATGCAAATGTATTCTGAAAACAGATGATGTCTGGAAGAGAAAGTGTGTTTGGCAGTGAGAAGGAAAATCACAGGAAGAGGAGAAAAAAGCAGTAAAAGAGAAACAGCCAAAGGAGGTGGTAATTAAGTGTGAAGCTGAAGATTTCCAAGGGATTTTTCAGCTTTGCAAGAGGCAGGCCTCTGGACAATTCTGCTTAAGTGTGTAGACATTGTTTTACATTTCTAATTTTTTTTTACTAAAATTATTCCACTAGAGCAGTAGCTCAGAACCATGATATCCTAATGCTATTTGTTAGCAATGTTCCAAGTATTTACATTTTTGAGTAATCTACTTAATTTCCTGGTTAAAGAGGACTGACTGGAGGTTAGCCCTCTCATTCATTTTGATATGTTTCCTAGAGTGAGAGATAAAGGGTAGCATTGCTTCCAATAGTGAAGAAGTTGTGTATAACCTATAGACTGTGTTCCTACCGCTGTCACTCCTCTTCTCTGGGCTCTAGAGCCTCCCGTGGTCACTGCTTGAGTAGGCAGGACAACCTCGGTGGGAAATGCCTGTGACGATCAAGAGTCATGCTACTTCCCATCTCATTTATAGTCAGACACAAGTGTCTGAAATGTCCACTAACAAAGAGATTCATGGATGGATGATTTTACACTAAATTGCTTGCTGTTACAGCTGCTGAGGATGTCAAAGAGCATACAGGAACTAGGACCATTTCCAGCAGGGACCAGCTGTGGGGGTTAGAGGTCAGCTCCCCTACCCAGTGAAGGATAGAAGCACTTATGTCTGGTGTCAATCCTTCCTGTCATACCTGTGACAGTTCACAGACAAGATGACGAAAGACAGGTTTTGCATTTAGACCTAAATAACTGTTTAATGTCACAAATGCTGAACCAAAGCCATGAGTACCTTATGATGTCTCAAATGATCAGTTCTATCTTTGGAATAAGATGTATACAATGCACCAAACTAGGGGTCAGGAAACAAGTCTTCTTCTCTAGACACAGTCAAAACCTTTCTGGGTCTTATAAAACAAACAGGGCTTGTGATACAACATTAGTTTAACAGGAAGCTTTTGGATTACATGAGCTCTAGACTTTGGATATAGGGGGGCTAAGATTCCAGACACTTTATACACCAAGTTATTGTATATATGTCTCTGTACATATATGTATATGCATACAGTGTATATATACATGAGTATATACATATATATGGAACAATAAATTATTTACATAGTCCTTTCTATCTATATTATCTCATTTAACCACTTTGAAGAGAGAGTTCACTTTTAAGTATGTCAGTTGCCTCTCTCAGATCAAAATCTTTTATTAAAAAGATTATTTATTTGAGAGATAAAGAGCATGGGGGAGGGGCAGAAGGAGAGAGAGAGTGAGAGAGCATGCATCCCAAGCAGACACCCTGCTGAGCACAGAGCCCAACATAGGGCTTGATTTCACGACCCTGAGATCATGATCTGAGCCAAAACCAAGAGTCAGATTTAACTAACTGTGCCACTTGGGCACCCCTAAAGATCTTTTTTTTTTAACATAATCACAAGGTCTTTATCCCATATAACAAAATTAACAAGTCCCTTATATCATCTAACTCCCAGTTTCTATAAAGTTTCCTCAATTATCTTAAAATGTCTTTCTACAATTAGTTCATCTGAATCTAAATACAAACAAGATCCACACATTGCATGACATACACATACATACACACACACATATTCCCTAGCTAGGGAATGAGGGGCTAGGGTGAGAGGGGCTGGGGGCATGACACCCAAAATCTGATCTTGGTCTCTTAAGAACTATTCCCCACTAAAAGGAACCAGGGAGAAATGGCTGACCCAAGAGTTAGAGTAAGGAAAGTACAAGATGCACTTGAGACATCTTGTGCCAGGAACAAAAGAAGTACTCAAAGAATGATGGGACAGATCAGTGGGGCTCCTTCATTTCTAATCTGAGTATCAAAATAATTACTGTAACAGACTATAACCCATTAAATAAAACAAAAATCCATTAATTTGCTGACATAAATAAATGAATAAAATAAATGTTTGACAAAGAACAGGATATTTAAATATTTCCAAAGTGCCTCCTCATAAAATACTTTTTAATTATAAAGGGAAAAGAGTAACTTCACAGTGACGAAGTCTGATAGACTCTACCTTAATCAACTAATCGAAATGAACATCATCAGTAATGGGACAAATCAAAATCAGATACCACTTGACACAAAGGTACAAAAGGAAGGACTCCTGCTACAAAGGATGTTATTAGTAAAACTGGACATCAATGTTAATTTCTTAAATTTGATGACTGTGTCATGGTTATCTAAGACAGTGTCCTTATTCATAGGAAATGCAAAATATTTCAGGTATTAGTATCCAGGGTTGATGGGGCATCAGGTTGGTAACTTCCTTTCAAATGGCTTGGGAGAAAGGTAGCTATCCTTGAAATTCTGGTAAATTTGAGATTACTTCAAAATTTTAAAATTACACAATTTTTAAAAATACTTTTTCTGCAACTATTGACCAGATCATATGGTCCTTATCCTTTCTTTTACTAATGTGGTATGTCACATTGATTGATTTGTGAATACTGAACCACCTTCGTGTCCATCAACTGCTGAATGGATATATATATATTCACTTTTTACTCTCTCTCTCTACACACACACACACACACACACACACACAAATGGAATATCATTCAGCCATAAAAAAGAATGAAATCTTGGTCATTTGCAATGACATGAATGGAACTAAAGAGTATTATGCTAAGTGAAATAAGTCAGTTAGAGAAGACAAATACCATATGATCTCACTCATATATGGGAACACATGAACATGAACATGTTCACAAAACAGGTGAACGTAGGGGAAGGAAGGAAAAAAAAAAGAGGGGGAGGCAAACCATAAGAAACTTTTAATGACAGAGAACAAATTGAGTGTTGTTGGAGGAGATGATTAAATTTACGATACCTTTTCTCATCCTGGGCACTAAGAGATCTAGAAGTTAACATGTTTTATTTAAAATTGTTTATTTCTCTGATAAAAACATTTACAAGTGGTAAGCATCTCATCCTAAAGTTAGAGCTCCCAATGTTATATTATTCACTCTAGTCTCCTAACATTCAAATTCTATCTTTTTTCTGATGTGAGGAAGGCTAACCCAAAAACCGCTCACCAATGCCAGAGGGAACTCATGCATCCATGCAACCAATTTCACTGAGTACCTATCATAGGCTAAACGCCATTCTTGGCAATGACAGTACAACAGTGAACACTACAGGGATATACTCCTGCCTTGGCGGAGCCTACTTCCAAGGGGGAGGAAACAGACTACAACAAGGTAAATAAGTGCACTACAGAACACACACACACACACACACACACACACACACACACAAAGCGGGAAACCTTGATTGAGATACAATGTTATATAAATGGTTTCAGGGTGAACCCCACTGAGAAGATGGCATCTGAGCAAACACCTGGAGGCGAGAGAACAAGCCACATGCTTTTCTGAAGCAAGAGATTTCAGGCAGAGGAAACAACTTGTGTGAAAATCCTGAGGTACAAATATGCTTTGAGTATTTGTGAAAATAGTAAGGAAGCTGCTGTGGCTGGAGTGGAACTGGCAAAGTGAAAAGAGGAGAAGAGGTCAAAGGAGTAATGTGAAGGGCAGAGGGGACAGAGCACCACTGCAGGCCATTCAAAGGACTTGGGCTTTTTATTCTAAATTATGTGGGACACCATTGGTGATTTTTTTTGTGAAGAGGAATGACTTTATCCAACTTGCATTTTAATAACAGGATGGCTCTGGCTGCTGTGTTAAGTACAGAACAAGGGGGAGTAAGTACAGACACAGAGAGACCAGTGAGAAAGCTACTGCAATGACCTACAGGGAAGAAGCTAGTGGCTATGACAAAGGTGATAGCAGGAAGGGAGGGGGAAAGTGGCCACATTATGGATAGCTTTAAAAGTAGAGCCACCAGGATTTTCCTGAAGTACCATAGATAAGATATGAGAGAGAAAGAGAGCAAAGTCAAAAATCATCCTTAGCTTTTGACCTCAGCAACTAAAGGGGTAATTCCATCAACTGATAAGACAACGACTACAAAAGAAGCAGGTTTGCAGGAAGTTGCTCAGGAGCTCAGTTTTGGACAAACTAGGTGTCTAATGAACAGCCAAATGGAGAAGTCAACTAGGTAGTTGAATACTTGGTTCTGGAGTTTGGGAGAATGGTCTAGGCCAGAGACATATTTATGGGTATTGTGGTATGCAGAACAATGTCTCCCAAAGATGTCCATGACCTAATGCTCAGAACTTGTGAATATATTACCTCCCATGGAGAAAAAAGAAAAGACTTCACAGATGTGACTAAAGGTATGCACTTTGAGATGGAGTGATTATCCTGGATTATATGACTGAGCCCAGTCGAATCAGATAGGTCCTTAAAAGCAGAGAACTTCTCTTGGCTATGGTGAAAAGGAGAGCTGACAAAAGAAGAGGGTTCAAAAGATAAGACATTGATGACTTTGAAGACACAGGAAGAAAACCACAAACTAAGGCACGTAGAAAGCCTCTAGAAGCTGCAAAAGGCGAAGAAATGGATCGTCCACTACAGCCTCCAGAAAGCAATGTGGCCCTGATGACAGGTTATTTTAGCCCAGTAAGACTGTCAAAACTTCTAACCTAAGGAACTATAAGACAATAAATCAGTGTTGTTTGAAGCCACTAAATTTGTGGTCATTTATTATAGTAGTAATGGAAAACTACTACAATATATGCAAGTATCAACATATTGACAATATTTAAATCCATAAAGGGTGGGATATCCATGGTAGAAAAGAGAAGAAGTGTTGGGACTGAGATTGGCAAATTAGAATATGAAGTCAGGATAATGAGGAAGACCAGCAGAGATAACTGAGAAGGAGTAGACATGAGTAGGAAGAAAACAGAAGAAAGCAGTGTTCCAGAAGCCAAATGAAGAGTTTGCATCCCATGATGCTGAAAGGTCAAGTAAGAGAACAGAATTAAGAAACAAAACAGACAGGGAGAGCAGGTATGTTCAGCCCAGCTGATCCACAGAGAAAGGACATACACAGAAGGAAAAGAGTAGACGTTGGTCCTCACCACTCAAGCAGCATAGATGAGAGAGACACATGAGTGATACCCCACCCGGAGCACCCATATTTTCATACACAGGGATTCTAGAGTCTCTAGCCAACTTGGCCAACTAGAACCCTGGAATGTTTCCAATCAGATCAGCACTCTTTTGCCTGGGGGATGGGGGAGTGAAGGTCAGTAACAAGAGGAGGAGGGCAGAAGAGAAATGAACAGAAGGACTTTCAACTTTCTCTTACAGACCTGCACAATCGTCTTTCCTTTTACCATATGACACAGCCTTAAGCCCCTCAAGGTCCTAACTTGTTAAAAGGCATAAACCCTAAGGCCAAGAGAGTTAACATAATATCTTAATACTAAGAACTAACTTTTTCTTAGAAAAAACATGACCTCATCAAAAAGACTAAAACAAAGAACCACACAACCTTCCCGGACCTAACATTTCATGTCAGTAACAGCTTCAGACAACCTTCTATATTTTGCCTTCCTTCACATCAAAACTCAAGATTAGGTGACCGTCTATAAAAGACTGATTGAAGTCATGCCCAAAGGATTGATTCTTGGAGCATGAGACAAACATAGCTTAAGGAAAACATTGCATCACACTGTTATAATTATTTACCTGTTTATCTTTTCCACTAGACTCAGAACTCCTCAAAAAGGTGAGACTATGCCCTTGCATGAGTTAATTGTAAGAATAATAATTCATTAACTTCTCTTTCACTAAACTAGTAATATGTGTCAGACATGGTGCTGTTTTCAGGCATTTCATCCTTAACATGACCCTATGAGATCGGTATTGTTTATTCCACTGCCCAGATAAAAAGATTGAGATTCAGAAAGATTAAGAAACTTACTTAATGGTCATGTTGAGTGGCAGAGCTGGCCAATGCCAAATTCTGTGCTAAATAATGGCCTCTGCAAAGATGTCCACATCCTAATTCCTGGAATTTGTGGATATTTCTGTATATGGAAAATGAAACTTTATAGACGTGATTGAATTAAGGGTTTTGAAGTGAGGCGATTATCTTGGATTACCCAGATGGGCTCAATGTAATCACAAGAATCCTGGTAAGAGGGAAGTAGGAGATCGTATTGAGGAGCAGCAGATGTAACAACAGAAGTAGTAGCTGAAGTGATTTAAGGAAGGGGCCATGAGCCAAGGAATGCAGGCAACCTCTAGAAGCTGGAAAAGTTAAGGAAATAGATTCTCCCCAGAGCCTCAAGAAGAAACTCAAACCGCCAATTTTAGACTTGATTTTAGACTTCTGAACTTCAGAACAGGAAGACAGTAAGTCTCTTGTTTTAAGTCACGAAATTTATGAACACTTGTTAATGACAGCAATAAGAAACTGACAGAGTGCTCTTTGCCTCTGTCCTCGTATGGTCTTTATATCCCCAAGACCTAAGGCAGTCAAGAGATATTTGCTAATTACTGAAGGAGGAAGAAATTTTCCTCCAGGGTATCTCCCATGTGGCCCACCTGAACTCCTAACAGGGAGAATCAAGCCTTCTTCAGAGAGGAGACAGAAGCAGCCCAGGTGTATCTGCGGTAGTATGTTTTCCTCATTACTAAGCTGAATGGATGAATGTACTAGTAATAATCTGAAGCTCATTCTATGTCACTAAGCGTACCCTTGGAAGACATGACAAAATGCAACTGTAATTTACAGCTGTGATTTAGAGCCATAGGGGCGGGCGGGGGGGGGGGGGGAAGCGCTGGAGGGACATAGGAGGAAGCTATTTTTAGATCATCAACTTAGGCTCCTTTTTCTATTTCCTATAATTGTGCCTTAAATATCAAAAATGATTCAGTTGAAATTATAAGCAGCATCAGTAAAAAGATGAGCTGAGATCATATTTTATAATCTAATTCCTTAAATTATTTGACAAACAGGAGCAATGAATACACACATGCATACTGCAAATCCACAAGCTCTATCTTCCTCTTTCTGAGACCCTCACAGCCCATTCTTAAAACAAGGAAGAAAATATCAATCCCAAATTAATAAATTCAATACACCTCATAGCTCAGCTGCTTAAGAAATGAAGAGCTGGATATCTAAACATTGCTTAGATTTTGCGAATGGCTCACCATGCCATGAAGGGTTACTCCCCTCTACATCTCTAGCCAAGTTAAAATCCTATACTTTGAAAGTAAAAACTTCAAAACACCTTTTGATCTTTTAAGAACAAGTACTACATAAGTATAAAAATGGTTACAATCCCGACTAAAAGCAACCATTTACAACTGAATCTCAAATTCAGTATTCCATAATCTATGTGTAGTTGACATAGAAAGTAAAATAAATTGGGTAGACCTAAGGTAAAATCAGTCACTGCCCTCAGTCAAGACCTTCTGATTACACTGGCAATCCCCATGGTGCTCCCAGCTTGCTGCTTTTGCAGCCAAGGTTCCCTGGAGTCATGAGTAGCTTCAGAATCTGAATAAATCACACACACTAGGGGTCCATTGAAACCACCAGAAACTCAATTTATTTGTGACCTTAGACAGGATTTTATTGCTCCTCAGATTAACAGTTAAAAATGTTTTGCTTTTCTGCCTTGGGGGTGTTAATTTGATGTATGAGGCAGGGAGATTATTAAATCTTCGGTGCTTCCAAAGATGTAAATTAAACCATAGCACCTCCTTAGCCACCTTCCTTGGATGAGCTGGAGATTTATTATTAACTTGTCACTCTTGCATGCTCATCAAAACAAGAAGACCATGATTAATTACACCTCTATCTTTAAGGATACCTGTCATTTCAATTTTTTGTGGACAGGATATTACAAAGTCTCTCAATTTCCTCACAGAGCTATATAGCATAAGGACTTTTAGAGGGGAGAATCACCGTCCTCTCCTAATCATTTCCGTGAATATATTTGACAGCAAGGTGACATGTATGTAACTGTATATTGTTCTTTTAGTTTTAAATGAAATTACACTTCACTGGCTTCCCTTGCCTGTGCACAGATACCGCATTGGCTGATTCTGCTCATCTAAGCATCTTTCAAAGACTCTGAAGAGGTCCAGCACTTAATGGATATAAACTCTAAAATTCTCTTTTTAATCATGTCACTCACAATTCAATTCAAAAATACAATATTTATTGGGTTCCTTTTATGTGGTGAGAAGCGGATGTGATTTTTATTCATTCATTTCTTCATCCAATATTTATTTAATGTCTTTTATGTGCCAGTAATGGTATTCAGTTTGCCACTCACTTCTAAAAGCAGTGAACTTGCCCTCATGGAGCTTATAGCCGTGTTACCTCTCCCCTTCTAATGTAAGTTTGCACATCTAACAGACATTTACACCAAAAAAAAAACAAAAACAAAAAAAAGACTGAATCCCTTCTAATGTAAGTCTTCACAAAGTAGAAACTAAATGGAGTCAGCATTAAAAAGACATCTGCAAAGTTCCCACCCTCCTCCTGGTCCAGGAAACTGCAAGACTGAACTGCATGGAAACCATGGTATTTCACCTCTTTTTTGTTCTCCCTATATGTAGCATAGCACCTATTATCTGTTTTGCTAAATAGTTACAGAAGCACAGAACGTTTTCAAAAGAACTTTGAGGCATGCCTACCTGGCTTCTGACTGGCCACAAGAAGAAATTCACCTTTACCAGTTTAAACTGTAGGATAATTTTAAAAAACAAAACAAAACAAAAAACTAGGTTCCTGATAATATCCTTGTCTCTTTTTAAAGTTTTTATTATGGAAATTGGTAAAAATAAGAAAAAGATGAGATAATAAAAAAATGCACCCCCATATACATATCACCTAACTTCAGTAATTACCATTTTGTAATTCTTGTTTTTATCTATTACATATCTCTTCACCTTTTTTGTTTTTGTTTTTGAGTATTTTTTTAAGATTTCATTTATTTATTCATGAGAGAGAGAGGCAGAGACATAGAGATAGAAGCGGGCTCCATATAGGGAGCCTGATGCGGGACTCAATCCTGGGACCCCAGGATCACATCCTGGGCTGAAGGTGGATGCTTAACCGCTGAGCCACCCAGTCATCTCTGTTTTTGAGTTTTAAAAGAAATTCCCACAGTCATGCCATTTCACCTTGAAATGCCATCAGAATTTTTCTCTGAAAAATGAGATTTTTTGAAAACATACCTATAATATCATTATAATACTTAACAAAGTCACAATAAGTCTTTAACACTTCTAATATCTAGCCCATGTTCTAATATCCCTGATTGCCTAACGAAACTCCTTTTGGAGTGAAACAAGACGCAAAGTTTACACATTGGATTTGGTTGATGTGTCTTTCATTAATTAATTTCTGCTTGAGTCCTTGTGAATATCACCAAAATAATCAATATTTTAGTTTTATCCAGGATAAACAAATCCATCCAGACTTAACAAATGCTCCTGGTGACAGAACATAAAGACTCCTAACTCTGAGAAACGAACTAGGGTGGTGGAAGGGGAGGAGGGCGGGGGGTGGGGGTGAATGGGTGATGGGCACTGAGGGGGGCACTTGATGGGATGAGCACTGGGTGTTATTCTGTATGTTGGTAAATTGAACACCAATAAAAAATTAATTTATTAAAAAAAAACAAATGCTCCTGGTGAAACCTTATTTATGTAATATTTTTGAGGACAGGATGATCATTTATCATTCAAACAGAAAAACTCTTGAGTGAAAGGGGGATGCTATTAATAATTATACTGGTATAAGCCAGGACAAATAGTCACCCTACCAGTAGTGATATCAGGAATAAAAGGGAAGATCCAGTTTCTGGTTTCTACTCGGGTATAGAGAGCAGGAAAAGAGCTAGAAAGAATGTCCCTCCCACCCTGACAATTAAAAGAAAAAAAAAAAAGTTGAACATACCACAAGTGAATAACTTTTCTGGAACCATCAGAGTTGAAGTTGAGAAAATGCCAAGTAGTCCTAAATCTGGGTTGAGACAAATGCCTACAGGGAGACACTGAATGCAAGCACTTGTTTACTTGGAGCAGGTGAACACTGGGAAGAAATATTCACTGGAATTGTTAACAAAATAGTGGAAGCTAAGTATTGGCTGGAAGCACAACATGGAGCAATAAAAGCTACAGATATAAGGGGAGTTAATACCACTTGCAGGCTTCTTCCTCTACAGATGCCAATAGATACTCACAAAAAAATGATGGCAAGAGCCCTTGAGAAAGCATCTCTCAGGGTACAGGCTTAAGGGTGAGGAAGTGCAGCTGCTGCAGGAAGGCCATGGAGCCCAGCCCAGATTCTTCTTCTCTAACTCCCCTATAAAAACAAAAACAAAAAAAAATCACTGGTGATGTGGTATAAAAAAAAAAAAAAATCAGAGGAAATAACTTTGTAATGCCAAGAGACAAAACAATCAACAGAACCAAACCCATATATAACACAGATGCTGGAGCTATTAACGTTTAATTTACAATAACTACAGGGGCGCCTGGCTGGCTTAGTCAGTGGAGCGTGCTCCTTTTGATCTCAGGTTGTAAGTTCAAGCTCCACATTGGGTGTAGAGATTACTTAAAAAATAAAATCTTTTAAAAAAGTTTTTAATAACTATGAAAATATGTCAAATGGAAAAACTAAACAACACTCATTGTCATATGAGCAATTTCAGCAGAGAGATGATAACTAAGAAAAAATCAAATGAAGATGCTGGAAATAAAAAACACAATGTTAGAGATGCAGATCATCACTGACAGGTTCATCAGTAGACTTAACAGGACTAAGGGAAGAATTAGTGAACTCGAAAACACCCAAACTGAAAGAGAGAAAAGAGTAAAAAATAAAAAGAAAATATAGCATCCAGGAGATACAGGACAATATCAAATGATCTAACAGATATGCAATTAGAATTCCAGAAAGAAAAAAAGACAGGGAATTGAGTAGAATAAATATTTGAAGGGATAATGGCTAAGAATTTTCAAAAGTAATGGCATTTATCACACTACAGATCAAACCACCAACCAAGATAAATATTCAAGCCAGAGACAAATATATTCAACTTCTGAAAACACATAACAAAGAGAAAATCTTGAAGGCAGCCAAAGGAGGAGAAATTATTAAAGAGAAATAAACAAGAATGTTAATAGCCATTTTGTTAGAAACATGCAAGCTAGAAGACAGTAGAATGACATTTTTAAAGGACTGAATGAGAGAGTGACATCATCAAGGAGGAGGAGTAGGAGCCTCCAGCCTCCATTCCCCCACAAAAAAACAAGTAGATACTAATCCATGAACAAAAAATAGCTCTGGGAGAGTTCAGAAGTCCACTTAAGCTTCAGCAAGAGGAGTGTCTGTGTGCCACAGTTGGTTAAGCATTCAACTCTTGATTTTGGCTCAGGTCATGATCAACAGGGCTATGGGATCGAGCCCTGTGTCAGGCTCCCTGCTTGCCAGGGAATCTGCTGGTGATTCTTTCTCTCTCATCTCCCTCTGCCCCTCTCCCCTCATATAAACAAATAAATCTTGAAGAAGAAGAAGAAGAAGAAAGAAAAAAGAAGAAAGAAGAAGAAAGAAGAAGAAGAAGAAGAAGAAAGAAGAAGAAGAAGAAGAAGAAGAAGAAGAAGAAGAAGAAGAAGAAGAAGAAGAAGAAGAGGAAGAAAGGAGGAGGAGGAGGAGGAAAAAGAAGAAAGAAGAAGAAGAAGGAAGAAGAAGAAGAAGAAGAAGGAAGAAGAAGAAGAAGGAAGAAGGAAGAAGGAGGAAGAGGAGGAGGAGGAGGAGGAGGAGGAGGAGGAGGAGGAGGAACTTCTTCAGCATCATAACAGAGCAAAAGACCTGAGAACAACCACACAAAAAGAGTAGGAAGAAGTTATATTTTGCCTGCATCATCCCATTCCCTAGGCTGGCACTATTCTGTCCCCAGAGGGGACTCCCCAGCCCAAGAAAGGTCCCCTTACTTGTAAAAGGATAGTGGGGTGAGCAATAAGCTCCCCCAGCCTTTCGGAGCACTGCACGAAGAACCCACTTCAGTTTCACCCTACCCAGAAGCCAGAAACCTGAGACATCTTGAAATGGCTAGGAACAGGGAACAAGGGCAGGGGCTACCAGTATCAGCTGCACAGTGTGAGCAACTGCTTCCTAGTGGCCTGTTCTGAAGAAGACCACAAATATCTTCAGGGCTAAGTACCTCAACAGCCCTTACAGATGCTACAGACCTCATCCCTGGCTTTCATCACTGAGAATCTCATTACAGACCCCAGCAGATTGTTTGCTGCTGAGGAATCCAACAGCTAGCACAGCCTCTGCAGACCTCCTGCAGATTCTGCCAATGAGATTTTCACCCTCCAGGCTTTCATGTTCACAGATACCAGCTACCTGAGTCACTCCATACTCCCTCCCCACCAAAGCCCAGAGTCTACACTGCCAGCCTCAGCCTCAACAGCTATGTGCTGTTGCAAGATGCCAGCCTAAGCCCCAGAGCTGCTCCCCATGGATTTGCATGTACCCAGGGCCAACTACTGCAGTTACCCAGGTGCGTGTAGACAGTTAAGGCCCACAGAATTGCCTGTAGTCTCAGAGATGGACCTGACTACAGTCACTAATCTACACTGCCACAGGGGGGCCCCAACATAGGAGTGCCTAATTATATAAAGCAAATATTAACAGACATAAAGGGAGAGAGAGACAGCAATATAATAGCAGCAGGGGACTTTAATACTTTATTTTCATTAATGGATAGATAAACCACACAGAAAATCAATAAGGAAACATTGGCCTTAAACAACCCATTAAATCACATGGACTTAAGAGATATATACAGATCATTCCAAGCATGAGTAACAAAATACACATTCTTCTCCAGCAAACATGGAACTTTCTCCAGGACAGATCATATGTAAAGCCACAAAATAAGTCTTAATAAATTTAAGAAGACTGAAGTCAGATCAAGTATCTCTTGCCAACCACAGTAGTATGAAACTAGAAATCAATTAAACAACATGCTACTGGCAACCAATGGGTCAAAGAAGAAATCAAAAGATACCCTGAAACAAAGGAAAATGGAAATACAATGTACCAAAAACTTGTAGAATACAGCAAAAGCAATTCTAAGAGGGAAATTCATACAGTAAATGCCTACCTCAAGAAACAAGAAAAATCTCAAATAAACAACCTAATCTTAAGCCTCAAGGAACAAAACAAAACAAAACAAAACAAAACAAAAAAAACGAAGCCCAAAGTTAGTAAAAGAAAGAAAAAACAAAGATCAGAGTGGAAATAAATGAAGTAGACTAAAAGGACGACAAAAAAAAGATCAATGAAACTAAGCGTTGTTGTTCTTAAAAAATAAATTGACAAAACTTGAGTAATACTCACCAAAAAAAAAAGAGAGAGGGTGAAAATAAAATCAGAAATGGAAGAGGAGACATTACAGCTGATACCACAGAAATATACAGGATCATAAGAGACTATGATGAACATACCAACAAATGGGACAACCTAGAAGAAATGAATAAATCCCAGAAACATACAACCTACCAAGAGGTAATCAGAGAAAAGGAAATCTGGACAGATTACTCATAAGAAGACTGAATCAGTAATAAAAACCACCAAACAAACAAAAGTCCAGGGCCAGACATCTTCACTGGTAAATTCTACAAATATTTAAAGAAGAACTGATACCAAGCCTTGTCAAACTCTTCCAAAAAACAGAAGAGGAAGGAACATTTCCAAACTCATTTTACAAGGCCAGCATTATCCTGATACCAAAACCAGACAAGGATGACACAGGAAAACTACAGGCCAGGGGAATCCCTGGGTGGCTCAGCAGTTTAGCACCTGCCTTTGGCATAGGATATGATCCTGGAGTCCCGGGATCAGGTCCCACATCGGGTTCCCTGCATGGAGCCTGCTTCTCCCTCTGCCTGTGTCTCTGCCTCTGTGTGTGTGTGTGTGTCTCTCATGAATAAATAAATAAAATCTTAAAAAAAAATAGAAAGAAAGAAAACTACAGGCCAATATCTGTCATGAACATAGATGCAAAATCCCCAATAAAATATTAGCATACCAAATTCAACAATATGTGAAAAAAAATCACATACTATGATCGAATGGGATTTATTCCAGAGCTGCAAGGATGGTTCTACATCTGCAAATCAATTAATGTTTTACACTACATAAACAAGATGAAGGGTAAAAAATCATATGATCATCTCAACAGATATAGAAAAAGTATTTGACAAAATTCAACACCAATTTATGATGAAAACTCTCAATAGATTGAGTAGAGAGAAAACATACCTCAACATAATAATGGCCATAAATAACACTCCCACAGCTAACATCATACTCAATGATGAAAAACTGAAATCTTTTCTCTAAGATCAGGAATAAAACAAGGATGCCCACTCTCACCACTTTTATGCAACATAGTATTAGAAGTCCTACCCAGAGTACCTCAAGAAAAAGAAATAAAAGTCCTCCATAAAAAAATTTTTTTTAATTTAAAAAAGTCATCCATGGGGTGCCTGGGTGGCTCAGTCAGTTAAGCCCCTGCCTTCAGTTCTGGTCATGATAATAGGGTCCTGGATCAGTCAGGCACCCTGCTCAGTGGGGAGTCCACTTCTTCCTCTCCCCTGTTCATGCTCTCTCTCTCAAATAAAATGTTTTTTTTTTTAAGTCATCCAAATTGGAAAGAAAGGAGTAAAATTGTCACTATATGCAGATGATGTTATATACAGAAAACATTAAGACTCTGCCAAAAAAAACTGTTATAACTAATAAAAAATGTATTTCAATTGCAGGATACCAAATCAATATACAAAAATCTATTATTTCTATACATTAATAAACTATCACAAGAAAAATTAAGAAAACAACCCCATTTTCAACTATCTCCAAAAAAATTAAAAAATCAACCTAGGAATAAATTTAACCAAAGAGGTAAAAGACCTATACAATGAAAACTATAAGACACTGATGAAAGAATTAAAGAAGACACAAATAAATGGAAAGATATCCCATGTTCATGGATTGGGAGAAAAATATTCACAAATGATATATTTGATAAAGAGGTAATATCCAAAATATATTAGAACTCCTACAACTCAATAGCAAAACAACAACCCAATTAAAAAATAGGCAGAGAATCTGAACAGACATTTTCCAAAGAAGATGTACAGATATCAAACAGATAAATGAAAAGATGCTCAACATCTTTTATCATTGGGGAAATGCAAGTCAAAACCACAATGAGGCATGACCTCAAACCTGTTAGAATGGCTATTATCAAAAAGACAAGAAATAAGTGTTGGCAAAGATGTGGAAAGGAACCCTCATAGGGTTTGTGGGAATGTAAATTGGTGCAGCCTCTATGTTTTACTCCAATGAAACAGTATGGAAGTTCCTCAAAACATTAAAAATAAAATACCGTATGATCCAGCCACTTGAGTTTTTATCTGAAAGAAATGAAAATATTAACTCAAAAAGATATCTGCACTCCCACGTTCACTGCCGCATTATTCACAATAGCCAAAACATGGAAATAGCCTTAAGTGTCCACTGATGGATGAATAAAGAAGATGAAATATTATTCAGTCACTTAAAAAAAGGGACATCTGACATTTGCAACAACATGATGGACCTTAAAGGCTTTATGCTAAGTGAGGTAAGTCAGACGGAAAAAGATAAATACCATATGATCTCATTTATACACAAAATATGTTTTAAAAACTTTTTAAATGAGTTCATGAATACAGAGAACAGATTGGTGTTTGCCAGTGGCAGTGATTTTATATATATAGTTAATAATACTGTGTTATATTCAAAAGTATGTATAAAAGTTGCTAAGAAAGTAGATCTTTCTCATCATAAGTATTATAACTATGTACAGTGATGAATGTTAATTAAATTTATTATGGTGATCATTTCACAATATATATGTATATTGAATCATTAGGTTATCCACCTGAAACTAGTATCATGTTATATATCAATCATTCCTCAATTTTTAAAAATACTGCAGAAATCGATGAATTGGAAAAACACAGTAAGTAAACCAAAATAGCTGATTCTTTAAAAATGAATCAACAAAACAGAAACTATTAACCTGATTTTTAAAAGAGGAGAAAACACAAGCACACAAAAGAAATAAGGTCAAAACAGGATTTTTTTTTTTAATCCTGAGACTACTTTGTACAACTTCATGAAATAAAAAAGGTTTTAAAGAAAATCTAGATGAAATAAACAACATTCTAAACAAGTGAATTACGTACAAAGAAACACAGAAAGTCATAAAAGAGCTCCTCTGCCAAAAAGACACTAGGCTCAGCCAGTTTCACAAATAAGTCTACCAAACCTGTAAAGATCAGATGATGTAAATGCTACTTAAACTCAGAGCATTGAAAGAAAAAATGTCCAAATTATTTTTATAATGCAAATTTAACATCGATTCCAAAACCAAACATTGCTCAATAAAATACAACTATAAACTAATCTCATTTATTAATATCAATGCAAAAATTGTAAATAAAATAGTAGCAAACAGAATCCCAAAATCTATCATTGTTTATTGCAGAAATGTAAGAGGGGTTCAGTATTTGGGAATCCATTAATGAATCACTTTAGTAGAACTAAAGATATACTCATCTTCGCAGATTTTAAGCAGTAGAAAAACTGAACATTTATTAATGTTTTTTAAAAGCCTCAAAAATAGGAATATCTCATTGATATAAGTAAAAATAATAAACTTTTAAAAATCAGCAGCTGATATAATGGGAATATACTAGGACACCAGTTCTTAAACGATCATCTGTGGTTCCAAACCAAAACGTTATTTATTTCTCCTTTGCACAACCCTATGAAATAGTAAAAATAATTAAATGTATTAAGTGAGTACATGCCTTTAATATTCTAGGTGAAGAAATGGGAAGTATAAAGCACTTCTGTTGCAGTGGGAAGGTTGTTGTCACCAGGAAAAGCATCTGTGCAATTCAGTTACAAACTGAAGTAGTATATATTTTTTTTAATAAATTTTATTTATTTATTTATTTATGATAGTCACAGAGAGAGAGAGGCAGAGACATAGGCAGAGAGAGAAGCAGGCTCCATGCACCGGGAGCCTGACGTGGGATTCGATCCCAGGTCTCCAGGATCGCGCCCTGGGCCAAAGGCAGGCGCTAAACCACTGCGCCACCCAGGGATCCCTGAAGTAGTATATTTTTCATGGAGCATTACATTTACTTGGAAGAACAACTGAGAGACAAACTATGGTTATTATATAATTGATAGTTACAGTTTATAGTTATAGACTTGGGTATTCGACAGGTATTTCCTCAATAAGAGGAGCTCTCATTTCAAGGGAAGCAATTGACAATATTTGTCACTAAGAGAAAATTCAAGCATTCAAACAAAAATTAAAATACTAGAAAATTTTTGTCAACCACTTTGAATTTGACAGCTTCTCCATACTTAGATTTTCTGATGAGATCAGCAGAGATGTATAAAAATATGATTTTTTGAACCATATATATATCAAATGCATCAAACATTTGCAAGATCTGCATAATTCAATGAACTCATTTTTCAAATGACAAATTTGTGGGGTTACAAAACTACATGTGAGTAAGCAATCCCTTCAAAGTGCAAGACAGACCAATGGATTTTAAGAGTACAAAAAGTTCATTAATATAGTTTAAGATTCTTCTTTGCAATCAACTTTTAAGAAACTATCACCTGTCAAGTTTTGGAGTAGCATCAGAGAACATCCACAATTACCTAAAAAAGTTATTAAAACACTCCTTTCTTTTCCAACTACTATTTGAGTCCAGATTTTCTTAAGAACTTCAACCAAAAAAAGTATTGCTAACAGACTGAATATAAAACAGGAGAATCTGTCTTCTATTATAAAGACAAAAAAAAATCTGCAAAAATATAAACACTGCCATGCTTCTAACTTTTGTTTTCAAAGTTATATTTGTAAGATATATTTGTTAACACAATAGTTTTTTATCAGTGTCATTTCTCAATAATAAAATTTCAAATTGTTATGAGTTTCAGCTTCTGACATGGAACATCTCAATAGATATAATTCCAATGAACAAAAGCTCTTTGGATTCTTCAATAATTTTTAAGAGAGTAAAGGAGCTTTGAGACCAAAGAGCTTGAGAACGACTACATCATAGACATTCCCATTAAGGTCAGGATTAAGGACATACCAAGGATGTCGGGTCTGGGCAGATATATACAAGATGAAACGGGCATATGTTGTGTCAGAAAGCATAGAAGGTATCAAAGATTGAATTATATAAAAAATGACATAGGTATCAACTTGAAGGAGCCCTTCGTTCACCCACCCAAGTCAAAATAAAATAATATGAGCATCAACAGAGAACAGCATTTGTGATTAAAATACATAATCATCCATGAGCTCCTAAAGATAGTTTAAAACACACATACACAAAAATTTCATTAATCATCCTTGAGGGTTGCTAAAACATCAGCTTATTTTTCTGAAAGCTGATAAAGTGTTTTAATAAATGAAGCACTTTTCCCATGTTTTTACTGAACAAACTATTTTTAAAAAATAGTGGATGACTTCAAGTACATATTATAAAGTCCAATTAATACTGAAGCAATGTAAAAATAAATAAATAAAAAATAAAAAAAAATACTGAAGCAATGTGGTTAATCACTAATTTGCAAACTCTAATAAAGCTAAGTATCAATATCCATTAAATGCTAAAACTATTAAATGAAGATCAATAGAAAAATTAGTAGCCTATAAATAAGGTTGGGGTGCCTGGGTGGCTTAGTCAGTGAAGGGTCTGCTCAGGTCATGATCCCAGGGTCCTGGGCTGGAGCTCCACCTTAGAGTCCCTGCTCAGTGGGGTGTCTGCTTCTCCCTCTCTCCCCCATCCCTGCTTGTGCTCTCTCATGCTCTCTCTAAAA
The DNA here is from genome assembly GCF_003254725.2 of Canis lupus dingo. NCBI lineage: Eukaryota > Metazoa > Chordata > Mammalia > Carnivora > Canidae > Canis > Canis lupus. The sequence continues at coordinate 77,266,924 of NC_064247.1, forward strand.
TGAATAAATATTTAAATAAATAAGGTTGACATTTGAATCTGATTAACCTTAATGTCAATGAGAGGGGGCAACTAGTCATTTTGTGCTTCATGATCTGACAAAAAAGAAAGTACATAATATCACTTAAAAAGTTTTCTTGCCAAAGGTAATCAATCCTCTAGATCTAACTACCAATTTATAGGAAAAATGTGGCATGAAGATACAAAGCAAAAGATAAAATAATCAGCCAAATCCAGCATGTGGAGAAGTACAGGACAGTTAGCATGGCACAGAAAAAAAATGTTAGGGCTGTAGAATGGGGTGGGGAACTTTTAATAGACTTCAGAGGCATACTAAGCAAATACAATGTGTCTACCTTATTTGGATCCTTACTTGATCCAACTATAAAAAGGCACTTTGAGACAACCAGGAAAATTTGAACATGGACTAAGTATTGAGGGATAGTAATTTTGCCAGCTGTGATAAAGTCCTTTTCTGTTAAGACAGATTTCACGAATTTGTTTTAAAATCCTCAAAAAAAAAAAAAAAAAAAAAAAAAGGTGTAGGAAGATAAAGCAAGTTAAGCAAAATGTTGATAATTATAGAACCTGGCCAAGGATACATGAGGGGTTGTTAACATGATTTTAATGTGTGCTACTAAGTTTTCCATAAAAAAAAAAATCAAATAGTATTCTGAAGACACCTATATTAACAATATGCAATATAAAATAAGTATATACCATAGCACTCTGAATTTATAATTCTGTAAAGAAAATGAAAGGATGGAGAAAAAAAGAAAGAACAATGTAATATTGCTTAATTTAAGGTAATGCTCAGATTAAATGATTCAAGCAGTAAATCCAACAGCTCCAGGAAGAGATTAATATTACTGGGGTTATCAATTACAGGAATGTTTACTCCAATAAAAATAAATACTAGAATATGTTTGTGCTTCTTTTGAATTTTCTCAACCAGTCTAGTATGCAGACTAATTTTTCAATCCTGAAATTCACTGAAAACAACAGAAATTCTCAAAAGTTGAGACAGTAAAAGCACATCTGTCTTGCCCAAGCAAAATAATTTGGTGTTGAAGGACAAGCTTAAATAGCAAAAAGATGCAGATACACATGCAAATAAAATGTTTATCCACAAAGGTCTATAGAATCATTTTAATAAAAGTAACTTTTCAGCAGAATGTATCTACAAATGTTTTCCTTAATTATATCATGACAAATTTAACCCACGAGTCAACAATGTGGCTGTGATTTTAAATAATATTAAATATCCAATTAACAGGCTACACTGATGCTGCTGCACTTGGCACACATAAACACAGAATTCCACCTAGTCGGTCTATAAAGATACTCTGGAAAGGGAAGGAGTTAAGATCTCAAGAAGAGAAAACACTACTCTGGGTACAACCTGTAAATGAGTATGCAACCTATATGTGACCACAAACAGATTAGACTTTTAAATAAAATTTTCACTTGAGTAAAATTAAATGCTAACCTATGCTCATGACTGACAGGTAACTTCTAAATATTGTCATTCATAAAAAACAAAATAATAAGCAAGAACTCATTATAAATTTTGAGGATTATTGCTTTAATTACATGCTCTAAAACATACCTACATACTTTAGTTACTATAGGTTGCATGCTTTTAGTTCACTTGATACTTGGCCATTAGGCCAGCTCTAAAAAATGTTTACTATCCACATACAAATTCATTAGGGAATACTGAAATTTTTGTTCAATGGTTAGTTCTGCTCTTAAGATCAGCCTAAAATGACTTTTGTCTTAAAAAAAAAAAAAAAAAAAAAAAAAAGGTGGGGAGGCCAATTATCAAATAATTGAGTGTCTCTGTTTTCAATAGTAATTATGGTAAACAAAATTTTTATTCAGGCCTTGCATATCTGTACCATCTATGTATAATAAGTTTTCAGGTTAAACAGGTAACAAAGGACATTTAAATAAGGCCTAATGTTACCAGTTTAATTAATAAATGTTATTTTTTAGAAGATAAAAATTAGCAAAAAAAAAAAAAACTTCATGCTTTAAAAACTTTGTAAGTATATACTTTTCCAAAAAATGATAATCAATATTTAAAATTTAAAATATTGAAACTAAAAATGTCCTATTTCTTTTATCTTAGAAAGCAAAAATACACTAAATATCAATGTTGTTCTTTCCTTTTCAAATCAATTTAAATATGGAAAAGTATTTAAACATGGAAAATAAGATTTTGGTTGAGCTTATAATCAATATTTTCATTTCTAAAAATGTGAGAATGTAAGGAATTAACTGGTTTCCTATACCCAAGCTATAGCAGTACAATTATAATGAGTTCAACTGGAAATAAAAAATGAAGTTTACATATTTTTATTTTTTTTAAAGATTTTATTTATTTATTTGACAGAGAGGAAGAGAAATCACAAGCAAGGGTAGCAAGAGGGAGAAGGAGACTCCTCACTGAGCAGGGAGCCTGATACAGGGCTCAATCCCAGCACCCTGGGATCATTACTGGAGCCAAGACAGACACTTAATCAAATAAACCACCCAGGTGCCCAGGTTTGCATTTGCATACTTTTAAAGACCGGTTATAGAAAAAAAAAAAAAAGACCAGTTATATTCTCATCAAAAATAAATAACAAAAGCATCAATTAACTTTTTTCCCCAACTCTCCCTAATATGCTGAATTTGCTTCTTTCATTCCACTCCTGTGGCTCAGTGGCTAAGTGTCTGCCTTTGGCTCTGGTCGTGATCCCGGGGTACCAGGACTGAGTCCCACACCTGACTCCTTCCAGGGAGCCTGCTTTTCCCTCTGCCTAGGTCTCTCTTTCTCTCATGAATAAATGAATAAAATATTTTTTTTTAATTTCATACGAATTTCTTTAAACAAAATATTCTAAAGATGAAGACCACAATTCAATCTTTAATTTATTCCAGAAAAGAATCTTTGATGCATTTAAATATTTAAGTAACATTAAGCTAATATATAGAAGCCTCACTAAAATATAAAACTTTTCTTAGGGAGGACAAAAATTAACACTGACGAAAGTAAACTTGTAAGACCTACTTCTTATCAAAGTTTTTTAGAAAACACATTTGTAAAGTTGAAATTTTCTGGCTATTAAAAAATCCATTTTATTTTTTATTTTTTCCTTTAAAGATTCCATTTATTTATTCACAAGAGACACACAGAGAGAGAGAGAGGCAGAGACACAGGCAGAAGGAGAAGCAGGCTCCACACAGGGAGCCTGACCCGGGACTCGATCCCAGGTCTCCAAGATCACGCCCTGGGCCAAAGGTGGCGCTAAACTGCTGAGCCACCTGGGCTGCCCTAAAAAATCCATTTTAAAAAACACCACAATTAAGTTAAAAATCTCAAGATCTACAAAAAATATTTTTTTTAAAGAAAAGTAACTCTGATACACAAACCACCTCTCACCTTACGGTCTTCTTGCCATCCATTTTTGGACAGCATTTTTCCTCCCCTTTTTCTCAAAGAGAAGTTCCTATAAGTCATTGGTACCTGTCATCCACATCCAGTTCATTTCAAACCTTCAAGTCCTATCTCACCTATAGAGCAAATTTGAATCCAAAAAATCAGATACAGCAACTGATTCCAAAAGTCAAGTTAAATATCAAAATATATTCTAATATACACCAGGATGCTATATATTCCAACAAGAGATTGATTAGTGTTAAAAAACAAACAAACTAACAAACAAAACAAAACAACTAAGCATTCAATACTTATTTCAGGTGCTTAAAGTAAAGTTTTAATACCAGTGTCTGGAACTAGGCTTTCAAACTTCACATTCAAATGAACTAGTTAAAATAAGCAACAATAAACTGTGTCATTGTATTAGACCAAACCAATCAAGGCATATTAAGTGCAAAATGTTTTTCCAAGAATAGTTTTTAATTCTCTCCTGGTAATCTTGTATAAATTTTCTGTCAGACTTCTATCACTATACAATTAGAACTGCTTTCACAAAGTCACCAGTAAGAAATTACATTTCTTTGGAAATCTACCTCCAGGCCCTCACACCCACCCTGGCAAGAACTCAATCTACCCCTACTCCTCCCCTCCCTTAAGTATTCAGTTTCTTTCCCGAAGTAGAAATTCCATAAATATTACAATATTAAGGACTAAATTTTAATGAATACAAATCAGAGGAAATGAAGGAACATTAACTCCCATTCAAACCTTCCTTTAAAAAAATGTTTCCAAGTTATATTTTTAACTTCCCCCATGATTCTCTTTTAAAAAGACGAACACAAAATCTCTCTGCTAATGACTTTATTCATGAATCTATAATGGAACTCAAAATAGCAAAGAACATGAAAGAAATTCAGATTAATATTTATCAACCAAATACATCAGAGAATACATCTATTTTTTATATAACTAACAAGTATGTCTAAAATACATATGTGAGAATATAAACATTCTCCACTTTGTGGAATTGCAGAGTAATGACGATCTGCTTAATACAGTTTGCCAGAAAAGCTCATTTACACCGTCAAATACTCGAACTCTCAAGAAACCAAACACAACTGATAAAATAGCTATCTCATGGTCAATCTTTTGGTAAAGTGCCACTTTCAAAGAAATAAGATTTAAAAATTTTAGGTGCTGAACCATCATTCCAGAAGTGTTAAAATTTTTTTCAGGATTCACTATGTTCATTACATTCATATGTCCCCAATATGAGTCCATACACAATATTTTACAATCTAAAAACATTAGCTCAGAGATCATCTCCTGGAAGTTAAAAATTACTACACTGTTGTAAAAGAAAGTTTTTCATGATACAGGTGTGTATTAGACACAGTGATTTTTTTCATTATTTTAAACATGATTCTTTGGTTTGAAGCTATCCTGATATCCTTTCTGGCTGGATGGTTGTGGTCATTAATATACACATAAAACAACTACACAAGTAAATTGGGTCAGTGGCCTAAGGGCAAGGAATGGCACATATTGAGCATCTGGCAAAAGGAGTTCCCCAAATTCGTAACTGACATGGTCAGTATTAAAATCCGTGGCTCACCTTTCATCAAAGCCTCTCTCAATTTATTAACAGCATGAGCCACTGAGGAAATTAGTTGGGAAAAAAATCTAATCTGAATGAAGGCACATGGGTGCGAATCTTAAAACAGATAAAAAAGACCAAGTAAACTGCTTAAGTATGGGTGTGTCCATCCCAACATATATGCACATGTCATATTTGAGGTTGAATATCACCACTGCATAGATTGCACCACATGGAAAACTATGGGCGTATATATGAGATCAGAACTAGCTGGCGGTTTTCCAGAAATAATAAGACTTTCCATGATGCAGAAGTTGGCCTTTCCCCCACATGAAAGGTTTTAAATAGCAAAGGACTGAAATAACAATGGAAACTGTAAGCCACAAAGTCAAATCTCAGAAAAGACAAGTTCTATGTCATAGCTGAAGGCTGCCAATGATTTCTTCTCTCTCTCCTTGAATAATTACATGCAAATGCCTTTTAGCAATGGCAGCATTCAAATCCCACAAAAAGTCAAGTAGGGCCCCCTTAAGGAGCACCTCCATTGGTACAAACTGTAAAACCTGCTGGGGTGCATCAGATTTAAGCAAAGAGCTCAATAATTCATTCACATTCTGCAGATACTGGAAAACTGGATTTGGAAGGTCCTGATAACCGACACACAGCAGGACTGCACAGGTCTTCAGGGGCTCAGAAGAAGTAGGACAAGAAAATGTGATGAATCTAAAACAGCTGTGGAGTACAAAGATCAAACCAGCCATAAATCTTGTAAAACAAGAAAGTACAGGCAAAATCATAACATCTCCTGTATGAAGCTGCTGCAGTGAATGTAGAAGACAGTCCAAAAACAGTTGCTGGTAAATCGGGTCTCCATCATGAAGCAATGAACAGCTGAAAGTCATGAGTTCAGCCGATTCCAGGAGTTGAACTTCCAGTGGTATATGCGTTTTGATATCACGGAGAGTTGGAAAGCCCACAAGCAGGCACTTTATCTGGTTGCTGGGTTCTACGACCTGATCATCCTGAAGGCACGTGGTAAGGCTAAACAACTCAGAAAATATCAGGTCTTCCGTAAAAATGTGACAAGGACAATAATACTGCTGTTTGGGCCAGAACTTGGAATCCAAATTCAAGGCTCCTCCTAAAGACTTTTCAATCGCTTCATTAAGAGCCTTTAAAATTTCACCATCACAGAAAGGAGAACACTTTACATTTGGGAGTTTCTTTCCCTCTAAAATATGCCATAAGTGACACTCAAGATTGGAAGCTGTCCCTTCTAAGACAGAACTTTGTCCAGAATGATACACAGCATGTTCTTCCGCCCAACTATTAAAGTATCCTTTGGCCACCTTATCTTTCCATGAAAGGGATTCCAGCATTTTCCTTTCATTATAGGTTTTAAAATATCTGTTCCTCTGTCCAAACCATTTTGTATTTGTACTACAACCAATATTAGATTTTTTCACTAGCCAATTATTTCTGGAAAGGGGCTTCAACTGAAACTTTTGCATGAAATATTGAACAGCACAGTCCCTTAAATTATTCAGCTTTGTTTGTTCTCCTTTTCCCATGCACTGAAACAGACGAATGTTCTCAGAAATAGTCTCGAGCTGGTATTTATGAAAGAACATACAACATTCTTCATGCCTTTTAAGAAAAGATTCAGGGATCACATGATGGGGAAAGAGGGCTTTCTGGGTCATTTCTGTTCCAAAATTTAGCACCATCTTAGATAACAGAGGATAGATTGCCTCTTTTCCCTTATAGCGAAGACAAACCACATAGACTTCTGAGTTCCCTGCCTTGCTAGTAGCAGGTTTAAAAACATGGACTTGGTCAAAGGAACAGTTTAGCAGGTACATCAGGTTTATGGAACAATGTTCAAACAAAGTAAACATCTTCAGAACAAAAGAGCCACCACTTCCAAGAGTCATCAGAGCAGTGACAACTTCACAGTAATGCAAAGAAGAGACTAAAGCTTCTTGTTCACCTGGGTTTCCTTGGCAATCAAAACTCCCATCTGCGGTGATCAAGTGAATGGTAGCCATGTTGCTTACGAAATTCTGAAGTCCAGTCAGATATTTCAAGGTCATGATATCACCAGTGTTATCTGGACCAAAGTACCACCAATGCAAGGTATTTGCAATAAGTCGGTCATCCATAATCATCATAAGATTGTCATTTGCTTCGTGGTATGGATTCAAAGTATTAGCTACCCAACTCCAATCACAGGGGAATCGATGGGATTTTAAATAGTGATTGAGACTCGCTATAAAAGCTCCAGGAGCTTCACAAAGGTGTAGAGAATTCAGTTTTCCATCCTGAAAAGCTTCCTGTGGAATAAGTGGAAAACTGCACAAAATTTCATGAAATTTACACCATGCTTGAGTACAAAGTTCAGCGTTCACAGATTTTTTCACATGAGAAATTATTTTTCCAGCTTTATTAGTGAAAGCAGTGTGTTCATGCCACTCATCCAATTTCTTATCACTCAGTAGGTTTTTTACTTCATTTAGGGAGTTCTTCAAATCAAGCAATGTATTAAATTCCGTGTGGTCACAAGTAAAAATCTCACTGGGATCTGGTAACTGCCACTCATTATTAAGTGGCTTGCCATAAGAAAAGTTCTTGGCAAAGAGTTCAAAAATGTCAGCAAGAACATCTGGGCTGAATGTCTCAGGACTTGAACCCAGTGGTGGCTTTCTGCACTTACTCATTTTCAAATTAAATTAAAATCTAGAAAAAGAAAACACATAATTAAATGAATCAAATTTATTAGTGAATGAAATCTCATCCACAGCAAATCCCATCACACTCATGACAAACCACATAAAATGGAAAGGCTAATGTCAGCACATTCTGTTACATAATGAGGCAATTTGGAATAAAGAAAGAGTAAAGGCTTTTACATCCAACAGACTTGAGCTCAAATCCAGTTAAAACGTGGCCTTGGGCAAATTACATCTTTAAGCCTGTTTCTTATTTAAAAGTTAGGATATCATATTTTTGGATGAGGAATAAACATGCTAGCATATAAAAAGCATACACCAATGAATATTCATCAGTGATGGCAGCTCATGTTACCATAGTAATCCATCTAGCTCCTCCCCAAAATTTTCCTCCACCCATGGCTGAGACACCACCACCCACATGGCCCCAAAAGCACTCCCAGGCTAAGATTCATCCCTTGACCTTTGATCAAGCTTTAACAAATGATTTTAGCTTTTTTTAGGTCCCTCCAAATCTCACCTCCTTCCAGAAGACTCTACACCTGAACCCAGTACTGGTATTGCTACCAGGCCTCTCAGCCACCACATACTTATTCACTAACAAGTACTGCCAAATACGCCCTCTGTCCAGATCTCTCACTCTTGCTAAGACACGTACCTTGGTGGTACCCAATCACCTTTACAGGCCACAAACTAACACTCTCATCACCATACTGCTTGTTACCTGTTGTGTACTTGACTGGTCAGCCTCTGCTCAGCTCAATGCTGAAACTGAACTATAATATTCAACCTGGCATGTCTCTGAACAAAATCCCTCTCATCTGCTCCGATAGCTCCATGCCTCCACTATAAAATATTACATCTTCTTGCCACTAAAACATGTCACACTTTGATAAAGGATCTTCAAATTGAAGAAATATCCTCACCGAATATACAAATTATAAACAGTCACCCTACATTCTGTGTTTTAACACCGTCTAAGAAACCAAAAACATCTGTCCACTAGAGAGGGAAAGAGATATAATGGAAAAAAGCATGGCTTAATGGCACAGTGTTGGCCTGAGTTATAAATTCTAGCAGTTAGAGCTCTAAGTATTACCTAGGACTTGTTGGCTCAATGTTAATTAATAGGTGCTTTAGTTCAAAAGTTCCACGTTTACTCAGCATATTCAATGCTACACCAGTTTTTCAAAAAGTATCTAAATTGTCAAACACAAAAAAACGACAAAAAAACCACCAACCCACAAAAAGCCAATGTGTGATTAAGATGAGAAATAAAGTGAGCTAATGCCACAAAAAATACAATAATATATAGAAGGCTGTATTCTATTACCATTTGTTTTGTACTATATTTTAGCACACTTTTCTCATCCTCTTCTATTTTGTTTAAAGTATTTACAACCCTGTGTACTCCACTAGCCTATAAGCTTCTTGAGGTAACAAGTATCTTCTTAGTCATTTTTGTTTGCCACAACGTATTTACAATACACACAAATCATCAGTTAGTAGTCACACTTGCCCATCAATACCTTGTCCATATATATATATATATATATATATATATATATATATATATATATTTTACTGTTAGAAGCTATATTCAGACAGATTTCTGAAAGACAAAAATGAGGCATTGTCACATTCACTAAAACCCTAAATAAAATCAAATGAAAGTTTATTACAAGTTATTCTGTCTTAATTCACACTGTGCTTACTGGAAACTATGACCATGTTTAGATCGCAACTATATTCTATTTTGGAAAAAGTCTGATTTTAGTCTAACTTCACATACTAATTAATGGCTGTAGGTAAGCTCTGAAATCTTGCCTAAGCTAATAGATAATTATCTTTACATGAGAAAAACTAAAATGATTCAATGATTTAAATCATTGATTTGAATCATTTGAATCATTTGAATCTTGATTTGTGTACCACAAATGTATTTTATGTATTTATATATAAATTATGTATTACATATATCTTATGTGTTTATATATCTTATGTATTTATATATAAACTATAAATATTGAACATGTATATATTGAATAATGTTCAGGTCTACAATCCCACCTTTCTTTCCTCCTATCAAATTCCCAGGCTCAAGCCACTCGCTCACCCACCTCCACCTACCAGCCTCCTACAGACACTGTCAATTTTCTGCGGGGCTATTGCCAGAGCCTTCTAACTGGTCTCTTCTATCTTTGTCTCCCCTGGCTCCCCATTTCACTCAAAGTAAAGGCCACAGTCCTTACAATAACCTCCAAGGACCTTGAAGATTTCTGCCCTCCAGCCCCAACCCATCTCTAAACTAATTGTCTATTGTTCCTCATATTCTTTCTGTTCCAGCCACACAAGCTTTCTTGCTGTTCACTGAAGCACCAGGTACACTGCAACCTGTAAGCCTGTGCACTGGGCAACCCCTCTGCCTGGAACACTCTTCCTTCAGATGACCTGCACAGCTCACTCCCTCACCTCCTTCAAGTATTTACTCACATGCAATTTCTCTATGAAACCTACCCCAACATCCTAATTGCATTTTGCAATACCAATGGTAAAGGGAAGGACCTTGCTGTACTTCTTTTTTCCCCCATGACACTCTTTTTTTTCCTTATAACATATAGTTCGTTTGCTTATTATGTTTATTACTGTCTTCTCCCAAAAAATAGAATCTAAGCTCCACAGGGCAAAGATCTTGGTTTTGTTGATTCATTTATCACACCGAGGTTATAACAGTGCTTAGGACACAATAAACAGTGAATATTTAACGAATAAATGTTAGCACAAATGGCACTCGTCAGATTAGGTTCTGAATGAGTCATGATAATGCACTTCAACCTCACTCCGGCATGACCAATGCAATACCCAAAAATTAAAAAAAAAAAAAAAAAAAAAAAAACACGTGGTTTATAGAGAAAAAAGTTTCCCGTGGGTTCCTCTGCGCCTTTCACTGAGCACGCCATCGAGCTCTGAGGCATCACAGCTCCGCTAGGAGGGTCAGCAGTAACACTCCTATTTTGCAGTCAAGTAGGAAGTCATGCAGCCCGAAGCCTCGAAGGAAATACCTGCAAAATCGTCGGCCTGACACGAAACGCACGAGACCTCATCAGCTGTGCTCTCTCCAATTAACGTCGACTAAGGAGTTTTAGAAGTTACCTCCCGCAGCTCGGCTCCCAGCGACTCCGGCAATCACAGCCCGAGTGTCACCTAGCGCCTTCGCTACTTCGGGCCGGGGCGCCCAAGACCCCGTTTCACCGGACGGAAGGGAGTCCCAAGCTCCATTCGGGCGAGCGGCCCGACCCCGGGACGAACCCCCGGCCCACGCCCCGCCCCCGCTCCGGACCGGCCTCGGAACCCGGGCCTGAGGACCTCCGCTCACGCCCACCTCACCTCGCCCCCCGCCCCGCCCCGCCCCGGGGGAGAGGTAGCGCCTCCCTCCTCTCCTCACTCGAGGGAACCCTCCTCCGCTTCCGCTCCCGGGGCCGCTTCCCGGAACGGCCGCTGCTCGGGGCGTGCGGCGCCGGCGCCCCCGGCCGCAGCGGAGGTAGGCGGCGCCCCGAAAGGCCGGGAAACTGGCCCGGACGCGCCCTCGCGACCCCGGCAGCGGGAACCCACCTCCAGGCAGCGCCGCCGCCCGACGCCGGCCGCCCGCGGCCCGAGGGCCCCGACACACACATTGCGCACGCGCCTCGAGGCCGGGCTGGCGTCACGCGTCAACGTCACGCACGCCGGGACTCTCGTAGCGCCCAAGCCCTCGCTCGCTGGGTTTCGCTTCTCCTTCTCCGCGGGGTCCCGGGGACGCCAGCCGCCTTGCCCACGGCTCCCATGGCAACGGAAGCCGCTCGCGGAGGTGGGGCGTCCTTTGGCCCCGCCCCGGCGGAGGGGGGGGCGGGGGGATGGGCGGGGCCAACCTGTCCCGGACACGCTGCCTCCGCCCACCGGCCCTGGGAGGGGAAGCTTTCTAACCTCGTCCGGCAAAAGTTGGTTCCTAACTCAGGCTGAGTTAAAACTCGTGCTCTAAAAACAATATGAGGTTAAATATGATATATAATATCACATAAAATCATATCAAATATGATATATAATATTTATAATATTGATATGCTATAAATAATAGCATATTGATATATTTTATATATCGATTATATATTACATATTACTATAAATAATAGTATATTGATATATTTTATATATCGATTATATATTACATATTACTATAAATAATAGTATATTGATATATTTTATATATCGATTATATATTACATATTACTATAAATAATAGTATATTGATATATTTTATATATCGATCATATATTACATATTACTATAAATAATAGTATATTGATATATTTTATATATCGATTATATGTTACATATTATTATATATTATATATATATATTTTTTTTAGGGGCACCTGAGTGGGTCAGGTTGAGCGTCTGCCTTTGGCTCAGGTCGTGATCCCGGGGTCCTGGGATTCAGTCCCTCATCAGGCTCCCTGCGTGGAGCCTGCTTCTCCCTCTGCCTGTGTCTCTGCCTCTCTGTGTCTCTCATGAATAAATAAACAAAATCTTTAAAAATAAATAAAAATAAAAATACATTATTTTACAAGTCCTTCAGGATATGCATCGATCAAAGGGAAAAAATTGTCTTTCCAAAAAATGGTGCTGGGTCATTTGGATATTCGTATAGAAAAAAATTTTATGTGGACTCTTACCTCACATAAAAAAAATAACATTTCATTTGGGTTGCCAATCTATATTTTAAAAAGGCAAACAACTCTTTTAGCAGAAAACATCTTTGTGACCTTGAAATAGGTAAAAAGTTTACAACAAAGCAGAAAAAGCACTAATCATAAAGAGTAAGTATATAAATTGAACCATATTAAAATTAAGAATGTCTATTCACCATAAGACACCATTGAGAATGAAAAGACAACCTACAGAGTGGGAGAAGATATTTATAACACATATGTATGACAAAGAATTTGTATCCAAAATATATAACTCCTACAAATAAGTAAGAAAAAATGCTCTAGGGATCCCTGGGTGGCTCAGTGGTTTGGCGCCTGCCTTTGGCCCAGGGCACAATCCTGGGGACCCGGGATCAAATCCCACATCGGGCTCCCGGTGCATGGAGCCTGCTTCTCCCTCTGCCTGCATCTCTGCCTCTCTCTCTCTCTCTCTCTCTCTCTCTGTGTGACTATCATAAATAAATAAAAATTTAAAAAAAATGCTCTAGTGGAATAAATGGGGCGGGGGGACACAACAAACACTTCAAAAAGATGATATCCAAAAGTCCAATAAACATGTGAAAAGATGCTCAACTTCATTAGTCTTTGGGGAAATGTAAACTAATCCCATAATGAGTTAAAATTATACATTAAATAGGCTAAAATGGAAAAGATCAAATATAAGTGTTGGAGAGTATGAGGTGCAATCAATGGAAAGCTCTTTGGAAGGAAAAGATCTCCCAAGGTCTTCCAAATTCACAGGTTGATTGTCCTTTAAAAAAAAGTTTTTTTTATTTATATACAAATACTAAGATCCTATGTGTACTGTTCAACTACTTTTGCCAAATGCCTATTAAATATTCCAGAAAGTTCCTATAAGCCCCTTCCCAATCTCCCACTCCCAAGAAGCAACCACTGATGTTTTATATCGTCATAGTTTAGTTTTGCCTATTTTAGAATTTTATATAAATTCAGTCATTACGGTTTGTTTGCAGCCTATTTCCACTCAGTAATCATTTTTTTATATTGTAAGGGAGAAAAAAATATTTTCCTTCTAAGTTCTCAGCTGGGGCTCCGTAACAAAAGGTAGATTAACAAGAGAAAAGCATGTGAATTTACTAACATGCTCTATGTTACATGGGAGCCTCCATAAGGAAATGAAGATCTAAAGACACTGGTAAACCTGAGTGTTTTTATACTAAGTTTAATGAGGAGTGGAAAATTGTGGGAAAATGAGACAAATGATATGAGCTAAAAGGAGTACGCTGGGGGAAATTTAGCAAGGCATGTTCACCCAGATTCCTCTTGAATCTCCTTTCATCTTCAGAAATAAAGATGTTCCTTTCCTCTGGTTATAGGGAGGGCATATCTCACATGAGGATCTTGTGACCTGCTTCAGGGCAAGGTCAGAGGATCCTTCCTGCAACCTGCCATTTCTCAAATTCCCTTAGTTTAAAATATGCCAACCACCATATTTTGGGGCTGCATGTTCTGAACCCTCAGTATTCACCCATGTTGTTTTATGTATCTGTAGTTCCTTCCTTTTATTGCTAATTAGCATGCTAATTAGTATGCCATTGTATGGATAGACCATTATTTAGTTCTCTATTCTTTTGTTGATGGATATCTGAGTTTTTCCAGTTTGAAGCTATTGTGAATAAATCTGCTAAGAACATTCTACTACAAGACATTTTTGGAGGCATAAGTTTTCTTTACTCTTGGGCAAATACCTAGGCATGGAATGAATGGCTGGGTCATGGAGTAGATCAACGTTTCTCAGTCTCAGCATTATGGTCATTTTGAGAATCACTGAGGTAAATCTATGTGTAACTTTGTTGTTGTTGTTTTTTTATGTGTAACTTTGAAGAAACCTCCAAACGGTTTTCCCAGAGTGCTTGAACAATTTTACATCCTTACCCACAATACCTAAGAATTATGGGACTTGCAAATACCGCGCCCAGTCGAGGTCAGCCCAACCTTGTTCTTGGACATTGCCATGGATGGTGAGGCCTTGGGCCAGGTCTCCTTTGAGCTATTTGCGACAAAATTCCAAAGACAGCAGAAAACTTTCATGCTCTGAGCATTGGGAAGAAGGGATTTGGTTATATTGTTTCCTGCTTTGATAGTATGATTCTAGGATTTATGGGCCAGGGTGGTGACTTTATACACCATAATGGCCTTAGCAGCAAGTCCATCTATGGGGAGAAATTTGATGAGAATTTCATCCTGGAGCATACGGGTCCTGGCATCTTGTCCTTGGAAAATCGCTGGACCCAACACAAACAGTTCCCAGTTTTTCGTCTGTACTGCCAAAACTGAGTGATTGGATGACAAGCATGCATTCTCTGGCAAGGTGAGAGAGGGGAGGAATATCCATGGAACACCTTGGATCCAGGAATGGCAAAACCAGCAAGAAGATCACCATTGCTGATATGGACTAATCTGATAAATTTGACTTGTGTCATAGCTTAAGCACCAGGTCTTTCCTTCTGTAGCTAGGAGAGGGCCCCTTCACCCCCATCTGCTGGAAATACCCTAGAATCTTTGTGTTCTCTGGGGCAGCTTGATGGGTTCTGTATTTTCCTTATCCCTCTCCAAGTCAAGTTAGATTGCAGAGTTAAGTTTATCAATATGAAGTAAAAGCTAAACAACAACAGTAAAGTATTCTAGTTCCTTCATATCCTCACCAACTTTTGGTGTCATGAATCTTTCATCTTAGCTATTGGTGGGCATTGGTTGCTTTATACCTCTGATTCTTAATAAATATTAAGAGTGAAAAGGCTGTGGATATTGTTCTTATATGGGACTGGATGCTAGATGAAGGCTATATGATCCCTTAAATGTTCCCTGAGGTTTATAGATATTATTAGGAATATTCCAAATGACAAAGCATATACTGAGCCAGTCTTTACTAAAGTAATCACAGTATTAACTAGCATTTTTTGAGTACATAATATGTGCTAAGCACTGAAAACTGGTCCCTTTTTAAAATTTATTTAATCCTCTCAACAATTCCATAAAGTAGATACATATATTGTCCCCCTTTATAAACAGAGAAATCAGGGTCAAAGTGATTAAGTGATTTGCTAAAGGTTATGGAGTCAGTAAGTAGCAGAGTCAGGGTTTGGACCTATTTCTGCCTCATTCCAGGCCAATCTGTTCTGCAGAGAATTCCTAGAAATTGCCTCTAGTAATTTAAAAGCAACTTTATAGTCCACATTCAAGTCCAGAAATGTTTATATAAAGCCAATTCATTTTATGAAAATGATGTTTCATTTATTTTGTTCTAAGACCAGAAGAGTTTGCAAAATTTTTGGAAAAGATGAAATGTTATGAATGAATGAAATTGGTATCTGAAACTTAAGTTCAAAGAAAATAACAAAGCCCTGCACCAATGTATTTGCAAATTTGGATAAAAATGTAGTTATGTGAATGCACCTGGTATCAACATCTAAATATGTACTTTAACAAATACACGTTAGTATCTGAGTGGAAGCTAGCTACAATTATTCTTTCCCATTCCGGAATGTTCTTTATACTCAACTGGCATGCCAATGAGACTATAAGTAGCATACACAAGAATTAAAACAACCAGCTCTCCAGCCTCTGCTCTGATTATATTTCTCTGTCAAAGCAAACAAACAAAACTGCTTCTGTAGTCATTTATCACCAATCAACTTGCTGAGCCTCTAATTACATCTTCAGACAGATTTTGTGAGGTGACAATGTATAAATCACGATTCTGAAATCTCAGAGTGAGTTGTCTGAGATGATGGAAATGTTCTAAAGCTTGATGGGGGTTTAGGTTCAGAGATACGTGTATCTGTCAAAAGTCATCAAATGGTATAATTAAGATTTGAATATTGCACTAAACATAAATGTTATCTTTTAAAAAAATAAAGAGCCATAAACAAATATTGAACTCTAGTTACCCATATGCATGCTCAAGTGTTTAGAGAGAAGTATACTGATATACACCTTACTTTGAAAAGCACCACACATAAGATGGATTGATAAATGGATAGAGGAGTGAATTAATGGTGAAGTAAGTATAGTATGATGTTCACAATTATAGAATTTAGACGGTGGACACATAGCTGTGCACTAATTCAGCATTTCTGTTGAAATTTTTTCATAAAAAAATAGTAGGAGAAATAAACAGGGATTTGCATCATAAAGGCAGGAATGGCATCTCCCTATTAAGAAAATATATATATATGTATATACAATGAGTATCTAGCATTTTCCATTAACACAGGAAATAAAGCCACTGAACACGTGTTAAGTGAACGGCATTGGATTTGGTGGCAACCAGGGCAGTGTTCTTATGTCCTAGCCACTCAACCCATTTATTTGATTTGGTGAACACCATTCAGGCTTGGTTTTGACCATTATACAATCTTAAATTATTCCCATTCTTTGTCACATAACGGTCCATTGTCTCTTCTTGCCACATGGAATGCACCATTGCTTAAAGGCAGCAAACCAAGGAAGGGAACACTGACATGGAGTTCCAGATGTCAGCAAAGGTTATAAAACTAATAATAATTTTTCTAATTTCTCTCATGATGATCTTCACTAGATCTTTAAATGGCATTCTGATCAAAATTCTTACATAGCACCCTACACTATTAAAATACAATGTTAAAAAGGAAAAATATATTAAAAATTATAACCAACTTGTCTATTCAACTATTCGGTAGAGTATCTGAATGGTAGTATTTGTGGGAAAGTGCTTGAAAGCAGTAGCCTGAAATCTCTTCTTTCTTACAGTTCCTACTGAGCAAAAATTATTATAAACAAATCAATAACTTTTTAGACATAAATACAAAAAAAGCGTAAACATTGGGTTATGAAAGCAGTTTTTGTCTATTTTGGGTGCTATAACACATAATTAAACCTCATTCTGCATTTTAATTAACATTCAGAACTAAGATGCTGTATGAAATGTCTTTCCCAAAACTTATTTTTTAACAATTCTTTTATTTCCTTACATAACTAAAGTTAACAGATTGAATCACTAAATGGGGAAAAGTCAAAAAATGAGCTCTTACCTTGTGACTATCATTAAAGATTATATTTTAGAAGAGTTTTAAAGTAAGGTTCATAATACAATTATTAATACTACACTGGCCTAAGATACTTATTTACTTAAAATTCCACACAAAAAAATGACCAAAATGACTTTTTCAAAAATTCTTAAGGGTTTAAGAAACAACATATATTATTGTGAGATGGGTACAGGTTTAAAAAAAAAAAAAAAGAAGTGGGATGCCTGGGTGGCTCAGTGGTTTAGCACCTGCCTTCGGCCCAGGGCGTGATCCAGGAGTCCCAGGATCGAGTCCCACATCGGGCTCCCTGCATGGAGCCTGCTTCTCCCTCTGCCTGTGTCTCTGCCTCTCTCTATCTCTGTGTCTCTCATGAATAAATAAATAAAGTCTTTTTTTTAAATGTTGAGAAACAAAAAAATATATAAAAATAAAAAAAATAAAATGTTGAGAAACACTGGCATATGAAATAGAACACAAGACATGACCCACCTTTGAAGCATTAATCATTTTACTGTAGACCCACGATGCTTAAAAATAAATACCATGATACAACTAAATGCTCTATTGTATGGCACAGGTTAAGTGTTGTAGAAGTCTAAGGAAGGGGAGATAGTAGGAAAAATATGGGGAAAAGAGACTTTAATTTTCGTCTTAAAAAGGTGCTATTGGGACACCTGGAGTGGCTCAGCGGTTGAGCATCTGCCTTTGGATCAGGGCGTGATCCCAGGGTCCCAGGATGGAGTCCCACAGCGGGCTCCCTGCATGGAGCCTGCTTCTCCCCCTGCCTTGTCTCTGCTTTGCTCTCTGTCTCTCATGAATAAATAAATAGAATCTTTAAAAATAAATAAATAAAAAGCCTTAATTTTTTTAAAAGAAAAGGTTCTGTTATTTTGGGAGAGAGGATACCAGCCTAGCTCAGGAAAAGAACATGGATAAAAAAATATACCAAGAACATCGATAAAAAAGTATACCAAAAGAAGGGTAAATGCAGAAAAGGAATGGAAGTTTAGTAAGACTGAAATGCTACAGAGGTAGTGTCTCAGTGCAGGCTGCTATAAGAAAATACCAGAGGCTGAGTGACTTAAAGAATAGAAACATGTCTCACAGCTCTGAAGCCTGGGAAGTCCAAGGTTAAGGTTGCTAGCAGACTTGGTTCCTGACAAGGACTCTCCTCCTGGCTTGCAGATGACCACTTTCTACCGTGTTCTCATGTGGCCGAGAGAGAGAGCAAGCTCTCTGGTCTCCTCTTGTAAGGACACTAATCCTATCCTGGGGACATCCCCCGTGTAAGCTCATCTGAACCTAATGGCCTCCCAAAGGTTGCATCTCCAAGTACCACGACACGGAGGGCTAGGACTTCAACATGTATGAATTTTGTGAGGCACTATCCTGTCTACAACAGGTAGTGAAAAGCCAGAGTATAGAGGATCAGGGAAGCCATGTGAGATACCAGAATCTGCTGCACTAGGAAATGGTCAAGAGGGAAAGAAATGATTGTCTGGTTCATAGAGAGTTAAGGATGATGGTGGAACAGCCAAGCAGAAATATCCAGGAGGGAGTTGGAAATCAATGGGTGGCTGAAGTTCAGGCAAGCAAACTACAGTAACATTCAAACCTGTGAATTTGTTTTGTTTTGTTTTGTTTTGTTTGCAAAAAAATATTTTTACTGAAGTATAAAATACACAAAGTAAGGTTCACATCTCATAAATGGACAGCTTGGTGAATTTTCATAAGGTGAATACACCCTTGTAAGTAGCAAGCATCTCAAGAAATAGAACTTGCCTGCCCTCAAGACACCTTCCTCTTACTCCACTCCAATTGTTACCCCTAAAAGTAAACATGATTTTTTAAGAAATGTAAATGTTGTGTTATTATTATTGTTTTTATTGAGATATAATCCACATATAACATTATATTAGTTTTGTGTGCACAAAAATAATTTGATATTTGTGTATATTGCAAAAAGATCATCACTAATAAGTTGAGTTAACATCTGTCACCATAGGTAGTTAACAAAAGGTTTTTTCTTGTAATGAGAATAAACAAGCTCTTTTTTTGAAAACCAAAAATTTGTCTAAACATTCTTTGTTTACTGCTTTATTATTATTTGTTACGAACAATAATTATGATACTTAATTTGGAAATAGAATCATACCAAAAGTTGTTAAAGCACTAGCTCTGGGGGACTCCTCACTGTTAATAGCTCACCTAGCACTGTCCCTTCTTGGGATCAACATGGCTTCTCTTTCTGAATGGTTAAGCACAACAGCTCTGGATCCTTGGTTAGACTCTCCACCTACTAGCTCAGGGCCTTGGGCAAGGAAAACCTCCAAGGGTCACACTGAGGATCACCAAACGAACGTAAAATGCTTAGCACGGGTTCTTGCACTTAGCCAGCATGTGATAGCTGTTAGCTGCTCCTGAAAAATGTCTGCTCTTTTCTGGAAGATGGGTGCTAAAGTCACACCCTCCTGACAAGCTTCTCCTTTTGCTGTTTCTTCTTATATTCAAAATCCTTAACAGAGCAAGAGAGAAAAAGAGGGAAGGGAGATGAAGGGAAAAAAAGGACAGAAAGAGAAGACAATTGAGACCAAATTATTTCATATCTTCCACTGAGAATCTTTCAGATGTATCTGCTTCTGTTTTCAACAATTTGGGCAAGTTTCAAAGAGCAGAAGACTGGCTGTAAAATGAATGAACACATGAGTCAACATGGATACATTTCAAAAACATAATGTAGAATGATAAAGGCAAGTTGCAGAACAGTCTTGTGTTGCCTGCCGTTTATGTAATGTTTGAAAACACATAAAACAATTAGGTTTAATGTTTATCAATATAAACATAGCAAAAATATATAAACACAGATGAAAAAAACACACTTCCAGAGAGTAGTAACCTTTGAGAAGGCAGAGGAGATGGGGAAGAGGCACAAAAGAGGCATCAACCTTACCTGTAATGTTTTTATTCTTTTTATTAAGCTCTGAAGGTATAGTAAAATATTGGCACTTTTAAGATCTAGGTAGTGGATTACATGGGTGTTCTATTATTCTCTTTTCTGAATGCTTGAAATATTTCCTGAAAATTTTAAACAGAAAAAGAAGACCATCGGCCTCATTTCTAAATCCATTCAAACTCCCATGCACTTTAGAAATCCATCTGTTCAGCTAAATCACACGTATGCATGATTTTCAGGAATGAGTATGCTTCTCAGATTCAATTAGAGAAAAGTAATAATGAATCCATTAGAAATGGGTTATGCCTTGTGCTGGTTTTCACTGCCAAAATATATTTCACATTCTGATATCTGGGTTGAACTACACATATTATCATATTTCTAAATTTTCATTTCTTTCACACCTCATTACATTTTGGGGGTGTTTTGTGATTAACAAATTGCTTGTGTGTACTTTAAGATCTCCAACTGATTTCATATCAGGGACAAACTCCAATTGATTGATGGTGGCTGGCTAGAGTGCTCAGCTGGGACAGTTGAAAAAATGTACCTTGGCTCCACAGAAAGGGCTATGATCAGAGAGGGAGCTACGTCAGGAGCACAGTGAAGGGCTAATTCCCTGTGTCCCAATAATATTCCTGACACTTTTCTGGCTCTCCTTCCACCTCTCACTGCTCCATCTCCAATTCCCATCACTTATCTCTTCTAACTTGGTGCTCCTAGAATTCCCCTCCCAAACTCCCCTTTATCGTTTTTTAAGATTTATTTATTTATTTTAGAGGGAGAGAGTGAGAGTGAGCGAGAGAGCAGGAGCAGGGAGGAGAAGCAGAGGAAAAGGGAGAGAAATCCTCCAGCAGACTCCCCGCTGAGGACAGTGCTGCACATGGGGCTCGATCCCAGGACCCTGAGATCATGACCTAAGCCCAAATCAAGAGCCAGTGCTCAAGCCATTGAGCCACCCAGACTCAGTGTATCTTTACTTACACTACAATAATCCCTGGCTGGTTTCATTTTCATCCTTAGCAACCCTACAAGCTGATGGGTCCCTCCTCTTCTGTTTCTCTCTGAAGCCTTCCCAGTGCCATCTGAGCCAGGTGAGATAACTCCCCTTCATCCCCATGGCACTCACACAGCATTTCTCTCTAGGTATTCCAACTATTTGTTTACCCATTTAACTCTGCTATGGGCTTTGAAAGGACAAGCCTGGATCTTATTGATCTCTGCACTCCCAGCTTCTGGCACATAGTAAGCAATCAATAAATGTTTGTTAAATGGAAGAATGATTCAATGAACGGTGTCCTTATTTTGCAGAAAAGGAAAGGAAGGAAAGAGACTCAGAGTTGGGATCTTACTCAAGGTTATGCTTCCTCTGAAACCTTCCCATCTTTCCTCTAGAACAGAGACTGACGAACATCTTCTGCAAGAGGACCAGATAGTCAATATCTTCAGTTGGTGGTCCAGAAGATCTCTGTCACAACCACTCCGTTATGAAGTGGTAGCTGAAAAGCAAACAGAGACATGGCTGTGTTGCAATAAAACTTTATTACAGAAAAAGGCAGTGAACTGGATATGGTCCATGGGCCAAAGCTTGTGACCTTGCTGTAGAAGATGGTAATAGACATTCCCACATGTCTAATTCCTTCACTGAACATCCTCTTTGCCACAGCTCAAATTCTAGGGTCCCAATTTCAGTGTTTCCACAGGGCCTGCTGTAATTAGATCAACATCCCCTCATGTCTCCAAGCCAAGGAACTGAGGTAGGCTCACTAAAGAACTGTCTGCAAAGCTGAGACCAGAATGGACAAGAGGAATTTGTTGACAATGACCTTTAAGGGACCTAGAGGAGAGATGTGGCTCAGTCGGTTAGGTGTCTGACTCTTGACTTTGGGTCAGGTCATGATCTCAGGGTCCCGAGATTGAGCCCCATGTTGAGCTCTGCACTGACCATGGACCCTGCTTCAGATTCTCTCTCTCCCTGTCTCTCTCTGCCCTTCCCCCACCACACAATATAATACAATTTTAGAAAGACACCTAGAGGAATTCAAGCCCAACTTATCCACATCCTCCCTGAGCATCCATTTTGAACACTCAACATTTAACAAGAAAAGAGGTCCATTTCTTGGGTGCAGGGGACAAAGGAGAAAGAGGGACAAACAACTCTCGTACATTCTTCCCACTCCCTTTTCTGTGTTTCCAAGTGACTAGTCTTTTTTTCTTTCCCAGAGACTATTTTAAAACTCTTCTACTTTCCTCATACTTCCTACCCTATCATTCTCTCACTCACTGTCAGGAGATGACCTCACCTCCTCCATCACAAAGGAAATAGAAGTAATCAAAAGAGAATTCCTTCAGAATTGTGCCACTCACCACTAATTTATCTGCATCTCTACCCATTCTCTTATCCTTCCTGTCATAATGGAATAGGTGTCAAAGACTACTCCTTTCTGTTCTCTGTGTCCCAGGTCCTTCTGCCTTCTCAGGGAATCTGATTCCACCAATTCTCTCTCTCTTTCTCTCTCTCTCTCTCTTTCCCCCTCTCCCTCTCGTTCTCCTGTATTTATCACCCTCCCTTCTGTATCTCTACCAGCTTCATCCCAAAGGCACAGAGAAGCTTCTTCTCACCCTGAGAACTTTTCCAACAATCTAGACATGCATGTCTCTTGAAAGGACATTTCTGAAACCTGTCTTCCTCCAAGTATTGCCCTATCTCTCTCCTACCTCTTTTGCAGCCAGAGTTCTCAAGAGAGTTGTGTCCTCATGGTTTCCACTTCATCTCCCAGTAAGTTTTCAACTCATGAAAAATTTGTTTCTCCTTCATTATACCCCCTGAAAGTCTTTCATTAAAAGACCCCAAGTAGGACAACCCCAGTGGCCCAGTGGTTTAGCGCCGCCTTCTCCCGGGGGTATGATCCTGGACCCCCGGGATCAAGTCCTGTGTCCGGCTCCCTGCACAGAGCCTGCTTTTCCCTCTGCTTCTCGCTCTCTCTCTCCCTCTCTCTCTGTCATGAATAAATAAATAAAATCTTTAAAAAAAAAAACAAAAACAAATAACCTCCTTTGTTGCTACACTCCACTTAGAATTTTTTGCCCTTATCTCTACTGAATGCCTGGCACTATTTACTCTTGTGATTTTCCATCTTAAAACAGTCTCTTCTTATGACTTTTGTGACTACATGATCTCCTGGTTTTCCTCCCATGGTTATTCTTCCTCAGGCTTCTTTGTAGAATCCAATACCTCTGTCTAATTGTTAAATATTGGTGTCCTCAGAATTCTCTACTAGGTCCTCTACTTGTCTCAGGCTACATGCTTCCCTAGGATATCTCATCTAATCTTCAGACAATCTTAAATATGTTGATGATTCCCAAATTTACATCTCCAACCCAGAGCTCACTACTGAGGCTAGAGCTAACCAGTCAGTTGCCTAATAGAATTAGAAATCATCCCTCTTCTCCTTTATTCACCACATCCAGTCCCATTTTTTAAAAAAATATTATCTTTACCCATCATCCTAGCCAGCTACCATCCCCTTTATTTGCCCCATTTGCAGCAAAGTTCTTCAAATGTCTTTAAAACCTCCCCCAAATATAAAAAATAGTGAAAGGGAATAAAGGGGAAAGGAGAAAAAATGAGTGGGAATTATCAGAAAGGGAGACAGAACATGAAAGACTCCTAACTCTGGGAAACGAACAAGGGGTGGTAGAAAGGGAGGTGGGGGGGAGGGTGACTGGGTGACAGGCACTGAGGGGGGCACTTGATGGGATGACTACTGGGTGTTATTCTATATGTTGGCAAATTGAACACCAATAAAAAAATAAATTAAAAAATAAATAAAACATGTACATATTTTTTAAAATAAATAAATAAAACCTCCCCCAATCAGGCTCTCAACTATACGACTCCAATAAAACAGCTCTTGTCAAGTCACCCACGATAAAGGCAACAACAATTCTTAAGTCCCATTTTACTCTGCATTTGACACAGCTGGTCACATACTTCTCATTGATACCCATCTTTCCCTTGGCTTTCCAGATACCACCCTCTTCTGGTTTACCTCCTACCTTACTGGCCTTCCTTCTCCATCTCTGCTTGCTTTTCCTTTCTCCCTAATTCTTAACATTGGAGTAAGCCAAGTCTCATTCCTTGGCCCCTTTCTCTACATTCATTCCTCGAGTGATCTCACCCAACCCCCAGCCTCAAGCGTCATCTCTACATCTATGATTCCCAAATGTATATCTTCCTCCCAGACCTCTCCTTCAACCTCTAGTCTCTTATATACAACTACCTACTCAACATCTCCACTGGGAATGCCTCACAGACATCTCATATTGAACTGAAATTGAGTTTCAGTCCCAAAGACCTCTTTTGCACACAACTTCCCTCATGTCAATAGATGGCAACTCATTCCTTGATGTCATCATACCTAAGTTGCTTCATCTGGAGTCCTTTTACCATTGTTTCTTCATGTATGGCATTTTTTTACCATGGTTTTAAGAACTTTTTTTCAAGAGGGCTTATAAGTGCCAAGTTTGAACAAGTTTAAAAATGTCTCTCATGGCCTTTATCCTCAAAGGACATTTATACTTTCTTTCCCTGATAAAGTCTGTAGAATTTACTCTATGATCTACTACAGATGAGCAATGCATTAGTCTTTCTTTTCTTGACCTCTCCATTCATCTCCTGTTTTATTAAATTCCATCAGTGAACTGAGGTTTTTGTTTTTTACTCTTGCCTTATTGAATTCATGTTCTTATTATTTTTCTCTGTGCTCAAAGCAATTGAAGGGGACTTCTCTTATGTTCTTTGGTGTTTTTGTTTCTTTGGGGGTTTTTTTGTTTTGTTTTTTTAAAGATTTTATTTATTTATCCATGAGAGACACACAGAGAGGCAGAGACACAGGCAGAGAGACAAGCAGGCTCCATGCAGGAAGCCCAATGTAGGACTTGATCCTGGGACCCGACGATCACACCCTGGGCCAAAGGCAGACACTCAACCGCTGAGCCACCCAGGCGTCCTGGGTTTGTTTGTTTCTGGTAGTCCCCCATCTGTTTGATGCTTGCTATGCTCATTTAACTCTTCCTTTCATTTTATTCACCTGCAAAATGCTTCCTTAGTTACCATGTTGCTTCGGCTTCAAATGGACAGCTTTCCCCAGTTCTTCCTTTTGCTTTGATAGAAAATGGACTCTCATTGACAACTTCTGAACCTTATCTGGGACCTTTTTCCCTGCCAGCAACATTCTCAGGCCTGGGGATTGCAATCCATGCACTTTCTTATAGCCTGAGGGCAGGAATGTGGAAAGAACATGGCAAATTTCCTGCAACTTTGGTATAGGACTGGACTTACCCTCTCTTCTGAGATTCTGTCAAAATCCAAATGGAGGGGGGGATCCGGGGGGTGGCTCAGCAGTTTAGCACCTGCCTTCAGCCCAGGGGGTGATCCTGGAGTCCTGGATCAAGTCCCACATCGGGCTCCCTGCATGGAGCCTGCTTCTCCCTCTGCCTGTATCTCTGCCTCTCTTTCTCTCTTAAAAAATAAAAATCCAAATGGAGGTCCCCCCCCCCTTATTCCCACAAGGGTAGTATCCTTTTTTTTTTTTAAGATTTTATTTATTCATGATAGAGAGAGAGAGAGAGAGAGAGAGGCAGAGACATAGGCAGAGGGAGAAGCAGGCCCCATACAGGGAGCCCGACGTGGGACTCGATCCTGGGTCTCCAGTATCACACCCAGGACAGAGGCGGCGCTAAACCACTGGGCCATTGGGGCTGCTCCTGCCAGGGTAGTGTCCTTAGGCTTCACCTCAGTCCTCTGCTTCAGCATGGAATCCTGGCAGATGATGACCCCCGGGCGCTCTTCCCAGCTCCGCTGTGATACTGAGATCATAGACCAGAACCTCTGCTCTTGGAAGGGATTTTTGGACTTTCTCTAGGCTCCCTACCCCAACCTTCATCATCTTCTATCCAAATCAGAGGGCATTGGGTAGAATTCTCAAAGTTTTGCAAGTCACTTCCTTCCCTTGTATCGTGTCTTGGGGAAAGGATGATTCAGGAGCTGCATAAAGTCACACCAAAATCTTCTGATTTGGGGGCCCCCGGGGGGCTCGGCGGTTAAAGCATCTGCCTTTGGCTCAAGGCGTGATCCTGGGGTCCTGGAATCGAATCTTGTGTCGGGCTCCCTGCATGGAGCCTGCTTCTCCCTCTGCCTCTGTGTGTGTGTGTGTATGTGTGTGTGTGTGTGTGTGTGTGTGTGTGTGTCATGAATAAATAAATAAAATCTTTAAAAAAAATCTTCTGGTTTATTTTCTTGTTGGGCACTTTTCAGTTTACAGCATGAGGATGACTTCTTCATTGTTTGGTTGTTGGTAGTAATTATTTTTAACTAGCTTATTTCACTGAATGATAGGGGATGGTGATTCTAGAAGCCAAAAAGCATTGTTGTTTCATAATTGCGAGGAGACCGGCCGTTTTGCCCCACCATCCTCAGGGACAGGGTTGGAGTGGGGAAGAAAGATGAAATGCAGTCACCCCAGCACACCCCAGCACACCCCAGTTTCGCAGTGGCAGCAGGCCCTACTCGCGGAGCCTGGGATTTTTCATGGTCTGTCTGGCTGCCACACTTCCCATCTACTCTTTCTGCCGTCCCTTGTTTTCTCCAACACAAAGGGCTTTCCTTGCGCTTAACTTCAGGATGGAGAAGTGAGGAAAGCTCAGGAAGCTAGGCCCCACTCAGCAGCTCGGCCCTGAGAATGAGTGGAGAAGCGGGGCTGGCAGGTGGAGGAGCCCCTGCTGCTGCAACAAGCACACAGTACGGCCGGAGACGGGCAGGAAATCAGGGCCTGGGCAGTAGCCTTGGGATGCAGGTATAAACAGGGAGGCGAAGCAGGTGGGAAATCTGCAAATTCAATACCTCCCACCACCCACCCACCCCCTCCCAAGCCCTATCAGCTCCCAGTGAGAGAAAAACAGCATCCCTGAGGAGAAATGAAAATCTGATAACTAAGCATTCAAGCTTGGAATTAATGAGCAAATCCCATCAAACCTTTGACATCGAGGGCTTTGGCCTCAGAAGGCAGAAACCTTTTAAGCACCAATGATTACCCCTGTGCTCTTCATCTTCAGGTTTCGTCTCTGTGATAAATTGCCACCTGCATAGTGCCCTGGCATTGCCACACAAAATAATTGGCTGCAGGCAGTTGTTGGATGCCTTTGTGTAAAGGAAACTGTGAAAACAAATTCCATTCCATCAGCTCAAATATTTTTTGATATTTTGAATCTGAGACCATGAATTCTGTTATTTGACTTCTCTGTGATATGAAATTATTCTTCACTATAAAAACCAAAGTGAGTGGAATGGAAATAGTTCTTTATATTTAGTAGTTAAATAGCCATTTGCTTCAAAGAGATTTTTGGATATTTTATGTTCCTCTCTGCATTCTATAAGGGGCACAGAATTCTTTAGACCCTAAGAAGAAACTGAGGCACTAGTAACCCGGTGGATAGGTTTAGCAGAGCTGTGAAAGCTCAGTAATGGTAGCAAAACTTCATTGATATTACTAATATTAATTGATTTAATTAATAATTAATATTAGCATAACTAAACTACATGCAGGCACTAGGTTTACTCATTTAGTCCCCATAACAATCACGTTAGTACTATTATCCTTATTTTACAGAAGAGAGTGTGACTGGAATCGGTAGGATAACTTGCACAAAACCACACAGCTGGTACATGGTGCAGTTAGGACAAGACCCAGGTCATGTGACCTCAGAGCCTCTTTACTCACCAGGTGCCTATATTCGTTATCTATTGTTACATAAGGAAGTACCCCAAAACTTAGTAGCTTAGGGGTGGAAATTCTGGAAGGGTAGAGCAAATCTTAGTGGCTTCAAACCACATGTGTTCTCTCAGAGTTTCTGTGGGTCAGGAATCCTGGCATAGCTGAGTAGGGTCCTTTGGCTCTGGTGTCTCACAAGGCTACATTCAGAATGTCAGCCAGGGTCACAGTCATCTCAAGGCTCAATTGGAGAAGGATCCACTTCCAAACCCACTCCCGTGATTGTCGGCAGGATTTAGTTCCTTTCTGGTGCTTGGCCAGACACCGCCCTCTGTTCCCCACCACATGGACCTCTCCGGAGGGCACAATATGGCAGCTTGCTTTATCAGAAAAAGTACGCAAGAAGAACCAGAGAGAAAGAGTTTGCACAAGTCCCAGTCTTTCATAACCTGATTTTGGCATAGTCTACTCAGTAGAATCAGGAATCGCTATCTCCAGCCCACACTCCAGGAGAGGGGATTACACAGAGGTGTGAACGCCAGGAAACAGTGATCGTTGGGAGCCATTTCAGAAGCTGCCTACCATAGGGTCCTCCTCAGGTAACTGACTCCCTCCTCACCACTCACATGGGCAGGCTGAATCGTATCACATAACTGGGACCCCCTAGCCACAGGGGGCTGAAGATGGTCACCTGACCCAAACCTGACCAATTAGATTCTTTCCCCCTAAGAATTCTGAATTGCAGCCCAGAGACTCTGATTAGTTTCTGCTAGACGCTTGAAATGAAATGATCTGTTGTGCTCAAAGATAAGGACAGAGAGCCAGATATGAAGTGACGGGGGGAGGGGGGTACTATGCTTCCTCCCCTGGATTTGGAGAGGTACAATAAAAACTACAGGTTTCTGTCACTTGCATCCAGAGGTGATAGTCATAATACTTACTAACCAATGAGGCCCAAACATCAAACACTCCAGAGGGAACTCACCATAAACAGTGGTAAAGCCCATTCCTGGATGCTGGGTGCCCACCAGCGGTTTGCCATGCCGAAACATAGCACCTGCTCACCTCAAACACCCTGCTATCCTCAGGGAGTTAAGCTTGCAGGAGGTCAGACTCAAGAACCTCAGGATCACCTGAGTGGGAGTCTTGTGACAGACTAGCACAGAAACCTCAGTGTGATCACAGATTTGCTCTATAGCCCACTGGGGAGTAAGTACCTCTGCCAGACAACTCACAGATGAGTTTTGGTGATAATGTCAAGTGATCCCTGGAAGAACATACAGGGATGAAATGCCTCCATCTGATCTGTGTGAGAAGGGGCTGGAAAGATCCATTATTGGGTAATGGGACTTGGTAAACTTGCCACTCCCTTTAAAACAGAATCTTGGAGCTCCTTGATGCACTTGACGGACTGTCCCTTGACTGTATACACAGAGTGTTCTGGGTATTCATAAGTATAGAGCCAACATCAGAAACCCCAAAACCATGACCAAGACAAAACAAAACAAAAAAGGCTAAGAGCCAGTGTTTAGGGAAAGGGTCAGGTTTATTTTTTATTATTTTTAAATTTGATCAACTGAGAGTCAACAAAATCAGTGAATGCTCACCCAGCCTAACTCTGCTTAGAACCAAGAAGTTGACATGGCATTCCTCTCTAGTCTAGGAAGAATTTCCACCCCGACTCCCCATCTCCCTCACAATTGTCCTTCTCCACTAGGAATAAACATCAGCTACTATATCTGAAAGCTGGTGAGGAGTTGATCACCAAAGGAAGTTTTCCCTGAACATTAAACGTTTTCAGATCTCCTGTCAGATTAAACTTTTACATGAGAGCTATATAGTCAGATGATTTTTTTCCACCTTAGACACTGTGAATAATTGCTCTGTTTCCTTGTTCAACAAAATAGAAGGTAAGTTGTTGCAACTTGCAACAAACAGAGATTTATGCCCCTGTCTCACAACTGAGCACGGTGTGCACATTTCCTTTCTAAGAAAATAAGGTCTACCACGATGCACTGAAGTAGGGTTCAATATTCATAATTATAAGTCGTAACTCAAAATACAGATTTTCTTTGAATCAGGAATTTTGCCCTAGAAGAGCTTTTGATTAAGGTAGACAATATAGGTTACTTCTATAATTAAAGAAAGGAGGAAAAATATATATGCAATTGCAATTCTTCTTTTATCAAAGCTTTAGAAGAATTCACACTGCAAAATCCTGTCCTGGATTACCAGTTGCACCTG
The DNA here is from genome assembly GCF_003254725.2 of Canis lupus dingo. Taxonomy (NCBI): domain Eukaryota; kingdom Metazoa; phylum Chordata; class Mammalia; order Carnivora; family Canidae; genus Canis; species Canis lupus. Next base: position 77,297,423 of record NC_064247.1, read on the forward strand.
CAGCAATTATGGGACAGTATGCAGCAATGTCATCTAGAGGTTAGCATTTATTCAGCACTTGCTGCATGCCACATACCATACTAAATACATAAGTTATCCCAGTTCATCCTCACGACCTTCCCAGTAACTATTATCATCCCCATCGTATAGAAGAGGAAACTGAGTCATAGAGAAATTTGACCAAAGGTGCATATTTAGAAAGTGGTAGAGCAGGGATTTGGAACCAGGTCTGTTTTATTCCAGTGTTTACCCTGAGCCACCATGTACTATCTTTGAACTTGAGACTCTAAAAATATCATACCACTTTAAGTATTCAGCAGCACAGTTCGTAACCTTCCAAATAGTCTCACCCCACATTACCCTCCACCAGTTAGCTGACCTAAAACTTTTAGTGTAGCAGTTAGCTATGGCTGCATAATAAACTCTCTCCAAATTAAGCAATGTTAAGTACTTGTTACATGATATATGGGTCAGCTGAGCAGTTTTTCCAGTCCCAGCTGGGCTTCCTCATGTACCTGAGGTCAACTGTAGGTACAGTGGGCAGTCCTGCTGATCTCAGATGGGCTCTCTCACATGATTGGGGGTCTATGGGCTCTCTCACATGATATGGGGGTCTTGATCTGATGTCTCCTGCTCGGACAACTGAGCTATGTGTATCATTCTCATCCTCCAGCAGTCTAGGTGGGCTTTTTCATACCATAGAGGCAGGGTTTCAACAGCAAGCAAGAGACTACAAAAGAGCATAAGCCCCTGGAGGCCCAGGCTTGAAACTAGCAGACACCACATGCTACTGGCCAGAGCAAGACACAGACCCACTTAGAGCCAGAGAGGGTAGGGTCTAGAAATTATCATGGCAAAGGATATGAATACAGGGGGTCATTAATTGGAGCCATCGATGTAACCAATCTTCCACAAGAGTAGCTCTGAAAATAGTGAATCCCCTGTTTGACACCAACAGCAATATGGGTTGAACGCAGAGTGTGTGTAGACTCTGTCATGACTGCTCTATTACAATCACCCCTTATATGAGAAGAAACAAGGTTCAAAGAGATGAAATTTGCTTACAGTCCAATGTTTCTGAACAAAGGACGTGGTCTTAGCTTTCACTGGCTCAGTCCAACAAAATGGACCCTGAGACAGGGGCTCTGAGGGCTTCTTTTCCTAAAAAGCACAAAGATTATCCAACCCACCTGGTCCCGAGTGTGTATTCAAAGGGTTTCACCCTTTGGCTTGCAATCCTTTCAGTGGAGACCCTCGTGAAACAGACAGCTCTCCGTGGCCCTCAACTCTGAATGAGCCCCTTCTCAGTTTGGTGCTTTGCCAACTTTTGCTCTAATTCCAAAGTCAATGTGGGGCACTGGTGGTACAATTGCCTTCTCTAGAACGATAAACAAGATAAACCTTGACCATTGGCTTTTATGTCCTATAAGTATATTAGAGGGAAGAACAGGGGCTAGGGACCAGGCACCTCCCTGAACCTCTGTTTCTTCATCTGTAAATGATAAATATCTAACCTGGCCCTGCCTCGCTCAATATTTGGGAAGATCCCAGAAGGCAATGGGTATGATGAACATGCTACAAAGATAAAAGGTGATGAGACATGGGGATGTAAGGCAGAGCAGAGGATGTAGAACAGAACAGGAGACAAGAGGAAAGAGGGAAGAATGGGATCCTGGAAGAGAAAGAAGGAGAAGGTGTTGTTCTCTGCCCAGAACCTGCCCAGACAGGTGCAGTTTCAGGCTGCCTAAGCTCTTCCCCAGCCCCCCGCCCCCGTGCTAACAGTAGACAACCCCTCACTCACAAGTAATACATTGGCTACACTGCCCCCTGCTGCCCATTATGTGGAAGAGCACAGACACTGAACAGTTTGTGAAAACTGTGAACTTAGGTTTCAGAGACCACCAGACCATGCATGTACCAAGAAATATATGAGGACTTTCTGCCCTCCTAGCCCCAAGGCTGCTTATTAGGTCTCATTCAGAATCCTCTCATATGAATCCACTTTTCCTTTTTCTTGGGAATCCAGAGAATGGGCATCTGTTCCCTTCCCTGAAACACCTTACATCTACTCTGTAAGCCATGGCTATAACATGGGACCCAATCTTCCCAGCTTCTCCATTCTTTACAAAGCACAAAGGTCATATTTCTTTCCAGAGTTTTATAACTAACCACCATGGGACGCTGCAGGGAGAGGGATGCAATATAGCAAAAATTCCAACCACATTACAAACAGTGGAGTGACCTGCCTTGGGTCACAGAGTTAGTAAGCAAGAGAGCTGGAACTTGAACACGGACTGGCTGGCTCTTCAACACCCACCTGCCTAGGCACTAGGCAATACTGCCCCTCATTACAAGTAATGGGACTGATCTTTGTGGCATATAGGCTCTGGGAGTTAGTTTGGGTCTTAATCCTCACTCTGCCTCTCTGTCCTTTGCTATCTAGGTGAACTTAAATTCTTGAAGCTTCACTTTTCTCATTCATAAAATAGAAGAATGGGACCTACCTTAGACAATTAAAACAACAATTACATAAAATGCTGTATATAAAGCATGTCACACAGGGTGTGGCAACACTAAGCATTTAGCAAATGGTAACTAACACTTTTATTTTTTTATTTTTCAACTGAACTGAATCCATTTGTTGTTGGAAGAAACCTAGTATTTTTTACCCCTGGCTCTGCCATTAAGTCACTGTGTGATTAAGGAAGTATCACTTATTTGGATGATGCTTCTCTGGTGCCAGCATCAATAGACTATTTTCCTTAAACAGCCAGAGTAGTCCTTTAAAAAAAAAAAATATATCACTTTGCTTCCCTGCTTAAAGCTTCTCTATGGTTTCCTACTGCACAAAGAGTGAAATCCAAACCACTTGCCATGACTTGCAAAGCCGTGCATGAGATGACCACTGCCCATCTCTCGCCTCCCCCTCCTCCACTGTGATCCTGTTACACGGGCCTTCTTTCTGTTCTTGAATCTAATGACTTATTCTCATTTTGTGCTATTTGCCAGAGAAGTGGCTAGCAATTCTTAAGTGGAACTCTGCAAGACTGACTCCTTGTCATTTAGATCTCAATTCAAATATTTATTGTAGAGGCATGTTCCCTAATTCTCATATCCAGCCCCTCTCCCAATCATGGTCTCGTCACCTTGTTTTATCTCCCTCCCAGGATCCACAACTATCTGAAACAATCTTGCTCATCATTTACTTCCTCAACTGCTTTTCTCTGTCATTGGAACATAAACTGTACAAGAGTGAAGAGTGTAGTTAGGACTTTCCCGATTCATTTACTACTGTGCCCCTGTAGTAACACAAGCTCAGTGCCTGGCATCTGATAGATCTTTAAGGCACAGAGGTTGAATCAATGAATAAATGAAGGGATTCAATCAGCCTGAAACAGTTATGAGACAAGGTCATTTGGATTCTGTGATATCAAAAGTTCTTTCCAGCTCTAAAATTCCAAGAAGCTTGGAGCATTTAGGGGTCCTGAGCCAATACAGAGGAGAGAGAGGGGTCTGTCTGGATTGTGGAAGTCCAGGACATGTTATAAATAATTGATATTTGCCCAGCGATGGAAATAAGCTTTAATTATCTTTCCTGTAATTCAAAGAGACATTTTGTGCAAATTTCCCCAAAACTTCTCTCACTGCAATACCTAATGGCCCACTCTAGGTTTAACTTTCTTATCTCTTCTATATGCCCATCATCACATCCCATGACAATAAAAAGGGCATTCTCAGAAAATATGGTGGTTGACATTGGCTGCTATGGCCTTTGCATCTAATCCAGAGATGTTTGTTGACTCTCAGAGTTTTCATTTTATAAGTATTTTCTCTTGAGAATGCTCCATATTATACCACTAGGAGCAATGAAAATGATTTCTAGATGGACCTGGGCTTTATTCAACGTCTTGGCATGAAGACCATCATCACATGGATACGGGCTCATATCAGGTTCTGATTAATTCAACAAACAGGTATCCAGACCTACCATTTGCAGTCAAAAGGAAATCAAAAAAGATACCAATACCTACTCTTATGAAGTATCAGTTGATCAAACACCAAAATCATCTATGTGCTACTTGTTAACTATGATAAAAAATGATGGCAAAATATTCTCAGGAATCTTGTACTGTAGGTAAGAGAATGCAGGTTGAGAGCAGAACAATACTTATTGGTGAAGAACAAAGGACAGGAAATATTAACCCACAACATCAGCAGAGTTCGGAATAGCTTTCCACACTTACCCTCTTTGAAGCCACCCTCTTCTGAGTCTTTGCTTGTTTGAGGGGTTCGAATTAGCATATTTGATTATTTGATATTTGAGGAACCATGGGGAACAGAGCCTATCATGTCTGCACAGGGATAACTGGTTTTCTTAAAATCCTGATGTTACCATGTGCTGGTCTCCAGTGCACACATTAACTTGTGTTCATCTCTGGGGAAAAGAGGGAGGAGTTTGCAAAAAAACAGAACAGAAGAACCGAGAGAGACAGATGATGCCTCGGGCAATGCACAAAGCCCTGTAACAGGCAGTTGTGGAAGGGGAGAGACAGCATCACTTCAATAGCAGATGAGCCTTGTCTTATTTTTCTTTGCTCATCTGACCAGGTACTCCATAAATGTCAGACAGAGGATGAGAAGAAGTAAACACGTTATTATGAAAAAAGAAGGGAGCCATCTGGTTCATGTCAGATGTCTGGACTGCAAAATATTGCAATGCCCAGGTGACCTTGGGGGAGCTTGCACTGGTATAATATTGGCCATTTACATAGCTATATTCAACACTCTGGTTCGAGCTACAGAGTGTATTTATGTAGCTTGCAAATAGATGGACTCTGAATATGTGTGCTCCCTTCCTGCTCTCTTGAGTTGGCCGTGTTCCCTTGGCTGGACTCGCAGTAAGCCAACATACAGGCATGTGGAAGGCATGTTTTGCTGCAGGAGGGCCTCCTGGGTTTAGCAGTTCCTCATAAAAGAAGCATTTCTCCAGATGGCAGGGTGCTTGGGGCTTGGAGGAATGCAGTTCTGGCCATCAGCAAGGCTTAGTCATCAGTGTTGGCCAGTCACCCGCACTGAACATCACGCGCAGTTGTGCGCTATGACAATCCACCACAGCCTGGGCCCCAGGGTGAGCGCTGTTACTTAGACCTTCTGTGAAAAAGTAAATACTATGCTGTGGAATTGGTCTAAATTATTCAGCTCCTGTTCCTACACATCTTAAGGAGAAATCTGACTGAAAACCTTTGAAGTCAGAGAGGTCTGGATTTAAATCTCAACTCCACTTCTATATAACTGTGTGACCTTGAGCAGGTTATAAAATCTCCTTGAGAATCCACTTATTTGAATATTGAGATAAGAATTACGTCTACTTCTTATGAACGGGGTTATGACAAGGATTAAGAAAGAGAATATGTGCAAAGTGCTCAGAACAGTGGCTAACTGCTAGCAAGGGCTATTTTCATTACACAGTTCTGCATTGACACATCCAGCCCTGTGGCCAGAGAATATTTTTTCAGGGTGGGAAAGAGGAGAAACTGAGCGTAAAAGTGCATCTTCTGTTGGCTAACACAAAAGGTTTTAGGATGCTTTTTCCTATACAACAAGTCAATCTAGTAGGTAAAATCAACAATGTGGACAGCTCTACCAACAGCAAATAGGGCAGAAGTTGTTGGCTCTGAACTTGGACCATCTATAGTGGTTTTTTCAAAACTCTAAGACTGTGTAAAATCAATACTAGAGGGTTTTGACCAGCATTTTGAAAAGGAAAGAATGGAATAAAAAATGCACAGTATGCTTGCATATAGTCAGGCTAAGTATTTTGTCATACACTGTGTGCTTCTGTGTGTATATATATACTGAAATTTTCAAAAAATATATATTTACATGTCAGAAGTTGGAAAACCACTGATCATTAGATCTCTAAAAAAAAAAAAAAAATCTACCTCAAACTATTTCTGGCTTGACTATTGATGTTTCCCTTTAATTAAAGTTACACATGCCATTTCTTCTGGTACAGCCACAATGAATAAAGCAGCCCAGATGACCCAGAAGAGCACTCCCCCATGGGGAACTTAAGGTAGCACCCTAAATATAAAAAATATTGACTCTTGGGGCACCTGGGTGACTCAGGGGTTGAGCATCTGACTTTGGCTCAGGTCATGATCCCGGGATCCTGGGGTTGAGTCCCGCATCAGGCTCCCTGTGGAGCCTGCTTCTCCCTCTACCTGTATCTCTGCCTCTTCTATGTGTCTTGTGTGAATTAACACATAAAATCTTTAAAAGAAAATATTGATTCAAAAATTCAGTCAGACATTTAGGGTTTGATCTGCTTGATGCCAAATAATTAGCAACTACTTTTCCCCACAAGGCTGATCAATTTGGAAGTTCTACCTACAAGTTGGTTCATTTTGAGGCACTTAAAGTGCTTATGAACCAGGGAGGCCTCCACAGACTCATCTGCCTTAGAATACCAATCTGGGTAATATCAACAGAGGAGAGATACTGGGAGGTTTGTCTTGGCCTCAAGCCACAGAAAAGTTTCCTAGAGAGCATTTTGCCAAAGATCTCTTCTCACAAATTAGTGAAAGGAATCAGGGCTCAAAGACAAATACTCTATTCATGTATTCATTAAATCCCACATCTATGGGATTTTGTCATTGTCGTTTTACACATATTAAGCTCAGAGCTTTACCTATATTAAGCAAAGTAAGAACCTTTTGCTCCAGGCACAATGATTTTCTCATTAAATACACAAGTTTGGTTAGTATAATCATGTAGTGTTGAAATATAAAATCTCTGAGAAAGAAAAAGGCACTTCTTTCCCATAAATGATCAGAGGATAAACTTTGCCATTGCTTTCCAACCTTATTGTTTATAGCAAAACTCATCTTCTTTCCATCCCACAATTAATCCACTAACGAGCAACGGACCTAAATTTTTCTCCCCCAGATCTAAGAAGGCAATATATTGGATACATGTTGCCTATTATTGTTATTTATTTATTATTTATATTGATTTTATATTTATGTATTTATTATCATATGGGGCCTAAACTCATAACCCTGAGATCAACACCAGAGCTTATATGAAGAGCCTCATACATACTGCCTTGACCACCTAGCACCTCTGTTTCCTTTTGAGAATTCACCTCTTTGGGATACAATAATCTGGGCTTTGCCCTCTGCCACTCAAGTTGTGTCTGGCTGACCAAAGTCTACAACAGTGAGACCCTCCCTCTGGATTTTAGTCATGATCAGAGAGACTGACCCTTGTGGGGTCCATCCTCACCAGCATCAGATCCTGACTGTGCAGTGTGTCCTGCACCACACCACTCTGAACTGGCATTCATGACCTACAAAATAATCTTCCTTAAGAGGGATCACAGGGATGGGAACAGAGTAGGGCTCTAATGAATGTCAAGTCAGTGAGTGGATTAATAAACTAACAGCTTCTCAGAAAGAGATCTAGGAGGATGGCATACCTAGCTTGCCACCTATATATAAGCCACAGCTCGGCATACACTTCTTTCTGCACGGGATATAGACCTAACGCATTCCACAAATGGCATGCAAGACGTGTAACTAACATGTGGATAAACCTTTATAAAACCTTAATGGCCAGGTAACTTAGCATGCCTTACTGTTCCCTTCTATTTATGGCAAGAAATAATGGTTCTGGATTAACGGTGGTGACAGAAATTTCCCTTAGGGAATGAATTATTTAAGCAAAAATATGGTTTAACTGCTTTAAACTGTGTTAATGAGAGCAGAGGTAAGTGGTACAAAGATGAGGTAAGAATCATCATGGCAACATAAGAACACCTGATATTTAGGAAATACTCTATTATTATATATGGCAGGCAAATAGCCTAAATTCAGAAGCTTGGCTTCTTGGGCTCGCTAAACTAGCAGGACATCCTCCACCACCTCAGTCTCTATAGTCACTAAACAGGGAATGACAGTGCTGGCAACGTTCACATATTTGTTATGAAAGGTGACACCTAAGCACAGCAGCAAAGTGGTATAGAAAATGCAAATATCATAGCAAATTGGGATCTCGAGTGTCTCACGCATGGTCCACTAGGCAGCTGTTGATGCTTACACGTTTTAGACAGTTGTGCCTTGGGCTGGATGGAGTTCAGTGACCTAGACGTGAAAGACTGTCTGTGTCCTAGTTCTAGGTTCTCAGTTGAATCATCCTCTCCCCCTGCTTACTATTCACATCGAAGTGGGCTCTAAAACACCAAAGAGTCTTCCTTAAACCATCTTAACTAAGGTAGCTTTCAAAATCATAATATCCACATAGCTAAATGCATGTTTATGCCTACATAACCCTGCATCCCCTAGATACGCCTCCATCATCTTACTAGCCAGAAGGCATATTTTAGACAAATTATTCTTAAGGGGTAATAGTTGTAGAGCTAAAGTACCAATCTTGAATTTTTAAAAAAGAGTAGCAAAGATGAAATAGTATCTATTAAATGCACACTGCCACTCTTATGTAATCTAGATTACATAAGACTTTATAAGACTTTATAAGACTATAAAGCAAAAATTGCAAACCAACAGCTTATAAATTGGATCAGATTCATGGGGGGAGGCGTGAATGCATATAGAGACGGACAGAGGGGACACATGGGAAGATTTACTAGAATAAATTGCCCATATCTTAAAATCAGGAGCTCTCACATAAAAATGTAAATATCCACCCTCTTTTGATAAAAACACAAATAGCTAATCACATTGGGAGTCAGGACCACATTCAGCTGGAATTCAGGACTGGCTGTCCCCCTTAGATGAGCCATGAACTTTCTAGTTAGTGCCCCACTTATTCTATTGCACTATACCCAACTACTTTGCCCTCCTTATATTACCTACTGAGACCAGAGGATAGTATAAGGTCACTCTCACTGCCCATCATAGAATTGGCCTTCTCTGTTCAAAGGCACTCAGAGAGGAGATGGCAAGTTTCATGAGAGAAGGCATTCACTGTGTGCCTTTATTTTCTGTTGTATCTCTACCATGTAACATATTCGGACCATCAGTATATTTCTGGATGGATGGATGGATGGATGAAAAGATCATCAGCCTCATTTGAGAAGAGAAATATAAAAAAAAAAAAAAAAAAAAAAAGAGAAGAGAAATATGTGGAGCACCTCAAAGTCATCAGAGACTATTGTCTTGTTAATGTTCTTCAGGAGAAATTTAGTGGCTCCATTGTCCAATCAAGGAAAGGGTTATCAGCCCACACTCTACCCATTGCTTGAAAGACTTTTTCTCAGAAGAGGAAAAGAAGCAAATGAAGGAAAGAGAAGAGAGATTTCTCCAAAGATATTTTTAATATTTCATTTTTAAATTTATTTTGGGAGAGAGAGTGCGATTGAGCAAGCAAGGGAAGGGGCAGAGGGAGAGAGGGAGAGAAGAATCTCAAGCAGACTCCACATTGAGCTCAGAGTCCAACGCAGGCTCGATCTCCCAACCCTAAGATCATGACCTGAGCTGAAATCAAGAGTCAGATGATCAATTGACTAATCAACCCTGGCGCCCCTCCCCAAAGATTTTGTTTTTTAAGTACATTGGCTAAGACTACAGACTTTAGCATCAGCAGAACCCAGATTTGAATCTTGGATCTGCCACTCACTAGGTGGATGACCTTGGCTAAGTTGTTTGACCTCCCTGGCCCTCAGTTCTCTAAATTCTAAAAGGAGGATAATGTTTGTGAGTATTTAAAAAGATGATTCATATAAAGCATTCAGCAAATAGTAAGATCCTAATGCATAATTATAGTTATTATCCTTTCTTTTTAATGAGATGCTAGTTTCTTGACCTTACACTTTCTTAACTCCTGGACAACTAATGAGTAAACATGAGTTCTCAGCATTCCCTGCAGAACTTCCTGGCTCAGAAGCCATTAGTTACAGAGGCAATTTATTCCTGTATTCATTCATTCAATATTTATTCACTGAGTACCTAGAATGTGTCAAGCACTGAAACAGAGTACAAGATCATCTGCTGAATTATTTTCAACTGGAAAATATTCCCAGGAGGTCTGGTTCACCCTGGAGATCCAGGACTAGACAAGATGACTGTAACATGCCCTTCCAGCTTTGGGCATGCCGATCCTGGGTACTCCTGACACTGTTCAGAAAACCACAGAGTGATGAACAGGACAAACCAGCAGCGCACGCATCCCAAACACCTGGCTGGCCACACTGCTCAGCCCTTGAGTGAAGCTGAGAAGTTCTGAAATAGCCACACAGTGTTCCCTGTGGGATCTCCAGGAAGCTTTGCTAGGGTCCAGTTGGCATTTTCCATACAGGTCTCTTAAATCCGGGTCTTCTTCTTACAGCTAAAATCTGGGACAGTACCTGCCAAACAGTGGGGAAGAGATGTTGAAGTCACAGAATGGGCTGCAATCAGAAAAAAACAAAACAAAACAAAACAAAAACAAACCTCCTGTTTGGTGCTGGCAGAAGGATAGCTCCATCTGATGCCTGCTTTTCTACAGGGGCAGCGGCAGGTGCCATCCTGAGGGAGTCACACAGTGCTGGAGGGCTGGGGATGGCAGCAAGTTCAAGAGCTACCGCATGCAGGGCATGGCAGGGAAAGGCTTTGGTGGGTCTAACCAATTTATTCCTATTGATTTTCAGATCAAAGAGGTCCAGCTCACAATTCAAAAGATGCTCATCGCTCCCCTCCTGCTAGGGCTGCAGCTTCTCCCGGACAGTCCACAAATCTACCTTTGGCCTTGATTTGTCTGGGTTGGAAATGGTGAGGAGGGGGCAGGGATCCTAGGTGTAATTCTGAGCCCTGTGAGTCGGCTTGGCCTGGGCGATGCTCCAAGGTCCTGGGCAATGCTCCAAGGTCCTGGGCGATGGGACCATGCAGCTCAGCGGTGAGAAGGCTAGGAGCCTGGGTCCTGAGGTTGGCATCACCACCCACTTGGTTTATAAGCTTTTACAAGCCACTTTAACCTCCTTTGGGAGGGGCACCTGGGTGGCTCAGTGGTTGAGTGTCTGCCCTTGGCTCAGGTCATGATCCCGGGATCCTGAGATCGAGTCCCGCATCAGGCTCCCCACAGGGATCCTGCTTCTCTCTCTGCCTATGTCTCTGTGTCTCTCATGAATAAATAAATAAAATCTCAAAAATAAAAAATAACCTCCTTTGGGTTTCTTTTTCTCAACTATCAAATAAGAGTAAGAGCTAACCTAGCCTTATGGTTAAGGAGCAGGGGGTTCAGAATCAGAGAGAACTGGGTTCAAACCCCAACTACATCCTCTGTGACCTCAGACAAGCCAGTTCATCATTCAGAGCCTCCATTTCTTCATCTGAAAAATGGGCTTCCAGCAGCTCTGGCCCCTCGGTCATTGTAAGAATGTAGCGTGTAAAAGTGCTCCGCATTTCTATGGCATACAGCAAGAGCCATCGACACCACCTGCTAACTACCAAATGAGGCTTTAGTGAAAATAAAGTAGAACTGTGTGTGCAAAAGACTTTGAAAGGCGAGTACCAAAAAAGAAACCGCAAACTCTGAAAGTTTCTGGAAATCATGACACACCTCAGAGCTGAGGTTTGGAAGGATGTCCTTCAAGTAGAAGTCAAAGGAAGGACACACCAGAGCAAGAAGAGATAGGAGGCCTGAGGGAACCACTGCCATGCAGGACGGGTGACTTCCTAGGACCCCTGGGCATTTCTATATGATTGTAACATTAATGTGCCTTACCTCAGCCCCCCAGAGTTGCCTGTTCTGTGCCAGCTCCCCTTACAGGGGAGAGCGATGCTGGTAATACTGCCAGTTGAGAGAGCCTCTGGCAGAGGCAGAGGCTGCTGGGTGCTGCTCCCAACAAACCATTTTCACCTTCCTTCTCTATAACAGGATGCCAGTTGCATTTGGGTGGTGATACTTCCCAGACTCCCTTTGAGTTTAGTCCTGGCCAATGAGATGTAAATGGAAGTGTCAGATAGGACTTTTAGAAAGACTCTTAAAAGGAAAACATGTCCCCATTTATGTCCCTTTACAACCTGGCCCTATGGCCTGGCCTGGATATCCAATGACTCGTGCACTAACAATCATTTTAGACCCTGTGGGGACATAAGGGTGGCTGTGCCCTGGAGATGGCAAAGCAGAGAGATGAGAGCTGGCCTCATGGCACTATGAAGCCTCCACTATGAGGCCCAGCCACCCAGTTCTGGATTTCTTCTACACAAGAAAAGGTCTCTTCTATGTTTGAGTCTGTGATCTTTTTCAGCTTTTAGATCATGAGAAGGAGCATACTAGCTTGAGCCATTTAAAATTCTATTCAAGGTGCTAGTTTCTGGATAGGTTATTCCCACCCTAAGCCCTGACATGACTTATTTCCAATGGCTTTCAAATCAACAAGAAGCAATTTGGGGACCTGTTCATCCCCCTTGTAGGTAAACACCAACTAAGACTCCACCTGTGCCTTAGAGGTAGGAGAGAGTGTGGGCTTCTCCCTGGGCTTCCATACATAGGCATGTCCTATGTAGAGGACTACTCTCTTCTGCCCCGATTGGTAGGACCAAGGAGGGTGTCATGGAGAGTGCTTGTGCTATGTCCCAAAGAACGAGTCAAATTTCAACCAGCAAAAAGGAGAAGAGATGTCAGACAAGGGTAATGGTGCAAGGAAAGGCATGAGCAGATAATCTCTGGAGAGTGATGGAGTAGTGTAGGCTACAGACAGCTTTGGATGTTAAATCAGATTGTTCAGGCTTGGAACGCCTGGGTGGCTCAGTGGCTGAGCATCTACCTTTGGCTCAGGCCATGATCCTGGGGTCCCAGGATCGAGTCCCACACGGAGCCTGCTTCTCCTTCTGCCTATGTCTCTGTCTCTCTCTCTCTCTCTCTCTGTGTCTCTCATGAATAAATAAAATCTTTATTTAAAAAAAGATTATTCAGGCTTTATTGTATTGAATTGTCCCTTAGAGGGACTCCCATAAGGGATGGCTGCTTTTTTTTTTTAATTGTCTCAAGTAAGAACTATTAAGAACTGTAATAGTTTCAAAAAACCTACAGGTTATACATACACACATCTAATATACAAATTAGATATGCATATACCTATGCTTTTTAAAAGATTGGAATGAACTAAAAATAGCTAACACTGATTGAAGATATATCACAGTCTGGGTGTTCTCTGAGCATTATTTAAATCAATCCCCATGACAACACTCCCAGACAGGTGTTTTTCTGTTGAGAACTTCCATCACTTGTCCAAGGACTCACATTTAGTACGTGGCAAAGCCAAGCTTTGAACCCTGCTGGGTCAGTCCATCTCCAAAGTGTACTCCTCAACTACCAAGCTCGGCTCCTTCCCAAATGATACATACCAAAATGTCAACTTCTAAGTAGAGTGATTGCATGTGACTTTTCTCTTTCTATTTTGTACTTTTTCCTATCTTCCTAATTTTCCACAGGTAAAGTATATCATTTCTATATTTATACTGTGAAGCATGACACATTTAGGGGGCAGTGCATAAAACATAAATTTTCAGCTTCATAAAAAAACACCCACGTAACCACCACCCGTATCAGACCCCAGAAGCCCCACTTGTGTCTCTTCTGACCCTAGCTCCTGCCTTCCCCCCTAAAGATAACCATTTTCATTGTCTTACTCACATCCTTCTTTTTCCCCTAAAACCACCACCTAAACCATGTATCTCTAAACAATGTAGTTGAATTCTGTTCTTTCTGAGTGTGATATAAATGAAATACTATAGTCTGTATTCTGTTATATCTGGCTTCTTTCACACATGATGATTTTTGTCATGTTATTTAAAAGCATGTTATTATGACTATATTATTTTCATAATCTGAAAAAAAGCATTAGCATTACTAAATATACTTGAAATCTGGAATCATACAAGTGCCTCCCGGGACTGACTCAGTCGGTACCTTCTTAGTGATCCCTTCTAAGTAGGACTACAGCACCCTAAAAAGTAGGATTAGTTCCCTTTACAAGCCCAGGGCACTTAGCTCCCTGTTCCCAGGTTTTCTCCACCAATGCCCTGTTCCCAGCTGCCCTGCCGCCAGGCCAGCTCAGCCAGCTGCCTCTAAATGAATTATCCAATCCACTGCTGTGATTTCCGAGTCTCTGTCTAGGTCACCAGTCACGTGTCTCTTTGCCCAAGAGACACTGTGACCTTAGGGGCAGAGACAAGTGGCTGAGCTCCCTGGAGGCCTGGACTTCTCTAAGAGGACAACCTAAGATTCCTTTAACTTGGGAATATCTATGGAATACCCCCTACTCTTCCTTCTCCTCTTCCTCCTGCTGCTTCTTTTCCTTACTTAAAAAAAAAAAAATCTATGTAAATTTTCAAACATACACAGAACTACATGTACAACAAACCCTCACGTCACCAATGATCAGTATGTGCCCCAACTTTTTTTCTTCTAATCTCCACCTACTTCTCCTCCCATTCCCGCTGGATCATTCTGAAGCAAAACCAAGAGTTGTCATCTGTGACTACTTCAGTATATATCACTTTTTTTTAAGATTGTGTTTATTTATTTGACAGAGAGAGAGAGCACAAGCAGGGGGAACAGCAGAGGGAGAGGGAGAAGCTGACTCCCCACTGAGCAAGGAGACCAGTGCAGGGCTCGATCCCAGGATCCTGGGATCCTGACCTGAGCCAATGGTAGATGCTTGACCGACTGAGCCACGCAGGTGCCCCACTTCAGCATATATCTTAAAAAGGTAAGATCTCTTTTTAAAAACAGAGCCAAAATACAATGACTATAATTCCTTCATTCCATTAGGTATTTTCCAATCGTCTTCCCCATCATTTCATAAATGCTTCTTTACAGTTATTCTGTTCAAATCAGGAGGTAAACAGGTCCTATACACTGCCTTTGGTTGAAATATCCCCCCTTCCAGTGGGGAACGGTTTGGGAGACCATGACCTGGGCCCTGGGCTTCTCACTGCTATGGAGTTGGGTGGTTATTGGTCTAGGCTTCTAGAGTTCACAGACGTAGGAAATACAAATGTGTGTGTATATTTCAAAAAAGAGGGGATCCCTGGGTGGCTCAGCGGTTCAGCGCCTGCCTTTGGCCCGGGGTGCGGTCCTGGGGTCCCGGGATCGAGTCCCTCATCAGGCTCCCTGCTTGGAGTCTGCTTCTCCCTCTGCCTGTGTCTCTGCCTCTCTCTCTCTCTCTCTCTCTCTATCATGAATAAATTAAAAAATAAAAAAAAAGAAAGTGCATCATACATTTAAACTGATATTTCCAATGCAAATTTTAAATTACAGAATTTTTCCTGAGGCTCTTAATTTTAAATTTGCATCTCTTCTCTCATGTTGAAACCTTACTTCCCAATAACATCGTTATTTATTTGCTTTATTTTACCATGTGTGTGAAATGGTTTTGAATAATAATATCAATATTATTTCCAATGATATTTTTGCTGAAAGCACGTTAAGATCTATTTTTCAGTTACTTTGCCCTAAGGATATATTCCACTAAGTGTATATAGTTAAAATACTGCGTTTTATTTTATTTTATTTTTTTTTTATTTTTTATTTTTTTTAAATACTGCGTTTTAAAAGTCAGACAAAATCTTTCCGTTTTGGGCAGCTCGGGTGGCTCAGCAGTTTAGCACCACCTTCGGCCCAGGGCATGATCCTGGAGACCCGGGATCAAGTCCCGCATCGGGCTCCCTGCATGGGGCCTGCTTCTCCCTCTGCCCGTGTCTCTGCCTCTCTCTGTATGTCTCTCATGAATAAATAAATAAAATCTAAAAAAAAAAATCTTTCCTTTTTGTGTGTCTCCAACCTGACACACGATTAGGTTCACACGATTTGTGTTTTTCTTTGTTCAAAGACTGTCATTTCTGCTTTTGAGTTAATTTTTTTTAATCACAGAAAACATTTACACTGTTTCAAAATCAAGTCTACAGAAAAGGTTACAGGCTGCAAAGTTCAGCTTGGATCCTTGTCATGTCTACCTGTTTCCTAAGTAGCTTGTTACTACTATTATTTCATCTGTTAATATTAAAGAATGAATTTCTAAATGACAAAGATTGCCTTTTTATTTTATTTACTCTATTTATTTCTTTTTTAAGTAGACTCCACACCCAGCATGGAGCCCAATGTGGGGCTTTAACTCATGACCCGGAGACCAAGACATGAGGTGAGATCAAGAGTTAGCCTGAGACACCCAGGTGCCCCAAAGACTCCTTTTTGAAACAATAATCATGGAATGTTTCTTGTTTTTTATTGTTGGTTTGGTTTTTGTTTTTTTAAGATTTTATTTGTTTATTCATGAGAGACACAGGCAGAGGAAGAAGCAGGCTCCCTGCAGGGAGCCCGATGTGGGACTTGATCCCGGGATCATGATCACACCCTGAGCCAAAGGCAGACGCTCAACCTCTGAGCCACCCAGGAGTCCCATGTGATGGTTTTTGATGACCATCAGGGCTATGTGTTTCTTTTAAGATCTGTCATCTGAGAATTTCTAAGTGTTGGGAGTCACTTGCAGAAAGGGGATTTACTTGTTTTCATAAATAAAGAAATGGGGGGAGGGAGGAAGAAGCTTCTCTAAAGCCCACAGCAAATTCAGTTGAGAAAGTCTCACTGGCTACTGTTCAGGTACTGATCTAGCCAACGGAGTACACAGGCCAGCCCCGCCCGAGATATCCTGATTCTTAAGTCTAAGAGCACATGGTGTGTGTGTTTCCACAAGCTCCCCAGGGCTAACTGGCAGCCCTGGTGGATAAACACAGCCAGTCAGGCTCCTTTTTGAGAACCTCAGAGCAATGTGTTGGGGGAATAAATCTTGCATCCAAGACTCAGGACTGACTGCAAGAAACATTACCTTATTTGTCTTTAATGCAACTTAATCTCTGTTCTCACCTCTCATCCCACCAGAGAACAGACACTAAGTCTGGGCCAAATTGAGGACCCCCAATTTCATTTCCCCACACACTCGCACTTAGGTTTCCAGGACCACTGAGGGCCCGGGGTGGAGGAAGATCTGATTCTCACAATCCATGTCCACTTGGGCCTCCTGATTCAGCCACCACCCCATCCTTCCTGATTGCTGTTCCACACAGAAGGCTGCTCAGTCATGGCCCACCCCGCCCATGGGATCGTTCATTTTCAGCAGTTCCCTGGCTGGCTCCGATGCTGCGCCCACAGCACTGAAATCATCCTGCCGCTCTTCACCCTTTGAGGCTTAGATCCAGCATGCAGCCCTTTCTTTGCTGGAGTTGCACCTGGGAAATAGGGTATGAGCCTTCTGAGACCCCTGGATTCAGCAAACTGATGGGGTTTTTGCCACACCCCCTTACCCTGACCTGGACTTAGCCCAGGTTGCAGAGTTCAGGGTCCTCTTCTCAATGGGCTACCACCTCTCTTCTCCCTCTGATACCTCAAGGAATCTTTATTTAGACTGCGGCTGAAGAACCCTTATTCTTGGTTATCCACCATTCTCTCATTCTTTTATCTATACTTAGAGTTCATTTCATTCCCCCAAGGACATGGCTTTTGAATAGAAAATCCCTAAAGCATCTCCTTTTTCTTTTGTTACCTCCGTTCTCAGTGCTGGCATACAGCACACTTCAGGGAGTGTCATGCACACAGCCTGGATGGACTTACACAGTGCACAACCTGAACATCTGTATGCACATGCACAGCTGTATGTGTTGTCCTATTTGACCCCTCCTCCAGCTGGGGTCAAACACTGAGCACACAGCATACAGACTGGGAAGAAAAAATGCCACGGGGAAAATAATATTAGTTAACGTTTCAAAAACATTGTCCTACCATTTGAGAAAGCTCCAGGAGGAGAAGGTACTCACTCACAAGCATGGATTGTTACTTGCAAGTTTGACTGGAACAGAACATTAAAGGTGACAGTGATCTTCCTCTGCCTGCTTTGCTATGCCCCTCCCCAGTCCTATCACTTCAGTGTACCAAGAAAAATCTCAGCCTGCCTCCTCTGAGCCCCAAACAACCCGGGATCCAAGAGGATAAGCTGAAGATATTACAAATATGGCCAGCAAAGCCCCTGAAGATCCCTTCCTAGAGAGAGGGAAGCCCTGGCTGTCAGCAATCTGGAGCACTTGGGCAAAGTCAGGTCTCCTTAGTGAGCTTCCACACCAGCGCAATTCAAAAAAGCCTATTGAAAGTTACCTGGTCTCTGGTCTGTTCCCAGTTCCCAAGTTCTAAGATTCAGCCAGTTACCATGGCAGCTGCTGCCCAATTGAAATGTTCACATTTATAGAAACTGGCTGGAGCATTTGAATCTGCCAGGGCTGGGCCACCAGGCAGAGAATGTCACTCCCCTAGACACATAAGGATGCTTTATCCAAAAAACCATAGGAGTGCCTGGCCTGAGACAGACCCCGAGACTCCAGGCCCTGGCGGCCATCCACCACGCAACCGTGAGCAAGTGTCCAGTCAGATGTCCCCCGACCCCCAACACTTTCGGTGCCTTTTCATCACCATTCATTCATTCACTCAACAATATCAAGCACCTTCTCCGTGTCAGGCAAGGCACTGAGGATAAGCAGTGAGGGATGCAAGGTCCCTGTGTTCACTGGACAGTTTAGTTGGTGAGGCCAGTAAGAAAACACAGAGTTAGAAAAAC
Organism: Canis lupus dingo; assembly: GCF_003254725.2. NCBI lineage: Eukaryota > Metazoa > Chordata > Mammalia > Carnivora > Canidae > Canis > Canis lupus. The sequence continues at coordinate 77,316,027 of NC_064247.1, forward strand.
CCTGTGAATACAAGTGTGGAGGCTGCAGAGGCACCAGCCTGGAGTGAGGGGGTGCGGGGCGGTCAGGGTACTTCTCAGGCAAGCCCTGAGCTGAGCCCTGAGAGGTAGTGGGATGCAGTTGGGAAGTAGACGGAAAGGTCCTCCCTGCAGAGAGAACGGCATCCGTAAAAGCCCTGGAGTGGGGAGAGCATTCAGGGCAGCAAGCAATTCCAGGCCACTGCAGCAGAGGAGGAGAGTAAATGAGAAGGGAGATGCAGCCTCAGAAGAGAGCCAGCTCAGGGCAAGGAAGGGCCCTCAGTTCTTCCCCGGGCTTCCAGCTGCCTGGCTCCCCTTCAAATCAAACAGCCCAAGGACAGATTCTTTGAGAGAAGGTGCCGTGTTTGAAGAAGGGGGTTGTCCCCTGAGAAGGGAGCAGAGAGGGGAGACAGGGGGCGCTGTGGCCACACACCCCCAGGGCCCATCACCCCAAGTGCCAATCCCTGTTCAACCAAGAGCTGCAGGAGGGGTCAAATAGGACATCCCTCCCACCTCCCACCTCTTGTCCCTTCAATGACACCGCTGCTCAGACCCGCTGGAAAACACCATCCCAACCTCCCAACTATCCCATTCAGCTCTTCTAGTTGGTGAATAATAATTTATTGTGCACTGTCCCGGGCTTGGCTTCATACGCAAAATTCATCCACGCCAAAAATTCTGTTTGAGCACCTTCCATGTGACAGGCAATGTAAGTTCAGATGCTAGAGACATTGTCATGAACAAGATAACAAACTCCCTGCCCTCAAGGAATTTTTATCCTCAGGGTGGGGGAAAGGGACAAAAACAGACAGGGTAGCCCGGGTGGCTCAGCAGTTTAGCGCCGCCTTCAGCCCAGGGCGTGATCCTAGAGACCCAGGATCAAGTCCCACATTGGGCTCCCTGCGTGGAGCCTGCTTCTCCCTCTGCCTGTGTCTCTGTCTCTCATGAATAAATAAATAAAATATTTTTTAAATGTTATAAATTTTTTTTAAAAATATCTTTAAAAAATAGACATGTTATACATCAGGAGGTCATGATGGTCTAAGAAAAACAAACCAGAAAAAAAAAAAAGAAAGAAAGAAAGAAAGAAAGAAAGAAAGAAAGAAAGAAGAAAAACAACCCAGTGAAGTGACAGAGAATGATAAAGAGAGAATGGTCAGAAAGAGGGTCAAATGAGTCAAGACCTGAGGGAAGTAAGGAAGTGAACCATGTGGAAATCTGGAGGAAGAATGTATCACACTGAAAGGACAGCAAGTGCAAAGGTCCTGTGGTGGACCTGCCACTCATGTGTTCCCTCAGTGAGGCTAGGGGAGCAGAATCAAGGGCAGAAGCAGGGGAGGACGCCGCCAGAGCAGTGGCAGAGAGTCAGATCGTTATCCCAGGAGCACAAAGTTGGATAGTATTGTTGTTCCAACATTACATAAAGAAACTGAAGTGAAGTAATATGCCCAGAGTCCCAAACTCTTTTTTTTAGGCAGAGCTGGGATTCAAACCCAACTGCTCAAGCTTTAGAACATGTGCCCTTAATTGCTCCCTCAGAATGTCTTGTCAAGAAGCTGTAGATAATTTATAGCAGATCGATAAGATTTCAGCCTCCCCAAAGGTTACCCCAAGCCCCAGCCATTCCATACCTGAAAAAAGTAAGGATCATCAAGGACTCAAACAAAGACTTAGCTACTTTGTTTATAACAATAAAATGACTAGGGGCACCTGGGTGGCTCAGCTGGCTAAGCATGTGCCTTCAGCTCAGGTCATGATCCCGGGGTCCTGGGATGGAGTCCCGCACAGAGCACCCCTGCTCAACAGGGAGTCTGCTTCTCCCTCTCCGTCTGCCCTCCCCCCACACACACTCATGCATGTGCTCTCTCTCCCTCTCTCATGGATGAATAAAATCTTTTTAAAAAAATAACAGTAAAATGACTGGAAGCGATGCCTTTTCCCTAATAATAGGGAATTGGTAAGTAAAGAAGTTATGACACATGCATGCAAAGCGTGTATCATGCATGGTCATTTCAAAAGACATTGTAGAAAAGCATACAATGGCATGGTCAAAATATGCCACTGACACTCAGCGAAGGACCTCATTTTTATAATAAATAAATAATACATAAATATAGGCAGAGGCAAAGACTGGAAAGAATTAAACCAAAATGTTAATAAATCGCTAACCCAGGGAGTGGGACTGTGGGTGAGTTTTCTTCTTTTTGTTTAGCAGCATTTTCTACAATGAATATAAATTATTTTACTAAGAAAAAGTTCACACACACACACACACACACACACACACACACAGCTGGCCAGAAAGCTTCCTGGGTTGCTGAGCCCCTGGGCGGGGGGCTGGGCTCCCCCTGCTGCACCCCACTCCCTGACACATGCAGGAAGCAGGTTCTGCGGCATCCCTGCTAGAATGGTCCTGGTTGGAGACCCTTATAATGAAGCAGCTCCCTGGCCTGAGCCAGAAAATTCGGGGCATACTGACAGCCTCACCTCACTTCTCCACAAAGCCTTCACGATTCAGGGCAGGGGGTGGAGGGAGGGCTCCAAGCCCACGCTGTGGCGGCACAGCGGCTGGGGTGCCAGAGCCTCGGGGTAATTAGCGCTCATCTTGTCAAAGGGCCTGGTGCTATTTTTAAAATCTTTCCAACACGTCGGTTTCGCAAAGGATTCCAGGAGCCCTTCTCAGTCCACGCGCCTTGAGGAAGGCAAATGAGCTGATTGATATTTTAGTGGCAATCGCCCAGAACTTGAGAGGAGATGCATCCCTGCAACCCCACTGCAAGCACACCACTGCCAGTCCTCCTTCTGGAGGTAGAAGAGAGTTAAGCCAACCAGAACATTCTCACTTGCCACCGTTTTCTTGCCTCCTGTTAGGCACCTGGAACCATGAACTTAACTAAACCTCTGTTGCAGGGACGAGTCCAGCCTAGAGGCTTCAGACTCAGTCCGCAGGCCCTGCCTATATGTGATCCGCGGTGACCTAGGACCAGCTACTTCTCTGTACCTCAATTTTCTCATCTATAAGAATGAGGATGGAGGGCGCCGGGGTGGCTCAGTCAATTAAGTGTCTGCCTTTGGCTCAGGTCATGATCCCAGGGTCCTGGGATTGAGCAGCATCAGGCTTCCTGCTTGCTCAGTGGGGAGCCTGCTTTTCCTTCTCCCTCTGCCTGCCATTCCCACTGCTTGTGTTCTCTCTCTTTCTGTGTGTGTGTGTGTGTGTATGAAATAAGTAAATAAAATCTTCAAAAAAAAAAAAAAAGATGAAGATGGGACAGAGCACCAACCTTCTAGGGCTGTTGTGTTCAGCCAAAGGTCGGCAAACCATGGCTCCCAGACTAAATCCGGACCCCTCCTCTTTCTGTAAATAAAGTTTTATTGGAACACAGCCATGCATATTCATTCACGTATTGTCTATGGCTGTTTTCCTGCTACAATGGCAGAGCTGAGTAGTTATGACAGAGACTAGATGGCTCACAAAGCCTGAAATTTTATTATCTGGCCCTTTGCTGGAAAAGTTGCCAACCCCATCTTACATCGGAGTCTCCAAGCAGCAGAATGTGAGACAAGGATTTGGGGGCGAGGGGTTTATCAGGAAGGAAGTGCAGCCAGGAGGAACCAGTTAAAGGGAGTGGAGGGAACAGGACAGAGCGGAAGGAGGCCAAACCAGGGTGTGACATCAAGTCACTTCTTGGTCTCTGCCTGACCCCCTATGAGCACGTCCAGGTCTCTTGGAGGTGAAGTGGCTCAGATGGTCCCTGAAGAAGGGAGCAGGTGCGAGCTGCTAGATGCAAAGCCCATAGAAGCTGTCACATGCCCGTGTCATCGTGCCAAGTACTAGGTACATTCTAATATTTGCTCCTCGCTGCAGAATTGGGAGCTGGAAAGTGTAGGATAAGGTAAATGAGGTCGTGCAGGTGAAGTCTCAGCCCAGAGCTGACCTCCAACAAGCACTCACCAAGAGTTGCCGCATATATCACAGGTCTCACCGTGTGCTGAGTTCTGGGGCCACAGAGATCAATAAGGTACAGGTCTTGTTCTCCAGGAGAGCTAGGCTGGCCGTTGGCGAATCCCATGTGTAACACCCACCAGAGCCCTACTTGGCATTCCCATCAGGAAGGTCGGAAGAGGAGGGGTACTGGAAAGGAATCCTGAGGGAGGGAGGGATTGGCAGGTAGAGGAAAGAGCCCACAGGGCACAGGGCACAACATATGCAAAAGCTTGGCTTTGGGGAACAGGTCACACTCTGGAGAATCCAAGAAATTGTCTGGTGTGGGTGGATGAAGGCCGAGAGCGAGGGGTGGCGGGAGCTGAGGCTGGGGGGTGGGAGGTGGGGGGGAAGAGAGCCACGCAGAGTGCAGACTTAGGTGACAGAGAGTTGAGGATTTTAGACTGAGAAGTAAGCTGGTGTCTGTCCTCTAGGGCTGCCATAAGCTGCATCGCTTCAACAACAGATTTTTCTTTTCACACAGTCCAGGGGCTGGAAGGCCAAGGTCAAGGTATCAGCGGGGTTGGTTTCATGCTGATGCCCCTTTTAGGCTTGCAGGTGGCCCCTCCCCTCACTCTGTGTGTGCACCCCCAGGATCTCTCTGTGTGTCCATATTTCCTCTTGTCAGGACATCAGGATGGACTAGGGCTCCCCTCAACAGCCTCACTTTAACTTAATGATCTCTTTAAAGGGTGTATCCCCAAACCCAGTCATACCTGAGGTACTAGGAGGGCAGGAGGGCTTCAACACAAGAACTGGGGTGGGGGGGTGGGGAGCACAATCCAGCACATAACATCTCATAACATCTGGCATTTCAGAAAGCACGCCCTGGTTCTGGTAGGGAGGGCAACTTGGAGAATTCACACAGGGGCGGGGGCAGTAGAGCCCCACTGGAGCCAGGGCTCAGCCCACAGTCTGGGGGATGGTGGGGCAGCAGGAGCCACAGGCAGAGGGACTGGCAGGCCGCTCACCAGCTGGGACTGCCCTTCAGATCCAGGCTGCAGGGGGAAGAGGAGACAAAGGCACGCTACTGTACAAAGGCAGCGACGGCCTGCAGAGGCCTGCAGAGCGAGTGTCAAGGCCAATGAAGCCATAAAGCCAGCGATCACCTGTCCTCTGGCCAAGCCACGGAGGGTTTGAATTCCTGGGCAGAGCCTTGGGGGAGAAGTGATACCCCCGTTGTTGCGACTTGTTCTCCAATTCCATGTCCTCCCACTTCATCCAGCCATCGAAGGAGCCTTGCACAGGTTTAGAGCTCACATCAGAAGGGCCGGGACTGCTCTAACCTATCCCCCGAGGTTCCAGGAGCCGCTAAGGTGAGCTCATACTGCTCACTCCCAGGTGGTTCAATCACAGAGAATCTATTTGGCCAGTTCCTTTGGGCCAGAACTCAGCAGCTGCCACTCTCTGTGATTACAAATTTCTCTCTCTCCCTCTCATGCACGTGCACGCACACACACAGGTGAGCACACACTGACATGCTCCACACTTCCTAAAATTCCACCACGCAAAGATGTATTCCTTTAGTCCAATCTCCTGGGAGAAGAAGAGTGCAGTGCATTAAGTAACCAACACCTTAGTATGAGTTTATTCATCAGACTCTTCCCTCTGCATCAGCCAGGTATTAAGAAAGTACCAAGCATCGGAAGAGGATGAACAGGAGGCAGAGGAAAAACAAACGTGAGCAAAGGAGAAACATCTTGCTTTCTGCTTTTCTTACTTTCTGACCTCGCTTGGTCAGCCTGATGCTCTCAGTCAGGGCCCGGCCCACTTGTTTTGGAAAGGGCCAGAGAGCCAGTGTTTTCAGCTTTGCAGGCCATAGGGTTTCTGTGGGGATCACTCCCTTCTGCTGCTGTAGCATGAAACCAGCCACACAGAGCATGGCTAGGTCTCTAAAGCTAGTATGGATAATGAAATGTGAATTTCATATCATTTTCATAAAAATATTACTTTTTTTTTCACTGCTTCCAAGCACTTACAAATGGAAAAACCACCCTTAGCTTGCAGGCCATGCAGACACAGGAGATGGCTGGACATGCTCAAGAAGCACACTTTGCTGACCCTTCCCCTCGTGAAAGGCAGTACTTGCACCTTTCCCATCAAACCATCCTCTCTGCAAGGACAAGCCCTTAGTCACTCTTGGCTATTCACCATCCTTGCTTCCCCTTCTCCAGACCTAGAGAGAAAAGTGGCTCCTTGTTCTGCGTGCAGTGCCCATGATCCCTGGGGATTTGCTTTCAAGTGTGGAGAGATGACAGGGTGACAAATGGGCTGGCTTGCCGGCACGCTGCCGGCAGCAGGCTGCAGAACAGTGGCCTTAGGGTTCGTACTGGTTGGCTGAGAAGTGAGCTAGGATGGGTTCCATCTGCCTACCCCTCCCCAGCCCACATCCCATGCACCAGGTCCCAAGGGTCCAATGTGCCACACTCTGGGCTACCTTTTAGGCACCTCTCCCAAATTACCAAAGATATTATTATTACCAACTAACTTTGCACATATACCCATTAACAAGAACAACACTCACTTCGTACTAAGTACGTAGTCTGTGCAGGCACCATACAAATCTCTATGGTTAGTGTTTACTAATGGGCCAGGCTTTGTATTAAGTGCTGTACGTGTACTCAGTGCTCTCAGGAACCTATGACTTCAGTACTAGTATTAGCCTCATCTTATGGATCAGAAAATAGAGACTAGAAAAATTAGCAGCACACTCAAGGTCACACAGCTGGGCAGGTCTGTCTGACTATAAGCCAAATTCTTTGTCACCATCTCCCCTGGCTCTCCCTATCTTACAGCTGTCTTGCAAGATTGTATTATGATCCCAATTCCTCAGATGCAGAAATAGAAACTCTAAGAAGCTAAAGTATTGGTCCAAGTTCAAATGGCTGATGAGCGGTGATGCTAGAACTCTGTGTTAGAACTGCTGACATGAGATGCTGGAAGCCACCCTGCCCTCAGGTGAAGACATGTCTCTAGATACCATCAGAAACTGGGGTCCTAGGCTGTAGAGCTGGGCTTCCCAGCAAGTGAAAGAGAGGTTTTAGTCTGAGGCTATGTCTTAGGTCTAATCTGAAGGCAGAGTCTGAGACAGGGATTCTTGTGCAGGTGAGTTATCGAGGGACGGGGCCCAGGAGAAACTGGAGGGAGCAGGGACGAGGGAAACTCCAAGCAAAGGTACGGGTTCAACTGAAGCATGGCCTTGGCTTGATCCCACAGGGAGTTCTGGAACAGGAAGGCTACCACAGGGTCCTCTCACCTTGAGGCAAGAGTCAGCCCATGATGCCCTGTATCCATCAGTCACTGGCTATGGTTTGTCCCCCATGGGGTTGTGGGGAACATCTCTGGACAAGGTGGCAATTCTCCAGAGAATGATGCCTTAGCACTCAATACTCACAGCCTCCGGAGAATGTTGTTCCATTGCTAGAAGAACCTTGGCAGGGCGCCATTGGCATCTACTATAAGCAGGTGACCCTGGTGACCTCACTAACTGATTCTGCAGCTCCTGGAAAAACACATTCCCTTCCCTTTCCCTTCTCCCTCTCTTCCTCTCTTCCTTCTGGATCTCCTCCTTTGTCACCCTCCAGCACTGGCTGCACGGGGCTTGGCCTGAGCTTCTGGCTCCTGTATCAGACCATCAGCAATCACAGCCAGAGCTCAAGATTCTAGGAAGTGTCCCACTGTGGTCTCTTCCAGCCTAGACCTGGTCCCCACAAGCCCCATCCTGCGGCCTGCCTCTGAGGGGATTCCCAGTGACGTGATCAGGAAGGCAGGGCAGGGCAACAGCCCGGAGCCAGGCCTGGGGATTAGTGAATGAGGGGAGAGGCTGAGAGCCAGGCCCCTCCTCCCCACCAGCCGGTGCTGCACCCCCAGCAGGGCGAGCAGCTGCCCTCCTGAGGGCAACCCAAATGGGCCCATTGCCTGGCCCTGGATTGCCAGGAGTTGAGCAGGCCAGATCAGTGCCTGGGGTCACTTCTAGAGCTTCCAGAGGGTCTTGATTTTATACACAGAAACATCCTCTTCCATTCTGCTGCCATTCATTCATTCATCCATTTATTCATTCATTCAACAATTATCCATATGAGAGCTGGAAAAAATATGAACCAAACAGACAGGTCCCTACTTCTATCCCAGTGAGGGTGACAAAGAACTGAATGTAGCAGGGTCGCAGGTCACTCAGACAGATGTACAAGAAATACAGTTTCTTTGTTTCCCATAATTGATGCAATCATCCTCCAGGGCTCCCATCCTGCTGGGAAGCAGGGACAGGATTAGGGGAACACACCTTAAAATTGCCAATTTATGGCACCTCCATGCTGGTTCACTTAGAAGAGGACATTTGGAGGAGTTCATTTCTTTTGGATAAAAGCTATCTTTTAATCTTCTTCTTGCCTCTGTCTCCAGGACAGTGTCTGAGTGTGAGAGAGGCCAGGGATTACCAGATAACTAGTGGTGGGGGTTGGAGGTCACATGGAGAAACACTGGGTCCTCCCTGTTGGCCACTGGTCCAGAATGGCTGGCCTTGTGTCTCCCTGCCTGGACCACTCAGTTGTATCTGATCCTATCTGGGGTGCGGTAAATACTGTTGGGCACACTAGCTTCCCTGGCCAGGGGTTCCACCTCAGCACAGATGAATTAAATTTTAAATAAATTCACTAATGAATGGAATGCAGCACTTCATTCCAACATCCCTGCTGCATCCTGGGAAATCCTGGAAGTGGGACACTGCTCCTTCAGGGACCCTTTTCCTAGCCTTGGTGAAAAGTTCCAAATTCCTGGCCACCAGGAAGTCCCATGCTGGCAGGAAGCGAAGCAGGTTTGTTTGCAAATGGAGCCCAGGGATCCCTGCCAGGTCCCTGAGCAGAGGCCAAGCCAGCCTCACATGGAGGCCATACAGATTTGGATTTATTGCAGCTACATTTCCCTTTGCCCTCCTTGCCTGAGTCTTACCTTTCTCCACTTCCTCCAACTCTTTCCTCAGCAATCTCATCCCACCCTCTGAAAAGAGGGATGACAACCCTACAAAGGGTCATTTCTAGACTCACAAAGCTAATGGGTGGATCTAGAGTCCAGTTATTCCGCGATCCCTCCCAATGATAAAGAGAATAAAAGCAGCCAATGTCTATCACTCTGTGCCAAACACTGTGTTGAACAATTTACATATGTATTTTATTGACCCATCACAACAGTCCTTCTCCGTGGGTTCTATTACAATCCCTATTTCAAAGAAGAAACTGCAGTGTAGAGAGGTTAGAGAGAGTCTAGAAACCTTTCTACCAGATCAGGGTTCGGTAAATTATGTCCCCTAGGCCAAACCCAGCTCGCGACATGTTTTTGTAAATAAAGTTTTATTGAAACAAATGATGTTCATTTGTTTGCATATTGTCTGTGGCTGCTTTCCTGCTACAGGAAATGGCAGAATTGAGTAGCTGAGACAGAGACCCTGTGACCTGCAAAGTCAAATAAATTTACTACACGGCCCTTTACAAAAAAAAAACATTTTTGCCCAAAAAAAAGAAAAAGAAGTTTGCCAATCCCTGTTCTAGATGACATCCCTCTCTCCCATCCTGCTCTCTGTTTTACATTTGGATTCACTGGTCAGAGATTTTTACTCCGTTTACAGCAAATATGTCCCACTGCCTGTTTGAGTTTTCCACCTTGAGCGCCCAGTGTTAGAGGTGTTAACCAATGCCACCATGCCCCCAACTCTAAGAGGAACATCCCCCTCCCTGACCCCAGCCACAGCTGACTGGATCAAGGGGTGGGTGCCACACACACTGAGACAGCCCCTAGGATTTGGATGGCCCAAAACAAAAAGATGAACTAGACCAATCACATTCTTCTCTTGGGAATTTGGAATAGGGAAACAGGCTGAGCCTGTCAGGAGAAATGGAAGCTATGACTTCAGGACAAATTGACGTTGAGTGGCTATGGTGGGAAAGAAAAGGCAAGGCTTAAGGATGCTTGCTGTGTGAGAGAAGAAAATGGAGGAAGGATCGAGATGGAAACAGAATCTATGAAAGGGCGACCCAGCTATCCCAAGAAAACACAAAAGAGAGAAGGCTTGTTTCCAAAAGGTTACCCAAGTCCAGCTTCCATTAGAACAACTGCACTCATCTTGAGTTAGGAGTTAGAACTTTTTGGTTGCAAATGAAACAAAATCCAACATAAACACTAATAGGTGTCTATTGATGCATGTAACAGGAAAGTCTAAAGGTACTTCAGGCTCATTTTATCCAACAGCTCAAATGATGTCAAAGGCCAAAGAAATGTAAAAAAATAAAATAAAATAAAATCTCCTTCCAACCCGCAGCCCACTGACAAGTACTTGAGACAGGCAGAGCGACCTTCTTCCATACCAGGAATTCAACTGCTTAATGTTAATACTTTGCTAGATGCAAAAGGCAATCTTACCTTCACATTTGCTTGACCTCCAGGATCCTGTAAGTCTTCTTCAAAAATCCCTTTCAAGGGGCACCTGGGTGGCTTAGTTGGTTAACCATCCAACTCTTGATTTCAGCTCAGGTCATGATCGCAGGGTCCTGGAATCGAGCCCCGTGTTGGGCTCCGCACTCATCAGGGAGTCTGCTTGAGATTCTCTCTCCCCCTCTCTAAAAAACATTTAAAAGTAAAAATAAATAAATAAAAATCCACTTGGAAACTTCCCCTATCTCTACCCCCACTCCAAGATATAAGCTAGCAATCATCCTCCAAACATATGGCCAAGGATATACATCAGAAGGGTCTCCTGAACCTTCTCTTAACAGCAGCTAGCCCCCTCAAGGTCCTGGAAGCCTTGCTTCCAAATTCCTTAGAGACTTACGCTCTCCCTAATCCCCTAACTAAAAAGTATATCATCAATCACTCCTCACAATCCCCGTACAGCTCTTCTGCCCACAAGGTCCTGTCCCATGCTATAATAAAACCACCTTTTTTTTTAAAGATTTATTTATTTACTCATGAGAGACAGAGAGGCAGAGGCACAGGCAGAGGGAGAAGCAGGCTCCGTGCAGGGAGCCCGACGTGGGACTCGATCCCGGGACTCCAGGATCACTCCTCGGGCCCAAGGCAGCGCTAAATGGCTGAGCCACCCGGGCTGCCCTAAAACCACCGTTTTTGCACCAAAAATGTCTCAAGAATTCTTTCTTGACCATTTGCTCCGGGACCCCAATATCATATCAACTCAAATTCCTCCAGTCTCTCTGCCCCACCTTGTGCAACATGGGCCTCATCCTCAGTCTCCACTCTGTGCCCTTCCCCATCTTAGGTCACCCAAGATTCTTCACTCAGGGTGTCAAGATGGCTGCAGCAATTCCAGACCTCACAGCTTCATACCAGAACATCTGCAGGTGGAGAGGGAGCCCTTTCTGTGGCTCCTCCACATTCTGAGATACTCTCTCATTGCCTATCCTGAACCAATCACGTTGGCCGGAGGGATGGGCTACACTGATTGGATTAGACTTATCAACCGCCATCCGTTTTCCCATCTATAACATCTGAGGGCTTATTACGTTCCAGGCCTTACATCACCCTTTCCATGGGCTGCCATGTTTAACCCTTACAAAAGCCATTCAAGTAAGCTACTAGAATTATCCTCATTTTGCCAATGAAAACATGAAAGCTCAGAGAGGGTAGACACCTTGCCCAGGGTCACACAGCCATCACTCGGCACAGCTGCTGATTAGCAGCAGAAGCAAAAGCTGAAAGGGACCTACTGGATTCTGGAACCTGAGCTCTCACCCCCGTGCCGGCCTACTGGGGGAGGGCGTCACCCAACAGCCCCCATCTGTTGTTATTCCACATCCAGTTGTTTTCTGGTGACCCAAATCCCTTCCTCGGAGGAACTATTTTGGCCATAGAATCTCAGGCTTCAGACCGAGTTTACTCAAAAGTGCTGCTCCCACCTCTGGGTTCCTCTAGACTATTCTCCTCCACCTGATCTGTTTCCATGGAAACTGCTGGGCTCCTGCATCCCTTTTATCCTTCTTCCTGGGAAGCAAGGCCAGCTTTCTGGTACCCGGATAGCCAGGCCTGACCATCATAAAGACCAAAGAAGCCATACCTGGAAGAAATATTTCCAGGCAGAGAGAAGAACCAGATCGGGCTTCTGGTTTTCTCTTTGATGGGCTCCAAACTAACACCAGGTGCTCTGAGGAGCCCTGCCAATTATCTGGGCCCAGTGGGTGCTGGCTGCAAGGTTGTCATCTGTTCTCCAGCCTCTCACCACCTCACCGTCAGCAGACCTCCCTCCCTCCGGAAAGCGACTCTGGGGTCTGAAGCAGAGGGCAAGTCGGGCAAGCCTTCTTGCCAATCCTTGGCATTGGGTTGCAGCCCTCGAGGTGCAGCTGGCGGGCTAGGGGAGCAAAAAGGAGGACGGTACGCAATATTCCCCTTCTGGGGAGGGGGGGCCAGCCATCAGCTTGAACTCATGGGCATCCTGGAAACAGTGGCCATGGCATCACTCTTGGCCACAGAGAGGCTCCCTATGGCCAGGATCTCAGAAGCACTCTGCACACGCTGGCGCTGGCGGGGCGGGAGGAGAGGAGGAACTCCTGTCACCTTTCTGGTCCCCGTGGGCTGGAGGAGCTGCTGCTGCTGCTCTCTGGGGAGTCAGGGGGTCCAGCACAGCGGAATGAAGGTTTTCCCAGAGCAGTTTTCAGCTCTACCCTGACTTCCTTCAACACCAAAGGCTGACCAGCAGGTATCCGGCTTCTGCTCTGCCCTTAAACTCGGTGCACCTTTCTGAGGAGGCACAGCCACCTCCAAAGACTGCAGAGAAGAGGAATGGGGTACAACCCTTCTAGGCACAGGACAGGACAGTGTGGGCCTTCAGACCACTCTAAGTCAGAAACAGCACCGCTTCTGTCTTCACATGGGGTCAAGACTCCAGAATTCTGCTCCAGGACTGGCTGGGCTTGTCAGAGTCCCCTGACTGCAGGCACTCGTCCGTGACCTGAAAGGGCCTTTTGGAGCCCCCCCCACAACAAAACATGTTTCAGAACAGCCACAAATGCTGCGCTCCGCAAAGGCTAAGACTCCCTCCACGCTCCACTCCACAGCCTTCGCTTTGTAGAGCCCATGGCCTTGGTTGGAAGTGAGGGGGACAGGCTTAGTGAGTCCCTCAGACAGGAGGTGTCTGGCTTCTGTGGAGCAGCTTTACAAGTGGGGTACTTGGCCCTTTTCAGAACAACAAAAATTCATCCTAACATCCTATGTTAATATAATAACTACCTTTTAAACAAACACATACATACCACTGCCAGGATGCTTGCTAGCTAACTTTTTGACTACATTATTTTTGGTCCTTACACTGATTTTGTGTGACCAATATTACTTTTATCACCTCTATTTTTTCCTAAGGGTTAAAGAGGTTAAAGAGCCTGCTCATGGCCTCACAACTACTAAGTGGGTTTTGAACCGGCAGCTTTCTGACCCCTGAACAAAGCTGGTAACTCCTCAACACGACTGCTTCTGCAGTACCTGGCTTGGGGACAAGGGACAAAAGGACTTGCTTGGGCTTCACAGCCCTCTGTGTCTGAGATGGGCCCAGGGATGGGCCTCCCAGAAAGATTCCAATCATGCCTCTAAAATGAATGATGCAAGGTTGTTCCAACGCAGAGGTGGAGGTCACTGTGGTCACACTGCAGTCATACCCAAGACCTCCCCCGATCAAGGCAACACCTGCCCCAACCCCGACACCCAAGCCCTATCTCAGCTTGTCTGGAAAGTAGGAAGCAAGGAGCTCTACTCGCTCCTCATCACCGGGAAAACCAAAGCAGCCAGGTGGTACTGGCTTTGGTCCTTAGAGAACCAGGGATGAGCTCTCTGGCCCCACAGATCTGGGCCAGGGGAGGAGCAGGAGGGGAGATGGAGGAGCCCAAATGACAGTGTCAGAGCTGGAAGGGGCTGAGGTGGCCCCCGCGGGCTCTGCAGCACTGTGGTGAAGAGCTTCCCCTCCGCCTCCCTCTGGGGCTGGCCCCTTCGGGAGCCATTCGCTACCCCAGGAGAGGGATGCTGGCCAAGGAAGATCTCGCCAAGCTAATCACTGCTGATCTCTGGCTCCATGAAGGGCAGCGGGAACATCAATTCATTTACACCTCACAACAATTCTAAAGGTGAATACTCGCATTCCCATTTTGCAGAAGAGAAAATTTGAGACGCAGCTGGGTTATGTAACTTGCCCAAGGTCACCCGGCTTATTCTGGGATTCAGACCCGAGCACCCAGATTCCAGAGTGTCCCCGCTAAACCACGGAGCCATCCTGCCGCCCCAGAGAGCGGACAGGCCGCCAGGCAGCAGTGTTGGTGAATTTCCCAGCCGGGGACTCTGGCACAAGGGGGAGGGGGAAGCCTTCGGTCCTCAAAAGCTGGCCCTTGAGGACTCCTCTCCCTCGCGTGTTCCTGCAAGAAACTCTACACACATTTGCTTGGAGCAAAATCAAGTGCTTTGGGAACCTGCCCTCTGTTCTGCCCCGCGAGGCCGGCTCTGGCTTGTCCCCGCCTCTGAGGGGCCACCTTCCCCCCTCGGCCCCTGCAACCTTCTTTTGCCTCTGGCTTACCTCCTTCCCTCCAGCTCTCCTTTCGGCAGGCAGTTGGGCTAACGCTCATTAGCACGTGTTAATGAGCCTCAACTCACTTCCCGGCGCTCAGCAGGCGAGGGAAGAAGCGGGGGCTGCTCCAGGGGTACCGGGCGCGGCCGGGCTGCGGGGCGCCGGCTGCTGGGCCGAGCGGGGAGAGCGCCGGGTCCTGGGGTCGGGCGGCGGCCGCAGCAGCTACCCCTGCTTGCTCTGAGACCCGCACGCACGGAACCTTCCCGGGTCAGCAGGGGCCGTTCCCCGCGCGCCCCCAGGCGGACTCCCCCGACGTCCTAGTGGGTGCAGCCCAGACCTGCCCGGGGGGGGCGGCCCTCACCTCCCCACCTCCGGGAGCCCGTCCAGGGGCAGGCGGGCAGGCGGGCAACCGGTCCCGGGGGGCGGAGGGGAGGACGGCGGCCTCTGACCCCCCCGGGCATCCCCATCCCCAGCCGCCCCATCGAAGCCTTGAGAACGCTTGGCTCATCCCGGGGCCCGGGCGGGAGCTGGGCTCAAGTCCTAGCTGGGCCCCCTCGGCGGGGCGAGTCACGTGGCCGTTGGAAGGCTCCAGGCTCCTCATCCAGTGGTCCCCGTTCTTCTGCTGCGGAGGGTCGCACGAGGCCTCGAACACGGCGAGGCGCGGGTGCCGAGGACCCGCAAGCTTCTCGTGGGATCGTGGGCGGCGGCTGCGCTCCGGAGGCAGAGGGGCGCCCGAGGGGTGTCTGCGCCCACGGGCGCGCCCCCCGCCCCCCGCCCCCCGCGCCCCCCATCCCCCGCCTCCCCCCGCCCCCCGCGCCCCCCCCCGCCCCCCGCGCCCCGGCGGATCCCCTGAGCGCGCGCGCCCCCTGCCGGCAGCCGGGCGCGGCCGCAGCCCCGGAGCGTATATAAGGGCGGCGGGGCGCGCAGGACGGCCGAGTGCGGAGCCGAGCCGCGGGGACGACGCCGCGCTCCCGAGGTCGCCGAGCCGCTCGCCATGGCCAGCCCGCAGCCACAGCCGCCCTACCTGCACCTGGCCGAGCTGACGGCGTCCCAGTTCCTGGAAATCTGGAAGCACTTTGACGCAGACGGTCAGTACCTGTCAACTTCTGAGCCCGTCGGCCCGGGGCCGCGGCGGGGAGGGGGCGGGGAGGGCGCGGCGCGGGGGTCCCTCTGCCCCGGGCGCTGTTGCGCCCCCAGCCTGCCGAGGTCGCGGCCGGGAGCGGGGGAGGCGCCCGGCTGCTCGGCTGACAACTGCCAGCAACTTTACTCCTCCGACACAGACAGACGGCGGAGAGCCCACCGGCTCTGGCAGCCTCATTCCGGGCGAGGGGAGCCCCCCCCCCACCCCCCGGGCGGGCCGGGCCGGCCAGGCTCCCCACCCTGCCCCTGCCTTCCCATCTCTCCGCCTTTCTCTTAAGGTAATGGCCTGCCTTCAGCTGCTGCAGCCACAGGTCTCAAAAGCCCACTTGCTTCTTTCTTGGGGTTACCCTTCTAATACCGGCTCAGCCCCCCTTCACTGTCCTGGAGGTTGGGGCCAGCTGGGGGATACTGAAGGGAAAGCCTTGGCGTCGCCAGACGTACTGGCCGGGGGTGGGAGTGGAGAGGGACGTCGGGGCCCTGAACACTCCTTGGGCTTCCTTTGTCCATTTCCCATCCTCCCTGGACAAATGGGTCCCCTATAGAGCAGCAGTGGGTGTGGTGGGGCAGGGTTGGGGGACCATCCGAATCTGACCTATTCCCTCCTGGTGATAGTCCTGGGTGCTTTTGGTGACACCATCTCTGGATGGGGGGCGGGACGCAATCTTAAATGCCTACTGAGACACTGACTCACCCAAAAATCAAGGGCTGGACTGAATGACCTTAGGACGCATCTCTCAGTGCTGGTATTCCAAGAGCCTATGATGGTCTGACTGAGGGATAAAGAGCCCCCCCCCCCCCGCCTCTTTAGGAGCTTCTGATATCACTAAAGATGTTTTCTCCACCCCTCCAAAAAAATTAAGTGATCTAATTCCCTTCTCTGAGGTCCTGGCTGGGATGGGCACCCAAAATGTTATGACATCTCAGATCACTGGCAGGGCGGTGGTGTCGGGTGTTTATCCTGGGACTGACAGGGGTGGGGGGGATGGGAACCAGAGGAAGGATCAGTGGCGGCTCACTTAAATCCTTCCCTCTGCCTTCCTGCACCTGCAGGGCTAAGCAGAGGCCCTCTGCCCAGAGGGCTTGGAGAGGCAAGGGTTAATGTCCAGTAAAGTTAATGAGTAAAGTTTTGCTCCCTTGGAGCCAACTGAGCTTGAGAGCCAGGCGGAGGACTAGGCCCAGCTGGGGCCGTGATCTGCCTGCGAATTACCGAAGGAGGTGGATAGATTGTTAAATCTGTAAAATGGGGCCAAGGAGGGGTGTACTTTCAATCCCCAGCTGGTGCCATAAAACTGCCTCGGTGAAAAGGGCTGTAAGGTGCAGCCTCTTGGTACCCGGAGGACGTGCACATTCCCTAAGGATGCATCTGCCAGTTTATCTGCACCAGAGACTGGCATGATTCAAGGAAAGTTACCAAGTGGCCAAGGTTATACTACCGGCCTCCTGCCAGATGAGTCAGCTCTAATAAACGGAGGACTCCGTAGCTTTACCCCTGGCCTCGTGGGGACAACCAATAGCACTCCCAATAATCCTGCAAATCCTTACATTTATCTGAGACCTCATACTGTTCAAAACACCATCACACCTTCTGGAGTCCTGGTGAGGCTGCTGGGCAGGCCGTGGTGTCTTTTGTGCAGATGAGGAAACAGGCACGAGGGGTGAGTTCTCAGAGGCTGGTTCTGGGCCAGTGTTCGTCCCCAGGTTTGGGGTCAGACTTTTAGGTTGGGGGAAGGGTTTTCCCATGATGATAGGTACCAGTTCCCCCCCACTTGCCCACAGAAGAGCCTCCACCACTCCCAGCCTCGGAGGGGATGAGCCTTTCCCCTAACCTCAGAAAGGGGTTCTTGTCTTGGCTGGAGCAAGGAAAGCTAAGTTAGCACTAGATGCAAGAGCCCCCCAAAGACCCCCAAAGCCATTGTGCCTCTGGCTCCCTCCTGCTTTGATGTGAAATGGGAGCCGAATGCCTGCTCCCTGATTCCTCTTCCACACACCCCGTCACCCTCTCTGGTCACTGCCTCAGGGAGGCCCCCAGGAGGAGCCACAGACCTCAGAGAGAAAGAAGACAAAGGGGCTTACAATGCCAGAGATGGCACAGAAGCGATTCAGGAAAATGAGGATACGGCCAAATTGGAATTCCACTGAAGGACCGAGAACTAGGCTGTGGACTGCCTTGCTGTGTACCTACCCTGCCCAACCCCTCCTGCATTCCTAGAGGCGGCTGGGGTGCCCATCCCAATCCCCTGAGGCGCTCCCTGCCCTATCTGGGCCTTCCCCTCACCAACTCTGGCTTCTGTTTTCATCTTGGGGTTTTTTCCTAGTATGAAGTCCCTGTGCCACTTACAAACTTAATGAGCTCTGGGACGACTTTCCCTTGCAGCCCACCAAGTCCCTGGAGCCCAGTTAGGCGTAGCCCCCAGGGGACAGAACCACTGACCCAATCCTCCTGGACCCTCTAGGAAACAAAGACAAGGCGACCTTAGGAGAAGCTGGATGCCAGACAGTGGAGATGGGGTAGGGGGGCCCTGACCCTAACTCAGCCCATTCCTCACCCAGAGAAAGAGTCATCCGGGTGACTTTGCCTTAAGAGTTAGATTCTTTTCACAATCATCATCACTCTTGTGCAGAAAGGAAGGAGTGGGTGTTTGGACAGAGAAAAACTGGGACTCAAAAAGGCAAAGTTCTTTCCACAAGATCACATGGCAAGGGGGGGGGGGCAAGAAATCCTATCTCCTAGTACCCTGCACCATCCCTGGACTCTTCCTTGGCAGTCACTGAGGTCATGCATTTGGGAGGGTTTGGGTGTCATCTCTCAAAGGCAGAGGTAGGGAAGACCGTAGCCAAGCCCACGCTATGACCTACATACCACCTCCATGCTCTGAGTGACCCTTACATGACCCTATGTGTCTGAGTCCGCTGTCCAGGTGTTGCCCGGTCACCGCTTTGCCAGGAATGTCCTCCCTCTGCAGGATCCAAGCAGTGAGGGATGCCCAGCGCAGAGCTCACACTGTCCTGTCTAGGTGGATCTGACCAGACGGGCTCCCAGGCTCCTGTTCTGCCAATGACCAGTAGGAATTTCCATGGAGAGCCAAGGTGTGGCTCAAGAGGGAACAGCCTTTAGGAGCCACTGCAATCACAGAGATAAGAGGGGTTCACTCCCAGAGGCCAGGGACATCCTGGGTCTAAGCAGGGGATGTCACTCATCCCCAGAATCTACCTGACATAGAAACACTCTCATGTGTACAAAAAGGTTATATGAACCGGGGCGTCTACTACCGAGTTCTTTGGAATACCGGAGATTTGAAGGGAAAGGTGCTTCACCAGGGAGCAGAAAAATGAATTGTGCCATTCTCTACGGGGGAATATTATGCAGCCAAGCAGAGTGAGGTGGAGCATTTCCACCGATGTGCCCAAATGCCCGAGCTGTACTATTAGGATTTTTTTTTTTTAATGGTAGCAGGACATGGTTACCGCATGAACCCATTTTCATTATTCACGAAACGCATACGCTAGAAGATACTTGAAACATGTTAGCAGGGAATGGAGAATTCTCTACTCTCTCTACAGAGTGGAGGAGGTAAAATTAAAAGGCATTTGCTTTTATGAAGTTGATTTCTGTAGTGTTTGAAAATTTTATAAGAGCTTCTGTTTCTTGTGTGAATCTGCAAAACAGTAACGAGGTAAAAAGAGATACATCTCCAGGTGTGCGAATCTGCCCAGACTCTTCGGGGCGTTTGCCTGCCTCCGGGTGGCCCTGGTGACGCAGGGAGGGAGCCCAGGCCCTACCTGTGGGGACCTCAAGACCTTTGCAAGTTAGACCCTCCTCTGTCCTCCTACACCCCATGGTGAGCACAGAGGCTCCGGGACCAGGGACTGGGAGGAAGCTAAGCCACAGGGCCCGTCCAAGGTGGCGAGGGGCCTGAGCAGCTTGCCCTGGGATCCCGAGGGAAGGCTCTTGGAAGAGTAAAGAGGACTTGCCAGACAGGGTGACACTCTCCGGGATAGATGAAGTAGTTACACAAACACTAGAACATTTCCAGCGCAGTGGGACGGTGCTGTTCCTACGATGATTAGAGGACTCGTTAAAACGATCACTTCCAGGCCCAAGAAAGTCAGAGGGGTCTGGCGCAGGGAGCGGAGATCGAGCTGTCTTTACACGCTGTCGCCGAGTCCCCGTGGGGTCTGTGTGTCTCATCTGGGACAGCAGGGCATGGATTTGGGGTTCCTGATGGCAGGATGTGGGCTTCTTTGGGAGCTCCCCCTGTCCCACCTGGGGTAAGCCCTAGGATTCAGTCCCCCACCCTGTTTGACCCCTAAACCCCCGCACCCTTTGCTCACAGTGCCCTTGCTCTATGCATCTGCAGCCAGTGGTGGCGGTGGCCCTGCGCCGGTGGCCCTGCAGCCTGCCCCTGGGGGCTGATTGCACCAGCCCGGGAGCCACGGTGTCTGCGAGGAGCTGGGCTCCCCCGGGAGGCAGCCCCAGGACGAGTTCTCACAAACAAGAGGCTCGAGCCGCCTCCCAGGGCAGCCAGCAGCCCAGCTCCCAGCTCGGCTGGCCTCTTCCCCCCTGGGCCTCGGTGGCTGTCCTGGCCGAAGGGGAAAGCTCTTCCCACACCTGGGGAGCCAGAATTATGTGATGGGGAACCACACCTGGGGAGCAGGGTTGAGGCTTCTCGAAAACACCACCTCTCCTGGCAGCTGTGCTGGTAGCTGGTCTGGCCCATGGCGTCCCAGGCCCCTGTTTGCCCAGCGGGGCCCATCGGGGCCTCTGACCTCGCTGGGCCCCCCGGCTCCGCCTTGGCCCTCTGCTGTCCACCCTGACCCGCCTCTGGCCTCCGCATGCCTGGGAATCGGCCGGCATTGGGCTACCAGAGGTCCTCAGGTTCGGAGGACCCAGCCCAGCTCCAGAACCACTGTTCCAGAAGCTGCACAGCCCCGGAACTCAGATTAAGAGTTGTGTCTGAACATTCATCCGGTAGCTGTTTGCACTGTGTTTTTTCACCCCTGGAAGCCACTGGGAGAGTTGTGTGCAGGAGCGTGTGTGCACGTGTGTGTGCTCATATGACTGACAGGCCACACAAATGTAGGTGTGGGCAGGGGTCGTCCCTGGGATGAACAGGGAACCAGGCTGTTGACTGTAACTAATCTCTTTCCCCCTCGAACTCCCCCTCTCCTCACCTGTGTGCTTACCTGGCCGAGCCCTGAAGACCAGGTGGGCCGGGGAGTGGGACGCTCCTCGTAAACAGTGCATACCCTGGAATGTAGTATTAATACCAGGGCGGAATCTGAGGAAGCCAAGTTCTTGCCCCAGAGGGTGGTGTCTGGCTGTCCCAGAGGGTGCTCAGGCCTGTGGGGCCTGAGGGCTATTTGCCTTTCCATAAATTTGAACTCCAGACAGACAACCAAGTGGCTTGGTCTCATGAACACTTTCTTAAGGAGGAAATCTGAAACTTAGCAACTCCTGTCCTTGAGTCCTCTAACCTGTGCGTCTCAGAGAAACAGACTGGTGAGTGCTACTGCGGCTAGGCCAGTAGTTCTCGAACTTGGGCATGTGGGAGGGCCTGTGAAAAACAGATTCCTGGGTCTCACTCCCTGCGCTCCTGCCTCTCCTGCCTCGGGAGATCTTAGGTAGGGTCTGGGAGTCTGCGTTTCTAACAAGCTCCTGGATAATTCCAGCGCTGCTGCTCCACAGACCCACTTGGAACAGCCAGCACTTCTACTCCAGGCCTGCTAAATTAGACTCTCCACTTTAATAAGATCCCCAGGTAATTCCTGCTCACCTTAACATTTGAGACTCACCGTAAAGCAGTCCTTAACCCTGGCTACACATTAGAATCACCCAGAGAGCTTTGAAAGCATGCCCAGGAGAAGTCCCCACCTCGGCCGTCAATTAAATAAGAAGCTCGAGAGGCGGGGCCCAGGCAATGTTTTTTTTTTTTTTTATTTGTGATAGTCACAGAGAGAGAGAGAGAATGAGGCAGAGACACAGGCAGAGGGAGAAGCAGGCTCCATGCACCGGGAGCCCGACGTGGGATTCGATCCCGGGTCTCCAGGATCGCGCCCTGGGCCAAAGGCAGGCGCCAAACCACTGCGCCACCCAGGGATCCCGGCAATATTGTTTTAAAAGCTTCCCAGGTGACTCTGGGTACGGCCTGGGCTGCGAACCAGGAGTATACTCTTTGAGGTGAAGAGTTTACAGCCATGGACTGGTTTAGAGGGCAGAGTATAAAAGCGATGCTTTCCATTCATGTGAGATTTTACACTTTCCAGAATGCTCTTCTCAACATTACCTCGTGTGGCTCTCACAACAGCTCTATAAAGTAGAAAGGGCATGCATAGGTATACTCGTTTTAGAGATCAAGGAATTGAGGCTCACAGATGCTGACTTGCTCGACGTCACATGGACAGTCACAGAGCTGGTGGCGGAATTACACCTCTTACTCCTACCTGTCCAGCTCTTAGAAAATCTGTACACACAAACCTCAGTGAGAAACAAGTAGCCCTCTTTCCAACGTGGAGCACAGCAGCCTTTCTTTGGTCAAGGCTTTCCAGGTGTCTGTAATCAGCTTAATTGTAAAGAAGTGTCTCTTTTTAAGATTTTATTTGTTTATCTGAGCGGGAGCGTAGGACGAGTGGAGGTGGGGAGGAGCAGACGGAGAGAGAAGCAGACTCCCTGCGGGCATGGAGCCTGGATAAGGGGCTCGATCTCAGGACCCCGGAATCATGCTGTGAGCCGAAGGCAGACGCTTAACTGACTGAGCCACCAAGGTGCCCCCCAAGAAGTCTTGTCTCAGTTTAAAGTGGGAGAAACTGAGGCATGGTGGTGGTGAGGCATGGTAGCAAGAGGCCAGTAAGAAAAGATGCAGGGTCCCTGACTCCCACCCCGCCCCCTCTTCCTAATGTTCACGAGATGTGGCTTGTTAGGAAGGTAAGGAGTGGCAGTTGCTATGGCAACCACATTGTTATCAATGCCCATCCACATGAGGTTTGCTTGGTGGCCAGTCACCCCACGCCCTGATAAGAGGGTCATAGAGAAAGCAATCCGTTTGTCTAGTGCTGAAGTCGGCCTTGGGAGGATGTAGGTCAACCCATCCTCCACCCCGGACCGGGGAGAGCAGCTGCCGCCTGGGTGATGGATGGGGGCTGCTCTGAGGGGGACCAAGTAGCAAAGACCTTTACCCCCCAGTGATGGAGGACACCCCTCCCGGGCCGCACAGCCCCTGCTTCCCTAACCGACCCCTGCTCCTCTCCCTCTGCCGTCCGCTGGTAGATCCTGGCAATTCTTGTTTGACAGCCTCGCCCCACTAGACCATTGAATGCTCCTGGGAATAAGCCCACATCTAGAACATGTCTAGAGCTCCCTGAGCACCGGGCACAAAGTGGAACTGTTGTTTACTTCCAACAATCTAGGCTTGTTGATTTGAGCCACCGTTTGTCCCTTTGTTGGGGATACAGAGGGGAAGCGGTAGGGGGATTCCTAGCAGGGTGCAAGGGGCTGGCCAGCCTCTGGGACCCTCCTGCTGCCAGGCTGTGCCAAGTGCATTTGGGGAGGGGATTTCTTTCTATTGTGGCACCCTCCTAGGCTCTGGTTATATACCTCTCTTTCTCCTTCTCCACCTGATAGCTGGGGCTTCTCAGGCCTTCCCTGCCCACCACCTACCCCATCAAGTAACCCTGGCCGTCCCTCTCTGTTCTGTTACATCATTTTTCCTCTCCCTTGCTGTCTGTCTGCCCCTGCCCCATCCCCACCCAATAAGATCATAAGCCCCATCCTGGCAGACCTTGTCTCGCTCACTTTTACACCCCTGGTGCCTAGCGTACAGCAGGCACAAAGTGGATGCTCAATAAATGTTGAATGAATGAATGAATGAATGAACGAATGAATGAAACCTAGATCAGGAATTAGGATACTCCAGTTCTGGTCCTGCCTTGCTGTGTGTTCTGGAACAGATTGCTTACGTTCTCTGTGCCTCAGATTTCTTTGTCACAAGAAGAGGCTGCAGCACTGCCATACTGTGATCCTGTGTGTGGCAGGATTGCAGCAGCTTGGAAGACAGGAGCTCAATCTCCTGCATTTTCCTATCCCCACTGTGCAACCTACACAGGGCCCTCCACGTAGTGAGGCCTCACATTATCTGCTGAAGCAAAGAAAGGAGCGAATGTGCTCTGGAAAATTAATCTGTGAGGCGTTACTGCCGTTCACAAGCATCCGTGCGCTCCTGCTGGGCAAGACGCTGGCTGATTGTCTGGTTCTGGAGGTCATTAGACCACCTTAAACCTTTCTAGAACAAGAATAAACAAATACATTTATTCTTCGTAAGCTTCAGAGAAACCCCGAGGAGAAGGTGGGTCCCATACTTCTGTGCTTGTCTTCTTCCCGTTCACACTGCTCCAAGGGACGTGGCTCGGTGCCGGCCTCACCTGCTTCGGCCTCCCTCTGCACCCCAGAGCCTCCCAGCCTGCAGCCAGCAGCCCAAGGCCAAGGTGTCCCCCAGGCTGGGCAGTTGGCAGAAACACGAGCCGCGGTGGGAATGACCGCTGGCATCCTGGAGGCGCAGTAGGGGCCAGCACACGCCACGCGTTATTGTTCCACGGAGTCTTCGCTGCTGACCGCATGAGGAAGGCACCGTCATTATCCCTGTTTTATAGGTGAGGAAACAGATCACCGTCATTATCCCTGTTTTATAGGTGAGGAAACAGATCCCAAGCGAACCAGCGAGTGATAGAGGCAGGAGAAGAACTGGGTGCGGGCGCCTCTGCAGAAGTGTCAGCAACCCGCCCCGCCTCCCCTAGAGCAGGTGCCCAGCCAGCAGACTAGTGGCAAGCAGGACCCACGCTGGTGGCGGGGGGTGCCCGACAGAGCTCAGTGGGCACTCCCTCAAACCCATCCTCCCAGATCATTGCAGGGAGTGACGAGAAGAGAAAAATTAGTTGTTCTTTCAGCCCAGAGGCATCATCCACTAGACTGCCTTTTGCCTAGAAAGCCCTTGGCTCTTCCGGACACCCCCTCTCCAGCGGGCCTCACAGGCCAGGAGACACACGCTCGTGCAATTTCACCAAGAACGATGACCACTCTAGGCCTGGGGAAAAAGGGAGCTCAAGTCTCCTTTCCCCACTCCCGAGATACAATCACATCTTTTCTCTGCAGACAAAAATACATCATTTATCTCAACGGGATTCTCTCCACGCAATGTTTAGTGCGGCAGCTTCTCCACTAGGGGGCGCCTCTAGGGTTAGTTATTGGGAATCGAAATTCTCAGGGGATGAGGTGGGGGGAGGGTGAGAAGAGCCCCCAGTCACCCCATCCCACTCCCAAAGGCCAAGTTAAATACTCCTTTTTCATTTTCTTTAAGATTTTATTTATTTACTCATGAGAGACACAGAGAGAGAGGCAGAAACAGAGGGAGAAGCAGGCTCTGTGCAAGGAACCCGATGTGGGACTCAAGATCCCAGGATCACGCCCTGAGCTGAAGGCAGATGCTTAACCGCTGAGCCACCCGGCATCCCTCCTTTTTTTCATTTTGTTTGTTTTGTTGGTAATCCCATTGGCCCTTGAGGAAAGCTACCGATTGACTATTCTCTCTAGGAACTTTGCTCCATTGTTGTACATCAGATTTGAAACTTGACTTGAGGCCAGTGGCTTCCAAACTTCCTGCACATTGAAATCACCTGGGGAGCTTTTAAAAAAAGACCATGATGTTTCCTTCACACCCCAACCCAATTACATCAGCATGTCTAGGGGGGTGGGAGCCAGACATCCATATATGTTTTTTTTAAGATCCTAGGAGATTCCAATTTGGGGGAGTGTGGAGAGCACTGCCTTTGGCCTGACTTGCCGCCCACAGATGCCTCCTCGCAATCACAGCAGAGACGAGTGACCTTAGCCAGGGACTCAACTCACCCAGGCTCTAGGCCATCTGGGTTCAAGACTTGACAACCTTAAAGGTCTCTCACCACTTATGTGATCTTAAAAGTCAGGCACTGACCTTGAGGCCTGGTCCTGGTAACTGCAGTGTTCACTCGGATTTGACCCATTTCCAATGACAGGTTCTGGTCATTGAACTAGAATAGCAACATTTGCAGTCCACGCATAATGGGTGGCTTCATAGGCTTTACACACAAAATCCCACTTAATTGTAGTAACTCATTTTGCAGCTGACATGGGTTAAATGACGTTCCCAAAGTCACACGGGGAACAGGCTTTGACTCCATTCACAGACCCCACAGCCTCCCTCCCCATTACCAGCAGCCATCGCCTCCCCTACATAGAATCCCCGGGGCTGACTCTCTCGGGTGCCCCCATCCCGAAGGATAGATGCCCTTTCTCTTCCCTTCTGGGTTAGTGTCCCAGAGCTGTTGTAACAAATGCCACAGACTGGGTGGCTTAAAACAACGGAATTTTTTTTCTCTTACAGTTCTGGAAACTGGAATTCCAAAATTAAAGTGTCAGCGGCCTGGCTTCCTTGTGGAGGCTCTCAGGGACAATCCTTCTGTGGCTCTCTCCTAGTTCCTGGTGGCTGCCACCAATCCGTGGTGTTCCTCAGCTTGGAGCTACATCACTCCAGTCTTTGTCTTTCCATAGTCTTCCTTCCCTGTGTGTCTCCCTGTGTCTTCACATGGCTTTCTTAAAAGGACACAAGTCGGGGCCCCTCGGTGGCTCAGTGGTTGAGCTGCTGCCTTTGGCTCAGGTCATGATCCTGGGGTCCTGGGATCAAGTCCCGGTTCGGGCTCCCCACAGGGAGCCTGCTTCTCCCTCTGCCTATGTCTCTGCCTCTCTCTCTCTCTCTCTCTCTGTTTCTCATGAATAAATAAAACTAAAAAAAATAAAATAAAATACACAAGTCATTGGCCTAGGGCCTACCCTAATCTAGTATGGCTTGTCTTAACTCATTCCCCTGTTTCCAAGCAAGGTCCCATTCTGAGGTTCTGGGTGGACATGGGTTTGGCAGGGAGCAGAGGGGACCCTTTTCAATTCCATAGACCCTCCCACTCCAGAGACCCAAATTCTGTCTGGGACCTTATTCACCCCTGTAACCAGGCCTGCCACTTGCCAACAAACCCGGATGCTGATAACCTGTTGTCCCCGTTGGATCCTAGGTCCTGGGGCTTGCCCAGCCAGTTACAGACAGTTCCCGGCTTGTTCCACTTCTACCAGCTTGGCCCAGATGCTGGTCCCAGTGTTCTCTGGCTACTGAATGTATACCCCAAAGACACATGGTTGTTCTTGCAACTGCACAGTTGAGAAGACTCTGAGAGCAGGACCCCCATCCCTAACACCACACAGTCCGAGGCTAACCCAGACACCTGCTGGTTAGCCAATGAGAAGTCCTCCCTGAAGCTGCGCCTTCCCCATCCCCCTACCCCCCATCAGTCTTACTATTTAGCTCCAAGGTCAATTGCTTTTTTTCTTTGCTTTCTTCACAGGAAATGGATATATTGAAGGTAAAGAGCTAGAAAACTTTTTCCAAGAGCTGGAGAAGGCAAGAAAAGGCTCTGGCATGGTAAGCCCAGTACTCTTTCCCATTGTTTGATTTTTCTATCATCCTGGTCATGGCTTTGGTCAGCGTTGTCTGTCCCAAGTTATGCATTGCATAAGCCAGCCTGACACCTCTGGTCCTTTGACCTTCCAAGTTTTTATTTTATTTGTAAGGATTTTTTTTAATTGGAATAATCCCTTAAAAAGAAAACTTGGGTGTCTAGGATTGAGGGGTATTCATGAAAGGATACCAGGGGTTCCTGGGCTCCCCCACCCCACCAACTGCGAATCTTTGTATATGTGCATATGAAAGATTTTTTTCCCCTAAGGAATAGTCCAGAGCCTAGCTAAGATTCTCAGGGGGATCATGACTCGATTAGATACCTCAGGGGTTTCAAGTGTCTTTATTCTGGACCAGAGTTTCTTAGCCTTGGACTATTGACAGGGCTGGATAATTCTTCATTGTGGGGGGCATGTAAGATGCTTAGCAGCATCACTGGTTCTCCCCATGAGATGCCAGTAGCATCCCCTCCAAGTTGTGACAATGAAAAATGTCTCAAGAAATTACCAAATGTCTCTGGTGTGGGACACAGAATGATCCCCACCAGAGAACCACTGTTCTAGACCAACAGTCTGGAATCCTCAGCAAGGAGCTAGAGAAGAGGATTGCTCCAAACCAGCATCTGAACCAGATAGTACTGACTGGCCTCGCTCGTGGAGGTGTCCAACTGCCTTTCTTAGCCTGCCTGCAGCGACTCCAAATCACGTCCCAGCCCCTTAATGGCAGGGTCACTGTGGGGCCTGTAGTCACAACCTGGCGCTCTTAATTCACTAAAGTCCTCTTTAGAGGACTGTCTGAAATACCGAAAAGCTAAGGTAATCGGAGCTAGTTTATTGTGATTCCTACGTCTGGTTCTCAGATACACACAGACTCATTACCTCCCCCCAGCTCCCGCTGGTCCTTTGGGGGTCTCCCCTCTCTCCCCTGCTGCGTGTCTGTTGGTCAATCTGCTGCTTCTTAAGAAATCTTCATGGGGCAGTTTGGGAGATGAGTCACAAATCCACCAGTGAACTCCCGGCCCGGAGCTCCACGGACTGCCCCAGCAAGGAGGAGGTCCAGCCACGGGCTTAGGCGATGGGGGTGATTCATGAGTTTGTTTATCAACTGTTCCCTCATCACTCCTCATTACTAGGATAATGAAGCCTGGATCACTGAAAACACAGGCTTCAAGACTGATTCTGGGATCATGAGGTAGGCGGAGGAATGTGTTTTTATGAAGTGCTTCTAGTCTGAAATCTTAGTCATCCCTTCCTCAGATGGCACCATGGGTGTTTCTCAAGGCTGTCAACAAAAATCTCAACTGACACCATCCAGGACTGGTGTTCAGTGCAGCTGTCATATGGTAGAAGGAATATGGCCTTAGAAGCAGGCGCCACAAGTTGCAATTCTAGGTACGCCGGCCGGTGACCTCAGAAGACGCTTCACCTCAGCCTGCATTTGTGTGTAAAATGGACAGGCTACTCACGTCACGGAGGCTGTTGTTAAAGCTAAACTGGATGACCTCGCTTGTGATAAGAGCCTAGGGACATTCTGTGCATAGTTGTAAATGTAAGGCAATAAATACTGATGAATAAATAGTGGCAAATTGAAACCAGTTCCCAGGTAGAAAGCAATAGAAGGGATACAGAAAAGACTGTCTTCTGAAGAATTGGTAGTTTCCCGGGCCCAACCAAGGACGTGCACAACCCACCCAGAAGTCATCAGAGAAGCCAAGAAGAGGCACCAGCTGCTCCAGTAGACTCGCCATTGGTGAGGGAGGAGGAGGAGCTCATTCATGCATATAGTGATTCAGCAGCACCCAAAACAGGCTAAGATTTAACAATCTCAGAGAGCCTTAGATTTAAGGTAGGCAATGATGCGCTAAAGGAGCGTGTCAAGTTCTCTGCCTTGGTAGTAGTCACAATAATCTAGTGGATAATTTAAATTACCTCTCAGCTATTGGAAGACTGTCTCCTCACATTCCTCCTGGCATAAAATCAGAGTGAAAAATACGGATTGCCTTTAGACCTGAGAGAAGAAAATACGCAATTTATGTTGGTTTGGTGCAGTGCTAGTACCTACTGGGGTGTCCTGGAATAAGTGGGTTGTATTAGAAGCTGCCTTGGTAGACTGCTGGGGCCTCAGTTCTCACATCTGAGTGATGGGAGTAAGTCCTCGCCCTTCTGATTGAGCTGTGGTTTAATCCCATCTCAAAGGCAGTGGGGCAAATTTAATTACACAAATTACATGGTACAGGTGAACCATCCTCATGTGACTGAGCCTCAAAGGAGAGATCACTTGGATTTGAGGGACCCTGGAAGAGAAGAGTGCAGCCCTGACCACTCAGAGCATTGACCCAGCCTGAACAGATTTGGGGTGCAAAATGAATCGCACTACTGCCACACCAAGCGGGTGGGAGATCCATGGTTCACGTGGGGCCCAGCAGCACAGTCAGCCTCCTTTGTCTTTCCCCAGATGTCAAAGAGTGACAATTTTGGGGAGAAGATGAAGGAGTTCATGCAGAAGTATGACAAGAACTCAGATGGCAAAATCGAGATGGCCGAGGTGAGTCCTACTATCCTAGCTAAGAGCTACACGGGAGGGGCCATCCATCACCTCTGCCACACACAAGTATTCTTCTAGTCTTCTAAATGAGGGGGTGGTCTGGAAACCCCCACCCCACCTCTAGCACTTAGGCTGACCAACAAGAACAGGTGGGACTTTTTCTGTGTCTCACAAGGAAGGAAGCAACAAACATTGGCCTAAGACAGGGCTGGAGACCTTAAATGCTCTCAGGGTGCCAACAACTATTGCATATGTGTGATGAGCCCAGCTAAAGACAGAAAGGAGCAGAGCAACGAGAGAACAAGAGAGTTCATGCCCCACCTAAAGGCATCCAAAGGCAACATTCTTAATTAATTGATTTTTAGGTACACAATTTATATATAGAGCATGTATCATTTATATGTAATATATATACACACATTTATATTTGAATAAATGCATATCGTTAAAACATAAATTGAAGCATATTAAAAATTTTAAGAATTTATTTGAGCAAAAATTGATTCAAATGGGGCAGCACCAAACCAAAAATGGTTAGGAACACTCCACCAACTGTAGCTGGGGAAAGACTCTTATAGAGAAGAGGTGGGAGCAGAGCAAGGAAATTATTTGATTGGCTATTTGACATTATTTGATAGCTTAAGTGGTTGCATTATTTGGGAAAGCCTCATTGGCTGTTTTGACTGTTTCAGTTCGGGTTTGCTCACATAGGCTCCTAAGGCATTAAGGCCACCTCAGTTTAATGGCTTCCTTGTTTGACTAAACAATTTATGCATACACACGTACACACGTTCATACATGCACAATACATATGCATGTGTGCGCCAGCCTAACCACACACCTCTGGCCACCAGCTTGTCGTGTAGTCTAGGGGTCAAGAATAATGGAAGCAGCACACCAATGAGGGCATAGCTCCTCCCAGGTGACTGGGTGGGATGCTGCCTTCAGTCAGTCCCCCAGAAGCAGAGACTGAGGCAGAGATTCAAGTAGATGGGATGCATTGAGAAAGAACTCTCAATACCAGGAAAGAGCGCAGCAGGAAAAGGCAGAGGAAGGAGCCAAGGAAGGATGTGGTCTCAGCTGGAGCCTGGTCTTGGCCTGATCTCACCGGGAGCTCCGGAGTGTGGATTGTGCCACACTTGGTCTGACCTCGGGCAAGGGGTGGGGTGGTCCTTTGCACTCCCATTTCAGTCATTGCATACAGGCTGCCCCCTCTAGGTGGGGGAGTTGGGGAGGAGGGCTGGAGCAACAGTGGTTTGGTGGAAGGCAGCTGTGCTGCAGGGGGCAGCTAGTGGCCTTTAGTGGTCATCCTTCACTGCATGAGGGATGGCCCACCAGCCTAGCTAAAGGGGATCTAGGAAGGGCCCCAAGAGCATAGATGCCTACGCTGCAAGTCTCAGAAAATCCTGACTCAAATGGGCTTAGCCCAGGGGTTACCAGACTTTTTTCTGTAAAGATCCAGATTATGGTAAATGTTTTAGGGCCTGTGGGCCATACAGTCCTTGTCCCAATTCTTTCAACTCTGCCACTGTGGCACCAAAGCAGCCATAGACAATATGCAAATGAATGGGCATGGCCATGTTCCAAGACAAGTTCATTTACAGAAACAGGCATTGGGCCAGATTTGGCTCCTGTGCCATTTTTTACCTACTCCTGCCTTAAACTAGAAGAGGCTCCCAATGAGAAAAGCCATGGGATGGGTTGGCTCCAGATGAAAGAAGCCAGGTCCTCGGCCCTGCTTCTCTGCAGTCCTCTGCTCCCAAAACAGCTTCACCCTCGGGCTGGTAGCAAGATGGCTGGATGGCATCACATCCAGATACAACCATGTCCAGATCCATCTCTTTTCCCCACTCCTAGGAGCATGGAACCTTTCCCAGGAGGACTTTTCGCAGACCTCCCCTCACATCTCATTGGCCAGGTCTTGGTCACATGGCTCCTCATAAACCAATCATTGGCAAGGGAAGCAGGGTTCCCCCATTTAGTTGACTCAGACCCAGGAGGATTTGCCTGTGACCCAAGGAAGCTGAGAGCAAAACAAGTAGGGGACAGCCAGCAGCATTTGCTAAACAAGAGTCTTTTTGCATTTTCTAAAAACCAGATTTGCTGAGGTATAATTCACATGCAATAAATTGCATCGATTGGAAGTGCAAAGTTCTGTGAGTTTAGACAGTTGTGTACAGCCATGTAATTATCACTGCAATCAAGATGCAGCACTCCTATCACCATTAAAAATCCCAGGCAGCCACTAATCTCAGATTAGTTTGCATTTTTTAAGAATTTTATATAGACGGAATAATCTATTAAGTATTCTTTTGAGACTGGATACATGCGTTTTATTTTAAGATTTTATTTATTTGAGAGAGAGAACACATGAGGGAGGAAAAACAGCAGGGGGAGATAGAAGGAGAAGTAGGCTCCCCGCTGAGCACGGAGCTGGACGTGGGGCTCATCCCAGGACCCTGGGATCATGACCTGAGCCGAAGGCAGATGTGTAACATGTTTAACCAACAGAGCCACCCGGTGCCCCTGGATACTTGTATTTTAAAGTGGCACCACCTTCTGTCCCTCCAGCTGCTCATCCCCTAAGATGTGGGGTGACCCAGATGCACTTCTCCGAACATCCTTCCTCCCTTGTGAAGGGCTATTCTGGGGGAAAAAGCAAATTGCGAATCCCCCACTGCCTTGCCGCTGGCCATTTACCATCCTCCCTCCAGGAAAGTCTCCTCTGCTCCCTGGGAAGGCCCTCTGTAATGTCTGTCGCTCTCTGGCCCCCACAGCTGGCGCAGATCCTGCCAACCGAGGAGAACTTCCTTCTGTGCTTCAGGCAGCACGTGGGCTCCAGCACCGAGTTTATGGAGGTGAGGCCAAGGCGCTGCCTTTCTCCCGTGTTCAGAGCCAGGCCCACCCAAATGCCCGGGAATGGTCCCCTGGGAGATGCTAACCACCCCCCCACACCCGAACGCCTCCCCCTTAGAGCTCCACTACTCAGAGTGTGGTCCATGAACCAGCAGCATCAGCATCGCCATCTACTGAGTGCTTGTGAGAAATGCAGAGTCCCTGACCCACTGAATCAGAATCTAGATTCCAAAAAGATCCCCCAAATGACATGAGCGCGTCAAAGTGTGCAGAATATGGTGAGAAGTAAGTCTGGGCAAGTACACTTGGGAAATTCCATGTACACACTTATCTCCCCTTTGAAAATTGGTCATAGACATTTGTATCCTGGGGTCTCTGAGAAATCCTGCAGTGAAGAGACCTGCTTCACATCATTTGGCTTCAAGATGTCACATACTTTGTTCTCAATAACATTAGTGTCCCTTGAAGTCAAGCTTCCAAGGAGCATGCATTTATGTATCGTTCCAAAGCTGGAAGAAGACCCAGGGGGAATTCTATTTGCAGTATCTTCCGGTTCTGATTCTTCACTGTGGTCTGGACTGCAGTGCCCCCCTTTAAAAGAGATCTTTGCAACAGAAATGCTTTGAAATCCCCATGTGAAATAAAACATCCGAACTCATGTGGGGTTTTTTTTTAAGTAATATTCAACCACTAGATTGAACCATGTGAAATTGCTGATCTTTGACCATTTTTGATTTGCAAAGATTGGTTATCCCAAATGGTTCCACCAAGTACACGACTAATCCTGATACCCAGCAAACTACCAATTATTTCTTGGTATTTTTCCGGATGCAGCACCCTAGTCATTCAATATACGTGTCCCTCGGAGTGAAACTCAACCCATACCCCCCGCACTTTGCCTGCTATAATGCTGACTGGCTTTCAACTTGACTTGAGTTGCCATTCCCCGTGTTAAATCCACTCCCAGACACCGGTAATCCCCTCTCCGTGATTTACTGCCTAAAACTAATGGCGAGTTAGCCCAGAAACCCACTGGCATGGAGTTCCCCACGTGGGTAGCAAGTTGGTTAGAAATAACCGAGTCTCTGGGCAGAGAAGTCAGTTTTTAGGTGGCAGCTTGCCTAAGCATCAGATATGGATTGAATTTTATGGCACTTTAAAGGATTTTCTCCAGTTTTTTCAAGATGGGAAGATTCCATAAGCTGGTAAATGACATTCTGACATTCTTAGCCCTCCTCTAGTGTGTCTGGGGGAAAGTCTGCAACTACTTGTCAGAGTGCAAAAGGGAGCATTATGCCTGATGGCTCCCTCCCTGACTGGGAGGCAGCGAAAGCTTGGCCACTATTCCACCTCTGATCTGGAAAACGGGGATAACAGTAGTTTGCAGGGGAGCAGAATTGCTTAAAGAGAAGCAAAAAAAAAAAAAAAAAAATACAACCTTTCTCTGTCTCTGTCCCCTTCTCTCAAAGTCATTAGAGGTTTCTCTGTGTCATTGACATGATTCTATATTTTTATCTGTCTTTATCCTTTAATCCACAGTATAACTGCTGAACCAACACCCCCACCAAGTTTCTCGGGACCCACTATCCCACAGCACACACACACACACACACACACACACACACACACACCCCGATTGTCCATTTGTTCCATTTTTATCAGCTGGAAACATGAATTGGTCCCTCTGCTGCCCTGAAAAGCTAGTGCGGTCAGAAAGCTCCATCCCACTGCTGAGCACAACATTGTAATTTCTAATTTTAGTGACGCCTCAGGATTTCTTTGAGATTTCACAAAACCCAGGTCCCTTGAACTCTTTTCCTTGAATGGGAAGAGAATGGCCCACTGAAGGCCGAGCACAAAGTGCTGGTGGGCAGAGAAGTGAGCGGGAGAGTGTGGGGGCGGGGGTGGGGCGGAGAGGGAGGAGGTCAGCCAGCTGGGAGGATCTCTCCAGAAAAAAAGCAAAAACCAAAGTGATGCTTTGCCCTGAGTGGGGACTCGGGCCCCTTTGGGTTGCCCTCCTTTTAGGCAACTTAGTGAGTATCTGCCTTTTTTCCCTGTCAGGACTCAGATGAACTAATTTTTTTTAAGATTTTATTTATTTATTTATGAAAGACACAGAGAAGCAAAGACATAGGCAGAGGGAGAAGCAGGCTCCTGCAGGGGGAGCTCAGTGTGGGACTCAATCCCAGGACCCCGAGATCATAGCCTGAGCCAAAGGCAGACACTCAACCACTGAGCCACCCTGGTGTCCCAGATGAACTAAATTCTAATGCACTAAGTATATGCAGGTGGCTGGTGAAGTCGTATCTGTAAACCTGCGCATATTAGTACTTTCTCAAGGGCAGGCTTTCTGGGCCTGGGAAGAAATATTTTGATGGAACCAAAGCATTTTTTCCCCCCCAGAGAAAAGATGGTCCCCTAATCAAATACCACCTATCCAAATTGTCTGTGGTATAAGTCTACCCTTTCGTTGGGATTTGCTCACATCTTAAAACTTTTTTAAGAATCAGGATTAAAAAAAATACTATTAAATTTCCTGAGCCACCACTATACCAGGAGAACTACACAGTCTTGTCTGCTGATGTGGAAAAAAGATTCTGGGATCTCTAAAAACTCACACTCCTGACAACAAAAGGGAGACATGAAATGGCGAGGGGAGGGGAGGCAGGGGATCCAAATTTGGTAAAATAATTAATGCCTGCTGATTCTCAGTAAACCAGGTGTCACTGGTGTCCACTGCGCAGTTTGAGCTGGGGAAGAAGAGACAAAAAGTCAAGGGGCGAATACTTGAAAGAAAATCTAAGAAATATGACCAGGAACCTACAGAGATCAAAGATTTGGGGAAGTGGAGTTCTCTAGACTGAGCACAGATGGGGTGGGTACCTTAAAACAAAACAAAATGGAGAAAGGAATGCTTTTGGCCTTGAGATAGTCTGAGCAAGCTGACTACACTCCCAGCTCTGCTCCCCCTCAGACGTGGGTGCTGTGTGCACCATGACTGGAGGGATGGAGGAAGGAATACAGTGAAGAGTAACCAAAGCCTGTTTCTGCCCCTTCCAGAAGGTTCTGACCCTTGCTCCCTCACCCCAAGAATGAGAAGCTTCCAGAGCAGTAAAAGAACACGCTATATGCCCACAGCAAAATCGGGTCCACTGGACCCTAGATCTAGAAGTTGCTTGGTTAGCACCTCAGAAAACCATAACCCTATCCAGAAAAAGAAGAGAAAAGAAAACCATAACCCTAGTTACAAAACAACCCAAAAAGAGACCCCGGCTTGTAGCCAGTTGGGGTGGAGAGACATTGTCCCAGCAGGTTTTTTCCTTCTCTATGTGACCTTGGCCAAGACACTTCCCTTCGTTTCTTCATGTGACACAGAAGCGATGGAGCTAGACCATCTCCATGTCCCAATCCCTCTGTAATATTCTTGAACATCAAGACCCAGTCTGGTCCACTAAAGGAAATAGGAAGGAAGCTCAGACATGTTGGCAGGTCTTTGCAAACAGGTTGGCATTCCCCTTGCAGGCTTGGCGAAAGTACGACACCGACAGAAGTGGCTACATTGAAGCCAACGAGCTCAAGGTAGGATGGGCCTTGGGGACGGCACGGAAGGCACAGAGAATGGGACTGAGGCCCGGGGGCTGGTAGGTTTAAGGAACCCGGGGAGCGGGGAGGCGTTGGATGAGGAACCAGGGTTGGTAGGCTGCTTGGGAATACTTAAGCCTGGCTCGGAAACGGGGACGTGTTCAGGACGGCCGGGTGAATTGGTAACGTGGAACTGTAGGGCCACCATGGAGCTGGGCCAAACTATACTCGTTTGCAAATGAGTGTCCAGGACAGGCACCTTCGTGGCAGTTCCAGCAGGCTGGCCTCCCGGCTTGCCCCCCTACCCCTCCATTCCTCTGCAACTAGTGACCCCCAGGCCCTGTGTCCTGGGCTCTCTGAGGGGGTGAAGTTGCATCCAGGAGGTAGCTCCAGGCCTTCGTGGCCATTCTGCAAGCATTAGGGATTAGCACATTATGAGGGATGTCGACCATCCAGGTGGGAGACCTCAGAAAACAAGCTGACTAGTGACTGATGGAGAAGGAATGGGGGCGCCGGCTGAGTCAGGAGCTCTGAGGAGACCTTTTGTATTCTAGGGATTTCTGTCTGACCTGCTGAAGAAGGCAAACCGGCCATACGATGAACCCAAACTCCAGGAATACACCCAAACCATAGTGAGTGGGCTGAAGGGCCCCTCCCCGCTGCAGACGCACAGGACAGGGGGCGCCAAGCCAGTGGGATTCTGGGTTTGCAGCGTCTTTTGTTGGCTGAGTCTTCAGACCCCGGTGAAGTGACTCCCAGTGGCAACTGGCAGCAGAGATGCCGGTCCCTGGCCCCACACACCCTGTCTGAGGTCCTCGCTGAGCTAGTGTGAGACTGGGAGCATCTGTTTCCATGACAACCTCCAGAGCTCTGGGAGAGGATGGGCTTGGAGAGGGTGGGCCTTGGGTGCTGGCCTGCTGTGCTTCTGGGGCCCCGAGAAGGGGAGAGAGGAGCGGGGACCAGTTTAGACCATGCTGGCCTCTGGCCCCCGGGTGACCTCGGAGGAGGCAGGAACACACCCACCATCTCCCCTTCTCTCCAACGAGGGGATGGCAGGTCAGGGCCACATGAGGGGTCAGAGCCAATCACCCAGCACCTCTGTCTGTCCCCAACAGCTGCGGATGTTCGACTTGAACGGGGATGGCAAACTGGGCCTCTCGGAGATGTCCCGGTAAGTGCCCGACCTCACCCCTGGGGTCACTCTTCCCGGGACCTCTGCAGACCACTCCGTGCCACCCTCCCTGGCTCTAAGACCAGTCAGTGGGGAAAGTGACAGGGTATCATGAAGCTCAAGACCAAGCTAGAGTGAAGGCACCTCAGTGTGTCCGTGTCCCTCCTTGTAGAACTTGCCACTAATTCCTAATGCCCAGAGACTGCTTCTAGAACTATGGGCGCCGCTTCCACCCCCAACCCCCCTCCCACCCCTGCGTACCGTTGTTCTTGCCTCTGCCCTGTCTCCTAAGCTCTGCTCTAACACTTTCTTTCCAGACTCTTGCCTGTACAGGAAAACTTCCTGCTTAAATTTCAGGTAAAAGAGCCACTCTGCTTTCCTTCCCTTCCCTCATCCCCATGCACAGCACCCTGCCACCCTCCTGTCCGCCCTCCAGCACACACATGCACATTCACATACATGCACACGTGCACACACCCAGACACACTCGCTCACACACATGCACACATGCAGACACATAATGCTGGTTCATTTGTATATACATACAGACGTGCAGACACATACGCTCGCTCACTTGTGCACACATGCACATGCAGACACGTGCTCGCTCACACATGCCACGTGTGCACACACATGCACAAACTCGTACTCATTCGTGTACACACTTGCACGTGCACACACACACACACACACACTCTGCTGGGCTTCTGCTTCTCTCTTTAATACCTCGGGCCTTACAGGGCATGAAGCTGACCTCAGAGGAGTTCAACGCGATTTTCACATTTTACGACAAGGTAAGAGGGAGGACAGCATGGGATGGAAAAGCAGGGGTCACGTCAGCAGGGGAGCCCCCAGGCCCAGGTGGCTCCACTTCGTTCAGAGTCAGGAGGTGCTCAGTACTGCGCCCTCCGAGCCAGGTCATAATGTTGCACTGGAGCCAAGTGCTTTGCTAGGACGTTGGGAGGGAGAGGCCCTCCTTACCGCCCATCACCCCTCCTTCGCTTGCCCCCAGCTGTGTGGCTCCAGTAGCCTTCCTCATAACTAAAGGGTGGGGGTAAACTATAAATAAGCCCCTGTGCCTGTCCTGACATCTTAGGGAGTTAGCTAAACGCTTCCTGAACCCCACTTATATTTTCAGTGCAAATGAAAAACCTCAGACGTAAATTTGCCCTCAAGTGTCCTGTTCCTGCCTTGGCTGGTAAAGTCAGCAGTTAGGTGTTATTTTGACACAGTGCGGTGTGAACGCCTTTGCGCAGCAGGAAGGGAGGTCAGGCTGCAAGCTCCCTGGGATGAGCTGGGGGAACTAGGAGGCAAGCTGGGGAGAGGGTGGGGGCCGTGAGTACTAGAGCTCTGCGCTGCCTCTGCTCCCCCACCAGGACGGGAGTGGCTATATTGATGAGAATGAGCTGGATGCCCTTCTGAAGGATCTGTATGAGAAAAACAAGAAGGTAAGCAGCTGAGAAGCCTGGGCAGGTGGTCCTTGGGCAGGAGACAGGCTCCTGAGGGGCGGGGGGGGGCGGGGAATGTGGGCTGCATTTTGCTCTCCTCTCATCACCCGTTACTAGGCAATGGCAGCTTGGGGGCTGTCACTTTTTGTTGCTGGTTGGATGCTTGGGTGATTGGTTTATGTTTCTTTTCACTGTAGTAAAATACACGTAACCCAAAGTTTACCATCTTAACCATTTTTAAGTGTATCCTTCAGCAGTATTAATACATCCACATTGTTGTGCAGCCATCACCAGCACCACGTCCAGAACTTTCTGCCCCGTGCAAAACTAGAACTCTGCACCCATTAAACAACCCCTCTCCATTTCCCCCCTTCCCCAGCCCCTTGCCCCCACCATTCGACTTTGTCTCTGATTTGACTGCTCCGGGTACCTCACAGAAATGGGATCATCCAAGACTTGTCCTTCTGTGACTGGCTTACCTCCCGGAGCATAATGTCCTCTGGGTTCATCCATGTTGTAGACGTGTCGGCATTTCCTTCCTTTTTAAGGCTAATATTCCAGTGTTTGCATTCACCACTTTTTTATCTGTTCATCCATCAACAGCTACTTGGGGTGTTTCCACCTGTTGGCTCTTTTGAGTGAATCTCTGATGAGGCACCGGCAGCCTGTCTGGCGAGGTTCAGGCAGGGTCGGCCACGCTGCCATCAAAGACAACTTTTTCCACCAGGAGAGATATGGGAAAGAGGGGGCCGGGTGGAGGTGAAGGGATTCCAGATTGATTAAATGCAGAGTCCAGAGGTGAGCAAGAGGCTGAGAGGAGCCACGGAAACATTTGTTCCCCTCAAAGCAAAGGCGGAGGGCTAAACTATTACTTTGCTTGGTGGCGTCGCTTCCAGGACAGACAGCAGGTGGCAGTGGGCTCATCCTGGGTCCCAGGGTCAGACGGTGGCAGGGGGGACCGCGAGCCGGCAGCTGTCTTTGCAGCCACCTTCCCTCACCTCCTGGAAAATGCCTTTTTCTGAGCAAACGGGTTTGCTGTTTTAATTAGATGATGAACACTCCATGAGTCCTTGTGTTGCCTAACCGCCTTGGCTGCCAGGCAAGAGCTAAATTTACTGCTCCGTTTCAGGGGGAAAAATTCACTGCAGCCTCTGAGTCTGTCTCCCCTTCTAGCTGCTTTCTGACTGTTTCTTCTTTGTCCTGAATATCATTCTTCATTTCTATAATCCTACATTAATTTTGTTACCTACCTACAAGTGGCTTTTGAAAGAGGCAGAGAATAAATTATAAGGGAGCACGTACTTCTTAGGAAGAAGGACATCTTCACAAGGAATTTGAACTCGGCAGATTCTTTCCTGGCCCCAAATTCTAGGAGAAAATTATTTATGCACCCTTATGAGTCCAAGAGATATTGGGCATCCTAATGGAAATTATCTTTAACTCTAATTATATTAATGAGGCATAATTATTCTCCATATGGCCCTGTTCTACACCTGAGGCTGATCAACTCTGAAGGCAAGCATTAAATCTAGAGTGACCTGAATTTTCTGCTCATTGCCTCGCTGGGCTTTTTTTTTTTTTTTTTTTTTTTTTAAGATTTTATTTCTTTGAGAGAGGGGATCCCTGGGTGGCTCAAAAGTTTAGTGCCTGCCTTCGGCCCGGGGCCTGATCCTGGAGTCCCGGGACTGAGTCCTGCATCGGACTCCCTGCATGGAGCCTGCTTCTCCCTCTGCCGGTGTCTCTGCCTCTCTCTCTCTGTCTCTCATGAATAAAATATTTTAAAAGAAAAATTGAGAGATAGAGCACAAGCAGGACAGAGGGACAAGAAGAGGGACAAGCACACTCTCTGCTGAGCGGGGAGCCCAATGACATGGGACTGGGTCCCAGGACCCTGAGATCATGACCAGAGCAGAAGGCAGATGCTTAATGGACTGAGCCACCCAGGTGCCCCTGGGCTCTTTCTTAATTACCACAAAACACAAGTCCTGTGGCCAGTTTCACTCCAGATGTGAAAACAAAAACAGGTGTTGGGGTTACGAACTCCAACTCTGAAGGTTAGAGAAGGAACTACAGCTGTTTACCTGGGAGTCTTCCACCTGTACAAAGCTCAACATGTGGCACCTGGGGATGGAGAACATGATCAGGAGCCACAGGACCATAGCAGCAGCTCCTGTGCTGGGAAGAGAGAGGCCACTTTTTTGTGAATCCACACGGCAGATGCACATTCCATTTGAATGGTGCCAAGTCTGTGATCCAGATTCTGAGCAGATTCATGTTTGAGGGACAGTCTGGTGAGATCCAACCTCAGTATTTCTCACCACTCCTGAGGCAACTGCAGCCCACCAACTCCTTCCCCAGCTTCGAGCAGAACTTCTAGACGTAGAAAGTGAGCTGCCCTCTCCCTTCTTGCTGCTAAGATTCTTGATGCCACATTGAATCACTGGCGAGGGGCAGTTTCAAGCTCCAGGTTAATATATGGGGTCCCTCCCTTAGCTCCTAATTTGAATGGTAGGTAGTATTATGGACTAGGTGTTATGTCCAGGGACTTCACTTTAGGGAAGATGTTTCCCAAAGCTAGAGATGCTTGTAGAGTGCCTTTGAGGTGGGTGGTGGCACAAAACCAGCAGTCAGTCAAACAACACAATAAAAGGCTGACCCTTGAGCACAAAAAAGGAGGTGCCTGAGGACAGGTGAACCAGATAAATAGACTTCGGGACTCAGGAGACTAAGGATATTTGTGGCTGTAGACTTGGTCTAGTCCTTTAGCAAATACCACAGTCTTTTTACGTCACTTTTCTCATTAGCTGAATGGGGGAAAAAGACCATCAGCCTGAAAGGGGAGGTACTAAAAAAAAATTGCCAACATTTTCAAGACAGGTAGAGAGGAGGGAAGGGGTGGAAGAGGGAGAGTGTGTGAGCGAGGGAGAGAGGAAGAAAGGGAGAGAAAAAGTGTAAATGGTTGATACCTTTACTATATTTCACACCTGTTGCTTATTTTATCCAGATCAATTCTTGTAAAGCATGCATTCAACACAAGGCATATTAGGTATTGACACTGTTTAATGTTGGCCTCCGTTGTACATGAGACAACGGCCACGTATGTCTGTGGGTCACCTGTCTTCGTGGCCCCTGAAGTAGGCAGGTTGAGCTCTGCTGCTGGAGGAGGCAGGAGTTAGAATTCTTGCTGACATGGGTGGGGTTTAGGGAAGTATGGTCTGTGGGGCCTGCTGACACCACCAGGGAGCTCCCGGGCTGCAGGGACCCGCGCTGAGTACCAGAGGCCCAGGGAGGCGGGGACTCGTATCAAGTCCCCAGTCCCGCAGAGAGAGTGACCGCCGTCAGGAGAGCAGCCGATTTTGGAGGGCATGGTAGTTGTCAGGGGCCTCGCTAGGCGGGATTCCCCGTCATCCCTCACTAACCATCCTAACACCTCGGTGAGGCCCCGCTGTGCCTGTGCCCATCGCACAGATGAGGCAGCTGAGACTCAGAAACGTTGGATACTTGCCCCAAAGCAATGCAGCCAGGATGACAGAAAGGGAGGCTTAAGGCAGGGCTCTCGGACTCCAAAGCCCACGTTTGCAGGGATGGGATTGGAGGAAGGTCCTGGCGGGTGGGCTTGTGAATGAGTGGATGGGCCGCCCCGGGGGAGCCATCCCGAGAGGGGCTCTGACGCCCTCCCTGTGTCTCCCAGGAAATGAATATCCAGCAGCTCACCAGCTACAGAAAGAGCGTCATGTCCTTGGCTGAGGCCGGGAAGCTCTACCGCAAGGACCTGGAGATCGTCCTCTGCAGCGAGCCCCCCATGTAAAGGGGGCCGGGGGGCGGCTCCCGCACCTCCCCCCCACCCCGCCCCTGCTGCCCTGCCCCGGCCCCGGAGCCCCTGAGCGCCCCTCCCCGCCCCTGCAGCCTGCGCACCCCGCACCCCGGCCTGCCGAGCAGGAGAGGAGAGACGGAGGGCGGCGGCCCAGGCCTGCGGGCGCCCCCTGCGCCGAGGGACCCCCGCCGGGCGGGGCGGGGCGGGGCGGGGCGGGGCGGGGCGGGCTTCCCCCTTGGCTGATGCATGAGCTCGTCCGCTGTAAGTTCGGCTTCTCCGCCCACGGGAGCGGACCCTTGCTCCCGCCCCCGCCAGCACCCGCCCGCGCCCCCAGGTCCCCACCACCTGGTAACGGCGCAGCTGTCGTCTGAGTCCCCGTTCCCGTCCTCGCTCCGCGTGCTCCCTTCCTCTGTGGGTTCCTCGTCTCCTTGTTTACCAAAGAGTTTACAGACAATAAAGTGGAAACGTCCCGCGTGGAAGCTCACCCAGTTCCGGTCGGGTGGGGTGCTTCCCTCTGCAGTCAGCAGCCCTTCTTGACAAGGAGAGGGCCTGTTCTACTGGGTGGGGGGAGGCACTGGGTCCACCCAGCTGGGGGGTAACCACAAAAAGCGGGGACTAGGGCTTCCGCTCGCCATCCACGCGTCTCTTCATCAACCTGTCCCTTTGCTCCATGTTCCTTTCTACATCTCTGAGGTTATGACAGCAGCCATCAGTTCACGGAAAGCTAAGCGCCAGGTATTGTGCTAAACGGTTGACCAGAGGTCTCGCTCACTCCCTGCGGGGAGGTGGTGTGACCACCTCCACTGTACAGACAAGGAAACTCCAGATTGAAGAGGTTAAGGAGCCCCACATCTCGTGGCCAGTGTGAGGCACAACTAAGGTACGGATCCCACAGATGGGATCTACAGATTGGGTCCACACTCTCTCCAGTAGGGACACCACTGGGTGTGACAACAGCGGTACCAGGTGATGTCCTCCAAGAATAGGGCACCTCCACCAGTTCTGGACCACCACAAGTTTGACCTCTTCTCTTCAAAATGTAATTTACCTCACCACTCACCAGATGCCCCATGGCAGAGGGCCAGCCTGGCCCATGGGTCCATAGAGCTGAGATCCTAGAATAATTTTTTTTTAAATCATTCACTGTCTACAGGATGCATTTTGACATCACATCATTTTAATGCCACAGCCATTCTATGTAATAGATTCCATTTTCAGATGAAGAACCTCCTCTAGGAGGTGCATCCTCACTATAGCCCGTAAACTAAACTGTAGCCCCCTGCACCCTATCACCCCATAGCTCCTCCCCAGCAGTAATTCCACCACCACCACCACGAGTGGCACCATGAGCATGTGACCCAGTATGTGTTCCAGCTGCTCCCCCAGCCAGAGTGGATGTCCCCAAGGGTGCCAAACTTGCCCTTTACAGGTCCTGCCCACACCTGCACAACCCACAAACCTGGGGGCACCGTTCCTTCCTGCTTCTCCACCCAGGGACCCAAAACTCCCCAGTATTATGAGCCCCCAAAGATGTCAGGACATAGCCAATATGTTATCTTAACTGGCAGAGGGGAATTAAGGTCACTAATCAGCTGACTTTAGGAAGATCACCCCAGTGCTGGAAATATTCACAAGGGTCCTTAGATGGAAAAGAGGGAGGCAGATGTCAAAGTGAGGCACTGTAAGAGGCACTGCTGGCTTTCAGGATGGAAGCAGGAGGCATCCAGAAACTAGGAAGAGAGTGAGAACAGATTCTCCCTTAGAGCCTGCAGAAGCCCACGAAGGCTTGACTTTAGCCCATTTTGGACTTCGGACCCCCAGCGCTGTAAGATAATACATCTGTGTTGCTCTAAGG
Source organism: Canis lupus dingo (assembly GCF_003254725.2). Classification (NCBI taxonomy): domain Eukaryota; kingdom Metazoa; phylum Chordata; class Mammalia; order Carnivora; family Canidae; genus Canis; species Canis lupus. The sequence continues at coordinate 77,360,511 of NC_064247.1, forward strand.
AAACAAGTGTGTGATAACTGGTGACAGCAGCAATAAGAAACGATATCCAGGCAAAGACACAGGCCACCTACACATTAGTATCTGTGTTCCCATCCCATTATGAAATGTTGGTAAGATTGTATCTCCCTGTTTTCGTGTGGGTTAACCCTAGTTGCACACACACTCAGCATACTGCCTGCCACCAGAGTGTCACTAAATGACAGCTGTGGGATCTGATCTACTGTGGTTGCTAGGGTCAGAATGGCAAAGGCTTCCTCTACTTCTAGCTGGGAGTTCTGTGGCTGCCTCAGGACTCACAGGGACTCAGAGGGTTCCCAATCTGGGAAGTCCTACTCACCTTTCAGAGAAGGTGCCCACCTGGCACACTGCCTCCTCCTTCCAGGCTGTGAGTCCTCCGAACCTGGCAGATACCTCAAGGGGACAACTTTGCCCAGGCCCAGGGGATGACCTGCACACACTAACCCCCTGGCAGAGGCAGGGAAGACACTGAAAAGTGTATATGAATGGCTAACACACACATAAAAGACTAACATCATTGGGGCACCCAGGTGGCTCAGTCGGTTAAGAGTCCAACTCTTGATCCCAGCTCAGGTCTTGATCTCAGGGTCATGAGTTCAAGCTCCATGCTGGGTATGAAGCCCACTTAAAAACAAAAACACACAAAAGATTACATCATTAGCCATTAGGAAAGTGCAAATTAAAACCACAATGAGATACCATTATACACCAGTAGAAACTGAGCATCATTTTTAAATGCTTTATTCGTTTCCAAAAGCAGAGTCTACTAAATTGTGTGGATTACAGGGAGCCGAGGAAGAGAAAAAGGCTTCCCCATAAAACCAAAAATAGAGCCACAAAACACTACCAGTAGTTTAAGCAAATAAACTACCACAAATAAACTAATACACTATTCACCACAATAAAATCCCCACATCATTTCATGCAGTCGTGTGTAACTGGTTCTTGTTCCACTGGATCTTGGATTAGCAGTCTGTTTTCATGAGGCTGTCTTGCTTCTGGAATGAAGAGTCCTGGAAATCCTGACATGGCCCACAGGGACAGTCTGAGAGTTGCTCAAGTGATGTCTGCTCAGAAGCCTTGCACGCAAGAGTATATTCTTTAAAGACTGGATAGTTCAAAGTGCCTGGTACAGTCGTTTTTCATGAGGCTGTAAGACTGTCCTTTGTCACTGAAACACAAACTGCAGCCTGCAACTTTAGAGCAGAGCCTTGGGGAAGCATTAAACAAAAACATCTGTAAGATGACAAAACCTGCATAGTAGCTGTGGTTCATCCAGGACTCTCACCAATATTGCCAGAATGGGGGAGAGGAAAGGTCTCCATCTGGGGACAGTACAGAACTATTTCCTAAGACTTTAGATGAGTGTTTCTCCTGAGGTTTGTAAAAACATAGGTGCAGTGAGGGCACTGACAAATCTCCAGGGACTTCCCAATCAACACACACACACTCTTTCTAAAATACTTACATTAACCTTTCAAGCATATAAGCTTAACTTCAGGAAGACAGAATGTGTCCTCTGATCTGACAACTCCTCTTGTGCACATCTTACAACAATAACACATCAAACCTAATTATTTCTAGCAGCTCTCTTGTAATAAGAAGCAAAAAACAAATCTTTGTGATGTTCCAGGGCTCCCCTGGGACATCTCAAAGATCACCGTAGGTATAAAAGACATCCTAAAAAGTTCCCTTTTGTTTTTTTTCCCCCTCTATCTATTAAATTATTTGGGAAGGCAGAAATCTCAAGGGTTGTCAGATGAGACATGGACACTTGTTTAACATTGATGTGCCTGAGAAACCACCCTTGGTGACTCAGGTAATGAAGTGCCAACGTTTAAAAGTAAACAGACCCGAGAATCTCAGGAGCCATCCATCCACATAAACACTTGCACGCAGTGTTCACAGCAGCATTATTCATAATAGCCGAAGAGTGGAAGCAATTCTAATGTCCATCAACGATGGGTAAGCAAAACACAGTATATCCACACAATGGGATTATTAGTCACCCATAAAATGCAATGAAGTACTGACACGTGCTACAAATGGGTGAACCTCAGAAACGTGATGCTAAGTAAAAGAGGCCAGACCAAAAAAGGCCACATTTTGTGTGACTCCATGTATTGAATGGCCATGAGAGGCAAATTCTTCGAGACTGAAGGTAATGGTTGCCAGGGGATGGGGGCAGGGGTTACATAAGGGGGAGTGACCACTCATGGGCACAGGGTGTCATTTTGAAATTAGGAACTGGGGATTAATTAGGGCCTCAACAATTAGGAATTCATAAATTAGGAATTAATTCTATCTGGAATTAGGCAGAATTGGATAGAGGTAGGGATGGTTGCACAACCTAGTAATATACTAAAAACCATTGACCCATAGGTGAATATCATCTTCATATTCTTTAAAAAAAAAAAAGCCTATGCAGGCATGGATTATAAAATAAGTAAAATAGGGACACCTGGGTGGCTCAGCGGTTGAGTGTCTGCCTTTAGCTCAGGGTGTGATCCCGGGATCTAGTCCCACATCAGGCTCCCTGCGTGGAGCCTGCTTCTCCCTCTGCCTGTGTCACTGCCTCTCTCTCTATGTCTCTCATGAATAAATAAAATCTTTTACAAAAATAAGTAAAGCAAACAGGAAATGCCCATTTATATACATATATACATGTGGCACATTCATAAGTGATGAGTTTTTACTAGGTTTTAAAATCACCTATTCTAGGACATGACAAATTCAACAAAAAACACCAGAAAGTCTTCTGGTAAGAAGACTTCTGCTATCTAGAAGAGCCTTCCACAAGGAGGCAAGCCCATTAAACCTGAGGAAACTCTGCTAAAATACAATATATATCATAGCTTCTCTTCAGATGCAGGTTTTATAAAGCAATATACATAAAATTCACTTTCCAAACTTTATACCGTTCCTACTGACCTTTTGCATTCTGGAACAAATGGACACTTTACTACAGGGCAAAGAGGGTCCGCAGGGTCAAAACTATTTTCATAATAATGCTAAAATATTATTCACCTTGACTTGCAATATGTTCACCACTGCTATTTGCAAATGAATCAATAAGTATTGGTAAATGTTTCGATTTGTAATGTGCCAAGTATCGATAGTTTTAACCCACATAAACAAAAGCTCTTTGGGTAATCTCAATAGGCCTTAGGAATGTAGAGGGGGAAACTGCATCTTAAAACACAGTGCTGAGAAAGAAAACAGAATTAAGAAATAGTATAATACCATGTAAGTGAATTAAAAGTGCCTATAACAAGAAAGCAATGATGTTTTGTTAGAGCATTAAAAAAAAAAAAAAAGACACCCATCGAGCATTCCAGAATGATTGTGTCTGTGGGAGGAGGAGGAATGGCCATGGGAAATCTTATCGAAAGGGATTACACCACCAAGAGAGGGACCTCACATACACCGTTGATAATGATGCCAGGAACTGAAGAGTGAACTTAACACTCATCCTGTGCACGGGGGTCCCCACGCCCCCCACTCAAGAGAATAAAGTACCCAGGGGCTTCCCCACCCAGCTGCAGCTGCCTGGGACAGAGCGGACGCCACACACAGACCCTCTCATAGGCTCCCAGCACCATCTCCTTCCGGGAATGCCAGACCTGGAGGATCTTCTCCAGCAAAGCCAGGCACGGTAAGGAGCAGGGGAGCATCCATAGTGTGAGGAGCAGCAGCAACCAGGATAGGGAAGCTCAGAGGCAACGCAAGCATCTTTATTATGTTCAGACTGCCTACATTGGTGACCAAAGGGTTTTGTTCAGTTGCAGGGATGAGGGTGGGAGTGCTGACCGGGTGGGAAGCACATGCAGGAAGCATCTGTCATCCTGTTAAGTGGATATTTTTAAGATGCATGAATTAGAGCACCATAGTGCCCATTTGGTGCGGGGGGAGGGGGTTAGGGTACATGCTCCATCGTGTTAAACCAACAAGAAAAACATCAATGATCAGTATCAGATGAGGGGCTGGTTTCTGCTTACCAGGACCCCGACTAGAAGAGAACTTGCCACTTGCCAAAGCAGCACATTCCACTGTCACTCAGCTATGAAGTCTGTCATTGTTTGACCACTACCTGCCCCCTCTGGGACCTGGAGAGACAAATGAGCTGCTAAACCACCAGCCCAGGGCAGAACGGGACAGGCCGGCGTGCAACACCCAGGCCCGGCCAGCTTGTCTTTCCACAAGCAGGGGATGGGTTCTCACTACTAACAGCTCCAAACAGGACCCAGAGTCTCACCAACTCCCCCTTCAAAGGGATGGCTAAAATCTTCGAGAGCAGAAATTGCTAACAGAACTTAGAGGCTTAAAGCAAAAGCTAGTGTCCTGAATGGTCATTTTAAAAACCGCAGTAAAGTCTTAAAAAGAGTTCTTCTTCCCCACGACAAAACCATGCTCTAAATCACAAAAGCCAAAGCAGCACACCCCGGCTATGGGGCGGTGTGGGGACAGGGCGTCGCATCCCCAGGGGGTGACTGTCGGCACACAGGAAGGAGAGGCTGAAGGGGTGCCAGCTGTCCCTAGAGTCCCAGCTTAGAGCAGAGCCTCTGTCCCCCTCCACAGGCGGCCTCTGTAGGTCCTGCGGAGAGGGCTGCTGCTCACGACTCACTTTCCAGGGTCACTGTTCTCAGCGCCCCCCCCTCCCCCGTGTCATGAGAACCACTGAAGTCAGGAGACACTCCTCAGAAGACAGGGTATTTCATCAAAGAGTAAGCGGCTGAAGCCACAGCTGGATTAAACGGTAAGGAGCTGAAGAGCCAGAGGCAGAAGAAAATCGAACCCCAAAAGGGTTCAAAAGTTCTGGAGAGTTAACAGGGGCACAGGAGCCCTCCACCGAGGAGGCGGCGGCGGGCCGGGGCCCACAGCTCACACCCCAACCCCCAGCACTGATGCACCGCGAGTCAGAAAGCAGTTCAATCCCAGCACAAGAAAACGTGAAGCGCGATGATCCACGATCGTGTGATCGAGTTTGATCACAGTGATCCCAGGACAAAATACTGTCGCCACGACGGCTTCAAAGTGTCGGCCTCTGTCTCCTCCACGAGGAGAGGGGGAGCTATCGCTGCACCGTAGCAGGAAGGACAAGGAAGGTGTCGGCCACCCGCTACCCAAAACTCGAGAAGAACATCACACAAGGCTTTGGAAGGCCACTGGCAGCGGGCCATGGCTCGGCAATAGAGCCGGGAAGAAAGAGTGGTTTGAAAAAAGATGTGGCCTTCCGAGGCCCACTGTGCGATGAGGTGTCCAGCATGGGGGGGAACTGGAAGAGGACGCCAAGCAATGGAGGCGGCAGGTGCCCCCTGGGCGCTGGGTCAGCGCTCCCCTGGAACACGAAGGCAACGCCACACAGGACTGAATGAGGACCACAGGCAACAAGTCACGTCCATGCACAGACAGCCGATCAGGAAGGAAAAAGAGCAGAAGCTGCCTGAGGACGTGAAAATGAATTAGCAGAAAATCCAAGCCCTGGAGAAAAAGTTAAAAAAAAAAAAACCCACAAAATACAAGAAAGATACTATAAAATTTACAGTTGTACTTTAAATAGGAAAGCCATGAACTCTCACTCAGGTACAGGATGTTAGAAGAGCTCTTGCCCCCTCCCCCGGGGGTACATGCCAATTTGAGATTGGTTTTAGGACAAGCACACATAGAAAGAGAGAGAGCTTCAATAGCGTGTCCTTTCAAAACAGCTCCAAGAAGCAAGCAGCCACCAGAAACTTCCAGGAGAGCGCCCTTGGCGATCAGAGGGCTCCTCTGGCTCGGCCACCAACACAGGTGGGATCCGGCTCCCGGCACCAATAATAAGCCCACCCACGGGGCCTTTCTCTTCTTGCCAAAGGAGCACGTCCAGTCTGGCCTGCAAGTCCCAACACCAATTCCTAGCGGTCCTCTGAGGCCTCAAGTGCCTGGCATGCCTCCCAGTGGGTCCAGCTAGGGTCCCAGATGCAAGAACTCCTTCTCTCCTGAAAAGTTAGATGTCCTTTCCAGAATTTTCCTGATTTCTAAGAGGAAGGTGCCCAGCCCCCTGGGGAGATCACCGCCTCACCCAGGACTTCCTGTCCTTCCACCCATGGTTGGTTCTCCTTAGACCTACCGAGAAAACACAATCTCTACCTTCCCCAAATAAGAACTTCCCTTTGCCCAAGACGGTACATGCAGACAACAATCTGAGGTTTGGGGGATTTAAAAAAACTGTCTAACCACTATTATAAAGTGGTCAAACTGTTTGTTTTGCTCAAACTGTTTCTTCTCAGCATCAACAAGCCCAACTACAAGATCCTCATCATTCACTGGAGGAGCTTAGCCTCCACTAGGGTCCATGTCTGCTGAAGAAGCCGCCACACCTTGTCCCAGGCTTGTCTGAGGTCTCAGCTCCTGATCTCGTTCGTATCTATGCTCTGCTGAAACCCCTCACTTCTGCAGGTTAAGGGCAGGAGAACCACTGTGTCACAGTATCAAAGGGGACCTCACGCGGTGCCCACAAAGATGGCCAATCCAGGGCCAACCCAGTCACCACCACCACCACAATCCTCCCTGGCTCTTCTAAATGAGACTGATGAGATTGCAGGGCCCACCAGTGGAGCCTGGACACACTCTAGCATCAGCTCACCGTCTACATAGCAAATGAGAGGATTCCGTGCTGTTAGGGCAATTTGTACCACTACCCCTGATGCAGTCTGCCTCACTTGAAGAGACTTGCCCATTTCCAAGGAACTGCAAACCTGATACCCCGCCCCATGGCTGCCATGCCCATCTGGGAAACAGAACCTCCAATGGCACAAGTCTATGATAACTTGCAACATCAACTTGGTCCATACGGTACAGCATCTGAGAGTGTTCTTGAAAAACCCAGGAATAATAACCACACTCCCCCTGCAGAGAGCTGGCTCAGTGCCTTTAAAGCAGCCAGCATCATTGCTGGGGTGCACACACCTTACTCAACCCTAGATGTCTTGGTGTGGGTCACATCTGTCATAGCACAGCCGTCGTGTCACAAGAAGCTCGTTGGAATCCTTATCATCGTGTCCACAGGACCAGCTGTGCAGACGACAGTCCAGGTCAACGAATACAAAGGGACTCAAAAGATCACACTAAATGCTTCTGACACACACCTCCAAGCACTGGACACCACATTGATTCTTATACCTGGAGCTACTGACAAGACCCCCAGATCCCACCAGGCGGAGGTGAAGCTCCAGGCAAACCCCAGCCCCCTGGTTTAAAGGCAATCCATCACCCAGGGGTGCTTGTTGCTGCACCCACAGCATTTCCAAAGCTTGCTTCTGCTGCCTGCCATTAGACATCACAGTCCCAAAGATGGGGGAGCCAAAATGTTGGCAAACCCACAACGGAAGGACTGCCCAAAAGCAAGCTCCATGAGCATGCAGAGAAAAATCTTCCAAAGTCTGGAGGAACATTCTTCACTCCTGGGCAGTGACACAGGAATTCCTGGGGACATGTTTGAGCAGATATACAAGGAGTCAAGCCAGAGGAGAGCAGAATGTTATACATCTATGGAGGAGGATTAATCATTTAAAAGGCAGGAGTCAAAGACCCTCATCATATCCAGGACGCCCCAGCACAAGGGCACCCAGTGTCGGGTCCTCTTAGACCACTTCCTAAATAGTGGGGACTTCAAATGCTTCAGATTCTTCTTCCACACTGGGTCCTTCTCCTTAAAACCCTTCTCTGGCTTTTCCCCTGAATGAGGAACTACCAACTTGCGGTCTGTGGTTTAAAAACAAACGAACAAACAAACAAACAAAATGTATTTACCACAAAAGATTACTTCAAGATCTTGTTCTCCACAGAATTAACTATTTAATTTTAATTGTAGCTCAGGTCTTACTAGTAAAGGACTGAGTGATTAAGTTGCATTTACTGCTCTAAAATCCCTGTAGGTCTGAGTGAAAAAAAGAAATACAATAAAAACCAAGTTTCAATTGATCCAGCTGCCCAGCCAGGTTAAGGAACCAGTCGTTTATATCAAACGGGGCTGGGGTTCGGAAAGACTGTGGCCCGTCAACTTTGAAAAATCCTTTGCCAGGATTTCACTGGACCCTCCGACTGTGCACAGAAGTTGGCAGACACGCCGAGGCTCAGAAAATTAACTTTTGCTATAAATTTCAGTACAGCGCATAATGGCCACTCGCGGAGGGCTCGCTGCATAGAGAACTGTACAAAGCAGGAGCTCTCTGCCAGAGGCAATCTGTCCCCCCTCCCTGAGGACATTTAGCAACACTTGGAGACATTTTTGATTATCATAACTAGCATCTCATGGGCAAGAGCTACAGATGCTAATCATCCTACAATGCACAGGACAACCCCAAGACAAAGAGTTATCCGGCCCCAAATGTCAATAGTGCCGAAGCTGGGAAATGGTAGTCTGGAATAAAGACACTTGAATCCCCCAAGATATCCAATCTGGAGTCCGGACCCCCACCACCACCCCGCAACCCCCCCATCTTAGACGTAAACTCTGTGCTTGGGGAGAAAAGTGACTTATGCACAAAGACACAGACACAAGGCTCTGCGGTCTTGGAGGGGGTAGTTCACCAGTCCCTGATGCCAGTCAAGCCCTGACACCCTCCCCTGCAATATCAAGCACCCAAAGATACTGAGGTCAAGAACTCTTCCATTTTTTTTCCATCCTTCTAAGTAAAAGAGAGAAAGCCTGATCAAAAGAACCTGTGGCCCATATTACCCCATTTAGACCTCATAGGCCTGTAATCAGGTCAGGACTGTTGCAATCACCAGGTGACAGAGAAAGATACTGGGGGACAGAGAAGGTTAGATAACTTTTCCAAGGTGACACAGCCAGCAAGTGACAGAGCCGCAGGCATGGCCAGAGCGCTCCACGTTCAGGATCCTGGCAAGGCAGGGCACTCCGACTCCAGTCTGGCTTCCCCTGGGGTTTGCGCTCCTGGGCCGCTTTCAGCTCGCCTGGAGACAAGTCATCAAAGACACCTGGCCAACCCTGCCACACCACCCTCGGCAGGGCCAGCGGCGCCCGAGGCTCTGGCGTAGACGCGGACCACTGGAGTAGAGCGGAGGCCGCGCCCTCCTGGGGCCACCATGCTTGCAGGGAGAGGGACCCTGCAACGCCTCTCCCGCCTCTCCTGAGCTGCGGGACCGGGCAGGTGGCGCGCTGGCACCGGGCAGGCCAGGAGGCCGCGGTCTGGGTCAGCTCCTTCCCATCTCCCACCACGCTCACCTGTGAACGCGACCCACTGCCCAGGGCAGCCGATTCACGAAGCTGGCAAGTCAGCTCCAAGGCACATCCCCCCTGCATCTGCGGTCACCCAAGCTGCCCGCCCAGATCCTGCCAGGCCCCTCTCTGTGCTCCCCAGAGGCCTGCAGCCAGCATCTGGAAAATAATCAGTACTGGCGAATCCCTGAGGAGTCCTCAGTCTTCCTCCAGGAAACCTCTCCTTGGTTCCCCAAGTCTCTTTGCTTTTGTTCCATAGCAAGAGGTGGCTCTGGGCGCTGGCGGGCTGCGGTGCAGGGACCGGGCTGACTCCTCCTCCAGCTCAGACCGATGCCCAGGTCAGACATCTGTGCCCCAGGGCTCATCCTCTGTCCTCTTTTCCTGCCATTGACTCTTCAGTCTCACCACCGGCTTCCTGTTGAAAGCCACCCAGCGTGGCCCCTGTGACAAGCAGGAGATTGCATTGGAGCAAACGGTCTTCACAGGCACATTTTTCTTACAGTTTGCAAATATGTGTATTCAAATAGAAAATGTTTTGTTTCAGAAAACAATAGCCAACCCAGTTTGGCAGGCGTTACCCATTTGCCATATGTGCAGTACTGCCCCATCTGGACCCGACTGGAGCTCCTTTTTTTTTCTTTTTTAAAGATTTTAAATATTTATTCATGAGAGACAAAGAGAGAAGCAGAGACAGGCAGAGGGAGAAGCAGGCTCCCTGTGGGAAGCCCAATGTGGGACTCAATCCTAGGACCTCGGGATCATGACCTGAGCCAAAAGCAGGCGCTAAACCGTTTAGCCACCCAGGTGCCCTTGGAGCTCCTCTTTTAAGGGGCCTCTACTCTATTCCTTAACTGGCCTCTCTCTTCCTCCTAATTGTGCCTGGGTGCCTTTGGGGAGGATTGGGGGTGGGGGAGTGTGGAATGCCAAGTGTAGGCCCAGTCCCCACAGCAGGAGGAGGTGAAATGTTCTGGACTCTGATTCCCTCAGGGCAATGTTTGAGGCCACAAAGCATGATGGTCCACACAGCAGCACCACAGCTCAGGATGATTTGGGGGGGTGCTCTGCATTCTAGAACAGGCTGGAGAGTATGAACTCTGCCATTTGATGGAGAACAAAGAAGCCCATAAGGGAAGTGAATGTGTCAAGATCACAGTGTCAGGGTAGGGACTAGAGCTGCAAGGGCTCCAGGCTTTAGAGTATTTGTGAGCTGGTGGCATCATCAGAACCCTCTTTTCATCCCAGAGAATAGGCTGTGAAGACCAGGGTCTCCTCTCCCTGACTCAGCCCTGAGAAGAGGAGCCAGCCAACTGCCCTAGGTTCAGAGCTGCTGCAATTTCACTTGTGGGCATCCTGCCCCTGAGGTCAGCATTTCTGGTCAAGAGGGAGAGGACCACGGCACCAGAGGTAGGGATCCAGGTGGGGCCAGAGCACCTCTTGCTGTCTAACTGCTAAGCAACCCAAACTTCAGGTCTACCTCTCAGATTTCTTGGAGTCCCTGCCTGAGAAAGCTGAAGGTAGGGTTCAGGGCATACCCCTCCTGGAGAGTTCCTCCTTTCGCTCTAGACAATCCTACGGGAATACTGCTGGGATCCCTGTTAATGGGAAACTCATGCCACCATCATTTCCTTTCTCTCCCTTGCTGCACCACATAGTGTGGTGTTTTTTCTACAGCCCAGCCAATCAGGTTTGGTACTTTAAGGATCAGACATGATGAGCCCCGGTTCCAGTCCTTGTGGAGTTTCTTAAGTGAGGCAGATAACCAAAGAAAACAGTGAAGCAAAGATTTGATGGGTTGAGTGCAGTGGAATGGGGGACCAAGCACCCAGAGGGACTCTAGTGGCAAGACATCTAGAGCTCTGAAGAGGAAAGAAAGGTAGACAGAACATGGAAAGGCCATTTCTGGAGGCAGGAACAGACACAGCCAACGCCCCTTCTCACTTGTCCCTTGTCCCAACTGCTTCCTCTTCCTCCTTCCTGCCCTCCCTCCTAATTCACCATGGATCACAGTGGTTGTCACCTCAAGAATCTACCCACCTCTCCTGACTGGCCTGTCTAGCTAGGTCCATGTCTGGGGGGATCCCTGTGACTCTCCCAGCCCTCTTACCTCAGCCCTGCTGATGAACACTTGGTTTCCTGAATCCTGTACAAGCCTGTCCACAATCTGGACACTTGAGAATTCATTACGTGAGAGATACTTCTTACACAGGGGATTCAGCAAAGTCTAAACCATCCTTTGCCTTTAAGAAAGAGAAATCATCCCAGGGAAGCAAGAAACGTATAAAAGAGTCATGCTGAGGGAAGAAGTTTCTCTGCAAGTTCAGAGGAAGGATCAAGCTCACTCTGGGCCATTTTAAGGCAAGAGGAAGTGGGGAGGAAGAGATATGATCCCTATGGGTAACGGTGGTGGTAGTGGTGGGATTTGCATGTGGAGAGGCAATGGAGTTAGGAGCAATGACTTGGAGCAGGAAGCCTCAGGATGAATCGCCTGGACGACCACAGGGAATATTTCCCAGGAGGCAACTGGAAGCAAGAAAGAAACATAATAAAAAGTGTGCTTATAGAGATTCCCAAGACAAAGGGTGGCCAGTCTCTGCAGAGGCTACGATCAACCTGCACTGCAGCCCAGGAGGGTGGGAACAGCTTAAGGTCACCTGCATTTAGCAGAGCCTTGGCCCTTGAAGGCATCCTGCAAATGACCATCTCCATGGGAGGCCTGCCTTTAACCCAAGGGCCATTTAATACTCAAGGTCCAGATCAGAAGAAGTTATACTCTTGTACCTTAAGCTTGTTTCAGCATAAAGTAGGGATGATAATAAAAAAAATAAATAAAAACCGGGATCCCTGGGTGGCGCAGCGGTTTGGCGCCTGCCTTTGGCCCAGGGCGCGGTCCTGGAGACCTGGGATCGAGTCCCACGTCGGGCTCCTGGTGCATGGAGCCTGCTTCTCCCTCTGCCTGTGTCTCTGCCTCTCTCTCTCTCTCTCTCTGTGCAACTATCATTAAAATAAATAAATAAATAAATAAATAAATAAATAAATAAATACCTCCAAAGGCGACATTAAGGACACTTCCATATTCCATACCTGGCATCCAGTGACCACTTGCTATCATGAGACTGTTCTATTTCTTAAAAGCCGCTCTCCCCCGGGCTTCATGGCTTTGCACCAGCCCCTGGTCTTGCTCCCTCAATCTCTTCTTGCCCTCTAATAGTGGCATTCCTGAGTACTGCACATATCTGAAAGCTCTTTACATACGCGGGTCATTTAATCCCACCACGGTGCTTTGAAGATACTGTTCCTTCCCAATTTAAAGGCAAGAAAACTTAAGGACAGAGCTCCCACGTGCACAGTAGGGGACTGAACGGGATTACTGGATCAGACACCCCGCTCCTAATCACGCGTGCCCACGGCCCCATCCAGGACCCTCGAGCCACACCTTCTCCCTCCATAACCTCTCCCTGGCAGCTGTGGGGGCCAATCTCACTTCGTTTTGAGCCTCCCATCTTTTCCTTTGATCAACGGACCCACATTTCCAAAGGCCAGTGGAATATACGCACATGGAGGTCTGTCTTCCCCTGAAACCTGACCAGCTCCAGCACCCCGACCCTTTCGTCCAGCCTCAGCCTCAGGGCTCCTCCACCAGGGCACAGGGTCCATTCTACCCCGAAGTCTCGTTCAGCGTGACCAGGCCCATCTTCCTGCCTCTGAAGTGGGGGCCTGGAGGGCAGCAACCTGTCCTCAAGGGGCAGGCCGGCTCACAGACCCACGCACAGTAAATGCAGGACCTACATCAAACCGGTGACCCTCCCGGCTCCCCTACTCTGGTTCACAGCAACCACCTTTCATCTGGTCCTCCGAGACTGGAAGCTGTCCCCTCGACCCATCCCTCTCCAGCAGCCTTCCCGTTCCTCCAACTGTCCTCTCTGCTTGGAACCACCTACCCCTCAACTGCTTCTCGGATTGTTCCCTTTCCCCACATTCTAACTGACCAACGGTACACCACAGGCCCCAGAAGGTTCACTCAGGTCAAATCCAAGCCCCCTTGAGTCTTGACCACACCCTGGCCCCTGTTAGCATGAACTTCCAGCGTCCATCTCACCCAGTGAACCAGAAACTCCTTGGGGACAAGGAACTGGCTTTTCTTCCATTTTTCATCCCTATAAGACTGATCAGCCTGGCACACAAAACCTTTAATGTATTTTTGAGTAAGTGAATTTGGGTATTTAGTTAAAGCAGAAAGTGTCTCATTCATAAGGGAGCATTTTATTTAGTTAACATTTAAAAAATATCATATGTATTTCCTGACAGAGAAATTGCCCACACCCACAGCCCAGGTCTACGCTCCTCATCACGCAGCCATCACACCTGCCACGTTTTATTGATCCATTTGTTTATTCTGTTTGAGTGTTGATGAGTCCTTCAACATTTCAAGGACAAAGTTCACCTGATCCAGGGGAATTTGCACCTCAATACCAGAAACACCCAGGGAGTGTGTTAATACAATCTGAGCCCCATTTCTAAGATTCGCTGAAGCAGAACCTCGTTTTTAATGTTCAAAACTTTCCAAGTAATCATTAAAGCTCCCACAGACCCTCCACCCAGCTTCTCCAGATGTTAACACTTACGTAACAGTTACCACAAGGATCAAAACCAGGAAATGAACATGGAGATGTTAACTCAGCCACAGACTGCACCCAGGTTTTACCAGTTGCTCATTAATGTCCCTTACATGTTGTAGGAGCCAATCCAGGGTACCATCCGGCACTCAGCTGTTTGAGTTTCCATATCCCCATGTGATGAGTGTGCCTGAACACATTTCCATGTTTGAGGACCATCGTCATTGGGTCACTGGGTGTGTGTGCAAATTGTCTGCTTACATCTTTTCTCATTTTTCTTTTGGAGATTTTATCCTCTGTCCCTCAATTCTCAAGAGTGCTCTATGTGTCAGGATTTTAAGCATTCCATCTTTGTAGCAAAGCCCAAGTACTGGGGGCTGCGAATATTTTCTCTCAATTTTTTAGTTATTTTGACTTTATGGTGTTTTTTGCCATGTCCAGCTTACCAATGATTCCTTCACTCGCCTCTGGATTCAGAGTCAGTTTGAAATCCGTTCCTTACACTGAGCTCAAGGGGAACTTACCCATGCTTCTTTCCCCCCCACTAGTACTTACAGGGTTTCATTTTTTACATGTAAATTCATGATCTGTTTGAGTATATTCTTCTATATGTGAGCTACGAATTTAAGTTTATCTTTTGAAATGACTGCCCAGCTTCCCAGCATCATTTATTAAGAAGTCTATCACTGCTCTGAGATTCAAGATGCCATCTTTATCATACACTAACTTTCCATCTGTATTTAGGTTCATTTCTGCACTTTCTATCCCACTGGTCTGTCTATTCATGTGCCACGGCCACACTGTTGTAATTACAGAGACTTTATGGTTTGTTTTAATGTCTGGTGAACAAACACTAAAAGACCTTCCTCCCTTTTCAATGTTTCCCTAGATACACTGCCAGGCTTACTTTTCATATGAACCTTTCTATCAATAAACCACGTCCCTCTCTCTAAACAACTCCAAGAAGTAAGAAGTCACCAGAAACTTCCTAAAAGACACCTTCAATGCCCAGAGAGTTCCTCTGGCCCAACTATCAACACAGGCAAAATCTGGCTCCCAGCACCAATAATAAGCTAATAATAATAAGACCCTGTGGGGTCTTACTCTTCCTGCTGAAGATGTTTCATTTGGACTGGAAGCCCAAAAACCAGTTCCTAGGAGTCATCTGGGGTCTCAAGTGCATGGTATGCCTCCTAGCGGGCCCAGCTGGGGGTCCCATCCACAGATAAAGAAATCCTTTTCCTCTAAAGAACTGGATGTCACAGACCACCTGTCATCTCTCTGATGTCCATGGTCACACCAAAACAAAGATGCCGGCTCCATCAGGACGCTCCACCACAGCCTCACCCAGGAGCACCTCCCGTGCTACCCCACACCCCAGCCCATGATTCCACATCCAGTTCCCTGAGACCTACTGTGAAGACACCATCTGTGCTTTCCCCAACTTCCTTTTGCCCAAGAGGGTGCATGCAGACAACAATCTGAGGTTTGGGGTTTTCTTTTCTTTTTTTTTTTTTTTAAGATTTATTTCTTCATGAGAGACGGTGGGGGGGGGGGGCACAGAGACACTGGCAGAGGGAGAAGCAGGCTCCACACAGGGAGCCTGATGTGGGACTTGATCCCGGGTCTCCAGGATCACGCCCTGGGCTGAAAGCAGGCGCCAAACCGCTAAGCCACCCAGGCTGCGCAGGTTTGGGGTTTTCAAACACTGTCTGACTGCTACAAAGACCACTGCCTTCTATAGAATGATCTTAGTTCAGCTCCTACCAGCTCTATAAGTAACTCAGAAATATATGATGAATTTAACGCTGTAAATCAGTACTTTTTTTGTGGGTGAAGAGCAACCATTCCCCAGTTACTTTGATGTGTAGTCGGTTTGGAAGCCAAGGAAATGTAACTGACCGGGCTGGGCTGCGGCAGCTCTGGGGGCTGCTCCTACTCCCTACGGGGTGCCCTTGAGAACAGCTGGACTCTCCATACCAGGTAGTGAGTAGGGGAGCTCAGCAAAGCCAGAGAAGGCTCTCCAGCTCACACGGCTTCAAAGGATCAGTGACAAGCAACAGTCACCGCAGCTGCCTCTCCATGCTAGGCGAATGCTGCACACTCTAGAATAGTATCTCCCTTCAATCTTCAGCAGCCCAGGGAGGCAGATTCAGGTATGATCGTCATTTTATGAGAATAGAGGGGTTAAAACAACCAACCACGGCAGACCCGGAGATGAAGAGGCACCTCACTCCAGCAGCCGCACACAGTTGTCTCCAAAACCTGGTCTTCTAAGGGCATTATGAGAAGTGCAAGGCAGAGGACTCGTCCCCAGGCCCCTAGGTTGCATGGCCACAGCCCAGGGAACTTATGGGACGCTGGTATCCTAAAATAAGCTGCAAGGGATTCACCTAGTTGCTTCACAGAGGAGAAACAAACCCAGAAAGTGAAGAGACTTTCTTCAGATCACAAAGCCAGTCAAAGTCCAAGCAAAGACCAGAGTCCAGGTCTCAAAGGCAAGGCTCCTGACATTCCCGCAAAGCATGTAGGTGTTAGAGGTGATGCAAGGCTGCCCCCTGAAGGAAGGGTAGCAAAACTGCAGGCATTCCTTCTGAGACCCTGGGCAGCTTCACTTTGCTTGCTGGTGGACTTCATGACCTTGGCCCTCCCTGGGGGCCAGGCGGGGGTAGTTCTCCTTTCTCTACTGGTGCCCCCCTGTGGAATCCTCAGGACCCCCTATCTGGGGCCCAATACACACAAAGCAGTTTTCCCACTCACTGCGTCTCTGAAATCAGGGCCCCAAGGAACACCTAGAGAGAATGGCTCTTCATTTCTCTAAGAGGCACTGGGATGGGTGCAGAATCTGAGACAGTAAACCTGTCCGTCTCCCCAAAGGTGATAACTTGCTGGGTGTCTCAAATACAATCTCCGGTGACCCGAGGGCTGGAATGGAAACAGAGGGGAGGACTAAAGAATCAAGGGAGGGGCTCGTGGCAGGCATTGTAGCTGAGCTAAGTGTGAGGAGGAGCTGATTTCAGAAATGAAGAAGCCGGTAAGAAAGTCCCAGGGAAACAGAGAAGACAGGGCCACCCCCCCACCCCCACCCCCCGGCTCACATCCCCTGGTGCCTGCATTTCCCCTCAGTTCCCTGCCCACCCAAGTTTTGGGGCGGGAGGGATCTCCAACATTGACTCCTTACAATAAGCCCGTACCCTCTGCTGCACCTGCCTCTCCTCTCAGACCCTCCACTCTCAGTAAGCTAAAACTAGTTCTTCTGTGCCTGTGGCAGAGGGCCCAGAAAAATCCAAAGGGCCCAGAAAAATCCAAACCAACCTCTGCCCCAGAGAAAGAGAAGTCATCTCAGGGGAAGAGCAAAGCTTTCGAAGAAGTGACCAAGAGCAAGAAATATCTCTGCTTGGGAAGCTTGGCTGGCTCAGCGAGTGAGCATCTGCCTTCGGCTCCGGGCGTGATCCCATGGTCCCGGGATCGAGTCCCACATCAGGCTCCCTGCATGGGGCCTGCTTCTTCCTCTGCCTGTGTCTCTGCCTCTGTCTCTCTCTCTCTGTCTCTCATGAATACATAAATAAAATCTTTTAAAAAAGAAAGAAAGAAAGAAATATCTCTGCTAGCTCCAGGCTGCTGTGCAAGGGGAGCCCAGGAAACAGATTAGGATGAGTGGGCAGCGGGCGGGGAGAAAGGCAGGAAGGCCCTGCAGACTCACGGTGGGAGAGGTGGAGGGAGCTCTGGCTTCACAGCTCTAGGGGTGCCTGGGAACCCCTCCTGCTGTTGGTTTCCACCTCCTATTCTGGGAGCAGAACTTGTGCCACCCCTGGATGAAAGGGAGAAGCCACAAAGGCAAGGTCGGGTAGCAGCTGAGAGAAAAACAAACCCAAGCCCCTGACTCCCGTGCAGGGCTGTTGGCTCAGTGCAGCCTCTCCCACCAGCTGCCAGCTGCGGGTCTGGGCAGGAGATGGTAGCCGAGGGTGGCTTGGGGTGGAGCCCAGAGCCCCCGCCACCCACCACTGAATGTGGTGTTCTTAGGGGTGCCTCAGATCCCGTCCGTGGATCACAGATCATCCAGTCAATAGAAGAGGCAACTGAGAGCAATCTGGAAGCACAGGATACCCTACCGGCACTTACTGCTCTGAGAAATCAGGAAAGGAAGAGGGAATCCGTGTGAACTGTGGTACAAGAGATCGCCTGAAACCTGTTTCCAATGGAGCACCAAACCCCTTGAAGGCGCAAGCACCCGGGAGCCGCGAGTCCTACCAGATACAAAAACATATGGTTACTCTGCCCAAAGCAAGAATTCCCCGAGGGCTGGGGCGCGAACAC
Organism: Canis lupus dingo; assembly: GCF_003254725.2. Lineage (NCBI taxonomy): Eukaryota > Metazoa > Chordata > Mammalia > Carnivora > Canidae > Canis > Canis lupus. The sequence continues at coordinate 77,378,682 of NC_064247.1, forward strand.
GCTGACAAGGCCGCACAGTCCTCTTACCCCATAACAATGGGGCAGGAGGGGGACAGGCGGCGATTCCCTGGGAGCCGCCCCGCTGGGCATCCGCAGCAGAAGCTTCCCCGCAGGACTGGGGGGGGGGGGGGGGGGGGGAGGCGTCCTGGGGACGGTTGTGCTCGGGCCCACCCAGCCCTCTGCCCGCCCGCTCGGGAATGGCGTCGCTCGTCTGCCCTTCAAGACGAGATGCCCCCGCATGTAATAAGGGAGCAGACCTCGGAGAAGAGAATCCAAAACTACAGAGTCTAGTAAACTGGCAAGACCGAGGTAACCGCAGACTCTTCCCTGTTTTCCTACTGAACCCACACCCCAAGAGCCTTCTGGAGTCCTCTCTCCCGCTCCCCGTCCAGCACCAGGGCTTGGAGGCCCCCGCCCCGCCCCCGCCCCGCCCCGCGGGTGAGCTCCGCCAGCCTGAGGTGCCCCCGCGGCCAGCAGCCGCCCTCAGGCCCACACCCCGGCCCCCTCGGAGCCGCCCCCCGCCCCCCGCCCCCGGGGTTGCCGGGAGAAGCCGACGCGCGGGGGCGGCTCGGGCGGCGGACGGGGCCGCCGGCGCTTCCCTTCGCCGGGAAAGGGGCCCTCCGGCGCAGCGGCCCTCTTGGCGCAGTGGGCAGCGCGTCAGTCTCATAATCTGAAGGTCCTGAGTTCGAGCCTCAGAGAGGGCACGGCGTTTTGCTGTGCCGCGGCGCGAGGCTGCTGGAAGCCCCGGGGAGCAGGACGCCGCCCGGCCGAGGAGCGGGGACGCAGCGCAGGCGGGAGGAAGGAAGGACGGGCCGCCCGGGCCCGCAGGCCAGAGCCGTAAGTGAGGCGGCGCGGGGAGGCGGACGGAGCGTGGCCGCGGCGCGGCTGCTTTTGCGGCATCCGAGGAAGTGCCCTGCGGACCGCGTCCCGTCGCCCCGCGTCCGGTCGCCCCGCCTTGTCTGCTGCCCGGAGTCCGCGGCCCCCGCGCCGTCCCGGCTTCTCCCGAGGCTGCACCGTCGCTCCGCCGCAGACCCGCCTGGCGGGGGCCGGGGGGGGGGGGGGCACCTGGGCAGCCGGCCCCGCCCCCGGGTCCCAGGACGGCCAGGTGGGGCGCCCGCAGGTGACCCAGGCCGCGCCCCAGTGCCCCGGCGGAGCCCCGCGGGCCTCGGGATTCGTCCACCGGGGCCTCGACTGGGGTTTCGTCCCCGTTCATGCTTTACGAGTATATTTCTTCTTCTTTTCCGAGATAGAGAAATTTCTAGTTTTCTTGATTTCCTACTTTTCTTTTCTTGATTCACTTCTGTCTTAAAGGGTCGCGTGGTGGTCACAGGGATATGGTTTGAGGCGGGGCTCCCGAGCCAGCGGTTAAGAATTGTTGAGGGGTTTTTGGTGCAAAAGGGTGGTTTTATTATAGGGCCTGGGCGGGGCCCGTGGGCGGAACGAGCTGCACTGGGATTTTTGAGAAGCCTTCCTTACATACTTTGCAGTCGGGGGAGGGAAAGATGAGGGAGTTTCCAAAAGTATTTTCATATGTTAAAGAAGATTTACGGGATCCTGGAGACCTGGTTGTGGTCCAGCCGAGGGTGTTTTTCCCTCTAGCAAAGCATTCGCTGTAAGACACCTGGGAGTTCGCACGAATGTCCTACTCCGCCCGCCTCAAGTGCTTCACTGGGCTGCAAGTTGTAAGGAAATCTAATTTTATCTACATTTCTTTTGCCTTTGTTCTTCACAGCAACAAAATATTTTTAGTATATTTTAAATTTTTTATGTTATATATTTTATATTTTTATATCTTTTAAAATTATTTTTATTTTGTATTATTTTTCTTTTTTTATTCTTTTTTTTTTTTTTTAATTTTTATTCTTAAGTAAGCCCCACAACCCCCAGAGGGGCTTAAACTCACTGCCCTGAGGTTGAGTCACGTGCTCGACCAGCTGAGCCAGCCAGGTTCCCTGGTCATAGAATATATTCTGTAAGAATTAAATCCTCTGAAATTGATAGCTCAGTGTTTGGTTGCATTTTGTAAATGCTTTTTTTCTGAATGTGGGAAAAAATATGTATTCTGTACTGGTTGTATGCATTGTACTCACGTTTACTCATGTTTCCTACTCACGTTAATCTTCTATATTCTCTTTTAAAATCTGTAGGTTGTTTTTTTTTTAAGATTTTATTTATTTATTCATGATAGACATAGAGAGAGAGAGAGAGAGAGAGGCAGAGACACAGGCAGAGGGAGGAGCAGGCTCCATGCCCGGAGCCCGACGCGGGTCTCTAAGCCCAGGACTCCAGGATTACACCCTGGACCAAAGGCAGGTGCCAAACCGCTGAGCCACCAGGGATCCCCACCTTCTGTTATTTTTAAGACTTCTGTTTGAACTATTGGTTATTGATAGATTTTTTCTATTTTGTCAATTTGTATATATTTTTTATGATTACATATTTTATATGTATGTAAAATTTAATATATATTTATGCATTAATAAGTGCATAAAGCATAGAATTCTTGTATCTCTGTTGTGAATTGAACCTGAACACTTATAAAATGTTCACCTTTGCTGCAAATATTGCTCTTTTTTTTTTTTAGATTTTATTTACTCATGAGAGACACAGAGGGAGAGAAAAGCAGGCTCCATGCAGGGTGCCTGACCTGGGACTCGATCCTGGGTCTCCAGGATCACACCCTGGGCTGAAGGCAGTCCTAAGCCACTGAGCCACCTGGGCTGCCCTGCTTTTTATTTTAAACTACATGTGGTGGGCAGCCCCGGTGACGCAGCGGTTTGGCGCCACCTGCAGCCCAGGGCGTGATCCTGGAGACCCCGGATCCGTCGGGCTCCCTGCATGGAGCCTGCTTCTCCCTCTGCCTGTGTCTCCGCCTCTCTCTCTCTGTGTCTATGAATAAATAAATAAAATCTTAAAAAAATAAAATAAGCTACATGTGGTCTAATAGTAATATATCAGTTTACTTTTATTTAGTGTGTACAAGAAAGCATCTTTTTCCATGAGTTTCATACTTTCGGTCGGTATCCTTGTTTTAATGTCTCCTTTAAACACATACACTGGAGCAGCTACCTTTGGCTCAGGTCGTGATCCTGGGGTCTGGGATTGAGTCCTGCATCCCCTGTAGGGACCTTGCTTCGCCCTCTGCCTGTCTCTGCCTCTCTCTCATGAATAAATAAATAAAATCTTAAAAAAAGAATAATAAAAAATAAACACCTACATTTGTTGTATTTTTAATCCAGTCTAATAACCCCTACAGGTTAATAGGAATATATACTCTATTCAAATTTAACATAATTACTGACATGTTTGAATTCAAATCTACCATTTTAATAAGGTTTCCCTTTTTGTTCTGCCTGTTGTCTGTTGCTCTTTTATTTTTGTTTCAAGTTTTTATTTAAATTCTAATTAGTTGAGACGTCTGGGTGGCTCAGCGGTTGAGCATCTGCCTTCAGCTCAAGGCATGATCCCTGGGGTCCCGGGATAAAGTCCCGGATCCAGGGATGGAGTCCCAGATTCAGCTCCTTGCAAGCCTGCTTCTCCCTCTGCCTATGTCTCTGCCTCTCTCTGTGTGTGTCTCATGAATAAATAAAAAATCTTTTAAAAAAATTCTAATTAGTTAACATGTATCTTTTCTTTTGGATTGCTTTATTCTTATATTAATAGTAGATTAATATCAAATTAATGGGTTAATAGATTATATTGATTATAAATATAAATACTAATATTAATGTTATACTTGTTTATGCCAGCATTTTCCCTCTTTTTTTTGAAAACTATACCCTTGTTTAATATTCTTTTAGTAATTAACCTAGAAATTTCAATGCTACTACTTGACTTATGGAAACTACTGCTAACAGGGGTTTTTACCTTTTTTTTAAGTTATCTCTGTGCCCAACGTGGGGCTCAAACTCACAACCCTGAGAGATCAAGAGTCGCATGCTCTATGGACTGAGCCGGCAAGCACCCCAGGACTTATACCTTCCAGAAAAAATTTTATAATTCTTTTACTTTATCACTCCAGTTATTACTCTCCCAAGTTACATGCTTTTTTCTTGTTTCAGTTCTCTTGGACACATGCCTAAGAGTGGGGTTGCTGGGTCACATGGTGATGCTATGTTTAGCATTTTGAGCTACCAATTATTGTTCAAAGCAGCTGCACTATTTGGGATTCCAGTTTCTCCACATCCTTACCAACACTTGCTGTTGTTGGTTTTATTCTAGCCCTCCTAGCAGATGTGAAGTGGTATTTCCTTGTGGATTTGATTTGTATTTTCCTAATTATGGTGAGCATCCTTTCCCCTCCTTGCTGGTCAGCCATCAGTATACCTTCTTTGGAGAAATGTCTATTCAAATCCTTTTGCCCTTTTAAAAATTGGTTTCCTTGTCTTCTTATTTTTGAGTTCTAAGAATTCTTTATATGTTTTGGATAGAAGCTCCTTACCAGAAGCAGGATTTGCAAATGTCCTTTCCCCTTCTGTGGGTTGTCTGCCTCTGTTCTTGATGGTCTCCCCTAGGTGCTCATTTTTTATTCTGATGAACTTTATTTTTGAAGAAATAAACATTGCAATTGGAGTTAAAGCTCCTTTTTTGTCACTTAATGACACAATTTCTCTCCCTACCTCCCCAGAGATTACTTCTATTCTAGATTTGATCTCTAATTTCCTAGTTGTTTTTTTAATCCTGTAAAATACACATAACAGAACTTATACCATCTTAACCATCTTGAGGTATACAGGTCAGTGGCATCGAGCACATCCACATGGCTGTGCCACCATCACCACCATCCATCCCCAGAGTCCCTCTCATCTTGCAACACTGAAACTCTGTCCCTGTCAAACACCAAGCTCCCATTTCTTGCTCTCTCTCAGGCCCTTGTAACCACATTCTGCGCTCTGGCTCTAGGAATCATCTAAGTACCTCATAGGACTAGAATCACAGTATATGTCCTTTTGGGATTGGCTTAGTTCGCTTCCCACGCAATCTTCAAGGTTCATCACATTATAGCGGGTGTCAGAATTTCCTTCCTTTTAAAAGGCTGAATGATAACATTTCCTTGTGTGTCTGCATATTACATACACATCACATTTTGTTTGTCAATTCATCTTTCAGTGGACACTTGTTATAAATTTGTGTCTAGCCCAGTGGGCTAGATCTACTGTTGACCTCTACCCTCTGTATCATATTTTTTAGTGGATTTTAATTACTCCTATTATTTAGAGACACACTAGCTATAGCAGGGGTCGGCAAACCTCATCCAGCAGACCAAATATGGCCCACTGCCTGTTTTTATAAATAAAATTCTGCTGGAACACAGCCACGTGCATTTGTACATTAATTGTCTATGGCTGCTTGCATGCTACAACAGCAGATTCTCACCAACAGCAGAGTTGGGTGACTGGGGCAAAAACCATAGGGCAGAGCCTAAACTATTTATACTTTAACCCTTTAAGTAAAAGTTTGTGGTTTCCAGGGCAATAGTAACAAATAGATTCCAAAATGTGTAACAGCTCAAACACCAGTTTACTTTTACCATACCCCAAAGCAGGCAGTTTTCTCCATGTTCGATTTGTGGACAAGGGATGCTTCCATCCCGCGGCTCTGCAATCCACAGGGGCCTCCACATCATTGCCTTGAGCTTGTAGAGGCTACTACTCCTTTAGCCTCTGGTCCAGGAACAAGCCTCCTTCCTCACTTATGATCCATCGGCAAGAACGAGGTACCTGACAGTATCCCGGTGCAAAGAGTGGCACACTCGGTCACCTCCTCCCAGTGGCAACCCTAAGCTACCAACTGTAGCTGTCTCAGCCTCGCCAATACCAACAAGCAAGGCAGAGTGGTCAAGGATAGGACAGCAGGCCTCTACGGCTTGGTGTCAGGAACTGGGCTTTTTATGCCTGCAAAGGGCCAGACAAAATACTACAGAATGCCAGAATGAAAATCAGGCCTTCGAAAGACTCAGGCAAAGCCAGGTGAGCTACAAGGAGAGAGCACCCTTCCTCGGGATATGGTTAAACCAGCTCGTGGAGTCGTAACCTGGGTCAAGAATGGAGTGTTGTTGGTCTGCTGACTCCCTGATACAGCCTGAAAGTTTGTACAGGTACGTACCTTTCTTCTTGAGCTTTCTGAAGGTTCCAAGAATTCTGACCACCGAAAAAAAGTTACAAACAAAACTAACTCTAGTCTAATATTCCTTTCCCACCCTGGAAGTTGCTGAGGGGGTTGTATGCAATCCATCCAGTGAGTTTGTTATTTGAAAAAACTGACCACGTATCAGGCCATTTTGGTTTTTGCTTTTCTATTTTGTTAATTATAAAGGCAAGTTTCCCCCACTGAAATGCAGAAATCAGTGGTAGAATAATAACAAAGAAAAACTCCTAAGCCATATCATAAAAACCTGAGAGCACAGACTAGGTGTGTACTGGGAGGAGGGAATGGCCAGATGACCGGCCATCGAGGGTAAGGTGGAGGTATCAGGGCATGAAGATGGTCATCCCCTCAGCCTGCCGGCCTCCTCTGGGTCTTCACCATCAGGAGCACAACATGCAAACTTCAGTACAAGAGCTGGTAAACCGTGGCACTATTCTTGGAGCCCGTGACCAGATACTGGTTGTCTGAAGACACATCACAACACAGAATATCCGTAGGCTCCTCTGCCTATAGGGAAAGAGAGGCCAAAAGTATGACCACAGGCAGCGGCCAGGCATGGGCTAGAGATGAAGGCCTCACACGGGGCTGTTTTAAGGCAAAGGTTGGACCTGAGGTTCAGTCTGGAGAGCATGGGGCAGCTCTCAGGGCTCAAGGTGGAGCCTGTGAGGTCACAGAACCTTGAGTCCTCATTCCCCTTCCTCTATTAAATGGCCCCAGATGCCAGCCCAGAGGTACTTTCTGGGACTGTCCTTGGGACCTGACCCACTAGGATCTAGGTCTACTAGTTCTGCTTGCCTGGGGTTGCGCATCCCTCCTCCCAATACCTGAAACAACCTTTGTAGAGAAGGTGCAGCTATGCAGTGGATCGACTCGTCCAGTGTGGTCACAAAATAGCTCCCTGGTGAAGGAAAGGCAGGTGGAGAGGCCAGAGACCAAGCTTGCATTCCAGTCCCAGCTCCATCCCCAAGATGACTAGGGAAAGGGCCGCTCTTTCTCTGGCTCAGTGTGCGGGTCTATAAAAATCAGACCCAAGAGCCAAACCATTCCCTCATCTGGCCCTCCTGCCACATATGGGATCGTAGTCAGTATCACTGAGCAAAGAACAATCAGATGGGGAGTCTTCTGCCCGCCTGAGTCTCTGGGCTGCTGTTCAGTGTATGAAGGCACTCAGAAAGCCAGAAAGGAGAGGGACAGGGACAGGAGACAGGTAGGGCACCAGGCCACAGAAGGAGAGGCAGCGGTGGGGAAGGGAGACGTGGATGCGGAAGTAAGAGCGGTAGGGAAACGGACACCTGGGACTCCACTTGGCCAGGGCCTGAGGCTGGAGAGGGAGGAACAGAGCCTGAAACCAGGCTGGGCCCAGACTCTGTAGATGAGCGGACATCTTGTGATACGATGGGACCCCTAGAGGAGGTCGTCTGGCTTCTACTCACCACAGGAGGCAAACTTGAGGTTGTGGTGGTTGACGTATTTATGAAGGACTGCCTTGAACTTCTCTCTCCGATGTGTGTGGAGGATTATGATATCACTTGTTCTCAAGCCTACCAGCACCCATTCCTCACTGGGGTCATGGGTAATGCTGAGGATCTGTGTGGAAGAAGGATGGAGTCACCACTCTGAACTGCCCACACCCCCATCATCCGTGCCCTCTCTTGAAACTCTGTCCCCACCCCTGCGAGCGCCCCCGGCTCCCAGCCACAGGGACTGCCCTCAGCCCGGTGGTGGCTGCCCAGATGCCCAGACACCTCATGCTGCAAATCGTGCTGCTGTAACCTCTGGTAGCTCCTCAGGTCCCAGGAATATAGTCTGGTGTCTTCACCTCCCGTCCAGAACTTATTGCCCACGATGTCCACACATCGGGACCCATATTCTGGGACTTCATGCTTCCTGATGGGAAAACAGTTCAGAGGTGCATGCACTGGCTAAATACCCGGAAGTCGTGGGCCCAGGAAGCCGCCAGCAGCACCCTGCATATATTCTCCACACACACTCACCTAGTCCTCCTGCACAGAGGGGGGAGGGAGGCCCAGAAAGGGATACCAGCTTTCCCAAAGACCTTACCATCAAGCCCTCCCCTAGATCGTACCTGATCAAGATCTGGTTCCGCAAATCCCAAATCTCGACAAATCCTTTGAAACAAGCCAAGCAGATCTGGGCATTGGAGGAGAGTGCCAGGGAATAGCACATGGGGCCCGTGGAGGCCAGCTGTGCCCTGATGCGGGGTGTGGGTGCCAGGTCCCAGAGAGTCAGGCTCCGGGACAGACCCCCAGTGATGAGGCTCCGCTCGTCAGGGAAGAGCTTGCAGGTGAGGACACAGTTCTGGCGGTCCTGTAGGAATAGTTCCCACCTTCACATCACCTCCTGGAGGTGTGACCTCTGAGTCTCACGACAGAGGTCACATCTGGGTTCCCACGGCCCGTCCTGAACACCACTCACCTGCAGGTCCAGCTGGGCCTGCGGGGGCATGTTGTAGCTGTACAGAGCGCTCTTGTCCCACACCTTAATGTAGCCGTGGCCACACGTGTATACATGGTGAGTTGAGCTAATGGCAACGGCATAGACTTTCTTTCCATGGCGGAGCCTGCCAACCTTCCAGGACCTCCGTGGGACCCTCTGCCTGACGACCACTTCATCTGGAATGGGTGGCTGAGGAGAGGAGAAAGTGGGTGGCCAGCAAAGGGCACAGTCCTGGCCTCCTGTCATCCATGCGCGACAGCCTGCCCCATCTGACTGTTCACCTGACAGCTCTTCCTGACCCAGAGCGAAAAAATGTCCTCATCTGGGAACCCAACCATCAACAACCTTTTGCACTAGCAGCATGGTGCCAGGCTTCCCTCCTGGATACTCAGGCCATGTTCTGAGACAATTCTGTGTGCCAGCAGTAAGAGCAGGACCGGTTAGGAACCCCCTCCCCCCCACCCCACTGCCCCTCAGACACAGCTCTAGAAGAGGTGACACTATGAGCCAAAGGCTCTAAACACTGGTGGTGAGAGCTGGGCAGCCTAGTTCAAAAGAAGCAGGGATGGGATGTCTGGTGGCTTAGTGGTGGTTGAGCAGCTGCCTTTGGCTCAGGTCCTGATCCTGGGGTCAGGGATCAAGTCCCACATCAGGCTCCCTATAGGGAGCCTGCTTCTCCCTCTGCCTGTGTCTCTGCCTCTCTCTCTCTCTCTCTCTCTCATGAATAAACAAATAAAATCTTTAAAAAAAGAAAAAAGGCAGAGAGCTACAGGAAACCCACCACCTATGGGAAAGAGAACGAGGACACATTGCATGTCCTCACCTTCTCTTACTAGCTTCTTGTTTTGGGAGGTAGTAGGGAAGGCAAAGATCCCAAGTTTAGAAAAATAATACACTTACAATTGCCCTGAGGAATGACCAGACTTCTTCACTGGGCGGAGGCGAAGGGCAAGCCTGGCCTGCAGGGAAAAACCAACACCCACCTGCTCACAGAGAGGGCGGCGAAAAGCAACAGAACCGCAGATTCAAGGGGAAGGTTGCTTTCCTGACACCAGGCCTCGTGCCTTGCCCCCCTCCCCCATCTGAGGCCCAGCCTTGCCACCTTCCCTGCCCAGGTGACCCAGCTGAGACTTACCAAATTCGGGTCCTGGCGGGAAGCTATGACACATGGAGAGGAGGGGGGACACAGTGTGATCGGGAGAGCTCTGTGCTAGGATCCCCCCTCCCACCACCAGTTGGGTTCAAGCAAGACCCACCTGGGGTTCAGCTCTGCTGCTGCTTCTGGCTCCGTCTCAGAGAGCCAACTGGCCTGGAGCTCAGATCTGTCTGGAGTCTGGAGGACCCACTGCTGCTGATAAACTGGGTCATGCTGCATCGGGGACCCAAGAGGCTGCTGGGGTGTCCCATACACCCCCTCAGGTTGGGTCTGTGCTTGGTCTTCATCCTGGGAAATGCCAGAACTTTCCGGCATGTTGCTCCCCTCCTCTGGCTCATCATATATACTAAGTATACTAAATAATGCCTCTTCCTTCTCTCTACTCATGTTCTCAGATCGGTGAAGTGTCTGAGCCACCGGGTTCTAGGGCTTGAGAAAGGAGCCCATCAAACAGCACCTGGGTGACCAATTTGTCCTGAGCCCCTGTAGCAAGAGAGAACAGATACAGTATACATGCACACTGTTTAGGATCTATTTACAAGGGTCTGAGAACACTCTCAGGTCAAGAACAGTTCTCAGATCAAGAGTGATGAGAGCATTCAAAAGGTTGACTGCTGAATCATGTTTTATCCTAAATGCTGGCAGTGATGGTGTTAAAGGTGAAAGTTTCACGCACCCGTTTTGAGATGTTAGCAGCAGGTGTTATGTTTTTCCTTCTAGACACACAGATGGTGTTTCCAGTCCTACAAAATCAAAGTCACCCTTTCATCTGGCAATATACCTCTCAAATGAGGACTCCTCCCCAGTGTGAACATGGGGCAACAGGAAACTCTACTCAGGTCATAGGCTCTTTTTTCTGCCTTGAGACAACAACAGTGGAAGCACCCCAAGGTGTCATGCAAATGTGACATTCCATTTGGAGGGGCAAGGTCGCACAATGACAGAGAAGTTGGCTGGTGGGGATATTCTTCTCTCCTACTCTATGGGATATCCTGAGAACTGAATGGAATTATGTGTGTAGGATACTCAGAATTACATAAGGCTAGGGACAGACCCTCACCAAATGGCTGCAAGGGCAGTTATCTGTGGGCTGCACTGGGGACCAGAGCTTTGAGGATTTAAGGCTGTCCTCCAGGCTGCCTGACAGGTAGCTCGAGCAGGCCTGGGGAACTGTTGTATGGCCAGACTCTGCTACTCTGGACACTCTGAGGTCTCACTCTGCATATGGCCGAGAACCAAACACTTTATACGTAGTTGATCCCATTTCACCCGGATTACTGCGTGAGCTGCATTTTACAGATTTTAAAAACTGAAGCTCAGGAGAACAGATAACTAAAAAACACAGGAGAAAGGTTCAAATCCCTGTTATTCCCCCACCCCCTAACCCGAGTCTGGCTCTGAACAGTCACCTTCCCTACCTCCCTGTGAGAAGAGGGAAGACACACTCACTGTAGCCACAGATGCAGTTGCCCTCTGACTTAACACTTAAATATAGGCAAAATGATGTCCCAGCTGAAGTGCTGTGACAGCAGATAATATAGACAAGTCCCATAGCCACAGGAAGGGACTAGTGACATGTTATAGTACAGTACGTGCATAATGTGGAATACTACACAACTGTTAACGATAATAAGGACACATCTGCAAGGACCAGGAAATTTTCTAGGTGTGTTAATGAGGGGAGTGGTGGATCCAAGGTTCAGACAAAGTGCATAATATGCAGCTTCGGTGTAAAAGAAGGATGGCAATCTGAACCTATCTTTGCATAAATTTGTATGCACATAAGAAATTAGGAAGAGTAGTGGCCTTTGGGAGTGCAAATTGACATAGCGACAAGAACTAGAGGAAGATTTGCCTCTGCCCAACTCAGGAGAATTTTTGTACCTGTGTAGCTCTTTGAACCTAAATTTAAAGTTGTCAGACCTTGAATGTTTTTCTCCACCAAATCCACTTTCTTATCTTCCGCCAAATGATAATTTGGGGTCCTTGTGATGCTTAGTTACTTGTTTAAATAATTTAACAAATTCACCCTGACTTGCATCAGGTTCCTTTAAGTGGGTGGAAGCTCACAGCACACACCCACCAGTGTGACAAGGATGGGCAGGGAGGGACCAGCAAGCTGCCCTTGGGTAAAGCTTAAAGGCAGTGAGGCCATTTAGTCAGAATTTCACAGATGAAGAGGATTTCACCCTAAGAGTAAGACAAGACTTTCTAGAAAGAGCAGAAGGAAGGGTCCATATGACTGAATCCCACTCTGCCCTATCCCCAGAGCTGGGAATGCAGAGACCACTCCCCTCCCCTCCCAGGGAATTCTTATGCAAGTTTCAATACAAAATGCTAGTGCTGGGCGTCCATCCGGTCACCGATCCCCCCCACAGCAGGAAACTCACCCTGAAGGCAGAAGGTCAAACCCCCAGAGAAGGGGAAGCAGAACTGAGACCTAATCGGTGCCGGTGCCGGTGCCGGTGCCGGTGCCGGTGCCGGGACCCTCCCTCCCACACCCAGCGCCCAGGCACTGCCCCACTCCCCTGCAGGTCTGCTATTTTTAAACCTTAGCCTAATTGATAATCAAGCTCTGGGTCAGAACCTGCATTAAGTATCTTCCCAGGCATGGCCTCAACCTGCCATTTCCAATTAGCCCCCCAATCCTTGGAAGAGGGATGGGACAGGGGTCTGCCGAGGGAAGTCCTGGCAGGAGGCTAGATGGAGCAACAAAGTTTTAGGGGGTAAGTCTCTGGATCGGGTTCAGGCCGCCCGCAAGAGCCAGTGTTGGCGCAGAGACGGAGAGCTGGTTAGGCTGTCCCCAAGAGCCCGTGCGGGTGCTTATCTCCAGGTGCATCCCCTTAGGGTTATGACGGGAGGTGGGGCACTAGTCCTCCTCTGGGGCCCCGACTGAGCCTGGCTCTGTGATCGTTCATCTTTCATCAGAGTCTCTGAAACGGATCGCCACGGAGGCCTGTCTCATCCGGCAGCTCTTAAATTTGAGTATTCATCAGAATCTGGAGAGCAAGGCCCACCCCAGAGACTGAATCTGTAGGAATGGGGTGGGGACCCAGATGGTATTTCTAACAACTTCCAGGGTGCCACATTTGAGAACCACTGCGAACCCCTGTGTCTGGTGGTCCTTCTGCAGGAGTGAAGGGGCAGTGAACCGCATCCCCTCTTGCTCTTCCCCTCCACGCACCCCGGGCCTCTGGCCCACCCCTCCCACTGAACACACTCTCACTTCTACTCTGGTTCCTTGCTCCCTTCTTTGGAAGCATCAGTCCTCAAATGGCCACTACATCCAGAGAAATCTTTTACTATCTCTGACCTCTAATCTCCAAAGCTCTCTGTCTCTCCCTTTCTCTCTTTTCCCATCATTTATGCACCCCTCATCCGTAAAACTTTTATGGTTGCCTGTGGCCTTCCAGATAATGTCTGGTATTATCTTTGGCTCGGTATTTAAGATCCATCATCCCCTTCTGGGCCCAGCCTGGTCTCACTTTTCCCCTGATAATACCTTAACCTGACCCCCCAAAGAGCTTGACTGCACCTTTCCACCCTCGCTCCCCTCATGCTGTTCCCTCATCCAGGAATGCTGTTCCTCGTCCACCCATGTATCACATTTATACTCCCATGTACTCCGGGCACATTGCTAGCCATCAGGTTAAGACCTGGCCCAAGTCCTTGGGGAGCTCCAACCTGAGAGGGAGGGACAGAGGAGTATTGATAGAATTCCCCAGCTGACCCATGATCCATTTTTGGTGAATTATCCCTTTTCTGATTCTCACAGGAAACAACAGTGAAACATGGATTTTATCCCCACTTTGGAAATACAAGAATTAATTTAGGGAGTCAGAACTTCATGGAGATCTCACTGAACAGGTGGAAGAGCTGGGTCCAAAGCTAGGCCTACATAATTTTTAAAAATATGTTTGTGAGGGAGCTGTAGTGAATAATAGGGGTCCTTTCTGTATTCTGCCTATGAATCCTTTGGCAGAACGTGTGCACTGCCAGTTTGTGGCTGGCCTTTTAGCTCTCTTAATGGTGTCTAGATGAAAAGAAGTTCTTAATTTTTTTTTTAAGATTTTTTTATTTATTCATGAAAGACACACAGAGAGAGAGGCAGAGACATAGGCAGAGGGAGAAGTAGGCTCCATGCAGGAGCCCAATGTGGGACTTGATGCTGGAACTCCAGGATCACCCCCTGAGCCAAAGGCAGATGCTCAACTACTGAGCCACCCAAGCGTCCCATAGTTCTTAATTTTAATTCAGTACAGCTTATCTAACCTTCTAAGGTTAACTTTTTTTTTTTTTTGGAGTCATATTTAGGAAATATTTGCTGCCCTCAGTATCATGATGATATGCCCCTTTGTTTTATTCTAGAAGGTTCTCTATTTTACCTTCCACATCTAAATGTATAAAGTTTAGGAGTTTGGCAATATCTAGAAAGAGTTGCAGGGAACACAGAGGATCCAGGCCACAAGCCTAGGTTTCTCAATGGGAGGCCACCAGCCCTGCAGTGAGGAGCCCAACCCTTCTGTCAAACTGTCCTGATTTGAAGCCCAGGCCTGCCACTTCCAGGCACCATGAGCTCTCACAAGTTGCCAGCCGGTGCCTCAGTTTTCTCTGCCTGTGGCCTTCCAGATAATGTCTGGTATTATGTCTGGTAAAATGTCTGGTAAAATGGAGAGGGCAAGATAAATTCCTTTTTTTTTTTATTTTTTTATTTTTTATGAATTCCTTCCTAAAGCTGAAGTCAGACCCAAAGGTTAATAGGGCTTTGACAAGACCAGGTTTCAAGTAAATGCTTTCAAGTAAGGGTGAGCAACTCTAAGGGGTCTGAGGAAAAGGAAAGAAAAAGAGGTGAGAGAGGCCAATGGGAAGACCCTTGTGCAGGGAGGCAGCCCATGGAGAAGAGATTTGCCGGAAGGCGCATAGGGTCTGGATCACAATCAGCTACATTCATTGCAGGGCATTCACTAGATGTGCATTTCTGGGTTATCGGTGTCCATTTTCAGCTGCTCCAGCAGGGAAGTTACGTTTACAGAAAATGAGATTCAGAGAGCTTAAGTAACTTGCTCAAGTAACCTCATACAGCAACAAAGGGCTGGAGTTAGGATTTGACGCCAGGTCCACACAATCCCACATGGCCCTCTTCCAGGCTGCAGAGAGATGGAGGATGCCAGGAACAGGTGGCCATTTGGCTTCAACAGCCTGGAGAGGATGCTTCCTGCGCATTCTTTGGCCAGACACTGGAAATGCTAAGATTTGAGTTGTCAGACACTGGGAAGAACATAAGTGAGGGTTATGTGGGGGGTTATAACAGGGTACTCAACTGAGACATGAACAAAAGAAGAAACGGGGCAGCTCTGAGGGGTGCAGTGTCAAGAACAGTGGTTCTCAAACTTAGAGGCAAGTTAAAGTAACCTGGGTGTTTATCGGTGCTCAAGGACCTGTGCCCTCTCCATTACTATTAGTAGGACTGTGGCCTGGGTGTCAGGATTTTTCAGAGTTCCCACTGTGGTTCCAATGTGAGCTAAGGTTGGAAACCACTCAAGTAGAGGGTTCTGCAGAGAGGGAAACAGGACCATTGTGTTTGTGAGAGGGTAGAGGGAAGCAGGTGGGAACATTCAAGAGGCTGAGGATGGAGGGACCAGAGTGACAAAGGAAGGTCAAGGGCACAGAAGGAATTTATTTTATTTTATTTTTTTTAATTAATTTATTTATTTATGATAGTCACACACACACACACAGAGAGAGAGAGAGAGAGAGAGAGAGGCAGAGACATAGGCAGAGGGAGAAGCAGGCTCCATGCACCAGGAGACCGACGTGGGATTCGATCCCGGGTCTCCAGGATCGCACCCTGGGCCAAAGGCAGGCGCTAAACCACTGCGCCACCCAGGGATCCCGGAATTTAGTTTAAGATAGAAAAGGGAAATGACCACAAAAGGAATTTATAACCTAGATGGAGAAAAGACAGTTTCGCTCTATTGTCTCTCAACTGTGCCTGTGGATGGTGGCACCCATCTTGAGCCTAGACTGTACCCGGGCTGGTGGCCATCAGGTAAGACCAAAGATGTGTGAACCAGGGTGTTAGAACTTCCAGGTGGAGTTAGCAGACTGGATCCAGGACCTCAATCAAATACTGTGTACCCACCCACTCACCCATTATCTTTCCCTCCAAGTGGCCAGTGAGCACAGGTTTATTGCACCCCTGCTGCCTTGGGCTCTGAGGACACAGGGCTGAGCCTACAAATCTGGCCTTGACCCTTTTGGATTTCAGTCTTTGGGGTGACACTGATAGTTGAGCTGTGAATTACAAATCAGAATGGAAAGTGACAGGATGGAGTTAGGGAGGGTGTGACAGGGGAGCACAGGGAAGGGGGACACACCAGATGTGAAAGGTCATGAGGGGTCAGTGAGGTCTGCAACATGAAGGATGAAAGGTATTCTGGGGGGAAGTGGGGTGGAGAAGAGCACAGGAGAATGTTCTGGGTAGAGAGAATAGCAGGTACAAAGGTTTGGATTAGTGTATTTTAACAACTGGGAGAAGCTTCTAGGGCCTGGAGCACAGAGAGTGTGTTGTGGGGGCCAGAAAGGTAGGAAGGTGTGTTCTAGTCTAGGGAGAGTAGGTGGGGGAGCCCCCGAGGGGTTCTGAGCTGGGGGAGACAGGATCAGACTTGTGTTTTGAAAGGACTCAGCCTACTCTTGAGTGGATAGATGGGGGCAAGACCGGAGTCTAAAGACCAGTTAAAAGATGCTCAACATCAGTAGTTATCAGGGAAATAGAAGTCAAATCCACAATGATATTCCACTTCACAGGATGGATATAACAACAAAAATTTACAGCAAATAATAAATGTTGGTGAGGATGTGGAGACGCTGGGATGCCTGGGCACTGTTGGTGGGAATGCAAAATAGTGCGGCCCCTGTGGAAAACAGCTTGGCAGTTCCTTCAAAAGTTAAACACAGAATTACCACCTAACCTCGCAATTCCACTCCTAGGTATACACCTGAGAGAACTGAAAAGAGAGCCTCCGACAGATTTTTGCACACCAATGTTCATAGTAAGCATTATTCACAACAGCCAAAAGGTACAAACAACCCAAGCGTCATCAACGGATGGACAAACGAAATGTGGTCTATGCACACCATGACCATTAGTCGCCAATAAAAAGGGATGAAGTACTGATTCATGCAACAACATGGATGAGCCTTGAGAACATTACACTGAGTGAAAGAAGCCAGACGCAAAGTTCCACTTACGGGAAATATCCAGAACCGGCAAAGCCCTAGAGACAGAGAGCAGACTGGTGGTTGCCAGGGGCTGAGGGGGGGGGGGGGGGGGGGGGGGAGTGATTCCTTAATGGGGTCTCCTTTTGGAGTGATCTGCAACTAGAGAGTGGTGATGGGCACACAACACTGTGAATGTACTTAATGTAACCGAATCATACACTTTGAAATAGTTAAAGTGGTCAATTTTATGGGTATTTTACCACAATAAAGAAAGAAAAACTGTCATCCTGTCGCGAGTGAGAGGCCTCGCGAGTTCCCACAGCATTTTTCCTTCTTCATCCAGCAAACACCGGGCAGTTTAGCTGGTGGTTTTCGTAACCTTTGCTCCCCAGGAGAAGAGCCCGCCAGCCGCCGGGCGGCCCTACCTGCCCCGGGACACCTTGGCCCCCCCAGTGGCAGCTCGGGGCGGGCAGGAGCGGGCGGACGCAGCGGTACCCGGTGGGCAAACCCCGAGGCCGGAGCCGAACTCTCAGACCTGGACCTCAGTCGTCGGCGTCCAGAGCTTTCTCTGGGGGGCGGAGCGCCCTCCGGTGGGCGCTGGGAGCGCAATCAAGCGCTGAGACGTTTGCGCTCCGAGGCCCGGCGCGGTGCGCGGAGGTTGTGCTCCTCGGTGGCTCCCCGAGCCCGGGAGTTCCTGCTCTCTCGGCACTAGGGCCTCCCCGGGAATTCACCTGACGTCCGACGTCGCTGTGAGTGGGTAAGCCGTCTAAGCCGCAGCACCAAACACTTCTTGATTCAGTAACAGGGCCCGCTGGCCTGGAGCTAGGGAGCCAGGGCCGCCTCGCCCAGGGAGCCCCCGCCCCCGACGCTGTGGGAAAACAACCCGCGGGGAGCGCTGGCAGCTGGTGGAGGTCGCGGCCGGGGCCTGGGGCTGAGGCGACCGCGGGGCGGCGAGGGGGCTGGGCGGAGGCGGGAGAGCCGGCGGGGGGCGGGGGCAGGGGCAGGGGCACGGCCCGGGCTAGGCCCCCGCCCACCCGGTGCCCGCGCCGCTGCTCGCCGCCCGCTGCCCGCGGGGCTGACCGGCCGCTCCTGCGAGCCCCTCCCGGGCGAGCGCGGCTGCGGAGGCGGCTCCCTCCCCGGGGTGCCTCCCCTCAGCCGCCTCAGCCGCGGCCCCGCTGCAGAACGCTCCGGTTCTCTGGAACGCGGTCCCGCTTCCGCCCTCGACGCCCCTTACCTGCCGAGGCATCTTTGGGCCACACCCCGCCCTCCGGCCCCGGGCCCGCGGGCAACCGGCCCCTCCTCGCCGGCTTCACCGGGCGCCCCCTCGGGCTTCCAGGCGGCGCCTCAGACTTGCGGGGGCGGGGGGACGTCGGCCGAGGGCCACCTGGAAGGTCTGCAGGGCGCTGGCGCAGCGTTCTAGGGGTCCCCGGCCCGCGTGCACCCCACCCCCACCGCGGCTGCCGTGTGCTCAAGGGGCAGCCCGGGCTCAAGGCCGGGGGGGGGGGGAGCCCCCCGCGGCGGCCCCCACGGCGGCGGGCCTGGGCTTCCCGCGCCCTGCAGGGAGGGACGCGGCCGCCGGGGGCAGCAGGGCGCCGAGGCGGGCGGCCGGCGGCTGCTAATGGCTTCTCGCGCCCAGGAGCAGGTCGCGGCCCCGGCGCGCACAGGCCCGACGCCCCTGCCCTCCTCGCACCGAGGCTGACGGGGCGCGGGGGCGGGAGCGCGCGCCCAGCCGCCGGGACTGAGGCGGCCGCAGACGGCTGCCAGCTGCCCCCCACGCGGCGCCGCGGCCCGGGCGCCCGGGATCCGGAGCCTCGGGTCCCCACCCCGGGAGCATGCGGGCCAAGGGCGGGTGGCCCAACTGCCCCTTACCGTGGCGGGCTGCAGGGAACGGGCCGGGCAGCGCGGGGGTTCCGGGAGCCGGCGCGGCTGATCACCGGAGCCACCGGGCCCGCGCCGCAAGGAGCAGGCAGCGCTGGAGCAGCAGGGAGGCTCGGGTCGCCGGCAGCCCGAGGCCCGGCGCAGGAGCCCGGGCCCAGCAGAGCGGGCTCGGCCCCAGGGCTGGAGCCCCGGGAGCCCTGGGACGTGCTGGATTTGCTGGGGACCACGTGGTCTGTGCGGCGTCCCCGCCTGAGCTGGGGGAAGGGACTGTAGGGAGCTCTCAGCCCGAGGACTAGGGACGCGGGGAGGCCACGGTTCGCCTCATCTCGGCTTCCCCAGCACGGTCGACCTGGGCCTGTGGGAGGGGGTGTCCTCAGGTCCCTATGAAGAGACAGGGTAGCACACAGTGGGGCTGTGGTCTGCCGACTCTGGGGTCCGCAGAGGCAGACTGGGTCCAGAGGCCTCTTCTCACAACCCCTAGCCCTAGTGTCAGGAGGAGGGGGATGCCAGCCCAGGGGTAGCTGTGCTGGGCCTCTTGGCCCCCCAGATGACACTGGAGCCTCGTCCTGCTTCGGCCTTTCTCCCCAGGCTGTCCCCTGACCTGCTGGGTGCCTGTGGGCAGCCACATTTACCGCTGACCTGGACAGGCCAATTGCCTCCTTACCTGGATGGGACAGGACCAGATGTTCTCTGAGGGCCCTTCCAGTGTGACAGGCTGGGCCGGAAGGGTGTGCTAACTGGGCTAAGGGAGAAAGACTATTTAATCCTGGCCCTTCCAGACCCACAGCTCCAGTTCAGAAAAATAGAAGAGCTTTTGTGAGGGAACAGAAGTCTCTGGTGCCGTGGCTCCTTTGTTCCTGGTAAGGCTTCCACTGGACCCAAGCAGCTCTGCGCTGGAGTAATGAGCACTGAGGATACAAGATGGTAGGACTACTGGGATGATGGAGCCATGTGACTTCATGAGGCTCTGCAGGTATCTTTCTTCTTCCTCTTGTCCTCGGGATCCGAACAGAGGACCTGTCCTGGACAGTAATAAACCTAGAGAGAGAAAATCCTCAGGAACCATCTGGTGGGAAGGGCCTGGAGTTCCGGGACCAGCCCCCACCCTGCACTGACAAGAGCCTGAGACCCAGAGAGATTGTGGTCACACAGGACACCGGTAGCAGATCCCAGACAGTAGGTGGCTCTTGACCCTCCTAGAATCCCTGCCTTGGTCTTGCCATGGCACAGAAACTGCCAGACCCTGCCAGGAGCCAGGACTGTGGAGACCCAGCTAGTGGCTGCTCATGAACCAGGATGACTTGGGTAGTGCTGTACCCTTCCCACCTGGGTAAAAGATCACATTAGCACTTGATTTGCTGTGGGACCAGAGGTAGTGCCATCCCTCTTTGGGCCTGTTTCTTAAGTAAATTAAGGACTTGGACACCATGACCTGGGGCACTTTGGTCTTAGGGTATCCTCTGGAACTGCCCAGAGGAGTAGGGTCAGATAGGGGGAAGAAAGCCCGTGCTCCTTCCTGTGTTCTGGGAGCTCCAGGGTCTGGACTCTACTCATGCTCAGCTCCCAGAAGCCTGGGGGCAGAGAGCAGTGGGACTTCCACACAGTGGCATCCCCAGGATGACGCTCTGCTGAGGTCCTACAGCACATCATTGGCTTTCTAACAGGAATGGTTCTTTTGAAATACACAAGACAGCATCCTTAGCCAACAATGTCTGCTCAAGCTACAGAACATGCAGGACCAAGTGTCAGTGGCCTATGGGGGTGGGGCGTACAGCCTCTGTGTACATAGGGTACATTGTATGTGTCTGTGTATGATTATGTGTGTGTTTATGGGATGGTCTGTGGAAGAGAGGTCTGAAGGCTCCCTGTGTATGACTGTGTGCAGGTTTCCTTTTCACTCCTTAGAGGACTGAGACTGAACATCTCTTACTTTATTAGTCATCTTGATATTTTTTTAAAAACTGCCTGTTAATGTCATTTGGGGAGGGGTCTATTAGATTACATATCTTTCTCTTGATTGTAAGACCTATCTTTACATGTTAAATATCTATATCATAAATCTTACAAAGGTATTTCCACTTTTTGTGTCCCAAACTTCATTTGGGATTGTTAAGAACATAAATATGTAATTTTGAAAAGTCACTGTATTGGTATTTTCCCTTATGGTTGGTTTCTAGCTTTCATATGATGCTTAAGAAAGGTTATCTCCCTTCCATGAAAATAAAAAGTTTACTCATCTTTTCTTTCTAAGGAAATCTTTATTATTTATCCTCTTTACAAAAGTGATGCATGCTTGGCGTCAAAAGTGAAAGGGAAGTAAATTTAGGTAAATTGACTATCTTCATGAATTATCCTATCCAAGAACAAGGTTTCTTTCTTTTCCCCATATACTTTTCCTTTAGTGGCTCCCAGTGTGGAGATTTCTTTCTCCGTATAGATCCTGTGTAAAAATTAAGTTTATACCTAGGAGATCCATTTTTTCTTGATGCTATTGGGAATGGGATCTTTCATCATATTTTCTAACTTGTTGTTGGTATAAGACAAGCTATTTATTTTTAGATGTTACTTTTTAACCAGTCATCATTCTTGATTCTTAAAGATGGAAAATGCCATATTCATTTCCCTCAGAGTTTCCCAGCAGGGTGAATCTGATGAAACTTGATCCATTTCATTAACCTTGAGAGTTTTCTAAGAAATATCCTTCTCATTAGGATTTGCCTTCACTATGGACACTCTGATGCTGACTAAGTTGGAAGGTAAACCTGAAGGCTTTCCCACACACATTACACAAGTAGGGTTTCTTCCAAGTATGGACAGTCTGATGTATAATGCAGTCAGAACTATAGCTAAACCCTTTGCCACACTCCACACATCTAAAGGGTTTCTCCCCAGAGTGGCTTCTCTGATGCCGAATTAAATGGGCATTAACATGGAAGGCTTTTCCACACTCCTTACATTGAAAGGGTTTCTCTCCAGTATGGATCCTCTGATGTACAATGTAGTCAGAACTACAGCTAAATGCTTTTTCACATTCCATACATTTGAAAGGTTTCTCCCCAGTATGTATTCTCTGATGCCTAGTTAGTTTGGCATTGATACTGAAGGCTTTCCCACATTCCTTACATTGATAAGGCTTTTCTCCAGTATGGATTCGGTGATGATCAAGTAGGTTTCTTTTAGAAGTAAAGCATTTCCCACACTCCTTACATTCAAAAGGTTTCTCCCCAGTGTGAATCCTCTGATGCTGCATTAATTTTGCATTAACATTGAAGGCCTTTCCACACTCATTACACTCATAGGGCTTCTCCCCAGTGTGGATTCTCAGATGCTGCCGTAGCTGGGAATTACACCTGAAAGCTTTCCCACATTCGTTACATTCATAAGGTTTCTCACCCGTGTGGATTCTCTGGTGCTGGATTAACTTCCCTTTGACACTAAAGGCTTTCCCACATTCGGTACACTCATAGGGTTTCTCACCTGTGTGGATTCTTTGATGCTGAATGAGTTTTGCATTATTACTAAAGGCTTTCCCGCACTCTTTACACTGATAGGGCTTCTCCCCGGTGTGGATGCTCTGATGCTGCCGCAGCTGGGAGCTGCACCTGAAGCCTTTCCCACATTCATTACACTCATAAGGTTTCTCTCCAGTGTGGATTCTTTGATGTTGAATTAATTTTGCATTAACATTGAAAGCTTTCCCACAGTCATTGCATTCATAAGGCTTCTCTCCAGTGTGGACTCTCTGATGTGTGATGTATGCAGAACTGCAGCTGAAGCCGTTTCCACATTCCTTGCACTGATAGGGCTTCTCTCCTGTATGGATTCTCTGATGCCGACTTAGACTCCCGTTAACACTGAAAGCTTTCCCACACACCTTACACTGATAGGGCTTCTCCCCACTGTGGATTGTCTGATGTGTGATATAATGGGAACTGTAACTGAAGCTTTTCCCACATTCCACACATTTGAAAGGTTTCTCCCCACTATGAAGTCTTTGATGCCAAATTAATTTTGCGTTAATGCTAAAGACTTTGCCACACTCCTTACACTGATAGGACTTCTCCCCAGTGTAGCCATCTTGATGCTGAGAGTTACACCTGAAGGTTTCCACTAATTCTTCACATTTAAAAGGTCTTTCCCCAGAATTAATTATTTCATGCTGAAGAAGTTTTGTGTCAAAGCTGAAGGCTCTCTCCAATGCTATATGTTCAGGGGGCTGTTCTTTAGGGGTGACGGTGTGACATTGATCCAACTTTGAACTCTGACTAAAGAAACACTCCTCTATGGAGCTGGTGTCATCTTTCACTGTTCTGTCAATGACACTGCTGTTTTCTTTCTTCATGCTTCCAACTAAATGGACTTCCTGCTGTTTCTCTAGAATACAAGGTTCTGAAAAGTCTGTTTCCTGGGAAAAGTCCCTCTGAAGTTCAAATGATGTACTATGTTTTTCTTCATACATTTCCTTTGTCAAATTATTGTCAGTCTGGATATCAATATCTACTATAAAAAAAAAGAAAACAGAAAAAGGTCATGTAAGAACCATGTTAGAAAAAAGAAAAGAACTGTGGTCAAAAGAATAAAGAATCGTATTTAACCAAAGGTCTCTTGAAAATTGCCAAACTCGGCCAAAGAATCTAAGGTTCATCCATAAGGTGGAATAATATGTAGCTGGTAAAAAAAAAAAAAAAAGAGAGAGAGAGAGAAAAGAAAAGAAAAGAAATCCATATATGCTGACACGAAAAGATGTCCATGATACACTGTTAAATGGAAAAGCAAGCAGAGAAATGGATGTAAGGTAGATTCAGCTGTATAAAGGAAAAATAAAATAGGCCATTATATACTTATATATTTGTATGTGTATGGCTAGAAAACTGGAAGAATACACAAGAAACTGAGCAAATTGGTACAGGAAATTTGGGAGACTTTTTTCTACAATATGCTTTATACACTTTCTGTATAGTTCTGAGCATGAATGATTTATAAAGGTTACCAACCTCTATGCAAATAACCAAAACAAAATGGTTAAATGTGACAGCAATGGAAGAAAATCCTAGGTTTTATCCACCAGATGAGCATTCTTCCTATCACACCACACCTTAATATACTCAGCAGTTTCGTCTCAGCTATCCTTGTGTCCCTAAGTCCCTTGTTGATATAAATGGAAACTGCTCAAGAAGGAAAAAGTACAGGATCCAACAATATGTAGCAACACTGAAGATGGCAAGAGTTTGCAGCACCAGGAGGTGAAAGGGAGAGAACTTGCTTTTCTTGGAACTTAAACTCTTGGCTTTCCAAAATTTCTCCTTCACCTTCTTTTTTCTCTGCTTAGAGAAGGAGACTTTAGGCTCTCTTGATCTCTTCAATCCATCTCTTCCCAACCCTCCAGAACACTGCTGCATTCTCCTTGCCTTTCCTTCTTCCTCTTCCCTCAATCCTGAAAGTCATCAGTCCCTAATGTTTTGTTGTTGTTGTTGTTGTTGTTGTTGTTTTTAAGATTTAATCAATTCATTTGACAGAGAGAGAAAGCACACAAGCAGGGGGAGAGGCAGAGGGAGAGGCAGAAGGAGGCTTCCCACTGAGCAGGGAGCCCAATCCCAGGATCCTGAGATCATGACCTGAGCCAAAGAAGACACTTAACCAACTGAGCCACCCAGGTGCCCCATCTCTAACATTCTTTCTGGAATCCTTATAGTCCCAGTAGGGAGTTAGGTATCTGGTCCCAAATTTCTCAAAATTGCCCTCAAAATGCTGCCTCTATTTTTCTTCTCCCATCTCTCCTCAACCACATGTAGTAAGTCGCCTGAAGAGACCCAAATGACCTGAATTTCCCTAGCAAGCATTTTCAAAACACTGGTTGGTCTTTACCCAATATCAGAAACGTGCAAAGAAAATTCAAGTTACGTGAAATACAACCATCTAACAACCACATCTAATCTTCTGATGTATCTCCTCCCCCAATCATTTTCCTCCCAGTTTTCTAAAAAAATTTTGAAAGATTTTACTTATTTATCTGAGAGAGAGAGAGAGGGAGAAGCAGGCTCCCCAAGGAACAGGGAACCCAATGTGGGACTTGGCCCCAGGACCCTTGGGATCATGACTGGAGCCGAAGGCAGACACTTAACTGACTGATCCACCCAGGTGCCCCTAAAAATGTTTTCAAAATTGAAAATATTTTTCTTTCTTAACATTAATAATGACAATTTTCCAGTATCTTTAGATATTCTGTAAAAATATTTTGTAAATTGCTAAATAGCACTCCATCCTGCAGAGGTATTTTATTTTAACCAATTCTCTGTATACTGAATTCCCACATTTTATTATATAAAATTATGATCAACTCTTGTGCATGTACATCTTTGTCTGTATCTGATTACTTTATTAGGATACTCTAAGAAGGAATATCCAGACTATCAAGGACAAACTTTTAAAAGGCCCTTGAGAAGTATTTTCTAGAAAGACTACTGATCCACATTCATCTCCAAAAGTCTATTCCAGTTTGATTTATTGTTCTAGTATGAACTAGGGAAACTGAAGGAACTCCATGAAAAACTGCTTTTTGCTTATTTTCCTGCTTCTGTTCTTGCTAGGACCTGTACTGCTGCCTTGTGTATGTCTTATAGTATAAATGATATCTGTTTTTCTTATAAGGGTCAAGAGGTTAAGGAGTTTTCGGCGTCTTCCAGCACAGGTGATAACATCTAAGGAATGACCAAGCAAGGCCGTCATATACATTTTCTAGACCATTGACTCTAGACATCTTAATATCCAAACCTCCTGACTCCAGGGAATAAATGCTTTATGGAGGACACCTGAACACTTGTCTTTATTCTGACCAGTTCCTGGGTGCCTGAAGAGGACATGTACACCGGACTCTAATCCTCAATAAAAACCGAAGACCCTGAACAAATGAGATATTCACTTTCTTTTCCTTTCTGAGGCTCCCAGACACTCCACCTGCTATACTCTATCATTTATGCTATTCAATAAACTCCTCTCTCACTTCCTCCTGGCTCATATTTGATTTCTATCCTGTTCAAAGCCAAGGACCCTCATGGTGGGTCCTGCAGGACCCCCCTTGGGTCCTTGGACCCAGCCTATGTCAATATGTTAGGTGAAACATCTCTGTTTTAATTTATATTTCATTGGTTTTACTGAGGGTGAAGATTTTTCATATTGATTAAAATATGTACTTCTGGGGATCCCTCGATGGCTCGGCGGTTTGGTGCCTGCCTTTGGCCCAGGGCATAGTCCTGGGGGCCCGGGATCAGGTCCCATATTGGGCTCCCTGCATGGAGCCTGCTTCTCTCTCTGCCTGTGTCTCTGCCTCTGTGTGTGTGTGTGTCTCTCATGAATAAATGGATAAAATCTTTAAAATAAAATAAAATAAAATATGTACTTCTTATGTGGGTCACTTAAAATATGCTTTGACAATTTTTCTGTACTAGTGACCTTCAATTTACCAAATCCTACAATGTGGCAGATGCTACCAGTTACTTAACCAATATCCAATCTCCCTTTCATCCTTACTAGTATATCCTCCAATTTTTTTGAGGTAGCAATAAAAACTACAGATAAAAACTATATTTTTCCACCCTCTCTTGCAGTGGTGGGGGGGCATAAGACAGTTTCAGCAAATGAGATTTAAATAGAAGTCACTGTGTGGGCCTTCTAAAAGTTTTTTTTTTTTTTTTTTTTTTAAGATTTTATTTACTTATTCATGAGAGACAGAGAGAGAGAATGGCAGAGATACAGGCAGAGGGAGAAGCAGGCAGCAGGCTCCATGCAGGGAGCCCGATGTGGGACTTGATCCCAGGACTCTAGGATCATGCCCCGAGCCAGAAGACAGATGCTTAACTGCTGAGCCACCCAAGCGTCCCAGTTTTTTAAGAGAGTCAACTCTGCTGATGTGGGCCTTGTGCCCTTTACCTACTTTCCCCTTCTGTCTGCCTAAAAGCCATTTGATTCCTCACTTCAGTTAACCTACAAACACCAATTAATGTTTTCATTCTTAGCTAAGATCATGATGGGTTATTTGAAAACTTTAAAGACTTCAGGATTATCTGCTGCTTATGGAATAAAATCCAGACTCCTTTTTTTTTTTTTAAAGATTTTATTTATTTATTTATTCGAGAGAGAGAGAGAGAGAGAGAGAAGCAGAGACACAGGCAGAGGAAGAAGCAGGCTCCATGCAGGGGGCCTAATGTGGGACTCAATCCTGGGACTCCAGGCTCATGCCCTGGGCCA
This sequence comes from Canis lupus dingo, assembly GCF_003254725.2. NCBI lineage: Eukaryota > Metazoa > Chordata > Mammalia > Carnivora > Canidae > Canis > Canis lupus. The sequence continues at coordinate 77,405,785 of NC_064247.1, forward strand.
AAGGCAGGCACTAAACCGCTGAGCCACCCAGGGATCCCTTAAATCCAGACTCCTTTGAGGTCCACAACATCATCTCTTTTCCCTTAAACTTTTCAATTTGCAAACATGTCCTCCTTAGTCAGGGATCATCTGGTTGAATGACCACAAGGAACAAAAATCCACTGAAACTATCTTTTTAAGAAGGAGGATTCACTGAAAGGATACACGACAATCTATGGACCACAAATGCAGGAAGTAAATGGAAAATCATCTGGCAACTACTCTGCTTAAGCCAACAAGAAGCTTGCTACTTCAAGTATGGTCTGGGAACCAGAAACATTGGCAGAACCTGAGAATTAATAGAATTGCAGAATCTTGGCTCTATGCCAGACTTACTAAATGACAATATATATATCTGCATGACACCCCAGTGATTCATTTGCACATCATTTGAGAAGCACTGAATTGAGAGCACTTTCTCCTTTCTGCCTTATTTCCTACATCTTACTATATACAGTTGTCTCCTCAAAAAAAATAAAAAATAAATAAAAATAAAAACTAATACTTCACTGAGCATACACAGTAAGTTAGACATTTAATATGTATTATCTCATATAATCCTCAACCCACAAGACCAGCACTATTCTATCACTTTATTATTCCATTTTCAGAGATAAAAACACTGAACCTTGGAGAACTCAAATAACTGACCTGCTCAAAGTCACAACTAGGAAGTCATATAATTAGGAATAGTAGTTGGGACTGGAGCTCAGGGAAGTCTACTCCAAAGACTATACTTTTAACTGCCAGGCTATTCTCCCTTTCTGTATAAAAAAACCTGTTAATTCTCCATCTATTACATTAACTATACAATGCTTAGGAAGTAGCAAGGACCCCAAAACACCACATTCATTCATTTCATCTGAAAAAGGTAGAATCCCAAAATTAGGACTGGGATGAATTAGAATGAAGCATTTGAAAAAAGATCTGTTCTTAGAATTAGAAACAGCAAACTACAAAAATAGTCAAATCTCAACTATACCTATCTCTATAAATCATCATTTATTTAAATTTTACTGTGTACAGCTGGCTCATAAATACGGCATGCTTATATGCTAAAGTTGACTTCTTAAAGAGTTAAACTCTCCCCTGTAAAAAACAGCCTGTGTGTCCCTTACCAGTCCAGAGGCCCTGGGGGCCTATTTCTGTTCCAGCTGCCAGCGGAGATGGGCCTTCCAGCTCACCTGCTCCCTCCAGTTGTGAGATCACAGCAGGTTTGAGAAGCGAAAATCCTGTTAAGGGGAAAAGAAATAGGAGAGACAGGTGAATAATCTCCCACAGAGGAGTTTTAAGCATCTCCTCAGGCTGTCCTTGGCAACGGGAAGGCAAAATAAGAGCACTAGGGGATCCCATGCCTAAAGACTATGGGAAACTGAGGGGGTGGGGGGTTAAGTGGAAAGACGGGGGTTTGGAAGGTATATGTGTTTGGAAGGTGCCTGAAGTGTGAGAGTTGGGAATGGCCCAGACTTGGGCCCAGAAGACCTCAAGATATGCAGGTTGGGTAAAGGTGAACCTGAAGATAATACTGTGTGTGCAGCAGTAAGTTTCTTTTTTCCTCGGTGTCCAAACCACAACTTCTAGAGGATGGATAAAGAGTGCATACCAGTCCCCAGCAAAGTCCTATACTGGCCCCAAAAGGTCTTGAAGTTCACCCTTCCCAGCAACCCTTGACACAAGGGGTATTAGGAATCTCAGCCTCTGGGGTTCCCACTCAGTAAAGGATTACCAGAGACCCTACCTCCAACCTGTTAGGGGGCTATAAGCCAGGAAACCCCAACTGGCAGAGTCCGGGTCCCAGGGGGAGAGAGGCCTTACCCAAGGAGGCCACATTCCCATAATTCTCCAGCATCACGTCCCTGTACAGGGCCCTCTGTGCAGGGGACAGGCCATCCCATTCCGTCTGGGTGAAGTACACAGCCACGTCCTCGAAGGTCACCGACTTCTGAAACAACAGGTTCCTGCTGCCCTAGGGCCAATTCCATGGCTCAGGCCCTAAGTGAGGGGCAGAGGGTAGTATAAGGGCTTGGGGAGGGAGCTCGTCAATAGTACAAAATTAATAACAAGGGGAAAGGTTAGAGAAATAGCACCTGGAAAGTAAACAATGGAGAGTATCTGACTTCTCTCACGGCAGGGAAACCTCATGCCGTATTTTACATTTATAAAAGACATCCTAAAAAAATAATTCCCATAATCAAGTTCCCCCAAAGTAACTCCATTCTTTCAGTAAAACCACATCCTCAGTGGCAGATGCAGCTCAGGACCAAGCCACCAGCATTCCCCCTTGAGACGGCTCCTCCATCCTGCCCCCTCACCTATAAACCTCTAGCCACCCCAGAGAACAGCTATGGCCTCCATCTTGTCCAGCCCCCATCTGTCACCTGACTCCTGTCACTGCCCCTGCTTCAAAGGGCTGTGTGGTTACTTTAGCACCTCCAGCAGCTCAGCACTGCCCAGACTGGCTGGGGCAGGGGGCAGCAGCCCATTCTGCTTCCAGATGCATCTCACTGAAAATCCAACATTTTCTGTCATCCTCTCCCATTTATGTCTCTCATCCTTTCCAACTTTACCCAAGAACTCACTGTTTCTCCAAGAAGGTTTGGGAAAGAGGGCAGATTAGCCTTCCCATTGGCCAGCTACTCGGCCACCCTTCCAGCTGTTCCTCTTTGCATCACAACACCATGTGCTCAACACAGGCTCTGCATCAGGATTGATGCCTCCCTTTTGGGCGGCTGCAGCCTCTGGTCACTCTCTCTGCCCACCTCAGTCTTCTGTAACAACCTTAGGGACCCACTGGCAGGGATATGCTCTCATTCCTCTCTGCCAGGTTCTGTCTTGCTTCCTTCTCCTGACCTCCACCCATCAACAATTCCAGTCCAACCTCTGGATGAGTCTGCAAGTCACCCAACTGTGACCAAGGAACTTCTCTGAACAATATTAAATGCCTTCACTGCTACTGCCACTACCATTACCCTGGTAAGCTGGTGCCTCCTCCTGAATTCAAACACCCCCCTACCATCTGTGCAGGAAACCTCAGCCAGAACCCTAAGGATTGTTCCTGATCCCTCCTTTTCCCATACGCTAACCCCCAATCCTTTGACTCTACATCCTAAAGATTTTTATGTTAAGCATTAGTTGAATTGGATTTTTTTTTTTTTAACAACTACTTTCCTTGATGAAGCCCACATCACTTGGACCAATGGAATTCTTTCTGGAGTGGTCATCTTCCTTTAGAATCATCTCTAAAAATTATTCCCTACAAAGCCATCGCAATTCTGACCACATTAACGTCACTGGTTGCACACATCACAGGGATGAGCAATTAAGAATGAAACACTGGTTGTGTGACCTTGGGCAAGGCACTCTACTCCCCTATACCTTCACGTCTTTTGTAGCAGAATGGGCACAACACAGCACCTATTTCAGAGGCCAGGTGTCTGGACTGAACAATCCATGCAAGTGCTTTGTATGGTGCCTGCAGCACAGCAAGCCTCAAACGATGCTACTGGGACTGATTATTCCCAACCTGTAATCCATGGAGGTCCATGGATGTGCTTCAGGGTGTCCATGAAGTCCCTGAAATTGTATGGAAAATTTGGTTTGCATGTTTATTTTTCTTGGGGTGGGGAGAGGGTCCAGATCTCTTATGAGAGATCTAAAATTTGAGCCCCGATCCCAAGCCCTGAAAGCCTCTCCAGGACAAAATGAGACATCCTGTTCCATTGGACTTCCTGTCTTTTTCCCTCTCCAGATCCTACTCTCAATTCCCCAACCCCCACCAAATTAGAGGCACAGCCACCCTTTGTGATGAGCTAGTCCTACTACTACTCCTCTTCACCTACACCCCGGTCCCTGAGCACCCTAATCTTCTGCTGTCCTCCATGTGAATGGAGATTCACATCCATGCATGGAGTATCCTCCATGGGCAGCTTTAATGTTCCCTGTTCACCAGAGAAGCAAAGAACCTTGTTGTACAGAACATTTCACTCCTGCCTTCAGGGATGCTCTCCTGCTGCTTCCATCCCTTCACTTCACTGCTCTTCCCACAAGTTCCAGGCGGAAGTGAGGAGGGCCCCTCCAGCTTCCACCACGAAGCTCACCAGCTTCCCTTCCCAATTTTCTTCAATTTGAAACTGTTCAGAGGAAGAGCTGAAGGACCCACAGCTCACCTGGGGCCAGACTGTCAGAAGCATGGCTGCTATCACCTGCTCTCCCTCTCAGAGAAGGGCTGGAGCTGAGGAAAAAGAGAGAGGCAAGTGTGAGGCAAGCCCCATCCCAGGAGGAACAACACACTCCCTCACAGAAGATTTGAGACACAGGCAGCCAGTGTCCAGATAGGAGTCCAGTGGGAGCTGCCACAGGAAGAAGGGGGTGATCTGTTCACTGGCTTGGTGCCCAGGACCCCTCCCAGCCATGACAGTGATGCTCACTGCCCGGAACCCTAGGATTTCACAATTCTGACACACATAAAATGTTTCCAGAGCCTAAAGCATAATAAACCAAAGACCTACATAGCAACAATTCAGCTCAAGAAATAGATCATTACCAAGATCTTGGACTTGCTTGTTTTTCTCTAAACAAGTATCATCCTTAATTACTCTGCAAGAGAAGCCAGGCTGGCAGAAGCCAGGCCAGCACAGAGGCCCGAGTCAGGCCCCATGGAGCTGGAGGAGCCGTTCCCCTACCTCCTGCCTGCTCCCTCACACAGCAGAGTGTCCTCTACTGCCCTGTCTGTAGAGACCTTGGGAAGCCAGCCTCCCACACAGCCCAGGCTTACCTTTGAGGTCCCAGGCTGTCTCCTCATGTTCTCCAGCCCTCTGATAGTGCAGAAGCCAGGGCCTCAGCTCCCTGAGAGAAGGGATCACTAGATCATCTAGGGTCCCATGACCCAGCACCCCGTGTTCGCTGTATTCAAAACACATGGACTTGTTATTTTTGGGTTTATACTGCTCCCAAAGTTAGTCTTGAAAACATGTGTTTTTCTGGGATGCCTGGGAGGCAAAGCAGTTGAGTGTCTGCCTTCAGCTCAGGTGGTGACCCCGGAGTCCCGGGATCAAGTCTCACATCAGGCTCCTCGCAGGGAGCCTGCATCTTCCTCTGCCTATGTCTCTGCCTCTCTCTGTGTGTCTCTCATGAATAAATAAAATCTTAAAAAAAAAAAAAAAGAAAATGTTTTCCTAAAATATCTATGTCTTCTAGGATTTCAACTTGAGTGCAGAGTTGTGAAAAACACTGGTTCATGATTCTTTCCAATTCCTCTGAATCTGGAGCTACTTTGCTTTTCCCACTTCTTTTGAATATATGTGTTTTCTAGACTCTTTCCCCTTTGTTAATATTATGGATGGAATGCGCCCCCCATCCCCCCCAATTCATATGTTGAAATCCTATCCTCCAATATGACTACGTTTGGGATCTAGGACCTGTGAGGAGGTAATGAGGTAAACAAAGCCATAAGGGTGGGGCCCTACTCTGATAAGGCTGGTGCCCCCTTATAAAAGAGAGGAAGAGACACTAGAGTTCTTTTTTACCACATGAAGACAAAGTGAAAAGGCAGTCATCTGCAACCCAGGGAACCAAGAACCAAATTGTCTGGCACCTTTAAACTTGGGCTCCTCCAGAACTGTGAGAAATAAATTTTGTTGGTTGAGGCATGCAGTCTATGGTATTCTGATCTGGTGGTCTGAGCAGACTCAAAGTTAAGTTGAACGATGGTTTGTCTATTTGAATGTTGTTTTCTTTTATTTTTAAAGTGCAAATTTTTCTATTTATTTACAACACTACTCTTTTCTATTTCCTTGTGGTTCATTAAGTTCTGCTTTGTTTCTTTAGCTCTGTGAGAGCTATACCTCTGTGAGAAGTACACCTTCTGTTCCGCTCCAAATCCTCTGGTCTTAGTCCAGTGCCAGAGGCTTTGACCAGCTTTGCACCGGTACAATCTACCAAAGTGTCCTCAAGGATCTACCACATGGGGCTGGCTCCTCCCCTGGGGCTTCTCTGGTGTCCTGTGTGGGACACCTGCTAGGTCTAAAAAGCAGAGAAGAGTTAATGTCTGTGAGGCCACCTATGACCAACAGGAGACAGAGGTCAAGGGATAAAAATTTTCCCCTTCAGTCTCCTACATGAAATTCCAAGGCTCCTCAAAGATCCTACAAGACTGAGCACTAGTCTTGCCTGTAGACAGGCCAGCCTGACAGTACAACCTCGTATTGGCTCTCCCTCCTGTTTCACTCTCCTTGTCTTTCACTCTGCCCTTGGAATACATTCCCAAGTGCACCGCCAGCACATAAACCTCTGTCCTATGTTCTGCTTTTGGAGGAAGCTAGACTATACAAAAGGCTTTTTTCTACCTTCATGAGGTTGCATGATTTATTCATTTATTTTCATTCTTTCCTACCTAGCAATTAAAATTTATAAGGCCGGGATCCCTGGGTGACTCAGCGGTTTAGCGCCTGCCTTTGGCCCGGGGCGTGTTCCTGGAGTCCTGGGATCGAGTCCTGCGTCAGGCTCCCTGCATGGAGCCTGCTTCTCCCTCCTCCTGTGTCTCTGCACCTCTCTCTCTCTCTCTCTCATAAATAACTAAATAAATAACTAAATCTTAAAAAAAATTTATAAGGCCATAAATTTTCCCTCTGAATACACTATTAGCCACATGCCAGAGTTTTTAAAAAATATTTCATGTTTTAATGATATTAATTACATTTTGTAGACTATCAGCACCTGTGTTTTATCTCTGATCACAGAATTGTTTAGGATAGTTTGTTGCTAATTTCTTCCCTGCTCATAATTTCTGGCTTTATTGCATGTGTTTAAATAGCCTGATCTATTTACCTCTGCTTTACGGATTTTTGAGGGCTTTTTTTTGTTTTAGCTAAAGTGTGAATGCTTACAAAAAAAACTTACTCTATAATAGAAGAACATATAATTCTATTTGAATCTAATAAATCAACTCTACTAATTTTATTACATAGATATTTCTCTGTAATCCATGACTACTTTTACCTAATTAAACTGAGCCAGCAAAGAGCAGACTCACACAAAACGGTGAGCCCACAGGTTATCATGGACAAATCTTTTCGAGTGTTTAAGACATGAGTAATTCTAACACTACTGAAACCGTAGGAGAAAACAGCAAAATAATTTTCCCGGTCCTTTTCATGATGCCAGCACAACACTGATACAAAAACCACAGACCAGTCTCATTTATTAATACTGACAGAAAAATTACTAATATAAAGGAATAGACCCCAGTAGTTCATTAAAGTGACATACCATGACTAAAAAGGATCATCCTGTGAATGCAAGAAAGCTTCATATTAGGATACAGGTTAGTATAATTTTCCACATGAATAAATCAAAGAAAGATAAACACACTCTCCATCCCAACAGATGCCAAAGGCAGTTGATAAAATTCAATATTCATGCTTACATTTGAAAATTTATGCTCTAGAGAAACCCTCATATGTAGAAAATATGTACAAAATTATTAACAGTCTCTGAAGAGCAAAAAACTAGAAACAACCTACAAATACATTGAAAATACATAAATAAATAAATAGGCCTATCATTTTTTAAAAGATTATTTATTCATGAGAGACACAGAGAGAGGCAAATATAAATATGAATGTTTAATAAATAATATATTTATATATATTTCATGTTTTCATTACTATTTTATGATTTTAGTGTAGTATAATTTTCGTGATGGTATTGAACGAGCGATTCCGGAACTATTTTACGTGTATTCCAGGATCGAGCAAACCACCGATTACAATGTTGAAATCATCCCCGGGTCATCGTCACCCCACCGGCCCGAGCCTAGGGCCAAGTTACCTTTGAACTGCCCGCTCCAGACACAGTGCCCTCCAGAAGCCGGGCCGCTTCTGCTCCGGGGTGACTGGGCTGGGCTCTGCTTGTTCTGTGCTCCCACTGAGCCTGTCAGGAGTCGGAAACACACAGTCCGGACGAGAAATGCCTGTAGTGGGAGCCCCGCACGACGTCGACACGTCAAACGCCTCAGGGCGCCACAATGCGCTTCACCCCTGATGTTCCACCCCTGGCTGCTCCGCACATCCCCGAACAGACGCGGCGCGGGGCTCGGCGGCTGGGACAGCAATCCACGCCTCGCCTCCCACGCGAGGGAACGTATTCGGTCATCAAGCCCGAGGCGGGCACACGGGACAGACACGGACCCCCGCCCTCCCCGGCCCCCGAAGCCCGAGCGGCATCCCCACCGCAGCCACCGCAGCCACCGCCGCCCGCCAGGGCACCGCCCCCGCCTCGGGCAGCCCCGCACTCACCCCCGCCGCCCGCCGCCCGCCGCGCCGCGGCGCAGCCGGAAGTGCGTCACCGGCCCCGGCGGAGCCTCTCTAGCAGCCGCGGTGCTCCTGCTCGGTGGTGCTCTGGCTGCGCCCCTGAGGCCCAGTATCCGTGACCGCACCCCAGTGCCCCGCGGCCCTCTCCTGGGGGTCACGGCTGCAGGCCCGTTGTTCCTGGAGGTGGGCTGGGGAAGCGTCAGGCGGGAGCGCTGGATTCACCCCCGCGGGTGGATCGGGGAGTCCGTACTTCAGGAATTAGAGTTTCAGGCCTGGGCTTGTGGATCTCAGACCTAAGGCAGCCTTTTGTGACAAGTTAATTCCCCAGTGAACGCTTTACTCTCTTGCCATGAAACTCATAGATACGGACTTAGAAGATGATAGGTAATATAAACAACCCACACTTTAAAAACTGATGAATGGGTAAAGAAGTTGTGAGACAGGTAGATGTATGAATGGAGTATTACTCAGCCATCAAAAAGAATGAAGTCCCATCAAAAAGAATGAAATCTTGCCATTTGCCATGACCTGGATGGTACTAGAGGGTATTATGCTAAATGAAATAAGTCAGAGAAAGACAACCATGTGATCTCACATGTGGAATTTTAGAAACAAAACGGATGAACATTGGGGATAAAAAGAGAGGGGGAGAGGCAAACCATAAAACAAACTTTTTTAAAAAAAAGATTTTATTTATTCATGAGAGACACAGAGAGAGGGAGAGACACAGGCAGAGGGAGAAGCAGGCCCCCTGTGAAGAGCCTGATGTGGCACCGGATCCTGGGACCCCAAGATCACGCCCTGAGCCAAAGGCAGACGCTCAACCGCTGAGCCACCGAGGCCTTCCCATAAAACAAACTGTTAAGGGTAGAGAACAAACAGGGTTGATGGAGGGAGGTTGGGGGATGGGCTAGATGGGGGATGGGCATTAAGGAGGGCACTTGCTGTGATGAGCACTGGGTGTTGTATTTAAGTGATGAATTGCTAAATTCTACTCCTGAAACTAATGTTACACTGTATGTTAACTAGAATTTAAATAAAAACTTGAAAGTTAAAAAAAAAAAACACCTTAACAGTCTGCTTTAATAGAGGAGATATCAAAGGAAAATAATTTGCAAAAATACACATTTCAGCATGTATACGTCCGGTCATGACTGCTATGGACCTAATGAAGTCGTCAGATATTTGCCTTCTCACATGGAATGTGCCTGAATGCCACAGCCACAATGCTGTCTTTTATTGATGTTTCAAAAATCACAAACTGTAATCAAAATGGTGAACGCTTCTTGATAAAGTAAAAGTGAAACAGTAAAACCTTCTTTTGGTTTTACAGTAGTTACATTCCTGAAGAATCAGCTATGTTAAAACTGTAAAAATTCATTTAGCTGAAAGACAGGTTCTAGATTCAGGTCATTTAGAAAGTTTTTACGGGGATCCCTGGGTGGCTCCGCGGTTTAGCACCTGCCTTTGGCCCAGGGCGCAACCCTGGAGTCTGGGGATCGAGTCCCACGTCAGGCTCCCGGCATGGAGCCTGCTTCTCCCTCTGCCTGTGTCTCTGCCTCTATGTCTATGAATAAATAAAAAAGAAAGTTTTTACCTACATGAATGTCCAGAAAGACCTGAAAGTCTGTTTCCAAATAGGCAGAACCCTTCAATGCCTTTTAGGATTTGTGGCACTCCTGGCTCCCATCTACCACCACCAAACACTAACAAAAACACTCCAATAAAATTTCAAATTGAGCCAAGGCAGAAGGGAAACACCACTAGAAGCCCCTGGATTAGATTATCCTTGTTCCCTCCCAAGATAGTGCCTATCTTCTAGCTACGATGCCTCCAAAGCTACAGCACTGGAAAGTGGTTGGTGGGCCGCCTTACCTGGCTCTCCAGCCTCGGACCACCCTCATTCCTCTTCCTCTCTCAACTTCAGCCCGCTTGCTGAACATACTGTTCTCTAAACCTAGGATGCCTTTCCCTTCCCATCCCCACCCTCCATCTATTTCTTGAAGTCTAGGCTCAAATCCCATTTTCCTTGGAAAACAAGCTTTTTCTGACCACCTAGAATAAGGCAGGCCCCCCAGGTACATACCATCACAGCACTCTATTTCTCAGTACTTGGCACATCTGTGCTTATTTAATGATGACAGTTTAAGTGTCTGTCTTCTCTGCTCCCTCTAGGAAGCAAGGACTGTATCTATCTTGTTCAACACCATCATCCTCAGCTAAAGCACAAGGCCCAGCACAAAGGAGGCATGCAACAAATATCTCGTGTTGACATGATCCTAAGACTCCAATCCCAACTCGAGTAGAACCCTTCTTTATGTCTGTGCCACTGGAAATAGGATATATCTTCTGCCTGGAATCACAACACTGACCACTGTCAGGAGCACTTCTCTGTTTCGCCTTGACCCTGATCATCACTATTTCCTAAATTGACCACTTTACACAGCTTCTCTTGTTCAGATAGGAAACTAGTCCCAGGATTTGGCAGTGATAGCTAGGGATAATGTTGCACTTGGCAAGGTTTTTTTTTTTTTTCCTTTAGTAGAACTTTAGATAGGGCTGAGGGCTTGTCTAAAGAAATAGGAAGGAATTAGGAGACCAGAGTGTCACAGAAATGCTGGACCCAAATGTTGGATCATAAACCAGTCACTAATTTTACAGGTAAGAAAATAAGGCCTCCTAAATAACATGAAACTCTTAGGACATGCACAGGCCAAGTTACAAAAGGCCTGCAGAAGCCGAGACCATCTCTGTTCTTCCCTTATATATTAACAGAATCTCTAGCAAGCCAAAGACAGTCCAGAAAAAATAACACATTTCCTGCTCCTCTTTAAATTTTTTTTTTTTATTTTATTCATGATAGACAGAGAGAGAGAGAGAGGCAGAGACACAGGCAGAGGGAGAAGCAGGCTCCATGCACCGGGAGCCTGACGTGGGATTCGATCCCGGGACTCCAGGATCGCGCCCTGGGCCAAAGGCAGGCGCTAAACCGCTGAGCCACCCAGGGATCCCAAATTTTTTAAAAAAGATTTGAGAGAGTGAGCAGCAGGGGAGAAGCAGACTCCCCACTGAGCAGGGAGCCCAACACAGGGCTCCAACCCAGGACTCCGAGATCATGACCTGAGCCAAAGGCAGCTGCTTAACCAACTGAGCCACCCAGGCAGCCCTAGTATGGTTTTCATGTCTAATACATCTGGCCCTCTTTACAGCCAAGTGTGATTACGTGACCAGCTTCTGGCAAACAGGCTGTAAGAAAAAGTGATGCCATACCTTTACGAGAAGGAACATGCCCTTCCAGGCCCAGTATCCCCATCAGCTAGGTGGAGTGCTGACAAGGGGGTGAGTATCTTAAACCATGTCAATGAGGATGTGGTCCCTGGGGAATGACAGAGCAGCTAGGAGATACCATAGAGCTGCTGTACCAGCCCTGGACTGCTACCTTCAGATGATATACAAATAAGAAATATGCATTAATCACTTTTAACCACACTGTTGTGGGTTCTTCAAACCCATACCCAAGATCATAGCCTTATGGAATACTTCTAGGAATGAGGGACGATGGAAAAATCACATGCACATACTTAAAAATTTAGGATGGTTCTCATATTTCACTGCTCTGGAAGTTCATCTCTATGCTGGGCCTGCAGCCAAGTGTCCTGCTCAGCTCTAAGTGCCCTCTGGCCCTGCAGTCCCAGAGCCTCCCTAAAACCCTTTCTCCCTGCCCACCAGGAGAAAATGACAAATCTTCTCATGTTAAATAATATGTTTTTGGTGTTTCCAGTTTTAAGATGACATAGTTAAGGTCGTTCTGCCTGCTTCTCCTCTTGAAAATTATGAGAAAACAACAAAAGTCTGTTTGGGGTTCATTCCAAGAATTCAAATAGGTTTCAATATTATAAAAGTTTCCTTTACTTATGGACATTATGAATGGAATTACTATATCACTCTATTATGTGTAGAAATAGGGCAGGGAGAGGTCTTACAAAAACAACAAAGCAACCAAAAAAGTTAATACATTTATTAATAAATGTATAAGACATATATGAAGAAAAACTTAAATACTCGGAGACTACACCATCACCTTTGCCACCATCAGTAAGAAGTTGTATATAGAAAGGCACAGGTAATTTTTCAAAGAAAGGACATTCATCTTGATTTAATCTTTAAGTCCAATTTCAAACAATTTTGGGGAAAAAAAAGAATAAAGTGGGAGGAACTGCCATACCCAAATAAAACCACAACAGATTTGTTTTGTTTTAAAGATTTTATTTATTCATGAGAGGCAGAGAGAGAGGCAGAGAGAGAGGCAGAGATAGAAGCAGGCTCCATGCAAGGAGCCCGATACGGAACTCGATCCCAGGACCCCCGGGGGATCATGCCCTGAGCTGAAGGCAGACACTCAACCACTGAGCCACCCAGGCATCCCAATAACAGGATTTGTTTTGGAACTCGTGAAATGATCCTAACGTTCATCTAGGGAAAAAATGTTATATATTTATTAGGTACTACCAAAACATAAAAATGCAAAAGGACTGAAAGTTAAAGAATGGATATACCAGACAAGTGTTAAAGGAATAATAGCATTAACTATATTACTATAGCAATGATTTTGAGACCAAAAATATCTCTAGGCAGTGTTTCATTTAAGGCAATATAGTGAATGATATAAACTAGTTATCTAGAAATTTAGGATAAGATATAATTTAAAACATCATTTTAGCTCACAAGAAAATATACCCAGGTACCAAAACTGAACAAGAAACTAAAACCAGAGTTTAGCTGCCCTCACTGCTTTGGCCAACACGACCAGAAATAGTAGAAATTTGAAGATCTTGATATCTGCAGAGGTTGAATTATAATATTCAGGAAGCCACATGACGCAAGGAGGAACTGGGGCTACACACACACACACACACACACACACACACCACAACCAACCAAATGCCTGGACTCATGAAAGTAAAAATTAGAAAAAAAAAAAAAAATCTTCCCACTAGCAAAGAGAGATAACAAAGGTTATAGTCCTTGCCTAGGTTTTGGAGTGATAGTGGGGATGTCCCCTAAGAATTTATAATCATAGTCTGTATTACTGAGCACAGTTTATTTTTAAATTATTTATATATATATTTTTAGATTTCATTTATTTATTCATGAGAGACACAGAGAAAGAGGCAGAGACACAAGCAGAGGGAGAAGCAGGCTCCATGCAGGGAAGCTGATGCGGAACTCGATCCCGGGACTCTAGGATAACGCCCTGGGCCAAAGGCACGCACTAAACCGCTGAGCCATCCAGGAATCCCTTATTTTTTATTGTTTTTTAAAAAATATTTTTTAAATTTATTTATTCATGAGAGACACAGAGAGAGAGAGGCAGAGAGAGAAGCAGGCTCCCCAAAGGGAGCCTGATGTGGGACTCGATCCTAGGATCCCAGGATCATGACCTGAGCCAAAGGCAGGCATTCAACACTGAGCCACCCAGATGCCCCTGAGCACAGAGTTTAAAATTAATACTACCTACTGGACTAGTAACTCATAATCTAAGAAATTAAAAATGAATCCTAGCAAACTGCTGAAATTGTCCCTACAGAATTTGGAGACAATGGCATTTAAGTTATTATAACAAAAATAAATAAAAAATAAATAAAATAAAAAAATAAAAAAAAATAAAAGTTATTATAACCACATCACAGATTATAAAATTAAGTAGAGACATGGAAAATATAGAAATGATCTAAATCAAACTTCCAGAGATGAGAACTGTAATGTACAATAAAAAGTCATTGGACAGAATTAGGAGTAGATATTTTTTAAAAATACCTTTTTTAAAAATGTAGTGAACTTGAAGTCATAGCAGTAAAAACTATCCAGAAAGAAACACATAGAGAAAATTAAAAATAAATAAGCATTAATAAAACATGCATAGGACTTCCATGTTGAAACCCACAAAATGCTGATGAAAGAAATCAAAGCGGATCTAAACAAATGAGGACAAATACCAAGTTCACGGATTAGAAGATTCAGCAGAGGAAAGAGGTCAGCTCTCCCCAAGTTGATATACAGGTTTAAAGCAGTTCATACTCAAGTTCCAGCAGATTTTTTTAAGATATAGACAAAATTATTTAAAAATTTATATGAAAAGGTAAAGGATCTATAATAAGAAAACCAGTTTGAAAAAGGAGAATAGCATGGAAGGACTAGGTCTACCCAATTTCATGTCTTATTACGTAGTTACAACAATCAAGACCGTGTGTTATTGGAAGAGGAATATACACATAGATCAATGAAACAGAATGAAGAACCCAGAAATAGACCTATACGAATATGTTCAACTTATTTCTTTTAAAAAAGTGCACAAGCAATTCAATAGAGGAAAGATGGCTTTTTCAAGAAACAGTGGTAGAGCAACTGGACATCCATAAGGGAAAAATGAAATTCAACCTAGGTATCACAATTTATAAACCCAAAATTGATCACAGACATAAAAGTGAAATTATGTAAAAATGTCAAAATGTAAGCATAAAATAAAGTTTAGAAACAAGTGAGAGAGAAAATTTTTAGGACTTAGGGTTAGGCAAAGAGTTCTTAGACCTAACATAAAATGCATTAGTCATTAAGAGAAAAAATGGATACATTAGATTTCATCAAATTTCAAAAAAATCTCTACAAAAGATCCTATTAAAAGGATGAAAAGACCAGCTATAGAGTAGGATAAAATATGTGCAAACCACATATCCAACAAGTACTAGCACATACTTCTTGCTTTATTTCTGGAATATATAAAGAACTCTCAAAACTCAACAGTAAAAAAACAAGCAATCCAAGTGAAAAAACACTTCACTGAAGAAGATACACAGATGACAAAAAAAAAAAAAAAAAAAGTTCAATATTACTAGCCATTAGGGAAATAAAATTAAACCACAAAATCATTAACATAATTATCAGAATGACTGAAACAAAACAATAGTGACAACATCAACTGCTGGCAAGGATGCAGAGCACCTGCATCATTCACGTTACTGGTGGAAATGTAAAATAAAATGGTGCAGTCACACTGGAAAAAGGTCTGTCAGTTTCTTAGGAAACCAAACATGCAATTATCACATGACCCAGCACTTCTGGGCATTTAATTAAGGACAAACGAAAACTTACTTTCACACAACAACCTATATACAAATGTCTATAGCAGCTCCATTCACAATAGCCAAAAACTAGAAATGACTAAGATGTCCTTCAACAGGTGAGTGGGTAAACAAACTGTGGGATATCTACACTAGGGAATACAATCAGATTTAAAAAGAATAGATTATTTATACAATCTCAATCTCCAGAGAATTACACTGAGTGAAAAGGCCCATCCCAAAATGTTGTACACTGTCTGGTACCATTCATATAACAGTCTTAAAATGACTTTTAAAAAGGAAATAGAGAATAGGTTAGTGGCTTCCAGGAGTGAAGGAGAGGGTTATGGGTGGCTATAGAAGGGTAACACAAGCGATCCCTGTGAATAGGGAAGTACGCAGTATGTTGACTGTATCCCTGTCAGTATCCTGACTGTTGTCTTGTACTTTAGTTTTGCAAGATGTTACCTTTGGAGAAAACTGGGTAAAAAATACATGGAAACTCTCCATATTATTTCTTATAACTGCATGTCGATCTATGGTCATCTCAAAATTAGAAGTCTAACTAAATAATAAATGAGATCATAAATGGTGGGACAACTTCAAGCAGACTTAAAAGGTCAGGAGAAGAGAAATGCAACTACATTTTTATATGTATTTAGCATAAAAACTTGTATGTATATGTATACAGGTTTTTATGTATTATATATGTATATATATAAAAACCTATATACACAGGTTTTTATGCTATACGTGAAGTGGTATAATATTACTTAAAGGTAAAGTATGCTAAGTTTAAGAAATATAGTCTAAATCCTACAGAAACCCTAAAACAAAAACTGTTATAGCTAAACAGCCAGAAAAGGAGATAAAATGAAATCACAAAAAATTAACTGATCCAAAAAAAAGGGCAGGAAATGGGGTAGTAGGGAGAACTATGGGGCAAACAGAAAACAAATAACAAGATGACAGACTTAAACCTAAGAAGTATATCAAATACAAATGGTTAAATATTCCAATTAAAAAACAAGAGATCACATTGATGATAATGGTAAAAAAGCAGAAACTACATCAACAGCCAAACCAAGTACTTCTGGTTCCTGGAGGTAGTATTCCCTGAATGACCTCATTTGGCCACTTTACAAACCACATTAAATCAGCAAGCTGCTAATAGCACAACGTGTTTTGTATCTTCAGGTCATGTAAAAATGCAATATAGATGGTGGGCAGGAAATGAAAAAGAAACAAACAGGTAAGTTCATTTCGTGTTACCAAGTGCACTAACTTAACACGTGGTAAGTGTAAAACACTTAGCAGCCAGCTTTCAACTCAGTGTGACCTAGTAGGAAGCCTACTGAGGAGTCCTGGCTCCTTCAAGGACTAGCTAGGAGACACTGGGCAATCACTGCATTTTCCTGAAACTCCATTCATTGATCTGAAAAATGGAGTAAAAGCACATAGTTATTGTAAATACTATATGTTGTTTCACTTAAAGTGCATACAGTATGGCCTGGGATTCAGGCATTGCTCAATGTTAATTTCTTTCCTCTTCTATCTCATTTGTGTATCTGAATAACAGCCAACCAAAGACACCAGGTCCTGATTTCTGGAACCTGGTAAATGTGACTTTAAATGGCAGGTTTTGCTGGTGTATTGTGGATCATCTGGGTGAGTCCTAAATGCCACAAGTGTCTTATGAGAGAAGCAAATGGAGATTAGATACAGTGAGGGTGTGATGTGAAAACAAAAGCAGAGATTGAGGAGTGATGTGGCTACAAGCTAAGGAATGTTGGCCCCCACTAGAAGCTAGAAGAGACAAGGCAGAGATTCTGCCCTAGAGCCACCTCAGGGAGCGAAACTCTCCCAACACCATGATTACAGCCCAACAAAATAGTTTCAGACTTCTGGCCTCCAGAACTGAGAATAAACTTCTTTTGTTTTCTGCCACTACATTTGTGGTGATTTGTCACAGAGCCACAGGAAACTAATACACTAACCACAGACTAAATCAAAGATGGCTACTCAGTTGGAGGGGGGCTTCCTGACAGTGGCTATGGGGGTCAGGGACCATGGATGTTGATTACTCAATAAAGAAGTCCACTGGGACGCCTGGGTGGCTCAGTGGTTAAGCATCTATCTTTGGCTCAGGGCGTGATCCTGGAGTCCCAGGAGTCTGGAATGCTGCAGGCTAATTGCTACAATGGTTGGAAGCAAAACAACACAGGAAGCAGATTACAATAATCATCTAAGGAAAAGGGCCAGCCAGCTCTTTGGTTTCCTACTGAGATCCCTCAGCACTCTCTCTTATGAGAGACCGAAAGGGTTTCCTTGGCCCACTAACAAATCACAGGGCAAGGTGGGCATGCTATTTTAGAGAAACTGGTCAATGGCATGCTGTAAATGCCAAAATAGCCTGGCATTTACTAGTGTAATCCCTAGAATAGCATCCATCCCAAATAAAAAGGAGTAAAAAGGGATCCCTGGGTGGCGCAGCGGTTTGGCGCCTGCCTTTGGCCCAGGGCGCGATCCTGGAGACCCGGGATCGAATCCCACGTCGGGCTCCCGGTGCATGGAGCCCGCTTCTCCCTCTGCCTGTGTCTCTGCCTCTCTCTCTCTCTCTCTCTGTGACTATCATGAATAAATAAATAAAATCTTTAAAAAAAAAAAAAAAAAAAAAAAAAAGGAGTAAAAAGAATGAAAGCTTTATGAGCAGTAGCTTTTGGTTTCATAGTTAAGACTTACCTTGAGAATGGACTCATTGATGCAGACATAGTTTTGCAGTAACAATGAAACTTCCATCGCAGAGCTTAAGTAGCTAGAACTTCTATATACTGGTACCCTGATGCAGCCCAGGCTCTTGCATTACAAGGGGTTTTCCATTCTTGTTACAATCACGAGGACTGCTGGAACTATAGCTAACGGCTTTCCCACACATCATATACATAAAACATTTCTCCATCAGGTTTGTTATCCCTGAAGATTTTTGTTACACCGATAAAGCTCTCCTGCAAGGGAAGAAAACCTATCCTAAGCTTGCGTGAACAAAAAGACAACAAAAACAAAGTTAAATGTGTTGGTTACTGGAACTCAAAAACCCAGATGTATTTCTGGCTTCAGATATGGTTTAAAGTAGTTGTTCAAACAGAAACTTTGAGGGTGATTACTCCTCAACTCTGATTTGTCTTTTGTTGTGCTGACTTCCTCCTCAGCCTCCACAAGAATCTAAGAGTTCCTCTCAGCTTTAAGACTAAGGGAAAAAGAGAAGAGTATTTCTTCCTATTAACTCTTGCCAAGTCCTAGAGCTATAACTGGATCATCTTAGGTAAACTACTGACATTTGAACCTATAGCTATGGCTTAGGGAAAAAAATGTGCAGCTGACCCGGGCCTGTGTCACACATCCTGCTCCTGAGTGGAAGATGATATCCGAAAGGAAATTTAGTGTATTATTACCAGTAAAAGGGGGTGAAAAATTCTGGGAGGCCAAAATGACAAATGTCCAGGACAGGTTTCTCTCCAGGGCAGACATGCTCATGATGACCTAGCTTGGAAGTCCTAAAGGTTTTTTCATACTTGACACACTCATAGGGTTTCTCTGTAGTATGGCTTCTTTGATGATAAAGAAGATTTCTTCTGCTAGTGAAGACTTTTCCACACTCATCACATAAATATGAAGATTCCTGAATATGGATCCTTAGATGCCTTTTTAATTGTTCCTGAGCACTAAAGGCTTTTCCACAATCTATACAGTCAAAGGGTTTCTCTTCACTGTGGACTCTCTGGTGCCGAGTTAGTTTTGTATGAAAATTAAAGGCCTGCCCACATATTTTACAAGAATAAGGCTTTTCCCCTGTGTGAATACGTAGATGTTGGCTTAGATGAGAAGTCCTTCCAAAGCTTTTGCCACACTCATTACACTCATAGGGTTTCTCTCCAATATGAATTTTCTGATGTCGAAGTAGTGGTGAATTACCAACAAAAGCTTTTCCACACTTATTACACTCATAAGGTTTCTCCCCAGTGTGGATTCTCTGATGTATAACAAACTCAGAACTACTGGTAAAACTGTTTCCACACTCTCCACAGAGATAGGGCCTGTCCCCACTGTGGATTCTCTGATGCCTGATCAGATTTGCATTATCATTAAAGGCTCTCCCACACTCTTCACATTGATAGGGTTTCTCTCCAGTGTGGATTCTCTGGTGCCGAATTAATGAAGAATTGCCATTAAAGGCTTTTCCACACTCATTACACTCAAAGGGTTTCTCCCCAGTATGGATTCTCTGGTGTCTAACGTAGTAAGAAAAATAACTGAAGCATTTCCCACACTCCTCACATCTGAACGTTTTCCTTGCACAGTGGATTCTTGGAACCTTTTCTTTAATATTTTTCACTGTGGGAATTTCCTGGTGCTTTTGTGGTTCACAGGTTTCTAGAAAGTTGGTTCCCTGAACAACATTCTTCTGCAAACCATGTGACAACATCACATCTCTTTCTTCAGAAATTCCCTGTGTTGATGTGGGTTCATTGTCAACGTTGGTCTCAGTACCTAATACAACAGAAAACACAAATGCCACCTGAGAATTATGCTACAAACAAAAGAGCATAAAAAATGAGAGGGCCTTTAGAGATTACTATTACAACCTCCACATCAGACTGCTAGCAACACCAGGATACTAAAATGAAAGTGCCAAATATCACACAGAATAGTCAAGGAGAAACAGGGTATCGATATACACAGCACATAATCAGATTGCTTCCTAAGCTTTTCCAGACTCCATACTTTTTGAATGACTTCTCTCTGGTACATTCTAGTACCTTTTGACCTTAATATATTCATAGGCCAACAAAACACCAAAGGCACAGGCCCTAAGATCAAGTGGTGACACTGGGCTGGCAAGACTCAGAGTCAGAAAGTACAATAGAACAGAGTCAGAATACAAAGATGGTTCTTTAAAAAAATTCATACCCTGCAAATGGCCCAAAAGCCTGGAAACACTGAGCATTACAGGCACTAGGCTGTGACAAGACACAGAGAGAAGATTACACTCAGAGGTTCCTAACTGTAGGACATCCCCCAGAGGTTGTTAACTTTAGGTCCACAGAAGACAATGAACTCGCTAAAACTGCTGGCAATTCCTGTCTTGTTATCAGACTCTCAGAAAAGTCTGAATCTCAAACATGCACAGACTTTATTTGGAAAGGGAAGAACAGAGTTTACTTAGATACACCAAAACTGTAGAGTAGTTCTTCTCATTTTAGCAAAAAGAAAACAAACCACCATAAAATGGCATTTGTGTTCCAAGACTGGATGCCCTTTTGCTTCACTTAAAGTCAATCTATTTTATATAAAATGTTGGGCTAATTTTGTTTTAACATTAATCTGGGTTATCTGGGTTAATTGGCTCATTAATCAAGTTCATCCTTCAAGTGTGAGTCAAGGGAATAAGAGCCCTTAGAGAAAGGCAATGGGAGAAGAGACATTGGAGACTTAAGTCAACAGGGTAAGGTCTAGTCTGGAAGACAGTGATCGAGACAACTGGACCCAGTGATGGGCTCTCACACCACCTTCTTGCTACTAGGGTGCTCAGTTATAAAACCAGGACTGAACAATCGATGACTTCTTTATTTTCCTGCTGCCCCTACTCTACCATCATCTAGATCAGGATCCTCACAGCAAGTCTTCCAAGCAATCACCTTCCTAGGTCTCTAGCCATTACCCCCACCTTCCTGCTGAAAGAAAAAAGCTGCCCAGATGCAGTGCCCTCAACGTCACACCCACTCATCTCAAGCCATCCACTACCCTCTCAAGTCTCACGTTTCTCAATCATCCCTGATGCCATCTCCTCCCTTCCCCTGCTACACTGCTCCCTACCAGATGTATCATCCCTCCTCTTCATCACCAACCTCTTTCTGCAGATCCTCAAATCTTGGGCTTAACAGTCATCCCTTCACATCCAACTTTTTTTATAGTAGTGTCTTTCAAACTGCCTACCCATTAGTTGTGAAAGTGACACAGTATTAACTATCAAACACTTTTTCAAATGAAATACACTAGCCTAACCTAGAACAGAATTCACATACATTGCAATGCCAAGGTAAGTTTTATCTCTTGATAATCAAGTCTCAAAGTACATAATGAGTAGTATACAGGGTTGTGATACAAAATCTAAAACCTGCTGAAGCTCATAATAAAAAAAGAGTTGGTACACTTATATTTCATTTCATAATAAAAAAAGAATTGGTACACTTATATTTAATTTTTTAAGATGTTATTTATTTATTCATGAGAGACAGAGAGAGAGAGGCAAAGACATAGGCAGAGGGAGAAGCAGGCTACGGAGAGCCTGATGCGGGACTCAAATCCTGATCCCAGGATCACATCCCATGCCAAAGGCAGACACTCAACCACTGAGCCACCCAGGCGTCCCTTATATTTCATTTCTAAACTTACCAAAATAAACTTATCTAAAATGCTGCCTCAATTTCATTATCTCATTTACTCCTTCTCTATGAAGTATCCACCCTGAAACTCCTACCCTTGCCTTTAGTTCCTTGTTCCCTCTTGGGAACCCTCCTCTGCCTATATTCACTTCCCTCTTAGAATTAAATATCCCTTAATATTCTTAATATTTAAGTTTCAGCCCCTTTTTCTCTCTAGGTGTCTTTTTTTTTCTTTTTTTTAAGATTTTATTTATTTAATCATGAGAGACATAGAGACAGGCAGAGACATAGGCAAAGGGAGAAGCAGGCTCCATGCAGGGAGCCCAAGCAGGACTGGATCCCAGGACCCCAGGATCACTGCCTGAGCCAAAGGCAGATGCTCAACCACTGAGCCACCCAGGTGCCCCTCTGGGGGTCATTTCAATTAAAACTCTGGTAGAGTACACTCACATCTACCCCTGTAGATCTGACATTAATCTCAGACTCTACACCTGTTTTCTCATGGCTTGTTCTGGCCATCCATTTATACATATTCTAAACGAACCTCAGATTCTGTGCTCAGATCTGAATTCACATGTATTTAAATAGCTTCTTTTATGTCATGACTTCCCAGTATTATCTGATTCAACTCTCCTCTTTGATGGATAAGTTTTGGTAAGATCGGGTCTTTCCTCTTCCATTTTTGCACTGTCACTGTCCCCTATCCAATTCCCTCACTCAAAAGTTAACACCTGACATATAGTAATGGTTTAACGAGATTCTATGCTTTCAATTTCCTTCAGCTCAATCCAAAGCACACACCATGATAATATTTTGCAAATACAATTAAATACGGGCCTATGTCACTAGAGGCAAGGTCACTGTGGCAGGGGTCACTGTTCCTGCTCCTTGTTTGCTTTTACCAGCTCTATCATTTCCTGTTTCCACGCCCTAAGTTCTTTAGGATAGAGCCTTCAGGTCCACCACAAACTCTGCATTCTAGACTTTCCACACAAGGCTGGGTGGGTAAGATACACCAACTATATTCTTCTAAACCACCTGAGTAAATGGGGTCAGGGTGTATTATAGACTCTGCCAGCCCCAGATTCCAGGAAGTCTTACTTGGGCTTTGAGTCCTAAGCTTCATGCTCTTCAACTGCTTACTAGAAAAGACAAATACTTGTAGGTGCTCCAGAAATATCCATTTTAAAAAATGCTCCCCAGGCAACTATCCCTGAACATTAAACTGTTAACATTCTTCCCAACAATTTATTGGATCCTCTACTCCTTTTCTTAGGCCAGATATCTACCTTCTTTTTTTCCACATGGGATCCATTGTCATAAGTCAAATTTGGAACAAATAGCCTGCCAATGAAGGAGCTTACTTAAGCTTCTAAATGAGAATTTCTCCTCCTGCTGTGCTCCCACAGCCCACTACCTATATATCAACAACAGCACCTAACGCACTTTTTTTTTTTTTTTTTAAAGCTCTTTACATCTGTCTCCATAGCATGTATCCTCCAGAGCTTCTTAAATAAAGCTTGGCATGTGTCAAGTGCTGAAAACCGCTTTTGAACAAATCCATCCTGTCCAAAGAACAAGAACCACTGAGATAGGAAATGCTGAAACTCAGGAAGGAGTAATGGATTAAAAAAATCACATGAAACTTACTAAAGGGAACTTGTTATCATGGTGACAGTTAAAATTAATGGGAAAGGTTTCATATTTTACTTGTTAAGAGAAATCATCCATTTTATTTAAATCCTTCCCAGCATGGTTCATTTTAAAACATACTGCTCTATACAGCTCCATAGTTGCCAGTTCTTTTTTTTTTCTTTTTTTTTTTTTTTTTAAAGATTTTATTTATTTATTCATGATAGTCACACAGAGAGAGACAGAGAGGCAGAGACACAGGTAGAGGGAGAAGCAGGCTCCATGCAGGGAGCCTGACGTGGGATTTGATCCCGGGTCTCCAGGATCACGCCCCGGGCCAAAGGCAGGCGCCAAACCGCTGCGCCACCCAGGGATCCCCATAGTTGCCAGTTCTAAAGCTTCCTTGCTTACCTTTACAGATGCCTTTGGACCTCTCTGCAGATGGGTTATTCTGTGCCTCCAAGCCCCAAGGCAAATTCCCTCCCTCCAGAAGGGAGACCAGAGCAGGTCTGGGAACTGGGTATCCTGAAAAGGAGAGAAAATGGCACCTTTCAGCTGTGTGTCTGCTGTATCAAAAGAAGGAAAACCCCAAGAGCCTCCCTAAGAGTAAGATCCACAGAAGGCAGCTCAGGATTGGGAAAAGCCAAGATCTGATCAAGAAGGAATCGAGCATTTGCGATCCCTTTCTACTTTAGAGTAATGTAAGTTAGTGAGATCCTATAAGACAAATGCAAACACAGAGAAGGGGTCACACCCTTCCCTACACAAGCTAAGATCTTAGCTCTAGTAACACAAACTATGTATTCCTTACTTGGCAGAGCCCCTGGAGGATGGGACATACTCTTACCAGGGGATAGCAATTCCATACATGGTGACCAAACTGACCCAAGATCTCTTCATACCCAGCAATCTTTGAAGTGGGTCATTTGGTCTCAGCCTTGGAGCCAGAGTGGAGGATACCAGAGACAACCATTCCCTCCCATACTGCACAGTCTATTAGAAGAGAACAAGGAAGGAAACAGCAGAGAACAGAGCTGAGTTCCAGCAACCTTACCCAGGGATGTCAAGTTCCCATAATTCTCCAGCATCACACTTCTGTACAGGGCCTTCTGTGCAGGAGAAAGTCCAGCCCATTCTGTCTGGGTGAAGTAGACAGCCACGTCCTTAAAGGTCACCAACTCCTAAAACAAGAGGTTCCTGCTGTCCCAGAGCCAATTCTCTGACTCAGGGACAGAGTGCAGAGCACAGGGGACAGTATGAGGGAGAGGTTCTTTTAGGGATGGCTAATGAGAAAAAATGAAGGAAATGGATGTTAGACCATTAAATGACTTTTTACAGCCAAAAGTCTGACACTTCTCTGATGGAAGAGCTTCCATTAGGACACGAAATGTACTAATATAAAACATGGTAGCATTTCAAAAACCCTGGAAAATCTTGCATTAGTTAAACTTCCTAAAGCAAATTCTTTGGTTTTATAAATACTTTTATTTTTTTTTTTTTTAATTTATTTATGATAGGCACACAGTGAGAGAGACAGGCAGAGACACAGGCAGAGGAAGAAGCAGGCTCCATGCACCGGGAGCCTGACGTGGGATTCGATCCCGGGTCTCCAGGATCGCGCCCTGGGCCAAAGGCAGGGGCTAAACCGCTGCGCCACCCAGGGATCCCTATAAATACTTTTAATCTTTCATTGTTACACCTACAAATGGACATGAGCTTCAATCAGTTTAGACACCCACTCACAGGTGGCATGTCAGGACCCACCCATTCCCCCTTCACTGCCTCAGCACCCAGGTAATCCATCTGTATCCACACATGCTCATTCTGCCCCAAACCTCAAGCCCACTTAACAAGAACAGCATCGTGGTCTGGAGTGATGAGCCAGTCTCATCCAACCCCCACCTCTGCTTGTTCTTAAGAATGATCAGCAGAGAGCTTAGAGCCGCCCAGAGCAGTCATTTCTGAGAGACTTCCTGATGGGTCTTCCTAGGAGAATTTGCTCTTGGAATCAAATTGCTACTGGGCAGCTCTTTTAGCTGCTCTTCTGTATATCTCCAAGACAATCTATAATAGTTCCTATCAACCAAATTTCAAGATTTTTCACCAGCCCCTTTCTCTTCTCTGACAGTTCCAGCTCTACCTTCCTAGAAAGCACCAGCATCTTGTTTAGATCCTCTATCTACTCTTCAGACTTTGGTATCAAACTGGTTACCTGAACATGCAATGAATATCCTCCTACCTTCTAACACCTCCATTGATGCTGCAGATCCCCATCTTCCACTAGTTCCAGCACTGCCTCAGACTGCCTGGTGACCTAACATGGCTGACCCACCAACTACACCAAACTTATCTTCCAACCAAAACTAACTTTTCTAAATCATATAAACTCATTGGCACTGACAATTTTGTTTCCCTATCTCAATTAACAGTACCAATTTCAGCCCAGACTCCTACACTAGAACTTGA
Organism: Canis lupus dingo; assembly: GCF_003254725.2. NCBI lineage: Eukaryota > Metazoa > Chordata > Mammalia > Carnivora > Canidae > Canis > Canis lupus. The sequence goes on from NC_064247.1 coordinate 77,431,792, forward strand.
GATTCACCTAGACTAACTCACCCCAGGCCCTGGTCATTTCTCATATGCAGTTGGTAATCAGATCCTGCCAGTTTCATTGCCTAAATATTTCTGGCATCTGACTCTTCTTCACCCTCATACAATCAGTACACTAGCTCAACAGCTGGGAACACTTAAACAGCTCCAATTCCAGGCTGTCTTGCACTGAATCCATCCTCTGCCAACACATACAATGATCTATTTAAAATGACAACATAACCCAATAAACTCAATGACTTAATGAGTCAGCACTAACTACAATAGTGGTTATCAAAGTGTATCCCCCTCCCAGCAGAAGCAGGAGGAGGAGAAGGAGCAGCAACAGCAACACCTGAGAACTTTTTGGAAAGCAAACTGGTAGGCCCCACCTGAGAGCAATTTCTGCCTTAATGAGCCCTCCAGGTGATCCTGGACACACTAAAGTTTGAAAAGCCTGGACTACAGGATAAAATCAAAGCTCAGGAAACTGAGCTGCATCAGGTGATAAGTAGTGAGAGGGGGAGGCATGAGAGTATACATAAACTAGCTGGAATGCTCTGCTAACAAAATCCCAGGGAAAAAATGACGAAACCTGAATGATGACAACATATATGGGACAAGCGGAAGAGACAGCAAGCAGAAGTTGGACTTGGTGCCTCTCTAGAAGTGGTATCAAGGGAGATTGAGTCAACAACTCACCCGTACTTATAGAAGATCAGAAGAGGGTGGAAGCTACAGGGAAGATACTGCATCAATTAAATTCAGGGAGAAGGACCTACCAAATGTCAGAAATCCAAGATTGGGACTTGGGATATGGTTCATGGGTGCTAAGTTACTGGATAAATAAGTCTCAGCAAAAAAAAAAAAAAAAAAAAAAAAAGTCTCAGCACGAGGAAATGGTAATCAGCACCTAGAAACTCCCTAGTCAAAAAGTGAACTACAACCCAAGAAAGGAATTGGCCAGTCCCACAAATGCAAAGTACTTAACGTTCACTTTACAGATGAAGTCCATCAAAATACAGAGTTCAAGTGATTGGCTCAAGACCACAGAGGCCTAATGGGATCCCTAAATTCAGATGTCCTGTCATAGAGCATATTTGTCCTGGTGCAGATTATCCTCAACATAGCCTACTGGTGCCTCACCTTAGCCAGCAGCACTGACCTCAAGGACGATACATCTGTCCTGATCATGAAGCCTAAATTTCTTTCTTTAGGAGGACAAAGGCTAGAGGCCCCCTTTTCTTGTCTTCCTCCTGTTAGCTCCCTGCTCCCACCTCCCAAGAACCTTGCAACCTCAGTGATCTCAATCACTCCCATTGAACACTGGATACTTCTACCACCAGCCTGAGTCCCTCATTCTCACAGATCCCTTCATGAGAGTCCCTCCTGAACCTGGGAGCTCTCCAGTTCAGCAGAGATCCATGGAGAACAGGAGGCTGTACTTCTGATTTCTCAGACACTCTCTCCAGCCAATGTTTTCAGGGCTTCTAGCTGCTCAGCTCCTCACCATCAGCTTTCTCCCCAACATCTAGTCATACTGGAGACAATCAAGAGGTGCCTTCCTGCTGCTTTAGTTCTAAGAGCCTTGCCAGAATTATCCCTCTCGTGCCCCATTTCCTTCAAATAAGATCTCTGAAGGCTAACCTGAGTCACAGCTCACCTGGTGCCAGGCGTTCAGGGGCATGGCTGACATCACCTGGTCTCCCTCTCAGTGAAGGGCAGGGGCTGAGGGAAGAAGCAAAGAGAACCATGAGTGAGCCTGGCCCAGCCAAAGGCTCTCCTTTAAACCCAGAAACCTGTGGCAATAACAATAGCAGCCATCATTTACTCAATGCCCACTGGATAAGTGGCATGTGTTTCTTCTTTCAACCCACACCATACAAGTTTGAATTTGGAAGAAACAGATTTTCAAAGGGTAAGTAACTTGCCCTCGGGCACCAGAGCCTACCACCATCAAGCAACGCTGCCTGTCCTGGGTAAGACGTAAGAACAGGGGGAATGGAAGTACACAAAGAGTAAAACAATACTAAAACCAAAACTAAACAAAACTAAAGCAAAACCTAACAAGAGGATATCTAGATCTTTTTTCTTAAAAATAAACGTTTGGAACACCTGGGGGGCTCAGCTGGCTAAGCATCTGACTCTTGATTTCAGCTCAGGTCATGATCTAGGTGTCGTGGTATCCAGTTTCACATTGGGTTCCCTGCTTGGTGGAGTCCACTTGTCCCTTTCCCCCTGCTCCTCCCCCTGCTCGTACTCTTGTGCTCTGTCAAATAAACAAATGAAATTAAACAAAACTTTTACTGAGAAACATAAAAAGTAAAAAAAAAATACATAAATATATATAGAGATATAGGTTATTGGATGTAAAATACATATCCCTTCATTCAGTGTCCACTTTCATCCTCTGAATTTTCTTTCTCCCAAATGAGAAAACAAGGCTATGAGAATAATTTTCTTCATAAGGTGGTGGATGAACCTGGATTCCAACCAGATGTGCCAGATTCCAAAGGCCACGTTTTTAGTTAACTACACTAGATCACTTCCAATCATAATCCCAAAAGGATCTCTTAGAACCCGATAAAGTAATTCTGAGGTTCACATGGGGAGAGCTGTCACCAAGAAAGTTCAGATAAAGAATCACAGAGTAAGTCTTCCTTTTCTTGGATCTCAAGGCAGGCATCTTGTTCACCACTCTGTTCTAGGACCCAGCGATGACCGAAACTGATTAGCAAAGGGCCCGGAAAGGCCACCTCAGCACGCCCAAACGCTGGGTTGTTACTTTAATTACATCGTCCCCTACGACACTCTGTTTTCTTGCTCAACAGTCACATTCTGCCCCAAGGCCAGCATCTTCCCTAACCTCACTGCACTCTGTAACCTCCTGCTAGCCTCATCTGCCACCCTCCTGTTTAGCCACTCTGGCCTCCCTTCAGTTCCCTGTACTACGAAACTCAGGGCCTTTGTGCTTACTGTTGCCTCTGTACGAACTACTCTTCTCCAACCTCAGGACCTCTGTAACTGATACGGTCTGCCTACAACACTCTCCCGCAGCCTGCCCCTTCCTCCCCTCGGTGATGCTAGATCATCCTTCAGATCATCCTCTACAAACCAGGTAGAGGTTTCCCGTTAAACCCTCCACTCACACGGTGTTCGCTGTCCTGTAGACCACGTCTCCAAGTTTGAGAGGATGTATTTGCATTAGTCTGTGCTTTCTTCACCCAACAAACATTTATCAGATACTTCATTCATTCCAGGCCAAGCGTGAGATACGGTGGAGAGAGGAAACACGGGTGTGACCTTCTGGCCTGGAGCTTTGTCTAGACTAAAGGAAAGGCGCACATTAATCGGAGATTCTCGTAAGTAACTTCAAGATCACAACTGTGATTATCGTAGACCGGACGACTTAGGGGTAGGAACTGACTAGGTTAACCACGCATGCCGTGGAGGTGAAAAGCCAAGGCTGCAGCACAGCCGAGACCGCGTGCCGCCAAGCCACGGCGGGGTCGCCGCAGAGGATGAAGCCATGCGGGGATCTGCGCGCACGTACAGGTTGGTCTCCCGCCGAAAAACCACAGCCGCAGCTACCGGGTTACAAACAGGTGGAGTGAAGCGATCAGATTTGATTACGAGGTGACGTTCCCGTTGGACTGAAAGCCCCCCGAGGGGGGCCGACGCTCGTCTCCTTTAGGGCCGCATCCGGGGGCCCAGGGCAGCGGCCGCCCCTCAGCTGTTGGCTAAGCAGCGACCGGCAGGGCCCGGGCCCGCGGCGCCATCTCCTTTCCATCCGCAGCCTCCCTGCCCCAAAGCGGCCTCCCCCCACCGCTGCTTCAGGGACGCGGGGCAGCTCCTGGAAGGGCGCAGCGCGCGCCCCCCGCACACAACACCCGCCGCCGGAGCCCCCGGCTCACCTCAGGAAAGGCGCCGCGCGCGGCGGGATCGGAAGTGCGTCACCGCGCGGGAGCGCCGCCCGAGCCTCACGTACGTCCTCTCTAGGACGCCGAGCGCGCCTCGCTGCTCTCCTGGCTGCGCGCCCCGGGGAGGCCGGCGGGGCTCCTGCACCCCCGCCCGGGAGACCTGCAACGGCGGGGAAGTTGGCGGGGGTTGTCGCTGCTCTCTAACCGGTAGCCTTCTCTTCAACTGAGTGTTGGCAACAAGCCACGGTACTATCAGGAGCACCTGTGGATTGTCCCCAGTGGAAAGCACAGATATTTTCTTTTTTTTTTTTTATCATTATTTTAAAAGATTGATGGATTGATTGATGATAGACACAGAGAGAGAGCGAGAGAGAGGCAGAGACACAGGCAGAGGGAGGAGCAGGCTCCATGCACCGGGAGCCCGACGCGGGACTCGATCCCGGATCCCGGGATCACACCCTGGGCCGAAGGTGGTGCTAAACCGCTGCGCCACCCGGGTGTCCCCAGATATTTTCATTTATCGCTCCACAGATGACGCAGGTTTCTCAAAATACACGCTATTCACATCCCTCATTTGAAAGTATTATCATCGTTGTTATTAGGGCTCACCTTTGGATCTTGTCATTTCATTTCACCAAAGTGGCAAAAACACACGTATATTAACATATCACAGTTTTTAAATTGTTTTTTAAGGTTTTCTTTATTCATGAGAGACACAGGGAGAGAGGCAGAGACATAGGCAGAGGGAGGAGCAGGCTCCCTGTGGGGAGCTCTATCCCAGGACCCCGGGATCACGGCCTGAGCCAAAGGCTGACCCTCAACCACGGAGCCACCCACGTGCCACTCACAATTTTATTTTTTAAACCTCTTAATTGTTTTTTAATAGAATTAGTTTCAGAATGGTCCACAGATGTCCTCACAATGCCAAAGAGGCAGTCAGGCAAAAAACAAAAAACCCTGTCTCTTTATAAATGAATGAATGAATGAATGAATGAATGAGTTAAAAAAAAAAGAAAAAAACCTGTTTTCCTGAGGGATAAAGATCCAATCACATTAAGAAAGACCAGGACTGTGAAGGGATACTATTCCAGAACTATTTAGGAAATGAAAACAGCGGAGATTTTTTTAAAAGACTGAATAACAGATATGAGAGACAGGGAGCAATCTACTATAGCCATGAAGTTTGAGTGACCTGATAGATGAAGGTGTCACTAACGGAGATTCAGTTAATTCAGGAATTTAGGAAAAGTCGCTGGTTTCAGGCAGGAAGATCACAGAATTTGGTTTTAGAAATTACACACACACACACACACACACACACACACACACTAGCTTTATTAAAATGTAATTCACATCCCATACGATTCATCCATTTAAAGTAAACAACTTAGTTTAGTTTTTGGTATATTCACAGAATCGCACAACCATCACCACAGTCAATTTAGAATATTTTCATCATTCCCAAAAAGAAACCCTGTAACTATCAGCACCAGCGCTCACTTTCCATCTTCCCAGTGATAGGCTAGATACTGTTCCCCTCAAAGATGTCTGGAATTCATATGTTGGATTTCATGACAAAGGAACATGAAGGTTGCAGACGGAATTAAGTTGCTTATCAGCTGATTTGAAAATAAGATTATCCTGGATTATCTAGATGGGCCCAATGTAATCATAAGAGTCCTTATAAGTAATGGAGGTCATGAGAAGAGCCACAGAGGTGACAAATTGAGAGAAACTTGTCCCATCATTGCTGGCTTTGAAGGTGGAGGAAAAGCTCCACAAATCACAAGTGGCTTCTAGAAACTGGAAAAGGCAAGAAAATAAAGTCTCTCCTTAGCCAACACTTTGAATTTAGCCTGGTGAAACCCATTTTGGACTTCTGACTTCTAGAACTATAACATAAATTAATAAGTAAATTGAATAAATGTGTGTTGTCTTGTAAGTCACTGTTCGTGGTAATTTGTTACAGCAGCAACAGAAAATTAATACAATCCCTGTGTGAGGGATTAATACAATCCCTTCCTCCATTCCTAGACAACTACTGATCTACTTTCTGACTCTACAGACTTGCATATTCTGGGCACTTACATCATATAATATCCATTAAATCTGGACATAAAACAAAGATCTTTATTGTTGGCCATTTTATTAGTCTTTGGAATAATGGAAACCTATGTGATCCCTGGCAAGACTTGGGAAGAGCTTGATTTTTTTTGCTTGGGAGGGGTTGCTATACTTTTAATATGCACAAACCCTCAACAACAACAACAACAACAACAACAACAACAAAAGACTATCCCAGTGAGGAGAAATGTCTCAGTTATCTCCGGTAAGTGATCACTCCGAGCAGAGAAGCAGTGAAATTTGAGATGTGGTGTTCTTTTTTGTTTGTATATATATAAACATTTGGAATTTAAACAAAAATCACAACCATGAACATTGTTACAGTTAGAGGCCCTCTTGGTTCTCCACAATGATACTGAGCACGCTCACACGGAGTTCCCATTGTTTAGTCTTTAAACAACCATCTTTAAAAGAAGGAAAAGAAACTCAGCACACTACCATTTAACTTGTTTTAATGTGTCTTCACAAATGGTGAAAAATACTAAAGTACAGACAAGGAATAATCATAATGTTGTGGCCAACATTATAAATATGGAATTATAAATTTAAAACATTTTCTGGTTTAAAAAATAAATCTGGTAGTCAAGGCAGCTCTGTGGGGTCTCCGCATCTAGTAGGGCCGGTCTCTGCGCTCCTGACGGTGCTCACCTTTATCCATTTTCCAGGTCCTCCATGCCTGCCTCTTCTTCCTCCCATCTGTTCCATCTCAGGTCCAGGGAGCCCACCAGGACCACCTTGTCTTCCTCCGCCACAGCCACCTGGGTCCATGCCCCGGCCACCACGGAAGCCTCCTCTGTCTCAGGTCACCTCTGAAACCCCCACCCGGACCCCTTCGGTCCATGAGGCCACCTCTTCCTCCCTGCATGCCACCACGGCGGCCTCTGTCCTGGTCACCACCCAGGGGCGGGAAGGGTGGTGGAAGGAAGCCTTCAGGCTTCAGAGCCTTACACTGGTTGCATTCTGTTCTCCAGGCAAAGTTCTGGTTTCCACACCCCGGATTGGGGCACTGCCAGTCCTTAGCTTGGTGCTGGACGTTTTCTCCTCCGGATGGGTTCCCTTGGGAACCCTAGGGTCCTCCTAGGGGAGAGCCACCTCTGTCTCCTCCATGGCCTCCCATGTGACCCATGGGGCCCCCAGGACCTCCTGGGCCCCCTGGACCTCCATGGAGTGGCGGTGGCATCCCTCTGCCCTCACGGGAAGGCATACCACCCCGCATGCTGTTCGTTGGAGACCTCTTCCGAGCAAGAGAAACCTTAAGTTTGCTTCCTTGAAAATCTTTCCCATCAAACAACTCCACAGCAGCCTTGGCAGTTGGTGGATCTTCATAGGACACTGTAGCACCACTTTTGGGTTTTCCTGTTTCCTTGTCCAAGTAGATATGGATCATGGGTTGTCCGGTTCTCTTGCTCATCTTAACAACTCCACACTGCTTAAAGAAGACTGCCGGATTGTCTAGAGTCACAGTGTCATTTAAGCCTTGCACATAAATTGCACTGTTGTCAGAATCTTCATCTGGATCTACAGGTGGGCCTAGATCAAGATCTGGTCCTTCATCCATGGGTCCACCAGGCTTATTGAAGCCACCTCACTCTCCAGCGCCCATTCCACTGAGTCCTCCTCCCCTCCCACCTCTGCTCATGCCTCGCCGATCAAATCCCCCTCTTCCCCTGCCCCGGTTATCAGGGCCACTTATGCTCTGGTTCTCTTCTGGTCCAGAAAATCCTCCAGACTGCCACCCATAAACACCCATGCTACTGGGGTGGTCCTGTTGGAATGAACTCTACTGCCCGTAGCTGCTGCTCTGTTGACTATATTGACTTGGAGCGTAGCTGTAGGATCCAGTTTGGAGGGGACAACTAGTGGGCGGCTGCTGCCCATAGCTGCTTTGTTGACCATAGCTACTCTGCTGTCCATAGCTGCCCGGCTGCCCATAGGTAGCCGAGAGTAACTGCTGAGAGTAACTGCTCTGATCATAACTAGTCGGCTGTGTAGAGGAGTAGCTGGTAGGAGGATAAGATGGTGGTGCTGTGACTGGCTGCATGGGGTAGCTCCCAGGTACCCGGGGATAACTGGATAACTGTAGTTACTCTGTCCATATCCTAGGCTGGGCTGGTTGTAACCCCCTGTTCTAGATTGAAGTTGACTAGTCTCAGCGGGTTTGTTACCGCTGTGGTCTTGCAGGTGTGGTGGCTGCTGGCTGCTGCCCAAAGGCTGGGTAAGCAGGCTGAGTGCCATATGCAGACTGAGCGGCATAGGAGGCCTGAATATTAATGAGCGTCGCAGTGATGGTATCATAAGAACCAGTGCCGTACCCCTGGACAGGCTGACTGTATGCTTGGGGGGCAATTGGAGTCGTATAACCAGCAGGAGGCTGTCCATAAGAAGTTGCCTAGGTGGTCTGCCCATAGGTCACAGTGGTCTGAGCCTGGGTATAGCTGATATCAGTGGGCTGTCTACAGGTTCCATAACTTTGCTGCCCATATGCCTGGGTGGCCTGTGCATATCCTTGAGTTGGTTGGGCAGTGTATGCACTATAGCCCTGGTAGGCTGCAGCTTGGCTGTAGGTACTATAATCTGTGGATGCCATCTTCTCTCCTTCCTTCTCGTTCTCTCACCATCTGTCTCCCTCTCGCCTTCCCTCTAGGCACCCTTGAGATGTGTTTTGAAGTCCTTTGGACAAACTACATACTGCGGCACCTTTCAGCCCTGGCCATAATGAGCATTAGCAGATGCCTCCTAGCAAGGCTTGAACTTAAGTGCCCTGTTTCTCCATGATATTTTATTTATTTTTATGTAAGGGTTTTTTTTTTCCTTCAAATCATTTAGTAAATAGAGCAAGATTATTGTTGCAGGTGAATGGCAGGTCAACAATACTGTCACAAGCGACTCATGGGGAAGGGTTAGAAGTTAAACAGTGTTGCTTATTTCTTGCATAGTCATATTTTATGAATCAGAGTGTATACTATTCTTGATATTTAGAGAGAAATTCAGTAGGATTTTGCAATTTGGGTTTCCCTGACCAAGACTCTAATCCAATGTTCTTTGGACCTTTAGAATGGGGAAATGCTAGCCCATCTGAAATCCTTTTTGCTTAAATGGTGAGTAACTTCCACTCCCAATTATCTACATGGTATCCCAGTGCATCTTTAGAATTAATAAACAGCTAATTGGTGCTGTCCTACTGGACCACCTACAAGAAAATGTACACTCATATCCAGATCTATTGTGGTATCTACCATCAAACATAATTATCTTAACGCCTCAGCCGCTCCTCAGATTCCACTGGGAGCCACCTTCTCCTGTGGTCACCTTATGGCCTGAATACCTGGCTCTCTCTCTAACTCCTATGTTATCTTTTTTTTTTTTTTTTTTTAAGATCTTATTTATTTACTCATGAGAGATACGGAGAGAGGCAGAGACAGGCAGAGGGAAAAGCAGGTTCCATGCAGGGAGCCTGATGTGGGACTCCATTCCAGAACTCCAGGATCACACCCCGAGCCAAAGGCAGACGCTTAACCACTGAGCCACCCAGGCGTCCCCTATGTTATCTATCTTTAATTTAGACTAAGAGCACTGTAAGTCAGGAAAGCCAGAATATAGCGTATGATCATGGCACATTTGCTGTTTGTTATTCTTGACTTTAAAGTGGTGGGGAAAATATCAATTTCTCTCCCAGCTCTCTGAAAACCATAGCCACAAAATAGACTGAAGTTATAGTGGAACTTAAATTTCATGCACAAAACTTGACTGTCCAAAAATGTACAAACTCAATGTTTTGTTGCAGTGGCTACAATGACATAGGATTTTATGTGAATTATTTCCTTGCAGCTGAAAATATACTGAATGGTGACAGAGAGCCTTCCATCCAAGATTGGGCACAAGACAGGTATGTCTGCTCTTGCCACTACTATTCAACACTGTCCTGGGAGTCCTAACAAGTGCAAGAAAGCCAGAAAAAGAAATCAAGGGCATACATACTGGAAAGGAAGACATAAAACTGCTACTATTTGCAAGAGGACATAACTGTCTACATAGAAAATCCCAAGGAGTCTATAAAATCTCCTAGAATTAACAAGTGAATTTCACAAGGTCACAGAATTAGTGGTTACAAAAAAGAAAAAAATCAATTGTTAGAAACTGAAATTTCTGATAATAAAATTTCCTGTGAGACAATACAATTTTTAAAAAAAGATTTTATTTACTTATACATGAGAGACAGAGAGAGAAAGAGAAAGAGAGAGGCAGTAGCAGAGGCAGAGGGAGAAGCAGGCTCGATCCCAAGACTCTGGGGTTATGACCTGAGCCGAAGGCAGATGCTTAGCTGCTTAGCCATCCAGGCACCCCAATACAATACAATTTTAATAAAATTTCAAAAATAGTACCATTTACAATAGAACAAAAAAATCACAAAATATTTAGGTATAAATCTAAGAAAATTTGTCCAATATATGCATGCTGAAAATTACAAAATAATGAAAAATGAAAGAATACCTAATAAACAGAGAAATATGGTGTTCATTGGCTGAAAAACAATATTAAGATGTCAATTATCCCCAATTGATCTATATATTCAAATTAATCCAGTCTAAATCTCAGCAAGACCCTTTGTAAAAATCAAGCAAATGACTCAATTGTATGTCAATCATACGATAAAGCTAAAAAAAAAAAAAAAAAGCAGTGGAGACAGGAGGGCAATGCTGTGTAATGGTTAGCACATGGGCTCTGAAGTCAGATTGCCCAGGTTTGAGTCTCTGCCCTTCCACTTATTAGCTGTATCTTTGGGCAACCTGCTTAATCTCTCTGTTCTTCAATATCCTAACTGAAACAAGATAACGGTATCTACTTCAAAGGCTGCTATGAAGATCCAGTTAATGGGGATTACCTAGCATAGGAAAGCACACACAATGTTACTGGTTATTAGTGTTTATTAAAGAACAGCTATAACAAATAAAAGGGAGGCAACAACTGGAATAAACAAACCTTGACTTAGGTGATTTCTATCATTTCTTTGCCTGAATCACTTTTGGTGTGTCTGCACAATTTTAAGTCCATTACTAAGAGATGACCTCCCAGTGTCTTCTCCTATTTGAACAAATAAGAAGATGGTAAAGCTGTCTCTCAGGGCAATATTTCAAACATCAGGTTAAGTCTGGGATTGAGAACTGTCATGAAGTAGATGATAGTACAAGGAGGCATACGACATAACAAGGCACAGACTGACAAGCCTGCAAAGAAGAGAATCTCTATATTCTCTAGATCAGTGGAGACAATTTTGATTTTCATGAGTGGGGTCAGGCAGAGTGTTACAAAGAGTATCTAGTGGGTAAAAGTCAGTGGGTAAGCTAAACACCCTACAGGACAGCACCAACAAACAATTATCAGGTCCCAAATGTTAGCAGCGTCAGGTTTGAGAAACTCTGCTTTAGATTTAGGCCAAGGAAATGGCCTTGGTTATCATATCCCCTTACCAAATCTAAGGTCATGGCAGCCATGCTATTCTAGGCATTATAAGGACGAATGTCAAATTTTGCATGCAAATATCTGAGTAATAAAAACTCTTCATACAGATTTTGTCAACCAAAAAATTTAGGAATGCCAAGGAGCATATATCAAAAAAAAATTTTTTTTAAATACAATACATAAGGGCACCTGGGTGGCTTGGCGGTTGAGCTTCTGCCTTTGGCTCAGGTCATGATCCCAGGGTCCTAGGATAGAGTCCAAAATCAGACCCCCTACAGGGAACCTGCTTCTCCTTCTGCCTGAGTCTCTTATGAATAAATAAATAAAATATTTTTTAAAGGGTACACAATCTGCATAAAAGGCAGGGCTAATGATTTATAAACGTCAGTAAGAAATTATAAATTACCAACATTGGTTCAAGAAGTAGACAGTGTCATTGGATCAATGCCAGAGAAGGGAACTGAAAAAGTAATCAAAGACCTCTTCTCCTCTATACTGTCCCCAACAAAAGTAACTGGCCCAATCAGCTTTATTAGATGGACTTTTTTTTTTCAAATTTCCAAGGAACAGATAACTGCTAGGCTTTTGAAACTGTTCCAAAGTACAGGAAAAGAACAGCCTCCTAATTATTTCTAGCAATCTCATATAATTCAGCTCCCAAATCCCAACAAAGATGGAAAAAAATTATAGGACAATCACACATATGAATATAGATGACAATATCCTAAATATTAACAAATACTACCCAGCAAGATATAAAGAAATGTGTACTAGTGTATCCAACTACTATTATAAGAGCATAAATATTACTAAGTAATAGGAAAACATTAATATAATTAAATATAGGTGGGTCAAAAAAGAAACATCCAGTAAGATCTAAAATAAGACTGAAAATTCAGCATCTACTTCTGTCAGAAACTGAGTAGGAAATAAACAAGGCTTTCCATTTAATACATGCATCTTCCTTACAGAATATTCATTGACAGAGATTTAGTTTTATAGTAACTTGAAGGGATGCCTCGCTGGCTCAGTCAGTAGAACATGTGACTCCTGATCTCGAGTCATGAGTTTGAGCCCTATGATGGGCACAGAGCCTAATTAAAAACAAAACAAAACAAGAAAAGCACCTATACAAACTTGAAATTTTCATTATAGTGCTTAAATTGCTAGAACTTCCTTCCAAATGGGATCCCTGAATGTTAACCTGGCTTAAGTGAGGGTTAATGGCCTTCCCACATTCATATTGAATGTTTACCTCTGTGCAAACCACCAGAATCAAAGCTACTGTGTTTCTAAAACATCACAAATATGAAAGGTTTCCTCATACTATGGACTCAGTGATGCCAAATCAAGTTTATATTATCTGAAGTTCTTTGAAACATAGGAGACATTGAAATGGCTTAGTATCAACAAGGAAAGAAAACTCAACTCAAAACAATTTAAGCAAAAAACTGAAGTTTATTGATTTATGTCACTGAAAAACCCAGAGATAGATTTGGTTCTCTCCATTTCTCTCTTATCTGCAGGGCTGGCCTTCTTTTCATCCTTCATGATGGATCAAGGCTAACATCTGAGTCCAGCAGAATAAAATGTTGCTTCTAGGCAGGTTTTGCACCTGATTGGATGAACCTGGTCACTTGAATCCATCGTTGTGGCAGGGGGAAGGAACAGTATAGATGGGCTAGACTAGGCCACAAGTTCCACACCTGCTGTGGGGAAGAGAGCCCCACCTATATACCACAACAATTGTTGAGTGAGGGCAGGGTGGCTTTCCAAAAAAAGCAAGGCAGTAATTACCATGAAAAGGGGGTAAAAAAGGCTGGGAGGCAAAAGGAACCAAGGTCCAGGACAGGCCTCTCTCCAGGGTGAGCATATGCATGATGATGTGGCTGGGAGGAAGTCATATGGTTTCATATGGTTTCTCTCCACTGTGTATTCTCTGAAGCTGACTTAAAGTTGATTGACAGCAAAAACTTTTCCACACTCATTACACTCAAGGTTTTTCCCCAGTGTGGATTTTCTGGTATCTAACAAAGCTGAAGCATCTCCCACACTCCTCACATCTGAAGGGTTTCCTTGCACAGAGGATTCTCTCATCCTTTCTTTTAGTATTTTTCACTGTGGGGATTTCCTGGTATTTCTCCAGTTCACATGTTTCTGGAAAGTCACTTTCCTGAGAGACACTCTGCAGCAGCCCGTATGATAGCATCATATCCCTTTCTTCAGAAATTCCTTGAGTAGATGTGGACTCACTGTCAATGTTGGTCTCAGCATCTGACATGAGAAATGGAAGACACATGACACCTGAGACTTATACTGGAAAGAATAGAGCATTGAAATTATAGAGCCTCTGGAGATTACTATGGCAACCCCCATGTAGCCTACCAGAAATATAAACCTATTAAACTGGAAGAGCCAAATATGAAAGAGGCAGAAAGTAGTAGCTGGGGAATAGGAAATGAGATTGTGAACCCAGTTCACTGCACTTTCCAACACAGAAGGCTGCTTATTAAGCTTCTCCAGACCTGTATGTCCCCAGTAACTTGTGTTTTCGTAGTACTTAAATGCTTGAAAATGCTCATGGAGGAAGAAGCATCGAATCTAAGAGCAAGAGGCAACACCTGATGGGCTACAAGTTTGTGCCTATGCTATCAAACTATTAGAAATGGCTGAGTCAGCTGTTGTGGACTCAAAACAGGTCTGCTCAACTGCTTAGAAAGGAGAGAGCAGTTAGCTGTGAGGCCCAGGCTCCATTTGCATACTAAAGAACAGGAAAGCCGTAGATGAGAAACACAACAGGAACAGGCTCTCTAGTGGCATTTGTATTTCCAAAGATTGAAGGACATTTTCATTAAGTTTGTTGAAATCCAACCCATTTTTTTTTTAAAATATGGAACGCTTCATGAATTTGTGTGTCATCCTTGCGCAGGGGCCATGCTAATCTTCTCTGTATCCTTCCAATTCTAGTATATGTGCTGCCGAAGCGAGCACCCATTTTTTCTAAAATTTTGAGTTAAATTTCATATTCAAGTGTTGATCTTTATGAATTTGTACACTTGTTAAACATTTGTAACTAAAAGTGGATAACAGTATTTTTATGCCTTTTGCAAATAAAATGATGTGCAGAATGTGTTTATCTTTCCTTTTTTCCTTTTTTTTTTTTTTTTTACAAACTAGCTGCCCTATGCCCTTAAACCACTAGAACATAAGCTCCATAAGAGCAAGGGCTTTGTTTTCCTTCCTGCTGTATCCTAGGTGTCTTGAGCAATTCTTGGTACACAGATACTAATAAATGTGATAAAATGATTGAATAATTATTTGTTATCTATGAATAGGCATAGAGACACACCGGGGTGGCTCAGTCAATTAAGCGTCCAATTTATCATTCTGGCTCAGGTCATGATTTCAGGGTCAGACTGCACACTGGGCATGGAGCCTGCTTAAGATTCTCTCTCTCCCTCTCTCCCTGCGCCTCTCTCTACACCACAACCCCAACTTGGCTCGCCCTCTCTCAACAACAACAACAAAAATATAGGCATACAATTTATGTACTATAATATAAAACTATTATGGCTCAAAAATCACTGGATCCATATTATAACATAAGTTTTATGTTGGGTAGATAACTGGGGGTTATCTACCCAGTTCTCTGCACACACCTACATGTGTGTGAATTTGGAGAGGGGGCTTCTTCCAAAGGGAAGTGCTGGGAAACAGGAGCAAGGAGACAGCCGAAACTGTGAACACACAGGGAAATAACAATCTGAAATACAGTGACCAGAATAATGTGGACCCTGGAGGTCAATTCTTATATATCTTTTCCCTCACTGTTTGGCAGAAAGGTGTGTTGTGTCACACGATCCAAATTAGAGTAATAGATGACATGGAAATCCCCTCTTTCCCTGACACCCTAGAACCCTGTCATTTGGACTGATCAGTTTCCCCACAGCGGTCCTTCCAAGCAATCACCACTTTCCCTGGACCTCCAACTGCCCTCTCACTCAACTCTCCCAACAGTATCATCTCTTCCTCGCTTGGAAAACCAAGACGGCCTCAAAGGTGCACCTCAAGCTCCACACTGTCCACCCCCACAGGGTGGCGCCCATCTCCCATCTTCCCTTTAGGGCTGGCTGTCTCCTGACCATGATGCCAACTCTGTCCACTCCTCTAACGAAGCTCATTGGATACATCCTCTCCCTTCTCCCCTTTCACCTTTTCTGACTTTTATTATTTTTTAAAGATTTTATTTATTTATTCATGAGAGACACAGACATAGGCAGAAGGAGAAGCAGGCTCCATGCAGGGAGCCCGATGCAGGATCACACCCTGGGCTGAAGACGTACTAACCTGCTGAGCCACCCAGGCTGCGCACCTTTTCTGACTTCAGCTATTCAGGTCCACTTGAGGGTAATTACCTTTCCTAGACTAGTTTTTGTTTTTTTCCTTTTTAACTGTTTGATGACCCACCAGTGGGTCATGAAATAAATGTAGCAGATTGTAAACAGAAAATTTTAAAAGTGAAAGACATCAGACTAGATTTGAATAGACAATAGAGGATACCAGGCATCAGAGCAAACAGAAAGGTAAGCTCTGAATCTGAAACTTTGGTTTCAGTTACTTATAGAAGCATTTATATACTGGGTTATGACTTAAGTTGTATTTCTTACTGTAGGTGACAGTAAAAAATGTTTGCAAAACATTGCCTTAAAGCCACTATTTACAGTCTTTCTTTCATTCCTAAACCACACAAAAAGTGTTTCCTCAACATGTTCACATCCCAGTTACTTCTCCATGGGCTTCTGCTCCATTGCCCACCATCTTCCTTGGAAATCTTCCCTCCTTTAGTTTCAATCTCACCCTTCTCTCTTTGTGATGTTTCTAGTCTTTATCTCTACTTCCTCCTCCCTCTCTCTTCAACCCTAGAAAATCTTTAAGATTCTCCTCCCCACCCCCTTCTCTATTGAGGGGACATTTCAGCTACATGGAGTCCTTTATACAGAACAAGGTGTCTCAATCTCAGCACTACTGACATTTGCAGCCAGATAATTCTGTTGTGTGGGGTTGTCCTGTGCAGTGGAGGATGTTTAGCACCCTTCCTGATAAAGTAGCACCCCCTTCCCCAGTCTGAACAAACAAAACTGTCTCCAGACATTGCCAAATGTCCCCTAGGGGACAAAGTGACTGGTTCCTAGTGAGAACCATTGATCTGGAGGATTCCCAAAACAGGATGATCATAAAGTCTGGAAGCAGATGTATTTTTTAATAGATTGAAGATGTCTTTCACATCATCATTGTGTATGTCTTCCTAGGTTTCTAGACTTTGACACCCTGTGTAATTCAGCCTTGACCTTGTCCCAACATGACAGAGTTGCATTCTCAAGAGTTTGCTATATCCAGAGAACTGTGTGTTGCAGAGAAACTCAAACTTCATGAGATAAATACACTGTCATCATCACCATAAAAGCTATTATTATATCATGACTTATTTATGTTTACTGCTAATTTTTATCAGTGCTACCCTGACACCTCTACAGTCCTTTCTATCCCTGCATCACCCTGTCCCTACCCTTGCAGGTCTCCAAAGTTATTAACTGCAATATAATAACAATGTAACAAGGTTTTATGCCTTAATTTCCCCCACAGTCCAAATTACATACTACATTAAGTTAATATTTTTATTTATTTTTATTTTTTTGAAGATTTTATTTATTTGAGAGAGAGAGAACATGAGCGAGGTGAGGGGCAGAGGGAGAAGCAGACTCTCTGCTGAGTCTGCTGGGCCCCACCAATATGGGGCTCGATCCCAGGATCCTGAGATCATAACTCGAGCTGAAGCCAGACGACCAACTAACTGAGCCACCCAGGCGCCTCCAATTAATATTTTTAAAACATAGCAATCATGAACTTATGTCATATGCCACTAGTGGCAAGGTCACTGTGGCAGGAGTCACCTCTCCTGCTCCACATTGTTTTGCCAGCTCTCTCATTTCCTATTCCTATGCAGTTATGTTCCTTAGGACATAGGGGACAAGTCTTCTGGTCTGACATAACCTCTGTGCTCTAGGTTTTCTGTACACACCAATGATGTTTATGCATGGTTGGCTAAGTAAAAGGGCTCAAGGGCATGCTCTGTAGTAAAGCAGGGCTGTTCAAAAGAAATATAATGTGAGTCATAAATACAATCTATATATTTAATTTTGTTTTCCTGGGAGCCACATTAAAAAAGTAAAAAGAAAATGGTAAAATTAATTTTTAAAAAATTTTATTTATTTATTCATGAGAGACACAGGGAGAGAGAGAGGCAGAGACACAGGAAGACAGAGAAGCAGGCTCCATGCAGGGAGTGGGTCTCGTTCCTGGGTCTCCAGGATCATGCCCTGGGCCAAAGGCAGGCACTGAGCCGCTGAGCCACTCAAGGATCCCCACTACTTTGTTTTAAAATTTGTTTTTCACTTTAGTGGTCCTTTTGCTTATTTCATTCTGATCTTTGTTTTCAATTTCTGGTCTCTGACCTTAGCAGAATCATCTAGGGTGAAATTTACTTAGGTCGTGGTTGATATTCTTGACTCAGCCCACTCATACAGCCACTCTGCACTGAGCAAAATGACTAGAAAGAAGAACTCACCACAAAAGAAAGAATCAGAAACAGTACTCTCTGCCACAGAGTTACAGAATTAGATTACAATTCGATGTCAGAAAGCCAATTCAGAAGCACAATTATAAACCTACTGGTGGCTCTGGAAAAAAGCATAAAGGAATCAAGAGACTTCATGACTGCAGAATTTACATCTAATCAAGCCAAAATTCAAAATTAATTAAATGAGATGCAATCCAAACTGGAGGTCCTAACGATGAGGGTTAATGAGGTAGAAGAAAGAGTGAGTGACAGAAGACAAGTTGATGGTAAGGAAGGAAGCTGAGGAAAAAAGAGAAGAACAAAAGACCATGAGGAAAGGTTAAGGGAAATAAATGATAGCCTCAGAAGGAAAAATCTACGTATAATTGGGGTTCCAGAGAGCGCCAAGAGGGACAGAGGGCCGGAAAGCATATTTGAACAAATCATAGCTGAGAACTTCCCTAACTTGGAGAGGGAAACAGGTATTCAGATCCAGGAGATAGAGAGGTCCCCCCCCACCGCAAAAAAAAATCAATAAAAACTGTTCAACAGTTTGACATTTAATAGTGAAACTTGCAAATTCCAAAGATAAAGAGAAAATCCTTAAAGCAGCAAGAAACAAGAAATCCCTAATTTATATGGGGAGAAATATTAGATTAACAGCAGATTAACAGCAGACCTCTCCAAAGACCTGGCAGGCCAGAAAGGACTGGCAGGATATATTCAGGGTCCTAAATGAGAAGAACATCCAGCCAAAAATACCATATCCGGCAAGGCTCTCATTCAGAATAGAAGGAGAGATAAAGAGCTTCCAAGATAGGCAGACACTATATACAATGGAATATCACTCAGCCATTAGAAATGATGAATACTCACCCTTTGCTTCAACATGGATAGAACTGAAGGGTATTATGCTCAGTGAAGTAAGTCAATTGGAGAAGGACAAACATTATATGGTTTCAATCATTTCGGAATATAAAAATGGTGAAAGGGATTAAAGGGGAAAGGAGAGAAAATGAGTGGGAAATATGAGAGAGGGTGACAGAGCGTGAGAGACTCCTAACTCTGGGAAACGAACAAGGGGTAGTGGAAGGGGAGGTGGGCGGGGGGATGGGGTGACTGGGTGACGGGCACTGAGGGGGACACTTGATGGGATGAGCACTAGGTGTTATACTATATGTTGGCAAATCGAACTCCAATAAAAAATATACAAAAAAAGAAGAAACCTTGAAAGTGATAATATTCTTCTACATGCTTTTGAAAAATCAATGCCTATGTTTCTCTAAAGAAGTATTTTGAAATACATACCAGTTGCCTAAATTCATTAAAAAGAGCATAAGCCAGATGGGACACCAGTGTAGTTTGAGTCCAACCAATGCATACTTTATGTGGTAGATGCTGTGGAGTGGTTCACTCAACATGTTTTCCAGCCTTCTTCTGGTGTACCTTTTTTTTTTTTTTTTAAGATTTTGTTTATTCATGAGAGACACAGAGAGAGAGACAGAGACATAGGCAGAGGGAGAAACAGGCTCACTGAGGGGAGCCGGATGGAGGACTCGATCCAGGACCCCAGGATCACACCCTGAGCTGAAGTCAGACATTCAACCACCGAGCCATCCAGGAGCCTCTGGTGCGCCTTTCTGTACACAAGATGGAAAGCTAAACACCAAATGTCCCATATTCCCTGCGAGTGGGCTTCTGAGTAGGCTCCACTGATGTATCCATGCAGGGCTAACTTGTGTGATTCACCACAGAGGCAGCATTGTTCAGAAGCCACCAACTGTAATATAGAAGAAAGTTTCAAATCTATTGCAGGAATTAGAGTCCCTTTGATTGTACAGTCATGTAGTGTTGCTGTGGGAGTCATTCCCAGAGATTTAGCCAGAATCTATTTCTTCAAACTTCCCAGTGATTTTATAAGTTTCTAAAATCTTGTAATACGGACACTTGGGTGGCTCAGCAGTTGAGCATCTGTCTTTGGCTCAGGGCGTGATCCCAGGGTTCTGGGATCAAGTCCCCCATTGGGCTCCCTGTAGGGAGCCTGCTTCTCCTTCTGCCTATGTCTCTGCCTTTCTGTCTCTCATAAATAAATTTTTAAAAAATCTTTTTTAAAAATCTTGTAATAAATCCGGTTTACTTAAACTAAACTCTGACAAATACATACTGTGTCTTATTATAATGAATTTGAATTTCTGTTTAATTGCATCCATTAACAAAGACACTTGCTAAGTGTATGCTTGTTGTAGGAAATTGAGTTTATTCACTTAATGTGTAATGAGCATATTACCTCTACTGTGATTCATTACCTTCATTCTATAACTCCCCTATTATATAAGTAGCATGAACTTAACAGCTATTAAATATGGAGACCTCTTTGCTTTGGCTTTCTCCCTACAGACCTCTTTGAGTTTGCGTCTTTACAAGGATATTCACTATGGCACTCCAGGAAATAGTGCGAGTAGATAAGCAGGCTGTAGAGAATCCTATTCATTAGTTAAAATGAACTGGAGCTACAAGCTTCAAAATAAAATCTCATAAAAATCATGCTGAGTTTAAATCATGTGACAAAAGGACACAGTGCAAAATGTTTTTACATTTAAAAAATACTTAAATTATAAATATATATAATATTTATGGATAATTTTTAGAACTTACATATATAGTAAAAGCTCAAAAGAAAAACATGCATAGTTCATGATACACAATAACCCCAGAATAGGTGCTTACACTAAGAGAAGGCAGAAGGGAAGGAGAAAGAAGGAGGAGACACAGGGGAAGCGGGGCTTTAGCTATGAAAATATTTTTGAAATGTTGGAAAAAAATCCCAGTATTTGCTTAACCTGGGGGGGGGGGGGGGCGGTGCAAGAGAATTGATTACTTTTACTACTTTTCTATGTCAGTTATTTCACATGAAAAACAAAGATTTAAAAGTAGAAATAATGCTTTTATCACATTCGTTATTATTAGACTTTTACCTTGGAATGGACTGTCAGGTGATATATTAGTTCTGTTTTAACACTGAAGCCTTCCAGATGTATTATTAGAACTTGTTTCCACAGGGTAAATCCTAGGCTGTCTAAATTCGGAGTAACTCTTTTTTTTTTTTTTTTTTTTTTAAGATTTCATTGATTTCTTCATAAGAGACACAGAGAGAGGCAGAGACACAGGCAGAGGAAGAAGTAGGCTACTTGAGGGGAGCCCGATGTGGGACTCAATCCCCAGACTCCGGGATCATGACCTGAGGATCATGACCTGAGCTGAAGGCAGATGCTCAAACACCAAGCCACCCAGGGGCCTCTAAATTGGGAATAACTCTTCCTGTACAGTCACTGAATTTCTCACCTCTAATGCATAGTATCAATAGAACCATAGCTGAAACCTCTCTCACACTTTATACATACAGAGTTTCTTCCTATCATGATGCCCATTTAATTTTGCTTTAACAATATCGAAGACTTTCCCGTAGCACTCACACTGGTAGAGTTTTTCTCCAGATACTCTGATGCTTATCAAATTGGGAGGTACTTTCAGAACTACAATTAAATCCCCTCTCACATAACATGCATTTGTTGTTTATTCCCATGGCAAGCCTGAATCCCTGATTAATTTTGCATTAACAATGTGGGGGGAATCTCTTCTCTAATGTAGGTACTCTCCTATTAACTCACTTGGGAGGCATACCTAAAGGCTTTCTTGCAATCACTTCACTCATAAGATGTCTCCCCAGTGTGGATTTTCTGATGCCAACAAAGTCTGAAGTTACAGGTTTAAGAGCTTTCTCAGACCTAATAAAGTCATGGCTTCTCTTGGCTGTAGATTTTTTTTTAAGATTTTATTTATTTATTTATTAATGAGAGAGAGAGAGAGAGAGAGAGGCAGAGACACAGGCAGAGGGAGAAGCAGGCTCCATGCAGGGAGCCCGACGCGAGACTCGATCCCGGGTCTCCAGGATCACGCCCTGGGCGGAAGGCGGAGCTAAACCGCTAAGCCACTGGGGCTGCCCTCGGCTATAGATTTTTTGATGCCGAATTAGTTTTCCACTGATGCTGAAGCCTTCTCCACACACCTTACCTTGAAAGGGCTTCTCTCAGTATAAATAAGCTGATGCTTTCCACACTGGGAGCCACATCCGAAGGCTCTCCCACCCTCATTATATTCATAGACTCTTCCCAGTGTGGATTCTATTGATGTTGAAGATAGAATTACAGCTGAGACCATCCCAATATTCCATATACAAATAAGGTTTATCATTATTATGGTTTCTTTGATTGGATTTGCATTGACATTGAAAGCTTTCTCCACATTCATTACATGCATAAGGCTTCTCTCCAGTTCGATTCTTTGATGTCTAATATAGAAAGAACTATACTTGAAATCTTTTCCACATGCTATATATTTGAAGGGTTTCTCCACGGTGTGGCTTAATGCCAATTTAGTTTTGCCCTCATATTTAATGTTCTCCCACATTCCTTACATTGATATAGATTCAATTCAAAACTCTTCTGTGGACTTTTCTGGTGCTAAGTTGGGAGTTAAATCCAAAGATTTTTGCACACTTTCTCTATATATTTTTTAAGATTTTATTTATTTATGAGAGACAGAGAGAGAGAGAGAGAGAGAGAGGCAGAGACACAGGCAGAGGGAGAAGCAGGCTCCATGCAGGAAGCCCAACACGGGACTCGATCCTGGGACTCCAGGATCACACCCTGGGCCAAAGGCGGCACTAAACCACTGAGTCACCCAGGCTGCCCAAATCTTGTGTTTCTAATTGGAGAACCTTTGTTCTTTTCACTCAGGACAAGACCCCATGTACACATGAAGTATACTCTCTTAAACAGAAATTCCTAAATTCCTAATTCCTAATGCAACAAATTAAATATAAGTGAGCTCTCTTCTTACTAGTTATCCTGTTATAGTTCACATACAATACATTCTTTCTTGACATTTCTTGCCAAAGTCCAAGAATCATTAAGACTGGGAACAATAACTTCTGTGTGTTACATGTAATTTTTGTACCAAATTGGTAGATTTGGATGCTACAAAATAACTGGACACTACAACAGCCTTGGTTAAAGCTTCAGCCTTTGGTTGATAGAACCCAGAAGGCTGTTGAGTTTCCCAGGGCCAGAAAGTCTCCTCAGTTAACATGTGCATCTAGCTCTTTAGGACATGGTCTCCTGTCTCACCCTTTCTCATGCCTGAGCAGTGCCACCTGCACACACTTCCTTTGTGCTCCTGAACCCGGGGTTGCTCTCTTTCCAACTCCAGTAATGGGGCTTGCACTTGTGAGGCCTCAGGGAGCAGCCAGCCTGGGTCCAAGGCAGAGACACACAGGAACCCTGCACATGGCCACCCTTCACAGAAAGCACTGAGGCAGGTACCCTCCTTTGGTGTTCCTTAGAGCTTGGCCCCAAGAAGTACCAAGTATAAGACATGTAGAATGAATCATAAATAAACAAGAGAAAATCAAGGTTCGAGGAGTTTTGGTAAAGCCATAGCAATCATATTCTGGCATCAAATGGGAGTCAAAAAAATGAACAATCAAAAAAAAAAAAATGAACAATCTTCAAACACTTGAAAAGCCTCACCCTGTCCTAAATATTAAATAGCACTCCTGAGTCCCAGCTACATGTCACAGCACGATGGTGACATCTAGTGTTGGTTGGAACACTAGCTAGCTCTGCAATTTACTTAAAATTTAAAGAAACAGATTTCTTGGTGCTTCCCTTTCTCTTAGGTTTCCTACAGGGACAAGAAATTTGTTTTTGTTGTTGTTTTTTTTCTAGTTTGTAACTTGCCTTTTAATTTTCTTAATAATTGCTCTTGGGGGGATCCCTGGGTGGCTCAGTGGTTTAGCGTCTGCCTTTGGCGCAGGGCATGATCCTGGAGTCCCAGGATCCAGTCCCACATCGGGCTCCCTGCGTGGAGCCTGCTTCTCCCTCTGCCTATGTCTCTGCCTCTCTCTCTCTCTGTGTGTCTCTCATGAATAAATAAATAAAATCTTAAAAGAAATCGCTGTTGGGGAGGAGGAGGCAAGATGGCAGAAGAGTAGAGGTCCTCATTTCATCTGGTCCCCCAAATTTAGCTAGATAACTTTCAAACGTCCTGAATACCTATGAATTCAACCTGAGATGTAAAGAAAGAACAGCTGGAACACAACAGAGAGAAAAGTGATCACTTCTTACAAGGGAGGAGTGTGGAGAAGAGAAATGGAAGGGATAAATGGGAAGATAAACTCAAACCCAGCGAGCCTTTGTAAACTGGCTGCAGGATAGCAACTCAGCTTATAATAGAGACCTTTGGAAATTTGCTCCTGAGAGAGTCTTCCCTGACTGAAAAGTGCTTATTGGGGAAGAATTAGAGGAGGGGCAGTGAAGTCTCAATATTTCCGGAGACACAGAAAGAACAGAGGTACCTGGGAGAAAGTTCAACTTGTGCCGTAAACTGCAAACCGAGGTTAGGTCAGGGGACCAATGCCATCCTAGGTCCTGGCAAAGGACTAGAATGCAGCAACCCTCTGCAGGCATCTGGGAGAGGTGGAACAGGTGCACACTGGAGCGGGTGAATGCTCTGTACCTCAGGGCCAGGCAGCGGACAGAGGCAGGCTATCCTCCATTCTCTCTGGGAGAGGTGGAGCCAGTGAGCCACAAGAGGGTGAAAGCTCTCCCACTGCCAAGCACCTTTCAAACTGTACCAGTCAGTGCCCCCCGCACCTGCCCCAGGAGGATGTGAGCCAGTGTGCACTGAGAGACTGTAGTTTGGTACATGCTGGGAGCTCCTGGCTCCAAAGCTGGAGATCTGGCCACTACCATTTTTTTTTTCTCCTTTCACCTGGGAGAGGTGTTGCCTCCAGGGAACAAAGGCCTCACAGGGCAAACAGCTTCCATGGAGCCCAGCCACCTGGCAAGGGGTGGAACATCCTCACCCAGGCACAGACACCTGAGAATCATCACAGCAGGCCCCTCCCCCAGAAGAACAGCTGGAAGAACAAGGGAACAGCAAGTTTACTGAACAAGCAGCAATGGAAAACTCCAGGACTAAGGGGAAACAATATATAGAACTTGAGGGTTTTTTCCTTATGAGTCATTTATCTTTCAGGTTAAAAATTTCCAATATTCTTTCTCTTTTCTTATCTTAACTACCATATTTTATCAACTCTTCATTTTTAAGTTTTTTCCTTTTTGACTTTCATATTTTTACGATTACATGTCATAGATATATTTTTCATTTTTGGCTTCCTTTCACCATATTCAACTTAATTTTTGTAGATATGTAAGTTTTGTTTTGCTTTATAATTTTGGAATTTAGTACCTTCTAACATAAAGACTAAAATACACTCAGAACCAAGTGGAGCACCATGTTGGTCCACATTGAGATTATATTCTCTCTTCTTTCCCATTCTGCACCCCACTTTTGTCGTCTTGTTTTTGTTTTTGTTGTTGCTGTTGTTTCTCCATATAAGTTTTGCTTGTTTATATAAATTTGGAATTTATCACCTTCTGATATACAGGCCAAATATACTCAGAACCAAGAGGATCACCATCTTGTTCTACTCTGTGAGACTATATTCTCTGTCCCTTACCACTTCTTCTCCCCTAACTTTTTAAAATTTTTACTATTTTTTAATTCATTTTTCAGTTCCATGGTCTTTTTTTTCTTTTTCTTTTATTTTCAGGTCCTTGACCTCTTCAGAATTGTCTGGGGTGTATTTTACTTAGGTCGTGGTTGATATTTTTGACTCTGCTCACTCATAGAGCCATTCTGCACTGGACAAAATGACTAGAAGAATTCGCCACAAAAGAAAGAACCAGAAGTAATACTCTCTGCCACAGATCTAATAGATATGGATTTAAGTAAGATGTCAGAGATACAATTCAGGAACAATTATAAAATTACTGGTGGCTCTTAAAAAAAAAGCATAAAATACTTTAGAGATTCTCTTACTGCATAATTGAGATCTAATCAGGCTTAAATTAAAAATACTTTAACTGAGATGAAATCTAAACTGGATCCTCTAACAGCTAGGGTTAATGAGGCAGAAGAGAGAGTGACAAAGAAGACAAGTTGATGGAAAGGAATTACTTGATAGTTTGAGAAAGAATAATATTCATCTTATTGGGATTCCAGAGGGTATGGAGAGAGAGAGAGAGAGGACCAGAAACTATGTTTGAACAAATCACAGCTGAGAACTCCCCTACTCTGGGGAAGGAAACAGGCATTCAGGGACTGTATAGGTAATACTATGACACTAAATTCATATCTTTTAATAGTTACTCTGAACATGAATGGGCTAAATGATGCAGTCAAAAGACACAAGGTAAAAGCAAGACCCATCTATATGCTGTCTACAAGAGACTCATTTTAGACCTAAGGACACCTTCAGACTGAAAATGAGGGAGTGGGGAAGAATTTACCATACAAATGGTCCTCAAAAGAAGGCTGGGGTAGCAATCCTTATATCAGATAAATTAGATTTTAAACCAAAGACTGTAATAAGAGATGAAGAGGGACACTATATCATATTTAAAGGGTCTATCCAACTATAAGACCTAAGAATTATGAATATTTATGCCCCTAATTGGGAGCAACCAATTATATCAACCAATTAATAACCAAAGTAAAGAGACTCATAGGTAATAATACATTAATAGTAGACTTCAACACAGTGCTCTCAGCAAAGGATAGATATTCTAAGCAGAAGATCATCAAAGAAACAAGGGCTTTGAATGACACACTGGACCAAATGGATTTCACAGGTATATACAGAACATTTCATCCTAATGTAACAGAATGCACATTCTTCTCAAACACACATGGAACTTTCTCTAGAATAGACCACATACTGTCACAAATCAGGTCTCAACCAATACCAAAAAATGTGATTATCTCCTGCATATTTTCAGACCACAATGCTTTGAAACTAGAACTCAATCACAAGAAGAAATTTGGAAGGTACTCAAACAATCAGAGGTTAAAGAGCATCCTACTAAAAGATGTCAACCAGGAAATTAGAGAAGAATTCAAAAGATTCATGGAAACTAACAAAAATGAAAGCACAACTGTTCAAAATCTTTACAGCAAAGACAGTCCTAAGAAGGAAATATATCTCAATACAAGACTCCTTCAAAAAATTGGAAAAATCTCAAATATATAAGCTAACCTTATATGTAAGGAACTGGAGAGAGAACAGCAAATAAAGCCTAAACCAAGCAGAAGAAAAGAAATAATAAAGATTAGAGCAGAACTCAGTGAAATAGAGACCAGAAGAACAGATCAACGAAACCAGGAGCTGGTTCTTTGAAAGGATTAATAAGATGGATAAAACCCTAGCCAGACTTATTAAAAAGAAAAGAGAAAATATTCAAATTAATAAAATAATGAATGAAAGAGGAGTGATCACAACCGATACCAAAGAAATACAAACAATTTTTAAAAATGCATTATGAGCAACTATATGCCAACAAATTAGGCAGCCTGGAAGAAATGGATGCATTCCTCAAAACCTACAAATTACCAAAACTGAAACAGGAAGAAATAGAATACCTGAACAGACCCATAACCAGCAAGGAAATTGAAGCAGCAATTAAAAACCTTCCCAGAAATGAAAGTCCAGGAGAATTCTACCAAATATATTTTTAAAAATATTTTATTTATTTACTCATGAGAAACAGAGAGACAGAGAGGTAGAGACACAGGCAGAGGGAGAAGCAGGCTCCATGCAGGGAGCCCAATGTGGGACTTGATCCCGGGTCCCCAGGACCATGCCCTGAGCTGAAGGCAGTGCTAAACCGCTGAGCCACCCAGGCTGCTCTCTACCAAACATTTAAAGAAGAAATTAAATGTTCTACTAAAGGTGTTTCAAAGGATAGAAATGGAAGGAATACTTCCAAACTCATTCTATGAGGCTAGCATTACCTTGATCCCAAAACCAAACAAAGACTTCACCAAAAAGGAGAATTACAGACCAATTACATTCCTGATGAACATGGACACAAAAATTTTCACCAAGATACTAGGCAATAGGATCAAACAGTACATTAAGAGGTTTACTCACCATGGTCAAGTGGGATTTATCCCTGGGAATGCAAGGGTGGTTCAACATTTATAAAACAATCAATGTGATAGATTACATCAAGAAAAGAAAAGACAAGAATCATATGATCCTCTCAATAGATGCAGAGAAATCATTTGACAAAATACAGCATCCATTCCTGATTAGAACTCTTCAAAGTGTAGGGATCGAGGAAACACATCTCAATATCATAAAAGCCATCTATGAAAAGCCCACGGCAAATATCATTCTCAATGGGGAAAAACTGAGAGTTTTCCCCTAAGATCAGGAACACGACAGGGATGCCCACTCTCACTGCTGTTGTTCAGTTTAGTACTAGGAGTTCTAGCCTTAGCAATCAGACAACAAAAAGAAATAAAAGGCATTCAAATTGGCAAAGAAGAAACCAAACTCTCCCTCTTTGCAGATGACGTGATACTGTATATAAAGAAGCCAAAAGACTCCACCCCAAAATCTCTAGAACTCATACAGCAATTCAGCAATGTGGCAGGATACAAAATTAATGCCCAGAAATCAGTGGCATTTCTATACACTAACAGTGAAACTGAGGAAAGAGAAATTAAGGAACCAATCCCATTTATAATTGCAGCCAAAAGCATAAGATACCTAGGAATAAACTTAACCAAAGAGGTATATAATAATATGTATATTTATATTACATATTTAATATAAAAAATTTTAATGAAATGAGTTTCATATTCAAAAAATTTGAAAGTCTCTAGAATTTTTCTTTTACCATAGAGGATTGGATGTGATTCCAAGGTCCCAAACATGGCCCCTAGAGCATGCCTAAGGGTACCTTGAATATAATTGAAATATAAAGGAAGTGGAGGGAATCCTTTAGAAATAATGTTCGAGGATATGGGGGATTTTTTATGTTACAACTGGGAATCCTAGAACACAGTGTTGGGGGTAACGGGGAGCTGTTGGAGGATGTCAGTCTGAGATGGACCAGAATGAGTGAGAATCAGGAGCAGCAACCAGGATGTCTTCTTTCTAATTCCCATCGAGGAGGCAAGAGGGCTCCATAGTTATCAGGGGACAGAGTACCACCAATGTAGCATCCAATCCAGGAAACATCCTGAGTACCTACTATACTCCAGGTTCTGGGTTAGGGAACATAGATGGATACAGGACTAAGATGCTGTTCTTGTCTTCAATGAACTAGCAACCTATCCAGGGGAGACTGCCAGTCTTCAAGTTCCCTCCCATCCTGAGGGAGGTCCCTGCTGTCCTGGGGCAGACATGTGGGTCCCAAGAATCTTCTGTTACTTTCATAGGCCCCTGCCTAAGCACAACTTTGTGCAGACATGCCCTCACTTCCTCACTCTCCTCCAGCCTGACACAGAAATGTCTTCCCCAGAGCACTCCTTCTCAGTTTGCACAGCCAAAGGTCCCTTCTGACTTCATGTCAAATCAACAAATAAGGATGTAAAAAGCTCATTACGTGCAAGGGGCTAGCTAACCTTGGCATTCAAAGTTAAAGTCTTCAAAACACAGGAGAAAAACACACACACACACACAAAAACAAAAACAAAAACAAAAACAAAAAACAAAACAAAACACAGGAGAGCTAATTTAGCAGGTAGCAGAGAAAGAAAATTTGGTACTATAAATTGTAGTTTCAATCTGCACAGACCTTCAAGCCACCCCACTGAGAAGGGATTTTTTTTTTTATTTTTAGTACTACACCTCTAGATGGGAGAAGGGTCACTCAGACAAATTGTCAGAAAGCTTTGAGGCAATAGCATGATGCTGCTGAAGAACAGAAGGGTACTAGACAAGATCTACAGAAACACAGTGGCTTACATCTACAGGTGTAGACCATAACATTTTTGCTTGCACACGTTCTAAAATAATTTTGCAAAAGTGAGATAGTCATGGCCAACAAGCACATGAATAGAGAGATGTTCACATCATTAAGGAAATGTAAATTAAAACCACAGTGAGAGGTGCCTGAGTGGCTCAGTCGGTTAAGCATCTGCCTTTGGCTCAGGTCATGATCCCAGGGTCCTGGGATTGAGTCCTGCTTCAGGTTCCCTGCTCAGTGCAGGGACTGCTTCTCTCTCTACTCCCTCCCCCTGCTCATGATATCTTTCTTTCTCCTACTCTTTCTTAAATAAATAAATAAATAAATAAATCTTGTAAAAAAAAAAAAGGAGATACCACTCTATACCTACTAGGTTAATTATCTTTTTAATGGAATAACAAGAGTTATCAAAGAAGCAGAGAAATTGGAACCCATGGTAGCTGCAAATGTACAATGGTACAGTGGCTGTGGAAAAGTTTGGCAGTTCCTCAAGAAGTTAAACAGAATTATCAGCAATTTTGCTCCTAGGTAGAGAATTGGAAAGAATTCCAAAAGAATTGGAAAGGAGTATTCAAACAAATACTTGTACACTCATCCTCACAGCAACACTATGCATAATAGCCAAAAGGTAGAAACAAGACAAATGTCCATTAGCTGATGAACAATTAAGTACAATGTGGTATACACAGATGATGGAATGCTTTTCAACCATAAAAGGGAATGAAGTACTGGTACACACTACCACTTGAATACACCTCAAAAACAGCATGCTAAATAAAAGAAATCAGACACAAAAGGTCAAATATTGCATGATTTCATTTATAGGAAACATCCAGAATAGGTAAATCCGTAGAGACAGAAAACAGATTAGTGGGTGCCAGGAAACAGGCAGGGCGTGATGGCAGTTATTGTTTAATGAGTACAGGGTTTCCTTTTGAGATGATGCATATGTCTTGAAATAGAGGAAGTGTTTGCACAATATTGTAAACATACTAAATGCCACCGAATTGTATGCTTCAATGTGGTTAATGGTTAATTTTATGTTATGTGAATTTTACTCAAAAAAATCCATAAAAGAAAAAAACCTAAGTAGTCTCCCTATAAGTTTTCAGTTAATATTTAACTTTTTTAAAAAAGATTTTATTTATTTATCTGAAAGAGAGACAGAGATAGTGAGAGCACGAGTGGGGAGGAGAGGAAGAAGCAGGCTCTCCACTGAGCAGGGAGCCCAAAGTGGGGCTCAATACCAGGACCCCGGGGTCACACCCTGACCTGGAAGGCTCAACCACTGAGCCACCCAGGCATCCCTCAAAATAAAACTGTTACATTGTTCTTTTAAATATATCCATCTAAATGCTCTAATTTGATACCCCGTTGCCTTTTTTTTTTTTTTTTTTTAAGTAACCTCTACCACCTGCATGGGCCTTGAATTAATGACCCAAGATCAAGGGTCTCCTGACTGAGCCAGCCAGGCTCCCCAACCCCATCACCTATTTTTAAAAGTACATGAACAACATCTTCTATAATTATCAGTTATCTTATTCCTTTTTCTCCTTGAAATTATATTTCCATTACATTTCCTCTCAGATTTTTATCTTTGTGTAATTTTTATTTTTTTAAGATCTATTTATTTATTTTGTAGGGGAGGGGCAGAGGGAGAAAGAGGGAATCCCAAGCAGGCTCCCAACTGAGTGTGGATTCCAACATGTGGCTCAATCTCACAACCCTGAGGTCATGACCCAAACTGAGACCAAGAGTTGGTGCTTAACCAACTGAGCCACGCAGGCACGCCTCTTTGTGTAATTTTTAAAGTTTTTATTTCCCTGATTCCAAAGTCTCCAAATATTAAAAATTTATTCTGGATTGAGTTGTTATAGTTGGTATTAATATACAATTGATCAAAACAACATAAATATAACAAACTTTGATGAACAATTGGCACACCTGGGTGGCTCAGTTGGTTAAGCATTCAACTCCTGATTTTGGCTCAGTTTGTGATCTCTGGGTTGTGAGATTGAGCCCCAGGTCAGGTTCTGCATTGAGCATGAAGCCTGCTTGAGGTTCTGTCTCTCCCTCTCCCTCTCCTCTCTCTAAAAAGAAATAATAATATGGGACACCTGGTGGCTCAGCAGTTGAGTGTCTGCCTTTGGCTCAGGGTGTGATCCCGGCCAGAGTTCCAGGATGGAGTCCCATATCAGGCTCCCTCCATGGAGCCTGCTTCTCCCTCTGCCTCCTGTGTCTCTGCCTTTCTCTCTCTCTTTCTCCGTCTCTCATGAATGAATAAATAAAATCTTAAAAAAAAAAAGTCAGATATTTAGCTGACTGAACCACCCAGGCATTCTTCTTAAGTCTTTTATTGTAAATTTTTAAAAAGATTGTATTTATTTATTTGAGAGAGACAGAGAGAGCATGAGCAGGGGGGAAAGGCAGAGGGAGAAGGGGAGGGAGAAGCAGACTCTGCCAAGCAGGGAGCCCAACACAGGCTTGATCCCAGGATCCCAAGATCAGGACCCTAGCTGAAGGCAGACACTTAACTGATTGAGCTATAGAGGCACCTCTTAAATCTTTTTTTAAAATCAAGAGATTTTTTTCCTTGTTTTTCTTTCCTCTTACAACTGATTTATTGAAAAACTGGGTCATTTGTCCTGTAGATATATTTTCCATGTTCTGGATTTTGCTGATTATATCTCCTTGACCTCTGTATTTCCTGAAAATTGATATTTAGATCTTGAGTCTTGAATAGATTCAGATATGATTCTTTAGCAAGACTCCTTTATAGCTGGTGTGTATGTAGTCTTTATTTCATTGGAGGTACCTGAAGTCTAGGTGTCTTTTTTTTTTGTGATAGACTGTATCAGTGGGTTCAGTGTTATAGGCTGTATCCACTCATTACCAGGGTCCCCATCAGCTTTTCATCTGATAGTTTAGCAGCCATTAATGATCACTACTTAGATCCATCATTTCATTACATATTTTTCCTTCAATTCAATGAAAATAAATAATTGAGACCCCAGACAATAATCTGTTCCCTAATCATTAGTCATTCACTTTATTAATTTATTTTTTTAAAGATTTTATTTATTTATTCATGAGAGACACAGAGAGGCAGAGATACAGACAGAGGGGGAAGCAGGCTCCCCATGGGGAGTCTGATGTGGGACTCAATCCGAGGACCCCAGAATCATGCCCTGAGCCAAAAGCAGATAGATGCTTAACCACTGAGCCACCCAGGCGTCCCACACTTTCTTAATTTTTGAAAAGTAGTATACTCAAATAACTTCAAGAATTATTAATTATCAGATTATACGCTTATTAATATTGAGAATTATATAACTATAGTTATGCCTGTTACCTCTTTTTTTAAAGATTTATTTATTTATCAGAGAGAGAGGGTACTCATGTGGGTTGGGGGAGGGGTAGAGGGAGAGAATCTTCAAGCCGACTCCTCGCTGAGTGTGGAGCCTGAGGTGGGCTTGACCCCATAACCCATGAGATCACGACTTGAGCCAAAAACAAGAGTGAGATGCTCAATCACTAAGCCAAACAGGCACCCCTGCCTATTACTCTTTCCTGTAAGAGACATCTTGTTTAATATGATATACTCAGAAATATTGGAAAAACCAAATATTAATTCTAATGCATCATAGCTAATTCAATATTTTTCAATAAAATTAATTTTCTCATCCCACATTTTAAATATACTTTTGTTGGGCACCTGGGTGGCTCAGTGGTTGAGCATCTGCCTTTGGCTCTGGGCATGATCCTGGAGTACTTGGATCAAGCCCTACATCAGGTTCCCTTCAAGGAGCCCACTTTTCCCTCTGTTTATGTCTCTGCCTCTCTTTCTGTGTCGCCCATGAATAAATAAATAAAATCTTAAAAAATAAATAAATATACTTTTGTTAAAAGTCTTGGAAGTATGTCTCATTTCACTTATGAAAAACACTCACCATATTACCCAATTGTCAACTCTGATCCTCATTTTCAAACCAATAAACTAAATCAGCATTAATTTCTGCCTGAATTTAAAAATTCAGGTAAATATGTTAATAGACATTCTTAAGGAATATTATAACAATTACTGAGAAATAAGTTATGGAACACATCAGTAAGATACATTAGTAAAAGCAGGTAAGATTCAAATAATGGGGCAGCCCCAGTGGCTCAGCGGTTTAGTGCTGCCTTCAGTCCAGGGCGTGATCCTGGAAACCCAGGATCGAGTCCCACATCGGGCTCCCTGCATGGAGCCTGCTTCTCCCTCTGCCTGTGTCTCTGCCTCTGTCTCTCTCTCTCTCTCTCTCTCTCTCTCTGTCTCATGAATAAATAAATAAAATCTTTAAAAAAAAAATAATGCAGCTCACATAATTAATTTATTCACATTTAGAATAATTTATAAAAACAAGATATTTATGCTATTTGCCATCACTTAGTTATAGTCTTTCAATGTTCAACTAACATTGTAAATTATTTACAAAGCAAGAAATATGAAGAAGATATGTTATTTCTTTGATGTGTACATATGCATATATAAATATCAGGTGTTCAACTTTTGAAAATAAAATTATGTATAAAAATCAGAATTAACTTTACTACTTTAGTTTGATATCCAGATTGAACTTTTCAAAGAAAGAGAAAGGCCTATTAAATTAATTAGCCCAGCACTTGATTCATTAAACATTTTAGAAGAGAAATAAGATGAGAATTAACTGCTATTGTAATAAATATTTCATGATATGTTTTGATAAACTACCACATTGATTAATGCACACAAAATCTGAAAGAAATCACATGGGATTTTGTCGGCAAATTTATCCAGTATATCTTGAATAATTTGATAGTCCCAGGTGAAGTTTCCTTAAAGGAATCAGCACTATTAACTTGTACCCCAAGGGGCACCCGGGTGACTCACTGCCTTTGGCTTTGGGGTGTGATCCCGGGGATCCGAGATCGAGATGAGTCCCACATCAGCTCCCACTGGGAAGCCTGCTTCTCCCTCTGCCAGTGTCTCTGTCTTTCTCTCTCTGTATCTCTCATGAATAAATAAATAAAATCTTAAAAAAAAAAAAAAAAAAGCTTTAACTTGAACCCCTTTAGAGGTACCTTTTCTTTCCACAAAAGATGTCCTGTGGTGAGTACTGAATGAAATGTACTGAATGGACTGGTTTATCTTAAATATGAGGTGGGGGAAGTCATTTTGGGGATTTGATATTTGCTTTGATTTCACGGGGTTGTTGCTAGGAGCAAAGGTTTTTTCAACAATAAACTAGAGATGGAAGAGGTGAAATGATTTCCACCCCCATGCCCATGCCACTACACAATATCTGCATTCAGACTGTCAAAATGCAGGCCAATTCTTCCTAATAAAAAATGTATAAGACAATGGAAGACAAAAAGTAGGTGGGGTTTGTTTTTCCCTTCAATTAATTATTTAGGGAGTCTTTTCAGAAATCTATATTTTAACCTATCTCTTCGGTGCCCCAGAGGTTTTGACTCTGTAGGGCAGGTCAGGGCAGCTTAAGAGTATGTGTTCTTTTTATAAAGCAGAAGGGCAGATTATGAAAGCGGCTTTGGAAGGAGAACCTGCAAGGGCAAGCAGCCCTGCTTCCACACGAAACTGAGGATCTGGATATAGATGCTGCTAGTCTCAATTTGAAGACCACACTGACCACTGACCTCCAGCTTTGAGGGTATTTCCTTGGACTGGGAAAAGGTAGATAATAACAGGCTCCCCCCACTGACTTGCTTTGGAATTCAGGGAACGTTCTTCAGCTTTCTTGTTTCAATCTCGCAAGTGGAACCAATGTCTAGTTTCTGGTTTCCTTCCACAGTATTTTTTTTAAATCTTTTTTTTTTATGTTTATTTATTTATGATAGTCACAGAGAGAGAGAGAGAGAGAGAGAGGCAGAGACACAGGCAGAGGGAGAAGCAGGCTCCATGCACCAGGAGCCCGACGTGGGATTCGATCCCGAGTCTCCAGGATCGCGCCCTGGGCCAAAGGCAGGCGCTAAACCACTGCGCCACCCAGGGATCCCCTTCCACAGTATTTTGAGAATTAAGCATGAGAAAGAGTTACCAGGACTACTTAGGTTTCAAACAGTACTTTTAAATTTCCAAGACTTTGTTGTCTGGATCTTGTGTTTTCCTCCCAACTGTCCTTCAAAGGCAAGTCTTCCTCTTGTGTGATAGATGTGAGTTATGGAGATCCAGGCAAAACTTGCCAAAGATCTCACAGAAAATAAGTGACCTGGTTGGGAACAGCACCTTCTTTCTCCAACAGCAGAGAATGAAGAAATCACCAATTACATCAAATACCAGCAGATTAACATAAAGCATGAAGCATATCCAGTATGTATGCTACATACAATATATGGCATATCTAAGTTTATGGTCCATCTGGATTTTTTTAAAATATCATTTTCATGATCTAACAGAGGTCAATGAATATTTTTTTTTTAAGATTTTATCTATTTATTCATGAGAGACACACACACAGAGAGAGGCAGAGACACAGGCAGAGGGAGAAGCAGGCTCGATCCTGGGTCTCCAGGATCACGCCCTGGGCTGAATGCAGGTGCTAAACCGCTGAGCCAACCAGGGATCCCAAGTCAATGAGTATTCTTAGTTTGCTCCCTCACACTGTGACTCAGTTAACTGAAGAGCAGAAAAAGCAAAAAACATAAAGCTCCCCAAATGCACATTCGTTCTTCACTGTCCAGTATCTGTGATGTACTTTGTACTTCTTCTTTTTTTTTAATAAAGATCTTATTTATTTATTTATTTATTTATTTATTTATTTATTCATGAGAGACACAGAAAGAGGCAGAGGGAGAAGCAGACTCCATGCAGGGAGTGGGCTGCATGGAGTCCATGTGGGACTTGATCCCAGGACTCCAGGATCATGCCCTGGGCCAAAGGCAGACACTCAACCACTGAGCCACCCAGGCGTCCCTACTTTGAACTTCTGTAACCACCCTGCAAGATGATCCTTCCTGGGGGGGAATGATGTCAGCCAAACAAGGAAGTTATTTCAGGCTAGACTTTTTTTTTTTTTTTTTTGGCTTCATTTGAAACAATATGTTTCTTTATTTTTGACTAGTAATTCAAAAGATTTTACAAAAGAGTAGGTTTCCCTTCCAACTCCTCCTGCCACCTTCTTCCTTTCCTCAGAGGTAATCAATGAGAAAGAATTTAAATCATGAAATCTGTTATAACCCTGTACATGCCAAGGCAACATGAAATAAGACATTTGGAGCTAATCTGTAGTTTGGGAAGTGTTGGGATATTATAAGATCTTCATTTATGGAAGACTAAATATAGAAAGTTGGTGGCAGGGCCGGGGCTGGGTGGACCATAGGCGGGAAGGAGATGACCTTTGAGCAGCACTTGGAAGACATAATAAAGAATCCATCCATTGTTGGGAGTCCTCTGCGCAGATTCACAAGGACTTAATCTGGGCTGCTGTGGGAGGCTGTCAGATGAGCATCCTGGGGCGATGTGTATTCTAGCCCAGCAAGTAGCTAAGCTAACCTCAGACCTCACTGATATTCCTGTGGAGTGTCTCGAATCAGATAATGGGAACATGATGATCCAGAAACATGACAGCATCACAGGGGCAGTGCACAAAATGGCCTCTTGACATCTCATATCAGTTCTCCAGCAGCCTGTCATAGGGACTCAGTGTTAATTATCTTGTAGAACTATTAATATTCTGGTAGGCCATTTATTTAGTGAGCATTAGGCACTTTTCCATTAATTTTAGAGTAAGCTGCTTTTTGACACTCATAGACTGTCTTATCAAAATATTAGGAAGAAAGGATCATGTTTTGAAGGAACAGGTCCAGGGTATTTTGTACACAGAATTTTGGCATATTCAATAAATCTTGTTAGAGGATTAAAAAAAGAAAGTTGGAAACAGGGTCTAGTTAAGGGTCAAGGTAAAAGTTGACACACATCATATAAGCATAAGGATGATGAGGGATAAAGAGTGAACTACTGAGTTCAGGAGAAATGAATTGCAACTGGGAGTTATGGGTGAGTCCAAGGGAACATGGGTTTCCAGAAGTCCATAGAGCAGTTAAGAGCAGAATAAATCCAGGTGTCCAAGACAAGTCAAAGTGAAACCTAGGCACAGAATCCAGTCCAAAGATGGCCCCTCTTCTCTGAGCTGTCCCAGAGACTGCCTCATGATCTGAAACCCTTGCCTCTGACTTCCAAAACTTACGTATACCTAAACTGCTTCACAAGCAGAGATCCTTTACATTTCAGAGCAGAGAAGAAAAATATTACCTAATACATCTAATTCTCAAGCAATTTGATCCCTGGGCCCCATAATACTCTTAAAGACATTAAGGACCCCAAGGAGTTTTTGTTTATGTGTGGGCTATAGCTATTGATATTTACTATATTAGAAACTGACAATGATAAAAATGTTCAAGTGTTTATTCATTTTATTTTTTTTATTCATTTTAATATAATAACAATAAACATATGTTAACAAATAACATGTATTATGAAAAACAACTGTATTACAAAACGTAAAAAAAACGAAGTAAAAAAATTGGCATTCTTTTACATTTCTGAAAATCTCTTTAGTGTCTGGCTCAACAGACAACAGCAGAGTTCTTATCCCTACCTCTGCATTTAGGGTGTTTGATAGCACATGGCGTGTAGCTTTGAGAAAATCACTGTAGGCACACAAGAGTGGTTTTCAGAATACAGACCCCTTGAAGGCTTCCGGATTACCCTTTGAGAACTACTGATCTGGTGTAATTTGGGAATGCACTCTCTTGTCATGTCACTTATTAGCACTTTGGCATGTGACTTAACCTCTCTACTCCTTACCTTCCTTAGCTGTAAAGTGAAACTAAAAACAAGTCTTTTTTTTCCAGGATTTTATTCATTTATTCATGAGAGACACAGAGAGAGAGAGGCAGAAACATAGGCAGAGGGACAACCAGGCTATTGTGGGGAGCCTGATGCAGGACTTGATCCCAAGACCCTGGGATCACAACCTGAGCCAAAGGCAGAGGCTCAACCACTGAGCCACCCAGGTGCCCCCAGAAGGTCCCTATTATGACCATGTACATTTTTATGGATGTTGTAACCTCACAGGCATTTAGATACATAAGTGAGATGATGGATACCTGTAAATGTTTAATACAGGGCTTAACTCATAGTATTTATTCAAAAACTGGCTTTTCCTACTATTGTTGTTAGTAAGTTGTTATTAACTACATTCCAAGCAATATGCCAGGCACCAAGGGTCACATCAAAATGAGTAGGATGATGACCTGAGTTGCTTAAGAGTACGGGAAGTAAGAAAAATACACACCTATAGAGAACAAAACATATTATGTCAAGAATGATACAAAAAAGGGAGAGGCAATTCATTCATTCATTCAACAAATATTGGGGAGCAATAGCCAGGAAGGGGCCAATGTAGTGGAGCCAAGCAAGGAACAGGAGAGTGGCAGGAGGTAAGGGAGGGCCACAAAGAGATAGGGGTGGCCCATGCACGCGTTGTATAGGCCTTTGTAGGCCAGTGTGATTGGGGATATAAGGAAATGTTTCATGTGAAAGTGGCATTTGAGTTAGAACTTGAAAAGAGGTAAGATTTGGAAATAGAGTTGACATACACATGCTTTAGATCACTCATTCAACAAACATTTGATTTTCTTGCTGAGTCTGCTCCATGTTGCATGAACAAAAGATTCCTACTTTTTTAAAAAATTTTTTTCTTTTTAAGATTTTATTTATTTGAAAGAGAGAGAGAGAGAGAGAGTGTGTGTGTGTGTGTGTGTGTGTGCGCGCGCACAAGTGGGGGTGGGCAGAGGAAGAGGCTCAATTCCAGGACCCTGGGATCATGACCTGGGCTGAAGGCAGATGCTTAACCAACTGAGCCACCCAGGTGCCCCAGGGTTCCTACTTTCAAAAAAGTAAATTTTGTATTTGTTTTTATTATATAAGGAATACCTACCTGGTCACTTGAAAAATTAGAACATACAGATGAGCAAAAATGAGAAAATAAAAACCACCCACAAATCCCCCAATCCAGAGAGAATCCCTGTAGGGCCAGGATTAGAGGGAGGTGAGTAATACAACATTTAAGGGAGTGGGGCAGAGCCAATGCTAAAAAAATTCAGTAATCAAGATAAATAATATTTTAATGTAATAGTTTTTAAGAAGCAAAATTATTGCAAAAAATCCAGGATGACACAATACCTAAATTTTAATAAAGGCAGGATCCCACCCTGCACTTGCCTTGCTCAGCCTCCCTCTCCTTCCCCTCATCCTGGTGCTGCTGTCCCTGCCTGTCCCTTCCGCCCCAGTTGTGTTCAGCCAATGGGAAGCACCTGTAGGAAACCAGAAGCTAGGTGTTTCTTCCCCACTCCCTCCCTTCCCATCACCAAAGTTCAGGCAGTGGCTGCTTCTTCCACAGAAACAGCTCCTGTCCAGAAGCCCCTCTCCTACACTTTCAGCTTTTGCAGAGCTCCCTCCCCTTCTTCAGGCCTATGGGTGCTTTCTGCTTTTGCCAGATTTTGGGTACTTCATGTTCTTTTGTTGATTCCTTTATTTTTTTTAATTTTTAAATTTACTTATGATAGTCACACACACAGAGAGAGAGAGAGAGAGAGAGGCGCAGAGACATAGGCAGAGGGAGAAGCAGGCTCCATGCACCGGGAGCCCGACGTGGGATTCGATCCCAGGTCTCCAGGATCGCGCCCTGGGCCAAAGGCAGGCCCTAAACCGCTGCGCCACCCAGGGATCCCTGTTGATTCCTTTAATGCTGCTTACATTTCTGTAAGTTGACCCTTTAGAAGAAATTCCCTACTAAATTGCAATTTAGGGTGCCTTCTGCTTCTTATGGGAACCTTGCTTGTTACAACTACTGTCAACATTTCAGGTCAACAATTAAGGTATTTGCATTTTTAAAAGAAAGAAAAGTTTGTTAATTTCAAGACTCCAAAACGATGATATTATAATTGCTTTATGTGGTTATATTATGTGTTAAGGAAAACTGTCACCATGCTGGCTTAAAATATCCTACTTGTGGAGATTTGCTACAGAAAAATACAAGCAAAAATCCACCATTCGTGCTACCTTTTCCCCACAGGGGACTGACTGGTCAACTCTGCTTCATTCTCTTCTCCTAGGCCAAACTATTTCCAACAATTTCTAGCCTGGGGCCTGGAGACTCTACCTTGAATTGTTCCCTTAATGAAATGCAGGGTGGGGGGAATGGCTGAACAACCATCTGACTGTATCACCAGGGAAAGTACTTGGGAAAAGAGCCTAAAGCTAAGAGCACTGGAGTCATTGGGGCTGTGCTTTGTTACACATTTAAGGAGCTCAAGGGGGTTAACAGCATGCCTTTGCCGCAAGTCCATTCTCCACCTTTCCTAACTGGTGCTCCACTCAGCCCTTGAAACTTGCCCGCTCCTTCCCTGTTTCTTTTGGCACCCTGAGAACTGGGCTGTGTGTGAAGCTTCGTGACTTGGCTTCCCAAGAACCATGTACCAGATTCAACCCTAAGCCGGGGTGGTACCAGTGGTTATAACCATAGGAAGTTAGAAGAAGCCGGAAGAGCCCGCCTGCCAGTGTAGACTTATTTCTCTCCTCTTAAATAAATCCTGCTCATGTTCATTTAGCCCTAATTACCTACTGATTAAATCTCATGCCTATCTGATTACAGATTTGAAAAACTGGAAAGAATGTACATTAAGGAAAATATACCAGAGGGCCCAGGCGATGACTCTTCCTCTGCCTGCTCTCCTACGAGTCATTGGGTGGAGAAGGATGTGGTGGGGAAGACAGATCTCCTCAAGAGGAAGTTCCTGGATGGAGGAAATGTGAGAAAACCAGGGCAAAGTGAGTAGAGTAAGCATCCACGTGGAAGACTCATTGAGGCAGAAAAAGTAGCCACACCTGGTGGGGCCCCTGGGAGGGGTCAAGGTAATAGGGAAGAGCTCAGCACACGAGTGCCGGAGTCCACAGGTGGAACCCCGGAAGTGAACAGTGTCAGGTTTGATCCGGTTGGTAGTGAAATGAAATAGGCCAGGCAGAGGTCAGTGGAGACAAGCTTTGAACGGACGCGCTCTCAGGCGAGGTTCCGTGGCCCGCAAGGGAGTGAGATGGGAAGGCGCGGGCCGAGGAAGAGCGCCCAAAGGGAGTACACGCCAGCTTAAGGGGAGGGTAAGGGGTTGTGTCTGTATGGGGTCATAGGTTTTAGGGCATATTACTGGTGGAATCGGTATGAGTGATGACTGCTTATGCCCTTTTATGGGGGTCCAGGTAAGGAGCGGTTCCTGTTTCCTGCATAGGCCCTGTTTTTCCCATGATGACGTCTGCTAGTGGGAAAGTCCCGAGGGGAGAGTAACAAGATGGAGGGTCGGCCGCCATTTTGTTGGCGCCTGCGGATCCCCCTTGATCCCGCCAACCCCACACACACCACAAAGGAGCAGCGCTTTCATTTCCTCCATGGCTGCAGGAAGCCTGGGAAATCTCCATTCCCAAACATTTTAAAGAAGAAAAACATAAGAAGAAAGAAGAAGAAGGAAGAAGAAGAAGAAGGAAGAAGAACAAGAAGAACAAGAAGAACAAGAACAAGAAGAACAAGAACAAGAAGAACAACAAGAAGAAGAAAAACATGATTTTTTGGTATTTTTTTATTGGAGTTCAATTTGCCAACATATAGTATGACACCCAGTGCTCATCCCGTCAAGTGCCCCCCTCAGTGCCCATCACCCAGTCACCCCATCCCCCCGCCCACCTCCCCTTCCACTACCCCTTGTTCGTTTCCCAGAGTTGGGAGTCTCTCATGTTGGGTCACCCTCTCTGATATTTCTCACTCATTTTCTCTCCTTTCCCCTATAATCTCTTTCACTATTTTTTATATTCCCCGTATGAGTGAAACCATATAATGAAAAACATGAATCTAAGTGGAGATGGTTTGGGGCGTTGTCCCTTAATTCTCTGCTTAGATTGTTAGAAGAGTTTAGAATTTTCCTTTTCACTTTTCTGTTTTCTCCCTTTGGATTTGCAACATTAACGGAGCTCCTACTGTGTACCCCAGCCTGTGCAACCTTTCCTCCAAAGGGAGGAACAACCAAGGATCCTGGGCTCCTTGTGTGACTGGCATAAACCTGGATAAAGGGAATCGTGATAACAGATAATGATGCTCTCAAGGAGGACCGTCATTGGTCTATTGACTTGGCCTATGCCTTAAAGTAGCCAAAGTGAATACTGTTGGGTGTCCAAGGTGCACTTGTTCATGCTTGGCAGTGATGATGTGGAGCCAGGGCAGGGGCATTGTCTTATCCAGAGCACCTGAAACTCCAGAAATTTAGAAACTTCATCCTGGAGAGAATTAGTGTCACCTCTTCTGCAAATGATG
This sequence comes from Canis lupus dingo, assembly GCF_003254725.2. Lineage (NCBI taxonomy): Eukaryota > Metazoa > Chordata > Mammalia > Carnivora > Canidae > Canis > Canis lupus. The sequence continues at coordinate 77,475,182 of NC_064247.1, forward strand.
CCCAGCATCTGGAGTTAGCTCAACTGGAAGAACTGGAGTTCCATTTGAAGGAAGAAAGGAAGGTAATGGTTGTGCTTGCAGCACTGACTGGCACAGCAGTTCCTGGGTGCTGAGCCATAGGACAAGGCCATTGCTGTGGCTCAGTGGTGCAGTTAGGTGCTATCTTTATGTAGACCTTCAATCTGATGATTATTGTGTCATGGTCATAAGTAGGCCACTGCATATCTAGGACTCACATCTGAATTCCAGACCAAAAATGGGGAAAAGAGGTAAAGGGTACATACATTCATCCTCTAAATGTACTTTTCTAAGTGCCTTTTCCAAGGACACATCTCACCTGAGTTTTGGTAAATACTACTGGGTGTGAAGGTGTCACTATGTTCTTGGGAAAGGTTTCATAATTCACTAATTGTATTTGCTACATGAGTGTCACTATTTCTTTTTATTCAAGTAGAACTTAGAGTCAGGAAGGTAAATATCTAACCCCAAATCTTGTCATGTTAGTGATAGAAGCATGTCTTTTTATACTCCATTCCTTTATGCCTTAAAAAAAAAAAAAACAACGAATGCTCTCCTCTCTACCTTACTCCTAATTTCACTTTACAAACTCCCATTCAGCTTTCTTTCTTTCTTTTTTTTTTTTTTTAAAGATTTTATTTATTTGTTTGACAGAGAGAGAGCACACAAGCAGGGTGAGCTGCAGGCAGAGGGAGAAGGAGAAGCAGGCTTCCTGTGGAGCAGGGAGCCCCATGTGGGACTCAATCCAAGGATCCCGGGATCATGATCTGAGCCAAAGGTAAATGCCCAGCCAACTGAGCCACCCAGGCGCCCCCATTCAGCTTTCTTTTTAAAAATATTTATTTATTATTTTTTAAAGATTTTATTTATTTATTTATGAGAGACACAGAGAAAGAGAGAGGCAGAGACACAGGCAGAGGGAGAAGCAAGCTCCTCACAGGGAGCCCAATGTGGGACTCGATCCCAGATCCCAGGATCACAGCCTGAGTCGAAGGCAGATGCTCAACCGCTGAGCCACCCAGCTGTCCCGCCATTCAGCTTTCTAAACCCTGTTCAGAAATGCCTTGTCTGTGCAACCTTTCCTAATCATGATTCCCTTTATCCAGGTTTATGTCAGTCACACAAGGAGCCCAGGATCCTTGGTTGTTCCTCATCCCTTGGATTTCATCCCAAATGGCTCTGTACATGCTGTTCTCTAACCCCATTTCCCAGCTCCCCCACCTCCTGAAATCCTTAGCAGTTAATCATCAGAATTGACAAAATCCCTCTTTTTTCGAAGTTTCTGAATTTTTTTTTTCACGTTTTTGCTCTAAGGAAACTGGGGTTTCTTTTGGGGACACTGCTTCCTCTGTAGCCCTCTCAAGTTGTGGCTCTTTTTCTCCCACATCCCACAGTGGAATCATCATTGTCCTCTGTTATTCTCTAACGTTCCCCATTGCTGCTTCCAGACCATTCTACTTCCCTCCTTCTTAACATAGCTCAGCTTTGATTCTGATGATAACCAGACTATGCTACCCTCCTTGCAGCCTTATGGCCATACTCCCTTTGTAACCCAGCTCCTACACAATCTCAACATCCTTAGGAATGATCCTTCCAAAAGGCTTATTTCTAAAATCCTTGACTTCCTTCCCTCAAAAAGCCTGTCTTCCTCCTTAGCTCAGTTATTCCTCTCATGTCCTTGTTTCATCTCTTATGCTCTTAGATTCTGTGGCTCTTTATTATCACTCTTTTGAATACACCATTGGTTTCCTTTCTCCTCTGTCATTTCATTAGACTCTTGGACAGAACACCTTAATTAACAGGCTTAATTAAATCTAACTCTCCACCTGTCTACACAATTGCAACAGCTAAACATGGCTGGAAAATTCACACACTTATGCCAACTGTTCTCACTTTAAGTTTATGACCACATACTTTGCAAAGGCCTTCAATGTCACTCATCAATACTACTACTTACATTACCCTAGCATAGTTACTAACCCATCCTCATTAATGGCTATTCCATCCTTTCTCCTCTATCTTCAAACTTTCCACAACTTCTTTCCTATCCTCAGACTCAGCTAAAAACCCTGTCAACTAGTTCACTGAGAAAATAAAAAACAGTAAGAAGATAATGTTCACAAACTCATCATCATCCCCCCACCTACCTGCAGCTGGGTTACATAGTCCACCTTCCCTTCTATTAATAAGGACAAACTATATGTGTTCCTAACTTAGGCCAACTCTCCATTTGTGTACACTTTATTCCATCACTCTAATCATTCTTCTCTCTGTCCTGTACCATTTCCACCAATAAATAAACAAGTTGTTATTTCTCCCATCTTAAAACAAAACAAATAAACAAAAAAACCTGTCTCTTGACCTTACTTCCAACTACTTACTGTCCCATTTCTCATCCTATTTAGACGTTGACAGTTAGCTATCTTCCCTACTTCCAATTCCTTTCCTCCCAACAGATTTTCATGCTTATAACTCTATAGAATGCCCTACTGTCAAGGTCATTAATAACATCTATCTTTCTGTATCCAATCAATATCCAGTCTCTATCTTTCTTAATCTTTCTGAAGCTTTTAACACAACTAATTACTCCTTTCTCTTTTTTTCTTTTTTCTTTTTAATTTTTATTTACTTATGATAGTCACAGAGAGAGAGAGAGAGGCAGAGACACAGGCAGAGGGAGAAGCAGGCTCCATGCACCAGGAACCCGACGTGGGATTCGATCCCGACTCCAGGATCGCGCCCTGGGCCAAAGGCAGGTGCCAAACCACTGCGCCACCCAGGGATCCCTCCTTTCTCTTGATATACTTTTTTCTCTTGGCTTTCAGGACACCACAACCCCTTGTTTTCCTCCTAACTTGCTAGTGACTCCTTCTACTGGTTTCCTTTGTCATCTTCTCTATCTTCTCACTCTTCCAGAATGTTCTCATCCAGCCTCATGGCTCAATATACTATCTCCATCTTAATGGTTCTCAAAAGTGTGTCTCCTTTGATCTCCAGACTATTTACCTGACTACTCCAACATTCCCACTTGTATATCCATAGGCATTTTGAAATTAACACAGCTCAAATCAAACTCCTGATGTCCACCCCAATCATAATTCTTCTTCTGTTCCTTCTTCTTTCCTTATTTTTCTTTACAGCACTTAACCACAATCTGATATTTATCACACATTTGATGTATATGTTTGTCCTTTATTCAGTAGAATGCAAGTTCCACAAAGGCAGTGAATTTTGTCTTTTGTCCAATGTGGTTTTCAGGGCCTTGAGCAAAGCCTGGTATGTAATAGGCAACCAACAAATATTTTTGGAATTTATTGCATGAAGAAGATTATAACAGAGGGTAGAGAAACACCTGCTCTTAAAAGGTGCTTAATAGCAGGCCAAAAAATCTTTCACCTTGTCTATAATGAGGTCCATCACAGCATTTTATCGGAGAAGTGATTGGGACTGGATCTATACAATGAAAGATCACTCTAACTGCGGGGTGAAGCAAAGACTGGAGGGGGTAGGATTGGAGGTTGAGAGAAGAGTTGAGGGGTTTTTGGCAGAAACTCAGACAGGAAAAATTGAGAGCCTGAGCAAAGACAGCGTCTGTGAACAAAAAGAAAAAGGTAGCAAATTTGAGTTATATAGAGGTGACCAATGTGATACATGGGGTTAGAGCCCAGCAGAAGACACCTCTTTACGCTCCCCAGATTTCATCCCCAGAAACTCCTTGACTAAACCATCATGGATCGCCTATATCAATCTCTGGAGATCTTCTAAAAGCCTGGAGGTAGAATTCTCATCTCAGATAATACCCTGGCCCAATTCCAGATAAGGCACTCATTGTCCAATAATGTCAAGCTCCTGAACCACCAACAACATACAAGACTTAGCTTTAGGAGGAACTCCTGACTCTATTCCCCATTTTCTCACCCCCTCTGTCCTATTCAGGAACCTCAAGAAAGTAAGAACCAACAAGAAACATAATACCATGTTTACCTTTTCCTTCATCCTAACCTACTCTAATCCAACCTGTTCTCCCACTATTGAAACAAATACTTTTAACACAGAGATAAGGGCCAAGGGATTCCCAACCAGGTGTCTACCCCCAGGGCCCAGCTCAGGAAAGAAGGTTCTACTCAAGGCAATTGTCCATTTGATAATAGGATTTATAGCAACGAAAATTCCCCTTCTGGCACACTTCTTCAGAAGGTGCTGGCTCTCTAGGATGCTGAGGTCCAATCTCTGCAGCCTGCAGATGCCTAACCAAAGTAAAAAGCTCTAGTCCTCCTAACCAAAGTAGAAAGCTCTAGTCCTCCAGAATCCATTCTTTAAACCCAGCCTGTACCCTCATCAGGCCTGGCACCAGGCTTTGGTAAGTAACATAGGGCTGGTGATCGATATAGGGAGTACAATGTCACTCAGGTTTCAGGTATTGACATTCATGCTGCAGGCTGATCCATATTGAGTAATGTATAGAATTCTGGAGCCCCCATGGGAAAAGGAACTTAAGGAAAGCCTAACTGTTTTAAGAGGCAGGGAGGGGCAGAGGGAAAGGGATAAAGAGAATCTTAACCAGACTATGCTACCCTCATTGCAGCCTGAGATCATGACCTGAGCTGAAATCAAGAGTGGGGTGCTTAACTGACTGAGCCACCCAGGCACTCCTGTTTGTTTGTTTGTTTGTTTGTTTTTAAAGATTTTTTATTTATACATGAGAGACAGAGAGAGAGAAGCAGACAGGGAGGGAGAGAAGCAGGCTCCATGCAGGGAGCCCAATGTGGGACTCGATCCCAGGTCTCCAGGATCACACCCTGGGCTGAAGGTAGGCACTAAACCACTAAGCCATCCAGGGATCCCCCTATCTGTTCTTTTAAGGTCAGTGAATAGGAAAGACATGTAGCAAGTATAGCATTCAAGAAACTCCAATCCTAGTACATAGGGAGCAATGGTCTGGGTAAAGGTAGGAGTATAACTAATAGAAAGATTCTTCTTGACCCCTAAGAAAATCAGACTCTGGATCAGTGGCTGACTCTTTACCATGTGAGGGGGTCCCCAGACTATAAAGATGGTAAAAGTCCAAGAGGGAGAGTTGGGGCACATAACTGATGAACAGTGGTCCCTGGAAGATAACTCTTGAAATCATGCTTTGAGAAGCACGTAAGGTACATACAGTCTTTTGTCAGGATTCTTAAGTAGGGACTCTTTGCAATTGGATATGATATTGTGTTTGTATAATGATAAAATGTACATTTTTCTAGAGAGACAGTCTTTATTTTTCATAAGATTTTCTGAGACCTGGTACATTAGCCACATTTCAACTGTCCAGTGGCCTCACATAGTAGTGGCTGCTGTATTAGGCAATGCAGATACATAACATTTCGCCATCACAGAAAAGTTCTATGGATGGTGCTGACTTAAAGAAATGGTTTTCCCTGTGAATGTTCTACTCAAGGCTTAAATGTTCTACAAGAAGGCTTGGATATCAAACACTGGCATTCAAATTTCTTCCTGGTGCTGTGGAATACTGTAGACTCTTTTTTTTTTTTATTAAAGATTTTATTCATTTATTCATGACAGACATAGAGAGAGAGGCAGAGACACAGGCAGAGGGAGAAGCAGGCTCCATGCAGGGAGCCTGACGTGGGACTTGATCCTGAGTCTCCAGGATCACACCCCAGGCTGAAGGCGGTAGTAAACCACTGGGCCACCAGGGCTGCCCAATACTATAGACTCGTAAAAGCCACATATCTGAACATGCTGACTACTACCAGAGACTAATGATCAAAGGAGGCTTTTCTTTAGCTGCCTGGCATTCTATCAGCACAAATTCCTATCAAGAAAAAGATGGTAAGTGATATGAATTATTTAGGGTTTTGGTGTATATGAGTGACCTCGTTATATTTGGGAAAGCTTCAGAAAAGCATAAAAAAATAGTAGAAAGGGCTGGATTAAAATTATCGGTATTAAAAATTAATAAATAAAATTATCGGTATTCATCAATGACTGACAAAGACCTAATTTCTCTCTTCTTTTTACATAAGGCTAGTAGAATCCCCCAAAAAGACCAGGGATTACAGGTGATGCAGGGAACTGGAACAACTCCTTCCTCTTTATGAATGTTAAATTTCTATTCCTACAACTGTAGAAAGAGTTCTGCCCTGAATGAACTATCAACTACTCTTAGGAGGACAGTAAAAGGTAATAGACTTAATAGTCCTATCCATGATGAGACAGAGGTAGCAATGTCGATGAGTAAGACTGGACTTTGATCTCAGATGGAATATTGGGTCCATATTTTCCCACTATGAGTCATGTAACTGTGGAAATATTGTTTAACTTCTCCAAGCCTCTATTCTATCATCTGGAAAATATGGAATTTACTTCATCAGGCAACGGCAAAGGCAACAATGCAATGACCCAAATAAGCATGCAGTGCAGTGCTTGGCTTGTAGCCAGCTCCGAACAAGCAGGAGCTATCATATCACTCTCTTCTTTCACAGTCTTCATGCCTCCTAATTCCTTCCTGGGAATGCCCTCTGTTTGGGATACCCTGGGTTTCTGATTACTGTGAATACCTATTTTAAATGGCTGTTTCCAGCCTAACCTTTCCGAAAATTCTTCCTAACTGATGTAGAGTCACAAACTAAAGAGGCTAAGATCTGTGGTATTACATGTAAGAAAAGGGGTGGGGCAGCTACTCACACTGAGAATTATGCTAGGTGTTTCATTAATCATTAAGATCACCATATTTATCACAGTGTTATATGTAACAGGGAAACTGGGAACAATCTAAATATCTGACAATAGAGCACTGGAATGTTGGCATGTGACAAATCCTTTTGAAGTGATGTCTTCCATAAATACTTGTTTACATGGGTAAATGCTAAGTATATGGTATGAGGTGAAAAAATCAGAGCCAAACACACCACATGTCCTAGCATCCCCTAGAGACACTTGGGTAAATGTGTGCCTAGAGACATGTCAAGAATATTTAAGTCATTACTCCAAACTACAAACACTTCAGATGTTGATTAACAAGATCATGGACAAATTGTGGTATATTCACACATGGAATGTTAAAAGGATAACCAAAAACAAATTTTAAAACCCCTATAATTATATGCAACAATATGATGAATTTTACAAGGATAATATGAAAGGAAAAAAGCAAAGCTCAAAAGAATACATGTGGTATGATTCTATTTACAGAAAGATCAAATTGGGGAAAATTTAATTGTCTTAAGATAATAAACTGTAGGGGCCACCTGGCTGGCTCAGTTGGTGGAGTGTGCAACTCTTGATCTCAGGGTTGTGAGTTTGAGCTCCACGGTGGGTGTACAGATTACTTAAAAATCAAATCTTAAAAAAAAAAAAGACAAAGTGTAAGGAAAAGCAAGGAACCTCACATCATGATAGTGATCACCTCTGCATAACAATGGCAGGAGGAGGTTGTGGGAGGGAAGGGATGCTGAAACAATCTTGATAGTGTCCTGGTTTCTTTTTTAAGTGGTAGCTCCTTCATATTACTTGTTAAATTGTACCTACATGCCCTTATTCTACTTTTGTAATTTAAAATATTTTAAAATAAAGACAAGGGGAAAACAAGTAGAAATGTGTATTTTCCAGTGTGATCTCAATTATACAGAGTTCTGCAAGCATGGGAAAAAAGCAGTTCCCTCTGCATGGCAAATGTAAAGGGATTTATAGTATATTGTCTTTCTTATACATTTTGTAATTTTCACATTTTTTATAATGAACAGGTACTAACTTTTATAATAAGAATAAAAGCAGAACTACCAGCTGCTCAGTTCTGGCCCTTCAATTTATACCCTGGCATGGAATGACTTTGAGGAAGAGAAATTTTTCTTCTCCCTGCCAGGGAGAAATTGGGAGAGAGGGAGGGCCACACAATTGAAATCCCATTACCATAGGTCTGGTCATTCGAGCCAATGATAAGACCTTAGGAGGCTCAGCTGAGAAACCAGCAAAGACACTTCCTAGATTAGCTTAGAACTCATACATAACTCTCCAGCCACTGAGCAAGGAGGTATTATGACTATCACTTAAATTTTTTTTTTTTTTACTCTTTTATTTCAGTGGGAGAGAGAGAGTGCAGGGGGAGGGGCAGAGGGAAAGGGGGATAAAAACTCAGGCAGACTCCCTGCTGAGCAGGGAGCAGGACAAGGGACTTGATCTCAGTACCCTGAGATCAGACCTGAACCAAAACCAAGAATGAGATGTCTAACCGACTGCACCAACCAGGCGCCCCTTAACTACCACTTTTTAACTCATTATTGTCATAATGTTGTATTAAGGGTGCTATATGCATTAATCTTGCTCTAACATTCACAAGAATTCTATAAAGTAGATATATATTTTACACTAATATTCTGGGGCTCAGAGAAGTGGAAAAGGACTTACTGAGATGTCTGACTGCAAAGTCAGTGACTTCTATACTTGGCCACAATTTATGTTTACTTGAGTTTTCTCATCTACAGTTTATATTCACAAAAATCATGTAAAGTGGCCCAGAGTAGTTGTGTGATTTGCCCAAAGACACACAGCTAGTAAGAAGCTAATTTTTTAATAACTTGTTTCTTTTTTTCTTGAGGAGGTAATATTTTTCCTGTACTCCAACCAAATGCCAATACATCCACGTCCTCCCATACATTTAGTTATTGCATGTAGGTAATTATCTAGTTATAATCTCCTGTAAGAAAGGTTGAAGATGTTGAACATGACACAGAGGCCAGAAAAATGTTATCTCCCTAAATCCAGTGGAGTAAGCGGGCAGGTACATTCCAGAAACAGCATGCAGTTTTTCTCTTCTTTTTGGCATCAGAGATAAGATTAAGGGCAAGGCTTAAAATCTTGTGAGTATTTGGTTGTAATTGTCACTGATTTCCTTATCGACCTCATCTCCCAGGTCTTCTTTTTCTTTTTCTACTCTGTCCTAAGGGATTTAACCTTTTCAGCTGCGTTCAAGAAGCCTACTTTCCAGCACCAGCTTCCAGCTGTGGGATACAGAACTTCCTCCTTTGCGTCTACTGCGAGCAGCCTCTCCCAGTGCTTGAGTGTCTCAGTGTTAAAGCTGCTAATATCAAGGCTACTCGGGAGTGAGCGCTTTCTCAACACTGTTCTGGAAGGTGGGTCACTATTCCGGCAGAAGGGAGAGGTCAGTGGAATTATTTCTGAGCACAGTTTATTATGCAGAATGTAAGGAGGAAGTGGAAGCCGATAGGGGAGTTGGTGGGTGAGTCAGAGGAGAAAAGCACAACTTGGCTTGCAGTGAGCCTTTCTAAAGCAGTGGAGAAGCCTAAGTTATTATCAAGGTAAGAGGAGAATTTTCTCTGTATACGCCTCCATAGCAGGGCCACTGATCCAAGGCTCCTGGAGTGGAGTATCAGAAAGTTACCCGAAGCTAAGCTAAGGATTTTAACTGTGGTGTCAGAGGGAGGGGTTGTGGAGGGCGGCTAAATCAGAATCACCTGGAGAATCTCCCTGAAAAAGCGCAAGCTGCCTACCAGCAGCTCCCTCATCCCCACTGGCTCCATCTCTGAAAGGATCCGAAAAAGCCTAGAATGCCAGTAGGGCTGTCTTGATAGATATTTTGTAGATGGTCCCCTGATGCATCTAACTTGCTCAGATCCTGGCTTCTGAGTGCAAGTTTCTATACTTCGTGTAGCTTTTCTGCTCAGGTGCTGGAGGTGGCAGGTGGGAGGTGGAGGTAGCTGTAGGTTTGGGATGTGATAATTGAATGCTCTCAGCCCTGAGACTCAACAGACCTGGGGTCTGATTAAGGTGGGCTATTTCCGCCATTGGATCAATCAGTTAAAATTCAGTTTACTTATCCTGAAAAACGGGTGTGTGAATTATCACTGTCCTGTATATCTAACCGGATAGCTGTCATGATTGTGACTAAATGGGGTTTCAAAGTTGTGGAGTGCTATTCAGATGTAAAAGAAGATTAAGTTATGAGGCCAGCGCATCAACCAAAGTAGAAGAGACTTCTGTCTTGTATGGCCTCAGATAAATCTAGAACTTCTAGTTGGAATTGAAATAACTTTATACACGCAAAATAAGAATATCTTGTCCTACCTTCCTTATCCACATCAATGAGGGCACCTCAAACAATAAAAACTGCCTTACAAATGACGTCATTCAGTCATCATTCAGTAACTTTCTCGAGCACCTACTATGTGCCAGGCACTGTTGTTGACACACCAGAGACACAGCAGTGATGAGGACCCAGGTCCAACCCTAACTTTCAGTCTAGTTACTGTTTGTTGCCTTTGCCTGGGTCCTTATCCCCATGGTTTTCCGGGCTCTATAGGTATATGTGTAGATATCGGCTTCCCCAACCCAGCTCTGATCTCTTGGTTTGTGAAAATATCTCCTACAATCTCTGATTTCGGGTTATGGGAGCATAATCTTCCTGAGGAATCCAAGTTAGGAATGTGCCAGTGGCTGGAATCCAGGGCTCTTAAATTGCTGTCTGTTATTTTTTCCCTCAGAAGTCTTCATTTTGTTTCTAAAAGGCTACACAGCATCCATTTGGGAGTCATCCATAATTCAGCCCTCTGTCATCAGGTAAGGTCATGTTTATGATGGTGATTTTTTTTAAGAACAATACCACTCATCCCTCCTTGATGCAATATGTTTTTTAATTATTGGGGGGTGGTGGTGACAGATGTGCTGAGGGTTTTCTCTGTTTTTTCTTTTTCTAACTGAACTAGTTAGACAAGAGAAGCAGTCTGAGTGGTCTTGTGTCCTGCAATACAGTTTTTATTTTATTTTATTTTTTAAGATTTAGTAATTTTTTAAAGATTTATTTATTTAGGGAGAGGGAGAGAAGCAGACTCTTTGCTGAGTGGGGCTCCATCTCAACCCTGAGATCACAACCTGAGCCAAAATTCAAGAGTCAGATGCTCAACTGACTGAGCCACTCAGATGCCCTGCTTTTATTTCTTATTAATTAAAAAAAAATAATAATGTTCATGGCTTTTTTTCCCCTAGTTTTCATGAATATATATTCAGTGTAGAAACTTTTTTTTGGAGTAAGGTTGATTGTGCCATGCCATCAAACCTATGCGTCTGACTTTATTAATATTTTGCTCCATGCAATTGAGATAGTTTTGGTTCTGTGCTCAATGCTCAACGGAATCACCTAAATTTTAGTAATTGATACTAAAGAGACACCCATGTGCATTTAGGAAAGGCCAAGTTTTCATTTCTTGACAGGTCTCATTCAGTTGTCTGCTTTCCAGCATGATTATTTCTTTTCCCATATTCAATTATTAATTTATTCAACCAGTGTTTAAAGAGCCTTAATCACTTATAAGTTTCATGTGCCTGTAAATAAGATAAGACAGCACTTATCCACTTACCCTTAAGTTATAGCAGCCCTGTCGCAGAAACATTCTTCTACAGCTATTTACAATAGAGGGGAGAGATGGATGCTAACTGAAAGTTCAAAGAACAATTAAATCTCAGGAGGAATGACTTCTAAGTAACAGGAAAGAACCAAAAATCTGGAGCCTACGATGCTGAAAAGCAAGGGACTGGCAGGGTATCAAGATCAAACCTGAAGGTCCTTGGCTACAAGATTTGGGGATTTTGATTTAATCCTGTATGTGTTGGAAAGTTACTGAAGGATTTCAAGGAGGGAACTGATAGACTTGTACTTTAGAAAAGACAGTTTTTGGCAGCAGTGGATGATGAGACAGAAGAGAGAGGCTACTTATTATCAAATGCCAGGCTAGAGACAGCAGACAACAGACCAGAGATTCTGACAACAGGGAGGCAGGATTCAAGCTTGCCAATGAGCAGCCAGGAAAGTACACTTGGCAAGGTGGACCACGGACTCTGAAATGGAGTCATGTCACATACTTCTCACAAATGCTGACCAAATCCAAAGACTACAGAGGATGTTAGTGGGAGAGAGGTGGGAGACAGGAGAGGATTGAGGAAATAGCTGTAAAAAAACCCGACTTGCCCATTCTTCATGGAGCCACACCTGCTCACTTCTCCCAGGCCTTCAAGAGTATCCATCTCTATCACTGATTACAATCTCTGCAGAAATGAACTTTATCTATAGTCTTCCCTGGCTGTTCTGGCTCACCCCATCATGGTACTTCCAGGAAGTACCTAGAGCCCAGTGACAAGAGATGGGACTCACTTTACAAAAGCACACTTTCTTTCTGGCCAGGGTGAGTGCTCATGGTAAGAAAAAGCAAAGGAAGGAATCGAAGGATTTCCATGGGAATTCCTGAAACCACGGACAACTAAAGCCTGAGGACAACTGGGGATGGAGTTCGAAGGCCTGGCTCCAGCTCTGAGAATGGGCATGAGGCCAGGAGCTATACTGGTAGGCAAGGAGGACTTAAAGCCATTGATCCTGCTGAGGACACTGAAATGGCCCAAAGCCGTGTTGGGAAGAAAGGGTGTAACTTTGAAAGGTCTATATTCCTAATCCTTAAGAAATGTTAGCTTCTTTTTGAGCTGATTACAGTCCCTGCATAAAGTTCTATCATGGTTTCCTTATAATTAATTGTATACAGGTCAAGTTCTTCTCTTCTTTACTTTTCTCTCTTTTGCTCTATTGTTTCCTATCTTTGTTCCAAATTTTTCTTCATACTTACATTACCTTTGGGAGAGGATCTCTTGCTAAAGTCATTTCCTCAGTCTTTGGGAGGTGGAGGTAGAGGAGGACAATCTTTGGCTATTATTAATAATGGCCTAGTTTCTTTTTTTTTTAATTTTTATTTATTTATGATAGTCACAGAGAGAGAGAGAGGCAGAGACACAGGCAGAGGGAGAAGCAGGCTCCATGCACCAGGAGCCCAACGTGGGATTCGATCCCAGGTCTCCAGGATCGCGCTCTGGGCCAAAGGCAGGTGCTAAACCGCTGCGCCACCCAGGGATCCCATGGCCTAGTTTCTAATAATTTCCTCTTAGGCTTGCGTTTGAAAGACCTAAGAGCATATCTTAGCTGGTCTTATTCTAAACTTCAGGGCCAAGAAAAGAATTACCACTCATTGGCATTTCCCTGGCTATAGCAAAATAACCTTGGCAGTGAAAGAGAGATGATCCTCATTGGATCCGTTTGACACAGAAGGAGGAAATGCATTGTTGTAATGAATGGAAGTGAGGAGTTTCTGTGCCACTGCCACATAAGGTCTGGCTTGGGTCGGTACACAGTTCCCAGAAGGTTCAGGGGACTTCCAAGGGAAGCCCATGAGCTGGCAAAGCATGCTGTACCTCTTCAGGAAGCACGCTATAAAATCCAAGAGTCACATCTATGGCTGCCCAATTCCTCCTCAAAAACCTACTCCCTGGTGGCCCCGGTGGCTCAGCGGTTTAGCGCCGCCCACAGCCCGGGGTGTGATCCTGGAGACCCGGGATCCAGTCCCACGTCAGGCTCCCTGCATGGAGCCTGCTTCTCCCTCTGCCTGTGTCTCTGCCTCTCTCTCTCTCTCTCTCTCTCTCTCTCTCTCTCTCTCTCTCTCTCTCTCTCTCCTCTCTGTGTATTCTCATGAATAAATAAATAAAATCTTAAAAAAAAAAAACCTACTCCCTAGAATCTCTGCAGCTCTTGATATAGTGAACGGTTCATGACCAGTATGAATGCTATCTGAGTGATAAATAGCAAAGTTACTCACATGTGTATTTTTGGACTTTATGCTTTCACTTCTGGGGATTTAGCTTACATGCATATGTAATGATCATGGTCAGTGCTGAAGTTTGTGAAATGGCAAAAGAGCTGGAAATAAGTCAAAAGCCCATCAATGAAGAAACTATTTAAATAAATTGTGGTACATCCATATAATAAACTCTATGTAGTGGTAAAATGGAATGAGGAAATGCTTTATGTGCTACCATGGAAAGCTCACCAAGACATACAGTAAAGTTAAAAAAGTATGGTGCGAATAACTTGCTACTTCTGTTATAAAGAGGGGGAAAATTAAGACTACATGTACATTTGAATGTTCTTGGGTATGCAAAAAGCAACTGAAAAGACACATGAAAAATGAACCCAGTTGCTACCTGGGAGCAAGGTGGGAATGGGCAGATAAGGGACACATACTGGAAATAGACTTTTGCTGTACAGTAATGACAAAACACTAGCTAGTAGATTAATCCTAGCTGTGAGTAGAGATGAGGTTACTGAGTCAGCTGCCGGTAAAATTCTTGGGTGTTCTTTCCCTCAGGAAAATACTGTGACCCATCATTAAGGTAAATCATTACCCCTGTTTACAAAGAGCTCTACAAGTTTTCTGGTTTATGAGTAGAGGCTTTACCCACAGACATAACTGCTTGTCATAGTATTTCCCCCATCTATTAAAGATTTGCAGTGTGACACACTAGGCTCTGGCTGGTAAGCAAGCACTCCCGTTATGCTCTTCCTGCATGCAGAATTACAGGAAGCCTTCTTTTAAATTCTAAATCTGGATTCAATGTTTATGATAATGATACTTTTTAAAACAATTTGAGCTGTGTAACTATTACTCATTAAAAACTTTTTAAAAATTACTGATAAGATCTGTCACCAGGAAAATAACCCTAAATCCAGCTCCAATTACTTTCTAGAAATGTATTCTTTGTCAAAGCTGGAAAGAAGAATATTACTAGTATATAGTGATGTGCAAATTAGCACATTGTGGGTGCCTGGCTGGCTCAGCCAGTGATGTATACGATTCTTAATCTCAGGATTGTGAGTTTATACCCCACATTGCATGTACAGATTACTTAAAAATAAAATATTTGAAAAAAAAATTAGCACGTTGCTTCTATTAATATTTTACACTGTGAAATAGCTTTCTCTCAATAGTTGTTTATGCTAGGAAGTCACCCAAAACAATCCAGAATTATCTTAACCCTTAAAGAACCCTTAACCTTAAACTTTAAAAACAAAAAACAAAAAACTCCTCAGAATAATATTCTAGCATGGCACCAGGAACCATGGTCTTTTCATACCAAGTAAGCCTTGATTACTAAGGGAGTAAATTGAGGGTTGCCATCAGGCTGTATGAGCCTTCGTGTGAATTACTAGGAAGAATTCATTTCTCTAAATATATTTTTAAAGATTTTATTTATTTATTTTAGAGAACACATGCACATGTACACACACAAGTGAGGTAGGGGCAGAGAGAGAGAAACCCAAGCAGCCTCCCCACTGAGCATGAAGCCCAACCCAAGGCTCAATCTCAGAACCCTGAGATAACCTGAGCCAAAATCAAGAATCATCTGCTTAGCCAATTGAGCCACCCAGGCACCCCTCTCTAGGTATTTAACATCTAAAAATTGGAAAATCATTTTAATGTTATTATTCTCTTGGACTAAAATACTTTACTGTCACCTGTGAGAACATTTTTTAATAATAAATATCTTAAAGTTTTCATGAGATGGCATTCCCTAGGATTATAGTATACAGCCTGGCCATCTGTATTGAGCAGCCCTGATTGGGTTGTGTCAAGCAGTTAACAGGCCATAAGTAGCACTATTGCAGCTCTTAGGTTGGCTTGCCACACTTCCATAGCGTCAGCTGTTAAGGAGACAACAATTCAAGTCAAATAGATTTAGATAGTTTCTTAGCTACACTGATGTAAGGTCAGCATTGGGTCAGTTCCTCATGTCCCTAGTCCCACAGGATGAGACCCGATCAGAGGAGACTAACTGACAAATGCCATGGGCACTTGGCTCTGTCACTGAGGAGACAACCCCAAACTCAAGCCAAACAATTTTATAGCCTGTGACCATATCCTTCAGGAGATTGAAAGGCTTGTGCTTGCTCGAGATGAAGGAAGGTAATGAGAAATGATCTATGGCAATCTTCCTCAAGATAGGGGAGGTGGGTGAGCAATGGCCTTGAGGTAGTTCCTCCCAAGTCAGCTAATCTCTCTTAGTTTCAGAAGGAATCACAGAGCAGTCAACCAAAACTTGTGTCAGACTATGGTTAATCTTTGCCTAAGTGGCCTGTGTGGAGACATGCATGTCACCAAGGCAGAGCTATTCTTCTATGTCAATGAAATATGGCTGGGTTCAGGGATTTTTGGTAGTTTACTGGACAAGAAAGACCACAAGGGAGGAAGTAAGGAGCCTAAAATAAACAGAACTTATTGACACACTAACTGCAAGGGACAGGAATTGATTCAGAGAAGGATTTGTATAGCTGGTTGCCAGAAGTTTCCAGCACTCTATGTTGCTCTTCACTGGGGGTCAGAGGAAAAAAATGGCATTGGCAGGAAAGGGGATGGAAGGCAGACACCAAAATAGAAACATAACACAGCCCTTCTGCTTGTTCCTTAAGGATCTTCCACTTCAGCGTGATGATACTGCCAAAAAAGATGAAGCCACTGCTGTTTCTGATTTCCCAGATGGCCATCTTTGCTCTATTCCTCCACCTGTATGGCCACAACTCCAACTCCCCATCCACCACAGAGGAGCCCAAGCCCATGCATGTGCTGGTCCTGTCTTCCTGGCGCTCTGGCTCTTCTTTTGTGGGACAGCTTTTTGGGCAGCATCCAGATGTCTTCTACCTGATGGAGCCTGCCTGGCACATCTGGATGACCTTCACACACAGCACTGCCTGGAGGCTGCAGATGGCAGTGAGGGATCTGATACGTGCCATTTTCCTGTGTGACATGAGTGTCTTTGACGCCTACATGAAACCTGGTCCTCGAAGACAGTCCAGCCTCTTCCAGTGGGAGAACAGCCGGGCCCTGTGTTCCCCACCTGCCTGCAACATCTTCTCCCGGGATATGATCATACCCCGGGCTCACTGTAAGCTTCTGTGCAGTCAACAGCCCTTTGAGGTGGTAGAGAAGGCCTGTCGTTCCTACAGCCATGTGGTGCTCAAGGAGGTACGCTTTTTCAACCTGCAGATGCTCTACCCGCTGCTGAGAGACCCTTCCCTCAATCTGCGTATCGTGCACTTGGTACGTGACCCTCGGGCAGTGTTCCGTTCTCGAGAACACACCACAGAGGAACTCATGATCGACAGCCGCATTGTGTTGGGGCAGCATTGGGAGAAACTCAAGAAGGAGGATCAGCCCTACTATATGATGCAGGTCATCTGCCAAAGCCAGCTGGAGATCTATAAGGCTGTGCAGTCCTTGCCCAAAGCGCTGAGGGAACGCTACATGCTCATACGCTATGAGGACCTGGTCCGGAACCCCATTGCCCGGACTGCACAAATATATGAATATGTGAGATTGAAATTCTTGCCTCATCTCCAGACCTGGGTGTACAACATCACTCGAGGTGAGGGCATGGGTAATCATGCCTTCCACACTAATGCCAGGAATGCTCTCAACGTCTCCCAGGCCTGGCGCTGGACTTTGCCTTACGAAAAGGTTTCTCGACTTCAGAAAGTCTGCAGTGATACCATGACTTTGCTGGGCTACCAGCTTGTTAGATCAGAGCAAGAGCAGAGAAACCTGTCACTGGATCTTCTGTCTACATAGACTACCTCCAAGTAAGTCTACCAAGAGGGTTGAAGAGGCTGTGTGTCCCCACTTGGCACCAGCCTTGGCCACATTAACAAAGGCTTCTTAGTCTTAATTACATCTCTTTTGGTGTACATGTGAGCATGAGTTGTGCCTATACGTGCTCAAGCTGAGAAATCTTCATGTCTCCACTCAGGCCTAGAAGAGATTCAGAAACGTATACGAGCAGCATGTTCCACCACCTAAAAAGGAGTATTGCCTTTCTTCTCTTCTTGGTCTTCCCATCTGCATGTACCTCAAAGACTTTGTGGCCTGGGGTCCTAATTGGCACCACACAGTATCAGTGGGATAAATCCATAAACTTCTCTATCCACATCTTGCCCAGTAGGAAAGGAGAGAGACAGGAAATGGGTCTTCTGCCAAAGAGCCCACCAGCACATTCCACAGGGATATGAACTTTGAGCCCATGGAGCTCCTGGTGGATTCACAAAGGGAACAGAGAAAAGAGTTGGATGCTTATGGTGGGCTTGGCCATTACAGTTATCAGTTATCACAAATACAAAATGAGATCTCCGCATAATAGAGCAAGCTCTTAAATTCATGGAGTGGCTAGGCCTGATATGGACATTGTTTCCCCTCAGTGTTTTCCTATCGCATAGAAGATTTTGATTTGTGAAGCTGCTATCCATTAACACTAAAATTCCAAATAGGATTCTGTTTGGAGTTTTCCCTTTTATGCTTTCTAATTACTTAGTAGTAAATGCTAATTCTTATGGGATCCTAACCTGATAACATAAGCATCTTTAGAGACTTTTTTTTTTGTGTGTACTTTTACTATTATCTATTACCCACACACAAAAATTTCTGAGACAATATTTGGTGTCAGATGATGAGCTGAGTCTAAACTGATCAATACTGACCACATTGTGCTCTTAAGAATCTGTAGAAAGTAGGCAACTAGCAACAAGCCCTTTCTTTCTTGTGTGAGGTGTGAGTTGCAGTAACACTCTAGGGTCTGGGCAAAGGGTTCTTCTAATGTGATCCTCAGCCAGAGGACCTCAGGGTTAGTATGGCTAGTGATGTTCAGCTCTTCCTGGGTCACCTCTCCACCTGATAGACGCTGTTTCTCCCAGTCTTTGCAGTACTCCCCAGGTCTACTTATACATCAGAATCCACTGTCAGAAATTCATTTTGCCATGCCCAACCTCAGATCTACTGGAATTGGAATCCACCAGGGTAGGGGCTGGGATTCTATACGTTGATCAAGCAACCCTGGTAATTCTTTCAAGACCAGCCTAATAACGCCACACCCTCCATTGGGCAGCAGCACTGTGTGCCTTCCCACTCCAGAACAGATGCCTTTTCAGCACATGCCAAGTATCCATGCTGCTTGCTCCTGACATTGGTCCTGTCCTCAGGTTAGAAGGAATAGGAAGAAGGGTGGCTCAGCAGTTTGGCGCCTGCCTTTGGTCCAGGGCACGATCCTGGAGTCCTGGGATCGAGCCCCACATCAGGCTCCCGGCATGGAGCCTGCTTCTCTCTCTGCCCCCCCCCTCTCTCTCTATCATGAATAAATAAATAAAATCTTTGGTAAAAAAAAAAAAAAAACAAGGAATAGGAAGAGGGTCTCTATCGGTCTGGAACTCCAGGGACCTCTGAGTCCCGACTTGCTTAATATTTCCTGTCCAAATCTAAAAGATACCATCATTTCATCTTTCCTTTTGTTCCCACTCTGGACATGGTCCTTACCTCATAAAGTGCTCTCAGTGTCAGATGGGAATTCTCATACTTGATTCTGCCAAGGAGCTCTTGGGCTGTGGCATCACTTAAGATATGTGAGCAGCTACCTTTCCCAGCTGGGTCTAGCAAAGTTAATTTATATGTGAATCTAAAGGAGTGGATTTATTCTAACACATAAACCTAAGCCACTCTAGACACACCTCAAGAACCTAGCCAGGATCTCCCAAGCAAATGTTTCTTGCTTCTACAAACCTTCCAAAACTGTGAAAAGTTTCCCCAACACTGAAAATAAGGCCAGGGCAGCAGGTATGGTGCAAACAGTGAAGAAGGCAAGTGAGGGGGGAAAGACAGTGAGAGACTCAACCACCTCTGATTTCCCCTCTGAAATTCCAGCCTCCACCTGAATTGTCTTAATGCTAGCAACTTCCTTAGGAACCATTTCTATGAGATGCTGGAGTACAAAGCTGTTTGCTTTTCATTCTCCAAAGGAATCGTTATGTGCTCATGAGCACATGGGCTCTGGAATCCTGCTGCCTGGGTGACTCTACTATTACCAGCTGGGCAATCTCCAGCAAGTCCCTAAACATCTCCATGTCTCTGTTCCCTCATCTGTAGGGTCGGTTGAATAATGGTGGCACTGACCTCTTGGAGTTGCTGGGAGAGCTGATGAATTAATAAATGGAACATGCTTAGCAAGCATCTGGCTCATAAGCAAGCACTCACTAAGTGGTAGCAGTGAATATATTGGTAACAACACTAGTTTTAGCTCTCTCAAGGACCATCTTCTATCATTCTGGTAATATCCTCATTAAGGTGATACTCAACAGCAGATTACAAGCCGTTTGTGGCATGTCTGATCATACTGAAACAATTAGATTTACAGCTGTCTAATATTCCAGTTTATCCACATCCGTTGTTCTCCACCCAAGGTGATTTTGTTTCCTAGGGAACATTGGGCAATGTCTAGAGACATTTTGGTTATTACAACCAGTAGAGTGTTAAACCTCCTATAGTGTACAGGAAAACCCCTATCCCCAACAAAAATTCTCTGATCCAGTATGTCAACAGCACATCTGTTAAGAAGACCTACTCTAGGGACGCCTGGATGGCTCAGCAGTTGAGGGTCTGCCTTTGGCTCAAGGTGTAATTCCAGGGTTCAGGATTGAGTTCTACATCAGGCTCTTTACAGGGAGCCTGCTTCTCCCTCTGCCTGTATCTCTGCCTCTCCCTATGTCTCTCATGAGTAAATAAACAAAATCTTAAAAAACAAAAACAAAACCCTATTCTAGGGGTGCCTGGGTGGCTCAGTCGGTTAAGCATCTATCTGCCTTTGGCTCATTTCATGATCTCAGGGTCCTGGGATCAAGCCTCACACTGGGTTCCCTGCTCCGCAGGGAGTCTGCTTCTCTTTCTGCTGCTCCCCTTGCTTGTGCTCTCTCTCTTTGTCAAATAAAATCTTAAAAAGAAAGAAAGAGGAAGAAAGAATCCTACTCTACATTCATCAGATGATGCATATATGCAAGATGAAGAGTCAATGATTAAAACAAATTTCTCTTCTCCTTTTTTATTTCTCTTCTCCTTTTTCTCAGTCTTATGCAGTCTTACTCAGACAGTATACCCCCAGGCCAAGCGTCCTGATGGGGGAGATGTTGCAACCAACCAGTGATCTGGCACCCACTCAAGTCCTGTCAAAGGGAGTAAGTAGTGAAGCAGGCATTATCAAAATTCAGAGCAGAGGAAGCAAGCAAAGCCAGGCTTCCTGGGACCAGTCATGCACTGGCCAATCTGTGCCTTAACTGGTCTCGGCTTATGTCCACCCTAATTCAGTCCACTGTGGCCAGAAGAGGAGTTTAAAGTGGGCAAAACATGGGATCCCTGGGTGGCTCAGTGGTTTGGCGCCTGCCTTTGGTCCAGGGCGTGATCCTGGAGTCCTGGGATCGAGTCCCACGTCGGGCTCCCAGCATAGAGCCTGCTTCTCCCTCCTCTGTGTCTCTGCCTCCCTCTCCCCCGCTCCTCTGTCTATCATAAATAAATAAATAAATCTTTAAAAAAAACAAATAATGTGGGCAAAACATAGTCATTGAGGGTCTTGGGGAAGATGGACAGGACAAATGAAGCCAGAAGCAGACACTACACTAGACAAATGAGCTAACATTTCTGGAAACGAAAGAATCACTCATGAATGTCAAAATATTCCACAGACACTACAAGATTTAAACCATGACTCCCCAATATTTTTTTCTGTTATCACCTCCTTCCCTTAGCAAGCCTATGGTAGACATTTTTGTTCTAATCGTCCTCTATCATGAAATGTTAATACCACAATAAAAACTGCATAAAAATATATGTAGCTCCCCCAAAAGCTACAAATCACAGTAATGCTTTCATTCCCCGCCCCCCGCCCCAACAAACCACTTTTTACTGTCGGTGGTAACAGCAGCTCCACTGAGAATGTATGATCTTAGCTCCCTTCCTGCTCCTATTTTCCTCATCATGCCTTTTGTCATGCCCCCAAACTATGTTCCTTGCTCTCACCAATAAGACTTGTACCTTGCTCAACTGTAATTAAATGTGATCATGCAAAATAACACATATGAGAGCAACTTGTAAATTATAAAGACCTATGAAAATGTTGCTTATTATTATTAGAATAATAATAATAATACAAGTAACTCTCATTGCCACCCTCTTAGCCCCCACTCCCACTAGCACTAATCTTAACTATTTGGGATGGCCACTGGCCTTGTTTGCCTTGCCATGTTTTGAGATGACTTCTTATGATCCTGGAAGAACATTTTGTTTGTGTCTTAAGTGTATGATAAGAAGTGAACAAGTAGAACAGGCACATAGGGCTACTGTCCATAAAGAATGAGGTGTGTTTCAGGAAAAGTAACCTATTGTTCCACCCTAAATCAATATGGATTTAAATGGCTAACGACAGATAATGTAAACATGTTGGATGAAAGGGATAAAGACTCCTGTCCTTTTAGGTAGGGGTGAGGTAAAAGCCTGATTACCTGATCAAACAATGAATAAACTAAACGATGAGACTTTAATAGATGTAGTACACACATACATGCACGTACACACACAGCATTCTGGAAACAAATAAGCTTGAAAAAGTTGACAATACTAAATTTAACCAGGTTTTTATTTTTTTATTTTTTATTTTTTTATTTTTAAATATTTTTTATTTATTTATGATAGTCACACAGAGAGAGAGAGAGAGAAGCAGAGACATAGGCAGAGGGAGAAGCAGGCTCCATGCACCGGGAGCCCGACGTGGGATTCGATCCCGGGTCTCCAGGATCACGCCCCAGGCCAAAGGCAGGCGCCAAACCGCTGCGCCCCCCAGGGATCCCTAACCAGGTTTTTAAATGCAAGACCCTCAGAACTTTCAAATATGTTTGTGCATATTAAGAATGGGAAAGAGCAAAAAGTGATTCTCCCATATTTCTTTGACCAAGAGGTTTTTTTTCTTCAATATACCTATTAACATCTGTCAGGATAATATTTGGAGAAAGGCCAATCTGGGAAATGCGGAGTTGTCTTCAGCAATCCTAACTCTGGATGACCCCAACACTTTGGTTTCTTTTTGCCTCCTCCTGAGCACAGGCAGGTGAATGCTGAATTGAGGGCATTGCAGGCAGGCATGTAATTCACAGGGGCTTTATGATAGTCCATATCAATTTATGATCACTTCAACACTCACAACTCTTTCCCTCTTAGCATAAGAACTTTCCCTACTCATCTTCTGGCTGCATACTTTCCCAAAGAAAAGAAAAGTCATCTAATATTAGACTTCTCTACTCCTCAATGCAAACATCTGAACCACTCCATGCCAGTATCCATTCTTCCTCCTTATACTGTAGTACAAGATAGAGATTGTTCTGTCTTCTATTGAAGGCTAGCCTCCCCTCTATTGGAGCTTTGGATTCTATCCACTCACCTTTTCAAGAATTGTATATTTTTAGTATTCATTCTCTTTCAACTCAACTTCTCTTTAACTGAATCCTTCTCTTTGGCCTTTTAACTTAGTATACTCCCATTTTGAAAAAACTCTTCCTCTCCAACTACAGATCTTCTTCCACTTATGATGGAGTTAAACCCATCCTAGGTCAAAAGTATCATAAGCCAAAAATGAATTTAATACCCTTAACTAAATGAACATCATAACTTAGCCTGGCCTACGTTAAACATTCTCAGAACACTTACATTAGCCTACCATTGAATAAAATCATCTCCCACAAAATCTATTTTATAATAAAGTGTTAAATATCTCCTGAAATTCACTGAATACTGTATTGAGAGTGAAAAATAGAATGGTTGTATGGATACAGAATGGTTGTCAGTATATCAGCTCTTTACCCTTGTGATGGTGTGACTGATTGGGAGCTGTGGCTTGTTGCCCTGTCCAAGCTCACAACAGAACTGAAGCACATATCCCTAGCCTGGGAAAAGATAAAAATTCAAAATTTCATGTATGGTTTCTACTGAATGTATGTTGTTTTCACACATTATAAAGTCAAAAGATAATTAGGTTGAGCCATTGGAAGCTGGAGACAATCTGTACTAGCTTCTCCTCATCTCACAGCCAAATTGCTCTTACGAGATGTCTATAGTCATTGGCTTTTTATTTTTTCACCTTCTACTTCATATACTTCAATCTGGATTTTGTCCCCTTTTCTAACTGTTCTAGCTGGTAACAAAATTCCAAGTTATTCATTCACTCAATGGACATTTTCCAATTCTCATTTCACCTGACTCAGCAATAAACTTGAGAATTTCTCCCTTCTTGAGACACTGTATCCTAGTTTTCCTCCTATTCTCTTCTTTCTAGCTATTAAATGTTGGAGTTACTTAAAACACAACATAGATCCTCTTCTTTTCCCACTTTATACTTTCTCTCTAGACTATCTCATTCATACCCATGTAGTTTTAAAAAAACACCCACATGTAGATGATCCACAATTTTATATCTTTGATGTTTATCTTCTCTGATCTCCAGATCTGTAAATCCAATCACCAACTGACATCCCTAGAACATCTCAAAAGATGTTTTAGGCTCGGTATGTCCAAATATCACATTCACAATTTTCCCCTCCTCCACCCTAGACCATGCCAAACATCTTCATCCCTTCTGGGTCTCTTCCCACCTTTTCAACCTGTTGCCAAATCAAAAAACTGGACTTTGCCCTTGACTTCTTCCACTAATCAATCAACAACTGTTGATCTATCCCATCGACATTTTTTTTAAGTTCATTTACTTCTCTTTTCCTGGTCCCTCCAAATCCTCACCCCTGTTTTATTCATGCCATCACCATCTCTTTCCTGAAGCACTAACTGGTCTTCCTGCCTCCAAGCTTCCCACTTCAGTACAATCTACACTGTATTGAAAATTCAGAAAGTTCAAATTTCTTATTATAGTTGAGATAGCCTTTCATGATCTGGCTCTTGCATCTTTCTCTTGTCACTCCCTCTTAGACTGTACTTTCCTAACACCTCAAATTTGTAGTTTTACCAATGTGCCACATATATGTCTAGATCCTAGATCATGCTATTTCTCCCACCTAGAATATGCTATTCTGCCCCATCCCCAACTTCTCTGACTCATTTTTTAAATTCCTTCTCAACTAAAATATCTCCTCTGGGAGTTTTTCCCAGCTTAACCTTCAGTGCCACTTGTACAGGCTTTCCTATCATCACAGCACATATTGCAATATAATAAAACCACCCAATGTATGTGTCTTTGAGCTCTTTGAAGGCAGAAACTATCTTTTTCACTTATTATAACTGATGCCTAGCACAGTCCCTGGTACAGTCTCTGGCATTCATTAAATGTTTAATAAATGAAATGTTAATCTTATCTGCATTATATGTAAAGAGCTCATTCTTTATGTAAGACTTAGGAAAAAAAGGCTAATCACAGAACCTTCTATTCTGAGAAACAGAGTTATATGTTTAAAGATTCAGATAAGAAAGAACCAACATTTAAAAGTTTCCTGTTTAAGAAAAATAAAGGAAGTTGAATCTCAAAGCCAACAGCTCAGAAGTGCTGGGTCAAGTGGGGTGGCAGATGGGAGGTAGAGGATAAAGCAGAGATTCAGAAATTAAGCTGACATGTATTTCTAATAGTGCTATTACTATGGCAAGAAGAGCTGCAAATTATGCTGGTTTCTAAAGAGTTGCATGTGTTCACAGGGTGTAGTATATGAACGAATCAAGTGCCACCTGGAAGCATTTGGCAAATACTTGCTTAGTGGTTGCCTTCTGACTGATTTTTAGCCAAATCTCCAAGCAGAAAAAGTTACCAATCTTAAGCCAGATGGAAAAATAAAAAAAGACTATAATTACTAAAATTGAGAATGAAAGTGGGGATATTACTACTGACTTTATAAAAATAAAAAAGATGATACGGGAATGCTATCAACAACCATATGCCAACAAATTAGATAACAGACAAAATGAACAAAGTCCTAGAAAGACACAAATTGTCAAAAATAACTCAAAAAGAAATAGAAAGTCTGGAAAGACTGATAAGTAAAGAGACTGAATTGGTGATTTACAACTTCCCACAAAGAAAATCCCAAGCCCACGTGGCTTTACTGATAGATTCCACCAAACATTTAAAGAATTAATATAAATTCTCTTGAACTCTTCCAAAGTAAAGAAGAAGAGGGAATACCTCCCAACTTGTTGTATAAGGCCAGTGTTACTCTGAGACAAAAACCAGAAAAACTTGTTACAAAAACCCCTACTTACCAATATCTCTTATAAATATAGATGCAAAAGCTTCAACAAATAATAGTCAGGCAGCCCGGGTGGCTCAGCGGTTTAGCGCCGCCTTCAGCCCAGGGCTTGATCCTGGAGACCTGGGATCGAGTCCCACATGGGACTCCAATCCATCCAATATGGATGGCTCAGCCAGTAGAGTATGTGACTCTTGATCTCAGGTTTGTCACTTTGAGCCCCATGTTGGGTGTAGAGATTACTTAAAAATAAAATCTTAGGGGTGCATGGGTGGCACAGTCAGCTAAGCATCCAACTCTCAATTTCGGCTCAGGTCATGATTTCAGGGTCATGAGATCGAAAAAAAAGTATTCTAAAATTGATAGTGGTAACAGTTACACAATCCTGTGAATATACTAAAAGCCACAGAATTGTATAATTCATCAGTTTTTTAAAATATTCATTCATTCATTCAATATTTGACCGAGAGAGTGTGTGAGCACAAGCAGGCAGAGTGGCAGGCAGAGGGAGAAGGAGAAGCAGATTCCTGGCTGAGCAGGGAGCCCCAAGTGCCAATCGCAGGACTTTTAAATCATAACCTTAGCCTAAGTCAGACACTTAACCGACTGAGTCACCCAAGTACGCCTACACTATTCTGTTTTAAGATTTTATTTATTGGAACACCTAGGTGGCTCACAGGTTAAATGTTCACCTTCAACCCAGGGCGTGATCCTGGAGTCCTGGGATCGAGTCCCACATTGGGCTCCCTGCATGGAGCCTGCTTCTCTCTCTGCCTGTGTCTCTGCCTCTCTCTGTGTCTCTCATGAATAAATAAATAAAAGCTTTTAAAAAAAATTTTTGAGAAAGAGAATGTGCTCAAGTTGTGGGGGAGGTGAGGGTGGACAGGCAGAGGGGGAGGGAGAAACAGACTCTCTGCTCAGCAGGATCCTGAGATCATGACCTGAGCCAAGGCAGAGGATTAACCGATTAACAAACTGAGCCACCTTGGCGCCCCCAAACTGTAGACTTTAAATGGATGCATTGTATAGGAATTATATCTCAAGAAAGCCATTAGAACAAACAGAAGAGAAACCTCCAGGGGTTTCCCAGTCCACACAGTACTTCTCCCTTCATTCATTCACTTCTATCCATGCTCTCTTCTTTGTACCAATTTTCCAACCTTTGCACCTGTGGTTTCTACTTAGAACATTCTACCCCAAATTATCACAAACTGATCTCTTTCTCATTTAGCTTCAATTCAAATGAATCCTCCTCAGAGACATTTTCCCACAAGTCTCTCTCTCTTCAAACGATGTCTTCTATATTCTGTCAAGGAACAAAAATTAGTTGAAGTGACTCAGGTTAAAGTGACTCAGGTATTTAGCTGATTGTATCAGGCAGTCCCTCAGGATGACAAAACTCCCTGAGCTGAAGCAGGATTGGAGTTTTTACATAGAGGGCACAGAGAGAGGGGCCTATGGTTAGGATATTGTCCCAGTTGCAATTTTCTTTATCTGTAACTGCTGCAAAGCTTTGCAGCTGGAATGATGGGTTATGTTGGGGTTTTTCATGATTGTTGTTGCAATCTTACTTTGGTAGCTGTTGAAACAGTTCTTTTGAGAGCTATCTTTGTAAGTCCTTTGAGTCATCTAATGCTAGTTAAGGTTCAAGGGAAGGGGAGGTAGAAAGGGGGAAACAGAGGGAAGGAGAAGAGAGAGAAAAAGAAAGAAAAAGGAAAGGAGATGAAGATTAAAACAAGGAAAACCAGGGTCTGTTTTAATTCTTTCATAATTCTTTAAAATGCTTCTCAGTACATAAAAGTTGTCTTAGTTATTTGCATGTTTATCTTCCATCTTTCATCCTCTGACAGGATGTTTCCACCTTGTTTGTCCACATAGCAGGTGCTTATTAAATATTTGATGGTTGAAGGGACAAATTCCACATCGACATGATAAATCCAGGATGAAACATAAGCAAACTATTTGACTTTTTCTAACCACACCTCTCATTTCTCCTGAATATAACTAACTTCTAAGGAAGCTATGGGCTGAGTCTCTATCATCTGGGTGCTTGTTAAAGCTATAAATTCTTGGGCTGCACCTCCACAAATAGGTTCATCTGTGCTTTTATTTTTTTTTATTATTTTTTTAAAATTTTATTTATTTATGATAGTCACATAGAGAGAGAGAGAGAGGCAGAGACATAGGCAGAGGGAGAAGCAGGCTCCATGCACCGGGAGCCTGACGTGGGATTCGATCCGGGGTCTCCAGGATCGCGCCCTGGGCCAAAGGCAGGCGCCAAACCGCTGCGCCACCCAGGGATCCCTCATCTGTGCTTTTAACTACACTTCTGCCTTGCCCGGAAAAACAAATATATATTAAAAAGTTAAGATCAAAGTCTGTGTAATAGTCTGTGCAGTGCTTCCACTTGGGGACCTGTGTGTTAAGAAAAACAAGGAAGACTCAAAAAATAAAACTCAAAAGTAATTCCAAAGCTTTGAGTATGGTTTTACTTTCAGATAATATGAAGAGATCGTATTTATTTTTTTAAAGATTTATTTATTTGTTTGTTTGTTTGTTTATTTATTTATTTATTTATTTATTTATTTATTTATTTATTTATTTATTTATGATAGACTGAGAGAGAGAGAGAGGCAGAGACACAGGAGGAGGGAGAAGCAGGCTCCACGCCGGGAGCCCGACGCAGGACTCGATCCCGGGACCCCAGGATCGCACCCTGGGCCAAAGGCAGGCGCCATACCGCTGAGCCACCCAGGGATCCCCAAAGAGATTGTATTTAATTTTGTTAGACATTATGACATCATGGTTGTGTTGTATGTATATATACATTTATACATATATATATTTTTACATATATACATAGTCTTTGTTATTGATGTACCACACTGAAGTACTTATGGATGAGTTTATATATTTTGGATTTGCTTTAAAATGCACCAGAAAAAAAAGGGGGGAGGGGACAAACTGACAAAATGGTGATCATTTGATGATGTATACACTGAGATTCATTATACTACCCTCTCTACTTTTCTGTATGTGTGAAATTTTTATAATAAAATATTCTTTTAAAAATAGTCTCAAGTCCGTGATAACTACCAGTCCCCCCCCCCCCCCCCCCCCCCCCCCCCCCCCGCCAAAAAGCACTTGGCACTTATGGTGGGAAAGTATAGTTAGAAATGTTGTGTATTTGTCCCAAAGTGAAAGATGAAGGGGAAGGAACAAGAAGTAAGGTTTATGGGCCAGACCCTTTGGGTACATTCCTCCATTGAATCCCCCCCAACACAACTCTGTTACAGTTAACACCCCCTTAACTGTGTGATGGAATTTAGCTTGGCTCATCCTGTGACAAACTGGTATTACATGCCTCCTGGTGGAGTATATGGGGAAGTACAAATCATCATTGAAGTGGTCCTCTTGCCAAAAAATGTTTAACTTCAATCTAATCATGAGGCAGCAGTCAAGTGCTAAACATGGATATTCAACCAGACAATAGGCCTGGACTCTTCAAAACTGTCAATATCACCAAATACAAACATTTCTTAAAGACAAGTATATTGCTTAAAGAAGACTAAAGACATAGGACATCAAAATGCAATGGGTGAACTTCAATTGGATCCTAGATACAAAAAGGCAGAAAAAAGACACTTATGGGGACAATCAGAAATTTTAAAAATGGACAATATATAATATTTTTGAAAAATATTAAATGTAGTGACTGTGATGAAAAAAAAAATAACCTTATGAAGTAAGTGGTAACCCTCTTTTCCAGACTAAGGTTCAGAGAAACCTTGCCCAAGAATCCAGAGCTGGCAAATGTCAGCACCCAAACAAACCAGATATCCCTGCCTCCAAACCATAAGCTCTTGGCTAGTGGATGCTTCTTCCTCTGAAGCATCCCCAGTAAGTAAGAGATAAGACTGTGACCTACATTATCTCCCAGGGTATGGTAGTAGCGAAAGGTGGTAAAGAGGCACCCCTCACTCTTGTCACCAGCAGTAATTAATTTATTCAGAATTTAATTGGTGTGTGACAATGATAAGAAAAAACACAAGCCAGTCCCTACACTCAAGATACTTCCAGCCTAACGAAGGAGACAAATGTTAATCAAATATTGGAACCACCCAAAGGAATATATAATAACAAAAGGTAAAAACAATGAAGAAAAGAAAGCTGATCAAAGCTGGGGGTCTATGGAAGACTTCTATGAGTTGTACTTTGAAAAATGAATAGAAATTAATGATACAGACAGAGGGAAGAGTATGAGTAAAAGGCCGATGGCAAGAGGGAACGGGACTTTACAGTAGGAAAGCCCCAAAAGCTTGCCTGGTGCAAGGTGAAAATGGAGGAAAGCAGACAGAACAGACAACATAGGACCCCAAAAGCCATGCCAGGTATTCTTTTTTTTTTAATTTTTATTTATTTATTTATTATAGTCACAAAGTGAGAGAGAGAGAGGCAGAGACATAGGCAGAGGGAGAAGCAGGCTCCATGCACTGGGAGCCCGACGTGGGATTCGATCCTGGGTCTCCAGGATCGCGCCCTCTGCCAAAGGCAGGCGCTAAACCGCTGCGCAACCCAGGCATCCCTCTTTTTTTTTTTTTTTAAGATTTTTTGTATTTATTTATTCATGATAGATACAGATAGAGGCAGAGACATAGACAGAGACAGAAGCAGGCTCCTCACAGGGAGCCTGATGTGGAACTCAATCCCTGGACCCAGGAACATGCTCTGAGCCAAAGGCAGAGGCTCAACCACTGAGCCACCCAGGCATCCCCTTGCCAGGGATTCTGTTTGATTTTTAAAGCAATGCAAATTGATAAAACCAAAAGACAACCAACAGAATGGAAGATGTGTGCAAATGACATATCAGCTAAAGGACTACTATCCAAAATCTATAAAGAACTATCAAACTCAACACCCAAAGAAAAAATAATCCAATCAAGAAATGGGCAGAAGACATGACAGACACTTCTCCAAAGAAGACATACAAAAGGCCAACAGAGGAGATCCCTGGGTGGCTCAGCGGTTTAGTGCCTGCCTTCGGCCCAGGGCATGATCCTGGAGTCCCCGGAGCAAGTCCCGCATCAGGATCCCTGCATGGAACCTGCTTCTCCCTCTGCCTGTGTCTCTGCCTCTTTCTCTGTGTCTCTCATGAATAAATAAATAAAATCTTTTTAAAAATGGCCAACAGACACATGAAATAAATGCTCAATATCACTCAGCATCAGGGAAATACAAATCAAAACCACAATGAGATCCCATCTCACACCAGTCAGAATGGAGAAAATGAACAAATCAGGAAATGACAGATGTTGGTGAGGATGTGGAGAAAGCAGAACCCTCATACACTGTTGGAGGGAATGCAAATTGGTGCAGCCACTCTGGAAAACAGTATGTAGTTCTTCAAAAAAGTTGAAAATAGAGCTACCTGGGCAGCCCCAGTGGCTCAGCGGTTTAGCACCACCTTCAGCCCAGGGCCTGATCCTGGAGACCTGGGATGGAGTCACACGTCAGGCTCCCTGCATGGAGCCTGCTTCTCCCTCTGCCTGTGTCTCTGCCTCTCTCTCTCTCTCTCTCTGTGTCTCTCATGAATAAATAAATAAATAATCTTAAAAAGAAAAAAAGAAAATAGAGCTACCCTACCACCCAGCAATTACACTAATGGGTATTTACCCCAAAGATACAAATGTAGTGATCCAAAGGGGCATCCACACCCCAATGTTTATAGCAGCAATGTCCACAATAGCCAAACTATGGAGAGAGCCCAGATGTCTATTGACAGATGAATGGATAAAGAAGATGTGGTATATATATATATTATATAACACACACACACACAATGGACTACTACACAACCATCAAAAAAAATGAAATCTTGCCCTTAGCAACAACAGGGATGGAACTAGAGGATATTATGCTTAGTGAAATAAGTCAGTCAAAGAAGGACAATTACCATATGATCTCACTCATATGTGAAACTTAAGAAACAAAACAGAGGATCATTGGGGAAAAGAGGAAAAAATAAAGATGAAATCAGAGAAGGAGACAAACTATAAGAGATTCATAATTAAAGGAAACAAACTGAGGGTCACTGCAAGGGAGAGGGGTGGGGAGATGCAGCAATTGGGTGATGGACATTAAGGAGGGCACGTGATGTAATGAGAACTAGGTGTTATATAAGACTGATGAATCACTGATCTCTACCTCTGAAACCAATAATACATTATATGTGAATTAATTGAATTTAAATTTTTAAAAAGACAACAAAATCAAAAGTAATAAAAGCGATGGAAAGTTATTATTTAAGCAGATGACAAAATCAGATTTCAGGTTAAAAGACAACAACAACAGACTTCAGCTGCAATGTTGAGAGGATAGTGGAGCAAAATAGATGTTGTTAGACCAGTTAAGAGATTATAGTAGCCAGTGGTAATTTGGATTAGAGTGAGCAGTCTACAAAGATGGAAGTGGCCAGCCAGATCTAAGGGATAATTGGAAGTATATAGGAAAATGCAAGTGAAGGAGGTGTTGAAGAGATTCTTAGGTTTCTAGATTGTGCAGTTGGATGGAGATGCCATTTTCTGAAAGAGGGAACAGTGGAAGAAGGCCAGATTTGGGAAGATACGAGTGGAATTGAGGAATTGATGTATTTCTTAGGTCTCCAAGTGGATGGGAAGAGGAAGTTGGATGTGCAAGTCTGAAGTTCAGAAGTCTAGACTGACATGTTCATTTGGGAGTCATCAACTTATAGTTACTGAAATAAGGGTAAGATGGCCTCAGAAAGGGAGGAGTTAGGAGTTAATTCCAATTCCCTGGAATTGGATGGTTCTTAAAGAGAAGGCAACTGAGACAGAAATACTGGAAGGGAGCTGTGGAAGGGAGAAGGTTGAGTGAGGAGCCTGAGGGAGAAGTGGTGGGCTGGAGAAAAGCTTTAGTGTCATTCTCACTACTTCTAGAAGTGCTGCCTTCTGCCACCAATGGCATGTTTTTCACTAGTGTTGGAGGATGGTTGATGTTCTTCTCCACCTGGTGGGCTCTACCATTCACCCTCCAGGTAAACCTCTGGTAGCCTCCACATCTGCTGCCATTGCTTCATGGGGAAAGTCGCTCTATCGCTGGGCTTCTCTCCTGGTATCCTCCAAATAAGCAATTAACTTATTTATTAGCTAATCCCTTAGTGATGTGCAAAATTTATGGGCAATAATTATGGTATAATCATACTATGGAATACTATGTAGCAGAAGAGAGAGAGAAATTTCTCTGTGCACATATATGGAGAGCTCCCCAATTCATATAATATATATTTTATATATTGTACATTACATTATACATTATATACTTATACACAAATATGTATTTTTAAAAATTTTTTAGAAGATTTTATTTATTTGTTCATGAGAGGCACAGAGATAGAGGAAGAGATATAGGCAGGGGGAGAAGCAGGCTCCCTGCAGAGAACCCGATGTGGGACTCATCCAAGGACTCTGGGATCATGCCCTGAGCTGAAGGCAGATGCTTAACTGCTGAGTCACCCAGGTGTCCCACATATATGTATATTTAAAGAAAAAAATCAAAGCACAAGATCCTGACTCATGCTTTTATATTTTTTTCATGCTATCTTTTATATTAAGGGGAGAATATATAAATCTATATTCGAATGTGTTTGTATACGCCTATACACCATGGAGAATACATGAGACACTAAAAGCAGTGACCCCATAAGGAATAAAGCAGGTTGGATTGGAGATGAGGAATAAGGATGAAAGGACAACTTTTACTGTATGACTCTTTATCCTTGAAATTTTCTGACCTTTATGACTATACCACCTATTCAAAAAATTTAATCAAAAAGCCTGGAAAAATGTCATTTCCAATTTTCATGAGTTCATGTTCTATATTTTCTAATGAAACTGATTTTGGCTGGTATGATATTTTTGTAATTAATTTTTAAAGATAATTAGATTGTAGATTCACAAACAGTTAAGAGAAGTAACACAGAAGGATCCAATATACTTTTCATGCATCTTCAATATTTTTTAAATGGCACATAGTAGTGATGAAATGTGATGAAAATTGCCTGTATTTTGACTGTATTAATGTTAATATCCTGTTTGTGATGTTGTATTGCAGCTTTGCACGATGTTTTTATTGTAGGGGAAAATTAGGTGAAAAGTATATTGGATCCTTCTGTATGATTATGGATATATATAAACCTGCAAGTAGAACTGCTATAGTTGTATGTTTATCTTTCCAAGAATCAATAGATTGTTTTCCATAGCAACTATACCATTTTGGGGACTCGCCGCCTCTGTTCCCGAGTGGCCGCTGATGGCGGCGGAGGCGCGGAGCAGGAGCAGGAGCCGGAGTCGGATCCGCCCGCCCCGCCGCGCCCCGCCGCGCCCCCCGCGCCCCCCGCGCCCCGCCGGCCCCTCGACCGCGAGCAGGGCTGCGGGCCGCCTGCTGGCCCTGGCGCTGGCGCTGGCGCTCGTGCAGGCGGCGCTGGTCCGGCCCGCCGCCGCAGAGCCCTTCCCTTCTGCCGTCACTATCAAGTCATGGGTGGATAAGATGCAAGAAGATCTTGTCACACTGGCAAAGACAGCAAGTGGAGTCAATCAGCTTGTTGATATTTATGAAAAGTATCAAGATTTGTATACTGTGGAACCAAATAATGCACGGCAGCTGGTGGAAATTGCAGCCAGGGATATCGAGAAACTTCTAAGCAACAGATCTAAAGCTCTGGTGGTTCACTTTCCTTGATCGCATGGGATAATCTTGTCTCTTCAGTGAAGAAATGGAAGAGCTAGCAGAAATGAAATGAATACTTCAGTAAAGGTCACAACAAATTTATCACAGCTTTGCTAGATTAAAAAACATCTGTGAAGGCAAAACTCATCTCTGGTGTTAGAGCACAAGGGATGTTAGTGGATGCTAGTAATTTCTGTTTTTTCGATTTATATGCATCATATGAAAACTTCTACCTTGTTAGAATCATGATTCATACACTTTTTGTATGTATGCTATTATCAACAGTAGGTTAAACTAGGAAAAAAGTTGCAAACACCTGTATAAAATTATAGAATTGGTCATATTATGAAAATATTGATATGTTGAGGTTAAAATGTTCTTTGAAACATAGTTCTATATAGTATTCACTCTAAGAGGCTTTAGGATTATTTCACCTAAAATAAATTTTTTACAAAGTGTGTTTTTCCCCTATAATTAGCTAAAAGCCAGGAAAGAAAACGATGTCTTCATATGATCACTTAAATGCCTCTATGTCATAAGAAATTAGCTAACTGGTTTTACATGTTTCAACACTTCTGCTTGAAAGCGGTCCTGAAGCATCTTTGTAATTAGTTTATTAATTTTTTTCTTGCTTATTTAGGCTGTTATACTAGAAACATGAGCTATTCTTTACCCCGAATTTTGTAAAAATAGAAGCAGTTACTATATAATTGTCAGCCTTAAATTAGATGACATATGAGAAAAGTCTGTAGCGTAAGGTGTGGCACGTGATGTATTTTCAGTAACAGTCAGGTTTTTTTGTTTTTTTGTGTGTGTTTTGTTTTTTCTTTTTCCTCTGTGGAGATCTTATTTCAGTCTGCTGTTGGAAATGGGTGGATTTTCTGGCTTGTTGGCAATACAAAGAAATGAACATTTGTTGCTTTGAAATATGCATCATTTTATGAGAGCATTAGCCAGATGAAAAATCTGTGTTGTAGATGGCGTTTCTCAATGTGCTGAGTATGGGCTAAATGGACATGGTATCTTAATTTCATCTGCTACTTGGTTTTACATTCTAATACTGTGACTATGTAATATGTAAAACTGGCAAAATTATTTTAGGAACAATAAATACGTTCATTCTCTTTGAAAAAAAAAAAAAACTATACCATTTTGCTTTCCCACCACCAACAAACAAGAGTTCCTATTTCTCCATGGCCTTGCCAACACTTGTTACTTTATTGTTTGTTTTTGTTACAAGTCATCTCAGTGGATGAGAAGTGATATTATACTGTGTTTTGACTTGCATTTCCTTAATGACCAATGATGATGTCAGTCATCTTTTTATAAAATTGTTGGGCACTGCATATTTTTTTCGAGAAATGTCTATTCAAGGGTATATGGTTTTTTTTTTTTAAAGATTTATTTATTCATGAGAGACACTGAGAGAGAGAGAGGCAGAGACACCAGCAAAGGGAGAAGCAGGCTCCATACAGGGGGCCCGATGTGGGACTCCATCCTGGGACTCCAGGATCATGCCCTGAGCCCAAAGGCAGACACTCAACCACTGAGCCACCCAGGTGTCCTGATGATTTTTTCTTTAAGATTTTATTTGCAGGGATCCCTGGGTGGCGCAGCGGTTTAGCGCCTGCCTTTGGCCCAGGGCGTGATCCTGGAGACCCGGGATCGAATCCCACATCGGGCTCCCGCTGCATGGAGCCTGCTTCTCCCTCTGCCTATGTCTCTGCCTCTCTGTGTGTGTGTGTGTGTGTGTGTGTGACTATCATAAATAAATAAATAAAAAAAATTAAAAAAAAAAAGATTTTATTTGCAAGTAGTCTCTGCACCCAATGTGAGGTTCAAACTCACAACCCTGAGATCAAGAGTCACAGGCTCTACTGACTGAGCCAGCCAGGTGCCCCCAGGGGTGTATGATTTTTAATTGTATCATTAATGATATATTTTAAAACAAAGGGATTTTTAAAAGATTATATTTGTTTATTCATGATAGACACAGAAAAAGAGGCAGAGACATAGGCAGAAGGAGAAGCAGGCTCTCTGTAGGGATCCTAATGCGGGACCCAATCCCAGGACCCCAGGATCACTACCTGAGCCAAAGGCAGATGCTCAACCACTGAGCCACCCAGGCATCCCTGGGGTAGGATTTATAGCTTCTCCAGTTTAAGACCAGCAGGAGGCCTGGAAGTTAGGGTATTAGTCACAGGAATGTTGAAATGTCCCACGTCTCAAGGTCCTAAGTAAACAAAGGAAAGTGCACAGAAAGGGTATAAAATAATATAGCCTATATTTTAAAGAAGGATGGTTATCACAGGACTCCCTCAGAGAGATAGTTTGAACTGGCTCTAGGCATGGCAGTGTCTCTGGGGGAACAGCCAAGTTACAGTTAAGGCAAAGAGGTAAAGGAACATTCTAAAGAATCTGGGAATGACGGGGAATTTTATCTGCATTGGAATAAGGATTCCAGGGGGAAAGAATGGAAGGAGGAAGCATCAGATTAGAGGGAGCTACAAGTATGGCAGTTTCTAGAGCCATATCAGAAACTAGATAACATATGAAAATGTTTTGCCTTCAAAACACCTAGATATGCTGGATCAACTCTAACAAATATTTTCAGATTAGAGCTAAACTTGCAAGACAATAAGGTAATCTCCCAAGGCACAAAGGTAAAGAGGAACTGAAAAGCAGAACAATAAGAGTACACTTACGCTGGTACTAGCTCAGCAACCCAAGGGTTTGGATTTTAATACTAGGAGGGGAGACCTTAGGCCCATGTAAGGCAGGGAGTTAAAATTTAGACTCTGCACAAAGTCAGGACCCTCCAAATACTAAACATGAATGAAAAGATGGATTCAAAAGAAATTTCCTTTTTCTGGGAAGGAAAAAAAAAAAAACCTCTCCCCCTAAGAATCTAATCATGAGTGTTCCTTCACATGGGCTTGATGTTCAAATTATCTGAATAGTCTGGGACCCCAAGTTGAGAAATTCACATGAAACGGGTTTCCTGTCCAGGTATTTTACTACCGAAAAAGAGGAGAAATGGGTGTTAGGATACCTAGCAGTCTGCCATTTCAGTCTATATTTTTGTTGAAGAGAAATATGATCAATACAACACTTTCGGCGATAATAAAGGACTACATTAACACAAAATTGGGGGCAAACATGGACTCGAAATACAAGATCAAGAGAGAAAAGGAATGATGTAAATTTTCTAATATCATTCCTTTTGAAAATGCATGTTCTAGAGTTAAAATTCCATTTAATGGACATCTGGGGTTTAGAAGAATGAGTTAAATGACAGCAGCAGGAAGCAAACAAACACACTTAAAATGAGTGTAGGACATTCATTCCACAGGACAACGATTTCTGCAACAAGTCAATGGCATGAAAAGATTAAAAGAGATTTAAGAGAACTAAAAGTAAGTTTGAACCTTGTTTGGATCCTAATTTTAATTAACCAACTATAAAAGACATTTTGAAGACAACTGAAGAGATCTAATTATTGGTGTAATGCGTCACTGTGACTAAGCAATTACAGTTTTGGAGATGCATACCAGGAGTTTGAGGGAAAACAACACATGCCCAGGATTTACTTTATAATCCTTCAACAAAGGCAGCAAGCAGGAAAGAAGAAATACGGCAGTCTTGATAATGGATGACGAGTATATGGGTGTTAATTGTACTTTATATGTGTTTAAAAATTTCAAAGTCAGAACTCAAAATTATTTAGAGAACACATGAACCAAAATTCTTATTTTTTTTTTTACAGGTTTTATTTATTCATGAGAGAGGTAGAGATATAGGAAGAGAGAGAAGCAGGCTCCCTATGGGGAGCCTGATGTGGGACTTGATCCCAGGACTCTGGGATCACAACCTGAGCCAAAGGCAGAGACACTCAACCACTGAGCCACCCAGGCATCCCTGAACCAAAGTTCTTAAAGAGGACTAGTGTAGCATATAAATTACACTGGAAATTTCTTATCTTCCACTTGTGGAAGCCAAACTGACAGTCGACTTTTTTTTTTTAAGATTTTATTTATTTATTTATTCATGAAAGACACAGAGGAGAGAGAGGCAGAGACACAGGCAGAGGGAGAAGCAGGCTCCATGCAGGGAGCCCGACGTGGAACTGGATCCCCGGACACCAGGATCATGCCCTGGGCCAAAGGCAGGTGCCAAACTGCTGAGCCACCTAGGGATTCCCACTTTGTCTACTTCTATTATAAAATGTCAGATCAGTGATCACCTGGGTGGCTCAGTGGTTGAACCACTTAACAAGTGGTTGAACCACTTAACAAGTGTTAAGTAACCACTTAACAAGTTTACTTAACAAGAAGATAAAAAGTAATGGCAATATATTAGTCTTTGTATTTTTCATTCATTCATTCATCCAATGTGGTTTGAGTACCTATTATGTGTCAGAGGCTGTTCAGGGCACTGAACATATATAAGAAAATAAAACAGACAAAAAAACTTTACATTTTTGTGGCTTTCAATTTTTATCCCAGTTTAATTGAGATATAATTGACGTATAGCACTATGTAAGTTTAAGGGGTACAGCATAAGATACATATTGTGAAATGATTTCTACAGTAAATTAACATCCATCATCTCATATAGATACAGCAAACAAGAAAAAAAATTGTTTCCTTCCGTGTGATGAGAACTCTTAGGATCTACTTTTTTTTTATTAGATAGAAAAGAAACAGCATAAAATTTACCACCTTAACTAAGCATAAGTGTACAGTTCAGTAATGTTTAGTATATTCACATTGTTGTAAAAGAAATCTCCACAACTTTTTCATCTTGCAAATATGAACTCTATACCTACAAAACAAGATGCCTGGTAATCACCATTTTACTTTGATTCTGTGAAATTGACTACTTTAGATAACCTCGTGGAAGTGGAATCATAAATTCTTTGTCATTTCGTGACTGGCTTATTTCACTTCACATAATATTCTCAAGGTTTATCCATGTTATAGCATTTCCTTCCTTTTTTAAGGCTGGATAGTTTTCTGTTGCATGTATACACCACCTTTTGTTTATTCATTCAATCATCAGTGAACATCTGGATTGCTTCCACCTCTTGACTCTTGTGAATAATGCTGTTATGAACATAGATTTACAAATATCTCTTTGACATCCTGCTTTCAATTTT
The DNA here is from genome assembly GCF_003254725.2 of Canis lupus dingo. Classification (NCBI taxonomy): domain Eukaryota; kingdom Metazoa; phylum Chordata; class Mammalia; order Carnivora; family Canidae; genus Canis; species Canis lupus. Next base: position 77,515,027 of record NC_064247.1, read on the forward strand.
GGATATATACCCTGAAGTAGTATTGCTGGATCATATGGTAGTTCCATTTCTAATTTTTTGAGAAACTGCCATAATGTTTTCCATGGTGGCTGTACCATTTTACATTCTTACCAACAGTGGACAACGGTTCCAATTTCTTCATATCCTTTCCAGCACTTTTCTTTTCCTTTCTTTCTCTCTTCCTTTCTCCTTCCTCCCTCCCTCCCTCCCTTCCTTTCTTTATAATCATCCTAATGGGCATGGGATGATAGTTCATTGTGGTTTTGTTTTGCATTTCTCTGATGAATAGTAATATTGAGCATCTTTTCACTTTTCATCTTCTTGGTTAGGTTTATTTCCAAGTATTTTATTCTTTTTGATGCTAAATGAGTCTCTTGATGTCCTTTTCAGATTGTTGTTAATATACAGAAACACAACTGATTTGTGTTGATTTTGAATCTTGCAGCTTTGCTGAATTCAATTGTTAGTTGTACTAGGTTGGGTTTTTTTAATGAATTTTGCTTTTAATTTTTATTTTTTTATTGATGTATAGTTGATATGCTCTAGTTTTCTCATGGACTATTTAGGGTTTTCTATCTATAAGATCATGTCATCTAACAATAGAGATAATTTTACTGCTTCTTTTCTAATTTGGATGCCTTTTATTTCTTTTTCTTTCCTATATGCTCTGGCTAGGACTTCCAATATGGTGTTGAATACAACTGTAGAACTGGTGAGAGTGGGCATCCTTGGAAAGGCTTTTAGCCTTTCACTATTATGATGTTAGCAATGGGTTTCATGGATGGCCTATAATATGTTGATGTCATTTTTTTCTATTTCTAGCTTGACTGTTTTTAGCATAATAGAATGTAGAATATTGTCAAATGCTTTGTCTGCATCTATGATGTGTTGTTTTACCCTTCATTTCGTCGTGGTTGTGTATTACGTTGATTGATTTTCTTATGTTGTAAGATTCTTGGATTTCTGGAATTAATCCCATGACCAAATGGTGTATAATCCTTTTATTTATCTATTTTTTAGATTTATTTATTCACGAGACAGAGAGAGGTAGAGACATAGGCAGAGGGAGAAGCAGGCTCCATGAAGGGAGCCGAATGCGGGACTCGATCCCGGGACTCCAGGATCACGCCCTGGGCTGAAGGCAGACACTTAACTGCTGAGCCACCCAGGCGCCCCGGTGTATAATCCTTTTAAGGTGCTGTCGAATTTGCACTGCTAATACCATGCTCATCTCTGTATTGTTTCAATTTTAGTATGTGTGCGGCCAAAGTAAGAACTCCTGTGAATTTATTTTTTAAATAAGGAATAACCTACCTCCCTTGAATTCCAAAAAGTACTTTGCATTTCAGTTACCAAATGAGTAAACGTCTCAAAGAGCAAGAATTCTTTCCCATGCTTGAAACACTGACAAAAATTAAGACATACTTGCTAGTTCATCCCACTGTTTCCTTAGCAGAAATAGCATCATCTCCCACATGATATACTTTTTTTTTTTTAATTTATTCATGAGTGACAGAGAGGGAGAGAGGCAGAGACACAGGCAGAGGGAGAAGCAGGCTCCACGCAGGGAGCCCGACGTGGGACTCGATCCCAGGACTCCAGAATCACTCCCTGGGCCAAAGGCCGGCGCTAAACCGCTGAGCCACCCGGGGATCCCATATACCTCAATTCTTCTTTGGAAGGTGCTGTGTAACAATCTGACCCACAGAAATCAGGCAGATTTGTAGGTTCTAGGAAACCCTATGAAACTTGCTTGTAAACATACCCAAATTGTTTAAAATAAATGAGCGTGAATAAGAGGCACCGGGAATTCAGGTCGACCTTTAGGGTACTTAACATACAGCCCCTTCTGGTAGTAATACGGATAGTGTGTGGAGCCTAGCGGTGGATTCATTTTCCTGCCCAAGTAGAGATCCAAACCTACAAGCCAGGTACTCAGGATTATAAAGGACACAATTCTTTGGGGGGAAAAAAGTTCCAGGGACCACACATTTGCTGTCAGCTACTAACAGCTACCGGGAATCCCTGTTTCTGCCTCTCATCGGACTCGCTGGGGCGGCCCAGGGTGAGGAAAAGAAAAACGTACAGTTCACTTATTTAACAGGTGTTTACAATACCTAGGGATGTGTCAGCTTCCGGGAAGCCTCCTGCCACATGTGGCCCAGACAGCGGGCAAACGAGGAAGAGAACCTCTCCACAGGGTGCGGATCCGAGAATGAAGCTGGAGGAGGCAACAGAAGGGAAACCTCCCCAACTGAGGAAAACCCAGCACCTGCCACCTAGAGCGAGGCTCGGCGGCTGCTCGCGTTCTGCGCCTGCGCCCTGAGCGGCCCTTCGGCGCCCGGGACCGCGCATGCGCCCCGGGCTGCACCGCCGCCCCCCTCCGCCCGCCCGCCCTTGCATCAGCGCCTGCGCAGCCGTAGCTTCTCCTCCCTCGGCTTTGCTCCCGCCCGCTGCCTTGGCGTTGAGGGCTCGTGGGGCTGGGGTGGGAGGCGGGCTGGTACCAGCCGTGGGATACTGGCCAGTTACCCGATGGGCGGTGCTCTGGCTTAGAAAGAAGGGTGATTGCACAGACTTGAACGCATTGCTTTCTCTGGGAAGCTCAGACGCCACCCACCCTCCTGCCGCAGCTGCCCGCGAAGCATCGAGAAGCTCTCTCGGGGGGGGGGATTTTAATCTTGTTTGCAAGCAGCCCGGCCCTGGGGTTCTTTTTATCTAGAAACACCCAGGTGATGGGCGCCTCAGAAATATCCTTTCTTTGTCTTCCATAGAAAGCTGAATTATAAAGCTGAGTAATAGTTACTTTGAAAAAGGAGAAAAGGAAAACACACACGTTTACAGATGCACAGAAGAATCTCTAAGAAGGGACCAGCAACTGCTAACTGGTCACCTCAGGGGACAAGGGTCTGGGAGGCCGGAGGACAGGCATGAGGAATGTTTCTGGGTTTTGTTCGTTTGCATCTTTTGAAATGTGCTGTGTGCGTGTATTATTATTATTATTATTTTTTAATGTTTGAGTATTTCCTTGACTCCTTTATCAAAACATAGACATGAAATTCGGATGTTTAAGAAGTCTGAGTAGAATCCAGTAAAGCTGGATAGAATTATATGTACATGTTAAGATCAAATGTCTTGTGTAAACCACCAAGTGTTCCTGTGGATTTCTGGACGGAGATCTTTCAGGGGTTGGTGCCAAGGAGGTATAGGGGGAAAGGCGCTTTGGGAAAATTCTTGGCATTGATGGCATACAGGAAACAAATCTTTATCATCTCAATTGTTCTATGTTCCCTCTGGATTTGCCAAAGAAAATTAAAACGTAAATTTTAGTGGGAACTCACTCCATGCGGACATTCGATGTTTATTTTTGTAAAGGAAACTAACTGGGTGTGACTGGCAGGGTTGAGACCTGATGTGTCTCTTCTATAGATAAGGAAAATTTCTCTTAGTGACTAATCTCCAGACTGAAGATGGTATGCTCCTCCTCCCAACCTCGCAAGATAACTTGATGCTTTCCTCTAAGGGAAGTTGTGAGGGAAAAACTAGTCAACTGTGCCTAAGAGGATATGCAGGCAAAAGGCCCCTAATGAAAGATATTTAATACCTCTCATTTCCTGGGTCAACTGAACCCATTCAGTTTCATTCACTAATGAGTGGTTAGTGGATCCAGAGCATAGGAATTTGGGACCAGAGATTGGAAATTCCAAAGAGTTGAAAGTGTGAAGTCAAAGGCCAGAGGTTTATAATAATAAACTTCTTAGTTTGCCTTGTTTGTAAAGTAGGAAGCCAGAGTTGAACTCCCAAATAAAATGTTTTAGGCATAGTGTTTCTTAAATAGCTCCAAAGGTCAGTACATGGACAAAGAAATAAATAAAGCATCAATCAGACTGAACAATGAACAGCACCTGGAAATATGAATTCCCCACAGAGGAGAAAAACCACACCACAAAAGAGCATACTTAGTAAAATTTATTTTTTTTAAAAAAAGAAGAAAAACAATAATTTATGCCCTTGGCAAAATAAAGGATCTTGTCAATATAAATGTTTCTTAGAAAACATATGAAAAGATAATATAATATATATATCAATAAATCAATATCAACATTACAGCAAAAGCAATGATTCCATAAAAATGATAGGATATTTCTGGACCTTATACCACAGTATTTCTGGAAGGTCCTATGATTCCTCCTTTTTTTTTTTAAGTATAGATGTGCCCTCATTTTAAGTAATCCTGATGTACACATATCTAAATTTAGAAAGTCCATTGATTACCTTTACAATCAATAATTCTATTTATGTATGTATGTGTGTATGTAATCTCTGCACCCAAAGGGGTCAAACTCATGACCCCAAGATCACGAGTCACATGTATGGACTGAGCCAGCCAGGTGCCCCATGTAATCAATCATTCTTCAAAAAAAATCAATGAGAAGGTTTCTGTAAGGGATCCGTCAAATCAGGAAATTTTGCTAATGTGTTTAAAATCCAATTAACCAAATATATGTGTTCCCAACGTCTTTCGTTATAGGTTCTATTGCATAAAGCGAGGTATATACCTGAAGTGAAGCAGTAACAGAATTGGGCCTTAGACCTGACTGGAGAGTGTGTTCTTACTGATATAATATGAGGAAATGTTTGGGGACACAAATTTTCTCAATCTCTTTTTTTCTCTCATCATGAGCTTTAACTTTTCTTGTCTCTTCCACTTTCTAGTAAATTTTGCTCACCTCGTACTCTCAGGAGAAAAGGAGGAAGTCATATAGGAGGGGACATATTCAGGAATGAGTGAGTCACTCCAGAGCAGAGTGAGAGGAGAATCTGGGATTCAGAGTGTGTATGTGGACATAGCTAGGGGAAAGCACGAGCCATTCTGAACCCCTGATGTGCTTTCGAGGCCCCTCTCCCAGTAGGGGTGCCTGATTCCTCTTAAGGAACAAGAGCAAGGCCTAGTCCAGCCCTCCCCAGATGGGGCACCTACTCAAGAGAATGGACTTGGGCCTATTTGTCACACTCCTCCTGGCTCCCTTCAGCACAATGGTAGTGCAGCTCGCAGAACTCCTGGATCCGGCTACAGGCCTCCAGCATCATCACTTTGGGGACTGTGATTACCACTCGGAAGAAATTCGGGTACTCGAAGCACTGCAAAAATAAGAGCCCATTATTCTCATAGCAATTGAATCTGGTACTAAACTCCCCTAAAATGACCAGGGTCCTAATCAGCAAGAAGCAGCGATGTCATTTATTCAGAGCTATCAGTTTACTCAGTTACACTGTGGAAGGTGAAATGAAATGGTGTCACTTTTGTCACAAGGTTTTTTGTTTTTGTTTTTTGTTGTTTTTTTTTTTTTTTTTTCAATTTATTTATGATAGGCACACAGTGAGAGAGAGAGAGGCAGAGACACAGGCAGAGGGAGAAGCAGGCTCTATGCACCAGGAGCCCGACGTGGGACTAGATCCCGGGTCTCCAGGATCGCGCCCTGGGCCAAAGGCAGGCGCTTTTGGGATCCCCTTTTGTTTGTCTTTTAATGTTACAAGGTTTTAAAATGGAGCCAGGAGGTCATTGAGGAGATGGACTGTATGCACCTCTTCACCAGTGAAACTATGAACTTTTGAACTAGGCCAAACCACAAATCTTACAAGGACTCCTTAGTTACTTTTTTTTTTTTTATAATTATTTTTTTTATTTATGATAGTCACACAGAGAGAGAGGCAGAGACACAGGCAGAGGGAGAAGCAGGCCCCATGCACCGGGAGCCCGACGTGGGATTCAATCCCAGGTCTCCAGGATCGCGCCCTGGGCCAAAGGCAGGCGCCAAACCGCTGCGCCACCCAGGGATCCCTCCTTAGTTACTTTTTACTGCAACTTGCTATAGTAAGAGACTGCTCAGTGATAGTCTTAATAACCAATCATATTTAGCCAAGATTAGTTTCCTGTCACCAAACAATCAAAATTCTTTATAAACAATATATACAAGCATTCCCTTTTGTCTTTAAAAACCCTTGACTTTGGGCATCTAGGTGGCCCAGTCCATTAAGCATGTGCCTTCACCTCAGGTCATGATCTCAGAGTCCTGGGATTGAGCCCCACATCGGGCTGTCAACTCAGTAGGGAGTTTGCTTCTCCCTCTCCCTCTGGGCTTACTCTCGCTCTCTCTCTCAAATTAAAAAAAATTTTTTTTTTCTAGAGAGAAAGGCAGAGACACAGGCAAAGGGAGAAGCAGACTCCCTACTGATGTGGGACTCAATCCCAGGACTACAGGATCACACCCTGAGCCAAAGGCAGTTGCTCAACTGCTGAGCCACCCAGGGATCACAAATAAAATCTTAAAAAAAACAACAACAACCTTTCATTCCAGGGGGGTTTGGGGGCTGGAGGGTGGGAAAACTTGTGGGACAAGCTTGTTTCCCTTCACCTACAATGTATGGCCACAACTTTTCTTCCCAGTACAGATGAGATAATGATGGAGGAGAAACAAATTTTAAATAGAGGCCACAAGACACATCAGTTTAAATCTTATCAAATAAGAATACATTTTCTTGGCAGATGAGAAAAATCAGGTTAAAGACCAGCTCAGGGAGAGCTCCTGAGGCTCTAGAAACGGTTGAGAATGTCCTGAGAGAGACAGAAGCACTCACCGTGGCTGGGAGGCAGTGGACTGATTGTTCAGCAACTAACCGCTCTGTGAACTCCACATCATTCTCAAATTCTGGGAAATGTTCCATCTCAATTCCAACCTATACCAATAACGGAGAGAGGCAAACTTATCAGAAGGAGGGAAAAAACAGGCCAACTCCCTAAGCTATAAATTAAGGTAGGGACTGCTCTAAAAAAATATCTTGGAACTCTACTACTAGTAGCTAAGAGTTCTAACACTTAGGAGCTCAATGAATTTTTCATAGGGAAGAGAGGATATATTTATATTAATATTTTAGTTTTTTGAAGCATTCCTTTCTGGACCATGATAAATGAGAGCTACAAACAGAATGCCAGTGTTTCTCTTAAAAAGGCAATATAAGCATTATGGGCCAGGCAATTCTTGACTGCATGGAACAATCCCACCCATTGGAAAATATTTAGTATCCCCAGTGCACAAAATGCCAATAGCATCCCCTCACACACTCGCCCCAAGTCATTCTGCAAACAAAATTCCCATATATTCTCAAACACCTCTAGGGAACCAGTATCATTCCTAGTTGAGAAGTACAATCATGTGGAAAACCTCTTATTTGTGTCTTATATCTTCTCTGTATCTACACATAAAATGATTTTCTGAATTGAGGCATTAAGTCATTTTAAGAGGGTTCTTTTTTTTTTTTTAACACTGAGGTTAAATCATGTTAGTGGGACAATTCAGAACAAGGTGATTCCTAAACTAACTGGCCCAGAAACTTAGCTGGTTGTCTCTGTGAGTGCTGCAGACTGGATTCTGCTTGCCCCACAGCAAATGCTTGCCACCCACATACTTACCATGAGGTACATGGCCCCGGAAGGGCGGACTGGCCGGAGTCCAGGAATGGCAGCCAAAGCTCCATAGCAAAGATCAGCATTGGACTACAAGAGGAGGCAGAAAGAGGTCAAGGATCCAGATTTAAGTAAAAGAAAACCAAAAATAGAGCCAACACTGAAGGCAGGTAATTTAAGCCTGCTCTGCTGGCATAAGGAGTCAACGAGAAAGTCCTATCACCTGAAGCCTTTGGCCAGGAGCAGAGTGAATTGCCAATGAGAGAAATGTAAGGGTAGATGGTTGCACTGATGCCACATAATGGAACCGGAAGCCCCATAGTGGAATATTGCTGCAGAAATGAGGACCCATTATTCCTAATTCCACTGGTGGCTTTCCCTGAGACTTCCAAAGTGGAAGGCCACAGGCTGCCCTTACCTTCAGGAAGCTCAGAGTATTTTGGTAGAACTCCTGAGGGGTGCGACGCAGGATGCTTTTCAGAGCTCCCTGGACGATGGTGCAGGGCCCCAGGATCCTCTGACTCAGCTTCACCAGCCCATCTCGGATCTAAAGTGCCCCAGCAAATGTATTAATTATTTAGCCTTCCTTAAGCATTCCAGCTTTGGGGACTTTTGTTCTGACCTTTTTTTTTCCCATTGGGTTTTTAATCTCTGGGGAAATGATGGTCCTAGTGGATCAGACCACCTGGGTTTTTGCCCAGCTCTGTCACACACCTCCTGTGTGACTCCGGGCAAATTAGACAGCATCTTAGTGCCTCATTTTTCTCAACCATAAAATGTAGATAATACTAATCCTGGCCTTGTGGGGTTGTTATGAGGATTAAATTAAAAAGTATATTTTGAAGCACTGGCACACTGTAAGCCTGCAAACAATACCTGGTATGATTAGAGCTACAGTTTCCTTTTTTTGTGATCCTAAAATTAGAAGCAGATGGAGGGATCTCTGGGTGGCACAGCGGTTTAGCGCCTGCCTTTGGCCCGGGGCACGATCCTGGAGATCCAGGATCGAATCCCACGGCGGGCTCCCTGTGCATGGAGCCTGCTTCTCCCTCTGCCTGTGTCTCTGCCTCTTTCTCTCTCTGTGTGTGACTATTATAAATAAATAAAAATAATTAAAAAAAAAAAAAGAAGCAGATGGAACTTCTTCACAGAACCAGGTATAAGAAAACTGAGTTCTGGAAAGGAATAACTAGTACCATCTTAAGGGCATCTTTCCAGGCACTCAGAACTATAGGGCCAAAAACAAAGAGGGAAAAAACAACTCTACAACAACAAAATCACCTCCTAACCACTGTGCATACAAAGTATAATACACACACACACACACACACACACACACACACACACACACAACTAGACATACCATTTCACCACATTGCTCTTACCTCATTGCCAAAAATGTCTCTTCGGTCATGGATGAGGATCCAGCCCAACCTCCAGCCAGGAACCAACCAGCGCTTGGCCAGCCCTCCACAGGACAGGATGGGGACGTTGCTGCTCAGGGTAGCCAGAGGCTCAAATTTGGAATCCGAAAACACCTGAGGAGAGGAGATGCTTGTTAGAGTTGTCTTCTGGCTTACTTTCCTCCAAACCCCATGCCTCCCACTCTTTAAATTGTATAACTAGGGAGAGGGCCTTTCTCATTTCTGGGCTCATTTCTACCCTGAAGCATGACTAGGAGCCCAACAGACTTTAAAGGAGACTATCCTAAGACATTTAACCTGGTGTTTGGTCTGGATTAAAGGAAGCCTACAATGAGGACATTGACCCTAGCCTGGGAATATGTACAACTCAGTGAAGCTTGCTCTAAGGAATGAATGCCTGTTGGAATTAGAGATCTAAAAATAAAATAGAGGCCCACAACGTGTTGTCTGAAATTCCTGGGCTCATATTTATTGCAGAATGCAGAACTGTTTGGATTTTGGATAAGTTATGTAGCACATGTATCAAATATTATGTAACACCCCCAAGGGCAGTGTGGGACAGCACTTTTAATCAAGCATATTAACGTTTTTCTCTCCCTTTCCCTACATTTTTGACAAATATATGGATCTGTGAGATACATAAAATATCTACAAATATCTTTATATCAGGTTAAATCAGGTTTTTCTACCAAATGAATTTCAAAAATAATCAGATTTTCATAGCTTTTTGGACTTCAAAAAACTGGCGAAGGGGTCGCAGATCTATATGTACTTTTTTAAGGGGAGAAAGAGGAGCAGAGGGAGAGAGAGAGAGAATCTTAACCAGGCTCCATGACCAACACAGAGCCCAACACAGGGACTAGATCTCACAACCCTAAGATCACGACCCGAGCTGAAATCAAGAGTCAGATGCTTAACCAACTGAGCCACCCAGGCGCCCTAATCTATTTATACTTTTAAGAGTGGAGGGATACTGGGACTCCTGTGTGGCTCAGTGATTGGGTGTCTGCTTTCTGCTCGGGGAGTGATCTCAGGATCCAGGATTGAGTCCCACATTGGGCTCCCGATGGGGATACTACTTCTCCCTCTGCCTATGTCTCTGCCTCTTTCTCTTGGTGTCTCTCATGAATAAATAAATAAATCTTAAAAAAAAAAAAAAGACTGGAGGGATACTGATTTGCTGCACTGAAATGATTAAGAATTACTTCTGGTTATTCTAGATGCCACCTCTAAAGGCCCTGTGAAATAATTTGGAATTGAGATTATTGTATTGATATACCCTGCCCAAGACTTACCATGTCTCCATAGATCTCATCAGCTAAGATGGGGACGCACTGCCTTGCAGCCACTGAAAATAAGAGAAACAATCATTTTTAAGGTGAATTGCCTTAGCAATTAATATTTACCAGGACTTATTTTACTTTGCATTTCATGTTTGTGTGTGTGTGTGTCTGTGTGTGTGTTTTAAAGATTTTATTTATTTATTCATGAGAGACACACAGAGATTGAGAGAGAGAGAGAGAGAGAGAGAGAGAGAGAGGCAGAGACATAGGCAGAGGTGAACCAGGCTCCATGCAGGGAGCCCGATATGGGACTCGATCCCAGGACTTCAGGACCATGCCCTGGGCCAAAGGCAGGCGCTAAACTGCTGAGCCACCCAGGCTGCTTAAAAAGAACTATAAATTCCTCTTTAAGAACTATAAATTCTTCTTATACTCTTCCAGGGTACAGAGCCTAAATCTGCCATTTAGTCAATGGATATTTCAAACCTTCACTTCCACATATGGGGATGAGGCAAATGTTTCCTTTTCTCCTTGTAGACAACTTCTACCATTCCAGTGGCACACTATTTACTGGAGACCCCAGTGGAGCTCCTGCATTTCCATCCTCAGCTAGGAACTGACTCTTTTCTCATTCCAGGAAACAGATAAAGGATTCCATCCCCATATCTACTCCTATCAAATGAGGACTGATGCACTTACCAGCCAGAATTTTCTGGAGATGACTTTTACTGAACACTGACCCACAGGGGTTTGATGGATTATTAACAATGAGACAAGCTGTCTTTTCATCAATCAGAGATTCCAGTTGTTTCAAGTCAATTTCCCAAGACTTCTCTGGCTGGGGAGGGAGAAAGGGTGAGATTAAGATGATTCTGAAAAGTTTAAGGGGAATACTCACCTAACAGTGTCTTCTAAATAATAAAATGTGTTTCTGATCCCACCACCCACTTCCAGATCTTTCTGTGCTAAGATAATGGTCATATATTTTTATGACGTAGTAATTGAGCACTTGAGTCTAAAATTAAAAAGTTGGGCAGCCCTGGTGGCGCAGCGGTTTAGCGCTGCCTGCAGCCCGGGGTGTGAGACCCAGGATCGAGTCCCCGCGTCGGGCGTCCTGTGTGGAGCCTGCTTCTCCCTCTGCCTGTGTCTCTGCCTCTCTCTCGCTCTCTCTGAATGAATAAATAAATAAATCTTTTAAAAAAACTAAATTAAATTAAATTAAAAAGCTGTTTACCAATAAATTGTAGAGTTTGACCTCAATTCCCATCGATTCAGCCAAAGTCCTGTAGAGAGAGAAACCAGGTCTCGGAACTAGGATGTTTTGTCCTGGATTAGCCAATACAGCTAAACAAAGTTCAATAGCCTGACTGCAGCCACTGGTCAGAATGACATCCTGTGAAGAAATAAAAGGTTTAGTTTGTTAGGGGTTCCAACAGCAACAGGGGAAAAGAGATTGTCAGGTGAGTGGGAAGCAATAATAAACTTACTTTCCAAGTTCTCAGTAAGGTGGTAAGGACTGTACTAAGCCAAAATTGAAAGAAATTAATATATTTATGTCCATTTCTAAATTTTGAAAATGTTGACCACTTAAAAGACAAAAATTACTTGGGGCACCTCATTCAGTTAAGCAGCTGGCTCTTTTTTTTTTTAATTTTTTAAATTTATTTATGATAGTCACACAGAGAGAGAGAGAGAGAGAGAGAGGCAGAGACATAGATGGAGGGAGAAGCAGGCTCCATGCAGGGAGCCCGACGTAGGATTCCATCCCGGGTCTCCAGGATCGCGCCCTGGGCCAAAGGTAGGCACCAAACCGCTGCGCCACCCAGGGATCCCCAGGCAGCTGGCTCTTAATTTCGGCTTGTGCTATGATCTCAGGGTCATGGGATTGAGCCCCGAGTCAGGCTCCACATTCAGAAGGGAGTCTGCTTGAGATTCTTTCTCTCCCTCTTCCTCTGTCCCTCCCTGCTCGCTCTCTCTCTCTCTCTCTCAGATAAATAAATAAATAAATCTTTATTTTTTTTAAAAAAAGAAGTAAATCACTTTGAAAAAGACATGCCATTTGTGACTCATAGGCTTCCATGAGAGATCATTATGACCTTGGACTTTTTCACTTGGTTATTTATTTATTTTTGACCAGAAATTTGAAGCCTGACTCTTCTCTGAAATGCAGTCTGAGGGCACTTCTGTCAAAAAATATCAAACGCACACAGTAGACAACAGAGGGATAGTGGCATTTAAACTTGGCACCACCATCATTTCAATATGCCATAGCATCTCGATCTTCCCAACTGAGTGAACCTCAGGAGAATGAGGGAAGCTACAAATTTAAGAAAGATTCTATTGGTAAAATCTTTAAAATGTTTATGTGGTGTTTATAAATTACATTTTTTTAATGATCTTTTGCAAAGAATCAAATATAGGGGAGCCTCTGAGTTCTTTGAGTCTCCTTAAGACAGGACACCACATAAGTTGTATGCAACATCATTATCATACTATAATATTAAATATAATCATGGATTAGTGGCCTCACTATATGAGAAGTCCTCAAATTGCTACAGGGAAATTCTCCACACCTTTTGTTACTACCCCTGCGACCATTTATTCCTTGTGAAATAGAAATGAGGAAAAAGGTACAGTTTGCCCAATACTGTTTCAGAGCTGATACACTGTCTAAGGCATACCTTAGCTTCCAGGGGTGCCTCGGGCCGGTGGTAATACGAAGCAATCTCCTCCCGACTGGATAAGTAGCCTGAAAGAGTGGAAGGAAGAAGCCGGAAGTTTGCATCTGGCAACTGACCACTATGCCCTAGAGTCCAGAGGGCTTCCAGCTACCTTCTGCCCCTGCTTAGAGCACAGTTCTATTCAGGTTAGTTCTCACCCACAATGGAAAAGAGAGACTGACTTTATGTTTTACATTTTTATAATAAGTTCAAATGTATGTATGAAAAGTATGTAAAGTTCAAATGTATAATAATAAGGAGAACTTTCCAAACTATGAAATACTCTGCACCATCTTGGTTACTGTGATTGTTTTATTTTTCATAAAAACAGAAAGATTTAGATTATTCCTAATCCCTTCCAGGGACTATGTTTTTTGAGAAGTTATAATCAGGATGCCTGGGTGGCTCAGTGGTTGAGCATCTACCTTCGGCCCAGGTCATGATCTTGTGGTCCCAGGATTGAGTCCTTCACGGGCTCCCTGCATGGAGCCTGCTTTTCCCTCTGCCTCCGTCTCTGTGCCTCTGTGTGTGTGTGTGTCTCTCTCTCATAAATAATATAAATAAAATTTTTAAAAAAAATTTATAAGCAATGCATTCAATACATTGGGTCCCTTTTAAGTTTTTTAGATCATATAAGATACCGATTAGGGATTTTGTACAATTTTTTCTTTCAAATTCTATTCTTGGACAACATTTCCAAATGTTGGCTTATGACCTTGAAGTAGAGTCAGCATCACACAAATTATGTTTTGCAAAATTTCTTTCCAAAAAGATTCCATTCAATCATAAAGTCCAGATGCAATATTTCACAATATTCCACATGGTAGTTAAAGATAAATGTCTTTTTTTTTAAGATAAATGTCTTGAAGTTATATAAATCAGCACTTCCTTAATTATTAATAAGGAAGAACATTTTCCTAGATATATATTATGATCTATATTTCCATTAGCATGAAATGTTCATATTCTTGAATATTTGTCAATTGGAGAATTGGTTCTGGTTTTTCAGGTTGAATCAGTTCCCTAATACTTTGGGGATAAAAGTTATAAGCTTGTTTTATTTTTGGTCTTATTTTGTTTTTATTTTTGTTTTATGAAACTGTATATATAATCAACCTAAAAATTATGTCCCTCAGACCTCTTTGAAGTGTTTTTGAAATTCTATTTTAGCATAAAACTGGATTTGTATTCTATGTTAGAAATATGTACTTAGGGGACACCTGGGTGGCTCAGCGGTTGAGTGTCTGCCTTCAGCTCAGGTCGTGATCCTGGGATGCCAGGATCGAGTTCCGCATCGGGCTCCCTGCACAGAACTTGCTTCTCCCTCTTCCTGTGTCTCTGCCTCTCTCTCTCTGTGTCTCTCATGAACAAATAAATAAAATCTTTTAAAAAAGAAAAAAGAAATATGTACTTAGGTTTTGCATTTGCAACAACATGGATGGACCTATTGGGTATCATGTTAAGTGAAATAAGTCAGAGTGAGAGAGATAAATTCCATGATTTCACTTATAAGTGGAATTTAAAAAACAAATGAATGAACAAACAAAAAAAGCAAAATTAGACCCATAGAGAACAAACTGATGTTTGTCAAAGGGAGATGGGTAGGAGGATGGACAAAATGAGTGAACAGGACAGGAAGATACAGCTTCCAGTTATAGAATGAGTAAGTCATGAGAATAAAAGGCACGGCGAAGGGAATATAGTCAATGATATTGTCATAGCGTCGTATGGTGACAGATGGTAGCTACATTCTCAGTGAGCACAGCATAACATATAGAGATTTTGAATCACTATGTTGAACACCTGAAACTAAAGTAATATTGTGTGTCAATTATATTCAAATAAAAAAATAAAAATAATTTTTATTTTTTTAAAATAATTTTTAAAAAAGAAAACATGTTGCTAGGTGTACAGTATAGACAGTGTGGAACACTGAAATAAAGTCAAAGGATCATGTATTTTATTAAAATGTCTAATGTGGAAATATTTAATAGATGGAGACAGTTACACCTAAGTAAGAATAGGATATGAAAAAAAAAAAAGAATAGGATATGGGCAAAATGGTGAAGGGGTCAACTGTGTGGTGATGGATGGTAACCAGGCCTTTGGTGGTGATCACTTTGTAGTATGTACAGTTGTCATATTATAAAGCTATACATCTGAAACATATATTTTAAAAACACCTAAATAAGAATACTTTCTTTCTGTCAGAAACCACTTTCTAACCTTCAAGAGGACAGCCTATTCTTTATATTCTAGTTTATTTTTATCTCTTTAATCTGAGACAGTTACGACTGCATTTGAATGTGATTAGAACCATAGTTAACTGTCGAATGTATAAAGAAGGAGATATAAAGCCAAGAAGCTATTAACATAGTGCAATAAGTAAATTAATTTAGGACCTAGAGGACTCAGTAGACAAGCAGCTGCAACTAACCTCAAGGCCTTCATATGAGAATTAGCAATGATAGGATAGGAGTGCTATGTGAGAAATAAGTATGTGAAGGGAGCCAAGAGAGGAGGGGCTGGTGCGCCAAAAAGACCAGGAAAAAAACTGGACTTTGCTGGCTGTGTTTGAGCATTCTAAGACCTCCCCAAATCCAAATGACCATTTTACTTTAGCCTCTCTTTAGGAACCATGCATCAAGGAAGCAAGGGAGAACTGCTAGAAATTTATTCCTAATAGAAGAACACTAAAGATTTGGAAGCCACCAGAGGGAGTCTCAGGAGAAGCTTACCAATGGAGGGGGCATAGCCGTTATACTTCCCCGAGTCCAGGGCATCTTTCATTGCCTGTGTAACTTCAGGGTCTGTAGGCAGGTTTCCGAACACAGTAGGGTCGCCTTTTCGTGGGAGAGAAAAAAAAAAGCCACCAAGATGTTACTCTTCTAGGCCCAGTGCTCAGACATCCCTTCTACTCCTATCTTCTCCAAACAGTTGTGAGACACAAGGATCGCCCCTCCCCAGAGTGTCCCCAACTCACCAATAGACAGAGCAATTGTGGCTTTATTTGGATTTGGCTTCACCTTCGAGCTGTCCACGATGGCCCGGATGGGGTTGAAAGTTTTGTTAGACATGTCTGAAGGCCTCACAGACCATCTGGCCTTCCTGCCTTTCATTTTTCCTGGCAAGGAGCTTCTCCCACCAATATTGACATGCACATCCAGGACTGAGGGGAGGTTGCTGTTGCTGTTCATCTCAATCACATATGGGTCCATCACGAGCGAAGCCTATGGGGAAAAGGATGTCCCTGAGACACCAAGAACAGAGCACCATCCTGGGAGGCTATGTTTGGACCTAAACATCAGGGTGATTTCACTAGACATCTTTTTCCAAACTGCACTGTTTTGCTACATTTCTCATGCTTTCTTGTGAATGAGGGGAGTTTTAAGACTTTGTCCTGAGACAGAAAATAAAGTAAGAACCCACTGTATAATGTTAGCAAAGACCATCCCATTGCATTCTTATCTACTGTGAGATTTGCTGTGTACAACCCTAATGCCCATAAAAGTGCTCTGAGTGAAACCGAGGGGAGATGACATGAAAATCGTGAAATCATCAAAGACTATGTGTTGCCTCCTTTCAATGCGAAGGCTACCCAAGAGTCTCCTAATGCTTCAACAGACTGTGTCTTGCCCTCTGCAAAACCATTCTATCTGCAAAACCATTCCACATTGTTAGAAATTTAGTGTTAATCTTGTCATGAGTAAAAATAAAGCCCTATTCCATAAGTATCTTACTGCTCTGTGGAAAAAGAAGTTAATACACCATAAAGAAAAAAGCATACATCCCAATCACCACCACCAGATTAGCTGAGGCTTGAGATTTTACCTTCTAACTGAAGGACAAACAGCCTCCAAGTAGACAAACCTGGAAGCTCTCTTGATTCTTCTCTACCAGGTCACAGCGACAATGGCCTCAGATGCAATTCTTGACTCCTGAAATAGTCTGCACAAATGGGCGTTGGGCCTGGAACTTTTGTGCTATTGGTTAGGGTGAGAACTGGGTGGCCAGCCCTCCCTTCCCTCCCCTCTTCACTTTCTGCTACTTCTCACCTCTAACCCTTCCCCCACCCCCACCACCAGATCAGGAGTTTGTCCTCACTTCAAATATCTGGAATTCTCGGTGTTAACTCTTTCTGAGCACTTTGTGAGACATTTGAGAGGACTGTCAGAGGTATAGTTATGATTACAATTGGCAATTTTTATTAAATCTCTTTTGGTACAAAACAACATATTAAAAAATGTTTACAGTACAAAAATGTGTAAAATAGAAAGTGAGAGTCCTTCCTTGTACCTCTATATGCCCTATTCTCACTGCCGGGGATAGGCAGTGGTAATGATTTGGCCATTTCTATCCATTCACCAAGATGGAGTAGGAGGTGGGTAGGTAGATATATGATAAATACATAGATACAAGATAGATACACAGACATAAATCATAGATTTTCAAAACACCGAAGGGATCAGGTTCTACAATTTGTTCTGCAACCTCTATATTTACTTCCTATATCTTGCACTCCTTTCCCTGTCCACGAGATTCTACGCCAGTCACAACAAAGTGGGCGGTTGAAACAAATTAAATCCTACTCAACAAATACCTAGAAGACAGTGTGGTCTTCGAGGCAACTAAAATCTGTGCAATATTATCTTGTCCTGTGAATTCTCCTTCATTTACCTGTATGGAGTTATTGGGAGAATAAGATGTCAGGTGAGATCTAAACAAAACAACTTCGCTAAGCACACACAGCAGAATTCTCAGCATTCTAGTGAGCCTATGACTAATACCGTCCATTCAAGGGTTAAAAGAAGCCTCAGGAACTCCATGGCTCAAATCCTATCTGTTTATTTATTGGAAGACAAAGGGTTGTTACATAAGTTCTTTCTTCTCCATTTACTTTTGGGTGATTCGAGTCTCCAGTGGGGTTGAATAACCTTTTATTTTTCTGGACCTTTCATCTCTTAGTACTTTGAAGAACTTATCTAACACATTGCCTTCCCCACTCCAATGAAGCAAGCGTTTGCCACTTTGTCTTACCAGTGGAGCAGCAGAAGCACAAGGCAAGAACAGGAAGCCAGACAGGTCAAAGAGAATTTAAGTTCTAAAGCTGGAAGCCAGATACCCTGAGCTAGAGACCTAGGGCTGTTCTGTTTCAAAATGCAAGTACACAGCCCTGTTTGTACAACATCCAAAGACACGGAGAAGGAAAGGGTTGTCAGTTCTGCTATTTGGCACCCTACAGCAAAAGGCAAATGGCTTCTTTGTTTTACTAAACAGCAGGTAAACATTGTACAGATAGGTGTATACTTCACAGGCTGGACAAGGCCTAGCCTTTGTGTAGCTGCCAGCATAATGAGAACGTGGTATTGTTTCCAAAGTCCACAGATTTTTGTCAAGAGAGAAGACTTTTCTCTCCCAACTGCTTTTATTCCACCACCACCTCCATTTGAAATATAATACATACGTACCGGAGAATAGTAGAAAAAAATTAAAAGCATTTATAATCCCATCACCATTGTTAACACATTAGTCTTATTCTTCCCCTACAAAGTTGATATCTTCTTCTAAATCCATATTTTTGAAAGTGAGATAAAATTCATGTAACAAAATATTCAGTTTTCTTCATTTCAGAATATAAGATTCAATGACTTTTAGTACACTCGCAGCGTTGTACAACCATCACCACCATCAAATTCCAAAATATTTTCTTTTACTCTTAATTTTTAGTAATTAAAATCCTCATATAATAAATTCAAATAGGGATGTTTATAGACAAAGCTCTGAACACCTTTCCCCACAACCCCACTCCATAGAGATGGCCGTGTTAGTCATTTCTTGTATCTCATTAGTGTTTTCTGTTTCTATGCAATACTTATATATAGCTGGTTCTAAAGCTGTTTGAAAATTTGGGGAAAAAAAATTGGATACTATACATCTGTCCTATAGCTGCACTGTCCCTTATGGTAGCCACTAGTCAAACGCAGCTACTGAAAAAAAAAAAAAAAAAAAAGGCAGCTACTGAGTACTTAAAATGTGGTTTGTTTAAATTGAGACATGGTGGAGGGAGGGGGAAAAATAAACTGAGACATGGTGTTGGTGTAAAACACACACCAGGTTTTGAAGACTTATATAAAAAGAATATAAAATATCTCATCAATAATTTTATATTGACTACATACTTAAATATTTTGGATATATTGGGTCAAGTAAAGTATACTATTAAAATCAATTTCACCTACTCCTTTTTACATTTTAAAATACTTCTGCTAGAAAATTTGAAATTAAATTATTATGTGGTTTCCATTCTGTTTCTATTGAATAATGCCTATAAGCTTGCCTTTTAAAAAATCTTAACATGTTGTCTTGACATCCTTTCCATTTTCATACTGGAGATCAATTCCATTCCTTTTAATGGCTAAATAGTATCATTTAACCATTCTACTCTTGTTGGACATGGGGCAGCTTCTAAATTTTTTTTCTCTTACAAATAAAGCATATTAAACACACTCATTATTAATGACTGAGAATTTTTATAGGTATCCTATTCCTTATGGGATAGTTTCCTAGAGGTAGAATCACATTTCACATACTGAGACACCTACCAAATTGATCAATTGATGTACTATAGAAAGAAGAGACAATACAGATATGTCTTATTTTGACAACCTACCACTCAAAATTTAGACTTTCAAGGATCCCAGCTCCATCCACATGAGACTCAGGTTCAACTCTCCCTCCCACACACTCACATAGTCTATGGGCTTTGTATCCTGTCCTCGCCTGGAAGTTAACACAGAAGGGTTAGACTATTGAGATAATCCACTCTGGGTAGCAGCAATGTCAACCCACTTTTGTCTCTGGTTCTCAGTTCTTTTTCATTGTTTGGTCCCTGGTGTATTCCCTTTTGTATTTTTGGAGCTCTGTCAGGGGTTTTGTTATATTTTATCTGACATTTCCAGATATATATTTTTAAGTTGAACTGTAGTTGACACATATTGTTACTTTAATTTCAGGTATAAAACAGTGATTGGACAACTACATGTTATGCTATGTTCACTACAAGTGTAGCTTGTCATTACAAGATTATTACAATATCATTGATGGTATGTGTCCTATTCTGTGTGATCTATTCATTCCATAACTGGGAGTCTATACCTCCTACTCCTCTTCACTCATTTTGCCCATCTTCCCATTCCCCTCTCCTCTGGCAACCATCAGTTTGTTCTCTGTATTTATAGCTCTGATTCTGCTTTTTGTTTGTTCTTTTTAGATTCCACATGTAAGTGAAATCATGGTATTTTTCTTTCTCAGTGTAACTTATTTCACTAGCACGATACCCTCTAGGTCTACTCATGTTGTCCCAAATGGCAAGATCTCATTTTTTATGGCTAATATTCCATTGTGTATGTGTGTTGTGCATGTGTATCAAGCTTTCTTTATCCATTCATCTATCAATGGACATGGGTGGCTTCCACACCCTGGCTACTGTAAATAATGATGTAATAAATGTAGGGGGGTATATATCTTTTTGAATTAATGTTTTCATTTTCTTTGGGTAAATACCCAGTAGTGGAATTACTGGATTGCATTTCTATTTTTAATTTTTTTTTAGAAGACTCCATACTGTTTTCCACAAAATTTTTTTTGAGAAGACTCCATACTGTTTTCCATTGACTGCACCAATTTACATTCCCACCAACAGTGCATGAGGGTTCCTTTTTTTTTTTTTTTTTTTTGAGGGTTCCTTTTTCTCCACATCCTCACCAATGTTTGTCATTTCTTGCTTTTTTGTTTTTATATATTTTAGCAATTCTGACAAGTGTAAGGTAGTATCTCATTGTAGTTCTTTGGTTTGCATTTCCCTGATTAATGATGTTGAGCATCTTTTTATGCATCTGTTGGCCACCTGCATGTCTCTTTGGAAGAATATCTATTCTGGTCATCTGCCCATTTTTTAATCAGATGATTTGGGAGTTTTTTGGTATTGAGTTGTGTAAGTTCCTTGTATGTTGTATATCAATCCCTTATAAGATATATCATCTGCAAATATCTTCTACCATTTAGTAGATTGCCTTTTCATTTTGTTGATGATTTCCTTCACTGTGCAAAGGCTTTTTATTTCAGTGTAGCCCCAATAGTTTATTTTTGCTTTTGTTTCCCTTGCCTGAGGAGACATATCTAGAAAAATGTTTCAATGGCTGATGTCATAGAAACTGCTGCCTATGTTTTCTTCCAAGAGTTTTATGGCTCCAGGTCTCACATTTAGGTCTTTAATCCATTTTTAGTTTATTTTTATGTATGATGTAAGAAGATGGTCCAGTTTCATTCTTTTATGTGTAGCTGTCCAGTTTTCCCAGCACCATTTATTAAGGCAGGCTATCTTACTCCCATTGTATATTCTTGCCTCCTCTGTCATAGATTAACCATGTAAGTGTGGGCTTATTTCTGGACTTCTCTACTCTGTTCTATTGATATATGTGTCTATTTCTGTGCCAGTACCATACTGTTTTGATTATTATAGCTTTGTAGTATTTCTTGAAATCCAAGATTGTGATACCTCCAGTTCTGTTCTTCCTTCTCAAGATTGCTTTGGCTATTCAGGGTTGTCTGTGGTTTCATGCAAGTTTTAGAATTATTTCTTCTAGTTCTGTGGAAAATACTATTGATATTTTGATAGGGACTGTAATGAATCTGTAAATTAATTTGGGTAGCATGAACATTTCACAATATGACTTCTTCTTATCCATAAGCATGGTATGTCTTTCTATTTGTTTGTATCATTTCAGTTTTTTTCATCGATGTTTTATGGTTTCCAGAGTACAGGTCTATCATGTCCTTGGTTAAGTTCACCCTAAGTTTTTTTTTTTTTTTTCTTTTGGTGCAATTGTGGTTGTTTTTTTTTTTTTTTTAAGATTTTATTTATTTATTTATTTATTTATTTATTTATTTATTTATTTATTCATGAGAGACACAGAGAGAGAGAGAGAGAGAGAGAGGCAGAGACACAGGCAGAGATTGAAGCAGGCTCCATGCAGGGAGCCCCACGGGGGACTTGATCTCAGGTCTCCAGGATCACGCCCTGGTGGGAAGGTGGCACTAAACCGCTGAGCCACCCGGGCTGCCCCCTTTTGGTGCAATTGTAAATAGAATTATTTTCTTAATTTCTCTTTCTGCTATTTCATTATTAGTGTATATAAATGCAAAAGATTCCAGAATATTTTGTATCTTGCAACTTTATTGAATTTATTACTTCTAATAGCTTTGTGTGTGTGTGTGCGTGCGTGTGTGTGTGTGTAATCTTAAGAGTTTTCTATGAATAGTATCATGTTATTTGCAAATAGTGATGGTTTAACTTCTTCCTTACCCATTTGGGTGCCTTTTATTTTTCTTCTCTGATTGCTGTGGCTAGGACTTCCAGTACTAAGTTGAATAAAAGTAGTGAGAGTGCACATTCTTGTCTTGTTTCTGAGCTTAGAGAAAAAGCTGTTTTTTCACCATTTTGAGTATGATGTTGCTGTGGATTTTCATATATTGCCTTTATTATGTTGGGGTATGTTCCCTCTACACCCACTTTGTTGAAAGTTTTTTATCATGAATCAATGAATGTTGAAATTTGTCAAATGTTTTTTTTGCATCTTATTGAGATGATCATATGATTTTTATCCCTCATTTTGTTAATGTGGTATATCACATTGATTTGTGGATATTGAGCCATCCTTTCATCTCCAGAAAAAATCCCACTTGATCATGTTGAATGATCCTTGATATTGTTGAACGAATTACTACTATTTTCTTGAGGATTTTTGCATCTATGTTCATCAGGGATATTGACCTATTGCTTTTTTGGTTTGGGTTTTTGTTATTTTCCCTTTCAGTGTCTTTGTCTAGTTTTGGTATCAAGGTAATGCTGGCTTCATAGTATGTATTTGGAAGCTTTCTTCCTCTCATATTTTTTTGGAATAGTTTGAATGTTTGTTACAATTCAACTGTGAATCCATCTGGTCCTGGACTTTTGTTTGTTGGGAGTTTTTTGATCACCAGTTCAATTTCATTACTAGCAATTGGTCTGTTCAAATATTCTTTCTTTGTGATTCAGTTTTGGAAAATTGTATATTTCTAGGTATTTATTCATTTCTTCTAGATAATCTATAATCCAGTTTGTTGGCATGTAGTTTTCCATAGTAGTCTCTCATAACCCTTTGCATTTCTGTGGTGTCAACTGTTCTCCTCTTTCATTTCTGATTTTATTTGAGTCTTCTCTTTTTTTTCTTTGATGAGTCTGGCTAAAGGTTTATCAGTTTTGTTTATATTTTCAAAGAACAAGCTCTTAGTTTCATTGATCTTTTCTACTGTCTTTTAATCTCTCATTTGTTTTTACTTTGATTTTTATTACTTCCTTCTACTAACTTTTTTCTTCTTTTTCTAGTTTCTTTAGGTATAAGGTTAGACTTTTATTTGAATTTTTTCTTGATTCTTGAGGTAGGCCTGTATCACTATAAACTTCTCTCTTAGAACTGCTTTTACTACATTCCAAAGATTTGAAACCATAGCAAGCATCTATCATGTATGATACTAGAGATCAATTACAAGAATAAAACTGGGAAGAACATAAATATCTGGAAGATAAATGACATACTCCTGAACAACTAATGAGTCAATAAAGAAAAAAGAAAAGAAAAAATACATGGAGACAAATGAAAATGAAAACACAGTATTTGATTTTTTTTTCAAGATTTATTTTTTTTAAATATTTTTATTTATTTATTTATTCATGAGAGACACACAGAGAGAGGCAGAGACATAGGAAGAGGGAGGAGAAGCAGGCACCATGCAAGGAGCCTGATGTGGGACTCAATCCCAGGACCTTGGGATCACACCCTGAGCCAAAGGCAGATGCTCAACCACTGAGCCACTCAGGGGTCCCTATTTATTTATTTTAAAGAGCAGAGGAGAGGGGCAGAAAGAGAATGAAAGAAATCTAGGCAGACTCTGCGCTCAGGATGGAACCCGACACAGGGCTCAATCCCACCACCCCTAGATCAGACCTGAGCCAAAACCAAGAGTCGACTGTGCAACCCAGGTACCCCTAGATTTGTTTTTAAATTGAAGTACAGTTGGCACACAATGTTACGTTAATTCCAGGTATACAACATAGTGATTCCATAAGTCCTAGAAATTTTGGTAACTGAAGATTCTCTAGGTCATTCTGACTTCAATATTGCCAGAAATGGAAGTCTTTCTCCTTGTTAACTTGAAATGGCACTTTCATCTTGTTCTAAATTCCTCTTTCTGAAACTTTTATGGAATATTCTATTCTAGAACAAACATTTTTACAGTTCCTGATGTGATCCACCAGCTTGCTTTCAGAAGGGCCAATTAACTTTCTATCAGCAATTGTTTGCAAACCCTGGAAATGGTTTTCTAAAGAAATCTTTGCCAAATTGATTGCCAGGTGAAAAAAAAATGGTATTAAGGTGTTGCTATTATTTCTGTCCCTTTTTACTTTGATGAGAGTGGTCACTTTTCATGTTTTTTAGTTCTTGGTATTTTGTGAGTTACCTGCTCATGCCCATCACCTGTCTTAGAGGGAGAACTCATTTTTTTCTTAGGTGAGGTGTGGACCTAGGAAGTGACTGCAGGGCAACAGAACAGCTGCTCTGAGATCATCTGGCCAGCCTCCTCTGTCTCAACCCAGCTGGCTCAGACTCAGGTTTACAGATCAAAGAACAGCCAGCAGCACAGGATTTT
Organism: Canis lupus dingo; assembly: GCF_003254725.2. Taxonomy (NCBI): domain Eukaryota; kingdom Metazoa; phylum Chordata; class Mammalia; order Carnivora; family Canidae; genus Canis; species Canis lupus. The sequence continues at coordinate 77,539,664 of NC_064247.1, forward strand.
GGTGGGTGGTCCTGCAAATAATACAGCTGACGCAGAATTTGCAGGGTTAAGGGGGTGTGAAGGGGGCAGGGGCTGCTGTATCAGGTCATCCGCATGGACACGCCTTCAGATTCAGTAGCTAACAACTGAACCTAGATCAGAAAGAAAAACAGCCAAAGCAAACAAGTTTTGGTAATACCCCTCTTCTGTAGCTCATGTTTTTTCTCAATAGAAATCTGAGGGGGAAAACAAATAAGAGGACTCACGTCTACTTAGGAAGCCTTACTGTTCCTGGGCAGTCAGGGTGCAATAAAGTGTAGAAATACCCACAGAAAGCTACACCAGTCAACCATTGTTATGACCTTCACTTAAAACTCAAACAACTTTTACTCATTTTTTCCCCTTAAGTAAGTTTGCCATAGAAAAGTTTTTTTTAATTGTGATAAAAAAACATAACATTAAATTTACCATCTTAATCATTTCAAGGGTACAGCTTAGTAGTATTAACTACATTCACACTGCTGTACGACAGATGTCTAGAACCTTTTCATCTTACAAAACTGAAACTCTGCAACTATTAAACACTAATCCTCCCACACCCTCTCCTCAGCCCTTGGCAACCACCTTTCTAATTTCAACCTTTCCACTTTCTGATAGAAGAGTATTTTTTAAATAGTTCCACCACCCAGAGATAACTGTTAGCCATTTTACCCACACCTAACATTTTGAAATATTCATATATTTTTCTAGGTACACATCCAATAGGTCTTATGTAAGAGTTTTGCATTCTGTGAGCCTCATTTTACATAATATCATGAACATTTTCCTAAGACTATAAAAAGTGTTATAAACTTGGCTTTACAATGATTGCCTGAAATCCCAGTTCTTTCATTTTTATACACCTTTTTCCCACAGCCTTCCTTTCTCTACCCATGCAGAAAGGCATAACAGCTTGCACTTACTGGGCACCTAACCCATACCAAGCATGGCTTGACACACTCTACCTCAATCAACTCATCATTCTCCCATCAATCCTAGGAGTAGGGCCTATTTCATTTCTACTTTGCAGATAAAAAAGAAGTCACACAGTAGCAAGTGGTGATTTGGAGTTCCAGTATCATCATGTGGCTCTACATTTGACGACGCAAGTCTGCCTCTCCCTAAGGACAAGGTGAGTTGAGAACTATATAGTCTTTTCTTCCCAAAATAGGGGGAAAAAATAGAAAATGAAGAGATGCTCAGGTGGAAACAATTTTAAGAAAATAATTAACTATGTGGATTAAGCATTGACTAATTTGCCTGCCTTTGATTGCTTATTGCCTTATTAGTTACTTTGTATCTTTCTATCCTGAACCATTATCAATGATCACTCATCTACTGGGTACAGAAGAAGGCACATGTTTTAATTCCCCTGGAGTCCTGGAAGCTCCCCGAAGAAGTACAAGATGGGGAGCATTCCTTCTGCTTTTCACATCCTCCTTCAAGTCTGGCATGGCACTTTATATGAGCCGTGCTCAATCCTTGCTAGCCAGTTGGCAACAAATAGTACATAAACTAGAGTACATGGCAAAAGGTGTAATAAATGAGGAGATACCAGTCTTTGTATAGTTATGGAAGGTGGGGTGGGGAATTTAGGAGCGATGAGGTAGTTATGTTGGACTTTGATCATTTATAATGGCACCTTACGTTTACAGAGAGAGCTTTGGGGTTCGTTCCCACATTTATTATCTCATGCAGTATTTATTAAACCTCCCCTCTCCCCAAATCTGTAAGCTAGACAGAAAGAAGCCTGTCAGAAAAGAGGTGAACCTGGAGGAGCTTTTAAAATTCTAATTAACTTTTTATTTTAGAACAGTTTTAGAGGCATAGAAAAGTTGTGAAGATAGTACAGAGGGTTCCCCATACCCTTCACCCATTTTCATCTGTTTTTTTTTAAGATTTTATTTATTTATTCATGAGAGACACACACACACACACACACAGAGAGAGAGAGAGAGAGAGAGAGAGAGAGAGACAGGCAGAGGGAGAAGCAGGCTCCATGCAGGGAGTCTGATGTGGGACTCGATCCTAGGACTCCAGGATCACGTCCTGGGCCAAAGGCAGGCACTAAATCACTGAGCCACCCAGGTGTCCCTTCACCTGTTTTTAACATCCTATGTTACCATGATACATCTGTAGTCACAAATAAGAAATAAACATTGGTCCATTAACATTAACTAAACTCCGTATTTCATTTGGACTTCACAAGTTTTCCCACTAATATTCTTTTTCTGTTCCAGGATCCCATCTAGGATACCAAATTACACTTTGTCATGTCTCCAGAATTGAATCTAATCTGTAACAGTTTCTCAGACTTTCCTGATTTTTCATGACCTTGACATACAGAACATTCCTCATTTTGGCTCTGTCTGTTGTTTTTCTTATGGTTAGAAGGGAAGACCAGTTGAACTATTAATGTTAAGGACTCTAAAGGCCAAAATGAAATTATTATTATTATTTTAAAGATTTTATATATTTATTCATGAGAAACACAGAGAGAGAGGCAGAGATATAGGCAGGGGAAGAACCAGGATCCCTGTGGGGAGCCTGATGAGGGACTCAATCCCAGGACCTGGGATCATAACCTGAGTTGAAGGCAGACCCTTTAAAAAACATATTTTAAAAAATTGCACATGCACGTACCATACAATCCTAAGAAAAGATATCCCATGCTTAGGAAAAGAAATAAAAACTTAAGTTGACACAAAACCTGTATGTCACTGTTTATAGTGGCTTTATTCATAATTGTCAAAAAATGGAAACAGCCTAAATGTCCTTCAGTTCATGAATGAACAAGCAAATTGTGGCACATTCACATAAAGGAAAGCTACTCAGCCTAATAATAATAATAATAATAATAATAATAATAATAATAAATCTCAAATGCATTAGGCTAAGTGAAGGAAGTCTGATTCAAAAGGCTATATACAGTATGATTTCATTTACAGAATAATTGGAAAAGGTAGAGTTATAGGGATAGAAAAACAGATCAGTGGTTTCCCAGAGGCTGGGAATGAGGGACAGACAGCTGTGCATGGAAATGTGGGAGGATGAAGGAACAGTTCTACACCTTGACTGTGGTGCTGGCTATGTGACTGTATGCATTTGACAAACACAGTAGGACTCTACACCAAATAGAGTGAAATTTACTGTTTATAAATTGTACCTCAATTTTTTTTTAAGATTTTATTTATTTATTCATGAGAGACACACAGAGAGAGAGGCAGAGACACAGGCAGAGGGAGAAGCAGGCTGCCTCTGGGGAGCCTGATGTGGGACTCGATCCCGGGACTCCAGAATCACGCCCTGAGCCAAGGGTGGACGCTCAACCGCTGAGCCACCCAGGCATCCCTGGTACCTCAACTTTTTAAGAAGCATGAATAGGTTACCTCCAAACAAACAAACCAAACCAAAATTACCCGTGCTGAGAAAGGTGCCACTGAAACTTGGTCTCGTAGCTCATCCTTTAAAGTAACTTCGCAGAAACAGATAATCACCTAAACAATGGTTTGTTGCTTCTTTAGAAAGTAGAAGTGTCTTTATTGAACAAAACATATTTTTTGCACATTTTGGCTGCAGTATTGGTGCTAGAATATACTATTTTATGGGCCATCTCAATTTCTATTTCATATTTATTTATCGTTAGACCTCGACCACACTCTTATTTTTCTCCTTCCACTTCTTTGCCTGTAGGATGTACTGTACATACTCATGCCCTTTGTATTAATATATTAGAAATCTACAAGGGCACTTGAGTGGCTCAGTGGTTGAGCGTCTGCCTCTGGCTCAGGGTGTGATCCCAGGATCCTAGGATCCAGTCCTGCATTGGGCTCCCCAGAGGAAGCCTGCTTCTCCCTCTGCCTGTGTCTCTGCCTCTCTATGTCTCTCACAAATAAGTACATAAAATTAAAAAAAAAAGAAATCTACAAATCTGTTGTATACTTTTTATATGGTTGGATACTTATAATCAAAACCTTTACTAGGGGGATCCCTGGGTGGCGCAGTGGTTTAGCGCCTGCCTTTGGCCCGGGGCGCGATCCTGGAGACCCGGGATCGAATCCCATGTCGGGCTCCCGGTGCATGGAGCCTGCTTCTCCCTCTGCCTGTGTCTCTGCCTCTCTCTCTGTGTGTGTGTGACTATCATAAATAAATGAAAAAAAAATAAAAAAAAAACCTTTACTAGGGTATCAAATAAACTTAGTCTTACTAGAAAATAAGCAAATCCATATCCAAACCTCCTCCTCCAAACTTTTGGATGGCTTCTCGTTGTACTTGGAAGAAAATCCAAACTTTTCCTAAGTCCCCACATGACCTGGCCCCTACCAACAGCCTGGACATCACATTCCTACTGCATACCCCTCATACTTCACATTTGACCACATTGGACTTTTGGGTCCTTAAACGAGCCAAACTTATCTCCACTTAAAGACCACTGACCCAGACAGATGTGGATCACAGTTCCACGCCTTCTCAACTACATAAATTGGCAAATTACTTAGTCTTGTGCCTCAGTTTCCTCTATATGAGAGTAATGATAATACCAATGTCATAGGGTTGTGGTGGTATCTGGGAAATTAACATACATAAATCACTTTAAACAAAGCTGAACATGTTGCAAATGTTCAATAAATATTAGCTATTTTTATTTCTGGTTCTGGAAGCCCTTGCGTTTTGTATCCTTTGTTCTCATGATCCAGAACTGTTTGTGTGCATGAGCATGGCTACTGGGCAAAATATCTTACAGAGGGGCTGTGGTTTCAAGTACACTAATAACAATGTTCTGGTTAAACTTTTTCCTTGGGGATAATATTAGATATACAGAAACATTGTAAAGATAGTACAGAGATTTTTTTTTTTTAAGATTTTATTTATTGGGACACCTGGGTGGCTCAGCGGTTGAGCGTCTGCCTTCAGCTCAGGGCGTGATCCTGGAGTCCCGGGATCGAGTCCCACATCAGGCTCTCTGCATGGAGCCTGCTTCTCCCTCTGCCTAAGTCTCTGCTTCTCTCTGTGTGTGTCTCTCATGAATAAATTTTTTTAAAAAAGATTTTATTTATTTATTCATGAGAGACACAGAGAAGAGGCAGAGACACAGGCAGAGGGAAAACAGGCTCCCTGCAGGGAGCCCGATGTGGGACTCCATCCCAGGATCTCAAGATCACAACCCAAGCCAAAGGCAGATGCTCAATCACTGAGCCAACCAAGCGCCCCTATGAGAAAGGGGAATTTATCATAAATAATCAATAACCCGGACAGTAATAGTTTTCAATACCTCGGCTAACCAGGACATAAAATTAAGCAACTGGAAAGAAAAAAGGAGATTATCAAAATATTTCTTTAACAATGAACTGAAAATTAAAATACAAAAATTTTATTTATTAATAAATTTTGATCAAGCACCTCTCTATTCTTGGCACTTTTGCAAGTTCTAAATACTTTACAGATGTCAACTCCTCTGATTCTCACAATAGCAGGAAACAGGTACTAACACAAGGCACAGAACCCAGACACAGAAAGGTTAAGGAACTCGCCAAAGCTCACACAGCGACTAAATGGCTGAGTCAAAACTTAGTCCAAAGCAGCCTACTCTAGGTCAGCATTCTTACCCACCAGGCTATACTACCTCATAGCCACTAAAACATCCTATGCTGTATTGATGGTACTTAAGTGACAGTTAAAAAATCAATAAAGCAATAAAAATCATTAACTTTTGTTACTAAAGTGACACCCCCCTCCCCCCCACCAGCCCCTGGTTAATTAGGCCATTCAGTTTGCTGGCCAATTAACAAATGACGAAAGGAAGGCAGAGCCAAACTGCTCTGGTTGGCTTTTGTTCTATTGACATTTGTTGAGTGCCCTTGATGTGACAAGCACTGTGATAGGCACTGGGGACAGATAAATAAAGGGGCTCAGAGACAGATAATCGCCACATGGAAGCCTGTAGAAGGTTCAAGATGCGTCCAGGGGGACAGAGAAGACTTTACTGATACTCGTGTTGAATCTTGAAGGAGGAGTCAGGAGCAAAGAAAGGCTGGACTCACTGCCCTGCCCTTCAGACATGAGGCCTGCCCTCCAGACATGAGGCCAGGTATATTCCTTCCCCTCTTTACAAAACAATTTTTGGTTCCCTAGAACATGAGAACAGCTCTAGTTCCCTATCTCTGCCAGAGCAAATATTGAGAAATGTCTGGCTCAATGACTTCAGTGTTGCACCTTATTGCGTGTGCCACAGAATGGATCTATTCCTCCCCTCCCCCCCACACCACCCAGATGGGAATCATGTGGCTGTGGCAGAGAGATGTACCAGTAAATCAGAGTGGGGAACAACCAGGGACTGCCAAAGAATGCAGATAGTGAGAAAAGAACAGAAAGAGAGTGACCAGAGACTGATCCTGCAAAGTTTCCTGCATACCAGGGCACAGGGAATGCACAGATGGTGATGGACTATTGCCTGACATCAGATCAATAATCCATATGTACAAGGCATGTGAATGCCAGCTGTTCTGGGGTCTCCCAGGAACTCCTGTCTCCTTTCTTAAAAAATAAGTAATGGTTACAAGTACACACATGAACATACATCAGTGTTTTCTTAAGAGATTTTATATATGACCAATCTTTCAAAGCAACCAATAAATTTGCCTACAAAAGTTACTGATTTTTACTGCTCTATTGATTTTTTTTAACTACCATTAAGTTAAAAAAAAAAACAACTACCTCTAAGTTCCCACTCAGACGTCAGTGAGCCATAACATGAAAATTAACTGCAATGCTTATGTGTCTTGTGAGTATTTGATCAATGTGTTCTTGGCTTGTGCCTGTGCCAAAGCGTGGACTCTGGGAAAGTGTATATATTTCTAGATCTTTTCATGTTTGTGCATTTCTGAGGGCAGGGGCTATACTTGTTTAACTCGTTTTATACAGTGCTAGTTCCATGACAAGGGAATACTTAATTCAATTTAATCAAGAGGTGGATGCTTATTTCCAAAAAGGGGTTAACATACAAGCATCACACATCTCAATGTACACATTCACACATCTCAATTTTTAAAAACTCATAAAACAAATATAATTTACAAGTGCCAAATAAATCAGACCAAAATATGTATCCTAACTAATAAAAATGACAATCTGGGCAAACTCATATATTTTGGCTTGTTAACATTGAGTGACCATTCTCACCTGCGGACAATGACTTGGGTCTGAGGTAGGGAGGGTCAGAAGAAAATTGCAGCATAGCAGTAAAGCTTCAACTTCCAAAATGCTCCATGCATCTTCAAGTCATGTCTATCAATGATTTTTCCCTCTTTTTTTAAAAAAAAAAGGTATTTTTCATGGTTATGCTTTCTGTCTCATGTGAAATATGGGAAGGTTCAGGTGTAAAGGTATACAAGAGAAAGTAAAAATGGTAGCTAACACTGACATAGAACTTATTTATTTATTTGTTTATTTATTCATGAGAGACACACACAGAGAGAGAGAGAGAGAGGCAGAGACACAGGCAGAGGGAGAAGAGAAGGAGGCTCCATGCAGGGAGCCCAATTGGGTCTCGATCCTGGGGCTCGGGGATCACCCTGAGCCAAAGGCAGACGCTCAACCACTGAGCCACCCAGACATCCCTAGACCTTATTTTTTTTAAGATGTATTTATTTATTTTAGAGAGAGAGAAAGAGAGCAGGGGGAGGGGCAGAGGGAGAGAGAATCCCAAGCAGACTGCCCTGACGTGGATCTCCATCTCACAACCCTGAGATCAGACCCTGAGCTGAAATCAAGAATCCAATGTTCAACCAAATGAGCCACCCAGACGTCCTTATGTAAAACTTACTATATGTCAGTCTGGATTCTAGGTGTTGTATATATATTAACTCATTTAATTCTCACAACTACCCTATGAGTTCAGTTTTATGCTCACTTACAATGGAGAAAAACTTTTCATTTCATTAAAGGAAACTTAGGTCCAGAAAAATTAAATATCTATCAGGTGGGATCTGGGATTCAAACCCAGGTAGGCTGGCTTCTAGATTTATCACAACCACTAATCAACGACCAAAAAGAACTCCTTCAAGAACATTCCAGTCATTTTAATCATGAGTGGCCGTGGACTGGATGCTTAGTAGCTGGAACAATTAACCTCAAAACTTCTTAAAAACCACAATAAAGGGGCACTGGTTCAGTCAGTGGAGCTTGCAACTCTTGATCTGAGTTGTGAGTTCAAGCTCCACGTTGGGTGTAGACATTATTTAAAAATAAAAATCTTTAAAAAAACTTTATCAGATATGTTAGTATATATGTCATGTGCATTTTTATAACTTGATAGTTAACAGAGACTCCTGAAAGCTTGGGGACCTCTGATGATATTCAATCTATTTTTCCAACTTTACCCAAGCATCTGGTACCTGCAACTGCTTCCTCCATATCTGCTATCCCAGAGGTAACTTAAACTTAAGATGTCCCTATTACCCATGGATGCCTGGGTGGCTCAGCGGTTGAGTCTCTGTCTTTGGCCTAGGGCGTGATCCTGGAGACCCGGGATCAAATCCTGCATCGGGCTCTCTGCATGGAGCCTGCTTCTCCTCTGCCTGTGTCTCTGCCTCTCTCTCTCTGCGTGTCTCTCATGAATAAATAAATGAAATCTTAAAAAAAAAAAAATGCCCCCCCCCAAAAAATGGCCCTATTACCCAGACCGATCAGCACTAACTGTTCTAAACAATCTCCAGTCTCAGTGGCTTACTGAAATTAATGTTTATTTATCAATCACCTAAACTTCAAAGCAGGCATTCAAGGTTGTGATTTCTCATAAGAAGCTTTCTTGCAGCAGTGATTCAGGGATCCAGACTCCTTCCATCCTGTGGTTCTGATATTTTCACCACAAACCCTCAATGACATCCTGGTTTGGCGGAAATGGAGGTAGGGAAGACAGGGAGTGAATGTAAAAAAGGCAGAACCATTCTTAATGGTTTCAAACTGGAAGTGGCACATATCATTTCTCTTTAAATTCTATTGGCAAGGGCAGCCCTGGTGGCACAGTGGTTTAGCGCTGCCTGCAGCCCAGGGCGTGATCCTGGAGACCCGGGATCAAGTCCCACATCGGGCTCCCTGCATGGTGCCTGCTTCTCCCTCTGCCTGTGTCTCTGCCTCTCTCTCTAGCTGTGTCTCTATGAATAAATAAATAAAATCTTTAAAAAAAATAAATTTTATTGGCAAGAACTAGTTGGATGGCCCCATATATATTATATTCTCCCCTGAAACCTAGTTCTGCTTCAGGATTCACTTACTCAATGGATAAATAACTCCATTCGGGTTAGTTATCTATTAATGCAAAACATATTGCCTCAAAACTTAGAAGCTTAAAACAACAATAAAATTTATCATCTCTCACAGTTTCTGTGGATCAGGAATTCAGGAGCTTAGTAGAGAGAGCATGCCTCAGAGTCTCTCCCAAAGATGCTGTCAAGATATAACTTGGGACTGGGGCACCTGGGTGACTCAGTTGGTTTAGCATCTGACTCGATTTCAGCTGAAGTCGTGATCTCAAGGTCATAGACATAAGCCCTGCACTAGGCTCTGTGCTCAGCAGGGAGTCTGCTTAAGGATTCTTTTTCTTCCTCTCCCTCTGCCCCTTGCCTCTCTGTAAAAGAAGAGAAAAGAAAAGAAAAGATAGATGTATCTGGGACCACAGTCATTCACCTCCAAGATGGTTCACTTGCATGGCTATTGTCAGAAAGCTTCAATATTTTGGGTGCTGGCTGAAGACCTAAGTCCTTTTCCAAGTAGACCTCTCCAGAGGGATGCTTGAGTATCTTGACAACAAGGCAACTGGATTCTCTCAGAGCGAGTGATTCAAGAGAAAGAGGAAGGCAGAAGCCCAGTGTCTTTTTTGATCTAGCCTCAGAAGCCACCCTCTGTCATTCCTATGGTATCTTACTGGCTCCATAGATCAGCCCTATTCAATAAAGAAGGGCACTGATGCCAGGAGGCAGGAGTCATTGTGGGCCATCTTGGATTATGGCTACTCTCCATTCAAGTTATACAAACTAGATACCTAAGCTCATCACTGACTCCTGTCTCTCCCCCACCCTTATATCCATTATTGGGATCTCTTTCTTCTTTTAATTCTGTCAGTTTTGCTTCTCATATTTCAGGGTTATATTTAGTAAGTATGTGTTTACAAGTGTTATAGATCCTTTAACCTTTTAGGATTGAGATGCCCCTCTTTACTAATACTTTTGTCTTAAAATTTATTTTGTCTGATATTAGTATAGCCACTTCAGTTCATCTATGGTTACTCTTTGCATGTATATTTTTCTCCCATCCTTTTACTTTCAACTCATCTGTGTCTTTGAATCTGAAGTATGGTCTCTTGTAGTTGGCATACAATTAAATATTTTTTTAAAGATTTATTTTATTTATTTGAGAGAGAGAGAGAGCACAGGGGGAGAAGAGGGAGAAGGAGAGAATCTCTAGGAGACCCTGTGCTGAGCACAGAGTGCAACACAGGACTCGAGCTTGAGATCATGACTGAGCCAAAACCAAGAGTCAGATGCTCAACTGACTGCACTACCCAGTTGCACCAAATTGAATCTTTAAAAAAAATCAGTCTGACAATCTCTGCCTTGAAGTTGGGTAGTGTCATTCCTCCAAATCTGATTCTCTTTCAACATTGTGTTGGCTCTTCTTGGTCTTTTATTTTCCAAATAAAAGAAACCAGCCTTGCATACCTGAAATAAATCCCATTCGGCCATGGTATATAATTCTTTTTATATATTGTTGGATTCAATTTGCTAATATTTTGTTGCTAATTTTTACATCTGGGTTTATGAGAATTTGTCAATATTCACAAAATAATTTACTGGGATTTTGTTTGGGGTCCTATTGAATCTACAGATCAACTTGGGAAGAAATGACAGTTTGACACTATTGACTCTTTCTATCCATGGACATGAAATATCTCTCTACTTATTTAGTTCTTTGACATTTTTCATCTGAGTTTTGTAGTTTCCCTTATATATATTTTGTACCTATTTTTTTTAAAGATTTATTTATTTATTTATTCAGAGAGAGCGAAAGAGAGGCAGAGACACAGGCAGAGAGAGAAGCAGGCTCCATGCAGGGAGCCCGACACAGGACTCTATCCTGGGTCTCCAGGATCACACCCCGGACTGCAGGCGGCGCTAAACCACTGCGCCACTGGGGCTGCCCCTATTTTGTACCTATTTTGTTATATTTGTGCCTATTTCACATTTGTAGTACTAATGTAAATGGCATTGTTTTTTAATTTCAAATTTCACTTCTTCATGGCTTTATATACAGGAAAGTGGTTAACCTTGTATCCTGAAACCTTGCCATAATTGCTTATTTGTTTTGTTTTGTTTTTTTGGATATTTTTCATAAATGATCATGTCATCTGTTAACAAAGATGGTTTTCTTTCTTCGTTCCTAATCTGTATGCCTTTTATTTCCTTTCCTTGTCTTAATGCATTAGCTAGAATTCCAACTATGATGTTGAAAAGCAGTGATGAAAGAAGGAATATCCTTGCCATGTTCCCACTCTTGTGGGAAAGCTTTGAGTTTCTCATCATGAAGTATGATATGAGCTGTACATTCTTTTATAGGTATTCTTCATCAAGTTGAAAAAGCTCCCCTCTATTCCACGTTTACTGAGAGTTTTTATCATGAATGGGTGTCTAGAGTTTATAAAAGGTTTTTCTGCATCTATGGATATGATCATGTGACTTTTCTTCATTAGTATGCTGATGTGATAGATGACATTAATTAATTTTCAAATGTTGAACCAGCCTTGCATACCTGAAATAAATCCCATTCGCCATGGTATATAATTCTTTTTATATATTGTTGGATTCAATTTGCTAATATTTTGTTGCTAATTTTTACATCTGGGTTTATGAGAAATATTGGTCTGTAGTTTGTCAGGTTTTGGCATCAAGGTAATGCTGGACTCATGGAATGGGTTAAGAAGTATACCCTCTGATTCTATCTTCTGAAACAGAGAACTGATATACATTTCTTCCTTAAATATTCAGCAGAAATCACCAAGGAACCCACCTAGGCTTGGTACTTTCTGTTTTGGAAGGTTATAGATTATTGAGTCAACTTCCTTAGTAGATATAGGCCCATTCAGATCATGTATCTCTTGCTGTGTGAATCTTGGCAGATGTGTCTTTCAAGGAAATGGTCCATTTCACCTAAGTTATCAAATTTGTGAAGAGTTGCTCATAATATTCCTTTATTATCTTTTAAATCCTTGGAATCTCCAGTGATATCACTCCTTAACATCCAGTGATATCTCCTCTTTAATTCCTGATATTAGTAGTTTGTGTCATCTTTCTTTTTTCTTAATTAGCCTGGCTAGAGTGAGAGCAATCTTTTCAAAGAATTGGCTTTCAGTTTATTGATTTTCTCTACTGATTTCCTGTTTTATATTTCATTGATTTCTCCTCTAATTTTCAATATCTCTTTTTCTTCTGCTTACTCTATTTATTTGTTTGTTTGTTTGTTTATTTATTTGACAGAGAGAGCAAGCACAAGCAGGTGTAGCAGTAGAGGCAGAGGGAGAAACAGGCTCCCTGCTCCCTGGACCCTGGGATCATGACTGAGCTGAAGGAAGACGCTTAACTAACTAAGCCACCCAGGCACCTCACCTTCTGCTTGCTTTAGATTTGCTCTTCCATTTCTAGTTTTCTACAGTGGAAGCTTAGATCGTTGATTTTATATCAATCTCTTTTGGTAAATGTTCCATGTGAGCATGAGAGGAATATGCATTACGTACATTGGTTGGATAAAGCAGTTTATGGATGTCTATTATATTCCTAATCTTTTTCTTTGTACATAAGCATAAATGCAACCTTTATGTGTATATATACATACAACATACACATACAAACAATAGATACAATTTGTGTAAGGTTCCTTGAATAATAGATCTAATTTGCATAGGTATAATCTGATGGTATACTCTATGCATCAAGCTTTTTATCACACATTTTCATATTTTACCTTAACCTGCATATTCGTGACTTTAATAACCCCAACTGTTGACATTTGCTTGGAAAACTTTACTTGTGCCTGAGTACTACTAAAATCTTTTAAAAAACAAAACAGAAAATCATCAAAAAGATTCTAAGTCCTATGGAGAGTACTGATTTCCCAAGATTCTATGACTTGTCAAGGTCATACTGGGGTGATACTAGTTTACTAGGGCTGTGACACAAAGGACCACAAACCGGGTTGCTTAAACAACAGAAATTTATTGTCTCAGAGTTCCAGAGGCCAGAAGTCCGAGATCATGGTGTCCACAGTGTTGGTTCCTTCTGAGGGCTGGGAGGGATAATCTGTTTCATGCCTCTCTCCAGCTTATTGTGGTTTACTGGCAATCTGTGACTTAAAAGTGCATCCTCTTGCTCTCTGCCTTCACCTTAATATGTCACACTCCTTGTGCACCTGTGTCCAAAATTCCCCTTTTATTTTTTTAAAAAGATCTTATTTACTTATTCATGAGACACACAGAGAGAGAGAGAGAGAGAGAGAGGCAAAGACATAGGTAGAGGGAGAAACAGGTTCCCTGAGGGGGACTCGATCTCAGGACCCCAAGATCACGACCTGAGCCAAAGGCAGATGTGTAACCATTGAGCCACCAGGCATCTCAAAATTCCCCTTTTAATAAGAACATAAGTCATATTGAATTAGAGGCCCACTCTCCTTCAAAAACTAGTTACATCTGCAATGACTCTATTTGCAAATGAAGTCACATTCTCTGATACTGGGGAGTTAGGACTTCAACATATGAACTTTGAGGGAACAGAATTCAACCCAGAACAAGGAGCAAATAGGAGTATTGGTATGACAAACTGGAAAGACAACAGAATTTGGGTTCCAGTCTTAGTCTGTTATCAATCTGTTGCTGACCTTGAGCAAATTGGCCAAAGAGGGGAGATCCTATAGATGATACCAAGGCCTCTCTTCTGGTCCTGTTGTTCTTGAAATAGCACTTCTGGGGGCAGCCCCGGTGGTGCAGTGGTTTAGCGCCTGCCTTCAGCCCAGGATGTAATCCTGGAGCCCCAGGATCGAGTCCCACATTGGGCTCCCTGCATGGAGCCTGCTTCTCCCTCTGCCTCTGTCTCTGCCTGTCTCTCTCTCTCTCTCTCTCTCTGTGTGTGTCTATCATGAATAAATACATAAAATCTTAAAAAAAAAAAAAAAGAAATAGCATTTCTGTGGGAAGACTTAAAACATAAAGTTCTAAATTAGATGTTGGATTTGAAACAAGTCATCAATTCAAAAGAGAGACCTTTTGAGAGGACTGTAGTATGAAGAGTCCCAGCAACACAAGGGGCAGGATCCCTGGGACTGATTTGCTAGAGTTGCCTTCATATACATGGTGTCATAGGACCATTGCCTTCAGGCCGTGATAATTTCCAGCCTTTTAGGAGTTGCAACACCCAACATGTTACGGTTGTTTATTTGATTTTGTGACACTGCCCATTATTCTCCACCTCCCTGAAGCCTCTCTCCCCTCCAGCTCCAGCCCAAAGGAATGGCCAAACATGGACTTACCTTTAAAAATTAATTAGGTCTTCTAAATTCTATCATACCATAAGATAATCCTATCCCCTTTGTCAAAGATATAAACAAAAGAAATGGCCACTGGGCACATAAATGGATGTTGGAGAGAATACTTAGGACCACCCAAAAGACCATTTGCAGGAAATTATGAATTATTTTTTAATACCACCTTACACTATTTTAAAGCGCTTTCACAATAGCAAGTATGTAAATTTGGATGTCAAAGTTACTGGAAAAAATATAAATCACTAATGTTAGTTGGAATAGGGAGTTATAGATTTATGGGTGATTTTTCTATGGGTGATTTTAATTGCTTCTCTACGTTTTTCTCCATTTTAAAATATTTCTACTACAGTAAGTGCTGCTGCTAATTATCCAAAATAATATTTACTTTATTTATTTTAAAATATTTTATTTATTTATTTGACACAGAGAGAGAGAGAGAGCACAAGCAGGGGGAACGGCAAAGGGAGAAGCAGGCTCCCCACTGAGCAAGGGGCCCAACTCTGGGGCTGGATTCCAGGATCCCAGGGTCATGACCTGAGCCGAAGGCATATGCTTAAGCACTGAGCCACCCAGGTGCTCCAGTAATATGAACTTTAAAAGATGAAGTTTATTCCTCTAGTCAACAAATGTTTATTGTGCACCTACTGCATGCCAGGCACTGTCACAGCAGTAAAAAAACAGCTCCTGTGGGGCTTCCATTTTTGGAGTGGGAGGGGGACGGTGAGTGATTTTATTAGGCACAGATCACTTGTTCTTCTGTGTAAATGTTTACTCTGAGCAGATTTTTTGGGGGTAGGTGATATAAGTGGGGGGATAACATGTGCCCCCAAAGAAGGAAATGCTGCTGAATGGAGAAGTCTGAAGGTGGTGAGCAACACCTTTCATCTGTATCCAGATTTTTTTTTAAAGATTTTATTTATTTATTCATGAGAGACACAGAGAGAGAAGGAGAGACATAGGCAGAGGGAGAAGTAAGCTCCCTGTGGGGAGCCCAAGGTGGGACTTGATCCCAGGACCCTGGGATCACACACTGAGCCAAAGGCAGACGCTCAACCACTGAGCCACCCAAGAATCCCAGTATCCAGATTTTACTGGAAACTGGCTCTTGAAGTCAGAGCTCCATCCTTCCTGGTCCCAGGCTGCCTCTTGTACTCAACTGCCCTCCCAGGGACATTGTGAAACTGAGTTGGGAATCACTCACAGCTGGGTGGTACTGGTCAAGGTGGCGCTAAGAACAGGACAGGGCATTCTGCTGACGTCACTGTGCAGAAAGCTAACAGGGCCCATACTGCGGTCCCTTGGCAGGTCAACAGGTTCTAAGCCACTCTGAAGGCAACACACTGGATATGTAGTGAGACGAAAAGATTGAAGGAACTGTTTTGGTTAGTGCACATATGCTGTTCCTGATGTCCTAAGATTTAGGCAACTGCTAGTTTTGCCAGCACCTCACCGACTTTTTCACTGAGCACTATAATTGAAACTACAATGCTCAGAGGGCAGAGGCACTACCAAGGGCACAAAGCTCTAGAGAGGTCCAGGACAGAGACGGATCATTACACAGAGCTTTGATTTGCCATGGCCAGGTTTCTGACACGGCCCACCAGAGTGGCCCTTCGGGAAAACAACGTGGTAAGACACATCCAGACACAAAACTATACATATTCCCTGACCCCAGAAATTCCACTCCTGACAATTTATCCTACAAAGAAAATTATCTCTGCATTAGCTGTAATATTGTGGCATTGAAAACATCCAAAGTGCCACAATTTCATAACAGCTAAATAAACTGATAATATCATTCATTTAACGAATCCACATTATAATAATGAGTATAAACACAGTTGCAAAGGTATATATCCCATCCTAGAAAAGTGTTTGTACTACTCTGCTAGTGCTGCTGTAACAAAGTGATCCAAACTGGGTGATTTAAACACCAGAAATTTATTGTCTCACAATTTGGGAAGCTAGAAGTCCAAGATCAAGGTGTTAGTAGGAAAGGCACCTCGGGGGATCCCTGGGTGGCACAGCGGTTTGGCGCCTGCCTTTGGCCCAGGGCGCGACCCTGGAGACCCGGGATCAAATCTCACGTCGGGCTCCCGGTGCATGGAGCCTGCTTCTCCCTCTGCCTGTGTCTCTGCCTCTCTCTCTCTCTCTCTGTGTGTGACTATCATAAATAAATAAAAATTTAAAAAAAAAAAGAAAGGCACCTCGGTGGCTCAGTGGTTGAGCATCTGCCTTCAGCTCAAGTGATATCCTGGGGTCCCGGGATTGAGTCCCACATCAGGCTCCCTGCAGGGAGCCTGCTTCTCTTTCTGCCTATAGCTCCCCCTGCTTGTTCTCTCTCTCTCTCTTTCCCTGTGTCAAATAAGTAAGTAAAATCTTAAAAAAACAACAACAACAACAAACTAGTGATAATAACCATCGGGGATAGCCTCCACAGTGATCCTTGCCTTCTGGTGGTCATGCCCTCGCATGGTTCTTCCACATGCAATAAGGGCTGACCTGTGTGACCAGTGATTCCACTGAGGAGGTGATAGCATGTGACTGCCAAGGCAAAGGTCAAAAAAAGCATTGCAGCTTCCACTTTTATTTATTTATTCATGAAAGACATACAGAGAGAGAGAAAGCAGAGACATAGCAGGGAGAGAAGCAGGCTCTCTGCAGGGAGCCTGATGCGGGACTCGATCCCGGGACCCCAGGATCTCGACTTGAGCTGAAGGTAGATGCTCAACTACTGAGCCACCCAGGAGTCCCAATAAATAAAATCTTAAAAAAAAAAAAAAAAAAAAAAGGTGTTAGTAGGATTGGTTTCTTCTAAGGGCTGTGAAGGAAAAAGAGTCTGCTCCAGGCTTGTCTGCTACGCTTGCCAATGGCCATCCTTTCCCTGTCTCTTCACACGGTCTTCCCTCTATGCATGTCCATCTCTGTCTTCAAATGTCCCCCCCCTTTTTTTATAAGGACACCAATCATATCGGATTAGAGGCCCACTCTAACAGCATCATTTAACTTGACTATGTCTGTGAAGACTCTATCTCCAAATAAGGTCATAGTCTGAAGTACCAGAGGTTAGCAGTTCCATATATTTCCCCTCCCCTTCCTCCAACAGGAAGACGTAACAGTCTTTTACAATGACAGTGTTTTATGACATAATGCTAAGAGAAATGGTAACAACAGCAAACTCTCACTTGGCATTTTCTATATCCCAGGTAATGTTATAAACGCTTTAAATATGTTAAACTCATTCAATCCTCACAGCACTCCTATGAAGTATCAGGATCCTCATGCAGCCAATAAGGAAACTGAGGCAAAGCAGAGCAGAGGTAAGTTATTTTTCAAGGTCACATAGCTAGCAAGTGGTGGAATCAGGCTTTGAACCCAGGCAATTTGGCTCCACAGACCACTTAACCTCCTCCTCATACTGCAAAATGGTATATATTATATTTACAACAGTATTAAAATATGTAAAAAAACATATTTTTACAGAAAAAGTCTTAATAGAATATGCAAAAATTAAAGTAGTTTATAATTATGAGGAGTTATTTGTTATGTTACATTACTTTTACAATTAATACATAACATGCATTTATAGACTTCCTAAAAACAAAGGATGCTTTGAAAATGCTTCCGCAACCTGAGAAATTTCTTAAGAATACCATAAATCAAAAGATCAGTGATAGGCAGCTGGGTAGCTCTGTTAGTTAAGTGTCTGCCTTCGGCTCAGGTCACGATCCCAGGGTTCTGCGTTGGGTTCCCTGCTCAGCAAGGAGCCTGCTTCTCCATCTCTTTCTGCCTATAGCTCCCCCTGCTTGTTCTCTCTCTCTCTCTCTCTCTCTCTCTCTCCCTGTGTCAAATAAATAAATAAAATCTTAAAAAAAAAAAAAAAAGACTAGTGATAATAACCATCGGGGATAGCCTCCACAGTGATCCTTGCCTTCTGGTGGTCATGCCCTCGCATGGTTCTTCCACATGCAATAAGGGCTGACCTGTGTGACCAGTGATTCCACTGAGGAGGTGATAGCATGTGACTGCCAAGGCAAAGATCAAAAAAAGCACTGCAGCTTCCACTTTGGTCTCTTGGATCTCTTGCTCTGGGAAAAGCCAGCTGCCATGTGTGGATACCCAAGCAGTCCTATGGACAGCCCCACTGAAGAGGAACGAAGGCCCCCCAATCACAGCAGCATTAACTTGTCCACCATGCGAGTGGATGACCTTTGGAGCAGATCCTCTGGCCCCGATAAAGCCTAGATGACTGCAGCCCTAACCAAACTCTTGGCTGCAGCCTCATGGGATTCTCATGAACCACCCAGGCAAAGCACTCCTAAATCTCTGACCCACAGTGCCCCCTGCAAGATGTCCACAGCCTACTCCCTGGAAACTGAAAATGTCACCTCACATAGCAAAAGCAACTTTGCAGATATGATGAAGTATCTTAAAATAGGGAAATTATATCCTGGATTATCTGGGTGGGCCTAGTCCCTGGAGCCTGAACTCTAACATGCCTGGACTCTAAATCTTTTAGGGGAGGGGTTGGGCAAAAGAGGGCTCTAAACTTTTTGCAACCTTTTGAAATGGTAGAAACTGTAGGAAGGGTGATTCTTTTTTCTTTTTTTTAATTCATGATAGTCACATAGAGAGAGAGGCAGAGACATAGGCAGAGGAAGAAGCAGGCTCCATACAGGGAGCCCAACTGTGGGATTCGATCCCGGGTCTCCAGGATCGTGCCCTGGGCCAAAGGCAGGCGCCAAACCGCTGCGCCACCCAGGGATCCCGGAAGGGTGATTCTTAATTATGTACGTGGACAGCTTACACTGAGAGGAGTCCCCCAGGCTCTGAGGGCTGAGCCTGCCCTCGATAATTTTTCTTCCTCTAGAGAAATGGGTGCTTGTGCATGAGGTATAGAAACTATTTTTTGTTTTATTTTGTATCAGAAAAAAAATTTTAAGATTTTATTTATTCATGAGAGAGAGAGGCAGAGACACAGGCAGAGGGAGAAGCAGGCTGCCAGTGGGGAGCCTGATGGGGGACTCGATCCCAGGACCCCAAGATCACACCCTGAGCCAAAGGTAGATGCTCAACCACTGAGCCACCCAGGTGCCCTGGGCTGTGAGCTTTAAAAGATAGTCTTGGGGCCTGGGTGACTCAGTTGGTTAAGGGACTGACTCGATTTCAGCTCAGGTCATGATCTTAGGGTCATGAGAGCAAGCCGTGAGGAGGTGCTCAGTAGGGGGTCTGCTTGAGATTCTTTCCCTGGGCCCCTCCCCCTGCTCACAGGCATGCACGCACACAGCGTTGCTGGCTCTCGCTCTCTCTCTCTCAACTAAATAAATAAATCTTAAAAAAGAAAAAGTCTCATTCACTTAGGAGTCCACACAGTTCCTGATAAATAATAACAGGGACAGTAGGACAGTAGTAACAGCTAATACTTTTATAGTACTAATATATCCAACCACTGCTTCAAGTGTTTTACACATATTTACACATATTCATCTGATTTAATTCTAGGAGATGGATACAATTACCCCTATTCTGCAAACAAGGACACTTGGACACAGAGAAGTTGAGAAACTTCCAGGTCACTTATTATTCGGGGAATACTGAACTAAACTGAACTGTGTGCTTTCTGTATCACACCTGAGATGAGAGAAATAGAGTTACCTAGGCCCAGGTGGGCAGGGAAAGGCTCAGGCTGAGGGACAGGGACATGCTGGGGAGGCCCCAACCTGAGCCTGTGCTGCCTCCTGCTGGCCAGCTCTGCCCTCGCTGCAGGCTTAACCAGGTCACAAGTCCCTCCGCCACCTGAGCTGGAGTCTGGAGTCTGGTGACCAGCATAGGATGTTCTAAGAGGGAGAGGGAGCCAGGGGATCATGCAGGGACTATGCAAGGATTGCCTCTGGATCCACTCACCTGAAGGACTTCCTCCTGTTAGGGATGGCTGAATGAAACCACTCAGAGTTAAGAACAAAATTGGGAAAGTAAACCCTCTGCCCCAAATTGCCTTAAAAGGTACCCCAAACCAACAGAGATGTTTATTTTTATTTACTTATTTTTAAAGATCGTATTTATTCATTCATGAGAGATACAGAGACAGAGGCAGAGACACAGGCAGAGGGAGAAGCAGGCTTCTCACAGGGAACATGATGCGGACTCGATCCCAGGACCCTGGGATCACGACCTGAGCCAAAGGTAGATGCTCAACCACTGAGCCATCCAGGTGTCCTGAAATGTTTATTTTTAGGAAAAAATTTAGGTGAGAATTTGGATTAGTTTCACATTAGGTTAGGCTCTCCTTTAGGATGGAAAATTGAATGCTAATTTATATTAATAAATTAGTTCTCAAACGGGATGCTTCATGGAACTATTAAAAAATGCAGATGCACAAAAAAAATGCAGATGCACAGGCTTTTGTGAGCCTGCTAAGTCAGAAGAGGCCGGGTATACTATTTCTCCTCAGGGCTAGCCTCTCAGCTACATTTTCCCAAACCCACAAAGCATCCCACTTTCCCAGTTTAAGTGAAGGCAATGCCCTTGCCTTTGTGCTTCAGCAGAAAACTGTTATTTTACAACTCTGCATTGTAGATAATCGATAGCAATGCAAAAGAAAAAAAGTTTTGCCTATAGAGATGCAAATTCTATTTTGTCTGGTAAAGATTCAACTGATTTTCCCTTTCCTCCTTGCAAGCAATCAGTTTTGCCTCCTTCGTACGCTCATTTATCATTCCTGATCTACACTGGGTATGTTCTTTGGATTTTCTTTTGAATCTGTTGTAACACCTGCCTGATTCCTTCAGTGATGACTGAGTTACATAAAATGTTTAGCATGTGTCCATTTTATATCTGAATGAGAACTGTGATCTTACCTTTTTAGGACATTTCTTGTTAACACACCAATGGCGAGTACTTTCTTTTTCTGCTCTTTGGCCGTCTGCTCATGGTGCTCTTTGCTTTGGTTGAACAATCAAGAAGTTTCCTCAGAAAAGAGCTCCCATCCTTGTTACCTTCCACCATGTGCATAATGTCAAGGGTTCTGGGAACAAGGTAGATAACCCAAAGGTTTTACACTTCTAACTAAGGCAAAAGAGATGTCAGAGTATTGGTTCCTAATCTCTCTACAAAAACAAGAACATACACTAAACTAAAATTAAATAAACTCATCAGATTTTCATTGGGCTCTCACTCAGTCACCTTACTTACTCTTTTCCTCACTATCAAATGATTAGTTATTGAGCAATGCAAATTCTCTGTGCAATGAAAATGGCAAAAACATGGGCAGCCCCGGTGGCTCAGTGGTTTAGCGCCTGCCTTTGGACCGGGGTGAGATCCTGGAGACCCGGGATCAAGTCCCACATCGGGTTCCCTGCATGGAGCCTGCTTCTCCCTCTGCCTGTGTCTCTGCCTCTCTCTCTCATGAATAAATAAATAAAATTAAAAAAAAAAACATATCATTCCAGGGAGTTGACTGGCTAGAGAGACAGACTATACAAATAAATGTAAGTTTTCAAATAAAATGCATGTATTGAACCAAAACTGCAACAAATTTTTCAATTCAAAAAACTTCCCTACTCAGAAAAGGGAGAGGCCAAGATGAGCTGGAGTCAAGGAATGGACAATGGTTATCCTCTGCTAAGTAACAAATCCAATTTCTCCCCCTACCCAACTTCGAAGCATAAGACAACCATGTTCATGGATCCCGTGGGTCAGGAATTTAGAAACAACCAGTGAAGATGGCTTGTCTCTCCTTCACAATGGAGCAGGAACTGAGCAGGAAAATTCAAAGGCTGGAGGTGATTCAAAGACTAGGAAGGGAATCATTGAGCCTTCATTCAGCAACCCCTGGCAGGTGACATGGGTGATCAGCTGGGACCACAGCTGGGGCTAACAGCCACAACACCCACACATAGCTTTTTCATGTAGCCTAGGATTCCTCACATTACTGTGACTGGGGTCCAAGAGGCAGGATTCTCAGAAAACCAGGAGGAAGCTCCATGGCCTTTTATGACAGGCCCTAGAACCCATGTTGTCTCTTTTGACACATTCTATTCAGGGCCAGCTTCCAGGATGTGACCCGCTCAGTCACCCAGGACCCCATGCTTAGAACAGCCCCATCCCTGGTTTAATACTCTGCCTTTACCATCTTGAAATTCCTAATATTATTTACACAAAGGGCTCCCCCTTTTTATTTTGCACTGGGCCCCACAAATTACATAGCCAGCCCTGAATCTCTTCATCCAGGTAATCACAAAGGCCTGTCCAGGCTTATGGGGGGGGGGGGGGGGCGTCATTAGATAGAGACTTTCTTTTTTTTTTTTTTAATATTTCATTTATTTATTCATGAGAGACACACACACAGAGAGAGGCAGAGACACAGGCAGAGGGAGAAGCAGGCTCCATGCAGGGAGCCTGACGTGGGACCTGATCTGGGGACTCCAGAATCACACCCTGGGCCGAAGGCAGGCGCCAAACCGCTGAGCCACCCAGGGATCCCCTAGATAGAGAATTTCTGTCTTGATGGAGCAGTGGCAAGGTTCTGGAAGAGTATGTGGGACTCGAGTTGTGACCTTTTTTAGAAACGGTAAATTTGCCATAAAAGTTTTGTGGAGAAGTTAAGGCACTATGTGGACTTTGGAAAGACTTTGCTCCACAGCCTCCCACAAAGATATATCCAGGTCCTCCTCGTTCCACAAAGCATCCAAGGAGAGTAAAAAAAGAATACTTGTCTGTCCATCCTTCCACTCAGCAAACCCTTACTGAGCACATAAGGGGGAACATTTACAGGTGACTCTTAGAGACCTCAGTAGGTCTCTAAGAGTGTTCAGAATGACAGGGTCTGTGAAGGCAGAAGAAAAAGCAAAGGGTGAATAACTGTTAAAAAGAGAGAGAGAGAGAGAGAGGAGAGAGAACTAGGGGCCCCCGGGTGGCTCAGCGGTTGAGAGTCTGCCTTTGGCTCAGGTGGTGGTCCCAGGGCCCTGGGATCAAGTCCCGCATCAGGATCCCCACAGGGAGCCTGCTTCTCCCTCTGCCTGTGTCTCTGCCCTTCTCTGTGTCTCTCACGAATAAATAAATAAAATCTTTAAAAAGAGAGAGAGAGAGAGGGAGGGAGAGAGAGAGAAAACCCAAATTGGAGTCATCTGCCCCCCTCCCTGGCCTCCAGTAACAGACCAATAAGAAGTGGATCAAGGTAAAGATACAAAACAAACCAAAACAAAACCAAGGGAAAGAAAAAGGTAAGGTGGTAAAGGCATGGTTTATTTGAAAAGAGGGTTCCAGGGCCCCAGCACTTTGCCACCTCATTAACCATTCCGCGTCTGCTTGTTCGCCAGGTCTCCTACACAGTCACACCTGTCCCAGGCTCAGAACAGGATGCTGCTGGAATAAACACTGGTGGGAGGCCCTAGGATTTGGCCCACAGTGCTTCTCTAAGATAATGTCGGGCAGGTAGGCCTGGACCACCCCCTCCTGGGGTTCCTCCTACCTCACTCAGCACTTCTTAATCCTTTTCCAGTTTAGCTCTAAGGGCTCCATTTCCCTGGGGCTCTGCCGGAGGCCTTCCTAGGCATTCTAGTTCCTCCCTCAAAAGGCCAGCACCTTTACAAGGGCAGAGTACCTCGCCCCACCCCGACCTGCTCCAGACTCCTTCATCCATCCCTTTGCCACTGGACGTCTACACCGGCATGAATCCTAGCCACATCGAATTTAGCACGTCCAAAATGAAACTCCCCACTTTCCCCCCTACCTTCTTCCCTCAGGCTTCCCATTTTGGTAAGCAGTTGCTGCCACCGCTCTCACTCCTCCACATACTTAAGTTCTTCCTCCAAACCACAACTGGGATCCACTCACTTCTCACCAGCAACTGAGTCACTATCTCCCCTCACTCAGTTGCTCTGGTAACTTCTTAATTTTATCTCTTGCTTCTAAGCTTGGCTCCTTATCATTCAGCCTCTACACAAAAGCCAGACTGGTCTTTTAAAACCGTAAATCAGGGACGCCTGGGTGGCTCAGTGGTTGTGTCTGCCTTTGGCACAGGTCTTCATCCTGGGGTCCTGGGATTGAGTCCTGCATGGGGCTGCCCCTGGGGAGCCTGCTTCTCCCTCTGCCTGTGTCTCTGTGTGTCTCACGAGTAAATAAAATCTTTAAAAAAATAAAAATACAGAAATAAAACCATAAATCAGGGGTACCTGTGTGGCTCAGTGCATTAAGTGTCTGACTCTTGATTTCTGCTTAGGTCACGATCTCGTGGTCATGAGATCGAGCAGCCTTCGAGCTCCATGCTGGGTGCGAAGCCTGCTTAAGATTGTCACTCTCGGGCAGCCCCGGTGGCTCCGCGGTTTGGCGCCGCCTTCAGCCCAGGGTGTGATCCTGGAGACCCTGGATCGAGTCCTGCGTCAGGCTCCCTGCATGGAGCCTGCTTCTGCCTCTCTCTCTCTCTCTCTCTGTCTCTTGTGAATAAATAAATAAAATCTTAAAGAAAAAAAAAAGATAGTCTCTCTCCCTCTCCCCTTCTCTAAAAAAAAAATAATAATTTTTTAAAAAGTGACTCAGAGCAAGTCACTCTCTTGCTCGAAATCCTTCAGTGTTTTCCCCTTACTTACTGAATGAGAATGTGGCCTCTTCACCGTGGAGACCCTATACTACCTGCCTGCTCTCACCTCTCAGCCTCATCCTATTCCCCACTCGCTCCCCTGGAACCTGGTTTCAGCTTCTCTTTCTGGAACATTCTCTCAGCCATCCCCACGGCTGCCTTCCGGGACTCACTCAACTCAAAGATCCCTTCTCAGATCTGCAGAAAGAAACCTGCCTTCCTCGTTAACTTCTAGACAGTCTCTGCCCTCAGTGCCCTCTCTTTTCCCGCACATGCTAAGAGGGAAGCTCCTTGCAGCCGCTAGAGGCCGCCACTGTGTCCCCAGGGCCTGCTGGGTGGGCGCTCGCGTATCCTGGTCTAAAGGATTAATTAACAGGCGGAGGTTCCGTACGCTTTCAAATATCCTTACTTGGCAAAAAAGGAAAAGCCGCGTGTTCTGCGTAGTCGTTTTGAAAGTCTGACACTGTTGTAGTAGATGAACTGGCCTCAAGGCCCCTGGACGACACAGTTAGAAGGACGGCGGGGCGGAGAGCGAGCTAGAGGAAGGAAGAGACGGCTGGGAGGCCGGGGGCAGAGGACCGAGCGACGGGGTGCACGGGCACGCTCCGGGGATGCCACCCACCTTTCGGGGTCACCGAGAGGATGCGCCAGGGAAGGTGTCGGCGCCCCTCGGCGCGGAGAAGCGAACCGGGGCCCCGCGCGCCCCCTGCCGGCCCGCACGCCCAGGTGAGCGCCTCCGAGCCCGCCGCGCCGCTGCACGCGCACGCCCAGGTGAGCGCCCCGGCCCGCCCCGCCCGCCCCGCTCGGGCCCGCCCCGCCCCGGCCCGGCCCGCCCCGGCCCGCCCCGCCCCAGCCCTGGCCACCTGCCCGGGAAACTTGCGGTGGGTTGTTGCCCTCGGGTCGCTCCGGGGCGCGGACGCGGGAGCGCGCCATGGGAGATACGCCGGGGGCTCGCGAGCCCCGGGCCCGGCCGAAAGAGCGGGACCCGGAGCGGCAGCCCCGCCCGGACCGAGACCGTCACCCCGAGCGCCAGCGGGACAGACCCGGGGACCGGCGCCGGGAGAGGATCGGGGCCGAGCGCGGGGACGGGCACCGCGGCAGGGGGAGGGACCGGGACGCTCGCCAGGACGGCGACGGCGACCGCCGAGCTGGGGAGAAGGCCCGCCGCGGCCGGGCGCGGGAAGCCCCCCGGAGGCCCGCCGGCCCCGCAGCCCCGCCCCCCTGGCCCGCGCCCCGGGAGACCCCGGAGCCGCCGCCCCAGAGGAGGGAGCGCTTGGGGCCCCGCGGCCCGGCAAGGTGAGGTGGGTGAGGGGCGCCCCGCGGCCTGGGCTGAGGCCCCCTGCGCTGCCCCGGCGCCCCCGGCCCGCGGCCTAGCGAGTCAGCGCCGCCCCTCCTTTTTGCACTTAGAGGTGGCCTGGAGGGAGGGAAGGCCTTTCGATGCCCCCGCTTCTCGATCCGAGCCCGGTTGACAAAGTAGAAACCACGGCTTGTAGCAGTGGCCGTGCGGGGCACCTGGTAAGGAGGAAGAGAACCTCAGGACGGGAAAGGGAGGGGTGGAAGGAGGTTAGGTAGGTGGGGTTAACCTGAGGCTCCTCCCTGACCTCCCCACACCCCACCCCGACGTGCCCTAGGACTGCCCGGGGGCTTCAGACCCTTGCCCTGTGCTCCAAAACCAGCCTCCCAAAGTCCTGCCAGGGCCTGATAAAGTCAACCCAATGAGGGGTTAATAATAACCAGGTGTACCCTCTTCTAGGGGGAGCTGGGAGAAACGACCTTAACCAAAGAACTAAATCTCCGTAAAACTCTCCACTGAAGGACAGAGATTCCCCAGCTTTGTCGGAGAAGTCTCTCTGGGCAGCCTCATTCAAACCCCAAGATTGTTTCAGATCCCACTCCTCTGAATGAACAAACTGCCATCTCTATCTTGTAGAGCACAGAACTCCCTTAGGGCCTTGCGAGGTGAATGCATCCGCTGTTCTGGAAGACTCGGTGAGCGTAGGGATGGAAGGGAAGAGAGGAGGCAGTCCTCGACTCCACACTCCCTTGGAAAGTCGGTCTTTTTTCCATCAAGCATTGCATCCAACTCCGCAGGTGTTACTGAATGCCCAGGTTATGTGCCAGGCCAGTAAGGAGACAGGTACTGGAGTGATGACTGCCTTCTGGCTTTTGACATCTGCCCTCTTCTTTAAGGAAGAGTCAGGCTCCTATCTGCTGTAGGGATTTGGAGGCTTAAGCTCAGTCTCTTTCCATGTTGTGTCCACACAGCGGGAAAGCTGTTATCCTGAGTTTATGTTACATTATCTAAAACCAACTAGCCAGACTTTGACAAAGGTTGTGCCCAGATACAGTCACAGGAACTACCTGTTGTTCATCCCTCACCGAAGCCACATTGCATTAGTAGCTCCAGAGCTACCTTTTGAATTTCCTTATAAACCAGGGTCCTAATCCCCCCAGCCCCAAGGTGAGTGAAGGGAATGCTTTTGCTTTTTTGGCTCATAGCCAGTTCAAACCAGTTGCTGGTTTGAAACCAAAGGACAATTTATCTCCACCTTTCTTCTACACAATAAGCTTTTATTTAATGAGCAGGATGAAGGGGCTAGGGCTCCATTACTTAATGGGTGAGATCTACTGACAGGGTCCACACTCTGGTAGGAGGCTGACAGGTAAACGTGCCACTGCAGGGGAAACAGATTTGGAGAGAACAGATCCCCTGCCTGAGATCTGGAAGATTTACTGGAGGATATTGACTTCAAAGCTGAGCTCTGGAAAAGGAGAGGAAATGAAAGGAGTTCCAAGCAGAGAAAGAGCTTCAGTGACCTAGAGCATGGGAGTGTAGGTCATCTTTTGGGGGGGGGCGGGTAGCAGTTCTCTATGACTGGATCTGTGAATGTCAAGTTGTGAGTGAAGAGAGATGAGCCAGGGCCTCCTGTGCTGTGCTAAAAGTTTGGACTTTATCCAAGGCTACGAGAGTTTAAGGATTTCAAATCCAAGAGATCCGTAATGAGAATACTGGAAGGATCCTTGGAGCCCAGCAGATAGAATGCAGCCCCCACCACTGCATCCCAGACAAAGCTCAGGGTCTGCTCAGGGTATGCTGGACAAAGAGGGGGAAGGAAGGAAAGTGCCAGCTCCAGCAGAGGAAGAGGGAGAGAGGGGAAGACATCCAAAGGTGTCTGTGTTGCCCATATGCCTGGAGAGTTATTGTGGATTCAGACCTTTCCAAAGTAACAAGAGAAGGAAGAGAATGTCAGCCTGGGCATCAGAGCCTTGTGAACATAAACTAGCTTTATTTTTTTTATTTATTTATTTATTTATTTATTTATTTATTTATTTATTTATCTATTTATTTATTTATTTTCATAAACTAGCTTTAAAGAAGGCCTGGTCCATGCCGAACCGAAAAGTTAGGCTCACAAAGGTGGGTCCCTGGTTACCTGGTTAGATAGCTCCTGCAGGCGGACAACCCAGCATCCAATCAGTGCTCAGAATTATAAGCACAGTAGCTTAGCAGTGTTGGGCCCCGTGTTTAGATGCCCTCTGGGGCCACTAAACCAGAGAATTCTCTGGAATACGAAATGCTGCGGCAAATTTTGTTTCTGTTCTGCACATTTCTTTATTTTTTTAAAAGATTTTATTTATTTATTCATGATAGAGAGAGAGAGAGAGAGAGAGAGGCAGAAACACAGGCAGAGGGAGAAGCAGGCTCCATGCCGGGAGCCCGGCGCGGAACTGGATCCAGGGACCCCAGGATCGTGCCCTGGGCCCAAGGCAGGCGCCAAACCACTGAGCCACCCAGGGATCCCTGCACGTTTCTTTAATGTCTGGGCGCAGCATGAAATGTTCAGTGTTCCAATACTGAACAAGCTATTGAATTTGCAACCCGTAATGGCTGTGTGTGTTTTTGGTTATAGTGAACCCACTTCAGGGAGATACCTGCCCTCGAACCCCAGGTCTGGACTAGAGGAAGTGGAATATTACCAGTCAGAGGCTGAAGGACTCCTGGAATGCCATAAATGCAGATACCTGTGTACTGGGAGAGGTGAGCCATTTGGGAGGCATTTTGACGTTTTACTGTTTGCTGATGGTTCTGGAAAGAGTCTGAGCTGGTGAAACAAAAATTCAAGCAGACTTCACTTTTGGGTTCTAACATTTTTAAGATTTTTTTTTTTTTTTAAAATTCATGAGAGACACAGAGAGAGAGAGAGAGAGAGAGGCAGAGACACAGGCAGAGGGAGAAGCAGGCTCCATTCAGAGAGCCCGATGCAGGACTCGATCCCGGGACCCCAGGATCATGCCCCGAGCCGAAGGCAGGCACTAAACTGTTCAGCCACCCAGGGATCCCCCTCATTTTTATTTCTAAAACAACAGGAGGTTCTCATTAAAAAAAAAAAAAAAAAAAAAAAAAGATAGAAATATCTGAAAGGTACAGCTAGATTTCCAGTGCTTCTTTTCAAATGTGCCCTGGGGGCTGAGGGCTCAGGGTCTGGTGAGGCAAGGAGCCATGCGAAGGCTTTAGATTCAGGTGGAACTGCAGGTAGAACCAGCTTTGAGCTGCCAGCTGTGGGAGGGCTGAGTTAGAGCCCTCTAACCTGGAGGGGCAGCCTGGTAGCAGTTCATGCCACAGATGTCTTAAAATTTGTTGCCTGAGACCCATAGTAAGAAATATATTTTACGTTAAGACCAAGTTCATACACATACGCACGTAAAATGGTACTTTAACATTATTATATGCCAAGTATATGGGTAATTTCTACCCTGTTTCATTGAGAACAAACAAAAACAAAAAACCAGTTATTAGAATGTGCACAGTTTGCAAAAACACATACATAATATCATGTGTTAATTCCAAACATGGTACCCTGAGTTCCCATCCAAGCACAAGTCCTGGCCTTGCCAGCAAAGAAGAAAATCTGGTTTGCCAGGGTGAGCCCTTGTGGCTCACATGACTTGGTGAGAAATTTTTCTAGGCTGCATATGACTAAGGGGGAAAACCTCTCAGCCTAAGGGAGAGAAATCAAGGAACTTGTACCTGTAAATCTATTGTAGGATGATTCCAATGGTGCACATAATTATGGGATTTTGTGGACCTTCCGTTAAAGAGCTCTAGGCAATCCAGATACCAGAATCTGCACTCTAATTTATACTTATTGGTACAACTTAATTGCTTCTAATTTGCTCAATAATTCCTGAAGCTCAGAGAGGTATAGTAAGATAACCAAAGCCACACAGCTATTTAGAACAGCTGGAATTGAAACTTAGAGCCTAATTCTAAAGCCTGAAACAGTTTACTTGCTTGACCTTTTTTTTTTCTTGATGATAAAAATAATAGGAATAAGCCAGAGGCCGGTTAACAGATTTCTCAGTAGAAATATGTTTTCCTCTGTGTTTATTTTACCAAGAAGCGAGGGAGGCACTTGAGACTCCTGACTAAAACACACTTTGATTTAGCTTTGACTGCTTCTGGCTATTTGGCTTTGGGCCTACAGGTTGTTTCTGAGTCAAGATCGTGAAAGGCTGGTTTAGCAGTCAGAAGCTAACCATTGAAGGCTTACAGAGGACTCTGGATGTTCAGAGACCCACATCAGGACACAATACTTGGTGTTGTGTTGAGAGAAACAGTCACTGAACACCAGGAACTTGTCTCCAGCAGGAAATGCATGCCTGGGTAAAGGTCACCCAAAGATTTTCAGCCCTCTTAGAGCAGATCTTTTGTGACTCTTTTTTCCTTATCGGTGAAATCATGTCCTCTTCCAACAAACTGGTGGAAGCAGGAGGCAGCCTATGGCCCTCCCTGACTTCCTAGGGAGACCCTGAAGTTTGGGCAGTGAGCCATACTTTTGGAAGTTCAGTGTAATAGGACACTGGTACTTATGAGCAAGTCTCCTCAGATACTAAAATCTTTAGGGGTTGAGGCTAATGATCAGATTAAAAGTATGTACAAAAAAAAAAAAAAAGTATGTACAACTGTCCGTGTGTGCATATCAGATCCGCAAGGGATCCTGTGCGTGTACAAGTTGTGCTCATTTATTATTTGGAGGGATGGGTGAGGAGTTGCAGGTTCCTTGGGAAGAAGGTGCATTTCCTGCTCCCCTCCTTGGCTCCCTGATTTGGTTGGAACAGTTTCTTTTTCACCTTTGTTCTTTCCTTTTCCCTTTCGACTGGTAGTGTTCAAACCATGATGTTTGCGTTCAGATTGTGGCCTGAATTGCACATCTCCCCCAGCCCTGCTTATTCTTTCCTAGTTTTATTAAAGTTAAAACAGGAACAAGGGGTTGTAGCAGCTCTGCCTTCGCCACACTGTATTAAAAAATATATATATTTGTCCCCATACAACAAGACGTTGGGAAAACTCTATCCTTTATCTTGGAATTATTCAAATTCATTGTGGTGTTACTATACTTCCTTTAAAGATATGAAGTATATTTATATTTGCTGAGATAGAAATGTTCATACTATATTCTTTTTTTAATCACTTAGTTTTTTTTTTTTTTAAGATTTTATTAATTTATTTGACAGAGAGCACAAGCAGTGGGAGCAGCAGGCCAAGGAAGAAAGAAAAGTAGGCTCCCCCGCTGAGCAGGGAACCCAACGCGGCCCACGTCCCCGCTCTGTACTTCTACTTCCAGCGCCTCTCAGGATCATAACCTGAGCCAAAGGCACGTCACTTAACTGACTGAGCCACCTAGGTGCCCCCATACTATATTCCTTAGTGAAAAAATAGATTATATAATAGTAGATAGGGTAGGACCATATTCTTCACCTACAAGCAAATAACAGCAAAAATTATGCATATATGACAGAAGTCCAGAAGAAAAAATAAAGGTCACAGCAGTTATATTTTTAATTGGTTGGATTTTAGGTAATTATTACATTATATACTTTTGTCTGTATTTTTTTTTACAATCAGTATATATATCACTTTTATAATTACAGAAAACAATAATGCTCTCTGCATTTTGGGGAAAAATCGAAGAGTTTATAGACAATACTTGAGAGCATATCATTCCGATTGGAGAATGTGTAGATGTAGCACAGCTTCATATGTAGACCAACTGGACAGAGGCACAAAATCTGGTTTTCTAAACATCAGGCAGCTGCTAACAGTCTACTCCAAGTCAGCTGACCTCCTAGAACTGTTCGGAGCATATACAATTTCCAGCTCAGAAGCACCCAGCTTTATAGAGTCCTGAGAAAAGCCACACACACAAGAGTATGTAACTGTATGATTCCATTTACATGAAATTCTAGAAAGGCTAACCTAATTCCTAATGGCAGAAAGCAGATCAGTGATTGTCCGAGCAGGAGGGTAAGGGACTGACCACAAAAAGTCTCTTGGGAACTTTCTGGACAGAAGAGCATGTTCTGTATCTTGACTCATTGTGTGGCTGGTATATTTGTCAAAACTCAAGCTGCACACGTAATGGTTCTTTTGTTCCATAGCAGTTATATCTCGAAGTTGCTTTTAAGGAAAGCAGCCAGCTTTGGTGCAAAAGCTGCAGCACTGTCCTCATCCAAGACAAAGAAGCCGAGGGTCCCCAAGAGAATCTAGCCCTGTGAAAGCATCACAGCCCAGATTTGCTCTTTGGGGAAACTAAAAGAAAACAAGTTAAATTTTAAGCAGACCTACTTAGTTGAAATCTAAGAACAATGAAACCAATTTCATTTAATTCAGGAAGCCCTGTGTGTTTAATTAACTTAATCTTTCCTGTTTCTGATGTATGTCAACCATGGTTAACAATTTGTTGTCCCTTCCATGCTTTTTTCCAACTTCACTGTATACTTTAAGCTCTGTGTCATTTCCTTCAAACTTGGAGAAGTTTCCTCTTTCAAACCGAAGAAAGCCACAAAAGAGGAGGTCACCCTTTCTTAAGTCTTTTTGGCAGGGAAGGCCTGGGGTGAGGATGCGCCTGCCTTCCATGTAGGGTGCCTTTCTTTCTGGGTGGTAACTGGCCGATCCCTCCCACCGCCTCCCTGGCCCGCAGCAGGGCAGGCGCTCTTTTGAGGGTCACTCTTCTTAGCCCAGAGTCCCCGCGACATCCTTTCCAGAGCCTGCGGGGAGGGTTCCCCGCTGCATCTCAGGCCTCCCGGGGCGGAATAGAGGGCCTGCGAGCTCCCGCGGGGAAGCTGAGCAACCCGGCCGCGTCTCCGGGGACCCAGGGGACCCCTGAAAGTGGTAACGCGCCCTTCTTTTGCAGCCTGCTGCCAGATGCTGGAGGCGCTCCTGAACTTGTTGGTCCTGGCCTGCAGCTCTGTGTCTTACGGCTCCACAGGGGGCTACACGGGCCTCCCCAGCCTGGGGGGCATTTACTACTACCAGTTCGGAGGGGCTTACAGTGGCTTCGACGGCGCGGCCGGGGAGAGAGCGCAGCAGCTGGACGTCCAGTTCTACCAGCTGAAGCTGCCCACCGTCACCACGGCCATGGCCTGCGGCGGGGCCCTCATGGCCTTCTGCTGCCTCCTCGTGCTCCTGGGCGTGCTGCGGGTGCCGTGGCACTGCCCCCCGTGGCTGGTGGCCGAAGGCCTGCTGGACGTGCTCATTGCCGCGGCCCACGTCCCCGCTCTGTACTTCTACTTCCAGCGCCTCTCGGCCGCCTACGCCTCCCCCGTGTGTAAAGAGAGGGAGGCTCTGTACCAAAGCAAAGGCTACAGCGGCTTCAGCTGCAGTCTCCACGGCGGGGACATAGGGGCTGGAATCTTTGCTGCCCTGAGCGCTGGGGTCTTTGCCGTGGGGGCCGTGCTGGCCATCAGGGGTTACCGAAAAGTCAGGAAGCTGAAGGAGAAGCCTGCAGAGATGTTGGAGTTTTAGGCTTTTTAGACCGTCCTGCCCCGTGGGAGTGGTGGAAGTTACTCTCAGGGAGTGCTTTGTGGCGGGACTTGCCAACACGTGCAGTGACGGGCCAATCTGGCATCCTGGGTGAAGCTCTGGGTTACACGGGGCAGGATTCTCTGATGGAGCAGGCCCTGGTTCTAGAGCCCTCTGTTGGTGAGCGATGAAGCAAAATGATTGAAACAAAGCAAAACCAGAGGTCAAGGCCCACAAGGAAAAGGCGTGGGCTGCAGCAAAAGGCCCCTGTGATGAACTCGAGGGAGAGAACCAAGTGGATCTGAAGAACTTTATCTTCAAAGTCCATGAAAAGCCATATACCCAGGAGACAACATTCCAACTTGAACTTTTCTAAACACAGCTGTGTGAAGCAGGTGAGCTCCAGAGTTTTTCCACACTGAGGCCTCCGATCCTTCACCTCCTTACTGCTCTGGATGCAGGGTGTAGGGAGGCTGGGAGACTCTGCCTGTAAGTTGGAGGTAGGCGTGGGCCAAGCAAAGAGGAATCAGATTAATTCACTGGGTTGCAAAAAGCTATGCTAACAAGCCCCTCACAGTGGCTTTGAAAACTCAGTGTTTTAAAAAAAAAAAAAAAAAAAAAAAAAAAAAAAAAGAAAGAAAACTCAGTGTTTTGTACCTCTTGTAAATGTACCGTTGTATGAAGAATTAAACCCGACATCTGGAATTCAGGATCCATCCATTATAAAAGAATGAAAAATCTGTTCCAACAGAAGAATGCTACTTTTGGCCAGACAACTTCACGGGTCCTTATTGCATGTTAAATTATGACTTCTGGAACATTACAATATATTCTTGGTACAAGTGAATATGTTCTTTGCTTTACATGAATCTTCTCTTTACTTCTCTTTACTAACACTCTACGCTTAAATACAGGCAACTTGTCACATTTAAAACGTGAATTCCATTTCGGTCTAGAGAATGAAATAAATGCTTGTATATGATTAGGCAATTTTTTAAAGAATCCTTAAGAAAGTGTGAAGAGTATTTGTTTCCAAAGAGAAGGAGATTTTATTTTTCATTTTAGCATAGCTTGACTGCATGTTTCTGTTTTATTTTATTTTTTATTTTTTTATTTTTTTAAATATTTTATTTATTTATTCATGAGAGACACACAGAGAGAGGCAGAGACATAGGCAGAGAGAGAAGCAGGCTCCCTGTGGGGATCCTGACATGGGACTCGATCCCGGGATTCCAGGATTATGCCCTGGGCTAAAGGCAGGTGCTCAACTGCTGAGCCACCCTGGCATCCCTATTTATCTATTTATTTTAATATTTTATTTCTTTATTCATGAGAGACACAGAGAGAGAGGCAGAGACATAGCCAGAGAGAGAAGCAGGCTCCCTCTGGGGAGCCCAGGTTGTGGGACTCCATCCCAGGACTCCCTGATCACGTCCTGAGCCAAAGGCAGATGCTCAACCACTGAGCCTCCCGGGTGCACCTCAGTGTTATTTTAGATAAATAAGAATATTGATTTATTCCCCTCTTTTTTCTTTTCTTTTTTTTTTTTAAAGATTCTTTTTTATTCATTTATGATAGTCACAGAGAGAGAGAGAGAGGCAGAGACACAGGCAGAGGGCGAAGCAGGCCCAATGCACCGGGAGCCCGACGCGGGACCCGATCCCGGGTCTCCAGGATCGCGCCCTGGGCCAAAGGCAGGCGCCAAACCGCTGCGCCACCCAGGGATCCCTCCCCTCTTTTTTCATATTTACAAAGGCAGAAGTACATGTATAAGCAGAGTATTACATGATCAGCCACAGAACCAGCCTCACCCAGAAAGATCCCATTTATAACAAAAATCTCATGTCTGCTCATATCTGTTCTGGCCTCCACTTCCCTCTATAGAGCCCTCTGCTCCCTTTCTGGACACTTGTCCCATCCCACCATCGAGGTAAACTGCCAGCGCTAGCAGTCACCCTTGTTCTCTTCTGAGAGCTGTGAATCTTTCCGCATTAACAGCAAGGGCGGAAATACGTGAGCCTGTTTGAGGTTAGTCGCGAAGCCAGGTACTGTGCTGATCTTTAGTGGCCGTATTCCTTCCGCAGACCCAAGAGCACTGGACCCGGCGACAGACCATTAATCCTCTCAACTGTTGTAGCTAGTGGGGTAGTTGACAACATCTAGGTTTATTTCATTTCAGCCTAGTGGATACATGCATGGATCATGACTCTACTGTTTTGGCAAAATCTGTCCCAGAAGGAAGACCAACGTTCAGCTTTCCCCATCTTGTAGTAGGACAGTATTCCCATCTCCCTTTGAGGGTGAGACGTTAACATGTTTGCAGAAGGAAAACCTAGGCAGGGACGCCTGGGGTGGCTCAGGGGTTGAGCGTCTGCTTTTGGCTCAGGTGGTGATCCCAGGGTCCTGGGATCAAGTCCCACATCAGGCTCCATGCAGGATCCATCAGGCTCCATCTCCCTCTGCCTGTGTCTCTGCCTCGCTCTCCGTGTCTCATGAATAAATAAATAAAATCTTAAAAAACAAAAAACAAACAACAACAACAACAAAAAAACACAACCAAACCAAAAAACCCAAAGTAGAGAAAGATATTGGATGTAGGGGTTAACTACTCCCTCTGAATTTGAGTGATGTTTGGGCCAAGTCGTTGGCTCTGCTATGGGGAACAAGTGGCCTGTCACACTGCCTGGGTAGAGAGTGGGCACTTCTGATGTTATTTTCTGATTTAGCTTAGAGGAATGTAGCTCCTCAACTGTCAGGGCCTTTGGCTGCTGTGTCCCGTGGACCTCCTAGGAATTTGTGTGGGCCCAGCAGGAGTTAGAATCAGCAACCCCAGGAGCTGGTGCCCCTAAGTACGTTAGAGAGCTGGATTTAGCTGCCCAGTTTTTAAATGTTGAGGTACTCCCTAGGGTATTAGGCTTCCTGATTTCTGGGAAACCACACTCCTCATTTGTCCCATTTCTTAAATCTCCCCCTAAGCCCCTTCCATTGTACAAAGGTTACAGAGTAGCATCACCATCCACTTGCATTAATGTTTTATGATTTTCCAAGTATTTGCATGTACTTGCTTTCATTGGGGCCGCACCCCAGCCCCTCGGGATAAGACAGGCAGCCACTACCTTCATTCGCCAGGTGAAGTGTGTAGACCCCTCGAGTCCGTGACGGAGGCAAGATCACAGGCAGTGAACTGTTGGGGACGTGAACCTGGTGTTCCCCCTCTAGGGTCATATGCTTTTCTTTTCTCATCTCTGAATCCTGGAGAATGACAGGAGACAGGAGACATTCTAACAGAAGTATACCTAAGCCAAGGCCAGGGCCTCTGTCAGTGATGAATGAAAGCTGACCTTGGACAAGAAGATATTCAATCTCCATTCACCTGTTGGTTCCTTAAACTCATCAGAAACCCCCAAGTGAACAGCCCCCATGCCCATCAGTTGCATAGACTGGTCCATCCACATAGTGGCATTAGAGCCCACGTAACGAAGTCTGTGGTCACTGTAGGAGCTGATCTGAAAACATCTCCAGGAACAGTAAATGAACAAGACTCGGAGCAGTGCCTGTGGTATGCCTCCTGGTGAAAAACGCAGGGAAGGGGAGATGAAATGCAGATTTGAGTGTGCTTTTATTTGCATAAAGGAACACTGGAAAGTTACTTTAGGAAGTAATGAAAGCAGGTGGGGGCAGAGAACAGGATGGACAGGGACAGGAATGATTTTTCTCAGTTCATTCCTTTTTTATGTCATTTTTTTTAGTTTTTAAAAACTTGAAAATTTGAAATAATTTTAGATTCACAAAATGTTACAAAACTAGCACAGAAATCTTGAGTATCCTCCACCCAGTTTTTCCACAGAGCTCACAGCTTGCATAACTATGGTACGGTACCACCAGCAGGGCATTGACCATCCATAGAGCTTTAGGTTTCACCAGTTTTACATGCATTCATGTCATCACCATGATCAGCTGTCCCATCGTCAGGCATGGCTAGGGCTCCCCCCTTATAGTCACCTGCAACCCCTCCCCGCTTAGCCCCATTCACCGACAACCATGGATCTGTGCTCTATCTCCATAATTTTGTCATTTTGAGACTGTTACATAAATGGAATCATACAGCATATAACCTTTGAGACCGGCTTTTTTTCTGCTCATGACAATTCCCTTGAGATCCTTCCCTTTTACAGCAGAGTAGAGTTTTCCATGGTACGACTATACCTGTTTAACCACTCGCCTACTGAAGGACATGTGGGTTTCTGATTACTAGGCTATTACAAATAAAGCCACTGTGGGCTTTCATGTACATAGTTTTGTGTAGACTTTTTTTTGTTTGTTTCTTTAGGATAAATACCCCAGGAGTCCAGTTGCAGGGTCACAGGGTAAGCTTATGTTCAGGTTTTGAAGAAACTGACAAAGTTTTTTTCACAGTGTCATTTTGTTTTTCAAACATGAATATTAAAAATAAAAAACTGGGGTTCCTGGGGCACCTGGATGGCAGTGGTTGAGCATCTGCCTTTGGCTCAGGTTGTGATCCCGGGTCCTGGGATCGAGTCCCATATCGGCCTCCCCTGGGAGCCTGTTTCTCCCTTTGCCTACATTTCTGCCTCTCTCCCTGTACCTCTCATGAATAAATAAAATCTTAAAAAAAAAAACCCACAAACAAACAAAAAACCCTGGAGTGCCTGGCTGGCTTGGTTGGAAGGGTATACAACTCTTGATTTCAGGGTTGTGAGTTCAAGCCCTACACTGGGCATGGAGCCTACTTGATGTCAGTGTTAAATCCCGCATCTCTCTCCTCCTAGGTGTGGTACAGATAGTGGAGGTGATACTGAATGGGATGGTTCTCATGTGTGTCGTGGCCTCCTACTTTGTCCTTGCTGGATTCAGCGCCAGCTTCACCAGTGGTGGCGGCTTTGGAAACAACTACTACTCCCCATTTGAGGGCACGGAGCTGGAGCAGGTTCGGCAGCTGGACCAGCAGTATACGGTCCTCCGGGCACCTCTGATTTATGGTGGTGTGGCTGTGTCTCTGGGGCTGGGTGTCCTCACTATGGGTGTTTTACTCCAAGGAGCCAAAAGCCTAACCAAACTGTGGGGGAAGTGGCTCCTCCTGGAGGCCGCCTTCAGCCTCCTGGCGGCTCTAAGCTACGGCGCAGGCATTGGCATTTACCTCCACGTAGCCTTGCAGATCAATTCCACCGACACTTGCAGAGCACGAGCGAGGCTCTATGCCCGCAAGGGTCTCACCTGGATGAATTGCGAGCTGGCAGGCACGGACGGAGCAGCAGCCACCTTTGCCTGTCTCCTGGTGATCATGTATGGGGCCAGCGTGGTGCTGGCGCTGCGGAGCCACCGGGAGCAGCAGCGCCGCAAGGAGGGCCAGGCGCAGCCCCGAGAGTACCATGACGGCCCGGAGTACCTGTGGTCAGGAACACTCTGAGACCTTCTGCAGCCCAACTGGCAACCCATCTCCCTTGTTTCTCTCCAAAAGATGTGACCCTTACAATGACACATTAGACAACCGTGGCTTCCGCATCCTTGAGTTTCCGTACGTTCCCTTCGGTCCCAGCACGAAGCTAGATGATCACGGCAGTCTTCTATCAAAAAGTCTTTGTTGGCTGAGACCTTGGAAAAAATACGTCCACCTCTGCAGCAAAGAGCAACATCAGAAGCCTGGGGCCGCCCCATGGTGTGGCTCCCCTATGGGATGGTAAGATGATAATGACACAGAACTAAGGGGTCGGGCGTTCGGAAAGGGAGGCTGCACGTCAGGGGTAGGCAGGCCCCACTGCAGAAATAGCGGGCCTGTCCTAACTACTCAGAGTCACCCAAAGAAACATGCCATTGCTCCCTGGTGTTTGGTCCCAGGGGAATGATTTTAAATCGGTTGTATGACTGACTTCTGAGTAATTACATTCTGACACTCCTAGAAGGAAACTGGCCTGACTGCCTGGCTGCCAGGGAGCCTTCCTCCCTTAGAGACGGGGGCGATGCTTGGAGGCGATGCTTGTCCCATGCATGTTCTCCCTCCCGGGCTCCTGCATCAGGGCAGAGAGAAAATGCGGTTTTGCCAGCATTCCAGGTTCCTTTTTTGTTGCAAGTCATTCATTTGGATTTCACACTCCAAAAATATGTTTTAATGTCCTTAAATGAGGCTTTCAGAGAGTGAGAAAATTCATGAACTTCTTAAATGCATTAGTTCAGTTGATTTCAAAATAAGAACAGTTAATTTTACTAGACTAGAAGGACGTATCGGAGGCTTCCTCATTTTTGCCTGCCCTCTAGAGTAGGCAGGGTGTGATCTCTCATGACCCTGGATTGTTTTTGTAATATAACAGATCATTAATGCTGAATAATAAAGTTCTTCAATGATTTTAATCTCAAGTTTTATAGCTGTTCGTAGACTTTTACAACTGGTCTCAGATCTTCAGTTCACGTCTGACGCACCTCAAAATTCAGATTATCATAAAGTTTTCCCCTAATTGCCCTCTTGCTTTTCGATACCTCATCCTTTTTTATTAAAACAGTAATATCACTGTTTTACTTTCATATTGTAAATGAGGTTAAACTATTAATAAACTCAAATATTTAGTACATCTCCAAAAACAGTATTTCCACAATGCAATTTTGACAATTTCAGATTTTCTAAATATAGTAAGAAACTAGCAAACATAAGCTCTTTCAACATATACCAAAATGGCTGCTAAAAGAAAATTAAGTCATTGTCATCCCCTACCCCCTAACTGCTCTCCCCTCTGGAACATATTACCTCTCCTCACCTCTCACATCCTTTCAAAAGCTATTGCTTAGAGAACATATCCAAGCCGAAAGATCAAAG
This sequence comes from Canis lupus dingo, assembly GCF_003254725.2. Lineage (NCBI taxonomy): Eukaryota > Metazoa > Chordata > Mammalia > Carnivora > Canidae > Canis > Canis lupus. The sequence goes on from NC_064247.1 coordinate 77,580,470, forward strand.
CTAAACGTCATGCAGAAATGGGAAAATATCTAATTCTACTTCTATAAAAAGTAAAGCTTGGAGGAAAATAATCAACTGAAAATCTACATTATTAGGTTAACATACAAATGTGCCACAGAAAGTTGCTTCTGCTGTCACCCTCAACCTTGAGGCAGTGGCCAGCGTCCCAGTTTTTACCGAGTGGTAGACAAGGAAGTTTAACAGCAGCAAAACCCAAACAACCCATTCCTCACACACCCCCAGAACAGAGTATCTTCCTCTCCACCCTCCCAACTATTTTCCATCTGGCATTATTCCCTGAGACATGTCCCTGAGAGCTTTACCTACGTCTGGGTCTTCAGCTTGATAAAATGTGGACTCTGGCCTATCCAAACCCCAAGACTACGCCCAGAGCAGCTATGCTACTGCTCCAGAGAGTCTCCTCCTGAGGGATCAGAGTCCACCCATCACCATAATCATAACCTTCCACCTGTGGAGTTTCAAGTCCAAGGCTTAAGCAAACTTCATCTTATTTACTATCACTTGTCTGATACACAAGTCAGGATTTATTGTTCACTTGTTACACATGAGGAGATGAAGGTTCGAGAAGGTTAAGCGGCTTACCTAATAGCTGGCATTTTATTGGCTGCTCACTGTATGCCAGGCCCAGTACTGGGCTGAGGCAGCATTTGCACCATCTCATTCATACTCACAACTGATGGGAGAGATGGTATTATATCCATTTAGCAGTTGAGGAAAACTGAGTCTTAGGCTATTTAAGTTCCCTGAAGTCAATAAAGTCAAATCTTTTCTTTTTTTTAAGGGAGGGAGGGTAGGGCAGAGGGAGGAGGAGAGAATCTGAAGCAGGTTATATGCCTAGCTTGGAGCCTGATGCAGGGCTTGATCTCAGGACCCTGAGATCATGACCTGAACTGAAATCAAGAGTTGGGACGCTTAACTGACTGAGTCACCCTGGGGCTCTAGTCAATCTCTTAGGCAGTAGAAACAAAACTTATCCATAATATTCAGAACATGTTCTGAGACTTATGTACTCTAAGTGGTTTTTGGTGAACCAGGGAGTATCACGTGAGGTAGAGAACACACTCAGAGGATCTGACTGCCATCCTGGTGTAGAGGGGAGTCTCAAAGTCCTGAGGCACCAAAGCATATAGATGGTGACTCTGAGCCCAGCACATTTAAGGTGCTCACAAACAGCTAATGTACCAAGGTTTTAATATGTTCGTTCTGCTAGATAAGGGAGAAGCCTAACCTTATCTTGCTTGGAAACCCAGAGATTATAGGAGACAACCTGCAGGGAAGGGAGGGAGTGGGAGATAATTTAGAGGCTTAGCTGGATTTTAAGTATTTTGTGAGTCAAAATGCATCCCAACATCTGAAGTTCTGACACCAAACCTTTACATTAGGACAAACACGACGGGTAGATTATCCAACTGGCTCCTCTGTGTCATCATCTGCTCTAATTTAGGAGCTGTAAATTACTTACGATAGAATTTCCTTTAGTCAGCTAACAACCTGCGTGCAAATAAGGGCCGTTTCCTGTCTTTGAGATTTCTTTAAACATATAAGTCAAGTCAAAATGTTTCTTAACATGAAAAAATCTTTATTGCTATTTCAGCTTAAGAGGTGATCAAAAATATTTATTCTTGCTGTAACTCATAGCTTCATAGAGTGTCATGGAATGTGGTTTCATTTATTATCTTCCTCTAAAGCAAGAAGAAAAAGGGCAAAAAAAAAAAAAAATAAATCCTAAAGGTGCTTTTGGTTAAGAAACTAATTCTGTATACAAGGTTAGAGAAAATTACAGTTTCATGCCAAAATAAAGTATTTATAAAATAACAGGTATTCCATTTTAAAACAAAGCCATGAAAAAGATATTCCATTTTATTTAATTTATTATTATTGTTATTTTTTACAAACAATAGATTTGCTGCAACATGCTCTGGCTCATATTATTGAATTAAAAAATTTAACACATTTCAAAAATATCAAAAATACACTATAATGAGTCTTAGGACTACAATACAACAATGATTGCACAAAACCGTAAGATATGGACTCACTGTCTGGATGATATCCACTGGCAACAGTGAGAAAAACTCTATAGCATCTGGGAGAATTGCGTGAAATTGAGAATACAAGGAGCTTATGTGTGATTGGTCACGAAATGAAAGGAACAGCGGGGTTTACTGTAGCTGCTTTTCTCAATCTAGGAAGTGCTTACCCGACTAGGGGGCAAAAGTCACTAACTAGAGAGAAAGATGAGCTTGCCTCCAGGACTGGGGGAGTCTGAAAAGGCCCCGCCCAGAGGGAAGTAAAAAGTGACGCGACACAATTCTCTAGTGATGCTGCAGGCATCACCGAATGGCTTGGAGACTAATTATTTAATAATTGGTACATTTATCGATAACAGCCAAATGCTCCCTTATGGAGGTCTCTTTGTTAGTAATTATTGAGTAGATAGAGAAGGTGAGCCTGTGGCTTCCAAGTACCTGCTTTTGCTGAAGGTCTACAAGGGAAGAGCAACGTTTGATAGTCAGTAGATAAACCAAACCTAACTGGCTCCATCTCCTGGAAAATAGCACTCACGACAAACAACTATAATAGCACCCAATGATTACCAAGCTGCTTGTGTTGGCTCTTCCATATGCCAAGAAAATGAATTCATCAACTTATTGCACACATACACTCTACAGTAGTAGTACAAACACTCTCGTTTGTAGTAGGAGCGCCAATTCAATAACTCTACGGTAGACTCCTAATGACATAGTGGCACTCAAGTTTTCAAACATACTTCCAATCCATTTGGATAAAAATAAGAATACCATGGCTGCCAAGACTCATGTATTTTTCTTTCTTCCATGGGACTCCCAAACTGCTCCCAGAAGGAGCCTCTTTCACAAATTCTCTTAAAAGTTCTCTACGAAACGGGAGGTACTCACAGAGACCTGAGAATCCTGCAGAGGCCAGACTCTCTGGGCCAGAGATCAATGGAACTCTGCCCACCTGGGGAACACAGCCTCTGGGTAAAGTCCTGGGAAGCAGATTACATTCACCTGGAGACAGATTCCTGGATTTCACCACCTGACAACCTAATCAGACCACACAACTGTAAATGACCTTATAGGTCAAGAGTTCTGTATGATATTTTTGGTAACGGACTATGGCCTTTTTACCCTGTATCTTAATACAGAGTAATTATAGAGGGAAATGAATGAAAGGAAGTTAGAGAACAGAGTGGTTAGTTTGGTACAGCTTCTATGAAAGGTTTTCAATGCAACCTAGTGTTTCTTGAAAATAAATCTACCACGTAAAAGAACATATGGAATTTTAGAGTTCTTCTGATGAAAGGTAAATACATTTACTTTTGGTAAAGTCATTTCAGAACTGGGTTTCATGTCCAATAAGTAGGGTGGGAAACAAAGACAAGAAAAGTGTTCACAGAGAGAAAGGACGATTTTAAAGAAACTATACTATGAAAGCGGTACATTCCCAAAGTAACTTCTGCAGACAGCACCAGTGTTCGGTAACTCAGAGATTCTGCTGTCTGGGTAGCAAGACGTTTCACATCACCCGTCACTATTAATTATCTTGGGCTTTTTATTCATTTTCATTTCTCTTTCATTTTTTCCTCCCATTTCCCCATATAAAAATAGGGCAGCAACACACGATTTGTTCCCCTTTTTCTAACGGCACCTAAACCTTGTATGAACCATTATATCCCCCACTTCAAATCAAGACCAGAGTTCTAAAACTTTTTAGTAGTTGACCAGTAGTTTGACATAGGGAAGTCAAGAATTTTCCTGACAATATAGGACTCAAAGTCAGACAGCTGCTGGAGTGGTATGGAACCCCCCAAGAGTGTACCACACATGCCATGCGTGCCTGTGTGCGAGCACGGAGCCTCTGAAATGAGGATACATAATCATTTGTGGACAGGTCATCTGGTTTCCTACTATTGCTTTAACAAAAACTTCAAAAACCCCTCAAAGATATAAATAGATGGACAGATCTATATATATCTCAACCCTATCTTTAACATTTTGTTTCTCAGAAAGCAAATTAATGGTTCCACACTAATTTTCTTTTTAATTGTGAAAGTATTCTAAAAATTCAAAGCACATTCCCCACTGGGTAAAATCAAGCAATGTCAAAATTTTATAGGAATAAGTAGGATTCGTTTCCTCAGTAAATCTTCTAAATGGAAAAGGCAACAGAACAGAAATAAGGAAGGAACTGCATTTTGCTAGGGTCATGTGGAATGTGCAAACAATACAGTAAACCAGGTTTTCTGTAAGCTTAGGATTTTCTCAATTAAGTCTTTCTTCTATTAGTAATTGAGCCCAGTACTCTGAAACCATGTGATGTGGATAAGCAGTTTCCAGAAGAGTACCCTGGTTCAGCGTTAAAGACAAACTCAACTCCTCTCTGACACTTTAGAAAACCATCCCTCTGCTCTGGACTAAGAGAAGGGACGTGTCTAACCCACAAGCTCTGTCCATCCATCTGCTCTCATTCACCTGAGTCTGTGCAGAATCCCCTGCTACGCTCAAGGCTGCTTGGATGCGAGTAGCATCCGCCATGGTCCTACACCTGAGGAGGATGGCTGCCAACCCCATCACCCGTCATGGGAAGAGGCCAGTCCCCAGATACTTCTCTGGTGATCTGCTGGGCAATTCCTCGCAATTGTCACATTTGCCAAGGAGTTAATTCTCTTTTTCTGATGGGGGTTGGGGGAAGCAGTCTTAGTCTTCTCTCCTTCCCCATCTTCATCCTCAAAGATCCCACCCCTTCAAGATTCTCAGGAGCTTTCCCAGTCTGACCTCCAACAGTTCAAAGATTTCCCAGGGCCCTTCCTAGTACCCTCACAGAATGCTCCAACACCTGATGATCATTCTGTCTACAAAGGTGCCGGGCTGCCTTTAAGAAGATTGGCTCGAGTGCAGATTCAAAAATAAAAAGTTCACAGTCAATGAAAAGTGCTCTCATTACATTACATACATAAATTATCTGTTTGATTGGTTCTACATTTCCAATAAACATCATTTCGAAAGGCTGTATTCTCGTAGAGAAGAATGAAAAGCCATGTGACTAGTCACATCACATCCCATCAGTTAGGTTGAGATATAAGGTGATTTCTCTGTCACAGAGATCCATCAGCAGCAATTAGTAAAGAGAATCAGTCTTCAGTTATTTCCTCCACAGAAAGAGTCCCTTTCCTGCCCAGGCAGGCAAATTCTCAAATTATCCTAGGAGAGAAAGGGTTAATGGCAGGTGGTAGGACTGATACAGAACATCTGCTTTCTTCCCAGTAACTCTGGGAATTCCAACGCAGGTTACACATGAAACTTAACACTGATGGTGTTTACTAGCTTATCCGGAGCAAGACCTTGACAGCTCTCACCATGTTGGCTCCAAGTTCTACACCCCCCCCCCCCCCCCCAGCTATGGTTTAGAAATGCAGAGGCAAAGTGCCTCTGGAAGGATCCCTACCCCAACACTACACAGCCTTCCCTAATGCTACAGCTCCTAGGGGAGGATTACAGTGCTGTGTCAAACTCCTCCGGGAGCTCGGTCCGATCTTCTTCGTTGGGCTCAGGCTCAGGCCTGCTTTCCTGGTGTTGTTTCATTTGCTCTTTCACTTCCTCTTCCAGGTCACGAGGTACGACAAACTGATCCTCTGGCTCCAGCTGAGTTGGGGCAGCGAAGTAGCCAGTTTTCTTCTTGGGTGCTTCTGTGGCCACTTCAATGAGGTTCAGGCTATCTTCTAGGGGCACAATAGAGCCATTTGAGAGTTTCTTTCCATAGAGACAGGAAGTGGAGGGGGACTTCTGCAACTCCATCCTGTCCTTGCTCACTGGCAGAAGTATGCCACTATTCACACTGTTCTGTCTTCGGATCCCAAAAAATGATCCTCTAGCATGTTCCTCAGGACATGGGGTTGGAGAATTCTCTGTAAGAGTGGGGGAGTTCTCGAGATCCCTGCCCCTACAGCAGTGGATATCTACTTCTACTTCTACTTTGCTGCCATTTGTTATGACACCTTCAACAGGCTGGTCGTCATCACTGTCCAGGCCATTGTCAGACTGGTTACTTGAGAAAGTTGCACAAGAAGGCTGGCGCTGAAAAACCCCCGAGGTGGGTGTTGGATGGAGGCTACAGCGCCTCTCTGGCCTTGGAAGCAAGCCAGCATCCAGCCCGACAGTGTTGTGTTCATCAGAAGCCGTGGACCCCACCTCGCTGCTCACCTCTGAAGTGGACATCTCGCTGCCGAACTCAGAGGCAATGCCACTACTAGAGGAAGGAGTGGTTGGCTTCGGTGGGTCCTTGATGATGGTGGTGGAAGCAAAGCCCACAGGACCTGGGAGGGTGAGCCCATTCATTTCACACGTGCACCCTTCCTCACCAATGTTCAAATAAACCACCATCGCCCCCACATTGTCCTGACAACCATAGCTCTGGGCTAATGTGCACAGCTTCTTGGCAGCAGCTAAGGGGTCTTGCACATGGCGTACTGCGTTGACAGCTTCTGTATATGACAAGTGTTCCCACAATGCTTTGTTTCCCAGAATCAGCAATTCATCTTGAATGGTAAGTGGAGTGGCACATATGTGAGGTTTAGGGAGGATCCAAGGGTAGAGGTATGTACAGCCCAGCATCCGGGTACAGCAGGTTACCCCATTCACTTTGTTGTCCTAGAGAGAAGCAGAATACAAATTCTGAGACACAAGCAACAATGTCATTTTTTTTTTTAATCTTTCTAGATGACAGTGCCTAGGGCTCTACAGTAAAAGAAAACAGACTTGTTATATGGTTTCCCCTCAGTTCTCTGTAATTTAAGTGGACTTACAAAAATGAATGTACAGAATTCTTAAAGGACAAGATATCATGTGGTTAGTAAACCAAAGAGTTCACAGGACCTAAGTTAAAAAAATTACGTGGCTAAAAGTTTAGCACCTCCATCTCACATGAAGTACAGGCCTCAGCGTGTCCTTAAATATAGAAACATTTGTTAGAAAAACAATAAGCGGAACTATCATTAATTCTCCATCACCAGTATTCTCACAGAGGCCAAAACTCAGGTGGGTCACCAAAAATCATCTCTCATTGGGGCACTCTGGTGGCTCAGTTCATTAAGCAGTTGCTCAGGTCATGATCCCAGGGTCCTGGGATTGAGCCCCACGTAGGGCTCCCTGCTCAGCAGGGGTTTGCTTCTCCCTCTGATCCTCACCCCTGCTTGTGTGGGTCTATCTCTCTCTTTCTCGTTCTCTCAAAAATAAATAAAATCTTAAATTATTTCTCATTAAAGGCACAGTTGGGACAGAAAATAGCTAAGAGAATCTTCACTTTTTAAAAGATTTTATTTATTCATGAGAGACACAGAGAGAGAGAGGCAGAGACACAGGCAGAAGGAGAAGCAGGCTCCATGCAGGGAGCCCGACGTGATACTCTATCCCGAGTCTCCAGGATCATGCCCAGGGCCAAAGGCGGCGCTAAACCACTGAGCCACCCAGGCTGCCCTAAGAGAATCTTCATAACTTTAGCATAAATAAAACATCTCCAAAGCTATTTAGCCTAGAAAAGTAAAGTCTGAAATCCATAGCATAATATAGCTAATCTGTAAGGATTGTCCCAGGAATGAATAGCAGATCAAGTCACAACGGATATAATTCTAAACTTAGAGGAAAAGGAGTAATACTGGTCACAGGTTGGGAATGGTCATCTGCCAAATACTTTGTACTGATTTCTTTTCAAGATAAAATCATACAAAACCTCTAAAGCCATCAATATTTGTTTCAGAGTTGTGGTCATTCTCTGGGTGAAAATCTTAGCTCTCTCATTTACCAGAATTTGTCACAACTCTAAATTTTATTTTCCTCATCTGTAAAATGGAAATAAAAGGACTTCCTTCATGAGGATTATTGTGAAAAATAGATAAAATAATAGGAGTCAAGTGCTTAGCAAACAATAAATGCCTGTGGTTAAACTGATATTTATAAAAATAAATCCTGCTTGCCTACGACACCCCAAGAAAAACTAAAACATTATCTAAATTCTGGAAAAACAAATTAATCAAACAAAAACTTATCTTTTATCTTGCATTTGTTTTGACTGAAAGACTTTCCTGAGACTACTGCCCCAGCATTCCAGAATCTTCTTTGTATCAACCCACATTGTAACGGTACTTTTTTTTGGTTTTGTTTTCTTTGGGTGGAATCTATTCTGGGTATCCTTACACAGGATTCTGAAAGAACAGACAGCCCAAATATGGACCCACACAAATATGGTCCACTGACCTTTGCCAAAGGAGCAAAGGCAGTTCAATGGAGAAAGGGCTGTCTGGTTAATGAATGCTGCTGGAACAGCTGAATAGCCACACGCAAAAAGGGAAAAGGAATCTAGACACTGAGCTTACATCTTTCACAGAAATTAATTAAAAATAGACCACAGACCTAAATTAAAACATGAAACTTCTAGAGGATAACACAGAAGAAAATCTAGGTGACCTTGGGTTTGGCAATGAGTATGTAAACACCAAAAGCATGAACCCGTGAAAGAAAAAAAAATTTGGTAAATGGGACTTCGTTCAAAGTACAAACTTCTGGGGATCCCTGGGTGGTTCAGCGGTTTAGTGCCTACCTTTGGCCCAGGGCATGATCTGGAGTCCTGGGATTGAGTCCCGGGATCAAGTCCTACATCGGGCTCCCCACACAGAGCCTGCTTCTCCCTCTCTGCCTTTGTCTCTGCCTCTCTCTGTCTTGTGAATAAATAAATCTTTAAAAAATAAAAATGAGGGATCCCTGGGTGGCGCAGCGGTTTGGCGCCTGCCTTTGGCCCAGGGCGCGATCCTGAAGACCCAGGATCGAATCCCACGTCGGGCTCCCGGTGCGTGGAGCCTGCTTCTCCCTCTGCCTGTGTCTCTGCCTCTCTCTCTCTCTCTGATGACTATCATAAAATAAATAAAAAAAATTAAAATAAAATAAAATAAAATAAAATAAAATAAAATAAAAATGAAAACTTCTTGGGGTACCTGCGTGGCTCAGTCAATAGAGCATCTGACTCTTGATCTCAGGGTCATGACTTCAAGCTCCACATTGGGCATGGAGCCTACTAAAATAAAATTTTTTTAATTAAAAAAAAAATTCATACTAAGAACTTCTGCTTTGCAGACAACACTGTTAAAAGGGTGAAAAGACAGACACAGAGTGGCAGAATGTGTGTACAAAACACTTATCTGATAAGGACTTGTATCCAAAATACACAAAGAACTCTTAAAACTCAACAACAAAGAAACAATTAAAAATGGGCAAAGTATCTGAGCAGAATTCTGCTTTGCAGTAAACAATGTTTTTTGATTTTTTTTTGTTTTTTTAAAATTTTATTTATTTATTCATGAGAGACACAGAGAAAGACATAGGCAGAGGGAGAAGCAGGCTCCATGCAGGGAACCCGATGCGGGACTTGATCCCGGGACTCCAGGATCACGCCCTGGGCCAAAGGCAGGCGCCAAAACCACCGAGCCATCCAGGGATCCCCTGCAGTAAACAATGTTAAATGCAATTGTTTAAAGTCTCTTTGAAAGCAAAAATGTAGTGCTAATTTTACTAAAAAGGAGACAAGCTATAAATTACTAGAGATACTGATGCTTCATTATTAAAAAACAAAAAAAAACCCTAAAAGCCACCAAAGCATACTAAGCCATACATAATATAAACGGTTAAAATATTTAAAAACTTTTCATTTCAGAACAGGATGTCAAATTGTAGAATTTTTTCTTTTTCTGGTTAGAATAACAAAACAGAGGAGTTGGAAATTAACCAAGGGAGACATTTACGTTCATTTTACATGCCAGCTATACATCTGAAGGGTCCTAAATTAGGATTTTTAGTTTCTAACTTGCCTTTTCTTTTTGTTAGTCATTACCTACTTGTTAGATTTTCTTCTAGTACTATTATCTGGATTGGATACAATTTACAAGGCTTGATAGGAAGAAAATGAACCTTCACTGCCTGTACACAGAACAGCATTCACTAGATTTGGGAAGCAGAAGTAACTAGTGGGAGCAAGATTCACCTCTGTTATGATGGCTTTCTGGTCCTTCACCCTTTGAGCCTCCTCCAGGTCCTGTTCTAGGCTGAAGACTTTTGAGAGTGGCACTGGTTTCCCACTGCGGCATAGGACTGCCTGGCATGTGCCAACGTTGGCTACAGTCAAGCTAAAACTACTCGCTGGGTCGGCAGTGTCAGGGCGGATATAACAAAGGAGAGCAGAGGAGCCCAGCTTCTGGCCAGCCATTCCCAATTTCCTGTTTAGAAAAAAAAAGAAAACAAAGACATGGTAGCCAGAGTTTTAGAAGTAGCAGTCCTTCATGCCCATGATTTCCTTGTTTCTCTGCCACAGGACTATGAGCCAGGCTCACCCATATTCACCTGAAGGCTGCCTCTTACTACAGGAGATGATGGTGAAGAGTTTTGCCTTCCACACTTAGCTGACCGAGAAAAGACATTTTACAAAAAGATTGAGGGTAGGGGAGACAGTGAAGACACATCTTTCTCTACCTCTCCTGGGTGTGTCTGCTCATGGACTGCAGTGACCTCATTCAGTCATTTTTCAGCTTCAGCACATCAGAGTCACCTGGAGGGCTCATTCAGAGTTTTTGACTCAGGGGTAAGGGGCTAGTCCAGTAATCTGCACTTCTAACAAGTCCCTATTGATGCTGAGGATGCTGCTCCTAGAATAACACTTAGAGAACCACTCACTTAGGCTGTAATTTTCTCAAAAGAGGGACCACACTCTTCCCTATCTATCTCCATACACATGGCATCCATCCCCTAGCACACAGCATACAATGCTAAGCACAGAGCACATACTATGAGTAAGAGCTGGTTGCAAATTCCAGCTCTCCCATTTGCTCACTGCAGATCCACAGTGAGATATTTCTCTGAGAAACTTTTCTAATAAAATACCCACTTCTTTGGCTTGTTTGGAAAATTAAAGATATGGTATGAGAAAGACAGATTCACTTCTGCCCAGCTCTTGGGGGTGCTTCATAAACTGAGTTTTCTTTCCCAAACTCTTTATTTTGCCAAGCTCCTAGCTCAATTCTATTACTGAAAAATAGCATCCTTTCCCCACATCTTCACTTTGTTGTTATAATGAGAGATAAGACCAGCTTGGGCTCCAGGCTATTCCATCCTGACCTCGACCTCTCATTTGCACGTGTCCTTCATGCAGCCCACCTGATGTACATGACGCTCCATTAGCTACTAAGAGGTTTTCAATAGTTTGGTTATATATAGTTTTTGCCCTTAAGTGGTTGAGAAGATTAATTGGTAAATCCCCAATACTATGTATTCTAAACACATGAATCTGATCAGTGCTTAACCTTTTGAAGGTCACTGCTTTTTGTGACGAATCTCACAAATGTGTATACCATCTTCCTTCCCCTAAATGTAAAAATGCACTTATACATACACAACTTTCTACACATGATTTCTGGGTTCTCCAGATCCTCAGCAGCCTCTGGGTTCAACAGGGAAAAGAGATGGCTTCATAGGCTCTCTAAAGGACCAAAGTCCCCAGGTGCTTCGGTGGCTCAGTTGGTAAAGTATCTGCCTTCAGCTCAGACTGTGAGCTCAGGGTCCTGGTATGGAGGCCCAAGTTTTTGGGCTCCCTGCTCAGTGCGGGGGTTGTTTCTCCCTCAGCCTCTGTACCTCCTCCCACTCATGCACGTGAGCTCTCTCTCAAATAAATAAAAATCTTAAAGGACCAAAGTCCCCACATTCCTCCATGCTGATATAGAGACCAGTCATAGCAGAAGGAGCAAGATCTCACCTTGATCCTGTACCTATAAATTTATACCCCGACCTTCTGACTTAGCAAGATTTATTTTCCGAAAGTAGAACTGAGTTAGGGATTATTCAACCCACCTGCTTACCTGTGAGATACCAAGAAGGTGTTAGCCATGAAAACTGTGTCATTTGTTGACTGCTGGACTTCTTCCAAAAGCACGTCTGCCATGGTACACTGGAGGAGGCGAGGGAGCTCCTCGTTTCGGTCCCCATCAAACATGCCATATACAGCTCCTACCCCCTCTGCACAGTTATCCACGGCTAGGGCAGATACACATAGCCTAGAACACAAATATGAGAGAAACAAACATCAAAGAAAGTTATGGTAAAAGGATTATTCTCCAGGGAGTCTTCTTTGAAAAGTATTAATCGAGGGTGGAAAGAACAGTAGTAAATTCTAATCTACACATGAAAAAAGTATTAGGGGGGGATCCCTGGGTGGCGCAGCGGTTTGGCGCCTGCCTTTGGCCCGGGGCGCGATCCTGGAGACCCGGGATCGAATCCCACATCGGGCTCCCTGTGCATGGAGCCTGCTTCTGCCTCTGCCTCTGCCTCTGCCTCTGCCTCTGTCTCTGCCTCTCTCTCTCTCTCTCTCTCTCTCTGTATGACTATCATAAATAAATAAAAAAAAAAAAAAAAAAAAAGAAAAAAGTATTAGGTAATTAAGTAGCACATGAGAGAGCTGATGTCATAAGACCTGGGGGATTTCAGCCAAGAACAGTAGGTAGGAGCTGTGCAATGCTGCCAAAGGCTGGAAAGATTCAATGCTTTCCCTTAGTGACTAAGGACTAGTACAGTCAACGCACTTCAGCCAAAGAGCCCCAGGGGCACAACTATGGTGTGCCCACAACTACGGTGGAACAAGCTGGGTTTATTATGCCTTGCAGTAAGAGAGAATGCATACCATGGGATTCTGAGGTGAACAGGTAAGAGTGTGGAAAGGATCCGCATTACAGGATTTGGGTTTTGGCTAGGTCATTTTGGGGAAAGTCTACTGAAGTGCACCAAGATTAGATGCTGTCAGAAAGTGGAGCCATTCTATGGTTGGGTATCTCAGTAAATCTTATCTACAGGGAAAGAAGATTAGCCTGTGGATAAAGCTGTAACTGGTCAAGAATGTAGCAGTCACCATTTTAGCCATGAGAGGCAGTGTTTGGTATTCTGTGGTCTGTGCATTCCCATCTTGTTTTTGACTCACTCCATCATGGTCTGAGGGATTTTCTCCGATGCTGGCATTCAATGATGTGTTTATGTCCCACAGAACATGATGGCCTAGCTTGTAGCATCAGATCAGATGTTAGGTGCTGCCTTGTAAATTTCTCTCCATGGCCAAGATACTCACTTATTTCTCTGCCCTGCCATCTCAGCCAGTCCATGGCTCCAGAAGGTTGATGTAACAGTAGAATCAGTGGTTGGTAGAGGTTTCTGATCAATTTTCAAGGTTGTGATATGGCTGTGAGAAGTGCAGAAAGGGAAGATTAGACCGCATATGCTTCTGTGTTTCACAAAAACTATCCCAACAGGAACATGCGTTTATATAAAATCACCTGTTGACAGACCAAGGTTCATTTCCAGAGAGACTAAAGGAAAGTAGTGTGTTGATCCACCAGCCAAGGAGGAGGAGAAAGAAAAGGGGTAGGAGGAAGAAATAGGGCCAAATATTTTGACAACTGATACTATTAATCTCAATGTAAAACCAAGCACATCCAAAGATTTCAAAGTCTTAATCAATTGTCTACTTAAATATTCTGATACAATGAAGGCTTGGTACAATGAGTGAACCTGCATCATCTCTGAGATGATGTAATGTAATGTGATCTATGACACCTAAAATGTCTATGTAAAAATATTCAGTGTGTGGCTGAGCAGTACCCATGATGCGGAGTTCTGATATAAATGGACTATCTACTAGATAGAATATCTATCCAGAACTGAATTAAATAAAAGAACTGAGGGGCTCTATGGCCTAATTCATTCTATTCCTTAAACAGACTTTTACAAGATCCATACATGGCAGGTGGAACTAACAGCACATATAGACTCAATTTCAAAATTTTTCCTACCTAAATGTGTCCAATGTCTTGTGTTCCAAAACCAGATTTGTATTTCCAGTCAGGTCAAGGTCTTGTAAAGTGGCAGGCAGTGCCTCCGGAATCAGGATTTCTGTCAAGTCATTGCAACTTAGGTCTACAAACTGGGAGGAAAATGGGGAAATCAAAAGTAAATACATCACAACGACTGAATTCTTAACTCCCTAATAGTCCCCTACAATATCCTCAAAGGAAAGAGTATCTTCCCAGGAATCAATTAAATCTGTTGTGATCCCAAACTGCCACCTTATTTTTTTCTGTGAGAAGAGAAATACTTGTCATTTCCCCAGGAGGACCCCATTCCATCACACAGAAGTACCTGGATCTGGGGCAACTGCAGTATTTCTGGGAAGATGCTGATGTTGTTGGAGTGTGCCACAAGGGTATGAAGCCTTTTGCAGTTGGCTATGGTCGTGGGAATGGTTTTAAGCTTGTTGCCACTTAGGTTCAGTTCCTCCAATTGCTCCAATTTATTTAGTTTGCTGAAAAAAAAAAAAACAACACAGAGCATACCACACTCAAGATGAGCAGCTGCCAAGCCAATTTTACAGCAGCCACAAACAGAGTACAGTGGTGAGCTGGTCCACTGCCAGAGGGCTGGTCAAAATGAAACAGCCAGACACTGGCAGGGGGAATGGCTCCCCAAAGGGAATGCTCTCCTTGGGTCTCAGTCTAATCTGTCTCTCACTGGGTTTCAAGGACGGAAGCTTCCCTTGCTTCTCTTACAGCTGTTGGATCTTGTGAGTATGAACATCTTCCTGTTATTTGACTTACAAGAAGAGACTAAATCAGTGCTGGCCTATGGTTACATTATTATAGTACTTGCTTGGGCACTAACTGGCTGAAAGATACTGCAGGATTTATTGTCAGTGGGCATCAACCTCCTCAGCTGTAAAATAGACAAAGTGTACTAAATCATCAATAAAATTCCTTTCAGGGATCCCTGGGTGGTGCAGCGGTTTAGCGCCTGCCTTTGGCCCAGGGCGGTATCCTGGAGACCCGGGATCGAATCCCACATCGGGCTCCTGGTGCATGGAGCCTGCTTCTCCCTCTGCCTCTGTCTCTGCCTCTCTCTCTCTCTCTGTGTGCCTATCATAAATAAATAAAAATTAAAAAAAAAAAAAAAAGATTCCTTTCAGTGTTAAATTTCTGTAGTTCTCTATTTATAAACATAATTCATCTTAAGTAAATATTTCATGAGTGCTTACTATGCATAACAGCGATGTGCAAGTGACTGTGATATAAATGAGTCGCATTGTTCTGTGGGACTAAGCAAAGCTTTCTACACAGAAAGCAAAGTATCTTCAGACAGCCTAACATCTTTATCTATATAATTACAAATTGTTCTGGCTTATTTATAATTTATTAATTAAAAATTATAATAATAAACTTCTATAAAATGGAAAGTTTGGAAAATAAAGAAAATAAATAAATCAACAATACCACCAATCTGAAATTACTATTACTTCTTTTGCTAAATAAAATGCATATTCAGAATTTTCATGTCTATGTTTTACATAAAACTTATATCCTGCCCTTTCCATGTATAGTTTCTATTGCTAGAAAATTCATAATTTTTAATTACTTAGTTTAGTCAATTAAAACTGTTTTTTCCTATTACAAAAGTAATGCATATTCATTGAAAAAAACCTAAAAAGTAGAGATGAACAGAAAAAAGTCCTTTATTCCTACTACCAGAGATGATCTCTCATAACAGTCTGGGGAAGGTATTCTTGACCTTTTTAATGCAATAAAAAATTATATTTTTTAAATTAAAAAAATGGTATATATGTTGTTTAATAACTTGCCTTAAAAAAAAAAAAAAAACACCTAACAGTACATTTTATAAGTGGTCTCCTGTCCAAATCTCATGCTTTTCTATTATCCTACTCCTTGCTTGGATCTAACCCATAAACAGAAACACAGGATCCCTATCTCAGCCAGCCTCTTACTGAGCACCCAGGACTATACCGGATTCCGAAAGCAGTCCAAAAGAAACAGAAGATTTGGACTGTGCCTGTGTAATTAAACACTGTTCAGGTGATGACTTGACAGTGGGTTTATTATTCACTATAAAACAAGCATTTTCTTTAACATACTGTTGCTAAATTCCATTTAGTTTTATTATCTGTATTCAGAGTACTGTAATTTTGTGTAACCTCCTATTAATTTTTATCTTTACTTCTAACCTATTTTCATAATCTTTGATGTTTTAAAGTTTTGTATCAGTCTGCTTTTAATGCTTCCAGTAAGAATGTCATCAGATTAGGAGGAATTCATCAGCTCCAGGGCATTCCATCTGTGATCTCCCAAAAGCTTCATAAAACCAATGATTTGTCACTGTCTGTTGTTTCCCCTTTACAGGAACATATCTGAGGCCAATGGAATTTATCTGATAGGATTTCAAGAGATCTGATCACATGCTGAAATTAAGATTCTACCTACACATTAAAAGCCACCGTTCAAATTCTTTGAAGGAAGCAATCCAGTTTATCCTGCTTGTTTTCTATATAAGGTCCAAATACCTCATTTCATAAACATTAACAAAATTATCATCTTTATAAATTTTTCTAAGTTTATCACATTTCTAAGAAGATCTGTAAAATAAAATTAGAATCAAAATATAGTTTTGTTTTCAAATTATATCAAACATATAGTTTCAAATTATAGCAATCATAATATAATTTTATATGACATGTATAATTTCATTCAAATTATGTCAAATATCATTTCCCTATAGTCTTCATTTTCTAAAACATCACTTTTAATGACTACTTTCATGGTTTAGATGGATTCTTCTGACATTAAATTTTCCAAAAAAATTTTTTTAATCAAATGTATTTTGGAAGATACTTATTTCTCCACTGACACTGTTTAAAACTTTGACAGTATTAAATTTCTCTCTTATGTTTTCTTATAGGTATAGTGTAACTACTAGTAGTTAACTACTATTCACCTCTTTCTCCAGGAAGGCCAACCCCAGCCCTAGGCCCTGTGCAGTGCAGCTAGCTACCCTTGTATCTTTAACATTCTGCATTTATTACACTGCACTGTAATTGCCTGTGACTTGTCTATTTCCCCAATTTGACTGTACCTTATTTGAGGACAGAGACTGCTAACCTAACCACCACTGTTTTTCCAGTACTTGACATACAGTAGGTGTTCAAAAACATATATATAATGAATAAATTAATGGACTCAACAGTATATCATAAAACAGTGTTGACAAGGGAAAAGAAAAAATTGTTTTCAAAATGCATTTCTTAAGCTTGTAGTTTTCTAGGCTGAAAATTCTCAGACTATTATTAAATCATTGTAACAAAGAATTAAATGCATTTTAGCTACCATTTCTCTGGTTACTGATAATCAACTGGGTATAGATTTTCTTCATTCAACTAGTGGAATCATAGCACCACCAAGCTGCTCAACATAAAGCAAGAGGATCCAGAAAGAGAACTGTAATGGAGACTGGCAAATGCAGATTTCATGCTGTGTATCCGAAATGACCAGTGTCTGCATTTGCTTACCTTGCAGGAAAGGTCTGTAGCTGGTTGTTCGCAAGATGCAAGATTCGCAGGTGCGGGTGCCCCACCAGAACGGGCACACACTGGTCTGTCAGAAGGTTGTTGGTCAGATAGAGCAGCTGCAGAGCACTCAGACTCTCCTCTCCAGCACTAGCAGATGGCAAAGATTCCAGACTGTTTGCAGATGCATTCAAGTATCTGAGACTGACAGAACACATACACAAATCACCATTTCCTTTACGGTTGTTACCATCATACTATCTCAGTACAGGACACTGCCATTTCATACTCCCAAACTTATGACAAGTAATTTCCTCCAGGATTTTTTCTCTAATTGATTCTATCCACCCAACCAAAGTTCCTTTATTCAACTCATGCAATTGAAGCAGAGAGGAAAGAATTCAGGCTTGTTTGTGTTCCCAGGCTTTTGTAGTGGTCTGATTCTAAGCTAGTGTCCTCTTTTACTGTCTACTGTGCACAGAATTGTTGAATGTCATGTTCACTAATATCTCACTTGTGAAGGCACCTTTCAGAAAAGTTTTTGTCTAACTTTAGCAGGATCATATTTATTTAGCCAATCCACTTATAGTCTGCAGACAATAGCATATAGGCTGTTGGCAACTATTTACTATTACAGACATTGTGATGAACAACTTTGTGTCCTTATCTAATTATTCCTTTAGGTTATATTCCCAGATGCAGAATTTGTAGGGTCAAAAGTACATTTATCTTTAAGATTTGTATATATAAATATTATCAAACTGAATCCCAGAAAGGCTATTCCAAGTTATACCTTCCACAAGCATAATATAAGAATGTTTGCTCAATCTTCTGTCAAAGCTAAGTATCATACTTAATACTTCATTTTAATCTCTGCCAATCTAACAGGTAAAATATGGTATGATTTAAAAATTTTGCATAGCATGGTGTTTGGTATATGTGAATATGCTCAATAAAAGATAGCTATTATTATTAACCTTGTGTGCTCTTAAGTCTTCTTAATATTATGTGATTCACATCCCTCATTAGCTTTTTAGCTGTTGAGGGTACTATTTACGTGTGTGTGTGTGTGTGTGTGTGTGTGTGTGTGTCCCAAAAGTGTTCTGGGCAGTTAGTATTAGATTAGTTTCATTGATAGTTTGCTACAGCTACTAAGTAGCTTCCTTACTAAAAATTATAAGGTTATAAACTAATTTTATTCAGGCTATCATTAGAAATAAATGCAGTGAAAAATAAAGAACTACACCTGGCTGGTTCAGTCTGTGGTGTGTGTGACTCTTGATTCTGGGGCTGTGGGTTCAAGCCCCATGTTAGGTGTAGAAATTGCTTAAAAATAAAAACTTAAAACACACACACACACACACACACACACAAAAGGATGCCTGGGTGACTCAGTCTTGATATTGGGGTTGTGGGTTCAATCCTCACATTGGGTGTGGAGATTCCTTAAAATAGTATGTAAAAAAAAAAAAAAAATGAAAGAAAGAAAAGTAAAAAGAGAGTGTCTGGGTGGTTCAGATAATTAAGCATCTAATTCTTCATTTCAGCTCAGGTCAGTATCTCAGGGTTGTGAGATAAAGTCCATGCTGGGCATGGAGCCTGCTTAAGATTCTCTCCCTCTGCCCCTAACCCCCCTCTCAAAATTAAAAAGGGGGGGGGGCCTAAAGGCAGTGTTATACATTACTAACAAATACTTGTTAGTTACCAAGTTAAATGTTACTGCATTAAGATCCCGTATAAACTTTCCAAAAAGAAAATTTCCCTCAAATATTTTCTAAAATTTCCAAAGATTCTACTTTTAGGAAAATCCAACCAAGTATATTATACATTAAGAGATACATAAGCTGCCAAAGAACATGCCAGACACCTGTGAGCTACATGCTTTTTGTATATATCCTGTAGTCTTATGTTAAATTACTACTGCTTATCTCTGTTTTCTCCATTTTTAAACTGAAGATAATATTACCTTCTCCCTATTGCAGAAGACTATAATTAAAACTAGTTTTCACTTAATGGTGACATATGCATGAGATAAATCTGGTTATAGGAAGTAATAGGAAGACACACTATCTATTGGTTAATTCACAATGAGAACACAAACACCTTTGGAACAATGTTTCCTTTAAATGCTCAGTTTTCAAACCAGGTAGTAAAAAAACACTGCACATTAAGAATGTAACTTGATGATAGCTTGGTAAACAAAGCAAGAAGCAAAAATAAATTAACTTTAGTGATACGTCTGTCCTCTTTCCCCAAATGCAAAAGCTAAAAATCGCCCAAGAAAGCTTTATCAGAATGCTGTAATTATTTTTTACGAGGCCATGAATGTATTCATTTTTGGAGATGAAAGCCTGTTTGAAATTTCCCAACCTGCTCGAAAACTGTCTATAACATTAAAACTTAAGTATTTGATGGTTATTGCAACTTTTGAGTCAAAGACTATTGCCTCATCCAACAGTGTCATCTTTTATTTCCTATAAATTACTCATATAAGTCAGTCTCCACCCACACACAGTTGGACCAAGAGGCAAACAATGTGAATATAGTTCCAAAGATCACTCCAATGACCAGTCAGTATAGTTGGTTGCACCAATGATTCTCTCCTCTAAATAAACTTGGTGGCACTTACTTTAAGGCCTTGGAGAAGAGAGTATCTGGCAGCCTGGTGAGTAAGTTATGCTGAATATCCAACACTTCCAGAGGGATGTGCTCCACCAGCATGGGCAGGCTCTGCAGCTGGTTGTGTGCCACTGTCAGCTTCCTAAGACTCAAGCTACTAAGGATTCTAAGGGAAACAGTACAAAGAAATAAATGAAAAACTTACTTAAATCATTCTTTCTGAGTCTGTCCTTGGCCACCTCCCTGAAATGAGTAAACTAACAGCAGCATATTCTAGACAGTCTAATCACTGGCAAGCACCTGGGCCAACAGAGCGGCCATGACCATATGCTTATCCACCACCCACCAGGAAGAAGTCATTATAAGGTCATTTTGGGAAAAGGTGACTTTAAAGCAAACAATACAGAAGAGATCTAAACCAAAATGCCATTTCTAGAATAAACTGATTTATTTTTAAGTCTAGACAGTACCACAAATGCAGTGAGTTTATTAATATACAGTTTATCCTTGAACAACCTGGGTGCGAACTGTGTGGATCCACTTACATGTGCATTTTTTTTCTAACTTCAGTATAGTATTGTAAATGTATTTTCTCTTCCTTACAATATTCTTAATGAGATTTTCTTTCCTCTAGCTTACTTTAAGAATGGAGTATATAATACATATAACATACAAAATATGACTGTTTATGTCATCAGTAAGGCTTCCAGTCAATAGTAGGCTCTTAGTAGTTAAGTTTTGGATTGAGTCAAGTTATATGTGGATTTTTGACTGTGCAGAGGTCAGGACCCATAACCCCCATGTTGTTCAAGGATAACTGTAATTGATGTTAATAAATAACAAAATGTAACAAAATATACCACTTATTTAGTGCTTAAAATGTGCTAGGCCAATTTTACTATTAAGTTCAAAAGGGTTGGGATCCCTGGGTGGCACAGCGGTTTGGCGCCTGCCTTTGGCCCGGGGCGCGATCCTGGAGACCCGGGATCGAATCCCACATCAGGCTCCCGGTGCATGGAGCCTGCTTCTCCCTCTGCCTGTGTCTCTGCCTCTCTGTCTCTCTCTGTGTGACTATCATGAATAAATAAATAAAATCTTTAAAAAAAAAAAAGTTCAAAAGGGTTAAGGGGCTTTGATTTGCCAACAATCTCACACTGAATGTGAGAAACAGTATGGTCAGGACTTGAACTGAGGTCTGACTCCAAAAGCTGTATTCACAACTTGTACACTGCAAGCCTCTTTTTTTTCTTTTTTTTTAAAGACTCCACTAAGGGACTACACATTTTACATCTCAATGATTTTGAAAATCCCATTCCCTCACCCATAGAACCTTCCTCTCTCCCCCTCACACTCAGAAATCTTACCATCCTATAAAAAGGTCAACTCAAACATGCAAATCTCTCAGAAAGCATTCTATAATTGTTCAAAGTTGGGAACCCTGGGTGGCGCAGCGGTTTAGCGTCTGCCTTTGGCCCAGGGTGCGATCCTGGAGACCCGGGATCGAGTCCCACGTCAGGCTCCCGGTGCATGGAGCCTGCTTCTCCCTCTGCCTATGTCTCTGCCTCTCCCTCTCTCTCTGTGTGACTATCATAAATAAATAAAATAAAAATAAAAATAAAAAGAAATCTGTAATATAATTGTTCAAAGTTGTAAATTTCTACAACATTTGATTCATACAGTGTAATGATGAAAAATGAAGGCTTTGGAGTAAGAATGACTACATTCAAATGTCAGCTCCCAGCATTTCTAGTCAAGTGTGACCTTGGGCATTACCTAACCATGGCAGGCCCTCATTCCCTCATTTGTAAGATGACCATAAGAGGGTCTATCTAATAGATGGTTAAAGGATTAAGTAAGATAATAAAAGCAAGGTTCTTAGAATACTACTCAGTTCATAATAACTTATCCAATACAAAATATCTATTATCACAATCAGATCCCTGATCTATGCCAGTAACTCTTGTTATGTTTTATCACAGTTATCTGTGCGCAAGTCATCTCAACTATCCACTTACCAGTTCCATGTAGGCTGAGACTGTGGATTAGCCATTACTGTATTCCTTACGGCACTTAACACTGCCGTGCACTCAGTTAAGTACTCAATATTTAACAAACAAATGAATGAAAGTACCTTTGTAAAGCAACCCAAGGGGTGCCTGTATGGCTCAGTCAGTTAAGTGTGACTGTGGCTCAGGTCTTGATCCCAGGGTCCTAGGATTGAGCCCCATGTCAGGATCTCCGCTGGGTGAGGAGTCTGCTTCTCCCTCTGCCTCTGCCCATCACCCTGCTTGGGCTCCCTCTGTCTCTCAAATTCTCAAATAAACAAAATCTTTTTAAAAAGGGGGGGGGGGCGCAACCCAAATCTAGGAAAATAATTGCACACACATACATGCAAATACACGTAAGACTACATACATACGTTAACATACACATACCTCATGGGAACTTCTGTCAGAAGATTATAGCTCACATCTAATACTTCCATCTTCTTTGCTTCACAGGCCCAGTCAGGGACACATTCTAGCAGATTTCTAAGAAAATAATTAAAAGGTATTGCTGAAGATGACAAGTTGAACTCATTTCACTGGTCTGTAATGTACGTTAGCCAGCCCGTGAGCTCCTTGAAGGCAGGAGCACTCTCCCTAAGGCATCCCTAGCATACTACCTAGAATACAGCAAGTGCTCAATGAATGTTGTTGACAGGCAGAGAGAGACAAACATACAAACATGTAATAGTATATTGGATCAATTATGCTACTCACTCAAAGAAGACACAGAGGTGTTACGCAGTAAGGAAAGCATGGAGTAGAGAGATGGCATGAGGAAAGACAATGAAAGCAGGGGCATTTTAAACAAACTTTCAGAGACAAGTAGGATTGGCACAGGTAATGAATGCCTGAAGGAGAAGAGAAGGAAATTGTGGAGAAAATGAACCAAGTGAACACAGGTGAGGAAGCAGGGACAAAAGGTGAGTGGTGGCAGAGTCTACAAGCCATTCATAACGTGAGCCCAGCCATTTAGTAGGGCACCAATCGGGCAGATACTTAGCAAAAGCAATTCTACATTCAGATGCTACTTAGCTTTGCTAAGGCTCAAGGTGTCTACTGATCAACAGATTACACAAGGCAGGAAAAAGCAGGCACTGAAGCAGGGGATGCAAAGAGGCTGTTAAGACAGCCTCGTGAAGGGACCACCTTGCCTGACATGGATCAGGGCCAGCTCCCCAAGAAATATGACATCTAGGTTAGAATCTGAAGAATGCTGTCCAATGACCCAAGATGAGGAAGACATACTGAGGAGGAGGTGACAACATGAGCTAGGGTAGAAACAAGAAAAGAAATGGCTTGGTGGGGCAGCCCTGGTGGCGCAGCGGTTTAGTGCTGCCTGCAGCCTGGGGTGTGATCCTGGAGACCTGGGATCGAGTCCCATGTCGGGCTCCCTTCATGGAGCCTGCTTCTCCCTCTGCCTGTGTCTCTGCCTCTCTCTCTCTCATTCTGTGTCTCTCATGAATAAATAAATAAAATCTTAAAAAAAAAAAAAAAGAAATGGCTTGGTGTATATGAGGAATAATAAACAGTCTGGTGATACCAGAGCAGCACATATGGAGCCAAAGGTAAAAAAACAACCTGGAAAGACCTAAAGACCTAAATCATGTCTATAAGGGTGTGACTGTATCCTGCAGGTATACCGGGATCACCGAAGGAGTTTGTAAGCAGTGGGAAGACTTGGTCAGTTTTGCATTTTCAACAGCTCACTCTGTGGATACCCAGAGGTCTGCCTGAGGTGTTTATATTAGTAAAAGAAAGCTGTTACGGAATTCTAGCCACAAAATGATATGGGCTTCAAAGGGGGGTAATTAATACACATGGAAGGGAGGGGAGGGATTTCAGAAATCCCTAGGAAGCAAATATCAAACAACTTGGAGATGAATCAGATGGGAGTAGAGCAGAGGGAAGAATAAAAATGACATTTAGGCTTCTTGCCTAGACAGCCAGGGAGAAAATCATATCCAGAGAAAGGACTGGTAGGCTCCAAATGAGGTTGAAAATTTGAGTCACGAGTGGTGTCCATCTGATAACGACTATCTTACAATAATGCCCAACGCTGAAACAGACACAAGACATCAAGCAAAGCTAGGGTTGGAGGAGTGGATAAGGAATTTCATTCTGCACATGTTTGAGGTACTTGGAGACCGGCAGGCCAAAAATGCCTAATGCAAAACTGGACACGTGGGTCTGAGGCTAGAAGAAGAGGTCTGGGCTGGTGACCCAGGTGATGCTGGTGCTGAAGTGTAGCTAAAATCACTGGACCAAATGAGACCGTCGAATGAAATGTAGTAGGCAAGGACAGACCAGAATAAGTGACCTGTAAAAGGCTGGCTGAGGAAGAAGAGTATGCGAGAGACAACAGTGGTAGGAGAAGCAATAAAAAAAAAAAAAAAAAAAAGATGGTATTAGCCAGTTGAGGAAAAAGCATGCTTAAAGAAAAGAGATCAAGATCAACACTATCAATATAGAAAAGTTCCATATGAGAGGGTCAAAAGCAAGCTGTGATGGGATAAACAAATGGAAACTGAGCCAACACTGAAAATACTGAGAAACTAGGACAAAAAGGAAATGAGAAGAATGAGGTAGTACCTCAAGGGGCTGCAAAATAAAGCAAACTCTGTCAAGACAGAAGAGGTGTGAGTGTACGTAGACTGAGAAAAAGGAAGACCCTGACCATACAGGAGAGAAAGTGAGAACTCACAGAGCAAGATCTGGAGCAGGGCAGGGGATGCCACCCTGAGCCCAGAGGCAGGATTGGACTTCCCAGAGGAAAGAAGCTGAGAATGGATATGGATCTACATGCAAGGTGGTAGGAAGCTGAGCAACGTGGAGCAGATGCTTAATTAAGACACTAGAAGGAGCTGACAAAAGAAAAGACTGATAAGCTCCAGATGAGGATGGAAACTGATTTACAGGGGTGTCCATATGATTATCCTTAGCAAGGATCAAGCCCAGAGGAGAAGATCAATCTTAGTATTGACCCATGCTGGGGTTTTGTGGGGAAGATATGAAAGAAATCTAGAACAGCTTAATAATCATGGTAACAGGGATGCCTGGGTGGCTCAGTGGTTGAGCGTCTGCCTTTTGGCTCAGGGAGTGATCCTGGGGACCAGAAATCGGGTCCTGCAAAGGGCTCCAGGCGGGGAGCCTGCTTCCCCCTCTGCCTATGTCTCTCATGAATAAATAAAATCTTTTTAAAAAATAATAATCATGCTAACAGAGTAACAACAACAAAAAGAAACCTGGCTACAACAGTTAGTATTTCCTGGAAGACTATTTTATGCCAAACACCATGCTAATACTTTGCATTTATTACCCCATTTAATCTTTATAATAACCCTGACCATATAGGACCCTTTCTCTTTTCTACCTTTCTATAATCACAGCATCTAATAAGCTACCCTGTAACTGCTTATTTGAGTCAAACTCTTCATTAGGCCATAAAACTCAACCACTGAATCCCAAATGTCCAAGAGTATTAAAAAAGGAGGAAAGAAAGCAAACCTCAGTTATCTTTGTCCTGACCACCAAAGGAACTAATAAAATCCTGAATATAATTAGTATCTCTCCAACCATCAGACCAACACAGGTCATAAGAATACCCCAAAAATTAAGAGAATAAAATTAAAAAAAAAAAAAAAAGAATTATCTGATTTCAGTCAGAAAGGAAATCACTGCCATGAAGGAGATAAAAGGACTTTGTTTGCATCTCATTCTAATTCCCCAGACTTTAAGAATGAGTAATTCACAGGCACCTTTCTGTTTCAAGAAGACCCTTCCTGAAATAGATGGTACAGTATTCTTCTACTCATCCTTTCTCCCTTCTCCAGGCTATCCAAATATTTCAATGTATTTAGATCTCTTCTACCTCAAAATTACCGAAGTATCCATAACCATCTCTTAAATATTAAGAATCAAACAGGCACCATTCTCATGAGACACACTCACCGGGAAAGTTCTAGAGAAGTGAGTTGACTGGGTACTGGATAGACATTCACTGCTGTCAGCCCTAATCAAAAAACAAATAGGTGTTAGTGACACTCTCCAAAGAAGAAAGTAACTGAGAGTAAACAAGGGCAGAGTGGTTCAGTGAGATCACCAGGAGGAACACTGACTGATGTCATCTACTGAGATGAACTGAAGACAAAAACCTGGGTAGCTCAAGATGACTAACTTTACCAGATCCTGATCTGAAAACCAAATAAAACAACTAATTGAAGGATTCTGTGTACTAGTCTAGATTCACCCCAGCTCAAGCAGTTGTTAAATGTTGGCAGTGACTACGAAGCTTTCAAACTTAAAAAAAATAATAAATAAAATAAAATAAAATAAAATAAAATAAAATAACAATTGGATTTTTACTGGCAAATCTTACCTTTGAAATAAAGTAAAACATAAATACAGAAAAGTGCAAAAATCTTAAGTGTATAGATGAACAAATTTTTACAAACAGAACACTGTGCAGTTACCAGTACCCAGATGAAGCAACAGAGTGTTACCAGCTGCTCCCGAGTCCCCCCTTACCATCACTTCCTAGCTGGGCAACCCCGCCCTGACTCCCAATACCACAACCACCTTTGCCTCCCTATATAAATACAGTCTGCATACTGTTCTGCCTGGCTTTATTCACTCCACACTGTGATTGTGAGATTTGGTTATAGACTACACATGGCTGTAGTTCATTCATTCTCATGGCGATATCAAATTTTTTATGTAAATATACCACAATTTATTTAACCATTTTAGAGTTGGTGAGCACTCAAGTCTTTTCCAGTTTGGGGTTACTCTGAATACTGACTGCTTCCATGAACGTTTTTTGTCCATGTCTTTTGTGGATTAATATAATCAGCATTTATCTGAAGTATAAACTAGGAGAGAGAGAGTGTGGATAATTCCACAGTTTTCCAAAGCAGTTGTACCGATTTACACTCTCCACAGCAGACAGTGGTGTTGTCAGTCATTTCCATTCTAGTCAGTCTGGTGGGTGTGCAGTGGCATCACGCTGGGGTTTTAATGTGCATGTCCTTTTCCTACATTAACTGATCACTTGGATAACCTCTTTTGCGAGGCTGAGTTCTTTACTTCTGAGGCATCAGAGCTGCAAGTGTTGGTGTGAACTCTCCCAGGTTGTAGAACTTACGGATTCTTCCTTCCCATCCACAGTGGCTAACTTCAAACAAGCCCCATTTAGTGCAGTCCTGTGAGGGAATCTCAGCTCCCAAATACAGCGGGTACCAATGAGGCCTTTTCTAACAGGCCACTCATTCAGGTTCTCTAGATACTTTAGAATAGAGAAGGGGCCTGATAACAGATATTTACATGACAAAAGACTGACCACCACCTCACAGTAATACCTATAAACAGCACGCGGTGACCTTCAGCTTTAACACTGTTTTGATCTAAGCAATTATTCTAAGCTACAATTCGAAACTTCTCTAGCATGATAAAAGACAATGAAAAGTTCTTAACTTTTATCCTAATAATATATTTTAGAGATATTGAAGAGAATAAAAAAATGAACATTCTTTCAACTCATCACCCAGCTTTTAACAAATCTTCACGTTCTGCCTTATATGCTTCAGAATTTTTTAATTAAAATATTGCACATACCAAGAGGTAAACATCATCCTGAATATGATTTTCATCCTTCCCATGGGTTCTCTTAAACTGTTATGGCATACATATAGCTAAGGAAATAACATTTCTGTGTGTTGGAATATTTGATACAACTATCTTGGTGTACATAAAATTATGCTTTTTTCCCCCTCACAAAATGTTTCTAAGATTTATCCATATTAATACACAAAGCTTGGATCCCTGGGTGGTGCAGCGGTTTGGCGCCTGCCTTTGGCCCAGGGCGTGATCCTGGAGACCCGGGATCGAATCCCACATCAGGCTCCCGGTGCATGGAGCCTGCTTCTCCCTCTGCCTATGTCTCTGCCTCTCTCTCTCTCTCTCTCTCTGTGACTATCATAAATAAATAAAAAATTTTAAAAATTAAAAAAAAATACACAAAGCTTTAGGGCATTCATTTCCATTGCTGTGCAATATTCTATTGTATAAATGTGTCACTGTTTAGTTTACAAATCTTCCTATCAATAGTCGTATTTTTTCTTATTTTTTTTTTTTAGCACAAGTAACAACACTGCGATAAACATTCCTCTACACATCACTTTATGCACATGCGAGCGTGCCCGGGAGACATCCCAAACGGAGGAACTGGTAGAACATGAGCTCCATCCATCTTTGACTTTTCCTAACACTAATTGCTCTCCAAAATGAGTTGACCTACTGACCCTCTCTCATTGACAATGTAGGAGAGCTGCTTTTCCACATCTTCAGTAGCACTCAGCATTATTTTTTTAAAAATTGATGAGTATACAGTGGCATTATCAAAATTTGCATTTCTCTGACACTTAATGATATCAAACATCTTTCCCATCCCTTCCTTAAACAGAGAAAAAGTAATCACAATTTCCTTGGTAAGTATGCTCCATAAAAAGAATGGCCCCAACAGATATGGGGACTTTTATACTGAGAAATACTTCTGGAGCAAATCACTACTGAAATAAGGGGCTTCTCTTAGAACTGAGGCTGCACAATATTTTTGTCTAGAGATGAGCAAAGGTTTTCTGTAAAGGTATAAACATATAGTAAATATTTTAGGCTTTGCAGGCCCTCCGATCTCTCTTACAGCTACTCCATTCTGCCATGGTCTCGTGAGATCAGTAATATATAAAGAAATGACTGTGGGTATTATTTCAATCAAATTTTATTCACTGGTATTTGAATTTCACAGAACTTTTCCAAGACCAAATCATTCTTTTGATTTTTGTTAACCCTACCCTAAAAAAAAAATGTAAAAACCCATTCCTCAAGGGCCAGGTGGAAGGCCAGATCTAGCCCCTGGGCTGTTGTTTGTCAACCCTTGTTTTAGACTATTATTGATACTCTATTTTGAACATGCTTGCCCTCCCTCCTACCCCTTGTTATTTTGCAAAATGCTTCTTATCATGCTCACTTGGCGAATCTGGAGATGTCTTTTTATGCATGTCTCAACCATTTGAATGCTGACAGCAAGCTTAAAAGACAAAGCTGATCTCAATGAGCCTCAAATCACACTTTGCAGAGTGGCTGAGCAAAACCACAGATGCCACTGTTCTTAGAAAGCTCTGGCGAGAGCTACAAAAGAAAAAACAGGAGGCTGGAAGGAGAACTCACTGTTGGAACTGGCGTAGAGAGTCCGAAGGGAGAAGCCACTGAGTGTCAGCTCTCTCAGCTGGTTCCGCTCACAGTGCAGCTGCTCCAAGCTACACAAGGAGCTAAGATCTAAGTCAGCTAGTTGATTGTCCCGCAAATCCATGTGGGTGATGTACTTATTTCCCTCCAGATTTTCAGTAACCACAGTTTTCAAAAGGTTCATCCTTAAATATTCAGAAATAAAGAGATCATAAGAAATAAATTCTACTAAATACACTTACCAAAAGAAAAATAGGAATGATTCCCTTCTTTCCTAAACAACTCGAAAAGTTCACTATTAGCTTCACTTTGCAAGGTATTACATAATCACAGCCAACTCTACCTTGAGTTCTTTGTTTATAAACTTAGACAATCCAGACTTGCAAATACAAATACAAATTAAATAAAGAGAAAGGGAAAAGGGACCATGCTTACAAGTTGTTGGTTAAAAACTTAAATCCAAATACTTAAGTTAGGCAGGGGCGAAGAAGCAGGCCAAAGGAACAAGAAGATGAACATAAGCTTTTAGGTTAGGGAGTAGCAAAGCAGTCATGGTGTATCATGTGGAGAACAGGAGGAAGCAGCCATATTTTCTCCCGTTGCTCAGCCTACTCTTTCTTGTGCTAAGATTTACTTTACGCTTATTAATGGAAGGGAAAATAATCTGTATCTATATGGAAATGTTCAAGGGCAAATTACAGAGTATGGCTTCTTGGTTCTCTACTTTACTTATAGAGAACAGGCATGTTCTCATTCCCCTGTATTTCAGTACATTTTTCTGTGACTGTTTCTTTACAAGGAATGTCAATGGCTTAGTGTAAATGATAGAACACTATGCATATGTGTCTTTTACCAGCTTTCTTTAGGAAAACATTATAACTAGAAAATAAAAACTATAAAAAATTCATAGCAAAACCTTTAACATTCTAATTGCAATACAACAGATATCAAGAAGAAACCCAAAGATTCAATAGAAAAATGGTCAGGTTTAAGGAAAAATACAAACTACCAATGAGCATATTAAAAAGATGCTCAACCTCACTCATAAATAAATGCTGATTAAAATAAAACACTGTTTTCTCCTAGGACACTGACACAACAAGGAAAAATACTGCTAAAATCCAACATTGGCAAGGACGAGAAGAAATGGGAATTCTATAAAATGTTACTGGGAGGGTAAGTCAGAACAACCTACGTCAAAGGTAATGTGAAAGTCTCTATCATGTGGTACACCTACCTTACTCATAGTGTCTCTGCTACTGAGTAAAAAATGAAGCTTTACTACAGTTTGGAAAACATACACTGTTCTAAAATCCATATGTTTTAGAGGAGTCTTATTTTTTTTTTTTTTTTTTTTAGAGGAGTCTTAGTAAAGAGAAAACATAAAAGACCATCAGAGGTCGATTTAAAGGAAGACATGGTGGAGAATGGCCTCACCTTAAATCCACATGTCTGATATGGCTCATCCTGTTCAGCACCCCAAGGTTTAGGACTTTCAGGCAATTTCCTGCCATAACCACTTTATCTAACATAGTGAGCTTCCCATAAACTTCAGGTATTTGACTAAAGTTGTTGAAGGAAATTCCCAGGGAAGAAAGCTGTTGCAGATTTCCCAATTCTTCAGGTAAAGTTGTCAGAAAGTTGCCATCAAGACAGAGGGTTTGAAGACTGTGGAAGAAAACAGAACCACACTTTGTGAAAGCTTTTAATCGGAATGGACAGAACTAGAGGGATGGACTCTGATTTATGTCACTAATTCATTAATGAATGAATCCAATAATGATAAAATACCCTATCTACAGAGACTCAACGACACACATCACTGATATGGATGGTCCCTCCAACATCAAAAATTGTCAAAGCTTCTACTGTTGAAACTGAGGAACTAACTGGTCACTCGTGCAAGCAAGTAACAACTGCTGACTAGAATCCTCATAATTACATGATTTATTTCACTGCAAGAGCTCATGCAACTACATGCATTCCAAATCCCAGACAAGCTCCTTACTCTGCAAGTAAAACACCAGCCCAACAGAAGTCAGACACTTACTTTAGCAGACTGCCAATCTGACTCGGCAGGTCGTGAAATCCATTACAGGAGAGGTTGAGCTCAGTCAGGGTAGAAATCTCACATAACAATACAGGAAACAACCCAAGTTTGTTGTGGGACAAATTCAGCCCCTTCAGCTGAGAAAATCTAAAAAGCAAACACACAAATTCTAGTACTAAATGAAAATGCCATCTGTTTTAAACGTCCACTGTAGAATTTGTTTTACAAATATCTATTGAGCACTCACTACACGCCAAACATTGTGCACAGCACAGAATGTGGAGATGCCTAACAGAGAGGCTCCATACCAACAAGGAAATCGGGTCTAGGGCAGTGGAGTTCTTCTCTCCTCTCTTTAAAAAGGCACAAAATCTTAAAGAAAATTCATGCTGGTATAATTATATCAAGTCATATCATCTTTGAAATCGCTTCACCAAATTTCTACATATAAAATAAAAGACCTTAGAACTTACAAATACATGAAATGGAGTTTTACTGTAATATGATCTCATAGAGAACATGAAATAGTAACTTTTAGTGCTTCTGCTTCATTCCTGAAGGAAAAGTATACTGTCTTACTCAGAGACAGTATCATCATACACTGGATCCACAGGAATCACTCCGGGAATTTTACTTAGGAGTATTACACTAATGATTAAACTAGTGCAAGAGGGTAAGGCTGAAGTGGTGTTCTCCACGATGATGATATGTACCACCTGCTTCTAGAATGGAGTCATTGGTACCTCATTCTAATGTTCCTTTTTCAAATTTACAAATTTTGATTTCCAATTTTCCTGACCTTGAGTACTGATTGTTCCTTTGGCTTGGTGCCTTGACTTCGGAATTCCTAATCCAACCCTCAAATTAGATTAACCCCATTTCCATAGTCACTCAGAAGAAAATGCTAGAAACCCACTTCTTTAAAATTATAGCTTGTGTTGTTTTTATATACCAATAATTATTCTAGAAA
The DNA here is from genome assembly GCF_003254725.2 of Canis lupus dingo. Taxonomy (NCBI): domain Eukaryota; kingdom Metazoa; phylum Chordata; class Mammalia; order Carnivora; family Canidae; genus Canis; species Canis lupus. The sequence continues at coordinate 77,612,859 of NC_064247.1, forward strand.
TATCGGTTATTAAGTAAAATATGTAACTTTAATGTGTATTAACCTTTTTTTTAAAAAAAGATTTTGTTTATTCATGAGAGACACACAGAGAGGGGGAGAGAGAGAGATTGAGAGAGAGAGAAAGAGAGAGGCAGAGACACAAGCAGAGGGAGAAGCAGGTTCTACGCAGGGAGTCTGATGTGGGATTTAATCCTGGGACTCCAGGATCATGCCCTGGGCCAAAGGCAGGTGTTAAACCGCTGAACCACCCAGGGATCCCTGTATTAACCTTCTTAAAAAGATCTTATTTATTTATTTCAGAGAGTGAGCAAGCAAGAGCAAGCACGAGTGGGAAAGGGGCAGAGGGAGAGGTACAGGAACAAGCAGGCTCCCCACTGACTGCAGAGCCTGACACAGGGCTGGCTCCCAGGACACAGAGATCATGACCTGAGCTGGTCAGAACCTTAATCGACTGGGTCATCCAGGCACCCCATGATGTGTATTATCTTTTTAATCACCATTTAATTTGAATGCTTTAATTTCCAACTTCTCTTCCGCTCACAGGAAGCCCACACAATTACTTCAAATATTAATTCACTTCCATCTACTTTTAAAGGGAGGGGGGGAGGTAAGGTGGGTGGAAGGTAGGAAGGGGGAATATATTCTAACAAAGAAATTGGAAAATAGGGATGCCCGGGTGGTTCAGCGGTTTGGCACCTGCCTTCAGCCCAGGGCATGATCCTGGGAACCCAAGATCGAGTCCCACATGGAGCTCCCTGCATGGAGCCTGCTTCTCTCTCTGCCTATGTCTGCCTCTTTCTGTGTCTCTCATGAATAAATAAATAAAATCTTAAAAAAAAAAAAGGAAAATATATGGGCCATAGTCCCTTAGGAGTGAAAGGATTCTTTTATCATAAAAGAAAGGTTTCATAGCTGTCAAAAGGCTTAGAAGTTAGCATTAGCAGGTACACAGGAAAGATAAAAGCTCTGAACTGGGAGTGGAATTCTTAAAATTAGGCCTATTTTCTTTAAGTTATTTAAATTTGACACTTATGATTCAAAAACTTGCCATATACTCAATCTCTCAATTTACCCTGGCTTCAGATCATGCATCAACTGCCAGTGATTTATGTAACAAGAGTAGCCAGATCAATGGCAGCTCAACTTTGCCTCTATAACAGAACATTTGCATCTATCTTCTGTTTCATGGAGGGGAAAGGGAATACTAAATAAAAACTGTATGAATAAAAAAATTTACTTCCTCTTCAAAATGGAGAGGAAATTTTCAAATATATATGATGGTAAATATGCTCACTTCCAGGTACACATGACTAAGACAATGATCACAACTTGGTTTGAGTAAGTTAGTCTGGAAACCCATTCTCCTCATACCTGTACAGAGTGTCAAGGCCCCCTGGTCTTTCCAACTGCATGAAGTTGTGTCGCAAATTGAGGTAGGTGATATCTTGACTGTAGAAGAGATGCTCAGGAACCTCCTCAAGGCTGTAACATGAGAGGTCAACAGTGCTGATTCGCTGGGACACCACCTGAATACAGTCAAAGACAAGAGCCATCTGAGCTAGCACCAAATGTCTCTCATCCAGCACAGGAACAAATAACATTTACACAAAAAGGTGGTAATTTTAAAAATGGGAAAGAGAAATAGGTAATGACATCTAATTATTCATTTATAAAAATCCGTTTCTGTTTTTCCTAAAACCATAACCTGCATGAAACACACAATGGTGTAAGTTACAGTGCCTATAAGTAAAAACTCAAAAAATACAAATCATAAAAATGGAAAGTTAACATTTCACCCAAGAAGTTGACAGCATTCAAAATAACTACACAAAACTTTGGGAGGCAGTGTCATTTTGAAAGCCATGGCCTTCTGTATCCACACGACTCTGCTACTTACTAGTGCAGTTTCTGCATCTGGTGTGAGGATAAAATTAAATAATCCAGCATACAGTACATTGCTCAGTATGCAAAAGATGCTCAAAAAATATTAACTTCTCTTTGTAAGGTCAACAGAATGGAATGGCTACTTAAAATTGAGACTAGTTTTATTTTGAAGAGATTTTATTACCACTACAATATATGTACAGAAAATTCAATAAAACCAAAACAAGTTTTTATTTCTATAACGGCATGCTTATAAAAGATGGGTTGTGAAAATTGGTCTAAAAATCAAACAAAATAACACTGGAAAAGTCATTCATGTTTTATGGCATCTCATTACACAAAATGATCCTTTATGTAACTATTTAGCTCCAAAAGGAAAAATGTGCTAAAATTCTGCAAAGATAGCTAGGATAACAAGAGAATTTGAAAGTGCAACATAATTTTAGAGCACTTCATCTTTAAAGATTAAAAAAGCAGAAATGATGTTGAAAAGCTAATCATCCTCAGCATACAGAACAATGCTTTGTGACAGGAGCACAGGTCACATCCCATGATAAGTCCAAATTTAAAGGGGTTCGTCACAGCTATGCTAAATAAATACAGGCTGAGAAGCACGAGGCTAGGAATGATGAAATGGCTCTATCACTGACCACAGTGGTTCAGGCAGTCAATTCATTCAAGACCCCATATTCTTATCACAGAGATGGAGGAAAGGTAAATGTACCTGGAAACACTTTTAAAAGCTTTTTGTACTACACAAATATAAATAATTAGGACCTGTGGATTTCCATTATTTCAGCCATTACATACTTACAGGGACCTAAAGTAAGATATATAAAAATTATATTTCACACTCTTGGGAGTGAGTTCTGTTTCAAAATACATTTCTACTGGACTTTCACATTCTCCCCACAACAAGATGTCTGACAGCTTATCACCTTGGATGCCTGTCGCTGCCATCTCTGGCACTCAGCCAGAGTCTCAAAGCTGACATGATAGGTCTGAGCTTGGGCTCCAGCTGAGCTGAATGCGAGGGAATGCTGCCGCCGCTTCACTTCTTCTACCTGAAGAGGAGGAGGGAAGAAAACCAGAACCAAGAAAAAAAATCCTAGTTAGAGAGCAAAGGACAAGACAATTTTTTAAAATAGGCAAAAGATGTTAATAGACATTTCTCCAAAGAAGATTGAGAAATGGCCAGTAATGACAAGAAATGATGTTCAACATCACTACTTATTAGATAAATGCCAATCAAAACTGAAAGATACCACATCACATTTGCTAGGATAGACAGAATTTAAAATAGTAAACAACAAAAGTTAGATGACAAGTATTAGCAAGTTATGTGGAGAAACGGGATCCTCCATACACAGCAGTGGGAATGTAAAACGGTGCAGCTACTTTGGAAAACAGTCTGGTAATTCCCCAAAGGGTTAAACATAGAGTTACCATGTGACCTAGAATTCCACTCCTAGATATATACTCAAGAGAACTGAAAACATACACCCACACAAAAACTTGTACACAAATTAGAGCAGCAATTTCCTAATAGCCCAAAGGTGGAAACAAACCAATGTCCATCCATCAACAGGTAAATATACATACAAAATGTGGTATATTCAAACAATGGAATATTACTTAGCCATCAACAGAAGATACTGATGCACACTATTATATTAACACATGTGAACTTGAAAAGATTATGTGAAGTGAAAGTCACAAAGAACAGTATACTGTGATTTCATTTATATGACATATCCAGAGTCAGCAAATCTGTGTAGACAGGAAGTAGATGGATGACCAGGTGCCTCAGGGCTGGGGAAAAAATGGGGGAGATGATGGCTAAGGAGAGCAGGCTTTCTCTTCAGGATCATGAAAGTATTCTAAAATTGGTTGTGGTGATGGTCACAAAGCTCTATGAATAGACTAAAAGCCACTGAATTGTACCCTTTAAAAAAGCAAATTATACGGTATATAAATTACGTCTCAGGGATCCCTGGGTGGCGCAGCGGTTTAGCGCCTGCCTTTGGCCCAGGGAGTGATCCTGGAGACCCGGGATCGAATCCCACGTCGGGCTCCCGGTGCATGGAGCCTGCATCTCCCTCTGCCTGTGTCTCTGCCTCTCTTTCTCTCTGTATCTCTCATGAATAAATAAATAAAATCTTTAAAAAAAAAAAAAATAAAATAAATTACGTCTCAATAAAGCTGTTTAGAAAAAGCAAAGGCATACTTAGCAAGTATGTCAAAGCAACAGAACTCGGGGCATACTCATAAATGTAAATGTATTTATTAATTCTTCTGTAAGTCACAACATAATCTCAATTTGATAATTAAATATTTGTTGTGTGGATACATTCTACTGTTCTGTGTGCTGGAAACAGGCAGGGGAAAAACAACACCCCTGCCCTTGGTGGAGTTTGTATTTGAGAATAAACAAACACTCTAACACCAAAACAGTGACATAATGTAGCATAACATATGAGTAATCTCAAGAAAAAGAAAACAGGGGAAAGGCTTGGAGAATAGGGCAGTCATGGAAGGACTCACTGAGATAACACGTGAACAAAGATGCTAAGGGGGTCGGGGTGGAAAGCTCCTGGGCAAGGAACATTCCATGCACAGCAGCAGCAAGCATAAGTCCCTGTGATGCAAGGCCTCATGCCACATTTCAGAACACAAGAGTCTCTAGACCCACGTGGCAAGAGCCAAAGTCTCCACTGCAAAAGGAAGACAGTTCCAACCCTCTCCACCCATACTGCAGTGCCATGGAGGTAGCTGCCTACCTGCAGAGTGCCCTGGTCTGCTCTTTGCACTCCTTTCCTCTCTTACTTAGCGCTGGGCTAGATGTCATTTTTTACTTCCTCCAGGGCTGAAGTAGAAGGGGAGGAATGACAGGAAAGATAAAAGCTCTGCTTGTCTTGTTCTTACTAGACAAGCAGAGTCATAACCTGACTTCACAGATCTGGCCCTAGCAGATTTTAAATGGAGGCTTTTCCTCAATAGGTCTTTTTAAGGGTTCTTTTGGTCACCCCCACCCTAATCCAAACAACAATGGCTTCTCACTTACAGATCCCTTGACCTGGCTAATGCATGCTATTCCAGCAGTTGACTACTCCCTCCTCAGACATGAAGGAATCCTGTAGTCCACTGACAGCCTGTCCTCAAGGGAAGTCTATTTCCCCTTCAAGATGGACCTACTAGGGATCCCTGGGTGGCGCAGCGGTTTGGCGCCTGCCTTTGGCCCGGGGCACGATCCTGGAGACCCGGGATCGAATCCCACGTCGGGCTCCCGGTGCATGGAGCCTGCTTCTCCCTCTGCCTGTGTCTCTGCCTCTCTCTCTCTCTCTGTGACTATCATAAATAAATAAAAATTAAAAAAATTAAAAAAAAAAAAAAAAAAGATGGACCTACTAGACAAGTTCTAAGAGAATCCACCCACTGGCCTTTTTTCTCTCAACCCATCTGGGTCACATACTAACAAACCCAAGGAGCACACAATGATCCCAATGGTGAGCTAGGCTCTTAGGCTACCTGGCTGCTCTGGTGACAGACTCATGTCTTGGCCTCAAGACTTCTTGGTCAGAGGGCAGGATACCAATCCACTATGGTCCCCTTACTTCAGGGTACCCATATTTAGCTCTCATGAGTTCTGCTGAAACCTCTTTCACTAGACTGAAGAAAAAGGCAGAAACCTCCTCCATTTCCCATTGAGGTGGCTATAGGGATTCATAGCACAATAGTTGTTCTCTTCAAAGCATTTCTCCCCCCAAATCCAACAACCCAATTCACATAGCTTTGATGAAGATGAAGTCTTTATAGTTATGGAACCACTTACATCTTTGTCTGACATCTCACTTTGATATGTCCTAACTATTGAATCTTGGTGAGTCAGCTGCAAACTTCCAAATTATACTCATAAATCATTAGGTTTCTGGTGCCAAGTAAAGACTGAATCAAATAGCAGAAACAAAACAATTTAAGCAGAAAAGATCCCAATAAGACGACCTGGGTGGCTCTGTCAGTGAAGCATCTGACTTTGGGGATCCCTGGGTGGCTCGGTGGTTTAGTGCCTGCCTTTGGCCCAGGGCATGATCCTGGGGTCCCGGGATCAAGTCCTGTATCAGGCTCCCTGCATGGAGCCTGCTTCTCCCTCTGCCTGTGTCTCTGCCTGTGTCTCTGCCTCTCTCCTCTCCCTCTCTCTCTCATAAATAAATAAATAAAATCTTAAAAAAAGAAAAAAAAATATCTGAATTTGGCTCAGGTCATGATATCACCAGGGTCCTGAGATGGAGCCCTACTTTGGACTTCGTGTTCAGCAAGGAGTCTGCTTGTCCCTCTCCCTCTGTCTCTCCCCACCACTCTTGCATGCTCATGCTTTTTCTCCAATAAATAAAATCTTAAAAAAAAGAAAAGATCCCAATAAAATTAAATAATATTCATAACATTCAATTGCAATGCTCACAATAGGAATATTTTGTATTAGTAATAAATCATGCAAATCAGTGTCAAAATAAAGGATCTTATTGAAATGAAGAACAGATACTAATGACTGTTTTAGAACAATCTTTTAAATATTTTACTATGGGATATTTGACACAGAAAAATATACTCATAAAATCAAATACTGAGAAAGGTTTGTAAATCTGAGATTCTCTTTCTGCCTTTCCCTCTGCTTCCCCCCACTCCCGCCCTTGCACTCACACTCTCTACCTTTCTTTTTCCCTCTTTTGCACACACGTGCTCTAAACTAAATAAATAAATCTTTAAAAAAAAATGCTTTTGAGATTCATCCTTATTTTGATGTATATCAGCAGTTTATTCCTTTTTATTGCTCAGTAATATTCCATTGTGTGGAATGTGCCACATTTGTTTATCATTTTCACCAGTAGTCAATGAACATATGGTTTTTGACAACTGTGAATAAAGCTGCTATGAACATTCACTTAAAGTCTTTGTAAAGACAGATGTTCATTTCCCAATACCTATGAGAAATGCTGGGCCATCTGATATGCATATGTTTAAGTTTATAAGAAATGAAAAACTGTTTTCCAAAGTGACTGTACTCCCATCAATGATGTAGGAGCATTCCAGTTGCTCCTCATCTTTGCTAAATTTGGTACTTATCAGTCTTTTGATTTTAGTTATCCTAGCAGTATAGTAGAATCTCTCTGTGATATTGACTTGCATTTCCCTAATGACTCATAATGGTGAGAATCTTCCTATGTACTTACTTGCCATCTGAAGATCTTCACTGGTAAAGGATCTGCTCAACTCTTCTGCCTTTTTACTAGGTTATCTGACTTTGTCTCACTGTGGTATAAAAGTTCTTTATGTATTCTGGAGACAGTCCTTTGTTGCAGATAAACTCTCATTAAAATGTTTTGTATGGAGACATCTGGATGGCTCAGTTAAGTGTCCGCTGTCTGCCTTCCACTCAAGTCATGATCTTGGGGTCCTAAGATCAAGCCCTATGTAGGGCTCCCTGCTCAGCAGGGTGTCTGCTTCTCCTTCTCCCTCTGCCCCTCCCCTGGCCCATGCTCTCTCTCTCCCAAATAAATAAACAAACATCTTTTTTAAAAAATGTTTTGTATGATGTTAATATAACCAATTTTCTTTTGGTTGCTATTTGATTAGCACAATTTTCCCACCATTTCACATTCAATCTTCTAAGTGTTGGGAAGATCTCTTATAACAAGTACTGGGATTTTAAATGACAACTTGACAATCACAATTAGTATGATTACGGATATATTTCGATATGTTCCTGTCACTATAATTTATGATAATTCATCACCTAATCATTTTGTTCCTTTCTCTCCATTCTTTTCCTGCCTTCTTTTAGCATTACAAATTTTTGATATTTTCTTTTCCCATTCTACTTTTAGTGGCTATCCTATAAATTTTTACATTCATACTTAAGGTTTTTTCCTAATAAAGTTAAAAGTTACTTGGTGTTTCTATTCTCTTATTCCAAGACTGTATCACATGTTACTCATTGAACATACCACTACATCTTAAATATCATTCAGGGTAGTTTGAGCATTCGTAGCTTAAATTATATTTAAAATACAAAAGAAAAAAAAATAAAATAAAATACAAAAGAGCTCTTGGGTGGCTCAGTGATTGAGCATCTCCTTTTGGCTCAGGTCGTGGTCCTGGGGTCCTGGGATCAAGTACCACATCGGGCTCCTCACAAGCCTATGTCTCTGCCTCTCTCTGTGTCTCTCATGAATAAATAAAATCATTTAAAATATATAAAAATGATAAAATACAAAAATTTAAACTTTTTACAATCAGTATTAACTTTACCACTATATTTTATCAATATCTGCACTCATCACTGTTTCTTATTTTTTGTACCTTCTCTTTGAATTTCCTTTCCTTTGTTGTATTCTTTTCTTTTTGGGGGGCAGGGGGATATCTTTTTTTTTAACCTATTTTTTTCATTCTATCTTTTAGCCTCCAAGACTGAACCAGGTTCCTGCCCCTGGTTGATACTGGAGTGTGCACATTCATTCAGTGGGGGCTTGTTCACTTCCTGGTCACAAATCTGGTCACAGATCACATAACTGAGTCCTTCCACCTCTCTAGAACCACAGCTAGAACAAGACTTGGTTCCAGTAAGTTTGTTAACAGCAGTTTTGGGGCTGGTTATTCTTTTATTTTTGTTATCTCCAGCATTCCTTTGGGAGCAGAGAATCTACCATTCATCTCCTGTTCAAGGAATAAGCCTAGTCCAGGTTCCTCTCATCAACAGAGGACTTTTAAACCCAAAAACTTATATAAGACTGGCACAACCTTTCAGGCCCAGAACCCAGGAGGCCCTCAGATTCAGACCCACTCACCATGTACATTTCTATTTTATATTCTATAACCTAGCTATGTCTTTTTATATATTTACATTTTGAATATATTTTATCTATATTGCTGTGCATCTGGACCATTTTGGACATCTCAAAGCATAAATTCACTAGGTCACTTTGTCTGGAAGTTTTCTAAAATTCAGACTGTTTTGTGATATTCAACATGGAAAATAAACAAAATGATGTATAGCTTCATATAAATATTAACATATCTGTTTCCAGTCATCTTTCAGTTTGACAGACTTGCAAGTGAACTCTCTGCCTAGGATGGGGAATTCTTTAGCACAGTCCAGAAATAGACTAGAGAGGTCTAGAGAGGTGCTAGAGAGGTGCTTGTGACCACTCCTGACTTTCAATTTTATTCTAATGAGGAAAAAGGAGAAGCTGGAAAGAATCTATTTTGGGGATGGATGTGGCAGGAGGCTACAAGTGGCAGCACTCTATCTGGGTGTAATCAGTGCCTATCTAGCAGTAGAGGCAGAGGTATCAACAAATGGGTTCCACAGCAGAATTTGGGGTATGGACAGACTTTGGACCTCCCAGAAAATCTATGATATAAATAAACTTGTTTTATGTTTAAATTAGCCTGAGTGGGTGGCATGCCTGGGTGGCTCCATCGGTTAATCATCTGACTTGGTTTCAGCTCAGGTCATGATCTCATGGGTCTTGAGGTTGTGAGATCATGAGATTGTGAGATTGAACCCAGCATTGGTTCTGCACTCAGCAGGGAGTCTGCTTCTCTTCTCCCTCTCCCTTTGCCCTCTCCTTGCTTGCACACTCTCTCTAAAATAAATAAATTGTTTAAGTTTTTCTAAAGATTTTATTTATTTATTCATGAGAGACACAGGGAGAGAGAGGCAGAGACATAGGCAGAGGGAGAAGCAGGCTCCCCTATGTGGGACTTGATCTCTGCACCCCAGGATTACGCCCTGAGCTGAAGACAGACACCCAACCACTGAGCTACCCAGGTGTCCCAATAAATGAATCTAAAAAAAAAAAAATTTAGGGGCAGCCCGGTGGCTCAGTGGTTTGGCGCCACTTTCAGCCAAGGGCGTGATCCTGGACACCTGGGATCGAGTCCCATGTCGGGCTCCCTGTGTGGAGCCTGCTTCTCCCTCTGCCTGTGTCTCTGGTTCTCTCTCTCTCTCTGTCTCTCATGAGGAAATAAATAAAACCTTAAAAAAAAAAAAATTTAGCCTGAGTAGGTTTCTTCTGGTTAAACCTAAGAACTCTAAAAAACAAACTTTATAATGCAATCTTAAATAATATTAATCCTGGCTTCTTTAAAAAGATGTGGGTAAAGTGCTGAAAAGCAAATGTGATTTAAATTAAGAAGATCAAACAAATGAAGAATAATTCATTTTTTATGAGTCTTACCTTTCCCCCAACCAGAGGCAAAATGTGCATCTTTCCAGTCTGACAATCCTTCACTGAGGAAACGATGAGGCAGGTGCCACAGAGAACAACTAGGCGTTCAGCCCACTTATGCAGCTGGGTCTTTCCCTTGCGTACGTTATAGATGCCAGACAGAAGGATTCGATCCAGATGATCCATCTGGCATGGTTTTTCTACAAGAAAAAAGAACTTCAGAAATCACCATTCAAGTAATAGACTCTTGTAAGGAAAAAGAAAGTATTGTGTGTCAACATTCAGCAACCTTGTTTACAGATTTAAGTTATCAAAGCAATATAAATATTACAAAATAAGATCTCAGTCCTAAAATGTTATCCATCACTGAAGTTATACAATGGAAGTACTGTGGATTTAGTGCTAGGGACCAAGATTTTATTTTGGATGCTACTGTTAATTCTTCTTCCAACACAGTCCCACGTACAGAGAAAGGCATAGACTTGGGGGCCAGATATGCAAACCTGAGTTTGAATTCTGGTTCTGACACTTAACTTTGTTTCTCTGAACTACTTAACATAATCACTGAGGTTGACTTTCTTCACTTACAGTTTGGATCATAATACTACTTTAGGGTTTTCTTATTTTAAAAAATTAGGATAATTAATGTAAAGTACTGAGCATAGTTCTAGGTAACAAAAGTCACTGAAAGGGACACCTGGCTGGCTTAGCAATTGAGCGCCTGCCTTCGGCCCAGGGCATGATCCTGGAGTCCCAGGATCGAATCCCACATCAGGCTTCCTGTATGGAGCCTGCTTCTCCCTCTGCCTGTGTCTCTGCCTGCCTGCTCCTCTCTCTCTCTCTCATGAACTAATAACATCTTTTTTTTTTAAGTACTGAATAAATGACCGTCACTATTGTGATTAGTCTATTCTAGAAGGAAGAAATTAATAAATATGGGAGCTTTCTGGTTCTGTACACATTACTCCATTTTCCTGTTCCTTGTGAGGAAAAGCTTATGGCTGATATTTCAATCCACTATCCCAGTCATGGTGGCAGAGGCTCATATGTGCATTCAAGAGCTGTTTTCTTTTTGTATTTCTTAAAAATCTTTGTAAGGCTGAGATAAAGTGAACAAAACAGCACATGATGACAGAAGACAGGTTCTTGATTAAAGCCCAGCTAAAACCAAACTAACTCTACACAGAAATGAATACGAGCAGCACATTAGTATGAGGTGGTTGGTATAAACAGCAATAAACTGGGAAGGGAGAAAATCACATTGTACTTGATATTATTAGAGAATTGATTACAGAGCCTGGGCATCACGTTGCCCTTTTAGGTATGTTTTCCCATATATGATCTGAGGAAATGGGTTAGATGGCTTCAGAGCTTTCAAACTTTGTACGCGATCACTAGCCCTAGGAGAAAACCAAGTCTCCTTGTATTTAAGGCCAATCCTCTCATCTATATTCCAAACACCACCTTTCTCAGGGAGTTTGGTTCTTCTCTCTTCTCACTCTTCAACTCCACCCTCTTCATTGTTCCTGCCAAAGCTACAAAAACATTTGTGTTTTTTCCCATGCTCTCTGAGGCTCAACTGTGGAATTCCTTTAGTCAGTGACTCCAATTTCTGTGTGCCTAAGACTTACTATGTGAGAACAGTTTAAAATGTGAGACACGGGCAGCCTGGGTGGCCTAGCAGTTTAGTACCGCTTTCAGCCCAGGGCGTGATCCTGAAGACCCGGGATCGAGTCCCACGTCAGGCTCCCTGCATGGAGCCTGCTTCTCCCTCTGCCTGTGTCTCTGCCTCTCTCTCTCTCTCTCTCTCTCTCTCTGTGTGTCTCTCATGAATAAATAAAATCTTTTAAAAAATTAATAAATAAAATAAAATAAAATAAAATATAAAATAATAAAATAAATAAAATAAAATAAATAAAATAAAATATGGGACGCTGACATCCACCCACAGACAGTCTAATCCACAGGGCCTGGGATGGAACACAGGAAAATATATTTTTAACAACTATTCCAAGTAGTTTAAATGCAGGTGGTCCACAAACCATATTTTGAAAAACTATAAGCTTACTTTTTTGAGGCTCTTTTCTTCTCATTTGTCCCTCTATAGTAGCTAGCTATCTCTGTTATCTCACCTCCAATTTACTCAATTTTCTTCAATCTGGCTTCCAGCCTCCAGACTGCCCTATCCGAAAGATGATAATGGCCCTCAGATTTCTATCTCCTGCTTCAGTCTTCCCTTGGTTCCAATCTCATATATCTAATTCTCTCCTGGACATGTCCAACAGACGTCCCCATTCACCTCAAATTTCCAGCATCAGACTGGAAAGGAACAAAACTATCTTTATTTGCAAACGAAAGGATCTTGTATGTAGAAAATCCTAAGTGAGCCACAAAAAACACAATTATAACCAACAAATGAGTTCAGCCAACTTGCAGGATACAAAAAATTTTTTGCTGTATTTTTTTTAAGATTTATTTTTATTTGAGAGACAAAGGGTGAGAGAGAGAGAGAGAAAAAAAAACACCTGAGTGGGGGGAGGGGTAAAGGGAGATAAATCCTCAAGCAGACTCCCTGCTGAGTACTGAGAGCTGGATGCATGGCTCAATCCCAGGACCCTGAGACCTGAGCAGAAATCAAGAGTTGGAAGCTTAACCAACTAAGCCACCCAGGCGCCCCAGATAACATTTTTAAAAAATCAATTGTATGTCTAAGCACAAGGAATAAACAATTCAAAAGTAAAATTAAGAAACTAACTGCATCTAAGATAGCATTAAAAACAATAAAACAAAAATAGTATAGTAAAAACTACGAAACATAGTTGAAGGAAATTATAGACCTAATTTCAAAACTTAACTATAAAGTATGGAGCAAGCACACAAAGTACAGTACTTAGGGCACCTGATTTTTGACCTTGGGGTCATGAGTTCAAGCTCCACATTGGGTGTAGAGATTACTTAAAAAAAAAAAAAAAGTACAGTACTGACATAAGGATAGACATAGAGCAATGGATTAGAATTCACAAATAATGTCCCTACATTTATGGACAACTGATTTTTGAGCAGGGTGCCAAGATAACTCAATGGGGGAAATAAAAGTCTTGGTAAATGGTGAACTGGAATACCAAAGGGAAAAGAAAAAAGTCAGATCCCTAACCTAACACTATATACAAAAATTAATCCAAAATGTAAGAACTAAAACTATAAACTCTTAGAAGAAAACATTGGAATAAATCTTACGATCTTAAAAGTCAGTAAAAGGTTTCTTAGGTATCAACACAAAAAAGTTAAAGTGACATGGGGTGCCTGCATGGCTCAGTCGGTTAAGCATCTGCGTTTGACTCAGGTCATGATCCCAGCCTGGGATTGAACCCTGCTTCAGGTTCCCTGTTCAGTAGGGAGTCTACTTCTCCCTTTGCCCAAACCCCACCCTCTGCTTGTGCTGGCTCTCTCTCTCACTCTCACTCTTTCAAATAAAGAAATAAAATCCTTTTATTTTTTTATTTTTTAAATATTTTATTTATTTATTCATGAGACACACACAGAGAGAGAGGCAGAGACACAGGCAGAGGGAGAAGCAGGCTCCATGCAGGGAGCCTGACGTGGGACTCGATCCTGGGTCTCCAGGATCACACCCTGGGCTGAAGGCAGGTGCTAAACCGCTGAGTCACCCGGGCTGCCCAAGAAATAAAATCCTTTTAAAAAATAAATAAAATTGACAAAAAAGAAAATACAGAAAAATGTACTTCATCAAAAATAAACTCATGTGCTTCAATAAACACCATCAGAAAGTAAAACAATGACTCACAAAGTAAGAGAGAATATTTGCAAATCATATACATAATAAGAGACTTGTATCCAGAATTAAGAACTGTTACAATTCAGCAATAAAGACAAAGAACACAATTAAAAAATGGGCAAAGAATTTGAATAGATATTACTTCAGAGAAGGTATATAAAAGGCCAACAAGCACATAAAAAGATGCTCAATTTCATTATTCACCTGATAGATAAATATCAAAACCACAATAATAGTTCACAAGCAATAGGATGACTATAATTGAAAAAGACAAACACTAAGAAGTGTTGGCGATGATGTAAACAAACACTGCTGTTGTGAAAATAAAATGGTGCAGCCACTTTGGAAAACAGTCTGGTAATTCCTCAAAAGTTTTAACATAGATCCACCATATGATCCAGCAATTCCACTCCTACACCTATATCCAAAAGAACTGAAAACACATGTCCACACAAAAACTTGTACACAGGTGCTTGTTCATAGTAGCATTATTCATAATAGTCAAAAAGTAGAAATAGCCAAAATGTCCATCAACTGATGAATGCATAAACAAAATGTGGCATTATCTACACAATGGAATACTGTTTGGCCATAAAAAGAAATGAAGAACTGATAATATACTACGACATGGATGAGCCTTAGAAGCTAAAGCCAGGGCAGCCCCAGTGGCGCAGCGGTTTGGCGCCGCCTGCAGCCCAGGGTGTGATCCTGGAGACCTGGGATCGAGTCCCACATAGGGCTTCCTGCATGGAGCCTGCTTCTCCCTCTGCCTGTGTCTCTGCCTCTCTCTCGCTCTCTCTGAATGAATAAATAAATAAATCTTAAAAAAAAAAAAAAAAAGCTAAAGCCAAATATATATGATTCCACTTAAACGACTTGTTCAGAAAAGGCAAATCCATAAAGGCAGGAGGTTCATCACCATTAAACAAGATGTGGGGTCTCATTTTATGGTGATGAAAGCAGACTAAAATCAGACTATGGTGATGGCTGCATAAATCTCCAAATATACTAAAAAGCACTGAATTGTACATTTTTAAAAGGGTGTTATAGGCTATGAATTATATCTCAATAAAACTGCTTTTAAAAAATCTCATTATTCCCCCCAAACATGCCAATGGCTTTTATATTCCCCATCCTGGTTAATAGTATCACCTAACACAAAGTTGGCTAAATTATGTAAAAAAAAAAATGGGACTTCATATGGTTTACCATGCTTTCAAATTGCCTAACAGTCTTTTTAAAAGTTTACATGAAACATGTAACAAAGATGTTCTATCTTATAGTGGATATATAATTCTCTGAGTCTCTTCTTTCTTGGCCTTATTTCTAAAGAAATTTATTTTATTACAGAAAAACTCCTAAATCAATCCATCACCACTCTCAGAAGGGAACATTCAACTGTGTTCTGGATAATTTATTTGTATATGAAATAACATGCTGTTTGTTAATTTTAGAGTTTGCTAGACATTCAGAGGGCCTCCAGTCTCTGATCTTCTGAAAGTGATTTAAAAAAATAAATAAAAATGAAAAAACAAAAACAAAAACAAAAACCAGAATGAGGGGCACCTGGGTGGCTAAGTTGGTTGAGTGTCCGACTCTTGATCTCAGGGTCGTGAGTTCAAGCCCCACACTGGGCTCCAAGCTGGGCATGGAGACTACTTAAAAAACAAACAACAACAAAACGAGAATGAGAAAGTTCTAATATTCAGAACGTGTAACAGTTCTAATTAAAAAATAGTTTCAAAAGCCAAGGTTCTAAGTGGAAAATTAAGGGTAATTTTAATTTCCTTATATATTTATATGTCCAAATGTTCTATAAAGAAAATGGAATGTTTCTGTAATTTTAAAAGTTGCTAAAGAAACAATCAAGGGCAACCCTGTACCAATGAGTTCCTTTACTGCCCAGAGTACAATCTCTAAACATCATTTTTCATTAAAATGAATCAGGAGTCCTTAGAAAAAGAGTTTATTTCTGGTCTGAGCCAGACAATGAAAAGATGAGCTTAGGACATCTTGTTGTGCCAGAACTTAATGGAAAATCCAGAATGCTATCAAAAAATCCTGGAATCATGCTGGAAGGACAGTAGCCAATGTAAAGAGCTCCCACTAGCTGAGATGGGACAAACTGAGCAACAAAAGAATACTGGCTGTAATGAGTCAAAACAAACAGATACAAGTCCATGAGCTCACAATGATAGACAAAAAAATTTTTAAAAAGAAATCATACAGACTGTAATGGAGCAGCTATACAAGGAGCCCAAAAAGTAAACAGCTGCAGGCAGATTAAAGAAGAACACCACAATTCAAAATACCACCTAAGCAGTGGCAAGCTTCCCACTGTTTCCTCCTCTGACCTCCCCCAGCCCAGTAGAGGCAGGTGCTGGTGTGGACAGAGAGCTCTAGGAGAAGCCCTCAGGTTGTGTCTTGAGGAATAGAAAAGGGGTCTCCTAACACTCAGAGAGAGTGGAAGAAATTCCTCATTTTTGCTTTCCCTCCCCTTTTCTTCATTTTCTTATGTCCCAGCCCCCAGGAGTGGGGACATAGGCACCTAAAACTCTGAGGGGTGTGAACCTCCCTCTCTTATTAGAAGACCTGCAGTCCCAGTCCTATGAGAGCAGAGTGAAAATCTGTTAATTTCTGGTTTCCTCCTCCCATTGGCAGCCCTGCGGTGTGGATGCCCTTGAGGGAAAAGCCCAACAGGGCAGGCTTTCTAAAGCCCCAGGAAATCGAAAAGAGGAAGGAGCTCTGGAATATGACCCCCGTCAAGCTGTCTAGGAATTCCTATGCTCATGCTTGAGGTATACAAATGTGGCTGGGACCCCAAGCGGCATGCCAAAAACGCTGAAAACTGAACTAATAGGTTCTCCAAAGGGAGAGAAGAAATGCTGAAAAATTATTTGAAGAAATAGAGGAAAACTCAACTGAAAGATATAAACTTATGGATTCAAGAAGTTCAGTGAACTCCAAACAGGATAAAACCAGAGAAATTCTAGCCTAGAGACTATATAATCAAAGTACCGAAAATTAAAGACAAAGTCTTGAGAGAAGCCACAGAAAATGGAAGCACTACTTCTACCAGAACAATTCAAATGACTGCATGAAGGACCTGCAGGAGCTCTCTCTACTAATCTCCCAACTGCTCTGAAGATCTAACGTTAGTTCCAAATAAAAAGTTAAACCAATAAATATTGGCTGATACATTACGAGATAAAAATGAAGTATCTATTTACATTTAAAGAACAAAACAGGAAATTTCACAATAAATTTCAAACTTTTAACAGGCTCTCATACAAAAAAACAAAACAAAACAAAAAAAACTTCTATTTGAAGTATTTCACTAGAACACCTGGCAAATCAGTGGTGGCTAAAGTAATTCCATCATCCAGTTTCATGAATCGAAACAAATCCTTAAGTCTTCCGGTCTTAGTTTCCTGAGTTTAAGACCAAGGAGTTGGATTGGATGATCCCCAGCCATTCTCAGTTCTCATTTTATGGATTCTTCATCCTCCTCGACACTTTCTCTCCAACAACTAAAAGGCGGTGTGTCTTAGATGTTAAAAGGATAAGATTTAGAAGCAGACAGGTGTATCTGTTTCCTGGTTCTGTTATTTGACTGGGACATAGCATAGCCTCTCAGGAATAATAACATTCATCTAGAGGGTTGTAAATATCACCCAAGACAAGGTATACAGAGTGCTCAGCACGTGAGAAAGTGCTCAGCATACAGTAAGGGTATAAAACAAATGCCAATTATTATAATGAAAACTGCTCTAAGCCTCCTTTTCCTACATATAAGAATTTCTTTCAAAGATATCATAACAACTCTTACAGCTTTAACATCCCCGTTTACCCTACTCCCATTATCTGTATGTCCTGAGCTCTAGTTCCCCATTTCCAATGACCTGCCAGACATCTCCAACAGGATACTCACCAGCACTTAAATCAAATATTCCCAAAACCAAGTCAGCACCATCCCCACGAACCAGGTCCATCTCACAATTCAAGTCCTGACATTCTCCTGATGTAATCCTGGCTCCTAAGTTCAGGGTCAGTGTCAACTCTTAGGTTTTCTTTCCTCAACTCCCCTTTTCATTTATATGAAAGATCTTTATTTTCTTTTGAACAATATTAAAACAAATAAATTATTGTGAAGTTCAGTAACACAATGGGCACATGTCAGAGTGAACCTCGTTAAAGTCATTTCCGGTACAGTTACAATAAAGCAATAGATAATTTGATAGTTATTTATCTTATAAATAAATTTTATTTATAAATAAATAAATAATTATTATTATTATTATAAATAATTTTATAAGGCAATTCCACCTTATAAAATTGCCTGCTCATTTCACATTGTTCTTTTAATGTTCTTCAGTGAATTGTTGCATTTAAAAAAAAAAAGTCAAAGTTCCATCATGAAATGTACTTCTGTTGATTGACGTATCACCAGTGAATCACATTTTTTTAATTTAAATTCAATTCACCAATGTATAGTATAACACCCAGTGTTCATCACACCATGTGCCCTCCTTAATGCCCATCACCCAGTTACCGCCCCCCTCCCCCACCTCCCTTTCTGCAACTCTTTGTTTCCCAGAGTTAGGAATCTCTCGTGGTTTGTCTCCCTCTTTATTTTCCCCACCCAGTTTCCCCTCCTCTCCTTATGGTCCCTTTCACTATTTCTTATGTTCCACATATGAGTGAAACCATACGATAATTATCTTTCTCTGACTTCTTTCACTCAGCATAATACCCTCCAGTTCCAACCATGTCAAAGTAAACGGTAGGTATTCATCCTTTCTGATGGCTCAATAATATTCCATTGTATATATAATACCACATCTTTATCCATTCATCTGTCAAAGGACACTGTGGCTCCTTCCACAGTTTGGCTACTGTGGACACTGCTGCTGTGAACATTGGGGTGCAGGTGTCTTGTCATTTCACTTCATCTGCACCTTTGGGGTAAATACCCAGTAGCACGATTGCTGGGTTGTAGGACAGTTCTATTTTTAACTTCTTGAGAAACCTCCATACTGTTTTCCAGAGTGGCTGTACCAGCTTGCATTCCCACCAACAGTGTAAGAGGGTTCCCCTTTCTCCACATCCTTACCAACATTTGTTGTTTCCGGTCTTGTTAATTTTAGCCATTCTCACCGGTGTAAAGTGGTATCACATTAAGGTTTTGTAGTTCCCTGATGGCAAGTGATGTGGAGCATTTTTTCAAGTGCTTGTTGGCCTTGTGTAGGTCGTCTTTGGAGAAATATCTGTTCATGTCCTCTACCCATTTCTTTTTTTTCCTTCAATAATTTTATTTATTCATGAGAGACACGGAAAGAAAAGCAGAGGGAGAAGCAGGCTCCTGGAGGGAAGCCTGATGCAGAACTCAATCCCAGAACCCCAGGATCACAACCTGAGCCAAAGCCAGATGCTCAACCACTGAGCCACCAAGTATCCCTCTTCTGCCCATTTCTTGACTGGATTGTTTTTGGGGTGTTAAGTATGAAGTTCTTCCTACTTTGAAGAAAGATTAGTTGACTATAGAGTTGAGGATCCATTTCTAGGTTTTCTATTCTGTTCCACTGATCTATGTGTCTGTTTTTGTGATGGTACCATGTTGTCTTAATGATCAGGGCACTATAACACAGCCTGAAGTCAGGCATTGTGGTGCCCTCAGCTTTGGTTTTCTTTTTCAACATTCCTCTAGCTATTCAGGGCCTTTTCTGGTTCCATACAATTCTTAGGATTATTTGTTCCAATTCTGTGAAGAAAGTCCATGGTATTTTGATAGGGATTTCATTAAATGTAAAAATTGCTCTGTGTACCATAGACATTTTCACAATATTTATTCTTCTACTCCATGAGCATGGAATGTTTCCCATCTCTTTGTGTCTTCCTCAACTTCTTTCCTAAGTGTTCTGTAGTTTTTAAGAGTACAGATCCTTTACCTCTTTGGTTAGCTTTATTCCTAGGTATCTTATGGTTTTTGTTGCAATCATAAATGGGATCAATTCCTTAACTTTTCTTTCTTCAGTCTCATTGCTAGTGTATAGAATATCTGATATATGTATCCTGGCACACTGCTGAACTGCTGTCTGAGTTCTAGCAATTTTGGAGTGGAGTCTTTTGAGTTCTCCATATACAGTATCAAGTCATCTGTGAAGAGTCTGACTTCTTCTTAGCCAATTTGAATGCCTTTTATTTTTTTGTTGTCTGATTGCTGAGGCTACGACTTCTAGTACAATGTTGAACAACAGTGGTGAGAGTGGGCATCCCTGCTGTGCTCCTGACTTTAGGAAAAAAGCACTGTTTTTCCCCATTGAGAATGACATTTGCTGTGGGCTTTTCATAGGTGGCTTTTATGATATTGAGATATGTTCCCTCCACCCTTAAACTCTGAAGAGTTTTAAGTAAGAAAGGATGCTATATTTTGTAAAATGCTTTTTCTGCATCAATTGAGAGGATCATAATGGTTCTTTTCTTTTATTGATGTGATCTATCATGTTGACTGATTTACTCATTCAACTCTCCTTTTCAATCAGCCATCAACTCATACAGATCATTCCTTCAAAAAGTCTGTCATATGAATAATTCCTTCCCACTCCTCACTTCAGACCCCTATCAATTTACATCCATATTATTATCCACACTGGTGCCAGATTCACCTTCTCTGGCTCACTTGGAACCTGTCACTTCCTGCTGTCATCTACCAAATGAAGACTAAACTCCTGATATTGCACTCAACGCCCAGAACAATCTGGACTCAAATTATCTGTGATTCACAGGACATACGTTGAAATGTCTAATCTCCCATCCCATGTCCTCCTTTTCCTTTCTGCTAAATGAAATCCTGTCAATTTTTTAAAAACCAACTTGGGATCCCTGGGTGGCGCAGCGGTTTAGCGCCTGCCTTTTGCCCAGGGCGCGATCCTGGAGACCCGGGATCGAATCCCACGTTGGGCTCCTGGTGCATGGAGCCTGCTTCTCCCTCTGCCTATGTCTCCGCCTCTCTCTCTGTGTGTGTGACTATCATAAATAAATAAAAATTTAAAAAAAATAAAAATAAAAATAAAATAAAAATAAAAATAAAAAACCAACTCAAATACTACTTCTTCACAAAGACTTCTCTGATTCTAGAGATCTCCCTGATTTTTCAGAGAACAGTGATAAGGTACTTACTTCCTTACCAGCTATCAAAATATATCATATAGGCATATTAACTAAAATAATTTTGGTATTAGCACAAATTGGCCAATGTAACAGGATAGAATCTAAAAATAGACCACTGCCTGTGTAAGAACTTAAAAATAATAAAGATATTTCAGATCGTAGGAAAAGGATAAGCTATTCCATAAATGTTGTTGGGACAAATGGCTGTCTACCTACAGAGAAAAAGTAAAGTTAGATCCCGATCTTATGCATATTTTAAGAATATCAAAGTATTGGGAAGCCCCGGTGGCGCAGTGGTTTAGCGCCGCCTGCAACCCGGGGTGTGATCCTGGAGACCCAGGATCGAGTCCCACATTGGGCTTCCTGCATGGAGTCTGCTTCTCCCTCTGCCTGTGTCTCTGCCTCTCTCTTTGCTCTCTATGAATGAATGAATAAATAAATCTTTAATTTATGACTGATAAATAAATCTTTAATTTATGACCTAGGAAAAGGAAGGAATATAAATGCATTAAAAGAAGACTCATCAAATCTAAACAGGACTTCTACACAATAAAAAACAATAAATTTAAGGATAAGTTATAGGCTGAAAACAATTTTTGTCACAAATATAGTAGGCAAAGGATGTGTACTAAGAATAAATACAGAAGTCCTTTAGATCAATATGAAGGGACACCTGGGTGGCTCAATGGTTGAGCATCTGCCTTTGGCTAGGGCGTCCAATGTCTCTGCTTCTCTGTATCTCTCATTGAATGAATAAATAAAATCTTTAAAAAAAAAAAAAGGAATATGGTATAGAAAGAAATGCTCAGGCTGGGACTTATTCTGAGACACAGAGCCCTAGAACTACAACTTCCCTAGTAAATCACGCTTTCTGGACTCCTTTTTTTCATACACAAATCAAGAGTTCACTGATGTGCTCTCTTAATCTCTGATTGATCATGCTACCTACTCATCTTTAGTCAATTATGTTATTTCCACAGCTTTTACCATGAATTTCCACTGAGCAGTCATTCCACTAACTTCACTTTTCCCCAGAACTCCCTTTCCAGAAAGACTGATAATGAACATTTGCATAAGAGCTGCTCAGCATACTGGGTACCTTTTAGATCCAGCAAGCACAGCAACATTAACTGGTTTGAACTTGGCCCTAATGACTCTGGCCTCATTAACACTGTATTCTAGCTAACTTACCAGACTCTATACATAAAATATTTAAAGCTGACTACTAAGCTGTTTGCTGCTAAGAGAATATTTCACAGATATTTTTCCTTCTGTTAACAGTGGTTATCTCTGGATTTGGGAACTGAGGGGTGGGAGGATCAGGTGAGAGGGAAGCATTCTTTTTGTGACGGTTTTAAGATATGTCCACAAATTCTTTGATAGTGCTCTCTCCAGAAGGTAGGGCCAAATTAATTTCCCTCTCTATTGGGTGGGCTGTAAATGGTGGCTTACTTCTACTAAACAGAAGGTGGTAAAAATGCCAATGACTTATGAGGCTAGGTCATGAAAAACACTGAGGCCTTGTGTGTGTGTGTGTTTGCATGGCCATCTGTCTGTCTCTTACCGACAGAAGCTAGTTGTCATGTTATAAAGACACTCAGGCAGTCTTAAAAAAGAGGTCCACAAAATGAAGAACTGAGATCTCTGGCCAAAAGCTGGTAAGCCATTCAAGTGAGCCATGTTAGAAATGATTCTTCCAGCCATCAAGCTTTTGGATGGCTATACCTTCAACCAACAGAGTGAATATAATCTCATTCAACCCAAACTAGAACCATCCAACTAAATTACTCCTAGATTTCTGACCCACAAAAACTATATGTGATAATAAATATTTATTATCATTTTAAGTCACAAAGTACTTTTTTTTTTTAGGATTTTATTTATTTATTCATTCATGAGAGACACACAGAGAGGCAGAGACAGAGGGAGAAGCAGGCTCCTTGCAGGGAGCCTGATACAGGACTTGATCCCAGCACCAGGGATCACACCCCGAGCCAAAGGCAGATGCTGAACCACTGAGCCACCCAGGTGTCCCCACAAAGTACTTCTTTAAAGTTTATTTATTTATCTATTTAGTAATCTCTATGTCCGACATGAGCTGCATGTTCTACCAACTGAGCCAGCCAGGTGCCCCGTAAGTTACTTAGTCTTTTTTTTTAAGATTTTATTTATTTGAGACAGAAAGAGAGAGAGGGAGGGGGGGAGGGAGGGAGGGAGCGCATATGCACACAAGCAGGGGAAGGGGCAGAGGGAGAGAGAGAGAATCATAAGACTCCATAGTGAGCACAGAGCCTGATGCAGGGCTTATTCTCAACCTTGAGAACATGACCTGAGCTGAAACCAAGAATCAGATGTTTAACCAACTGAGCCACCCAGGCACTCCCATAAGTTTTGAGGTAATTCATTACATAGGTAAGAGATAATTAATACACTTATTGATATATGTTTTTTTATTTTTGTTTTTGGTGCCATAAATACATACTGTCCAGTTTCAAAAATAATTAGCTTTAAAACCTCTTTTTTAAAACACAATTTTTTCAAATTATACTAAGCTTCTCTAAATTAATAGAGCCCACTTTTGGAAATGTTCTTTTAAAGACCCTCTTCCTCCCAAAATATAGTGTGTACTACAAACTGGTACTCTTTTATACTCTACTAGAAATATCTTAAGGGTATATGAAGACCCTGGGCATACAATTTAACGAGTGGTGGCAGAAAATTAATGTATCAGTGCCAACAGTTGTACAATATATAACTGAGTGCAAATGTGTCTCAATGGTTCAAAAGGAGTTCACTGGCACTTTAAGGCTCATCTTTCACCACAGAATAAAACATACAATGAAGAACTCACTTTCAACTACAATCACAAAAGGAGCATGTTACTGCTTCAAGTTGTTCTTTTTTTTTAAACCAAGTTTTATAGGCTTAAACAAGCTGTGCTCCTCAAATTAATCCTAAAGGATTCTCCTATTTAATTTTTTTTTTTTTTTTTTTTTTTTTAAAGAGGGGCTGAGCAGGGCAGCCTGGGTGGCTCAGTGGTTTAGCGTTGCCTTCAGCCCAGGGCCTGATCCTGGAGACCCGGGATCGAGTCCCACATTGGGCTCCCTGTATGGAGCCTGCTTCTCCTTCTGCTTGTGTCTTTGCCTCTCTCTCTGTGTCTCTCATGAGTAAATAAATAAAATCTTAAAAAAAAAAAAAGTGGGAGCTGAGCAGAGGGAGAAAGAGAATCCTAAGTAGGCTCCATGCTTACCATAGGGCCCAATATGGGGCACAATCTCACAACCCTGAGATCATGGCCTGAGCTAAAATCTAAAGTCAGGTGTTTAACTGACTGAGCCACCCAGGCACCCCATGGATTTTCCTATTTCATTTCAATCTAGCAACTATTTCTCTTCCATGAACTAGCAATGAAGAAAAATTAATGGAAATAAATGAAAATCAACTTTTAAGGAACAACATGTCACAAAATAGTGTTATGATGAAAAATTAAACATAAAATCTTCTGTGAGGTACATTAAATAAAGCCAGCTTGTGATATTATGTCACAAAAGTTGTATCAAGAAGTATACAAAGAGGCCTCTGGGGGCTCAGTCAGTAGAATGTGCTACTTTAGATCTCAGGGTCATGAGTTCAGGCCCCACACTGGGTAC
Source organism: Canis lupus dingo (assembly GCF_003254725.2). Lineage (NCBI taxonomy): Eukaryota > Metazoa > Chordata > Mammalia > Carnivora > Canidae > Canis > Canis lupus. The sequence goes on from NC_064247.1 coordinate 77,637,587, forward strand.
AGAGATTACTTAGAAATAAACAACAACCAAAAAAAAAAAAACCCAACAACAACAAAAGAAGTACACAGAAATTTAATCAATTTGGGAAATGAGAGCAGGGAACTTTAGTAAATGATTTTGCCTACATACACTAATCATTTAGTTATTAGTTTAATTGTTTGATAAATGAGTCATTAATTCAAAATTGTTAAGTGTTAAAGGGCTTTGTCATTTACTAGCTGTATGACTTTTAACAAATTGCTTAAGTTCTCTGTTTCCTCATCTGTTAAATGAGGTAATAGTTCCTACAGCATAAGGTGGTTGTAATAAACTGGGTAATTCACAAGTATAAAAGCACACAGTAAACAATCAGTGGTACTCAATAGTAGTAGTATTAGTAGACTATGTATATTTGGAAAGCAATATTCAGAAAGTATTTAGCTTAAATAAGTCTAACTACATTATTGAAGTGTCCAGTGAAAAACAGTGGATGGGGGTGGAAATGCACCAAGAGGAAACAAAATTTAAAAATTCTAGATTTAGCTGAGTGAAGTAAGTCAGTCGGAGAAGGACAAACATTATATGTTCTCATTCATTTGGGGAATATAAATAATAGTGAAAGGGAATATAAGGGAAGGGAGAAGAAATGTGTGGGAAATATCAGAAAGGGAGACAGAACGTAAAGACTGCTAACTCTGGGAAACGAACTAGGGGTGGTAGAAGGGGAGGAGGGCGGGGGGTGGGAGTGAATGGGTGACGGGCACTGGGTGTTATTCTGTATGTTAGTAAATTGAACACCAATAAAAAAAATAAATTAAAAAAAATAAATTAAAAAAAATAAAAAAATTCTAGATTTAACAACATATTTAGATTTGACAAATGTATTCATCAAATGTCAAGTCATATGATGACAACCACCTAGCTCTCAAAATTCTTGAGCTATCCAGAAGTTCATGGTTCTTACAAGGAGCTTGAAAAGAAACTGATACTGAAAAGTATAATTTGATCAAGATTCTGACAAAGGGATATAATGATTCTAGTAAATCAGCAAAAACACTACAACCAAAAGAGCAAAAATATAAAGGGGAAGGTATTTTAGCTAATACTTCTAAGTCTTCCCTGAACCACACCCCACCTTCTTGTTTCTGTTGGGTTTTTTCAACCACATTAGTTAACTGGCTTAAAAATACCTTTTGCTAAAATACTTTTTAAAAGCTGAAGACAGAGAGAGGCACAAATGATCAACTTAAAAGCAATTAAACATATTCACAAAGCCACTGATAAATTCTTACCACCATAAAATCGAAGCATACAGCCGAGGTCAGGATCTGTTGCCTCCTCCTGTATACGCACAGGGTCATCAAATCCCAGCCTGGACAAGTAATCATAAACGATCTGAAGAGGTCGTTCTGTAGGTTCTAGTCTCCTGCTTACACAATTAAAAGAAAAGTATTTAGTAAAAATAAAAATGTTTCATTTTTAAAATCTTTTAATATGTTCTAGATTATTACTTCTGTATCGAGATTTTCTTTAATATCGTATGATACAACTAATATAAACAAGAGGACCCCCAAAGAGCTTTTGTTTACATGGGGGAATATCTGCTGATATTTACTGAATAAGAACAACAAATTAATAATTTCCAAATGGTGGGGCACCTGGGTGGCTCAGTCAGTAAAGTGTCTGTCTTTGGCTTAGGTTGGGATCCAGCCCCACATCAAGCTCTCTGCTCAGAGAGGAGTCTGCTTCTCCCTCTCCCTCTGCCCCTTCCCCTGCTCATGCTCAAAACACACTCTATCTTATAAATAAATAAAATCTTAAAAAAAAAAAAAGTCTCAAGGAGCATTAGCCTTTAGGTCTTAAAAGGATTGTTTAGAAAACTTGAGGAGTGCCTGGCTGGCTCAGTCAGTAGAGAAAGCAACTCTTGATCTAAGGGTCATGAGTTCGAGTCTCATGTTTGGTACAGAGATTACTTAAAACTTAAGAATTGTATTAATTAGAAGAAACATGGTACACCTCTCATCAGTGTAAAAAATATGAAGGCCATCTGTATTTCATGGTGAAAAGAGAAGAAAATACAGCTGGCAATAAAATTTAAGTAAAAATAACATGAAATAGTAATATTCCAAAGCTGAAGATAAACAGCTCCAAAATTGTAGAGGCTGTCTTTAGCAATAGCCCTGAGCAATGGAAACCTGAGCAAGGTAAAAGGGCCCACAGCAACCAAGCTGACACTAACAGACTCATTAAGCCACAGGCTCTCAGCAACCAGCCAATGGGTCACTTACAGCCAGGCGCAGTTTTTTTTTTTTTTCCTTTTTGATTTAATTATTTATTTATAAGAGAGACAGAGAGACAGAGGGAGAAGCAGGCTCCCAGAGGAGAGCTTGATGTGGGACTCCATCCCAGGACCCCGGGATCATGTCCTGAGCCAAAGGCAGATGCTCAGGTGCCCCAGCCAGGCATAGTTCTTAAGATTACCAAAAAAAGGTAAGTTCCTTGAGTCCCATGTTCCCTCATTCCAACCTATAACTATAACCCCGCACCACCACCTTGTGGTAGAGTCTCTCCTTTGCTCTCCTGCCCACTACTCCCTTGCAGTGTATTCAGTAAACTTCTACCTTTTTTGCTCTGCCTTGGGTGAATTCTTTCACGGGCCCACCCCCAGCCCCCATCAAATCAGAACGCTCCACAAAAAAATGATAATTTAGGAATGTATATCATAGTGATGAGAAAATACAAAAATAAAACAACCACTTGGCCCCTCCTGACTGCTCAGTGCAGACTTTTATCCATAAACTCAGAATTGCTACATGAAGAATGACCAAAGAACTAAAACCCTAAAAAGACAAATAAATACGGAATTTAACAGAAACAGAATATAAACTTTATGAAATAATTACAACTAATCTCTAGGCAAATAAAATAAAAATTCACAAAGGGCTACAGCAGTATTAGACATTTTCCCAGTACACCAGTAGAATTCTTCTAAGGAGAATATATTTTAAGAGACTTCTAATAACCTGTATTCTAGATGGGTCAATTAGCCATGTAACCTAAACACTGAAGGATTAACTAGATGACAAGGGCATAAGGAGCTATCTCGTCTTCCAGTGTCAAGAAGGATTAGACTTACTCTGGATCACTCTAAAGAACAGGACTAGGAACAATGAAAAGTTGCACAGGTAAACCTGGATCAAAAATGAGGAAGAGAGAAAAAAAAAATGAGGAAGAGGGATGCCTGTGTGGCTCAGTGGTTGAGGGTCTGCCTTTGGCTCAGGGCATGATTCTGGGGTCCAGGATTGAGGCCCACGTCAGGCTCCTTGTGAGGAGCCTGCTTCTGCCTCTGCCTGTATCTCTGCCTCTGTCTCTACCTCTCTCTCTATGTGTGTCTCTCATGAATAAATAAATAAAAATCTTTTTTTAAAAAATGAGGAAGAACTTTAATAATTAGAGATGCCCAATAACGAAACAGACTGCCTCTCAAAATAGCTCATGGAAAGCTAGAGAGCCATCTGTCACACGCATTTAATTTAGATAAAGAGTCTCCTAAAAAAAATCAGGCTGAGATGTGTTTGGGTGGCTCAGTCAGTTACATCTGACTCTTGACCTCAGCTTGAGTCTTGATCTCAGGGTTGTGAGTTCAGGCTCCACACTGGGCTCCATGCTATGTGTGGAGCCTAGTTTAAAAAAACAAAAGAAAAGAAAAGAAAAATAGAAGAATCAGGTTGGGACAGATGATGTTTAGGGTCTTTTTAGAACTCAAGGGTCAATGAGATATCCAAGATACCTTCCAAATGCAATACAAATTCTGCCTGAATCCTGCTATTATTTTTAGATACAGAGTTCAATGTACTTAAATATCATAATTCCACATAATGATCACATAGCCAAGACCAAAGAAATAAAACTTTCAGGATAACTCTCACTAGTTCAATTTTTCAATTTCTGTCTAGAAAACCAAAAGAAATGGAAACATCCTAATTCTGACACATTTTACCTGATCAACTTTCCTTCCTAAAGAGGCTCTGTAGATTCTGAAACCCTCTTTATACATTTCCACCTAATGAAAATATTTTTCCTGGTAGGACAGAAAAAAAAAATCAGGAGAATCTCAACATCTGCTCTTATTACTTTAGCATAAATGAGTAAACAAGAACTATTTCAAGAACTGCAAAAACAAGTAAAATGAGGGACTAATTCTATTTACTCATTAAACTCACCTGCTTAAGAGAGTAGAGAGTATTGGGGGGGGGGATGGTATTACCTGCTTATAGATCAATTTTATGTTTCAAAGTTCCCTAACTTTAACAAGCTGGTACTTAGCTATTTGTTAAATCTCTCACAAATCAAAGGAAAATTATATACTGCTAAAAGAGGTGTAGGAGAAATATTGTCAATGTTCTATTCAGCATTTGAAATACTTCTGCTACTGCTTTAAGGAAAGACAAAAGATGGTTATAGTTTTAGTTTGCTTCTAAGGCTTCTAGGAGCTACTAGGGTCCCTGTAAATCTGAATATATACAGTTATTTCTCTCCAAACCAACCAACCAATACCTTAATGCTATCAACAGCCATTTAGAGCTTTTAGCCAGGAATAGCAGTCAATAGTTATTCTAAATGATGCCCACAGGTAAAACACAGATAAGAGAAAACTACATTTCATTCCATGTATCTTTTCACAAGAATTCTAGTTAACAGGGGGAGGCAAAAGTACACATTATTAAAATATAATATGGTAATAGTACAATGTATCAAAGACCCTAACAAAGCAGCATTCTCTACATTCAGATTAAAACTCAATCTCTGGCCACCTAGAAAGGTAAAATCTACAGATGTTAAGATCAACAATACAGATAATACAAACATAATAATGAGGATACTTCAATAAATATCTATTTCATGCCTGACACTATGCTGAAAAGTGCTCAACATTTTATAAAGCTATGCCTGTTTTGCAAATAAGGAAAATGAGATCCAGTCATACCATTAGTACATTGTGGCATCAAGGTTTGTTGGTTTCATTACAAAGCCTAGTTTCTTTTAGGTAAACTGCATTATTTTATATAGTTAAAATAATTTATGCAGAAGAGAGCTCAAAACACTTTATATTTTAACTTTGCATGGAAGAACCTAAAAAGTAATGTTTTTAAATTACTGTATTCCAGTTTAATACACCATCATTTGAAAGATACATTATTTTGTGCCTATCATTGTTGTATAATACAGAATCTTACACTAGTCTTCGTTCCTGATTCCTGGCGGGGGGGGGGGGGGGGGGGATTTTAAAGCCTTGGAATTTCCTGAATATTAGGAGTGTCTTAGTCATTCATGAGCCCCTGGCATCACCCCTACCAGATGAGATGACTCAAGATAGGGGCTGGTAACCATAAAGATCAACCAAGTGAAGAGAAGGTTGGGGTTTGGAGCCAGCCTGAATACATAGGGAAGGAAGAGAGAGTTGGAGATCAAAGGCCAAGCATGTGGTCGTTGAATCAATCAAGCCTACTCAATGAAATGCTACTAAAAACTGTATTGAAGGGGTGCCTGGATGGCTCAGTGATTGAGCATCTGCCTTCGGCTCAGATCATGATCTCAGGGTACTGGACGGAGTCTCGCATTAATCTCCCCACAGGGAGCCTATTTCTCTCTCTGCCTATGTCTCTGCCTCCCATGAATAAACTAATAAAATCTTTAAAAAAAAAAAAAAACTGTACTGAAGTTCCATGGAACTCTGTGGTCAGTGAACAAGGGGAGATGTGCTGGGAAGATGACAAGGGAGAGGGCATGGAAGTTCTATGTTTATCACCCTCCCAGACCTTGCCCTATGTGTGCCCTGCTCATTAAGCACATATATTCCAATAACACGAATGAGGCATTGCTCATCATTCAACCTCCCCTCAATAACCATTTATACCGCTTCCTATTTAATTTCTCCAATTTTTGTTAAAAATTTGTACATGTTTGTCATGGAACTTTGATGAGACACATAAGTACAGCAAGAGGAGAGTAATCTCATCCTTCCTGGCACCTGAGCTCAGGGACTTCGCACGCAGATTTGTAACCACGTGGCCAATTTGATGGATAAGCCTTTTTTTTTTTTACATCGTCATGATCATTTCTAATGTAACAGTATCGGCAGGGTCCTTTCTAACCAGGCTTATTATTTTTTTTAATACTTGTTATTTCTCGTGGTAGTGGGTTTGGCTAGTTCTGATTTGTACTTTTTTTTTAAAGATTATATTTATTTATTCATAAGAGAGAGAGAGAGGAAGAGACACAGGCAGAGGGAGAAGCAGGCTCCATGCAGGGAGCCAGACGTGGGACTCAATCCCGGGTCCCCAGGACCACGCCCTGGGCTGAAGGCAGGCTCTAAACTGCTAAGCCACCCAGGGATCCCTGATTTGTATTCTTTATTATCCTTTACTAAAACTGTAATAATAATTACAACACTTTTTTGAGTCTGAATCATTCTAGTAAATTATTAAACCTAAAAGGGTCATGGGTACCCCCATGACCAACCTCCAGTTGGTCAGAAGTGTGGCTATAATCTGAAGGGCAATCTTGTTGGGGACCATGCCCTTTAACTTGTGAAGTCTGTGAAAAGTTTGGGTGGTTAGTATCAGAACTATACTGTAGTAAACCAAATGGTATTGCAATAACCATTAAGAAAAAAACACTGCCAATTAAACTATGACCCATCCACAACTATAAAATACAAGCTGATTTCATTAGTATTAAAATGTAAAAACGGGCAGCCCAGGTGGCTCAGCGGTTTAGCACTGCCTTCAGCCCAGGGCGTGATCCTGGGGACCCAGGATCGAGTCCCACGTCTGGCTCCATGCATGGAGCCTGCTTCTCCCTCTGCCTGTGTCTCTGACTCTCTCCCTGTGTCCCTCATGAATAAATAAAATCTTTTAAAAAATAAAATAAAATGTAAAAAAAAATTAACAAAAATTAATGTATAACAGATTTTTAAGTTTTAAAATATCAGAAATATGAAGCAAAACAAACAAACAAACAAACAAACAAAAACCTCCTTTCCTTCCTCAGCAGCAATCAAGGTCAGTACATATCCTGAAACAGTATCATTCACTCCACTTTTACAATGTCAAAATATGGTAAACAGGATTTTAGTAACCTGCACAAGGTCACTCCGTCGGGTCAAGGACAGAAAAGTAATTAGAATGCAGGATCCCAAACCCCAAGGGTATTTTCTGTTATAAAAATCTTACTGTCTCCTAGCTTATCTTAAAAGATAATCAAACACAGAAATCTTACTCAGTTTGAGGACTAAGAATAAAAGTAAATATATGACCATGAGCCAAGGGACACTCCACTTTTGTCATATATGATCTAGTTACAACTTTTCAGGTAGAAGGCAATGATTATACTAAACTTCACTAGTGAGTCAGTTATCACTCAAACAGTTCAATAAAAAAACAAACCAAATATTATCATCTAAGAGTAATGGACTAGGACAGCAGCAGACCAGGCAGCGGGAGGAACATTCTATCCCCCCGCCCTCTCCAGGTCTGTTTCACATTTATGAAACAAAGGGAAATGGTCTGTTATTCCCACTGGGAAGTTACTGGCCTTCTGGGCAAGACAATTCCTGGTTGTACAAGTCTATCCCACATATTGAAGACATTAAGCCTTTGTGGCCCGTGCCCCGCTAAATGCTGGCAACTCTCCCTCGTAGTTGGGACAATCAGCAAACCCTGCCCCAGACATATTTCCAAATGGTAAGGGCAGGGGGTGAGGGGTGAGGGGTCATGAAGTTGAGTAGACTAGACTTTGTCTAATAGAGGACCTCTTCAGGTTCCTTCAAGTGCTACAATTCTATAAACTAGCAATCCTTCAGTTTTACTGAAGTGACAAGTCCATGACTGAAAAACAGTACGGAAATAAGGGAAATAAGGAAGTCATGGGTGATTTAGAAAAAAAAAAAAAAAAACATGCGGTAAATTTCATCCCGGTAATCCCATTTCTAGCACGGAGCCCAGGGAGATCAACAATATAAAGATTCATGAACTAAGGGTTAGTCATCACAACACCACATCTAAGATTTGAATGATTTGAAACAATCTAAAGAGGTAACACGCACTGAGCACTTACTGGGTGTCAGACATGATAGTCAGCACTTTACTTCCTTGCCACCCAAAGTGAAGCACATCACTTAGAAGCTTAAAACAGAATCTCAGGCCCCACCCAGGCCTTCTCAGTCGGACTCTGTATCTTAACAAGCTCACCAGGTGAGCATTATAGAGTTTAAGAAGCACTATTTTACAAGTATTAATTCATTTGATCTTCACAAGGTGTAATTAATTTCCATCATGATAGCTCTATAATGTAAATACAATTATCCTCCATTCTACACATTAGTAAACTAAAGCATAGAGCATCATGTAACTTGCAGAGTGACTGCCAGGGCCAGGATATGAACCCACACATGCTTGTTCCAGAATCCAAGCTCTAAATCATCACTGCCTATTATTTCTCAATTTTTAAACAAGTTACAGTATTTCTGTAAAATGGAATACCCTGTAGCAAATAAAACTGATGTCTAAAGAATTTTTCATGACACAGGAAATTAACTGAAGTATGTAAATAAAATTGAATATATGGTATGGGCCCCAAAATGTAATTTTTAAAAATTACATACACATTCACTTTGAAAAAGATCGGAGTGGTGGGGGTGGGGGGGAGTAAGTATGGGGAGTCAATATAGGAGATCTGGTGTCAGAACACAAGAGTTCAAATTCCAGCTCCACCGCTCATGAGCTCAGTGAGGTAGAGGCAGCTTTGAGGTAACAAGCTCAAGCAGTGGAAGCTGAGTAAGGAGGAAGGGCCCATAGGGACCACGGTGCTGAACACAAACAGGCGATGCAAACAGGCTCAGAAGTGACCCCCCTGAAATAACCATAGGCCCTAAATGACCAATTACAGCCAGGCACCCTTCCTAGATCACCAAGAAAGGGAAAATTCTATATGCTCTCGTCCTCCCTCACTCTGCCCTGCAGCTGTGGGCCTTCACCACTGCCTTGGGGCAATCTCTCTGCTTTCACTGCTTCCTTGCAGTGTTTTTTTTTTTTTTTTTTTAATTTTTATTTATTTACGATAGTCACACACAGAGAGAGAGAGAGAGAGGCAGAGACACAGGCAGAGGGAGAAGCAGGCTCCATGCACTGGAAGCCTGACGTGGGATTCGATCCCAGATCTCCAGGATTGCGCCCTGGGCCAAAGGCAGGCGCTAAACCGCTGTGCCACCCAGGGATCCCCCTTGCAGTGTTTTTAACCAACTTTTCTCTCCTGTTCTGCCTTGAGTGAATTCTTTCACAGCCTGCGCTGTAGATTGGAGCACCCCACATCTGGTGGCTCCCCCATCTGACTGCCACAAGCGATCTTGGGTGAGAGGGTTTAACCTTAAAAAGTTTCTTCACCTATGAAAAGAAAATTTTCTTCATCTATGAAATGAAAATAGTATCTACCTCACAAGATCGTTGTGAGGATTAAGTGAGGTAATCTACAAAAAGCACAAACACTGAAGATTATTATTTCTCTTTATACTTTCTCATTTGCAAAATTTCTACAATGACTATACTTCAGTAAGTAGCAAAAAAAAAAAAGTGCCTTATATTGTCAACTATCTCACAGGCTATTATGAAGAAAGTATCTATTCTTCTGATTAGATAACACAAGACTGAACTCAAGCAATAACAGTTGAGTAAGAGATCTAAAAAAAGATCTTTAAATCATAAGATTAAGGAGTGAAACTGAGTAAAGGACACAGTACTAGTTCCTCTCCTGGAGGGCCTTTCCTCGAACAAAGTTCACCACCTCCTTAGTCCAACTCCCTGGCAGTACCTGCTTGACCTTGAACAGGTTGTAGGACCTCTTGCAAAGCCTCGCTTTTCCTCTGAAAGAAAGGATGCAACTGCTCTTGGAATTAATTACTGTGAGGATTTAATGAGATTACGTACGTAAATAACTAAGCACACTGGACCTAGCAAAACGAAGCCCTCGATGTTAGCTCAAATCTATCCTCATCACCAGCGTCATCTTTCTTTGGCTGAGTGACGACACCTCTTGAGCTTCTCCTCCAGCAATGAGAACATACTCATTCTTTTCAAAGAGCAATTCAATAGTGTTCTCATTATTTTCTTTTTTTTGTTTTGTTTTCATTATTTTCTAATCAATTAGATCTATGAAGAGCCATTTCATTACAAAATTATCAAGGCCACAGGGCTAAAAAGAAACAAACTCTCAAAAGAAAAAAAAAAAAGAAAGAAACAAACTCTCGGGACACCTGGGTGGCTGTCTGCCTTTGGCTGAGGGCCTGATCCTTGGGTTCCAGGATTGAGTTCTGTATCGGGCTCCCTGCGTGGAGCCTGCTTCTCTCCGTGCCTATGTCTCTGTGTCTCTTATGGATAAATAAATAAAAATCTTTAAAACAAACTCTCCATTTTAAGTAACTTAGATTCACAAAAATACATAATTTCACATTTGGATTAACTACACAATTAGTAGTAGCAAGCAAATTCAGATAGGAGTTTCGTTATAGTATCTCTGTATCAAATACATTAGTATACAAATGAGTAAGCCTTAGGTTTAAATACATGAACTCCATCAGTCACTACCAGCTCTAATGTAGGTCAAGGCTTTCCACCTGATAAAATTAGATCGGAATCAGTGTTAAGATTTAGAAAAGCCTAAGGATCACCTAGTCTGATCCTTTCGTCTTGCAAATGGATTTAGGAAATGTAGTTAACTGGTGAACAAAGAAAACATTCAAATGCTAATCTACTTTTTCAGGAATTAGTCCAAATCCTAAAAGGAACACATAGTAAATAAAACTCAGTTTAGACTTTTAAAATTACATCAATTTTTAGCTCAGCTAAAGGTGTTACTATTATTACCACATTTTGAGATAAAAGCGGGAGCTTCCTTTCTCACTTTCAAGAGTACTGAATCTACAGCTTTGAATTCTGTTTCGGGACATTTATTTATTACAGGGAAGAGTGATTAGAGAAAGTCAATGGTCAGTTGCATTAGCTCTTATTCTATGTCTAATTCAAAAAATAGTTGTTTTTTTTACATTGAAGCAAAGAGTTCATAAGCACAGTAAAAGATACTATGAGAACATTCTCCTTCACAGTCATATAAAAATTTTTAAAGGAACACAAATGGCATTTGAACCTATGAAAATATGCTCTACTGGGCACCCGGATGGCTTAGTGGGTTAAATGTCTTTGGCTCAGGTCATGATTCCAGGGTCCTGGGATCAGCCCTGCAGCAGGGTCCCTGCTCAGCAGGGAGTCTGCTTCTCCCATTCTCTGCCCCTCCCCCCACTTGTCCTCTCTGTCAAATGAATAAATAAAAATCCTTAAAAAAAAGATTTGAAAATATGCTCTACTAAGATAAATGTAAATTAAAATGACAAAAATAAAATTCCTATCAGATTTGCAAGAATCTAAGTCATTAGGCTAGAAAAAAGATTTGTCCTTGGAATGCTGACTTTATAATTCTCTAATTTAAAAACCACTAACAATCATTTCTACCCACAAGCAAGTATCATGCATGAGTATGTATCTATATTTATATATAAAATTTAATGCTAACACGTTCTGGAGAAAGGGGAAAACAGTCATACTTTTATATTATTTGCTGAAGTTTAACTTCTACAAAAAGAAATGTTGACAATATGTATCAAAATTATAAATGCATATATCCTTTGACCCAATAATTCCACTTCCAGAAGTTTTATTTTACAAGATTACTTCCACAGAGGTGAATTATCATAGGTAAAAGAATATTCACTGCAGCACTGCTTGTAGAAGTAAAAAACTGGTAACAACCTGAATGTCCATTAATAGGAGATCCACTAAAATGATGTAGCCTCATAAAATGGAATATTATACAGCCATTAAATAAATGAAAATTAGATGGAAAGATCTCTAAGAGATTTCAAGTCAACAATGTGCTGCATATAGCACCACTGATTTTTTTTTTTTTTTTTTTAATTCATGAGAGACACAAAGAAAGAGGCAGAGACACAGGAAGAGGCAGAGACACAGGAAGACACAGGAAGAGACACAGGGAAGAGGCTCCCTGCAAGGAGCCTGATGTGGGACTCGATCCCGGACCCCAGGATCACACCCTAAGCTGAAGGAAGGCACTCAACTGCTGAGCCACCCAGGTGTCCCTAGCACCATTAATTTTAAATTTATATACAGACACATACTTATTTATGCACGAACCTCTATACTTATTCTATTTCTTTCCATACATTTCAATTTCATTCAATTTACACATATTATTTTTTTAAATAACTCTTTTAAACAGGTTCCATTCTCAGGTGTTGGGGCTTAAACACATGACCCTGAGATCAAGACCTGAGCTTAAAATCAAGAGTCAGACACTTAACCACCTGAGCCACCCAGGCACCCCTATTTCTTTAAATAACCTTAAAATATTTATTTTAAATTTAGATATTTGACCCGTGTGTAACCCAAATGAAGTAACTATCAAATTTTCCTTCACTGGTAGCTTTTAAATTCAAAACCATAATTTCAGCATGCCAAGGACAAGTCTTTATTTCAAGTCTAGTGACCCATAATCAATTATCAGTTCTAAGCACAATTAAAATCCTAAAGCCCACTTCCAAGCAGAAATGGAGATTACTTACACTGCGACAGAGTTAGAGGGGTAAAACTGAGACCTTACCTGACTAGGTCTCCATGAAGCTGTAAATAAAGACTTTCCCTTCCCTCACCAGCACAGATTTCTGATGCTGGTGTCTCCACGGTGCACAGGACAAGATGTAAGTCAGAGGAGGCGGAGGCAGAGGTGGTTGTGGCGGCAGTGGTCGTGTCTGCTCCATAAAGGTAAACACAACCTCTGCTGACATCTTCTCTCAGCCAGTCTCTTTCTCGAGAACCAAACCTACTTCGCCTAGTCAAACAATTCCTGCTCCCATTGCGTTTCATATTTCTCTAAAAAAACATCAAGAGAAAGAAATCATTAGCTACAATGTCTGGCTGAGTTAGACATGTTTAGTCCCCAACCCACCTTTCCACTCTCTATCCACTACCACCTCCTGTCATGAGGCCTTCCACACCTGCCATGCCCATTCCTAAGCTTGAAAACAGTTTTCTCCCCTGCCAGCTGCTTATGGCTCTGTCCAACACTTTGTCTAACCCTTTCTTGTTCTTATATTTTCAGAAAAATGTAAGAATAATAAAACATCTGTTTACCTACGACCTAACTTTCACAAATTTTGTCATATTTATTTCCATATTTATTTATTTATTTATTATTTATTTATTTATTTATTTATTTATATTTATTTTTATTTATGATAGTCACAGAGAGAGAGAGAGGCAGAGACACAGGCAGAGGGAGAAGCAGGCTCCATGCACCGGGAGCCTGACGTGGGATTCGATCCTGGGTCTCCAGGATCGCGCCCTGGGCCAAAGGCAGGCACTAAACCGCTGCGCCACCCAGGGATCCCCTATTTCCATATTTAGATCCTTATTCTAAAGAACATACACACAATATATTCCTACACATTTAGCTCAAGTCACCTAATACCCCACCTAAGTCCCATTTCCTTCCCTCTCTCCCCAGAAACACTCTACTGTATTTGTTTTCACCATTCCATGAATTTTTATATGTTCGCTATATAGGTACATATCTATAAACTAAACACAATTATTTTCCATGATTTAGAACTTTAAATCCTACCATACTTATGTTTCACCCTGCCATTTTTTAGATTTGGTTCAACACTGGTCATGCTAATACACCCAGCTCACTCATTTGAATAATATCCCATTATATGAATACACTGCAATTTATTCATTCTCCTGTTGATGGCATTTAGTTTGTTTCTAATTTTTCACTGTTGGAAACTATGCTGCATTAAACATTTTTGTACATGTCTCTACAATGCAAATTGCAAGTTTCTCTAGGGTCCTGACCCTCTGCCTCAGATTCCAAATAAGTACAGAATACTGCACAAATATTCTTTCCATTCTCATCATTTCCAAACAAATTAGTGTTGCATCTGATAATCTAGGTATGTGAAATTCACACACACTGTGGTTATCTCAAAGTAAAAACAATTGCTACAGCAATATGACAAGTCTCTAAAGATCAGTATTGACCTGCTCTATTTTTATGATGGGCTATTTCTGTTCCCTTTTCTTTTTCAAGATTTTATTTATTTGAGACAGAGAGTGAGCAAGAGAGGAGGGAGGGATGGAGAAGGACAAGCAGACTCCCCGCTGAACACGGAGCCCTGCACCTGCTTACAACTGAGATGATGACCTGAGCTGAAACCAGGAATCCCATGCTTAACTGACTGAGCCACCCAGGCGCCCCTGTTCCCTTTAATATAAAGACATTTCCTCTAATACACTGCTGTACTTCTCTATGTCATTCTCCATACCTATCACTGCTTCAGTCATATCCCGCTTTTAACCCTCCCAATATACCACGATTCCACAATTCTGTGACTTGTCTGAAATGTCCTTCTCCATCTTGTCCACCTGACTAGATAGCCTTCAAAACTCTACTCACGTGTCACTCTTCCCTGTGGGGCCTTCCATGTCTCCCATCCCCATTTTCTCTGCATACCTAGAATTAGTGACTTTCTTTACTCTCTCCACAGCAGAACCTCTTCACCTTGAACCCCCATGTTTACTACTACAGGGATCACAATGTGTTTTAACCATGCATTTGATGTTTCCTCCTCTCTTCTACACTGAGAATCTATTACAGTCCTGCCTTAATACTTGAGTGGCACACTGATGCACACAGAACTCACAGAAATCACATCACATCACATCACATCACATCACATCACATCACAGAATGTATTCCCAGTCTGTACTTTAGCCCAATTTGCTCTGGCAAGAAGCTGAACAAACTTGAGGGGAAAGTCTCCTTTTTATACAGAGAACCCTAAAATCCTTTTTACCAACCACAAAGTAAAAAAAAAATTTTTGCTACTATTCCTTATTGGAAGTCAGAAATACCTATAAATAAAGCAAATATAATTTTTGTAATTACTGAGATTAAGTACTTGAGGGTAAATATGGCATCTTAAATTCAATTTCTAAGATGATAAAGAAACGCGAAGGAAAAGTGAGAAGGTATTTCCATGTGGGAATAAAGAAAAATATGAGTGAGAATGGCTTCGTTGTTTAAATTAAGGATAACAGGCAAATCCACTGTTTTACAGATATTAAGGATTTGAATATAGCTATTCAAAACCATGAGGATTATTACTGATTCTAACTTTAGATAAGTAGGATAAACCCCTGCTACAGGTAGGAACTAGGTCTCTCTTCTCCACAAAAGCATTTTCTCAAAGCTGAACATCTCAGAATTAACAAAGGGATTTCAAGTACTTATTTTATAAAGACAAAGGCCATCATATTTATATCAAGTAATTTTAGCCACTGAATAATTTATCACTGATTTTAAATATTCCTTCTTTTTTAGTCTTTGGGAAAGATCAACTGGCCCATCTAAAACAGTATTCTACACGGTACAGTAATATTTATACAAAGAAGCTCTCCATTCTTCACTGAGCAGAGAGAAATTTTGCTCACTATTACTGAGAACAAGTAGATAACTATTCCACAGAACCACCAAAAAGTTTCTTTTAAAAAACTTTTTAAGGTCAAATAATGGCCCAATGATCTTCTCAATCTTAGAAAAGTCAAGAAAAAAGTCCCAGGAAGTTATTATATTAGTTCACCCATGATTTTTCTTCTGTGAGGATCTTTAAAGTCATTTTTAGGGGCACCTCGGTGGCTCAGTTAGTTAAGCATCTGCCTTTGGCTCAGGTCATGATCCCAGAGTCCTGGGATGGAGCCTGCATGGGACTCCCTGCTCAGTAAGGAGGGAGTCTGCTTCTCCTTTTCCCCCTGCCATTTCCCCTGCTTGTGCTTGTTCTCTCTCTCAAATAATAAAATCTTTAAAAATATTTTTTTAAGTCATTTTTAAATGTGTTTATAGGGGTGCCTAGGCGGCTCCATTGGTTAAGCAGCAGACTTTGGCTTGGCTCATGGTCTTGAGGTCCTGGGATCCAGCCCCATGTCAAGGCTCCCTGATCAGCAGGGAATCTGACTGTTCCTCTCCCTCTGCCCCTCCCTTGCTTGTGCTCTCTCTCTCTCTCAAATAAATAAAATCTTTAAAATGTGTTTATCCATTTTCCTTAAGACCATAAATCCCTTAAAAAAAAAAAAAAAGGCAGCAATAAATCCCTGGCAGCTCTTTCTGCCCATGGGTTCTGTCCCTGTGCTTTAATAAAAACGCTTTTTGCACCAGAAAAAAAATAAATAAATAAAAAGACTATAAATTCCTTAAGAACTTTACTGAAACACATGTGTTGTTGGTCGAAGAATGTATCTCCTATTTATATGATATATTCCATCCTTTAAAGATAAACTGCTGAGTTAGACCTTTAGTGGGTATCATTCTCTTAAACCTGCTCAATGGGCATTTTTAAAAGGCCTAGATACCAAGCAAGCATAGCCTTCTGGCAAAGATCTAGATGAACTGTTCAGCTATTACTAGCTATTGCTGAATTACCTAATGCTTCCTTCTCCACTGTGTAAAGCATCAGATAACTGCTGGAAAGGCCAGTACTGTCCTGATGCTTTCAGCTTTTAGAATCACTTTTCCACTGAAATTGTTAAGATTTTAAGAAGATTCTCCCTAGCCTCAGCAATCAGACAACAAAAAGACATTAAAGGCATTCAAATTGGCAAAGAAGAAGTCAAACTCTCCCTCTTCGCCGATGACATGATACTCTACATAGAAAACCCAAAAGTCTCCACCCCAAGATTGCTAGAACTCATACAGCAATTTGGTAGCGTGGCAGGATACAAAATCAATGCCCAGAAGTCAGTGGCATTTCTATACACTAACAATGAGACTGAAGAAAGAGAAATTAAGGAGTCAATCCCATTTACAATTGCACCCAAAAGCATAAGATACCTAGGAATAAACCTCACCAAAGATGTAAAGGATCTATACCCTCAAAACTATAGAACACTTCTGAAAGAAATTGAGGAAGACACAAAGAGATGGAAAAATATTCCATGCTCATGGATTGGCAGAATTAATATTGTGAAAATGTCAATGTTACCCAGGGCAATATACACGTTTAATGCAATCCCTATCAAAATACCATGGACTTTCTTCAGAGAGTTAGAACAAATTATTTTAAGATTTGTGTGGAATCAGAAAAGACCCCGAATAGCCAGGGGAATTTTAAAAAAGAAAACCATATCTGGCGGCATCACAATGCCAGATTTCAGGTTGTACTACAAAGCTGTGGTCATCAAGACAGTGTGGTACTGGCACAAAAACAGACACATAGATCAGTGGAACAGAATAGAGAACCCAGAAGTGGACCCTGAACTTTATGGGCAACTAATATTCGATAAAGGAGGAAAGACTATCCATTGGAAGAAAGACAGTCTCTTCAATAAATGGTGCTGGGAAAATTGGACATCCACATGCAGAAGAATGAAACTAGACCACTCTCTTTCACCATACACAAAGATAAACTCAAAATGGATGAAAGATCTAAATGTGAGACAAGATTCCATCAAAATCCTAGAGAAGAACACAGGCAACACCCTTTTTGAACTCGGCCATAGTAACTTCTTGCAAGATACATCCACGAAGGCAAAAGAAACAAAAGCAAAAATGAACTATTGGGACTTCATCAAGATAAGAAGCTTTTGCACAGTGAAGGATACAGTCAACAAAACTCAAAGACAACCTACAGAATGGGAGAAGATATTTGCAAATGACGTATCAGATAAAGGGCTAGTTTCCAAGATCTATAAAGAACTTATTAAACTCAACACCAAAGAAACAAACAATCCAATCATGAAATGGGCAAAAGACATGAACAGAAATCTCACAGAGGAAGACATAGACATGGCCAACATGCATATGAGAAAATGCTCTGCATCACTTGCCATCAGGGAAATACAAATCAAAACTACAATGAGATACCACCTCACACCAGTGAGAATGGGGAAAATTAACAAGGCAGGAAACCACAAATGTTGGAGAGGATGCGGAGAAAAGGGAACCCTCTTACACTGTTGGTGGGAATGTGAACTGGTGCAGCCACTCTGGAAAACTGTGTGGAGGTTCCTCAAACAGTTAAAAATATACCTGCCCTACGACCCAGCAATTGCACTGTTGGGGATTTACCCCAAAGATACAAATGCAATGAAACGCCGGGACACCTGCACCCCGATGTTTCTAGCAGCAATGGCCACTATAGCCAAACTGTGGAAGGAGCCTCGGTGTCCAACGAAAGATGAATGGATAAAGAAGATGTGGTTTATGTATACAATGGAATATTACTCAGCTATTAGAAATGACAAATACCCACCATTTGCTTCAACGTGGATGGAACTGGAGGGTATTATGCTGAGTGAAGTAAGCCAGTCGGAGAAGGACAAACATTATATGTTCTCATTCATTTGGGGAATATAAATAATAGTGAAAGGGAAAATAAGGGAAGGGAGAAGAAATGTGTGGGAAATATCAGAAAGGGAGACAGAACGTAAAGACTGCTAACTCTGGGAAACGAACTAGGGGTGGTAGAAGGGGAGGAGGGCGGGGGGTGGGAGTGAATGGGTGACGGGCACTGGGTGTTATTCTGTATGTTAGTAAATTGAACACCAATAAAAAAAAAAAAAAAAAAAGAAAATTCTCTTGCTTCCCTTACTCTTACATAAAAACTGTTGACAAACTTTTCTAAAAGGAACAGGTCTATAATCACCTCTCACATCAAACAAGTGTAAAAGCACATTTAAGATTTAAAATAGGGGCATCTGGGTGGCTTAGTCGGTTAAGCACGTCTGACTTGATTTCAGCTCAGGTCCTGATCTCAGGATGGTGAGAGGGAGCCTCATCAGGCTCTGCACTGCTTGAGATTCTCTCTCTCCGTCTGCCCCTCCCCCACCCTCTCCCTTAAAAAAAAAAAAGATTGAAATACAGTTCTAAAAACTGCAAGTCTTTAGAAGCCATGAATAAAGTACCCACTTCAGTTTTAAGCTTTTAACTCTCTAAAAATGAAAATAACATGAGGGCTGTGATCAGTTCAAAGGTGATAAACTATTAAACACCCACATACAATTAACTCTAAGATATGTATGGGAAAAAGTCTGCTCAAGTAACTCTCCCTACTGAGTTCTATTAGAATGTGAAATACCGTAAGGTAGGAGATATGCTCCTGCATTCAAAACTTTAAAACAATATGGGCTCATCTCTAGGAATATACATGTTAAGCAATATTTTGGAAAGAGTGGGATCCGGTAAGGAGAAGAAGAATATTTCAGTTTATTAAAAATCTTGGTATTGATTTTTAAAAACCATAAACGCACATTATTTGGGTACAAACTTGAAACCAGTACTGACAAAAATGGATTTCATGGCACTTGCAGTCCAGTTTATGATCTATCTTCTATAGTCTAAGTAAAAATATAATCCCAAAATTGTAGCAACCATCTGGAATATTATTCTTCAAAGTTACTCCCAATAATCTTAAGAATATTACAAATACTACACCTATATTCCAACAACAACAGTAAAGGAGTACACTCTAATTAGTAATTCACTAAATACATCTGGAATTAGATTTTGAGGCTAACTTTCGAATACCCCATATGATGGACCTAGATCTAATCTGGCTAAATTATACTGGCTTAGTTATAGTAGCCTTTTTATGAAGATCTATATTACTTGACAATAATGCTCCTGACTTCGCAGTTAGTATAAAAGCATTACAAAAAAGAACGATAAGCCTTGTCCAAAGGGTCTTCAAAGAACAGGTAGGAAATTATGACTTCTATCCATATATTCTTTTCCAGCTTCATCTGGCACAAAATTCAACCACTCAGCTACTTAAGGAAACTTTTGTATGTCGAACACGCAGCACCTATTCTCCATAGCCAATCCCATTTATTTGCAAGGATTATTTAAAGCATTGACCATATGCAATAAAGCAAGAGATGCAAGAGCATTTAGACACTGTCAACCTCCCATAACACCAACTCAGTACTATAATCAAGATCAATTTCTGGAATCTTTCTAATGGTTCCCACATTGGAACCCAGGGAAACCAGTGGTAAATCTGACCACTTCCTGAAAGTCTAGGAAGGCAGGACCCTTGAATCAAGAGCCTCCTTTCTCAGTTCCTTCCATCTCTCATCAATTCATTCCCTCCCCCACAAAAAGTTGTCATAAAAAAAGCCAAGGTTGTTTATCTTCTAGGCCAGAGGCCATTACCTATCTCTCAGACCTGCCATATCCTGATAAGCCACAGCAGAACTTTTTTTTTAAAGTTCATTGACAATTTACATTTGATGACCTTACAGTTTTAAATAAGTATCTAAAAGCCTTAAAGTCATTATATTTTAAACTTATGGTTAAATAAGTTAAAATAAACATGTACAAGGTTTAGGCAGAAGTAAAGAATAAACTATGAAAAGTTACTGCTTTAAGTCTGCATTAAGACTGGGAGATGATAGCAAAAAAAAAAAAAAAGTCTTATATTTTACAGAGCTCTATTTTATGTTGTTTCATGGATGGGTTCACCAGATGCTTCACATCCTTTTTTTTTTTTTTTCCAGTGTTCCCATGTTGTAGTAGTGTCCTACGAATAATCTCAATCAATGTACAGGGCTCATCCTTAATTCCAACTGCCAACTATTACTTAATAGATTTTTTTTAACATCGTGTATTTTCACTGTTTTTGCAAAGTATTTCTGAAAGACATCAAAACCTCTAAACGTTCTTTTCTCTCTTACATCTCAGTGGCCAAGTTTTAAATCCTGCTGATTTCCTCTTCTAGAACTCTATTATCATCAGGACATCATGTTTACACACTTGACCTACAGAAAAATTCCTCTCCAACTATTTCAGAGGCCAGCAGAAAACTCTATCCAGTTGGTCTCCCTACAACTCCTTTAAACCATCTTTACCGTCGCCCTCCCGACCCCACATTTCCTGTGCATCGAAACTTCTTGTCATCCCCTCCAAGGCTCCACCACTCGCGCCCCGCCAACATCTGCTTTCATTTTCCTCCTACTCCCCCCCGGGCCTGCCCCCGAGCCCCGCGGGCTGCCTGTTGCATAACCGCTCCCCACTGCCGCCTCGCCCGGCTCCCGCACGCAGGAATGCCCTTCCTGCCGAACCCCTCCTCTCTGCAGCAACGCGCCCAGAGCCTCCCCGAGCTCCGGCTGCCGCGGGGATCCTCTCCGCAGACGGGCAGGTGGAGCCTCAGAGCGGGCAGCCGGGTCCCAGCTCGGGCGGCGAGCCCCGCGGCAGAGCCGGCCCGCTCCGCCCGGCGCAGCCCCGAGCACACGGCGGCGCCCGGCCAATCACCGCCGCCGTCCTCCCGCTCGGGTGATGTCTTCAGGTGTCCGGGGAGAAAGCCCTGCGTACTCCCCGCGCGCTCTCCGCCCCGAACGAGGCCGAGGGCGGCCGAGGCGGGCCCCCGGGTCCCGCGGCAGCCGGGTGGGCGGCGGCGGCCGGGCGGGCGGCGGCCCGAAGGCGTGGGCCTGCGAGGCGGGTGGCGCGCGGCCAGGGATGGGCAGCCGAGGGGGCCGGAGGCGGCTGCGGCCTCGGCGGGGGCGGGCGCGGGCGCGGGCGCGGAGGCCTGGGCCGGGGCCGCGGCCGCGGCGCCCCCCGCCGGACTGCGGGGCCGCGGGCGGCGAAGCGGACAGACTGACGCGGCGCGGGGGTCGCCGGCCGCCCTGCCACCGCGCGGGCCGGGGGCGGCCTCTCTCCGCCCCGGGGTCCTCCCCCGCCCGCCTCACCTTCAGGACCCGAATCCCGCCCGGCCGGCGGCTCGCGGGCGCTTCGGGCGGCTCCGGGGGCTCGAGCGGGCCCGCGGGCCCCGGCTCCACCTCCCCCATCGGCGGCGGAGGCTGCACTGGGACGCCGGGCCGGCGCGACGGCGCGCGGAACCTCGGCGGCGCGCGCGAGCAGCCCGCGGCCCCGCCCCGCCCCCCGGGCCCCGCCCCGCCCCCCGGGCCCCGCCCCGCCCCGCCCCCCGGGCCCCGCCCCGCCCGCAGCCCAGCGGGACCAGCGTAGCTGCGGGCCCCGCGCAGCCCCGGCTCAGCTCGGCGAGCCGCAGCCCGGCTGGGCGGCGGCGCAACCCCGGCGGCCGGAGCCGGGCGCCTCCACAGGCTGGGCCTGCGCCCCCAGCCGCCCTCCAAGCCGAGGCGGCTGGGAGGGTTATTTGCTGCTACCACCGCCCCCGAAGTACCGGCTGGACGGACTAGGGGCAGGGGAGTCTGCGCCCGTTAGTGGTGACAGGACGCTGCCTGGCGCTCGGGGTGGCTCTTGTAACTTACCTCTCCCTGATGTTTCCTCTTTCTGCTTCGAAACTGGCCTGTCACCCTCACATGCAAAGCCACTGAATGGATTGTTGAGAATATCCCTTAGCAGGGCCTTTTCTCTTCCGTATTACAGATGCTCACGATGTTCTTTAGCAAATTCGACCCAACCTCGTGTACAAGATGTCAACTCACCGCCCAGCCACATTTTAATTCACTTTTCTCCTCCTTTCGGTAAAAGTACCAGAATTCCTTACTCTGCCTCAAGCCATAATATGGTCCAAGACCATTTTATTATTTGCAAGGCTAATTCAGAAAATCCTTAAAAGCTAATTATTTTAATTCCTGCAGTGATGGTACTTTTGTGACTAGCCAGACTGCCAAATTTGGAGTCAGACAGCCTGATTCCAGATCTGAGCTCTACCTCTTATTACACCTATACTCTTGTGCAATTTACTTGATTTGAGCCTTTGTTTCTTAGCTGTGAAATAGAAATGAGTATCTAGCAGTTACTATCAAGATTTTGTGAATGTACACAAAATGCTTAGTAGGGGGGATCCCTGGGTGGCGCAGCGGTTTAGCGCCTGCCTTTGGCCCAGGGCGCGATCCTGGAGACCCGGGATCGAATCCCACGTCGGGCTCCAGGTGCATGGAGCCTGCTTCTCCCTCTGCCTGTGTCTCTGCCTCTCTCTCTCTCTGTGTGACTATCATTAAAAAAAAAAAAAAAAAAAAAAAAAAAGCTTAGTAGGGATTCATAGGAGCCATTCTAATTATGATCTTCCAAATTCAAGATTTACTCAGTTTCTCAGGTGGAGGAACTCTTCTACTCTTAATTCTACTCTAAATTTTCCTAGGAAACCTTTTAGACTTCTGGATTTTAGGGCTTTCCCTCTTACACAGGTGTTAATAAATCTTCAAGCAACATGTAAGAAATTAAGCACCAAAAAATCAGTAATTCCCTGATCTTTGAACAATTGGTAAAAATGGTTATCACCTATCCACTGCTCCAGCTTGCCTAGTCCATACCAACTGTATGTTTAAAATATTTTAATTATAGGCTTAGTACAAGAGAATTTGAGATCTAACAGTCAGTCTGTGTCCCCTCTCTACTATACGATATGTATCCATTTGGAGATTTTTAAATCCCAAGACAAAATTTGACTCCTGTAGATTCTGATTCGATACAAGTTTGGTCACTACTTTCTCCCTTCATATGAGCTACTTTGCCTATACCAAAATCCCGATCTCCAGTAGTTTTCGTTAGTCTCATTTTAAAATTAAAAATGACTTCTGTGAGTCTGATATAAAGTGAAAAAAGCTCTTAGGTTGACTACCTCCTGGGTCTTCCTTCTACCTTGAAACTACTTTTAAGAAAGCTACTTAAAGGAATTGATTTCTGGGCAGCCCTGGTGGCCCAGTGGTTTAGCGCCACCTTCAGCCTGGGGCGTTATCCTGGAGGCCCCGGGATTGAGTCCCACATGGGGTCCCTGCATGGAGCCTGCTTCTCCCTCTACCTGTGTCTCTGCCTCTCTCTCTCTCTCTCTCTCTCTCTCTCATGAATAAATGGGTAAAATCTTAAAAAAAAAAAATTAAAAAAAAAAGTTGATTCCCATTTCAATGATTCCTGGGTAACTTCTTCCAGCAAGAACACTGGTATACAAGCTATAGGTACCCATATGGGAAGAGAAGTGGACTTTGACCAAGGGCAGAGCGGAAAGACCAAAATATGG
Organism: Canis lupus dingo; assembly: GCF_003254725.2. Lineage (NCBI taxonomy): Eukaryota > Metazoa > Chordata > Mammalia > Carnivora > Canidae > Canis > Canis lupus. Next base: position 77,661,684 of record NC_064247.1, read on the forward strand.
TCCAGAATTAGTGTTTCTGAAAGCCTGTTTCTTGAGGTTTTATACATTACACATTCCTGATCTTATAAGAAGCTTTTTATTGATTGATCACCTGCACGAAAAGGATTTTATCCCAGGACCAGCATTTTGAGTTCGTGCTGGGGAACAGTGGTGGTAGATTGGTTTTCTCCATTAATGTAATAAAGGCTAATGCATCAATTCAGAATACAAGCATATGCTGAAAGTTATGTATTCACTACTTCTTCTTTCATCAACAACAGTAGTACCTCTTTCAAAAGGAAAACAAAAACAAAAAAACTACCAGCCCAGATGCTGCGGGAAATCATATGATGTAGCTCTTTAAAGGTCTCCATGTTTTAAGATCCAATTCAGGAATCAACCAATTGATTCTTTTTTTCAAGTCATGTACTGCCATTAACATTTTATACTGTTTCAAAGGTCACATATTCATGTTCTTCCCCAGTTCAAGGCAATGTGCATTATGTATGCCAAGGGTTATGTAACTACAATTTCTGGAAATGGTAAACAGCTGAGACTAACCCTAAAAATAAATTCCTCTGGGAATTTCTGTGCAAAAATCCATCTGCCCTCACTGCAGGTTCATCGTTACAAAAATTACTGTTTAGATCAAGCCAAGAGACAGAGAAGTCATTACTGCCTCCTCTTCTGTATCGTTTCTGTAAGCAGCTGCACATACCTCTCCCTCCACGGAGAGGAAAGGACATACATACGTTTTATCACAGGAGCTTTTCCTAACCCTCACTATAAAATCAAAAGAAAGTCTGGAGAAGAAAAGTTCATCTGTCAAAATGTGGTAGAAGAGCCATAAGGTTTTACCACATTCACTTATTTATAGCTAGTTCCCACTCCTTTAATGATCACAAAGTCATCTTTAAGCCTAAATCTCTTATTTCTACCACAGATTAAACAGATTTAGATATGTTTTATTTTAGTTCCAAAGAAACAGTATTTACCTGGCCTCAGGGTTTTAAGGAATATATTTTCAAAATATGGGGACAATTGAACTAGGAGAGGAAATAGCATGGAAAACCCTGAAAAGTGATAAAATTAATTCAGTCCTTCTGGACTAAAGTTCAAATCTGAACACTATTCTCTGTATTTGCTGAGTAAATGACTGAAGTCTATTACTGGTCGAACTTTTCTATTGTAGTTTTTATATTTCCTGCTACATGAAATTATATGCAGATAAACATGTTAACTAAATTTAATATTAGAAACAAAGATGAATTTTAACTAAGCCACATACAAGGAAAGATTACAGAAATGTCAGTTATCAAACAGTGCCAAAGGGCACTCCTGCATAAACTAAATAAATAACAAGGCTTCTCTTTTTCTCCTCACTTAGGGGGCTTTCACACGCTCTCCCCCTTCACAATCAAGGGAAATAGGGATCACCCCTGATGGATAGAAAACCTACATCCAACCATTTTTACTTCTATGGAAGAATTCATATAAAATAGATCATGAAATAGAATTCATTTTGGCTGGTCAAACCTTCTTCCCAGTCACAGATATACTTAAACATAATTTACAAATAGAAACTTGTAACTAAAAACCATGGCCACCCCTAAATACACATTTCACCTTGATACAATTCCTTTGCCTTGTTTGAAAATTTACCCATGTGGAGAAGTAAGCATTATTTAAAATTCCCAATTGCACTTTTGACTGTCTGTAAACTGCAAGTATTTTTTAGGTTGCTCAAATTTCTCTAGGTGAGATTTGTGTAAAAAACGTTAACAGGTAAGTTTAGGTCAAAGCTCTGGAATAAGAATTCATTCAAGGCTTCTCTAATGCACTTGTAAGAAGCAAGGAAGCAAATTTTAAATCATTGAGTATTGACTTTTTATTATTAGTCACTGTTCATAATTTGTTTCAACCAAAAGACAATACACACAGCAGAATTCTAATGCATCCCAATGTAAATGTTTACATCCATTTTATTCCTCACTCACCTCTAAGACTTATCATTTAATTTTAAATTTTTTTTACATCTCAAAAATATGTCTGCAATAATTAGAATTAGCCGTCCCACTTAGAAACAGCCTTTTAATATTTTTACAGTAAAGAAGATGTGATGGGGCTTAATGAAAATGTAACTTACAACAATTATGAAAGAAAAGGGACTTTACAGGGACACAATGGGAGTTCACAAAGGAAAGAGTTCAGAAACTCTTTCCCATGCGCCCTGCCCCCCCAAAATTGAAAACAAAAACAAAACACACAAAGCGCAACAGCAGGTTCCAAAAACAAAAACAAAAAAAACTCCAATGCTCCATCCTGAGGCCAGAATCAGCCTCAAGGAAGTTCATGAAGCAACTGTGCAAGCTGCTTCAGCACGTTCTTCTGTTTAGGTGTCCTGGGTCCTAGAACCCTGCAGATGGAGCCCACTCACTACTATTGCTTGAAAAAGAGTGATTGACTTCCACTTCTACAAGCAGCCCCACCCTCCTGAGCCAAAGCTGGTCAAAGTGTTTTCAACTTCAGGACTTTCCTTCTTCAAGTGACCCTCCCCACCCCCAAACGCTTGAGTATACAGTCCTGTACCACCTCTCTACCAACCACAAATTCGTGACTATCCATTTTTTGCTCTAATTCTCACTCGGTGTAGGACAATGTAGATAAAATACATTCACTAGGAAAAAATATTCACAAACTCTTTCTTCCCCCTAGCTCTCATGGCCCAAGTATTTTCCAATGCAGAAAGTAATAAAGTTGAACCTCAAAAACAGTATCCCTTAACTTCCAACCTCTTCTAAGAGAACTGAAAATGAAAAGCATGTTATACAGTAGATGGAAATACTCAAACCGTTAATCCTGAACAGTTTAAAGGTCTACTCTCTTTTATATGAATGGGACAAATAAAGGGCATGTACCACATCTTTAACCAGTAAGAGGAAAGAATTCCCTCCCAAAAGTTACACTGAGGAATGTTTCTTTAAATGAGAAAGACCTTAAAAAATGAACAGATGACCACTACACACAGCATAAAACATTCCATGACTGTCCAAATCACCTCAAGGTAACAGCACCAGAGCACTGTGGGAGAAGCTTCTCAGGTAGAGCACACTTCCTACAGTTTTTTTTATATTACTTAGATGAATTCTCCCTTAGGATTACTTGGGTGGAAGGGTTGGGAGTGATAGGATACACTACTCTGAAAGAAGGGGGGTAAAATGAGGTAAAAGTGCATGTGTAATTGTCCAAGTATGTGGAGGCTCACTGCTTATCACCCTAGGGTTATTAAAACAGCCATAGAAATCACTCTTTCCTTACAATGGCTCTGATGCTGTAAATCTATCCAAATTTGCTCCCCCTTGCATGGTCATACCAGGGAAAGAAATTACTGAAATGTGTTAAGTATTCATAGAAATTAAGAGATTTCTCCTTTAGCAGCAAGGCCAAGCACAAGGAGAACTAATTCTGATCCTAGAAACTAAGGCACGCTGAAGCCTTCAAAGATCCGATCATTTGCAAAAGTCTTCACAACTGTCAGGATCCTAGGCAGCTTTCTGGCTGCTAGTTCTTCAGTGTGGTGCTCAGCTTCACTCTCCAAAATCACTTCAAATATTCTATGCAGCACCCTTTGCGTTAAGGCCATGATTTGTATTCTGTCTAGACAAAGCCATGGATAATCATAGAACTCCACCTCAAAAAAATTATAATCACCCACGGAGATGCTTTGTTACTAGAATAGACCCTTTCTAGCTCCGCTAGCTAGCACTGTCTGATAGCATGCATGGTCTTCGGCAGATTTCTGATATTCAATTCAGTCCAACTAAAGAAACTTGAGCTGGTCAACTATTAACATGAGAGAAAATAAAGCCTCCAACCCAGAGGAATGTTAGATAAATTCTACTCGAGAAATCCACCAATATTATGTTAATCCTATCATGTTTCACAGCATTAAGTATCCATCCAATGAAATCAGTCTGCAAAGAATTCTTTAAAGGCTATTCTTCATTGCACAGGCAGAGCAAGTTGTCTGAAACATACACTAGTCCACACTTGCCTTTACTGAAATCTGTGCACAAGATAATATCCTGTTCTTGACTCAGTCAACCATTTGCCCAGTAGAGTAAGTTTTTGGAAATCTTGCTCTTTTATACACATAAGACCAGAAAGTTTCCCTTTGGAGCCTTTTAGCTCAACCCCAGTTTGTCAAATGTTAGAAATAACCTAGCATCTGATACAGAGCTAGATATGACAAGACACTGATTTTAAGTAAAGGCTTGGTGAAATGGGGGGGGGGGGGGTATCTGAATCCAAGTTTAAGACGAAAGCCAAAGTAGTCAGCATACTGTACTCAATACAGTAATGACTGCAAACATTTTAAGAGCAAGGTGGACCTGACTTTTCCTTTCCTCTTTAGTACATGAGACATGGTGCCCGTGTACCTGAACATACACAGTACATTCACCATGTGCCACCAGTCACCTTACCTCATTCTAGTAACTCAGTGTTAAAGTTTAATAACACGAGTCCTTTCTAAACAGCACTTGGCACTCTCACTAGTTTAAAAAACTCTAGACCTCAGGTCTTTGATGCAGATATTCATGAAACTAGCCTCTCATGAGACCAACTTCTCAGACTCAGGAAAGGATATGCCTACTGCATGGTGTCTTTTTTTTTTTTTTTTTTTTTTTTCCGTATGGTGTCCTTAAGGACTTCCTCTCACACTGGGGGCAAGGAAGCTACAAGGCTTCATTCCAACACCATAAAGTACAATATAGGAAAGATTTCTTTAACCGCGTGGTCTTTATTTCAGTGCCAGTGTTACAGATACAACACAAATGTTCCAGTTAGAAGAAGGAATTCAAACGGAATGCCAAGGTCCAAGCCAGGCTCAGGAAATAAAAAGGAAGATTTGGAGTAATGGAGAAGATGACTCCAATATGCTCTAGGGTGAGTCTGATACTCACTCTTCCTATGGGCAAAGGTGCTTTTGTTAAGGAGTCTGGTCTTAAAAAGCAAACTCCTCTTTCCACCCATTTACCACAGTTCAACAGGCAAGTTATGGGCTTGGGAGAAACTTTAAAATCTGTTGTGGGAACAGGGGCATTAATAATTATTAATATACCTTTTAGAAGTTGTCCACTTTGCACTTTCAGGGGAATCAATTTTGAAAATCATGGAGAGTATTCGTGACTACAGCTAAAGTATGGAGAGAAAGGGGAGCTGGAAGAGCCTTGGGAGTTTCTATTACAAATAGAGCACCATATCCTTCATGCCAAATCTCTTTTTAACTCCATCTGTCCAGTGTTTACAAATAACCTCTCCAGGTCTGCCCAGGTCTTGGTAACAAACATACATACATGTGTGTGTCTGTGTGTATACAGCAATGCACAGAAAAGGCTACCAGGAGCCTAATGCCTCTTTCAAACACTGGGGGAACCAGTAGAAAAAGGCAGGGCTCCCTAATGTCCATTGTTAACATTTCCATTCTGAATGCCTGATGTTAAAGCGCCTGAAGATGGTAACCCAGCTAGTGAGGAATGAATACCCCACCTCGCCCAGTCCACAGAACAACACAGTAGAAAGAAGGGATAACTCTTTGCTGCAGAGACAGAGTGAGTGTTTTCTTGCCATGGATTCCAGTCCTCTCCTCCAGACCAGCTGCTTATTTCCTCAGGGGCCCAGGGAATGTTGATTCTGGCTGTAAATGTGGGAGGGGTGGAGAAGTGCGGACAAAGGAGAAGAGGAGGAAGAGTGCAAAGTAGCCTCCAGAAGCAGCCGGCCTCAACAGTGGAGGAGAGGAGATTCGTCTTTGACAATGCTTTAAGGTCAGCAATAACTTCAGGAAAATCCTCAACAGTTCTCTTCAGCTCCTCATGCCCATGGTACAGTTGGGGGGGACTTGCCAGCGATCACAACCTCCTTCCCAGAGTTCCTTTGATTGAGTGGGACAAGAATGAGAATGGTGCCAGCCCTCATTGCCAGGACTGAGGGGGAAAGTTGTTCACCTCTGCTAGATCTTGCATTGCTGAGCCCTTGTGGTTATATGTGAGCTTGATCCGCATTCGCAGCTGTTGCTATAGAAGAACAGAGAATCACAAATTATGCACTGAAAGGAAATCTCTAGAATCTGTGTGGTCCACAAATAGACTTTTAATCTCAGAGAAATTATTTTAGGGCAAAGCTGTCTCTTAAAAATGACACACAGGCAAAAAACCATAACCACCACCACTACTGCCTAGTACTCTGGTCAACTCCATGCAGTCAAGTAAGAACACATTGTCAGTGTCAATCCTAAAACTGCATAACAGGACAGAACCACTCAGGAGCATTTTCAGAGTAATGCTGGCTAAGTGCTTCTCAAAAAGATTCAATGATTGTATCCAAGTTTTCAGAAAAATGAGGTAAACATACTCATCTTATGCTCTACACTCAGAAATACTGTTGCTTTGTCTGTAAAACCAATAGTAAATGTGAACATAAACTTATTTTGTTGCCAATACATAAAAGAGTTAACTTACAGTAACAGAATTTAAGAGAACTAATTATAAATCCTTTTAACTTTATGTGGCAGATTTCAAACATTAATGCACTAAGGAAATTTTTACTCTATGTATCAGGTCATCAAAGGAATCTGCTTGTACTATAGGCAGATACTCAAAATACAGTGACTAGCAGAGGAAAGGCAAAATGTTATAAAAGGAAGAAATCATACTGGGGTTATGAGACACTGCTAGAAATCTTTCAAAGTGAAGAAATTCTCTGAACCATTTTCAAAAACTGAAAACTAGTCGATTGCTATTAAAAGTGGAGTCAATTTACTTCTTTGAGAAGATATAATGAAAATATTGCTTCATCTCAGTTTCTTCCTTTTTTAAAAGATTTTACTACAGAGGAAGAGAGAGTACAAGCACATGCAGAAGGAGAGGGAGAACCAGGCTCCCCACTGAGCAGAGAGCCCAACATGGGGCTCAATCCCATGATCTAGGGATCACAACCTGATCCGAAGACAGACACTTCACTGACTGAGCCACCCAGGCTCCTCTTAATTTGTTTCTAAGCTACTTTTCATTTGGCTAATTCATTTAAAATGCCTCCATTTTTACTGTGCACACATAATAATTATAGTAGTAAGTGTGGATATATGGGGACCTACAGATACTCTTTACCTAGACTGCAACTTGTGTAAAGACTAAAATGTCTAAGGGGCATTTGAGTGGTGTAGTTGGTTAGGTATCTCTTAGTTTCTGGTCAGGTCATGATCTTAGGGTCATGAAATCAAGCCCTGTGTTAAGCTCTGGACTCAGCACAGAGTCTACTTGAGATTCTCTCTCCCTCTTCCCCTCCCCCATGCACACTCTCTCTAAAATAAATTAATAAATCTTTTTTTCTTTTTTCTTTTTTTCTTTTTTTTTTTTTATGATAGTCACATAGAGGAGAGAGAGAGAGGCAGAGACATAGGCAGAGGGAGAAGCAGGCTCCATGCACCGGGAGCCTGACGTGGGATTCGATCCCGGGTCTCCAGGATCGCGCCCTGGGCCAAAGGCAGGCGCCAAACCGCTGCGCCACCCAGGGATCCCTCTTTTTTTCTTTTAAAGATTAAAATATCTAAGCTTTCCCTCTTCTACAAAAAACTAGACCTTTAAGCCTCTACATAGACAATTCCTTAAAGCAGCATTTTAGTGGTGCATGGGTGGCTCAATCACTTGAGTGACAGACTCTTGAGTTCAGGTGAGGTCATGAGATCAAGCCCCACATCGGGCTCTGTGCTGGGTGTGGAGCCTCCTTAAGATTCTCTCTACCCCTCTTGCCCCCTCCCTCTCAAAAATAAAAAGAGCTCCATTTAAAAAAAAAAAAAAGAGCTCCATTTTAATGCTACCACTAAAATAATTTCAAGCATCTAGGTTACATTTATTATCTAATCTATAAAAGAATAAAGAAGTTAGACTAGACATTTCCACATATTTCTTCTACAACTATGAGTCAGAAAAAAAACTTAGAGAAACAAAGCAGAATTTTATTTCAGGAAATATGTTTACACCTCACTCAGATACTGTCTTCAAATGTGCTACTCACCTTCTGTGGGTTCAGGACTTTAATGACTTGTGTGATGGTCCCCGTATTAAATGCTGGGACAATGCTGCTGCTAGGAGACAGAAGCTGCAGCTGGAATGTCTGTGGGGAACAAAGGGCATGCTTCAGAAAAAATAATACACTCAACACTATGTCAGAGATGTCAACAAATATAAAAGTCAAGTAACAGATTGACCTACTACTACGTTCTGTTTGTTTTCCAGATATCAACAATTCATAGCATGTGACTATAATCTTCATCTTATTTTAAAAAACCCACTGTTAGAGGAGGCCTTTGATCATGAAAAACTAACAATGAGCCACTCACTGTCTTTCAGGCAAAAGGAACTTTAGCCTACCATTTTTCAAAAGGTGACCAATTCTTGTTCTGGCAACCTCACTTAATAGTAACTGATCAACTATGAAGGTAAAAAAAAAAAAAAAAAACGGGTGCATGTGGCTAAAAAAAGCCAGAAAGAAATGAAAAACAGAAAGTGCTTTCTAGAAATAACCAACCAGCATACCAATAACCAACTACAGGCCTTTATGCTTGTATATATCTGGATGGTTGGGATAGGGAGACTTAAATTTTGTTTTCTCATGTCAACATAATCTGGAATGTGTTAATGGCTACATGACAGAGGTAAGGAAAGGCTGCAAAGAGCCAAGCTGTTAATATGTATGTGGAATACATCAAGATCTCTTCATCGGCGTCACAGGTCTTAAGTGAACAATTTCATGCAAAGCTAGGCTATACAGCAAAAAACCTGGAAAAGCCAATTGCCATAATGTGTAGTGTCAGTGGGTTTCATTTGTTTACAAAGAAGAGAAATAAAAGTGCTATCATATCAGCAAGATAGGCAAACCATAACTGTTGGTACAATGTAGTACGTATGTAGCTATTCTACATACTAGGATTTTACTTTTTTTTTTTTTTTTTTTTTTTTTTAAAGAAGGCTCCATGTCCAGCACGGAGCCCAGTATGGGGCTTGAACTCATGACCTTGAGATTAAGACCTGAGCTGAGATCAAGAGTCAGACACTTAACCAACTGAGACACCCAGGCACCCCCATACTATGATTTTAAAAAATCTCTCCTGAAAGGGTAGTCTTCTAAAATAATTGAGAGTGAGAAAAGAGAGAGGGGAAGAGAAGCAGAAGGAAGAAGAAAGAGTAAAGGAGAAAGGGAGGGAGGGGGGGAAGGGGGAGAGAGACAGAAAGATGGGCGGGGAGCAGGGTTGGTGGAAGACAAGAGGAGGAAAGTCTATCCAGCCTTCTCTTAGGACCAAAATTGTAAGAGTAAAGAGACTTAATATCAACTCACAGACTTATTATGTTGGGTCTTATCATAATTCTATTGTCAAGATATATTATATAAGCTGAAATATTAATATTTACATTTATTTAACCAAATGTACGATGTCATTAGTTGTGTGTTCCCACCATCATTTTATGTACCACTGAGAAAGAAAACAGGCTACCAACTAAACTATGACAAATCATCAATTTTAAAATGCATCTCAATTTCAGAGACAATAAAAAGTAATAGTAGAATCTATGAAATATGATATTTTGAAGTTCAAGATACATGACATGCAAATAAGTATTGTACAGTATAGCACCAAAACTAAGGCCATGCTTTAATGGCAGAGATGCTATGTTGCTAGAGTACAGACTAGAGCAACAAATGTAAAACCCAAAGTTGCAGCAGTTAACATTTGCTGAGCAATGAACATATGAAAAGTGCTTAAAACAGTATACAGTACATAGAATGCATCTATTCTTCAAAGGAACTCTAGGAAGTAGGTATCACAATCACCATCCTCCCTCTGTAAATGAAGAAACTGAGACATAGAGGTTAAGTAACTTGCCTAATGTCATTCAACTAATATTGAAACCACCCCATTCTAGTGATTCTGAAACATCTACATGACTCCTAAAAAATGGCTCCTAAAAAAATGCAAGTAAAGGAGGCTGCAAAGTCAGCAGTAACCACAAATAAAAGGTCTTCAAATCCTGAAAGTGTGTTGTTTGAGTATCATATCTTACATGGTACTGCAAAAATTAGATTAGCTTAGTCTAAACCAAGGGCTGGCAAACTATGGCCCATGGGCCAAGAATGACCCAACATCTGTTTTTATAAATGGTTTTTTGGAACAGAGCCACATTCCTTCATTTACATATTAACTATGGCTTCCCCTCCCCCCCACTATACCAGGAGATATGAGTAGATGTAACAGAAACCATATAACCTAAAATACTTACTATCTTGTCTTTTACAGAAAAACTGCCCACTCTTCATTCTCAGTATTTCTTTATACAAAACTTTTCATTATTCTAAGACAGACCATAAATATTCCTTAAACTAAGGTTTCATATACAAACAAAGCTTCAATTTATAAAAACAAGCAATCGTTATATCAATACTAAACTAGATACTAATGAAGAAGGAATGTTTCTTTCACTTAAATAAATATCAAGAAATAAAAACTTTTAATTCTGATCTAGTGACTAAAGAGAATACCAAATAGATAAAAGTCTTCATCTTAATGACTTTTGATTCCATGTTAGATTTTGTGTTTTTTAGGTTTTTATCACTGTATTACTGAACCCCAACCCATCCTCAATGGCCTGAGCATTAGCAGACCACCTTGCAGAATTCTGCTGTCTCACTATAGCTACTACTAGAATATACTTTCTTTACCCTATAGTGCTAACTAGAAGAATATTTCTGACAAAGTAAAAAGCTTTCATTAAAAATGACATGCTTCAATGAACCATAATAGTTACATTATTGCTAATTTGGGTTAAATATGCAAAATCACTTTAACCTCTAAACATTAAAATGTATCCCTTGCCAAGTGCATGAAAGAAAAAAATCAACCCATCTTTAATCAAAGGAAACAGGCAAAGAAGACACTGTAGTACCTTTGGTACTGCAGCCTGGAAAACAAAGTCTGTCATGTCCAGCTCTGTGCTGTTGGAGGCCTGTATCGTTATCACTGTGACGCTAGGATTGGTATTTGACCGTTCAAAGGTGAATTCTATCTTCAAGCCATTCTTACTGTATGCTGTGATGGAGGGGATGCCTGGAAAGTACAGAAAGATCAGTCTAATTGCAGTCAGCTTAATGCTTACAGAATTACACCTCTCACTGATGGTAATCATACCTGTAGTGATGTCATTGAAGAGAGGCTGTGATGAAAGCCCATCCAACAAGAAGGGGGGCTGGGATATCTGTGGGACTGAGGCAGGGGCAGGAGCAGCAGCTGGAGCACCTAAATGAAACATTCCAATGGTAAATCAAATAGCCAGCATGATATAGCTCACACACACACACACAAAATACAGGAGATAATTATTTCATCTCAGGTTAAGAGAAGGACTCCTTAAACAAGATGCAAAAAGCATAAACCAGAGGCATCTGGGTGGCTCAGCAGGTTAAATGTCCAACTCTTGGTTTCCGCTTAGGTCAAGGTCATGAGACCAACCCCCACATCAGGTTCCATGCTAAGTGCACAGAGCCTGCTTAAGATTCTCCCCCCCCCCCAAAAAAAAGATTCTCTCCCCCTCATGCCCTCTGCCCCTCTTCCTCCTAACGCTCTCTAAATGAATAAATGAATACATAAATAACTACTCCTCTTTTTTAAAAAAGCATAAACCACAAAGGGAAAGAACTAAATATTCAAATACTTTAAAATGAGTAACTTTTATTCATTAAAAATACCATAATAAGATAGACTACAGGCAGGAGAAAATGTTTGCCACAAAATAGCAAACAGATGAGTATCCAGACCTATAAATATTTTCTATAAGTCACTAAGAAAAAAAGATGGTAAGAGAAAAAGATAATAATAAAAGTTGTAAGAGACAGAAACAAGCAATTCACAGAAGAGGGGAACCTGAATGAAAAGAGAATCAGTTATAAGAGATAGTGAATATTACCAACAAGATACTACTTCACATTAATAGAATGGTTAAAATTTCAATGTCTGAAAATACCAGATACTGTTAAGAATATGGAACAATGGAGACTTCTAATCTCTGCTGTTAGGATACAAAGTAATACAAACCTGGAGAACAATTTGCAATAGGAGAGTTGAACAGGATTATACCTCTAAAGTTCCTCAACCTCAAAACTAATGAAATTTTACGCTAATTATTTGCTGTAGGGGGATACCCTGTGCTTGTAGGATATTTACCAGCACCCCTGGCTGGTACCCATTAAATGATAGCAGCAATCCTCCCAGTTGTGACAATCAAAAGTATCTCCACATAGTGCCAACTGCCAACCCCTTGTGGGCAAAATAATATTTTAATAATAGTAATAATTTAATAAGATTTCATTTTATAAGCTAAGTAGATCAAAGCATTTAAATTTTATAGATGTTAAATACTGCATACTAAAATTTTAACACACATACACATTTAAATACCCTGGGAGAGGTGGTATGAAGTGGAGGAAAGAAGTCACCAAATTACCATCTTTATTTGATCCCTCCAAATAAGAACAAGTTGAGAATCATTTAAGTGATAGGAAATGATCATGAACTGAGAGAAATCAGGATCCCAAGAAGAGGCATAAGAAAACACAGTAAAATAAAGAGTGCATTTTAGGTTTAAATATATTTCAAACTACTTATAAAATTATCTGGAAAATATACCGGTTTTAAAAGGATTAACAAAGTGAAGTGAAGTAAGGCTAAAATTAAAAAAAAAAAAAAAAACCCAAGTACACAAGAAAAAAAATGACATACTAAAAATTAGCAAAGAAAGTAAAAATATACATGGCCAAGCAAAACTCAAGAAGCTGAAACAAATGCGAACAACATAACAAGTGTAGTAAAGCAGAATACCAATAAAGGATACAAAAAATATTCATACAGTTCTAAATTTTATAACTCTAATCTAGTAATTTTCCCACAATTTCCATTTCCAGAACAATTTTAGAAATGCATTCCTTTTTTTTTTATTTTTATTTTTTTTATTTTTATTTATTTATTTTTTTTATGATAGTCATACAGAGAAAGAGAGAGGCAGAGACACAGGCAGAGGGAGAAGCAGGCTCCATGCACCAGGAGCCTGATGTGGGATTCGATCCCGGGTCTCCAGGATCGCGCTCTGGGCCAAAGGCAGGCGCCAAACCGCTGCGCCACCCAGGGATCCCAGAAATGCATTCCTATGGAAAATCAGAGGCTACTCAAAACAAGGTGGCAGCATATGAGTCCTTAAATCCCTCAGATTTTAGCTCTTTTCTCCTGTAAAGGAACAGTAAGTAGTTTTGGGAAATAACAAAAACTCACTGCTCCAGTTCCCCTAAAAGCACACACTAAATTTATTTCCTAATTTCTACTTACTTAAATTACTCTGCATTAGGATATATGACTGTAATGATGGCTTAAAGAATGTAAAACTCAAAAATGTTTAACCTAATAAAGAAAATGTGTTTGTTTTGTTTAAGATTTTATTTACTTATTTGAAAGAGAGATCATGAGCAAAGGGCAGAGGGAGAAGCAGTCTTCTCACTGAGCAGGGAGCCCAATACAGGACTCAATCCCAGGACCCCGGATCATGACCTGAGCCGAAGGTAGATGCTTTAACCGACTGAGCAGCCCAGGTGCGCAGGCAAAGGTGTTTAAAACACACTGTGAATAAGGAAAATCCAGGCTCTTTAACATTTTATTAGTCTTCTTCATATAACACTAGGAAAATAAAGTAAAAACAAAAACAAAACATTAAGACCTCCTGACAGGGCGCCTGAGTGGCTCAGTCAGTTAAGTCTCTGCCTTCTGCTTGGATCATGATCCCAGCGTCCTGGGATGGAGCCCCGCATCACATTGCATTGCATTGGGATCCCTGCTCTGCAAGGAATCTGCTTTTCCCTCTGCCTCTCCCCACTGCTTGTGTACATTCTTGTCTGAAATAAATGAATAAAATCTTTTAAAATTTTTTTAAATTAAAAAATTACAATTGTGAAGATTATGAACTAACATGGAAATGCTAATATATTAATAAGTGTATCATCTATACACTATGTTTTAACCAAGGAGTTGTTTTTGCTTTTCCATGTATCCAGTAGAGCTGTGGCATCTGGGGGATTGAAACTATTTGTGAATGACTCAAAAGTGTATAACAAGTAACATTTTGAATTTTACTAAGACATAAATATAAACCATAAGCTCTGGGAGGAAGCTGTTAGAAAAAAAATCACTTAATCTCTGATAGCCAGGCTAGATATCCTTCCAAAATCCTTATCCTATGGCTATTTTCTATTTGAGGTCATAATACGTAGTAATTCACCATTATACTTTTAAAGAAATCACTTTAGAAATTATGTGCTACAGTGATACACTTGGACTCAGGGGTTCATAATGTCACTGAATACATCAACAATTAACTAATGTCTACTACATATAAACAAACATGAGAAAAAAACATTCCCAAATGTAAAGTTGTATTTGAATATCATCATCAGGGACAATTTTTCCCTTCATTGCTTTATTAAGAGGAAGAGAGGAAAATACCTAAATATCTCTCTTCCCTCCACAAATGGCCTTGGCTCCTGAAACCAAATTATGAAAAAGAAACATAGAAAAACTGATGTTTTAGGACACTAACCAAAAGCAGAAGTGACTTGGGATATATTTCTTTTGTAGCCTGAAAGTCCTTTCTATCCTAAATACTATGAGAGCAATTTATCCTCCCAACATTAAATACTGGACTTTAAAGAATCTCTGTGAATTATCTCTAGAATACTAGCATGACAGTTTACAATCCAGATATTGTGAAGATTCTCTTCCCACTCCTGACTCAGCCTCCCCCCTCTTTAACTGATTCATGTGCCAGGAAGTCTATGTTCACTGTAGTTTTTCCCCAAGGCCTTTATCTCCAGCCAAGCATTAAATAACTCCAGTTTGGTCTCACCTGTAAGGTTGATGTCTCCCAGCAAATCAAGAAGTTCTCCACCAGCAGAAGCTGGTTTGCTTGTAGGTGCAGTTGGAATAACAGGTGTTATGTCATTTCCTCCCAACAAATCCAATAAATCATTGGCCTAAACAAGGAATAATATCTCAATTCATTAGTCATTTATCTAATCTGCATCTAAGGCAAAGCTCTTTCAACACTTAAAAATAAGGAAGAGAATCCTCAATCAATCCAGGAACGTTGAAGGCAATCAGCTGAGATACAGGTTATAAGGAACTGTTATAAGATTCCCAGATAAGCAAGTGAAAAGCTACCTGGCTGGTGGGCTGTGGCCCAGAAGGTGGTGGTTTGGTCTCTAGTGGAGCAGGTTCTGTCTCTCCATTTGTCTGCACAATCTCAGTAGGGCCATTTGTGGTCACTTTTTCCATGACAGGCATTCTCTCAAGCAGGGCAGACCTGGAAGAATCTGAAGTGGTTAAATTCTAGGCAGTTAACCTAGATTCCCTACCCAAGACAATCAGTGTTACTATATTAGAGCCAGACATGGACAGTTATCTCTGCTCCCCACCCTCTAAAACACACACTAGAATAGAAGGTGGATTACAAGAATACATGACCTAAATTCCTGACTGGATTAAGGGCAGGCGAGAAACCCTGAATAGACAAACTGTCCACCTAAATCCCGAGAGATGGGGATTTCTCAGAGGTACAGAAATTGGAATGAAAGAAAGGTAAATAAGTAGGTATTAGCCATTTCCAATCAAGAAGACACTGCATAACAGAAGTGGAAAAAAGACCATGCATCACAAAGTTAAATATTAGGACGAGATTCTCTTGAAAAAACACAACTCCCACTTCTTAACCAAATAACATGGAAAATGAAGCAAATATTTCACACCAAAAGAAAGGGGAAAAGGTGAATGAAAGGACACAGATAATTTACAAGGTAGACAGAAGAGAAGATGGACAAATAAAAGCAGACAAGCAATTAGGATTAAACAGAGTTGTGAAGTCCAGTAATAAAGCATGAGGAAGGAGTCTCCTTTGTGGATTATCAAGACAATCTGTTCACATGCTAACAGCCATATGCATTGATTAGTTTCTTCCACTTACCTCATATGGTCATATTTCTTAAAAAGTGCATTATATTCTACTGCCCTCTGTTGGAGTTCCACATCAATGCTGCTCCCATAGATGGAAACCACTTTCTTAATTCGGCTTTGGGATAAAATGACAAAAAAATTCAAATACCCAAAAGAAAGTTCGTAAACAAGCAGAGAGAACAAACAAACCAGTTTTCTGGTTAAAAATCCGAAATACTCCTCTTTCCTTAATTTACATATCTTTTCAAAGACAAAACACCTTTTTTTAATGTATATTTTTCTATTGGAGTTCGATTTGCGAACATACAACACTCAGTGCTCATCCCTCAATTGCCCCCCCCCCCCAGTCAATTGCCCCCACCCAGTGCGCGTCACCCAGCCACCCCATCCTCCCCCCACCTCCCCTTCCACTACCCCATGTTCATTTCCCAGAGTTAGGAGTCTCTCCTGTTTTGTCTCCCTCTCTGATTTTTCCCACTTATTTTCTCTCCTTTCCCCTACAATCTCTACACTTTTCTTTTATCTTCTTACATCCAACATACACCTGAACACCATCATCTACCACTAGTACTTGTTCTGTTAGATGTCCCATACCTAAAATTTGCTAGAAAAAAGTATCAATTATTAATTTGTTACAAAACAAGTATATTAATGTTCATTCTCTTCTTTAACAACCTTACAATAAGCTTTTATCAACAAAAGGTTATTACCTGACAACAAATTCTTCTAGTTCACCATTTAAAGGGTTAGTTTTCACAGAACTACAGAAAGTCTAAGAGAACTAAGTTTGCTTTAAATATGTCTGGCTGAGAAACTAATCCAATTGACTTTCATTCCAAATAGTGAAGAGCAGAATTTAAACATTTAACGAACCACCCAAACCTTTGTGATTTTCTTCCTCTTCAGATACCTCAAAATATTATAATAAACCAGAACCCTTATAGAGGGAAGTAACTACTCTACTTTAAAAAAGAGAAAAGGCATTAGATATCTGATTTTATTTTTTGTAAGATTTTATTTATTTATTCATGAGAGACACAGAAAGAGAGAGGCAGAGATACAGGCAGAGGGAGAAGCAGGCTCCAGGCAGGCAGCCTGACATGGGACTTGATCCCAGGTCTCCAGGATCACGCCCTGGGCTGAAGGCGGCACTAAACCGCTGAGCCACCCGGGCTGCCCAGATACCTGATTTTAAAAACAAAAACAAAAACAAAAAAACCCATAACTTTTTATCTTTAAAATAATAAATGGTGGGATGTGGGAAACAAGGGAGTAAAGTATAGATAAAATAAGGATGAACCATAAATTAATGATTATTACTGTGGAATAAGAGTTATATATGATTCATTTTACGACCCTATTTTGCCTTTCCTTTAAATTTTCTATAATAAAGAGTTTTAAAAATTACAAAATAACATGTTCATCCTACTTTTTCTCCATACTCACTTTACAGTACAGGTGAATCGGGTAGAAAGCTTCATAATGGCAGTGAGAGCATAACCTCGGGTCACAGAGGTGGACATATTAGAGATTAGAACACTCTCTAAAATATCCAACACTTCATCTTCTGTTACCTGGGGAGAAAAAAAAAAAGTCAATATCTAAATCTGATATCAAGTCACAGGATGCCACCAGAAAGACAACCCTACCATCGTTACTAAAACTCTAACAACTATCTGTGCTTTGCCACAGTAACTGTCCAAGCTGATCCATCAATCAGAAGCAGGTAGGAGATTTAAAAAAAAAAAAAAAAAAAAAAGAGTGGAAAATACCCACTGGAGGCTGAGAGCCATATTATATTAATTGCAAGAGGCAGAAGTAAAGAAGAAAATAAAAAGATAAATAGAGTACAAGTGTTGTTGCTACCACATCTCCTAAAACCCAGTCTTTTAATAAGCAAATGCTGATATGGATAGGTCTCATTTCTTATCAAGCCACAGCGTAGGAGAAACAATATAATTCAGTCTCATATCGTAAGGAGTAGGTTCTATCCCGACACAGTAAGGATAGTAAGTTCTATCACAAAAACTGCCAAGTTTCCCAATAGAATTCTGGCATTAACTTCTTTAACAGGTTTCCACGGAATCGACCTCAACTCATAAAACATTATCCTCCTATAACCAAAAACACTAGTTTCTCCCCTCCTGAGAGAGTAGCAAAGGGTACCTGAATAGGTTCTTCCTCTTCACACTGGCCTGATACAAGAAGATCTCCATATTCACCTATACACCATGCAGCCACTTGTACCAAAGGTTGCTGTCAAAACAAAGACACCATTTGTCAAAGGCTTTCAATCCTTGCAAAGATTAATGCAAATCCCAGGTCATCTAATCATAAAGGTCAAAATCAAGGCACATCTAGAGTGTTAGTAACAAGAACACACAGGAACGTAATGGGTAATTTCCCTACCAAAGTAAAAAGTACCTACTTGAGAATAATCACCAAGAATTGCTTTGTACAAGCGCTGGACAGTATAGGCATGCATCTCCACACTATTGGTTATTAACTGGATCAAGTTGGGGACTGCATCATCACGAACGTAGCTTCCTGCCTAAAAAGAAATGCAGTTATCCTTAAAACACACTACAATGATAAGAAATGTTAGCTATTGCTTTTATTCAAAGAAGACTGCTACGAAATATCCTCAAAGATAAAACGGGTTCCGATTCTCAGGTTCATATGCAGCTCAAACTTCAAAGTCTTATTCAGATGACTTCCTTATTTAAATGAGTATTCTAAGTTTTCAAATTTTAAAAAAAGTAAAAAAAAAAATCTCCTTTGTAAAAGTAAAAAAAAAAAAAACAAAGGATTAAAATTTTAAGAACTTTTCTATTTCAAAATAGATTATTAGGTTTAAGATTTCAAAAATGTAAGAAATGCAGTAACTGGGAACTTAATTACAACAACCTCTCCCATCTCACAACTCTTCAACACAGTTAAAATCATATGGGCTAGCTACAGAAACCAAACTACTCTGGAGGATGGAGAGGAGAGTGTACGTCAACAGTCCAAAAGGACAGCATGTTAAAATAAGAATTAAATAAACTGTAACCTTTTTAAAACTTCAATTTAAAACATCGCACTGTCCTTTAGAACTATAGTTTATAAAAATTACAGAACCATTCATCCCAGAAAGGTCAAAAATATTTTGTATTTAATCATCCACACTTTAAAAACAAAAACAAATCTAGTCTCTTTAATGTCCTCTTTACTAGTAGAATCTAAGATACTATTTGCAACCATGGAACAAAGTAAAGTTATTCAACCTGTGAGGAAACTAAATCTTGGCCTTGTCAGAGCATTATGATAACCAAGTTGTGTAGGACACAAACAGTGGAATCTGTGCCTGATATCAGCCCACCTTGATCAAGCTCCCATTACTGGACAGAGGAACAGGTCTGATTTACAAGAATGAGACCAGGAAAAAGAAAAGGAAAAGGAAAAGGGGAGATGGGGAGAGGGGGGGAACAGAGAAGAAAAAGAAAAAAACCTCAGGTGACTGGGATGCCCACACCTACTAGAAAAACACAAAGAGGAAGAAGTTTGGGAAAATGGTCAAAAAGGAACAGAGAGAAGCTAAAAAGTAATTTGTTTTATATTCTTCCCCAATGGGAAAAAGTAGTGTTTAAATAAGAGAAAGCATCGATATGATCTAAATGACATTTATACACCACTTTATCCAATAGCAGAAAACTCCTTATTCTCAAGCTCCAATGGAACATTCACTAAAGACAGACCACATTCTGGGCCATAAAAAAAAACCATCTCAAATTTATTTAATTAAAGTAGGTTCCAAGTCCAACATGGGGCATGAACTCATGACCCTGAGATCGAGAGAGTCACATGCTCACTGACTAAGCCAGCCAGGGATCCCAGAAACATCTCAAATTTAAAAGAAAAAAGCTGAGGGGCACCTTGATGGGCTTAGTTAGCTAAGTGTCGGCCTTGGGCTGAGGTCATGATCCCGAGGTCGATTAAGCGGCAGATTGGGCTCCCCACTCAGCAGGGAGTCTGCTCCTCCCTCCCCCAGCTTGTATTCTTATTCTCTTCTCCCTCTGCCCCTCCCTCCCCCAGCTTGTATTCTCTTTCTCTCTCAAATAAATAAGTAAAATCTTTTTAAAAATAAATAAAAGAATAAAAGTCATACAGGACTTAATTAGAAATCAAGAACAAAGATAGCTAAGAAACCCCAAAATATTCGGAAATTAAACAACTAAACAACACTTAGGTCAAAGAAAATTATAGACCAGTATCTCTCATGAATACGGATGTAAAAATCCTTAAAAAAATATATCAGCAAATCAAATACAACAATGTATAAAAAGAACTGTACAGCACAACCATGTGGGATTTATTCCAGGTATGGAAGGTTAGTTAGTTCAACATTCAAAAATCAATTAATTTTTGATCCAGCACATCAATAGGTTAAAGAGGAAAAATCACAAGACCATAATAAGATTACCTAAGTCAACTGGAAAAATGAAAAGTAGGAGCATTAAAAAAAGAATGGTTTAAATTTTGACAACACTTTTCTTCAGGAGCTCTAATTGTTCTCTTCTTTTGAGCCTTACAGAAACTAATAAACTGTATCCTGATTCATACCTTTTGTTAAAATATAGTTTTCCCATTAAGTGCATTTATTAACATTTTTACAAAATTAATTCAAATAAACTAGAAAACTAGCATGTCACAGACAGAATTCCACAGCAACAAGCATACATACACACACAATTTTAACGATATCATTCCTTCCTACAGATGTTTTATAACTTGCTTAACCAAGGACCATTTGCAGACTTGTAGTTTTTCCCAGTTTTCTCCCATTAAAAAACAAGATTGGGATGAACATCTTTGTATATACATTTTTGTATACTTGTTGTCCTTGAATTTTTCCAAGATAAATTCCTAAAGAGAATTGATGAGTTAAAAGGTACCAAAAAAAAAAAAAAAAAGGTACAAACTAGGGGCGCATGGGTGGCTCGGTTAAGTGTCTGACTCTTGATTTTGGCCCACGTACCCGAGTATAATTCTAGAAAGGTGGCAACATTTTATACCCACTATGAAGTGGAGAGTACTGCCTATTTCTTCATTTCCTAATTAACACTAGGAATTAGATTAAAAAGTATGACAAGTAAAAAAGGATACCTCACTTATAATTTTACTATTTCTTTATTAATAAGGGTATTTTTCAAAATTAATTAGCCATTTCTTCTTTTGTGAAATGTCTGTTGAAATGTCAATTTTTCCATTACAATGTTTGATTTTTCCTATTAATTGTAAATTATTTATAGATTAAAGATATTAACATGCTGTCATATGTTACAATATTTTTCTCCTAGTTGCCTTTGCCTTTTAACTCTGTAGGTTTTTTTTCCTTTTGCTATGTGTGTTTCAATTTTTAATGTGATAAATCTGTGAAAGTTTCCCTTTATTGCAGCTATTCCTGGTGGCAACAATTACACATAGCAGTTATGTTTTCTTTAAATGCCACTGTTCGGGATCCCTGGGTGGCGCAGCGGTTTGGCGCCTGCCTTTGGCCCAGGGCGCGATCCTGGAGACCCGGGATCGAATCCCACATCGGGCTCTCGGTGCATGGAGCCTGCTTCTCCCTCTGCCTGTGTCTCTGCCTCTCTCTCTCTCTCTCTCTGTGTGACTATCATAAATAAATAAAAATTAAAAAAATAATAATAATAAAAATAAAAAATAAAAAATAAAAAAATAAATGCCACTGTTCTTTCATTTTGATTAAATCTGTAATGCCTATTAACTGAATGATAAACAGGGAAGCTCTAAAACTCTGGACAACTGCCAAAGAAAGAATATCTTATAAAACCATAATTTTAAATCCAGAATAAATTTATTCATTCAAAACCCTCCAATGGCTTTTTTAAAAAAACAAAAAACAATTTCCAAACTCCTCTGAGGACCTATATAATCTAGTCCCTGCTTCAGTCCTACTGTTCTCTGCCTCTCATGCTACTGGCTTCATTCATTTTCTTAAAGCTCT
This sequence comes from Canis lupus dingo, assembly GCF_003254725.2. Lineage (NCBI taxonomy): Eukaryota > Metazoa > Chordata > Mammalia > Carnivora > Canidae > Canis > Canis lupus. Next base: position 77,683,766 of record NC_064247.1, read on the forward strand.
CCAAGCAGGCCATACTTGTTGCTACTTAAGGGCTTTGTAACACTCGCTGTTCCCCCAAACCTTAGCATGGCTCCTCATTTCACTGAAATCTCTCCTCAAGCGTTTCCTTCTCTGAGCGACATGCCCTGACTTCTCCACCTAAAAAACTTGGCCCAATGCCCCATATTCTTACTCTCCCCGCCATTGCTATAGTCCTTCATGCCGCTTCAGTGTTTCTCACAGTATTTTTTTTCCTGCCTAACAGGATACTACATATTTCCCCATGAATTTCCTACTCCCTCACTAGAAGTAAAATGTGTAAGTTTCATGAGAACAAGGGCTCATTAACCAGTACATCTAGTGCATAGTATATGTGGACTAAAAAAAACACTACTTACCGTTGTCAGAACACGCATAATCGTGTCTATATGCCACCGTTTGGAAGGTGCATACCTGGGAAAATAATTGCACCAGATGAAACAATTAAAATCTGGGAACTAGTCTATGCTCAGTGACTTTCAAAAATCCTGTCCTATATCTTCTTTAGGTTGACTGGTAAAGTGATTATTTTTGGACACATTTTATCTTCAAATCTAGCAGCTACCTCATTTCAAAGGGTAATGAAATGGTACAGAAACTCAGAAGTTTCACATTATAACTGCAAGAGGAGTTACTGAGCTGAGACATGGGACTCCATCTCCACTTTTTCAGAAAACAAATCATAACGATAAAGCAGGAGGGCAGAGAAGAAAGAAGAAAAAGGACTGTTCCCAAACCCAGGCAACACTAGGACTAGAAACTCAGTCCCTTAAATTCATAGGGCAGAAGGGAAAAAGAAATAACCATTCTACTAAAATTGAGGTACTTCTTCCTAAAAGTTTTACAAAAAAAACACAATTTAGGTGCTATGATGGTATAGTTCTTCTATTCTCTACCAAAAAAAACACAAACAAAAACTTTTCTATCCTCTCTTCATAGATGAGAAATTAAAGAATATAAAAGATTTTATAAAAGTAGAGGTTTTTGGTTTTACTTAAAACCAAAGTATACTTAAATACTGACTAGAATGGCCTTCTAATGAAGCAAATTTCTAACTGGGAGCCTGAAATAAACATTACACATTTTAAATAGGTTTACAACATTTTCCCCCATGTTGTAAAGGTGCTTTCCAAAAGTTCCAAGCATCTTTTACGAATAAAAGTAAAAATCTTACTTTTCTGCAGCAAGAAAGATTCCAGATGCACAGTCTGCTTTAAATTCTGGCTCACATGAATCCAGAAAATAAAGTAATTCCTTCATCATGCCTCGTATATTATTCCCATTTACCAGGGCAAAACTCAATTCCATTGCACGCCTTGCAGAGGGAAAAAGTAAAAAATAAAAAGTTATGATATTTATAGTAAGAAAGAAACAAAGACCCAGGTGTGTTATTTCTGAACATCAAGTACTGGCAGATGTATTGGATGTTCTTCCACGATCTTGTGATTCCAATCTCATACACAAGATAACCAAAGTTATCAAAGTTAGTTTTAACATTTTGAATTTTCATTCAACACTTTTCTTCAAAAAGCTCTAAAAGATACCTAACTCATGACCAAAAACATAATTTAGGTTCAACAGTCTATACTATGAAGTGGAAATTCAGAATAGTTAAAAGGCTCAAAAAGAGAAGCAACAAAATTACCCAATGATAATACCTCTTTGCATTATTCCTTAAAAATGTGATAAAGCCACCATATTCTTTTATTACACCCACTTCTGTTTAAAATTATAGTCTACATCAAGATATAGAAAATTGGAATAAAAAGACGCCTTGAGGACATTACGGCAAGCAAAATAAGTCAGAGAAAAACAAATACTGTATGATGTCACTTACAGCTAGAAGCTAAAAAAGCCAAAAGCACAGAAACAGACTAGAATGGTGGCTAATTACCAAAGTCTCAGGGTGAGGAGAAAGAGGAGATGTTAGTCAAAAAGTATAAACTTCAGCTACAAAATGAGTAAGTTCTGGGGATCTAATGTACAGCATGATGGCAAAAATCAATAATAATAATACTAATGTATTATATACTTGAAAGTTGCAAAGAGAGTAGATCTTAAATATTCTCACCACAAAAAAGAAAGAACTATGTGGTATTACACAAGTGTTAACTAATGCTATGGTAGTAACTATTTTACAATATATATCAAATCAATGCAATGTACATCTCAAACACAATGTGTTTTTTTTTTTAATTTTTATTTATTTATGATAGTCACACAGAGAGAGAGAGAGAGGCAGAGACACAGGCAGAGGGAGAAGCAGGCTCCATGCACCAGGAGCCCGACGTGGGATTCGATCCTGGGTCTCCAGGATCGCGCCCTGGGCCAAAGGCAGGCGCTAAACCGCTGCGCCACCCAGGGATCCCTCAAACACAATGTTTATGTTAATTTTATCTCAATAAAGCTGTGGGAGTGACAATGAAAGTGAAAATGAGGGCCATGGCAAAGGGAAGAAGGGCATGTGCTATGTGGGCAAATAAGAGTTTCTGTAACTGCCTATCAAACTTGGCTACCAAGGCAAAACAGAAATGTTTAACATATAAAAGAAGATTACAGCATGCATCTTTTTATATTTGGTTAATAATTTCAAACATGGTATATAAACTGACTTTCAAAATACCAATTCAGGGATGCCTGGGTGGCTCAGTGCCTTTGGCTCAGGGCGTAATTCTGGGGTCCTGGGATCAAGTCCCACATCAGGCTCCCTGCATGGAGCCTGCTTCTCCCTCTGCCTACATCTCTGCCTCTCTTTCTCTCATGAATAAATAAATAAAATCTTCAAAAAAAAGGGCGGTGGGGGGGAACACCTGGATGGCTCAGCAGTTGAGCATCTGCCTTTGGCTCAGGGCATGATCCCGCGGTCCTGGGATCAACTCCCACATCAGGCTTCCCGGCATGTAGCCAGCTTCTCCCTCTGCCTACGTCTCTGCCCCCCCCACCTCTGTTTCTCATGAATAAATAAATAAAATCTTTAAAAAATATATACCAATTTAATAAGTAGGAAATACTTTCTAAGCTCATCTATAAATAACATTCAATCTTAACAGGAATATAATAGTAGCTAATTCTCACATAATGAATAAGTACTTTATATATAATAATCTACATAATCCTGCATAACCTTTACAAATGGGTGCTCTTCTATTTGCATTTTACATATGTGAGGCAGAGAAAGGGTAAGCAACCAAACCAAGTTTAATAAGGACAGAGCCTGGGATGCCTGGGTGGCTGAGTGGTTGAGCTTCTGGGTTTGGCTCAGGGCATGATCCTAGTTTGGGGATGGAGTCCCACATCAGGCTCCCTGTGAGGAGACTGCTTCTCCTTCTGCCTATGTCTCTTGCCTCTCTCTGGGTCTCGAATGAATGAATGAATGAATGAATGAATGAATAAATGGTCAGAACCAAGATTTGAAATGAAGCACTTGGGATCCAGAGTCAGAGATCCTTTTTTTTTTTTTTTTTTTTTAAAGATTTTATTTATTCACTCATGAGAGACACAGAGAGACAGAGAGAGAGAGACAAAGAGAGAGGGTGGGGGCAGGGGTAGAGACACAGGCAGAGGGAGAAGCAGGCTCCATGCAGGGAGCCCGACATGGGACTCAATCCAAGGTCTCCAGGACCACATCCTGGACCGAAGGTGGCGCTAAACCGCCGAGCCACCTGGCTGCCTTTTTCTTTTTCTTTTCTTTTCTTTTTTTTTTTTTTAAGATTTTATTTACAGAGTCAGAGCTCCTTAAATAGACTGTCAAGAAGACACAGGTTTTACTTTTGAAAAGCAAAGCCCCGTCACGAGTAATAGAAAAACAACACAGGAGTCAGAAGGTCTAATTTCTATTCCCAGGTCTGCCCCATACAGGGGGGCAGGTTTAGAGGAATCATTTGATTCCTTTGGGACTGTATTTTAACTAATCTGTTAAGTGGGGGTAGAAGTAATTGTCTGATCCGTCTCATTGGCTTGCTCTGAGAATCAACTGACAGGCTTATAAATCCTGAGCAAAGCACTCCCTAGCCCAAAAAATCCTGGGCACCTGGCTGGCTCAGTTGGTGGAGCATGCAAGACTATAGGGTTGTAGGTTCAAGGCCCACATTGGGTATAGAGATCACTTAAAAATAAAATCTTTAAAAAAAATTTTTTTTTCAATTAAAATAAATCCTATGCAAAGTACTAGGTGAGTTAATGTTGCTGAGTTTAGGTCTACCTTTTTTTTTTTTTTTTAGTTTAGGTCTATCTTTAAATTGCTCACACACTTAGCATCTGCTTTCTAAAAATAAAAGGAGGGCAGCCCCGGTGGCTCAGCGGTTTAGCACTGCCTTCAGCCCAGGGCCTGATCCTGGGGACCCAGGATTGAGTCCCACGCCGGGCTCCCTGCATGGAGCCTGCCTCTCCCTCTGTCTGTGGCTCTCTCTCTCTCTCTCTCTCTCTCTGTGTGTGTCTCTCATGAATGAATAAAATCTTTAAAAAAAATAAAAAATAAATAAAAATAAAAGAAAAAATAAAAATAAAAGGAACTCAATATCAATAGATATTTGTTAAATGAATGAGTTCAGAGATCATTCCAAATCTAATTTATTCTGAATTTGAACACAGAACCAAAAGTTCACTGAAGCCAACTCTAACTAGGTTTTACAAACATCTCCAGTTCTTCCAATAGAATCAATAGAGTTAATCCATCCAGGAAAAGAATTTATGCATTTTCAAATTGCCACCTGCTGCCTAACAGTCATTCCTAACACACTGTCCTAAAAAACATGGCTACTTCTAGTATCGTGGGGTGTGAGTACTGTGAGAAAATGTGTGCTGTCAGCAACTGAGTTTCAGCATTGTGATAAAACACTTAGCCGATGGATCACTCCGTATTTTCATCCTCCAGCACACAGAGCACAGCACCTCTGTTAGGCAGACTACTGCCAGCTTATCTGTACCTGTTTATCATAAAGAATCAAGGCGGACTTTAGCGTGCACTTCAGTATCCCTGATCGGCCTCCTTCACTGACCTAACCTCCTCCTTGCCAATCCTTTCTTAAAAAGAATTTACTCAGCAGAGTTCATCTGTGAAAATAATGACTAAATAAACAAATGTCAACATCTTCATTCTTAAAACTATTATGAAAGTTATCAGGTGGGGGGGGGGGAAGAACTATCAATAATCTGTTACCGTTTTATTGAGACATCCAAATCCTTTAAACAGTCCACAATTGTGCTTCTGTGCCTCTGTACTGCATTATGATCTGTCTGCACAGTCTTCAACAAAGATGTCAAAGCTACGTATCTGGATGAAACAAAGTTGCAGAAGACAGAATTAAAATGTAAAATTCAGGATAGTTCTTCTCTACTTAAATAATGACAAAGATGATTTAAATATGTTTTAAGCATTTAAAAGACAAGACAGAATTAGAGAGTATAATGGTAACATCTTAAAGGCATAAAAGACATTATAATATAAAGTAGTGGTAACCAGGAGGATTTAGATTTGCATTCATGGTCAAGTCCATTTAAATTCTAAAAGTACATGATTCCATTCTTTCAAATTCTTCCAAGTAGTACAAGAAAAGCACATAGTATGCCTTTCCACAGCCCCAAAATGCAAGAGGAATTGATTTCAATGTTACCATTTATATTTTCTTTGCTTTTGATACTAGCACCAAACTCCCCCTATTAAATCTGAATTTAAGATTCAAGTATTTAAAAATTCTTTTGGAAGGGGGAGATAATTCAGGGTATCACAATGATTATTTACACATTTTCAAATGCTCAACATGATAAGAAACAACATTTTCTCCTGATTAAAACAGGAAAAAGGGCAAGCAGGGTATACTACACAAAGTAACAAAATAAAATACTGATAAATTCACCTACTTAAAAAAATTAGCTGGAGTTCACAAACACATTCCAAGTCTGTGACACAAAATGTTATATTTTTCTTAATTTGCAAGCCACAGCCTCTACCTACAAGACTCTAGCCCCTCTGCTGTATGGTTCTATAAATGAGTTTTATTGGAACACAGCCATTCATCACTTACATAGTCTATGACTGCTTTCATACCAAGATCCAGAGTTTTGAATAGTTGCCACAGAAACCCTAAGGCCCACAGAGCCTAAAATATTAACCATCTGGTCTTTCACAGAAAGTTTGCTGACTCCAAAATTGACAATGTAAACAAAAGTAAGAGTTAAGTCATAAGGCATATCCTCAAATTCTTTACAAAATAGTAGTTTTAAGACCAAAAATTAAAATCCTGAGTTGAAGTTCTAGATATGTCACTCAATACATGTGCAATCTTGAGCAAAGTCACTCTTGAAAATACCATGTAATACCAAGATACACGATATTTTCCAATTGACTTACCTAATATTCTTGTCGTTGTTCAATAAGAAACGACCCAGGATATTTATGGCTAGGACCTAAAGAGAAATAGCATAGGTTAAAAATCTAAGAAAACTAAACATTTATATTGTTTAAGGATCACACCTCCTGGCCTCTGATCGCGCAAACTATTTAAAAGTGAAATAGATGGTATTTCTATAGATGGCTAGCACAAAACAAAACAAAAAATCCGAAGGCAAACTCTTAAAATCATATTCTATTTCAACAGTAATTGCTGGAAGATTATGTTTTAAATTCTTGTTAGTGGAGGAATAATATTGGCAAAGCCTCACTGGAGAAAAATCTGGCAATAATTATGCATATCTGAGTAACTCCTCTGCTTCAACAATTCCACTTCTAGAAATTATCTGACAAACACACTTGTACATATGCACAAGAATCTACTGCAACATTATCTGTAATCACAAATGATTGGGGACATCTTAAGTGTCCATTTATAGCAAATTTGCTAAGTATACCATGGTACATCCACACAATGGAATATCATGCAGCCATTAGGATTCTGACACATGCTACAACATGGATGAACCTTGAAGACATCATGATTAAGTGAAAAGTCAGCTACAAAAGGACAATACTGTATGATTCCACTTACATGAGGTATCTAGAATAGTCAAATTCACAGAGACAGAAGGTAAAATGATGGTAGACAGGTGTTGAAGGTAGGGAATAATGGAAAGTTATTGTTTAATGGATACATAGTTTCAACTTGGGAAGACAAAGAAGTTGAGAAAATAAACAGTGGTGGTGGTAGTGGTTGCAAAACAATGTGAATATACCTAATGTCTCTGAACTACAGACTTAAAAATGCTAATTTTTATATTATGTATATTCCACCATCATTTTATTTTAATGGGAATGGTCTCTATAACATGAATATGGACTAGCTCCAAGATAATGTTAGGGAAAAGAATAAGGTGCAGGACAATATATATGATACATTATCACTTTGCTTGAAAGGGAAGGAGAGGAAGAAAGCTAACCTAAGTAATTTTGGTTAAGTTATTTGGATACTGGAATGTTAAAGACAAAAAGAACTGTATACAAATAATGGACTGTATTTAGTAAATCTGTTTCTTACAAGGCTATGACTAGCAATTCTTTCTTCCATTAAATGATTAAGTGATTGAAAGAACAAATAAATTCATGAGGGAGAATTCTCCTTACAGAAAAATTCCAATTATTTAATGAGGAATAAATAAGGCGAATAGAAAAGTATCATTGGAACACCACCCTAATAACTACAGCAGACAAGATTCTCTGATGGATACTAAAATTGGTGAGCAAAAAGTCTAAGACCAGGGTATTTGCATAGTCCAAAGTGTCTCCCTCAAAGTATTTTTAACTACAAAGGAGAAAATAATAACTCTACAGTGGAGAGACACAAGAGACACCACCTTAACCAAATGATCAAGGTTAATATCACCAGTAATGAGAAAGATAGATAGCATGTACCTCCTGATATGATACTGAGAAGGGCACATCACTTCTGTGGTGGTCTTGCCAAAAAAAGCATAACCTCAATCTAATTATGAGAAAATCAGAGAGAGCCAAATTGAGGACATTCTACAAAGTAACTGATCAGTACTCTTCAAAAGTGTCAAAGTCATGAAAGGCAAGGAAAGACAGAGGAACTGCTGCATGTTGGAGGATGCTAAGAAGACATGACAATTAAATGCACCGTGGGATCAAGGACTGGCTCCTCAAACAGAAAAAGGGCAGAAGTAGGAAAATTGTTGAAATCTGATTAAATTCTGTAATTTAGTATGGTACCAATATTAACTTCTTAGTTTTTATAATTATCTCTAGTTATGCACAATGTTAACACTCATAAAACTGAGTGAAAGATATATGGGAACTCGGAACTATTTTTGCAACTTTTCTAGAACTCTAAATTACCAAAACAAAGGTTTTTAAAAGTGAGGAAGAGAAGAAATATACATATACAGACACATTTTTAAATTTCTGAAAAAAATACATGAGAAAAGGATAACTGTACTCCCCACTAGAACATGAAAGCAACCAGCAAACATTTCCCTCCCTACATACCTTTGTTACTGTTTAAGTGTTCATTTCTTTAAAAAAAACACAAATACTTATGAAAAACAAATTAGCTCAAATATGATGTCTTGTTTGAAGTGAAGAATATAATTCAAATCATGGCTCTAGTAAAAGCTTCTTTGAAATATTCCCTTCACCCAACAGTTTGTATATATCTAACTATATGTAAGAGCTTCCAAACTTTATTATAATCAGTATTAAAAACCGTCAATGGAAGAAATGTTACTTCAAATACCAAAACACAGCATTATACATTCTGCATCACTTTCTTAAAAGATAATTTCCAAATGCAATTCATTTCTAAAGTACTCATGTCTAAGTTATTTATTTTAACTGAAATGTTTAGGAAAAAAGTTAAAAGACTTACTCGCAGTCCACTCTCTGACTTAATATCCATGATAGTCAAAACCGTTTCATAAAGAATAGCATTTCCTACATTTTTACTAGTCTCCGTATTTGTGGCAACCTGCAAAGTCACAAGAAGGCAGTATATAAGTGATAAAAAAAAAAAAAACACTTCTGAAAAATATCCAGAAGTAACAAGAGCCATTTTGTGACTGATTACAGCCACCAATCAAGAAAGACAAGTATTGTTCCATCTAACCACCATCGCTCTACTTCCCGCTCCACTAAAATGAAGATTTAAAATAATGCAGATTGAGGGATGCCTGGGTGGCTCAGCAGTTGAGCATCTGCCTTCAGCTCAGGCCACGATCCTGGGTCTAGGGATTGAGTCCCACGTCAGGCCCCCTGTGAGGAGCCTGCTTCTCCTTCTGTCTATGTCTCTGACTCTCTGAGTCTCTCATAAATGAATAAATAAAATCTTTAAAAAATAATAATATAATACAGATTGAATCTACTCACCTGTGCTAATATATCATTCATAGCTTCACTTGAGTCATCATCATTTCGTCCTAAAATTCTTAATAACCGCAAAATTCGTACCTAGTATGCAAAATATGATTAGTGTTTACTAATTATGGCTGGCACAAAGGAACTGACTTGGTATGAAACTCAAATAACTTAAATGAAGTCTTAGATCTCACTAGAAATGGTCATAATTCAAACAGAAGAATTTTAAATATTATCTTTAGAGAAATAATATATACTTCTATGTCTGAATGAAGTAATTAGACAACCCATATTTTATCACTCCACAGCTAAAGTATACTACCACCTGTAGACATATCATATTGATAAGTCAAGTCTCTATGGAGTACTTATTACATATTACTTATTTTATTCTATTAATGTAGAACTGTCACTATTTACTATATCAATGTAATTAATCAGTTAACTACCAAATTTCTGACACAAACTTAAGACGAAAGAAACAGTCTATTCCAAAGGTATTACATTCATTTCTCCAAAATTTTCTTTCAACCTCACCTGCAAAAAGGGGTCACTGATACCAGAAACATCATGTTCTGGTGAATATCCCGACATGATGAGGTTCTTTAGAATACGAACTAATTGGGGCACAAGCTGCAGAAAAGAAAGATGCATCAAATAACAGTGAACATCAAAGAATTTCTCATGAATAGGCTTTTAAAAAGGGTCAAGGGTTTGAATCCAAAAAATTCTACTGATGCCATATGCTGGTATACTGCTGATGCTTGATAAATATAACTTAGGAGTATTTAGGCCAAGAACTCAAGAAGGAATATGTATTTTATCTCAAGGAAAAACAAATGACTTTTTTACTCCAGAGTTATATATACAAAGAAACTACAAATAACAGGAGGTCAGAAAGCCTATGGGAACCAAGTCAAACAGATGCCCACAGGGCATACTGCATTTCTACTTCTACAGAATTTGACATACCTAGGTAACACAAACATGTTCAGTTTTTATCCAAACATCTGAATATAAAACATTACCAAAAATACTGATGATCTTATTAAAATTACAGTCTAAAAATAAACTTCTCTTAAGATAGGGCTAGTTATATTCTTTTCCAACAAACAACAGGGAATACAAAAGCCTCCAACACTAACCAAATGGAAAAGACACATGAAACATTCTATTTTTCACCTTAAGAAGATACCAAGGCCATGAATAATTTCCTACTCTTAACACATAAGATACAATTTTTGGTAAAATTTTATTTCAGCACTGAATTATACACACCCTGTTGCCTGCTTTCTTGTCTCATCTTGTTAATGATATACATTCCTTACAGTCAGAATTCCCCTCCTGTCCTTTTACTTTGCCCTTACAATCTTAACACATGGTAGAAGCAATTTTATGGCTACGCTGAATTTTTTTAAATGCTTTAAATATTATCATTCATTTCATTCTGTTAATCAAGTGCTTATTAAACTCTATTCCAAAATGTGCCACAATAGAAATGTACAGGCTCTAACTAAAAACTCAATTGAGCTATGTTTATAAAAACTCTAATCACCTAAAATTAAGAAAACAAGTGTCCAAAGTGAAGAGAATAGCATCTCTTTTGGAGGCAATCAGGACAGCCCCAATCAATTTGTGGTAACTCAGTTCCTTCTTCTGTGTTCTGGCTCTGTTCCTCTTTACTGCCCAACTCTAAAAGGGGATCACAATTGAAACAAAGACCAAGGTATGCACTCACAACATTGAGGCCACTTTTAAACGTAAAAGAACATAACCTGTATGAATTTAAAGAAGTATGTCCATAACATTTCAAAGTAAGTGATCCATAAGCCATCGAAACAAAATTCTAACTTCAGTAGCTCCAAGATTAAAACAAATCTAAGTTACGGTGGTGACCTATAAATTCTAAACAGAATCCCCATGAAATCTGCCAACTGTGGGGAGATTTATATTAGAGGTAAGAATAGTATAAATTTGCAAACTCCTTTACAATGTAATAAAGCCTGGACCACCTAGTTACAAAGCTCTTCACAAATAGTGGCTCACTCTCCATACTTCCCAAAGGTCTACTTTTTTGTATTACACATATCCCTAATTATTTGTTTAATCTGATTTCTTGGAGAAGTCTTTTTTCCTTGGGCTATTAAATTTTGGAAGTTTTTTTATTCACTGACAAAAGACCAGCACACCACATAAAGTTGCCCTGGGACAAAAAGCACAAATGTCTAAATGCTTAGCATACAAATTCTTGGAACCCAGCTTTATTTTTCAGACAAAAATGCAAGTTACTAAAACTGATGACAAGACAAACAAAATAAGAGGACAAAGGGAAAGGCTGCAGCCATGAAAATCAGTTGATGCCCACCCACTCTACCTCAAGATCCTTTTCGTATTTCAAAATTTCCAGGCAGATTAAGTGTAGGTAAGGGGGAAATAAAAGCTCTAAGTCTGAACTGAGGGATCAGAAGTACATACAGAGCTTTTTATAAAGTATGAGGTTACCCACACATGGCTCTAAAATATCTACTTCAAAAAGAAGCAGAGTTTTGTGCCAAGGCTCCAAACTGATCTGGAATTGCCATCACCAAAGACACTGGGAAACTGTTCAAAGTTTCTCAAGTGAAGATGAAGAAAAGGCAGAGAAGGAGGCTTAGAATTCAGGAAAGGCTGCAACTGAAATCCAAGGCTGACTTTGGAGTGAGAAGTGACAAGACAAAAAACTGGACTAGGGAGTTAGCCAAAAATGCTTGAACAAATAACTCATAGTATTAAGCACAGCTTCAGCATTAGTATATTTTTAAAAGCCACATTTGTGGATGGATGCACAAAAGCTACTAAGGACCTAATGCCAGCATGCACCATCTAAAAGAGGGTTAATTCTTACCTTTTCATTCTAACATACAGCAGGATTCCAAACAGACAACAGGAACAAAACATACAAAGCAAGCATTAGGGACAGATACAGGCCTCATACTATTTTACAATAATTTAATAAAGACATGAACATCTAAGGGGGGAAAAAAAGCCAAAAAAGAACTGCTTTTAGAACCTCATTAGATCTCAAATACAAAGTAATCCCCATTTACTGAGTGATCAGCATAAAAGGAATTAAATGCATGTCACTACCCAAAGTACAGTCTTTCCCAGGCCTCCTTACTACTGTCTTCAAAAGCCAGTGAAAAAAACAAAAATTTCCATTTTATAATGCTGTAAAAAAAGGGAAGAGGAAACTTGGAAGAGCCAGACTTCCATCACTAGTCAACAGCCTAAAATGAACAGAGAGTGACCCTGTGTTATATAAAAGTAATGTCAAATTTCACTTTGCACGGGAAGCCTGGGTGGCTCAGCGGTTTAGCGCCGCCTTCAGCCCAGAGCATGATCCTCGAGACCTGGGATCAAGTCCCACATCGGGCTCCCTGCATGGAGCCTGCTTCTCCCTCTGCCTGTGTCTCTGCCTCTCTGTCTCTCTCTGTGTAACTATCATGAATAAATAAATAAAATCTTTAAAAAAAAAAACAAAAAAACAAAAAAAAAAAAAAAAAAAACACAAAAAAACAAAAAACAAATTTCACTTTGCAGTTTTCACCTTTAAAAAAAAAAAAAAAAAAAAAAACCTGCCTTTAAACACACACACACACCCACACACACAATTCCTGTTTGTAATTTGACCTCAGGTTACATTTCCTGACTTCAGCGTAAAAACAGCAGATAAAGGACAGGAGAGCTTGGTAGGTCTGCCAACACTGAGAGAAGACTTCTATTATGAAAGGGAAAACAACTGTATTACTGCCAGTTCTTATATGCCTAAACCTGGCTTCCAGCCCTACCACACAGCAGGGCTGGTCAAGTCCTTTATTCAGCTCTGTAACTTCTTTTCAAAAGAAAATTCATAAGTGAGGAAAATCATATACTTTTCAGAAAAATCATTTTTCAATCAAGAAAGGCATACAGAATGATACCTACCTTTCTGAAATGTGCAAGCATGTCTGGGCTTCGTTCACACATTTCTGTGAGGAGGACTACAGATGTGTGAAGGACACCTGAAATAAAAGAGCAAACAAAAACTAAAAATGAGGCTATATATTATTCAACTTCATAGAACAAGGCTTTGAGTTCTGAAGGTCAATTCCAAAAGGATAATTGCTACTTTTTTTAATTCCCAAAGAAGCTAAGCATTGAGGCGAATACAAAGGAAGTATTTAATAGATGCCTGATTTAATACTGGTCAAGTCAATCAAATCAGAATATTTTTAACAATTATGTGAGCATAACTGCTAAAAAATGAAAACCAACACAAGTGTCTCTCCATTAGAGAATATCCATAAAGACATGCTCACAGTCCCTATAAGCTAGGTATCATCTGGCCCATATTTAATAAGCTATTAGCTGAGATCTGATCACTTAAAAAGCAAAAATCTTAATAAGATTTTAAATTTCCAGATAAAATCAATCAAAACTCCAAGGTAATTATGGATTACAAAGTGAATATGCTTGTTCCAGGGTGAGTAAAAAGGATCTCACAATAGTCTCCACTAATAATAAGTACCCTAACCATTTATTTGTTCAACAAGTTTATTCTGAGCCTTCTAGGCACAGGACTGAATTAATCAAATTATATATACCTTACTATTTTTTTCTCTTAGCATTTAGTAGGACACATGCATTTTCTTTTCACTAACTTGTTTCACTAACTTCAAAATAAGAATAAAATGTTTTGAGGGGTGTCGGGTGGCTCAGTCAGTGAAATATCTACCTTTGGCTCAGGACAGGATCTCAGGGTCCTGGGATAGAGCCCCTGTCAGACTCCCTGCTCAGCAAGGAGTATGCTTTTCCCTCTCACTCTGCCCCTCCCCCTGACTCATACTCTCTCTCCTGCTCTCTAATAAATAAAGAAAATCTTTAAAAAATAATAATAATAAAATGTTTGGGAAAGGACAGCCATGTTCCATTTAATTTCTCTCATTTTATATAAATATCTGAGTGCCCATTATCAATTCCTATTACAAGTAACCCAAAGGATTTTCATCAATCTTATACTCCTACAATGCAATTAAAAAATAACGTTTTCTTCTATTATAAAACAGCCAGGAAATCAAAGTGTTTTACATATGGAAATCAAGGCTGGGATCACTTATTAGTTACAATGAATATTAGCAACTTAACACAGTATTTTTAATATAGTAAAAGAGGACCGAAAATGAAAACTGAGTTTACTATGAAGGAATCAATCTCTAATTATAAAAATAGGATATGAGAAAACAAAGATTTGACCCATCAGCCCTTCCTGGAAAAGCCTAAGCACAGTAAAAAGGCAAGTCCACTGCACTGAAATAGAAGGCCAACACTGCCTGAGCCTCTTTTCCCTTAATACTTCACAAGTGCATCCAAATCACATTACCATGGTTCTTTTCATTCAATAAATTTTTTGTTGCTGGTAAAAACATCTCCATAAGTTCAGGAACCTTCCTGATGACATGAACAGCACATAGTGCTGCCTATAAAAAAAATAAAAAGGACAAAAGATTTATTTCAATTAAGTCAGGGCAACTAATCTTATAAAAAACACCAACAAAAAACCTTATCATCTAGTTCACCTACTAAAAGAATAAAGAAGAATGAAGTTAGACATCAGATTTATTATATATTAACTGGTTAAGGCTTTCCAATTTATACTATTTCATGAATGAGAACTTTTAGCTCACCTGTCCCTTTGCTCATAAATCCACTAAATAAGTGGACAAAAAGTTCCTAGACTAGACTATGGTTAATATGAATTTATCTAACAAATTAAATATAACTTATGTGGAGTTTCGCACAGTAAAAAATAGACTTAATCTGTGATACTCATTCTTCTAAGATGACCAAAAGGTTTCATAAAAACACCATGCAATTGAATGACATATTACTGCTGTTACTTTTAATAATATCTATATCTTCCCCAATTCATTCTTTGCTATCAAGAAAATCATTTGATAATTAGATAGTCTCTACTAAAGAAAAGGATGGTTTTGGTTTGTTCACTGGAAAGAAAGGTACAAAGACGGATTTTGATTATGCCGGCCAAAAATTAGTTTAATTACTATTTGCTGGAGTTATATACCACAAAACTTTAGATATAGTAACAAGAAAATATTTCAGCTAATTCTCCCCTAGTTATATTTGTGGGAAAATTTTTTTTTCCAATCCACAAAAATGTTTTATTTAATGAAATAATGTACTTTCTGAACAAGAGCAGCCCACTGATTCTTTAAGAGAAAGCACTAGCTGTGGTTTACAATCATCATTAACAGTCCATGATCCTGGAAAACAGCATGGCCCTTGCAACATCTCATCTCACACCATTAATGTGGAGGCACAGTGAGTATCAGCCAGGCAATAGTAAGTGTTCACTTCTTCAGAGTTCTATATTTTACACCTCTTGTTTACGGAGATTACAGGGTTCAAGAACAACTTTCAAAAACAAAAAAATGTTTCTATCGACATATAAAAGCATAAGAGAGCAAGATCATTGTATTCTATTACTATTCCATTTAAATACATCAATTTAGAAAGTGTATTCTAGATCATTCTCTAATAATTATCTAGGTCCCAATGGAACTGCACTTCCAGAGATTCAAAGGCACTAATACAGAGACATAGGCACTAATTAGAAAAAAAGTAAATTCTTAAAATTCTGTTATCACTTTAATACTATTTAGAATCTGATAAATTAGGAAGTAATCAAGTATCTAGGAAATTCAGTAACATTTGCTTGTTTATAAATCATTTCCTTGGAAAAAAAAAAGAGGAATGAAGAGAAGAATTAAAGTGTTCACAATTATCAACTGAAGTTAATCACCAATTAAAAAAACCCACCTCCAAAATTAGTATAAAAATAGATTTTGATTTGTAAACACTTGATTCATATATAATTATTTAGAATATATTTACTGCAGAGAAAGATAGGTTATATCACCAGACCTCTCAAAAATAATTTTGCCTCAAAAAAAAAAAAAAAAAAAACAAACAAAGAAAATTTGCCTCATCTCCATATTATTCCCTAATCCAAATGCAGACATTTGGTTTCATTACCTTTTTTCTTAAGTAAGAATTGGAGGTTTTCAGGAGTTTCTCTACCTCTCCTGCAAGATCTCTGCACATCTCTGAAGAGCCCATGCAGCCGAGGGTACAAAGTGCTAACCCCTGTACATATTGCGTGCTATGATTAAGATCACTGCAAAAGAAAGGAAAAAGGTAGAAATGAATATGCTTTGCCTGGTGCTCAGCATAAAGAAGCTTCACAATCTAATGAGGTAGCTCTGAGTGATTCACAATTTTCCCAGTAAAGAAAATAATGAATAGGATTATTTTGCAAAAACATGTTTAACTTAATTACAAATCACCAATACAGTGAACTGACTGGCAGTGCCTCCTACAGGCTTATAACTCCACGTTTCCAAATACCAAAGAGAAATTAAACAGCATGTTATCTGTTGAAAACTAGCTACCAAAAATGAAAGAAAGAAAGAAAGAAAGAAAGAAAGAAAGAAAGAAAGAAAGAAAGAAAGAAAAGAAAAGAAAAGAAAAGAAAAGAAAAGAAAAGAAAAGAAAAGAAAAGAAAAGAACGAACTAGCTACCTCCAGAATATTCAGCAAACCACGGAAAGTGAAAATCAACAAAGACAGAAACGCGAAACACAACTGTATATTGTATGTTTAAAAGATCCGTGGGGGTGCCTGGATGGCTCAGTAAGTTAAGCACCTGACTCTTGATTTCGTTTCATGTCATGATCTCAGGGTTGTAATATCAAACCCTGCATCAGACTTCCCTGCATGGAGCCTGCTTCTCCCTCTGCCTATGTCTCTGCCTCACTGTGCCTCTCACAGAAAAAAATAAATAAAATCTTAAAAAAAAAAATAAAAGCTCCACTACTAACTACCAAAAAAACCGACTATATGTATACATGAACCAAATCTTAAAAAAAAAAAATTCAGAAAACACGGTCCCCACTACTAGGGAGAGCATTTAAGAAGACTTAAATATCATAACAGAAATACTCTGAAACCTCTAACCTTATGGTATAGTATTAACCTTGATGTATTAATTTTTATACTTTTATTTTTTGTAATCAAGAGGAAAATATTATTAACTAGAAAAAAATTGGCTGGGCTGCCCAGGTGGCTCAGCGGTTTAGCGCAGCCTTTGGCCCGGGGTGTGATCCTGGGGACCGGGGATCGAGTCCCACATCAGGCTCCTTGCATGGAGTCTGCTTCTCCCTCTGTCTGTGTCTCTGCCTCTCTCTCTCTCTCTGTGTCTCTCATGAATAATAAAATCTTAAAAAAAAAACAAAAAACTCGCTAATTAAATCATCTTTAACAAACTATGCTAGATATTTAGTGAGGCCCTGTATCTGGTAATACAGATATACAAGGTTCTATTTCTAACAGACATTGATTACTGTATAAAATTATTTAACAAATCAGCCAGGAAATATACCTTCAGAAAAGCTGAAATATTAAAAGCTTGAACTAGTAAATTCATTACATATTATAATCAACTTTTACTATTCAGAGAGTAAATTATTGTATGAGTTATGCTACTTCTATCAGCTTTAAGAGCATTTTAGTATCCTTTAGTTAATGGTCCTTAAGGATTTCAGTGGCTAAGGATCTCTGGAAGCCCTAAGACAGCTTCATGGGGTCCAGGAGAGCCAAACCATTTTCATAATACTAACTCATTATTTGCCAAATGTACTGACAATTGCACTAATGATGCAAAAGCAGTGGTGGGAAAAATTACAAAAAATTACATTACAAACCAGAATAATGGCACTAAACTATACTAGTAGTCATTGTATTCACTACCACACAAGCACAGAGGATGGAAGGAAGAGAAGAAAGGAAAGAAAGGAAGGAGAGAGAGAAAAGAGGAAAGGAATGTGTCTATTTGTTTCACTTAAGACTGTCTGTGACAAAGCAGCAAAAAAGATTAGTTTTATTAAATCCTGACTCAAATGTATACTGTTTAATATTATGTGACCAAATAGGAAGCATGCATAAAGAACTTCTGCATCCTCAAGTGATGATCTGAGAGAAAAGTACTTGTGCACTTGCAAACTAAACTATGAACTTTTCAAATGTGTATGCTTTTTAAATGAAAAGTAACTGACAGACAACTATAATTATTAAGATTTGGGTATCTGATAGACATCTTCTGGAAAAAGAGTCAAGTTTAGCCTTCACTTCAAGAGCAAAAACCAACAATATTTGTTGCCAATGATGAAATCCAAGCTTTGAAGTAAGAGAATTTTGGAAAATTTGTATTGCCATAATGAAATTCACAGTCTACCAATACTTTAATTCATGAGCCAATTTTTTCCAAATGACTTAGCCATGGTGTTATAAACCTATACATGAGTAAAAGATCCATTCAAAGTGTGAAACAGAACAATGGGTTTTAATATAACAAAGTACCAAACTTCACTGATACAGTTTGAAATTCTACATTGTAACTAATCCTTAAGAAACTACCACTTATGGAGTTTTGGTATAGTATCAAAGAAGAATATCCAGTTATTTGAAAGGCTATTAAAGTCCACAAGATATTGAAAGCAGAGGCAGGGCAGCCCCAGTGGCTCAGCAGTTTAGCGCCGCCTTTGGCCCAGGGCGTGATCCTAGAGACCCAGGATCGAGTCCCACGTCGGGCTCCCTGCATGGAACCCACTTCTCCCCCTGCCTGTGTCTCTGCCTCTCTCTCTCTTTCTCTCTCTCTCTGTCATGAATAAATAAATAAAATCTTTAAAAAAAAAAAATTAACAGTGACCTTGACTTAAAAAATATAAAGAAAAAGAAAGCAGAGGCAAATATGATATCTAGCTATCTTCCACTAGGCCAGATGTATAAAAGACTTACAAAAATGTGAGATAATACTATTTGTCTCATTTGAATAGTTTTTGTTTTGGAAATTTTTTTTTTTAAGATTTTATTTATTCATGGGAGACACAGAGAAAAAGGCAGAGACATAGGTAGAGGGAGAAGCAGGCTCCCCAAAGGGAACCCAATGCGGGACTAATCCCAGAACTCCAGGACCACAACATGAGCCAAAGGCAGATGCCACTCAGGCATCCCTGGAAAATATTTTTTCATTAAAAAACATTACTGATGTTACCATGTAAGGTGTTTATTACTGATCATTTTATTTTTTTTTAATTTTTATTTATTTATGATAGTCACACACAGAGAGAGAGAGAGAGAGAGAGAGAGAGAGAGAGAGACAGGCAGAGACACAGGCAGAGGGAGAAGCAGGCTCCATGCACCGGGAGCCTGACATGGGATTTGATCCCGAGTCTCCAGGATCACGCCCTGGGCCAAAGGCAGGCACCAAACCGCTGCGCCACCCAGGGATCCCCTGTTACTGATCATTTTAAATGAAATAATAAAGTTTTAATCTTCCCTGAACAAAGAAAGGAAAAGAAAGTAAAGCATAAATTAGCCAGGTTTGCTACTTTGTAAGAATTTGAATTTTGAAGGCAAAAATTACTGGTCAGGGGTCCCTGGGTGACTCAGTCAGTTAAGTGTCCAACTCTTAATTTTGACTCAGGTCATGAATCTCAGGCTCATGAGATCAAGCTCCAAGTCAGTTCCGAGCCTGGCATGGAGCCTGCTTAAGATTCTTACTCCCTCTCCCTCTACCCCTCTGCACCCTATCCCGACCCCTACTTGCTCTTTCTTTCTCTCAAAAAAAAAAAAAAAAAAAAAGTTTTCTTCTGGTAAAAATGTTTAAGTCTTAACTATGACTTTATCATTTTAGGCTCCCAGTTACCAAGATATTTAGCTGACTCTTTTTTTTTTTTTCTAAGATTTTATTTGTTTATTCATGACACACAGAAAGAGGCAGAGACATAGACAGAGGAAGAGGCAGGCTCCTTGCAGAGAGCCCAGTGTGGGACTCGATCCCAGGACTGGGACCACACCCTGAGCCAAAGGCAGATAGATGCTCAACCTCCGAGCCACCACGTGTGCCTTAGAGCTGACTTTTCATTCATTTTTTTTTAATTTTTATTTATTTATGATAGTCACAGAGAGAGAGAGAGAGAGAGAGAGAGAGGCAGAGACACAGGCAGAGGGAGAAGCAGGCTCCATGCACCGAGCCCGACGTGGGATTCGATCCCGGGCCTCCAGGATCGCGCCCTGGGCCAAAGGCCGGCGCCAAACCGCTGCGCCACCCAGGGATCCCATCATTCATTCTTTTCAATGATTATGAATGTTTGGGCAGCCCGGGTGGCTCAGTGGTTTGGCACCGCCTTCAGCCCAGGGCATGGTCCTGGAGACCCAGGATCGAGTCCAACATTGGGCTCCCTGCATGGAGCCTGCTTCTCCCTCTGCCTGTGTCTCTGCCTCTCTCTCTCTCTAAAAAAAAAAAAAAAAAAAAAAAAAGTTTGCATTAATACAGGTTCTTAAAATATCGTATCCAATTTTTAAAGATTCCAAGATCTTTAATCACTTGGAGCTTTTCTAGGCCAATGAACAATGAGGGAAACGTTCATTAACATAAAAACTGCTGGTATACTATGATGCCTTATAATACAAACAAAAAGCAAACACACACACACAAACAAAAACAAAAAACACTGAACAAAAAACCCTTACAAAACAAAGAAACCCATTTGTTAACAAATTTTTTTTAAGGGACACCTGGGAGGCTCAGCAGTTAAATGTCTGCCTTCAGCTCGGGGCATGATCCTGGAATTCCCGGGATCGAGTCCCATCTTAGGCTCCCTGCATGGAGCCTGCTTCTCTCTGCCTGTGTCTCTGCCTCTCTGTGTGTCCCTCATGAATAAATAAATAAAATGTTTAAAAATACATAATTTTTAAAAACAAAACTAAAAAACAAAAACAAAAAACAAAACTAAATGATTAACTGGAGCTTGGACTAAAGTGCAGATCATTTCCCAACTATTAGTTCTCTCTCAAAAAGTTCATTTGGGGTCTGGCTAGGTCTCATTAAAATTCAAAAGAAAGGGGTGCCTGGGTGGCTCAGTCAGTTAGGTGTCTTCCCTTGGATCATGTCATGATACCAACTGGGGTCAAACGTTGAGTCGGGCTCCCTGCTCAACCAGTAGTCTGCTTGTCCCTTTCCTTCCCTCTGCCTTCTCGTGCTCTCTAATAAATAAAATCTTTTTTAAAAATTCCAAACAAAGATTTCTTCTTTGCCTGTGTACCTCATTCTTCAATTTTTATCAAGCTACAAACCTATACTTGAGTTTGGTATTAACTCTTTAATATGAACCTGCTGTAAGGCAGAACTGCCAAATCATCAGCATGTGATTGAAGGCTGAAGTAATGAGGGCAACAGAGCATGCAAGAAAAAAATTAAAATAACTCTCAAAGGCCTAGCCAGAGTAAATGTATAAAAGAGTCATGCTGAACATGTAAAATGTAACCTCTACGATACCAAGGATCTCTGCCCATTTTTTTTTCATTCTCCCTCCTTAGAGCTTCTAACAGCTCCTGGCTGTTAGAAGGAATACAATAATAATAGGTATACAATAATATTTATTGAATAAGCAAATCAACTTAGTATTTTCATTAGTATTTATATCAAAGCCATAAAATAAAATTTTCCCAAAATTAAGTTTATAGATTCAATGTATTTACATGACACACACTACATTTACAACCAAATCGTAATTCTCATTTTGGAATTTTCCATTATCCATTGGAAAATTTTTAAAGTAGAACATTATTGACCACAGAAAAGTGTAAGACTTCAATAACTACAAATGTGATCACCTATATTCCCTGCTTCTACTTTGTCAAACAAATAAATAGTGCAAACGAAAAAGAAATCTACAAAGGAGAGGAAATCAACAGACACACCAAAATCATAAAACCATAAAGTACTTTTAACCAGTAAGGCCATCAGAACTTCCATAACTTTCTAATAGACATTTGCTGGAAGAAGGATGCTAGAACTAATTCCCTGTTTGGCTACTCCTCCATACAGCAAGCATTCCTCAATTTGTAAGTTCAACAAACATGACTGGACTAGTAAAGTACCCATGAGAGGAAAAAAGACACAAAAATTCACAGGGCTAGGTATAATTTCGTGCAACTGAAATCTTGAATTGGACCACTGACAGGCAAGACCTCTCCTTCTACCTTTCAATGGTATTTTTTTTTTTTCTTAAGATTTTATTCATCCATTCATGAAACATACAGAGAAAGAGACAGAGACACAGGCAGAGGGAGAAGCAGGCTCCATTCCATGCAGGGAGCCCGACGTGGGACTTGATCCTAGGTCTCCAGAATCATGCTCCGGGTGGAAGACAGGTGCTAAACTCCTAAGTTGGATGCTTAGCTGACTGAGCCACCCAGGCTGCCCCCTTTCAATGGTATTTACTCAGAACATACACTGGTCATTCTTTAATAAATGTAACATTTTAATAAAATGGTATTAAAGGACCTTATAGTATTCAAGGTCCTGGAAATATAAGAAAGCTCTGATATACCAATGCTTTTTCTATTATTCTATGTTGGCCCAAATTCTTGTTTCATTACTAAACTATGTTCCTATGATTGAAGATGTACAGCAATGCCTTTGTTTAATTAAATTATTCCCTACAGGTGCACCTGGGTGGCTCAGTCAGCTAAGCATCCAACTCTTGATTTTGGCTTTGGTTATGATCTCCAGGTGGTAGGATGGAGCCCTGTGTCAGGATCTGCACTCAGCGCATGAAGTCTGCTTGAGATATTATTTCCCTGCCCCCAGCCACCCTGTGCTTGCTCTCTAATAAATAAAATTTTAAAAAATAATAATAAGGGCAGCCTGGGAGGCTCAGCAGTTTAGCGCCGCCTTCAGCACAGGGTGTGATCCTGGAGACCCAGGATCAAGTCCCACGTCAGGCTCCCTGCATGGGGCCTGCTTCTGCCTATGTCTGTGCCTCTGTGTGTGTGTGTGGCTCTCTCATGAATAAATAAATAAAATCTTAAAAATAATAATAATAAATATTCCCCTACAGAAATTTTAATCCTTTGCTTATCCTCTTTACATATAAATAAGAGCAATTCAAATATATTCTAGATAGTAAATAAAATCAATAGAAGCCTTGATGTCATTAGAAAACTTTAAAAGCACAAAGTAGTCATTAAAAGAAGGAAAGGTAAGACTTACTTCTTGATACAGTTGGTCATAAGAAGATGGACATCTTGTCTTTCATCTAACAGCAGCATTGCCCCTAAATAACCAATGCGTTTGTCTGTGAATTTTTGAGAGGCGATAAGCTTGAGGCACTCCAACTGCAAATTAAAAAAAAAAAGAAAAGAAAGAAATTGCTACCACAATCCGGAAAACAGTGTTTTTAACCCAGAGTCAGTGGATGGCTAAAATAAGTAGTTACCAAATTGCCTAAATAAAAGGCAAATAACTAAAATCTTTAGATACCTTAATAATAGATAACCAAGTTCCAGAATTACCATCTCATTAAGGTCCTGTGATATATGCTATCCAAAATAATCTGTGAAATTTACCTTACTTCCACAGATTGAAATAAATATTAACTAGTAAAGTATTATAATCAAATATAACTCAATTCTTAATTTAATCCTCAGGTTGTACTAAATGAACACCTAACTTATGTGTATATTTAAGGTCTGTTTCCTATTTTGAATAAAAAACTCATAATTGGAAATCCTTCAAACTGCCAAACACTATCTTAGACATCAGGAATATACAACTGAAAAGCAGAGACAGACAACAACTAACTTTAATGTGGAAAGTGTTACATTTAGGGCTTGCATCAAATAGTAGGGAAAGTAAGACTTTAGGATATGAGGAATAAAAATACAGAGAAAAAAGCCAAAGGAAATTTCAGGAGTGGAATTAACCTAAAATGTTTTATATGATTTTTTTCTTTACATAATTGATAAAAATCCTCAGACCTCAAGACTCTTTGTAGTTAAACAGTCTCTCTACTTAGCCTTTCCTGATGACAATCATTTTGATATACTTTATCATTCCATCTTGACTAACATGGAAAAGGCCAAATGTCCCCTCAATAGCAATTGTTTTCAAAGGGTGTACATAAGTTAGACTCTCTAAGAGGAATTTTGCAAACTATGCTCCCATTTAGAACCACCCCATCCCAAGGAAAGGAGCTCAAATGCAGACCCGTGTACAATAGCCTAAAATCACGTGAGACTACTCTCCATCTGAATTTGCCTGTAAGTTCATAAATGAAATTGAGGAAAGTAAAAGAATTTACAAATAAAACTTTTCAAGCTATTTAAAAATTGCTCTCTCGATGTATCTCCATTAAAAACACCTAAAGTTAGCAGAATGACTATACTATCATGAAATCAAAGAAGCCTCCAAGAATAACCATATCCAAAAGGGAAACTGAAATGCCTTCTAAAACTGACAGAGATTATATAACAAGCCTTCCCTTCCTTCTATGCATTCAATTTAAATTTTAAAGAACAATTTCTGAAATAGAAGATGAAGAAAGTCATTTTTACAATGTCAGCAGAAAAATCACTGCTGAGGTGAATGAGAAAATCAGGAACTAAAATACCATCAGAAAATCTTACTTTTTTCAACAAAAGGGTTTTTAATCTTCCTATTTAATAATCCTATAAGTGAGAATTTTAGCAGTGAAAAAAAGTTCTAAGAATCAGTTATTACTGAAATTTTTATCATCCTTATAGAATCATGCTTTCAAAAAAAGTAGGCATTACACAAAAAGAGTAACCAAAAATTTGTTATTAAGATACACTAATAAGAAGACAGGCTTTACTCTTAGGCATTAATATTACTTTGTATTTTTTAGAGCCAAGTTTTAAGATAGTCACACTAAAAGTCATTAGTGACTAGTGAGTACAATTTGTTGCTTTTTGTGATACTTGCTTAAAACTTGCCCAAAAGTAAAACAGAAAAAGAAAAACCACAATTTAAAAGGACAAACACTAAATTAATTCAATATTCCCCATTGGTACAGTGACTTTGCTTCAAGAATAAACATTTGCTTTATAAAGGTGGCAAATCTGAGAGGAAATATAAGACTAAAGACTGGAAATACCATTTGAAAACCACCCTCCACTGAAGGATTAACTCTCATCATACTCTACAGGTAGGTGTCGGTAACCAGCAATAGGCTAAGAAAGTACCATGTTTCATCTTTAAGAATATTATCAAAGGGGCAGCCCAGGTGGCTCAGCAGTTTAGCGCCGCCGAAGATCCTGGAGACCCAGGATCAAGTCCCGCATCGGGTTCCCTGCGTGGAACCTGCTTCACCCTTTGCCTGTGTCTGTGCCTCTCTGTCTCTGTCATGAATAAATAAAATCTTATATTAAAAAAAGATTATTATCAAAGTTTTCAGATGTTAAAAAGGATGAAGGGGTGTTCAATGGGGTTATGAGTAAATACGAGGGGAAGGCATCTATTTTTGAGCATCAATCATTAAAAATACAACTCTGGTGTGAGTTACAGAAGAAAAACAGTACAACTTCAAATCAGTACTATTTCCTTCTCACTTAAAGCTACTTGAAAATCCCACTTGAAACATTGCTAACCCACAAATCTAGCATATGCTTTAAGACCACAGTAAACAGTCTAGCTTTTATATTCACACAACCATAGAGACAAAAAATAACGTATGCTTTTACTCCAAATTCCGTGAACAAAGTCAAAAATGACAAACTTGGAAAAAATATTTGCAACTCATTTCACAGATATAACAGGATTCTACAAATTGTTTTTCAAAGACCAACAACTCAATATAAAAATGGACAAAAAACATGGGGAGTTCAAAGAAAACAAAAATAATCCAAACATATGAAATGGGTTTCAACCTCCTCATAAAACAAATGCAAACCCATCTAGGTAAATTTACTTAAATCACTGAACTGGGGGCACCTGGGTGGCTCAGTGGTTGAGCATCTGCCTTTGGTTCAGGTCATGATCCTGGGATCCCAGGATCGAGTCCCACATCAGGCTCCCCACAGGGAGCCTGCTTCTCCCTCTGCCTGTGTCTCTGCCTCCTTCTCTGTGCGTCTCTCATGAATAAAGAAATAAAATCTTTTAAAAAATTAATCCAGTTGAATAATAACCATTATTTTGCACATGTATTAATACAAAGGTAGTGTAAGTTCCTAAAAGTGGAATTTCTGAGTCAAAGGGTACGTGTATTTATAATTAAGATAGTCCAGATCTTTTCTCACTACAGCTTTTGTCAGTTTACATCCAATCACTAATGTCCTCGCACTGTTATGACTAACTTTGCTAATATAATAGGTTAAAAAGTAGTATCTCAATATGGTTTCCATGTGCATTTCTTATGGATCCTGGGATCATGCCCTGAGCTGAAGGCAGATGATAGAGTCGATTAGTCAATAGAGCATGTGACTCTTGATCTCAGGGTTCTGAGTTCAAGCCTCACAATAGGTATGGAACCTGCTTAAAATTTTAAAAAATAAAATAAAAAATAGATACATAGTAAGATTGGAAAGAAATGTCCATTAACAAGGCATCAGTTTAATAAATTATGATTCCTATCATCATGATTCATAAACATCAAGGAATACTATACATTACCATGAGTATGTCAAAAAGCTGGAAAAAAGAATGAGGGCATGGGCTAATCTTCAAGACAGATTAATAAGTAGACAATGTACACAGTGTGATGCAGTATGTATTTTACAGTGGAGGGGCATTTCCATTGCCTAGAAATGTATAAAATATCTCTGGAAGGATGGACATGGACAAAAAGCAGAGTTTTAATCATACATTCTTTTGTACCTTTCAAATTTTAAATGAGTGAACTGTCATTATTTCTAAGATGAATAATATTGAGCTAGCAGGAAAAAGTTTGAAACTTCAGGATAAAGGGAAGTTACATTTAACTTGTAGTTAGAAAAGTTAATATAATATTAGAATTTAAAAGGGGAAAAAAATAAAAATAATAAAAATAAAAGGGGGGTGGGGATCCCTGGGTGGCTCAGTGGTTTAGCGCCTGCCTTTGGCCCAGGGCGCAATCCTGGAGTCCCGGGATCAGGTCCCGTGTCAGGCTCCTGGCATGGAGCCTGCTTCTCTCTCCTCCTGTGTCTCTGCCTCTCTCTCTATCATAAATAATAAATAAATATTTTTAAAAAATAAAAAAATAAAAGGCGGGCAATTATTCCCTCCTCAAAATTGAGTAGTATGTAATTTCAAAAATTAACAAAAATGCATGTAAGTCTTAGAATTGTTTTAGGAAAAGATTAAAAATTAAAGACCAAAATCTTATGAAAATACAACTCAGTAAATGAAAACAATCAGTCCTTTTTAAATAACTTAAATTCATAATGAGTGATTATTGTGCTATTCTATTATACCTCTAATGCTATAAGAGCTTAAAAAGTATGTCCATTCTTTTTTTTTTTTTAAAGATTTTATTTATTTATTCATGATAGACACAGAGAGAGAAAGAAGCAGAGACACAGGCAGAGGGAGAAGCAGGCTCCATGCAGGGAGCCTGTTGCAGGATTTGATCCTGGGACTCCAGGATCACGCCCTGGGCCAAAGGCAGGCACTAAACCGCTGGGCCACCCAGGGATCCCCCCAAGTATGTCCATTCTTTACCTCTAATCCCCACAATGGCTATGCTTTCTTCTATTGGCATTTGTATTTTTCACTATCAGTTTCTTCCTTGTCAACAACATTCTTATAATTGGCTTTCTAACAGCAACCTTCTCACTGTCCCTACTATCTTCCATCCCAAAGGTCTGTTTGCAGTAACTCTTAGCTATTCACTGATTTTCTTTGTATTTACTTTCCAATTGTTTTTGAGATGCTGTGGTTTTGCTTTAACTTCATAAACTCCTGCTACGTAAAAACCAATGTGCTAGACATTCTCACTGATACCCAGTTAAAGGGCACACAAAAAGAAACCAACATTTGGATATATATCAGAAGTATGATACATATATATACATCATATATCACATATATATACACACATACTGTAACAACTATGCACAAGCTACTGTGAAAACAAGTCAGGAAGGGCACTCATTCAGGTGAGAAACAGAAAAAATCAGAGAAAGATTCCTATCTTTTACATAACACATAGTGGAATAGAAACGATTTGATTTAGGAGCCCTAATCCCGGTTCTAGCTTAAGAGACCTAAGCAAGGGGCACCGGGGTGGCTCAGTGGTTGAGCATCTGCCTTCAGATCAGGGAGTGATCCTGGGGTCCCGGGATCGAGTCCCACGTCGGGCTCCCTGCATGGAGCCTGCTTCTCCCACTGCCTGTGTCTCTGCCTCTCTGTCTCTCATGAGTAAATAAATAAAATCTTTAAAGAAAATTTTTTTAAAAAGAGACCTAAGCAAGTTACTTCAACAACCTGGGCCTCATTTTCCTCTTCACTGAGATAACTGGGCCACATCATGAAAGACAACCCTAAAGCAGCCCTCCACTCTCTGCTTTCGAGGCAGAAAAGTAGTCACTAATTCTCTACAGCTGACTCTTGAAGTGGCCTAACAATTTTTCTCAGCAGAAACATTCAGGCAGCCATTAGCAACAAGCCTAAGAGAGTGACACTACGGGATCCCTTTGGAATAAATATAATGTCTTAAGGAAGTGGCTTCCAAACCTGACTGATCAAAATCACCTGGGAGAGTTTTGAAGTATGTAGGTCACCCCCAAAATATCCTGATGGAGTAGGTTTCAGGTAAAGCCTGACAATTTGATTTCTATAAACATTTTCTAAATGACTCAATATTCGAATTTTCTCCAAGTTTCAAAGCAATTTTTTTTAAAAAAGGATTTTTTGGCCTTGTTACATTTTTCTAAAGTGAGTAAAATATTGCTCTTTATCAACATTTAATCTGGTTGCCCTTGAAAAAAGCTGCACCTATTTAGTTAGCTTTTAGAACAATTTCCCACAAGGTCAAATGCATATATACATTTGTTTTTATACTGAACATTCTGCTTTATGATGTGATCAATTGTCTTGATGAAAAGATACAATTAAACATTAATGGATCTACAGTGATTGGTTAGGTCTTTTAAAAAGTTACCTTTACTTCAATTTAATATTCAGAAATAACTTTCTAGTCTACACACACACACATACACACACACACACACACACACACATTTGAAGAATAAGCTTGTAACTTGCTTTACACACTATGTAGTATGGCAACATAAAAATCCATATGAGACCAGTCTGTTTTTTTCATTCTTCTGGCAGAGGGGACAAAAAATAAAACACTTAACAGTGCTATTGCATCCCATTTTTCCTCGAGAAAATTATGAAATATTTCACTCAAAAATACACAAAAATCATGTAACACTCATTGAGCCACCAGTCAGCTTTATCAAATCTTAACATTTTGCCCTATTTATTTTTACATTTTTTAATATTACAAATTCAACTGAAGCACTCTGCATACTCTGCCTCAATCCCATTTCCCTTCTCTCCATCCCAGAAATAACCAAAACTCAAAATTGCGGTTTATCATTGCCATATGTCTTTACTACATATGCTGAGGCAATTGTTTTAAGCTTTATATAAGTATCATACCATATTCCTGCTCTTTTCATTCAACGTCTTTCTGTATTGCTCACATTCAGACAAGAAATTCTAATTCAGCTCTATTCACTGCTAACACAGTATTCCACTTTGGTATGTACCACAACTTACCTATTCTTTTTGTGGATAGATTATTCCCAATGTTTTCAGATTAGAAACAATGATGCAATGAACTCTGATAAATGCCCGTTGCTAAATGGACAAGATTGTTGATCAGATTCAGGTTTTTCGGTTTTTATTTTGATTTAGCAAATACACTTCATAGGTGGTGGTATGAACTTTCATCAGGAAGTATATAGTTATTTCTGGTGGTTGTCTCTCTTGTGAATTGATGATGACCATCAGGGATTACAAAATGTATGTAATATTCTAATTCTTTTATTCTTTCTTCATTTATCAGCTGTACTCTTCCTCTAAGGAGCAACTTCTCTGTACATACTGTTGGGTTACAAATAGTTCCTTCAGAAGGAACTACTGGTAGAAAGGGAGGATAAATGTTTCTTTCCTTTTATTTAGTCAGTTTTCAAAATAAGTCCCTAGGATTCTCCAAAGATGATCAATGGAGTTTTTTGTTTGTTTTTTTAAAGATTTTATTTATTTATTCATGAGAGACAGAGAGACAGAGAGAGAGGGGCAGAGACACAAGCAGAGGGAGAAGCAGGCTCCATTCAGGAAGCCCAGCGGGGGACTCGATCCGGGGTCTCCAGGATCACATCCTGGGCCGAAGGTGGCGCTAAACTGCTGAGCCACCCGGGCTACCCTATCAATGGGGTTTTTTAAAGTTTAATACTTATGAACTCACTGGAACGCCTAGGTAGCACAGTTAGTTAAGCATTTTAGATCAGGTCATGATCTCTGGGTTATGAGACGGAGCCCCATGTCAGGCTCCACGCTCAGTGAGGAGTCAGCTTGCAATTATCTCTCCCTCTCTCCTTCTGCCCCTCTCCCTGCTCACTTGTGCTCTCTAAAATGAACAAATAAAACCTTTAGATAAAAAAAATTATGAACTCACTGATATAAACTTACTTGGTATTTCAACTACAATTATTCTTATTAATGTGCAAATTTTCTTATTTTGGGGCACAACAAAAAGCCCCTTCTGATGGCTACTAAATCCTTTTAACATGACTTCTGTAGTTTTTCTTCTGTTCTGGAACAGTAGGACAGGCTTATTTTGGGCACAATCTGGCCTTAAGGTGCTCAAGACAAGGATGCCTATTATCACCATTCAATTACAGGTATGGCGCAGTAAAGAAACAAGAAAAAAAATGATTACAGATAGAAAGTTAGGGAATTACCACTGCTTACAGACAACAGTACTGACTATATGGAAGAAATGGGTCTATAGGAACTCTTAGAACCAAATCCAATAATGTTGCAAAAATTAATTATTTTCTATATAGAAAACCTAATTATTGAAGTTTTAAGAGTGCTATTTGCAGTAAGAAGAAGAGCTCCACAGAACCTACAAATTTCACCAAAAGTTTTTAAGACCTTATAGAGAATGCTATAAAACTTTAAAGAGCACGAGAAGTGGAGTGCTATCCTGTATTATAATTGGAAGGGAAGCAGGATGCCGGGTGGCTCAGTGGTTAAGCATTGTGATCCTGGGGTACCAGGATTGAGTCCCACACTGGGCTCCCTTCATGAAGCCTGCTACTCCCTCTGCCTATGTCTCTGCCTCTGTGTCTCTGATGAATGAATAAATAAAATCTTAAAAAAAAAAAAAATGGAAGGAAAGAGTACTGCGGATGGGTACCTGGGTATAGCAGGCCAGGCTGGAATGGGAAAGAAATAGACAATGCAAGCCCAGCCTAAAGAAGGTCACCAGCCTACCAGTGCCATGGAAAATGTGGATCCAGTGTTGTCAAATCGTCTGATTTTCTAAGAGAAACTAGAAATCCAGATTTCCATTAAAAGTTCCTTGATTTTTGTATCAGTAGCAAATTCAAAACAATTTAACGTATAGTGCAAAATACATCTGTGGAAGAATCTGGCCCCCAAGCTACCATTTTTTACTTCTGCAATCTACCCACTTCTTTAGATACTCAACTTTATTTCTGGATCATAGTTAAGCCGGACACATGAAAGGTTACAAATTCTACAAGAAATTTATCACGGCTTTTGTTGTAAAAGTGTTGAGGATACAGTCTTTTACATTATTAAGAGACTCCTAGATAAAAGACCCCCATAAGAAAATCTATTTCAGAGGTGCCTGGTTGGTTCTGCCAGAAGAGCATGCAACTCTTGATCTTGGGTTGTGAGTTGGAGCCCCATGTTGGGTGGGAGATTACACACATACATATGTAAATATATAAATAAATGGAAATCTGTATTAGAATTCAATGATTTTTCAAAAAAATATTTTGCTGTCTTTGAGGAAACAGTAAAATCTGTAATATTTGAGTTTTTAATGTATAAAACATAAATGTTTAACATTTACGAATCTAATTATTAATGTTCATAACCCTATACAGTAATATGAAGACTGTCCCTATTTTACAGATGAGGAAACCAAGAAAAGAAAGGTTAAGGATCTTGCTCAAAATCATAGATAGTAAAATAACAAAGCCAGAATTCACATCCAGGAAGTCTGGTTCCTGTAGCTGCACTCTTAAATTCTAGTTTTAACGAGCACATAACTGAATTCTTTTTCTTGCCTTAGCTGCCTCACCAACAGCAAGTACAGTCACTTTGGGTTCTGAATTCTTTCTTTTCCCAACTTTTATTTTCTACTATTCTTTATTATTTTTTTTTTTAAATAGATGCTGGTAATGTATGTCACCTCAAATCCTCTGTACAGCAAGTCAGGGCTAAAGTAATTAAATAGTTAATAAACTTATTTACAGATTTAAACATACCCAAAGAATGAATAAGTTTTAGAGTTACACAAAGTTGAGCTCTAATCCTCTAATATTTGTTAGCTGTGTAAATTTAAACAAGGCCCTTAATCTCTGAATCTCAGTTTCCTCATCTGCACTTTGAGAATATTACCTACTTCATGGGTTTTATCATAAAATTTGAAAGACTTTTCGAAAGTGGCTACTAGAAATTTTTAAATTATACATCTAGCTCATATTTTTATTTCTATTGAACAGCATCATACTAGATACTGCAGTAAAAAGTAAAGAAACAGGTGAAATTAGTTTTAATAATGTATTTTATTTAACCCAATAGCTCTAAAATATAATTTCAACATATAATCAACACAAAAATTATTTTACATCTTTTTATACTAAGGCTTCTAAATACAGTATATATTTTACACTTACAGCACATCTCAATTTGTATACTACATAACTGTATTTAGACTTCATAAAATTTACAATTGATAGATTCACATACCCAAGTTGTCTAAAACATAAGTTTTCCAGTAACTGCATCAAATATCTTCCAAAATTTATTTTCCTTTAATATTCACCTCAGTTGAACTAGCCACATTTCAAGAGACCAGTGGCTACGCAGTTACTGGCTATCATAAACAGCAGCAAAGTCTAACAAATCTAATAAAATGCAATAAACAGTAGCTGTTGTTACACATACTTAAATGAAAATGGCACTGTGATTCATACATCCAGGTGAGAGAATCCAGATTGGAATCTTTTTATGGGTACATTATAAAGGAAATTCTGATGGGCAGGGTACCAAATACTGACTGGATAGGGCCCTGACTTATTCAAATAGAGGAAACATATTAAGGGACTTTAAAATTATGATTCCTATTCCCACTCAGAAAAATCTTTTAAACTGTACAATTTTAGTACAGTTTCCTTGAATATTAACATTTTCCACCTAAGAATTAAATATTTTATCAAATAGTTAAATTCCAGAACACCCAGAAAACACCATCTAGTAAAGCTGGAAAGCCCATTTTATTTAAACATAGTATAGAAAAGACTTTTAGAAATATAGACTGCTCTTTCACAAAATAAAATATCCTGTCTTAAATCTATCGTATATTTTAAATTCATAGTTGGTCTTTTTAGAACTCCTTTAACTCCATGATGTTAAATAGTGGTTATCACTGAATGTAGGCATTAAGTCTCCTCAAACCCTTGAGTATCTCTTACAGCCCAATATATCAGATTTCTGTAAATCTAACCTAAATGTATCTACTTAAAATCAACCAACAAAAATATATGAACATCTATTTACTTTATACTATGACACGCACTAAATGTATATCTACCTGAACTGCTTTTTGATGTGGTAAAAGCATATAACGTGTTTATTCAGAGGAAAGAGCTGTTGTTTTTGTCTGCCTAGTACCTGGGTCCTCCTTTCCTTTGATATTAACACCTCAATTTTGCTTTGGGAAATTAATGCTCTCCCACTCTCAATCATGTATTTCCAGAGAAAGTGATCTCATTCCCAGCCCCAAAATAAGCATAAAACTAACCCAAGTCAGTCTGATAAGATTCAATCCCATTACTGTTTTAACTCAGAGGTGGGGGAATCTTTCACTGGACTTACTAAGCTGAATAAAAGATACACATGGCCATCTTTCCAGGTAAATTAAATATATCAAAACATTAACAATAGTTATCTTTGAATAATGGAAACATGGGTGGTATTTTTCTCCTGCCTAATGTTGCACATTCTTTCAATTTTGCAGTCTTTTCCTTAAAAAGACTCTTTAGCATATAATACAATTCTGAAATTGAGATAAAATTTAATAGCATAAGAATTAAAAACAACCCGCTATACTCTTTCTCTGTAACTCATTCTCCCTTATCATATATAAACATGGAAAGAAGAAAGCACTTATCACCAAGAGTATTATTCTCAGAGCCTAGACTGTCTATATATAATAATATGCATTTGTGTGTAGAAAAAAATCAGGAGGCAGACCTACATAGTGGCTATAACAGTCAAGTAATGAACTAATTATGACAAAACCCATAAACGCCATTATGTGGCAACCACTTAATTTGTTTTACTTAAAAACATGTTCTCAGTATTCCTCCTTATTATCATTGTGCATACAGAATATAATTAAGAAAACATTCAGCAAACATTTCTTAAATATTCATTATCATCCAGCCCCTGTGACAGACCAATCACAATCTACTGGTTAATCTTGATCAATCTCTAAGCAAGCTAGATGCCACCATCAAAACATACTCTAATCCACATAATGAGAGATTTCCAATGGAAAGCACAACTGACACCAATATGATGCCTTTCCAGGTCTGCAACTTTCTTAATTCTACTCTTGGTTCCACAATGATGGGACTATATGGCTATCAAAAGTATCCTATCCTCCTTGACAAGAAAAGATTGACCCTCCCTGAGCTACTGTCATTCAAACAAGAGAGCACCCTTGCTAGATGTAGTCTCAGCCCAGCCTACCTGTCCAAAGTGAGCAGGGTAGCCCAGCATGTGCATATATAGTAATTTTGCCACATTCCGACACCGGTATGTATTGTCTTCTTCTCTAAAAGATGATCGAATTGCAGCACATTCTTTCTGGATCATTTCTCGTTCTTCTGCTTGGGTTCGGGCTGTCCGGATGGTCCGGATCAGCTCCCGCAATCTGATGGGGGCTGGCATCCTCTGGATATGGAAAGACATTAAATAAAAATGTTCATATTTTTTACTACCAAAACTATTCACAGAACTTCTAATTTTTAAGAATTCAAGATTTGCAATGATACAAAACTTCAGCAAAACTATTACATATATAATCTCAACTCAGGAAATTTCTGGAAAGAATACAAACAAAAGTATTAAGTATCAAGTAAAACAAGATAAGACACAGAATATATCAATGTGTAAAATCCATCATTAATATCAAAATATCTTAGGAACAAACTCAACCCAAATCTTAGGTCAATCCTTAAACTAGTAAGAAAAGGTCTATGCCTAACCTTAGGGAAGACAGATATTATCTGCTCAACTGTGAACTCAATATAACTCAACAAATTATCAGATGAATACTGAATATGATCACAAAGTTCAATTCAACAAAATGAGCGATTAGGAGAGAAGACCAATTATCAGATTTAAATACTTTTCCAAGAAACAGTAATCATCTCAGGACTGGGCACTCTGAAAATTGTGATAAGGAAAAAATAATAAACCAATCTTAGAGTATTTTTTAAGTTATAGTCATAGTCTCATAAGTTGTTTTTAAGTTAATAATAATAATAATAATAATAATAATAATGAACTTATAATAGCCAAAACAATTAAGGGAAAAAAAAGAACAAGGTTAAGAGAAACTGCACTATCTAATTTCAAGAAATACTATAAAGCTACGGTAATCAGGACAATGTGGAATTGAATTTAAGGGTAGACTCAGAGAATGGAGCAAAATTGTTTAGGAATAGACCCACACAAATAAGCTCAAATTATTTTCAACAAAGAGGCCAAGATTAGTCAATAGAACAAAGGATATTCCTTGAACAAATGTACTGGCACAACTAGATATCTATGAAGAAGAAATTAACCTTGGACCTTAACCCCATATAATATACAAAAATTAACTCAAAATGAGTCACAGCCCTTAACAATAAAGCCAAAACTAAAAATCTTCCTTTAGAAAACGAAGGAGGAAATCTTTCAGAACTTTTGTTAAGCAGAGATTTCATATATAACAAGCACAAAATATGAAAGAAATAATAAATTTAACTTTACAAAAATTTAAAACTTTTGCTTTTCAAAAGATGAAAATAATGCAATCCATGGAAAGAGAAAAAAATAAAATTCCTATCTTACAAAGGATACATATTCAGAATATTACAACTCAATAATAAGACAATACTATTTAAAAATGAGTAAAAGATTTGAAGAGACACTTCTCAAAGAAGATGTAAGAATGGCCATAAACACATGAAAACACACTTAACGTCATTAGTAAACAAGAAAATGCAAATTAAAACTATAAGATAGGGATCCCTGGGTGGCGCAGCGGTTTGGCGCCTGCCTTTGGCCCAGGGCGCGATCCTGGAGACCCGGGATCGAATCCCACATTGGGCATCTGGTGCATGGTGCCTGCTTCTTCCTCTGCCTGTGTCTCTGCCTCTCTCTCTCTCTGTGACTATCATTAAAAAAAATAAAAAAATAAAAAAAAATAAAACTATAAGATACCACTTTACACCATTAGGATGGCTAAAACTTTAAATCTAAAAGACTGAGGATGCCTGGGTAGGCTCTGTGGTTGAGCGTCTGCCTTTGGCTCAGGTGGAGATCCTATAGTCCCCAGGATGGAGCCTGCTCCACAGCCACTCCACAGCCACTCCACAGCCACTCCCCTGCAGGGAGCCAGCCGTGGGACTCGATCCCGGGACTCCAGGATCACAACCTCGGCTGAAGGTGGCACTAAACTGCTGAGCCACCCAGGGATCCCCAATAAAATCTTTTAAATAAATTAACAAAATAAAATGAATAATAATGGTATACCCACATAAATGAATACTTTTGAGAATAGAACCAACACAACAGGGAAGAGTCTCAAAAAAATTACGCTGAGCAAAAGAAGGAGGAACAAAAAAGTCCACACTGTATGATTTCACGTATATGAAACTCCAGGAAAGACAAGGCTAATCTGTAGTCATGCGAAAGAGATCAATGATTGCCTGCAGCAGAGGATGGGGCTGGGGTGGACTGGGATGCAAAGAAACCTTCTAGGGTGACAGAAATGTTATGATGGATATGTAAACCTCTCAATATTCATTGAACTGATGAACAAGTGCATTTTACTACATGTATATTATACCTCAATAATGTTAATAAAGATGATAAAAATTAGATAAAAATATCATTACTCTCATCATCAGTACATACAAACTGTGGAGTCCTTAAACCAATAATTCTCAGTGTCGTTCTAATTGCAAAACCAGGATGATATCCCAGTCCCATTAGTTCACTATGGCATCACTCCTCAAGACAGGGATATAGTATATTAGGAATTAGAAAAGTTCTCTAGGTATTGGTTATGTTCCTCCCTATTGAACCTCTTAAGACCCCATGTACTAAACTATATAAAGCTACCTGTATAACATTTTGTTACTTTTTAATGGTAATATTGTGGGCCTAGTGTTTGAACATTTGTACATTCACTATTTTCATTATTTCATTTGTTCCAAACCATGCTGAAAGGCAGAGATCATTATTCCTGCTTTGCCTTTGAAGAAACCTCAAGTCAGAGCAATTATGCAACCTAAGATCACAAAGGTGGTAAGTGATAGAGCAAGTAAGTACCTGAACACCAAGGTTAGACTTCCTCTAAATACTTCAAAAAGGAACATTATCTTTACAGATAAAATTATATGATTGCTAGGATTTGTTTCAAAATACTCCAGGCTTGGGGATCCCTGGGTGGCGCAGCGGTTTGGCGCCTGCCTTTGGCCCAGGGCGCAATCCTGGAGACCCGGGATCGAATCCCACGTCGGGGTCCCAGTGCATGGAGCCTGCTTCTCCCTCTGCCTGTGTCTCTGCCTCTCTCTCTCTCTCTCTCTCTCTCTGTGACTATCATAAATAAATAAAAATTTTTAAAAAAATACTCCAGGCTGGGCAGCCCTGGTGACTCAGCAGTTTAACGCCGCCTTCAGCCCAGGGCCTGATCCTGGAGACCAGGGATCGAGTCCCAGATCAGGCTCACTGCATGGAGCCTGCTTCTCTCTCTGCCTGTGCCTGTGCCTGTGCCTGTGTCTCTGTCTCTCTCTCTCTCTCTCTCAGGAATAAATAAAATACATTAAAAAAAATAATAATAATCCAGGGTGTGATCCTGGAGACCCTGGTTTGAGTCCCACATCAGACTCCCTGCATGGAATCCTGCTTCTCCTCTGCCTGTGTCTGTTCCTCTCTCTCTCTCTGTCTCTCATGAATAAATAAATAAAATCTTTAAAAAATAATAAAAGAAAAAGAAAAAATAAAAAAATTAAAATAAAAAATAATAAAAAATAATAAAAGTCAAAAAACAAAGCATTTATGTCCTTAAAACTTTTCATAAATAAGGG
The DNA here is from genome assembly GCF_003254725.2 of Canis lupus dingo. Lineage (NCBI taxonomy): Eukaryota > Metazoa > Chordata > Mammalia > Carnivora > Canidae > Canis > Canis lupus. Next base: position 77,722,601 of record NC_064247.1, read on the forward strand.
CACCTGAGTGGCTCAGTCGGTTAAGCACTGGATTCTTGGTTTCAGCTCAGGTCCTGATCTCATGGCTTGTGAGATCTAGCCGAAGTCCAGGCTCTGTGCTTAGCAGAAGTCAGCTTGGATATTATTCTCCCTCTGCCCCTTACCCTGCTCATGTGCCTCTGTTCTTTCTCTCTCACACAAATAAATACATCTTAACAACAAAAAAAGAATCTTATTTAGGGTGCCTGGCTGACTCGGTGAGAGGAGCATGCAATTCAATTCCATGATTGTGAGTTCTGGCCACACGCTGGCTGTAGAGATTACCTAAATAAAGATTTTTTTTAATCTTATTTATTATTAACCCAAATTTGGTGTGTGGGGAACAAAAGATGACTATGCAACTAAAATTAATCAAGATCAATCTCTGCTGGAAAATATCTTTTCTCTATGAAGGCCTCAATGTTCTATAGGGCAAAAAAGACCAACAGAAAAAGCCTAAATCTAGTCCGAAACACTTAGTCCAACAGGGGGAAAAAAAGTAAGAGTTTAAGCCAGCTGAGAGAAAAACAGGTTACCAGGAGCAATTTCTCAGCTCTGCCACAGAATCACAGAAATAAAGATTATGCCACTAGCTTTTTATGGAGAAAATTGAGGATCAAGGCTGCTAACTACCTTGTACAAGGTCAAAGAATTAATCACTGGCCTGACTCACATCTTGTGATTCCCCCAATCAGCACTCTTTCTCTAGGACCAGGCTACCTCTAGAGGAAAGCAATAATTTTTTCCCTTGGCTGTGACAACTTCTACTTATTTTTTTTTAATCACAAGAAAATGTATTAGTAGGCATAAACAGAAAAGTTAATTCACATGACAAAGAACCCGGTATATTTCAAAATACATTAAATTCAAAACTAAACAAGTTCTAGTTCCAGGAGAGATGGAGTAAACACACTCTATGGAGACTTCTGTCTCTTCCTCTAACCATAACAGTATCCTGAATAAAATGCATGTCACAGCTACCCAAGGACTCTGAAAAGTAAATGACAGCAAACAGATTCAAGAAAAAGAACAGAATTTGAAGTTCCATCAAAAAAGGCAAGACGTTATCACTTTTCCTCCACTACTGCCCAACTTTGACACAATGGCAGCTCAAAACCCAGAAGTGCTCATATAGTACAGAGGAGGAGCTCTAAGAGCTCTAAGAAAAACCCTCTCTCTCTCTGGTCCAGGAAAAGGAAGATGGGAGAAATTCTCTCTTTTGGCCTTTTATTTTTCCCTTCCCTCCACCCCTGTCTCTACACAACACTGCAATGGTGGCAGCTATGGCAGAAAAGTAATGGCAGTAACAGCCAGGCAGGCATCTAAAAACTGGGGAAGGAGATCTTCTTTCTGACCAGAGGAGCTGTGATTCTAAGAGTATGGAGTTAATCTCTTTATTCTCCCACTGCATGATAAAAAGAGTGAATTTGCCAAAAAAAAAATATAAAATTCTAATTGCAAGTATACATAATAGAGCTAAAAGGTATATAAAGCAAAAATTAACAGATATCAAAAGAAGAATAAACTTCCAATTATAGAGACTTCAAAAAAAAAAAAAAGACTTCGGGATGCCTGGGTGGCTCAGAGGTTGAGCATCTGCCTTCAGCCTAGAGTGTGATCCTGGAGTCCCAGGATGGAGTCCCACATTGGTCTCCCTGCATGGAGCCTGCTTCTCCCTCTGCCTATGTCTCTGCCTCTCTCTGTGTGTCTCTCATGAATAAATAGTCTTTAAAAAAAAAAATAGACTTCAACATGCCCAAGTAAATGATAAAATTAGAGTATCAGCAAGAATATTAAAAGACCGGAAAGCCGTCATCAATTGAATCTAACCAATATTTATAGAACACCTCAACTAGCAGCAGAGAATATACGTTTTTCTCAGGTGCATACAGAACACTCACCAAAACAGACCACGTTCTGGATCATAAAAAAAAAGTTAATAAATTAAATAGAAATCATATAAAGTATAATCTCTGACCATTAACAGAATTAAACTAGAAATCAGTAACAGAAAGCTCACCGGAAAACTCTCTATGGACTTGAAAATTAATACATTCCCAAATAATCCACTGGTGAAAGAGGATATCAAGGAACATTTAAGTATACAGAACTGAACAAAAACAAACACATTAAAATTTGTGGTACACACTAAAGTAGTGCTTAATGGGAAATGAACATTAAATGCTTGTGTCAGAAGAGAGGAAACATCTCATGCAATCTAAGCTTATATTTAAGAAACTGGAAAAAGAAAAATCCAAGAGAAGTAGAAAAAAGAAATAAAAAAATAGAAATCAATGAAATTAAAAACAGAAATTAGGTCAAGTCAATGAAAGCAAAAGTCAGTTATTTGAGAAGACTAAATTGATAAACCTCTGGTTACATGATAAAAGATAAACAACACTAATTACTAGTATCAGTAATGAAAATGGTATCACCACAAACATTAAAAAGATAATTAGGTGATACTATAAACAATGCACATCACAACTGGACATACATATCATACATATGCAAAAAACCCTGAACCTCAACCTAAATCTCACACCTTATACAAGTATTAACTCAAAATGGAGCATAGCTCAAAATGTAAAACATACAACTATAAAATTGTTAGAAGATAACAGGAGAAAATCTTCATGACCTGGGGTTGTGCAGAGTTTTTGGTCATTATATCAAAGTCATACCCATAAAAGAAAAAATTATACAACTAGACTTCATAAAAATTACAAACTTTGGTGCTATGAAAAACATTGTTAAGAAAATGGAAAGATAAGCTACAGACTGGGATATTTGCAAATTGCATATCCAACAAAGGACTTGGAACCAGAGTATAAAAAGGAACCCTCAAAACACAGCAGTTAAACCCAATTTTTAAAAATATGCCTTAAGGGACGCCTGGGTGGCTCAGCAGTTGAGCATCTGCCTTTGACTCAGGGCGTTATCCTGGAGTCCTGGGATGGAGTCCCACATCTCCCTCTGCCTGTGTCTCTGCCTCTCTCTCTGTCTCTCATGAATAAATAAAATCTTTAAAAAATAAAAGTAAATAAAAATTAAAATATGCCTTAAGGGGCACCTGGGTGGCTCAGTCAGTTAAGCATCTGCCTTTGGTTCAAGTCATGATCGCAGGGTCCTGGGATCAAGCCCTACAACTGGGCTCCCTGATCAGCAAAGCCTGCTTCTCCCATTTCCTCTGCTATCCCTCTGCTTGTGCTAAATAAGTAAATAAATAAATAAAGCACTAAGGTTTAAGAATCTTGAATTCAGAAAGCAGTACAATCAAAGTCTTTCATCAAGAAAACGAAAAAAAAGTTTAACAAGTTCAGGGTTTAACAGTGCAGGGTCAACTAACTACAGCCAACAGAGAAGACAGTATCATAAATGATACCAACATAAGCATCATTTATATCCATTTCAAAGGGAAGAGGAAGAATGTAAAAAAATATGGAAGTGAGCTTCATGCATCTCTTTTTTTCCTCCTTATTCAGTTCAATTCATCACACTATTCCATAGATGACCTAAATAAAAGGGAAACACACCAAAAAGTTGCCAACCACTCATTCAACAAATATTTGCTAAGCCTTCTCTATGTCAAGCATTTCAATAAATGCTGGCAACTGCCAAAGTCATGATCCCTACCCTTAAGAACTCAAAATTCTAGGAAGGAAAACAGATTTTTACAATTCCAGCATTATAAAAAAGTAGCAAAAACTTCCTTTGCTGACCAATGACAGAACATTTTATTTATAGGTAAACTAAGGCTCACTGCTGAGCACCCCCCATCACAGGAAATTGTCACCACGCAGGAGTGGAGGGCCTACTGCTCTCCATTCATCCCATTTTCCAAGGAAAAGTCTGTACTTTTATCTCCCGGTTTCAGTTTTCCAAAATAATGTGTGGGGCAAATAAACATGTCTAAGGGCACCATTTTGTCATTTCCAGTATAAGAGATGGAGTGACTCTCTAGGGTGAATGTGGGGGAGGGGGACTGATGCCACAGTGGACATCTGGACAGTCACTCAAGGGAGCAGCTGATGGGAGCAAAGGCGGTGGTATCTCTAGCTAATACTAAAAATAAAAAGACATGATTCACCTAGTTACCTGCAGAAATGAACACACAAGCAGAATTGCCCAATTAAAAAGGAAAGTGACCATGACAGAAACCCACTTATTATTTACTGAAGGCAAAAACTTCATTTAAAATTGTGATTTCCTGTTTTATTTGCTATTCACTTTTCCATTTTTAACTCCCACAAGTTCTTATACTGTCATATTTGCCAGCATTAAAAAACAAAAAACATTAAAGAGCACATGGTCTGCTCTTTAATGTCCTGTAACTGCTGTTGCAACTTTTGCACATCAGCATTGACATTGGTATTATCCTTGTCCTTTTGGAACACTGGAATATTTCCACTTGAGATGTCATCAGTGGCATCTTCTGAACTTTTTCCTCCACAACACATAATGAAAGCACTCTTCGTTCAACTACTGCCCGACACTGCACACACTTTTTCATCAGGCTAGCACAGTTCTCACAAGCACATGTGTCCACAAGGTTGAAAAGTGTGTGTCATGACCAAACTAATTCAATATATTTAGAAATTTTTTCTTTTGCAAAATTAAGTGCCTTCTGGATCAGCCCAACAACTCCAAAATCCCACATAGGAAGAGATGTGTAGTGTAGTGCTAGTCCACAATTTCTCATCCAAAATCCTTAAAAACATAACTCAGAATTTTCTGAATTTTAGAAAGGTAATGCAGTGCATATTGTAGGTCATAATGTCTGAGGCAACAGTTCCATTATCAAACACTCTTTCTGCAACAACATATATGAACATTCACACCAAATGAGAAAAATAAATACTACAGCCTCATGTTTAGTCACGACAGATTTTTAACACCAAAAGAATTCTGAAGAACGCCTGGGTTTTTGTTTTTGTTTAATTTCAGAAACTGAGTTAAAGGATTGTAGAGCCTTACCCTTATCCAATGACCCTAATCATTGTTTAAAATGATGACCCTGGAGTAAAATTACCTGAGTTTGAATCTCAGCTCTACCACTTATCAGCTGTGTGTCCTGAGCAAATGACTTTAACATCCCAGAGCTTCAATTTCCTCATCTGTAAAATGGGGAGAGTACCTACCTCAAAGGATTGCTACCAGAATTAAATGAGAATACATGTAAAATTCTTATAGCACAGTGCTACACACATAGAATCCACTAAACAAATATTGGCCATAATTGCTGGCTATCCTTGAATAAATTAATCTTGAGCAAAAGTAAGTTACAGGAAAATACAGTACTTGTATTTCATCAAGGTTTAATATGTGTAAAAGAATCGTTCTTGGGATCCCTGGGTGGCGCAGAGGTTTGGCGCCTGCCTTTGGCCCAGGGCGCGATCCTGGAGACCCTAGATCGAATCCCACGTCAGGCTCCCGGTGCATGGAGCCTGCTTCTCCCTCTGCCTGTGTCTCTGCCTCTCTCTCTCTCTCTCTCTCTCTCTGTGACTATCATAAATAAATAAAAATTAAAAAAAAAAAAAAGAATCGTTCTTTAGAGATACAAAAATGCATGAAGAGAATAAGAACATCCATGTGAAATACAAAGATCAACACAGAGGCACACTGGGGAGAGGGGAATATGATGAAGAACAGAGTACTACACAGGAGGCTTCAACCATATTGGTGATGCTTTATTTCTGACACTAGGTTGTGGGTAAATTGAGTATATATCATTATTCTCTCCATATACTTTATGTGTGAAGTGTTTCATATTAAAAATTAAATTCAAACATATCTTATATATGTAAGTGAATGCCATAGACCACATACATAATCTGGAAAACAAAACCTACTTGCTCTTATTACAATGTTGAGGATTTCTTTACTTTTTAAGAGTTTTTACTTGCCTTTCAAAATACTCAAAACCTGTAAGATTCCTTAAAATACAACCTTTTAGGGGCACTTGGGTGGCTCAGTCGGTTAAGCATCTACCTTCAACTCAGGTCATGATCCCAGGGTCCTGGAATAGAGACCCACATCAGGCTCCCTGCTCCTCAGGGAGCCTGCTTCTCCCTCTCCCACTCCCCCTGCTTGTGCTCTGTCAAATAAATAAATAAAATCTTAAAAAAAAAAATACAACAGCTTAAATATCTATTATTAGTAACAACTATCCTTTTAAAAAAAAATAAGGCATGAGTATGGTGTATACTGATGACTCAGCTAAACAGGACATAGCTGAGAATCCAAAACATATTTTTATAAACTTCATGAAGCATTACAGAGAGCATCACATCAACATACTAAAACATCTACTTTACTCTATTTGCAGGCTCCACTTTTTTTTTTTTTTTAAGATTTTATTATCTACTCATGAGAGACACACAGAGAGAAAGAGGCAGAGGGAGAAGCAGGCTCCACGCAGGGAGGGACTCAATCCTAGGTTTCCAGGATCACGCCCTGAGCAGAAGGCGGCACCAAAATGCTGAGCCACCTGGGCTGCCCTGCAGACTCTAATTTACAAATTAAAAAACTGGAGGGGAAATAACGGAGGGTGGGGACGAGGAGACAGGCTGTTTTAGGGAAGAACACTGACAGTCATCAAAATGTCATCTAACAATAAGAAACAGAATTAACAAAGCAAACAAAACCCATATATAGCAGAAACAAGTATACAAACAACATACCAGCAAGATTAATATATTCTACAGATTTGATATACAACACTGACCCTAGAGACAACAGTACTGTATCGTGCAACTAAAAATTTGTCAAGAGTAGAAATCTACTTGTATTCCTACCACAATTTTTAAAAGTTTGTGCCCTTTAAATCATAGATTTTTATTTTATAAAAATGTTTAAATGATTAATCAAAAAGAAAACAATCAAATCACTGATAATCTCTACCTTTGAGTTCCATAATCTTAAATTATAATTTTTTTTTTACAAATCCAAAATTAAAGTCTTTATCTTAAATACACACACAGAGCATAGTAACCTGAGCTTATTTAGTGTACTAGCAAAAAGCATTTGACACTCCCTAAAATCTTAAGAGTTTTAAACAACAAAGAGTACCATAATTAGTTTTTATAAGACCCTGATTACCAAGAAATGGTTCCAGAACATCAACATTTAACATTTAATGCAAAGGATAGAAAACCCTGAATATAAAATTGTACCCTAACATCAAACTACATACATTTTGTGCATTCCTGCATTTATGTATATATTATATATAATTTATAATCCAATCCATAATGCATTTACAATCCAATTATAGGCATTTTATAAATACTGTGCATACCTCAATAAGGCGGTTTTTAAAAATTAAAATGACAATTACATGAAAACAAAAACTGTACTTATGGAACAACCAATTTCTAAAAATTACATAGTTCAGAAACTGTTTGCTCTTATTAATTACCTGACCCATCCAAGTCTGAGAAAGATATGTTCAAGTCTACCACTATAGGGATGCCTAAGTGGCTCAGTCAGTTAAGCATCTGCCTTCAGCCCTGGTCATGGTCCTAAGGTCCTGGGATCAAGCCCTACGTCCAGCTCCCTGCTCAATGGGGAGCCCGCTTCTCCCTCTCCCTCTGCCCCACCCCCGCTCGCACACTCTCCCAAGCCCTCTTAATTAAATAAATAAAATCTTCAAAAAAAAAATAAATAAATAAGGGTTCCTTGGTGGCTCAGTCAGTTAAGCGTCTGCCTTCAGCTCAGGTCACAATCTCAGGTCCTGGGATCGAGCCTCGCACGGGGCTCCCTGCTCAGTGGGGAGTCTGCTTCTCCCTCTCCCTCTGCCCCCCGGGCCCTGTCGTGCTCTCTCCCTCTGTCAAATAAGCAAATCTTTTTTTTAAAAAATTTTTAATTAAAAAAATAAAGCCTACTACTACAATTGTGGTTCTGTCCATTTCTCCTTTTATATTTATTCACATTCAGCATTTCAATAGTTTTATTCAATCCCTAAGTGTCCCTGTTTTATTTTTTTTTTAAAGCTCTGGGTTTATTTATTTATTTTTTAAATATTTTATTTATTCATGAGAGACACACACACACACACAGAGGCAGAGACAGGCAGAGGGAGAAGCAGGCTCCACGGAAGGAGCCCGATGTGGGACTCGATCCCGGGTCTCCAGGATCACACCCTGGGCTGCAGGCAGCGCTAAACTGCTGCGCCACCAGGGCTGCCTGCCCCCTCTGTTTTATATTTACATGGCTTGTACACTTCATAAAAAGAAGACATCCTTTTTTGTCCCAAAATACTTACTAGGGCAAGGATGGAAAAGGAATACAGAACCATTAAAATTTTGACTTGTTAAGATACAGAGATTATGGATAAGTGTATTTATTTCATCAATGGTTATCTGATAAATAATCCTGATCAGTTAAAGAGATGTGTGTGGTACCTGAGTGGGTCAGTTGGTTGTGTCCAACTCTTTTGAAAGTTTTTATTTATTTGAGAGAGAGAGAGAGACAGCAGAAGAGCACAAGCAGGGGAGCAGCAGAGGAAAAGGGAGGAGAAGAAGCAGGCTCCGCATAGAGCAGGGAGCCCAATGTAGGGCTGATACCAGGACTCTGGGATCATGACCTGAGCCAAAGGCAAACACCCAACCTACTGAGCCACCCAGGTACCACACCAATCTCTTTGATAAAGATTTTCCTCATACTGCAGTACTAATCTCAGGCCATGAATTACCTTTTTTTTTTTTCTTAGAAATGTGTATTTTTCCCACTCAAATATAAACTCCTAAAGGCCAGATCCTTGTTAGTCTTATTACTCTTGTATTCCCCTTATGTAAGGCTAGGAACTTGATAAATACTGTATTTAACTGAATTCTAAATGCTAGAAGAGTTTTAGATAAAATACCCTTGTCCTTTCCAAAGCAAACAAAGTAAAGGCGCACTGGCTACTTACCAACGGCCATGGGAAAGGCATCAGGCCTCAATCCAGTCCTAGATTCTACCCTGCTCAGTTAACTTTCTACTATTGAGCTCATACTACCTGGATGTGAGCTCTGAACCACTGACAGCCCAGTTAAGAACATATAACCAAAAAGCTGGGGCTCTTGCTGTATGATGTCCTTCCTCCCCTAAACCTGAAGCTATGTGAGATCTAATCTAAAAAGAAACCCTAAATTAAAAGCAATTTCTCAATATTAAAATTTCCTCCTTTTCTATCACAAAATCTATACTTGAAGTGTTTCTTGCTAAACAATGAGATTCAAGAAACTAGATTTCAATTAACTTTGCCAGTGATTACTGTCTAACATCCAGTCACAGATGTAAGTATGGCTAAGAACACTCAAGGGACGTAAGTTAACACTAGGCAAACCCTCCAAAAGAAGTTACTGCACTCTCTCACCCACATTCTCCACAAGGCCATTTTTTTTTTCAAATTAATAACAGCAGTGCCTTTATTTTGTAAAAGATCTTATTTGTTCATATAGAGGAAAGGAGAGGGACAAACAGACTCCCAGCTGAGCACAAAGCCAGGTGCAGGGCGCAGGGCTTGATAGCACGACTCTTGAGACCATGACCTGAGCCAAAATCAAGAGTCAGAGGCTTAACCGACTGAGCCACCCAGGCTCCCCTCTCCACATGGCCATATTTTTTAGATTATGCTCCATACAGAAGCCCTATTTCAGATTTTTATTCCATGTATCTGAATTGCTTTAATGCATTTACAACTTACAAAACACTAAAACCGAAAGAGTAAAGCTTACACCAAACTGACCCACAGTATTAAAAGCTTTGATCAGACCTTTACTTTCCAATATATCTTATAGATACCAGCTGTCATTAATCTGACTTAGGTTCTTTTCACCGTCTTTGTGGATTTTTTTCTTTTTTTGGGGGGAGGGGGGCAGTACACATGTATCTTCCCTGTATGAAGAAATGTGCTTAGAGAAGGGAAATGTTCTACAGAGTGAAGAAAAAGGGAGAGTGCTGTTAATACATCACTGTTTGAAAAAGAGAGATTAAATCTGAGGATAAGTATTTTGGTCACTGCAGAGGTAAACACCATTGTGGAACAGGGATAGTTCTTTCATCAGGGCCTACAGAAATGAATCATTCAAGACCATTCAACTTTATATGCTGTGGCTTCAGGCTCATAATCCAACTTTGTCATTATCAATTGTCTTCCCAAGTATCTTGTCTCCCAAATTCCTCCACACAAGGAAAGAGGTGACCTGGAAATCAGACAGGTAATTCAGAAGAAAAGCATAGCCCCTTGGAAATTACAACACTGTTATTCTAGTTCACACATCAGTGAGTTTGATTAGGCTAAATCATCCCTAGATGTAATACTAAAATGGAATTTTTCCATCTCCAAGGCTAAGCAACAGGCTGTGAAATGTGTGACCACATCAAGATACCACCACACCCTGTCTAGGCAGCCAGCTGGCATTCTTCTAAGAAGTCTTAAGCTCAATTCTCCCTAAAATGCGAGGGTAATTACAAGAATCTTCTTTTAAAAGTATCCATAACCAAAATTCACTGAAACTGAGAATTAAAAAAAAAAAAAAAAAAAAAACAGATGTATATAAATGCAAATATGCCTTCTGAACAGTTCAATGGCATAAAGATGCAGAATATAAAGGCCAAATAAGGGGTGCCTGAGTGGTTCAGTCGGTTAGGTGGCTGACTCTTAATTTCAGTTCACCAGTCGGTTAGGTGGCTGACTCTTAATTTCAGTTCACGTCATGATCTCAGGGTCCTGGGATCACACTTTACATCAGGCTCCACACTCAGCAGGGAGTTTACTTGAGAATTCTCTCTCTCCCTCTCCCTCCGCTCCTCCTCCTCTCACGTGTGTGCAATCTAAATAATTTTTTTTAAAAATGCCAAATAAACAAGGATAAACACAATCAGTATCTAATTTGACACTAATAAAAAGCAATATTCCACTCTCATCCCTAATACTATTAGCAAAAACGTCCTAAGGAGCCCACAATTATGAACAATTGTAACAAAATTTTCAAAACAAAAATTTTGTTTTTAAAGCTATGCCCCAAAGGATATAACAAATAAATGTTAAGGGAGATAGACTATCTGTGCCTTGTATAAATACAGATGCCTTTTAAAGTTCTATATATTTTCTGCTACCTTTTAAGTAGCAAACATTTATTTGAGCTATAAATCTTGATTTAAAAATTCAAAAAAGGTAATATAATTCAATAATGGATTAGAAAGGAAAACTATGAACTTTCCAAATAACAAGACAGCATTCATCCTGAAAGGACACTTTTACCTAATGGCATTTTCTCCAGGATGACATTAGAAAGTTTATTAGAAAGTTACAAGAAAATGATTTCATATTAAGATAATAAAGTTTCCCTAGCATATTCTTCATAAATCCAAGTTATGTTAGTTCTGGATACCAAGAAAGGAAGGGAGGGGGATCAGGTCCAAAATTAAATATCCATTTTTTTTAATTTAATTTTATTTATTTATTCATGAGAGACACACAGAGAGAGGCAGAGACATAGGCAGAGGGAGAAGCAGGCTCCCTGCAGAGAGCCTGATGTGGGACTCGATCCCAAGACTCCAGGATCACACCCTGAGCCAAAGGCAGATGCTCAACTGCTGAGCCACCCAGGCATCCCTAAAGATCCATTTTTAACCCACGTTTCTGACATCAGTTAGAAATAGAGGAGGAAGGGCCACAGGTCTCAGTCCATTAAGCATCGAACTCTTGATTTCAGATCAGCTCATGATCTCGGGGTTGTGAGGTCAAGCCCCATGTTGGGCTCCACACTGGGCAGGAGTCTGCATAAGATTCTCTCCGAAAGAAGAGAGAGAGAGGGAGGGAGAAAGAGGGGAAGTGAGGAGCTGAGGGAGAGAGGGAAAAAGAGAAAGAAAGAAATTAAGAAGAAAGAAAAAAGAAAGAAGAAATAGGGGCACCTGGGTGGGGCTCAGTGGCTGAACGGCTGCCTTCAGCTCAGGGTGTGATCTCGGAGTCCTGGGATTGAGTCCCACATTAGGGTCCCCAAGAGGAGCCTGCTTCTCCCTCTGCCTCTCTGTGTGTCTCTTATGCATAAGTAAAATCTTGAAAAGAAAGAAGAAATAGAGGAGGAAAAGTCCCATTTACAATAGTATCAAAAACTATAAAATACCTAGGAAGGCCTAAGAATTACATGAAAACTATTAAATTTATGAAACTTTTATTGAAGGACTTAAAACTGAAAAAGGACCTGAATAAATGGAAATTAATCATAAGGAAAAATTAAGATAATTAAAAATATCAGGCCTCTCAAAATTAATATATGAATGTAGTGCAATTCCAAACAGTGGGCTTTTTCTGAGGTTTTCTGAACCCAATAGAATTATTTTCAATCAGGCAGCTCAGGTGGCTCAGCAGGCTCAGCAGTTTAACACCACCTTTGGCCCAGGGTGTGATCCTCGAGACCCGGGACTTGAGTCCCACGTCGGGCTCACTGCATGGAGCCTGCTTCTCTCTCTGCCTGTGTCTCTGCCTCTCTCTCTCTCTCTGTGTGCCTCTCATGAATAAATTTAAAAAAAAAAAGAATTATTTTCAATCAATAGATATAAAAATGAATGTTTAAGACCGTCAAGAAAATGAAAAATGGCAGTGATAGGAGCTTTTCTTAACAGAGTGCAACTTTTTACAAAGTTATCACACTCAAAAAAGTAAAATAATAGTACAGAGAAAAAAAGAACCAGAAATGGAGCAAACATATATGGAAACAACATATAAGATGGCATTTAATTGGGGCACCTCATTGGCTCAGTCAATTAAGCATCTGCCTTTGGCTCAGGTCATCATCTCAAGATCCTGGGGTCAAGCCCCCACATCAAGCTCCCTGCTCAGTGGGAAGTCTGCTTGTGCCTCTCCTGCTACCCCTCTTTCTGTATATGCTATCTCTATCTCTCAGATAAATATTGTTTTTAAAAGACGGCCTTTAATTCACTGAGGAAAGGAAGATTTGTTTAATCCTCATGTAGCTGGCTCTCTCTACAAAGCAAAACCATAAAAGACCCACTGCTTTTTATCATATAAAAGTTAATTTCAGATGAATAAATACAGGTGTCATACAACAAAGAATATACCAAAAGGTGTTCCTAGAAGATAAAGGAGACAAACCACGTAAAAGAAAAATGAACTAAGGACATGAACAGAAGATTTTCTTTTTTTTTTTTAATTTTTATTTATTTATGATAGTCACAGAGAGAGAAAGAGAAAGAGGCAGAGACACAGGCAGAGGGAGAAGCAGGCTCCATGCACCGGGAGCCCGACGTGGGATTCGATCCCGGGTCTCCAGAATCGCGCCCTGGGCCAAAGGCAGGCACCAAACCGCTGCGCCACCCAGGGATCCCGAACAGAAGATTTTCAATAAAGGAAATCCAAACAGCAAAAACCACAATAAAAAAGGCTAGCTCCAATAATGGCCAGGAAAATTAAGACAAACTGAAAGAGGATTCATCATCTAGCAGACCACTAAAAATTATTTACATCTAATGATATGATGATACAGAAAACCCACTATTAGTGGAGGTGGACACTACTTAAAGTAGGTGACAACCTACTTAAAGAATAATATGGCAATAAAAACATTTCAGGGAAAAAAAAAAAAAACATTTCAGGGACACCTGAGTGGGTCAGCATCTGCCTTCAGCTCAGGGCATTATCCTGGAGCCCTGGGATCGAGTCCCGCATCAGGCTCCCCACATGGAGCCTGCTTCTCCCTCAGCCTATGTCTCTGCTTCTCTCTCTTGGTCTTAAAAATAAAAATAAAATAAAATCTTTAAAAAAAAAAATTTCAAGTATATTTCCTTTAACCCAGAAATCCCACCCACTTTGGAGAATCTAATATGTAGAAATTAAAAAGCAGCAAATAAGGTAACATGTACAAGGATGTTTACTGTATCACTGTTTATATTAACAAAATCTTAAAACAATCTAAATGTTCATAAGAAAGTAACTGAATAGGAGCCCCTGGGGGGCTCAGTCAGTTAAGTCTCAGAATCCTTTTCAGTGCAGATCATGATCCCAGGGTCCTGGGATCAAGTCCCACATTGGGCTCCACACTCATCTAGGAGTTTGCTTGAGAATTCTGTCTTCTGTCTTTCCTCCCCCTACCCCACTCCCCATACCTCCTCTCTAAAAATAAATAAATCTTTAAAAAAAAAAAAAGGAACTGAATAAATTACATATAGTACACATCCATGCTGAGACATAATAGAGATGTTTAAAAAACAAGATCTAATTATATTTACTGACCAGGATGTGTTAAGAAAAGCTTATTACAGAGGCGCCTGGGTGGCTCTGTTGGTTAAGCATCTGCCTTTGGCTCATCCTGGGATCGAGCCCCAAGTTCATCTCCCTGCTCAGCCGGGAGTCGCCTTCTCCTTCTCCCTCTGCCCCTCAACACCTCTCATGCTCTCTCAAATAAATAAAATATTTAAAAATAAATAAAAATAAATAAAAGCTTGTTACAAAGTAAAATAAGAAGTATGATCTCCCTTATGTATGTGCATATTTGTGTTACTATATACAACACTTGACCAAACATGGGAGAGAAACACTGAAGTATACCCATAACCTGGTAAAATGGCTAGGAAGTAACAATGAAGAGATTGAGAGAAATTAATAGCTCTAAATGTTTTTAGATTTTTTAGCACTATATAAAAGTTTATAATTCAAACAGGAGGAGAGAAAATAACAAATCATTGAACTGTATCAACCAATTTTCATTCACGGGGGGGGGGGGGGGGGGGAGACTGAAGTTCTCAACTTACTATCAGTTTCTTTACCATAATGAATTAGATATTCAAAAGAAAGGGATAGGGAAAAGAGTGATTTTTTTTTTTAATTTCTTTGCTGCCACTTGAAACTTTTGCAAAACAAAGAGTCCGAGTAAATCACAAAGAGAAAAAAGAATGATGCCAATTTCAAAGTTAAACATCTATAATATTTCCAAGGACAAAGACACAAGGTTTTATGTTTTCTAAATCTGAAAATAAACTTCCCTGACATCAACTCTGCACTTCACAAGTAAATGACTTGCAGTAGCTTGTCATAGCTCAAGATCCTGACTGCTATTGGCTCTGGTACCAACCAATTGTCATATACCTGAGTACCTGAATATTTTCCCCATATTATTTTCATTCATATCATCTATTCCATGGAGTAGATAAGGGCCAGGCACTGTGCTATGTACTACGGATGTCAAAATGAAATAGTCTTTATCCTCTGAAAGTTCAAGGAAAAGTAGACAATTCAAGTACTTTAAAGAAAATGGTACACCCCTTTGCCTGGGGGTGAAGAGGAAGGAAGAACATGTTCACTAGGTAGAAGGGAAAAAAGAAAAGCATTCCAGGTATAGGCAGAACAGGTACAAAGAAAATGAAAGAACATGAAGTATTGGAAAAACAGTAAAAAGTTTAGTGTGCATAGAGGCGCCTGGCTGGCTCCACAGAGCATGTGATTCTTGATCTTGAGGTTGTTGAGTTCAAGCCCTACACTGGGTGGAAAGCTTACTTTAAAATTTTTTTAAATAAATAAATTTCAGTGTATGTAAATAAAAATAACAACTAAAAGCTAGTAAGCTACTTCCTTATTCCGCTTTCTTAAATATTCAACACATTTATTCTGCTTTTGCCATGGGATGTTTCTAAAGAAAATAAAAAGCTCAACTTCCACTGGTAGAAACAAACACACGTTTAAAAACCAGCAGCCCCGATGGCCCAGCAGTTTGGCGCTGCCTTCATCCCGGAGTACGATCCTGGAGACCTGGGATCAAGTCCCACATCAGGCTTCTTGCATGGAGCCTGCTTCTCCCTCTGCCTGTGTCTGTCTGTCTGTCTCTCTCTCTCTGTCATGAATAAATAGAATCTTTAAAAATAAAAAATAAAAAAAATCACATATCCAGTGTACTATCTGGGAAAAAAAAGCTCTTCTCACAACAGCTTACCTTCAATAAATCATACCCAAAACCTAGTTTCTACAAAAACTTTATTGTCACTTAGTTTCTCTATTCATCTCAAACCAATATTTTCAGCATATTTTAAAAGGATCGTGTTTTCAAAAATTTCAAAAAGTGGGAAGGACACCAAATCCTTTGTGCAGACTTTAAAAAGGAATTTTTAAAAATTACTTCCCTTTTCTTCAGCTTAAAACAGAATAATTTCCCAATAGTGAGGTTTAGTAAATAGCTTCACTAAAATGAGCTGTAAAAATACTAATAGAATTCCTTTTGGGTTGTACAACTATATGATCATTTACTAAAGCTAGCTCTTTTAACCCAATAGTGTACATCATCTATTTTGTCGGTCTCATTTTTAACTCAAAGATTTATAAGAAAAGGGGAGTGCAAAGATTTTACAGCCTCAAAGATCTAAGATCATGTCATTCTAATGTTTGCTCTTCCCAGAAGTCCATAACATTAACCTCAAGGCCAAACAAGCTGAAAAGCCTACAATGCTCAGTAAAACATAATCACAATCAGCTCCAACAAGAAAGCTGGAGTGAGCAAAGCAACTACCTATCAGGTTACACTTTGCTGCACTGTATCAACAGAGAAAGGAGGTAAAAACTACTTGCCTTTAAAATGTCTTCATTTATTTATAAAGTACAAAAGTCACATATGTTTCCATCATCTTTTTAAAAACTATGATTTTTTCCTTTGAAATCTATTTTTCATTGACAACATTTATCCCTTATCTTCTCTCTCCAATTGTGAGTAAGCCAAAAAAACAAAACCTCCAAGTACCTAGTGAAAAAGCATTTCTCGTGTCAACCATATTATCTTAAACCTTGTCCTTTTTTACACATAAAAAGTGTTAGTTAATGCTGACTCAAATGTAAAGTTTTGTTGTTGTTTCTTTTACTTCTGGACTCTTCAAACTTTGAAAAGAGATTATTGTAGTAACCAAAACTCATGCCAAATTAAGTGTTTTGAAAAAAAAAATTAAGTATTTTGTGTTACTCCTTCAGTGAAGGGGGAAAAAAAACTTACATGTATTTTCAAGAGAGAAATGAATGCCTTCACGGATATAAAATTTTCTATACAAAAAAAGCAAATGGGAAAATCCTAATACTTTTTGAAAAGGTACAATTCTGAAAACCTAGAAGCCAAGAAATATGAGAGCTTAGACAAATCTATATGTTCTCTTAGTTTTAAAAATAATTGTTAAATCTTATCCTGCATGAAAGAAACTGAATAAAAATAACAGAGATGAAAATGCCAAAATCAAGAACTCTAAACAATTCATAAGGCTGAGAATTAATTAATTTTAAAGACCAAAAATAGCTAAACAAGTAGTTGCAGTTTACAGAAAGGGAAAGTAATAGTTTTTAGAGTCTCTGAAGTTAAATCCAAGAGTTTTAAAGTTCTATTAGTTAAGTCCTGCTTTATACACAAAAGTTTTAAATCCTCATCAAATGCAAGTAAGAGGATTAAGCATTTTGAAAATCTGTTTTGGTATGTAGTTTCCTATTCTTTTTTTTTTTAATTAAAAATAGTCTTTTGGAAAATATTCAACTTTTTCAGTATGTAAAGAGTTTTTATAAATCACAAAAAACTTGAGGGTGCCTGGGTAGCACAGCTGGTTGAGCTGAGCATCCAACTCTCGGTTTCAGCTCAGGTCGTGATCTCAGGGTTGTGAGTTCCAGCCCCAAGTTGGAGGTAGAGTTCACTAAAAAAATAAAATTAACTCTCAAATCTACAAGGAACAAGCAACTGCTCCCAGAAGAAAATGAATTGAGATTTCCTAAACAATAATGTTTCTTACAAGTATAATCCCACCACCTTAGACAAAATAGACATTCAAGTATGTGATTAATCAACAGTGCAATCAACAGCACTTTGCTTATAATTTGTAAGGCAAAAGGACACTCACCAATTGAATGTAAACCACTTAAGAATGAACAACGTTTAACTACCAATAATTATAATACAAAATGAATGAGTTGAGTAACACCTGATATTTCTTCCAATAACCTTTTAAAAAATTTAACTCAGAAAAAAATATATATAGCTCAGAAATGAACATTTCAATAACTACATGGGGATACTTGGTAAATGAGTTAGGTATCCTATACACGTTCAGGGGTTCGACAGTTCCTTCAAACCAAAAGAGAAATTCCCTATCTCAAGAGTAAATACACAAATACTAACATACTTTTGAAAAGACTCTTTAAAACAAACAACAAGAACACTATTTACAATGAAAACATTCAGTCTTCTATTGAAACATCATATGACCAGTACAGGAATTTATCTACCTGATAAGAACAATGCACTTAGACATGGCTTAGAAGTATTAAAAGGTTTGATTCAAGTTATGTTTTTTTTCATTTTCCTCTTCACTCCCTACATCGAGTCCATCAAGTTACAAATTTAAATTTCAGCAGTCCCTATAGACTGTAATCTTAAATTATTTGTCTCTCGCAGATTTTAAAACCCAGGCTGCGATGAAATAGAGGGGATTCGATCACACTCGCCTAACTTAAAATGTAGGAAATAATCCGTGAATTAATGTGAAATGCTTTTTACTCAAGCACGCTACACTGCAAACTTACTTTAAGAACAGCATAAAAGTGGTGAGATTATGGACACCTGGAGAGCCTATATTTTTAAGCCAAAAGGTTAAGGGTATAGTCTGACAAGTATTATGGGGAACAGTAGAAGCGAACATTTAAAATTCAACGAGCTCCCCCCCAAAAAAGAAAAAAATCCCACACACGAGGTCTACCTAAGTATTTTTAAGAATCAGCAAAGATCACTGCCGTACGAAACACCTGCAAGTTGAGATCACAAAGAAATCTTCCGTCCTCTCTTCTGTTAACTAATCGCGACAGGAGCCAAAAAAAAAAAAAGTTACTTCCCTTACTACGGAGGTCGGATTAAGATCCTTCCTTCTCAGGCAATTTCCCTGCCCCGGGACATACAACACCAAGACAAGTACAGAAGTGTCAATAAACACCCCCCCCCCCCAAAAAAAGCCAACTGTTCAGCACAGGAAGAGAATTCACAAATGAGAGAAACCTCTGACAGCCTTCTCCCTACCCCTCCCCAAAAGCCATTCAATCAGCTTTAAAACTGCTCAAGTGTGCTCCGAGCGAACGGCCCGATGGACCGCCTTCATCAAACCCTAACAAGGAAACAGAAGCAATCGTCCCGACTCGTCCAGACAGTCGAGAAGATAGAATTAGTAGGAACTGACGTCCGCAGGGTCAGGGCTTTGCGAGAAGGCTAAGCAGTGGGACTCGCGGGTGAGTTCGGGAGTTGGGGAGGGACCCTGAAAATCGGGAAAGAAGTTGGTGGGAAGGTTAGGGAGAGGCGAGGCCGACGTCCGGTTCCGAGGGGCCGGCACTGCGGGGCAGACAGCGACTAACGGAGCCTCTGAAAGACCTTTGGAGAGTTCTACGAAAGACCTGACCCGAGTGCAAGACACGAGAACGCTGATACGTAGCTCGGAGACGACACGCGGGGGTGGGACCCGCCCCGCTAACCCCGGGCTCCCTGAACGCCCTCAAGAGAGGATCGAAGCCCGAGAAAGTCGATGGGTCCAGAGGAGGCCCGCACCGGCCGGGCAGCGCCACGACTCCGAACGCAGCCGCGCGGGGAGCCTCCGGGTCCGAGGCCTCGGGTCGGCCCTCAAGAAGTCGGAGCAGCCCCTGGGACTCCGCGCCCCTCCTGGGCCAGCCTCTGTCCTCTCTTCTCGCCCCCTGAAGCCGAGGACCGGACCCCCGGTGTTGACAGGAAGCTTCCGGCCGAGCGCTCCCAGCAGGCGCGGGGCAAAAGAAGCAATATGTTCGTAGCGCCGCGAGTGACACTCACCGGCCCGAAACCTCGAATGAAACCAGCAGCTCCGGGGGCGGCGGCAGCAGTGGCAGCAGGAACCGAACATCCAAAATGGCGGCTCCCTCGGCCTCACCACCGCTACTGCAGGCGGAAGGATCCTCTTAGGAAGCGGGGAGTTTCTAACTAACTTCACGCAGTACTGCAGAAACTTGGGTCTCTATCCCCCTCTCCTTGTCGATTCCGTGTTCCCTAGCTGCAACTTCTTCTACCTCCCCTCTCCTATTAACCAAGAACTCGGACCCCGCCGAGGACTATTTGCCAAGGAGGAGGTGACTGCTCCTAGCAGAGCGACGCAAAGCGTAGCAAGGTACGGGGCGGTCACTGATGACGAGAGACGCTGCTGCCGAGTCACCGCTGCGAAGAGTCTGAGCGAGAAAGATCCGGCTGACCCTGGAAGGCCTCCGAACATTGGTTCCGCTGGCGGGGGGAGGAGCAGGCCGAGCTACCAGGAAGCGGCGGGGGCCACCGAAAGGGGGCGGGACTACCGCGGAGGAAGTGGGCGGGGCGAGGCGAGGCAGGTGGGGGGCGGGGACTTAATACACAAATAGCCCAAACTGCTGCCTCCGGTGTTTTCAGACCTCACCTTTCTAACTTCAGGGACACGCCCCACGTGGTATTGGCTTCCATACTTGTGTGGTATCTCTGCAAAGTATCTTATAAAAAGAGCTAGAGGATGATACAGAAGAATGGATTCCAGACCCAGTACCAGCCCTCAACCTCCTGTATTGGACAAGTCATTGAATCTCTCGGGACTTCAGCTTCCTCGTACGTAAACACAAAGGACTTGGACTAGTGATCGTTGTTAGAACCCTTCCAGACTGGGCTTTTCTCACTGTGTCTCCATCAGCTAAGGACCTGAGCCAGAGAGAGTCTACCCAGACCGTTCCTGGCTTGAAAAATAATTACTAACACCTGACACAAGTATGTTCCACGTGAACTTGATTATCTTAGCCCACTGAAGGGAAAGGTGACTTACCTAAACTAAAATCCTTCAGGTAGATTGGCAGTAAAGTTGTCCTGGAAGTGAATAAAGCACAGCACCTGGCTAGATGCCAAAAAGAACCCGACTAACCATAAATCTGGAGTTTAGGACCTGTCAGAGACAGGAGGTTGCCCTCTCTTCCTTCGACAAGCCCTTTCATGCAGAGATTTCAAAACATTTTCCAGAAATTGAACTGAGGAGGTCCGCCTGTACAGTTTTACTCCTTAACTACTAGGATTTAAAAAGTGACTGGAAACAAAGCCCTGGGGGCGTGATGGTAGTAATTATCACTTTTTTATTATCAAATATTCATATCATACTTTTTATAAAAGCATCTTCCTTGTGTAATCTAATTTGACCCTCCCACCAATTCTTGTTTGACTCAGACTAAACAAGCATAACGAACTTAGTTTCACAAGTAAGGAGATTGAGAGTCACAAACTATTGCTTACTGCAAGACCCTCCTTCTCCCCTCCCACATTGGGATTCTGCTGTTCAGTGCCACCTCCTGAATTAGAAAAGGTACACACCTACCCACCCACCCTCACACTCACACTCAGGGGGGAATCAGCCCAGATGGAAATGATCTGAGGAACAGAATGCTTATGGAATTCAGTTGCCTCCTACCCTGTAGTGCACTACTGTCCAATGCAGCCTTGGATCACGCAACTACTAAGCAGTAGCATAGAACTAGAACATGATGGGACACCTGGGAGGTTCAGTGGTTGAGCATCTGCCATTGGCTCAGATGGTGATCCTGGGGTCCTGGGATTGAGTCCTACATCCCGCTGCCTGCATGGAGCCTGCTTCTCCCTCTGCCTATGTCTCTGCCTCTCTCTCTGTCTCTCATGAATAAATAAATAAAATCTTTAAAATAAAAAAAAAAAAAAAACAAGAACATGGGCAGCCCTGGTGGCGCAGCGGTTTGGCGCCGCCTGTAGCCTGGGGTGTGATCCTGGAGACCCGGGATCGAGTCCCACGTCGGGCTCCCTGCATGGAGCCTGCTTCTCCCTCTGCCTGTGTCTCTGCCTCTCTCTCTCTCTCTCTTTCTCTCATGAATAAATTAAAAATCTTAAAAAAAAAAAAAAACAGCTTGGGGCTCCCATGAGAATAAGGAGTTTGCAGGTTGCAAAGTAGTTGAAATATTTTGTTTGCAACATCACAGAAATTTGCTCAGAGGTTTAATTCGTGTTTGCCACTGCAAACCACAAAAGAAAAATTATCTTCTTAAGAAAGAGGAAGGAACTTTTCTAGTACCATGCCAAGTCATATATCTCTCCTTCATGTATCTTTTTAATTATGTTTATAATTACCAAACTCCAATGCATCTAAAAAATTAAAGCAATTGACCCAGTATATTAGCATGGTCACCATTATCCTAAGAGCTTTGGTTTCTGTGGTTAGCCATTAAAGTTAGGGAAGACTTACTACGCATCTAGTTAAGCATAATTCTTACTATCAGATAAATTACAGCACATCAATAAAATAGAATGCTATGCTGCCAATAAAACTGAAGCTATAGCTCTATTTTATTATCATATGACATATTAGTAAAAACATTTGTATTATATATTATATTTCATATAATTATATATTATAATAATGTAAATTTATTTTTTTAATATTTATTTATGATAGGCACACAGTGAGAGAGAGGCAGAGACACAGGCAGAGGGAGAAGCAGGCTCCATGCACCGGGAGCCCGACGTGGGATTCGATCCCGGGTCTCCAGGATCGCGGCCTGGGACAAAGGCAGGCGCTAAACCGCTGCGCCACCCAGGGATCCCTAAATTTATTTTTATTATGATATAAACATTTCAATATTTGTATTATATTTAATATTATATTATTATTTGTATTTTATATTTAATATTATAATATATGATACAATATAATAAATTATAATAGTACAATATTTTAAATTTATTTTACATTATATTATATATTATATATAAATATATAATAATATTGTAAAAAGTGTATATAGGCGTGCCTGGGTCAGTTAAGCTTCTGCCTTTGGCTCAGGTCATGATCCCAGGCTCCATCCTGGAATCCAGCTCACTGCTCAGTGGGGAGCCCACTTTTCCCTCTCCCTCTGCCTGTTACTCTCTCTGCTTGTGCTTGTGCTCTCTCTCTGTGTCAAATAAATAAATAAATCTTTTTTTTTACAGTGTATATATACACAGAAAAAAGTTGAAGGATAAAAGTAAAATGTGAAAATGGCTACCTTTGGATGGTAGGATTATGGAGCATTTTTACTTTATTATGTTTTGTTTTTGCAATGAACATACTGTACTTTTGGTGGGGGAAAAAGGCATACTTTTTTTAAAATGTTATTATAATCAAGTTTTATAGATCCAAATGCTAAGGAGATCTTTGTTTTATTTATTTTTAAGTTATTATTGTTTTTGTTTTTTTTTTAAGTAAAACTGTATACCCAGTATGGGGCTGGAACTCACAACCCTGAGATGAAGAGTCACATGCTCTTCTGACTGAGCCAGCCAGGCACCCCAGGAGATTTTGTTTTTATACAGCAACATCCTGAAGGAATTAACAAAACTTTTAGGAAGAAAGAATGCTGGGAGAAAAGATCATTATTTTTATAGTTTTGTTTACTATTGATAACTCATATATCAAATTTAACAAATAATAACAAAAAACAAAAACTAAAGAGGCATCAGCCAGGAGTCAGACCATTCACATGCCAATCCTGGCTGGGTTACTAACTTCATGCTCTAAGAAAGGTGTTTAACATTTCTGGGCCTGTTACTTCAGCTGTCCAATATTTATTTATGACTAGCCTTGTTTGAAAATGGATTCAAAGTGGCTTATTGGCAGGCTGGGTTGCTCAGCGGTTTAGCACCGCCTTCGGCCCAGGGCGTGATCCTGGAGACCCAGAATAGAGTCCCATGTCGGGCTCCCAGCATGGAGCCTGCTTCTCCCTCTACCTGTGTCTCTGCCTCTCTCTCTCTCTCTCTCTCTCTCTCTCTCTCTGTGCCTCTCAGGAATAAATAAATAAAATATTTTTTTTAAAAGTGGCTTATTATCCAAAAGGATCAAATATGTGAAAGTACTTTGGAAAGTATCAAGGATCATTAGAATGTAAGTGTAAATACTTTTTATGCCACCAAATAATTCACCTAAGCCATTTATTGATTGTCCACTACAAGTCACAGTAGTGCATTGTGTCTTACAATTTACAAAAGTGTTTTTATATACATTGATTCATTTGCTCCTCACCTGTCATGAGCTTGTAAATTATACAGGCATTATACCACAGCAGTTAAAAGTGTTGGTTTCTGGTGCTAGACTGCCTGGGTTTAAAAAGCTGCTCTTGGGGCAGCCTGGGTGGCTTAGCGGTTTAGCGCTGCCTTCAGCCCAGGGCCTGATCCTGGAGACCTGGGATCAAGTCCCACCTCAGGCTCCATGCATGGAGCCTGCTTCTCCCTCTGCCTGTGTCTCTGCCTCTCTCTCTTTCTGTGTCCCTCATGAAAAAATAAATAAAATCTTTTTTTAAAAATGCTGCTCTTCCTCTCTTTATTGTGTGACTTGCAGCAAGTTACCTAACGTATCTGAGGATTTCTGAACCCCATTG
The DNA here is from genome assembly GCF_003254725.2 of Canis lupus dingo. Classification (NCBI taxonomy): domain Eukaryota; kingdom Metazoa; phylum Chordata; class Mammalia; order Carnivora; family Canidae; genus Canis; species Canis lupus. Next base: position 77,747,025 of record NC_064247.1, read on the forward strand.
TACCCATCTATAAAGTGAAGTCAATAATAGTAGTGACATTGGCATCTTAAAGCTGGTGTCATTATCAAATGAGCCAATACACTTAAAGTACTAAGAACAGTGGCAGGCATATAGTAAGGCCTCAATAAATATGAGCTTTCTCTAGGATAAATATTATCTAAATTTTAGCATAGTTCTCAGGGAACTTGGCAGGGCCACTCTCACTGTTCGGTGTGCATGCTGCTTCTGTAAAAGCTAACTGAAAAACACTGAATGCCATTTTCACTTTTCACTTTTTTTTTTTTTTTTTTGGTAGAAGTGAAAATCTTCAGATCTCCTTTGGTTATCGAAAACAGGTACTAACATAGGTCATTCATAAAAGTGAAGTGGTCTAATGTGAACTTTTGAAAAGTGAGTGGTAACTGTATATCTCATAGCCTATAATCATTTAATAAATGTACTGCCCGAGACTTTTCACTATACCACATTGTCCTAGGTGCACAGAATCTGTAATAGACTTTTCAAAAGAGACTGTCATACCTCTCTTAACCTCACTAAGGAAAACTAGATTTTAAAAAATCCTCAAACACAAAAATATCATGATATTATCATTCGGCAGATAAATCCTAGTCCTAAAAGAAGCAGAAAAATGAGGTCATTGGGCACCAAAACAGTGAAAGAGGTCTTTTTTAAAGACATCTGTGGTACCAGAAGGGGACCTTCTTTTTTGGGCTTAGATGTAGTGGGGTTCTCAAATGACTCAGTATCAGCAGCTGAAACCATACGATTTTACAGCACATAGGGAAAGCTCTCCCTGCAGAAATGTGGTGAGCATCTTTCATGAGGAACTTTTTCTGCTTCTCCACGTGCCAGAGACCTCAGCCGAGAAAGGAGAGCGAAGGAGATACAACCCTGTAGGAAATACAGTGACAGTGACGTGAGTCAAAGAGGCAGCTCCACTCCTTTGAGTCACCCGAATCTATAAATAAACCTGAAAGTCAGAGAGAAATTAGTCCCTCTGTTGTTTATGTAATGTTTTCACAAAAAAGCATTTTTACAATTCTTTTAAGCATGGTTCCCTACTCACAATTTATCCCGCCTTGAGAAAAAGGTTTAGGAATTAATCTTTCAGTTGTGACAAAAGAGGTAGAAATAATGTAAAAATTGAAACTCTAATAGCCAACTCCATATGGTCTTTGACCTCCTACCAAGACCATTAGGAAATGTAGTATATACATACTCCTTCAAAGTAAAGACCAAAGCCCACAGGATACAAGGTTCACCCAAGCTCCTTCTTTGCTTTAGACATTTCTTAAAAGAGGCAGTCCAGAGGACCATTCAAGAAGTTTCATGTCACAATATTTTCTTTTTCGTGGAGTACTTATATTTGGTGTAAATGATTCTGTATTATGTTGGCACTTTTGGAGTGAAACTCTCACCAGATATGTGAGATTGCAACCAATTCAAACCCCAACTTGAGGAAATAGTGCCATTCTCTAGTTTAGGAAAGACAAAACCGTGGCCACCAGAGAGGGACGCACCGTCCAGAAACACAGCAGGGCTCTGACTCATTTCCTATTCAAGTAATTTTAGTTTCTTAATATGGGCACCATGATTTGCCTAGAAAATTCTGTGGCAAATTGGTTTTGTTGTTCTTTAAGTGCGTAGCCCCATATTTACTCCTCTAAAATCAGGCAGATCTACAGTTGGCTTTAAAATTAGCCTGGGAAGGGGCACCTGGGTGGTTTAGCTGGTTGAGCATCTGACTTTTTTTTTTTCATAAGTGTCTGACTCTTGATCTCAGCTCTTCTTTTTTTCAAAAAACATTTTATTTATAAGATTTTTATTTATTTATTCATGAGAGACACACGGAGGGAGAGAGAGGCAGAGGGAGAAGCAGGCTCCATGCTGGGAGCCTGATGTGGGACTCAATCCTGGGTCTCCAGGATCACGCTCTGGGTAGAAGGCAGGCGCTAAACTGCTGAGCCACCCAGGGATCCCTCAGCTCAGGTCTTGATATCATGTTCATGGGTTTGATCCTGTGGTCATGGATTCGAGCCCTTGGGTTGGGCTCCACACTGGGCATGGAGCCTACTTTAAATAAAATAAAATAAAATAATAAAATAAAGCAAAACAAAACAAAATAAGCCTGTGAAATCCAAGAAGTGTTGAGACATACACAGTAATTGACGCAGCAATGTCCTGGTACCCAGTTGAGGAAACACCCCAAAATCCTCAACCAAACTGCTTATATATTCCAGAGGATGATCTAGGAGTGATCATCCAAAGAGGTGCCAGAGTGAGGCGCTATACCCCATAGGCAAGGCAGCCAGCTTGCTGTGCAAGTGGGTCCCTGGCCTTGGATTTGGAAAATCCTTCCTCAGACTCCATAGTCCTTGAATGAACGTGCTTTTTATGAGGAGGAGAAAATCCTACAATGAAACATTCAAGATCAAACTGATTTTTTTAAAGAGAGAAGTTGGTTTACAAGTATCACTTTGTCACCTATAAAAGGGGCAATGCAAACTCTCCTAGACACATAAAATAGGATATTGAAATAAAGATTTTGCATAACCAATAACTGCACTTAAAAATTAATTTGGGGGCACCTGGGTAGCTCAGTTGGTTGAGTGTCTGATTTGGTTTCAGCTCAGATCACGATCTCATGGGTCATGGGATTGAGCCCCATGTCCAGGTCCATGCTCAGAAGGAAATCTGTTTCTCCCTTTTCTTCTGCCCCTGCTCCCTGTTCATGCTCTCCCCCTCTCTCTCAAATGAATAAATAAATCTTTAATAAGCTGCCCCCTGCTCATGCTCTCTCCCTCTCTCTCTCAAATGAATAAATAAATCTTTAATAAAATAAAATAAAAATTAATTTAGGGGCACCTGGGTCAGCCAGCTGACCAGGTCATGATCTCAGTGTCTCAGGATGGAGCCCTGCAGTGGGCTCCAAGCTCAGCGGGAAAGCTGCTTGTCCCTCTCCCCTTCCCACTCCTTCACCCCTCCCCCATCTCACTCATGCTCTCTTTCTCTCAAAAAAATAAATAAAATCTTTTTAAAAATTAATTTGGCATTTTGCTGAGAACCTAAAACTGCTCTACAACATAAAGGCTATTAAAAAGAAAAATAAAGGGTAGCCCCGGTGGCGCAGCAGTTTAGTGCCGCCTGCAGCCCAGGGCGTGATCCTGGAGGCCTGGGATCGAGTCCCACGTCAGGCTCTCTTCTCTGTATGGTGCCTGCTTCTCCCTCTGCCTGTCTCTGCCTCCCTCTCTGTGTCTCTATGAATAAATAAATAAAATCTTAAAAAAAAAAAATAAGGACGCCTGGGTAGCTCAGTGGTTCAATATCTGCCTCAGGTCATGATCTTGGGTCCTGGGATCAAGTCTCACATTGGGCTCCCTTTGAGGAGCCTACTTCCCCCTCTGCTATGTCTCTGCCTCTCTCTCTGTGTGTCTCTCATGAATAAATAAAATCTTAAAAAAGAAAGAGAAAGAAAGAAAGGAAGAAAGAAAGAAAGAAAGAAAGAAAGAAAGAAAGAAAGAAAGAAAGAAAGAAAGAAAGAAGAAAGAAAGAAGAAAGAAAGAAAAACAAGGGTGCCTGTGGTTCAGTTGGTTAAGCATCAAACTTTTGATCTCAGCTCGGGAGTGAGCTGGAGCCCTGCATTGGGCATACAGCCTGCTAAAAACAAAAGCAGCTGTACAAGAAACAAAATAATTAATCTGACCATCTAGTTTTCTCAGCCTCTCCTTTATCCAATCTCATAGAGTCACTAATATTTAGCCCACTAGAACTTAGCAAATAGAAACTGAAAAGGAAACTAATATCTATTGAGTACATACTAAGTGCTAAAGAGCTTTACATACATTATTTCTTTTCATTCTCATTATTGTCTCCATTTTACAGGTAAGAAAAAAGAGGCTCACAGCTAGTAAGTGGCAGAGCCCAGACATACCAGATTCAAGGATTTCCTAACAACACCTCTCATTCACTCTGTGCTTACTCATTCTTTCTTTAAAATATTCATTTTTGTTTATTTATTTTTTGTAAAGATTTCATTTATTTGTTCATGAGAGACACAGAGAGAGGCAGAGACACAGGCAGAGGAAGATGCAGGCTCCATGCAAGGAGCCTAATGTGGGACTCGAACCCATGAATCCAGGATCATGCCCTGGGCCAAAGGCAGGCATCCAACTGCTGAGCCACTCAGGCATCCCTAAAATACTCATTTTAAAAAATATTTTATTTATTTATTTATTTATTTATTTATTTATTTATTTATTTATTTATTCTAGAGGTGGGTAGAGGAGCAGAGTGAGAGGGACAAGTAGACTCAGTGTTGGGCTCTGTACTCAATCGCACGACCCTGAGATCATGACCTGGGCCAAAACCAAGAGCCGGACGCTTAACCAACTGGGCCACCCAGGCACCCCCAAAATACTCATTTTTAAAAAGATACATATTTCTCTAGTTTCCTTGCTCTCTTATTCACATCCAACAGGAGGTACCATTTACCAAAAATCTTACAGTTAATAAGTGGGTAGGGTTTAAATACACACCATTCTGCCTCCCTGAGAAAAGTGATACTTATGAAAGAAATAAGGACCCAGGAGAAAACAATTTATTGACTATAATTAATAAAAATTTTTAGGTCAGGAATCTTCATCTAATATTTAAAAAATGTTTAAAGACTTTATTTATTTGAAAGAGAGAGTGAGGGAGAGAGTATGAGGTGGGGGAGGGGGAGGGGCAGAGGGAAAGGGAGAAGCAGGCTCTCTGCTGAGCAGGGAGGCCCATGTTGGGCTGGATCCTAGGACCCTGGGATCATGACCTGAACTGAAGGCAGATGTTTAACCAACTGAGTCAACCAGGCGCCCCTAAGATTTATAAATTTTAAAAGACAGGAATAATTTTATGTGTATGTACAAACAGACACACACACACATTATTACGGACAGAGAACCATAGACTTTAAGAGATGGGAGGGATTGTAAATGAGAAAACTTCAGACCCACACATGTGTAGCCATATTAAAATTTGTGCTGAATAGCTCTGATTCCCAATTAATTGCCCAATCCAAGACCAAGGAATTATGTGGTTTTCTTCAGCATTTCAAGTCTCCGGTTAAAATCTTCAAAATTGACTTCCTCAGAACCATAAGGGTCAATGGATAGGCTCACTTAAGGGTTTATATTGGGCAAATCAGGTAGCATAAAGTTATCAAAACCAATCTTGGATCTTGATTCTGGCTTTGGAAAAGTTGGGGGGTTGAGTCTTGGACCTGTTCATTTCATTTTGTTTTTAAAGATTTTATTTCTTTATTCATGAGAGACACAGAGAAAGAGAGAGGCAGAGACACAGGCAGAGGGAGAAGCAGGTTTCCTGCAAGGAGCCCGATGCAGGACTCGATCCCGAATTCCGGGATCATGCCTTGAGCCAAAGGAAGACGCTCAACTGCTGAGCCACCCAGGCGTCCCTGGACCTGTTCATTTCAATACATATAATTAAAAGTCACAATAATACAGTCTTCCAGAAAGAAATCCCAGCCTCAAAGACAGTAGGCTATTATGACTTTTGAGAGTGCAGCATATAATCTGGCTGGCGAACGACATAACTCTTCTATCATGCAAATGGTGGTAGTGGTAAAATCTTTTTGGCCCTTACTTCAAGGACAATCTGGACTCTTTAAAAAGGCACACTTTTTCAAACTATGTGCCGTTATGATCCAGTGTGGTAGTGGTTTTAAAACTTCTTTGTGCTAAAGATCTCTCTGAGATCCACATCCAGTTTGAAAACTGTTAGCTATTATAAAGGAACCCACTGTACTTCTAGTGAATCAGTAATAACCTTCTCTCACCTATGGAGGAACAGTCTTTTCCTCCATAGTTTCAAGTGAGTTTCAAATGGGGCTTACACTTACAACTCTGAGATCAAGACCTGAGCTGGGACCAAGGGTCAAACCCTTAACTCTCTGAGCCACCCAGGCACCCTGAAGAATTGTCTTATAACAACTGGAAAACTTCAACAAATACTAAGCAATTCCAGTTTCTACGAGAATTCCCCATACTTTCTAGGAACCAGTGAAGGAAGCAAATCGTTCTTCTTTTTTTTTTTTTTAATTTTTTTATTTATTTATGATAGTCACACAGAGAGAGAGAGAAGCAGAGACATAGGCAGAGGGAGAAGCAGGCTCCATGCACCAGGAGCCCGACGTGGGATTCGATCCTGGGTCTCCAGGATCACGCCCCGGGCCAAAGGCAGGCGCTAAACCGCTGCGCCACCCAGGGATCCCTAAATCGTTCTTCTTATAGGAGTTACTCTGAAAGAAAAAAAGATCACTGGGATATGGTTGGAGTTCCAAACATATTTTTTCATAGTAAGTTTTCAATAAATATTTCATAAAAATAACTTTATCACAGTCAAGCTTCATTCTTCTGAAGGTGATTTTTTCTTTTTATGCCTTCTGGAAATTAGCTTTAGGAGTGGCTATGAGTTTTGCTTCTTATGTCACCTGTGGTCTCCTACAAGAATTGGGAAATCTTTTATCTTTAAGCTTGGAGATGCTACTTGTGAAAGATGATTCAGTTTAATAAAGTCACTAGGCTTTTTCTCCATCAAATAAATGGCAAGGAGAAAAGGACAAGCCAGGAAGAAGAAAGTGTTAGGATGAAAAGATGAAAAAATATATCAACCAAATAAAATGTGTAGATCTTTTTGGATCTTGATTTCAACAAAATAACTGTAAAAAATGCATTTTTGAGACAATCAGCAAAATATAATGTGGATCAAGTATTATATAATACTAAGGAACTATTTTTCATTGTATTGGGCATCATAATGGCATTGTTTTATATTATAAAAACAAAAGGTATGTGTTAGAAATATACACTGAAGTATTTACAGGTGAAATTATATGTCTGAAATTTGCTTTAAATTCCTTCTTCTCGGGATCCCTGGGTGGCGCAGCGGTTTGGCGCTTGCCTTTGGCCCAGGGCGTGATCCTGGAGACCCGGGATCGAATCCCACATCGGGCTCCCGGTGCATGGAGCCTGCTTCTCCCTCTGCCTGTGTCTCTGCGCCTCTCTCTCTCTCTGTGACTATCATAAATAAATAAAAATTTAAAAAAAATTAAATTCCTTCTTCTCTACCAAAACAAGTGTCAGGAAGAGAGAAAGAGAAAAGAAATAAAAGAAGCAGAATGTTGACAACTGTTAAAACTGACGGGTATATGGAAGTTCATTGTATTATTCTAATTTTCTATATTTTTAAATTTTCCATAATTAAGTTTTCTTTCTCATTTTTAAAGTTTTTTTTAAAGATTTTATTTATTTATTCATGAGAGACACAGAGAGAGAGAAGGAGATGCAGAGACATAGGCAGAGAGAGAAGCAGGCTCCGTGCAGGGAGCCCTATGTGGAACTCAATCCCAGGACTCCAGGACCATACCCTGGGCCAAAGACAGATGCTCAACCGCTGAGCCACCCAGGAGTCCCATTTTTTGTTTTAATTCCAGTTAATTTTATACAGTGTTATATTAGTTTCAGGTATACAATGTAGTGATTCAACACTTCCATACATCACCCAGGGCTCATCACAAGTGCACTCCTTAATCCTCATCACTTATTTCACCCATCCCCCTTATCTTCCCTCTGATAACCAACAGTTTGTTCTCTATTGTTAAAAGTCTGTTTCTTGGGACATCTGTGTGGCTCAGCAGTTGAGCATCTGCCTTCAGCTCAAGGCGTGATCCTGGAGTCCCAGGATAGAGTCCCACATCGGGCTCCCTACATGGAGCCTGCTTCTCCCTCTGCCTATGTCTCTGCCTCTTTCTCTGTGTCTCTCATGAATAAATAAATAAAATATTTTTTAAAAGTCCATTTCTTGGGGTGCCTGGGAGGCTCAGTCAGTTGAGCATCTATCTACCTTCAGCTTAGGCTGTAATCGCTGAGACCTGGGATCAAACCCCTGCGTGGAGCTGTCTGCTTTGTGGGGAGTCTGATCCTCCCTCTGCCTCTCCTCCTGCTTGTGCCCTCACTCTCTCTCAAATAAATAAATAAATAAATAAATAAATACATCTCTTTAAAAAAAGGAGTGTTTTTTGGTTTGTCTCTCTCTTCTTTTTTCCTTCTGCTAATTTTTTTTCATAAATTCCACATATGAGTGAAGTCACATGGTATTTGTCTTTCTCTGAATGACTTATAGCAGCATTATTTACAACACCAAGATATAGAAGCAGCCCCAGTGTCCATCAACTGATGAATGGATAAAGAAGATTTTATATATATATATATATAAACACACACACACACTGGAATATTATTCAGTCATAAAAGGAATGAAATCTTGCCATTTGCAGTGACATGGATGGAGCTAGAGATTATCACTCTTTTTTATTTTAAATCAGAGGACTTGCATTCCAAGACTGGAAGCTGAGCAATACACAACGTGTGGTTCAAATAATTTCAACAAGGAAAATCAGGGTTAAATTATGTTGAAATATAAAATCTTTTTTTAAAAGATTTTAATTTATTTGAGGGAGAGAATGAACACTGGGGAGGGGCAGAGGGAGAGAAGAGAAACAGATGCCCCCCTGAACAGGTAGCCCAATGTGGGGCTTGATCCCAGGACCCTGGAATCATGACCTGAGCTGAACGCAGATGCTTAACCAACTGAGCCACCCAGGCACCCCTAAAATAGAAAATCTTAAAAAAAAGAGTTTCATGGCCCAGAAATGCCTACCAAGGTAAAAAGAATAAAACAATTTCTCTTTACTTCATAGAGAAGGAATAGAGAATAAAGAAAATTAATGTCTATGGCTCTTTAACTTTTATTTATTTGACTTCTCCAGATTTATGTATACAAACTATTGAGATTTTTATATTATTTTCAACAAGAGAGTAAAGTGTTTTCACTACAAATAAATTAATATTGAAACATAAGTCTAAGTCACTGTATGTTAAAGGCTTTCAGATTTGTCCAGCTCATAAAAATGTTCCTTGCTGTCCATATTGCGGTATTGTCAGGAGGTTGATAAAAGACTATAGGCCCATTTCTCATGAGTTCAGCATAAAAACACATCAAATGTCAGTTAAATGACTGTAAATATGCCCCCCAGGTTTACAAAACTTCACAGAGATTACTGTACTGTTCAAAAAGCTCACAGAAATATACACTACCACTACCTGTAGTATCATTCCAGATTCAGTTTCTCTTTCTGTACTGACCTTTCTTTCAGTAGGAAGGCATGAGAAACAAGGTGCTAGGGATCTCATAGGAAAGGGCCCCGGTACAGAGACTGGTGATGCCCGAAGTGGATCAAACCAGTTCCACCTGTTCTCCAAGAGCACCTTTCTTGATATCCTCAGTAAATTCAATACTGACCAGGTCTGTTGGTGCTTCAGCCTGAGGCAAGAGGGTAAGAATCATATTACATTCTCATTTTATCACACATTTGCTTATTGCATACCCACTACATGCAAAAATTCTTTTTTTTGAAGGGTATAACACATGTCTGTTAGTTAATTAATTAATTAATTTTTAAAGTTTTTTGTTTATTCATTTGAGAGAGAGAGAGCGAGTACATGAGAGAGCACAGACTAGGGGGAGGAGCAGACTCCCCAACGAGCAGGGAGCCCCCTGGAGGTAGAGCTCAATCCCAGGACCCTGAGATCATGCCCTGTGTCAAAGGGAGACACCCAACCAACCTAGCCACCCAGGCGCTCCCATGAGCAAAGAGACGTGATTCCTGCCTTCATGAAGCTTAGACTCCAGTGTAAGTCAATGACAGTTAAAGCAACCTTCAAGCTTCTGGCCCACAAGCTTCTTTTTTTCTTTTTAAGATTTTATTTATTCATGAGAGACACAGAGAGAGGCAGAGACACAGGCAGAGGGAGAAGCAGGCTCCACGCAGGGAGCCCGACGTGGGACCTGATTCCCAGACTCCGGGATCATGCCCTGAGCCGAAGGCAGACACTCAACCGCTGAGCACCCAGGTGTCCCCCACAAGCTTCTTCTTTCTCTCTCTTCCAATAACTATATTTTGAGTGCCTATGAGATCAGACCCTGTGGTACATCAATGATTAAGAGCTACACATAAATATGTATAGATAGGTCTACGAGAGAGTTTATCAAACTTTAGCGGTGGTAAACTCCGGATTTATTAATTTGCTTGACAGAATCTATTGGCCACTTACTGTAAAGTCAGTACAGTGCTAAGGATGCTACAGTGAACAAAACAGACAAGAGTTTCTGTCCACATACAACTGATATCCCCGTGGAAGAAACAGATAATAAACAAGATCACTAAGTGAACTGTACAGTACGTCAGAGATAAAAGCAATAGAGAAAAAACATAAAGCAGAGAAGAGGGAAGAGGTGACATTTCAGAGAAGGTAGCTAGGAAGTGACTTCCAGAGAAGAGAACATGTAAGTACAGACCTGAAGGAAGTGAGGGAGAGATGGGGCCGATTAGCCAGAGAACACAGAGTACTGAAAGTACAAAGGTCCTGAGGTGGGAACCAGCATGCGTGTTTGAAGAAGCACAAGGAGGCCGGTGTGGCTGAGGCAGAGTAAATAAGAGGGAGAGTAGAAAGAAAGAGGTCAGTGAGAAGAGGTGAGAGTGCATGTGGGCAGCCTCCTTGATGAGAACAAAGTTGCTGCCTGTCATTCTAAGTGAAATAAAAAGCCAATTGACAGTGGCACCTGGGTGACTCAGTCAGTTAAGCATCTGACTTCAGCTCAGGGCAGCATCTCAGGGTCCTGGGATTGAGCCCCACCCCAAATCTGGCTCAGCCAAGAGTCTGCTTCTCCTTCTCCCTCTGCCTCTCCCTCCCAACTCATGCTCTCATTCTTAAATAAAATAATTAAAATAAATAAATAAATAATAAATATCTTAAAGCCAAAGGAAAGGCTTTAAATGCATAAGAGTGACATGATCTGACTTAGGTACTAACCAGGTCTCTACTATATTGAACCTCAGTTAATAGGAAGAGGAGCAGAGGCAGGAAAACCAGTTAAGAGGCTATTGCAGTCATCCAGGCAAGAGATTATTGTAGATTAGATAGATGTGCTGTGAGTGGAAGTGGTGAGAAGTAGTAGGATTCTGGATAGATTTAGAAGGTAGACTGGTTACTTTACAGATTTGCTGAAGATTGGTCAGTGGCTATGGGTAGGGAGAAGGGGTAGAGTCAAGGAAAATATAAAGATTTTGCCCTAGCATGAAATTGCCATGAACTATAGAGTAGGTCCTTGAAGGGGTGAGAGAACCTTTGGACATGTTAAGTTTGAGATGTCTCTGAAACATCCAGGTAAAGATGTCAAGAAGGTGAGTGGCTATCTTAGCTTGGAGTTCATATCAAGCTAGAGGTCTTAGCTAGTAATATACATGTGGAAGCCCTCACCCTAAAGATGGGATTGTAAACCATGAGGTAGGATGAAATCACCTAAAGAAGAGAGAAGAAAGAGAACAAGTCTAGAGATTGACCTCTTGGGTACATCTCTCATGGCATTTCATGTGGCTTTTACTTCTTCAAAGTCCCTTTCTGTGTTGTCTAAAGTTTTATAAAGTGTCCTCTTTCAAACAAACCATAGAACTCTTTGGAAGCGAGAGAGCAAAAAGAGAGAAAGTAAAAGAGTCCCGATCAGATAACCACCAAGGAGCAAAGCATCAGAAAAGTGTGCCCCTTAACCATAATCCAACATGGTACATGCCACTTCAGCAGTTCGAAGGTATTAGGGGCATATCTTTCTTGCCCCGAAACACTCCATGACCACCTTTTGGAAGTTTAAATCATTCTCAGTGATGACGATGAAAGCAAAACTTTATTACATTGGCTACGTGCCACGTATTGCATTTAACTTCCTTATTCATATAAACTCATTTATTTTTTTCATATTAGCTCACTTAATCATCTCAATAAACTTATGAGTCTTGGTAATAATTATTAACTATTATTATCCCCTTTATTAAAGTTCAGAGGACTGAGTCTTTGAAGGGGTAATTCACTTGCCTAAGGTCTCACGGTTAACAAATGGTGAATCTATGATCTGAATATGGGCCATCTCACTACTGAACCCATACTCTCAACCAACACCAAAAGAGAAAGTGCCTTACACCCTAGGATCTTGCAGCTTTTATTCCAAGAGCTCTTTATTAAAATGCAAATTATCCCTGGGATAAAATTGAGGTCTTAAGAACTAAAAATGTTTATACACTTCTTCGTGTATGTGTGTGTTTTTTTTACACACTTCTAAATACATAACACTTCAGATATCTTCATCTTTGTTTTCTACGTTGTTGTTACCAGCTTAGAAGGGTCATGTGACAGCAGAAGTCAAGCTCTGTTAGGAAAAGTATGTAGGTGAAGAAAAGGTGCAAATGTCACCTGCTTTACAATCCTGCCAGAGCTACTCTGGAAGCCACATTCCTAAGCAGAGAAAAAAATATCTTGGTGCACAAAAAATTCTCAGCTTTAAAGTCAAGTCTTCCTTCTTGAAAGTACTCACCATAGTGGTTGCCTCGGGTTTATATGGCACATTATAGTTCTTAGGAATTTCTATCAGGTATTTTTCTACTAGCACCTGGGGTAGAGTGTTCACATTTAACTTATACAGTAGCTGGGGCACTAGGGTGGCTCAGTTGTTGAGTGTCTGCCTTTGGCTCAGGACATGATCCTGGGGTCCTGGGATCGAGTCCCACATCATGCTCCCTGTGGGGAGCCTGCTTCTCCCTCTGCCTGTGTCTCTGCCTCTTTCTGTGTGTCTCTCATGAATAAATAAATAAAACCTTTAAAAAATTTTTACACATTAGCTGCAAGATAAAGAACATAACAGATTTGGTCACACACATCTCTACAAACTCTGAAGCAAAAAGAGTTTAGTTTATATATAAGTCAGCCCTATCCTGGGAAGAAAGAACCTCAAGCCAAGTAAAATAAGGGGAAGAAAATAAGCATAAGAAAAAATATTTTGAATTGAGAAGTCTAATTTTGTAAGTATTTGAATTAAGTCAGAGGTGGTATTCAACATACTTAACCACCAGTACAGTAAGGCACCATCCAACCAGAATTGATACCTTGAAGGCTGAGAATGTCCACAAGCATGAAACAACACTGTAGCTAGATATCTGTGTCTCAGCTGAACGTCAGTCCTGAATTCTATGCGTGTGGTCACGATGTAAAATGTTCCAAAGTTGAAGCTTCCAAGTATATTAACTTCCTTCATATTAACAGGCCAGTTACATTTGGGAAAATGGATGCTTTCTTCATAAAGAAACCATCTCAGCTTGCTTGAGACTAGCTTTTTGATAAGTATCTGAGTCCCCTAGTCCAAAATCTTTATCCAAGTTGCTCTACCTCCAATGCGAAACTTATTTCTAAATATCTTTCAGTCTGCCAAAATTATGTGCCATAAGTTTGTTCATATTTGCTTTTCCTGGACTTACTGGCTTAGAAAAATATATGTCTCTGGAATGGTACTACCTGAGAACTGATGGTTCCAATCTAATTTGTTCAACACAGTTGGCCATATTCTTGGCTATACTTTACACACACCTGCTTAGATACTGGAGCAGACCATCACCAAGAAAGAAAGAAAGGTGAAATTCATGAAGTTATGTATGGCAAATGTGCTGGAGATGAAGAGCCACCAAAAGAGCAAAAATCACTTTCATCTTACCTCACTGGAAGTACATTCTTTTAGCATCAAAACAACAGCAATAGCAACAAAACAAGTGCTTTGCTTTGCTTTTAAATATCTGATAAATGTGATAAACTTAAAAACTCTAATTCTAAACACCTCATAAATTATGATTTCTGTCTCTACACAAAAGAAATCCAGTTTCAGATTTTGTTTTTGTTTTTAGGTAAGGTTTATTTATTTTTTTCTACCATTGCCATTAAAAGAAAAATATTTTTTCACTTAAAGTTGAAGAGAAGGGCAGCTCAGGTGGCTCGGCAGTTTAGTGCTGCCTTTGGCCTGGGGCCTGATCCTGGAGACCTGGGATCAAGTCCCATGTCAGGCTCCCTGCATGGAGCCTGCTTCTCCCTCTGCCTGTGTCTCTGCCTCTCTCTCTCTCTCCCTCTCTCTCTCTCTCTCTCTCTCTCTGTCATGAATAAATGGATAAAGTCTTTTTTAAAAATTACGTTAAACAGAAGAAAATACCTTTATGGTTGTCCTTTAAGAGAAGGAGGGCACCTGGGTAGCTCAGTGGTTGAATGTTGGTCTTTGGCTCAGATCGTGATCCTGGGGTTCTGGGATCGAATCCCACATCAGGCTCCCTGCAGGAAGCCCTGCTTCTCCCTCTGCCTGTGTCTCTGCCTCTCTCTCTCTCTCTCTCTCTCTCTCTCTTTGTCTCTCATGAACAAATAAATAAAATCCTTAAAAAAAAGAGAGAGAGAGAAGAAAGGATTCCTCTAACTAATCCCACAATTCCAAACAAATAGCACTAGGGATACCCTTACCTATAGTCGTGCCACAGGCAGTGAAAACTTATTAGACTTACTATTTTCAACTCAGGTACCTCTGAATGGATGTGAGGAGCTGCTCAGATTAGTGTAGATATAGATCGGCCAGACCAGAATCCAGTTTCCTAAGAAAAACACAAAGTTAAGCGACACAGGGTTTTATGCTTCTCTTTCGCCCCAACCCCTGCTTCAAAGGTAGCGCATCCGGGCACTTGGGTGGCTCAGTGGGTTAAATGCCTTCAACTCAGGTCATGATCCTGGGGTCCTGGGATCCAGCCCCTTGTGGAGCTCCCTGTTCAGCGGGGAAGCTGCTTCTCCCTCTCCCTCTGCCTCTTCCCCCTACTCCTGCTCTCTCTCTCTCTCTCTCAAATTAATGAGTAAAATCTTTCATACAAATAAATATTTTAAAGATCTTATTTATTTATTCATGAGAGACACAGAGAGGGAGAGGCAGAGACACAGGCAGAGGGAGAAGCAGGCTCCCTACAGGGAGCCCAATGTGGGACTGGATCCTGGCACCCCAGGATCACGCCCTGAGCTGAAGGCAGATGCTCACTGAGCCACCCAGGCATCCCAAATAAATAAACAAAATCTTTAAAAAATAGTCTATGGACAATGTTCAAAATATAATGCCAAATAATGTTTAACTGATATTAGAATATGTACATATAAATATATATAACTATATGTGCGCCAATGTATGTGTTTATACACACATAGAAAAATACAGAAATACATATATAAACTGAAAGAAATATACCAAAATTCTTGGTTCCAGATTTGGTGATTTATGGATTCTTTTTTGTCTCTTTTCTACAAGTTTAGGGGGGGAAAAAACAACCATATGGTTCTAAAAATGGCTCTTTAGACTGAAACAGTCTACTTCTTCCTATAAAAATTAGAGGCAATGTCCTTTGGCACGGTCCCAACAAATTAAAGCCCACCTTCTCCCTCACTAGAGGGCAGGGATGCCTTCTCACCCCTATTAGCCTGAGAAATGGTGCAAGTTCCATAGGTCTTACTTTGGCCTGGATCAAGCTAAACCGAGCCAGCAGCAGGTCACAGGACAGCTCTAGGATCTCCATGTCCTCCACGAGGTAGTCTTCTCAGATAATGTGCTCCACTCAGATCCGAGCTTGTTCATCTTTCCCAGCTGCTAGATGGTCAACAATCTCTTTTCTTGTTTTCTGGGACTGCTCAGCTGCAGCACAAAGCACATTTATAGAAAAATGCATGTACGAAGCGGAGTTCGTTGAATAAAAAAGGCAGGTTATGTGATAAGGTAAAACTGTTTTTACAAAAACAATACAAAATGTAAACCATATGTGCATATATTTTTTAAAAAAGTATTATATAATAGGTCAGTGGTTCTTAAAGTGTCATCCCCAGATCAGCAACACCAGCATCACCTCGGAACCTGTTAGAAATGCATATTCTTGGGGCCCACCTCAGAAATTCTGAATGAGAAAATCTGGAAGTGAGCCCAGTGATCTGTGTTTGAATAAGCCCTCCAATTCTAACACCTATTGAAGCCTAAGAACTATTGCTTTAAGGGGATGCTTTGTTTTATCCTTTCAGCTTATCCTGCTTTTCTAAAATGTTCTGTAGTGAACATTTATTATTTTTATAGCAAAAGAGTTATTTAAAGATTTTTAAATTTTATTTATTTATTTATTTATTTATTTATTTATTTATTTATTGGAGAGAGAGCACGAGTAGGGATGGGGCAAAGGGACAACCAGACTCCCCACTGAGTGTACTACTAAGTGCAGAGCCCTAAATGGGGCTCAATGCCAGAACCCTAAGATCCTGACCTTAGCTGAAGTCAGATCCTTAAGTGACTGAGCCACTCACATATCCACATAATAAAAAGATTATTTTAAAAAGAAGAACGGGGATCCCTGGATGGCTCAGCGGTTTAGCACCTGCCTTTGTCCCAGGCCATGATCCTGAAGTCCCAGGATCAAGTCCCACATCGGGCTCCCTGCGTGGAGCCTGCTTCTCCCTCTGCCTGTGTCTCTGCCTCTCTCTCTCTGTGTCTCTCATGAATAAATTAAATTTAAAAAAATAAAAAAGAAGAACGCATGAAGTCCTTTGCATTTAAAAAACTGTCCCCAGGGATGTCTGGCTGGTTCAGTTGGTGGATCATGCAACTCTTGATCTCAGGGTTGTGAGTTCGAGCCGCACGTTGGGTGGTAGAGATTACTTAAAAATAAAATTTTAAAAAAATAAAATAAAAAATAAAAAACTGTTTTCATATATACAGTTCCATTTGATCCCTGTAATACTGTGTGTGGTGCATTTGTTATTTGCATTTTATAGCTGAGAAAATTGAGGTACTGAGAGGTTAAATGGCTTGCTCGTGGTCATGCAGTTAGGAGTAACTGAATTAGAACAAAGCCAAATCTTTAGGATGCAAGTTCTTATGCTTTTTCACCATATTATGCCAATAAAATGAACACATAGAGTCATGCTGGGGAGGTAACAAATGTAACCTGTCCCAGGCCAATCCACTGAGATAAGTCTTAGCACCTTGTGTTATGTACCTGATGACTGAGCCTCGGGAAACAGGTGTTCCACAAGTCAGGAGAACTTGAGCCTCCAATATGTAACCTGTCTATTCACCAAGTTATGATCACTTTCTTTTTTTATTTTTTTTTATGATCACTTTCTAATCATGAACAGAGTTACTCTGTCATTGCAAGCAAATCTTGACATGGGACTACTTTTGAATCTGAAATAAACACAAAACTCAGTTCTCAAAAGGTTGCTTAACAACTCCAAAGTAGGAAAATGTTCTCTGCTCTAGACATCATAGGGAAAAGAAATTATAGTAGAAGTGGGCTTGTTTCAGATTAATACTGGACTGTTGTTACATAGCTACAAATATTAGCAAACATTTATGTTGTGCCCGGGTTATAGTTTATGTTACAACTAAAAGGACGCATGGGCATGCAGTTTAAAGTTCACAAGTTGTTTTTTTTTTTTTTTTTTTGCCACTAAAGTTCACAAGTTCTTAAAAAAAAAAATCACAAGTTCTATCTACACCATCAATGCCATCATCATTGTTCATGGTAACAATGATGGGTACCAATGGGTTTGCCTAAATTTTATTTGCCTAAGGTTTCTTCTTTAAGCCCCTATTTTCTAAAGAATGCCCAAAAATCAGTTTTGGAAGTTTAAGTAACAGCTGCCTCTCTATCAAGAGATTATAGTAATTCAATAGTAAATACTGCTATTTATGGAGCACTCAGAAAACTGCATGCACATGCAGTATTTATTTTACCCTCCTCATAATCAGAGATCATCGATTTTTCAGTTTATTAAAGGTTAACAGCTCATGTAACCCATTGAAATGAGGAAAAAGCAAGAGGCAACAGAAAATAAGCTGTATTTAAAGAAAAGACATTTGTCAGTTACTACCCCCACTCATGGGTGTAATACTACTTGAGCTGTCACCTGATAGAAGAAATAGCTTCTCTTTTTGGGGGGGGGGGTTGAAAAAAGGTAAGGAAGTCCTTGAGAAAAATTTGCCCAGCAGCTCAAACTTAATAGCTCCTGCACATTTGAAAAAGCTTGACTAGATAAAGTTCTCTGCTTTGGTGAAGAACAGTCCAGTAATCTGGACATTGTTTTGCATTTTAAATCTTTGGAAACTTCTTTTTAAATTAAACTTTTTATTTTGAGATAATTGTAGATTCAAGTGCAGTTTGTAAGAGGTAAATCAGAAAGATCCATAGTACCCCTTGCTTAGTTTTTGGCAAGGGTCATATCTTGCAAAACCAAAATACTGATATTGATACAATCAAGACACAGAACAATCTTTGCAAACTTTCAAGTGATTTGATCACCATAATCATCATTTCCACAAGTCAGGCACATTCCTTTGAATTCCAAAATTGCTAAGTAATGTCTTAGGAGATCTATGGGGTGAGGGAGGGTAGTGCTCAGTGATGAGAGGCAGCTTGCTGTGCTGTCTGGAGTATTTACTCACTTTTTCTTTTTTCCAGGAGCTTTAGGCGATTGACAACAAGTTGCAGGTTGACCCGAAGGCAATCAGCTTTGAAGGCAGAGGTGAACATGATGATTTCACCACAAGGCACAGCAGCTCTCCACTAACCTTGCTGAGCCAGTTTGACAGAGAATGAGTTATCAATGTCATGGGGGCATTAGTTTTTCCATATCTACTTTACTCATTTACGAGGCCCCTGTAAGGAATTCCTGGCTGCTCAGCAGTGGCCTAAATGAACTTCCTTCTCTGTGGCCCAGTTCCCCAGATAGGACTCTTACAATTCAGAGTTAGGTTTCCTTCGGTTTATTCCAATCATCAGTCTTCTGACTGCAACTTTTCAGAGTTCTACAGGAAGTTTCTGATAAAAATGAGAGCTTTTGGCAAGTGTCTGAGGAAGTAGACAACAGATCAAGATTCCTCCCCCCAAAGGATATATTAGTCACTTATGGAGAAATTCCAAGACCTCCCTGCAAATAAAATATTAATGAATTTGAAAGGGAGATCCCCATTGGAATCTGTAGTGGGCACATAACATTAAAAGCGTGTGGAAATAAGGACAGAGAATTGCTCAGAGAAGCAGGTAAAGCAGAAGCTTGAAAACTGCACATTTCTATGTTTGGACATCTAGAAAAGCTTTTGAAAAATAATCTAGGGGCACCTGGGTGGCTCAGCTGGTTAAGTATCTGCCTTCTGCTAGGTCAAGATCTCAGAGTCCTGGGATGGAGCCCTGAATCTGCTCCTTGCTCAGCTGGGAACCCTCTCCCTCTGCTCCCCCTGCTTGTGCTCTCTCGCTCTCTTTCTGTCAAAATAAGTAAATAAGGTCTTTAAAAAAAAGGAATCTAATGGTAGGCACCAACACATTTCTTGGGAAAGATAAATCTGCAAATTATTTCTAGAATTTCAACATATACTTGAGATTAATTGTTATTTCTGCCATTGGCATTCAAAGATAAAGTTCTTTCCTAAAATGACACTTTTACATGCTGAGTGATAAAAGTAAAAAGACATGACAGTTTGAAGAAAAAAAAAAAAGAACACACCTATTCCTCTTGTTATGACACACATGGTTTCCCAAAATGCTAGAACTTCTCTTTGGTCTGATTCCTTAACTTCAAAAAAGAGTTGGGATAGTTGTCTGAACATCCCGCTGTCTGTACCAGAGGTCTAGAAAAATCACAAATGAGGAATTAGGCAACACAGAGAACTAATTTGAAACTCATGCCTGCTTTAGGAGAAGAACCAGCTCAGCCCGGTTTTGTGGTCATTGGTTTTCTTTCAACAGAGTAGCTCAAACTCTCCCATCACACAAATTCAATCTACACACATCAAAGGAATTCAGTGGGAACCCAAGGAAAGAGAAGAGGTAGACAAGACAGATTGAAGTATAACACTGTAGTTCCCAAATGTCTCAAATGCCTTTAAAAGTATCCTTCCCTGGGGGAGGGAAAAAAATTTTTAATGAAAAAAATCTCCTTTCAGTTCTATAGCTCTTAAAACTGTGTGGAAATTAAACTTGGTGAAAAAAAAAATGAAGGACCTTCAACTGAGAGAGATTGAAAACAGGTAACAAATAGGCAAAACCACAGAAGAGTAGAAATGAGGAAATGGGACCAAAAAAGAAAATTAGCAAGGAGAGTCTCCCAGTTTGAGTATCCTTGTAAAATGTCATTCAATAACTATATATTAGGCCAGTTTACAGTGAATAAGGCCCTGGGCTTAACTTACCATAAATAACTTACATAGGGAGTTACCCAGATTCCAGAGATTAGTACAGAGTTTTGGAGAAATGAGGTAACTTTTAGTTATTTTAGTCTTAAATCTAAAAACTATGTTAGTTTACTCATCACTAATATTCCTGTCAAATTGTCACCTTGGAGCTTCCTACCATCAATATGTAGGACCAAACAAATGAAGATTGCTTGGAATAAAGAGTTCTAGAAGAGAATACAGCAGAGATACGACCCATTCTTTTGGGACTGCCCCACCAAACGAGGAAATCACCTGTGCCTCGCCAATCAGAACATCCTGTTTGTGTGTGTGTGTGTGTGTGTGTGTGTGTGTGTTTGTTTGTTTGTTTTTTTAATCAGAAACGCCTTTGCACTATGTAATCATGTTAACGGCTGGTAGCCAAAAAATTCTTTTTGGTTGCATCTACCTGAGTCTGCTCTTTCAATTTTGTCTGAAACCCCAGCTGTCTGAGAGCATATCTTAAACCTGGAGGAAATGGCTTTCCTTGAATACACCTGGATGATTCAAGGGTCTCTATCTTGGCAGATTTTTAAAATATTTGAATTTGTTGATATGGAAAAAACTGGCAAAG
This sequence comes from Canis lupus dingo, assembly GCF_003254725.2. Classification (NCBI taxonomy): domain Eukaryota; kingdom Metazoa; phylum Chordata; class Mammalia; order Carnivora; family Canidae; genus Canis; species Canis lupus. The sequence continues at coordinate 77,767,795 of NC_064247.1, forward strand.
ACAGCAGTATGTATTGTCATTTTTTAAAGATTTTATTTATTTATTTGAGAGAGAGAGAGCAAGGTGGGAGGAGCAGAAGGAAAGGGAGAAGCAAACTCCCCATTAAGTAGGGAGCCCCATCCCAGAATCCTGAAATCATGACCTGAGCTGAAGGCAGCTGCTTAACTGAGTCAACTAGGTGCCCTGCATATATCATTTTGATGTTCAAAAAAGAGTATAGACTTGTTTTTCTATCTTGGTAGTTTTTGTTTTATCTTGGTAGTTTTAATGCCAATTTAGAGAGCTAAGCAATGACTTAGAAGCCAGAATGCCAGTTAGTGCTAAAACGGAATCACTGAGTGACCACAGGACTTCCTTCTTAGCCAAATTGAGAGAGAAGATGACTGTCATGAATCATACTAACATCCTCGAAGCATAGCCCTCTGCTGATTTAGCTGGCTGCAGATCAGTACCTTTATTGTTTCACCCACTGGTGCAAGGTGTGTGTGTGGGGGCATTCAATGGTTTTGATGATCCTTTGTGTGTATCGAAGTGAGAAAATACCAAAATTGAGGTCAACTGATTCCCTAGAAGGAATCTTAAAGACCATATACTTTGTTTTTTAACTTACTCATCTTAATATTTCTAAGATAATATCCCATAAGAAATCTAAACAATACGTCCTTTTTGTTATCTTTTTGGTCACCACCCAATGCTGCTTTCTTCTCCAGAGATAACCAATTTTTTTTCTTTTTAGAAGGAAGGGCAAAGTCTTCCTTTTTTTTTTTTTTTTAAGATTTTATTTATTTATTCATGAGAGACAGAGAGAGAAGCAGAGACACAGGCAGAGGGAGAAGCAGGCCCCACGCAGGAAGCCGAACGTGTGACTCGATCCAGGGTCTCCAGGATCACACCCTGGGCTGACGGCAGCGCTAAACCGCTGCGGCCACCCGGGCTGCCCCGAGATGACCAATGTCAACTAGTTGTTACATAGCCTTCCATTCCTTTTCTGGTACAGGTACATAATATGTCTTTATATGTGTTACATATGTATTTTTGCATTAAATACATGATATCACACTGTACACACTTAATTATATTTTCACTTAAAATGTTTAGAGAGAGCTCTTTTATCTACATCTTACTCCCACCGTCTCATCTAATTTAAGCTCCTCATTTTGCATACGTGGAAACCTAAGTCTAGAGTAGGAAAACGATTTTCCTAAGGTCAGACAACTACGGGCTAGGGACCAGAGCCCAGCTAATTATTTTCAAAATCAAACAACAAAAAAAAAATCAGTTGTTATTTAGTGAACAAAGTCTGCAAAAACTGAAAGGGGAAAAACCCACTCGGATTCAATCTCTCTAACAGTTAAACTTAATTTTCTCTCTTGTCTGGATGCAGAACTCTTTTACATCGGTGTAACCAAAGCACGAATTCGACTGGGGTTCGCTTTCCCACTTGCTGTTAATCCGATGTCCATGCCATTATGGAGTTAACTAGACCATTGGCAGTGAGTGGTGACCTAAGACTTGACCGAGTTAGCCAAGCCCTCTCTCCACTAACCAAACGGCTTCCACTGTACTGAACCCCTTTCTCTCAACCCTCAAGTTCCCATCACTTGCTTCACCTTCTCCTGGATCCTGGATCCGGTCCATTCTCATCCCCCTCAAAGCCATTTGTCAACGCAAAGCGCTCCCTCATCTCCACCCTGGGTCTCCAGGGGCATCTTCTTACTCCCCTGGACAGGGGTCGCCGGGGGGGCTCCCCGAGGTTCCCAACAGCAGGCTTCACCCGTCAGGCCTCGGAAGCCCAGGAAGGGGGGGTCGCCGTCGGCCACGCCCCGGGGCCCTGTTTGGGAACCCCCAGAATTTACTGGAGTGGAGAGACTGCGGGGGTCACGGTGGGGTCAGGGCGAGAGGGCGAGGCCCGCCTTCTCACGTGACCCTGTTTCCCCCCCTGGGAGGAGTTCGTTTTCCCACCAGAGGGGGCGCTGGGGCCGAGGGGCAAGGGGCTAGGGGCCGCCTCGCTGCCTTCCTGCGTGTTCCTGGGCGTCGCTCTTGGCCTGGGCGGTGACGCTATCTGCCCGCGCCGGGGGCGGGACGCACGTGACGCCATCTCCGGGCGCCCGGCTAGGGGGGCGCTGGGTGTGGGGCGGCTCCGGGGCCGGGGATGGCGGCGGCCGCGGTGGCGGCGGCTCCGGGACGAGCGGGAGGAGCCCAAGGAGCGCCGTGAGATGGGCCGGTGAGTGTCGCGGGAGTGGGGGCTGCCGGGCGGCCTCTCTGAGGCCGAGCGGGCCTGGCTCGGAGCTTAGGAGGAAGTGGCCCCCTGGAGCCATGGCCCCGCCGGACCGGGGCCCGAGAACCGCGGACCCGGAGAGCGAAGGAGGCCGCGCCTGGAGCCCCGCGCGCTTTTCTCCGGCCCGGCCCGGAAGGCGGCCCCAGGCCCCGGCGCCCCCGCGGCCGTGTCCCCGCGGGCCGGGGTGTCCGAGGCTTCGGGGCGAGAAGGGGCCCCCAAACAAGGAAGCATCCCCTGCGGGGCCTTGCCGCTGCTCCTCGGCTTCAGGGATCGCGCCCCCCCGCACCCCTAAGCGTTAAATTCCCAGTTTGGGGCCCTTCCCTCGTCGAAGCAAGGATTGCAGGATCACGGGAAGCCATCACCCGTACGTAGTCTCTCCCGAGCTCCACTCTCTGGCGGGCGCACCTCTCGCCCTCACCGAATTTCGGGTTCCGTCTCTTGCTTGTGGGCTCTGACTGGCAGCATTGGCAGCTCTCCGGAACAGACCCCCGGCCCCGTTAGCTCGGTGGGGTCCCAGGCTACGTCTCTCCCCACCCACAAGTGCTCTTTGAGCCCCCACCCCTGAGGAAGAGGTTTCAGATTCCGAAATTGTTTGGCGTTGTTGGAACCTGATTGCACAGGCTTGGCTCTTTGTTGTCATTCGCTCAGACCTTTTGAGCGAATCTTTTATTTATTTTATTAGGTCGTGTTTGGAGAACCCAGAGGCAGGTTTTGCTTAAGGTTTTAGTTGGCAGGAAGCAAATGTAATTCAGAGATTGGAGATGTGACCCCAATTTCTGTTGCGAATGAGGGAGAAAGCTAATTGCCTCTCAGTTAACCGGGGCTGCTACCGAAGAAGGGATGCAAGAGTCGTGCCCACTGTGTAATTTGTTTACAAAACTGAGGATTTTTCCTTCCCCTCGTTTTCCTATCTCATCACCTTTTCTTGTACATACACCTTGCCAATCTTAAGAGATAAATGTTGCTTCGGTCTGGTTAAAGGCTTGCCATTCTGTAGGACTTGGATAGGGCAGTGGATAGTTTCTCAGTGCTGGTCAATACTGCTTTATCTGGCGTCCGAGATTAACGCTTTTCTCTGGTCCTTGATGTTACCGGCATGTGTAGATTCAGATATTGATAGTTTAGCGTGAGTTTTGTTTCCTCATTGTTAATAAGCTACATTAGGACCCAGGCAGTGTTTTCATTTTCTGTCACACCTGATTCAGCACTTGGTACGAAGTTGTCACTCAGAAATTTTTACATACACATACAAGATTCGTTTTTGTTTTTTTTTTTTTTTACTCTGAAAATCTGTTAATAAGGCTTCCCCTTGAATGACTCCCCCTTGACCTCTTTTTCTGCCCCAGAAACATAAATAATTGTTCTTTTTCCTCTAGTGCCACTTTTCTCATTTAAATAACCTCCACATCTGTGTTTTCATCAGCCCTGAATAATAGTGAAATCCATGGAGTTGATTTTTCCAGCTTGCCATTGTTCACATGGGAATAATGTTGAATCTTCCATTTTTAGTTGTGCATTTACCTGGAAATTGGGATTGGAAGTCAATTTAACCTTTGGGGAATAAAGTACAGGGAGAGAGTGAAGAATGTGATGTTAAGGAAAACAATGAAATTTGACATACATTGAACATTTTTTTCAGGGATGTCTTTCTATATATTTAAAGCTATTTCCTCTATTCAAATGTCTAGACACTCTGCATAAATGTGCTGTTACCTCTGGAGCAGAGGATGAGGCAGGGACTTATGGACTTTAATGTTTTTGTAGCTTTAGAATTACCTTTCTTGATGACCCTGGGGAAAAGGAGAGGCTAGGCTCCTGCTTACTTTATTCCTGTTTCTGTCTTCTAGGCTCCCAAGGCAGCGGGGAGGACACTGCTTCTTACTACAGCTGCTCAGAGGCACCACTGGAAGCTCAGGTAAAAAAGGGAAATTTGGATACCTTGTTGCAGAAAAATACATCTGGGATTCAACAATGGAAAAACAGAACAGAGTGTAATATCCAGATCCAAAGATCTGGAGCCTTGTTTGGAAGAAATAGGTGACAAAGTTCATATGCATTGAAATGTACAGACTGAAAGAATATTTTATGACAGTGGATAAAAGCATGTATGAAAGGTAACAATAAGAGAAAGGGGAGAGAGAACTTTCTTATGGATCATAGAGACCTAGACATGTTTGAAGGAATAGAACCAGAATTTAGGAAGTGTTGCCTAGAGTAGACCTAGGGCAGTGGAAAAGGAGCCATTGGCAAAAGAAAACACACAGGAAAAAAGAAAGAGAATGGATGAAGAAAGTACATTGAAGATAGTCAACGAGAAGAAAAGCAATCTTTCTAAACTGGGGGGGGGGGGGGGGGGGGGGAGTCTTTGTGTGTGGCCAGAGAGTTTTGTTGCTCTTTAGGGAGGAGGAGAAACAACTACATTATAGAACACAGAAGTGCAATCACTTTCCTCGTGGGGGAAATGTAGTATTTCCTGGGGCAGAGAAGATGCTATTTTTCACTGGCATCCCGGTCTTTGAGGTAGTAGTGATATGAGGCAAAGGAGGATGAGAGTTTAACTAGGCCTGGGATGGGGGGATGGGAAAGGTGAGATCATAACCCGAATTGGGCTGGGGAAAGGAAGCGGGGATGAGGTCATATGTTGGAAAGAAGATAGCACGGTAGTCTTTGGTGACAAAAGGAGAAGCTTAGGAAAAAGAACTGGCAGCAACAACCATGTGGCAAATTTTCTCTTAGGGGAGAAGGCTGGGAAGAGTCAGGATCCCTATCAGAGGCACAGCTAATCATGAAACTGTTGGTCTTGCTGGGATTGCAGAGCCCACAGGTTGTTGACGCATCAATGAATGTTTGTTCTTGGAGCTCTATGCAGTTTCCCTGACTGTTTTCATGTCCTGGATTGGATGAATGAGGGGAGGGTGGCATCCATGTTTGCTCCTTTCTCATGCTTTTTTCCCCATTGATCCCCTTTGTTCCATCTTCCTCCATGGGCACAGTTTCTGCTATTTCCTTTGCCTTGGTTCGCCCCTAGGTTACTTTTCTTTGCTTCTGATTTGTTCCCTAGCAGATGTGGGCGCCCCAGCCAGCAGCAGAGAGGGGTGCAGGGGAGCCACAGAGAAGCCCCTTCTGATGCCCCAAGGAGCAAGCCGACCCCTTCCAGGCTCCAGGAACACCACAGAGCAATATGAAACCTGTTCATGAGAGGAGTCAGGAATGCCTTCCACCAAAGAAACGAGACCTCCCCGTGACCAGCGAGGATATGGGGAGAACTACCAGCTGCTCAACTAACCACACACCCTCCAGTGATGCCTCTGAATGGTCCCGAGGGGTTGTGGTGGCCGGGCAGAGCCAGGCAGGAGCCAGAGTCAGCCTGGGGGGTGATGGAGCTGAGGCCATCACGGGTCTGACGGTGGACCAGTATGGCATGCTGTATAAGGTGGCTGTGCCACCTGCTACCTTCTCCCCAACTGGCCTCCCATCTGTGGTGAACATGAGCCCCTTGCCCCCCACATTTAATGTAGCGTCTTCACTGATTCAACATCCAGGAATCCACTATCCCCCAATCCACTATGCTCAACTCCCGTCCACCTCTCTGCAGTTTATTGGGTCTCCTTACAGCCTTCCCTATGCTGTACCACCCAATTTCCTACCAAGTCCCCTCCTTTCTCCTTCTGCCAACCTCGCCACCTCTCACCTTCCACACTTTGTGCCATATGCCTCGCTCCTGGCAGAAGGAGCCACTCCTCCCCCCCAGGCTTCATCCCCAGCCCACTCATTCAACAAAGCTCCTGCCACTTCCCCACCTGGGCAGTTGCCACATCACTCAAGTACTCAGCCACTGGACCTTGCTCCAGGCCGGATGCCCATTTATTATCAGATGTCCAGGCTACCTGCTGGGTACACTTTGCATGAAACCCCTCCAGCAGGTGCCAGCCCAATTCTTACCCCTCAGGAGGGCCAGTCTGCTCTGGAAGCAGCCGCTGCCAACGGACAGAGACAGCGAGAACGAAATTTAGTAAGACGGGAAAGTGAAGCCCTCGACTCCCCCAACAGCAAGAGTGAAGGCCAGGGACTGGTGCCAGTGGTAGAATGTGTGGTGGATGGACAGTTGTTTTCAGGTTCTCAGACTGCACGGGTAGAGGTGGCAGTGCCAGCACACCGAGGGACCCCAGACACCGACCTCGAGGTCCAGCGGGTGGTTGGCGCTTTAGCTTCTCAGGACTATCGTGTGGTGACAGCTCAGAGGAAGGATGAGCCCAGCCCCCTCAACCTGTCGCATCATACCCCTGACCATCAGTGTGAGGGGCGAGGGTCAGCTAGGAACCCAGCAGAGATGGCCGAGAAAAATCAGGCCCGAGGGTTCTACCCTCAGTCCCATCAGGAACCGGTGAAACATAGACCTTTACCCAAAGCAATGGTTGTAGCCAATGGCAACCTGGTGCCCACTGGAACTGACCCAGGTCTGCTGCCCATGGGCTCGGAGATCCTGGTGGCATCAAGTTTGGACATGCAGGCCAGAGCCACCTTCCCAGATAAGGAGCCAACGCCACCCCCCATTACCTCCTCCCACTTGCCCTCCCATTTCATGAAAGGCGCCATCATCCAGCTGGCTACAGGGGAGCTGAAGCGGGTGGAGGATCTCCAGACCCAGGACTTTGTGCGCAGTGCCGAAGTGAGCGGGGGGCTGAAGATTGACTCTAGCACGGTCGTGGACATTCAGGAGAGCCAGTGGCCTGGATTTGTCATGCTGCATTTTGTGGTTGGTGAGCAGCAGAGCAAAGTGAGCATCGAGGTGCCCCCCGAGCACCCCTTCTTTGTGTATGGCCAGGGCTGGTCCTCCTGCAGCCCTGGGCGGACTGCACAGCTCTTCTCTTTGCCCTGCCATCGGCTGCAGGTGGGAGATGTCTGCATCTCTATCAGTTTACAGAGCTTGAACAGTAACTCAGTTTCTCAGGCTAGCTGCGCTCCCCCAGGCCAGCTGGGTCCCCCCCGAGAAAGGCCTGAGAGGACAGTGTTGGGACCCAGAGAGCAATGTGACAGTGAGGGGAAGAGCCAGCCGTCAGGTGAGGGCTCCCAAATGGTAGAGCCCTCGCAGCCGGAGCCTGGTGCTCAGGCCTGCTGGCCAGCCCCAAGCTTCCAAAGATACAGCATGCAAGGGGAGGAGGCGCGAGCTGCACTGCTCCGTCCCTCTTTCATTCCGCAGGAGGTAAAGCTGTCCATCGAAGGGCGTTCCAATGCAGGAAAATGAACCTCTCTCCCAGACCAGGACTGGGGCTTTACCCCGGAGCTGGGCCTCACCGTGCGCAGGCAGAGGATTTGCACATGCCGAGCAGGGAAGGCGCTCTTGGCAGTGAGATTGGGGGGGAGGCGGAGGCGTGAAGGCAGCCTCCCGAGGCAGGGTCTGTTGCTCGTTACCGCACAGCACCCTTTCAGGACAGCCCCAGAGGGTGCTGTGGTGGGGAGCAGCAGGCCTGAGCCAAGGGAGGATGGGGGTGCACACAGGATAAGAAACATTCCAAATATCAGGGCCTCCCTGTTCTTTCCTCCCCATCCCTAGCTCCTGCAAGGGGAAAGTCAGGCTTTGGGGGCAGGTGGCAGAGGGAGGGAGCAAAGAAAGAGCCAAAAATGATGATCCACAGCTTATAGTAGCAGTTCAACTGTCTGAAGTTTTTTTCCTTTCTTTTTTGTGGTGGGAGGGCAGGAAGCCCCATGATCGGGATTAAGAGGGTTCCCACCCAGAACTCTTCTTTTGAGAGCTGTGCACTTTAAAGGGTGATTTTGTTACAGACGTCTGTGGGTTTGTGAGGGAGAAGCACTCATCTGCAGGACTCTGCTTGATCTGTGCTTCAGCCCTTTCCCATCTCCCCACTGTTCCTCCCACAAGGCTTCTAGCACCAGGAGAAAGAGAAGCCCCTCCAGGGTTCAGAGTGAAGTCCTGCTTTGGCGGGGACCCAGGCAGGGGACTTTGGGAGAAAGACCTGATGGCCAGGTAACTGGGCTCTAGGCAGGGCTTCTGGAAAGGTAGCTGACCTAGCAAAGGTCCTTGTACCCAGCATGCCAGACCTACTTCGAAATCGTAACAAATTTCTAGTTCATAATGGTGAGTTTTGAAAGAACCAGTGGACCTTTGTCCCCAGTCCCCTACTCTCCTCCTCTGTCTATGTTGTGCCTAAGTGCCTGCGCTGCCCCCACCCTTCTGCTGCCCTGTCCTCTGCATGGTGTCTTGACCTGGGCCTACTTTGTAGCTGCACTGCCTTTCCTTTCCCCTTCTGCAAAATTGTTTTTGTCCACTCTGACCAAGACCTCTAGTTTTTAGCGTGTAGGGGTCTCTCTGATTTCCTCTTCAGTTATAGTCCCTGTTTTTAAAAACTCATAAAGAATCATGTCCCCTCCTCTCTGCAGCTGAACAGCTTGGTAGTGAAACAAGAAGGGAACTGTGCCCTGGGTCAGGGCAAATAGACCTGGCTGGGCAGTGCCCATCCTGGTGTTTTTACACAGCCCCTCCTATCTCACTCCACTTCCCATCAGCATTCAGGCTTCTCCAAGCCATCCCCTCCCACAGCCAGCTTGAAGGTTCTGGGATAGTCTCGATAAGTTTCCGGTACCTGAAATCTTCTACATCGTATTTTGTGGTGGAGTGTTCTTCTGCAAAGAGCATTCTCAATCTTAGTTGCATTTGCCCCCTTGTGTGTTAAGTCCATGCTCTCCACAACTTTTAGCATTGGCTTGGACTGTGGGTTTCCACTGGGTATTGAGAATTAGGCTCCCCCACCAGCTTTCAGGTGGGTGGGTGGGTTTTTTGTTTGTTTTTCAGGGGTCTTCAGACTCTTGAAGCAACTCAGGGTATTGTCCACCCAGCTCTCTGATGAGGCTTCTCCCAGCGTATGATCCTGGCATTTCCTTTAGAAATGTACTTGGACTGGCTGAGGCCTTGCCCGTCATCAGGAGTCCCAAACCTCTGAGGTCTGATCTTTGCTCTGTCGAGGACTTCAGGCAAGTCTTGTGACCTCTCGCTCTTTCACTTCCTCCCCAGCTGCCAAATGGGGATAAATAATCTTACCTACCTCCTAGGGGGAGGGGGAGTTCTGAGAATGGAGTCATTCTTAGTGTTCAGGTGCTAAAGGTTGTTCTCCTGGGGGAACAAAGTGACTGAGACTGGCTTGTATGCTACAAGCCCAACACGCCACTGTTTCATTCCTAGAGAGCAGTCAGGTTTTAGAGGCCCATACAAAGGAAGCTGTTGACCTGACTGTGAGGACTTCAGTCTCTGGGTCACCTCAGAACCAAACGCCAACTCTGGTGAACACTCAACCTTGTATGCTTTTGGGATCCTCACCTTTCCCTTCTCTGACCCCCATTTACTCTGAATGCTGCTTTCTCTGGCTTGTCTCCTATAGAGGGGGGCCTGTGGGGCTAAGTCTTAGGGGAATCTTCTCAGATGACAGCCCTGGGAGAAGGCCTCATCTCTGGCTATTCTGTGATCGACTCATTCCTAGGGATTATTGTTTGCACGGGTTTCTCAGAAACCTCCTTCCTCATTGGGAGGCTCACCAACTGAATACAGTGGCATGCACACAGTAGACACTCAAGAAGTGTCCATCAAGGACACCAATTGAGCTTCCTCCTGGTGGGAGCAAACCTATGTCCAACCAGATACAGTAGTTTAAACTGAGTGACCCTCCACTTCCCAGCCTGGTAATGTCCACTTAACCCTGGAAAGAGAACATCTTGTGCATATTGGCAAGTTGTGCCCTGACCTTTCTGCTGCTGTTCCTCTTTTGTCTCTTGCCGGTGAAGAACATCAGCAGCTCTTCTCATGTATGTGTATGGAATATATTAATACTCGGTTCTACTAAGCTGCAGAGGTGTCTTGGAAAGTATGGGCTCCCAGGAATAGAAGCTCTGTGCTCTAAATCTTGGTCAGAGCTGTGTCATTCCACTTGCTTTTTCCCTCTGGTTCAGTCTTCTCATCGAGGCATGAGAAATAAAAGGAGCCTGTGGTGGTCTGTTCTTCCTTAAAGGAATTTCCTAAGTTGACAAGAAACTGAAGAGTGGTTTTGAGATAGCATTATAGTGGGAAGCTGTCAGCTTTTTGAGAAAGGGGCAATTGAAGAAGGCCAGAGCCGTTCCCTTGGTGGTTTGAAATTCCCAGAGTTCAGGAATAGAAAGGAGGACTCCTAACTCTGGCACTAAACAGGAATGGCTATACCAGTTTGGGAGTAGAGTGACCAAGTGAAGGATGAGTAATACATCCAAGTCTTGGATCATCGTTCCTATCAAGATTAGTGTACATGGGTGTGTGTGTGTGTGTGTGTGTGTGCGCGTGCATGGTTTGTAGTGGCATGGGGGAAGGGAATTCAGAGCTGAATACTTGTGCCCAGGGGGAGGGGCCCTAGCAGATCTGGCTGACCCTTCCACAGTCTTGGTCCCAGTTGGTCATAACACCAAGGGCTTTGCTCTGTGCTGCTTTGCCACTGCTGCTGTCTGCTCACTGTCCTGCTGCCTGCTACCCTTTAGAGCTCCCTGTCCTTCCATGTCTGAGCATATAGAGGAAATCCAGGCATCCTGTGCATTCTTACCTGTGCAAGTGTTACTTTATAGCAAAGTCTATTGAATAGGGATAGTATGAAATGCTGCTGGTGGGCTGGCGAATCCAAAGGGATGTGGCTTCAGTGCTTGTCAGGAGCCTTTGGCTCCCAATATCTGTCTTGAGGGAGAAGCAAGCAGGTCTTATTAGTGGGCATTTTCTATGTATTAACTGCTTTCCTTTGTGGTATCTTGTATCCTGTTTTTAAAAATAAATGATGGGGAACCAGGTTAGGGCCTTTGTCAGCATCCTAGGGAGGTTCATCTGGCTCCAGTTCTGTGGATTCTGGGGTGAAGAGGGTTCGGAGTGTGACCGAAAGAGCCCCTCAGTGGGGTTTAGGGTTTTTTTTCGGTGGACATCGTAGGAGATAAACAGGGTGGTGGGATGATTTAAACCTAGAACATGCAGACATATTGGAGAATTGAATGATCACACTGGAGATGAAGGGTGGACATGGGCTGACTGGGAAATGGCCTGGGTCTTTTGGAGTAAAGATACCTGATTAACTGAATTGGCCATGGAGATAAGGTTACAGTCTGAAGAGCAAAGTCAGTTGGGTAGAGGCCAAGTTTTAGGGAGACTTCCTGGCCTCTTAGGGCTAAGTTTACTAAACCACACTGAAGCTACAGTACTTTCCAGATGGGAAAAAGTGTACACTACAGTTGAAGAGCTGGACTGTGCAAGATTGGATGTTGACCAGGAACCTATTAGCCCTCTGCTGGGAAGCCTTCGCCGTCCAGCTTCCCTGGGCTAGGGAAGGCCTCCCACATTATGCAATAATAAAATAAGCATCTGGGTCTTTGCAGCTATCAGTTGCTCTTTCAACTCTAGGGTTCATCTTTGGGCCAGAAACCTGATCTGGGCCTAGGATGACACTGGCCCTGGAGATGCTAGAGTCGACTGCACTCTCTCCTTACCTGCAGACTATGCACAGTGCCTGGGGTGGAAGGAGGAGAGGTGGTGCGGTTTGCCCTGCTGAGCCTCCCCAGCAGGAACAGTAGTAATAAATGCACTTTTCACACTAAGGTTTCTTTATTAGTTCTCCTGTTAAGCCTAGATCCTCCCCCGGTAGATTGCAAACTTAAAGTCTGTGTGATCCCAAAGCCATTCTACTGCAAATGCCCAGCAGTGAAGATGGCCTCAAATTGGGTTCCTGTCTGCAGTGTATGGCAGCAGCCCATGTGCCTTTACCTATTGTCAAACTTACAAGCATTTATTTCTGTCTTTATGACTGTCACGGGGACCGAGGTTCTTCAGAGAGTGAGCAAGCTGGTGACACAGTGGTTTTACACCCACTCCCTGGACAGGGAGTTTGCACATAGTTGTGAGCTGTGAGTGGTTAGTGCATTGGTGGTATTGCTGAAGGCAGGGTTCACCCCTATTTGCTTGACACTCACACTCAAGAGAATATAGATTGTGCTGGGAAGAGACTGACTGTACTCGTGGCAAACTTGAAGTATTAAAATAAGGCTGTCCCCCTACATCCTTCCTAGTCACACACAGGATCCCTGTAGCCAAAACAGTATATGTTCCAGCTGCAGAGAGCAGATTGCTCTCAGCTTGCACAGCACCTTAGGGGAGGGAAGAATATATGGATAGGGAATGGGGTGGAGAAAGGAAACGGGAATGTTGTCATCAGGTGGCTTTAGGGTCCTGAGGAGTAAAGAAGGACGGCACTGGGGAGGTCTGGATGGATCTGATTTGTGTAGGAGTTCCCTGTAGATAAATTACTGATCCCCCAACTACTACCCCCAGTATGTAATGGCTGAATTAATATGTAATCAACTGCATTGTATCTAAAGCCTTAGAACTAGTCAGGTGCTCCCCCCACCCAGTACCATTTCTTACCCTCTAATCCTACCTGATCTTTAACAAAGCATTAATAATTCTAAGGATAATCTCTATTTTGTTGTGCTTTTTTGTAACTGTTTTAAATAAATCAATTTGTACTGTATATTTGTACTTTTGTGAGATCCTTTTTGCTGTTTTACCATTTTAAGTCTCTGTACTTGGCTACACACAGATTGTATTTTTATTGTTAATGCTCTTCTTATGGATACCTGCATTTAACTTGTGGACTATGTAAACACAATATATATCAATATCTATATATCTATATATCTATCTATATAAACTACTAGCTTTTCCTTTTGGTGTTTGCGCCTTCTTCTTATCCCAGCCTTAGGTGGTGGCTGTTGGGTGGGGGATAGAAACCCTTCATGGGAGAGCTTGTAATGGCAAATAGTGCCCATCTTTATGTGGTGGGCTCTGGGCAGATTTGCACGTTCTGTTGGTGTGTATATGTGCTGCCGAAGTGAGCATGTGCACGTTCTGTTGGTGTGTATTTCAGTGACCCAGAAGTCTACCTATAGGCTTAGATATTAGCACAATCAATCACAAGGACCTGTAGAGGTCCTCACTGCTGGCCTTTTCTCCAGTTCTTTTTTTTCCCCTCAGGAATGCTGCCAGAAATTGCTGAAATACATCAGCTGCAATCATAGCTACTGCTTCTAAACTAGAAAGCCTGCCAGGAGGAAGAGGCAAAACACTCAGATACAGGACTGTGACTCAGATACATTTATTGAGCACTTACCAGGTGCCACAAACTATCCTAAGTTACATATATTAATAATTATCAATATGTTAATTATATACTTTGTATATAATAGTCATTTGTTGCTGATACTATTAGATCCATTTTGTGTTTGTTTGGGGAAACCAAGACAGGTTAAGTAACTTGCCCAAAGTTAGTTTTTCAATGGCAGTACAGCATTTTAAATCCAGGCATTGGGGTTCTGAGTGTATTAACTCCTAGTTTGTTGTGAAAATTAAATGAGATAATCTATGTAACATGCCCAGAAAAATCTTTGACACATAGGTAGTGCTCAACCATTTTGAAACATCCCAAGTAGGACTTCAGTATGGAGCTCTGTGAGACAGGCATTTGACTTAATTTTAAGTACTCTCTTTCAAATGTCCAGTACTTTGGAATAAGCTTATTAAAATTTTTGTGTTCCCATAAGAGAAATATTTCAGCCTGCCTGGTAGGAATTAACCCTAGCTTGGTGGTGGGAAGGGGGTCAGTTAACACTACCAAATAGCCTTAAACTGATGGAGGTCAGAGAGGAGTCCAAGTTTCCTTGTTATGATATTGGAAGAGGTCTACATTCCTGGCATAGTTATTTTTCTGGCTACAACTTAACTAGGGCACTTCCTTCTGGACCTCAAGATCTATAATTATCTAAACTGTACACAACCTTTGGTGCAGGCTAAGGAAAGTTCTGTACTTGTTCTGTACCATCACAGACACTTTTTAGAAATGACCTCAGCTCTTGTCTCCTCCTTGGTTTGGCAGACATACAAACTGGTCATTTTGCTCTGGCTTTGACCACTGTCAACTTGGGCTCTCATCTCACTTTAATTCTGGATTTTTCTCAATGGGTTTTATCCTACTTTGGCTCTGGGGAAAAAAATTAAAAAATGGATCATCTCTTCTCTCAAACAAGAGTTCCTTGGTGCTATAGACCTTAATATTAGAGCTATTTCTATGAACATATTCCTGAATGAACGTGACTTCTGTCTAGGATAAAATTTTTAAAGTTTGACAAACTGAAATCTGCCAGGAAAAGTAGCCAGGAACTAGCTTAAATACCATATCTCTTTAGAAAATGCCAGTTAGGAGGGAAGGCTAGATGTCTACTTCTGCATTTGGAAAAAGCTAGGTTTAAATGGCCTTTGGGATCAGAGACGATCTTCGTTAGGGTTGTGGGAATGGACCCTCACAAAGTCAGCATTGGTTCCTTAATGTCATACTTATGCCTCATCAACTTGTAAAGGCCCAAACATGGGATCTCTGGGCCACCTAAATAAGGAGCACCTTCTCTTCAGAAAACAATCCACTAGAAGGCCCTGCCTAAAATTTCTACCCAGGTCTCTCCTAGATCACTTCATTTGCTAGAATAAAATGGAGAGGAAAGCAGAAAAAGGCCAGTAAAGATAAAATTAATTTATTTGCCCTCACAACTCCATGGGCCGCACTAGGCCCCACAGTCCTATAAGCATGCCCTGCAGCAGTGGGCTGGGAGTCCAGGTCTCTGGAGTGCCTACTCCCTTGTCCAGAGCTGCCTTAAGCTGGCTTGCTGCTGACCCCATCATCCTGCTCCCACATGCAAGAAGTGTTTAGGTCCACCTGCAACACACCCAGGCCTGCCTCTGGCAGTAAGGACAGGGCCCTGGGTGAGTGGGAGGGCAGGTGGGTTCAGTGCAGAGAGCTGCTGTTCTGCTCTTCAAAGGCCATCTTGCCCAGGAGCTGGCTGTCCAACTCCACCCCACTCACAGGTAGCTGGAAGAAGTTCATTTCGGCTGCTAAGGCCGCCATGGCAGAAGGGTCCTGGCCAAACTGGGCTCGTAACATCATGTCCATTTTCTCCAGCCTCCTCTTGAGCCGCTTGGCTTCCCGCTCCCGGATGAGCCGGGCCTGCCTCTTTTCTGGGGTTTCATTGGCCCGCTTCAGCCTCATAGCCTCCCGATCCCGCTGCAGCCGGCGTGCTCGCTGCTCATCTGTCTCCTGCATGCGCTGCAGGCGCTTGGCTTCACGGTCCCTCATTCGCCTTACTTCCCGCTCCTCTGGGGTCTCATTGTCCCGCCGACTTTTCTTGGCTGTGCGCTCTCGTTCCAGCCGCTGCAGCCGAACCTCCAAAGGCTCATTCTGTCGGCGTAGGGCCCACTTGCGAACACTGGGGGTCTGTGCTTCCAGTAGCTTTCGGTAGGCAGCACAATTGTTGCACACAAGCAGAATTCCAGCAGGGTACACTGGAGGACTAAAGGCAATGTCCTTCCCCTCAGCACTGGAGGGGCCCTCACTATGGGCTGGGGGTAGGGATTCCATGTTAAGTACTTCAGGGAGTTTCTCACTGGAATACAAAAATTTTGGATGGTTAGTGTCTCCTAGAAAGGCTCAAGTATCCAGCTCAGACTCACGCTGGTCCTATCAGGCCAGTTGCTCCAAGTTCACCACTAGGGGTCAGATTTGAGTACTTGAGAGACCTCTCCTATCTCTCCTACCCAGCACCTTCTCTGAGCTAGGGGGTCTACCAAGTTTTAAAGCCTTCCTTGAGGTAGAGACTGAGCGAAATGCCAGATATCCCCCACAAATGTGCAGTTTTCATTCCAGCTGGCTGATGGTGTTTGTAAGAGCTGTGTAGGGCAGTCCTTCTTGAGATGGAAGCTTGCCTGTAAGGGAGTCCACTGGCTCAACCCCTCCTGCCCTGGCCAACTCTGTAGAGTACCCCAGGCAAATGGAACTAGGACACAATTCACATACTTCCAGTCTTCTGGGACACAGTACAGACTATGTCCTCACATCAGGGGCCTCTCAGCACCCTGTAACTTCTTTCCCCAAGCTTTATCATGAATGTTATTGGACTCCCCCTGCCGCCCAACCATCTCTTTCTAGATGAAAATAAGAATATTTTCAGGGTAAAGAAATGGACAGGATTCAAAGAGAATTCATCTCTCTTTGGGGATAACTAATAAAATGGACATATTTACTAGCTTTATCACTTGTATTTCCAAAGAGTCAGTTGCCTTTGCATTACCTATTTCTAGCTTTTCTCTTGATTTGGGAAAGCAGAACCCATACCCAATAATTTGTTCCCAGAGCAAGAGGGTTAGGTAACCAGCTAACCTGTTAAATGTGGCATGGCTGGTAAAACGGGCTCCACACACAGCACAGTTAGACCTCTGGTCTTCCGAGTGGATTAGGAGGTGACGACCCAATGACCCTGGGGAGCTTAGGGCCCGGCCACAGACAGGACACATGTAGCTCTTGGCGCTCACCACTGCTGCAGTGTGCTGTAAAACAGAGCCTTAATCTGTAAACTCATGCTACTTTTAATATAATCTATGCCCACTCAGAAACTGCTTTCTGGGAAAATCCCCTTTCCTTAGTCTCAGACAAGGGATTTGCAAGTATGCTCCTTGCTTAGCACCTGGAAGTCTCTTGTGTTAACAGGCCTTCAGAAGGGCCAGACCATTCAGATTATGGTTTCAGATTTCATTAGTTTGAGTTTTGACTATATTCTGGAACATGTGGCTGGCTTGGTGAACAATAAGGCGCCAGAGCCAGAGCCCTCTTCAAAACCTGTGAAGAATTCATGCCTGGGATAATTTCTATCTGCTTACCTCACAGGTGTCTGTCAAGGGAGCAGTGAAGGCCAACTGCAGAAGCTGGCTGGGAAGACTGGTATCCAAAAGCATTTTGTCCTGTCTTTTCTTCAATCTTTTAAAAACAATCTTCTAAAGAAAGGCCTCTTTTCACGTATCAACTATCATTATGGTAAAACCCAGGCTGCATGTGTGCTAATGCCTTTCTAATATAGATCACAAGACACAGGTGCTCTGCAATTGGATCAGGGGCAAAAAGAGCACAAAAATTTGTGTTTTTCTGATCCCCTCATTTATACTTTTTCTAGTATCATAGAAACTTTTATGTTAACTCATTATTTCTTCTTTAAAACAAAGCCCTCATTTTTAACAGATGTTAGTTTCTATTTCACTATTTAAAATATGCATTAGGGCATCTAGGTGGCTCAGTTGGTTAAGGGCTTGACTCTTGATCTTGGCCTCAGGTCATGATCTCGGGGTTGTGAGACTGAATCCAACCCCCCTGGAGTTGGGCTCCATTGCTAGGAGTGGAGCCTTGCTTAGGATTCTCTCTTGTCCTCTGCTCCTCCCCCACCCCCTCTCTTAAAAAGAAAGAAAGAAAAGAAAACATTAAGTAACTTTGAAAAAAAAATACTTAATTTTCATAGTGCATCTGCTTGGGAACCCAGAACAGCTTTACCCAACATATCCCACTTATTCTCTAAAACATTCTGGGGACTAGAGTGGAGTCTTACTGGAAGCCACAATCCAAGGTTCCCCTGGGAGCTGGAAGCAAAAGCTAAACAAGCTGCTGGCATTCATGTTCTGGAGTGTGTGGCTCCCCAGCCCATACCTGGTACACATGAGCAATCAGCTGCTCCCGACTCCCACAGTCTAGCTGGCAGAGAGGACACTGGCAGATTCCAAGTAAGGGGTCAGAATTCAAGTTCCCCGTGACCTGCAATTCAACAAGCAGGCAATTCATTAACACTGTTTACCACTCTTTGCCCTGCCCCTACTTCTTTTAACAGGGTATCCTGTTAAAAGGAACACAACCTGATATCACATGTTATCCTTAGGTTCCTATTATGGGCCAAAGGGAAAAGTAATAGGGAAAGGGAATCACATTTGCTCCTATCTTCATTTTCTTCAAGACTTCCTGCCCTGAGGACATAGGGGCTGCCCCAGGGAGAACTGATCTATTTTACCCCCTCTCAGGATTAGCTTCCCTCCTGCTGTGCTTCTTGCAGGAATCCTCAGGAAACAATTTAAAGAGAAGAGAGCACCTCAGGTAACACTCTAACTTATATTTGCAAGAGTAGACTTCAGGAAGTTGGCTGATAGTCTTGCAAAAGTGATGTTCTGTCTGGAAAGAAGTAGGGAGGCCATGCTAGGGTTAGTGATATATGGGTAAATAGGAAAGCTGGTTTGTTGGGAGTTGTGTGTGAGGTTTGGATAAATGGAGCTGTGAAGGAAGACAGGCTTCACATGAAGGCCCAGGAGGCCACCAGAGGCAAGACCATTACTGTGGCTCAAGCCTCCTGGGCTTGGGAGCCGTTGTCACTTGCCTCATGCTCTGGCACTTCATTCCCACCAACAGGCTGCTCCGTATTTTCTAACTCTTTCTCCACTTTGACCACCCCTCCATCTTCCTCTGATGTGTGGGAAGAGACTTCATCTTGTGTGGTCTCCTCTTCATCACCCTCACTGTCACCTGGAACATACAAATTGGTCACTTGTTCTGATTTTTGCATGAATACATCTTGAGTTGCTTTCCACCTTAGGGTTTGTAGCTATAATGGAAAACATTTTCAGATCTTCCATAATAGAGTAGGTATCAATGTAAAGATTATATAGTTGGGTACAAATCATGTTAAGTGGAAGAGCTATAGCTATTGTTTATAATGTCATTTATACTACAGAGAAAATCTGAGGCAAAACTGCATTAGAAGATAGTTATTGGACCCTTATATTATCATAAAAGTAATTCTTCTTACACACAATTTCCAAATATCTCATACTTGAAATCACACCTCCATGTATCTCACACCATGCTCATTCCCACAACACACCACCTCTGACTTACCCACATTTCTCAGTGATTTTATTACTTAATTTTCTCCATAACCCCCTGCACAATTTTTCCATGGTATCACATATACTATTATATTCTGAGTCCCACTAATCTTTTCTCTCCCAACAAACCCTAAGGCACACTTAGAGAAAAACCAGCAAGTTTTTCCTTCCTCTTATTTATAAAGGAGGCAGTAGTTAATTAGTTAAAAATGATGTCACCCTCTAGGGAAAAGCTTGTTCAGTCCGGTGGTAAAAAGAGTACAGCAAACCACCTTAGGCCATTTGTTGTGCTACCTGACTCAGTGTGCTCTTACTCCACTAGTAACTCGGAATTCTAGGCTAAATAAATCCATTGTTTCTGTTGGTTCTCTGGATTATCTGACAGATAACTGACTGCATTAAGTGGAGGGGAACAAGCCATTCTATAGGATGAAATCTAATTTCTAGTGACTAAAGATTTGAGTTTGCTTTCATTTAGGGGCTAGGATGTGGCTATGGGGAGGTCTGCCTGTGGCTGGGGGATCTGCAAGGATTTTGTGGGCTGATGTTTTCCCCTATTACTTATAAAATGGGGGGGGGGGAATTTTTTAAACGCTACAGTTTACATTACAAAAAAAAGGAGTTTTTTCTGAAAAGGAAAAAAAGAAGTGCTAGTATCTTGAAGATCACAAGAAGAAGCAAAGCCTAGGAAAGCTGTGAGACCCCAGTCCCATCCCAACCACACTTAGATCCTGGATTCCTGGGCCGGACTGTGAGCAAGAGAAATACAAGGTAGACTTGCACCTGTGAGACTCAGCTTCCCTAGCTAACAGTGCTTGTCTTCTCTCTGCTATCCCTATGTAATGTTTAAATCCACCATTATCTGGGCAAAACTGATTACATTCCTTCTCTTCAAAGAAAAATCTAACCAGATCATCTGCTAGTAGTTACGTGTGTTCCTATTAAATATTCCACCAGCCTGGTGGACTGGATTTGGGCCCTGGAACATCTATGGTATGTATGCCTTATTCCCTAGCCCAAAGCTTTCATCTGAATTCATCTCAATAATGAAAGATTGGAACAGATTAAATCATACCATATTTTCTCACCAGTTTATCTGGAATATTTGTAAACTTAATCTAAGACAACATTGTATCAAACACATTACATGACTGATCAAAAATCCAAACATAGCTCTCTACTAAAAATATTTTTAAAAAGTAAGTATGTCTTCTAGAAGGATGATGCAGCTTTTCCAGAATGGAAACCTATTAGACTTTATAGATGTTGCTGTTCCTAACCTGTTACTCAAGCTGGTGGTTCCCACAGGTTTTCTAGAAATCTTTGGTTTCATTTTTCTGTACCTAAGCAATTAGATGCTAAATTATTGTTGGTTTTTTGTTGCTAAATTATTAGTTTGAGTGGAAACTATGATTCCTAGAAGGCTGCTGAACTCTTTCCCTCTTTGTTATTCTTCAACCCCAAATGTGGAGAAAAATAAAAAATGTCACTCTGAATTGACAGTAATACCAACCAATATCAGATGGATATGATTAGTAAGGTATGGAAATCATCCTAGGAAATAATACATCTCAAATATATTTGTTCAGGCAGGTCATGGGGCAGATGATCCATGAAGTTCAGCTAGTTACCAGCCACTGTTTTTTCCATCTCTTTCCAGAATTTTCTTAGGACTTGGTGTGGGAAGACCTTGGCTTTAGCATTTTATTTCCTTTTTTAAAAAATTTATTTTTTTAATGTCTACACCCACTGGGGGTCAAACTCTTGACTCCAAGATTAAGAGTCACCTGTTCTACCGAGTGAGCCAGTCAGGTGCTCTGACTTTAGCATTTTATATGATGCATAATCTCATCAGTAAGCAAATCTTCTTGTGTAACATTAAACTGGGTACTCAGGCAAAAGTTTCATTAATGCCACTCTTACATTTTGTTGTGAGTATACAGACTGTAGGAGACAGAGATTCTCTTCTTTTCATTTGGCCTAACCCAGGGACAGGTTGAGTACTAATTATCCCTATGCACCTATCACAGTCATCACAAACCTGTCTGTATATGGTACTGCACCAACTACTGCAGTCCATGGGTTAAAAAAAAATAATGCCAAACCTGTCCTCTCTCTGGATAAGCATATGCTCATATAACTTAGAGCACCTTTGGAAACACTGAGGATCCACAAATCTTCATATCTTCCTCCCAACCCCCATGCACAATCCCCAGAGCACACACACTCTGATAATTCTTCTCCCATTGCCCTGAGTCATTACCAGAAGGTGCAGAACTCACTGCTACTGGAGTCCTGATCTCTTAGTTGTTGGATAGCTTGTCGCTGACTGCCAAGGTCTCCAGGAAAATCAGTTTTCATCATCGCCTGGCGGGCTTGCTCTTCTAGCCCAGCAAATACTTGATCCCCTGGTGGTCACAAGGAAAAATAGTCAGGCCACCAGCTGGGCAGCATAAATCCCCAGGCAAGCTGGTTGAAAAGTCAGACCATTCAAAGGTAGGAGACAGGCAGGTACCCTATGGTGGGGTCATTCATCTCTAAGTCAGCTTGCTGCTTCCTAGAATTTCTGGGCATGGCTACTCTTCCTAGGTAGTAAGCCAGATGCTCTAGAAAGTATAACTTGCTTAAATCCTCCTAATCTTGAGTCCTTTCAAAAGGTTATCAATTGCTACTTTACAAATTTAGATTCAGAATCTCAATTCCATTTATAACCTTCCATCAGGATTGGTGAGAGAGGCAGAAGAGGCAAAGTGATAGGATGATAAAAAGGGCAACATATCTGGGCACAATCTCTGAATCTTAGTGTACTAACATTATGGCCCTGACTCAGTGTCTATCTCTGACTATAAACATGTGCTTCGAATAATCCTTCCAAACAACAATCTCTCTAATCTCATCTTTCAGCCACCCTCCTTTCAAGACATGGTTTGGAAGTTCTTCCTTGCTTCTCCTATGTCTATCAGAATTAACCACAAGCAAATCAACAACTGCTTGAATAATAAATTAAAAGAACAGATAATATATGAACTCATTTTTGCTGAGGAATGAACTTCCTGAACCACACCAACTAATTAACAAAAAATAATATTTTATCTAGTCTCCTTGGTCAATGTGGTCTTTTTTCTTTCTTCTTTTCTTGTATGAAATATCCAAAAGCCCTGGACCTGTCCTTGAGTATGCATTTACTTTTTTTTTTCTTAATTTATTTATTTATTCATGAGAGACACAGAGAGAGAGAGGCAGAGACATAGGCAGAGGGAGAAGCAGGCTCTTCACAGGGAGCCCGATGTGGGACTCAGTCCCGGATTCCAGGATCACGCCCTGAGCCAAAGGCAGCTGCTCAACAGCTGAGCCACCCAGGTGTCCCTGCATTTACTTTCGATGAACTCTGCCTACAATCTGTGTGGTTACTGAAGAGTTAACATTTAAGTACTCTTTTATTTCCAAAAGGCCGGCATAAAGAGAAAAAAGAATTGAGTTTCTAGAGGTTTCCATTATCTCAGTCAGAGTGGAAACTACAGTCCCCATTCTCCAGCCACCAAGAGAGAATAATAAACAGCCCTCGTGAAATGTCTGACAATAGGCCAGGCACTTTCTTACTGGAGAGAAAGGAAAGTAAACAGGCTCGGGTTCCAAGACAGGATACAATGAGGTAGGAGAAATGGTCAGTTGACCTGTGCTATCGTTGTCAGGCAATGAAAGAACTGATGTGAAGCAGACTTCATGTGATTCACTTAGGCATTTATTCGGCAAAAATTCAGTGAGCGTCCATATCCTAAGTGCTAAACACTAATAATAACTACTATTTGGTATGTCCTAGTTCCAGGCTCTATGTTAAGTGCTTTATAGTTTTTATCTTAATTCTCTGCCAAACTCTATGTGGTAGGTATTCCTACCCATATTTTACTTAAGAG
This sequence comes from Canis lupus dingo, assembly GCF_003254725.2. Lineage (NCBI taxonomy): Eukaryota > Metazoa > Chordata > Mammalia > Carnivora > Canidae > Canis > Canis lupus. The sequence goes on from NC_064247.1 coordinate 77,790,791, forward strand.
AAAACTAAAGTTTATAGTAGAGCAAAGTATTCGAACCAGGTCTGTACAGCTCTAATATCCATATTTTTAAACTGCTAAGAGAGATGTAAGCAGGTTAGATGGTTCATCAGAGTAGTTTTGCTGAAAACAAATGCTTGTCTCTGTGTGAGAAGAATGGCTCTGGTCCTAGCGATAATATTACCATCATACCATAAGTAACTCATGCTACACTTCAAATACCAAAATACTATTCTCAGGGCCAGTAAATGACAAAGGGGCCCATCATTTGGATGGTTCTGATACCCTGTGATGAGTTACCATGCTGAGGTGAGACTAACCCCGGGGCTACTCTGATTGATAATGTGAGTGGGAGGAGAGGTGGTGAGTTCAAGTGAACTTCTAGCCACACAACCCTCAAGTAAAAGAAAAATAAGCTGCTTTAAATTCATTTTCAAAATATCACAATCACAAGCTGGATATAAATTACTGCTAAGGAAAGCAAAACATGAATGCTGTTATAAGCACCTCCTTATCCTCTTTGCAGAAGGAAAATATTTTTCTTCATGGTGGTTGCACTGTAACCACAAGACCATGGCCAACTGCACTAGTTATGGAGTTCTTCTGGGTAGATGCATGCTTTCAGACCTAGAAACCATGGGCAGAAATGGCACTAAGGAACATGTTATATACCAGCAGATAATTATCAAGGGGCAGACCATTCTCATCAATGACACTTCTCATCTCTAAAGAAACAACCTAGGTTTATAATGCGTGAAGAATACTTTTTTTTCCCTTAATAGGTAATTACCATTAGATTAGTAGAAGGGCCTCTAAAAGAATAAATGCTTTTCAAGATCAACTAGTAATTCAGTTTAGATGTACCAACTTGAGCTCAAATTTTTAGTCTATTGATATTGTCTAGATATTTAGGCCTTCACAGAACAGAGGAGAGTCTATTCCATATGATGGCCCTATCTGGGACTTTTGCTGGCAATCCCACTTAGGATAGTTGGAATAAATTAATTCTGTTATTCCTTTTTGTCAGTATGGAAAGAAAAGCTGTGCTCTTATATTTGGTTCTATTCCTCACTTGGGAAAAAGGGTAAAGTAAAATTCATTCCTCAGGGCTATTCCTATCTTAAACATCAGTATAAAGCAAAATATATAAAAATCTTTAAAAAAGTGATTTTGGCATATCTCAGGAGAAGATATGTGAATGATCTTCCAGTAATCACTATTTACCTAAGTTCCAAATCCCACTGTCCAGAACTATCCTCTCGTAAAAGGACAGTGATATTTTGCGCTATGATACTGAAAGTGGTGATACCTTTTACATACCTAAAAGTATGTCATAGTAACTCAAGTCAAATGTGATCCATAGAGATACTGGTGCTTAAGAAGTGTTATATAATTGCCTGCTTTTATAATGCAGAATTATTATTTTCCTTCTATCTTGAGACTATTGTAGTAGGTTAAAAAAAACCCTCAGGTCTCTAGATATTAATGTAGGGCAACCATCTTATTTAACATGGGTATTTATTTATCTATTAATAGCTAAGAACAAGTCATCTAAGCTCTACAGTAAAAAGGAAGGTGCCACCTCTTTTTTTTCTTTTTGGTATAAAATCAAGATACTATTTGTCTGATTTGACTGTTTCTCAGACAAGAACAAGGCCATCCAACCAAGTCTGTAGAACAGATGAAAAGCCCGGGATGAAAGTTACTAGAAAGGCAAAGATCTTACAATTCTCTGCTTTAAGTCCTTGGTGCAATTAAATAAATGCAATTTCTGGCTGACTGAAGTTAAGTAAAGCAAAGCATCTGAAAAAAAATTCTAAAAGACCAGATGTCGAATTCAGAAAAAAGTGAGCTAGTCTTGGGAATGAGAACCTTAGGATTCCATTCCAGCTGACAGTATCTGTAACCCAAGGTGCTACCACATGCTGGGAACACAGCCATTTACCTCACAAGGATGCTGACAGAACGAACAAGGACAAAACAAGTTGTGCTTTTTGAAGAGAAGGAACTTTAAAGGCTTTTTTTCCTATTCCTCTGTAAAAGCCAAGAAGCTTGTATTGGAGTTCAAAATTTTTAGTCTTGTTTGTACTTTGCAATCTGAAAACAAAAGTGCCTTAAGGTTTTTAGTGGTTTGCTTAGCATAAACACACCAAATGAGAGTATACAAGGGACTCTATTTTCAACCTCTCTAGAAACAGTTGACAGAAACTTTTACTCAGGAGGAGGTGAGATCTAAAAGCCCATCAGCAGTTTCTCCGAGACTAACAATTCTGGGCTTTTTATTCAGAAAGCTCTGTGTCAAATCTGTTAATGAACTAAGGAAACTACAGAAATATTTCTGGATGTTTCTGAGGAAAGGAGAGATCATTATGGTAATTTAGATACAGAGGCAGTCCTGAGGAAAGCTGAGTAACTGCCAGTGCAGCCTGCCTGTCGGCTTTTAAAGTGGATGTGACACATGCTGCCAGGCTACAGCAGTGGGATTCTTTATATATTCTTTTCGGCAGGCTTTGAGCTTCACGCCACAATCTTCTTCCCAGAAGGCAGATGTAATGGAGCTCAGCCATTACTCTACTGGAGTGCTGATTGGCTTTAACATTTCAACAAAACTTGTGCAGACATTCTTGCCTCCCAGACCTTCAGTCCATTCCATTTACTTTAAATAGATGAGCAGCATTAAATTCAATACATTTGACTGGTTCCATTTCACTGCAAGGGAAGAGGAGACCCAAGTGGCCAGCAGACTGAAATTACCTATTCCTACTTGCCATTATTGTCATGGGCAATGAGAAGATGCCTTTTTGAAAAAGGAAGGATCAGCTTCAGTCCCCAAACAGTTAATAAGTAGAAAGTCCTGAGAAACCAGGGAATCTTAGTGTCTTTTCTTTGGTAGTCAGACTTAGTCTATTACCTGAGAAGCCTCCATAGTTCCCTTCCCAAATGCATTACTGAAAACAGCACCTCCCTGTGGGTCTGCTTTTTAGTTACAGCTAAACATTTCTGTTCACAGCCCTCCTAATGGTCCCTACCACAAAGTCCTCATAGTCCCACCCACTCCACCACAGTATGATGTTCACTTGCTCTGGAAACTATTTCTGCCACTGTGGATACATGATAGTCTCTTCTCCATGGCCTATTTGTCCTTCTGTTTTATTTTTTATTTATTTTTTAAGATTTTATTTATTTATTCATGAGAGACACAGAGAGAGAAAAAGGCAGAGACACAGGCAGAAGGAGAAGCAGGCTCCATGTAGGGAGCCCGACCAGACACAAGACTCGATCCAGGGTCTCCAGGATCAGGCCCTGGACTGAAAGTGGCACTAAACTGCTGAGCCACCCAGGCTGCCCTGTCCATCTTCTCCTTCTGCCTGTGTCTGCCATACAGGCCTCCACTGGCTTCCTCTGGCCTTATCATGATCATGCCCTCATCTCCGCCACTCTCTTAAGGCCTACTCTCCTTAAATCTAACCAAGTCTCTTTGGACAGGTGGCTTTTATAGGTAAATGTCCAACTCCTCTGATTGCCTTATCTGTGACCCCCTTATCTCTTACTGAGAGTACCTTTCCTGCCCTGTCTTCTTAGGGTCACATCCATGTCTTTAATTAATACTCATTTTCTTTTTTTTTTTTTTTTTAAGACTTTATTTATTTATTCATGAGAGACACAGGCAGAGGGAGAAGCAGGCTCCATGCAGGGAGCCTGATGTGGGACTTGATTCCGGGTCTCCAGGATCAGGCCCCGGGCTGAAGGCGGCGCTAAACCACTGAGCCACCCGGGCTGCCCTAATACTCATTTTCAACCAGAGAGGAGAAGACAATCCTCCTAAACCTCTGTACTGGATTACGTAGGCCAGAGATATTCCTCTTGACAATCCTCACATTCAGGCCAACTACATTTCACTGTTATAGCAGCAATTTCTAAACTCTTCCTAAACCACTCACTCACCTTTATATTTAGACTTCCACATCCACCTATACTCCTAGGAGCATCAAACTTGCTCTCTTATAAAACTTTTATAGGACTTAAGTTGAAAAATTGTGTATTAATCTAAACTCATTAACCTATACAATGCTGAAGCTCTCCTGATTCTTCTGTTCCTACTGTTATCTTTCTCACTCTTAAAATTACCCAGTAAGTTAAGGTACATAGTACCTGGCATACAGTACGTTTTTAATAAATTTTAATCCTCTTATCTAACTCCTTGACCAATCTATCCTCTCATATGTAGAGTTCTTTCCTCAAGAAAAAACCTATCATATGTTATGCCACTGAATTCTTGCAGATGTTGCTGTACCTTAGTTAGTCCTCCATAATAATAGGGTGCTATTGGGCTCTTTTTTAAATATTTGGGTAAAGATGCTTATCTGCCCAGATCATAGGAAACTGGTTAACTATATCAAATCTGCTTTGATATATTAATGTTAATTTAGGGCAGCCCCGGTGGCTCAGCGGTTTAGCGCCGCCTTCAGCCCAGGGCGTGATCCTGGAGACCTGGGATTGAGTCCCACGTCAAGCTCCCTGCATGGAGCCTGCTTCTCCCTCTGCCTGTGTCTCTGCCTCTCTCTCTGTGTCTCTATGAATGAATAAATAAAATCTTTAAATTTTTTAAAAAGGCACTTTTGAACATCCCCTATAAGCAGTGCTAGAAGTAGAGACGAATAGCAGGAAGTATGAGTGGGACATAGTCTCTGCCCTCTAGAATTACCCAGTCTTATGGATGAAATAAAACAAATATAGAAAACTTCTGAGAAACAATGCAAGGCAATAGTGCATACCTGGTTTTCCTGTTACCAGTCTTTATCTTGTGTGATCTATCCCACACACTGCTTTGTCGTCCTAAAACACTGCATTCTAAATGTCACTCCACTTGCTCTGCTTGAAAACTGTCAGTACTTCCTTATAGCCCACAGTATGAACTATAAACTTGGACTGGCCTTCAGGACTCTACAATGTAGAGTTAAACATCTCCAACCTCATCTCATGTCCTATGACATCTGGACAAATAAAGCTTCTACTTCATACAAAGTTTCCTTATCCCCTAAATATGTGCATTCCTTTTTTTTTTTTTTTAAGATTTTATTTATTTATTTTAGAGGAAGACAGAGAGAGATAGAGAATGCATGTAAAGCAGAGTAAGGGGCAGAGGGGGAGAGAGAGAATCCCAAGCCAACTCCCTGAGCTGAGCATGGAGCCCAATGTGGGGCTCAATACCATGGCCCTGAGATCATGACCTGAGCCAAAATCAAAAGTCAGAAGCTCAACTGACTCAGCCACCCAAGCGCCCCTGTGCATTCCTTCTTGTATCTTTGCTCACATCATTTCCCCTACCTAATTTTACCTCTTCCTTCTTCCTTTTTTAAAAATTCACTTCCTACCTTCTAAGGCCCAGTTCAAGTTCACAGTCTAGGGCCTCTTCCATGAAGCATTCCCTGCTACCTCAGTCCATGGAACTCTCTTCTTCACCTTCTGTAGTATACACAGTCTGCAGCACCCTTATATGATACTCAGCATATACTACTTGTGTTTTTAGATATTATTTTATGTATGTGGCTACATTATCGGTTTATATATCCTTACATTGGTTTACAGCCCTGGCATCTAGCATAAGACATTGTACAGATATCTTATAAATGTTTGTAAATGTGAACACTAAGGATGAAACAAGTGCACATACTAAAGCAGATTTCTAAAACCTCCAGCAACTAGACACACTTTAAACCTATCATGTTCAACCTCTTTAGCCCTTTTTTCCTTCACAAATTAGTGTGAGCCTTTCACCTAAATTCAGATTACTCTTTCATTTCAACCCTCAATGTTCCCAGGTTCTAGAAGACAAAACCCAGTACTCACAGTGAACTTTATTCGGATTTGTCTGTTTCCGACGGGACATGTTTCCCCAATCCAAGAGCTCTGGCCTTTCCCAGTTTCACAACTGGATATGTTACTACCTCCTTGCAGGATGCTGACCTATAATAAAAAAGATATTGTTAGCACATGTCTTTTTTCCCAGAAAATAAACAAAAGTAGACAAAATTAAAAAGACTTTTAAAAATAATCATTGAGCATACAAAACTCACCGGTTATAAATAATTGATTCAAAAAAGGAAAGGAATAGATTTCTAGCATAACATCAAGGTCCCAAGAAGTTTAAGAGGGGACTCCTTCAAAGGATTTAGAGAATTCCACTCTAAATCTATCTGTGGAATCCAGAATTCTGTTAAGTGATCATGATCAAGGTCATAGGATAGAAAATGAAGCAAAAAACTCAGGCAAACAGCTTTAGAAGCACTGCAGGTTCAAAGGGGTAACCCCCATAAATGCAAAAGAAAGCAAAAGGAAGGCAAGGAGGGTGGCAGCTCACATGTTCCATGCCCACTGCAAGTCAAGCCCTGCAATCTGAACAAACGGGAGCCTCCAGATGTTTTTTTCAAAAAGTTACCTTGTCTGGAGGTGACAAAGCATCACACCTCTGTGAGGCACGAAACATCGCAAAACTTTTAGGCGTCTATCAATGCAATCAACAGGGGAAACAGAGCCCCTATCTAGTGAAGTCGGCACAGTGCTGGGCACTGTGGATGACAGGGCACTAAATCAAATCAGGCTTCCAATGTTGAAGATGAGCTCTCACCAGAAGAGTCAGATGCACTCCATACTGTTGAGTAGTAATTCAACCTCCAGTGTGGAACATCAGTCTGGCCCGGCTAACAGAGTGGCAAAGTTAATAACTTTAGTGCCTCCTTTCAATCCAGCCTCTATGTAGCAAAGAGATTAGTGGGAAGAGCAAAGAGAAAAGCTCCCCAAAAAAAGAAGTGCTGCAGAGACCTGCATCTGCTCCCCTGAAATTGGAGAACAGATACTTAAGCATGGAGGTTCCCAGTTAGTTTATAAGAAAGACTTTCCCAGCAGTAAGTGTTGTTAGAGAGTCTGAGATGGATTAGTAGTTAAAACTGTGAAATTTTCTATGAAAGGCACAGTGAATAAACAGATAAATTAAAAAAGAGAGATTCCCTTTTCTACCAAAAATAAGAATATGGATCTGGTCACCCTCTAAATTTTCTTCCAGTTCCCTGCCTTTTCAAATTGTACTTACACTGAATAAGCAAGTAGTTTAATGCCTTAGGAGGCACTAAGAGAGGCAATTGCTAACTATACTTTGCTCTCCAGTTAGTGAAGACTCTTCTCCTGTTATGCCAACTAACTCCTAGCTAGAAAGGACCTCAGACCTGTAATCAGATCCTGCCTCCCCTTACCAAAAGAAGAAAGAAACCGCAAATGGCAAAGACAGGCCTCCACAGGAAGTGGCAAAGGAAGCAGCTTTCAGGCAGTCTTCTATCATATCTGCATATTAAACACAGTTCTTTTTCAGACCTTTAATTAAACAACAACAACAACAACAACAAAAAACAAAAACCCAACAAAAAACCCAACTCCAAATGTATACAGTAAAAGTCAATTTTAACTAGTTAGAGGGCAGTATGCTGAGTGCTAATGGTATGTATTCTCCATCCTAAGTTTTGTTTGGATAAATCATTTCTTTCTAACCGAGCAGTTACTTTATTCATGGAAGCAGTAAAGGAATATTCACTTTGAGTCTTTTCCTATAACTCTGGGGAATCACAAAGTAGAAAGTTGAATAAAACTGCAGTTTGTCTATCATTTTTTTTCTAAAACTTGCAGAGCTGCACTTCTCTATTATATAGGGAAAAATATTAACTAATCTTTAAATTTTCTCTTCATCGAGATCAGAAATTGAAACTGTGAGATACTGAAAGAAGGGCAAATAACTTGAGACAGGCTCAATTCAGATCATCCTGGTGAGGCAACAGTTCAATACTAAAGCTCCAAGTCAGAAACAGAGATGAGCATCTGCATATTTAAATAGGCAGCGTCCACGGCATCTCACTATCCTCCTAGTGGCCGAATGGGGAACTGACCAGATGGTACCCAATGGGACTTCACACCTGAGGGATTAAGGGGGCGGGGGGAAGCACCCTTTTCTCCCTCAAAAAAAGAAAGCCTGTGGAGTCGTGGGCTCTTGAAAATAAAAAAAGAAAATACATACATACAGAAATGGCAATGTAAGTGCATTCTTGACTACACAGCAAGATCTCAAGAGATCAGACAATAGTCTTACAGGCAATAAAAGCTAATAAAATTCATAGCCACACTGCCCTAAAGATCACTCATCCGGTTTTACTTTTAACACTGCCTCAGTTCCCAAGCCCGAATCTGAAACCAACACAAAAAATGTAAATGAAGAGCCGCCTGAACATCACCATCTGGAAGAAAAAGAAAAAAATGGGACGGGGGGGGAAGAAAGGTAAACGGTGAGATTCAGGCTTACAAGGGATGCTATGTAAAAAGGAAGGGAGCTTTGTCTTCAGGACGAGGTTAAGAGTCCTCGGGGGTGGTGGTGGGGGGCAACATCTCCCCTTAACATTGTCCCTGCTCTCCCACAGGTGTTAGGTTGCAGCTTCCAGAACACACCACAGACTTGAGCATGAAAAAAAACCAAACAGGTGAAATCCAAGCTTTAAGAAAAGAGGGTGCACTCCCACCTCCAGCTCTGGTGCAGTTCCCACGGCGCAAAGTAAACTCGCCTGAACCCCAGCGATCTGTATCTGCCAAAAGGGAGAGGACAAGGCAGCGGGTCACGCAGCGGCCCCGCTGTGCACCCCGTTCCCACTCGCCCGGGGCTGGAGCATGTGCACCGTCGGCCAAGAAGGTCCCCTTGGCTTCTCCCGGCACGGACACAGGTAGATTCCCCGGAATTCCCGACAAAAGCCAGAGGTGTTCCGAGGCGGCCCAGACCAACCCTCGGACCACACAGTCCTCTCCGAAATCTATATTTAGGAGGCGCTCGGCGGGCCCGCGCCGCGGGGCTGCCACCGGGTCGGCGCTCGCACGCCCTCCGCCCCCTCGCGCGGCCCCACCCCCGCCTGTCAGACGCCGGGCCGCCGCGCCGCGCCGAGCCCCGCCCCGCCCTGCCCGACCCGGCCGCCCCTCCCGCGCCCGAGGCCGCCGGGGGGCTGCGGGGCGGCCCGCGGGGAGCCGGCGGCTCCGGCCTCTCCTCTGGACGCGGGCGCCGGGGCAGCGGCGGCGCCTGGCCGAGCCCGGGCCCCCTCCCGGACGCAGACAGACAAAAGGACCGACAGCCGGCGACCGGGGGCAGGGCGAGGCGGCCCTGCATCCTCAGCCCAGCCCCGCAGGGAAGGAGACGGGGGTCTTTTTTACCCGGCGCCTCGGCGCTCCGCGGCGCTCCGCGTCCCTGGGCCCCGCCTCCGGACAGACGGACCGCCGGACAATGGGCCACGGGCCGCAGCTCGGGCCGGCCGCGCCGGGGCTCTCGGGACTGGGCCCCGGCAGGCGGAGGGCGGCTTCGAGCCGAGCCGGTGGCGGGGAGCCGAGGGGCGGCGCTGCAGACGGACAAAGCCAACGGCAGACAGACAGACGGAGGGGGAAAAGATGGCGACGCGGGCGGCGGGAGCGCGCTGCTCGCGCACCCGCAGCGAGCGGGGCGCGTGCACGAGCCTCTCCTCTCCTCTCTCCCCCTCCCCCTCCCCCAGCCCGGTCCCCCTCCCCGCTCCCCAGGCGCGCGCCCGGCGGCGTGGGCGGGGCTCGGGGAGAGGGGCCTGGGAGGCGGGGCCTAGGGAGCATCCAATCACGGGCGCCCTCGCGCCGCGGAGACCACCCAGCCTCGTCCCGCGGTGGGTCTGTCGGCGGCGCCCGCGGCCTCCCCGCTGCCCTCCCCGCTGCCCTCACCTTTCCTGGACCTGCGAACTCCGCCCTGACAGTCAGCTCCGATCCTGGTTTCTTACCCCGCCTTTGAATTCAGCCACAAAACCCACATCCCCCAACCACAGCTCCACCGCAGGTTCCCCCTCTCCGTAGCCCAACCTTAGTCTCCCCCCAACCCAAGCCTGTTCCCCTTGGCTGCCCGCACGCTTCGTGGGGGTTTTTTTTTCCGACCCCCCCAAGGCATTTAACGTGACCGACACCCAGGGGCCACAGGCCTTGGTGGGAGGGGCCAAGTTCCGCTGTCAGAATCTCCGAGGAGAAAAATCTTTAGATTTCTTTTAAGGCGTTTAAGTTTCCAACATGATTCTTAACTAATAACAGTAGCTGTTGACCTCGGGGCAGAAGATACAGAGCAGAGTAACTTTGGTACTGTTAACCACTTAAGGGGCGTTTGGGGCAATTGAAAGTGGTTAGACTAATTTCCTAATAAGACACCTTCCCTTATCATCATCCCTGTTTCCCCACTACTTTCCTTTCCTTCCTCTTACTCTGTCTTCTTGTAGAATGCCTAAGACTGCCTCTGACATAGCTTACTTGAAGTAGGGAATGGAGTGAAAAGAAGATGAGATCTGGTAATAGGATATCTAGCCTTGGGTCCCAGCCCCGCCACTGACCGGCCTGGTGACTTGCAGCAAGTCTCTATTCCTGAACCTCTGCTTCCTAAAATGTAAAATGGGTAACAATGTAATCATCCCTAACCCCTACTCTCTTGGGTTGCTGCAATCATAGGATTAAGTAAAATGAAGATATGATAGCATTACGCAATTAGTCCTTGTGACTCCTGGGCCCAGGAAGGCAGAAGAGCTTATGAAGATGCTGACCCTTGTTTTAAGCAACCGAGTCCTGGTATTTGCTTAAAGTGCTTTTGCAAAATGTTCTTCCCATAAATCTCCAGTGAGGTGTCTTGTGTTTAATGTGAGAGAATGGCTGTATTGAAGGAACTTAGTCCTTCACAATTGTGTGGTAAACAGCTTCATTCATTCATTCACTTATTGTGGCTGGGATACTTAGGTAGAAGTTATTATTTAATTTTAGTTAACGAAACATTTTAATTTCATTTTAAATTTTAATTCCTAAGTAGCCAGAAAATGGAATATTCTCATCTAAGTAGAAGTTTTTAAGACAGTTTCATATAGGGGGCACCTGGTGGCTCAGCGGTTGAGCGTCTGCCTATGGCTCAGATCGTGGTCCTGGGTCCTGGGATCCAGTCCCGCATCAGGCTTCTCGCAGGGAGCCTGCTTCTCCCTCTGCCTATGTCTCTGCCTCTCTCTGTTTCTCTCATGAATAAATAAAATATTTTTTATTTTTATTTTTTTAATAAAATATTTTTTAAAAGACAGATTCGTAAAAAAAAAAAAAAAAAAGACAGATTCGTATGAGAATGCAAGCTGGAATAAATTGCACTACTAGGCATTTACCCAAAGGATGCAAAAATACTAATTTGAAGGAATACATGCACCCCAATGTTTACAGCAGCATTATCTACAATAGCCAAATTATTGAAAGAGCCCAAATATCCACCAACTTATGAATGAATAGAGAAGATGTAGAGCATGTGTGTGTGTGTGTGTGTGTGTGTATACCCACACACCTAATGGAATATTACTCAGCCATAAAAAGAATGAAATCTTGCCATTTACAATGACATGGATGGAGCTAGAGAGTATTATGCTAAGCAGAGTAAGTCAGTCAGTGAAAGACAAATACCATATGATTTCACTCATATGGAATTTAAGAAACAGATGAAATGAGAGGCAAACCAAGAAACTCTTAACTATAGAGGAGAAACTGATGGTTACCAGGGGGAAGGTGGGTAGGATGATGTGTTTAATATGTGGTGGGGATTAAGGAGTGTGGCACTTGTGATATGCACCAGGTGTTCTATCTAAGTGTTGAATCACTGAATTCTACACCTGCAACTAATACAACCCTATCTTAGCTAACTGGAATTTAAATAAAAACTTGGGAAAAAATAATGCAAGCTGGAATAAACATTGGCTTTTATACTTAATAATTCTTGATGAGTTTAGATTGAGGGATGCAAATATAGCTTTATTATGTCACTTGAAAGTTGACATAGATGATATTTTCAACATGAAAATAGCAAACAGGTAAAACACGAGGAGAAAGCCTCCAGTGAAATTTCTTGGCTTCATCATTAAGTTACTGTATGAAGCTGGGCAGCTTGTTCTATCTCCTTGAGCTGCAAATAAAATAGGATCATAATAATGCTATTCCTATAACCTTCCTGTGTCTCTGAGGTGATGTGACTGGGTTATAATCAAATAAGGAGAAAAGTACTAAATAAGGAATTAGTTTCTTTTCCTCTGATCTCACCTAAACTTGTAGATCTAGAAGACTCTTTTATTAAGCATGGGTTTTCTTCAGCTTCATTTTTTATTTCTACTTTCCCAATCAACTCAGAGTTGTGCTATTATTTTGCCACTTCAACTCTATAATCTTTTCCTTGAAATAGCTTCCTAATATGTTTTAAATTTACTGGCTCTTACAATGACCTCATTAGGGCTTTATAGTACAACAATATTGATAATTTAAAGAACTTCATTCAAAAATTTATTAAGATGGGATCCCTGGGTGGTGCAGCGGTTTGGCGCCTGCCTTTGGCCCAGGGCGCTATCCTGGAGACCCAGGATCGAATCCCACGTCGGGCTCCTGGTGCATGGAGCCTGCTTCTCCCTCTGCCTATGTCTCTGCCTCTCTCTCTCTCTCTCTGTGACTATCATAAATTAAAAAAAATTTATTAAGATATAATTCACATACCATGAAATTCATACTCTTCCTCCTCCTCCTCCTCCTCCTCCTTCTTCTTTTCTTCTTCTTCTTCTTCTTCTTCTTCTTCTTCTTCTTCTTCTTCTTCTTCTTTTCTTCTTCTTTTTGGTAAATATTTTATTTTTAAGTAATCTCTATACCCAACACAAGGCTTGAACTTACAACCCCAAAGTCAACAGTCTGCTCTACCAACCAAGCTAGACCCTGAAATTCACTCTTTTAGAGTGTGTAATTCAGTGGTTTTTAGTATATTCACAAGGTCATGCAACATCACCATTATCTAATTCCAAAACATTTTCATTGCCCCAAATAGAAACCCTATACTCATTAACAACCATTCCCCCCTCTTTCTTCTCCCAGCTCTTGGCAACGCCTCATCTACTTTCTGTCTCTGCAGATTTGCTTATTGAACATTTCACATAAATGGAATCATACAATATGGGGCCTTTTATGTCTGTTCCTTTCACTTGGCATAATATTTTCAAGGTCACCCATGTTGTAGTATGTGTCAGTACTTCATTCCTCTTTTTCTTTGCTGTTATTATTTTTATTTTTAAAGTAAACTCTGCCCTCAATGTGGGGCTCTAACTCGTGACCCAGAGATCAAGAGTCACATGCTCTACCAACTGAGCCAGCCAGGTGCCTCAATATTTCATTCCTTTTTCTGGCCAAATAACACTCCTGGGTATGGATATACATTTTACTTCCATTTGTCAGTTGATGGATATTTGTGTTGCTTCCACTTTGGGGCTATTCTGAATAATGTTGCTATGAACACTGATGTATAATTTTTGGGTGAACATGTGTTTTCAATTCTCTCAGGTATATACCTAGGAGTGAAATTACTGGGTCATATGGTAACTATAACTTTTTGAGGAACTGCCAGACTGTTTCCCAAAGTGCTTGCAAAATTTTATATTCCTACCAGCAATGTAGGAGGGTTCTAATTTACCCACATCCTAGACTACACTTGTTATTGTTTTTCTTTTTTACTATACCCATTGTAGTGAGTGTGAAGTGACAACTTATTGTGGTTTTGACTTGCCCTGATGACTAAGGATGTTGAACACTTTCTCAGGTCCTTATTATTGACCATTTGAAGGATGTATTATTCAAGTCCTTTGCCTATTTTTAAGTTGGGTTATTTGTTTTTTCAGTGCTGCTTGTTGTTTTTTAATATTCTTGATACTAGACCCTTTTAGGATATGTGACTTCCAAAAACTTTCTGCCATTGTGTAGGCTGTCTTTTTACTTATTGACAGGGTCCTTTGAAGCACTAAAAATTTTTATGTATGAAGTCCACCTTGTGTATTTTTTCTTTGGCTGCTTGTGATTTAGGTGTCATATCTAAGAAACCACCTCCTAATCCACAGTCATTAAAACTTACACCCATGTTTTCTTCTAAAAATTTTATAGTTTGGGATCCCTGGGTGGCGCAGCGGTTTGGCGCCTGCCTTTGGCCCAGGGCGCGATCCTGGAGACCCGGGATCGAATCCCACATCGGGCTCCCGGTGCATGGAGCCTGCTTCTCCCTCTGCCTGTGTCTCTGCCTCTCTCTCTCTCTCTGTGACTATCATGAATAAATAAAATCTTTAAAAAAATAAAAAATAAAAAATAAATAAATAAATAAAAATTTTATAGTTTTACCTCTTACATTTAAATATCTGATCCATTTTGAGTTAATTTTTGCATAAGTGTGAGACAGGGAGTTTCAACTTTATTCTTTTGCATGTGGATATCCAGTTTTTCTAGAATTATTTGTTGAAAAGTCTATTCTTTCCCCCATTAACTTGTTTTATTATCCTTGTTGAGTATCAATTGACCATAAATGTATGGGTTTATTTCTGGACTTTCAATTCTATACCATTGATCTATATGTCTATTCTTATGCCAGTATCATATAGTCTTGATAAGAATCTTATATTTTAAGGAGATTGTTTTAACTTTTAAGTTTATATTTAGAATCTATAGTTATATTTTCATCCCTTTGGAGCCATTTAAGGTAAAATAAAGTTTTCTAGGATGACTACAATGATGATAAATGCCATGAAAATAATCTGATTTGAGAACTCTCTTTTGATCTTATATGTGAACCCAAATCAGAATCATAACTGTGATTTAATGAATTTTTCATTTGTTTTTTTTTAAGATTTTATTTATTTATTCATAGAGATGCAGAGAGAGAGAGAGAGAGAGAGGCAGAGACACAGGCAGAGGGAGAAGCAGGCTCCATGAAGAGAGCCTGACGTGGGACTCGATCCAGGGTCTCCAGATCACGCCCTGGGCTGCAGGCGGCGCTAAACCGCTGCGCCACCAGGGCTGCCCAAATTTTTCATTTGTTGATAAAATCAATATACAGGAATTGGAGGTAAAACTAGGATGCAAGTCATTATGGATAATGGAAAGTATATAATGTCTAGTTTCAAGATCTGGGTCAAGATCCGACCCTGGTAGTTATACCTGTTGACCTTGGATTGATTACTACAGGTCCGAGCTTCACTTTTCTCTTCTAAAAACAATCACTTCTGGCCCACAGTTGCTTATAGAAATGTTGTGAGCCTCACTTATATTGAGGTAATGTGTTTGTAAGTAACTTGTAAACTGAAAAATACCATGGAAATATTTAATATTTGTATATAGCCCTAATTAATGATATTAATAAGTTCTCTGAAAAATCATTCCATAGGTGCTCTAAAAAATGCTCTTGATTTTTCTATAGGTCTATGAAAATGTCCAGAATAGTCCATATTTTATATTTCCAAGATTTTCCCTTTTCTTTTTTAAAAAAGATTTATTTATATGAGAGAGAGAGAGAGAAAAAACATTAGTGGGGGAGGGGCAGAGGGAGGATAACAAGCAGATTTCTCCTCGGAGCCTGGGAGTCCCATGCAGGGCTGGATCCCAGTGACGGGGGAGCAGAGGACTAGCTGAGGACAAAGCACACCAACAAGCTCTTGAAACAGGCAGAGGGACATTCCTTTACGGACTTAACTGCCTCGAAGTTAATACTTTGCTAAGGGCAAAAGGCAATCTTAGCCTGACCCCCAGGATCTTATAAGTCTACCTTAACATATAAAAATTCCTTTAGAAATTTCCTTCATGGGCAGCTCGGTGGCTTAGCGCTGCCTTCAGCCCAGGGGGTGATCCTTGAGACCTGGGATCGAGTCCCACGTCGGGCTCCCTGCATGGAGCCTCCTTCTCTCTCTACCTGTGTCTCTACCTTTCTCTCTTTGTATCTCTCATGAGTAAATAAATAAAATCTTTAAAAAAAATTCCTTTATTTCTATCCCCCCAAGATATATGTTGGCAATCATTCCCCAAGCACATGGCCCACCGATGTACATCTGAAGGGTCTCATGACTCAGGTTTTGTTTTTTTGTTTTTTTGTTTTTTTTTTTTAAGATTTTATTTTTTCATGAGAGACACAGAAAGAGAGAGAGAGGCAGAGACACAGGCAGAGGGAGAAGCAGGCTCCATGCACAGAGCCTGACGTGGACTCAATCCCAGGTCTCCAGGATCACGCCCTGGGCCCAAGGCAGGTGCCAAACTGCTGAGCCACCCAGAGATCCCCATGACTCAGGTTTTATTAGATGGTAATAAGTGACCTTTCCCCAACAATAACTAGCCCCCTCAAGGTCCTGGAAACCTTGCTTCCAAAATTCCTTAGAGAGTACTCTATCTTCAAACCCCTCCCAACTGCCAGGTATATAATCAGCCACCCTTCACAGGCCCAGGGCAGCAGCTCTTCCTGCCCAGGGGTGCTGTCCCCATGCTTTAATAAAACCACCATTTTGCACCAAAGACGTCTCAAGAATTCTTTCTTGGTCTTCGGCTCCGGACCTCACCCCACCAACCTCATCTATATTCCAAAAATTCATCACAAAGATCCCCTGAGATCACAACCTGAGCCAAAGTCAGACACTTAACTGACTGAGCCACCAAGATGCCCCAAGACTTTCCCTTTTCTAAATGTATTTAAAAGAAAAAAGACAAGGGGCGCCTGGGTGGCTCAGTCAGTTGAGTGTCCAACCCTTGATTTTGGCTCATGATCTCAGCCTGAGATCCAGCCTAAGTTAGCTCTGTGCTCAGTGAAGAGTCTGGGATTCTCTCCCTCTGCCCCTCCCCCCAACTCAAATAAATCGTTTTTTGTTTTTTTTTTAAAGGAAAAAGACAAATTACTTTCTGCCCATCATCTTACCCTTCTCTCTTTACAGGATGTGTAGTACTTTCTTCTATTGCAGCTGTCAGCAAAACTTTTCTGTAAAGGGCCAATTTATCAATATTTTAGGCTTTGTGGGCACATCAGGATTCTGTCACATATTCTTCTTTCCCTTTGTTTTGTTTTTTGTTTTTGCAATCCATTAACCCTGTACAAACCATATTTAGCTGGAGGGACTGTACAGAAACAGCCCTGACTGATCCTGGCCTGCAGGCCTGCTATGGAACATTATTCTATTATGTTCAAGCACTGTATCAGGTGCGTGTCATGGCCCCTAGTTATCATCATGTACACAAAAAAGAGTTACTGGTTAGTTAACCAAAGAAATGTTATGCATTGATTTTTATCCTAACAGCAAAATAGGATTTTCAAACAAAATAATGTGAGTCAGTTTGATTTTTTTCAGTTATGTTTTGCTTCTGAATGAAACTGGTCTGTTCAGCCAAGGACAGTGGCACAATTTACACTGATGTGGGCAGCCCGGGTGGCTCAGTGGTTTAGCGCTGCCTTCAGCCCAGGGCCTGATCCTGGAGAGCCGGGATGGAGTCCCACTTTGGGCTCCCTGCATGGAGCCTGCTTCTCCCTCTGCCTGTGTCTCTGCCTCTCTCTCTGTGTCTCTCATGAATAAATAAATAAAATCTTTTAAAAAATACACTGATGTACTATAGGATCTAAATAATTATACAGAACAGAAACAGATGATCAATGCTGAATTGAAGCAACTGCTGGGTAGGAAGCAATTTTTCTTTTCTTTTCTTTTCTTTTTTTTTTTTTAAGGATTTTATTTATTCATGAGAAACACATAGAGAGAGGCAGAGACAGAGGGAGAAGCAGGCTCCATGCAGGGAGCCTGACATGGGACGAGAGAGAGAGAGAGAGAGAGGCAAAGAGAGACAGAGAGAGACACACAGAGAGAGGCAAAGACACAGGCAGAGGGAGAAGCAGGCTCTATGCAGGGAGCCCAATGCGGGACTCGATCCTGGGATTCCGAGATCACACCCTGAGCTGAAGGCAGACGCTCAACCGCTGAGCCACCTAGGTGCCCCAGGAAGCAATTTTTCTAAATGAGTTGTGTCACTTTTAGCAAGACATGAGCTCCATGACACTTTTCACTCATCTTTCATGGTTTGAACAAGGTTGCAATAATGTCAAGTACTCCAAAAGTTATCCAAACACACTGTGCTACTGAGGGCATGGGGAAATAAAAACTCTCATACATCAGTGGCGATGTAAATTGATGCTTCCTCTGTCAAGGGTGAGCTGGCAAATCTCTTCACGTTAAAAATGTACCCTTTGACACAGTTCTGCTTCTGGGAATTTACCTATTAAATACAACCCATGCTAGCCAATATCTAGTCATTGCAGCATTGTTTATAGAGGCAGAATATTGGAAATAACCTGAATTCCCACCAACAGAACAGTGCTTAAAAATTATAGTACACATATATATTGGATTATGCAGTTCTCTAAAAGAATGAGAATTATTGATACCTACTGATATGGAACAATCTCCAAGATATATATCTTTGTATGTGATAGTACAAGTTACAGTATAGTGTACATAATGCTACTACATGTGTAAAAAAGGGCATGTATATACATATGGTTTTACATGCACATAATATCACTTGGAAGGATTTTGAAAGCATTTAACATTATCTGTTTAATATGGTATTCTAAAAGCTTTATGTAATTAACCCACTTAATCCTCATAACAACTTTATTAATGTAGGTGATATTATTCCCATCTTACAGATGAGGAAACTGAAGCATAGAGAATTAAGTAACTTGCTCAAAAGCACCAGAATCTGATAACAATGATTATTCTAACATCTTTTTCAGCTGTGTGTGTGTGTGTGTGTGTGTGTGTGTGTGGTTGGCTATTTATGCATTACTGTAAAAAATTTATTTTAAAAGTTTATCTGTACCATTAGGAAAATGAACAGAAGACCACAATGAGCATATTTACAAGCTAGTCAATCTCGCTAATGTTCAACAATATGCAAAGTAAAATAATTTCTTAGTTTCAAAAAGATTAGAAAGATTGACAATGCCTATAGTTGGGGAGTACGAGGAAATGGGCATTCTCATACACTATTACTAGGAAGATAAAATAATAGCACCTTTTGGGAGAGAAGTTTGGTAATGGGTTGTACTAGTTTGGTAGGCCTGTTTTAACAAATTACCACAAATGCGGTCACTTAACAGAAATTTATTGTCTCATGATTCTGGAGACTAGAAGTCCTAGATCAAGGCATTAGTAGAGTTAGCGTCTTCTGAGGGCTTTAAGAAAGAATTGGTTCCAGGCCCTTTCCCTAGCTTCTGGTGGTTTGCTGGCAATCTTTGGTGTTTCTTGGTTTGTAGATGCTTCACCTGCATCTCTGCCTTCATCTTTACTTGGTGTTCCCCCTGAGTGTGTATCTGTCTTCAAATTTTACCTTTTCATAGGGATATAAGTCATTGGATTAGGGTCCACTCTAGGGACCTCATTTTAACTTGACTTGCTTTGTAAAGATCCATTCTCCAAATAAGGTCACAATCTGAGATCCTGGGGGTTAGCAATTCAACATATGAACTTTGGGGGACACATAATATGGGAACCAAATTTTTAAATATGCATATCCTTTGACCTACCAATGCCACTTATGGGACTTTGTCTTTAATAAGTGATCTGAAAAGAAAAATAGTCTGAACATATACTGAACATATATACTTAGAAGGATATTCACTATAGGACAATACAGAACATTATTGGAATCAACCTAAATACTCATAAGACATTTGGCTGAATTATGGTGTATCTGCTTCCATGGTTAAAATGGATCGGTACGTACTGACAGAAAAAAAGATATGTAGAATGGGGTCCTGGCTTGCTTGGTCAATAAAGTATGCAACTTTTGATCTCAGGATTCTAATTTCAAGTTCCACCTGGGCTAAGAGATTGCTTAAAAATACAATCTTTAGGGATCCCTGGGTGGCGCAGCGGTTTGGCGCCTGCCTTTGGCCCAGGGCGTGATCCTGGAGACCCAGGATCGAATCCCACGTCAGGCTCCCGGTGCATGGAGCCTGCTTCTCCCTCTGCCTGTGTCTCTGCCTCTCTCTCTCTCTCTGTGTGACTATCATAAATAAATAAAAATTAAAAAAAATACAATCTTTAAAAAATATGCAGAGTATATTAAGTATAAAAAGTAGGTTTGGGGTGCCTGGGTTGTTCAGTCATTTAAGTGTCTGACTCTTGATTTCAGCTTAGGTCATGATCTCTGGGTTGAGATCAAGCCTCACATAGGGCTCCAAGCTTAACACATAGTCGGCTTGAGATTCTCTCTCTCTCTCTCTCTCTCTTCCTCTGCCCCTTCCCCTATTTCTCTTAAATAAATAAAACCTTTATTTAAAAATATAGAAAATATATAGAAAGCAGGTTTTTCAAAATTTCAAAAAATTTTATTTATTTGAGATAGAAAGTGAGAGAGAGCAAGAATGGGGGGCAATAAAAAAAAGAATGGGGGGCAGTGGGAGAGGGAGAAACAGGCTCCCTGCCAAGCAAGGAGTCCAACGTAGGGCTTGATCTTAGGACCCTGGGATTATGACCTGAACCAACCGCAGACACATAACAGTCAGACCCACCCGGGGGCCCCTAAAAGCAGGTTTACCGAATAGTGTGCATGTTATTATCCTATTTGTATTAAATTTAAAATAAAAACACAAATTTTAATAATGTCTTTTTTTAAAGATTTATTTATTTATGATAGAGATAGATAGAGGAGAGAGAGAGAGGCAGACACAGGAGGAGGGAGAAGCAGGCTCCATGCCAGGAGCCCAATGTGGGACTCGATCCCAGGACTCCAGGATCGCGCCCTGGGCGGAAGGCAGGCGCTAAACCCCTGAGCCACCCAGGGATCCCCTAATAATGTATTTTTAAAAATTAATAATGGCATAGGCATTTTCACTAAACCCCACATATGTACTCTCAAATTGGTAAAAACAAACATATTTTTACTCTCAAAAAACGTGGTGTTAAATTCAATCCCCTTTATTCTGCTTTTTTTTCTTTTATTATTAATTTTTATTTTATTATTCTTAAATATTTTATTTATTTATTCATGAGAAACACACACACACACAGAGAAGCAGGCTCCATGCAGGAAGCCTGATGTCGGACTCGATCCCGGGACCCAAGAGTCACGCCCTGGGCTGAAGTCAGATGCTCAACCGCTGAGCCACCCGGGGATCCCACTATGAACATTTTAAAACATACTTACACGTAGAGAGAATCGTACAACACTAACTCATTCAGTTACACAATCATCACAATCCTTGCCCCATTTTACCCCTATGCAAGGAATTCATGGTTTAAACATTTTAAAAAATTTTTTATTTATTTATGATAGTCACACACAGAGAGAGGCAGAGACACAGGCAGAGGGAGAAGCAGGCTCCATGCACCGGGAGCCCGACATGGGATTCGATGCCGGGTCTCCAGGATCGCGCCCTGGGCCAAAGGCAGGCGCTAAACCGCTGCACCACCCAGGGATCCCGGTCTAAACATTTTTAAAAGGACGTTTTCTTACAAAATCTCAATGCCATTTTCATGCTTAACAGAATAACAATTCTTTGGTTTGTTGGTATCATGTAAAATACCTGGTCCATCATCTAAATTCCCCAATTGTCTCAAAAATGTCTTTTATATAGTTGGTTTGAATCCTTAAACAAGATCCACACACCTTACCTTTGGTTGCAAGGTCTCTAAGGCTTTTTAGATTCGAGCCCTCCGCCCTCACTCCCATCTTTATGGTTGCCATTATCCTACTGCACAACAGACTTCAATTACATTTGCACGCATTTACAGGGGGGAAAAACACACCTACACATTTGAAAGGAACCACACACACTGTATTTTGAGGTTCTGGGAACGGTTTCTTAAAGAAATATTTCAAGTGGTGATAAACACACACCACTACTGAGTCCATATAAACATACAGTAATGCGTAGCTCCATCCTCGTCCTATGACCGCATTACAATTTCGCAAACCACAGCTTCGGTCCCGGTGGACGCGGCCTCGACAGCAGGGGGCAGGGTTACCTCCCCTAGAAGCCAAGAGCCGAGGAGGCGCCCTTCCTTGGGTAAACGGGGAGACTGGTTTTCAAGGGAAAAACAAAAGTAAACGGAAGTTTCATTTAGCACAGAGATGTTATAGAGATAAGGTAAATCGCCGGAGAACGTGGTGTTGACAAAACATCAGTGAATTAAATAATAAAGACATTCTGGTTGAAAGAGCAATCAGATTTGGTTTAAAAGAGGGGCTGGGAAAAAAATAAAAGAGGGGCAGGGCTATCGGAGGACATGGATGGAGTGATGGTGGGCAACTAAAGGAATAGGAGGAAGGGTCGGAAACCCGCTCAGTCGCTGCCGCGGGAGGGAAGAACCCGACGCCCGGCAGGAAGCCCTTGGGGCGACTGGAGTTGACCCAAGGTCGGGAGCAAATATCGGGGAGCAACTCCGGGTATCTAAAAGGTTAATACTGGAGCTGGGTTTTCGAGGGACTGGGAAAAATCCGGCAAAAAAAAAAAAAAAGCACCGGGCACAAAGCAGGTGAGCAAACTACTGCAGCCCACCTCCCTGGGCCCCAGGTTAAGACCTGCGAGAGAGGGCGCGCCTCCATCAGGTGACGATCACGTAGGTGGCGTGACGTAGGCACACGTCACCACCCATGCCTCCGCCGCGGGAAGTAGTCCCCATCGCGCCCGCTCCGAAGGGACCCGAATGAGGGAGCCTCGAGTCCCTCAGGACGTGAGTTCCGGGAGCGGCCGGCTCGCAGCCAATCCCTGGGTAGGGGGGCGTGGCTAGCTGACACCCCCCCCCCCCCGCGGATCCCTCCGCCCGCGCTTGCTTGTGCTGAGGCCGAGGGAGCCGCCATTTTGGATGCTGAGCTTTGAGAACCGAGTCGGTGTCAGCCGTTTTCACGCCTGGATTCAGCCAGGTGAGTCTTATCGGCAGTCTTATCGTTAAGGGTCTTTGTTTTTCTCCTCGCGCTGAGCTCTGGGTTTAGGAGTTCCCCAGTCTGGGTTCAGACGACCCTGAGGTGGCAGGTGAGGAGAAAAGGGAGGATCCGGGGTCTGGGGGTCAGGCCGGAGGTCCGCGGCGCGGGAGGCCGCTTGAGGCGGGGGCTGGGGGCGTGGCGGGGCCGCGAGCCGCGTGGAGACCGCTGGTCCCGGATACTTGAGGCGGCGGAACTTTCCTCTTGTGCTTCCTGCCTGGAAGAGTTCTTCCCCCGAGGCGGAAACGCCGCGGCCTCGGCGCCTGTTGGTGACGGGGCTCGGCCTGCGATCTCGGGGTGACACCCTGTGCCCTGTTGGACTGGTCCAGAGAGGCTCCGGGAAGGTCGGGGTCTGCGTCGACCGCTCCACCTGGCGGGGCGGCCTCCATCGGCCGGAGGGAGTCGGCCTTCCTCCGTAGTTTCCGCAAGCAGCGGTCTTTGCCCCCCGTGTCGTAGGGGAGACCCTGTGAGGAGCCCGAGGCCCCCTCCTCGTCTCGCTCCTCTCCGTATCCTCCGCGCTCTCTTCCGGGGTGCTGGAGCTCAGGGCTTCAAACTCAGCCGCGTAAACTTTCGCCGGGATCGGGATCCACAGAGGGTCCGTCTACCATTAGGCGGTAGGAAAGGCACAGCCCCTTCATTAAAATTAAAAGCCGCTTATAAATCACTCTTTTCGAGGAAGGGGGGGGGGGTTGTGATTCTTTGTTCTGGGTTATGCGTTTAACTTTGTATTGAAATTTCATGCAGACTAAAGGGTAGTAATGAATTCTCTTCTCATTTAGCTTCAACCATGATCAGTTCGGGGCCAATTTTGTTTATATCTCTCCTTGCGCGAGTATTTAATAAAATAGTAGTTGAGATGCCTGTGAGTGGGCGCAGGCACGGAGAAGCCTTTGACTTCTTTACCTACAGCCCAGTAGTCCGTGGGAAATTTTGTTTTTACAACTTTCTCAAAAGCACATCTACTGGGAATAAAAGGACTTCGTGATACCCTTTACTTAGAAGGTAAAAGAGTGTTTTGAAACTTTAATGTGGGCAGCCCAGGTGGCTTAGCGGTTTAGCGCCGCCTTCGACCCAGGGCCTGATCCTGGAGACCGGGATCGAGTCCCACGTCGGCTCCCTGCATGGAGCCTGCTTCTCCCTCTGCCTGTGTCTCTGCCTCTCTCTCTCTCTCTTTGTGTCTCTCATGAATAAATAAATAAAATCTTAAAAAAAAAAAAAAAACAACTTTAATGTTAGCATTGGCTCTCATTTTCAAAGTACTGTTACTGTTTTGTCCAAATGATTTGTTTTTACTTTCTTCCTGTGCCTCTGGGCTTCTAGGTGATCAGGAGCCTCCGGAATCCCCAACTCTAGGCTTAAGTTCTCATTCATTTAAAATTAGAATCAAGTCCCAGCTGTAGGTAGTCTCTTCTGACTTTAAAAATAGAAAATAGGGTGTAGTCTAATGAAATAATTTCAAATACGGAAAAAGTTTTTGTATGCATTAGTTTGCACATTAATACTAATTTCAGCATCATTTATATGACAGATATCAGTTGGGGAAATTGAAAATTACTACTATGGAATATTAGCCATTAAAATAAAACTAAAGACTGTAGCATAATAGATACTATGTTACATGATAAAAGGCGGGGTTCAGTAGTGTCAGAGTCCATGATTACAACTGTGTAAAAATATGAGGAAAAACTCTTGGTGAGATGTATACCCAGTGACTCCTGTGATTTTTTTTTTTAATATTTATTTTGTTGAAACAAGACAAAAATACTTTCATAATATCTACACATTTCAATATTTATAGCTTCCAGAATATATAATGGTCTCTGCTTTCTGTAGTCTGTACTTTTCTTGTGTGTTACACATGATGCTACTGGTCTTGTGACCCTTTATTTTATTAACTTTTTAATCTTGATTAATTTGATCAGTGAAGGTTTGATAACAGTTGACAGTGTGAAAATACAGTAAAGTTGGCTTTTTTTTTTTTTAAAGATTTTATTTATTCATGAGAGACAGAGAGAGAGAGAGAGAGAGAGAGAGAGAGGCAGAGACACAGGCAGAGGGAGAAGCAGGCTCCATGCAGAGAGCCGGATGTGGGACCTGATCCCAGGATCATTCCCTGAGCTGAAAGCGCATGATCAACAGCTGAGCCACCCAGGGGTCCCTAAAATAATACATTTTAAATACAAAAGGTTTCCTTTGTACTGCATACTATCATTCTAGTCACTGTTGACCATGCTACTGCCTCTTTTTCCCACTTGGTACTTTTTGGAGCTACTCTTAGGCTTGTCTCTTAGGACCAGATTTTTTTTTTTTTTTTTTTCTGTTTTTAACTACTTTAAATAGAGCTTTTAGGATTACCACCTCTGGACAGCTTCACAATTTTGGGCAGCAGGTGTGAGTTGCAGCAGTCTCACCTTTCTAACCAAGTAACATGAGGAATGACTCGATTCATGGTTTTATACTTTCCCTTACTCAGAATAAAGAGAATTCTTCTTTAAAAGGCTCTCCCCCCAAAAAAAAGAAATAAAAACAGAGCTCCTAGAACTGAATGATAAAAGGGAGACTGGATGGATTTGTTCCAAAGTTGAGTGGGATCAAGTGAGTTGGTAGAGCCAATAAGGGCACATGAGGCCAGTGTGTGACATATTGTTGGTACACGGATGAAAATAGTACATCAGTACAGGCATACCCTGGAGATATTGTGGGTTCTGTTCTGAACCACCATAATAAAGTGAATATTGCAGTAGAGTGAGTCAAATGAATATTTTAACTTTTTTTTAAGATTTATGTATTTGAGAGAAGGCATGTGTTTGAGTGCACAAGCAGGGGGGCCTACTGAGGAAGATGGAAATGCAGGCTCCCTGCTCCTGGGATCATGACTTGAGCCAAAGACAGACTTAACTGGCTGAACCACTCAGGAGCCCCTGACTTTTTTTTTTGTTTTCAAAGTGCGCATATAATAATGTTTACACTTTATTGTAGCCCGTTAAGCGTGCAGTAGCATTAAGTCTAACAAAAAAATGTGCCTATCTTAATTTAAAAATATTTTATTGCTAAGAAAAGGCTAACCCAGAAATTGTAACCTTATGCTGGTGGGGAGTCTTCCCTCCATGTTGATGGCTCCTTACTGATCTGGGTGAAGTGGAAGCCCTGGCAGTTTTTTAAAATAAGACAATAATGGAGTTTTTTTGCATCACTTGACTCCTTTCATGAAGTTTCTCAGCGTATCATACTGTTTGATAACATTTTATGCACCATAGAACTTTTTTCAAAAGTTGAGTCCTGTCAAATCCCTGTTGGTGATTTATGTAATATTCTAAATTCTTTGTTACCATTTCACCAATCTTCACAGCATCTTCACTAGGAATAGAATTCATCTCAAGAAACTACTTTCTTTGCTTATTCATAGGAAACAACTTTTAAAAATTATTTATTTATTATTTATTTGACAGTGAGAGCGCACAAGCAGGGCAAGGGGCAGGCAGAGGTGAGAAGGCGAAGCAGGCTCCCCACAGAGCAGGGAGCCCAACTCGGGGCTCTATCCCAGGACTCTGGGATCACTATCCGAGCCTAAGGCAGACACTTAGTTGACTAAGCCACCCAGGGGCCCCAAGAAACAACTTCTCGTCAAGGTTTTATCGTGAAATTTCAGCGATTCAGTCACATCTTCAGGCTTCACTTCTAATTTTAGTTAATTTGCTATTTTTACATTTATAATAACTTCCTTCACTGAAATCTTGAACCCCTCAAAGTCATCCATGAAGATTGGAATTTTTTCCAGTCTTTTGTTAATATTGTTACTTTGCCCTCTTGCCATGAATCACGAATGTTCTTAATGGCATCTAGAATGGTGAATTCTTTCCAGAAGGTTTTCAATTGATTTTGCTCAAATCCATCAGAGGAATCGCAATCTATAGCAGTTCTAGCCATGTAAGATATATTTCTTTTTTTTTTTAATTTTTTTTTAAGATTTTATTTATTTATTCATTCATGAGAGACATAGAGGCAGAGACACAGGCAGAGGGAGAAGCAAGCTTCATGCAGGGAGCCTGATGCAGGACTCGACCCCAGATTCTAGGATCACGACCTGAGCCGAAGGCAGACACCCAAACCGCTGAGCCACCCAGGCGTCCCTGTAGGATATATTTCTTAAAAAGACTCGAAGGTTGAAATTACTCCTTGATCCATGAACTGCAGAATGGATGTTGTGTTATCAGGCATGAAAACGTTAATCTCATACATCTCCATTAGAGCTCGTGGGTGACCAGGTGTGTTGTCAGTGAACAGTAAAAGGAATCTTTTTTATTCTGAGCAGTAGGTCTCAATGGTGGGCCTAATATCTTTAGTAAACCATGTTGTAAACATGTACTGTCATTCTGGCTTTGTTGTTTCATTTATAGAGCACAGGCAGAGTGGATTTAGCATAATTCTTAAGTGCTGTAGGATTTTCAGAATGGTAAATGAGCATTGGCTTCAACTTAGTCACTGGCTGCATTAGCTTTTTTTTTTTTTTTTTTTTTTTAGATTTTCTTTTCATTTATTTATTCATGAGAGACACAGGCAGAGGGAGAAGCAGGCTCCATGCAGGGAGACTGACATGGGACTCTATCCCGGGACCGCAGGACCACATCCTGGGCAGAAGGCCCCGCTAAACGCTGAGCCACCTGGGCTGCCTGCTGCATTAGTTTCCTTTTTTTTTTTTTTTTTTTTTTTTATGATAGTCACAGAGAGAGAGAGAGAGGCAGAGACACAGGCAGAGGGAGAAGCAGGCTCCATGCACCGGGAGCCCGATGTGGGATTCGATCCCGGGTCTCCAGGATCGCGCCCTGGGCCAAAGGCAGGCGCCAAACCGCTGCGCCACCCAGGGATCCCCTGCATTAGTTTCTAACAAGAGTTACTGGGTCCTTTGAAGCTTTAAATCCAGGCATTGACTTCTGAGTATGGAAGTCCTAGATGGCATCTCCTTCCAGTATAAGGCTGTTTTGTCTACATTTAAAATCTGTTGTTTAGGGATACCTGGGGGCGTCATCTTGGTCTGGGGATTGAGTCCCACATTGGAGTCCTGTAAGGAGCCTGCTTCTCCCTCTGTCTATGTCTCTGCCTCTCTGTGTCTCATGAATAAATAAATAAAATTTTTTTAAAAATAAAATCTTGTTTAAAGGGCACCTGGGTGGCTCAGTCGATTAAGCAATCCAACTCTTGAGCTCAGCTCAGGTCTTGATCTCAGGGTGGTGAGTTCAAGCCTCATGTTGGTCTCTGTGCTGAGCATGGAATCTACTTAAAAAAATATAGCCACCTTTATTATCTTAGTTACATCTTCTGGATAATTTGCTGCAGCTTCTGCATCAGCACTTGCTGCTTCACGTTGTTCCTTGCTATAGAGGATGGCTCCTTTCTTTAAACTTCATGAGTCAGTCTCTGCTAGCTTCAGGCTTTTCTTTGTAGCTACCTCTCCTCTCAGTTGGTAGAACTGAAGAGAGTTAGGAACTTGCTCTGGATTAGGCTTTGGCTTAGGGAATGTTGTGGCTCCTTTGATCTTTTATCCAGAACACTAAAACGTTCTCCATATCAGCAATAAGGCTGTTTTGCTTTCTTATCATTTCTTCACTGGGGTAGCACCTCTTGTTTCCTTCAAGAAATTTTCCCCTGCATTTATAACTTGCCTAACTGGTTCGAGAAGCCTAGCTTTTGGCCTAGCTCAGCTTTTTTTTTTTTTTTTTAAACACATTATTATTATTTAAGATTTCATTCATCTATTCATGAGAGACACAGAGGCAGAGACACAGGAGGGAGAAGGCTCCATACAGGAAGCCTGACGTGGGACTTGATCCCCGGTCTCCAGGATCAGGCTCTGGGCTGACGGTGGCGCTAAACCACTGAGCCACCTGGGCTGCCCCTAGCTCAGCTTTTGACATTTTTTTTTTTTTTAAGATTTTATTTATTCATGAGAGAGGCAGAGACATAGGCAGAGTGAGAAGCAGGCTCCCCACAAGGAGCCACATGTGGGACTTGATCCCAGACTGCCCTGAGCTGAAGGTAGGTGCTAAACCCTTGAGCCACCCAGGCGTCCCTTGACATGTTTTTCTTGATGAGTTTAATCATTTGTAGCTTCTGATTTATAGTGAGAGACATTTGACTCTTTACCTTGAACAGTTAGAGACCATTATAGGGTTATTGATTGGCTTAATTTCAATATTGTTTCCTAGGAAATAGGGATGCCTAAGCAGAGAGAGAGAGAGAGACGGGTGGAGCAATCAGAACATACACATAAATCAGTAAAGTTCATTGTCTTACATTGGAGTGGTTGGTGGCACTCCAGTTACAATTTTACAATAGTAACATCAAGGATCTGTGGTCACAGATCACTGTAACATATGTAATAATAATAAAGGTTGAAATATTGTGAATGAGAATTACCAAAATGTGACACAGGCATGGATTGAGCAAACGCTTTTGGAAAAATGATGCTGATTGACTGGCTTGATGCAGGGTTGCAAACCTTAATCTGTAAAAAATGCAGTATCTGAGAAGTGCAATAAAAAGAGGTATGCCTAGGTATGAACTAGTTTTGTAATTACTAGTTCATAATCATTTCCTAGGATTTATGTTACAGTCATTTACATGTCTTACAGTTGTTTTTTGTCTTTCTCATTAGCTTGTAAGATCTTTGAAACTTTAGGGCGAGGTCTTATAATGTGTCTTTCTGTGGTGGCTTAGCACAGTGCTTGATAGAAGAGCACACAACAAACAGTTGGTGAGTGAATGCATGACAGTAAACATGTTGAGGCATAACATCTTAGAATAATCTGTGAATCATAAAAGGAATTTTAAATGTGTTGTACAGTATTAGTATATGGTGCATATATATACATACACATACATATACATTATTTGTTCATATGTTTTACTTATGTGGATGTTTGCATATATATAGAACTGTTAACTTGACCAGAATATTTTATTAACTTTCAGGTTGTTCCTAAATTTAATATTCCTAATCATGCCAGGTACAAAGATTATGGTATTTAGCTTTGGAAACAGGTTCAAATCCTGGAATGGTAATGGAGTTGGTATTTTGTATTAGACTAGTTTGGGGTCTAATGACTTATTTCATATATTGATAATTATTTAGGATCTTTAGTTGCATTTGTGGTTTAATGCATTATCTTTAATGATTCATGGTTTTTGTAGAACAGGAATCTAGTTTCTGAAAGCTGAAAATCCTTGAAACTTAGGGGTACCTGGCTGGTTCAGTCAGAAGAGCATGCGACTCTTGATCTCCAGGTTGTGAGTTTGAGCACCAGTATGGGTTGTAGAGATTACTAAAAACAGAAATTAAAAACTTAAAAGAAAATTCTTGAAACTTAAGTTAACAAAATACTTTGGCAAATTATTTTTTTCCTTAAATCTAAAACAAAAATTAAGTCAGAGGAATTAAAACAAAGAATGTTATTTTTTTTTAAGAATGTTATTTTTATTTAAATTTCTTACTAATTAACAATAGTGACAGCTTTGTACAAAGCCCTGTGCCTGGCAGTGTGGGAATAACAATGGAACCGCAGAAATAGGTTTGACCAAAGGAAAAAAAAAAAGAAGCTTTGACTTCAAGCAACTATTACTGATTACAGTTGAAGTCTTCCAATGACTTTGAAACAGGTTAGTCAAAAAAAAGTCAAAGCTGGGGAGAAAACATATAAAAGCCCATTTATCATTTAATTCTCATACCAGCCTTACAAGGTGTGAGGGTTCATGTGATACTGGTATTAATTTTCTGTAGATGATTGATAGAAAATTCTTATAGAGAAGCCACCTGGGCCTGAGTTTTTTTTTCCTTTTGAATGTTTTTTAATTTTAGATTCAATTTTTGTTATGTGTATGGAGTAATTACATTTTCTATTTCTTTGTCAGTTTTGGTAAGTTGAGTTTCCGAGATTTGTCTATTGTTTTTTGAATTTATAGATGAAAGTTGCTAATTCCTCTTTTAATATCTCTAGGATTTGTAATGATATTCATTCCACCCTTCATTCCTGATAGTTTGTCCCTTTTCTATAAATTTATCTATTTTTAAAGATAATCTTTATGCTCAACATGGGGTTTGAACTCACCACCCCGAGATAAGTGTCCTGTGCTCTACTGACTGTGCCAAGCCAGGTGCCCCAAGATTTATCAAATTTTTTTTTAAAGTTTATTTATTGAGAGAGAAACTGTACACATGCCTGGGGGCGGGGGGTAGAGAGAGAAGCAGGCTCCTTGAGATGCAGAGAGATCTCTATCCATGGACCCCAAGATCACGACCTGAGCTGAAGGCAGTCTGCTTGGTGTCTGCCTTCAGTTTAGGTCATGATCCCGGAGTTCCCAGATTAAGTCAGGCTACCCGTTTCTCTCTGCCCCTTCCTCCTGCTCTTTGTCCTCTAAAGTAGATAAAATCTTAAAAAAAAATTTTTTTTTCCCTAGATAACCAGCATTTGGTTTTGTTTATTTTTCTGTAGTTTTCTGCTTCAGATTTATTTATTTATTTAGCCTTGTTTTTATTATTTTCTTCTGGTTGCTTTGGGTTAATACAGCTCTTTTTACAGTTCCTTAGGTGGTAGCTTAGATTACTAATTTGAGACCTTTTCTAATACAAGCATTTAGTGTTGTAAATTTCCCCTTAAGCACTGCTATTTTTTTTTTTATTTTTTTTTTAAGATTTTATTTATTTATTCATGAGAGGCAGAGAGGCAGAGACCCAGGCAGAGGGAGAGGCAGGCTCTCTGAGGGGAGCCCGACATGGGACTCGTTTGGGGACTCCAGGATCACACCCTGGGACAAAGGCAGGCGCTCAACTGCTGAGCCACCCTGGTGTTCCCCTTAAGCACTGCTTTTTAAGCTACATCCACAAATTTCAATATTTTCATTTCCTTGCAATTCAAACCTTTAGATATTTTTTCCTGCTTGCAATTTCCTCTTTGAGCCTTGGATTATATAGAAGTGTATTGTTTAATTTTCCAGCATTTGGAGATGTTCTGTCTTGTTAACTGATTTCTGGTTCAGTTCCATATGGTTAAAGTTCATACTTCGTGTGACTTCCACCCTGTTTTGTTAAGGTTGTTTTGTACGCTAAGATATGGTCTACATTCAAGTATGTTCCATGTGCTTTACTGTGTTGGGCGGAGTTTTCTGTAACTATCATTGAGATAGGTTGGTTGGGTGTGTTCAGTTCTTGTATGTCCTTGCTGATACTTTGATCATTTACTGATGAAGTATGTTGAAGTGTCCAGCTATAATTAGGGATTTATTTCTCCTTTCTTATCTGTGAGTTCTTGATTCATATATTTTGAAGCCCTATTTGTAGGTGCATTCATTATTAGGATTGTTATATTTACTTGGTGAATTCACTCTTTTATCATTATATAATTATATCATTTTATAATGTTCCTTTTTTTATGCCTAGTTTTCCTTGTTCTTTTTTTTTTTTTAAGATTTTATTTATTTATTCATGAGAAACAGAGAGAGAAAGGCAGAGACACAGGCAGAGAGAGAAGCAGGCTCCATGCAGGGAACCTGATGTGGGACTCTATCCTGGATCTCCAGGATCACGCCCTGTGCTGAAGGCGGCGCTAAACCGCTGAGCCACCCGGGCTGCCCAAGTTTTCCTTGTTCTGAAATCTACTTTGTCTAACATTAATATAGTCCCTCCAACTAACTTTAACTTTATTTTTATTTTTATTTTTTAAATTTTTAAAAAAGATTTTATTCATTCATGAGAGACAGAGAGAGAGAGAGAGAGAGGCAGAGACACAGGCAGAGAGAGAGAAGCAGGCTCCCTGCAGGAAGCCCGACTTGGGACTTGATCCCGATCCTGGGGCTCCAGGATCTCGCCCTGGACCCCAGGCAGGCGCTCAACCATTGAGTCACCCAGGCATCCCTAACTTTCTTTTTATTTATTTATTTTTTTGATTTTTTAATTAATTAATTAATTTTATTTTATTTTATTTTATTTTTTTAATTTTTATTTATTTATGATAGTCACAGAGAGAGAGAGAGAGAGAGAGGCAGAGACATAGGCAGAGGGAGAAGCAGGCTCCATGCACCGAGAGCCCGATGTGGGATTCGATCCTGGGTCTCCAGGATCGCGCCCTGGGCCAAAGGCAGACGCTAAACCGCTGCGCCACCCAGGGATCCCATGATTTTTTAATTTATTTATGATAGTCACACACACAGAGAGAGAGAGAGAGAGAGAGAGAGGCAGAGACACAGGCAGAGGGAGAAGCAGGCTCCATGCACCGGGAACCCGACGTGGGACTCAATCCCGGGTCTCCAGGATCGCGCCCTGGGCCAAAGGCAGGCGCCAAACCGCTGCACTACCTAGGGATCCCCCTAACTTTCTTTTTAAAAATTGAATTATACAAGATGAAATCAGAGAGGGAGACAAATCATATGAGACTCTTAGGAAACAGGTTCGCTGGAGGGGCGGGGGTGGGGGTATGGGTTAAGCATAACTGGGTGATGGACATTAAGGAGGGCATATGATGTAATGAGCACTGGGTATTATATAAAATTGTTGAATTACTGATCTCTACCTCTGAAGCTAATAATACATTATATGTTAGTTAACTGAATTTAAATAAAAAAGAAAAGTTGCCCAGGGCCACATATCTCATAAGTGGCACAGCCACGATTTAAAACCAGGCAGTGTGACTCCAGAGTGTCACCTCTGTGCTGTGGTGCTTTTACCATCAGCAATTTGGCAAGAGAAACAGCCAGATTTTGTCTTTTGTTTCATTTTCATCTCATGATCAAGCAGATGTCATTTAAGAGTACTATTTTGGGGGGACACCTGGGTAGCTCAGTGGTTGAGCATCTACCTTTGGCTCAGGTCATGATTCTGGGTTCCTAGGATGGGGTCCTGGGATCGAGTCCCTCATCAGGCTCCTCTGCTTGAGTCTGCTTCTCCTTCTGCCTATGTCTCTCTTGAGTAAATAAATAAAATCTTAAAAAAAAAAAAAAGTATTATTATTTTTTCAATCCTCAGCGTTTTATGTTGAAACCTCAGCACATTAAAAATAAAAACAAAACAGAAATTAAAAAAAAATAAGTTAAAATTGGCATAAAACATTATATTAGTTTCAGGTATACAGCATAATGATTATTATGTATATTGAAAAATGATCGTTAGAGTAAGTCTAGTTAACATCCATCACCATACACAGTTAACAAAACTTTTTTCTTGTGATAACTTTTTTGTATATGTGTGATGAGAGCTTTTAAGATCTACTCTCAGCAACTTTCAAATAAGCAGTATAGTATTATTAACTAATCTATACATTCACATCCCCATGACTTAAATATTTATTACTGGAAGCTTGTACTGAAATGGGTGGAAGGGTGTAAAAAAATTAAACTTCCAACTTTCTTTTGATGAGTGTGTAATACACATTTTTAATTCTTTTACTTTATTTCTTTTAAAGATTTGAGAGAGAGCAAGCTTGAGTAGGGGAAGGGGCAGAGGGAAAGGAACAAGTTGACTCCCCACTGAACAGGGAGCCCCACACGGAACTTGATCCTAGGATCATGACCTGAACCAAAGGCGGGCGCTGAACCAGGTGCCCCAACCTTTTTGTTTTTAAAATTTTATTTGAGTGGGGAGCATATGAGCTCATGTGAGTGGTGAAAGGAGAAGAGGGAGAGGGACAAGCAGACATTGCACTCATGACCTGAGCTGAAATCAAGAGTTGGATGCTTAACACACTGAGCCACCCAGACACATCCTTTCACTTTTAACACTGAGCCACCCAGGCACATCCTTTCACTTTTAACGTACTTGTTTTTATTTTATCAAAGTGAGTTTCTCGTTGATAGAATATAGATGGACCATTTTTTGGACCATTCTGACCATCTCTAAGTTGTTTTTAGACCATTTTTATATAATTATTTATGTAATTATTATTTAAGTTCAAATATTAAAAAACACCATTTTATTATGTTTTCTGTTCTCTGTTTTTCATTTGTTAGTATTTTTGCCTTTTGGGTTATTTGAATACTAGTATTCCAGTTTAAAATATTGAAGGGTGGGACCCCTGGGTGGCGCAGCGGTTTGGCGCCTGCCTTTGGCCCAGGGCGTGATCCTGGAGACCCGGGATCGAATCCCACGTCAGGCTCCCGGTGGATGGAGCCTGCTTCTCCCTCTGCCTGTGTCTCTGCCTCTCTCTCTCTATCTCTCTCTCTCTCTGTGTGTGACTATCATAAATAAATAAAAAATTAAAAAAAAATATTGAAGGGTTTTTTTTTTGTATAGTATTTTTTACAGTATTTTTTATATGTATAACAGTAGATATACTTTGACAATATACTTAGAGTCAGTATTTTCTCTGGCTGCTTTCAGTATTTTACAAATTTATCTTTAGTTTTCAGCAGTTTTTTGATGATGAGTCTGGGCAAACATTTCTTTGTGTTTATGCTGTTTAGAATGCCCTAAACTTTTTCAGCCTATGGACATATGCTTTTCGCTAAATTATGCCATTAGCTAAATTTGGGGAGTTTTCAGACTTTAGGGTTTGGTTTTTTTTTAAGATTTATTTTAGAGGTGCCTGGATGGCTCATTTGGTTGAGTGTCTGTCTGCCTGCAGCACGGGTCATGATCTCAGGGTCCTGGAGTTCCTTGTAAGGAACTCGTGGTATCCTGCCAACTCCTTACTCCATGTTGGGCTCTCTGCTCAGCGGGAAGCCTGTTCTCCCTCTCCTCCCCACTTGTACTTTCTTTTGCTGTTTCTCTCAAATAAAATCTTTAAAAAAAAATTTAGAGAGCAAGAGAGAGAACCCACACATGTGCGATTGTGGGGAGGGACAAAAGGAGAGGGAGAGAGAATCTCTGTTTTCCTCAGCTTCCTTCCTTACCATCAACTTGTCTTCTGTGTCATTCACTCTTTCTTCCACCTCATTAACCCTAGCAGTTAGGAAATCCAGTTTATTTTTTATTTTATTTGTTTTAAAATATTTTATTTATTCATGAGACAGAGAGAGAGAGGCAGAGACACAGGCAGTGGGAGAAGCTGGCTCCATGCAGGGAGCCCCATGTGGGACTCAATCTGGGGACTCCAGGATCACGCCCTGAGCCACCCCCCGGGCATCCCAGGAAATCCAGTTTAAATTGCATCTCATTTAATTTATTTTTAATTTCAGATTGATTAGATCTAAATTCTGCAATAATGAAGTCTCTGGAGTCCTTTGTGCTTTTTTTCCAGACCCACTAGTTGCTTTATAATTGTGCTTCTGAATTGGCTTTCTGACATCGAGTTGAAATCCATACTCTGTAACTCTGTGGTAGAGAGTACTGTTTCTGATTCTTTCTTTGTTTCTGATTCTTTCTTTTGTGGTGATTCTTCCTTCTAGTCCTTTTGTTCGTTGCAGAGTGGCTGTATGAGCAGGCTGAGTCAAAAATACCAACCATGGCCCAAGTAAATTCCACCCTAGATGATTCTGATGAGGTCAGAGACCAGAAAATGAAAAAAGATCAGAACAAAACAAAACAAAAGGACCACTAAAGTCATAAATTTTAAAACAAAGTAGTAAAAAATAAAAGGCCAAAAACCCCAAAGAAGAAAAAAGTAAAGAAAAAGGGAAAAAAAAGGGGGGGGGGAATTGGGGGATTGTGATGGTGAAGGGGTGGTAGTGGAGAGAGAATATAGTCTACCTGAGGGGTCCTAGAGGGTGATCCTCTTGGTTCTGAGTGTATTTTATTTTGTTCTGTATGTTAGAAGATGCTCAAACCCAGCATCCCATATATAAACCAGCAATACTTCTAGAAAGCTCCAACATTGCCACCAAAACATAAGATAAAAGAGGGGGGCAGAATGGAAATGAAGAGAGAATATAATCTCACAGAACGAACTAGTCTGGTATTCCTCTTGGTTCTGGGTGCATGCTGATCATGTTTTAGGAGTATTCTGCCATTGTAGAACAAAACAAGGCAGAGAAAACAAAAATCACAAAACAAAAACCCCTGTCTCCTAAATCTCCCCAAATTAAATTGAATATGTTGAAGGGAATCCAGAAGTGAAAAAATATATCTAAGATGTGTAATTATAGAAATATGAAAGTCAAAAAGGAAAAAACTTAAAAATGAAGAGCTGGTAATATTGTAGTTAAGGTGGGGAAAGGGAAAAAATACTGGAAATGTTTAGTCTGATATAAAAACTAATTGTAATGGAAAAAGGGGAAAAACAATTTTAAAAGGGGAGGGAGACCCTCTAGTTCTATATACTATATTCCCTCGATTTTCCCTTGCTCCTGGAGCTTTTCAGCACTGCTTGGTCAAGAACTCTTCCCCTGTTCTTCCAGCTGGTCCTCTGGGGGAGGGGTCTGCTGTGCTGATTCTCAGACGTCTGTGCTTGGGCAGAGATGCCCCGCCCCTTACCTGATGCGGGGCTCAGTGTGAGCTGTTTAGTCCTTGAGGCCTTTGTTCCCTGGCGGCCCTGCCCCTCCCAGGCACATGGTGAAACTAGGAGGAAAAACATCAGTGGCTGCAGCCAGATTTCCAGCTCTGGAGTCGAGCTCCCAATGAGTAACTAATGCAGTCTCCCAGTCCTCACTGGCCTAAATGCTCTCAGGCCGATGAGGGTGCACAGAGATGTACAGCTTGGGGGCGCCCAGCGGCAGGAGAGTTCTCACTGTCTTGTGCTCTCCCTGGTTCCATCTGTCCAGGGGGAATGTAGGATCGCTGGCTTTGTCCACTTGGGTGCCCTGGGATCCGGAGCCCTGTGCTGGAACCACGCTCTCCTGGGGGCCACCTCTCCTTAAGGGAAAGGGGCACAGCCGCCTCCGTTCGGAGCCGGCTCACCTAACCTACTGGCTTCTCCCAAATGCCCCGGAGGGCTGTGGCACTCCAACCCTTTACCGATATCAGACCATGGTTTGAGCTATCCCCCCAGGGCATCTCCTCAAATAGTGACTCCGGGAATCTTGAGGCTTCATTCCTCTCCTGTGGTTCTGCCTGATTTCCCTGCTAAGCACTTTTCTGTCAGGGAAAACTCCAGTGCGGATCCAGGGCTGGACTTTCCTGTCCCTGAGGCTTTCACCTTTCTGCTTTAGCTCTGCTACTCGCAGTACCCCTCCCCCACTTTATTCTTCTTTATTTTTTTTTTCACCTTCCTACCTTGTTAGAAGCGAAAACTTTTCTCTCTGTAGCATTCCAGCTGTTCTCTATTTATTTATTTATTTTTGTTCTCTCTTTAAATCTCAGGTTGAATTCATAGGTGTTCAGGATGTTTTGAAAGTTATCTAGGTAAGTTGGTGGGACTGGGTGAGTTGAGGACCCTACTCCTCTGCCATCTTGCCCTGCCTCCAGGGGAGAATCTCAAGTAGATTCCCAGCTGGACCTGGAGTCCTACATAGGGGTTGATCTCAGAACTCAGATCTTGACCTGAGCGGAAATCAAGACTCAGATACTTAACTGAGCCACCCAGTGCCCCCCTCAGCCTATAGGTTTTCACAATTTTTTGGTACCAACTTTTCTGGGACTCTGAGGACACAAATACTAGATCCTTTGCTATTGCCCCACAGATCTCTGAGACTTTGTTCACTTAAAAAAAAATTCTTTTTAAACTGGATACTTTAAGATTTATTTATGAGCAAGGCACCTATGTGGCTTAGTCTGTTAAGCATCTGCCTTCAGCACCAGTTGTGGTCCTGGGGTCTTGGATTGAGCCCACATTGGGCTCCCTGTTCAGTGGAGAGCCTGCTTCTCCCTCTCTGTCCTTCCCCCCTTCTCCTGCATCACTCTCCAGCTCACTCCCTGTCTTTAATAAAATCTTTGAGAAAAAGATTTGTGAGGGGAGGGCAGAGGGAGAGAAAATTTCCAGCAGACTTTCCACTGAGCGTGGAGCCCAGTGCTGGGCTCCGTCTCCCCACCCATGGGATCATGACCTGATCCTAAACCAAGAGGCAGACACTGAACCACCCAGGTGCCCCCTTGGTTCTGGTTTTTAAGGACTACACATGTTACTCTTAAGTATAGCTAGGTCATTAATTCTGACTGCTGCATACTAATCTGTTGTGTGCTTCTGTCACATTTTATTTGTCCTCTTGTAAGGAACTCGTGGTATCCTGCCAACTCCTTACTACCATAGGGTCTGTATGTGCTTCACTGTATATGTGTCTTCATGGCCCTCTGTACAAATTTCTTTGAGGGTATTGTTCAGCAGTGCGATTGCCAGACCTTAAGGTATATGTGTACATTTACCTTATACATGAAGACATACATTTTATTAAATACTAACAGGCTAATATTCACTCTTACAAAGGAAGGAGATCCTGTCACTTGCTACAGCATGGACTCAGACTTTACTTATACTATTGTGTGTGTCAAAATACATAAACAGCATGTTTTGTTTATCCATTCATCTGTTATTGAACATTTGGGTTACTTCTACCTCTTGGCTATAGTGAATAATGCTGCTATGAACATGGG
The DNA here is from genome assembly GCF_003254725.2 of Canis lupus dingo. Classification (NCBI taxonomy): domain Eukaryota; kingdom Metazoa; phylum Chordata; class Mammalia; order Carnivora; family Canidae; genus Canis; species Canis lupus. The sequence goes on from NC_064247.1 coordinate 77,830,074, forward strand.
TGTGCAAATAACTTGGAGATCCTGTTTTCACTTTTGGATGTATACCCAGAAGTAAGATTACTGGATCAGATGGTATTTCTGTTTTCAGTTTTTTAAGGAACTACCATACTGTTTTCCATAGTGGTACCCCACTTTACAGTCTCACCAACAATGGTACACAAGGGCTTCAGTTTTTCCCATATCCTTTCTGACACTTTTTAAAAAATATTTTATTTATTCACGAGAGACAGAGAGAAAGAGAGGTAGAAACACAGGCAGAGGGAGAAGCAGGCCCATGCCGGGAGCCCGACGTGGGACTTGATCCCAGGTCTCCAGGATCACACCCTGGGGCAGAACGGCGCTGAACTGCTGGGCCACCGGGGCTACCCGACACCTTTTTTTTTTTTTTTTTTAAGATTTATTTATTTATCTATGATAGACACACAGAGAGAGAGGCAGAGACACAGGAGGAGGGAGAAGCAGGCTCCATGCTGGGAGCCCGACACGGGACTCGATCCCGGGACTCTAGGATCACGTCCTTGGCCAAAGGCAGGCGCCAAACCACTGAGCCACCCAGGGATCCCCCGACACTTTTTTTAAAAAAGATTTTATTTATGTATTTGACAGAGGACAAACAGGGGGAACAGCAGAGGAAGCTGGAGAGGGAGAAGCAGGTTATCTTTTTTTTTTTTTAAGATTTTATTTATTTATTCATGAGACATGCAGAGAGAGAGAGAGAGAAGCAGAGACACAGGCAGAGGGAGAAGCAAGCTCCACACAGGGACCCCCATGTGGGACCCAATCCCAGGCCTCCAGGACCACACCCTGGGCCGAAGGCAGGCGCCAAACCTCTGAGCCACCCAGGCAGGTTATCTTTTTATGTGCAGAACTTAGCACAGTTTCTGGTATACAGTAAAATACTTAATAAATACTAGTTGAGGGGTGCCTGGATGACTCAGTCATTTGAACATCTCACTCTTGATTTTGGCTCAGGTCGTGATCTCAAGGTGGTGAAATTTCTCCCCACTCAGCCAGGAGCCTACTTGAAATTCTCCCTCTGCCCTTCCCCTTTGCTGATGTGTCCGCTCTTTTTCTCTAAAATAATTCTTAGGAAAAAAAAAAAAAACTTGAATGAAAGAATGAATAAAATGAGTTGCTGCATTTTTCCAAGAAAACAATGTAATGTTATCTTTTTAAAATAAGATTTCTAGGACCCCTGGGTGGGTCAGTGGTTGAGCATCTACCTACTACTCAGGTTGTGATCCTGGGATCAAGTCCCCCATCAGGCTCCCCGCAGGCAGCCTGCTTCTCCCTCTACCTATGTTTCTGCCTCTCTGTCTGTGTCTCTCATGAGTAAATAAATAAAATCTTAAAAAAAAAAAAAAAGATTTCTAAGAGATGTATTGAGGATTAATCTCAATTGTCTATGCCTTTTTGCCTTTTCCATATAATTTATTACAATTGGATATTTAGTATCCTGCACAATCTTAGAGTTGAAGGGACTTTAGAGATAAGAGGCTTACGTTACTATGTATTTATTGTAGAGAGGGACATACAAGTACCCAGTTTTCTTCTTCTTTTTTTTTAAAGATTTATTTTACAGCAAGAAAGCACAGGAGTTGTTGGGGTGCAGAGGGAGAGGAGAACCAGACTTCCTGTTGAGCATGGAGCCCCACATGGGTGCTCAGTCCCATAATCTTGAGATCCCGAATCTGGCTGAAACTAAGAGTTGTTTGTTCCACTGAGCTGTTTATCCAGCTCCCAGGATAAACAGCTCCCAGGTGTAATCCACCTGTTTATCCAGGTGCCCCCACAGCTTTTTTTTTTTTTTTTAAAGACAATTTAATTTCAGTTTTTTAGTCTGATTAGCTGAAATTTTGTTTTTTGTTTTTTTTTTAAGATTTTATTTATTCATGAGAGACATAGAGAGGCATAGACTTTGGCAGAGGGAGAAGCAGGCTTCCTGCAGGGAGCCCGATGTGGGACTCTATCCCAGGACCCTGGGATCATACCCTGAGTTGAAAGCAGAAACTCAACCACTATGCCACCCAGGTGTCTCCAGCTAGCTGAAATCTTAACTGCAGTATAAATCTGAGGTTTCTTTGGTAGATCTGGTTCCTGCTGATTTAGTCTTGTGTGTATATGTATAGTCCTTGTGTTTGATACTGTTCCAGAATCAAATAGCATCCTCTTTTGATGTATGTGCCTGGAAGCTTGCTCTTGTATGCTGTGTTTATAGGCGCCCTGTTCCTTTCTGCCTCTACCAGTGACTGTGATTCCTGTCTGGAGGCCCTCTTCATATAGTTACCTTTGTGAGGTTTCACGTCCTCTTCTTGTCCTCTCAGTCCTGGAATTATTAATGGTTCTGGGGCAAGACTATCTCCTTTGTTGGTTTCTGTAAACCTTACCCACACCTTTGTACATAGTCTATTAAATTCTTCTCAAATTACTCAGGTTGTGGATGCTGTTTTCAGCTGGAATTGTGATTATTAGAGTCCCTGAATGGGCCCTGTGATTTTACTTACTTTTTAGATGTGAACAAATACATGTTTTACTGAATGATAAGATTAGTAATTTGGGTTTATTTTTATCTGCCTTACATAGAGGTTTATAGTAGCCTTTGAGAGTTTCTCTTCCCCAAATATCCCCAACTAGAAGATTAAGAGTGAAATATAAACAACTTTGCCACACTTCAATATTTTCAACTTCCTTCAGTAGAAATTATAAAATTATAAAATTATTTATACTGCAGTATAAATCTGAGGTTGCTTTGGTAGATCTGGGTTCCTGATACCATTGATATCAATGGTATCAATCCGAGGTGATTGTTTTATCTAACTAGACTGAACTCCATGAGGGCAATAACCATGTCTGTTTTTTTTTTTTTCTTTTCTTTTTTTCTTTTTTTAGTGCCAGTGTGTATCTTTAGTTCCTGTCACAGTGTTGTAGATATTCAATGAATATTTGTTGAAAGAGATTAAAAAATAACATAGTATTTTAATTTTTCTGCTGAAATACTGTAGGAGTGTATGATTAAGTTTGTTTACTTGGATATTTAGATATACTTAGATTTTATTCTTCATTTTACTGGTTTGTTGTTGGTTGATCCTGGGCCAGCGCCTGGTACAGCAAATGACAGTACTAGTTAGTATTTTTTTGGCTGTCTTTCTCCCTCCCATCTATCTCTGGTATGAATCCCTTGGAATTTAGGATACAGTCTGGATCTAGTTAGCACTAGAACCTACCGCAGCACCCGTTGTCTTATAAATAATTGTCAAATTGAAGTTCTGAATTTATGATTATGAGAGATGTTATGGCATAAACTGTAGTGAATGTCATTCTTCAGCTGTCCTGAACTTGTGTTCCTCTGAAAGCTTCTTTTTCTCTCTGGTACCTGGAGTCTACATACAGCACTCCCTCTGCCTGGGGTAGTCACATTCTCTTTTTTACCTTATAAATAATTTGTGTGTCCTTTGGGACCCATCTTAGACTTTTTTTCTCCTGAAAGTATCCTGTAATCTTGGCACTACTGACATTTGGGCTGGATAATTTTTTTTGTTATTGGGGGGACTGTCCTGTTCATTGTAGAATGTTAAGCATCATTCCTGGCATCTGCCCACCAGAGGCCAGTAGCATCCCCTCCAATCATGACAACCCAGGATGTCTCTGGTCATTGCCAAATGTCCCAAATGGGGCAAAATCACTTCTATTTGAGAACCATTCTAAAATTACCCTTTTACCAAATAGTATTGTAGTTGCCAGATTTTGCATTTGAGGGCAAGGACTGTACTTTTTTTTTTTGGTAAATCTTTAGCGTTTAGCTATTGTCTGATGTAGAAATATTTAGTAAATATTTGTTGGTGGATTGAACATAATTCAGTGTAATGGATGCCAGATATTTCATGACATACAACATACAAGCTCCATTGTAAACTGAGACCTAGATTAATTATTTAAATGTATAAAGGCTTCTGGAGGCAATTTTACAAACGAAATATATCTGATGTTTCTTATTAGTGGTATATGCACAAGTGGACACATGTTCCATACAAACTCTTTACATTGGATGTCTTTTTTGGTTTGTCTGTTGATTGGTTAGTTAGATCTAGCTTTTGTTTGGGTGTTACATGTTTTGAAGTTCAAGCCAGGAATTAATTTAGAGACATAGAATTTGTGCTGTCTCAGTATAGAATGCACAATGGTGTACCCCCCTGTAGGTGGAGGGGAATGGTTTTGTTGACTGTATATTTGCTGTTCATTGAAAGTCTTGGTAAAATAGCCTTCTGTTGTTAAGTTTTTTTTCTTGGACTTTTCGTCCTTTGGTGTATTTCTTTGTATGTCAGTAAATATTAATATTTTTGTGATCTTGGGCACTAGCTTTTTCCCAAAGGCTGAGACTTAGTAAGATTTGAGGAACCAATGGGAGAATATTTTTTAATTTGGTTCTAAATTTGATAATCTTTCCTCATCACTGCCCTGATGAGCTTTTTGGGAGAAATAGGCGTCCTTCTTGCTGTTGCTTTGTCTTTTTATCAGCCTACTTCTACACCAATATATAGATACTAATTTTATCCATTATCAGGTTCTTTCAGCTCTGCCTTCAAGATCTCAAATCCAGTCACGCTACCCTAGCCTAAGCTTTTTCCATCCCTTGTCTGGACTATAGTAATAGCCTTCTCCTTGGTCCTCTTGGTTCTATTATTATCCTCCCCTAATCAATTCTCCATACAAGCCAAAATGGTCTTTAAGAAATGTTGAATAAGGTCATGTTGTTTTTGTTTTTGCCTGTATTAGGAAATCATTCTGGGTTATAGTGTCAGCTAATCCATCCTCTAACTGGAATAATTTCAGCTTGAAAGTAGTAATTTCTTATCTTTTTCCAGGAGTAACAACACAGCATGCTGGGCTCTGGATTTAAAGCTGAGCGTTTACGGGTCAATTTGAGATTAGTCATAAACCGTCTTAAGCTATTGGAGAAAAAAAAAAGTGAGTAATACATGATTGCCTTATATTTTCTTTCCCAAAATACATCACTGGGTTTTACCACCCTAGTACTGGCTCCATCAGGCTAGTACTATGAAGTCTTAGGGATCCTAGATCCTTGAAGCTTTAGATAGATTACTGCTGCTCCTTGTGACAAGTTAGATTGAATCGTTCTGTTGCAGGGAATGAGTTAACATGACTTCTGAGGTGGGAATTTCTGGCTATAACAGCAATACTCTTTGCTAGACAAAAGAGCAAATTCTGGAGACTAGATGAGTTGGGACTAGATTTGCTGAGAGTGAGTGAACTAGGTTGTAGTAGGTAGAAACACTCACTTTGTTCTTGGGTTGGAAGTCTCCTGCAAGCCAGGGCCCAATGTACTGCTGCTATGTGACTGGATGGGATTTGTGCCTTAGCGGAACTGGCCCAGAAAGCAAGGAAAGAGATTGCTGACTATCTGGCTGCTGGGAAAGATGAACGAGCTCGGATCCGAGTGGAGCACATTATCCGAGAAGATTACCTTGTGGAGGCCATGGAGATCCTGGAGCTATATTGTGATTTGCTGCTGGCTCGGTTTGGCCTCATCCAGTCTATGAAGTAAGATATTTTGTCTTTTTTTTTTTTTAAATCTTAATCTAGGTATGATTTCTAGAAAAACTGTACCTGTGTATAGAATCTGATGGGTTTGGACATAGGCATACACCTGTATACCATCACCACAATCAAGGTGTGTTTATTAACATTTGTTATTTCCAGAAGTTTCTTTCTGTCCCCTCTCACACCTCCCCCATCCTTTTTTGATAAAAACACATAACATCAGATCTCTTATTCTCTTTTTTTTAAACAAGATTGATTTATTTTAGAGACAGCATGTATGCACGAACCAGGGCAGGGGGTGGGGAGGAGCAGAGGGAGTACGAGAGAATCCCAAGCCGACTCCCCACTGAGTGCAGAGCCTGACATGGGCCTTTAAGACTGTGATTGTGACCTGAGCCGAAACTTGTGTCAGACACTGAATGCACTGAGCCACCCAGGCACCCTTCTACTCTCTTAACATTTATAAATGCATAGTGTAGTATTGTTAATTATATGCATAGAGTTGTTCATCTCTGAACTTACTCATCTTGTATAACTATAATGAAATGAAATAAGAGACTTGAAAACTAAGATCAAATCACTTTTGAGAAAGGAAATTTGAGAAAGGAGTAATATGCAGTGTGGGGGGCCTAACACTAGGGGACTACTTCACATACCCAAGGGCCTTTTTTCCTAACAACTTTGTTGGAAGACCTGATCTTAATGTAGACAACTGTTCAAAATGAGGACTCTGAAATCAAAAGGTCTAAGTTTGAGTCTTGGCTCTAACATTTTTCTGACTTTGTAACCTTGGGCTTGTCAGAGTTTCCCCAAAAGTAAAAGAGGATGATGAAAATGCTAAAGTCCTAGAATTATTTGTAAGATTCTAATGAGCTTGGTGGAAGAAGTTTAGAGGCTATCAAGTATATGATACAAATTGGAGGGTTTTGTTGGTTTATATATTTATAAAGATTTTATTTATTCATTTGACAGAATACAGGTAGGGGAGCAGCGGGCAGAGGGAGAGGGAGAAGCAGGTTCCCCACTGGCTAGGGAGCCTGATGTGGAGCTTGATCCCAGAATCCTGGGATTATGACCCGAGCCGAAGACACGTGCTTAAGTAACTGAGCCTGTTGGTTTGTTTTAAAGAATATTAAATTTTATTAATTTCTTTCCTTAATTAGGGAACTAGATTCTGGTCTGGCTGAATCCGTGTCTACACTGATCTGGGCTGCTCCTCGACTCCAGTCAGAAGTGGCTGAGTTGAAAATAGTGAGTACAGCGTTTCAGTGATGTTTGTAGTTTGTCATATTGTTAGGTTGGTTAACACAAGTCATTTCTGTTTATTTGACCAGATATTTTGTATCCTTCCCCATGCTGCTTTTGAAATAGGCTTTGTAAATTGGTCTACCTTCTTTTCAGGCCTGTTACGTAATGCAATAGAACAGTATTTTCAAACTTGAATAATTTTTTTAAGGAGCAAAGTTTTGCATATCTCCAGTTTTCTCTTATTTTTATTGTAATGTTATATAAGTATATTCATGTAAAGTTGTTACACAACTGTAAATGAGTAAAGTTAAAATCATACTAATTTAAGGTTACAGAGGTTTTGTTTCATTCAGTAATTCTACAAATATTTATCTGGTGTATGTTACAAGTTGGTGGGCACTGAGGGTACAGCAGTGAGAAAAATATGACACCAACCCTACTCTTGTAGCTTAAATCTAGCAGAAGAGATAGACATTGAAAACTTCCCCGTCACAACATGGATACGGCACTAGCCGCCATGATATAAATTCAGTTGAGTTGTTCTGTCCTTTTTTCTACATCTTTGCCTTTTTTATTTTATTTTCTCTAGATTGTTTTATCTCCTGATCCGTCTTTTGAAATTTCATTGTCTTCTGTATGTTTTCATTTTTAAGAGCTTTTTTTTTTTTTTTTTTTTTTTTTTTTTTTTAGTTTTAAAGAACATTAGAGAGAGAGAGAATGAGCAGAGGAGAGAGGCACAGATAGAGGGCGACCCTGGGATCATGACCTGAGGTGGAAGCAGACACTCAACCAATTGAAGCATCAGAGTGCCCCTAAGAGCTCTTCTTAATTCTCTTAAATATTTACATCATAGTCTGTAGCTTTTGTTTCATAGCTATAATGTCTTTTAACTGAGAATATTACAGTTTCTTAGTAACTTTTCTTGTTCCTGTAATAATTTTCTTCTATTTCTTTTAAACTATCATATAGTGTAAAATCAGGCTTTTCACAAAAGTTTGGTGGCCTTGGCTGTTGGGTTATATTTAAAAGTGAGAAATTAAAACTCTCATGTGCCTGGGTAGGGCTTATTGCCAGATGCCTGTATTGTTGAATGATCTAAGCCCTTTCTTAAGGGAATTCTAGAGTATCAGGAATTAGTTTTCTTCCTCTGGATGGTCATTTCCCTCAGAGAGAAATCCTGTTTCCTACCCCAAGGGTGTAAGTTGTCTGTCAGAATTTCTAACAATCAGAGGAGAAGGAAGCCAAAGGTCTCGTTCTTCTCTTATAGAAGACTTAGATTTTATTTTTCAGTTGTCTTTAAGTGTCTCTGCTCTCTGTTGTGCTTGGAGTCCAGAATCCCTTTAGTTTAACTTCCCCAGAGAGTAAGCCTCTAGTATTCTGATCTGGTAGGAATGATAGTCATAGAGTTTGTGAGTAGAAGAATGGGAGAGTAGAGGCAACTCTTGCCTCCTTTCCTTTTCTTGGTAGAGTAAGCTCTGCACCCAGTGTGGGGCTTGAACTCATGACCTCGAGATCAAGAGTCCCATGCTTTACCAACTGAGCCAGCAAGGTGTCCCAGAGGCAGGTGTTTTTTTTTTTTTTTTTTTTTTAGATTTTATTTATTTATTAATGAGAGACACAGAGAAAGAGAGAGGCAGAGACACAAGCAGAGGGAGAAGCAGGCTCCATGCAGGGAGCCCAACATGGGACTCAATCCCAGGTCTCCAGGATCACAGCCTGGGCTGAAGGCGGTGCTAAACCGCTGAGCCACCCGGGCCGCCTGAGGCAGCTGCTTTTTACACAGACTTTTAACCTCCTCAGTCTTCTTTTAAAGTATGTATGTATTATGTATTTTTTTTTTAAAGATTTATTTATTTATTTATTCATGAGGGACACAGAGAGGCAGAGACTTTGGTAGAGGGAGAAGCAGGCTCCTTGCAGGGAGCGTGACGTGGGACTCCATCCTGGGTATCCAGGATCAGGCCCTGGGCCAAAGGTGGCGCTAAACTGCTGAACCACCTGGGCCACCTGCGGCAGCTGCTTTTTACAGAGACTTTTAACCTCAGTCTTTTTTAAAAAGTTTTTATTTAAGTAATCTTGTATCCAGTGTGGGGCTTGAACTCATGATCCTAGACCAAGAGTTGAATGCTCCTCTGAGCCACCCAGGTGTCCCAACCTCAGTTTCATTGTAACCTCTCCTGTATTCTTCCTTTATGTTAGGATTTATTGGGGCAGCCCCGGTGGCTCAGCAGTTTAGCGCAGCCTTCAGCCCAGGGCCTGATCCTGGAGACCCGGGATCGAGTCCCATGTTGGGCTCCCTATATGGAGCCTGCTTCTCCCTCTGCTTGTGTCTCTGCCTCTCTGTTTCTCATGAGTAAATAAATAAAATCTTTAATAAAAAAAAAAAAGATTTATTAAAGATGAAACAGATTTACATGTTTTTAAAAAGATGAACTCATAAAAGAACTAGAACTAGACAGATTTAAAAAATAAATCTCATAGTGGAAATGGCTACAAAAGCCATATAGAGAGTGATAAATTCATATAAGAAAAATAAAAAATTTCTGCATCATATAAAGCAACCAAAAACTTATCAAAAGACAAAGGACAAACTTATAAGAACCATGTCTACATGTGAACGACGAGTGCCTCCTTGTTAAGCTCTCACGTGTTGGGGCCACTCTGGTTCAATACCTAAACTATTATAGTAACTTCTTGAATCTTTCTCCTACACCTACTTTGGTTTCCTTTAGTCTATTCACCATTGCATCAGAATAGCTTAGAGTTCTGTTCAAGATACAAGTCTGATCCTGTTACTACTCCTTGCTTTAAAGCCCTTTAGTAGCTCCTATTCTTACAATAGAAACAAAATTCCCTTTTTAAAAAAAAATTTTAAGATTTTATTTATTCATAAGAGACAGAGAGGCAGAGACACAGGCAGAGGGAGAAGTAGGCTCCCTGCAAGGAGCCTGATGGCGGGACACAATCCCAGGACCCTGGGATCATGACCTGAGCTAAAGGCAGACACTTAACCATTGAGCCACCCAGGTGTCCCCCCTTTTTACTTCATTACCTAACATACTCCTCCCTCTGGCTCAACACTCACTTGATTTCATCTTGAAATTAGGATTGGCTCTGTTTTTCCACCAGAGGCCTTTGCACATGCTGTTTTTTAGAATGTTCTTCCTTCCCTCTTAAATCTTCGTCATCCCTTAGATCTCATTGAAGCATCTTTTTTTTTTTTTTTTTTTTTTTTAAGGAGGCCTTTTTTTTTTTTTTAAGATTTTACTTACTTGAGAGAGAATGTGATTGCACAAGTGAAGTGGGGGGCAGAGGGGAAGGGAGAGGGAGAGAATCTCGAGCAGACTCTATGCTGAGTGTGGAGCCCTATGTGGGGCTTGATCTCATGGTCTTGAGATCATGACCTGAGCTGAAAACAAGAGTTGAACATGCTTAACTGACTGATCCACCAAGGCACCCCCTCTTACATGACTTTTTTGGTCAAATCTAATTTCACTGTTACAAGCTATTGACAGTCTGCTGTACTTTGCCTGGTTGACACTTACTATAGCTGCATTTATATCTTTATGTGCATGATCAAGTAATGACTGTTTTCCTCAGAGACTATAAAACTATGTAAGAGTAAGAACAATGTCTATTTTTGTTCATTGTATTTAGAGCATATATCATAAAGTCTGTAATAGAATTTGGTACATAGCTACAGCTTTGTGGATGGATGAACACATACGAATTCACATATACCCCCTTAAAGTTTTACAGGCCGCATGTTTGTTTTGAAATCCAAGAATAGAAGCATGGTTACTGATGATTGGAAGCTTGAAGCAGTCTGTTGGAATGATTTCCATTTTTCTCTGACTGTTTTCTTTTTAGGTTGCTGATCAGCTCTGTGCCAAATATAGCAAGGAATATGGCAAGTTATGTAGGACCAACCAGATTGGAACTGTGAATGACAGGGTAATGAACATGCTTGTTAAACATGATGCAATGGGGTATGGGCATGTTATTTTGTATTGATTGTAGTGGGTCCTAATGTATGGCTGAGTTAATCTAGGGTTGCATATTTCATAGTGAGGGTGAGAAGGCATTTGGGCTGGCAGTGTAGTCCACTCCTTACCTTTTCCTTAAACCTGTGATTGTGAGGCCTTTGGTCCTTTTGTGCCTCTTACAATTTGTGGATGTAGAAGCAAGGTGAGGAACAGAGTGGATGAATTCAAATAGGGAAGGGTGGCATTATCAGTCTTACCGACATCTGGGTCGTGTGTAACCAGAGAACATGAGAGGGGCGTGGGTTTGTAATAATGCTTTGTGACTGAAAAAAAGAAATTTAACTGGTCAGAACCCCTTTTTCTCTTCAGTTTACCTGTAAAATAAGAGGAACAAAATTTAAGACAGGTTAGGCTTAGGCTCATTGGCATAGATTTTTAACCCTGGGTCTTTTACTTACAGCTCATGCATAAATTGAGTGTGGAAGCCCCACCCAAAATCCTGGTGGAGAGATACCTGATTGAAATTGCCAAGAACTACAATGTGCCCTATGAGCCTGACTCTGTGGTCATGGTAAGTTTAGAGCTTTTTCAGAATACAAAGGGAAATGAATCTCTGGATATCACTTTCTTAAAAAGTAACCATATTCTTTGCACTAAAGTTTGTGGGAATTTAAGCCTTTGTCCAGTCAGTGCCTTTTTGGGTAACAATAAATATGCCTGCATTTCTTAGTATTGAAGGATTAGATGAGATGAATGACTGGAAAGCACTTTGAAAAGGTACAAACCTTGATACAAATAGAAAATGGCACTATTGCTGCTTTTTTATAAAGTTCAAGGAATTGAAGAAGTGCCTCAAGACCTCGAATGGATTCTGAAACCTTCATTGGGTGCCTGCTGTGTGCTAGACAATGTACAGAAGGCTGTGAACACAGATAAAACAAGGTCACTGTCCTGATGAGGTTTACACTGGAAGGGGGGCAAATATACAAATAGTAATGATTCAGTTAAGGTCAGTGGGATGTATCATTCAGCTTTGGTGTGCTGCTCAGGCAACTGTCCCCCATCCCAAATACACGCACTTAAGGATAAAAGCATTTATTTCCCCAGCTCTTGAGAATATCGATGACTGGTGACTCATACACAGCTGAGTGGCCCTCAGAAGAAAGCTGCTTCATCCAAAGTCTTTCCTGCGGGAGAGCCTGTATTCAGTACCTTTGTTTTAAAGACTCTAGGGTACCTGCTACAGGGCCATCCCAGCTCCTTAATGAATTGAGCGGTCCGTGTGACTATACAGCAGCCCAGCGTTTTCTTCTTCCCAGCCTTGCTTCCTTCACTTCCCCTCAGGTCTTTATCCCAAGGGACCACCGCAGTAAAACTCCATACTGGTCTCCATCTCAGGGTCATCTTCTGGGGGAATCTAGCCTATGATGTGGGTTAATGATAAGAGTTTCTCTCTCCTTCTCAGGCAGAAGCTCCTCCTGGGGTAGAGACAGATCTTATTGATGTTGGATTCACAGATGATGTGAAGAAAGGGGGCTCTGGAAGAGGAGGAGGGGGTGGTTTCACAGCACCAGTTGGTGGACCTGATGGAACAGTGCCAGTGCCTATGCCCATGCCTATGCCCATGCCCTCTCCAAGCACTCCTTTTTCCTACCCACTTCCAAAGGGACCAGTAAGTATACATATAAATGTGAGCTTAAACTATATAAAATATAGATGATGTATGAGTACACACAGGAGTTGTACGTTGTCAAGAAGATTCAGCAGTGACAACACTTGGTATTAGTGATCATATTGTGAAATAAAAACATTGGGATTTGGAGAAGGTCTTTTGGTTTGTGTTTAGTTAATGATGTGGGAAAATATATAGAGAGAATGCTATATAAACTTGTTCTCATAGGTTTACTGACTACCTTTGGGACCTGTTGCAGGAGGCATACTAGTAGTTATTTCCAAAAATGAATACTCCTTACTACCAGGAAAACCTCCTTTGTAGACAAGGTGAAGGTCATTACTAGTGATAGGAAAGTTTGATTAGAATCTTCCCTTGTAGACAGCAAAGCAGTTGATTAGTAATTTGAAGACTAGCCAGCCTTTGGCTATAGATCTTTAAAAATCTGCAATCCTTCTGGGGCATTTTTTTTTTCTTTTGGAGCTCTTGCATATATACATATATTGAATATATGTCTTGAATATTCACATTGAATACGTGTAGGTATTTCTCCCTTACCATACACAGACCTTAGAAATTAGATAGGGGCTGTTTCTGATGTTGCCTTTGTCCTCTTGCAGTCGGATTTCAACGGATTGCCAATGGGGACTTACCAGGCTTTTCCCAATATTCATCCACCTCAGATACCAGCAACTCCCCCATCGTATGAATCTGTAAGTGCATGAGCGTCTTTTGTAAGCAGCAGGAGAGTGAATCCCATGAAGAGAGAGCAAAATAATGGCCACAGGGAAGGCAAAGTTTTGATCAATTCCTAGTACCAGCATTGCTCTTGCTTTGGATTTTTGTGTTGCTTTAACATTATCCTGGAAATGGGGTGGTGGTGGCGGCGGCAGCAGCATCATTGGTGGCAATGCTTTATTTGCACTTAAGCCAGGAATCAGGAGGGAGCTGCAGATCTCCTAGAAAGTTCTAATAGGGCACTTTATAGTCTTTTGGGTTTTTGTTGTTTCTGTTTTTTTGAACTAACTAGGCAGAGAATTGTATTGAGCTGGTATAGTCTAGCTGCTAGAATATCATAATTAAAATACCAGTTTTGTAAATTCAACAGTTTGTCTTCATCAGAAGTGGCCAGTTAGTAAATTTCACACTATGGCATTAATTTTACATTTTAGTCTTATAGACGAAACTTGTTATAAATGGTGGTAATCATGCCTTGAACTGAATTGTTGGTGTTGGTGTTTGCACCGCTTTGAGTCAGAATTAGAGGGCTACTTTCTGTCAGCCTTGTTTCCTCAGCTAGTATGTGCCTTTTGAGACCTATTTCCATCTGATGCATTACAGAGAAAACAAATTGGTAGGGTATTTGCTGGGAGAGTACCCTGTTCCTGAACTTGCTTAGTGTTCTTTCCTTTGGCTTTCCCTTGGGCCTGGGTTTTTCTTATGTTTCGATCTGCATGCATTGAAGCATTGCCCACAACTGTTTCCAGGATATGAGGTAGAAGATCTTCAGTATTTGAGGACTTGTTTCTTGGAGATGAATTCAGTGGGTTAGTGCTTTCTCTCTGCCCAGAAGGTGAAGGTATCAAAGAGAGGTGTTATGGTGTGGTAAGAATTTTCTTTTTCTCGCTTGGTGGTTATGTGTTTAACATGGTAGTTGATCGGAAGATAAGGAAGGAGTACAGGGGGTGGAGGGGCAGTTTCTTTGGAGCAGGTTCTTTTGCTTCTGCTGAGCAGCTTAGCTTTTGGAGAACATAGGGGTTTATATCAGTATTAGTACTTTATCCAGTAATGACATTGCTTTCTCCCCCAGTAACAGTTTTTGTATTTCAGGTTGATGACATTAATGCTGATATGAATGTCTCTTCTGCACAGATTGTTGGTGAGTATGAGTCAGAAACCCTCATTGCTGAATCCTTTGCGGTTTTCTCATTGCTGTTCCTGCCTCAGAAATAGTGTTCATGTTTGTGGCATATTACCCACATGCCCTCTTCTCTCCCAGAATGTAGATGATGTATAATGAAAGTAGAACTCAGCATTTCCCTTGCCCAAAAAGAAAGTATCTCTCTGGCTGCAGAGAATCTCCCAGAATCTCCTTGTTTCTGTTAATGGTATCATCATTCTTTCAATCTCAAGTTCTTTATGTACCTGCTGCTTCAACTTCCACTGTACCTAGAAATACCGAAAGAGGTAGATTAATTGGTCTATCCAGATACATATTTTTAAACTTGAGCATTAAAGAGGGAGCAGCAGATAAAACCATAAATGAATAGCTCCGTGGCCTTTTCACAAAGCAAGCATGCTCATGTGGTCATCCACTCAGAAAATAAAACACTACCAAGCACTACAGAAACCCTGGGGGATGGGGTACTTTCTTAAATTAGAGATAGGTAACCTCAGTAAAACTGGTGTAGAACATTTTCATTACCTCAGAAAGTTTCCTTACGATCCTTTCCAGTCTACTCTGTCAATCCACTCTCTACCTTTGAGGCAAACACTGTTCTTTTTTTTTTTTTTAGATTTTATTTTTAAGGAGAGACCAAAAAGAGCATATATATGTGTGAGGTGGGAGGGAGGGAAAGAATCTCAAGCAGACTCCATGCTCAGCACCGATTTCAATATGGGACTCAATCCTATGACCCTGAGATCATGACCAAAGCCAAAACCAAGAGTCAGGTGCTCAGCTATCTGAGCCACCCAGGCACCCTCTTATGGGAGCTGACCTTTGTGAAAGGGGACAGTGAGTGAGTGCTCTGTGTACCGAGTCCCAGGTACCACACTTTGAATTTCCCTTAATCTTTTCTCTCACCTTAGGAAAGTGTAACAGGTAGGATTCAACTATATTAAGGAAATGTAGATCTTGTCCTGAAAATTTTTACTGACCTTTAGAATTATTAATCTTTTTTTTTTTAAACCGTGTTTTCTCTTGTATTTTTATTGTTTCTGCCAAAAGGGCTGGTGGGCTTTGAGGATCTGAGCCACTTACTTCTCAGGTGTTTGTAACACTGTGCTTGCTCCTTACCCTAATTAGGTCCTGGACCCAAGCCAGAAGCTTCTGCAAAGCCCCCTTCCCGACCTGTGGATACCTATGACAACTTTGTGCTACCGGAGTTGCCATCTGTGCCAGACACACTACCGACTGCATCTGCTGGTGCCAACACCTCAGCATCTGAGGACATTGACTTTGATGATCTTTCCCGGAGATTTGAAGAATTGAAAAAGAAAACCTAGGTCTTATACTAGGCAACCTCCAGGCTCTGGGATTTGAGACTGAGTTATTTCTCCTTGTAACAAAGAATCTCCATGAAATTCTTTTTCATCTCTTTACCATCACTGAGCACGCTCTTCCTCTGGGCTCTCTTCCTGCTCTAAATTCTGCTGCTTTCCAGTTCTTTTTTGCTCCTAAGAGACTAATGATTAGAGACTATGAGGCCAGAGCAGCTGACTCCTGGCAGCTGGGCTTGTGTCCATCTCCTTTGAGTATGAGCCCAGGTTTTCTCATCACCTGTCCTGTCTCCCCACAGGGAGTGGGAAGGTGAAAGCATTATGAGGAGAGCTGCCAAAGATGGCTGGACATGGAGAAGAATACTTCATGAAGTCTCTCAGCCCTGTGCTGAAGTTCTAGACTTAGAAACAAACCCCTCGATACAGAGGGATTTGTGGTGAGCAAAAATCAAAGCAAAGGTGTGCTATGAATGGGAGAGACTGATTCTGGAAGCCACTGTAACAGTTCTTGGAACCTGGGTCCTCTCACTGGCATATACACTACTCCTTGCTGCAGGGCACTGTTCTACTTGGACTACCTGGATCCAGTTGTGACGTTTTTATGGAAAGTTGAAGGCTTCTCTTAGTTCTACTGGATTCTCAGGGAGCCCTCTGTGGCCTTTTGCTTTGAGTGCTGTGTTTCCCTTTTACCAGAGGGCAGCACTGCATAAATTCCTGTTTTTCCCCATAGCATGTTCTGTTGGATTGCATTTACTGGCAAAGAAAGGACAGATCACATACTGGGCAGAAGTCACCATTCAAGGCTAAGGTGGGCTTCCAGTTGCCTTAATAGAAGTACTCAAGTCTCTTGGGTAATGAGCTGGAATGCCCACAGAAGAGGGGTTCCTGTTTTCATTTGAAAACTTTATGATTAAGAGAACCTTTAAAAACTGATTTCAAGTAAGTTTTTGGTGCCCATTAAAATGGTGGCTGTGGTTCACTACTTTCCTAGATGGATGAGACTCTTACTATTATAACTTAACGTGTTCCTTTGCCCCCTAGCTGAGGCCATCCTTCCCCAGAGGGATGGCATTGGGATCAAAAGATAGGACTCTGGCTTCTGTGTAGTGTAAATGTAAACACCTGTTTCAAGCAACTTTAATGTTTCTGATTGGTTTGTATTTCATAGCTCAGTAGCTGATAATAAAGTTAAAAATTCTGTGCCCTGCTTTCTCCACTGGTTTGGCCAAACGATGAGGTGCAAATCTGGATTTTAGAGGAGAGTATTTTAAGCAAGTGACCCATGCTGGGCACAAGCCAGACCTTGCCTTTGGTTCCTTAGGTAATATGGATGCTTGAAGCAGCAAGGAGTCCATTTCTCTCTCTGTTTCAGCCCAGATAGCATTTGTGAGTTTCTTTGGTTACTCCTCTGGGACAGGGCTCTCCATTAGCCAGACCTGATCTTATATAGCCAAACCGTATAACTTTGATTTTAATAAACTGCAGTGAGCTCACCTCTGGCTCATACATATTTCCCATAGCCATGCTGAAACCATCAGTAGCGTTTTTTCACTTGGCTCTTTGGCAACAGAGCTGGATTATCCTGTATCACTCTTTTAAAGATTTTATTTATTGGAGGGGGCAAAGGGAGAAGGAGAAGCATACTCCCCACCGAGCAGGAGCCCGATGCAGGGCTCCATCCCAGGACCTGACCTGGGATCATGACCTGAGCCACTTCGGCACCCCTGTATCACTTGTAGTGTTAACCCATTCCTGACAGAAATTCATAACTAGGAACTTGCAGCCATGGGGATTTTGATTCCTTAGTGATTTACAAAATTAACAGTATATTATAAACCAATAATTTTCTAAACTAACCCATGCAAAGATAAGTAATAATATGCTAAGTAGTAATAAGCCAGGCTAGGAAGTAACAGAATTAAGATAGTTCATCTTTTAAAACCTGTGTTAAAAAAATAAAATAAAAAATAAAACCTCAGTGTTAATGGCCATTGTTATCATGGCTGTTTACTCACGTGTTCTGGTGCTGCTGGATTCCCAGCAAACTGGAGAGCTTCTGTAGCACCATATCTATCAGTGTACCTTCTTTCAGAGTCTATTGAAAGACAGGAGAGAAGTGAGTGAATTAAATTAAAATTGATGCTAATGTTGGAGGGGGAAGGTACCAAAAGAATAAAAAAGTGTTAATAGTAAAGATACTGTTTCTTTTAATGATTTACTGTCAGGCATTGGAGTGTGTCTGCTACTTAATAATTGAGGACCAGCTATTTATAGTAGATTTAGAACATCATGTAGTCTTGGTAAACCGGGTGTCCTATGAAAATGACTGCCAGAGCTAAAGGGACTATGCTGATACTGTGCATTATGTCAGCAACAATTCAGCTTTTCTAATGATAAAATCATGACAAATTTATATTTCAGTTACTGAGTTAGTTACCTACCTTAAGGGACTTTCTTTCTTTACCAAAGGCCATGAGAATGACTGAAACAAAAAGGTTAATGATCACAAGTACCATCAAGAAGACACTGGTGATTATCAGAAAGGAGCCCAGGATTGGGTCTAAAGCGATAACCTGGGAAGAGACAATAGAATATTTTGAATTTAAATATTGACAGTTTAATTTCTACTTTAAAAATATAAGTTATATGCTAACATTTGGGATATATTCACATAAAATATTTGGTGGAAACTAAGGAGAACAAAACTTTGAAAATGCTTTTGAGTGGACAGAACTTCACAAATGACAAACTTGATGGGTATAAAAATAATGGACACTTCAGAGCTTTCACAAGAAAGGTAAGTCATAGTGGCACTATAAATGATTCAAAGCCCATATGAATTTTGGCAGTTCTGGAAAATGTAACTAAACACAGAAGCTTGAAAGAGCAAAAGCATATTGAAAGAATAAATATCAGAAATCCTAAAAATTCTGCCATACTAAGAACCTCTATAAACACAGAAGCATTCCAATAGAATTAAACAGGTTAACCATAAAAAAACTGGCTTTTATTTTAGTTTTGAGGGTTTTTTTTTTGGGGGGGGGGGTTGTATGCTATGTTTAAAGTATGAGGACTGAGTTTTGCCATTCTTTTTAGCATAGACCATTCTCAAATACAGGGTTACTCTTAGAGTACTTTTTTTTTTTTTTTTTAATTTTTATTTATGATAGTCACGCAGAGGGAGAAGCAGGCTCCATGCACCGGGAGCCCGACGGATTCGATCCCGGATTTCCAGAATCGCGCCCTGGGCCAAAGGCAGGCGCTAAACCGCTGCGCCACCCAGGGATCCCTCTTAGAGTAGTTTCTATAAGTATTTTAATTTACATGTGTAACAAATGATGTTTATTTTCCCATGGTATTGGCTCATTCACTATTGCCACTAGGATACTGTTTAAAAAACAGCAGCAGCCTAACAACTCAGGATAAATGCTTATAATACCACTGGTGGAAATCTTCTGTATGACCAGATATTGCTTAATTATAGATACTTTTAGGTCAACCGTATAACTTGTAAAATCTGAGTCTGTGTTGCTAAGACTTGTCCCTATAAGTATACTCCATTTTCCCTTCATATCATATGATTATGATTAGAGCAGAAAAGAGGGTTTTTTTTAAGTAGAAAAGGTGTTAGCAAAAGCTTATTGTTTTTGTTATTTCCTTAAGAGTCTTAGGGAATGAAGCTTTCACCCTTGGAATGCATAAAGTACTAACTGAACCTAAAACCATAAAAGTTCTTTTGTAGATCTTAGGTGAGAACTTTTCACAACAGAAACTATTAAGAAACTGTAAACTTGCCATTTTTATTCCTAACACTTGAGTTCTAGATTGTTCAGAAAGTTAAACTTCATGAAAGTCTTAAGAGTTCAACTAATTTAAATAGTTTTTTATGTCCTGATCAAACCTATATCTTGGGCGAGGTGCCCAAATCCTCGGGGAGAGAACAGCCTCTCTGAAATGAGCATTTATTAATTATGAACAGAAATATTGCAGCTCTTTTTGGAATTGTATCTCCCTATTTTTCTTAAAAGTCACTTTTTAAAAAAAGTCTTTTTATTTATTTGTTTGTTTGTTTATGATAGAGAGAGAGGCAGAGACCTAGGTAGAGGGAGAAGCAGGCTCCATGCAGGGAGCCTGATGTGGGACTCCATCCTGGGACTCCAGGATCACACGCTCCGGGCTGAAGGCAGGTGCTTAACCGCTGAGCTACCTGATGTCCCAAGTCACTTTCATTGTACACTTTAAAGGGCCACTGAGAAAGCAGTGGGACGCCTGGGTGCCTCAGCAGTTGAGCATCTGCCTTTGGCTCAGGGCGTGATCCCAGAGTCTCAGGATTGAGTCCTGTATCAGGCTCCTTGCATGGAGCCTGCTTTCCCTGTCTGTGCCTCTCTCTCTGCCTGTGTGTCTCATGAAAAAATCTTAGAAAAACAAGCAAACAGCAAATAATGTTATTAATCTGGCTAGGTTATGAGAGCATAAATTCAGGCCCGGGGGTCCTGGCAAAAAGATTGTCAGGAAATTGGGACTAGGTGCTTGGAAAGGACACATTTCTGAGAGTAATAGCCACTCAAGTCATATGCATAGATAGCTCCATAACATGGGAAGGCAAAAATATCTACACGCTCCCCCTTTTCTAGTGTGCAGTGGTACAGAAGGAACTGGTTTTATAAGCAAATTCTCCCCTTAGGTATAATAAAACAAATGGAATCATTCCTGCCGGGAAACCAGGATGGTTTTCACCTCCTCGTGATGAGAGATTCCCATTAGGAGACCAACAACAGTCACTGCGGAGCTGAAGAAAGTTCTGTAGTCAGAAATGCTCCATCCGAACAGCAGGTTAAACTGAAAAGGAGAAAGACTAGTCAGAGGGTAGAGTACTGTAGAGCTGACTTCAGTTCTTTCCCAGCTGGCTTGATAAGGAGCCCAACATTGGACCAAAGGGGAATGGAAATCAAATGCCTTAGTGGCTATTCAAATCTCTGCTTTAAAAAGAAAAAAATTTCTCATAATTACGTAGCATTTTTATATCAATTTATTTGGTCTTCACATCAACCTGTGAGCTAAATTTTAGAGGAGATCAATGTCTGCATTAAATCATATTGCTAATTAAGTATGAAGCTACGACTACAAACCAGCTTGCTTACTCCACTGTTCTTTCCAGAACTGTCGACTTGAACTGGTGGTTTTCCCTACAGTGCTTTCTCAGGGAAGGAGTGTGATTCCAAGGCCAGAGCATTTAGGAAAAGACAGACACTGGGAATGAGGGCTTACAGCAATGGCATAGCCCGTCAGCAGGATGAGGATGACCAGCAAGAAGCCCACCACCTCGTCCCAGGCTTTGCTGAGTGTTGTACCGATGACCTGCAGCCTGGGGATATGGTGCATCAGGTTCCACAGCCGAACAGTTGCCAACAGAACCAGGAAGCCCATAAGGTGAATGGCTGCTGAGTTTACTTTTATTGCCTCACGGAAGCTGATGAACCTGTACCAAGGAAGGCCGACAGTTAGCAGAAGTGGATGCCATCTGCCGCAGTGCTTCCCCTGCTGACCTGCAGCAGCTCTGTGCGTCCTGTTAGGTCAAACACTTGTTGATGTAAGAACTCTCCTTTCCAGCGTGACCTCTGGTCCTTGTGGATGTGACACCATTGGCCAAAGATCATGGATTTGGTTGGGAGACAGCTGAAGAAACCCTGAAATACGACCCCTAGCAGATTACTCAAAATTCAACCTGCAAATCAAGGGCAGCTTCCTCCACTGCTCTGGTTTGAGTTCAATCCCTCCTCTCCTTCCTCCTTAACCTAATGAGATGTGCCATTATGCTAGTCTGTTTTCCATGACACTTTAATCCTATATTCTCTGGGAGTAATTGATTTAATAGGTTTAACAGTGCTGAAAGCAGAAAGATGATGAATAAACGACATGAGGAGTGTTAATGTGAGGAACATACTCATAATCTTGTGTTGCAGCAACTAAGTAGGTTACTTGGAAAGACTCCCATAGATGGAGCAAGTTGGCGCTTGATCACAATGGTTTCAGTGTCTAAGGCCGAGGCAGTGCCATACAGCAAGATGGACTCCCAACTGTCAACACCATTTAAACTGTACAGAAACTGTGTCTCTGCATAAGTGACCCTCTGTAAGGCTGACCTGGGACAGTTTCTCATTACACAGATTAGCAATCCACACTACTAGCCACTGAGAAAGTAAAAGTACCATGTGGCAATACTTAGTCTGGGAAATAGATTTCTTCTCCATGGGAAACACCAAGAAGGTACCCAGAGGGGCACCAGGATGTCTCTTATTAACAGATACCCAAATGAATGAACATTCCTACAAAGAAAGCAACCCTCTTTGGATTTAGAAAATGCACTGTGGGGGGATCCCTGGGTGGCTCAGCGGTTTGGTGCCTGCCTTTGGCCCAGGGCGCGATCCTGGAGTTCCGGGATCAAGTCCCACATCGGGCTCCCGGGATGGAGCCTGCTTCTCCCTCTGCCTGTGTCTCTGCCTCTATCATAAATAAATAAATCTTGAAAAAAAAAAAAGAAAATGCACTGTGTTGTGATTTTATTTAAAGGAGTTTTTTTTTTTGTTTTTTTTTGTTTTTTTAAGATTTTATTTATTTGTGAGAGAAAGAGCAGCAGAGACAGGCAGAGAAGCAGGCTCCATGCAGGGAGCCCGATGTGGGACTCGATCCCAGGACTCCAGGATCACGCCCTGAGCCAAAGGCAGACGCTCAACGCTCAACCGCTGAGCCACCCAGGCATCCTTATTTAAAGGATTCTTTGGCCAGGGTGCACAGTATAACTAATTCCAGCTCCTTGCTATGTGAAATTTAAATGCATTATCCTTGACAAGCACATACCTATTATAAAGGCAGAAGAGCTTTTCAATGTGATTAGCAATACAGTTTCTTGTTTTCTCAGCTGGGGACATTAGTACGAGGTCTATGTTTAACTCTGGTATTATACAAATATAGGTCTGTAGAGCAGTGGAGGAGGAAGGGGACTTTGAAAGAATGCTTCTGTGTAACTGTGAAACTTTAAACATTGAAAAGAAATAGCTTGTGCTGCTCAGGCTCCTTACCTGTCACGGTCATAGTGGTACTGTGCCATGTTTTTCTTACACAGAGAAGTAAGCTTCACCTCCAGACCCAGGAGGACAAAGCTAATAAGGATTATGCTCATGTCCAGAATGTTTCTTTTCCTAGTGAAGAACCTCCACCTCTGCTGTTTCAGCCGATGACCCTACACACGGACACCACAGTCACTACTGCTTGCCTTAAGGATTAGCCAGGTCTTTCCCTAATGAAATATTTTAACACCAGCAAAAGACTAAGCTGTGTACTTGTCAAATCTAACTTGGACACAATGGGTTATGGTCTTGGTTCTGCTCTAGAGTCACAAAGAGCTGTGGCTTACAGAAAAGGTGGCTTCCTCTAATACAACTTTCTTGGGTATGTTCATTCCTTCATTCAGGTTGCTTAAATTTAAGAAGGTCTCCAAATTAGTTATTGAGCCTGAAGATGTGTTGGCTTAAGATCAATTCGCTTTTGGTGCCATTAC
Source organism: Canis lupus dingo (assembly GCF_003254725.2). NCBI lineage: Eukaryota > Metazoa > Chordata > Mammalia > Carnivora > Canidae > Canis > Canis lupus. The sequence continues at coordinate 77,853,319 of NC_064247.1, forward strand.
CTGTATTTTTGAGTATTTGTTCATATTTTCCATTCTTGCTATTACCTTATATAGGGATAATGCAACTGTACAAAAAATAGTATTCTTTCTACAGACTTAATTCCTTAACTCTGGGAAACTGGAAGAGCTACTTGGTAGAAAGCAAGTCAGCCTTTAACTGAATTCAGGCCTTGGAAAGGAACAAAGTCATAGCCATTAATTCTAGTAATAGCTCATTGTGGAGCTCCCTGGATAACATGGGAAACCTTAGAATTTCTTACATCTAACACTTTAAATTCACCTGTATAAAGGCACAGTAACAGACTAGTAGGTAGTAGACGACTTGTGAGATGACAGACCAGGCAAAGTCCTTCTTTGCCTGAAAGGAAGTTAAAGTGTCCAACCTCAGCGAGGTGAAGAACGTACCTAACAACAACAAAAAACACCTGTGAGTCAAGAGTCTTTAAAGCTTGTGTCCTCTTCCTTTCAAACTCTGAAATGAGTGTAGCTGTTCCTGGATTATCTTTTTTTTTTTTTTTTTTTTTTTTTTTTTAGAGTTTATTTGAGAAAGAGAGCACATGTGTGGGGAAAGAGACTCTCACGCAGACTCTCTGCTGAGCATGGAGCCCAACAGGGGGCCCAGTCTCACAAACCTGAGATCGTGACCTGAGCCGGACACTTAACCGACTGAGCCACCCATGTGCTCCCCTGGATCACCTATTTCAAATGTTCCTGAATCTCTACATTTCACATGGTATTTCCTCTAGAGCTGTCATGGATATTAACTGAGATCATGCACGCAGTCAGATGCACTGACTAGTTGTAATAGTGTTTGGAAGAGAACTGATGACTACAATATAAAGTGTGGAGAGAACGGAATTTAAAGCTATTTAAAATAGATTTTCAGGGACACCTAGGAGGCTCAGTGGTTGAGCGTCTGCCTTCAGCTCAGGGCGTGATCCCGAAGGCCTGAATCAAGTCCCACATCGGGCTCCTTGCAAAGAGCCTGCTTCTCCCTCTGCCTATGTCTTTGCTCCCCGCCCCCCGCCCCCAGTCTGATGAATAAAATCTTTAAAAAAATAAAATTGATTTTCAGAAATTAGTATGATGAAAGTGCTTTGAGCCACTTCAAATTTAGCTACTTTCTTTTTTTTTTAATTTTTATTTATTTATGATAGTCACACACAGAGAGAGAGAGAGAGAGGCAGAGACATAGGCAGAGGGAGAAGCAGGCTCCATGCACCGGGAGCCCGACGTGGGATTCGATCCTGGGTCTCCAGGATCGTGCCCTGGGCCAAAGGCAGGCGCCAAACCGCTGCGCCACCCAGGGATCCCACTACTTTCTAAGTATAAAGCATTAATACCCCGTGAAGACTAAGAGTATCCTGGGAATAGTCATTTATATAAAGATAGACTAAAAAGCCTCAGATTCCAGCTAGGACAGTGAGATTATTGTTTGCAAATTCATGAAAGGTGGGGCACCTGGGTGGCTCAGTTGGTTTAGCGTCTGCCTTCAGCTCAGGTCATGATCTCGTGGTCCTGGGATAAACCCTTGTCAGGCTCCCGGCTCAGCGGGGAGTCTGCTTCTCCCTCTCCCTCTGCCCCTACCTTCCCCTGCCACTCCTGCTCTCTCTCTCTCTCTCTCAAATAAATAATCTTAAAAAAAAAAAAAAAAGTGAATCCTTTAAAAAAAAACATATAAGGGGGATCCCTGGGTGGCTCAGCGGTTTAGCGCCTGCCTTTGGCCCAGGGCACAATCCTGGAAAACCGGGATCGAGTCCAACGTCGGGCTCCCAGTGCATGGAGCCTGCTTCTCCCTCTGCCTGTGTCTCTGTCTCTCTGTCTCTGTCTCTGTCTCTCTCTCTGTGTGTATGACTATCATAAATAAATTTAAAAAATTAAAAAAAAAACATATAAGAACTTGTGAATATAAACTTTCATAAAACCCCAAAATATTAGAAATGTATAAGAGAAAGTACATTTGAGAATAAAATTAATTCCTACTTCATATCGTTAGCTTTTAAGACTGGGATTTTCCCATGTTTACTTTTTAGCCCTATTTATTTTTTGGTAGTTACCAACAATAAAAAAAAACCTTATAAAGACCACAGGAAGCCTTCATAAAGCTTCATTCAGAAGGAAGTACAGAGATCTACGCTGAATATAACACTGCTGATCAGAAGTAACGCCTGGTGGTAAATGGAAGGCTACTAGTGGCAAGTTCTGGGGACAAGACAGAGAGGAAGCTTGGTTAGGAAAGACTTCCTGTTAAAGGTAGGGGAAGTGAATATACAAGTTTCCCTCTCATCTCATTAAATGCCACTAAAATGATAGTGAAAGGAAAAAAAACCTCGAAGTAAAAGAAGAGGGTAGATGATAGCAACGAAGTGTTGGAAGCTGGAAAACAGAATGACACCGACAGAAGATTCAAGAAAGCTGAAACCAAAGTCAGCTGTGTAGGAAACCCAGAAACAAGCCTGGAAAATTGCCAGCATCATGTACTTCTGAAGGTCAGGTGGGACTGAAAATAGAACTGATTGCAAATCGGAACATAAGCAATTGGATCCCTGATTTCCTCCCTCATCGCTCACAATGAGGTATTTGCTGCCTATCCTGCCTTCCACCACCCTAAAACTAAAGGTTTATTTTCTATTGTTGAGAGAATGTGAAGTCATGGGCACCAGGTATATTTCCAAGTATACTGGGATCCCCTCATTTTATCTTTTAAAAGATAAATACTTTATCTTTTAAAAGATACTGGGTGGCTCAACGGTTTGGCGCCAGCCTTTGGCCCAGGGCAGGATCCTGGAGTCCCACGATCGAGTCCCACGTCGGGCTCCTTGCATGGAGCCTGCTTCTCCCTCTGCCTGTGTCTCTGCCTCTCTCTCTCTCTCTCTCTCTCATAAATAAATAAATAAATAAATAAATAAATAAATAAATAAATAAATCTTAAATAAAATGCAAGATAAAATGATAAAGGCTGCTTGATACTTCTTGAACAGAATGAGATTTTTTCTTCTAGGAGTTTGGAGATGAATCAATGATAGATCCATGCAAAACCAAGCAAATGAAAAAAAAGGGTAATTATAAATTCTAAGGAAAATGTAGAAAAGAAATTGTAATATATGGTTCATCTTTGAAAAATCATTTATATAATCACAATAATGGAAATATTAAACCATAATTATTACTATGTTGGGAGAATAAGGAAAGCTAAAAGAGAGAGTGTGTGTGTGTGTAATATGTGGGTATAAGAAAGTTAAATGTTCATCGTAGGAAGAAAGAGATAATATCTAAAACTGAAAATTCATGAAATAGGTAATAAGCATGTTAATTTTTAAATTTCAAAGAACCAGTTAAAATAGCTGGAGCTAACTGTCTCTGGGAATAAGGTAGGGAGGAAGAGAAGATGTCTAGTTTTGGCATTGAACTATTTTACTTTTAAAATTATGTATTATAACTTTAATTAAAATACTGTATTTTATTTTTTTTAAGGTTTTATTTATTTATTCGTAAGAAACCCACATAGAGAGAGAGAGAGAGAGAGGCAGAGACATAGGCAGAGGGAGAACCAGGCCCCACGCAGGGAGCCCAACATGGGACTCGATCCTGGGTCTCCAGGATCACGCCCCGGGGCTGAAGGCAGCGCTAAACCGCTGAGCCACCCAGGCTGCCCAAAATACTACATTTTAATGGTATAAAAGAAAGAAACAGCTCCGAAGTACCCAGGTCAGAGGGAGAGGAGAGACGAGATCTTCATACCCATGTTGTTGGACTCCAAAATCAGGGTCACTACGCAGAACAGGTTCACATTAGCATTGAAGACCACAAATTCCACAAAGAGGCTTTTGGTGCAATGGTCAAGCCAGTGGCTCTGTTCAAGATGCTGCAGAACACTGGGAAAATAAAGGGGGACAGGGCCAGCGACTTTCTCCATTTAACCCTGCAAAGGAGAAAAGTGCCCTGGCATTTCCAATATCACATACCAGTTGCAAAGCTGCATTTCCAAATCTAGTTTACTTATAAAATATTATTACTAATGCTCAAACTTTCACTACTGTAAAATAGAAGTTTAGAAGACTATAAAGATGAAGGTTTTCATAATAGCATTCATACTAAGATTAAATGATCAAGAAAACGTATGTGGTGCTAAACATCTAGGGTAGGATTATTTTATGTCAACTACCTCTATTACTCTATTTCTACTTCTAAATGTTAAATGCTACTCTTTATTTATTTATAATTTTATTTATGTATTTAAGAGAGAGTGAGCAGGCCAGAGCATGAGTGGTGGGGAGGGACAGAGGGAGAGGGAGAAGCAGACTCCCCACTGAGCAGGGAGCCCGACCTGGTGCTCAATTCCAGGATCCTGGGATCATAAACCTGAGGTGAAGGCACATGCTCAACTGACTGAGCCACCCACCCATGTGCCCCTAAATGCTACTTGTTATTAATGGCTATTCAGTTTTGGGAAGTGTGAGGAGTGGAAATGTCATTATTTGGTTGGCATCATTTTTTTGAGTAAATTCTTGATATAAATTTAAATGAGAGATAAATTAAGCCCTTTCATATACAATGACAAAGATTCTTATCACATAGACATACAAAACCACTCTAAAGTCTCCGGCAATTTGACTCTGAATTTTGAATTGATTGTGGTTCATGAAGGGCAATATTTCCTGTTGAATTTGAAGATTACAGTTTGCCTAAACAAGAGATATCTGAATTGAAACTGGTAGGTATTTTCCCAGACGAGAAAAAAAAAATGAGTCTTGGAAAACTGCCAAACTAAAACATACCTGTAGTTTGAGGTTGAACAAGGAATTTTTAAACTAAAAGATTGCCTTAAAAGCCTAAGAAGTGTCTACAAGTGTTACAGACAACAGAGTAGCATTATAGCAGCTGTAATTGTCTTAAGAATGGACGAATGGACATATCTTGGTTCCCTTGTCCAGGGCTCAGGCTTGCTCACCTGATTGCAGTACTGGAGCTTCTTCCAAGTTTCACAACATACCCTCCTCCTGAGTAAGTGGCATGTTCCCCTTGGATAGGATAGCCACCCAGTATCTCTTGATTCTGATAATGCCAAATGCTGTCTGATTTTGTGATGTTTGTATCAGGGGGACCCCAGTTTACTCCATAGTTCTCTGTATCCTCTTGATCTTGGGGAGATAGCTTCACTTGTTCGTGGGGAGACATTCCAGTTGGAAGTAGTACGGCACTGGGAATGCGAATCTGACGAAGCAGAACATTGCCCAAAAGAAAGGAGTTCCCATCGGCAATAAACCCTAACAAAAGAGTACAAGAAACCATTTTTATAAATGTTTCATTAAGTTAGTAACATTTTATAAATGTTTCATTAAGTTAGCACATTAAAAAATCTTATTTGAGAGAGACAGAGAGAGAGAGCACGCAAGCACACACAGCGGGATGGAGGGAGGAAGGGAGAGGCAGAGGGAGAAGCAGACTCCCTGCTGACCAGGGAGCCCAATGCAGGGCTTGATCCCAGGACCCCGAGATCATGACCGAAGGCAAAGGCAGAGACTTAACTGACTGAGCCACCCAGGTGCCCCCAAAATGCACATTTCACCACTATTTTAAAAAACATAATTGGAATTTCTAGCTAATGCAACCGGGTAAGAAAAAAGAATAAGAGGTATAAAAATAAGGAAGTGAAATGATCATAATTTGTAAGTGATACATAGATGATCTAGAAATCATGAGAATCAACTGAAAGGCATCAGCAAGATGGTGAAATAGGAGGTGCCCTTGCTTGTATCTCCTCTCAGTAACAATAATTTGGCAGCCAGCTGCAGATGAAAGGAGCCGTGGGGTCCAAAGGTAGGGAGCGGTGAAACTCCAGTGGAGCCCAAGACCAGCAAACCATTCTGGGAAGGCAGGTCCATGCCCAGATGGCTGACTCACCCACTGTGGTCCTGACAACAGACCAAGAAACAGCTCTGTCCCCCTGTGGACTTGGCCACAACACCTTTAGGTGTTGGTCCTGCCACCAGCACCATATGCCAAGGGACCCAGGAGTCACTCCTGCCAGTGTTTCAGGTAACAGGTCTGCAGACCTTAGTCCTAACTGAGCGCCAATCCCTCTCAGACACAGTCCAAGGGTCCCTAGAGGCAAGCTCACCAAACTCAATCTGTCTAAAGATCCTGAAACGGCCCTCAGCTGGACGTGGCTGCAGTACATGAGCAGACCTGCTAGTCCAGAGACCTGCAGGGAGACACACCTGTCAGTGCTCCTGGAGACAAGCCTACCAACCTTGTCTGACTTCAGATCCTGAAACTTCCCTCTAACTTGGCTCCAGGCCATCCCAGCCATGGTCAGGGAGCAACCCTGCCCACCAGGAGACCTGATGGGGACACATTCATATATCCCTTTAGAACCAGGTCTGTAGACATTAGCCCTGGCTGTGGATCCAGAAGAGGCCTGGGACTCAGTTCAGTCCCTCTCAGCCACAGTCAAGGGCCCATCCTGCCTGCCCAGGGGCTCACCCAGTGACCTCGAAGGAACCCTCCAGAAATCTGGTGGGAACCACACTCATTCTTGTACCTGGTAATAGGCCTGCTCTGCTCCAACCCTTGTCCCATGCCAGCCCTTCTGAACATGGTTCTGTAGTCAGGCCTGTCCACCCAGAGACCAGAGCAGATCCATACCCACCTGAGCCCCTGGTGAAAGGCCGGGAGGGCGGGAGGGCTGGGATAGGAGGGAGGGACTGGATGTTGCTGGGGGCGGGAGCCTTCCCCTGTAAGCTCGGGAAGGGATCTGGAATTGTAAGTGGGATAGGACTTATCCTATCAGATTTATGTTTGAAAACAATACGATGGGGAAGATGGAATGAAGAGGGGCACGAGCAGAGACAAGGTTGTCCAAATGAGAGGTGGGAAATGGTACCTTCCTCTAGTTTTGACCTGCATTTCTCAAGACTGCTCTTGCAAAGCCTGTCATCTACTCTAAAGCTCTGGGTATTGTCTGAAAACACCAACACTCACCGGGCTGTTGGGGACGTGAGTAGACTCTTCTGCAGTGCTCATGGGAGTGTTAATCGGTACAAGAAGGAAAAGACTGGCAGTAGCTTTTTAAATTAAGAATGTATGCACATTTTAGCACATTCAAGGTATTCATCTTGCAGATATTATTTGCATGCTCTCTGTCTCTAAAATAAATCTTTGAGAAAAATATAGGGACACCTAGGCGCTCATGCTCTCATTCTCTCTCAAATAAATGAACAAAATCTATAGGAAAAAAATAACATTAAAAAAATTGAAAGTAAAGATTTGTTAGTAGTTGAAGAGATAAATCACATTAGGGGCAATTGGTACTGCTTTTCACCTCAGGTCTCCTTCATTATATTCCTTTATCTGCAGATTGCTGTTGTTCTTCCTCAGCCTGTCCAGGTAACTCATGGACGCTCTGTTGTTCCGCTAGCCAGAGCCCCAATCGCCCCAGTTAAAAATAATGATGGACACTTATCCAGTGTATACTATGGGTCAGACATTGTTCTAAGATCTACAGAGTTTTTAATCTTCACGTCAATCCTATGGGGCAGATCCTAACATTATCCTCATCATATGGATGGGGAAACAGGCACAACAGATTGTAATTTACCCAAGAACACACAGCTAATAGGTAGAGCACCAGGATCTGAACCTCATCAATCTGACTTCCAAGTCTGTGTCTTTGGACACCATACTGCAGAGCCAAAGACTCTAAGAGGAGGATCATTCCTATCAAGATGACACTAGCCTTAGCCACCCAGGGTTCGATTCACTTTTTATTTGGTCACTACTTTATTCAGCACAGAGTTACAGATCGCACATACAATGTGCCCTGAACCTAGAACCGTCACCATCCAAAACTGAACTAGAAAGAATCAACACGCGGGACATCTAGGTGGTTCAGTCTGACTCTTGATTTTGGCTCACGTCATGATCTCAGGGTTGTGTGAGATTGAGCCCATCATCTGAGCCCTGCTGGGCTTAGTGCTCAGTGCAGAATCTGCTGGAGATTCTTTCCTTCTCCCTCTGCCCCTCCCTGCACGGGGGCACTCTCACTCCCTAAATAAAATAAGTATCTTAAAAAAAGAAAAAGAATCAATGTACAATGCATAGGAGTTGCCATCTATAAAAACTCTCCTAAATGCACTAAAACCACCTTTATTAAGATAAGTCTTTTAGGTTTCTTTCCCTAGAAACATAGGAGACACTCTAGATCCCAAAAGGAAGCCATCAATGCTGAATTAAATGAACACAACAGTTTCCAGAATACAGCTTACTTAAGATCTAAAGTTATGACAAAGTGGGCAGCCCGGGAGGCTCAGCAGTTTAGTGCCGCCTTCAGCCCAGGGCGTGACCCTGGAGACCTGGAATCGAGTCCCACATCGGGCTCCCTGCAAAGAGCCTGCTTCTCCCTCTGCCTGTGTCTCTGACTCTTTCTCTCTCTGCATATCTCTCATGAATAAGTAAATAAAATCTTTAAAATAAAAATAAAGTTACGACAATCGGTAACTGGTAGAAAACATTGAACACGAAGCATCCGAGAAGTGGGTTATGTGTCCATACCTCTGTAATCCCCATAAAGGCTAGGAAGGAGGGTGTGATTGGCCCACAAGTAAAAATGCTTCAGAAGTCTGATCTCTGAGAAATGGCGGGAAAAGCTCTTCCGGAGAGCTTGATGGAGGTAAAACCTATTGGAGTTCTGTGCTGAGTAGACTGTGGTCATCAACAAGATAAGGAAGAGGACTTGTACTAGGATAGGAAAGGGCAAAAATAAATCACAGTTGAGTGGTTAGCTTCGAAATTCTCTACACCTCCTCCCTCATGGTTCCTAAGCCTTGGCAATTCCATATGGTTCAACCTAACAACTGTAAACAGATGAGCCAGCGTATCTAGCACGTAGTGGTACGTACAAATATCTACAAATATTGACATATTTCTTCCCAGAATTATTCTGCCACTATTCAGAAATTTTACCTGAAATAAGATACACAAAATCCAAATAAAAATTGTTGTATTTTACTTTTTAAAACTAAATGCACCCCTGCCCCCAACCTTTCTCTCTCTCTAGCTATCTATGGAGTGTGTTCACAAGAAAGGGAAGGCAGATTAAAAACAGAATTGGCCTTTTTTGGTCCAGGAAATTTGATAATCCAAACACTCACTGGATGTGCTGAACCAGTTCCCCTGCACTTATAGGAGAGCCAGTTCTGAAAGCATATTCATTTCCCCCTCCAGCCTGTGAAGCACACAGAGCAATCTGTGTTATTAATTTCTGTTTGTGGAGGAAAGGACTCATTCAAGCTCATGTGGACGTCTCACAACTCCCAAGTTCCCATTCACCACACCGCCTTAGAGTGCATATTTTTTCTTTTTTTTTTTTTTGTTTGTTTTTGCATATTTTTTCAAAGTGAGTACTTTCAAATAGCTTTTCACTGTCCTCTATTTTCTTTTTCTTTTCTTTTTTTTTTTTTTTGTCCTCTATTTTCATTTTCTTCTCACACCCCCATGGCTGGGAAACATGCTGCAGGGTTGACACATTACTGGTTGCTCTCCATACCCAAAATATCTCCTGTCAGCTTGAAGAGTTTCTTCTCTTTCATGGTTCTTTCTGGGCGCTTAACTGGACTGTTGGCAGCTGGAGCTACATAGATGGGGTTATTCTTATCTCTTGAGCCAGGTAATGGTGAGCATTTTGCTGTCAAAAACATAAATGTAGGCCAAAAAGTAGTTATATTTCATTAAGCAGTTATTCATCAACAATTGGTGAAACTCTGGGAGTACCTCCTGCTAAATGCTGAAAAAAACAAAGAATAAAGCTATCTTCATGGCACTTCTCAAACTATCATGAAGGATTTTTAAAAAATTGCAGTCCACTAGGGATTGATTTTTTTTTTTTTTGATATTTATGTCTCTGAGAGAGAGACAGACAGAGAGGTATGGAGGCAGAGGGAGAGGGAGAGAGAATCTTAAGCGGGTTCCACCCTGCGCTCAGAGCTCATCACTGGGTTCCATCCCTGGGCTAAAAAACAAAGAGTTGGTCCCTCAACTGATTGTGCCACTGACCCAGCCCTGGGTGCTGATACTTTTATAAAATATATTAAAAATTAATAATTGGAAAAATGAAGTAAAATAGGAGTATGTAAAATCCAAATGCCATTTTGAAAATTAGACACAATATGTCTAAAACTGGTCTGTTCAATTGCTATAAAACTTTCTACATGTGTACTCTCAATTTCTGTATTTATCTTGGATGAGAAACAAACAGTTCTTTTTTTTTTTTTAAAGATTTATTTATTTATGATAGACATAGAGAGAGAGAGAGAGAGAGAGAGGGGCAGAGACACAGGCAGAGGGAGAAGCAGGCTTCATGCTGGGAGCCTGACGTGGGACTCGATCGCACCCTGGGCCAAAGGCAGGCGCTAAACCACTGAGCCACCCAGGGATCCCCGAAACAAACAGTTCTAATCAGCGAACCACGTGGTGGGTGTAATATTCTATAGCAGTGTTTTTCAAATTTCAGTGGGCACAGGAATCACACGGGAATTTTGCTCAAATTCAGATTCTGAGGTGAGACCCAAGATTACACACTTCTGAAAATTCCAGGAGATGCCAATGATGCTGGTCTGCAGACCACCCTGTGAGAAGTATCCAGAGACATGTGAATCAAGATGGAGAGAAAGAAGGAATTAGAAGAGGACATAAAACTTACCAGCAAGTATGTGACTAGTGCTTGGGGAATCACCAAAGAGAAAATAAACCTCCTAAGGAAGTCAGAGAAGGTATCAGAGTGAAACTTGACATTTGTTTTGAAGGATGAGTCAGATACAATTCTCCAAATGAACATGAAAAAAAAAAAACCTCTTAGGCAGAGGGAATAGCAATTCAAGAGCACAGATAAATGAAAGGAGAACTAGGAAGGCAGTTGGAAATCAGATTAATTTTTAAAAATCTTGTAAGTAAAAATAAAAAAAATAAAAAATAAAAATCTTGTAAGTAATTACTTACCCCTTAGTAAATGTGTTTACCACCGAGCTTAAGAAATAGCTATCGCATGGGGTGTCCAGCTGGCTCAGTTGAAAGAGCATGTGACTCTTGATCTTGGGGTTGTTTGAGGCCCATGTTGGGTATAGAGATTACTTAAATAAAAATTCAGGGCGCCTGGGTGGCTTAGTCAGTTAAGCATCCCACCCTTGATTTCAGCTTAAGTCGTGATCTCAGGGTTGTGAGATCGAGCCCAGCATTGGGCTCCATGCTGGGCCTGGAGCCTGCCTAAGACTCTCGTCCCCTCTCCCATTGCTCATGCTCACTCTCTCATTCATAAATAAATAAATAAATAAATGAATGAATGAATGAATGAATGAATGTAATTGCCACTTATAAAGTCTGATAGTGTTCATCTGGGATGGTATCCCTTCCTTTCCTTCAGAGAGCTAATCTAATCCTGAATTTAAGTTTATAATTTTCATGCATTTCTTCATTAAAAAAAATATATACACATATGTATACATATATATATGTATTGTTTCCCATAATTAAAGAATTGTGTTAGTTTTTAGCTAATCATTGTGTTTGTGAGGTTCACCTGCACGATAGACGTAGCTTATTTAAAGGATAGTTTCCCTCAGGCTTAGTGACTGAATGTGAGAAATAGGAATTTAGGATTACTCTGACCTTTTTAGAGAGTGGGGATGTTCTTCTTGGAAAGGAGGAAATATATAGGCATCCGGATGGTGCAGTTAGGGTTAAGCGTTTGACTCTTGGTTTAGGCTCCGGTGATGATCTCAGGGTCTGGAGATCTGGCCCCACGTTAGGCTCTGTGCTTGGCACAGCATCTGCTTTGGATTCTCTCTCCCTCTCCATCTGCCCTCTTGCTCTCTCTCTCTCTCTTAAATAAATAAACAAACTTTTTTAAAGCATGAGAAAATATAGTCAAGAAGGGGTTTGCAGGGCAGGCCATCCTGATTGGAGAACGTCTGATTTGAGACAATATGAAGGTATCCGATACAGGTGGTGAGTGGTTGGAAACAGCCCTGGGGCCTCAAGAGTGAGAGAGATTCAGGAGGAGATGTAGGACACAGACGCGGAGTAAAGCGCTGAGAGAGCGCGAGTGTCGGTGAGGCACTGGTTTGTCTCAGGCAGTGGATGGAGGAGGAACAGCCAGCTATTGAGAGGCAAGATTCCTGTACAGAAAAATCTGAGTCAGTGACATGCCTGGATGTCCAGTGTTCCGATATTTGTTCTTTGCAAAATCAGATGCTGGTAGTTAGAGAACTATTGGAATTACCCACGAGTGCCAAGATCCTCCTCGTCTGTTGTTCCTTCTCTTTGGTAAGCCACGGCATCCTGCTCAGCATCAGGGAATCGAACAAAGCAAGGAAGATCGCCTAGACAGGAAGACCATAGGAGAAGGTGACACCGTTACACAAAGGTGAAGGTATAATTCATGCATTTCCATTATTTGGCCCTTTACTGCCATGGAAAACTGAAAATTAGGGAGTTTCATAATAATTTTTGCATAACCAGGGACCTGGTTAATACAATGTTTATATTTGTATTTCTGCCTGCAGTCCTTAAACTGCTTAGCTAGGAAAGCTTAAACTATTGAATGATTTGTGATGATCCTTGCAAGTTACTTAAGAACACCTGTCTTTGCATGATCTCAGATGAGCCGGACGGAGAAGCTACACTTTTTTTTATAAAAGATTTTATTTATTTATTGATGAGAGACACAGAGAGAGAGAGGCAGAGAAAAAAATTAGAGATTTTAAGAAAATCTTAACATTTGGAATATAAACTATCACTTTTAATATATCCAGACTAGCTTTCACATCACTACATTTTTTAAAAAGATTTTATTTATTCATGAGACACACAGAGGGAGAGGCAGAGATATAGGCAGAGGGAGAAGCAGGCTCCCTGTGGGGAGCCTGATGCAGGACTTGATCCCAGGACCCTGGGATCACAACCTGAGCTGAAGGCAGATGCTCAACCACTGAGCCACCCAGCTGCCCCCATCATTAATTTTTCTTTAATATTTTTTTTAAATTTTTATTTATTTATGATAGTCACAGAGAGAGAGAGAGAGAGAGAGAGAGGCAGAGACACAGGCAGAGGGAGAAGCAGGCTCCATGCACCGGGAGCCCGATGTGGGATTCGATCCCGGGTCTCCAGGATCGCGCCCTGGGCCAAAGGCAGGCGCCAAACCGCTGCGCCACCCAGGGATCCCTTTCTTTAATATTTTTAATGGTTCCCTGGCATTCCATTATATGGCTATGGCTATCTCATAAGTAAAGCAGTGTCCTATTTTTGGGCATTAAGTTGTCGCCAATTTTTAAAAATAAAGTGCTCAGAATTTTCTCAGGATAGGTCTTTAGAATTGAAGCTTATTTACTAAAGGGATGCAGAATTTGAAGGCTTTTCCTCTGTTAGCACAAGATTTTTCCTCAACCAGCAGTGAATGCCCATTATCTCTGGTATCAACATGTATTATCATGTTTTTACCACTTTCATTTATTTTTTAAAGCTTTATTTATTTATTTTAAAAGATTTTATTTATTTACTCATAAGACACAGAGAGAGAGGCAGAGACACAGGCAGAGGGAGAAGCAGGCTCCATGCAGGAAGCCTGATGTGGAACTCAATCCAGGACTCTGGGATCATGCACTGAGCCAAAGGCAGACGCTTAATCACTGAGCCACCCAGGGGTCTCTAAAGTTTTATCTATTTAAGCAATCGCTACACCCCATGTGAGGCTTGAACTCAAAACCCTGAGGTCAGGAGTTGCAGGCTTCACTGACTGAGCCAGCCAGGCACCCGTGTTGCATTTACATGTTGGCTGGTCCACTGACTCTTTCAGTTACTTTTTTTTTTTTTTTTTTTATGTCACAGGTGTTTACGGCTGGGAGACAAGGAGATAACAAAGCTATACACTTTGCCCTCTGCACCTAATCTGGATAACAAGTGGCTATTCATCCACACACTTTGAAAGAAGTGACACAACTGGTCACTGATCATGATGCACAGATGTTATTAGGTAGTGATCTGTGGACTGAAGAGCTAGCAACAAGTAGTTAGAACTTTATGCAATCACTCACGGGTAAATGATATTTCAGCTGTGTTGCTGGGACACTGGTGTTATTTAACTAAACCATGTACCTAAATTCATGTACATGGAAACACTCCAAAGCAAGGACTGCCTGAATGCAAGCATGTGTCACCTAAGAACCAAGACATTCTCCTATCATTATCACACTTAAGGAAATTATCAATAATTTCCTTGTATAATATCCTATTCATATTTAAAATGTCTTATTTATTCAAAGGATCTAGAACACTCCTCCATCATTAATTTTTTTCAAGATATTGACATATCACAGAAGCTATTATTCAGAATATTACCCCAAGTATGATCTACGGACTAGTGATCACTGGGAAATTGTCAGGAATGCAGACAGGTCAGCCCCATTCCAGAACTATCCTCCATTTCAGTGTGCCTGGGTGGCTCAGTTGGTTAAGTAACTACCTTTGGCTCAGGTCATGATCCCAGGGTCCTGGGATAGAGCTCTACATTGGGCCCCTTGCTCAGCAGGGAGTCTGCTCCCCCACCCCCCGCCCCATATACATGCTTGCTCTCACTAACTAACCAACTAACTAACTAACTAAACCCAAACAAACCTGATTACGCCTGGAAATAATTGAGGCCTTTCAATATAAATTCAGTATTTCTTTGCAACAGTGGATTGTTTAGTTTTTTTTAAAGCTTTTATTTATTCATGAGGGACAGAGAGAGAGAGAGAGAGAGAGAGAGAGGCAGAGACACAGGCAGAGGGAGGAGCAGGCTCCACGCAGGGAGCCTGATGTGGGACTGGATCCTGGGGCTTTGGAATCATGCCCCGAGTCAAAGGCAGACGCTCAACCATTGAGCCACCCAGGCGCCCCAGATTGTTTAATTATTAACACTTCTACTACTGCATGTCAAATAGGCTTAGACTACTATCTAAGTATCTTCGTTCTTACTCAGTATTTTTAAATCTGTACTTCATGTTTTGCATTATTTTTGTTTGTATGATTTTCCTGGTCATTAATTTGAGTCTCACTAGTGACATCTCCTTCAACTCAACTTCTGAATTTTAAAAGCTGGTAAATCACATTTCATTTCTGTGTTTGATATAACTGAATTTCCTTAAGAGATCTTGTCATTTTTTTTGTCTCTCTACTCCAGCAGTTCTTTTTTTAGAGAATTTTTAAAAATTTAAGTGATCTCTATACTAAGTGTGGGGTCAAGCTTACAACCCTGAGATCAAGAGTCATAGGCTCCACTGACTGAGCCATCCAGGCACCGTATCATCCTCCAGCAGTTTTTCATTAAGACCTACCTACTCCTTGTTCTCTCCAGAGTTGGTGGGTCTCAAATGGGACTGTACACCAGAATCACTTGGGAAGTTTTAAATGTGCTGGGCCTTGGAACCCATCTCCAGAGATTACTATTAAATTGGCCTGGAGTGAGGCCTGAATGTCAAAAGAGTTTTAAGAGCTCTCCAGGTTTGCTTGTGGGAGTTCTGGCCCATCCTCCAGGGTCCTTAAAGCAGAAGCAATCCTGTCACCAAAAACAGGATATGGAAAACTCTCCTGGACAAAATTTGGTTTCTTCAACAAATGCACTGTGACAAATAGCAAGAATGGAGAGTGATGTGCGGACTCAGTATAAAAAGTACTTAAGAGACCAACTAATTGCAACACATGGACCTTATTTGAATCTTGATCTGAACAAAGTAAACATAAAATAAACATTTATGAGACAACTAGGAAAACTGGAACATTGACTTTAAAAAAACGTGATAAAACACACATAACAAAAACTTACCATCTTAACCTTTTCACAGTATAAGGTATGTTCATACTGTGTAAATATTAAGACATTAGTGTGATAATAGTTTTTATATTTATGTTTTTAAAAGAAAAGTTTTTATCTTTTAGAAATATATACACTAGGGGGATCCCTGGGTGGCTCAGCGGTTTAGTGCCTGCCTTCAGCCTGGGGCCTGATCCTGGAGTCTCCGGATCGAGTCCTGCATCGGGCTCCCTGCATGGAGCTGCTTCTCCCTCTGCCGGTCTCTGCTTCTGTGTGTGTGTGTCTCATAAATAAATAAATAAAATTTAAAAAACATATATATATATATATATATATATATATACACTAAAATACTTAGGGATAAAAGGATGTGAAGGGTTTTTTTTTCCCCTCCCAAAACAGATCAAGCGAGACTGGCTTGTTTTTGGCAATGAAGTAATTATTGTAGCTGGCTAACAGAATAGTAGAATTCATTACACTATTTTTTCTTTTTTTTAGATTTTATTTATTTATTCGTGAGAGACAGAGAGAGAGAGACAGAGACAGAGACTGAGAGAAACAGAGAGAGGCAGAGACACAGGCAGAGGGAGAAGCAGACTCCCTGCGCGGAGTCCGACATGGGACTCGATCCCGGGACTCCAGGATCAGACCCTAGGCCGAAGGCGGTGCTAAACCCCTGAGCCACCCGGGCTGCCCTCATTACACTATTCTCTACACACTTCTGTGGGCTTGACATTTTTCTTAATGAAAAGTTTTTAAAAATTAAGTTTTCTGGTGGGTTTTTTTTTTTTTTCAAAGTAATTTATCGTCGATTGATTTTTTTTACTTGACCTTTCCTAACTTGGCAATCTTTTTCTGCTCTGCTTCTATTACTCACGCCATCAGTTCTCCTTAGTTTTTTCCGAGACTTCACACATATCTGAAATTTCATTCTGCCTATTTCTGTTGTTTCCTTTTATTTTTTTCCTTTTGTCAAATTGTCAGAACCATGAGGCACTTTAAATTGACACCCAAGGATCTCATTTTTCTGAGCTACCTGCAACCACAGGGGGCCCCTGGGCTGATACTATCTGCTTTTCACATACCTTTATTGGCTGGCTGATGACAATGTTTTGAAGCACTGATAGTATCACTGACATCACCCAGCTGGTGGCTTGGTCTTTGGTCAGTTCCAGGCTGTAAAGTGCAGTAAAAAAGGCTGCAACCAGGCTAGTGACACCCAGACAGAGCCAGCAGATATAAGTCACTCCTCTGGGCAGGCTGTAAGCGATGGGCTCCTTCCCTTCTTCTGGGCTCAGGAGGGGGAAACTGGTGACCTCCCTGCAGAAGAGAGGTTAAAGGAACCATCTGAACACCAACAGTGGGGAGAGAGAGGTTCGGGATGACAGCAGGTGTTCAGGGAAGCCAGGTGCCGGGTCTTACCTGGAGGGCCCCTGCTCGAGGTGAAGAACACGTGTTTCCAAGAGCTTCTGGAGTTTTTGCAGTTGGTTGGTGGCATCCAGGACGTCACAAGGCTGGTCGACCTGAGTGGGACCCACGGCACTTAAGTGAGAATGGAGCCGCTGCACAACTCCCAGCAGGTAACAGCAGAGATGGTGGTGGCTATCAGGAACCACTGCAAATACAGGCCAGGGCTCACACTTCTGCAAGTGGGGGGTCAACAGATAGTGCTCAAGGGCAGAGAGCAGCAACTCATTCACTGACAATGAGGATAAATCTACCAATCAGTGGAGACTGGACACAATTATTGTCTTCTCTGAGCATGCTGGTGAATTAGTGCATTAGTAACAATTTCTAAAACTCTACACTTTGATCTAGAATCAAATAAGAATTTAAACCTAACTGGGCTTCTTCACTAGAACTACAGTAAGTACCCAAGACGTGAAGACTATATTCAAGATTCCATAAATCACATAATCTCACTATTCCACAGAAAGAATGACAAGGCTCAAGAGCCCCCAACAAATCAGATGGAGTGTAAAGGGATCTAAAACGGAGGGCACTTTTGTGGGTTCTTTCTTCATCCTTT
This sequence comes from Canis lupus dingo, assembly GCF_003254725.2. Taxonomy (NCBI): domain Eukaryota; kingdom Metazoa; phylum Chordata; class Mammalia; order Carnivora; family Canidae; genus Canis; species Canis lupus. Next base: position 77,871,189 of record NC_064247.1, read on the forward strand.
ACTTTGTATCACCAGATATATTGTCCTTAAAGCGATCAGCTCTATCCTGGAAGCTTAAGCAAAGTGAAATAAGCAGAAGGCCGTATCACGCCTGCTGGTTACACCAAGAGGTAGGAAGGAGTAAGAGGCAAGCAAGTGGGAGGCAGAGAACAGATCAGTTACTAAAACCTGAGGTTTACCATTTGCCCGATGGGGTCCTGCCTGCTGGTGAGAGCCGTGACGCTCTAAGTGAGAATAGATGAGGCTGGATAAAAGCTGAACCAGCTTGTTAATGCTATAAGAAGTCCATAAGGATTGTTCACACTCTGAGAGTAGGTATGTATTTCTCCTGAGCAGGAATCCCACAGTTTCCTTTAATTCCTAAATGTAGAACCAAGACAAGAAAAATCAGTGTGACATTCACCCAGGACTGGTAGCTGTTATAGGTGGTAAGGCTTTACTTGGAGAGCCAAACGCTTAGTGGAAAGAACCTCCATTTTTCATTTTCTTTCTCCTTTTTCAGAAAGCAGTCACCTAATAGTAGCTTCAAAACTAGTTTTATGAGGGAATACCGAATGAAAGAAGAGACAGTTTGATCAAACATCAACAATGAAAACTCTAGAGTAGTACAACCTGCGTTCACACCCAGTCCTCAGAATACATTAAGAGGACAGGTGAGGGGCATGATGCATCATGGCCCAGGGGACAGGAGTTAGAGAAAAGGTATCAAGGTTAATAGGACTGGAGAGCTTTCCAGGAGATCCTCTCCACTAGCCTTTCTCACAACACGGGAAGCAGGGCCCGCCATCTACCTATCAAATTAGACACGAAGCTTACCTCAGCCACCTCTGTGAGAGACAGAGGCTCAAAAGTAGCATCCGAGAGGCAGGAGGCTTGGCTGGGAGGAAAGAGAGGCCGGGGTTCCTGTGGCTGGATCAGTGGGAAGAGGCGCCCAATTACAAGATTGACAGGGAAGAGAAGGACAGCAGTTTGGACGCTGATGATCACCTGGGACCAGGTCACAGCAAATGGACCCACTGGAATAAGAGCATTGTGTCAACCTTCATCCTCAAGAACTGAAATCATCTCAGTCATTCTTTTTCTGGGTTTAGGTATTTATTTGGTAATTTAACCATGATTATCTAAGGAGAGGACATCATCGTGGCAGTAAAGATCCCGATGTGTTCCCAAGCCTGCTTCACTCATTAATGAATGGGAACAGTGAGGAAATCTGTAAAGTATTCAAATGTTAGGGCAGCAAAGGAAAAGCAAAGGCCCAGCAGGGCTGCTTCTGACCCTGAAAAGGAGGATGCAGTACAGTAACAGGATCATACACCACAAACACCACACGTCAGGCTCACCCCTACCTTGCTCGTCTCTCTTGGCAGTGGTGCTGCTTGTCCTCCAGAACATAACATTGATGACCATGTTGCACAGAAGCAAGGTCATGTAACAGGTGAGCCTCTGGACTCTTGTGAACCGGTTCCAGGGATGTCGAGTTAAAACCGAGAGCCACAGATAATCCTGGGTGAGCTTTTCTACAATGATGGAGGAGAACAGGTGTCTACAAAGATAAATGAGAACAGGACAGATGTGAGTTTTCATCCTGATAGTGTTCTAAAAGAAGATGTGATTTGCCCGGCATCAGGCTTATCTCAACCACCCAGCTGCTCTCCTATACCCCTTGAAGGTGCTTTCAAATGACACGGCAGCATGATTCTCTGGTGATTTTAGGACTAAAGGTTTTTGAGGATAAGGTTAATTTATATGGTATGAGAGTTTAAAATTAAAGTTTTTTTTTTTTTAGCTTTCCAAGAGTTTTGATAAATCTTTTGCTTTTCAAAAGTTTGCATTAGGTTTCCACTCAAGATAGTTCAGTAAATTCATACTTTGAGGACCTGCTCTACTCCAAATGTGGAGGAACTAGAAATAAGATACAAAAAGAAAGAATAAAAAATATTGGCTGGGCTTAAAAACAGGATAACTCTCTCTGAGGAGAAATGGAATGAGAAAAAGTGATGATGAGCAGGGAAGTCACAGGATTTCTGTGCCGGGTCTGGAAGAAGACAGTACACAGGCGGGGCTTTGCCTCTCATAGGGTCCTGGAACTCAAAGTGTCTGGGGAGGGGGAAGGGAGAGTGAAACCAACCTCAGGGGAGCCCAGGTTCAGGCTAGAGCTCATGAAGGGATACTGCGTAACAAAAGACTCCAATTTACAGGTATGGAGGTGGGTGAAAAAGAACAGCAGGAATTGAGCCAATAAAACACACTGGACTGGTTCATGATAAGATCTGCAATAGCCCTACTTTTTGTTCATTCCAGTGAGGGGCAGGAGCTCCAAACTACTGTAATATAATCTGGTCTACCTAATTTTAGACTAGTGATGTGAAGGACTGCATGGAACAGTAGCAAGACTACTAATCAGAGGAGAGGGAGAGGGAGAGAAATTTAACAATAAAACTGCCCCAAATAAACATATAATCTCTAATTCCTAAATACACGAAGAAATTGAATGTGGAGAATGGCAGCCAACACAGTAGTAACTCAGACCTGAAGAGATTAATTTTGTGGAACAGTCTGACAAAGATTTTAAAATAAGTATTTCAGGTTGCTTAAAAGAGACAAGTCAAGGAACATTCACTTAAGAAGAATAAATAACAAAAACACAGGACTTAATTTGAAATCTTAAACCTGAAAATATGGTCATTAAAATGAAAAACGTAGGAGGTATGGACATGGCGGACGAGAAAATTAGTGAACTAAAAGGCTGTACTGCAGAACTGACCCAGGATAACTGCAGAGAGACAAAAATACGATAAATATGCAGGTCCATTTTAAAAACACAGAAGATAGTTTGAGAGATTCCAATACAGGGAATGCTGGAGGGGCGATATTTTCACAAGCAAAGTCAGACTTTTTCAGACTGGAAGGCATGATGCTGCACATTCAAAGTACATTCTATGTTATGTGTATTTTATCACAATAAAACATTTTTTTGAAGTACCGTGTGAATACCAAACAAGATAAAAAAGAAAATCCACAACCAAAAGAGTTATAATAAAATTTGGGACACTGACGAGAAAGAGAACATATTAAAAAGAGAAAAGGCAGCATACTTTAAAACTAAAAGCCAGATTGAGAGGAGACAGGCAATAGCAGAGGCGGTTTGGGAATGCAGATCCCCACCAACACTTCACATCTAGGATTAATAAAGACTGTGCTCCCATCTTCTCTGGTATCTCTGAATAAACAGCCCTGGAAGGACAAAGATAGTGATTCTATTTAGTGCAACTTTATTTACAGTTCCAGGTTGTAAAGATGGAGACATCCCACTCCCCAGAGACATTCCAGGGTTATAAAAGAAGAAATGCCTCCTTTCCACCCCTTGAGAGATGGGCTTACATTGCAGGGTAATAAAGATAATGTCTAAGTTCACAAGGAGCACTCGTAGGTTTTCCAGAAGCACTTAGATCAGATCAGTCTTTTCAGCCTAGCGTTCCTCTTCTGTCATGTATCTGTCTCCACTGCATATGCAGGTAACACCTGGCTCTCATCATGTCACCCCGTCAGAATCAAGCTTCTGGGAAGTGACAAAATATGACTCTCACTGCTACTATTGCTCTTAGTAGTAAATCCATTTGGATCCGTGAAAATGAAAGAGTAAATATCTTTGAATTTTCTCTCTTCCATTCCAGCAATGATAAAACTTGTTTTAAAAAGCCAGAATTTATGGGGATCCCTGGGTGGCTCAGCAGTTTAGCACCTGCCTTCGGCCCAGGGCATGATCCTGGGGTCCTGGGATCAGGTCCCACCATCGGCCTCCCTGCATGGAGCCTGCTTCTCCCTCTGCCTATGTCTCTGCCTCTTTCTCTCTCTCTCTCTCTCTCTGTCTCTCATGAATAAAGAAATAACATCTTTAAAAATAAAATAAAAAGCCAGAATTTGGGATGCCTGAGTGGCTCTGTGGTTGAGCATCTGCCTTTGGCTCAGGGCATGATCGCAGAGTCCCAGGATCAAGTCTCATATCGGGCTCCCCACAGGGAGCCTGCTTCTTCCTCTGCCTGTGTCTCTGCCTCTTTCTCTGTTTTTCATGAATAAATAAAATCTTTAAAAATATAAAAATAAATAGCCAGAATTGGGGGTGCCTGAGCAGCTCAGTCAGGTGAGCATCTGACTCTGATTTCAGCTCAGGCCATGATCTCAGGGTCATGAGACAGCCCTGCACTGGGCTTTGTGCTCAGTTCAGAGTCTGCCCGAGATTCTCTTCTTTCCACTCTGCCCCTCCCCCCATTCCTGTGCACACTCTCTCTAAAATAAATAAAATCTTTAAAGAAAAAGCCAGAATTGAAATTTTCAGAGTTCACATAAATAACCCAAGTATTATAGCAACCTGAGAGTGGTTATTTAAGAAAAATGTCTGAATATCAGTAAAAACAGTTAACTCTGTGGCATTGTGACTTGCCCTAGTTCCATCTCCTTTTCTCTAGCTATATGGTAACCTGACAGTCTTTAATCACAGTGAAAAGCAGCTGCCAGTAAGAGGAGGGCAGAATGGGATTGAAGATACTTCAAAGCCTCCTTCTCAAAGAATTGTGATTATTTGACTTGTCTGGTAGTCCCCTGGAAAACCCAACGTGCAAGGCTGCCCTTATTTGACTTGACTGGGTGCTCACCTGCTGTAAAATGCTTTTCCTTTGGGGCACTATCAAAAAATATTTAGAGGCAATTGTTTAACTTCACAGTTGTCTGCCCTGGCGGGTGAGCAACAGGCTAACCAAAAAGCTTAAAAGAAAAAAACTGGGAAACAAGAAGTCTATGGGAGGTTTGAAAAGCTCTGACATATTTCTGGGAATCTGGAAGGCCAAATACATGCCCAGAGCTGTGTGCATGCTCAAAAAACCCTTGAGAATGCCTTAAGTTCTCACCCCTGGATGACCTTGAAGCTCTCAGGAAGCAGGAAGTGAAGGCTAAGGCAGAGCTGTCAGTTGCCTCACTGAGTGTTGAAGGCATGCCACAACATGCACACAAAACCCCTCAGCAAAGAATGGGAGATTTGCTGATTCCAGGCATTTATAAGATCTCTGTCCAAACATTAGCTGACCACAAAACAAGCTGGGCAGAAACTTCAGTTGCATGCCATGATAAAGAATACATAATTCATTCAGAAAAGTCACTAGACAACAATTATGCACTCTAAGAACAAGAAATCCTGGGGGAGGGAAAGGAAATCGGATTTCCAGGATTGCCACACTCTATTGTTTAAAAGGTCTAATTTTTAACAAAAGATCACAAGACACCGAAAGAAAGAACGAACATGTGCATGTGCGTACACACAAAGCAATAAATACACTGTCCCTGAGGAAGCCAAGACACTGGATATATTAAAACAAACTTTAAATCACCTATTTTAAGTGTATTCAAAGAACTAAAGGAAACCATATCTAAAGGACTAAAGTATATGAGAATAGTATCTTGCCAAATAGAAAACATCAATAGACATATAGAAATTATTATTATTTTATTCATTTATTCATGAGGGACACACAGAGAGAGGCAGGGACATAGGCAGAGGGAGAAGCAGGCTCCCCGTGGGGAGCCCAATGTGGGATTTGATCCCAGGACCCTAGAAATTATTTTTTTAAAAAGATTTTTATTTATTTATTCATGAGAGACACACACACACAGAGAGAGAGAGAGAGAGAGAGGCAGAGACACAGGCAGAGGGAGAAGCAGGCTCCATACAAGGAGCCCGACATGGGACTCGATCCCGGGACTCCAGGATCACGCCCTGGGCCAAAGGCAGGAGCTAAACCGCTGAGCCACCCAGGGATCCCCTAGAAATTATTTTTTAAAAGAACCAAATAAGGGACCTGAGTGGGTCAGTGGTTGAGCCTCTGCCTTTGGCAAAGGTCGTGATCCCAGGGTCCTGGGATTGAGCCCCGCATCGGGCTCCCCGCAGGAAGTCTGTTTCTCCTCTGCCTGTCTCTACCTCTCTCCCTGTGTCTCTCATGAATAAATAAAATCTTAAAAAAAAAAAAAAAAAGAACCAAACAGAAAGTCTGCAGTTGAAAAACACATTAAGTGAAATGCCAAGTTCACTAGAAAGGCTCCAGAGTAGATCTAAGCAGTCAGATGAAAGAATCAACATACCTGAAGATAGCTCAACTGGAATTATCCAGTCTGAGAAGCAGAAAGAAGAATGAAGAAAAACTAACAGAGCTGTAGAGACCTGCAGAACACCACCATTTTCTCACCAATACCTAAAGGAAAAGAGTTCTTTCTTTGAGACTGGCATGAAGACCCGGTCACGCTGGCACTCTCCGAGGTCAACGGCCAGCCAACAGTTGCACAGGAAGCACCATTTCCTTTTACTGGCCATGTCACTGACAATTACCTGGTTTACGTACCTATGGTAAAATGAAGATAAGTACATTAGGGAGGTGGGCACAAGCAAGTTGCTGTAACAAGAAGTAACTTTGCACTGCCAGCAAGTGGATCCTTTTAATGGTGAGGCAAGAACTAAAGAAAGAAACAAGAGCTGATCCAATTTCTCCCTTCCAGACCTCTAATCAATGTATCAAAGCCAGAACGCGGTATCTATAACTTAGGAACAGTTCAGGGTGTGTATGTATCCCTGGACTTTCCTTGTTCACTCGTACCACTGCCCTGCCACCTCTTCACGAGCCCATCTGCCTCCATCTTGTCACCAGGGCCTGGGGGGTAGGGGGGTGTACCTGAGGGCTGGGGAGTGGTCTGCAACATTTATGTTAATGACTTCTCATCCTGTTGGGGTCTGTAGCTTCATCTTGACTTCATAGAACCAGAGGCCCGGAGGTTCCACCCTCCTTCCAACCACAATGGTTTACTATGTGTCTAATTTCTCCACCAATTCACTTTCTCTACTTGAATTGAATTCACCAATTCAATTTCTCCACTAATTTCTCCACCAACTTCAACTGCCAACGAACTTGGACATCTGGGACATCTGACTGTTCAAGCTGCTTGATGTCATCTTGCAATTAGTCCAATAACCACCTCCTTTTTTTTTTTTTTTTTTTAATTTATGATAGTCACAGAGAGAGAGAGAGAGAGAGGCAGAGACACAGGCAGAGGGAGAAGCAGGCTCCATGCACCGGGAGCCCAATGTGGGATTCGATCCCGGGTCTCCAGGATCGCGCCCCGGGCCAAAGGCAGGCGCCAAACCGCTGTGCCACCCAGGGATCCCAACCACCTCTTTTATAGTCATGAAGCTATTTCCCCAAGAGCCTATGTTTCATGTTATAAAGCAACTTAAATCTCTCCGGTCAAAATCTTTGCTTAATTTTAGTTGAAAGTATTTCCTGTGTGATGACTACATATTCCTTTAAAGCTAAAATATTTCTGGGCACTCTCCTATTGAGGCAGTTCATAAAATCACAGGTGACTAAGGTACATTCGATTTCAGCTTAGCTCATGTATCTTACACTGTTAAAGTTTTTCATTTACCAGTAAAGTATAAAAAAAGGAGAAAAAGGGGCACCTGAGTGGCTCAGTGGTTGAATGTCTGTCTTTGGCTCATGACCCCAGGATTCTGGGATTGAGTCCTGCATCAGGTTCCCCCCAGGGAGCCTGTTTCTCCCTCTGACTGTGTCTCCGCCTCTCTCTGTATGTCTCTCATGAATACATAAATAAAATCTTTAAAAAAAAAGGGGGGGGCAGCCCCAGTGGTGCAGCGGTTTAGCGCCGCCTGCAGCCTGGGGTGTGATCCTGGAGACCCGGGATCGAGTCCCACGTAGGGCTTCCTGCATGGAGCCTGCTTCTCCCTCTGCCTGTGTCTCTGCCTCTCTCTCGCTCTCTCTGAATAAATGAATAATTTAAAAAAAGGGGGGGGAACCCCACTTTCTCATTGGTGAGAAACGAGCTTTTTATGCTCCTAGTATTACTTTTTTTTTTAAGTTTTATTTATTTATTCATGAGAGACACAGAGAGAGGCGGAGACACAGGCAAAGGGAGAAGCAGGCTCCATGCAGGGAGCCCATTGCGGAACTCGATCCCAGATCCCAGGATCATGACCTGAGCCAAAGGCAGGTGCTCAACCACTGAGCCGCCCAGGCGTCCTTGTAACTTACTTTCTTATTTCATGTCTGAGAAAAAGAATCCAACATGAGTGTACGAATTCATTGTTCACAATTCTGAAAATATCTAAAAATATACTGAATTTTTAAAAATGCATAATCCTAGTACTCAGTTATTGGTTATATTTATTATATATAGTTCTAGACCTTTCTCTCTATGCATACTTAAAAAATCAACTTTATTGAGATATAATTTACATACGATAAAAGGCCTCCATTTAAAATATATAGTTCAGAGGTGCCTGTGTGGTTCTGTCAGTTAGGCATCTGACTCTTAATCTTAGCTCAGATCTTGATCCCAGGGTTATGAGTTCAAGCCCCGTGCTGGGCTCCATGCCAGGCATGGAGCCTACTTAAAAAAAGAAAAAAGAAAGAAAGAAAAGGACACCTGGGTGGCTCAGTCAGTTAAGCATCTGCCTTCAGCTCAGGTCATGATCCCCAGGTCCTAGGATCAAGCCCTGCATTGGGCTCCCTGCTCAGCGAGGAGCCTGCTTTTCTCTCCCCCTGCTTGCATTCTTACTCGCTCACTCTTTCAAATAAATAAATAAATAAAATATCTAAAAAGAAAGAAAAGAAAAAATCATCTATCACTTTACCATCGACACAAAATCATATTGTTAATTTTCCCTATTTCTTTTCAGGGTTTCTCCTTCATAAATGTTTTGAAACTTAAATCTAATAGGCATTTATTACCATTTGGCCCACAGCGTTATTGCTGTGTGTTGTGATGGCACGCTGGTCTTGCCCCAGAGCGCTGAAGATCCACAGAGAAGAAAGGACAAGGCAGCCTGGCGCAGGTACTTACCAAGAAGGACTGGTACCCGAATTGTCATGCCAGAGGCGCATGCTGTGCAACTCCCCTAGGGAGGACTTAGTGCTGAGGAGGAAGACGTCCAGTCCCCCTCGCTCAAAGACTGCCTTCTGGGAGTCACAGAGGTGATGGGGCTCACTCCGTCTCTCTGATCCATAAAGGGTGATAACCACCTAAAACATGACAAAGAAATAAAATGCAGGAAGTCCTAACAGGATTCTCTGGGTTTATCCCTAAGGAGAGAGGGAGACAGACAGAGCTGCACTGAGGTGAAGTCTCTGGGGGGCTGGACAAGTGCAGGGGGCTCTGCAGATGCACAGCTTAGAACAAGGAACTGCCCTTGAAATGTGCCACTGGACACCAGGGTGTCACCATGTCAGAGTGTATCTCATGTGGTCAAAGACACAGGGCAGGGAGTGAAGAACATTCATTTCATTCACCTTCGCTGTTGTGGCAGCCTTTCTTCGATAACCAGTGGAGACCTGAAGAAGGTAGTGAAACTGAGAGCTGGGGTCATTATCAGCCAGGACGGTGACCTTCACCTGCAGGAAATGCAGAACCAAGAAGGATCTTCATCTCAGGAGACGGGTGCACAGCTCCAGCTTTGGCAACTTGGTGGAAAGCAAGAGTGATGTGTGGATAGTAGATAAACAAGCAGACCTAAGTGATGGAACAGGGCTGAAGGCTTGAGGGCCTGGGTTTATGCCTCTAAAATGAAATATTCATAGAATCAGCTGATCAGGTCTTGGGCTTCGAAATCTTTCCACCCCCCTCTCAGGAGGGTGGGGTTATCACACAACAGGGAGGATGCCTAGTTCAGTGCGAATTTCAGATAAATGAGGAATCATATGGGAGTGCACTTATACTAAAAATGTCTTCACTATTTATATGAAATTCAAATTTAACTGGGTGTCCTATATTTTTATTTACTAAAACTAGCAACTCTATACCCATAGCATCAAAGAAATGGACAGCGTGTATTCTAGAATTTCTAAGTGTAAGGAAACATAAGAATAAGAAATGCATAGAAGAGGCTGTCATCAAGGGATTTTTGTTGTTGTTATTCCAATAAGAGATTCCTTACAGGTTTCTTATATAACGCAGTTACATGAAATTATAATTTCACTCCCACATAACTTTCATATCCAATGTATAAAGTGAGATAAACTTGCATCTAATTTTGGCTAAGTTCTCTAGATGTTCTGGCTTATTCCTAACCTAAATGAATCATAGGAGGGTTTAACCTCCACTAAAGGAAAGAAAAAGAGAGAGAGAGAGAGACAAAGTGTGAAGTTGCTAAGCCCTGAGACAAGGAGACATGAAGAGAAATTTAAGGAAAAAAGTCTTCCTTGAATTTCTATGCCACCTTGTTCAATGCTACCAGCCTCTTCTGGTGAACGAGTTTTCCATCTTGTTCAACATACTCAAGACACTGTGGCAAAGCTTCTGGAATCAAAGTCTCCTGACCTTCTGCATGTCTGCTTGATCCTTTCTCCAAGCCCACACACATGTGAGCATATAGAAGCCTAAGAGGCTTATGAGCAAAGACACCCCGACAGGGTTGGTGGTCACGCGAAGGAACAGCTTGATCGTGTCCTCAACGTTCACTGTCCGGGGCGCAATGAAGAAGTCACTGCCAAAGTAGGCCAGGCGGTTACAGAGACATTGTGTCCTCAAAACCGTGCTCCGTGGCCCGACCTGCAATGAGAATCAACACAACGAACATAAAACACAAACACAGGCGCCTGAGAGAGGGAAAACGATGCTCCAGTCACGTCTTCACCACCAGTGATTGTGTAAACCGGTGTAAGCAACATGGAGAACCATCTGGCAACCTCTGCTAAAGCTGAAGAAGCACAAACTCTCTGAATCTTATCCTGCCATTCCAGGTCCGAACACACACCCGATAACTCTGCACATGTGCACAAGGAGAGGTGTCGGCATTGTTTGTAACTAAAAAAATCAGAAACAACCTATATATACGTGCCCAGTGACAGCAGAACATGCAAACAAAGAAGTAGAGGATTACGACTGAATAGGATGGAATACTCTATAACAGTCAAAATGAACGAGTTAGAGCTAGATAGCGCAACGTGCATAAATGCCGAGTGAAAGATCCAAGTTAAAGGTACAGATGATGCTGTTGATGCAGGATGCAGAGACCAGAAACAAGCAAAACACTCCTGTATCTGCGTTGGTTAGGCTCCCTTGCTGCAACAAAAGCTCGTGAGGCTGCTGTCTTGTCCACTCTACCTCTAGTTATGTAGGCCTGGCATGTAGAAGATGCATGCCCAGTGAACATGCTGGAAGAATGAATACACGTGCCAGCTCAGGACAGTGATCATGCTCTGGTGAGATGGAGGAGAAAAGACTAAAGAGGACACAGGGGCGCCTGGGTGGCTCAGTCAGTAAAGCATCTGACTCTTGATTTCGTCTCAAGCCCCATGCTGGGCTCCACGCTCAGTGGGGAGTCTGCTTGGGATTCTGTCCCCCTCTGCCCCTCTCCTTGCCTGTGCTTTCTCTCTAAATAAATAAATAATCTTTAAATAAAAAAAAAAACTGAGGGGATACATAAAGGGCTTTGGTTATTCCTGCATGTTTTATTATTTTTAAAAATCTGAACTAAATAGAGCAAAATATTAACTTTGTGATAGAGCTGAACAGTGTTCAATGTTTTTATTATATTATTCCCTATAACTTTCCATATGGTAACATTTCTTCATCAAAAATATTTTTTTAGGGATCCCTGGGTGGCTCAGTGGTTTGGCGCCTGCCTTCAGCCCAGGGCATGATCCTGGAGTCCTGGGATCAAGTCCCATGTCACATTCCCTGCATGGAGCCTGCTTCTCCCTCTGCCTGTGTCTCTGCCTCTCTATGTGTGTCTCTCATGAATAAATAAATAAAATATTTAAAAATATACATATTTTTAAATGTCACTAGGCAATCAAATGGAAGGTGCCAACTCCACATTCGATGGTGCAGATGAAAAGTCTAAAATACTGTCAGTATGACTGACTGCTCTCCAGACGCAAGGTTCAGTTTTGGATGCCGGGTCTATCTCTTGCCCTGGGAGGAACTCTCATCCTGCTCTGTGCAGCTCTGTTCCCTGCACAGGGTCCAAGCACTGTGCGGGGCTCCAAGGAGGCAGGAACCCCACCTTCTCATGCCTTTCGTGAGCAGTAGGGTCATTGTTGGGTGAGTCTTGGTACTCAAAGTGCCATCTCCCTGACTGGCAGCACTGATATCACCTGGGAGCCTGTAAGGCAGAGAACTTCAGGTCCTGCCCTGATTCACTGCAACAGAATCTGCAATTTAACAGGCTGCCAGGTAGAGGATTTGCTTGAGAGGCACTGCTCCAGATGTTCCAGAAATCACTGCTGAGGCCATGAATGGCATAGGTGCCTTCCAGAGCATCCTCGTTTCCTCTAATTCCCACGTGAATGACCCTCTGTCGGCTCTTTTACGAACCGCCTCATCATTTCCAGAACCTTGCACCTCAGTCTTTCTGCAACTGAACCAGAACTTAAATCAGAGGGGATCACACAAATTCACCGGTGTGAGAATGCAGAGCGCCACTTTAACATGGCACACACCTGGACCTAGATAACCATCTGACAAGTACCTGCCTAGCCTGGAACGTACAAGAACTTACTAGCTTATTTTTTTTAAAAGTTCTCTTTTACTAAGCAGGAAGTTTTCCCTTTACCCACAACCTATTTAATATTTGTAGAATTTAACGTCTACATATTGCTTATTTTGCCTAGAATCATCAGATTCACCCTGAACTGATGTTTGAGAAATTACAAACACGAAACATACGCCTGCTCCAAAGAGGCACATTTTCCTGGCCCACTACACATAATCTTTCTTTCTCCCAGGCTAATTTACTTCCCTTCCGATGATTTTTCTTTCTGTGCCCCTAAACGAGGTAACAGATGCTCTGCATTTCTTGCCAGCTCAGGCAGAAAAGAAAGAGGAAGTGGCATGGCTTCTTACGTGGCATCCAGTGCTCTTCCATGTGCTATTGTGGCTGTCCCAGAAATAACACTGAGTGACGGCAGTTACCACTGAGAACAGGGTGGGAGTCTGCTGGGCACTCTCCTTGCTTTTATTCAACGTGGCTGTTATGTGGTAGGTGCCAATCCTATACTGCAGACTCTCTGGAGTCAATACCCATGTGTATTCCTCATCTGAGAACAGAGAACGGTGCTTAGTTGCATTTCAAATGGGACAAAAGGACCATCAGAACCTTATGAAGGGTCAATTATTATTATTACTTTAACTTTTAAAAAAGATTTTATTTATTTGAGAGAAAGAGAAAGCAAGAGAGCGTGTGCACAAGCAGGGGGAGAGCAAGCAGAGGGAGAGAGAGAAGCAGACTCCTCGCTGAGCAGGGAGCCCAATGTGGGGATTGATCCCAGGACCTGATCACGACCTGAACCAAAGGCAGACACTTAATCGACTGAGCCACCCAGGCACTCCAATCATTATTTTATTTTATAAATAGGGAATTGACTAAGACTAGAATTACAAATTATTTCACTTTTTTAAAGATTTATTTATTTATTTTAGAGAGTGCACCAGCTGGAGGAGCAGAGGGAGAGGAAGAGAGAATCTCAAGCCGCCTCTCTGCCAAGTGCAGAGCCCAATGTGGGGCTCAGTCTCAAGCCTCTGAGATCACGACCTGAGCCGAAAATAAGAGTCAAACGCTTAACCGACTGCACCATCCAGGCACCCCACAAATGATTTTTTTCCCCCACAAATGATTTTAAAGAAAATGACCAGCGATAAAACCTGGGGCTCTGGATTATTCCTGTTCCAATATGAAGTCGTATTCTCTTGATAAATGAAGATTTAGGTCTAATGAATCAGAATGTATTATGAGTTTTAGAAAAATGAAATAATCACACATCAAGGTGAGTAGCTGCAAGACCTAGCTGACAAAGGAAGCCCAACAATGAAGCAAGGATGGGAACAGGGTGGTTCCAGGAAAGAGCCCTGATTCCAGGCCTGGCTCTCTCACCCAGGGGCTGGTAAGGGCTAAGGCAAGTCACACAACCTCCCTAGTTTTCTCCTTTCGAATGAAGACTCTGGACCAAAGGTTGTCTAAGATCCCTTCTGGCTCCAATTGACAGGATACTGTCAAGATTGACATGGAAAATGGAGTGCCTGTTGTGAATCGGGATAGAACCTGCTGGTGATGCAGATAGAACTCTAGCTGGCAGTCCTGTAGTAAGAGGTGCTGCTTCAGGTGCTCTAAGGGCAAGAAGCAGTGAGTAAGAAGTGACCATTCCTGTGTTAGTGATGCCTCCACGAGAGCCAGAGCTCGTTCAACAAGAAAGACAGTAATAAAAGGAGACTATAACATGCTTTATCCATTTGGATTATTCTCCCTCCACCCCATTTTTTTTAAATGCAAAGGGTAGCTTTAAGACTTCCCAGTACTACATTTATTTTGTTGTTGTTAGCTTTCGAATAATTTTATTTTTTAAATTTAAATTCAATTAACATAGTGTATTATTAATTTCTGAGGTAAGAGTTCAGTGATTAATCAGTCTTATAGAACACCCAGTGCTCACCACATCGCGTGCCCTCCTTAATGCCCCTCACCCAGTTACCCTGTCTCCCTACCCACCCACCCCCAGTACTACATTTTTTTTTTTTTTTAATTTATGATAGGCACACAGTGAGAGAGAGAGGCAGAGACACAGGCAGAGGGAGAAGCAGGCTCCATGCACCGGGAGCCCGACGTGGGATTCGATCCCGGGTCTCCAGGATCGTGCCCTGGGCCAAAGGCAGGGGCTAAACCGCTGCGCCACCCAGAGATCCCCCCAGTACTACATTAAAAGTTGATATCCAGTGACTACGTATTTTAGTCAAGTATATCTAGGTCCTATCTATGTATCGCAGAGATTCTTAACTATTCTAAGCTACACTGAAGTCAGTTTGATATTACACCAAGACTTACTAAGACAGCTTTGTCCTTACCCAAACATAAGATTAGAAATAGTTTGAAATATATATAAAATACACTGTGCTGGACTTTTACTTCTCCACATTATGGAAATTTTCAACCATAGAGAAAATTGACTAAAGTGAACACCCATATCATCACTAAACAGATTTTATAATTAGCATTTTACTTTAAATTTGGGGCACCTGGCTGGCTCAGTCAGAAGAGCATGTGACTCTTGATTTCAAGGTCATGAGTTTGAGCCCCACATGGGGTGTAAAGATTACTTAAGTATAACTTAAAAAAACATTTTACTAAAATTTGCTCTATCACAAATATAACTTGATCCATTCCACAATCCATCTTTTTGAAAAATGCATTTCATGGTCATGTATATTTACATGTGATAAAATTACACAGAATAAACACACATACACAAGTGCCTGTAATACTGATGAATCCAAATAAGGTCAATGCTTTGTATCAGTGTCATTTCCTGGTTTTGATATTGTGCTATACTTATGCTAGATATCATCACTAGGAGAAACTGGGTGAATTGTATGAGATCTGTTTTATTTTTCACAATTGCATGACAATCTACACTTATCTCAAAATAAAAAGAGAAAAAAAAAGAAGAAATGCCTTTCAAAATAAGTTTCTTTTTTTTTTTTAAAAAAAGGAGTTTTTTTTTTTAATTTTTTTTTTATTTATTTATGATAGTCACAGAGAGAGAGAGAGAGAGAGAGAGAGAGAGGCAGAGACATAGGCAGAGGGAGAAGCAGGCTCCATGCACTGAGAGCCCGACGTGGGATTCAATCCCGGGTCTCCAGGATCGCGCCCTGGGCCAAAGGCAGGTGCCAAACCGCTGCGCCACCCAGGGATCCCTCAAAATAAGTTTCTGATTGAAGTTTTACCTTTTTGCCACACCTGATCCTTTGGAAGGGTGATGTTCAGGTCAAAGCGGGTGTGGTTAGGCTGATACTGGAACCCCAGGTAGAGTGTCATTAAAAGGGGACTTTCAGGTTCTACGCACACGATCAGGGATTTCTCCAGGGAAGTGATGTTCATTATGATAATAAAATGATCTGAGGTCACGTTGAGGCTGGTGGGATGGGTTTCCATGCTAACATTTCTCCATAGCATGATCTAGAAGGAGATAGTTAATCAATCTTCAAGTTTAAGATGGTCCATCCATTTGTCTTTCAGTCTCCTTTCTAGTGATAATGGAATGTAGCTTCCTAGGTCTTCCTCCCTGAGTATCAGTAGGTAATATAGACCCAGGGATCAAGGGACAATATACAATCTCAGACCTAAAACACCTTCTCCTAAGGGTAAGGTAAGCTCCTTGTAGAAGTTCCCAAGTGAAGATGTGAATAATCAAATAATGGCACTGACATGAATTTAAAATGACTTTCTTCCACCCTGTTCTCCAAGAATTCCTATTCCCTTCTCTTTCATTCCCTGATAATCAAGTCATACCTCAATATCTCCCATTAAATCATGGACTTGAAACAATTTCTGATTAGAGCTTAGCAACACACTTCCGATGTTTCCAACAATGTTCTTGTCATCAAAATCCTTGAAGGGATTGAAAGCTAGTCCTGTTACCTAGAGACAAGAAAACTTATTTCATCAACCACTGAAATCTTTGGAAATGATACTCTGATAGGTAATAAGGTGTCAGGTAGCAAAAAATAAAGGAAATGTTGGGATCTTTCCCCTTGCCAATATCTCAAATGAAATTATATTTCTCATTAGAACATCATATGAGAAAGAATTAAAGATGAGTCATTTACTTGTGACCCTCAGAATTATTATTGTTTTTTTTTACATCTTTATACCTGGAGGATTCATGATTACTAGGAAATATTCTGCTCTCCAGGATAAGGCATCAATCTTATCTGTTAAGTAACCGCTGAAAGAAATACAATATACTGATATGGCTAAGTCATATACTGAGTCAATACTTATTCAGAGGGTGCCTGGGTGGCTCAGTCTATTAAGCATCTGCCTTTGGCTCTGGTTGTGATCCTGGGGTCCTGGGATCGAGCCCATGTCAGGCTTCCTGCTCAGCCTGCTTCTCCCTCTCCCTCTTTGCTCTTTCTTGCGCTCTCAGGTGCTCTAAGGGCAAGAAGCACCTAAGAAGTGACCATTCCTGTGTTAGTGATGCCTCCACGAGAGCCAGAGCCAAATTAATAAAATCTTTAGCAAAAAAACAAAAAACAAAAAACAAAAAAAACTTTTTATGCAGATATTCCCAGCTTTGTATATGCATAAGCTGTTTAGATCAATTCAAGCCATAACACAGAAACTATCAAATCCAGAAGTCTGCTTAATGCTCTCAACCTCCACCATGGATCATTTTTAAGGGGCCTCCACCCTGCCACCATAAAGTAGAAATCCATGGCACCCAGCCTTCTCTTGTTTGGTCTGGTCAGCTTACATTTTATGGTGCACCCCCTGCATGGTGCATTGAAATGCCTGCAGCCATCAATCCCATTTCCATTCGGATCAGAATCAATTTCACACTCACTTGTACATTAACTCCCGGGTGTCTGTTCAACACCTCTTCCAGTGCTGAAGCTGATAGAAAGCCTAACCTCACAAGTGCTGGAGACCCAAGAGTGTAGGAGCTCAGAGGCCAGGTTGACATGTTTTGGCTAAGAAAGAAATTAAATGGAAATCATTTTCTATGTCTTTTCTAAAGTTCAAAAACCTAAAATGAACCTCTCCCTGCTCCTCTGTTACCTGCTCAGCACCAGGGTAGCAACAGAAGAGGTCAAAGTCACTAAAGACTCAGAAAACCGGTTCTGTTGTAGGAACACTTCTTGGATCTTCCCAAGAGCCAGCAAGGCCATTTCCAGCGTATTTTCTACCTGCTTTTAGAAGGAAACACCATGTGAGCCGAGCAACCTCAGTGGATAATGGTTTTGGAGGGGTCAGTAAGGGACAAACACCTTGACAGTGACGTAATGAAAGGTGACATTCTTTGGAAAGGACCCACTGAAAGTACTTTTGGTTTGGCTAAAGACTCACCATCCTTTTATTAAGAGACCACTCAAGGATATATTTCTTTGTCCCATGTTATAAGCTGCCCTGGACCTGACTTTTTTCTTTTTTTTTTAGAGAGGGAGAGAGATAGAGAATCATTTTGTTGTTGTTGTTTTTTAAGATTTATTTATTTGAGGGCAGCCCTGGTGGCCTGGTGGTTTAGTGCTGCCTTCAGCCCAGGGCCTGATCCTGGAGACCCAGGATTGAGTCCCACGTCAGGTTCCCTGTGTGGAGCCTGCTTCTCCCTCTGCCTGTGTCTCTGCCTCTCTCTGTGTCTCTCATGGATAAATAAATAAAATCATTAAAAAAAAAAGATTTATTTATTTGAAAGACAGAGTGTGTTTGCATGAGTTGGGGGAGAGGGAGAGAGAATCTCAAGCAGACTCCCCACTGAGGGCAGAGCCCCATGCCAGACTCCACCTCACAACCCTGAGGTCACAACCTGAGCCAAAATTGAGAGTAGAATTCTCAAATAACTGAGCCACCCAGGCACCCCAAGATTAACAATTTTCCAAAATGAGTTCCATATCAGGAGCTCCTATACCCACCTGCTTAATGTCATGTTTGGATCTTTGCAGACTGGCCTTACCAGCTTCTACTACATCGTCAAGGGAGTGAATGAGGCAGACAGTCACAGGGTTTTCAAAGCCCCGAATGCCATTGCTCTGAGATACACTGTCAGGTAGCTGCTCATTCAGGTCCACAAGAGGACTGATGACACTGACCTGGGAGTTTTAGGAGGCAAACACACATCCCTGAGCTGTTTCAGACTTTTATTTTTTATTTTATTTTATTTTTTGTTTCAGACTTTTAAAAAAATTTATTTGTGTTCTTCTGATAAGGAGTTTGATGTTCTTTATGCATTTCAAACACATTTTATAAAAAGCACTATTACAACTTGGCAGGAAAAGAAAATATCTTACATATTACCTCTAGGGAGGATTCGTATTTCTGTTATTTCTGAGAGAACCCCCCTGGAGTGGTAAGTAGATCAAAAACCTAATTAACAAAACTAAGCCAAAAAGAGAGAAAAACCAGTACTGGCTGGAACACTGAGTACACTGTCCCTTGCAACTCGGGCCTCAAAAACGTTCAAGATTGACAACACAGAGAACAAGCAGAGTTATAAATGAAGCAGAAAACCCCAATTCTCATTTCTATAGGATGTTCTTATGCAAAACAAGTAGAAAGGTCAAGCAAATTGATGGAATATCCCCGGTAGGTTCTACTATTTTGGATTTTAAATCTTTTTTGTTTTCAAAGTAACATTTAAAAACTTCTGCGTAAAAAAGATCCAATAAACAAAATTAAAAATAAGACATAGGCACAAAATATATGCAATACATGTATCAAAAGGCCAATATCAATAAATAAAGCTCTCTTACAAACATGTAAGAAAAATGACAATGTGTTCAGGGGAAAAATGGACAAGGACATGAAGAAGCAATTGAGAAGAGAAATGCACATGGTCAATCAATATGTACGATGTTGTTCAACCTCCTTAGTAATCAATAAAATGCTCTCTCCTCCTTTTCTTTCTTTTCTTGCCTTCGAAATTGGGAGAGCGTGGGACAATGATTGGTAGACATGTAAAACGGTGCCTAATTATTCATTCATTCATTTGTTTATTTATTTTAGAGACAGAGAAAGAGTGTGTGTGTAAGAGAGGGGAGAGGGGTGGGGGTGGGGGGTTAGAGAGAGAATCCTAAGCAGGCTCCACACTCAGCATGGCTCCATCTCATGATCCTGAGATCATGACCTGAGCCAAAATCTAGAGTTGGATGCCCAGCCAAGCCACTCAAGCACCCCAAAACAGTACCTTTTGAGAGAGAATTTTGTCATCTACGGAAAATGCAAAAGCCCCCCACCTTTCTTTTTAAGATCTTATTTATTTGACAGAGAGAAAAAGAGAAAGGGCACAAGCAGGGGGAGCAGCAGAGGGAGAATGAGGATAGCCGCTGGGTCTCACTCAGCTCCCTGCTGAGCAAGGAGCCTGACGCAGGGCTTGATCCCAGGATTATGACCTGAACTGAAGGTAGCTGCTTAACCAACTAGGCCACCCAGGAGTCCCAAAAGCCCCTCACTTCAATCTCTGGCACTCTATTAAATAGAAACACTTGCATAAGTACTTAGTGATGTAGGGACATGGATGTTCATGGGAATGCTATTAGCAAGAGTAGACAAAAAACGTCCAAGTGCACATGAAGAATTATTGGTTTGGTTATGTGTACTGACACAAAAAGATATCCATGACACAGCATTAACTAAAAAAAAATCAAGGGGCTGAAATATTTGTATATTTTAACCCCCATTTTTGTTAAAACGACAAACTTGTATATGCATAGAAAAAAGTCTGGCAGGCTATGCCAACAAATTAGTAATACTCTGATACCAGCAATTACATCTAGAGAATGAGATTAGCAAGAAGGACACAGATAGGGTTTTTGCTTTATAACTATATGCTTATGTTCAGATTTTTAAATAATAAGCCTGCATTATGTCCATAATTAAGAAGCCCAAATAGGGGGACCTGGGTGGCTCAGTGGTTAAGCGTCTACTGATTTTGGCTCAGGTCATGATCTCAGGGTCCTAAAATCGAGCCCTGCATCAGGGTTCTGTACTAGGCATGGAGCCAGCTTAAGATTCTCTCTCTCCCTGCTCCTCTTTTTCTGTCTCAAAAAAAAAAAAAAAAAAAAGGCCAAATAAACCAGCACAGATTACATTTATAGGCTTATTGCAAAATATTTGAAAATGCAGGACGTAGAAAAGAAAAAATTAAAATTCTCTGGAATCCTAGTCTCTTAATTTCCTTATGTGTAGGGAGTAGAGACAGGCATGAATAATTACTGGGAATAACTTGGCAGATGGGGCAGTGAGGGCCGTCATCTGTTTCAAAGCTGAACTGCTCTATCTCGGGCCAGGACTGGATCTATTTCTGTCTGCCGTGATGTCTAACAAATATATCAGAAAGGCAGTAACCTGATAAATGAACAAAAGAAAATAAGCATATCTGAGAAGGTCATCACTGATTACTTGATTTGCAATCTTCAGAGGTAAAGGTACAAATATGTGGCTAAATATTGAGTCTCCACAAAATAGTGTGTAAGACTAAGTTCTACACAGGGCACCATCTCCAGATTATGTATTTTGTCTTACTTTTTCTCTGGTTTGCTTCCCCCTTTCTCATACCTTGTTTCCTACTGATCACCGTCTGCTTACCTGAGCTGACTTAGAAAATTCTGGGATTAAGGCTGTCAGTTTCTGGAGCATCTCACAAGCTGTCTGTAGTTTGCTGTTAGTTTGCAAACCATGAATTGCTTTGTTCAAGTTCCTTGCTGTCTCATATACGACCTGTTGGGGACAAAGGATTCTGCCAAAATTATTTATAGAAAACTACTTAAGTAGTTTGAGACATTGTTTTAACACGAATTGACCTCGGATAACCTTACAAACTCAATGAATCACAGACTCCCCGTAAGAGTTACTACTTTCAGAAGATTTTCTCCAAATGCATAGAATTTTCACCTCTTCCATACAGTAGAGGAACAGATCTCAAGGTCATACAATGACTGATACAGGGACAGATTGGTCTGGAAATACGACTTAGAAATTTAAATCTCAGGGAAATGATCCAACTGAGGGCAACACCTTGAAATCAAAACAACAAAAACAAACTTTTCTATTCAGAAGTATGCTTATCTCCTCAGGGTTCCCACTGGCTTATGTCCCTCAATTCAAGAGTTCATGCTCAAGACGGGAGTATTTGAAATTCCAGATGGCAGGAGGTGGGCGGCAGAAACTGAGAAAACAAACCCAGATCTCTGGACGTGATCCCAAAACTTTAAGAGGCTTTTGAACTGGATGGAAGTCCCAAGCTGAGATAATCTCTATTTACAGCAGCTACTTAGTGCATTTCTAGAGAGCAGCTCAATTCAGTTAGTATTCAGTAAGCCTTTATTAAATGCCTACTGTGCGCAGCTAGACTCAGGAGTTAGAGTGGTTAAAGTCAGTCATGATCCAGCCCTTGTCAGTCTATACAACTGAAGAAGGTGATTTCTAATTTACAGGGTTTGTAGGAGGTTGGATTAGTTACAGAATGATCTTAGAATTGAGGACCACCCAGTAAATAAGCAGGAATAAAGGTATGAGTGAGACCCAGCTGCTACCCAACTGCATGTTTTCCAGTGGAGGTCAGGTCTTATTTAATGCCATTCTAGCTACATCCAGGGAGGACACTGAGGATGGCTTATTTGAGGTTTTAGAGCTGGGATGAATCACGGTAGATCTTACCAATTTACCTTGCCTTTCTTTAATGGCTCTTAATAAAGCTTTATAGTTGTCTCCATACAAATTTTGCTCATCTTTGGTTAGATTTACTCGAGGTACTTGCTATTCTTTTTCTTTTTAAGCGAGAGACCATGTGCAAGGGAGGGGGAGGGGCAAGGGAGAGGGGGAACCACAAGCTGGCTCCCCACCGAGTGCAGGGCTCTATCTCAGGAAAATCAAGAGTTGGACACTTAACTGACTGAGCCACCCAGGAGCCTCTGCTATCTTAAAAAAAATAAAAATAAAAATCTGATTTTCTAACTGCTTGCTGCTGACATGTAAAAGTACAACTAGCTTCCGTATATTAATCTGGTATTCAGCAACACTGATAAATTCTGTTTCTAATAATTTATCTGCAGGCCTTTTTGGGTATTCTACACTTCAGACTTCTCTTTGTTTAAGGAAAACAAAGCACTCTGTTGAAGCTTCTGAGATCAATTTTTCTGCCAGGAGAACACAACGCTAGCTGAAACAATAGTGAACAACTAGTTCCAATTACTGCTGAGAGCAGATCCAGCACAAACAGGATTATCTTTCAGTTAGATTGCATGTAAGTAGGGCTTGTGTTAAATTAAAAAAAGGTAAGAAGTAGGATGATTTTCTTCAGTCAACATTATCAGGGTGGCTTTGCTTTTTTTTTTTTTTTTTTTTTTTTTTGAAGTTTGTGGGGAGAAGGGCACAAAGAAAGGGGAAAGGAGTGCTGAACTGGTGAGGAGAAGAACAGTCCAGAAGGGTGTGCTACTGCTGGACAATTGTGGCAGGTGGACAAAGCGCCCTCCCCATTTGAAGCACTAAATACAATAGCATTACATAAAAATAAGACATTAATATACTGAAGGGGGTAAAAAACCCATCATGGAATATTCCCATGGGCTTGTTCAGTGCTTGCTTTTAACTGGAGCACATGCTTGTCCATCAGGCACTGTTAGGCAGAGCTCTGCTCAGACATGAAGGGTGAACCAGGCCCCTTTCTCACATCACTATTCTTGAAGCATCAGCAAAATAAGAGGAAAGAATAGAAGTACGTTCACAGGATCACAAAGGTCCCTAGTGTGACCTCAGTTTTCTGTACTTACCTGATCAGAGGCATCCTGAAATGATGTTTGTAGGTGAGTGGTGACAACCTCTGTGTGGGTGTTCTCTTTGGGGCTTGAGGTCACTTCTACCAAAGCTTGCCCAGACTGTTCTTTGGGTGCAGGCCTGGGGAGCGCTGGTGTGACAGAGAGAGGGTGGCTGGTAGGCACCCAGGTGACTGACAGGACCTGCCATGTGACTCTGGGCAGTGCTGAAGGAAACGGGCTGATGGAATGGCATAGGGTCTTGGACTGAAAGGGGCGTACAGGAAAAGGCTGAATCTGATTTTTAAAAATATTTTATTTAAATTCAATTTGCCAACATACAGTATAACACCCACTGCTCATCTCATCATGTGCCCTCTGTAATGCCCGTCACCCAGTTACCCCATCCTCCCATTTTACTAAGTGAAAATGAAGGCAGTGTTTCCAAAATTATTCTGGTACTCCCACATCCCATGAGATCTCAATGGGCATTTTTTTCAAAGAGATTCAGTACTCAGTTTTGAAAAAGTGGCATACTATGTTTCCCTCTTTTAGAGTCATAATTTACATTAGTGTATTTATTATCAACCATTCAATAAATTGCAATTAAACATCTACCACATGCTAAGTTATGTTTTGGGGAAGCAGGTATATGGCAATGAACAAAATGAGTGAAGTTCTTGCCCTCATGGCATTTCCATTTTAGTGGTGGGGGCAAATTATACTATGTATTAAATAAATGCCATGAAGTAAAATAATAAGAGCAAGCAAATGAAAGGAAAGGGTGTGTTTCAGATAGGGCACTCAGATGTATGGAGACAGCATTTTTGCTGAGAGTTGGAATAAAGAGAGAAAGCTCTACCAATATATTAGAGACAGGCATTTGAGAAGTGCAAAGGCCCTGTGGTAACAACCTGCTGGGTTTGTCTGAGGAAGAACAGGAAGCTAGATGAGCAGAACTTGGATGTGGGGGAGAGCAGAAAGATCCTGGGGATGGGGGTGGGAATGAGGGATGGGGTTGGGGAGAGCATGCATATGTCAGGCAACGGAGAAGAGTATGATTTTACCTTGAATGAGATGGAAAGACACTGGGGGCTTTGAGAAGCAGCAGGATGAGCTGACCTGTGTGGCAAAGGATCGCTCCTCTGACTGCTATGTTGAGAACTGACAAAAAACAGCCAAGGGCAGAAGGAGGGAGATGAGCAGGAGGCAGATGCAAAGTTTGGCCAGGAGATGATGGTGGCTTAGACTACAGTGTGAAAATGCTGAAGCTGGTGGGATGTGGTTAGGGTTGGTCATAAGAAAGGCTCTGAGAAGTCCTACAGTCAAAAATCTTTGTTTTCTTTCCTTCTGGAAACATTTTAAGGAACGTTGGTTACTATTTTATAGAACATCGCTTGGAAAACACTGACTCAAGGGATTTTGGCTTCATCGCTGCTCTCTTTCACACGAGAAATGCCTTTTTTTTTTTTTTTTTTTTTGCAGTGGGTCAAATAAGTGTAAATCTATCTTCAGACATCCACTGAAAGGTTTCTATGTAGGACACAAAGTAAAAAAGGCTGAGAAATTTCTTGAATGTGAAATTTTGCAGATTATGCAGTCTCCACTTTTATTTTCCTTTCACTCAGTTTTTTCCCCCTAAAAGAAATTTAAATTTCATTGCATAGCATATACTTTTGTAAGATGTCACAAGTACTTTTTGGAATGAAGCAGGGAATAAACAACCAACCAACAAATGATAATTACAACAACATGAAAGCCAAAGTAGGCTTTAAAAATGTCATTAGTAAAGCATTCATTCAACCTGGTTCTTTCCTGCACTTAAGTACTTTCCTCTCCTTATGCAAAAGCTATATCCAGAGTGGCATTCCGGGAGGATCCACCAGGAATGACAGAGATGACTAATCCCAGATGTGTACCATCAAGGGAAGTACTTACAAGATCAGCATGAGCAGGGTGGTGACATGGGGGTGCAGGATGAATAGCTGCCACAGAAAGCAGAAAGCAGACTAAGTTCAAGTAAAAGTCTAGGGTAGAAATATTTCTATTTGAGGGCATCTTAGTCTTGGTAAAAAACAATGCAAATCACTTTATATGGGAAACTAAAATGATCATTTCCGACTTAGGATAATTCTGTAGACAAGCTAGGATTCTGGACCTCAAGTGTCACAAATCACTAATATCTAATCTCTGTTTATTCTTCAAAGGTCCTCCGTATAAAAATATTTAAATCAGATCAATTGTAAAGTTATCATACATGAATACTACCAGGAAATATTTGTCCCATAATTTTACCAAAATGACGAGCTCCCTATTAATACATCAGCATATTTCTGATACTTTTAGATGAGATCGGGTGCATGCAGTGTGGTATGGCCATAACATGATATTTTCAAAGAATCTTTTTACTTCTTTTTTTTTTTTTTTTTTTAAAGATTATTTATTTATTTATTCATAAGACACAGAGAGAGAGGCAGAGACATAGGCAGAAGGAGAAGCAGGCTCCATGCCGGGAACCCAATGTGGGACTCAATCCCTGGTCTCCACGATCAGGCCCTGGGCTGAAGACGGCGCTAAACCGCTGAGCCACCTGGGCTGGCCTCTTTTTTTTTTTTTTTTTTGGATTTATTTATTTTAGAGAGAGCATGAGCAGGGGGAGGGCCTGAAGGAGAGGGAGTGGGGAAGCAGACTCCTCGCTGAGAGGGGAGCCCTACTTGGAGCTCAATACCAGGACCCTGAGATCATGACCTGAGCGGAAGCCAAGAGTCGGACGCTTAATAGACTGAGCCACTCAGGCACCCCGTAGTGTGATACTTTTAGAAAATGATCACTGACAATTTTTTGCCAGATCACGGTTCTTGCTTTCGTTACCGTTCCACATTCTGCGGTAAGAACACCATGATCTGAAGGCAGTAAGTGTGTTAACATGGCTATTTGCTATTAACTTAGGTTGACCTCTTTCGAGGCATGTGCTCTAGACCCATTACAGTTTATCTGGCTATAGCAAGCCTGCTCTGCCCTCTCCATCTCTTCTTGTAACAGTCCCTCTGGTGTTGAAACGACTGATATGTTTATTTAGCAGCAGAATCATTGTAACCACCACTACTGGGGGAGGAGAGTTCTTTTTTTTTTTTTTTGGAGGATAGAGTTCTGATATGTTCTTTCGGTTAGCTGTCATGTCTTTCTTTTCTCTTTCTTTTTAGAGAAAGTGAGAGCTCATGTGCAAGTGGGGGCAGAGGGGCAGATGAAGAAGGAGAGAGAGAGAGAGAGAGAGAGAGAGAGAGAGAGAGAATCCTAAGTTGGCTCAATGCCCAGCACAGAGCCTGATGTGGGGCTTGATCTCACATGCCTGAGATCATGACCTGAGCGGAAATCAAGAGTCAAGACACTTAACTGACTGAGCCACCCAGGCACCCCACCGTGTCTTTCTAGAAGGAATGCAAGATGGAGAGAAGAAAGAAACTGGATTTTGAAGCAAAAGACTTGAGCTCCTGACCTGGTCTGCCTTTTACTGTAACTATGAAGCCTTAGACCAATGACTTAACCTTCTAGTTTTCTCATGTGGAGAATGGGTGTAATAATACCTAAATATGTGACAATTAAAGCAATGTCTGTAGAGTTCAGAAACATGTCACCGTGGATTAAGGTCATTAGTTTAACAGCTCAAGGGGAAGAGGGAACAGATTCTGTACTTTCATGGGGGATCTGAATGGGGTTATGACCACCAGGTGATCCAACAAGCTACTGAACCAAGAGTGATCCAATTTCTTGGTCTATGGACAAACACTGTATTTGGATAGACCTTGCCTTAAGAATGAGGGAAAAAAAACAACAAAAGGAGCCAATGAATACTCTAGAACCTGGAAATTGAATCCAGAGGACCTCGAGGAAAGTATACTTGAGTTAACAGCAAAATCCAAAAAATATTTCACAAAGCTGTTTCACATCCTTAATAGGAACAGAAAGTCTTAAACCAACTGAAGCTAAGATGCACAAGTACGAGATAAAAAAGAAATAAATGATACCAGAGGATTTCAAGAAAGCTAAAATGCTGTAGGAAAATTAAAATCCACATTGAAGTAATACAGAATTGATGTGGAAAAATCCAATCAGTGAGGAGGAGGATAAAAATTCTCCCAAAATGCAACAGAGGGATACACACAAAACCATTCTTTTCACTTAAAAGAGTGACAGAAGAGAGATGGAGGACAGAAATCTGCAATTTAGCAAATAGATAATTAGTATTTCTCTCCTTTTCCTTTTTTTTTTTTTAAAAAGAAGGGCAGCCCCGGTGGCGCAGCGGTTTAGTGGTGCCTGCTGCCCAGGGTGTGATCCTGGGGACCCAGGATCAAGTCCCAAGTCGGGCTCCCTACATGGAGCCTGCTTCTCCCTCTGCCTGTGTCTCTGCCTCTTTCTCTCTCTATGAATAAATAAATAAATCTTTAAAAAAGAAAAAAAGAAAAAAAAAAAAAGGGAGAGAGGTGGGGGGGAGGGGCAGAGGGCAAAGGAGGGCAAGGGAGAGAATCTCCAGCATAGTCCATGCCCAGTGTGAGCCAATGTGGGGCTCAATCTCAGGGCCCTGAGATTATAACCTGCACTGAAATAAAGAGTCCAACCCTTAACTGATGAGCCACCCAGGCGCCCCAGATAACTGGTATCTCTTATGGACAAAACTAGAACTAATAAAATATAAGTGATAAATAAGTAGAAGAGAATAGAATTGTCATGAACAAGAAAAATGTGTATATATAACATCACATTCTAGGCAAAATCAGTGAAAAAGTGACCTGGAAACCTACTAAGAAAATTTCTGTATTACAAGGATTAAATAATTTCACAATCTGATAAGAGAAAAAAGGCTACATGCTAAAAAAGTAACTATATTCTTTTCCACAATAATATTAAATGCCAAAAGACAAGGGATCGGTGCCTGCAGAGTTTTGAGGGGAAGACTGACAAAGGAGATAATGTTCCTTGTATTGCAGAGACTGCTGCTTATTCTGCCACTGTCTCTTCCTTCCTTCTAAGGAAACATGGCAGCCCCACCAAGGACTACATTTCCCAGCCTTCCTTGCTTGCAGCAGTATGGCCATGCGATCAAGTCCTGGCCAATGGGATATGAGAAGTAAGGTGCAATTTCCAGGCTGTTCCCTTAAAGAAAAGGATCAGGCTTCCCATTATCCCTTCTTTTGGGAACTCATGAACACTCATAAGGCCTTTCTTGTCCCTTTCCAGTAGGCCATGTTTTAGCAGGATATACAGCTTAAAAGCATAGGGTCGGTTATTGTAACAGAAGTCAGAATGGGAGCTTGAACAAATGGAAGTTCATTTCTCTTGCTCCTAACAGTGTAAACAAGCAAGCAGTCCATGGCTGATTAGATGGCTCCACAGTTTATGAGACCCAAGCTCTTAATGCCTTGTTCTGCTGTCATCACCTTGTAACTTGCATCTCGTGGTCTATAAAAGCTGTGTTAGCTTCTTGCCTCCGTGTTCTTCAAGGAGATTTAAAGTTAGCTGTTTTGGAGCAAACCTGACTATATCATTTCTAAAGATGTAGGTGAAACAATCAAATAATCTAGTTACTTAATGGAGTAACTTGTTCTACAAAGGCATGTTTAAAATCATGTGTTACCTAAAGTAATGTAACTCGCATTTCATGACGTGGCTTTATTGAAACTTTTCAAATGCATTCTCAGCCTTGGTGCTTTAATTACCACCAGAGCGACTTCTGTAATTATTTAACAGTTTTTAAAGTACACCAACTTTATTTTCATCTAATGCCATCACGAAACATTTCTTCCCCAACTCATAAGTACTCAGTTACAAAAGCATGCAGAAAAGCTGATTTTTACATTTGTCCTTGAGATAGATATTTATGCCTCTACAATAGCACTTTCAGAATTGTTCTTTTAAGGGATCCTTAATAGGCTTGTTGACAAAGACATCTAAAACTTGAAGTTGTGAGGTCATACCCCTCAGAATAATCACTAGCTGCATTTTAAATCTGTCTCTTTTCCACCCATTTGGTCAGATGATCTCTATAATCATCCAACACTGGTATTGACTGAAGTCATTTCAGGCTAATGCATCCTTTCCCATATCATATTTATTTTTCAAAATTAAAAAAAAATGAGAGAGAACACCACAATTTGAAAGAATCTGCAAGGACTTTAAGACGATTCTTTGTTTTTTTTTTTTTTTTTTTTTTTTAAGACGATTCTTTGGATGGAAACCTTTGTGAGAGAAAATCCTATCTTTCATTTGGTTTTGGGCACATGTGAAAAGAAGATGGCCAAAGGCCCATCAAGAAAGAAAGTAAAAAAAAAAAAAATAAGAAAGAAATTATTGGGGCGCCTGGGTGGCTCAGTCAGCTGGACATCTGCCTTCTGCTCAAGTCATGATCCCAGGGTCCTGGAATTGAGCCCACGTGGGGTGTCCTACCTAGTGGAGAGCCTACTTCTCCCTCTCCGGTTCACCCTGCTTCTGCTCTCTGTCAGATAAAATTTTTTTTAAGTATCTATAAAATGAGAGTAAAACTTGCAATAATAAGATCGGACAAAACAGAATGCAACAAATATTGAGTACATGGGGATCCCTGGGTGGCGCAGCGGTTTGGTGCCTACCTTTGGCCCAGGGCGCGATCCTGGAGACCCGGGATCGAATCCCACATCGGGCTCCCGGTACATGGAGCCTGCTTCTCCCTCTGCCTGTGTCTCTGCCTCTCTCTCTTTCTCTCTCTCTCTCTCTCTCTCTGACTATCATAAATAAATAAATAAAATTTAAAAAAAATATTGAGTACATGGTATGATGATACACTTCAGCATTAACACTTGTGTATCCTTTCAGGCAAGATTGATTTCACTACACATTACCTGGGGTCTTTTTGTTTCTTGGTACTGCCATTTCTCCTCTTGTCTCCTCGGGTCTCCAATGTAAATGAGGATTATTTCCATGTCTTTCATGTTGGTCTGAAAAGGCATCTATTTGGGAGGCCAATGGAAAAGATAATTTCTATTGTGTAACTAGCTGTAAGTCTATAAAATAGTTGTTACCAGCATATGCATATGCATGGTAATCAAAACAACACAAATTAATGATTACTACCCTTTTTTTTTTTTTTTTTTTTTTTAAGAACGTAGGAATTTTCAGGGAGCTCTTTTGCTATGGAGCAGTCACATCACCTTCTATCACCCAACATCACAAAATGAGGTCCACTGACGGAGTCAACACCATGAAGACAGAATTAAATTAATCAAAAAAAATTTTTTAAGATTTTATTTATTTGAGAGAAACAGTGAGAGAGAGAGAGCATGAGCAGAGGGGAGGGGTAGAGGGAGAGAGAGAAGCAGACTCCCCGCTGAGCAGGGAGCCTGAAATGGGGTTCCATCTCAGGACCCTGAGGATCATGACATGAGCCGAAGGCAGATGCTTACTTGACTGAGCCACCCAGGTGCCCCAGAATTAAGTTCATTTTAAGAAATTACATTCTAAGGGGATCCCTGGGTGGCGCAGCGGTTTGGCGCCTGCCTTTGGCCCAGGGCGCGATCCTGGAGACCCGGGATCGAGTCCCACATCGGGCTCCCGGTGCATGGAGCCTGCTTCTCCCTCTGCCTGTGTCTCTGCCTCTCTCTCTCTCTCACTGTGTGCCTATCATAAATAAATAAAAAAAAAAAAAAAAAAAAAGAAATTACATTCTAAGTATAATATTCTCCTCATATCCTGTATTCTTATTGGTAGAGATAAAAGAGTTCAGGAGAACAATAACATTCTTGAACATGCCTCCTTACGTATACTTGCTGTTTCTCACACATGCTGCCCGACATGGCTTGAGAAGATTGTACAACCTCACTGACTATATCTCAGCTAAAATTTGGATGACAAGCGGGGTGATCACACACTCTCTCTCTATGTCTATCATAAATAAATAAAAATAAATCTTTAAAAAAAATTTAGAGTTCCAATGTTAAAATTATGAAAGCAGGTACATTCAGAAAGATCTAAATTCTATTTCTCCTTTCTATCCTATTCCCTCCCTTCTCCATAAGCAATCATTTTCATTTCTATTTTTCTATTATGTTTATAGATTAGATATGTGTATAGGTATATATGCATTTATATTCATATTAACCTCTTTTTTTTATGATAGTCACACACACACAGAGAGAGAGAGAGGCAGAGACATAGGCAGAAGGAGAAGCAGGCTCCATGCACCGGGAGCCCGACGTGGTATTCGATCCCGGGTCTCCAGGATCGCGCCCTGGGCCAAAGGCAGGCGCCAAACGGCTGAGCCACCTAGGGATCCCTAACCTCTTTCTTAAAGTAGAATATACATTGTTCTGCACATTGCTTTTTTCCACTAAAACAACATACAAATAACCCCAATGCAGTACATTGAAATATTCCTTATTTCTTTTTACAACCAGAGTCCCACTAGATGGGTGTGGATTGTTTCTACTTTTTTGCAATTACACAGAGAGTTACAACGAATAGCCTCATGTGTGTGTCTTTTTATATTTTTGCCATTCTAACTTCAAGATAGATTTCCAGGAGCAAGAATACTAGATCAAAGGGTAGATGTAAATGCAATTTTGCGAGAGATTCCCAAGTATTCCTCTCTTTAGAAACTGTATCTTAATGCATTCCCATTTGCAATTTATGAGAGTACCTATTTCCCTACAGTCTTGCCAACATAGTATGTTGTTGAGTTTGTGGATTTATGCCCATCTGATAGGTGGGAAATGGTATCTCAGTTTAAAGTTGCATTTCTCCATTTTTTGGTAACAATACTTCATAATATGAAACATTAGACCTCTCTTCTGAATGTTAAGGAACAAATTTACAAATACTTCTTCTACCAACATGTTATTTTGGAAGAGACATTTCTTTTCCTTCCTTCTTTCTTTCCTTCTTTCCATCCTCCCTCTCTCCTTCTCTTTCTTTTAAGAGAGAGGCACTGTGCAGGAGCATGGGGAGGGGCAGAGGGACAGGGAGAGAGAGAATCTTAAGCAGGCTCCAGGCTCAGCAGCATGGAGTCTGACGCTGGGCTCCATCTCATGACCCTAAGATCATGACCTGAGCCAAAATCAAGAGTCACGCCCTTAACCGACTGTGCCATCCAGGCACCCCAGAAGAGGCATCTTATGCTCACAGAAAAATAAACAAACACTATGACAACAATAGCTATTTCTTTCTTCTTTTTTTTTTTTAACATTTTTTATTTAAGAATCTCTACACCCAACATGGGGCTCGAACTCATGACTCCCAAGATTATGAGAGACAGAGAGAGAGGCAGGGACACAGGCAGAGGGAGAAGCAGGCTCCATGCATGGAGCCCGACGTGGGACCTGATCCTGGGTCTCCAGGATCACACCCTGGGCCGAAGGAAGGCACTAAACCACTGAGTCACCCAGGGGTCCCCCCAGTACTTTAGTTTTAAAGATAATTAGCAATATTGGATCTCCAAGAGATCCAATGACCTTTGACATGAATGTGAAGTAGAAAATAAATTTTGCACAAAAAAATAGAAATTCCATTAATATTAACAGTAAGAACTACAAAATTCTGCCAAGTACTGTTCTAATACTTTACTTATCTTACTAATCCTCATAACAATCCTTTGGAGGTGACACAACAGGAAAGTCCCAGAATCAAAACATGAACTCAGCAGTCTGACTTTGGAGCCTGATCTCTTAATTGCAGAAACATATTTAATCTCATTATGGGAATGTTGGCTCAGAATTTGCTGGGTTGGCTTAGATAACTAAATAGAATTCTCTTTAAAAACACTTTTGTTGGGGCACCCGGGTGGCTCAGTGGTTGAGCATCTGCCTTTGGCTCAGGTCGTGATCCCGGGGTCCTAGGATCGAGTCCCACGTCAGGCTCTCGAGAGGGAGCCTGCTTCTTCCTCTGCCTCTGTCTCTGCCTGTGTCTCTCATGAATAAATAAAATCTTTTTTAAAAATTTATTTTTAAAGATTTTATGCTTAAGTAATTTCTACACCCAGCATGGGGCTTGAACTCAACTCTAAGATGAAGAGTCATATGCTCCACAGACTCAGCCAGATCCCCCTAGAACTCTTTTTGCCCAAGATTATCTTCCACACAACCATTCCACGTTCCTTGGCAGTAATCTCTTGTGAGTACATGAATGATAGTATCAGGAAATGCATTTTCTTTTCCTTTTTTTTTTTTAAGGATTTTATTTATTTGTTCATGTGAGACACAGAAAGAGAGAGAGAGAGGCAGAGACACAGGCAGAGGGAGAAGCAGGCTCCATGCAGGGAGCCCGATGTGGGACTCGATCCCCGGTCCCCAGGATCAGGCCCCAGGCTGAAGGCGGTGCCAAACCGCTGAGCCACCCGGGCTGCCCCAGGAAATGCATTTTCATCCCCAAACCAAGAGTAGGTGAAAATATCTAAAAAGTCAAACTTTGAAGAGTAAAAAATGGATAGAAAACCATCACCCTATTTAGGGTATAATATACCCTAAATGTAGGGTATTTAAGGGTTGCTTTTCCTGTTCTGGAGATGAGTTGGGCCAAATAACCTCCTGTGAAGATGAAAAACAGTTCACAATTGTAAAGTGGCACACTCACATTTGTGACAGTGGAACACAGGACCACTTCATTTATACAGAGATTGGCCTCACAACCTTGGCCTCACCAACAACCTCATGCTCTCATGGTAACACTGAGCAAGCGTATTACAGAGAGCTTGAAAGGATGGAGAATGAAAAGCTGGAAGCCAAACATTTATGACCTGGAAATACTAAATACTGGGTCCTTTCAATACCCAGTATTTGAAGAAGGTGATCTGTTTTTTTCTTACAATAAAGAAATATTACAATGTATTCTGTTTTATGAAACACCCATAGATGCTTCATTTTTTAGTAAGAATGTATATGTGACATTTTAAGGTGGAACAAAATTCTTACTCAGACTATCCTGCGACATTGGAAGGTCTTTGAGAATTCACTGCAGTAAGACTAAATGCTGGACACAACCACCATGAAAAACGTTGACTAAAAGAAAAACCACACCCCCAACTTTATGCACACAATTCTCATCGCCTACTCCTGAGGAAGCAAACCTACATGACAACAGCCTCCTCACCCTTCACCCTCTCATCTTCCTACACCACATGCTGTTTTCCTCCTTTGCTTTCCTGGTCCTCCCTGTGAAGCCCAAGCACTGAACGGGTTAGGAGTGCATGTGAGGAAAATGGAATTGACTGCTACATTTTCTCTCACACTTCACCCAAGTCAAGAAATGAAGGCAACATCACACACAGCTATAACTACCAGAGTGAGATGTATGTGAAAGTTATTCCAAATGAACAGTTTCTCAAATCCATCATGAAAATCAATATATATCATCAAAATCCCTATAGGCGTCCTATGGTCTATCACTCACAGACTTTGTGACAAGAAATATTCCTGAGCACATTCCCTCCCATCCCGGCCCCCATCCCCATTTTTTCTTTCCATTTAACCATACCCTTAAATAAATCTTGGGGCATGATGTCCTTGGTCTGGGGTACACATCTCTTCCTAAACATTCTCCTCTTGGGTGGTTCCCTTTTAATGAACCATTCTTTGTCAAGCTGGACTTGACAGTCTTTTTCTTCAGTCTTTTGTCTCCTTTGGTCTTTGGATGTCACTTTGCATTTACCTCCTTTTCATGAAACAGACTCCTTAACCAATACTCTCTGCTGTTCTCCTTATGCAGAATTAGTTTCTAGAAATTATGACTTTGGCAGCAGGTGTTCTCATCACTTACCAGCCTGGCAAATGAAAGAATGTCCCAGTGAGCAGAAGTCCACATTTGATGATATCCAGTTGGAGTTTCTGGACACGTATATGCAGCTGATGGGGCCTGGGGCCCAGGGGGGCATGACACCTGCTGAGGGAGGGCCAGACCCAGATGAGCCTCATACTCCAAAATCAACCTTTTTTAATAAGTAAATATGAAAACCAAATTTTGCTAGCATCCAACAGATGAAACTTAAGATATCCCCTGGATGTGACATGTTTTTGGGGTCTGGGAATAAAGGGTCAAGAAAGAATTCTTGAGACATCTTCGGTGCAAAAAAGGTGGTTTTATTAAACATTGGGATAGGACTTGTGGGCAGAAAAAGCTGCCCTGAGATTGTGAGGGGTGACTGATTATATTCTTTCAAGTTGGGAAGGTGTTAGGTAGCGTAAGCCTCTAAGGAATTTGGAAGCAAGGTTTCCTGGACCTTGAGGGGTCATTTATGACTGTCCAGTAAACCTTAATCACAAGACCCATAAAATGGTTATCAGTGGGCCATATGTTTGAAGGATGGTTGCTAACATATATTTTGGGGTCAGAGGGAAGAGATAAAGGGAGTTTCCAAACAGATTTTTAGATGTTAAAGAAGACTTACAAGGATCCTGGAGGTTGGGCCAATGTCAAGCTAAGGCTGCCTTTCACCTCCAGCAAAGTATTAACATTGAGGCCATTAAGCTTCTGGAGGAAGGTCACCCTGCCTGTCTCAAGTACTTGTCAATGGACTGTAAGTTGTAAGGACATTTAATTTTTTTCTGTATTTCTTTTGCCTTTATTCTCCACATCACCCCCACACATTATATTTATTTTTTCCTATTATGCATTCTTTATCACAAGGCTTTGTACTAATTCACCTAGACTTCAGTGAAGATGGTGGTAATAAAACAGTGCCTTGGATTTTCCACACAATTTTATGGTGCATAATTTTGAAAATATCTCCATAAGAAAGGTAACAGGCAAATAATTTATCTCCTGGTTTCTGAATTAGGAAGCGTGGGGCCAGAATGATGAAGAGGTATGTACCAGGAACAAAGTGGCCATAAAAGGTTTCCCACCTCAGAATCTTGCTAGTACTTTCAGTAAAATATCAGGTGCCTTAGCTTTTGATAAACTGAGAAAAATATCATCTTTGCTACACAGACAAATCACAGGTTGAGGCACAAAAGCAGAAATACTTCAGAGGAACCGTGGTGATGAAGTAAAGTGACTGATTTTTTTCTATGCACAAAAGCAGAAAGATTTAAATTTCTTTCTCTCTCCTGTTCCAGAATAAAAGTCAGGGCTTTTACTTTGTCAACACTACATCCCAGAGCCTTACCTAGGTTGTTATTTTCTTGATGTTTTCCCAGCAGCTTTAGATTTTGTCCAATCCACCACTTATGCCCTTCTTCCAGAAAGTCCCAGAGAAGATGCTGGACCTCTGGGTTCCAAGTGTAAGCGAGGTGTCCTCCCTGCATACGACAATAATCTTCTGCTTCCTCATAGCTGCAGTGAAACCTGTTAAGCTGATAACAATTATTTTTACCACGTTGGTCTGGGGTATTTAGCTCCCTTCCTAGAATGATACCTATTCTGATGTATAACCAAAGCCATGTTCCCCTGAAGAACATTTTCTCTCCAAACTGTGAGCAAAAAACAGTGTGGGGGCTCAGTGGCTATCTAGTCCTTTAAATATATTCTTGGTGGGTTTGTGATACTTATAAGTATGATTCTTTTAAGAATAGAGAACAATTTGTCAAGGAGATAAAAGGATTTTTGTTTTTAAGGATCCAGGTGGAATCCCTATAGGCTGAAAACAAACAGCAAAGATCAATAAAGCAATGGGTATTTACAGGGCACCACCACCTGTGTCTACACAACCAGCTGTACCTTTAGCTTTATAATAGATCTTTATTTGCTAAGCCTAGGCTGTAAAGGAGTAGAAGATGTTAAGTCAGCGTTGCTAAAAATTGAGAAATGTATTGCGTGTGTGTTTTTAAAGGAAACCATTCTTGCAGACCCCCTAGACGTGTTTAAATTATTGTATTGTTTTTTAAAATATGACCAAACATAAAACTAGGCATAAACTATATGCTGAAGCTCTTACTCAACCATAAAAAGCAAAAAGTAAATATCTGATGAAAGAACGAATACAAGTTAAATTCAAACAGGAACTGAAAACCAATGATATCAAAACGTGCTACACCAAATAGCTATCTGACAGATAAACACAATACTGGCTTAGGGCCACACAGGCTGTTTTGATTTGGCAGGCACGCTACTTCATGCTGTAGGGAAAAACCATTCTCTCACCACTTTGCTTTACTTGAATTGCTGAAAACCCTTTGTTCACGTAGTATGTCATTTGTTCTTCACCAGCAGCACGCCCATCGTTTGCTTTAGACGGTTTTCTTTCTTGATGCCAAAATATGATAATACGTACAAAATAAACGTGGGCACTGAAATAGCTTGGTAGGTTTCAGAGTTGTTTGTCCAAATGATGCTTATATTACTTTAAAAAAATCACTACAGAAAGAGGACACCAGTATCAAAAATTCTCAGGTGTATATCCAAGAATACACTCTTCCAGTTTGAGAAACACTGCAGGAATCAAACTAAAGATATAGTATGGCCCCTACTTGCAAAACGTTTACAGTTGAGTTAGGGGGGCGGATAAAAAAGACCAAACAATTGTAGTTCATAAAGACAGTGCCACTCGGGGCGGGGCGCCTGGGGGGGCTCAGCGGTTGAGCGTCTGCCATGGGCTCAGGTCGTGACCCGGGGTCCCGGGTTCGAGTCCCGCGTCGGGCCCCCTGCAGGGAGCCTGCTTCTCCCTGGGCCTACGGCTCTGCCTGTCTCTCACGACTAAATATAATCTTAAAAACAAAACAAACTGGTCAGGTACAGCATATGTGTATGAAGGTTCAGATGAGGGAGAAATTATTACCAGCACTTGGGCCATATTGAGACAAAACGGTCGTGCAGGCCGGAGTCAGCCTGAGTAAATGCATACGAACGGGAAGCGTGTATAAAGAGAAGTAATTCTGCGGGGGGTTGGGGAGACTGAAGTCGGAACAAACTAGAAAACTGAAACCTCGTGAAATGCCAGGAAAACGAGTATCCAATTAATTTGGAAGTTTTCTCAATAGGAGTCCACCAAGTCTTCCCTGCAGTGGAATCCTTTGGGTTGCAGGACTCGGCTACAAAGTCTTGATGTCCCGACACCTTCATTAACACACATACCTACCTACATACGTCCGTTTTAGGCACTTTTTTAGGTAAAACCTGATGCTGATGAAATCTTCTCTGGGCTCGATTCGGGTTATCTTATTCCAACCCTTTTACAGTGTCTGACACATACTCCCGGTACCTGCTTTACCGAGAGCACCGGCACATCTAATGATCAAGGTATTAATGGGAGGGCTGCTCGGAGGTGAAGGGTCGCGGACGAGAAGGCACCAGCCCCGCAGCGCCGCACCGCGAAGCGCCCGCGCGGGCAGCCCGGACCGGAAGGGGCGTGGCCGCCGTGACGGCGCGAGCCGGCGGTTTCCGCCGCGGAGGGGCCCGCCCCGCCCTCCTGCCCGGCGATTGGTGAGGCGGCAGCCGCAGGCGGTGATTGGGTAGCTCGCGGCCATCTCCTCCAATGGAAATGAGGCAGAGGCGGGCCCGGTGGCGGAAAGAGCATGGCGTGGAGACAGCTGAAAGTGAGTTCAGAGAGCGGGCTGTGCGCAGGCTGTGCGGAGTGCGGGCCGGCGGCGGGCGGAGAGGAGCCTCGCGGGCTGGCCGCGGCGAGCTGTGGGCGGGGTTCGGCTCCCAGCGTGGGCCCCCGGCGCGTCTGTGTGGCTGGAGGCAGCGCGGGTTCCGTGCGTGTGCTTGTGCACGTGTGCTTGGCCCGCCTGCTAACGGCCCGCTCAGTCTGAGCAGATGCGGGTCTGTGTCAACGCGCGGGGCCCAGATTTTTATTGCACGTGGCACACGAGCCTCTAGGGAGCACAGGACGGCCCGACCTGGCGTGCAGGATCCACGAGCAACGAAGTTACACCGAGACGCGGCCCCAGCCCTTCTCGAGGAGATTGTGGGGCGGGGACTTGTGTGATCGCGTTCACGGGCCTGTCGATGGACACCAAGGGGCGCTCCTGTAATCTGCGGGAGCCTGGAAGGAAGACGGCAGATCCTTGCTCTTTATTAACAGCTGGGGTGATCCTCCAGGGCTCATCGGATCACCGCAATGACTTGTGTAGGGAGCGAAACGCAAATCTGCATTCTGGCCCATGCCCCTCCCTGTCCCCCTAGCTCTCGTGCGGTGCTTTCCCTCATTCCTTGGCATCCAAGGAGCCCCCCACCACCTTTCCCTCTTCCTTGGGTGCATCTCCTTATCCTCTGCCACCGAGAGCGCCTTTATACTTTTCCTACTCCCCCCACCCCCTGCCTCCTAGTTAGCTCCTATTTATCCTTTGGATGTCAGCTTTGAGTCACTTCCTCAAGGAAGCCTTCCTGTCTACCTCTGAGATTGGGTTGGATTCTCTTATTACCCTATACCTTTTTTCTCCATAGTAATCTTCACAGTTCTATATTTGCGTGATCATTTTCTTAAAAAACATATTTATTTATTCATGAGAGACACAGAGAGAGGCAGGCTCCCTGCAAGGAGCTTGGTGCAGGACTCGATCCCAGAACCCTGGGAACACAACCTGAGCCAAAGGCAGGCACTCAACCACTGAGCCACCCAGGTGCCCCTATTTGTATGATCATTGATTAAGGATGTCTCCTGAGACTGTCCTCCTTGAGGGCAGGGACTCTGAGTGCTCCTTCATGTTGGGCAGATGATTGACTGAATGAATGAGTGACCCAACATCTGGCAGTGATAACTAGAGAAACACGTTACAAAGCATGTTTTGAACTAGGATAGTGATTGTTGACTCAATAAGATCTGATGCTTTAAAAAAAATTTTTTTTTTGCAACTACATTTATTATCCTGAAGTGGAATTTATGTATAATGTAATGTCTATGTATAATTTTAAAAAGTCAGCATAATGTCCTAACTCTGAATATAAAAGAGAAATTAAAGGAATTTGTAATAAAATAACATGTATTTCAGCATGTAAATGTTGGGGCATGACTCAGTGATGAGATATATAGATATATAGTCAGTGGTTAAGCCTCTGTTTAGACAATCTAGCACCTCAGGTATGTTTTGTTGTCAAACACCCAAGCAAAGCACTATACCATTCCTGAGATCTCTGAAATGGTGAACAATCTTTGGTAATGTTCTGTGCAAAACAGTGCGGTTGTCCCTCAGTTTACAAGGGAATTGCATTTCTGGAAAAGTCAAAGTATATGAAAACTCTGCAGGGATAGTTTGTGTTTATGTGGTGGAATATAGGCTCAGATATGAATAGATTTTTTTTTTTTTTTTTTACATAATGTCAGTGAGATGTTCAAAAGTCATACAAGACAGGGACAATTCATCTGTCAGCGTAAAACAATGCAGGATGTCTGCCTTTACTGATTCCTGCCCACTAAATCTATTATTAGCATTCCTCCAAAATGCCTACCACATGTCCCCTGGAGGCTGTACTGCCTCTCTTGAAACCTCTGGCCTGGGGTCCTTCAGGACCAGAGGAGTGTCAGCAGAAGTGTGGATACAGCCGCTGAAGTAGAGGTCAACGTGCAAGCAAGATTAGAAACAAAGGGGACCAGTGTTAGCAGAAGGCTAGAAACATTGCTTCATGTGACATCTCATGTCCTATGCGCATGGGTGTAAAGGGCTCAGAGAAGTTACTGCAGTCTGGCCTTGGGGGAATTTCAGTGGGCCTTTCTTTTTCCCTCCAGAAGCGGGTCCAGGATGCTGTGGTCATCCTGGGGGGTGGAGGACTTCTTTTCACTTCCTACCTGACAGCCATGGGGGATGAACATTTCTATGCTGAACACCTGATGCCGGCTATGCAGAGGCTGCTGGACCCTGAGTCAGCCCACAGGCTGGCCGTTCGTGTCACTTCCCTGGGGCTCCTTCCTCGTGCCACCTTTCAAGAATCAGATATGCTGGTAGGTGCTCTTGGAACACCTTCTGATGAACAAGCTCTGTGGGTAATTCCAACCCAGACATGCTGGGGCCTGCGCTTTGAGAAACACTGTGATAGCCTGCGCACTTCTGGCTTTGTTTCCTTCTTCCTAGGAGGTGAGGGTCTTGGGCCATAGATTCCGAAATCCAATTGGAATTGCTGCAGGATTTGACAAGCATGGGGAAGCTGTGGATGGACTTTACAAGATGGGCTTCGGTTTTGTTGAGATAGGCAGTGTTACTCCAAAACCTCAGGAAGGAAACCCCAGGCCCAGAGTCTTCCGCCTGCCTGAGGACCAAGCAGTCATTAACAGGTAGGTGAAGAGCCCAGAGGCACCAGGGAATGCCTTCTCCCCGGCAGGGCACTCAGCAACGAGAGATCTGCTTGTCATACAGCGTGGGCATTTTTCTGCTATTTGGAATGTTCAGGAACCATGTTGAGCACCACCTGTGTGCAGGCATAAAGGCAGGTTTTAGTATTCTGGTTTAGTGCATATACACACTGAGGCTCCGAGAGCTGCATGACTTTAATCATGAGATCATAAGTGGTAGAGCTTCGGTACAGATTTAGGCTTACTTGACTTTAGAGTTTGTGCTTTATTACTCCAGTGCCCTTGCCCAATAGAAATAAAATGTGAACTCTGTATGTAACTTAAAATATTCATGTAGCCACAGTAAACTAGTAAAAAGAAAAAAAAAATAGTAAAAAATGGATGAAATTAATTTTAATAATAGATTCTATTTGTTTTTTATAATTATATTTAACTAGAAGTATTTCATCTTATTCTCAATGTAATTTTAACATATAATCAAAATAAAAATGATTAATTAGCTATTTACCTTCTTTTACTGGTACCAAGTCTTCAAAATCCAGTGTGTGTTTGACTTAGAGCACTCTCATGTTGGACTGGCCACATTTCGAGTGTTCAGTGGCACATGTGACTAGAAGTTCTTGAATTGGACTGTGCAGCCCTGGTGTTTGGTAAACTGGAAAATCTTTTTTTTTTTTTTTTTTTTTAAACTGGAAAATCTAATAACCCCTATGTACAGCTGCTTTTAGTAAGAGGGAGCCTTCTAGATTGTATCAAGCCCTTTTCTTTGTAATCCCCAGGCAATATTCACTACAACAAACTCAGAAAGTGAAAGTGTTCCTAAAAAAGTTACTCCAAAAAGTTACTTTTTGGTAACCAGATTTCTGAGGGCTTCCTCAAGAGATTTTAATAAGCACCTCTGGGCCCATGGTTGGCCTTCTGGAAGATTGACCTATGGGAATCATTGGACTGCACATCCTGCTTTGTTGTGTTTGTTTCAGGGAAATTTTCCAGCATTAGAAATGAAGTTATTGATCTTCCTGTTGCACTGCAGGCTGGGATCATATCTTCAGAATTTCCAGGCAAAGTATATTTATGATTCGGCTGCCACAGATAGCTACAGGTACCAGGACAACGGTACTTAGCAGAATCTGTAGACGAGCAGTGGTTGAGAGAGGAGAGCCTGTGTGTTCAGCCTCGCACTGGGAGACACGGAGTGGCTGCCCACTAAGCACCTGCTGAATGAATGGAGTAATTTATTCATTAAGTCAACAAAAACAGGTGCTGCTTTATCTGTTCAGTATTTTTGGCTGCAAGTAACAAAGTGCCGTAACCAGTAGGTGTTGGTTATTATTTCTTCTCTGGGAGAGTGTTTGTGGAGTGCAGGCAGGAGGTGCAGGATGGTGCTGTCAGAGAGACCCTGGGTGGGAGTCGTTCATAAGTAAGGAGTGGGGGCCCGATCCAGACGGGTCTGGGGCAGCTCTGTGATGAGTCTGGGCTGTTGCCAGTGCTAGGTACCTGAGCAGCTTGTTTACAAATTTAAATCTTTCCCTCCATGTTTGATGGTGTTCTGGAAAGTTTTCTAGGAGTTCCAGGGGTGTTTAAACTTTAGAAGTCTCAGAACTGTCTCTATTTTTTTTTTCTTTCTGTTTTTAAAAGTCAGAAGTAAAAAAATAAAATAAAAGTCAGAAGTATAGTGGGTACGGCCATGAAGCCATCTTTCCAGAGTCCTTGCTGTCTGGCTGAGGGCTCTAATGTTGTCCCCTCTCTACCTGCTTCTGTGCTACAGATACGGATTTAACAGTCACGGACTCTCAGTGGTCGAACACAGGTTGCTGGCCAGACAGGAGAAACAGGCCAGGCTCACAGAAGGTAAAGTGGGGGTGCTCTCGAGGGACTTCCCTCATTTATTGGAAGGAATCCTGTGGGAGAAAGATCAGGAACATTCCTAGTGAAATAAACATGACTGAGCAATAGGAAAAAACACTATGGAACTCGGGAATCTTCCTGGCTTTACCACAGCCACCAAGGTTTTAACTGAATTTCACAATTTAGCAAAGACTCGCTTAGCTTTTGCCTCATTATATAGCCTGGGTTATATCATAACTGGAGCAGCTTAGAAATGAGCAAAGCGAAGCAGCTCCTCTGTGGTCGCATGGGTAGGTGAGATGTGAGCAGGCCTTGAGCACCGTCTTCTTCTGTCTTGCTTTCTTGTCCTTTTGTGTGTTCTGTAAATAATGCATGTTAATTATAGAAGCATTACTAAATACCAAGAAGCATAAAGAAGACAATTAAAATTACTCCTACTCCTTCCTATTCGGGGAGAGCTAATCTTGACATTTGGGAAAATATCCTCCTGGATTTATTTAGAAACACTGTGCGGGATAGGTGGCCACCTTCAGGGGTCCGTTCTCTGGGAGCTCTGCTTTGCTGTCCCTCAGGAAGCACAGTGAGTGCTTGCAGCGCTGTTTTGTCCTCACCACACCTTCCCAGGTGCCCTCTGAGATTGTGTGGAGCAGTGGCCATTTCCTCATTGGATCCCTCTGGAACTCCTGCCATGAGTCGAGTCTCATTGAATGTCTTGGTGGCAAGATGAGAAAAACCTATGGACCTCAGATTCACTTCAGGAAGTGAGGTTGAAAGGGCCCAGGCAGTCAGCAACCTCTGATTTTAGGAGGAGGAAGCGACCCTGTTTGGAAATCCCAGGCTTTGGTGGAAGCAGACCTTGCTGTACTACAGACCTTCCATCTGGGGAGCTTTGAAGTTGTAATATGATCTCCACAGCTTGTGATAATCTCCTGCCTTCTTGCCTTCCTTTCCTTTATTATTATTATTTATTTTTAAAATCCTTCTTTTAATTGTTGCCAGTGCAAGCTTTACCCCATGCTTTCTCTCACCCCCACCTCCAGCATGAACATTGGTTGGAGTGAAGCAGGATCTCAGAGCAGAGTTCTGCACATCATGTTTTCCAGTAGCTAGAAGACTTGAAGACAGCTTGTTGCTAACACAATAAGGAACATAAACTGACAAAAGCTGTGGGGCCCTTTGAGGGCAGAGTAATTCAGAAATTTATAGCTTCAATGTCTTGGCCCTTTGGGCAGCTAACTGCTGATGAAAGATCCATTAGCTGCGCGAAAGTGATGCTCTGTTTTAAGCCAGTTTACCTGTGTGGGGAAGAATCAGTTTACAAATGGCTTGGCCTGGTGGAGGCTGGACTTGGGAAGCCTGGAGGTCTTGTGTAGCTTTTGTCTGATTGGGTGCTGGCCCCTCTTCACCTCCCTTCCTCCCAGGGAATCGTATTTACTTTCAAGCTGGTGATTAAAAGGGTGACTATTTTAGCGTATGAGAAGGTGGTGAGCAATACTAGATGTTGCTCTTTGATACCACAAACCTGACACACATTTTGGGAGCTCACTTGTGTTCCAGGTCTTTTCCCAACCATCAGAGATGGAAAAGCAGCACTGACGTACCAGTGACCTCTGCAGATGGGGTGGTATCTTAGAAG
Source organism: Canis lupus dingo (assembly GCF_003254725.2). NCBI lineage: Eukaryota > Metazoa > Chordata > Mammalia > Carnivora > Canidae > Canis > Canis lupus. The sequence goes on from NC_064247.1 coordinate 77,916,143, forward strand.
TACAGACAGCCTCCTGCTTTCACGCACAGCATATTTCTATATAATGTATTTTTCTAAAAGTGCAAAATCCAAGTCGATAATCTCATGGATTTTTAAGTTGGTTGGCGTAATACTTGCTGTGCAAATGGAGACATTTTGGAGAGTGAAGGGTGTGGCCATTAGCAAATATGCCCGGGCTGTGAGAGCAACCAGGGCAGTTCTGGGAGCACTGGGATGTGCTCTAGATTATAAAAGAATTATACCTCTATATTTTAGGCATGATTAGTGGCAAACATTTTCCAGTATTGTGTAATATTCTTTAATTTTTCATTTTCTTTCCCACGGCACCCCCTGGCCTGTGACTCTAGGCCGGCAGACAGCCCTTGAGAGTAAAATTTGTCCCTTCTGACATGCCTGTCGATTTCTGACTGTCCTCATTACCTGAGCCCTGCCTTTTTATCATTAGTATTTGCACTCCTGATTTCTCCATTTCCCATGGAATTTTAAAAAAGAAAAAGGGCACAATGCAGCAAAAGATCTAGTTGTTGCCCAGACATTGCTGCGCAGAGGGTGAGCTCTTCTGGGTTGGCAGGCAGCAGCTTCCCGAGCTGTTTGCCCGCTGGTACGGGAGGGTCGCATTCGCGGGGGGAGGCCCACAGGGATGGCGTTTGAGGGCAAAATATTGACGTGCGATCTTCACAGAGGGGCTGCCCCTGGGGATAAACCTGGGCAAGAATAAGACCTCGGTGGACGCCGCTGCGGACTACACGGAGGGGGTGCGCGTCTTGGGCCCCTTGGCCGACTATCTGGTGGTGAACGTGTCCAGTCCCAACACTGCTGGGCTGCGGAGCCTGCAGGGAAAGGCGGAGCTGCGCCACCTGCTGGCCAAGGTAGGCGATGACACGTCCACCAGCCTGTTCGCCCTCCAGGGAGAAGCTTGGGCCTCACGGTCCAGGAGCTGTCCTTAGCACCTGGACCGATGGGACCCCTTGCTATGCCTGTAATCCCCCATCAGAACACTGATTATGCTCAACAGTGATTAATGGCTCTGTCACCTGTCCCTGCTGTTACACCGCAAGATCATGACAGCAGGGACTCTCTGTCCCTAGCAGTGAGTACATGAAATGAATGAATTGGATGACTCTTTACCAAATAGTACTTGTGACAGTACTTCCTTGTTACCTCTTTTAGTGAAAAAGTCTAAATAAACCTTAATATATTAGCTAGCACCGATGACAATGTTAGGGACTTATATTGGAGATCCCTTGGTTCTAGGGAATCAGATCCATCTTGGTGGGGTCTCTGGCATGGCAGAGAGCTGTATTTCTGGAAAAGGACAATTTGCTGGTGCTTTAGTGTGAGGACATGCTGATCTGTGGCTGCGGGGGCTGCAGGTCAGTGGCACCGCCGGCTGTGGGCTGAGGCGTCCCTATCTCTGGCTGCGTGCTGCTTTAGGTGCTGCAGGAGAGGGATGCCCTGCAGGGAGCACACAAGCCAGCCGTGTTGGTGAAGATCGCACCTGACCTCACGGCCCAGGACAAGGAGGATATCGCCAGTGTGGTGAAAGAGGTGTGAGTCAGGCTGGGCCCTGGGATGCCCCCCACTGCCAGGGGGGCCATGTGGCCAGCTGGGCTAGTGCGGGGCTTCCCTTCCGCAATAGTGAGAGCTGGTTTGGTACCTGTCCTGATGTAACTCATCATAGAATAAGAAGGGAATGTTTGGATGAGTCGTTTTCTTGTATTTCTTCCCTTCTCTCTTTGCTCACATTCATCTAGCAAGGGCTCTAAGATTTGCGGTTGTGTCCTTGGTCAGACTAGGGTATTCTATCTCTGTCTCTTTCTCTAGTCTAACCTCAGGTGTCTGTGTCATGGGGGAGTGGTGGAGTCACAGACTGGACCTAGAAGTCCTGGGTTCAAATCCTAGTTCCACCACTCACTACCTAGGAGTCTTGGTCAGGACTAAAGTGAGTGGTTCTAAGGATTAAACCCTGTCCTAGTGGAACCTTATGGGTGGTCAGTATGTGATGGCTGCTCTTGTTATGTTGAGGCTCATCCAGACACTTATTCTAGAAGCATGGTAAGCTCTGTTATAGCTCTTGCTTCCAGGGTCTGTAGTGTGGGCACCTGGCCTGGTTGTTCTTTCGGACTCTCAGGGAAGCTTCTTCAGCTCCATCAGTGCCATGACTGGAGGGTTTTTTCTCTGTCTCACACTGCAGTTGGGCATCGATGGATTGATTATCACCAACACCACAGTGAGCCGCCCTGCCAGCCTCCAGGGTGCCCTGCGCTCTGAGATCGGAGGGCTGAGTGGGAAGCCCCTTCGAGATTTATCAACCCAAACCATCCGGGAGATGTATGCACTCACCCAAGGCAAGAATTCAGTCCCTGTTCTTCAGATTTCTGTGTGGCTCAGGCTCTGGGGTTTGATCTATGAATGTCTGCATTCAGCAGGGGCCAGAGGGCAGGAGCCAGATTGAGGCTCTCCCATTGTCTGCCTTTCCTCACGCGGTTGCATGTGCTTCTGTGCAGGCGGAGTCCCCATCATTGGGGTTGGCGGAGTCAGCAGTGGGCAGGACGCGCTGGAGAAGATCCGGGCAGGGGCCTCGCTGGTGCAGCTGTACACAGCCCTCACCTACCGGGGCCCGCCTGTGGTGGGCATGATCAAGCGGGAGCTGGAGGCCCTTTTGAAGTGAGTGGGACCCTGTGTGGCTTGAAACAGAAGTTAATGTGGTATCAAGCCCAAATGACTCAAATGGAGAAGATGCTGTTCACCTGTCTCTATTTATTCCTCATTCAAGGATTCAAAAACGGAGGGAAAAATTACTGTGTTGCTCCTATGACAAAAGATAGGGCCCAGGAATTCAAGAAGAACTTGTGAGTCAGTGGTGTTTATTGGCCCGAGGAGTTCTGGCAGTGTCCCTGTTCAGTAATATTGGCTTGACATCAGGGAGCTGTTAATACGTGAAATTGATTCCCTTCCCATTGTGAGGGCCTAGGTGGAAATACCTCTCGGTTCCCAGGTGAGGACCATGTAGAAGGCACGAGGCACGCATCTGGGGGAGACAGAGGCAGGTGCGTTATAGAGCTAGGTGAACGAGGGATTCCAGTGAGAGCAGGGCCTGTCCTCCACCATTTGCTGAAATTGCTTTGTTTTCTTTTTCCAGGGAGCAGGGTTTTACCAGAATCACAGATGCCATTGGAGCAGATCATCGGAGGTGAGGACGTTGTTGGTGGGAAGCCTGATCTGGAATCTTCCCATGAAAGCTGGCAGGCTTTTGCAGCTGGATTGAGAGTGGAGAGCCACAATCCACGAGAGCCTTCCTCCGGCATGACTGTAAAAGCCAATCATCAGTGTCACCGGAATCAATACAAGGCTTTTTTAAATTGCTTGTCAGACCATTAACTGCATTCATGATTCTCTCTAAATTCAAATCCATTTACTATTGCAAGGACATTAAATATCTTAGGGAAAAAAATCATGGAAACAATAAAGACATTTAAAACCTGGACTTAAATCCCAGCCCTTTCTGGAGGGCCATGGGCTTTGCCCAGATGCTATAGGTCCTTGCAGAGTTGCAAGAATAGGGCCTTAGGGTGGCCATCCTGTCTGTCTTCACATCGCCTTCCCTCTGTGAGTCTGGGTCCTCGTCTCTTCTTCTAAGGATGTCAGTCATGTCAGAGTAGGCCCCACCCCGATGACCTCCATTTAATTTGATCACCTCGGTAAAGATAGGCCTCCGGAAAGACACTATCTCTGAATAAGCGCACGTTCTGATGCTCTAGGTGGTAGGATTTTAACATAGCAATTTTGGGAGTCTCAGTTCAATCCATCACAGGAAAAAGTGACTTGGGGTGTTATTGGGTAGACAGGTTCTCAAGGTGCCTGAAGACATTAACACATGTTAATAAGGTGTGTCACTAACTAAAGAGATAGAGCAACACCAGTCTTTTCAATACTGAAAAGCAAATGGCAAAGAGGAGCTAGAAACCTTGCCTGGGCAGTGCCGTTGGTATCTGGCATGCTGTCATCGCCAGCAGGAAATTATCTTTGTTCCCATCACCTCAATACAGATTTTATTCTAAATTCAATGTCTGGGTAGCTCTGCGAGAGGCACAGGAGTATAACAGCACTAACGTGTCCTGTTGCCTCATCATTGAATCTTGGCCTCAGCCCGGCCCTCCCTCTGTGTTCACCCACTCTCTGCCACAAAACCAGCAGCCAGTCTCCTGCTGTCCTTTTTGAAGATCTTTCTCCTATTTATTTCTTTTTTTTTTAAATAGCCCCCAGGGATCCCTGGGTGGCGCAGCGGTTTAGCGCCTGCCTTTGGCCCAGAGCGTGATCCTGGAGACCTGGGATCAAATCCCACTTCGGGCTCCCGGTGCATGGAGCCTGCTTCTCCCTCTGCCTATGTCTCTGCCTCTCTCTCTCTCTCTCTGTGACTATCATAAATAAATTAAAAAATAAAATAGCCCCCAAATGAAAGTTGTATACTTCTTTTCCCTCTTAAATAATTCTGTGTCCCAGAGGTAATCACAGGGAACTTTTGTATCTATCTTTCTAAATTTTTCCAGATATTTTTGTTTTTATATATAAATACATGTGTCGTAGCTATCTTTTTATCAATCTGCACACACATGTATAGAACAATTTTAAGAAAAAAATACAAAGAACTATTTTTTAATACCAAGTCATATGAGAGTAAATTGGTGGTCTGATGCTCCATCATCCTAAATATTTTAGTGTGGATTTCTTACAAACAAGTACATTCTGCTACACAACCACAACACAACCATCAAAAGTTAGGAGATGAGCACTGATACATCACTTCATCTACAGGCTGTGTGGTACGCAGAATTTCTGAAATGCCTTCCCCCTTCCCAATGGCCTGTCCTGATCTCTAGAACCTAGCAATGTGATGATATATCCCTCCAATGACTGTTAAGTTTCATGGCTTAAGATAGATTGTTTAGGTGGGTCCAGTCTAATCACATGAGCCCTATTAAAAGCAAATGTTTTCTGTGGAAAAAGACATCAGAGAGATGCTAAGCATAAGAAGAGATCAAAGTGTTGCTGTTTTGAAGACTAGATGTGGGGCATGAGAAGGAAGGTGTTGGCCCAGGGGTGATAACCAGCAAGAAAATGGATCTCAGACCTACAGCCACAAAGAGCTGAATATTTATTTATTTATTTATTTATTTACTTACTTACTTACTTACTTACTTTATTTATTTATTTATTTATTTATTTATTTATTTATATTCATGAGAGACACAGAGAGGCAGAGGGAGAAGCAGGCTCCTTGTGGGGAGCATGACGCAGGACTCAATTCCAGGACCATGCCCTGAGCCGAAAGCAGACGCTCAACCACTGAGCCACCCAGGCGTCCCAAGAGCTGGATTTGCCAAAGACTTGAATGAGCTTAGAAGCAGATTCTTTCCAACGTGTCTGGATAAGAACTCAACCTATCCAACACTTTGATCCTGATCTTGTGATAACCTGAGCATAAAACCCAGTGGATGCAGCACCTGGGTGGCTCAGTCAGTTACGCATTGGACTCTTGATCTCGGCTCAGGTCGTGATCTCAGGGTCCTGGGATTGAGCCCCACCGCTGGCTCCACGTTCAGTGGAGAGTCTACTTGAAGATTTCTCTCCTTTTGTCCCTCCCTCTGCTTGCAGGTTCTCTCTCTCTAAAATAAATAACTTAAAAAAGAAAGAAAGAACCCAGCTGAGCCTTGGGCGCCTGGGAGGCTCTGTCGGTTGAGCCTCTGACTCTTGGTTTCGGGTCAGGTGGTGATCTAGGGTTGGGAGATCAAGCCTTGTGTCAGTCAGTCTCCGTGCTCAGCAGGGAGTCAGCCTGGGGATTCTCTCCCTCTGCCCCTGACCCCACTTACACATTCTGTCTCTCAAATAAATAAATCTTAAAAAGAAAAAGAAAGAACTATGAGCTAATAGTGACTGTGTTTCAAACCACTACATTTGCGGACTATGCTACACGCAAGAGAAGATTCCTACAGGCCAGCTTTGTGTTTCACCACTTGTCCCAATCATGTCCTTCATTGTAAAAGTATCCAGTTCAGAATGATAGGTTACATTTAGTTGTCCTGTCTCTTTAGTCTCCTGTCTGGGAAAGTTCCTGCCAGTCCTTGACTTCATGTCCTTGACACTTTTGAAGATGACAGGCCAATTATTGTGTAGAATTTCCCTCATTTGGGTTTGTCTGCTATCCCATTGTGACTGGATTCAGGCTATGCAGCTTTGGCAGGAACATCCCAGAAACAATGCTGTGTCCTTGCGTCCTGCCAGGGGTCACATGGTTTCAGTTTGTCTCATTGCTGGAAATGTTCACATGTGTCTGCCAGGCTTGTCCATTGCAAAATTACCCATTTTTCTTTGAAATTAATATTTTATAGGGAGGTACTTTGAAACTATGTAATTAATTATCTACTTCCTCATCAAACCTTCGTTTATACTAGTGTAACCCCATATGCTTCAATTTTATTGAGTGGCTCAAAATCCTCTACCCACAGCCCCCTCCTGACCTTGTGCAGCTCTGACACCTGCTCCAGGTGGCTCTCCACAGCAGACATCATCCTCACACTGTTAAGCTCTGACCCTTGTGTTGGCCTGTCCCTCCGTGGTCACTTTCCTTATTGGCTGGGGCTGCTCTGATGCTCCATACCATGTGTCCTCTCCGCTTACTCTGTGGACATTCTCCTCATCCTGTGTGGGCTTCACTACTCTGAGCCACCTGCTTGTGTTTTGCCCCATTGCAGGCACCTGCCTTGCTCTGTGCCACCTAATGGTTTTATGACTAACTGCTCAGGAAAGGGAAGGGGTCAGGAAGAGTTACCCCTTGGAAGGTTCTCTGTTGGAGGCTAACATTCTGCCTCTTAGTACAGTTGTAACAGGCTGCTATTTCTCCCTTGAGGGCCAGGGTAAGTATTTGGCTGGCATCCAGGGGCCATGTGGTATAAGGAGAGCCAGTATTTCTTAATTCTCAAAATGATGCTCAGAGCCCAGAAAAGCCCACAGTGCTGAGAGACATAGACTGGCGGTGCCCAGGTAGCCCTTTGGGGCCCAGGATCATTGAGCGGAATGGTGCCTAGAGTTGCTAATACCACTTGCTGATACATTGTTTACTCCTACGTTTTGTGTTCTGTGCATAATTGGCACAGCCCATTTCACATTAGTTAAGTATAAGCCGTTAATAAGTGAAATCTTACCCTGCAGCTTGCTTTGTTCCTGTATCATGATGGAATTTTTTGGTGTTCTGTTAGATGTACCATGCATTTTCTAACAGAACTGTGGTTTTCCACAGCTTAGACATACCAGCGTTTACTTCTGGCTGGCCGTGTGTAGGCTGTCTTCACCATTTCACATCACAGGCAGTGCTGCAGTGAGTCTCTAGGTTTATGTATCTTTTGCTCTTCTAGTAGAATTTCTTTTTATTTTTAAATTTATTTGAGAGAGAAAGACAAGAGCATGAGCATAAGCAGAGGGGAGGAGGCAGAGGGAGACTCCTGGTGGGGCAGGGAGCCCGATGTGGGGCTGGATCCCAGGACCCTGAGATCATGACCTGAGCTGAAGGCAGATGCTTAACTGACTGAGACACCCGGGCGCCCCTAGAATTTCCATAAAATAGACTCCCAGAAGTGTGATCACTTGTGTAAAGGTTATATGCACTTAAATTTTGGTAGTTACTGCTAAATTGCCATTTTAGAGAGATATGCCAAATTGTACTTTCTTTGAAATTTGTAAGACGGGGTTCTCTTTCCTCTTTTTTTTAAAAAGTATTTTATTTATTCATGAGAGAGAGAGAGAGAGAGAGAGAGAGGTAGAGACATAGGCAGAGGGAGAAGCAGGATCCATGCAGGGAGCCTGACACAGGACTTGATCCCGGGTCTACAAGATCAGGCCCTGGGCTGAAGGCGGCACTAAACCGCTGAGCCACCCGAGCTGCCCTTCTCTTTCCTCTTATGTTGCCTCACACAAGAGTTTCCAAGTATGGGTCAGGAATAAGCTGTTCTTTCTTCCCTACTTTCTCCCTGGGAATAGCTTATATTATGTCTCTTCCTTGCAGAAAAAGAAAACAGGAACTGTGGATTTAGTAAGTAAGCCACTTTGGGCTGCAGCCAGAGTGACTGTCACACCCATTTCTGTGTGTGTGTGTGTGTGTGAGAGAGAGAGAGAGAGAGAGAGAGGCTTCCACTGAGGCAGACCCCCAGGGAAGGAAAACAGAAGGGCAGTAGGTTTCCCTGGATTCTCCCATTCTTACCTGTTCAGGTCACCCTCCTACTGGTGGGGCCTACGAGTGGGTACAGCTCTGTATCAGAAGGGGCTGAGCTTCCTTCCGTCAGTAGTTTCCTTCACAGGGGTAGGTACATCAAGTCACACACATCTAGTGTCTTGAAAAATAGCCATTTCTCTGCTGACCTTCTGATAGGCTGCTCTGGCTCAAGTTCTGTAGCCAATACTTTTTGTCCAGTTATCCATGAGGATGGGAGCAGGAAAACATCCCATCAGAATGGTGTTCTCAAGGTCAAGCAGGAGACTAAGACATAGAGCTGAGATGATTTACTCACTTTCATCTCAGGGCCAACGGTGTGCCTTGGATAGCACAGGAAGTTATTGGTGGTGTTCAATCAGTGCCTCTGGGCAGGAAAATCGAGTGCGCAGGACACTGGGGACCCTCCATCTCTGCTCTCAGTGGTAGATGGGAGGGCACAGGCTCCATCTCACAAGAGACTGTATTCTTCTGCTCCAGGTGGCTTGTCCCCCCAGGAGGGCCAGCTGACATCTCATTGATAAGAGAAGGCAGAAGTCTGCAGGTTTTATGTGACAGCTCCATTGTTTAAAATTGGAGCTGGGGGATCCCTGGGTGGCGCAGCGGTTTGGCGCCTGCCTTTGGCCCGGGGCACGATCCTGGAGACCCGGGATCGAGTCCCACGTCGGGCTCCCGGTGCATGGAGCCTGCTTCTCCCTCTGCCTGTGTCTCTGCCTCTCTCTCTCTCTGTGACTATCATAAATAAATAAAAGTTAAAAAAAATAAATAAATAAAATTGGAGCTGGGATCCCTGGGTGGCGCAGCGGTTTGGTGCCTGCCTTTGGCTCAGGGCGTGATCCTGGAGACCCGGGATCGAATCCCACATCAGGCTCCTGGTGCATGGAGCCTGCTTCTCCCTCTGCCTGTGTCTCTGCCTCTCTCTCTCTCTCTGTGACTATCATAAATAAATAAAAATTAAAAAATAAATAAATAAAAAAAATAAAATTGGAGCTGATGTTGTATCAGTCCATTAAAACTAGTTTGTGGACCAAATGAATTAAGGTCTCCAGTTTAGGTGTCTGGCCCATTCCATCCTGTGGCAGCAATTAGAAACTCCCCTGAGCCAGGAGTACCAGCAGGGGGACGGTGGGAAAAATACCAGGAGAATGACCACCCCAGCCAGGGTGGGGGCTGTGAGGGCACCAAAGAGTGCTGTTCACTCCATGACTCATTGTGGTTGGCAGGAAGAGTGCAGACCTTGGAGTTCCACCTTGGGAGACCAACTAATCCTTCTGATGCCCCATTTTTTTTTTTTTTTCACCAGGAAAAACAATGGTTTGGAGGGTTCAACGTGGTCCTGAGTATCTTCTTCTGATGCAGGTCAAGTGCCTCACAGGATCTTTTGGGGCTCCTGGCTCGCTCAGCTGGTGCAACTACGACTCTTGATCTCAGGTTCCATGTTGGGTATAGAGCCTACTTAAAAAAAAAAAAAAAAGGTCTCCTTTTAACAGACAGACTTCCTACTATGTGCCATTAATTTAAAAAAAAAAAAAAAAGAGCCATCAGAGGTACCTGTCGTGGGCACTTGATTGGTCTGAAATATGCTGGTAGAATGGGGTATGGTGATCAAAGCTCAGAGGCTGGGAAAGGTGGGGAACCTTCTGCAGACATCTCAGGGCCAGCCAGGGCTGAGCCCGAGGCTCCAAAATGTAGCAGCTTGAAACAATGATCAGCTATTATCCCACACAGTGTCTCTGGCTCAGGAATTCAGGAGCAGCTGAATTTGGGGTGGTTCTGGCTCATCATGTCTCATGAGATTGTAACCAAGACGTTGACAGGCATGGCAGTTGCCTGAGGCTTGACGGGGCCTGGAGGATCCACTTCCAGATGGTTCACTCATGTGGCTTGGGAGTGGGTGCTGGCTGTTGGCAGGATGTGCCGGTAGGTCTCTCCATAGGGCTGCCCAAGGACCCTCAAACCATGGCATCTGGCTTCTCCCAGAGTGAGTAATGCAAGAGGGAGCAAGGCAGAGGCTGCAGTGCCTTTTACGACCCAGTTTTGGAGTCAAGTACTATTACTTATGCCACTTCATTCTGTTCATTAGAATAGGGCTGCCAGTTCTAGCAAAACTATCAAACAAAAGCAAAAGGATGCCCAGTTTAATTTGAATTTCAGATAAACAATGAATAATCTTTTATTGTTTATCTGAAATTCAAATTTAATTGGGTATCATGTATTTTATCCGGCAGCCCTGTTAGGAGCAAGTCACTTAGTCCAGCCTACACTCAAGGGAAGGGAAATTAGGTTACATTTTTGAAGGGAGGAAAACCAAAGAATTTGTGGAGTTATTTACAAACCACTACAAGCAGGATTTTGAAAAATTTCATTTGGTCTTGGTATCTGTGGATAATTGCATGGGAGCCTCATAAGATGAAGAAGTTCTGGACAAGCAAGTTCACCTTCCTAATAATCTTGTACATTTATAAGTTTACAGAAAATTACACACAATATCTTCTTTGGTCCTCAGATAGCCCTGTGAGATTGGGGAAGCAGTGCTCATGATCCTCATTTTACAGATGAGGAAGCCGAAATGCTTCACAGATATAATGGGCAGAAACAGTGGAGGAAGAACAGATTCTTCTAGTTTCAAGTCTAGCATTTGTTTTACTCTACCCAGTACCATCCTGATATGATACACTACTAATGCCTTCACATTATGAGATGATTTTGTATAGTAGATCCATTTTCTTTTTTTTTTTTTTTTTTTTTTTTAGTAGATCCATTTTCTACCTACTGCCACGTTGTTATCTCAAATGGGTGATGCCATTCATGGATTTGCTGCTGTGTTGTATCCTGGGTAATGGGGAAAGACCCTTGGAGAAGCTGAGGGCCAAGATGTAGTCCTCTCTCTCCACACCTGCAAGCTCTGGAATCCAACCCACTAGCAGACCCTCTGAACAGGGGGACTGCTAGGAACATCATTTCCTTTCACCAGGAGGCAGCCAACCTCATGTGAAAGACTGCGGGACAGCCAAACCAAATGGGGGATTGCTCTCATCTAATTTTTAGACATACAGAAAAGTTAGAAGAATAGTATAATAAATATCCATACCCCCCTCCACTTAGGCTCAGTAATTCTTACTATCTTTTCCATGTTTTCTCTATTGATATTTTTACCTATCAATATATTGTGTTTTGTTGGAAGTGGTAAACGTCAGGACAGTTCATTCCTAAGCACTTTGTAGCATGCATTTCATACAATAAGGACATGCTCCTGTGAAACCATAATTCCATGGTCACACCTAAGGAAATTAGCCATGATTCTCAAATATCACCTAACCTGCAGTCCATATTCCAGTTTTTCTTATTGTCTTAAAATATCTCCCAGAGTCAATCAAGCTCACATTTATGTCTCTTTAGTCTTTTAAAATCTAGAACAATAACCTCTGAAGAGATCAGGGCAGTTGTCTTGTGAACAGTTCTACATTCTACATTTATTCCCAAAATAAAGGTTATATTTCTTTTAGCCTTTGAGTTGCATTGCATCTGGGTGTGGATATATGACCACATCCTAAGAAATATGAATGAAAAACTATTGTGTGCAACTTCTGGGAAGTCTTCTGCTATCTGGAACATGAGTATGATGGCTGGGGCTCTTGCAGCCATCTTATACCTGAGAATCAGGGTCACCCCAGAGGCAAAAGCTGGAATGAGCTTCTTTGAACTACCAACACCAGCTTTGTATACTGTCCCACTTCTTTTGAGAAAGTAAACCCTGTGTGCTTAAGTCTCTGTTAATTGGGGTTTTCTTTCATACGTAGCCAAATTTAATCCCAGCTAAGGAAGAAGCCAGATTAAGGCCTACTGTAATCTTGTATCTGCTTGTCAGATACGTTATCTACTTTCTACTTGGCTAAAACACATTTCAAGATTTCTCTTTCCTTCAGGTGTAGATCGCTGGTGCCAATGCCCCATGAGAATGTGCTCGGACTCTCATGTTACCTAACATCTAGTGTTGAATGAATCCTGGCAGCAAAATTTTCTGCGAGAACCTTGTGGTGATAAATGTGGGAAATGAAGTGAGTGTGGCTTGTCACATGTAAGAGAACACCAGGGGACAAGTATGTGTGTGCAGGGACAGAGTGGGAATGACCTGCAATCGGTACACAGTAGTTTTGTGAAATACAAAACTGAGCAGTAACTCAGGGGCAAGGCTCCAAAGGGCAGGACCTTTAGGAGAGGAAATGTGGTAAGTAGTCCAACTCCACATTCTCGCCAACCCAGGAGAGGTTTCCTGGGGGTTGAAGACTCCATCTGGGAAGTGTCCCACAGGAAACAAAAAAGAGATACAGCATGTGAAGGTAATCTGGTTGTACTACTTGAGCCCCATTAATCACTAGGGTTGACTTGGGTCCAGGAACAAAGCTGTGCCCAGAAGGGTCAGCATGTTTCCGGGGTCATCGAGACCCCACACCCCCTGACCACTCTCTTGGAGGTTGAATTTAAAAATCCTGTAATGAATGCAGTGACATCTTCCTACCTCGACAGAGCAAAAAGTATGGATCCCAAGTCTGGGGACCCAAAAGAAATCATTCTGGTGAGGGAAGAATTTCAATTTTATTTGAGATTCTGATATAACCAATGAAACACACACACACATATGTGTGTGTGTGTGTGTGTGTGTGTGTGTGCATGAGAGACAGATACACACAGAATAAGGCTGACCCACATTCATTTGCTCTTTCACTCATTCATTCTTCCAACAATCATTTATTGAGATTCTGTTTCCTGTCAGTGGCTGGGCTGCCTGCTGGGGATGAAGGTAACTGAGTTTTCTAACATCTCTTCATGGCTCAGAAGAGTCAAATACAAACAGGACCGACCGGAACCCAGGGGGACACACTCTACAACAGTGGAAGGATCCCAGTGCGCCCCTAGCAGAGAGGAGAGTCACTTGGGGGCACAGCTTCAGGCAGCTGCAGTGATTTCTCTGTGTGGCTAGGACCAATTTTTTACAATTTCCCAGGGGCCACAATTATGCAAATCCCTAATTTCTTGCACCTCAAAGCAGAGTTTTAACACCATTCCTTCTAGAGAGTTCTGATGGCTCAACTCTTCCCAGAACCTGGCTGGCACTCTGGGGACATTGTTTCCAGGCAGTTTCCTTGGTGTATTTCCTAATGCGTTTTGTAGCCATGGCCCACGTGGTCTTTGCCTGCTTCTGGGAGGTGATGCCCCCAGGGCCTGGCCCAATGGGATGGGGGTGTAGGAAGGCACAAAGCTGGGGACTGCTCATGCTCAAAACTTTGCAGCATCAGACTTCTCCTGCTTTGAGTGTCAGTGCTCTAGGGTCTTCCCTAAAAAACAGATGTTTCCAAGGGCTGTGATTTCCTCTCTGCTTGAGCTCTATTCTCTGCTTCAAGCTTCTGATCTAACTGGCTTTCCAAGATGGGGCAATCTAAACTTACCAGAGGCTCTAACCAAGTGTCAGTCCTTAGCTCTTGCCTCAAGCTCTTGCTTGCAATTCCACGTTGAAATCCGGTCTCCAGTTCTAGCCCAGAGTCCTGTTTCCTGGGGCTTGCTGGTGTAGTCCTTTCCCCAGTTCTGGTCTGTTGTCTCCATTAATGGAGTTTGCTGACTTAGTCCACGCTGGGAATTTCTGGAGGTGCACACAAGGGGATTATATTCATAATAATGTTAAAAAAGAAGAAACAACAAGCAACAGTTGGAGTCATCCCTCCCACCCCCCACAATACCAAACCAAGACTTAATTATAGTTTCATCTTATTCCAGGAATGTGACCTTTAACAGTCAACCTGAAATTTCCAGATCAGTACTGGTGAGGTCATGTGCCTGTCCCTCCACCCCCACCTCCAAAAGGTGTACTGGCCAGAAACGATCCCTCTCTTTCCCCCTCCCTCCCTCTCTTCCTTCCTTGTCTTTCTTTTTGCTAATAACTTCCTTGCCCACCCTTCTTCCTATTAAAACATTTTTTTTTTTCTGTTTTGTACAACTCCTCAGAACACGCTCTCTACTTGCTAGACAGGACGCTGCCTGATTCATGAATCCCCTCATAAAGCTAATTAGATCCTCAAATTTACTTTGTTGAATTTTGTTCTTTTTTTAACTTTTTAAACATTTTGTTCATTTATTCATGAGAGACACAGAGAGAGAGAGAGAGAGAGGCAGAGACACAGGCAGAGGGAGAAGCAGGCTCCATGCAGGGAGCTCGATGTGGGACTCGATCCAGGATCTCCAGGATCATGCCCTGGGCTGAAGGCAGATGCTAAACCGCTGAGCCACCTGGGCTGCCCCAAATTTTGTTCTTTAACAATATCTGCACACCTTTGACCTCTGACCAACTTCCTACTGGCAGATTGTATTTGAAGGTTTGATGTACTGTGGGTTTACCGGCTCTGGTTGGCTGTCTTACTGATAGGAAGCTGGTTTGAGGGTAAAACTGGATTTAAAATCTTGGAAGTTAGCAGTTTCTCATTTATAAAGTGTCAAGATTGAGGCTTTTTTGGGGGGCTGATGCTACATTTTTTAAATAAGATTTTATTTATATATTCATGAGAGACACACAGAGAGAGGCAGAGACATAGGCAGAGGCAGAGGCAGGCTTTCCCCCAGGAGCCTAATGTGGGACTCGATGCCAGGACCCCGGGATCATGACCTGAGTCAAAGGCTCAACCACTGAGCCACCCAGGTGTCCCCTGATGCTACTTTCAAGAAGCTCTTTAAAAAGCTCAAAACATCAGTATGTATGTCTGCCAGTGATGCAATTTTCAAGACAATAATTGGTGGCACTAAGGAAGTACAGCTGGGAACCAATGTCCATGTTCCAGGCACAGCGGGATCTCATAGTTCCTGGTCTCTGGTGGCTGAGGGAACGTGAGATAACCAAGATAACCTAGAAAGAGGAGAAATAGTGGAACATCTTTGTTTAATTTTCTTATCGATACAAACTGAAATTTTGAACAACATGTGCTGTTCTGAATTCAACACTCAATTATTCATTCTGTTCTAAGGTCATGGACACTCCTAGGAAAACTCAGGTGGTTCTCATTCCATGGCTTCTCATGCAAGTCTTACACATTCAAGTCTTTAATCCATTTTGAATTAATTGATGTATATGGTGTAAGAGAATAATCCAGTTTCATTCTTTTTTTTAATTTTTATTTATTTATGAGTCATTGAGAGAGAGAGAGAGAGAGAGAGAGAGAGAGGCAGAGACATAGGCAGAGGGAGAAGCAGGCTCCATGCACCGGGAGCCTGACGTGGGATTCGATCCCGGGTCTCCAGGATCACGCCCTGGGCCAAAGGCAGGCGCTAAACCGCTGCGCCACCCAGGGATCCCTCCAGTTTCATTCTTTTGCATGTAGCTGTCCAGTTTTCCCAAAACCATTTACTGAAGAGATTGTCTTTTCCTGATTGTATATTCTTGTCTCTTTTGTTGTACATTATCTGATGATATATGCATGAGTTTATTTCTGGGCTATCTAATCTGTTCCATTGATCTATGAGTCTGTTTTTATGACAGTACCATGCTGTTTTGATTACTACAGCTTTGTAGTACAGTTTTAAGTCAGGGACCATGATACTTCCAGCTTTGTTCTTCTTAAGATTTTGTTTTTATGGGGTCAAATTTTAGAATTATTTGTTGTAGTTCTGTGAAAAATGCCTTTGGAATTCTGATAGGAATTGCATTCAATCTGTAGATCACTTTGGGTATTATGGACATTTTAATAATAGTAATTCTTCCAGTCCATGAATATGGACTATCTTTCCATTTATTTATGTCTTCTTCAATGTCTTTTAAGAAAAAAAGGTTTTCCCATCCGTCCTCCCTTTCTCCTTCCTTCCTTTTCTTTTTTGACTATGGCACACAATGTTATATTAGTTTCAGGTGTACAACATAGTGATTTGACAAGTTTATACATTATGCTATATTCATCATGAATGTAGCTACCACCTATCATCATACATCACTACATAATATCATTGACTATATTCCTTATGTTGTGCCTTTTATTTCTGTGACATATTCATTCTATAACTGGAAGCCTATATCTCCCACTCCCCATTGACTCATTTGCCCATTTTCTCACACTCTGCTCTCTAGTAACCATCAGTTTGTTCTTTATGTTTACAGATCTAATTCTGCTTTTTGTATGTTTATTCCTTTTTTTTTAGATCCACATATGAGTGAAATCATATGGTATTTGTCTTTCTCAGTCTGACTTATTTCACTTAGCATAATACCCTTTAGATCCTTCCATGTTGTCTCAAATAGCACGATCTTATTCTTTTATGGCTGCATAATACACCACATCTTCCTTATTCATTCGTCTGTCAATGGACACTTAGGCTGCTTCCATATCTTGACTATTGTAAACAGTGATGCATAGGGGTGCAAATATCTTTTCAATTTCATGTTTTCATAGTGGAATTATTGGATCATATGTTATTTCTATTTTTAACATTCCATACTCTTTTCTTCAGAGTCTGTACCAGTTTACATTTCCATCAACAGTGTACAAGTGTTCCTTTTTTCACATCTTCACCAACACATGTTATTTCTTGTCTTTTTTATTTTAGCCATTCTTACAGGTGTAACATGTCCTCTTTCATTTATTTTATTTATTTGAGCCCTCTTTTTTCTTTTCTCCTTCTTCTTCTTCTTTTTCTTCTTCTTTTTCTTCTTCTTCTTCTTCTTCTTCTTCTTCTTCTTCTTCTTCTTCTTTTTCTTCTTCTTCTTCTTCTTCTTCTTCTTCTTCTTCTTCTTCTTCTTCTTCTTCTTCTTTTGTCTTGGTGAGTCTAGCTAAAAGTTTATTGATTTTATCTTTTTGAAGAACCAGCTCTTAGTTTCATCGATATTTTCTTTTTAGTCTTTTTTGGTCTCTATTTCTCTATTTCATTTATTTCTCTCTGGTTTATTATTTCCTTCCTTCTACTAACTTTGGGCATCATTTAATCTTTTTTTTTTTTTAGTCCCCTTAGGTGTAAAGTTAAATTGTTTATTTGAGATTTCTCTTCTTTTGTTTTCTTTTTTTTTTTAAAGATTTTATTTATTTATTCATGAGAGACACAGAGAGAGAGGCAGAGACATAGGAAGAGGATGGAGAAGCAGGCTCCATGCAGAGAGCCCGATGTGGGACTCAATCCCGGGACTCCAGGATTAACCTCAACATATTTGTAATTTTGCCAGTTTTCTTCTTGTAATTGATGTCTAGTTTTTTATACCATTGTAACCAGAAAAGATACTTCATATGATTTCAATCTTCTTGAATTTATTGAAACTTGTTTTATGGCCTAAAAGATGAAATACCGAGGAGATTGTTCTGTGCGCACTTGAGAAGAATGTGTATTCTGCTGTTTTTTTTCTTTTAAAGTAATCTCTATGCTCAAAGTGGGGCTTGAACTCACAACCCCAAGAACGAGAGTCACATGCTTTACTGACTGAGTCAGCCAGGCACCTCTCTATTCTGCTGCTTTGGGATGGAATGTTCTCTATATACCTGTTAAGTCCATCTGGTCTAATGTGTCATTTAAGGCTGATGTTTTCTTATTGATTTTCTATCTGGATGATAAACCCATTGGTATCAGTAGGGTGTTAAAATCTCCTACTTTCACTACACTGCTATCAAGTTCCCCCTTTAGGTCTGTTACTATTGGCTTCATATATTTTGATGCTCCTATGTTGGGTGCACATATGTTTGTAAGTGTTATATTTTCTTACAGGATTGACCTCTCCATAATTATGTAGTGCCCCTTTGTTTTTTATTACAGTCTTTGTTTTAAAGTCTATTTTGTCTGATATAAGCATAGCTGCATTAGCTTTCCTTTTGTTTCCATTTACATGGAGTATTTTTCCATCCTTTCACTTTCAGTTTGTGTATGTCTTTACTTCTGAAATGAGTCTCTTCTAGGTAGTAAATAGATATGTCTTGGCTTTTATAATCCCTTCATACACTCCACATCTTTTGATTGGAGAATTTAGTTCATTTACATTTAAAGTAATTATGGATAGGTATGTATTTATTGCCATTTTGTTAATTGTTCTCCAACTATTTTTGTATTCCTCTCTTCTCTTGTAGTTTGATGACTTTCTTTAGTGTTGTTTAGATTTCTTTCTCATTTTCTTTTGTGTATTTACTTTGTAGATACTATGAGGCTCACGTATCTTATCCCATGTTCATAACAGTCTATTTTAAGTTAATAGCAACTTAAATTTGAACACATCCAAAAATCCTACATTTTTACTACCTCTGATGTCTTATGGTTTGTGTGTGTGTGTGTGTGTGTGTTTTAATTGAAGGTCCCTTACTGGTCCTGTTTCCATGAGTGCAAAGACCAGGGGAAAAGGGGAGGGGAACCAGGCGGCACAAGGAAGGGTCATCTCCACAACATTCCATTTATACACAGAACTAAACAGACAAGCACAGAGTCACTATTGTGGTTAGAAGTTGGCAGCCTGGGAAAAGGGAGGAATGGGTGGGGTACTGGGGTGTCGTTAAACTCTACTTCAAATCTGAATGATAATTTTACTGGATAGAGTATTCTTGGTTGAAAGCTTATTTCTTTTAGCACTTTGAATATATCATGCCACTTTCTTTTGGCTTGAAAAAAATTCTTTTTTTTTGGCTTGAAAAATTTCTGCTGATAAATCTGCTGATAAATAGCCTATGGCATTTCCCTTGTATGCAATTTGTTTTCCCTTGCTGCTTTTAAGAGTTTCTCCTTAATTTTAACCTTTAACATTTTATTTTTTTTAAGATTTTATTTATTTGAGAGAGAGGGAGAGAGACAGAGACAGAGACAGAGAGACAGAGACAGAGCCTGAGCAGCCAGAGGGAGGGAGAGAGAGAAGCAGGCTTCCCACAGAGCAGGGAGCCTGACATGGGGCTTGATCCCAGGACCCTGAGATTATGACCTGAGCCAACTCTGAGCCACCCAGATGCCCCAACTTTTGACATTTTAATCTTTTTTTTTTTTTTTTGACATTTTAATCTTAATGTGTCCTAGTGTACCTCTCTTTGGGTTCATCATTTTTGGAACTCTCAGGATTCTTGGACCTAGATATCTCTCTCCCTAAATTAGGGAAGTTTTCAGCTATTATATATTCAAATAAGTTTTCTGACACTGTCACTCCTCTCCTTCTGGATCCCTTATAATACAAATGCTATTGTGCTTGATGTTGCCCCAGTGGTCACTTAAGTTATATCTTTATTTTTTAAAGTTGTTTTTTCTTTTTGATACTCTGTCTGGGTGAGTTTCATTGCTTTATCTTCCAGGTTGCTGATTCTTTCTTCTGCTTTATCAAATCTGTTGTTGTAATGTATTTTTCAGTTCAGTTTTTGTATTCTTCAGCTCTGAGAATTCTCTTTGGTACTCTCTTACGTTTTCCTTTTCTTCTTTCTTTGTGCTCTCTTATGTTTTCTCTTTGTTGAAGTTCTCACTGTGTTTATTCATTTTTCTTCTGAGTTTGGTGAGCTTCTTTATGATCATTACTTTGAATTCCTTATCAGGTAGATTACATATCTGCATATCATTAAGGTCGTTTTCTGAGGTTTTATCTTATTCTTTTGTTTGGAATACATTTCTCTTCCTCTTCATTTTGCTTGATTCTGTGTTTATTTCTATGTATTAGGCAAAACATCTACCTCTCTCTCTTGAAGAAGTGGCCTTGCTTAAATTATTATCTTTCTCATTCAACCCTGCCCTAGCTCTTGGTTGTCTCTTGAAACTTTGTCTAAACTGCCTAATTTATTCTTGATATGACCTCATTGTAGAGGGTGTGCCAAGACTTGTCAGTGATCCAAGGGAGGAATTTCACTTAGAACATAGTTTCAGGTTGATTGGAAGCCAGATTCTGAGGGGGCGCTTTTAAATTATGCATATGTACATAGCCCTATGAGGTTGCAATTGTAATCTCTGCTGCTTTCCAGACCAGAAGATCTCTAGGTCCCCTGGGCGACAACTGCAAAAATCAGGTCTCCAGATAAGTGTATAAGCTCCTTTCTTGGAAGTCTTGTTAAAGTGTAGCAAGGCCAAGGGGTATAGCCAGCAGGGGGTTTCCCTGCTTACATTCCTTGTGAATGCCTCCTTAGCCTCTAGATTCTTGGGAAACCTGAAGCCTGTCCCTCAGGCTGAAGCTCTAGGCTTTTTGAAACAGGCTTTTTCACAGGAAGACTGGGATTATGTTGTAGTTTGCTGTCTAAGCAGCATGCTGGGGTGTGTGGCCTGTCAAGAACTGTTTTTCTGATTGTTACAGTCCCATTGAGATCTGGAACACAAGTCCTCTTGGCCACCAGGGCCAGGCAATCAGGGGTGTCCCTGTGTGGGCTGTGTGTCTGTTGGCTTTGGCAAGGCTGCTGAAGAATATTGGGGGTGGGGCACATTAGTAGTTCCAGAGAGGAAGCAGAAAAATGTCTTGACTGCTCACCCATGGGCTTTAACAATGCAGGAGAATCGTGCCTTGTCTTTGTGCAGATCTTGGCTTTAGGCTGAAAGTAGGAGAATGCCATGACCTCTTGCACTTGCCAGCCTAAGCCGGGGGTGGGGGGGAGAGGAGTGTTGCAATCACCTATGTTTGCAGACTTTAGCTAGGAGTAGAAGAACTCTGACCAGCCAGGGAATTGGGGAGTGCTCTCTGACCTCAGCAAATGCCATGACCGCATGGCCCTGCCAATCTCAGCAAGGTGGCAGGAGGGTGCTACCTCCGAGCTCAGCATCCATGTGGATGCTGGATCCATGTGGAGCTCAGCTAGCAGGCCATGTGGAGAGAGTGCAAAATGGTGTCCTCCAGCACCTCCATCTCCAGAGTGTCTCAACTGTCCCCAGCCCCTGCAGGCAATGTCCTTGGATCCGCAAATAAATTCCCTTCACATACAGTCTAGGTGCTTTTCAAACTCCTGTTTTTTAAAAACAAAAAACAAAAAAAACACAAACTCCTGTTTTTGTTTTGTTTTGTTTTGTTTTGTTCAGTCTTGGGGTGAGAGAGACTTCCAAGATGGAATTTCAGTTTCCTATAGCACTTTGGGACCTCCAGATGTCAGCCCCATGGATTTTCCCCATCAGACATTCTGGGGCTTGTTTTTCTGGTGTAGATACCAGAGGTTGTGGTGTCTGATATGGAGCAACAACCCCTCACTCCTCTGAGAGAGAAGTATTGGCCTGGTGATGTCCCTCCCTCTTGTGTTTCTGGGCTGGGGGTGGGCTTTTTTGATAAGATTGTCTCTGCGTCTCTTACTCATCTTGATGTGGTCCTTTAATCACTTGTTTTACAGCGCAGTTCAATTAGTCTTCAGAGGGAAATTATCTATATGTAGCTGTAGATTTCGTGTGTCTGTGGGAGGATGTGGGAGGATCTTCTGTGCCATGACCAGAGATCAGGTCCCCTTTTAGTTTAAAATCTTTCAAATATGAGAACCATATAGGCCTATATGTCTTCATTGGAAAATTCCTCCATACAATTAAGAAAAATAATATCAATCTTACACAAACTCTTTCATGTAATAGAAAAAATAGAGAACATTCTCCATCGTGCATTAAGAGATCAACATAAACTTAATATTAAACCCTGGTAAGGATATTACAAGAAAGGAAACTTATAGACCAATATTCCTTATGAAGTCAAATGGAAAAATCCTAAAAAATAATCAACAAATCAAACCCAGCAATATATAAAAAATATACTACATCATGAGAAATTGAAGTTTATTTCAGAAGTGCAAAGTTGGTTTAACATTCAAAAATTGAGCAATGAACTCACCACATTAACGAGACAGATAATCTTAATGAATAAAGAAAAAACATTTGACACCTCTACATGCTAAAAAAGCTTAATGAACTAGGAATAGAAGAGAACTTCCTTAGAGGCACCTGGGTGGCTCAGTCATTCAAACATCTGCCTTTGGCTCTGGTCATGATATCAGGGTCCTGGAATTGAGTCTTGCCTCAGCTCCCCACTTAGTGGAGCTTTGTGCTCTCTCTCTCTCAAATAAATAAATAAAATCTTTTTTTAAAAAAATTTTATGTATTTATTCATGACAGACACACACACACACACACACACAGAGGCAGAGACACAGACAGAGGGAGAAGCAGGCTCCACGCAGAGAGCCCAATGTGGGACTCGATCCCAGGACCCCAGGATCAAGCCCTGAGCCGAAGGCAGACGCTAAACTACTGAGCCATCCAGGGATCCCTAAATTTTTTTTTTTTTAAAGAGAACTTCTTTAATCTGATAAAGAATATCTATAAAAACAACAAACAAAACAAAAAACCTACAACTAACATAATACTTAAGAGTGAAATTTTGAATGGTTTTTCCTTTCCTGAGTTTTGGAGTAGACAAGGATGCCTGCTCCCCACTTCTATTTGATATTTTTTTTTAGAGATTTTATTTATTTATTCATTCATGAGAGACACACAGAGAGAGGCAGAGACACAGGCAGAGCGAGAAGCAGGCTCCTCACAGGGAACATGATGCGGGACTCGATCCCTGGATTGGGATCACGCCCTGAGCCAAAGGCAGAAGCTCAAAGGCAGTCCCTCTATTTGACATTATAACAAAAATCCTAGTTAGTGCAATAAGGTAAGAAAAAAAAAGGTATAAAAATTAGAAACGATGAGGTAAAAGAGCCATTATTTGCAGATGAAATGATTGTGTACCTAAAACATCTAGATCAATGAAACTATTAGATTTAATTAGTGAATCTACCAAGTTGATGGACATAATGTCAATATACAAAGATCAAATTTAATTCTCTATATTCATTATAAACAATTAGCAAATTAAATGAAAATATCATTTGTAATAGCCATCAAATAGAACACGTAGTAATAAATCTAATAAAAGAGGTGCAAAGACCTATCCTAAAATATACAAGGCACTGGAATTAAAGACACCTTAAATAAATGAGGGCATATACCATGTTTACAGATTGGAAGACTCAATATTGTCAGTTCTCCTCAAGTTGATCTAGAGATTTAAAGTACTCTCAATCAAAATCCCAGCAGGACATCTGTGAAAATTGAAAGCTGATTTTCCAATTTATATGAAATGCAAAGGATGTAGAATATATTATAGTCCATCAAGACAATCTTGAGGAAGAAGAATAAAGTTAAAACACTTATAATACTGAATAGCAAGATTCACAATAAAGTTCCTTATGAAGACAGTTGCATTGACTCAGGACAAGACAGACTAATGGAACAGAATAAAAAATATAGAAAGAGACCAACTCATATATGGTTATAGAAAGAGACCAACTCATATATGGTCACCTAATTTCTTTCTTTTCTTTTCTTTCTGATTTTCTTTCTGATTTTATTTATTCATTTCTTTCTTTCTGATTTTATTTATTCATTCATGAGAGACACAGAGAGAGAGAGAGAGAGGCAGAGGGAGAAGCAGACTCCCTCAGGGAGCCTGATGTGGGACTCGATCCCAGGACCATGGGATCATGACCTGAACCAAAGGCAGATACTCAACCATTGAGCCACCCAGGTACTCCTGGTCACCTAATTTCTAAAAAAGGTACCACTGCAACTTAGAGGCAAAGGATGATGCATATTTATATGGAAAAAATGAACTTGAACTTTTATCTCACATCATATGCAAACATTATTTCTGCATGGATTATAGATCTAAATAAGAAATGTAAAACAATAGGGCAGCCCCGGTGGCGCAGCGGTTTAGCGCCGCCTGCGGCCCGGGGTGTGATCCTGGAGACCCGGTATCGAGTCCCATGCCGGGCTCCCTGCATGGGGCCTGCTTCTCTGTCTGCCTGTGTCTCTGCCTCTCTTTCACTCTCTCTGAACAAATAAATAAATAAATCTTAAAAAAAAAAAAAAGAAATGTAAAACAATAAACTTTTAGAATAAAATTTAGGAGAAGTTTTAGGCAAAAAATTATTAATCAGGACACAAAAATTACTGACCATAAAATTTTTAAAAACTATAGGACATATTAAAAATAAGAACTTATATACTTTTGTTCATTTAAAATACATGATTAAAAGAAAAAAGATAAACCATAGAATATAATAAACAGAAGATGTTTATTATACATATATCTAATAATAGTGTTCAGAGAAAAAATACCAATTCCTGCAAATCAATAAGTAAAAGACAGTTCATAAAGTGGTTCTCTAAATGAACTAATAATATAAAAAGTGCTCTATATGTCATTCAATATCTGGGAAATGCAAATTAAAGCCATCATTATATTTTGCTGCGTATACACCAGAATGGCTAAAATTGAAATATATTGACAAGTATATGGAGCAACTGGAACTTTGATATATTGCTGGTGGGAGTGTACACTGGAGAATTGTTTGGAAGCATCTATTAAACCTAAACATTGGGGCACCTGGGTGGCTCAGTTGGTTAAGTATCTGCCTTCAGCTCAGGGATCCTGGGATCAAGCCTCATGTTGGGCTCCCTGCTTCTCCCTCTCCTGCTCCCCTTGCTTGTCCTCTCTTTGTCTCTCTGTCAAATAAATAAATAAAATATTTTCTTAAAAAAGCTAAACACTGCCTACTCCGTGGCACAGCAAGATATTTAAAGATTTATTTATTTATTTATTTATTTATTTATTTATTTATTTGAGAGAGAGAGAGAGAACATGCATGTGCAAAAAAGAGTGTGGTAGGGGGCAGAGAGAGAGAATCTTAAGCAGAATCCCCACTGAGTGGGGAGCCTAATGCAGGGTTCAGTCTCACCACCCTGAAATCATGACCTGAACCCAAATCAAGAGTTGGATGTCTGAATGAGCCAGCCAGGTGCCCTGGCATAGCAAGATATTTATTCAAGAGAAATGAGTGCATGTATCCATCAAAAGACATGTGCAAGAAAGTTCATAGCAGCTTTATTTATAATAGCCCCAAACTGGAATCAGTTCAAACATCCATAAACAGGAGAATGGATTAATCAATTGTGGTTTATTCATACAAGGGAATACTTCTCAGGAACAAAAAAAGAAAGCAAACTACTGTGACAATATGGTTGATTCTCACAGACATAATGATGAGCAAAAGAAGCCAAAAATGAGTGACTACTATTTGATTCTATTCACATGAAGTTTAAGAACAGGGGAAACTATTCTATCAAGACAGAAGTCAGAATAGTGGTTACTTTCTTAGGGTGGGGTATTAACTGCAAGGAACCGAAAATAGTTGTCCAGAGTGCTAGAAATATTCTATATCTTTTTTTTTTTTTTTTTTGTAAGACAGAGAGAATGCATGTGCCTGAGCAGGGCTGGGGGTGGGTGCAGAGGGAGAAGGAGAGAGAATTTCAAGCAGGCTCCACACCCAGCATGGAACCTCATGTAGGGCTTGATCTCTCAATCCTGACTGAGATCATGACCTGATCCAAAATCCAGAGTCGGATGCTTAACTAAGCCATCCAAATGCCCCAGAAACATTTTATACCTTGATCTGAGTGTTTATTACACAGTTGTTTTACATATACATTTATTGAGCTGAACTCCTGAGATTTGATATTTTTAGTAAATGATGCAGGATCAGTCATATATCCATACAGAATAAAATCAGCCTGGCTTTCTACCTTACTTCCCTGAAACTATGGAAGATATTTATAACAAATCAGAATCATCTTAAAGTCCCAACAACAAGGGAATATTTAAAGTATACAGAGGGTTACCTGACTGGCTCAGTTGGTTAAACACAGACTCTTGATTTAAGCTCAGGTCATGATCTCAGGATTGTGAGATCAAGCCCCACATCAGGCTCTGCTGGGCATGGAACCTGCTTAAGATTCTCTCTCTTCCTCTTTCTTCCCTCTTTCTTCCCTGCCTCTCTCACTCTCAAAAAAATAAAATACATATGACACATCCTTAGAAAGTTAGGAATATGATGTGGCATTAAAAGTGTTTTAAAGTGTTTACTACAATGTGGAAAACACCTATAACATGGGTAAAAAAAGGCAGACCATAAAAATCCTGTATAAAGAGTTAT
The DNA here is from genome assembly GCF_003254725.2 of Canis lupus dingo. NCBI lineage: Eukaryota > Metazoa > Chordata > Mammalia > Carnivora > Canidae > Canis > Canis lupus. The sequence goes on from NC_064247.1 coordinate 77,942,372, forward strand.
CAAAACTATGTAAAGATATATACAGAGAAAAGTCTGGAAGGAAGTCACACTGGTGTTTTTTTTAAATTATTTTTTTGTTGGAGTTCAATTACACTGAAGTGTTAATAGTGGTTATTTGTTGTCTTTGGATGGCAATAATGGGAAGACTTTTTTCTATTTTTTATTTTTTTGTAGCTTGCAAAATTTCAAGACTGACACTGATGATAATGACAGAACAATCTTTTAAAAAATATCTTTTTCCTTCCAAAATCAAAACTCTGGGGACACCTGGATGGCTCAGTGGTTGGGTGGCTGCTTTTGGCTCAGGTTGTGATCCCCAGATCCGAGATCGAGTCCCACATCGGGCTTCTGTGAGAAGCCTGCTTCTCCTTCTGTCTGCATCTCTGCCTCTTTCTCTCTCTCTCTCTCACCCTCTCCCTCTCGTCTCTCATGAATAAATAAATTTAAAAAAAAAACAAAAAACCCCAAATCAAAATTCTGCCTTCAAGTTTCTCTGTCAAAGACTGCTTTATCAGTCTTTCAAGGTTTTCTGCTTTCTGTTCTCATCACAAAATGTGTTCACTACTTCCTGTGGCTGGCTACACTAAGGCTTCTCAGCTCCACTTGCTTATCTTGTCCCACTCTAATTCCCAGTTAAGACAGAAGGGCTTTGGGCTGGATACTCTATTGTCAAGTTAATAAAGGATGCCCAAGGAAGAGAGGCTGTGAACTCTCCCTTGTTGTCCAACAAAATGTGTAGGTAGAGTTTAAAGTTTTAGTTCCCAGGCAAATACAAATTTTCATGCACCTAGTAGGTAAGCATTTGTTCTACAGTGGTAGTGAGAAATGTTTTATTTCTAGAAGGGGCACTTGCAGCCCAAAGGGAAAACCTCTCCCTCCACTTCATAGGACCACAGTGCTGCAGAGTCACGTTGCAGCATGTATACAGAGATGGGAGAAGTTATGGCCACTTAAACTGTAGATTCTCAGACTCTGCTCAGACTTACTGGAGCAAATCTCTGGGAGGAGGGTCCTGGGCTTTGCCTCTTAATGTCTGTGAGGTGATTCCCCACACCCTCCTTCATTTTTAAAACATTATTTGATACTTACATATATATATGTATATATATAATATTTACACATATCTTTTAATAAATAAGGTACAATAATAAAATGTACATATATGAACCTATCACCCAGCCTAAAGCTGGATCATTAACAATAATTTATTTATATTAACCTATGTGATTCTTATCTTATGCCTTCCTCCTGCCTCCCTATGAGAAGTAACATTTTACATTTTGTGTTTTCCATTCTGCTAAAATATAAAAAAAAATTAGTTTTTGTTTCTTTGGCATCTATGCCTATAAAATACGTTATTTAGTTTTGCTTGCTTTAAAAATTTTTTTTGGCCTCAAGAGAAAGAAATCCATTTTTTATGAGCTTTTTTATTGTGATAGAGTATATATAACAAATTTTCTCTCTTTAACAATTCTAAAATGTAAAATTCCAGGGCATTAATTACATTTGCAATGTTGTGTAACCATCACCATCATTTCCAAAACTTTTTCATCATTCCAAACAGAAACTCTGTACCCATTAAGCAATAATACCCTTCCCTCCCCTCCCCCAGTCCCTAGTAACCTGTAATCTACTTTGTGTCTATGAATTTGCCTCTCCCAGATATTTCGCAAAAATAGAATCATACGATATTTGTCTTCTAGTGTCTGGTTTCTTTCAGTTACCATAATATTTTCCAAGTTTATTCATGTTGTAGCAGGTGGCACATTTATAGATGAATAATAGTCCATTGTATATATATGCCACATTTTGTTTATTCATCTGTTGAAGGATACTTGGGTTGTTACTACCTTTTGGCTATTGTGAATAATGCTGCACTGGACATGGGTGTACAAGTATCTGTCGGAGTCCCTATTTTCAATTAGTTTGGGTATACACTTAGAAGTGGAATTGCTGGGTCATATAACAATTCTATATTTAGCTTTTTTAAAATAAAGATTATTTATTTATTATTCATGAGAGACAGAGAGAGAGAGACAAAGACAGAGGCAGAGGGAGAAGCAGGCTCCATGCGGGGGGGGACCCTGATGTGGGACTCGATCCCAGGACTGAGGTATCATGTCCTGAGCCAAAGGCAGACACTCAACCACTGAGCCATCCAGGCGTCCCTATATTTAGCTTTTTGAGGAACCATCATACTGTCTTCAGTAGAGACTATTCCATTTTACATGGTACTATGGGAGTTCCAACTTCTTCATACTCTTGCCAACATCTATTTTATATATGTTTTATTTTAATTTTTAAAAGCAATCTCTATACCCAACATGGGGCTCGAACCCAGAACTCTGAGATCGAGAGCCACATGGCCTACAGACTGAGCCAGCCAGTGCCCCTTATATATATATTTTAAATATCTATATCTATATCTATCTATCTATCTATCTATCTATCTATCTATCTATCTATCTATCTATCTATCAAGTTTTTTTAGTTGTAGGCTCCTAGTAGGTGTGAGGTGGCATCCTGTGGTTTTTGACTTTGAGCACCTTTTCATGTGCTTATTGGCCATTTGTATTGTCTTTGGAAAAATGTCTATTCAGATCATTTGCTTGTGTTTTAATTGGATTGTTTGTTGTTGTTTTAGGAGTTCTTTATATATTCTGGATGTTAAGTTGTTATCAGAGATAATGATTTATAGATATTTTATCCCCTTCATAGATTGTCTTTCACTTTCTTGATACTGTCTTTTGATGCACATTAGTTTTTAATTTTGATGGATCCCAATTTATCTATTTTTGTTGTTGTTACTTGTGATTTTGGTGTTATACAGGGGAATCCATTTCCTTTTTTTTTTTTTTAAGGATTTTTTATTATTTATTTAAATACACAGAGAGGAGAGAGAGAGAGAGAGAGGCAGAGACACAGGCAGAGGGAGAAGCCGACTCCATGCAGGGAGCCTGATGTGGGACTAGATCCCGGGTCTCCAGGATCACACCCTGGGCTGAAGGTGGCGCTAAACCGCTGAGCCACCTAGGGCTGCCCGTCTGTTTTTTTTTTTCTTTAAAAATAATTTATTAGTTTTGGATTACAAAGTACAGGGAAAGCACAAAGGCAGTTCCTGTGACTCCTTGGCTGTTACTTCCCGGACAATGCATCTGGAACTACCTCTGTACACCAGGCTTGGCGCCCATAATCTAACACCATAACAGCTGCAGAGTATAGCGCCTGACTGTGGGTGGCAAAGTTTAAATACACCCCATTCACAATGCAGGGCTCCCCTCCATTTTCCAGATCTCTCTTGCAAACTGTGAAATGCCACTAGAACTCTCAGGAATGAACTCTTAGAGGGTTGTTTTTTTTTTTTTTTTTTTTTTTTTTAACTTTTTAGAAGAGCTTTTTTTAACAGTAGTGACTAAGGCCCTGTGTTCCCAGCGTTATAAGCCCCAGGCTGCCTGGGGCATGGGGACAGCAGTCCCTGGGAGTCCTCCATATCCTAGGCGGCGATGGAGGAAGGGCAGGCCAGGCCAAGCATGAGGAATAAACAGTCCATTTTATTGGGCTCAGATCAGGAGTCCGTGGGTCCTTTTTTTTTTTTTTTTTTTTTTTTTTTAGGAGTCCATGGGTCTTGAGGACCTCCATGTATTTGTTGATTTTCTTCTCCACCTTCTTTTTGACCCATTTCCGTAGCCTCATGAACTGCTTCTTCTTCCAGTAACGGATCTTGGCCTTCTCTGTCCTCTTCTCCTCCAGGGTGGCTGTTACTGCCTGGTACTTCCAGCCGACCTTGTGAGCCAGGCACCCCAGGTAAGCAAACTTTCATGTAGGCTTCAGGTGTACCACCTTGGGGGCAGCAGGAACCATAGTCCACTTTTTCTTGTCATAGGGTGGTGGGATCCCACCAAACACCTTGAGGCAGTCCAGGGCAGCCAGGCCTCGCTTGGTCTTGTGGGGCAGCACACCTCGCACTGTTCCCCAAAAGATGCAGCTGGGTGCTTGGGAGTGGTAGGGGCCACAGGATGGGTTGGTGTTCATCTGCTTGCGGAGGAAGGGGCAGGTCCTGGTGCTCAGTGGCTGAGGCATTTCCTGGCCACCTGGTGGCCCCTGTGGCCAAACAGGTACTTCTGGGCAGGAGGGTTGTAGTTGTGTGCTGTGAGGGCATCAACATTTCTGGCAATTTCCACAGAAACAAGTTGAAGTACCTTCCTTCCTCATTCTCAGCTGTATAATACAGATGGTCCTGGACTAATGATACTTTGACTTAAGAATCCCCCCCCTCCCTTTTTAAAGTATAGTTGACATACATTATATTAGTTTCAGGTATATAACATGAGTCCACATTTATATGCAGTATGAAATGCTCATCATAATTGTAGTTACCATCTGTCACCATACAAAGTTATTCCAGTATTATTGAGCATATTCTCTATGCTGTACATTACATCCTCATGACTTATTAATTTTATAACTGGAAGTTTGTACCTCTCAATCCCATCACCTATTTCACCCATCTCCTCACCGCTGACTTATGACTTTTTTGACTTTATAATGGTGGGAAGCAATATGCATTCAGTAGAAACTATACTTTGAATTTTGTTTTTTTCCCAGACTAGTGATTATGCAGGATTTTCTCTTGTGATGATGGCAGCTGCAGCAAGCCACAGCTCCCAGGCAGCTACGTGATCATGACGGTAAACAATCAATACACTTAATCATTCTTTACCCACATAAGCATTTTGTTTTTTATTTTCAGTATAGTATTCAATAAATTACATGAGATATTCAGCACATTATAAAATAGACTTCGTGTGAGATAATTTTGCCCAACTATAGGCTGATGTAATTGTTCTGAGCACATTTAAGGTAGGCCAGGGTAAACTATGATGTTTGGTAAGTTAGGTGTATTAAATGAATTTTTGACTTACAATATTTTCAACTTAAGCTCATTTATTAGGATGCAGCCCCATTACAAGCTGAGGAAGATCTGTATTCCATCATACAAAGATATCACATTATTTAGCCATTCCCCTATTAAAAGTTTTTTTTGAGTGTTGTTGACACATAATGTTAATTTCAGGTGGACAACATAGTGATTCAACATCTCTATACAATATGCAGTGCTCACCACAAGCAGCTACCATGTTACCATATAACATTAGTACATTATCATTGACTATATTTTTTATGCTGTACCTTATATTCCCATGACTTATTCTTTCCATACTGGAAGTTGTATCTCATTCTCCCCCTCACTCATTTTGCCCATCTTCTCCCTCCCCAGCCATAAGTTTGTTCTCAGTATTTATAGGTCTGATTCTGCTTTTGGCTTGTCTGTAGTCTATTGATGGACATCAGCTCCACCATGAATATCCCAAAGTGATTCTTTTGTACATTCTAACTTAAGAACCGCTGACCTTTTGTTTAATGAACAAAGCAGGATTTTATTGAGTTGCTATTAAATATCAGTTGAATAGTACTTGAGATACAGAAGTGGAGATATTTGACTTAAGTGTAATGATTTTTCCCACCTGCTATTTGGATTAATTACCGGAATATATTTGGGGCACCTGGGTGGTGCAGCTGGTTGAGTGTTCAACTCTTGGTTTTGGTTCAGGTCACGATCTCAGGGTTGTGAGATTGAGCGCCATGATAGGCTCTGCAAACAGTGAAGAGTTTACTTGAGACTTTCTCTCCCTCTGCCTCTGCCCCACACCCCTTAAATAAATAAATATTAAAAAAATAATTACTGGATTATAATACAATGAGAACCACTGCCATGGAGTATGGTTTGCATCAGCCTACACGATAGCTTTAACCATTTTGTGTGATTTCTTACAAAGAGCTATCAGAGAAGATGCAATAAATACATTTTACTGATTTCACGTTGTAAAAATTTTAAGCAATAAGGAGATGTCAACATTGGGTGGGGAAAATGATTGTGAAAAGGAAATGATTTCTTTAGAGAGCCCTGTCTCAGCCAGGTTGTAGAAGCATCTATAATAGGTTTAAAATAACGCAAAGGGCAGCTTTGTTTTCAGCACTGAAAACTCTCCAGAACAAAGAGACACAGATTGATGCTTCTCCCCCCCGCCACCCCCCTGCGTCCTGTACAGTGGCTGATTTCGGGAAACACTTTGGCAGCTACGTGGGTCATAGCGTGGCCAGGCTTCTTTGGGGTTTGTAAAGAAATACTAGGAGAAACTCAAGTGTGAAGCAAGAGCTCAACTCTTAACAGGGATGTTGTTTGTGGCTCTGTTACTGGAAAATGCTATGACCTTATTAACAAGGTCAAAGTTGTGTAGACACAGGAATTACAAAATCAAGAAGGGGGTGGAGTGAGATATTGGAGGCATAAAAGCATCTACAGGTGTCTCCCACAGCACTGCTCTTCCAGAGGCAGACAAACCAAAGATGAGGTGAGTTTTGCTGCTTTCCCCTTGTCCATAGATTACTTCTTCCTTCTCTGTCTACGTCGTTTACCTACAGGACAGCGCAGGTAGAGGGGAAACCAAAGAAGAGATGCAGAACAAAAACAGAAATAGGGCAAATGAGTTAAATCCTAATGAATTAAGGGGTTTCATGTGTTAAATCTTCTGCTTTTCTGCATCCATAGAATGTGACTTACTCTAAGAGGTATCTTTTTCCTCAAGGTTACAAATTTTTCATCTTTGCAGGAGATGCCTGCTAGCAGCTCTCATAGTAGGCTTTTTGGCAATCTAAATATGTTTATTAGTAGATTAAAAAAATGTGTGGGACCATTAGTAACACATTTGAGTGACCCAACTAAGGCACTGAGATTTTATCAAAACAACAAAAATTTTTTTTGAAATGTTGAAGTCACAAGACTACCAACTTAACATAACCAAGCAATCTCTGTATAGCTGGTCTCTGGTGAGTGTGGCCTGTGCATTGATGCCTGTGTCCACAGTCATGCGTCCAGGAGGCCAGTTATATTCCTGGTAAACTTTTTGGCATTTTGGGGTCTCCTGAAGGCAAAATATCGTAGAATAGTAAGAAAACCATGGTAAGTGTTTTACATTCTGTATGTTTAGAACATCTTATCATGGAAAAATTTAAAAAGTACAGAGAATAGCATAAGAAATCCCTATTTTCCATCTTCAAGCTATCCGCATTTTATTAGCAAGGGTGCATGAGGGAGGCTTCTTTTTGCAGGAGAGCTCACATATTATTAGCAATCTTTTAAAAAATATTTTGACAGAGAGAAAAGAGAGCACATGTAGGCAGAGCGGCAATCAGAGGGAGAGGGAGAAGCAGGCCCTCCACTGAGCAGAGAGCCCAGTATGGTGCTCAATCCCAGGACCCAGGGATCATGATCCGAGCCAAAGGCAGATGCTCGACCAACTGAGGCACCCAGGAGCCCCTATTATTAGTAATTTAATGTTTCCTAAACGCCACCAGAAATTGAGGGCCATGTATCTGTGTGCCTTCCTATATTGGTGGTTCCTCTCTGAAGCTAATGTAGAATTCCCAGCAGCACAGAGCATGCTGGAACTTGGGTGTACTGGGAAGCTGTACAAGGGTGTATGTGGGTGGTGGTGGTGGGCAACTTTTTGTCCTAACACTTTCATATAGCTTCTTCTCTGGCTGCCTAATGGGAGGGTGTGTGTGTGTGAAGTAGGGAGACCAATTGTGCACTCCTTGTCTTCTCTCCGCAGAGCCCTGGGAGCTGTCATTGCCCTCCTGCTCTGGGGGCAGCTTTTCGCAGAGGACACTGGCAGTGAGGCCACAAATAATACAGGTCAGTCTTCGGGTTTGGGTGGGAGCCTCACATCCCAGCACTGCTGCGTCTCATTTGGACCCTATCAGATCTACATCCTCTCTTTGGGAAGAGCCAGTACCTCCTTCTTGTCATAATCTCTGGTATTTCAGGCCAGTGAAGAACACTGGGGAACCAGGCAGGAAAAAGGGGAGATGGCCTTCCCTTTGGCTTCCATTTGAGGTGGAGGAGGGGTAGTGGTTCAGAGCAGCTTCTTCTCCACTGACTTTTCATGGGTCTCTGGGATCAGTTTTTGAATGTCAACCACCTCTTCCTGTGACTTTTTCTTTGCAGAGGTCAGCCTCCCAAAGCCCCCAGTGATCGAAAATGGCTACGTAGAGCACATGATTCGCTACCAGTGTAAGCCTTTCTACAAACTGCACACTGAAGGAGATGGTAAGCGCTGGCCAAGTGTCCCTGCACCCTCCCCCACCCCGGCCTTTGCATGATGAGTGTGGCCAGGGGTGATGGGCCATGAAGCTTACATGTTCTTCTTAGAACCAGGAGTAGTAGATTCTAGTACAGGTTTTGGCACCAGTAATTGTGGCCTTTTGGGTAAATTCACTTAGCCTAGACAAACAAAGTGTTGTGGAAGGGGTGGTGGGTTGGGGGATGGGGTAACTGGGTGATGGGCAATGAGGAGGACACTTGATGAGATGACACTGGGTGTTATACTATATGTTGGCAAATTGAATTTAAATAACAAAAAACTATAATGTTAGCACAGTCCTTGGAACACAGTAAATGTCTAATAAAATATATTAATCCAATGGAAAAAAATTCGCTTAGCCTCAGTTTTTGTCCTTTGTTAAGGGGGAGGTGATGCCATGTAGCCTTACTCATCCCAGAGTGAGATCTACATTTCCAAAAACAGATGTGGTAAAGGAACTGAGGGTGGTGCCAGTGATGACGACAGGTGGCTCCGATCTAGTACTATGTTCCCTGCACTGTTCTAAGTGCATTACATTTATTTGCTCACTTTGTTCTCACAACGCCCCTCTGAAGAGATACTGTTGTTATTCTCATTTTGCCGATGAGAACGCCCCTCTGAAGAGATACTGTTGTTATTCTCATTTTGCCGATGAGGAAGCCGAGGCACGGAGAGGCTGAATGACATGTTCAAGTTCAGGGGGCTTGTAGAGGGAGAGCAAGAATCTGAACCCTGATTCTTACTCAGTACTGTGTCACCAAAGCCCCAGATCCATCCTGCTGGGCTTCACTGGCACCCCCAGCACTTAGCTTCTAGAGCAGAGCTTGTTCCTCCCTCCTCTTCTCTGCCTCTTCCTTCCATCTCTCTTTAATTCTCTTTCAACACCTTCTTTCCTCATGCTAGGTCCAGATTCAATTTCTCTTTTGACTCATTTCTTTCCTTTTGTTTCAGGAGTGTACACCTTGAACAGTGAGAAGCATTGGACAAACAAGGCAGTTGGAGAGAAACTTCCTGAATGTGAAGCAGGTAGGAAGAAGCCAGGGGCCCTGGGGAGCCAACCAAAGGTGGGTGTTGAGAGTCTACTGCGTGTGCAGGCATCTTGATCGAAACATCCTGGAGGCACATCTTTACTGACTGAGCACCCAGATGGAGGGCCAGAGAGAACCATAAATGGTCAGCCAGGCTGTTGAGTGCACATCTAGGTGATGAGTTCCCAATAAAGTTCACTAAGGATCTTGCTCCTTTGGGCCTTCGGGGTATTGGCAGAATCCGCTGTCTATAAGCCCTCCAGGGCCAGGAGGCCCTATACGTACACGTAAGCTGTCCAGGGAGCCCAGAGTCAAGTAAAGCACACTCCAGGAAGAATGCGTTGTGGGAGGACAGTGCAAAACCCAATCCACAGAGGTGTGATGCAAGCTGGAGAGGGGCTAGAACTTCTGTTTCTTGTTATTAGGAAGAGACGTTCTTTCCCTTTCCCTCCTGGACAAGAGGATTTTGCCTGCCCTCTTGTGCCATTAGTGGCGCAGAACTATTCACCTGCTTTATATTAACTGCAACATCTGAAATCGGGAGTTCCAGCCAATGCTACAACAGATCACTCCTTATTCAGAGAGAATGAATTATTATAGTTTCTCATCCTTACGGTGAATTTCCAGAATGTGGAATGTCCATTCCAGAATGTCCAGCTGTGGACATGTCTATTTGTGATAACTTATTTAAACACACATACGGTTCTTTAGTCAGCTTTTGAAAATATCAGCATTACTTGTTTTTTTTTTTTTTTCATGAGTTAGGAAAGCAGGAAATAAAACTGTGTCTTAGTGATGTATGCAACTTTATAAAAAAAGAACCGTTTTAAACCATGGAAATGACAGGAGCAGGTGATAAAGGCAAGGCATGTCAATACTTCTAGCTGTGCAGAAATTACGACAGTTTAGACAGTAGCAACTGCCAACACTGTCCCTCTCTTTCCCACACTGGAGACTCACATTTCTGCTCCTGACCTTTTCTTGACAGTATGTGGAAAGCCCAAGAACCCAGTGGATCAGGTGCAGAGGATCATGGGTGGATCAGTGGATGCCAAAGGCAGCTTTCCCTGGCAGGCTAAGATGGTCTCCCACCATAATCTCACCTCAGGGGCCACACTGATCAATGAACAATGGCTGCTGACTACAGCTAAAAATCTCTTCCTGGGCCATAAGGATGATGCAAAAGCAAACGACATTGCCCCTACTTTAAAACTCTATGTGGGGAAAAATCAGCTTGTGGAGGTTGAAAAGGTGGTCCTACACCCTGACTACTCCAAGGTAGATATCGGGCTCATCAAACTCAAACAGAAGGTGCCCATTGATGAGAGAGTAATGCCCATCTGTCTACCTTCAAAAGATTATGCAGAAGTGGGGCGTATAGGCTACGTGTCTGGCTGGGGACGAAATTCCAACTTCAATTTTACTGAGCTACTGAAGTATGTCATGCTGCCTGTGGCTGATCAAGACAAGTGTGTGCAGCACTACGAAGGCAGCACGGTGCCTGAAAAGAAGTCACCGAAGAGCCCTGTCGGGGTACAGCCCATTCTGAATGAGCACACCTTCTGTGCCGGCATGTCCAAGTTTCAGGAAGACACTTGTTACGGTGACGCTGGCAGTGCCTTTGCTGTTCACGACCAGGACGAAGACACCTGGTATGCGGCCGGGATCCTGAGCTTTGATAAGAGCTGTACTGTGGCCGAGTACGGGGTGTACGTGAAGGTGCCCTCCGTTCTGGCCTGGGTGCAGGAAACCATCGCTGGCAACTAATGCTGACAGGCTGGCAGCCTCTGCCTAAGAGCAAGACTTCACTCTGGGAGGAAAAACTGCATGGGAGTGGAGGGGGTAGAACACGGTGTGAAGCATGCTGAGTCGATCAATAAAGGGCTTTCTTGAGTCATTTCTGTGCTGTTTTTAGCCTCCGGCCGTGTTTATTGTCTCATGTGTGGTACAGCAACAGCTTAGTGGGAGAGCGGTGTATACTGGGAGTGTGGCAGAAAGCACCCCACGCTAACTGGAAATCCCTGAGGGGACATGAAACCGTCCCATGCTGGGGTCGTACTCGGTGACCGAGTTCTACCAAATGGCAGGCCTCAGAAAAGTCACCATTTCCCTTGCTTCACACAAGGAAACAGACTTGGAGAAGTGATTTGCTAGAGGCCACAGCACCGTGAGGCAGCGTGACTGGGTTGACTGCGAGCCCGGGCCTGTCCGAGCGTGACCCCCAGCTCTCTGCACGGCCTCCCCTTGCTCTCTGCACTGAGTGAGGGGGCATGCAGACGGAGGGGGAAGATGCCAGCTCAGCACGGGACAAAAACAGGGGTTCTGACGTGGGCAGCATTGTAGCATTTGTGCTCCAGCACACCGGCACTTAGAAGACAGATGAGATAGGGTAAAGGCAGCATTCTGGACTTGCTGGGCCAGACTGTAGCATCTGCCAAGTGTCTTCAGTTCCCTGCCATTAGTGTCCAGTTTCCTTCCCAAGGGGCTTGAGCCGGATCATCTCCAACATCCCTACCAACATTCTGGAACCTGGTGAAGAGTTACAGGTCCCTTCCTCAATAGGGTGTGCTTTCCCCGGGTGGAAGAAACCTGTCCCTTACCGGGAGCCAAATGCAAGCCATCTGAGTCTTCCCCTTCACAAAGACAGGGTATTGCTCTTAAGGGTCTCCCAGAACAGTTTCAGAACCCTTGTCAACAGGAAGCTCTTCTTCTAACTTCTTCCACTCTTTCTGGCTATTCAAGCCTTTAGAACACTGATGTTTCATCAAGGTACCTCTTTGTCAGATGCAAAGATGGCCTCTCCAGCTCACTGGTACAAAATGCCCTATGTCTGTGTTCTTGCACCGGGTCTGCCCTGCATGGTGAGGCTGTCCTTGTACCCACTCTCCAGAGCCATCCATGCTTTTCACAGGTCAGAACTAGCGGGCCAATGGAGATCTTACACCTGTGCTCTAACACCTGGGAAAGAGCGAATAGCCAGAAACTGACATATACTAGACACGTACATGGATGCCTCTCAGAATACAGTTAGGCCCTTTTCTTCTGGTACAGTCTTTAGCACTAAATTTTCTTTTTTTAAAAAGATATTATTTATTTATTAATGAGAGACACAGAGTCAGAGATAGAGGCAGAGGGAGAAGCAGGCTCCATGCAGGGAGCCTGATGTGGGTCTTGATCCTGGGTCTTCAGGATCACGACCTGAGCTGAGAGCAGGTGCTCAACCACTGAGCTACTCAGATGCCCCCCACACTAAATTTTCTTGAAGAAAAAAAAATCACGTTGTTTTTTTTTTTTTTTAAGATTTTATTTATTTATTCATGAGAGACACAGAGAGAGGCAGAGACACAGGCAGAGGGAGAAGCAGGCTCCATGCAAGAAACCAATGCAGGACTTGATCCCGTGACTCCAGGATCATGCCCTGGGCCAAAGGCAAGCGCTAAACCGCTGAGCCACCCAGGGATCCCCTCACTGTGCTTTTCTTGAAGAATTATCTGCTTGCATTAAGTGGCTTCTGGCCACTGTTCAGGAGGAAAGTACTAAGAGGAAGCCTTTGGCATTTCTTCCATTCACTCATCTTCTCTGGCTTCCTCCACAGCAGCACCTCCTGGCCTCCTGGTCTTGAGGGACATGGAACTGCACATAGCTCTCAGGGCGGTTCTGCGGTCTCCCCTCTTGGTGCCCTCCCCTAACATGCACATAGAAACCTCCTACTGTCCTCCCAGGTGCAGGCACTGTGTCCTCTATGAAGCCCTTTCCCGCTTAGGAACCATCTGTGTTTATGGAGCACCTAGCCCAGGGCAGGGCATTCAGTACGCACTCAGTCGGCACTTGTGGAATGGAAAGCAACCGAGAGAGGAACAAAAACACAAATCAGGACTTCAGAGAAACACTCCCCAGAGACCTCGGGGGGAGCGGAGATAGGAGAATTTTATGCACACCAGTCCTGAGTTTTTGCTGGGATCTGCGCACTTAGCCCATGTCTGATGCTGTGTGATTTAGGATCTGATAGAAAGTCCAACACACAGTGACATGACAGGCCATGAAAGTATTTTATTCTTTCACAGGGGTCTGGGGGGGAAAACAGGTCTGGAGTTCAGTCAGTAGCTCAATTACATCATCAGGGATCCAGGTTCTTACTGTTGTTCTCACACAGACTTTTCATCCCAGTGCTGGTCCTCCCGGTCCTAGGATGGCTGTTGTAGTCCCATGAATCAGGATAACCAGAGCAGCAAGAGGTGGTGGAGGAAGGGTTTGGTTCTGCCCTCTTCCTGGAGTGGCTCTCTCCTTTCATCGGTGAAGAACACAAAGGCCCCCAGCAGCCTTCCTTCTGGTCACCTTTTCCTGCAGACCAGGCTTGCAAAGGAAGCCACCTGGTCAAGGGGGAATGCACTTGCAGTGACAGTGCTGGCCTGCATGGAACTGGGCTTCTGTTGGCTCTGCGACCAGCAGCTGCCAAGCAGGTGGATGCTGCCTGGGGCCCACTGCCCTCCAGCTCTGAATCTATTCTCTTGTTCTAGAAGACCAGGATCCATAGGCTCTGTGGGGTTTTGAGAGAAGCAATGACTTGCCCGAGTGGTGGCAGGTTATGCCAGGGATGCTGGAAGAACAATTCTTCATAAAGTTATTAAAAGAGGCAAATACCATAGAGATAATATTTCTTTCTAACAACTCTGACATCTCTTTCCAGTATTGAGTCCTTGGAGTAAAATTCTCTGCCTCAGAGAGAGGCAGAACTCTGACTTCTGGGAAAAACCTGCTTCTACTTACGACAGGTAGTTAATTTTTTGTTTAGCTCAAATTGGGTGCTGGATGATAAAGGTTCCAGGTCTTATTTCTTGGGTAATTTAATAACATAAAAACTAGTAAAATGAGCAAACCAGGATAGTTATAAAAGTCTAAGCCAGAAAGCTTCCAAAATAAAACAAATTTGCCCACTCTCAGTAGAGAATCATTTTTCCAAAAGACCCCAGCTACCAGGGACTGGAGATGGGAGAGTATGAGATAAATCTGAGTGGGTGAGGGTAAGGGTGTGCGCGTACATCTAGGGTATAAAATAAGTATTTCTGTTCTTATGGCAACTGATTTTCTATTTTACTTATGTATCAAATAAACACAGTTAAACTGTACTAGCCAATGGTTAGAAGGATTCTGTTATTATCTTAGGGAATAAAGAGAAGAACGATATAAATCATGCTGGGAAAATTGACCACAGCTGTCTTGACTGCTCTGAGGTCTGCAAGGAGTAGACACTTAAGCATCCCTGCTCATCACGGCATCAGCAAGGTCTTCTACTTGGGGGTGGAGTTTTTTCTATCCAAGTTGGACCTCTTCTCTGCTGGGATGCTGAACACACTTCGGAAGGACTCCAGGAAAACAGCAGAGCTAGATTCAGGTACTGCTTCAAGATGTGCCTTTTTCTTCAATTTTGAGTAGCGAATGTGCTAAATGTCTTGATAGAGAAGGTCATATTTGGGAATATTCTTGGGATCAATAGGACTTTGGACAATAAGTTTTCCCCTCATTGCTCCTCGATAGATTACTTCAATCAAATCTATGAAGTCCTGCTTGGTTTTGAAACTTCCCACAAACTTAGTGTGATCTGGAGACCTAGAGAGCACAGAAGAAAACAATGCTGCTCAGAACTTTTGGTGATTACTCACTGCAGACCTCCGGGATAAACAAAATGAATCGCAGCTCTGTTACTTTCTTCTTGTTGGGGAGACTTAAGACATAAAGCCTGATGCTGATTTCTCTGTTTGCAATTACTGGGCCCATCTGATACAGGACTAACACTAGTGCTGTCGGCCACTGGGGTGGCACGTGAGCCCTATCATGTGAAGAGCCTCCACTTCACAATCTATTTTAATCACTTCTTAGCTCCTTATCCAGTAGAATTCCCTGGATGCTTGCGTGGGCATAGTCTGTGGCTGCTGCTGTTGGCTATACCGTGTAAAGCCCATTAACTGGTCGTCCTCTTGGTAGTTCCCCTCACTTAAATTTTTGAGTGGTGGGTATGAAATATTATTTTTAATTTTTTTTATTATTTCTAACTTTAAGTATGTTAATTGTAGAAATTTTTCAGAAAAAAAAAAATTACCAGTGAGGTCAGAGACTGCATTTTGGTACATGTCCTTCCAATCTGTGTCTGTCTCTATATGCAGATGCATTTCTTTTTTCAAAATCAGGGGAATTATATCATGCAAACCATTTTGTAATATGCTTTTCCAACTAACATATAACCTATTTCTTTCAAAGTCATTAAACTTGTATCTACAACATTATATGAAATTGATATCTAGTATTCCTCTGTGGACTTCTATGTTCTTTCTATGTATTTGCTAAATAATGGTGGGATGAATATTCATACAGCCAATTTTGCCCACTTTCATGATTATTTTCCTTCAGAGAAATTCCTGGAAATGCAATTACTGGGTTAAAAATTTTAATTTTTTAAAAAAAGATTTTATTCATTTATTCATGAGAGACACAGAGAGAGAGAGGCAGAGACATAGAGACCAGGCAGACGGAGAAGCAAGCTCCACGCAGGGAGCCTGACTCAGGACTCGATCCCGGGTCTCCAGGATCATGCCCTGGGCCAAAGATGGCGCTAAACTGCTGAGCCACTTGGGCTGCCCTAATTTTTTTTTTAAGAGAGTACAAGAGTGGGGGAGGGGCTGAGGGAAAGGGTCAACCAGATTTGGTGCTGAGCACGGAGCCTGACAGAGGGCTCAATCCCACAACCCCGAGACCATGACCTGAGCCAAAATCAAAGGTCGGATGCCTCAATCAAAAGAGCCACCCTCCCCCCCAAAAAAAGCCACCCAGGTGCCCCCAAAATTTTACTTATTTTTCAGGTGGTAAATAGTGTCATAAATCACCTTTTAAAAAGACTGCACCGGGATCCCTGGGTGGCGCAGCGGTTTGGCGCCTGCCTTTGGCCCAGGGCGCGATCCTGGAGACCCGGGATCGAATCCCACGTCAGGCTCCCGGTGCATGGAGCCTGCTTCTCCCTCTGCCTGTGTCTCTGCCTCTCTCTCTCTCTCTGTGACTATCATAAATAAATAAAATTAAAAAAAAAAAAATAAAAATAAAAATAAAAAGACTGCACCAAAATAATACCTATATCAACTATATCCTAGGAAAATAAATAGCTTTAAAATATTAAAACAGGTAATATTTAATTTTCAAAAAGATAATAACAAAACATGTACACAGATCTAGACAATTGGACCTCACCCACAGTAAGAAACAGTAAGGACTATGGACACACTGAAAATACATGTTAAGTATTAGGATGCTGACTGGATGCAGTGGAGAGTGTTATAGATTTTACGGTGCTTATTCTTGACAGAATTGTCTGAAGAATGACTTTAAAACTTTCTGAGTGGCAGAAGACAGGATAGTTGGCCAGAAAGAAGCATGTCTTCATTTCCTGGAACACTTCTTTTACAAATGCAGTCAACCAGTCCCAAAAGTTTAAGTACAGTGACATATCTGGTTTTAAATGAAATTCCTGGAAACTTTTTAAAAAGCTGTTCTGTATTTTCTACACTGAAGGATGGTTAGTGCTCCGCAAACTGCACAGTTCTTTCATCCTTTAGTAGGAAGTTAACACTGGCCATTCCTACTAGAAATACTCTTTTTTGCACCAAAGTTTCACCTAACAAATGAGTAGGCCAGTGGAGGAAACAGAACCAATATAAAGCTCATGAAGCCACCATCCCAGGCAGGGAGGTGAGTTACTGGAACTACTTGGGTAAAAGAAACTCCCACTGTTATAATAACTTCAAGTCAATCTAACTTACCCATAATCCACTTTCATATGCTGCCCATTGAAGAAAAACACAGTAGATGGAATATAACTGATGTCAAAATAGTGTGTGTAAACAGGAGTTTGGTCCACATCTACCAGATATATAGCAGCCATTTTACTCAGGTCAGGAGAAGTTTTAGAAAGCTGCAAATAGAGAGAGATATGTAGGTCACAATACAAGAGGCAGCTAAGGTTTCTTCTGTGAAACGTTTTGCTGGAATATTGTTTGAAAACAATTTCTGGGGCAAGAATCTCTCCTGACTTTCATGTTAGACACAGTATAACCTTACCATTCAGAGTCTGAGTCTCTGTTGGTAGATTTGTGAGAGGGCCCTGGGTAAACTGTGTAAATACATTTCTCCCTTTTCAAGAAAAATCTGGTTTGGGTTGTAAAAAGTTTTTATAAGTATTTTGTGGATTTATAAAATCCATGTTATTTTATTTTTAAGATTTTATTTATTTATTCATGAGAGACACACATAGAGAGAGAGGCAGAGACACAGGCAGAGGGAGAAGCAGGCTCCACGCAGGGATCCTGATGTGGGACTCGATCCCGGGTCTCCAGGATCACACCCTGGGCTGAAGGCGGCGCTAAACCGCTGAGCCACCCAGGCTGCCCATAAAATCCATGTTCACTTATACAAAAACAACTCAGAAGTATGTACCGTACACTAAAATTCCCTCAAATCTCTTTCTTTCCAATCCCCCATAAATAATAATAATAAAAATAGTGAAGACTTGCATGGCAGTTATTATGTGCTGAGCGTCCTAAGTGCTTTGCATGTGTTAACTCATTTAATCGTTACAACATTCCTATGTGGTTATTATAGTCCCCATTTCTTAGATGAAGAAACTGAGGTAATCTGTCTCCAGTCACAGAGCTAGTAAGCAGTACAGCTAGGACTTGAACTTGGTAACCTGGCTTCAGTCTATACTCTCGGCTCTGTGATATTCCCTCCCCTCTACAGCTGAGGGCATAAACCTCTGGCCCTTTCCCCCTCAGGTTAACACAATGCATACTCATTTTTAATCACAGTAATTAAGATTATTATCTTAAAAATTGAAAAAAATTAAATAGTAATAAAGATTCTTATACTGGATCCACATTGTGGGTGGTGGCAATAGAAATGGTGGGAAGAAGTCTTAGTTCTGGAGTAAGTCCCTAATAAACAGATGAGAATATACCCATTCTGTCTCAGGCCCCCTCTCTACTCATTAGAGTAGGAAAATATGTTAGAAGTCAGAGATTATCATCAGGCACACACTGGGGGCAATACACTAGGAAAGCTTATCTGCAGGCAGAGAAAACGAAGTTCATACCCCAGCTCTGCAGGTAAGTTGTTCTGTCCTGTGGGTAGGCACCTGACCTCCCTGGCATTCATCCATCTACCGTGGGAACAGTAATTATCCTACTATTGTGAGCAGCGAGCAAGATAAGGTTCACAGATGCTTATTAATAGGATTTCTGGTCCTCCACTGCCTTGTTGGTGAAACTGAACTTGGATAGCTGCTGGTGGGGAAGGACATCTCGGACAGACTTAGCACAGTCGCAGATTTGGGGGCTCAGCTCAGGGCAGGCACACGATTCACTCCTGGTGAAAGTGTGCCAACTAATGAAAAGCTGTATCCTTGGGCCCGGCCACTCCCTTCCATGCACTCTGTTTTTTTTTTTTTTTTTTTTTTCCCATGCACTCTGTTGATGGTGAAGTAAGAATATATGGATTTTTAATAAAAACCATTTATTGAAAAAATTCACTTACTATATCATCTAGCTGCAGACAGACAGGATCCTCATCTCTCCCAAACCTGAGGACCAACACCTTCTCTGCCGTACTTTTTATTGCTTGGTCTACTTCTTTTTTGCTATTTAGCTTGGGCAACAGGAAGCTCATCTTGAAATAATCCAAATATTAATCCTCGCTGTCAGTCCTGAAATAGTCGCAATATTTAAAGACAGATTAAGCGCATGAGTTCTAATTTTAAGAAAATTTAATTTTTGCAATGCGTAATATACGTACATTCTATCCCCAGAGGAACAAGTGGTTTCATACACAGTATCAAAAAAGGAAAAGGAAAACACTAAATGTGCAAACTGGTGGCAAGTCCACCTGCTTAAAAAGAAACAAGATAGGTAGACGGTGAAAAATCGCCCTTGCCTGTCTGCCCTCAACTAGCCCCATTTGCACTGTATCTTCCAGTTTTGTTATGCATCTACAGGAAAGTACAAATATGGATTTCTATGATTTTTCCCTCTTTTACTCCTATTCTGCCAGTGTTCCAGCAGGAAAAAGGTGACATTCTCAAATTTGGTAATTTGAAGAGACCTTCATTAGGCAGGGTGCAGTGGTGTACTCCGCTAGCAAGAGCAGGGTACTGTTCCCACCCCTAAGCCTGAAGGAGCCATGGGAGAGAGTAGTGTGCAGGAGTGTGTGGTGGGGGCTGCTGGGTGCAGAAGGCTATTGTACGGAAGGTCAGCCTGCAGTGAAGGGGTGCAGCCCCTCCTCTCTCCCGCTCATCTCCTGCAAATGCCTCCACTGGCTGACTCAAACTGGAACCAGAGGGCAGGGGACATGCAGAAGGCGCCCAGTCTCCTGGTTCCAGAGTAGTCTAGAGGAGGAGGAAGAGGGGATCTGGAGAGGCAAATGATGGATGTCCAGCACACATACTTTACCCAGTCTTCTGCACTTTGTAGTTTTTTTACCTAACATGTAAAGATCTTCCCATATCCCTACTTACACTGCCACAGCAACACACTATTTCATGCATGTGTCAAAGTTTTATTTAAAAACAAATCTTTTAAAAAACATTTCATTTATTTATTTGAGAGTAAGAGAGCATGAGCAGGGGAAGGGGCAGAGGGAGAGGGAAGAGATTTCCCCGATGAGCAGGGAACACAACACGGGGTTTGATCCCAGGACCCTGGGGTCATGACCTGAGCTGAAGGCAGATGCTTAACTGACTGAGCCCCCAGGCTCCCCATTATGCATGTACCATACTTTTTAAACAGTCTTTTAGTGATGGAGTATTATCATGAGTCCTGGCTTAAAGATTGTTGGTGTATACCTTACGAGATGCACCTCACCACACGGCAAACAGATCAATTAAGGGTGTGACAGCCACACACACAAAATAAGTCATAAGATACTGAGATAGGAGAGAACTAATCCAATGCCCTCATTTTATAACTTTCTTTTTAAACTTTAATTGAATATTTATTCTTTGATTTTTAATCCTTTTTAAAGTTTATATTCAATTTGCTAACATATAGTATAACACCCAGTGCTCATCACACCATGTGCCCTCCTTAATGCCCATCATCCAGTTACCCCATCCCCCCATCCACCTCTCCAACCCCTTCATTTTAGACTTGTTTGCTTATATTACAGTTTTGGTTCTAGCTACAACAAGGACTAGAATCCAAGTCACCAGATTTCTAGTGCAGTGTTCCTTCTGCTATAATAGTTTCCTATTTTTATGGCTGAGAAACTCTTTGATCAAGGACCTTTATTTTTGAGTCCATCCACAAGAAACTCCATTGAGATCCTTGATATTTTACATTTGGTCCCAAAGTTGCCTAATGCTATGAAAAGGGAGGATTTCTTTATTTGTGTGTGTGTGTGATAAGTCACATTTCAAGATATTAATGAATAACAATTCATATAGGGAATGAAACTGTTCCCATAGTGTCATACTTTAACTACGCAAGCTGACCACCAGAAGGGACTTTATCAGATGTCTGTGGCAGAACAAATTACTGATGAAAGGGAAAGTCAAGGAAAGGATGGATCTATCCTACAAGAATTCAAACAGCACCTTCAGTACATTACTTATAGGAGGAGGTGTGGGGGGGGGCAAAGCTGTCTACCAGGGTGAGAGGACTGGATAAATGTTGGAATGAAGACAGGAAAACTGATGCCACCCCTAAGAAAATGCTCATAGCGAAGGATACCAACAGAGACTTCACAAAAGACATACAAACGGACAAAAGTATTTGGAAAGTTACACTTTACTGGTAACCAAAGAACAGCAGCTTGGAAGATTACTTGACAAAGCCATTAAGCTGGTAAAGATGAAAACAGTAATGCAAAGTGCGAATGGACACGCATTTCATAGTCCCCGCTGGAATGCAGAGAAGCAAAACTTTTCTAGGAAGGAAACACCCTGAGCAACGATACTTCTTCTGAGAACTAATTCGACACGTCCACAAAAGATTTACGTAGAAAACATCACTGTTCTTGATGGTAAAAAACAAAACAAAACAAAACAAACAAACAAACAAAAAAAAACTGAAAATAACCTGCATGGCCCAAAGTAGGGGGATTGGAAAAATAAATAAACAAACAAACTGGAAAAATAAAGGCTAATACAGTCCTGCAAGCTACCGTCATTACACAGCCACAGAATACCGTGCTACGAATGAACTTCTCAGATCCCGAAACGTTCTCACCGTGAAGAAGTCATAAAACAGACTACAGAGCGTGACCCCGTTGTGGTGCAACACAATACTGCACACGCATTCTACGTGTGCGTGGAAAACCAACTGGAGGTCCATATCCCCCAACACCATCAGCGGTCATCTCTGCGACCGAACAGACAGCAGGTGATTCTTAATTACATCGGAGTGAGCATCTTTCTTCTTCCAAAATCTTCGAGAAACACAGACATACATACATCAGCAACGCCTCTGGGCGGGCTGCTCCTGGCCGCCAACTGCTAGGGCGGACGATACTCACCTCATTTGTCCAGGTCACCTCTCGCTCTTCCGCTTCAGCGGCGTCCGCCACCTTGGCCTCCTGTCCAAAAAAGTCAGGACGTCGGCGGCTCCTCCCACGTCAACGCAGCCGCCTTAACGCACCGCAACCCAGGCGCTCCGGCCCAGGGGCTCCCAGAGCCCCGCTTAAGAAGGCGGGAGCGGAAGAAGGAAACGCACAGGCGCAGTAGATGAACTCGCGGTCCTCAACAGACCATCAACAGGGGGTTATCCGAGTCATTGCCCACTTTACCGGGCTTTGACCGGAAGCTGTGGAGTCACTTCCGCCCTTATTAAACATGACCGACCTTCTGCCCTCACCCTCCGTCTTGTCTCGCCTTTTAGGCTGTGATTGGTCGTGACGAGACTCGGAAGTGTCTTCGAATCAGAGTCCCAGAGGAGGACACTCTAGCCTTGAGCGCTTGGTCGCTTTCTGTCCCACACTTGGAGCGGGGAACCGGCGTTTTCCGGTCTTTCCTCGATGGTATCTTCGGATGGATAGAGGGGACCGCGCAAGGTATTATGGGACAGTGATGGCCGCGTTCGCGGTTTGGGTTTGGGTCTGTGAGGCTGTCTGAGTGAGGGGTGGTGGTGCCGGCGCCCCAGAATCTGGGACGGAAGGTTCTGAGAGGCGGGCTTGGTGAGGTGAGTGCCCCTTCTTCCTTCCTGGCCTGCCCTTCGCCAATCATGGCAGCTCCAAGCGGCGGATATGGGTCGTTCCTTCAGGTTCCAGCCCGGGTTTGCGAAGTCCCATCCCTGTCACCCAGCTTGCCTTTCTCACCGTAGGGATGCTGCGCCGGTGCGGCTGGCCCCATCCTTCCTCCTCGATCCGGTCGGATCCCGCTTCCTGGCCGGAGGTGCAGGGATGCTGCCCGGGGGCTCCCCCGCACCCTGCCTCAGCCCCCTGCATTAGCCCCCTCCCCGGCCGACGCCGCCACACGCCGGGCGGCTGTGTCTTCTCGCCTCTGTCACAGTGTGTCTTCACTAGGCGATCTCCTCTACCACAGTGTCGACTCCAAGAGGCGAGGAGTTTGGTCTGTTTTGTTCTCTGTTCTGTTCTTTTCCTCTTGCCCAGAACAGCGACTGGCTCACAGAAGGCAGTCAGGGAAAAATTGTTGAATGAGTAAATCTAGTTGTTCTGAATTGGGTTTTTTGTTGTTGTTGTTGTATTCTCTGTGGCTTCTTTGTCATTAATCATTCCCCAGAACCCAGCCCCTTAACTCCTGCTTGTTCTCAGCAGCTAATTAGGTCTCCTCAGATGCCTTGATCCTGGGCTGTTGATACGTTCCTTTGCTGTCTCTAGAAACGTGGGGCTTCCTGTTCTCCACGAATCAGTTTAAATTCATTCACCCATTTATTCATCAAATGTTTAATTTTGCCAGGCACTGGGTACAGCAACAGCAAGACAGACAAGGTTCTCTTTTTCACAGTATAGGACTTATTTTCGAGTTCAGACTACTGGTGAGCAGAACATACATGTGTTTACCTTCCTATTTAGATTTCCTCACCTGCACACAGACGTCATCAATATGCAGCTCTCTCCCTCCTCTTCTACCTGATGGCATTTTCCAAGATGCAGCCCTCGTGTCTTTGTTCGTATTATGCGTCCAGTCTGTTTGGCGATATTTCCCTGTTAGAGCGGCGCCTGTTAATTAGAGCTGGGCAAAAACATTCTGGATTCTGGTGGTACCCTACACCTTAACAGTTCCTTTGCCTCACTGACTTGCTGAAAGGAGAATTATCCAGGCACGTGTGTTTATAAGTTGTTGGTGTGTAATGGGAGGTAAAGAGGAGTTTGTTACAAGTTGTGTGGGAAAATCTTACAATCGCCTTAATACTTTTCAGGAACACCATTTCATTACCTAGTGTTTCTCATCAATATTTTTGGTGAACGTGGATTGTCTTTAAACAGATTTCAACTGCTGTGAGGTAATTCTTTTCTCCAAAACACAACTGGTCCCCGAAAAGTCTTTCATGTGTGGATCACATGGTTGGTAGCCTTATACCCCAATGTGACTACTCTGCTCTATCTGTAGTTTAAAGGGAGAGACAGGCAAAAGAACTCCGTAGAAAAATATTGATCCCCCTGGGTGGCGCAGCGGTTTAGCGCCTGCCTTTGGCCCAGGGCGCGATCCTGGAGACCCGGGATCGAATCCCACGTTGGGCTCCCGGTACATGGAGCCTGCTTCTCCCTCTGCCTATGTCTCTGCCTCTCTCTCTCTCTGTGACTATCATAAATAAATAAAAATTAAAAAAAAAAAGAAAAATGTTGAGCCCCAACAGTTTATAGGAGCACAGCAAATAAAATAATGTAACACTTACCTTTATGTAACACTTTATGGTTACAGAGAGCTTTCACACACTTTTGTATTTGATTCTTAGGATACTTCCATGGAATAGATAAAGGAAAAAGTATTTCTATTTTTTCAAATATAGAAATTATGCCTAACCAAATACCAACTTATCTGCTTACAATCACAGAAGTAGAAATTGTCAAAAGCTTGCTCTCTAATTGAGGATTCTGACTTAAAATCTAGTGGTGTTTCCCCCTAGAGTCCTTTTCTATATGCCGTCATGTTCTGATAAGTGCCCTTTAGTGAGGTCTGTTTTTGCCTGGATGATACCCTCTTGGATCCTGATATTTGGTGGATGAGAGAGAGAAAGAGAGAGAGAGTCTTTGTGTGTGTGTGTGTATTTCTGATGTGTGTAGGAGTGGGGATCAGGATCTTTTGAGATTGTCATTGACTTAATGGAAAGGTCTTGGCAAGAGGTAGCTAAACAAAGCCTGGTCTTGATGGAGAGGTCACCCCCCCGAATATACTTATAACTGTAGTTATCTTGGGATACAGTGGAGTCAAACCTTTTCTCCTTTTACATCCAGTACAAAATAGGTTGACTTCCTTCCACAGACATCTCAGAGCCTGTCATGGAGGACACCAGCGAGGATGCCTCGATCCATCGATTAGAAGGCACTGATCTGGACTCTCAGGTTGGCGGTCTTATTTGCAAGACCAAAAGTGCAGCCAGTGAGCAGCATGTCTTCAAGGCTCCTGCCCCCCGCCCTTCATTGCTGGGACTGGACTTGTTAGCTTCCCTGAAACGAAGGGAGCGAGAGGAGAAGGATGAAGGGGAGGATAAGAAGAAGTCCAGAATTTCTTCCTACAAAGACTGGGAAGAGAGCAAGGATGACCAGAGAGATGCTGAGGAGGAGGGTAGTGACCAAGCTGGCCGACATAGCCGAAAAGACAGGTAAAGGCTTTTAGATGGATTGACCCAAAGGGAATGAGAGTGGAGGCCAGAAAATAACATCTCATATTTCTTTCTTTTTTCTTGTTGGACATGTAGATCTTTATGATATTATTATGATTCTATCATATTGAAGGTAGATAGGAATTGGTGTTTTCTTCAGGTTTGTCGGGGAACATTCAAAGGTGACTAAATAATAGAGGATGGGGGTTAGAAATGCTTTGGGTTGTTGCCATAAGTAAGCCTGCAGGGAGATAAAGTGGAAAAGGACAGGTCAGCCCACCGGAGGCCTGGGGGCAAGGTATTTCTCCTAAGGAAGGGTCTTTTACCAGCTGCCCTCCCTGTTTCAGACATTATCGATCTGCTCGGGTAGAGACTCCATCCCATCCTGGTGGTGTGAGTGAAGAGTTTTGGGAACGCAGTCGGCAGAGAGAGCGGGAGCGGCGGGAACATGGTGTCTATGCCTCGTCCAAAGAAGAAAAGGATCGGAAGAAAGAGAGATCACGGGATCGAGACTCTGACCGCAAGAGAGAGAGAGGTAACTGAGCAGAATAGTTTCTATAGCCCGCTAAGCATTTGAATTAACATGTCAGCCTCTTTTCCTGTTGCAGGAGTTTTTCCAATGCCCAATAATTAGGGAGCCCTATTGGTTTTGATTGTGTCAGGATTGGGAAAGCAGGCAGTTTAAGAGCTATTACTTGCAAAATAGCTGCTTTGCTTGAGTGCGTGATCCTCATTTTATTATGAAAATTGGGGGTAAAGAGGATATTGGGTAACATGTATAAAAAAACCAACATTTACAGCAGTGTTGGTGATAGAGAAAGGACAGTGCTGTGGAGCAAAGCTAGACATAAAATCCAGTGCTGGCTTTGCTCAGTATTGTTTTAAGTTTTATAGTTTATAGGCTTGTAACTACTAAAAAGCTATTCACTGTAGACTTATAACTATTGTTTTTTGAATTCTTGCAGGAAAATAACTGTTACTGTGAGTTTGAAACTTTCTAGCCAGTAACTATTTTTTCCCATTGAAAGAATGGGGATATGTGAGTTTCAGGAGCCCATGGATCGCATTAGAGCAGTGCAGGTTGCACCTGTGAGTGAGTGGGAAGGCCTGTCCTTTCTCTAGGGTGAAGATGGGTGGAAGTTAGGTGGGGACACATATATCCTAAGCTCTGTGTGTGGCTCTTGACAGATGAGAGGGACAGAAGCAGACACAGCAGCAGATCAGAGCGGGATGGAGGGTCAGAGCGCAGCAGAAGAAATGAGCCGGAGAGCCCGAGACACCGACCTAAAGGTAGACTGAGCCATTGCTTGTGATTTGTGAGGGGTTGAGTATGTAAAAGGCAGGGTGAGCGACTCCCGTCCGTAGTTGATTTGCTGTGAATAGAGTCAGAATTGTTGATTCCACTATGAATTTCTGGAATACTTGGTTCTCAATCAGGTAGGAAGGCCCTGGACCCTTTGAGATGGATATGTTCCTCTAAGCTGTTGGGCAGGTTGTTTGGCCAGTTTTCCAAATGGCAGGAAAGAATAAGGAGCTGGGGAAGAGGATTTGTTAAAATTAATTACTTATATTCAAGAGGACTATGAGAGAAATTGCATATTTCTTAAAATGGTATAAACACACATTAAAACAAAAAAGAAAAATGTTATCAACACATGGAAACTGGACCATTAAAATCCAGGTATCTTTAAAAATTGTCCAACCATCTCACTTGTTACAAATAGATACAAAATTTATAAGTGGTGAAAGAAAGAAATTTGGGGAATTGACTTTTGGCTGATAGCTCCACAGCCCTGTCCTGGTTAAGTTAGATGTTTCCTTGTGGATGTGTTCTCTGGCCCCAGATGCAGCTACCCCTTCAAGGTCTACGTGGGAGGAAGAGGACAGTGGCTATGGCTTCTCAAGACGCTCGCAGTGGGAATCGCCCTCACCAACTCCTTCCTATCGGGATTCTGACCGGAGCCATCGACAGTCCAGTCGAGATCGGGATAGGTGATGTTCTGGGCAGAGCAGCTCAGTTTCTCTGGGTGATGACAAAGGGTGGATGTGTAGAGGGCAAAGGGATCTGGGCTGGGAGAGCAGATGGCAGCTGGGAAACATGTCTACACTTTAGTGACTGCTTAAGTGATGCTGGTTATACTGTTTCCCAGGTCTGTGAGGAGCAGGTACTCAGATGATACACCTCTGCCAACCCCATCCTACAAATACAATGAGTGGGCCGATGACAGAAAACACCTGGGGTCCACGCCCCGTCTGTCTAGGGGCCGAGGTAAGGCAGGGTGGGAGGAGGAAGCAGGAAAGCAGGATGGCTTATCCTGGTGAGGCTGAGCAAAGCTGCACTTCTGGAGCTGTGCAACTTTGCAGGGCTGTTGATGGCCATAGGGGTAAGCTGGGGTCATTTGGACTGACCTGCTATGTGTTCACCTTCAGGAAGACGTGAGGATGGCGAAGAAGGAATTTCATTTGACACAGAAGAGGAACGGCAACAATGGGAGGATGACCAAAGGGTAAAAACTTTACATCTTTGAGGGATTGAATGAGGGGTGGTGGCGTGGCACTCCATAGGTGAGTGGGTCATGAGTGACACTCCAGTGGAATTGGATTCTGACAACAGAGGTTAACACTGGACAGTGTTGGGAGCTGAGCCCTATTCAGTCCTGAAGCTCTGGAATCTCTTTACAGAGGCACAGGCTCCATGGTGAAACTTCTCACCGGATGCAGGGCCCACCTAACTTTTTTAGTTAAGTGCTGGTGCCACCACGTGGTACATGTAAGAAGTGCTGTCAGGAGGGGCTGCCATATAGTCAGTGTCTATAGTTCTCCTTTAGATGGCTCATCTGGGAGCAGGGTGGCCTTTTGCCAGCCTGTCTCACATGGATGGCCTCACCACACCAGTGACTTCTTACCAAACATCTCCTCTCTGGCCTTGTGTTTCACATAAACTCCATGTGTCCCTTGCTCTTGTTGCTTTGTCCCATGTGCTGCAGCAAGCCGACCGGGACTGGTACATGATGGATGAGGGATACGATGAGTTCCACAATCCCCTGGCCTACTCCTCCGAGGATTACGTGAGAAGGCGGGAGCAGCACCTGCATAAACAGAAGCAAAAACGCATTTCGGCTCAGCGGAGGCAGATCAACGAGGTGGGCTGCCCACGGTAGTCGGAGCTGACTCAGTTGGAGTCGGGAGCACGTGGGAGAGACGCAGGCCTCATGCACCTGGTGGCGGCACAGCTCGCCTCCCCGTCGCTGAAGTACTAGGTGTCGCTGTCCCTCTAGAGGCAGAGGAGGGGTGGGCATGGAACCTTTCAGTAGCTTAAGATAAAACTCCCGACTCATAACTTCTTTCATGTGCAGTCCTTCCTCGAGGGGTGCTGTGGATGGGAACTGGTAGGGTGGGACCTGTCTCTGTGTTCTTTGTGCTTCTGAGTGGGGCTGGAGACACCACTTGTCCATGTGGAGGTTCTAACTCATGTAAAGGGCTGCTTCTTGGAAAAAATAATGCTGGTAACTGGGAAAGCGACTCTTCTTTCTAAGGAGCCACAGGGCACAGAAGCCTGGGACATCTCCGCAGAGCCCCATGGCCCTTCTGTCAGGCCTTGATGTGTGGACTTGCCTGGTGACCTTCCAGGATGCCTTTAGGTGGCAGTCTGAATGTGGCCTCCTGTTGTGTCCTCACAGGATAACGAGCGCTGGGAGACCAACCGCATGCTCACCAGCGGCGTGGTCCATCGGCTCGAGGTGGACGAGGACTTTGAGGAGGACAGCGCAGCCAAGGTGCATCTGATGGTGCATAACCTGGTTCCTCCCTTTCTGGATGGGCGCATCGTCTTCACCAAGCAGGTGAGGCTCCTGTGGCCTGAGAGAGAAAGCTCAGGCGG
Organism: Canis lupus dingo; assembly: GCF_003254725.2. Classification (NCBI taxonomy): domain Eukaryota; kingdom Metazoa; phylum Chordata; class Mammalia; order Carnivora; family Canidae; genus Canis; species Canis lupus. The sequence continues at coordinate 77,971,296 of NC_064247.1, forward strand.
AACTGAGGTGAGAAAAGAAGAACGAGAAGAGAAAAAAGGCTGCCGGGCTGATAGGATAGCAGTCGGTTCCGTTTACTGGGGCTGCTGTGAAGTGGACCTTCCTGTGGCGTTTAATGATTAGAAGGGGGATCCCTGGTGGCGCAGTGGTTTGGCGCCTGCGTTTGGCCCAGGGCGCGATCCTGGAGACCCGGGATCGAATCCCACGTTGGGCTCCCGGTGCATGGAGCCTGCTTCTCCCTCTGCCTGTGTCTCTGCCTCTCTCTCTCTCTCTCTCTGTGACTATCATAAATAAATAAAAATTTAAAAAAAAAAAACCATAATGATTAGAAGGGATTTTCTCTTTTTCCTCAACCTCCTGCAGCCAGAGCCTGTGATTCCAGTCAAGGATGCCACTTCTGACCTGGCCATTATTGCTCGAAAAGGCAGCCAAACCGTGCGGAAGCATAGGGAGCAGAAGGAACGAAAAAAGGTTGGTTTCTTGTCATTTGGGGCTGAGGAGTCTCTCTCTCTCTTCCCCCCCCTCTTTATTTATTTTTTTTTTGTCTTTGTTTTTAGGAATTATATTAGATCTCACAGGTAGGGTTCCTGTTGGAAGTGAGAGGACACTTACAGAGCAAGAAAAAGCTGTTGGAGGAGGGCGCGGTGTACCTCCGCCAGGGCCTTAGTGGAGACAACCGCAAGGCCTAATGCTTGGGGAGCTTGAGATGGAGGATGGGGAGCAGGCTCAGTGCCACTGCTGCCTTGTGGGAATTTGCCACCTGCTCGATGAAGCACCTTGTCAAGCGGGATTGATTTTCCATTGACCATAGTCGTGTTACACGATGGAGCCGCCTTAACTTTTCGTTATTTTTTTTCAGGCTCAACACAAACACTGGGAGCTGGCTGGAACCAAACTGGGAGATATAATGGGTGTCAAGAAAGAGGAAGAGCCAGATAAAGCCCTGACAGAAGATGGTAAAGTGGACTATAGGTAGGATCTTGGTCAGCAGTGGGCTGGCTCCAAAGACTGGGGGCCTCCAGGACACTTGCTGGGGAACTGATAGGACTTTTGGCTCGTGACTAGGAAAATCATGTCGCTTTGGGTTTTCTGGTCCCTTCTGGTCCCTTCCTCCTGGTCTTTCTCTCCTCCCACCATCAGCTTTTCTTGGATACTATTCCTCCCACCAGCACTGCCACTGCCACAGGACTGACCCCTGCCTGCTGGCATTAAACGCCTCACAGATGCTTCCCCCTGAAGTCTCCCGACAGTCCCAGTGGGACAGGTGCTCTCTTTCCTGTTTTCCGTGTGTGGAGGATGAGGCCAGGGAGGTGACGTAACTTGTTTGCAGTCACCCAGGTAATAAATGGAGTGATGATGATGAGACCCAGGCATCGTAGCTTTGGGATCCAGTATCTTAGCCACGCTGCTGGAGTGCGTTTCAGAGGTTCAGCATTGGGAGGTGGCCTTTGCCCCCTTAGCTTTTAGTTTAAAGGAATGGCTTCTTTTAACAGTGGTTTGAAAACAGATCTTCCCTGTTCATTGAGGTATGTAAGCAGATGGTAGAGAGCTGCTTATTGGGGTTCCCACATTGGGTAGCTGACTGGACTCAAATGTCCCTTGTGAGTCTCATCTTTGAACATTCCAAAGTCTCAGTGAACCGGCAACTGAGTGAATAATCCTCTGTACCCTGTGAGTAGTGACCCCCAAGAGAAGTTGGTACCACTGATTAGCCCTTGTTAGCTTATAGTTAACTTACCCCATTAGGCATTGATCATTAGCTAACCAGGAGTGATGGTAAAATTAGAAGTAGGACACCTGGCAGAGGGTGGGGTAGGTCTGACAGGGGGCGGGTCTCTTGGGGGAGAGGTGGGTGGCAGTGGTGTGGACCTTGGCTGCAGTGAACCGCTCTCTCTTTGCTCTGTGGGCTTGGGGAAATTACATGGTACTTTTGAGTGTAGGTGTGTGTTCATGTCCTTGCAGTAGAGGCTGTTGGTCAGTACTCAGTGGGAAGGTTTGTTCTCACAATCCTTTGAAAATGAAGCTATACAGACTCTGCCCTCCTACCAGGAGGAAAGAGTAGAGGTCTGAGCCTGGTCAGGACTCTGCAGCCTCAACGGCTCCTTTTAGCCCTTCACACTTTGTGCTGAAATTGCTCAGTGGTGTTCTGTACAAGATAATGACCTGGTGATTTCAGCTCCTCTCTGGTCGAGCTCTTTAGGGCCGAGAATTGGCCCATTTCCTAATCTGAACTTCTCTGAGTCATACTTGGCTGTGGATGATGGATTCTTCGACAGGATTTCTGGTCCCTTAGGCCAGAGGAGATGAGCATCTCAGATTACCTGGCTGCTCCGATGTCTCAAAGATTTCTTGCATCTTATTGAGGTAGTTCTCATTCATTTTTTTTTTTTTTAAGATTTTATTTATTTATTCATGAGAGACACAGAGAGAGAGGCAGAGACACAGGCAGAGGGAGAAGCAGGCCTCATGCAGGGAGCCCGATGTGGGACTTGATCCCGGGTCTCCAGGATCATGCCCTGGGCTGAAGGCGGTGCTAAACCTCTGAGCTGCTGAGCCACCCGGGGTGCCCTGTAGTTCTTATTCTTGGGTGTGGGAAGAGCAGTGTGGGAAATTGTGCATGGTGCTTACTTAGGCTGCTGTGTGTTCTCAGGACAGAGCAGAAGTTTGCAGATCACATGAAGAAAAAGAGTGAAGCCAGCAGTGAATTTGCCAAAAAGAAGTCAATTCTGGAGCAGAGACAGTACCTGCCCATCTTTGCTGTGCAGCAAGAACTACTCACTATTATCAGGTAATTCCTTCCCAGGGCCTGGGAATTCCACTATTGAATCGGTGTCCCCTTTGTCCCTTGTGTTTACTCAGTAGCTCTTTTTCTTTGGGACATTGCATCTGATCGAGAAAGCAAAGAATTTTTTCTTAACTAATATGGGTTGCATGTGATGGAGAAAGGAAAAAAAAAATTTCTTATCTGATACGGGTACCCTGGGCTACTTTGCATGAAGCAGACAAAGCAGCCTTGCTTTATTCTAGTTCACTTGTTTAACCCCCACCATCTTCTAGACTTTGTAGGAGATGTCTCAGTTCTGGGCTGTTTTCCCAGGGAAATCCACCTTTCTAAGCAGGTGTGCTCCTCAGAGAGCCGGATGTGGGCGTATGAAGTGGCCCCATCTTCCCAGAGGCTCCCAGGTGACTCACTCAGCCCAATTTGCGCTTCACCTTCTCTCCTTTGTAGAGATAACAGCATTGTGATCGTAGTTGGAGAGACAGGAAGTGGGAAGACCACTCAGCTGACGCAGTACTTGCATGAAGATGGTTACACAGACTATGGGATGATCGGGTGCACCCAGCCTCGGCGTGTGGCTGCCATGTCTGTGGCCAAGAGAGTCAGTGAAGAGATGGGCGGAAACCTTGGTGAGGAGGTGAGTGGCCATGAGGGCTGAGCCCATGGCTTCCATCCATCTGAGGTGGTCTGCTAAGGCCCGGAATGGGGCGTGGTAGCAGTGAGCTGGGTTCGGGGCTGCTGAGCCATTTCTCTCTGACCTTCAGGTCGGTTATGCGATCCGCTTCGAAGACTGCACTTCAGAAAACACCTTGATCAAATACATGACTGATGGGATCTTGCTCCGGGAGTCCCTCCGGGAAGCAGACTTGGATCACTACAGTGCCGTCATCATGGATGAGGCCCACGAGCGCTCCCTCAACACTGATGTGCTCTTTGGGCTGCTCCGGGAGGTGAGGGCCGGGGTACGGTCCATCTGTGCCTGCGGGGCTTTGACTGGTGCTCTGTTGCTGTTTAGTGACTGAGGTGGTCTAGGTGGGCTGGGTTCCAGGCTGGGGAAGCCGAGGGGGTCTCCAACAGGCTGGAGTGTGCCTGGAGGCTTCCAGCTTGCCAGGTCCAGGCCTGGTGGTGTAGTTTGCTTTCTTCTTGCTCGTGGTCTCTTGGCTATGGCTCCCTGGCTTCAGGCTTCGGGATTCTTTTTTTTTTTTTTTGGAAAGTCGACATATGTATTTGTTTATTCACAGTGTATTCACAGTAGGGGCATGATTTGGAGCTAGTAATTAAGCTTCAGTCTGGGTTCTTCTATATATATATATAATTTTTTTTAATGTTCAATTGGTTTTTGTTTTTGTTTTTTTGTCTTTAAATTTTTTTATTTTGTTGAAGTTCAATTTGCCAACATACAGTATAACACCCAGTGCTCATCCCAACTTGGTAGGTGAGGCTTCAGGATTCTTAAGGATCTAATGTGCCAGTCTGTCAGCTTCGGCCTCTGCTTCAGTGGGGAGTACTGATGAGATTGGGGGGTGGCCGCCAAGGGTTCCAAATCTATGGAGAAACCTTGGACTGACCTCTTCCCTTAGGTGGTGGCTCGGCGCTCAGACCTGAAGCTCATTGTCACGTCAGCCACTATGGATGCAGAGAAATTTGCTGCCTTTTTTGGGAATGTTCCCATCTTCCACATCCCTGGTCGTACCTTCCCTGTGGACATTCTCTTCAGCAAGGTACTGAGGCCTCCTTCTTTGAATCAGTCCTGATCTCTGATGAGAAGCCAGCTGGAAGGAAAGCTGGGAAAAGTTTTGTGGGTACCATGGGGCAGATGGGGCAACCTGCAGCTCTAGGGCTCAGATAAAAGAGCTGTACTCTGGGGGGAGGTTTTATTGGAACAGAGGTACAGGGCCCAGGGAGGGCAGGCAGGCCCATCTATAGCTCTGAACTATAGGGCTGACCTCCTTTAGCCCCACACCGGTGACTGGCCACCGGTCCCAAAGGGGTGCTGGCCCACATTTCCCTTGACACTTGCCTCTGACCGTGTCCCTGGCTGGTGTTGCAGACTCCGCAGGAGGATTACGTGGAGGCCGCAGTGAAGCAGTCCTTACAGGTGCACCTTTCAGGGGCCCCCGGGGACATCCTTATCTTCATGCCTGGCCAAGAGGACATTGAGGTGCGTGCCTCAGTCACGACTGTGATGAATGGGTAGTATCCTGCATATGAGGGGCTCTGGTGTCTCATGGCTTCTCTCTGTGCCCTCAGGTGACCTCAGACCAGATTGTAGAACACCTGGAGGAACTGGAGAATGCACCTGCCTTGGCTGTGCTGCCCATCTACTCCCAGCTGCCATCTGACCTCCAGGCTAAAATCTTCCAGAAGGTATGACAACGAGAGTGTCTGTTTTGGGTCCCCACCTTTGGGTCTCTCTGGATTCTCCCAAGGGAGGATGAGAGAGACAAGGTGTTACTTTTCTGGCAAGGGGTGGGTGTGGTCTTTCCCCTGTGGAGTCTTTCCTATCTGAGAGCCTACAGCCTGCCCTCCTTGTACATCCTGCCTGGCTCTAGGCTCCAGATGGCGTTCGGAAGTGTATCGTTGCCACCAACATTGCTGAGACATCTCTGACTGTCGACGGCATCATGTTTGTTATTGACTCTGGATATTGCAAATTAAAGGTAAAAGAAGACACAGGCACTAGGGCTGTGGGCCTTCACCCAAAGCCAACTCAGTAGGTGGGAAGGCGGGCCCCGGGTCCTCAGCCTTTAAATGAGGGATGGACTCAGAAGTGGAGGTGGTATTTAAGAGGCTAACATTTGAGTGCTGATTTTGCCATGCACTTGATTAGTTTAATCCTCATGATAATGCTATGAAGTAGATGGTTTAATAACTCAATAGAGATCACAGAGCTCATATTTGTGGGGGAGATTTCTTAAGATTCCTGGCTTCAAAAGGGTGGCTGCCTGCATTCCTAAAACACTATGCTCTGATGTGTAGCAACCACGGCTTGTCTGTTTTTGTCTCAAGGCTGCCTCCCCCTTTAGCCCTTTCTCTCCATGACCAGCTCTGTACTGTCCTCTCCCAGGTCTTCAACCCCAGGATTGGCATGGATGCCCTACAGATCTACCCCATCAGCCAGGCCAATGCCAACCAGAGGTCGGGGCGAGCCGGCAGGACGGGCCCAGGTCAGTGTTTCAGGTAGGAGCCCTGTGCTAGCCTGCTTTCTGGGGCAGTACTGGGATTGCGGAGTGTGGAGCTGGGACGGCGGGGACTGGATGATGGTCCAGCAGAGGGAAGTTGGCCCTAGGGTCCCTGAGGCCGGGCACTGATGGCGGGTGGGACTGCTGCTCCTTGGTCTTCTCATCATAGGCTGCTGAGCCGAAGAAGTAGCCTTTCCAGGCGCTCTGAGGTCTGGGGGGCAGTGGGTTTTAGGCAGACCTATGTTGCACGTACGTCCCCTGGAACACCACACACTTCCCTTCAGAGGATAGATCTGAACAAATTATTGTTGGTTCTTTTTTTTTTTTTTTTTTTTTTTTGTTGGTTCTTTTATACTTCTGCAGTTTTCTCTTTCTTTGCTCCTGACTGTGAGAAATATTGATTACAGAAGTCACGAAAACACAGAAAAATAGAAAACAAAACCAAGCCATAATTCTAGCCGCAGGCTCATTGGTTCCAGAAATGAAACAAATGTGTAGGAGATTCCAGCAGAAGGGTGAATGAACTGGCAGGACTGAATTTTGAATAGGTGGAAATTCAGGGTTCTTCTTCCTGGCAGGCTCTACACCCAGAGTGCCTACAAGAACGAGCTCCTGACTACCACAGTGCCTGAGATCCAGAGGACCAACCTGGCCAATGTGGTGCTGCTGCTCAAGTCCCTGGGCGTGCAGGACCTGCTGCAGTTCCACTTCATGGACCCGCCCCCTGAGGATAACATGCTCAACTCCATGTATCAGCTCTGGATCCTCGGGGCCCTGGACAACACAGGTGCTGAGGCCCTGGGAGCCGGGCAGGGCCTCAGGGCCTCTGGGCCTCTGGTGATGGGGTTTTCTTTTTCTTGACTTCACTGTGTCCACTCAGCATTTCAACTGGCTCCTCTCCCAGGTGGTCTGACCTCGACTGGGCGGCTGATGGTGGAGTTCCCACTGGACCCAGCCCTGTCCAAGATGCTTATCGTGTCCTGTGACATGGGCTGCAGCTCTGAGATCCTGCTCATTGTTTCCATGCTGTCCGTGCCAGCCATCTTCTACAGGCCCAAGGTGGGGACGGGGTGTCCTGTGCTTCTGTCTTCCCAGAAGCCACAGGGCAGTTTATGGGCCTGAGGCAGGATTAGAGGGGACTAGTACCTTTCTTTAAAATAGGATAGAGGGACAAGAGTCCACGTTTCCAGAGAATAATGCTGATTTCTGTTGAGCAGGTTGGGGTAAGGGAAAGCATGGGCTAGATCAGTGGTTCTCAGAGACCTATTGGAAAATTTTATCTTTTTTTATCTTCTAGTATGTTGTGCCTGAGCTCTCCTGTTTTAGAGTAAATACTTCATTATAGGCTGTATTATTTTCCCTGTATTGTCAGGGCCACATATCAACATGTTTGAAGTCGTATGTGCAGATAGCTGACAGTGGGAGAGCCTCCAGGGTCTTCTCGGTGGGCCTGGACTCCCTGTGCAGAGAGTAAAGGTCCTTTTTCCTTCCCAGGGCCGAGAAGAGGAAAGTGATCAAATCCGGGAGAAGTTTGCTGTCCCCGAGAGTGATCATTTGACCTACCTGAACGTCTACCTGCAGTGGAAAAATAATAATTACTCCACCATCTGGTGTAACGATCATTTCATCCATGCCAAGGCCATGCGGAAGGTGGGGGCAAGAGCCCAGATAAGCAGGATATTGGGGTGAGGGGGTGGTAGGGAGGAGGAGGAGGGCTACATCCTTTTCTGCCCTGTGTCCTGCTCTAGGTCCGGGAGGTGCGAGCTCAGCTCAAGGACATCATGGTGCAGCAGCGGATGAGCCTGGCCTCGTGCGGCACGGACTGGGACATCGTCAGGAAGTGTATCTGTGCTGCCTATTTCCACCAGGCAGCCAAGCTCAAGGTGAGCCAGAGGAGCCTGATAACTGTACGAGGACAAGGTTCTTTCTCATTGCACAGTCCTGCAGATCTGGGTTCCCCACCGAGGTCTGTGTCAACAAGGGGAGTGGCTGCCCAGATGAGCAGCATTTTCTTGGTGTGGCTACCTGTTCTGTCTCTTCCCTAGGGAATTGGGGAATATGTGAATATCCGGACAGGGATGCCCTGCCACTTGCACCCCACCAGCTCACTCTTTGGAATGGGCTACACCCCAGACTACATAGTATATCATGAGCTGGTCATGACCACCAAGGTGAGTCTTTTCTGACACAGTTGTGTGATGTAGGCGTCCCTGGCTGGGCCAGGACTTTGGAACCCTTTGTTGCCTTCCAGTATGAGTTTTAAGCTTGGGAGATGAGGCTGCATGTGTTGCTTTGAGGGGAATTGATAGATTGGTTTTCATTTGGGTTTGGGGGAAGCTTATACAGAGTTAACCTTTAGATGATAGTAGCCGTGGCTGTGCCAGCAGGATTGTTTCCTACTTCCTGCCTGGGATAAGCAACCCCTCTTGGTGTCATTAGAAGGGCTTTCTGAGGGGCTAGGCCTTTTCTCTTGGATACTAGGGGCATGTTTTTAAGTGTGGAGGAATTTGAGTGGGAGAAAGGATTAGAATTCCAGTGTCTGGGGCTTGTGTTTGCCTTTTTCAAAGGGCTGGGGGTCAGATCCTTCTTACATAGGTCCTAATTGTGGAACTGCTATGGGAAGGACGGCCCAAGGCATGGCCCCTCTGTGACCACCACTTTGTGACCCTTCTGCCTGCAGGAATACATGCAGTGTGTGACCGCAGTGGATGGAGAGTGGCTAGCAGAGCTGGGCCCCATGTTCTACAGTGTAAAACAGGCAGGAAAGTCTCGCCAGGTAAGGATCCTCCACTTTCCATGAAGGTTCTGCTTCCTGTGGGAGCCATTTTCCCTTCAACCTGGTATTGAAGACATGTTCTCATCTGACTCCTACCCTCCTTACTTCTCTCTCAAATACAAAAGCTGTGATCGAGCCAGATTGGTCTGTTAGAGTTCTCCCAACTACTCCAATTGCTTGGCCTGCTGAGAGTTCGTGTTTTTTTTTTTTCTAAAGATTTTATTTACTTATTTAGAGTAAATAATTAGAGTAATTTCAAGCAGGCTTCACACTGAGCATGGAGCCCAGTGTGGGACTTGACCCCACAAGCCTGAGATCATGAGCTGAAATCGAGAGTCAGATGCTCAACCAACTAGCCACACAGGCCTTTAAAAAAAAAAAAAAAAGCCTCATTGAAAAGTCCAAATATTCATAAAAGTGTAAAAAACTGTACAGGAAGCCATCATGAATTCATCACCTAATCTCCATAATAATCAACATTTGGTTAGTCTTGTTGGGCTTATTCCAACCCCTCCACACACTCATTTTTTTTCCTGGAAAGATTTTAAAGCATATTTCAGACATGTTATTTCACCAATAAATACTTGAGTAAGCATCTCTAAGAGAACTTAATTTGTTTTTAAAATGTAACCGTTATGCCATTATCACTTAACATATTTAATTCTTAATGTTATCTGAGTTTCTAGTGCTTATTCATATTTCTTCTTTCATCCCAAAGATAATTTTTTATGATTTGCTTGGATTAGGATCTAAACATTATAATTAGTTATAGGCGGTAAGTGTTTTATTCTAGAACATGCCCTGCCTCCATTTTTTATAACAGCATTGATTAATTGGAGAAACCAGGTCACTTGTAGAATGCTTCATCTTCTGTATTTGACCAGTTGCTTTTTCATGATGGTTTTTAACTTGTGCCTCTCCCCTGTGCTATTTCTCTAAACCAGTAATTAAACGCCTGATAGGATTCAGATTTAGCTGTTTTGGGCAAAGATGCATAAATGCATGTGGTATTGTGAACTTCCTTTTAGATCCTCTTAGGAAGCATGTCAGGTCTGGTGGTCCCACTTGGGAGGATTCTGAGATTCTGCGATCCCTCCAGTAGGAGTTCTCTAGCTGCTACTCCATCTCCTCACGGTCTGACTGTCCGTGGATGCCCAGAGCTATTTAGGGTTGCAGAATGTTGCTGGGCTTTTGCTTCTCCTCTTGTCCATACTTTCCACACTGGGCCCACACCCATCTTCCCTGTTCCTCCCAGCTAGGTGGTAATGTCTTCCTAATTTCCTGTCCTTCCCGGCATCATGGTGAACTTGGTAAGAGAGTGAAAGTACTCACTGAATTGAGTGGAGTGCTGGGACCACAGGGTTAGGACTGAATCATGCAGTGTCTGTCTTGAATCAATGAGGAAAATAGGCTTCAGCCTCAAAAGAAAAGGCAGCCTTGGTTTAGGGGCAGGGAGCCACGTGGCCCTGGCTCTGGGAGCTGGCACAGTGAACACGTCACCCAGCTTATGGCAGGGGCATGGCTGCGGACAAGGCCTCCTCATTGGCCAGTCTCCAGTGGCCCAATTACCTCTATCTCTTTTCTAGGAGAACCGCCGACGGGCCAAAGAGGAAGCTTCTGCCATGGAGGAGGAGATGGCACTTGCTGAAGAGCAGCTGCGAGCCCGACGGCAGGAGCTTGAAAAGCGCAGCCCCCTGGGCAGTGTCAGGTGAGCTTCAGCCTCAGGACCCTGGCTGGGATGGAGCCTGTCCATGGGAGGCTCTGGGAACCAGCCCGATAGCCCGAGCAGGCCCCGATGCAGAGTCGTGACCCAAGAGAAGTAGAGTCTGTAGGGCCGAATTGGTGATGGAAGTTGACTGGTCCCACATGGAGGCTTGGGAGAAGTTCCAGACACACTCTCAAGGCTGGTGATACATCTGCAACTCTTGGTCATTGTCATGTACTGAGGCCTGTGGTGGGCCGGAGAAGTTACAGCTTTCCTGACAAACGAGGACTTGGAACTCATGGTGGAGCCTTGGAGCCTTGGACTTGTGTGTGTCTGCTGGAGTTCTGAGTTAGAGCCACCTTCAGGTGAAGGGCACGGTTCTCCACAAGACTGTGTGCACTTCAGACACCAGCTCAAAGTGTGTGTGTGGGGGGGGTGTCAAAGGTCACTCTCACTTCTGACCAATTTGCTACAAGTTTGGGGATCCCCATAATAGACTCCCCTACATTCGATATTTTGCTATAATAACTCACAGAACTCGGGAAGGAACTATATTTACGATTATAGTTTTATTATAGCAAAAGGATACAAATCAGAACCAGTCCAAGGAAGAGATGCAGAGATAGAGGTCTGGGACAGTCCCAGATGTGAAGCTTCCATTGTCCTCAGGGCCACATTAGTCTCCTGGCATACTGATGTGTGATGTATGAACAGGGCATTGCCAACCAGGGAAGTGTCCGTGTCCAGAATTTTGTTGGGGTTTCATTCATGGGCATGAATGGTTGGGTAAGCATCCATGTGATTGACCCGGTCTCCAGCCTCCTCCTTTCCACAGAGGGTGAGCTGATATCATAGGGCTCAGAGTATAGCCCTCATCCTGGATCATCTCATTAGGAGAAATGATCAGATGTGGTCTGAGGGCCCACCATGAGTAACAGAGACATTTAGTCCCTTGGGAAGTCCCAGGGGTATAGAGATTACCTCTCAGGACCTCTAGACAAAGGTCAGCTAGATTCTTTATTACATAGATGGAGTGGCAGCCTGGGGAGGTGGCTGGAAGGCTACCTCTGTAGCTCACCTAGGAGGTATGGAAGGAATTGTTAAAAAATCTACCTTCCAGCAGTCCTTGCTGGATATCAGAATGAGGTAATATTTTATTCTGTTCCCCATCACAAATGAGGAAGGCAGCGGGGGTGGAAATGTGCTGGAGAAGACCCTTCAGGCCCGAAGCCTGCTCCCACACCAGTTAGAAGCCTCAGGGCCTCGGGCTCCTTATCTCACTGTGCATCCTGGTTGGAGCGAGCAGCAGCATGATTCCTCATCCCTCTTTCCGTGTCTCCAGGTCTACAAAGATCTACACTCCAGGCCGGAAGGAGCAAGGGGAACCCATGACGCCTCGCCGCACACCAGCCCGCTTTGGGCTCTGAGCTGAGGCTTTTCCTGCAGAGAAAGTCCTGAGCCTTGTGGCTAGAGCGCCCCGGGCCTGCACAAAACCCTTTCATCTGTGTGCTTTCATCCGTGTACATCCTGGCCCCTGGGGGAAGCCCCTGCAGGGGCCAGCTCTGCCGCGGAGGGAGGAGGAGTTCCTTAGTGCCCACCTGGGCTGCAGAGCAGCTGAGCTGCCGGGGCAGCAGGAGGGGGCCAGACCCATTGTATCCAAATAAACCATTCCTTGGACGCTTGGTGTACAAATGACTTGGCTGTGACTATGGTTTTTTAAATTCTGTGTAAAGCAGCAAAATAGATCTAGAGGGAATTGTAATTTGGTTATAATTCAGGATTTGGAAATAAATTTATTGTTTGTAAAATGTTATTGCATTTCAGACTGTTCCTTTTTCCCTCACTGCCTTAAATCACATAATAAACAACAAGATGGGCAGGACTCCGACTTTCTTTGGGATGATCTAAAACCTCAGCTCTCCTTATTTCTATTCTCCAGGTAGTGGCTCTCCGAGGGGGGCTGGCGGGTGGGACAGCTGACGGAAGGATGATGGCCTGGGGCACTGGGCAGGCCAAACTCCTAGGGTGCTTTGCTGTTCCAAGGCTGGTGGGTGGGGGAGGCTGGCAATGGCCAAGTCGCAGGGAAGTGAGCACCCATGCACCCTCTGCCATTCCCCAGGGGTGGGTTGGGTGCTCTACTGCTCAGAATAGCAGAAGTTTCCACTTGACATGTGCGTTGGCACATAAACAGTATAAAATACTGCTCGCTGATTTTCACATAAAAAATGATCCTCGGGGGATCCCTGGGTGGCTCAGTGGTTTGGCGCCTGCCTTTGACCCAGGGCGCGATCCTGGAGTCCCGGGATCGAGTCCCGCGTCAGGCTCCCGGCATGGAGCCTGCTTCTCCCTCCTCCTGTATCTCTGCCTCTCTTTCTATGTCTATCATAAATAAATTAAATAAATAAATAAATAAATAAATAAATCTTAAAAAAAAAAGATCCTTGCACAGGAATCCCTAGTCTTTGCTCTTGTTAAGCAGCCTGTATCTGCTGAGATGGCTTTGTGGGTATGTGGCCCTTTGCATCACACATGGCCCTTACTCTGACCCTCAGGTGGGGCTCCTGCCAGGTGTGCTGGTTGCAGGGTTCTGTGCTGGGGCTGAGTCACGGGTGGCCTGGCCTGGGGCTCCGAAGCACCTTCACCCCAGCCAGCAGCCCTCAGCCCCAGCCTCTTGGCTTAGGCCACCATCACTTCTATTCCCTTTCTCACTTTTTTCCTCGGATGTGGTTTTAAAATTTAAGTCAGTTTTATGGAGGAGTTTGGAAGCCTGGCTTTGCCAGCCAACACCAGCTACCACTTCTACTTGCGTTCTCTTTACCTCTAACTGCCTTTATTGGGAATTCAGGTAGAAACTGCCTTTTCAGGGCTCTGGAGTGAAGAGAGGGCATCCGGAGGCTCATCTGGGAAGGCTTCTAGTCTTGACACCAGGTTGACAGGCTAGCAGAAGGTGTCGACCTGCTCTGTGGAAAGAAGTAAGCTGGGCATGTGATTTATGTACAGCCTTGGGCTAGGGATGCAACCGAATGGGGCAAAAATTGAGCTTCCAGTGAATATGGCTCTGTTACTAACACAGGCTGTGACCTTGGTCACGCACTTACCTTCAAGTTTTCTGGATCACGAAAATGAAGCCAGAGGTTATGAAAACCAGGGGTCAGCCTTCTCATTTGAAAACAGGAACACCTGGCAAGGACACCTCACAGTACAGATGCCTCGGGCTGTGTGGGGAGGCTCCCAGCCCTCAGCAGCACTTCCCAGATCGGTTTTGGTGTTGGGACTTCCACACAAGGGTCTGTCAGGACCTGTCTCTAATGTGCTCTTTAAATTATGGACCTTTTCCATTCAGATCCACCTTAAATCCTTAATCCTTCCTTCCAGCTCTAATACTCTTGATTCTTATTTCTTCCTCAGATAAAAACCGATCCCCCCACCGAGATACAAAAGTAGGCCTGTGGTAACAGCCCTGAAGTGGGTTCTGGAGAATGGCTTTCGGGCTTCCTGGTGTGAGTGAACAGTGAGGCTGCTGAAGTGGACATGATTAGGGTGGGCGCCCCGTTGCTCTTAGTCACGTGCATTTATCGTGTCTGGTTGATGGTAATGGTACTTTGAACACATTAAAGATGTCTGTAGTTGAGGGTCTCAGGCTGAGATGGGGGCACATTCTAGCTCATTCCAGAGCTTGGCTTGCCAGGCCCTGTCTATGGCAGGAAACCTCCTCCTCAGCTGGGCTGCGTAGGGAAGGCTCAAAAGCCAAGTGCTAATGGGGCAACACGGTGGTTGTAGAGAAGGTTGCAGTGGCTGGTGTTTGCTCTGGGTGTTTTGGTTCAAGGGAGGAAATTACACTCCAGGTGAGTAGGAGCGGAGCTGCTGCAAAGGATTCTGTGGGCCCCAGGTATCGGAATCCGAGTGACATCCTCCCACTGGGTGGCTGAAGCACTTTATTCACAATCCCCTTGGCTAAAGTAAGTCCTAGTTTCATAACACTTTCTTTCCTTTTTTTGGTTACTTTCTAGAGAAGTTTTAGGTGTGCAGTAAAACTGAGCAGGAAGTACAGAGACCCCTTGCCCCCACACAAGCACAGCCTCCCCACTATCAACATCCCCTACCAGAGTGGTTCATTTGTTACAATCGATGAACCTACCTTGGCATGTTATCCCACAGAACCCATAGTTTACATGACGGTTCGCTCTAGGTATTATATAGTCCATGGGTTTGGGAAATGTATGATGACACGAATCTGCTACTACACATCATACAGAGACCATTTCTATGATCAGCAATTCAAACCACCTTTAAGAAACCCCTTTGGTTTCTTCTTAAAGATTCGTAGTTAGGCAACCCTCTGGTTTCCTGCTCTTTGCCTTATCTTTAGAGAAGCTACATTTCCCTAAATTCAACCCCTCTACCCCATCAGATCTCCCCCCTGGTTGGGCTCACAAGGCCAGATGGCTGGGTGATATATCTGTGTTTTTCTGGCTCTGCTGCTCCTTCGCTCCCCATAACTCACTACATTCCATGCTCTGGTGTAATTATTCCACAGGAAGTGAAAGATAACTTTGAAAAAAATGGACAACATTCAAAGTATCCAGTTATTATTGTCTTTGGCCAACATATATGGCACCTTTTCATAAATATAGAGACAAAGTATCTTTTTAAGTAGATAGCACTTGGGATTTTAATGACATTGACATTTTGTTTGAATAAATGGGCCACAGGCTAGAAATGGGGAATCATTTCATTAGGACCAGATTCTTCACTCTTTGTTTACTCTGGAAAACATATCCTTACTCTAAACCCAATGGGGGTACATAGTCAAAAATAAACATAAACAAGCAGACAACAACTGTCACAGCAGAGACTACCAGACGTGCTTGTCACTCCTGCCTCACCCTGTACTTCCAGTATTGGCCCTTGCCAAGTACTGGCAGGGACATGCTACATAACATGTCTTGGCTTTTGTCTGGCTGAGGAGGAAGGCAAGAATATGTAAGAATCCTTACCAACTAGTGGGTTTCTTCACTTCTCCTGCCCCCTACCCTGAGGTACAAACTCCTTTATTTCTTTCTCTTACTTTACCTTAGTAGCTAGTTCTCTCAATTTCCTACACACTAGGAATATAAATTCCAGACATGTATTCAGTTTAACAAAATCCTACCACAATAAAATAGTTTAGCTGTCCTTGGAGTTTGTTATAATGGAATTTTACTTGTATTGAGCTGGCTGGGGAGAAAAATAAAATTGTTAAAAGGAGAAATGCAATATGGCGGGCCAGGGAGAAAGCAGATGGCTATCTCCCTCCTCCGTTTGGAAAATGCATCACTCATTTCTCGTCTTTTCTTTTGGGTTTCAGGATTACTTTCCTTTTTGAGATTTTTAAGACTTTTTTTCCCTTAAATTCCAGACAGAAAAAATAAAGGGGGAGCTAGTTCTCTCTTGGTTCGAAAATGAATGCAGATAATCCAGAAGCTTCCTTTGGGAATTATAGCTTCCCTGTATATATGAAAGAGACTATATTTTTTAGAATCCAGAGAAAACAGGGATGAACATATTGGTGGGGACTGGAGGACGCAGAGATGTCTGCAAGACACCAAGAGCTTACTGAGATTGCTATGCTCATGTCTTTATTTTGGAGTTTGGGCCCAGAAATAGTATGGTTCCAATGCTCACTCCACTGCAAAAAGTGGACAAAACTCAATAAAATGTTAGCATCTTGCAAAATAGGCTGGGACCTTGATGTGTTCATGTAAGAGCTGATCCAGGTCAAGAGAGAGGGGCAGAAAATCACTGTCCTCTGAAAAATGTGCGTGGAAATGATGCTTAAGGCAGGGTGCTGATTTCTAGCAATATGAGGAACCTGAGAGAACAATGAGGAAATGATAGTCTTGATTTGAGGAGAAATTGAGATGATTCCTCAAGGACTGGCCTCATGGCCGGGCAGCTCAGTTGTGGGGTGGCTTCTTCCTTCTGGGGTAACATGGAATCTATAGGTGACAGAAAAGGTAGCTATAGATCCAGGCTGTACAGGGGATCAGTGTAATAGTGATCTCTGGTCCAGAGTAGCTAAGCAAAAGATATGTCCCCCAGCTCCCACTTTGAATTCCCAATGCAGTGATCTCTTCTTGAAAAATAGTATCAGGCTGTTGCTTTTTTTTTTTTTTTTTTAAACCAAGAAAACAGATATCATATAAGTAGCAAAAGACAGATGGCAGACTTACCTGAGCAGTGGGGTATCCCGACAAACTTGGTGATGTCCATTCTTTGGCTCATGTCCTGAGCTGTCCCCCTCCAGCCCAAGGTGGCACACACTTTCCCCTTCTGTATGGGCTCTGTCTTGCTGGGGCCTAGGGCTTTGGTGTACAGCCTTGGGTGCCCAGTTTTCAGCTTCTTCTCCTCTATCTCAGTCTTTAGTTTCTTGTTTTCCTGCTGCAGATGGACCATTACATTGTGCAGGTGGCTGGGGAAGGAAAGGGAAGGACAGGGGATGTTCAGTCTGCTTCAGCACCTTGGTTCCCCACCAGAAAGGGCAGATAAAGGTGCCAAAGGAAGGAGGATCATGGATGTCCAGGTCCTTTCCCAGCTGGTGCTCTCCTGCTCCATAGAAACGGAGGCCTATGTGTATTCCCTGGAAGAAGCCCAGGCTCAGGGTTGGGGTGGACCCAGGATCAGGACTTCTAAGCCACTGCATCATGTCAGCACAGGGCCTGTTTTCATATCTGTCAGATGGGGACCATTGAGTCTGATCTGCCTTCCGTACTTCATATAAAGCTCCAGTTTGACAAATGACAGAAATTTGATTTGAAGAGCTGGAAGGCTGTCTGTCATGAATGATCCCACATGCTTGGGCTGTCCAGGCTGTGCCTGGGGAACACTCTCATCCATTTCTGGTGTCAAAGCCCAACTTATTTCCCCTTCCTTTGCTGGAAGGTTGAGAGCACAGGGGATCTCATCAGCTCTGTTGAGAGCTTGGGCAAGTAATGTGTCCCCATTTATGGATGAAGAAATGACAGTGATGTAGGTGAGGTGAAAGAACTTAGCCTACCTCCTGTGGCTCCAGTACTGGTCGTATTTCTCCAAATCAATGTTGAGGGCAATGCGTGACAGTGGGCTCTGGAACCAGACTCCCCAAGTTGGAATTCTGGCTTTGCCATTTACTATTTATGAGGCCATGGGCAAGTTATTTAGCCTCTGGGTTCCTCTTTTTCTTTATCCATAAATGGGGATTTTAGTGTTACTGAACTCATGAGTTCTTATAAAGATTAAACAATACATATAAAGCCCTTAGAATAGTGCCTTGCACAGGTAACTGATAAATATTATTTGTGTTATTATTATTATTAATAGATTTTTGGGGGGATGCCTGGGTGGCTCAGCAGTTGAGCATCTGCCTTTGGCTCAGGTTGTGGTCCCAGGGTCCTGGGATCGAGTCCTGCATCAGGCTCCTCACATGGAGCCTGCTTCTCCCTCTGCCTGTGTCTCTGTCTCTCTCTGTGTGTCTCTCATGAATAAATAAATAAAATCTTTAAAAAAATAGATGGGTTTTCTTCAAATAGGTTCAAACTCAAGAATGAGTTCTTTGTGAAACAGAACTTCTTGGAACCTGGCTTAGTATAAGAAATGCTCTGTTACTTTTAGATTTTTACCATTTCTCTTCTAGTTAATCCCTTTCAGAAAGTGCCTTTGTTCTAGTGAAAAATTTCATGGTCTTTTATAGAGAGAAATCAAAGACTTCATCCTCAACTTCTCTGGGCCTATGCTTTGCCCTCTTGCTCTCTATGAGCCTGGCTGGTGTTGAAGGCACCCTAGAAACCCTTCATGTCATCGCTACACTCCATATGCCACTGGGCCTGGAGGTGGAGTCCTGGCCATGCCCTCATTCCCTGGGTCTCTGTCATTCTCTATGGTCCACTCCTGTCAGAATTCCCAATGCCTTCAACATCCTGTATATTCTATCCAAGGCTTTCAGTTCCTTGACTTCTGTATTCCAATCATCCTCTCCTATCCTTAAAATCAGCCACCATCCTATGGTCACAGCTCAGAACAGAGCTGTCCAACTGGGCCTAATGAATGGGTTCTAGATGTGCTGAGATGTGGATGCTCTCAGGTCTTGGGGCAGCCACTGGCTGGCCAACTTTGTCACAAATAATTCATCCCAAATTCTTCCACTGTGCCAAGCAAATGTGGTTCTTTTTTAAGTGTTCCCTGACAAAGGATTGGGAACCACTGCCCTAGAGCTTGTCATTATCTGTGACTATACCATCTCTGAAATCTTGGTTGTAGACATCCATACTTTCATCTGTTCCCAAACTTCCCACACTCTTCCCACACCACACTCTGCTAACCCAGCTTTGACCACAAGGATGAAGCAAGGCCACAGGGGAGGGTGGAGCAACAAGTAGAAGGAACTTAGGTCCCCAATGACCATGTGAGACAGAGGAACCCTACCAACCTAGACCATTCACCTCCTAGGGATGTTCCTTCCAGTTCTATGTTCCTTCATTTGGAGGTCTCTTTGTTATAGCAGCTTAGCCTCTACCTTGCCTTTCAATTTCTGTTGCCTTCTTAGCATTTTTGACCTCTGAGAATCACAGCAGGTGACAGTGGGAAGTGGCAGAGAGACTAGTAACCCCTTTCTGTATTGTTGGTGAGGGAACAATGGCCCAATGAGTTGAGGTGATGTGTCCAAGGTCACATAGATGCAGATTCACAACCCAGAATGTTTCCATAGTCCCAGCCCTTTCCTGAGGTCAGATGCATGTATATCTAATGATAAAGCCAGCCCTCGCTCATGGCTGACCCTTCCCCTAAGGGCCTAAGCAGCAGCCTGGGGGGTGTGGGATGACTTACTCCTTTTCACCAGTCAGCTTGGCAATATATTTGACCTGCTCACGGAGCTTGTTTCCTAGTTTCTCATTGGCGATCCTGTAATAAAATCCATAAGAGAAAGTTCCCAGACCCCCATGAGGAAGAGCATGAGCTGGCTGGCTGGGAGGCTGGTGTTTTCAGCAAGGCATCTGCTGAGCCCTAGGCCCCAGCTCATCACCCACTCCCTAGAGCTAGATCCTCCCTAGCACCTGGCAAATGAGGGAACCCTCCACTCTCAACTACTATGCAAAATCATTATAATATCAGGTGAGTTCAAGGGATCCAGGCAGGGAAGCCAGATTCCAGGTTGGGAAGAGGAAATCTGACCTACAGCAAAGCATCCCTTTGATCTCGGAGCCACTCTGTTTCTAAGTCAGCAGGTCTTCCTGATTCTGCCTAAAGAGTTGAGGCCCCTCCGTCTTATTCTCAGCTCTTGAATGTGGGGTGACAGTGGATTCATTTCCCTAGAGGGCAGTGTGTATGTGTGTGTGTGTGTGTGTGTGTGAGACACTATTCTTTAGCACATGTGCAGTTTCTCAGCTCAGCCCAGGCCTCGGAACCCTGCCTTACTTACTTTTGCTCTTTTGCCCATTGCTCCATGTTGGACATAATCTGATCATTCTCTCGGCGTATCCTACAGCTCTCTTTAGGCGCAGACCGCTGGGGCAGGCAACAAGGCTTTGGTACAAGAAGAAAATGAGATGGTTAGAGGTGGGAGAGCATAGGCCTGTCACCTCCCTATTCCAAAATCAGGCCTCTTCTCTCTTCCTGGAAGAAGAAACATTGGTTCTGCTGTCCAACCCCTAGGCCAGAGTTGGAACTGCCACAGCAGGATCTCCACCACCAGCAGTGCGTGCACACAAAGGTGACATCTCTGAGCAGGGCACTGTTTATTGTAGAGACAAAGTAGTTGCGTATACTTACAATGATGATTTTTGGGCAAAGGTACTAAGACAGCATGTTTTGCAAAAGCGGTATGTTAAATCCGTTTTTTAACAGATGGAAGGAAAAATATCTTGAGGAATGGATGCCTTTTGTTTTTTCCTAATTCAAGCAAAGTCCTTGTGGCTACACCGAGATACTCTGTAGCCTCCTGCCAATGGACTTCACTGCTCTGGGACTGGGGCATAAGGTGTGCCCAAAGATCTCTTAGCAGAGTCTACTGTAGGGAAGTGAAAATTTTTAGGGTAGGCTCTGGAGGAGGACTGCTCAGGGGGTTAATCCAGGTCAGGGGCAACTGGTATACCTGACAGGGCACTGGAATAGGCTTTTGTTCTCATTATCTCTATCAATGAAGGCACAGGAAGACAACTGGGTTGAGGCAACTGCTGTGGGCCTTAGAGCACCCAGACCCTATTTGTACTGAATAGAGTGGGCTGGGGATGTCCTTTCCTTGCTCTTAGGCATCCCCACCTCCACCAAAGGCAGTCTAGAATCCAGGGGGGCGTGGACATGCTGGGAGGGCCTGGGAGGGAGTGACCGGAAGCTGAGGAGTGCCCACCTCCTTCTCATCTGCCAGGAGGTTGTCTTTCAGGGCGGTCATTTCCTCCTGGAAGGCCCGGAGCTGCTCCTCTTTAGCTGCCAGCATCTTGAGGTCGCTCTGGTGCTGCTTCTGCCACTGCAGCACTTGGTTGCTCATCTCCTCCAGCTTCTTGTCGAAGGCGTGCACCTGCTCAGGGGTGCAAAGTAAGTGAGGAGGGGACCCCGGCTGCCCGACCACCCTGAGCCCAGACTACCCATGATAGGGCAGGAGGGCGCTTTCTCGGCTTTAGGAGACTCCTTATGGGGCACTTTACTTCCAGTACCAGCAGAGGGCACCCCTGCTCTGATCGTTGCCGCCTCTGCTTGAAGGTCCCTGAACAGCAAGCGCAGGGAACCCGTTAGCCAAAGGGAATGGCTCTGTGCTAAAGAGCTGGGGGCAAGAGGAGAGTTTGGGGACCTGGAACAGGAAGGCATTCCGAGCTCCTGGCTGCTTCTCACCTCTAGCTCGCTCTGCTGTTGGAAGCCCTGCAGTTTTTTTAATTCCATGTTGAGCTTTTTCATCCTCTCCTCGTAAGCAATGATTTCATCTTCCAGCTGAACTTTCCTCTCTTGAGCCTGTGCCAAGCTTCGGTGCAGACTCTTGGTCTCTGAGGTCGTATGATTGAGCTTCCATAAAGACAAAGGGGATGAGAATGGCTGTCACAGTTCTTTGGCCCATTCTGTTGAGTGCCAAATGGGGCAGGGTTCCAGTGTCTCCCCATCCTCTGCTCAGGGTGGCACAGACACCTGGTCACTTGCCTAGTGTCCCAGAGAGGGGTGGGAAGTGACAGTGGTTGATTTTCTACATCCTCCTTCCCCTACCTTGTTTCCTTTTTTTCCAGTTCTCTGAACTGATCAGCTAGGCATGATCGGCACTAGGTTTTGGGAAAACTTTGTCCCTGGTTACCTGTCGGTAGACTCATTGGATTTGGCCTCCATCTTTGCTTTCCTGTTCTCCTCAAAAAAGAAGTCTCACCAAGAGGAGGCAGGCCTTCTCTGGAAGGAAATTCTAGCTCATGCAAGAGTTTGCAGATGGTCCTGGTGACAGCCAGTTGTGCAGAGGATTGACTCTTACACTTCCCATGATACTTTGACGTTTCTTTACCCTAAAGAGCCCTGGAGATGAGAGGGTATGGCTTACCTTCTCAAGAGTTTGTGTCAGGTCATCTTGGCAGGCGGCTGACTTCCGGGACAACTCCTCATAGGCTTCTTTACTGACCATGGTCTGGATATATTGCTTCTCCTTCTGCACAGCCTTGTCCAGCTGGATCTGTAGACTCTCTAAGGCTTCCTTCTGAAGGACTAGCTTTTGGAGGGGGAAAATCACTGTAAGAGGCATCCTCTATGTCTACAGGAAATGGATAAGAGCCGGGCTCTGTTCTCTCTGCACTAACATGCAGAACAGTCTGTGTAAGGCCCATACCCTCCCCTCACTGTTATAAAAAGAACAGCTGCCCTTTCCAGGCTCTTCTGCACCTCTTGCCCCACAGTTCCCCTTCTAAGTTAGCAGGTCCCCCCGCCACATACAAGGAATATTGGCAGTCCTGGGCCATGATGTATGGAGTACATGAATAATCCCTTTCACAGACTCTATAGCCTTTAATAAAGATCTGGAGCTCAATTCTAGGTTAGGAACCATGTTATAGCATTTTGTTTGTGTGTTTTATGTCTCCTTAATTCCCTACATAATCCATTAGACTTGATGTACCATGAAAGCAGGACTGTGTATGCTTCCTTCACTGCTGTATCTCCACTGCCTATAGCTCAGAGCATGGCACATAACATGCTCAATAAATACTAAATAATTTTTTTGACTGAATGAAATGTTTTATATGGCAGTATTTGGAATTAGGGATGTAGTGAACATGTAGTTCTGGTAGAAGCGTGTTTAAAAATTGAAGTCTGTGTCTTAAACTTAGTAATGAGTATTTATACTGTAGTTAAAAAGAATTGAGATCTGGATTAGAGGTCGTGTTCTGTCATTTACTTAATCTCTCTGAGCCTCAGTTTCCTCTCCTGCAAACCAGTTACTTTCAAGAATTTATAGAGTTTTGGTGAAGATCAAATGAGATTATACAGGTAAAAAGGGCTTAATAGTGTGTAAACTGCTTTATAGCTATGAATATGATCATGGACATGCTAAGTAACGAAACATGTTATTAAATACTTTTAAATATAGGGCAGAGATCTACTTCCAAGTCAGGAAGCAGGAGGAAGACCTTAGAAATTCACATGCCCAACTTCTGTTCTTTGGTATTTTATCTTTGATATTTTAGTATACCTTCATCCTCTATGTGACCACATCCACAGAAACACACTCCACTGGGTTTTCTTCAGTAACTGCTCCATGCTTGAAGTTTATTATTTTTTCAGTTGGAATTTTGAGTATTTTCAACTTTAGGAATTGGTGAGATGAGAAGTGTTAAATTGTACTTCTGACCCTGTATTTACATGTCCTGGGAATGAAACTATTCCTGAAGATTAAATAATTTGGTCTTCTGGAAAAAGAACATCTTTTTCGGGGACTTCTGAAAACGTGGAGTCAACTGGGTCTGCCCAGTAAGCCTGGTGAATCAGTGAAGAAATGGCAATTCACTGTAAGTACTTGATAATTGGTGGTCAAATCAGGAAATGTCAGAGGAAGGATAACAAAAAGAAGGGTGGTGACATAAGTCACAATGATGCTAGCAGCTAAAACAGAAGCTTAATTAATTCATTGGTTTTGTATTATTTATATGTAATAAATATATGTTAGTTATTATTTGTATTATATATTTATTGCTTTTATTTTTAAAAATTTACCAGCAAAAGATGGGTTTATTTGGGTATGAAAAAGAATTACAATCTGGGACAAAGAAGCTGTGGCAAAACCATAGGCAAGTCTGGGAAACAAAGGAGAGGTGCGTTTTTTTTTTAAGGAGAAAAGGGGTACATTGAGAAAGCTGTTATAAACTAAAAGCCCATTGGCTTTAGTTTAATAAAGTTCAGAGAGTTTATTTTAAATTTCTCTAACATCAGTGGTTTAGCTTGGAGAAGGATAATGGAAACCTATATACAGATATATGTAAATCATACAATAAAATAAATTTTTTAAAAATATTATTTATTTATTTATTCATAGAGATGCAGAGAGAGAGAGAGAGAGGCAGAGACACAAGCAGAGGGAGAAGCAGGCTCCCTGCAGAGAGCCGGATGCGGGACTCGATCCCGGGTCTCCAGGATCACGCCCTGGGCTGCAGGCGGCGCTAAACCGCTGCGCCACCGGGGCTGCCCGACAATAAAATAATTTTAATAAAAGTTTTCATAAAGATATAATCTCTCCCTTGCAAAGGCAATAGGCCTAACAGTATTATAGGTGAGTTTCACTAAGTCATCTTTGATTCCTTGCTTCCTCTCACATTCATTCCATCATTAGTCTTGTCAATTCTGCTGCCAAAACACATCATGAATTTGCTAACTTCTGTCTTCACTGATGCCAGTCTAGTTTGAATGGCAACAGCCTTCTAACTGGATCTCTCACTTCCATACCTTCCCCTCTTTGCAATCCATTTCCATACATTAGTCAGAATTATATTTTGAAAACTTGGATCAAATCATCTCTCCTGCCCCTTTAAGGAAATTTCATCAGTGTCTTTTCATTGCTCTTAGAATAAAACCCCAAATTGCTTAACAGAGGCCACAATGTCCACCCCTACCTATCTTACTACTCTCATCCTATACCAGTATCCTCTTTGATTACTACACTCCAGTCAAACTGGCCTTATTTTATTTCCTAGAACATTCCAAGTATTGTATTAAAAGAGTAATACATGACACACAGCATTCATACTGGGAATGTAAGAATGAGCCAAAATTAGGATCAATTAGTTAATTTTAATCACCACATTACAAAGAACATCATACTAAAACAGATGGATTCCATTAATGTTAAAAGCAAGAAAAAGATGCTACTCTTGAACACAAAACTGTAGGTACTGTCTAATGCAATAGGCAAAATAAAATAAAATAAGAATAAATATTAGAGGTTTAGTGAATTTTTGTTGCTTGCAAATGATCTAATCATCCACCTAGAAAATCCATGAGAAGCAACTGAAAAACTACTGTTTATAAGTGAGTTCAGTAAGAAGTCCAAATACAGAATAAATATGTAAAATAAATTAGCTTTCTAATTTATTAATTAGAAAATTAATTGTTTTTAGTAATTAATCATAAAACATAGTGGAAAAATGTCCTAGAATCAAAGAGGAAAAAAAAAACTCAAGATCTATTGTTTTCACATGGTAACTTTAAAAATTGAGATAGTGGAGTATTGGCGAAAGAAAATACACTTTAGGGGGAGATCCCTGGGTGGCTCAGTGGTTTAGCACCTGCCTTCGGCCCAGGGTGTGATCCTGGAGACCTGGAATCAAGTACCACATCAGGTTCCCTGCATGGAGCCTGCTTCTCCCTCTGCCTATGTCTCTGCCTCTCTTTCTCTCTGTGTCTCTCATGAATAAATAAATAAAATCTTAAAAAAAAAAAAGAAAATACACTTTAGAATGCAAAACTAAGCCTCTTTCTTTTTTTAAAAGATTTTATTTATTTATTCATGAGAGACACACAGAGAGAGGCAGAGACACAGGCAGAGGGAGAAGCAAGCTCTATGCAGGGAGCCCAACATGGGACTTGATTCAGGACTCCAGGATCACACGCTGGGCCAAAGGCAGGCGCTAAACCACTGAGCCACCCAGGGCTGCCCATTAAGCCTCTTTCTAACGATTGTTTCAGCTAATAATACTGCTACTATATATGAGGTATGCTTTTAAAAAGTTGAACAGGCATACACACACACACACACACAAACCCTCTAGTGTCCTGATTTCCATCAAAGGAATTCTGAAATTAATCCTTTACTTCCACATTTACATGGCCATCTTTCTTTTGGCAAACATGATAATAGGCCAATATTAAGTAATTAGGTAATATCTCTTATATTCAGGGAGATTCCCTGGGGATCTCAGGGACTCAGAGCTCAACTTTGGACCGCAGCAAAGGAGAGATTTTTATCTCTGGAGTACAAAACTCTAGAAATACTAGTTTCTGTGCTGTCTAATATGGTAGCCACTAGCCGCACAAGCCTATTTACATTTAAATAAAACTAAAAATTAGCTAATATTAAAATTTAAAATTCAGTTCCTAAGTCATACTAAGCCATATTCCAAGCACTCAACAGCCACATATGATAGTAGATATAGTATCTTAGAAAGGTCTAATACAGAACTTTCCCATCATCACAGAAAATTCCATTGGGCAGTGCTGTTCTTATACTTTGTATAGTCTGTAATATTTTAAGATGAACATTTCCTCTTCTTTCTTTTTCTCCTCCTCCTCCTCTTTCTTCTTCTCCTCCTCCTTCTCCCCTCCTCTTCGTCCTCTTCCTCCTCATCCTCATCTTTTTCGTCCTCCTCCTCATCTTCATCCTACTCCTCCTTCTTTTTCTTCTTCTCCTCCTCCTCTCCCCACCTCCTCCTCCTTCTTTTTAAACATTTTTTTCTTCTTTTTAAATTATAAGGGAACCAGAGCTGCTTGGTCTTTCATTTGTACCCCAAGGGACTTACGTATCAAGATGCTATATTTGTTTCTTGCAGGAAGATGAAATATATTCAGTTTTAGGGAAAGTATTGCCATTCATGATGAAGTGGAAAGAGGTTAGGCATTAGAGCTAGATGCTCTAGGTTCAAACACTGGTCCATCTCATTGCTTATTAATCAGTTACCTTGAGCCCCAGCCTTTCTTCCCTGTAAAATGAAGATCATAGTAATCTATGTCTTGTTGGGAGTAAAGCAGATGGAAGGCATGTGAAGAATTATCTAAGTGGATAGTCAATAAATGATGACTAACTTCAAGCATAGTGCCTTGCATATATTTAGATGCCATTTACTCTTTTCTGTCAACTTTTTTTGTGTAATGATAAATAACTGTCTCCCTTTCCATCCCTTTTGTGCCTTGGCACTATTTTTGGAAGCATTCCCTAGAAAATTGCCCCACATGATGAACTCCCTCAATTCTGGTCTGAAATGTTGCTGTGGAATATTTGCTGCCAAAGCCTGTATAGTTTGGGAGCTCCAGCAGATATTAAACAAGACCTTCTACATGTGGAAGAAACATTTCTCTAGCTAAGCAAATGGGTGTGGAGGGGTTACCCCCACTTCAAAGAGAGAAGTGGAGCTTGCAGGTATCACAGGATGCACATGGGCTGGGCGTTTAGTTGGGGAGAGATAGGTGCTGATTTCAGGTCAAGGGTTATAGGGGGGTCACAGGGTTCAAGTTTCTCACTCCCTCAGAATTTCTATCAACTCACCTCATTGTTTAGCTCTTGGATGACTTGCTGGGAGGCGTTTTGTTTGCTGAGAGAGGAATCCAGTTGGGTGGAACATTGCATTAACTGTGCTTTGACATTCTCATTTTCCTCCTCCAACATCCTCAAACTTTCTTTTGTCTGCATCCCCATTAGAGAACAAAGCCCAGAAAAAAGGTGTTACCTTACACTCTCACAGAAGCCTGCTCCTCCTTCCCACACCCACAGCTCCATTCTGCAGCCTGTGGTGTCTGGGCCTTCTCTCTCCTTCTCACTTGCCTTTCTCACCTTCCCTCCCTTCTCTCCTGAGGTTCTGAGCATGGCCTCTGTATCCTGCCAGGCTCAGTGGGGCTCAAGTC
This sequence comes from Canis lupus dingo, assembly GCF_003254725.2. Classification (NCBI taxonomy): domain Eukaryota; kingdom Metazoa; phylum Chordata; class Mammalia; order Carnivora; family Canidae; genus Canis; species Canis lupus. Next base: position 77,998,812 of record NC_064247.1, read on the forward strand.
TTGCCCTGGATTCATGACCCCACCTCTTCCTGGATTCTCCTTCTCACCATTTTTTCTTTCTTTTTTTCCTCCTGTTGGAATGTCTCGAGCTCTAGCTCCAGCAACTTCTCCTGTTCTTTGCTCTTTTTCAACTGTTCCCGTTTTTCCTCCAGTAATCTTGTCACCTCCTGAAGCTCTTCTGTTAGACTGGTTTTGGCAGAGGCTTGCTCCCTGTGCTGAGAAATAAAGACTGGCCTGAAAGACAGTCTTAGACTGTATATTTTTTGAAAAAACAAAACAAGGGATGCCTGGATGGCTCAGAGGTTGAGTGTCTGCCTTTGGCTCAGGGCATGATCCCAGGGTCCTAGGATTGAGTTTTACATCGGGTTCCTGGCAAGGAGCCTGCTTCTCCCTCTGCTTATGTCTCTGCCTGTCTCTCTGTGTCTCTCATGAAAAAATAAAAATAAAATTAAAAAATTAAAAAACAAAACAACCCCCCCAGGCAAAGAGAATGGCTGAGATAAATATGAGGGCAACTCCTTGGTTATTTAGCATAGATAATAAAAAAAGTTTCCCCAGATGTTCAGCAATATTTCTTTTGTTCAATTAGATATACCAACTTATTTTATTTATAGATCCTGTTCCCACAGCATCAACCTTCTCTCCTGCTTACTCACCAAATCTTTCCACTTAAAAACCTCTTTGAACAAAGTTTAAAAAGAAACTTAGAAAAGCACAGAAAAGAAAAATTCAGAGATTGAAGACTTTAAAATGACTGACAAAGATAGCTTCTGAATCCTATAAAAAAAAAAAAAACCAACATTGTCCTCTGACTGTTTTTAAGTTTAGCTGTTGAAAATGCTTATTATTGGTCATGGGAACTAGAGTTGATAGGCTGGCTTAACATTCTAACACAGATTTTAGATAATTGGTTTGAATGGATTGGTGGTGGCATCTTCCCAAATAAAGACTAATATATTTAATCTTAAGCAGAGCAGATGCTTGAGCTGGTAACCTATTTGCCCTTTATACCTGGTGTTGAAGGATTTTTAGATGCTCTAGCAGCTCATTCAGCTTCATATCCTGCTCAGCTGTTGTCTTCTGAAACTGCCTCTTTTCCTTTTCTGAAATTTCAAGCTTCCTCCGGGCCTCAGAGAGTTCTGATGTCAGCTCCTCTATCCGTTTCCTAAAGCAAATGGCAACCACAGGAATACAGATTTCAGTGTCTGTGTTGGCAGATTGTGAGCTGGCTGCATGGGGCTTGCTATCCCATTGCTGGGCAGCTGCTGCAGTGTCCAGACTGGTTCACAAGAGAGCCTCTCTCTGGAGGTGACCTGGTGGTACCTGTTGGGTGCGAGTTCCTCTCCCGCTATCAAGGAATCTTTCTGCAACTTCTGAAGTTCTCTCTGCAGTTCCTGGATGGTCTCTGTCTTCTGCTTCTCCAGGAAAGTGTAGCTTTGCAGTTTCCTCTGGGCATCCTCCAGGTTATTCTTTGCCAGAAGGATCTCTTCCTTATACTGGGCTGCTTGCTGAGCTACAGAACACATCAGACAAGCCAGGCACATGTACATGGGAGAAGGGAGTATGTATGAAGATCAGATTACTAATAAAACCAGTTAAAAAGTCTGTTCCTTCATTTTGTGACTTATTTCAATTTCCAACCTGTCCTCGTTTCTCTATCTCATTATCACTCCTAAGGAGCTCTGTTAAATTATCTGTCTTCAACTATCCCCCAGCCATGAACTGCTTCTGAACTAAAGTTAAACCAATCAATATAAATTGCTCAGTATTTCTTAGGTGACTCATCCTGTCATTAGGGACAAATCCTGACCCTAATGGAGTTTAGAGTCTAGTGAGGGAGACGTAACTGGCCCACACAACATAGAGAACACAGTAACATTAAGCATGCACTCAATGTGAACTCCTGTGAAGCAAGATCAGAGTGGGTGAGAACAGTTGGGGATGGACTTATAGAGGAACAAGGATTGCACTGGGCCTGAGAATAAGAAGAAGGAAGGGAATTCCAGATGAGGGGCTTGTTAGAAGAAACGCATGGGAAGAGAATGGAGAGGTATATAAGAAGAGGATGGGAAGAGATTGGTTTGATTGGAAAGGGAAGTGGGAAGGAGTTATGGGAGACAGCTGAGTGAGTGGTGGGAGAGAAGGCAGCTTTGGAGGATTTTGAAAGCCAGAGAGAAATGTTTAGAGTTAAGTTAGTGGGTTCCTGAGCAGAGACCTGGCATAAAGAGTATTTTAGGAAAATTAGAATGTATTAAATGGAGAAAGACTTCCTTCAATAACCTTTTAGTCCATGCCCTTGCCCCTACTGGCTATAAAGAGAGAAACATCAAATAAGTCGCTTACTGGAGTTTCTCTACACCAAATATGGTCCTATGTCCTAAAGTTTTTAGTATGGTTTCTGTTTTAAACATCAACATTGTCGGGCAGCCAGGGTGGCTCAGCAGTTTAGTGCCGCCTTCAGCTCAGGGCGTGATCCTGGAGACCCAGAATCGAGTCCTGCGTTGGGCTCCCTGTGTGGAGCCTGCTTCTCTCCCTCTGCCTGTGTCTCTGCCTCTCTCTCTGTCTGTGTCTCTCATGAATAAATAAATAAAATCTTAAAAAAAAATAAACATCAACATTGTCTCCATTTTTCAGCCGGGGATATTGGAAGAACGATGGTGTCACTACAGAAATGACCATATACCTTGGAAGAAGGAGGAGGAATTTCATTTTTTAAGCAGGGAAGAGAAAGTTCAGTTTTGGGAAGGCTGTGTCAGAAGGGAAGGTGCGTTGCCCAGGTGGAGCTACTCTCTATAGACAAGAGTGACCACAGGTGCCAAGTCAGGCCTGGGGCTCTAAGTTATGGAGTTGTCCTGAGACTGAGAATAAAGGAAAGAGGGCAGAGTTTAAGGGTGGATGATGACTACTGTTAGAGAAGGAGGGAAAAGAGGAAACAATGGTGAAATGTGTGAAAGAAGAGGGACCTATTACGTCTCCAAACCTGAGAAACAGTTGTTGAGTGTGGGAGGCCAACAGCAAACACACACACATAGAGTTAAAGGAGGGTAGGAACAGAGGCACGCTATGCACCTTCCCCCCACAAAGTGATATGTCAACCACATAACATAACATTTAACCCTTTAAAGCATTCACGTCAGTGATTTCTGGAATACTCACAAAGATGTGCAACCATCACCAGTACCTAATTTCTGATTGTTTTCATCCACCCCAAGGGAAACTCCATGCCCAGAGCAAGAAGTTATTGGTGGCCTCTGAGAAAGCAGTTTCAGCAGAGGAGCAAGGAATGACCCACAGTGCAGGCTGTACAGAGAAGAATGTATTGGGAGGCAATATAGGGGAGAGAATGTGTCTAAGCCAGGGAGGGAAGAGTAAACTGTAGGATGAAGGTCCTGGAGAAGAGGGGAGGAATGCAGTGCACAGAAGCAAAGTTTGGAGCCCTGTCCTCCTTGTGATGGGGAAAGGGGAGAACTTCATCAAAGGCTGCTGGGAAAAACGTGGGTGTGTGCGTTCAGCACTTCACCATCCCAGTTAGGGGTGAGTGCAGGAGCTCAAGAGGGCATTGTGAACCCTGTGGGATGTGCCATGAGATCACCAGAAGGTTTGGAGTAATGAGTGGGGAAAGAAGGGGGAAGTGGGCATTTAGAGAAAGGAGGGGACTGCTCTAGCCCCGATGGTTGGAAGTGTAGTGAAGACACTGTGTGCTGGGGGGCTCACCAGCCAGCTTCTGTTGCTCTTGGGTTTCTTCGAGAGAGTCCTTCAGCTTCTGGATCTCAGCTCGCAGGGTCCCACACTCTGCCCTGGACTTATCCTGCTTCAACTCCTGGATGGTGATTTCAAGTTCTGTCGTCATCCGTTGCTGCTTCTCCAACTCCATCTCCTTTTTCATGAGACTATTCTGAACCTGTGCCAATTCCTTCTCGAGCTCATGCAGCATCTCATCTTTCTCTTGGAGGAGCTGAGGAAAGCAAAGGGTGAGTGCTGATGGAGGCCTGAGCAGCGACCCAGTGAAGCCGGGTACAGATTGTCTTGAGCCCTCCCCAGTCATTTTCTCTTGCCTGGATATCAAATAGTCTCCTACCTCTGCTTCCTGCCTCAAGTCATGCTGTTCCCACTGCAGCAGCCAGAGGAAGGCTTCTGAAAGCGTAAGTCAGATCTTGTTCTGTCTCTCCTCAAAACCATCTACTGGCTCCATTTATTTAGAAAAAGGCCACAGTCCTTACAGCAATTCTTGGGATGCTCATGTTCTGGTTTGACCTCACCTCTTGCCACCCTTACCCCTTTCGGCTTCAGCTTATCTCCTAGAATATTCTTTTTGTTTGTTTGTTTGTTTGTTTTTTTTTTTTTTGTTTTTGTTTATTTATGAGAGAGAGAGAGAGAGAGAGAGACAGGCAGAGAGACACAGGTAGAGGGAGAAGCAGGCTCCATGCTGGGAGCCCGACGTGGGACTCGATCCCGGGGCTCCAGGATCGCACCTTGGGCCAAAGGCAGGCGCTAAACTGCTGAGCCACCCAGGGATCCCCTCTCCTAGAATATTCTAAGCAGACTCTCACCTGAGGGCTCTCACACTTGTTACTTCCTCAGCTTGGAATATTCTTCCTCAAGCCCTCCCATTCAGTGGCTCCTTCACTCCATTCAAATCTCTGTCCAATGCTTGGTATATCACAGGAGCTCAAAAAATACTTGTTGAATGAATGTATGAATGACTCAAAGCTGTTTACCTAGACTCCTGGCCTTTTGTTGTCATCTCTCTAGATACTTCCACTTTGACTAATGAATCCTCTCTGAATTTCAAATAGGAGATCTGAATGACCAGCTGGGATAATTTCTGCTAGATCTGATAAAAGTGTAGCTGTGCTGACTACACAAGCTTACATTGTTTTTACAACCTTTCTGTCCTTACTTCCTTTCCTAGGCTTTCCCAGGACCTTGATTTAGGTTGGCAACTACAGAACTTCTAGGGCATATTTCCATTACTATTTTTCAAATGCCTGATTTGCATATTCATAAGATTTTTATAATTTTACCGATTAAAATTCACTTGAAACTCTTAACAAGGCTACACAATATTTGAAGAATTTCTTTCAACAATTGAGCATAAACAGAAGCATAAAGGAACGATGCAAGTGTGTCCTAAAGTCTCTGCCTTGCAGGGCTGGGGAAAAACCTCGTATAAAGTCAACATCTCTGTAAGGTCCCTGGATAATGGTGTTTTATTTATTTAGTATGTGCTTTGAAAAATCCCCAAGAAGTGCTCAGGACTGTGTCTGGGCCTAAAGAACCTGCAGTCTCATTGCTTACATGTTGATGTTCTCCAGGCAACCGCAGTCAGGGCAGAGCTGCAGGACCTGCTCTGGCCAAGCTCTGGCCTCACATCCATCCTGTTAGCTGGTCTAACCAGAGAACCTCTCTTGCCTTACCTTGTCTTTCTTCAAACCCAGCTTCTGGGTCTCTGTGAACTGAATCTGTAGCTCTTGCAGCCGCCGTTGCAGGATGACAACCTCCTTATCCTTCCTTTCCATATGGGCCGATGTCTCCTCCCTCAGCCCGTGCAGGTCCAGCTCCAGCTTCATCATGTCTGCAGGTGGAAGGGACAGAGTGCTCCTTGCTCAAAGGAGGGCTCTGGCTTCCTTCTGCCTCTCCCCACTGCCTCCCGCCCCCACCCACTCCCAGTATACCCTTCATGATGTTTTTCTTCTGCTCAGACACAGCCTCTAGCTCCATGCGCAGGTCCTTCACCAGGTTCTGATATTCCTCCACATGTAGGCACTGGCTGTCTTTCTGTTCCTGCAAGTGCTTCAATATCTGGACAGAGAGGACAGGAGCAGGGTGGGATGAGAACATGGAGGAAGGATGCTTTCTAAAATGCCAAATGTCCAGAATTGGCAAATCCAGAGAGACAGAGAGTGACTAGTATTACAAAACCAATATACAATGTAATGCCAGGCAACAGCTTGGTGACTATTTCACACAGAGTGATCAGGGGCTGAGGGAGGGAGGAAGGGGAATGAGTGCTCATGCACATGGGATTTCTTTTGGAGTAATGAAAACGTTCTGGAATTAGTGTGGATGGTTGCCCAACTTTGTGGCTATTTTAAAACTGCTGAATTGTATACTTTACATAATGAATTTTAGGGTGTGTCAATTATATCTCAAATTAAAATAATAGGAAAAGGATATGGCAGCTTGTCACTGTCATGCAGAATGTGCCCAAGAGTCATCACCCCTTCTGTCCTACAATTAACAGTCTTTGATGGACACCTACTGTGTGCCAGGCACTTTCCTAGGTGCCGGGGAAAGGGGAAAAAAAAACATAGAAACATGCTTGCCCCCAAGGACCTGGCCATATAGTGGGGTGAGACAAAGAGCATAAATAGTTACTTGTAGAAAATATTAACAGTTGATAGATGCTATGAAGAAACAGAACAGTAAAAGGAGAATGGAGGCATATGGGAGGAGAGGATTGCCATTATGAATGGAATGGAGAATTTGGCCCCACTGAGAAGATGCCTCTGAGCTGGGGCTTGCTGGAGGTGAGAGAGTGAGGCACATTGTAGTCTCTGTAGGTATCTGCAGACAGGGGAGCTAGCCAGTGATCAAACTCTGGGGAGAGAACATGGGGGAGGGCATGTGGCTAGAAGATTGAGTGATGGAGAGAGTAGGAGGCATGAGGTGAGTGGTTAATGGGTGATCACATCATGGGGGGCTTGTAGTCCTTGGGCAGGGACTTAGGCTTCTACTCTGAAGGAGAGGATAACGGGCTATAATTAAGAGAAGGTAGAAACACATGGTCAAGGAGGAGCAGTTTGTCATCTGGGCATCAAGGGACAGTTATGTGATTTCAGAGTTGTCAGTAAGGGCAGACTGCAGCATGAAGACAGGAGGGACGGTCACCCTATGACCCAGGTGTGGGCACTGAGGGGTTCAAAGGCTCACTCAGGCCAGCTGACTTCTGACATTGACCATGATCTGGATAGTTCCATTCCCAATAGAATATCCAGGTACCATGAAAGAATTGGATAAGGACACATAAAATGGCAAGGGAAAATGTGCTCTGTTTCTTGGGGAAATCTGCATCATTTTAAAAAATGGAGTGGTAAACAGGCATTAGTGTTTTTTTTTTTTAAGATTTTATTTATTCATGAGAGACACAGAGAGAGGCAGACACACAGGCAGAGGGAGAAGCAGGCTCCATGCAGGGAGCCCAATGCAGGACTCGATCCTGGGACCCCGGGATCACACCTGGGCCAAAGGCAGGCGCTCAACTGCTGAGCCACCCAGGTGTCCTGAGGCATTAGTGTTTTAGTCGATATAGAGTTTCATTTTTTTAAGATAAAAAAGTTCTAGAGATCTGTTGTACAACAGTGTAAATATGACAACATGACTGAAATGTACACTTAAATGTGATTAGGATGATAAATTTAATGTTATGTGCTTTTAACCACTATAGAAAAAAATAAAAGAATATGGAAGAAATAAAGACATTTTTCAGACAAAAAAATGGGAATGTTATGAGATCTTGCTGTAGGTCAGGAAGTGAATAACATGGAACTGACCTTTAAAATAAATATTGACAAAATAAATAAATAAAATAAATATTGACAGATGCCCAAGGAGAAACTCCAAAATTCAATATTGATTCCTCATTCACTCAAACTTTCTGGCATCAGAAAGTCCCGGAAAGAGAAGAGTCTCCATCCCTCCACTAGAGGACCCTTGGAGAGCTTATATGTATCGTTTACTCTCCCTGCTACCCCCCTTTGCTGCTATTTCAGAATTAGCAAGCCTGCCCACAGTATGGCCTCTGGTGGCTGGATTTGCCTTGGACTTCAGGTTTGCATATGACTGACTTAAGATCTCACCTAGGAAATGCATACTGGTGCAGCCATTGTGGAAAGCAGTATGGAAGTTCCCCCAGAAGTTAAAAATAGAACTACCTTATGATCCAGCAATTGCACTACTGGATATTTAGCCAAAGAATATAGGAACACGAATTCAAAGGGATACATGCACCTTGATGTTTATAGCAACATTATTTACTATAGCCAAGGTATGAAAGCAGCCTAAGTGTCCATCAATTAATGAATAGATCAAGAAGATGGAATATTATTCAGTCACAAAAAGAATGAAATCTTGCCATTTGCAATGGTGTGGATAGAGCTAGAGAGTATTATGCTAAAGGAAAGAAGTCAGAGAAATACAAGTACCGTATGATTTCACTTATGTGGAATTTAAGAAACAACAAACAAAGGGGGAAAAAGAGAGAGGGACAAATAAAGACACAGATTCTTAATTATAGAGAACAAACTGAAAGTTAAACAGATGATGAAGATTAAAGAGTGCACTTATCATGATGAGTACTGGGTGATGTATTGAACTGTTGAATCATTATATTATACACCTGAAATTAATAGAACACTGTAAGATAACTAACTGGATAAAAATTTTTTTTAAATCTCATCTAAGAATTAAAAAAAAAAATCTCATCTAAGAGAGCACTGAACCTAACTTTGACTATTAGTTGGTCAAATTTTGCCATTTGTTTACATGGTTTAAATACTTACTCACTATTAGAATCAATTTTTGATATCACTTTGAATTTTGAAAATATTGAGTTTTCAAAAAAAGGATTTTGAATAAATAGTATTCCCTAAATTTGGTGTTTTTCAACTCCAACTAGAAACTAGAAAGCCAGCCAGAGGCTTTGTCTTGTTTGGGCATACTGTTGGAAAAAGGTTAAGAAGCAGATGCAATTCCAAAATTCAGCTATAAAATTGAATACTGCCAGACACATTTATTGGAACTTGTCATACATTACATGCAGTATCCTTGTAGCAGGGTCAACCAAGTTCACACAAATATAAAAATATAATATAAAAAATTTAAAATAAGCAAGAAAACCCAGAATCAAACCCACCCAACTCAATTCAATCTCCCCCCAGGCACAAATAAGCAAAAGTTCCCCCACCTTTTTAATATCTTCACAATCTTCTGAGGAGCTAGGAGGATGTCTGTGGGTGGCTGTATAGGAAGCAAAGTCCGCTTGTAATTTTATCAAAGCCTCTTCACGCTCCAGAACCTATAAATGAGTGTAGGTCAGTTATGCTGAATGATCAATGCAACATGATTATGACTAGTACTGTTTTGCAGTGTTCCTTTTTTCAGCCTAAGTTTGTTGTAATATTATGCAATCCATCACACACTTTTTGTGGGCTTGGAACAGAGAAAGAATTAGGTTCTCAATCTTACATCAAGGTTTAATGAGGCATGGACAGTGGTTTGTTGGAAATCTGTCAGTGGCCACATTTTGGACTCCCTCCTGAATCTCTGTGTGACCCAGTTTATGAGGCAGAAGGTTCTTTAAAATTTGTGATGGAGAGATATACCTAAACTAGCAGAGGATGGGATTCAAAGTTCAATAATTAAAGAAGTTTCTGATAGAGTGAGTGGATGTGTATGTTCTTTTAAAAAAAAGTTTAAAATCATGAAATTTTTGTTCTTCTTTTGAAAAGAATTCAAACAAAACCCAAACATCAAAAATTAGTGAAATCTCTCCACTTTCTCATTTCCACTGGGGGACAGTGGGCACTATAGGGAATTTACAGTATGTACTTCTATATTATAATCAAAGACTAAAAAACAAAAGTGGAGTTGAACTATACATGGCCCTTCATGATTTTGCAACCTTTTATCAACAATATATCACAAATATCCTTCTATTTAGTCCTTACAGTTTGCTTAATCCTTTTTCTTGGCTGCATATTATTCTACAATATGGATCCCTCTTTAACAATTTTTTAAAAATCAATTCAACCATTTCCCTGTTGATGAACACTTAGGTTGTTGTGAGAGATTTTTAAGTCTCTTTGGAATCTCAAACTTAGTGTCAGTTGGGGGGACATATTCATATTCACATTCAATGGGGAATATGAACAAAAGGTGGGGACAAGTACATATAAGACATTTGAGGAATCTTGGTGAAAGAAATTACTTTATGTGACTCTTTTCCCCTCCTTTCTCTCCTCATGGCCTTATTTTTGTTTTTTCAGAAAAATATTCTTTTTTTAAACTTTTTTTTTAAAGATGTATTTATTATTTATTTATGATAGAGAGAGAGAGAGAGAGACAGAGACAGAGACACAGGAGGAGGGAGAAGCAGGTTCATGCGGGGAGCCCAATGTGGGACTTGATCCCGGGACTCCAGGATTATGCCCTGGGCCAAAGGCAGGCGCTAAACCGCTGAGCCACCCGGGATCCCCTCAGAAAAATATTCTTGAAGTCACTTACCAAAGCGTTACTGCAGGCTAGTTTATTTCGAAGTTCCTGGATTAGATCATCCTGTTCAGAGACCTTTTGCCAGACTTCAGACAGTCGTTTCAGGGTCTCCTGATGCTCTTGAATCATGCAGGAAGAAGTGTATATACGCACCTTTGAATGATCACCCTTGTTCTCAGGATCCTGGGATATTTAGAAATAATGAGTTTGTTTTGTTCTTAATATTTGAGTTAACTTCAGAATATCATGAGCATGGAAAATCTCTTAGTTCTGTATTCTGAAAGATCTATATTCTGTTCATATATATGAATCATATCTTTCTTAATAAAAGAAAAAAGTTAACAAATGCAGATACATGGTAAAAAATTCAAACAGTTCACAAGGCAATATACTGGAAACTTAGTCTTCCTCTAGCTTGGCCCTTCATGACTCAAGTCTCCTCCTCTGTGAGTCTGGGTTGCCAATTTTGGGATAAAATATCCTTCCAGGGATATTTTATGTATATAACCTGCTGCTTTTTTTCCTTCACTAATGAAAGTCTTCTAAGACCCTATTCTAACTTTATGTTTTCACTTGACAATTTATTTAGGATATTTTTTCATATTGTTGCTCATAGATTTATCTGGCTTTTCTTTTTTTTTTAAGATTTAATTAATTAATTTATTAGAGACACACAGAGAGAGGCAGAGACACAGCAGAGGCTCCACAGGGAGCCTGATGTGGGACTTGATCTGAGAACTCTGGGATCATGACCTGAGCCAAAGGCAGACAACCACTGAACCACCCAGGTGTCTTTCTGATTTTTCTTTTAAAATTAACTTCAAATTACACACGTAATACATACATATATATTATCTTTCTAAAGCATTATAACATTATAGGCAAGTCTAAATTCCTCTTTGACTATACTACCTCTAATCCCATACTTGCTGTGTTCTCCAGAGATGACAATTTGTGCATATACTTCTAGACCTTTATGTATACATTTACATAATACAAAGGAATTTATATAATACAGATAATATTACATTGTCCTTTTAAAATATAAAAATAGTGCTCGCTTTGGCAGCACATATAATAAAATATAAAAATGGATTTTTTTTCCTAAAAAAGATGTCTTAGAAATTTATCCACGTTAGTTCATGTACTTCTGGCTCTTTTAGATTGCTTTTAAGTGTGTTTATCCAATCTCCTATTGATAGGAAAATAGTTGTTTCCAAGGTATTTTCTAAAATGAAGCTGAAATGAATATTTTTGCACATAAATTTTTTAGTATATGTATGGATTAAATTAATGTTTCCAAGGTCTTTTCTAAAATGAAGCTGAAATGAATATTTTTGCACATAAATTTTTTAGTATATGTATGGATTAAATTAATGAAATAGGACTGCTAAGACATATTTAAAATTTTGGTATATATTACACATTATCCTTCAAGAAATTATACCAATTGATACTCTCATCAGCATGAGTATGCCCATTTTCCTACAACCATTTAAAAAAAGTCTTTTTCTAGGTCATCTGAAATCATGCATAAAGGTTACTACATGCACATGATTTGCACTAACAATGAAATGAACTGATTTAGATAGCCAGAAAAGAGCAAGAGTTCCAGTTTGGATAGTAGATATTTCTCCATTAAACTTGTTTTCCTAACTGAGCTTTTTCAGGCACAGTTAGAAATAGTTTATGTTCAATGAGCATGAAAGCTACCCTTGAAGAAGCTGCAGAAGGGTCAGTGAGAAGTCTAAAATTGAACATAAATAATATTCTTATAAATAAGTTAGTGTGTAAGTGGGCAAAGGAATGGAAAACAATAGAAAAATTAGGGAATAGGAAGATGATATCTACATGTCCAATGTCTTAATACTACAGGATGCAAAATAGAAATTAATTTAAAAGTAATAGAAAAAAAATTCTCTGGATTGAAGAAATTGTAGATCTTCAGATTAAAAGGATCAGTTAAACTTTGAGAGGCTTAATGAAAAACAACCTAAATAACTTTGAGTCTAAAACCCTCTAGAATTCAGACATAAAACTGGTGACTTACAAAAAATGAGAAGCAGACTGACATCTAACAATTCCTCTCTAATACTGGATGGTACAAGACAATGCGGCAGTAACTTCAAAGACTTAAAGGAAGGTGTTTCTGAAAGTTTGTATATCCAGCCAAACTAGCAGTTAAGAGTGAAGACAAAATCATCTTGTTCAGACATGCAGATATTGAGAAATTTTAACACTCACAATAGTTTCTGAAGGAATTAGCAAGGAAGTATTACAGTAAAAGGAAAAGTCCAAGAATTTAGAAGAGGTAGAGTATACTGCTTAAGTAAGGATTGAAAGTTGGTTTTATTAGTAATCTTAAAGAAATGCATATTTTATATGTTATAAAAACAGTTCCAGAGATTCAGAGAGATAAAAACTTTCCAACTCATTTATATTAGGGTAGCATAATCCAGACACCAACATGAGATGAGAGCACAAGAATGTGAGTGATCAAAACAAATCTCATTTCTGAAAATAGATACAGAAAATGAAACTTTAAGAAATTTAATATAGCAGTTTATTGTAATGTAATGGTTTATTATTATTATTATTAAAATAAAGCAAAATAATAAATAAAATCAAATAATAATATGTCATGATCAAGTAAGGTTTATTTCAAGAACATGGAAATTGTCCTATAACTAAAAATCTATTAATGTAATTCACTTCATTAAAGAAAAATACTCAGGTCCCTGGGTGGCACAATTGGTAAAGCCTCTGCCTTCAGCTCACGTCATGATCCCGGGGTTCTGGGATCGAGCCCTGTCTCAGGCTCCCTGCTTAGTTGGTAGTCTGCTTCCCCCTCTCTCTCCCTCTGCCTCTTTCCCTGCTTGTGCTCTCTCTCTCAAATAAATCAATAAAATCTTTTTAAAAAAAGAAAGTAAAGAAAAAAAAACCCACCTCTATGATAACCTTGATAGCTGCTAACAAAAACATCTGATAAAGTTCAACATTCATTTCTGACAAAAATTCTTGGTAAACTACATATAGACAGTCACATCTTCAACTTGAAAGAATATTAACAAACATCCAGGAACAAACATTATACTTAATAGTGAAATATTAGAAATGTTTGCTTTAAAATGAGAAGCATTTAGATGTTATAGGCATCTAATGCCTATAGATGTTAGAAGGCAAGGATGTTATAATTCTACACTGTTTTGGGAGTCCTGGTAAATGTAGTAAGATAGAAAATAAGTTGTATGAATGTTGAAAAGGAAAACAATTTAGAAATACCAAGCAGTCCACTGAAAAATCTGGTCAGAGAGTTTTTAATAAGGTGATGGAAAAAGAGTTTTCCTATACATTAGTAATAGTTAACAAAATTAAATGTATACAAGTTCTCATAAAATCAATAACAACTGTACTATATCTAGGAATAAACTTAGCAAGAAATATGTGAAATCTATGAAGAAAAGTATAAAATCTTACTGAAGAGTGAATAAGTAAACTTAAATAAAAGTAGAAGCATGTCATGTCCCACAGAATATGCTAATTTTCCCCCAAATTAATATATAACTTGAAAGTAAGTCAACATAAATCTAAATTTCATCAAAAGATGATGTAAAAAATGGCCAAGAAATATTTGGATGTCAAGAACAAGAAAGGAGGACCTGCTCTGAAGGAGCTAGCAAAACATATTATCAGTTAAAGTCGCTAAATAACTGTGGTCTTGGTGCAAAAACTGGCAAATAGGTCAAAAGAACAGAGTTCAAAAAGAGCCATGTGTACACAAGAATTAGTATATTGGAGCACCTGTGTGGCTTAGTGATTGAGTGTCTGCCTTTGGCTCAGGTTGTGATACCAGGGTCCTGGGATTGAGTCCCGTATCAGACTCTGTGTGGGGAGCCTGCTTCTCCCTCTGCCTGTGTCTCCTCTCTCTCTCTCTCTGTGTCTCTCATGAAAAAATAAATACAATCTTTACAAAACAAAAAGAATCAGTATATATACATATAGAGTTGGCAATTCAAATCAGTGGGGAAAGGGTTCAGCAAATAGAGTTGGGACAAGTGGAGGCCCCTTTTGGTAAACATAAAATTATATAAATCTATAGTCATATATCTACATGTGTATGTAGATTATCTGTCTACCCATCCATATTAATTCCAGATGGACTAAAGATAAAAACATAGAAATATAAAAAATATAAAAGTGCTAAAAAATGAGGTAAACTTTTAAAATCTTGGGAATAGAGAAGTCCTTTCTAAGCAAGAAATAAAACCTAGAGGTGCCTGGGTGGCTCAATTGGTCGGGTGTCTAACTCTTGATTTGGCTTGGGTCATGATCTTGGGGTCATGAGATTGGGCTGTCAGGTTCTGTGCTTGATGGGGAGTCTGCTTGGAATTCTCTCTCCCTCTGCCTTCTCCCACGCTCTCTCTATCTCTCTCAAATAAATAAATAAATCTAAAAAAAGAAAGAAAGAAAACCTAAAATCTATAAGGGAGGACTGAGAAATTCAACTCCATAAAAATTAAGAAAACGTTGGTATGGTAACAAATACCATTCATAGAGTAAAATGAAAAGTTACAAACTAAGAGAAGATATTTGTAACATGTGTAATAAAACATTATTACCTGTAATATATGAAGAAGCTCCTATAAGTCAATACAAAAAAAAAAAGCCTAAATATGTAATAAAAAATAGGTTCAAGATTTAAACAAGGAATTCATCACATGGAAAGCCACATGACCCATACTTATGAACAGTGCTCCATACTTTTTTAGTGTAGTGGGCACTGTGATGTGCCTCCAGGCCTTTTCAGCAAGGAAGGACTTACCTCCTACTCCAGCTGCTGGCAGTGCTGCCCTGAGAAAAGGAGACTACCTGGACTGAAGAAAACTGCTTTGCTCCAAGTCATGCCTCTCCCTAAGGGAAGCTCACATCCATAACTGATCAACACAGTGGTAAAAGGCCAACTCCCATCCCCCCAATTTGGGACCCCTTTGAACATCCATCCAACCCTAGAACTCCCATAGGGTTGGCAGAGACCTTTGCTGGGACCACACCACTGCTCAACTTTTCCCTCTGCCCAACCCTGCTTCCTTCTCCTTCCTTTCACAGGTGTTGATACCAAGGGCTCTCTCTAAAAAATATAGTACGTGCTAATCCATCTCAGAGTCTGCTTCCTGGAGGAACCCAACCCACAACTGTTGGAACTAAAGGAAATGAAAACTGTAATGAGAAAACTTTTTCTTTCCCCATGCAACTGTTTAGCACGACTTAAAAAGATTGAAAGCACAACTTCCTGTACCACGCTAGTGTGGGGGAGTGCCCTTAATTATTGTTGGTAAAAGTGTCAATTTGCCAACAATAATTGGTAAGTGTAGAATCTTTCTGGCATTCAATTTAGAAGTATCTTTTTTTTTTTTTTTAAGATTTTATTTATTCATGAGAGACACAGAGAGAGGCAGAGACACAGGCAGAGGGAGAAGAGGCTCCATGCAGGGAGCCTGATATGGGACTCGATCCCAGACTCCAGGATCATACCCTAAACCAAAGGCAGACACTCAACCGCTGAGCCACCCAGGCGCCCTAGAAGTATCTTTAAACATTAAATGTAAGCATATCCTTTGACCCAGCAATCCCCACTTTAGGAGATTATTCCATGAGAATAAGGATGTTCATTACAGCTTGTTTGTAATAGACAAAATAGGTCAGTAGATGGTAGAGTCACACCATAGAATACAAGGTAGTTACTAAAGGAAATTGTCAAGATACACATTTAAAAAGCAAGGTGTAGAACCACATTTGTAAAATGACCCATTTATGTAAAAAGAAAACCCTAACCATTTATATGTGTAACTGTATAACAAAAGACTGAGGAAGATTCCCAACAGATTATTCAAGTGATTACCTAACAGGAGGAGAGTAGGGTAGAGGAGGCTGAAAGCAGACTTTCACATTTAATCTCTGTGATTCTGTCTAGGGAGCCTCTGCCATTGTATTACTTGTGTAATTAAAAAAAAAGCAATTAAAAGAAAAAGAAAGATTCAGGCATTTTGGCTCTTTGTTATCTTTCATGGGTTTCACCTCCTGTTTGATCCTGAAGTCGCGGTTTGCATGAGTCCTGTGACTGAGAAGAGGCCCCCAGCCAGGTCCCTATGAGAATGTGGAAGATTTGAGAGCTCATTTGGTATTTGGATTTTTGCCTTACTTGAAGTGCTGGCACTTTATATTAATTAAGGAGCCTCAAAATTCCTAAGGAGGAATCTGAAAGGAGATGTGAAGACTGGAAATTGAAAGCTGAGGGTTACAAAGCTCGAGGGAGGGAAGGACATCTGGTTGAACGTTTGGGTTTCCCTCAGAGAAGGCAGGGAGTGTTACTCAGGGACCAGCTGGGAGCATGTCCACTTGCTGGAGCGGCTTGGTGTGAGTCCTACCTGACTGACGATCCCGCTGAGCTCCCCCTCCAACATCTTCACTTGGCACTCCAGTAACTCAATGTTGCTTAGGGAAGTCTGGTATTTATCCCGGTAGAGGCTTAAGCTCCTTTCCAGGGAGACGATCTTGTCCCCAGCCAAAGCAAGTTGCTCTTGTGCCAAATGGAGCTTCTCCCCTGTGTTCTCATTATGATTTCCCATTTCCTCCTCATAGAGAATCACCTGTTGGTGTAGGAAAGGAACCACAATGAATTCATGGAAACATCTAATGAGGAATGGGTATGGCTATAAGACCCCATGCAGAGGAATCTTATGTTTAACTGGAAACCCAGATGTACAGAATTGTATGTACAGAATAGGCCCAGCACAGATTTAAAAGCTAATATATATAGTATCAGAATGTTAATGATTAGAAATTAAAAAAAAAAAAAGATTGTCCTATTTGGATGGTAAGTTTCTTAAAGGCAGGTACCATTATCTTTCCCATCCTGCCTGGCATGTAGTAAAAACTCAATAAAGACTTGTTAGTTGATTAATGGGAATGAATTTGTATAGCTCCATTTTTTTAAGGGCTTCAAGTGCCAGTATTCTTTGCTTCCTAGGTATTCTCTAGGGATCTAATTTAGAAAATGTGGAGTCCCTCCTGCACACAGCAAAGTTCCTGAGAGAGACTAGGGGAACAACCCCAAGTTCCTCTGGGACTTGCACAATTCTTATATAGATTACATCTCTTCCTAATCGATTAATTAGTCAACCAACTGACAGACATTTATTGAGTACTCATAAACAATGTCTTGGATGCTGAGGGAGTATATATCTATAAGACAGGCTCCTCCCTCAAAGAGTTTACACTCTTACAATTTTGGGAAGATATGATTTACAACTAGCAAACAACTGTATACAGCTGAGCATGCTCAACTGTATGCCTAGAGTTACATGTGTTGAAGGAGTTAAGAGCAGGAAGGTTTCATTTTGGTTCAAATATTTCAGTGTAGAATTTGGATAGAACACATTCTGTTGCTCTAAGCTAATTATACTTGCTGCCTGCCATTTGAAGTTCCTCCTAAGAAAAGGTCATTTAGTTTGAGAAGTTTATCAGATAAGGGGAAGAGGGAAGGAATATTTTATATTCAAATGTTTATAAGTATCTACCAGTGACTCGCTCACATTCCCATGGCACTCACCGTTCCTCTGAATGCTAAACCCATCCCTATCACAAGCATCTTCAGCTCTTTGCCTGAGGGATGCCTGGGCTTCAGGAGCCCACTCAAGGAGAGGAGCAGGACAAGGCAGGTTACAAGTATGGAGGACTTAACACCTTCTGGTGCAGCCTTCAACCAATGACTGGGTGGTTGGCCGGGATCACTCCGAGGCATGTCCTGTCCTACCTCCTAGAGTTCTCCAGAGGGATTGAATCCCAGGTGCCCTTGCAGTGATCTTAATAGTGATTTTCTTTATGGGCTTCCTGCCTTACTTTGATTCACTTCTCCACCCTCCCTCTGGGATCATCTCCTGAATTAGCTATTTTACATTCATCTCCTTGTCTTAGGCTCTGCTGTTGGGAAACTCATCCTTAGACAGAAATTTGATGCTACTGTACAGCAAAGTATTGAGGAAACTTGGCCGAATGGCTTGAGTAATTTTTTCCAATGTTTTCCCAGCTTGAGGTCATTTTTAATGACTACTACTTACCAGATCCCATATCAATTCTCCCCTTCCTCCTTAGTAGTTGAGCCTTGAATTTATTTGGGACAGTAGTGCATGTCACTAAAATACATTTCCTTGGCTTCCCAGGAAGTAGCTGTAGCCATTTGACTAACTCTGGCCAGATACATAAATAAAAGTTGTGTGGGGCTTCTGGAAAGTGTCCTTAAAAGAGAAGAGTGTGTCTTTTTTTTCCCCACCTCCTCCCCTGCCCCCTTCCTGATTATCTGGAACAAGGATATGATGGTTGGAGCTCCAGCAGCCACCTTAGGAGATCTAGAAAATGGAAGTTTTAAGCTGATGATGGTGGACCCAAAACATAGGATCCTAGGTACCTGATGATACATGCAGTTCCTGTAACAGTCCTAGACCACCTATCTCTAGCCTTCTTTTATATCAGAGAAATAAACTATCTTAAGTCACTATTACTTTGGGGTTTTCTGTTACATGCAGCCAAATAGAATCCCAACTAATTCAGGATCGCTGTATTCAGGCTGGACTCTTGTTTAAGAATTGCCAGTTTTAACACAGCCTTGCTTTAGTTCTATTAAACTATTGTTTATGTTCACAGGCTTTGTCCTTAATTATATTTTGTAGGATAACCTTTCTCTGTTTCATTCCCTCTCAATCCTTTTCAGTAAATTCTCATAATATTTTCTTTTTAAAAATTCTACATTCTTTAAGTCCCTTCATACGGCCCCTGGAATTAGTCCTTAAGTAATATCACCATCCTAGACAGTCCTTGGAATTTTACCTCTAATGCAAAGGAAGGAAATTCTGGGGGAGGTTGTGTATCTCATCACTTAGAAGCCATAGTTTTACTGCTGCTAGTGTTACCACTGCTCAACTGGTTTATATTCTATAGTTTTGGTCTTTGGAATTTACTCAGGATTCCACAAGGATGCTTTTTCTGGTTTAAAAAAAATACTATCTTGGGACATGAATGGAAATGAATGTCCAGAATACACTTAAGTCTATATGATCTAAAACTCCAGCCTGAAAATAAATGACCAATCTGGTACTCTCAATGATTGACTCAGACTCAATGTCTGGTTATCTTATCAGCTATCCAAGTGCTAGGAATTTATGTATTATCAAAATCTGATTTTTCTAAAAATGGTTCATTTAATGGACTTTATACCTTTTTTATAACCCTCAGAGACCAAGAGTCTTTTGCATTTAAATTGCAATGGTAATTGGATGGAAGTGATGGACCTATATGCACACCACACACACATACACACACACACACAAGTCACACACATATCACATGTCCCACATATATTGATACTGGAGCTCTCACCCAATTATGCCATTCTGTTTAGTTCCCTCTGCTCAGCTTCAAAAAGATTAAGAATTAAAGAGGGAAATTTGATAAAACCTGCTCAAGATGTAGAGAAGCTCTCCTCTGTAAGGCCAGTGTCTGCTTTCTAGTAGATGTGACCTGTTTTCTGTAGGTACATGGGCTTGGGGACATTTCCATAGTTATTCTATCTATACCTCATCTTCTTTCAGTTTGCAGTGATGGTGGAGAAGAACCAGGTCAGAAGTCTGCTTCTCTAGGAGGGACTGATACTGCAGGAGGGAACAGTAAGAAGTCTGTAACTCCTCTGTGCGAAACTCTAGTTCTTGCTGAAGGGCTAGCAATTTTTTCTTGAGTTGTTGGAGTTGTCTCAGATGGCACTGTTTACTGGGCTCAAACTCCATCTGCGACTTCTCAAATGCTAATGTTTGTTTCTTATTCTGCAATTCAGATAGAATATATGAAAAAAGCATAGGTTGTCACTAAGTATGCATTCATTCTTTGATATTTTTCATTTGTTCAATCATTGACATCCATCTATCCATCCTTTCACCCACAGAGCACTTATTAAACATTTCATTCTATCCACAATGAAACATCATTCTGTATTTCCACCCTGTAAGGAGAATTTAAAAGAAGAAAAAAAAAACCTAGTTCTTTCCTATTAGTTAGATCTACCATTCATACTATTTAGGCCAGAAGAAAAAACATACACCTAAAGGACCTAGAAAGTAGTATAAAGATACACACAATAATACACTTTTTTTTTTTTTTGTCTTCACATTTAAAGATAACCCAATTGATCTAGAAGGCAATGGATTTCTGGTCAGAGTTCTTGGACTAAACTCGATTTAGATAAAAGGGTAAACACTTGGGTGGGCTCTTGGAGAAATAGTTTTCTGGAATGCTGGGAAATGGGAGGCAGAGAAATTGTTCAGGCACATCTGTTTTCTCCTCCCGAAGGAAGATGTGACCTTGTAAATGCTGAGTGTGTGTGTGTGTGTGTGTATGTGTATGTGAGAGAGAGAGAGAGAAAGAGAGAGATGGAGAATGAGAGATCTTTTCCTGCCAATCCACAATCAACTTGAAATGCTGCTAGACCCATCTTACATTTTCATCCATTTATTCAATAAACATATGTTGAGCACCTACTTTATATCAGGCATGCTGCTGGTAGGATACATCCCTGAGTTGTTTATTTCAGTATAGGTGAGGTCTTTGCACTGAAGTTTCTATATTTTCTTTTTTTTTTTTTTTTTTTTTTTAATCAAGTGCTGCATTTAATGAAAACCACCTTAGACAGAAAAGGAGACAGGAGAGAACTATAGAGAACTGGCCACTCAGACGTGAGTTTCTGTGGTTGAGCATGTCCCCTCCATTGACATGCTGGGCACCACTGGACAGCCAGTCACTGTTGTTGAAGCAGCAGAGCTGGAGGTGCTGTCACAGGTCAGCAGACTTGCTGGCCCAATGTACGGAACTCAAGGAGGCACTTGGAGATGAGGAACTTGCGGATGTAATATCCCAGGAGGTGAGGGAGGTTGGGAACCCGTCCTCCGCTGCAAAGGCTGATCACCCGAGGGCAAATTATCCAAGGGCCCTGTGCAGCCTCATTTGGGTCCTGACCCGCTGGACCCTCCGTATTCCAACAGCAAGAAACACTGAGGACAATTAAATTCATGCCTATCCCTCCCTCTCTCTTCTTCCCTCTAACCCTTCAAAGAAGATATTACAAGGGCAATAGTTCTGAGCTCTCAGGAAACAGGGTCTGGAACCTTCTGGAGGCTGAGAAGCATAAAATGGTGGTGTGGAAATTCCTTTCATCTTATGGCACTGATTTAGGTTAGACTGGATTTCTCCTGCCCTCCCTCCACTTGTGCTCTCTCACCCCCAGATGGACATACTGGCCTAAACAGCACTAGCCTTCAATCTGAACTGGGATTTCCCAGCAGAAGAGATGCTGATTGTTGTCGCCCAGAAGCATCCACTGCACCACCAGTTTTATAGAGGGGTATTCGTTCTTCACTGGCAGTTTGTTCAGGTAGCTGTAGGTCTTATCTTTCTGGATGGGGCAGTTGATTCCACTCTTACAACCATCAGCCTCAGGAATGGGAAAGGGAACTGCGACGCCCAACACGATGCCATGCACCACGGCTTTGCTACTTTGAGATGGAATATTACTGGTGAAGGTGACATTGACACTGTAAGATTGGCCTTTGTGCAGTTTGCAAGGCTGGGCAGGGCATGGGTTCACATTCAGTTCTTTTATAACTCCAACTGCAGAACCACAGTCCTTGAAATGCACCGGCTCCGCCAGGGCCGAGGCGCCGAGCGCCAGGAGCAGGAACGCGGCGACCAAGAGACGCATCGCGGCTAGACAGGTTCCAAGCGCTCCAGGGAGCAAGTTTCTATATTTTCTTGCCCAACATCCCTGATGACATGTGAAAGGTGGATAAAGAGGGTGCCTCATGGGCGTTCTTTAACTCCCATCTGTTTATTATCTTCCTACTTATAAATAATCCTGTCCAATTTTTGCTCTCCTTCTTGTTTTCCCTGCAAAGCTGCCTTTGCACCAATACCATAGATTTTATTGGCTATGGCATTTCACATTCTGCTTTGCATTGCAGTGACCTCTCTGTATCTTATCTCCTACTTAGATTATAAACTCCTGGAGGGCAGGGGCCATGTCTGCTTCTATAGGACCTAGACTAGAGGTTTACACACAGCTAGGTATCAAAGCAAAGTAGGAAATAGAGAACAGGCAATCTCATTGGCTTCCCAAAATTTGAGCATGTGGCCTTGGCCTCATTAACAGAGTACTTTCAAACTTTCTGAACTTAACATTTTCTTTTTTACAGTTTTATTGAGGTACGCTTTATATATCATAAAATTTAACCACTTTAAGTGTATAGTTCAATGATTTGTAGAAAATTTATAGAGTTGTGCAACCATTATTACAATCCGGTTTTAGAACATTTCCATTGGCTCAAAAAAATTTCCTTTTGCCCATTTGCCACTCTTGTTCCTACCCTAGCTCCAGGCAACCACTAATCTGCTTTCTGCCTCTATGGATTTGCCCTTTCCAGATATATCATATAAATGGAATTGTATAATACAATACATCTTGTGTCTGTCTTTTTTTGCTTAGCATAATGTTTTAAGGTTCATCCAAGTTATAGCAAGAATCAGTATTTTATTCTTTTTTATTGCTGAATTATATGAATATACCATATTTTGTTTATCTGTTCACCAGTTAATGGACATTTGGGTTGTTTCAGTTTTTGGCTATCCTGAATATTGCTGCTATGAGCATTAACATAGTAGCCATGTATGGATGTGATACTTCCCTTTAATGAATTTGTTTAGCAAACATCGTGGTGTACCTACCACATGTCAAGCACTGTAGAGGTAATGGAGATATAGAAGTTTGCAAAACAGAATCCCTGCCTTCATGCAGTTTGCATCTATGGGGAGGGGGGAGACAGCAAGTTAAATAAATAAATTATGTAGTGTATTAAAAGGAAATGTGCTGTGGAGGAGAGTAAAGCAGGGGAGAGAGATGAGGAATGCTTGCATGGTAGCAGCTGTAATATTGAGTTAAGTATTTTCATGGAGGACCACATTGAGGAGACATTTGAGCTAAGACGGGAAGGAGGCAGAGAAGGAACCTGGTAGGAATCTGCAGCAGGAACATTCCAAGGAGAGATAGTAGCAAGAGCTAGGGTCTAGAGGTGGGAGGTGCCTGGTGGTGTCTGAGGAGCCACTTTGTTCTGGCTGGAGCAGAGACAGTAAGGGGGAGAGTGGTACAAGATGAGGTGAGAAAGGAAAGGGAGGTCGGCTCCTTTAGGGCCATATAAGGCCATTCTAAAGACCTTAACTTTTCCTTTCAGTGAGATAAAAGGACATTGGAAGGTACTGAATGGATAAGCGAAATTATGTCCTTTAGATGTTACAAAGGACACACTGGCTGCTGTACTGAAAATCAACTGTAGGGAGGCAAAGACCAAAGCAGAGAGACCAGCAAGGAGGCAGAGAAGAATGCAGGGAAGAAGGGATGGTGACATGGACCAAGTTGGAAGTTGGGAGAAATGGTTGGATCATGGATATATTTTGAAAGTAGATCTCAACCAGACAAATTTGGTTGTGTCTGTGTTAGATGTGGGATGGTGGGAAATGATGGTTATCCAAGGCAAGATGACTCCAAGGTTTTGGTCTGAGTAACTGAAGATGGAGTTTTAATGAGATTAATTCTGTGAGATCTGGGATTGAAAAGAGGAAAAATCTTCTCCAGTGAGAGTGAGTGGGGGCCACTTGGGTAAGCTAAAGGAAGTTCACCACTATGGTCACCAGCAAAAGAAATCCTAGGCAAGAAGCTGAACTCTTGGCCTGAATATCTGGTGTGTGTGGCTGAAGAGAAGCTAATGACATTTCTTTCTTAAGCCAAACAATGCTGAATTTTGTATTTACTCTGTGCAGCTATAATTGCCAACATTTATATTAAATGTTTTTAGTTAAGTGCTCTCATTCTTTTCAAGATAAGAATGCTGCTATTCTCACAACTCATCCATGAAGGGACTTGGAAGTGGTGTGTGTGTGTGGGTGCTCATGCACACATAAACATATCAGGGGATGTTTAACAGCCCAAATCTTCTGTCTACACAGGTAAGCTGGGAGGGGGGGATGCTACTTGGAAAAAGACATGGTCAAGAATAAATACCTAATGTGGCTAGAACTAAGCAAAGGAGTGAACATCCTGGGGTAGGGTTAATTGAGAGGGCTTATTTTACTGAAGCAGATACCCAACAAATCCTTATTAGATTATGCTCAAATTCTGTTTTTCTTGGCTTTGTTGAAGTTGGCTTGAACTCTGACAATTAAGGAACTGGATTCCTAGTCCCTCAAGTGCTCATGTGTAACTGTTGATTTGGACGTGCCTCTCCACTGATGGGTATACGTGACTTGGTTGAAAACTAACTGTGATCTCTTCATTGTTCGTTCATTCTCTTCTTATTTCATGTCCCTGTTTTCTCTTCATTATACAAAAGAATGAAAGAAGTGCTTTTTTTAAGCCAAACTTTTTCTTTCCTTTTTTTTTTTAAAAGATTTTATTTATTTATTCATGAGAGGCACACACAGAGAGAGGCAGAGACATAGGCAGAAGGAGAAGCAAGCTCCATGCAGGGAGCCCGATGTGGGATTCAATCCCGGGACTCCAGGATCACGCCCTGGGCCTAAGGCAGGTGCTAAACTGCTCAGCCACCCAGGGATCCCCTAAGCCAAACCTTTTCTGTAGGGCTTCCCCTCCTAGCATGCTGTACATGCTACCTGTACATGCTACATGTACATCATATATTCTTAGGTGTGTTCGTAATCATTCTTTGGCTTAAAAGACACATGTCTTTTTCTATGTGTATAAAGCTTAGCAACCTATCAGTGATACCAATGAACTGTTAGTAATTTCTCTTCCCCAGAGGTCATGTCGAATCTTCTGGGTTTAATTTTGATTTGAGGTAACATGATAGACGAACCAGATGACGAGAGTTCATTCAAGTCTTACAGTACAGAGCCAACATAGCACTTGACCAAATCTGTCTGGTTGGAAAGATCCAAGAATTGCTCATATCTGCAGAGAAACTGCAGTTTCCTTGAGTGAGAATTTTAAACATTTGTACACTATAGATACCTATGGGTTTAGAGGAATCAAGTTTCAAAGTCTTGGAGAAAAGCCTAGACTTATTTGGGACCTATTAAATTTCTACTTATTTATCCTTAAGTATTCAAAAGATTATTTTTCTTAATTCTAAATAAATAGAAAATCACATGCTATAGATTAAGCCTACATTTCACTCATATATGTGACAGAAAGCGGTATGATAAAGGCATCAATGCATTTCCTATTGCCTCTTTGTCTTCTTTTTTAAAGTTTTCTTTCTAGTGAAGACATAGACATTTTATTAGATATTTATTAGATTCTGCTTTGAGTTTTAAACTGAGATTTGGGGAAAGCGAGCAAGTTGGAAGTAATCTTCCAAAGTAAGATTAGTTCTTGAAGTTATCATCCAGAGTTGGACATGATTCAAGAGGATGTCTGGTCCACCATGTTTCTCAGATCGATTTCTATCCAGGCCCTAGCTGTCTTAAAAGATGGAGAGCACTGGCCACCAGTAGGAACCTGTTCTCATATTTAGTCAATTTTTCAGCTGTACTTATGGTCAAAGAGATTATAGCTATTGCTCTTTCCTTGCCTATGTGGCTACTTGATCACAGAAGGAAATTAATTGGCCTGGCATGATTTGCCTTTTGAGAAGTCACTTTGGTTTCTACCCAATACTTTGTGCTTTTCAAGTTGATGCTAATTGATTGATGTTAAGTTCTATATTTTCCCTGATATTGAAGTTAAGCTGACAGGCCTATAATTACCAGGATTGTCCTTTTTCCCTTTTTAAAAAGATGAGCACTTCATTTACCCTTTTTCAGTCTACAGGGACTTTCTTTATCCTCTTGAGTTCTCAAAAATAATCGCTAGCAGCTATGTAATAACACCTGCCAATTCCTTAAGTACTCTTCAAAGTATGTCATCAGGTCCTGCTGATTTGCCTAAAGCGGCTTTTCAAAATACTTTTTAACCATTTTATTCCCTATTCTAGTTTGCGTTCTTTTCTGTCTCAGGTTGGCATTACTCTGGTAACTGGATCCCTGCTGCTTTTTCCCCTTCATTTAAGAACTGAAAGTCTCATCTTTCCCCAGTCATTGCCATGAACTTCTTTCCCTATCTTTGAGGTGTTAAATGGGATATTTTCCCTGTAACTCTGGGTTAGCCTTTTATCACTAGATAGGTTTATCAATTATTTTTTATATCCTCTATAAAGTACATTTCTTGTACTTTCTTGTATTGGTATAGAACTGGGTGTTCAAATGATATGCATTTCTTTTGGATACATCTTTATGGTTTAGACATTTTTCTCATCTGTGAGCTCTGCTTACCAGAGAGTCCCTTTAAAGAAAAAAAAACCTCTTAATGTCAGAATAATTTTAGATTTACAGAAAAATTGCAAAAGTAGTATATAGAGTTCCCATTTACTCTTCGCCCATCTGTCCCTAAGGTTAACATTTACATAATTGAGGTGCATTTGTCCCACTAGGAAATTAACATTGGTAGATTATTATTACCTTAACTACATACTTCATTTGGATTTCATCAGTTTTTCCACTAAGGTTTGTTTGTTTCTGTTCCAGGGTCCAATCCCAGATCCCACATTGTATTTAGCAATTCCACTTAAAAAAAATTTTTTTTTGTCATTTCCAATGACTCAAAGTGATATTTCTGTGTCATAATTTCCATCAAGGAGGTATTAACCCATATTCAACTAGTTACTTTTATCTTCAGAAATCAAACTTCTTTACATAGTTTTATGCTAAGAATAGTGTCATTCATCCACTTCAAAGATGAGTTTGACAATCTGGGCTTACTAAATATCAGAGTATAATCCCCATGGTACCACCAGGGCCAAAGGGGCCTGGGCAATTGCTCAGAAAGACCTTTCTTTTCCTAACTTGGTCATCCTTTTATTATGATATCTCTGTTCTTTTCTACTTTCACTTTAACTGAGGCACTCTTTTGGTTCCTGGGCAGGGTCAGGACTACAGTGGGACAAGTGAGGTGCAAATTTTAAGGAGGCATTCAATCGGGGTGGGGGGGCAGGGGAGGTGGCATGCAAGCTCAGGGTTGGCACCTGAGGAGTTCCCTGTAAATGTTGCACCCTATGTACTCATTTGCTTCATCCTAGTCCTATCTTCATTCCTAAGTTTTGGAGCATAACATATTCTTGATTTATAAGGTTACTCCCTCCCCCATACTTACACATAACGTCTGATGTAGATTTTTAATTTTCTTTCCTAACTGCAATTTTGAACTATGACCTCTGGCTCATTTCTCCAGATCCTTGTTAGATATTAGTCAAAAATTTCACAAATTCTTGGGTTTCCTCTTTGGTCCCATGTTACATTTCCTTGTAGAGGGCAGATCTTGCAGGGATTTTCTGAGTGATGAGTATAAGTCTACATCTAATTGTGTATTTGTATGCGTAGCCTGCAATTTAAATTCTGCACTAAGTGCTAGGGGAAAAAAAGATCCTGTTTTAAAGCTTATTTCAAGCTGTTAGACCTTCTTCTGGGCAATTAGAATAATAAAATGCGATTTAATACCTTTCTCCCTCCAAGTTGCTAGGTACATTTATAAACCACATGGCTTTTCCTGACTGGGGGAATAAATAAACTTGTGGCAGCAATGGTGAAAATATCCTAAAATGTTAATATTTAGAAAGAAATAAATTATGATAATATTCTTCCTGAGATCCATTTAAGAAAACCAATGGATTTTTCTATGTTTGTGACCTCCTAAGGAAAGGACAGTAACACTCAGTAAGATAAGGTGGAATTACTTTGTTGGTATGAATTTTTAGGGAATTGCAGAACAATCTGTGGTTTCCTTAGGGAGGTGGTGAGTCCTAGAAGAGCTCTAACAGACACAATTAAGAGAGACTGGATCCTTGACCACAAATGTGGAAGACAGTGGAGTCTTAAATAGTAGCTAAGGCTGACTTGGGGGTCTAGTGACAGGTCTGTGCAACTGGTACATGCTTCACGTTTGCCAAGGATTCAAAAGGAAATGAAGACTGCAGGTAAGGCATTCTTGTAAACCCAAAGTTGTGAGAGAGCTATGGGAAAATATTTCCCAGATGGCTCCCCAGCTTAGGGGGATAAATTTAGAGACTGGTTTACAGACCCTAGCACTAGAGTTTCCAAAGACAGAAAACCTGAGGCTGAAATGAAGTTGCCTCAGCTGATGAACTGCCTGGTCTACAGGTAAGTATTGGTTCAAAAAAGATAGTCATGCCAGGAGAAGATGATCATGCCACTGTTTACACATGTGCAGGCCAAATGTTACCGGGTATCTTGGCTCACACACCTCTGGAAACAAGCCCTGTGTCAAGGGACTGAGTGTCAAGTAGGGGTTTACGTGGGAAGTGATCTTGGGAAACTCAGGTAGGTAGGTGAAGAAATGAGACAACGAAAGGAAGTGAGCTGCTGAAGAGTGTGTTATCAGCTTACTTCCCGCTATAGGCAGCTGGCACAGGGTCCTGTTGAGGAACGCCAGGGACAGAGCAAAGAGCATGCCTGGAGTGTTCTAAGACTGAGGGGTGAGAGAGAGAGGTTATTTCACCATCTCTCCATCGGTCATTGGTAGAGAGCTGCTTCTGGGTTCCTGCATCCAGAAGAAAAGCTTGTAGGCAGAGAGCTGATGATGGGGCAACAAAGATCACCTGCTCCTGAGAAGTGACACCTCTGAGTAGTGGGACAGTTGTTATCTTCATGGTTGATTTAGAAGTTTTTCTAAAATCCATTAGGAGATGCTACTCTCCTTATATAACTATGATTTGGTCTTTTCAGGACAATGGGCCTCAGGTGTTGCAAATCCAGATGTGAAAGGGCAGATAAGGAAAAGACAGGGCCTCGAATGGAGATGGCCTTGGAGATAGCTAAATGGAAAACTCGTGAGGGCAGGGATGGGGTTTTTGTGTGTATGTGTGTTATAGGGTATATGTGTTGAATTCTCTCTCATTGCCTGCTCAATAAATGCTCTTGAATGACTAGTGGAAGAATTTTCTATTATTGTTCCTGCCCAAGGGAACAGAGGTGGAAGTTGAGGGAGCAAAGGTGGGTAGCAGCTGCTCAATTCCTTACGTGGCTGCTGTTCATCATCGTCTCCTCCACACAGAGCTGATTCTCCTGCAAGGTCTTCCCCTGTCTCTTGCAGACATCATGCAGATTTTTGATGTCAACTTGCAGGCTCAAGAGCTTGCTGTTCAGGTTGCTCACTTCTCTGTCTCTCTCCCCCGCCTAGGCAGTCAAAAAACAAAAGCATCAATTATAAACTATCAAGAAAATGCTTACTTTCGTTCACTTAACTGGTTGACAGAGACTTTAAATTTGCTGGAAATTTGTCCATCAATTCTTGGCTGTTATTACTCATCCAGTGTAACATTTACACAGTATCCATTTGCAAGGTGTCTGAGTGCTCTGCATTATTCAGACAATTACTTATTTACATTAATTAATCTTCACCCACTGCTGTGGGTACATCACAGACACTTCCCCTGTTTTTCAAGAGGAAGTCAGTGCCTAGAATAATTCCAGGCACCTACCAGACTGTCTATAAATATTAATGGCTCTGGCACTGATGAACTGAACATAGTGAGATGTCAAATGAACTTGTCAGGACTATAGTGAATCAGTGATGGAGTTAATGTGGATTCTGAAGTGTCTTAACTTTCTCTTTTGCCCACTAAACCAAAAGACCTCCCTTACCTGTAAACCTAGTGCTTTTTGGTGATGTAGACCAAGGAGAATAAAAGTAAAATCCCTGGGCTGATTGCATAGGATAATCTGTCTTTGATTACGAGTGAAAAAGATTAGCTAATTACAACTAGATCAGAATGGAAATTAATGATTGAGATTAAAATAGAGGGTATGGAGCAAAGTAACTTGGGTAGGGTTGGGGTTGTAGAGCTGTGGTAAGAAAGTGAGTGCCCCATCACACTAGGATGCCCCCTTCCACTGCCAGTGTTGTGGGTGGCAACGGTATGAAAAGAAATCAGGAAGAAGCTCTTTGTGAACCTGTCCGGTGCTTTAGTCCTATCGCTGTGCAGACTCTTCATAACAAGAGGACAAGTCCTACTACCTTTGAGTTTTAGATGCTGGAACTGAGACTCCTCGTTTTATGGTAGATGCTTATCTTAGATTAGGTTATCCAGAGTAGGCACTTTGGCAAGGATTCCTGGCATCTACTAAAGAAACTCTCCCAAGAGAAATCAACAAGTGGAGGAAGCAGGACAAGGAGGAGGAAAAAAGCCAGTGAAGGGCATGATTTCAGACAAAGTCCTTTAGGCAGTAACTGTAGTGTGATCCCGCAGGGAACTCTGGAGTGTAAGTTCCATCTCAGAGTTTGTCTTGATTAGCTGCAAAAGCTGGGTTGTCAGACTCATTATCAGTCAGTCAATGGCTAAGGGTTGCCCCATAGGATATAAGCTCCCAAGGAGTTTCAGCTCTCTGCTCTTATGAGCAAAGTGACCCCAATAGCCCAAGGGCAATTCTTCTAAGAGAGTTTCAGGAGCAAAACACAGAGAAGCAAGCCGTGGGTGCACAGAAATGGTAAGGTGATCCAGTGCCCAAGGTCCCATAGCTGGTTAGCAGCAGAATGAGGAGAGTTCTTCTCTTCTGACCCTGTAGCCAGTGATCTACCACCATATTCCACTGATTGCTTTGGCTTCTTAAATATATGAGCTACATAACACTCATTCCCAGGGGAGCTGGAGACCTGATATGGACATTGTAAATCAAGCCTTACTGGACAGGTCAGTTTAAGAGACCTCTGCACAAGGCCGAGGGGCCAGAGGATAACCACGAGAATCGGACACCGCAATGTCAGAGTATTCGGAATTCAGAAGGTTTCCCAGAACTGCTGCTGTCTCAGCTGATTTATTTCTTCATTTCCATTTAGTACCTGGATTTTTTTTTTTTTTTTTTACCACTTTACAGTTTAATTAGGTTAACGGCATGGCTCTGTCATTAAAAGGATTTCATTATCTCAAAACTCTTCCTCTCTTGCTCCTGTCCCTTGTTCCTCACTTTCAGAAAAATAACAGCGGATGTCAACTGCCCCAAGCATGTAATTACCATTACAACAATTTGCCAGGGACTCTCTTAAGAGAATATGTGTAGAGCAGCTAAAAAAAAAAAAAAAAAAAAAAAGAAAGAAAGAAAAAAGAAAAAAGAAAAAATGGTGTATAGACACTGTTTTCTAACTAGAAAACAAAATCCTTGACCTGACAAGGAGCAGCAGTTTGATTCTAGTGCCTTAAACTCCTTTTCTTGTTGCTGCCACACTGGGAATAGGGAAGAGAGGCTCTCTGGGGACTGAGACCCTAGCGGATCTCCTCCCCTCTTGCCACAGGACTCTTTCTTTGTCATCTATGAGCAGATTAAGTGACAATACAATGCCTGTTCTATGGAAGTGTCAAATGCTCTATACTCTTGCCTTAATGCTGAATACATACATCTTAAAGTGAGGACCATGTTACCAGATTGTTCCATATGGAGCCTGGCACACTGTGGACTCATTAACAAAGTAGCAATGATATACAACTCGAGCCTCTCCAACTTAAAAGCTAAATGCCTTCTTTCTGTCAGGCCAATAAAAAACCCCTCTCCCTCTAGTTTTAGATGTCTTCTGAGTAGAAGCCTGTTTGCCCCCATTCTAATGCACCAACAGGACTTCAGAATTGGATCTTTAATGTAGATGATCTCATCTAATTTGGACATTAGCATTGACTCAGAGTCTCTGAGGCAATTTATTCATTCAGAAAACAAGAGCCTTGAAATAAATAATTCTTTCTTTGAGGATTTCATAAACCAATTGAATAACAAATGTGTTTTGTTGGATGTCAAATGAAATTTGCTTTTGAAATCAAAACCGAACTATTCACTCCTAAAGTCCAAATCATACAGGGGTTTTTATTCATCAGAACAGGCGTGAAAATGCTGTGAAAGTGATGAGGTGATTCCAATGCACAACAAAAAATTTTTCTATAGGTAATCTGTAAGAAGAGGATGTGCTCATTTCAGAACTCCAAGAAATGCAAGTGTTTCTGAGGTTCCAGTAAACCTAATTTCTTGCTAATATCTTGCACAGAGGTCACTGTACACTATTTCTAATCCTATCTACTTTATGAAGGCTAAATTCCAGGCAGATGCCTTTTGAGTATCAATATGTGGCAGGAATTGATTTAATCTGACATTTCATCAATCAAAGCTCTGTAACCAGTACCGGGTCATGAGAGGAGCTGAGAGTCATAATCCTGACCCTCAGGCACCATCTGATCTTGTTCTAGATCTGAAGCCATTAATGAAGGCTGAAATCACAAGCTTCTGCTGCTAGGTGAGTTTTCAGTTACGTAAGCCATGCACTCAGATACCCCAGTTTTGCTTATACGAAGTTGGGACCTGGTCACTGCTTGAAGGCATGTGACATCAGCAGCAGCTGCCAACTGCAGGCAAAATGGTGAGTGCTGGTACCACAGTTGTAATCATGATAGTTACTGGAAAATAGATTGTTTACTGAAGCAAATTTTGTGTATTGATTCAATGGGTCTTTTTCAAGGAGCATGTCTTCTCGAATACACATTTCCAAAGATGGGAAGAAATTTTGCTCTAGACTTCAAAGTATTGACAGATACGTCTCGTGCTTCTTCTTGGAGGAAGCTGATGTTAAACTGAGGCTTGTGACTCAGAAGCACTTTAGAAGTCAAGAGCGTTACAAAGATTTAAGATGGCAGCATTCCATCAAGGATTTGGCACTCGAACAAGAAGACTTGAGTGTAAGTTTCCAGAGTAATTTTGGAGTCAACCAATAACACCATAAAGATCATCATCTTTGGGAGATTATCTTTTTTCATCTGAGGATAAAGACAAATCTTTAACAAACAATGGAAAACCCACTTTTAACCACTACCACCATTCAACATGTATCAATTTCTCATGAGAGGTAGATTTTCAAAAGCATAAAACCTTAAAAATTATCATTGCTTCAGGAATTTTTACATTTTACTTGTGTAATAGGAGTTTACAGTTATCTACAGTAATTTCAAGTACTGTTATTACTATTATTAACTTTATTCCTGAGTTTACTTTTCTATCGAAAAAAACATTGTAGTTTTTTATTATTTAAATGGGAATTAATGGGCACTTATACAAGGTTTGCCTGTGAGCAAAAAATTTTGGAACCAATTTTGTTCATCTAGTGAAGAATGAGCATATTTTATTGTGCTCTAAATTCTTTAAAAATTGGCACACTACATAAATAGATGGTTTAGGATACACATGGCATATGGCAGAGGTCAGCCACCTATGGAATATGGGCTGATTTTTATTGGCACTTGGAAAGTTTCTACATACTTTTCTCCATCATATCTTTGGAGAAATTATTTTACCAGAAAATAAGCTCTGGAGAGCACAGAACTTTGTTTTGTTCACTGCTTTATCCTCAGTCCCTAAAACAATGTCTGGCACATTGAAGGTGGTCCAAAGATATCAATTGAATAAGGAAATGCCCTTCTATAATATCCATCCCAGATCCTTGTTCCCTGCAGAACATACAGCAAATCCTGTACAGCTACCTCCAGTAATCCAGCAGGAAAGGAGCTAAAACACCTCTTTTAGAAACTGTTCAGCTCCTGATAGAAGGTCTGTTAAAAGTATATGTTATACACTTTTATGTGTATAACACATACACATAATGTATGTGTTTTGTGTATGGGACACTCCTACAATAATCTAAACATCCCCCTTAAATGCTTTCTGGAACAAGTCAGGGAATAGGTAAACACAATTTGACCAAAATATTAGACTAATGAAAACACTCCATTTCCATATCATTCCAGATCAAGAGACAATGTTGGCAACAATAGTTACTATCTTTTAAATGTTTCCTGTGTCCCAAGAACTAGTATTTTACATGTGGTATCTTACTTAAACCTCGTGGCAAACAGTTGAAATGGGTGCTAATTATTCATATTTTCTAGGTAAGGGAAAGAAAGCTCAGAGAAGGTAAGTAACCTGCCCAGTATTATACTGCTATTAGATATGGACCCCGACCCACCTAACTCAAGTCTGGGCTCCTTAAATGCTATCGTCTGTTGTCTACCTCTCTTTGTGATATTCTGGGATGCTTATTACTAGAATTTTTAAAAATTTTTAATTATTTTTTTTATTGGAGTTCAATTTACCAACATATAGCATAACACCCAGTGCTCATCCCGCCAAGTGCCCCCCTCAGTGCCCACCACCCAGCCACCCCAACTTTCCCTCCCACCTCCCTTTCCACCACCCCTTGTTCATTTCCTAGAGTTAGATGTCATGTTTTGTCACCCTCACTGATATTTTCACTCATTTTCTCTCCTTTCTCCTCTATTCCCTTTTACTAATTTTTATATTCCTTAAATGAATGAGACCATATAATGTTTGTCCTTCTCGACTGACTTATTTCACTCAGCATAATACCCTCCAGTTCCATCCACGTCAAAGCAAATGGTGGGTATTTGTCATTTCTAATGGCTGAGTAATATTCCTTATTACTAGAATTTTGAATCATGAAACTTGAAAAGAAGTTCATTGTAACACAGAGTCAACTCCATGCGTGTAGGAGACTTAGGAGACTTACTTCATCTTTCATTTCCTTGGCACCTCTCATTTCTCCTTTAAGCTTTAGCATTTTCTGAGCTTTGTTATAAACCTGCAAAAGTCCAAGAATTTAAGATGGTAAAAGTAGAAATGAGCCTGACCCTTTAAAAATTTCCCATCTGGATGTGTGCTTTCAGCAGAGAGCTTGGCGAAACTTCCCAAACCCTTAACAATACCTACTTGTCTGTCCATCTGTGTTTTCAAAAGTGTGTTAACACCTTCACCAGAAAGACAGAACCAAGGGATTACATCTTTTTCCAAAAACCAACACTTGGTAGACTAAATTGTTTCTGAATTCACAGTTTCTTGGAAAGCAAAAGTTCTGGGATGATCTTACTTTCTATGTTAAGTATTCAATGGCTCTTTTATAGTTAACATTATGCGCTAATTATGAACCAGACAGAATGTGCACAACCTACCTTCATTTGCAGGGTAATCCTAGGAAGTAGACATTATTACTAATCTTGTTTTACAGAGGAAGAAACTGAAGTCCAGAGAAGGCAAGAGACTTACCCAGGGTCACACAGACTGTCTTACTACTCCTTGAGGAGCTGCCATTAATTTATAACTGTTACTTTGGAAATATCTGATGATACAGGGTTTTTTTTTTTTTAAGTATCAGGTTACTATAATGTTGGTGCTTGTAAAGTTATGAAACTTGTTGAGTGCTGAGAATTATCTATATAAAAAGTCTCAGGGAAAACCAAAGATTGTTGCACAGGTATGTGTGTAAGTATAGGATGATGTATTTCAGGTCATAATGCACTGACTTATTAAAGTAATCTAATTTATTATGTTTTTCACTCTAAGGCTAGAGGAAATTTCCACCAGGCACTTACCTGCAGAATAGTTCCAAGAATGAGAAGCTATCAAAATACTCATTCTTTGCAATGAACCACATGCCCCACCCCTAATATAAGCCAAGAGGAAGAAAGAATCCTAGTGAGACATGGAATTTGGAATGTTTTATGGGGTTGTGTTCTGATGTGCTGCATGGGTGTTTGCCCTCTTTAGTCTTTGCACACAGAGATGCATTATGGGAGTGGGGATGTAGCTCAGGCTTACTCAGGTGGGAGAGGCCAGGTGATGTTGCAGTAACAAACAACTCCCAAATCTCAGGGACTTAAAGCCATGAAAGTTTCTCACTGTGCCACATGTCCTTTATGAGTCAGCTGGGGCTGCTCTTCATTGTCCTTTGCTGGTAGAACTTCATCTACTATGTTGCCTGTTGCCATGGCAGCAGAGAGGGAACACACGGGTTCTTAAAGTGGAAGTGACACACTTCACCTCTGCTCACATTTCATTGGCCAAAACAAGTCATACAGCTATGCCTGACTTCTTCCTTTATCCTTTAAAGGAAATGTTGGTGAATGTCACAAATGACTTCCACACTGGGTGTCTTAGCTGGTCGTACTACGATAACAAAATATCACAAACTGAGTAGCTTATGAACAATAGAAATTTCTCACAGTTCTGGAGGCTGAGAAATCCCTGATTAAGTTGCCAGAAGATTGGAGACAGCTGTGTTTTCTTTGTTTGGTTTTTTTTTTTTGTTTTTGTGTTTTTTTGTTTTTGTTTTTGTTTTTGCTGTGACTTTACAGGGCTGTAAGGGAAAGGGAGTGATCTGTAGCCTCTTTATAAGGGAACTAATCCCATTCATGAGGGCTCCATCTTTTGAACTATCACCTCCCAAAGTTCTCACTTCCTAATATCATGATTTTGGGGATTAGAATTTCAACACATGAATTTTGGGGGGACATAAACATTTAATCTACAGCACTAGGCAAATGAGAAGATTAAAAATAGTGTGGCATAAAAACACTACACTGGGCTCCAGGCCACCGAGCTTCTAAACCTGGTTCAGCACCTAAATTAAGGACTGGCCTTTGGAAAGAAAAGTGCTCATGTCTCCCAAACTTTGTTTCTGGTTCTATAAATTGGAGTGGAGGTAGGGGGTTGTATGAAATGACCATTGTCTTTTTTAGCACCGAGGCTTATTGACTCAGTATTCTACTTTGATGCACATCCTTCTTTAGTAGGAACCATGAACTCAGCCCAAGCATCACACAAAAGTTGGAATGGAACAAATCTAACCTTGAGAATAATATTCCTCTACAGGAAGACCCACAGGATAGTCCTGAGATGACTCTTAAATCAAGTGAAATGTTATCCCAAAGACGGAAAAATGACTATCCAGATTGTGATGGTTTCATCAACTAGGGAGTTATACAGCTAACAGTTATAAGGGCCAAGTGTTTGGAAGGAAAAGTGGAAGGCAGAGGCTCTCATATTTGCATGAAAAGACATTGGACTTCACTAAGTAAAATAAGTGAGAGGAAAAAAAAAAAAAGAACTAAATTGTGTTCCATGAAGGAGACATGGGAATTCTAGGAGTCATTAACAGCAGCAGTGGGCAATTTGGAAGTGCTTACGATGAAAAAAATAGAAGGGTTATGATAAATTTTCAATGCATTTGACAGTAATGTTTGTCAGATGGACAAGGAAGAGTGTTTTGAGGGAACCTCAAACGCTTTGTAAAACAGTCATGTGAGCCTACATGACGCTCTCTGAGCAGTGCGGTGGGACCAATATTTTGTAGATGGGAGAACTCTTTACAGAGGGAGGGGCTCTCTATTTGATCCGTGGATACCGATCTCTGAGTCCAGGACTTGAATGTCTTCTCTCTTCTCAAACCCTTCTTCTGCATCTTCTGTGATGCTGTCTCCTGCATCTCTTTTGAGACTTCACTTCCTCATGCCTCATCTCTTCCACTGGCATATCCAATCCTGCTGCATCTGCCCAGAGAACTGATTTCTTGTATTCAAAAGTACTGCTCCTTTCTTCCCCCAGCAGGCCTTCCCTTGGTGACAGCTGTGACCAGAAAAGCAAACAAATATATGAAAAAACAATTGTTGTGAAGATAAACTTGGTCAGATAATCTAGTGATGTTTGTGCCTCCTGGTAGGCCTCAGCTCATACTCAGAGCACCTTATAGATTCCCAAGAGACACCTAGCACTGTATCTCACATGAGTGACTAGTTTAGCAGGTATGGACTCAGCTCTGCAAAGAAAAAGTAACTTTTTTTATTACTCAACCTGGTTACTGAGCACCATTTTCACCAAATGGCAGAAAGCGGAATCTTAGTTATTTCTGAGAAAGCACCATCATTTTCAGGTTAAAAATAAATCAGCTCGTGATTATCTCCACCTTTTTAAAGAGAAAACTTGAATTCTGGGGTCCTAGGTTGAATTCTGGCATCAGAGGTGGCTCTGGTCCACCGTCATGGGTATCTCTCCCAGATGGAGTGTGTTGGGATGTCTATCCCGGTCAGCAGCCTTCAAGTATTGCATCTTCCTCATCCTGTGCACTTTTGGGCTACTGGCCCTCTTTCATTCTCCAAGGATGTTCCTAATGTAGAGAGAGAGACACACACACGTTAGATGAGTCTCAGGCCCTCTCTTAGACTCACCCTAATATCACCCTGCGTTTTGCCTAAAAAGGTATTGAGAAGAACGGTATAGAATTCTAATATCTTGCTGACTTTCCTGCCTCTCCCCTCCATTCCTGCTACTTATCAAAAGTATCTTCTGCCCCTGGTTTGCTGAGCCTATCTGGGATTCTATTGCTTCCCCGACCCTTGCCTACTTCTTCAATCTTTCTGGGGTCTAATTCTTTTGCTAATGCTCAAATTACCCTCTCCTTCCTCTTTTCTAACTCATAGAGGCTTTGTTTAGGGTTTGGGAGAGGAAGGAAAAAGAGTACAAGTGAATAAGTTCAAAGAAGTACAGGTAGAGTGGGCAGGATGGAAAACACATGTTAGTGTCTCATACACTATCTACCCACATAAGGCGACACTGTAGCTATAACCACAGACTGTAAATGCGGGCTTTCCCTGAGGAACTGGTAACTAACTGCCTGGGTATATGGATGGACTACTAGCCTTAGAAAAATGAACTTCTGGTTGTAAGATAAATAAGACTGGGGATATAATGTACAGCATGATGACTATAGTTGTCAGTGCTGTATGATCTGTTCGAAAGTTGAGAGTAAATCCTAAATGTTTTCATCACAAGGAAAAAAGCATTTTTTTTTGTTTTGGTATCTATATGAGATGTTAACTATGTTTATTATGGTAATCATTTCATAATATATGTAAATCAAGTCATTATGTTATACACAGTAAGCTTATACAGTGCTGTATGTCAATTATATCTCAATAACACTGGAAAATTTGTTAAGAAATAAAGTTAAAGTTATCCCTGAAAAAAAAAATAAAGTTATCTCTGGGGGTTAGTCAAAACCCATAGATTTACCTACACTCAGCCATAAATCTTTCTTTTACTTTTTTTTTTTTTCTTTCTTTTACTCTTGTTGAGTTTTAGATTTTTCTCCAATGTCCTTCCTCCTACCAATGAAAAAGATGTGATGAATTCTAGGGCTCTTAATTATTGAAATAATGATATGATGTTCAATGTTTCCTCTATTTTTAAAAATATGTGAGTACCATGAATTGCAACAATTATTGCTGCAGTGTTGTAATAGGGATTTTATATTTCCTTTATTCCTTCTACATTCATTCATTGGAATTCTTCATAAAGAAGAGTTGGACCTTCTCCCCCATTTGTTTGTTTATTTATATCCATATGAACTCATGGCTATCTGTTTTATTCTACGGGTTATAATCTAATATCATTGTTTATTTTGTTGCTCAAATGTTCCAACTTTAGCCATTGGGCTCCCTTTTGGTTTGGATCCTATATCTTTTTTTTTTTAATTTTTTTCTTTTTTTTTAAAGATTTATTTATTTGAGAGAGAGAGAGAGAGAGAGAGGGGAATCAAGTGTTGGAGGGAGGAGAGGGGCCTGAGCGTGGAACCAGGCTTAGGGCTCTATCCCAGGACCCTGAGATCATAACCTGAGCCAAAATTAAGAGTCGGCCACTTAACTGACTGAGCCATCCAGGAGACTCAGCTCCTGTGTCCTTTCAGCAAGGCCCCATCCTTTCTTGAGCACTTCCTTACTTTTGGCATTTCAAAATGCTCCAGGTTCATCTTGCACCTTCCTTGCCCCAGGCATATCTTTATAGAGTCAGGCAGGGTTCACATTTTGACTCAAGTTATGTGACCTTGGGCAGGTTACCTTCTCTGAGTCTCAGTTTTCTCACTTGGAAAAAACTGGAATAGTAGTACCTACCTTACGGGGTTGTTATGGGGATTTAAAAAATTATACATATATAAAAGGGGTAATATTTTTAAAAAACTTAATGGCCTGTTCTCCTTTGTCCTTTTTAGCATCAAATCTGCTTTTTTTTTTTTTTTTTTTTTTTTTTTTTTTTTAGTTGCCCCAGGCTGCCTTCCTGGTACTATGCAACAAGATTCTTGCCTTGAGAAAAGCTTTTCTAAATTCCTTTACCTTCTCTCCCCATGTTAGCCTCCTCTACCTTCTTTCAGATTTCAAAGTGTTCAATGAAAAAGGCAAGGCCTTTTGGAGGCAATGTTTTTAGCTGGCATTTGCTTGAATGCCTGCTCTCCAGCAGGAGAGGAGTTAAATACTTTGGGATAACTTCAGCATGGAACTGCCAAGTCTCTTAGGTTCAGCTCAGCAATCAAACTGCATAACCTAATAGAGCCCCTGGTGCTACGGGAAACACAAGACACTGATTTATATTTTAATATCAGTAATTTCCACAAGAGCAACATTTCTGAGTGTCATTTTACAATTTCTGTCAAATGCCAGCTCAGTTTTTCTTAATTCTGTTTATTGTGTCTGAATTTGCAACCTCATCCGCAATGCAGATTCTTGGCTCCCAGGAGAAAAGAACATTTTCATCTTTCTCTGGAATGGGAGGGATGGGGATAGAAGCAGAAACAGGCCTATAAAATAATTGGAAATGTAAACGAAGTACTGTTTATTAAGAATGGTTACCAAGTACTTTTATTTAAAAAAGAAATGGGGTGGGGGTGAGGGGACCAGTTCTGGACAAAATGCAAAAAATGACGCACAAAAGTAGGTGCTTGAGGTCCAAACTGGAATCTTTCCTTCCAGAATGGAGAACTGTTCTGTACACTGCAAAACTGAGAAGAGAGAACCAATATGGGGAATACTGGACCACATTTACTGTAAGTAAGATGGTTGCTATGGCCATTAGCACTGCAGCAGGTTATAAAGTGCTTTGGGATCCTTAAGGATCAAAGGTGCATGGCTACATAAATGCCAGATGTTGCTATTAGGAAGAAGGAGCCTGGTGCTCTCCTGTGTTCTTTGAACATCTCATAAAAGTAAGAACAAAGCTGGTGCTGTTGGCACCAAACCCCATCTACTCAGTGTGCTGAGGGGGTGGGAGTGCTTCCTGAGGCTCCTGGCTGCACATGTGTGCCCTTGAACACCCAGTGTTGTCCACCCATTCTCTGCAGGGCCTGCAGCTCCAGTTTCTACCTCAGTCCTTTTCCAGACCATAATGAGCAACCTCCTGTAAGAGCTCCACATAATGCTCCTCTTTGAGGCCTGAA
The DNA here is from genome assembly GCF_003254725.2 of Canis lupus dingo. NCBI lineage: Eukaryota > Metazoa > Chordata > Mammalia > Carnivora > Canidae > Canis > Canis lupus. Next base: position 78,040,321 of record NC_064247.1, read on the forward strand.
ATGCAGCTTTGGCTGGAGAGGATCACTCCTTTTCTTGTTACAGAAAGCCAGCCAAGAGTCTGAAGCAGGGCACCCGTAACTAGCGAGGCCGCTCAGGCCTTTCCCAAACAGGAATGCTGTCCTCTGTAACCCTTTTTGCCAAAGCCACAGCTCCCTTAGGTCACAGCCAGCCCCCAAACCGTTTGCTAAGACCCGGTGCTTTTCTCCAGCATCCTTCAGTTCCAAGCACTCCAAATCCAAGAGCATGTCTCACTGCCAAACCTCTGGCGGAAGCTGTGTTGGGCTTCTCAGCGGAGCTATCGACCACATTGACTGAAGCGGCAGCAGCGTGTTTCTCCCCGTCCGAAAGGGTAAAAATAACAGGAACAAGTTGTCGGAAATGAAATTTCAATTCATCCACGCCCTTTCTACACTTCTACTGCGACTCCCAAGCAGGGATCAATAGTGTTTAGACAGCCAAGAAGATTTTTTCCCCTCTTAAAGCACCAGATCAATAGTGGAAAAAAAAAAAAAAAAAGAAGAAGAAGAAGAAGAAGAAAAAAAAAAGAAAAAAAAGGAAAAAAATCCTCCAGCCCTCTGTATGTGTTGTAGTAAATGTGAACAAATCAGAGGCCTTTGGCTAAGTGGACTGAGTGAAGGCAGCAGCAGCCTGGCACTTCCTAACTGAACCCAGCAACCCCGCAGGTGGCAAGGAGGGAGAAGGGCCTCCGGGCTCAGGGTGCACTCTGGGCCCCCACAGTTCCTGTAACAAGGACGCTGTGAAGGGAATTTCCACCTCCAAAAGGAAGGGAAGGGATGAAACTTTCCTGGGCGTGTTGTAGCATACACGTGTGACTTAAAAAAAAAAAAAAAAAATCAGAAATGCCCAATTGGGACCATTCATGGAAGAGCATTTTGTCGGAAGACAGCTTGGGCTGTGGGGTACTCCCTACTTTCTCTCCATTTTATCTTTTGCTTTTTATTTTAATTTAATTTATTAATTAATTATTTTTTAGAAAGAGAGGAGAGGGGAAGGGCAGAGGGAGAGGAAGAGAGAGAATCTTAAGCAGGTTCCCCGCCCAGCCCCAGCCTGCAGGCGGAGCTCAAACCCACAACCCTGAAATCACGACTTGAGCTGAAATCTAGAGTCCAATGCTTAAGCAGCTGACCCAGCCAGGTGCCCCATCTTTTGCTTCTTAAATTTTTAAAAAAGATTTTGTTTATTTAGGTAAGAGAGGGAGAGAGAGAGAGAGAGAGAGAGCACAGTCATCAGGACCCAAGGCCGCTGCTTAACCAACTGAGCCACCCAGGCGTCCTTGCTTGTTTAAATTTTTATTTATTTTTTTAATTAAAGTGCTCAGCTCCGTAGGGCTTTTTCTTGTTACTTCATGCTATTTATTCCCAGATGCTGTTCAGCTCTCAGACACCTCTACCTGGGAAGATCCTGAAGGCTGAATTTCTGTCAGAGGTCATTTCTTCCACTCACCTGGTTTCCTCCTTTGTCCTCACTGATCTCGGAGGCCTATTCTAGCTCATCCTCTTAATCCCATTATTCATGAGAGGAAGAAACTGGGTCAAAGCTCAATTCTGATTTTCCTCAAATGATTTACCCACACTCAATTTCTCCTCCCACTATGACAATTTCTGCATTTTATTACATCTCTTTCCCCCCTACCAGAGACAAATAATACAGTGTGCAGATATTCACATGGATAGTCTAGTCATTAGAGTGGCTTTCAAATCTGGTCCTTCTGCTTCAAAAAGCAGGCAACCAGCGGATTACAGCTCTAATTATGGCATGAGAAGCTGAATACTTCTGAAGTGGTTTGTCACAAAACAGTTCCTTAATTTCACCTGGAAAAGCCAAACCAAGGACTCAAAAGATTGCCACATAGCTGGTGCTACTTTGTGGGATTAAAAACTTCATGTTGCAAGATCCAGGGTGAACTGCTATGGACATGTGTACATCAGCCTTTATCATAAAAGACTTTTGTTATTCTTATGATTGTTATATTAATTTCTGCAACGAATTAGGATTCTGTTTGAAATAAAGCATTGGCTAAAGCTGGTACAGAAGCATATAAAAGAGAGAGCAGGTCAGCCTGTACCAGTTTAGATAATACAGTCTTTTGTAGTAGGTTTAGTTAAATAAATTCCTATAATCCTAGATAAAAGAAATGATTCTTACCGATTATGTTATAAACAGAAGTTTCTCTGGAATCACTTCCTGTCTCTTATGAGCCCATATTTCCAACCAGACCTGTTCCAGTTACAGTTACAGTCACTGGCATATCTCAAAGGTATCCTAGGAGAGAGATATACCTCAGTCATTTCAAATAGTCAAGAGCTCAGGTGATAGTAGAAAAAGTCCCCTCAATAGATATTTCCAAGAGAAATAGAGACTATAAATATTAATTTATTCAGTAATTAAAAAGTGCAAAGAACCCAGTATGCATTAGATGAAGCAGAAATGAACAATGACAAATGTAACTACAAGAATACTGGTGCCATAAAATAGCCCCCTTTCCTCCCATAGGGGCTTCACGCAGTGAGTGGCCTAGTGACAGCAACCTTTCTCTTTCTAATGATTTCTCTTATTAGCATTTTAAAAGTTTAACAATTTGAATATGTAATGTAGTCAAGCAGTTCCAAAGTGTGAAAAGGCATGGGACTGGGTTTCCATTTGCCCCTCACTACTGTCCCTTCCTGCTCCTCCTCTTTCTACTCCTCCTCCTCCTCCTCCTTCTTTTTTTTAGAGGGAGGTAGGGAGGAGCAGAGGGAGAGAGAATCTTAAGCAGGCTTCCATGCCCAGTGCAGAGCCCGATCTTACAACCCTGAAACCATGACCTGAGCCGAAATCAAGAGTTGGATGCTTAACCTACTGAGCCACCCAGACACCCTTGCCTCTCACTTCTCGCCTCTACCCCTCCTGTCTCTGTTCCATGCCCTGTGAGGTGTACCTGTGGGCCTGTCAACCAGCTCACTTTGCCCTCTGGTCTCTGGTTGGTTTGACTGATGTGGAGCACCAGCAGGAGGTCAGAGGGAGGGCGGGCTATGCCATACTTGCATATATGCCCTCAGATCTGGCCCTGGCAGGTCCTCAGCAGTAACTGAGGCTGGGATCACACTTCTGTCAGGGGGGCTTTCAAGCAGCTGCTCTGCTGCCCATTTCAGGTAGGTTTGCTTCACCCCTGGCCCTTGAAGTCTGGGGATGGTCAAGGTCTACTCTTACTCTGCCTGGGCATTGCATTATAACATGTATGTTCCTCACACTCTGCCCACACCTTTATACCTGGTTCCTTTATAAAGCATCCCATGAATTACTCAGCTTGAGCATACCATCTGCTTCCTGCTGGGACCCTGATTAATGAGGTAAATGGTGGAAAGTTCCATTAGCTGGGGACTTTATTTTATTTTATTTTATTTTTAAAATGTTTTCTTTTTCTTTATTTATGATAGTCACAGAGAGAGAGAGAGAGAGAGAGAGAGAGAGAGGCAGAGACACAGGCAGAGGGAGAAGCAGGCTCCATGCACCGGGAGCCTGACATGGGATTTGATCCCGGGTCTCCAGGATCGCGCCCTGGGCCAAAGGCAGGCGCTCAACCGCTGCGCCACCCAAGGATCCCAGCTGGGGACTTTAGTTGCATTAGTTTCCTAGGGCTGGTATAACAAAGTACTTCAAATTGGGTGGTTAAACACTAGAAATTTATTGCCTCGGAGTTCTGGAGGCTGGGAGTCTGAGATCAAGGTGTGGGCAGGGTTGGTTCCTTCTAAGGAGGACTGGGAGGAAGAATCTGTTCTGTGCCTCTCACCCAGCTTCTGTAAGTTTGCCTGCACCACTCCCATTTCAGCCTTCATTTTCACATGGCATTCTCCCTGTGTGCATGTCTGTCTCCATATTCCCCTTTTATAAGGACACCAGTCATATTGGATTAGGGGCCCATCCTACACCAGTATGACCTCAACTTATCTAATTACATCTGCAATGACCCTATTTCCAATAGGTCATATTCTCAGGTACTGGGGGTTAGGACTTCAGCCTATGAATTGTGGGGGACACAATTCAACCTGTAACAGCATTTAAATATGCTCAAGTATCTTCTATTATACCAAAAAAATAAAAATAAAAATAAAAATAAAAATAAAGCCTCTCCTGACCTCTACCTATTGTCTGCTCTTTCCTTCCCATTGCTCCCCACTCATCTCTTATGAATACATTGTTTGCATTTGCAATCTCTTTATTTTTCCTTCACCACTGTCCTCCTGCCTCCACCCCACTCCCCTGCCAGTGGCAGCAACTCTGATTGGCCAAGGTCATACTTTTGTTGTCAGATCCAATGGGGTTTTTTTTTGGTCTTTATTGCATTTGACAAACTTGACACCAGTGGCTACTTCTGCCTTCTAGAAACACTTTCTGTCCTTGGTTTCTGAGAACTGCTCAGTTTTCCCTCTGCTTTTCTGACTGCTTCTAAATTTCTCTGGAAAGTAAAGTACCTCTTTTGCCCTGAAATGGGCCCCAAGGCTCTCCCTTGTCTTTTCCTTCCCTTTCTCATTCTACATCTTCTCTGATCTATTCTATCCATTGTCCTGATTTCAGTTATGGCACATATGAGGTTGCTCCCACAACAAAGTCTCTAGCACTGATTTCCATTTGAAGCTCCAGATCTATATATGCAACTGCTTATCTAGACAGCTATTCTTGATTGTTCTACAGATTTCTGCAGTTCAGCATCTCCAAAACTAAACTCATAATCCTCTACTCCAAACCAGTTACTCCTCCTATGTCACTTATTTTATTTACTTAACAAACACATAAGGCATGTATTTGTGCCAGGCACTATTCTGGGCATGTCACTATTAACTCATGTAATCTGCATAACGACTCTATGAATAGGTATTCTGGTTATCTTCATTATAGATGAGAAAATGAGGCACAGAGAGATTAAGTAACTTACCCAAGACTACAGAGCAGTAAGGTGTAAAGCAGGGATTCAAAGTTAGGTAGCCCAACTCTGTACTACCTGGAGTCTGTGCTCTGAACCTCTGTTACAAGTTGCCTCAATGAAAGGTACCACAAGCCCATCTGTTGAAGCCCAGAAATGCTAGCATCATATTGAATCTTCTTTCCTTGTCCCCCTCCCTTTCAACTCCCAGTCCTCTCATCCCACCCCTCACCAAGACCTGCCTGTTGTATCTTCTAAATAAATCTTTTAATTGGCCCTCTTCTCTTATCCCCAATGACCCTGCCTATTCCTCCAGCAATTAGAGATATGATCATGTTATAGACTTGTCTAAAACCTTTCAATAATTCTTCACCATTCTCATGATAGAAAGATTCCTAAAATGGCTTATGAGACCCTCCTTGATCTGTGTCCTGCTTTCCTGACCCTTCTTGCCCTTCCTCATATTCCCCACTGTACCTTTATTGAACTATTCTCAGTTTCTCAGACCTACCCTGAATCTTTTGCCCATGCTGCTTGAGCTACATGTATCATTTCTTTTTCTCCTCCCATCACCCTTGGGGTAACTCCAGCTGATGCCTCAGGACTCAGGGTAAATACAATTTTCTCTACAAAGCCTTCTCTGGGTCCCAAAGCCTGAGTGTTTCCTCCAAGCATGTGGTCCCACTCTTATCCCCTGAACATCCCCAGCAAGGCAGTCATCACATGATATTAGAACTGTAAGTGTACTTATCTGTATTTCTCTCCATACTGTAAACTCCATGGGTCAATAAACTATATTTTTCTTGTTCACCCTCTTAAGTGAGTAGACAAGTACCTGGCATATAGTAGCTGCTCAGTAATATTTACAGAAAGAATAAAGAGCCAATTAACTATTTTATAGTGGGAAATCACTGTCATGGAGGCTGGAATACTTGCAGTCCACATGTCCAACACACTCTCTGACTAACATTAGAAACCAAAGAGATTTTGGGTGACAGAATCAGAACTAAGGACACTTAGAGAGTGTAGTGTTGAATGGCAACTGGGTGGGACAGCATCATGTAACTGTCTCAGATAGCAAAGGTTTCACCAACGGGGCTGGTACTGTCAATCTGTTGGCCAAGGTTCCCTCTCTCTTAAGACATCCCTAGGAGGGGTCCAGACATCATTCCCCTTGTGACTATGTTTTTCTCCTCCCTCTCCATCATGAGATTCATAAGCTTTTTCCTTAAGTAGGATACTCTGGAATAGTCAGGTCTTCAGATCTGAGAGCTAATCTGTCTCTCTAAGAGGACTTGGTATGGTTCCACTCTCTTAGAACAATCTTTCTCTCATTTACAAGTTCCAAAGGAAGCCCCTTATAATCTACTATGAACTGGCAGCCTATCCCAAAGGGTTACTGTAGTTCAGAGGTGTAATGTATCAATTTTCTTTGGAACAATCAAAAAAGACTTTCTGGAGATAGTTGCATTTGATTTTACCTTTGATTCTGATAAGGGCAGATGGGCTGTATTATGGGATACTGGGGAGAAATGAGAACTTCCAACTAGAGCTAGAAGAGTCGGGGAGGCAGGGTTGTGAAAAGCTTTAGATGAACTAAATGTAGAGAGAATGTAGAATGTAGAGTCTGGAATTTATCTAGAAACAGTGGGGAGGCAACTGGGAGCAAAAGAGAGGCAATTTCGAGTGGGGAATGGTATCTCAAGAATTGCTTCAGGTAGATTAGCCTGGCTCCTGTGTATAGGATACAAGGTGGACAAAGGTAGGAAGAACAGGAGACGGCCCAGAGAGCTAGACAAGAATTAGGAGATGACTCTTCTCAAACAAAAACAGCCAGCTGAACAGAGGCAATAGATAAGAAATCTGTTTCTGTAATTTGTCACTACGGTAGTATAATATTATATCCAAATACATAAACACATACTGAAGTTTATTAAACACTGATAAAAGCAAACAAATAAAAAAACCTTCATTTCTGAAGAAATATTTACTAAAATGAAGCCTGGCTGGGGTGAGATTTTAAATGGCCCCATTGGGGCAGTATGGTATTTCTTGAATGGTTTATTTTCTTCAGTCACTAGGTGAGTCTACAGATTAGATCTGGTTACAGTGGGCTCCAAGAACTGTCCACATTCAACTGGGTTAGGTTAAAGCAGTCTGAGATACTAGTCAAGTAATGGAGACTTGGAAACCTTTCTGAGCTACACATCTGTTGTAGTGGGATCCACCCTGTACCCTGTAGGATTATTTGCCCAACATTTTATTTATAACCCGAAAGGGGTGAGGTGAGGTGAAGGTATAGGGGTGGGAGGTAGGGAATGGGCAGGTAGACTATTTATACCAAAACCCATTTGTATTTCAGTTTTTTCCTGTAGCCATTCTCCAGTGATCCAGTCAGGGAGGGAAGGGAGAGTGAGGTGGTTACATATGGGCGCTGCTATTGTTATGTTGGAAAATACTTTTTGATGAACAGTCATTTCCTTCCACTGCCAGAGGGTGTTGATAATGAGCAAATTACCTTTTACTCCCTCTGGTGTGGATGTGAAATTGGCTGTTAATAGAGTTGCTAATGCTACTGGGTTAGCATGTGATTGTTCTATTTTAAGCCAATTTAAGGTATATTTGGGGAGTAGCCAATCAGACATCTTGCTAAGAATATGGGCCCAATGCAGCATTTAATATCAAGAAACCTGCCTCACCCACAGATGTGGCTGTGAGCGGAAAGTGCTGAACATGCCATCATTAACATGAAATGTTTTAATACAATGTCTTTTTTTCCTTTGTAGGTACAAGAATGGTCTCATTAGGCAAATACCAAATGTTTGCAACATAGGATGGGACCCATTTCAAACCCCAATAATATAGAATGCTATCAGCCAATGATGTACTTTGTTTAATCTAACAATGGGTTAATATCGGTCATTTCATTACTGCTTGTTATGCAGTGAAAGCTTACTAGAAAATGAAATGTTCAGAAATTAGTTGAAAGGAGCAAAAAAGGTGAGAGATTTTACTGAGTTATATGCTCGATTGGGCTAATTAAAGGCACAGATGCATTAGTAGGTTATGGGAACATCTTTGATTTCTAAAGATGCTTGCCTAGAGGGGGGTGGTGTATTCTATCCTACATGGCATTGTGAGCCTCAAGGGAAGGGAGCACATAGCCTTTCTCTCTTACCTCTCTTTCTCTCCCTGGCCCTCTGCCTATAGCGCCTATTGCCACCTGGCACCTGGTGGCTGAAATGAGTGAATTACTTGGGAAAGTTTCTTGATTAAATACGATATTCTTGAACAAAGCACTGTTGATTTGTGATTTTTGTGTTTTATTGGCTTTTCTTGTTTTAAATATAAAGCTCATTAAGTACACACAAAGGAGGAAATAAGTGAAGGATGGAAAATAAAACTTAATTGATGTGATACATAAAGGTACTATGTGTGCCATTCTGGTTTGGATTAATTGGGCTTGGCACTACTATGGCTCTTGTCACCTGATCAGTTTACGGGGATGAAGAAATTGTAGGAATGGAAAGTGCTGGTGCCTAACAATGCCCCACCCTTACCCACTGCCAAAATGTCTCCCAAGGAAATTCTAGGCTCATGATTTCTGAGTTGCTAGAAAGATCAGTGGCTGTGGAAAACTCATCCTTTTTTGATCCATCTTCTGCTCATTCAACAAATATTTGCTGAGTGCTGCCTTGTGCCAGGCTGGAATCTAGAAGTGAGTGGGACAGGGTCCCTGACCAAGGGAGCTCAGAGAATAATGGGAGATATCTATCTAAAAACAATATATAGTGATAAGTAGGCTGGTAAGGGGTGAGATTAAAAGTTTCAGCATTTAGGAAGTACTTTTAGAGTTGACTCCCCCCCTCCCGCCCCACCCTAAACAAACACACATGGTACTACTTACTTACAGTGTTTCAGGCACTGTTCTAAAGACTTTAAAAATACTAATTCATTACTGCATCTGGGTGGCTCATTTGGTTAAATGTCCAACTCTTGATTTTGGCTCAGGTCATGATCTCAGGGTGGTAGGCTAGAGCCCAGAATTGGGCTCGGTGGCTAGTGAGGAATTTGTTCAGATTCTCCCATTCCCTCTCCTTCTGCCCCTCTCTCTGCTCTTTGTCTCTCAAATAAATGAGTAAATCTTAAAAAAAAATTAACTCATTAATTCTCATAACAATTTTTAGAGGCAGATACTATTATTATCTTCATGCTATAGTTGAGGAAATTAAGGCACAGAGAGGTTAAATAACTTGCCAAAGGTCACATAGCTCATCAGTGCACAGTCACGATTTGAACCCCCACCGTCTGGCTTCAGAGTCCATGCCCTCAGCCACTACATACTGCCTTCCTTTTAATACAGTCCGTGGAAGATGAGGGGGATTTAAGCAGATGAAAGAAGGGGAATGTGTGACATGAGTATTCCAGGGTCAGCATTCCAGGCAAAGGGAAAAGCTTGTCCAAGAGTCTCCCTGTATGATTCCATGTGGCACACGAGAAAAATTCCTAGTGGTCAGAGTAGTGGGATAAGTGAGGGTGCTGTTTGGGGTGTGAATGCCAACATGGGGGGGGATGGGCAGAGAAGGGAGCTGGCTAGGAGGGTTGAGAAGGTTCCTACAGAAAGGAAGCCAGTAAAGAGACTTCTGTAAAGGGGAGAAGGCAGAGAAATGATAGTGGGGTCCATGGTGTGTAGCTGCTACAAAAGTTTAAGTATGATGAGGAAAATCAGGCCATTTTTTTGGAGAGCAGGAGGCCACTGCTGACCTTTGCAACCTTGCAGCTAGAACAAAGGACTGAAATTACCCACAGTTGACAAGAAAAATCTAGGAGGAGAGTAGTGTGAATGCTTTTCTAGAAGTTTTATAGTAAAGGCAAGAGGAGAGAGAGAAGAAAGGGGACAGAAGGGAAGCTAGTGAGCTTCGCTAAGGATCAGAGATGGGGAAAGCAGAGTGAGGGGTGAGAGGTGGAGTGGAGGAAGCATCCTAGATGAATAAGTTTGAGGTTTGGAATTTCTCCCCTGGAAACCTCAAACTGAAGTCGTCTCTGGAGAACAACTTATTCTATTATTCTTTTAATTAATTAATAAGTATTATTAATTGGTATTTTATTATTGTTAATTATTATGATGATTTTTCAGGCAGTGGAACATACATATAGAGGATCAGATGCTATTTAATACAGGGGGCTTTATAAAACATCCTAGGCTATGAGGACTTGGAGAGAAGGAGTTGTGTGTCCCCAGCAGAGTGCCAGGTGGAGAGCAGGTTCTCAGAATGTGTTTGTTGAATGAATAAATGGGTTTTATTTATATTTTTATTGTGAATATTATAAAAAAAGAATATGGCACTGATTTTAAAACACTCGGAAACATAGTCATAAAAACTAACATTTTATGGACTGCAAGTCATTTTATGGAAATGTTGCAAATACATATATCCATCCTGCCTGAGGCCTTGAAGTAATAGGACCATTATAGGATTTCTCATTGGGTCATCAAAAAAGTTTCTGATCTCATATTCCTGCTACTTTACAGACAGAATCTGTATTTTATTAAAGGTAGGAAAAATAAATTGTTCTTGAAGCATAGGGTATAAAGGTGTTAAGAAAATGTAAAACAATTTTACTAGTGTCTTGATTACTAATTTAGATAGATGTTTATTCTCAAAATGTTCCAGAATTGCCTTTCTTTTTCCAGAAAGGTCAGGCATATGCCACTAAAAATACATTTAGTGCATTTGAGAATATTTTCAAGTGATTTATTGGGGTAATGTATGGACTATTTATTTAAATATATCTCTTATTTCCAGTAATGCCACAACCTCATTAGAAACGACTTGGCTCATTGCTTAAGCAAAATGATTTCACTATTTAGGACTTCTCCTTTAAAAATAGGCTATTTTCCTCTAACCATTTACCAGAATTTGGGATCTATTTTTAGAAAAGATGAGTAAGGTCATAGCCCTGAGCCTTAGGAAATTCTTCTAGAATTTGTGTCTGTTGTACATTCTGGTTCATTTTTTTTCTCCCATCTTGATTCTCCAGAGTGGAGAGAATTCTCCACTGAAGGTGTGAGGGCACAGTCCTTTCTCTGGGGGAATGTAGAATCCTCTGGAGAGGCTCTGTTCTGTGTTTTCAGTGGCAGGCACCCAGTCAGTAAAGTATGGGGGCTGGTTTTAGCAGTGAGAAATTGCTTGTGCTCTTTGGGGACATCAGAGCACTATTTGATGTATTAGCAAATAAAATTTGCTAACTAGTGAGTGTGCAATGCATAATCACCTCTCTGTGGCTGATATATTCAGATGCTTAGAACACATACATAGGCTATGAAGCAGAACAATAAAATGATGATATGTGGATGATATGTGGGATCCTTTTGGGATCTCAAACATTTCTGGTATGGCATCTAAGAGTTCCCTTGGTTTTATTCTTCTGACCCTGTCTTCCCCCTCACAAATAACCACCACCCTATATTTTGTGATTATTATTTATCTGATAAATGCTTTTAACATATGTATGTACCCCCCACCCCCAGCAATATGTTAAGTTTACTTGCCTTTGAGCTTTATAAAAATTTTATTGTACTGTACTTAACCATTTGCAACTGGCTATTTTCATTTGAAATTGTTTGCAAGATTTATCCATGTGGTTTTATTTAGCTGTGGTTCACCCATTTCACAGCCATATGACGTCTATTGTAGGGATATGGCACAGTTTATTCATCCGTGTCTCTGGAGATATACAGTTAGGTTCTTGTTGGGTCCTTAGTTATGGTAGAGCAGGGCTGCTGTGTGCCTTCTTGGGTGTTCTCGGGTACTTATGCAAGTGTTTCTCCAATGTATATGCCTGGTTCATAGGCTTGTGAAAGTTTAACTTTGTAAGATAGAGCTGGGCTGTTACTTTCAATAGTGCTGTTTGAATTTCTTACCCAACTTTATGAAAAATATGTCAATGCAGCTATGATTCAAAAAGAAAAGGAGTCACAGGTAGGTAGGCAGGCCGGCAAGAAGGGAGGGGGGCAGAGAGAGAAAAGAGAATTCCTCCAAATTGTTTAAGGATAGGGTAGAAAATATATAAATTTCCTCAGGTGTTTTGTTCTATCTAATGATCCAAATTCAACTGTTATAAGATGTTTAAAATGTTACTGAATTGAGAGATTAAAATATTTGTTAAATCCAGTTGGTGTGCACATTGAGGAAACTGGCATTTTCATTTATTGTTTGTTAATTGCCTTCTTTCCTGAAAGTAATTTAGCAATATGGAACAAAAGTCCTAAAAAAAAAAAAAAAAAAAAAAAAGGACAATTGACTTGGCAATTCCCCTTATGGGATTTTATTCTAACAGAAGTTAAAAATACATATAGAAGATGTTTGCTTAAGGATGTTAACTGCAGAGTTACTGATAGCAAAAAGAAAGAAGGAGAAATAATCTAAATGTCCAGAAGTTGTTGATTAAACAACTATGCAGCAATTTAAGATAATAGAAGGATCTGTGTTCTATGGTGGTGAGAAAAAGAAAACAATTATATTTATATGGACCATCCAACATATATGACTCATCCGATTTTTATAAAAATAAATTCTATCTTGGGGCTCCTGGGTGGCTCAGTCAGTTGAGTGTTGATTTCAGCTCAGGTCATGATCTCAGGGTCATGAAATTGAGCCCTGCATCAGGATCTGCACTGAACATGGAGCCTGCTTGGGATGCTTTCTCACTCTCTTCTTCTGCCCCTTCCCCCAGCTCACATGCTCTCTCACACTCTCTCTCTCTCTCAAAAATAAAATAAGATAACTTCTATATTTATTTCTACAGGAAAAATTATGTATGCAAATACATCAAACTTTATAACCAGTGGCAGGATTTTAGGTGATGATTATTAATGCTTATCTCTATTTTTTTTTCTACAAGAATAATGTATTACTGATTTTGACTAAATTAAAGAATAACATGTTGCAGTCCCCTTATTAAAGAGAAAGTGTGGAGATTTTTGATACTGCCTACAGTCCATTATCCACCTGTGGATTATCTTTAGAAATTTTTGCATCATACATGGGCATCTAGTATGAAGGCTTTCTCTCCCTTTCTCCCTGGGGATGTAAACTGATTTTATATCACCTTAAAAAACAAAAATGTTTTTACACAACCCCCACATGCATTCCGTTGAACGAAAGTTCAAATATCTGAATTGCTCTTGATCATATGTCCTAGCTCCAGTCCATTAGCCTGGATCATACGAACCAGCGTTGGCTACTCCCTTTCCCTCAGGTTTTCCACCAGATAGTTTAATATGTCTAATCCCATTTGTCATTACAACAACCTCATAAGGTGGGGAGAGCATAAAGCAGCAGGTATAATAATTATCAAGGCCTCTACTCCTGAAAACAATATTATACTACATGCTAACTAACTAGAATTTAAATAAAATTTTTAAAAAAAATTATTGAAGTCTTTTTCTTTTTTCTTTTTTTTCCAATTTGGTATAAGACCAGTCAGATATTTTCCATTTGAGAATCCCTGGTCTCTTGGAATCTTTGAAGATAATGGCCAGTAGTTCAGCAAGTTCATTAACTAATTCCCTTAAGATTGGGGAATGCGTGTTATCTGGACCTGCTGATTCACATATTGTACCATGTTTTCAAGTATTCCCTTACCTGGTTTATTTTAATGTCTATATTTAAAGTCTTCATTACTTCCTAATTATGTATGTTCCCTTCCTTTATTTTTCTTGTTAAAGACCAACTTAATAGAGCATTTTGGTATCTCTGCCACTCAGAGTCATCATTAATTTCATTCGCCTTCTCATTCATTAGTCCAGCCACTTCATTGCCCATGCTTTTCCCTCACCGGCCCTGTTTTCCTCGCCAGTAATCTCTTTGGTGGTGTTAACTCATTCTACCTTCTCTGCTGCTCTTACCTTTCTTTCCTTGACAAGCCTTAGAAAGAGTTTGTGCATTCACTTTTTTTTTTTTGGCTCTTCCTCATCCTTTCTCTATTTCCACAGTGGGCATTCTTCCATCCTTAGATCTTTTCAAGGTTCTTTGTCAAGCGGCTCCTTGCATTTTTTATTCAAGGCATCCTGGTCCTTTGTGGCTTAACTGTGATTTGAAAACTTTGTGCCCTTGCCTGTAGTGCTATCTGGGTTTCCTAATTCACCCAAATTGGATTTTTGGAAATCCTTGAACTTGAGCAAGTTCCTTAATGTTTTTAAATACAGAGATCAGGTCATATCACCAGGGCAGTGGTGTCTCACGGTCAACAGCATCAAAGACCATTTACAGTAGGGAGAGAGTCAGCACAGATGTGAGGTCATTGTTCATACCTTGGGCAGGATATAGAAATTTTCAGACCCCAAATCCGTCCTCAACAAAGAAGCTGAAGTGCTGTTGGTATTCCAGGTTGTTGACATTGATCTTGGTTTCCTGGGCAGAGAACACATCATGGATGGCAGGCAGCTTGCTGTTTAGAAAGGCAAGATTAATAAATGCTGCTAAGAGTTTCTTTTTCTAGTTTACATTAGTTAATGGAATTAGAACAAGTGCTAGATTTTACACTCATCAATTTAGATGCATCACTCCACAGTGTTCCTTCATTGATAGTATTCATGTGTAGACATGGTGATCTGCTGGCAGATATAATGATTTTGAGACAGCTTCCCTTTGAGTCTGTGGCAGCCATTGAGTCATGCTGCTCTGGTCTCCCTTTAAGAGGGAACCTGCCATAAGGAATGCAGTAGCTGACAGCCTCTAGTTAGAATGTCTCCAGGGAAGCTCCAAGCCAGTGACCAGGCACAGAGGTGATACCAGGGCCCACCTTTTTCTGGCCAGTGCAGAACTCCTCTGCAGATGACCTTTGCACAGAGTTGCCCTGTTGGGCTGGCCAAGCCTTTCTCCAGCCACACAGCAGTCTGAAGCCCTTCCTACCCTTTTCCTTCCTTCCCCTTCTTTTCATAGATCTCTGACTTGCACCGTGGTCTGAAGGCTCTCCCTGCCTACTCCTATACCCTCTCCCCTTTATGTGTCACAGGTGTTAACCACACTGTCTTACTCTTCTAGTTTCATCTCAGCATCTTCTTCTTGGAGGCTCTGAACTGACACAGGACCCAGCCCCCTTTAACCTTGCTAACTTACCCCTCCTCCTTCTCCACTCATACTGCCGGCATGGGTGTAGTCATCCCGTCTTTTATGTTACTTGATGGAAAACCCAAATGCTACAAAGTCACAGAATGCATGTCAGGCCAAACAAATACAGAATTGGGAGTCATCTCCAGTGTGGGAGTCTATATGCTACTATTCTCACTCATTAAAATAGATAATTGATCTCTTTACAGTTTGATCAAATTGGGTAATTCCCAGGGAAAGAGCTTGTACTTAAACCACAGAATCACTAGGTGACGCTGCTGCCCCACACAAAGGCGACAGCCTGAGCTAGGCTTGGCCAGAACCATTCTGGGCTCCGGGTCCTGCTATTTAACTTGGCTGGATAGGGCCTACAGGTCTGTAATCCATCACAAAATCTGAAAAAGTAATTTCTGGATCCATGAATCCAGGCTCCAGAAGAGCATGTTAAATTTCTCTCTTTCTCTTTCTCTCTTTCTCTCAAAGCTTGCAGAATTGGGTGTATGTGTGTGTGTGAAGGAGTTCTCTGGAACTCTTGACTTGATTCAAGAACTAACCATGGCTGCTCTAATTTCACCAAGTACTCACCCTCAGGTCTGACTGCTCACCCTTTGGATCAACAGACCAACTCAAAGTTCATCAATCCCTGCCCCCAGATCGGGAGAATCATCAATCTGAGAGATGTTGACACCAATGTCTTTAGCTAGAGTTCCTCAATAGAATTGCACATCCAGGCACGGCTCATTTACACTAGGAGCAGAGGGTGCAGGGCTACTTCTACGCTTGATGTCTTCTCTGCTGAACGCAGCACATACGTCCTCCTGGCCAGGATTCTGGCTTCTGTGCTGCCATCTTTTACGCTGCCTCCCCTACCTTTTTACATGCCCAGTCAGCAATCTGTAAACGTCACACCTGTCTTGTAAATCCTCATAGACAAAGCTGCTGAGTGGGACTAAAAATTTAACCCTGAAATTCACCCCCGCCCCCATCCCTATGCATAATACTCCTTCTTTAGAGCTGCTGGGTTGGCACATTAGTGAAGCTCAGTTTTAAGAAGTTGTCTTCTTACACACAGGATGACTATTTGGTTGCATAGAAAATACTTTCATATTTAGAGGACTGAATTAATTCATGTTTCCATCAGGGAATCTCCAGAACTACAACCATCAATCTGCTCTTTATGTTTTTCTAATATTGTCCCATCTTTTTTGGTCACATTTGACACCAGTAATGGTTAGGAATTTCCCAGAAGACTTCTGGCTCAGTGCCTTATGTAGAGACATTAGGAGTATGTCAGTGGGATAATTTTTGAAAGATAGCCCTAATATTGTTAATAGGTCCACAATCCAAGTACAATGCCACTCAGATTTGCTTGATTGTAAGAACACAGATTCTTAGGCCCATCTCCTGGAGATTCAGACTTAGTAGGTCTGGGGAAAACACTCGGGAATATGTATTTTAAGCAAGCAGCCCAGTGATTCGTATGATCAGGAAAATTCAGAAAACTGTGCCCCACTGAACAAAGTGGGTTCTAGCTATGAATCACAGTTCAATTCCAATCAGACACAGCAGAAGCCACAATGCAAAAAAAAAAAAAAAAAGATTCTGGAGATTTTAATAGCTAGAGAGAGAACCATCTGTGAGTCATGGGATGCCCTCACCAGGTAATTGGGCACCTAGGGTCATTGCAGCCACCTGGAAACTTCTGATAGCAAAAGCACTGGGGAATCTTTTATTAACATATTTAATGTGCTTGACTAAGGGGAAAAAGTAGAGGAAGCCAGGAGGGCTTGTTAGCAACCTCTCCCTGTGTAAAGTGTGGCAGAGAAACAATGCTTGCTTTCTAAGGAAGGGTTTAGTTTAACCCTTGACTGTCTTTCTCTGGGGAGAAGCAAGTGGGTATATATAAGCGTAACAGCCTTTTTTAAAGGGTGAGGGGTCCCTGGGGCTCCATGTGCAGTGCCTGGAAGGTAGACCTAGAAAGCCTCACAGACCTCTATCAGGGAACACGGTCATGGCTTCTAGGAGACAGCAGTCTGCCATGTTATATCCCAGGCTGCCCTCCTCCTCTGCTGGCGTAAGCTCGAGAATATCTGGGGACTCCAGAATATTGACCCACCCAGTAAGAGAGCTCTCCACCCCTTTCTCACGACTGAGGGGTGAGTGCAGGGCTCTCCCCGCTGAGCGGTGTAAAGCAGTGCAGAACTTTACTGCGAAGCTGCAGTTGGAGCCATGTGTCCCAGAGAACCAAGTGGAAACTTGGATTCTTAGGCTCTGTCACTTTGCACTCAGACTGACATTACACCCGTACACAAACCACAGTAGGTAAGACTCCAACTTACCCCCTCCCCAGCTGAGTTGGCCACCCCATGGGGAGTTTTTTGTTTAGTGGCAACAGCTAAGCAACAATGCATCAATCTCTTCTCTGCAGATAAATCATTCTGCAGTGGGGTGTACCTTTTTGTTTTCTATCCCTGAAAGAGTCTGGGGGTGGCTTTTTTTTTTTTTTTGCCTTTTTCATAAATAAATATTTTAACTGGAAATTTCCAAGCATATGACAGGCCTAGAATGTGAACTTGAATGTACTGTAATAGAAATCATCAGTTGCCATGGCGACGTGTTCCAAGAGCAGATTGCACCGAGTCACATGGGCAGAGAGTGCTCAGTAATACTAACACATCAGAGAGCGAGGCCACTTAACCTCAATCGCTTCCAGCTATTGTGCAGAATGCAATTGAATTTATTCCTAATTTCTGCCAGTGCTAAGGAACAAAATTTCCCTGCAGATTTTAATCTTACTCAGGCAAGCTGCAGCCAGTGCTCAGACACTGTTCCACACCAATATTCAGCCCAGCTACTCGCCCACTTTACAGCTCTATTTTCTTATTCTTATTTTTAATAATAGCTTCCCTCTCCCTGCTGGATCCCCAGCGTCCCCCTGCCCTGGGGAGAACTCCCCTCCTCCTTTCCGAATGGCTGCACGGTTTCTCTGACTCCATTCTGCTAATACAAGGAACACAGCTTCATAATAATACTGGTAAAAAAAAAAAAATGACAGGGCTCCACTCTCAGCAATAGCTTTTCTCCCCAGCCCCAAACCTGTTCTGAAACAGAATTCCCATCGGCTCTGGGGTGCACCTGGGAATGGCACAATTAACAACAGCCCCATCGTAAGAGGGCAAACTGGTGGATCAGTGAATAATATAATCAAAGTGTGTATTTTCAGTCCCTGTCACAATCCCGTCCCCCTGCACACATATAACACCCCCTGCCCTCCCCAACCAGGAGAGCAACACAGATTAGCAGGAGGTACAACCGCCGATCACAGAACACTCATTTCAGAGCTTATCCGCTCTTATGAAGGCTGATAAATCAGAGTCTCTCATATGGACAGTCTCAAGTTAGCAGCGTCATCGATCTCCCCTGCCCCTTTTAAGTTATTTGTCTTATTCACTTCCAAAGATGATATCAGAGATGCCAAATGAGCCTTTGTTTTCTGTGCTCTTGCTCTTCCCAGGGTGAGTTGCTGTGTTGTTGTGGGGAGCTAAGAGGCATGCTTCCAGGGCCCAGTTCTTTGTTTCCAACCCAAGGTCACCTCTCCCTGTCTGTTCAGGTGTTGTCAGGGGTCTGCCTGTGTTCTGAGGCACAGGCAGTGTCCTCCCTGGCTGAGTCTTTGCAAGGCCCTACCCTCCAACGACCACCTCCTTTTTGAATGTCACTTAAAAAAAAAGACATAAAACCTGCTTTAATAGCTAAATGAAGACAAGGGCAGAGTCCAGACCTTGACCACACTGAAGGTCTAGCAAAAGAAAACTTAAAAACATAGGGAAGACTATATGAAAAAAAAAAAAAAGTGGGATGGTTTCTGCAGTGTCTTCCTTTAAGTGGGTGGTTTCTTCTAAAAAGGAGGGAAAATGTAGTTGCAAATCACTTACTTAGCAATGCTGTTCTAATGCTCTGCTGCAGTAGGAAACATGGAGAGAAGTTAAGAGAGAGAATGGCAACATGGAATTAGGACAGACTGCCAGTGGTCCTTGCTGACTCTACACAGAGAGCTTGGTGACTATGAAAATCTTCACGGAGCCCGCGAGAGAAAAAAAAGCCAGAGAGGAAATGAAGTACTGCAATGAATTTTATATCAGCAAGGTGACATTTGGGTCTGGAGAGAGAACAGCACATGCCAAGCTATTGGTAGCACACATGGCTCTATGCCTGTCCTGCTGTGCCAGTGCCTCTGAGCGCCTTTGCCAAACATGTTCACCCCACATCTGCCTGGGGTGGTGGGGGAGTCAACCCTTTATCTTTTATCAGGGACTTTGCACCAGCCTGAACTCTCCCTGGCTAGGAGGGGAAGCCCTGTCCTCATAACTGGCAAACTGTGCAGCTATTCACAAAACTGAACATGTTTTCTAATCAAAATTGGTTTGATTTATTCTGGAGCATTATTTCCATACTTATTATTTCCATGCTGACTCTCTTGCTAGAGCTGTTCAAGCAGTTAAAATCTTGGAAGGTTCCAGGAGGATGTCTAATCTGTATCTAAGCAATGTCCCTTTAGGCAGAGTGGTGTTCTGGACCCTCTACTCATACACAGCTATGTGGGTGGGGACCACTGAACTTCATGGGCTCCTACTGAAGAAAGATGGTGAGAGGACATCAGGGAAAAGTCCAAGTATTTTATTCCTGATGAATTTCATTAAAGGGAAGGGCAATCTGCCCTATTATGCTAATATCTGCAATAGTAATTTTATTATGTTCGTTAATCTATAGTCAAGGAATAACATTATTATAGTTCTTATAGCTTTTCAAAGTACTTCCGTAACTATTAGCTCATTGGAACTGCACAGCAACCCTAGGATATAGGTGGGGCATATTTTACAGATAAGAAACTAGGGTGTAGAAAAGTTGGGGTTAGGACAAAATCACAGAGTAAGGATAAGATCTACATCTCAGGACACTTGATGCAGTTCTCTTTCCACCACCATGGACGGGCTGGGGGCCAGAGTACCTGAATTTTCTGAGAGAAATGGCCCCCAGAGCTTCCTTCCTTCAAAATTTGCTATAGTTATATCTTAGGAAAGAACCAGCCCATGGGTTAATGGGTGGGGGTTGAGCAGAGGATAACCATGTGTGGGTTGGGCATGAAGGGGCCAAGTGTCTCTGACCAAGTTTGGTGTGGATTCTACTCACTAGAATTTTCCAGATCAGATGAGGGCAACCTAACCCAGTTCAATCTTCCCTCTTGGGAATTGTGGATTCTGATGGCAAATGAGAAGGCAGGTCTAGTTCTCCTGTGCAAGAAGCTGTTGTACAAATCTGCCTAAGAAGCAGTGGGCCTCAGACTGTAGGTATCATTTGAGGTTTTGATGTAGCCGAGTTGACTCTGCCAAAATACAAACCATTGCATCTGTAGCTACCTGGTAATGGAAGTACCAGACATCCTTACCCTTCCCTTTGCCTCCCTTATCCAGAAACTCTACCCTACCCTGTCCCTGGTGGTATGGGATGGGGTCAGAAATGGGTTGAGAGTCTGATAAATACATTACTTAGTGATTAAACACACACACACACACACACACACACACACACACACGAATTTTAACACTGGCTTTTGAGATGGCTGGTGGGAAAAAAATCCCTGTACTGCTCCAAGTTTCTATGGATCCTGTGAACCTCTATTGCAGAAAGTAACCTGAATATGGCTGGGTACTATTTAAATATACCAATCTATTTTGTCTTTCTTTTCCTCTTTTTCTTTCCTTCCTACAAACAAATAATTTGATTGGTCATTGCCTCTAGGGAGGCATGCCACAAGGCAGGTGAAAGTCTTTCTGGCTTCCATATTACTAAAGCTTGAGGTCCTAGGGCAAAGCTTCCAGTGAGGGTACTAGCAGCCCAGAAGGGGCTTTAGAAATGTATGTCATGAGTATCATTGGTTGTTTAAATGAATGGAAGTACTGTCCACGTTTTGTTCCCTAGGGATTAGAGATGGTAAGTGTCCAATAATGAATGGGCAGGGGCTGTCATGCACCAAATGCCCATGGTGGCCTCCCTGTCAATTTCAGAGAGGAGATTTGGGAGCACAGGCCTAGAGTCTTGAAGATACAGCAAAAGCAGAAGGATTCCCTAGGGCCTAAGAGAGATTGCCTCAAAGCTGGGAAGAGTGAAAGGGGAGGAGAGAACTGAGGAAGAGCAAAAGTAGAGAAAAGTCTGTGAAAGGGGACTTGCTCCCTGAGACCTGACAATATATCTACACAAGGGGCAAGATTTCAGAGTGAAGTTCATGAATGGCACATCTAGACCAGGGTTTCTCGACCTTGGCACAAATGGCATTTTGGGTCAGATAATTTTTTATTTGGTGGCAGCACAGAAGTTTGGCTTCCATGGAATACCTAAACCGAGTTAATACATATCCAGAATTTTACAATGACATCTGGTATTCTCTTCCTCATCTCTTGCACAAGGAGGCAAGATAACAATCCACTAGTGATGGGCTCTGTTTGAAGGAAATTGCTCACGTGTTAGTTGGGCATATACTATCAGACCTTGGAGGATAGCAGACTGTCTGGGAAAAAGAGGAGTAGCCTGTGAGCCCCAATTCTGTATGCTGCTAGTGACATACACAGAGATTGTCCTCTGTGGGGTCCCTGGGTGCTTTAGCTGGATTACGGTCCTCGGTCTGGCTGACTATATACTTATTGCTCTTTTATTTATTGTTTCACAGTCTGAATAACTCCTTGTTTCCACCCCAGCCATGGGACAGATTTGCAGAGCTCCCCAGATTGCGATAGAATCCCCATTTGTGAGTCCATTATTGCTTTTCCAGCTCTTTTCCCAGCATGTCTTCAACACTGGCCTGGAAATGTCTGGTGGAAAAGCTGACATTTGGCTCTCTTTTCTCAGTTCTCAGACTTTCCCTCGAGAGGGTGATGAGACACTAATCTGAGTTCATAATTTTATGCTGAACAGTTACCCTTAGAACAATGCATTTTGGATTTAAATTTAAATTGGAGTTTGAGAGGTGTGAAAGTTAGAGGAACTATGTCCACATTTTCATTATAGATACTCCTCATTCCCAACAGTTGTTAGAGAGATCTTCAACACTTCCCACTTTACATCTGGTTTCTAATTCAGTTAGAATAGTATATGCTTCCTCTGAATATGATAGTTAGGAACAAATAGCAATTGTCAGGGTAATTCTCTCCAACACAATAGCAAATACTTTTCTGGAATACAGAAGAGCCTGGCTCTAAAATAAATAATAATAAAGACTTCAACTAAAGTTGCCAAAACCAGTCCTTTAACATTGAGTTGGTCAAGGGATTGTGCTGAATTTCTAGCTTATATTCAGCCATCACATTTGTTTTTTCCTCTGAGCTTATTTCTGTCCCGGGAAAGGGCTAATATTTATTAATTACCCACTATCTGGCTAGCCTTTATATACAGCATCTCAGTTCATTAAAAAATACTTTATCTTTCTTTCTTTTTTTCTTTTTTTTAGAATAAGAGAGAGAGAGAGCATGAGGAGGGAGGGGCAGAGAGAGAGAGAGGGGAGGGAGAATCATAAAGAGGCTCCACGTCCAGTGTGGAGCTCAAAAAATACTTTCAAAGCTCATTATTTTTGTCAGATAAAAACTAGAAGACTAGATATATTAAAAGGCCATTAACTCTACAAGGTAGGTCGTGGCCGAGTGGCAAAGTATCCTAGTCATTCAGAGACACTGAATTCCAAGACTAAAGCTGTGTGAAGGCTTTCACATAGGCTGTTTCCCCCAGGAAGGCCTCCTAAATCCTTTCTTCATTTTCCTCCACCAAACTAAAGTTAACTCTCCTATTCTGGAATTTTCACATCACTTTATTTCTAGTACTAATACCCAATACCTAGTATATATATTTTTTTTAATTTTTATTCATTTGTGATACTCACAGAGAGAGAGAGAGAGAATGAGGCAGAGAGACAGGCAGAGGGAGAAGCAGGCTCCATGCACCGGGAGCCCGACGTGGGATTCGATCCCGGGTCTCCAGGATCGCGCCCTGGGCCAAAGGCAGGCGCCAAACCGCTGCGCCACCCAGGGATCCCCCTAGTACTATTTATTGATGTTTTGTCTCCCTTTTAGAGGGAAGATCATCTCTTTCACTCATCTCCTTGTGGATGCCTTGAGTAGGATCTTGTACTAGAAGGTAGAGTAGGCTGAGAAGATACCCTTGAACAGATGAACCATTGAATGAATGAATGAATAAATGAAAGAGTTGATGTAGAATTTGAGCTGGATCTTGAAGGACAGGCAGTAATAAATAAATAATAAATCAGTCATTAAAAATTAGAAATTCTGGCTGGCGTCCATCTGGAGTCCTTACTGAAGTTTTTCATTAGCCATGGTAAGAACCATGCATTTTTTTCTCCTTTAGGTCCCACCCTGACACTCATTAGAATTGTTTACAAGTACTGTGGACTTTAGTGATATCAAGGCTTTATTGGGATAGGGAGTTGGCACTTCATTGCAGAGATCCCATTACTTCCCTGTAGGAGGCTGTCACTTCTCCAAAGTGCGCTACCTCTGGTGCCAATCTCTCACTCATGCATTCTCCTCCTGACTGCTGGGAGCACATAGGCATGCTGCATGTCACCTGCTCCTCTGGCTCTTGACAATCTCCTTCCTTTGTTTCCAAATTCTACGCAAATTGCTTGGTTGACAATCAAAGCCTGCTAACATCAAACAGCTGCTATAGACAGGTGTGTTCTACAGTTACCTGCTGTTTGCTTTCCTCAGCGGGGACTGATATGACAAACAAAACCAGGAGCTGGGTGCCAACCTCCTACTAACATTTTTCAGACTTGAAAATTCAACCTAAAAATAGCCTTCCTCATTCCTCATCAGTGTGTAGCTGGGTTGGATGCTGTACAGCCCCACTGATTATTGCAGTGCTTGGCAAAAAGCTGGGAATCACACTGGCTGTATCCAAGCAAAGAGGCTGCATAGTTCAGGAGCTCTTGATTTCTCAAGAATACCCAGAAGCCTTAAAATATTTTTCCAGATTTTTCTTTCTTGTTAACGTGACTATATGAATGTTGTTTCTTGCTTTCTGCTTTTAGCAGTCTTCCCATAGTTCCCAGGTTTTGACCTTGGAAAGCTGCTGTAACTATCCTGTTTAATCTCAAATGATTAGGGGATATGAGGGCATGGCAAGTTGGTGGAGGAATGGATTTCCACTTCTAACATTCCTTCCTGTTATGCTATGTTATGCTAGCAGCCATCATTTTCCACACTTTCTTTTATGCACTAGATGCTTTTGCACCTAGGATTCTGGATGTGGTTAAGTTCTGCCAGTTAGATGTACCTGCATGAATTGTGGAAGGTGACATGGGGCTGAGCCCGGTGTTCTGGGGCCATTGTTTCTCTGATGGCATCTTCATGGCTGTGTTGGGATTTCCGATGGTGGTCACTTCCTGACTGTACTGCTTCCTGATCACAAACCAAGCAGCAGTTTCCTTGGTGGTCTTCTCCTTAGAGTCACTTCTGAAAGCTCCACTCAGCGTCTGTCTCTTCAGCTTCTCTGGCAATTTTGTAAGTCATCTGATACCCCACTTTAACTTGCGAATGTGAATTCTCTTCTCTATGACTGATCCTTAACCAATACCGAGGATAGTTGGTCTAGACATTCATCCTCCCTACTTGGCAAGATGCACTGAGATAATCAGCCAGTTGGCAGGGGCCAGAGCCTCAGGCTGGCAGCTGGGAGAGAGGAGGATCACTGTTCTCCAAGGAAGAACTTGTTTGCCTCTGCGCCTATGCTCAAGTGCTCCCTTCTGCTTGGGATATTCCTCTTCTTTTGAGAGCCACTCCTTTTCCCAAGCTGGAAGTAGTTTTTGCTTCTCTGAACTCTATGGCCACCCAGGATACTTGTCTCATGAGGTGATGTATGTATAGGCCTGATAACATTTGAGACAGGAATAAAAGAATGGAGGAAAGGATGTATATACATAGCTATGCTTCCTGGCTACAGACTAATCAACCATTTTTTATCATTTGCCTCCACGTAGATTTTGGGGCCTTTCAAAGACCTCATACCAGTTTAAATGACGGCATCAGAGCAGCAGCACTGCCCAGTGGAACTTTCTGTGATGATGGAAATGTTCTAGATCTACACTCTCCAGCAGGGTGGCCCCAAGCACAGGTACTTGAAATGTGGCTGCTGTAAATGCAGAACTGAATTTAAAATTTTGCTTAATTTGAATTAATTTGAATTTAAAGAGCCATAAAGGCTAGTGACTGCCATATTGGAGAGCAAATTAAAGTACATACTATTTTGACTGGCACATGGGCCAGGACCCTCAAGATGTCATTGTCAGTGTTTATGGGTTGGGAATTTGCCTTTCTGGCCCAGGACAGGGCTTAAAGCTTAGGAGAAAGAGAAGTGGAAGCTTCATGGGGAGATGACAAACAGGACATTAACTTTCAAATACTCTTTTCCATAATTTTTAAAAGTGATTAGCTCTTAGAAATGAATGATATTTCCTACTTCTTGTACCACTGAGGTTTAGCGCTGTGATAACACAAAGGCAGAAAGTCACTGGAAGAATTGTTTGGCCACATGTTGAGTGGATCCCCTGCCATGGATCAGCATTGAACAGATGACTCATTTTGGAAAAGATAATCAGCTTCTCATCAACACATCCCCCCACCCCTGCCCTGGCTCTGTAGCATCTCCTACAGCAACTGAAAGTGTATGTCCAATTGCACTGGATGTCAAGGATGAAAACAAACCCCTGTGGGTATCCTGGATTGCTGTAGGTAGGTTGAACCCAACACATTCTTGTCTTGGCCACTTTGTTGGCTGTTATTACATACACAAAAGGGTATGACACAAGCACAGGGCTGGGATCAATGCTGGAAACAGAGAATATAGCACAGATGATGAGCACACATCTGTGGTTACCTGGCTGCAAAATGGCTTCTTTTCATGAAGTTCTAAAATTTACATGCAGGGCCCTTTTATTTATAGTATCTCTTTCATAGGATTCTTAGAGATCAGCGTTTCGTATCCTAAGAGAAGACAGTCCTTGGATTTAGTCATTTTTGTAATAAATCTGCCAGAGGAGGATACAATCATCAATCATACTTCAGTTCCCTCTGCTAAGTGCTCATATTCTTACTTAAAAAACAGAGAATTCTCTCACATATACAATTTATTTTTTCTGCTGGGCACATATATGTACACACAGACAAAAATTATACATCCATGGTCACATGTTGTGAGTCTAGAATTTAATGACACTAGGGGAATCACCTAAATATCGGCTTCATCCTGGTTGATCTCTAAACAATTTTGAGTGGACTGCTGGGAAGATAAGCACACCTGCTTGGCCTGGGAAGGGATGTGAACCTGGAATTCTGAATATAGTGTTCAGGTGCTTCCCTGGCATGCTAAATGGCTTCACTGAGGAAGTTGCTGCTGCACATTTAATCTTCCCTCTCTCCTCCTTGTCTACTCTACTCTTCCCTCTTTACTCCCTGTCATGTACCCTCCATTGCTGTGCACAGTCTTACATGCCCAGACACAATTCCACCCTCCAAAGTAAGAGTTTCTATGTGGTTCACTTGGGGGTGAGGGGAAGGATGGATAGGACTGGGAACATCTCTCCTTCTCCTTCTGCAAGTTCCTCCTTCTCTTTCTTCTAGAACTCTATTTTTAGCCTCATTCCAAATCCTCATCTCTCTCCAGCACC
Source organism: Canis lupus dingo (assembly GCF_003254725.2). Lineage (NCBI taxonomy): Eukaryota > Metazoa > Chordata > Mammalia > Carnivora > Canidae > Canis > Canis lupus. The sequence continues at coordinate 78,067,083 of NC_064247.1, forward strand.
TCCTGGCTAACCATGTAAGACCGCTTTCACCCAGGACTCCTCTGACTTTAATCAGGACGTTGACAATGTGCTGCAATAAGCCTCTCAAACATCTCCTCTTAGAATAAGCATAAAGAATTAACTTTTTATTATGGAAAATATCAAATACAAGGGTTGAGAGAAGAGTATAATGAATCATCCACTTCAACAATGATCAATAGTTTACCATTTGTGCTTTATCCATCCCACATCATCTTTTTTTGGCTTGAGTTACTTATTTAAAAGCAAATCTAAGTCATTGTATTATCTCTCTTACAAACACTTCAGTAATTATCCCTAACAGATAAGAACTTTAAAAAAAGTATCATTGTCACGCCTAGCAAAATTCGCAAAAATTCCTTACTGTCATCAATATTTAAATAGCAGGCCCATCATTTTTTGAGTAAATAAAATTGCCCTTTTGAGAGAGCAATTAGGCAGTGGATTTCAAGATTTAAAATGCCTATATGGCATTTTGACTTTGTGTTCCATCATGTAGAAGTTTATCTTAGCATATACTACATCTACTGAACTATGTATGCAGAGAGCATGGTTTATGATAGTTCGAAATGGAAAGCAACCTAAATGTTGATTAAAGGGGTTGATTGGGGCATTTATACTAGGTGATTAAAATAAGATGGTAGCTCTATGTGGTTTGATATGAAAAGCTACCTAAGACATTATTGAGTTAAAAAACAATAGCAGGAAGAATATACAGGAAACTTCTGGGGAAGACCTGGAGGGAGAGGGTAAGAATTAGATAGGAGGAGAATTCCACTTTTCACCTGATACCTTACTGTGCATTTTGAATTCTTTTTACTATGATGATGTATTACTTTTATAGATAAAAATAGTTAATAAAAAGAGTATTCTTATCACAAGTTTGAAGAACTCTGATTTTGTTTCTGATGGTTTCTTATGTAAATACCATCACAGAAATTACTAGTGTACTTGTATAGCTAGCTCTCCTTTTCTTCCTTAATGAGGAAGATGACATTCCTCTGCCTCCTGCAGTTAGGCAGGGCCACGTGACTAGTCCTAGCCACTGTAGTATGCATGCAAATAATGTATGTCACTTCCAGGCTGGGGTATTTGAGAATTGATATGCCACCTCTGTGTTCTCTTGTTCCCTGCCATGATCACTCTAGGGGCTTCTTGTTGAGATAGCAATGTTCCCAAAGAGAGGGACCCAAGGTCCCTGAGGCACTCCATGGAGGACCCCCAACGTTCAGACTTTGCATAAATATGAAGAAAGATTTTGTTGTGTTAAGCTATTAGATTTCAGAGTTTGTTACCTCAGCTTTGTTGATCTTGTCCCGACTGAATTGGTAATGAGAATAGAACCACTGGAGGCACAGAAGAAACAGACTTCCACAGACCTTGGTGACATTGTGTGGAGTGATTATAAACCTTTCCTGCTAGCTAATGTTGGCATAATAATGTATTTGAACTGCAAGAAAGGTAAGTACAATTCCTAGGTGCAGAATTCATATCCACCATTTGGCCATGGTGGTGACTTCACTGAGAACATTTGCACAACCAGGAAGACTGTTCTCAGACTTTTAACTTAACACTTAAGTCCAATGATGTATTTCCAGTCTAACTTCTCCAAGCCTCCTTGGCTCAAGATAGACGGGAGCCATCACAGCTAAGCCCTGCCTATCATCCTTGATGTCCCATGGAATAATGTCAGCAGGTGAACTTTAAAAGCATCAGGTGCTCTGAGGGTCTGAGTCTCTTCCTTTTCCATTGCTCTAGGGTGACTGCGTATGAAGTTGGGAGCTGTAGTGACAACAACCAGAGAGCCAGAAAAGAAATCTCACTGCTTTGCTTTGTCTTGGTTCCAATCAACTAAAAATGAATGAGTGTCTTCACTAGATAACTGCTAGTTGGAAGATGGAGCAGAGTTCTGAGGAAGTGAGAGTAGTGACTTGGAGGGTTTGGCAGAGATGGGACAAATCCCATCAGATGCAGATCTCTGCATCTCCGAGGCCCTAAGAGAAAAAAATAGAGCAAATCTGAGCTCAAATTCTGGCTATGTAGACTTAGGCAAATTACTTAGTCTCCTAGAGTCTCAGTTTTATTTTATGGGTTGTTGAGAGGTTGAAATGAGGTAATGCATATAACAGTCCTTATAGAGTGGCTGGCAAAGGGGCAGAACTAGAAGAGCCTCCAGGTAGGGGGACTCCACGACCTACATCTATTTATAACTTTTGGAACTGAGCCAAGGCCTGGGGAGCACCAGGATGCCCACTCACTTGCAGCTGGGATGTGGACACTCCAGAAGGTCAGCTCCATAGGGTAATTCCAATACTGCATTGGCAGTTCACCATCAGTATGATGCAATAATGACTGAAACTCAGAGAGCCTGTATAATGAGCACTTACACTGGTCTAACCACTTTCTGTTAAGCCCTGCAAAAGTCCTGTGGGTGTGACTATTGTCATTTCCAACTTTTTATATTTATTTTTTTGATTTTAAAAAAGATTTTATTTATTTATTTTAGAGAGAGAGAGAACACAAGCAGTGGGGGGTGGCAGGGAGGGAGAGAGAGAAGCAGACTCCCTGCTGAGCAAGGATTCCAACATGGGACCTGATCCCAGGACCCTAGGATCATGACCTGAGCCAATGATAGACACTTAACCAACTGAGCCAACCAGATGCCCCTGTCATTTCCATCTTATAAATGATGAAACTGAGGCCCAAGAGGCTAAGGGATTTGCCCAAGTCCAGACAGCCCATATGTGGTAGAACTAGGATCCAAACCCAAGGAGTTTGATTTAGGGTCCAAACTGTTAATCACTATTTCCCAAAGTACTGCTCTCAGCTAACTCAGTGTGGCAATGATGACTATAGATAAATAGTGACGACCAAAAGCTGGCTAAGGAATGTTTACTTCTTAAAAGATTTATAGTAAACTTCATGTGACTCATTATTCACCCAGAATACACGTGATACCAACATTTTTAAACATGTATGCAGGGAGATTTTAAGTGGGAAAATACACCTGTGTAGTTTTCAGTGTTGCAAGCAATACAAGATGTGTCAGAAAGGCAGTCCTATGCAGCATGACTCCAATTACCTGGAATTCTATTTTGTCCTGATAGTCAGCCTGGAATGGTGGATCAGATGGCAGAGAGGCTTAGGGGCTCAGCAAAGAAGTCTGGGATTTGCCTTGAGTCATTGGAGGTGATTGAAGAGGGGACAGACATAATGAGATAATGTCAGCTACTATTAATCTGGCAGTGGTGTCCAGGTAAAGGAGAAGAGAGGCTGAAGGCAGGGGGCCAATGAGAAGGCTGTTGTGGGAATGAGGGCGTGGCTAGCATTGAAGTAGAAAGAATGAAAAGAAGGGGGTGTCTGGAAATGAAAGGAAAAACCAACAAGACTTGGTGATTAATTGGATCCTGGGGTAGGGGAAGCAGGCACAGGTTTTTCAGGCACAGGAAGAGATGACTTTGTGGGAAAGAAGGTAGAATCACTGACTTTTACGTAAGATGGTAATGTTGAAGAGCAGTGGATAATAAGTGGCAAGAGATACTGGACTGGAAGGTAGGGGAAACTCAAGAGTTATGACTTAGTAGAGAAATGGGAGCTACAGTGGTGAGAATTGGAAAAGTAGTGAGAGCGGGACTGAGAACCAAGAAATGGGGAGAGGAAGTAGGAGTCCCTGAGAGGTGGGCAGAGCAGTGAGTGTCAGCATCAACAAAGAGAAAGATAGAGATCTGCCCATAGAACCTAACTAGAAGACTATTGATGACATTTGAGAGTAGTTTCAATGGAGCTGTATTAGTCCGGGTTCTCCAGGGAAATGATCAATTTTATATGTATGTGTATATAAACACATATTTATATATAAGATTTTTTATGCATATTATGCATATATTATATACATATGATCTGTTATAAGGAATTGGCTCACACAATTATGGAAACTAAGAATTTCCAATACCTGCAGGTAGCAAGCTGAAGACTCAGAAGAGCTGATATGTAAGTTCAAGTCCAAAGACCTGAGAATCAAGAGAGCTGATTGCATACATTTCAATTCAAAAGCCACCCAGCTAGAGACCCAAGCAGAGCAGATATTCAGTCTGAGTCTGAAGGCTGAAAAAGACCAATGTCCCAGCTCAGGCAAGAGAAGTTTCCTCTTGCTTAGTCTTTTTGTTCTATTTAGGTCTTCAGGTGATTGGTTGAAGCTCATCTACATTGGGGAGGGTGATCTGCTTTGCTCAGTCTACCAATTCAAATCTTAATTTCATCCAGAAACAACCTACAGACATGCCCAGAATGTGTGACCAAATGTCCCAGCAGCCCATGTCCTAGTCAAGTTGACACAAAAAATAAACCATTGCAAGTGCCATGAAGTCAGCTTTTTGGGGACTAAATAAGGAATGTGTGGTGGGGAAAGGTGGAAGGAAGACATAGCCACCTCCTTGAGAATGTTGGCAGCCAAAAGGAGAAAAATCACATGCTAAACTGAAGGGGCAGCAGGGTCAACAAAGAGTTCTTTAAATGATAGAGGAGACCTTTAGACTTGACTCTCCTTTGCTAATCCATAAGGACATTCACTTAATCTTTTTTCCCCAAAAGGTTATTGGATTGAATATACAATTTCCATTCTAACTATGTTTGCCTAAAGGTAAGTTTAAGTTAGTTTGCATTTTTGGCAGGCACGCCAACTATTGGCAGAAAAAGATGGTTGTGAAATGATCTGGGGTGAAGGAAAAATCAAATCTATGATCTAAAATGTGTTGTGAATAAAAGTGCACACTGCTTATAAAGATAATCAAAGTTAATTGTTTTATGTTATTTGTGGCTTTTTGTCATTGAAGCAGAAGGGATCCAGTTTTTTTTTTTTGCCAGCATTTGTCGGCGTGCCTTAGCATTTACTTAAATACAAGGAAATGCACCTTCAAAACTTTGGTGCCAGATGAGTCAGAAGCAGTAAAGGGACCTGCAGTTTGGTCAGCAGGACCAGGTGGCAAGTCAGCTGTGGCACAGCAACATGTCCGCCCCAGAGCGAGGGAGCAATGCTTACAACTCAGGAATCCAGACTCTGCAAAACCTTTAGGGTAAATGGTGACAAAATCGTTTTTGAGCCACAGACCATTTGCTAGAACCCAACCTCCATGTTTCACCAGTGCTGTCCCTTTTTCCCACACACCTCTGCTCTTAAATAAATTCCACATAGCCAGCTGGGCCTACACAGTCCTGGTTAGCCTTCTTCTTGGAAATGGCATTTCTCTCCTCTTGTCACCTTTTTTTTTTTTTTTTTTTTTTAAGATTTATTTATTTATTTGAGAGAGAGAGAGAATGTGTGAGGGTGGGAGAGGGGCAGAGGAAAAGGGAGAGAGAGTCTTAAGCAGACTCTACACTGAGTGTGGAGCCAGACACAGGGCTCCATCTCATGACCCTGAGATCATGACCTGAGCCAAAATCGAGTCAGATGCTTAACCCACTGCACCACCCAGGTGCCCCTCATCACTTAACCTCTTCAAACAGACCATGTAAATACACCTATCTAATAGTGCTTGTCTCCAGAAAGTCATGTGCATATTGTACTTGGCCAAACATGTCCATTAACTGCCATTTCTCGGTGGCTGTGCTGTTTCTTTACTTTTCTCTCTCTTTTTTTTAAGATTTTTAAATTTATTCATTCATAAGAGACACAGACAGAGAGAGAGGCAGAGACACAGGCAGAGGGAGAAACAGGCTGCATGCAGGAAGCCCAATGTGGGACTTGATTCTGGGGCTCCAGGATCACGCCCTGAGCTGAAGGCAGACACTCAACCACTGAGCCACCCAGGCGTCCCTCTTTACTCTTCTTAACAGAGGGTCTGCTCTATGTCTGGTTGAGATCCACTCATTGATTTACAATGATGCCCCACATGTATTCTCAGGGTTATCACTCTATATTTATTATTATCACATCACAAGCGTACCTCAGAGATATTGCAGGTTTGATTCCAGACCAATAAAGCTACTATCACAAAAATATGAGTTGAGTGAATTTTTTTGGTTTTTCAGTGCATATAAAGGTGTGCAATAGTGTTATGTCTAAAAAAAGAATATACATAACAAACAATTACAATATCACCGTAACAATAATAAAAACAAAAGGCACCTGGGTGGCTTAATCAGTTAAGCATCTGACTCCTGATTTTGACTCAGGTCATGATCTCAGGGTCATGAGAACAACCCTACCTTGGGCTCCATGCTGGACATGGAGCCTGCTTAAGAGTCTCTCTCTCCCTCTCCCACTGTCCCTCCCTGCACCCCTATCTCTTCCTCTGTAAAAACAAAACAGAAAAAAACACACAAAAAGCAATAATGTAATAATAATGAAAAGGTTTGAAATATTGTGAGAATTACCAAAATGTGACTCAGAGACATGAAGTGAGCAAATGCTGTTGAAAAAAATGACACTGATAGATGTGGTTGATGCAGGGTTGCCACAAACCTTCAATTTGTAAAAAAATGCAGTGTCTGTGAAGCTTAATAAAGCAAAATGCAATACAAGTGCTCAATATAATGCTCTTGTTAGATTATTTGAGTATAATTAATTATTATAGTGTAAAAAATATAATTGAAGCGAAAGATTATAGTTAACTACTCTATTACATACTTCAAAGTTGCTAAGAAACTAGATCTTAAATGTTCTCACCACATGCAAAAATATGGGACACAATAGAGATGTTAACTAATGCTTTAACAGTAATCATATTGCAACATATAAATGCATCAAATTAATACATTATATATTAAACTTATACAATGTTATATATCAAATATATCTTAATACTAAAAACATATATAATCCCCCCAAAGAAAAAATAGGTATTATTATACATTACACATTTGATATGATAATAATGCTTAGTGAAATCTTTTTTAAATTATATTTTTATATAATAATAATTTAATTATATTAAAATAATCTAACAAGACCATTAATTGAGCACCTATGTGCTCAGTATTATGTTGAGACCCATGAGATTCAGAACAAATAGGACACATAATACTGGCCTTCAGGCTGACTACACACAAACTGGGGAAACAAGACCCATACAGAAGGAGCAACAGCTAACTGCCCTGTCTGGGTTGGCCACGGAAGCACATCCAGAAGACTGGGAGGCAGGAGGACGTTTCTTCCTTGCTTCAGACTCTCTGGGAAGGCCACATCCTTCCATGACTACAGTTTCTGTTGGGCCACTTTTATGCTTCTCACTTGGTCTGGTAATACTGTATGTCTCTCTTGTTCCTTCCCTTCCAGGGGTAATAACAATTTCCTGCTATTGCTAGTCCTTGGTCACCTCACTTTTCCTCCTCTGTTCTCTTAATTCTGTCCCTTCCTCTATCAGTAGCTCCTATCTTAAATTCTCTTCATCTGTAACAGTGTGAGTGGATTTTGTCTCCTGCCAGGACCCTGACTGATGCAATGAAACCTAAGAAGTTGCAGGCAAGGGGTTGATTTGCTTCTTGGTAGAGATTCTAACATGTCAACCAGAACAAATACTTGTTTCATAGAGGAGAAGATGGTTGGCCTTCCCCAGTTGGAGGGGAGGAGGAGCTTTGAAAGACACAGAGAGGAAAAAGCAAGGGCTTGAAGTGAACAAGTTGGTGTTGTGCATAGACAAGTCTTATTCGTGCAGCTAATTTTTAGACTTTAAAAAGTTAAATAAATCCTTCCTAGAGGCTTATGCTTCCTGAACTGTCACTTGTTTAAAAAGAGAGCTACATCAAAGCCCCAGCCACCAGAATTCCCCAGAACCCAAAATTTACAGCCCTGCTGGAGGACACTACAGATCCTCAATCAGGAGAAGGACTGGAGGTAAGCACGGAATCCTTTCAGCTTTAATTACATCTGACATAATATTCTTTTTCAAGCTTTGCTAATTGAAATTAAAGAGCTGCCACAGTTGGACAGGGACAAAAAAAGAATCCATTTTTCAGCCATCTCTGATTTAAGGAAACCAGGGTCAATTTCACTCCCATGGCTACTTAGTCTTCCAATGGGTGACACAAAACAAAACACAGCGTTGAAGAGGTGAAGTGTTTTTGACTATAGCAAGAGCAATGTTATTCAGGAGTTCATAGGACAAAGGATAGTTAGCCTTGTGGCCACTATCTGTTGCTAAAATGATCCAGTAAGCCAGCTCCTCTCAGTGCCCCAAATTACTGAGATATCTACTACCATGGGCTGGAGGGGCTAGAAACAATCAAAGAAGACAGAAAAATGCCTGCTAAGGATCTTTGGCTAGGTAAATCTTTCTCCAAGTAGGGAGGGCGGCAAAGGGTGGTTTTATCACCCTAGGGGCCAGTTATTAGTAAAAGGATGCTGAAGAAAAAAGAATTTCTACAATGTGCTTAAGGATGTGCCAAGTGCTTTCAGAGAAATTGTCCTATTCCATTCCTACAGCAATGTGGTGACTCAGGTCTTAGGGAACAAAGTAGACTTTGAGCTAGGGGGCTGAAGTTTGTGCATGGTTTCACCAAAAAAATCTTATGTGCTTTTAGATCTCTGTGCCTCAGTTTCCTCAGATAAAACATGAAAACAACGGCCAATCCTCATAGCTGAATGATAATCAATTTAAGCAGATGGATTTCTTTGGATGGAAAGTTCAGCCTGTGTCAGGAAATAACAATTGTTAATGTGAAAAGAAATAAAAGTAGAAGAGAATGCAAATACTCAAGTAGTGACAATACCAACCATAAGAACAATGAGTAACTGAAATTTAAGAGCTTTTACCAAATATAGTTCTTGTGTGTGTGTGAGGTGGGTGGGTGTTTGGTTAACTCACAATTATAAATTCTCTTTGGAAATGGCATAAGAAATGAAAACCAATCATGTCTCTCTGTGTAAGTGCTGCATAATCAGAGAGGGTTTCCCTCATCATACTAAGAAATAGCACCCTTGTCACTCATTTCTTTAACCCTACTTTATGTTATATATTTACTAATTTATTTTCTGTTTCCCAACTAGAATATAGGCTGTAGGAGGGAAGAGATTGTGTCTATTTTGTTGGCTGTTGACTCCTGAATACCTATAACAGTGCCTGGTACATAGAAGGTACTCAGTATTTATTGAATGAATTTAATAATGATATGATATAAAACTCAGTGTTAGATATTTTTCCAATTATTTTTGTATATATACATAAAACATATAGCATAAAATATAACAAAATAACATAAATATATAACATAAAATTTACCATCTTAATTATTTTTAATTGTACAGCTCAGTGGTATTAAGTAAATCATAATTTTGTGCTACCTCCACCATCGTCCATCTCCAAAAGTCTCTTAATCTTGTGAAACTGAAACTCTATACCCATTAAACAATAATTCCTCACTCCCTCTCCCTCTACCCCTGACCTATTCTACTTTCTGTCTCTATGATTTTGACTACTGTAAATAAAAATTCATATGAGTGGAATCATACATATTTTTTTTCTTTTTTGTGACTGGCTTAGTTCACATAGCATTATGTCCTCAAGTTTCATCCATGTTATAGCATATGTCAGAATTTCCTTTCTTTTAAAGGCTGAAATGTTAAATATTTTGATTCTCACAAAAGTTTTTGAATAGAGGTACCATGAAATATCTACATATTTCATCCTATCTTCTAAAAATGTGCATTATGAAAATGGTGGTAATATATGTAAATCTCATTGCAAAACAAACTCAATGAAGAAATATTCACTTGCTTTAATATTAAATGTGGGATCAAAAGTACGTGTGAATATCAACCTATGTTACAGAAGTGGACTATAGAAGATTCAGGTATAAAGCAGAAAAATTAGGTCACAAACAGTATTTTCTGCTCATAACAGTCTGAGGGGTAAGTGAAAATATTTTGTATTCTTATCATTTGATATGGTAAAGCCTGGCGTTGAGGAACCACTTTTACCTGGTGGATATCCACACTCAGATCTCTTATGTTAAAGAGTTCTCGGGCTTCCAGATCTCAGAAAATGACATTCCATTCATCCAAAGTGTCTTAAAATCCTAAAATAAGACAGATAGATTAAATAAGGTAGATTAACTATGTGTGTTTATCTCTGCTTACATCTGAGACCTTATTAAAATTATTGTAGAGGAATTTTTAAAAACATAAAAATGCACTATAGAAAGAGAATGAAAGAAGTAAGAAAGTTAAATGATTTTTGGAATTTAGAGGCAGATGACTAAATGAGATGACTCATTTAGCAAATAAAAGAGGCCACAGTCTAAAGTTAATTTAGAGGGTGATATGGATAAAGGGCTCTGGATTTAGGCACAGGTACTGGGTAAAATCAATGAGGAATAATTAACTTTCTTCCTAGTCCCTAGTCTCAATGCACAGAACACCAGCAGCAACATATCTCCTCCAGGCAGGAGATCACAAGTGCATTCTCTGGATAAACTAAATGGCCCTAGGGATTAGATTTCCCCTCTAGCATTCTCTATCTGGTAACCCTAAACTGAAGTCCATTAGTTGGCAAGCCCTGCTCCCACTCCTAAATAAATTCCCCCCTGTTTAGAACGTCACATTTCAATAGGAGAGACAGGCAAGGATTTTTTTTTTTTTTTCAGGAAAACCCCTAAAGGGAATAGAGGCACAAAAATAGACAAATAGAAAGCATGAACATGAAAGAAATAGAGATAAGGTGGGGAACAGAAAAACATTTTAAAAACAAACAGCCTCTAGTTTATATCTGTAGAGAAGATGTTATTATAAAAGGGAGCATTTGCAGAATAAGAAAGTGTTCTTGGAGTTTAAAAATAAATAAAAAAATATGGTGTAGAGTTGGAATATAACATCAAGAAAATCACCCAGAAATTATAGCAAGAAGTGATGGAAAGCATGAAAGAGCAGATAAGAAACATAGGCTGTGTCTATCTAGAAGAGGTTGGCAATTAATGGTCCATGGGCCAAATATAGCCCATAGCACGTTTTTGTATGTCCTTTAATCTGAGAATGCTTTTTAAATTTGTAAAAGATTGTGTATGTGTGTGTATGTCTGTGTATCTATTATCTATCTATCTATCTATCTATCTATCTATCTATCTATCTATCTATCGAGAGAAGAATATGTGACAGAGGATATATATGGTGCCCAAAGCCTAAAATATTTACTATCTGACCCTCTACAGAAAACATTTTCTGACCCCTGATCTCGAAGGCCAACTAGAATAGAACAAGAATTCTAGAAAAAAAGAATAGATAAAACAGAAAGAGGAACTTACCGAAGAAATTATACAGGGACAGTTCTCCAAACTGAAGGACTTGAGTCTCAGTTTGGAAAGGTACGTATTCAGAACAATAAAGAAGATGAGGCCTTTACCAAAGAACATCACTGAAATTCCAGAATATCAGGGAGAAAGAGAAGATCTGGAAAGTCTCCATAGAGGATAAAAAAACTGGTCACTTACAGAGAAGTGAGAGAAAAGACTCCTCAACAGCTACACTGATGCTAGAAGAAAAAAAGTAAGGTCTTACAGATCCTGACTTTTAACCTTGAACTCTGTATCTGGCCAAGTACTAAGAATTATTAATACTAACATATTTCACACATGAACAGACATAGAAAATTTACCTTCCAAGTGCCTTTGTTAGGGGGCAGTAGTTACAGATATGTTCTCCTAAAATAAGAGAAAGCAAACCAAGAAAGGAGATGGTCGGATCCAGGAAACAAAGATCCAATGCAGGAAACTGATAAAGGGAACTTTCAGAATGTTGACTGAGGGCAGGACTAGAGATTAACTGGTCTAGAGAGAACACAAAGGGGAAAGAGAACTCTAGGAAAAAAATAAGAGTGTGGTAGGTAGCTTCTAAAATGATTTTTAATGATCTTAGACTTCTGGTGGTCATGCCCTTGCAAAACTCTTTCCTCTTAGGATGGGCTGGACCTAGTAATGTGCTTCTAATAAAAAGAATATGGTAAAAGTGAGGGGATGTTACTTCCATTATGAGAGTATAAAAAGATTCTGGCTTCCATCTTAGTCTCCATCTCTTGCTCTGATGAAAGCCAGCTGCCATGTTGTGAGCTGCCCAGTGGAGAATGTCTGGCAAGAAACTGAGGAATGGTCCTTGACAAAGCCCAGAAGGAACTGAATCCTGCTAACAACCACTTGAATGAGTTTGGAAACAGATCATCTCCTAATTGAGCTTTGAGATAGTCATCAGTCCTGGCTGACATCTTAGTTGCAACCTTTTGAGTAATCCTGAGTCAAAAGACCCAACTAATTCAAGTCTGATTCCTTTCCCACAGAAATTTGAGATAATAAATTGCTTGTGTTAAGCCACAAAGTTTTGAGGCAATTTGTTACACAACCATAGATACTAATACAAGGGAATTGAATGCAAACCTAATATGCAGCATTTGAGGGAAAAGGTCAATCAATGATAAGTAAGCAGCAAACGTTGCATATAAATGAATAGCAAATAGAAATTATCAGAAAATCCCAAAGTTGCACTTGTACTTGAATCATAGTTCAATTTAAATGTAATCATAGTTTACTACTGGGCTTAAGAGTGAACAGTATTAACATAAGCACACTGTAGTAAATATTAAATATTTAATTAAAAATAGGAGTAACATAAGGTTTAATAAGAGAACTTAATTCTTATTTATCATAATATGAAGTATCTGGTTAATTTCTTTCTTTCTTTGTTTTTCTTTTTTAGAAAGGAGGGGAGGGGCACAGAGAGAGGGAGGGAGAGAATCATAAGCAGGCTCCATGCCCAGCACAGAGCCTGACATGGGGCTTGGTATCAAGACCCTGAGATCATGACCTGAGCCAAAATCAAGAGTTGGATTCTTAATCAACTGAGTCACCCAGGTATCCCTGGTTAATTTCTAACATTGCAAGTACAAAGTAACGTTAAATACATTATCTATAAAAATGGTAACTATCAGAAGAAACAGCTAAAAAATTGAACATAATAGGACAACCACCAAAATGCTTAGGGATAATAATTGACAACCATGAATTTTCTACCCAAGTAATTATTATTCAAAAAGCAAGGTGATATAAAGATATTTCCGACATACAAAGAGTAAGAGTTTATTTATCTTAGACTCTTGCTGAAAGAACAAATAAAATTGGTTCAAGAAGATAGATTCAACTTGAAGAGAGGAAGATGCAGGAAGCAGCAGTGAGTGAGCAAAAAATAGTCAAACATGTCGGTAAACTAAATAAATACTATTTAAACAAAACAAAAACAAAAACAAAAATCAACCAACCAACCGATAAACAAAAACACCTCATTTAGCTTTTAAAAAAAGGATGGTAAAACTAAAATGCCAAGAAGTCCTAACAGGAAAGATGGGTGGAAGAAGGTAGAAAGGCAGTTAAGGCATCTTAAGATCTTTGTTTTGATCAGGAAGAGGATAAAGATAATAATTATTTTTTCTTTATTTTTTTCTTCCTCTGTTTTTCTCTTTTCTTCCTTTGTATACAACCAAAGCACATAAATTCCCTCACATCTAGGTAGACCCATGTAATTGAGTGGCCTTGGAGTGCGTGAGGAACTGATTTATATATACCTCTTGAAAGCCTGGCCCCTAAAATACCCCACAGTGTCTTCCACACTCTTTTTTTTTTTTTTTTTTTTTGTCAGCAGAGTGCAGAGTATCCAGGCCTGAGGATTCCCAAGGAATCTCAGGGGACATGGAGCCACCAGGTTGAAGAACAGGTATCTCAGAATCAGAACCTGGAGGAGAGATGCCCTATTACAAAAATCTGCATGAACTTTCCATTAGGCAGAAACAGTTGTACTGTTAAGCTGCTAGGATATTTTATAGTTTAGCTTGCCCTATTTTGACTAATTCAGAAGTTAGTACCTTCAAGTGAGCTGCTGCCCTGATAAAAAACTAAAGCATGTGGCAATGGCTTAGTGGTCAGGCAGTGAGTGGCAAGGATGCTGTTAACAATGACTAGAAAGATGAAACTCATGGTGTGTAGTGGTAAAACATGATAAAAACTGTCACTTGTGGCAACTTAGTAGTCATAAGTTCTCCTAAACCAGTAGCTCTAGAGGAAGAGTCTAGAAGACAGACTATTTGTAATGTGTTTTGATTTTTATTGGTTGCCTTTGCTAAGCTATTATTATAAAAAGGAGATGAACCCAGGAGAGAATCAGTTGATCTCTAAAGCAAAAATCAATGGGATAAAAAGAGTCCAGACATTTGCAAAGTCAAAGAGTTGAAAAAGCTCCACAGCTTCTAGATCCCAAACAGGAGAGAATACATGACAAAGGCCTGGTGAAACCTCTCAGTGCAACACAGATTGTGGCAAAGACCAGATTGAAGGTCTAATCTTCCCATTGGAGGTTCCAGATGGCCTTAAGCCAGTTGCCATTAAATTGAGAAAGATTGGCATGAGGACAAAAAAGAAAAAAAAAAAAAAAGAGGCAGGGTTGAAAATCATCTCTAGGAAAATCATCTCTAATGTTGATTGTAATTATTGGCTCATGCAAGTGACTGGGAAGCAAACAGACTAGAAAGCCTTTATTAGTTTTTAAAAGAATTTTACTGTTAAAGAAACCATGAGCCTAGATTAAAGAAGTCTTTATCTGCTTGAGACATAAAACACCCTTAGGTTTCCCAGCATAAGCAGAAAGCAGTGCCCTATAGACCAAGAGATTTCTTCCCATAAGGGTGTTTTATGCCAACCCATAAGATTCTAGCATTTGGGGCAGCCCAGGTGGCTCAGAGGTTTAGCGTCGACTTTGGCCCAGGGTGTGATCCTGGGGACCTGGGATTGAGTCTTACGTTGGGCTTGCTGCATGGAGCCTGCTTCTCCCTCTGTCTGTGTCTCTGCCTCTCTCTCTCTATGTGTCTCTCATGAATCAATCAATCAATCAATCAATCAAATCTTTTTTAAAAAAGATTCTAGCATTTGTTAAGAATGAGCAACTGTAGCATACCTCTTTTTGTTCCTTTTCTGACAGGGAATATTTAATTACAGTTCTTGCCCCTGCTTCACTACAGTATATATAGTGCGTGACTAGAAGGTAGGGAGAGAAAATAAATTCTTTTAGTTCCTTGGTTGCCAGGCCAAGAAGAGTTACATCTGACCTGATAGAGAAATTTGTGTATGATCGAAAGATCCTGGACTTTGAACTAGAATGGTTATTGGATGGAAATTTGGGTTGTCCTCCTAGGGTAAGTATGTTCTCCAGGCAGGAAGAAGAAAAGAATTGATATTTGCTGTCCAGAGAATAGACTGTGAAAGAGACTGCTAGTGCTTATAAATATCCAGTTCTCTCCTTCCTGGACATTACTCTGCAATCCTTGCATCTAGATGAAACCATGTGATTGAGTTCTGGCCAACAGAACATAGGTAGAGGCAGTGGTAAATGTTTAACAACGGGCTCTCCATAAAACAGTATGTCCATAGGTACTTGAGTTTATTATAAATTTGCTGATATAAAGAATGTATAGCATATTATTTACCACTAATAATATAACAATTACATTATGCATAAAAATTATGCAATACTCTATTGTAATTTCCATACAGCCAAATGATTCTCTCAACGCTTTTGTTGATTTTTACTGAACCCTTGTATTGTAGCCAACCTATGGTTACAATTGATGAATGAATACACTTCCAACATGAATATTCGTTGATATTTTCTTTCACATTATTGAGTAAGTGAAATAATGAAGACATATGTCAGAATTGTTCATCAGTAATGTGGGTAACTTCTTGGCTGAGTCAGTTAATGGTTATCAAATACTAGAAGAATATTTCCTTGATATTTTGTGCTGTTCACAATGTAATGACTACAGATACAGCATGCTTTTAATTAATCTGGATTTTTAATACTTTCTTTATAACTTCTAAAAGTCTCTAGATAATCAACAAAATAGTATAAACCCTGATTTATAGTGTTTGCCAATTTCTATGATATAAATATCCCTACTATTGTCTATTTCAAACACCCAACATGATGGCATTGAACATGGAGTCAGGAAGAGATTAACCATTCTATAGTATTCTATAGCATTTCCCACTTAGAGATACAAAGGACATAAATAATCTCAAGCATAAATGATAGTAAAATGTAATAAGAAGTTTAATTTTTATTTGTTTATATAATTTCATTTTTAATAATGTGTTTAATAAACAACTTGCAAAATGCCAAAAAATTTAATAGGTAGCTCTTGAGAACTGTCATGAGCTGGCTCCAGCACACCACAGGGATGAGGTATGCCACTTACACACCAGACTTCTGAAATGTGCAGCATAACCTTTATATACCCTCTCTTCACTCATTGGCCAACTCAATGCAGAGGACCCAGTGAAGGACTCCAAGAATGCCTTAGGGGACAGCAGAACCTGGATCTTTGAGTCACTAAGGATATGCCTAAAAGTGTCTTCCTACTAAAAATATCTACCTTAAACATTATGTGAGCAAAATATAAGTGCTTGTTGTGTCAAGTGTCTGAAATTTGAGATTGTTTGTTATAACAAAACCTACTGCTAGAAAATCTTAAACATTAAAAATAAAATGAGTGATTTATATAATTATATAGTATTAAAAATAACTCAGATATAAAGGTCAATATGAGGAATAATAGCAATGTTATAATAACAGATTCAATGTCAAACCATCTTCAACATCATATCTAAAATGATTAATATTGCCTGCTCATCTTTGTTTTCATCCACTGGTGAGCTCTGTTCTCTCCCTGTATATAAAGCCTATATAAGGCTTTAAAGGTATCTCAAAAGCAATGTTTCTTTTTTTTTTTAAAGATTCATTTATTTATTCATGAGACACACACAGAGAGAGAGAGAGAGAGAGAGAGAGAGAGAGAGAGAGGCAGAGACACAGGCAGAGGGAGAAGCAGGCTCTTCGCAGGAGCCCAATGTGGGACTCGATCCCAGGTCCTGGGATCATGACCTGAGCCGAAGGCAGCTGCTCAACTGCTGAGCCACCCAGGTGTCCCAAAAGCAATGTTACTGATGTCAGAGCTTCACTTATAGTTTACCAATTTATTTGACAAATATTTGGGGTCAAAGACCAGAATCTCATGGTTGTAGGTAAATTATTGCTATTTGTCAGAAAGCTTTAAAAAAACATCCTTCAGCTTTAACATAATACTTGAAAGATACTGTTTTAACTGTTAAGGCCACTAGATATTAAGGTCTGCATCTGTGTACAGAATCTTATCTGAACTAATTATCCCTAAAGCTAGAATCTGTGGTCTTTTCTCAGGGAATATTCTGACAACACTTAAACTAAGCACAAGGAATCAGTGGGAAACACACTCAAAAGATACTTAAACAGAAATTAAGAAATGTCCAACAATAAATCAAAGGAGTCTACCAGAAAACATAAATGCCTTGAAACACTATTTTCTCCCAGGCTGAAATGTTCTTTAAAAAATTTTAATGTAAATATCTAACCCCCAGGTTGAAGAGTTCTTTAAAATTTCAAATATAAACATCTGACTTGAAGTGTAAAACAATTCAGAAAGCACAGTAGGTAACAGTTTTGAAGGAAACACATTTCTACAGATGTCTTATCCCCACACCCGATGTTCACTAGGGACCTACCATGTGTGACTTAGGCGCCAAGCAGAAGCCATAGTGGTGAATAAGCTTTCGTGGAGGAAGTGGCATGGAATTGCTATATAAGAGTGGGGAAAAGGTCATCCTAAGCTTAACAAATGGCTTGAACAGAGTACACGGCATATTTGAAAAATGAGTAATGTACTAGGGGGTCAAATTGTATGAATGGCATACTAAGGATTTTGGACTAAACTTTGTATACAAGGAGGGAATCACTGTGGGGTTTTTGCTTGTGTTAGAAAGATAGTGCCCTGGCACTTTAAAGAACTAAAGGACAGATGGAGGATTGTAGGCCGACGACAACTGGGAGAATTTTGCACTAGTCTAGGTGAGAGACAGGGCTCTGACACAGGACTGTGGGAATGGAACAGAAGAGGCAAAAAAAAAAAAAAAAAGAGGCAGCCATGAAGCTTGGGGGAAATACACCACAGGACTTGCTGACTGACTGAGAGTGCATGTGTTGGGGGCCATGAGGACAGAGCTGCACTCTCATGTCTGGAGTCTGTGGGGGACTGGTCAATGGGGGCAATTTTACTCAAGATGGCAAAGGTGAGGTGTGGAGACATGCACTCAGTTTTGGAGACACTGAGCTGGAGAGGTCATTGGGAAGATCCAGATGGAAACAGGACACTCAGGGAAATAGGAAATAGGATACAGGACAGCACGGGTGGCTCAACAGTTTAGCTCCATGTTCAGCCTAGGGTGTGGTCCTGGAGACCTGAGATCGAGTCCCACATTGGGCTCCCTGCATGGCGCCTGCTTCTCCCTTTGCCTGTGTCTCTGCCTCTCTCTCTCTCTCTCTCTCTCTCATGAATAAATAAAAAAAAAAAAAAAAGGAAATAGGATACTTAACTTTCCATTTTGAGGATAAGTCAATTTTAATACACATTTTGTTGAGTCTCTGCCAAGAGAAGAACCTGGGTCTTAGCCACATCAAGTACATGGTTCAGGAAGTTCCCTAATAAAAGCAGCCTTTGGTTTCACTGGAACCTTACCCAAAGAGGGGACTTAGTAGGAGAATTAAATGGATTCAAATCTGCCAGATTAGCTAAGACTTTTTAAAATTGTACCACTCCATGGTAATGTAAGATTGAATAAATAGATGTACTCATGTAGTACTGTTGGAAGTAAACTGGAATAACTCTTTGGAAAGTAACTTGGAAATCTATATTGAGAGCCTTAAAAATGATTATACTCTTTTTTTTAAGGTTTTTATTTATTTATTCATGAGAGACACAGAGAGAGAGAGAGGCCAAGACACAGGCAGAGGGGAAGCAGGCTCCATGCAGGGAGCCCGATGCAGGACTCGAACCCGGGAATCCGGGATCACATCCTGAACCAAAGGCAGACACTCAACTGCTCAGCCCTCCAGGCATCCCTGATTATACTCTTTAAATCAGTAATTCCTCAGGCTATTCCAAAGGAAATAGTCAGTTATTTATTTATTTATTTATTTATTTATTTATTTATTTTCCCTAATTAAAAAAAAGCTTTCTGTGCAAAGATGTTCATCACAATAGTGTTTGTGTGATTAGTTTGAGAATTAGCTTAGATACTCAGCTAGAATGTAATGGTTCAGTAAATTATGACAAATATGTTAGATGGAATATTAAACAGCCATTAAAAATGTTTGAAAGAAGTTTGTTACTTATGTGATAATATTAAATGAGAAAAAATGATATTTGGTATCATCACAACTGTAAAAATAAAACCAAAAGCCCATGAGTAGAAAATCAACAATGTCTAGAAGAAAATACCATAATTTTAATAGTGGCTGTTTTCAGGCACTAGAAACTGGTTTTCCCTTATTTGATCCATTCTTTTGCATTTCCCAAATTTTCTATCATAAGCATTTAATGACTATTTAATCAGGAAAATAAGCTCGAACCAGCAAATACAGAATGAAGACCAATAAGGACTTTGAAATTGAAAAGCCTCAGAGAGGGCTCAGAGACTGTACTCTAGCACTTTGTCCTGAATCTGTAGAGACATTGAGGGGAGTAGGGTCTCTGAACAAATGCCCAGATGCTAAGACACCCCTGGAGTTATTTCTTCCACTGGTATTTTCTCCTATTCACTGACTGCTTTGGGAAAGGTTAGGCCACCTAGCAAGAGACTTTCTGGACATCTTTCCTCAGGGCTACTAACTGCTCCCCAGAACTCACAGTTTCTGGGAAGTGGGTCTTTTCTCCCCATCTAGCAGCAGCTTCTCAGACTCAGGGAGCTGAGAGAAGGTGGAGGAAGGTGGCAGGAAGTATGCGATTGCTCTGAGACACACCACAAGCCCATAAAGTCTGAAAGGTTAAGCAAAGACTGAGGCATGAAGAGTGAAAATTCTCTATTCAACAATAATTTCCCTCCTCTCTCAACTCTTCTTAAAATGGAAAGAAAGGGTGCAAGATGACATTAGGCCCTTTAAAATATGCAAAATTAGGAGCTGGTGCAGACCTCATTAACACCCGCCTCCAACATCATTAAGATGTTTCCAAGAAAATTAATTGAGAGACTCATTAAAAATAAATTAAGAAAAATGTGTTGCAGAGCGCCTGCACTCAGCTCATAAATCACAGCTCAGAGCTCCGGCCCGCTGCTCCGGCAATTAACTCCAACCTATTTGTTTTATCCTGACTGTGAAAATTAGAAAGCAGACGTGGAGATTAGATTAGGGACGTCTGTCAAGCGGAACTTGAAGTGAATATTTTAGGATACAAAATGGAAACCAGGAAAACAAAGAAAGCAGAGATTTCATTCTGAGGAGCTTGTCTTTGAAAAGTGACAGGCAGATGAAGGGTGTTGGAGGGAGAGCGTAGGGAAGGAATACATAGGCTGGGGAGGCAGGAAGGGCGGGGGCGACAAAATAAGAGACATTTGAACTGTTCCGGCCAGGAATAGCACAATGCATTTGCATTAGAAATATAAACAGATCTACATCTCCGTGAAGATGGCATCGAGACATAAAATAGATGTTTCTGATGATACTTGCATGTATCATATTTTAATGTTTAGACATACAGCCGTTTGGCCTAATCACTCAAAAACAGTTATTGGTTTCCTGCAGTATGTTATGTATCAGTGATGACTACCTGTTCCTTTATGTGATGTGAAATATGTCAATCCCTTCTGTGTATCTCTTAACAACACAACCAACAGTGACTGAGTAGCAGGCACTCTGCTGGCCTCATTCACCTGTGTGATCCCCTGGAACCTGAGTATCTCCAAAAAGGAGAATCATTTTATAAGATGTGGACACTGAGACTCAAAGGAAATGGATGGGAGTTGCTTGGCCAGTTGCATAGGAGTTGCTTGGCCAGTAAATGGCAGAGTTGGGATTGCAATCCTGATGTTTTGATCTAAGAACACTGCAGCTCTCAGTGACACAGCTTCTATTAATTCAAAAGTATATATTGGGTCACTGTGTTTTTCAGACCCCAAACTAGAAAGCCTTTTTGTTCTTCTCTTCCATTCTCCTTTATATTCTACTTCTGCAAATATATATTGCAGACCCACAATGTGTCATGCACAGTACCAGGTCTGGAAGGATATAATGGTGGCCTTGTTGAGTTTAGAAGGATAGGCACTGGATAAATCCCGGTAAATGTGTGAGCTGTTGTAAAGGACATGATCAGAACACTATGCAAAAGGAGGCAGAGACTGTGTCCATCATTCGGGTCATTTATTAAATGCTTACTATATACCAGCAGTGAGGACACAGACATTGGACTACTGGCTCTCCTGCTTACTAGTTAGCAAGACCTTGGGTAAATTACTTAACCTCTCACTTTCCACATCTGTAGTATGGGGATAATACTAGTACTTACCTCAGAGGTATTTGGAGGATGAAAGGAGAAAATCCATTAGAAGCCTTTAGCAAAGTGCTTGTTCAGAGTAAGCAGTGAGTAAATGTCAGCCATTATTATTTAGAGGTGACATTTAAGGTGGCTCTTAAAGGAGGAGTAGGAATTTAATCAAAACTTCATTTCTGGGGACAGATGCAGCCTGAGGGGTAGTATTTAAAGTTATTTGGATCTTTCAAATAGAAGAGGTAGTGAGTCATCTTGAGTGGATAATGAGATGCAGGCCAGCCTACAATGACACACAGCCTCCCTGAGCCAAGGGTCTGGCTACCTGGGCTATGAGTGGGAGTGGCATGCAGCAAGGCAAGGAACAGGTAGCACTTAACTTCCTTTCCTCCAGAGCATCTCAGAGGCACTAGGGGAAAACCCCATGTACAAAGGAGAAGCATTCAGGTTGAGGAGGTGTATCACATCACAGGATTTTCACATCTCCTTCTTACCTTGCCTAGGATATAGTTATGGATCCTTTTGTAGCCTTTGAAAATTCAGTGGTAGTGAAGTGGATTGTAGTCTTTTTTTCACTTTGTTTTAACCTAATTTTCAAAAGACTGGGTGGAAGTCTTAACTACAGATCTGTTGGCCTATACTTATTTTTAGGACTGTAAAAACCCAGAAGATGCCCATATCCAAGCTGAAACTCAGCTGGATATTCCCATTTGGCCCTAACAGTTGTTTGCTATTGGTGGTCCTTATAACTAGTCAGTGATTGGGCTTTAAGGAGTTATTCAGTATTTTGAATATCACTCTTACTAATAAGGCTGAACCAAGGCAAAGTTTGAAATATTTGAAGTTTGAGAATAAAATACTTCCTCATTAGTAAGTCACTAGCCCAAATCATAAGTAGGGGCCAACAGACCTGTAGTTAAGGACCTGTAAGCAGGACCTGATGAATATCCTGGACAGAAAAGGAAAGAGTAAACCTACAAAAAACATGCCAAGAGAGGGCTTCCAGATGGCCAGAAGGCAGTAGGAAAACCATTAGAGAGAGGATGGGGTTACAGAAGTTACCTCTTAAAGCTTCAAAGCTTATTTTGGAAGGCATATAATATACGAAGAAAAACATACTGGAAAATTTTTAGCTAATATTCTAAATTTCCTTTAAAAAAGTTTCTATCTCTACCTTAAAGCTTAGAAATCTGTTGAAGGGGAAATACCTGGGAAGGGTAACATTGTAGTTCTTACCAGACAGGATGAATTTCATACCCTTCCAGATGACAGACTTTGACAGTGGAAAGGAAATAAGTGCACATGGCTCTGACAGCAGAGGATGGGGTGCTGAAGTCTCCAAAGCTGTGAAAATAAAGCCAATAATTTGCCAAGGGCTGGGCTGCTGATGGCAACATGTGGAAAGGATCATCTTCAACTCTCTCCTCCACTTGGCCCCATAACCAAAGAGGTGCCACTTTCTGTGGCTTCTATGTCCTTCATATCTTGTACATCCATCTCTTGCCCCCATCCTCTTCTGAAAAAGGTTGGTTCTGTCTTGCCTGGGCTCTTACAGAGGTCTCCTACTGAGTCTCCTCTCCTCACTGCACTGACAGACTTGTCCTACAGCATAGGTGTAATCACATTACTCCTCTGCCCCAAGCCTTTGATATCTACAGGATAAAGTTCAAGTTTCTCAATTTGGCCAACTTGAATGTGGCTGCAAATGATCTTTTCCCATGTAATTCTCACCAATTCCTCCTTTCTAATTACATATTTTTGACTCTTGCCCAACCAGATTGCTCACTACTGCCCAAGCACACACTGTATATTTCCCATGCCTTTACCCCTCCATCACTTCAGACATACCTACCTCAATTTATCTCTGCCTAGCAAATTTTAACCTCTTCTTCA
This sequence comes from Canis lupus dingo, assembly GCF_003254725.2. Lineage (NCBI taxonomy): Eukaryota > Metazoa > Chordata > Mammalia > Carnivora > Canidae > Canis > Canis lupus. The sequence continues at coordinate 78,090,368 of NC_064247.1, forward strand.
AAGCCCACTCCAAATGCTCATTTCAATAAAGCTTTATGACTGCCTACTTCCTCCCTCAGAGAGAAGTAATTTGCTTTTAGAGTTTGCACAGTGCCTGCCAATACTTATTGAATGACTGAATAAACTTTCTCACAGCAATTATCACAATGTCTGTTACACCTCAGTTGGTTGCAATACGTGTGCTTGTCTGTCACCTCACTAGATTCCAAGCTCCCAAAAGATATGAACCATGCCTTATTTGTGTCTCCCACAGAACCTGTACCTTGCACATAGCAAAGGCTCCTTAAATTTTGTTACACTTTACATATAATGAAATTTGAGTGCTTTGACACATTATATCATGTGTTCTGGGTTACTTGTGTAAATAAGCACATAGTTCTGCTTTTGATAATGGGGAATTAATGGCACTTGTAGATTAATTTTCTCGTGACTCACAGGGGCAGAGCTTAAGGCCATTTCCCCAATTTCTGGTTCAGTGCTCTTTGATCTATCATACTTTATCCACATATCAGCACTCCTCAGAGAACTAGAGCACTTCACAGTTGTTACTTCTGTAACTACCTAGAAGAAGGTGGCCTGCTGGAGAAGAAATGTTCCAGCAGGATAAACCATGCACCCTTCAGCATGCATCAAATGATGCACAGATGATAAATCAGTGCTGATGATGCACAAAACACCTTGTTTTCACTTACCATCTGTGATCAAGCTTACCACCGTGGGTCAACTTTCATCTCAGGACAGTGGGGAATTTTAGAAGTTGATAGCCCCTCACAAAATCCTAGAAACTCTTATTTAGACATAATCCTCTTTGCATAGCCCATAAATAATAGGTGAATAGTCATATTTCAAGAAATAAGGCTGGATTACAGATGAACAAATCACCACACTTGTTCTTATACCTGAAGATACATGTGCATATGTGAATGTGCATATACACACTCACACACCAGGAGTAGAAGTCTTCAGGAGCCAAAGTGTCTCTGTGCTACCAATAACAACTCTCTGAGATGCCCCACCCAATTTCTTCCCATCAGTGCTGTATTTCTGCAGAACAGGGGCATCCCCAGCAGGAGACTACACCCTATGCTATGAATCCTTCCTCTCTGACAAACTACATATTTTTATGCTTTATTATCCAACTGGGCAGGTGCAGGCTTTGTGAGCACTGTCTGAATATTCCTCTGGGAATACTTTGGTTACAAGATTATTCTGGGCTATGGCTATCTTTTGATACCTCTTAGGTATTATCTAGTGTTTCCTGCAACAATAATTAGAGCAATTAGCATGGCCAGTGGCTTTGGACTGATTTATTCTCTTAAGCTTATATGCAGGTAAGAAAGATTTAACTGCTCTGGTTCTGTCAAGGTCCAAATGATGCCTAGGTTTCCACTGCTTAGTCAAGCATTTCTGGGGTTAATTTTCATTAAAATGACCCTGACACTAATGACAAGTGACTGCTTCTGCCCCCATTTGCAATTTTATAATAATGTCCTTTTGTTTGCTTCTCACTAAAGGATACAGAGACATTGCCGAAAGCCTCCATTTGTCCCCATTACATATCATTCTTAATTTTAATTTCAGAATTGTTTCTTTAAAAGAACCTTATCTCTCTTTTAGAGTACAAAATATTTGAGGACAGAAACTGTTTTTTAAATAACTAGTACAATATGCAGTTGAAATGACAAAACAAACAAGCAAACAAATAGCTCTATATTTGAACTAACCATATTCTAAGAATTCATAAAGAAACATTCAGGTTTGAATCTTGCTACAACATATCATGAGAGACCTTTTGTGAGTTCCTGAACTCTCTGATCTACATCAGCAAAAATAGGGGTATAAGGCTCACCTCAAAAGGCTTTAGTGAAGATGAGATGAAAAAAATTTTTGTGAAAGCATCAAGCAGTGATCAGATGTTGGATGCACCCGAGCATATTAACGTATTACCAGTGGCCAAGCTAATCAAAAAATCCACCTTAAATGCCCATGAAAATCTAAGTAAAACAAGAAAAATTTAATATATTTCTTTTATGTCCCCTATCTCGGTTTTATTTGTATTAAAAAGAAAAAAATCCTTAAAAATTTAGTGTTTTTCAGAATTATAAAGACTACTTAGCCTAACTTTCTCATTTTCTGGGCAAAGAAATTGAGATCCGGAAAATTTAACTTCAAAGGTATATGATTAGTAATTAGCATAGACTGATTTTTCTTATGTCCTGCACACATGATAGTTTGCACTGTTGTTCTGAAAGATGTATTAAAGAACTGATCCTTCCTCTTGACTCTAGAGTGAGGATGACTGATGACAGCAATTCAGCTTGAATAAGTTAAATATATATACAAAACTTTTTGTTATGCTTTCAATGATTAAAGAAACATATTCTAGAAAATTTGGAAGAAGGCTGTAGCAACAAAAGTTAAAATTACATACAGTCCTATCACTCAGTGACAAATATTTTTAACATTTTAATTGTTTAATTAATTTGGAACTGTTCTATATATTTTTTATACTTGAGTTTTGTTTTCATTTGACATTATTCTACAGACATTACCCCTACATCATTAAATGGTCTTTGAAAAAATAATTTCAAAGAGTTGAATAACATTCCTCCATGTGGATTTATCATGGCTCAGGATGCAGAATCACATGCCCTTAAGAGTTAGACAAATTTGGGATGGAATTCCAGTCCCACCCTTTAACAGCTGAGTGATGTAAAACCAGCCACTCAACCTCATTAAGCCTCCATTCTCACATCCGCAAAATATTGATAATACTCATCTCATGGGATTTCTATCAAGGTTAAATGGTGTAGAGTGTATATATATATATATATATATATATATATATATATATATACATACTTAGCAGTGTGCCTGCACACAATAAGCATTCAATAAACGGTAGCTATTTATTATTGTTATTATTTTATCACACTCTTATTATTGGACATTTAGGTTGTTTCCAGTTATAAGTAAATACTGGGGGAAATATCCTCCTGAGGTTGGCAGTGTAATAGTGTAATCTACTTGAAATGTACATCTGTTCTAGTGATTCCCTTATTTAAAGATTTCTCATAGTTTCCCATCAAAGATTTTCAAATTTTCAACAGTGGAACCCTTCTTTTAAATATCTTAAGTAAAACTTCCCAGGGAACTTAGGTTGTGAAAGGCTAGGGTTCAGAGCTTGGACCAATTCCCAGCCCCATTCCTGTCCTTATTGACAAAGTCCCCTAAAACTTCTTTGAGAAACACTAGAAACACTAGAGCCACTAGCCACTAGAGCCACTTTGAGAAACACTAGAAACACTAGAGCCACTCTGAACACACTAGTAGTACTTTTAACATACAGAGTAACATTAAAAGTAGGCCCCAGAACATGGTATATGATATTTCCAAATTGTCCATTCCCAAAAGACCCTAAAGTAGTTTCTTTTCCTACCACTTGGCTTATGTTGTTGCTTCTTTCCAGTATGTCCTGACTTCCCATCTTCCCAAGTCTAATTCATACAACCAATTCAACATTATGGACCACTTCCTCCAGGAAGTCTTTTCTGTGCCAGACTGGTGAGATCCTCCTCTTCCTTATTTTCATGATACCCAGTCAAATTATCTGTCACTGTGGGTACCACATCCTCATGATGCTTTGGACTGGGAGCACTTAGAGGGCAGAGACTGTCTTATGGATAGCATAGTGTCTGGCACTGGTAGATGCTCACTAAAAATATTTGTTAAATATAAAGAAACCCCTCATGAATGAATTTTGTGGTGCCTCTCTATTTCCTTAGAAGGATTTTGTAGAAACAGGATTACTGGATGAAAAAGGATAAATATTTCCAGCCTACTTGATGCTCTTTTAGTAAGATTAAAAAAAAAAAAAGATAGAAGGCCTTCATTTGAAACATGACTGTCTCCTGTGTCCATTAAGTGTTTGCTCTTTGTGTCTCAGGTGATGGGAGGGGGGGAGGAGGTACAGCACAAAAGCCAATTTTTGAACCACAAAAATTGGTTTTGGGGATACCTGATTTGGTTGAGGCAGGCAGAGGTATCAGCAGTTGGAGTGACTGGTATAGAGTGGGGTCCTAAATATAATGTCCGAAAGCAGATGTTTATCAGATAGTTGGAGATACAATGCTAAAGTATGGCAACTTTCATCACTTGTCATCCTTGTGCTTTCTCTGAGTCTATTTTCTCATATGTAAATAAGTTATATGATATTTCTTAGGGAGTCATTGGTGATTAAATTGAATCAAACAGGCAGATGATACACCTAAAATTCTAATACATACATTTGTGTGTTTTTATTGTCTGTTAATGAGATGGATAAAGAGGAGTTGGATAATCTGGGCTACATTGGAAGACAGAGTTCCAAGTTTAGAAAACGTTTAACTGATCTCTCTCTTGGGCTTCGCTTTTCATAGAATCCTATAATGCTCATGTGCAAACTATTAGGACATAACTAGATCATTCTATGCTATCATAGGGAAGATAGAGAAACCATAACTAGAAAAATCTTAAATTTTAAGAGGAAGTTGAATAAATTGAAATGGCCAAGACACCTTAAAATATTACATATCTCTGTTCTCTGTGTTCAATTCTATGCCTTCAATTACTTACGTGTTCATGAGTTCAAAAATCTGGATCTGTAGCCAGATTGTTCTCTTGAGTTTCAGACTCATATATCCAATTACCCAGATGGTGTGCTCATGAACTCAGAATACTCAAAGCTGAATCCATCACATCCTCTCTGCATATGTTACCAGACTTGTTCTTCTTCCTATCTTCCTGTCTCTCACTACGTATACTTATCCTAAGCCAAAAATTTGGGAGTCATCATCTAATTCGTCACCAAATCCTGTTGTTCTAATGCCTAAATATTTCTCACACTCATCCTTTTCTCTCCATTAACACTGTCATTATTTTGGATCAGTCCCTCATTACTTCTTGCCTGGATTACTGCAGTAATCTCCTAACTGGTCTTCCTGATTCTAGTCTTGCTCTCTCCATTCCATCACTCATATCCCTGTGATGACCATATAATCAATCTGGATGAAAAGGAGCTGTAAACGGCAATAGATATCAATGTCTTCAAATCATGTTCTTTAAAAAATATGATGTCATAGGTTAAGACATAATCAGTTAAACATAGTTCTCCTGGAGACAGGTTGACTGCTCAGCACAAGAATCAAATGAAATATAACAATGAAAGATATATCAGTTCACTTGAAATAATACTCATGGAGGACTGACATTTATTAGATTGTGCGGAGATGATGTGGAGGTTAGTAATGCTGGAAGGGCATGGTGGATTAAGATGAACTTCTCCAGCATTCCGAGGGCCACCTGGTCTTTGTGAACCTGTCAGAGAAAGACTCATTTACTAAAATCTATTCTAGCTTGATAATTCCAGGAGCCAAAGTTCCAAGCAACAGGGACAAACTTCTACCATCTAAATGATAAATACATTGTTAAAGTGATTAGCAAGGGGCTTCCTCAAACTTCATGACTACAATGAACCCCCAAATACTAGGGGCTTTAAACAAAGGTGTGTTACTGGTACTTTTTTTAAAAAAGATTTTATTTATTTAGTCATGAGAGACACAGAGAGAGGCAGAGACATAGGCAGAAGGAGAAGCAGGCTCCCTGTAGGGAGCCTGATGCAAAACTCGATCCCAGGACCCCTGACCACGACCGGAGCTGAAGGCAGTGCTCAACCACTGAGCCACCCAGGCGTCCTGGTACTTCTTGAATATGCCTACTGATAGCAGGTTAAAGAGGAGAAGATAGTCTACGTTTAGCATGATCAGAAAAAATGGCAGTGAGTATAAAATCATATAAAGTCTAGAGATTAGAATAAAGCAAATAAGACTAGCAAGGAAGTAGAGATGAGACATGGTATTTTAATTAGTGTTTACCAAACTATCTGTGGTAAAGACCAGTTTTTAAAGAAACATACAAACCATCACAGACTAATATTTTCATAAATCATGATAAAATTAATACTAAAAAAGTTAAATGTAAAAGAAATACAAAATACCAGGTCTACTTTTTACCCAGACATAAAATTATGCTGTCAAGCTGTTAAAAAATTTTTCCAAATGCCCATTCTTAATTTTTGTATTTATTTCATCATGAACCAGTAACAAACAGTTCATAGACTGGCACTGGTCTATGCTTTGAGTAGCACTGTGTCAAAGGTTTTACTCAAGATAAATGGCAAAGACTTTTCTCACAAAGATATACTGATGGGAAGACACTGATCTGTTAATTAATATTCATGGATCTTTCTTTCAGACTGAAACTGTGTCGGTCTTTAAAAACTTCCATCTCTCATCAGGTCAAGTTGAGACCATCTCTATGAGAAAGTACCTATCAAACCAGTGAGCCTCAAGTCAACCTCTAGAAAAACAATGGCTCTGTGGATTAAAAACTCTCATCAGAGAATATATAAGCTGTGACTATAACGTTGACTGTATTGTTTAGTGATGGATTTTTCAGTCAATCAACCATTAAGAATGTCTTCCTATCCCACCCAGATCTCAATCAATTATCACGATGTCTGATTTGATAGGCTGATAGTCACAGTTGATAGAAACACTAGTGATAGGGCAGGTTTCTTTAGACTATATTAAACAATAAATATCCATCAAGCGTGAGCTATATGCTGGCTTCTTTCTGTCCTTATTCTAAATACAAGGGCAGCTGTCTCTCTCTCTGAAAAGACATGCATAGTCTGTGCTTAAACAGCAGATGGAAGATCTCAGCTTCTCCAATTCACTTTTGTTTTAAGTTAAAGGGGCTAAGAAATATTGATGAAGCTGGGAGTGAAAGGATGGACAGAGATTTTTACTTCTTACCTTTAATATCTTGTGCACAGACAAGGATTCTTATACTGTGGCTTAAAATCCCATTACCAGACACATTTAACACAACTCTCATGGGCTGTTTTCATTATGACCAATGGTGAAATGATGGTCAGTGATAAGTCTAGAGGTAGGGAAATGGATATAATACATGGAGAGGACATGTATTAGTTTATATATCAACCTGTAATTTGAGCGGACTGACATGCAGAGTTTGGAGGACAGAAGACTTCAGGAAGACAGCCTTCAAGCAGGTGAAAAACAGAAATCCCATGTAAGTGGGAGCTTATGATGGCAAATATGCATTGTATGTGTTCTAAGTATTGGGGATGCAAAGTTAAAATGCTATCTTTGTTTTCAGAGCCCTGGTGTCAGAAGCAGACACATATATAAATAATTACAAGATGGTGGAAGATATGCAGAAATAGGAATTTGTACAAGGTACAGATGTACAGATGACAGAATGATTAACCCTATCAGGTGGAATTATAAAAAAAAAAAGTGCAAAAGATTAAAAAAGTAATTTCTATTAGTAAAGTGACTTCCAAAATGTTAGGGTAAACCATTTCTAGAAGTTGCAAAAGGGAAATATGAGGTTTAATTCACAAATCAAGTATGCACATAAACCTTCCACTTGTAAAGATACAGGTTAAAAACTCTTCATTAGGATAATCACCCTCCATCAAAATTATACATATACATGTTAACATCCCTATCCCCAAACCCAAACTACCCAGCAAAATTCTTATTTAAGTAAAACCATTTTAAATCAGCACTGGAGGGATCCACAAAAAAGGCAAACAATGGATGAAAAGAATGAGTTCTATTTGACATAAATCTTCAGGGGTTATTATAAATGGATTTTTTTTTGTAATTTCATTTTTGGATTTTTCATTGCTAGTGTATATCAATACAATTGATTTTTGTATATTGATCTTGCATCTTGCAACACTGTTGAACTTGTTTACTAGTTGTAATAGTTGCTCTTTTGTGGATTGCTTAGGATTTTCTATATACAAGATCATATCATTTGAAAATGATGATAGTTTTACTTTTTTCCTTTCCAACCTAGGTGCTTCTTGTCTCTTTTTCTTACCTATTGGCCCTGGATAGAACCTCCAATATGATGTTGAATAAAAGTGGTGAGAGCAGACATCCTTGTCTTGTTCCCGATCTTAGGGGGAAAGCATTCAGTCTTTCACCACTAAGTATGATATTAGTCTTGGATTTTATAGATGCCCTTTTTCAGGCTGAGGAATTTTTTTTTTTAATCTCAGTTTATTAAATGTTCTTATCATGAAAAGGTACTGAATTTCATCAAATGCGTTTTCTGTTATTTCTCTGTTTTTGAATTAAAAAATTGCATTGCTTAAGTCTGGCTCCTCTAGGGAAGGCAGATCATGTACCTAACTGATTTGTTGATTCAGGTGAAGAGGATAAGAAACAGAAAGTTACTAGTATGACCTAGTTTCTATTTTCTACATTTAACAAGGTAATACAAGAAAGATGGGGCCCAAGAAAGAACTTGGTGGCTTATAAATGGGATTAAAAATACAATTATTTTTAATTTCCAACTGGCAAAATAGGAAATTGAGAAATGCTCTGAGCAACAAGATGGATTTTTTAAAAGCCTCACCTGCAAGACCTTATTATCAAGATCATGGCCATCATTCCCTCCACTGAAATCTCTGAACTGAGTTGGTGGTACCCACTCAACCTACTCAATGCTTTCAGTTGAACATAATGAACAAAGAAAAGAAGTGATGATTGAACCATAAAATGGCTAAGCTTCTCCTGAGAAGTTGTATGCTATACTGCTACCCACATTTCATTGGCAAAAGAAAGTCTTATGACCAAGCCTAATATCAAAGAGATGGTGCTGAAAATCAAATGAAAATGAGTAGTATTTAAAATCATTTCATAGGGAAGGGCAGACAATAATTGAGAAGAGTAATAAAATCTGCCTCTTCTTTTGGTGACAAATATTTGCTCCCTCTTTTACATGCAAAATACGTTCCTCTTTTCTTTAAAGAAAACACTCCAAAGTCTCAGCCAATCACATTTCAAAACTCAAAGCACTGGATCTCATTTGGATCCTCTCGGTCCAGACTCTTGTGAACTTATAAGCCAAGTTACTTGTGCTCACAAAGTGGTAGAAGAAGGACAGCGTACTACAATAAATATTCCCATTTAAAAAGGAAGGGATGGAAATCATATAGCTGTCACTGATTCTCAACAATTTTGAGAATTTTGTGATGTGACATGATAAAGTTCCCTAGGGGTAGAGACTGTTCTTTTCTTGAGCTCTTGTTCTGCTTCCTGGAGGAGCTTCCTAGTTCATTGTTCTCCTTGGTTCTGGAGGTCCCTTTCTCCCATTATCCTCTTTGCCACATCTGAAAAGAGTATCAAAAAGTATGCTTTCCATTGTGGCTTGGCCTGTTTCCTATAGAAGACTGGGAACTTCAAAGTTATTTTTGTCATAATAGTCATATCAAAAACAAACAAACAAAAAAATCATGGTGGTGATTCTTTGGGAATATATGTCAACAATCAAATGCTTGATTCTTTTTGAGACATATCTCCCTCTAGACTTGATTACAGGTATCTTGAGCTCTGAGTTCTATGGGAGAACCAGTCATTAGTCAATCCATGGGCAATTATCAGAGACCATGAAGTGTCTGCTCTGTTTTGTACATATCAGAAACAGGAGTCTTATTGTACAAATAAAGATTGTCTCCACAACATGGGATAGCTGAGCCCATTTGTAAAAATGAGAACTATTCCCTTTAGTCCAGTGGTTTCAACCAGGGGTGATTTTGTCCCTGAGGAGACATTTGGCAATGTCTAGAGAGGTTTTAATTGTCACAACTGGGGGATGCCACTGGTGTCTAGTGGGTAGAGGCCAGAGATGGTGCTAAACATTCTAAAGTGCAAAGGATATTCCCCTTCCTGCCTCTTCTCTCTTCCCAACAAAGAATTATCCAACACATAGGCAGCCCAGGTGGCTCAGAGGTTTAGCACCACCTTCGGCCCAGGGTGTGATCCTGGAGACCTGGGATTAAGTCCCACGTCAAGCTCCCTGCATGGAGCCTACTTCTCCCTCTGCCTGTGTCTCTGCCTCTCTCTCTGTGTCTCTCATGAGTAAATAAATAAAATCTTAAAAAAAAATAATCCAGCCCAAAATGTTAATAGTGCTGAAGTTGAGAAACCCTATTCCTAGCGGTACTATTGAAACAGAAGTCCCATTAATACTTTTGATACCTCTCCAGAGCAAGAACAGATAACATGTTTCTGTGTTTACCCCACCAGCCAGATCTATGTTCTTCAATTTTTTCTTCCCCAGAAGCAAAAAGTAGGATCAGAGAGACTATGAAAGCCCACTTGTTTTGATACTTGAAGGAATCACAATTTGTTTTTTAACCTTTCATTGTCTATTGACCACCACATCTCCATCCTCCATCTTATTTGTTAAGATTTTTTTTTTACACAATACATAATCTTTTGATTCCTTCCTTTAGCTACTAAAGATGGTCTATCACGTTAAAACATATTCTTCATTGAGATGGATTTTATTTCTCCTTTTTAAATTCTTAGTGCAGCCTTTCTTTAGCTCCTTTTAGAAGGAAAACCAGAGCTACTGAGAGGTCCTGTTCTGGTTTACACGAATGTCTGATTTATCATTATTCTTATCTGGCACCTCCGAGAATGTTCCTATTGTTATAAAGTGTGAAGAAGTATACCAGGTTTCACACTAAAATAGGGGATATACTTGAGGGGGCAGGGGTTTCATGCTCAGGACCTTAGAGCCCTCAAGCACCAGGGAGGTTATTTTAATAAAAATGTGCAGAATGTTTCTGACCGAGATTAGTTTAACAGGAGACAGAACATAGCAAAAGAGAAATTATAGATGCAAAAATACCTGTTAGGTCATATCAGGTTAATCTTTCTTCAGAGAGCAAGGTAGGCTGTGCCCTCTAAGGATCTAGATTCTAGGAGAAGAAAAGGATATGCTGGTTTAGTCGTAGTTATAGCTATGTCACTAATTTACAGAGCCTAGGCAGTATCTCAGTGACTACAGCGAGAATTCATGCTTCAGTATGATGGAATTGTTCTAATATTTCAGCTGAAAATATATAAAGAGAAATAGAGCAGTGTGACTTTTGCAAGCAGCATTTGCTTTCTTGGTTAGTTTCAAATGTCTCTACCACTTTCCTTAAAGGACAATTCTGCCTTTTAATAGAATTCCTGACTACGCAGATCGTTTTGTTAGATAGATGTTCTATTAACATTTTGCTTTTCTTCATTTCATACCATTTTCCATTTTATTCCTTTGTATCATGGTTGAAAATGTATATGATTCTTATCTCTTCCTCAGGTTTTTCTTTTTTTCATTGTGACATCTGTGCATTAATCACTGTTTAGCCAAGCTGCAGAGACCTGATTCTTTTAATGGGAAGAGAGCATGCTGCCGTGGAAAGCATGCCAGCTTTCAAGTTAGATACCTGCATGCTAGCCTGGCATCTGCCATTCTCTGGTTGAATGTCCTAGGACAAGTCACTTCTCTGTTGTTTTAGTACAATTAGGGTTGTAGCCAAATATCTCTAAGGGGTCACTTTTTATCTTATCTCTTTTCTGTTTGTTCAGTCCTTTGTATATATGAAAACAGTAGCTAAATATTTTCTTTCCTCTACTTATTTTGCAACCATCTGTTAAGGTATAGTGTATGTGTGTGTATGTGTGTGTGTGTACATGTGTGTGTATAATGGTGATGAAAGTAGAGGGAGAATGGGGAGAGAATGGACTAGTTAATCTTGGTAGACAATAACAAAGGTGTAATAATCTGTAAACATAACTTGTGTTGAAGAAGATATGCAGGTATTTAAATACCTCTGTTAGAGGAAATATGTAAGCATTCATCATGGTTACAAAATAGCATTCTCGGAAATGCCATTCTCTCCCTCCCCCAGGACAGATAAAGCACCTGCAGACTTTGACTGGTCACTGAAAACAGCCATGAAAACCCTCGTGCTTTTATAAAGCAGGACAAGGCTTTGAAGCTTCAGCTTTAAATCGCCCCAGCATCTCCCAGCTGTAATGAGGACAGCATTTCGTAGTCAAAACATCCTGGTTCTATTTATAGGCATTCGCTTATCTGAATAACAAACAGAAATAGCAGGCTATTCTTATATCATTTTCCTTCAACTATCCTACTATTTAATACAATGACAACGATTTTTAAAAATTCCAGAACCACGATACATAACAGTGGGTTTAGTTAATTACCTTAGAGAAGACACTGACCAACGTATATTTGAATAGTCGAAGTCTTGCAAGAATGTTTGATTGGCCTTTGTTTACCAGGGGTTTCCAAGATCTCCCTTGCTATTTCATGGGGAAAAATGTTTCAGTCCTTTAAATGATTCCAGAAATATCCAAGTCTCCCTAGTTGAAGGGAGGCTGTGTTCATTTGCTAGGTACCTCCCTTAGCTGATGTTGCTTTAAATAAGGACGGCAGACAATACAGCATCCACGGAGACAGCCACAATTCACTTCTATTCTTTTTCCAATGTAAGTTTGTATTAGGTTATTTAATGGACCACAATAGATTCAGTAGGTACAGAATCCATGCCCCCAAACGGCTGGTGCTTAATTCCATCCCTGCAGTCTGTTTTAACTAAGACGTTTTCTCCTGTGCATATAATCTTCATTATCATAAGAAGTTATTTTTAATTTATAATTAACATAGTTTCCTTCTCATTACGGACGCCTTGATCGATTTAGCCCCTCCAGACACATCTTGTCTGGCGCGGTGCTGGCTCTGTGCTGCAGTTCTCTGAATGTACAGTAGGTGTCTATCTTAGCCTTTCCTTCATCCTTCCTCCTCCTCTCGTCCCTGACACTGTGATATAGTGCATAATTCCAAAATGGCAGCTTTTTGAAAATTCACCTTGATTATCAGACATTAAAAGTGACTCATCCCGCAGTGACTGTCTGGCAGAAGGGATGGGATCAGACAGCAAGACAATGAGGGGACTGGGCGCATTAGCGCACTAGATTACAGAGCCCATCAAAAATACCTTTGTTCTGTCAAAGATCCAATCATTTACTAGTTGTGTTCTGCAGAGGAGAAAGAATGAGAAGAAAAAAATCCACCAAACAAACAAACAAACAAACAAACAAAATCCATCCAAGAATTTAAAACCTCCTCAGATCTCTTTTTCCTAAGAAGGGAAGGAAGTGTCTGATCAACCATCTCAAGAGGAGGCAAGATGAGAATTGTGCTTTGGAAATGGGAATCTATAGAAGCCTTTCTTTCAGTGGCTATCAAATTTTCTATACTAGATTCTGTTCTTTGGTAAGAGGGAAATTGGCAAGTGAACAGGGTTTGGTTCTGCCTTCAGCTGTACTTAGGCTAATTTACAGCAGAACGTATAGTAGACAAAATATTTCACAATTAGAACATTCATTTTCATTAAAAGAAAGCTTCTGATTTGTAAAATACCACAATATAATGCTATCCAAGAAATGTGTGAGGGTGAAAGGAAAATATGTGTAAAGGCTATTATTGATAAATACTTTATAAGCATCTAAACAAGCCCATATGAAAAGGCAGTAAGAATCTTTGAAAAGAGAGAGCATATGAATTCTTGCATTGAGCATGTGTGTGTTTGTGTGCAAAGGGGAGGAGGGAACTGGAGAAGGGGGGGGGTGTGTGAGAGATGAGGGCATTCATGTTGAGCCCTGTGTGGGTGTATAACTGGGTGAGATGTGTGCTGAGTCGTCAGCATGACTGCAAGCCTGGCTAGCTTGTCTGATTCTCCAAGGAGACAAAACCCAAATGGGAGGTTGGTGCCTGGCTTTCTTCTTCTTTTCTTTCTTTTTATTGTTTTTATCATTTGCCTATAAACTCAGAGGAGCAGTTTATCAGTCATGGAAAATGCCCCAAAGGGGCCCAGATCAAAGGCAGGCTTTATATTGTGTACTTAGGTGGATCTTCCTGCCAAATAGGTTAATTCAATTAAAACACAAATTCCATAAACAATTATTTTCCATCTGTTTAGCAACAGTAATAGTGATGCTATGTGCCATCAATAGAATCCTTTTACAGAGATTTAGCAATGGAATTCAAATGTTCTTCTGCACATGGATACTGCAGCACTTTGGGAGGATTTGGAGGGTCTTATCCGCCAGCAGAACAGGAGAGTGGCTGCTGTTACTATGCAGGGATCTCTTGATAAGACTGTATTTTAACTGCCATTTATTAAAATAGATTCCTTAAAACAATGCATTTCACCAACTGTGAATTATATTTGGAGGTTTGTCATCCCTTCCCCCCACCTACCCTCACCCCTGTCCTTCTATTTATTTCTACTGTCAGGTACAGAAAACATATCCTTCTTTTTGCCCCTCTGAATTTCTCCTAAATGACTTTGTTCCTTTATAGATGGAGGGAAGATTCAGCAGCATTGCCTGACTGGTCAGTAGGACTCAGTAACAGTTACACATTCAGAGACCTGTTCGTGTTTGTTTGGATTCATAACACATACTCTGAGTAGGAGAAAGAGAAATCTATAAGCTTTAAAAATCTCTGCCTAAACCTGACCGAGAGATTAAAGGGGAGGGCAAAAGGGGAGGGCCCAGACCAATTTCCACACACTAGCACTCGTAACACAGGGATGGATTCATGAAAGAGAGAGAGTTTTCATCAGTGGAATTTTAATGAGCCCTAAAGGTTAGCCTTCGACTTCGTTAACAAACAGCTCTAGAGATAATTTCCAATTTTCCGTGTTTATAGAATAGTGGTTCCTTGGTCATAATCAAATTCTGAGACTATTGAGAACCTACTCTGCATATTCAGCTAATGCGGAAACACAAACCACCAAAAATTATTAAATGTGTGCTCAAAATCAAATGTAGAAGAAATAAAAAGAAGAAAAAATTTGCAAATTAAAATGATCGCATTAACCTTCTCTGATGAAATCAGTTCAGTCAAATGAAAAATACTTATTTTTTAAAAACCTGCACAGATATTTCAGCTGTTAAAGGGTAATGATTATTCTAACATTTGAATGGACAGAGACAAGAAAAAAAAGATAATAAACAAAAGAACACTTCATTCCTAGGAATGAGAGACCAGAGTCCCTGGTACATTGTGAATGGGTTCTAATGATGTAGGAGAAAATATAGAAGCACAAATTACCAAGATTGACACTAGATAGGTCAGTTTGCTGGGAATGCATTATGTCATCACCTCTCCTTCTGCCTCCCCCTTCTTTCCTCTCTCTTCCATCTCAACTGGGTCCTTGCAGAATTGCCAGAATTGTACTAGGAAGGGAACAAGTATGACTAGGATTCCAGCCATATAGAACAAGAGCAAAAGGTAGTTAAGGCAAAGGGCCACATCCAAACACTTGGCTTTTCCATAATCTGATTGCAGTGGTGAATGGAAAGCAGACTACTTGCCCTGCAAGGATGATCAGTCTCCTAATGGTGGAGACCAACAGCAGGTGCTTGAGTTGTAAATGCTGAGAGGAACATTCTAACATTGTGCTAAATTTTATTTCCTCTAATGCGACAAATCCTTTTTTGTTTCCCAGGGTTGCTACTTCTTTTCTTGATCTGCAAAGGGATGAGAAGGGTAAAATAAATAAATAAATAAATAAATAAATAAAGAAAGAAAGAAAGAAGGAAGGAAGGAAGGAAGGAAGGAAGGAAGGAAGGAAGGAAGGAAGAAAGAAAGAAAGAAAGAAAGAAAGAAAGAAAGCAAGAAAGAAAGAAAGAAAGAAAGTGGCTTGAGGCTGTGCAACTCCAAGAGTGGGAGAGTTTAAGGAGTGAAATGGCCAGCTAGGTGATGCTTTGTTCAGTTTTTTTGCAGGTACATAGAAGGGCAGAAAAGGCATAGCATTAGGGGCTCTAAAACCTGGGTTCCAGTTCTGGCTTTGCATCTTACTCTTTACTCCCAATGTAACCTTGGTGAAGAGGGTGGGTAGTCAAACCCTCTGAGTGACAATTTTCTCTTAGAATAAAAGGATTGGCCAATTCAGTCAATGTTAGTATTGGGGGGACTTCAGGGATCATGTAGTCAATTTTCCTCCTTGTATAGACAGAAACTAAACAGTGGTAATAATAAATGATAACTAATATTTTCAAGCATTTAATATGTGCCAGGCACTATTCTATGTGCTTTATAAATATTATTCTACTTTCAGAACAGCCACATTTGGTAGGTAGTATTTTTACTCCCATTACATTTAGGGAACCTGGAGACAGTAAGGTCAAATATTCAAGGTGATATAGCTGGTAAAAATGGTGGAGTTGTTTCAAACCCAGACAGCCTGGCTCCAGAAGGATACCCTGGTAAGCTATGAAATCTCCATTGATTCTCATTTGCACTGAGGGGCAGGGGGAGTTTGGGGGGACACACTACCTGAATTAGTGCTGCATATGGTCCTGAAAGCATAGACCCTACAGAGAGGTGCTCCCAGTATGAAGGCAATGGTTGACAATGGCCACTCTGTTCCTTCCAAGTTCTCTGAGGTCACATGGTCCCTCCAGCCAGTTTTTACCCTGGAGTCCTCCCAAGATGCCCTGCCCTATATGCTGCCCCTCCCAAAGTCAGACTGCCACCAGTCTGTAACTGTCTACTGATCCTTACTCTCTCCTACCATTTCCTTGAAATTCACTTGAGCTGCTATTACACTTGTATTTCAACACCCAGCATGAGATTCTTTCTTTGCTCTAGCACTAGCACTTGCATGTCTTTTATTAGCTACATGGATCAAAACTGCTTCTCAGAGCAGAAATAAATGGCAGAAAGAGAGATCATGGGAGAATAAAAACCACCAGTGGGAAAGACACTCAACTGGAGATAGCATGGTAGAGCACTCATTGGGTAAGACTGGTTGCAGAGTGTTACACGGCTCCTCATTGGTTGACAGAGGAAACTACAGTTTGTCATATTGGCTTTCATTGGCTAATAGCACCCAGGGGCTGGAAAAAATACATTTACAGTATGTGGTAATAGCTGTTGTTGCTAAAAGGAGAATAGCATTAATATAAAATTATTGCTGCATACAGAAGTGCTAAATAGCCTATTTTAATAGGCTTTTCCTACACCCAAAGGAGCTTGTTGACTTGTTCAGACACCTGGGTGAGGATGTCTAGGAGACCGCTTCTGTTTTCCTTTTTTCACACTGATAACACTTCTCAAACACTTCTGACACCGGATGTGTGGGTTTTTTCACACCAAACAATTCTGCAACACTAGATGAGTGTCCTATAATTCAATTCAATTCTGACACTAGCCAAAGATAGGACAGGCCCCTCAGGTTAAGTGCTCAATCCTATAAGACTATTCCCCATTTCTGACACCAATTGCAAATAATAGGTCCCTAGGTTACTCACAATTTCTATCCAACATGGCCTCAAGTTGTTGGTTCCTAGCACCCCTTCCTCAGGTCCAATCATTTGCTAGAACAGCTCACAGAACTCAGAGAAACACTTACTTATATTTACTGTTTTGTTATATAATAAAGAATTTGGTAAAGAATACAGATGGACAGCCAGATGAAGAGATATATAGGGTGAGGTCTGAAAATGTCCTGAATACAGGAGCTTCTGTTCCCATGGAGTTGGTATGTGTTCACCAACCTAGAAGCTCTCCAAACCCCATTACTTTTGGGATTTTTATGGTGGTTTCATCACATATGCATGATCAATCATTAACTTGATCTCCTGGAGGATGGGGGTGTGGCTGAGAGTTCCAAGCTCCTAATCATGGCTTGGTCTCTCTGATGACCAGCAGCCAATCTGAAGCTATCCATGAACCCACCAAGAGTTACCTCATTAGAACAAAGGACACTGCTATCACCTAGGAAATATCAGGGGATTTAGGAGCTCTGTGCCAGGAACCAGGAGCAGAGACTAGTATATATATATATTTTTTCTGTTATTTCAAAAAGCCACATAAAATTCTTTCTGATCCAGCCTTACCTGCCATTTTAGCCATGTATTTCACACCTTGATGTCCTCACACCTGCTGTCCCTTCTGCTTGAGGCAACAACCTCCCCAATCCTCTTTCATCACCCCTCCTTCTTCAGTTGTAAACATCTGTTCATCTTTCAAGATCTGGCCCCAAAGTTATTTTGTCTGTGCAGCTTCCTGACTTCTTGGGATTTTCTGTAGTACACATGGTTAGAGCACTCATTGCATAGGGATTATAAGTAACTGGTTATTCTTATTTCTCCTTTTTTTAACCAGGGAATTCTTACCTTTCACTCATCTGTGTATCTTTGGTGCCTAGCACAGGGCCTAGATCATCTTATTCACTCAATGACTATAAAAAGGATAAGGGTAAGGAAGAGAGGGAGAGAGGGCACCCTTCTGAAACTATAAAACATCATGAAAGTACAAAGAATTACTAACCAGAGAAAGATGTCTACTGTCGGATGCACTCATACTGTGTAGGGGAACTTACTGTCTTCATAGGCACAATACTTAGGCACAGAATGGAGACCAGTGACAATGCTAGCAGGAAGCAGACCTCTTATTCCTCATTTACCTTCATGATGAAGGGGTAGGTACACAAATTTTCCCAAGACAGAGTGAGTGCTCTTAACTAATGTCATTCACTAGCACTAATTTGGTTAGCTGAATAAGCACAAAACCTAAAGAACCCAGAGACTTAAGGAACTGTTTAATTCATAGTACTAAGATATTTTATCAGGTGGCATGTAGTTAAGTGCACTTAAACACAATCACATAGTATTTTCTTTGGTCATCCTCATCTATAGTGTTAGAAGAACCCGTAGGAAAAGAAGCCTCCTCAGGGATTTTTCCTTACAGTACAATTTTTACAAAAAGCTGAGTGTACAACTTGCAAAATAATAAGCTTTGGTGATAGCACAAGCTTCAGCTACAATTATCACAAAGAGCAAGTCTGCTGCCCATGCTCCTAACTTATCCTTGTGATATGTCCAAAGTGTCACGTTCAGGTTGAAGTGACTGCAGCCAATTAGGTAATTTTCACCAAATTGGGTCCATTAAGAGTTGGGCATTATCTTGAGGGAGAAATAGGAGTCTGTGACAAAGTGCAATGTGGCCTGTGAAATATTAGTTTTGGACAATCGCAAATCAAGATCCAAGGGTATGTTAAATTATTCAGCATTCTTGACCTCATTATTAAGTGACTTCATATGGGTTTTTGCTCATATTCATATAATCTTAGGCTCCGAGAAGCTTGATTTTGTTCCCTTTCCTCAGATGTTTCCCCAGTTTTTCTTCATTTTGGCTTCTCCACTCTTCATGTATCAGAAGTTTAGTGTACTTTCTCTATTTTTTATTCTTTTTAATTTCATAAATTAAAGGACAATGGCTAAGGTTTTGTTTGAGAAACACACAATGAGAACACTTGCTAATATAAGGACACATATCAAAAATGTGAATATGAGTTAGAAATTTGGTTCCCATGCCTTTCTTTGCTAGCACACAACCTCAGGTCATACAAACATCTTCCAAATTAACACCTGTGTTGGTCCACCATATATGAAGCAGATATGATCTGTGATGTACAATCAGAACTTTATAAATGAATCAGAACTTCAATGCCAAGTCTGGCTCTGGAAGTGTTCAAAAATGATAGCAACAAGATTATTTTCTAAAATAATGGGATAAAGTCACAAAACACGCCAGGAAGATCATGTACCCCAAACGTTTGTTGATTCTAATTTGTTCCAAAGATGTCTGGAACAATGGTTCATTGACGCTGACAGGATTTCTACAACCAGTAAATACGCTGGATGTTTAAAACTTTAAATTGGTGTTATTATAGACTTTAAATTGGAAAAGAACCAATTGCATAACTTTCCTAAGAATACTCCTAGAAGATATCCTTTAAATTTATAAGTTAAAATACATCAAAGGGGCAAAGCAACCAAATGGACTTGGAATGTGAACATTGCCAGATAAAGTAACTGAGTTAGTGAACATCTGCCCAAAGAAAGTTTTTACACTCGTGATCTTTATGAGATTCACAAAAGAAATTAGGTAACATTAGGCTTCTGATGGTACATTTTCTTTCTTTAGATATGTATGTTTGGAATGTTGCCCATAATTCAAATCATAACAAATACTCTGAAAGTAGAGACACAGAATTCCATTTCATCACACCCCAACCAAATGGGACCAGAACAGGTGTAATCACTTTAAAGTGTTCTTCTCTATAAATCAACTTCTGATACCTTCCAGAGTGGAGCTGTCAGCCCTTACACACTCATTGAGGTTGAGAATTTTTAGCACACTAAACACAGGCCTTAAAATAATGTTTGAATTAGTCTTAATCACAGTGGCCTATATTCTCATGCCTCCCAGGACTCTACTGTATCTCTTCCATGTGCGAGATGCATAGGAGGGCTGCACGTGGGCAAGACTCACCAGAGGCACATCAGGAAGAAGAATTTAGGTCAATTATCTTTTGAAGTGTGATCCCTTTAAACAGCTACTCAAGGTAGTATCTTGCTAACCGTGCCGTATATAATAAAGGTGACCTGTGCTGTTTCTTTAAATACTGCTTTTTGGTTATAAGCGGTCAAAGTATTAAATTTGTGTAAGGAAAAAAAAAGATCAAGAGAAGTGCCATCCATGTTCTTTCTGGAATCTGTTGGAAGGATTGGGTGTGTGTTTTACCTCTCTGAAGGCTTGGGCTTGAAAGTAGGTGCATTTTAGTCTCTCCCAGCTGGGTCTTTGTTTTCTTTACCTGTAAGTTAAGGAGACAAGTAGTTTAGATGTTACTTCAGGACCTTTGGTAAATGTTTAAAGAAATTTAAAGAAATCATGGAGTAGGTAAATATATGGGAAGGGTAGAGATGGAGGCAGGAAGTATTTGCTATGGATCAATTCTCCAAAGCTTAAAAAAATATATTTTGTGTTTGGATATGCATTTTCATTAGTTCTTGGAGGGAAAAAAATCACTGGTTTCAATTTTTTTTTTTTTTTTTTTTTTTGGTGTGGAAAAATCTTAAAGAATCTTTCAATTAGTAAAACACTTCTGCTGCTGCTAGTGTCATGGCAGGGCTTAAGAAAAAGCAAACAGATTCAAAGCAATATAATGAATATAGGGAATATTTTCTGTGAATCTTCAAAGATAATGATGTAAAATTTCTAAAAGTTAAGGATAAAATTCATTGCTCTTGTGGTCATAAAAATAATACACATTTGTGGTAGAGAATTTGAGAAATATGCAGACATAAAAAAATAAAAATAACCCTGGATGTTACAATTTAGAAATAACAACTTACCAAATTTCCTTTTAGTATATAATCATACAAATGTGCACACACACACACATACACACATTGAAAAAAGTCTAGAAGTAGTTATATAGCTTGTACATTAAAAAAATTTGTTTAACTGTTTTGAAGGTTTTATAACTAGCTATTTTCCTTATTATATACTGAGTCAGTCAAAAAATATTTTTAATAAAATGAAAAAAGTGAGTTCATTTCAGGCCTCTGAAGAATTATATACCAATGAAATGATAAGAACCTGTTTTCTGTCATTGCCTTTCTTCCAACAGGCTTATGTGTTATTAGAAAGTTTAAGATGGCTTTCAGAGATGAATTAGTTCCACATTGAGTCTTAACAAATATCCAACAGTAAGAGCATAGCACAAAATCCATTAAGCCTTGTGACTGTTCATTATGAAATTCTGAATTTTAACCATCTAGAAATGTAATCCAAGCTTAGATTTATTTTTCATCCCTCAAGACTGTAAATTCCAAACAGAGCATGGACCTCTTCTTTGGGCCTAAGAGGCTACAAGTGGGCAGAGGAGGAAAGAGCTCCTTTCTTTTCACCTACGTCTTCTGTCTCCATACTTGCCCAGCACCATGGCTCACTCACCAACCCCGTGAGTGGCTGGCAAAGAGGGTTATCATTCTCCTTCACACACACACACACACACACACACACACACACACGAATATTACACAGCCATATAAACGGGATAAGGTCATGCCATTTGAGACAAAATGGATGCAGGACCTAGAGGGTACTATGCTAAATAAATGAGTTAGACTGAGAAAGACAAATGCCATATGAGTTCACTCATAAAACAAAACAAAACAAAACAAAACAACAAACGAGTAAATAAACAAGAAGCATAACCAGGCCTATAAATACAAAGAATGGACTGATGGTTGCCAGAGGGGATGGAGGAAGAGGGATGGACAAAATTCGTGAAGGGGAGTGGGAGATAACAGGCTTTCAGTTATAAAATATAAGTCACAAGAACAAAAGACACAGCATAGGGAACATAATCAGTATACTGTAATAGCAATGTATCAGTACAGGTGATACTGATACAGATGTGGTGAACATAGCATAATGTATAAACTTGTCAAAAACTGTGTTATACACATGAAACGAATATAACACTGTATGTTAATTGTTATTTTAAAAAAGCTATGTCTGGGGATCCCTGGGTGGCTCAGCAGTTTGGTGTCTGCTTTCGGCCCATGCATGATCCTGGAGTCCCGGGATTGAGTCCCGCATCGGGCTCCCTGCATGGAACCTGCTTCTCCCTCTGCCTGTGTCTCTGCTTCTCTTTCTCTCTGTCTCTCTGTGTCTCTAACTAATAAATAAATAAAATCCTAAAAAAAAAAAAAAAAGGTACATCATAGTGGACCATAAATTCTGGTGAGAGGAACAGACAAAACAGATAACATTAAAGGGTGGAAACACCACAGGAAAAAAAAAGAGCAGGGTAAGAAAGATTGGAAGTAGGGAGTGGAGACTGTGTGGGGTGATCAGGAAAAACCTCACTGAGAAGGTGGCATTTGGGTCAAGACATGGGAAGGTGAGGGGATAAACCATTTAGATATGAGGCGAGAGCTTTCAGGCTGAAAGAACAGCCGGTGCAAATGCCCTGACATAGGAGCAAGCTTGCAGGTTTGGAGAAGGGTGAAGAAGTGAAGATAATGAGATCCAAGGTGGAAGGAGGGGGAGGGGGTGTGCATGTAGACCTTGAAACTTGTAAGGATTTTGGCTTTCCACTCTGTTCTGAATCTTTGTACCACCATTTTTCAAAGGTCACAGATTGAGTGACTCTCAACTTCCATTTGCGTGTCTGTAAAAATGGGAATTTCATCGACTATACAGTTATTTTGAGGATTAAAATGAAATATCAAGCACAGTGTCTGGCATGTGGCATTTGCAACAAATGTTGGTTCCTTTATTCTTCTGGGTATCGTTTTGTGTAATCTATTTTATAAATGTACACATAAACATAAAAGAGTGAGGTAACTGACCAACAGTTACCAAGAGGTAGGAATCCAAGTAGATTTTAACTTTGTAAATAAATAACAATTTTCCCCAAAACAGTAAAAGTCACACTATCACCTAATATAATCTGTATCACCAGTACAAACTAATGGGTGGGTTGAGGATTAAAGTCAACCAAGAAACTAAATCTTGGATGTATTAGCCATTAGTGAGGACTGGTATATTAGCAGAAATGTACAGGCAAATCTCATTATTTCCTATTTCCATTGAGTGTCTATTTCAAGGTTAGAAAAAATGCTATCCATCCTTCTGGGTGGCATCTGAACATTCAAACAATACCAGATAAAATGGTCGCTTGCAAACTTTTGAAAACACCATTGCCTGCAAGGTTGAAAGGGCCTCTCTTAGATATCAATTTGCTCTGCGTTAACTTTTTTTATATGATGGTGGCAGTTTTTCTCTTATGTGGTGGTATCATTAGAGTTTCACCTGAGTTCACAGAAATCATTTTCTGGCTAAGTTTCTACTCGAACCCAGTTGCTATAGAAGTTGAACATCAGTGGGGGAGGCAATTAGTTAGCTAGTTATTATGACTTTACTTAGTACAATTTTAGCAGAAAGAAAAATGACAAAAACCAAAAATAATTCTATAGAAATATACAAGTGACTTTTTTTTTACCCATAGATCATTAGCACAGTGGACAGGATTTCAAAGATTCTACCAACACCTATAATATCCTCTCCTGTTGTATTATTATGCAGTTGTCATCAGTTAATGGGGTCAACAGGAACCATTTTAATAAAAGTTGCAGAGTACTTACTGTTGGAGGGCCTAAAACTATGGGAAGAACTAAAGATGGATTCCTCATGTAGGTCAACAGAAACCATACATAAATTATCACCAAGACAATTAGTTATACCACCTTTGGATATTCTGCTGGTCAAAGGCACTTCTGGGAGCTTTAAAAAATATTCACCTAGGAACTTCTCCAGAGGAACACTAGTCTCTGTTGACTATCCTACAAACTTTACTCTTTTTTTAAAAAAGGATTTTATTCATTTATTTATTCATTTATTCACGAGAGACACACAGAGAAAGAGAGAGAGAGAGAGGCAGAGACACAGGCAGAGGGAGAAGCAGGCTCCATGCAGGGAGCCTGACATGGGACTCGATCCCAGGTCCCCAGGATCAGGCCCTGGGTTGAAGGCAGTGCTAAACTGCTGAGCCACCCGGGCTACCCACAAACTTTACTCTTAAGTACCAATGTATTATTTGGTCTCTATCCTTTGGTCTGTAGTTTATAAAAAATCTAGATTATCCCCACCTAATCAGATAAGGGCTTGTCCTGAAAAATTTGTCTTATGATTTTTGTACCATATATTAGGAACCCGATAAATGCTTGTTGAATGAATGAGTAGGAAAAAAACCACTTCTTTTTCCTTCTACTTGTTCTGTTACAAATTGAAAATTGAATACATACATACATACTACATATATTACCTATTGCAAAGTATATGCATATACTAACATATACATAGATATGAGAAGTCTGACTTAAAAAAAAAAAACAAACACACACACACCAGGACTTTTAACTGCATGAGAGTTCCTATTTCTGAAGTCATCTAAAGAGATAGGGATCCCTGGGTGGCGCAGCGGTTTGGCGCCTGCCTTTGGCCCAGGGCGGGATCCTGGAGACCCGGGATCGAGTCCCACGTCGGGCTCCCGGTGCATGGAGCCTGCTCCTCCCTCTGCCTGTGTCTCTGCCTCTCTCTCTCTCTCTCTCTGTGTAACTATAATAAATAAATAAAAATTAAAAAAAAAATAAAGAGATAATCCATTTATTTCTCAGATGAAAGTAAAAATTTCAGGAACTTTCCTCTGGGTAGTTCTTTCATGATCTCCGATCATTACTTTGGATATTGTCATTGTCAGCAAATGTTCACCACTTGATAGCAGACTAGATTTCTAAAAATAGCTAAAAGTCAGTTGGAACAAACTTCTGAAATAAGTAAATAAACAAGCTGGATAATACTATTCTTTATCTAAAAATATTGGGTAGGACCATAAACTAATGGTTTAATGTTTTTTTTTTTTTTCACATGGCTTATAAATTGCTTTTTAAAATTAAAACAGATTTGGGGCACCTGGCTGGCTTAGTTGGTAGAACATGCAACCCTTGATTTTGGGGTTGTGAGTTTGAGCCCCCCATTGAGGGTAGAGATTACTTAAAAAGACAGAAAAACTGGATTTATTGGGAAATAATTCACAAACTGTATAATTCCCTCATTTAAAGTGCATAATTCAATTATTTTTTAGTATATGCACAGATATATGCAACCATCATCACAGATAATTTTAAAATATTTTCATGCCCACAAAGAAAATCTCTGTATACTTTAGCCATCATCTCTCTGTTTTCCTTCTGCTCCATCCCCATTCTCCCAAGCTCTAAGCAACCACGAAATTAACTTTCTGTTTCTACAGATTTGCTTATTCTCGACACTTCATATAAATGGAATAATATGTTGTCTTTGTGACTATCTTCTTAACATAATGTGCTCAAATTTCACTTATAATGTAGTATGTATCATTCCTTGTTATGCATGGATAATATTTCCCTGTATGGATATATCACATTTTGTCATTCTTTCATCTATTGATGGCCATTTGGGTTGTTTCCACTTTTTGACTATTGTGAATAGAGTAGGTATCACCATTTATGTACAACTTTTTGTTTGAATACCTGTTTTAAATTTTTTGTGCATATACCTAGAGTAGAATTGCTGGGCCATATGGTAATACTATGTTTAACTTTTTGAGGAAACATCAACCATTTTCTATAGAATCTATATTATTTTATATTCTCACTAGCAGTGTCTGAGGGTTCTAATTTCTCCATAACTTTGCCAAAACTTATTTTTCCCCTTTTTGAAAAATTATGGCCATCCTAGTGGGTGTGAAGTAGTATTTCATTGTGGTTTTAATATACATTTCTCTAGAGACTAAAATGCTAAGCATTTTTTCATATACTTGTTGCCTAACTGTAGATTTTCTTTGGAAAAAGAAAGTCTATTCAATTTTATTGCCTACTTTAAAATTTGTAATGGGCACTTCCAGAAGAGAAGACCCAAATGTTTTGAGCAATAGCAGTACTGTTAGAACAAATGACTCTTGGAGGTCACTAAACTGACTTGTAACACATCTTTGATCATATGAGTAAAGACTCAACTAATCAATCACCTCACTTCAAGGGGATTTTTCATCCTATACTTACCAGTACAACATTCATGGGTTCTTACAAAAAATATTTACACATCTGCTGCACATTCATAGACCATACACTGCTTTGTATACAGTAGGGACTTATTAAATAACTCTGGTGGCTACAGAATTTCCTTGAAGAAATAGTTTAGAGGTAGCAGTCTAGTTAGGAGGAGGAGTATCCTGAAGCTGTGTTTGCATAACACTCATATATGACTACCAAAATATTATTAATCTATAATAAAGAATAGGGGAAGGCTGATGGAGATCATGGGAATCTAAAGCTTCTCCTTTTCCTTGGTGTCTATAACCAACTGAGAATCTGAGGAACTATAATTGGAGAAGGAAGCATGCCTTCTCAGATTTACCAATGGCTAGTTACACAAATATAGGCACATCACTCTTCCCTCCCTTTGCTCCAAGCATGGATATAGACAAGCAACTGATGGATAGTTATGTGAAAGACTGTGTGGATTAGTAGCAGGAGGGGTAAGCAAGCCAGTAAATAAATAAGAAACAGTAGCATCTTGATGGGAGAAAATGGACTGATAAGTGGGTAAAAGTATGGATGGGTAGTAGAGAGGACTTCTGCTTAGTGTAGCAACCCTGGCTGCTAGCAAATAGTAATCCAATATAAATCTTAATAGTCTAAAAGATTAGTCAGCTGAACCACAAAACCAGGTTCTGATGGAGTCCTTTTAAAACATTCAATTTCATCCACCCTGGTGCCTCTGAAATTTAAAAATTGCCTCACTGGGTTCAAGTGGTTCTGACTAATTTTTCCTATTCAGTTCTCTCCAGATCTTTGGTGTGGATCAAAAGCTCATGAGAAAAAATGAACAAGGGGCTGCATGCATTACCGGCAATCAATTACCCACGGTTTTAAACTGGGAACACAAAATGGTGGCAGCTTTTCCCAGGGCTGCTCTATGAAGAAAGGACAATCTCTGAGAATAGAATAAAAACAAACTGAAAGAAGATGGAATTTGTGACCAGCTTAGGGATTTTCTCACTCCTCTCTAGGGTCTTCTGTTAGAAAACGAAATCAAAATTATGTAATACAATTCCTTCCATGCCTTTCTCTTGCTCGGAATTAAAAATCATCTACTGAAGACTTTCTCACTTCAAAACCCAGTCAGGCGCTTTCTACTATCAAGGAAGGTGCCCGAAGAATAAATTGCTCCTATCAGAAATAAAGCATTTTAGTTCTGCCACAAGCAGTGAGATCTGTGTTTATAAGTCTCTCCAAAGGCAACTCCATTTTTGCAGCTCTCCTCTCATTTTCTTTTGATGCATAAAACCTGTAGACTGGAGCGCTGTGATTGCATTTGGCTCTGGAGCAGTGTAATTGTAAATATTCATTGGAATTCAAGCTAGCTTTCCGGGGTCTCTCCTAGGGCTGTGCAGCTATGCAAACAGCAGCGGTGCCACATTAGCTCACAGCCCGGAGGCCACCTATTTCCCTACAGCCCCTAGGACCCTTTCTGTAGAGTGAGCACATGCAGAGAAACTGTCCCTTAAACACCATTGCAGTCTATCATTTCACTTGTTTCTCCCCTTCTCCCCATGAGTGCTGATCCTTAATAATTCTGTCTGTCCATCCCAAATATGCATTAAAGAGAACCATGTCCTCGACTAAAGCTGAGTCTGAATGTTCTCACTGTGCCTCTGCTCAATCTATTTAGAAGATTAATCAGATTCTAGCCATTCTGTGAATATATATACAAATACATACACACATACACCACAGACAGAGGGGAAGATATATATATATATATATATATGCAGCAACTCGAGAAGAAAAACTAGGATAGATATCTAGTCTCATTAAGATATAAGAGCATTTATGAGTTATTCCACCTTTTTCTAAGTCAAAATATGAAGGAATCAAAATAAAGTAATATAGGATTAGGAATTGCATATTAGTTATAATAAACTTACAGTACAGAGTAATTAGTAATTACTAATTACTAGTAATTCACATGTTTAAAACATAAAAATTGGGCCAGAAGGAACCTGTGTTTCACCATGCTGATTCAATTCTCAATGTATTGCCTATAAGGTTGAAGTTGAAGGTACAAGCCAGTCTCCCCAGACCATTCCCTGATAGATCTTCTGAATGCTAGATGATTAGATTCCAACAGAATTCATGGTACCTGCAATTTTAACTTCAAAATAATACAAGGAATAGATCGATGCATAGATAAATCACCTATAGAAAGTAATTTTTAGAGTTAAATAAAGAGGGAGATATTTTATTAATGTTGAAATATTTCAGTGCAAAAGTAAGTCTAGATTGAAATTCTTTGGTCCTGGCCAACATTTTTGATTTAACGATGAAAGTGAAAAACTACTTTCAGTGGCAAAAAATACAGAATGGTCACAACTGCATATCTACAAGTAAATTTATTATAATTTTATTTGAGTAGGTGATTTTATGAGCAAAATGTACTCTACTAGGCATTTTGAGGGCCACAGAGATGACTGATGTATGTGTCCTAGGTCTTGAAAGCTTTAGAATTTAGCAGCAGAGAGAAAAGCTATGCTATTAGAGGGGCAAAATACTATGTTACTTGGGGCTGGTGGTAAGGGGGAATTATAAGCAACCACATGGTAGAGCTGAAAATCAACCAGATTCTGAAGCAATAGAAGGATTTTGACAGATAGAATTGGATGGAGGGAGAAATCTACCTCTGCAGAGAAGTGATATGCATTGAACTGTGTCCCCCCAAAAGATATTATTGAAGTTCTATTCACCAGAAGTTGTGAACATGATCTCATTTGGAAATAGGGTTTATAAATATAATCAAGTTATGATGAGGCTGAACTGGTGAGGGCTGGTCTTAATTCAATGACCAATGTCAGTATAAGAGGAGAATTTGGACCTTCTTGTGGGTAGGGGGAGTGATACATTTATAAGCTAAAGGAACATGAAGGATTGCCAGCAACCACCAGAGGTGAGAAGAAGCAAGGAGCCTTCAGAGAGAACATGGCCCTACTGCCACCTTGATTTCAGACTTCCAGTCTCCAGAACTGTCAGAGAATACATTTCTATTATTTTAAACCACCCATTTTATGGTGCTTTGTTATGGCAGCCTTAGGAAACGAATACAAGAAGAAAGAAGGTGTGGCTTAGCAGTAGGAAGCATGGGACTTTGAAAGGTGAAGTTTGGATTGGCTGGAGGGCAGTGTGTGTAAAGATCAATGTTAGGAATTAACACCTGGGAAAATAAGAAGGCTCAGATTGTGGAATTCATGCCGCTATCTGTAGTCTATAAAGCATTAGGAAAGGGTGGAAAATTCAGGATGCCCTGGAAGACTAGACTAGGGAAGAAGTGGGAACAGCTAACAGGCTGTTGTGATATTTGGGATGAGATATGGTATCTTGGATGGTGGCAGTGGTTATAGAAAGGAAGCTATGGATTTGAGAGGCAGAGGTGGAATTGATGGAATCTGGAGACAAATTAGGTGAAGGAGGCATGAAAATAATTTGAACTTTGAAGGTCTGTTGGGCTGGGAATATAGGTCTGGGGCCATCTGCACTGAGGAGAAAGTCAACGGCCTGGAAATGGTTGAGAGCACCAAAAAGAGATACATGAGCATAAAGGGAAGAGCTGAACATTGGGGGAGGACCTGTATTGAGAGGTGGGAGATGGAAGAGGCAAAAACAAGTTAGAGAGGCAGAGGGTAACCAAGATCAACCCAAGTCAGGGAAGTCAGGAAATGTAATGCATGAAGGGGAGGGTGATCAGCATATAAAATACCATAGGGAGACAGAGAAGGACAAGGACCCAGAAAGAGTAATTGGATATAGGGATTAAAATGTCACTAGACCAGGAACTCCACTGTAGGAAGGGGCAGCCAGGGGTCTGTGAAGAGCTGGCGAGAGGAGGGACGATGGAGTTGGCCCGGCATAGTCCAGCTAGAGCCAGAGGCTGCCTCTGACACCAGCAAAAGGGCGAGGAGAGCAGGCTTGGTGGGAGAGTTCTCTGGGGGGACTGGAGGCATCCGAGGAATCTGCTTCCTCGTCCCTGACCAGCCGTCCTATCTCTCCAGACACTGACAATCAAAGGGAGAGAGGGTGGGGCAGGTCCCTAGGTTCCCATTCCGGCCAAAATCACCAAGGTGGATTCCCAGGCCTCAAAGCTGCATGGCAGGGCCCCCTGGTGGGGTTGGACACCACTGCAGACTAGTGCAAAGCCACCCCAAGAGCCCAGGTGTCCCCTCACCCCGACCAGACCTGGTGCCTTGACACCCCACCCCAGCTGGGACGGTATAGAGAAGGAAGGGTCTTGGTTTCCTCTCCTACTCCCTTCCTTGGGCTCCTGAATTCATTTGCTTTTAAATCTAATATTTTTCTCGGTCTTTTTTTTTTGGGGGGGGGGGGGGGTGTTTTTGTTTGGTTTCCCTTGCCTTCCCTTTCTGTCTCCACCTCTTTCCCTGTGTTTTTCTCACTGTGTTCCTCTTCTTTCACCCGCGATTTCTCTGTGTCCATTTGGGCCTCCTCCCCTCTCTCCCATGCCCCCCAGTCCCTCCTTGGTCTCCTTTTCGATATGCCAAACCAATTTTGAGTCGAGTGCATTTAATGAGAACAAAACAAAAGGCTCATAACAAGAACGTTTCAGAAAAAAACAAAGTTTTAAAAAAATTGTTGAGTCAAAAAAAAATCAAACAATAAAGAAATTAAGATTTCTTGGAAAAAAAATAAAATAAAATGTCAAAGGTAACTTAAGAGAGGACAGTTTCAAACTAGTGTTGTGAGAGGTCATTTTGGAAGGGTTTAGGAATGATGAAGGGGTGAAAGAAGCTAGTATTCTTTTGACAAATAGATTATTCTTTGACAGGTTTGGTAATGAATAGGAGAAGGATAAGAGGATTTTTGTTGTTCTTTCTCTTTTAAGGTAGAAAAAAAACTACATGAGCATATTAATATATGAAGAGGAAGGAATCAAAGATTTGGGAGAACTATAAAACAACAACAACAACAATAGAGCATGATAACTGATGGAGCAGAGCTCTGGAAGGAAGAGGGATGGATTGGGATCCAGATAGAGAGAGAATTAGCCTTGGAAAGGAGATGGGATACTTTCTTCTCTGAGACAGGCAGAATGATAATAGGAGGGATTATAAATCATTTGGCTGTGGAATGAGGAAGTTGAAGGAGTTCATGTTAGAAAGTCTCATCTCAATAAAGCAGAAAGCAGGTGTGGCTGAGGGATTGAGGTGGGTTGCAAGATTGAGGAATGGGAAAGAGGATATCTTTAGGAAACATGGTAGAGAATTAATAGAATGATTGCTAATAAGCCTAGTTGAGGTGGTAGCAACAGTGCTAATTGATGAACTTGATTTTAATTGACAAGATGTAACTTCCTCCTGCAAGTTCCAACAGCGTGGGAGAGGCAGGCAAGTAGAAAAGGAGATGGTTGGGAGAGACCAGTATGGTTTGAGCCAGGAAAGCTCAAAAACAAGGGATCCAGGTTGGGTTAGAACAGGCATTTAAAAGATCTTTTGAGTGGGTATCAGCGTCCTTATGCTTCAAAGTAACCTAAAAATAGTGATGGTATTGAATCAGGAAAAAAGGAAAGGATAAAAATTATGTTCCTTTCTTCCTTTATGCAGTCCTTCTTTTTTCTCATTTACTTATTCAACAAACCCTTGCCAAATGCCCATCCATGTCAAGGCATGGAGAAAGAAGGTAGGTGTCAGGTCTATAGATTAGGTTCCTTATCCTTGAGATTCTAAAATAACACGAACACAAAAAACCCCAAAAATCAAAACCCAAAAGAATCCAAAACCCAAAACCAACAGGAACAATAAGGACTCAACTCACACTGTCTACCAAGAAACACCTTACGTGCCTATTCACATATTAACCAGCACATTGGTACTTTGACCCTCAGATGTAAGAACAATTATTATGTCCAATTTCACTGATGAGGATATTGAACTGCAGAGAAGTTAAGTGACTTGTCAAGGTCACAGAGTTAGTTGCCAGCAGAGCTGGGATTTGAACTTAGTCTGGTTAAGTCTGTGCCCCTAACAATTATGCTATATGAACTAAAAAGATTTTGAAATGGGTTGTAAGTAGGATGATTCCAGTCAGTTTGGGACAGACACACTTGATGGCTATTGTTCCAGTGAAAGTATTCATTGTATCCCCTTTAATAGAAGGTTTGAAGGATAAAATACATGGGTCCCCTCGATCATGAGAAAGATTAAACAAGTGCTGGGCTTTTCTTCAAACAATTAATTATTGGCTTATGTGATGAATACAGGGAAAGAACTGAAAGTGATTTAAGGAAAACAAACCTAATGGCTATCTCTTGCTATGATACACAGTCTCACAGCCTATAAAACCCAGCTTCTTTGGTCTTCTTGTAAGATCACAGCCCCTGTCCCATTCCTAGTGGCCTCTGTCCCTCTAAGCCCTTTAAAACTACTGTTAAAGGAATTAAAAGAGAAACACAGAAAGGTGCATTCTCCAAGCTGCTACCAACTAGACTTCTGCACACCCAATTTTTTAAAGCAGTAATGGAAATTGAACCACAAAACCCTACAGTGAATTTGCCCTCTCATCTCTCTCTTACTTATCTCCTTTCCTGACCTCCACCCCCAAGTGAGCACTGCACTCTTGCCTCCAAACCAGGCATAATGACCATGTGGCATATGGATATACAGCCTCAGCTAGAGCTGATATCAGGTCAATGCCAGGCCCTTTGCAGTAATGTTGGCTATTCTATGGCTATTGGTAATGTCTTCCTGCCATGAGCTACCTTTCCTTATTGTCTTCAGCTTCCAGTGGGAAGCAAGGAAATTGGTACCAGCCAACATGCATCTGGCACCCCATGAAAAAATGTGCACTTGTCATTGCCAAATTAATCCCCTCAGAAGATTTAGAGATGTACATTCAACTCCCTGTGGACAAAAAAAATGTATCCGTTTTCTAATGGTCACTGATGACCGGCACTTACACAACATAGTCATTGGCTCCTACTCCAGTAATGTCGTTTAAAATGCTGCAATGTGCAAAAATGATGGTAATGCCTAGGACAGAGCAAGCAGAGAACCAACTCAGCAAACTCAACAGAAGACATCCATCCAGGGTTTTTAATATCCTGCTGAGTGACCATTGTTTTGTAAGGCTTTATTATTCTCTGAGGTTTTAATATGCTGGTCCACAGAATTCTCTTATTATTTCTCTGACCGCATTTTCTATTGTCTCCTCTGTCTGTCCTGGGCCCTCTGTTTTTCCTTTCTCTGGACTCACTCGTGCAGTAAGTTTATGCATTCATAGTGATTTCAACTACAATTTAGATTACAAAATGTTCCAAATATACATTGGAGCTGCCTGAAGGGCATTTTATTCTTTCTCCCTTCCTTCCTTGGTAAGCTCATCCTCTAATATGATTTCAATAATAGCTAACATTTATCATGTGTCAAGTACAAAATTGATGCTTGGAACCCTGCAAGGTAAGTACTATTATATCTTTGTCTCTCAGAAAAGGAGCTAGTAAGTGGTAGAACTGAGATTTGAACCCAGGAGGTCTTGCTTCAGCACCCATGCTCTTAACTACCACACTAGGATGCCTCTTCACAGTCAACTACTTGGTTCTCTATCTTGTGACTAGATATGCCAACAGCTTCCTAGTACTCTTTCTGACACCAGCAGAACTGAACACCATTTTTCACATGGAAATTTTACTGTGTTCTCTATTCATCAAATTTAAAGTCCTCCAAAGTTTTCTACTCACTTCTCTGTCACCCAAGCCCATTCAGAATTGATTCTAGCTAAGGAGATTTGTGGCCATGCAAAATGTTCTTACCACTTCTTTAGTGTATTCCCTCTACCTAAAACACTCTTCTTATCTCCTCTCTGGATAACCTTTTACCTCCTCTTTTAGGATTTACTTCTTTCAGGGAGGAAAATATAAAAGTGAATTACATCTAATCAGGGCTGCTGTGTTCTATTTCTTTATGTATCCTGCAGAGTCTAGTAATGTTTAGCATCCATTGATATGCAGGAGAGATGGCTAATATACTGACCTAACTATTCTAACCAACACTGGAAGGAACTCAAGCCTGATAGCTGAGAGGCACAGCTCAATAATTACTAACGACAAAAGTGTAAGTGCGTATCTATAGAGAGGCTTCTGTTTTGTTTCTGGGCTGTTTCCTATTTGTGTTCACTTCCATTCCTCATTCTCCCTTGGTCTGCTTTGTGTAGCTGGGAGCTGAACCCCTACAGGCTGTATTTCTAGGCTACAAAGTCAACTGGCTACCAGCTAGGTTTGGCCAATGAGAGTAGTTGGAAGAAGGGAGCATGGGAAGGGAGGAACCAAGTACATTTCCCTCTTCTTTCTGCTTTGGGATGGGACTCTAGAAGCAACTGTGTCTCCTCTGTACCTCCAACTCCACCCCAGAGGCCTGACATGATTCCAGTCCCTGGACTTTGATAGCACACTTCCTCCCTTTGTCTCTTCAGGAGAGTAGTGGCTTCCTACTGTTGTTAACTGCCCCACTCCACTGGTGTCTCAGCATCCCCATAAAATCCCTGCATTAAATTCCCTCTTGTAAATACCTGAAGTGCTTTTTTTTCCTCGTTAGACATTGAAAGAGCAAGCAACCTGCTTTTTTGTTTTTAAACCTTAATAGAATCATGGAAAAATTCTCCTGGTAATCTTTTTTTTTTTTTTTTTTTTAATTCATTTGAGAAGGAGGGTGAAAGAGCAAGCAAGAGAACACTAGGGAAGGGAGAGGGGCAGAGGGAAAGGGAGAAGCAGGCTCCCTACTGAACAGGTAGCTCCATGCAGTGTTCAGTCTCAGGACCCTGAGATCATGACTTGAGCTGAAGGCAGGTGCTTAACCTACTGAGCCACCCAAGCGCCCCTCTCCTAATAATCTTAAATCCTTGTAGAGCTATGATTAGTCTCTGTCCTCTGGTTGTTTAGGAGGGGCCAGTAAGTTAATGGAGAAAAGAGGAAAGTGGTGTGGTTGTAACAATAGCATTAAGCCTCTAGATAGTACTGACGCAATGTGTTTCAAACTTATAACTCTTCTATTCTTGATGTTCTCTATTATAAATAAATTTTTAATATATACCACAAATACATAGCTTTTTAAGTAGTAAGGTAAGAAAAATGAAAGATTTATTTATGATTTCATAGGTAAATGAGACTAGCTCAACCTGAACATAAAACCCTATCATATTATTTTATTGGTATATTTAAAGGAGCTTATTTAATGTTTATTAATAAGTAGATGTGTTTACATTGTTATAGGAAACACTTTTAACCTAAACACAAATGTCCAAGGTAAAGCTTGCCCCTAAGATGAGCCATAAATTCACCCTGTGCTAATCTGTGTTTGAGGCATTCTTGTTCAGCCATTCATCCATAGCATCAACCTGCCCTGTCCCCAACTCTTTTCTCAACTATGTTATCTTGAGAGATCCTTAGGAATTTCTTTAGATAAGGCTTTGAAGTTCCTGTCTGAACATAACTTTTTTGATATGAAGGAAAGGAAATAATAAAGGGTTTTCAAGACCAAAAGAAGGGATCAAACTAAATTTATAGAAAAATTTAGGATTCTTTTTTGGAACTTATGACCCTGGGCTCCCTGATTTGTACCAATTTGTTCACATGGTGGTAAGTTCAGGAGATACCCAAAGATGACTCCATGCAGCAGATTGGAATGACTCCTCTACAGACTTTGAGGACCCCACTAATCATATCTCAAAAGATGGAATAAAAAGAGAAAGAAAATTAGGTTAATTGCTCCATGAAGCTATGTGGAAGTTTTTCCTGTGAGAATTGATTGGCCTGTAATACAATCCTGTAAACACAAAAGGGATGAATCAGTTGCAGACTTTCAATTTGCTTAGAAGAAATATTTAGACAGCATTCTGGTCTCAGGGACTCTGAAGCTAATATTGCCTTGTCTGCTCATTTTGTTAATGGGCTTTGCTGTGAGCTTAATGATTTATTAAAGAAGCATAAATTAGAATGGGAGATCACTCCCCTTTCTGATCTCCAGCATCTTGCTGAATATTTTGAAAGAATTTTTAGACCGTGGAAGTCATCAAGCAAATAAGCTCATGATCCTACAATTATAGCAACTATAGGGGCCTCAATCAAATTTTAGAGCTAATTTTGCTCCTGTTGGCAAAGATACCTGTCAATACTGCAAACAGAAAGGACATTGGAAAAGGGACTGTAACTTCAAACAACCTAATTATCCAACTAGAGGGAACATTCAACCATCAGATCTCCAAGACAATTATCAACACTGACAGGACTTGGAGGAATTGCCCACTAAGCTACTCCTAGTAATTCCTATAAATCATGAGGGTGGAATAAAACATTAAATAAATGGAGAAATCTGTACTGTGCTAGTAGATACCAGAGTGACTTTAAACCCCACCATGATATATTGAGAACTTCCCTGAAGTAATAAAAATGTTTTGGTGGTGGGTGTGTCCAATCAAAATTAAAGGATTCCCTCATCAGAACCCATACTGTTACCCTTGGCCTCTTTTCTGAAAATCTTGCCTTTCTATTTGTAACATGGCTCCTATTGATCTGCTTTCTTTTTCTTTTTCTTTTTCTTTCTTTCTTTCTTTTTTCTTTTTACAGATTTTATTCATTTATTCATGTGAGACTCAGAGAGAGAGGCAGAGACACAGGCAGAGGGAGAAGCAGGTTCCATGCAGGGAGCCCAATGAGGGACTCGATCCCAGGTCTCCAGGATCACACCCTGGGCTGAAGGCTGAAGGCGGCGCTAAACCACTGGGCCACCAGGGCTGCCTGAGATCTACTTTCTAAATTAGGAGGCCAAATAAATTTTTGCCTCAGGAGAAATAACCTTGGAATTTCCAGACTCCATAGATCCTGAAACATGTGCTCTACAAGCCCAAATTGATTATTCTGAAGAGGCTAACAAATCCCATAATGATGTAAATATTGTGTATCTCTTCAAACTCCCTAACATCCTATGGGCCTCTTCTTTCACAGATACAGGAAAAATTAAGAGTGCTGAACTATTAACATTCAGATCAGGAAAATAGTGTGGAGATTCTTCAAAAATTAAAAATAGAAATATCATATAATGCAGTGATTTCACGACTGGATATTTATCCAAAGAAAATAAAAATACTAATTTGAAAATATACACACACTTCCATGTCTATTGTAGCATATATGCATCTCTATGCTACTGCATTATTTACAATAGCCAAGTTATGGAAGCAATTCAGCGTCCATCAACAGATGAGTAGGCAAAAATGAGTGCTATATATACACAAATGGAAGATTACTCAGCCATAAAAAAGAATGAGATTTTTGCCATTTGTGACAACACGGATAGGCCAAGAAGATATTATGCTAAGTGAAATAGTCAGATAGAGAAAGTCAAACACCATATGATCTAACTTATATGTGGAATCTAAAAAACAAAACAAATGAATAAACAAACAAAAAGTAGAAACTGACCCATAAATACAGAGAATAAACGGATGACTGCCAGATGGGAGGGTTTTTGGAGGGATGAGCAAAATGGGTGAAGGGGAGTAAGAGATATAGGTTTCTAGTTTTGGAATGATTACGTTACAGGGATTAAAGATACAGCATAAAGAATACAATCCATGGAATTGTAATAGTGTTGTATGGTGGCAGATGGTAGCTACACTTGTGGTGAACATAGCATAATCTATAGACTTTCAAATCACTATGATGTATACTTGAAACTAATGTAACATTGTGTGTCAACTGTACTTCAATTAAAAAAAAAAAAAAAAGAAAAGAAAAGAAAAGAGGGATCCCTGGGTGGCGCAGCGGTTTAGCGCCTGCCTTTGGCCCAGGGCGCCATCCTGGAGACCCGGGATCGAATCCCACATCGGGCTCCCGGTGCATGGAGCCTGCTTCTCCCTCTGCCTATGTCTCTGCCTCTCTCTCTCTCTCACTGTGTGCCTATCATAAATAAATAAAATTTAAAAATTAAAAAAAAGAAAAAAAAAAGAAAAAAAAGAAAAGAAAAAGAAACTATGATAACTAGAAATAGAACAAAAGTGGGGATCCCTGGGTGGCTCAGCGGTTTAGCACCTGCCTTTGGCCCAGGGCGCAATCCTGGAGTCTCAGGATCGAGTCCCACATCGGGCTCCTGGCATGGAGCCTGCTTTGTCCCTCTGCCTGTGTCTCTGCCTCTCTCTCTCTATGTCTATCATGAATAAATAAATAAAATCTTTAAAAAATAAAAAAATAATAAAATAAAAATAAAACTCTTTTTTTAAAAAATAAAACTCTTTACAGTAATCATAAAAAAAATAGAAACAAGTAAGAGATTATTTAAATATATTTTGTCACAAACATGAAAAAATTTAGATTCATCCTTCTAAACTGCTTCCAAATTTCCCCCAAACCCTTTAAAATCTGGAGCCATACAAGGGCTCATCTCCATAACAGAAGATTTAATAAATCAGGGAATTATTAGTCCTATCTACACTCTTATCTACCCATAAAAACAGCCCCATGGCCAAGGATGGAGATTTGTGCAAGATGCTAGGGCTATAAATAAAACCATATTCCAAGATTTCCTGTGGTACCCAACCCAAACACTCTGTTATCAAACATTCCCACTGAATGTAAATGGTTTGCAGTTGTAGCTCTAAGTTTTGCCTTCTTTAGTATCCCAGTTGATAAGGAAAATTAGTATTTGTTAGCTTTCACTTGGAAAAATCAACAATATACTTGGATAGTATATTCACTCAAAGATTTACTGAGACCCCTTCATATTTACCACAAGTTCAACATTACAATTTAAATACACTACAACTTTCCAGAAATTCTACCTTGATTAAATATGTACATGACTTACTTCTTTGCTCCTCATCCAGAGAGAACTCAGAAACTGACTCAAAATATCTATTGCAACAGCTAGCTTATAAGGGCCATAAGGCTCCTTGAGATAAATTTCAGTTTTCACATGAAAAAGTATATTACCTTGATCTTGATTTATCAGCAAAAGGAATCATTCTGCCTTCAGAAAGAATAAATACCAGCCAAAATTACCCCAGACCTAAGACTAAGAGACAACTTAGAAGATTCTTTGGACTTGCAGGATATTGCTAATCTTGGGTCTCTATTTTTTTCTTATGGCTTCTCTACTCTATGAACTAACTAAACATATTATTTAGAAACCTGTTCTTGGGAAAAAAAATACGAGGAAGACTTTATTGAAATCAAACAAGCCTTATAAAATCCTCCTGCACTGGGGGCTTCCTGACTAGGTCAAGCTTTTGACAGTTTATGAATGTAACAGGCAGGTATTGGGAGTCCTTACACAAGAACATAGGGGAAAAAATAGACCTATAGCTTATTAAGGCTTACAGTTGGACATGGTAGCCAGGGCATAGCCAAATTATTTAAAGGTAGTTGTTGCAACCTCTAAAATTGTGGAATCTTTCAAACTTGTCCAAGGAAATATATTAAATCTGTAAGTTCCTCATGCTGTAGAGTTTGCTAAACATTGAATGCACTGAGCAATTCTCAGTAGAGTAACATGACGTTCTACTCTTGTCTCCTTCAAATCTGCACATTCTTTGCTGCAACTCCTTAAATCCCACTACCCTGTATCCATACCTGAGGAGAAGGTCACAGCTGTGTTGACTTGGTCTCTCAAAATCTGACTCCTAGATTAAATCTACAAGAAACTCTAAATTAGTCAATCCAGACTTTGTACTCATTATTAATGGTTCTTATGTCAAAAATTCTGAAGGGAAATATCAACCTTGGTATGCAGTAACTACACAATATGATTTATTAGAAAGAAGAATCCTTTGTCAATTTAACTCTGATAATTCTGCTAGCCAGCAGAATTATTTGCCCTCACTCAAGCATGTGAAAAAAAAGGGAAAACTGCAAATATTTACACAGATAGTAGGTATGTTTTTGGAATGGTCTCTACATTTGGTGGGCTCGAGAAACAAGATTTTTAATTTCAAATGGTATGCCCATAAAATTTCAAATGGTATGCTCAGGTTGTTCCATTCTTCTGCTTACTATTTTCATAAATAGTTATTAGCAAAATTGAGGCTCATACCTGCCGATCAGAAAC
The DNA here is from genome assembly GCF_003254725.2 of Canis lupus dingo. Taxonomy (NCBI): domain Eukaryota; kingdom Metazoa; phylum Chordata; class Mammalia; order Carnivora; family Canidae; genus Canis; species Canis lupus. The sequence goes on from NC_064247.1 coordinate 78,130,878, forward strand.
GCTATGGCTGATGTTCATGCTAGGGCTGCTACTCAAGAAATTACAGAGTTGTACCCAAACTCTGTACTTTAAATGAATTATGTAAGATAGATCCAAATTTGCTACTCATGACAACTTGTGTGACATACAAAATTGTGTCAAACACTGAAAAATAAAAACAGCACAAAGAAGTATGTAAATTTAAAAACAACAGACTCTGAGTTCCAAATTGTCATCTGATGCTTTTTGAATCTCTCAAATTGCCACTCTTGTGAGCACTTCACATGACTACTCATCATGGAATTGACAAAATGACCCAAATTATGTAAAAATATTGGAGTGATGGTCCTAAATTGTCATGATTTATAGTCACTGTTTAACCTTTCAGTCACATAACACAGGTAAAATTATTAAAGTAGCTCCAGGGGTTGCTCCCCTACCATTCAGACCATTTGAACATTTACAACTGGACTTCATTCAACTGCCTCTTTCTATGGGTTATCAATATATATTTGTAATGGTATGTCTGTTTTCTAGATGGGTAGAAGCTTGCCCTTGTTGAAAAGCTGATGCTACTACTGTGGCAACGAAATTATTAGAAAATGTTTTCTACTATGAGAAGTTCCAAATAAGGTTATAAAACAATTAAACAAGGTTATTCAAAGATTGTGGCACTATCATTGTCCTGATCATCCTCAGTCTTCAGGGAAAGTTGAATGAACCAATGGTATTCTGAAATTGAAATTGGCAAAACTGAATAAAACCACAAGATTACCATGGCCTACAGTGTTACCATTCACTTTTATGACTTAAGGTCAACACTTTTTGGTAGGTATAAATTGACACCTTATTAAATCACACTGGGTAACCTATGCCTTTAAAGATAGAATTCCATGCACATTTTGCCTTGTAAATTCTGATATGACCAGATGCTGTAAAACATTAATACAATACTCAAAACTTATTTTGAATAGCTTGATGTATGTACCTCATATATTGGAACCTGGACGCTGGGTATTCTGGGAGGTACATCAGTGAAAAATGGTACTTGAATCTTGATGGAAAGGCTTTTAATAGGTTCTTTTCACTTTTCACACAGCAGCTAAATTATAGTATTGAACTTCGGATCCATGTCTCTCATTTAGAGAGAGCTCCCCCAGTTTTTTGGACTTGTCAATATGACTTAAAATTAAAGATTTCCAGAAAAAGTCTTTCTCTGAAGCAGATGATAGCACAATATAGACAACTTCTACCCAAGATCATCTAACAAGATATGCAGAATTCCCCATTTATTTTCAAGACTTAATTTTATAATGATTGTTGTGTGATTAGTGTCTTGCCAACTAACTCAAAATGTTTAAACTTATGTTCCTCTTTATGTTGGGGATTATCCTCACCTAGACTGAACATTCACTAAGGTCCACCATTCAGCAAATAACTTCTTTTACTAATAGAAATGATTTTTTGTTATTTAGCCATTTTTTATTTAAGAGAGGGTGCAGGGCAGCCCCAGGTGGCTCAGCGGTATAGCACCACCTTCACTCCAGTGATCCTGGAGACCCGGGATCGAATCCCATGTCAGGCTCCCTGCATGGAGCCTGCTTCTCCCTCTGCCTATGTCTGTGCCTCTGTGTGTGTGTGTGTGTGTGTGTGTCTATGAATAAATAAATAAAATCTTTAAAAATAAATAAATAAATAAGAGAGGGTGCACACGAGTGGTGGTGGAGGAGTGGGAGGGGCAGAGGGAAAAGGACAGAGAGAGAGAATCCTAAGCAGCCTTCATGTCCAGCACAGAGCCAGGATGAGACTGGATCTCACATCCTGAGATCATGACCTGAGCCAAAGTCAAGAGTCGGATGCTTAACTGACTAAACCATCCAGGTGTCCAGGTTACTTGCCATTTAAATGCTCAGGAAGACACCCAAGCCATGCCTAGATTGACTAATTCAGGAAAATGGCTTTATGAAAAGTTCTGGTATACTTCTCTTGGCCACTCAACTAACTTTTTTTTTTTTAAAGATTTTATTTATTTGACAGAGAGAGAGAGAGAGAGAGCGAGTGCACAAGCAGGAGAAGCAAAAGGGAGAGGGAGAAGCAGACTCCTTGCCAAGAAGGGAGCCTGATGCAGGGCTCTATCCCAGGACCCTAGGATCATGACGAGCCAAAGGCAGATGCTTAACCAATTGAGTCACCCAGGCACTTCTCAACTAATACTTACAGCCAATTAATCTGGCATTGGGAAGAAGCCATAGAGACCAAGGGCTGGCTCATAACCACTGTAAACTTAATTGCTGGTAACCTGTCACTATGTATAGAAAATCTAAAAAAAAAAAAAAGAAAGAAAGAAAGAAAGAAAGAAAGAAAGAAAAAAGAAAGAAAGAAAGAAAGAAAGAAGAAAGAAAGAAGAAAGAAAGAAAGAAAGAAAGAAAGAAAGAAAGAAAGAAAGAAAGAAAGAAAGAAAGAAAGAAAGAAAGAAAGAAAATCTTAATGGTACTGGACCTCATTTGGGGGAATGTTCCGGACTCACTCTGTATTTGATAGAGATGAAGGAGCGTGGATGTCGGTATATATTGATACAGATTTAAAATTAGATAATGATAATATTATCCTTAATTATATTGTCAAGCAAATAACTGAACCTGTACACTGATTCAATGAAAAATAAGTAGGTAAATGGAATGCTTCCATAATTCCATAATATAAAGCAAATAACAGTTTCTCTTATTGGATAGACCAATATTTAGGGTACTACTGAAAAAGAAATCAATCATTTATTAACCATGATATGATACATGGACTGCTAAACCAAATTCATAGGAATGTTTTTTGTCTCTATCCAAATTTAGCCATAGACATTCAAGATGGGAATGTGCTCAGACTTATATGGCAAGGAATAACCATGATGCCTACCTAATTGATGGATCATGGGAACCATCCTAACTCTCTTAATAATATTGGGTTATTCATCTGTGGCAATAAGATATACAAAGTTTCCCCATTCAAATTGTCTGGATACCGTGGTTTGGAATAATCTTGTACCCCAGAGGACTAAATATGACTCTTTGCATGCTAGCTAGATTTTTAAACTTAGAATGATTTGTGTATAAAGTAACTCAAGCTTCCTATGAGTTTCCAAATCCTATTGTTCAAAAAAGCTCTAGTTTTCATATGTTTGTCAGAATGCTTTTTCCTCAATTGGGAGTTAATGAATTAGAAAAACCACTTATTAATATTTCTGCAACTATTGAGAAAAACTTTAATGATACCCTAACTGTTCTTCAAGCAGTAGGAACCAAAATAAATAGTTTATTTTCAGTGGTACTCCCAAATAGGAGAGTCCCTGATACCTGGACTACTCAACAAGGAGGTGTATGTGCTATAATTGGAGAAAAAAAATGTTGTTTTATGTTGACAAATCAGGCATTGTTACCCCAAATCTAAAGGATCTAAAAGATCAGATAAAAATTTTTCATCAAATAAGTGACACCTCCTTCATGGGCCTGTTTAGTTGGTTAAACCTTGGCTCCTGGGAATCTCTGCTCTGGGGAACTTTTCAATCCTTGGCTATTCTCCTTATAGTCATCATATTAGTCTCACTAGTGAGTTGTATACTTTTGAGCATTTTAAATTCCTGTTGGTATTTAAGTAATTAATACCAAGTGGTATCTATAAGGATCAGGCAACTGGATGAAATCAACAATGACCACATAAACGATGAAGACTGCAAGTCCCTCCAGCCTGGCAACTCCTCCAATGGAAACAAAATTTGTGACTCCTAGGCCTGACCTAACTACATCAATAGTGGTAACCTAGAATAATGCTACTGCTCTCAGAGAGCATGACTGAAAGGGTGGAACTGTCAAAATGAAACACAGACAACAGACTTGAAAATACCCTGAACAGACAAAACCAGTTAGTTATACAAGCAAAGCTTAATTTAGTTTATTTTGCAAGACAAGTAAAGGTAACTTGACCTGGGTCACTTCTTGTTTATGCCTCTGAAAATCTTAAGTGAAACTTAAAAGTTCCCCCAAATTGATGAGGTAATCACTAACCAGTTCTCTTTCATTTAAGAAAATTCTAATATTGTGACTAATCACTGTAAAGAACAAAGACTCACTGCCTTCCTACTATACAAGTTGCTCTGTAACAATATATCTCTGAGCCTCATTCCATGTTTTGGTTTGAGTGCTCCTGATTTACAAACTGTATTTTTTTTTTTTAAGATTTTATTTATTCATGAGAGACACAAAGATAGAGAGGCAGAGACACAAGCAGGCTCCATGAAGGAAGCCCGATGTGGGACTCGATCCCAGGGCTCCAGAATCATGCCCTGGGCCGAAGGTAGGTGCCAAACTGCTGAACCACCCAGGGATCCCCTACAAACTGTCTTTCAGATGTGTGCACAATAAACTACTAATTACCACTTAACTGATTCGTTGGTTTTATTTCTATTGTTGTTGTTTTTATGAACATCTGGCAGTAAAATGACACAGTTGCACCTTATGGTGGTCCTCAAACTTTCATTTCTCCTACTCCATCAATTATTGAACTCTGTCAATGCAAGCCAGTTTCCTTCCCATTCTGATCCCTTCACCCTCCCACAAAAGCCTGGTAGGGGCAAGCAAGAAAGCTTCTTTTCCAATCATAACATGTAAGTGTTGTGGGCACTCTATTGCCATGTTTATAATTTATGTTTTTAATATTTTCCTAGGATATAAGAAATTTTATTTTTTTTTATTATTATTTTTTTTAAATTTCTCTTTAGAGAGTATATTTCATCTTGAATCTGTCAGTGTTCTAAAAATCTTGCAGTCCACTTAACCTGTGTTGTTTTACTGCTGATTGAGAATCCTTCTAGTATCCTGCTCCATGCTTCTCTTGAACACTCAAAGTCATGGGCCTTACTTAACTTCAGACACCTTGCTCTCTTTTAGTTCAGATATAGCTCAGGTGGGCAAAGTGAAAAGGAGAATAACATGTGCCCTGGAACTAATAAAAGCAATTGCACAGTTGATTGTAAATACCAAAGGCTGAAGATGCATTTAGTAATCAAATAGCCTTTCCTTTGGAACAGCTGGAGGAGGAAGCAGTGTCAAGAGCCATTTAGGGCGAAAAGGAGCCTGTAAGCCTAGGTCAGGAATCTTTTGTTTGCACTGGCTTGTTAAAAGGAAGAATTCTGGCACTGCATCTGGCCACGGATGGTGGCAAAGTAGTTAATAACTGAGGAACAGATGACAGAAATTCTGGGTTTGATCCCTACCTTTGCAATTCCCTTAACTTCTCTGCACCCCAGTTTCTTCAAATGTAAAAGCAGAACTAATAGCTTCACGGGGGTTGATGTGGGGATTCTGTATGGATGTTCGAATCTGAACTCTGGGAAAATATTCAAGAAGTAGTATAGAATAGTCAGAAGTGTAGGGAATAGTAAGCTGACCATAGCTACCCTGGCAGTTAAGACCAGGTTTTCAGTTGTGAGAGATTCCAGGAGTCATATATATATTTAATATATGTATTATAGAATAATATATTGTTTTGTGATATATTATTCATATATATTTATACATGCAGATACTTATATATACTATAATGAAGTATAAATATTTTGGAAAGACATCACTGAAGAAGAGAACAAAGGCTTAGAAAAAAAGGATAAGTAAGGATATGCTAATTGAATCAAATTACTCAAAAATCCTTTTAAAATAGCTATATCAGGAGACAAGGAGAGATAATATTTATTTCTCTTTTTAAGGGAGATAAAAATCCTCACTTAGTTTTCTGAGATCCAGAAGCCCCTTCCATCGGCTTCTCCACAGCCCTGGCTCTCATTCCCCAAAGCAGTAAGAACAGAGTTCTCAGCCTCTACATTGATGATTTATCCCGGTCACAGAGGGGACACTCGGCTAACTGAGGTTAACAGCTTTCTCGGTTTCATTTCAAAAAGACATTAGCATGGAGGCTCTATGAAATGCTGATATGCCAAATACTGATTCATTCACCTGCAGAGTTCGCTATAAGGCAGGGACCTATTTGACAGGCAGGGCTGAGCTCCCAGCCTTTTCCTAAAGGGCAATCCCATAATTCATCTCCCAGTGCTAAATTATACCTGACACCTCACTGAAGACTTCAGGTGCATTCACCCAACTGCAATAAGCCCAATGTGGAAGAAGAGGGTTGGGAATGACAAAGGTATTCTTTCTGAAAATAATATAACTAATTCAATTGTATGTGGAAATACCTGTGATGTAATACATTTCCAGGCAGAATTGGGTTAAGAGCAGTAATTGAGTGGATATGCGGATGTAACAGGCACATACATGGTGGGACAAGGTGGCTCTGTTCAGGTCCTTACTGTGGCCGTGGGGACTTCCACATTGTGCATAACTACCTAAGCTACATGCTCCTTGACATGGTCTTACAAATGACCTATTCACCAAGTGAAAGCCAAGTTTTCTATAATCTGGGCTTTCCATATTCTATTCTCCTTCCAAATTTGCAGGGAAGCAGATTGTCCAGAAACTACAAAGCAGTGGACTCTTGTTACTCCTTGATGGAGCTTTCTGTGGAGAGGCTGAACAATGGTGCAGAAGCAGAATATCTGTCTCCCACCCTTCAGCAAAAAGGTGTCCCAGTAGCTAAGGGCTTTAGCATGGTGGTTATCTTGTCAGACGTGGCTATCAAGGCCATAGAGGTGATATGGCAGGAGAGAAATAAGAACAACTGGACAAACCCATTCATAGTCTAGCTTCCTCATTCTCCTACTCAGGACTTTTCTTTTAGTGTGTGCTGGAGGTCATGGGCCATTTTGCTTCATGCATGTAAAAAACTAAGCAGGCACATGAGCTTGGCCAAAGCTCAGGGGAACTTTGGAGGGTGAAGCAGGATGTTTTCTCTCTAGCTAAGGAAGTCTACCTAAGTATGTGCCAGATGTGGGGGACACTGCAGTGAATGGACAGATACAGGGTCTTTTCTCATGGCGCTTTTGGTCTCACTTGGGAAACATGAGCTTCAGGGGCAGAATTAAGTTGACTAGGAAGATGGACAAAGATGTGCACAGCTAGACAGTGCCCACCTTCACTGGGTGTTTGATAATTGCTTGCTGAATGAAGAAACTGTTAACAGGGTGAAAAAGAGTTAAACCTTATTGAGTGCCTTTCATGTCCCAGAGTCCATGCTAGGTCCATCACATTATCTGATTTATTACAGGATGAGCAGTCAAAGTCAAGGTCAGACCCTGGTATGTGGTTTCTGAGATACTCTCTTCCATGGCATAATCGTGGGAAATTGCTTCTTGGTGGAAAGTTTGAAAGACCAGTTATTCATAAAATTGGGACTTTGGTACTGACTCTGTTATTTGTTAACGGCGTAGCCTTTACATATCCTCTATGGGCCTCAGTTTCCACATCAGTAAATTGGAGATGATAATACCTTCCTCCTAGGGTAGCCAAGAGGATTTGGTAAAATGGTGAATGTAAAAGGGCTTTAATTATAATTAAGACCCTGCTTTCTGTAAAACGAAAATCAAATTTTATCCAGTTTACTTTTTAAGAGTTCATTCTACCAGCAAACAATGACGTTTGTATGGTTTTCATTCCAACATCAGAAACAACAGTAAGCTCGTCCTGGCAGCTATCAAAATAGTACTTAGGGACATTTGTGTCAGAAAGATTCCTATAATAAGTTGAAGTTTTTTCAAGGTGATTATTTGCCCTGTACTTATCACATATTTAGGAACATTACCAATGCCCCAATATTAAGGCATGTAAGTCAACATAATTAAGTTCTCTCTTTATAAATCTTTTTTGCCTCTTCAGCAGTTCTTTCTTTTTTTTTTTTTAAGATTTTATTTATTTATTTGAAAGAGAGCAGGTGTGTAAGTTGGGGGGATGGGCAGAGACAGAGACTCTCAAGCAGACTTCTTGTTGAGCACAGAGACCACTGAGGGGCTTGATCTCACAACCCTGAGATAATGACCTGAGCTGAAACCAAAGGGCAGAGCTTAAACAATGGCACCACCCAGGCACCCCGCCCCTTCAGCATTTCTAAGAATTCTTTAGATCAATTAAAATTTGGAGAACATAGGAAAATAGACTTCAGATTCTCACTGAATAAAGAACTACCTGATTTAGTGACAGGAAGTACACTTTCCCCAATCAGTATTTTAACAATAAAAATTGTATATAACGATTTTCTTAGCAATCCTTTGTTCTTCTTTTAGTCATGAAAAGAGGTTAAGTATTACCTCTGTTTAACTTTACTCTCTACTTTTAATTCTTTGTGGTGTTCTGCTTGTGTCTTGGTTTGTGATACTTCCTATGTAAAAATCTGTGAATTCTGTAATTTCCTCCCTCTTCTCTACGTCATTAATGAGGTTGTTATATTATACCAAAGTGGGCATCAGTCTTCAGAGATGCACCAGACACTGTCTCCCAACTAAATGTGAGGGACCACCATTTGCCATTATTCCTTGTTTATGGTCCTTCAGCCAATTTTCAAAATTGTGACCATGCACATATTCTACCCAATTTGAATTAATTTTGCAAGCAGAAATTCATGGAGCAGTGTATCAAATGCTTTAGTAAAATCCATATATATTACTTCTAGTGCATTCCCTTCATCCATTAATCTCATAATGCGATTTAAAGGAGTGATCACATTTGTCTGGAATGATTTGTCCTTTATCCATCCCTAAAGCTCCCTCCTGCTCTTGGCTCCATTATTCCCTACATCCTTTCAGTTCTTCTCTTTCTGCATTTGAGTCATTATATTATTAGGCATAGAGGTTACATTTTAATAATTGATAATTACTTAGAACATCTTTTTTCCTGTTTTGAAAATATTTATAATTATTCAAATCTTTAAAGTAAGGATTATTGAAAATAATCTCTATTGATTGTTAAATTTCTAAGTAAATTGCTTTATTTCAAGCTATGATTCTGTTAACAATCTATTTGCCCAGGTCCCCCTTTTTTTTAAACATAAGTTTTTTTGTTATAAAGTATAATACAGTATTTAAGTTATCTTTCCTGTTCTGCTGGTTTGAATTGTGCTTCCAGAACCATATTTTCATTTCTGTCTGGGAAAGTTGTCTACCGTATTGCATAAACTAAAGGTGGTTATAAATATCAAATTATTGCTGTAACTCTAACATAATCATATCAACTATGAATGCCTATATTTATTTGCAGAATAAGTCTTAGCATATATTTTCTTATGTGTATCTAGATTAATTTGCCTGCCTGCTAAAAATATTACTCACCTTTTTGATTTATGTAGAATGTTCTTCTGAAGAATTTAAGGCTTATATGCCAAATCAGTAAATTCAGGGCAACAGTGAACTAAAAACATAAGATGTTTCAAAAGAGTAAGAGAGCAGGAATGAGAATAATAATAACAAAAGGGAAGAATGATAAAATCATGGAGAAGCAGGTATGTAACAGGTAAAAAAAAAAATACAATAAGCAATGGACCTTTAGAGACCTAGTGAGAAGAATATCAATTAAGGCTATGTGGTGAGGAGGTTGGGCATCCCAGGTGGCTCAGCAGTTTGGTGTCGCCTTCAGCCCAGGGCTTGATCCGGGAGACCTGGGATGGAATCCCACATTGGGCTTCCAGCATGGAGCCTGCTTCTCCCTCTGCCTGTGTCTCTGCCTCATTCTCTCTCTGTCTCTCATGAATAAATAAATAAAATCTTAAAAAAAAAAAAGGTGAGGAGGCTCAAATATGGATTGATGCTCTGAGATCAATTCTTTGACCCACAGTTCCTATGCAAGCCACTTCTCCCTATCTATCACCATGGTCATTATCCAATCTTTCTTCTTTGCTTCACCAATACTCTGTTTAGAAATGGAGGACTCAAAACTGCCTTTTCAACTTTCTGATTCAGTGGGTGAAGGTAAGTAAATACTGAAACAAGAATCAGGTCCACAGGATATTTAGGTATTTGCTCCATAGATACTCATCACTGACCCTGATAAGATACCACTTACAGGATACATGCAGTACATACACATAGATCAGTGTCTTATTAAATGATGGGGTGAAATGAGCTTTATCCAAGACAAGATCTTAGTACTTTGTATTAAATAAGATTCAATTTTATAATCTAAATTTGTGGTTGGCTAGTATATTTCAATACAATAAGATATTCTATAGAGATGTATTGAGAGCCACTGAACTGTTAACCAATGACTCAGGTTCAACATGCACTCATGCACAAGAATATTGAATGGGAGACTAGACAATAAAAATGGTTATAAATTGTCTTCCAATTTTACCTTCATTTTGATTTCTATCCTCTTACTCCTGTAATAAACAAGTCCATTGTAGATAAAAATCAACTTGTACCTAAGAAATATGCAGCCTCACATTGATATGTGAATATCCATTCATTTGGGTAGAAATAGAAAGTATTTATTACTAGGAAGCAAGAGGTGCATACAAAATTATGTCAATATGCATGAATAAATTCTGATTTTTATGTGACATTAATATTAAGAAGTTGAGTGCATGTCTGAAAGTATATCTCCCTATGTATAAGCATCTATGCTTATTCTACCCAAAGCATTTGTGTTGAGGACTTAAGAGGTTTTTTTTTTTTTACTAATGTTCTAGTTTTCAAGGAAATGTTCACAATCATTTTCAAATACACCAAGTTTTAGGGAGAATTTACACATTTGTATTTGTGCCTTAAAATCAAAAACATGTTCCTTGGCTTTTTATTTTATTTTTTTTTCCTTGGCTTTTTAAATTTGACTGGGGAAGCCTTAAAATCTCAGGATGTGAAGAAATCCTTCCATCTCCATGCTCATCCTGACTTTCCTCTGTCCATACTAACAAAAACCTAAAAACTGGGCCTGAAACTAGGATATTATCATTATTTGGCCTTAATATAGGATTATTATTTTTTAGGAAGCTATAAATTGAAAGCTGCACTAGAACAGGGTCCCCATGTCCATCTTTATTGCCTGAGATATGAAGGTGCCATGGATGGAATATCTGACTCAAGCAAACATTCAAATTATTGACTTTATATTTCTATTTATTTTAATTTTCTAGTTCCTTTGTCTTTGAATTTTCCTTCCTCCTCTTTTTAGTATCCAGTGCAATCCTGCTATGTGCCACACTTTGTGGGTAGGTGATGGGTGAGCCATGCCCTCAGGATTGTACATTCTTTAGGAGGGGCAGACAAGTAAATTGATGTGAATCCTGTGGTGTGCTAAGTGTTACTTAGACAGGTTGTGGGTGCTCTCAAAGCACAGAAAAGTGGCAGTTTATTCCTCCTGGGGGAAGGCTGGTAAAATTGTTTAGAAGAGATGATGCTTCAGTTGAGTTTTGAAAAATGAGTAGGAAGTAGAGGTTCTTAACCTGGCATCCACTGATTCCTAATAAATCCATGGATAGAGTCCAGTGGGTCTGTAAACTTGATGGGACCAAAAAAAAAAAATCACACCTTTAATTTCACTAATATTGAACCACATTTTGCATTTCCTTCAATTGTAACTGTAGGAAACAAACCACAGTAATACTAATGATACCAGTGACAATGTCACCAATAGAAATCACAGCTATTTTCATATCACATCCATATCACATATTGTAGGTAATTTCAAAATATCCCTAATGTTCATCACTAACTTAAAACTACAGCAATAGATCCACCACTGGACCTTATTCATCCCAAAATTACAGTAATAGATCTACCACTGGGCTATATCAACATTTTATTTATTTTTTTATTTTATTTTTTTAAATTAATTATTTTATTTATTTATGATAGTCACAGAGAGAGAGAGAGAGAGAGGCAGAGACATAGGCAGAGGGAGAAGCAGGCTCCATGCACCGGGAGCCCGACGTGGAATTCGATCCCGGGTCTCCAGGATCATGCCCTGGGCCAAAGGCAGGCGCCAAACCACTGCACCACCCAGGGATCCCATATATCAACATTTTAATAAAAAGTACACATATTATATCAGAAATTAATTTTAATGTTTAAATGATTTTAATCTTCTGATAACTCAATCTCAATTGGTTTCCTTTATAATTCTACAAACTTTCTTTCATTTTAAAGTATTCTGAGAAGTGGTATTATTCTGAGAAGTGGTGCATGGGCTTCAGGGCTATCACAGTCTGGAAATAGGGTCCACAATACAGAAAAGATTAAGAACCTCTGCATAAGTAAGAAGGTTGGGGAAAGGGACAGTAGTTATTCCAGGAAGAGAAAAATATTATGGTTGACTTTAAGCACTTTATCTTGATCTTTCAAATTATACATATGTTTCTTTAAAAGCAAATGTTGGTGGTATGAAGACTAAATAGGTGTATGTCAGTTCTGTGAACTCTAGTGAGTAATATCTACTCACTGTGTTTTCACAGGGACATGTTCCTGGGGAGCAAAACTATTGATCAGGCATATTAATAACTCACAGAATTACTGAGTCTAACAAGAAAGGTCTGTCATGGTGTCAGACTCTGTAGCCAGTTGTGCTGTGATAAAGACCAAAGAAAGATGCCTGAAATACTTATTTGTTACCTTTTCTTTTCTTTTTTTTTTAAGATTTTATTCATTTATTCATGAGAGACACAGAGAGAGAGAGAGAGAAAGGCAGAGACACAGGCAGAGGGAGAAGCAGGCTCCATGCAGGGAGCCCAATGTGGGACTTGATCCCGGGTGTCCAGGATCACACCCTGGGCTGAAGGCAGCACTAAACCACTGAGTCACCCGGGCTGCCCTGCTACCTTTTCTTGCATGAGCAGAATACTAATGATCATGTAAGATCAACCAACATTTGCCTTATATGCATTTCAATGGTAGTGAGAGGTGGTAGAAATATAGAACATGCTAAAATTTTATCAAATATTAATGGAGGCAGTTGGTAACTTAGGCAAAAGCACTTGACCAGGGGTTTATACCCTTAGGTCATTGGCCCAAATCTGATACCAATATCTGAGTTGTGCATGTTTATTATTGGTAAAATGGTGGTAATGACTCTGTTCTAACTTACAAGCTTGCTCTAAGGGTCAAATGAGTATGTCAAGATGCTCACAAAGGCTTGAAACATAATACATATATTTGTATATAGAAATAATAGTGAAATATTATATTTTATGTTATAAATACAGAAATAACAGTGAAATGTTTCTATCCTTGCATTAGAAATACATTGAATATAGAAACTTTTAGGCAAGTGGATTGAAAAATATATCTATATGTATAAAATATAAAAGGCAGATGTATCATATGACATGTATCTATAACATAGGAATTAAATTCTTAAAAGATTGAAGACACTGAAGCTTACTATCCTAAGCCACTGGATTATACCATAATAATCATTTCCCTATGGCTGGTAACAAGCTTTCAAATATGACCTGTAGGAACACAAGACAGCAATGAATTTATGCATGTGCTGTTTAGATTTAGTGGCCCTTAGATGACAAGAAAACACATTTAATTAGTGGAGTGCATTCAATTCTAAAATTTAGATCACTTTCCCCAAATAAGCTTGTTCTTCACAGGAATCATGCAAGCAGATGTTGACAAATATTGCAAACAATGGGAGAAAGATAATAATCTCAGGATTTTTCTTCCTAAAAAATTCTATTCTTATTAATTATGCTTTTCATTATAACCTAGCAGAGAAGGGTTTAAGTACTGGCCTGAGTCTTCTATTCTCTAGGTCAGTGTTGAAAGTTTATTTCTACAGTAAAATACACCTTTCACATTCTGAGTATCGCCATATAAATCAAACAAAGAGAACTGCATTCCAATTCTTTCTATTACCACAGAGGCATACAAGTTACTAACCAGAACATTCTTCCATTTTTAGCTTGAAGTATTTTTCAACCTCAAGAATGCTTAGAAACATTCTCAAGTCAAGGCTGTTGTGATTATACCTGTTAGACTTTTATTCTGTATAAATTATCTAAGCCAAATGGAGTCCAAAATACGGACCCCTGACTGCCAATTGGAATAGTCCCTAACCCTCAATCATTTGCTAAAAGAGACAAATGAGCTAGATTTGAGTTCTGAAACTACCATCCCTGAATAAAAAGGAAAAATAGAGAGCAAAGCTTAATATGCATCTGGGAAAGACAGAGTTAATGCAAATGCAAAAGAAATATGGGGCACCACTCTAACCTGCTTATGGCCATTGTTTCCCAAGTACAGACACCTGCACAGAGATACACAGACATATATTTATTAACTCACACAGATGGGACTGAAGTGACTAACCATTCTGAAATGCAGAGAAGTAAAACCCAATGAATTCTCCCCACATCCTACACAGCGCATGCACACCCACCAACACACCTCCTCAACAAGAATAAGATCCAGAAGTCCTTAAACAGTTTTGTAGGCATCAATTACAAATTAATGAAACCTGCTGAGGCCAAACACACAAAGACACACAGTTCAAGATATAAGCACTGAAGCAAGGCAGATGCCTTATAGAAAGAATCAGAAATTCCAAAACTGAAAAGATTATATCCTGGATATCAAAGCAAATGATGAATTCAGGGTGAACAGATTTGTATCCTGGACACTAAAGCCCATGGTAAGTTCAGGAAGCACAGTCAATGACTTCAAAAATTCTCTATACCACCCAAATTTTAAAAAATTAAAGTTGAATGGTTTCAATCCTTTATAAGATTGTTCTTGCAGTGGACAAAGCTTTGGTCAATGGTCTTAGTCTTTCCAGCTGGCTTCAAGGGCTCTGCCTCCAAATCAGTCCTTAGCATCCTTTCTTTTTTCCATTTTCTTGAGTAAGGGATGCTCTGTTCACTTCATATGAGCTTAGATTCATGAGGTGCTGAGACACAGGAGTGTTGAGGCCCTTCAGATTTTTCTAGATTTAACCGCAAGTGAGCCAACACAGGGTCTTGGCACTGGTTAATACATTTGTACCATAAGGCTGTTTGTTACTGGATCCAATCGGATGCCCCAATGAAAGCAAGAACAAAGAAACAACTAAAGTAGTCTTTCCCTTACTCCCCCCAAAACAGCCCATTCCTTTCTGAGTCCAGGCTCCTGAATGCACATGAAACTGTGTAGCATTGGCTGGGGGGGAGCAGTACTCCCTCCTCAGCTGGAGGCTGCATTCAGAAAGAATAGATTTTTCCTGGCTTCTGATAGTCTGAAACATTGTGCCTGTCACTCAGAGGGTGAGCAAAATAGGGTTCAGAAGAGAAAGCAGAGATGAATAAACAGATTCGAGAGTGGGAAGAGCATACAGAGCGGAGATGGCAGAGACTGATACCACACCTACCCTGGGATGGGCCACTCTCCCTGTGCCTGAAAGAGGCTCCTAGGCTATTTTAATTATAAATATTTATATCATGGAAGCAAATTCAGAAGGATTTATATCCCAGGGGAGTGCAGATCAATAGATCTGTGCAAACCTCATCTCCAGGCTGACCACTTAACACTGTTATCACCGATTAGGGCTGCCTGGCCCTCTGGGAGGGTGTCGGTTCTCCTCTTGTCCTCTGTAGGTCCACCCCATCCTTGGCCCCAAGAGGAAATCAATATCAGGAGGCAGGGATCGATACCCAGGACATCTGCTTGGCTACAGTGGCTCACCTTAGGACCGGAGTTTGGTTAGCCCTCATCTAACCCGCAAACTCTCCCACAACCCCTCCAATCCTCCCAGTTTTTTTTGGGGGGGGGGCATCCCAATTTTGATCTTTAGTTTGTTAACTGAAATCAGCAAAAATGCTGCTGCCTCTTTTGAGTAAGGAAAGAAAGACTTGGTTATCATTTGCCTCACTTCCCAAAAGTGAGGAAACTTACCAGCCCTCAAGGATTGGGTCATTTCCTGCCTCATGCTTCCTGCTGCCGACTGTGGCCACCACGTATTCTTCGGAGCGGCTGGAGCTGGCTGGGTTTCTGTTCCAGGTCTGCCTGCGTCTCCCTATGTTTGGTCTGCAGTTGATAGATCCTCTGCTCCTGAAGCATCCAGCTATTGACCCGCCCAGGGAAAGAAAGAAAAAAATGGAAAAAAAAATCAATTAATACTAAACGGCTTAACAAAACCCTGCATAGCACAGGCCTGAAGCTTATAGGGTAGGAGTTGGGGTGGTCTCAGTGGCAACAGTGGTTGTGGGGACAGGCTCAGCCAGCTAGAAAAGCTGATGTCCCAGGGACAGGAAGCCAATATGGTAGGCGTGATCACACATACAAACACACACACACATGCACAAGCGCACATGCATGGCAGCTCAGTCTGACATGCCCTAGTCTGGGAGCAAAGAGGATAGTGTAGGTATATGTTCATTGTGAGCTGGTGGAGGGTGACACATTTGCCAAAGCAGAAGAAGGTTTGCAACCAAACTCATAGAAGGGGTGGGTATTTTTCTTTTTTCTGGGGTTTTTTAGGGGAGGGGGAGGGGGAGGAATGGAAGGGGAGGAGATATTGTTTTGTTCTGAAAAGGTAGTATCATTTATGTGTTGCAGAGAGTTACCCCAGGCATTTCTTCGTGCGCCTCCCTATCACACGACCACATGCAGACACACATGAAGCTTTTTAAAGGGGGGCAAAAAATGAGGAGCACCATACCTCAGCTGCCAGGCCCTCTCTCTTCTGCAGGAGCTGGCTTTGAAGGTTCAGGATTTTTGCATCTCGCTGTTCCAGCTGTAAAGAGTTTACATAGGGAGGGAGCAAGGAAGGATCATGAATGTCAACCAATGAGCAATTAGCATGACAAGACTAAAGTATTGATCCACTAAAGCTCACTGCACTGCTGTAGCCCCAGAGGTAGAGCAGCTCCCCTGTCACTAACTCCGACAGTGCATTTCAGAAGCCCGTGATGTAGGGCTGGCTACTTTCGTAACCCTGACCCTTTCTCGGGGCAGGAGAGGGTGGCACCCTCATGCTGCTCATCTGCAGCTCTTATAGTGGTCCCTCCGTGGGCAGAAAGCTGCAGAGAAGAGCATAAAGAATGGAAAGATTTTGGCTGTTCTACTTCATTCATTTTTTTAAAATACAGCTCCCTCCCGATGGCACCAGGCAGCTTTATGTATTGATTGGAAGAAGGGCTAGGGAGAAATCCTGGCCTGACAGCTGGGGCTGGAACTAGTGTGGTTTACCATTCTAAATGGTCAGGGGCAAAATGCCTCCTGTAGTACTAACTTCTGGTCCACCCAAATACATACTTCCTGGGTACATTTTACTTATTTTAAACACTAAGGGTCAAAATGGGAGGGGAAAAGGTGCTATTTCACTAAAGAGGCATCGTTATTCCTAGATGTAAGTCTATAATTCATCAAAAGAGAAAATGATGGAGTCTGGGATTTAGCAGACACAGTGTTTTGCTACACTAGCCAGGGGAAGCATTATCCCTTTTAGTTTCCCCATTCTCCATTGATTCTTTTCCTTGTTACTCTTAACTATGCACATACTAACATTTCTTCATCATGTCTTCTATTTGTTTCCCTTAACCACTCCACACCTTTACAACTTCACTTCTTAAATTGCTTTTCCAATCTCATTCCATATCTTTCTTTGATGATCTACTAGCAGTCTGTCTCCTCCCCGGAATCTTTCAAGTAGTGGTGATCATTTATTCTTGGGTGAGCTTCACTATGTACCCAAAACTTCTCTCTCATGATGGGCAATACAGATATGGTGTCTATACTCAAAGAATTTATAGACTACCTGAATCCATGATAACAAAACCATCCATCCATTCTCCATCCATCCATCTATACATTTGTTCATTCATTCAATCTGTGCTTGTTGAGAACTTCCTAATATGAGGAGCTGCTCTTTTGTAAAAATACAATGGGGTGGCAGAGACTTGAGTGCTTGTTAATAACCATTTTCTCTTCTTCTTCCTGGGTAATCTATAGAGCCTTGTGACTGAGTTCTGGCCAAAAGAATGTGGGTAGGATTGAGGCATGCCTTGCCTAACTCACAAAAACCTTGTACTTTATCCTTATTCTCTTTCCCTTCCACTGTAACCTGGATAGCAATATGTTGAAGATGGTGGTGCAACCTAGGTCTCTGGGATCCAGTTGAAAAGAGTTGCATGACCTGCCCTGGACTATGGTATGAATAAATATTTATTGAGTTAAGTTACTGAGGATGTTTTGTGTTAGCATCAATGTAGCCGTTAGTGTTACTCTTACTAATAAAAATGTTAAACAAGAATAGACATGGCACCTGCCTTCACAGAGCTTGCAGTTCAGTAGGTGAGAGAGATATTTAAAAAAATAATTTCAAACATAAATGTGAAGGCACAACTGTGGTAGGTGTGATAGGGAGAGGGTATCTTAGCCAATATACACATATATCAGAGAAAAGTTACCTAGATGACTGCCATTGCACAATTATGTTGAGGTCTGAAGCATAAGGGAACTGAGAAGACATAAGAGTATTCTAGAAATAGGGAACAGAACTAGCAAAGCTACTATGGGAAGAAGGAGTGAGGTGCATTCTAGGAACTGAAAGAACCCTCTGTGAGAACACAGAGACGAGAAGGGAAATGGTACAACATGAGGTTGGGGAAATAGGTAAAGTTCATTCAGGGCCTTGTAGATTATGGATTAGTTTCCATCCTAAAATCACTAGGAAGCCACTATAGTGTTTTAAGTAATACTGATAACAAGTTCAGATCTGTATGTCATATGAAAAGTTCTCTCTGGGTACAGTATGAAAAATAAACTGATATTTCCATTTCCAGCCATATGGTAGAACAGAAATGTTCCTTTCATCAAAAATGTTAAGATATTCCAAATACAGTAGAACACGTGCTCTTTTAAATAAATGGCTAAACTTGCAAGTACAGAACTCCCAAATGCTAGGTACAAATAAGGAATTGAAATGAGAGCGGTAAGCCATGGAACATGTATCTGCCTTGAGGAGTACAGCTCAGTCTCAGTGATGGTAGCAAATGGCTTTTAACACTCATGTGGGGACAGGGGCCCATGCAAGTTAGGAAGTTGGATATCCCCATGCAAAACTAGGATCCTTAAGAAGATAGCCTAGGGGAGAAAAAACTCAGCTGTTGTTCCAAGGATGCTTGACATCTTCTGGCCCATGGGTGGGAAAAAGTCTCCCCTGAGAATGTGTGACTATGCCTTACAGGTTTGAGGAATTATCTTTACTATTCACCAAGTTCAGAGACCTGTAGGCAGAAAAATTAAAATCAAACTTGGTCTCAGGCTAGTAACATAGCCGTGGCCTCTGGCAGGAGCAAACCCAAAAATATCCTGGAGGGTCAGCTGGGATTTTCACAGAGCAAACTCTACTGAAGATATATCCACATGTTACAAAACTAGGAACCATGAGTGAGAGGAGTAGACAAAAAAGAGAGCAAATGTAGAGCTCTGAGAATTTCAGAAGATAGAACAACCTGGTAGAAACTGCAAATTAAGTGTGCTTAAAGCAATTAAAAACATGAAAGAAGGTATCAAAATCATACAAAAATAGTGATGCATTACGAGAAAATAGACTGAAATGGAGAGGGGTGATCAAGCATGCAGCCCTTTTGCCAAATGTGCTGGACTCGGTACAGATCAGCATTTAGGAAGCAGTCATTTTTATCTATCTCTTTTGCTCCTTTTGTTAGGTATGTTATTTATATAAGACAAACCTCCCATTTGCTTTGTCAGTGACATATAAAATATAAGGGCATAATGACTGCCCCTAAGCCAGGAAGTATTTTTCATATTTAAAACTGATGGTCAGCTCATAAGACATTCTCTGTTATGATTGTTGAAGTGTCTCAAAAAGGAAAATATCATCTCAGTGTGATTTCTTAGCTTCTTTGCACTCTTCAGCTCAATGGTCTCTTTCCAGCTGGGCACAAATTGAGAACACTGGCCTTTTAAATGGTGGACAAAGAGCCGTAATGGGAGGTAGGTGGCAAGCATCAAAGGAAAGCTCAAAATAAGAAAGGCTCATTATTTTATCAGAAACTTTTGTTCTTGCTTCTGTTTCAAAAAATTATTCCTATACCCATAAAAGAACTAGGAATAAGTAATACAGTAACACCAAGAGGTTACCTGGTCAGCCTGAACTGATACTGTGGAAGAACCAATACTGCTTTACAAATTGCAGGATATTCCTTTATGTGAAGATGCAGGTTCGAGTTATAATAAGAGTTTTTGGTAATGGAGAGACTTATTATTTTTTTAAGATTTTATTTATTTATTCATGAGCGACAGAGAGAGAGAGAGAGAGAGGCAGAAACATAGGCAGAGGGAGAAGCAGGCTCTCTGCAAGGAGCCCAATGTAGGACTTGATCCCGAACCCCAGGATGATGCCCTGAGCCAAAGGCAGACGCTCAACTGTTGAGCCACCCAGGTGTCCCTATAATGGAGAGACTTAGATGGAATTGGATGATCCCAAGCTGGTGGGAATCAGATCAATTTCACACCTCTAATCTCCTGACACACTGATCATCATCACTACCATTGTTACTTTTTACTAAAGTTAAAGCTAGTTGAAGCTAGTTGCCAGACTATGTGTTATTCTATTTAATTGTCAGAAAACCTCTGCAGAGTGGGCACTGATATCCCCATTTCTCAGATGACAGACATAGAAAAACCTAATAGCCCAAATTCTCTTAACCTATACCAGAATCAGGGGAAAGATCAATGCCCTTAGCCTTCCTTAGCAGATTTAAATAGAGGCAAAGATATTCATGGCCCTAAAAAGAGCAGGGGCTCCTAGAAAATTTATTTTTTGTGTGTGTACCTTTAAAGAAAGTTGTCTTCTGAGCAACCAAAATGGACAACTGAGCTCAGCTACATTTGTTTTTCTTCCAGTAGAAAATGCAGATTTACTCCAGTGGGAGAGAGATATGTGAACAGTAATTTATAGAATTTGGTGCACTAGTGGGACTGCTTTCAATCAGAGCTGTTTATGGTGAAAAGAGTCAGGTTATCTGAGCTCTTTTCTTTTTCCCCTCAGCCAAATATCTTACCCATCCGTGAGGTGTGCTGCTTGTCCCTTCAGATGTGTCCGGGTCTGTCCACACCAGTACCCCAAGGTCATTTTTGTCTAAGCCACCATCATATTATCCTCAGAAACCTCCTATTGGGCCTGCCTGCCTTTACTTTTACAACTTGAGATCAGTTCTCACAGCAGCCAAAGCAATCTTTTACAAATTAAATCAGATACTACTGATTTAGTAGTGTTCTGATCTTAAAACACTCAAATATCCTGTGTACTGGGCACTCAGTGCTCTTCTTTGCCTGGAAGGCTCTATCCCCAGATCTTTACATGGCTGCTCCTCTTGTTCTTTAGGTATTGGCTCAAATATCACCTTCTCAGAGGTCACCCACCTCAGAGCCTACTCCCTATCCCTTAACCTGCTTTGTTATCTTGCTTTTGAACACCCAGTCTCAACTGCCAAGCACAGTGCCTGGCATATGGACATTTAGTAATATTTACAATAATGAATACATAAGTTGCATATCTTCATTGACACCCATGATTTAAGATAAGAGGAAACGAAATGTTCAATGACTAAGGAAAGTTATTATTAATAAATCATCTTTGGAAAGGAAGATTTTGAGAATTTTCTCAAGGAAGATAATTTATATAGGGAAATCAGAAGAGATAATTTTTTATTAGGAATATTGTTGTGGGTTAAATTAGGCTCATAAAAATAAAAGTCTGGGCTGGTGACTATTTGGACTTACTATTTAGAAAGTTGCAATAATAATAACCAAGTGTACATTTATTATTTTATAGTATAAATAGTACTTTGCACATCTTTTAAAAATAACAACTCTATGAAGGAAACAAGTATTCTTCTTTGCATTTTACAGATAAAAAAATTGCAAGAGGCATATAGCTAGTGAGTGTCAGGTCACAGCATAGTCGGGTAAAACGGAATACTCAAAGATCCACCTTAAGAGAATATTTTCATTTAAAGCATACTTTGAAAAACGACAGATGGGACACAGAGAAGAAAAACTTCTGTTTAGGGTGGTCTATTAAGTTCCAAAAGGGTGGTGTGTTCAATTCCTAAGGCTGTTGTAAAAAATTACCACAAACTGGGTGGCTTAAAACAGGGGAAATCTATTCTCTCACAATTTGAGAGGCTAGCAGTATAAAATCAAGGTGTTGGCAAGGCTACACTCTTTCTGAAGTCTCTAACACAGGACTCTTCCTTGCCTCTTCCAGCTTCTGGTGGTTCCTGGCAATCCTTGGTATTTCTTGGCTTGTAGGAACATCACTCTAATATCTGCCTTTGTCTTCACGTGATCTTCCCTCTGAATCTGTGTATTCTCTCCTCTTCTTATAAGGAAGGACATCAGTCTTTGGATTTAGGGCCCAGATTAATTCACTATGACCTCAACTTGACTAATTACATCTGCAAAGACCCTTTTTCCAAATAAGGTCTTTGGATTCTGGGATTCTGGATGGATATGAATTTGGGGGCTGTGGGGGTGGGGGAGGAACACCATTCAACCCACTATAGATAAGTATCAAACTTCTCAGATGCCTCCCTTTCCTATTCACTCTCTTTAAAAGAGTAGGTATCACATTTAATGCAATCCCGATCAAAATATCATCAACATTTCTCACAGAGCTGGAACAAACAATCCTAAAATTTGTATGCAACCAGAAAAGACCCCAAATAGCCAAAGGAATGTTGAAAAAGAAAACCAAAGGTTGTAGCATCACAACTCCAGACTTCAAGCTATATTATAGAGCTGTCATCATCAAGACAGTATGGTAAAAAAAAAAAAAAAAAAAAGACAGTATGGTACTGGCACAAAAACAGACACAGATCAATGGAACAAAATAGAGAACCCCAAAATGGACCCTCAACACTATGGTCAATCAATCTCTGATGAAACAAAAAATATTCAATGGAAAAAAGATAGTCTCTTCTATAAATGATGTTGGGAAAATTGGATAGCCACATGCATAGGAATGAAACTGGACCATTTTCTTACATCATACACAAAAATAATCTCAAAATGGATGAAAGACCTAAATGTGAGACAGGAATCCATCAAAATCCTAGAGGAGAACACAGGCAGCAACTTCTATGGCCTTGGCTGCAGCAACCTAGGCACATTTCCAAAAGCAAGGGAAACAAAAGCAAAAAATGAATTACTGGTACTTTACCAAGATAAAAAGCTTTTGCACAGCAAAGGAAACAGTTAAGAAAACCAAAAGACAACCTACAGATAAGAGAAGATATTTGCGGGCAGCCTGGGTGGCTCGGTGGTTTAGCACTGCTTTTGGCCCAGGGCCTGATCCTGGAGACCCAAGATAGAGTCCCATGTCGGGCTCCCTGCATGGAGCCTGCTTCTCCCTCTGCCTGTGTCTCTGCCTGTCTCTCTGTGTCTCTCATGAATAAATAAAATCTTAAAAAAAAAAAAAGAAGATATTTGCAAAGGTCTTATCAGATAAAGGGCTAGTATCTAAAACCTATAAAGAACATATCAAATTCAACACCCAAAGAACAAAAAATCCAGTCAAGAAATGGGCAGAAGACATGAACAGACATTTCTCCAAAAAGGACATTCAAATGATTAACAGACACATGAAAAAATGCTTAACATCACTTGGCATCAAAATCAAAATAACAGTGAGATACTACCTCAAAATGGCTAGAATTAAAATTAACAAGTCAGGAAAGGATAGATGTAACAAATCAGGAAAGCAGAGAAAGGAGAACGCTCTTACACTGTCAGTAGGACTCTCTCCCTCTCTCTGTGTCTCTCACGAATTAAATAAATAAAATCTTTTTTAAAAAGTTGAAAATAGAACTACCCTATGACTCAGCAATTATACTACTAGGTATTTATCCAAAGGACACAAACATAGTGATTCAAAGGGGCACATGCACCACAATGTATAGCAGAAATATCTACACTAGCCAAACTGTGGAAAAAGGACAGCTGTTCACTGACAGACAAATGGCTAAAGATATGGTATATATACACAATGGAATATTACTCAGCCATCAAAAAGAATTAAATTTTTCCATTTGCCATGATGTGGATGGAACTAGAGGGTATTATGCTAAGTGAAATAAGTCAATCATAGAGAGATAATTATCATATGATTTCATTCATATGTGGACTTTAAGAAACAAAATAGAAGATCATAAGGGAAGGGAGGAAAAATAGAACAAGATGAAATCAGAGAGGGAGACCAATCATAAGAGACTCTTAACTATAGAGGAAAAGAGGTTGCTGGAGGAAAAGGATGTTGGGGGATGGGGTAACGAGTTGGTGGGCATTAAGGAGGACATGTGATGTAATGAGCACTGAATGTTAGATGCAACTGATCAATCAATGAACTCTCCTCTGAAACTAATAATATACTATATATTAATTAATTGAATTTAAATAAAATTGAATTTTAAAAAGAGTACATAGCCCTATATTTGCTAATTGTATTCTGTTCTTTCCCCTTCCAGTGACTCATATCCACTAGCTCTTTTATTCCTGTTCCTTTCCCCATCAGAAATATTTCTTTAACATGCTATGTGAATTAATCACACACACATAAGCACACACATGCATCTAGAGTATTAGTAGAGCCTTTCCCAGGGTATGGATCCTAACTATGTTTCCAAAGTCAGACAGTGTATATATATATATATATACACATAACTGTAGTATATATATACACATATATATATTACAATGGATAATATTCCATTATATATTAATATATAATGGAATATTATCCAGCCATAAAAAAGAAGGAAATGTTGCCATTTGCAACAACATGATGGAGCTAGAGTATATCATGCTAAGCAAAATAAGCCAGTTAGAGAAAGACAAATACCATATGATTTCACTGATATATGGGAATTCAAGAGATAAAACAAATGAACAAAAGTTAAAAAAAAAAAAAGGAGAGAGACAAACCAAAAAACAGTTTCTTAACTATAGAGAACAAATAGATGGTTACCAGAGAGGAAGTGGGTGGGGGGATGTATTAAATAGGTGATGGGGGGATCCCTGGGTGGCGCAGCGGTTTAGCGCCTGCCTTTGGCCCAGGGCACAATCCTGGAGACCCGGGATTGAATCCCATGTCGGGCTCCCGGTGCATGGAGCCTGCTTCTCCCTCTGCCTGTGACTCTGCCTCTCTCTCTCTCTGTGTGACTATCATAAATAAATAAAAATTTAAAAAAAATAAATTAAAAAAAATAAATAGGTGATGGGGATTAGGAGTACACTGTCTTGATGAACACTCAGTAATGTATGGAACTATTGGATCACTATACTGTATATCTGAAACTAATAAGTTAACTATATGTTAACTTACACTGGAATTAAAAAAAAGAAAGACAATGCCTTATTTTAGAATCTCTTAATACTGGTCCATTTTGAGGCCATAAGCATTATTTTTTTTTTTTTAATTTTTATTTATTTATGATAGTCACAGAGAGCGAGAGAGAGAGAGAGGCAGAGACACAGGCAGAGGGAGAAGCAGGCTCCATGCACCGGGAGCCCGACATGGGATTCGATCCCGGGTCTCCAGGATCACGCCCTGGGCCAAAGGCAGGCGCCAAACCGCTGCGCCACCCAGGGATCCCCATAAGCATTATTTCAAGTGAATGTTTACCACTGTTTTTATAAAGCAGCAACTCATGTTCATAGATATTGTGGTTTGTAAGATCTCTCTTGTTATCTATTTAATTTCCCTGCCCTGGTTATAGAGGAGGTCTCATACCTACAAAGAATCATTTGTACTTTCTTTGCATGTAGCTTGAACTAGCTTGTTGTCTCACTTAATAGGATTATAATCAGTTCATACTGATAGCAAGAGACTTACATTGTTGAATGAAGATTTTTTTGTTTGTTTTCTCTACTAAAAGAAGCTTCTGGATCTCGGAACTTAAAATTCTATCTTCTTTCTTCTTAAAAGGGAAAATTAAAGGGGCACCTGGGTGTCTCAGTTGGTTAAGCATCTGCCTTCCACCCTGGGATTGAGCTGGCCTCAGGCTCCCTGTTTACTGGGGAGTCTGCTTCTCCCTCTGCCTGGGCACCCCTCCCCCCCACTCTCTCTCTCTCTCTCTCTCAAATAAATAAATAAATAAATAAATAAATAAATAAATATTTAAAACAAAAGGAAAATTAAAAAGAAAACATGAAATTATGCCTTTGCACATAGAAGGAATTCAATCAATATTGATTTCATTTGGATATTTGGAGCAATATTTTGATTCAAGTTATACTGTAGGAATAAACACAAATGACATTTGCTCAGTAAGGGAAAAATGGCATTGGAACAGTACCCAACAAATGCACCAAAATAAATTCTAGATGAATTAAAAATATACAAATAAAAGCACAACATTACTAGAAGAAATAATGAGAGCATTAAAAAAATAATATGGGAGTGAGAAAAGTCCTTCCTAAAATATGGCACAAACTCCAGAAGTCATAATATAAGGATTCATAACTTCATAATATTAAAATCAAAACCAATTTCTGTATTGCAAAACACATAATTACCAAAATAAGAGAGATGACAGACTGGGAAACTTTGTAATTCATTTCATAGACAAGTTGCTAATTTATATAATGTATAAAAAGCTTATATAAATTGTATAAAAGTATAATAACCTGGGCAGCCCCGGTGGCTCAGCGGTTTAGCGCCACCTTCAGCCCAGGGCATGATCCTGGAGACCCAGGATTGAGTCCCACGTCGGGCTCCCTGCATGGAGCCTGCTTCTCCCTCTGCCTGTGTTTCTGCCTCTCTCTCTCTCTCTCCCTTCTCTCTGTGTATTTTCATGAATAAATAAATAAATTCTTTTAAAAAATTAAAATAAAATAAAAGTATAATAACCTAATGCAAAACCAGCAAATAGTTCATAGGAAAAGAAATAAAATGATTTTAAACATATAAAAGCAATCTCACTCACAGTAAGAGAAATACAAATTAAATTCTCACTGATATACAATTTAATACTGAATACATTGTCAAAACTCCAAAATTATTGATAATACAATGTATTTTTATTTATTTATTTATTTATTTATTTATTTATTTATTTATTTATTTATGATAGAGAGAGAGGCAGAGACACAGGCGGAGGGACAAGCAGGCTCCATGCCGGGAGCCCCACGTGGGACTTGATCCCGGGACTCCAGGATCACCCCTGGGCCAAAGGCAGGCGTGAAACCACTGAGCCACCCAAGGATCCCGATAATACAATGTATTAGTGAAGATGTGGCAAAAAAAAGTTTTTCTACACATTGCTGGTGGGAGTAAAAACTGGCACAATATCTATGGGATTCAAGTTTTTAAGATCCATTAAAATGATATGCACATACTTTTTGACCTAGCAAGTCCAGTTCTATGAATTTATTCTACAGATATATCTTCACACATGTGAAAT
This sequence comes from Canis lupus dingo, assembly GCF_003254725.2. Lineage (NCBI taxonomy): Eukaryota > Metazoa > Chordata > Mammalia > Carnivora > Canidae > Canis > Canis lupus. The sequence continues at coordinate 78,158,190 of NC_064247.1, forward strand.
GGCATTGTGTCACAACTTCGTAATAGTAAAAGATTAACTACTACCTAAATGTCTATCAGTAGGAGGCTGGTTAAATAAATAATGGTTTAGCCAACAATGGGATATCATGAAGCTATAGAAATGACTGAGGACTCTCCCACACAGAAATTCCTTCTCTGTAATCATTGCAGAGAAATGAAATAGATGACAGGAGAGGTCCAGAAAGATCATAAATACCTATAAACATGAAATATATATATAAAAGATGCAGAGCAGGATGCTTAGTGTGTATTGGTGTAAAAATGGGGAGGGGAGTATATGCAGGTATATATTTGCTTGTATATGCATAAAATATATTTAAAAGGACACACAAAAACTTGGTAACATGGATTGCCTTCGGCAAGGGAACTGAGTAGGTGGGAGACACAGAGAAAGAGTACCTTCTGTACTTTATGAATTCTAAGAATGTATTCCCTATTTAATAAGTTAATTAATTAATTAGAGATATCTCTCACACAGAGACACACCCATAAGCACAGACAAATATCAAACTTCATTTGCTACCACACTCAGGCCTAGAAAGATAAGTAAGTCCCCAGCATGCTACATTTTGGCAACATCATCAGGCTACTGGGTCTTGAAACTTAATGACACACGTGTTATAATTAGGATAATAGAACTCATCAGCCAAATATGTCCATCTCCTGAATTCCTAGCATTTATGCACATTCACTGAATGAAAAAATTCAGAATTAAGGATAAACTACAGGTGAAACAGTAAATAGCCTTTGTGGATAATCTCAACTATTAATAAAGTAAATATATACATGGTTGTTATACCTGGTAAGCTTGGAGACTTGGTTTCCATCACTGGGCTATGAGCTTGGTAAAGTCACTTAAACTAGGAGAGCTGGCTACCACATTAGTAAATAGAGAGTGTGGACTAGATCATTTTTTAAAAAATATTTTATTTATTTATTCATGAGAGACACAGAGAAAGAGAGAGAAGCAGAGACATAGGCAGAAGGAGAAGCAGGTTCCATGCAGGGAGCCTGTTGTGGGACTCAATCCCGGGACTCCAGGATCACGCCCTGGGCCAAAGGCAGGCGCTAGACCACTGAGCCACCCAGGGATCCCCTGGACTAGATCATTTTTAATGCTTCTTCCAGGTGCATTTCTCCGACAGGTATAATTGCAACATTCTTTATCAGAGTGTATGGTGACCAAGCTCTGTACTATAGGGTTATGTCTAAGTCTCCAGCTTCTTAGACTGGTGAAGACCCCAGAGAATTCCCCTGCATTCCAGTCTGACCCTTTCCCCTTTGCCTTAAAATATACAAAAATCTTCCTGTTATCCAAAAAACCTTTTGGGAGCCAATAGTTCATCTAACTATCTTACTGTTTCTTACTTCCCTTTATCTGCCAAATTTCTTAAATATAGGGTTTGTACCTGTTCCTTCCATGATTTAAAGCAACTGACATTTCGTTTGTCTCTCTTATCAAGGTGCAATTCACATTACATAAAGTTAATCATTTAAAGCACAACTCAGAGCAGCCCAGCTGGCTCTGGGCAGCCTGGGTGGCTCAGGGGTTTAGCGCCGCCTTCAGCCCAGGGTGTGATCCTGGAGACCCGGGATCAAATCCCACGTCAGGCTCCCTGCATGGAGCCTGCTTCTTCCTCTGCCTGTGTTTCTCTCTCTCTCTCTCTCTGTGTCTCTCATGAATAAATAAATAAAATCTTTCAAAAAAAAAAAAAGCACAACTCAGTGACATTTAGTACATTCACAGTGTTGTCTAAGCAACACCTCCATCTAGTTTTAAAATATCCTCATCACCTTCCATCAGACCTCATGCTGATTAAGTAGGCACTCCTCACTCCTTCCTTCCCTCAGTCCCTGGCAATCATTTTCTATCTTTATGGACTTAACTATTCTGGATATTTCATATAAATATATAAATTGAACATGACGACCTATGTAACCTTTGGCATCTGGATTATTTTACTTATTTGTTATTTGAATATGCTGACTCATTCCCTTCACAGGTTCTTTGTACTTACTGGTCCTTTTTGGAATGCTCATTACCCAGATCTTTGCATGGCTGTTTCTTTCACATCATTCAGGTCCTCTGACCACTCTGGTTAATAGATTCACCCAATCACAGTCTGTTTCACATTATCCCATCATATCTTCTTCATTGAACTTAACCATTCTGAAATTTTCTTGTTTATATTTTCTTATATTCTCTTCTAAAATGTAGCTCCTGCTTGCATCATCTGTTGCTATGTCACTTGTACTTGGCAAATAGTGACTGTTAAATATTTGCTGACTGATGAATAATTGCACTACGGTTGTGTCAAATACTAAAATGATGGTATGTTTAAGGCACAGTGTTGACTCCAAGAAGGGAGACATCCTGGAGGGGTTCTGTATGAGTGCCTTGACATTTGTGAATGTCTGGCTTCTAGTTTTCTACTTCCATGCCCACCTTCACAGTTATCATAATCATGTCTATACCCCAAACAGATGTGTCCCATGTATACTCCTTTATTTCCAACTACCTAGTGGAAATTTCCAATTTATCATTCCCCAGACCCAGCTGATCTCTGCAATGGTTTTTTTTTTTTTTTTTTTTTTTTTCCTGCAAATTTAGGATTTTAGGGCCTGCTCTAACCATTCTGTCCTCTTCATCTGTGACATCCATCCTGGCAAAACATCAGTTTCTTCAATATTTCTAGTGTTGTATTCCATTCCCTAAGAGAATCAATTGATTTATCCAGATTCCAAACATATCAGAATTAGCATATTGTGATCCTCAATAAATATGGCTTCCCCTTTACCATTGCCTAGCCACATTTCCCTTATATCTATATAAGGCCTTTGCTGACCATTGCTGTTCTCATTTATTTGTCCCTCATCTGACCTCCTGAAGTCCATATCTGTACTTCTCTTTTTGATCCTTAACAAATATGATTTTGTTTAAATGAAAATTACTCACTGATTTATCCCAGTAGAACAGAAAATTCTTGAAGTGTAGGTTGTTTAAAAATTTTTAAATAATATACACAGCCTTGTACCCAGAGCTATGTGCATATCATACACACATAAGTAATATCTTAATGATAAATAAATATGGTTATTAAGAAACTATGACAGAAACTCTTGTGGGCTAGGAACAGGTTTTCAGAGAGGCTGAAAATAGAGATGATTGGTATCTTGGCTTCCTATACATCTATTTTGCAGTATTCCCAAAACTGGCTGCATATTAGAATCACATGGGAAGTTTACCAATGCCAGGGACTCAAAGAGATTCTAACTTAGCTGGTCTGGTTTGGAGTATTAGTGTTCTGTGGAAACTCCCTATGTAATTCCAATGTATAGAACTACTGGGTGGGCCGTCCGGGTGGCTCAGTAGTTTGGTGCCACCTTCCTCTGGGCATAATCCTGGAGACCTGGGATCGAGTCCCACTATGGCTCCCCCGAGGAGCCTGCTTCTCCCTCTGCCTGTGTCTCTGTTTCTCTCTCTGTATCTTTCATTAATGGATGAATAAAATCTTAAAAAAAAAAAAAACTACTGGGCAAGACTTTCAGAACTTATCACGTTCTATAAATATCTAACTATATATTTCCATCATACTTTTTTTTTCTTGAGTCTGTGGGGTTTTTGTATGACATATTTAGATATTATGTCAAATCACTATACGACCTACACAGTACAGCAGGAGTACTGCTGAAATGGGAACTTTCAGTTTAGAATAATCTCAATATGGGGTGTTTGGGGAAAACAGTCAGACAGAGAAGGGCAGACACTATTTGTTGGCCATTCAATGACGTGTACTACTTTTTTTCTTGGCTTATAAAGTCCATATTTTGTTCAGGTGGCGATGTTCTTTCCTCAGAGGATGGATCATGATTGCCTAAACTTATTTGGCAATCCCATTGTCCTGTCTTTGGTTTTCACCTTCTCAGCCACTGAAGCTAAGGTGACTGAAAAAGTCATAGCCAAAGATAATTTTGTGCAAGTCTACTGATGGGCTACTAATAGTTGGATTTCTAAAAAAAAGAGACTGGGGATCCCTGGGTGGCTCAGGGGTTTAGTGCCTGCCTTTGGCCCAGGGCGTGATCCTGGAGTCCTAGGATCGAGTCCCACATCAGGCTCCCTGCATGGAGCCTGCTTCTCTCTCTGCCTGTGTCTCTGCCTCTTTCCCTCTCTGTGTCTCTCATGAATAAATAAATAAAATCTTAAGAAAGAAAGAAAGAAAGAAGAAAGAAAGAAAGAAAGAAAGAAAGAAAGAAAGAAAGAAAGAAAGAAAGAAAGAAAGAAAGACTGGGCTTATGTGTGCCACCTATTTTCATTTCCTTTCCTGACTGTATACTTTCTCAGTCATCACCACTGAGTAGCAAGCACAGAGACAAAAGCCAATATACTAAAGATGGTAGAACAGGACAACAAGGTTTTGAGTTAATGATAATAATATTCTTGAGTATTTGAAACTACAAATGTCCTAATATCCTCTTACTATGTGAGAGTAAATGTCTCTCTTATATACTCAACTAATAAAAGTTGAATTTTTTGTTACTTGCTCCCAGAAGTATTCCAAGGTGTCTTAGTCTGCTTGGGCTGCCATAACAAAACTATAGATCTATGATTTAAACAACAGAAATTAATTTTCTCACAATTCTGGAGGCTAGAAGTCCCAGACCTAGTTCCAGCAGGGTCTGTTCCTGGTAATGATTCTCTTCCTGGCTTGAGCTCCTTCTCACTGTATCTTCATTGCCTTTCCTTAACGTGTATGTAGAGAGAGAGAACAAGCTCTCTTGTGCTGCTTCTTATAAGGACATAAATCTTATCATGAGGAATCTACCTTTGTGACCTCATCTAAGCCTAATTACCTCTCAAAGGTCCCATCTCCAAATATCATCATATTGGAGGTTAGGATTTCAAATAAGGAACTTTGGGGTGGGGGAACACAAATATGCAGTCCATATACCAATTGTTAAAAAATTCCTCTATTCACATATAGGAATATCGTTACCCTATGACCATGCTCAAGGTAAAAGAAAAGCCTGTTGTACGTTTTTATTTTATTTGTTTATTTATTTATTTATTTAATTCATGAGAGACAGAGAGAGAGAGAGAGAGAGAGGTGGAGGTATACGCAGAGGGAGAGGCAGACTCCATGCAGGGAGCCTGATGTAGAACTCGATCCTGGGACTCCAGGATCACTCCCTGAGCCAAAGGCAGACAGACGCTCAACCGCTGAGCCATTCAGGAGTCCCAACCTGTTGTATGTTTTTAATGGCTTTCTTCAGGGTTTGGTTGAAAATTATAGAATTACCATAGAGGAGATCATGTAACACATAAAATGTGGCAAAAATACAAAATATACTCCCTCAAAGCTACAAAACAATTACAAAAGTAGAAATTATCTATTTATTTGCTAAATATTCACTGAATGCCTACTGTGCATTGTGCATCTGAGGGATTTAAAGGTGAGAATATCAGGATTCCAGTCTTGTATACTCTATCAGGCAAGATAAGAGAAACATGAATGACTGATGAAGAAAGAGTATAATACTCACCCTATAGAGATACAAAGTGTTGTAGAAGTTCAGTGTTAGGAGAAAGAATTTCATTGAAGAGGTCAGATTTGGCATGTCTCTTAATTTAGTAGGAGAATCTCTATAGAAACCAGATGTGAGAGATGCCTGGGTGGCTTAGTGGTTGAGCATCTACCTTTGGCTCAGGTCATCATCCTGGGGTCCTGGGATGGAGTCCTGCATCAGGCTCCTCCTACCTGTCTCTGCCTCCCTCTCTCTCTCTTTGTCTCTCATGAATAAATAAATAAAATCTTAAAAAAAAAAAAAGAAACCAGATGTGAAATTTTAAAATGAACCACATGAATACATTTTCTCATCTGCTTTGGGGTACCTTCTCTCAGAACTGATTCCCTTGCTGAAAATGGGTAGCTGATCAACTTAGTCATGAATCTGAGGTTAAGTAATCCTGCCCTTGCTGATGAAGAAGAATTACTAACTGCCTGAAGGAAAGGTTTCACTTTTATCTAGGGTCCTAACATTTTTAGGCTAATATGATATTATTTAGGAACCTGGCAAAGTAATTAACCCACAGCTTGTGTTAATACATTTATAAAACATAAAATCCTTGTTTACTTTGTCACCAGATCCATCGTCAGTACCCTTGACTATTGGGCACATTGGTGCTTCAGTCTTTCATGAACTGTTGGGAAAACTGCTAGAATTATGAAGGCCAATAAATTGTTTGGCCCTTTAAAGAGAGCTAATGGAAACTTGTGACAATCTAGATAATATAGTCTCTTCCAAATTTTCATTCATCTCTACCATGTACACCAATGTTATTCCAGCCAGCCCACTTCCACATTTGTAGAACCCATGGTGAGAGCTTAAATGGAGGTCTACACACCATATGTCTAAATATTTAAAAGTTACATGTCAAATGGCTCCATGAAACAGGTTCCACCTTCCTACTCTGACAAATATATACCTTCATTAACATCCTAGAAGGAAAACAAAACAAAACAAAACAAAACAAAACAAAAAAGCATCCTAGAAGGCCAAGTTCTAGTAAGGAGTCCTCAGACTTTAGAGGAGAACTCCTGCTTGGGGAGTTAGCTCACAGCCTCCAGACCCCAACCCCATTTCCCTGTTCTTACCACCCTGGTTTCGTCTCTCACTATGAATGGTTTCACGTACACATGTGGGAACATTCTGCCTAAACATATGACATTCATTCCCCACTCCAGCAAAATCACCCCTTGGGCTTGGTGGTGTAGACCAAAAGGATGGTCCCAGGGAAAAATCTTGTGCAGGTCCTGGAAGTGCACTTAAAATTCGAGAATGCCGTTTGTAGAGTGTGGTCTAGGGGCGGGGGGGGGGGGGGGGGGGTGCTGCTGAGTGATAAGTTGGTACCCTCCCATGATCTCATGGACTCCTCAAACAGTGGGAAGGGATGAGGTGCAGCCAAGGTAAAGCCAGAGCAGAGTCCTCTAATATGCTGCACCCCAGCACTCCTTTCTCTGTGGCTTGTTAGCAGTGAGAATTTGTGTGAGTTCTTTGAACTATATGGGCCTTAGTTTCCCAATCTGTATAAGGGATCATAAAACGCTGCTCCTGCTTCTACATCAAGGTTGTTGAAAGGTCTAAATAAATTTAACAATGTATGTACAAGTGCTTTGTAAAGGTGCTATATATACTAGTAATGTGTTGTTATTATGCTGCTTTGTTTGCCTGTTTGTTTTGCATTGTACCATGTACTAAATCAAAGGGCAAAGCAGCTGCCTGCTGTGCACATGCTCTCGTGTTCTCATTAACATACAACCGAAGAAGCAGATATGGAGAGAGGATGACAAAGGAGGCAAAGGTTATTAAATATCCTTCAGATTTTATGTTTCCTAAACATGCTGCCTGCATCCTCCAGGTCCAGATTGATTTCTCTAAGACTTTGAGTTTGTGGACATGTGCTAATTTGCATGGTTGATCTAGGCGCCCAGATTGATGGCAGGTAGGGGACATTACTCTTCAGCTGTAAAGCAGGATAACTCCTGCATTAAACAGGAGGCAGGCTGATATCTCATCGGTTCAGCCGGCACAGAATATGCAGCGTACCTTTGTGGCAGAAGCAGGCTACTACTGAACGAGCGGGGTGTGCCGGAGAATGAATTACACCCTGAGCTTCTGCATCCATAAAAATGAGGCCGTTCTGGGGTCAGGCGGGTGGGTGATGTGTCATGGAGGCAGGTTAAACTGATTCGACCCTCTGGCTCCCTGATTTGAAGCTGACAAAAGGGGCTGTGCTGTGGCTCTGGGCTCAGAATGATCTTACTATTGTCTCTGGCCATTTTGAACCAGGGAAGACTCTGGATTTCTCTTTCTTAGAATTACCTTTTCTTTCTTCTTTAAAAACAAAACCAAAAAAAAACCCCTCATTCCTATCTGTATAGAAATCCAAATCAGTGTTGCTCTCAGGGTAGAGATTTTGGTATGTTTGGGGCAAAACCCCCATAATCTTTATCTCCTTTTAGCATCTAACTAAGTAGAACAAATTGTGCTATTTCTGTTTTTTTGCTTTTCAAAAGCAATTACTTTCTTGTCATTTTTAGACATGCAGGCAGAAGAGTCTGCCTTGATTACCCATCCTTGCTCCCCTCCCCCTTTCAAGTCCTCAGGCTTGCTAGGGAAGGATTCAATTAAATGAAGTGTCAATGGATCTACAATGGTTTCAGGTCAGAGACGTCAGTAAAAAGCTGCAGAGCTTTGCTGCCCCCGTGTATGTAAATGTATATATTTATACCAGGGATGTCAACTTTCAGGACTCTCCTCCTCTGCTCTTCCCTGATCAAAGATGATTGCTGAGGCAATTACTGCAAAGGAAAAGAAAATCAGGGCCTCTCCTTCATCCTTGTGCTGTCGGAGTTTAATTGCTTGGAATAATGGAGCAGGAGTCCCTTCCCTTTGCACACGGCCACACTTAGGCACACACAAACTTTCACGCATGGCTGTGCTAGGACACAAATACACTCGATGGCAATGCAGGAAAACATGCATGTGCCCCCTAGTTCTGATGCACATACATGTCCACAGGGCTACCTGTACCACAAAGAAAAACACTGCGCACTCTGGCTAATTCAATAAAAGCAATGCATAGTATCTGACTCACAGCAAAAACCATGTTTTTATCTTCTTTATGAAAGACTTAACAATTTTTATTCCCTTACCAAAAGAGAGAGAGAAGATAAAGTGAGAAGTCATAGCAACAAAATACACAAATAGTTCAAACTGCTTTTGTTGTTTAATTCTTCTATACATACTGTCACAGAAGTCCTAGGTCTCTGCACAAACACTTCACATGTTAAAACCCCTCTCAGACCCTTTTTGCTTTGTGTAGGCAGTTACAAGAACAAGTTGAGTATTCCGTGCTATTTCCTGTGTTCTAAGCTATTCTGTTTTGTTCTCCTAAGACATGGAGAGGGATTCTAGCTTGCATCAACAAATACAAGGAATGACATTCAGATGCAGAGATTTTGAGCTTTCTCTCTGATTAGTTCTGCTGTGTCCAGGCACTAGGAGCGCATGCAGCTTTAAGTGACGGAAAATCCCCGGTCAAGTGCACAACACAGGCTCTAAAGCATCCATATAGTAGATACAGTTTTTCATTTCCAGCTCCTTGGGGCTGTAAGATTTTAAATATTATTATTTGGTCTAATTAGTTCCTCCTTCAATGGCAAGAGAATAAAGACAGGGAAAAAAATACTCTCACTAACCCTGTCATCAACACAAAGACAAGCTACAGATACTTGGCTTTGTGTTATAATCACTGAAAGTTTTCCTTTTTCTTTTTTATGGATTAAATTGTTGAGGCTGTGTGCATAAAGCACATGTCCATCCTTTCTAGAACATTTGAGAATAAACACAGCTTTTCAGAAAAAAGGATAGATTTTTTTCCCCCACAGTTGTGATTGTTGAAATTAAGAAAAAATTTTTTCTGAAAATTTCAGAAAAGTTATGGTGTTAGGTAACAAAATGTAGGCCAAAAAGGATCCCAAAGCACCTTGTTTTATAGGTTTGGAGATAAATGGGACTATGTGGAAGGGCCCCACGAATATGCCAAATATTACAACTAACCCCTAATAACGTCTCTGATATTTTTGTTTTCCTTGTTCTGGTTCCTAACTGAACTCTGAGCTTGGATTATATATTTCTGATTCTCTTCTCTAATGGCTCCTAGTGCCTCTTTACAAACATCTGCAACTCAGGTTGCAGCCTTCCTGCTGCACTGATGCTAATCAGCTCAAACTCTGCCCAACCCTCTATGTTAAGTCTAATAAGAGAGGCAGAAACATAAACCGACAGTTAGGATATGGGACAAAGGCCATGATAAACGTGATGGGAGAGTACCCAGGAGAGGCACAAAACCTATTTGGGAGGGGAGGAAAAGACACGGGATCCTGTTCTGGTGGAGATGACTCTTGGGTCAGAATTAGCCAGCAGGGTATTAGTTGTACTGGCCGCCTCAGCCAAAATCACCTTGCATTTGAAATTAATCTTTCAAGTGATTTAATCTCTTTAACCCTCATTTGATGGGAAGACCAATTCCCTTTTCCAGAGTTTTATAAACTCCTAGGTTCAAGTGGCTTACAGTCCAGCTCCTATTGCATATTCAATGTCACAGGCATTAAACTTCTTTTGGTCTGTTCCTTCCCTAGACTGTATCAATCCCAGTGTGGTACCTGATGCTACATAAGTACTTGGCACTTGATTTATATACACAACCTACACAGGGTATTTTTGTGAACACTCTGAACTTTGGAAGGATGAGGATTTTCCATTATCATATTTTTAGTTCTTTCTTGGTTTTCCAACTTCTTGCCTTAGTGTTTTTTGTCTCTTTTACTTCTCCAGCCTGCCTCTGTACATCCAATGTGCATATTCTCTATCCTTTAGAAGTGCACTTAAGTATGTACACACACACACACACACACACACACACACACACACTCTCCCTTAGCAGAGGCTTTGAAATGATAGAATTTTCCTTCTTCCTCCTCTACTTGTCTCTGCAGAGATGGATTTCCTCATGCTGAGGATTATGGAATCTCTCCTCATTACCTCCCCAACAAGGTCAGGTCATTCCACAAATAGTTACTATGTATCAACAGTGCCTGGCTTTGTTTTATAGGCACTGGGGACACAGCAGAAAACAGAGTCCTTGCCCCTACAGGGACAGCATTAGTTTCTAAAACAATTTCCCCATTTTTCCAGTAGGTAAAATGTATTTAATAAATGTTGCTGAATAAGAGTTCTCACTTAACTTTCTTCTGCTGCCTTGTCTCTTTTTACTCCACTTCACCACCCTTGTGTTTCAGTCTACTGTAGACTCCCCAAAGGCCACCCAGTCCATTCCTGCTACTTGAACTCTGCAAAGAGTATTTTTAAAGCTAACATTTATTGTGTTCTTCTCATGAGCTTTGCAAAGTGCTTTATATTCATTCTTTCATGTAATCCTCACAAAAACCCAATGAAGTAAATAATATTAGTTTCATTTTATAGATGAATAAACAGGAGCTTAAAGCAGTTATGGTTTTTTTTTTTTCTCAATAGCTGGTCTCTACCTATTAAAATCCTACCCAGTCTTAATATCCAATTCCAAATCACCTGCTTTCTCCCACCTTTGAAATTTCACATCACTGTGTTTCAGCTCTGACCTAATTTACTAATGTATTAAAGATACATTTTTTTTACTATTAGACTTTAAGTTCCTTAACAGTAAGGGGTGGATACAAAACATACTTGGATCTATTCTTTTCCCTACATAAGGAAGCATCGGTATATGCTTTTGAATTAATTTAAATTAAATAATCATAGCAAATGGCTTATCTCAAAAAGGACCTGAAGGTCACTTGAATTATCTGTATCTGTGAGGAAGTTCAAAATACTGCTCCAGGGACACCTGGATGGCTCAGTGATTAAGTGCCTGCCTTCAGCCCAGGGCATGATCCTGGAGTCCCGGGATCAGTCCCGCATTGGGCTCCCTGCGTGGAGCCTGTTTCTCCCTCTGCCTGTGTCTCTGCCTCTCTCTCTCTCTCTCTCTCTCTGTCTCTCATGAATAAATAAATAAATATTAAAAAAAAATACTGCTCCAGATAGAGCCAGAATTTTGAAATAATTTTAAATATTATATAATATCTGCATAGTGTGAATTAACATGGTTCCAAACTATTTGAGACCATTCTGTTCTATGGCAGGAATAAAATAACATTGTAGAAGTCAGAAAACTAAAAACAAAAGTTAAACCAATTTCAGACTCACTAAATAATGAGAGGACTTAACAGCTGCTACTGTAAACAACTTGATCACGTTTTCAGAACAGGTAAATTTTGTACACTACCTAAGTCAGACTTATAGTTAGAAAAGAGACCCTGTTCCAGGTGCTCAAGGTCTATATTTGGTGCATCCAAAGACAGTGATTATCTGTGCATGTATCTGATTTTCTTCTCTTTGTTCACTGATGGTGAATCTATGATAAAATGTTTTCTCAAGGGTCACCAAGAACCCATATAGATTTCCACTATAGGTAAAGACTAGAAGGAATTACAGGTGTCAAATCCATTTTTTTGTGGTAAAGTTAAAATCTGTCTATGTCTCCCTCGTGTCACATAATTAGTATTTATTTTATACAGCTACAGATAGCAGGTAGGATAGATAGATACCACTGCCTCATATAGGTGAAGATATGAGGAAATAAAAGTAAAAAAGAAAAGAGAGACTGGGCTCCTAGAATAGAAGAATATTAAATGGAAGTGGTAGGATATGGACTGTAGGACTTAATAAAGAGAATATAGTTCATTTTTACTGAGGCTATTACTCATTTCAAAAAAACGGCTTTGCCTCATTGATTTTCACTGGTCATTGAGTCATCTATTTGCTGGCTGGTGCTTTGGTTCTTTTTTTTTTTTTAATGTCTTTATTCAGCTGCTTTGAACCTCTGCAATTTTGTATTATGTGTTGCACTAATCAAATGCCAAATCGAGCAATGTTTTCATTATGAAGATGTGGTTAAAACAGTCTCATAAAAAGGATGTAATTTGTATGCAGTCAGGAAAAAGCTTCCATGGAAGATTTCTCAACCATACAGGTGATGACCTTTAGGAAGAGTATTCAAGACTTCCTAGCAAGTTTTCAGAATATCTTAACCTCGGTGTGCTGGGTACTTTCCATTTGCCCTTCCAGATTTACTCTACATCCTTCTTCACCTGGTTTGTGCTGAGGCTGACCTTTATGAACTATATTAACTGGCCCCCTTGCCTCTGGCTTCCACTGGTTCAGCTAAATGGGATCAGTGGGGAAAAGGAGATCCACTCCCTCTCTGAAGATCAGTGGAGGGTAGCTGTGTTCTTTGGACATTGCAAATCTTCCCAAATGTCCTCTCTATACAACTCTCTCTCCTTCCTCACCTTCAAGGTTGGGGAGTTAACAGGTCTCCTATTCTGTTATTATGTTATTAGCTTCAGGACACTGCATTATCTCTTGCTATTTCTTTTCTTTTTCTTTTTCTTTTTTTTTTTTTTAGTGTAAATTTGTGTTTCAGCCCATTTAAAAAAATTCTTTATTTAAATTCAGTTTAGTTAACATATACTGTATTATTAGTTACTGGGTAGAATTTAGTGATTCATCAGTTGCATATAACATCCAGTGCTCATTATATAAAGTGCCCTCCTTAATGCCTATCTCCCAATTACCCCTTCCCACCCACCTCCCCTCCAGCAAACTTCCGTTTGTTTCCTAGAGTTCAGCATCTCTTATGCTTTGCCTCCTTCTCTATTTTCATCTTATTTTATTTTTCCTCCCCTTTCCCTATGTTTATCTGTTTTGTTTCTTAATTCCACATATGAGTGAAATCATCTAGCATTTGTATTTCTTTGACTGACTTATTTCACTTAGCCCTCTGGTTCCATCCACGTCATTACAAATCGCAAGACTTCATTCTTTTTAATGGCTGAGCAGTAGTCCATTGTGTGTGTGTGTGCACGCATGCATGCACACACACATTTCTTCCTTATCCATTCATCTGTTGATGGACATCTGGGCTCTTTCTATATTTTGGCTCTTTATGGACATTGTTGCCATAAACACGGTGTAAATACCCTTTGAATCACTATGTTTGTGTCCTTTGGATAAATACCTAGTAATGCAATTGCTGTTTTGTAGAGTGATTCCATTTTTAACTTTTTGAGGAATCTCCATACTCTTTTCTGGAGTGGCTGTACTAGCTTGCATTCCTACCAAAAATGTAAGAAGGTTCCACTTTCTCCACATCCTAGCCAACATCCATCCTTTCCTGACTTGTTAATTCTAGCCATTCTGACTGGTGTGAGGTTGTATCTCACTGTAGTTTTTATTTAGATTTCCCTGATGTCAAGTGACGTTGAGCATTTTTTTCATGTGTTTTTTGGCACGTGTAGGTCTTCTTTGGAGAAATGTCTGTTCATATCTTCTGCCCATTTCCCAACTGGACTTTTTGTTTTGTGGGTGTTTAGTCTGACAAGTTCTTTATAGATTTTCAATTCTAGCTCTTTATCTGGCATGTCATTTGTGAATGAGGTTGCCTTTTGCTCTTATTGTTTCCTTTGCTACACAAAAGCTTTTTATCCTGATGAAGTCCCAATAGTTCATTTTTGCTTTTGTTGCCTTTGCCTCTGCAGATGTGTCGAACAAGAAGTTGCTGTGGCCAAGGTTAAAGAGGTTGCTGGTGTAAGAAAATGATCCAGTTTCATTCTTCTGCATGTGGCTGTCCAATTATTCCAATACATTTATTAAAGAGATTTTTTTCCATTGGATATTCTTTCCTGCTTTGTCGAAGATTAGTTGACCACAGAGTTGAGGTCTCTGGATTCTCTATTCTGTTTCATTGATTTATGTGTCTGTTTTTGTGCCAGTACTATACTGTCTTGATGACGACAGCTTTGCAATATAGCTTGAAGTCTGGAATTGTGATGCCACAAGCTTTGGTTTTCTTTTTCAACACCCCTTTGGCTATTCGGGGTCTTTTCTGGTTGCATACAAATATTAGGATTGTTTGTTCTAACTCTGTGAAAAAAGTTGACGGTATTTTGATAGAGATTGCTTTGAATGTATAGATTACTTTGGGTAGCATAGACATTTTAACAATATTTGTTCTTCCAATCCATGAGGATGGGATGTTTTTCCATCTTGTTGTGTCTTCCTCAATTTCTTTCATAAATGCTCTATGTTTTCAGAGTACAGATCCTTTATTCCTTTGGTTAGGTTTATTCCTAGGTACCTTATGATTTTGGTGCAATTGTAAATTGGGTTGATTCCTTGATTTCTCTTTTCTGTTACTTCATTGTTAGTGTATAGAAATGCAACTGATTTCTGTGCATTGATTTTATATCCTGCAATTTTGCTGAATTCTTATATGAGTTCTAGCAATTTTTTGCTGGAGTCTTTTGGGTTTTTTATATACAACATCATGTCATCTGTGAAGAGTGAAAGTTTGACTTGTTTGTTGATTTGGATGCCTTTTATTTCTATTTGTTTTCTGACTCCTGAGGCTAGGACTTCCAGTACTATATTGAGCAATAGTGGTGAGACTGGACAACCCTGTCATGTTCCTGACCTTAGGGAAAAAAACTCTCAGTTTTTCCCTGTTTAGGATGATATTTACTGTGGGTTTTTCATATATGGCTTTTATGATATTGAGGTATGTTTCCTCTATCCCTACACAGTGGAGTTTTTATCAAGAAAGAATGCTGTATTTTGTCAAATGCTTTTTTTGCATCCGTTGAGAGGATCATATAGTTCTTTTCCTTTCTTTTATTAAAGTGGTGTATCACATTGATTGATTTGCAGATGTTGAACCAGCGTAGCAGCCCAGGAATAAATCCCGCTTGGTCATGGTGAATAATCCTTTTAATGTACTATTGGATCCTATTAGCTAGTATCTTGGTGAGAATTTTTGCATCCATGTTCATCAGGGATATTGGTCTGTAATTCTCCTTCTTGGTGGGGTTTTCGTCTGGTTTTGGGATCAAGGTAATGCTGGCCTCATAAAAAGAGTGTGGAAGTTTTCCTTTCATTTCTAATTTTGGAAACAGTTTCAGAAGAATGAATATTAATTCTTCTTTAAACTTTTGGTAGAATTTCCCTGGGAGGTCATCTGGCCCTGGTCTCTTGTTTGCTGGGAGATCTTTGATTACTGGTTTGATTTATTTGTTGATGGGTCTGTTTAGCTTTTCTATGTCTTCATGTTTCAGTTTGGTAGTTTATATGTTTCTAGGAATTGTCCATTTCTTCCACATTGCCTGATTTGTTGGCATATAATTGTTCATAATGTTCTTTTATAACTATTTGTATTTCTTCAGTATTGGTTGTAGTATCTCCTCTTTCATTAATTATTTTATTTATTTGAGTCCTTTCTCTTTTCTTTTTGATAAGTCTGGCCAAAGGTTTATTGATCTTATGAATTCTTTCAAAGAACCAGCTCCTAGTTTTGTTGATCTGTTCTACTGTTTTTTTTTTTTTTCCTCTTTCTATATCATTGATTTCTCTCTAATCTTTATTATTCCTCTTCTCCTTCTGGATTTAGGCTCTATTTGTTATCCTTTTTCCAGCTTCTTTAGCTGTAAGGTTAGGTTGCATATTTGAGACTTTTCTTATTTCTTAGGAAGGCCTGTATTGCTATATATTTTCCTCTTAGGATCACCTTTCAGATAGCCAAAGGGGTGATGAAAAAAAAAAAAAAAAAAAAAAAAAAAGCAAAGCTGGTGGCATCAGAATTCCAGACTTCAAACTATATTACATTATATCACTTTTCAGATCCTTAAAGATCTGAACTGTCGTGTTTTCATCTTCATTTGCTGCCATGTATTTTTAAAATTCTTCTTTAATTTCCTAGTTGACCCTCCTTTGCTATTTCTTGCACCTGTGCCAAAATATTTATAAGGAGTTGCTTAGGTAAGCCCACCTTAAATTCTTACTCTGAGTATGACAACTGGTTTGTTGATGGGACCTTGATTGATATTACTCAGGTTTTATCTAAATGTAATTTCTACTATTCAACCTGGTCCCTCTATTCCAATCAGAACAGCCTGACTGGTATATCTAACCCAGCTTATATTACTCTCTTTCTGGAATGCTTCTCTCTTCCAATCCAGGCTTAACAATATCTTAAGATCCAATTCAGGAATCAACCCCTACCCATTAACTAATTCCAAAGAAAAATTACTAATCTTTCCAATGTTACTCTAGGCTCTCCATTCTATCATCACTAGACATCCACATCTTTAGTTGTTCTATATATGGATGAGTATTTGCATTTGTTCTTTTCAGTGAGAGTATAAACTCAAAGAAGTTCAAGTCTATATTCTGCTTTTAGATTTATTAACTCATTAAAGGGTTTTTGTGCTAACTATACACCAGGCACTGTTCTTCCGGGCTAGAGCAGCAAATACATAAGGCAAAAATCTTTGCCCTCTTGGAGTTTATACTATAAAGGAGGTGAAAAAAGATATGATGACAAATTAGTAAAAATTTTATTACATTAGGTAATGATAAGGGCTAAGGAGAAGGAAATAAATCAAGGAAGAACAGAAAACTTTGGTAGAGGGGCACCTGGGTGGCTCAGTGGTTGAGCGTCTGCCTTTGGTTCAGGTCATGATCCCCAGGTCCTGGGATCGAATCCCGCATCGGGCTCCCTGCAAGAAGCCTGCCTCTCCCTCTGCCTGTGTCTCTGCTTCTCTCTGTGTGTGTCTCTCCTGAATAAATAAATAAAAATATATTTTTTTAAATTGGTGGAAAAGGATTGACATTCTACTTAGGGTGGTCAAGGATGATGTCACTTAGAAGTTGACTAAATGGAAAATACCTATATAGATAGTCAGAGGAAGAGCATTCCAGGCACAGGAAACAGAAAATACAAAGATTATGAGGCAGGACCATTCTATTCATCAAACAGAAGGAGGTTTGATGATTGGAGTGGGAGAACCACAGAGAGAATAGTAGAAGATGAGGTCAGAAAGGCATCAGATCCTAGTGGTATTCACATAATAGTTATTCATCAAATTCAAGCATTTTAGAATTGGAAGGAAAAATGGTTTGAAAGAACCATCAGGATGCCAAAAATGAAAGTAACGCAAAAAAAAAAAAAAAATCCCAGGAGATATTGCCAACAATCAGAGGTCTCTTCTTTCCCTCCTCTAAGGCTTGCATGTATTTCAAGCACCTGTCCCTCCTGCTGTCTCTTTTCTCTACCAGTATTAGAAGTGAAAGCATACCAAAGTATGGATTATCTGCAGACTCCTTATGACTTTTTTGGGAAATAACAGCTTCAATCAAAGTAGAATACTCAAATGAAAAATACCATCAACCCAATAGAAAATTAGGTAAAGTGCATGACCAGACAGTTCACAGAAAAAAAATTTTTGGCTGAAAGAACAGCAAGTGCAAAGCTCAAAAACAGAGGTGTGCTTGGCATATTTGAGAAACAGAAAGGAGGTTGGTTTGGCTGAAGTGCAGTGAGGATGGGGAAAAAGAGTGGAAAATGAGCTCAGAGAGGTAGCCAGGGACTATATAATGTGAGACCACTTAGAGCCATGCAGGCCATGTAAGGACTTATATTTTATTCCAAGAGTAATGACTCATTAGAGGAATTTGGACATAGAATACCATTATCTGATCTATAATATAAAAGACCAATTTTGACTACTACGTGGAGAAAGGAACATAGGGGAGGCAAAAGTGGAAACAGAGATGTCAGTTAAGAAGGTATCAGACCATGTAAGTGAGAAATGATGGTGGTTCAAACTAGAATGGTAGCTGCAGAGGTGGTTGAAAGAATCATAATTAGAATACATTTTGTTGGTGAATCAAGACTTGCTGATAAATTAGATATGAGTGTGAAAGAGAAGAGTCAAGAAGATTTATGGCCCCAGCCATTCAGTAGTGCCACATACTAGGGCAGAGAATACTCATCATACTTATACTTAGATGACAATTTGTGTGATATTTTGATTCAGTGGTTCTTGGCTGCAGATGTTTTGCCCCTGAAGAACATTTGGAGATTTCTCAAGACATTTTTGATTGTCATAATTGGGAAAGAGGTGTTGTCTTATACTGTTCAGGTTGCTATAACAAAATACCAGATACTGGGTAGCTTAAACAATATAAACTTTCTTCTCATGGTTCTCAAGGTTAGGAAATCCAAAATCAAGGTGCCAACGGATTTGGTGTCTGGTAAGGACCTGTTTCCTGGCATATAGACAGCCACTTTCTTGTTGCACGCTCACGTGACCTTTCCTTGGTACATGCTCATTCTTTTTCTTATAAAGACACTAATTCCATCATGAGGGTTCTGCCTTCACGGCCGAATCTAAACCTAATTACTTTCCAAAGCTCCATCTCTAAATACAATCATATCATAGGCTAGGGCTTGAATATATGAATTTTGGGGAGACACAATTAGTCCATAAAAAGTATTCCACTGGCATCTAGTAGGTAGAGGTAGGGGATGCTGCCAAATATCCTACAATGCAAAGGGTCCCCTGTCCAATAAAGAATTATCCAGCCCCAAACATTAACAGTGCATCTGTTAAGAAAAATGCTCTGATTAAAAATTAATCTTCGATGTTACATCAGTTCTGTTATGGCAAGGATCTTGGGGGAGAAATGCCTACCATTGTACTCCTAGCATCTAGCTACATGGGAGAGACTCAATAAAAAATTTGTTACATTAGTGTGATATTTACACAAATAAACAACAAAAAAGGTCTTGAGAGAAATGAGAGGTTACAAGGAGGTAAATGTTAAAAACACACACACAGAGAGAGAAAGAGAGAGAGAGAGAGAGAGAAAGGATTCAAGATTATTCATCATCACACTTTTTCAACAGTAGTGTCTTATGGCACAAGAAAAGAGAGTAACATATCTAATATAGTCAAGGGAAGAAAATGTGAACCCTCAATTTTATATGCAGTAAAATTGATCATTAGGTAAAGTGGCACAAATTTTTGCAAGCATGTAAGATCTAAGAAAGTGTTGCCATGAACTCTTCCTAAGGAATCTACTAAAGAACACACTTTAGATGACTAAAATGACTGAGAATTATACTTTTTTTTTTAATCTTTTTTTTTTAATTTTTTTTTAATTTTTATTTATTTATGATAGTCACAGAGAGAGAGAGAGAGAGGCAGAGACACAGGCAGAGGGAGAAGCAGGCTCCATGCACCGGGAGCCCGACGTGGGATTCCATCCCGGGTCTCCAGGATCGTGCCCCGGGCCAAAGGCAGGCGCCAAACCACTGCGCCACCCAGGGATCCCGAGAATTATACTTATAGAACAAGTTAAAGTGAGGGTTAAAAAGAGATACCTTAGTATATAATAGCTCTATGATTTGAAACTGTACATATAGTACAACCATTAAAAAATACATGTAGGGATGAAGAAAAATGGGAATAACATATGCAAATAAAAAGTTTAACAATTTCTGATAATCAGAAATAATGGTGTTAGGGAAGCTTGAATGGCTCAGTGGTTCAGCATCTTACTTTGACTCAGGTCATATTTCCCAGGGTCCAGGGATCAAGTCCCACATCGGGCTTCCCTCAGGAAGCTGGCTTCTCCCTTTGCCTACGTCTCTGCCTCTCTCTCTGTGTCTCTCATGAATAAAGAAATAAAATCTTAAAAATAAATAATAAAAAATAAAGAATGTTGTTAGTATTAGGATAATTTTGAAACATATTAAATATAGAATAAAGTAAATGAGTGACTATGAGTATTTTAATTCTATCATCCAATGTGTCCTTGAGAACCCCAAATTATGGTGTGGAAGAAAAATATGTAGGTGTAATACTGAATATATAAATTTACCTGATAGTCCTGAATTTGAATTAGAAATATCAACATGAGGGATCCCTGGGTGGCTCAGCAGTTTGGCACCTGCCTTCAGCCCAGGGCATGGTCCTGAAGTCCAGGGATCGAGTTTCACATCAGGCTCCCTACATGGAGCCTGCGTCTCCCTCTGCCTCTGTCTCTGTCTCTGCCTCTCTCTCTCTGTCATCTCTCATGAATAAATAAATAAAATCTTAAAAAAAAGAAAGAAATATCAACATGAATTTATGAGATATTTTATCTCACTATGCAAGTAAATATAGGCTATGTATGTATAATACAATAATATAAATATATGTAGTTAAAATATATACATATAAAGATAAAATATATGCTTAATTTCACACATATATGTATGCATACAAAAACATACATATATATATATTTCCTAACTCAATCAATTGAAAGTGACTAGAAACAATGACCAATTCAGTAGCATTAAGAATCCTTAGTGCCCACATTGTGATCTTGATATATACCATTTTACATTTTTTTTAAAAACCCAGAAATTCTTAGAAAAATGATTGATTCTAGGTCTGTGGCAGAAAATATGAAATATGATAATTAAAAAAAAAAAGGGGGATCCCTGGGTGGCGCAGCGGTTTAGTGCCTGCCTTTGGCCCAGGGCGGGATCCTGGAGATCCGGGATCGAGTCCCACGTCAGGCTTCCGGTGCATGGAGCCTGCTTCTCCCTCTGCCTGTGTCTCTGCCTCTCTCTCTCTCTCACTGTGTGCCTATCATAATTAATTAATTAATTAATTAATTAAAAAAGAAAATATGAAATATGAGCTGAAATATCTCAATGTAATAGATTGTGCAGAAGCTATCAAAGACTGTTTGGAACATGTCAAAACACTTATCACCAACTTGAAGAGATTTTGTTCCATAGGCAAAGATGGTATATATTGAGTGTCAATAATTTTAGGAATTGCAATAAATTGAAACCTATGAAATACACTTAAATCCATGAATTAATACATATATTCAAAAAACAGTCAAGTGGTCATTTTCTGAGGGTAATGGGACTAATTCGTTATCCTGACAATAAGGTAAGTAAACAAAGTATCAAGCATTTATTTTGGCCTCTTCCTATGTATTGGTTCACTAGGTAGTCAAATAAAAGGTGAGGGGAAACACTTCTTTATAAAATTGTTCTAGTTAATATATGAAAACAAAATAGAGAATATCACCATTGTGTAATGCTCCATGGATTAAGGAATCTAGTTATTGAGAATTAGTGGCTGTTAACATTTAAAAACAAAATAGCTATTATGTATCTACTGATGGAAGAATACAAATTCTTGTTAAAGGGTTTGAACCTCCAGAGGTCAGCCTCTGGATCTAGCTGCCAGGTTGTAAAAAATAAGAGGACAGAGGAACACACTGAACCTGAACTGCACCATGAGTCTGCAATCAGCAAAATCCAGACTACGAAGAAATTTTATGAGTCAGATAGCCTGGGTTCTTCAACAAATAAATTGTAAGAAAAAGAGAGATGGAGGAGAAGACTATAGAGTCCTCAGTGACATATCAAGGTAAAAAAAAAATATGGAAAAGACTAAACTAGAGTGTCTAGAGATGTATATTTGGGCAATGAACACACGAATAAATATAAATATCTAATATCACACTCAGTAGAGGAAGGAGGCTATGATTGTGATGAGGAATATGGGGGGGGGGCATCTGGGTGGATGTAAAAGTACTATTTCTTGAGCCAGATGAAAAATTAAAAAAACACAAAATTTTAGCTACTTGAAGAAATCAACAAAACAAAGGAGAAAATCCCAAATATATATACAGTACAACTAATCCTGGAGGAAATAGTTATTGGAGAAAAACAGAAAATTACTTTATATAAATGGTATTTAATATCCCCAAATAGATCTGAGAAACTATTGTATTATCCTCAGGCAGATTTGATAAGCTATTATGTTTGTTAAATAATACAAGGTACCATACTAAAGAAAAAATCAAAGAAGAAAATTCTTGGATATCAAAAATATGGTTTCAAAAAAAAAATATGGTTTCAAAAATAAAGAACTCAAGAGTTGACTAATTACTCATAACTAGGGGACCCCTGGGTGGCTTAGTGGTTTAGCGCCTGCCTTCCGCTGAGGGCATGATCCTAGAGTCCTGGGATCGAGTCCTGCATCGGGCTCCCTGCATGGAGCCTGCTTCTCCCTCTGCCTGTGTCTCTGCCTCTCTCTCTGTGTGTGTCTCTCATGAATAAATAAATAAAATCTTTAAAAATAAATAAATAAATAAATAAATAAATAAATAAATAAATAAATGAATAAATACTCATAACTAAATATTACATTGGTGGACTTGAAGACAAAGTTAAGGAAATCTTCCAGAATGTAGAATAAAAGAACATATAAGAGAAAAATGTGAAATAAAAGTTAAAATCCAACCTCCACTATATGTTTAACAGAAATTCCAGAAGAAGAAAATAAATATAACAGAGAGGAGTAAAACAATCATAAAATAATGGATTATAATGAAAATTTCCCTGAGCTAAAAAAGACATAAATCTTTGAATTGAAGTCACTACCAAACATCAGAAACCAAGGAAATAATGGCTCACATCTAGACATATTCTTGCAAAATTTCAGAATTTTAAGAGTTAAGAGAAAATTCTAATAGAAAATAATTGATAGAAAATTCTAATTAGGTGAAGTGGGCAAGGTTATCTATAAGGATAAAAAGCAGACTGATATCAAATCCTTGTTAGCAACAATGGATGTCAATAGACCTTGAAGCATTGCCTTAAAAGCTTTTAGGGAAAAAAAAAAAAGAAAACTGTATTTAGCCAAACTATCAATTAAATACTAGTGTAGAATTAAATTTTTGGACATGTAAGCACTCAGAAAATTTAGCACTCATATATTTTGTTTTGTTTTTTTTTCACTCACGTATTTTGTATGAAAAAAACTTAATTAGATTATTTTGAGTAAATGGCAATGGGACCAAAAGAAGATTATATAGAACAACAACAACAAAAACAATGGTAACCAACTATGATACTGAAAAAGTAAAGAAGTTAGAAAGATACTTAAAGAGACCTGAGTAGAAGGGCACCTGGGTGGCTCAGTCAGTAGGTTTCTGCCTCTGGCTCAAGTTACAATCTCGATCTCGGGGGTCCTGGGATTGGGCTCCCACTCAGTGGGGAGTCTGCTTCTCTCTCTCCTTCCCCTCCCACTTCCTGGACTTGTGCTCTTCCTCTCTTTCTCTCTCTCTCAAATAAATAAATAAATAAAATATTTTTTAAAAAAAGAACTGAGTAGAGATTACGGTATTTTGGAAATTCTCCCTCAAATGGCAACTTTTCAATGAGGTAGGATTACATTTCCTTCTCTAGTGGTTCAATCATTATACATGGCTCTATTGTGACTATACGATTATAATGTAAAAAAATGCATTTTATCTTGAATCTTTTTTTTTTTTAAGATTTTATTTTATTTATTTATTCATGAGAGACAGAGAAAGAGAGAGAGAGGCAGAGACACAGGCAGAGGGAGAAGTAGGCTCCATGCAGGGAGCCCAACGTGGGACTCAATCCTGGGGCTCCAGGATCACGCCCTGGGCCAAAGGCAGGCACTCAACCGCTGAGCCACCCAGGGATCCCCTATCTTGAATCTTTAGAATTATTCTATGCATGATTTATTTGAGATTTAAGTTATAGAAAAAATTATAAATGTTATAAACACTGACAAAAACAATACAGCTACCAAAAACTTGATGGGACAATGGAGAGAAGCAATGTTGAGGGGTAAATACAGTATTTTCATAATCTTTTTTTTATACTTTCATGGGATAATAAATAAAGGAATAGGTTTTTAAAACCTATCATTTAAAATTGTAAAGGCAAACATCAGAAGAATTTAGGATATATAGCTAAAGAAGATTGTGGTTAGTAAAGAAGGTGTATGTAAGATGGCAAGTAGTTTGAGTGGACAAAGAACCTCTGCCTGGAATCTATTAGGTATCACCTAGAGTTGCATGGAATCTATTGAGTATCAGCTAGGGTTGGAATATCAAGATAGAAATATAGTATTGTTCATAGTTACAATGGCTGATAGGCCAAGTCTAACTGGAAACAAATTTGGAAAATGAGTATCTGGTGTTTTCTGCAATACTCACAAGGAAGGAAGTTTAAGTGCTAGGTAGTTATAAAATAAAATAAAATAAAATAAAATAAAATAAAATAAAATAAAATAAATAAAATAAAATAAATTTTTAAAAATCCATATATCTACCATGCTTTCAAGGTCCTATTTAAATATCTACACTTCACAAACCTGGCAGGTAGAATAAGAATGATTCTTTCTACCTCTCCTGTCAACCATAAGCAAAGAGTGAGGACTAATACCAATTAAGCAGCTACCTTATGCCTTTAGTAAGTATGTCATTCTATTATCTCATTTAATATTCAAACTCACTTCATAAGGTAGATATTGCTATTTCCATTTTATAGGTAAGGAAACGAAAGCTTTAAAAAATCAAGACATTTGATTGATCATGGTTTTTTACCTGGAGGTAGTGGAGTCTATATTAAATATCAAGGCTGAGGGTGTCTGGGTGGCTCAGTCTGTTAAGCAACCGACTCTTGGTTTTGGCTCAGGTCATGATCTCAGGGTCCTGGGATCAAGTCTTGCACTGGGCTCTGTGCTGGGTGTAGAGACTGCTTGGGATTTTCTCTTTCCTTCTGTCCCTCCACCCCACAAATCAAGGCTGTAGGACTTTGAGGTTCATGCTTCTCCCACTTCTCATTGTACAACTCTGTTAGTCTGTACTTCTGTACATGGTATTGATTATATACACTTTTGTACCATGTATGTTTTGTCTTCCCAGATAAATTGCCATCACCTTGATAAAGGGTTTGCTGTCTTGAACAATTCTTGTATCTCTTACAGTAAAGTTTTACATAGAATGGGCTTAGTTGGTATCTATTAAATGGCTCTGAAATCTATATCAATAAAAAGGAAAATCATATTTTTGAGGTAAATTAGGTTTAATAAAAGATCAGTGTTACAAAACTCTACCATCGTTGACGCATATTAAAATGTCCTTCATAAACTTACAAGTCTTAATCTTTTCCCATATTTTCCTAATGAAGTCATCTCCTCAAGATGGCAAAAAAGAAACAATATGAGGGGCAGCCCTGGTGGCTCAGTGGTTTAGTGCCACCTTCAGCCCAGGGCATGATCCTGTCCACCTGGGATGGAATCCCACATCGGGCTCCCGGCATGGAGCCTGCTTCTCCCTCTGCCTGTGTCTCTGCCTCTCTCTCTCTGTCTCTCATGCTTAAATAAATAAAATCTTAGAAAAGAAAGAAAGAAAGAAAGAAAGAAAGAAAGAAAGAAAGAAAGAAAGAAAGAAACCGTATGATATTATATTTTTCTCTTAATTTCTAGTTTTCCTGCAACATTATTTTTAATTCATTTTCCTTGCATTAGTCTTATAATTTTGGTCTATTATTTGTTAAAAAGACCTTTGAAAGTTAGCTTATGCATCTCACCATCTGTAAAATATTTTTTAAGGAAAACTGGCTTAAATGGCCTAAACATGGAATTTGGGATATCACATTTTTGTAAACGATAAGCTTCCTGCACAATCTGTATTCATAATGTTTGGTTCAGTGTAAATGTGAATTCTAGTTGAATCAAATGTAAAATAAGGAGTAAATCTGTATAGACACATTCATTCCTAGTACGGGTGTGTGTGTGTAGTATGTCTGTTCCTACATCATTCACATGTAAGTCAGGATGTAAATGCTGCAGTGCAGTATTCTTCCTCTCATTCATAGAGTTGTCTACACAGCCCCTCCTGGTCTGAGGAGCACATACTCAAAAATCACATTATTCTGACAGTGTAGATGGATTTCAGTCTGTGTTTTGTTTCACTTCGGCAGCATCTTGTTTCAATAAAGGCTGGCTCTCAGGCTGCTTGTGGCTTTTATGCCAAGCTGAGGATGCATGCTTACAAGCTGCCTGTCTCTTTGCATTTAGCTGGAAGTGTTCACTGCCCCTCCCCCAACCACCCTTCCCACTGTTTCTGCTACTATTTTTATTCAATTCAACACTTAAGGGGACTGCAGATGAAATGCCTCTGAATCTAAATTGCCAGCAATGGAAATAACAACCTATTTTCTGACCTCCCTTCCTCCACCCACACTTTTCGAATCTGAGTTTAGGAGTACAGAGCTGCTCTATCTCTGTCTCTTGGGTTTAATGGTACAGTGGCTTTTCTAGGCTAGAAAAAAAAAGTACAACCTCAAATAAAAATCCATTAGGAAAAATATTTGGTAAGAGAAAGAAAGAAGTGGGTATGCATAAGCTTATAGGGTATATACAAATGCTGCGAAATACATGATGTAGAACAAGAAATCAGATTTTACACACCACACCAAGTTGTCACCTTGGGAGATTATACACTAACTCCACCAGTACTAATTGCTGCTAAAGCATTTTTGAAGTTTCTCTTACAGAATTGCTCCCAGTGTCAGCACACATGATATATGAGAAAATAAGCCTCTTATCACCTCATTTTTAAAAATCCTACACAGTATTACTCAGTTTAATCACTCACCATGTTACAAGGCATCTCTATGAATGGGTTTTGCCAATTTAAAAAATACAAAATCCTCATCTCAGAAAAGAGAAATTTAATATTGATGAAATTTAAAAATGTGATACAAACTTTAATGAAAACACCTACTATGTGCTAGCGGGCAGTGGCCACAGTAAGTGGTAGTATTTCCATTTTACAGTTAAGAAAACTGGTTTATCAGAGAGATTAAGTAACTTGTCCAAGGCCACACAGTCAGTGAATAGATAAGGGGATTTATCCATTTATCCACTTCTCTGCTCAGCAAAACAGGGAAAATGCCAACTCTATTCCCCAGGATGCTTGGGAGCAGAATTTCTCCCCTGGGGAAGGCTTCCGGGTGCCAAAGAGGACCCCAGGTACTCTGCTACCAAGGCTCCTGAAATGCCTACCTGGGTGGACATGGCTTCAATATCGGGGTGATGCTGGAGACCCAGGAGCTCCTTCCTCAGCCAGGAACAGAGGTGGAAAGGGCAACAGAAGAATTAGCCTCCTTCTGAGGGGCTCAGCAACGATGACTAATCTGGGAAAGTGCAGGGCCCCAGTCATACCCTTCCCAAAGGGCCCTTTGGGTGCGACATGCTGTCCTCCTGGTCTCAGATTGCTAAACCGAACAGACTTCAGACTCCAAAGAAAGGAAGACTCCTTTTCCTGAACAGAAGAATGGATGTTTCATGTCATGCAATAAAGGACATTTTTCCTGGGCAGTGGGAGGGGGATGTATATACACGTGGTGGTATTTTAAAGACATTGTCCAACTAGGCTATTAATGTTGGGCTGGCCAGACTGGGGACCTCAAAACGGCCTAGCCGAGGCCAGCAACCTCCCAAAAACCCCACCTTGCCGCCCTACTTTAACTTAGCTTAGGAAACCCATAACCCTTGCCCTAACCGGATTGCCGCCCTGCCCCCTCCCCCCCATCTTCCCACCCAAAACTCTTTATAAACTCCCCTGCAGTTGCCTGGGCACCGCTTCCCTGACTCAAGCCTGTCTCAGTCACTGGAACCTCGCCCGGGGAGCGCTCCCCATTAAAGCACCGCTGTCTTTAATTTTCTCCGCCGATCATTAAAAGAAAACCTAACAAATCAGTATCATTTAGAGTTAACTTGCGTTCTCATTAAATTTTTATTTCTATTTGTAGAAATGGTAGATTTGTTTTTGAATTTTTGTTTGCAAGATATTTTGAAGAGAAGCGTTTTTATCTCTTTCCTTCTCTCTCTCTCTCTCTCTCTCTCTCTCTCTCTCTCCCCACCCTCCTTCCTGTCTAATGGTTTGTAATCAACTTCAGGCAACCCCTCAAGGGGCCTCGAGTCCAAAATCAAGACTTAAATTCAGAGGACCCCTGTGTCACCTTGATACTGGGGACATCACCATTTATGTCACGGTGCCAGTGATAAGATTCATTAATTTTTCTGGTATTGAGATCATTTGCTCTCTCCTGAAGCCCCTGGCAAGAATGAGCAACAACTCTTCCCTTAGCCATTGTTGAAATGGACTGTGGGTGCCTGCCTTAGTCTTTGGTTTCAGAAATTGGGTTTGGCTTCTGTTTCCCAACCCTTTCTCACTAGGAACAACTATTTTAGTCCCCATCACCGTTAGGGGTTGGCCTCTAGGCATCATTGTTTTTATACCCAGAGCCCTCCCCATTCCTGGATTCAAACCTTTTCTCTAATGACTAATTTGAGTTTTTATTTCATTAGCCTCAGGAGTAAGGAGTATTTATCTCATTTGTGAATACAACCATATCTCAATTTTTCTTTTTGTATTTAATTGTTGCTTTTGTGTGGAGTGGGAGAGGAGAGTTGCTCAGAAAATGAACCCAGAGAGCCATCTTGACTGCAATTCTCCCCACTGAGCTTTGCCTTCAGAGATTTCCTTCAGGCATTTCAAACTTAACACGTCTATGACTAAGTTCATTATCTTCTCTCACCAAAGCCTGCTCCTCTATATTTACTTTATCTTGATAAATGGCGTAACAATTGACCTGGCCTCCAAAATTAGAAACATCAGCTTCATTCTCAATTCTTCCTTCTTCTCTCATCATTCCAAATCTGTCACCAAATCCTGTAGACTTTATTTCAACAGTAACTTCTGAATCCATCCATCCTGTCTGACCCCACTTTAGTTTAGAATTCATCATCTCTCTTGCCTGAGTGTCAGCTATTATCTCCCTGCCACTAACGTCTTTCAACTCAAGTTCATCTTTCAACTGTTTCCAGATTTATATTCCCAAACTAACAACCCTAAATCTCTTTAAAGACTTCAGCTGTCTATTACCTAGAGAATAAAGTTCCAGTGGTTAGGGGTGATGCTGGATGGTAGTTTGAGGCCAAAATATGTAATATTGGGATGTACTGTATGGCTGAAGTATAATGTTTAGAATGAGGGAGAAATGGAATTTATGTTTGTGATTTCTTATATAATATTAGAGGCTCTAACAGGCAAATGGAGGGATAGAAGTAACTGCCTAAGGATGGTGTGCTGGTTATTCCAGTTACTATAAGATCTATTCTTTGCTCTTCCCTAGCTCTGAGGTGACTTCTGTTTACTACAACATCTAGACCTTATGCACTGGAGGTACCAGTAGAAGATGGAAGGGTAGGAGGAGAATCTAGATATTTATTCCTCTTACTCCATCCCTGTTTTCCATTGTTCCTGTTTTGGCAGGGGCTAGGCCACTCATGGCTAAAGCTCCCATCTAATGACCCCTTTTTATATGCTCAAATCTCAAGGTGCCCTGGCTAACTCCATTCCTCCCTTTGTCCCTTTAGGCTCAGGGCTGGGTGGGAATGGCTTCCACTGCAATTAGTCTCTGAGTACCTTGCCATTCCTTCTTGCTTCCTTTAACCATGCCCATAGCTCTCAGTTTGTCCATTCATTACATTATTTTTAGGTAAAGCCATTTCCTGCTGTACTTGATAAAGATGATATATTTGACTGAGAAATAAACAAATGTGAGTTTAAATTCATTTAAGAAAAAGTAAAAGAAAAAACCTTCCAAAACACAGTGTTCTACCTTTTTAGGAATCAAGTTTATTTTCTATTTTAGTAAGCATTCAGACATTATAGCTCAGGAGTAAGGAAGTGGATGTATTTCTCTAAATTCGGCTCTGAAAGAAAAAGAATGAATTTATTATTGAAATAATCTGACTTCCGTTACATTCTTGTTGCATTTCCAAGCAGTAGCTATAACATTTGGGGGAGCTATTAGAAAGTAGTTCATTGTAGAAGCTATATAATTGGACTAGCTTAATTGATAATATTTCAGCATTTTTTAAATTTTTTTTTTTTTTTTTTTTTTTTATTTATTTATGATAGGCACACAGTGAGAGAGAGAGAGGCAGAGACACAGGCAGAGGGAGAAGCAGGCTCCATGCACCGGGAGCCCGACGTGGGATTTGATCCCGGGTCTCCAGGATCACGCCCTGGGCCAAAGGCAGGCGCTAAACCGCTGCGCCACCCAGGGATCCCAATTTCAGCATTTTTTATTTTTTTATTTTATTTTTATTTTTTTTTAATTTATTTTTTATTGGTGTTCAATTTACTAACATACAGAATAACACCCAGTGCCCGTCACCCATTCACTCCCACCCCCCGCCCTCCTCCCCTTCTACCACCCCTAGTTCGTTTCCCAGAGTTAGCAGTCTTTACGTTCTGTCTCCCTTTCTGATATTTCCCACACATTTCTTCTCCCTTCCCTTATATTCCCTTTCACTATTATTTATATTCCCCAAATGAATGAGAACATATAATGTTTGTCCTTCTCCGACTGACTTACTTCACTCAGCATAATACCCTCCAGTTCCATCCACGTTGAAGCAAATGGTGGGTATTTGTCATTTCTAATAGCTGAGTAATATTCCATTGTATACATAAACCACACCTTCTTTATCCATTCATCTTTCGTTGGACACCGAGGCTCCTTCCACAGTTTGGCTATCGTGGCCATTGCTGCTATAAACATCGGGGTGCAGGTGTCCCGGCGTTTCATTGCATTTGTATCTTTGGGGTAAATCCCCAACAGTGCAATTGCTGGGTCGTAGGGCAGGTCTATTTTTAACTGTTTGAGGAACCTCCACACAGTTTTCCAGAGTGGCTGCACCAGTTCACATTCCCACCAACAGTGTAAGAGGGTTCCCTTTTCTCCGCATCCTCTCCAACATTTGTTGTTTCCTGCCTTGTTAATTTTCCCCATTCTCACTGGTGTGAGGTGGTATCTCATTGTAGTTTTGATTTGTATTTCCCTGATGGCCAGTGATGCAGAACATTTTCTCATATGCATGTTGGCCATGTCTATGTCTTCCTCTGTGAGATTTCTGTTCATGTCTTTTGCCCATTTCATGATTGGATTGTTTGTTTCTTTGGTGTTGAGTTTAATAAGTTCTTTATAGATAATTTCAGCATTTTTTAAATTGACAAATGCCTTTCCATGAGTCAGAATTAATAAATCCACAAATAAATTAATAAAGCTGAGAATATGACACAATACAGCATCCTTCTGGGAAAGAAACCAGTTTATGTTCATCTTTTCATCTAGATGTAGAGATCCTTCTGATACATTCTCTTTCTTCTCAGACCTCTTTTCCTAAGTCAGAAGCAACTTTGTTTCTCCCATAGTGGTTAAAAAATGACACACTGGGACATGTCTATAGGCTGAAGCATTAGCCAATTTCTAGGAGCTAAAAACTGTTGCCAAAACAAACCTCCAAAAACAAAAACCCTAAAACAAAACAAAAAACCCCTCCTCCCTGCCCAAAAGAAAAACCCAACACAGCAAGCAGCACCTCAAATAGGCTCTGGATACTGTCACTGAAACTTAAGATCTGTGTAGCAACCAGGAAGCAATGTTGCGTGACTCTTCCCTACTCTCAGCCGCTTTCACAATCTCTTTTTGCCAATGACCCAAATTTCATTCACATCTAACGCTGTAAAAAGTATGTAGTGAGGAGATGAGGAAGAGTAAGTGTTGAAATCATGTTCTTTGTTGGTGAAATCTGCAAGCTCTAGCTGTTTCCATGTGAATGGCATTTCATTTTGCTCAATTCAATGTTTGCTGATTGTTCACACAGTCTAGAAAAGCTTTGATTAAACCTTCTAATTTCCACTAAGCTTTGCTTTTCTGTAGGGCAAGCCCTTGCCCTGAAAGTATAGAAATGTGGTCAAAGGGAATACAACAAAGTAGGAGAATTGAAGGAAAGGAGTTAGGAAGCTTGAAGGAATTACAAGTTTGGGGAGTTTAACCAGTATAATGCTATACTAACCAAGAACCTCTTTTGATACCTGTTTTACTAATTTTGTATGCTCTCTGATTCTGATGTGTAAAAAAATAAAGTCTTCACCAATAAAACCCCTTCTCCATTTCATTTCTATTTTTCCAATAGAAATGATACAAAGCTATTGCTTGTTGGCTCCAAACCTGGATGCTTTTGCTTCCAGAGTGTCCTTTATATTTGATTCATGCGAGTAGAAAAGCAAAAGTTGCTTATTTCTCCAGAATGAAGTTTCTGACTTTGCTTTAAATATGATACTTGTTCAGCCAGGTCCTCTGAATTCATTATTAACTGATTTTAAATAATTGTGAGAAATATATTCTGAGAAAGTCAACTATTTATAGGCATGAGTGTGTGAGTGAATATGTGTGTGTGTGTGTACACACACATATCTCAATTATTTAGAACCTTTATATGCATATTTAAAATATTGCTCATTATAAAAAATATATCTTTATATTTCTGTTTTTTATATTTATGACATCCCTCATCCTCCTTTTAAAAAATATTTTATTTACTTATTCATTAGAGACACAAAGAGAGAGGCAGACACAGGCAGAGGGAGAAGCAGAATCCCTGAGGGGAGCCCAATGAGGGACTCAATCCCAGGTCCCTCAGAGCACCCCCTGAGCTGAAGGCAGACACTTAACCACTAAGCCACCAGGAGTCCCATCCCTCATCCTCCTTACCCAAGTTCTGACTCAATTGAGAGAGTCAAAGAAGTTGGGCAAATGGAAATAATAATAAGTTGGTTTGCTGGAGAAAAGGTATCCTAGTAATTTGTGTATATGTATCCACCAAACTTGTTGAATTATCTTTTTAGTTTCAGTGTTTCTGTCTGCAACTTTCTGGGATCTTTTAAATAATTATATCATTTTCAAATGTAAGCACTTTGTGTCTCTTTTGTTGATTTTCTTTTTCACTCTCCCTCATTTGTAGTCTTATTACTTTATAAGTCTTGATTATCTGTTAGCAAATGTTGAATATTAGGGAATAATAGTGGGTATCTTTTTTTAAATTAATTTTAATAGGATTGCTTCTAAACTTTATTTTTTTTTCTAAACTTTAATCATTCAGCATACCTGCAAGAGTTTTTTTCTAAATCAGATATACTGAGATATAATTCATATAGAGTAAAATCCACCATTTCAGTTCAAAAATTTTTACAAGTATAAACAATACTATAATCATGACCACAGTCTAATACAAAATATTTCCATCACTGCCACCCCCCCCCCCAAATTCTCTTAATAAGGTTAAGGACTTCAATTCCTAGTTTGTAACTTAATTTCAGTGTGTTTCATTTTTGTTTACTGCTTTGTCAGCATCTATTTGTGATGACTGTATGACTTTTAGCCTTTATTTTATTTTTATTATTATTTTTTAAGTTTTATTTATTTATTAGTGAGAGACACAGAGAGAGAGAAGCAGAGACATAGGCAGAGGGAGAAGCAGGCTCCATGCAGGGAGGCCGATGTGGGACTCTATCCTGGGACCCCAGAATCATCCACTGGGCCGAAGGGAGGCACCCAATTGCTGTGCCAACCAGGAGTCCCCTTTATTTTGTTTATATGATACACAACACTACCATATTTTCAGATATTAACAATCCTTGTATTTCTGGTATAAACCGTACTTTGCCTGTCTAAATTTGATTTGTATTTTATTTAAGATTTGAATCCATATTCATAAGTACAATTGGTCTGTTTCTTACACAGTCCTTTTCATTTTAGTAACAAAATTATTCTAGCTTCATAAGATGAATTTGATATACCTCACTTTTTTACTATTTTCTAACAAGTTTGCATAAAATAGGAATTAACTTTACCTTTCTTTATTTTAGTGTCCAGAGATATAGTAAGAAATTTTAATAATTTTATATATAATAATTTAACAAGAAATGTACAGTTTAATAAGAAATGCACAATAACCATAAAAGAAACACTTTAGTATGTTCCGGAGCTGCAAGGAAAACTTTTTTTAAAAATATTTTTAAAAGTTTTGTGCAGCCCAGGTGGCACAGTGGTTTAGCACTGCCTTCAGCCCAGGACCTGATCCTGGAGACCTGGGATGGAGTTCCAGGTCGGGCTCCCTGCATGTAGCCTGCTTCTCCCTCTGCCTGTGTCTCTGCCTCTCTCTCTCTCTCTCTCTCTCTGTGTGTGTCTCTCATGAATAAATAAATAAAATCTTTAAAAAACTTTAAAAAGATTTTTAAAAATCTAAATTCAATTAATTAACATATACTCTATTATTAGTTTCAGAGGTAGAGTTCAGTGATTGATTCATCAGTCTTATATAATACCCAGTACTCATTACATCATGTGCCCTCCTTAATGTCCATCACCCAGTTACCCTAGCCCCCTCCCTTCCAGTAACTCTCAGTTAGTTTCCTATGATTAAGAGTCTCTTGTGGTTTGTGTCCCTCTCCGATTTCGTCTAATTTTATTTTTCCCTCCTTTCCCCTATGATCCACTGTTTTGTTCCTGAAATTCCTAAGTCTTTCTCTGATTAACTTATTTTGCTTAGGATAATACCCTCTAGTACCATCCCCATCATTGTAAATGGCAAGATTTCATTTTTTTTTATGCCTGAGCAACATTCCATTATATATATAGGGATTGACATATATATCAATATACACACACATATATATAAGGGATTGAATATATATATATATATATATATATATATATATATATATATATATAATCTTCTTTATCCATTCATCTGATGATGAATGGCCATCTGGGCTCCTTCCATAGTTTGGCTATTGTGGACATTGCTGCTATAAACATCGGGATGCAAGTGCCCCTTTGGATCACTACTTTTGTATCTTTGGGGTAGATACCCAGTAGTACAATTGCTGGGTCATAAGGTAGCTCTATTTTCAAATTTTTGAAGAACCACCTGCACCAGCTTGCATTTGCACCAGCAATATAAGAGGGTTCCCCTTTATTCTGCATCCTAGCCAACATCTATCCTTTCCTGACTTGTTAATTCTAGCAATTCTGACCAGTGTGAGGTGATATCTCATTGTGGTTTTGATGTGTTCTGATGCCAGGGGATGTTGAACATTTTTTCATGTGTCTGTTAGCCATTTGTATGTTCTCTTTGGAGAAATGTCTGTTCATGTCTTCTACCGATTTCTTGACTAGATTATTTGTTCTTTGGTGTTGAGTTGATACCAAATAAATTCTTTTTTTTTTTTTTTGATTTAAATGTAGGTAGTAGGTATTATTAATTTCTTTTTTTAAGATTTTATTTATTTATTCATGAGAAACACAGAGAGAGAGAGAGAGAGAGAGCGAGAGAGAGGCAGAGACACAGGCAGAGGGAGAAGCAGGCTCCATGCAGGAAGCCCTACGTGGGACTCGATCCCGGGTCTCCAGGATCACACCCCAGGCTGCAGGCGGCACTAAACCGCTGCGCCACCGGGGCTGCCCTGATTTGCAGATGTTAAACCACCTTTGCAATGCAGAAATAAATCCTGCTTGGTCATGATGAATAATCCTTTTAATGTACTACTGGATCCTATTGACTAGTATCTTGATGAAAATTTTTGCATCCATGTTCATCAGGAATACTGGTTTGTAATTCTCCTTTTTAGTGTGGGTCTTTGTCTGGTTTTTGGATCAAGGTAATGCTGGATTCATAAAAAGAGTGTGGAAGTTTTCCTTCCATTTCTATTTTTTGAAACAATATCAGAGGAATAGGTATTAAATCAACTTTTAGTAGAATTTCCCTGGGAGGTCATCTGGTCCTGTACTCTTTGTTGGGCGATTTTTGATTACTGCTTCAATTTCCTTGCTGGTTATGGGTCTGTTCAAACTTTCTATTTCTCCCATCATAGTTTTGGTAGTTTATACATATCTAGGAAATCATCCATTTCTTCCAGATTGCTTAATTTGTTGGTATATACTTGCTCCAGGATGTTCTTAAAATTGTTTGTATTTGTATTTCCTGGTATTGGTCATGATCTCTCCTCTTTCATTCATGATTATGTTTATCTGGGTCCTTTCTCTTTTCCTTTTGATAAGTCTGGCCAGGTTTTTTTTTTTTTTTTTTTATCTTACTAATTCTTCCAAAGAATCAGCTCCTAGTTTCATTAATCTATTCTACTGTTCTTTTGGTTTCTATTTAATTGACTTCTGCTCTAATCATTATTAATTCTCTTCTCCTGCTGGGTTAGGTTTTATTTGCTGCTCTTTTCCCAGCTCCTTTAGGTGTAAGATTCCATTATGTATTTGAGATCTTTCTTGTTTCTTA
This sequence comes from Canis lupus dingo, assembly GCF_003254725.2. Lineage (NCBI taxonomy): Eukaryota > Metazoa > Chordata > Mammalia > Carnivora > Canidae > Canis > Canis lupus. The sequence goes on from NC_064247.1 coordinate 78,194,755, forward strand.
AGAAAGACTGGTACTGTTTTATACTTTCCTCTTAGGACAGCCTTTGCTGCATCCCAATGGTTGTGTTTTCATTTTCATTTATTGCCATGATTTTTAAAATTTCTTCTTTAATTTCCTGGTTGACATTTTCATTGTTTCATAGGATGTTCTTTAACCTCTACGTATTTGAGTTCTTTCCAAATTTCCTGTTGTGATTGAGTTCAAGTTTCAAAGCACTATGGTCTGAAAATGTGCAGGGAATTGTCCCAATCTTTTGGTACTGGTTGAGACCTGATTTGTGACCCAGTATGTGTTCTGTCCTGGAGAATGTTCTATGTGCACTTGAGAAAAATGTTTTTTCTGTGGCTTTGTGATGGAATGCTCTGAACATATCTATGAAGTCTACCTGGTCCAGTGTGTCATTCAAAGTCCTGTTTCCTTGTTGATCTTCTGCTTAGATAATCTGTCCATTGCAGTGAGTGGGGTGTTAAAGTCTCGTACTATGATTATATTATTATCAATGTGTTTCTTTAATTTCATTATTACTTGGCTTATATAATTGGCTGCTCCCTTATTAGAGGCATAAATATTTATAATAGTTAGATCTTCTTTTTTTTTAATTTTTATTTATTATTTATGATAGTCACACAGAGAGAGAGAGAGGCAGAGACATAGGCAGAGGGAGAAGCAGGCTCCATGCACCGGGAGCCCGACGTGGGATTCGATACCGGGTCTCCAGGATCGCGCCCTGGGCCAAAGGCAGGCGCTAAACCGCTGCGCCACCCAGGGATCCCTTGTTAGATCTTCTTGTTGGATAGATAGGCCCTTTTATTTTGATAGAGTGTCCTTCCTCATTTCTTCTTCCAGTCTTTGGTTTACAAACTAATTTGTGTGACATAAGGATTGCTACTCTAGCATTCTTTTGATGTCCATTAGAATGATAAATGGTTTTTCATCCCCTCACTTTCAATCTGGAGGTGTCTTTGGGTCTAAAACAAGTCTCTTGCAGACAGCATATCAATGGGTCCTGCTTTTTTTTTTTTTTTTTTTTAAATCCAGTCTAATACCCTGTGTCTTTTGATTTGGGCATTTATCCCATTTATATTCAGAGTACCTATTGAAAGATGTGAATTTAGTGCTATTATATTACCTGTAAAGTCACTGTTTCTGTATATGTTTCCTGTTCCTTTCTCTTCTATGTTATTTTTTGGCTCTCTCTTTGCTTAAAGGATCCCCTCTAATATTTCTTGCAGGGCTGGTTTAGTGATCACAAATTCCCTTAGTTTCTGTTTGCCCTGGAAGCTTTTAATTCTATTTTGAATTACAGCCTTGCTGGATAAAGTATTCTTGGCTGCATGTATTTTTCTCATTTAGCACCCCAAATATATCATGTCAGTCCTTTCTGGCCTGCCAGATCTCTGTGGATAGGTCTGTTGGCAGTCTACTGTTTATTCCTCTGCAGGTTACGGACCTCTTGTGCTGAGCTGCTTTCAGGATTTTCTCTTTGTCTCTGAGATTTGCAAGCTTCACTTATATGTGGAGGGTTGACCTATTTTTATTGATTTTTGAGGAGGGTTCTCTGTGCCCCCTGGACTTCATTGTCTGTTTCCTTCCCTAGATTAGGGAAGTTCTCAACTATAATTTGCTCCAATATACCTTATGTCCCCCCCCCCTTCCCAATTATTCTAATATTGTTTTGCTTTAGGGTATCTCTTATCTCTCGAGTTCTCCTTTCATGATCCATTAGTTGTTTATCTCTTTTTCTCAGCTTCTTCATTTTCCATCATTTTATCTTCTTTATCATTAATTCTCTCTTCTGCCTCATTTATCCTAGCAGTTAGAGCCTCCATTTTTTATTGCTTCTCATTAATAGCCTTTTTAATTTCAACTTGATTAGATTTTAGTTCTTTTATCTCTCCAGAAAGAGATTCTCTAGTGTCTTCTATGCTTTTTTCAAGCCCAGATAGTATCTTTATAATCATTAATCTGAATTCTTGTTCTGACATCTTACTTATACATACTGATTAGGTCCCAGGCATCAGAGTACTGCCTCTTGTTTTCTTTTTTGAGGTAAGTTTTTCCATACTGTCATTTTTGCAGAAAGTGGCCTATTCTTGCAGAAAGTTTCTATTTGTAGAATTGCAGCAATTCTTTTCTTAGATCTCCAGTTGAGTTCACAGGTGTTCAGAATGATTTGATAACTATCTAGCTGAATTTCTGGGATTAGGCAAAACTAAGATCTCCTGTACTCCTCTGCCATCTTGGAAAAGTTTAAGAATGAACTTTTCTGGGGATCTCTGGGTGGCTCAGCAGTTTAGCACCTGCCTTCAGCCCAGGGCATGATCCTTGAGTCCCGGGATCGAGTCCCATGTCCGGCTCCCTGCATGGAGCCTGCTTCTTCCTCTGCCTGTGTCTCTGCCTCTCTCTCTCTCTCTGTGTCTTTCATGAATAAATAAATAAATCTTTTTTTAAAAAATTAACATTTCTTAAATGTTTGGTAAAACTGTCAGGGCCTGGTGTCTTTTATATGTGGATTCATTGATTATTAATTCAATTTCCTTAATAATTATTGGTTTATTCAGGTTTTTATTTCTTCTTGGACCATTTTATAGTTTACATTTTTTAGAAACATGCCTATTTCATAATATTTTCCAATTTATTGGCATAAAATTATTCATAAGTGATCTAAAAATTTCTCCACATACCTTTGTGCTATTTTTGCCATAATTTTTATTCAAAAAATTTTTTTTATTCATCTGTTTTTTATATTTGTTTCTTAATAACTCTTGTTCTGGGCTTTTCTATTTTAGTCTTTTCAAAGACTAGCTTTCAGTTTGTTGATCATCTCTATTATTTGTTTCTCATTTTATTAGTTTATGCTCTATCTCTATTACATTATTTCCTTCTATTTTCTTTGAGTTTATTGTCTTTGTAGGATAAGCCCAGGAACTTGTCTTTTTCTTTTTGTAATGCAAGTGCCTGACTTGAGTTTTGATTGCCAAGGCATCCATTTCAATTGCCAGTCACACAAATAGATAAAGAGCTAGGTAGGCTGCCTCCACCAACTGAGGTTCCTTTGTTTAGAGATCTGAGTTGATTTACATAACTGCTCTTGTGGGCCACTTTTTTTTTCTTTTCCTGTGCTTTATATAATTTATTTTTTTTAAGATTTATTTATTTATTCATGGAGACACACACACACAGAGAGAGAGAGAGGGGCAGAGACACAGGCAGAGGGAGAAGCAGGCTCCATGCTGGGAGCCCAACGTGGGCCTCAATCCCGGGTCTGCAGGAACATGTCCTCGACCGAAGGTGGCGCTAAACCGCTGAGCCACCGGGGCTGCCCTTTTCCTGTGCTTTAAATTCCCACACTTATGTTTGTTTATTTATTTGTGAGAGATACAGAGAGAGGCAGAGACATAGGCAGAGGGAGAAGCAGACTCCCTGTGATGAGCCTGATGTGGGACTCGATACCAGGACCCTGGGATCATGACCTGACCTGAAGGCAGACACTCAACCACTGAGCCACCCAGGTGCCCCTCACTCTTACTTTTTAACATTACTAAGAGTGAGCCCATGAAGCTCCCTAAGCCCCCATCCTCAATCCCAATAAAACCAAAAACCCAGGTCCATTTACTCCCTCTTTTGTGTGTATGCTCTCTCTCTCTCTGACCTTGCTGTGTGGACTCAAGTATGCTGTGTAATTTCTAGGTCTTATCAGCCATAAACCTTTATTTTTTTCAGAGTTTACTGATGGTTGTTGCTGAAGGATATCTTGCAGTCATAATAGGAACCACAGGTTTGGTCCAACCACAACACTGAGTATTGATAAGCTAAGATCAAACAATTGGTGTACTCAGCAAGATTGCATGACTGTCCTTGTAATTAACCAAGGGAATGCCCATTTATCTGCAACTTGCTTACTAACCACCTAACCCAGGTGGGAACATTATCTGGGAAAGGAACACTGCTTGCTGGTGATCTGTCTTACTGTTCTGTGCTTTCACATATTGCTTTTCTTATGTGTTGCCTGCAATATTCAATCCAAAAGGTCATGGTTGCCATAATAATCTAACTGTGGAGGCCGAGAAAATTAAGGCCATTCCACTTTAAGTTCAGCGTTAGCACAAGTACAGCCATCCCAGGCCCCTGTGAATAAGAGCTGAACTTTACCTTACTTCAGTTACCGGAAGAAAACAGCTTACAGCTTAATGTCCCAGAAAGCCCCATATTAGAATAAGAACAGAGCCCAAGCCAACGGCAGGAAGCCCCTATTAGAATGAGAGCTCAATGCCCTTGAAAGCCCCATATCAGAATGTAAACAGAACTTGAGAAATTCCTCCACCCCTTCTGGAGGTCCCCTAGACCAGCCCTTAAAACTAAGCTGAAATCCACCTGGGGTCCAAGTCCCTGCTCCGCTGTGATGGGCATACTTGGACCCAAGCTCAAGCTTGTAAATAAACCCTCGTGTGTTTGCATTGGTGTCGGCTCCTCGGTGGTTTCTCGGATTCGCAATCTTGGGCACAATACTAACAATATCCCCAGAGTAGTGTGATCAAGGCCATGTAGTCTAATGAGAGAGTTAGAACACTAATTATAAAAATCTTAGTTGGATTTTAATGTGCATAAAAGTTCTTCATGCCTCAAGGCCAAGGAGAGCTAAGGAGGGTGGATTGGATCACAAGGCTATTGTTTTGACTTTTGATAAGTACAGGTTTCTGATAACTCTCAGATCATACCACTGAACTGAATAAGAATTTACTGAATTCTAAGGAAAAAGTCTATTCATAAAACTCCTAATGAAAGATCAAGAGCAAAAAAAATTCATTGCATGGGACTGAATGAACTGATGAGGATGATTACAATTTTGTATGACTTTTATTTCAAATAGTGGTGGTTCATTTTTCTTTTTCCAGACTTAAAAGAACTTTTTTTTCCTATTAACTAGGACTTACTGCACTTTGGGAAAGTATATCTTTGTGAATAAAGATCAAACAATTATTTTTTCTTCCTCCATGATGTCTGAAATTTGGAAATTCTTAGTATTCTTATTCTCACAGCAGTATGGTTGTTTGTGTAAATTCAGTAAAAATCTGTTTTTCTTGTAATAGGACCTAACTGGAAACATTGGTTTATTGTCAAGGATTTATTTTAAAAGAGATATGCATAGACACAGGAGACTGGAAAGCCTTAAGGAACTAAGGTTGACTTTGTAGAGCCAAGAAATCCTCTTGGAAAAATCAATCTAATACTTTGCTTACAGGGTTCCCAGCAGCCTTCCCTAAATAAAGAAAATCACTCTCTGGCAGGCCCAGGAACCTCAGGATATTTTGGAGACCTCATGCACAGAGAATAACCCAAATCTATCAGTATTGCAGGTGAAATCTGATGGTTGAGTTCTTGGTCTGAGCTCTGAGTCTGAGTTCTTGGCTTGATTTCTTAGTGATGAGGAAGCAGGGATAGCTGAGGACAAAGCACAGCTGATATCCCACAAAGGACCAGGCCAGGGTGGGATATGTGTGACATTCCTCAAAAAGCTTCCAGTTGTTCTAATGTTAATGCCTTGCTAGAGGGAAAAGAAATCTTTAACTTGACAATGGCAAAGCCTCCAGTATCTTGTAGGTCCTCCTTAGCTTTTGAAAATCCTTTTAGAATCTCCCTATTGCTTACCTCCCCCAACTCCTGGGTATATAATCAGCCACTCCTCACAGGCCTGGGGCAGCAGCTCTTCCTGCCCACAGGTACTGTCCTGTGCTTTAATAAAACCACCACTTTGCACCAAAGACATCTCAAAAATTCTTTCTTGGTTGTTGGCTCCAGACCTCATCTATATTCCAAAGCTTCATCATTGGTCTAGAGAGGTTGAGACTCAATCTAGAGATTGAACTCAATCTGAGATCAATTATAAGAAGTTCCAACAAAGTAGAATTAGAAGAGCTTATATGATATATCACTATTCTTCCCATATTTATATAAATAATCAGACCAGGTTTATTGAAACTAGATTTAATTTGCAAACACATTAGTCTTCCTTTGGTTATCTTTGATAGAAATGGAGATTGTACAGACAAAAATTATGTTTCAGTAGAGACTATAATACACCATGTGGAGGCTGAGAAAAATCAAGGCCATTCTACCTCAAGTTTAGCATTAGCACAAGTACAGCCATCTAAGGCTCCTGTGAATAAGAGCTGAACTTTATAGGAAAAACTGCAGAATGTCCTCAATGTCCTTGGCAGGTAATCCCATATCAGAAATACAACAGAGCTCAGAATTGCCCTCAGAGAATCCCATATCAGAAAGACAACAGAGCCCAGGCCCGTGGTAGAAAGTCCCATATTAGAATGAGAACAGAGCTCAATGCCCTTGAAAGCCCCACATCAGTATGTAAACAGAACTTGAGAAATTCCTCCATCCCTTCTGAAAATCCCCTAGACCAGCCTATAAAAAAACCAGCTGAAGCTCACTTCGGGGTCCAAGTCCCTGCTCTGCTGTGTCGTGTATACTTGGACCCAAGCTCGAGCTTGTAAATAAACCCTCGTGTGTTTGCATTGGTGTTGGCCCCTTGGTGGTTTCTCAGATTCACAATCTTGGGCACAACACACAATTGTGGATATCAGATTCTAGTTCTGTTAATCGTCTTTGAGGCTTTGTTTTCAACAATTAACTGGACTAGATACTGCATTCTCATTTCCTCCAATATCAGGCTACAATTTTACAAACTAATGTTTCCAATTTTTCTTTCACCCTTCTGACATGGAATCATTGAGAACTAAAACCATCTTTTTCCCACAAATCCATGCAAACTGAAGTGGGACAACTTGATAAAATTTTAGAGAAATCACCACAATAGTTCATGTATAAATAATCTCCATGCCTATTACTGTATGGGCCACTCAGAAAGATCACCAGACATTCAAACTGCAAATGAGGAAAATCTATCATCTTGTCACTGCCTACCCTCATTCCATCTAAAGATGCTTCAAACCCGACATCTGGAAATCTTTTGAACTGGCTGCCTTCAGAATTTAGAAACTGGGATTATAATCTGTTTTAATCATTAACTTTCATTTTTTTTCTTTCGTTTACATGGAAATGTCTTTTACTAAATATATGATGCAAATATTTGCACCATATAGGCCTAACTTGCGGAACCCATCTTCTTCACAGCCTCTTCAAATGAGACACGACCCGTTCACTGAACTGATCTATACTCAGGACTAAGAGACTGGTTCGATGGGATATGGAGCATCTTACCAACTTAGTACAGAATTATACCTACTTAAACCAGATAGTCTAAAACATTAAAATAGGGGATCCCTGGGTGGCTCAGTGGTTTAGCGCCTGCCTTCAACCCAGGGCATGATCCTACAGTCGTGGGATCAAGTCCCACATCAGGCTCCCTGCATGGAGCCTGCTTCTCTCTCTGCCTGTGTCTCTGCCTCTCTCTCTCTGTGTCTCTCATGAATAAATAAAATCTTAAAAAAAAAAAAAGTTAAAATATTCCATAATATGACAAATACCACACACACACACATATATATATACATACATATATATATATATATATATATTTTTTTTTTTTTTTTTTTAAAGAGAGATTGCACAAGCAGGGTGGGGGTGCAGAGGGAGAAAAAGAGAGAAAATCTGAAACCCAACTCGGGCTTGTTCCCACAACTGTGAGATCATGATCTGAGCTGAAATCAAGAGTAAGAGGCTTAATAGACTTAGCCAACCAAGTCCTCCAATTGGACCCCAATCTTTGAACAGATTCCTAAGTCCTTCAAGATCACTAACTTGGTTTCATTGCCAGACTCTTCAAGTTTGGGACAGGGCTATGAACTGGATTTTAGGCTATTGCCTTTATAATTATTGTAGGATTTGCTACTATAATCCTATTTAGATCTGCAGTTTCTAGGTTACAAAATTCACTCTCTCCCCTTTAAACATTTCTGACTTTTAGCACATCAGCTACCCAGTCAGCTCTCCATCATTGACTCTTTGGCCTCTGGTGTCCGAGGGTAAATTACAGTATGTGTCCTGACAGCATTTTTTTTTTAAATTGTAATGCAAGTACCTGATTTAAGCTTTGATTGTCAAGGCATCCATTTCAAAAAAGCATCTACTTCAAAGACAGCTAACTCAAACACAATCCTACCCACAAGAATAGATAAAGTGCTAGGCCTCCTCTCATGGGTCTTTTGTTTTAGAAATTTTGGTTGATTTTAATTAAGTGACTATTTGGGCCACTTGTTTTTTCTTTTCCCATGCTTTAAATTCCTGCCCTTATGTTTAAAGTTCACCAATTAAGAGTGAGGCCACAAAATTCTAGGCCCCCACCTTCAACCCCAATCAGCAGAACCCCAGGCCCATGCTCTTTCTCAATCTCTCTCTCTCTTTTTCCCTGCCACTTTGCCATGTGTTCCCAGCTGTGCTGTGCAACTGCCAGATTTTTAAAGAAATAAACCTTTATTTTTTCAGTTTCCTAATCGTTGCTGCTGAAGAATGTCTTGCAATCATACTATGAACCACAAGGTCTTGTCCACCCAACATTAGTTACTGAGAGGCTGAGATGGCACAAAGCACTGTACATTTAAAGCTGTAATGTCGGGATCCCTGGGTGGCGCAGCGGTTTGGTGCCTGCCTTTGGCCCAGGGCGCGATCCTGGAGACCCGGGATCGAATCCCACGTCGGGCTCCCGGTGCATGGAGCCTGCTTCTCCCTCTGCCTGTGTCTCTGCCTCTCTCTCTCTCTGTAACTATCATAAATAAATAAAAATTAAAAAAAAAAAAAAAAAGCTGTAATGTCTATCATTTAGTTATAGTACATAAATTTTAATATGTACTACTTTAATCTTAATTCAGATCTAGGTATTTTAAAATTTCCTTTGTGGTTTTGCTTAAAGTCACAAATTATTAATGAGCAATCTATGGATTTTTAAACATATAAGCCTTTTTTGCTATTATTTGTAATTGTTGATTTCTAATTTAATTTCGATGTAGAGAGAAAAAAATTGTACAAACTTTGTTGAGGTTTACTTTGTCATCTAATAATACAGTTTCAAATTTTATATTTTTTTTTTGTGTGTACCTGAAAAGAATATGTATTCTGTATGGGGATAGAAGCACTTGTATTTACCAACCAAAAAAGGCTTATTAATTTTGTTGTTTAAATTTCTCATATCCTTTCTTTGTTTTGACTCTACAATACTAGTTTGTGACAGAGTTGTATTAAAATCTCCCACTATTACTATAGTTTTGTTAAATTCTTCTTGCTATTGAGTAATCTTTCTGTATTTATTTCAAGTTCATGAATGTCAACTCAGAAAGTTGAGTATTCTTATATTATTGTGCTTTGTTCCTCCTAAGTCCATTTACCTAAAATTCTATTTTATTGCTATTAATCCAGCAAAATTACCTTTTAGCATTTAGCTGAGAAATCCTTATTACCCTTTTATCCTCAACATTTATTTTTATTTTTATTTTATTTATTTATTCATGAGAGGCACACACACACACAGAGGCAGAGACACAGGCAGAGGGAGAAGCAGGATCCATGCAGGGAGCCCAACGTGGGACTTGATCCTGGGTCTCCAGGATCAGGCCCTGGGCTAAAGGTGGTGCTAAACTGCTGGGCCATCCAGGCTGCTTTATCCTCAACATTTCTATGCATTTTTGCTTTAATATATATTTTGTGATCAGTAAATAGCAAGATTTTGTTATTTTATCTGATCTGATAATCTCTATTCTTAAAAATGTGAATAAATCTATTTATATTTGTAGTAAAATACTAACAGGAAATTTTTCTGGGTCTCAGAAGTGCAGCCAGGGGCAATGGGTGGAGAGTAGCTACACAATAAAAGAAAAGAACTAGACTTATCTTTAAGACTTTCTTAGAGATAGCAAAACTATTTTGGCGATTTCTCCTGCGGGCACACACACACACAGACACACACCCCCCAGAAGGCAAAAAAGCTGGTTCTGCATTTTGTACCCCACTATCCATCTCCAGCATATTTATAAGAAAGCTTGAGGGAAAGAAAGAAGGGAAGGAAGGAGGGAGAAGAGGGGGAGAGAGAAAAGCAGAGAGAAAAAAAAGGATAGAGAGGAGAGTAATCGGTTTGCTAGTGAGTATTGTGCCTTCCTTATTCCATCTCCCAAACCAATAAAGATTAGGAGAGGGATGAAGTGCTTCCTAGAGGGGAACTTAATGTCTCATAAGCATCCCTCCTGTGTGGATGCTAAGTGAAGACACTTGCAGATTTGATGCTTCCTTGAGATAAAGCAGAGTGAGAAGAGAGAAAGTGTTTTAGAGAACCTGAACTGTAGCTCCTGAAGTTGGAAGGGCCAGTGACACTGGTGCCTGAAAGTTGCCTAGATAAGATCTTCTTCCTCTCCTTGTCCACTTGTCCACCTTTTCCTTCTTCTCCTTCTTTTGAATGAGTCCCATAATTTATTTAATTCCTTTTCTGGGGGATCCCTGGGTGGCTCAGTGGTTTAGTGCCTGCCTTTGGCCTGGGGCATGATCCTGGAGCCCCAAGATCGAGTCCTGCGTTCGGCTCCCTGCATGGAGCCTGCCTCTCCATCTGCCTGTGTCTCTGCCCCTCTCTCTCTTTCTATGTCTATCATGAATAAATAAATAAAATCTTTTTTTAAAAATTCCTTTTCTGTTTTTAGACATTTGGGTTATTCTCTCTCTCCGCTTTAAACATTTGGTACTTGTTAAGTTTTTTAGTAACTGGATGGAAATGAGATCGCCAAGGCAAGCGAGGGTCCAAGAACAGATTTTATTGCAGGCACCCTCGGGCGAGGTTCCACGACTCACGGGGGAAAGAGAGTGAGTCGAGGAAGTCGCGCCAAGACAAGGTGGTAGGGGGTTTACATAACGTTGTAAGGCAGAACGGTTTCCTATTGGTTGGCTCATATGCAAAGGAAGGATTGCAATCCAACCAGTCAGAGTGACCCTCACTATGCAAAGGAAGGATTGCAATTCGACCAGTCAAAGGTGACTTCCTCCTCTGGGGTTTGAAGGGCATTGGGTTCGGTTGGGGAAGTCCAAAAGAGAGGTGTAAGGGTCTGCTGAAGCTGTCCTCCCAAGTGGAGGTGGTGACAGGAACCTCAGCCATTTTGGCGTATCCGCCATCTTGAGGAGTTTCCCTTCCCGCCTGGCCCCAACAGTATTGAAATAAGACAACAATAAAAAAAATTTTAAAAATATTTTATTTATTTATTTATTCATGAGACACAAAGAGAGATAGGCAGAGACATAGGCAGAGGGAGAAGCAGGCTCCAGGCAGGCAGCCAGATGTGGGATTTGATCCTGGAACTCTGGGATCATGCCCTGAGACAAAGGCAGATGCTCAACCACTGAGCCACCCAGGCATCCCAACAATAAAAATTACTTTTCCTGGGCAGCCCAGGTGACTCAGTAGTTTAGCACCACCTTCAGCCCAGGGTGTCATCCTGGAGACCTGGGATCGAGTTCCACGTCAGGGTCCCTGCATGGAGCCTGTTTCTCCCTCTGTCTATGTCTTTTCCTCTCTCTCTCTCTCTCTGTCTCTCATGAATGAATAAATAAAATCTTTCAAAAAAATTCTTCTTCCTATTTGACTATTTTCTAAGGACAAATTTTTAGAAGTATATTTTCTGGGCCAACAGGCTTCAATATTATATTCTATTCTGTTTTTTTTTTTTTTTTAATTTTTTAATTTAAATTCAATTAGTTAACATACTGTATTGGAGTTTCAGGGGTAGACTTTAGTGATTCATCAGTTGCACATAACACCCAGTGCTCATTTTATCAAGTACCCTCCTTAATGACCATCACCCAATTTCCCAGTATCCCCACCTACCACCCCTCTAGCAACTGTCAGTTTGGTTCCTATAGTTAAGGGTTTCTTATGGTTTGCCTATTTTCTGTTTTCATCTTATTTTTTTATATTTCTTTCCCTTCCCCTATGCTCATCTGTTTTGTTTTTAAACAACTCTATTTAGATATTTTTAACATATAAAAATTATATATGAGGAGGGGCAAGATGGCGGAAGAGTAGGGTCTCCAAATCACCTATCCCCACCAAATTACCTAGATAACTTTCAAATTATCCTGAAAATCTATGAATTCGGCCTGAGATTTAAAGAGAGAAAAGCTAGAATGCTACAGTGAGAGGAGTTTGCGCTTCTATCAATGTAGGAAGACAGGGAAAAAGAAATAAACAAAAAGCATCCAAGGGGGAGGGGCCCAGCCCAGGAGCCAGGCTAGGGCGAGCGTCCCCAGTACAGGAGAGCGCCCTCCGGGGGAAAAAGGAGCTGCACCAATCTTCCCGGGCGGAAAGGCGCCCGCAGGGAGTTAGAGCAGGACCCAGGAGGGCGGGGATGACCTCGGGCTCCCTGGGACAGTAACAGACACCTGCGCCCCGGGGACAGTGCGCCAGCTCCCTAAGGGCTGCGGCGCGCACGGCAGGACCCGGAGAAGCTCGGAGGGGGCTGCGCGGCCCGGGAGCAGCTCGGAGAGGCTCGGGCAGAGGAAGAGGCTCCGCGTGGAGGGAGCTGCGCGGCTCCGAGAGCAGCTCGGAGAGGCTCGGGCGGGGGCTCAGGGGAGGGGGCTGCGCGGCCAGAGCGCGAATCCAACAGCGCAGGCCCCGGAGCTCTGGGCGCCGGGACACAGCCCAGGATCCGGCAGGCAGAGGCTGAGAGGGCCCAGGACAGCAAGGACGCTACTGCCCCGAGCTGAGCAGATCAGCGGCCCGCCCCGGAGCCTCCAGGCCCTGCAGACCGAGAGCTCCGCCGGAGTTACTGCGGGAGCTGACTCCAGGGCTCCAGAGCTGGCCGCTGCAACTGCGGTTGTTCCTCCTGGGCCTCACGGGGTAAACAAGCCCCACTGAGCCCTGCACCAGGCAGGGGCAGAGCAGCTCCCCCAAGTGCTAACACATGAAAATCAGCACAAAAGGCGCCTCCCCCAGAAGACCAGCTAGACGGACAAGTTCCAGGGGAAGTCAGGGGACTTAAAGTATACAGAATCAGAAGATACTCCCCCGTGGTTTGTTTGTTCGTTCGTTTGTTTGTTTGTTTGTTTTTTCTTCTTTTTGATTTCTGTTTGCTTCCCCCACCTTTTTTCCCTTTCTTTCTTTTTCTTTCTCTTTCTCTTCTTTTTTTTCTTTTTTCTTCCTTTTTTTCTTTTTTCTTTTTCTCTTTTCTCTCCTTCTTTCTCTCCTCTCTTTTTCTCCTTTTCCCAATACAACTTGTTTTTGGCCACTCTGCACTGAGCAAAATGACTAGAAGGAAAACCTCACCTCAAAAGAAAGAATCAGAAACAGTCCTCTCTCCCACAGAGTTACAAAATCTGGATTACAATTCAATGTCAGAAAGCCAATTCAAGCCAATTCAATATACAGCTACTGGTGGCTCTAGAAAAAAGCATAAAGGACTCAAGAGACTTCATGACTGCAGAATTTAGATCCAATCAGGCAGAAATTAAAAATCAATTGAATGAGATGCAATCCAAACTAGAAGTCCTAATGACAAGGGTTAACGAGGTGGAAGAACGAGTGAGTGACATAGAAGACAAGTTGATGGCAAAGAGGAAAACTGAGGAAAAAAGAGACAAACAATTAAAAGACCATGAGGATAGATTAAGGAAATAAACGACAGCCTGAGGAAGAAAAACCTACGTTTAATTAGGGTTCCCGAGGGCGCTGAAAGGGACAGAGGGCCAGAATAGGTATTTGAACAAATCCTAGCTGAAAACTTTCCTAATCTGGGAAGGGAAACAGGCATTCAGATCCAGGAAATAGAGAGATCCCCCCCTAAAATCAATAAAAACCGTTCAACACCTCGACATTTAATAGTGAAGCTTGCAAATTCCAAAGATAAAGAGAAGATCCTTAGAGCAGCAAGAGACAAGAAATCCCTGACTTTTATGGGGAGGAGTATTAGGGTAACAGCAGACCTCTCCACAGAGACCTGGCAGGCCAGAAAGGGCTGGCAGGATATATTCAGGGTCCTAAATGAGAAGAACATGCAACCAAGAATACTTTATCCAGCAAGGCTCTCATTCAAAATGGAAGGAGAGATAAAGAGCTTCCAAGACAGGCAGGAACTGAAAGAATATGTGACCTCCAAACCAGCTCTGCAAGAAATTTTAAGGGGGACTCTTAAAATTCCCCTTTAAGAAGAAGTTCAGTGGAACAATCCACAAGAACAAGGACTGAATAGATAACATGGTGACACTAAACTCATATCTCTCAATAGGAACTCTGAACGTGAACGGGCTTGATGGCCCCATCAAAAGGCGCAGAGTTTCAGAATGGATAAAAAAGCAGGACCCATCTATTTGCTGTCTACAAGAGATTCATTTTAGACAGAAGGACACCTACAGCCTGAAAATAAAAGGTTGGAGAACCATTTACCATTCGAATGGTCCTCCAAAGAACAGGGGTAGCCATCCTTATATCAGATAAACTAAAATTTACCCCGAAGACTGTAGTGAGAGATGAAGAGGGACACTATCTCATACTTACAGGATCTATCCAACAAGAGGACTTAACAATCCTCAATATATATGCCCCGAATGTGGGAGCTGCCAAATATTTAAACCAATTAATAACCAAAGTGAAGAAATACTTAGATAATAATACACTTATACTTGGTGACTTCAATGTAGCTCTTTCTATACTCGATAGATCTTCTAAGCACAACATCTCCAAAGAAATGAGAGCTTTAAATGATACACTGGACCAGATGGATTTCACAGATATCTACAGAACTTTACATCCAAACTGAACTGAATACACATTCTTCTCAAGTGCACATGGAATTTTCTCCAGAATAGACCACATACTGGGTCACAAATCGGGTCTGAACCGATACCAAAAGATTGGGATCGTCCCCTGCATATTCTCAGACCATAATGCCTTGAAATTAGAACTAAATCACCACAAGAAGTTTGGAAGGACCTCAAACACGTGGAGGTTAAGGACCATTCTGCTAAAAGATGGAAGGGTCAACCAGGAAATTAAGGAAGAATTAAAAAGATTCATGGAAACTAATGAGAATGAAGATACAACCGTTCAAAATCTTTGGGATGCAGCAAAAGCAGTCCTAAGGGGGAAATACATCGCAATACAAGCATCCATTAAAAAACTGGAAAGAACTCAAATATAAAAGCTAACCTTACACATAAAGGAGCTAGAGAAAAAACCGCAAATAGATCCTACACCCAGCAGAAGAAGAGAGTTAATAAAGATTCGAGCAAAATTCAACGAAATCGAGACCAGAAGAACTGTGGAACAGATCAACAGAACCAGGAGTTGGTTCTTTGAAAGAATTAATAAGATAGATAAACCATTAGCCAGCCTTATTAAAAAGAAGAGAGAGAAGACTCAAATTAATAAAATCATGAATGAGAAAGGAGAGATCACTACCAACACCAAGGAAATACGAACGATTTTAAAAACATATTGTGAACAGCTATATGCCAATAAATTAGGCAATCTAGAAGAAATGGACGCATTCCTGGAAAGCCACAAACTACCAAAACTGGAACAGGAACAAATAGAAAACCTGAACAGGTCAATAACCAGGGAGGAAATTGAAGCAGTCCATCAAAAACCTCCCAAGACACCAAAGCCCAGGGCCAGATGGCTTCCCAGGGGAATTCTATCAAACGTTTAAAAAAGAAACCACACCTATTCTACTAAAGCTGTTTGGAAAGATAGAAAGAGATGGAGTACTTCCAAATTCGTTCTATGAGGCCGGCATCACCTTAATTCCAAAACCAGACAAAGACCCCACCAAAAAGGAGAATTACAGAGCAATATCCCTGATGAACATGGATGCAAGAATTCTCAACAAGATACTAGCCAAGAGGATCCAACAGTACATTAAGAAAATTAATCACCATGACCAAGTACGATTTATCCCCGGGACACAAGGCTGGTTCAACACCTGTAAAACAATCAATGTGATTCATCATATCAGCAAGAGAAAAACCAAGAACCATATGATCCTCTCATTAGATGCAGAGAAAGCATTTGACAAAATACAGCATCCATTCCTGATCAAAACTCTTCAGAGTGTAGGGATAGAGGGAACATTCCTCAACATCTTAAAAGCCATCTACGAAAAGCCCACAGCAAATATCATTCTCAATGGGGAAGCACTGGGAGCCTTTCCCCTAAGATCAGGAACAAGACAGGAATGTCCACTCTCACCACTGCTATTCAACATAGTACTGGAAGTCCTAGATCAGACAACAAAAAGACATTAAAGGCATTCAAATTGGCAAAGAAGTCAAACTCTCCCTCTTCGCCGATGACATGATACTCTACATAGAAAACCCAAAAGTCTCCACCCCAAAATTGCTAGAACTCATACAGCAATTTGGCAGCGTGGCAGGATACAAAATCAATGCCCAGAAATCAGTGGCATTTCTATACACTAACAATGAGACTGAAGAAAGAGAAATTAAGGAGTCAATCCCATTTACATTTGTACCCAAAAGCATAAGATACCTAGGAATAAACCTAACCAAAGAGGTAAAGGATCTATACCCTAAAAACTATAGAACACTTCTGTAAAAAATTGAGGAAGACACAAAGAGATGGAAAAATATTCCATGCTCATGGATTGGCAGAATTAATACTGTGAAAATGTCAATGTTACCCAGGGCAATTTACATGTTTAATGCAATCCCTATCAAAATACCATGGACTTTCTTCAGAGAGTTAGAACAAATTATTTTAAGATTTGTGTGGAATCAGAAAAGACCCCGAATAGCCAGGGGAATTTTAAAAAGAAAACCATATCTGGGGGCATCACAATGCCAGATTTCAGGTTGTACTACAAAGCTGTGGTCATCAAGACACTGTGGTACTGGCACAAAAGCAGACACATAGATCAATGGAACAGAATAGAGAACCCAGAAGTGGACCCTGAACTTTATGGTCAACTAATATTCGATAAAGGAGGAAAGACTATCCATTGGAAGAAAGACAGTCTCTTCAACAAATGGTTCTGGGAAAATTGGACATCCACACATGCAGAAGAATGAAACTAGACCACTCTCTTTCACCATACACAAAGATAAACTCAAAATGGATGAAAGATCTAAATGTGAGACAAGAGTCCATCAAACTCCTAGAGGAGAACACAGGCAACACCCTTTTTGAACTCAGCCACAGTAACTTCTTGCAAGATACATCCACGAAGGCAAAAGAAACGAAAGCAAAAATGAACTATTGGGACTTCATCAAGATAAGAAGCTTTTGCACAGGCAAAGGATACAGTCAACAAAACTAAAAGACAACCTACAGAATGGGAGAAGATATTTGCAAATGATGTATCAGATAAAGGGCTAGTTTCCAAGATCTATAAAGAACTTCTTAAACTCAACAGCAAAGAAACAAACAATCCAATCATGAAATGGGCAAAAGACATGAAGAGAAATCTCACAGAGGAAGACATAGACATGGCCAACATGCACATGAGAAAATGCTCTGCATCACTTGCCATCAGGGAAATACAAATCAAAACCACAATGAGATACCACCTCACACCAGTGAGAATGGGGAAAATTAACAAGGCAGGAAACCACAAATGTTGGAGAGGATGCGGAGAAAAGGGAACCCTCTTACACTGTTGGTGGGAATGTGAACTGGTGCAGCCACTCTGGAAAACTGTGTGGAGGTTCCTCAAAGAGTTAAAAATATACCTGCCCTACGACCCAGCAATTGCACTGTTGGGGATTTACCCCAAAGATACAGATGCAATGAAACGCCGGGACACCTGCACCCCGATGTTTCTAGCAGCAATGGCCGCAATAGCCAAACTGTGAAAGGAGCCTTGGTGTCCATTGAAAGATGAATGGATAAAGAAGTTGTGGTTTATGTATACAATGGAATATTACTCAGCCATTAGAAACGACAAATACCCACCATTTGCTTCAATGTGGATGGAACTGGAGGGTATTATGCTGAGTGAAGTAAGTCAATCGGAGAAGGACAAACATTTTATGTTCTCATTCATTTGGGGAATATAATAATAGTGAAAGGGAATATAAGGGAAGGGAGAAGAAATGTGTGGGAAATATCAGAAAGGGAGACAGAACAAAAAGACTCCTAACTCTGGGAAACGAACTAGGGGTGGTGGAAGGGGAGGAGGGCGGGGGATGGGGGTGAATGGGGGACGGGCACTGGGGGGGGCACTTGACAGGATGAGCACTGGGTGTAATTCTGTATGTTGGTAAATTGAACACCAATTAAAAAATAAATTTATTTAAAAAATTATATATATTTAAAGTGTACAATTTGATGATTTGATATGTGTATGTATTGTGAAAAGATCAACAGAACAACATAATTAACATATCCAACATCTCTACATCCCATAGTTACCATTGTGTGTGTGCACACTGAGATTTAATTTAAGATTCATCTTCACAAATTTCAAGTTTAAGTTATGGTATTGTGAACTATCCTCACCAAGCTGAACATTAGAAGTCCAGAACTTACTCATCTTGCTTACCTGAAATTTTGTAACCTTGACTAATATTACCCCATATCTCCTTTATGTAGCCCATGGCAACTACCATTCTTTTCTCTGTTTCTCTGAGTCTACTTTAGATTCCACATGTAAGTGAGATCACGCAGTATTTCTTTTTCCGTGTCTTCCTTATTTCACTTAGCAAATGTCCTCTAGCTCCACCGATGTTGTTGCAAATGGCAGGATTTCCTTTTTTTTTTTAAAGCCAATATTTCATCTATATGAATGGATAAAAAACTTATCCTTCAAAAGACATTGAGGATATTTTCATATCTTGGCTATTGTGAATAATGCTGCAATGACATAGGAGTGCAGATATCTCTTCAAGATTCTGATTTTGTTTTTTTAGGATATAAACCCAAAGTGGGATTCCTAAACCATATTGTAGTGCTATTTTTAATTTCTTGAGGAAGATCTATAGTGTTTTCCATAATGGCTGTACTAATTTATATTCAGATGAGCAGTGTACAAAGGTCTCTTTCCTCTACATTCTCACCAACACTTGCTATCTTTTGTCTTTTTGATAATAGCCAGTTTTGACGGGTGTAAGATGATAGCTCATTGTGGTTTTGATTTGCATTTCCCTGATGACTGAAGATGTTGAACACCTTTCCATATACCTCTTAGCCATTTGAATTTCTTTTTTTTAGAAGGGTTTATTTAGGTCCTTCTCTCATTATTTAATCAGGTTATTTGTACTTTTGGCATTGAGTTGTATGATTTTCTTACATATTGTGGATATTAACCCCTTATTGGATATGTGATTTGCAAATGTTATTTTCCCATTCCATAGGTTTTTTATTTTTTTAAGATTTTATTTATTTATTCATGAGAGACACACACACAGAGAGGCAGAGACACAGGCAGAGGGAGAAGCAGGCTCCATGCAGGGAGGGAGCCTGATGTGGGACTTGATCCTGGGACTCCAGGATCATGCCCTGAACTGAAGGCAGATGCTCTACTGCTGAGCCATCCAGGTGTCCCCATAGGTTGTTTTTTTTTTATTAAATTGTTATCTTTGATGTGCAGAAGCTCTCAAGTTTGGTGTATTCCTCTTTGTCTATTTTTATTTTTGTTGCCTGTGCTTTTGGTGTCATATTTTGGTATGCAAAAAATCATTGCCAAGACCAATGTCAAGAAGGTTTTCCCCTATTTTCTTTCAGGAGTTTATAGTTTCTTATATTTGAATCTTTCATCAATTTTTAGTTGTTTTTTGTGTATGGACATGAGATAGGTCTATTTCATTCTTTTGCATGTAGATAATCAATTTTCCCTGCACCAAGTGTTGAAGAGACTATTCTTTCCCCACTGTGTTTTCCTGGCACCCTTATCAAAGCTTTGCTCTTCTTTCTCAAGATTGCTTTGGCTATTTGAGGTGTTTTGTGGTTCCATATGAATTTTAGAATTTTTAAAAAAGATTTTATTTATTTATTCATGAGAGAGACACACACATACAGAGAGAGAGAGAGACAGAGACAGAGACAGAGACAGAGACACAGGCAGAGGAAGAAGCAGGCTCCATGCAGGTCGCCTGACGTGGGACTCCATCACAGGTCTCCAGGATCACACCCCGGGCTGAAGGTGGCACTAAACCGCTGAGCCACTCAGGCTGCCCTAGAATTTTTTCTCTATTTCTATAAAAAATATTGGGATCTTGATGGGGTTTGCACTGAATCTGTAGATAGCTTTGGGTAGTATGGACAGTGTAGTAATATTAACTCTTCCAGTTTATGAACACAAGATGTCTTTCCATTTATTTTTAAATGGAAAATTAAAAAATCTTTCTTCATCAATTTTTATAATTTTTAGTGTACAAATTTTTTCAACTTTTTGGTTTAGTTAATTACTAAATATTCTATTCTTTTTGTTACTAATGTGAATGGGATTACTTTCTTATGTTTTTTTGGATAGTTTGTTGTTATGCATAGTAATATTACTGACTTTTGTATGTTGATTTTGTATGCTGAAACTTTACTAATTAGTTGAACTTATTTACTAATTATTAGAAGTTCTAACAATAATGTTAGTAGTTCTAACAATATTTTGGTGGCATCTTTTTTTTCTTTTTAAAGATTTTATTTAGGGATCCCTGGGTGGTGCAGCGGTTTGGCGCCTGCCTTTGGCCCAGGGCGCGATCCTGGAGACCGGGGATTGAATCCCACGTAGGGCTCCCGGTGCATGGAGCCTGCTTCTCCCTCTGCCTATGTCTCTGCCTCTCTCTCTCTCTCTGTGTGACTATCATAAGTAAATTTAAAAAAATTAAGAAAAAAGATTTTATTTATTTATTCACAAGAGACACACACAGAGAGAGAAAGGCAGAGACCCAGGTATTAGTTCTCTGAATATCTGGTAGAGTGCCCATGAAACCATCTGCTTCTGGGCTTTGTTAAAAGGATTTTGATTACTGATTCAATCTTCTTACCTGTTATTATATTTCTTTTTGATTCATTCTTGGTTGGTTGTATGTCTCTAGGAATTTATCCATTTCTTCTAGGTTATGCAATATGTTGGTATGTAATTGTTTATAATAGTCCCTTATATCAACCTTTTTATTTCTGCCATCCATTGTCATGTTTCCTTTTCCACTTCTCATTTTATTTAGTCTTCTTTTTTTTTTTTCAATGTAGCTAAGAGTATGACAATTTTGTTTTTCCAAAACACAACTCTTAGTTTTATCAGTTTTTTCTATTGTTTTTCTATTCTTTATTTCATTCATTTCCACTCTAACATTTACTATTTCCTTCTTTCTTTTAATTTTGGGTTTAGTTTGTCCCCCCCCCCCCCCCCCCCCCCCCCCCCGCCAAGTTCCTTGAGTTGTAAAGTTAGGTCGTTTAATTGAGATCTTTCTTCTTTTTAAATGTAGGCATTGATTGCTATAAACTTCCCTCTTAGTACTCCTTTTGCTGCATCCTATACATTTTGGTAAGTTGTATTTTTGTTTGTCTCAATGTATTTTTAATATTCCTTTTTGACTTCCTCTTTAGTCAATGGGTTGTTCAAGAGTATGTTGTTTAGTTTACTTGTTGGTGAATTTTCCTGTTTCCTTTCTGTTATTGATTTCTAGTTTCATTCCACTGTAGTCTGAGAAGATACTTGGTAAGATTTCTGTCTTTTAAAACTTATTAAGACTTGTTTTGTGACCTAACATGTAATCTACCTGTTGTTATTGGGTAGGATGTTCTATACATGCCTGTTAGCTCCATTTGGTCTATAATGTTGTTTAAGTTAGCTCTTTCCTTATTGATTTTTCTGCCTGGACATTCTATTCATTATTAAAAGTAGGATATTGATGTATCCTACCACTATTGTATTGTCATTTCTCTCCCCTCAGATGTCATTACTTGTTTTATATATTTGGGTACTCTGATCTGAGGTGTGTATGTCTATTTATAATGGTTATATATTCCTATTGAATTGACTCTTTTATCATTATATAATATTGTTCTTTGTTTCTAGTGGCAGTTGTTTTTTTAAAAATATTTTATTTATTCATGAGAGAGAGAGAGAGAGAGAGAGAGAGAGAGAAAGAGGGAGAAGCAGGTTCCATGCAGGGAAGCCTGACATGGGACTCGACTCAATTCCGGGTCTCCAGGACCATGCCCCAAGGTGAAGGCAGGGCTAAACCACCGGGCCACCTGGGCTGCTCTCTAGTGGCAGTTTTTTAAAGTCTATTTTGTATGATAGAAGTATAGTTATTCTTTGTGTTTTTTTTTTGTTTTTTTTTTTTTTTTTTGGCTACCACTTGCATGGCACATATTTTCCCATTGCCTTCCTTTCAGACTATGCGTGTCTTTATATTTAAAGGAAGTCTTTTGTAAACAGTATCATTGGATCTTATTTTCTTTTATCTCTTTATCCACTCTATGCCTTTTACTGGGTAGTTTAATTTACTTATACTTAATGTAATTATTGATTGATCAGATGCTTTCTATTGCCATTTCATTAATTGACTTCTGTTTGTTTTGCAGTCCATGTCAAATAGCCAGCTTTCAGGCATTTCCCATAGCAATGGACATATGACAGTTATAAAACAATTATAACATAGTTGTAACACAATCCCCTGTTACCTTTCCCCACATCTCTCCACTGCAACCCTGGAGGAGCTAAGATAGTTTGTAGAATATGGAGGAGGAACAAGAGCAGGGAGGAATCTGGAAGGGTAAACAATAAAAGTACTTCCCCATTTCAAGTTCCCATGTGTTGGTCAGGTCTGAGCTATAGGAAGGATAGGGGAGGATTAGAAGCTTTAAACTAAATGTGAAATTAAAATTTGTATTCAGAGTAGACTAGACTTTTAATATCTGAAAATGAAACATGTTTATTAAGAATAATTGAAATTGACAAAAAGCTATGGGATCTCTCTGGAAAAAGTAGATCATACAGAGGAAGTCTGAAGGGGATTAGTGGGAGGAAAACAAGTCTATTTCTTGACAAATTTAACTAAGTTCAACATGTTCAATAAACATGTTACATATTTATTGTGATTACTGATATATCTGGTCTCATTTCTAGATAGTTATTTTGTGCTTCTATTTACTTTGTTTTTTCTCTTTTTTATCTCAATACAATATCAATAATTTTTCCATATTCTCCTTTTCCCATTTTAGCTTTGAAAACTATAAACTATTAATTTAGAAATAAATTTTCTCAAGGCCTAAATTATCAAGTAATTTGATATGTTTCTCTTTCCCTTGCAGTTTGACATAGATCTTGGTATATTTTATTACACATTAAATGACACAATCTACCATTTTATTATTGTGTATACTTTTGGATTAACCTCTTTAAAACCAAAATATTACTAAACCTTTCTAATATTGGCTGTTAATAATATATTTATAAATTTTTATGCTCATTGTAATTTTGTATATTCATGTCTTCCTTTGAGTTGTCTTTGCTTCTTATTTTCTTGTATTCTTTTCCAGTTGTGTAGTGAGTTTTGCTCTCTTTCTTGAATGTTAGTATAGTTGAATATAAAATTCTAAATTGATCATTATTTCTCTCCAACACCATTATATTCTGGCATTTATTGTTTCTATTGCAAAGATTTTTGTAGGTATAAAATGTCTTTCCTTTTTAAGGTAATCTGTCTTTTCTTTGTGTTAGCTTTTAAGATTCTTCTTTATCTTTTATGTTCTACAGATCCATTACAATGCAACTTGGTATGATTTACATTTATTTATCCTGCTCACTATTCAAAGTGTGTTTTAAATCTGAAGGCCACTAACTTTTGAATTCTGGAAATTTGAAAGTTATCATCTCTTCAAATATAGTTTTCCCCCTTATCTTTCTATTCATTTCCTGTTGATCTATTTTTATTAATTATTTTTTATTTAAGTTTTTTTTCTGTGAATCTATTTTTTTTTTAAAGATGTATTTATTTTTTAGAGAGAGTGAGGGGAGAGACAGAGGGAGAGTCACAAGCAGATTCTATGTGGGTCTTGATCTCACAAATCTGAGATCAGAACCTGAGCTGAAACCAAGAGCCAAGAGCTGAAACCAAGAGCTCAACCAACTGTGCCACCAAGGCACCCCTGCCATAGGTCTATTTTTAAAAATTATTTATTATTATTTTTTAAAGATTTTATTTATTTATTCATGAGAGACATACACACACACAGAGAGGCAGAGACACAGGCAGAGGGAGAAGCAGGTTCCATGCAGGGAGCCTGACGTGGGACTCCATCCAGGTCTCCAGGGTCAGGCCCTGGACTGAAGGTGGTGCTAAACTGCTGAGCCACCCAGGGATCCCCCCATAGGTCTATTTTTAGACTTGGTTTGGAGCATTTCAATATATCCTATATCTTAATTTCTTTTACTTGTTATTTCTTTGTGTTTTTTTTGTGAATTTCTCACACTGCCCCCCACATACTGATTATTTCTTTGTTGTATATAATCTAGATTTTAATCCTTTTGAGTTTTTTAATATTTCCACCTATAGCTATTAATATGTTATTTTAGTTCTGATGCAGAAGAGATTTTTAAAATATAACCATTATTACAAGTTTGAGGAGAAATGTGCACTCCAGGATGCATGGATAGACATTATTTCTTAGAATGTACCAATTACATTACAAGGCACAACTGGGTGGATATGTTATATCTTACCTAATAAAGCCTGCTATTGTTTTCTCTTATGATACATCTAAGATAGTGTATTTATAATGCTAATAACTTTTGTTATTCTTTTTCTTTAATGGTCTGAGTTCTTTTTTAAAATTTATATTTATTAATTAATTAATTTATTTATTTTATTATTTTAAAAGATTTTATTTATTTATTCATGAGAAACACAGAGAGAGAGAGAGAGGCAGAGACAGAGGCAGAGGGAGGAGCAGGCTCCACGCAGGGAAACCAATGTGAGACTCGATCCTGGGACTGAGGGATCATGCCCTGAGCCAAAGGCAGATGCTCAACCGCTGAGCCACCCAGGCATCCCTATTTTTTAATTTTTAAAATACATTTTTTTTTTTTCATGAAAGACACAGAGAGAGGCAGAGACAAAGACAGAAGGAAAAGCAGGCTCCTCACAGGGAGCCCAAGGCGGGACTCAATCCCCGGTCCAGAATCATGCCCTGAACTCAAGGCAGATGCTTAACCACTGACCTACCCAAGTGTCCCTGATCTGAGTTCTTAACTGTCTAAGGAGATGAAGTATTTTGTGATTATTTAAAAAGAATAGTGACAAAACAATTGATTTTCAAAATAATATATGCAAGAATGTTTGAAGTCCGTTTTCATAATTCAATACATTAAAGAGGGCTGGATAATGAGCACATTTCAAATATTTCAAATGCAAATAAAAGACAGCTAAATAGGCACTTTACCGAATTTCTCCAGACAAAAGATTTCAGAACCTATCCAAAGCATGTAATCCCTTCACCTAAAAGGGAAAATATACAGGAAGTGGTAAGAGATTAGAAACAGAGAACTTTAATGGAGAATATCGGGCATTGTTTTGGTTTTTTTTTTGCATTGTAATATAACAGTTAGCATGAAAGTTACAGTGGTAAACTTCAAGTCTGTTTAGGTTAATGGTTATTTCATGTCAAGTGATTAAATGAAGGTGGTTTGAAATGCAATAGCCTATGGTGTAGTCATTATTTTTTATCTCAACTCTTTAGCTATGGAAATGTTTATCTTTCCTCTGAGGAGAATACAAAATTCATTAAAGGAAACAAAAAACTAATGTCTAATAAACCTTCTAATTAATATAGCATCTGTACTACCTCTTCAAATATAATATTCCGCAATAGCAATTATAAAATGCGTAATAAGAAAACACAAATTTCCTTTGGATTTTTACAGATCATTAGAAACTTTTTTGGCTTTTAGCATTTGAAATTATTGATCAGTCATTCCTTTAAATAAAGATCTCAGTTTTTGAATCCTGTTTCTATTCCTTTCTTCTTCTATGTCATCTATTGTTGTCTTTAACCCTCAGTTCTACTTGACTTATTGTCTCTTTAACAATTTCATTCAAAGTATTAACCTGTTCTTGGGATATTAAATATTGTTTCTTTCTGGTAATCAAAGTCTACTTCTATAGTTCTGATACCACTCTAAAATGTCCATTGTGTATTTGCAACTGCCTACTCATATTTAGCTATTTGAAAAGAACTTCTACACAACATGTTTAAAATGTATTCCAAAGGAACATTTATGGAAGACTTAATTTTGTCCAGACCACTGTCTGGCGTGTTGCATCTATGTAAATCAGGATGTATAATGAACTAGAATTTAAGGGGAATAAAGACCCAATCACAAATAATTACAGATACAATGTGATGAGGACTGGGAGTAGAGAACAGTGCACAATATGTTATGGGTGCCAAGAGCAGCTGGCCGATCCCTTAAAATCCTCCCTTCAAGCTCAAAACACTACAGTCATCTTTGACTTATTATTCCTGCATTCCATATTACTAAATTAGTTACCAAATCCCATTTGTGATTTTTTTTCTTGCAAAAATCTCATAGAAATTCTGCCCTCATCTGTCCTCCACTCCTTGCTATCTCCATTGTCACTGTGGCTGGTTCAATCTCTCTGTTTCACCGGGATTGTTTTTTTTTTTTTTTTTTCCACCGGGATTGTTTTCATATCCCATTAACTAGACTCTCTGTTTAAATCTCTCTTCTTTAAATCTCATTGTCATAATGTTAGGTTATTGTCAGTGTTGGCCACATGATTAGATCAATATCTAACACCAAAAACAGCTAGAATTACCACTTTGGTGTTTCAATATCACTCATAATGATTGCCTTATACTAGTCAATATTAATAATTTCAAGTGAAGTCAACAAACAATTGTAGACATTGTTCAAATGTGTCTCCCAATCTTTTCAGTATTGAAAAGAACTTTTATCATTTCACTGTCTTGCTTATCGAACTCAAGTCTACCACTAAAAGCTGTAAACTAAAGTTGTTTAACTTTCCTGGGCCATTTTTCCTTATCTGTACAATAGATTATTTCCCAAAGCTTTGTTTCTTTAAAAAGTACATGTAAGTATGAAAACCAATGCTTAGCACATAGTATATGTAGCTGCTTTACTAATCCTTATTATTACCCATTCTCTCCAAACCTTATGAAGTTTTGCCTCTTACTAAACTTATAACACTTGTGTTGTAGTTTTTTATACATATTCTCCATCCTATTAAAACATATGCTGCATGAAGGCAGGGACTGAATCTTATTTGTCTTCAGGCATGACTTGTGAACCGATTTTTCACTGGCCAATGATTTGTCACCCAATAGGATTTGACAGATTCCTGTTTGATTTGCAGTTGATGGGGACAAAAAGCACCAGAGCTCAATTAAAATGATACTTGAAAGATACTTGATATCACTAAAATCTATGGAATTATGTATTAAATGGTCCCCAAAGAATCAGCTATTTTAAAAATTAAAAATTATTACAAAGAGCTTAATACATCATGTTATATATCATGTACCATAAAAATGTCAAAAGTAGCTTTATTGTACATTACTATATATCTTGATGGTGATCTATCTAGACAAGTAAGGCTTGCTGTATTTGAAGATGGATAATAAAGTTCACACTCTAAGAAAATGTTTAAAATATGAAATAGAATGAGGGATGGTAGAAGAGAATTCCTTGGGAGAATGCAGTTAGGGCATCTTTGAATCTCAACAGTTTGCAATTCCTTTCACAGTACATAAATGATTTAACAGTAACACAGAGTGTCCAGATTAAATTATTTCCATTTCTATTACTGTACAACCTATAATAAGTAACCAGATAAGATGCTGAATGATTATAGTGTTATGATGTATGCTGATCTGATCTGTTTTTTTTTTTCTTTTTTGTTTTGTTTTGATTTCTGATGCCTTGGATCCTTGCCAAATCATTAAACAAGTCACATCCAGCTGAAGCTGGCTTGAACAGCTTCAGTGTAACTTGCAAAGGCCAGTTCATCAAAACCCTTAGGATCACACAAACAAGGGAAAAATACCAAGGGGCCTCTCCTATTTGTTTTTCTGGCTATCTGTGTTCCATGGGAAGGAAATAAAATAACATGAACAGTATTTAAATGCTCTGTTTTGACAGGTTATTAAGATTCCTACCACAACCTGTCTGTTCCTCTCTGATCAAGCCAAGTCCAAAAACAGCAGAATATATCTAAAGTCACTACACACACATATAAAACAAAAATGCTAGAAAAGAAGGAAGAGTGGGAAAAAATCATGCCAATATGAATACTGTGTTAGAGTTGTGGGGGGTTTAAACCAAGACACATGCTAGCATGGTAGAGTATTTCAGTATAGTTGACTGGTGTAAAATTTCCTCACAGAATTTAGTTACTGGTGGCTCAAGTGCTGTCAATCTCACTTTGTTCTACTATGTAATCAATAGTTCCAACCAAGACCTCCATGGGAAGCCAGGTTCTTATCCTCTGAAATGAGAGCCCACTCTGTGTATGAGATTTCCTATCATGGGGCCAGCTCTGATACAGACAGTGGGGCACCAACACTTACTTCTCCAGGTCCCTTTATAAATATTCTTCTAATGACACAAATTTCACTGTGATGAGCATAGGCTTGGGTCCCTGACTTATACTCTTCTAAGGTTGAATTGTAATAAAATATGGAGGTTTCCATAATGAGGGGCACTGGAGAATCCAAGCTTGATATACAATTAAAGAGATTCTGAGAGGGATCCCTGGGTGGCGCAGCGGTTTGGCGCCTGCCTTTGGCCCAGGGCGCGATCCCGGAGACCGGGGATCGAGTCCCACATCGGGTTCCCGGTGCATGGAGCCTGCTTCTCCCTCTGCCTGTGTCTCTGCCTCTCTCTCTCTCTCTGTGTGTGACTATCATAAATAAATAAAAATTAAGAAAAAAAATTAAAAAAAAAAAGAGATTCTGAGAATTATAGAAGATACAACATTCCTGTACATGAGATAGACTGAGTTATGCCATAAAATGAGTATCTTTGGTATAGACCATGGATTGGCCGAACTACATCCTATGGGCCATTTCTGTCAGTTTTAATTTTTATTTATTTTTAAAGAAGATTTTCTTTATTCATGAAAGACACAGAGAGGCAGAGACATAGGCAGAGGGAGAAGCAGGCTCCTCAAGGCAGCCCGATGTGGGACTTGATCCTGGGATTCCAGGACCACACCCTGAGCCAAAGGCAGACACTCAATAGCTGAGCCACTCAAGCATCCCCAGGCTGTCAGGTTTTATAAATAGAGTTTTAATGGAACATGGTCATGCCTATCCATTCATTTACATATTGCCTATGTAATGCTCTGTTTTGACCTAACCTGTCAGAAGTGAGTAGTGGCACTAGAAACTGTATGGTCCTCAAGTTTAAAGTAGTAACTGAGCAAAATTATCTAGGCTCAGTTCTTTGTCAACTGTGTTTATTTTGGTGGGAAATAACATGCACATAGATGAAAATCAAACAGGCCTAAGAGAATAGGTCATAGCAACAATACCCTCCAGGAAGGCACTTATTGGTGTGTCTTTTATGAGAGGCAGTACATAAGGTGTTCTGAGAGGCAGTACAGTAACAACTTGAACTGGGATTTGACCCATAGTTCTGCCATTTAATGGAGCTAACAAACCATACCTCACAGGGTTATTATCAGGATTAAGTATTATGGCTTATGTGACAACACTTAGTACTCACAAAATTATTGTGTTTTTTCCTTCCAGTCTTCCTGTCTTCACAGTAGCTGGCACAGATCTGAACACATCATCCACACCTGACCTTGACACATTTTGAGTAAGGAGTGGCACTTGTCTGGAGTTGCATCTTGACTCTCACTGGTGCTTTTCTTTTAGGTGATGCAGAGATTCCAAATCCTTTAGGATTGCCATTGTGAATATCCATGATAGTTACCTATGGCTTTAAAATCTTTGCCTCCTTTCTAGAACCTAGAAAGCATAAAAAAGAAGCCTCATATACAAAAAGGGAAGGAGAAATTATTTGTCCATAATTAAGTATAGGTTACAATACCCATTCAGCACTCACGATAATAGGTTATTATCCATGTTAGTCACATGATTAGACATCAAAAACACCTCAAATTACTATTTTGATGTCAACATCACTCATGGTTATTGAATTATACTAGTTAATATTAATAACTGCAAATGAAGTTAACAATTGCAGATATTGTCCACAGTAACTCGATATAAATTAAAAAATTATATTTGTTGAAAATATACAGACTTTCTTTATATTGTCAATACATTTGAATTCATTTATATAGAATATTAATTCTATAACAGGTTACACTGAAACTAACATATTAGGAGCCATTGTCAATAGATTAATTAGGTAAATGTGAAATTATAATCTAAATCATTATTAGAATAAAACTGAAAGTTAAATTTACAAAATTTGCACTAATCTAGAATTATAATACTCATTGTATGAAGTGAGGTATGAGGTAGAGACTTTGTTCTGTATAAAGTGAGGTATGGGCAACATGAGAGATCATTATAGAATAATCCTTTTATTTTCCAGACGAGAAAACAAAAGCCCAGAGATCTGCTGAGAGTCATGCAACTTGTTAATAATCCAGCCAGAACAAGAACTTCTAGACCACACTGGAATATTATATAAATGATTTTTTCCAACTAGCATCCAACACCCTTATAGAATTGTTCTCTTCTATTATTATTCTTGTTACAAATAACTTAAATTTAAAGTTATTTATGTATGTCTATTTCTCTCACTAGAACATGAATTTTTATTTCTGGAAGTCTAGGATGAGGTCTGATTTTTCTTTGTAGTTTTGCACATGTAGGTAATCAATAAGTTTTTGTTTAATATTCTATCTCAATTATTATCTTTATGGTATTGCCAGTTTGATATGAAGGATAATATTTTTAAAATAATTTAGTACTTAGATTTGTTATAACACTAATAATAAAGCAATAGAACTATTTAATATCTAAACTTCATTTTAGAGATGGCTTGATTTGGGGGAACTGAGCCATAACATCTCTGCCATGTTTTTTTATATATACATTATAGAAAAGATGTGTCTTGAGCAACTGAACTTGCCTTATCACCCTAATGGTCTGTGACTCAATACAGCATAGACAGGCTTTTCTTAGGTGAGTTTGAGTGACCCCCAGTTCTCCCTAGCATCATCTTAATCTTGTATCTCTCAACATTCAGCCCACATTCAGTCCCTGCAGCTGGTGCATGTTTAAAAGATTTTCACTCACACTGTTTTGCCAGTGTGATAGATTTGATTCACCAGCTGGGATTTTCATATGTTCTGTAGCTTCCTACAGCTTTTCATTGGGCTTGGGTCTCTCTGCTTCCCTCATATTAGTAATGATTCTGGAATAATGGAAAAGGGCTCAGATTTAAGTGTTGCAGCAATTTAAATATCACTTTTATCGTTTTCTTCCTTACATTTCAACAGCATCCTGTCTACTAATATTAACACCACAGCTTGAGGCAGGCACAAACCAATTTGCCTTTATGGATTCTTTGACCTCTAAATGTCCTTGCTCTGTTTCTGAGCCCTTCCAACACAAGTCGGACCTTAGCGCTATAAGCCTTTATCTACTTGTCCTCTACAAAGGCAAGTAAAAAGTAAGGCAACATTTACCTTTTCCCTTATAGCAAACAGACTATATAAGTTATGAATGTACACAGATCCCTGCTTTCTTTTAGTAATTCAAGTAGGAAATCCATATATTTTGAGGGTGTGTAAAGTGGATTTTTTATTGAATGAGAATATCAGGCTCATGGAATGAACTTGACAGAAATTTATTGAAATTTCTGTGGTTGACATTATAAAAAACATGGATTCCTAGTGAAGTCTTTATGGAATCTAAGTTATGCTTTTAACATTGTATAAATATTAATTTTGTTGAGAGGATGACCAGAAAATAATGCTTATTTCTTACTGAATTCAGAGAAAATAGAAGAGCATTTTGTATTGAATACCTCCTCTATCTTTTCAGCACAAATGAATGACTAAATCCGTTACGTGAAAACATCATAGCAGACAGTCCTTTCCATTAATGACTTGTAATGAAATAATAAACATGCTGAAGAGAAAGACATGAGAGATTGCAGATCATTTGTGCAGTAAGTGATTTATCTCAGGACCCAGAGGTCAACCAATGAGAAAGCTGCCATGAGAATAAACATTGAATATCCTCTTCTTTCTCTATTTTGCTGGTCACCTATAATGACTTGAATGATCTATTCAAATTATTGAGTCTTAATTGTGAAATGTCCCAGAAAAACACTCTATGATCCGCACAGATGAATCTAAAAAAGGTAGTCTCATTTATGACTATATGCAAAAGTTATAAGGTAGTAATAAATAGAATTCAGCAATGTTTCACAATACTAATGTTGTATGACCCAGAAAGGTTTGTTATAGGAATAGAAGAGTATTCCAATATTGGGAAATCTGTCAACATAATTGATCATATCACCAAATCAAAAAAGAAAAACAAAATTGTGATATCAGTACACATTGAAAAGGCATTTAATATAGTCCAAAAGTCTGTCCTAATAAGTAGAAAGAACCTACTTAAACTACTTAGGAACCTACTTTACTTAGTACTAAGGTGATTTTTCTGGAAACCAACAGAAAATGTCATTCTAAATAACAAAACTCTAAAACCATTTCAATTAAAATCAGAAACTATTTAGAAAGATCCACTGATAGTAATTATTACATTACCACTATCTTGTAGATTCTACTGACTGCAATGAGCCAGGAAAAGTAAATAATATGAATAAACATTGGAAAAGACACCACTAAGACAGGTGTGCTGAATTGTTTGAATGTTAACTAGATTACAAAGAGAACCATTTTTCAAAAGCCTTTCCCTTCCCTGTGATTTTGTATAAGAGTTGGCCAAAAGTGAAAGTCACATGAGACTTGGGAGGTGAACATGGAACAGTAATCACTATCTCTGAAGATCTTCTGAGTCAGAGATGATGACGGACAGATGTAGGGTTGCCTACTGAATTCCAATTTGTCATTATTTTTCCCTACTCCGCATCCAATTCTGCTTCCTGACTGGTAGATTTGCTGACCAAGAGTAGCCACAGGCTCTCCATCAGATGCTTGACTTTAAAGACCTCAGAAGTGGAAGCTGTGCAGAGGAGCCAGCTTTCCAGAAACTTTTCTGCTAATTTCCTTTAATGCTCCTTCTCGTGCACCTGAATCTTTCCAGATTTTCAGTAACACAGTTAGGAAGGTTGGGTAGTAACTTTTCTCTGATCTTCCAACTTCCCCTTTAGGGTCTTTACTTCCTAACCGCTCCCATAGTTATGTAAGGCCTTGTTCCTATCATTGAACCTCATTTCACAATACCAGTTGTTTTGCTTCTCTGATTAAATTCTGACTTATAGAATTAATAATCTGTTAAGGATGTGGATGCAGATAAATGCTAAAAGTAAATGTATTTTAGCAATGTGGACCTAGAAATAAAAATGGAAAAATAGCAATATTTTTTCACAATAGTGACAAAAACTATAAAGTAACTAGGAATAAAATTACAGAGGTACAGCATTATATGGAGACAACAATAAAATCTTATTGAAGGACATAGAACAAAATCTAAGCAATTAGGAAGGCCTTTTATGTTCTTGGGTGGGAGACCAAAGATGACAAAATGATAATTCTCTCAAGTTAATCTAAATTAATATAATTAAGATCCTAATATAACAAAAATGGTTTTTCTTATTATTTATAAATTCATGGGTAAGAATAAATATCCTAAAATAACCTAGAACGATATGAAAAATAATCTAGAAAGATATGTACATGGTGGGAGCCCTTTGCTATATGTAAGAACATATTATACAGCTTTTATAATGAAATCAATATGATATCAGTGTGAGAATAGGTCCGTTGACAGAATAGAAAATCCAGAAATAGATCATAATATATACGAGAATTTTTTTTATTTATTTTTTTAATTTTCTTTTTTAACTTATTTATGATAGTCACAGAGAGAGAGAGAGAGAGAGAGAGAGAGGCAGAGACATAGGCAGAGGGAGAAGCAGGCTCCATGCACCGGGAGCCTGATGTGGGATTCGATCCCGGGTCTCCAGGATCGCACCCTGGGCCAAAGGCAGGCACCAAACCGCTGTGCCACCCAGGGATCCCTATACGAGAATTTAATATACGAAAAATTTGTAGGTCAATTTAGTGGTGTAAAGTATACTTTATTTAAGTAATAATATTTGCACTAGTTCATTGATTGATCTATGAGTGTGAAAAGAGAGTCAGAAGGATACATAAGGTTATTAATGCAAGTTATCTATAGGATGGATGTGGGACAAAAGGCAGGAGTTGGGGAGAAGAGACAAAAAGAAAAGTAAATCACCAAGTAAACTCAGAATATATGATTTATACCATGCATAAATAGTTATATTTTAGTATGATTGTATGCATATATGTATATGGAGAGATAGGAGTGAGAGATGTACTGACTTGTAAGAATCTGTATGATGTATCAGTGAAGAAAGCAAGTTGAAGATTAATAGAATTTGATTCTGCTTAGATAAAAAACAAACAGATGCACTGTATTAATCAGGGTTTAATCAGAGAAGCAGAACTTCTGGGAGACATATAGAATAAGGAATTTATTACAAGTATTTGACCATAATTTGATGCAAGGTCAAAGCGGGAGCTGATTAAACACTTTATATACAGCTGTTGCTTCTGTGTCCAGTGTTGAGCCTGAAGTCTTCAGGGCAGGCTGCTGTAAAGGAAAGGATATGATTTGGCATGCAATTCCAGGGGTAAATTGGAGCCTAGGAGGACAAGCTGGAACCCAAGTGGCTCTTTTATTTCCTCTAAACCTCCAACTTCAATGACAAGGGTGACTTGCAGAAACTGATACCCTTGGTCATGGAGTGGAAAATGCAGCTGACCCAGGAGTAGGAGAACCTTATGGAGATCCTGTGGGAGCTGAAGAATCTGTGGCATGGCTGCCACCTGATGACAACAAGATGAACCGGCAGATCCATAAAAGTGTGTATAAACTGTCATAAGACCTGAACCTATACTAATCTTCTCAATGTAATTATTCCTGCTGCTTCATTTTTGCCTTCCAAATACGCAAATTTCTCTGTGGCTCCTCTTAGCCTACAATCACATAAGGAAGGGAATTCTAAGGAAAGGAATTCTGGTAAATGTAGCTACTACAAACACACACACATACACACCACCCCTATATAAGTGTATGTGTACCTTTATGTTGGTATGAATAAGGAGAAAGGCATGGAAAAATATACTCCAGGCTTGTTAAGCCTAGTTCCATGGTGGAGATAATAGTAGAGGGATGTGGCCAGAGATTAAATAAAACATGATATACTTAAGCAACACAATGCCATGCAGCTGCTATAAGGAACAAGATGAGTCTTTATGACCCCTCAGAGAAAAATACCCTGGTGTTATGATGTTAAGTGGTAAAAAGCAAGACACCAAAAAACATCTAAAATATAATCTTATTTATGGAAGAACAGTCCAGTATGTTTGGATATAGAGGTATCTATCACCACTTACTGGCTGCGTGACCTGTGAGCAAGCTATTTAATATTTGTACACCTTATTTTCCTCATTTGTAAAATGGACATAGTAATAGTAATGATAGTATCTGGATTGTAGAATTGTCAAAAAGATTAAATGTGAGCCATTAAGTGCCTAAAATAGTGCTTGGCAAATAGGAAGTGCTCAAAAATACTAGTCATCATTATCATTATTCTGCTGTTATTTCTATCGTTATTAATATATCTGAATGGAAATCACTTTCCTCCGTCTCATACCCTATCAACTCAATTCTATCCTGTCAAATCAAGGAGAAAAGAGGAAGAGAAGAGGATCTGATTTAAACAGAGCTACCCCAGAAGGTTGTCACTGGCCCATGGGTCAGTGAGTTGTAACCCTGGGTAGTCATTAAAAGGATGTCGATGGCAAAAAGACACAAGGTCAAGCAATGCTTATCCAGAATAAAGCCTGGGATTGAGACAGGCAATTCTGGCTATGCATGAGTGTGTATGTGCACACGCGTGTGTGTGTTTTCTCCTGTTGTTAGCATAAACGTGCTTGTGTATACATTGGAAAGAACCAATATAACAACTCAGAATGAATGCACATAAGGAAAAGTTTTTAAATACTACAAAGATGAGGTCAGAGTGATATATAACCTTGTTTTCTGATCCATACATGAGAGTTAAAAGAAGGGACTGCCAGTATACTCATTTACACACCCTGAGCCCTGCAATTTATTTCACTGTATTTGATGTTAGCAGGGAATCATTTATTTAAAATTACTCAGAATACAGCACAAAGAGCTATTCTGTAGGTATGAAATGTGTCTAAACTGCAATAAAACCCCCCTCCTGCACTTTTGACACATTGTGACCACAGTAAAGGCAACATGAGGTTTCTTTTGTTTCTAGATGCTGCTGGAGGAAATATAACAATGCAGCATGAACAAGGTTCTCACCCCCCCCTTTTTTTTCCTACTGGGGCACACGTGGCTGACTAATGTTCCCCAGCACAATGCTCTTCTAAATGCAATTCCCAGTACACTGGCCATTACTTCATCTCATTCACTGCCACCCAAGAGAGCATTTCAAGATACAAATGAGTGAGACTGACATTGGAAGAGGATAACCTTGAAGACATTCTATTTTTTAATTAAAAATGTAATACATGATTATATTTAATCTTATTGTAATCTTATTAATCTTATTGTAAAAGACTTAAATATAGAAATATATACAATATACTCCTGTACCTGCTCCCACACACCCAAAGTCCTCCTTTCAACAGATAGAAGTTAATAAATGATGAAGTTTGATGTATATCTTTCATATACTCAATTTGCATTTGTACACATTTATATGTATACATGTGTTTATTTATAGCTATACCTCCACACACAGTGGGTTATGTTTCCATAAATAAGATAACATTTTAGGTAATTTTCAGTGATTTGCTTTTTTCCACTTAACATATTTTCATAAATATACCATATTTTATTTAACCTCTCAGTTGGTGGATATTTATGTTGTTTCATTTTTATTATTAAAAACCATTTTGGACTGGGCATATCTTCTCCTCCTTGTAGATATCTCTTTAAACATAAATGTATTTATTAAGAACAGATACCTAGAAGTGGAATTGCTGGGTCAGAGAATAAACTGCATTTTATGTTAGTACTTAATTAAATGCAAAATGTCCTAAAAATCTACCGATTTATACTTTCTCCAGTGGCATATATTTTTTCATTCATTCAAAAATGCTTACATGGGGCAGCCCCGGTGGCGCAGCGGTTTAACGCCGCCTGCAGCCCGGGGTGTGATCCTGGAGATCCAGGATCGAGTCCCACATCGGGCTTCCTGCATGGAGCCTGCTTCTTTCTCTGCCTGTGTCTCCACCTCTCTCTTCGCTCTCTCTGAATGAATAAATAAATAAATCTTTAAAAAAAAAAAAAAAAGCTCACATGGTGGCTGCTTATTTACCTATCTACTACCTACCTGTCTCCCTCTTTCCCCTATCATCTACCTAACATGTGGAGGAAAATAAAGCAGATTAAGAGGTATCAGGATTGAGAGGGACAGGTTGTATATTTATTTTTATTAAAAAACATTTTTTTAAAGGATTTTATTTATTTATTCATGAGAGACACACACAGAGAGAGACAGAGACACAGGCAGAGGGAGAAGCAGGCTCCATGCAGGAAGCCCGATGTGGGACTCGATCCCGGGACTCCAGGATCATGCCCTGGGCCGAGGGCAGGTGCTAAACCGCTGAGCCACCCAGGGATCCCCAGGTTGTATATTTAAATTAGGTGATACAGGTACCTTGCTAAAAAGGTAATCTCTGAGAAAACCTGAAGGAAGTATTGGAGGGAGTCACCCAGACATCTGCGAGAAGAGGATTTGAGATAGTGTGTATAGGAAAAACAAAGAGGCTGGTGTGGCAGGACTGAAGTGAGCAAGGGGAAACTAGGAGAGAGATAATGGGTATATGAGTATCCATCTCCTCAGGGTTATTTCTTATACCAAGAATTATTCCTCTTTTATTTTTTTAAATTCTTTTTATTTATTTTTATTTTATTTTAATTTTTTTTTATTCCTCTTTCAAGTGCTGGCAAGTCTACTTGCAAATTCACTCCTGTTTTTCAAATTTTATTCTGATTGATTACTAATTAGATGAACATTTTCATATGAACATTGGCCATTTTAGTTATCAGTCTACATATATCTTTTCATATCTTCTCATTTTTTATTGGATTTTTCTTACTGATTTTTAATATTTTCATTATTAATCCTTTTTTAATTATGTAAGTATTTTCTCCCAGTTTGTCTCAATTTTTATGAAATCCAACCTGTACATTTTATATATGATTTCTGGGTATTATTTTTAGCTTAAAATTAATGCTCCTCCCCTGTAAAATAGAGAAATCTTTTCCTATATTTTCTTCTGATAGTTTAATTTGTTGTTTATGTTTCATTATTTAGTCCATTTGAGATTTACATTTTTCTTTTAATATTCTTAAGAATTTATTATAAATTAGTGTCATAGGCTACAAGGAAGTAAAAGGACTATGTACAGCCTGATGGGAAACAGGCAGAGAGATGAGGAGGGCCAAGATGAGTCTAGGGCCTTGGTGGGCACATTCCCAGGGGGGAGGGGGCCCTGAAAGGGAAACCAGACAATCCTGTGAGACTTCAAGAACAACGGCATAACAAACAAACACGTTTGTGGTAATTGGGCCCACGCCTCTGTGGAGCTACTTCCATAATTCTGGTCAAGGGTCAAAGGAGGCCTCGTTTGCTCCGGGGAGGAGGCCACATTCCCAGTGGGAGCATGCCCATTGGAGTTCCTTGACCAGGAGGGATCCCCATGGGAGGCCTCGTGCCAGGTGGTGGGCCCATCATGCCTGGAGGCGATGCCCCCCGACCCATACGTGGGGGAGGACCCCCATGGCAGGGCAGGTACTGGGTCAGGGCCCTTGCAATGCTGGCGGTGGCAGCAGCTTCAGCAGCAGCCACAGTGCCTCTTTCCTGCTGGGATGGCCCACCAACCCTTCAGACTGGCCCTGCAAGTCCTGCAGGAGCCTGGGGCATTGGAACACCAGCTCGAATTCCTCTGCCAGCAGCCCTCCCAATCCCTGGGGCCCCAGCAGCTCCAGCAAGTGGCACTGGGGCAATGCCAGTATCTTTGGGAGGAGGTCCCTCTACTGTCATTGAGACCAGGTTCTCCCCCAGAAGCAGCACCAGACCGAAGACTTGCTTCTCTTCTCTTTCTGCTTGTTTTGAGTTCTTTGGCTTGATTTTCCTGGACTTATCACAGTCACAGAGGATCAAATTCATATGCTTGTCAAAAGCCTTGAAGGTGCCAATGAAGATCCGGCCGTCTTGTAGGATGCACCTCATCCTATAGTCGATGTGTTGCAGCATCCTGCTGCTCTTGCCCACAGTCATGTTGGTGGTTCTGATGGCTCCCATTCCCTCTAGATTGCCCTCAGCAGAGGCCTAGACGCCGGCCACTAGACCGCTTCCCACCTGAGATTTATATTTATGAATGTCATAAAGTATAATCATTTGTATAACATGCATATGTATTATTTTTTACCTTTCCTAAATTGAAATATAACATTAACATACTAAAATTTCATATATGTTAAATGTTTCTGTACCCACTATTCTGCTCTATTATCCTATTTTCTTGTCAATATCAGACTGTTTCAATTATTTAAGCTTCATAATGTATTTAGATACCTGATATGGATCTCCTGTCTTCATTGTCTTTTAAAAATATTCCTGGACATTCTATTACAGATGAATCTGAGAATCAATTTATCTAGGCACATTTTATTGGGATACTATTTAATTTTATAGATTAATTCAAAGAAAATTAATATCTGTAGAATATTGAGTGTTTTTATCTAGAAAATAGGTAGAGTATCTTTCCATTTACTTAGATTTCATTTTATAATTTGCAGTAAGTTTTTACAGCTTTGGTCCATGTAGATCTTGCATATTTTTATTAGGTTTGTTCCTCAGCATTTTTTGCTTTGCATTGCTACTTATAAATAGGGTGTATTAGTTTTGATTCCTTACTATGTTGATTTAATTGTTTTAATTGATTTAATTAATTGATTTAATTGTTGATTCCTTACTATGTTGATTTAATTGTTGATAAATTCAGGGGGAAAACCCCTCAAAACCCTGTAGTAAATAAAGATACAAGAGTGGTTTTACTCTGATTGCAGTCATTTAATAATCTATTGCTAGGAATAGAGGATCTGAATTGATTCCCTCATCAGAAAAATCTCCGGGATATGACAAATCAAAGAGATTACCTTTAGCCTTTGCTTCGGGACATTTATTTACTCAGGGAGGAGGCAATTAGGCCAAGCCCTAAGGCTCATATATGTTCAATCATCCTGGAATCTGAGAACAAAGCAACGTGGCTGGGATTTCTCTTCCCTCTCTCTACATTCATTCCCTGCTGTGAATTTTGACTTCCTTTTCTTTCAAGTCTTTATTTTGTATAACTAAAATTTTTTAGATTATGCAATATTTCATGCACATAGAAAAGCACAGGAATTAATATGACCTTAATTTAATAGCTGGGTCATTCAATATGACTCAGATTTAGTAGCTGTTAACTGTTTGCTATATTTGATTCAGAACTATTTTGCTTTTGAAAAAATTAGTTTTAAGAAAATAAAATACTACAAATACAGCTGAGAACACTATCCCCTCCCTTCCCATTCCCTCTGATATTGCTGTTTCACTCTTATGAACATTTTAAATATTTTTATGATTTTTCTGTGCACTTCGAAGTTATATTTATTATGTGTGTTCTTAGCATTTACATACTTGGTATAACATGTGTAGCCTTTTGTAACTTGATATTAAGGTGTTTTTTTTCTAAAGATTTTATTTATTTATTCATGAGAGACACACAGAGAGCCAGAGACACAGGCAGAGGGAGAAGCAGGCTCTGTGCAGGGAGCCCAATGTGGGACTCAGTCCCAGGACTCCAGGATCATGCCCTCCTGAGCCAAAGGCAGACGCTCAACTGTTGAGCCGCCCAGACGTCTCAATAAAGTGGGTTTTTGAAATTCATCCTTGTTGACACCGACACGACAGTTCTCTGAAGTTGCTCCTGATACTTTTGTTTATATCCTATTAGTCGGATTTAGCCAATCTCAGCTACCCCTGTGGCCAGCGAACTGAGAAATGTAGTTTTTATTCCAGGCAACCATGAGCCTGGCTAAAAATCAAGATATATATTACTTAGAGAAAAGGGGGTAACTAGTAGTAGGGTACAGCTAGTTCTCTCTGCCAAATGCTTTTAATTATAATATTGTAGATTTCTGATGTATACTTTTATTAGATTAAAGTGTTTGTTTTTTCCTTTCCTTAGCTTACTAAAGGGTTTTTTAAACAATGCTTTTAATTAGAAATAAGTGTTAAAAGATACTTTGGCATCTTTTACAATGATTATATGGATTTTCTACTTTAATCTGATAACAAATTATTATGGGTTTTCTAATGTTAAACTATCCTTGCATTCTAGAAATAAGTTTAATCAATCGATAATGTGAATCTTACATCTGTTAGAAACACATTTTCTTTTAAAACAGTGCAGTTTGATTTACTTAGGATTTAAACATATGTTTACAGATTAAATTGGCTTATTCTATCATTATTTATTATTTGTATGGATTTTATTTATTTATTTATTTATTTTTTAATTTTTTTTGGATTGTATGGATTTTTTAAAAAGACTTCATTTATATATATGTGAGAGAGAGTGCAAGAGAGTGAAAGCACGAGCAGGGTGAGGGGCAGAGGGAGAAGCAGACTCCCTGATGAGCAGGAAGCCCCATTCAGGGGCTGAATCCCAGGACTCTGGGATCATGACTTGAGCCAAAGGCAGATGCTTAGCCAACTGAACCACCCAGGTGCTCTTGTATGGATTTATAATCAAGATTATGCTAGCCATATAGAGTTAGTGGGAAAGTTTTTCATCTTTTTTATACTTTGGAAAATTTATTTAACCTAGAAATTGTCTTTAAATTTTAGAACAATTTGCCCAAAATATCATTTTGTCTAGGGTCTTTTTAAGGAATAGATATTTGACTTTTAAAATTTCTTCTATGGGATCCCTGGGTGGCGCAGCGGTTTGGCGCCTGCCTTTGGCCCAGGGCGCGATCCTGGAGACCCGGGATCGAATCCCACGTCGGGCTCCCGGTGCACGGAGCCTGCTTCTCCCTCTGCCTGTGTCTCTGAGCCTCTCTCTCTCTCTCTTTGTGACTATCATGAATAAATAAATAAAATCTTTAAAAAAAAAAAATAAAAAAAAATAAAATAAAATAAAATTTCTTCTATGATACTTTACTATCTCTCTTATTTTTTTTTAAGATTTTATTTATTTATTCATAGAGACACACACACAGAGAGAGAGAGAGAGAGAGAGAGAGAGGCAGAGACACAGGCAAGAGGGAGAAGCAGGCTCCATGCAGGGAGCCTGACATGGGACTTGATCCTGGATCTCTGGGACTGAGGGCGGTGCTAAACCGCTAAGTGACCTGGGCTGCCCTACTTTTCTATCTTGAGTCAATTTTTGTGATATATATTCTCTAGAAAAATTAACCTGTTAATTTAGATTTCCAAATTTGTTAGCATTCATTCATACTTAGGTTTCTTTTACATTGAAAATAGATTTCTGCATCTGTATTTATGTCTTCTCTTTTTTTTCTTGATCAGAATTGTCAGAGATTTTACAATTATGTTGGAGTTTTAAAGAACCATTTAATGATTTTATTAAGTGGTCCTTTCAGGTTTTTGCTTACTTCATTATTTTCTGTTTTAAATATTCTCCATCCAAATTGGTTTTTTTTTTCATCTAAATTCTTGCATTTTGTATTGAAGTCATTATAGCAGACATTGTTTATTGGCTACCCATTCCTATCTTCTTATCCCTTATCCACATCTAACTATAGAGGCTAAACAGC
Organism: Canis lupus dingo; assembly: GCF_003254725.2. Taxonomy (NCBI): domain Eukaryota; kingdom Metazoa; phylum Chordata; class Mammalia; order Carnivora; family Canidae; genus Canis; species Canis lupus. The sequence goes on from NC_064247.1 coordinate 78,237,782, forward strand.
TAGATACCCAACTTCCCAGATGTTCTTGGAACTAAGTATAGCCCAACTAAGTATAACTAAGTATAGTATAGTATAGTATAGTATAGTATAGTATAGTATAGTGGGGGTTTTGTTTTTGTTTTTCTGTTTTTTCTGCTCACTAAAGCAAAGAAGCACATACCAACTTTATTTTTCTTTAAGTAATAGAAGGTAAGAGATAGTAGAGAGGAGGCATACCTGGTTGTAGGCACCAGCCTAGAAGTGGTATACATTATGCCCTGTCACATACCACTGGAGAGAACTTACTCATTTAGTCAAAACTACTTGTGAAGGAGGCTGGGAAATGCGACTACTATGTTGGTGGTTATAACTCTATTACTGTGGAAGAAAGGAACATGTTTGGAAAACAGGTTTTTAGCACATTGCTTACAACTCTTCCCACCTCCAATGGTATAGCAGTTAAGGACATAAATTATTCATGAATATACAAGCTTGTTAGTTGTTATATAATCCTTATTGGGACCTATATGGAAAAAAATTGAACTTTGAAAATATTCATCCAAATACTACAGGATACTACTAGCACTCTTATGTGACAAAAAGTAACAAAACTTGAGCTACAAGAATCAGACTCAAGTAAGCAGTGACAGAATGAGCAGCCAATTTGAAGTAATAATATTTCTGTAAGGGAAGATTATTTATAATTCTGTAAAGGGGGGATAAGCACACACACACACTGCCATACAACTGAGTGGCTCTCAATTCACTATGAAATTACATATAATTCAAACCAAATTAATAGTGGTTTGAATTTAAGTGGTTTTATCTGGCAGTGTCATAAAAACAATTAGCATTGGTTTGTACCAATTAGAAGTAAGTTTGTTTCTACCAAAACTAGTAGAGACAATTGTATGCACAAGTAGCATACAATTAAGTGGTTTTATCTGGCAGTGTCATAAAAACAATTAGCATTGGTTTGTACCAACTAGAAGTAAGTTTGTTTCTACCAAAACTAGTGGAGACAATTGTATGCACAAGTAGCACTATTCTGCTATGCATTCAGAAAGATTAAAAGAATAGAAAAAATGACATTCTTTCTGAGTCAGTTTAATTTAAAAAATATTATCTCATATTTTCTTATAGTTTGCTTTTATAAGTTTAAAATAATTGAATGAAAAAGTCTACAAACCACTTATTTTTTTTCTAGAATAGATGCAGGTATCTTTTATAATCTTTTTATTTGAAGTTGGGTTTTGGTTTTTTTTTTTGAGATTTTACTTATTTATTCATGGGAGACACCAAGAGAAGGCAGAGACATAGGCAGAGGGAGAAGCAGGCTCCTCGCAGGGAGCCCAGTGTGGGACTCGATCCCAGGACCCTGGGATTATGCCCTGAGCCAAAGGCAGATATTCAACCACTGAGCCACCCAGGCATCCCGTGAAGTCGGGTTTTAAAAAGCATAAGTTATACTCAGTAAGATTCGCTCTTTTTAGGTGTGCAATTTTATGAATTTTAGTAAATATACACACAATTGTACAGCTGCCACTAGAATCAAGGTATCAAATATTTCCACAAGTTCCTTATCCCCCCAAAAGTTTTCTCATATCCTTATGTAATTCCCAAGCAAAACATTTTGGAGGTGAACCAAAATTGTAACTGAGGTGCCCCAGCTGGTAAGCCAGGTTTTTCATCTGGGAGAATGCCATGAAGAAATCAAATGCAAATAAGCCAACTAGCTTATTTTTGTTTTTGTCCACCACTCCTATGCTGACATGCCATCTGCTTTTCCCAAGTGCTTCATTGGGCTAAATTATTTTAGCAGTGCATCATTCCTTTTGCTTTGCAAATATATTTTAAGAAAAATTGTGAAGGGATACTGCTTTTAATTCCACATGTCAACATAACTGTCTTTATTAAATATTTTCCAAATCCATCAGATGTTTAAAATATATTCTAGAAATAAAGAAGGGGCTTTCATATGAAGACAATGAATAAATATGGACATATTTATAGTAAACAGAATATGGTCTATGATAACCAGTAGGTGCTTAAGCATTTTTTCTCCTTTCTGTTATTATTGTTAGCCTGTGGAGAAGTGAATGTGAGAGGAAGTTGATGGAGTGGAGGGAGTGGCTGTATTCAGCAGAATGAAACAAATGCAAGAAGATACAGATGTATCATGAAGAGGACAGAGCAGGGATTTGAGTAGAGATGGCATTATTAAGAGATGTTTGTCATGGTTTGCTTTAGATAAAAGAAGCATTGTATAGTGAAGCCCTTCATTTGTATAGATGAGAAAACAGGCCCAGAGAGGTGCAGTGATATGATCAAGGTCAACCAGAGAGTTTGTAACAGAGCCAGGCTAAAACTATCTCTCCTAATTCTGTTCTGATACTCATTTTACTATTCTACATCTTTTTTTTTTTTTTAATTTTTTTATTTATTTATGATAGTTACAGAGAGAGAGAGAGAGGCAGAGACACAGGCAGAGGGAGAAGCAGGCTCCATGCACCAGGAGCCTGATGTGGGATTCGATCCCGGGTCTCCAGGATCGCGCCCTGGGCCAAAGGCAGGCGCCAAACCGCTGCGCCACCCAGGGATCCCCTATTCTACATCTTTATCCTAGTTGTTTCAGGAAGCAAGCAGTTGGAAATTCCTCTCTTATTTGCACTTGCTTTACACGACTCCTTACACCTTACTCTAGCTTTATCAAAGAAATACATTAACCATCACTTGGGGATGACACTCACTGCCTCAGAGGTGCCATTCTCAGCATTTTTCTCAGAGAATTAATCTCTACTTTTCTTTCCTAAAACCCTCTTAGCAGAGTAGAGGCCTCTTTTTTTGCTATAGGGCTAGCTGGAAACCTTGACTCTCTTGATATCATTTCTGTGGGGGAAAAATATTTTCCTATTTCCAAATAAACTTAACTTTCAACAGAAAGTCAAATACTTGGGGATTTTCTATAAACTTTTCCTTATATGTAGGTTTTTTTCTGTTTTGAAGAGAAATTATATATGTAGCTCCAGTCCAAAACTATGATTATAAATATATATATCATATGATCAACTATATCGAACATAACTCTCCTCCATAGGTTCTGGTGAAAACTGAGCTTTTTTTCTTGTTATAGCATATCACAATTCTACTCCAAATTATAGAGAATGGAGCAAAGTGTCTCACTATCTAGAAAACAGGTAGAGTTTTCCAGGTAGTGAAAAAGAAAGAGAAGAAAAACTTACAGTGGAAAAGGCACTGGTGATAGTGTCTTGATGCTATAGTTCTTTGCTGAAATGCAACTTTTTCAGGTGGGTTTTCTAGAAGAAAAAGGGCTACTTGGATACCAAGCTCAAGTCCACAAAGGAAATTTAAATTACCATTACACCAAATGTAACAATTTCAACATCATTTCTAGGTATTTTCACCACAATGTTCTGTGTTTAAAAACATTTTTGAAATGTCTATATGCACACAACACTGTGCTATGGAGAATATTTAAAAAGTAGAATAACAATAGAAGCTAGTGCATAATAGAGGGACAATTTGGAGACATCAGCTATTTAAATATTGTAGGAATTTAGAATAAAGAAATAAAACAGTATAGAATGAAGAAACTTCATGAAAGAAACTTAGGACAAGACTTGAAGGACAGAATGTGTACATATGGAGAAGAATAAGGAGCAAAGCGAATGTTCAGTTGGATGTTCAGCTACAGTGGCACTGGCCTCTATTTAAAATGACTGGTGAATTCATTCTGAATGGTTGTTGTACCTACCAAATGGGTTGTGAGATATTCTGAAGATCATCCCAACAGGCATTTCAGGACACAGATGTGGAAGTGGCTATAAGGTCAGGCAGTAGTTCAACTTGCCTTGGCCATCAAATGTAACAATTAAAGTGATCAGAAATAGGGGCGCCTGGGTCGCTCAGGTTAAGCATCTGCCTTTGGCTCTGGGAGCAAGCCTCAAGTCCGGCTCCCTGCTCAGTGGAGAGCCTGTCTTTCTTTCTTTCTCTGCAGCTCCCCCTGTTGTGCTCTCTCTCTCTGTTTCTCTTTGTCAAATAAATAAATTAAAAAAAAAAATCTTAAAGTGATTAGAAATAGAGAGCAGTCTTTAATTGTTGCTGTGTTTCAGTTAAATCTTACATATTGTGTGCACTCACTTCTTCTAAGGTTATATGACTAATCTCTCAGCCATGTTGACATCAGTATTAAACTTCATTATCATATGGCCACAAGTGTCAAATTTATAAACACACTCAATGGGTATAGATGATGCTTATTATTCTTTACCAGAATAAGAAATGTACTGTCACTTAAAACACTCAGATCCAATTTCAATCCCTTCTCAATACAAACTTTAAAGCAATCTCATCAAGAAATAGCAGAGCTGGCCAGTCTTCTCTCGCAGGTACTTCTGCTGTTTCACCTTTTGAGGAAAGTAGCCTCAGGGACATGGAACCAATTTTCAGCAGTGATTTGCTATGATATTGAATACACATCTCAATACCCTACAGATAGAAAAGGAGGATCTGATTCATCAACACTTTCCTTTAGGTCAGCAAACACTCAGGGAACAATTAGACTGTTTATAAAGCCGTGGTACCTGGAATAGTGCAAAGTCAATTTAAAAAATATATTGAATATGTGAGCTTTTCCAAATCGTCATCAACTGTTATGACAAGCTATTAAAGAAGCTATTGTAGAGGACTGAAGGAGCAGCTGATTTCAAAATAGTAAATCAAGTCTTGGTCAAGAGCACTGATGAAAAGAGAACAGGATTCTTGCTGTGTTTATGAGCAGCTCAAGACAGCTTTAATACACATCAATCACAGGTAGGCAGCTTGCTCTGGTCCGTGCCCCTGACTCTCAGTGTGACCTTTTGTGAGTCACCAGACGGCTTTCAGGCTCGGTTACTCAGCCGAAAACAAAAGCGGAGGAGCAGAAACCTCAATGAAAAACAGGCGCTGCATCACTAATGAGATTTCCTGGGGAAATAAATTCCTCACCTCTACAACCCCCTCTCTGTGACACTCCTGACTCTAGACTCCACATCCAACACATTCAAGAGAAGGTGGACAAAGCAAAGTGCTTGAGGCTTGTGGCTATGTGACACTCCCAGCTGCAGAACTGTTTATCACGAAGAATTCACTGTGCTTACTTAAAATAGGAAAGCTACCGAGAAAAAGGGTCACACTACCTTGCTTTAGAAATTGGAGCACTAGCTTTGGGTTCAAAATCTCTCAATCAGTTATGGTTTACTTAGACTTGGAAGGACTGGCCAAGGAATCTCTTTTTTCAGTTGGTTCTAAAGAGTTATGGCTATATAACCAGTACTTTGAAATATTTCCAATTCCCTCTAGGCAAAAGCATTCATTGCTGTGGAACTTACTGCTAAAATCTCAAGATTAGAGTTCCATGAACATGTGACAGTGTGACTATGTTTGATGAAACAAAGTTTAGAACAGAAGAGGCAGAACAGCAGCTTTTTAGGAGGGTAGTAAAACAAGCTAAAGGTAAGCCTGGGATTTGGAAATGCCACCAGTACTGTCAACTCATACAGCTTCCAGGTGCAATTGGCCACCTGTGGAAGAAGAAAGCACAGGAGGAAGATGTGGCCAACAGAACTTATGGCCCTGGAGAATGAGGCTGCACTTTTGCTTTTAAGATTGTTGGTCCCTTATGGGTTGAAGGTAAACATCTCCACACACACACAAACACACACACACACACAAGGGTCTCCTTTCTGAGACTAGCCCCTTTGGAAAGGTTCCACATGAGTGGACACTACTGAATCAGTCAGTCTATTTAGTGGCTTGTAAGAAAAGCTGACGATATCACGGCTCCAAGGTAGGCTGCCACCCCAGAGCCTCAATCGTAACTAATGGGGGTTTAAAAGGGAGATCAGAAAATATCATGCAGATAAAATACTGAGATAGGAGAAAAGACCATAACCTCAATCTGCAAAATGTAATAGCTTTGTCAAAATAAAAGCCAAAGCTAAACTCTCCTGCTGCTGCACACCTCTCAGTTCGAGGGAACTGTTCAAGCAGAGAGGCATTTTCTATTAGCACAAACTCTGAATGCAGCAGGGAGAAACTCAGCCATAATATCTGCACAACGGCCTCTCCATGCAAACACCATTCCAGTAATGGGAAATTTTAATGATGTAAAGCAGCAAGGTCACACGATATGTCCAGGCAGCCCTTGGAAAGACACTACCTCGGCAGATATTATAGAGGAGAGCTCAGAATTGCTCCTGGTTCATTAGGCTTTGCCTGAGGGTTTTTTTTCTTCCACTATTAACTACAAACAAGGTTGAGGTTCTTGTTACTCAGTTCCTTGTATGCAATGCAAAGAGGTGAAGGGCAGGGTTTGTAAATATAGAAAGGCAGACAGCTTAGACATGTTTTTACAATACTTGAAATATTCTCTCTGAGTCACCTTAAATATGAAAATTGCAAAAGCCTTATCAATGTTGCAGTGGTTTTTTTTCCTAGCAGAAGAACTTTTTATCTACTCGTGTGTAGATAAAGGTACTATATGCACATAAATATACACACATGGGGTGGATTGATTCCCTCCCCTACATACAGCACCACCACATCTTCTTAAAGTTTGCCTCCTTCTCCCAGCTTTATGACCCCATTGAGATCACTCTTACTGTTTTCTTCCTCGTTACATTTTGATATTTCAAAGCATGGCCTGGATCTCACTCCCATCTCCCCACTCCACATTATTAATGAATTGGAAAGCAGACATCATTAGTTTTCGGAGACCATTTCTTTTAAAATTTACAGACCCCTTCATCTGAATCCCTAGAGACAGTCTGCTGTTCTCATCTTAGAATCTTATTAGCATCATATCTTCTGTATCCTGCCATGCAAACTGCATGGCTATGCACTTTCTAGCACTTGACCCTTTTGCGGACGGAATTAATTTACTCTTTGAAGATGCAGCAGCATGCTGTTGTGCTTGTTAAAGAAAGAAAAGCCAAGCAAGGAGATGGCAAAGCAAGCAAAGAAAATTCCTGGTTTAAAAGCAAGCTCTCGTAAGGCAAGTTAGGTGGATACTGGGCAGGAGAAACTAATAGCTAGTAACTATAGATAGAAACAGGCAAATTAACTGATTAGCAGAGATCAGTGAGAATATCTGCATCCAACACTAACAAGTGCCCTGGTATGGAAAAGATTACAGCAATTATTTTGTACTAGAACCTTTCATTCTTAGAAGGCTCTTTGGTTTAATATAGCTTAGGTTGGCATTAGAAGGCAATACAAGCAACTAATTCTGATTTTGTCAGACATCTGACTTGTCTCCTGAAATCTTTCAGACTCATTTACTCTGTACTATTTGTCTCCTAGATGCAGGAGATACAATAGTGGGTAGGACAAGACCCCTTCATCTGTAGAACCTACTTTCTAGTGAAGGAGCAAAAAATAGAAACTAAGTAGACAACTAAAAATGCAACTTTAGGCAGCTCTAAGCACTATGAAGGAAAATGAAGCCATGTAAAGGAATAGAGAGTGTTAAGGGGAATTATTTGAAATAGGGTGATCTATTACTTAGAAGTTGACATTCAACTGGGACATTAATGATATAAAAGAGCAAGCCCTATGAAGATCTCAGATGAGTATTCCAGACAGAATACAAAAGCCTTGAGACTAGAACAAGCTTGGTATCTTTAAATTTAAATATAACTAATGCAGCTGGAGTGGGATAATGGGGGAGAAAGTGGTGGGAGAAACAGGCAGTATTCAGAAGTAGACATTTAAAGACCATAATAAAGAATCTGAATTTTATCTTAACCATGACGAAAGTAATCAAAGAGTATGTATTATGTTTTGAGACCATTCCTGCTGTTTTGAAAAGAAAAGAATCAAGGATGAGAATAGGAGAGCAAAATAAAAGAATGGAGACCAGATAGAAGGTTATCTCAGAAGTCTAAACAAGAAATTATTATGGTATGTTGGACTTAAAATGGTAGCAGTGGAGGTAGTGAGAGGTGGAGCAATTCAGGACATATTCTGAAGATAGAGCTATAGGACTTGTTAAGGAAATGAAAGAGCCAGTAAATGGTGACAGCTTTAACTCTGTACCAGAAGACTGAAGGGGGAACAGATTAAAGACAGAAATAAAATTTTGGCCAGGTTAAACTTGGGGTGACCATTAGTTTTATAAGAGTTGATAAGGTAGAGCTCACAGGAGGGGTCTGGGATTAAGTCAGATATATATTTGTAATTGCAAATTTATTGAATTATTTCAGGGTGGATGAGGTCACCATAGGAGTGAGTTTAGAAGAAAAATAAAGGCCCCATGGATGGCTTTGGGGCATTCCATAAAGCAAAGGTCAGGAAGAAAAAAAAGGCATCAAAGGAGACCGAATAACCAAGATTACATGAGAATAACCAGAAACCACCACCACCACAACAAAAAAAGACATTAAAAAAAAAAAAAAAAGAGTAATCAACTGTATAAAATGTCAGCAAGAGTTTAAGTAAAATGAGAACTGAGAATTGGTTATTTGATGGCAAGATGAAATCATTGGTTACCTTGACTTAAGTTCCATAAGTGATAGGAGTGATAAGGACATAAACTAGATTGAAGTGAATTACAGACAAAATGGAGTAGAGTGGTGAAAAAAACCAAACCAAAACAAAAAAAAAATGAGCTAGCAAGAATAGACTCTAATGATGAGTTTTCTCAGAAGAGAGAGTGGAGAAACAAAGTGGTATTTGGAGGGTTATATTGGAATGAAGGATGGTTTTAAGTTGGGAGAAACCACAGCATATTTGTACACCATCAAAAATGACCCTAACAGAAAAGGAAAAGAATGACGTGTAAGAAACATGAGAGAAACACCTAACTCTGGGAAACGAACAAGGGGTAGTGGAAAGGGAGGTGGGCGGGGGGTTGGGGTGACTGGGTGATGGGCACTGAGGGGGGGCACTTGGCAGGATGAACACTGGGTGTTATGCTAAATGTTGGCAAATTGAATTCCAATTAAAAACAAAAAAGAATGATGTGTAAGAAAAATGTATAATTGCAGGAAACATGGCTTTGACTAAAGGGATGGGATCCAATTCCCAAGTCAAGGCACTGGCCTTAGACAGAAGAATGGACATGACATTCACTATAATAGTAAGGAAAATAGACATTATAGGTGTTAGATTTGGTTATGAGAGAAATCAGTTCTCTTTTGATAGTTTCTAATTTCTCAGTAAAATAAGACATAAAATTATCAAGGGAGAGTAATACAAAGGATGGTTTGAGATGCATAGTAAAAAAGAGTAAATGAGACCAGTCAGCATGTCCCCCAAACACATTTGGCTGTTCAGATAAAGGTGAGAACAGGTGGTGTGTTAAATTTACCAATATTGGGCTTACCAGCAAGTATAATAAGGGAAAAATGAGTAAGAAGGTATACAACTGAATGGTTATAGTTAATGGACCATGGAATACAATATTGATGATGTGAGGACTAATGGCATGAAGAAAGTGAATATGAGGCTGAACTAGCTGATGTATCAGTACAATGGGTTGACGATTGGTATCTAGATATTGAAATTTCAGTGAGCTAGAAACATATTTTCAAGTGGGATTTTAAAATCTAGATTTTGGAAGTGGTGTAGTGGGTAACTGGAAAGGGAGAAAGGAAAGAAATGAGGAAATCAAAGAATGATGTGGTTGCTGAAGTCACCAAAAGTGTTGAGAGGTGAGATGGTGCAGAGAAATATAGTGAGCCAGCTGCTGACTACGTAAATTACTCAGGAAATTAAGTAAATGACCACAAAAATGAAAGATAGCAAGTAATATAATCTACTGGTATTTCATTCAAAAGAATGGGTTTTTGAGAGGATCTGAATGGAGAGAAAGGAGGAGAAAGGAGGACATTTATCTCATCCTCAAGGCTGAGGATATATGGCAGAAAGCAACCACCACTGGACAGGGCAGGAGGAAAAGCAGTGTCCTAAGGGATAACCAGGTTTTAGTTAGATTGAGAAATTGAAACAAACATTTTGTTATGAGGTTAATAATACAGGGGATTTTTTTTTTTTTCTGATGATAAACCGTGAGTCCCAGAAAATATAGGAAGAGGGTTTGGTGGAAATAGAAAGGGATAGGAAATTGGGGTTTGGGGATGTACAGAGCCACAATGGGATGAACGTACAGGTTATGATGATGACCTTTAAGCTGCACTATTCAAAGCAGTAACTACTAGCCAGCCATATGTGCCTATTGAGCACTTGAAATGTGCCTGGTCAGGATTAAGATATGCTGTAAGGGGGGCGCCTGGATGGCTCAGTGGTTGAGTGTCTGCCTTTGGCTTGGGTCATGGTCCTGGGGTCCTGGGATTGAATCCTGCTTCAGGCTCCCTGTGGGGAGCCTGCTTCTCCCTCTGCCAATGCCTTTGCCTCTCTGTGTATCTCTCATGAACAGATGGAATCTCTAAAAAAAAAAAAAAAAAAAAAAAGATATGCTGTAGGTATAAAACACATGCTGGATTTCGAAGATTTAGAATTTAAAATATCTCATATTTCATATTGATTAAGCATTGAAATAATCTTTTGGACATATCAGGTTTAAAATGTTATTAAAATTAATTTCACTTTTTTTTTTTTTTAAATTTCACTTTTTATTTTATTTTTTAGAGAGAGAGAATGCAGCAGGAGCAGTAGGGGAGGAGCAGAGGGAGAGAGAGCCTTAAGCAGGCTCTATGCTGGGTGTGGAGCCCAAATTGGAGCTTAATTCCTATGACCCTGAGATCATGACCTGAGTGGAAATCAAGAGTTGGACACTAAACCAACTGAGCCATCTAGGATCCCTAATTTCACTATTTAAAAGCTTAAATTTGGTTACAAAAAAATCTAAAATTACATATATAACTCAAATTATATTCCTGTTGGGTGGTGCTATCTTGGAAGTTTTCATTTCTGGTGATGACCTGAATAGGCTATTAGGCATGCTGAGACTAGGTCTGATTAGCTTCTTAAGGGAAGGTAGGCTAACAGTTCCAGTTATGGCTATCCCTTTAGGAGTGGTCTTTTCTATCTTTGCTAGAGTATGGTCCTTGGACCAGAAGCACTGGCACTACCTGGGAGCTCATTACAAATGCAAAATCTCAGGCTTTGTCCCATACTTACTGAATCAGAATCTGCAATTTAACAATATCCCCAGATAAGTCTTGTATGCATAGCAGTTTGAGATGCACTGGTTGGGGTAGTATATAGTGGTGAGGTGGAAAAAGTTGAGACTAGGGAAGGAAGAGGGTACTGGGAACACCTTGTTGGATGAGAAATGGTCTTACCAGTGGGCAATTTCCAAGCTAGAAGAGAAGCAGTTAGATCTCAGAAAACTATGAAGTCTCTAGACAAGCCCTGTCTAATACAGTAGTTGATAGCCACACTTGAAATGTGGCTGCTCCAGACTGAGATGTCCTGTAAGCCAAAGATACACACCAAGTTTTGAAGACTTAGTATGAAAAAAAAGAAAGTAAAATATCTCATTAATACATTTGTAATGATAACATGTTAAGATGACAAAATTCTGGATTTACTAGGCTAAATTAAACATTGTTAAAATTAATTTCGCTTGTTTATTTTTTAAATATAGCTATTAGAAAATTAAGCATTTATATGTGACTCACATTACATTTCTATTAGAGAGTTGCTCTAGACTATACTTTAAGAGTTAAGTCTCCAGGATATTCCCATATAGAAAGACTCTGTAGAGCAGTGGCTGGAAAACTATGATCCACAAGCCAAATGTGGACCATTGCCTGTTTTTGTAAATGAAATTTTATTGGACTTCAGCCATGTCCAATCTTTTAAATTGCCCAGGGCTACTTTCATGCCACAATGATAGGACTGAGTATTTGTGACAGAGACTTACAGCTAATAAACTCTAAAATTTTTATTATCTGTCTCTTTCTGGAAAAGTTAGCTGTAGAGGGAAAATGGAAAGGCCTCACTGTTTCCTATTTCAGGATAGTCCAGGATTCATATTCATATTGGATAAAGTCTTTGTTTACAGAAAGTTTATTTTTAGAAAAGTATTCTCATGATATTAGTTGAAAATCAGGATTACCTTTTATAATTGTATATTTAATTGCACTATTCTTTTATATTATTGAAACCCTAGTTATGTTCCTATTTAAAGTATATTTTATATAGAAAACTCTTTAGAATTTATGAGACTTCATTTATGAGCTTGGATTCTAATTGTAGCCAAGATGCTACCAAACTTTTAATCATGTAAATTGGTTTATTTTCCTCTTATTCTCCTATTGCACACTGAGTAATCACTTAGTAATATGGTGTCAAATTCTGGAAGTACATAGTGACTTTGAAGATGATAAAATGACAAAGATTTGAATTAATCATTTGAGTGGTAATGATGTGCCCCTTTGTAATATGGAAAAAATAAACTTATTAAGATTATTATTGCTTATCATTATTGTTCTTCTATCTTCATTCCTGCTCTACCACCCTAGTTTAAGACTTTAGTAAGTCTTACATATTATACCAATATCCTTTCCACCTGACTCTCTTATTCTTAAATTTATTTTCCTCTCCAGTCTATTTTCCTTGCCATTTCTGGACTAATATTTTTATTTACTTCATTTTATTTTATGATTGTAGAAGTGTTTTGGACTAATATTTTAAAACACTACTTTATTCTCTAAACTTCTTTGCTCAAAAATCCTTGAGACCTACTAAATATTAAAAATCATATATTCATAAACTGGTTCCCAGACAATCCCATAATCTCATTTCCCATTATTAATTTCCATTCTGAAGCACTCCCACATTGCCATAGATATAGATCCTGATATCTCAGATTGGTTCACTCTTCTACATTTCTCTATAATACATTTGGTTCAGGTTATTGTCTTTAGCCCAGATTATAACAATCAGCCATAAAAGTTTCTCCGTCTCCACTCACCACTTTAATCCAAAGGCCATACAACTCCTGGAAAATTTTCTAAAATCATAAATTTGTTGTTTTCTCCATGGTAACATGAAAAAATAACAGATAAAATAAAAAAAAATCATACTAATGTAGACTAACTAGAAAAGAGTGGTGGATATAAGGTCATCTTGATAAACTCATTTCTTTCTTTTTTTTTTTTAAAGATTTTATTTATTTATTTGAGAGCCAGAACACAAGGAGGGAGGACAGAGGGGCAGAGAAAAAAGGGAGAACTAGACTCCCCATTGAGAGGAAGCCTGACTGGGTCCTAGGATCACAACCTGGGCCGAAGGCAGCTGCCCAACCAACTGAGCCACCCAGGCACCCCTTGATAAACTAAAGGTAAGCAGCAGCAGAAGCAGAAAAAAAAAGTCTATGAAAAATGGGGAGATTTTGTGGAGTTAAGAGGAAATCAATCATGCTACTAGTAATAGTGATGGGGGCAGATTGGAGTCTGGAGAAGCCGCATATCTACCACTAGTTTACTTGGCATAATAATTCTTCCTCTACCCCAAATTTTGCTGAGAGAGCAATAGTGAAGGCAGGGTTTGAAGAATAAAGAATTTGATTACTCTTTTACATTCTTCAGGTTGCCTAGAACCCCAATGCAGCTAAATACAGAGATGAATGGAAATTAGCCAAAACTACAGGCCAAAACCTTCTAAGCCCAATACTAATAAGATAAAAGAGACTAATTTCTCAATAGAAGCAGCCTGAGAGATTGAGCATTGGGCTATCCAAGATGAGATAATCTTTATTAAAACTGTAGCTTCATCACAGATTAACATGACCTCTAGTGATGTTTGATTAGTAAAATTTGAATTATAACCTCTTCACCTTAGATGTCAAAGAGTTCACTCCCTTGCAGAAAAAGCCAAATGAAATATAAATATAAATATATACACACACACTACAATCTCTATCCTTCTTCTATGCACAATGTCTGGCATGTAAGAAAATATCGTGAGATCTGTAAAGAAGCAAGAAAATGTGATGCACAATCAAGAGAAAAAACATTAACACAGATGCTTCAGATATTGTAATTAGCAGAGCAGGGCTTTGTAAATATGTTCAAGAGCCTAGAGAACAGGATGAACAGAATTGGTGAACAAAAAGGTAATTTCAGCAAAGAAACTGAAGTCTTAATAAGAGACTAAATGCAGGTGGAAGATTAAGGAAATATGAAAAAAGCCAAGAGAATGATACAAACAGAAAGAAAAAGATTGAAAAAAATTGAAGAGTATCAGTGATTCATGTAACAATATCAAGCAGTATAACACATATGTAATTGAAGTCCCAGAAGGGAAACGATGATAAGAATTCTGGCTAACTTCTCCCTTCTCCTAAGAAATAATGGAAATCAGGAGAAAATGGAATGACATTTTAAAAGTGCTGAACAAAGAAAATTATCAATCTGGAATTCTATAGCTGGTGAAATGATCTCTCAAAAAATGGAGGCAAAGTAAAGATATTTTCAGATAAACAAAGACTGAAATGATGTCATAGAAACTCCGCTCTATAGGAAGGGGTGAAGAGAAATGGAAATAGATTGAAAAAAGAAAGAGTTAGTAAAAATAATATTTTTTAAATTCCTTTGACAATTGATTGTGAAATAAAAATAACAATATTTAATAAAATAACTATTTAACAAGCTTATAAAATATATAATAAAATATATTACAAAAATAGCACAAAGTATGGAAAGAGATAAATGGAATTGTACTGTTGATGGTCCTTAGTTTATACACGAATGAATACAATAATAATTCAAGATAGATTGTGATAAGTATGCATATAGTAGTACATAATGTAACCACGGGGGGGGCGGGGAATGATACAGGTTAAAAGAAATGATATAGCTAAAAAAAAAAAAAAAAAAGATAAAGCAATATACCTAAACATACTTAATCTGAAAGAAATCAGGAAAGGAGGATCAAAGGAACAAAGAAGAGATGGAATAAATACAATACAAATAGCAAGATGGTAGATATAAACTCAGCCATATCAATATTCACATTAAAGGTAAGAGGGATAAATGTTCTAGTCAAAAGATAAGAGAATGCAAAAGGAAATGCCATGCAAAAACTAATCATAAGAAAGCTAATGTGACTGCATTAATATGAGACAAAGTAGACCTCAAAACAAGTAATATTGCCATAGGTAGAGAAGGTCATTTTATAATGATATAACGGTCAATTAACAAAGAACACATAAATGTTAAATGTGTATATGCCTAACAACAGAACATCAAAATATATGAAGCAAAAATTAACAAGACTAAAGAGAGAATAACAATAGAAATTTTAAACATACACATGCTTTTCAAGGGCACATGGAACATTTGACTAGATATATCATATTCTGGACCATAAAACAAGTTTCAGTAGATGTCAAAAGATTAAATCATACAGAGTATTCCATGATTCTATGATCACAGAATTAAATTAGAAATCAATGATAAAACTATATAGAAGAATCTCCTAGATATGTGAAGCATAAATGACCAACTTCTAAATAACACATGGGTCAGAGAAGAAATCACAGAAAAATTATGAGATATTTTGAAGTGAATAATGATATAAAAAATCAGTAGTGGGAAGCAGCTAAAACAATGCTTAGAAGAAAAAAATAATTGATTTAATGCTTATTTTAGAAAAGAAGACTTAAAATAAATGATCCAAGCTTTCACCACAAGATTTCAAGAAAAGAAGTGCAAAGTAAGTAAAATGAAGAAAATTCTAAAGAGTGAAAATCAATGAAATAGAAAATGGACAAATAAAGAACAAACCCATAAGGTTGTTATTTGATAAGATTTCAAAGGTGATAAATCCTTAATAATAATAATAATAGTAATAATAAAATAGACAAAAGATAAATCAGCAATATCAGTAATGAAAAAGGGAATATCACCATAGATTCTAAGATATTAAAGGATTATATGGGAATATCATTAACAGCTTTTCTGCCAATAAGTTCAATACTATAGACTAAATAAATTCTTTGAACAGAACAAATATAGTTTTTTCATTCAATTTCTGCATTTACTGATTTCTCTAAAGTCCATCTGTGAAAACTATGGGGCAGGAGGCAGCACATGGATATCAGAATAAGAATCTTTGCCCTAAAAAATGAAGTCAAAATTTCTCTTCATGATATAAAAGATTTGTTTCACTTTTGACCTAGTCTATTTGGCCTCTTTTATAGCCACTCGCCAAAATTACATTGTACACTATTCACAATTCCTTCCAGTTCCTGCTTGACCTACTCATTCTAAAACTTACTTTTATACGTTATTCCCTGTGCATGGCATGATTTATACAACTTTCTGCTCTGACAAACTCCTTTTCAGCATTTAAGACTGATGCCTCTAGTTTAAAATTTTTCTGGATTTTTCAGACAGGTGTTGTTTTGTGAATGATCCCTTAGAACTTTATTTCAATTATGGTGCTTACTACATTGAACTATAAGTAATTGTACATATGCGTCTCCTAAGATATATTTTTCTTGTTTTCATCCCCAATTCAGGTTACGAGTTATGTTTACAAGGGCTTATGTCAAAATGAATCAAGAGAAAATACATGGAATGAATGGACATCATGTTTGATACTGAAGTATGATTTGCTCAACTGTGTTAGATACATTGTATTTGGCTGCTCTTACTTTGTGGCATAAAATATTTACATTGTGGGAACAATCACTTATAAACTAACATAACTGTGCTACACAGACATCATTCCAATTTATATTTTCTGGTTGTATAGTTATAAAATCATATCATGAAGTCAATAGTTTAAAGTATTTTATTTTCAAAATATTCTCTATAAAAGAAGTATCTTTCAAAATAGAGTTCCTTTCTAGCACATTGTAAAACCTTGATCTTACCTGATATAAACTGATTAAATATGTTTATCTTTCCAAGATATTTGTCATTTCATTAAGATATATTATGGTGGATATCTAGGTAGATTAAAACTATGTAGTAATCAACTTCTTCAAGTTCCACCTCCTTTAAATGATATAAAATAAATTCACAACTACAATAGATTTTTTTAAAGATTTTATTTATTTATTCATGAGAGACACAGAGAGAGAGAGAGAGAGAGAGAGAGAGAGAGAGAGGGAGAGATTGGCAGACATAGACAGAGGGAGAAGCAGGTTCCATGCAGGGAACCTGACGTGGGACTTGATCCCGGGTCTCCAGGACCACGCCCTGGGCTGAAGGCGGCGCTAAACCGCTGAGCCACCCAGGCTGCCCTACAATAGATTGTTTAAAGGAAAATAATTATAATGTGGTATGGTATTATAAATAAAAGGAAAATATATGACAACAATACCACAAAGGTTGAAAAGGGGGAAATGGGAGTATTTCATTGAACATTCTATACATGAAGCAATACAATATCACTTGAAGGTAGTCCACGATAAATTAAAGATGTATACTATGAGCCCTTAAAAAAGTCCACTAATATAAAAATCAAAGAGAAATAACCAGGAAACTAAGGAAAAGGATAAAATGGAATAAAAATATTCAATTCAAACGAATGTAAAAAAAAAAGAGGAAAAAAAGTAACAACAGCTTGAACAAACAAAACAAATAAAATGATTGTAGATTTAAATTAGGCACCAAGAGATGAGCTTGGCATAATTTATAGAGTTGTTGAGTCACTATGTTGTATACTTGAAACCAATGTAGCATTGTGTGTCAACTATACTTCAAAAAAATTGGTTGTATAAAAATAAAAAAGGGGGCAGCCTGGGTGGCTCAGCGGTTTGGTGCCTGCTTTCAGCCCAGGGTCTGATCCTGGAGACCCGGGATCGAGTCCCATATTGGGCTCCCTGTGTGGAGCCTGCTTCTCCCTCTGCCTGTGTCTCTGCCTCTCTCTATATCTCTCTGCGTCTTTCATGAATAAATAAATAAAATCTTGAAAAAAAAAAAAAGAAAAAAGAAAATAAAAAAGGCATCAGGGGATGCCTCGGTGGCTCAGTGGTTGAGTTTCTGCCTTTGGCTCAGGGACTAATCCTGGATTCCTGGGATTGAGTCCTGCATCAGGCTCCTTGCATGGAGCCTGCTTCTCCTCTCTCTCTGCCTGTGTTTCTGCCTCTCTTTCTGTGTCTCTCATGAATAAATGAATAAAATCTTTTTTTAAAAAAAAGGCATCAAAATTGCATGAAATTTAAATGGTTCAGCATCCTAACAAAGTTGCAAAGATTTTCATGTTGGATTTTAAAAAAGCCCCAACTACTTCCTGCCTACAGAAAAGTATTTATTATTTTTTAAAATTTAAATTCTTGTTAGTTAACATACAGTGCAATATTGATTTCTGTAGTAGAATTCAGTGATTCATCACTTACATACACTACCCAGTGCTCATCACAAATGCCCCCCTCTTTTTTTTTTTTTAAAGATTTTATTTATTTACCAAATAAACACAGAGGGAGAGAGAGGCATACGCAGATGGAGAAGTAGGCTCCCTGCAGGGAGCCTGATGCAGGACTTAATCCCAGGACCCCAGGATCACTATGTGAACCAAAGACAGGCACTCAACTATTGAGCCACCCAAGTGCCCATAAGTGCCCTCTTTAATACCCATCACCCATCTAGCTCATCCCTCACCCATCTCCCTCCATAACTCTCACTCTGTTCTCTATCATTAAGAGTCTCCTATGGCTTGCTTCCTTCTCTTTGTTTTTTCTTTTCCCCCTTCCCATATGCTCATTTGTTTTCTCAGAAAGGTTCTTTAAATCTAAAGGTGCAAAGTAGTTTTTAAAAAAGATGCAAAAATATGTACCATGCTGACAATAATCAAAATAAAGTTGAAGTAGCTATATTTATTATCAAAGTATATTTTAGAGACAATAAAATTACCAGGGGTAAATAAGGTTATTTCATAGTGATAAAGAGTCAAATCATCAAGAGGACAATCCTAAAGATTTATGCACCTAATAACAATGTTTTAAAATGCATTAAACAAATGCAAAACACATGAAGCAAAAATTGATTGAACTGCAAAATTCACAAATACAGTCAGATTTAAACACCCCCTTTTCAATGATGGAAAGAATAAGCAAACAGTAAATCAGTAAAGATTTAGAAGATTTGAGCATTATAAACCAATTTGACCTAATTGGCACTTAATGAACATTCCATTCGACAGCAGCAGAATACATATTCTTTAAATGTGCAAATGTAACATTTACCAATAGACTGTCCTATAGGCCATAAAACAACTCTCAGTAAATAGAAAGGATTCAAGTGATTCAAAGTACCTTCTTTCATCACAGTTCAATTAACTTAAGAAATTCATACCAGAAAACTATGAGAAAATCCACAAATATTTGCAAATATTTGGAAACCAACACACTTGTTAAAAACAACAACAACAACGGGTTAAAGAAGAAATCCAAAAGGAAATTTGAAATTATTTTGAACTGAATGAAAATGAAAACAAAACATACAAATTTGTCAAATACCTCTAAAGTAGTGCTCAGGGGAAAAAATAAGAAATGCCCATTTTAGAAAAGAATAACGGTTTCGAGCCAAGGACCTTAGATTCCATATTAAGAAATAAGAAGAGTAAATGTGACCCAATACAATGAAAAGTAAAAGCTAATAAAGATCAGAGCACAATTCAATAAAATAGAAAAAAGAAAAATAAAGAAAAAAATTAAAAGACCAAAAGCTTGGAGAGATCAATAAAATAGATAAATCTCCTCTCATCTTGATCAGGAAGGAGAGAAGACACAAACTACCAAAACTAAGAATTAAAATGGTGATGGCACTACATATTCTACATATATTAAAAGAGTAATAAAATAATATTATTTTTAAAACTTTGTAATAATTAGGATGCCTGGGTGGCTCAGGTCTGCCTTCAGCTCAGGGTGTGATGCCGGGATGCAGAATCGAGTCTCACATCTCTCTCCTTATGAGGAGCCTGCTTCTCCCTCTGCCTATGTCTCTGCCTCTCTCTCTCTGTGTCTCTCACGAATAAATAAATAAATCTTTAAAAAAGTTTAAAAACTTTGTAACAATAAATTCAATTAAGTGTAAAAACAAGTGTAAAAAAATCCTTGAAAAATACAAACTAGTTCACTTAAAAAGAAAGAGAGCTCAAAAGTCCTATTTCTTTTTTTTAATTTTTATTTATTTATGATAGTCACACAGAGAGAGAGAGAGAGAGGCAGAGACACAGGCAGAGGGAGAAGCAGGCTCCATGCACCGGGAGCCCGATGTGGGATTCGATCCCGGGTCTCCAGGATCGCGCCCTGGGCCAAAGGCAGGCGCTAAACCGCTGTGCCACCCAGGGATCCCAAAAGTCCTATTTTTAATTAAAGAACTTACCCTGATTTTAAATTTTTTCCACAAAGAAAATTCTAGGCTCAGATTACTTCATGAGAGAATTCTACCAAACATTTAAGGAATAAATACAAATTTGATATAAACTTTATAGAAAATTGAAGAGGAGAGAATACATCCAACACATTCTTTTTTAAAAAAATTTTTCTTCCAACTCATTCTATGCTATGTACAAGTAACAAACATTTGAAATTAAAAACACAACTGCCTACAATAGCACTGAAAATATGAAATACTTAGAAATAAAGCTGACAAAAGATGTACAGGACCTGTACAATGAAAACTAGGAACACTGCTGAGAAGTTAAAGAAGGCCTAAATAAATTGAGGGATACAGCATGTTTATAGATCAGTAGTCTCAATATTGTTAACGTGTCAATTCTTTCCTGATTAACAGAATACAATCTCTCTTCAAAATTCCAGAAGACATTTTTAAAAATAGAAACTAACAATTCATATGGAAATGCAAAGGACCTAGACTAGCCAAGAATTTCGAAAAAGAACAAATTTGAAGACTAAACTGCCTAGTTTCAAGACACACCATAAAGCTATAGTAATTAAGATGTATAGTATTGTTGTCAATACAGATAAGTAAATCAATGGAAGCGGTAGAGAGACTAGAAACAGACCCACATTTATATAGACTACTGATTATCAAGAAAGGTATAATTGCAATCTGATAGAAAAAATATGGTATTCTTTAATGAATAATGCTAGGACTAGAAATATACTTCAAATGAACTTCAATACAAATGAACTTTAATACATATCTTGCATAATCTACAAAGCATAACTCAAAACATAGAACTGTAAATTCTAAAACATTAAAATTTCTTAAAGTAAAGAGGAGAAAAATATTTGTATTCTTGGGCTAGGCACAGGTTTCTTAGTATGGTGCAAAAATCATAACCCATAAGAGAAAAAATTGAAATTGAATTTTATCAAAATAAGAACTTCTGCTCTTTTAGAGACATTGTAAGAAGAAGAAAACTGATGGAAAAAAAATTGAAAGTCACACAGTAGATAAAACACTTTTACCCAGAACATATAAAAACATTCTAAGTTTAGTAGTGCAAAACAACTCATTAAAAAAATGTTCATAATATTTGAATAGATATTTCACCAGATATAGCATATGAAAAGATGCTCAACATTTTTAGTTCATAGGAAAATGCAAATTACAATCACAATAAGATGCCATTTCATAACTACTAGAATGCCTATAATAAATAAAACAGACAATAAGTTGTCAAAGATATGGAGAGATAAGAACCATCACATATCACTGCGGGGAATGTAAAATGATACAGTTATTTTGACAGTTTGACAATTTTTTTTTAAAAGCCAAACATAAAACTACCACATAGCTCATCATTCCACTCCCAAGAGAAGTACAAATAGGTGCACAAAGACTTACATGTGGTTGTTCATATCAGCATTATTCATCATAGCAAAAACCTAAAAATAAACTAAATTTCTATCAACAAGTGAATAGATAAACATAATGTGGTATAACTGTGCAGCTGCATACTATTCAGCAATGAAAAGGAAGACTACAGACACATAGTTTGACATGGATGGACTTCAAAAACATGCTAAATGAAAGAAGCCAGATGTAAGATACTATACATTGTATGATTCTATTTATATGAAATATAAAGAAAGGCAAATTTATAAACACAGAGAGAAGATTATTCATTGCTTAGGACTGGAAGTGGAAATACATTAATAATAAGTAGGCACAATAGGTCTTATTAGGAGGATGATAATGTTCTAAAACCGATTATGATGATCATTGCACCACTCAAGTTATTAAAAATTAGAAATTAAAACTTTAATTGTGTATTTGAAATGGGTGAAATTTTTTTGTGTGTGAAAATTTTTTTAAAGATTTCATTTATTTATTCATGAGAGACAGGGAGAGAGGCAGAGACATAGGCAGAGGGAGAAGCAGGCTCCACGCAGGGAGCCCAATGTGGGACTCGATTCTGCGACTCCAGGATCACACCCCGAGCCGAAGGCAGGTACTTAAATGCTGAGCCACCCAGGCATCCCGAAATGGGTGGATTTTATATATAAAATGTACCTCAGTAAAGTTATTTTTTTTTTCTCAGTAAAGTTATTTAAACAACAATGAAATACCACTTATTAGATGTCTCAATTGAAAAAAACATGACCCTATCAAGTATTGGCAAGGTGTTGAGAAACTGGAAAAATCACCCTGCTAGTGAAATGTAGAGTAGTATAATTTTGGAAAACAGTTTGGCTGTTTCTTCAAAGGTTAAACTTACAGCCCTGGACCCTTGTTTTTGGGAGATTTTTGATTATTGATTCAATTTCTTTGCTGGTTATGGGTCTGTTCAGCTTTCCATGTCTTCCTGTTTCAATTTTGTAGCTTATTTGTTTCTAAAAATTTATCCATTTCTTCCAGACTATTGTATTTCTTCAGTGTTGGTTTTGATAACTCCTCTTTCATTCATGATTTTATTTATTTAGGTCCTTTCCCTTTTCTTTTTGATGAGTCTGGCCAAAGGTTTATTGAGCTTATGAATTCTTTCAAAGAATCAGCTTCTAGTTTTGTTGATCTGTTCTACTGGCTTTTGTTTTGTTTTGTTTTTAATTGTTTTTAATTGTTTTTAATTTAACTGATACAGATAATTTCTGTATCATTGATTTCTGCTCTAATCTTTATTATTTCTTTTCTCCTGCTGGATTTAGGCTTTATTTTCTGTTATTTTTCCTGCTCCTTTAGGTGTAAGGTTAGGTTGTGTATTTGAGAACTTTCTTGTTCCTTGAGGAAGGCCTGTATTGCTATATACTTTCTTAAGACTGCCTTTGTTGCATCCCAAAGGTTTTGAGCTGCTGTGTTTTCATTTTCATTTGCTTCATGTATTTTAAAAAATCTTTAATTTCCTGGTTGACCCATCCTTTCCTTAGTAGGGTATTCTTTAACCTCCATGTAATTGTGGTCCTTCCAAATTTCTTCTTGTGGTTCATTTCAAGTTTCATAGCACTGTGGTATGAAAATATGCATGGTATGATGTCAGTCATATGTCTCCAAAGGCAAGAAAGACAAAAGCAAAATTGAACTATTAGGACTTCATTAGGATAGAAAGCTTTTGCACAGCAAAGGGAACAATCAACAAAACTAAAAGGCAATCTACAGAATGGGAGAAGATATTTGCAAATCACATACCAGATAAAGGACTAGTATCCAAAATCTATAAAGAACTTATCAAACTCAACACCCACAAAACAAAAAATCCAGTTAAGAAATGGACAGAAGATGTGAACAGTTTTCCAAAGGGGACATACGAATGACTAACAGGCATGTGAAAAAAAAAAATACTGAACATCATTTGGCATGAGGGAAATCTAAATCAAAACCACAATGAGATACTACCTCACACTGGTCAGAATGGCTGAAATTAACAATTCAGGAAACAACAGATGTTGGCTAGGATGCAGAGAAAGAAGAACCCTCTTACAATGTTGGTGGGAATGCAAACTGTTGCACCCACTCTGGAAAACAGTATGGAAATTCCTCAATAAGTTAAAAATAGAAGTACCCTATGACCCAGCAATTGCACTAGTAGGTATTTATCCAAAGGATATAAACATAGCGATTCAGGGCAGCCCGGGTGGTGCAGCGGTTAGCGCCGCCTGCAGCCCAGGGCCTGATCCTGGAGCCCTGGGATCGAGTCCCGCGTCGGGCTCCCTGCATGGAGCCTGCTTCTCCCTCTGCCTGTGTCTCTGCCTCTCTCTCTCTCTCTCTCTGAATAAATAAAATAAAATCTTAAAAAAAAAAAAATAAATAAATAAACATAGCGATTCAAAGTGGCACCGGCACCCCCAATGTTTATAGCAGCAACATCTATAATAGCCAAACTGCAGAAAGAGCCCAGATGTTCATCAACAGATGGATACAGATTTTATTTATTTATTTACTTACTTACTTATTTAATAATATAATATAATATACATATATTGGAGTATTACTCAGCTGTCAAAGACAATTAAATATTGCCATTTGCAATGACATGGATGGAACTAGAGGGTATTATGCTAAGTGAAATAAGTCAGTCAGTGAAAAACAAATACTATATGATTTCACTCATATGTGTAATTTAAGAAATAAACCGAGTAACATAGAGAAAGGGAAGGAAAAATTAAGATAAAAACTGCAAGGGAGGTGAATCAGAAGAGACTCTTAATTATAGGAAACAAACTGAGGGTTGCTGAAGGGGAGATGGGTTGGGGGATGTGGTAATTGGGTGATGGGCATTAATGAGGGCACTTGATATAATGAGCACCGGATGTTATATGCAACTGATAAATCACTAAATTCTACCTCCAAAACTAACAATATACATTATCTAAATTGAATTTAAATACATATTTAAAAAGAAAAAAGAAAAGTTAAACACATATCTACTATATGATCCACCATTATATCACCCAAGAAAAATGAAAGTATTTTCATTTCATTCATTGGGTAGAGTGGTATTTACTCAAGGGAAATGAAAGCATATATATCCATACATGAACTGTACACAAACATTCATAGCAGCTTTATGTGTAATTATAAAAATTTAAAACAACTCAAATGTATATTGTTATGAATAAAGTATAATATATAGAATGGAAAACCACTTGACAGAAAAACTAATAAGCTATTGTTATATAGAACAATATGGATGGATCTCAAAATAATTATCCTGAGTGAAATAAGCCAGACAAAATGTCATACATACTGTAAGACTCCATTGATATAAAACTTTAGAAAATTAAAATTAATTTGTTGTGATAGAAAGCAAATGAATAGTTGCCTGGGGATGAAAAGGGGCAGAATTGAGGGGAAGGGGAACATACAAGGACACAAACTTTTGGAGTGATAAATATGTTTATTATCTTGACTGTAGTAATGGTGTCATAGGTATATACTAATATGAAAGCCAATAACATTATACACTTACATTTAAGTAATTTGTTGTATATATGGCAGTAATACTTTTTAAAAAGTTTTTAATTTTAATTCCAGTAGAGTTAGCATACAGTATTTTATTAGTTTCAGGTTTAAAATATTGTGATTGAACAATTCTATTCACTCAGTTCTCATTATGGTAAGTATACTCTTTAATCTCCATCACCTATTTCACTCATTCCCCCACCCACTCACCTCCTCTCTGGTAAACTTCAGTTCATTTTCTATAGTTCAGAGTCTGTTTTTTTTTTTTTTGGTTTATTTTTCTCTTTTTTACCTGTGTCCATTTGTTTTGTTTTTTAAATTCTACATATGAGTAAAATCATATGGTATTTGTCTTTCTGACTTATGCCTAGCATTATACTCTAGCTCCATCCAGGTTGTTGCAAATGGCAATATATCATTTTTTATGGCTGAATAATACTCCATGTATGGAGTATATATATATATTTATATATACATATGGAGCATTATTATATATATAATATATATATACACACACGTATTATTTATCCATTCATTTATTGATGGATACCTGGGCTGTTTCCATAATTTAGCTATTGTAAATAATGCTGCAATAAACATAGGGATGTATGTATCCCTTTGAATTAGTGTTTTTATATTTTGGGGGTAAATACCCAGTAGTGTAACTAATGGATATTAGGATATCCTAATAATAGGATAGTTCTAATTTTAATTTTTTTGAGGAGCCCCCATATTGTTTTCCAGATTGGCTGTGTCAGTTCGCATTGTCACCAACAGTGTATGAGGATTTCTTTTTCTCTACATCCTTATCATCACTTGCTTCTTGTGTTCTTGATTTTAGCAGTTCAACAGGTGTGAAGTGACATCTCATTGTAGTTTTGATTTGTATTTCCTGATGATGAGTAATGGTGAGCATCTTTTCATATCTGTTGGCCAACTGTATGTCTTCTTTGGAGAAATGTCTATTCATGTCTTCTGCACATTTTTAATCAGATTATTTGGTTTTTGGTTGTTGCATTGTATAGGTTCTTTATATATTTTATATACTAATCCTTTATTGGATATGTCATTTGAAATATCTTCTCCCATTTAGTAGGTTGTCTTTTACTTTTGTTGGTTGTTTCCTTAACTGTGCTGAAGCTTTTTATTTTGAAAAGTTCCAATAGTTCATATTTTGCTTTGATTTCCCTCACCTCAGGAGACATATCTAGAAAAATGTTGCTACAGGGATGGCAGTAAAACTGTTTAAAAATTTAAAAAATGAAAGCATAAAAATTAATTAACCAAATTTCCCACATAAAATTAGAAAAAGAACAACAAACTCAAGCAAAATAAAAATACATGGAAGGAAATAATAAAAACAAAAACAGAAATTAATGAAGAGATGAAAAGAAAAATCACATACTTAATTAATCAAAATTCTGTTGTTTTTTTTTTTAATTTTTTATTTATTTATGATAGTCACAGAGAGAGAGAGAGAGGCAGAGACATAGGCAGAGGGAGAAGCAGGCTCTATGCACTGGGAGCCCGATGTGGGATTCGATCCCGGGTCTCCAGAATCGCACCCTGGGCCAAAGGCCGGCGCCAAACCGCTGCGCCACCCAGGGATCCCCAAAATTCTGTTTTTTTGATAAAATTAACAATACTGAGAAAATCACTACCTAGCTGATCAAAGGAAAATTTAAAAAGAGAAAGAAGAACTACACAAAATCATAAATGACATGGGTAAATAATCACTAAAACAGAAGAAATTAAAAACTCAAGAGCCCATTTTGCAGACCTCTACATAGATTTGAAAACCTTTATCAAGGGAGTAATTTCTTATATACAACTTACCAAAACTAATTCCAGTAGCATTAGAAATCTTAAACAGGGATCCCTGGGTGGCGCAGCGGTTTGGCGCCTGCCTTTGGCCCAGGGCGCAATCCTGGAGACCCGGGATCGAATCCCACACAGGCTCCCGGTGCATGGAGCCTGCTTCTCCCTCTGCCTATGTCTCTGCCTCTCTCTCTCTCTCTCTCTCTCAATGTGACTATCATAAAAAAAAAAAGAAATCTTAAACAGACCAACTAGTGTAGAAGAAATGGTGTGAGCTAGTAAGAAACTACTGCCCCAAAACCACCAGACCCAGTTGTTTTCACAAAAAAAATTCAACTTTTCTTCCTAAGACCAGATGGTCCCAATGCAATGTAAATTATTCCACAGTGTTGAGAAGGAAAGAAAACTGTCTAGTTTCTTTTATGAAAGAAGTATAACGCTGATATATAAACCGGATAAAGATAATACAAAGGAAGAGAATTATGGTGCTATGTCTATAGCCAATGAATACTGATGCAAAATTTCTAAACTAAATATTATCTAACAGAATCCAAAACCACAAAAATAATACACTATGACCAAATGAATTTATTCCAGGAATGCAAGTTTAGTCCCATATTTTAAAATCCATTAATATCATATCCCACATTAATCAATCTAAGGAAAGAATCATATGATTACCTCTATAGATGCTGAAAAAGTCTTTGACCAAATTCATCACCAATTCATGATAAAAAATGCTTAAGAAAATAGAAACTGTGGGATATTTTGTTACCATGATAAAATTTATACCCTAATCTTAAAGTCAGTATCTTATAATTGGGAAACACTGGAGACATTTCCACTAACATCAGAAACAAAGTAAGATGGCCACTATCTTCACTACTATTCAACATTGCACTGGAGGTATCAACCAATGCAATTAGACAGGAAAAATCAACTACAGGCAGAGGAATAGCTTAAGGAGTGAAACTGTATTTCACAGTATACCTATACATACCAAGAAAAATAAATAAAACTAAGTGAAACAATTCAGTGAAGTAGTAAGATTTGAAGTTAACATACAAAATCATAAGCCTTTTTTACATACACAATAAATAATAGTGGAGATAGTACCATTTATTTACAGTATCAAAGAAAGAAGAATATGAACACCTATAAATGAGCTCAACAATGAATGTGTCAAATTTATTAATAACACTCTTGAAGCCCCCAAAATAAACTTTATCCAATGGAAAGACATCACCTGTTCTTAGAATAGCTAAACGCAATAGAGATGGCAGTTCTCCCTAAGTGGATTTATAAGTTAAATACAACTATAATAAAATATCACCAAACTAATTTGTGGAGCTGGACAAACTGATACTAACTTTCACATAGAAAAACAAATATGTTAGAATAGCTCTGTGAACACTGGAAGTGAAAATTATGAGAGAGCATACTCCTTTGCCTATTTTCATGATTTGGATTTTTAATTGAAATGAATTGAATTTATAGGTCAATCTGGGGAGAATTTAAATTTTTACAACATTAAGACTTTCAGTTTGCAAACACGGTGTATACTTATGCATTATTTAAAACTTTTTAAAGGTTTTTTCAACAAGGTTTATAATGTTCTAGAAGTTTCTCTAAATATTTTGTTAAATTTACTCCCAGGTATCTACAATTTTTGTTATCATAAATTGACATTTTTCTAAAATTACACTTTATATGGTTTGTTGATGTGTAGAATGTAACTTACATTTTGCTTACTAAATGTGGATGCAGTTATCTGACTGCACTTTTTTTTTTTTTTTTTTTTTTAATGAGAGAGAGAGTGTGCATGTAGTGAGCGGTAGTGTGGGTAGAAGAGGGAGAGAGAAAATCTCAAGCAAGCTCCATACCCAGCACTGAGCTCCATATGGGGCTTGATTTCACAACCAAGATCATGATCTGGGCCAAAATCAGGAGTCAGATGCTTAACTGACTGAGCCACCCGGGCACCACTGACTGTACTTTTATTAGCTTTAATATTTTAAAAGATTTCCTTGGATTTATATGTAAACAATTATATCATTTGCTACCTTTTTTTACTTATTTCCTATCCATACCTTTCACTTGTTTCCTTGACTTCTCATTTTTTGAACATATACATTTGAATTGATTGTAACTAATCACTCTCTTCACAAATAAATGGACTCTGCAACCTAAAACTAACATATGTTAATTTATATCTCAAAAAATAAGTAAAAGAACTAAATTTCCTTTTTTCATGTTATTGCTTTTTAGTATTTTAGCTTCTTTTTGTGCCCCTCCAAAACACTTATTTTTATCATTGTTTTATACAGTTAGATCATTTAGATTTACCTATGTGTTCGTCATCTTCTTTGTTCATTATTGGTCATTCCCTTCCTCACCTTGTCTCTGGGTTAAACTTCCTTCCTTGTGAAGAACATTGTTTAATATTTTTTTCCAGGGAAAGCATATCAATGATAAGCTCAAAGTTTTCATTTGTCTGAAAAAGTCATTTTTAAAATCTTCTCTTAAATGAAAATTATCAGGTATAGAATTGCAGACTGATAGTTTCTTCCCCCTGCAGCTTTAGGAAACTATTACTCCATTGCCCTCTATCCTATGATGTTACTAGTGAGAAATCTGCTGTAGTTATAATTTTTCTATTTTCATTGATGATTTTTATTTTCTAATTGATTAAAATTTTTCTCTTTGTTTTTGATATTCTAAAGTTTCACTATAGAATTTTTTGGAATGGTTTCTCAGGCTTTGATTTTGTTATGTTCCTTGAATCTGAAGATGTATGCCTTCCATGTGTTCTGGAAAATTCTCATTTGTTAACTTTTAATTATTGCCTTTCTCCATTGGCTCTAATGTCTCCCTAAAACTATTTTTTGCTTAAAAAAGTTTTTTTTTTTTTTTTGATAGTTGGCCACAATCTCACATTAGTTTCAGGTATACAACCTAGTGATTCAATTTCTCCACATATTATGCTATGCTAACCACAAATGTAGGTACCATCTGTCACCAAACCATGCTATTACAATTTCATTAACTATATTCCCTGTGCTGTGCCTTTTATTCCAGGGACTTACTTATTCCATAACTAGAAGTCTATATCTCCCACTCCCCTTTACCCATTTTGTCCATCCCCCTGCTCCCTTTCCCTCTGGCAACCATCAGCTTGTTCTCTATATTTACAAATCTGATTCTGCTTCTCCCTAAAAAATGTTGACAGTTTGGGGGAGCTTAATCCTGCTACTTACCTAGTTTAATGACTGCCACTTACTACAGATACTTACTTCTGGTGTTACATAACACTGAATCAACAGCTAATTTCAATGGTTTTTATCTATAAAAGGTACTTCCAAAGAGTTTTGTGTTAATTCTTTCCAGGGGTTTTACTATTCCAGAGTAAATTTTATTTATTTATTAGTTCATTCATTCATTCATTCATTCATTCATTTATATTAGTTTCAAAGGTAGAACTTAGTGATTCATCAGTTGCATGTAACACCCAGGGCTCATTACATCAAGTGCCCTCCTTAATGTTCCATCATCCAATTATCCCTCTGCCCTTCCCACCTCCCCACCAGCAACCCTCTGTTTCCTAGAGTTCAAGTCTCTTATGGTTCGCCTACCTCTCAGTTTTTATCTTATTATTTTATTTTTCCTTCCCATCCCCTAGGTTCCTCTCTTTGTTTCTTAAGTTCCACATATGAGTGAAATCATATGGTATTTTTCTCTGACTTATTTCATTTAGCATAATACCCTCTAGTTTCATCCATGTCATTGCAAATGGCAATAGTTCATTCTTTTTGATGGCTGAGTAA
The DNA here is from genome assembly GCF_003254725.2 of Canis lupus dingo. Classification (NCBI taxonomy): domain Eukaryota; kingdom Metazoa; phylum Chordata; class Mammalia; order Carnivora; family Canidae; genus Canis; species Canis lupus. Next base: position 78,268,698 of record NC_064247.1, read on the forward strand.
TATTCCACTATATATATATCTCACTTTTTTTAAACCATTCATCTGTTGATGGACATCTGGGCTCTATCCATAGTTTGGCTATTGTAGACATTGCTTCTGTAAACATTGGGGTGCATGTGCCCCCTTGAATCACTATGTTCGTATCCTTTGGATAAATACTAAGTAGTGCAATTGCTGGGTAGGAAGGTAGTAAAGCTACCTTACAGGGCAAACTTTTTTGTTAATTCCTGGCTTTGGGAATTACCAGACAATGCAGGTACTATAAATAATGTATTCCCCAAATTCATATATGGCAGGTCATTGCTATTATTGTTTTTTTTTTTAATAAATTAATTTTTTATTGGGTTCAATTTACCAACATACAGAATAACACCCAGTGCTCATCCCGTCAAGTGTCCCCCTCAGTGCCTGTCACCCACTCACCCCCACACCCCCCGCCCTCCTCCCCTTCCACCACCCCTAGTTTGTTTCCCAGAGTTAGGAGTCTTTATGTTCTGTCCCCCTTTCGGATATTTCCCACACATTTCTTCTCCCTTCCCTTATATTCCCTTTCACTATTATTTATATTCCCCAAATGAATGAGAACATAAAATGTTTGTCCTTCTCCGATTGACTTACTTCACTCAGCATAATACCCTCCAGTTCCATCCACATTGAAGCAAATGGTGGGTATTTGTCGTTTCTAATGGCTGAGTAATATTCCATTGTATACATAAACCACACCTTCTTTATCCATTCATCTTTCGATGGACACCGAGGCTCCTTCCACAGTTTGGCTATTGTGGACATTGCTGCTAGAAACATCGGGGTGCAGGTGTCCCGGCGTTTCATTGCATCTGTATCTTTGGGGTAAATCCCCAACAGTGCAATTGCTGGGTCGTAGGGCAGGTCTATTTTTAACTCTTTGAGGAACCTCCACACAGTTTTCCAGAGTGGCTGCACCAGTTCACATTCCCACCAACAGTGTAAGAAGGTTCCCTTTTCTCCGCATCTTCTCCAACATTTGTGGTTTCCTGCCTTGTTAATTTTCCCCATTCTCACTGGTGTGAGGTGGTATCTCATTGTGGTTTTGATTTGTATTTCCCTGATGGCAAGTGATGCAGAGCATTTTCTCATGTGCATGTTGACCATGTCTATGTCTTCCTCTGTGAGATTTCTCTTCATGTCTTTTGCCCATTTCATGATTGGATTGTTTGTTTCTTTGCTGTTGAGTTTAAGAAGTTCTTTATAGATCTTGGAAACTAGCCCTTTATCTGATACATCATTTGCAAATATCTTCTCCCATTCTGTAGGTTGTCTTTTAGTTTTGTTGACTGTATCCTTTGCCTGTGCAAAAGCTTCTTATCTTGATGAAGTCCCAATAGTTCATTTTTGCTTTCGTTTCTTTTGCCTTCGTGGATGTATCTTGCAAGAAGTTACTGTGGCTGAGTTCAAAAAGGGTGTTGCCTGTGTTCTCCTCTAGGAGTTTGATGGACTCTTGTCTCACATTTAGATCTTTCCTCCATTTTGAGTTTATCTTTGTGTATGGTGAAAGAGAGTGGTCTAGTTTCATTCTTCTGCATGTGTGGATGTCCAATTTTCCCAGAACCATTTGTTGAAGAGACTGTCTTTCTTCCAATGGATAGTCTTTCCTCCTTTATCGAATATTAGTTGACCATAAAGTTCAGGGTCCACTTCTGGGTTCTCTATTCTGTTCCATTGATCTATGTGTCTGCTTTTGTGCCAGTACCACAGTGTCTTGATGACCACAGCTTTGTAGTACAACCTGAAATCTGGCATTGTGATGCCCCCAGATATGGTTTTCTTTTTTAAAATTCCCCTGGCTATTTGGGGTCTTTTCTGATTCCACACAAATCTTAAAATAATTTGTTCTAACTCTCTGAAGAAAGTCCATGGTATTTTGATAGGGATTGCATTAAACATGTAAATTGCCCTGGGTAACATTGACATTTTCACAGTATTAATTCTGCCAATCCATGAGCATGGAATATTTTTCCATCTCTTTGTGTCTTCCTCAATTTCTTACAGAAGTGTTCTATAGTTTTTAGGGTATAGATCCTTTACCTCTTTGGTTAGGTTTATTCCTAGGTATCTTATGCTTTTGGGTACAAATGTAAATGGGATTGACTCCTTAATTTCTCTTTCTTCAGTCTCATTGTTAGTGTATAGAAATGCCACTGATTTCTGGGCATTGATTTTGTATCCTGCCACGCTGCCAAATTGCTGTATGAGTTCTAGCAATTTTGGGGTGGAGACTTTTGGGTTTTCTATGTAGAGTATCATGTCATCGGCGAAGAGGGAGAGTTTGACTTCTTTGCCAATTTGAATGCCTTTAATGTCTTTTTGTTGTCTGATCTAGGACTTCCAGTACTATGTTGAATAGCAGTGGTGAGAGTGGACATTCCTGTCTTGTTCCTGATCTTAGGGGAAAGGCTCCCAGTGCTTCCCCATTGAGAATGATATTTGCTGTGGGCTTTTCGTAGATGGCTTTTAAGATGTTGAGGAATGTTCCCTCTATCCCTACACTCTGAAGAGTTTTGATCAGGAATGGATGCTGTATTTTGTCAAATGCTTTCTCTGCATCTAATGAGAGGATCATATGGTTCTTGGTTTTTCTCTTGCTGATATGATGAATCACATTGATTGTTTTACAGGTGTTGAACCAGCCTTGTGTCCCGGGGATAAATCGTACTTGGTCATGGTGATTAATTTTCTTAATGTACTGTTGGATCCTCTTGGCTAGTATCTTGTTGAGAATTCTTGCATCCATGTTCATCAGGGATATTGCTCTGTAATTCTCCTTTTTGGTGGGGTCTTTGTCTGGTTTTGGAATTAAGGTGATGCCGGCCTCATAGAACGAATTTGGAAGTACTCCATCTCTTTCTATCTTTCCAAACAGCTTTAGTAGAATAGGTGTGGTTTCTTCTTTAAACGTTTGATAGAATTCCCCTGGGAAGCCATCTGGCCCTGGGCTTTGGTGTCTTGGGAGGTTTTTGATGGACTGCTTCAATTTCCTCCCTGGTTATTGACCTGTTCAGGTTTTCTATTTGTTCCTGTTCCAGTTTTGGTAGTTTGTGGCTTTCCAGGAATGCGTCCATTTCTTCTAGATTGCCTAATTTATTGGCATATAGCTGTTCACAATATGTTTTTAAAATCGTTCGTATTTCCTTGGTGTTGGTAGTGATCTCTCCTTTCTCATTCATGATTTTATTAATTTGAGTCTTCTCTCTCTTCTTTTTAATAAGGCTGGCTAATGGTTTATCTATCTTATTAATTCTTTCAAAGAACCAACTCCTGGTTCTGTTGATCTGTTCCACAGTTCTTCTGGTCTCGATTTCGTTGAATTTTGCTCGAATCTTTATTAACTCTCTTCTTCTGCTGGGTGTAGGATCTATTTGCGGTTTTTTCTCTAGCTCCTTTATGTGTAAGGTTAGCTTTTATATTTGAGTTCTTTCCAGTTTTTTAATGGATGCTTGTATTGCGATGTATTTCCCCCTTAGGACTGCTTTTGCTGCATCCCAAAGATTTTGAACGGTTGTATCTTCATTCTCATTAGTTTCCATGAATCTTTTTAATTCTTCCTTAATTTCCTGGTTGACCCTTCCATCTTTTAGCAGAATGGTCCTTAACCTCCACGTGTTTGAGGTCCTTCCAAACTTCTTGTGGTGATTTAGTTCTAATTTCAAGGCATTATGGTCTGAGAATATGCAGGGGACGATCCCAATCTTTTGGTATCGGTTCAGACCCGATTTGTGACCCAGTATGTGGTCTATTCTGGAGAAAGTTCCATGTGCACTTGAGAAGAATGTGTATTCAGTTGAGTTTGGATGTAAAGTTCTGTAGATATCTGTGAAATCCATCTGGTCCAGTGTATCATTTAAAGCTCTCATTTCTTTGGAGATGTTGTGCTTAGAAGATCTATCGAGTATAGAAAGAGCTACATTGAAGTCACCAAGTATAAGTGTATTATTATCTAAGTATTTCTTCACTTTGGTTATTAATTGGCTTAAATATTTGGCAGCTCCCACATTCGGGGCATATATATTGAGGATTGTTAAGTCCTCTTGTTGGATAGATCCTGTAAGTATGAGATAGTGTCCCTCTTCATCTCTCACTACAGTCTTCGGGGTAAATTTTAGTTTATCTGATATAAGGATGGCTACCCCTGTTCTTTTGAGGACCATTCGAATGGTAAATGGTTCTCCAACCTTTTATTTTCAGGCTGTAGGTGTCCTTCTGTCTAAAATGAATCTCTTGTAGACAGCAAATAGATGGGTCCTGCTTTTTTATCCATTCTGAAACTCTGCGCCTTTTGATGGGGCCATTAAGCCCGTTCACGTTCAGAGTTACTATTGAGAGATATGAGTTTAGTGTCACCATGTTATCTATTCAGTCCTTGTTTTTGTGGATTGTTCCACTGAACTTCTTCTTAAAGGGGAATTTTAAGAGTCCCCCTTAAAATTTCTTGCAGAGCTGGTTTGGAGGTCACATATTCTTTCAGCTCCTGCCTGTCTTGGAAGCTCTTTATCTCTCCTTCCATTTTGAATGAGAGCCTTGCTGGATAAAGTATTCTTGGTTGCATGTTCTTCTCATTTAGGACCCTGAATATATCCTGCCAGCCCTTTCTGGCCTGCCAGGTCTCTGTGGAGAGGTCTGCTGTTACCCTAATACTCCTCCCCATAAAAGTCAGGGATTTCTTGTCTCTTGCTGCTTTAAGGATCTTCTCTTTATCTTTGGAATTTGCAAGCTTCACTATTAAATGTCGAGGTGTTGAACGGTTTTTATTGATTTTAGGGGGGGATCTTTCTATTTCCTGGATCTGAATGCCTGTTTCCCTTCCCAGATTAGGAAAGTTTTCAGCTAGGATTTGTTCAAATACCTATTCTGGCCCTCTGTCCCTTTCAGCGCCCTCGGGAACCCTAATTAAACGTAGGTTTTTCTTCCTCAGGCTGTCGTTTATTTCCTTAATCTATCCTCATGGTCTTTTAATTGTTTGTCTCTTTTTCCCTCAGTTTTCCTCTTTGCCATCAACTTGTCTTCGATGTCACTCACTCGTTCTTCCACCTCGTTAACCCTTGTCATTAGGACTTCTAGTTTGGATTGCATCTCATTCAATTGAGTTTTAATTTCTGCCTGATTGGATCTAAATTCTGCAGTCATGAAGTCTCTTGAGTCCTTTATGCTTTTTTCTAGAGCCACCAGTAGCTGTATATTGAATTGGCTTGAATTGGCTTTCTGACATTGAATTGTAATCCAGATTTTGTAACTCTGTGGGAGAGAGGACTGTTTCTGATTCTTTCTTTTGAGGTGAGGTTTTCCTTCTAGTCATTTTGTTCAGTGCAGAGTGGCCAAAAACAAGTTGTATTGGGAAAAGGAGAAAAAGAGAGGAGAGAAAGAAGGAGAGAAAAGAGAAAAAGAAAAAAGAAAAAAAGGAAGAAAAAAGAAAAAAAAAGAAGAGAAAGAGAAAGAAAAAGAAAGAAAGGGAAAAAAAGGTGGGGGAAGCAAACAGAAATCAAAAAGAAGAAAAAACAAACAAACAAACAAACAAACGAACAAACAAACCACGGGGGAGTATCTTCTGATTCTGTATACTTTAAGTCCCCTGACTTCCCCTGGAACTTGTCCGTCTAGCTGGTCTTCTGGGGGAGGCGCCTGTTGTGCTGATTTTCATGTGTTAGCACTTGGGGGAGCCGCTCTGCCCCCTGCCTGGTGCAGGGCTCAGTAGGGGTTGTTTACCCCGTGAGGCCCCAGGAGGAACAACCGCAGTTGCAGCGGCCAGCTCTGGAGCCCTGGAGTCAGCTCCCGCAGTAACTCCGGCGGAGCTCTCGGTCTGCAGGGCCTGGAGGCTCCGGGGTGGGCCGCTGATCTGCTCAGCTCGGGGCAGTAGCGTCCTTGCTGTCCTGGGCCCTCCCGGCCTCTGCCTGTCCCGGGGGGGAGGCCGGATCCTGGGCTGTGTCCCGGCGCCCTGAGCTCCAGGGCCTGCGCTGTTGGATTCGCGCTCTGGCTGCGCAGCCCCCTCCCCTGAGCCTCCCCCCGAGCCTCTCCGAGCTGCTCCCGGAGCCGCGCAGCTCCCTTTGCACGGAGCCTCTTCCTCTGCCCGAGCCCCTCCGAGCTGCTCCCGGGCCCCGCAGCCCCCTCCGAGCTGCTCCGGGTCCCGCCTTGCGCGCTGCAGCCCTTAGGGAGCTCGGCGCACTGTCCCCGGGGCGCAGGTGTCTGTTACTGTCCCATGGAGCCCGAGGGCATCCCCGCCCTCCTGGGTCCTGCTCTAACTCCCTGCGGGCGCCTTTCCACCCGGGAAGATTGGTGCAGCTCCTTCTTCTCCAGGAGGGAGCTCTTCTGTCCTGGGGACGCTCGCCCTAGCCTGGCTCCTGGGCTGGGCCCCTCCCCCCTTGGAGGCCTTTTGTTTCTTTATTTCTTTTTCCCGTCTTCCTACCTTGATAGAAGCGCAAACTCTTCTCACTGTAGCATTCCAGCTGTTCTCTCTTTAAATCTCAGGCCGAATTCATAGATTTTCAGTATAATTTGAAGGTTATCTAGGTAATTTGGTGGGGACAGGTGATTTGGGGACCCTACTCTTCCGCCATCTTGCCCCTCCTCTCGCAATTATTCTTAATAAAGATTGCCTTTTTTTAAATTAATTAATTTATTTATGATAGGCACACAGTGAGAGAGAGGCAGAGACACAGGCAGAGGGAGAAGCAGGCTCCATGCACCGGGAGCCCTACATGGGACTCGATCCTGGGTCCCCAGGATCGCACCCTGGGCCAAAGGCAGGCGCCAAACCGCTGCGCCACCCAGGGATCCCCTAAAGATTGCCTTTTAAAAAAATCCAAACTCAAAACTGACAAGTTTCCTTGTCATTTTCCTATGCAGTAGGTATATTAACCTTCTAATCTATTCTTCCAAAAATTATGTGTTACTTAAGGACTTCGGGGTGCTGGCTTTTTAAGAATGAGGTATGAAATGAAGCAAATGGTGTTTTACTTCCAACTTCTTGGATTATGTGGGCCCAAGGCCTCACCTTCAATCTGCTCATGATTAACTCAGGATTCTAGATTTCCAAGATCAACAAACTCCATCTCCCACCAGATTCAACTTCTTAGGGCATACACAGCCTCATGTTTACCACTCTGGTTATAAGTTTCTAGCACATTTCTGAACCCTGTATATTTTTACCATTTTTTTCTGGAAGATATGTATTTGAAAGGAAATTTATTCTATTTTACTTAGATTTCCAGGAGATTATAGCAGGAGAATTTCTAGGTGCTTTTGTCAACTATATTGGCAGAGTCAGAAGTCCTCTCACCTTGTACTTTATTTTCTACCACTTCAAAACCCCCACTTTGGCTTAACCTTCATCTCCTCCATGATGTTTCTTATTCCTTCAGCCATCATTTACTTCTCTCTCCTCCAAATTCTCCTAGAACTATAGTCTGTACTTAGTCCTGAGTAACACATGGCTTTCTACTATTTGCCTTTGTTTCTTTTGTCTTATTTCACATACTCAATTTCAGGAAATTGAATTTGAAGAAATATGATATCCTTGTGCTGATTAAAGCACCAAAAGACCTAAGATATTTGTTTTTATTCCTTTAATGTGCTAATTGTAATTAATAATAAATAGCAAATCAAGAATTTGCACAGACCTCATCTATGACAATATAGAAATTAAGAATTTTTTACTGTTAAAAAATCAAGATAATTTTCTGTACTAAATCAAAAGCAAATGTTATGTCATCATTTCCATGGAATAAAATCCTAACATCAAATTCCATTTGTGACTTTTTATAGTAAATATAACATTGTAAGTCTGTCAGAGGAAAGTCTACTTAAATAGATTTTTTAAGTAGAGAGTATAGACCTTTTACCTTTAAAAAAAAATTCTGGAATCAGTAACATATCTGAGAAAAACTAAATAAAAATACAATATACGTGACATTGTGATGTGATGTCTCCTTAGACTGATAAGTTATAAGTTTATAGTGTTGATACTCCCTCTAAATTTTTTTTATCCTGTATAACTTAAAACCTGGAAGTTACGAATTATCACATTTGTTTTACTGGAAATCTGTAAAATTGTATAAAATTTGCCATACACGGCAATACACAGATTGGTGAGGAAATTTCATCTTCTAAAGTGAGGTTTATTGAATTCAAAGAAAAGCTATGCTGTCCCTATAGCACCAGAACATTCTCATTTTTGTGTAATCCACACTGAGATCTGCAGTGGGACTAATTCCTAGGGGATTAATCAGTTTTGGAACTGCCAGTGCTCATGCCAGATACAGAGGGCAGGAAGCTGATGAGGCAGCACAATGAATGATCTACCATAAAGGCCATGGGCAAGAGGTGGCCATTAGTCTAGAGCTCAGTAATGCACTCTTCAAGTACATTACTCACCAATCTATCAGGCAACATGCTACAGAACCAAGAGATTCTAGCACTTTTATATCTGTAATGTGATGGCTGCCAGCCTGCTCTACATGCCCTAGGTTACAAGGGCACAGTAGTGTGGGAGGAAGGCAATTCATTAGGTGTCATAGCCAGTATTTTTTCTATTCTTTCTTCTGTGTGTACTTAAGAAATGGGCCTTCCATTATCCACAGATTAATAGCAGAGAGAACGCTCTAGTGTCTCTATTAGCATTAACTACTGGCAGATACTTTCCCACTGCTTAATTGGCACAATTTTCATTAGCTAAAATGAGAAAAACTTGTATAGGAAAATACATGTTATTTTTTATTCTAAAATACAGCTACATAAATATTCTACTAAGGTAGACTATCAAGTAAACCCAATTTAGTAAATAAAAGCCACAGAAACATAAATATGCCAAAACATAGCTGTAAATCAAGAATGGCATTTTTTTTTCTAGTCAGGCAGCATTTACCAAATTTAAAGACTCTTTATGCATATGCTATAATTATAATTGAAAGTGAAGGTTTGGGTAAAGAAAGTGATGATGCTTACTACTGATAAATTTTCCTCATCTGTAATAAACAAAGATATGCAATTAAACAACCTGCAGTCATAGATAGAGAGGTCATAGGTTTAACTTAGTTATGGTAGCCTTATTAATTTATCCTGAGATTACAACTTCCTATTTCTTTAATGTTTCAATGTCTTGTCTTTTATGATGACAGTAGATATGATTATGATTTTTGAATATTCTTGCTTGTAAATGTGAAAGGTCGGCAAATCCGTGTTCCTACTTTTTAAACTATATTGTAAGATCCAATGGCATGAGAAGCACTGATCCAGAGCATTCAGTGAGTGTAGTGTGGGGGAAGGGAGAGGCACTGTCTCAGCAGCAGTTATATCCTGATGATCACCTGCAAGCTAAAGTTTCTTTGGGGTCACTGTGGTGATAAGCGCACCAGAAAGGAGGGAATTAAGAATAGGAATTCTTGCTTGACAGAGGCAACTATCATGTTAAATCATATCCTTTACTAATACTTTCTCAGCCTGTGCATGAAAAATGAAAACCAGCAGCAGAGATTTAAACATATCCAGATCATAATAACAGACAATATTCACTTTCTACATACTTAGCGAGAGGGACTGCTCTCAATTCTTTACTTAAAGTATCTCATTTAATCCTCACAACAGTTCTTTGAATCTTTATATCTTTGTAGAGATGAGAAAGCCAGAGAGTTAAAGCAATTTACAGAAGTAAATTAAATTTATGTAAGTCCAGATTTGAATCCAGGCAGTTTCGCACCAGAGCATGCACTCTTGATCACTTTACACTGTCTTTCATACCCTTTCCAAAATATCCACATCTAGATTGTTATACTCATTAAATTGGGCATGGTGCTCAGGCATCTTTGTTGTTTAAAAGCTCATAGGCTATGTAGTTCTGTTGTACAGCCAGGATGAAGAACCACTGGTCTAGTTTAGTTATCTAGCCTGTCCTTTCTATATAACATGGCTCCCTAGGATGGGGTTATACTCTTGTTTTATATCACAGGAAATGCATTAGTGTATCACACTATCAAACCATGCCCTAAATGGGGATAAAGGATGGGATAGTTCTGCTCTGCACTGTTCTGGTCATGTCCCATTCCGAATATAAGGCTCAGTCTGGGCATCATAGGTAGAAAAACAGTCAAAGAATAATACTATTATTGGGGAATATCAGCCATGTAAAATAATTAGTTTAAGAAACGAAGGATACTTTTGTGCTGAAGCCCTTAGGCATATCATTAGGCTCTGTGAATGGAAGTTAAAAGAAAGAATTATTGTAGTGTCTAATGGGGGAAATAATTTTTTAGGGATAAGAGGCGCTCAAAGATAGAATTGATTACTACACAAAGTTCTTAGTTCTTTGTTACCAGAGATTGAAGTGATATTTGGTGACACTGCTATAGAGAAGTTTCAAGCATTAAATGTAGTTGGTTAGAATCCCATTTGGGGTTTCATTACAACCCCAAAAGTCTTATTGTCCACATTTCCTTGGCATAGGCTGGGTTAATGTGCAGCTAACAAAATGGGCACATTTTAGCAGCTCTTTAATGCCAGTATCTTTTCTGATTGGTCAATGACCCTGCAATGTATGTTAGTGATTAATAATTTTTAATATTGCCCCCACTAATCAGCAGTCATCCAAATCAACAATCATATTTTGAGCATATGCTCAAGCCTTAAGTTAAAGAAAGGTAAATGACACCTTGTCTCTACCCCTAAATCTAATAGGGCATATGTATTCACAATAAATTAATGCTGAACCATATGATTTTGCTGACATTCAACCATTTTTGACATGTAAAAGTGATGATATAATGTGGTTCAATATAATACAATTGGTGAGTTATTATAAAGATATGTAAAAATGCTATGAGAACACAGATGAGGAAAATCATTAATTCTGTCTGAAAAGCCTATGGGGAGAATGGGATTTTAGTTTTTTTTTTGTTTTGTTTTTTTGTTTTTTTTTAATGGAGATACTTGAATTGTATTAAAGCACAAACAAGAAATTTTCAGGTAAACAGGAAAGAAACTTTCAGAGAGGTAGAACAGAAAAAGCAGGAATGGAGAAATAGAAAGCATTTACAATTTAGGATTAAGAGCTCTGTTTCCTCATAGTTCTTCTTATAATCTATAACAAAGATTGCATTTTATTATCCATATCCTTTTGTATTTGTTATTGAGTGGCTTTTGGTTATTTATCAACATCCAAAATACTAAGAAGGCTATAATAGGTATCAGTGTAGCAGTACTTTCCCCTATGAGCACACTTTTTATTATGATATGATAGAAGAATGCATATATCTGTGCCAAGGAGCATGTAAGCTAGTGGTTAGGGGTATGCATATTATAGACAGGCTGGCTGTGGGTTCTAATATTAATTTCATCACTTACTAATAGTGGGCCATGGGTAAGTCATTTAGCTTCTCTATGCCTCATTTTCTTCATCTATAAAATGCATACGATAATAGTATCTTTTATCCTCCATGCTGGCACTTGCCTATTTCTTTTGTTAGAGAAATAAAACTGATTTTACTTTATGTTCTCAGTTTGTATCTGGAGAATATAAAACATTAAAATATAATTTTTTTCACGTTTTTTTTCTTCAGGTAAATTGTCCTCCTATTTTCAACCAAGTGGGAGAAGTGAGAGCTCTCAAGTAGGAAAGCTGCTCTTTGAAGTTTCTGAGCTACCTCAATACCAGAAAAACTGGCTCTTCCAATACCACAAGCAGTTAAATCAGTATTTATGAGGAGCCCAGGGATTTTGTTCTAGGGGGAAAAAATTTCCTGAACTAAACAACTAAATATTCTGAATAAAAGATTTACAACATCCTTTTAAATATATAGCTGAGCTCACAATAAAGTAAGGAAAATCCTTAGAGGCAAAGAACTAAGCAGAAGCATGAATCCAAAGACGTAAACATGTTAAAGCCAGCAGCAGCCCTCAGGGCATCTGCCAATACCCAGAAACCTAGGGCTTCTTATTTGAGAAGCTGGAATGGAAACCCCAACTTAAAAATCAGGATTCTGGAAGATACACCTTCAGTGAAAATGTGAACTAGAAATTTTGCCCTGCAAAAGAAGAAATAAATATCTTTTCAACCATGGCTATGGTTGGAAGGGACAAAAAGTCTCTCCTCCAAGTATTTGCAATAGGGTGGCATATAATGTATAATCCAAACAGAAAATCTTCTAAAAGTGGAAGAGGTATTATTAATAACTATACCAAAATAAAGGGCATTTTAACTGGGAAGATACAACCAAGATTGTATGAGTACCCTAATTCATAACCAGAAATTAGCTGTCATGTCAATCCTGGGTATTAGATTGAAATCACAAACTTATATGGGTTGAAAAATATCCAAAAGCTGAGAAATTAATCTTTGGCCAATAGTTCTTTCTAGGAATCTAGAAGGAGAAAATGCAAATCTACTCTAGGAAAATTCGTCTTTAACCCTGGCTTCATAGAAATTGCTCAGAGTCCCAGTTTACATGATCTCATAATGGAAAATAGAAAAATCACAAAGCCCATGAGGATACAAGATACTATGAGCTGACAGAAAAAACAGAAAGAAAAATCTGGTGAGGAAATGCTAGTACTTCAAATACTGGAATTATAAAATTCAGAATATAAAATAAGTATGTTTAATATGTGTAAGGAAATAAAGGAGGGAATAGAAATATAAGCCAGATATAAGAGAATATAAAATATAAACAGACTTTTGATTGTATATGAAAAAAATAATTAAAGTTTAAAATTCAATGGACAGGGAAAACATCAGATTTGATATAGATGAAGAGAGAATTGGTGAAATAGAAGATAAAACTAAAGAAATTAAGCCAAAATAAAGCATCAACTGACATAGAGATGGAAAATATAAAAAAAAGAAATTATGATATGTGGAGGATAATTAAAAGGTCTAAAACCCATCTATTCATAGTTTTTAAGTATTATAGTAAAGAAGATTAAAAAGGGTATTCAATGATATAATTACTGAGAATTTTTCAGAAATGTTGGAATACATGAATATTTGGAATGTAGAAGCATAATGATCCTGAGCAGGATAAATATAAAGAAATCCACACATATATTTTACTTTATGAGTGAATCTTCAAAACACCAAACATGAGAAGATCTTAAAAGCAGAGAGAATGACCATTTACCATGAAAGAAACAACACTGACATCTAACTTTTCAACCATAACAATGGAAACTAGAAATCACAGATATAATACATTTAAATTACTGAGAGAAAAGAACTTGCAACCTAAACATGTATCCTCAGGAAATCATCTTTAAAAGATGACCATAAAATTAACACATTTCAGACAAAACTGAGAGTACGAGCAACTAAACCTCACTGAGGAGTTCTTCTGGGCTATACCTTAGGAAGAAGGTAAATTATAAAAAAAAAAAAAAAAAAAAAAAAAAAAAAAAAAAAAAAAAGAAGGTAAATTATCCCAGAAAGAAGGTATGTGCAATAAGAAATGACAAGCAAAAAATAAATAATTTAGGAAGGAGTATATTAGATATGGGTATATTTAAATCAACATGCCTATATAAAATGAGAACATTAGGTCTTTATTTCATGCAATAGTGGAGCAAATGATTTCAGGCAAAACGTCTTACAGATTACAAGTATACATTCTAGAGACTATATGTAGTTAAAATTATCAAGTGTAAAAAACTCATCAAGTTGTATACATAAGATGTATACATTTCACTATATGTGAATTTTAGCTTAAAAAAACTATAAAATATTAAATTCCAGTTAGTAGGCTTGCTTTTGCAATGATATCTGTTAGCAATTTGAAAGTAACTTCTGTGAATTGTAAACGAGAGCAAATGAGGAAACATATTGGACATAATGGAAGCCAGATGTCTTTAAAGGGGGTTACAAATAGGGAAAGGGGAAATACCAGAATATGACATATGGTGTTGAACTAAAATTGGAGTTATCAGGATGAACACACTTCTTGATAAAAAAAAATTATAGAAGTAGGTGTATATATACAGCATATACATGTTTTAGAAATACATTTTATAGCTCTATCAATTGCGTGGCTAGATGCAATGATAAACTAGTTATAAGTGAACACATTTAGTGTACAGAGCTTGCTTTCAAAATTCTGCTGTCCACTAAAAGCAATTAGGCTCCACAGGAAAAAGCCTCATTTTAGACTGAACTAGGGAAGTATAAAACAAGCCTGGAATATTTTGTTCAAGAAAGCAAGGAAATGATCAAAAAATAGTAGGGAAATAAAACAAGATGCACGAGCATTTAAAAGGACTCATGTTTGACAAATCTGGGATAATTTGTATATCAAAATCAATGATGACAGTATTGGACTACAACATGTGGAATAAAATAAATGTCTATGAGTCCATACTTGCATTATTCAGTTCATACTGCTATAACAATTTATCATAAACTGGGCTCAAGCAACAAATATTTATTTCTCACAGTTCTAGAGGCTGCAAACTCCAAGATCAAGGAGCTGGAAGAGCTGGTGTGTGGGGAAAGGCTCCTTCCTAATTTGCAGATGGCCATCTTCTCCTAGTACTCTCATATGACTGACAGTAGGGAGTCTAGTTCTTTTTCTTTTCTGAGGATACTCACTGATCCCATTATGGGGTTTCCATCCTCATAATCTAGTTATCTCCCAAAGGCCCCACTTCCAGTTGCCATTCTATTGGGAATATGGGTTTCAACACATGAATATGGGGGTAGGGGTTGGAGACTAAAATATGCAGTCTATAACAATACTGATATAAACAAACAAATATAAGGGAGAAGGGAAAGATTTTCCTTACATTAAAATGTGAACTAGTACATAGAAAAGGAACGGTGGAGTTAGATAATCATTTGATTGCTAAAACAAATTGGTGAAAATTTGATGAGGAATGGGATATTTACATAGTCTTAAAGTATCTACTCACACATCATTTATTAATTACAAAGGAAAAAACAGTAACTTATATGGTGAAGAGAACCTGGCAAACACCACTTGGCCAAGTGATATAACTTACTATTACATATATCAGGGCAAACTAAAATCATGGACCTCCTGATATGGTTTACTAAGAAGGACTCACCATCAATTCTGTGCTATTTCTGTCCCACATACTTAATCTAGATCTAACTGTGAGCAAACTTTATGCAAAACTAAATTCAGGGGCATTCTATAAATACAACTGGCCTTCAAAAATCTCAAGGTCAAGCAAGACAAAGAAAGTCTGAGGAGATGTTCTAGATTAAATATGCTTACAGAAACATGGCAACTGAATGCAACATGTAATTTGGATTAGACCTTGGACTGGGTAGGTGGAGAATAGTTATGAGAACATTACTGGAACAACTGACAATATGAATATGGGCTATTGCATACCAATAAAATGTAAAACTTTCAGATTTGAACAATTGTACTTGGTTATGTAAGAGAATGCCTTGCTCTTAGGAAATACACTTGGAATATTTAGTGGTAAAAGGGAATAACAATGCCAACTTTACAAATTACTCTTAGGTGGAAGTAGACGGTAGAAAGGAAGGACACAGAGAGAGAGAATGATAAAGCAAATAGGGCAAAATGTCAACAACTAGACAATCTGGGTAGAGTATATATGGGAATTCTTTGTACAACTTTTGCAAATTTTATGGAAAGTTTAGGATTATATAAAAATAAAATGTTATAGGGGTACCTGGTGCTTTGGTCAATTAGGCATCTGACTCTTGATTTTGGCTCAGATCATGATTTTAGGGTTGTGAGCTAAAATCATGATGTCGAGTTCCACAATGTGGTGTCTACTGGAGATTCTCTCTCCCTCTGCCCCTTCCCCAACTCAGGTGCTCTGTTTCTCAAAAAGAAAAAATTACAAAAACATCTAATGTCTATGATTAAAAGATAAGCTAGGACTAAGAAAGTGGCAACATCAAATAAGCAGAAAGAAAAGATTGAGTTACAATATTCTAAAAGTCTTGTATATGTTTTGATTATTTTTAGATTTTATACATGTATGTATATTAGAATTTAAAATATTCTTATAGGATCCCTGGGTGGCTCAGCAGTTTAGCGCCTGCCTTCAACCTAGGGCGTGATCCTGGAGTCCCAGGATCGAGTCCCACATCAGGCTCCCTGCAGGGAGCTTGCTTCTCCCTCTACCTGCTTCTTCCTCTGCCTGTCTCTGCCCCTCTCTGTCTCTCATGAATAAATAAATAAAATCTTTAAAAAAATGTTCTTGTAAATGTTTTGATTATTTTTAGATTTTATACATGTATGCATATTAGAATTTAAAATGTAACCACTAAAATAGTAGTAATATAGCAGATAACTGCTAAACTAGTAGGGGAACAAATGAAAAAGACAGAATTCAAAATAAAATTTTCAAAAGACAGAAAAAGTAGAATAGTGTAGAATACAATAATAAAAGAAATAGAAACATATCAGTAATCACAATAAATGGACTAAATTCACCAGATAAAAGATAATGATTTTAGATTATTGAGTGTTAAAATTTCTGTTATATGCTGGTTACAAGGACAAGGCACAAAATATAAGGAAGTCCACAAAAAAGCAGATGGACTATTTCAGGATGTATAATAAAATCCTGAAACTTAAGAGGGAAAATAAAATGACATTGAAAAAAATGAACAAAAGAAATAAACAGTTGTTTCATAGAACTGGAAATTCAAATGGCCTATAAATTTTAAAAGAAGTTCATCCTCTCCAGTAATCAGGGAAGTAAAGGAAAGTGTATGAAAAGTGAAAGAAATCACTTGTCCTCCAATATTTTTTAACTTGTTTTGTCAAAAGACCACTGATTTTTGGCTGATCACATAACCACTTGGAATAAAGACCTCATTTTCCAGTCAGTCTTGTAGCTTGCTGTGACGTGACTAAGGTCTGGTTAATAGGTTAAAATCAGATATAGATTGCTCAGATTCTACAAAATGTTTTTTATAAATGTTAGGGAAGGCATTAATTTCTTTCCCTTTTCTGCCTTCTGAGGGGTTGAACACAAACATGATGGCTAGGTATTAAGCAGCCTCCTTGTATCATGGAGTGAAAGACACATGTTGAGGATGGTAGAGCAACAAGAAAGGAGACTAGGATCCTAATGAGCCTGGAGCCACCATACTGCAATAGACTGGTTATCTCTGCATGTGATCTACATGAAGAGAAATTTTTATTGTTGTTTAAGCCAATGTTATTAATGTTTGATTCTTTGTTTTTGTCAATCACAGCCAAACCTAACTTGAAATAACACATGAAGAAGCAGGAGTGTGGGAGTGTGGAGTGGATTAGGATAGCAATTTCTGAGAACGATTTGGCATTATCCAATAAAGTTGACGTGGAAAATATCCTCTGACCCAGAAATTCTACTCCTGAATATATATCCTAGAGAAATTTACACAAAGGCCCTCAGAGACACAAACAAGAATTTCAGAGCAGCACTGATTTTAATGACAGAGAAACTGGAAAAAATGTCCCATGTGTTTGAAGGTTGATAAGGTATATTCATACAATGGAATATTCAACAGTAAAGCAAATGAATGAAAGCTACATAAATCAATGAATGAATCTCAAAAATATAAAGTTGAATAAAAAAAGCAAATTAAAATAAAAAACTATGCTGCATTTATTCTGGAGTAGAAAAAATGCTGGGGGTACCAAAAACAGAAATTATTTAAAATATTGGTATAAGTGTCAAGAAAGAAGACTTTAATGTCTAGACCAGCCATATCTAAAAGAACTTTCTACACAATGAAGGAAATGTTCTGTGTCTGCACTGTCTAATACAGCAGCCCCCAGCTACTCATAGTTTTTGAGCACTTGAAATGTTAATGCAATGAGGAACTGAATTTTAAATTTTATTTAATCTTAAGTAATTTAAAATTAAATAGCCACATATGGCTAATGTCTACTAGTCAGCACAGGTCTAGACAACAAATCCTTCTATAGGTATGGTAGTTTTTCATTTTTTTTTGTATAAATATTTGTAATATAACTCAAAAGGAGTTCAAAGTCTAATGACCTTTTTATAATAAATCTGTCTTTATCCATCTATTTACTTATGTAAACAAGTTTTCTCAAGGCTTACCTCAGCAAAACAAAAATATAAATAAAAATGGATTCAGTCCATTCAGTAAAATTCATATACAGAGAGACATGAACTAATGGGGTCATTAGTGGGTGGGGGGGACAGGAGGAGTCCTATGAATTTCATTAATAGATGTTTTTGATAAAAAATTTCCTTTTTAAAAATAATTATTTATCAAATTTGGGTAATACATTTAAATTGTTTTGATCAAGTGTATAAAAAGAATGATTATAATATTAATTTTATACAAAGTGAGTGAATTTTAATGCCTAGAGCAAAAGATTCCCAAACTCCAAACTTTCTCAGTTCATTAGGGCCTTTTTCTTTAGAAAACAAAATACCAACTTAATAGTAGTAGTTCAGGTCATGCCCAACAGATGTCACTACATTTCTCTCAAAAATTTAAAAAAGTCCTGCAGTGGCCCTGTGAATTGACTATAAGGCCCAGGGGTGCATTGGTGCACCTCAGTGCATAGTTTGGATGGGATCTAGAGCCTATTGAGTATAGAAAATAAGGCAACTGGAAAATCTGGATAAAGGATATATGGGACTGTTTTGTATTTCTAATATTCAAGAATAGTTTTCAAGAGTCACTTAACTAATGGAAAACATATAGGACACCTAGAAAAACATAAACTTTAAGAAACTACAAAGACTGTAACTAATATTGGGGCAGGTTAGTAATGAAGGGATGGTGTGACTACCTAGGAAGTATCTTCATAACACATTAAAAAGTTTAGATTAAATATTCTACAAAAAAAAAAGAGAATAAGCATCCATATATATAAACATACTAATGCATATAACAGGGAAATATTTTTAATTGTTAGGTCTGTATAATACTATACTTAACTTAGAACATAAGCTTTTCCCAGCTTACATCCCATTTTCCTACTTTAAAGGCTACTTGTGAACACATTTTGGGGAGATTGTCTGGTTAGCACTTCTTCAGATTGAGTAGATCATGCTATACAAAATAGATCTACCCTGGAAAGGTTTAAACTAATGGAATAGAGAGAGAGAGGGAGGTCGGGAGAGGGTGTGGTTGGGAGAGGGAGGGGCAGAAAAGTTGGGGAGTGGGAAAGAGAAGTACAATAAACTGAAGATAGTGTTAAGGAGGCTTTAGAAGGTGGAAGAGAAGGGGTTAGAATTAGCATGTGTTTCTTTGAATCTACAATAAAATGAGGATAGTTGTATTTTCCCTATTATATTTATAAATTTATTTTCCTTCTGGCATATACTGGAACAGTTCCTTTCTACACTTTAAAACAGTAGTTTATGGAAACAAAAGCGCCTCAAGAACAGTAGGCAGAGAAGTATAAAGTTATATCGAAATGAAATATCTCTAAACAGATATATGTATTTTGAATAAAACATTAAGAAAGTTTATTCAACACTGAACCCATCAATTTTTTATAATAAACCTGGCAGAATTTTAAGAATAGATGCCTAGGTTTGTTTATTATGTCTTTGCATTATGAGAGATTGATCATGACAAACTAAAGACAGTTTTCTACCATCAGCAAGGATTTTCAAGAGAGAAGTTCCCATCTTTATTTTTGAAGGATTGATTGATTTAAAGGGGGGACGGGGGGGGGGGGGGGGGGGAGGAAAGAGAGCACCAGCAGGGGGAGCGGTAGAGGGAGAAGCAGGCTCCCTGCTTATGACCTGAGCGGAAGGCACATGCTTACTGACTAAGCCACCCAGGTGCCCCAGAAGTTCCCTCTTTAAAAGGAGGCCTATGTTGAAATAATTTTTCCCAAATCACAAGTAAATACTTGAGAATGACTTCCTCATCCAAATTCAATCTTCCTTTCTTCCCTCTCTCCCTCCTTCCTTTCTTTCCTTCTGAAATTTAGACAATTAGTTTGCTTTCAGTTCCTCATCAGTACAAGATGGACAGTAATTTCACTGAGTTATTGTGGAAGTAAAGGTACTATTTGGAGAAGCCCTGCACCATCCTGCAATGTCATACATTGTAAACCATCAAAGTTATTTCTCCACTCTCTTTTGCTTTGGCTTAAATGAAACACTGTGCCTTCAGGTTCTTAGCAGCAGACTGGAGGTTTATTTTTGTAGATTTTTAGGGGTGAATTCATACCATTGTGGATTACATAAGAATTAGAGATTAAACAATTCCTTTCAATGCTCAATGATATGTCCTTCACAAGTTCATTTCCTATAACTCTGGTAATTTCCCAAGGCTAACTTCCAAATTTTTCACTTCTTTGACGCTGTCCTTCTTAAAGGTTCTAGATGACTCTTATGGCCTCAGATGTCACCAGGTCTGGGCTATCATATACTCATCCATAAATACACGTCTTACCTTCTTTCTAGTTCCCTAACCACCATTGTGCATAGAACATTTTAATTTAAATGCCACAACTCTTGAAACACATTGAAAAACAAGTCCATCTCCCCTCCCCCCAAGAGCTATCTTTACACGTTTTCCCATAATTATCCACAACATCTTCAGTGTTTCCAGGCTTATAAACTTTGGTGTCTTTTTTTTTTCCCTTCGTCTCCATTTTGAACTACAGTTATAGATTCTGCTAATCTTTTCTCTGTAATAACTTTGGAATTCATGTTCTGTTAACATTATAGTCTCATCATTCCCCACTTCCAGTTTCCAGTTGCTCCACTTCCCAGTTGACTTTAACTACCTCATGTGTGGATTATTTACAGTGGTTTATTAGGAATTCCCCTCATCATTTTACTTTTCCCACAATAACCAAACTGAAAGTATTTGTACGACATTATTTTTTCTTCAGCTCATGTATCCATAGTGGCTGCCTATTCCTTATTTTTTAAAATCTTAATTAGTAAGTCTATCACTCAAGGCACTTCATGATTGGAACTACAATTTTATTAGCCAGAATTTTACTTCCATAAAAGACATCCTACTTCAACTTACTGCACTATTCTTTCTATCCCCAAGTTTGACTTTTCTTGCCTTCTATGTTTCAGGTCTGCCACAGGTACAATACTGCTGAAAGAACAACTTCATTAGTGTGATGAGAGTGGGAGATCATCAAAAGGAAGGGAAAAACTTCTGCAGATGATCATTTGTTCTGCAATCAAAAAAGGAATTCAACTGAATTTTTTATTTTGGTAGCCTAGATTTTAACTTTATATACCATTATGTTCTTTCATCTTTAGAGATTCATAGGCTTCTTCTTCTTAAAAATCCAGTTCAGAATTTAACTTCAGGAATCTTTTCCTGGATGACTATACATGGACAAAATATACTCAGTATTTGTGTATGCAGTTGGTGATATCCTACTACTATATTAAGTACTTTTAGGTACATACTTTTCAGCACATATAAGGTTGTTGTATGCCCGTATACACATTTCTTATCAGCCTAGGATACAAAATAATGTCGTATTCCTTTTAATTTTCAAATTAAATGCCTCTATCCCTTTCTTTTCTCCTCAGAATACTCACTTCACTGAAAACTCCAAGACCTCTGGGGATGCTTATTTAGACTTACGGATCAGTTCTGGTAACTATCTTCTGCTTAGTAAACCAAGGAGATGAATCCTTTTCAGCTGTTACTAATGTCACTGGCACAAGATACACCTGTTGAAACAAAGACAACTCAGTAGCCCCACCACAGTCTTTATTGTAACTATTAAAATATTCTGTTGCCACACTCTGTGTTCAGCACTGGATGAGCCATAATAAATTAGACATAGCTTCCAGCTGAAAACCCAGTCACCCTGCCCAGGGCAAGCCTGCTGCTGAGCTTTTGAGCCTGTGAAAACCTCCCAAGGCATGGCGGAGGTTCAGCTGCACTTACCCACCTTGCTTCTTGTGACTGGCTCACAGCCAGGTTTTCACATACTAACAGACTAGGCTCAAATCTTTGAGGCTGGCATATATACACATAGGCTGCTAGTAATACAGAGCAGATAAGTTTGAAGAGATTTCCAGATTCAGCTACTAGTGTGACTAATACAATGCTGTCTTCTGTTAATTTTTGCTTATCTGCTCCTAGAGCAAAAGAAATGTCCCCTCTTGCTTCCAAGACCACTCCCAATTTCTGCCGCAGGATAAATAATGCTTTTAAGGAAAAACCTCCCTATCCAGCTAGTGTTAGGGATCAGACAATCAATTTCTTCTCTCCTATTTGCAGTTTGTACTGTGATAGATACTTTTTAGAGACACCGGTTGACTAAGTCCTCAATCTCAACAACCTCTGCCCATCTCCACTAAAAGGGCAGAAAAAATAAAATATATATATTTTTTCCCTAGCCTGTCATTAGTTCTGACTACTTAAACCAACATAGAATATGCTGGAGAAAAGTGTGAGAAAATAAAGAGTTGCATCAATCTCTTAGACAAACAGAACTCCTTTTCTAGTTTAGTAGTTGTCTCAGAAGCTATAATTAAAAAAAAAACAGCATTATCAACAAATCTATTTCTCTTGAATGGCCATTAAAGGTCACTATTTTGCTCTATCACATGTTGCCTTTTTTTTTTTTTTTTTACCATATCCCCTATATCTAACAGAACTAGGTACTTGGCTGCTTCTAGAAGACTTGTACTGTACTTTCTGACTCTAAGCATTTGTCAGCTCTGCCATTCTTTGTATCAGTACCTCATTAAAATCACAAAATATTTTTCTAGCATTACTGAGCTATAATTGACAAATAAAATTGCATATGTTTAAGGTGTACAACGTGATAATTTGATATAAATATACATGTGAAATGATTACCACAATCCAGTTAACAGGGGCCATTACCTCACATACTTAACATTTTTTTGTCATAGTGAGATCATTTAACATTCATTGCCTAGCAATTTTCAAGTATATAATACAGTATTACTAACTATGGTCACCATGTTGTCCATTATATCCTCAGAACCTCTTCATCTTATTACTCAAGGTTTGTATCCATTGACCAATGTCTCCCCATGTTTCCCACACCTCAGTCCCTGGGAACCACTATTCTACTCTTTGTTTCTGAGTTCAAGGGTTTTTTGTTTTTGTAGATTCCACAGATCAGTGAGACAAAGTATTTTGTCTATCTGGCTCATTTCATCTAATCTAATGTCCTTCATGATCATCCATGTTGTTGCAAAAGGCAGGATTTCCTTTTTATGGCTGAATAATAATCAATTGCATGTGTGTGTATCACTTTTTCTTGATCAATTCATCTTCTTTCAACAGACACTTGTTTCCATATCTTGGCTATTGTGGTAATCCTGCAATGCACAAAGGGCTGTAGATATCTCTTAAAGATTCTAATTTTGTTTCCTTTGAATATATATACAAAAGTGGATTGCTGGATCACATAGTTCTATTTTTAATTTTTTGAGGAACTCCCATATGTCTCTCATAATGGTTGATATTCTTATCGACAGTATATAAGGGTTCCCTTTACCTCACCTCCTTGCCAACATTTTTTTTTTTTTTTTAAGATTTCATTTATTTATTCATGAGATAGAAAGAGAGGGAGGGAGAGAAGCAGGCTCCCTGTAGGGAACCTGATGCTGAACTCGATCCCAGGACTCTCTAGGATCACGACCTGAGCTACCCAGGTGCCCCTCTTATCTTTTTGATAATAATCCTTTTAACAATTGTGAGGGGATATCTCATGTATTATTGATTTGCATTTCCCTGAATGATTAGTGATGTTGAGTGAATTTTCATGTACTTGTTGGCCGTTCATAAATTTTTTGAAAACTGTCTTGTTATTTTACCCATTATTTAATTAGGTTATATGTTTGCTATTGAGTTGTGTTAGGTATTAACCCTTTATCTGACATACCCAAATATGTTCTCTTATTTCACAGGCTGCCTTTTCATTTTGTTCATTGCTTCCTTTGCTGTGCAGAAGCTTTTTAGTTTGATGTATTCTCACTTTTTTATTGCTGCTGTTGTTGCCTATGCTTTTGGTGTCATAGCCAAACCATCAATGCCAACACAGGAGCCTTTTTCCTGTTTTCTTCTAATTTTGTTTTTCTGGTCTTACGTTTAAGTGTTTAATCCATTTTCCATTAATTTTTGCATATGGTGTAAGATTGGGTCCAATTTCATTCTTTTGTATGTGATCTAGTTTTCCCAACACTATTTATTGAAGAGACTATTCTTTCGCCTTTTGTGTTCCTGGTACTCTTGCCAGAGATCAGTTGACTGTATATATGTGGGTTAATTTCTGGGTTCTACATTCAGTTCCATTGATCTATGTGTGCGGGGTGTTTTTTTTTTTTTTTTTTTTTTTTTATGTGTGTGTTTTTAAGCCAGTATCATATTTTAAAAATTACTATGGCTTTGTAATATAGTGTGAAATCAGGAGGTCTGATACCTCCAGCTTTGTCCTTTCTCAAGATTTCTTTGGCTATTCAGGGTCTTTTGTGGTTCCATACAAACTGTGACTATTTTTTATTCCACTGTGAGAAATGTCATTGGAATTTTGATAGGAATCATTGAATCTGTCAATCATTTTTGGGCAGTATGGACATTGTAACAAATTAATTTTTCCAATTCTTGGAACATGGGGTTATCTTTTTTTTTTTCCCCCTAAAGATTTTATTTATTCATGAGAGACAGAGAGAGAGAGAGAGAGAGAGGCAGAGACACAGGCAGAGGGAGAAGCAGGCTCCATGCAGGGAACCCAATATGGGACTTGATCCCAGGACTCCAGGATCACACCCTGGGCCAAAGGCAGGCGCCAAACCACTGAGCCACCCAGGGATCCCCCCAGGTTATCTTTTATTTGTGACTTCTTTAACTTTTTGCATCAATGTCTTTTCAGGGTACAGGTCTTTCACCTCCTTGGTTAAATTTATTCCTAAATATTATATTCTTTCTGATGCTATTTTAAATGTGTTTATTTTATTTCTCTTTCAGATAGTTTGTTAGTGTATAGAAACAACTGATTTTTGCATGCTGTTTTTCTATCCTGCAGTTTTACTAAATTTGTTTATTAGTTTTAACGTTTTTTTTTTTTTCTTGGAGTCTTTGGGGTCTTCTATTTTTAAGATCATGTCATTGGCAAAGAAGGACATTTTACTTCTTTCTTTCCAATTTTGATATCTTTAATTTCTTTTTCTTGCCTAATTGCTCAGGTTGGGACTTACACTACTATGTTGCGTAGAAGAGGCAAGAGTGAGCATCTTTGTCTTGTTTCTGATCTTAGAGGAAAAGTTTTCAGTTTTTCTTCATTGAGTATGAAGTTAGTTTTGGCTTTTATTATATTGAGATACACTTCTTCTATACTTAATTTGTTGAGTTTTTATCATGAAAGAATATTACATTAAAAAATTTTTTTTGGTATCAGGATAATCATGATTTTTACTTTATTCTGTTAAAGTGATGTATCACATTTATTGATTTGCATATGTTGAAGAATCCTCTCATCCCAGAGATAAGTCCCATTGGATCATGGTATAATGACTATTTTAAATATGCTCTTGGGCAGCCTGGGTGGCTCAGCGGTTTAGCACTGCCTTCAGCCCAGGGTGTATATCCTGGAGACCTGGGATTGAATCCCATGTCAGGCTCCCTGCATGGAGCCTACTTCTCCCTCTGCCTCTGTCTCTGTGTCTCTCATGAATAAATAAATAAAATCTTTTTTTTTTTTTTTTTTTAATAAATAAAATCTTAAAAAAAAATGCTCTTGAATTTGGTTTGCTAGTATTTTGTTGAAAATTTAGCATATATGTTCATTAGGAATATTGGCTTATAGTTTTCTTTCCTTCTAGTATCCTTGACTAGTTTTAGTATTAAAATAATGCTGGCTTATAATGAGTTTGGAAGTGTTCCCTCCTCTTCAGTTTTTTAGAAAAATGTGAAAAGGATTGGCATTAATTCTTCTTCAAATGTTTGGAAGAATTAATAAGTGCTGCCATCTGATTCTGGACTTTTCTATTTTGGGAAGTTTTTGATTACTGATTCAATCTCCTTATTAATTAGCCTGTTTAAATTTCCTCTTTCTTCCTGATTCAGTCTTAGAATACTGTATGTTTCTAGGAATGTATCCATTTCTTCTAGGTTATCCAGTTTGTTGGCTTACCATTGGTTGTAGTAATCTCTTAGGCTCTTTTGTATTTCTGTGGTTATCAGTGTAATATTTCCTCTTTCATTTCTGACTTCATCTATTCTTCTATTTCTGATTTCATTTATTTGACAAGCTAATAGTTTGTCAATTTTATCTTTTAAAAAAACTAGCTCTTAGTTTAATTCCTTCTACTGTTTTTCTATTGTCTATTTCATTTATCTTTGCTCTAATTTCTATTTCCCTCCTTCTGTAACTTTGAGCTTAGTTTGTTCTTCTTCTTTCTCTAGTTCCTTAAAGTGTAAGGTTAAGTTGCTTTTCTGAGATCTTTTTCTAAATGTAGTCATTTATTGCTATAAACCTGCCTCTTCAAAATGTTTTGCTTAGTTTTGTTGTTTTTCTATTTTCATTTGTTTTAGGATATTTTCTATCTCCCTTTTTATCTCTTCTTTAACCCATTTGTTGTTCAAGAGTGTATAATTTCCACAAATTTGTGAATTTTACAGCTTTCCTCCTATTACTGATTTCTAGTTTCATACTACTGTAGGTAAAGGTTGGCATGATTTCAATCTTTTTAAATGTGTTAAGACTTGTTTTGTGAGAGAAAACACTTGTGGCCAAGCGATGTCTCCTGGTGCTGAGCTGTGCTGTTTGGGGGGCAAGGTGACACAGGTAAAACTGTTTTTACCCTCTTCTGTGAATTTATTCTTGGATTTTTTTGTTCTAACAGTGTGCTGGAACTTCCTTGGTGGACTCTTGGACTCCCACAAAGTTAATCTCATCTGTGGTTGATTGTTGATTGTTAAACAATGTTCTGTGAGGGATGAAAGTAGAAAACTCCTGCCATATTCTGACTAATGACAAAGTATTCATAGTTTTAGACCTTAGAAAAATTCTACAGTAACTCAAGTAATCCAAGTCTGGGTCTTTGTCCACTGGAAGTTTAAAGTGGGGGGTCCAAGTAAATGTCAAAATGAATTAGAGTTAGGAGAATAGTGACAAGTAGATTAGATAGTAAGTTATCATAATAATCCCAAAGATAGATAGATAAAGAAAACCAATTTATAGTTAAAGATAGTGGCTTGATCATATAAACTTAGGTTTCTCACTCTGAAAACTCCACTAAAATCATAATAGAATGATAAAAAAGGAATAAACTCACAAAGCCAAAGATAAGAGGAGAAAACAACATTTAGAGGCCAGAAGAAAGGTGGATAAATAGAAACTGACTCAATCAATCTTTGAAAATAGAAACATAAAACAGGAGGGTATGCTGCTCAGAAACAAGTCAATTCATATCTCTCGTAAAGACAAATTATAGGTCCTAGATACTTCTGAATGTGGGGGTATAGCTAATGTAGAAAACTATTTGTATTAGGTAAAAGTTTGAATAAGAAGCAGTTAGATCTACATATAGCCTTTGTCAACCATATATCTGAACAACCCTCCCCTCTTATCCATGGAGAAGACTTTGAGGAGGCACAATCAGTGGGACTTTGATGTGGAACCACCATTGGGTTGAAGACTATTTTCATGCTGAAAAATGGTGAGTTATGGTATGTACTAAACTAAACTTTATGTAGTAAATGTGGACCTTACTAGCTTCTCTCCCAAACATGGTTCCAAGAATACTGGAGGGCAAGCCCATATTCTCAAAACAAGAACTTAGAAATATCCTTTCTGAAAAACCATCATAAATAAAAGATTAAGAAATACTTAGGATACTAAATGTCAGTTTTTTAAATCTTAATAAATAAATGGCCAGTCATTGGTCATTAGTCAATAAAACGAACTAATTACCCACAAAAGAAAGCAACTTTGTGATACCAAAAGAAAAAGAAAGCAACCTACACTTATGCACAGGGAATTTTCAATGATCTTTTTAGTACCTTCCACTCAAATACAAATGGAAAGGACAAGAGATTTGAACAAAGGTCCTCTTTTGACACATTAAAAAGCCAAACAAGGAAAAAAGGAAGTTTGAGGAAAAAGAGAATAGGTTAGGGGAAAGAAACACATAAGACCTATAATGAATATTCTCAGTGAATTATGAAAACATCTTTATTGCATTCATGAGATGAGAAGAAGATGCTATTAACAAGGAGTGTTCTCTGTGTATAGTTATTTTTCAAATTTGAATATGATACAGAAGTTACACTTTTAATAATGGTATAGTAGCTTTTATTAAGTTAACCTTCTTAACCTTACTAGCAGATAAAAATAATGGGGAAAAATATAAAAAGTTGTTTGAGGGATCCCTGGGTGGCGCAGCGGTTTAGCGCCTGTCTTTGGCCCAGGGCGCGATCCTGGAGACCCAGGATCGAATCCCACATCGGGCTCCCGGTGCATGGAGCCTACTTCTCCCTCTGCCTGTGTCTCTGCCTCTCTCTCTCTGTGTGACTATCATAAATAAATAAAAATTAAAAAAAAAAAGTTGTTTGAATGAATGTACCTGAGAGAATTTCAAGGCAGGTAGAAACTGGAAGGGAGTTGACACATGAAGTAAATCAATGCATTTATGTGGCTTTTCACCTAAAGGCACATCTCAGTCTGCAATGCATGGAGCAGTTGGAACTAAAGCAGAAAACTGTAGTCCTAACTGATTTGAGGATTCTGAGGGAAGAGTTTGGGCCTATGGGCGTGGCTAGAAAATGAAAGAAAAATCTCAGAAAAGGGGAAGCTAAGGAGTTGGAAGAGGAAAATCCACATACCAACTCCTTTAAATCCTTGGCTGATCTTGATTAATGTATGTGCAGAGGGCCTGGCAGAAAGCAACAGCTGGAAGGTTGGAAAGAAATGAAGATTTAGCTCAGGGAAGAGTTTGATGTTTGAGCTGAACCACTTGAATTGCTTGCTAGAACACAATCAACACTACTTAGATGAGGCTATCCATAGTTGCTACAAGGGTACAATAAAAAAATACTAAACATAAAGAAACAAGTAAATATGGTCCACATTCAAGAGAAAAACAGTTAACAAAAACCAATACTAAAATGACCCAGATGTTATAATTAGAAGAATTTTAAAACAGCTAGGATAAATATGTTCAAGGGATTAAAGGAAAAAATATGATTAACTTGAACATATAGGAGAATCTCAACAGAAAAATATAACGTATAAAAAAAAGGGAAAGAATCAAATAGAAATTTTAGAAATAAAACATACAGTATCTAAAACGAAAATTTTACTGGATGAGAACTGATTATAGTCAAATAAAGAAGATAGTAAATTTGAAGATAGATAATAGAAAATATTCCAAAAAATTGTACAAAGACTCAATGACCTGTGGGACCATATTTAAATGATTTAAATTATATTTAATTGTACTCACAGGGAGAAAGAAAATTGGGCAGAAAAAATATTTCAGAAAATAATGTCAAAATTTTTCCTAAACTGCTAAAAAACCATAAACTTACAGATCCAAGACAATCAATGAATTCCAATCAAGATAAACACCTAGAAAACCATGCTTAGGCACATACTTATCAAATGATGGAAAACACAGAAAAAGAGAAAAGCAACCACTGGGGAAAAAACCTCCATTACAAACAGGGGGAAATGATATATATTACAACCAACTTCTCATCAGAAACAATGGAGGGTGGGAGAGAATGGAACATCTTTTTTTTTTTTAATTTTTAATTTTTAATATTTTAATACTTTATTTACTTATTCATGAGACACAGAGAGAGGCTGTGGGGTGGGGGTAGGGGGGGAGACAGGAGAAGCAGGTTCCATGCAAGGAGCCCGATATGGGACTTGATCTTGGGACTCTGGGATCATGCCCTGAGCTGAAGGCAGATGCTCAACCACTAAGCCACCCACGTGTCCCAAGGAACAACATCTTTAAAGTGCTGTGGGGGAGGGGACAGTGGGAACTCTCAAATGAGAATTCTATATCTGAGAAAATTACCTTAAAAAAATAAAAGCAAAATAAATACATTTTTAGAAAAACAAAAATTGAGAAACCTGTTGTCAGCAGAGCAGTACTATAAGAAATTCTAAAAGAAACTCTTCAGGTTAAGGAAACTTAGATGGAAACATATATATAGAAAGAAATTATGAGAACCAGAAGTAGCGAATACCTGGTAACTATGAAAGAGAATATATTTTCCTTTTCTTAATATTTAAAAGAATAGGACTATTTAAGGGAAATATAATAAACATTGGGTTAGTGCACATGTTAATTCTACTTCAGTGAAGTCTCTTAATAACCTAAATTCAGAAATTTAGGAATTTAGAATCGTAAAAATGTTAACATGAAAACACAGTAAAGGATAGAATCACTGGAATTTCTACGATAAGGATGTATACAGTAAGAGTTACTATGTGTAAAAATTTCCCAACCAAACTGTAATTTCTGAATGAAAACAGTTTGAATCTGATCAGCAACCTGAATCACTACTAATTGCTCATAGCATTACAAATGGGAACTGGGAAGGGTGTAGACTATATTTCTTACAAAAGACAGTAGCCTATCAGACAGTAATGAGGAAGTCAAAGAGAGTTTGGCTGGTGCATTAAAAATGTTCAAAGAAAGTCATTGTTTATCAAAGTTTTATTGAGGAGACAGTGCTGCATGGCGCAGTGTTTCTCAAATGTAAGAAATATGCAAACCTCTTAAAATATAATCCCACAGAATCTTAATATTATATGCTTACATATGTATAAACATAATATTAGATATAATGCATTTTCTTAAGCTCCTATAAGTATAAAACTAAAATTTATAAATTAAAAACAGAAAATAATATTTAAATAAACATAATAAGAAATTAATTTGTTTTACTAAAACTAAATTGCTAATGTTGGGTTTAATATAGAGTGAAGTTTCTTCAGGACTGATTCTATATTTAACATTTTTCTGTATTTTTAAATTTTAATGTTACCAATATAGATATTGCCTTGTCATGTAAGCATACTGTATAAAGTGGCCTTACTGTTCACTGAGTTTCATGCTAAATATTTCAGTACTTTAACATATATATAAGCTAAACTTATTTTTTTTCAGAATTTAAAGGCTTTGCTTGATAGTATAGTATGATCTGATATATACTTAATTCCTGTTTATGACATTTTTGAGTGCCTATTTTAATGAGGCATATTATTAACATTGTAGAGATATCTTTTGAGAATACATTTAAAGATTCCTGTTATTTAAATCTACACTAAATACTCTAATGGAATTTAGAACAGGGTATTGAACACCCCAGAATTATTTCAAAGAGGCACAAAGGGCTTTTGTAATAACGACAGTAACACAAATTCAATATGGAACCAAGTGCTGCAATTTTGGATTCATGGTGCAAAGCTTTACTGCCATGCTGTTATGAATCAATCCTTTTTGAACCATTATGACAAATTCACTTTTGAATTGCACCATGACATTTCTTTGCATTCACTAGCCAAAAATGTGAGAGAAAACACCAATATACATAATTGTTCTGAAATCACAAGTCAGTACTTTGTTAGGATGTCATTAAGATTATTCATATCATTATATTAAATATTTATAATCAATAAGATGGAAGCACAATTTAAAACTGTCAGAATTTTTTTTTCTTTAAGTACTTATCACCTTTTAGCATATATATTTTACCTCTTTGTTCTTTGTCTATGTCCTCCATCCCCATGAGAATGTAAGCTCATTAGGGCAGCAACATTTTCTTTTTCTCCTCCATAACGTATTTCAAATGCCTAGAATAGCATCCAACACATAAGCACTCAGTAAATGTGTTGAAAGAATGAAAAACTTGTCATAAGATGACATTTGGGGACACTCCAAACTTTTAGGATTCCCAGATTGAAAAGTACTGGCATGGAAGAAAAAGTTTTGCCTTAGGAGCCAGAGAGACCGGAGTTTAAAACTATTATGTAGCTATTAACTCTTATTCTGCTGTTACCTGCTGCATGATTTTAGGCAAGTTAATTAAAATCAGGGAGTTTGCTTTTTTTCTCTAGTAAAATGTAAAGTCTGTTAAAAATGGGGATAATGGCTAACAAAAGCATAAAAAATACCAGCATGTATTATTATTATTATTGAGATGTCAGAAAAAATATTTAATCAAGTAAAATTAAACTTTTACACATCATCATGATTTTTCTTTCCTTAATTCATCTTATTTATAAAAAGGTAAAATAGGAAAAGATTTGGAATAAATGAAAACACAAAAATAAATAGGATTTAGAACTTCCACTAAAACAAATGTGTTAAAATACTGCAAGATGTTTTCATAATAATCATTTGTCAGATGTTGAAAGAGCTTGGCTATAATAGGGCTGTAAAATAAGCCAAAGTCAAAGAATTAACAATAAAACAGAAATAGATGAACTACATGAAGTAGGATAAAGATCATCTTGTGACCTCAGCTGTACATGAGTGGTTTTCTTCCCCAGCATTGCATATACTTTAGCTACTCACCTTCTTCTGGTATGCAGGTTCCACTCAGTTCATCAGGAACTTTAACCCTCAGGCCAACCCTGAAGGAAGAATTAACCTACTTATTGAACCCTTAGGCGGTGTGCCTGGCTAGGAAGCTGGGTATTTGGGGAACACACTGAGATGATCTCAGCATTGTACTGCAATATCCCACAACCACTAAAGGAAGAGGTTATTTTTTTTTTTTTTTTTTTTTTTTTTTTTTTTTTTTTTTTTTTAAAGATTTTATTTATTTATTCATGATAGTCACAGAGGGAGAGAGAGGCAGAGACACAGGCAGAGGGAGAAGCAGGCTCCATGCACCGGGAGCCCGACGTGGGATTCGATCCCGGGTCTCCAGGATCGCGCCCTGGGCCAAAGGCAGGCGCCAAACCGCTGCGCCACCCAGGGATCCCAAAGGAAGAGGTTAAAAGTGATTTACTATACGAAGAAGAAAAAGTAGTATAAATTTATTCCTTGATTTAAGTTTTGCTGCCAAACATAATTCTCAAAATTCTTTGGAAGTGGAAATGGATTTAAGGTCTGTTTTAGGCAAACATCATTTGTATTATGAAAAAGAACAATAAAATATTACTTAGTTTCAGGCAGGGCACATAACATTATTCACAGTTTAGCACAAAAAAAGCAATTTTGGAAGGCTAAATTAATTCTTAATCCAAACCATGTTCCAACAATACAAATAAGTACTGTTAGATTAAATGGGTCTGTCCTCCAAGATCCTTAACACTAAAGAAAACAGTTAAATGTGAAATATACCCCTAAAAATAATTTGGGTGTTAACAGCCAAGCAAAAATAAGTCCTTAAGGTGGTTTATGCCAGGATTCTCCACAGTAAAATCATATTTTTCCCTTTGTAATTAATTCATATCTTACAGGGGAGATACTTTGAGTTGGGATAAAGAAGCAAGTAAAAGATAAATAGTCTCTTTCTTGTTATACTTCTATCCAGCAATTTTAGCATCTAGATATTTACCGCAATAATTATTTCTCTAATATTTGCCAAATAGTGATTTTCTATCTCCATTATTATTTCTGCATTTATTTATTGGAATATTTGCCAAATAGTGATTTTCTATCTCCATTATTATTTCTGCATTTATTTATTGGAATTTTGCTAGAAAGAAGAGCTGTCCTTTTGCCCTATTCAATTTTTTTACATCAGTGTAGTTTCACAGATATTTATTTAACGCTGTGGTTTATAATCCATTACTTGAATTATACATTCTATTCACATGGGGTCTTAAAAATTACTTTTTATGGTTGATTCTGAATGTGATTGTGTGTTGCTGAGAAAACACAATCTGAATAATATCAGGTTTTTGACATTTATTGAAATTTCCTTTGTAACAAAGCATGTGGCTAATTTGTTTGTAAACTTTTTTATATGCATGACATAATGAACATTCTTTTTGGCTTCTAACTTTTTTCACTGTTAAGTATAAAACATATGGCAGTGTATGATATATAATTATATGCTTAGTGAATTATATAAAGCAGGTATCTGTGTTACCACTACTCAATTGTGAAAAAAATATACAGTCTTGTTAGGGACAGAAAAACATCCTAAGTGCTATGTTCCAATTATCATCCTTGCTTAACACTCAACCTCTCCCAAACAAAACTAATGCCTTGATTTTTAGGTTATCTAATTACCAGCTTCTCCTAGTAAATTTACCACCTAAGTATGCATTACTAAGAACTATGCTCTAGTGAAACAAGATATATTATGGAAACATGATTAATCAATTAATATTAATATCAGACAAAGTAAACTTCAAAACAAGGAGTGCTGCCAGAGACAAAGAAAAACATTTCATAATGATAAAATGTTTAATTTATTAAGAATGTACCACAGTCTTAAACATGTAAGCATCTAATAGTAAAAAAGTATATGAAACAAAAATGACAGAAATAAAGAAAAATTAAAAAGTACCAAATCATAATTGAAGATTTTAACACTTTTTCAGTAATTGACAGAACAAGAAGTCAGAAAAGATATAGATGTGAACAAATATCAAATGAACCAATTAGAAATCTATACCTAACAGCTGCAGAGTATACATTTTTATCAAACACACGTGGTATCTCATTGGTTTGATTTCCACAACTAATGAACACACTTTTATATATTTATTGGCTACTGGGCTATTCCAGATGCCATGAGGGCTCTGCCTTTAGGGAACTCTATCTAGGATAGTTGTTACCAGGACTGAGAGTTAGAAGCATAGAGTCTGACAGGCTGTAGTAGTGCAAAGGTTAAGATTTCTTACCCATGGTGAATGAGATGTGATAAAGAAGTGTACCAGCTTGTGTAATTTATCTGGCATTTCAGAGCAATGAAGAAATTACTAGGACTGTGGAACTGGGTGGTTATGGCTGAACACCAGTGATTTACCAAAAAAAAAAAAAAAAAAAAAAAAAAAGAATGACAGACTTAGGTCAGTTAAGTACCAATTTAAAGTAAAGAATACAAATCAAAGGGCAAACGTGACTTAAGATTAGCAATGCAACTTAATTATAAGGGTTGCAGAGCTAAAGAGAAGGCTGATTTCTCACCCAGTCAAGTCTTCTATGCCAATGTCAGGGCCCTATTGGAGAGGTAGGACTCTGAGCCCTGATGTGGGGATATTAAGACTGATGCAGTTGAGAATTTTGAGCACTCAGACTATCTTCAACATCTTTGGGCCCAAGAAAGAGAACCACTTCCACTTGTTAGGGGATAGGGACTCTATCTTATTTGATGACCACACAGGTTTCAAATGAAGCAGGTGCTTTATAATGCTTTTATTTTTCAGAACCTGACTTCATTTCACTTCCTGGGCACCAGAGGAATGAGTGTCAAATCTCAGAATGGCCCCACTGGAGAAATCTTGGGCTTGCTGAGGGAGGAGAGAGATTTATTGCCAAAAGAGAGTAGATGCACCTGGCTAATATGCAGTGTAGGAACTGTCAGAATATGCCTGGAATCTTGAGGGTGCTGGACCAGAGAATTGGAATATAAATTGCTTAATGGGGGATCTTTTCCATGACTCAGATTTAATGCCCTGACAAGGATTCTTGGAGTCAGTTTTTAATACACTGACGGGGTGGTTCTTGGAAAAGTGAAAGAATGATGGCCCATTTTAGAGATTTGATAAATGGTGTAATAAACTATTCAGAAAGCAGTAAAAACCTCAGAGAAATGGGTATGCTGGAGTGGACATTATACATAAAATACAGCTTATACTATGTTCCCTGGAAGGATTTGGAAGCAAGTTTCAAATAGCAACCAGAGGGTGCCTGATCCACAGGGGTTTATGGACATATCTCATAGAACATATTACTAGAGGCAAGATAAAACACTAGAGGTATTTCATAACACATATTCAAAAAAAGATCAAGATTGAATGAACAGAGAGATAAAAGTTGGCCACTTCAATGGAAAGTCATAATCCCTTGCAATTTCCAGACCAGAGACAGTTCTCAGATCCAGAATCCATTGATTGAAAGAGAAGCTAAGGTCTAATTGTCACTAAAGAAAGCAAAAGAATACAGTAGTGGCTGACTTCATCTTTCTAGGGTCTATAAACAATGAAATATACTACCTTATGTTAATATACATATATTCCAACTTTCATTTGATTAGTGTTAATATGGTATATCTATTCCCATCCTTTAACTTCTAAACCATTTGAATATTTATATTTAAGTCGTTTTGTTGTAGGTAGCATATATTTGGGTCTTGCTGTTTTCTACATAATCTAGCAATCTCTGTCCTTTAATTAGTGTAGTTAGGCCATTTACATTTAATGTGATTACTGAAGATGACATTTAAGTCTATTATCTTGCTATATGTTTGGAATCGAGCATTTTTTGAGAACTCCATTCTCTTTTGTTGCTTATTAACTATAGCTATTTTTAAATTAAGAAAGTTTATAGTATACAACTTTATCAGTCTAACTTCGAATGATATTATACCACTTTGTATACAGTATAAGAACTTTATAATAATTCTTTCATTTTTCCATTTTATTCAATAGCTTTTGTGCTACTCTTATCATGGATTTCGCTTTTTGTGTTATAAAAACAGTACATTGCTATTATTTTTGTTTCAAATAATCAATTACCTTTAAACATATTTAATAATTTTTAAAAAATTTAATATAATTGCCATTTTCAAGGCTTTTCATTATGTGGTATAATTTTCCATTTGTCTGAAGTTTCCTTTAACAGTTTTTGTTGTGCAGGTCTGCTAATGATAAATTCTTTCAGTTTTTGTACATCTGAAAAAGTCTGTATTTCATCTTTGAAATGTACTTTTTCTGTTTATAGAATTTCAGTTTAACTTTATTTTTTCTTTCAATACTCTAAAGATGTTTCTCCACTGTCTTCTGGCTTGCATTGATTCCAAAGAGAAATCTGCTGTCATTTTTATCTTTGTTTCTCTATACATAATGTGTCTTCTTTTCTTTAGATGCTTTTAAATTGTTCTACTTCATACTGATTTTAAGCAATTT
Source organism: Canis lupus dingo (assembly GCF_003254725.2). NCBI lineage: Eukaryota > Metazoa > Chordata > Mammalia > Carnivora > Canidae > Canis > Canis lupus. Next base: position 78,305,711 of record NC_064247.1, read on the forward strand.
GAGTATGATGTGCTTTAGTGTAGTTTTCTTTTCTTTTCTTTCTCTTTTCTTTTCTTTTCTTTTCTTTCTTGTGCATGGATCTTGTTGAGACAGTTGGACCTGTTGGGTTTATAATTTTCACCAAATTTGGAAAAATTTCAACTATTTCTTGGATTTTTTTTTGTACTCCTGAATTTATCCTTCATAGGATTCCAAAAATTACACAAAAATTAGGCCACACAAAGTTACCCCACAACTCATAGAAGCTTTGGTAATTATTTTTTTGTTATTTTTCTTTCCATGTGTCATTTTGGATAGTTTCTTTTTATAAGTCTTGAAGTTGACTCATCTTTTCTTCTGAAATATCTAATCTGTAAATCACTTCCTGACATGATATTCTTCATCCCAGACATGGTAGTTTTAGGTTTTTAGTTTTAGGTTTAGGTAGTTTTAGGTAGTTGAGTTTTTAGTTTTAGTTTTAGGTAGTTTTAGGTAGTTTAGTTTTATAGGTTCAAGTAGAGTATTTTTTATCTTTAATGTGCCTATTTAATATATTCCTGATTTCTAACTTTGTGAATATATGAAATCCACTTATGACAGCTGTCTTCATCTACTAATTCTATCTTCTGTATCATTTTGGTTTGGTTTAGATTCATTTTTTCCTTATTCTGGGTCTAAATATTTTGTTCAAGTCTGTAGCTTATTGTTTCACTCGTTTAACAATGTTATTCAAATAGCAGAAATTGTTAACTTTCCTGAAGTCCAACTTATCTTTTTCATTTATGGTTCAGGTTTCTTTCCCTCATATATAAAATCTTTTACTAAGCCTCAGGTCACAAAGATTTTATATTTTCTTCAAGAACTTGTAGAGTGTTAGATTTTTATTTTATTAGCAGTTTAAAATTAGTATTTGTATATAGTAAAATATAGATAAAGGTATTTATTTACTTGTTTCTGGCATTATGTATTAAAAAGAGTATTCTCTTTCCATTGGATTGTCTTTGACCCTTTGTCAAAAATTTTTGTCTATTTTTGGGCTTTCTATTTTGTTCCATTAATCTTTCAGTCTAACCTACCATCACTATCACACTGTTTTAATACTGTGGCTTTCCCTCCTCATCAAATACATTGAATTGATGATTTAAAAAATATAGTGATATGGTAAATCATACTGATTTTAGAATGTTGAACCAACCTTTTATTCTTGGAATAAACCTGATTTGGTCATGATGTATCATTCTGTTTACATATTATTCAACTCAATTTGTTAATATTTTATTATGGATTTTTTTGTGTTTATAAGAGTTACTGGTCTGTAGTTCTCTGCTCTTACAATGGCACTGATTTTGGTATCAACAAAATGCTGACCTCATAAAATGTGTGGGAAAGTATTCCTTCATTTTCTATTTCCTAAAAGAAATTGTTTAGGACTGGCATGATTTCTTCCTTAAATGTTGGTCGAACATGCCAGTGATGCCATCTGTGCTGAGTGTTTTAAAGAAAAGGAAGGTATTTTAACTACACATCAACTTCTTTAATAGACATAAAACCATGCAGGCTGGGGTGCCTGGGTGGCTCAGTGGTTGAGCATCTGCCTTTAGCTCAGTTCGTGATCCTGGAGTCTGGGGATTGAGTCTTGCATCAGGCTCTCCGGGAGACTGCTTCTCCCTCTGCCTATGTCTTTGTCTCTCTGCGTCTCTCATGAATAAATAAATACACTCTTAAAAAATATAAAAATAAATAAAATAAAACTATGCCAGTTATTTCATCTTCACTGAATTTTTGTAGTTGTTCAATGATTTTTTCCATTTCATTTAGGTTATCATCTTTATTGACAAAGTTATTTACTTATCTCTTATTATTCATATAGTATCTGTCAGATCTTTAGTACTGTTCTTTCTTAGTTGTGATAATTTGTGTCTTCTCACTTTTTTTCTTGTTCAGTCTGCCTAGATGTTTATCAATTTTAGTATGTTTTGCAAAGAACCAACTTTTTGGCATAGTGATTTTCCCCACGGTTTTCAGTTTCATTGGTTTATGCTTTTATCTTTATTATTTTCTTACTTTCTTCTGTTTTGACTTTGTTTTCTTAAGACATTATTGATTCAAAACTTTTGGTTTCTAAAATAAGGCATTAAATCTGATTTCTCTGTAGGTACTTCTTTAGCTTTATCTTACATAGTGCATTTTCATTGTCATTTAATTCAAAATATTTTCTAATTTCACTGTGACTGCTTAACTTCCCACATTCTTGTTATTGATGTTTAGTTCAGTTTGTAGTCAGAGAATATATTTTGTCTCACCTCAATACTTTAATTTTTTTAAGGCCAGAAAGTAATCTATTTTTGTGAATCTTCCAAGTATTTTCAAAAAGAATCTGTATTTTACGCTTGGAAGGTAGAACATTCCTCTTAGTTTTATTTTCCTGAATGGCCATTAACTTTTTAAAAATAAAACTTCACAAAGAGAAAGAATAGGTCACATAGATTGGATTCAGAAATCTGATGGTTTGGGATGCCTAGGTGGCTCAGTGGTTGAGTGTTTGCCTTTGGCTTAGGGTGTGATCCCGGAGTCCCGGGATCAAGTCCCACATCGGGCTTCCTGTGTGGAGTCTGCTTCTCTCTCTGCCTATGTCTCTGCCTCTCTCTCTCTCTCTCTCTCTCTCTCTGTGGCTCTCATGAATAAATAAAATATTAAAAAAAAAAAGAAATCTGATGGTTCAATACATGAATCTGAAAAATAAAAAAGTATTTTATAAAAGTTATGGTAGTAAGTACTTTTCAATATGAACACAACAAAGTACATGTATATACACTTAATAATGACAGAAGAGACCATGTACCAGCAAATAAATGCAGATAATGAATGTTATTTCTCCATATGCTTACCTTCTAATCTGCTCCTAGTATGATTCAATGACCCACTGTCTATACTCTGGCCACAGAGGTTTTTAGTTCTTCCAAGCAGCCAAATTTCTTGTTGTCTTAAAGTTTACTGAATATATTTCTCTACATGGAAAATATTTTCTCCCTCTTTTTGTCTAATTTCTCTTCAATTTTCAGCATTCACCTTGAAGTCACTTTCTTCAGGAAGCCTTTTCTGACATGATCAGTTACTCCTGGTTTACATTTTCATGGCACCCTGTATGTTTCTCTCACAGAATTTACTATGATTGAAATGAAAAATATAAGGGCAGTTTAGGGCAGATTATCAAAAATGTTAAGGTTTCTTAAAGGGCTCAAAATCATTGACTCAAAAAAGTTACCAAATTAAGACAAGGATCAGCCAAGTAAGCTGACTTAGTGAACTTAAACCTAGTTAATGAAAGGCATTTCTCTTTTGAAGACATCTCTGAAAGCAGAATTATATACCTCCAGAGGAATTTTAAAAGCATCTGACTTCCATATTAAATATCTTACACATCCAAGAAAATATAATGTATAAAATGTTGCACATAGCAGGGCACACAAAACCAACCAAAATGAGAAATCCCATTTTATTGTCTTCAAATATCCAGACAAATAGATAAGGTGTCTGCTTCTCTAAGACATACCTTGCTTTAGAAAGGAAAATCCATACACAAATAGCAAGTTGGGTTCAAACTTTTTTTTCCAATTGAATACAAAAATTAATACTTTAGAGTCTTTTAGTTTCTTGTAAATTTTTAGGCAAAGAATTTGGGTGAAGAGACTGAGAGGAAAAGCTTTGTCTTTCATGAATATTTGGAACCTTAATTTCTTTTAAATAGCACTTGACAATATTACCAGGGAGCACTTATAGGAAAATATACAGAGCTTCCTTGGCAGTGGGGTTGGAAGAGCTGCTTTCCCCATGTCTTTCAGACTCACTTTGTAAATTATGTGAAACACTTTTAGACAGACACTGGCACTCATAAATTATACAGCTCATTTGCATATTCCAGTCATGAGACATTATGCAAAGTGACATGATTTGCATAATGGATTCCTCTTGTCGCTTCACTTGCTGCATGCTTTTAAAAAACAAAATGAAATAAAATGAAAGCATGAAAAGGTGAAAGCATCGTTTCCAGCTTCGCCTGTCTCCTTCCCAACTACAGTATCAACTGCTTTCATTTTCTACAGGGGAAGGGGTGAAGGGGACAGAAAGCAAAAATCTACAAACATACAAACAAAAAGAGCTTTCACATGAATTTTGTTCTTAATTACAATGTACCTACTTTCCTGGTGAAATCTTCCATCATAAATAACTCATCTGAGTCAAGAGGAATGAGAACAAATTAAAACACTAAATACAGAGTAAGAAACTTTATGGAACTTTTTCCTTAAAAAATTTTTTTTCTTTAGGGGTGATATTTAGGGAAAGGGTAGCCTTCCTCCTTGTAAGTGAAAAGAGGCTTCAAGGATTTTCTTCTTATTGGAAAAAAAGCATATTAAGGATGAGATAAATGGGCTAGGGGAGGGATTCCCCCCACCCCCCCAAGAACTTCTGAAGGGTTTTCCTGTTTTGAAAGATGGAGGGAGAAGAAAGACAGAGTGTGCTTTGATTATTTAACAAAATATAGAATGTCTATATATACTGTAAGGATGAGGCAGTACCATGTCGACTTCTATCGGCTCTACTCCAATAAGCAGGCAACGTTCCCTCAGCAGTTGCCAGTTTTGCTGCGGGCTTTCCCTGCCCCCCTGCACCAGTGCGAAAGGCAGAGTGTGCCAAGCGGCTGGCGTCTGTACCCTGTGGGAAAAGTTAACTGTAATTCTTCGGCTTTTAAAATCAATTAACCCGTGTGTTAATTAACGTCAAGTCGACGGGAGGAGGAGGAGAAGAAGGGGAGGGAGGGAGGAAAGAAAAAAGCTGCAAGGGCGGATGGCAGAAGAGTTGGCACAGTGCCATCCATTCAGGGGCAACGCCACAGTTTCGTGCGATAGCAGCAGCGGGTATATGTTACGAGGGCCCTGTATGCGGGCCAGGCAGTGCGGTAAAGCCAAGGGAGATTATCCAGACCCCCAGGAGCGAACAGAAAGCAGCAACCGAAGGCGCAAGTGCCAGGATTACAGCCTAGGCTGCTCCAACTATGAGCCCTTCCTCGGACCCAGGGACTCGGCTACTTGGGGTTTGGGGGTCTTCCACACCAAAGAGGCACAAAGCTGACTTTAATCACTTTCTTCCTTTAAACTTGATTCTGCCGCAGTGGAGCCAGCACAGCGGATGCTTTCACACCCAGCAAGACAAAGGCCGTCGTCTCCGCCATGACACTGTTCCGTTCCAAGCAGAGGCCAGGATCTTGGACTCCTTGAAAAATCAAAAGGAAACAAGGAAAACAAACAACAAATACAGCAACAAACAGAAAAAATTAACAACCACCAAAATCGGGTGCCCATTTGCCCATGCCAGGGGTGATCTGGGCATCTGTTGCAGCAGAAGGCGCTTGTGTGGGGCTATTTCTTTTTCTTTTCTTTTTTTTTTTTTTTCTTTTTGGGCAAGCTGTTGGTTTGTTTGCTATTCAACTTCGTTTATAATTAACTTAAAAAAAAAAAAAACAACTCACCATTCAGCCTAGTCAACAACAAACAAAGAGAAAAAGCAGACATCGGAAGAGAAATGCCATAGGAAGCGGCATGAATACATGCCACAGCCGGTGCCACTTGCCATTCGGAAAACCTCAGGGAAAGATGCCAATTCTACAGCTCGGAAGAAGGCAGAGAAGGGAGCATAAAGATCTACAAATAGAAATCATAAGGAAAGAATACTGCTTATACAATCCTGGATTGCAATTGCACACAGCATCTGCTGGGAGAAGAGAGGGAATATTTAAATGGAGACATAGATGGGTATAAATTGAAAGATAGGCACCTATCGATTGGATATAGACACACTTGTAAGGCTGTATGTGTATATAAATACACATTATTTTCAGACAAATTAAACATTTAGATATGTATATATTTTTGTGTTATAGGTATGGGTATGTATATAGGTGTGTATGTTTATGCATATATACACATACTGTGGGATGTATGCATGTGTGAGGAAAAGGAGAGGAGGACAGAGAAGGAGAGAGAGGGAAATGTGTGTATGTGCATGTATGTGTGTGCATACAATCCCACTTTTTGACCCAGGTATACACAGAAGACAAAATAAAAATCATACTCCAGCAGCAAGCAGGCAGTCAGAGATTTATCTACATTCACTGCTATCACCAGGGAGATGAATGGGGCCGATCTGAAGCCCTTTTACAAGATCCACTATGGGAGTGAAGGAGGAGGAGGGATGCCACACAGACATGCACAAACTTGAAGGCAGAGGGATTTGGAAGGTGCTACTTAGGAAACCCTGGTGGCATAACGCAGGGGAGAAGAAGGGGAAAGAAGGGGGAAGAGGCTTGTCTCTATGTTTTAGGTGGTCGTTTAAAAAAAAAATCTGAAAAGGGGTTTCAGGAAACGGCTGGTACTTACGTTGTCTGCGTTGCTGTGGATCCTGAAAGGTGTTCTGTTGGCACCAGGCACTGAGCCAGGGGCAGGCGCTGGAAACAAAAGAGAGAGACAAAAAAAAAAAAAAAAAATAATAAAGTCATTCTATGGGAATATTAATTGCTGCTCTTGTGGATTTTACAAAACACACAAACTGTTTTCTTTTTCTTTCTTTCTTTTTTTTTTTTTTAAATGTGGATTGGCGCGTGTCCCTTTCGCATGGAATATACAAGTAGTATGGGATTTACAGCCCAGTACGGGACTCAGGATTAACCGCGCTGGCATCTTTTGGGCATATTCTTCCTTTTAATGAATGAGCTTTCGCTGTTAATGAGGAATAATCGTTTGGCTAATGAGCTTTGAAACATTAAGAGAAAAGAGGTTTTTTTTTTTTTTTTTCCCCGTTAATCGCTCTGGTGTGACTGCATGGATGGATTACAAAAGACAGCAATAGGAACGCAGTACAAAGGGGGGGAACCTCTCCTGGAGTGGGAGAAGCATCGAGATGGGTGATGTGTCCCTGCACCTTTCCTTCCTTCTTGCTCTTTCACTCTCTCTGCCAACTGCTATGGGTTTCCATAACTCCGCAATCAAAGTGGATGGTCGGGAAGGATTATTACAAAGAGTGAAGCCTCCGCTGTTAATGTCTCCAGTGTTTAATCATCATACAGTAGAATGGTTTTATGCATATTTCATTTGCATATCATTAAACTGTGTTAGCGAGGGGCATTCAGAGCCAGGAGAAGTACAAAGTTGGGGAGAGAGGGAAGAAAAAAGGTCCCTATGATGCTTATCTTCAAACAGGGACTTGTTCCATGATCTATCTTCTACTTTTGCTAAAATCATTATGACTTGGAAACCTTTGAAGTTGGATACAACCTTGGATTCTTCTAATTCCTGCAGAGCGGTATATTTTTAAAAACAGCAGAAATGTTCCTGCACTAGACAATTAAAGGAATATAAACTCCAGTGGGTTGAAACTAGTAGCTCTTTGGGGAATGCAGTGGCAGAGGCTTCTACAAATACCAACAGTTAAAAAAAAAATAAAGAGCATCATATTAAAACAAAAGAAAACGAAGACAAGAAATATTAACACGTGGATTATAGTTTCTTTTGGGGGGTAATGAACTAAAGAGAATGAAGAAGCCATCGGTAATTTATCCCTTCATTAATGAACAGTCACCTTTTTGTATGTGTTTGTTTTTGTCCTTTCTTTTAAGGGGGATGTTGTCACTTTCGGAGCGATTAGTCAATTATTTTGTAGCTCTGATCTTTTTCTCCTGCACCCGACAGGAAAGAAAGGTGGTGGTTAGGGAATATGTGTGTATTGGGGGGATTTGTGGGGAGAGAGGAATACAGTGAGTTCTTTGTAGATGTAATACATGCACAACATATTAATTGGGAGCTTTTAAAGCTCCCTCAATAGGCTATTTCATTCCTGGTACAACAGCAGCTGGTTAGCCACTGTTGGTGACTCTTCAAATATCACTTTAAGTATTTTTATTCTGTCACTGTTGTTGTTGTCTTGTTTTGTTTTTCCTTGGTCAAGAATGAGAATATAATGTCATCTCTTCTTTATCAAGTGTCTTCTCTTTTCCATCTTCTTCACTTCCAATTTCCAAACTGCAAAACAATGTTGGTTTAATATTGAATCCTAGTGCAGAGTCTAACTGGCACAACTTGATTTGGAAATGAGATGTTGTTTTATATTTAAATTATCCCCACTCCTCCCTTATCCTCCAAAGCTTTGTCTCTGTTATGAATATTCAGATGAGGCATGATGTGATTACACTGTACAATTACTCCTATCCATAGTGGTGGCAGGGGCTGCTGGGGAGAGAGAGAGCCAGACAGCCTCCAAGCCAATACGGAGTTTGTTTTCGGTATTTTTCCTATCTCCTTGGCGCTGCGGCACATGCAGATGTCGCTGTTGTTCTTTATAAAGCCCTAATGATATGCAAAAGCATAACGACTCGGTTTGGATGCAAAGCATCAGCGAAATATTATGAATGTCTTTAAGAAAAGAGGAGAGAAAATCCTGACTGAAGGAATGTCCACATAAATTATTTTTATTTAAATGAATTCAAAGGATGGGGTGAGGGCAAGTCAGAAGGAGTCACATGGAAAACATGCATAATATTAATATGCATAAAGAGTTCTCACCGAGGAGAAGAAGCTCCTCAGTACAGCTCATGGGACAAACTGGTTCATTAGGAAATAGCTCAGAGCGACTACAGCATTTTGCTATTTCAATTTTTTTCCTTATTTTAAATGAAGAGTCAGACAGATGTGTTTTCTTTGCATGGCAGCATCGAGATGGATCCAATCTGTGAAATTTGCTGCCCAGATAGCATTTCTAATGGAAACTGGAACTAAACAAGGGCATGGATATGGAAGGGAGAGGAGAAGAGAGAATACACGAAGAGGAGTATGTTCAGAGCCACAGCATAATGTTCTGTAGTGCAGGAGGTTTTCAGAAACCATCTTTCCTTCATTAGTCTCAGATGGGGGCTCCTGTTGCAGGGAGCTATCAGGGTTTACAAGATGAGCACCGAGACAGGCCCTTCTAGGTCTGAGGCTGAGGAAAGCAGCGGCAACTTGGTGCCTGTCCCCCACCAAGCTGTCTACAGCTCGGAAGCCAAAAGCACAGCTACTCCTAATTTGGGGATGCAGTAGAGTGCTCCTGGTCCAGGTATTCGTGACAGAGGGAATTCTTGGTGCTATCCTAGTATACATTGCTAAAGAGCAGATGGAATCAACTGAGTGCTTACGCAGGCCTGATAATGTCATTGCCGCTTCATTCTCAGGGTAAAGATTACTGTGGTTTTCTGACATTTTCGGAATGTTGAAATTACCAGTGTGGATTAGTGCATGTTTATGATGAATAGAGATGAATAAGTAGTGAATGAGTCTATTGGTTGGATTCAAAACTGATAAAATATTTGGAATAATACGAATAGCCTCAAAAGATTAACAAAGAAAACTGAAGCAAGAAGCAGCAGTCGGAAAAAAAAAAAAAGAAAGAGAGAGAGAATTCATTACTTCCTTGGTCAGGTATACATAGTTTAAATTATTTTAATAATTCAGGGTAAAACAATTTTATACTGTTTAAATTACCTTAAGACAAAGACAGTTTTGCTCTGATCTATGTTCTTGTACAAATGTCTACTTGAACTGGACTCTATTTATACATGAGCATGTAAGCATAATCTAAATTCTGCTGTTCTTCACCCATTAATCTTCAATATTTCCATTTATGAGTTTCCCTTATAACACACACACACACACACACACATATTCTCAACTGCTACATGATTCTCAACCGGTAAAGTGTACCAAACTACAGAGTACAATGAATGATTAATTGGAGAATGGCTATTTAATCTGAATCTGAATCAAACCTTTAACCTCTTATCTTTTCCATCTTTGTTGACAGAATTATGGCTGTTAAATATTGAAACAATGCATGCAAAGAATTTAGTATAGTATTGCATGTAAACACTAAATAACATTATATTTTATTGTTGCTATATTATTACTTTAGTGTGTTGCTTAGTATTTGAGAAAAATAAGGAGAAGGAAATAACATTCAATCTTTTCTAATAGTGATGCATGGAAAGGTTTAATGAGAAACCATTAAATAGGTTTCCATGTTGGATAAAATGTGAATGATCAATAATCAAGTCAAACTATAGCTTATATGAATACAGTTCATAAAAGACCCTTGAAAAGTTTCCTTTAAAAATATATGTGTAATTCTGAAATGATGATCGTGCTGCATGAAATCTACAGACTGATAAGAGAGTTCTATCATGGTTGGTGTAGACAACTATGGTAACTCAGAGATGCTCATTATTTACCACATTGACAGGTCAATGCCAATTTTCAGAACCTTTTTAAAAAAAAGATTTTTGAATAGGTAAAATATTATTTTTAAATATTAATAATTTAAATAATATAGAAAGCAAAAAGTCTCTCTCTAGTCCCCCATTCTAGCTATGAGTTTTTAACCTCACTTCCAAGTTGGTAATCACTGTGCTGGTCTCTTGTTTATCCTTCCAGACATAATATGTTATACACAAATATTAATATGATATTAATACATTTTCCCTCCCATTTTTTGGTACACAAATGGTAGTTTTAAAAAAGGTAATTTAGAATTTTTTACAAATGCAGTAATCTCATCTGTGAATAGCCTGCTTAATGTCTTCATTTGCAGTAATCATGTCCATTAAATTTTGTCTTTAAATTATCTTATTTTATTGGTGAGGACGTCTAGTACCATGTTGAATAGAAGTGGTGTGTGATGAGAATGAACATTTTTGCCTTGCTTCCAATCTTAGGGGACATCATTGCCTTGTTTCTGAACTTAGGGGAGAAAAAAATTCAGTCTTTCATCATTAAGAAAAACACCTTTATCAAGTAGAAGAGGTTGCTAAGTTGCCAAGAATTTTTAAAAATCACGAATGGTTAAATTTTGTCAAATGCCTTTTCTGCCTCTACTGAAACAAATGACAGCTTAAAGTTGTTGCCATGGTGAAATTCAATGACTGATTTTCATGTTAAACCAACCTTGCTGTCCTGGGACAAATGCTACTTGGTCATGATTGACTGATCTATCAATCATGTATAAATGGATTGCAATATTTGATCTGTTAATATTTTTTGTTAAGGATTTTGGAATCCATCCTATTATCCATGAGAAATATTGGTCTCTAATTTTCTTTTCTTAAAATGACTTTGTTTGGTATTGTTAACAGGGTCTTGCTGACTTTATGAAATGAGTCAGAAAGTGTCCTCCTTCTCTATATGCTGAAAAAGTTTGTGTAAGATTGTTATTTTTTTGTCCTTAAATGTTGGATAGAATATACCAGTGAAGCTATGGGGCCTACAAATTGTGGGCAATTTTCCAATCATAAATTGGATTTTTAAGAAAGTGATCTAGAACTTCAGATTTTCAGTTTCTTGTGTCAATTTTTTTGCAACCTGTTTTTCAAGGAATTTTTCCATCTCATCTTAGTTACCTTGACTGGAACAAAGTTGTTCAAATATCCTGTTATTATCCTACTTCTTTCCTGTCAAAACTTCAGTAATGTCCCTCTTTTTTTTGTGATATTGGTGACTTCTATTTTCTTTCCTTTTTTTTTTTTTTTGGTCAGTTTTAAAAAATCAATTTTATTAGTCTTTTCAAGGAATCAACTTCTGTCTGTTAATTTTTCTTTGATTTTTACTCTTAATGTTATAATTTCCTTTCTTAAATTTTGGGTTTAATTTGCTTCTCTTTTTCTAGATTCACAATGTTGAATCTTAGATAATCTTACACTTTTCTAATATAGATGTGTAGAGCTATATGTCTCCAAGAATTGCTTTAGTTGCAACCACATACTTTCATAGAATGTGTGTTTGTTATCGTTTATTAGAGATGTAAAACAATTTCTCTTGTGATTTCTAATCTTGCACACCTATGTTTAGACATATGTTGCTTATTTCCAAATATTTGGTTATTTTCTAGGCATCTTATTACTATGGATTTCTAACTTAACGCTACTGTATTCAGGGGATGTATTCTGCAACTCAAGACTTTTTATGGCCTGATAAATGGTCTATCTTTTTGAAATTCCATGGGTACTTGAGAAGATATTCTACTGATTTCCTGTATTATACAGTTGATTTCTAGTATCTTCTGTTCTTACCTTCTTCCTTCTACCTTCTTTGGGTTTCCTTTCTATTCTATTTCTGATTTCCTGAGAAAGTAATCCTATCATTGATTTTCAGCCTATTTTTCTTTTTAAACATTTGTTTAAAGGCTCTACTTTTCCCTCTATGCATAGCTTGAGATGTAATTCCTAGGTTTTCATATGTCATATTTTCATCATCATTTGGTTTAAAATATTTCCCAATTTACATCATAATTTCCTCTTAGGCCTATAGGTTATTCAGAAGTGTATGGCTTAAGTTCCACACCTTTGAGCATTCACAAAATTTTTAGTTATCTTACTATTATTGATTTTCAGTTTCTTATTCTTGATTTCCAGATTTCTGTCATCAGAGCCTACTTTGAGTGATTTAAATCTTTGCTTTTCAGACTTGTCTTATGGTCAATTTTAGTAAATATCTACTTGAAAAAAAGAATCTTGCCATTGTTGGATACAGTGTTCTACATATAACTAAGTTATGTTGGATAATTGTTTAGTTCACCCATATTCTAATTGATTTTTTTGTCTGCTGATGTATTTGTTTTATTGGTTACCACAAGAAGTGCTAAAGTCTTATACTAAGATGCAAATTTGTGTATGTATTTTTTAGTTTTGTCAATTTTTGCTGCATATATTTTGTGACTATGTTATTAACTTGCAAACAAATTAAGAATGGTCTACTGATCCTTTAATAATATCTCCTGCCTTAAACTCTACTTTGTCTAATGTTAATATAGTTACTCTAGTTATATTTTGGCATAGCTGGATTTTAAAAATCTTGTTACTTTCAATTTTTGGATTTTATTTTTTTAGTTGAATTTTATCTTTTTTTTTTTTTACATTCTCTTAAATTTTTTTTTTTGAGTTTAGTTCACATATAATGTTAATTTCAGGTGTACAACATAGTGATTCAACTTCTCTTTGTGTCATGCTATTATCTTTTATTCAATCTAACAATTTTGTCTTTTAACAGAATTGAGTCCACTTATATTTAATGTAATTATGGATATACCTTAAATTATATACATATCAACTTATTATGTTTCCTGTTTGTTCCACCTGACTCATGTTCTTTCACTCCTCTTTTGTGTTCCTTTGGATTAATAAAATATTTTTTTCTTATTCCGTTTGTCTTTTAGATAATTAGTAATACATTAGTCTCATTTTTTAACCCTCTTCATCTTTTATGTTTATGTTAACATGTGTTTTAATTGCTCATGTATTTTAAATCTCACATATTTTAATTTTTTTATTAGTGTAGTCAAAATTCATTTAGACTTACCAACATATATACCTTGGGCATTGTTCTTTGTTCATTCCTACCTGTCCATGTTCCCTTCTGGGACTGCTTTTCTTCTAGCTAAAGAACTCCCTCTGGTTTTGGGGAGCAGCTCTGCTGCTCATAAGTTCTCTCCATTCTTGTTTGTCTATAAAGTTAATTCATCTTCAGTTTTGAAGGATATTTTAATTGAATATAGAATTCTAGATTGGCAGATCTTTCAGCATTTAAAAGATGTCATTCCATAGGTTTTGGGTCTCCATCATTTCTGTTGAGAAGTCAGCCGTCAGTCTTATTGTTGCATCTATAAAATAATATGTCTTTCTTTATCTTCTTTTATTTTCAGTTTTATTGGTGTGCCTTGGTGTGCTTTTCTTTGTATTTATCATGCTTGGACTACCTGTGGCTTGATATCTTTTCTCCCTTCTGGAAATTGTTGGTTCTTATTGGTGTAAACATTGCTTTTACTACAATCTCTCTTTTCTTTGTAGGATTCCAATTACACATTAGACTTTTTTTTAGTATCTTTCATATGTATCTTATACTGTTTATTTTTCATTTTTAAAAATCTCTTTACACTTTGGCTTGAATATTTTTTTACTGCTCTATCATACAACAGTCTTCTCTTCATCTATTTCCTATCTGGTATTAAATCTAATTATTGGTGCCTTAATTTCAGTTACTGTGTTTTTTTTCAGTTCTAGAATATGTTTGATTCTTTTTTGTGAGTTGCAGTTCTTTTGTTCTCTAAAATGTTATCATTATGGAGGTAAATAGCTATTTCTGATAACTCCAATATCTGGTTTTCTGTGAGTCTGTTTTTATTGTCTGCTTTCTTCCTCCCACTTCTTTTGGTTCTAATTCTTGATATACATTCCTGGACAGTATTAAATTGATGCCAGATATTGTGTGTGAAAATTTTACAGGCTCTGGGTGATGATATCCTCTTCTGAAGAAAATGGCAGAACAAGGGGAGATCATCTCAATCTAGTTAAGTGAATAGGTTGATTTAAAGCTCGATTGTAGTCTTTGTAAAGCTCAGATTATATCTGGTTCACCTCATCTCCTAGGTCCCATTTCCTTGACAGCTCTTGAACTCCAATTTTTGTCTTCCTAGCACTGTAAGAATGATGAAAACTCTATTTAGCTTTCAGTAGCTTTCTGATCTACTTCTTAGCATCTTATCTTAAATAAGGAAAACTGAAAGTTTGAGATATACTCTGATTATAGAATTCTTTTGAAAGAATGCCATCAGAAAAGGAAGTGAGGATATTTGTTCTTTGTGAACTTGTGTTCATTCCTAGTAATCAAAAGTCCCTTTTTTAAGCATTTACAAAAAAAATAACGTACATACCTGATTTCACAATTAAAATGTAATACTTTTAAACATTGGGAATGACTTTTTTCTCTTATTCAGGCTTTTGGCACATCTCCCAATCTGTATATTTTCTTAAAAAACGTGTGATTCCTCAAGGCAACTGCAGACGTAGTTTCATAAGCTTACTGCAAAATATCATAGTACCTTTGAAAGTAATATATCTGGGATAGGACACTTGAATTCCAACAGTTAGTTGTTTCCTTTTAATCTCTGCCCAATCTTGGGCTAAAAACCCTTACCAACAAATCTTATTCTTGTCTTTTTTTATTTGAAGCTCATTCTTATTGATAGAGGAAAAAAAAAAGAAGAATAATTCATTCTTTCTCTCCCTCAGTCCCTCCTATTCTTTTAGTAATTTCTTAACAGAACATCAAAATTCTGCAGCAAGTCTATCTTTTACTTTTCCCTAAAAACAGCTCAAAAATTCTCTCTTCTATGTTCTTCTTTATATCTTCTATATTCATTTATATCTAAAATTGATCAAATAGATCCTTAGAAATTGCATTGTTCTTCTTCACCTTATCCTCCTTGCCCTTTCTCTGCCAGATTTTAATTTTATTTATCAGTTACTAAGTTCCCAGTAATGTACTTAATATGTCTCAAACTCAGTGAAACAGAAAGACACAGTTGTGCCTTAAAGATTGGTATGTAATATACAATAAGTCAATTACAATATAATGTGATATGTGTTAGATGCAATTTTAGTGTTATTTTGAAGGTCCTCCTATTTTTCTTGGGTTATCTTTTTTTTTTTTTTTTTTTTTTTTTTAATGGACCTGGAGCTCAGGTTCAGGCGTCTTTTTTTTTTTTAAGTTTTTTATTTATGATAGTCACAGAGAGAGAGAGAGAGAGAGAGAGAGGCAGAGACACAGGCAGAGGGAGAAGCAGGCTCCATGCACTGGGAGCCCAATGTGGGATTCGATCCCGGGTCTCCAGGATCGCGCCCTGGGCCAAAGGCAGGCGCCAAACCACTGCGCCACCCAGGGATCCCTCTTGGGTTATCGTTTTAGAGATGATGTCCCTGAGGTTATATTTACCCTTAATATTATATTTAAAAATCTGTCTTTCTGAAGTCCAGGATAACATTGTCCAAAAGAACTTTCTGCAGTGATGGAAATGTGATGTCTAATAGGGTAGACACTAGCTAGTACAAATGAAAAACTGAATAAAATATTTAATTTTATTTAATTTTAATTAAAGGTCTAACTTATTAGACAGGTAGCTGTAAGGCATCTGATTATGTCCAATATTCCTCATTTCTGGATATTTTAAGCTCTAAGATTAAATGACTACTTTCTTCCACGGTTCTTTTTTTTTTTTTTTAATACCTCTCTGAGAAGTTCTCACTTGTTGATCAAAATTAGGCTCATATAATCAGTCTCCTTATCATTTTTTCCATCTACTGAGGATGTGAATTATCAGTAAGGTAAACCAGGAATCTATCAGAAATTCTACTTGTAATACGATGAAACTTTGAGCATGCATTTGAATAGTTGACTCTATATGATCATTATATCATGAACTTGTACTTTTTTCAGGATCTGAATCAAGATCGCTAGATATATAATCCTTACTTGGCTAAGTAAATTGTAGAATATCTACCATAACGATACCTATTTTTAAAAAAGATTTTATCTATTTATTCATGAGACAGAGAGAGAGAGAGAGAGAGAGAGAGGCAGAGACACAGGTTGAGGGAGAAGCAGGCTCCCGCAAGAAGCCTGATGTGGGACTTGATCCTGGATCCTGGGATCATGCCCTGGGCCAAAGGCAGACGCTCAACTGCTGAGCCACCCAGGCATCCCAACAATACCTATTTTTATACTTACTTCTGATACCTATTTTTATGCTTACCCAGATGCTTTCTACCATGTTTCCACTCAAATTTTGTCCCCTACTGACATAATAGCCATTAATGAATGCTATGTCTAAAGTTAGGAATGTAGTTTGTGATCATGGAGAGATTACAATCAACTGGCCAATTTAGGGATTAAAAATATGGCTTTCAACTCATTATCACCATGCTTTTATGTGCCTCTTTATGTGTGCAAATAGATACATAGATAACATATATCTTTCATAACTTTGCAGAAAACAGAAATAGTATTTTCAGAAGGTTAAAGTAAATAATTAATGAATGGAGCATAAAGAATTTAGTCTTGTGAAGTAATGGATGTCCTACATGGAGAATTAATTAGTTAAAAGATTTGAAATTTTTATTGGGTTTTCAGAAAAAAAATTTAAAATACTGTTTTAATAGAATTAGCTGTTGTATTTTCTGAAAATGTATGAGAGGTAATAAAGAAATCATCTGGCTTCTCATAATATCTTTCAAATCTAAGTATTGTTTGTATATGTGTTCACAGCATACATGAAATATTTGAACTGATTTATAGACAGGGACTTAATTTTTTTTCCCCTAATAAAATATGTCTGGTTGTCGATATTTTAGTGGCCATCAAAGTGTTGAAATAATACTTTACGCTATGGATTAACATAAAGCTAGGAATTCTGTAACGTGTAGCTATAATTATGATGATTTCTGACCTCAAAAATATGTTAGTAGCTTTCCCATGGCCTTTTTGGCAATTATTTTAAGAGATTCTAGGTGTTGTCAACACTATTTAAGATAATCTTATTTAAAAACTTTTAATACTAAAAAATGTAAGATTAAAAGCATATAATTAAGGAATTAGTCACATTACAGACTAATTCTTCACTTTGATATAGGTTTCACCCAGAAATATTAAGTTCTTTTATACATTAAAATAGTATTGTATTTTTAGAATTTAAAAAATTATTTATAATTTTTTAGGAAAAGGTTTGTTATACAGAGTAAAATATACCTATATTTGGGATAAAAATCCATACTTATTGATAAGGATTTATAAAGGTGCTTCAAATTAATTACTACTATTATAATTATACCTTATACTTATCTAGGATTTTATAATGTACAAAGAACTTTCAAACACACTATTTCTTTTAAAAGAAAGGTATCACATGAATACAAACTGACACTAAATTTTTGTTCTTTGAATAATGACACTTTTAAAATGAAAAAAGAAACTATGTCTATCATTTTACAATATGAAAACAGCACTTGTTTTGCTGAGATTCTCAAAAGGCAATATGGCCAGCCACAGGCTTTGGAGTCATTAAGACCTATGTTAGAATCCTAGTTTTATTTACTTACTAGCTATGTGTCCGTCCTTGAGCAAGTTACTTAACTTACATATGCTCTATTTTTCTCATCTGTGAACTTTAAATTCTAACTTACTTGAGTAAGATTAAGGGAAAAATGTTATATATCCTAAAGCAATACCTAGTATACAGTAGGAACTCAATCATTAATAATAAAGATAATAATAGTTACTATTATTATTCAAATTATCTATTCTTTCTCACTGACCTTTATAACATTCCAATAAAACTGAATATGCAAAGGAAATAATTAGATATGAGACAATGATTGCTCAAATATAGATCAAGTCAGGAAGAGAGTTAGAAGTAAAATCGGATTCAGAAGCAAATTAGATACTACAACCAGGGGAAATGGAACTCATTAGGGAATCTGATATGACACCCACACAGGTTTGAATTTATGATGTTTCAATAGGATAGAAAGTTATACTGATAGTATCATAGGTAATTCTGTTTTAGAAAGTGTAAAATGGAAGCACATGTGTGATGATGTCAATGTTGAATGAATGAAAAAAGAAAATGGAATAATATTTGTGAAATAAGGAAGAGTATATAAAATGAGGCAGGGTGCATGGAACATGAGGCTGGAATAATCTGACTTGTATAAGCAAATTATCTCACTTAGATCTATCATATGGATTATGAAACAAGGATAAAAGCTTGACCTACACAAATTTTGTTTAAAAAAGCTCTGTTCCACAGTAAGAGACCCTAATGAGTCTTCTCATAAATGTGTGTTGTCAATTAAACAGGGAGCATCAATTTAAAGTATTTGTTGCTGAAAAAAACCCATCATTATATAAACAACTGAAATTCTATGTCCTATTTGTGTAAAATTAATGCCATCTTTGCATCAACACTTGTTTTGATTTTGTCTTGATGTTTTCTTTACATTTTGACAGAGAATTAACATTATTTGAAGGTCCATTATATAGGTGTTCATATAAATGGTATATTTTTATTATACTCATATTGCAGATATGAAAGATAGGTGAAAAGCCTAAAGTAATAGCTAATACATGGTGGAAGTAGCATTTAACCAGATTTTTTTTTTAACTTGTAAGCAAATGTTCTACCCTCATTCGTCTCATGCTTTTCCAGATTAAATATACTAAGTTCTAGTAGAAAAAAATACACACACACACACACACACACACACACACACATATACATACTTAAGTGAAGGCAGTGTGTGAAAGAAATGTAGAACTGAGTTAATGCCATGGGATAATGCATGTATATGATTACCGGTAGGCACCAATGAAACATTATTTGTTTAGGCATTCCCAATTCACCCTCTCTGCCCTCCCCCAAAGGAGTTCACAATTTTTAGGGGTTCATAAATTATATTGAAATATCAAGGAAGAATAATAGTAGCTTACTTGAAAACATCCTAACAGCTGTGCAGGGCACACAATATGCACTCAATAAATGTCTGACTTATCCAATTTAAAAAAACGAGTCATTAAATATTAAAAGTCATTTCATGGCATAGAAAGCAAATCAGCCAACATTCAAAAATAAAGTACACAGTTATAAAGAAGACAAGAACACTAAGGTGTTGGTATATTATCCCTGACTATCTTTTATGATTCCCCTAGACAAAGGATGTCAAAGCAAAGAGGGAACCGTATTTGCTCATTGTAAGCATACATTTAGTCTACAGATTTAAAGGCTATTTTGCACACTTGGTCTGTAGAGAGACAGGTGATTGCTCTCTGTTACAATTCCGAAGTCCCATATTCTTTACCTCATCAATTTGCAGCTTAGTAGGTGTGAGGGTAAGGGAAGAGTTATACTGGACTCCCAGGAGGCAAGGGGCTGTTTCTCTGCCTGTCATTCTACCAACCTCCCAGAATAAATTGCTACTTAGAAAAAGGAAAGTCAAACATTTATGAAACATATTGCTATTTAGAAAAAAAAATAAGAATTGTTTTGCAAATAGTAGCACTATTAAAAGAGGGAAGAGAGAACAGCATCAGTCATTTTATATTACATATAAGCAGTTTATTAAAGAATTAAATATTTATAGACTATAAAGCAAGGCAGGCGATGAGTCGCAAACAGCTTGCTGAGAAGTACATTATAAAACAATGAGTCTGTCAGTGATTGATAAAGAATGGGGAGTGCAAATGCTTTATAAAATCCCTAAGTTAGCTATGAATTTCTAGACTAGGACACAATAACCAACAATGTCACACCATCCCAAGCTGTTGTATTTGTCAAAAGCCTTCAGTGAACAAAATGTATGCTTCTGGTTTGATCCTTTCCCCACTATATAATATAGGGGAAAAGATGCAAAGCACACAGAGCTCCTGGACAAGGACTTTATGGATACAGTTACAAATTAGCAGATATTAGATTTAGGGGCACCTGGGTGGCTCTGCAGTTAAGTGTCTGCCTTTGGCTCAAGTGATGATCTCAGGGTCCTGAGATTGAGCCCTGCATCAGGTTTTCTGCTCTGAGGGGAGTCAGCTTCTCCCTCTTCCTCTGCCTGTAGCTCCCCTGCTTTGAGCTCTCTCTTACTCTGTCAAATAAATAAATATAATCTTAAATACTATTAGATCCACATACCCACACAACTTACTTTATATTTTTCTTTTTTCCCATTAAATGAGGCTATGGAATTTTGAAGAAAGAGATCCATCCCTTCCTTACAAAATTATACATTAGAGATCAGATCACTTTATCTAATCCCTTTAGTTCAGAGAGGGGGTAACTGAGCTAAAAAGATGGTTAAGTGATTCATTCGTTCACACAGCTACTTAACAACAGGATCAGGATTAAAAGTTGGGCCTCCTATTTCTTAGATCAATATTCTCTCCATAGCATCACTTCTTTCTCCAATCCCTTTTAAAAATTAGAATTCTGAAGTTTTCTGTCCACAAAATCATTCCTCAGTTAGGAATTGTGAATTCTTTTCCTCATAAAGTTATATTTCAACGCAGTTTGGAAAATGGTTTTGTGAAGAAAGATAAAAGCTGTAAGTGGATAAAACTTTATATATTCTCTGAGAGAAATGAAGAATATAATCTGCCTATCCAAAGTCACTCCAGAGTTTGAGATGATAGGATACTATCAGTGAAATGCTGGCTCTTTCTATGATAAACTGATGATAAGGCTTTCTTTCATGCACTAACTAGCTGGGCGGATGGAATCTTTTAATTCTTTTATGAGAATGACTGATCAAGACCCTAAAAGTGTTTACAATTTTAAATGCCAGAGGAAGTCATTTCTTCTTGATTTTGTGAAAGTCATAAGCATCTATATATTCTAGATATACTAATTTGGAATTCTAGTCCTTTCTGTTCTCTGCCTTCAAATTTAAACAGTCATTTGATTTCTACATAATTGAACTTGAAGTTCCAGTTGCTCTCTGTAAATTGAGCAGCATACACACTGTGAGTCAAATAAAATTATGTATCAAATCCTTCGTGCCTATTCAGAAGCAAAAGCACTAGGTAGTTTGTAAAAATCAAACCACTGATGCTCCTGCCCATAACCACACCAGTTTTTTTTAAGGATTTTATTTATTTATGAGAGACACACAGAGAGAGAGAGAGAGAGAGAGAGGAGAGAGAGGCAGAGACACAGGCAGAGAGGGAGAAGCAGGCTCCATGCAGGGAGCCCGATGTGGGACTCGATCCCGGGTCTCCAGGATCACACCCTGGGCTGAAGGCAGGCGCTAAACTGCTGAGCCACCTGGGCTGCCCTCCACACCAATTTTTATTTATTTTATTTATTTTATTTTTTATTTTTTATGATAGTCACAGAGAGAGAGAGAGAGAGGCAGAGACACAGGCAGAGGGAGAAGCAGGCTCCACGCACCGGTAGCCCGACATGGGATTCGATCCCGGGTCTCCAGGATCACGCCCTGGGCCAAAGGCAGGTGCCAAACTGCTGCGCCACCCAGGGATCCCCCTCCACACCAGTTTTAAAAAACATTTATTTATTTATTTGAGAGAGAGCAAGAGCAGAGTGAGTGAGTGAGCATGGGAGAGGAGAAGCAAAGGGAGAGGGACACAGAATCTTAAGCAGACTCCCAGCTCAGTGCAGAGGTCCACATGGGACTTGATCTCACGACCCTGAGATAACGACCCGAGCCAAAATCAAGAGTCAGACACTTAAATGATTGCACCACCCAAGTGCCCCTTACCACCATTTTTTAAGTATAGCAATTCCTATTAAATTAAATCACAGAGAGAAAATCCATTTGAATATATTCAGATGTTTTTTTTCTAGAGCATGATTCAGAGGCTTCTTCACGAAAAAGAATAACAACTGTTTTTGGTATATAAGTTTCCTCATTCCTCCAATTCTCACCAATACAGAAAGGCAGCTACTTGTGTCTCAAAATTTGGCACTGCTAGTATAATAAAAATGAGTGATATAGAGGATAAAATGAACACTAGTTGGTATTGTAAGTACTAAAGATAATAATGTTCGGTTAGTAGTTGGGAATAACTTTATCTTTTGAGTAGAAATAAAGATATCCATATATTAAGGCAAATCACTCTATAAAACAACAGAAGCCACTGTTCTCTGCAATTTTCCCTTCTAAAGTTATCCTAAGATGGGAGATATCAAGGATATTCAATTTATTTTGTATAAGGTACGAATGAGTGTATTTATAGTTAGAATACTATTTTAAATGTCTTGTAAAGAATTAGCTCAATTGCAAGGCACATAGGTGGCTGAGTCAGTAAAGCATCTGACTCTTGTCTGACTCTTGATTTCGCCTTAGGTCATAATCTGAGGTCTTGAGATCAAGCCCCCCTCCAGCTCTGCACTGTGTGTGGAGTCTGTTTTCTCTCTCTCTCTCTCTCCCTCCCCTCCTCTTGTGCTCGTGCGCAAGTGTATTCTCTCTCTCACAAAAATTAGCTCAAGTGCTTAAAATAAAAATGTAAAAATTCAAAGTTAACGTCTGTCAGAAAGCAATCTACAGGCCAAAGACACAAAAAATGAATACCAGAAACAAAACAGAGAAATAATTAACTAATTAAGGTGACTCAACCTTAAGAAGCCAAAAAATAATCCATTATGTTAATGAGTGCTTTTCTTAAGTGTTCCCTGAAGAGTTTGTTTCAGTGTGTTGCAGCAGCCAAAATCGTAATTAAAAATAAAATGCTGGAAGCATTGAAAAGGCATGCTATATGAGAATGAATCCACAAAGCAGCTTCTTATATGGAAGTAGGGTACACTCATGCTTGATATTCTATGCGTAGACCTGAAACCTTAAAAATACATTAGGGGTTCCTGAGTGTCTCAGTTGGTTAAGCATTGGTTAAGCCTTTGGCTCAGGTCATGATCTCTGGGTCCTGGGATAGAGCCCCACATTGGGCTCCCTGCTCCGTGGAGAGTGCTTCTCCCTCTCCCTCTGCCCCTTGCTTTTTGCTTTTGTTTGATCTGTTTCTCTCCTCTCTCAAGTAAGTAAAATCTTTAAAAAAAGATACAACACTGAATGTCACTAAAGTCAATGGGGCTAGTGAATTGGGAGACACACTTGAAATGATTAGGATGCTTCAGTCTGGAGAGCTGAGAATAATAAAGGTTCTGGATAGGATGAAAGCTGATTTACGAAATCCTAGAACTAGGGGCATCTCTTGAAGCTTAAAAGTGGTAAACCTAGAACACACATGATGAAATGAAACTGAGGATTACTTGATTTAAGAAAGGAAAAGTTTCAGAAATTGCTATCTGAAGGAAAAAAAATAGGTTTTAAAGCAATTCAAACACATAAAGGTATGTTAAATTTATAATATGTTATTAAAGGGAAACTGGGATGTTTTCTGGATTGACAACATAGCACAGTGTGTTCTTCAATTCTATTGGTAGGAGGAGTCAAACTACTAGGATATTTTTAGTATGACAATCTTGCATTATAGATGTTATCTATAATCTTCTTTGATTTTCAATGGGGAAAAAGTAAGTATGATTAAGTACATTTAATCAATGCAAAATTTAACAGAGCAAAATCTAACAGCTTTAGAAAAAAATCAAAGATTAGGATGGTCCTACTTTGTGATGCAAACAATAATAAGCTTCAATGTTAAGATCTCTTCCAATAATTTTATAAATCAAAATTCTATTGCAGAAAATAGCAGCTAAAAGTTGTTGCTATTTGGTGCCACTCTGAAGGAATTTATTAGGACTCAGTTTCTGTATTTTCGCATTATAGAACCACAGTTCCAAAGGGTAACTGATATATATTTGTGCGTAGTACAGAAAAATAAACCCAGGATGTTAACAGGACTGAAAACCAGCTCTTTTACCATCTTGGACCCAAGGTGTAAAGATCCATTATAAAAGGAGATGTGTTAATGAAGATAGTAAATTAGTAGGTTTGAGAATCAATTTCTTGAGTCTTAAAGGTTTTCAACTCAATCTGATGAAGATAAACTCACTTCTGTGAAAATAAAAAGCACAAACTAAACCTCTAATTCTTGGGGCTGTTATGAGCTCTCAAAGACAGTTGTTAACAACTAGATAAGCCAAATGTCCATAGATAACTGAAGACCTTAGATATTTTTCTTTTTTTTTTTTTTTTTTTTTGTTGTTGTTGTTTTTGTTTCTCATTTGGCCCTTTAAAGAAAGGCTGTACTTGCTTGTTTGTCCCTAGGAAAAATTAAGTATCAGGATAAAGCTATTGTCTCTAAAGAATGACCGGCAATGTCAGGTTTCTCTCTGTAAACTGAAACAGAAGGATGCGTCTCATTCCCAGTAGGTCTCAGAGAAGGCTATATAAGGCAGTTAATTCTCATGTACACATGGTAAGAAGGGACAAGCTGTGTTCTATAGAGTTAATCCTCAGAGAAAGATATGGATCCTCAGGCAATGTTTGCAAACAATAGATTCCAAGAGGTGCGTGGATAAGCCAAATGGCCTATGTGTAAAGTGAGCACCAGCATATGATTAACTGTTTGTGTATGACAGTGTAATCAAACTTCTGCGTGCGTGTGCATGTGTGTATGGCCATTTATTTTTAAATACATCAAATCTGTAAAATATTAAGATAGAGAAAAATAACACCTGACATAGAGGATTTAAAAAACTACCTTAATTATTGACACATGATATATGATGAAGAAAAGTATATTTTAAGGAATTTAATACAAATGACAAAAAAAATAATTTAACTACCATATAGATGATTATTATTGCTACTGTTATTCTTGTGAAGAAAAAAACGAGCCACTTTTTGGTATCTCCATTGTTGTTATCAGAGTTTACCTCAATTATTGCAAAAGCCTCCAAAGTGGACTCCTTGTTCTCATTCTTGCCTTTCTATGGTGTATTTTTTAGCATAACAGCCATAGAAATCTGTCTGTGCCACTGCTCTGCTTAAGAACTTCTAGTGTAGTCTCATCTCATTCAGAGTGAAAACCAAAGATTTTACAAGGCTCTATACAATCTAGTCCTACATTACATCAAAGATCTCACCGACAACTGCTCTCTACCTTGCATGCTCTACTCTGCACGCTGGCCTCCTCAAAGTTGCTTCCAACTCTTACCTCATAGCTCTGACAGAGCCATGCCCTCCTCTTGGTATATCACTAGATATTAGGATTTATTCTTCATCTCCTTTAACATCATCTTCTCCTGAAGCCTTTTCTTCATACCCTATCTTAAATAGACATTGTTCCATCTCAGCATTGTTCCATATTCCCCTTTATTGCTTTCTTTTTCTCCAGAATAGTTATCTAACAGAAATATAATTTATTTATCTAATTTACTCATTTCTCCTTACTAGGATATTAACTGACAAGGACAAAAATTTTGTCTATTTTGTTTACTGCTGTGTTCCCCAGTGTTTTGACTGTGCCTAGCATATAATATGCACTTGATAAATAATAGTTTAATCAATGGAAGGCACTGCAGTGTAGAGTTTAAGTCTTTGAAATCTGACTACCAGGGCTCAGGATCTGGCTGAACCACAACCTGTTTTCATAAAACTTCCTTTTCTGTTCTATTAAAAGGGGGAAAAATGATGATTCCCACTAGTAGTGTTCTTGTGAGAATTAAATCAGATGGTTCATCTAAAAGCATTTAACAATTTCCTTGGATAACCAATGGAGTTACTAGTATCAGATTTGCGTTATATGTTCATATTCTGCTTTCCCCGCCCAGGTTGTGGTCTGGAAAGTGCCTCCACACAGAAAGCTGGGGGTGATTACAGATAAACTGGACAAAATATAGGAAATAAGTAAGGTAAGCCCCACAATCACCCCAACGTTCTGTCTGGAGGCACTTTCCAGACCAGAGGCTCAGGAAGAGGAACCAATAAGCAAAGCCTGACAGTTTCATGTAGTTGAGGAAACAGAAAAAAAGTTTAGAGTAGCCAAAGCACCTGGATTTTTTCCGGGTACCCAAGAAGAGGGTGATTCAATGAAGAAGAAATCCAAAAAGCTGCGTAGTTATTCCCTAGAGCAATGGTTCTCTAACTTTTTGGTCTCAGAGCCTCTTTAATGCTCTTAAAAATTGAGGACCTCAGAGATTTTATTTAGATGGATTATATCTATTAATATTTAGTTTATTAAAAATTAAAATGTAAATTTCTGAAATATTTGTAATATTTATTAATTCATATAAACATAAAAGCCGGGCAGCCTGGGTGGCTCAGTGGTTTAGTGCTGCCTTTGGCCCAGGGCGTGATCCTGGAGACCCAGGATCAAGTCCCACATCGGGCTCCCTGCATGGAGCCTGCTTCTCCCTCTGCCTGTGTCTGTGCCTATTTGTGTCTCTCATGAATAAAAAATAAATAAATAAATAAAACACATAAAAGCCATATATGATGTATTTCTATGAGAAATAACTAATTTGTGAAAACAAAAATTACAAGAAGAGAGTAGCATTGGTTCACTTTTTTCTTCTTTTTTTGTGATTTTTAAAAAAAATTTTTTTTTAATTTATTTATTTATGATAGTCACAGAGAGAGAGAGAGAGAGGCAGAGACACAGGCAGAGGGAGAAGCAGGCTCCATGCACCGGGAGCCTGACGTGGGATTCGATCCCGGGTCTCCAGGATCGCGCCCTGGGCCAAAGGCAGGCGCTAAACCACTGCGCCACCCAGGGATCCCCTTTTTTTTGTGATTTTTAATTTTCTGGTTTAACAGAAGACATTTGGGTTTTCAAATCTACTCCTGAGTTCAATTTGTTTCAGTACTTTATATCATGTAGACTCTGAAAAATCCATCATATAATAATGACTCAAGGAGAATAGAAAGGCAAATATCATCTTTGTGTAATAGTTAATAGGATAGTTTTGAACTCATGGGCTCTGGTATGATTATATAGTAGTTTTACATTTACAGACTTCTTTTATTTTTTATAAATTTATATTTATTTATGATAGTCACACACACACACAGAGAGAGAGGCAGAGACATAGGCAGAGGGAGAAGCAGGCTCCATGCAGGGAGCCCGACGTGGGATTCGATCCCAGGTCTTCAGGATCGCGCCCTGGGCCAAAGGCAGGCGCCAAACCGCTGCGCCACCCAGGGATCCCCAGACTTCTGAAATATATTAAAGAATCACAGGGGGACTCTGGCACTTTTTTCCTAGAGTCTTTGACAAAATACTAAGTTGATTATGTGTAGGGTGAAACTTCATAGGACCAGGAGAAGAACTACCAGGAAACTAAATTTAATAACTTTCAGAGCTCATATAAGATTGGAAGACATCGGGATCCCTGGGTGGCACAGCGGTTTGGCGCCTGCCTTTGGCCCAGGGCGCGATCCTGGAGACCCGGGATCGAATCCCACGTCGGGCTCCCGGTGCATGTAGCCTGCTTCTCCCTCTGCCTGTGTCTCTGCCTCTCTCTCTCTCTCTGTGACTATGACTATCATAAATAAATAAAAAAAAAATTAAAAAAAAAGAAAAAAAAAAAAAAGAAAAAAAAAAAGATTGGAAGACATCAAAATTCTGACCAGCTAGAATAGAGAGACTTGTTGACTATGTAGCATGTTCAGCAAAGGATCATGTCTTAAGGTAATAGTAGGGCTAACTTAACTGTTGAATGAAGACTACTTTAGACTGACTAAAACAGCCTTTAAAAACAAGCCTCAAAAGCATCAAACTAATCCATATGTAATCTAGCTGCCTGATAATATATGTTTAACACACTTTAATAGAAGACAAAAAAATCTAGACCCTACCATAATACTCATTCAATTAAAAAAAAAAACCAAAAACAACAAAAACCACGAGATATGTAAAGAAGCAGGAAAATGTGACTCAACACCTAGTTGAAAAAGTCAGTGAGTATAAGAAAACCTAGAAACAAAACAGATG
The DNA here is from genome assembly GCF_003254725.2 of Canis lupus dingo. NCBI lineage: Eukaryota > Metazoa > Chordata > Mammalia > Carnivora > Canidae > Canis > Canis lupus. The sequence continues at coordinate 78,333,985 of NC_064247.1, forward strand.
ATGGCAATACATGAACTTTAAACAACTATTATTAATGCGTACAAAGACTTAAAGAAAATACATGAACATAATGAGGAAAGAAATGGAAGATAGAAACAATAACCAAATAGGGGCACATGGGTCAGTCAGTTAAGCATCCAACTCTTGATTTCAGCTCAGGTCATGATCTCAGGGTCCTGAGATTGAGCCTCATGTTGGGCTCCATGCACGGAGCCTGCTTAGGATCCTCTCTTTCCCTCTCCTCTGAACCCTCCTCTAAAAAGATTCTAGATCTAGAACGATGTATTATTCAAAATGAAAAATACACTAGATGGGCTTAAAAGGGGAGCAACTAAGGACACAGCAGTAAAAACTATCAAAACTAATGCACAAAAAGAAAATAGAAAAGAGAAAAAAATGATCTGAGCCTCAATGACATGCAGGACAATAGCGACTGATCTAACATATGTGCAATTAGAATTCCTGGAAAATGAAGAGAGGCATAAAAATATGTTTGTTGGAGTACTAGTTGAAAAATATCCATAGTTGGTGAAAAGTGCAAAGTCACAGATTTATTAAGAAGTTCAATAAATTTAAGCAAGATTAACCCAAAGAAAACCATACCAAGGGAAAACGTAATTGAGTTGTTGAAAATAGCAATAATAAGAAAATCTTAAAAGTAGCTAGAGGAAAAAAGATATATTACAGAAAAGTAGATAGAAAAAGCAACAACTCCTGATTTCTCTTCAAAATCAATGAAGCTACACACACACAAAGGAATATCTTTAATGTGCTATGGGGTAGGGGGTGGGGAAAACTGTAAACGTGGAATTCTATATCCACCAAAAATAACCTTTACATGTGAAAGTGAAATAAAAACATTTGCAGATAAACAAAAGTTAAGGAATTCAATTCCCAGAAGACCTAAACTAAAAACAACAACAACAAAAATAGTTGAAGGTTCTTCAGGAGAAGAAAAATGACAACAGATGGAAATATGTATCTATGGAAGAAAATGGAGAGCAAAAGAAAGTTTAAAGTGTAAATAAATATAAAAATTATTTTATTTTTAAATCTCAGATTTATAAGATAATTATTTAGAACAATAGCAAACTATAGCCCCAAGAATCAGATTGGTCCCTGTTTTGGAAAAATAAAGTTTCAGTGAAAAATAGCCAAACTCATTTTTTTATGCATTATGTATGGCTGATGGCTGATTTCAGTAGTTACAAACATATGGCTTACTAAGCCAATAATATTTACTATCTGTACCTTTAGAGAAAATGCTTGCTGATCCCTCGTTTGAAGCAAATATACTGTCATTGTATTGTGGGGCTAGTAACTATATAAAAGTAAAATTTTTGAGAACAGTAGCACAAAGTTTAGGAATGGGAAATAAAAGTATAATATTGTAAAATAGTTCTATTATACAGGACAAGGCAAACTATTATTTCACAGTAGATTGTAAGAAGTTAAAATGTGTTACGTAACCCTAGAGCAATCACTAAAAATATTAAACATACAAGTTTGGCTAACAAGACAACAGAGGAGGTAAAATACAAATATTCAAGTAATTAAAAACAAGGTAGAAAAAAAAAGGAAACATGAGACAAAGAAAAAATAAATTACAAGATAGTTGATTCAAATCAACTATTGGTAATATAAAATGAATATAATGTGAAATTAAATGCAAATGGTTAAACAATTAAAAGTCAGAGATTGTCAGAATGAATAAAAAAACCAAAATCTAACCATATGCTGTGTGCAACAAACCTAGTTTAAATACAAAGATACAGGTTAAAAGTAAAAGGATGGGGAAATATTTAACATTCATAAACAAATCATGAGAATAGTGGCATGGCTATATTAATTATCAGACAAAATGTCAACTGGGTAAAGAATATTATAAAGAATATTATAGACAAAGAGGGCCATTTCATAATGATAAAAAGGAAAATTTATCAAGAAGACATATACATCCTAAATGTATGTGTACTTAATAACAGAGCTCCAAAATATAGGACCAAAAAATTGATAGGCCTGAGAGGAAAAAAGAGACAAATCTGCAAGTATAAACTGATTACCACATTCTTATCTGAATATATAGAGTAAGTAGTATAAAGGCCAACAAGGATATAGAAGAATAAAGAAGTGTTTAAAACATCGAAATGCTCAATAAATATTATTGTTATAATTAAGTACAGTTATTAAACATTTGAAATGTGATAGAAACTCCTATTACCTAAATAGATATAATATGACCCACTTGTCACAGTGGTTCAGGGATACAAATTCTTCTTTTTTTTTTTTTTAACATTACTTATTTGAGAAAGAGAAAGTAAGCAGGAGAGAGAGAATGAGCAGGGAGAGGGGCAGATGGATAGGGAGGAGGAGAAGCAAACTCCTCGCTGAGCAGGGAGCCCAACTCGGGGCTCGATCCCAGCACCCTGGGATCATGACTTGAGCTGAAGGCAGACACTTAACCCACTGAGCCACCTACGTGACCCAGGGATATCAATTCTTAAAGTATTAAATAGTCTATCAAAAGGGAAACTGTCACATTTGGGGTTAGAAATAGCAATTATCACTGAGCCATAAAGATATCTACAATCATAATACAGATTACATAAAATTATAAAAGCAAAACCTATATATGAGACTCTTATAATATTTGAGGTGATAGCATCTTAGAGGTGAGAGTTGAAAAAGAGTACTCAAATTTATAGAGATTATACAGCATGGTTTCTTACTCTGATGATGACATTCAAAATTTCAATAGTCGATATTTTATATAAAGTTTTTGGCCAATGTTATAATCTTATATAGTTTTTTAGTTTAAAAATCAGCTTTAATAAGACATATACTGTAAATTCATATTTTTCCAATTTTTATTTTTGACAAATAAAAATTATTTAAAGTGTACATGTTTTGATATCTAAATACATTATGAAATGATTACCACAATCAAATTAACATATTTATCACCAACCATAGTTATTGCAGGTGTGTGTTTGTGTGTGCATTTGTGGTGAAAACACTTGATAGCTACTCTTTTAGCAAATTTCAAGCACATGATACATTATTATTAACTACAGTCACAATGCTGTATATTAGGTCTTCAGAACTTATTCCTCTTATAATTGAAAGTTTGTTCCCTTGAAATGAGTTTGTACTCTTTGATCAAGGGTACAAATTTTCTCCTTCTCCAGTTTGCTCAGCTTCTGGTAACTATCATTCTACTTTCTAATACTCTTTGTTACCATGATTTTGACTTTTTTTTTTAAAGAGTCCATATGTAAATAAGATCATGTGATATTTTTCTTCTTGTTTCTGGCTTATTTCGCTTAATACAATGTCCTCCAGATTCATTCATGTTACCATATATGGTAGCATTTTTTTTTACTGCAAATAAAATTCACCCTTAAGTACACAGTTTCATAAATTTTAATACATTGTTATAACATATTAACAAATATATTATTATACCACCACCACCACAATCAAGGTACAGAATATTTCCAGCACCACTAAAGTTCCTCATGCCCTCTACTACAAATCCTCCTTCTAGTTCCAGCTTCTGGCAACCACTGATCTGATTTCTATCCCTATAATGGTGCCTTTTCTGTTTTTCATTAACTTTTGTGTAAATACTGAGAAGTGGAATTTCTAGGTCATCTGTTAAATAGATGCTTGACTTTATAAATACCAAAATGTTCTCCAAAATGTTTGTACCTTTCCATCAGCAAAATATAGTAGTTCCAGTTGCTCTACATCTTTCCAGCAGTTAGAATTATCATGGTTTGAAAACATTTCAGACATTTTTTAGATGTAGTAGTGGTATCTCATTGTGGGTTTTAACCGACATTTCCCTAAGGACTAATAATGTTAAACATTTTTTCCTATGCTTATTTTCCAAAGGACCACTTTAATGAAATGTCTGTTCAAATCAGTTTTCCATTTTAAAGTTTGTTTTTTATCTTTTTATCATTGAGTTGTAAGAGTTTTTATATGCTCCAGATAGAAATCTTTATCACCTCTGTGGTTTGAAAAGATTTTCTCTCAGTCTGTAGCTTTTCCTTTTTTAACACTTTTAAGAACAAATTTTAAAAAATTTTGATGAAACTCAAATCATCAATTTTTTTGATGGTTAGTGTCTTTTTGTTTTGTTTTTTGTTTTTAAGATTTTATTTACTCATATGAGAGAGAGAGAGAGAGAGAGAGAGAGAGAGAGAGAGAGAGAAGCAGGCTCCATGCATGGAGCCTGATGTGGGACTCCATCCTGGGACTCCAGGATCACGCCCTGGGCTGAAAGCAGGTGCTCAACAGCTGAGCCACCTAGGGGTCCCAGTGTCTTTGTTTTAAGGAAATCTTTGCCTAATACAAGGTCAGAGATTCTATTCTGCATATTCCTCTGTAGATTTTATAGTTAGCTCTTGATTCATTAGTTAGCTCTTAATTCATTTAAGAAAAGTTTTGTAGTACAATGTACAAGGTACGGGTCAAGGTTTAAGTTATTCTGCCCTCCTCTCTCCATTTTATTTTTGCATACAGATGCCCAGTTGTTTCAGCATCATTTGTTGAACGTTACCCTTTCCCCATTTGAATCAACTTGGCATCTCTGTCAATTATCAATTGACCATATTTATGTGGTTTTCTTTTTGTACTCTATTTTGTTCCACTCATCTGTAGATCTAACTGTATGCAAAAACCACACTATCTTGATTACTGGTATTAGTGAGTCTTGAAATAAACTGGTGTAAGCCCTCCAAACTTTGTTCTTTGTTCCTCTGCTTTCCACATAAATTAGTCAATTTCTATGTTTAAAAAGTCTGCTGGAATTCTTAATAAAATTGCACTAAATCTATATAGGTAACTGGGGAGATCTGACAATAATACTGAAAATTCCAATCAATAAATATGATAGATCTCTTTATTTAGTTTGGTCCTCTTTAATTTCCTTCAGCAGCATCTTGTAATTTTCATTGTAAAAATCTTGCACGTTTTGTTAAATTTATCCCTCTTATTTCATGTTTTTGGTGCTACTGTAGATGGTATTTTTAAAAATTTGAAGTTCCAAATTTTCATTGCTACTACAGAGAAATATAATTGGTTTTTGTATACTGAATTTGTATCCTATGAACTTGCTGAATGCACTTAATTTTGTAGATTCTTTAGGATTTCCAACATAGACAGTCATACTTACCACTTTGCAGTTAGTTTTTTCTTTCTCCCTCCCCCACATCCACCAATCTATATTATGTGGTTTTCTTTTTTTTTTTTTTAAGATTTTATTTATTTATTCATGAGAGACAGAGAGAGGGAGAGAGGCAGAGACACAGGCAGAGGGAGAAGCAGGCCCCATGCAGGGAGCCTGACGTGGGACTCGATCCCTGGTCTCCAGGATCACACCCCGGGCATAAGGTGGCACCAAACTGCTGAGCCACCCGGGCTGCCCTGTTTTTTTCTATTTAACTGAGTATTCATTTATGGTTCCATTTTATTTCTATTACAGGCTTAATAATCGTCCCCCCCCCCTCCCTTTTAAATGTAGCGATTGCTGTAGGGTTTATAATATACACATATATGTACTTGGCTTACCATAATCTTCCTTCAAACATTATATCACTTCATATATAATGTTCAAACTTACGGCAGTAGACTTTCATTTCATTCTCCCCAGCCTTTGTGATGTTGTTGTGGTAGTAAATATTTAGGCTTTTGGGCCATATATAATTTCTTTCATATATTCTTTTTTTTTCTTTTTATAATCCTTTAAAAATGTGAAAAAAAAATCTTCACTCACAGGCTATACATAAGCAGGCCAGAGATCAAATGTGGTGCATGGACTGTAATTAACTGACCCTTGTTTTGCATGGCCATTTTACATAAAGACATTAAAAATAAAAAAGTTTCTCTATATTTACCAATATTTCCTTATATTTGCTACTCTTTTTTTGTGTAGGTCCAAATTTCCATGGAGTATCCCACTCTGCTTGATCAACTTCCTCTAATATTCTTGTATAAAATTTGTTCAAAAAAAAAATAAAATTTGTTCAGTTTCTGCTCACTGGAAGTTCTTTATTTCTTCTTAAATTCCCCTAGATATAAAATTCTGGGAAGATAGTTTATTTCAGCACTTTAAATGTATTGGTACATTGTCTTCAAACTTGGACGATAAGTTTGCCATCTTGATCTTTGTTTCTTTATAATATTTTCTTTCCTCTGGCTGCCTTCAAGATTTCATTATTATTATTTTTTAGCAATTTAATAATGATGTCCCTTAAGGCAGGTATCTGTTTTATCTTCTTGTCCTCTTGAATTTGTGCTATTTTGTCTTTACTTAATTTTGGAAAATACTCAATTTTATATTTTCAAACTTTTCCTCTCTCTAGTTCTTTTTCCTCTTTCTGGGACTCCAATTATACATAAATTGGACTGTTTGCTATTGTCCCACAGTACTTGGGTACTCTGTTCAGTTTTTTACCACTGCTTTGTTTTGCTCTGTTTTCCACTCTAGATAATTTCTAATGATCTATCTTAGGTTCACTAATTATTTCCTTAGATGTGTATTATCTGTGATAAGCCATCAAAGGAATTCTTCGACTGTGGTATTTTTTTTTCATAGTATATCTATTGAATACTTAAAAAAAATTTTTTTTTGGGGGGGAGTTCAATTTGTCAACATATAGCATATCACCTAGTGCTCATCCTATCAAGTGTCCCCCTCAGTGCCCATCACCCAATATAGAGTACTTATTAAAATAGTTTTCATCTCTTCTGAAATTCCCTACATGTTCATGAATGTCATCTATCCTTTTCACTAGATTCTTAAACTTATTAATCATGGTAATTTTATAGTCCTTGTATACGTTTTCCAATATCTGTATCATCTCTAAGTTTAGCTCTGTAAATAGCCTTCCTTCTTTGAAATTGTTTTTCCTTGAGTTTGTATGTCTTGTAATTTTTAAATTGAATCCTAAACATTGTGTGTAGTAAAGACTGAGATAAAAAATATTTGTCCTAAACTACAAACTAAATTGACTCAACTCCTTAATAATGATAGTTCTTAATCTACAGGGGGGTGATGGCTTTGATGTCTACCCCTTCTCTAGAAGTAGCAAATCTTTGTTTGAATGCTAAGTAAGAGTTTCTTGTTTACCCCAGTGGCTTCAGATTTTTGCTTTGTATGAAAAAAGTGTCCAGGAAGTAAGTAGAATTTCATGTCTGAATGTAACCAAAAGAAGCTTTCTCCCACCTACTGATCTGCCCTCTAACTTTTTCATGTAGTAGAAGTCTATGGAAAAGAGCTTGCAAGTGAGTGCAGAAACCCTGGAACTCTCAGGAATTCTAAAATGTCATATTTACCCACACTGGGCCTTTAAGAAGTTGGCATAATTTGTTTTATTTGTATATACTCTAATGGAGGCCATGTATTCTTTACTATACATGAAACAACTGTGCCCCATTTCTTTGGATAAGCTTGTTATTCTTTGGAATTCACTTTACCTGGTTGCTTCACAAATTCAACTCTCTGATTATTCAAGAAAGATATGATTTTGTAGGTTATCTGGCTTTTGTTCATTGTTAAAATGGGGTGATGTCTCTTTGACATCCTGCATTGTCCTGTAAGTTATTAAGCACTTTGTGACACCTTTTCCTTATGAATATTTTGTCTTCTGACTTTTCTTTCACAGTTTTATAGTATAAAATAGTATCTCTCAAACTTCAGCCTGCATTTTACTCATTATCTTTGAGGGAAGGAAGGAAAGAATATATATTCATACATATATGCATATACACATCCAAATATATATATGTAAAATTATGTGTATGTGTAAAATTATTTTGGAACGCACAAAGGTATAGGGCAATTGAAGAATACATAATAAATAAGTTATTAGCTACTAAAGCTATTTGGACATAGAGTAATTGCAATAACTCCTAATGGTTCATTAAATAGAAATTATGGAAACGGAACTGCTTAGTTGATAGGTTGTGGCTGCTTACTCAAGAGACTGGCCCTGCCTTTCATTTCTATCAGTATGATCTAGTCAAAGCTTTTTCTAAGATAAAATTTCTATTAGAGGAAGGTATATCTCAGTATGTTGTTTCCTAATCTATAAAGCAAAAATATATAATTACATGCTTTCTAAGGTTTCTTTATATCTGAAGATTTAGAATATTGCCATTTTTAAATCATGTGATTACTTTCCTTCTCTCATGTGACAATATTTATTAGGTTCTAGACATTTTTGTAGGCACAGGTGACTCAACTGAGAGCAAAACTAGACATAGATTCCACTCACATAGTTTATAGACTCTAATCAAATAATAATATAAGTATAATAAAAATTATATAAGTGGTATAAAAAATATCACAGGGATCTATGAAAGCCTAGAAGAGAGGGAAATAATTCAGTTTGGTGGGGAAGGAATGACAGTATGGGAAGATTTGAGGAATTCAGTGCTAAACTGTGATCTGAAGAATGATTAGGAGTTACTTAGGGAAAATGGAGATGGGAGAAAAAGCTCATTCTAAACAGAAAGATTTAGGCAAAGATCCTATTTAATGGGTATGTGATTGAAATAGGAAGTAAAGGGAAGAATGTAATATAATAAAGGTGGAGAGTGAGACAAAGTCCAGATCATGCTCAGCTTGGAATACCACGTTTGTGATGTTAAGTCTTCATTTTAGGAGAAATGCAAAGTCTTTGAAAAGTTTCATGAACAGAAGGGAATAATCAGATCTGTGTCTTTTAAAAAGATGACCTTGGTTGTGATATGGAGAAGTGATTGTTAGAAGCAAAACTGGATATGGGAAAAAGGTGGCTCCTGTGGTGGACCAGGTAAAAGATGACAGTAACTTGGCTTGGGATGGTAGCAGGGGATATGGACAGAAGTGGTTGAATTTAAGATATTTGTAAAGTAAAGTTAATGGAACTTGATGAACTGGACATGGGAAGGGAGGTAAAAAAAGGATTGTTATGTTTCTACAATTAGATAGTGAAGTCATTTATAGAAGGTAAGGATTGAAAGACAAAAGAACAGATTTTTATTTTTATTTTTCAAGGTAGGGATTTGAAGATCATGAATGCAGTTCTGGACATGGTGATTTTGGGCTATGTTTAAAGATGTCAATCTGGACAAAAGATAGAAATTTAAGAATCAAAACTAAAATTAAAAAAAAAAGCATTAAAGGTAGATAATTTGAAGTCTAGGTATGGATGGGATCTCTTAAAAGAATATTCTCCAATTATTTAAAATAAAAATTTAAAGCCAAGTTATTTTAGTATTTTTGGAGAAAAGAACACATTTACTGTACCAAATTCTCATAAACCTTCCCATATCAAATAATAATCAGCACTTTATTGTTTTACCTTAACTTTTTAATCACTTTATGAGATAGGTGTTATCATTGTTTTTCATGTTACACATGAACAAACTAAGACTATGAGAAGTAATTTAACTCATTTAGGAGCCAGAGTTCAAATGTAGGGCTGCACTCATAACTATTCTATTAGATTATTTTCTTAGTACATCTTACACTAAACATCCCTCTTAGAAACAGTAACAACTATAGCAGTCAAAATCTTTTGAAGACTTATTGTGTAGAGAGTAAACATTGCATATTTATAGTAATAATGTAGGAACAAATGATGACAGCTTTACTATGATACAAACTATGAGGAGAAGAAAGATTTTAGGAATACCAAATGAGTTTACTGGTTTGTTCAGATGACACAGAAATTAGTCTCCTGCTCAGTTACCAAAATTGCTTTGTGTTATATAACTATGAAAAATATCATCTATAGCAAAATGTCATCCAACAGTAACACTCTTTAGGAACAGGTTTCAGTTTTGACTTTCAGGAAAGAATACTTCTTCAAAAGTCATTCGTTTTCTTGGGCTATAAGGAAAATCTAACTCAGTTTATTAGACTCAAAAAGAATCACAGCCAAAGAAGAAAAGCTTACTAAGTGACAGGAAAGGATTCTGAGTAGGGTTCTAGCAGGAAAGGGCTCTAAGTAGATAGCCTTGGATATTATGATTTAATCAAGAAATCTTGTTTTATGCCTGTAGTCTTTTTCAGATATAGACATTTATATTTACAAATGTTGATATACTGATATCACCAGGATGTATGAAAATGGGATCAAATAAGGCAAATACATGAATTTCAACAAGTTATATTTAAAATGAAAGTGCTGAAGACAATAGTGTTTCCACTATTAGTATAACAAATGCTTTGGAACTGAGTGTAATGTGGAAGACACAATGTCTCTGATGAGCAGCAATGTTGTTTCTTTGATCACATATAAATTATTAGTCTGGTAAGAAAACACAAGAAGGTATTCTTCCCTTACAGGTGTGTATCTCTCAATGATGACCAAAACAAACACTAGCACTGTCACTTTACTAAATTGCAATGCAGCTATTTACAGTCTAAACCTGCATGTAACTTTAGTTTCTGGATATAACACTAGTGATTCTTATTTTACTATAGTCATTTTTCAACTGAAATGACTTGTGTGCAATAAGAATGATTGGTAACCTTACTAGAATGCTTTAAAACATGCTGTGTTAAAGATAAATTTAATTCCCCAAAGGATTTAATGGCTAAAGTTGGATTTTTTTTGGTCATATATGCCTGACATAAATAAAAACAGTTATTATATCATATTTAGTATTCAAGATATTTAGGCATTTTATTACTTTGAGTTAAAAACCCATCAGAATTACAAAGATACTTTGAATCTTCAAGTCAGTCCAGAGATTGGAAGGTCTTGCATACATAAGGTTCCTTAAACTTTTCTATGCCCAAGTCCTGCATATACACCGAACCACATGCAAATTATCTTTTTTATAAGTACTGATTCCATGAACTTACAGCAAAAGTCAAAGTGAAAATTTATCAGGGCCAGGCTAGAGAGAGGCAAGAAAGATGTTTAAGGCACAAAAATCAAGGAGGTGCTCAGTCTCAGCATTATGCAAGCACAGCGTTGGCACCTAAGGGCAAGTTCCTCCTTAAATTTTGCAACATAGTCACCTTGATATTGACACTCTGGCCCTTGTTTTTATTCTCTTATTTTATTTTATTTTTTTTATTGGAGTTCAATTTGCCAACATATAGCATAATACCCAGTGCTCATCCCGCCAAGTGCCCCCCTCAGTGCCCATCACCCAGTCACCCCAACCCACCGCCCACCTTCCCTTCCACTACCCTTTGTTCATTTCCCAGAGTTAGGTGTCTCTCTGTTTTGTCACCCTCACTGATATTTTCACTCATTTTCTCTCCTTTCCTTTTATTCCCTTTCACTCCTGGTTTTTATTTTTTTTTATTTTTTATTTTTTTTAATTTTTGTTTATTTATGATAGTCACACAGAGAAAGAGAGAGAGGCAGAGACACAGGCAGAGGGAGAAGCAGGCTCCATGCACCGGTAGCCCGATGTGGGATTCGATCCCGGGTCTCCAGGATCACGCCCTGGGCCAAAGGCAGGCGCCAAACCGCTGCGCCACCCAGGGATCCCCTCACTCCTGGTTTTTATTCTCAAAGGTCTTTTAAGAATCAAACAAGGCAGTCTCTGGTTTCACTTTTGTTGTTGTTGTTGTTACTTAAAAAACAAGTAAATAATCTTAAGACTTTATAACAAACAGGTATTGCATAAAAATAGGGTCATATTAACAATTAGAGATCAGAGCTATATACAAATAATAATTAACTACAAATATTTTCTTAGTGTTTATTGTGTGTCTTAACTCCTTCAGTCTTAACTCTTGAAGTATTACTATTACTCCCCTTTTACAGATAGTGAAACTAAGGCATATAGATGTTAAATAATTTGCTCACACTCATAGCCAGTAGGAGCTCAAGTTGATCTAACTCCAAAGCCCAATCTCTTAATTGCCATGCTTTGCTGCCATGGCAGAACCCAACCATAACCATTTAACAATGGGAATCTGTTGACTGTGTTTCTACTGTATGCAGACATCTAAATGCAATTGTTGACAAAGATTTAGAATTCTTGTTGGAAAAGATAAGTTAATAACCTTCAGATACTACTCAAATTCCTGCAGCCTCATAGCATGGTATATTAAGAAAGAGAAAATGAAAATGTAAGAGGAAAAAAAGGGAAGGAAAAAAGAAAGAATTATAAGAGATTTAGAGAGCACATCTTGTTGTGGACTAGAATAAAGTGGTAGGAAAGGGGATCAGAATAGTATGCACAAGTTGCTTCAAAGCAAACTCTGAAGAAAAAAAATAAAAAGATTTCCAACTACAGTGGAGGAAAAGACAGGAAAAAGGTTTATCAGAGAGGATTAAAAATGTTACTTTGGGTTTAATTTCAGCTGTTTTAAATTAAGAGGAGAAAAAAATACATTTCTTTTATTAAGAAATGAAGTACCAATAGTTATTTTTTTTTTCTATTCACCTACTGTAGAAAAAGAATACTGACATAAACAAAAACATGAGGGAACAACCTTACCATAGTTAATTTAAAAAAAAAAGTCTCCTTTCTGCAGGAAAGGAGAGACACTTGGATATAATTGAGATTATGAATTTCTAAGAGATAAATGCTTCATGGAAAATTCTAAGAATATGTTTTAAGAAATATAGTATTGTATTATTGGCAATGATGGTGAGTTTCTAGTCTTTTGGGAAGAGTAGATCTTCTAAAAGGTTAAATGCTGTCCCTGTCCCCCTTCTTCAAAGCTCCTCAAACATCCATTACCAACTTAGGCTCTGATACCAGTAAGAAGGACCTTATCTTGCAACCTGCTGAAGAGCGCCCTCTAGTGCTGCCTTGCAAGTGAAATGTTGTCATACCAAATTTTTTTTTCATGATTTGTTCTGGTTATACTGGACCTTAGGTTTTCTTTGAAACCTTAGCCAAAAGAGAAAGATAAACGATGCTTTAGATCAGTTTTCTGGCTTGTAATGCTAGCCAAGTAAGACTCCTACAGTATATTAAAGAATGAGAGGGTTTTATTCTTTTTAACTTATAAGAAATGAGGTACATCTATTTTAAAAGTAATATGCTTTTTGCTGAAAGACTAGTTTTTAAAGAAAATCTGCAAAAATTTTAGTATGCTTCACAGTACCTATAAAACAGGAGTTTGTTCAATAAAAAAAAATAGTGACAATAATTGCTTCTCTCAAACTCTGGATCTCTGGAAATTTACCTACTTAGACTGGTGAGATGCTAAGAAAATTTTTTAGAAAATTGTTTGTATTAAACTTCAAATTTCTGGTGGGAGAACACAGAAAAACAAATTACCTGACTATAAGGCAAGTGTATTTTTAAATTCCAGGAAAAAGAAAACATGAGATATTCCAAAAGACAGCATTAAATAATGGCAATGTATTCCTTTGAACAGTTTTTGACTTTGGTACAAAGAAATTTAAAGGTGTGTTTCTGGAAACCAATATTTTCATTGAATTAATTATTTTTTAGAAGATTTTATTTATTTATTCATGAGAGACACAGAGAGAGAGGGGGGCACAGACACAGGCAGAGGGAGAAGCAGGCTCCATTGCAGGGAGCCCGATATGGGACTCGTTCCTGGGACTCCAGGATCATGCCCTGGGCCAAAGGCAGGCGCTAAACCGCTGAGCCACACAGGCTTCCCAATATTTTCATTGTTTAATACACATCAATGAATTTGAACCACGAGACTAGTATAAATCCATAAAATACTACTTCACCCATGGCACATTTTTTTCCCTTTTAAAAGAGTCCATGTACAATGAATTAAAGCCAGAGTGTGAGAGTGTTAGGAAAAGCTGAGTACTCAAAAGGACTATTAATGTTAATGCATGTATATATGTGTGTGGTATGTCTGCATGTGTACATGTTTATGTATTGCTGTCATTCTGTTTAATAATTAAAGTGAGGATCAGTCAGACACTTGGCCCAGAACATATGTAAATATAAGATCTCTGAAATAGTGTTCTGACAAATGAGGAAAGTAAGAACACTGAAGGAAGAATTAGAATTCATAGAGCTTTTAGTTTTGTTTCACTTTTTGTTTAGCTTGTTTGCAGGGAGTGTTATTCTGTTACTTTATTCTGCACTGTGCACATTAGTAAGGTTAAATGTGCACAATGCATGAAAAGCAATTAAAATGTTTTTTTTAAACAAAATGCTAAATAATGCCAATCCCAAAATATAAGACGCACAAATAGAAGGTAACATGTCCTAAGGTTTCTAGAATATGACAACGTTTAGAGATGGAATGTTCTTCAAACATGGCCTTCAAGTACCTGTGTTATTTAAATCCTTGGTGTCCAAATAGAACAGGGACTCTAGCAAACTGATGGCAACAGTAGACAGAGAAGGGTATAAAAGGGCCATGGTATTTGAAGTAAAAAACTCTGGGTTCTATTTCTGTCTGACTCACCACTGACCTTGACAAAGTCAGTGTTCACTGTGATTCAGCTTCTCCATCAAACAGAGGCAGTAACTCTTGCCAGAAACCACACAGGAGTGTTGATAATGGGGAGGATTAGTGTGATAATGTATAGAGCTTATAGAAATTTTACTGTGCTGTAAACACTTTTTGAAAAGATCTTTGTCTTTTGCTACTCCACAAAAGCTTAAGAAGATAATAGACGTTTAAAACATTAGGTTAAATTCTGCTTAACATCTTTGTTTCCATTTATTCTGACAGTTTCTTCAATGCACTGTTTTTATTACCTGTTATTTGTTAATATTTTTATGTCCAGGAATTTCTAATTCTCCTTCCATCTTATTTGCCTTATTCTTAGCCTCCTATTTACAAAAAATAATGATTTATTCTTGCCTTGAGTTTCTCCTTTCCCTCATTCTATTTATATCTGTAAATACTTGGTTATTTTTCTCCTATGACTCTTATCCCTATGTTGTTCAATTATAATAAAAGCAATCATAACAATAATACTAGCACCTAATACATATGAAACACTCTGTAAACAAAATATAATCTCATTTCATGTACTTATTTGAGTTAATCTTGATCAGAAAAGTTGTTGATATTTTATATATCTTACTTATAAGCCTCAAACAAGTCAAGTGCTCAATAGTAAGAAACTGTTCACCCTGTCAATTTGAAAAAAGAAATAATCACTGGACATATTATACAAAAAATAAACTTTATTGTAATTTTGCATAGATTTCCTAGCAAATGATAGCACAGATAATTCAGAAAATTTTTCAAGTTTTAAAATATATAATTGTCCCAATTTACAGAATGAGATATCTTATTTTTATATTTATAGAACCTTAGGGTAAGAAATATAAAATGTTTCATACTTCTATTTTCAACTCTATTGCTTTTGGTTAGATAACAGTAGAAATCACTTAACATATATAAAATATGGAAACGACTACCTCATTGTGCTCTTGGAATGATTAATTATGCTTTTACTTCAGAACAAAGGCTGTGTGAACATATGGTATTATTACTTTAATACATGTAATTCATTGTAGTATGAAACAGCCATATATAGACCAAACAATAATTACTTACTATATATGATAAATAAAACCCCCCACTGAAAAATGGAGAAATACCTCTTCCTATCCCTAATTAGTTTTTAATAAATGATACATAATAAATGGCAACATTCTAATTTATCACAGTTTAGGCATAGTCCTCAAATGGAAGATGGGAGTGTATGAACTCTGACAACTGTTTACGTAGCCTGTGAAACGTTCTCTATTAAAGGGCATTGTTCTCAAAGTCTGAAAAGGTACAAGCTCTCATAAGCTCCTTTCAGGTAGGTGGTATGGCGAATAGGAGTAGTCCCTATGGAGCACAAGTTCTAACTGCAGATGAATTGTCTCTGTTCTTGGTCCACATCTCTATAAAACATCCATATCATTTACAATTGATTTTAAATCACACACATACACACACACACAGTTTTAGTGAAATTAATACCTAGAGTAGGACAGCCATTTTTTACTTCAAATGCAAGAAATATATATTAATAGTTCTGATTTTCTTTTCAAAGCTACTTTTTTTGGGTCTCTGACATTAAATTCTATAAACCAGGCCTATCTAATTTTTTCATGTATATTTCAACAGACTAGAAAACCTGGTGGTGCTTACGTTTGTCTTTAAGAATCCAGGTGGTATTTATTTTCCATACCTGGTTCCTGCTTAAGTTCAGTGGTGTACTTTATTTTTTAAATATTTATTTATTTGTGAAAGAGAAAAAGAGAGAGCAAGTGTAGGGGGGAGGAGCAGAAGGAGAGGGACAAGCAGACTCTGAGCACAGAGCACAGGGACAAGCACAGAGCCCCATGTAGGGCTTCATCTCAGGACCCTGAGATCAACATCTGAGCTGAAACCAAGAGTCAGGAACTTACCTGATTGAGCCACCTGGGTACCCCTCAAAACATATTTTAGTATTTCTTATTCTTCCTCAAACAGTAAGGATAAAGGGATACATTATAACCACAAATATTTAACAAATATCTATGTGAAAATCTGTGCTCTTCTCACTAAAAGTCATCTTGACTTGCCTGAGAAATAAAACAGGTGGGAAAGTAGGTTTTATCCTGGCATACAATTTACAAAATGGTCTAATATGTTCCTTGAATGCATTCCTCCCTCATGCCCGCATCTGCCATATCCATTGCTTTAATATCACACTGCCTGCATGCATGCACGCACTTCTGCATGCAAGACAGGAACTCTAATGCCCTGCATCATCTTGGAATAAAAGAACCTGGAAGGAAAGCAATGGTTTCCTCTGAAAAAAGGAAAAACAAAATGTACTGAGACTGAAACCAACCATTTCCATGTAACCACAGCTAACTCATTCTAAAGAAAATTTTATGTAGATTTTCTACAGAGAAATCTTTTTTTTTTTCCCCTCCACTGGATCACCCTATATGTGAATGCCTTTGTTCTCAAACAGTATGCTTTCCCTATGCTGAAAATTTTGTGTAAAGCTCTGGTATGACCAATTAGATTTACAGGGTTTAATTTTCTTAATCATTAGCACAAGTATACCTGGTTGTGTGTGTCCTTTATGGAGTTAAACACACACACACACACACACACATACACACGATATATCCTCTTCATAAAAAGGACATTCACATAAAGCTAGACCACCTTCCATCATATATGGAATGGAAACCATCATATCCTTACAAAAATATAGGTGTATCTTTATATAGCAAGTGTACCGATAGCATTATGCCTTGACACTCCTTCACTCTGCTCTTCATGTGTTCAGACACACACATGCACACACATGGACACATGCACAACTCCATTTCTATAAAGTCAAATTCATCTAACATTACATAGTTTGGTTGGTATTTCTATATCTTTTCCTTCTTTAAATGTGACTAGCTATTTACACCCTAACCATTCTGTACAGAGCTGATTTAGCATTTTTATTGGAATGTGAAAGCTCTTAAAAGAAGAAAAAATCTAATCAGGCAGAAGAGATAGAAAACTTGCTGAATTTTCTCTCCCCCCTCCAAGACCCCCCTGAATCCTATCAAAAGCACATCTTCCATTCATTGCTTCCCGGTGTCATTATGACAAGCGGCTACAAATCAATAGCAGAGGGAAAGGCAGGACCAACCCGCACTCACCAAGTGATAAAGATTCACTCTCAGCCCCGATTTGCTAATAGCCCATAATAGCAGCCATTGGCGCCCTGCATTAAATCATACATTTCACTCTGCGTTTATTATGGGATTTTTTTTTTAAAGATTTTATTTATTTATTCATGATAGTCACAGAGAGAGAGAGAGGCAGAGACACAGGCAGAGGGAGAAGCAGGCTCCATGCACCGGGAGCCCGACGTGGGATTCGATCCCGGGTCTCCAGGATCGCGCCCTGGGCCAAAGGCAGGCGCCAAACCGCTGCGCCACCCAGGGATCTATTATGGGATTTTTAAAACTCCTCACCAAATTGGATTTTCTCGATGGTCTCTAATTTCCACATTTATCATTTAAAATTAAACTCCTCTGTGGAGAGGGGGAATAGAGAAGGAGGAGAAGGTAGAGAGAGGCCAAAGAGGAATGTATTTTTTCTTCTCACCCCCCTCTTTTTTATGAAAACCCATAAATAATACCAGGTATCATAGCCATAAGCAGCAGGGCTTTTTTTTTTTTTTAAACTATAAAAAATTCTAGAAATCAGGGTGAATGGTTTGTATGTGCTGGTCTGCAAATGAAGACAATTCAAGAGGATAAAAATATATGTATATAAAGTAGGTTTCAAACAAAAGAAATTCAGTAAAAAAAATTCTCAGTAACATTACAAAGGTGAATTGCAAAAGCAATGGAAAATAAGTTAATGTTGCATTATGCAAATACTCCAAGGAACTGTAAAGGGAGTGTTTATCAAGTATATAGTATTCTAGCTTTAAAAACTGTATCTATTTTTATTGGTTTCTAATTATGTAACAGCTTCCATTTCCCTCTATACATTCTTAGTTTAAAAAATTATTTTAAAATTTCATGGAATTCTGTAGCTACAGCTGTCCCTTGGCTATTGCAGCAAACCCCAAGACAAGTTCTTAAATCTCCCACATGTACCAATGAAACAATGGAACCAACCCATGGGAACTTAAATCACTATAAGTTTAAATATATAGTATGTCTTTTTGGAAAAAATTGTTAGAATTCTTTGAGCATAAAAACTGAAAAGTAAATTTTGGATCTAGATCATAAAATGAAAAGGCTATATTTTCTCAAGCCTGCATGGCTGGGACTTTAGTATGACCTACTTATAACTGTAGTACTACCAGGATCCAAAGACATCAGAAGGGAACTAATCAGTCCATATTCGGAGATGCTTGAAAAGGCTAGAGGTTTAATGAAATGTCAAATGATCCCCGGATTTTTTTACTTTTGGAGATTTCCTCAGCAATGAAGTCCATCTATATCATTTTCCTTAAGAAATAGAGAAATGACCTTTTAAAAGAGTGTTTGAAGAGGAGTTAAAAAAAAAAGGAGTTAAAAAATTCAGCCATTTTATAATATTTCACTGCATGTTCACCAGCTCTCTTTTGTTTTGGAGTTTTGTCATTGATATAATTTTTTCAGTGATTTTTAAAAAAAACTGTGCCATTGATTGCTGTGCCTTTTCTTTTTCTTTTTCTTTTTCCTGGTAGAAAACTACTGTTGTATATACCTCTTTTCCCCCTCTCCAATTCCACATAAGCAATAGCCTCTTATTTTAATACTGCTTTTATTCAAGTAACATATATACTGAAAAGAGCTTAAATCAAAAGTGTAATCTATGAATTTTCACTTAGTGTACACACTTGTTTAACCAGCATCCAGACCAAGAAACAGAACACTTTACTAAGTCCCAGAAGCCCTTCTTATGTAGTCATTACCAACTACCCCAAGGGTAGTCTCTATCCTGGCTTTGAATGTCATAGATTAATTCTGCCTACCTCTGAGCTTCATATAAATGGAACCAACTGGTATGTACTATCTTGCATCCACATTTTTTACTCAGAATTATGTGGGATTAATTCACATTGTTGTATGTAGTTGTAGTTCATTCATTCTTGTTTTTGTAGAACAGGGTTTGGCAAACTATGGCCAGTGGACCAAATGTAGCCTTGTTCCAGGTTTTTGTATGGTCTGTGAGCTAAAGAAGATTTTTACATATTTAAGTGATTTTAAAAAAATTAAAAGAAAGATAATGTGCAACACATGTGAAAACTAAATGAAATTCAAATTTCAGTGTTCACAAATAAAGTATTGTATTTTTGTATTTAAAAAAATATGGTCATGATCTTTTGTTTAAGTATTGTGAATGGCTGCTTTCTTGCTGTAACAATAGAATTGAGTACTTGGGGTAGAAATTTGTACAGCATAAGAAATCTAAAATATTTACTATCTGTCTCTTTATATAAAAAGTCTATTGACCTCTGCTGTAAAGTGTTCCATTGTGTGATTATACCACATATTTATCCATTCTCCTGTTGAAGAACAATTGGGGTGTTTCTGGTATTAGACTATTAAAAATATATACTATAGGGATCCCTGGGTGGCGCAGCGGTTTAGCGCCTGCCTTTGGCCCAGGGAGTGATCCTGGAGACCCGGGATCGAATCCCACGTTGGGCTCTGGTGCATGGGGCCTGCTTCTCCCTCTGCCTGTGTCTCTGCCTCTCTCTCTGTGACTATTAGAAATAAATACATAAATATATATATATATATATATATATATATATATATTATAGACATTCTACAACATGCCTTTCATGAACATACCTGGAGTGGAAGTGTTAGGTATAGATAATGCTTATATTCAGTTTTACAGTTTTTGCCATAGTATCTTTTATTAATTTATACTCCAACCAGCAGCATGTGAGAATTCCAGTCATTCTTTCTCACTGACTGTTGGTATTTTAGCTATTTTTATGTTTTTTTTAAATGGTGGTTTTTTTGTTTTTGTTTTTTTGAAGATTTATTTATTTATTCATGAGACACACAGACAGAGAGGCAGAGACACAGGCAGAGGGAGAAGCAGGCTCCCTGCTGGAAGCCTGATGTGGGACTCGATCCTGGATCCCGGGATCACTACCTGAGCTGAAGGCAGATGCCCAACTGCTGAGCCACCTAGGAGACCCATATTTTTATGTTTTTTTCTAAGATTTTATTTATTTATTCATGACAGACACAGAGAGAGAGAGAGAGAGAGGCAGAGACACAAGCAGAGGGAGAAGCAAGCTCCATGCAGGGAGGCAATAGGCATATAGGCAATAAACCTATAAAAAACGCTCTTAATGTTATTAGACATAACAAAAATGTATATTAAAGCCATAAAAATGGGCAGACCCGGTGGCCAGTGGTGTAGCCTTTGGCCTGGGGTGTGATCCTGGAGACCCGGGATCAAGTCCCGTGTCGGGCTCCTTGCATGGAGCCTGCTTCTCCTCTACCTGTGTCTTTGTCTTTCTGTCTCTCTCTCTCCCTCTCTGTGCCTCTCATGAATAAATAAATAAAGTCTTTGAAAAAAAAATATATAGATACAAGTCTTTTGTCAGTTCACGTTTGCGGTTATCTTTTAGGTTGTGGTATGCCTTTTTGCTCTTTTAAAGGCTGTCTTTGATGAATAGAAATTCTTAATTTTAATGTAGTCCAATGAACTCATTTTTGCTTTGTAGTTAACACTGTGACCTGTTTAAGAAATATGGCCTATGGCCTATCCCAAAGATATGAGACTGTCAATTCATTTGGGTTTTTCATGTATATTAATGTCATTTGTGAATAATGACAATTTTCTTTTTTGATTTTAGTTTCTTGTCTTATTGTACAGTTATAATACAGTGTATTGTATAGTATAGTACAATGTTGAATAGGAGTGATGATAGTAGGCATCTTTGTCTTGTTTTGAATTCTAGTCTGATTTTTGTAGATCCTCTTAATTAGGTTAAGGAGGCTCCTTTCCAGTCTGTCTATTTAATTATTTAAAAGATTTTATTTATTTATTCATGAGAGACACAAAGAGAGAGAGGCAGAGACATAGGCAGAGATAGAAGCAGGCTCCATGCAAGATATGGGACTCGATCCCAGGACTCCGGGATCACGCCCTGGGCTAAAGGCAGGCTCTTAACTGCTGAGCAACCCTAGCATCCTATCTAGTCCCATTTTTTTATTATAAAGTTTATCAAAGATTAAAAAAATTTATGAGATGAACATGGGATTCTGTCTTTGTTAATATAGTGAATTACACTGGTTTTAAAATGTTAAAGCATCCACGGATTCCTGGAATTAATTCCACATGGCCTTTATTTCTAATAATTTCTACATATTGTTGAATTCAATTTGCCAGCATTTTGTTAAGGATTTTTCTATTTTCATGAGAAAGATCAGTTTGTAATTTTCTTTTTTTGTAGTAATTTTGTTTGGTTTTGATATCACCTTCCCTATATTTTTATAAAGTCTCTGGTGAACTCACAAGTTACTTTTGGCACACTGCAAATTTTGGAGGAAACTGAACCTGCTGTACTTTTATAATAACGGCATAGGCAGCTCTGGTACTTATGCGTTTTTCTTACTCTGCTCTAAGTTCCCTTATTTTCATGACTCATGATTCCTCAGTACTTGCTTCTCCTACATCAGCTTTTGAAGATTCTAAATTTTATTTTACTTCTCCCTCTGGTGAGTTCAACAGTCCCCAGGAAGGTTTTTGTTCGTTAATGATTACATAATAGACCACCACTATCTGTCGGAATAGATATCGTGGGAAGTTATAAGGAGACCATATATTCTCTGCCTTAGATATGAGTTTATAATGCAGTAAGTTAAGTCAGTACATTTTTTTAATTTTTATTTTTCTGAAGATTTATTTATTTATTTATGATAGACAAAGAGAGAAAGAGCGAGAGAGAGGCAGAGACACAGGAGGAGGGAGAAGCAGGCTCCACGCCGGGAGCCCGACGCAGGACTCGATCCCGGGACTCCAGGATCGAGCCCTGGGCCAAAGGCAGGCGCTAAACCGCTGAGCCACCCAGGGATCCCCTAAGTCAGTACATTTTAAAAATTATAAATCAATTGTGGAATCATCTGTAATTAATTTTTTTTCAAACTCATGAAGCTTTTAAAAGATGACTTTTATTATAATGAGAGGAAAAGTTAGCAAAAGAAACATCAGAAATCAAGAAAAGCAGAAAGGTGCAAGATCAGAGACACACCAACAAACACAATCATTACTAACTTTTAAATTTTTTTTGTAAGTTAGAGAATCTCCAATGTGTTCGTTCTCCTATTTTATTTATAGCAGATTCCTCCATTGTTGGTATTTCCTATTTTTTTCATCTGGGTAGACCTATCCATTTAATGTAGGATTCTCCAAAAATTGTCTGTAAAGATAAACTTAGAAAATAGCTTCTATAGTTTGTATCAATACAAAACAAGTATAGAGATTAGGAAAACTTTTGAAGGTGTGGAGTGAAACTCCCTTCTCTTTCTCAAATAATCAAATATAATAAGACACCAAGGTTCCCAACTCAGAAAGCTTCTATTACATGTTTGGCAGGTTCTGCGTCTTGGCACATTCCTATCTTTAGACTATCCTCATTTCTGATACACAACAAATTAAGACTTATGCAAAAAATACTTTTAAGGTTGCTGTATAGCATTAAAGTACAGGATTGCAATCTTAAGAGTTGATTTACCTTGTGGTGAATGGCGGAGACTCTCTAGTGCTAGACAGTCTGAGTTTGAAACCCGGTATCAACACTCAAAGATACATAGTCTTGATCAAGTTCCTTATCTCCTCCATGCCTCACTTAATCAACCATAAAATAGGAAGAATAATGATAAGGACCTCATATCATTGTTGTGAGGATTAAATAAATTGAGACAAGTAAAGTACTGTTGGGCACATAGTGGGTGCTCAGTGATTGTTGACTTTACATAGCCAAGCTAAAGGGCTGCTTAATTTAAATATATACAAGGAGCAGCTATACTTACTGTTTTCATATTGAGAGACCTCCTTCAATTTGCCCCCATCAACATCCCTCTTCTCTTTAATCCTGAAAATTGTGTCTTTTTAAACCACTTAGCTCATCTTCATTCTTACTGTCTCCTGTCTACTGTCATATTTTCTGTTTCATTCCTGAAACAATGAAAAAGTCCTCTGCTTTTAAAATTCATTTCTAAAAGCCTACTTCTATTATGAAGTCTCTATCTAAGCTAACACCACTCGATTTAAGTGGATAAAAGCTGGAATTGAAGAAATGAAGACAAGTGACATGTTAAAACTGGAAGCATTGTCAGGGCTTTCCTAGTTTTCTCTTTGTTTGGCTAATCTAGAATTCAGAGTACAGCCTATATCTGTTCAATTAAAGGATCAATTAAAGATCTGGCAATTAAAGTTTAAGTCTGAGTTATGCAATTAAATGTGGAAGAAATTAAAATAAACTTAAAAAAATCAGGCCAAGGGCAAGAAAGAATTTTAATACAAATACAAAACATAAATCCTAAACAGTTTTTTTGTGGTGGTGATGCTTTAAGGTCATCACAAGAGACTAGAGAGATTAGAATGAACTGGTTTTAGGGTTTTAAAATCTGGGCCTGGAGGTTTTCTTTAATCTTCAGGCAAGGCTGTTTAACACCATAGCAATAACAATTTATATACTACATAGTATGTGTTTATTTCTTTACTAAACTGCATTGTTATTTTGTAAAACATCAGTTTTGTAAAAATTCAGATATGGTCAAGATTATGGGGTCTCTCAGGATGTCTATGTAAAAGGAGTTATAATGGGATAAGGAAGCTTTAATTATGAGCTGGGTCCTTGCACTCTGAGTACCACCAGCTTTAGACAATCACTCTTTCTGTGGACTTCACATAGTGGCCTCACCTTTTTTCACTGTTTCAGAATCTGAAGCATCCTGTGGTTTATTGATTCTTGTAACCACACACTCTGCCACTAATGTTCATCACTTGTGTTTCTCCTGACTCTTGCCTCTTGAGGAGAATGAAAGGTGGAAAATGTGACACAATAGTCTCAAATTGGATGACTCAGTTTAAAAACCAAACAGGAAAAAAGTATCTTAAACCACCACTAGAAACATTTTCATTTGAAATGGAACTGATCTTGAAAAACCAGTTAAATCCAGCACATCGGTAAAGAATTATTGAAGTAGGTACTTTCAGAACATATTGTGGCATATTAGAGGTTCATTCTTCTATGGGATGACAAAACTTCTATCTTTAGTTTTTTTGTGTGTGTTTGTTTGTGTCTGATACTTGCTGATCTTATTCAAATTTAATCTTATCCAGCAGCAATCAATTCTCACTCAGCCTAAATATTGCCACTTAGAATATAATCCTTCCCTGGTCTTTAAGTTAGCCTTTTAATTAAACATTTAGAGAAATATTCTTCCTCCAATAAAAATTATCTCTACACAGTACACATATCCTTTACTAGCCATTTTCCCCCTCAAGTCAATGATCTACCACAAGCTCTATCCCTTGCCTTAAAAATTTACAGAATTTATAGATCGTAATAATCCTATTCTTTCCATTACTTCATTGGTATTATATACTGGGTGGATTATAACATTTTAAAGCTATATATACCCACACATTCTTCATAATACCACCATGAAGTACAAGAGGCAGTCTGGCGTTTTTGTTAATTAAGAGTGGAAGCAATGAAGTTTGACTGCCTGAGTTGGAATCCAAGCTCTGATACTTACTGGTTGTGTGGGTTTGGGTGATATACTGAACTTCTTTGTGTATCACTTTTCTCATTAGTAAAATGGGAGATAATTAGGATCCTACTTCATAGTGTTGTGGTGATTATTAAATAAAAGAATATTTGGAAAATATGGTATAATTACTATTTATTAGCACATAAATATTAACTTATTATTTCACTAAAATTCCCTAAATTATAAAGGAAGAATCTAATGGGCATCTTCCCTTCTGTACAGACAAAATGATCCCTTTAAAAACATAAATTATATCAGGTCATTCCTTCGATTAAAATCCTTTAGTAGCTTTTTATATCATTTAAAGTCAAAGCCAAAGTCCTTACCTTGACTTCCTAGGCCCTACTTGATTTGACCACCCTCTATCCCAACCCTCTGACCTCATGTGCTATTATTCTTCATTTCCTTCACTCACTCTATTCCAGCCTCCTTTGGTCTTGTTCCTGAATGTGTCAAGTATACTTTTAATTTCAGAGCCCTGTAACTGCTGCTCCCTCTAGCTGAAATATTCTTTCCCCAGAATCACATGCCTCCCTTTATTACTTATTTCAGGTATCATCCCTGATCATCCATATAAAAGAGCAACCACTCCCAGCCCTTAGCACTCTCTATCTCCTTTACCTTAATTTATTTTTCTTTATAGCACTTATCACCACCTAACATAAATAACCTAGATTTGCCTATTGGTGATAACAGAATCTATAGGGCTTAACTAAATATGATTGCTAACTGAAAATTTGTTCTATTACCTTATTATGCTGGCTTAGAAAACCATGAAATATATTAACAAAGTCCTTCAATTTTTATGATGAATCAGATAGAATCCTCATAGAACCAGATTCTATGTAATACTTACATTAAATGGGTCTATACTTTCTTATAGGAATTAACAAAGGATTTTTTTGTGTGCATGTTTAAGACTTACATATTATCAAATTAGTAGCTCTTTTAATACATAACAAACACTTGACACACATACCTGTCCTGGTAGTGAAGTTCAACAAAGAGAGCTTTCTGTGTAAGGAAGGCTAGAGATAAAAGGGAAAAGAGAACTGGCTTCTACAGGAGGATCCTGAAAATGTTACCTCCCACTTTTTGAAAAAAACCTCTTTGAGGATTTTTATAGGCATAGAGACTTGGTTTAAGTCTCTCGTGTGTGTGCCCTTTGACTTAGAAAAGGAATCAATTGAAATAAAGACGTTTCCCGCTTCTCATCAACAGATGAAAGGACAAAACATTAGACTAGCATCACGTCTAGGAAAGAGGTAAGAAAAAGACATTGGAACATAGATAAAGAGAGAAACAGCAGAAGAGAAGAAATATTTGTAACGTGAAGCTCAGCCTGTGGACTCTGAAGGTACTCAGTACCTCAAACATAGAAGTTTAAATTGAACATTTAGTAGCCAGCTACACAGGTACAAATGGATTAACTTTACATACACTGGCTGTGTTACTCTCCTTCACAGTGGTTTTTGTTAATTTTTACTAACCCTTTTCCTTTGGGATTTTTTTTTAAAGATTTTTATTTATTTATTCATGAGAGAGAGAGAGAGAGGCAGGCAGAGACACAGGTTCCATGCAGGGAGCCCGATGTGGGACTCGATCCCGGGACTCCAGGATCACACACTGGGCCGGAAGGCAGACGCTCAACCACTGAGCCACCCAGGCATCCCTCTTTGGGAATTTTATTCCTAAAATAAGATGTAGGTGGTGCCTGGGTCCTTTAGCAAAATATTTTAACTGTTTTTATTTTCCTTTAAAAAAAAAAAATTCCAAGCATATAAAGAAGTAAAAGGAATGATGTCATGGAATGTCTGTATAATCACTATTTAGTTTTGTCAAATTTAATATTTCCATTTTAATTAATTTTTAAAAAAAGATTTTATTTATTTATTCATGAGAGACAGAGAAAGGCAGAGAAACATAGGCAGAGTGAGAGGCAGGCTCCTTGTGGGGAGCCCATTGTGGGACTTGATCCTGGTACTTCAGGATCACACCCTGAGCTACAGACAGACGCTCAACTGCTGAGCCACCCAGGCATTCCTGCTTATTGTTTTTTTAAGAAACATATTATAGTTACAACTTAAACCTTGTGGGTAATGCTTCTCCACCTCATTTCTCTCTCTTTCTTGCCTCCCTACATGTAACTCAATCTGAATTTGACATTGATAATTCCCATGCATGCTTCACATGTTTTAATGAGACAGGAAAGAAGAAAACTTCAGATCAACATCCCTTATTAACATAGATGCAAAAGTGCTCAACAAAAGATTAGTAAATACAATCCAACAACAAACAAAAAGGGTTATATACCAAAACCAAGTGAGGTTTATTACAGTATTAAAGGCTGGCTAAAATTAAAATTCAAGAGGGTATATCACATGATTATATCAAATGATACAAAAACAAAAACAAAAAATCCAGCACTTGACAAAATTTAATACCCATTCATGGTAAAATGCTCAGAATGATAGGAATAGAGGGATACTTCCTCAACTTGATAAAGAGCAAAAACCTGCAGCTAATATTATACTGAATGGTCAAGATGGAATGCATTCCTTCTATGAATGGGAGTAGGACAAGGAGTCTCCTTTCATTGTTCTTACTTAACATAGTGCTAGAAGGTCTATGCAATAAGACAAGAAAAGGAAATAAATGGCATATACATTGGAAAGGAAGAAGTAAAACTGTCCTTATTTACATATGACATGACTAGCTATGTAGAATATCTAAAGGTATCTATAAAAAACTCCTAAAACTATTAAGTGAGCTCAGCAAGATATAAGATACACATACAAGAATCAATTGTACTTCTATATACAAGTAATGAACACATGGCACCCCCCCAAAAAAAAATCAATACCATTTACAATGAGTTCAAAAAGTTAAATATTGAGGAGTAAATCTAAGAAAATACATACAAGACTTGTATGCTGCAAACTGCACAATGATAAAAGAAATCAAAGAAGATAAAAATAAATATAGAAACATACTGTGCTCATGGATTGGAAGACTCAACACAGTAAAGCTTTAAGTTCTCACCAAATTAATATACAGTTTTACCTATAAAAATCCCACAAAGAATTTTTATATAGACAAGATTATTCCAAAATTCATAGGAAAGGCAAAGAATTAGACAAGGTAAAATACTTTTGAAAAAAAATGAAGTGTGAGGAATCAGTCTGTTTTCAAGATATAACTTATAGTTACAGTATTCAGTTGTGCAGTATTCATGGGAGGATAAAGATATATGTCAATGGAAGAAAATAAAGAACACAGAAATAGATCCACACAAAAATGCCCAAATGATTTTTTTTATTGCCAAATGGAGGGAAGATAAACTTTCAACAAATGGTGCTAGAGCAACTAGACATCCATAGGCAAAAGAATGCAACTTGATCTAAAACTTGTCATACCTACATAAAAATTCAAAATACATCACAGATTTAAACATAAAATGTAAAATTACAAAAACCTTTTAGCAAAAACACATAGGAGGAAAATCCTCCAGATCTAGGGCTAGGAAAAGAGTTCTTAGACTTGACACCCAAAAACAGGAATCATGAAAGGAAAAATTGCTCACATGAATCTCATCAAAATTAAAAACATTTGCTCTGCAAATGAAAATGGAAAAATGTGACAAAGGATTAATATCTAGACTAAGTAAATACTTCTTAAAATTCAATATTTTAGGGATCCTTGGGTGGCGCAGCGGTTTGGCGCCTGTCTTTGGCCCAGGGCACGATCCTGGAGACCCAGGATCGAATCCCACGTCGGGCTCCCGGTGCATGGAGCCTGCTTCTCCCTCTGCCTATGTCTCTGCCTCTCTCGCTCTCTCTCTGTGACTATCATAAATAAATAAAAATTAAAAAAAAAAATTCAACATTTTAAAAAAGCAAACAATCCAATTAGGACACAGGCAACAGACATGAAGAGATATTTACCCAAAGAAGATATACAGATGGCTAATAAGCACACAAAAAGATGTTCAGCATCATTAGCCATTAGCCATTAAGGAAGTGGAAATTAAAATCACAATAAGACATCACCATACACCTACCAGGATAACTAAAATTTAAAAAAATAGCAACCCCATCAAATATTGCTCAGGACACAGAGAAACTGGATTGCTTATACAATGCTAGTGTGAATGTAAAATTGCAGAGGTAACTATGGAAAATGGGCTGGTATTTTCTTAAAAAAAAAAAAGAAAGAAAAAAATAGTTAAACACGTAGTTATCATACAATCCAGCAATCACATTCCAGGTCATATGTCACAATGA